>NC_133539.1:42055000-47055000 GCF_048773025.1 Camelus bactrianus
CTTTGTCCATTTGGAGCTTTTTTTAAATTGAAGTACAGTGAGTTACAATGTGTCAATTTCTGTTGTACAGCATATATACACATACATATGTGTATGTCATACATATACATATATATTTATGTATTATGTATATTTCAGTCATCCATATACATACATATATTCCTTTTCATGTTCTTTCTCATAGGTTACTACAAGATATTGAATATAGTTCCCTGTGCTATAAAGTATAAACTTGTTGTTTATCTATTTTATATATAGTAGTTAGTATCTGCAAATCTCAAACTCCCAATTTATCCCTTCCCACCCCCTACCCACCCTGGAACTGTAAATTTGTTTTCTATGTCTATGAGTCTGTTTTTGTTTTGTAAATAAGTTCATTTGTGTCTTACTTTTTTTCCCCCTAGATTCCACATATAAGTGATACAATATGGTATTTTTCTTTCTCTTTCTGGCTTAGAATGATCTCCAGTTCCATCCATGTTGCTGCAAATGGTGTTATTTTATTCTTTTTTATGGTTGAGTAGTATTCCATTGTGTGTGTGTGTATATATCTCACAACTTCTTTATCCAGTCAAGTAATTTTTTTAAGAGAAATTTTATGTTTACAACAAAATTGAGAGGAAGTGTTCTGTGTCTGTCTCAGCCTGTCAATAACCAATGTTGTGGCTGGACCGGCCCTTGTGGTTCTTTTTTTTTTTGTTTGGTTGTGAGGTATAATTAAGTTTACTTATTTATTTATTCTTGGAGGAAGTACTGGGGATTGAACGTAGGACCTCATGCATACTAAGCATGCACTCTACCACTTGAGCTATACCCTCCCCCACCTTTGTGGTTCTTATTATGATTGCAAGATGTCCTCAGCAATAACCATCAGGAAACTCTGAAAAAAAGATCAGGGTTTATTACTCATCGGTCCTGGCGGGTAATGGCAAGCCTGAAGCCACCTAGCAAGGTTATGGGTAGAGAAAAAGAGAGCATGGGCCCGGGGTTCTGCTTTTAATGGTGTCAAGGGAGGGGGTCTCGGGTTTCATGGATTTACTCTTTACTGGTGAATTTAAAACATAGGAGTGGGAGCTTAAAGCATGGGAAGAGAAAAACAAGCAGCCCAAATGATCACTTAGGTCAGCCAAGATCTCTAAATCAAAGAAGCCTTGGAGGCAAGGGGAGAGCCTGGCTCTTTACCTAGTCGTGTGGGTGTCTTGGCAGCGAAAGTCAGGCACTTGCCTTACAGAAAAGAAAAGCCAACTGACGGGGCTTTCACTGCAGGAGGATCACAAGGACTCACCATATGCTTCCTGCCTCTACACATGCATGGCCTCCCCGTTACTATCATCACTCACCAGAATGGTACATTTTTTTTACCAAGGATGACCCTCCATTGACACATCATGATCACCCAAGGTCCATATTTACTTTAGGATTCACTCTTGGTGTTGTGCATTTTGTGGGTTTGGACAAATGTACAAGGATATCTGCCAGTCTTTATAATATCATACAGAGTATTTTCCCTTCCTTAAAAATCCTCTCTGCTCTGCCTGACAGTTCTTATTGATTCTTTCTTGGAATTTTTATCTCTGTCTTTACATTGCCCATTCGTTCTTGCATGTTGTCTTAAATCACAGTTGTTTTAAATTCCTAGTCTGATTATTCTTACATCCTTGCCATATCTGAGTCTGGTTCTGATATTTGATCTATGTTTTCAAACTATGTTTTAGTATATCTTGTAATTTTTTGTTGAAAGCTGGCTGTGATGTACTGGGTAAAATGAACTCCAGTAAATTGGCTCGCGGTGGTGTGGTGGTGAGGTGTGAGGGAGGCGAAGTGCTTTACAGCCTTAGGTTTCTCAGTCCTTTAGTGGGCCTAGAACTTCAAAATTGCTTCTTAGTCCTACCTTCAGTCCTTCAGTTGGGTGGAATGGTTAGCATGGGCCGGAGCTGAGTTTGTCCCTTACCCTAGTTTGGTTAGACTCTGATAAAACCCCAAGAGATGAGGCTCTGGTAAAACACATAGTTTTTCTTGAGGGCAGACCTTGTCAAGAAGAACAGAATACTCTGATATACAGTAGTCTTCCCATCCGCAGTTTCACTTTCTGTGGTTGTAGTTACCTGTGGTTAATCATGGTCTGAAAATATTAAGCGGAAAATTCCAGAAATAAACAGCTCACCAGTTTGGAGTTGTGCATTGTTCTGGGTAGCATGATGAAATCTCATGCCATCCTGCTCTGTCCCACCCAGGACCCTCAGCCCTCGACATCATCATGACTCAGTCCAGGATCACCTGAAGCAGATGATCCTCCTTCTGGCGTGTGGTCAGAAGGTCAGTAGCAGCCTGACACCATGTCACAGTGCCTGCGTCATTCATCTCACTTCATCTCATCACGTAGGCGTTTTATCATCTCAACATCTCGAGAAGGACAAGTACACCACAATAAGATATTTTGAGACAGAGAGGGAGACAACATTCACCTAACTTCTATTACAGCATATTGCTGTAATTGTTCTATTTTATTAGTAGTTTTTGTTGCTAATCTCTTACGTCTAACTTATAAATTAAAATTTATCATAGGCATATATGTGTAGGAAAAAGCAGGATATATAGGGCTTGTTATTACCCACAGTTTCAGGCATCCACTGGGGGTCTTGGAACATACCTCCTGTGGATAACATGGGACGACTGTATTTCAAAATGAGTCCTTTTCCCCTTCTCTTTCTGGAAGCACCAAGGGAATTTTTCTCTGATATTTACTGTGGGAACCTGTAAAAATAGTGAGCTGTGGTTTTTGAAATAATGTTGTCCCAAGTAAGGTTTATTAAAATTAAAAATGCAGTAGAGATTTATTTGGTTGAATATAAGGAGATTCATTATAGCTGTGGTTTCTGCTGTTTGTGTCTTTCTCTTCAGTACTTGGACCATGAGACTGCTTCAGCCACATTCATCGACAGTAGTGGACACTTTGTTTCCTCCCAGCTGACAGGAGTTAGCCGGAATCCGTACT
Organism: Camelus bactrianus; assembly: GCF_048773025.1. NCBI lineage: Eukaryota > Metazoa > Chordata > Mammalia > Artiodactyla > Camelidae > Camelus > Camelus bactrianus. Next base: position 42,057,996 of record NC_133539.1, read on the forward strand.
GTGGCTATGAGCACCAGACTCTGTCCAGCCAGGAGCGCCTGGAGGAGGACTCCTTGCTGGCTGCCTTCCAGTGGCAGGTGCCTGACGTGGGCCCAGTCCCCTTTTTGAAGAGCACTGACCCTTCTTCCAGCTACTTCGTCATCTTGAACTCTGCAGCCCTCTTCAAGGTGGGAAGCCAGCTAGAGGTTCTGGTTCATGTACAGGATTTTCAAAGAAAGCCCAAGAAGTATGGTGGAGACTACCTGCAGGCCAGAATCCACTCTCCTAAGCTGCAGGCGGGGGCCGTGGGCAGAGTGGTAGACTACCAGAATGGGTTTTACAAGGTCTTTTTCACTCTGCTCTGGCCAGGCAAAGTTAAAGTGGCCATATCTCTGGTCCACCCCAGCGAAGGGATCAGAGTTCTTCAGCACCTACAGGAAGGGAAACCAGATAGGGTGTATTTCAAGAGTCTCTTCCGTTCAGGGAGAATTTCTGAGACTACTGAGTGCAACGTGTGTCTTCCTGGGGGTCTTCCCCTGTGCAACTTTACAGATCTCTACACTGGGGAGCCCTGGTTCTGCTTCAAACCAAAGAAGCTCCCGTGCAGTAGCAGAATTAACCATTTCAAAGGCGGATACCTGAAGGGCCTTCTAACGGCTGCAGAAACTGCTTTCTTCCAGAGGTATGTGCTCCTTGCTCTAGGGGGTGATTTAAGAGTCCCCTTTCATTGTCCTTGTCCCGTGTAGGAGACTTTCGTGTTTTGGTTATATGCTGCTTATATCTCTCTGAACTTGGCCCAATTCAGGAGAGGTGGTGAGTAAGAAAATAATTGAAGATTTACATTTGTGATTAGTGTGCTTATTTCAGTTCAAATTAAAGACCTTAAGTTTTTGTTCTTTTACTTTCGTTGTCTTTCACTTCAGAACTGCATAGCATGTCTATATCTGTGTAAGCAACATCGCTTATTCACAAAGCAGATAAAAAAAAAAAACACCTAAGAATAGGGCAGAGAGAGATCTGATAGTCAGGCCGGTGTTTTATCTTCATGTCTCATAAACTTAAAAAATCTCCAGTGACGTACATGTTACCTGTTGTTAAAATCATATGAACATTTACGGATAGGAAAAAGACTGTGAATGTGGTAGCATTGCTGAGTGGATTTAGTGATAAACGTGGGAAGCCAGGGATACCACAGCAAACTGTGTTTTTTAAGTTAACAGCTGTTGAAATTATTCCAGACTTGTGTGCATACTCCTGTTTTTTTGAAGATAAATGTAAAACTTTTCCCTCATAATGATCAATATATGGAATAATGTCCAGAAGGAAGTGTATAGAATCAATATGAATTTAAATTTCTATTTTCTTCAACATTCTATATGGTTCTGAAATAAAATAACATTCCTAAGAAATAAAAAGTTAGAAAAATTACATAGTCAAAAATACAATTATTTGAAAGAACGTAACATGTTTTTTATTTTGAAATGAAATACATGCTTTTTATACATTCCCTGGTAGAGAGGGATTTTTGTTGCATATATCTGGGCACCCTAAATTCTTTTATTCTATGTCCACTCATTCCTTGGTGGGAGAAAAGTTCCTATGTAAGATGTGTGGTCTATATAGGAGCTTCTAAATAAAACACTGATTTTTTTGCTTTTCCTGGAGTCAGCTTTCTGTCCAGTTGAAGTATGTATGTAATGGGCTCATGTGTGCTCTGAGAAGGCCAGCAGAGGGAGCACTACTCCCAGTGCGCTGCTGCACTGTTCTGTGAGAGAGCCGCCTAGCTTTTTGCATGGCTCAGTGCAGGAGGGCTCTAGTTTTATTCTTGGGTTCCGATCTTAGACACGCTATTTATCGATGACTGTGAGCAGATTGCTTCATTTCTGTGTACTTTCTGCCTCTGTATGAAGACTGTTCAGTTTCACCCTTTTAGAGTTGTGTTGTCAGTCCATTTAGTGGCTTAGTGAAGAGGAGGAAGCAGAGCTCGCAAGTTACTGAAGTTCCACGTGGAAAACAGTGGGGAAAAGGTTAGAGGATTCAGTTAGTGTAAAATGTAACACTAAATGGTACCGTTAAAACCAAAAAAACGCTCGTGACTCCCGAAGGATAAAGCAGTGTCTGCCCGTGCCTTTACTTGTATGTGGGGGATGAGGCTGGCTGTTGATACCTCGTAGTAGAGTTATTAAAAGACTCTCCTTACCTGGAAGTTTGCTGGGAGAAGTGATTGAGGTGGCATAATATTTGACAGAATCCTGATACTGATTTTATTTTTTGCATTGTTTACTCTGTTAAAAATCTGAAATTTTGCATTAGGCTAACTGAAAAGAATAAGGGAAAGATCGAAATAGATCATTTGAGGGGTCTTTGAGTGTACTATTTTGAGCTCATGGCCTGAATTTTTAAGCTGGTACTGATTTTCACTGCTCTTCCTCGGTGGCTCATAATGTTGCTTAATTCAGAAAGGATTAAGAAGCTTAGCTTTGGGCTTTGGTTCCCAAATGACAGTTGGATAATTAAAGTGATCTAATCTTTGTTCTTTACTCATAAGGGAAAAAAATGTTGGTTTTGGAAAGAACAACAGTATTTTGCTTAAAAGATCCCATAAGAGAACTCCTTTTGAAAGAATGAGCTTATCACATTAAAAGCTTACCTTTTATTTTAGTGTGATTTGTACTTTTTTTTCCCTTTCTAACTTTGTATTAAAAAAAAACCCCTTCAAATCTGTAGAAACACTGCAGGAATAACAAAAGTTAAGCACCTATATACCTTTAACCTAGAGTCACCATTGTTAATGTTTTGCCACACTTGCTTTCTTTCTGTATGTGTGTTTATATGTGTGTGTCTGTGTATAATTTTTCCCCCTCAGGCCATTTGAGAGTAAGTTTCAGACATCATGGCACTGCACCCCATGACTAGGCACCTCCTAGGAACATAGACTTTCTCCAACATACAACCATAACACAGTGATCACACTTGGGACATTTATCATTGATACAATGTTATTATTTAATATGCAGTCTATATTCAGGTTTCTCCAGTTGTCCCAGGAATATTCTCTATAGCTAGCTCTTTTATTTTAACTAACCAAATCTATGATCACACAGTCTATTTAATTGTCTCTTTAATCTCCTTTAATCCAGAAGAATTTTCTAGCTTGTTTTGCATTTTTACATTGACAATGTTGATGTCACTGTTTTTGTTGAATGTATCTTAATTTGGATTTTCTGCTTTATTGTTTCTGCATGATTAGATTGAGATTAAACATTTTTACAGAAAAATGACAGAGATGTGAAGTTTTATTTTTAAAGCTCTAAGTTCATGAGAGCAGTTTATGTGTGCTCTCTTAAAGTCATGTTGTCTATTAAACGTCACCATTATAAATCTATGAAATTCTCTTATTCTCTGATATAGCATCCTGTAATTCCTTCCTTCCTGATTTTTTGTCTGTCTCCCTCATTTGAATGCCAGTGCCACGAAGGAGGAGATGTGGTGTGTTTTGTTTACTTTTACATCCTTGGTATCTAGGGTAGTGCCTGGCACACAGTAGAAGCTTAAGAATTATTTAAGAGCAAATCTGTTTTGAATGGGCTTTTGATAAAATGAAATACTACAACTGCACTTTCCCATATCAAATTTGGAAAGTTAGCATTTTGTTTGTTTGTTTGTTTTTGGTCTAAGTGCAAGAGGCGTAATTATTGTGACCCAGTTTCTGGAATAGTTACACAGAGTTTTCAGTACACTTCTCCTGGACTCCATTCTCCTCCACTTTTTCTCCATCAAATATTTCCTGAACATGGACTCTAGTCCAGGGCCTGTGCTGAGTGCTGAAGACAAAAGGCGAGTGAGACACAATCCGTGTCTTTGAGGAGGACATGTTTTAGTAGGGGGGACAGACCCTACAGAGCCATAGTAACGATGAGCAGAGTGCTGCATGAGCATGTACCTGGGGACAGGTGTTCCCAGTTAGGACTCATCTCCACTCTGGGCAAGGCCTAAGTGGCCTTGCCGCTTACTGCTCTGACCCATGACTTACTGCTCCATAGACTTGCAGCCTGAAAACTAAGTAATGATGAAATAGATATTCTCATCAGGCGAGCCATTCTCTGAGTCAAGGGGAAGTAAGTAATTTGAACAGAATTTGTCATTTTGGAGTTTGCAACTCTAAGGGTGAAGCAGAGAAAAATTAAGAATCTATGTAATTCTTATTCAGTTTATATATCCATATGACATGCTTATTATAACTAGTTTGTTAATTATCAAGCGTATTGATTAACATTTATAAGAATATTTCATCTTAATAAAGCTCTATGAAATCATGTCCATTAAAAAATTTAGAAATAAAAATACATATTGGGAAATAAATGTTCCTGAATCTAAACTTTGTACTCTTTTTCTTCCTCTTAAAGTGGTGTCAATATCAAAATGCCAATCAACTCCAGTGGGCCTGACTGGGTGACTGTGATTCCCAGGAGTATAAAAGGTAAAAAGGAATGAGCTTGATGATTTGTTGTTTTTCTTGCTAAGTATGTTGAATCTCTGTAGTTTCATTGATGTTACAAAGCCCACCCTTTCTCCTTTAATACTGTTTTAACAAACCTAGATGATTCTGATCCACTGATACAGGATATTATTAAAAGTAAGAGAAAATTTACTGTACAGGAATCATGCCACAATAAAGGTGTTTTAAAAAAATAAAAGAAATTCAGAAGAGTAAATGTATGTGCTTTTTCTTTGCAGAGCGGATATAATTAGCTATAGTGACTTGTAGTAGAAAGAGAGGAGGAACATGATTAAGGAGGCTGATGCAGATGACAGGTGATCACTTCTCGGCCTTTTGGCTAAGATCAAATGCATATGGCAGACGAGGCCCTTTTAACTGTTGAAAGCACATATATAGTATCCCACAGAGCAGATCGTGCGAACACTAATGCCACAGGGACGAGGTACACGACACACCAGGGTGGCTATTAGCCGTATGCATGTCTTGTGTGAGTGGTGGTCAAGGACCCCAAGAGCAGGGGCCAGCTAAAGGAGGCAGCCTCTCAGTACCTGTATGTTGTTGTCATGCAGAAATGGAGACCTAGTATGGCCAGATCTATAGTTTTTCTCCTTTGAAAATACGGAATTCTTTAAGTTTCGAATGTAGTATCTCTAGATGTCAAAGCATTGGCAATACAATTCAAAACTTTTAAAAATATTGTGTGGGGTAAATAAAATGTATCTGTGGCCCGTATGCAGGCAGGACACTGTATCTCTGGTCTTTACTGTCATGTGTCACAAGAAATCCCAGTCTTTTCCTAGTGAAGAGCTGTATTTGATTTACTTGAACCCAGTGAGTTACTAATTTTCAAGGATACGTAAGTGAAACGTCGTTAATAGAAGTTGCTTACCTTTTACCTGCCTGGCCGTCAACCCCACAGCCGAGATATTAGTAGACATAATACCCCGCAGTAGTGCTGGACCGCTCACGCTCTCTCACGTCTGACCCCTCAGCAGGCACCGACCCACTGCTGCATCTGTCCTTTTCCTCCACAGCCCCGGTTGGCTGGCTTGTCCACCTTGTGTTGTCCCCGGCTGGCCGGTGGGATGGCCAGTGGGAGGAGCTTTGCATGGTTTACTTGCACCTGTCAAGTCTTAGGGTTTAGCCAGGAAGTGGTTGTGGGTTTGTGATGTCCTATTCTGTTTAGAGACAAGAAAGATTCAGTAACTAGTGAGGCTTTTGATGGACTTTTAGAGGAATAAAGCAACCATGAATCAGTAGGAGCAGAGTAGCCTGACTTTGAGAAAATCATCTCGGAGCAGGTAAATAATTGGGAAGGAAAGAGAAAAGCAATTGTTATCAAAGTCCAGCCTAGGGGAACTTCACTGAAGTTCATCTTAGTGACCAGCAGTGGGCACTCAAAGATCCCAAACAAAAGGCTCACATTCTTCCTACTTTCATTTCTTCCTTTTTATGTCCCTGCCTCCCTCCATTCCTCTGTTCTCGTTGTACTTTTTTTTTTTTTTTTTTGGTATATATGTATATGTTTATTGAAGTGTAGTCATTTCCCTTCGTACTTTTTAAACAATATTTTGTTTTCGGATAATTTTAGACTTAAGTAAGAGTTATAGAAATAGTACAAAGCTCCATGGTTGCCTTTACCCAGTTTCCCTTATGCATCTTAAGAAATCACAGAACACTTATCAAAACTAAGAATTTAACATCAATACAATGTTATTATTTTAACAATAGATTTTATTTGTATTTCATCAGTTTTTCCACTAATGTCCCCCTTTCTTGTTCCAGAATCCAGTGTTGCTCTCACACTGTATTTGGTTCCACATTTCCTTAGTCTTCCCTCTGTGACAGACCTCTGTCCCTTATTGTCTTCCGTGATTTTGACACTTTTGAACAGCACTGATCAGGTATTTTTTAGAATCTCTCTAAATTTGGGTTTGTCTAATAGTTTCTTATGATTGGAATGAGGTTATGCATTTTTGGGAAGAATAGGACAGAAATGATATTGTACCCTTTTAAGGGGGCTCATGATGTGTATTGCTAAGGATGTTAGCAAACCTTGACCACTTGGTTAAAGTGGTACCTGCCTGGGCTTTCCACTGTAAGCTTACTATTTTAATCTTTGTGTTTACTCAGTATTCTGGGGAGATACTTTGAGACTGTGGTAGGTTGAAAATGGCCCCCAAGATATCCGGATCCTAATCCCTCAAATTTGTTAATGTTATTTGGCAGAAGAAACTTTGCATATGTGATTAAGTTAAGGGTTTTGAGATGGGGAGAGATTATCTGGATTGTCTGAGTGGGTCCTAAATGCAAGCACAAGTGTCCTTTTAAGGAGGAGGCAGAGAGAGACTTCACACAGAAGACGGGAGATAGAAGCAGAGAGAGATTTGAAGATGCCATGACAGTGGCTTTAGAAATGAGAAAGGGACTGTGAGCCACAGAATACAGCTCTAGCACAGGCAGGAAACAAGATCTTCCCTAGATCCTCCAGAGAGAGCTTTTGGCCCAGTGATACTGGTTTTGGACTTCCAGCCTTCAGAACTGTAAGAGAATAAGTCTGTGTCATTTTAGGCCACGAAATTTGTGGTGACTTGTTACAGCAGCCACAGGAAATTAAGACAGGGACTGTAAACATTCTGTTTCTGCTTAAATTTTCATCCCCTCGTGTTGGCACTCAGTAGACCTTGCCCGCAGTGGTTGTTTCTGCGGTGTCCTAATGGTGACTTGCTGTATCTCTCATTCTTAAGACATTTATTAATTGGAATTTTTCTGCAAGGAGGAGATGTCTCTTCTTTACCATTTATTTGATTATATCCATAGAGACTCATGACGGTTTGATGCTTTGGGCTATAATCCAACTCAGTTGTTGCTCATATTGTTCCAGCTTTGCAAATTGGGAACTTTTCCAGTTTGGCTTCTGTGTCCTTTTGACATACTCATCCTTTTTTTGAATTTTTTACTTTTTTTTTTGAGCACTTTCTTACTTTCTGGCACCACAAAGTATTTCAGGTCCATCTTGTGTTTTCTTTGCCCTAGCCTTGTAAGGGTTTATAGTCTTTACAGCTATGAACCTTATGTTTTGAAGGTTTTATTTTTCTCTGTGACATTTCATTATTTGTGTATTAATTAATTGGTTGCACACAAGGTAAAGTTGTTCTAAGATGTACATTTGCATTTTTAGAGTCTGATGGATTGCTTGAGATTGCCACCCCCCACGCATGGGGAGAATTCCAGCAAGGGAACACAGCTTTACCTTGTCAAGGGCAAGCCCCTGATTCCTGCCAGGCCCTCCCAGTGCCAGAATCATGGCTGAATTTCCATAATCACCTGCGCTGTTGTCCTCAAACCATCATAGCCTAATGGCTTAGGGACCTTGATGGCCTCAAACCTCATCAACAATCAAACTACAACTCATATTTTGTGGGGAGCTTACTGAAAGTTAGGATAGGTCTAGATCTGATAGCAACAGATTAACATCTTTGTAGCTTTTTACTATTTTTATCTGTTGAAATATATCTTATATACAATAGAGCACACAGATCATAAGCATATAGTACAATGGAGTTTTATGTCTGTGCATATCTTTGTGACTGAGGTAGGGTCAGTTCTAAAGTGACTCCCAGTGATGCATGCCTTTCCCTTCCCACATACACCCTTCCCTTCAATTCTGTAACAAAGTTGGCTTTAAAAAAAGGAGAGATTATCCTGGGTAGATCTGACCGAGTCAGATAGCCCTTAACAGGGACCAGGTTCTTTGAGAAGGAGATTGAAAGTGTGAGAAGGCGTCTGTGTGAGGGAGATTTCTTTGTTGCTGGTTTTAAAGATGCAGGAGGCCATGGGGGCAAGGAATGTAGCAGCTTCTAAGAGCTGAAGGGCGTCCCTGGCTGACAGGCAGCTGGGAGATGAGAAGCTCAGTTTTGTAACCACAAGGAGCCAAATTTGGCTGACAAATTCCACGAGCTTGGAAGCAGATTCTTCTCCAGAGCCTTCCAAAAAGGATCATAGCCCTGCTGACACCCTGATTTCCACCTGTGAGACCCTGAGCGGAGAACCCGCATGCCCGACTCCTGACCTGCAGTACTGTGGGGAAATAAATACCCCTTGTTTTTAAGCCATTAAGCTTGTGGTGATTTGTTACATAGCAAAAGAAAACTAATAAATTACCACCCAGATCAAGATATGGAATGTTTCCAGCACTCCAGTATAGCCCCTTACTGTTAAAAACAGGCTTTCACACTATTGTGTAATTGAATTTTCACAGTGACTCTTCAAAATAACTAGTAGTTTACCCATTTTATAGATAACGAAACCAAGGTCTGGGTCCAGTTAACTTAGAAAACCGAAGGACTTATATCCTACGTATGACATCCAGCAAGCTGATCCCCCTGGGGAGAGGAAGGCCACCCCCACAACTCTTTCCATAGCGAGGTGAATGTGTCTGTAAACGGTACTGCCTCGGCCACGTAGCCTGTCTCCTCAGCCTTCTGAGTCACTCTGTGACTTGCTTCCTTCACCTGTAAGAGGTACCGGAGTAGCTGTCCTCTGAGGTCCCTTCCAACATTCTCTGTATCCACAGGTATTTCTACCTTATGTGGCATTCTTGGCTTTCCTCCGTGAAATGCTTAGCTTTGAGCGACTGAAATATAAAGAAAAAAAAAATCAAATTCCCAGGGTTTTGTAGGGGGAATTCAAGGGTAAACTCGGCCTCAAGCCACTATAATTGCTGTGTAGCTGGGACCTCCTTGTGTTCCCAGCACTCGGCAGGGTGTGCCCAGACAGCTTGACACTCTATCCTCATTCCTTATCTCCTGAGGCGGCATTCCTGTGCCGCCCGTGTTCCCTGGTCAAGGAGTCGTTCGCCTCCATGTCTTCTCTGTCGTGTCTTTCTTTCCCCTTATGAACCATGTACCCCACTTTGACCTGCCCTGTACTGTTCTGTGGCTAATTCCACACCATGAAGTTAAGGGACCTGTATCGCACATGTGCACACACACCTCCCACCCTTAATTTGCATGGTATCCCTCTCATCCTGCTGTTTCTGGATAGTTTAGGGAAATTGATCTCTGCCTTTTCTCTCTTATTTTGTCCCATTCGAGGCCCAGATGGCCCTCATTATGGCTGATGGATGACATGGGATGATGCCCTTTAGAGGACAATGTAAGCTGTGGGCTTCAAAGAGAAGCCAAGACATTTCAGAGAAGCAGGGACGTTACTTGCGAATAATCAAAACTATTCTTTCTGATTTTGCATAAAGATCTTTATATCTACTTTTACAACTGTCTCCATGTAAACTTCCTTCACCGTTGATATTTAAGATAACCATAAAATTGAGTAATAATGTATTTTTGTTTTTAATTATTTTTATTCCACATGTTAAGTACATTAAGGATTATGTTATGGATTTAAGAGACTTTCATATGTCAGATCTTATTTGAAAATGCATTCTGAGTTCCAAGAAACGCTGACTTTCTAAACAACTTCAGACTGCTTTAATACCACATTAATCAGGAAATGTTTTTGTCCCAGCTGACCATAAGAGGGCAATGTAGGTACACACATTTCACTTTAAAAATATTTTCATCTAGTGCTGCATGTTTAAAGAATTTAATGTCAGGTTCAGTAATTGATTTGCTTGCTTGACTTAATTCTGATAATAAATATAATTAACATTTGAATGGAAATGGTAATTGTTTCCTGTGTGATATATCCATTTTTTGGTAACATTTATTTGACATAGAATAGCTGAGTCTACTGAATTAACCATGGTTAAAAATTGTAACTTCAAAATCACTTTTAATTCACATTTCAGTGAACGTTTCCTTGGGGCCCCAGGTGTCAGCCCCGGAGCTGTCTGGTCTGTGTGGCCTTGACGTGCAGATATAATGAGGCACTTGGGCAAGATGTGGTGACGTGGTAGAGCCACACTTGGTAACATGTTGAGAAACTGTTTTTGAATAAGCCAAACAGATGTTTACCCTACCCCTCACTTCTCTTTGATAATCACATTTGGTAGAAAAGATTTTAAAATGCTATTTATTTTTCAATTTAGTCCCCGGACCTGCAAAGAATTAGATACCTAAGAGAAAAGATTAAATATGCACTATTTGTCAAATAGGGTATCTTCTTTGAAGGGAATAAAACCAAAATAATTTTGAGTAATACAGATAATATCAAGAAGTCAAATAAGCTGCAAACAGTCAAATAGGAGATTCACTTAAATTTCTGAGTCATGAGCATTTGGATCTTGAATTGTGGTTTAACAGGTGAGATTGTAGAATTACTGGGTTATAATGAAGGTTTGAATCTTGGGGTATGTAAGGAAGTGATATAAAATGATTGGTGGTTTTTTAGAGGTTGTAGATTTGAATAATAAGTGTTAGAAATGAGTAAGTGTACGCTTTCAGGAAAAAAGCCAAAAAGAAAATGGCTGATACCTATAAACATTTGTGTTTTGAGAGACGACGTAGCACCGTGGCTGAGAGCATGGGCTTGGGGCCTCACCTGCTTGTATTAGGTCCTGGATCTGCTACTTACTAGCTCTGGGGCTGAGCTCAAGGTGCTTAACTGTTTTGAATGGTAGGGATAATAATAGGATTTACCTTAAAGGGCTATGCTGAGCAGCATATGAAGTGATACTTTTAATTGCTCAGAACAGTGGTGCAAAGTAAAACTCGCAAGAAGTATTCGCCATCCCTGTTTGATCTGAAGCATGTAAAGCGTGCTGTTTCCACAGTGGCACTTTCTGAGGGAGGTGTTAGGGCAGGAGAGTGTTGACTGTCCCTCTGAAAGGTGTCCTGGCGCTTGTGTCATTATGTGCAGCGAGGCTACAAGCGTGCGTACACACTGCTGCTGCATTTTACATACTGTTCGTTGTGCATAAGGACGGCTGAACCTTTTGTACTGGAGGAGCAGTTCTTTAGACTGTATGTTATTGGTTTGTTTTCTGTATTCATTGGTGGGTTTCTGAATTAATATCTGATTGTAGGACCCATGGATTAAAACTTTCTTTTTAATGGGCTGAGACAGAGTGGGCTAATATTACTATGCACATGTAAAGTGTGAGTTTAAGCTGCTACTCACCTCACAGGTATTTGGAGGAGAAACCTTTCTGTTCAGGGATAATGTTGGACAATGCTTAGATCTACACTTTTCCCTGGTTTTTGCCTGCCTTTATTTTTGGCTTCGATAACCTGCATAATCAGAGGGAATGCTCAGAGTCCCCTTTCCCCTTCTGTCCTCCAACACCCTCACACCCATTTCACATCTTCTCATTTTTTATGCAAAGAAGAACTTTTTGTAGGAGGGGGAAAGTCTGGGCTTTCTTTGAGATGACTGCAGGAAATGTTACCCTTACGCCAGCAGGCTAACAAACACAGGGGCATAATTGTGTTCCTTATAACAATTTTCATGTATGGTTCATTGGAGAAGAATTTCAGAATATCTTATTTTTTCCTCCCCCTCCCCCCAGAAGCCAACAACCTGGAACTATTTCAAGGCTCGGGAACTTTTCCTTCTGGTTATTATTACAAAGATCAGTGGAGGCCCAGAAAGTTTAAGATGCGCCAGTTTAATGACCCCGACAACATTACAGAATGCTTACAGAGAAAAGTGGTGTATTTATTTGGTGACTCGACCATCAGGCAGTGGTTTGAATACCTTACTACGTTTGTTCCAGGTTAGTACTTCGTTTTTGTTTCATAACTCTTTCCCACATGTACAGAATCAGCTCTGAAAAAAGCAGACTCACTCTGGTTCCTGAAGAAAGACGTCAGAAGAGGCAGCAGTTACTTTCTGTTGGACTGAGAGGTATCCTAACCCTGGAGAGATGTGTGAGAGTTTCCGATCAGTGGTGCGGTTGCGACGGATTGATGAACGCACCGGGTGCTGCTGGATGAATTCGTGTCACTGATTAGCTGTGTGATGCTGGCAAGTCATTTACTTCTCAGAGCTTCACTTCTCCACGTGTGAGGTGAGGCAGCTGGACACTGTCACTTCCCAGGTGTCTTTCACGTCTCACCTTCTGGGATGTAAAATAAAGGTGAACATTTCCAGTTGTTTCTTTTCTAGTTCTGTTTGGGCCACCTCTAAGTTTATAGTAGATTTAACTGGAAGGAAGCAGCGAAAGTGTAGTCCGTATTCACGCATCAGTGCAGCAGAGCCATCCCTGTGTCATCCGTTGGGCCTTCCACTGGTGTGACTCTGAGATGGGGCTGGCTCCTGGCAAGGGAGTCTGCTCAGTCCAGCCTTCCTAGCTCCCTGGCCTCACTGCTGGGCTTGGGGTGGCTCTCCAGACTCAGAATAAAACCCCGCTTGTTGAGGGTCATCCCTTACTCATGGTGGACCTTTTCCTCTTCCCAGCGGGAGTGTGGATGGAATGAGGAGGGGTGGATCCTGGGTGGCAGGACTAAAGATCCCGCTGACAGTTTAGAGAGCTGAGGAATAGTTCTGTGGGAACTCTTTTTGGTGGCTAACTGCGGACAGGGCTTTTCATAAAGCAAATTCCATGGTTTGTTGTGAGTTGTTGTGTGTGATGTTTTTCTTTTCTCTCTCTCTCTTTTTTTTTTATTACATCGACTTACTTCCAATCTGATTTTTGAAAGGAAAGGAGAATTAAAACATGACCCCCAAAAGTAATAAGTTAATTCCATTTTTATTTTGCTGTTTTTTATTGAAACAGGGATAGTTGAGTTCCAGCTGATAAAGTATGAGTTAAAAATCAGGAGAAGGGAAAGAATTTGTGAGGCACGATGCTCGACACGGTTTGGCGCTGGCTGGGCAGGGCCCTCCAGGAGTCTGTAGCTGCCTGATTCTTAAGTTCTAATGACGTAGCTTGGTATTTCCTTTCATAGCAGTGATCACATTGAGTTTCTTGATCATTTCCACCATACCCTTTGCAGACAGATTTTCGCCCGATAAAGCCCTGTGTTGGTGATTAATCTTAATCAAAAGAGAGAATGGTGGGTTGAATTTTTATTCAGCTTAAGTGGGGCCAATTGCTAAGTAGTAATGAATTAGGTATGAGAAACTAGAAGAGGAGCCTAGGACCAATGATGATAAAAGTGACACCTTAACTTTAACCCTTAAGAGATGTTACTTTTTCAGAATTGACTTAAACTCCTTGAGGACAAGCGCAGTGACCTACCCATCTGAGCACTGCTAGCTTTTCGCACAATAGCGCTGCCACTGAGTAGGTGCTTAGGAAATATTCATATAGTTGGGTTGCCTAAAGTTACTTAATCTGTTCTCTGTAATTTATAGGCACTTACAGGAATTTTTAGGGGTATGAGAGAGACCGTCTTTCCTCATGGCGTGAATGTTAAGTGATGAATTGTACAGTGTTTTTTAGGAGTAATAAGGGAGAATAATGCACTGCTTCCTGGGATCTTCAGAAGATTTCAGAGGAGCGGGACTTGGAAACACAACTTGGATAAAGGGGAGAGAGAGAAGGGAATTGTGACTTGTGCTGCTGTCTTTGTTATGACAGGGAGAGAAGTTCTCTAAGACATTCACATAATTTTCCATCCATAGGGTGAAATTCAAAGTAAATAAAAGCCAGGATTGTTCCCTTCTTCTACTTATTGCAAAAAGATGTTTTTGGTTACTATTATGTGTTTGTAAAAAAACAGAAGTTACAGTTCTTTTCCTGGAAGAAATAATATTTGTGTGTTAGAACAATAATGTGTAAATGTCAAATTGTTTTCAAAATATTCAACAATTAGTGCCAACAGGAAGATTTCTAGGCCTAATAGAGGTAAACAGGTTCTTTTGTTTCTGAGATACAGACTGTCCGCTGATGATATAACATGTAATGCCGTGCTTATGGAGTGATTTAGATAATAAGTGTGTTAGAATAAGGGTCCATTGAAGCCAGGGGGGCCAAGGTGAAGTGACATAGGGATTCCCTTTATATTTGTGTTGCACCTTTTATTGTTGTACTTTTAAAAACTGTTCTTTGAAGCCACTAAGTAAAGAATAATCAAAATATTTTGGTTTGAACATTTTCCCCCTACTTTAGTGTTTTACTCCATAGCAATATGTATAGAATTTTTTCTTTCTTTTGCATAGTATCAAACCCAAATATACATCAAAGGGAACTCGAAGAATTAAGTCCTACAATGAAGGGTCTTATGCAAGTATCTTTTTGCAATTTTGCCTGAGTACCTTTGTTTGAACATTTTTATGACTGATTTTTCCTTGTTTCAGATTTAGTGGAGTTTAACTTGGGTAGTCCCAAGAATGTGGGTCCCTTCCTTGCGGTGGACCAGAAGCACAACATCCTGCTCAAATACCGCTGCCACGGCCCACCGATCCGCTTCACGACCGTCTTTAGCAATGACCTCCGATATGTGGCAAATGAGCTGAATGGCATTGTGGGAGGGAAGAACACAGTGGTTGCCATAGCTGTGTGGTCTCATTTCAGCACCTTCCCCTTGGAAGTGTATATCCGGCGGCTCAGGAACATCCGTCGAGCTGTGGTCCAGCTCCTGGATCGAAGCCCTAAGACCGTGGTCGTCATACGGACAGCCAATGCCCAGGAGCTGGGACCTGAAGTGAGCCTCTTCAACAGCGACTGGTATAACTTCCAGCTGGACACCGTCCTTCGGAAGATGTTCTCAGGGGTTGGAGTGTATCTCGTCGATGCCTGGGAGATGACCTTGGCCCATTATCTACCCCACAAGCTACATCCAGATGAAGTTATTGTGAAGAACCAACTGGACATGTTCTTATCCTTTGTGTGCCCCCTGGAGACCTAGCCTGCCCTGGAGGGGACTGGAGGAATCACATTCAGTGACCTTCTTTATCACCTGCACTACAGAAAGTTTATGGGTGAACAAAATTTAAAAAAGAGCTGGACTTTATATAATGACTTGTAAGGAGCTTAGAAAATGCAGATTATTCGTATCTACCTACCTATAGTATTTTTTCCAATCTTGACGTAGCCATTGGAGAACCATTATTAACAGCATCTACACAGTATATTGCCCTTTTAACCAAAGATGCTAATAAGTGTGCTTGAACTCGCTTTCTCCTGGGAGGAGATATTACTGTGCTAAGAAGTGTGGAAAATGTTCCGACCTAATTGGAAGGGAAAAGTTTGGTTGGCAGAGGAGTGTTTGTGGCCTATCTGGTAAAGGAATCGGAGCACATCTTCATGAACAGCACGATCGGTCCATCTTCAGCGGGGTGAACGAACGGGGCTTAGAGTCAGTGGTTCCTGTGACACACTGAAGACTGCTGTGTCTCAGCGGTTTCTCTTGACGGTCCACTTTTTTTCTGAATTACTTGAAAAGGCCAGTGCTCTTGGTCAGAATTTTCTAATGAGAGTATTTACAATGTCCTGCTTTTATCTAGAGAAGCAGCAGAAGGGAAATACGAAAGCAGTATATATAAAATCTGTGCATAGAGCTGATGTTTGCATTGGGTGATTGTTACTTACTTGATTCAGCTGAATTTTACATCATGTATACTTATTCTAAAATAATACTTTTGGAACTGGAAAGGGGAAGTCTATAAAAGGAAATTTATTTTTGTTTTCTGAAGTTTGAGGGTTTTGAGAATTGACTTTTATGTAAAGAATGCTATTATTTGTTATAAAGTTGTGGAAATTATTTCCATCAATTTCGAGTGTTTCTTTTTCGGTTTTTATTTTGAATTGCACACCAAAATTAGAAATTAAAATCTAATTAAAAACTAAACTTAGGTATCAAAGTCTCTGACAGGTATTTCTTGATTTGGGCATAAGAAACACCCATTCTCTCATGCTTGTAAATAAAAGGTGCCATTCCTACTGGCTGTCTTAAAATAATTGAATTATCAATTTTACTTGACTGTTTTTATCTTATTAATTTCAAATAAGTTTAATTTGTGGCCATCTAGTAATTACCCTTTTCTTTCTGAGCCACAATAGATTAGAGTCTAGTTTTATTTATCCCTAAATGGATATGTGAAGAAACTAAGGAAGCTTTAGAGATGAAGGCAGATGCCTAAAGCTTGAAAAAATATACTCTTAGAAGACTGGGTCAAAGAATCTGGGTTTAAAACTTGAACTTCTGAGTCTGAAGGGGACCAGGTAGTTAACTATATTAAGATAGCTTAATTTGCATGGTCTTTAAGCCTTAGAGGGCCTAACGATCACTTGGAATATTTGATAAAAATGCAGAATTAGAGGCTATGCCTCTGGAAATTGTGGAATCAACCTTAGTGACAAACAAGTGCCCAGGGATTCTCATGCAATGGTAGCATTCTACATTTTTGAGAAACACTGAGGGAAGAGGGAACTAATATTGTTTGTCCATTATTTCAGGGGCTTTGCCCGTAACATTTACTTCTGATCATGATCTAATAGTGTAGATGATATTAGCTCTATTTTATAGACGAGGAACTTGAGTTTGGACTTGAACTAAAGTATGTGAGACTCCATAGCCCTTTGCAACTGGAACTTTTTAGACTTTATAAAGAAAGGGTTTATTTTTCATGAGAGAACTTTTGAGCATCTTCTCAAGGATCACTGAGGAGGCTGAGTCATATCTTCCCCAGAGAATTTCCATTTCCACGGCCTCTCCAGGGATTTGGAGTGATATTACTTGTTGGTGCAAATGATTTCTTGTAATGTCATCCAGTTCCTGGTATTTTTTGATTTGGTGAAATAAGATCCTAAAGATTTGATGACATAGTATTTTTTAAAGTAGTCTCATTCACTCTGGTGGAGGCCCAGTGCACCTTTATCACGTGTCTATGAGCAGAGTTGCCTCTCCGCACACATGCCTGGGGTTGGTTGCGAAATGCAGCTGTGTCATGTGTCTTAATTGTGTGCACATCCATACACAGGTCTCGGAATGGATCCGCACTCATATCATGTGTCTATTATATGAGGGTACATAATTACATGGGTCTGTGTATGAATATGTATATATGTCCTAAGTATGGTAGGCATTATATACTTATATGTACATATATAATATATACTCATATACTATATGTATATGTGTGTATTTCCATACACATCAGTGTATGAATATATATATTTATTTTATATACTTGTGTCTGTGTACTGATATATATATATATAATATGTATATCATTTGTGTATATATACATATAATATATACGTATATTATGTATATTTTATATGTGTATATCTATATGCATGTCATTGCATGGATATATATATAAATATAACATATACACATGTCTGTGCATGGATGTGTATATATTTAATATATATTTTATAATATGTGTGCATTTAATATATAGAGATATATAATATGTCTATTATATATGTGTGTATCCATACATATGTCAGTGTATGGATATATATAAAAATATTATATACACATGTCTGTGTATGGATATGTATATATATCATGTGTACATCATCTGATATATGCACATATATAGTATAAAATACAGACATAATATAATATCTACATATATAATATGATATACATACATAATATATGTATATTATATTGGTGTACATCCACCCCCAGTCCTGTCTGAGACCTCAGCTCATATTGGGGGCCAATCATCTTTTCTGTTTGTTTGTTTCAGTATAGGTAGAGTTATTTAGAGATCCATCAAGAGGCAAGGGAAAGGCCATGAGATGTGGGGGTTGGGTGCTCAGAGTAGAGTAAAAGTAGGCACACACTCCTTAGAGTGCGGGCTGTGTACGAAGAGGGAGAGAGAGGGGGCTGTGGCCTTGGGACTGTCTGGTGCCTGTGGCATGTTATTCACCTTGCTAATGCATTTCAATGGTTGTATAATGAAGGTCAAGTTCTACTAGAAGTCAAATCTCCCACCATTTTGAGCCTCAAGGCCTCCTGGGGGTTGAATCTTTCGCCATTCTGGTGTTAATTGCTGTGTTATTCCTTGAATGGCTGTGCCCTGCCCTCTTCCTGTCTCATTCCCCCCTCAGAGGTTTTACTCCCATCATCTTCTTAAGGGTTGTGGAGGGATGATGGAGGGTTTCTTCTGAAACCACTTCCAGGCTGAGGAGGGGCGTTCACCCTACCTGTCAGGGAGTAAAAATCCTCTGAATGTCTAATCTAGGGGCCCCCGCGGCAGGACAGCCTTTTGTTTTCGTGTCCAGAGTGCTGAGGGTATGGGCCATCATTTGATGTGGGACTGTTGTAACCCACTGTTTCCCCTGGCTTCTGATGAATTTTTTTAAAGATGAAGCACCTTTGTAACCACTTGACAGTCTGTAACAACAAAAAGACTTAAAAGGCATTGTGAAACACCTGTAATTGATAGCGATTTGTTTGTAATAAATAGAATTAGCACTGATTATATTTAACAACATATTAAATAATCCTAGTTAACTTAATAGCTGAGATGTCTCAGGTTGTCTTTAAATCATCTTAAAGTTAGCTGGGGCTACAAAGAACTTTTTGAATTTGTTAGATATTTAAAATTGTGATTATGTATGAAACCTTTTCTTTTTTTTGTAGTTTTGTTTATGAAACTCTTACTGAAAACATACACCTTACTTTCCTACTGTATAGTGAAATAGTTATTTTAGGAGCTTTAATTACATATATTACCATTTTAACCATCAAAAACCTTAAATCTCTGGCAAAAACCAAGAAGCAAGCAACTGTGAATTGGTTGTCATATCACCGTTTCCTGACTGGAAACACGTTTTAGTTTTTTTTTTTTTTTTCCCTAAAGCAAAGATAGATAAACTTAGATCTGCTCAGCAATTAATGTTTTAATATTTTATAAATGATACAGACAGTCAGTGAACTTTGTAACTTAGTTTTAAGTACCAAAATTTGGAGAGACACTTTTAGGTAGATACTTTCAAAAGAAAATGCCTATAGAGTTTACCCTAAAGCTCTTATTTTGTTTACTTTTTGAAATTTTTTTTACATTGAGTTCCATTTTTTGTTGACAAAATTGTAACAGATATAATAAAGGTTTGCTTGACCTCCAGTAAGCCTAGGCCCAACCGAACTATTATACTTAACACTGATGTCTCTAAAGACATGTGTATGTTAATTAAACCAACAAGCTTAAGCTGGCTTCAATACCAATACCAGTACTGAGGATAACGTGAACCTGAAATTTATTTTGACCAATTTTCTCTATGTTTGAGTATTTATATAAGTACTTAATTTCCTTTCAGCCAGTTAAAGAGCTCTTTTACCGTTTAATTGTGCCGATACCGTACATCTATGGCATACAAACCAGACACCTTATAGTTTTCATTTTAAAATTTTAGTCATGAATCAGGTAGAACAAAGTAAAACCCACTGGCTACAAAAGAGGTTGGATTTAAACTGGGGTTTTTGACAGAACAAATCAAAGTCACCCATCTAGATGGCTAAGCCTTTTTACTAATATTTATGAGAAAGAGATAAAATTTTCACTTGTCCTTAGCAAATTAAGTTCCAAATTATTTATACCCCACCCCTTTTTGAAATTTGCATTTTAAAAAATGGTGAGATCAGAGCTCCCGGAGAAGACAAGGTAGAATATTTGTATCTCTAAGGCGTAGGAAGGCAAGTTTCTCCTAGAAGAACTTTGTTTTTCAAAGGCCAGAAAAAAACGTCTTTTTTTAATAGTTGTCTCTTAAGGTAAATACATAGGGGAGGTTTTGGGAGTGGTGGAAGGATTGGTGAACTTTGTATCCTTTTTGGAACCACACCTCTGGTCCTGTAAAGACTAGATTTGTAAAACAAAGACAGTTTTATTTTTTCTCATTTAGCTTAGGGGAGACTTTTCCAAGAAATTTTTACTAGGCTCTGAATATCAGCGATGGTCAGTTTAGTCCAACCGATGGCCTCCCGTTTGGCCATCTATTTACGAACACTTTTGAGGAGCCTTCCTGGGTTTGAGAGGTTTTTTCATTAAGGCTCTTGGTTTGGCCTTTGATCTGAAGAGGCTTGCCTGTAGCCTCACATGGTCCCATTTCTGATGATAACCTGACAACAGTAGCTCTGTCAGGGACCTCATTTTTCCAGGCAGCAGGGTTTCCTTGAGAATCAATATGGGGTAGAAGGGAGACCTCTTCTGGCTTGGGACTGAGGCAGGCTCCCAGAGCCAAGAGCAGACATTTTTTTGGGTGCGTGTCTTTCATGGAAGGGTCTTTGAATGGGATTATTTCTTGGGATTTACTGAGCAAGTAGATCCCTTCCCAATGAGGGGATGGGGCACTCAGCCACCAGCAAAAACTGCTGTGTAAAAGTAATTCTTAGAAAGCACCTTGTTTCGGGCCTTCTATGGATTCCCCATTATTACACAGGATTAGGAGCACAAGGGTCCAGGGAGAGCAGTCAGCACAGAGTAGGTGGCTCCCTTATCTAATAAGAAGACAACTTTTCTACCTGCCACGTCAAGGGTTACCCAAGGCTCTGCCAGAGAAATGACCCGGTGTCCTATGGGAGCCAGGAAGTGTCCCGGGCTCCGTCAGTCTTTAGTCGTCTCAGCCATCATTGGTTTGGGAGCCGCAAGCCCCCTTCGGGACTGGGGGCAGTCCTGCTTCCAGCGGCCTTTTTGCTTGCATATGGGGCAGGGTTATGGTGGACTTTTCCCATACATGGGGCATTTGTTTTCCCAGTGGCCCTCCTGGCTATACTTAAAATAGGTCCCTTTTTGGCGAGACAGTGGCTCTGATGCGGGCACCCTGGATCCATGGGTCTCGGTGGAGGGTAACCCTGAGGTGATGGAGAGATGAAGGCTGCCGCTAAGAATTGCGCCTTTTGCTGTTGTCCCTGAATCCTTTTCTGCCTTTTTAGCCCTGTCTCTATTGTTCAATACTTTAAACACCAGATCCATGAGCTGATTCATGGGGATCTGGGGTCCCCGGCTGCCCAGAAGGGGCCTTAGGGGTAGATGACTGGGAAGACAACTCCAGTGGCATCCTTCCCAACAGGAAGCAATGGAAGAATTCAAAAAATCTCCTAGTAAGATCCCCGGCCTTGGGGCCTCCAGATCCCACAAGGCCCTTCCAGTTCTAAGTTCCTGAGAGAGGAGGAATAGCCTTGGGGTTCCTCACCCAACGGCTGGGTCCTACCCAACAGCCTATGGGATACCTCTCCACGCAGCTAGATCCCACTGCTTGAGGCTGGCCTTCCTGCCTAAGAGTGTAGGGAGCCCTCTCCACTCTCCCGGAGGATGCTTTTAAGCTCACTCTGGGGGCCCCTATACAAGAATACGCTAACCATCAAGTTTCTGACCTTTTAAAAGGCAAGGGACATTTCTGGCTCTCAGATGCTCGGCTTCTTAAATAGCAGGCATTCTTACTGGAAAACTCAGATGTCAGTGTCTCTGTTTGTGGGACACTCAATCCTGCTACACTATTACCATCACCAGACAAGTCTCTTCCCTTCCGCCTATGTCATGAGACCCTATCCATTTCTCTAGGAACTAGAACAGATCTCACCGACCAACCCCTGGAAAACCCGGATGAGGTCTGGTTCACTGATGGGAGCCACATATTCTTGTGAACCTCTTAGCGATCTGCAACTGCTTTCTGAGCAACACTCTGGTGAGACTCTTCCCTCGCCCTAGGGGACTATGGATCCCCGTTAGATAAACCTCTTAAATGTCTCCTGGTTCAAATCTTTTCTGTTTTAGGGCCCCCAGCAAACTGTTTTAGTACTAATTTAAAATGTCTCTGACACTCGGGTCCCTCTTTTGACTCCTCTTTTAGTTCACTGGACTAAGCTCCAACACCTGCTTTCTAAAACCTAAACTAACAGAAGGCACAGAAATCAATGTTGTTTAAGACCCTTGTTTGTCCCTTTCATCCTTTGGCTAGGATTAGCTCTCTGTATTTGACCTCTATCTTTTTGACCTTCTTATGAAAAGTGTTTCTTCTTGACTAGAGATAAAATTCAAATGATTATATAACAAGGTAATCAACCAATCAGCCAAGACCGCATCTATACAAGCCCCTCAATGAACACCAACCCTTCGCTCACATCAGGCCCAAGGACAGCGAGCTAGTCTGGGACCCCCGCGAGCTCCATTATTGCCCCAGATCAGCAGGAAGTAGCTAGAGCGGTCCTCGCTCTCTACGTCCCCAAGAATGGGGGTCTTATGACTAGAGGGGGGAGTCTTTGGTAGCTTAGACAGACATGAGGATTGGACCTCAAGGGAGAGGAAGGGGAAAAGAAAAATCCAGAACACAAGAAACCTGAGCTCTCAATCAGCCAGAGCGCAGGGAAACTGAGTTGTCAATCAATCAATCAATCACAAGGCCTGGGGTAACTATCTCTTGCCTGGGGGTGGAGGCGCACCCCATGTCATGTCTCTGTGAGACGGGGTGCCCCTCCATTCCCCAGCCTGGGGATAGAGGGCCAGCTAGGTAATATATCTTGTTTTAAGTATGTATATATAAGTATGTGTATTTTCCATTATAATATAAAAAGTTTAAAAAATTATAAAATTTAAAAGAAGAAAACCTATCTATAGAATCCATAATTCTAGTATTTGAATTCCAATAAGCCTTGGCAATTCAGTTTATTTTCTTCTAGATTTTTAAAAATCACATAGCTGTAATCACAGATAACATGTAATTTGTATGTGTGTTTTTTAATTTAACATACAAATATTTTTCTTTTAGTCTTCATGACTTAATTATTAAAATCTACTTAATAGTTTAGCTAAATTACATCATGATTTACATAATAAATTGGCCATTGTGGTCAGACATTTAGATTTATAATAAAATGTCAAAACAATGAGTTATATACAATTTCATTGGGTTAAAACAAGGATTTTTATTTTCGAAGGAGAGCATTAACTTCAGTTGTGGATCTCCTCAGATTCTAGAACTCAAACGATTGATTTGATGCTACTTGTGAAAGGGAGAATCTATAATAAGGCCCTTCCATACAAATTATATTTTATAGAAGTTAAGAGTAACTTTTCTTAAGCAAATGCAAGTTTGGTGTTCCAATATGATCCATTTTATCATTCTGAACAACCATCATTTTATTAAATACCAGTTGACTGATACTTCCTGGGTTCAAGTATTAAGTTTTAGATCGATACATCAGGGTGCTTGACAAGAATGTCTACGGTAAGCCTTTACATATTTGTTTGTTGCATGCCAGAGGGAGGTGAGTCTGTTCCTGGGCTCTATTAAAGGAGATAGCAATTCCCCACAGAGTACTGGGAAATTAACCCCCAAGGGAAGCAACAGAAATGAGACCTCCCCCAGCACCACCAACCCCGTCTCCCCCGCAAAATTCTGCCCAGCATTATCTTTGTAGATCTGGATAAATTCAGCTTTTAAAGATTAGCTAGTTGCTCATGCCAGAAATCCACTTGCAGTGTGTTCTCCTGTGTTAAGCATTATTCTCCCCAGAGTTTATATCAACAGTGGAGTCTCTGTGCATTCGTCTGACTCCTCGATGTGCAATAAGTAAGTATGATCTGGGAGGTGCTCTTTTTCTCTTTGAAGGTGAGACACAGACTCTGAGTGCTAGAATCCTTGGGGAGTTGGGGTAGTGGAAGATAAGAGGGTTGCTGAGAGAGAAGTTTATAGATGCAGGAGGTGGAAGGGCACAAAACGCACCTCACCAGCTTCAATCTGACCTGTCTCAAAAGGGCACCTACATTTTAACTTTTTAGAAAAAGCGTGAACTTAAGGGTGTCATCTTTTGCTTTTTAATATTCTGAATGAAGTGAGAGAAAGACAGGCTTCTTTCAAGAAGAACATTCTGTTGTCTTTAAGTTTTATCGGCCTCTAGTGTTTAGGTCTAGATGGCCATTGCTATTGGAGAGCCAGACATCTGTCTAATTATAAAGCTGGATTGTTAACACCGGTGTGGCGGGGTGGGTGTGTGGGGGGGCGGTGCAGGGGAGGAAGGAAGTAGTTACAGAGATTACAGTAGAAAGTGCCCCAAAAAGGAAAAGAAGTCACAGTGAAACCAAGTGTCATAGAAGAAATCCTTTCAGTGTTGTGCAATGTTCATTCTCTGTTTAAATTCACCAGGCTCTACCCCATCTGAAAATGTGATCTTCATGTTACAGGACCACTGCTTTACTTATGTCGCAGATTCCTTGTCCTTTAATTTGTCAGTGAAGGCACGTAATAGGGATACTACGTTCTGATTGCCATACCCAAAAGCTGTGCTGTAGAACCCCCCCAACACACACACACACACACACACACACACACACACACACACACACACACACACACACACACACACTTAGAGGCAGAAAAAAACGAAAGAAAAACAGATGGTGAATCTAAGGAGGAGGCAACTCTAATGCCCTGCCGTGAGTTCATTGCAACATTTTTAAAAGGCATCCCTAAGAAAAACTTTTAGTTCCTAGATTTGCTTCTGATTCCTCTGCGCGGTTCCAGTCCAGGTCTTGGTGCCGGCCCTTGAGGGGAATGTCCGGGACTCGGGTCTGTACCTTTTTGGCCTGGGAATTTCCAGGGTGCAGAAAAAAAAATCCACAAGCCAGTCCTCGTTGCTCCCCTCCTGCCTCCTCTGCCCCTCCTCTGTGCCCACGCAGCCCCTTTCTAACGAGAGTTTGACCGTATTCTATATTTCGGAAATCAGGTCCTTAGCTTCCCCCGCCCCCATCCCTCTTCAGAGGGGTGAGCAGAAAGCGATCGCTATAAAGGGGACCCGCAGAGGGGCTGCCCTCCTCTTGCCACGAGGTCAGACACGGAGTTCTTAGAGAAAAAGGCTGCTTAACTGCTGCTGCTTATCATGTAACCTCAAAAGGAAACTGCTCATCTTTCTCATGCTCTCACGTACTTGGGTTATTATCGCTGATTACAGCTGGAAACAATTGCTTTGCCTTTACGTATTTGTATGACTTGACTCTTCAAACACGAAGGTATATTTTTATTATTCGATATTTAGTATGAAAAAGTATCTTAAATGTTAAGCTCTTTTTTTTTTTTTTCCTGCTTTTCCCATATTCGGATTCTTTACTTTGGAGTCACTTTCTGGTATTTGGATGATCATACTTGTTTGGGGGCAAAATATTAGGGACCAGTTTCTGAGGGGAAGGAAAATTTGGGCTGTTTTTATAGTTTGTTAATGGCTGGCTCTGAATCGTCTGTTTGCCTTGAAGGCCCAGGAAAGATTAAGATACTGATGAAGGAGGTGGATTGAATGGGTAACAAAAATATAATAAATCTAACATAAAACCTTATATTTAGCCAGTGATGTAGAACTGTGGTACTCCTTGGCAGAAATCTCCCAGGAGGTTTGGGTGTGGGTTTAGAGGTATACTTTCTTACCAAGGGTAGGCATAGAACTGTATCTTTATGGAAAGATGTATCTGAGTAGATGGAAATGTTATATAGTGTGTAATTCTTATATTACTTCTGTAAAATTAAAGACATCTATTACAAGACCACTTTATGAATGAGGGAAATCCTGAAATCTGATGACTTGACTGGACCCCCAGATTTAAAGCAATCGGGGATTTTGTGTGAATAAAAGCACATTTCTAGGTAGGATGGATTGAGATTGTCTCCACAAGGATTCATGAACTAGCTGTCATGGGGTTGGGGTGTCCCAAAGAGGAGGACATTTATTATGTAAATTTTAAGCACTGGGTAAATTTTAAGCACTTTAAATCTGGTATCCAAAGAAATACATTATCCTGGTCGGGTGGAATTTTTTTTGCCTCTCTTAGTAGGTTGTTTAGACAATAAAAGGAGAAAAGTTTCACTACCCTTAATAATCCCTGATAGAGGAGGGAGTCAGCCACACAGATCATTTAAACACTCATGATCCGGAAGTCTTTTTATTTGGCCTCAGAATACAATGTATGACCCCCCCCCCCCCCGACTCTGTTACAGCAACATTTTGCTTGGGCTAAGGACGCCATTGGGGAGGGTACAGGTGTGACAGAAGAGTCAGTCTAGGATGAGCTAGCACGAGAAGTCGGCACAACACATACAATGTGAAATGCTTGGCGGTACCCTTCCCAGCGTGAAGGGGATGACCCTGCTCAGCATCATTTAGCTGTCCAGCTACAGACTTTTCCTCGCTGAGGAAGTTGAGGCAAACCCCTCTCATTCTACTTTGTCCTGAAAGAAGTCAGAAAGCAAAAGAAACCCTCTCTGAAGTTAAAGAGCCAGGGAGAGCACTACCGAGAGGAAAGACTTTCTGACTGTTCTGAGACCCACGATGAATTGCTCCCGAGAAAACCATTTCCATTTATCTCTTAGCTGACACTGATCTGTTGCCTCTTGATTTTTTTCCCCTCAGGTTAACAGGAAGATCAGGAGGCTGACTTCACCTTTTGGCTTTCTTGTCCTGATGCTGAACTCCTGATGGTGAGAAAGGTGGATATTCCTAACCACTCCATTCCAGAATCCCGCCATTCTGGCTCCTGGAGAAGGATCCAGATGTTACCGGGCCTTGACTGATAGAGTCAAAATGGGCGGCCGGGGGGTGGGTGTTTTCTAAAATATCTGTGATTTCTTGCATCTCTTAATCAATTGTTGAAGTTGTCTTAAAGTTGCTATGAATTTTACACTATAGGCATTTTACTGTGATTTCTTGTGAACTATAATTTTTTTTTGGTGGTTAGGATCATTTTAACTAATTTGAATTTCCACTATTTTCCATGAGAGGAGGATGCATGAATGGGTCTAAGAGGGGAATTCGGCTCTCTGCTGACTGGCAGTTTCGGGGTTATGTAATCTTTCGCAGTCTCAGAGAGCAGCATGCCCTGTACGGTTTTGGTGAAGCGGGTCATTAAAGCTAGCATACGTGGTTTCTGATTAAAGCACTTCCTGTTCCTTTAATTTGGGACTGTCTGTGAGGTAAAACACTTTCCTTCTTAACTTAGTCGATGAAAATATTTTACTGCTCTTTTGGGGAGTTAGTGAATAGAGAATTAACTTGTTTTGGGAGTTGACCAGCAGGATCTCATTTAGCCCTCATAATGGCATCTGAGGTCAGCATAATTAGGCTTATTTTACAGGTGAGGAAGTTGAGGCTCAGAGGGATTGAGCAGTTGGTTCCAGGCCCCCCAGATAGTAAGTGGCAGAGCTTGGATTTGAATCTGATGGGCCTTGTCTCCAAAGCCAGCACTCTTGCCTTGGCACAGGGATGTTAGCAGAGGTTCAGTGGGAGAGGTCAACCTCCTTCCAGGGCTCTGATTTCCCTAAGGTCTTTCCTTTTCCCCGAGCTCACACCTGAATACCATCTACTCCCTGTTCAGATTTAACTGATAGTTAGTTACGGTAGTTGATGACCACCATAACCCTGCATATTTTAAGAAGACCACAGGAAAATCTTTCAGACGCCGAAGAGTGAAGCTATATGGTGGAATCTATGGGAATGTTTGGGCTAATGTTTGGGGAGAGGCAGCCTCTTACTTACACAACAGCTGGGGTTATAGGGAAAAGGGAACTCTGCTGCTCGTTCATGCTGCTCCTCTCAGGACGTTTCCTTCTGTGCTGGAGAGCTAAGGCTTGGAAGAGCATTCCTAGTTGTACTTCCTTCTCCTCTGGTGAAGGGCCCTCTGCTGCTGCTTCTGGAGAGAGGAGCTTTGGGCACCTGGCAAACCCATTCACCAGTTCTCTGCCATCCCTGCTGTTGCAGAGTGACTTAACTACTTGAATTAACCTCTTTGAGAATAGCCCCCAGGGTAGAAATGTGCACATTTTGTATCTGGTGATTTACAATTTGTTTTTGCAGGATTCTTTTCTAGTTGCATTTCATATAGGTTCTATAGTATAGGATGTGTAGAATGATACATCAATCTATTTGGATGGTTAGAAAATAAAATACTGTCATGAATTAAAAAAGAATTTCTGCATGTGTCTTTTAAGGCAGTGTTTCTCAGACTATAATGTGCATGAGAATTACCTGGAGATCTCACTAAACTACAGATTCTGTTTCAGTAGTTCTGGGATGGAGCTTGTAATTCTGCATTTTAATACCTTGGCACATGATGGTGATGTTGCTGGCCTGAAGTCCACGCTCTGAGTAGCAAAATTATTAGGCTCCTTATATTCCAGATAATAAGAAAAATTACAGAGTTTTTCTGTAAAATCTGCACGTATCATTTTACCATGTAGAAAAATAAATTCTGTCATGGTTATGTTAGGGCATAGTGGTAATGTACATTCTCTATACATGATACCAAATATATGAATTAAACTCCTCAAAATTCTGTTAGTCAGTTAGATGTTATACCATCTGTACAATGGCAATGTCTAAATATTTGGAGACACAAAATGAATTTCTCACTTTTTGTCCAGATGTTTAATAGTGTGCAGATACTTTTAATATTGGTATAAGATTTTGGGACACATTTTTGGATTAGTTAGTATATTGTATATCCCCAGTCCTCTGATTATTTCAGTCAAATTTGCTATTTATCATGGCACCCATTTTATAGAGTGGCTGATACTGTAAATCATGCCTTTTTTTGTATATTTTTTTTATTGAAGTATAGTCAATTCACAATGTTGTGTCAATTTCTGGTACACAGCATAATGCTTCAGTGATACATGAACATATGTATATTCTTCTTCACCGTAAGTTACTACAAGATATTGAATATAGTTCCCTGTGCTATACAGTATAAACTTGTTTATCTATTATATATATATTAGTTACTATCTGCAAATCTCCAGCTCCCAACTTATCTCTTCCCACCCTCTTCCTGCCTTCTAACCAAAAATTTATTTTCTATGTCTGTGAGTCTGTTTTGTAAATAAGTTTCTCCTTTTTTTTTTTTTTTTTAAGATTCCACATACAAGTGATATCATATAGTATTTTTCTTTCTCTTTCTGGCTTACTTCACTTAGAATGACACTCTCCAGGTTCATCCATGTTGCTGCAAATGACATTATTTTATTCATTTTTATGGCTGAGTAGTATTGCATAAATTGTATAAATATACCACAGCTTCTTTGTCCAGTCACCTGTTGATGGATGTTTAAGTTGTTTCCATGTCTTAGCTATTGTATATAGTGCTGCTGTGAACACTGGGGTGCATGTATCTTTTTGAAGTAAGGATCCCTCTGAATATATGCCCAGGAGTGGGATTGCTGGTTCATATGGTAAGTCCATTTTTAGTCTTTTGAGGAATCTGCATATAGTTTTCCATAATGGCTACACAAAACTACATTCCCACTCATGCCTTCTCAAAGAGGGTGATATTGTCCACAAGAGGGCAAAATTGGTTATTGAGGGGAAATATCTCAGATATTACACTGGTTTAGGGCCCTCGAAAGGACCATAGTACATAAACAGATACAAAGTATATCTGTGGTTTAAAACTTTCATCAGGAGACAATCAGGGAAAAAATAGCTACAAAGGCTCCTTAAGTGGGTGTGATAATGAAAGCAAGGTTGAGACACACAGCCGTAAGTGCTCTTACACATGCTTATTCAATTGAAGTCAAAAAGATTTTCCTCTAGCTTGTGGTCTGTTTGTATCTTGTTTTGTGTCTGCATCATTGCCATGGATTTTTAAAGTACCTGCTTCCAGAAGAGGGATGATTCCTTTTTTCTACCCATATTTTTATTTTATTGAAGTATAGTTGACTTACAATGTTGTATTAGTTTCCTGTGTACAGCCTAGTGATTCAGTTATATATAGTCTTTTTCATTATGGGTTATTACAAGTTACTGAATATAGTTTTCTGTGCTATACACTCTGACCTTGTTTGTTTTATATATAGTAATTTGTATCTATTCCATATTTCTTTCTTTATTTCAGGAACATTTTCTTCTATTATATCCTTAATTTTTTTTTTTTTTTTTTACAATTTATTTATTTATTTAAATGGAGGTACTGGGGATTGAACCCAGGACCTTGTGCATACTAAGTATGTACTCTACCACTGAGCTATACCCACTTCCCTCCTTAAATGTCTTTTAATATTTGAAGAAATTGTGGTAAAATATACATAACACAAAATTCACCATCTTAACCATTTTTAGGTGTATAGTTCAGTGGTATTAAGCACAGTCACATTGTTATACAACCATAACTACTATTCATCTTCAGAAATTTCTCCTCTTCTCAAACTGAAATTTCATATCCATCGAACAATGATTCCCTATTCATCCCTACCCCAGCCCTTGGCAACTACTATTTTACTTTCTGTCTCTATGAAGTTGACAACTCTAGAAACTTCATATAAGTGGAATCATACAATATTTATCCTTTTGTGGCTGGCTTATTTCACTCAACGTAATATCCTCAAGGTTCATCCAGGTTGTAGCATATGTCAGAAATTCCTTCTAAGGCTGAATAATACTCCGTTTTATGTATATACCCTGTTTTGTTTATCCATTCATCCCTTGATAGACATCTGAGTGGCTTCTACCTTTTGGTTACTGTGAATAATGCTGCAGTGAACATAGGTGTACAAATAATCTGTTTTTAGTCCCTGCTTTCAATTCTTTTGGGTGTATACCCGGAAGTGGAATTGTTGGATCTGTCTTTAATATTTTGAGGAACTGCCATACTGTTTTCTTTAAAAAAAGCTGTACCATGATGATTTTTTTAAACTCACTTTGTACATATGAGCTAGCTTAATTTCTCTTTCTCAGCTTTTAAATCATTTTATAATTAGTCTTACTATCTGGTACATACTATTATCCTTGCTTATAGAAATTTAAAATAAATCCCTTGTAGACTTATATGAAAAAAGCCAAGCTCCACTCCCTCCCCTAAAACTCCCAAACTTCAAGTTTTAAGTTCTGAATTAAAAATTCTAGAAGTACAGTCACTTACAATGTGTCAGTATCTGGTGTACATCACAATGTCCCAATCATGCATATATATACATATATTTGTTTTCATATTCAACAATCAGGTATTAAATGAAGCTTTGAAAACCGGATAACAGCTACAACTACCACCATGGAATGTGTGCTGTGTGCCAGGAGCTGTGCTAGGCATATCATGTACACTGCCTCATTTAACCTATATACTGACTAAATGCAGGTGGGAGACCCATTCTATGGATGAGAAAATGGAATCTTAGAGAAGTTAATTAAAGCTTCATGGCTATTAAATGAGTGAAGCTGGGATCTGAACCCAAGTTCGTTTGACTTCAAAACCCTATGCTTTTAAGCAAGGGATGAAGACTGTTATGGGCAAGAATTCTATCTTGGATAGATGTTTGGGGCAGGAATTAATGTGCTGTTTTCCAGGATTATTTGTAAGGCCTGTGAGTTGAGCAGTAGGTAGAAGTGTGAAGGGATAGTGCAGTAGTTTGCTAGGACTGTCATAACACTACTGCAGACTGGGCGGCTTATGTAACAGATTTATTTTCTCACAGTCCAAGATCAAAGCACCAGCAGGGCTGGTTTCTCCTGAAGCCTCTCTCCTTGGCTTGTAGGTGGCTACCTTCTCACGTGTCCACACGTGGCCTGTTCTCTTCACACGAAGCCCTCATGTCTCTTTCTCTTCTAACAAGGACACCTGTCAGATTAGATTAGGGCACACCCTAATGGCCTCATTTTAACTTAATTATCTCTTTAAAGGCCCTTATCTCTAAATACAATCACACTCTGAAATACTGGGGGTTAGGGCTTCAACATATGAATTTCAAGAGTACACAGTTCAGTCTTTAACATGTAAATCTGATGCAGCTGGATTTTAAAGGCTTTAAAAGCCAGGCATAGGGATTTAGTTTTTATATGGGAGGTCATAGGGTCCAACTGTGGTTGAGCAGGGGAAGACATGACTGTCGTGGCTTTCCCAAACAAGTTTCCAGCTGCTCTTAAACATGATGCTAGTGAAAAGGAAGACTGTGGGGTATGTGGGAAGGGTTTTGGAGAAGGAATTCTTAGTACTTTTTTACAGTGGATCTTACAGAAGATCATCTTTCGGTGGGGGCGAAGGAGCAAAGGAGGAATATGGCATCGGGGAATTTCAACTCAGAGAAAAGATCAGCAGGAGCTAGGAATCTGGAGTTTTTATACAGATCAGATTTGAATCTATGTGAGTGGGGAAGCTGACTCAGAGTTCTAAAAAGACAAGAGGCTAGAATTCTCAGGTCTTAAACTGCTTTGTGGTCACATAGGTTTGAAAGATACTACAGAAGCTTTCTAGGACCTCTGTAGCTAAAATAGCCCCTCTGGCTCTCTTTCTTTGACTTGGTTTGTTTTTCTTCATAGCATAGTATCATAGCCTGGCGTTATATTTGTACAGCTATTTGATTATTGTCTGTTTTTCCCAAAAGAATATAAGCTCCACGAGGACACAGACTGTGTTTTTGTACAATGCTCTGTTCCTAGTACCTGGAAGAGGGCCCTAAATATTGTAGGTGCTCAGTAAATATTTGCTGAATGAATCTATGAATACGTTAATTTTTTATGATCAATAGAATTTAAATTGAAGACAGATTGCTGGATATTGCCTTTTTGTTTCTTCTTAAAATAAAATTTTTTTGTTTAGCAAGAAGATGTAGTTAAATGAACACCCAGACACATATATTTGAGAATCTTTAAATATACAACCTAAAAACTTAGTTTTGTTTCTCTGTGTTTTTCCTTAGATTATGCTTTCCCCAAATCTCGATCAAATAGTCCCTTCTCTGCAATAGCATTTCTTTATGAGAAAGGAGGTGCGACTGTCTTTAAAAATCCAGATGTTTCAGTAGTCTGATTACTCTTGTCGGATTAGCTGTTTGTATGTACTCTTTTTGTTGTCTTTTTCATAGGTTATTTGTGAAGTCCTTGGTTTCTGTTGGATCTCTTTTCCTGTTACTTATCATACCTGTATTTAAAGATTGACATGTCACTGTACGTACGTGGGTGCTAACAGTTTGTACAAACATAAGCCTGTCACCTTTCTCTACAGTTTCCTCCAGGAGGACTGCTGGTTATGATATGGTGTTTCATAAAATCTAACTATAGGTAGGAGAGGAATTGAAACCAAGTCCACCCTCCTATTTTCTAAGGAATCATAATCAAAGTAAATCTGAATCGGCTTATATTTCACACACGTGAACAGTCATTAAATTTAGCCCCTTTTTTTTCAGGTAGTCTGAGTGGTATAAATGGCACTAGAATTATTGGGTAAAATAATTTAAGGCAATAGTCTTCCAACAGATTGCGGATTTCTCCCTAAAGGACTCTCTTAATCACTGGGGAAGTGTTTTCAAGAGCCCTACACCCCCATTTTGAAATCACTGTGGCCAGAGAACAGCTTCCTGGTGGGAGTATATCATGCTTCTCAGGTGTGCTGGGGGAGGGAAGGGCTGAGCACTGGTCAAAGATTCTGAGAGGTAAAGCAAACAGAGCACATGATACTAGAAGATGACTTGGTTTCTGTCTGCCTTTTTCTCTGTGTCACTGGTGCTCTTCTGGTCCCCCCAGAGCCTGTGCGCTAGCACTTTATGGAACTTTTAAACTGTACAGGATGAGGTAGGCTAATGGGACGAGGAAGCTCTGCAGGGCAACGTGGTGAGGTTAAGAGATGAAATTTGAACATGCTTGTTGGAAGTAAAGAAAAATGGAAGGATCTTAACAGGAGAATCTGTTTACTGAAGCTCATGTCTAATTTAGTGCACCTTTAGGAATTGTTCATTATAATAGTTTCCTGACCTGTAAATTCTACAGTTATGATTTTGAAAAATACATTGGGCTCCTTCCTAACCAGTTTGATCTCGCAAGTGTGAAAGTACTCTGGGGAGAATATGCTCTGCAGACATGAGCTATGACAAGTTTTTGTCCAGCATGTAGTCTGTTCTCCCTTCTCCTCCCAGCCATACACGCAAACAAGCTGGTTGAAGATTTACTCAATGGTCGTAATAATTTATGGGAATGGGAAGGGAACTGACAAAGTGTCTAGGAGGTGTCACATGCTGTACATGTGTTGTACATTATCTCATGTCATCATAGCAATTTGATTTAGATGCTAGTATCCCAGTTTATTCATTTATTTTTTGACTTTTTTTAATTGAGTCATAGTCATTTTACAGTGTTGTGTCAAATTCCATTGTAGAGCATCATTTTTCAGTTATACCTGAACGTACGTATATTCATTGTCACATTTTGTTTCGCCGTGAGTAGTATCCCAGTTTATATGTGAGTAAACAGGCTCAGAAACAAAAGGACTTGCCCTGAATCGCACGGCTGGTGTTAGCGCCGCGTCTGCAGGCTTCAAGCCACGACACTGCTGTGCCTCTGAGCACTTAAGGCAAGTGTTGGCAAGCTCTTCCTGCAATAAGCCAAATGGTAAATATTTTAGCTTTTGTGGAATAAGAGACAAGATGGAGGATATCATGTAGGCCCCTATATAAACATTTAAAATGTAACCACTTACAAATGTAAAAACCATTCTTAAGTGACAGGCTGTGAAATAGGCCAGTTTTGGCCTGCAGGCTGCAGTAGTGAGCAAAAGCAATTTTGGGGGGAGGTGAGGCGACTGAACAAATAATTGTCATTAATGTTGTATGAAATTTGCATAGTCTTTTAGTAATGGAGAGTTTGGACTTCCTCATTAATTAATTCCAATATTATCCTTTCAATCTGCTTATAGCAATACATGTTTATTATAGTTTGTCTGCTAATATGAATGATGGTTGGGAAAATTTCATAACTGCATATTTCACCTTGATCTTTGGCCATTCTCCCAGGCATTAATTACATTAGAGATAAAGTATATATAAGGTACCTATCATAGTATTCAGTACACGGTGTACATTCAGTAATAGTTCCTATTAACCTTATCAGTATATGAAAGTATTATTATATTGTGGGTCTATAATTTTTTATTATTATTTGAGGTAACAATGTCTTTTCTGCATATGAGCTAGCTTAATTTCTTTCTCAGCTCTTAAATTATTTTATAATTAATCTTACTATCTAGTACATACTATTATCCTTGCTTATAGAAATTTAAAATAAATCCCTTGTAGATTTATATGAAAAAAACCCAAGCCCCACTCCCTCCCCTAAAACTCCCAAACTTCAAGTTTTAAATTCTGAATTAAAAATTCTAGAAGTAAAATTCTTCTTGATAAAATACTTCTTTATATAAGGCATGAAATTACATTTTCATCCCTAATCTAATTCGACAAATATGTGTTACTTGTGTTTAAAAGGGAAGGGAAAAGGAGATTATGATTATGAAAGTTTCAAAAAAGATAAGTCGACATATAAATCAATCAACATGTTTATTATAAATTAAAAAAAATTGAAGTATATAGTTGGTTTACAATGTTGTGTTAATTTCTGGTGTACAGCATAGTGATTCAGTTATACATAGATATATTTCTTTTCATATTCTTTTTCATTATAGGCTCTTGTAAGATACTGATTACAGCTCCCTGTGCTATGCATGTTCATCCATTTTGTGTACAGTAATTAGTATCTGCAAATCCCAAACTCCCAATTTATTTCTCCACCCCCACCTTTCCCCATTGGTAACTATGTTTTCTGTGTCTGTGAATCTTTTTCTGTTTCATAAATAAGTTAATTTGTGTCATTTTTTTAGATTCCACATAGAAGTGATATCGTTTGTCTTTCTCTTTCTGGCTTACTTCACTTAGTATGATGTGCTCCAGGTCCATCCGTGTTGCTGCAAAGGGCATTATTTTATTATTATTTTTTTTATGGCTGAGTAGTATTCTATTGTATATGTATGCCACATCTTCCTTATCTGATCATTTGTCAGTGGACATTTAGGTTGCTTCTATGTTGGCTATTAAAAATAGTGCTGCTATGTACATTAAGGTGCATGTATCTTTTTGAAGTAGAGTTTTCTCTGGATATATGTCTAGAAGTGGGATTGTTGGGTCATATAATAAGACTGTTTTTAGTTTTTAAAGGAATCTCCATACTGGTTTCCATAATGGCTGCACCAAACTACATTCCTACCAACAGTGTAGGAGGGCTCCCCTTTCTCCACACCCTCTCCAGCATTTATTGTTTGTGGACTTTTCTAATGATGGCCATTCAGCCACATGTAA
This sequence comes from Camelus bactrianus, assembly GCF_048773025.1. Lineage (NCBI taxonomy): Eukaryota > Metazoa > Chordata > Mammalia > Artiodactyla > Camelidae > Camelus > Camelus bactrianus. The sequence goes on from NC_133539.1 coordinate 42,094,364, forward strand.
ATCAGTGAAGTTAGAACACTCCCTCACACCATACATGAAAATAAACTCAAAATGGCTCAAAGACTTAAACATAAGACAAGACACTATAAACTTCCTAGAAGAAAACATAGGCAAAACATTCTCTGGCATAAATTTTAGCGCTGTTCTCCTAGGGCCATCTATCAAGGCAATAGAAATAAAAGCAAAAATAAACAAATGGACCTTAATTAAACTTATAAGCTTTTGCACAGCAAAGGAAACTATAAACAAAATGAAAAGACAACCTACAGAATGGAAGAAAATATTTGCAAATGATGCAACTGACAAGGGCTTAATTACCAGAACATACAAATAGCTCATACAACGTAATAACAAAAAAACCAAACAAACCAATCAAAAAATGGGCAGAAGACCTAAACAAGCAGTTCTCCAATGAAGACATACAAATGGCCAATAGGCTCATGAAAAATGCTCAGCCTTTCTAATTATTAGAGAAACGCAAATCAAAACTACAATGAGTCAGAATGGCTATCATTCAAAAGTCCACAAATGATGAATGCTGGCAGGTTGTTTTTTAGTAGTATAAGGATAGATGCAGAAGGATAATTCTGGATTTTGTGTTACTGTCTGGAGTCTATAGATTTGTGTGGGAAAAGGAGTGGCAAAAAGGAAAATGGAGAGGAAAAAAGGGAGGGAAAAGGGAGAGCTGGGAGAAGATACTCTTCTTTCTTCACCATTCTATTTAAGGTGGTTCAGATTTTAGTAACCTCTAAAGCAGATGTTCGCATATCCAGTATATATGATGGTGATTTCTTTCATATGTGTAGAAATGAAATATGTGAATTGTCAACAAGGCAGAGAAAGCAGAAGCCATCACAGAACTTGTAATTCTCTGCTATTTTAGACAAAGCTCACCTACATCATCTATATTTCTATGTGTCTATTATGGATAAAGTTCATTATTATAAATAGAAACCAGGAAAACTGATGAGCGAAGAACAACTTACTCTAAGGGTAAATTTTAGGAGAGTGCACTTGTTTCATGTGGAAGTCTTGTGCGAGTTTTGACCATTACTTATTAAAGACTGTATTATTCCAGGTAGCTCTTCTGACCAACACTGAACATTTCTCCATCACATATATCATATGATTTTGCATGAATCATACATTTATAGTGTGTGAATATTTCCTCAAATCCAATGGGAAAAAGTTTATTTCTTTGGAAATGAAGTGCCCTTAAAGTGGAAGACAAATTTGTTTTGTCTTCCAGTTTACATACTAGGATTTCAGTCTGTTGCTGGGCTGAAAGGTATTTCGGGTACTGCCGCACTGCTGTGATGCAGCCTCTGTGTACAGGGCATCTAATCGACTGGGATATTTAGCTGTGTGACCTGGCTTTGTACAAGGAGCCTCTTCTGCCCACCTGTCAGAGGACAGGTCTTGCATACCTAGTGGAAAGCACTGGAGTTACTTTACATAGTAGACATCACAGATGCTCAGAAAATATTTGTGGGATGAAGTGAATGGCATCTCTTTATGGATACTTGAGGCAAGAGAAAGCTCCAGAGAGATGTCTCCAGGGACACCTCAGCATTGATTTTTGCCTTGACACAGTCAGTCCATAGTGTGTAAAGTTGTACATACAGTATTTAGAGGCGTTTCAGATTCATTTGGACAGCACTGTGGAGTGTTCCAAGATGTGCACATCTTTTGCTAATCCATCTGTGTGATGATTAGGATACCAGACAGGTATATTTACCTGCTTTGAGAAATTCCCTCAACAGAAATATAAGGGTTAGTGTCCTTTGATGTCAGATGTTAGTAATTTGCTGCAAACAGGACCTAGGAAACTACTTCCAGAGATAATTTTTTGGTCTTTCCAGGCCAGAACACACAAAATGTTATGTCATTTGTAAGGAAACAGTTTATGGTTCTTAGTAACTACAGATGTCTGTGCCATAGCCTAGAAGGTCAAATGTTGTAGGTGTTCTGTTGAGGAGCATATGAGTCTCAGGAGAACTGAGTATATGTGTCTCAGGAATAGTACTAGTCTCTCAATTTATGACCAGAATGTTCATACCTCTGGATATAAGCTCCACAAAGACAGGAGTTTTTATCTGATGCACTGCTGTGCCCCAGTGCCCTGAAAAGTACCTGCCATTTAGAAGACACTATCATATTGAAGAATACATGGAATTTAAAAATAGATGGTCTAATTTGCTCCTGTGCATTAAAAAAAAAAACAAAAACAACTCTTAGAATACCCAGAAGTTTAAATGTTTCGTGAGATGTTAAAAAGTGTTTTACATTGCTATGGAGATAATAAATTATTATTTTTCAGAGAAAGCATCAAAAATCAGTATGTTACATCTGTTTTGAAAGCCCCTGAAAGCATTTCACCTTCTTTACAGAATTGATATGAACCAAAGACAGCAGGGGCTTTTTATATTTGTAAGACATATGTAGTAGTTTTACAGTAATCCAGGTGCTGAGAATGAAGGGATTCTAATTCGGGGGGCCAAAGGGTCTATTGTGATGTCTGTGGTGTTGCATGTAAAATACTTACGGAAGCACTTACATTTGTTTCTGCTGGTCAATTAAATGTGTACTAAGTAACAGGTAGTTGACTACTTACAAAGCATACATGTCCTGGGAATTTATAGTGGAATAGAGGAGACAGACTCACCTAAATGGATAATTTCCACACATTTTAAGGACTATGATCCAAGTCTGTTTGGGGACACAGAATGGGGGTCCCTATGCCAGACTGAGGGTGGAGTGAGGGTGAAGAGCAGGGAGGGTCAGGGAGGGCTCCAGAGGTGATGGAAACTAACCTGAGTCTTTGGGAAGATGAGGGTGAGTTGGTCAGGCGAGGAAGGGTAGAGCATTCTGTTCAGAAGGAACCACAGGAGCGAAGTCCCAGATCTGTGTGCAACTGCATTCAGTTTGGTAAGATGGCAAGTGATGAGGAAGACAAGGCTTGTGAGGAATGCTGGGCTTTGACACCTGCCATCCTAAGAAGACTGAACTCGAAACTAGAGCTGATAGAGAGTCACTGAAGGATCCCTAAGTAGAGCAGAGGAATTCTTAGATTTGGTTGTACGTATGGCATGCTGGTGTCAGTCTGGAGGGTAGAATTTAGGTGGGCACGGCTGGATGGGCAAACATTTGGCTCAGGTGAGAGATGAAGGCCCATCTTGGGCAGTTTAAATAGAGATGGAGAAGAGAGAGAGGTTCCAGATCAGGTGTTCAGCAATTAATTGTCCAATCTGGAACTGTTAGTTTGAATAACATACTGCCTACATTCTACCAATAAAATAAAAAAAATCTTTACCTACTAATTTATTTAAAAAACTGTATTTTCTAATCTAGAAAAATAGTGAGAAGAGCAGTATTGTTTTACATTTTTGCAAATCTCTTAATGTCTGGCTTTATAGAAGATAGGGTCTCATGCCTTTTTTTGCATTTAATTTGTTGCAATATGTTGTTCTGGTTGAAGTATATGAAGAAAATCTGTCCTCATACAGATATGTAGTTGGAAAAGGAAGAAATGTCTTAATAGTTACTTCAGATAATTGTGGATATCCCTTTTTAATAATATACAAAAGTAAGTGATAGTTCCTTAAAGGGTAAATGCATTGTGGACTCTGAAACCATGTCAGTGGAACTTTTGTACTGATATATTAATATCCGTTGGTCTCTCTTGCACGCTGAATGGATCTTGTACCTAAGTGTGACTTTGTAATGTCTCTCGCATTGTTCATTTGAAAAATGTTAGTTAATTGAGTTATGCAAATTTTCTAAATGTTGCCACCTTTCATTATATAAGATGGAAAAAAATCATACTTGTTAATAACATATCACAATTGACCTCATCAAAAACACCCTGAAAATACTGGGAAGCTCGCAGAGCTCAGGGTGTCAGACAGAAGTCTCCCAAATTCTAATTTTCATTTGAAGGCTTGAGTTTTAACCTTGGGGACAAATACTCTCAGTTGTTTCTTGACATGACAGGTTTACTTTGTTCATTAAAAAAATATATCTGACACATACCCAAGTCTGAATAACCACTTTGCCGGTCAAGTAAAATTGGTGATCCATGAAAAACAGTGATTAGGTCAGCTCACAACTCAAACAGCAATTGGTTAGAACAAATGGCCATGTCATAGCATATCATTCAACCTGATAGACCAAATGCCTTTCCAGATAATCACCATAGAATATTAAAGATACATTTAAAGCATCAAGTTTTAATAGTTAGTAATTGTTACCATTTCATCTGTGACTTTCTTAAGTGAAACTGGCTTCTCTCTCTCTTTTTTTCCTTTTTCTGCAAATGGGCAGTGGTGAAGAAAACAATGCCTACTAGTTCATTTTGTTGCCATTTGCTTGATTTGTTGTAAGGCATAAAAGTAACGGCAGGTTTACTAACAGTTACTTTTATATCATCAGTGCAAATGTCAACCCAACTGTTCTAGGATAAATGATAAGATTCAAAAAACAAAAACAAAAACAAAAACAAAACAAAACAAAACAAAAAACCCCCCAAACTTGTATGCTTCAATCACCTCTTGTGTTTGTTGCCAAGCATTCATATAAAAGATCTTTGATGATTAGCGGGGGCTGACACCTGATGAATACAACCAAAATGGCAAGTCCAGACAGGCTGTAGAACTGTCTATCTCTAAGGCAAAAGTGCAGTTCTGCAGAAAAGAGCAGTTTAATGTTTGCAGTTAAATCCTATGACATTGGAAAGTGGCAGCACCATGGTTTCTTTTGCTGACATCTCATCTAGAAGGCATTCAGCAAGATCAATTCTACCAGGCTTTCTTATTCTCTCACCTGTGATGTTTACTTCTACAGCCAATGCAGTACAATAACTTACCCTGTAAGATACTTCACTGGCTTTTTCTCCTTAAGTTTGAAAAGCTGCACCAAATAATTTTTGGCTTCTCAAAAGTTCATTACACCTACATTTAAAAAGTCAATTCCTTTTTTAAAACTCTGAATGGTTGGTTTCAGAATGGTATTACAGCTTAACTGGTACTATAATACTCTGCAGAAATGTTCTATTGTATAAGACACAATAAGGTAAATTATTAACATCTATAAAGCCAAGGGGAAGATAGCGTCATTTATATTTTTATTTTTTATTTACAGTTCCTTCCAATTGCTTTGGAATTGGTTTCTTCTTTCCAGTAGTCAGGGAACTCTCTGATGTGTCGTTTTCATCTTTTTCTGTATCTTTAGATGTAGACAGTGCATCTGAGCCTTGAAATAATGAGTCTTCTGATTTCCCTCTTTAAAGCAAGAGATTGGGCTCCAGACACAGTCAGATAAGGATTTTAAGCTCTTCTATCTATGATGACCAGTGTAAATTGGGCAAATTCTTAGGGCTCATTTTCCGAATACTGTTTTTGTGGTTCGGAATCTGGGAGTAGCTTTGGAGGGGGCGTTTCTAACTCAAGGTTACTCATCCAACTACCTTCAAGATGTTGGTCAGAGCTGCGGTCATCTGAAGGCTGGACATGGAGCTGGATGATCAGCTTTCAAAATGGCTCACCCACATGGCTGGCAAGTTGGTGCTGGCTGTTGGCTTCAGTGGACTTTTCCAGAGAATCCTCATAACATGCTTGGCTGTCTCCACAGAGTGGATGTTCTACCATATTTGATTAGAACAATGGCAGTGTCCTATCACTCAGCCAACAGACCAAATTGAGTTTCTATTTCACCACTTAAATGAAGCAAAGGACATTTAAAATTTATTTTTGTAGTGCTATTAACAATCATTCTTGACTGTGTGTTGAGGGTTGTGGTCTTTTTAAACAGTATGATTGCTTTGACATTTCATAGAAAACTTTAGTTTGAAACATTAATCTGCTGACCATATTTATCTATATTAAGTTCTCCAGAAGCTATGATTTTGAAGTTTGAATTCTTATATACCAAGTAAAACAGCAAATAATTTTAGGGGAGGATTTATTTTGGAAAAAAAAATTTCCATGAATTTATTTTGATGGCCATCTAAGGCCTTTATTATACATAAAATATGTTAGTAGGGAGGGGAAAAAAAATCCAAATAGATTTTATCAAGAAAGCCCAATATCTCATTTGGAGTATCTTTTAAGAGATTTTGGTTTCTGAGGAACTACAATTACTGGAGCCTTATATTTTCTGCAGATACATCAAGGGAGTCGCTTCCTTTCTATTTTTTAAAAAAATTTACCAAACCCCAAAAATTAGCAGGAGGAAGAGGTGGCAAGAAGTTTCTGGGGCAATACAACACTTGTGAAAAACAAGGAAATACTTACTTTGAAACACCCGCTGGGGTCTTATACCACCTATTAATACTGAGTGACAATTAAGCTCATTGTCTCCCTCCTTTCCCTCCCTCACTTCTTCCTCCTAAGACCCTAACATTCTACTTCTGATATCCCTGGAATCTGAGGCTGGCATCCCTATTTGCATAGTCATCCCGCCCCAAACCATAGCCTTACTGGGGACTCCTTCATTGCTGCCCACCTCCAGCCGAGTCAGACCTGTGCATTCTGCCCTAGCAATGCTGCCCAGCCTTGTTTTCTTTCCATTTACTTTCCTCTTTCCTGCTGCCTCTGTCCCAGGGTCAGGTCACTTCTCTTCTGGCCTGGTTTCTGATGGCCTCTGGGCCCCTCAGTCTCATCTCCTCTGAGCAGCTCCAGATTAATTTTGCCTGCCTCAGATTCTTTCATGTTCACTCAGTGTTTATTAAACAAAGACCTAGTATCTCAGCCTGTCACTGGAGGTGCTCCACCCGAAGGCACCAAGTTACCTTTTACATTTAATGTTATCGTCTTCCCTTTGACTATCCTAAAATGGGCTGTAAACTTTTATCCAGCTCTTTTTAAAATTCTTTGCTCATGCTGTTCCCTCTTCCTATATAATACGGTGGATGGAAATCCCACCCATCCTTTTCAGCCTGTCTCATATGCCACCTTCTCTGCAAAGATATGCCTTATGGCCTCATCTTTCCCTCCACTGGACGTTGTCTTTCTTTTTAGGATATTCACTGAAGTTTGCACCCCTCCTATTTACTCATAATTGATTTCTTTTAATACAGTATGTGCGTACTTACTTTTCATTCTTACAAGATTATAATGTACTTGAAAGGACAGACATAGTCATGTTTTCAATCATGTTTTGTTCCTGCTAACTCCTAGCCACGGTTTTAGCAAGTAATAGAACAATTTAAAAATTTGTGTAACTCCATGAAAAAAAAAGTACTTAAGACAGGAAAGAGCGAAATTCCTGTGTTTATCCGACAGTGTAAAGTTATGCAGAATAAAAACTACATATATGTAAATACAGACACATACAGGTATTCTATCATTTGGCTAAGACGGCTTTGTCCCGGTATTGAAGGATACAGGGGTGTAGGGCACCGTTCTTACTAAGTTAAGAAGAGACGGGCCCTTAAGAACCTTCCAGAGACGCCTTGGCTGCGGTTGGCAAGAAGCTCCCCGCCAGGGCGGCCGAAGGGATGCGTGGCGCGCACCTTCCAGCGCTTCCTACTCGGCGGAACCAGGCCGACCAGTTCCCACCGCTGCCTCCCCGCCTCCCCGCCTCCCCGCCTCCTCGCCGCCCTCTGCGAGCCGAGCCCCACCCCGCGCGCACTCTTCCCGGGTGCCCAGGCCGGAGTGCGCCCAGGCAGGGCGGGCCCCGGCATCTCTCGGCGGGCGACCGGGCCGGGGGCCGGGAGGCCACGCCGTGTCGGGGTTTCTAGGTGAAGGGCGAGAAAACAACCGGCCGGTCTGGGCGGAGCCGGGCGGGCGGGGCGAGGGCGGAGGGCATATTGCCTCATCTTGTACATTTTACTGGAAACGGGGCGCATCCGGAGGAGGGGCCGGGAGGCCGCCCAGACGCCGCCAATGGCCCGGCCGGGCGCGGTGGAGGCCGCCGAGGCGGGGGCCCCTTCTCCCCGCCCCTGGCCTCGAAGGCCGGTTTAAATAGTCGTGCAGCCCCGGGCCGCGCCCGTGCCCGCGCCGTCCTCCCGCCGGTAGGTCCCTGAGTCCATCGCAGCCGCAGCCGCAGCCGCAGCCGGGAGGCAGCCGCGCGCAGCAAGCCGGTGGCACAGGTGTTGGGGTCCCGGAGCGCCTAGCCCGGGAGCATGATCGTGGACAAACTGCTGGACGACAGCCGCGGCGGAGAGGGGCTGCTGGACGCGGCCGGCGACTGCGGCCTCATGACCAGCCCGCTCAACCTGGCCTACTTCTACAACGCGTCGCCGCCCGCCGCCGCGCCCGGCGCCTGCGACGCCAGCTGCTCGTCGTCCGGGCCCTCGGCGCCCGGCTCGCCCGGCTCCGACTCCTCCGACTTCTCCGTCTCGTCCGCGTCCTCCTGCGGGGCGGTCGAGTCGCGGCCGAGAGGCGGCGCCCGTTCCGAGCGGCTGCAAGGTACCCACCCCCCCGGGCGGGGGCAGCCCTCACGGAGGGGACGGGGGTCTGTGCCGCCCAGATGTGAAGTGTTTCGGCCAGATGTTAGGTGGCCCCTGCGCCCGCCTTATGGCTAAACATCACACTAGCCATCAATATTAGGTCGCGACCGGACGCCGGCCCAGTGCTGGGCGTGTGATAGCCCTCCGTGCCCTTTGACCGTCTGAGTCCTAGGCGCCATCAGCTGCCCTCGTAGCTTGAAACGCACAGTTCTGACTTCTGGGGAGGGGGCGGGAATGGCCCACGTTCGATTTTCTCTTTTCTTCTTTCTTGTTTTAAAAACCACCTTTATTAAGTTATAAATCACAGACTGTGGCGAGATTTTGCATCTGATGTAGGTGTAACTTTTTCTTGTGGCTGTTTTAGTGAACGGCTGTAGCTGGCCATAAGGGTTTCAAGTACTGTTTCAAGTCATGATTTATTTCTTCCTAAGTAGGTACTTGTGGAAATTTTAAATAAAACGACTTAATCTTAAAGAAAGGAAACCGATATTATCAAGATGTAAGGTGAAGCTGGACTGAAAACCAGTTTACACCTTAAGTTTGATTTTTCCGAAGTCTGCCCAGAATTTCTGCGGTCTTTTTTTTTGTTTGTTTTATGTACTTTAGAATGGTTAGGCCGTATCTGACAAGGAAAAAGTGTATCGTTTCCTTTATTCGGCTGTGAATTGTTAGTTTCTTTTCTTAATGAACTGAGTGGCCTAATTGGGAAAAACAGGATGCCACTGTGGGTAAGAACGTTTAGATAATCTCAAATGTTGGAAAATCTAATTAGAGTGATTTTAAAGAACGTTCTCTTTTGGGTATTCCCCACTGCTAAGCCACTCTCGTTTTGGTTATGTTTTATTTTAAAATGTGATTTTTCACTTTCATTTAAAAAGGTGGTTTAAACCAGTCAGTTGTACAACACACTCTCTGTATGTTAAACGTGTAGCAAATACAAAAATTGTGTATATGTGGGTGTGTACTTAAAACGTTTTTTTCTCCACATTTGGCCTTCATCTGGCCGAAAGTATTTTGCTAGTTCTTTGGTTTACCGTAGGGGATTTCTGAAACTGCATTTTTCTCTGTGACATTGAATTATTAAATAGCTGTCATTCCCGAGAAATGCTGTGTTAGATTCTGGCAAGATATTCCTAAACTTAAACATAAAACCAACTAGTTGTTTAATTTGCCCTATCATTGAGTTGCTTCTCTCATATATTAATGATATATATGTTCAAATTATGCCTTGTTGTTTTGGCCCATCTTAGCTTTTCCCCTCTCAAAGGAGTTGCTAAATTATTCATTTCCTGACTCTTTGTGTGTTTACTTTGTGCTCAACTTGTCCCGAGAGGTTGTGACACAGTAGTGGTCAGAGTGGAATGCTGTACTACTCATTGACTCCATTTTAAAGTGTATTTTAAAGCTTCAATATGAAAGAAGATTATTTCCTTTTTACTTAGAAGGCCTATGTGAGCAATTCCAAAAGCAGTCGGTGAGGGGAAATCCTGTGTGTGTACGCGGAAATGTGTTAAGCTCAGTGAATTTAAGCAGCTTTCTTGGCATAGCTGAACTGAGGGAACTAATAAGAAACTAACACATTGTTCATTGTTAGGCTTTGGTACATTGAGATCTTTGGAAGTTTGTTTTGTGCCTTCTTAGGTGAGTGGAATTGATAGACTTTAAAATTTCTCTGTGGATATAAAGCCTTTGGTTTGAAAAGCTAAAAGTTCATCATTTATCCCTTGCTCCCCCAAGGTTTTTCAAATGTCAAGAATAACTATAGATTTATGAGAGTTAGCGTGGCAAAATCTATGATCCTGTCTCGTGGGTGGATGGGGCTGAGAGACAGAGACTTAATTTGGGTTTAACTGTTGGCTCTGGGGACCCCCCATACCGTGTTTTTATGAGCTTTAATTCCTTACAGTGCCTGCTGGGGAAAGGTTTCAGGCAACATCGTCCCCTTAAGTAGGGCTGAGGCCTGACGGGCAAGGTCATGTTGGAAAGACTTTGCAGTCTGTTGGTCGGAGACTTTGTTACGTTAGACGGCTATGCTTTTGAGGTTATTAAGATTGGTGTCCATGAAGAGACTTAATTGAAATACGTTTTTGTTTTCTTTTGAACAGTTGAGCCCCATATGGGGGTTGGAAGGCAGCAAAGAGGACCCTTTCAAGGTGTTCGTGTGAAGAACTCAGTGAAGGAACTCCTGCTGCACATCCGAAGTCATAAACAGAAGGCCTCTGGCCAAGCCAGTGATGACTTCAAGGTGGCACCTAACTTTTTTGTTTTGGGTTGGGGATCAGGGAGGTTAGTCTGTCAGGATTATTACTCTCTGCTCACATAGGTCCAGTAAGTCTTTTGTAGACCAGAAAGAGAGCCTGTTTGTTTTCCTGTCTCCAATATTCCTGTCACTTAGCTAGGTACTTGGCAGATGTGCAAGAGAAATTTAATGAATGAATAAGTGAAGGTAAATTGGGGGCAAGGGGATTAATAGGGTTCAATTAAAACGGAGCATTTTTATTAGAAAGGGGAAACTCAAAGGGCCTTATTAATTTTGAACTAAGATGAAAAGTGAAAATAGGGGAAGTTGCAAGATAAGATGGAAATTAACATAGAAAATAAATATTGCTAGAATGGCTGTATCAAGGTTTATGGTGAGCTATAAAGAATGGTAGCGATAAGTCTATTTATTGGTATATATTAATCAGGAAACCATTTAATATACACTAAATTGGAAACTTTTTTTTCCTTATAGACACAGGGTGTGAACAGAGAGCAATTCACAGGTAAGAGTTACTTCTATTTATAATATTATGGGGGCTTTCGGGTAAAATAATGTAGTTTGACTATGGGTAAAAATTTGTAAAATAAAATGCTCACAGATTTCATTTCTTCTTCTTGGGTACAGAATTGAAGAACACAGTATCATATAGTGGAAAAAGGAAAGGACCTGACTCACTGTCTGATGGACCAGTTTGCAAAAGATCAACTTTTTTACATACCCAGTTTTTGGTATGTATTTAACTGTTTTCTTCTGGATGCCCTTTGGCAGTTATTTCTGGAATGATTTTGAAAGGGAGTATGCAATTTACTTTTCCTGCCTTTCCAGACACCACCTCAAACACCCACACCCGCAGAGAGCATGGAAGATGTTCATCACAATGAATCCAAACAGGAGAGCAGTGCCGATCTGCTTCAGAACATTATCAACATTAAGAATGAATGCAGCCCGGTGTCCCTGAATACTGTCCAAGTTAGCTGGATGAGCCCTGTGGGGGTCCCTCAGAGCTCCCCCCACGAGCAGTGTCAGGACTTCCACGGAGGGCAGGTCTTCTCTCCACCTCAGAAATACCAGCCGTTCCAAGTCAGCAGCTCCCCGCCCATGGTGGAGCAGGCTGCCATGTACCAGTACTCCCCACAGAGCCAGACCGTGCAGCCGCCGCCGCAGCACTACACCCACAACCCGACTCTGGAATACAGTCCTTATTCCAGAACGTCCCTGTCCCCCAGCTATGAACCAAACTTCTTTGATGATCAAGAACCACAGTTCTGCCTGAACCAAAGTTTTGCGTCCCTTCTAAATGATCCCAGGGAATCTGAGATTATCGCTGTTCCCACTCAGACCTCCCCCAGTGTTCAGCAGCCAAATGACGCGCCCCTACAAAACTTCCACATGATGCCACACGGTGCGTGTGAGGCCCTGGCGGGGCATGGTGCCACCCCTGCCCCTTTAAGCACGGCACTGCCGTTCCAGAACATCGTTGGAAATCCAATGAACACCACACAGTTAGGAAAGTCATTTTTCCAGTGGCAAGTAGAGCAGGAGGAAAGCAAATTGGTGAATATCTCCCAAGACCAGTTTCTTTCCAAGGATGCAGATGGTGACACGTAAGTATCCCTTTATCTCATTACCTTATTTGGTAAGCCATCCTTGTTGGACAGAGTGGGCATAGATTTTCTCTAGGCTCTGCCAAATTAGGTCTTAGTAAGAGGTTGGCTAATCAAGATGACTGGTGGAGGCAGAAGCTGCTGTTCAGTGATGGCTAATATTTTATGAAAGAGTTTTTGTTTCTTTTTTCTTTTCTGGCTGAATGAATTATCTGTTCTAAGTTAATAAAATATATATGTGTCTTTGAATAATTGGTTTTGAAAGACCAGCTTGGATTGTGTCTATGGAGCAAAATCAGTTAGATCATGATTAGTTGGTTGTGGTTAAAGTGTGAGTTGATTTGTAGATTGAGTCCTGATCTGTGCTAACATCTTTATGGCCTTGGGCAAGTTGTTTAACCTCTCTATGCCTCAGTTTCTGGACATGCAAAATGATACTACCTCCCTTATAGGGTTTTTATGAATATTAAAAATAATAGACTTAAAGCAGTCAGCATGGTGACTGGCATACTCACTTCTTCTGGTAGCCTAGCTTATCTTGTCGCAACTGGCAGAAAAGACAAATTATGCTCTGTACTGTTTCACTTGAGTACACCCACATACCAAGAAAGGGGCTAAAGGAAGAATTTTTTTTACAAGAAGGATGAACTTAGTGAAATCAGAAGCAATTCACCTCTTTTCCTTCTCTTTTTCCCCAGGTTCCTCCACATTGCTGTTGCCCAAGGGAGAAGGGCACTTTCCTATGTCCTTGCAAGAAAGATGAATGCTCTTCACATGCTGGATATTAAAGAACACAATGGGCAGGTGAGGACCTTGACAGGGAAACGGCAAAGATGTGGTCATGGCGAAGAAATGACGGCTAGTCTCATATTTATGTGTAGGTCATTTCAGAGTCCTAGATCAAGAGAGTTCAGTTAATATTAACTTCAGGATGTTGACTCTTTGTCACTGTCAACCTTGAAGTTATTAACATTAACTTTGTAGTTATTTGATCAAAGACCAACTGAGTATAATAAAGCCGCACCCTAAGCTTTTTAGTTTCCTTGTGTTACAAGGTCTTATTGCTTATTAATAGGATTTATTTTCTCTACATGGATTTTCCTCTCAGTCTTAGCTTAGGCTTATGTTCCTTGTTATGATAGTGTTACATGTTTTTAAAAATATTTTTTTTCCTCTGAATGTCCACAGAGTGCCTTTCAGGTGGCAGTGGCTGCCAATCAGCACCTCATTGTGCAGGATCTGGTGAACCTCGGGGCCCAGGTGAACACCACTGACTGCTGGGGCAGAACCCCTGTGCACGTTTGTGCGGAGAAGGGCCACTCCCAGGTGCTCCAGGTAAGAGGCAGCGAGCCAGGCTCCCATTATCATAGGGCCAGAGGGATAGGGCGTGGAGATTAGAAGTCCAATGTAGGTTGCCTGTTGCAATAATCTCTTTTGAGTTGACTTACTCCTTTTCTGGAATACTTGTAGATGAGTATTTGTGCAGCTTGCCTTTTGCTAACAGATATGTGTTTTTAACTTCTGCAGGCAATTCAGAAGGGAGCAGTGAAGAGTCATCAGTTCGTGGATCTTGAGGCAACTAACTATGATGGTAAGCAATTGACACATTCATTTTTTGGGTGAAGAAATATTCAGAGAGAGGGGCCCATTAGTTGTAAGGGTATTAAGTTCTATACCAAGAAGGAAGAGAGGTGTAATTCAAGCTAAAATACTCTATAGAAAGAGTTAGCACTAATACCCACTGGAGGGGTTACTCAGATTGCTTTACTGCTTCATGCGGAGCCCACGTGTACATCATACGAGAGGCCATCCTCAAGGCTTGTAGTTATAGAGCAACTGAAAGACTTGATGGGATGCTTGACCGCTGCTTTATTATACTTTTTCTAGGCCTGACTCCTCTGCACTGTGCAGTTTTGGCCCACAATGCTGTGGTGCACGAACTCCAGAGAAATCAGCAGCCGCATTCACCTGAAGTTCAGGAGCTTTTACTGAAGAATAAGAGTCTCGTTGAAACCATTAAGTGTCTGATTCAAATGGGAGCAGCAGTGGAAGCCAAGGTAAATTCACAGAAGGGTTTGGAAATGGGATGTAGGGGAGAAGTGGTTATAGTAAAAGGTCATGTTCCCAAGTATAAGTTAAAGCTTTTCCCTCTTTTTAAATTAATGGAGTGAATAGTAATGTATAGATAGTTCAGAAGCTTAAATTTTAAAAGATCATCTCATCTGCTTTTTTGATTCGCTTTTGGATTATTATCCCAAAGATCATTTAGCTGTAAAATAAGTTACTCTTTGAAAGGAAATGGAAATGCTTGAAAATTGATATTTTCATTTTGGCTTTCACTGTCATACATGGATAATTAAGGTAGTGCTTTTTGTAAGGATTTCTTCATTGTTTTGGCATCTGGACTTAATCTTCTGTTTTTTAAACTGGAAAAGATTTTATTCTCTTTAAGTTTGAGCTTTATTTACTGAGTATCACCTATATACAGGGCACTAAGTTAGTGGCTCTGGGGGAAAAATACCTAAATCATAAGCAACTTGGGTCCTTGGGGAGCTTACTGTCCAACAGAAGAGGTGAGAGATACAGCTTGTTATAAGTTACAGAGTGGCCACCAAGTTTGGAAACACAGGTGAATCCATAATAAGTGATTTCTTGTATTATGTTACAGTACATAATAAAACAGTATCATCTATGCTTCTGCATTTTATGACCACCCTGAATACAGGGTAGATGTGATAAGAGGCATATTAACAGGGAATTTAGGAGGAATGAGAGATTCCATGGAGCTTGGGGTGAAGGAAGGCTTTGTGGAGAAGGGAGTATTCAGAGTGAGTCTGCAAGAATGAGTCAGACATGTGAGAGACGGCGAGCGTGGTGTCTGAACATTCACTTCTCTCCCCCTCTTGCCTTGACAAGGATCGTAAAAGTGGCCGCACAGCCCTGCATTTAGCAGCTGAAGAAGCAAATCTGGAACTCATTCGCCTCTTTTTGGAACTGCCTAGTTGCCTGTCTTTTGTGAACACAAAGGTACTTTTAGAAAGATTCAAGAATTGCACGAGAGTTGGGATGACCTTCTTTATACCTTATTCAAGCTTTTGAGCTGCTTTCATGAAAGTCTTCCTTCCTGATGGGTGTCGTTTCATCTCTTGGTCTTCAGGCTTACAATGGAAACACTGCCCTCCATGTCGCTGCCAGTCTGCAGTATCGGGTGACGCAGCTGGATGCCGTCCGCCTGCTGATGAGGAAGGGGGCAGACCCAAGCACTCGGAACCTGGAGAACGAACAGCCAGTGCACTTGGTTCCTGATGGCCCTGTGGGAGAACAGGTGAGGGCCACAAAAGGGAGAAGAAGTACTTTCAGGCACTTGGTCAGAAACTTAAGGGGCAATGAGATTGTGCAGGGCGGAGGCCAGCTGGTGGTGCTCTTCAGGTGGGCTCTGTCAGTGTCTGTGTCTCACAGTGGTCCCTGTAGCCCTTTGGGGTCAATTGCTTTGTTTCCAAAAGAAGATGTAAAAATTTGAGGGTTTATCCCTGAACCCCGAATGGTCAGAAGTCAGGTAGTCTTTTCTTTTCTTCCGAGACATAAACTTGGGTTTGGAATAAGTCAGAATGGTTTGAAGTCTGGAAGTGGATGAAAGAGGAGGAACCAAGGTTCCTGCAGACACCAAGGAAAGGGAATCTTAGTTTTGTGAGTAAGTGATGAGCCTTCAAGTATCGTGGGTATTAAATGAGTCAGTATCTGCCGAGAGTTCAGAATAGTCCCAGGCACATAGTGAGTGCTCAGTAAATATCAGCTGTTAACAAGGATTTCTGGCTACTAGCTGATATCAGATAAGAAATAGGAAGGTTACTTATGTAATTGAGAACCTAGGAATATTTTGTATTTTAAATAAAATTGTGCTTTACATATCATATGGTTATATATTACATTTAGGGATTAAACAGTTTCACATGACTAAGCTTTTCTTGATAACAAGAACTGAATCCTTTAAGAACTTAAAATATTTTTGATGAAACTCTTTTCCTGGAGGGATTGTGGCTGTGGGTCATTGCATACTTTAATAATCACAAAATAAAACATATGGAATGCAATTCAGCCTTTCCTTTGATTTATAACCCTCATTATGACTGTAATGTTATAGTAACTCACATTTGTAGAGCTCTTTATAGCTTAAAATGAATCTCTTGATAATCTGTAGAGTTTTCCTGTGTATTATACTGCTTAATAGTTAGGAAAACTTCACAGTGTAAAGGTTCAGCTGGGAAGACTGAGACTCAGAGTGGTTCCAGAGGGTAGGAACCATCCTTAAGGAGTAAATGGCGAGTCCTAAGCCCAGTGTTCACTTCTGCTTCGCTGTTTGTGGTGTGCAGTCATAGAGCAATGTTCTCAGGGACTACTGAGTATGGAGAGCTGTTTGACTCTTCACTAAATATTCTCAGATTACTTGCCTTTCTGCTTCTGTATTTGTGTGTCTCTGTGTGTGGAGGGAGGGGCTTTTCCTTTGCTTTTATCATCAGACAATGGTCATTCTAGCAGCTATCAGCTGCATCTCCCACTCCAGTCCTCTTTCTTCTAAGCTGTTGCTTCGGATCTGCTGTGGGCTGAGAGACAGATAGTAAAATTTGTCAGGCTCGGGTATAAAATCAGTTAATAGACTGAATGAGCCTGAGGGCTTTCCTATGATCCACATAGTTATACACAGATGCTTTAATTCTTGGATATCATGACAGCTATCTTGACTCGAAGGGCATTATAGATTTACTTGTGTGTGTGAGGTGGGTTCTGAGTTCTTGGTTGAGGTTGACTTCAGGGTAGGTGAGATACTATAATAACCACAGTTCCTGCCTTATATTAAATGTTCTCATAAATAACAAGAGGAAAGATTCGGAAAAGAATATAGGTCTTAGTCAAACTGTGGGAGATTTTCAACTTCAGATAATTTTTAATGGAGATGCTTTACTTTCTTGTACTCAAACATCATTATAGGAGATCTGTAATAAAGTTTAAAAGGAATTATAGTCTTTTTTAAAAAATCACCCTAAAATCTTGACATATATTGTTGCGTATTTCTTCATATATTTACTTACAAGTAGACAGGAATGGTGTAGAGCTTATATACTCTACACCATTTCTTACATGAAAGGAAAGAAACTGAAGGAAATGTGGTACTTTGATTGTGAAACAGAAACCTCACAGATGCTGTTGGTTTCCTTTCCAGATCCGCCGTATCCTGAAGGGGAAGTCCATTCAGCAGAGAGCCCCACCACACTAGCTCCACTGACTCGGAGCCTGCTCGGCAATACTCACTGTCAGTTAGGCAGTCCTAATGTATCTGTACATAGACCATTTGCTCTGTATTGGCAAATGTAAGTTGTTTCTATGAAACAAACATATTTAGTTCACTATTATATAGTGGGTTATGTTAAAAGAAAAGAAGAGGAATATCTAATTCCTCTTGGCAGATTTCAATATTTCACATCCAGGTATCTGGAATCTAGACATCTGAATTTAATCTGAACGGTAAAATTGACTTCAGTTAGCAGTAGCTTTTTGGGTAGGAAAAGCCTTTGATTTGTGGCATAAGGCATTGCTCATGTAGCTATTGCCAGTTTAAAAGGAGACAGATTGTAAACTTTTTTACATTTTAAAGAAAAATGAAAGCATTTGAAAGTTAAAAAACACATCTGGATATAGTGTTGAGGCTTCGTTTGGCCTGATGCAGTACCTGAGAGTTACTGTTGGTGGTGGAAATTCTGGTCATTGGACTAGATGAAAGGTACCATGGTTAAAGTTTGATCTTTGCAAACTGTACATAACTGTTATTTTTGTCTTTTAAAATATTTGTACATATATGGTCATTAACACAAATGGCCACATTTGAAATGTGTAAATCAATAAAATAGAGAACAAGTGAATTGTCACTATTCTTAAAAAGTTACACATGCAGAGGAGCTGTGTGATCACCCATCTACCATCTCTGTAGGTGAGACAGATGGGGAGTTGTTCCCTTAGTGGCTGGCGGAGCTCTGTTTGAATTATAAACATGCTTCTTCTCATGCATTGAGATGAGACACCTGATTTGCAGGGAATTGCATGGTGTTAAAGAGAATACCTCTTTATGACTCACTTTCTAGAATTTGTGACTTACTTGCTCTGTTGGAGTTTTTGTTTTACCTTTATAGCAGCAACAAAAAGTCACTATTGAAACATGTCTTCTTGGGTTTCTGTTCTCAAATAATGATAAGGCACCATGATGTTTTATACTACCATTCAGAAAAAAGTCTTATTTTTTAGTAGCGTTAATCCCATTAATATTATTTTGCTCTGGCATCCCCTGAGTAATGTATTTGGCTTTGATTGCACATTAATTATTTGTAATATATTTGATTCATTAATTTTTTTTTAAATGAGAAGTCTTGTAAGCAACTGACTGACTAATCATCTTTGTAGCTAAGTACTCAGATCCTTTTAAAAAAGATAACCTTTGGATCGATCACATTGTTTGACCCTGTATGTCTTGTGGACAAAAGTTAGTTATAGTTATTTGGTATCTGAAAGTATGGCTGTGATGTGAACCAGTCTATTCACACTTATGGAAAAACTTATGCATGGTTTTAAATAAACATTAATTCATTGATATTGTTTGTCTTAAAGATGTGCATTTTTTTTCTAGTACTTTATTTCTATTTCCCAAGGTTGAAAAGTACTATTAATTACTAATCTAAAAAACTTTAAATTAGCCAGTATATATTAATTTGGGTTTTTTTTGAGAACATGTTTCCTGAAGTTCTTTAAGAGTTAACATCAAAACACCCTTTGCCAAGTTCATTAGTAGAGATTTATTAGATTCTGAAAATATTGTGGAAGTTCGAAAGATATTGTTTATTATTTAGAATTTTATGTGCTAAAAAAAGCTAAATCTCTATGTTTATGACTTTACTTTTCACTTTATTTTGTGGGCACAGTGAACATAGGGAAAACAATTTGGAGATTACCAAGACCATCCTGAGAGATGTAAGCCTGGGAACAGCAGGAAATGGGGTCCTTCCCTTTCTCACGATGCCAAACACATCAACATCTCTGTCAACATGAGTCAACTACTGCTCATATATTCTAGTTCTTGTAACTTCTTTTGAGAATCTGGTGAAAGCTGTGAATCGTTTCCCTGGAGAAATTCACCTGTCTGTGTATACACAAATGCTGTTTACAGTATTAGGGGCTTCACAGCCACCAGGAGCCCTTAACTCTCAAGTTAAGAACCTACTGTAGTTCTATTTCTCTACACCAAATATAATTTTTCTTCCTTCATATAAATGAAATCTCAAGAGTAATTTGCATTGCAAATAACAGCCTGATAACCAGAACAGTAGATATACTGAGCATAGATATACTGTGCATAGATACACTGTGAGCTTTTTCTGAAGTGAGTGTGTACATTCTCTTAATTCCAAATTCCCTCATAATTAAGTAATTGAACCAGTGCTTAGCAAGCATGTGATTTTGTGTGTGTGTGTATTTGTGCAAAGCTGCCTGATAGATAATCTGAGTCATTCAAAGACATACAAGGCATATTTCTTATCCTTCAGGTACATAAGTGGGAGACACGGCATGCACCTTATTAGATGTCATAAAAAAAGGGGGAGAATTACAAAGATTGAGAAGAGGAAGACTATATATCTGAATGGGGAGAACTAGGGAGACTTCAGGGTAGAGCATTTGAGCTATATCTTCAGAAGAGTTGATTTGAATGTTCATACAAGGGGAGAGGGAGGTGAATGAAACCAAAGGACGTAAACCAAGGCAATAGTAGCAAAAGTATTTTGGGAGAACCACAAGTGATACAGTGAAGCTTGGTTAGCATCTGGGTGACCAATAAGTTTCATCCTGTGTTCTACCTCTAACTGGTAATACCCTCATGAGTAGCATGTTGAGAAAGACCAAGCAGTCAAGGGGCTTGGCAGGAGAGAGTGCTGTAATTGATTAGCCATATCTGCCATACGGGTATGGGGTAATGCCTGATGGAATGTTCCTTAAAGAATGACCCCCACAGAAGCCAAGACTACCAGCTCATTGCTGCAAACTCAGTGCCCAGCACAATGCCTGGCATATAGTAGGAGTTTATAAAATGGATCGGTTAAATGAGTGAATAAATGTGTGCTAATCCTGGTTGGGATCATTGGTTTTGGAGGGAAGTGGTGTTTTGAGCTACAGATAGACTAGAAAGTACTAATGAGTTAATGACTATCATAGTTCTGAACTTAACTCAGCCATATAATTTAACAATGATATCAATGATACGTTGATGCAGAATGGTATAGTTGTACTCTTTCTTAAAAAATCAGGCAGTCATTCTGTGCAAAGAATTCACTCTAGTACTGTAGTTTGGTGCTTCACCAAGGAATTCCCTCAAGTGTCAGAGACCCTATCTTTCAGCTCTATTTGTTAATCAAATCAGTAGCATTTATTATCCTTTCTATTTTTGACTTAATCAGGAATGGAGAATTTCCTCAAACTCCTCTAACCTTTAATAAATGTCAACTTCTTAAACTCAGTACTGCTCACTTCCATTTTCTGATACTATCAGTTCTGTATTGAATGTGACTCCAGGAAGAAAGCAACTTCAGCCACTGGCTAAGTTCTTGTTGGTCTCTCTGAGACCAGGCCTGGGTACAAACTTTTAGATTACTACTGGGTCTTTGGTTTTCCTGCTAGTGCCCTGAATTTGTCCTTGAGAGGTGGGGAGTGACTGTCTTTTTCTTTATCAGAGGCTCCACATCTCTCCCAGTATCTGACACATAGTAGATGTTCAATGAATACATCTTACATTGAATTTAATTCTATGGTTTCCTTTTTAATTTATATTTTCTCAGTGTATATTATACTTCAATTTATTAACATTGTATCATTCACATGGAATTTACAGTTTCATCCAGAAAGACTTTTTTTTAGAGACTTGTGATTTTATTTAATTTTACTTTATTTTGTTTTATTTTTATTGAAGTACAGTCAGTTACAAAGTGTCACTTTCTGGTGTGCAGCACAATGTCCCAGTCGTGCATATACATACATTTATTTGTTTTCATATTTCATCCAGAAAGACTTTTATCTTCAGCTATACACCAAGTCTGGGTTCACTTAATTTTCTCAGCGCCCTCACTCCACCTTTGGAGTGGGCTATGATTTAATCCCTGCATATACCAGAAACATTGCACAGGTGGCCCATTTCCAGGAGGACTATGTGGAGATTGCTCTCAAAGTGTGTCTAACTTCCTTATGGGTGTTTTTTGTCCTCCAACCCCATGTTCCCTGCTCTTCTGTGACACTATTCCCTTTTTTATCAGTGCAAGAGGATTTGGGGTGAGAGCAGCCAGACAGCTGGTCTAACTGCTAAGTGCCTTAGGTTCAAACTCTCAGGCTTTCATGGACATCAGCATCTTTTGTGAAGCTTGTTAATCATGCCAATGCCTTTGCCCCACTCCTAACATTCTGAATCATTATCTTTGGGGTTTTTAGGGCTTCCGGCAGGTACCTGTGAAGATGATTCTAGTGCACAGTGTAGTCTACTTTAATTAAGGAATGCAGATTTCAGAGAGTAGCTGTGGCTGGTCGGTAGTAATGGAATGGGTTGCTGGAACCCACGGAGATGAGGCAGCAAACTGATGAGTGCCTGCTGTGTGCTAGACATGTTAGATCTCGTGTTACAGAAACTAGCTTTGAAGGAGAGATCAGGAGTCACCTAAACTGTTTTTTTTTTTTTTTGTTGTTGTTGTTTTCTTTTTCTTTTAGAAAATACTTTGAGGTTATCTGATTCTTAATCCTCAGGTATATTAGTTTCCTAGGACGATGTAACAAATTACCACAAACTTGGTGGCTAAAAACAGAGAAATTTATCCTCTTACAGTTCTGGAGGCCGAGAGTTCTGAAATCGAGGTATGGCAGGACCACACTCCCTCCCAAGGCTGTAGGGAGAATCTTTCCTCATCCCTTCCAGTTTCTAGTAGCTCCATGTGTCCCCTGGTGTGGCAGGGTAACTCCAATCTCTGCCTCCATCTTCCCATGGCCTTCTCCCCTCCCTTTTTTCTTCTCTGTGTGTCTCTTATGGGTCACTTGTCATTGGATTTAGAGCCCACCCGGATAATACAGGATGACCTTATCTTGAGATTCTTAGTTACACGTGCAAAGACCCATTTTTTAAATTGAGATCACATTCCCAAATTCTGAGGTTTAGCACTTGGATGTATCTTTTTCGGGGGGGCTATGATTTAACCCCTAGGGAAGACAAGCAATGTGTATCCCTCATAACTTTCTAATTATTCTTTCTCTAATCTCATTTTTCTTACCAATCCAAAAATTTCCAACCATTTGGCATATCCTTACAGAAACCTAACAAGGTTTTCAAAGGCCCAGTATCGCTTATGGACTCAGATGCAAACACTGGTTCTGTTTCACAAAGCCGTCTTATTTAGCTTCCCCCATCTGTTTAATCTCGTCTTCCATGATACCCCAACAAGCGGTCAGGCGAGTCTCCTCACCGCTCAGCAGATGCCCTGTTTATTCCTGTCTCTAGCTGTGCTCTTGCCTATCCAAATTCTGGGTATCTGCTTGGGTGCCACTTCCTTTATGAGTCTTTTCCCAATTCATACTGACTTCTCTTTTGCCGGAACTCTTGGAATTTAAACTCAGTTCCTATAACATTAAATCTGATATTTTTATGGTATCCCAGTCTTAATTATTATAATCTGGAAAGTTGGCTCTGAATCACTGACTAGCAGCATTTGTTTTTAAAGACAACTTTAAATTTTTTGGGTGACTGATATCTCTAGGGATACAAGAAGGTCGCTGGTGATGGACAGATAAATCATCACTGTGGTAGGAAGAACTCTAGATGGACTGTGATCTCTGCCCCTGGTACTACTCCTATAATTGTGTTATGTTACATGGCAAAAGTCATTTTTCATTTGTAATTAAGGTTGGTAATCAGGTGTCCTTAAACTAGGGAGCCTATCCAGGTGTACCTGGTCTAATCACCCGAGCCCTTTTAAAGCACAGCGTTTTCTTTGGCTGGTCATCGAAGAGGAAGTTAGATTCTAAGTCTGAGAAGGATTCAGTCCACAATTATTGGCTTTGAAGATGGAGGAAAGTGCTCATCAGCCAAGAAATCCAGGTACTTTCTAGTCACAAAGAAAACGGGATCTCAGTTCTACGTGGCTGAAGAAGGGAGTTCTGCCAACAAGCTGAATGAGCTCGGAAGTGGATTCTTCCCCGTAGCCTTCAGGTAAAAGCTCAGCCCAGCTGACACTTGAGTTTATCCTTGCATGATACTCCATGCAGCGAATATAGCCAAGCCTAGCCACACTTCTGACATGCGGAACTGTGAGGTAATAAATGGGTGGTAGTTTAAGCGTTTCAGTTTGTGGTAATTTGTTTGGCAGCCATAGAAAATTAATACAATCGGTAACAAAGGATTTGAGCTTGTAGTGAAAATTTACACATTTCCTGCTATTTTTTTTTGGCTTCAGTTTTATTGAGGTATAATTGGCACACAGCACTATATAAGTTTAAGGTGTACAGCATAATGACTTGACATACATAAATTGCAAAATGATGATTACAGTAAATTTAGATAACATCCATCACCTTATATAGTTACAAAATTTTTTTGTTTTTCCGTAAGGTAAGGACTTTTGGATCTACTCTCAGCAAATTTCAAATATATCATACAGCAGTGTTAACTATAGTCGTCACGTTGTCCATTACACCTTCAGGACTTACTTATCTCATAACTGGAAGTTTGTAACTTTTGACCACCTTCACCCAGTTCCCCCATCTCCCACCCCTCATCTCTGATAACCACAAATCTGCTCTATTTTTCTATGAGTTTGGTTTTTTAGATTCCACATATAAAAATACGGAGTGTGTGTGTTCATCCTTGTGCAGGGGCCATGAGAATCTTCTCTGTATTGTTCTGACTTTAGTATACGTGCTGCTGAAATGAGCATCCTATTCTTAAGTCTCCAAATCAGGAAGGGATGTTTTCCAGTAAATTGAGGTACTCAGTACATGTGGTCACTGCACAGGCTAGCAGCTCCCTTAGTTTAAGATACCTCTCTCTTGTCCATCAATTTCTCACTACAAATTGGAAAATTTCAGTGAAAAGAAAGTCTAGCTTCCTTATTGCCTATGTTTAAAAAAAAAAATCTACAAGAGGGCCCTTGAGCAGGAGAGGGTGATTAGAATGGCCTATTTGACCAGCAATACCATTGGTTCACCATATAGACTCTGACCGTTGACCTCTGCTATGAGACTGGGGCAGATCACTCTGCAGCAGCCAAGACTTCAGATGGAAGGACTTGTTTATAAAAGAAATATGTATGTACTCACTCACTTCAGGAACTGGTCAACAAATAGTTGCTGACGGTGCTTAGAAAGATGAGAACTGAATTTAGGGTTTCTTCCGCAGCCTAGAATTAGAGATGATGGGCAGGAGCTTTATTAGCTTAACAGGCTTCTGTTTCTCCAGTCACGCTCACATAACAAAAACGAATGGTTAGACATTCATTTGGGGTGCCTGTGTGTGATTCAAAAAGAACTTGTTCCCTATAAAATTTATTACTGAATGACTCATTACAGCATGATGATGAAAGTTAGTCTTCTAATTTACAGAGTTATGTATGTATTCTTTTAAAAGTCAACATTGTGAGGTATGATTTACGTACAATAAAATGTATAAATTTTAAGTGTATAGTTCAGTAAATGTATACACCCACATAACCATCATCATAATCAAGATATAGCACATTTCCTCACACGAGAAAGTTTCCTCATACACACCCACTGCTGTCAGCCCCTCCTTCCACCTGCTGCTCCAGGCAACCATTGATCTGACTTCTATCAGTATAGATTGATTTTGCCTCTTTTTGCATTCCCTGCAAATGGAATCAGATAGTGTATGTATGTGTATATATATGTGTGTGTATATATATATAGTGTGTGTGTGTTGAGTTCCTTTCACTTAGCATGTTTTTGTGATTCATCCGTATTATTGCATTTATTAGAAATTCATATTTTTATTGTTCAGTAGTATTTTATTGTAATAGTAACAATATTTATTAGCCTATTGGTAGATATTTGGGTTGTTCTAGTTTCTGGCTGTTATCAGTAAAGTGCTGTGAACAGCCTTTGTGTAGATATATGTTCTTATTTCATTTTGGTAAATGTCTAGGAGTGGAGTAGTTGGTTCATATGATAAGTGTATGTTTAATTTAAAAGAAATTGTCAAACTGTTTTCCAAAGTGGTTGTACCATTTTTCACTCTCAATAGCAAGAGAACCAACTATTCTCCATCTTCCTCAGTACTTGGTGTTGTCAGTCTTTTAAAAAGGTTGTGCAGTGGTACCTTATTGTAGCTTTAATTTATAACTCCCTGATACCTAATGAAGTTTAAGGTCTCTCCTCGTGCTTATTAGCCATGCATATACCTTCTTTGGTAAAGTGTCTATTCAAGTCTTCTGCCTGTTAAAAATAATTAGAGTGTTGGTATTATTATTATTGAGTTATAAAAATTTTAAACTACATTATGAATATAAGCTCACAGTCATATAAATATATATTACAAAAACCTCTCCTAGTCCATGGCTTGCCTTTTTGTCATTTCTTAAGAAAATCTATTTTGCCCTATTTCTCTTCTCCTTCAAGGTCTCTGATGACACACATTTTAGGCCATTTTCTACTGTCCTTCAGGTCTCTAAGGATCTGTTTATCTTTCTTCAATCTATTTTCTCTCTATACATTAGCTTGGATAGTTGTTATAGATTTGCTTTCCTAGTTCAAGTTCATCCGTGACCTTTTTTCTCCCATCTCTGATCTACTGTGATTTTTTTGGTCATTGTACTTTTTCAGTTCTAAAATTTCCATTTAGCTCTTTTTTTTTTTTTTTTAATGGAAGTATAGTCGGTTTACAATGTTGTGTTAATTTCTGGTGTACAGCATAGGGATTCAGTTTTATATGTATACATATACATATACATATGTTCCTTTTCATATTCTTTTCCATTATAGGCTATTATAAGGTATTGAATATAGTTCCTTGTGCCACACAGTAGGACGTTGTTGTTTATCCATTTTATGTATAGTAGTTAGTATCTGCAAATCCCCAACTCCCACCTTATTCCTCCACCAATACTCTCTTTCCCCCCAGTAACCATAAGTTTGTTTTCTATGTCTGTGAGTCTGTTTCTGTTTTGTAAATTAGTTCATTTGTGTCATTTTTTAAGATTCCTTATATAAGTGATATCATATGGTATTTTTCTTTCTCTTTCTGGCTTACTTCACTTAGTATGACAATCTCCAGGTCCATCTATGTTGCTGCAAGTAACATTATTTTGTTCTTTCTTATGGCTGAGTAGTATTCAGTATACTGAGGAGTGTATATATATATATGCAACTTCTTTATCTAGTCACTGTTGATAGACATTTAGGTTGCTTCCATGTCCATGCTATAGTAAATAGTGCTGCTATGAACATTGGGGTGCGTGTATCTTTTCAACTTAGAGTTTCCTCTGAACATAGGCTCAGGAGTGGGATTGCTGGATCACATGGTAAATCTATTTTTAGTTTTGTAAGGAATCTCCTTACTGTCTTCCGTAATGGCTGCACCAAACTACGTTCCTACCAACAGTGTAGGAGGGTTCCCTTTTCTCCACACCCTCTCCAGCATTTATTGCTTGTGGACTTTTTTTTCCTTTTTCAGTTTTATTAGCTAGAATTAGTACACTTTGACTCCACATATACATTATATTGCATGTAAATACATATATATAACGTGCTGCACATATTTTTTTTTAGTTTACATGTATGTACTGATCATTGTTTCTAAGAACAGATTAGAGCTTTAGCTTTTAAAACTTACATAATTATCAGAGGAATAAAGCCAACCAAAAAATAATAATCAACAGAATGCAGTAATCCAATTATAAAGGACAATCAAATGTGCTTACACATAATCAAGAAAAATGCCATGTGACATCACTTATATGTGGAATCTAAAAAAACAAAAAAATAAGGACACAAATGAACTACATATTATTTATAACTTAGATGACTGATTTCTTGATTATGTTTGTGGCCTTTTAATGACACTCATTCTACCTGGTGTGAGGTGATACCTTATTGTAATTTTGACTTGTATTTCTCTGATAATTAGCAAGATCTAGCATTTTTCCATGTGCCTATTGGCCATTTGTATGTCTTTGTTGGAAACATGTTTGTTTAGATCTTCTGCCCATTTTTGCATTGGGTTGTTTTTTGTTGTTGTTGTTACTGAGTTGTATGAGCTATTTGTATATTTTGGAAATTAAGCCCTTGTCATTTGCATTGTTTGTAAATATTTTCTCCCATTCTGTAGGTTGTCTTTTTGTTTTGTTTATAGCTCCTTTGCTGTGCAAAAGCTTAAAAGTTTAATTAAATCCCGTTTGTATATTTTTGCTTTTATGTCTATTGCCTGTGTAGACTGCCCTAGGAGAACAGTGCTACAATTTATGTCAGATAATGTTTTGCTTATGTTTTCTTCTAGGAGGTTTATCATGTCTTTAAGCCATTTGAGTTTATTTTTGTGTATGTTGTGAGGGAGTGTTCTAATTTCACTGATTTGCGTGAGGCTGTCCAGCTTTCCTAACACCACTTGTTGAAGAGCCTGTCTTCTCTCCATTGTATACTTTTGCCTCCTTTGTTGAAGATTAATTGACCTTAGGTGTGTGGGTTTATTTCTGGGCTCTCTATTCTGTTCCATTGATCCATATGTCTGGTTTTGTGCCAATACCACACTGTTTTGATTATTGTAGCTCTGTTGTTTTGTCTGAAGTCTGGGAGGGTTATTTCTCCAATTTCATTCTTTTTTCTTCAGTATTGCTCTGGCAATTTTATGTCTTTTGTGATTCCATATAAATTTTAGGATTATTTGTCCTAGTTCTGTGAAAAATGTCCTGGGTAATTTGATAAGGAACACATCAAATCTATAGATTGCTTTGGGTAGTATGTCCATTTTAACATTACTTCTAATCTAAGAGCATCAGATATCTTTCCCTTTCTTTAAATCACCTTTAACTTCCTTACTCAATGTTTTATAGTTCCCCACTTTAAAGTCTTTTACCTCCTTTGTTAGGTTTATTTCTATTTTTTTGATGCAATTTTAAAAGGGATTGTTTAAAAAAAACTCTTTTTCTGATATTTCATTGTTAGTGTAAAGAAATACAACTGATTTCTGTATGTTAATCACGTATCCTGCTACCTTGCTGAATTCAGTTATCAACTCTAGTAGTTTTTGTGTGGTGTATTTAGGGTTTTCTATATACAGTATCACATCATCCACATATAGTGACAATTTTACCTCTTCTCTTCCAATTTGGATCCCTTTTATTTATTTTTCTTGTCTAATTGCTATAGCTAGGACTTCCAATACTATGTTGAATAGAAGTGGTGAGAGTGAACATCCTTGTCTTATTTCAGGTTTTAGTAGGAAAACTTTCAACTTTTCACTGTTAAGTATTATGTTGTCTGTGGGTTTGTCTTAAGTAGCTTATATTATGTTGAGATGTTTCCTCTATATTCATTTTGGTAAGAGTTTTTTTTATCATGAATTGATGTTGAATTTTATTAAATGCTTTTTTCTGCATCTATTGAGATGATCATGTAATTTTTGTCCTTTCTTTTGTGTATGTGGTATATCACATTGATTTGCATATGTCGAACCATTCTTTTGTCCCTAGGATGAATCCAAATTGATAGTAGTGTATGATCTTTTTTATGTGTCCTTAATTCGGTTTGCTAATATTTTGTTGAGGAATTTTGCATCTATATTCATCAGAGATATTGGCCTATAATTTTCTTTTTTGTAGTGTATTTTTCTGGTTTTGGTATCAGGGTGATGGTGGCTTCATAGAATGAGTTTGAGAGTGTTCCCTCCTCTTCAATCTTTTGGAAGAGTTTCAGAAGGATTGGTATAATTTCTTCTTTGTATGTTTGGTAGAATTCCCTAGTGAAGGCACCCAGTCCTGGACTTTTGTTGGTAGGGAGTTTATTTATTAATTAATTTATTTTTATTAATGATTCTATTTCACTTCTAGTGATTAGTCTCTTCAAATTATCTACTTCTCCTTGAGTCAGTTTGGTAACTGTATGTCCATTTCTTCTCTGTTGTCCAATTGTTGACGTATAATTGTTCATAGTATTCTCTTGTGGTTTTTTGCATTTCTGTGGTATTTGTTGTAATTTCTCCTCTTTCATTTCTTATTTTGTTTATTTGAGTCCTCTCTCTTTTCTTCTTGGTGAGCCTGGCCAACTATTTGTCAATTTTGTTTACTCTTTCAAAAAACAGCTCTTGGTTTGATTGATTTTTTTCTATTTTTCAATCTCAATTTTATTTATTTCTCCTGATCTCTATTATTTCTGCTAACTTTATGTTTTGTTTGTTTAAAAAACTTTCTTGAGGTGACACATCTAGTAAGTGATAGATATGGAAGGTCTATAAAAAGCCTTTGTCAGTTTCTGTTATAGAAATCTTACATAGCATAAAGGATCTTAGCAAGAAACACAAAATATATTAATATGTAAGTGAGTAGGTGAGTTTCTGAGGATGTTTGTGAGCACATGTGAGCATGCAGCAGTGTGTATGGGTATGCGAGGTCTCCTAACTTAGGATCTTCCCAAACGTGGTTCTTTCCCTTGACTGCCCCTCTTCACCTTCAGTCAACTTACTCTTATCCTTTGGTGTTTAAATTCAATATCACTACTTCAGGGATGCTTGTTACATGCTTTCATACTAAGTTCTTTTTTATTTCTTCCTATCACAATTCTAATTGGATTTACAGAAATGTTTATTTAATGGATGTCTTTTCCACTGGACTGTAGGCTCCATGGGGCCTATTTCCCACCATGTATCCAACACACAGCACACTTGCTGGCATGGAGTATTGTTAAATTAATGAATAAATATCCAAGAGTAAGTAAGTTTCCCTTTTCACACTGCTATAAACTAATTTATTCCTGAGAATTGCCCAATTTTTTTTTGCTTTTCCCACCAATTAAAAAAAATACAATGAACTACTTACAATTTATAACTAAGATGATTGATTTCTTGGATATGTGTAAGCACATTTGACTCTCCTTTATGATTGGATTACCTCATCCTGTTGATTCTTATTTGTAGTTGGCTTTATTCCTTTGATAACTATGTAAGTTTAAAAAGCTAAGTTCTAGTCTGTTCTTAGAAACAATGATCAGTACATATAGGTAAACTAAAAAAATGTGCAGTATACTGTATACATGTATTTACATGCAATATAATGTGTATGTGCAGTCGAACTATAATAATTCTACCTACTAAAACTGAAAAAGAAAAAATACATATAGTAAAATTAAAAAAAATTATGTATAGTAAAATTCATTTTTTTGATATACACATCTATGAGTTTTTACAAAAGTTAAGTATTATGTTACTACCACAGTCAAGGTATAGAACAACATCATCAATTTCCATACGCAAAACTCCCTCTTGATTACCTTTTGTAGTCAAACTCTACTCCCAACTCTTAACCTTTGGCAACCACCAAGAATTACTTATTTTACATTATCCTGGGCTCTTCGTTTCTTTTCCATTCTGCCTTGTCTAATTTCAGCTATCTTGCTGCTCAGTGGTACTCCTAAAATCAGAGAAATGAAATTGCATTTAGACGGCTTTGCCTTACCCATTTATGCCCTGCATGGAATCATTTAAGCAAATAACTGACTACTTGGAAGAATAAGAAGAGGGACACTAGGCCAACTTTTTTTTTTTTTTTTGTCAATGGCCTGTTATTTCTGCTTTCTAACATCTGCTTGCATCTCTATTTCACTACCCTTGCCTTAATTCAGGTTTCATGATCTTTTCCAGATCATTGCAATGGCCTCCATATTAGTTACCATGCCTCTAATACTTCTTTGCTTGTATTTAATCTCCACACATCCACCAGAGTGAACTTTTTAAGATTCTATGACTTAAGATTCTTCATTGGCGCCCTACTGAGCCTCAGCATCTTAGCATATCATTCATGGCTCTTCATGGGGTCCCCTGCTGATTTCTGCAGAATCATCCTTACTGGGTCTTGTTCTTTGTACTCTATGATGCTCCAATTGTTCCACATTATTTGACATTTTCCGAATGTTCCATAGGTTTTATGTCTTTATGCTTTTGTTCACATTGGCCTGAAAGCTGTTCCTCACTTCTTTTCAGTGAACACCTCCTCATTATTGAAGACCTGACACAGGCTATCTTCTGCCTTCTTCCCAAAGACCACTTGACTATTCCCTCTTTTGTCCATAGAGTTACCTGTCCATCCACTTGTCATAACACCCATGATGCCTATTGCAAACCTATGCTCACATATCTGTCTCCCACTTCCTAGAAACAAAGCTCTTTGCCTGCCATATAATAGGTGCTCAATACATATTTGCTGAATGCATCAATGAATAAAGTTTGTACAGTATTATTATATTTGCACTTTAATAATTTTCATAAATCTATTTAAAATTTATCTAGTTTTTGATGTTTTGGAAAATTTTTGAACAAGTACTCTCCCACTTCATGAGAAGCAGGTGATCCTATTTGTGTGGCCACATGAAGTTCTCTCCAGCCTTCCATCAGTCACTATGCGTCTATCTCTGCATGACCTGGTCAGTTGGCATTATTTCAACTGGGCTTACCCATGGCTGTCTGCTTGCGTATAGAAACTCAAATTGCAACTGTGGATGTAAAAAAGGGAAAAACAGAGGATGTCGAAAGCGAACACGAATTTTCCATTAGTGGCTAACTGGCTTTGAACTTCCTCTCCATTGAGGCTCAGAGTAAAGTCAAAGCTATCACTGAGCTCGGTCTGAACTTGCTACAGGTCACACTGTTACTCAGTGTTGTGTTCAGTGTCATATTAATTTTATGAACTTCCACCCCAGGGATCTTAGTCCCAAGGTGCTTGGTTTTACTAGATTTGCCATGGAAGCGGAGATTTAGTCCTTCCTGGTGAAAGTGAACCCATTAAATCCTCTAAAAATATTCTGTCCAACTAATCATGTCATTTCATTGCGAAAAAACAAACACTGACACAGACATGTTTCTTATTAAATGAAGCACCCACATTCGTGACCAGCCAGCTCTTGGCCAGGCGTGAGGGCAGGTGAGAAAAGGGAGAACTATTCTTTATCTTCCTCTCCTTATGACCAGGGTTAGGATCTGGGTGGCATCTCTCTCCTTCAGTTGCATCCCTTCAAGTGTAAGCTTGGAGCTCTTTTGAAAGGAAATTGTCATTTCTTAGGACAAATGTATATTCTAGGAAAAATTAAAGTTGTAAAGAAGTTATTGAGTGCCATCGTTTCGTATTACCAACTTAGGCCCCAGCACTGTTTCTCACATTTGCATTTTCACTAGGATTAACGAGGCAGCTTGTTAGAACAGATATCCCTGGTTTCTAATCCTAGAGATTCTCATTCAATAGGCTTGGGATGGACCCTTGGAAGCTATGTTTTTAATAATCTCTCTGGATGATTCTAACTCACGAAGGAAAACTGTCTTTTCTTGGATTGGTAGAGCTGAACAGGACAATGTTCTGAAAGGAGCCCTTGGCATTTCGAGTTTGTTGACAGACCAGTGTACCTTTATAAAAACAGGTTCCCCAAACTAGGACATTCAGTTCCAAATCTCATCTATTTTCAATGTCTGGAAATCCTTTTGATCCTGTGGAAAACACCCAGGAGCAGAAAGCCAAGGTGGCACCTGAGAAGGATGCAGGCTGAGGAGAAGCATGAGGAGTGAACTGGAAAGCCCACGCCTAAATCCTGCTGGGGCAAGCATCTTCTGAATGGAGTTTGTGGACTGCCAGTGACGCCACCACCGCACTGTGATGCATTGTGGAGTGAACTGCGTTTACGTCATTGCACCCTCCCGCTGTGACTTACCTCCTGGTTACAAGGATAGTGCCAACCTAAAGCTTGGACATGTTTGACATGGCGGTTGCACAAATGGAACTGGGGCAGAGCGGAGGTAAAAGATGAGGTGTAGACATGTTGTTCCTTAACCTGCTTTCAGTTATGAGTCGAATTCCAAAAGTTTGATGGAGTTCTCCAGGTTTGGCTCAGGTCTCCAAGATGCAGGTTTGGTAGCAATGTGTGTGGCATCTTTCTGCTGTACAAGCTCTGGTATTAGGGGTGTGTAGTGGAGAGGTGGGGTGCGGTAGTAGCTGAGGACTTCCACTTAAGTTTCGCTGAATGGGAAAGAACTTATGCAATATGCTTGGGAAGCATGAAATTTTCATAGAGACCTTTTAAGCAACCGCTTTCTAGCGTTATTTTGATCTTGGGAGACCCAGGGCTTGTGGACAGCATACCAGACTTTGTGGCAGACTGCAGAAATGCTTCAGCATGTCTCAGTAACCCGAATGGCACTTGTTAAAAGGACAGGGGACTGCTGCGGTTTCTTTTATTTTTATTTTTTGAACATTAAAAAAAATGGAAGTATAGTCAGTTACGATGTGTCAATTTCTGGTGTACAGCACAATGTTTCAGTCATACATATATACAAACATACTCGTTTTCATATTCTTTTTCATTATAGGTTACTACAAGATATTGAATATAGTTTCCTGTGTTATACAGAAGAAATTTGCTTTTTTAAATCTATTTTAGGTATAGTTGTTAGGTGTGGTTTCTTTTTGAAGAAAGGATTTCACAAAACTGCTGAGCAATTTTTAATTTATATTCTCATTTCTGGGACTGAATGAATTAGTAGATATTGAACTGTACTTAAAATAATGAGACATAATTATCTTTAAATTTGGAAAATTAGAAAAGGGCACTAAAATCAGGGACTTATGTAATTTAAGAAAGAATGAACCTTAGAGGTATTGGGTTCAACCCCCTGGAGTCAGATTTATCCCTCTTTTTCAAGTGGTTGTCTGGCTTCATTTTGATAGAACAGGATAACCCAGTGCTACTTTCCCTAGTAAGTCACTGAAGCTCAAATGTAGAGGGTGAGTGAGGACCTTTAACCTGCCCTGTCTCTCTAGAATGCGGTAACCACTACCTGCCATCACCGACCCCAGAAAGTTTACTCAGGTTTTGGCCAAGGAATCAGTTGGGTGGAAGAAAAAGTCCTGCACAGTCTCTCTCATCTGCCATACAGCAACGGCATTGGAGCCACTCACAGTAGAGTGAGAATTTCCTGGCTGTTTGACTGTGAGTATGTCATTCAATCTGTCAAGCCTTTGTGTTCTCCCTGTGAAATGTTATCACCTGTGACTTACATGGACTGAATGATAATCCCTGTGTAAAATAGATGGTATACAATAGAGACACTAAAGTCTACACTTTTGTTAGGGCAAGTAGCATTTAATGATAATATTAAAGTTACTTCCCAGTACTGACTGCACTCTTCCAAAGTAGGACAGACATGAGACTAGATTTAACAGGGGACACTGAGACAGAAAAACGAATCTAATTTGGAGGAATAGGTAAAGGTAAATCTGTTAAAAGCCAACAACTCGAGGCATCTCTCTTCATAGATAGCGTCCTGTCTGACTGTACTTTGGCAAAAGCATGTGTGGGCAAACAACTATTTTATTTCACATTGTCCTAAAAATGCCAAGCTCCAGTGACAATGCTTGGATCTCTGGCAAACACTTTCAAAAGAATATGTTCATTTAAAACATGCAGACAAAAATCTTCATGTTTTGTGGAAACTAATTTTTAGGAAGTACATTTTACTTGTTTTGTTTCCTTCATACCCATCTATGGTGGGTTAATATAACTGTGTTCCTGGCCCTCTTTCCCTGAATCTAACTTTCACACTTCCCTTTCTGGTACCAGTCCTTTCTACAACTTGGCCAGTGTCTCCCTTGCTCTCTCCAACCCCCAACCTCCTGCCCTGTGTACAGTTCATGGGAGGGTACAGTACCTAGACTTGGTAACTTCTTGTCATAATGATGACAGTAGCACTGATACAAACTTCTTTACTTCATAAGCCAATTTATTGGCATGGTTTGGTTTACCTAATAACCCTGTGGCAGGTCATCTCAGCCTGAGACTGAAGACATTGAGGTTGGGAGAGGTGGCAGAGCAAATAATTCCAGACCATGACGTGGTTCGTCTGATCTTCTATTAATCCTCTGCTTTATCTGTTGTACAACATGGCCTCCTTTGCAGAGAAAAAGCCTGTATTGACAGGTGATCTGCCCTCTAAATCTCTTGATTCTGGGCATTGTTTTAATTAGGACAGGACTTTATGGAGTCTCTTGTATTGTTATGTATGTCTATGTTAGGATGGTCAGAAAAGGGAAATTGTTTTAGTAGTTAAGAAACTGCTGAGTATCCAAAAAAAAAAAGGAGAAGGAAATATATTATTTAGTACAAAAAAGAGAACACTGGAGTTGCTAAAACAAAAGATGATTTGAATAATTATGAGTCTACAATCCAAATGAGTCTATAATCTTGCTAGTGAGATTCCCTGAAGGCTGTTCTATAATCTTGCTGAGCAACTAGTGAGCAAAAAAAAATGTTGAAAAAAACAAAGGCTCTTCTGCCAGTTCCCTGTTGTGGTTGTGGGACAGATCTGTGTAATAAAGTGCTATTTAAAGTATCAGCAATAGTTTTATGCAGCCGGTGCAGCAGTTATTTAATGCTAAAAAGAGTTCGTTGAATACTGTGGCTGAACCGTATGAAGACGGAGTTTTAGCTACATAAATGATTGAAATTCCACAACATTCCTGAAAGATTGATAAATATTTTTCTCTTTTTGTCACAGAAGAGGTCCAGGTAATAATAATAATAATAATAATAATAATAATAATAATAATAATAAAAACTATGGTATCTTATTTATAAAATTTTTACTTCTTCCCCATAGTATTTGTTACAATAGAAAATCATCCTTTATATTAATAGAATTGGGCAGTAATGAGGGAAAAGCTTCATGAGCTTTACGTGCTTCATGATTATTTTGCAAGTTGACTCATTACTCTGGTTTTGGTTGGTGACTGAATGGCAGACACTTCTAGCTGGTTGTCACTCGAGGGCTCTGAAAGTTCTAGCACTCAATCTGTTGCTTTTTCACTCTTTTATTCTCTTATTTCTATCTGACATATGTATTTCCACACAGATTCATACACACTTTATATATACCCATCATTGACACCAAAGCAATATGACTGTTTTTTCGGCAAACATACCTGGATAGTATTTATAATATCCAGATGCAGCCTGTTTCCTTCAAAATGAAAGCAGGTTTCTACATTATTGCCATGTTCAAGATTTTTGGGATTTCACTTTTTTGAACATTTTTTTTAAAAAATATCATCCAGGGTGTTAAGTTTTGCTCCGTAAAGTGGGTTGATTTTTGGTAAGGCTGAAAGCCATTTGGAAACAAGTGAGATAGATGATGAAACTGAGTAACATAAATTGTGGTAAAACATGGGCCAGGAATATGAGCAGTCCTGCCTGAGGAGATCCCACTTCTTGTTTCTTGTTACTTGTTTTATAAGAGCATTTAAAAAGGACAGTGATTTTCTGTTCCCATGCCTGCCTTCTGCGGAGTCAAAATGCCAAGACCCTGCCTGCCTGCCTGAGCGTCATCTAACTTTTCAGACTTACCAGCCCTGATCCTGCCGTGACCTCTGATGATGTGAACTACAGGACCCTCCCTCAGTGCTTAGCAGCTCTGCACTTTGGCCCATGTTACTCCTTGTGGAACAGCCTTTCATCCTTATTCTCACTGATTTGTATTTATTACCCTTTCATTCCAGAAAAGCTTGAATGTGGCCCTCTTTATCCCTACACATCCTTAAGGATCTATATAATTACAGTTGCCATGTCTTCCCAATTGGAAATTAATCTCCCCGAGCTTCCCTAGAATTCCACGTTGCCCTTGATTTTTTGGTATAGCTATTAGATTCCAAGCTTTTTGTTGAAGTGCCTTCAGTTTTTAGCATCTAATCCAGTTTCTTCTCCAATTAAATGGGAATAATAATAAGAGACCTATATTTTTCTTTCTTCTTCCCCATCCCCTGCAATTCATTTGCTTATTCACTTACTTAAGAATGATCTATAGATAAACAACAAAGCACTGTGCAAGCAATGATCATGTAAAGATCAGTGTGGTTAGTTTCTTCTTATTCTGGGCTTCAGAGCTTGCTAGGGGAGCCCGTGACATAGTGGAGTTATTGTAAAACAGTGCAACAAGGGCTATTGCAGAAATAAGTACGGGGTTAAAAGTTGTGACCCAGAGGAGAGAGTAATAAATTCTACCTTCGGGCGGTGGGGGACGGCTCCATAGAACAGAAGACACTAGGTCTGTTTCTCAAAGGACAAGTAGGTGTCACCAAGTAGAGAAAGACCAAAATGGCACTCCAGAGAGGGAAAAAAATATATAAAGTCATCAATATATAAGAGGATATGCTACCTTTGGTCAACTGCAAAAATTTGAGATTTGGTAAAAAAATGGAGATTAGGAGGGAGGGGGACAGATTTTGGAGAGTGTTGTGTACTATGCTAAGGAGTTTGGACTTTGTGTAGTTGAAGGGGAACCCCTAAAGTAATTAAATTACTGGGGTAATAGGATTGGGTTGAAATTTAGAAAGGCCTTGGAGCAGTGAAAAATGGACTTTGGAGGGGAGTGGTGGAGAAGAAGGAAAAAGAAAAATAGAATGTAAGCTGTCTATCTGGTTAGGATGCTAACATAAAAGTTCAGGTGAGAATTGACGCATTCCTGAACTAAGTCAGAGGCAGAATGGGGAGGGAGGGTAGGCCAGGTCTGAGAGATATTTAGGGGACAGAGTAGACAGGATTTGTGGCTATGCTTTTGGACTGATGCAAGGAGCAAATGTAATAATATACTTCCAAGAATCAAATTTGATGCGCTCCAGGAAGATAAAGAATCATCAGATAACTGGTGATGGGATTGGTATAGCTTATATATTACCTAAAAGAAAATGTATCAGAAATGTCTGCCAGATTAAGCCACGTATTTCCTCCAGTATATTAAAAAATGTGACTTGAATGAAAATATTTGAAGAAATGAAAATTCAAGCTAACTTGATTATTTTCTGCCAAATCTTTAATCCAGGTCCAGTGACCATGAAACACTAAACTTGGCAGAAATGGTGGCGGTGAGATAAAGAGAAGTGGGGTGAAAGAATAAGAGGAGGGGCAATCTAGGCCTAGGACTCTCACAGGTCCACGCACCGTGCTCTGCAAGTGTGGGCCTTTGCTACCTAGAAGTTGGTCTTTACTTTCCCCTCAGGGGCTCTAAGGAAAAGCACTGCCTGTGTCTTCCTTCCTTCATCATCTTCTTTTGTGGCAAAAGAAGGCCAACCACAATGGTTTGGAAAGACGTGTAGCTTTGTTAATTCCCCACAAAAAGTGAGATCTGGGGGAGCCTAGGTGAGTTGTTTGCAAGACATCATCAAAATGAGCAAGTCTGCCCCCAGGGGAACTAGGGCATGGCTCTAACTCAGGAAAAACCCAGGACTGACCACGCCTTCAGATAGTAGGGGTTCATCAGGTGGTCAAACATTGGAAAGAGAGAAGGATACACACAAAAGGCAGAGATATAACACAGAATTCTGCATTGACCTATTTGTAAGAGCTTGAGACCTGGAATTGTGGGAAATGAGATTGGAGAATGAGGCAAAGGCTGGATCTTGGAGGGCCTTGAATTCTGTTCAAAGGAGTTGGTATGGAGGAGAGAGAGCCCCACCCCACCCTGAAATAACTCAATCAAGGAAGAACTAGGATCAGATTGTAGTTTAGAAAGACCTGGAGGCTCTGTGGAGGATGGGTTGTGGCACACAGCCTACGTGAGGAGGGCAAGATTTCAACTTCCTGGTTGCCCAGCAAGAACACATGGGATTTGATAAGGGTGTTTGCATTGTGCCGCTCCCCAGGCCCAGGAGAACTGAACTTAGGGGATGCACTGTGAGCAAGGCGTCAGGTCTTTACTCCTCTGTCATCTTTCATCACTTATAAGCCTTCTTCACAGCAGCCTCTCTGCTCTAGCCTGAGAATCATTGGTTCTTGCCCCAGGTGGGAGGAGGAGCAGAGAACAGGAGGTTTCAGTGGAGCCCCATTAATCACCAAGGAGAGGCAGCTGGTTATAAAACCACATGTAATGTGAGCTGGGTTAGTTTAAAAATGTGGCTGAAACCCAACAAACACCTCACTCTTATTTTGCCCTCCCTACCCTTGGGTGAAATGAGTCAAACAAGGGAGTACCCAGGCAGAACGCTGGGACTGTCTGGTTCTTTACAGTTAAGGAGGCCCCATGGTCATTATTAGGAAGAAAGATTTCTGGGGGTTCTAGCACTTTCTGGTCTTTCTATTTTTTCCTGATTTGTTTTTCCTACTTTTACTCCTACTTAGATAACTCCATTCTTTAGCTCTCTCTCTAATCTAGTTTTTCTGCATAATCAATATTCTCTTTTCTTCAGAAAACCTATTACTGTGCTGACTACTTAACAGATCCTTAAAATTTGCCAGTGAACTTATTTTGTTTTAAAAGACTACATCAGAATGAGGAAGCAAGATTTAGATGTGGTAGATTTATTCATTACTTGGGGTAGAAACTTCAATGATCTGTGTTGCTGCCATCATTGACTCTCTGGTCCAAAGGCATCTTAAAGACCCAATACCTCTAACTTGATCCCCCCTACAACTCTAAGTGGCAGTTACCCTGAATCTGTAGAGCATGGGGATCTCATCACCTTCTCCGGATATCCTACTGACAGAACTGAAATTTGCTTCCCATGATGGTCGGTCACCTACTAATTGTAGTTCCACTGTCCTACGCAGCATAGCTTTTACCCTTTTCTCATAGGAGCAAAGGGGGACAGACATGGCTAAAATCACTAGCACAGCAACTTTCGCCTTGGGCAAACGCTGAGATCAGTGCCACATATTTCACAACAATCACTTCTTGATTGCATTTGCTGCCCTTTGCAAATAGTTGTTCAGTCCCCCTCTTTGCCCCTCTTTTCCTTTCATTTAGTTGACTCTTCCAGTATATGAAGTATGTAGACTCTGATCTTTACCAACAGTAGCATAACTTCTTGGTTCTTAAGCCATTCCCAATATGGAGTACCACACACAATCCTATCTTGAGATTTAGATTAAGGCCTGAGTTTCCATGAATTGAACTTTGGTGGATTTTTATTTTTATTTTTTCTGGTGAGACTCTAGTTTAGCTGAGAAGGATCTGGTGGAGAGGAAATATCCAGACCTCCTTTACATCCTGGCAACATGAAATTCCCAGACTCTTCCACAATCACTGGTTCAGAACTTGCAGACTTAGTCCTCTTGCTACTAAGATGACTGTTGAAATTACCTGAAAATAATAGGTTGGTCATAGTACAAGATGCAGTTTTGAAATATGACCTCTCTTCCTCCCTCTCTGGAATAAGTGGGTGGGCGGGTGGATGTGTGTGCAGCAAACTATGGGAGGAAGGGGTGGGCTGGGTGGATGGAGTTGTTTCTCAGTGTGGTTGGGTCTCACAGCTTTGTATGTTTGTTTTGTTTCTACCCTTCTAGCCCCCTTTTGACCAACTCCTTCCCTACCTCTTCACCCTAAACCCCCTAAACCACAACTACAGTCAAATAATTAAACCCACAAAGCAAAAAAATAAAAACTGCCTCCGTGTGAATATGCCTCTCTGGTCACGCCATCTCTGTGGGAGATGCCTCCCTTGTCAACAGTAACAGGTAGAATTTCTTAAGTGAGCCAGGCTTGCAGGAGGCTCTGCACCTTGAGGCAGAAGGGAGAGGGAAGGTCAGAGCTTCTGGAAGGGTTTGGACCTGTTGGTTCTTGGAAACTAGGGGAAGGGTGGGGCGAAGGCACTCCCAAGAATCCTGGCAGATTCAGAAGGGAGAGGAAGAAAAAGAGTGGGGTAGATCTGAGTATATGTACATGTTCAAAGAAGGGGAATGTGTGACGATATTGGGAGATAAGGAATAATGGATGAAACTCGGTTCCTGTGAATGCAGAAGGGGTGGGATCCAGAGCATGGGTCAAAGAGCAGAAAGAGAATAGAGACTCTGCTGCCATTGTAATGGTGGGGAGGATGGAATTACTGGTGTGGCTGCAGAGAAATGTTCCGGGCATGGACAGGGATGAGAATGTGAGATATCTGCCTGATGGTCTCTAATTTGCTGTGATGTAGAGGTGAGGTTTGAGGCAGGTTTCTTAGTAAGCTATTCCCTAAGGAGGCCTCTGGAACTATTGTGACAGAGTTACAGCCAGAGTTGAGCGCATCCTCATTTCTCACTGCCCTCACCCTCTCCTGACGCATGGACGCGTGTTTACGTGTGTGTGTGTGATGCACGCTATGTCTGGAGGGAGCTGAGTTGGGGGCAGTGTGGGAGACACTTTGTCCTCTCTGTGTGGCCCTCTCTGTGTCTCATCAGCCCTTACCTCCACCTCACCCATTTCCCCTGCCTCATGTGGAACCATCCTGTCTTCTGTCTCTTCCCTGTGCCTTCTTTCCTTCCACTGTGTCAGAATAGCTGTCTCTGATTGGCCACCACTGCCGCTTTGGTGAAGTATCCCTTTGTCTTTCTGTTATGAATGCTGAAAGTCTGATAGTTTATCAACATCACCAGTTCTTGTCCTTCTCTGAGGCTAGCTGGTTGATGCAGTGTGTTGGAAGACACTATACACTGTTAGGAATGTTTCTAGCCTTCTTAAAAACAGAGGACCAAATTATACGGCAAGCAGAGACAAAGCCATCGCATGAGGAGCCAGGTTTCTGGGCTATTGATATTTCATCTTCATTTTATTGTTTCTGTCTTCACTTCTCAAAGCTTAAGCCTGGGAAAGAGGTGAAGTCCCTGAAAGACGGGTGCAAAATAGAACATGCAACAACTTCCAAAGGGCAACTTGATATCAGCTTTCTTAATGAAACCACAGGTCTGGTTCAGTTGGTTAAACATCCCGCTTGAGTCAGGCAACCTTTGGATTCAGTTCTACAATTGGTTGTTGGCATGATGATTCACCTAACAAAGAAACTGATTAAGAGCATTAAACAAATTTTTAAATTGTGGTAAAATACACCTGACATAAAATTTATCATCGTAACCATTTTAATCATACTATTCAGTAGTTTTAAGTGTATGCGCGCTGTTGCGCAACCAATCTCCAGAACTTTTTCATCTTGCAAAAGTGAAACTCTAACCGTTAAAAATTCCTTTAAAAACATTCTCCTCTGCCCACGCCTAGCCCTCGACAACCACCATTCTACTTTCTCTCTATAAATTTGACTACTCTAGGTATCTCATTTCAGTGGAATCACAAAATTTGTCTTTTGTGACTGGCTTATTTCATTTAGCATAATGTACTCAAGGTTCATCCATGTTGTACCATGTGTCAGAATTCCTTTCCTGTTTAAGGCCAACTAATATTTCATCGTATGTGTCTACTACATTTTTTTTTACCCAGTCATCCATTGGCAGACACTTGGCTGCATCCACCTTTTGGCTACTGTGAATAATGCTACTCTGTACATGCGTGTACTTTCAGTTCTTCTGGGTACATCCCCACAAGTGGAATTGCTGGATCATATGGTAACTCTATTTTTAATTTTTTGAGGACCTGCCTTCCACAGAGACTGCATCCTTTTACATTCCCACCAATAGTGCACAAAGGTTTCAATTTGTCCACATCCACACAAACACTTGTTGTTTTGGTGTTTTGATAG
Source organism: Camelus bactrianus (assembly GCF_048773025.1). Classification (NCBI taxonomy): domain Eukaryota; kingdom Metazoa; phylum Chordata; class Mammalia; order Artiodactyla; family Camelidae; genus Camelus; species Camelus bactrianus. The sequence goes on from NC_133539.1 coordinate 42,137,435, forward strand.
CAGCCTACCTAGTGAGTGTGAGGTGGTATCTCACTGTGGTTTTGATTTGCATTTCCCTAATGATTAATCATGTTGACCATTTTTCCATGTGCTTATTGGCCACTTGTATGTCTTCTTTGGAGAAAATCTAGTCAAGTCCTGTGCCCTTTATTTAGGTTGTTTGTCTTTCTGTTGTTGTTGAGGTCAAGAACGTCTAAAGATTTTTGCAGTGTTGTAGCTAGAGTGACATTGCAGGGTTTATTTAGGTCCAAAGCTTTTAATTGTTCTCCAGTGACTCTGTCACAGTCCCTGTTGGGAAACACAGTGGGCTTCCTGAGGGAAATTCCAAGTTTAGGTAGCATTGATGTGGCTGTGCCCAGCTTTTAATTTTAATTTATGATAATTTAGGTCTGAGTTTTTAGAGAAAGCAGATGCTATGTATCTTGACAGCAAAGAGGAAGGGGTCCATTATTCTCTGTGCTGATGACATAGCCCTACACTGAATGGTTTATTTTCTCAGGAGGAACAGTTTTAGAATGTGTTCCTGTGCGGTAGAGCACAGCCCTATTGAAGGGATAAGTGTAGTTATGCCGCAGGGGCGCTAGGGTGGTGGTGTGTGTTTTGTTTTCCAAAGTAATGGTACAATTTTACATTTCTACCCACAGTGTATGGTGTATGAGGGTTCTGGTTTCTTCCTGTCCTCACCAACACTTGATATTGTATGCCTTTTGGATTATAGTCATTTTAGTGGATGTGAAGTGGTGTCCCACTGCAATTTTAATTTGGGTTTTCCTAGTGACAGGTGATGTGAGGTATCTTTTCACATGCTTAATGGCCATTCATATGTCTTCTTTAGTGAAATGCTTATTCACATCTTTTGCCTATTTTAAAATAGGGTTATGTATCTTCTTATCATTGAATTTCTAGAGTTCATTCTACATTCTGGATATAAGCCTTCTGTCAGATAAATGATTTGAAAATATTTTGTCTCAATTTGGCTTGTCTTTTTATTGTCTTAATGGTGTCTTTTTGAGTACAAAATTTTAAATTTTGGTGAAGTCCAATTTATCATTTTTTTCTTTTGTATATCATGCTTTTGATATGATAGCTAAGAAATCTTTGCCTAACCCCAAATGACAGATATGTTCTTCTATGTTTTCTTCTAAAAGTTGTATAGTTTAGTAAGAGATGTTAGGTCTATGATTCATTTTGAGTTAATTTTTGTGTATGTGAAATAAGGGTCTAAATTCACCCTTTTCATTATGGCTCTCTAATTGTCCCAGCACCATTTGTTGAAAAGATGGCCTGTGGAATTGTTGACTCTGCTTTTGTCATATTTATGCCTTTTTAGAGATGATGAAGAAGGTAGGGCGTAAAGCATTAATGTATGAAAGAAGATGAAAACTCTTTTGTGTTGAAATTTCAAGTGGTTACATGAGAGAATGAGCATCTGGCTGATGGTATAAAGAATAACTTGAACCACAATTTTATTTTGTTTCCTTCATCTCCCCTGTTCCCTCCCCAACCTTGCAATGAACATCTGCTTCTCTCCTGTGAGAGGAAGTGAAAGATTTTGGTCAGGAATAAATATAAACGATCTTTACTGCGCTGTTCCCTTTTAAGAAAAAAAAAAAAAAAACAAAAAAACAAACCACCCTGCTGGTTCTGTGTAGCACTGAATTACCCTCTATCAACAGTTCTATGGTGATGTTGGAAGCTGGCTTTCCCCAGGAAGCAGAACTGTCACTGCTGGTTCTCCGTGTTATGTAATACGTCTAGCTGGTCACTTTCAAGGATGCTGACAGGAGTCAAGAGAGAACATCCCTCAGTATCATAGAACTTTTCTTTATATTTGACTTACTGATGAATTTCTCATAAGAAATATCCTAGGAGATATCTCCAGAGTTGGGAACCGTCCACATCCAGATCCTCCGTGTATCTACAGTCCTGGGGAGAGGTAACCCCAATGAAAAATAGGTTCAGTTGCCTTCTGGGGTTGACTAATGCAGGGTAGCAAAGCCAGCATCCTTGGGCGAAGTCTGTCCCTAGAAAAATACCATCCATCTGCTATCTTAAGTCTTTACAAAGAATAGGATGATTGCATCTTCTTTTATGGAAAATTACTGAGTTCCTCTGTTTTACAATGCTGACCTAGCAGTTATAACTTGGACACTTTTTTACTCTTCCTTTGCCAAAGAGCCCTCCCAATCAAGGCTGTGCATAATAATGATAGTAACAATAATAATGTGATATGTCCATAGCTATTATTATCTCCATGATACTCTTTCCCTGCCTTACATACATTAATGGATTTAACCGCATGTCCCTTGGATCATTCAATGAAACTGGCATTGCTGGAGGGAGCAGGGATCGAAGCAACTGAGGTAGGATTTGGAGTATGGTAATCTCCCTCTCACCAAATAGCTCTGACTAGAGGAAAGTCTTGAAATGATGTTTGAGGGATAAAGTTGAACAGCAGGGTCCTGTTTTGAGCTCCATATTTTTTCAGCTCTAGCACTCATGGAAGGGGTTCACCACCAGTTTGGTTAGACATGTTCTTTTGACATCCTTCCACAGGGACCTCCGGAATCTCCCCCTGCCCCCATCTCCAGGTACCTACTTTAGTAGCTTGGCACTCAAGAGCTATCCAGGGCTTGTCTTTGGTAGGTTGGTCTCCCCTTGGTGCTTTCCTGCCCTGTGTTTCAGTGTGGAAACCATTTGCTGGGAGGGGGCAGCTTCAGCATCCTGAGGAAGCACCCCTAAAATTCTGACCCACTGTTGGTCGGAACTAGGAATTCCACTTTGTTTAAGATTTAGGAAGTATACACACATTCTGGTTTCCTCTAAGATTTAGCCAGGAGTTTTGTTTTTGTTTCTGTTTGCATTTTAGTATAAGATTCAGGAGCAAGTTTTTTGGGGAGAAAAGAAAAGGAAAGGAGAGATTCTATGGGCAGAGATTGTCTGAAATAGCAAGAGTTGGGGGCTGGGGAGAGAGTGTCAATTGAAAAAACACGTACAACCTAAAAGTTGAGAGTTATGTTTTATTTGACTTTCTGAAGACTCGAGCCCAGGAAGTGGCCTCTCAGATGCTCTGAGGGATTGCTCCAAAGAAGCAGGGGAGGAGCCAGGATATATAGGAGTTTTGCCACAAAGATCAGGTAGTTGGAACATCAAAAGATTACTGTTAATTAAATAAAACCAGATATCTCGTTAAGGAATTTAGCACTTTTCTATGTATGAGAAGGTGCAAGAGTCTGGGCTCAGTGAAATCATTCCTTTGAGATGCACCTAGCTATCTAGGGCCAGTATCCTGTCCTTTCCCATCCTGAGTTCCCTCAGCGGGCACCATTGGGGGTGGCAGCAGAGGCTGGGCTGCCTGCTTGTCTCCATCCTGAGTCCTCTCTGCTGACTGTTGGAGTGGTGGCAGTGGCTGCGGTGGCCGCAGCATCCTTTGTTTACTGATATGGCAGGCGGTATTTTTCATCCCCAGGAGGAAGAGTTGGAGAGCCTTTGTTTACCTCCAAATTTTGCTGACTGCCTTGTCCTGACTGCAGGGCTGATAGGCATGGAGGTCCTGCATTCCTGTCCCCAAATCACACCAGTGTTGTTACAGTGGCCTTCTACAATCTGTGCCCCACCTTTGCTGTCTGACACAGGAGAATCACTCAAATAGTAGGACTGTTCAGCCAAGTAAGAAAGGAAACAAGTTCTTATACATGAGGGTTAAGAGCTAGTTTTAGACAGGTGGTACCTGGTGGCACCAGGGAAAATATGTCTTAGGTCACTCTCTCTTTCATCGATTCATTGAGACTGATCCTGCTAAACAGAGAATATGCCCCAAATGTCCTTAATATTTCCCTCAGCTTGACTAAACTTTAGACAGGCTTCCTCCTGACTATAGGTCACCAACATCTCTTTTCTTAGAACATTTACTTTAGAAAACCTGCAATTGTAAATTCTTTGCCCACTTGAGATATAAATCTTTTCCTAGCCTCCTGCCTGTTTTCCAATCCAGGACCATCTTTGTCAAGGACCAGGGAGCCATCCTTTGAAATGAAATCATCAAGAAAGACGGCACCCAGGTCTCCCAGTCTCTGTGAGTGGCTAGGAGCCAACTAACTCTAAGCCTAAGTTTCAGTTAGCAATCACAGATGGCCTCATCATATTGACCAACTTCCCACCAATATCCTTCAGTACTTTTCCACTAGCTCACCCCAGCACTTAAAACCTCTCCTGCTTTCGGTTTCTAAGGAAGTTGAGTTCAGTCTCTCTCCCCTAATGCAATAGATGCAACCCCTATTGAGGTATTTTTTTTCAGATTTTAATTTTTTATTTTAATTAATTAATTAATTGACGTACCATCAGTTAAAATGTGTCAATTTCTGGTGTACAGCACAACGTCCCAGTCGTGCATACATACACATATATTTGTTTTCATATTCTTTTTCATTAAAGGTTATTATAAGATACTGAACATAGTTCCATGTGCTATACAGCAGAAACTTTTTTAAAATCTATTTTTATATATAGTGGCTAACATTTGTAAATCTCAAACTCCCAAATTTATCCCTTCCCACCCCCTTTCCTCAGTAACCATAAGATTGTTTACTATGTCTGTGAGTCTGTTTCTGTTTTGTAGATGAGTTCATAGTGTCCTTTTTCTTCTTGTTTTTTTTTTTTCAGATTCCATATATAAGTGATATCATATGGTATTTGTCTTTCTCTTTCTGGTTTACTTCACTTAGAATGACAATCTCTAGGTCCATCCATGTTGCTGCAAATGGCATTATTTCATTCTTTTTTATGGCTGAGTAGTATACCATTATAGAAATATACCACAAGCTCTTTATCCAGTCATCTGTCGATGGACTTTAGGTTGCTTCCACATATTGGCTATTGTATATAATGCTGCTATGAACATTGGGGTGCATGTATCTTTTTGAATTAAGGTTCCCTCTGGATATATGCCCAGGAGTGGGATTGCTGAATCATATGGTTAGTTTATTTTTAGTTTTTTGAGGAATCTCCATACTGTTTTCCATACTGGCTGCACCAAACTACATTCCCACCAACAGTGTAGAAGGGTTCCCTTTCCTCCACACCCTCTCTAGCATTTTTTTATTTATAGATTTTTGAATGATGGCCATTCTGACTGGTGTGAGGTGATATCTAATTATAGTTTTGAATAAAGTCTTCTTCCTTGCCTGGTAGACTGTTCTCTGCAATTTTTATTTGACATATAGAAACTGGAATAAATTTAATATCTAAACTGACTCTCAGTGAGTTTAGAAAGCCATTAATCAAGAGGACAGGACAACTCTATCTTGGTAGACTGTTATTTGGGCTCTTTATTGGGGGTCTGACACATAAAACATTTCATGTGCTATTAATCACCTTCAGTAAATTCAAAATCATAGCCAGAGTGCTTCTCATTTTTCTCTCCATATATATATATATGTTTGGGACACTTATACGTGTATATATGTATACAGACACAATTTTATACACAGACCCACACAATTAGTAGTAGCTGTAATTTTTATAGGCCTACTATGTGCCAGACATTGTGTACTTTGTATACACAGTATTTTACAAACATTCTTCATTTAATCCTTATAGCATTTCTATGAGTCAGGTACCATGATTTATTTCATGGATGAAATGCCAAGGCTGAGAGAGTTAAGGAACAACCTCAAATTACTCTCTAAAGTGGGATTTGAACCCAATCAATTGAATGATTGTCCTTCAAGGATTCATTGAGCTACCTTATTCGGATTTTGGCTCAGAGGGAAATATGTATTTCTAGAAAGGATAAAGGAAGAGCTTCTGTCAATTTGTACCTCCATCCCACATTCGAGAGGCATTTTAGATGATTTCACCATTCCTTAGAGAACCCCATCTCAAAGTGTGCCCTGGCCCCCATTTCCTCTGGATCTGTCACCTGAATTTCTGCTTTGCGGTCTGGTCCAATCACTTGCAGCAGCCATTCTGATCACTATTTCAGAGTTGTTCCAACAAGGACAGCTGGCATCTCCCCCGGTACATTCTGCACACAGGATGTATTCCCTCAGAGGACCGTGAGGATGGTAGCAATTTCTTCTCTGACTCATGCCTAGAAGGAGATGCCAATATTTTCTCTGTCATTCTCTCAATCCTCTGTCCTCTCAGCAGCACTTGGGTGATGAAGTCTAACAATGCACTTTGATGTCACCAGCTCACAAGTGTTGACACCAGAAGATCCAACAGTAACCAGAGCATCAGGAAACAGACAGCAATGGTTTCTGCCTATTTCAAAATACCAGCAATGCTGGAGAAATAAATCCCTGTTAAAAAAAAAAAAAAAAAAAAAGGCCAAGCCTTTCTAGTTTCCAAGTATTTTTCTGAGATGAAAGGAAAGAAGATCTTTCTAGACCTAACTAAATTCTGCACCTTTTATATCAGAGTCTGTGCTTAAAAGCATCATATAATTTTGGAAGCATCACACTGCCTAGAAAAAGCATCTCTGTGACTATGATGGCTCCACGCACTGAGGCAGGCGGTAAGTCATGTTTTTACTACACACCTACTTCCTATGTGGGATGCAGTGAGGTCTTATTCTGTGAACCTGTGGGTAGCACCCTGCAGTTTTGTGAACCTGGCCACTTGGATTCAGGGGAACAATGGCAAGGTCGCAAAAATGTTGTGTCTCTAAATTTCTCCTTCCTCCCTTTTGGAGCAGCTCCCTTGTCACTCGGCCTCTAGTACATACAGCTCTTACCTCAGATTTAACATAGGAATTTTATTTCTGTTTATTACTGGCATCATTTCTAGATATTTTTCAATATTGATGAGGTGTTTTGTAGGAACCAACATATGCTCTCCTAGACAAAGCAAGTTAAAAAGCCTGAAAATAATAATTTTCCCTAATCATAAACACTTTGTGGAAAATTTGGAAAATACAGGAAGGATGAAAATTACTCATAATCCTATTAACCCAAAAGCAACCATTGTCAACAGTGGTTTTTTTTTTTTTTTTCAGTCTTTTATTCTGAAGTTCTTTTGTTTTCAAAGGAAAAGACATAGTCCCTGCCCAGTTGAAACTTACAGCTTTAAGGGCAACACAAATGAGAAAAATTAAGACACAATAAGATAAAAAACCCAGAAAACCTATAGACTAACGATGATGATGATCAGAAGAAATAGCAGCTCCAATTTTCCTATGAACGTATCTGCTCAATTTTCATATTAAGAGGAGAAAATTATAAGAATGTACATACAAGGTCAATTTAGGAAAACTGATGCGTCTTTCTCTGAAGCTCCTGGTGGACAACGTACAGTTAACTAGTGGCTCTAAAACAATACGTGGATGAGCACCATGAAAACAGCTAATGAATAAACTGGGGATTAATTAGGAGCTCAGAAGTCAGAAAACAATCTAAGATCTTTAGTACATACTGTATCTTTGACAGGCTCATTGGTTTCTGCAGGGTGCCATCGAGACATGGCCTGGAATCAGCCACTTCCTGCCTTGTCTGCCTCTTACTGCACACGTGTAGGCAAGCTACTTCACCTCTTTAATGTTTCCTCATTTGTGACATAAGGAAAATAGGTTGTTGTGAGTGTTAAGTGAGATAATCCGTATCAAATGTATTTAATACAGTCCCTGGTGCAAGTAAGTGCTCCAGAAATGTTAAGCATTATTAGAGGCTGTGCGAGGCAATGGTTAAAAGAACAAGTTCTGGTCAGATTGCCTTGTCACTCTTGTGGCTTTTTTTCTACTTGCTTGTAGGACCAAATCATCAATAACAATCTCTATTTAATATCCTTTTTTTGTCCTGAGTTTGAAAATGAATCAGTTTCTATCTCTGAATTGTCTTAAGATGATCACAAATTTATCAAAGTAAGCATTTATGAAGTGCTTCTGGGAAGTCCAGAGTTATCTAAGGAAGAATTTTTCATCATAAATTCTCTTATAAAGTAGTAGTTATTTGCTATTGATGAAGCCACATGCATTTTTATCATTAAGATGGCAAAACCCCCAAAAGGAATTCTTTATCTTAGAGAAAGTAATGTTGGATACATTTGAAGTCCATTACAACTTGACCTTTTTTCAGCCCTCAGAGCTGGTGGGGAGATGGACAAAAGAGGCAGAGAGAACTTGAGTATGTGTTATACTCCATAAATACATGCTATTTATGGAAAAGTCGAGAACTTTTATCCAGTAGTCAGAGTATTTAGCTTGAGATTAGAATAAATTTTAAAAACGTACATTTTAAAAAACTAACATTTATTGCCTTTATACTATAAAATTAAACAATATTTATTTTAGAAAATTTAGAAAGCGGGAACCAGAAAAAAAAGAAAACACAAATCTTAACATTGCAATGTACTTCCTTCAGGTTGCTGTAGAAATAGTTCTGTCCAAATATGTACATATAGTTATAATATGGATCTTTTAATTTCTAAATTCCTAAAGAACCAGTCAGTCAACTAACTTACTGTGGTTTGCTGGATTTTATCAGAAGACACTGTTGTGCATGTTGGAGGAGCTTAGTGATTCAAAATTACTGTTTGATTACTCTTGAGTTCCTGGAGGATAGGACCTTGCTACTGAAAGTGTGGTCTGGGAACCCATGGCGTCAACATCACCTGCCAGCATATTAGAAATGAAGAATTTTCAGCTCCACCCCAGACCTGGTGAATCTCAACTGTGTTTTAATATGACCGCTGAGTGATTTGCATGCATATTAAAGTTTGAGTAACATCACTCTAGGGACAACTTGACGAAGTATTTTTTTCTCTAATAAGACAGATGTTGAAGGCCTGATTAGTCCCTTTCCCCAGAACAACATGCTCTTCTACCAGAAGATCGGTTCCTTCCTGGGCTCTTACCTCCACAAAAGCACTGTCAGAACAAGACTAATTAGAGATCCACCAAATAGCCTGCAGGAAAAAATTCCGCTAGCTCTCCCAGCCAGGAGGTGAAAGACACAGAATGAACCTGGGACATACCAACACACTAATGAAACCTTGCAAATTTAGAGTCTGTTTTGTGTAGCATTTCATTACTTTATCAAAGCACTCTTCCTGGGCTCACTGTCGAATGACCAGGAAGTGCTGTTGAACCAACTGAAAAACCAAGCAATAAAGTTCATCAATAACCTTTTTATCAACGGGGCTTTTAATGCAGGGGTCTACTGACCTGGAGAATTAAGGCCGACTTAAAGAACAGCAGAAAGAGAACACTCTAAAACGATACAGCCTGGAAATAAGGCAGCTTTTAAGAGGGAAGCAAATGGGTGCCTTCTCACCCTCATATTCCTTATTTGCTGGAATAGGAATGCAGCTACAAAGCAGGGTTGTGGCAATTTCCTGGTGAGAGTGACTAATAATAATAATAGCCTACATCTGACAGCATTTTATGATTCACAAAGTACTATAGCAGTGCTTCTCAAACTTTAATGTGCATATAAATTACTTGGAGATCTTGTTAAAATGAGGATACCGATTCTCAGAAAGTCTAGGGTGGGGTTTGAACTTGCTTTTCTAACAAGTTCATAGGTGGTGCTAATATTGCTTGCCCATAAACCATATTTTGAGTAGCAGGTTCTTACCATGAAATTCTGGAAGGTAGGCAGAGCAAACATTTTTTTTCCTTCTCCATCAGAATATTGGCTTTATGTGGCTAAGGATATGGGTGTGTTTTCCTCATAACTATTTCCCAAGTGCCTATAATAGTTGGCACGCAGTACATTTTTGCTGGATGAATAACTGCATCTTAATTTTATAGAGGAATTTAAATAATGCTTTAACCAAAGTCACATTCTAATAAGGAGCAAAGCTGACATTTGAGTCTAAGAAACTACTTAAGTCATAGTGTAGTTTACCTACACTAAAGTAGATTCATTAACTAAAGACTTTCTTTGTTTTTGTTTTTGGTAACAGTAAATTTTTTTTGAAGGAACCCTTTAAATTGAAGTATAATGTAGAAAGGTGGCCAACTCATAAGTATACGACTGATAATTTATTCGAAGGGAACATACAGAACCACCCCTCAGGTCAAGGAATTGCCAGCTCCCCAGAAATGTGCCTCCTACTCCCCTCCAGTCAACTTCTCCTTCCAGGGAGGAGGCTGTTAACGAGTCTATCACCACAGGATAGTTCTGAACTTGACAGAAGGAGAATTTTACAATATTTATTCTTTCATGTACATTTTCAGTCAATATTATATTTGTATTCTTGAATGTAGCAGTAATAGGCTCATTTTCATTTTATATTATTCCAGTGTGCATATTGTGCATATTCCATGACTGTACCACACTTTGTCATACATTTCACTGTTGATGGGCATCAGAGTTGATTCCAGCTTTAGGCTAATATGAATACTGTTGCTATGGGCATTTTTGTACATGATTTTTGATGAACATATGTGACTATTCCTATTGGATGTGTGCTAGCAGTGCCATATTTCTAATTTGGGGTATGTTCAGCTCTTATAGGCATTGCCAGCTTTTCAAAGTGATTTTTTAAAGTAACTGTATTAATTCTTTTGTCTTTTCTTTAGTTTTTAAAAAATGTTGATTAGATTCCCTAAGTAGTCATTGACACTATCTTTTATTGCATGGAGAATTTTGATGAATTTTATTACTGTAACTTTTGGATCAAGATGGTTGATTGGGCCCATATATTTACTTTTCTTCCTCCAAACATCTCATAAAATGAAAATAAATGGATTTTTTTGGGGAGAAAGGCATTCATCTAAAAGGATAAATAAGGAAAATGAGAGATGTAACAACATCAACACCATTTAGAATACCTGAGAAAGCTCAATCCTATGCCAGCAGTGGGAAACTAGAAATAAACCTGATTTACACACACAGAATCCCTAAAAGCTTGAGGAATTGGCATTTCAGGTACTTCTGGAAGAGGAGAAGTAGTGCTAAAAAGGACAGTATTTAAAGTCTGTTTAAAAAGCAGTTAGGTCCCCTCTCCCAATCCACAGATTCACAATTGTTTTCTGCTCCCCACCCACCCCGAGGAAGACTGAGGAAAATTGCTCACTGGAGAGTGTAAAATAGAATGTTCTTGCACTGGGTTTTGTCAGACACAGTCAAGGGTGAAAGTGTAATACTGGAAACAGGAATTAAGCAAATTTATATTCTGAATACTGAATCCCCCCCCCCCTTCTACTCAGCTCCCAAAGTGTAGACCAGAAGATGTGTATCTTCTACATAGGAGACTGGAAGCTCCTCTAGCAGCTCTACCAAACCAAGAGAAGGATGAAATGGTGCTGACATCTGGGGAGGGGGAGCTCTCAGCAAATAGCCCAGCTGGATCAGCAGGTACAGTGAAGCCCAAAGTGGTCAAATCCCAACCACAGATACAGAACTTCCAGTCAGCCCTTTCAGGGCTGCACTTTTAAATGTAATAGGCCAGCAAGGTCACCAGGTAGATGAGGTAAGATTCTGCCATGAAACTTGGAGACCAAACACACACAAAAAAGTGATCTGGAAGAAAAAAAAATTTTCAGGGGAAAGACTACTTAAAAAATTATCATTAGTGTTCTCAGAGAGCTGTAAAATGATACTGCATTCGTGAAATAAGAACAAGTTGCTTGAAAAAAGGACAATTAAGAACTCACAGATAAAAATATGACAACAGAAGTGAAAAGCTCAACAGAACAGTGGGAAGATAAAACGTAGGAAATCTCCAAGAAATTTGAGAAAACAAGAAAAGAGATGGAAAATAGAAAATAAAATAAAATTAGAGGGCCAGATAATGAGGTCCAATACCTTTAAAAGAGGAGTTCAAAAGGAGAAAAAGAAAAGAAGGAAAAGAAAAAGGAAATCATGATTCAAATAGTTAAAGAAAAATTTCTAGAAGTAAAGATTATAGAGTTTCCAGGTTGAAAGGATTCACAGCAGAATTAAAAAAAAAAAATTAGAAAATAAAAAGTTAAAAAAGACTCACTCCAAAACATGTAATTTTATACTTCCACAAGTTCTACAAACTTCCAGAAAAAGTCACATACAAAATACAAAAAATTCATAATACCGAGTGTTTGTCAATAGCAACAACAGAGGCTGTAATCTAATGAAACATTGCCTCCAAATTTTTGAGGAAAAACGACTCCTAGGAGTCTACACTCAGCCGAATTCATAAGCAAATGTGGTACCCAAAAATAAATTTAGTAGATACTCAAGGCCTGAAAAATTTATCTTCCATGAGCTTTTTCTCAGAGATACAGCTCATTGGAAAGATGGAGTGAACCAACCCTGTGGGACTCCACTTCCCGGAGGGCCCCGCGGCGCGGTGGGGCGGGGCGGGCGGCGCGTGGGCGTGGGCGTGGGCGTGGGCGTGGGCGTGGGCCCGTGCGCGGCAAGTGGCCCCGGGGCCGCGGAGGCGACGCCCCGGGGCCGCGGAGGCGACCGCCCCGCTGGGCCTGCCCCGGCGGCCGCCTCCGCGATGCCCCTGCTGGTAGACGAGGGGGCAGGAGTGGCTGCCGCAGTCCGCCGGGGACCTCGTCTGAGCCCACCCACTTCTGGAGGAAAGAGCCAGACTTCTCGGAGGTCAGTGTGTTCCAAAGTGGGACCCCAGGGCCTTCTGTGTGTACAACAAAGAGAGCTTATAGGGACCTCCCCAAAGGGGTGCTCCATCTCCGTTCTGGGTTCTGATGATGCCACCACTTGTCACGTTGTGGTCCTGAGGCACACAGGTAATGGGGCCACCTGCTTGACATACTGCGATGGAACCGACACTAAAGCTGAGGTCTCCTTGACCATGAACGCCATAAAATCCTTTTCTAGCCACGCTGAGGAAGGCTGGGGGTGCACCTCGTGGGCAGCTCCAGTGACGACAGGCAGTTGTCACAAAAGCTTACTTATCAGCTTCTTAGTGAGTTTGACAGACAAGAAGATGACATTCACTTAGTGACACTATGTGTGACAGAATTAAGTGACCGGGAAGAAAATGAAAAGCACTTTCCGATAATCTACGGCATTGCTGTCAATGTTAACACTGCAGAGATCTACAGAGTCTCCTTACCAGACCGAGGTCTGGAGGAGGAGCTGCGTGCCGTAGGAGCTTTACCAGGTGGACCAATGATTAGTATTTAGGTTGCAAAGACAGAACAACTTCGTATAGGGCCATATTCCTGGACGCCATTTCCCTGTGTGGATTTCTGGTTGCAGCAAGATGATAAGCAAATACTAGAGAACCTTTCCACATCACTTCTGGCTGAGCCCCTACACATTGTTGAACATATTAGATCTACCTTGATTTTTTTTTTAAACACCCTTCTCCAATAACATGCTGTTTCCTGGAAATAAAGCTCTACAAAAAAAAAAAAAAAAAAAAAAAAAAAAAAAAAAAAAGGCTTATGGGAAAAGATCTCTTCTCCAGGAAACTAAAAATAGAAATTATCAAATAAAGCAACTTTCTGACATGATGACCCCTGGTGGGTGTGGGAAGGAATATGAATTTGGAATCTGCATCCACTGAGTCTTAGGTCTCCTTCTTTACTCAGTGTCTTTCAAATGATTTTAAAATAAAACCTTATTTTGGCAAAGCCAAAAAAAAAATAATCGAGTAAACTAAAAAAGAGAAAGACACAGGAAATAAGAAACCGGAGATTTAATATAAGAAAGTAAAAAGGACTCGAGAATGAAGGAAGGGAGGTCCTAAGACAATAGCTAGGCATCAGTGTCCAGAAGGAAGCAAGTTAGAAAGTTCCAGAAGAGATTTTCTCAAGGAGATGAAATGAATAGATTGACTCTGTGGTCCACAATATATTGATGGGAGTTTTAGACACCTGGCAGAGAGTTTGGGATTGAATTGGTGATAAGTAAATAGAAAACCAAGCATATGGGCAAATAAGGAAAAAAAGCATCAATATTCGCTGTTTTCGCGTGTTTCTCCCCTCCCAATCCCCATCAACCGAAGCTTGATGTACAGGAAAGAAATAATAGTAGACTGCAAGTCTCAACTGTGAATGGTATTTACATAGTCACAATAACATAAACAGTGAATACTGATGTAACGAAAATTTAAATACAACTCTAGTGAGTGAATGAGGGGATGCTGGTGGTTATGGGGAAAATCCATGTGTTTGTGGTGAGGTGAGAGGAACAACTTAAAGCTAAGCCTCATCTTGTTAGAAACACAGTTGACAATGACTAAAACTGAAAAATCAAGAAAATTATAATATTTGCATGTTACTCAGTAATACTGTGATAAATTCAAAAAGAATCCTCTGAAGGAGAGGAAAGATATTGCCTCTGGGAAGGGGTCACTATTTTTTATACAAGGCCTTGTAAAATAACTATACTTCTCTTCAAATTATGTGAAAGTATACCTCATATAAAAATTTAAAAAGTTAAAATAGATTTTATTCAGATCTTACCACTCATGGCTCTTTAACTTTCTTAAACTTTATTTTACTTTTCTATATAAAGATGAACATTTTAATCCACAATTAACATATTTATTTTATGTTATGTTTTATGTTATGTTTTATTGTATTTTAACCAGATGTTCTGATGTCTGTTCCCAGTGAATCATTTGTGGGCATCCTGAGGTTCATATTGGAAAGTGACCTTCAGTCGTTTCTCCTGTGTATGCAAAGGTTCTGGGAAACGTGAAGAGGACGAACGAGAGGATGCCAGAAGGAGGAGAACTTTTGGATATTCCCACAGATGGATGATTAGTCAATGAACTAAGGAGAGTCCTTGTCCCTGGATAATTCAGCATGAACGTACTTCCCTTCACTCAGAGCTAGAGCAGTATGTTTATTCTGGCTGGCTTACACAGTGACTAGTGTGGAGAAGTCTTTTAATATCATTCAAGAGCCATGGCTCACGAATTGACGCCGATGTTCATGTGTGAGTCATTGAAAAATGATCATCATCCTTACTGTGAAAGGAGACCAGTCCAGGTGAGGCTGGTCCCTCAAAGAAGGAAAACCCAACATGCTGCAATATGTGCTACAGGTAAGCTCGTGGGTGTATTTTGGATACTAAGTTGCCTCTGGCTCCAGTTCCCTTGGGCTTGAGTCCCACGTCCTGCTTGCCAGCCATCTATTGCTTGCCGCTATTACGAAGAGTTGTGTTTCTCCAACTTAAGTGAGCCTCCAAATAACTGGGAGGGCTTGTTAAAACACAGATTCCTGAGTCCTACCCCCAGAGGTTCTAATTTAGTGTGGGGCCCAGTATTTTCATTTTTAACAAGTTCCTGCGTGATGCCTCTGCTGCTGCTCAGTGTGTGGGTCACACTTCAGAGTTCTGAGAGGTCCAGGTGAATAAGATGAGTTTGATGGGAAAGAGTGAGTGTTTCAAATGTTCCTAGGGATTGTTTTTGTTTTTATAATGAAATATATCCTATAAATGGAAGAGTGTACAAAATGTATTTGGGCAAATATGTGTTTGGTCAGTTTAAAGGATAGTGTTTTAAAAAACACAAAGTGTCCACCAACCAGGGTAAGAAACAGAACATTCCAACATGCTAGAGCATCCTTGGGGTGACTTGGTTAGCTAACATTTTGTTTTATTTTTAGCATCTGTGTTCATGATTGAGACTGACCTGTAATTTTCCTCTTTTGTATTGCTTTTGTCAATTTTTGGAATTGAGGTTATTACACAAAGTTGGTAAACAGAGTTGAGGAGTATTTTTTCTCTTTTCTATACTCTGGAATAGTTTGTGTAAATGGAATTAAATTATATTTAAATATAAATTTATATGCTTTTAACAGCCAAATATTCTTGAAGAAAATGTGTCATGGAAGCCAACACAAGTGACCAAACTGTTGATTCAGTATTTTTGATGATTATAAAACTATTAAAGTTTCCTACTTCTTGAATCAGTTTTTGTTAGTTATATATTTCTGAAATTTTTCTATTTCACAAAAGTTTTCAAATGTATTTTTCCTTTTCAAATCTCTTTTTGAATTGAGTTATAATTGACAAAACATTATTTAAGTTTAAGGCATCCAGTGTGTTGATTTGATACATTTATATATTGCAATATGATTAGCACTGTAGCTTTAGCTAACACCTCTATTATGTCACATAATTACCATTTCTTTTTTGTGGTGAGAGCATTTAAGACCTGGTTTCTTAGCAGTTTTGAAGTATATAATTCAGTCTTGTTGACTGTCATTACTGTGCTGTGCGTTAGATCTACAGAATTTTTTTACCTTCGAGTTGCAAGTTTGTGTCCTTAAACATCTCCCAAGTCCCTCCACCTTCCAGCCCCTGATAACCACCATTTTGTAGTCTGTTTCTATGAGTTTGGCTTTTTTAGATTCTACATGTAAGTGATATCGTACAATATTTGTCTCTCTGTCTGGCTTATCTAACTTAGTCTAATGCCCTCAAGGTTCATCCATGTTGTGGCAAATGGCAGGATTTCTTTCTTTTTTATGGTTGAGTAATGTTCCATTATATGTATACACACCACAACTTCTTTATTCTTTCATCTGCTGACAGATGTTTAGGTTGTTTCCGTATCTTGGCTATTATGAATGATGCCACAATAATCATGAGCGTGCAGGTATCTCTTCCATATTCTGTTTTCATTTCCTTTGGATATATACCCAGAAGTGGGATTGCTGGATCATATTATTTTTAATTTTTTGAGCAACCTTTGTACTGTTTTCTTTAGTGGCCAAACCCGTTTAAGTTCCCAGAGTGCAATAGAGTTTCCCCCTTTTCCACATCCTTGTTATTGCTTGTCTCAACGACAGCCAATCCAACAGGTTGTGGGAGGAGGTCATGGAAAGTCTGTGACCACCCGTTGACCTGAGAGGTGACCCAGGCAACTGGGGGCTCCTCCCCACCCCCAGGTCCTTGGAATGTATGTTCCGCCCACTTCTCCCACAGCCAGAGCTGCTTTGAAGGGCGCAGCCTTGAGAAAGCAGGGTGTTGTTGCAACCATCTGGACAGTAAATGAGATTGAATGAACCCCAGTCAAGACTTGTGTATAAATGTTAAGATTCTCGTCCTGTGGGTGCCCACAGCTAGCCTGGTATGTACGTTCCTTTGCTTATTAAACCTGCTGCCTACCCACCTACCCATCTGGAGGAGCCTGTTTCCTGAGTCTCTCCTTGTCCTCTGTGTGTGGAGGCCAGTTTGGGAGCCAACACAGACAGGTGTGAGATGATGTCTCCTAGTGGTTTAGATTAGCTTTTCCCTGATGATGAATGATGTTGAGCATCTTTTCATGTTCCTGTTGGCCATGTGTATGTCTTTGGAAAAACGTCTGTTCTGTTCCTTTGCCTGGGTTGATGCTTAACACTTTAATTTTCATACATCTTTTCCAATACTGGCTTTTAAGACTACCAGTTTCTCTCTAATTTCTGCCTTAGCTGTATTTCCTCAAGTTTTGTTTGTGGTACTTTTATTATTATTCAGTTCTAAGTTTTTTCTATTGTCAGATTTAATTTCCTCTTTGACTCTAGAGCTACTTATGAGTTTATTGATTTTAACCATATGGGATTTTTCTAGGTATCTTCAGTTATCTGTTGGCAGTGTGGACAGGGACTGCACTTTAAGTGAATCCAATATGTTGGTATTTTTGAAACTTGCTTTAAGGATCAGTGTGGGTCAGTCTTTGTAAGTGTCTTCACACGTGCTTGAAAAGAAACTGTATTCTGCAGTTGGGGATGCATTGTTCTATTATGTATATATCTTAAATCTTAATTATGCTTGTTAATTTTCTGATTATGTAATTAAATATCTTCTTTGTTCTTGCTGATTTAAAAAATATTCTTGGTCTATCAAATACAGAAAGATTTGTTAAACTATCCCTGTATGATATTGCATTTATCTATTTTTTTTCCTGCTAATTTTTGCTTAAATAGTCTGAGGTGGTGTCAAAAGTTGCATAAACATTTAAAATTATTTCTTATGTATGGAATGTGCTTTTTGTCATTATGAAGTGACTCTATCTCTAGGAAAACTTTATTTATTTATTTATTTTAACTTTTTTTAATTGAGTTATAGTCATTTTACAATGTTGTGTCAAATTCCAGTGTAGAGCACAATTTTTCAGTTATACCTGAAGATACATATATTCATTGTCACATTTTTTTTTTGTTTGCTGTGAGCTAGCGCAAGATCTTGTATATATTTCCCTGTGTTGTACAGTATAATCTTGTTTATCTATTCTACATTTTGAAATCCCAGTCTGTCCCTTCCCATCCCCTGTGCCTTGGCAACCACAAGTTTGTATTCTATGTCTATGAGTCTGTTTCTGTTTTGTATTTATGTTTTGTTTTTTTTTTTCATATGGTGAATCTCATATGGTATTTTTCTTTCTCTTTCTGGCTTACTTCACTTAGAATGACATTCTCCAGGAACATCCATGTTGCTGCAAATGGCATTATGTTGCCATTTTTTATGGCTGAATAGTATTCCATTGTATAAATATACCACTTCTTCTTTATCCAGTCATCTGTTGATGGACATTTAGGCTGTTTCCATGTCTTGGCTATTGTAAATAGTGCTGCTATGAACATTGGGGTGCAGGTGTCTTTTTGAAGTAGGATTCCTTCTGGATATATGCCAAGGAGTGGGATTCCTGGGTCATATGGTAAGTCTATTTCTAGTCTTTTGAGGAATCTCCATACTGTTTTCCACAGTGGCTGCACCAAACTGCATTCCCACCAGCAGTGTAGGAGGGTTCCCTTTTCTCCACAGCCTCTCCAGTGTTTGTCATTTGTGGACTTTTGAATGATGGCCATTCTAACTAGTGGGAGATGATATCTCATTGTAGCTTTGATTTGCGTTTCTCTGGTAATTAGTGATATTGAGCATTTTTTCATGTGCCTATTGATCATTTGTATGTCTTCCTTGGAGAATTGCTTGTTTAGCTGTTCTGCCCATTTTTGGATTGGGTTGTTTGTTTTTTTCTTATTAAGTCATATGAGCTGCTTATATATTTTGGAGATCAAGCCTTTGTCGGTTTCATTTGCAAAAATTTTCTCCCATTCCGTAGGTTATCTTTTTGTTTTAGTTATGGTTTCCTTTGCTGTGCAGAAGCTTGTAAGTTTAATTAGGCCCCATTTGTTTATTTTTGCTTTTATTTCTATTGCTTGGGTAGACTGCCCTAGGAGAACATTTTTGAGATGTATGTCAGATAATGTTTTGCCCATGTTTTCTTCTAGGAGGTTTATTGTATCTTGTCTTATGTTTAAGCCTTTGATCCATTTTGAGTTGATTTTTGTGTATGGTGTCAGGGAGTGTTCTAGCTTCACTGATTTACGTGCTGCTGTCCAGTTTTCCCAACACCATTCGCTGAAGAGACTGTCTTTATTCCATTGTATATTCTTGCCTCCTTTGTCAAAGATTAGCTGACCAAAAGTTTGTGGGTTCATTTCTGGGCTCTCTGTTCTGTTCCATTGGTCCATATGTCTGTTTTTGTACCAATACCATGCTGTCTTGATGACTGTAGCTCTATAGTATTGTCTGAAGTCTGGGAGAGTTATTCCTCCAGCCTCTTTCTTTTCCTTCAGTAATGCTTTGGCAATTCTAAGTCTTTTGTGGTTCCATATAAATTTTATTATGATTTGTTCTAGTTCTGTGAAATATGTCCTGGGTAATTTGATAGGGATTGCATTAAATTTGTAGATTGCCTTGGAGAGTGTGACCATTTTAACAATATTGGTTCTTCCAATCCAGGAGCATGGGATATCATTTCTAGGAAAGCTTTATGCCTTTATGAGTTTATTTAATTTGATATTAATATAGTTACATACCTGTATAATTAATGGTGATATTTGGCAGATCCATGCCTGGCCCTGCACACTGCTCATCTCCTTTTCCCTTCCCTGATGCTCCCTTATCCCACTGGGTGTGACACTGAACAGCTGGAAGATGACTTTGGGGGCTAATGGGAACAGGAATCCCTGACTCTCCACCCTACACCCAGAAGAATCAGGATAGATATCCAAGATGGGTAAAACTGCCCCATATATTCATACAGTGGTGACTACTCAGCTGCAATGTTCTGGTTCCTTATTTCTGCCCCACTGCGTAAGGACTGGTCTGGAAGGAATCATGGTAGCCCCATGGTGTTGACAGTGCTGTGATCTGGAGTCACATCTGAAGCACCAGTGGTTAAGGGGGCCATTGAACCCCAAGGGAGGTCTTGAAGAATGCACAGTGAGATGCCCCGTTCCAGGTAACAAAGCTACATGGAAATTAGAGTTTGAGTTTTCCTGGCCGTGCTCCAGTGAGAAGATTACTCTTGTAAGGCCTGTTCCCTCATTTCACCTCACATGCACCTACTGAGGCCTTTCCCTACTCTCCACTTTCCCTTGTCCTCCTAGATAACACACTCTGCCTCTCTGTTGATGGTGGCATCTTTTATGGAAGGTGACTGGGACAGTTTACGAACACGACTGTAATTTTTTGACATTCCTCCTATCACTGCCTGTGTCCCCTCCACTGGAACCTGGGTGGGCTTGTGACTGCTCTGACCAGTAGAGCACACTGGAAGTGACGCTCGGTGACCTCTGAGGCTGGGTCACAAAAGGCCATGCAGCTTCTTCCTTGTTTGCTGGAATGCTTGTCCTTTGAGCCCTGAGCCATCATGTAAGAATTCTGACTGCCCTGAGACCGCCAAGCTGGAGAGGCCCAAGCTGGAGAGGCCACACGCAGGCACTCTGGGCAACAGCTTGAGCGACCTTGTCGTTCACCAGCCCCAGGCTAGGTGCCAGACATGCGGATAAAGAAACTGTGTTGGGAGTGGGTTCTCCTGTCCCTGCTATGCCAGCCGTACCTTTTCAGTCACCTCACAGTCTTTGGCGTCATCATAGCTGAAGCCCCAGACATCACTGAGCAGAAACATGCCATCCCTCTGTGTTCTGTTGAAGTTCCTAACCACAAGAATGGGGCAACACAATAGTTTGTTTGCTGTTTTATGCTGCTCACGATGGTTTAGGGAGGTTTGTTCTGCCAACAGATAACTGAAATAATAATGACAACAAACAGGCAGTTGAAATCTTGCTTTTCTCGGTCTATCACAAGTTCTGTATTTATTCACAGCCACTTATCTGCAAAGATCAGGAAATCAGGATTATTTGCTTAGATATAGAAATGTGTGCACTTGACTTTGACCTGAGCTTGGCTTAGGACCTTTGAAAACCAGCTGCCAGACTGAGCAGAAGCCGCCATTTTAAGGAGTGAAACGTGTCTAGGCTTTCAGTCGGAAGCTGGACCAGGAAGGAGATGATTGCGCCCCACCAGCTGGTTCATCCTCCATAACTAGATCTCTTCTGTTTGTGGCTCAATGTCTCAGATGATCATCTGGGGAAATGTGGTATCTCTAACCTAATCCTGCTCTATTCACTTGCTTCTAAGAAACAAACAAAATAGTACTTCAAGTCCTCTTCTGCCTGACATGGACTGTTTGTTTTTAAACGTGGCTCTGAGGCAGTCTGCATTTTCTCATGAGGACATCCTTAGAGAAGGACAGCCTCCCTGGCTAGCTAAACGTTATTCCTGCCAGATTTCAGGTTGTGCCAAAACTTTAGCCTTTTCTTTTTCCATTGAAATACTGGAAAGTATTGTTGTGCTTTGTTGAGAGTGCTGAATGGTGTCTATTTAATGAGGACTTTAGAACTTTTATTTTATCCTCATTGCTTTATAAACCATAACTTCGCTTTTCATACCTTTCTGGATGAGTTTCCTCTTCTTTATTACCATAACACACAGGTACTCAAATCCTTGGCTAAACTCATTGGCAATATTTATTCTACTTCTTTATAGGCAAATAAAGCAGGGTACTGTGGTACAGCTCTCTGAATACTTGGATCACTTACAGAGTTCAGAAGTGCTGTAAACACTGATAGGGAAAATCCTGGAGGGAATTAACTGAGAGCTGGTAAGGGAAGAAACCTTAACAGTAAAAAGGCCCATAGAGTCGTTAATCCTCTCTCGGACATGCCCCTTGAGTTTCCTTGAGCTTTGCCACTTTTCTTCTTAGACTGTTACAAAAGGCTGCTGCTGCCTGTCTGTCCTCAGACTCGGCTCCCTACCAGGTGCTTTCCCTGTGGCAGTCATGTTGGTGCCTAAGGACACAGGCTGTGTGTTATTTGTGGCTTTACCTCTGTTGCTTAGCACAGCGCCTGTTACATAGTTGGTGTACAACGAATGTTTGAATCTATGAATATTGAAAAGTTACATTATTTCTATTCTCTGGTCTATTCAATGAACCCATGTTTCCTAAGAATCAGATCTGCTTTCCTTCGCATGAGCCCAGCAGGCGATAGATAGACTCAGGCAGCTGAGAAGTACTCAGTGATTAAAACAGGGGTGTGATGGCAGTGACAGGAGCTAAGGGGTAGGTTTAAATAAAAATATCCCAGGAAGACCTGATTGAAATTTATATAAATGTGTACATATATGTGTATATGTATATGTATACGCACACACACATATGTATACATATATACATACATATATAGGTGAGAAATGAGTTTATTGGAAATAATTTGCACTATACATTATATTTTGCATTATATCACATGACCTTTTTCTTTTTTTAATTAAAACTTACTATTTGCCTCTAAATACGTCTAAGGTAGAGTTAAAAAATTGCTTCTTATGGATTCAAAACTCAATCTGTTACATTCACAGATCTCTCATGGTGCTCAAAATTGCATCTAGACTGGTGTTTAACAAAGAAAGTAACACAAAATATTGAAGTCGTTTTGCAAATCTGAAGTGACAGGTTCTTTGTTGTAAGAATATATCTACTTACCAAGAGTGGCTTTTCGTTTAGAGGAGACCTGCTTTTTCATCTTCCTCATAACGAGAATGTGAAGGGGAAGCTTTCTGTGTATGTGCCGTGGCAAAAACATCTGTCTTTAAAAAATCTAGGTGATTACTTACAATTTTTCTGAAAGCCTTTCAAGCTCAAGGCCTTTCAACACCAAATACTGTATTCTTTACAACAAAGTTAAATTTCTTCTGCCATACACTAACTCAGAATTTTTGATATTTTCATTAACTTGACTGATTAAACTTTATGTGAATTAAACTTCGAAAAATAGGGTGAATTTTCTTTCCTTTTTTTGTCTTTTTTAAAAAATTGAAGCATAGTTGGTTTATAGTGTATCAATTTCTGGTGTACAGCACAATGTTTCAGTCATACGTATACATTCATATAGTCCTTTTCATATTTTATCATTATAGGTTACAAGATATTGAATATAGTTCCCTATGCTATACAATATAAATTTGTTGTTTATCTATTTTATATATAGTATATAGTATCTGCAAATCTTGAGCTCCCAATTTATCCCTTCCCACCCCTTTTCCCTGCTGGTAACCATAAATTTATTTTCTATGTCTGTGAGTCTTTTTCTGTTTTGTAAATAAGTTCATTTGTGTCTTTAAAATTTTTCTTTTTAGTTTCCATGTATAAGTGATATACTGTGGTATTTTTCTTCCTCTTTCTAACTTATAAGAAGGTGAATTTTCATAGATAATTTTTCCTCCAGGTATTTGAGAACTATTGTATACACATTCAGTGCTTCAGAGTTAAATTTATGGTCTGTATTAAACATGTTACTTTATTAGTGCAAACATTTTTTTTTCAAGAAGCTGTCATTGAATTTTTTATTTCAAGCTATTATGTTTTTTGATAAAGCTGCCAGAATCTCTGTGTGTAAAAGAAAGTGAAAAGGTGGGATCCCTTATTACTAAAGAGGGCAGCACTCAGTGAATCTCTGTGGCTTCCAGGGCCCTGAAGGAGCCTGTCCACCAGGGAGCTTTGCTCTTAGGGCAGGTTTAAAGCAGACTTCACGGTGGGGACTCAGACCTGCAGAGTGGGAGAGAAGGATTGTGGGAAAGTTGCATAGTTTGTAATAAGATCAAAACCTACTTAACTAGAAATCGTTTCTCAGTTGTTTTTCCTGACAGAAAAGGCAAATACTGAAAAACACAAATTTGAGGCACAAGGCAATACTTGGAGGTTGAAGGAACCTCCCCAGTCTCCATCTTTCACCCTCTACAGGCCCCTCCCCACTGCTCTCCATGTAAACAGCTGGAAAAATCCTTCTAAAAACACCTTAGTCAGATCATGCTACCTCCCTGCTCAGAATGATCCACAAATCAGGGCTTTGCATAACATCCGCAAATAAAAGCCAAAAGTCCTTCTGGGTTCTGGCCAAGTCTCAAACTCATCTTATACCACTCTCCCCTTTGAGCTTTCAGCTTCATTCACCTGGAAGTTTCCTGGTTGCTGCTGGAAAACTCCAACACCTTTCCACTTGCTGCTCCATCTGTCTGTAACACTGTTCCCCAAAGCATCCATGTGGCTTGGCTTACTTAGGTCTTTGCTCAAATGCCCCCTTTTTAAGAAGCCTTGTCTAATTCCTGACACCCCCCCCCACCCCTTTTTAGCACTCAGTCCTGGCTGGCAGTCTGTTAGGAATATATCTATTGACTGTCTACCCCACTGGAGAGTGAGCTCCTTGAGAGCTGGGACGCTGCCTCTTGGGAGCACTGATGTAACCCTTGTGCCTAGAATGGTGTCTGGTATGTACGTGGTGCATAATGAATCTTTGTGGAATGGATGAATGAATGACTAAATACATGAGAGCAATAAAAATGAATGGTTTTGGTGGAAGAAAGTCAGGCAAATGGGTTTTTAAATGTTTCTTGAGACAATTTCCTCATTATAGAAGATATTCCTGATAGGTACAGTTGATTTATCTAAACTGAACTTTGGGGCAATAAAAGGAGGGGAGGAAGGAGAGAAGGGACAGAATAGAAAGTGGGGAGACAAAAAGGTGGGCTAAAGATTGGGATGAGTAGTGGTGTGGCTATCTGTTCACTCTACTCAGGCAGCAGATTCAGTCAAGCCTGAAATAGTCAATATCTTTGGTAGAAATCCATGGAAAGATTGTATGGATAATTTTAAGGGTTTCCCTGACCAACACGAAAGATGTGAAACAGATTTTTAAGGGACTTAGTAAGTGAGTGGTGAAGGATTTATTAACATGCTCTATGTAGGAACTGAAAAATTAATCAAAAGCCCTAGAGAAACATTAGAAAACTGGTAAGATTACCTTCTGAAGACCTTAAACTCTGTGGAGGACTTAAGGAGTTTTCAAGGGTAATTTGAATTGCATGAGATTTTCACTTTATGGGCTGAGCAACCTAACCCTGGAGGAGGATGTGACTGTTGTAAAGAGAAGAGGAAAGACCAGGGTTTAAACTGGGTGTGCACTAACACCGGTAAGGTTGATAGAAGAAGATGTATCACGATGGAGGTGGTTCTGTGTGTCGCCTATCTTTCTAGCTGATAGTTATTTAGGAAGAGCCTTGATTTTGACCAAAACCAAACTATCAGGGGTTGTGAAATCCAAGCACTTCTTTCTAGTTTATTGCCACCTCTCCATTACACAGAGTAACGAGGTTGGACATGGGCTGTCGATTTCCTGGTTGGTCATATAGTTGGTGATTCATTAGGAGTTTCCAGTGTGCACTCCATTAATGAAACATCTCATCTTCATGCATGTCAGTGCCACTGGAAATCATCACATGGTTTGCCTGTGATCTGCGGCTGTGCAGCTGGCCTCCGCGAGGATTTTACAATTTCTGACTCACTTGTTGGTGCATGCTTCACATAACCATAGCCTGGCAGGCCTGAAGTGGGGATGCGTGTGCAGGACTGTGAGGTAGTGACAATAGGGTGAAGAAGAGGAGTACGGAGGCTGAGATGATGCAAGGTCACATATAAGATTTGATGTGCTTTGGGATGCACAAGAATATTTTTTGAAAAATTAGTTAAAAGTTGAAGTAAAGGTGAATTTGTTTCTGCATTACTGAGATATACTTTAGTCTTCCTTTCCTTTTGTGTAATATGGATTTGTTTCAGTGTGTGAGGGTGAGGCTAATGCAATCTAAAGGAGCTTCTGCGGTGATTGGTTCACATTGACCTGTGTTCTTATCTTGAGAAATCACTGAGGTTTTTTTTCAAGAGGAAGCTGGGAAACAGATGAGCAACTACGACAGAACTCATGCTTAGGAAGCATCCTCCGCAAACACAGAACTGTGTTACCGACCTGGGTCTGCTCTTCACTGTAAGGTGTCCTAGCTCATTTAAAAAATTTTATTTTTAGTTTTTATTTGTGTTGAGAAACTTTCAACATGAAAAGATACAGCCTTGGGTTAACTTATAAAATTCTGAAGGGCATCCAATAAAGAAAAAATAGTAACACTATTTTTATGAGAATAGTCACTGTGGAAAAATTGTGATCAGATCTCCAATTTCCTCCATTATCTAGGTCGATAAGGAAAATAGTTCCCCCACTTTATTTCCTCTGTTCCAAATTCATTTTTAGTGATGTGGAGAGTTGCATATTTTATCATTGTAACATAAAGATGAACTATTTTGACAATCACCAAATTTAAATATGTAATAAAGAAGTTCAAGTCAAGAAACACACAGTGCAGCATAATGATGGAAAAGACCCAGCCAAGTTTTTAAACATTGGGATTGAAATTTCATGGCTTCTGAGGATGACTCACCACTGAGCTGTGTCATGAGTTTCATTTTGAAATAAAGTACACTGTGTGGTTTCATTTGAGGCTTTATGTTGATGCAAAAAGGAAATGAGCCCATATTGGGAAGTTAGCTTGAAATACAGCTAATGGATGATGCAAAAAGTGTCAGGCTGTTGTTTGGCCATCCTCCCCACCTCTGTTCAGGCATTATCAGGCTGTTCTACAACCATAGGATACCTGTCTGTCTCCTCCACTTGTCTGTGAACTTGTAAAGGGCAGGCACTGGGTTAAGCAAATAGAAGATGCTCAGGGAATGGCTGTTGGATGAACAAGTGAATGTCAGCTCTAAGGGAGTGAATTCATCCTCTCAAATCTGCCAGGATAATTGTTGATGAAAAGACTGTTCATCTGTGCACCCACATACTTGACTTAAACACAGGCTTATTTATAGAAGCTGTTTTACAGGGTTATTTTCACAATTATATTCACATCCTCCAACTTGGATGGTCTCTTGAAACCAGCAGGGGAGGAGGGGTGGTGAATATAGGATGTATAGTGGGAACAAAGCAGCAGTGATAAAAAATTGAATAAGATTAATTAAATTTAAGTTGATTTTAATTTGTTTCAATTTACTTCCACGTATTTTGAAGAGACACAATGTTCTAGACTCTCTTCCAAGTATACTAGACTCTTGTGGTGAGGAGGGAGGCAGAAATTAGAGTTCTTAGATAAACAAAGAAACTAGAGCAGAAGAAAAAAAATGAAGATAAAAAAATAGAACTGAATTGTGAGGTGGTACAATTTAATCTTCAGATGCACAAGCTTTCATATCAGACCAGGACTGAGGCTGGTTCTATCATTTTTAGCTCTGAGAACTTGGAGAAGTTACTTGACTTAATCCTCAGTTACTTATTTGCAAATCGGGAATTGAAATAGTAATGGTACACGATAAGGTTATTATGAGGATTAAGCGATATGTTCATGCACAGCACGCACCCAACATGAAGTCCTGGATCAATGTCTGTGAGTGCTCGGCGAGTCAGTGTGAGAATGGAAAGGGTGAGGAAAACAGCTCTAAGACTGAGTTTGTTTTAGAGTTTCTGTTGCTGATCCATATAAAATACAGTGTTCTGCTGAGATGGCATTTGTTTCTTGTAGCCCAATCCAAATCACCAAATAATTGATAGCTTTTGAAAATAAACATTGAGACCATTACTTACTTCTCCAAACTTCACTGAAGGAAGTATCTTGAACTTTCCCCTCAAAAGAACGCAGATGAGAGTACAGAGCTGCTTCATTTCCAACAACCAGAAGGTTGCCTTCATTGTCCAAATTATAACCACGCAGTCCAGAGAAGGTACATGTGCTTTTGGGAGAATAACAGTTCTAGATTCTGTAAAAACTGAAATAAATACTATAGAGAGCAGCTGAAGAAATGGGTGAAGTCTGGTCACTTTTCAAAAGTAAATTTCCATTTTCTGACATACGTAAACATTTCTCTTTCTTTTGGAATATGAACCCCAAACTTTTGGGGAGCCTCTTTTCGTCTGAATTAGCTATTTGTCTTAGGTTTCATTGAGAATGAGACCAGTCCATACGAGCTCTCTCAGTAACTCCTGGAGGGTAACCTCTGGTCCCTTTTTCTACCTCCGAAGAAAGTAGCTTGTTCTTTTTCTTGCCAAGAACACTGTCCTTGATTCTGTTAGGGCGCACCTCCTCTCGGTTTTGCTCCCTTCTTTCCATACTATCTTACTTCCATCTATCTTTTCCCCTCTGCCCACAAATATGGTCAGGGCCCTCCCTAGCCTCAAATAACCATCCTCTGGCTCTGTTACAAGAGCAGGCTGCTACTTACCTCTCTTCCGTTCACCACCAAACTTCTAAAAGACTGCTTTCACTTCTTACTCATGCATTCACTTCTTAACCCCTTGTAATATGGTTGCCACCTCTGCCCCTCTGTGAAACCACCTTCTGGAAGATCACTGGGTATTTCATATGCAACAGATCTAATGAGCATTTCGCAGTCCTCATTCTGTTTGTCCCTTCTGCAGAAACTTCCCTTCTTGGAACTCGCCCCTTCTGTGGTGTCTGTGGTACTGTCGTCTGCCGGGTCTTTCACCTTTCTGAGAACGTCTCTTCCGCCTCCTTCACTAGCTGCTTTTTATTCCTCCTTCTGCTCCCTAATGATGTTCTCTTCTCCGCATTCTTTGCCTCAGGTAACTCCTCATCCCCTCACGCTGATTTACACACGAATACCTTCAGTCTCTCGTCCCTTCATCTCAGAATCTCTCTCCTGATGATTCCCAAACCCAGCAGTTTGACTGTTAGAATTTTCTTACTTAGATAATCAGCCAGAATTTCAAACTCAACATATTTTAAACTAAGCTTATTAACTTATACCGGCTAAACTCCAAACTCTGATTGTTTTTATTTTTTTATTAATGACGCTACTATTAATGAGTCTTCTTTCAAAACTCACTCTTCCTTCCTTCCCCTTCCTTCCTTCCTTTCTTCCTTTTCCTGTGCTCCATGCCTACTAAATTATGGTACACAGGGTGGGAAAATCATCTGTTTTGGAGTCAGACAAGTCTGGGTTCAGATCATGGTTTTACTCCTTACTGCCCTTTTGGCCTTGAGCAAATTACTTAAGCTCTAGGGGTCTTGGTATCCTTATCTATAAAAAGGGGGGAAAAATCTCCTACATGGCCAATTGAGAGGATTGGAAGACAGCTGCACACTTTATACTCACTCTTCAATAAATAGTAATCTCATTCTTTTCCCTGGCTCTGGTTCTCTCAGACACACTTTTCTTTTCCAGTACTTGTCCGGGCACTTCCTGCAGCTCCCCACATGTAGGTGTTCATCACATGCTGTTTTTCCCTTTCTTTTCTTCTGTTGTTGCCTCCTCTGCTCAGACCTACATTGTTTCTTGTCTGGACAATTTCTGGGGCTCCCACATGGCCCTGGCTCCTGCCTGGGCTTTTGGATTTACCCCACACACTGCTGGTTGGCTGGCCTTCCTCAGGCTTCCTCAGACAAGGCAACTCCCCTGCTCAGAAACCTTCAATGCTTCATTATTTCCCAGAAAATGAACTAGGAAAACATATGGTCCAAGTTATCCTCACCGACTTAAATGTCACAATTCTTTCACATATGGCCTGCATCGTTTAACACGTGCTTACTTTTCTCTTCGGTTGCCTTTCCTCCTGGGTCTGGAGTGATACGTAGCAAGTCTCTGTCTGCCAGATCTGTTTCTACCACAGTGGTTTCCCTGATCCCCTAAACACTTGAAACTTCTCTCTCCTTTGACCCTACAAAGACTTTGCACTTCTCATCCTCAACTTAATCACCATTTTAGTGGTTAGTTGTTTATTTCTTTACACTTTCTCACTCCTCCCCTCATGAGAACATAGATCTTTGAGACTGTGTCTAATTACTGTACCTATTTTTGAAAATAGCTGATCTAGGGGGCCCTCAATACATTTTGGCTTAATTAAAATAATACAACTTTGATATACAGATCCCCTTGTGAAAGTCTTTTAGACAACAGAACCATTGTTAATGAGAGGAGAAAGAAGTGCCTCGATTTAAAAAATGATAATAATAATAAGTAGAATTGTAAAGGGGGAGGGTGTAGCTCGGTGGTAGAGTGCATGTTTGGCATGCATGAAGTCCTAGGTTCAATCCCCAGTACCTCTATTTAAAAAATAACATTAAATGAGAGGAGAAAGAGAGAGGAGGACTAATAAGAAGAAAGAGAAGAAGAAAAGAGAAAGGCAGTTCTTTTGCGGAACAAAGTAATTATTTTCTGATTGGGTGAGAAAAGTAGGAAATGCAAAGAAGTATAAGTCCCCCCAAAGTAGCAAAACTAGGATTGTACTGATAGGGGGAGTTTTGAAAGCAATCTCCATTCTGATCCTCTTCTAATTCTTGGAATAGTATAATGATTAATACTCCATGACAGAAGATATGCTGGCAAATTGCCCTCTATCTGAAAATAGAGGAAACGCCCTGGAAAGAATGAGATGTGGTGGTGAGAGGAAATGACAGTGTCATGAAAAGTCTAGCTCTCAGTCATCGCAGGAGCACCCCAAATCCCGGCCTATGTCAGGCCGCCTGATGGGATCCTGGTATCCCCCATGTCACTGTGTAAAGGTGGTCACTTGGACACAAGCAGAGATAGAGCAGCCCAAGTACACGGAGGGGTCTAAGATTTGGGGACCCTACGTGCTGAGTATTCAAGTGGTGCTCAGGAGTAGCCTGTTAATTGATGTCCTAGACCTCCTCAGTCTTTTTAGGTGACAGAGCTTCTCTGGGGTCTGATCCCAGAGTGAGGTAAGCACTTCAGAACACATGGAGGTTCTCCAGGTCACTCAGTAACAACAGGACAAGTGGGCTTGTCCTAGGTAAAGAAGGATAGTAGTTGTACCTAACTCCTCCAGAAGCCGTTTGTTTACAGGCTTAAATCATAGGTGAGAACTCAACAGATTCCAAGAAAGTCTTTGAGCAGCCAAATGAAGGGTGATTTTAAAAATTTCTTTAAAATGAAAAATAATTTATCCCTGACCAGGCCTTTCTTCTAGTTAAGAGTGCTTACGTCTGTGTGGTTGAAAAACTTCCATTTCATTATGAATTTGTCAAAAGAAGAGTATTAAAAACACATTTTTAAGCCTAACAGAATGTCAGTTGTTCCATTGGAAAAATGGAACATTTGAAAAATCCAGAGAGGTGTCTGAGGAAGTGTGCTTTTGGTGAACTTGGCAGAAATTGCCTAGGCATTGAGTTTGCGATGGTTCAGGCTGGGACTGTCACTCCTTCAGATTTGTGTACCTTAGATTTGAACATATGCCAATAACTAAGGGAAAATTTATTAATTCATCATTTTACCATCAAACACACTATTATAAATATAGCAAGTGAAGACCAAGAAAATGGCCAAATTATTAATATTGGTGTTTTAATTCCAGGGCAAGGTAAAAAAAAAATAAGATGGACTTCATTTTCCCAGACAGTTGTTTATGCTGTTTTGAGCCATAAAAGCGAGCTCTTTGATATGATGCTTTTTCACTTGTCTGCCTCTGTATCACTCCAGTTTCTACTAGAACCTAGGCTTCACTTTCTCAGGGAGTTCTAAAATTGCCTTTGAGGGAATCTTTAAGCAATTTCTAATTAGCTTTTTCGATTGTGCTTTTCATTGAATTCTGGTGCTCTTCCTTAAAATTTGCATGATTGGTTTTTAAAGAATTCTGCTAGCATCATGGACTCAGACAATTATTATTCCAGATTTTTTTATTTTAAAATTAAAAAAATTTTTGAGGGGGGGAGGTGATTAGGTTTATTTATGTATTTATTTATATTGATGGAGGTACTGGGGATTGAACCCAGGACCTTGTGCGTGCTAAGAATGCACTCTACCACTGAGCTACACCTTTGCCACCACCACCTCCAGGATTTCTTGAGCAAAGGTCACCAAAACTTTATTAAGCCTCCAAAATACTAAGGAAAACATTTTAAAGTCACATGTGAGAACAGCTTATGATTGCCTTCTGTTGATTTACTGCTTGTTTGGCAGGGTATTGCAGTCATGCTTTTCATTACCGGGTTCATGTGGGAAAACTTAGGAACTGCTCCATAACTGTCACATCTGTGGACAATTTCAGGTTTTTCTGAATTTCCCTCATTATCTTCTGTATTTTCACTGGTTTCAAGCTTACTCATCAAACTTCCTGTTTTTAACCACTGATCCATGCTCCCAGTTGAAAATACAATTTGAAACTATTCACTTGACAAAGTTAAGTGAAGTATAACTTTACAACACAAGAAACCTCAGAATTTGGGTTTGTTCTGTGTTATGGGAGAATTCACTGTGTTTAGAGAAATAACTCAACCTAGATATGTGCTTGCGAAAAAATATTTAATCTCATAATTGCGGTGGTAATTTAACTGATCTGTGGGAATAAGTGTGTGTGTGTGTATGGAGAAGTTAGAAAAACCCCACTGATTCTTAACAGAACAGACTCATTAAATATAGCAACAATAAAGACTGTGAACTTGCCCTGAGATTATGTAACTGATAGATTACCACTGTTCTTCCTACCAAGTAGTGAAACTGTTTTCATATTAGACATGTTTTCACCTTTTCTTACTGGAGGAGCTATGTTTGTACTAAACAATGTTGGCTGCTTTGATTGGAGCAGAGGTGGTAAGTTGAGCAGCCTGGGCCAATCAAATACTCTTTTCTATGATTGGTGAATTAGGAGTAAAACATTCTAGTTTAGTCCATTTCCATTTTGTTGTAGTCAGATTTCTAAGATGACCCCAATCTCCCTTTAGATGGATGTAGTGATAACTTGCTGCTACTTTGGGAAAGAGGTCCTGGCTGATGGCACCCAATCATACCCCCTGAGTTATGCAGAACAACCTGCTCCTTTTCAAAATGAGCAGAGCCCGTATGTACTTTTGAGTCCTTAAATTTACTTTTCATCCATTTCTGATTCTTCTCTTGGACTTTTAGCTGTCATTTCTTCTTGCAATTTTGGTGCCCAAGGAAGGAGAGAAAGATAGTCATGTTTCTACCCAGTTCTGCCCCTTTTGGGTCCATACGTTCTATACTGGCCCTTGTGAACTTTTTAGTTGAAGGTGTACCACAGAGACATCTGGTCATTGAGAACATATTGATTTCCCAGTATATCTTGGGAAAGATGTAGTTTTTTTTGCTTTTAGTTCTCCTGTGATAATGTTGGACTCTTGCAAAAGGAACTTTGGCAAAAACTAAAGGTGAATAGGGTGGGAGTAGAGGGGTCAGATGGTGGGAGAGCATAGAAATCAATGAATTTGCATAGTACAGAGTTCTGATCTGTCCTTTATGTACAACCAGGATCCAGTGTCGCTAGGTTGTCTTTAGAGTAGGTAGTCCTTGATCTCTGGATTAATTTTAAACCTCTCTGTATTGTGTATATATATATTTGAATGAGTGCAAAATTAAAAAAGAAGACACTAAAAGCATGAGGGATAGGAGGAAAAAAAAACAGGTAAATGGTACTTCATTAAAATTAAAAATGTTTATGCTTCAAAGGACACCATCAAGAAAGTAAAAGGGCAACCAATGTAATGGGAGGACATATTTGCAAATAATTTCTTTGATAAGGAATTTGTATTCAGTATATAAAAAGTACTGTTAAACTAACAATAAAAGACAAATAATCCAATTAAAAACAAGGAAAGGAATTGCATAGACTTTTCTCCAAATGATATACATGTGGTCAATAACCACATGAAAAGGTGCTCAATATCATTAGTCATTAGGGAAAAGCATGTCAAAATCACAATGAGATACTACTTCTCACCCAATAGGATGGATGATCTGTACTTGATTACTGAGTTATTTCTTAATCTTAATACACATTCTTTTTTTTTCTTAATTTTTATTTATCTATTTTTTAGTCAGTTTACAATGTTGTGTCAATTTTTGGTGTACAGCATAATGCTTCCATCATACATGAACATACATATATTTGTTTTCATATTCTTTTTCACCATAAGTTATTACAAGATATTGAATATAGTTCCCTGTGCTATACAGTATGAACTTGTTTATCTATTTTATATACAGTAGTTAGTATCTGCAAATCTCAGACTCCCAATTTATCCCTTCCCACCTGCTTCCCCCACTGGTAACCATGTTTGTTTTCTATGTCTGTGAGTTTGTTTCTGTTTTGTAAATAAGTTCATATATATATATATATATATTTATATTTTTGTTATATATCATATATATACTTATATATATTTTTTGAAGATTCCACATATAAGTGATATCATATGGTATTTTTCTGGTTTGATAATTTTCTTTTGTATTATTAGCTTGGTTTCTTTTTGGTTTTTGTGACTCTGTTGTATGCTTTTGATTTGGGGTTACCCTGTTTTTCAAGTGTGTTAACCCCTTACTATATCTGTTTGCTTTAGACTGGTAGTCATGTGGGCTCAAACACATCCTAAAAAGAATGAAGGAAAAAAAAAAAAAAAGAAAAAAGAAAAAAAAAAGAAGAGAGAGAAAAAAATGTATATTTTCTTGTTGCCCTCTCCCACCTTTTATGATTTTGATGTCCTTTATTTTTTTTGTAATCTTCGTGTTTATTCTCTTGCAACTCATTGTAGTTACCGCATTTCCAATTATGGTTTTCTCATTTCTATAGCTTTCTGCTTTTTTTCTATTTAGAGTAGACCTTTCAATTTCTTTTAGGATAGGTTTAGTATTGCTGAATTCTTTTAGTTTTTGCTTGTCTGTGAAATTCTTTATCTCTCCTCATACTCTAAAGGATAGTCTTGCCTGATAGAGTATCCTAGGTTGCAGCTGTACTCATTCAGGATTTTGAATGTATCTTGCCACTCCCTTCTGGCCAATAGTGTTTGTGTAGAGAAATCAGCTGAAAGCCTTATGCGGGGTTCTCTTATAACTAACTCTTTTTCTTTTAGTACCTTTAGAATCATTTCTTTATCTTTAACTTTGGCCATCTTAATTATAATTTGTCTCTGTGTAGGTCTCTTTGGGTTCTGTGCTTCCTGTACTTGGATATCTGGTTCCTTCTTTAGGTTTGAGAAGTTTTCAGTCATGATTTCTTCAAATACCTTTTCAATCCCCTTTTCTCTTTCTTTTCCTTCTGGGACCCTTATTATGCAAAGGTCAGCATACTTTATTTTATCCCATAGGTCCCTTATATTGCTTTCACTGGTTTTTACTTGCTTTTATGTCTGCTGTTCTGATTGGGTGACTTCTGTTATCCTGTCTTCTAAGTCACTTATTCATTCCTCTGCATTATCTGGTCTGCTTTTACTCAGCTCTTATCTCAGCCATTGAGTTTTCTGTTTTTAATTGGCTCTTATTTATAGTTTCTATTTCCTTTTTTATAGTATCCTCTATCTCTATTCATAATCCCTCTTATTTCCTTCAGTGCTTTTATCACCCCCTTTTTGAAGTCATGATCTAGTAGATTGTCAAGGTCTATCTCACTGTTTATTCTTTCAGGGGACTTTTCTTGTTCTTTTAATTGGGAGTGGTTCCTCTGCTTCTTCATTTTACTTATATTTCTCTGGGTCTGTGGATTGAGGAGTACCAGTTATCTACTGTGGTCTTGAAGGGCTGTTTTTGTTGGTTGGTTGGTTTGTTTTTATTTAAAGTGGGAGTGACCCCATTTAGACTGTGTGCATCTAATAGTTTTGTTGCGAGGGCTGTGCTTACTATAGATGGTTGCCATGTCTTCCTTCCATGTGTGTTGGCTGTTACCCTTTGATTGGGAGTGTGGTTGGTGTTGTGGTGATCAGAGCCTGCCCTGATTGTTGTTTAGTGGGGCCTCCTTTTTTGTTTTGTGGTTGTCACAGCCTTGACAGGGGGCTGGATCTGCTCTCCTGTTGCTGGAATAGAGGCTTCTAGACCTGTTTTTAAGCTGTAGTGTATGGTAGGCAGGGTTGGAACACTTTAGTTGGGAAGAAAAGTTGCTGAGTGTACCTCTGTAGGAGATGTCGACGGGGAAGTGCCCTCCATGGTGTTGTCTGTCACTTGCTGTGCAGGCTTAGAAAGTACTCTTTATTGATGCTGCCTTTGTCCCCTCCTTAGCTGTGGGAATGTTGGCCACCCACTCTGGTGGCCCCCAGGTTCTGGGTCCCAGGAACCACCAGCGCAGTTCTGCCAATGTCAGGCACTAGGACCCGCCATAGTGAGCGAGCAGTCATACCCCTGAATCTGTGGTGCCACAGGGTCAGTGCAGACCCCAGCCCTGCCTCCGTGGATGGTAGGGTACACTGGCCCATACTTGCCCCCACCATGTGCCAGAACTCTGCTCACTGCCTGTTGTCCCAGAGGCGTGGGTCCACAAACGGTCCAGAGAGAGCAAATCCAACCTCTCTGCCTGGGGCTGTAGACAGACCTCAGTCCCGCCTGAGGAGTTGCAGGGCCCCTGGGTATGGATTCAGCTTTCAGCCCTGCCTCTGCGCAGCATCTATTGCTGAGACTGAGCCCCAGCCCTCTTCTCACCAAGTGGAAACAGGGGCTGTGGTGAGGCTGCGTTGCACCCCCCCTCCACACACACCAGCAGTGGTGCTTTTTTATTGGGGTTCCAGGCTATTCTGTTCCACACACACCCCCAGCCAGAGCTCACACCACCCTCCAGTCCCCTGAGGCTGCCTCTGTGCAGTGGGCCCCAGCCCTCTCCTCGGGCTCCTCACCAGTCTCCAGCAGCCAGTCCCAGCTTTTCCCTGCCCGCTGGTGTCTAGGGCCAGGGATCGCACGGACCTTCTATGCCAGTTTACTTTAGCTCTGTTTGCCAAGTGAATGCCACTTTCCCCTCTGAGCCTCAGAAGCTCTGCTTCTGTCCCTGTGACCTCCTGGTGGATTTTGTGAGAATCCTCCTGTATTTCGAAGTGAGAGACACTCTGCAAGAGTTCAGTAGGTGTTCTGTGCCATTCAGTGTGTTTGTAGATGTAATTCTTGGTGTATTTGTGGGAGAGGGTGAATTGTGAGTCTCTCTACTCTGCCATCTTGGCACCTGCCCTATTTTTTATTGAAGTGTAGTTAATTTACAATGTTAGTTTCAGGTGTATAGCAAAGTGAGTCAGTTATGCATATCCATATGTGTATATAAATATACACATTTATATGTATTCAGATTCTTTTCCACTATAGCTTATTACAAAAAATTGAGTATAGTTTCCTGCGCTATACAGTAGGTCCTTGCTGTTTATTTATACGTGGTAATGCTAATACACATTTTTGAAAAGACTGGTCAAGTTCAGGGGAGAAGGCATTAGCTGTAAAGCAGTGCCTAAGAAGGTGAACAATATGGGGGTTAAATGTATTGGTTTCATTGACTTAAGCTCTAAACAATTAAACTACTCACAGCCTCCCTAAATGTTAACAATTTCTTATAATTGGACAACAAAATCCTAACACATCACAGTTAACCTTTTACAGTAAATACTGTGTCTAGCATTTTTAAAAACAGATTTTCTGCTGTAGCAGCACTTTGCAACTTCGCTGTGGAAAAAATACCTTTAATATCTACCTCAGCAGGAAGAGTGCATCAGAAGAGATTCTTCTTTTATTTCCTATTGACTTGCTGAACTATGCATCAGTTGTTTTCATTTATTTGCCATGATAATTCAATGGTAGTAGATTTTAAAAGATAGAAACTCTTCTCATATTTTCACTTTTTTTGGCATCTGAAAATGGAGTAGTGAGCTAGATATTTTCAAAATGCTCCTAGCTCAAGAATTCTGTGACCTTTACTTCATTGATAACGCAAATGTAAATTTCAGGTCTTTCCGGGATACTGGTTTAAGGAGAATTGGTGGGTGTGAATGCTGCCTAACAGTTTTAAAGTTATCTGCATAATCTTTTGATAACCATCAATTAAGTTTCATATTCTGTCAAAATTTCCTCTACAACCCAAGAACAAATGATCTTCTGGAGCAGTTGTAGCACTTAAAAAATACCTCCTTCTCTCATGGTTTTATCTCCCTGTCTTGTTGAAACAGGCTTTAAATACACAAGTAATGCTTTCTGTTCATTGACCATGTGGGAAATTATCATCCTTCCACTTTCCCATAAATTGAAAGAAGTTCCCTGAAAGAAGTGGACTCTCAATGGTGGGCTGAGTTAAACACAGAAAGTCAAAAATACATGAGAAAATCTTGAGACATGGGAGAGTCAACTTCAGGAAACTTAAGTTCAGCCACCTTCCACTTGATGTCTCTATAAAGGCCACAGAGATTCAAGAGTAGTGGTTCTCCCACCAAATGAAAGTTCAGAGATAAAGCCCATCTGGAGAGATAAGAGTATGGAACTTTCTTTGAAAAGTATGAATAACTAGTCAAATGTATTATACTAATTTTCCACCCCAGTCTTGTAGAGCCAAGAAATTAACTTTACTTTTTACAGAAGCTATAGCAGTTTATGAGATGTGTTTACAAACTGGCTGCCCTTTATTCAATAAGAGTTAACACATATTTCATCAAATCATATTATGAAATATTTATTCTAATTAGTGAGACCTCATTTATTTTATTTCATGAAATGTATACATTTCTCTTTCCTAATAATAAGAAATAAAACTCAAAACCCTAGAATAAGAAGTGAAACATGTGAAGAAGTATATAGTTTTAAAAAGATCTTTTAGAGGAACTATGAGCTAAAAAGTAGGGAACCATAATATAAGAGTATCCTGCTCTAGGACAATTGGGGCTCGTTGTTTCCCAGTATCATGGGATCACAGGGCTTTGGGATATTTCATAGCCCAAGCTTTCAAAATGTGGTTTTACTGGATCTCTTCTATGGAATATAGTTCACTGATGATCAAATATACTTCCTCAAATTTACAGTATCTTCAAATATACTATTACTATTTGGTATTTACTGATTCCTTGAATAAATGAATATATGAAGCATTCTGCTAAGCTATATTCCACATACAATTCTATGTAATAGCACCATGATGTTTTTTGCCCCTATCTTTATGGAGGTATAATTGACAAAATTTGTGTTTGTTCAAAGTGTATGACAGTGTTTTGATACAGATATGCATTGTGAAATAATTGCCACAATCAAGCAAAGTAACATATCTATCACCTCATATAGCTACCATTTCCTCCGCTTCTCCCTTCCTCCCTCCCTCCCTCCCTCCTTCCCTTCCTTCCTTCCTTCTTTTTTGTGATGAGAATACTTAAGATCTACCTTCTTAGCAAATTTCAAGTATATAATACAGTATTGGTAACTATGTTCACATTGCTGTACATTAGATCTTCAGAACTTGTTCATTTTGCTTAACTGAAACTTTGTACCCTTTGACCAACATCTCCCCACTTCCCCTTCTCTAAGTCCTGGCAACCACCATTCTACTCTCTAGTTTTATGAATGTGACTCCGTCATATGGAGGTTCCACACATATGTGAGACCACACAGTGTTTGTCTTTCTGTCTGGCTTATATCACTTAGCATGACGTTCTCCAGGTTCATACATGCTGTTGTAAATGTCTGGATTTCCTTCCTTTTGAAGATTGAATAATATTTCATTGTTTATACATATACCACTTCTGCTTTATTCATTCATTCATTAATAGACATTTAGATTATTTCCATATCTTGGCAATTGTGAATAATGCTGCAGTGAACATGGGAGAGCAGATATTTTGAGATACTGATTTCATTTCCATTGGATATGTACTTAGAAGTGGGATTGCTGGATCATAAGGCAGTTCTGTTTATAATTTTTTGAAGAACGTCTATACTGTTTTCCAAAATGGCTGTACCAATTTACACTACCATCAATAGTGTTCAAGGGTTCTCTTCGTAGACATCCTCACCGACATTTGTTATCTCTTGTCTTTTTGATTAATAGGCATTCTAACAGGTGTGAAAACTCACCTGATTTCAATGTAAATAAACAAAAACATTGTGGTTTTGATTTGCATTTCTCTGATGATTAGAGATACAGAGCATTTTTTCATGTATCTCTTGGCCATTTGTATGTCTTCTTTTGAGAAATGTCTATTTAGGTCCTCTGCCTATTTTTTAATCTTTTTTTTTTTTTGCTATTAAATTGTATGAATTACTTATATATTTGGATATTAACCCCTTATCAGATATGCGGTTTGTAAATATTTTCTCCCATCAAATAAGTTGCCTTTTCATTTTGTTGATGGTTTCCTCTGATGTGGGAAAGCTTTTCAGTTTGATGCAATCCCATGGCTTTTTTGCCTTAGTTGTCTATGATTTTTGTGTCATATCCAAAATATCATTGCCCAGACACAATACCAAGAAGTTTTCCCCTTGTGTTTTCTTCTGACAGTTTTATGGTTCCAGGTCTTATGCTTAAGTCTTCAATCCATTTTAAGTTGGTTTTTGTATATGGAGTGATATAAAGGTACAATTTCATTGGTCTGTATGTGGATATTCAGTTTTCTCACTACCATTCATTGAAGAGACTATTCTTTCCCCATTGTGTACTCTTGACACTCTTGTTGAAGGTCTGTTGACCATACATAAGTGGATTTATTTCTGGATTGTCTATTCTGTTCCATTGGTCTATATATCTGTTTTTCTATCAGTACCAATTGTTTGACTATAGTAGCTTTGTAATATATTTGGAAATCAGAAAGTGTGATGCCTCTAACTTTGTTCGTCTTGCTCAAGTTGGCTTTGGCTGTTTGAAATCTTCTGTGGTTCCATATGAATTTTCGGATTATTTTCATAATTCTATAAAGAATGCCATTGGTATTTTGATGGGGATTGCACTGAATCTGTAGTGGGTAGTATGGACACTTTAATGATATTAATTCTTCTGATCTATGTACATGAATTGTCTTTCCGTTTATCTGTGTCCTTTAAAATTCTTTCATCAATATCTTATAATTTTGAGTGTACAGTCTTCATTGATTAAGTTTATTCGTAAGTATTTTATTCTTTTTGATGCTATTGTGAATGGAATTTTTTCTCAGTTTTTTTGGATTGTTCATTGTGTATAGAAATGTGATTGATTTTGTATTCTACAACTTTACTGAATGTATTAGTTCTATCCTTTTTTGTTGAGCTTTTAGGAATTTTTCACGTGTATGATTATATTATCTGCAAGTAAAGATACTTTTACTTCTTCCTTTCTGATTTGTATGCCTTTTATTTCATTTTCTTGTCTAATTGCTCTGACTAGGAATTCCAGTAATATATTGAGGAGAAATGATGGGAATGGGCATCCTTGCCTTGTACCAGATCTTAGAGGGAAAAGTTTGTAGTTATTTTCCAATTGGTTATGATGTTAGCTGTCAGCTTTTCATATATGGCTTCTATTGGGTTGAGGTAAGTTCCATTTATAATTATTTTTTGAGATTTTTAATCATGAAAGTGTGCTTAATTTTGTTAAATGCTTTTCCTGAGTCTATTGAAATGATCATGTACTTTTTTCTTTCATTTTTTTAATATGGTATATCACATTATTCATCCATCAATGGACAATTGATTTGCATATGTTGAACCATCCTTGCTTCCCAGCATTGAATCCCACTTAGTTGTGGTTTATGACCCATTTCATGTGCTATTGAGTTCAGTTTGCTAGTATTTTATTAGTGATTTTTGCATCTATGTTCATCAGGGATATTGGCCTGTCATTTTCTTTTCTTATAGTAGCTTTGGTTTTGATATCAGAGTGATGCTAGTCTCATAAAGTGAGTTTGGATGTATTTCCCCTTCTTACATTTTTTTGAAGAATTTAGAAAGAATTGGTATTAATTCTTCTTTGAATGTTTGGTAGAACTCACGTATAAAATCATCTGGTCTTGGGCTTATCTTTGTTGGAAGATTTTTGATTGCTGATTCAATCTCCTTATTTGTTATTGGTCTCTTCAGGCATTCTATTTCTTCTTGATTCAGTTTAGTAGGTTGTGTATTTCTAGGAATTTATCCATTTCTTGTAGGTTATCCTCTTTGTTGGTATGTAATTGTTCATAATAGTCCTTTATAATCCTTTTTATTTCTGAGGCTTCCATTGTAATGCTCCTCTTTCATTTAAGGTTTTATTTATTTGAGTCTTTATCTTTTTTCTTAGTCTGCCTAAGGGTTTATTGACTTTCTTTATCTTAATACCAAATTTTAGTTTTATTGATTTTTTCTTTTCTTGTTCTATTTCCTATTTGATTTAATTCTTAATACTCTAATCTTCCTTATTTCCTTCTGTCTTATTACTGCTTTTGCTGTATCCCCAAATTTTTGATATGTTTTCATTTCCATTGTCTCAAGATACTTTTACAGTTCTCTTTTGATTTGTTTTTTGACCCAATTGTTGTTCAAGAATGTTGTTCAGTTTTCACATATTTGTAACTTTTTCTGTTGTCTAGCTGTTACTGATTTTTAGTTTTAATTCATTACGGTCAGAAAATATACTTGGAATGATTTTGATCTTCTTGTTTGTTAAGACTTGTTGTTGTGACCTAACATGATCTATCCTAAAGAATGTTCTGTGTTTGCCTGAGAAGAATGTGTATTTTCCTGCTGTTGAGTGGAAAGTTCTGTGTATGTTTGTTAGGTTCATTTGGTCTATAGTGTTGTTCAAGTTAGCTATTTCTTTATTAATCTTCTGTCTTTATGTTCTATCCATTATTTTAAGTGGGGCATTTAAGTCCCATACTCTAACTGTATTGCTGTCAATTTCTCCTTTTAGATTTGTCAGTGTTTGCTTTATGCATTTAGGTGCTCTGATGTTGGGTACTTATGTATTTATAGTTTTCATATTTTCCTGTTGAGTTGACCCTTTCATCATTATATAATGACCGAGTTTGTCTCTAGAGATAGTTTTTGACTTAAAGTCTATTTTCTTTGATATAATTGCCTCTCTTGCTTTCTTTTTATTACTACTTTTATGAAATATCTTTTTTCATCCCTTCACTTTCAGATATGTGTCTTTAAATCTAACCTGAGTCTCTTGTAGGCAATATATCACTGGATCTTGTTTTTAATCTATGCAGGGATTTTATGCCTTTTGTTTGGGAGTTTTATCTATTTACTTTTAAAGTAATTATTAATAGGTGAAGACTGACTATTTCCATTTTATTAATTGTTATTTGTCTGTTTCACAGTTGTTTTTGCTCTTTTTTTCTTGCTGTCTTCCTTTGCAGCAATTACTTTGATTTTTGCAGCAGTTACTTTGATTCTTTTCTCTTTATCTTATGTTTATCTATTAGGGCTTTTTCTTTGTGCTTAGCATGAAGCTTACATAAAATATCATGTAGTTATAACCATCTCTTATACCTTGATAACTTAAATTCAATCACATACAAAAACTCTACACTTTTACTCCCTTCTCCCACACACTTTGTGTTCTTGTAGTCAAGAGTTTCTTTTTATGTTGTGTATCCATTAATATTTTTTGTTTTTACTGGTATATTAGGGTAACTTAGGCATCATCATTACAGTATTACATTATTCTGTATTTGTCATATATTTACTTTTAGTAATGAGATTTATGCTTTCATATGCTTTCATGTTGCTGTTTAGTATGTTTCTTTTCTGTGGATTTTATTTTATTTTTAATTTTTTAATTGAAGTTTAGCTGATTTACAATATTGTGTTAGTTTCTGGTATACAGCATAGCGATACAGTTTTATATATATATACACATACTATATATATATATATATATTCCTTTTCTTATTCTTTTTCATTATAGGCCATTACAAGTTATTGAATATAGTTCCCTATGCTATATGGTAGGACCATGTTATTTATCTGTTTTATATATAGTAGTTTATATCTGCAAATCTCAAACTCCCAACTTACCCCTCCTCATCCCCTTTCCCCCTGGTAACCATAAGTTTGTTTTCTGTCTGTGAGTCTGGTTTTTTTTGTTTGTTTGTTTTGAAAATAAGTTCATTTGCGTGATTTTTTTAGATTCCACATATATGTGATATCATATGGTATTTTTCTTTCTCTTTATGGCTTATTTCACTTAGTGTAACAATCTCCAGATCCCTCCATGTTGCTGCAAAAGACATTATTTCATTCATTTTTATGGCTGAGATAGAAAGATAGATAGATAGATAAATAGATAGATAAATAGATAGATACCACAATTCTTTTATCTAGTTGTCCATCGATGGACATTTAGGTTGCTTCCATGTCCATGCTATAGTAAA
This sequence comes from Camelus bactrianus, assembly GCF_048773025.1. Classification (NCBI taxonomy): domain Eukaryota; kingdom Metazoa; phylum Chordata; class Mammalia; order Artiodactyla; family Camelidae; genus Camelus; species Camelus bactrianus. The sequence continues at coordinate 42,181,576 of NC_133539.1, forward strand.
TAGTGCTGCTATGAACATTGGGGTGCATGTATCTTTTTAAATTAAAGTTTCCTGTGGATATATGCCTGGGTAGGGGATGGCTGGATCATATGACAAGTCTACTTTTAGTTTTTTAAGGAATCTCCATACTGTTTTCTATAATAGCTGCACCAAACTACATTTCCATCGGCAGTGTAGGAGGGTTCCCTTTTCTCCACACGCTCTCCAGCATTCATCATTCATGGACTTTTGAATGATGGCCATTCTGACTGGTGTGAGGTGATACCTCATTATAGTTTTGCATTTGTCTGATAATTAGTGATATTGAGCATTTTTTTCATATGCCTACTGGCCATTTGTATGTCTTCTTTGGATAAATGTTTAGGTCTTCTGCCTATTTTTTTGATTGGGTTGGGTTTTGTTGTTGTTGTTATTGAATTGTATGAGCTGTTTGTATATTTTGGAAATTAAGCCCTTGTCAGCTGCATCATTTGCAAATATTTTCTCCCAGTCCATAGGTTTTGTGTATGGTTTTCTTTGCTGTGCAAAAGCTTGTAAGTTTAATTAGGTCCCATTTGTTTATTTTTGTTTTTATTTTCATTGCCTTGGGAGACTGACATGGAAAAATATTGCTACAATTTATATCAAAGAGTGTTTTGCCTATGTTCTCCTCTAGGAGGTTTATAGTGTCTTGTCTTATGTTTAAGTCTTTAAGCCATTTTGAGTTTATTTCTGTGTATGGTGTGAGGGAGTGTTCTAATTTCACTGATTTGCGTGAGGCTGTCCAGCTTTCCCAATACAACTTGTCAAAGAGATTGTCTTTTCTCCATTGCATATTCTTGCCTCCTTTGTTGAAGATTAACTGACCTTCAGTGTGAGGGTTTATTTCTGGGATCTCTATTCTGTTCCATTGATCTATATGTCTTTTTTTTGTGTGCCAATGTCATGCTGTTTTGATTACTGTAGCTATGTAGTATTATCTAAAATCTCGGAGATTTGTGCCACCAGCTTTGTTCTTTTTCTTCAGTATTGGAAGAGAGGTAAAACTGAACTTTGTTGTTTCTGTATCACAGTGCAACCTCTCTGTCTAATCCTTCTTTCTTTTCCCCCTTACAGTTGGTCCTGAGGCCAATAAAGTACTGATGCAAATCTCTATTGCAGTCTTTCCCCCAGGGAACATGACCTAAAATAGCTAAGGAAAAGTTTTAATTCCCAAATGATTTCTTCTTCTTACTCATTCAGCATTCTTCTGGTGATTCTCCTTCTGACAGTTATGTAATCTGAGAAACAGCCCAAGCACAATATAAGTGGGAAGGCAAGTACATTAAAAATAAAATTTAAGAGAAATTTGAATTCCTGCCATTCCTTCCCTTGCATTAGAATGGTTAGAGATCTTTCCACATAATGGCACATGACAAGAAAATTGAAGCCATTCAGTCAGTATTTTGGGTGTGTACTATATATACAGCATTATGAAAAATTAAAAAAAAAAAAAGACATGGCTTCTCAGGAAAAAAACCCCAAATAACTATAGAGTGAGAAAAGGCAGCATTAGTGTTTCTAATACAGTGTTATGATATTTGATTAGGAAGGAATAAATCTGTTTTAGCTGGGGTAATCAGAGCAGATATCTGAAAAATGTGGTATTAAGAGGACATTGCATGGGGAGCATATAGCTCATTGGTAGACGGCATGCCTAGCATGACTGAGGTCCTGGGTTCAATCCCGAGTACCTCCATTAAAAAAATGGATAACTTAATTATCCCCCAAATGAATAACCTAATTACCTCCCCCCCCAAAAGATGAAAAAAATAATAATAAAATGAGGACATTGCAGAAGGGCTCAGTGTAACCAAGGACGGGATCTTAGTCAACATAGCTTGTTAAATCACTTAACTGACTTTTTAAAAACTCCTGATGCTCTGATACTTTGTTAAGTCTTGGTGGCCCAGTATGAGTCAGTTAGAGGTTAATGGTTTTGCCTGTGAACCTGGGTCAGCTAGCCTTCACGTGGTTCCACAGTCCCATTTCATTCTTTTCATAATCTGCAAGATCAAGTGACCTTCTTAGTAACTTAAACTTTCAAATTTTGCTGAAAGGGTTTTTCACTGGTTCCTTGTAATTCTATATGAGATAAATCATGAGAAAGTTTAAGAAGGGCTTAAGTGTGTCCACTTATGTTTTTGAATCATTTACTTCTAGCCCTGGACTCCCTTCTTTCTGCCTCGTTGACTTGTATTGCTTCTATTCTGTTAGAATGTGGTTTGGTCTGCATTATGCTGAAAGCAAAAGATCTGGTGAGGGTGGAATTTGTCCTTAGTAAATGATGTGTCAACTGTAGTGAAAACCCAGGTTGACAAATAGACATGTAGCCTACGTTCCTTTAAATTTAGACTTGAACTTATTTCAAGATAGGGAATCAATCATCTGAGTTGGAACGAGTTCTGAGTTAAAGCTAGGTTGAGAGATGTTGTCTCATTCTGGAACAGAGCAGGGGACTCAACAATAATCTGTCAACTACATAGTAGTTTTTGAGATTTTCCCCAAAGTATCTCTTTCCAGGCTTCTTCAATATTCCTCAGGATATATCTCTACCCAAAGCAGCCTAATGAGCCTGACAAAATTATGGGTTTGCCATTTATGTTGCTTTGTGGCCACAAACAGAAACCTCTGAATCTATTAGTGGACCCAAGCAAGAGTGAACAGCCAGCTTACCTAATTCATGTGCTATGTTAGTTCCTTCTTTCATTTCACATAAGCTTTCTTTGAGTTTGTAGTTTTGGAAACCATGGCAGGAATAGAGGCAGGGGTGGTATGGCTGAAGAGCAGAAAGAAGAGAAGAACCTCTGATTCTAATAGAACATCCCTTCATTGCTCAACCCTTGGCATCCTTGTGGCCGTGGCTCCCATTCCTTATCACTTTCTTCCAAACAGTAGAACTAGTCAGGCCTGCAGGACTTTATCTCAGCCATTACATCCTACTGTGATGTGACAAACATGGCAACAGGTAATAGCCATGTGGCTTCTCTATTCTTTCCTGAAGCAATATCTCTTTGTTATTGGAGATAGGAAATTAAAAGAAGCCTTTCTAAAGTATTAGGGCATTTAAATTGCATGTTAGGCTTTTATTTTGTTCAATTTGGCAGCAGAAATAATCTAAGAATTTCCTGGGCACCACTGGAAATCATTTAAACAGTAAACTTCTTTAACATTTCTATTAAAAGAATTTACACCAATGTTTACATTTTATGTTAAATAGGCCCAACTATCAAAGGCAAAACTGTGGTGTGTTGTTTGTGTTTAAAGGATTCAGTCCCGTCTGGTAGCAGGCTTTATAGAAGGAAATACGTCCAAAACGTTTTTAAATTTCTGCTATTTTTTGTTTTTGGGGAGGAAGTAATTAGGTTTATTTATTTTTATTTATTTTTAAATGGAGGTACTGGAAATTGATCCCAGGACCACGTGCATGCTAAACACGGGCTCTACCACTGAGCTATACCCTCCTCCTGGGGCTTTTTTTTTTTTTAAGAGAAATTTGAGCACCTATAATACTGGTAAAAATAAATTTTTATCCGTATCTTATGTACTGGATATAGTCCCAAGGGCTTTACAAGCATTAACTTGTTTAATCCTCATTAAACACATTAGTTTGATATTATTATTCTTACCTTCTAGCTTAGAAAACTAAATCCCAAAGGAAGCAAGGCTGTCTGTGGCCCCTGTGCTAGCAGGTTGACGAGCCATATTTGTTTCTAGGCAAGCTGCTTCTAAAACTATACCTCCAGCCAGCTGTCATTTTGTAGATGATGAAATTGAGATCCAAAGAGATGAAATAACTTGTCAAGATCATTTGTGTATTAGGTGGTAAAATTGGGATTTGACCTCAAATCCTTTGGGTCTCTTTCCAATGCTTTTGTTTTTATTTAAAGTTGACACATAGGTAAAAGTTAAAGAAACTGGAATCATTTAGTCTTAAGAACACTGAGAGGCAGTTTGGTTTTTGTTTTTGTTTTTTCCTTCATTATGCTAGCCACCTGCAAAATATAGGAATTTACTTATATCTCTCCATATAGAATACAATTACATGCTTGGCACCAGTTTCTCCAAGCCAAACCTCTTGATTTGGGTCTCGGTCATTGACTGAATGTTTGTGTTACCTTCTAAATGCATATATTGATGTCCTAATCCCCAATGTGATGGTATTTTGGAGGTGGCACCTTTGGGAGGTAATTCTGTTTAGATGAAGTCTTGAAGGGGGCCCCTTGATGGCATTAGTGTCCTTGTGAGAAAAGAAAGGGAGACTGGAGGTCTCTCTCCACAATGTCAAGACACATCAGGAAGGTGGCTGTCTACAAATCAGAGAACAGGCTCTCACAGAGAACCAGATCTGCTGGCACCTCGATCTTGTACTTTTCAGCCTCCAGGACTGTGAGAAATAAATGTCTATCGTTCGAGCCACCTTTTGTTTTGTTTTAGCAGCCTGAGCTCAGACAGTCTCTGATCCATATACCTTTGATAAAATCTTCATTGTCACCCTCCCACCACTTCTGGCCAAGATGTTCAGGCTCTAGACTGACTGTAAAAGTGAATAAGTAGATGTATTCAGAGTTCTTCTCATGAAGAGCCTCTCTACCTGCTCGTCTGTCTGGTGTTAGCGGGGGCAGCCCTGAAGATAATCCTGAGAAGTCTCGTATTGTAGAGCTACCTGGGGGCCCCAAGTTGAATCCTGTGATTTTGGTTGCCAGTGGGGTTAGGCTTATCCTACAGAAGTCACCTGGATGGAAACTGACGCAAAATCACATCACATGTTGGCTTCATGGTAACTATGAAGATGATATAACATGTAAAAATACTGGCAATAAGTGAACAAAGTAGGATGCCCAATTGGAGTCTTGATTATGACAGGAAGTTCTTTTTGAATTTTATGAGCCTTTAAGGATTAAGTGAATGATGGTAAATTAACCCGTTAGCAATGTTTGGGACATAGTAGGTGCTAAGTATATGTTTTTCTCCTTTGTTTTCCCTTCCCTTTCCTGTGCATGTAAAAACAAAGATCATATAAACTGAGAAACATACTAGCTGATTAATTATTAAGCAAATATTTTTTAGCTACCTACTGTGTGTCTGGCATTACTGGCTTCGTGTAGGATACCAGAGATGTTACACCATGGCCAGGTCCTTAAAAATAAGTTTTTATTATTATTTTTATTGTTGTAAAATGTACATAACATGAAAATGACCATTTGTATCCATTTCATTTAATGAGTTACCATGTGTGGTAGCCTGAATAACAGCCCCAGTGATAACCAGGTCTTAATCCCTGGAACTTGTGAATGGTACCTTCTAGTGCAAAGGATACTTTGCAGACGTGATTAATGATGAGGAGAGTATCCTGGGTTATCAGGTGGGCACTAAATACAATCACAGGTGACCTTATGAGAAGGAAGCAGAGGGAATTTGGACACAGATGAGATCATGTGATGGGAGCAGAAGGAAGAGAAGATGCTACACTGTTGGCTTTGAAAATGGAGGAAGGAACCACAAACTGAGGAATTCAGGTGGCTCCTAGAAACCAGAAAAGGCAAGGAAAAGAGTTCTCCCCTAGAGCCCTTAGAGGGAGCATGGCCCCACTGACGCCTTACTTTTCTCCTTGTAAAGTTGATTTCAGGCTGCTGGCCTCCAGAATTGTAAGAGAATACATTTGTGTTGTTTTAAGGCCCCAAGTTGATAGTAATTAGTTACAGCAGTCATAGGAATCTAATACACTATAGTTCAAAGATCTTTCTTAAGAAAGAATCCCATTCTCTGTAGAAGATGAAATAATTCAGAGGCCAGAGGTGCTAGAGAGGCAGCATTTAGTACAGGGAAGAGTAAAGACCTGGGAATTGGATCCTAGATTCCATTCTGCTGGACTTTGGGCCAAGCCTCTTGGCCTTTCTGAGATTCAGTTCCCACATACATAACCATCAAGGGAATGAATGGGATAAATTATACTTGAGAGCCCTTTAATCTCCCTACCCTGTTTCATCAGATTAAATCAAATAAGGGCAGAGGATAACAACAGAGGACACAGAATTCTTATGAGGCCTTGAGGCTGAAGGGGATGTTGGGGGAGGTAGGGAGGAGGGAAATACTGCAAGGCAGCTAACGTCACTTTACATTGGTGTTTGTGCTGGCCTGGGGTGTGTTTAAGTGCTATGGCTGGGACTGTCTTGGTCTTACTGAGAGCGGGGGTCTGCCTTTTCTTCCCTGAGTCACAGCCTGGCCACAGCGGCCTGATATCCAAATCAAGGATGGAAAGGGGTCCAAATCTAGAGGCTGAAAGCAGTTTCTTTAAGTTTTCTCATCCCAGAGAAGTCTTTGAATGCAGAACTTGGGCGCCTCTGGGCTTCTTATGCAACAGCTTTCCTAATAAACCTGGGAGGGGCTTCTGATGGGGAGTAAAACAGCACTTATTAAGTATTATTGGGCCATCTACAGGGTTAAAAGCTTTATATGTAAAATCATTCAGTCTTCACAAAAATCTCTGTGAGTTAGTTATCGGCACCTCTGTTGTGTTGGCAAAGAAATTGAAGTTTAGAGAGGATATGACTTTCCCTAAGGTGACACAGCTGGTAAGTGGCCAAGCCTGAAACTGGATGCACGCCACCTGGAACCAAAGGCCATATGCGTGAGATGCTCTTCTCCTTGAAAGGTGATTTGAGGTGATGTGGATGGGAACTTAAGTCTAAAGCAGGGCATGCAGTTGTATCTCAGATTCCCAGTCTGTCTTTTCTCTAAACAATTGCATTTTAATTTTGTCTTCTTAGATGAAAGAACAATGGGAAACCTTTGTGCCTGGGCTTAGGGAACTGCCTTAAAAGGAATACAGTCGCTTCTCACCTACCACCTGGAATCACTTTATAAGGGCCTTAGAATTTGGAGAAATCTGAACTTGTACTGCGTTAGTGTTGTCGGTGATTAGGTTCTTGTCTCGTCCCAGAAAGAATTCAGAGACGAGACATGGAGGTTAAGAAAGTAAAGTGGCGATTTATGAAAGGATGGATAGTGCACTCTCAAGGGGAGAGCAGGCAGGCTCAGGTGAGCAACTGTGCTGAGTTTCTTCGACAAGTTGGTTCCATAGGGTGTAAAAATGAACAGGCAGAATATTCATTGGGGAGGGAAGGGTTTGGGGTTGTAGTCCCTGATTTTCATTCCAGCTTCACCTTCCCGAGGGGAGGAGGGATTTTTGTCCTTATTTAGTCTGGATCGGAAGTGTCATGGTGTTGGTACATGATGGATACTGCTAATCTGCAGGGCTAATTTTATTGAAATGAGGGCATAATGAGCAAAAGGTTACACGGACACTGGAGATTCCTGCCGTTTCCCACCTTTCTTTGTCGGCTCCCCTCTGAAAATCAGCCCAGAGGTTCCTGCTTTTCTCTGTCTGCCCAGGGACCCCTGTTGTTTACATGATGTATGGTTTTCTGCATTTGGCCTGTGCCCCCCCTTTTTGTCCAGTTCCTGCCATTTGGCCTGCATCCCCCTTTTTCTGCTCATATCTAGCTATCTGCCTGCTCTAACACCAGTGGTCCATGACATATACTTGGGTATGTGCCTAAGCACTTGATTCTTTTTTCTTGGATATTGTTCTTAATTCTTCCTTAGATTATATGTTCTTTCAGTCCGAGAATGACTTCATTGCTTTTTTTCCCCCTATAGACTCCCAGTTCTCTAGAGTGTTACTGAGCATATGAAATAAGTAAATAACCCTTATATTTAAAACTTTCAATGGAACATAGGAAGGAGCATGGAAGACAACAATGATTTCTCTTATCTTAAAGTGGGGATAATTATACTCATCTTAATAAAAAGAAATTTTATTTTGATGACACAGTTACTTTCCTAATACAAAGGTTTCAGTTTCTTAAGTCACTTTTGGGGTCTATGAGAATTTTTGCTTTTAAAAGGAGCCAATACATTTCCTGAGGTTGAAACTGATTTAGTTTTTATTCCTATTTTCAGGATAACTTAGCTCACCCTCTAACTGATCAAGGTGGATCTGGGCACACACATGCACATGCTATTAATTTTCTGAGCCAATTGAGAGTAAGTGGCAGGCATAATATCTCTTTACTGCTGAATATTTCAGTGTGCATTTCCTGAAAACAAGGACATTATTTTATGTAAATACTGTATAACTATTAAAATCAATGGATTTTATATATAATCATTGATATAGTACTATTATAAAAACAACAGACCTTATTCAGATTTCTCCAATTGTTTTACTAATGCCATTAATAATAAAAGAAGAAAAAAAATATTTTCTGGCCCAGGATCCGATTCAGAATAACATTGCATTCAGTTGTCATGTATTTTTGTCTCCTTTAATCTGGAATTATTTATTAGTCTTGCTTTGTCTTTCATGACCTTGACTTTTTTTGGGGGTGGGGGGGAAGGTACAGGCTATTTGTTTTGTAAAATTGCCCTCAATTTAGGTTTGTTAAATTTTGTCCCTGTGATTTGATTAAGGTTATGTATTTTTGGGTGGAATACCATAGAAGTGTTTCCTGTCCTCAGTGCATCATATCAAGAAACAGATGGTATCTATTTGTCCTAATGGTGATGTAGTAAGATTACCACCACATAAAATGGTAACAAAAACTTTGCAAGGAGATACATCAAACTCTTAGCAGGTATCCCTGGGACATGAGACTGTGGATGACTTTTTTTCTGCTGCTTTTCTGAGTTCTTTTGTATGCTTTTGGCATGCTTTTGTAATGGGAAAACTCAATGCATATTATTTTGTTTTTTATTGAATTGCAGTCAGTTTACAATGTGTCAATTTCTGGTGTACAGCATAATGTTTCTGTCATACATGTACATACGTATATTATATTCTTTTTCACTATAGGTTACTACAAGATATTGAATATAGTTCCCTGTGCTATACAGAAGAAATTTGTTGTTTATATTATATACAATAGTTAGTATCTGCAAATCTCAAACTGCCAGTTTAGCTCTTCCCACCCTCTTCACCCACTGGTAACCATAAGCTTGTTTTCTATGTTTGTAAGTCTGTTTCTGTTTTGTGAATAAGTTTATTTGTGTGTGTGTGTGTGTGTGTGTGTGTGTGTGTGTCTTTTTCTCTTTTTTTGGATTCCACATATGAGTAATATCATATAGTATTTTTTGTTCTCTTTCTGGCTCACTTGACTTAGAATGACAATCTCAATACATACATGTTCATATTCTTTAAAGCTAATCATAAGCACCAAATCAGCATCAATGAATCCTTGGAGCTGAAGAAAGAACAACCATGGTGGTGTGTGGGAAGGTCATCTTTGTCTGTGCTGAGCCTTGCAGAGGGAGTAGGTGGGTCTGAAGGGAGTGAAGGGGCCTTGCAAGGAAAGAGGGAGAAAAACTGGAAAGGCAGTCTTGAAAATCACTGAGACATATCACAGACATGACCTACGTTTCTTCTCCTTTAGAGCTTTGACATTCTATAGCTCTTCAAATTTATTTCTACTTCTGGCAAAGACCATTTTTGTTTTTTCCTATTTTCTCATATTTTATACTATTTTAAGTCTGTTACCAAAAGAAGATAAAATGGCATGGACCACATTATATGATTAAAATTATTTTACATTAATGTTTATTTTATCTTATTAATAGGGAAAAGATTATATGGCTTTTATTCACTTTTCATGTGTTTCATTTATTTTTGCAGTAAAATGTTAAAATTATTTAACCATCTCTCTTGTTTTAGTACATCAAATCTCTTAGGTTTGAGTAATAAATGCCTTTTCTTCTATTTAAAAATGACTGTAAAATTAGTGGTGATGACTAATCATGACGAAAAACCAAATTTGTATTTTTAATTTGTATGCCTGTATTAGTCAGAAATTTAATGGGTAGTCAGATGACAAAACCTCAAGTCAAATAATGTAAAATATGGTAATTTGTTGGTTCATATTTCAATTCTTTTAATGGTTATAGGACTATTCAGATTTTCTATTTCTTCAGTTGTGATTTGGTAAATGTAGTTCCTAGGAATTTGGTAAATGTAGTTCCTAGGAACTATTTAATGAAATAAATTAATTTCACATAAATTAAAATATGGATTGATATGAAGTAGTTTATAATATTGTCTAATGAGATTCTTAGTGATCTATAATTATGTGCTCTATTTCTTCCCTAATTTTGATTATATGTTTTTTCTTTATATCTTGATCAGTCTTTCAGGGGTCTCACACATTTATTAATTATTTCACAAAACCAATTTCTGACTCTGATTCTATTAAAAGTTTGTTTATTTTGTCAATATCTTCTCCTATTGCATTGTTTCTATTTCCTTTCTTTTACTGTCCTTGGCTTTAATTTGCTATTTTTATTTTCTTGAGATGATCATTGATTTTTTTACACTTTCTTTTTTTCTAATACACATTTAAGGTCATACATATCCCTTTAAATACAGCTTTAAATATATCTGATAAATTTTAATGTGCCACACTTTCATTATTACTAGTCCAATATTTTCTAATTTCCATTGTAATTTTTTCATCAGTCTATAGGATAGTTAAAAGTACATTTTAAATTTCCAAGTGTGTAGAATTTTCAGTTATCTGTTAGCTATTAATTCTAGCTTACTTGAACTATGGTCAGAGGACATTTTCTGTGTAATGTTAAACCTTGGAATGTGTTAAGACTTGTTTATGACTCAATTTTTATAAATGTTTATACTTGAAGAATGTATGTTAAAGTTGTTAGCTATCCTCTGTTAATTAAATTTCTTTATTGTACTGTTCAGATCTTTGATATCTTTACTAATATTTTTATTTGTATTTTCTATCTGTTACTGAGAAAACTATGTTAAAATCTGCTAAGATTGTGGATTTTTTAATTTTCCCTTTTAGTTTTGTCATTTTTTTGCCTTATGTTCTGATCCTGTGTTATTGGGGTATATGAATTTGTCATATTTTTTTTTTTGTGAGTGAAAACTTTGATACAGTGTCCCTCTTAACCTTTAGTAGTGCTTTTTGCCTTGAAGACTCTTTTAAGTATGTATCAGATCATATTAATATCCTTGTATTCCCTTGGCTCTCACCATTTCTGTGCACACTGATGGTTTTCTGCTTCAGTCACCTGTGACCCTCCACCTGAGGGCTTTCTCTGGTGAGCTTGGTTTATGTGCAGGGCAAGCTGGTCAGAAGTTCTGGGAGGTGGATGCCCCAGGAGCAGCCCTTATCTAGTGACAGAGAGGGACTGGAAATAAATACTTTAGCTTCATAATCTATTGCATAGGACAACTCTGAGGAATATTCTGTATCATCTCTCAAAGATTCTTAGTGGGATTGAGCCCCAGTTTCCCACTGGGGACTCAATCACTAATACACCCAATATTAGTTTCTTTCTCAATTCCCCTTCTGGAGCTTCCTGGAATCACTTCCCAAATAAACTATGTGTTCTCAAATATTTGTCTTAAGCCTGTTTCAGAGGGAACGCAACCAAAGACAGTTTGAAGTGTTTTAGTGTTGCATGACATATCTCTTCTTTTGACTTCCAATCTTTCTGTATCCGTATATTTTATATATATCTCTAGTAAGCATTACATAGTGTGCTTTGTTTTCTTTATGTAATAGTACAATCATTTATTCTGATTGGATTATTTAGTTCATTTCCATTTAATGTGATTATGGCTGTATTTGGGTTTGAATGTTAATCTTTGCCATTTCCCCTCTTGTTCAATGCTCTGTTTCCTCGTCACATTTTGTTTTAGATTTTTGTGTATTTCATTATTCCATTTTGCCCTCTATTAGCTTGGTATTTGCACATCCTCTTACTGTTTTTGATTAGAAATGACCACATCTATCCTTGACGTATCAGCATCAGCTTTGCTGCTTAGAGCTGTGACTCACTGTTCATAGCTGACGTTTGCAGCAGTGTAGGCTTTAGTGCCCTCAGCAGCTTGTGTCAGTTCTTTCCTAGCTTTTGTTACTTTTTTTTTTTTTTTTTTTACTTGGGCAGAGCTGACCAATGATCTTAGGGGCACCTTAAATGCAGGCGGGAGTAATGGTGAGAACGGTGAGGTTGGAGACCAGGGGTGGTATCATCATGGAATCAAAGAAACTATTTTTGGTTTTTGGGGTTTTGGTGACATCACCTTTTCCTGTGCTCCAGTTATGTTTCATTTAGAATCTCTTGGCCTCAGGTTCTTTGCCATTGACTTTCCTTTAACGTTCCTTCCATGTCTACCCTTCCTGCTGTCTCCTTCTGTGTCTTTCTTTAGTTCTGTATTAGTCTACTAGGTCTGCTGTAATGAAATACCACAAACTTAGTGGCTTAAAACAAAATTATTCCCCTACTGTTCTGAAGGCCCGAAGTCTGATATCACGGTGTCGGAAGGGCCGTGCTTCTTCGGAAGGCTCTAGGGAAGAATCCTTCCTTGTCTTCCTTCTAGCTTCCGGTGGTTGCCCGAAATCCTTGGTGTTCCTTGTAGGCGTATCACTCCAATCTCTGCTTCTGCGTTTACATGGTGGTTTTCTCTGTGTCTGTGCCTTCGCGTGGCTTTCTCCTCTTCGTGTGTGTATGTTCAAAATATCCCTCTTCTTTTCAGGATGCCAGTTACTCATTCAGGGCCCACCCTCATCCAGTATGACCTCAACTTGGTTACTTTTCAAAGACCCTATTACCAAATAAGGTCACACTCTGAGGTTCCAGGGAGACTGAATTTTGGGGGAACACTCTCCAACCCAATGAAAACTCACTTGCCCTGTAGTGCAGTAAAATAGCACTAACCTGTAAGTCACAGGCCCGGGTCCCGATTCTGCCTGTGCTGCTAATTTCACAGGCACAGACTTTGGAATTCAAAGATGTTCCAGTCTGAGTTGTCACTTAGTCTCACTGAGCCTCAGTGTCTTCATCTGTAAATGGAGGATAACTAGACCTATTTTTATGTTGGACTAAATAAGACCGTGCTTTCTAAGTCCTTGGCATAGTGCTTAGCACATTGTGGGTGCTTAACAAATGCTGGTTTTCTCCTCCCTACTCCTCCTTAGTTTCTCCACAGTCAAACTGAGTTTATTTGCAAGATCATTCCAGCTTCAAAGTTACGACAGCTCCATTAAGCTATTTCTTTGTCATACTCTGCCTTACCTATCTCTCTTGTCCCTTTTCTCTTGAACAGTTTAACCTCTTCATTCTAGTATTTTGTCATTTTTTTCCCACATTCTCCTGCTATTCCTTTTCTTCTGACTTTGATTCCTTGTGGTGAGGATCATGTTCATCTGGTTTGCCCAGTAACAGTCCCAGTTTATTATGCCTGTTGTACCAGTGTAATTAATGATACTGTCCTTTTCCATTTTCCAGGCATTCTGGTTTGGATGATGAGTTACCTGATCACCATCATTTGACTGTTCTCATAGCATTTAGACCTTCCTCTGGCATTGCATAACCCACACTGTATCATGTATATCTTAATTGTCTTGTGGGTCTGTCTCTTTGGCAGGATGAGGGCAGCCATTGGGAATGGTTTTCTGTGTTTCCCCAAAGTCTAGCACAGACCTGGCACGTGGGGCAGGGGTGCTCAGCCATGGTGGTTGGACATGTGAATGTTCTTGAAAACTTGCTACTTTCTGTGTATAGCAGGTGCTCAATAAAGAATTTTTAAATTGAAGTAGATTGCTGACCTTTGTGAAAGTGAAAAATGAACCCAATTAGAACACTGTTCCTCTCTCTGCCTTCCTTTATTTGTTGTTATTAGCATCAAGATCTCACTTTTCTTTCAGATTTGTGACTCATCTTCTTGCCTCACCACTAGCTATTTGATTCTTTGGAAACTGGAGTTACCCTTTTCATGACTCCAGTGGATGCTGTGGTAACCTGCTTTCCAGTTGTGGCGTGCTTTTAGGCAAGTGCACATCCATGATTAAAATCTCCCCACCAGCCTGGGCTCCTGAAGCTTTCTCTGTTCTCTTGTCTGTTTCAGGAGCACTTTATCTGCCATCTTATTTCTAGCTTTGAGGCCACACCCTCTCCTGATTGCTTCATCTTGTGGCTGTGTGAGACACGTGAAATTAAGGGGATAATCAAATCAACGATGGGTTTAATTTAGGTGTCAAAGTCACTTTTGCCTGACAATTCTTCCTGTTGCTGTTGGCTCACGGCCTCAGCACACTACCCCACTTTTTGTTTGCAGGTTGGGAATCTTCTTGGCCATGGGAATATTTTCTGGGCCATGTCATTTAGTGATCATGGTGGAAAACATTTCCCCTCTTTGGAAATGATGAAATCAAAACTATCTAGGTTGAGTAAATGGGTTGCTCTTCTTGCTGAAGGCTGAAAATCAGCACTTAACTCGGTTTTCAACAAACAGTTCTTGAGAATGTACCAAGTACAAGTAATAATACCAATAATTATTGTCCTTGGGAGTTCTGTGGAGGCCGTGGAGGTGTGCTGCTCAATTCAGCTTTCACAAGAACCTCCTGAAAGGCCTGTGGTCAGTCCTCAGTCTCCAGCTGTAGCACCTTCAATCAGCCCTTGTTTCATCCTTCCAAGCCTCCCTCCTCTTGTGCTTCTCTCAGCTAGTGATGGAATGTGGCCATTTCTACCCAGCACGGGACACCTCTAATGGATGATCTTTGCCTGGGGACTCCTAGTCCACCTGACTTAGACTTTCTCAAAGCTGTCCTTCAGTCTGGCCTTCCTATTACCCTGTCTTCTTTCTTGTCCCCTCTTTTCCCTCATGTGTCAGACCTACATCATGGTTTGAAGACTCTCCCCACTGCCGCCTGCTGCCCCTTCTCTTAATTCTTCACAGGCACTTCTCCCAAGAAATCTCCTGCATGACTAATTTCACTTTGGCACCTGTTTCTTGGAAGAGTCAAGCCTACAAAAGTTCCTAGTACAATAGGGACATACAATCTTAGATATAAAAATATGTACACTTCCCATAGTATGTCATTTCCTTGAGGGCAAGGAATAAAACCCAATATAATTCTTTGCTCAGTTCACAGAACATGTGTCAGGAGTGATTAAAAAAAGCACTTAAGAAGAGAAAAATAATAGTAGAAGTAGTAATAATGATAAGCTTGAGGGCCCTTTTTATGCTAAGCAAGGTACTTCATAAATTTTTTTCTAGTCCTCATAACAGTCCCACAAAGAATATATTGTTGTCGTGCTCATTTTGCAGATGAGGAAAATGAAAATAGATTCTTCAAGGTCAAGGTCAAAGGGCTAGTGAGTGACTGTGCCAGGGGTTGGATTCAGGGACCTCTGATGCCCTTGAGTTTCCCATGGTAGCTTGCTCAGTCTTAGGGGTGATCTTTAAACATAGGCCAGACCTTAATCAACCTGGAAAGTCTGAGTAGTGTCCCTCTCTGTCTGGAGATAGGCCAGACCAGAGCCTTGGTTTATGAGTTATTTATTCTAACCTTTCAGGGCGGTATTTTAAAGGAATTTTTAGAAAAGAAAGATGATATCTTTAAGATGGCTTTCTCCTTTTTTGTTAGATTCTTTGGCTTAGGGTTGTGGTTTAAGCTTTCTTTAGTGTCATATTTGAATTTCTTTCTCTTTATTTTTTGGGTACCTATTGTAGATTTTTGGTTTGTGGTTACCATGGTGTTCATATTTATTGACTTATGTATATAGTTATTTGTCTTAAGCTGATGTTTGAACTTAAGTTCAAATGTATTCTATTTATTTATTTTTATTGATATATAGTCAGTTTACAACGTTGTGTCAATTTCTGGCGTACAGCACAGTTCTCCAGTCATACATGAATACACATATATTCATTTTCATTCAAATGCATTCTAAAAGCGCTACATTTTCCCTCCCCACCTCCCAGATATTTTGTTTTTGACGTCATGTTTTACATCTTTTTGTATCCCTTGACTGCTTATTGCAGTTAAAGTTGATTTTACGATTTTTGTCTTGTAATCCTTATATTAACTTTTTAAGTGGTTGATCCACTACCTTTACCGTATATTCACCTTTACCAGGGGATTTTTTCTCTCACGTATGTTCTCATTTCTAGTTATGACCTTTTCTTTTCCACTGAAAGAAGACTCTTTAACATTCCTCATAAGGCTAGTTTAATGGTGATGCACTCTTCAGTTTTTGCTTGTTTGGAAAACTGTATCTCTCCTTCAACTTGGAATGATAGCCTTACTGGGTTGTAAGTTTTTTTCATTTCAGCACTGTAAATATATTGTGCTACTCCGTTCTGGCCTGCAGAGTTTCAGCTGATAGCCTTGTGGGAGTTCCCTTGTGTGTGACTCATTGTTTTCCTCTTCCTGCCTTTAATTTTTCTTTATCTTTAACTTTTTCCATTTTAATTCTGATATGCCTTGGCATGGACCTCTTTGGGTTCATCTTTTTGGGGCTCTCTGTGATTCCTGGACCTGGATATCTGTTTCCTTCCTTAGTTTAGGGATTTTCTCAACCATTATTTCCTCAAGTAATTTTTCTGCACCCCCTTCTCCTTATGGGTCCCCTATAATAAAAATGTTAGTATGCTTGGTGTTGTCACATAGGTTCCTTAAAGTCTCCTCATTAAATAATTTTTTTTTTTTCTTTTGCTGTTCTGATTGGGTGATTTCCATCATTCTGTCTTCCAGGTCACTTAAACATTCTTCTGTATCATATAATCTCCTTGAATCCCTCTAGTGTATCTTTCATTTCATTTTCTGTATTCTTCAGCTCTGATTGGTTCTTTTTTATATTTCTTAACTCTCTGTTAAAGTTCTCACTATGTTCCTCCATTCTTCCAGGTTCCGTGGATCTTTATGACTGTGGCTCTGAACTCATTTTATTGTGTAAATAATACTTATCTCTGTTTCTTTCTTTCTTTCTTTTTTTTTTTTTACTAGGGTTTTGTCTGTTCATTTGTTTGGAACAAATTCGTCTGTCTCCTCATTTTGTTTGATTTCCTGTGGTTGCTTCTATGAATTAAGTGAGACAGTTGCCTCTTTGGTCTTGAAGATGCTGTCCTGTGTTGGAGCACCATCTGTGTAGACTGCATGTTCTGGGTGGCTTTAGCAGGCTAGCTGGAGCTGGAGCAGGCATGAGCGGGTGGGAGAGTCCCAGGGTGGGCTGGACAGAGGTGCCTTGGTGGGATAGCTAGAGCTGGAGCAGGTGCAGGCCAGGGCTTCCCAAGCCATGGCAGAGCCACAGCCCTGGCGGGATGGTTGGCGCTACGGTGGGCACAGGCTGGGGCTTTGCCGGGGCATGCTGGGGCTGCTACCTTGGCTTGACAGCTGGCACTAGAGAGAGCATGGGTCAGGGGTGTGCTGGGCTGGTGGCCTGACAGACCAGCTAGAGTGTCAGGCACTTTTCAAACTGCTACCTGTGCTGGAACCCAGAGCAAGTGAGTTTACACATTAGCCCTTCAAAAGCAAATTCTAGGTTTCCTACCTCCCCCTGGCTCTCCCAGACTGAAGCTCCACTGGTTTTCAAAGCCAGTTCTATGGGCTTATCTTCCCAGTGCTGGTCCTCAGGGCTAAGGTGCCCAATGAGGGGCTCGAATCCCTTGCTCTTTAGGGAGGACCTTCATATTTATGGTATCCTCTCCTGCTTGTGGGTCACTGTGCTGGGGTTTGGATCCTGACTTGATCATGTCTCTGCCCCTCCTACCCAACTGCTAAGGTTAGCAACTATTTTTTTAAACTCTATCTGAGGTGTTCTGCTAGTCTTCAGGTCATTTTCAGAGAGTTTTTCTATAAGTAATTGTAATTTTTCTATAAGTCTGCGGAGGAGGTGAGCTCAGGGTCTTCCTACTCTGCATCTTGGTCCTGCCTCCTGATTCTTGATTCCTACCTTGTCTTCTAAGAGGCTAAATTGATTTTAGTCTAAAATGTGTGCATACAGTCTACCCTTTTAGACTTCCTTGTCAATATTTCAGTGTACTTTATTTGGATGTGGATCTCTGAACCAAAAGGCCAGTCAAATTCTTGATTCTGGATTTGGTCCTGGATCTATTTGTCAGACTCAGATGATGCCCCAATGACTATGGCAAACAGGATGGCCTAGACAAGACTCCTGTTTTCATAGGTGGAGCTTAGCAATTTCTGTCCCCAAGTGCCTGGCACGAACACTGGTAAAGACATCCTTGCATGTCTGCTTGGAACCCAGGAGGTTGTGCTCACTGCCAACACTACATATCCATTTGGCTCCCATGGGTGTGGGAACTTCCTGTTCTTGGCAGAGGATAGAGAAGCTTTGTCTTTCCCCACAGGTCCCTTGTGCCTCTAGGTGTGGGGTGCCTCTGCATGGCTGGGCTCCAGACAGGGAATCTTTCCTTCCACATTCCACTCTGAACTATGGCAGCCAGTTGCTGTAGAGCTCTGAAATGAGCTGTTGTAGTATTTGTGTCAATTTTTCTAGCTGTAGAATGCAGGTGGTGGCAGTGTGGATCAGATGTTGTGCCTGTATGTGAAGAGAGTCTGAAAGGATCTTAAAAATCATTATGTCCAGCAGAGACTTAGAGACAAGAAATGACATAGGGAGTTCAGGGCAGAGCTGGGACTAAATCCAGGTCTCTGAATTCCTAGTCTAGGATTCTTTCCATCTTGCTTTAACCTCTCATAAGCAACTATGTGATCAGAGAAGTAGAATCTAAAATAAATAGAGCATGGATTGATTTATGAACTCAGAACCTTCCGCTTTGCTGTATTATATATGCAGCAACTCCCCAGGCAGGCCTTTCTGTTTCTTTCCTCTAGCTTTTTCTTGGGCTCTTTTCTAACCATTTTGGGGATAAGCTTTCAAATATTTCTGAGATAGTAC
The DNA here is from genome assembly GCF_048773025.1 of Camelus bactrianus. Classification (NCBI taxonomy): domain Eukaryota; kingdom Metazoa; phylum Chordata; class Mammalia; order Artiodactyla; family Camelidae; genus Camelus; species Camelus bactrianus. The sequence goes on from NC_133539.1 coordinate 42,200,323, forward strand.
CTCAGAATTCAACTCATTTTATCTCTAGTCTATTTCACATTTTTTGGAGTATGTTTCAGGCATCATGGTGATCTTTGGTGGATAAAAGATGAATAAGACCTAGCCCCTGACCTTGAGGCACTTACAATCTAGAAGAGGAAACCAACATGAATACAACACAGAATGATAGTTGCTATAATAGAAATCTACCTTGGGTGCTGAGCAGATAAAAGGCCCTGAGTGAGTAACTTCAGGGCACAGAGAATGAGAAGCAAGGAGATGGGGGTAGGCTTCATGGAGGAGGTGGCATCGAAGTTGGGATTTGAAGAGAAATAGCAATTGGAATAAAAAGCTTATTGACTTGCTTTTATTTCATGATTCTTCTCAGGTACTACTTAATTTAGCATAACAAAAATTGTAGATCAAATGCTTCCAAGAGATAATGTTCAGATAAGCACAAGTTGGAACTTAGGTTCCATGCAGAAGAGCTCATAAGGAAAGTTTAGTGCTTGGCTCAGACACTGTTTAAGTAACAGACCATTATTGATGAGGCTAATGGCAAGCGCTACTGTCCCTAAGTCAGAGAACAGATGGATGCTGCTGTAAAGGTTAACTGAAGGACAATAACAGTATTGTTAATAGCTTTCTGAGCATTTATCATGTATTGTGCTTTGTGTAAGTTACAGGCATTATATTATTTAATTTGTACACTAACCATATAAAGTAGGTACTGATATTTTTATAGTTGAGAAAACAGAATCTCAGAGAGGTTAAGAAATAATTTGCCTAAGGTCAGAGAGCTAGAAAATAGTGAGCCAGAATTTGAACTCAGGAGTGTCTCACTCCAGGGATTGAACTCTTAACTCCCCCCTATGCCATGGATGGAAAAGAGTGGAAATGTCAACCAGAATTCATCTGAATCCTTTAAATCACCTCCACAGAAGTCCTGGCTATGAGAACATGCTGGGCACATGGGATTCGACTGATCAGCAAACACTTGCTGAATTTCAGCACAGTCCTTAACCCTGTGTGAGGCCCTATAAGGAATGCAGAGAAACCTGAATCTGAGCATAAGTCTTGGAGGATAAAACTCATATGAAGGAACTGAGCCCTGAGAGAATAAACTCCTTCCCCAAGGTCACGTGGCTGGTGAGTGAGACCCAAAACATGAACACCTGAACTTGACTTTTTACATTGGAACTAATGCTCTTTCTTCTGCAACCCTTCTAGGCAGATTTTTGGCATAAATAGAAGAGTTAACGCCTATAGGACTAGAACCTAAACAAACATCTTACACAACTTTTAGGGTCAAAGTTTCATTGTATTATTATTATTTCTATCTGATTTGAGAACTTTTCCTGAAGCCTACCATTATGGTGGTGCCAGAAAGAAGATGTTTGAGACTGTGAGCCAGAAGGATTTCTGAGCCCCTGTTTGATGTGACCTCTTACCTCTTTCCTACTTCTTCAACTCTGATCCATGAGCTACTTGGTATTTAAAAAAAAAATAAAGAGAGAGAGAGAAAGAAAGAAAGATCTGCTCAGCTTATTTTTCAAATAATGCTGGTCTCCATTCTTTCCATGTTTGGATAACAATACACCTACAGAATGAGTTAAATTAGTTTTCATCTAGGGCAAAGTTAAAAAAAAATCTACGGTTGAAAGATCTGAAATTATATATATTTCTGATGTCAGTGAGAAAAATGAACAGCTTTGGTCAACAAAGGAAAGTAAAAAGTAAATTATTAAGTTGAATGCTAGAGGAAGAAGCTAGAAAAGGAGACATACTTTGTGACGTTCTGAAAAGCTGGTGGGATCATTTGATTCATGTGTTCAGAGCTGTGAAGCTTTTGTTTTATGTGGTCACATTATGGTCTAGCCAAAATCAACTTTATGACCAACTGTGATGGAGCGACTTTGAAAAGGGTTTCTGGAAAAAAAAAAAAGAAACCAAAAATCTTTCTCACAAACCTCTGGCCAAACTCACAAAGAAGAAAAAAGAGAGAGCACAAATAAGCAAAATAAGAAAGGAAAATGGAGAAATTACAACCAATAACATAGAAATACAGAATATCATACGAGAATATTATGAAAAACTATGTGGAACCAAAATGGATAACCTAGAGGAGATGGACAAGTTTCTGGAAACATACAGTCCACCAAGACTGAATCAAGAAGAAACTGACCACTTGAACAAACTGATCACTAGAAATGAAACTGAATTAGCAATAAAAACCTCTCTACAAATAAAAGTCCAGGACCAGATGGCTTCACCGTGGAATTCTACCAAACATTCAAAGAAGAACTCATACCAGTCCTTCTCAAACTCTTCCAGAAGATTGAAAAGGAGGAAATACTCCTGAACTCATTCTATGAAGCCACCATCACCCTGATACCAAAACCAGGCAAAGACACCACCAAAAAAGAGAACTACAGACCAATATCACTGATGAACATAGATGCAAAAATCCTTACCACAATATTAGCAAATAGAATCCAACAGCACATAAAAAAGATTATAAATCATGATCAAGTGGGGTTCATCCCAGGGACACAAGGGTGGTTCAACATACACAAATCAATCAACGTAATACATCACATCAACAAGAGAAAGAACAAAAAACACATAATCATCTCAATAGATGCAGAAAAAGCATTTGATAAAATCCCATGTATGACAAAAACTCTCACCAAAGTTGGTACAGAGGGGACACATCTCAACATAATAAAAAGTATATATGACAAACCTACAGCCAGCATAGTATTCAACGGTGAAAAACTCAAAACCTTCCCACTAAAATCTGGGACAAGACAAGGCTGCCCACTATCACCACTCTTATTTAACATAGTTTTGGAAGTCCTAGCCACAGCAATCAGGCAAGAGAGAGAAATAAAAGGGATCCAAATTGGAAAAGAAGAGGTAAAAGTGTCATTATATGCAGATGACATACTATATATATAGAAAAGCCTAAAAGGTCCACACAAAAACTACTAGAACTAATCGAAGAATTCAGCAAGGTAGCAGGTTACAAGATTAACGTTCAAAATCAGTTGCATTTCTTTACACTAACGATGAATCAACAGAAAAAGAAAGTAAAGAAACAATCCTCTTTAAAATAGCACCCAAAGTAATAAAATACCTAGCAATAAATCTAACCAAGGAAGTGGAAGAATTATACACAAAAAACTATAAACCATTGATGAAGGAAATTAAAGAAGACTTTAAAAAATGGAAAGATAGCCTATGCTTCTGGATTGGAAGAACCAATATTGTTAAAATGGTCACACTCTCCAAGGCAATCTACAAATTTAATGCAATCCCTATCAAATTACCCAGGACATATTTCACGGAACTAGAACAAATCATAGTAAAATTTATATGGAGCCACAAAAGACCTAGAATTGCCAAAGCATTACTGAAGAAAAAGAAAGAGGCTGGAGGAATAACTCTCCCAGACTTCAGACAATACTGCAGAGCTATAGTCATCAAGACAGCATGGTATTGGTACAAAAACAGACATATGGACCAGTGGAACAGAATAGAGAGCCCAGAAATGGACCCACAAACTTATGGTCAGCTAATCTTTGACAAAGGAGGCAAGAATATACAATGGAATAAAGACAGTCTCTTCAGCGAATGGTGTTGAGAAAACTGGACAACAGCATGTAAATCAGTGAAGCTAGAACACTCCCTGACACCATACACAAAAATCAACTCAAAATGGATCAAAGGCTTAAACATAAGACAAGATACAATAAACCTCCTAGAAGAAAACATGGGCAAAACATTATCTGACATACATCTCAAAAATATTCTCCTAGGGCAGTCTACCCAAGCAATAAAAATAAAAGCAAGAATAAGCAAATGGGACCTAATGAAATTTACAAGCTTCTACACAGCAAAGGAAACCATAACTAAAACAAAAAGATAACCTACGGAATGGGAGAAAATTTTTGCAAATGAAACCGACAAAGGCTTGATCTCCAGAATATATAAGCAGCTCATATGACTTAATAAGAAAAAAAAAAACAAACAACCCAATCCAAAAGTGGGCAGAAGACCTAAACAAGCAATTCTCCAAGGAAGAAATACAAATGATCAATAGGCACATGAAAAAATGCTCAATATCACTAATTATCAGAGAAATGCAGATCAAAACTACGATGAGGTATCACCTCACACCAGTCAGAATGGCCATCATTCAAAAGTCCACAAATGACAAATGTTGAAGAGGCTGTGGAGAAAAGGGAACCCTCCTACACTGCTGGTGGGAATGCAGTTTGGTGCAGCCACTGTGGAATACAGTATGGAGATTCCTCAAAAGACTAGAAATAGACTTACCATATGACCCAGGAATCCTGCCCCTGGGCATATATCCAGAAGGAACCCTATTTCAAAAAGACACCTGCACCCCAATGTTCATAGCAGCACTATTTACAATAGCCAAGACATGGAAACAGCCTAAATGTCTGTCAACAGGTGACTGGATAAAGAAGATGTATATTTATACAATGGAATACTATTCAGCCATAAGAAAGGCAACTTAATGCCATTTGCAGCAACATGGATGTTCCTGGAGAATGTCATTCTAAGTGAAGTAAGCCAGAAAGAGAAAGAAAAATACCATATGTGAGATCACTCATATGTGGAATCTAAAAAAAAAAAAATGAACATAAATACAAAACAGAAACAGATTCATAGACATAGAATACAAACTCGTGATTGCCAAGGGGGTGGGGGGTGGGGGGTGGGAAGGGACAGACTGGGATTTCAAAATTTGTAGATACTGACAGTCCTATGTAGAATAGATAAGATTATACTGTATAGCACAGGGAAATATATACAAGATCTTGTGGTAGCTCACAGCGAAAAAATAAAATGTGACAATGAATGCATGTATGTTCATGAATAACTGAAAAATTGTGCTCTACATTGGAATTTGACACAACATTGTAAAATGAGTATAACTCAATAAAAAATGTTAAAAACAATTCTAAGAAAAACCCCAATAAACAAAAAAACCCCTTCTCTACCACAGAATCTTACCTTCAGCATTTTTTTCTTTTACGTAAGAAATTTTTCAAGAGTTTTTTTTTTTTTTTAAACATTGTTACCCTTTGAAGTAGTAGCATGTCATCCTCTTGCTTAGTATCTCAATGATTGGGTAATTCATTTACCATTGTATTGAATTATGGATTAGTAGATTCAATTCTTGGACTATCCAGCAGGAGTGATCTTAGGTATCAATCACCAAGTCCAACCCTCTCACTATTTTATAGATGAGGGAACTGAGGCCATGAGAGGTTAAATGATTTGCCTAAGATTAACTAGGAGGAGGAATGACAAGTCAGGATTTATTATTCCTGTGCACTCTTCTGAAAGAGAATTTTTTTTTCACTTGTACGGGAATACAAGAATATATATATATGTGTATCTGTGTATAGTCTTCATAAAATTTATATAATATCAAATCATAAAGGGTGAAAAGAATTAAGTTTTCTTTCTCCTTTTCCCTTTCTCTGTGTAAATATTGTTGGTTCCTTTTCTATTCACATATGTACAGGGGTATATACATAAGAAAATAATGAAACATAGTTTAAAAATATTAATAGAGCTCACATTTCTTGTGCTCGGCAGCTTGCTTTATTTTGCTTGTAAAATTGTATTTTTTGAGTAAGTATATATTTATGTGTGTGTATATATATATATATTTATATATATATATATTTAAAAGATTTGAGAATGTGAAAATTCTCTCATTTCCCTCTGTGTCTCAGTCATGCAGTTTTACCTGGAGGCAACCAGTGTTACCACTTTCTTGTGTAACTACCTGGAGAGATTCTTTGCTCATACGAGTCTTTACCCACTGTTTACAAATTTTTTTGTACCTTACTTAAACCCTAATATTTCTTGGAGATTATTCCAGATGAGCAGATAAAAAGGCTTCTGTTTTTCTTTTAATGGTTGCAGCAGTATAGCATGTAGTACAGTTCTGTAATAATTCATCTTAGTGATAGTGTCACATGGTATTGCATCATGTGGGGCTCTCATAATTTATTTAACCCGTAACCTATTGATTTAGTTTGTTCCCAATATTTCCCTATTTAAAAATCATGGCAATACATAACTTTGTATATAGGGTATTTCACGCATATAAAAGAACATTTATGAGATAAATTCCTGAAGTGGCATTTCTGGGTCAAATGTGTACATTTGTAATTTTGACAGATATTACCAAATTGCCCTTCATGGAGTTCATGTCAGTTTACTTCCCTCCAGCAATATATGAGATGCAACTTGCCTTTCCATGACAGTACCTAGAAATTTGCTACATTCTTTGTCATGCCTTATTGGTCTTCCACAGATTGGCTGCCCCATAGTTTATTAATGGAGATATAATTTATTTCCAGATTTTCAGTATTCCTAACAATGCTGCCTTGAACATTGGTGTGCCAGTTTGTGAACATCTCCCTAGGAAAATACCTAAATTTGGAAATCCTGCTTCAAAGGATATGCACATGTTACGTTTTGACAGAAAATGCCAAATTTCTCTGAAGCAAATCATGCTCCCATGGAGGGACAACACAGTATCTGTTTCCACACGCTTTTACCAAACTTAGGTATGATCATCAATGCACTTAATGTTTGCTGCTATGATAGTTGAAAATTAAAACAGCCGTTGAATTTTTATTTTTCTGATACTAGTGATGTTGAACATGTTTTCATATGCTGACTGTTCGAAAAGGGTAGTTAAAATCAAAGTCCTGGAGTGAGATTGTCTAGATGTGACCCCGGTGCTCTCATTAGATGACTCTGTCAGTAACAAACCAAGGGCAGGTTACTTCACTGTCTGTGTCTCACAGGGACGTTACGAGGCTTTCAGGAGCTAATACTTGCAAAGTGCTTATGCCATAATTTATTTGATTCTCCCATTTCACTTAATTTAACTGGAGAAAGTGTATATCTATGCAGTGTGTGTTCTCCTGTCCAGTTATGTGGTAACTTCTCTCATTTTTTCGGTTTCTTTTCAAGTGCCTTCATTTTTCTTTATGTACGTCTTATGCAGTTCTTTCACTTTGCTCCTAGGCACGTCGGATCGCCAAAACAGTTGAACACGCTGGAGTTAGGGAATCAGTTTTAATAAAGTAATAAACTTTCCTGCTATTTAGTACTGAGTCATTGTGCGGACAGTTTATACGATGTTACAGTGTCAGGCTGCTTTTATTACTATGTATTCCAGCACCGGAGCCCAGGAGCAGTATAATTAGGTCTGGATTCACATGCTAGTTCTGATTTTAACTGAGTTTTTTGACTATATCATTTTACCACTCTGGGCCAAGTTTCCTTACTGGAAGTGAGGGCATTAGATGTGCCGTCTTAAGGTCTCTTCTCAGTCTAAACCTTTACTGTTCATATTCTCAAAAAACTTAGTTGTCAAAGAGCCCAACCTCTGGGTTGGGGCCATGTTATCACAGGCTCTTTAGAAGGAAATCCGTTGACCATAGGGCGTAGTGAACAAGAGATTAAAAACTCACCTCCCCGACCATGCTCCCCAACAAGATGTGTACTTCTGGGGGAAAGTGATTTCTTATTTTCTTCTACAAAGTCATACCTCAGAGACCTAATTCAAAGCTCTTCTCTGGAAGTTACCTCCTTATTGGCCTCCTTTGATTTGGCAAATGCCACATCGAGGGAGGGACTCTTCTGCACAAATCCCTACAAAGGAAATGCTGAAATTCATCGCTGTCGGGGAAGATACAGAATCTGACAGGGTTTAAATCCCAGGAGAAACTTGGAGGGGGCTTGAAATAAAACGTCTCTGTGAAACTTGGGCCCATGACGTTGATCTGGGGCTGGTGTGGTCCAATGACTACAAATATTAGATCAACACAAACTTAATTGAGTGAATGATCTCCTTTAATAAAACTGCCTGATGGGAAGGACCCAGTTAGGGTCTGAGGGGCAGAGAGAACAAAGAGCAGAGGTAACAGAGCAAATCGGAAGGGCAAGATGAGTCCCTGATGATAAGCCACACCAGCTGAGGTGACAGAAGAATGAGATTTAAGAAAACAGCATGTTGGGTGGGACCCATATGTTTTTCAATCAACTAGTTAAGTGTTTTTCTTGCAGTGTCAGCTAAGATGTTATCTAGTTAGCCACCTTTTAATGTCAAGCTGGGCTTTCTCACTCCTCCTTCTAGTAATGTTCCCCTTCATTTATTTACTCTAAACACTCCCCAGTGATGCATCATCAGCTATGTGCTACTTACTGTGATAGTCTGACCTTAAAGAGTTGACAGTCACATATTCAACCAGCCAGAGCAGTACATAATTTTGCTTATTTGTGTCTTTCCTTCCCAAGCCCCATAACCTTATTTATTTATTAAGCAAACACTTATATATGGCTTGCAATGTTGCAGGTAATGTTTTCCAGATGCCTTCATACTTCATGTTCATAAAAACCTTTTGGGGTGGGTGCTATCATCCTCATTTTATCTGTAAGGCAGTTGTGGGGCATAGAAGTTAAGTAACTCCCCCAAGGTCACGTAGTAAGTGGCAGGGCTGAGATCTGAACCAGAGGTCTTCACAGTGTCAGTATGTTGCCTGGTCTTGAATTTGAACTGCTGATTGTTTCCAAAAAAGAAAAATATTTGAATGATGAACACAAGATCTAAATTTAACTGATTTCCTGTTGGAGAGGGAAAAAGTTCATTTTACTTTTGTCTTTCTTTTTTCCTTTTCTTAAATAAGAGCCATTTGCTTCTAAGTAGCTTTTGAACCTGTATCAGTTTAATTTTTCACTGTGCAGGAAATGACTTGAGAGCACTGGGTACAATGAGTGAATGATTTAAGTGTCCATTAGTGTTTCTTCCAAAGCTCGGACTATTTCTGTGAAGCCAAACGAAAAGAGGCTGTTCTTGTGTTCACTTGAGCTCACATGACCCCCAGATCCTCTGTTCTCTAGGCTGTCCTGGTCTTTTGCTTATTAAACAACTGCTGATGGGATACCATTTGTGCATCAACACTGTGCAAATTGAGATGGGAATCCATGGAAATACAGGCTTGGTATCTGCCATTAATTAGCTTAAAATTTAATAGAGGAGACTAGACACATACCCACATACACGCACCCCACCTTTAAATAGCCCTCACAGTCTGGCAGCATCTAAACAAGCACCCAAGAAAGGAATTCAGGGAATGGAATGATCAATGGGTAAACTTTATGGAAGGGCTGGCTTTGGCTGGATGGGGAGAAGGCATGTTGAACATGTGCACCTCTGCAGAATCTCTTGATCTCATCTGGTTCCAGGACTTTAACCTTTTCCATCCTTCTGCTCTGCCTCAGCTGCTGGGCCTGACAGAGTCTGTGGCCTGTGAGGTTCCAGCACCCGAGCCCAGCCAGCTCTGAGCCTGGACTCTCCGGCTCCTCCCACCACTTTGAGACGTATATGAAGTATCACAGTCTTACGTATGGGCTCTGTCTTCCTAAACAGCTCTTAATCGGTCCAGGAGATAGAACCTAGAAGTGCGGGAGAGTTGACTTGGCCAAAGAAAAATAAAAGATGGAAAGGATTTGGACAGCTACGAACTCTTCCCCTTTCTTCCTCTGATGGGCTCATCCCGGACATAGTTTCTCTGAACAGCCTGTCTGGAGGCGTCCTGGGCACCTGAGCAGGTGCCCTGCCAGGTGCCTGAGATTCTTCAAGCTCACTGTGAAGTAGAAGCCATTGTTGAGCTTACCTCATGCTGCTTGTCATCTTTCCCTGCCTCCCTTTCCTCTTCCTTCGCTCTTGCCCCCAGGATTGCACCTCCCCCAAATCTTGCCTCAGTTTCTGTTTTCTAGATGTCTTGGAGAAAGATGGAAGAGAAGTCAATTTTTTTAGAGTACAGAATGTACAAAAGAATGGTCTGGGTTGGGAACATTTATATTGGAAATATCCAGTGTCAAATTTTAAAGGGCCAAGCTGAGAGACACGTGGATTCTTTGAAGACTTTTGAACAGAGGAGTGCATTGTGGAAACTGGGATTTAGGAAGGCAGATCAGGTGGAAATAAAAACTGGAGTGGTGGAGGTGGGGAGGACTGGAGGCAAAAAACCCCCAAAAACTAGTTATGATTTAAATGTGAGGATGAATGTAGAAATGAAATAGTAGATGAGGAATCTTAGGATGGCTTTAAGTCATCTTGGTAAAATAGGAAGTAAAGTCATTCGCTAGATGTGAGTAAGAGGAAGGTACAGTTGGAGGGTTGAGGGGGAGGAGACGGTCAGTGTACTTTCCTGAGGTCGTGCTCCTGAGTATCCTCAGTTCAGATTGGGTCGTGGTGTTGCTGAGCCGGGCTGTGTGACTCTAGGTCTTTCTGCTCTCCATCAGTGTGCTTCCAGGGCACACAGAGCAATTCTCATTTCGTGATCAGTTTGTGTACTATAAAAAAGGAATTCCCAAAAGATTGATCAGATATTTACATGATCTATTCAATTTGGATCTTGTTAATTAAAGTCTGTTAATTTTGTCAATTAATTTGCTAACAGATTCATATCAATTTGTTAAATTTTGCCAATTAAAAGTGCTACTATGGAAAATGGTACTCACAGCACTTTTTCAAGAACAGAGGAGCCCTGTGGTTGTATAGTGATTGGCTTTTCTTGTAAAGCCAGAGTAACCACAGAGCCCTCGAGCAGTCTGACGTTTGTCTAGATCTTGCTGTTTGTGAGAAGGCAGAAGTGGGTGGAACAAACCATGTGTTCATTCTGGATCCGAAATGATAAAGTGTGTGCTCAGTTTTATGTATTTTTTTGTAATCCTAAGCTTCATTTAAAAATACTTTGGAAAAGTTTTTGAATTTTTGAGTACTTGATACGTTTTCCAGTTACTGAACACTCGGTTTTGTGTTGAAGTTCCCCATATCCAAGATTGTTTGCCTAAAAGAGAGAATAATTAATGTTCCAAAGCATTGCTTGAGTATAGTTGATATGCTGAGGCAGGTAAGCAGAGGTAGACTCTAAACCAGAGGAGAAAATTTATCTACACAGACTCTGAGGTGAGGATATTCAAAGGATCCTTAAATCAAAACAAACCAGAAACACCACAAAATGTTTGATTTTGTTGTGTAGGATATTTGGTTTCCAGGGCCATAGAGTGTTGTCTGGCTAGTGACTCAGACAGGAGCCTGCTTTTGACCCAGCTAGTCTTTCTGTGGAGGCACATGTACCAACGTGGGTTCTTCTCTAGGGGGTAGTATCCTGATAGAAATGCCCCAGTGGTCCTTCCATCAACGTGGTGATCCTCATGCGTATGAGGGATCTCATTTCCTTCATGCTCTCATAACTGCTCTCACAGAGATCAAGCCTGACCCAGAGGTGCGTGTCCCAGCTGCTCTCTGGCTGTGTTTATCGGTACAGAGTCAGCTGCTTGTCATCAGTAACCAACTGGTTTCAGTTTCATCACGGGAAGCTGTGAGCCAGGAACAGGAATTAGAGATCAGCCACAGGCTTGGGGAGTCTGCCCAGTGTCACAGGTGGAGAGCTGAACAGGCTGGGAGAGTTTCAGAGATGGGGGAGTTTCAAAAGTGAGGGGAGCAGTACATTTTGAAGTGATGGAAGATGCCCCCCCCCCCCAAAGCACCATCTCAGCAAGGAAGTGTGAAGTCAAGGAACGTATGGAGGAAAACTGAACAAGACACAGACTTAAAAATTTTTTTTTATTGAAGTGTAGCTGAGTTACAATGTTAGTTTCAGATGGACAGCAAAGTGGTTGTTCTACATTTACATATGTACATATATTTTCAGATTCTTTTCCCGTTATAGCTTATTTTAAGAAATTGAGTATTGTTCCCTGTGCTACACAGTAGGTCCTTGTTTATCCATCTTGCATACAGTAGTGTATGTCTCTTAGTCCCAAACTCCCAGTTTATTCCTCACCCTGCCCCTTTCCCCTTTGGTAACCATAGTTTGTTTTCTATGTGCATGAGTCTGTTTTATGGTTTGTAAATAGAATTTGTATCTTTTAAAAAATTCCACATATATATGATATCATAGGATATTTCTCTGGACACAGACTTTTTTTTTTTTTAAACTTGATTTTTTTTTAAACTCTCGCACACAGGAGAAAGTGTGTGCTTTGAGTCGGCTCCTTTAACCATACCAAGTTGCCTATGCCAGAAGCCTTGAGCACTGCTTAAAAAATTGCTGCAAGATCATAGAGACTCTCTGGGCTTACATTCCTTCAGATCATTTTCAGTCTTTCTACACATCAGCTTCCCTTGTTCCCCAGGCGCACTCGGCTGTCCTGCCTTGTGCAGGCCCAGTGGCATGTGGCTTTGGTCTGTTCATCATGGTTCTGACCTGGCAACCTCACATGATGCTGCCCGTAATAACTGTCTGTCTGCATCACGAATCTCATTCACGGGCTAGACGTTTCCTGTATCTGTGCTGCCTGTGTCGCAGCACACAGGTGTCTAGTATTTATTGCTCAATCAGGCCTCTTAAGAAAGCTTTCTTTTTATGGAAAAAAACCCCATAAAAACAAAATAAAACAAAACTCAATCGACCAAGCAACTAATCAACCAGTCTACCCACCCAAATCCCCCAAGGTCCTCACCTCTAGGGAGTGATTACAGGGCCCCAAAGAGGCTGCCTAGATTCCCAAGGCTGAAGGAGTCTTCCAGGCTGCAGCCTCTGGTCCCTACTTGGGATGCAGTTGACAAGTTGTGGCTTAGCCAGCAGGCTGCTTCACAGGTGCTCAGCGGGCCTCTCAGCCTTGCTGGTGCCAGCTTTTTAAGTGACCTGATGATGTCTCTTAAATTTACAGAACTGGCATTTTAAAGATGTCTAAGGGTGGCTCTGCAAAGTCCTGTTAGTTTCTTTGGGTTTAAGGGTTTGCCATTCTGTGTCTTTTTTTTTTAATATAGGAGAATGAGATAGAAATTTACAGATCATAAGAGGCTTCCTTGCCAAATCCAGTGGTGTTAAATTCTTTTCTAAACTTCTCTGTGGGAATCTGCACCGTATAAGGTGTCTTTCTCATCACTCCTCTCATCTCTTACCTAGTGGTATTTCCTAAAACCTGGCCCGGAGTACTCTGCTTTATCTTTCTATACTTTCTTCCCTGGAGAGTAGGTCTATTTTGATTTCAACTTTGATTTTGACTTCTCCGTAGGTAATGCTTAATAATGCTCCATTTATCCAGCTCCAGATTTTCACCTGAACTCTGATGCTCATTTATAGCTGCCTGCTTCGATCCTTCATCATTATGAAGTCATTCAGAAATCATTATGTCCCAGGCCAAACTTATTTTCCTTTAAAAGTTCCCTAATTTTCCCCCAGTTTTATATTCCTAAGCCTGGAATAGATAGTTTATTTTTCAGTCTCTACATGTATTTCACACCCTGTCTTATCAAATCTTCTTTTAAACAGTTTTTTTAAATACTGTAGACAGTATAGTCAGTTTACAATGTTGTGTTAATTTCTGCTGTACAGCATAGTGATTCAGTTATATGCATATATATTCTTTTTCATATTCTTTTCCATTATAGGTTATTACAAGATATTGAATATAGTTCCCTGTGCTGTACAGTAGGACCTTGTTGTTAATCTATTCTATATATAGTAGTTAGTATCTGTAAATCTTGAACTCCCAATTTATCCCTCCCCACCTGCTTTCCTCCCCATAACCATAAGTTCTCTTCTATGTCTGTAAGTCTGTTTCTGTTTTGTAAATATTTTATCAAGTCTTCCTTTAAATAGTTCTTTACTTACTTTGTTCTCTTTTTCTTTAGTTTTCGTTGCTGCTCTCCATGTCTCATGTTCTTAAATGACAACTCCCCCTTGTCTTCCCGCTGGTAGGTGTGTCCTCTGCACACATCATTTTTACTGTGAAGTCTTTTTGCTTGCCATGGCCTGCAGGGCAAAGCAAAACCTCCTCGTCCCTTCTGCTTTCATTTACCCTACATAGTCAACCCTTTTCTTAGCAGGTTGGGGAGAACATGGATCCTGGGTGGCTGACAGAGGGGTGGGCTTGATAAGCAGGAGATGGAGCTTGTTATAAAGGCAGCTACAAAAGGAAAAAAAAAAAAAGGAGCTGTCTGCTCACTGATGCAGGTTTCTCAGATTTTGTATTGAACTGGGTTACTGTCCCATCAGTGTTGGGCACATAAAGTGAACTAGAGACCTAGATAGTAGCCTGGTGCAAATTTCAGATAAACACTTGATCTCTCTTGAGCTAATGCCAAATGAAATGGAAGGCAGAACATGGAACTGGAAATGAGATGATGCTATAGCAGGCTGGGTTTGAGTTAGACAAAGGAAAGAACATTGAGGAATTACAAGGGGACCAAGTAGAAGCTATTTTTCCCTTTCCTTAAACCAGCACCACATCCTTTCCTGACTGACCGATCCGCCTTCCCTGACTTATTTTTCTCCTTAGCGGTTATTCTGTCAGACACATCCTATATTGTACTTGATTATTATTTGTCTCTCCCAGCCAGGATGCAGGTTCCACAAGGGCAGGGATTGTTTGCTTGTTTTGTTCACTGCTGCCTCCCCAGTTCCTTGAACTGTAATACATACTCAATATTTACATACATATTTGGATATATTTATAAATACTTGCTAAATAAATGGAGAGACTCTTTAGTGCAGAGCTGTTTACTTATTGGTCAGTCTGATTGGTTTTACCCTCAAACACATTAAATCTATTTCTCTTCTTAGTAATTCTTTATGCTATTCACCTGCCTAGAACTTTTTACTGTCTCTTTAATTATGCAAATCCCACCCCTATTTGGGGTTTTGGTTTACCAGGCTGCATTACTAGGGGGAAGCTTTTCCTAGCATCCCAGGCCAGGTAGTCACTGACCTCTCAGTTCTTCTCAAGTGCTTGCTGTGCATACTGTTCATCTTTGGAATGATCCCAAACTCAGATGCTGGTATGCTTTGCTGTTCAAAGCCTCCTTCAGATCCTGATCTCACCCTTCCTGAACTTTACCTTCTCTGACTCTCAGTGTTATACTCTTTGGTCCTTAACAGGTGTCAGTTTTAGGTGTGTGCATTTTGCTCACTTATGTGCTACTTATTCATTTAACACATTCATCTAATCCTAGGAAACAGAAATAAACTAGGTTCAATACAAGATGTTAAAGAAATAATATAATCTGGTAGAGTATACACTAGTTGATTTAAAACTCTTTAAAGGTAGAAACATTTAAAAATATTCTTTGTGTGTATTCTCACTCTGCCTCAAATAATGCTAGATATTTAGTGAGTTCAACCAATGTGCCAACTTATGGAAGGGTAAAACTTAAGCATTGATTGGATTAAAATAATCTAAATTCCTATCACTTCATTTTACGGGTGAGGGTGCAAGAAGAGTGATTCACAGCTTGCCTGGCACAGAGGTATCTGATGGAGGATCTGTGCTGGGACAAACCAGTGACCTTGACTCCAGGTCAAACACGTTTTTGCTATATCTCTGTATCACTGCCAAAGAGACAGTACAGAAAACCCAGCTGATTTATGTGAAAGTAACTGTGTTAAAAAGTACTGATGAAACCCAGAGGACTGATATCAATAAAAATCAAATAACATAAAAGTGATTAGTATTCCTTGGATGCTCCTTTTGGCTAGAATTAGAGGATATGAAGGATTCTTTGGGAACAAATGCATCACACCAAATGTAAAATTCTTTGTGGCCACCATTGTGTGACACTGCAGCCTCCGGTAATAACCCAGAAAAGAAACATTCTGATGACCCTTCCTTGGCTGTTCCTGGCTACCATTCTTTGACTCCATCTCTTGCCTCATCCTCTTTGCTTCTACCTAGTTAATAGACATCCTCTGGAACTGAGAAACTGGAGCCTCAGGGCATCCAGCCCCTTGCTGCCTCTTGGGCTACCTTGAGGTTACCACAGAGCATCCACAAGAATCTTGGTAATTTTGATTTGCATCCTCAGTGTCCCTTCTGGATCTTCATTCTCAGCAAGGCTAAACCTTCACTCCCTCAATATTTCATTTATTTATTTATTTATTTATTTATTTATTTATTTATTTATTTATTTACAAGAAAAAGTTTAATAGTCATGCTGCTGTGGGCCACACAGATGAGAGGTGCCTGTGTGAGCCAATATTTCTTTTAAATTTCAAGGGTATGCCAATTGGAAGGGGAAGGATTTGGTGACATAGAGAGCTTCTTCCAAAATAGAGTTTGAGATGGGTTTAGAAGTCAATATTACCATTGTCAAAAACTGACTCATCTGAGCCCTAGGAGAGTTTGATAAATCTTTGAATGCATTTAACTCTAGTAGAACTTTTCTGATGGGGATCTTGTGTGGAGTAAACCAATGGAAGACTAAATATACTTGCAAATTTAAATTCATACATATATTATTGCTGAGAGCCGTCCGTTTTCCACTAAAGAGTGGGTTTAAAAAATCATTAGACAACCACAGAGACCTGGAGTGGCCTGTGTAGAGAGTTCTGGGGTGGGAGGGGATGCTGCTTTGCAAACTGGAGGAATGTGGTATCCCTTTCACTTCTTCCCCTGGTGATCACGTAATGTGTGACAAGTAAAGACTGACTTCCACGCAGAGAGGGAGCATTTCCCAAAACCGTTAGGGAGATGGACCTCACAGCAATCTCAGATAGGCTGGTGTTCTTTCTCCCTTTATTCTGCTTTTAGAAAATAGGCTTATAATTTTTGTCTTCAGAAATGTATGGTTGCTTTCCATGAGCCGTAACCCATTAGGCCAGATTTAACCTAATGTTCTGAGAGGTTCCAGCTGTCACAGAGGTGGAATAATCCACCACCTAAGGGCACATGAGGCTGCACCAGATTTGAAGGCTAGAAATCAGAACAGTCAAAGGGCGTGTACGGTGCTGGGGTGGAGTGCTGATTTGGAAACATTTATATGTGGATGTTCCTGGCCTGGCATGAGGATAGGCCTTCTGGGGCAAAGTTCATTCTTTTATCTTTGAAATGCACTAGGCTTTGTGGGTAGCTTCCTTTCCAGATGAAGAGAAACTGGCCTGGCGTGGGCTGGTGACTTTCTCACGGCCAAAGAGAGCAACCCAACGATCCTGGGTGCTTGAGTGACGGTGAGATGAGGAGAAACAGGTGCTTCATACATTGAGCATCTCACCTCCCAGCATGGGATCAGCAGCAGCCTCTGAAACTTTGTCCCTTTCCATAGAAAACAAACTGTGGTTACCAGAGGGGAAAGAGGGGGGAGGGATAGATTAGGAATTTGGGATTAACAGATACACATTACTATATGTAAAATAGATAAACAACAGGGACTTACTGTATAGCACAGGGAACTGTATTCAATTTCTTATAATGAGCTGAAAATGGAAAAGAATCTGAAAAAATATATATGTATATGTGTAAGTGAATTGCTTGGCTGTACACATGAGACCAGCATTGTAAATTGACTGCACTTCAATAAAAAATAAGAATGAAAAAAAAAAGAATCTTTGTCCTTTCTAGTCAAATACTGGCACGTTCACTTTGATTACAGGGCCAATTACATTTTCCTACTATAATCTTCTAAGTATCCAACCAGATAATGTAAAACTGCAGTGAACAGTCTGTGAGATAGGTCCTTGCTGGTGCTCAAAGGCTGTAGAAGCGTTCTAGTTGTTGGATGAGCTTGAACTGAGGATGACTCTACAGCTAAAGTGAAACAGACTGTCTTCATTCCAGTTGGCATTTTAAAGAAGATGTCTATTTATCTCTCCCACATTATTAAAGTAAGTAGTTGAATGGGAAGGCAAGATGGGGGCTGGAGCATTGCATACTTTTTGATTCAGCAAGAAGCAGGCAGGTGACTCGTAGTCTTGTCCTTGTGGCACAGGATAGGACAATAAATGCTGTGGAATCGATGTTACCAAGACTGGTGCTCCATAAAACTTTCCCAATGTCTTACGTGGATCTGGGTCTAACCCAGACTCAGTCTGAAGCAAAGAGGGGAGTCATCTAATGTTATATTGTTACTCACCCCTACCATCCTTCTTACTCCTGTGAACAGAGATTTTTGAATCCAAAAGTAGGACTTGCTTGAATCTGGAATTCTAGGTCAAACTGTACCCATTGTATTTTCCATAGAGCAGGTTCATGTCCCTGGGCAGCTGTGCCAAATGAATTTGATTTTTTTTAAACTTTTTTTTATTGAGTTATAGTCATTTTACAATGTTGTGTCAAATTCCAGTGTAGAGCATAATTTTTCAGTTATACATGAACATACATATATTTATTGTCACATTTTATTTTTTTGCTGTGAGCTACCACAGCATCTTATGTCTATTTCCCTGTGCTGTACAGTATAATCTTGTTTATCTGTTCTACATATGCCTGTCAGTATCTACAAATTTTGAAATCCCGGTCTGTCCCTTCCCATCCTCTCCCCCTTGGCAACCACAAGTTTGCATTCTATGTCTGTGAGTCTGTTTCTTAGCATTCAGTTGTTTTCGTGAGAATGGAAATGATCCAGAATTAACCAAAGCGTGGACTTGCTGCTGTAGAGCACGGCCCATCCCTGAGATGATGGAGAATCTCAGGTGCGTGAATCCCACCTTTGGCTTTGCTGCTTCTCTGATGTGAAGAGAATCTATGAAGCTGAAAAAAATAGTTATGTTATTTCAGAACGAATTGTCTTTATCTTGCCCGTTGGTAGGATCAGTTCATTTATCATAGGGTTCGCTTGTTACCCAGGCAGTGGGTGGTGGGGGCAGTTTTCTGAGGGCAGAGTGAAAAGGAGGCTGGTTGGTGGATGAGCGATGAGAAGTTAGTGGAGGTAAAAGGAGAAGCAATGGCTTGTGGTCTGTCTTGAAGGGGAATGAATACGGAGTGTTAGCTTTTCCTGTTGTTTGTTTTTCCTTGCAGATACTTTGACTGTGAACAATAGTTTCGTAAGGGAGACAGAATGAGTTCTGCCAGGAAGGTTGGGAGCTGTGACAGGCAGAAGAAAAATGAAGCCAGATGGCACAGAGCTGTGTCATCACGCCTGAGTTTCACCTCGATCTGCATTCAGTTATTGCCTTTGCTTGGTACTCATTCAGGAGACAGTGTGTGTGTTCTGACTCTGAAGTAATGGATGAACTTTCAGGTACAGTATATTGAACTAAGTCTCACTACTTTCTTCCCATGCTGTGAATTCACTGATGCATCCATTCATTCAAGAGTCATTTACTGAGAGCTCATCATGGGACTGGCATAGTAGTAGGTACTGTAGGTTATCAATCACTTACTTCCTAGAAATTTTTATTGTAGTAAACAGTTTGCTTTTTTTTTTAAAGAAAAAAACAACAATTTGCTTTTATTCTAAAATTTGTTTTGGTTTTATGACTGAAGCTAAAGGCATCAAGCCAAGAGTCCATGAATGAATAAAAAAGGTGGAGATATTTGTGATGTTTTGCAGCTTTTTAGATCTATATTTCAGTAGACCTGTAAAGGCACTACTTGCAATATTGCAATATTTGAAATATTGCAAGCCGATTATGAGTAAGACAGACTCCTGACTGACTCGAGAGATGCCCTAGATGTTGCTCAGAAGGCAAGGTAATAATAGCCTTCTGTGTGCTCTTCTCTGTGTGTTATCCTGTATAATATTTACATCCAGTGAATGCTTACACTTGTCGGTATGGATTTTGTGTCCATTATTATTTATGGTGTAATGCTACAGTAATACTTGCATAAACTTTCAGGCATGAAGGTAGGAAATGTATGAGAAAAAGGAGACTGTGGGTCAAAGAAGAAGCCTTGAGATAAGACAGAAAGTCACTGACAAAAAACATAGAAGTCCACATTGTTGGGTGGGAGAGTGGAGAAGGGGAAACAAAATTGTGATCATCAGTAAAAGGATGAATGAGTAAGTTACCCATCTGATGGTCACAGTGAAAGGGATAGAGGTGATGAGAGCTTCCAGTGGAGAGGATGAATGGCAAGGAAGAGTTACTGGGTGAGCCGTGCCCTTCTGGCACCTGGGGAGGAAAAGGATGAAGACCTGAGCAATGGAAGCCAGGGTCAGTGTTAGCAGAGAGGACAGATGGTGGTGTAGCTGTGGGGCTTGGCTGGGGGAGGTTTCCTGGCCTCCTCCAAGGCTTAGTGCATGTGTAAGAAGGTGTTTTATGGAAAGAGTGAGCCAGCTACTGGTGGCGAGGTGGCTAACACAAATGTGGGCAGGGTTGAAGAACCAGACTTAATGTATGATTTCTGCGATAGCTTGGAATTTTAAATAAACATCTTAATAAAACTTTCGTAACAAAACTTTCTGGTAGGAGGACTTGTCCCATGTTTCAAATGTTTCCCAGGTGTTTCCCAGTAGAAATTTCCAACTGGCAGCATTTCATAATTCTGATTACCTGGGAGAAATTACTATAGCAAATTTAGGTTTCATTCTCAAATCATACATCTCCCTTCCCCCTGAAATGTCAGTTTAATTGTTTCTGGTTCCTTAAAGGGTCAATTTGAAAGAAGGCTGAGCCTGCAGCATAGACTGTCTATGAACGAGATATTTTGAGGAAATCTAATGTGAGCTCTTTAATTCCTCCTACATTCAAACCTCAGATAATAGAAGTAAGAACCTCTTAGTTTGTAATAAACAATCAAATCTCAAGTGAAGTCTACAGCCATTTGAAAAACACCCTGCTGTCCTTTCTCCAGGGGCTCATGCTGATAAATATCTCAGCCCCTCTCCCAGTTGCTGGTGCCATGGTGTCAGAACAGTAATAATAACTCAGCCACCCAGTGCTTGTCTGAACACAGTCTCAGAGAGCAGGTGCCAGGGAAGACACAGGAAGACTCGGTTGTGAAGGAAGATACATTCGTGGTCAGGAGAGTTTGGATTCGGATTCCAATAACTATGGAAGACAGAAAAGAAAGGCCATTACCGCATTCCAAATGGTGGGAAAAAAGAAAACCAAAGTGGGAAAGAGAGAGAGAAAAAAACCCATCACCAAATTGAGAAGAAAACTCTTGTAACAAAAGCTAGACTGGTGAATGACCTTTAGCTGTGGAAAGATACTATTCCGATGAAACGTGAACTGAGATTTCTTCTGAGGGCTCATTTACATTTTCCCTTTTTCAGTCTTCAGTGTATTTCAGTAGGTGTGTGGTTCTGCATGGCTAGTATCTTTGTCTCTTTGAAAAAGAGAAATGGGTCAGCTTGCTGTCGCTTGAGCAGGCAGGTGGTCAGGTGCTCTGGTGAGAGACATGGCTAAAGCCAGCCCTAGCCTTGCTAGGAGAGGGGACCATGGGGGGCTTGCCCTGAGGTGGCATTTTATGATCTAGTTGACCAAGGGGTTTTCCTCTCCAGCTGAGCATGGCTGACACTGAATTTGCTGCAGAGAAACAGGACTCTCCTCAGAGGTGATGAGGGCATTTGCCTGAATGTAGTCCAGTGGTACTTAGCTGCAGGGCATGTGTGGTGGGCGAAATAACAGCTCCCCAAGACGTCCATTGTGAATTATATTACTTTACACATGAAAAGGGGCTTTGCAGGTGTAATTAAGATAAAGGTCTTGACATGAGAGATTATCCTGGATTATCTAAGTAGGGCCAGTCTAATCACACAAGTCGTTAAAAGTTGAGCCACTTCCCTAGCTGGGTCAGAGAGAGAGGTGACAGTGGAGTAAGGATGAGGTAGATATGCTGTGAGGGCTCATCCTACTCTTGCTGGCTTTGAAAATGGGGGAGGGGGCTGTGAGCCAGCGCATGTGGGCGGCCTCTCGAAGCTCAGAAAGTCAACGAGATGGATTCTCCCCTGGAGCTTCCAGAAAGAAACACAGCTGACCTTGAGAACTGTGAGATAAAAAATTTATGTTCTTTTAAGCCACTCAGCAGCCAAAGAAAACTAAGACCACATTGTACTCTGTCAACACTATCTCTTTGTCATCTCTTGCTGGTTCATTTCATGAATTCTGTCTAAATAATAAAGCTGTAGTCTCAGGCCAGCTCCCGAAGGAAAATCTTGAATGTAGAACGTGATTTTAAAGGCTGAATCAAGTAAATAGGGCTACCTGTAGAGATATTAACAAATAAATGTGTTCACTCTTTTTACTCACAAATACTTTTTGCGCCCCTATTAGCAGCCAACCATTTTATTAGGTTCTGGGATTAAAACCTGAGTGAGGACAGATTCCTTCCTGCTCTCAAGGAGATTTGCTGGGGTAGACTGACTATCCATCCAGCAGTGCTTATGTGTGGGTGGACAAGCTTGCTTCTCTTTGCCGACCTCACTGTGGGTGTTGTGTTTAGAGTTCACCGTCCTCTACTGAGTTAAACCAGTCACCACGCCTTCATCCAGTTTTCGTCTTCCACACATTTATTTAAAGCTGTGGTCTATTGCCATTTCTCTTGTTCTTTTTTTTTGTTCCTAAGGGGTGATGTGGCTTATGTCTCCTGTATAATACTGACCTTGGTTTTCTCTTAGGAACCTGGTGCAGCATGGACCTGCACTGTTCCTCCTGAAAACAAACCATAAAACTGCCCCTCCCCATGCTAAAGTAGGAGAAAGGAAATAAACTAGTCAACTTCCTGAGCTGCAGCCTTGATGCCAGGAGGTGAGCTCGGTACATACAGGACTTGCAAGTGATTTAACGTTTCTTTCTGCTGAGGTAGTTTAGAATAAGTTGAAACAAATGATGAACAGGAATTATGTAGTAAATAAAATAGTTAAAGTCATGATTTTTTGTTGCCACCCATTATTTTCTAGAATTATAGACCCCAGAGGATTTCTTTCTAGGCAGGTTTTCTTGGTGAAGACGTGTCTTCCCTCACTGGTGATCAGCTTCCTAATTCTGACAGACATGTCTGCCCAGGCAAGTAGAGCAAGAATAACTAGATTAGCCTTTCTTTCCCTTGCCGCTCTTCGTTTGTTGACTCTACTAACAAAGGGACTGTATCAGGCAAAAGGAAAAATGCATCTATTACCAAGCAAAAATTTTGCTGAGACTTAAAGCTGTAACGTTCTCTGCCTGTTAACATCTAGTCAGATCTTTGTGTTTGAAGGGATGGTCTTTAATCCCCTTCCTCTGCTTTAAGGTGATGCCCTTTTCAAAACATGGCCCTGATTTACACAGATTAAATAGTGTTTGAATTGGCCAGAAAGAGAATGGGAGAAATGCAAGTACCGTAGCTTATTCGTTTCTGTTGATTCTTTCTTTAGATTTCCGACATTGTGGCTCTGTGGTCAGCCTAGTATCCTTGGCTAACCTCTGCGGGAAGGGCAGAGTGACTGTTGGAGGGGAGCGTTCAGAAGTGGCAGATGAATGAGAGAGAAAGCATGCTGAGTTACATCCATTCAGGGAGGTGATTTATGTGATAAAATGTGTGTGACGTTAATTGCTCTTCCTCTTCTCACGCATGACTGCCTGGCTGTCCTACCCCACCCGTGTGTGGGCAGAGAGCACGTGATCGACGTACAAATAGGAGGTACAGAGAGGGTGTAGTGTGAGAACAAAGGTGCTGGGAGTGGGCGAGTGACAGATTAAGGGAATAGCGGGCGGCAAGCCTGGGCAGAGAGAAGCAGCAAAATTCAGGCTAGGAGGGCAGACAGCCGGAGCCTGAGAGTATCACAAAACTCCAAAGGCGAGGCCGTGAATTGATAAGGGATTTCCCTGACTTCCACCTTGCACGTGAAGAAATCATCTTGCCTATTCTGAAGATTCAGGTGTCTAAGGAGAAATTCCATTGGTGATGGAGAAAGCCAGAATTCCTCCCCTCTGTCTAACTGATCTGTTCACGGCAATGAAGGAACATGTCAGGTTTGGCACAGATGACACGGGTCACCTAGGGAGAGAATTCTCAAGATCCAGCCCTGCCTGACACACTCAAAATTTAGATATCCAAAGAGGGCGAGGATGCCTAGAATAGTTAGCAGCAGAAAACACGATAAGATTGGAGAGAAATCAGGAAAGAGTGGTCTCACAAAAACCCAAGAGGAGAGCTTCATGGAGTGAACTGTGAACTCACAGGGAAAATAGAATAACATATGTGGAGAGATGAGTCTATAGGATGTGGAAACATGGAGCAGGCTCACTGGCATGATGTGGAAGGAAGCCAGGTTAAAATGGGGTTTTCATCAGCTAATTCTGGATGTCCACACAAAAGTTTTTTGAGCCCTTACTATGTAGCAGACATCATTCTGGGTGTTTGGGGATTCACTGATGAGAAAGCAGACATGCTGTCTACTTCCCTGGTGACCTATAGGGGATGGCAAATAAGAAAGAAAACAACAATTACAAAGACCAGAATGACCTTGGAATATTGGAAGGAAGGAAAAGGAAAGGTAATGTTATCTGAGGCACAGTGATTAAACAGAATGGAGAAGTTAAGGAAATATGAGATGACTGGGGCCAGCTGACACGACAAGGGCCTCATAGACTACATGGTAAGGGATTAGAATTTTATCCCACATGCAGTGGGAAGACTTTAGAGAGGCTTTTGCATGGGTGCAATGCTATTTGATTTTAAGAGTGAATGAGAGGTGAGGAAACAGAGACCATAAATATATCAACTTCCTCAAGATATTGTGCTAGGTAGAGTAGTAACTGACACTTATTTAGTGCTTGCTATGAGCAGTCCATATTTTAACTATTTTTACATCTCACTATTTTAATATTCATCATAACCCAATGAAGGATCTATTATTGGTCTTATTTTGCTTACAGGTAAGGAAACTGAGGCACAGAGAGAGGACCCAGAAAATGGTTTTTTTGTTTTTTACTTGCTTGTTTTACTTTGGATAGGACAGAGGTAGAGCTTCTATTTTAGTAAGAAAATAGAGAATATGGGCATAAATTCAGGTGGGTTTATTGTTGGGCAGACGCTACGAGTCTTCCCCCTTGTGATGCTGACTTTCTCAGGGCTCATCAGCTGAGGAGGAAGGAGCGGGGAGGTGCAGGGATGGAAAGTGACTAGGTGGAGAGCAGGATGTCCGTGTGCTGGGAAATGCAGAACGACTTGTTTTCCTCTAAAAGCTTATCCTTTGCAATTAGATCTCTAATCTGCCTGCAGTTACCTTTTTAGTATGATATGAGGTAGGTATCAAAATGCATTATTTTTCAGCTGGAAATACAATTTACCCAGCACTATTTATGACAAAGACTATCCTGTCTCTACTAAACCACAGTGTCACCTTGTCAAGTTAGTTGATTTTATCTGTCTGGACCTGTTTTGGGACTCCTTACTCTTCTCCATTGGTCAGTTGAAAACCTTTATTTTTTCACTAAGGTTTTCAGCTTCTACAGTGAAGGCTCAAATAAGGCCTCTTGGGTTTACTTTTACAACTACAAGGAATTTTATTGAGGTCAAGTATAAATATCTACAAATGAAGTACAAGGTCCTTCCTGTTACCTTCTCCAAATACAATGTGGAGTAGATACGAACTAGTATTGTGCCCTGCTCAGATGCTCCTACCAGACAGAAAGTCTTACATCTCTGGCTGCTGGCAGTGCTGTCAACATTTATCCTTTAGCTACAGTTCTCTTCAGGATTACTGAAGACCGCCACCTCTCCCAAAGTCATGTTCCCTGGGGCAGCCCACACCAAATGATTCCTCGGATTGCCTGCTGATACCACGGGGTGAGACGCTAAAGGGATCGGGAGGCAGAGGCACCATGGCGGTCGGCGGGACTTTACCTGTTTCTGCTGATGGAGAGGTTCCTCTTTTGGGAACCGAGGCCTCTAATTCTGAAGAGCCCTGAGTTGCAACAACAGGAAGCTTCCCCAGGAACTTGGAGAGACTCCCCGAATGGGTCACCAGGAGTGATGGTAAATGGGGCCACTTCTACATCCACTTCTTACTTTCTGGACCCATGTACTCCACCTGTTAGGGACCTACTAGGAACCATGTAAAGGTCAATGATTTGAATACAACATTTTAAAGGACAGCACTCTGACTTTGCAAGGTATTGCCTCTGCTCTCTCATTTCAGCACGTCCTTCTTGGTACAGTGTGCTATGACTAGTAGATTCCATGGGCATGTGCTAACCCCTGCACTTCCTTTGCTGTTGTTCTCTTGCTATGATAATGTAGGATGCTGGAAACAGTGGGTCAAATACTTTCTAAGTTTTCAGGCTGGCAAATAGGGGAGGTTAACCCTTACCTGGAATATTTGCATATTAGTGTCAGAATGAATCATTGCCTTTTCCAAGGTGGAAGGGATCTAAAGCAATCAGCTTGCCACCAACTGGCTAGTTGGTCTTTATTATTGTGTAATAAATCACCCCATCACTTAGTGGCTTAAAATAACAATTCTATTTTGCTCATGGTTTCTTAGTTTAGGTAGTCAGGAAGAACTCAGCTGGGCGGTATGTGTCCTATTCACATGGCTGCTGGGGCATCTAAGGCTAGAGGAGTCACTGCTAAGGTGGCTCTTTCCTCAGATGTCTGGTGTCTCCACCTTGGCCCCCCCTCTCTTTCTACATGATGTCTCGTTCTTCAAGGCCTCTCTAGATGGCTTGATCTTCTCACAGCATGGTTGTCTCAAGGTAGAAGTCTGATTTGTTATTTGACGGCTGGTTTCTCTTAAACAAGAGTTCCAGGAAAGAGCATTCTGAGAGGTCCAGGTGGCAGTTGCAAGGCTTCTTTTAGCTTAGCTTTGGAAGTTCCAGAATGTCTGTATTTTTATTGTTAAGTGAGTCATTAAGGCTTAGCCTGGATCCAAGTGAAAAGGGGAATAGATTTTACCTCTTTATGGGGAGAGGCCAGGTACATACAGGGAAGAAAAGACTCAGTGGTGGCCACGCTGGAGACAAGCTACCACAGTCTCATTGTGAATCCTGTAACGGGGATTTAGGGTTGATCTCTGTTGTTGGCAGGAGGCGATTTGGTAGATCAGCTAGATCAGCTTTGGTAATTGGGACCCCATGCATTTCAGCTCATGCATAGCCGCCATTTCTGCCACCACGACTACTTTGTCCACTTGCCCAATGCAAGAGGATGGCCAGTGCAGAAGCTGACCTATGTCTACTGTCAAATCATTTTGTGTACCTCTGTGGTTTTAGTGCCTTTTCTGTCATACGTTCTCTTCAGGCATCATATGCAATACAGAACCTTCAGGCTTTGACTCTACTTCCATATGTCCATCCATGTGCTCCTACTATAGATTTCCTTGACTCCAGTCTTTCAATATTTTTCCTTCCAAGACCTTGATCAACTGTGCTAAGCCATTCCCCATGGGTCACTCCCTACCACCTTTTTTTTTTTTTAATCTCAAGCAGATGACCATGTGTACCACCCAAAGCTCCGCCCAATAGGAGAATTTCCTCTCACCACTCTCTTGCAGGGCCACCCTTGAATAGGAATGTAAATTGTCCACTCTGTTTAGGCTTATTTACATCACATACTTATTTACATCACATACTGACCCATCCATGGACTGTGCTTAATCATTTTCCCCTTCATGAGTATTAGTCACAGTTCTCCAGAGAAACAGAACCAACAGGATATATATAAAGAGATTTATTATGAGGAATTGGCTCATACAATTATGGAGGCTGGCAAAGCCAAAATCTCCAGAACCAGTGTTCCCTTTTGAGTCCAAAGGCCAAAAGTTGTGGTAGAGTCAGGAAGAAGAGATGTCTTAGTTTGAAGGCCAACAGGCAGGCGAATTCTCATATTCAGGGGAGGATCAGCCTTTCCATTTAGGTCTTCAATTGATTGGATAAGACTCACCCACATCCTGGATGATAATCTTTATTCAGTCTACCCGTTTCAATGTTAATCTCATCCAAAAACCACATATAATAGTGTTTGACCAAAATATCTAGGATGTAATATTTGTATCAGCTCACACATACGGCCATGTAGCTATGGATGACAATGATGTGTGGATCTAGGCTGCCTGCTCATGGAGCTGGCTTGAACCCTTAGGCCCTCTTCATGCTCAGTCTCAGGTGTTCCACTCGTATCTTATGAAGGCCTGCTGCTGGGCCCTCTGGTCTTATGATTTTGTGGGTCTGATGGCTTATGATCAGCATTTCTGGCACAGTATTCACTTGATGTCCTAGGAACAAGCTCTCCATCTCTGTCATGGCTCAGTAGTGCAGCAGAATTTGTTGTTTGTAAGGTGTATAATTTGCCACTGCAGGGGATATGGTATTGTTCTCTTGCTAATGCTGTTGTGAAGTTCACACCTTTTCCCACTACTGACACATCCAATGTGATCGTGACTACTGGTCATATGATTCAAGAAGCAGGGCCACTTGCACCGTAACCTGGGCCTGCTCTCTCCTTTCCTGCTTTGGGCCCCATAGTAAATGGGTAGAAGTAATATCCCAGGTATGGAATATACTTCCTCCAGAACTCGAAGAAGACTGTTACGTGTTATACTTCTTGATGAGAGGTACAAAGTAAAATAATCTATGCTTTGCTTTGGAGGAAATGTCCAGAATGCTCCAGACTACTAAGCCCCTAAAAATTTAACTGACATGACAGCCTCCTGAACATTTACAGAATTTATCTCCCACCTTCTCATCTTCTGTGGCATGCCTGGGTGGTCCAGGCAGATGTGTATGGTTAACAACTGTTGTCCATTCTAAGTGAATGTGAACTGTTCTGATCTGTTTTTGGGTAAGATTAGAAAATAATGCATTTGCGGATCAATTTGTAGAATATTCCTTAATTTTGATCAACCTATGACTCAGCAGTTTCATCCCTAGGTATTTATCTAGGAGATGTAAGCCACTGAGGAACTTTTATTGGGATTAAACTAAATTGATAGATTTTGCTGTTGAAAAAATGATCTGAGAGAATATGAATGCATAAAAGTGAATAGGGTTAGAGGAAGTTTGAATCATAGAAACACTGGTAATTTTTGATAGAAATAATTAGGCAAAACCCCATCTTTAAATAAAGGTCCTAAAACCTAGCAGCCAGATTTTTTTTTCCCTCCAAGGAGAATGTTTTTCATGAGCTACAGAATACATTTCCAGAATCTCTCTTGAGGGTTGTTCTTAATGCATTGTTTCTATATTTTTTCTTTTTTCTTTTCATTCTGTAGTTGATTATAACAGTTGATGTAGGAGATTCAGGAACAAAGCATGTAGTGAACATTGTGATGAGTTGGTTAAATCCCTCCACCTCAGGGGTGAACTCTAATCAGCTTGTCAGCTGGAAGTGCTGCCAGCAAGCCCTCCTCAATGTCAGCCCACTCAGAGGGACATGCCTCATGTGGAGGGCACGTCTCCCCTAAGCATGCTGTCTTCCAAGGGAAGCCAACACTCAAATGTAAAGGTTTATAGTGTAAACACCCTCTCACCCCAACGTGGCACAATCTAGCATCAGAATTCGCCATGGTTGGCTGAGGCTTTTTTTAAGACTTTATTGTAGTAGAACATGCATACTGAAGAGGGCACAAAAAGAGTATATAGATGAATAAGCGATTGCAAGGTAAACACACCCAACAGCTTTACCAGTAGCCAGAAGCCCACCTCACGTCCCTTCTCCAGCAATATTCCCTTCTTCCTCTCCAGCATTAACCACACTGGCTTCTGACATCAAAGCTTAGTTTGAAGTATGATTTTCATATGCTGAAACGCACAGATATTAAGCATACAGTTCAATAAAACTTAACAAATGTGTATACTTTTGTAAACAACCCTATCGAGACAGAAAATATTTTCATCACTCCAGAAAGATGTCTCATGTCCCTCCCCAGACCATTCTCAACTCCCAGAAGCAACTGCTGCTCAGGTTTCCATCACCATAGGTTAGATTTGCTTGTTCTGAAAGTTCATATAAATAGAAACACATAGCATGTGTTTTTGGGTGTGAGTGTGTGTGTGTGTCTGACTTCTCTTCACTTAGCATAATGTTTTGAGATTCATTCTTGTTGTTGTGTATATCAGTAGTTTATCCTTTTTTGTGGCTGAGTAGCATAGCATTATATGAATATACCATAGTTTGTTTATATACTTTCCAGTTGGTGGACATTTGAGCTGTTTTTAACTTTTGGCTATAAACTAGTAAAGCTACTGTGAACAGTTTGTACAGGTGTTTTTGTGCACACAGGTTTTCATATCTCCTGGATAAACACCTGGGAATGAAACTGCTGAGTCATAGGCTGAATGTATGTTTAACCGTTTAGGAGACTGCCAGCTTTCCATGTTACATGCGTACCTGTAATACATGAGAGTTCTTGTTGCTGTATGTCCTTGCTAATAATTGGTATTCTGAGTCTTCTTCATTTTATCCTTTTTAGTGGTTATGTAGTGGTAATCATTGTGGCTTTAACTTGCATTTCCCTGATGACTAATGAAGTTAAGCACTTTTTGGTATGCTTATTGGCCATTCCTATATCTTCTTTGGTGAACTGTCTTTTTTAAGAGTTTATTTATTTATTTATTTATTATTTTTTTAAACATTTTTTATTGATTTATAATAATTTTACAATGTGTCAATGGAGTTTATTTTTGATGGGGTTCTTTGTCTTATTAGTTTCTTTAAATATTTTGGGGTACAAGATTTTTTGTGATAAATACATTTTACAAATATTTTCTCTCAATTTGTGGTTTACCTTTTCATCTCTTAACAGCATCTTTTGGTGAGCAGAAGTTTTTAATTTTGATTAAATCCAGTTTGCCATTTTTTTCTTTAAATGGGCCTATTTCATGGTGTCCTGTTTAAGAAATCTTTATCCTAACATCACAAAGTTATTTCTATATATGTACACATACATATATGTATATGAAAATATTTTTTAATGGATGTTTTAGCTTTTGTATTTAGGTCAATGATCCATCTCAAATTCATAATTGTGTATGGTGTAAGGTAGGGTTTTTTTTTTAAATGAGTTTCCAGTTGTTTTAGCACCATTTGATGAAAATGCTTTTCTTTCTCTATTAAATTGTTTAGAATCCTTGTCAAAAATAATTTCTGTGGGTCTATTTCTGAAATCTATATTCTGTTACTTTGATCTATTTGTTGATTCATATGCTAGGTACCACACTATTACTGTATTTTTTATTTTTATTTTTTTATTGAGTATAGTTGCTGCACAATATAATATGTTACAGGTATACAATACAGCGATTCACAGTTTTTAAAGGTTATGCTCCATTTATAATTGTTATAAAATATTGGCCATATTCCCTGTGTTGTATAAGATATCTGTGTAGCTTATTTTATATACAATACTTGGTACCTCTTAATTCCCTACCCCTCTATTGCCTCTCACATCTTCTTTGTCTATTCATTTGTTGATGGACACTTAGGTTGCTTCCGTATCTTGGCAACTGTAAATAATGCTGCCATGAACATTGGGGTGCATGTATCTTTTTGAAGTAGTGGTTTTGTTTCTTTTCGATATACACCCAGGAATGGAATTGCTGGGTCATGTGGTAGTTCTATATTGAGTGTTTTGAGTTTTGAGAAACCTCCATACTATTTTCTAACGAGGCTGTATCAATTTATATTCCCGCCAACAGTGTGCAAGGATTCCCTTTTCTCCACATCCTCACCAAAATTTATTTGTGTTCCTTTTGATGATAGCCATTCGGGCAGATGTAAGGTGATACCTCATTGTGGTTTTGGTTTGCATTTCCCTCATGATTAGCAACACTGAGCATCCTTTCATGTGCCTGTTCGCCATCTGCATGTCCTCTTTTGGAAAAATGTCTGTTCAGGTCTTCTGCTCATTTTTTAATTGGGTTGTTTGTTTGTATGATATTGAGTTATATGAGCTGTTTATGTATGTTGGATATTAACTGCTTATCAATCATATCATTTGCAAATATTTTCTCCCATTCTGTAGGTTGTCTTTTAATTTTGTCAGTGGTTTCCTTTGCTGTACAAAAGCTTTTGAGTTTAATTAGGTCCCATTTGTTTATTTTTGCTCTTATTTCCTTTGCTTTAGGAGGCAGATCCATAAAAATACTGCTTTGATTTATGCTAAAGAGTGTTCTGCTTATGTTTTCCTCTAGGAGTTTTATGGTTTCAGGTCTTACATTTGAGTCTTTAATTCATTTTGAGTTTATTTTTGTATATGGTGTTAGAGACTCTTCTGATTTCATTCTTTTGCATGTAGCTGTCCAGTTTTCCCAGCACCACTTATTGAAGAGACTGTCTTTTCTCCACTGTATACTTTTGCCTCCATTGTGGTAGATAACTTGACCATGAGTGGATTTACTTTTGGCCTCTCCATTCTGTTCCATTGATCTGTTTTTGTGCCGGTTGATTACTGTATTTTTAAAGTGAGTCTTGATGTAAGGTAGAGTAAGTCCTCCAATACTAACTTTAAAAAAAAGTTGTTTTAGATATTCTAAGTCCTTTGCATTTCTATGTAAGTTCAAGTTCTAGTGTCAGACTGTCAGATTCTACAAAGAAGTATGCCTGAATTTTTATTGAAATTGCACTGAATCAATAGATCAATTTGAAGAGAATTGATATTTTAACAATGTTGAGCCTTCAATCTGGCCTGTGAACATGACATGGTATATACTTCCATCCTTTTAGGAAGGATCTTCCTTAATTTCTCTTAGCAAAAAGTTGAAGTTTGTACTGTGGAGGTCTCACAAAGCTTTTAATTTACTCTAAGTATTTATTTTTGTATGCTATTGTAAATAGCATTAAAATTATTTTTCTGTTCATTGCTACTATATATAAAAATACAGTTGAAGTTTTTGGGTTAACTGCAATCTGCAAATTGCTGAATTCACTTACTACTTTTAGTAGTTTTTGTTTTTTATATTACTAAAGATTTTTTTTTCATATATGCTATCATGTCATCACGAGTTAAGACCAATACACTTCTTTTTCCCTTAGCAGCATGCATTTCTTTTTCCCTTTCTTATTGAACTGGGTAGGCTCTTGAACACAATGTTGAATAGAAATAATAAGAGCAGACATCTTCACCTTATTCCAATCTTAGGGAGAAAACATTTAATATTTTGCCATCAGGAAAACATTAGCTAAAGAGTTTTCACATATGCCTTCATTAGATTGAGGAACTTCTGTTCTCTTCCTAATTTGCTAAGAGGACTTTTCCCCCCTTTCTTTGTAAAATCACAAATGAATGTTGTTTTGTCAACATTTTGCTTTTACCTCATCCTATAATTTTTTCTCTTTAAATCTGTATTGTAGTTGTTGCCAGAGAATAGGCTCTTGTCTCACAAGGGAAAGACTTTAAGAGCAAGCCAGAATAAAGTGAAAGCAAGTTTATTTAGAGAGATTCACACTCCATAGACAGAGTCTCAGAAGGCCAGAGAGGCAGCCCCAGGTAACGTGATTGTTAGTTTTTATGAGCTGGGTAATTTCATATGCTAACAAGTGGGAGGATTATTCGAACTGTTTGGGGGAAGGGGTGGGAATTTCCAGGAATTGGACCCCGCCTACTTTTTGGCCTTTTATGATCAGCCTGGCAACTGTCATGGTGCCTGTGGGTGTGTCATTTAGCATGCTGGTGTATTACAGTGAGCCTGGAATGAGGCTCAAGGTCTACTGGAAGTCCAGTCATCTGTCTTAGGCTGAGTTGGTTCTAACCAGTTTATCCTCAAAGGCTGTGTCATTCTTTTAATGACTACGCCCTGCTTCCTTCCCTCCTGTCTCATAGTGAATTGTATTGTTTGTCCTGGTATGTTGAATCAACCTTGTTTTCCTGGGATAAATCTTACTTGATTGTGATGCATTTTTAAATATAATGCTGTAATTGATTTGCTGATATTTTATTACTATTTTTAAAAATCTGGACTATTGAGGGAAGTTGGTCTTCCAACTTTCATCTCCTTATATAATCCTTGTCTTATTTTGTTGTTAAGATTATGCTGTCTTCATGTGGTGACTTGGAAACTGTTCCTTCCCTCTTCTAGTTTTTGAAAGAATTTTTGTAGAATTGGCATTCTTTTCTTACTAGGTGTTTGATAGAATTCACCATTGAAGCTATTTGGGCGCTAACAGTTTTTAATTTAAAATTTTGATATTAAAGAAAAAAAAACAGATATAAGGCTGTTCAGATTTTCTGTTTGTTTTGTCAGTTTTGGTAAGTTGTATTGCTGTGTCCTGCGAGCATATTGACAGTGATGTTGTTGGCTAGGACTGCCTGGGGCACTGCCCCAGCCTTGTAGAACCCTCCCTGCCCTCATTCGAAGAACACGCCCCTCACTCTAGTCGTGAGGCTGGGCCAATGCTGTGGCTGGGCTGGCTTTTGTGATTCTTATTATGATCACAGGATGTACTTTAGCAGAAACAAGAGAACAAGATTTATTATTCACAGGTCCTTGAGGGTACACAGCATGCCTGAGGGCCCCACAGCAAGGTCTTAGTGGGGGAAGGGGGGGAACCTGGAACTCTGTCTTCATCAGGGTCTGAGAGTAAGGTGTCTGCGGCTTCCTGAGTTCACTCTTTATTGGTGAATTTAAAGCATGAGAACGGGAATTCATGTGTGTGAGGGGAGAAGTGGGAGTTACTTAAGCAGTCAGTTACCTAGGTAAACTAGGGCTTTCTAAAATTGGCATTTCATGAGTAGGAGTGGCCTGGTTCCTTATCTAGTTGCTTTGCTGTGTCATACAGCTGGCAATATGTTTATTTGAGATGGATATCTTTGAAATAGATGCCTCACAATCAAAAGCTTGATGTCACGCACTTACCTTACAATTAAAAGCTTAATGTCAGGCATGTGAACTATTTTTCAAGAAATGTATGTATTTCATGTAAGTTGTCACATTTATTGGCAAATGTTCTTCAAAATAACCTCTTCTTATTCTTTTTAATATCTGTAGGATCTGTAGTAATATACTTCCTTTTCTGATATTTGGAAATTATATCTTACTTCTTTTTCTTAATTACTCTTGCTAGATATTTATCAATTTTGTTAATCTTAAAAAAACAAACCCTTGACCTTGTTGATTTGCATGTTAATTTTTAAATAGCCTTAGAATTTTAAATAATCTTATTTTTACTGATTTCTAATTTAATACTGATGTCAGCAGAGAACATCCTCTGTTAGATTTTAGTATCTTCACTTCTATTAGAAAGATTATAAGTGACATGGAATGAGGTAATTAGACCTAATGCAACTTTTAGAAAGTAGACTTTACTTTTAGAGCAGTTTTTAGGAACTTAAGCAATTTTAAGAGCTGGTGAGGAAGTCTGTAGAATGTTGTTGCTTCTCTTTCTGGTGGCAGGTCTGAAGACACTATTGATCAGGGCTGATAGTGAGAAATACAAGCTGAACGTGAAGCAGAGAAGAGCAAGGACAAACTGGGACTAGTGAGGACAAACTGGATCTTGCATCTCTTTACTTCCTCTAATCTTGAAAAAGTGAGTCACCAACAGAAGGAACTGACACCCTTCACCACAGAGGTGCACATGCATATAGTCCAGGACTCAGAGGAGGTAAAACAGAAGATCCAGTGGGAGCTCCAGATATCGCAGGACGTGTTGCTGTTCCATGAACACAAGATGAGCCAACAGACCAGGGACAGTGTTTGAGCTTCAAGGGTACTTAGTGCTCTACATCAGCCCTCAGAGTGTAATGGTTGTTGCTTCCCTTTTTCCCCCTAAATCTTACTCAGATTTCTCCTGTGGCCAATGCGGAGTTGAAACCACACAGAAAAGGGAGTTCTGGGTAACAATGGTTTAGCTATGTCAACACAGTACAAATTGACACAGGGATTTTGAAGTCTCCAATTAAGATTGTAGATTTGTCTTATGTCTATTGTTAGTTATATCTTTTCCATCCTTTTATCTTCAACTTGTCTATTTTTAAAGATGTTTATTTTAAACAGCATATAGTTTTTTCTTATATTTTTGCCCATTCTGACATCCTTGCTTTTTAATCAGGGTTCAAAGTTTATTTACTGTTAATGTCATTATTAATATGTTGGACTTAATTCTATTATCTTGTGTTTGTTTTCTATTTTCCTTTTATGCTCTATTTTCTTCTCTTTCTCCTTTTGTGTCTCTTCTCCTAAGTTATCTTTAGGATTCGATTTCACCTCTGCTACTGACTTTTTATTACTGCCAAAGTTTTGAAAAATGTCTTCTGCTTCACAAACTTTATAAAAACCTTACAATTTTCACTCCTGCCTATTTTGTTTTTCTTGTTATATATTTTATTTCTGCATAGACAATAAACTCTACAATGGAGTATTACTTTTAACAATCAGTAGTATTTTAAAGAGATTTAAAAATGTATGAATAATATTTTAAAAAGTCCTATGTTTTCCATTGTATTTGCTTTTTTTTTGGGTGTTTCTTGTTTCTTCTTGCAGAACTAGATTTCTATCTGGAATCATTTCCTTTCAGCCTATGTATCTGCTTTTAGCATATCTTGTAAAACTCAGGTGTGCTGGGGATTCATTCTTTCAACTTTTGTGTGTCAGAAAATGTCTTTATTTTACTTTCTTTTTTGGTGACTAGTTTTTGTGGTTATAAAATGCTAAATTAACTTATTTCTTTCAGCATTTAAAAAATGTTCCATTGTCCTCTGGATTCCGTTATTTTGGATGAGAAGTCAGTCATTCTTCTTATTGTTCCCTTTTACGTAATGTCCTATTTCTTTTGTTACTTTCAAGGTTTTCTGCTTATCTTTGTTTTTCAGCAATTTGACTATGATGTAATTATGTGTAGTTTTGTTTTGTTTATTGTGCTTGAGTCCACTGAGATTCTTAAATCTGAGAGTTAATTCCTTTCATCAATTAAACAAAAATTCTCAGCCATATCTCTTTAAATATTTTTCTGACTTCCTCTTTATTCCTTCTTCTGAGACTCCAGTTATTTCCATGTGAGAGCAATTGCTATTGCCACACAATTCCTGGATACTGTCTCTTCTTTATTTACTTTCTTTTTTTCTCTTCATGATTTACTTTTAATAATTAATTTCAGTTCAGTGGTTTTTTTCTTCTTGTATCTCCAGTCTGCTGGTGAGCCCATTGAAAAATATCTTTATTTTTCTAATTTTATTTTATTTTTTATTATTTTTTTTTAATTTTTGAAGTTGAAGTATAGTTGATTTACAATGTTGTCAGTTTCAGATGTACAGCAAAGTGATTCAATTATATAAATACACACAAACACACACACATATATGTTCTTTTTTATATTCTTTTCCATTATAGGTTATTACAAGAAATTGAATACAGTTCTCTGTGCTATATAGTAGGTCCTTTTTGTTTATCTATCTTATATATAGTAGTGTGTATTGTTAATCTCCAACTCCTAATTTATCTCTTCCCCCAACCCCTTTCTCCTTTGGTAACTATAGTTTTGTTTTCTATGTCTGTGAATCTACTTCTGGTTTGTAAATAAGTTCATTTGTGTCATTTTTTAAATAACAAGATTCCACATATAAGTGATATCATATTTGTCTTTCTCTGTCTGACTTACTTCACTTAGTGTGATAATCTCTAGGTCCATCCATGTTGCTGCAAATGGCGTTATTTCATTCTTTTTTATGGCTGAGTAATATTCCATTGCATATACATACCACATCTTCTTTATCCATTCATCTGTTGATGGACATTTAGGTTGCTTCCATGTTCTAGCTATTGTAAACAGTGCTGCTATGAACACTGGGGTGCATGTATCTTTTCAAGTTATAGTTTTATATGGATATATGCCCAAAAGTGATATTGCTGGATCATATGGTAACTCTGCTTTGTTTCTTAAGGACCCTTCTAACTATTTTCCATAGTGGCTGCACCAATTTACATTCCCACTTACAGTATAGGAGGGTTTCTTTTTCTGTACACCCTCTCCAGCATTTATTATTTGTAGATTTTTAAAATGATAGCCATTCTGACTGATGTGAGGTGATAACTCATTATAGTTTTGATTTGCATTTCTCTAATAGTTAGGAATGTTGAGCATCTTTTCATGTGCCTGTTGGCTGTCTGTATGTCTTCTTTGGAGAAATGTGTATTTAGGTCTTTTGCTAATTTTTTGATTGGGCTTTTTTTTTTGGTATTAAACTGTATGAGCTATTTGTATATTTTGGAAATTAATCTCTTGTGAGTCTCATTGTTTGCAAGTATTTTTTCTCATTCCATAGGTTGTCTTTTTATTTTGTTTATTCTAATTTTATTTTTTTATTTCTAGTATTTCCATTAGCTTTTTATATAGTTTCCATTTCTCTTTTGAAATTCCTCATCTGTGCACATATGTTGGTCTCCTTTTTCATTAGATCCTTTAATATGTTCATTATAGTTACTTTAAAATCCCTGTCTAATAATTATAGTCTCTGATTTATATTTGGATCTGGTTTTATTGAATGTTTTCTCTCTGAATTAGTCAGCTCAGCTGCAATAACAAGCCACAGACTGGTGACTTAAACAGACATTTATTTTCTCACAGTTCTGGAGGCTGGAAGCCCAAGTTCAAGCAGGCTGGTTTCTGGTGAGTCTTCCCTTCCTTGTTTGCAGATGGCCACCTTCTCATAGTGTTCTCATACGGCCTTTCCTCTCTGTATGCGCTGAGAGAGAGTAAGGTCTCTGGTGTCTCCCCTCTTATGAGGACACCAGTCTTACAAGATTAGGGCCCCACCATTATGACCTCACTTAACCTTAATTCTTTCTTAAAGGTCCTCCCTCCAAATACAATCACATTGGAGGTTAGGACGTCAATACAGAATTTTTTTTAAGGGGGAGGACACAATTCAATTCATAACACTTTCCTAGGGATAGGTTACATGACCTTGCTTTTTTTGTGTGTCTCATAATTTCCAACTGAATTTTAGACTCTGAGTATAAAGAACATTAGATCTTGAAGTAAATAATATTTTTGCCTATAAAAGTCACGTTTTCTTTTGTCAGGCCACTAGGAGACTGAGTTATCTAGTCTATGGTTGATCTGGCTTTGGATTTAGTGGTTACTTCAGTTGGATTTTTTTTTTTTAACACTGAGACTGAGATTTATAAAATTTCAGAACCTAGTTCATCAAAAGACACCAAAAACAGTCAAGCCACAGAATTCAAAAACATCAGCAATGCACACATCTGGCAAATGACTTGTATTGATAATATAGAAATAACTCCTACAAATCAATAAGATAAAAGCAAATAATCCAGTTAAAACAGAGAACTAAACAGGCACTTTACATAAAAGGATATCAATACAGCCAAAACACAAATAATGGTGCTTAATGCTAGTATTTATCACAGAAAATCAAATGATGAACTTCAGTGAGAGACCACTGCAGATGGCCAAAGTCAAAAAGGTTGACAATCGCCAAGTATTGGTGAGAGTTTGGTATAGTTCGCCAATGGCTTCAGATTATTTGAAGGTGAGTTTACAGTCTTTCCCATAGCAGGCTTGGGATCTCTGTGTCTGGAGCTTTCCTTGCCCTTAGCATTCGGGATCCTCACATGCCTGCCTGCCAGGAAATCTCTCTCAGTTATATTGTTGTCCTCAACCACAGGCGGCTGCTGCTGAGGCCCAGAGCGACCTTCAGCCCTGGCATCCGAGAGGGGGTCCCTCTCAGCTGGCCTGCCCTTCCTGCAGCTGTCCACTCCTGTTACCTTCTTTCTACGCAGCAGAAGGGCTAGAGTTCCTGGGAGGTTTCTTTCCATTCTCCTATTCTGTTCTCAGACTTCAGCAGGCCTCACGTGCTTGAACCTCCCAGGATTTCTCTCAGCTCTTTTGCCCCATCCCAGCTCTAGGTGACCCCTTCTTCACACTTATTAAAGGCCTAGAGTGAATGAAGGGGTTCCGCTTAGTTTTTCTGCTCTCCGCTCAGACACCCATGTCTCTGATGCCTGAACCGCAGAGCATTCTTTCTCAGTTCCTCTGATCCAACTCCAGTCTTTCTTGTGAGCACATGGTGAAGGCCTGTGGATAAGAGTTGGCAGTTGTGTGCAGACTCTCTTTGTTTCTGGATTTTAGGGATTTGAGATCATCAGCATTAAAACTTTATTAAAAGTTCAACTGCTTTTTTCTCCCCTCTGTCAAAGGAAGCCTCTTGCTTTCCTTCTGCTCTACTACGGTTGCTGGCAAGCAAAGGACTCTTCTTTCTTGGGAGTGTTAGCTAAAACAAAGGGTTAGATTGTCAAGCAGCTCACAAGAATCAGAGCTATTAGCCAGTGTCAAGTTTTACTGATAATTTCAAGTACAGAGGTAATGAAGAGGCTCAGACAAAGCAACAGGAAACCTAAGATGCTAAGGGCAGCTCTCAGATTTTTCTTTTCTACATCAGACACATGCTCTCTAGTTCAGAG
The DNA here is from genome assembly GCF_048773025.1 of Camelus bactrianus. Lineage (NCBI taxonomy): Eukaryota > Metazoa > Chordata > Mammalia > Artiodactyla > Camelidae > Camelus > Camelus bactrianus. The sequence continues at coordinate 42,240,438 of NC_133539.1, forward strand.
TAGATAAGACCTCCAAGTGAGGTACTGAGACATTATCTCATATAGTGGGAGTATTTATTCTATGATACATCTCCATTTTATACCCTGGTGTACGTGACATTCTCTAAGAAGCCATGGCTCATAAATCTATACATTCTAGGTTTATTATTTTTATTTGGTTTATATAATTGACATACAGTATTATATTAGATTCAGGTATGCAGCATAATTATTCAATATATTTACATGTTGTGAAATGATCACCATATTGACTAGTTGACATTCATCACCTTAATCAGCTACAATTTTTCTTTTTTTCTTGTGATTTTAACTATTAAGATCTATCCCTTGCCTCTGGCAACTGTGAACTAATCTGTTATCTGTATGAGTTTTTTTTTGTTTGTTTTTGTTGGTTTTTTTTGGTGGTTGTTGTTTGTTTTTTTAGATTCCACATATAAGTAAGATCATATAGTATTTGTCTTTCTCTGTCTGACTCATTTCACTTAGCATAATTCCCTCAAGGTCCATCCATGTTGTCACGAAGGGCAGGATTTCCTTTTTATATGGCTGAATAATATTCCAGTATATATCACATTTTCCTTATCTAGTCATCCATCTATGCACACTTAGGTTGCTTTCATGTCTTGGCTGTTGTAAATAATGCTACAGGGAAAATGGAGGTGCAGATATCTTTTTGAGTTAGTGTTTTTGTTTTCTTTGGGTAAATACCCAGAAGTGAAATTGCTGGATCATATGGTAATTCTATTTTAGATTTTTTGGGAACCTCCATACTGTTTTCCAAGTGGCTGCGCCAATTTATATTTCTACCAATAGAGCAGGAGGGTTCCCTTTTCTCCACATTGTTGCCAACACTAATTATTTCTTATCTTTTTGATGATTGCCATTCTGACAGGTGCAAGGTAATATCTCATGTGGTTTGGACTTGCATTTTTCTGATGATTAGTATTCTAGCCAGCTTGCTGACTCTATTTCCTAAAGAATTACCTTCTGCCATCTGAACAGTTCAGTAGGATCTAGATGGGCATTCTCTGGACCGCTATATAATTCCCTGTTAAATCTCTCCCTCTCAGCAGTCATTAAAACCAATATTGCTGGTAAGACAATATTCATTTCTTACTTCGGGGGGAAAGAGGGTATTGCATATGAAACTTGCCATTGCTACATTTGATTTTCCACTTGATAGCTCTTGGGCAAGCTCATTTGCTGCCTTTTAAAAACATAACTGTTATATAAAAGAAAGCATTGACAGTAATAGGAAACGACTTCTGAAGAGGAAATGATGACAGGAAAGAGGAAGTTCATGGGCACCAAAAGAATGGTGTCAGCAGTTTCATGCGAGAGTAGTGTAATTAATGTCTTAAGCTTCTGAACTCACGAAGCATCCAAGAGAGAAAATCCCTTATCTATTCTTCTTCCTCTTCCCCAACATGACAAAAAATAATTTGGGAGCGTTACTTAATAGTTTGTGGGTTAGTTTAGAGGTTAGGTTAGAGTCTCAGTTATCATTTACTGTAACTATGTTCGGAAAAAAATTTCTGAACAGTATTGCTGCCTCTGACACTGTTAGAATTTCTGGGTTAAATGAAGTCTGAACATTTCAGGGCAGTATACCTCTGATAGTCTAGCTTCAGACCACACTGTCGTGGGATAAATTAGTAGAGCGCAAAGGCCAGATTATAAGGAGTTTGGAATGAGTAGGGAATGAGGGAGTAGAGGCTGTGAATATTAGAAAAAGTCTGATGGTAGGGAGGAGAGACACTGGATAGCATCTCAAGAAAGGAGGAAGTTTCCCCCAACCTGTTTTTTTTCGGTTGTGTTGGTAGTTTTGTTTTGAGAACCAAGAAACTACTGAAAGACTTAACTGGAAGTGAAGATTCAAGACAGGAGTCAGTTGAACAGAGGGCTCTTCAAGAGGTTGCTCATTGAGGAGATTTCTGTGCCTCTCCATCACCGAAACAAAACAAACCACCGAGACAGCAGAAGTCACTCAGTCTTCTGCATTACTGAATGGAACGCTTGATAGTAATACCTGAACATCTTGTTTGTAAAAAGAGAAATTAGAGGTGACATCACTCACCTTGTAAAGGGATTACAAAGGAATTGTTGGGTTGTTTCAAGTGCTAATTTCCTGAAATTTCTTTACAGGTCATTAAATGCTCAACAGTGTAAAAAACTAAAAGCTTCAGTATTCCAAGTCAATGCTGATAAAGAATTACCAGAAATTAAAACAAACTGAAACAATGCTTTCTAGTGTTATTTAAGGATATTATTGTTTAGGAATATTCACATTTCTGGGCTAACATCTTTTACTTTACCAAAAAAGGAAGCTAAGTTACCATTCTGTCCTGTTAAATATTAAATACCTGGGTCCCTGAATGGGACTCTGAATTGTTTTTTGTCTTGTAGGAGAGGCCCATCCAAAAAGTCATTTGAACCACCTGAGTGGACTGGAATGTGGGCAAAGAATCGGCAAAGAGATTGACTTAACACTCTAGAAAGTTCTGAATGCTCATGACCTCGAGAAAAAGACTGACATATCTGTCGTCTACATTTTACTGCAAAAAGTTCTTGATGAGATAAAAACAAAAATCTTTTAAGTTCTGGATTTTAGCAGTTTTTAGAATTTCAGAGGTGACACAGCGCCCACTTGGAGACAGCGCTCCGTGACGTTAAGCGCCGTACGCGCTGCTGGGAGCGCCTGAGGGGCGAGTGACAGTGTGGTGCTGAGACACCGGACAAGGGGAGGAAAGTTCTGGGATTCCTCAGAATGCAAGTACAAGGGGTTTTCAGGTATTTAGTTTGCAGAGCTACAGAGGGACCCAATCAAGTATTGATTTGACTTCTGATCAGCATTTGCTTTTGAGAAATTATTCAGGGTTGGAAAAAAAAAAAACCCATTGGAAAGAAGTAGACAGAACAGTGCCCGGTTCTCACGCAGGGCCAGGAATGGTGTGTTCCCACTAGACAGACTGGAAAATGCCATCATGGACAGGTGGAGTACCCAAAGACTGTTGCTCCTATGGTGAGAAATAATCAGCCCTAGAATAAACGCAGCTCTGGTCCTGCCTAACGAAGTTTAAAAGCCAGACCCAAAATAATCAAACTGTTCTTATGTAACTGAACTGCATTGCAGAGCAAAGCTCAGAAGTACTTTCAGAGTACCAAAATATTCAGCATTCAACAAGGTAAAATTCATAATACCTGGCATCCCATCAAAAATTACCAGGTGTGCAAAGAAGCAGGGAAATATGACTCATAATGAGGAGAAAATCAATCAGAACAAACCTATAACTGGCACGGGTGTTAGAATTAGCAGATGGGTATGAAACTACAGTTATAGTTATTATACCTATATTCTATATGTTCAATAAAATAACATGTAAGACATAGAAAAGTCCCAGGCCCACTTCTAGAGATGAAAATTAATATGTCTAAGAAAGCAAATACAATGGATAGAATTAATGGAAGGTTAGACATTGCAGAAAAAATAATAAACTCGAAGACATAACAATAGAAACAATTCAAAATAAAACACAAGAAAAAAGAAATAAAAAATGAGCAGAGCATCAATGAGCCTTGCGACAGCTTAAAGCAGCTTACTGTAGTTGTAGCACAAGTTCCTGAAAAAGGAAAATACAGAAAAGTATTTGAAGAAATAGTGGTTGAGAGTTTTCCAAATTTAGTGAAAATTATAAGCCTACAGATGCAAGAAGTACATTGAAACCCCAAACACAAGCAGCTTGAAGAAAACTATACCAAGGCACATCACTGTCACATTGCTAAAAAGTAAAATGGTAGGGAAAATCTTTTAAGTGGTGAAAGATGACACATTATGTGTAGAGAAACAAAGATAATGATGGTAACAGACTTTTCATTAGAAACCATGCAGTTGAGAATACGCCACATCTTGCAAGGGTACCCAAGTGAAAAACTGACGCTGAGAATTGTATACCCCATAAAAATATCTTAGAGAAACAGAGGTGAAATAAGAATTTTTAGACATAAACAAAAGCCTCAAGAAGTCATCATTAGCAGAGCTGCACTACAAAGAAATGTTAAAAGAACTTGTTCAATCAGAAGGAAAAAGGTAGCAGATGGAAATACGGAGCTGCACAAAGAAATGAAGAGCACTGGACATGCTAACTACATGGGTACATACGATATTTTTCTTACTTAAATATTTCAAAAGAAAACTAAGTTAAAAAGATAACAACGGAGTTGTGTGTAGTTTCTAACATATTGTGGTAGAGAGAATTTTAAAAATGATGCCCCAAGATCCCATGCTCTAATATTTGGCGCCACTGAATATGATGATACCGTTTTGTTGTGTTATGTTCTAATGTTCTGCCATGTTATGTTTTACAGTACAGTTGACCTTGAGATAGGGAGATTATACAGGTGGACCTGACTAATCATACAATTACTTTTTTTTCCAATTTGTTTTTATTGTGATAAAATACACATAACAGAAAATTTACCATCTTGATCATTTTTAAGTGTCGAGTTCAGTGATAGCAAATACATTCATAGTATTGGGAAACCATCACCACCATCCATCTTCAGATGCTTTTCATCTTGTAAAATTGAAACTCTGTCCCTTAAATGCCAGCTCCCCACCCCTACTCCTCTCAGCACCACCCTACCTTCTGTCTCTATGAACCTGACTACTCTCGGTACCTCATATATAGGAAATGATACAATGTTTGTTCTTGTGTGACTGCCTTTTTTCACTTAGCATAAAATCTTCAAGTTTCATCGGTGTTGTAGCCTGTGTCAGAATTTCCTTCCTTTTTAAGGCTGAATACTTTTCCAGGCCACATTTTGCTCATCCATTCATCAGTGCATGGATGCTTCTGTTGCTTTCATGATTCAGCTATTGTGAATAATGCAGCTGTGGATGTGACTGTACAAATATCTCTTCAAGACTCTGCTTTCAATTCTTTTGAGTAAATACTCAAATGGAATTGCTGGGTCATATGGTAATTCTGTCTTTAATTTTTTGAGGAACCACCATGCTGTTGCCACAGTAGCTGTTATCATTTTATTCCCACCAGCAGTGTACAAGTGTTCCTATTTCTCCATATCCTCACCAAAACTTGTTGCTTTCTGGTTTTTTTTTTTTTTGAAAGTAGCCATCTTCATGTGTGTGTGGTGGTATCTTGTTATACTTTTAATTTTCATTTCTCTGATGATTAGTGATGTTGAGCATGTTTTCATGTGCTTATTGGCCATTTGTATATCTTCTTTGGAAAAATGTTAAGTTCTTGCTTTTTAAAAAAAATTTTAATGGAGGTACTGGGGATTGAACTGAGGACCTCATGCATGCTAAGCGTGTGGTCTACCACTGAGCTGCACCCAGCCCTCCCTCGCTTATTTTTGAATCAGGTTGAGTTTTTTATTGTTGCTGTTACTGAGTTTTAGGAGTACTTGATTTATTCTGGATATTAATCTGTTATCGGATGTATGATTTGCAAGTATTTTCTCCCATTCTGGGGTTGCCTTTTTACTCTGATGATTGTGCCTGATGCACAAAAAATGTTTAGATGAAGTCCAATTTGTCTATATATATTTTTTTTCTTTTGTTTTTTGTTGCTTTAGTGTCATGGTCAAGAAATCATTGCCAAATCCCATCTTGGGAGGTTTGTACCTTATGTTTTCGTCTAAGAGTTTTACTGTTTAGGTCTCACATTGAGATCTTTGATCCATTTTGAGTTAATTTTTGTATATTTTTATATGTGAGGCCAGGTCAACTTCACTCTTCTGCACTTGGATATCCAGTTCCCAGCACCATTTGTTAAAAAGACAGTCCTTTCCCTCTTGAGTGGTCTTGACATACTTGTCACCTAACTACGTATGACTGTGGTGGTGGTTACAGGATGGTGTGAGTTTGTCAGCTGCACACAATGATGAGGTTCCCTGTATGTAAGGGTTTGATTCCACTTTCTCCGCTTACCTGCTGTGAAATCATATGAGTTCTTTTAAAAGCAGGGTGTAGCTGAGAGGAAGGCAGAGGGACTGAAAGCACAAGGAAGATTTGATATATTGGTGCTGGCTTTGTAGATGAAGGGGTTCATGTGCAAAGATTGGAGAGTGGCCACGAGGAGCTGAGAATGACCCCTTGTCTACCATCAAGAAGGAAATGGGGACCTCAGCACTAAAACCATGAGGAATTAAATATTGTCAGTAACAGAAATAAGGTTGGGAGATGACCCCATGCTCCAGGTAAGAACACAGTGGGCTGATATCTTGATTTCAGCCTGTGAGACCCAGAGCAAAAAACCTAGCCAGGTCATCTCAGATTTCTTATAGAACTGTGAGATTATAAATGGGTGTCCTGTTAAGCCTCTACATTGACGGTAATTTGTTATGCAGAAAACTAGAAAACTAATATACTTATATAGAAGTAAAATGTGTGACAAACATGCCACCAAAGCTGGAATGGGCAGATGAAAGTATACTGTTGAAATAGAAGTATTAGTTAATATTGTCAACAAAGGAGATAAAAAGCAACTATAAAAATGTTTAATTAATTTAAAAAAGACAGAAAATGAAAAAAGGAATAAAGATTATATGGGACAGATAGAAAAAAGGCAGCAAGATGATAAGCTTCAATCTAACTGTATCAGTAGTCACATTAATTGTAAATGGACTAAGCACCCCAATTAAAAGGTAGAAGTTGTCGCACTGGATGAACAGGAAGACGTAACTATATGCTGGCTATAAGAAATGCACATTAAATACAAAGGCACAAAAAATTAAAAAAAATACAAGGTTGGAAAATGATGTGTTAACATTATTTAAAAGAAAAGTGGAGTGCCTATATTAATAACAGATAAAGTAGATTTCAGAGCAAAGACTATTACCTGGAATAAAGAAGGTCATTACATAATAATAAAGGTGTCAATTTATCAGGAAGAAATAACATTCCTAAAGGTTCATGCTCTCAATAATAGAGCAGAGAGCTTTGCTTCAAAAGACATGAAACAAAAACAGATAGAACTGCAAGGAGAAATAGTCAGATATTTCATTATAATTCTCTCAATAGTTGGTAAAGCAAGTAGACAGAGAACTAGTTAAGACCTGTGACTTGAACAAGACATTTAAGCAGCCTGACCTAATTGGCATTTATAGAACACTCAAGACGAGCAGCTTATTTTCAAGTGCAGACATTTATTTTCAAATGCATATAGAATGTTTACAAAGATCACATTCCAGGCTATTAAAGTCTGAATATCTTTAAAAAAATAGAAGTCATACAAAATATGTTCTCTGGCCACAGTAGAATTACCTTAGAAATCAGTAACAGAAGGATCTCTGGAAAATCACCAAATATTTAGAAACCAAACAACACATTTCTAAATTACTCATGGGCCAAAGAAGAAATCAAAAGGAAAATAGACAAATCCCCAATTATAATCAGAAATTACTGTGAACTGAATGAAAATGAAATCACAACATATGAAAATCTTTGGATGCTGCTAAAATAGTAGTTATAAGAAAATTTACAGCACAAACCAAAGGGGGAAAAAGACATTCAGTTTGGAAAGAAGAAATAAAACTAACTTTATTTGCAGACAACATACTATTCCATGTAGAGAATTCAATGTCTAAAAAAACTTCTAGATCTAATGAATGAGTTATCAAGGTTGCAAGCTACAACATCTATACACAAAAATCAATTGTATTTGTATATACTAGTAACGAACAATCAGAAACTGAAAAAAAAGCCATTTAAAGTAACATCAAAAGTATGAAAATACTTAGAATTGTATTTGATAAAATGTAAGACCTGTATACTAAAATCTACAAAACATCATTGAGAAGAACTCAATAACGGAGAGATACACAGCATTCGTAGGTCAGGAGAGTCAGTGTTGCCATGATGTCAATTCTCCTCAAAATGATCTAGAATTTCAGTATAATCCCAATCAAAATTCCCACATGTTTTTACATATGAATTGCAAGATAATTATAAAATTCAAATGAAAAAGACAAAAGACCTAAAATAACCAACACAACAGAAAAAGATCAAAGTTGGAGGCCAAATATTACCTGATTTCAAGAAAGTCTTAGAAATTATGGTAATCTAGACGGTGTGCTAACGATATAAAGATAGACAAATAGATGAATGTAATAGAACAGAGGGTGCAAAAATAGATCCACACACATATGTGGACAACTGAGGGCACAAGGCAATTCACTGGAGAGAGGTGGGGCTTTTCAACCAGTAGTGCTAGGACAATTGGATATTTTTATGCAAAACTAAGAGCTTAAATTCATATTTTGTACCATATACAAAGCTTGATTCAAAATGGACCATAGACCTAAATATAAGAACTAAAACTATAAAATGTCTATGAGAAAACTTAAGAGAAAATATTTTGAAACTTAGATTAGGCAAAGGTTTTATAGATATGGCACCAAAAGCCCAATTTATAAAAGAAAAAGTTCCTAAATTGAACCCAATCAAAACGAAAAACTTCTGCTTTTTGAAAGACAGTGTTAAGAGAGCAGACAAGCCACAGATTGGCATCAAATATTTGCAAGTCCTATTTGATAACAGATTTGTATTCAAGTATATAAACTCTCAAAATCCAACAGTAAAAAAACACAAAACCTGACAAAAAGGAAAAAGATTTGAATGGACATTTCACCTAAGAAGATTTATAAATGGCAAATAGGTAATAAGTGCATGAAAAGATGTTCTGCATCATTTGTTATTCAAGAAGTGCAAATTAAATCTCAAAAATGTTCTCCTAGAACAGTCTACTCAAGCAATAGAAATAAAAGCAAGAATAAACAAATGGGACCTAATGAAACTTACAAGCTTCTGCACAGCAAAGGAAACCATAAGTAAAACAAAATGACAACCTACGGAATGGGAGAAAATTTTTGCAAATGAAACCAACAAAAGCTTGATCTCCAGAATATATAAGCAGCTCATACGACTTAATAAGAAAAAAACAAACAACCCAATCCAAAAATGGGCAGAACAGCTAAACAAGCAATTCTCCAAGGAAGACATACAAATGATCAATAGGCACATGAAAAAATGCTCAATATCACTAATTATCAGAGAAATGCAAATCAAAACTACGATGAGGTATCGCCTCACACCAGTCAGAATGGCCATCATTCAAAAGTCCACAAATGACAAATGCTGGAGAGGCTGTGGAGAAAGGGGAACCCTCCTACACTGCTGGTGGGAACGCAGTTTGGTGCAGCCACTGTGGAAAACAGTATGGAGATTCCTCAAAAGACTAGAAATAGACTTACCATATGACCCAGGAATCCCACTCCTTGGCATATATCCAGAAGGAATCCTACTTCAAAAAGACACCTGCACCCCAGTGTTCATAGCAGCACTATTTACAATAGCCAAGACATGGAAACAGCCTAAATGTCCATCAACAGATGACTGGATAAAGAAGAAGTGATATATTTATACAATGGAATACTACTCAGCCATAAAAACCAACAACATAATGCCATTTGCAGCAAAATAGATGTTCCTGGAGAATGTCATTCTAAGTGCAGTAAGCCAGAAAGAGAAAGAAAAATACCATATGAGATCACTCATGTGTGGAATCTAAACAAACACACAAACAAACAAACAAACAAAGCATCAATACAAAACAGAAACAGACTCATAGACATAGAATACAAACTTGTGGTTGCCAAGGGGGCGGGGAGTGGGAAGGGATTGACTGGGATTTCAAAATTGTAGAATAGATAAACAAGATTATACTGCATAGCACAGGGAAATATATACAAGATCTTATGGTAGCTCACAGAGAAAAAAATGTGACAATGAATATATATATGTTCATGTATAACTGAAAAATTGTGCTCTACACTGGAATTTGACACAACATTGTAAAATTATTATAAATCAATAAAAAATGTTAAAAAAAAGAAGTGCCAATTAAAATGACAATCAGATTAGTTTAGAGGACAGACCGCTAGAGCAGTAATAGATTGTGAAATACCAAAGATCTTTTAAAATAAATGTCAAGGCTAATTTTCTCACAGAAGATACTGGGGAAGAAGATGAGGAAAAGGTTTATGAAATAAAGCATTTAATACACTGAAAAATGATGTAATCAGCATGTGGCTTGATAGTGGTCTTTCTGTTACAGAGCAAGAGCTGTGAAATTCTTTCTTGTTCTTGGTTTACAAAGTTGATTAAGTGGCAAGGGCTCTGCCGTACTTTTGAGGGGCATAGTAGCTGTTTAACTAATGTCTGTCAGACTGAACTGAATTAATTATCATCTCGTCTCTGTAATTAAGGAACTTGAAATTCATGGCCACATATGCTTCATAGGCTAATTAACCTCAACTCAATTTTGGAGATTCCTTACCTCAAGGTACTTAGTCTTCCCTGATGCAAAATACTGAGGTAATGATAGACAGGAAGCAGTGACTTATGAGGAGAACATGCCTGGGGAACTCCAGAAAGCGTAGGGGGAAGGATCTAAGAGAGGTGAGGCTGGGTTGGGCTGGGGTTGGCTGGGTACTTCCATTTCCCGTGGTTTCCACATATCCTTTCCTGAGTGGAGTAGACTTCACTCAGTGATAGGTATTTGTGTGTTCTCCCTTCTTTCTTGTTCTTGCTGGGTTAGAAGCTTGTTGGGCCTGATGGTGTGATTTTGGAATGAAAACAAGTAACCCAAGTTTGAGATTTTCTTCATTAATATTCAGCAGCCTGATATGTGAGCAGAGGGAGTGGATGACAGTTTGCTCAGAGCTGGGACTTGCCAAAGTCAGCGTCATGGAAGTAGGAAGGCACGAGGGATTCTGGAGTACTAACAGGAATTGTATTAACGTTCACTGTCAGAGCCAAGGGTGGATAAGAAGGCAAATAATGGAGGTGATGAGGTAGGGGAGGAACGAATAGGCTGAAAGCTGTGGATGAAGGTGAGTGAGCGAGCAGCAATTTCAGTAGATATGGAAAAGGGGGAAGGATATGTTGTGGTCAAAGATGGGAAATTTAAGATCTGGTAAGGGAGCAATTCGGCAGAAGAACAGATCCAAAGGTAGGTGTGGGGGCTTCAGCGGAGGTGTACAGGTGGTGTAAGAGTGCCAAGGCTGGAGTATGGAAAGGGCCATTCACATGGACGTTGAGATGAACAAGATGTGGCCATGAATCAGCTGAGAGAAGACTGCACGCCCAAGGCTAAACTGTCAAGAGAGAGAATGAAGGGCCCAGAGATCGGTGGAAAATAGCAAAGAGGGAACAGGGAGTCAAAAGGCTAGGCATTGCTGAGAGCTGGTGGTAGAGGGGTGGTATGGCAGTGGTTGGGAGGAGGTCAGAGTATGTTTCTTCCTAAACTAATGTAATTCTGAGAAGTGGTAGGAGTAGACACTGCTGGGGAGTTTTGACCTGCTGTTGGGCCCAGGTCAGGGTTTAGGAATGATCCAAGAGAAGGCTGAGGATGTAGGTGAGCTAGTTCACAATCAGTTGGATTCCACAGAGCACAAGGCTGAGTGTTGGCTCATGTATCTGGGTGTAAACTGGGTGTCATTGTACCCATATCTTCTCTAATTTCTATCTTTTTAGCACCTCCACTACATCACCATTAAATAGCTTTTTCATTTAATATTCTTCAAGTCTTTGAAGTCTCCCAAATTTTCACTACATTCTTGTGAGCTTGATGAATGGAAAGAAAGAACCTAACAGAATTAGCCAGACAGGTTAAATGAGTTGGCTAGAATAAAAGAGTTAATTGGTGTTGAGTGTGGGAAAGGAAAATATAGTAATAAGGGACGCTGGCAATTACAATAAGTAACTCAAAATAAATCTCAAGTTAGTGATGAGCACAGATGAGTCTAGAATTCAATAAACCGAAAAACAAGATTTTCTCAAGCACTTTATAGTGTCTGTCTGCTGTCTTTGATGTTCATGAGAAACCAGTGCCTTTAATTATAGCAATTGAAAGCCAGAAATAACTAAGGGAAATGAATTTTCGAAAAGTTTCAAATTTTCTTAAGTTTTACCTTAGCTTTAACTTTAAGCACATGTATTATTCATCAGTATTTTTTAGATAAACTTTTAAAAAATATTATTTATTTATTTTTATTTTTGAGGGGAGGGAGGTAATTAGGTTACTTATTTATTTTATTGGAGGTGGTACTAGGGATTGAACCCAGAACCTCGTGCATGCTAAGCATGCACTCTATCACTGAACTATACCCCCCCATTAGTATTTGAATTACAGATTATTTATATTTGTCCTTTATTTTATGCCAGGATACTTTTGAGTATGGGGTTTGTAAAAAATGTTTTCAGCAATGCTATGCAGCCTAGGAATAAGAATGGAGAAGAATTTAACAAGGGTTAGGAATTAGTAAAGGTATTACCCTTTTCTATTTAAAAGAAGTTTAGAATTCTGATTTTGAATGAATTATAAAATATGAGCATTTTTAACTGTGTGCATTTATATTAGGTTATAAAGTCTGTGTCACCACATACAATGTCTTGAAATGTGGAACTACTAAAGAACAGGTGGTACATGAAGCACAAAGCGTGGCGTTCACAGGTGAGGTGCATGTGATTTGGCATAGGCGCCGGGACAAGATCAAGTTATTTATAGCTTAGCTTTCCTAATAAAAGAGTAAACCATGGAGACTCGCCTTCCATATATGAAATAAAAATCAAGATGTTCAATGCATTTCATATGTTTTTTAAACAGGGCTGTCAAATGGGATCTGCATGACTCTGTCAAGAAAAGACACATTTATTAATTGGTAAGTCACTGATCAGTCATCAAGTGTTTCTTGTTGGATTATTGTATGATAAACATTGAGCTAGAAAAAGATCTATTCCCATTCCTGGAGGGACTTACACTCTTAAGAGGGACAAAGCACACAGACACACATGAATCAAAAACTAAGGAAAGGGACTCATTAGAGACCCCTAAAATACTGATTTCTTTTTTGATTGGGTTCCAAAAAGTTGGAGCAAATGAGTCTGTCAGAGATTCCTGTTATATTTTGATTGTCTGTGCAAGAGGCCTAGCTTTACTGAATTTATTTTCCCATATTATTATTATTGTTGTTGTTAACTTTAAAGTTGACCATTTTAAGCTTCATTTATACATGACAGTTGGCAAGATGAGGAATCATGAAGTCATAGATTCTCTGATCCTCAGTGTCCTCTGGAGTCCACATAGTTCTGAATGTGAAGGCACTGAGTCTCAGAGAGGTCACATGACTGGCCTCAAACTTCACAGTCTGCTAGTTAGTTGCAGGGATCCAGTGCAAGCACCTCAAATGTTGGGTCCTGGACTGTATCAAGTGCAGAGATGTGGAGAGTTGTGTTTCTGTGACTGTAGATGAGAAGGGGAGAAAGGAAATTAAAAGTCTATCCTTCAGTTAACTAGAGGAGGGAAACTAGAAACTGATGAGAAGAATCACCATTAGAAAGATACTAAGAGGGCTGGAAGCCCCAGATCCTTGATTTGGTTACAATTTCAGTGAAGGGACTTAAATTAATGAAAGTAGAGAGAGTTATCAAGATTTGGTATTGAAATAAGCACCATCAGTTAGATATTAATGAACATGCTATCAAAGTGTTGTCCTTTGGCATTTATTTTGTTTTTAGATTGTTAGCTTTGAAATGTGTGTTCTGTATATTAATCACTTATGTATTTAAAAATAGAGCTCCATCTTATTGAACCAGATAAGAAAAGCAAACTTACTTCCATCTCAGATAAATTATACCTGAAGCAGGGTGAGTGAACAGAAAACCAAGAGACCTGACAGGGAGACTGTGGGCAAAAACTTTCTCTAGTTTGGTGAAGTGAAAAAAGGAGACAAGATGATTTCTGCTACTCAGGCCATAAAGACATCAACATCATCTCATAGCTTCTCAGTTTAATTGAAGGCACAGTTCATTAAGCACCAAATAACCTCTTGAGTAATAGTAGAAATATTAAAAATAATATCTATCATTTATTGAGCACCTACTATATACCAGATTTTTACATCATTTGCTCCATGTATATTATCTTTTATCTTCACACCAATCACTTGGTGTACATCTTGTTACCTCTATTTTGCACACTAGCGCCTTAGGCTTAGGAAGCTTCAACAATTTGTTCTAGGTCAAGCTGAGCTCAGTAGGCCACAAAGCCCCAAAAGGCATAAAATGTGACATCAGAAACAGTTCACGTGCTGCAGGGAGTAAAAATGCAGGGTTGTTAAAATGTGTTTGAATTTAGGAGATCAGCAACTTAAAATAACCTCATGTATACACCGATTGCTGTGTGCAGTGCAGGGAATCTAGTCCATAACTATGTAATATCTTTGCACTTGTCTACTTGTTTCGTATGTCCCTTAACTACTTACTGCAGATATAGATGATTTTACAACTTGTGTCTTTTCACCTTCCTACTAGCTTTATACATGGGTGATTTACTACCTTTACCTTATATTCCTTTACCAATGAGAGTTTTCCTTTCATAATTTTCGTGTTTCTAGTTGTGGACTTTTCTTTTTCACTTAGAGAATTTCCTTTAACATTTCTTGTAAAGCTGGTTTGGTGTGCTGATAGCAAGCAAAGCTGGGGTTTAGCTTTTTCTGCCCTGTAAAACTTTTCATCTCCCCATAAAATCTGATCGAAAGCCTTGCTGGGTAGAGTATTCTTGGTTAGGTTTTCCCCTTTCATCATTTCAAATATGTCATGCCACTCCCTTCTGGCCTGCAGAGTTTCTGTTGAAAAGTCAGCTGATAGCCTTATGGGAGTTCCCCGTGATGTAACTTGTTGCTTTTTCCTTTTTCTTTTAATATTCTTTAATTTTTGTCATTTAGACTACAGTGTGTCTTGGTGTGGTCCTCTTTGGGCTGAACTTGTTTGGGGCTCTCTGTGCTTCCTGGACCAGGATGCCTGTTTCCTTTGGGGAAATTTTCAGCCATTATGTCTTCAAATACATTCTCTGCTCCTTTCCCTCTCTTCTTCTGGGATCCTTATAAGGTGAATGTTAGTATGCTTGATGTTGTCCTCATTTCTTGTTAGTTTTTTCTTTTTTCTGTTCAGCTTGAATGATTTCCATTACTCTGTCTTTCAGAGCACCAATCCCTTCCTCTGTATTATCTAACCTACTGTTGATTCCTTCTAGTGTATCTTCCAATTCAGTTACTGTATTCTTCTTTTCTGTTTGGTTCTTCTTTACATTTTCTAACTCTTTGCTAAAAATTTCTGACTTCTCACTCTGTTCATCCAATCTTCTTCCAAGTTCTTTGAGCATCTTTACTCTCATTGTCTGGAACATTTTATTGGCTAGATTGTCTATCTCTACTTAGTTCTTTTGGGGTTTATCTTATTCCTTTGTTTTGAACATATTCCTCTGTTGCCTCATTTTACCTAATTTGCTGTTTTTATTTTTATGTATCTGATAGGTTGGTAATGTTTCCCCACTTTGGTGAAGTGGCCTTTTGTAGGAGACATCCTATGCACCACAGCAATGTATGCTCTTCTGGTCACCAGAACTATATGCTCTAGTGGTCTCCCCTGTTCGGGTTGTGTGGGCCTTTCTGTTGTGGCGAGCTAGTACGGTGGATGTTCTGGTATGT
Source organism: Camelus bactrianus (assembly GCF_048773025.1). NCBI lineage: Eukaryota > Metazoa > Chordata > Mammalia > Artiodactyla > Camelidae > Camelus > Camelus bactrianus. The sequence continues at coordinate 42,256,011 of NC_133539.1, forward strand.
GTGGCTAGCCCCTGGTCTGGTTGCTTGCCAGGTCCTGCCTTGTGTGGAGGTGACTGGCCGTTGGTGGGCAGGGTTGGGTCATGAGGCTGCTGGCTGCAGGGCACTGGGGTGTCCTAGGACTAGTGTTGGCCTGCTGGTGTGCAGGGTCAGTTCCTGACATGGCTGGCTGCACAGTCTGGGTTGCCCTAAAGCTGGAGTTAGCTCATTGGTTGGTGGGGCTGGATCCCAGGCTGACTGGCTGCGAGGCTCAATGTGTCCCAGAGCTGGTATTGGCAGGGTCAGTGTCCAGTGGGTCCTGGGGCTTTTGTTGGCCCACTGGTGGGTGGGACCAGGGCACAGGGGATCCTAGGGCTGGTGCATGCCCACTGGTGGGTGGAGCAGGGCCCCAGGGTCTCTGACTGCAGGGCTCTGGGTTTCCTGGCACTGGTGCTGACACCCTGGTATGTGGGGCCAGGTCCTGGGTGCTCTGGTGGGCAGGGCCAATCCTGGGGCAGCTGTGGGCTCCTGTTTGCGGGTTGCCCACCTGGGGAGGTGCGTGTGTGTGGTCTTAACTAGACCACATCTCTGTCTTCTTGTGGCTCCTTCTTTATATTTTTAGTTGTAGATCTTGTCTGCTAGTCTTCCAGGTTTTCTCATCAATAGTTGCTCTGTAAATAGTTGCACTTTTGGTGTGCCTATGGGAGGAGGTGAACTCAGTTTCTTCCTACTCTACCACCCTGGCCACTCCTTCAATAGTTTCAGATTCTAAATACCTGGTTCTCCCATTGATATTTTAAAAGTATGTGCCATCAAATACATCAGAGTCACTCTCTAGGAGTTTATACAGGGGGAGAAGAATATATCTTTTTCTCAAAGCATTGCTTCCTACCCAAAAGTTCTGGAGATTAGGAAACCCTCTAAAAGATTAAATAAAGAAAGTTGACGATATATATTTGTGAAGTATGTAAATATGTAGTCTTAGAAAGTCTTATAAGAAAATGAAACAGTTCTTTTGAGGGTTGATTCTCTTTAAAAATATAAATATGACCTTCAGGTTCTTGAGGTGGCTCTGGGTTTCCATGGCCAGGAGATTCTACAAGGACTGAGGCTCACTGCTTAGACCTTGGGGACAGGGAGGACTGCCCCTCAGGGGCAATTCCTTTCTTAATATTTCTCTCTTCTTCTATTTCCAGTATTTCTTTTCCTTTAACCCCTTCCCTGTTGATATTTTTGACCTAATCCCACACTCTTTTTTTAGGCCCGCTCACAGTAATAATAAAATTTATAGCCCCTCAGTTCTTGTGAATTGCAAACTTTGTAGCCTCAGATGTTACTGATTGTCAATGCTCAACACGATACTCTGACCTTAGAGTCTCTTGAACGAATAGCTGATTAATATTGGTAACTCAGTATTCATTGATTCTGTGGCTCTGAGTTGCATTAAAATGTGTTGTCACACTGACTGATGATAAATGATGTCTGGTTCAAATCACTTCCCTGTAATCCTTAAATGCACCTCCACTCTTAGAAAGACAAGAGGTGGTTTGGATGATTCTACTACAGTAGCTTTGTAATAGGACTAGACTCTTCAGCTGCCTCTGCCTTGAGGAGGTACTGATATGCACTTGAACCAACTGTCTGCCAGACTTCAGGAGAAATGACAGATGGAAAGGGATCACTAGAAAAGATTATATAGGAGGAAGGTCTTGGATCACTAATTGTTCTCTTAAACCTTGTGAGTAGTTTCCACAGAAGTCACCTTTGGTCAAAGGTCAATGAGGGGGGTGACTGGGAAACCTGTGTGGCCACTACCCCTAGTAAAGTCAAGTCCTGTCTTGGTCTTGTTGCCCAGTGAAGGACAAGGAGTGTGGCTTCGCTACTCATACACTACTGGGCTCTCTCAGGAAAGATGAAGTTAGGAGAGGGGCAGGGAGCCATCTTCTCTTGAGTACCTACTGTGTGCTCAGCATTGTCAAACGCCATCCATATGTTGTTTCATCTAGTTCTCACAAAAGCCCATTGATATGGGTATTATCTCCTTTTATAGAGAGGAAATAGATGCTTAGAATCACACCCAGGTCACACAGCTGGGATGTGGCAACAATTAAAGCAGCTCTGAGCAACTCTGATGACAATGGTCCCACCACTGTTACTCTGGGGGTGTTTTATTTTCTTTTTAAAAATTTTTTATTGATTGTAATTGATTTACAATCTGGGGGTATTTTCTGAAGGTAAGATAACACCCAGGCAGGACTAGCAGTTCCTTCTGACTTCTGGACATTCCTCTAGTCATGTGGTGATAGCTTTAAAAGTCAGTTTTTAAGTTCAAGGACAGTTAGGGGAAGTACAGAAAAAGGAGAATAGTTTCCATTTCTGATCTTAACACAGAGATTAGAATTTAGAGAGTTGTATGGTGAATTTCTCTTTATACTTTACTTATTTTTTCTCTTCATGCTTATTTTGAGAATGTTTTCAGTGAATACATATAGTACCTTTATATTCAGAAAAAAATACAGCTATGTGGATTTTCAAAAAACACAATTAAAAATGTTTAATTAGGTTTTAAGCTGTTGCAAGAAACCAAACTCTCTCATATACTACTAGATGGAGTTTTGAAATCACAATATTGACAGACGGAAATTTGACAACATATATATAAAGTCGTAAATACGAAATCTATTTGACACCAATTCCTCTTTTAGACATTAATTCTAAAGGAACACTGATATTGTGTGATAAATTTCTATCCTTTCCTACCCACCTTAGGCCAGCTCTCTTTCTCCTGTTTTGAAATTAAATCTTTAAAATACTTTTAGTAAGATAATTAAATAGACCCTAGGAAAAACAAGACTATAATAGATGATAAAGAAAGCATGACAAATTAAAGGGGAGGGGATAGATTGTCAATAAATGATTAGAACACTTGGATATTTAAAACAAAAATGCATTTGAAGCCTACCTTTATAGCACACATACAAATAACTTAGAAATATCTTAAAAAATTAAATGTAAAAATTTAAACTATAAAAAATATTAGAAGTATTAGTTAATCTCTGCCTACACTTTAGCTGAGAAAAGTAATTCTAAATATAAAGTCACTGATAAAATCACAAAGGAAAAGTATTTAGATTTCACTACATGTTAAAGTTTAAGACACAACTTCTAGAAAGACGATTTATGGGTAAAGAACACATTGGGAAAAATATGAGACGAATATGATAGATGAAGAGGTAAAAAGTTAAAGACATTTCAGCTTTCATGAGAGAAATGGTAAGCAAAGCTTTATTTAATTCTCATATAAGTATGTGTTTAAGATGTGGCTCATTATTTCATCTGGCTGAGATTTTTTTGAGCTAATTGTCAACAACCCTTATTATTTTAAGTTGTACAGATTTGATGCCCATGATATGAAGGTCCCCGTGGAAGTTCTTGATAAGTGGGTTAAGAGGCACAGAGCTGAGAGTGAGCCCTATGTCAAAGTTGCTAGAAAACTAACTCAAGTGGGCACAGATCCTGAACCTGGGGGTTTTAGCCATTCAACTGAAAGTTGTCACCATAAGCACTGACATGCAGCCCCCACTTATCAGGATTCATGGAGATTATGAATATAGCATGTCTTGTGAAGTCTAGATATTCTATAGTCATGGGGGTCTCCTGCTCTTTCCTTAGCTGAATTTTCAAAAATGGAAATGAACTCAATCTCCTATGACTTGTTCTTAGTGCATACATGGTGTCTTCTCGTGAGCCATCATTTCCCCTGTGTAACTTCACAAACCAGATGTTTCCTAATGTCTTTGATGATATTTTCATTATCTGTCTAGAGTTTGTGGCCTCCAACTTCATTCCTCTTTTGGAAATGAGGACTGTTATTTGCTTTTCTTTGCTTGTTGGGCACAGCACCCGTCTCTGCATTTCCTTAAAGACTCTTAAGCTTCTTTCCCTTCCCATTCTCTCAAAATTAAAAAAAAAAAAAGGAAACATTGGTGAATTACTAGTAAGTCCAAAGAATATTCTGTCTAAGCTTGCATGTTTCTAATGGGAACGATCATTTTGAAAGAAGTTATTGTGTGTGTGTGTGTGTGTGTGTGTGTGTGCTGGGGAAGGAGTTGGGAGACAAAGAAGGGCAGGATGGGGTGGGGGCAATGGCTTGCTTTTATTCTGCTATCGGTGTCTGGGGTCTAGAAAGGTGTTAGGGGAACAAAGCTCCATGAATGGAACACATGGAGGGAGAATTTTACTGGGTTGAGCTTTTCACTTTTTTCCTGCCTCTGATTATTGTTCGGTTGAGTATGGGCATTGAATGGGGGATCTTAGAGAAGGGAAAAATATCAAGAATCTGCTGCCATCATAGGACTTCTTTCTATATTGTGAATCCTTGAGCATGTTGACTTCAAGACAAATTCAAACAGAACCAAAATAAACTAATAAACAAACAACCCCCTGCCTCACCCCCAATAACCAATGGTGAGCTCAGAGGACAGATAGGATAAATAAAATCTTTAATGTTTAAGACCTCTGTTTTTGACAAAAATCATTATAATTGAGGGTGCCACGGCCCAAAATTGAGAATGCCATAAAGTTTGGTAATTAACAATGTGGCTGTCCCCTCAATTAAAGTTTTCATCTTTAAGTGATCTATGAATAAAAAAAGAGCACATAGTTTGTATTTTTTGAAATGCCACCACATTATTATTATTTTTTTAGTGGCAGTGAAGTGCTGTTTCGCAGACTTGACATTGTGAGGGTTCTTCTAAATTAAGCTCTGGGGTTTGCTATTTCAGGCTTCCTGCTCAGCAAGCTCCAGGCCTCGTGATACTACTTCTGCTCTGTTTACCAATAGTGTGAGTCAGGGCTTGTGGTTGTGGCACAGTCAGCCCCACAGCAGCTTTACCTCCTCTGACTTAAGGGAAGGTACCGATGGACTGGAAGGGGAACTTGGCAGATTCAGTGGTCCTGAGACATTATCTGTGCATGGTAACATCTGTCCCAATGAAGTTTAGAAACTACAGGCTGAACTGTCCCTGGCTTCAGCCTGGAAGAAAGTTCCTCTTCATAAAGTATTTCTTTTGTGAAAATGCACGCAGTCATTACTTGACAGCTGAATTTTGGTGCTAGCTGCTTTCTTTGCCCACAACCTCCAACCTAGTCAGCGTATTGTCATCAGATTAATCTTTCCAAATCATGGTTCTGATGGTCAAGACGATGTCGACCCTTAATCACTGTCCTGATCTGGATTTGCTTCCTATCTAGAAAAGTGAAGAAGATAAAAAAAAATCATATGCCTACTTTATAATCATTGGGCATTTTCTTGATGGGAAAAAAGGTTTATAGATAAATATTATTTCTTGGTAAATGAGCAGTTGCCTTTATAAGTCTTGGGGTGAGGGGTACCTGAACAGATACACAATTCATAAGGTAATTTTAAATTTTATTGAATTAAAATTTGTTGAAATTGTTTCAATATTTTCTAATTTGTCTTGAATTTTGGCACAGAAAGAATTTCCCATATACTTCACAGTGTGTAGATTTATAAGCAAAGCAAGACTATTTGTACAACTAATGCTAAGTAAACTTAGTTTCTTCAATATTCTATAAAGTTATCTTGAAAGAGAGATCTGTTTCTAAAAAAATTAAAATTATTATAAAATCTCTTCAGTTGTGAGTTAGAGAGCTCACCAAATATTATATGTGTTTCTCTTTATTTCCTAGCCTCCTTTGGGGCCACGTGACTAATTCTGACCAGTGGATAGTAGAAAAGACACATGTCTCTTCTGGGCCAAGGCAAAGTGAGCCGCCACACACTCCAGCTGGTTAGGCACAAGATGGTGGAACCTCTGTCAGCCAGTGTTTCTTGGACACCCTGTGCAAGAGAGAATTCCACAGACCAGTGCTGGACGTGGAACTTGCATAAGAAGTAAACCTTTTGAGATCTGAGTTAACATAAACTAGCCTCTCCTAACTAACACAGCAGTTAAACAAGTGTCAGGTACTCCTGCAAATGTACTGAAACAAATGAAATATGAATTCCTTTCTCCTCCTCCAGTGTTTCTTGTGTTATGGGGACATCTGGCTCCTGTTGACTGCCAGTTGAGACATCATGCTATTTCATCATGAAGTCTTGGTCCTGAGTGTTTTCTGAACCGAGGCTGAAGATGACCAAACCCTTCAACACTGTACCTTCCCTGCCTGGCAGGATCTTGGCTGTTGCTGGTCTACAGGGCAGGACCAATGCTAGGCTCCTGTTCCTCCCCTTGCTGCTGCAATCTTGTCATAGAAGCTGCCTGCGCCTGGCGTTCGATCATGTGTAACAATAATCACGACTCTCTCTGGATTGAAAGTCATTGTGTTCTCTGAATGATTTCTTCAAAAAGTCTCAAATTTTAGCCTGACCTTCTGAAGTCTTATCACCTACCTTTCAAATCTTCGGTCTTATCACAGCCCTTCTGCAGTGTCTTACCTGGACTGCCTAGGTGTATTTGTCCTCCCCTACATCTTTTAGTCATGCCATTGCTTCTGTCTATACATCTTTCTTCCCTCTCTTTCAAGTCCTATCCAGTCTTCAAAGTGCAACTCAAGTTTCACTTGGTTTTAATACCTTCTCTGAACCATGCTAAACTTTCTACAGATTCATTATCCCTTATCTTCAATTCTTAAATTCGGGAAGCTCTGGAAACTGAAAGCTTTTAAATAACTCATTTGGCAGCAAAACCTAGACTGATCTGAAACAGATTGGAGACAACCTTGAATTACACTGACTTGTCTTTACCTGTAGTTCTTATCTCATGTAGTGTGTATATTCATATTCTGATTGATTGTGATGTACTATCCTGGACCCCTCTGGGGTAATATCTAATACTACATATTACTGGTCTAAAATCTAAAATGATCTGAGTTCAGAAACTTACCTGCCCCTGGGGTTTTTGGTATTGCGATGTGGCTCTGTTACTGTCCTTGTGGAGAAACTACTGTATATCTCTGTTTTTAAAGTTTATGATCTATCTGTAGATGCTTTCATAAAACTAACTTCTAGCATAGATTGGGATTCTTGATAACAAGAGTATTCTTTATCAGTGTTTTGGGTCGAAATTTCCACAAATCGTAAATTCAGTTGAACAAAGTATTCTCTTAAAACTGAATTTTGTTCTTACCGCAAGGCTCCATCTTCACCTGAAGAAAACATCAGGTAAATTCAGTTAAGTTAGTGATTGCTCAGTCATGTAAGGTTTTGACTCGGTTAGTTGAGGGAAATAAGCCTGAAATTCCTGCTCCAGGCATAGGGCCATCATTTGGCCACTTCTCATGATCCTCTTGGAGGCACAGGGAGCTTTTGGAGACTTCTCTGTGGCCCTTTGGGACCCAGTCTTCCTAAACTGTTTAACTCTACTGTTGTTGGATCATATTGACAGTGGGGTAAGTGGATCGAAATCTGAACTAGGTTTGCTGTCTCCTCCATTGGCACGTGGGACATGAGGCCCAGCTTTCAGAATTCTCCAGACCTAATGGAACTTTGATCTTTCTTCCCTCCCCACTCCCAAGGGATTGGAAGTGGGCCAAAACAGTCGAAATGCCTGTGACATCTCTGATTTCAGAAAAATTATTAATTAATGAAGTAACTAACATTTATTCTCCTCTTTGAGTGACCTGGTGAGAATTCTTCTTCTTCTTTTTTTTTTTATAACACCTTTATTTTGGCTTGATTCCTGTACAGTAAGCCACACATATTTCAGATGTACAATTCGATGAATTTTGATAGATGTAGACACACATGAAACCACCACCACAGTCAAGATAGCTAACATTTCCATCACTCCCCAACAGGTGAAAATTTCCTGTTCCCAGTTTATCCCTTCTCATCCCCTTTACCTCCTGATAACCATAGGTTTGTTCTTCCAAACTTTTTCAAGCAGAGAACTCTATTTTTGACATTTAAAAAAACACCTTTCACAAAGCTGTGGTTTATGATGTGGATTTACAAAAGTATCCTTTGAGGCTTGACTAGAATGCTTTGTTCTCAGGCTGTGATTGTTTTGGCTCTGACCATGAGGAATTAATGTTATCTGACTCCTGGGGAAAGGCTAAAAGACAAAGAAGAGGTGGGGTGGGTGGGGATATATAGTTAATCTATTAGAATTTCATTCTATTACATGTGTACTCCCATTTGGCGTCATTCAAACATCAAACTGAAAAAAAAAACACCTCTTGTGTGAGGGTTAAAGTTTTATTTATCCCTACTTAAGTGGTTTTCAAACTGGTTTCCACAAGGGCATGGAGAAGGCTTTGAGAGGCAATTTCTCCCCCTACCACCCCCATGCCAGCCTCAAACACATTACATCCATATTTAGTCAAAACCATTCAGTCTTTTATGTCTTTTATATATTGTAGATCTGTGCATGATTTAATTTAAATAGAGGGTACTGCTAATAAAGATACTTAAAAATCCTTTCTGTATCTAAATAGGATTATACAAAAAGATTTTTCAAACACCAAGGTCCAGTTAGGAATCTGTTTCACCTGTAATCAATCAGTGTTTAAGCAGAATCAGCTTTGACTTTTAGCTGTGAGTGAACATTTCAGGGAGAATCCTCTGACTCAGTGGAAAGGAGTGTCTCTGGTACTCGTGATGGTGCCTATATGTTTCAGGCTCTGAAAAGTTCAGTTTCAGGAGGCCTGGCAGTCAGCTTGCTCCCTGCCTGGCAGTAAAGACCTTGGCTGCTTGTTTATAGGGCCTAGGGCAGGACAGCTTTGTTTATCATTTTTACACAAGTCTGAGGTTAGTAGTTTTATCTCCATTTTTTTAAAGGAGAAAGTTGAGCTTAGAGAGATGAAATAATTTTCCCAAAGATAATGAATTGCATATTCCCTTTCTATCTCTGATCTTTCCCATGCATCCTTATGGACCCAAAGCACTGATGTCTTCACTGAAACCAACACTGAAATGTACACCACTACCTGTCATGCCTCTCTGTCTTCCTCATGCTGGGTCCTCTGCCTGCAATGAGAAGAAATCTTATTCACTGGTCAATCTTTAATTAAGCCTCAGGATCCAGGTCACTGACCGGTTCCTTTCTCTGCTTAACCATTTCGTCTCTTGGAGGCACCCTCTCTTGTGTACCAGTAATACGTTGTGGACAGGTCACATCACTAGATGGTGAATCCTCAGTATGAAATGTGTCTGCTAGCTCACGTCTCACTCAGGGTCTACTGATTCCATCAGAAGACAATCATTTCAGGAAATGAAGGAAAAGTAGAATATGGAGGAACCTGAGGTAACTGCAGTATTCCTACTGTAGACCATCAAGGAACTGCAGACGTTTTTCCTTCTTTAAAAAAAATTGTTTTCGCTACATTGAGACCAATGTGCTTGCATAAGAAGGAGCTGGTGCCCAGGAATTCAAATGTCTAATAGATTTCTCTTGTTTTCTAGGTGTGCTTTTTTAATAAAAAAATTATATGTAGTAAATTTGAATAATGTGAAATTTATCATCTTACCTATTTTTAAGTGTACAGTTCAGGAAGTGTTGAGTATACTCACATTGTTATGCAGTCAACCTCCAGAACCTTTACATCTTGCAAAATTGAAATGAGATCCATTCAACAATTCCCTATTTCCCCTCCCCCAGCCCTGACAACCACCATTAGACTTTCAGTTTCTATCAGTTTGACTACTCTAAATACTTCATGTAAGTAGAACCATGCAGCATTTGTCTTTCTGTGACTGGCTCATTTCACTTAGCGTAATGTCCCCAAGGTTCATTCATGTTGTAGCATGTGTCAGAATTCCCTTCCTTCTCAAGCCTGAATAATATTCCATGGTATGTGTATGCCATATTTTGTTTCTCTATTCATCTGTAGATGGACACTTGGGTAGCTTCCACCCTTTGGCTGTTATGAACAATGCTATTACGAACATGAGGGTGCAAATATCTCTTTTGAGATCCTGCTTTCAATTTTGGGGACGTATATACTTACAAGTGGGATTGCTACATCGTATGGTAGTTCTGTTTTTAATTTTTTGAGGAACTGCTTGTCTTCTGTAATGGCTGCACCATTTCACATTCCCACCAACAGGTCCCAGACGTTCCAGTTTCTCCACATCCTCTCCAACAGTAGTTATTTTGTTTTGTTTGTTTGGTTTTTAAATAGCAGTCATTCTAGTGGGTGTTCTAGGTGTGGTTTTGAATCAAGATAAACTCTAAAAGTTCAGTTAGATACTTTGCTCTATGGGCCTCTCTGACTTAAGGGTTACATATAATCCAAGGTTGACAATTATTGTCCTCTACTATTTTAATAAAAAAACAAGGTTCATAGAAAAAGCACAAATGAGTTAAAAAAAAAAAAAAAAGCTAAAATCTTTATCCAAGCTAGTAGTGCCTGTGTGAAACCATGCAATTTGACCGCAAAACCACAACCCATAACTACCCTCCTCCTGGAGGCATCTTCCCTTAGGTGTGGTCACAGTATCTAAGAGGAACTAAGCAGTTTCTAGGGTGTTAGCCTTAGAAATCTGACTTTATAAGTTATTAGCAATGATCAAACTCCCCAACTAAACCAAGAGTTTCTGGGGGACAGGGGGTTGTTCCAGTAAATTTTTGTATCTCCACAGTGCCTGGCATTGTGCAAGGCCTGTTGTAATTCATCGAAGAAATACATGTTGGATGCCCACTATGTACCACTGAGACATCCTGGGAGTCACTGATGATATAGCAGTGAATAACATAGACAAAAGTCTCTGCTCTCATGGACCTTAGAGTGGTGGGGATTGACTATAAACACATAGGTGTGTGGTAATAGGCATATATATTATAGTGGGTATGTATACTAATGCTACAGAAAAAAAAAACAAAGCAGAAAGGGAGACTAGTAAGTAGCAAGAGGGGGGTGGTTGCAATTTCAGACTGGGTTCAAGGAAGGCTCACTGAGATATGGCATATGGCCAAATACCTAAAGGAAGGAAGGATGTGAGATATGCTGATTGCTTTCTAGGGGAAGGGTGTTCTAGGTAGAGAGAATGAGGGCAGAAAGCCCGAGGTAGGAGTCAGTTTGATGTGTTAGAGAACAGCAAGAGGACCAGCGTGTCTAGGGCAGAGTGGGTGGGAGGGAGGAGAAGTGGTCAAATGCGCAACAGGGGCCCAGATTGCACAGGGCCTTGTAGCCATTGAAAGTTCTTTGGTTTGGGCAGCCTTTGGGGAAGGGGCAGTATGTTCTGAGCAGAAGACTGACAAGATCTACTATACATTTTCATGGATTCTGGCTACTGAGTTGAGAGTTGGCTTGGGGCCAAGAGTGGAAGTAAACCCTCAAAAGATATTTATTGGTTGAAGGGTGTGGAGTTCATGGTGTTTGGACGTGGGTGTTATATGCAGCGTGGGCAGGGTTGGTAGCCTTCACAAAATGGACCACACAAATTCCAAGGATGCCCTAGCCCTGGGCAAACTGCTCATGGATGACCCAGGTAAGAAGGGCATGCCCCAGAGAGTGCAGTCTGACACCTGTGGCCATGGGCCTGGTACCTGCAGGCAGCGTCTGCTGTCTGCTTTGGGGTTAAGGCAGTCAGACTATTGGACACTCTGTGATCTGAGCAACATGCTGAGGTTAGCAAAAGGGACAGTTTCCCAGAGGAGCTCTTTCTTTCTGATTGAATAGGTCAGACTCACCTTTGAGAAAATTTTGCAGGGCCTTGGTCTAAGGGAATTTGAGCAAAATGTCACTGGGTTTTCGGCTGTGGCCATGAGTGGTGGCTACAGCTGGGTGGTTTCCGCCAGAGAAATTCTTCCTTCATTAGTATTAATGAAACTGTGATGAAAGGAAATCACAAGGTGAGACCACAGCTGTTTCACCGAAAGTACTACTCACTTGAGTTGTAAAGCTGTTCACGACCTTTGGCTGATGCCTCAAGGAAATAAACCCCAAAGAAATACCAGAAAAGTAATTTGTATAGACATGCTTTGAATTTAAAAGGGTATAGAATAGAGCAATTCAAGTGTTCAAGAAGAAAGTCATAGCTAAACAACCAAAAAAGTTACTATATGAAGATGGAAGGCTACAAAACCACCAGAAATAAAAGCGCTGGGTGTTCTTTTGGACCCTGAAAAGTAAATATGAGATTGTTTAGGTGAAGAATGCACAAGGCAAAATAGAATATTTGTACAGGGGTACTTATATCAAATAAGTGTATTCCCAACCAATGGATTTGGAGAAATGGAAATAGAGTTTATAAATGAATTTAGAGAAATGAAAATTCAGTTAAAACTCACTAGATTGTTTTGTGTAAAGTGATTAGACCAGAGACATAAACATAAGATGACGGGTAGGCATTGAAGGTGTAGATGAAAGCTGATGGCTGTTCGTCCTCATACACTACTTAGACTTTTAATACTATTCAGTACCTATGCCTCATCTTGCCTAATACGGCCCATTCACTACGTGCTCAGAAGACTGAGGAAGAAGCAGCTAAATGTGAGAGTCCATGGTTGATAGCCTGGAAAGCCCACCAGAGCAAGGGGGAACTCCTGGGTTGCCTGTGTACTTGGTCACTGATGAGTCACTGATGGTCCAAAGGCCATCCAGAGCTTGGCCAGCTCAAACAACAGCTCTGATGCTTGGTTTTGGGATGAAAGATTAGAAAGCTGCCTCTGTGTGGCAGCCTTATAAACAAGCCAAGATATATACATTGTGGTAGTTAAAAGTAGTACCAAATTTTATCAGCTAAGTTCTCTGTTTTGCAAGGATAGTGATAAGGATATATATTTTTCCCTCTTCTAAGGGGCTCAATAAACTTGTAAAGAAAGTTTTTCTTGTAATATTTAGAATATGACCATCATGGATGCTAGGATTTGTAGTTAATTTTACTTTCTTCTTTAAACACCCCTGTGCTGTTTGAATTTTTAAAACCAGTGAATATATTATTTTCATAACGAAAGGTAAATTTGTTCTATTTGGAAGAAAAAAAAATACCCAGTCAATGTTTTTATTCTCCAAGATTGGCTCTTGTAAAGCTTAATAGATCAGACTACATAACATTAAAAGTCTCTATGTGACAATCCTCCTCAACCTTCACATAAACAATGTTTAAAACTATCAGTTAATATCTCTGATACACAAAGATGTTTTATAAATCACTAAGAAATGATGAGAAAAGGTCCAGAGATAGAAATAGACAATTTACTGTAGATGTGGCCATAAACTTGACAAAAGGGCTAGCCTTATTTGTGGCTAAATAAATGCAAATTAGAAGAATTAAATTAGCTGTTGGTTTTCATTTATTAGCGTGGGAAAGGTTAATTGCTGATAGTCATTATTGGCGGCAGTCAGAGACCACAGGCATTAGACAGTCTACTGAGAATTTAAATTGGTACCACTATCTATTAAAGTTTTAAATGAGACTATTCTTTGACCCACTCATTATACTTCTCAGAACTTTCCTAAGAAGGCAACTGTAAAGTTTTACACAGGTTTTATGACTAGATTGCTTGTTGTAGAATTGCTATGCTATATGTGTAGCCATTAAAAATCGTACTGAGAATTACAAAGTTCAAAGCCAAGTGACCCGGATTTGAGGGACAATAGAGAGTGGAGGGCGTGGGAGACCTTGAGCAAACGCTCTAAGCCCAAGAGGTGTCACTGCTTCATCTCTGAGTGTCACCTTCCAGACTACGCTCAGTGTTGCCAGGTCTTCCAATTTTTCAAGATAAGGCCAAAATTCGGATTTTTGCATAACATTTTCTTTATTTAAAAATGGTGGCCACTTTGTCAAAACTTTTCAAACACCACAGACCAACATGGTATGGCCAAAGTCTAGACTTTTTCAACCTGTAATGTATATCTACCTACTTATATATTTTTACTTCCAAAATTTGTGTCAAGTAGGTACAGAAGGGTGAAAATAACATATATGTCATGTTTAAAAATAATTTACAAATGCTCAATCATGTTATTACCACCCCCCTTTTGAAGTAGAGCATTAACAAAATTAATGTGTATTCCATGGCCATCACATTGAACTCATTTCCCTTCAGCTCCCTTCTGGGCAGTCCCTTGGCAACCATGGTGGAAATGGTGACTGTCCTTGGCACATAGGAGGTACTTCAAAAATGACTGCTGAGGGGATAGAGGGATGAGGTATGCCTGTTGCCTGGACCTTCCACAGAAGTTCTGTCTGCCTCCATGCCCAAATTGGTACATTAAACTATGTTCATAGAGATGTAAGAAAATGATAATACCCATTATAGCCCTGAGTATTATTGAATAATACTCAATGCAATTGAACTTGTACTCAGTACCAATCTCTTTAAATGCTCATGGCAACCTTTTAAGGGAGGTACAATTATTACTCCCATTTGACAGATAAGGAAATAGAGGCACAGAGAGGTCAAGCAATTTGCACTAGGTCGCAAAGCTAGTTAGTTGCAGAGATGGGATGCAAACTTAGTCCCATTTGACTCCCCAGCCTGCACTTGTGGCTACTATGAGATGCAGTCTTATTTCAGATCATTGGAGTCCCTTAGGCATTAAAGGCTCTTGTAGGAACGGGCAGGGGTTGAACTTCCACCCCCGCTGGAGTAGTTTCCCTGGCTTCCCCAGTCAGGGACTCTCCTCTGAACCTCCTGCCTGGATCACTCTCTCCTAATATCTTCATGATCCTTTTCATGGACACATGTCTTATCTCTCTCCTGTATTTTCAGCATCTTGAAACAGAGGCCAAGGCTTTAATTCTGGGAGGACCAATCATGCCCAGCAAGATGCCTCCACTAGTAATCCTGATACTGATGATTTCCTCCCTCACTTTTGGTTTTTTAAGCCCCAGACCCTATACTATCCTTGGTACTAATTTATTGCCATGTAACAAACCAATCCCCAAATCATAGCCATTTTATTAGCTCATGATTCTGTTGTCAGCAATTTGGGCTAGGATCCTCTGCTGGTATCCCCTGGAGTTACTTTTGCAGCTGCAGAAATTTTGGTATCTCAACCAGAGCTGGATGATCTAACATGGCCTTGCTCAGAGTTGGAGCAGGCTGTTAGCTGGTGGGGATCCAGGGACTCAGAAGGAATAGCTCTTCTCTCCTGGCTTCTCATCCTCAAGTAGGTTAGTCTGGACTTGTTCAACTGACAGTCTCAGGGCTGTGTTCCAAGGGAGGAAAAGCAGAGGCATTTGCTTTTTCTATGTTCTGTTGGATGCAGCAAGTCAAAAGCTATCCCATATTTAATGGATAGGAAAGTTGATTCTACATCTTTTTTTTTAACTTTTTGATCCCCTTTACCCAGTTCTCCCTTGTCCCTGCCTTTGGCAACTATCAGTCTGTTCTCTATATCTGTATCTGTGAAATTTTTTTTAATGTCACACGTAGAGAGATCATACAGTGTTTGTGTTCCTCTGACTTATTTCACCTAGCATAATGCCTTTGAGGTCCATCCATATTGTCATAAATGGCAAGATTCCATTCTTTTTTATGGTTGAATAATATTCCATTATGTGTAGAATTTCTTTATCCATTCATCCATCAGTGGACACTTAGGTTGCTTCCATGTCTTGACTATTGTAAACAGTGCTGCAATAAACATAGGGGTGCATAAACAGTCCCCCTTTATCCATGATTTCACTTTCTGCAGTTTCAGTGACATGTGGTCAACTATAGTCTGGAAACATTAAATGGAAAATTCCATAAATAAGCAAGTCATAAATTTTAAATTGCATGCTGTTCTGAGTAGTGTGATGAAATCTTGCACAGTACTGCTCCATCCCACTGAAATGAGTCATCCCTTTGTCAGCATGTCTCACTTGTTAGACACTTGGTAACCTTCTCTTAACATAAATGATCTGCAAATGTTTCCTTCCATTGGGTAGGCTGCTTTTTAATTTTACTGATGGGTTCCTTGCTATGCAGAAGCTTTTTAATTCGATCTAGTCCCACTTGTTTATTTTTGCTTTTTTTTTTTTTTTTTTGGCTTTTGCTTTTGATGTCAGATTGAAAAAATCATTGCCAAGACCAATGTCAAGGAGCTAATCACCTATGTTTTCTAGGAGTTTTATGATTTCAGGTCTTATATTGTGAATTAATTTTTGGGTGTAGTGTAAGATAATGGTCGAGTTTCATTCTTTTGCATGTGGTTGTTCAGTTTTCCCAAAACCATTTCTGAAGGGATTGCCCTTGCCCCATTGTATATTCTTGGCTCCATTGTCGTAGAGTAATTGACCACATATGCGTGGGTTTATTTTCTGGGCTCTCTATTCTGTTCCTATGTGTCTGTTTTTATGACAATACTATACTATTATAATTACTGTGGTTTTGTAATAGCATTTGAAATCAGGGAGTATGATGGCTTCAGATTTGTTCTTCTTTCTCAAGATTGCTTTGGTTATTTGGGTTCTTTTGTGGTTCCACACAAATTTTAGGATTATTTGTTCCATTTCTGTGAAAAATGTCGTTGGAACTCTGATAGGGATTGCACTGAATCTGTAGATTGCTTTGGATAGTATGGAAAAATTAACAATATTAATTCTTCTGATCCATAAGCACAGACTGTGTTTCCATTTATTTATGTCTTCTTTGATTTCTTTTATCAATGTCTGGTAGTTTTCAATATGCATTGTCATAGTCTATAGTGTTACAGTCCTACAAAACACACACACGTGTGTGTATTTATCAGTCTTCTGTTATATCTAAATATGAATACTTTTTTTGATGATTTCTAGACTTTGAAAGGAGAGATTAGATATCTTGCTAAGAGGTGGTTTTTATGGGGGAAACCTAATAGAGAAAGTCAGCTATATTGGGTAAATTAAGTCAACTAGGGCAGGCCAAGAGGAAAAGAAAGAGGGAACTGATGTAATCCTTTGAATTCACCTGGATTCTGATTTAGAATCTTAGGTTATTCTTGAACCCAATCTGTCCTTCCTATGTTTATCAACTTTGAATCTTGAATAATAATTCTTTCTTGGTCTAGCTCCAGTAGCAATTACACAAAAATCCACCTGCCCTAGGCAAATTTATATCTCTATTGAAAAATTACTAATAGTCAAGTGAAATGTTTATTTTTTTTGCCAATGGTGCAGAATAACAGTAACTAAGAAGCACAGCACTGAAGTTAGTAATAAAGTACATTACTGACTCAAAATTGAGGGTACTGCAATTGAATTCTTTTTTTTTTATTAGCTTATGGTCAGTTTACAATGTTGTGTCAGTTTCTGGTGTATAGCATAATAATGTTTCAGTCATACTTATACATACACATGTTTGCAATTGAATTCTAAAATGTAATAGTTGAATTTCTAGAGAACAAATAGCTACTGTTATAGATGCTTAAATGGCTGTTATTTTCGAGGCAAACCATTCTTTTTTTTAAAAAAAATTTTTATTGAAGTGTAGTTGATTTACAATGTTAGTTTCAGGTGTACAATAAAGTGATTCAGTTATACATATACATACATGTATATTTTTTCTTTTCAGATGTTATTTGTTTTTATATGTTATTATAAGAAATTGAATATAGTTCTGCACATCATTCTTAAAATTTGTTCTTTCTTTAGCATTCAGATGAGTAAAACCCAGTTTATCAATTTCCCTCACTGGATTGGTAATGGGGTATATCATCTGGGTTTTATATCCTTATTATCCTTGCAGACAACAAATGACTCTTTCATGGGTCATCAAAATTATTTCGGTTGAAGGCAGTTTCAATAACAAGAAGATTAGAATGTTTCTTTCTTAGATACCTTTTAGCATGAAGTGTTAACATTTTTTTGGGTAAAGGTGAAACTAAAGGCAGTGGCTATAAAATCTTGATTGGTGTTACCAGTTGAATTGTGTCCCCCCCAAATTCATACGTTGGAATCCTAATCCCTAGTACCTCAAAATGTGACCCTATTAGAAATAAGGTCACTGCAGATATAATTAGTTAAAATGTGGTCATACTGAAATCGAGTGGTCTAAAATGGCTGGTGTCCTTAGAAAATGAATGCCATGTGAAGAGACAGAGATGATGTGGAGCCACAGGGAGAAGGCCACCCACAAGTCCGGGAACATCTGAGACCAGCAGAAGCTAGAGAGAAGCAGGGCACAGATTCTCCCTCCCAGTCCTCAGGAGGAACCAGCCCTGATGACACCTTGATCTTGGATTTCTAGCCTTCAGAACTGTGAGTCAATATTTTTTGTTGTTTAATTCACAGTTAAAAAAAGACACAATAGTCTTTAACTGTTGTATACCTGAGACATGGTCTTAAATTATGAAGAAATAAAATTTAACAGTACTATAGCTGGAAACTAAACATTATAGTGGAAAATAAAAATGAGGCTATACTTCAATAACAAAAAACTAAACACCTCAGTTGGAAAATGAGCACAGGACTTGAATAGACATTTCTCCAAAGAAGATATACAAATGTCCAACAAGCACAGGAGAAGATGCTCAACATCACCAGTGCAAATCAAAACCACATTGAGACACCACACATTAGGATGGCTACTATCAAAAAGCCAGAAAATAACAAGTGTTGGTGAGAGTATGGAGAAATTGGAACCCTAATGCACTGTTAATGAGAATGGAAAATGGTTTAGCCCTTGTGGAAAACAATATGGCAATTCTTCAAAAGACTAGAAGTAAATCTACCTTATGATCTGGAGATTCCACTTGTAGGTGTATACCCCAAAGAACTGAAAGCAGAGGCTCAAGAAGAGCTTTTTGTACACCCATGTTCATAACAGTGTTATTAACAATAGCTAAAAGGTGGAAACAGCTCGAATGTCCATCTAGAAATGAATATATAAACAAAATGCTATATATATACAAATGCTATATATGTATATATATATACACACACACACACACATATATATATATATATATATATATATATATATATATATATATATATATGATAGTATGATGTTTTCAGGTACTGGGAGGAGGAGGGAGTGGGGAGTTATTGTTTAATAGGCAGAGAATTTCGTTTTGTCAGATGGAAGGAGTTCTGTGGATGGGCAGTGGTAATGGTGGGAAAACTGAAATACTTAATGGTCACTGACTGCACGCTTAGAAGTGGTTATGATGATACATGTTGTGTATATTTTACCACAATTAAATTTCAAAAATGAAACTACCTTTGATGTACTTGGAGAATGATTTAATGAGGACAAACACAGGATGGAGAGAAACCAGTTGGAAAGTCTTTCTGCAAATCAGGGAAGAGATGATGGTGACTTTAATTCAGGTAGTCTAATTGGGGTTGAAGTCAAAGGGAAGGATGGAAAAATAATTAGAAGTTAGGAACAAAAGGATTCGGTGGTCAACTAGATGTGAGTGGGAAGAGAGAGACAAGCCACTTTGGATGCTTGGTTTCAGTGTTGACAACAGGGTGAATGTTGGAGCCATTCCTCAAGTTAAGAACCAGGAACAGGGGGAACATGATGAATGTAGTGTTGATGAAGACAAGTGTGAGATGTCTGTGAGACACAAAGTAACCAACATCCCACCTTTAAAATTTCTTCTTATTTATTTATATTTTGGGGAGGAAGTAATTAATTTATTTATCTTAATGGAGGAACTAGAGCTTGAACCCAGGGTCTTGTATATGCTAAGCATGTGCTCCACTGCTGAGCTATACCCTATCCCTCCTGCCTTTTTCTTTTATTGAATTGTAGTTGATTTTTGATGTTGTGTTAGTTTCAGGTGTACAGCATAGTGATTCAGTCATACATATATTCTTTATCATTATAGATTATTACAAGATATTGAATATAGTTCCCTGTGCTATACTGTAGGACCTTGTTGTTTATCTATTTTGTATATAATAGGTAGTATCTGCATATCCCATACTCCTAATTTATCCCTCCCCCTCCCCCTTTCCTCCTGGTAACTATAAGTTTGTTTTCTATGTCTGTGAGCCTGTTTCTATTTTGTAAATAAGTTCATTTGTGCCATTTTTTAAAAAAAGATTCCACATGTAAGTGATATCATGTGATATTTGTCTTTGTCTGACTTACTTCATTTGGTATGATAAACTCTGGGTCCATCTATGTGGTTGCTGCAAATGGCATTATTTTATTCTTTTTTTATGACTGAGTAGTATTCCATTGTATATCAACATCCCCTTTTTTTGACTGCTTTATATTCTCTTTGCTTCTAACATTAACACACACACTTGGGTTTCTTTCTAGGTACACTTTACATAAAGAAACAGTTTTATTCACTTCTGGAGTGTAATTATGTCCCTGCAAGGCATAGAGGTAGATCCTGGAATTACTTAAATATGTGCTTGTTTCAAACAGGATCTATTTCCTTAAGGTCAAAAAACGCTTAATGCAATGGAACGGGTTGTGTTTCCAATGGACACTAGAATCCCAGAGGCAGAACACTGACAAGAAACTTGCATAGGCACAAGGCCAAGTTCATTTCTTTCTCATTCACTGTAATGCATCCCTTCTGGAATTTCACTGATGGTGTAGATAAGAAGATTCACAGCTGTCAGTGGGACCTGCCAACTGTTCTCTTTTGCTCTGTTTTCCTTCCTGCACATAAAATGCTTTTGTAACATAATGGGCCTCCAAATTTGACTTGTTTATATTTTGTGATGACTTGTGATGCTAACAGAGCATATTCAGGACGTGATGCTTAATGTAGAATGGTAGCAAATCAATCATGTTTTGATGCCACCCATTTGGTAGCAGGCATTACTGAAGATGGTTTTCCTACACAAGTGCGAGTACAATGGTGAAAGGAAAGGCCCTGCATTCAAGGGAACTGGGTGCAATCTCAGGCAAGCTCTGTGGTCTTGGGCAGGTAATTTACTCTGAACCTTAGTTCCTTCACCTTTAACTAGATGGGGATAAAAGTATCTGATTTGTAGAGTTACTGTAAAGTTAAATGAACGAGCTGCAAATATACTAATGGCACCTAACATATAGCAGACATTTAACAAATACCATTTTCTCCCCCCCGATAAACTATTCTGTGATTCAATACCACATTTCCTCAAGCCACCCCAGCCTGAAGGAAAAAGGGGCCAACAGCATAAATGTCCCCACCATCTTAGGTGGGGCCTTACAAATTCCCTTTAAATAAATCTTCCTAAATTTGTAGGGTTTCCAGGACTATCTCACACATGCTAATGAGCAGAATTCGCGGCAGCTCACACCAGGTTGCCACGTTTTCCTCCGCTTTGGCCATAAGTGACCATTTACTCCTGCGACTGCTGTTTCTGGTGAAGCAAATGCAAAAGGTTCCAAGAACCTTCAGGTGACTTTGGGAGAATGTTGGGAAATCATCTCCTGTCAGTGCCAGCTTCTAGCTCCTGTCACGGCCGGTGCCAGGCCGTCCACAGGGCCCACGTTACCACAATTGCTTCCTCGAGGCGCCAGAACCACTTCATTTCCTTCCCTTATGTCGTGAGAATCTCTCCTCTGTCCTCATATTAAACTTCATTCCTTCTGTTTGTATGTTTAGCCCGTCTCCTGGGGGACTCCATCATGGTCCATGGGGCCTGGGCCAGAGGAAAATTTGACTAAACTGGAATCATTCTGAAAAAAGCTGCCCTCCCTTCTAACACTGAAGCTTTATTATCAGGCCAAGCTTTTACGTTAAGGGCTGCTCTTCCCAAGGGAGAGTTATTTTCCCAGAGTTATGTATTTCATTGAAGTATAGTCACTTACAATGGGTCAGTTTCTGGTGTATGGCATGATGTCCCAGGGACACATATATTCATTTTCATAAAAGGTTATTACAAGATATTGAATATAGTTTCCTGTGCTATACGGAAGAAATTTGTTTTTTTAAATCTATTCTTATATATAGTAGTTCATATTTGCAAATCATTGGGAGTTATTTCAATTTCTCATGTTAAGTCAACCTCTTTCGTCTCACACCCTTTAGGGCCACCTCAACTGTGTCTCCCAGATGCTCTAAGGTGAATGCTTCTAATGTTCTAGCTGAGAATCCTACTATAGTTTCACATGCAGCTAGGAGGATTTTTAGAAGACTTTGCCTTTGGGGACCAGGAGGGGAAAGAAAGAGCATTATGAAATGATAGTGTTAAGTTAGGATGTGCCAGGATGGGGGCCTGAATTTGGGCAGTGGTCATGGAAGGAAAGGGGCAGATGCAAGAGGCTTGGTGAAAGATCAAGCAGATATAACTAGTGACTGGACTGGAGAAAGAGGCCCTGATGGTTATCATGGAAGATTCTGAGCTTTCTAGAATATTCTGCAAAATTTGATTTAATTTCTGCACGTTAAAAATTGGAATTCTAAATCCTTACTGCAAGTTTTCAGGATCCTGTATCCCCCAACTCCCCCACACTGCCTTGACTCCCTTAAATTCCACAGTGTTTATACTGGAGGCCCACCTTCCTTTGCTGTTCTCTAAGCAGCAGGCTTGTAGGTGAGTTGCTGTAACTTGTCTGCTCACCCCACCTGTGATAGTGACACGGACGTGCTAGCCTTCAGGAAGCCAGGAATTGGACTCCCAGGGCACTCTGGGAGATGGGAAGAAGACTGGTGGGTTTCCTCTGGGACTAAAGAATAGATATTGTTCTCAGCACCTGGATTTGCTTTGAAGGAGCATTCTTCACTTGCCGATGGTCAGGAACCATTTAGGGGGTGTTGGGAACCAAAATGTTGTTTGGATTTCCCCCATTCTCTTCATAGGCTATACTTCGGCTCCAGCCTATTAAAAATATTTTGAGAGGAGTATTTGGCACATTTCTGAAATATTACTCTGAGCTTTTAAGAGTAACAAGAGAACAAGAGCAGGGACAGTGTTGGTCAGTTCTCTGAGTGGGGCTTCAGCAGCCCCGCGGATGGCCCCTTCCGCCTTCTCATTTGTTTCCCCATGCCGGCCCCCAGCTCCAGTTCGCAGGGCTTCACAGGGGCTTCCACCAGGACTGCCCTGCAAAATCCCAGTGGATTAACCTTTCCTTGTCCAGGTCGCAGATCAGACTGTCGTGTTGCTAGAGGTGTGAAGTTAAGGGGTGGTTCAATAAGCAATATGTAAGAGTGATAATAATAGACACGGTTTATTGCATGCCTGACATTGTGCTTTTCACACCTGATCCCATCTAATCCTTACACTCGTTTTAGGAGACAGGTGTCACCGGCCCTCTTTACAAGTGAGGAGAGACTGAAATCCAAGAGTGTAAGTAAGTTGGCAAAGTTATGCAATTTGAAAGACCCAGAGATAGATTAAGACTGCAGATCTCTCTTGTAATACACACTCAGATCAACAATGCTTTTAATCTCTTAATTCCCAGGAATGATTTCTGGAATCAAGGCAAGCTCTCAGGCTCTGTCTCTGATAAGGGCTTTATTCCAGTGGGGCTCTCTTCTTTTAAACTTTTTAATGAAATAAGCTCTTTGTAAAGCTCTCTTTAGCAGGGAAAAACTGCATGTCCTAGTTCACAATGTGTTTTTGAAGTCTCATAATCTGTATTTTTCAGAATATGAGGACAGGTGAGCTGTTTTCTCTTTAAAAATGTTTTTAACTTTTTTTTTTTTTTTAAACCAGCTCTTTACTGCCTCCCAATAAATGTTATTTAATTGTATTTTGTTAAAAAGAATGAAACGTAAATGTGGTCTGTAAAAATATTTGTCATCTTTGGCATTTCGGTTTCCTGATTCTTAGCAACTCTGAGTGGTTGTCAGACCCCTCCACATTTGCACCAGCGCAAAGCCTCTCGTACTGGGCTGGGCCTCAAGCAACCGGAGAAGCAACTGAAGTTGGAAAATGAGCTCTAGTGCTCCCAGCTTCTTCGTCTCAAGTCTTTTCCCTGCCACTTTATGCATTTTTTTAAAAGATAAATTAAAATGCAAACAAGACAAACTTTCCCTTTCCCCTAAACCAAGAGAGAACCTTCGGATACAATTTTATGTGATTTAAGGTCAATGTGACTTTTAACCTCATCATATTAGCATTTTCAGTTATATCTTTAATCATAGGACAGAGGGTTTTTTTTTTTTTAGGTTAAGAGGTTCAGAAGCTTTGGGGGATGGGATGGAGGACACAGAACGAAGACATTTGGATGGATGAGCACGGTATCCCTTCTCTTCTCCCCAAAGCTGAAAGGGTTCCTGAGAAAAGACTTGAAGGTAGCCATTTCTTTGCTTATTTTTTTCCCTTTGGTGGATTTTGGCAGGTCAGCCCTGTCAGATGATCCTAAGGCCCATTTTTTCCACTCAGTGTGACAAGGAAAGAATGAGATTTAATGGAAACAGAGCTGACCTCTGCTCCCGGCTTGTTGATCTGGGCAAGCTCCTTACCACCTAGTGCCCTTGAGGGATGCGGGGACGAGTTCCTGCCACCGTTCTGATGAGGATTTAGAGGATGAATCAAAGTTTACAAAATACATTCGTTGAACAGTCACATGGGAACATTTTATTGTATACAAAATATTATTAAAACCGAGTGCAGGTTATGTGGAGTAGCCTTGATTTGAAAAAGTCTCTTAAAATGGAATTATTTTTTCTCTCTGGTTATAAAAACACTTAAATGGAATGCACAACAAACTCTTCTCCCATCGCACCCTACCCCACTGCACAAAGGTAGCAGAGAGTAGTGCCAAAGTGGCAGTGATAAACATATGATGGCTTGTTTGGTGTGCACAGAAAACTTGCAGTACTATGTAGCCAGCCCTGAGGTTACCGCATCAGGAAGATCACGCTCATGTTCTTGCCTATCAAGTCCCCCTACCTCCTACTTTCTGGCTAGCCTATGAATTTTTTAAAATTGAAATATAGTCAATTTATAATATTAGATGAGTTTCAGATGTACAACATAGTGATTCAATATTTTTATAGATTATACTCTATTTAAAGTTACTACAAAACAATGGCTGTATTTTTCTGTGGTATACAATATGCCCTGTTGCTTATTTATTTGATACATAGTAGTTTGTATCTCTCAATCCCTTCCCCCTGTCTTGTCCCTTCCCCCTGCCCTCTGCCCACTGGTAACCACTGGTTTGTTCTCTATATCTGTGAATCTGTTTCTGTTTTGTTATATACATTCATTTGTTTTATTTTTAAGGTTAATTAAGTCTCATTTGCTTATTTTTGCTTTTGTTTCTTTTACCTTAGGAGATAGAGCCCCCAAAATATTGCTACAATTTATATCAAAGAGTGTTCTGGCTAGGTTTTCCGCTGGGAGTTTTATGTTTTCAGGTCTTTAATCCATCTTGAGTTAATTTTTGTATATGGTGTGTGTGAGTTTGTGTTAGCTCGCAGCATCTCATCTCTTTGGACCGTGCGAAAAAGCAATCCCACATCATTGCTGTTGAGCCTTTCTTCAGCCTTTCTTCACATTCATTGAGTTTATTGAGGCCTGAGGGCTCCCATCATACAGGGGACTATCACGAACAAATCTATTATGATCTCACCATTGTGGTCCATGGTCACAGCTCACTTCTCATCACTCATTTCCTTAATGTCCTCCTTTCCCCAACAAAATAAACTGGCTTACAGCCTGGTCATCCTATAGCAATATATTGTCAAGTCTATTTTATTTTTCACAGTTTCTAATCAATTTTTCAGTGTCTTAAACAGATCCCTCTTAAATGTGAATGGACATTCAAAGATCCCTAACTATTTACAATGAAATGAACTCAGAGACAGCAAAGACAATGTTGGAAATAAAGAAAAGACAAAACAGATTCTCAGAGAGGTAAGAGAAGATAATAAATCCATGAACAAGGATAGGATACAGTAAAAATGACTATGAAGAGAATAAAAAAGAGCTCTAGAAAAAATTGATAGCAGAAATTAAAAATTAAAAAAAAATGTTTATAGAAAAGTTGAATGTGTCATAGACTGAATTGTGTCCCTTCACCACATTTATACGTTGAAGTCCTAACCCGTCAGTACCTCAGAATGTGACCGTATATGGAGATAGGGCTTTAAAGAAGTTATTCAGTTAAATGAGGCTCTTAGAATGCGTTCGAATCCAATCTGACAAGTGTTCATATGAGAAGAGATTAGAACACACAGAGAGACACAAGGGGCATGTGTACACAGAGGGACAACCATGTGAAGAGGCAGCAAGGGGGCTGCTACCTGAAGGCTGAGAAGATACGTCTCAGAAGAAACCACCCCCACTGGCAACTTGACCTTGTACTTCCAGCCTCCCGAACTGTGAGAAAATGAATTTCTGCTATTTAAACCATCCATTCTGTGGCATTTTGTTATGGCAGCCCTAGCAAACTAATATAGTAAATTTCCCAGAAAAATAGAATAACAACACCACCAAAATGAGCAAACCAAAACACAATGATGGAAAGCATGGAACAAAAGAAGAAATTAGACAAACAATCCAAGTGGTTCAAGATCTCATAAAGAGAAGACAGACAAATGGAAGGAAGAAAAACATAGAAGAAATAATGTAAGAAAATAAGATTAAAAATTTTGCCAAGTGCCTAGTATAATAATTGAAATAAACCACAGACCAAATTGTATTATTGTGAAATTTCAGAACCCTGAGAATAAAGAGCAGATCTTAGACTCTCCCAGAAAGTATAAGAAAGAAAAAGAAAGGTCAAAAGTTGATCACAAATACAATGAAACAGAAACCAGAATGATGTTGGAATTTTCCAGAAGAGAAGGTGTATGTGAATAATTGCAGAGGAGTAATTGTAATCTCATTTTATAACTGAATTTGTCTCTATGAGCTTATCTTAGGAAACCTTAAGGAACTTTTCTACTAATGTAAGAATGACTTGTCTTGTGTCTAACTCAAATTATTAAGCACCATTACACTTAGGAAGTTGTGGTGCGTTCTGCATCAGTGCTTTATAAAAGTTAAAGGAAAATAAGAAGATGGACTAAATGTGATTTGTGTCCGGGTTACCAGTGAATTATACCATTGTGCTGGTCAGATGATACTGGGTAATGTGATCTGTCCTAAGCCACTGAACTAAAGGGGACCTTTTCAGCAGACAGAGAATAGGAAAGCAAATTAACTTGAAGAGTAGTCATATGAGAAAAGGATCAAGGAACTAAGAATGTAAAGGCTGAAAAAGGAATGTGTTTTAGTAACGCCAAATTTTGATCTGCAAATAGTCGAAAAGCCCTTATATGAAAAACAGATTAAACCTATTCAGCATGGACCAGAGAACAATGACACTTCAGGGAGAGCCATTTTGGTTTAATAGGAGCTATATCAGTTTTCTTTTGTTGATGTAACAAATCATTACAAACTTAGTAGCTGAAAACATCACGCATTTATTACTTTATGGTTCTCAATGTCAGAAGTCTGAAATGGATCTTACTGAGCTAAAGTTAAGGTGTCAGCAAGGCTGCATTCCTTCTGAAGACTCTATTGGAGAATCTGTTTCTTTGCCATTTCTAGCTTCTTGAGGCCACCTTCATTCCTTGGCTCATGGCTCCTAACTCCATCTTCAGAGCCAGCAGTGTAGCATCTTCCAGTTTTTCTGACTTTGACCCTCCTGACTTCTCCTTAAAGGGACCCATGTGGTTACATTGGGCCTTCCCGGGTTAATCCAGGATAATCTCCCATCTCAAGATCCTTAAATTAATCAGATCTGCAAAGTCCCTTATTTTGCTGAGAATGTCCAATCAGTAGGAATGCTGAGGGGGGGATTTATGGACAGTTGCACTAGGTGACTCATAAAGTCCTAATAATCTTGAAATTTAAAAAAATTTACTCTTCTTTCATGATGTAGAAAATTAAATCTGAAAGTGCCTGACACTAAGGCAGCTGGGTGAAAAGAAAAAAAAATCATTATTATTATACTTTATGATACTTGCATGGGATTTGAACTTTTCACTCATATTTTAGAATTATACCTGCATGATCTAAAAGATAAGTAAGAAAAATAGTTTGATGTTCTACCATGTAGAATCAACAAGTGGCCTGGACTGATAGAATATAAGCAGTCTCTTTCATTGGTCAGCTATAATTATCATAAAGCTTGTAAAAAAATACATTTCCTTACAGCTTCAATGCAGTGCTCCTATTCTGTATTCTGGAGCTACACAGATTAAGTTCAGCCCCTTTTACATAAGACGGCCCTTCAGATACATAAAGAGGTCTGCCATAGCCCCCAGGTCTAATCTTTAGTCTAAAATCTGCTTCTTTGGATAGGCTGTCGTGCATGTGCATTTATTTTATACTAAATTCTGGACTTTGCATTTCTTTTCAATTTAATCACATTGGTTAAATTGGTTGAATTTAATCTCTTTGGTACACTGTTCTGGCCAAGGGTAACAATCTATTTTTAAAAAATTATTCATTCATCAGGGATTTTTTAGGGGACTATGAGCAAAACATTATTTTCATAACACTTTATTCAAGTGAGGATTTTCATTTCTTGGGATTTATTCCTGCTTTGGGTGGAAAGTTTTACTAAACGATGTTTGAGATAAGTTGTTCAGCAAACTCCATTGAACATTACTAGGGTAAAAGCACTTTGGGGACATATAAAGAAATGACCTTTGCTTGCAAGTGGCAGATCTGATATTCTGTGATACTGTGCTTGTTTATTTGTCAGGCTGCTCATGGAACCAATACAATTTGTTATAAACAATATACACAGAAGACCTCAGTCTGCTAACGAAACCCAAGAGAGCTAAACTCTATTGGTTACTTTATTCCTATATTACTCAAAATGGGAAGGGAATTAGGAAGTGTTTGTTTATTCTAGACAATGTTGACCCTTCAAAAGCAAATCAAATATTTCCTCCCTTAAAATCCTTGAGAGACAAGGGGTGCCCCAAATCTCCAGATTAGATAAGGCATAAGGTGACCAGGTAGTCAATGATGTGGTACCTACTCAAATATAGTTCTCACACTGGCCTGCTCCTGGCACTGGATAGCCTATGATTTATGATTCATTCCTTTATGCTCAGCATTGCCCACTCCTAAAGTCTTCCTTAGAATTCATTTTTTTTTCAGAGCAAATCTCTCGCTGTGAGTTAGTTTAATAAGGCATATTTAGTATCTAAGTTGTAGGATTAAGTTGTATCAGATGATAGGACAGAAACTCTAAAAAGGGAATTAAAGGAGCTGGAGATTCTTGACATCCACCTATTTTGCAGGTTTGCCCCATCTAGGACTGTGAACCCACAAAGCACTTGAGCTTGGTAACTGGAGATAATTGCTAAGTGACGTTTTGACAGCTCAGGAACAGGAAATAAATTTGGTATTTTGAATACAAACAACATTTAAACATAAAAAGATCTAAACGTTAGTTAGCACTTAGGTCAGTTTTAAAATCTACAGACACCTACAGCCCTGAAGAAATCCACCAATGTACTGCAATTGAGTTGTGTCAGAAAAGCTAAATAATTTAGACTCTAAATATTTACCTTTCTTCAAGTTTCGGCTTATTTTAGATAAAATATAAACACTTTCAGAAGACTCAGATAATCCTATTTCCATTAATTTGGTATTTTTTTTTCAGTAGATAGAAACAACATATCTGGTTATTTTTGAAATGATACTTTAATAAAACTTTTATTTTAAAATATAGTCAAGACTACAGAAGAATTAGATAATTTGAACAGTATTAGATAATTTTTTGCAGGCTTTTTCTTTATAAGGGTCACATCACACATAGCAAGCCATCGTTTTATTGACCCTCTTTCTCCTCCTCTCTTTACTTTCCGCCCCAACTTCCAAGTTTCCTCTGAAGCTCCCAGTTCTTTTCTTTCAGTTATACAGAGTGATTTTGATCTTTCTCCAAAGTTTCATCACTACCCAGTGTCAAGGCCTATGAATCTTAGCTAATGCTCCCTGTGGATTTACCAAAGCATTTTCCCAACAAAAGCAACTCTTCCTGTAAGAGGAATTCTTATACTAGCTGCTGTGAAAACAAACAAAAAAACTTCAAACCAAACTCTATCCTATTGTTAATACGACAGAACTTTGGCATCAGCAGGAAATAGCAAATAATTTTACATTTAACTCATGATCATCTCCATCCACTAAAAGAAATCATTACACTTTTTTCCTTAGGTTTAAGTCAGTGAAGGTATTATGCATATTTTAAAGTTCATCTTTTAATCCAAATTTTTATTAAATTTCATTAAAGGGTTTGAGCAACATGGTCAGTTTGAATATTTGTAAGCCAGTGGAATTGACAATGAGTTTCATGAGGAAAAAAGTCACAGCTTAAATCATGAAAAACCAATACATTCTTTTTTAAAAATTGTGGTAAAAATCATACAAGACCTACCCTCTTAACAAATTTCTAAGTGTACAGTATTGTTGACTATAAACACATATCGTATAGCAGATCTCAAGAGCTTTTCACCTCGCATAACTGAAACTTTATACCCATTGCCCAGCAATTCCCTGAGTCCCTCTTCCCCATCTCCCAGCAACCATCATTCTACTTTCTGTTTTATGAGTTTAACTGCTTTGGATTCCTCACAGAAATGAAATCATACAGTATTCGTCCTTCTGCGACTGGTGTTTTTCACTTAGCATAATGTGCTCAAAGTGTATCCATGTTGTAGACAGAATTTTCTTTTTTTAAAGGCCGAATATGAATACAAAGTTCCATTGTATATATGTATATATACATATACACACTACATTTTCTTTATCCGTTTGTCAGTGGACATTTAGGTTGCTTCCGTATCTTGGCTATCGTGAATAATGCTGCCATGAATGTGGGTGTGCAGAAATCTCTTTGAGTTCCTGACTTCAATTCTTTTCTTCAGTTCTGGATTTATATACACCAAGGTGGAAGCTACATCATATGGGAGTTTTCTTTTTCATTTTTTGAGGAACCTCCATACTGTTTTCCATTGAGGTTGCACCATTTTATGTTCCCAGCAACAGTGCACAAGGGTTCCAATTTCTCCACATCCTTGTCGACACGTCTATCTTTTTGATTATAGCCATCCTAACAGGTGTGAAGTGATATCTAATTGTAGCTTTGATTTGCATTTCTTTGGTGATTAGTGATGCTGAGCATCTTTTCATATGCTTGTTGGCTACTTGTATGTCTTCTTTTGAGAAATGTCTATTCAAGTCCTTTGCCCATTTTGAATTTTTTTTTTTTTTTTTTTTGCTGTTGAGTTTTAGGAGTTCCTTGTATATTTTGGATATTAACTCTTTATCAAATATATGGTTTGCAAATATTTTCTCCCATCCCATAGGTTGCTCTTTCAATCTGTTGATTGTTCTCTTTGTTATGCAGAAGCTTTTTAGTTTTTAGTCCCACATCTATTTTTGCTTTTGATGCTATAGCCAAGAAATTAATGCCGAAACTAATGTAATGAAGCTTTTCCCTTTATCAAAGTTTTAGTTTTCTTTTGCTTTATTGGTTAGTGTGGACAATAGACATTGTTACCCTATTTCTGAATTTTCTCTCTTCTTTGACCTCTACCCATCACTGATATCCACCAGCTTGAATCAGGGCTGCCCATGTGCATGGTGTCCTCTAAGGCAGTGCATTGCCAGCGCTGCTTTGAAAGATGGTCCCAAATAAAATGTGTGAAATTATGTAGTATTTTCCATCTTCAGGCAAGCTGTTGCTAATTGTTGGTGTCATCCTTCAACCAATTAAAATCTCATTAAAAGGGGAAAAAGGGGCGTATGAGGTGGGTGTAATGATAGAGTGAGGCTCAAAGATTGTGTCTCTCTCTACAAAAAGTATATTTAAGTCTCTTTATTTTAAACTTTCTCTGGACCACCTAAATCACTATCTCTGTACCCTTGCCAAAAAAGGAATCTACGTTTATAGCTTCTACTTGATCACCACCCACTTACTTCTTAATTTTGTGTAGTCTGACTTCTGTCCTCCACATCATGAAGAGCATGTTGCTTCTAAAAACACTGGTGGTCTCTTTAATCACCAAATCCTCTTCAGCGACTCCTTCTGATGATAGCTTTTTCCTGGAAGGCACGTTCTCCTCGATTCCAAAGCCCTATTCAACTCAACAGCAGCACACCTTTATGGAGTGTTATTCTGTGTCAGGTATTTCCTGGAGTATGGAAACCGAGATAATAGCTGAGAGATGATTGCAGAAACTGCATCATCTGATAAATAAAGATTGAATCAACTGACATGAAAAAACATAATGTTCTTCTAGGGCAGCACTGTTTGACAGAAATATAATACAAACCACATATATAATTTTAAACTTTCTAGTGGTCACATTAAAAAAGTAAAAGGAGATCGGGGAAATCAATTTTAATGTATTTAATGTATTTTAATGTAACTCAGTATATCCAAAATATTATTTCAAACATATAATAAATAAAAAATTATTAATGAGCTATATCTACAATCTTTTTTCTAACTGTCTTCAAAACCTGATGTATATTTTATGCTTAAAACACATCTCAATTTGAACTAGACACATTTCAAATACTTAATAATATTACATGTGTCTGGTGGCTGCCATTTTAAACATTGCCAATCTAGAGTAGAAATTGAATAGATAAAAGAGAGACTTTTTTTGGCTTAGAAGTAGAGTGATTTTTACTAGCATTAAAGAATTATGACTGTCCAGCAATGCAGCGGACTTCCTTTCAGACGAAGCTCTTGAGTGGGAATAAAGCTCAAACTAGGAATGTATTAGCTAACTTTTAATGTCCCTCAATTACTTTGAAAAAAAAAATCAAAAGTAATGCATTTGGGGGCAGCAATTTAGACAATGCAGAGTTGTGTAAAGAAATGCTTAATAATTTCCTCTCTTCTAGTCCTAATTTCTCAGTTATCAAACGTTAACAATTTGGTGTGTATCCTCCTGACCTTCTTCTGTATGTATACAAGGTTATACAATAAAACTGCATGCCTGTGTGCATGCAGGCACACAGGCAGGTTTTTAATTTTAAAAATGAGATCATGAAAAATATAAGTTGTTCCACAGTTTACTTACTGATATATTATTGACATCTTTCTAGTCAGCATATGTGTATGTCACTTATTTTTAAATAGCTGTAGCATCTTCTATATAAGTGATATACCATAATTTATTGAGGCATTCACCTACTGATTGCTATTATATCAGGAGTCTCATGACACATCCTTCAGGCCACCTCTGATTCCAGCCACACTATAATTGAACAATTCCATGCAAATGGAGAGTTAGCTTAAGTTGACAGCATGTTGCTTCAAGCCTGTGCTCTGAGTCTTTTTGCTTTTCTTCCCTCTGGGAATTCTCTAATGGTTGTGCTCCCATCTCTGACCTCCAGTTATTCTTTAAGTTATTCAGGTGGCAGAATCAAGGCTTATTTCCCTTGGGGTAATCACATTCTACTCTTACTTTGGCTTTTCAGTCTTCCCTGTATCCCTCTCCCTGGTCCCTCACTTCCTTCTCTGAAGCACCTTCCAAATAATCTGTGGGTGCATGAATCTTTCTTTTAGATGACAAACAGATCATTTTTTTTACTATTAGGAAACAATGCTAATTGAAACTTATTTTTAAAATTTTGTATATCAGTGCTTTTTCAAATTGCTAAGTATTAGATTCCTGAAACTAAACATGTTATCAGATTACATTTCCAAAAGACCGTAGCAAATCATAGGTCCGCCAGCAATACATACTAATCCCCATTTATACACATGTTAACCATTAGGGGTATTATTACTCTATAATTTTTGCCACTCTTATTTGAACAAAATGGCATGGTCATATTGCTGTCATTTCCTTTCAGTGACATTAGGGAGCTGAGCATCTTTTCATGTTTTTAGAGATTTTTTTTACTACAATCCATGCAGCAAAAATCAATCCCAGGTAGATTAAAGATATGAATGAAGAAACATAGTGAAAGTATTCACAGATAATTTAGGAGAAAATTTATTTGACTGTGTGAGGGAAGACATTCTTAAGCATAAAGGAAAGACATTTTTAAGCGTAAATGAAGATGGACAGTTTTGATTACATTAAAATGTGTTTTAAAATTTTTGTTGAGCAAATAAGACTGAGAGGATTTTAATAAAAAATGCTGTTGTCAAAAGACAAATGACAAATTGGCAAAAATATTCACAAAACATTGAACAGACACTACGAATTGATATGAGGTCAAAGTATCATAGAAAAACAGGCAAAGAATAAAAGCAGAAGAGAAAAGGAATGGTGTCTTCCCTGTTTTTAGCAGTGTAATTTATGTTATTTTTAAGTACATACACACACAAACTGAGACCCCTGAGCTCAGAACAAATTTTTTCAAGAAATTTTGCCCACACAGAGCTTACTTTGACTTGGGAAATAGGTCAACTGCTCTGGAATTTGATGGCCGTATCTATGTAATACAGTCAGAGTTAGGAGTGATCTAATACATTTTGTCTATCTAGACATGAGAAAAACTTCCTTGTATAATCTGGACTACTATTCATACACCTAAATTCACTCAGCCTGCATCTGATTGCTGATTACTCCCAATATATTGGATTAGGCAATTTCTAGACCTTATAAATGCACCTAATTGTGTGTATTGTTCCCTCTGTAGTGTCAGTCACCAGCTAGAACCCCAAAGGCACCACCAGTCTGCAACATTTATTTTGATGTCTTAAAGCATTTAAAAATATCATGTTACACAGAACATAAATTAGATATATTGCAATATAGTGATGCCAGTCACTTGACATTGCTATTTCTTCTCTACTCAATGCTCCATGGTGAAACAATAGTATTTCTTAATCCTTGTTTGTGCTGAATAAAATATCATGAATTTTGGCTCTCTTCCAAAGCCGGTGAGTTATAAAGCAATAATTCTGTTCACACACAAATGAAATGTTTATCTGCATTTGGCCTTTGGACATCACTTTAATGGGGGAAGATTTCATGAGATCTCAGATCCACTGGCTACCTCAGGTGCACCAGAGGTCATATTGATACGGACTTTCTAGACTGATTCTAAATTTAAGACTTCAATAGGCCTGGCAAGTACAAAATTTGGGGCCCGGTTTTCTTCACCAATGAATTAATCACCTTTTGCATGGGAGTCGATTTATTTTAAATGTAGCTAGAGAGAGTAAAAAGCCTCCAGATGCAAGTGCTCACTGGGAGAAGAGAGAAGAAATCAGTCCTTCCCTCTATAGTTCCTACTGTAAAATTCCAGATGAAAAGATGGTTAGTGACATTAGACTATGGAGAATGACCTCAGATGATGTTTTTAGAGCTGAGATAAACAGAAATCTGATACAGTTAACTGCATATTCAAACAATTGAATTTATTTTACTGAATTTTTACCAAATTGCCTAAACCCTTAACTTGGAGGATATTTTTTAGAAGCTAGGTTCAAACTTAAGTTTCTTAAAAACAACTAATGCATAATTAAAAAGAGAAATAAAACTTCTCTCTAGGTCTCTCTCTGTAATTTATTTTATGCTTGGAGCGTGAGGTTATACTTACTGTCCATGGCTGGTCATATGACTCATAATTTACGAGGATTTAGTGTATTGTATAGTTAACGGGTAACTGCCTTGTGAAGCCCGGAAGGGTTTTTTTTTTATGGTCTTGACATGAAAGACCACAGTACAAGTTTATCTGTGAGGCAGTTATGGGAACATTATAAAGTGATCTCAATTGACTGCTGTGTCTTCCATTGACGTCAAGAGCATTTCATAGTTTGGTGTTTGGGTATTTTTAGATCATAAAGGCATGGCTGATGTATTTATGGCATTAACCTCTGGCCCACAGATTTACTGTTAACCCTTATCATTTGTTTTTAATAGAGAAGCAGCTATGGAATGGCCAAACTCTTCCACTCCTCCAAGTGATCCTTTTACCTGAAAAAAGAGGTCATTAAATATTTCACTCCCATGCTATGAAATGAGGGGTCTTTTGTGATTAATTTAGAAAGAAAATGTGATTGGGGACAAGAGCAGGAGACGTGGAGTCTGACAGAGCAAGTGCAATTTACTATATTTTCATATATTCTTCGATTCCGCATGTGTGGGAATGTGTATATACATATGAGGGCTGTCCTTCAAAGTGGTCCTCTTATGAAGGCATATACTTACTCCAGTGGTGGTGGAACCTTTGTTTAACAAATAGTAAGGTTAGAATTTTAAATGTCAATGTTTCTAATAATATTTGGCTTTTCTAATAATAGTTGGCTTTAATTATGTAAAGCAGTTTCTAATTTTATGCATCCATATGTATCCAACTGAGATTTGAAAAGGCTGAAGACTGTTCAGTGGTGACTCTGCTTGCCCACCCTTCCAAGCCATTTAATTTCAGCTAGTTAAGATACTTGATGAAGAGAGCCATGGGGTGGGAATTCAAAGGGGGCTCCTGTTTCTGGCCCTACAATTGGATTTGTACGACATTGGGTAAATCATCTAGCTCCTGAAAGAAATACGTAATGCTGGCCTCTGAGCAATGCTGTGAATGTCTTTGATAGTCACAGAGAAAAACGTCCATGTAAAACTGGCTTACAGTGTTTGTCTTCTCAAGAATTTGATATGGCCAGTCTCTTGTGAAATAGGTGGCTAAATAGTAATCAGGTGAAAATGATCTCCCTGAAGTAGTGTGTTCACTTTGTTCATTCTGAAGTTTCACAGCCATTTCTAAGATACAAGTTAATAAAGATTTAACACTGTTACTAGTGAAAAAAGCTCTAGGCTTGGAGATGGAAGGAAGCCATGTAATGGGCTAGGCACCTTATTTTATAGTTCTAGGGACAAGAAAAGGTACTTCATGATTGTAATAACCTTTCTATTTACTTTAGCAGAGTCTAGGCTAGAGTTTGTCTATACCACAGTCTAGACCAATTTCTATCATATACAGGCGAATCCCTGCTTAAAACACTGCAATGACTTCTGGTAACAAATAATGCTGACTACACAACATAGACTTATGGAATAACTTTTTAGAGTCCAGCAAATTGTATGTTACTCAAAATTGACTGGTTATATTTTAGTAAAAAGCTATTCCAGTATTATGCCCTTTAGGTTGATTGTTTAATTTTTCTTAACTTGAGTCTTTTTATCAGAGGAGTGGTTTATGCAGTGTTTCTCATAATACACACACATCCAGTAACTTTAAAGAATAAATAATAGAAATGAAAAAGAAAGAGAAATTCTATATGATAAAAATCTAATAGCTATTAATTATTGGGTGCTTATTAGGTATGAGTCTCTGGGCTAACCATTTTACCTGTATTATTTCATTTAAGCCCCTCAATAAATAGATGAGGTATCAACTATTGTTATCATCCTAAGATTGCAGGTGAAGAAATAGGCTTAGAGAGATTAATTAATTTACACAGGATCTCACAGCTGGTAAATGGCAGAACAGGGTTGAAACCCAGACAGCGTGACTTCTTTAGGAAGTGAGTACACACTGTGAACTATACACAAAGTAGCAGCTTAGAAAAAAATGATTAAAGGACAAAGTCTATCATTTCATTCATACTGAGCCAGATTCCCTCAGGGCCTTGATTCCCAATGGTCAGTAAGTATAGCAGGTAGTGCAGGTCTGTCCTGCCAATACCCTGGCCCAGGGTGGGCTAAGCAAGCCAGTGTTGGGGACCATTGGATCGTAGCTATGTCTCACTCCCATTGTCCTGAGAAGTGCAGAAGCGATTGGGCCTGACCAGCTCTGGCCTGGAACCCTTGGGGTGTGTGGCCAGCAGTCTTGGAAAATTGCTGTCTGCTCAGTATGATGGCCGTTCTCCCATGGAACCCAGGCTTCCTTTTGCTCCTGAAATGACTTTCTGGCAAGGTCTTCTGCTGTTGCATTAGTTATGATGGCTGCAGGCAGTTTAAAGGGCAAATCACCCATTTATAATCCTAACCCTCGATGATGAAGAAGACAGGGAAGTGCGCTGAGGAGTAGAAATGATGCTAAGTTACACTAGGCTCTGAAGGTGCCATTCCTGCCTCAGCCCCCGCAACAACGCTCCCTTCTACCTCATATCCACTTCGGGATTCTGTGTGAGATTTTGCATTATAGCGTATTTCCTGGTAAATACAGATTTGTAGTCACCAGTGTGGTGTGGATGCCAATTCATTATTCCTTTAGGGAGAAGATGTACTCTTAGCTGCAAGGGACACATTATATTGTTATTATCCCTTATTTTATTATTATTAAGGAATATTATTATTATCCCTTAAAAGGATACAGTTAATAAAATATTAAGATATGACACTTTTGCAACTGACAGATCTTTATGCCTTTTTCTTGTTAGGAATATTATGCCTTTTTTGGGTCAGGATATTAAATCTAAGAAAGATTTGAAGACAATGTATTTAGAATTTAAAAAAAAATTCCTTTGGAGGGAGGAAGCCCTTTCATAAGTTGATGTAAATGGAAAAACTTTGGCTCTGATTCCGGAAAAAGAATCATGCATGGAAAACCCCCAATTAAGAGGTCACTTTTAACTGAAAGTGAAAGAAACAAGTTCAAAGTATAAAACCAGAGAAAGAGCGACAAGGTAATATTCTTTAAGCTGTAAATAAATGTGATACTTTTCCAAAGTGTTATCTTTGGGAAAGTTATGATGTCATTTGCCATTTTTCTTGATGTAGATTATTTGATCATCTCTTTAGAAAATAAAACTAAGTATTTCTTAAGAACTTTGAGAATTCCTAGTCTTACATGGAAAGAATCCTCTTAACTTTTTGATGTTCCTTTAAGGAATTTTTTTTTTTTTTTTTTTTCCTGAAGGAACTGTTCCATTAACATTTTATATAGAGTTCTCTTAAGAGCGGGTCCTAGGCGAGGGGGCTTGGAGCATTTTCTCCGTAATTTGTCAGTAGGGGTTACTTTGCCTTCTGTCATACAGTGCCGGAGATGATTTGTATGTCATTGTATTTTGTGTGTATTTGCGATCTTTGAGTTGTATCAGTGACGAAAGAGGTGTGTCCCTGGGTTTTTTTCTGAGAAGGATGGTGTTTGGAGGTTTGTTTGCCTGCTGGAGTAATTCTGGTATCAGAATTTTCTGCTGGCACTTGCCCTCTTCCATCCCTTATAAATCCTCCCCCATAATGCTGTA
The DNA here is from genome assembly GCF_048773025.1 of Camelus bactrianus. Classification (NCBI taxonomy): domain Eukaryota; kingdom Metazoa; phylum Chordata; class Mammalia; order Artiodactyla; family Camelidae; genus Camelus; species Camelus bactrianus. Next base: position 42,294,887 of record NC_133539.1, read on the forward strand.
GGAGGAAACTTCAGAACTGTGTTTCTTGGACGATTTTGATAGTAGGGTTCCAAATGGGCAGGACTCCTCCAGTGAGATGCTCTTCTATAGGATCCCAGAGGTGGAGGGGGGAGGGGGCAGACTTTTTTCCTGCACCCTGGCAGTGGTGGTGGATTGATGAGTAGACTCCCTGAATGTCCAGATGCGAGTGGTTACCATCTTACCCACGTAGCAGCCACATGAGGCTGAGAAGTTAGCAGCAGCTGTTCGCATGGTTCTGATTTTGGGGGGCAGCAGTTTCCCTTCTCTTTGTGGCCACAAACTTGAAACTTCTGACAGCTCCTCCTGATTTTTGCTCCTCCAATCTTTCCAATAGTTTTATAAGCTCCTAGTTCCTTATACTGAATCCATTCCTGGTTAAAAGACTTAGCATGGTTTCTGATTTCCTGGCTGAATTCTGACTGACACAGGCGATTTTCTCCACATTTGGTTTTTTTCCAGTGAAGAAAGCTTTCATTTATGGTTGCTGGAGTCCACTAAGCTTTGGAAGAGAAATTTTTATATGGGTTTCATCTTTAGGAAGGCCATGAGATTTGGTTTCATTTTATTTTTTAAAGTCCATTCAGGAGACCACACAGCTTTTAATCAAAATCACTCATGATTAATGAAATCTCCTTCTAGCTGAGTTAATAATGCAATTTGCATGTGTCAGTATTTTAAAGAACTGATTAAGCTATAAATACAAATGTAGCTGTAAAACAAATTTAATAACTGAGGAAGGGAACGTGTTTTGTTATATCATCTTTGCAGCTCACTTTCAATTGTGTGGTTATTGTTAAAAATAAATAGAAAAAAATCAAACATGTAAGCTGGGAACATCACTCATTAGGAATCAGTGTCTTTCTGAACTTGACCCAATGATGAGATCATCCTCATTCACAGCCTATGATTTCAGGGTAGGCAGTACAGTATGGGCAGAGAAGAGGGACTTCTAGAGCTTTGTCAGGGTGGCATGGGGACGTTTTCCAGAGCGACTTTGGGTTAGAGAAGTTTCTCCCACCTGTAGCCCCAGCCTTTTCTGAGGATTTCAGGAAAGTATCCTCCAGTGAGTTGTCCATCTCAGCCTTTTGACTTTGGGTCACAGAGTGTCTCTTTAAAGCTGTTGATAGAGTTCGTCATTGCAGACAAAGACCGAGGGTCATCCTGTTCTTAATGCAGGCTGGGAGAGGGAGGGCTTTAATTCTTCCTCTTTAAAGGAAGTAGTGTGTAGAGCAGCTTGTAGAGTATGGTCCAGGGGAGCAATTCTCAGCTGCTGCATCATGACCTTCAGGTGAGTTCCTAGATAGTAGGAGAGAGAGAGGTGGAGTAAAGTAGCAGTGAGTTATTGAAAGCATGTCATTTATGTAAATTGGATATACCTAAACAACCACTATGTAGGTGACCTTACACATTTCTGTCGCCTCTGGAAAACTATAAATCCATAAGGAATGGTTGTATGTAGAGGGAAAACCACTTCACTAAGAGGCCAAAGACCAGAGTTCTGGCTCCCACTTCATCTCAGAGGGCCTGAGAAGTTACAGTCCCCTCTTGGCTCTAGTTGTCCTGTGCATAAAGTGCTTTTGCTGGCAGGGTTCTAAACAGGTGATCTCTGAGGTTTATTCTGGCTTAGGGTCTATATCTTTATCATAAATGTTTGAGTATTCATCCAAGGTCTCTCCTAGTTTCGTTCCTAGTTTTGCTACGTTACAGTGCTTAGAAGAAAGCCTGGCATGTAGGAAATGCCACATAAATATTTGGTCTCAATAAATAGTCTCTTTCCTGATTTAGACAATCAAATGACAAACTCTGCTTTATTTCCACACCACCCAAATGACATTCTGGCAATTTTCAGCCTTTTGGTTAAAGAAAGAAGTAGATCCTAAGCTTCATGATCAGAAAGGAATACTTTGGCACCTGCAGGGGTTCAGGCAGCAGTGGCAGATTGGGTGCCATCTAAATATACATAAATTATATATATTTAGAAATACATATATTTTAACTACAATAATCTAGCTAATCAACATATTTATCATCTCTCATGGTTACCTTTTTTTTTTTTTTGTGGTGAGAACACTTAATGTCTACTCTCTTAGCAAATTTCAAGTAAAAAATATAGCATTATTAACTGTTGTCACCATTGCTATTCATTAGGTCTCCAGAACTACTTCCTGCATAACTGAAACTTTGGACCCTTTGACCAACATCTCCACATTTCCTTTACTGCTTCTTCCCCTAGTCCCTGGCAGCCACTGTTCTCCTCTGCTTTCCTGAGTTCAAGCTCTTAGATTCCATATACAAGTGAGATGTTGCAGTGTTTGTCTTTCTGTGTTTGTCTCATTTCATTTAGCGTAATGTCTCCCAGGTTTATCAATGTCGTTTCAAATGGCAGGCTTTCCTTTTTTATGCCCAAATAATATTTCATTTTGTGTTTGTATCTATATCTATATATTCTGTATGTATATTCACATTTTCTTTTTCCATTTGTCTATTGATGGACAATGGACACATGCTGTTTCTATATTGTGGTTATTGAGAATAATGTTGCAATGAACATGGGAATACAGATATTTCTTTGAGATACTGATTTTATTTCCTATGGGTAATACCTAGAAGTGGGATTACTGAATTATATAGGAGTTCTATTTTTAGTTTTTTAAGGAAATTCCATACTTTTTTTAAAAAAATTGAAGTCCAGTCAGTTTGCAATGTGTCAATTTCTGGGGAAAGAGGATGGGAAGGGATAAATTGGGAATCTGAGATTTGCAAATATTAACATACTGTTTTTCATAATGGATGTACCAATTTACCTTCCCAACAGCGTAAAAGGGTTTCTTTTTCTCCACTTCTTACCAATGCTTGTTATCTTTCGTCTTTTTGATAACAGCCATTCTGACAGGTGTGAGGTGGTATGTCACTGTGGTTTTGATTTGCATTTCCCTGGTGATTCGTAATGTTGAGCACCTTTTCATATACTTGTTTCCTATTTGTAGGTCTTCTTCTGAGAAATATGTGTTTAGGTCCTTTGCTCATTTTTAAAAAATTGGATTGATTATTTATTTATTTATTTATTTATTTATTTATTTATTTATGTTATTGAGTTTTAGGATTTCCTTATATATTTTGGATGTTAACTCTCTATCAGATGTACAGTTTAAAAATGTTTTCTCCCATTCCACAGGTTGTCTCTTCATTTTGTTGATTATTCCTTTTGCTATGCAGAAGCATTTTTAGAGTTTCAGGTCTTAATATGAAGTACTTAATCCATTTTGTGTTGATTTTTGTACACATTGTGTGGTAAAAGCCCAATATCATTCTTCTACATGTGACTATCTAGTTTCGCCAACACCATTTATTGAAGAGACTATCCTTTCCCCATTGTATGTTCTTGGCACCCTTATTGAAGGACACTAAAAAAAAAAAAAAAGAATATTACATGTCAATGTCCCTGAATAATATAGATGCAGAAATCCTCAACAAAATACTAGCAAACTGAATTCAACAGCCACATTAAAAGGATCATATACCATGATCAAATGAGATTTATTCCTGGGATGCAACGATTGTTCAACCTAGGCATATCAGTAAATATGATACGTCACATTTGTAGAAAAAAGAATAAAAATCATATGATCATCTCAGTAGATACATTTGAGCAAACTCAACATCCTTTAATGATGACAACTCTCAACAAATTAGCTTTGAAAGGAATGTACCTCAGTATAATAAAGTCCATATGAAAAGCCCACAGATTACATCATACTCAATGATGAAAAGCTAAAAGCTTTTGTCTAAGATTAGACACAAGACAATGATACTCACTTTCACTTCTACTCAGCAGAGAATTAGAAGTCCTAACTAAAGCAATTAGGCAAGAAAAAAAATCCAAATTAAAAAGGAAAAAATAAAATTGTCTTTGCAGATGACATGCTCTTACTTATAGAAAACCCTCAAGATTTCATCAAAAAACTGTTAGAACTAATAAAATAATTTAAGAAAGTTGAAGGCTACAAAATCAACATACAAAAATCAGTTGCATTTCTATACACTACCAACAAACTACCTGAAAATGAAATTAAGAAAACAATCCTGTTTATAGCAGCATCAAAAACAATAAAATACTTAGGAGTAAATATGACCAAATAGGTGAAAAATCTCTACGCTAAGACCTATGAGACTCTGATGAAAGATACTGAAGAAGACACAATTAAACGAAAGGATAGTTTGTGTTCATGGATTGAAGGAATATATATTGTTAAAATGCCCATACTACACAAAGTGATATACAGACTGAATGCAATCTCTAGCAAAATTTCAATGGCATTTTTCACAGAAATATAAAAAGTAATCCTAAAATTCATACAAAACTACAAAAATACACTAAATAGCCAAAGTAATCTTGAGAAAGAAGAACAAAACTGGAGACATTAAATTCCCTGATTTCAAAATATATTACAAGCATTATAATATTGGCATAAAAAAGACACATAGATCAATGGAACAGAGTAGAGAGTCCAGAAATAAATCCATGCATTTACAGTCAACTCATATTCTACAAGTTCTGTATTTTTTTATGAATGGAGTTCCTGAATACTTTCTGAGCCCATTCACTCTTATTTTACCACAGGTCAAATAAATAAGCATCACTGCTTTTATAATATGCATAAATTAAAAGTCGTAAATTGGAGGGATATTGCTAGAGGAAAACATAGAAAAAACAAAAATTTCTTCGAGTTGTTCCTAGAAGTAATCAGGAATTATGTCATATTTTTTCAGAGGTTTTCATTACAAAGAACTACACAAATTGAGAAACTGATGCATTTGCTACACTTTAAACTTTATAAAATGAACGTGCATGTCAAATATTTTATTTCCTAAGGATGCCAACAGGCTAATTACTGCTTTGTTTCATAGTCTCAGGATGAATATTAGGATTTTAGATTCTTGGGGTTAAAAGGTATGTTAGGCAACATTCTGTTAAGGTTTTTCTACCATTGAACAATTACAACAAAGCAAGAGTGGGTCATAATTTCAGCATCAAACTCTTCAGAGGTTAAACAGGCCATGTGGCGATTTGCTCAGAGCTGAGGCCCTGGAGCCAGGTCTAGATGGGAATCTCAGCTCCACCAGGTACTAGGTATTAATCTTGGGGACTTCCCTCAACTCTTCCAAGGCTCAGTTTCCTCTGATATCAGTTGGGGTAATAAAACCTAAGAATTAACTAGTTAATGTATATAAAATAGCATAATTCCAGGCACTAAGTACCCATATATGATCATCTAGTTATCTTACAGATATTTATCATCATTATCATTATTATATTACACCTATTAAAAATTCTTACTATATTTTTCTGTGTTGAAAAACATATATTTAACGCCAGCAAGACCATCATGCTAGAGACAAGTAAGAGCTTTCTGTGTTTTATCCTGTTTATACTGTGGACTGAGCATTCAGAACCAGGTGTATTGAACAATATAGGCCAGAAGAGATAAAGAAAAATTGTGGGGCAGATTAAAAGAAGATTAAGTTATAGACAGTCAGATGTCAGGCAAAGGGAAATGCAGAACTCGAGAATGGTCCCATCTGACCATTACTGAAAAGTCAGTAGGTCCCGTCCAGCAGGCAGAGATATTAGCAGAAATGCAGGTGGCAGATGAGTATTGGAGTCAGGTGAACCACTGAGGTTCCAGAAAATATGGCCATTCACCAGCAGCTGAGAGTGAAGAAATCTGTAAGAGCTGGACAAAGTACCAGGTCTCAGCAGTCAGTTAAGGCAAAGCTTTTGTCCTGTTAGCAGAGGAGTAAACTGGGATTTAGGGAAGCAGAGGTAGGAACCCAATCAGATAGAATGGGCCAATGCTGCTGGAGGTGGAACAGGATCAATGGCTCCATAGGTGCTTGGGGTCTACTGCAAAAACATTGAGTACCAGGGGTCTTCAGCAGCTCAGACTACTTTAACAAAATGCCATAGACTGGGTGACTTAAACAGCAGACATTTATTTCTTACAATTCAGAGCCTGTGAAGTCCAAGATCGGGGTGCTAGCATGGATAAGTTCTTGTGAGGGCCTTTTTCCTAGCTGGTAGAAGGCTGCCTACTCTCTGTATCCTCACATTTTTCTGGAGAGGATTTTAGGCAGTTGATGAATTTTACATATTTTAGAGCAGACTGAAGTCTAAAAAGTTGCATTTTTAAGGATCTCAGTGAAGTCACCACAAGGTTTCCAGACCATACTTGTAAACCTTGTACCCCAACGTTAAAACTTTACTAGACCTCTTTCTAATCCTCTTTTCCTTTCTACTTAAAACTTTATCTTAGAAACATTTACATTTGAGAAGGTAGAAAGATTTCCTAACACTGTGTAAAATTACTTCCTCTTTTTGATGAAAAGCATCCCCCCCCCTTTTTTTTCTTAATAGAAGGGAACAACTTTGCTATGTAGTTTATTTTGGGTAAAATTTTTGCTAAGATTTTTAAATCCTTTCCATGCTATTACTTAAATTTTTTTTAACTAGAAAGAAAAGAACGTATTAACAAGGAAGTTTTTGTTTCTAACTTGTTGGCCAATTCAAGCTCAGAATGTAGGGCTATCACAGTACCATGAGTTTTGTTTCCCTCTGAATTGCTCAAATAGACAGGGAATCCATAATTAGAGTAAGACTGGAAGAAACGGTGTGCTTTGAGAAGAAATGGAATTTCATTTAAAAGAAAGACCATTAGGAGCTTAGAGATTATGGAGAATTTAGACGCTGTGAGGATGTAGTTCTGTAGTTGGTAGTATCCAGGCTGCAGTGAGACTTTTGCGAGAACTTTCATGCAGATGCAGGTCAAGGGGATCTAATGATCTGAGAACCGAAATAGTCTTTGACTGTCACAATGAATCAAGTCAGGCTATTAATAATTATTGTTAGGCTATAGTCTTGAAAAGCTGAGCTAGTATGGTGAATTTCCCCTGGACATTATTTTTGTAAAGATGAGAAAGAGTGGGTAAATGTGAAAGAGTGTTTTATTGTCCAATTATGGTAGTGGAGGAGAGGATGAGAAAAAGAAAAATGAAAGCAAGATCAGCGGATTTCTAGATGCAGTTGGTAGGAAACACAACTTCTGTTGTGAAATCAGGAGAGGTGCTGTACGTGGCAAGCAGAGCATCAGTGGGAATTCCTGTTGGTGGATGAACCAGAGCAGCCGGGGCAGAGAGACAACCAACTTTTTATGCTGGTCACTGCCTGGCTTGTGAAGCCTGGTGGCGTTACTCTCATTATCCCAACCAGGTGGCACAGAATTACTAGGGAGAGGAGGGATATTTGCGGCAAGGGATTGGAATAAGCAGCTCCCAGAATTGGCAGCATCATGGAATCTCCAGGGCCTGTGAGGTCCAACCAGCTGAAAACCATTTAGCCAAGAGATTCGCCTCACCCTGATGTTATACTGGCTCAAAACGGAAACAGGAAAAGAAGGAATTACATCACACCATTTCCCAGTGCTACTTGGAATTTCCCCAGAATTTCCATTCCAATACCAAGCTATATTAATTAAAATAGGATTAAGTAAACAAAATACAGAAGATTTTGAGGTGGGAGAATGGTAAACTGCTTGATGGTATTTTATTTACCAGAATAGTCCAGTAAAAATCTTTATAGGATTTCTCTCTCTTTTTTAAATAAAAAAGAAAAGAAGTATTCTACAAATACAGTGTTTGCTTTCATAGAGTATAATCAGCTCTATTTCATATTAAACTCTTAAAAAATCTGATTGTATATAGTGAAATATGAATGTTTTCTAGAATTTACTAACATATGTGGTACTCTTTTGAACACTAGGGGTCTTATTGCTACATTTCACTTTCTGGAGGGGCAGATTTTATGGAAAACCTGATGTTTAGCCTCCTGTGTGTAGTCATAATTTTGGGTGTGATATTTCCACCCATTCACTAAATATTTATTGAGCACTTGGTAGGCACCATGGATTGTTAAATTTTGAGGCTGCCAAATTAACTGGCTTTGAAATCCTTTAAGAAGCTGTCAGATAAGGCTTGAGATCAGCTGCCCAGGCTTGAGATCAGCAGGCATATGGGGTCACTGAGAGCTCTCACATTCCAAGTTATAAAAGCTGAAAAGCAATACAATTATTGAGGACAACTTCTATATTAGGCAGAAAACTTAGAGTTTTAAATTTTATTTAATTTATGTGTTTTATAATCATGGTGACATTCCAGATTAGAAACTTTTAATATATTAATTTTTCTGTGAATATATAATTCCTTTTCTACTGTGTTGTTAATTTAGCTATCCCTGGAATTTCACCTTTTAGCTGATCCCTTGAATTTTCTTTGCTTAACAGTACAATATGCTACTGATGACTGCTGCTGGAAAAATCCTTCTAGAGCAGTGCTGTCCCATAGAAACGTGATATGAATCACAGATGTAATTAAAATCTTTTAGTAGCCATCTTAAAAGAATACAAAGAAACAGGTGAAATTAATTTAAACAATGCATTTTATTGAACCCACCATATCCCAAATATTATTATTTCAACATGTAATAATAAAAAATATATTCATGGAATGTTTTACATTCCCATTTTTCTGGTCCCAAGCTGTTTAAATCTGGCATGTATTTTCACACTAACAGCACATCTCTGTTTGGACTAGTTGCATTTTAGGTGCTCAATAGCCACATGTCAGTAGCTTCCATATAGGACATTGCAGATCTAAGAACATCTTTTCTACCCTTCCTGTTCCTGATGAAAAAATGATGATAAATTGTCAAGCATTGTAATTCCCCCATCAACAATCTCCAACCACCCATTAGCCTCATTTGTCTTCAGATCTTGTTCCTAGTAAAGTGAATCTGCTTGCTCTATCACTAAAATGACTTTCTCTTTTCTGTTTTTTACCCCTTTTGACCAACCCCTCACCTGCCAACCCATCAACCTTACCTGGTTTAAGATCTCAACCCACTTCCGCCCTCAGGAAGCTTTTACCAGATCTTGTTCTCTACTTTCCTTTGTACCCAGGTTGATGATCATGTTACCGATAGTCGATAGTTGATACCTGCATGTGTCTACAGTACCTACTTCGTATCATTTAATGTGTGTGGACATTCATCTCCTCAACTAGAAACTTTTGATTCTTTTATAGCCTCTCCTCACAATAGATCAAAATGCATGTTCACTAATTGGCTGACCAAGATCTAGTATGCTAAATTTTATAGAGGCTTAGATAAATTAAACTACTGAACCATATTTCTTATTCTGTGTAATTTCACAGGTTAGTTCATTTGTTTATCTACAATTTTTTTGTATATTTATGTATTTTTTTAATTGAAGTATAGTCAGCTTACAATCTTATGCCAATTTCTGTGTACAGCATAATGCTTCAGTCATACATGAACATACATATATTCATTTTAATATTCTTTTTCACTGTAGGTTACTACAAGATACCACATGTAGTTCCATGTACTATACAGTATGAACTTGTTGTTTATCTATTTTATATGTAGTAGTTAGTATCTGCAAGTCTCAAACTCCCAATTTATTCCTTCCCACCCCCTTCCCCCACTGGTAACCATAAGTTTGTTTTCGATGTCTGTGAATCTTTTTCTGTTTTGTAAGCAAGGTCATTTGTGTCATTTTTTTAGATTCTACATGTAAGTGATATATGGTATTTGTCTTTCTCTTTCTGGCTTACTTCACTTAGAATGACAGTCTCAAGGTCCATCCATGTTGCTGCAAATGGCATTATTCTTTTTTATGGCCCAGTAGTATTCCATTTTATAAATTATACCACAACTTCTTTATCCAGTCATCTGTCAATGGACATTTTGGTTGTTTCCATGTCTTGGCTATTGTAAATAGTGCTGCTATGAACATTGGGGTGCATGTATCTTTCTGAATTAAGGTTCCTTCAGGATATGTGCCTAGGAGTGGGATTGCTGGATCATATGGTAATGTTATTTTTAGTTTTTTGAGGAATCTCCATACTGTTTTTCATTTCTGCACCAAACTACATTCCCACCAACAGTGTAGGAGGGTTCCCCTTTCTCCACAGCCTCTCCAGCATTTATTGTTTGCGAACTTTTTAATGATGGCCATTTTGACTGGTGCAAGGTGATACCTCATTGTAGTTTTGATTTGCATTTCTCTAATAATTTGCAATATTGAGCATTTTTTTTCATGTGCCTATTGGCCATTTGTATATCTTCACTGGAGAATTGCTTGTTTAGGTCTTCTGCCCATTTTTGGATTGGGTTTTTTGTTTTTTTTATTTTTAAGTTGTATGAGCTGTTTATATATTTTATTATTAAGTTGTATGAGCTGTTTATATATTCTGTAAATTAAGCCCTTGTCAGTTTCATCTTTTGCAAATATATTCTCCCATTCTGTAGGTTGTCTTTTTCTTATGGTTTGCTTTGCTGTGCAAAGCTTATAAGTTTAATTAGGTCCCATTTGTTAATTTTTGCTTTTATTTCTATTGCCAGGGTAGACTGCCCGAGGAGTACATTGCTAAGATTTATGTCTGATAATGTTTTGCCTATGTTTTCTTTTAAGAGGTTTATTGTGTCTTACCTACTAAATATTAATTGAGCACTTATGAGTCAAAGACCATGCTAGGCAGTGGCAATACAGCATTCCCAGTACATCATGTACATGAATTAATGTCAACACAAAGTCTTCTGTGAGATTGAAATTTATATTACTGTTCTTATATCCATATCCCCTAATTTTTAGAATTATAGAACTGGAAAGGACAATAGACACCATATAGTGTTCGTACTCTGAATTTTGCAAAAGTGGAAACTGAAGTTCATGGGGATTATGTCATTTAACTAGATTGTGAAGCTTATTTGTGGGAGATCTGGGACTACAGCTCAGGTCTTAATTAATTTTTGTCCAGTACATTATGTTTCCTCAATATCATGATCACTGGAAAAAAGCACACGCATTTACAAATCTTGTGTAACAAACCTAAATTTTATAGCAAAAAACACAACTAACACTGTTGCATGCTGGAACCAATTTTCCACTTGAAAATTTTCTTTTGTCATAAATATTTTTCCTTCTCTTTACTGTGGCCGATTTTCAAAAGTGTTGCAGCTATCATAAGCAAGTCTTAATTTGTGGATTAGACGCAGTCAGAAGGAAAACAATATGTTCCTGAAAATTGATTACAGATTTCATTTTTCCATAACTTTCTGCTTGAAGGATTCTGGCTCATTAGTCAGTAAAAAGAGGTGTGCCTGTCACATGAAGATCTGCAAGGAATTTGATTAATGCTACTTCCAAAAGTAAATTTTAGGTTAACCTAGAGCTATACCTCAGATCAGAAAAATCCAGTTTCACATTATTGATTTTCACTTGTTAAAGTGACAGAGTAAGCAGAGTTTATAATGTTTATGGATGAAAGTGGTATATAGAATATTCTTTAATTAATATCTTAGTCTGTATATACAACAATGACATTTTATTAAACAGAAAATATATTTAATTTTTCTCTGCTTTGAGTATTTTTTAAGAGTGTTTTCCTTAATTAGGGTGCTATTTTAAAAGGTATCATTGTGGTAGAATACTATCTTCACAAAATATGTTTATTAAATTACTTCAGATCATTTTTAAGGGATAATCTTTTTTTTTTTTTTAATCTGAATAATTTCAGGTGCTTATTCCAGGTTCTCACCCTAGACCTAGTGGATTTGCATTTTTCTGTGGACTACTAACAGCCAATGGATTTGCATTTTTAATAAATCTTTCAGATGATTTTTATGCACATGAAATTTTGGGAACCTCTGATTTGAACACAGAAAAGAATATAAGTTTAAAAATATTCCTATCTCTCAAGACACTGATGTTTCCCTTGCCTGCTGTTTTTCCATGTTTTGTTACTGGAAGTAAAATCACCTGCTACCTATTAAGTTGATTGGTATGACCAGGTATTCTGAAGATTCTAGCTGACTCATTTGCTTAAATGAGTTAAATGGGTGTATTTAATTAAGTTATTTGAATTTCAATCAATGAAGCAATCAATAACTATTTTCAGAATAGCTACTCAAGCAAGGCTCTGCAGAAAAGAACTAAATGTGTTTCAGAGCTGAGCTTCCATAGTACTTTGTTAATGACTCCATCATACATGATCCCATTGTATTTACCACGTTGCTGTGTTGCTGTGTCCGTCTCTCTGCCTCGATGTGAATTCCATGATGGTTAGGTACTAAATCTTACTCATTTTTGTGACCCCAGATCCCAGGACCACGTTTGGTATGTAATAATCACCTACTACACATCTGTGTTTGGATTTTGAATGAACAGATATACCACTGAGATATGTTTCAGGAAGTAGGATAGAATGATCAAGTGGTTGTATTTGAAAGCAAGGGTGTGTTGCGACACCACAGGTAACTTGAGAGAAGTGTTCAAGGAAGTATGGGTGGGTTTCAATTTATACTTATTTTCATTAATTGTAGTGAAAATTACCCAAACTTTATGTGATACATTTCCACATTACTGCATAAGCATTTAATTTGTATTTATTTTTTATTGCTAGCTATGTTAAGCATTTCCTCCATTTATTTATTTGAAAAGTCTATTTCTTCTTGTATGAATTATCAACTTGTGTCTTGCCAATTTATCTATTGGAATATTGATGGATTTTTCTCACAGCTTTGCATGAACTTCTTATGTACTATAGATGGGAACCCTCTGCAAATAATATTTATTGAAGATATTGGTATCTATTTTATTTTTAGGTTGTTTTTATTATAAATACAAAGTTCATGTATTACTGTGTTTTCTCTTTATAACTTTGTCATAATCAAAGCATCAAACATTATTCTTCCAAAGAGCTGATATGCTTTTCTATTTTTCAGAATTTCAATGTTTAGATTAAAAATGTTTAATTATTGAATCTGATATGGTCTGCTTATGATATATTGGCTATTTTAGAGGTAAAAAGAATGAACTGATATAGTAATATAGTTTTTTAGCAAATGAATATGGAAGCTGGATGGAGTTGTGTGGGAGAAGGAGTTAACGTGTACAGAATGTGTGCTGTGTGCTCAGCAATTTACATACAGGCATGGGATCTGGTTAGGAGGCTTTTCTATTAACTCACTTTTTTTTTTTAAATTGAAGATTAGTCTGTTAACAATGTTGTGTCGATTTCTGTTGCTCAGCTTAATGTTTCAGTCATACACATACATACATACATTCGTTTTCATGTTCTTTTTCTTAACCCACTCTTGATATGACAAGAGCCTAAAGTACGGTGTTTGCGATCAGAGAAGGAAAAGAAGGGAGCAGTAAGACAGGCTCAGATAACTCCTACATCTTCCCTTTTCTCTTTATGCTGCACGATGAGTGTCTAACAATATCAGATGGAGAACATTGAAGAATTCCTAGTAATTTTGGGTTTTACAAAGAAAAACATTATTTTCTGGTACAAATAGTTATATGAGTGATTCAGGTAAAAGATTTATTTGGGGGGACCAAATTGTGTGTCTTGAGAATTGTTTTAGCTGAAAAAGCTACTAATCATGAGATTATTGTCTGTGGAACCAGAGGAGCTATATTGGCATCTTATCTATTATGGATTTATGCGTTTTTTTATGGATTTAGTATGATTTGGAAGAGATTTTAGGAAGTAAATGATGCACTTATGCCCTTTAGTTGTCATCTGTGGCTGGTTGCTCATCTGGATTCTATGACTTGTCCCAAAGGTACTTCTTGTGGTGTCAAAAGTAGGAGAATAGAGGACAACCCAAAACTTAACCTCACTTAAAACTAGTGAAACTAGTTAACCCAGTTACTTCTATCATTTGGGTGACAAAATTTTATAATGTTTGAGGAATATAAGGAAATAGTAAATATAATAATTACTAACATTTGAACAGGACCTTACTGTTTATTTATTTATTTATTTTTATTGAGGTATAGTCAGTTTACAGCGTTGTATCAATTTCTGGTGTACAGCACAATTCTTCAGTCATACACGAATATACGTATATTCAAGAACCTTACTGTTTACACACACTTTCATAATACATTATTTAATTTTCATAATAGCATGAGATAGAATTATCTTGAACCTAAAGCCTGCCTTCAGTTTCCATGCATTATACAATGCTGGAACCAGCAGAAAAGAAGTCTTAGAGTTGTCCAGTAACCAACATCAGATGTAAAGGGTTGTGGTGCCAAAGAGATTCCTCACCTTAACTTAGGAAAGGAAAACACAAACACGTGGATAAACAAAAGGAGATGGGCAAAAATCAAAAGCATATCTAAGGAAGAAGTTCCTCATAGTGAAGACTGAGTGTCTGGAGGAAGTTTCAGCCTTTCTTCCCTAGTTTGAGTCTACTCTTCGGAATGATTTGTAAACGTTCAAGCCTGCTAGCTAGAAATTGATTAATTGACACCCCCAAAGCATGTGAGACATTTTTAAGTAGTGACCCTCCACTCTTTAAGGTTGTTGATAATGATAATGATGATGATGATGATAAAAGTTACTGTTTACGGAGACTTACCATGGATCATGTACTATGCTGACAGATTTACATGAAATATGTCATCATCCTTACAACAATCTGATGAATACAAGCCCTATTTCCCCATTTATAAGTGAGGGGAAATGAAATGTAGAAGGTTGAATAACAGCTACTAAGTGGCTGAAATGTGATTGGATATCAGATGACCTGACTCCGACATTTGTGGATTGAACGACTGTGCTCTAATATAGGATGAATGTTGGGGACACTGTGGCAGAGTTGCCTGAACAAAAATCTTGCAGTGACATATCCTAACCAGATGAGCTCAGGTAAATTTCACACAATAGTCACTGATTATTCTTGTGAGTGGCTTTCATTGAGCAGCCTGGAAAACCTCCTGGTAGGCAGGATGTAGGGCTGAGTTCACTTCTGCACTGGGCCACTGAGAAAATGCCTGGTGCCTTTGTGAGGCAGCCAACGTGGCCACAGGTGGGAAGAGGGGGCCCTCCCAGGGAGCCCATCCAGCTGTAGGTCTATCATCATAACGTTTGGCTTTTCTCTATGACTGATGAGGCCTATTCTGTAGATGAGAAACCTGAAGTCCAGAGAGATTTGCCCAGTTTTATTAAATGTTTATCCTTGTTGGAGAGCAGGAAACAATGTTTTGGACTTGAAGAGGCTTTCATAAAGGTAAGTGGTGTGGAAGATAAAGTTCTCATGATCTCCTTTTTTGGAAAGCTGCTCTGGAAACTCAATATTAACTCCAGAACATTAATCAATCTAAATAATTCCCGTAGGGAGTAAAAAGCTTTCTATATTTGGTTCAGTTCTAAAAATACTAGACTCTAGTAGCAGAGAAGAGATATTTCTCTGGTAAGAAAATAAAATTTGTTCTTTTTTTTTTTTCTCAGAATGGTAACTTCCTCGTTTCTTGTCTTTTCAGAGAATATGTGTTCTGTCAGCAGCTAAGAGCATAGATCTGGTTGCTGATCAAGACTCTGAAGTGAGGCCTGAGAAAACACAGAGCTGAGGTAAGAAGTTCCAGGAAACACTGTAAATCCTGTCACGATGTTCTGTGGTATTTCACATGCTTAGAAAAAGGTGAACTTGAGGTGAATATTGAAAAAGGTAAAGTTCTCAGTTTAGCCTGAGAAACAGAAAACTGAAAAACAAAATGTGAATTTTTATTTTTAGTGTAATATAAGGATGGCCTTTTGCTTTTATTAAAAAGAGGAAACATTAGTTCATTTGAGTTTGGGACACTCTTTGGACAAACTCTAAATCTTTTATCATGATCCTTAAGGCTTTTCGTCTTTTGGCTTCACTGACCACATCACCTACTGTTCTCTCCTCACTCATGGTGCACTGGTCACACTGGCCTTCATTTATTTCCTTGCACACTTGTTTTGGCCTAAGAACCTTTTGCAGTTGCTGTTCCCTCTGCCTGAAATGCCTTTCCTGTAGCTTTTACTTGGTGGGTTCACTCTCATCATTCAGATCTCAGATCAAGTATCATCTCTTTAGAAGGCCTTTGCAAGACCACCCTAATCAGCCCTTGCGTCCCCTGCTGCCCACCATCTTGTGTGCTCTTCCATGGTTCTTCTCCCCTTTGGGACACTTGGGAAGATAACACTTTCCTTGCAGTCAGGCAAGCCTCTGGGACAAGTTTTGGGCAATAGGACATAGATAAAAGCGATGTGATGGTGGATTCTCATCAGCCTTGGCATTACCCAGGTATCATGCGTAAGAAAAACTCTAACTTTGTTGTCTTATGACACTGAGATTTTGGGGGTTGTTTGTTATTGCAACATAACTACCCTTATCCTGTCTACAACACCATCCTTCTGTTTTATTTTCTTCAGAGCACCTGTCCCTCTTTGAAGTGATCTCATTTATTTATTATTAATGTGTCCCCTACTTCCAAACATTGCCAGGTGCATTAGCTGTACACAGTGTACTAAAGGATTAACTTCCCATATAGTCTGTGGATTCCTAGCAAGCTCAAACAATCTTAACCAGGTCTTTGAGAACAGCCCTTAAGCCCTGTGCTGACTGCTTTGGCATGAGTCTGGTAAATAAGGAGGTGCCTCTGAATAGCACTTGATGAATTAGGCTGGGTGCTCACTACCTCAGTGCTCTCCCTGCACCAGCTCATTTCTCCTGAAGCGGACTTAAATTATTCCAAATTTAAGAACCAGGCAGAATGGTGTTGTTTCCCATCCCTAATGAGGATCTCCTCCAAATATTTACACAAGGAAAGAAGAGAATGTGTATTTCCAGAGCCTACACAGATTCTGCTCTCCCGTACCTCACCCTGTGTAGGTCAGGGGAACATGGTGGTCACAGCCATTGCAGCTCACCAGCCCTGCCTTGGATGTGTCAATTCAGTGTACAACACTTTTAAGGAATGTCCTCATGTAATAAATGAAGGGGTTGCACTGCATCCATAGTTTCCAAACTGTGATCCCCGAGGTGCTGTAGGAGAAACAGGAAGGAGATGATTGTGAGTTGATGTTTGTCTGTTCTCCCCTCCTTTGCTTCCTTTTCAGCCAAAGCATCTCTTAAAAAAAAAAGTTTATTTTTTTTATGTTGAGGAGTCTAAATAGCTATTCATTTCAAAATGGATTTTCTGATTTTAAACAAGTTTTAAAAAATCAGATTTGATATTTTCTAAAGACCCTTCTGCTTCCAAAGTTCTAAAAATCTAGGAGCCTATTATGTTCAAGTCACTGTGCTGGGCACAGTTCACAGTGTGATGAAAATGAAGAAGACGTTACCTCTGTCCTCCTGATTTAGCAGAAGAAAGAGACTCTTGCATGAATAATGTCAGGAAATGAATAAAGTTGGAAAAAGGCAGAAGGAGAGGAGAGTACCAGGTGTGGACTGCCTGTGGAAGTCACCACCGCGTGCAAGCCCTGCCGTTATGGCCCCTCTCAGCTGCCGTCCCAAGCAGCATGCTTGATGGTGGGGTGATTTCTCCAAGACTTGACACAGCAGCTTTTTATTTATTTATGTATTTTTAAATATCTTTTTCCTTTTTTCTCTCTTTCTTCTTTTTAAATTGAAGCATAGTCAGTTTACAATGTTGTGTCAATTTCTGGTGTACAACATAATGTTTCAGTCATACATACATTTTCATATTCTTTTTCACTATAGGTTACTACAAGATGTTGAATATAGTTCCCTGTGCTATACAGAAGAAACTTGCTGTTTATCTGTTTTATGTGTAATAGTTAGTATCTGCAAATCTCGAGCTCCCAATTTATCCCTTCCCACTCCTTCCCCCTCTGGTAACCATGAGTTTGTTTTCTGTGTTGACACAGGGGCTTTTATTGCTTCTTAATTGACTTTTGTACCTCAGCTCCCTAGTACTCAGCTTCTTGCTTTGTTTTTTGCTTATTCATCCCTGAGACTTTTGTCTGATATATTCCATGTCTTTAGCAATTTTCTTTCTTATTAAAAATGGTGGTCACATAGGTCTTGGCAATTTCAATTAGAATTCAAACACTTTTATACAAACACAAAATTTACTCCAATGTCAAGAGCTTCAGGAATAAGAAATATTGACCAATAAGAAATATCAAGTTTGTGTCCCTGGCCACCCTACTACCTTTGATGATTCAGATACAAGAGTGTTACTGTGTCTCATTTCAGCAGAGTCCTCTGATTCTCCTTGGTTCCAACACAGGGTCTACCACTAGCTGTCTTTGGATTTTGGGTTGTTATTTCACTTCACTTGGCTTCAGTTTCTTCTGTGTACAAAGAGGGTAGATTGTATTAACTTACTGTATTTTAATCTTTCTCTTCTTTTTGGTCATGCATTCATTTATTTAAATTTCTAATTTTAAAAATAGGAAATCTATTCATATGCCTTAAAATCCAAATGCTACAAACATACATAGAGTAAACCTTCTCACTCCTGTCTTCCATCTGCTCAGTTCCCATGCCCACCCTTCCCCACCGGTAACTATTTTTAATTACTTTTTGTTAGTTTTTTGGGTCTTCTTCCAGAAAATGTCCCTGCAAACATAGTCACATACAAATATCTTGCCTTATTAATATAGTTGAGGAGTGTACTGTGTACATTTTCTTTTCTCTAGATAGAATGTACCTTCATTCTTTTGTCCAGCTGGTGAGCATTCTGTTTTATCGGTACAGTTTAATTTATTTAACTAGCTTCCTAATAATAGCTATATGAGTTGCTATTATAACTATGTTGTAATAAATATCCTTGTGCATATGTCATCTTTAATGTATGTAAATATGTCTAAGAAGAAATTCCTAGAAGTGGAATTGCTAGGTGAAAGGGTGTATACCCTTTGTAAATTTCTAAGTTGATACCTGTAGTCAAATAGCCCTCCACAGGCATTGCACTACGTGACTCTCCCACTAGTAACATATGAAAGTGTCTGTTTCAGACACTCAGAATGTGCTGCCCAACTCTTGGATTTGTGCCAGTCTAGTAGGTTAGATATGGTATCTCAGTGCAGTTGTGATTTGTATTTTTTTTTTAACATTTTTTATTGATTTATAATCATTTTACAATGTTGTGTCAAATTCCAGTGTTCAGCACTGTGATTTGTATTTTTCTTTCTTATGATTCAAGTTAATCATCTTTTAAAGGTTTAAGAACTGTTTATATTTTAAAATTCTGTTCCTTATCCTGAGATTTCTCATGGCCTGATGGCAAAAACAACACTCCTCTGGTCTACCCACAGCTTCATCAAGCCATGTCTCCAAGTGATGGATGCCCACAGCACTCTGTCCAGCCTTTGCATTGATTTTACACTTGGAAACACTCTTGGTCTATCCTTCATCTTCCCTGTTCATCTCTTTTTAATTCAACGCTGTACATTTCTTTGGCCTTTGTATTGGAATTGCTTTTCAAGAGTAACTCTTCCAGCCAAAACAGTTGCTGAGACACTCACTAGGACTGCCTCATTGCTACACAATTCCTTACCGCCTCATTAACCATAAAACACAGAAAACAAAAACAAAAAGCAAGAAAAGCAGACAAAACAACTATGACCATTCCCTTTTTGTAGTAAAATCCAAGAAGATTGGATATTCTTTCACTGAGGAGAGAGTAACCAGTATCATCAGTGAGTGGAATTTTCCCGTGGCTTTTGGTTTGATAAGATTGTTTGCACTTAGATCCTGTGTAAAGACATATTTGCATCGGGATGCAAATTCATCATAGGGATGTAGAGGGACTTGGCAAAGAAGACTGGTATGTGAGAGTCCTTGGCAAATAACAAATGTGTGCAGAAAGGGATTGTGAGTCTTGATGGCATCTGACTGCTACATTCAGCTGTAGATCCTTCTATCAACTCTGAAGTGTCTGTGTTATTTGGTATTGGACATGACACAATATCCATATCCTCTGGCAAAGGGCTTTCAAAGACAAACAAAACACTTTAACTTTCCTGTATAGTAAACACCCATTTGCACTATCTAGATAGTTAATAGCATAATGCAGAAAATTTTGACAGGGTAGGTATGATCCAGGACTGGCTTCATGGGCATGTGAACTGTGCAGTTGCACAGGGCTCTGTGTCAGTAGGGCTCCATGCTTAGTTTAATGCTTCTCTGTCACCATCAAGAAATTCATAATAATTTTTGAACAAGGGGACTTGTCCCTCATTTTCATTCTGACCAAACCCCGCAAATTATTTAGTGGCCCTGATGCAACCCGTAGTTAGATTGTCTGGTGAATCATGTTGGTTTGTAGAGCAGAGTCCAATGGATTAGTGTTATTTATGAAACATCTGTGAATATCCTTCCTTCTATGATGGTAATTGATACTTCCATTTATAAATATCAGTTGGAAGTGACAACTCTATTCTTGGTCTTAACAGAAAGGGACAGTATTTATTTTAATCTTTCACAGCTTACTATAAAAAGCAGACCAGATACAGACATAAGGAGCAAAAGAAAGAGTGAAATATATTCCCTGTGTGCTTGTGAGTCAATATGGAGAACACCATTAAAATCCATTTCAAAGTTATACTAAGCATAGCCATTGCTTTTCCACATAAACATGCTAGGTCTCAATCCTAGATATAAATTTAAGCTGAAAAATCTTAATTCAAGTTAGTTGCAAAGAAGACACTCAGAAAGATTTGAAGATTCAAATTTGCCTCCTTGAGCCTAGAATTTTATTTTATTTTATTTTTGTAGTTTTGTATTTTTTAAATTGAAGTACAGTCAGTTACAACATACCAGTTTCTGGTGTACAGCACAATGTCCCAGTCATGCATATACATACATATATTCGTTTTCATATTCTTTTTCATTAAAAGTGATTATAAGATGTTGAACATAGTTCCCTGTGCTATACAGAAGAAACTTTTTTAAAAATCTGTTTTTATATATTGTGGTTAACATTTGTAAATCTCAAACTCCCAAATTTATCACTTCCCATCCCCTTCCCCCTGGTAACCATAAGACTACTTATTATGTCTATGAGTCTGTTTCTGTTTTGTAGATGAATTCATAGTGTCTCTTCTTCTTCTTCTCCTCCCCCTCCCCCTCCTCTTCTTCTTCTTTAGATTCCACATATGAATGATATATGATATTTTTCTTTCTCTTTCTGGCTTACTTCACTTAGAATGATGATCTCTAAGTCCACCCATGTTGCTACAAATGGCATTATTTTATTTTTTATGGCTGAGTAATATTCCATTATATAACTATACCACAACTTCTTTATCCAGTCATCTGTCCATGGACATTTAGGTTGCTTCCATGTCTTGGCTGTTGTAAGTAGTGCTGCTATGAACACTGGGGTGCATTTTTTTCAAATTAGAGTTCCCTCCAGATACATACCCAGAAGTGAGATTGCTGGATCATATTGTAGATCTGTTTTTAGTTTTATGAGGAATCCCCATACTGTTTTCCATAATGGCTGCACCAAACTACATTCCCACCAGCAGTGTAGGAGGGTTCCCTTTTCTCCACAGCCTCTCCAGCATTTATCATTCATGGACTTTTGAATGATGGCCATTCAGACTGGTGTGAGGTGATACTTTATTATAGTTTTGCATTTCTCTGATGATTGGTGATACTGAGCATTTTTTCATGTGCTTATTGAGCCTCAAATTTTAACTTATCATTTGATAAGTGGTTATAAAACAATCCAATACTAAAATAACATTCCCAAATAAGATACTCAAAAGTTTAACCTGAAGCTATTCTAAATGGTAAGTCCCTTTCCCTTTCTTTGAATCTACAAATTCAAGAAGAAAGTGAGTGATCTGCGCTCAGAAGGTAAAATTCAAGGGTAAACATGTATTGTCTTGTGTTGTTATGGAAAAAAAAAAAAAAACCCACAGCCCTTAGAAGCAAAAACAAAGTTAGGTTGACTTCAGTGTTAGGGATGTTATTACACAATCAATTCATCGTGTCATAATTGGAAATGTGAGAACCTGTTTAATAAAGAGAATCCTCATCTCTCTTGGAGCCTTAGGGAAGGGAGGAGTTACATACAAAGTAAAATTTGTTTCTATCACCCAGGACCTCTATGGGTTGGTAACAAACATTGTGCTTCTGTAAATGGCAGGCAAGCCATAATTTATGATACATTAATTTATTTTGCATGCTTTTTTTTTTTTGCTCTATGAGATTAAAAATCAGAACACCTTAAACACAGGGCCAAAGTTCAATTCTCGAATCAGTGTTTCTAGCTCAGATGTGATATTACTTTTAAAAACTCCTCAAATATTTTTGGAGGTCCCAGAAGAGCTCCCTTTATTGGCTTCCTTCAGACAATGAGCTGAAGATATAGGTCACTTGTCTTTATCTACAAAAGCAACATGGAAAGTGTGGTTGAGGTATTGTCTCTAGAAATGGATTCTTTTTATACATCTAAATTATTTTCAATTTAATCCATTTTTCAATTTGGATAATTTAGCTTCTTAAATTTTTATTTCAATTGTTAATTTTTTGGTTGTCTTTTATTATATCAACTGAAGTGTTGTCTTTCAATTTCCTATAATTTTTAGACACATCTAAATAAGCAGTAGGGTGAATTTTTTGACTCAACCTAATTTCTCCAGGCTCTGTTTATAGTAATAATTAAGAATCTACTGCTTTATATATCCAGAGGAAACTCTAATTTGAAAAGATATATGCACCCCAATGTTCATAGCAGCACTATTTATAAAAGCCAAGACATGGAAGCAACCCAAGTGCCCTTCAATAGATGAATGAGTAAAGAAGAATATATATATATTATTTTATTGAGAGAGAGAGAGAGAGAGAGAGAGAGAGAGAATAGGATACTGCTCAGCCATAAAAAAATAAAATAATGCTATTTGCAGCAATATGGATGGACCTGGAGATTGTCATACTAAGTGAAGGAAGCCAGAAAGAGAAAGAAAAATACAATATGATATCATTTATATGTGGAATCTAAAAAATGAGACAAATGAACTTATTTACAAAAGAGAAACAGACTTACAGACATAGAAAACAAACTTGGAGTTACTGGGGAGAAAGAGGGACAAATTGGGAGTTCAGGATTTTCAGATACTAACTACTATATATAAGATAGATACAGGAAGGCCCTACTGTATAGCACAGGGAACTATATTTAATACCTTGTAATAGCCTGTGATGAAACAGAATATAAAAAGTAATATATATGTATAACTGAATCACTATGCTGTACATCAGAAATTAATACAACATTGTAAACCAACTATACTTTAATAAAAAATTTTAAAAAGAATCTATTTATTATTTGGATCTTGATCAGTCCAATAGGAGCAGCTAATTTAATTTTAGGTGTTCTGAGTCTTTTTGTTGTTGAGAATCTGTCCTTGAATGAGATTATATTTACTAGGTCATTTTAATGAAGCTATTCATGGGGAACTCAACCAAAGGATCACTGATTCTCACCCATGTGAGCCAAAGTTGGAATAGCAGGTAGAGGAAGATGGGGTGGTGGGAAGCTTTGTAATGTATTATGAATTTAACAAGTTATTCAAAAATCTGATGCATAATACTAATGCCAGTTATTGGGTTTCTTAGGCACATTAAGCCATATGTGTGTGTGTGTGTGTGTGTGTGTGTGTGTGTATACTTCTAACCCTCCCAGTAACCTCATATAGTATTATTATCAGAGAGGTAAGAATTTGCTTGAACTCATAGTATATAGCAGTGTTGAAGCTATGCTGACTCCAGATCTGGCCCTCCAAACCCAGGTTCTTAACCACTGTCTCTTACTTAAAATTTCTAAATGTGACCACCACTCACCTGCTACCAGAATATCATTTCTGCTGTCAGATATGGTGAGTTTAGAGGCAGTTATCCAATTTGGGCATCATTATCATCATGATCATGATTAATAATAACAGCAGCTTTTATTGAGCATTTATTTACTCTTTGCACAGTCCAACTCTAAGTGATTTGTAAACATTACATTTAATGGGTATTATTAATATTCCCATTTTATAGTAGGGGAAGCTGAGATTCTGAGTTAAGTAACTTTGCCCAAGATAATTGAACTAATGATTTAGAGCTGGATATCCTGGATTCATATCCAACTCTGTATCCTCCTTACCTCATTATCTCCCAAAGGCTTGGTCTCCAAAAACGAACATCTGGGAGATAGGGCTTCAACTTAGAATTTTGAGGGGACACAAACATTCAGTACACACCGTCAACTAAGGGTTAACATAGCATACTTGTAGATGTGAGCCCACAACACACACACACACATACACACATATACCTTGTACAGCAAAAGAAAGATAAATCATAGATCATGTACAGAATATTAATTACTTCTGTTATTTCCCATTTAAACTACATTTTTTTGATCAAGTACATTTAATAGTAAACATGAATGTTAGTAATTAACTAAATAGTGGTTTATTTTCTCATGTAACAAGAAACTCAGAGATTGATGTTTGTTGGTGTTGGTTCAACAGTTTAAGGCTGTTGGGGCTGAAGTGTTTATGATTCTCTTGCCTTTTTTTCATGGTTACAAGATGATGGCTGTAGTTGCCTTCCCAGCCCTTGTATCTACATTTCAGACATGAGAAAGGAGAAATGGGAAAGAGCAGAAAGATGTATGCCAGCTGAGTCTTCTAAGGATTTTTCTAGCAGCCCCACCCAATGACTTCAGCTTACAATTTATTGACCAGAACTATGTTCTGCTGCTGTTATCTGTAAGGAAAGCTGGGAAGTACAGGTTTCCCCCACTTTCTGAAAGTAGAGCATTTCTACGAAGTTTTTATAAGCCAAAATGTTGTAAAGCAAATAAACTACCTTAGGACACCTTTTGCTAATGGATGCACAGAATAAATGGAGACAAAGCACAGATGCTCACAGAGTATGGCAGCTTGATGCTGAGATGCTGAGTGTAGTTTCCGGGGAGGGAGCTTGGTTGGCCACCCTTGCTGCTTGGGTGTGCTCTGCCTCTGTGACAGCTGCTGCAAAACAATCGCTGAATGCCATTTTCACTTTTTGCCTCTTTTAATAAAAGCAGAATCCCCTTGGAATTTCTTTTGGTCACGGAAGACAGGTGCTAATATAGGTCTTTCGTAAACGCGAAGTGGCATAAAGTGAACTTCCGAAAAGTGGGGGATACCTGTATAAGTTTTATCTAAGAGTATTAGTATACCCTCTAATATGTGGATTGGGTTGATAAGCAAGAAGAAACAAAGGAATGTTGGATTGGAAGCCAGCATTACGTACCAGCATTGGAAGCCAGCACAGCTACATCCCAAGAGCTGAAGAAGTATTGTGAATTCACAGGCCCTCCCTCAATGGGTAGATAGTCCTCTCATGTAGCAAAACAGAAGCTTAGGAAATTCTTGCCACAAAGGGATGTTTAAACGGAAATCTTATTTAAAGGATCAGAGTAAGTAGCATACCTTATACACTAGAGTCTTCTGGAGTCTTTACTCAGAGGACAGCCACTAGTTTAATTCAGTTGCAACCTAGGAAATTTTTTGGTAGCTGGCAGATGTGCTACTTCAAGGCTGCCTCTTGGCTCTCATGATGACTCCTGTTTCTGGTTCCCTGTGGTTGGAGCATGGTGTTTTCTTTCATTCAGAGACATCTTATTCCTGTCTGAGTCACTACACCATTACTCATCTTGTGTTGACACCTTGTTGGGGTTTCCATAAGATTATCCAGATGCAGGGACATGAAAATCACTGAGCTGCTGCAGATCAAGAGTGGGGTGTTATGGAATGTGCACTATTTGTATTTCTTTTAATATTTCTTATTTTGTATTTCACACCGAACAACTCAAGGTTTTAAAATTTGTAAATCAACGTGTAAGTGCTCTACTTTCTGCTGTGAGAAAGATGGAAAGTAAATTTACCTGCCTCTTTAAAAAACTAGAGTTCTAGATCATTGTGGTCACAATGCATAATGCGAGTCCTGTGCAGGGTAGAAGAGAAGCCAGGGACGCTCAGATGGGCATTATAGTTAATCAGGTGAAGGGTTATGAGAGGAAATAGAAGACTCATGAAAGAAACACCTCTGGGATAGAAGGCACAGGATGTGGTGCTGCCTGGATGCACAAGAGGAGGAAGAAGAGAAGGCAGAGGGAGGAGTCAGAGTTGATTCAGGCATCAGGCTCCGAGTCTGAGAATGGAGCTGCCACTGCGATGAAGGAGCTCAGAGTAGGATCTGCTTGGTGGTGATAGCAGGGATGATGTGCTTTGTGTTGCCCCTTATTCTTTGTGGAGAGCGAGAGGATGAAAGTCTGGCTAACTAGACTGAGAGAGAGAGGGTCTGGTATGGTTATCAAAGTGTTTTTGTGTAAATCTCTTCCCAGTCACTTTGTGACAGCATTTGAATTGAATTTGAATTCAAATCCATTGGCAGCCTGCATGAAACTCATTCTACATTTAAACGCAGTGAGAGTTTGTATTTCCTCACTAGCCCCTCTCCCCCCAACTCTTCCATACCCCTGAGCCTAAATGATCATATACTCCTGGCAAATTAAGCTTAATGTTTTAAATACTTTTTTTTCTTTAAAACTGTAAAATATTATTGCCTAGTTCAGGTTTCAGGGGAATGTCTTTTTATGTTTGTCAAATTGCTACCAAGCTTTACCAATCCCAAGGTTTTCAACTGGCTTTGACCACTATGACAAATTGCTTGCATGGCAACCTACACCTGTTCTAATAACAATTCTTGAATATATCTGCTTTGTAGAATGATTTCTATTAACAATTGATGAACCATTCCTAGATGATATAGAGTATTTAAGATATATGAAGATGTTTGACTCTTCTGGTAAGCACCCTTACTAATTGCTTCTTTAAGCTTACCTTTTACTCCCCAGGTTTCCATATGTAAGTTGGTCCAAGAAGCTGGTTTCATAGAGTTCTGCTGAGGCAGAGAAATGGAATTGGAGTTCATTTCTTTACTTCTGTCTCATTTTGATAGGGCCTTGTATGTGGGCCAAGTTGTGGGACAGAAGCTATAAGCTTATTTAGCTCCATCACCGCTGTGTACTTGGAATGTAAAAAGGGCAACATTAATATCAATTTTCCCTGTCCCATAATCCCTGCCAGATCAGGGCACATAAAAACAGAGTTCTTTCTTTTGGAGAACCTTTGACCTCTCTATTTGACAGCTCAGCTAGCAAGTGTACATGCTTTTCTTTTCTTTTTTTTTTTTTAGCTCTGTCTTGGTTTCATTTTATGTTCTTATCTTTTGTTCTATTTAACCCTACTTTAAATAACATTTTAGAGATCATAGATCTTACTATAAGCTTCTTTTGGAGCAGGAAGTACCTGTACATGCATCAGTGAACCCTGGTAGGGATCCCAGAAGCTCCCTCAAGTCTGATTGTGGAAGTGGAGTTGATGCGAGTGATAGAAATCTTTCCTGGTTTTGGTGAAGAAATTATTTCTTTCACATCACCAGCCAGTGGGTACACATATTAGTCAAAGAAACAAGCCAGAAACCTAACATGTGTTGAATCTTTTTTACATGCCAGAAACTCTTCCAAGCTTTTTCCTTAATCCTCACAACAATTCTGAGTTAGGTCTTGCTGTTATCCCTACTTTACAGATGTGAAAACTGAGACCCAGAGATGTTAGTGAATTGTTTGCATGGGTCACACAGCTGCTTAGGGTGGAACTTGAGTTTGAACCCAGGCCATTTGATTCCTGAGCCCTCATGCTTAACAAGTACATGATATTGTCTCATTATGACGGAATTACGACAATTTCACTGGCCCTGCCCCTCTGTTCTCACGCCACCTTAATTCCTTATAATGTGCCTTTGAATATTTTTTGCCTACAGGGATTGTGTCACATATGCTCACAGACTAGTTAACAATTACAAAGGCACCACTGCTGGATCCTTCCGTGTCTTCTAGGCACTAAGGGATCCCAGAATCTCTGAGAAGCCACTGCTGTGGGGTGGGGTCAGCTCTGGCCAAGGTGAAAACACCCTTTCCCTGCTGTGCCATACTCTGGGATCGAGGCCTCAAAGCTGTGCTGAGGTCTTGCTGCATTTTAAACCTCTTTTTCAGGTTTTTAATCTCCCTCCTCTGTCCAGGACTCAAATATGAGTCCCGCTGGAGAATGACCAGAGTTACAGCCACCATGTTGGGCTCACACCCCCTTATCCATCCCTTCATAAAATTGTCTTTGTGATTGGTGGGGCTCATTATGCGTCACTTTCTGTTCAACATGGGTTCTCTCCTTAAAGGCTTCTCAGGCACACACAAAAATGGGCCTCTATCAGCACATTCTTCAGTTTTCTAAACGTAGCTAGGCTGGTCTGAATCCCAGAATCCTCAGTGCCATCCCATGAGCCACCACCAATTCCACAAATCAGACGCTTCCCTCTAGCACTCCCATAGCCACTGCGGGCTCCGTCCAGCTCAGAAGGGCAGGGAAAGGGGGGCAGAAATCAGGCTGCTTTTCTGACTTGCACCTGCTTAAGCCAGGAGCTCAGGGCTACACTCTAGGTGTCATCATATTCTGGGTTTCCTCTGACAGGCTGCAACCGAGTCTGATTTGCCCATTTGCCCTGACTTGGTAGTAAAAACTTAAATACAAATGGTTCCTTGGGGCTGGAGGCTTCATCTTAGCAAAAGGAGAGCTTCCTTCCTTCCCAGATATTTCACTTCTGTGGGCAGGGCTTGAGATTTCTTGACCAAGTTCTCATCCGTACTTCCTACTGAGGCATGAGTGACGGTTTTGCTACAGTCTAGGCAATTTTCACATATTCTTATAAAATCTACGGTGGCCACTCTCTTTTCACCTCAGTGTCAGCACTGCAGCCTCAGCAGAGGTGAGACTCTGGTGACTCTTCCTGCCTTCCTGGAAGCCTGAGCTCCCTCACAAGCCTTTCACTGTGAACCCCCCCCCCCCCCCCCCCGCCCCTTGCAGTCCTTTCATCTAAGTGCGTCTCATCCGCTTGCCATTCTGCTGCTTCTTTGCTGCTTTTCTCTTAGACTGTTTTATCCTTAACAGAACTAGAAGCATTTCCCCTGCCTTCTGACGTGGATTTAGAAAGGCAGCTTATTCTCCTCTACGTCCCCTAACAACCTTCCGTATTCGAGGGCCGTGCCTGGATGCTTTCACACACCAAAGCTTGGCACACTTTCATTCACCCTCCTCGTCTCTTCGCTCACTTTCATTCACACCCCACCCCACCCCACCCCGGATGATCTGAGCAGTGCGGGCTGCTGTCTAGCTACAGCATTCCCCAGTTATTGGTCAACCACTAGGGGGATTCTTTAGTAGGGGGGCGGGGGAGGCAACTAGGATGGTTTGACACCTTTTAGATTAACCCAGCCATGCTTGCCAAGACTCTTATACCACTCTGAGAAGGCATACAGTATTTTTACAAATTGAAAGCCCATAGAGGAGGGCTTACAATCACACTTCCAGGGCTTGCTTCTCAGTCACTCTGGGGAGGAGTTTACAATGTTTCGCAATTGTTACTGACCCTCCCAAGTTGATCCTCAACAAGGGTCCTTCTGTCTGGTGTCTTTTGAGCCAATAGAAGGAGACTGAGTTCTGTTCAGAAGCAAAGGAAAGCTTTATTCTTTGAACAGAGAATGGGGAGGTGTGAGCCGGAGCTGCTCCAGAACGCACGCGCTCCCTGGCAGGCCTGCTTCACAGGGACCTCGTCAGCGGGAGGGGGCGGAGCTCTCGCGAGGCTGCGCAGCTGTGCTGCTCAGGCGCCAGATCGCAGTGCCAGGTGCAGCGTCTCTGCACACGGCTCCCCGCCGCCATCTTATTTTGCGGGTCCGGCACAGCGCTTCTGGGAATGGCCCCGAGCTGAGGTGTCAGTGCAGCCGTTTCACAGGAGGAACTCTAGTCTGAAGGGCCGGTGCAAGGCCTCTGCATGCAACGCCCTGAGAGCAAGTGAAACTAGATTAAGCACAAAGGAAAAGAGAAAAAAGGTTAGACTTTATTTTATTACCCAGATTCTATGTTTATTTCCTGGAAATTGTTAATGGGCTTTGCTGGTGACAATCTTGGGCAAATCATTAAAATCTGTAAAGATATTCCTGTGGGTATGTCTGGATACACCCATTCCTGTGTGTTCCCATGGCCCCTGCAGGGTGGTTTCCATAACTCCCTCTCACTTCCCTGGTGATAGCCCAGCCCCACACTACCTCTTGGCATTGCTTAGCAAGTAATTTGGTGGTTTGTTGAGGAGGGACTGACAAGCCCTAGTAGGAGCTTTTATTAGTTGCTATTAATAATAATTGTTACTATTATTAATAATATTAGCTGCTTTTATTAATATTATTATATTACTATTATTACTAATAATAGCAACTAATATTAGCTACATTTCAAAAGCATCCGCCATGTGCCAGACACTCTGCCCCTTTCTGTACATTAGCTCATTTTATCTTCAAATGATGAAGTAGGTATTTTCCACATTTTGCATATGACTAAGCTCAGATGAAATAACCTGTTCAAGGTCACCCAATTTCCCAGTGCCTCAGCAGGTGCAGCTTTAAAGCTTGTGCAGTTTCCACTTATGTTCACTTCTACTTGTACGAACTTGGGTGATGGAGATGTGCAGACAAACCACCCAGCAAGCCCAGAAATTAATAATGCTGTTATACTGGTGTGCTCCCAATGATAACTTGAACTTTGGGATGTGACTGGGAAATGGCTTTTTGTCTCAAAAACCCAGCTTGAGCCCTTCACCAATTAGATAGGCTTTCTGAAAACGACACTGGAGGCTGGTGCGATGATATCTGCGGGACTGGAAAGGACTTTTTGAAGGGAACTTGGGGGCCTCTTGTCAGAAGCTGCTGGTTGTTCCTTCTTTTTCTCCTCCTTTCTGATTTTCCCTACTAGAATGTAAGCTTCTTTAAGGAAAAGGCCTTTGTTCATAGAAATACAGCTGGAAAAGAATGCCAGGCACAGAGAAAATGCTAACTAAATATTTATTGAGTAAATGAAAAATTAGGTGAAAAATCTCTTTGCCAACTCTCTGAGAACCAGCTACTCCTGACGTCGTGCCTGCCAATTTTCTAGAAGCCGAGGTAGTCTATTGTGTATCTGTTGTTTCGTGGTTGGCCTCATTTTAACCATTGCTGTGTAACAGGCAAACCCTGCCTTCTCCCAGACAGCTGTTGAGACCCCCAAACAGACAAAGAGACAAAGACAACTGCAGGGCTTAAATGGAGGGTGATGGGTTTGGCCTCCTTTGCCTGTCTGAATTTCCACAACTCAAACTCTCCTGATTCCTCCATGAAGGAGCACCATTCTTTATAAGAAGTACTGTGTCTTTGCAGTTAATCCCCAGTTTTCTGGGGACTCTGATTCTTTGGTTCTTAATCTTTAAGAACTAGACAAACTACTTGTAGCCTTACTTTTGTAACTTGAAAGATTCCCATACTAAAAATGAAAAACAAAACCTAAAAACAAAATCAAACCCACCAGCAGTAAAATATAGATGCAGTCATAATTCTGCACCATTTCTAGAAGGAGAAGTCCTATGGTAGGTGTTTTCTTACCATCTGGTGCTATTAATTAGGTGGGCGTCCTGACTTCTGCAGATTTCCTGGAGATGAACTGTTTGTTTGACATTGAGAGAAAACAGATTCATGTCCCCTAAAACTTAAAATAAAAACATAAACCTCAAATACAGGAAGGAGATGCCACATGCGTTCTCTAGATTTTGTGTATTTACCTTCCTATTGAACTTTGTAAATATGGTGACTAGATTTTTGATGTGCCAGATTCTCTTGCACTATTAAACTGGCTCTAGGAGCATTTTGTAAATGGACCTAAGCAACAGCTATAATTACATCTATTGGTTTGAACGAGCAGAGCTTTCTGGAAAGAGGGCTTCTGATGTGTTAGTCCCAGAGCCTTGGGCCACGATGCCCTCTCCTGCCAAGCCAGCCTCCCAGGCCTGGGGTTGTAGACCAGGCTCCAGCCCTGGAACTACTGGGTCTGCAAGTCAAATAGTGAGTTTCCTTGGTTTCTCCCCATCAGCTGTGGTGCTGAAGATCGCTATCTGAAGGGCATTGTGAGGAAGAGTTTTCAGGAAGAATGAATGAACTGTAGTGGAGTCAGCTAGGGATGGACTCACAGAACACAGTACTTGACACATCATGGAAGCCTAGTAACTGCTTGTTGAATAAATAAACAAAAGAATGAATAAATGAGTTTGAAAATGGACTGTTTGAGCCATTGGCAACCTAAGACTCTATGTGGATACTAGTTTCTTGTTCTCAATTTTGCTATCATTTGGAAAGCGTTTATCAGAGTAGCTTAGTGGGGAGGGGACAGCAATGACTGCCCACTGAAGGAGTCTTGCGGCAATATGTACCCGTGTCAGGGGTAGTGCAATGACAGACACCTCAAGGATGGAGATGTTTCTAGCTAGTGAGTGAGTTTGCCTTCATGCTGGAGTGAAGTGGGCTGACATGCAGAATACATGTCTCTGTATGACTAGTTTCAGTTTATTGGTTTTGTGAATGTAGGAATAGAAATGCCTTAGTTTCTAGGACATTCCATAGTTTTCAAGATGTATTATTTTTACATGTTTAACATTTCTCCTGTTCACATGCTCACTCCACCCTGACTCACTCTCTCTGGTTTTGTTGTTCATATTGATACACATAATGTGTCAAGTTCTTCAACAATGGAAGTTAGTTGTTTTTCTTCTTTCTCTCTGCACATACTCTGTGACCATAAATGTACTTCAAAAAGGGAAACATAAAAAGGAAATTAATCAGAGTATCTGTTTGTTTCCATTTCACCTATGAAGAATGGACTTTTCATGAATAAAACAAGCTTTAGCTTAAAGCATCTTCCCTTGAGAGATATCATTTAAGGTCAACCATGCAATTCCGCACTGTAGAGAAGTTCCTGGGTGCTGCTACCTATTTAGGGCATTTATGAAATCGCATTCCCAGGATTGGCATGGTATTGCTGGATGGCAGTTATTTCCACAGCTAGGAAAGAAATCCATGCTTGTCTTGGTGTAGGAAGTTAACCATGTTCATCCTCCATCAGAGAGCAGTGTTTCTCAGCTGTAAGGGAGCTGTGCCTGTCATCCCTCTGAACTGTAAGCTCTTTGAAGGTACAACCAGGCCATTATTCATCCATGTATCCCCCCTTGCAGAGATGTAGTTCTTGGCACATAGTGAATCAGTGTTTCTCTAACTCTTCCACTAAAATGGTATGAATTCGTATTTCTTGGGCACTGGTGAGGCCTGGAGGCCAATTTAGAAGAACCTCATGGCACACATGACATTTCTTTGTTATTTTATTTTAAAAATTTATTTGTATTTTGTTTTCTAAATGATGATATGTTCCTTTAAAAAAATCAAATAAAATCAATGCACTTGAAAGATGCATTATGTTTACAGTGAGGCTTTGGGAATCTCTGGCTACCATCATATATTCCCAGATGTACAAATACTTCAGGTTTAAAAGTAGAAAGTATTTGTCTTAGTCAGTTCAGGCAACTATAACAAGAATAGCATAGATTGGGTGATTTAAATAACAAACCTTTATTTCTTGCAGTTCTGGAGGCTGAGAAGTCCAAGATCAGGCTGCCAGCATGGTTGGGTTCTAGTGAGAGCCCTCTTCCTGGTTTCCTCATTTGTTAGTGCTCTGTTCTCTCCATCCCCTTAAAAGGACGCTAATCTTCTTCATGAGGGCTCCAGCCTCATGACCTAGTTGTCTTCCAAGGATCCCACCTCTGAACACCATTGCATTCAGTATTTAGGCTTCAACATGTGAATTTTGGGGCAGGTGAAAATAGTTAAGTCCACAGCAGTATTCCAGAGACACTTGTTGAATAAACAAATGATAGAAACTTAAGAGTTGGGAGGACATGTAGAGGTTAGGAATACAATCTTCTTTGTAACTCAAAAATTTCTTCTATAGTGTTCCTGACAGCCATTCCCTCACCTTCTACTTACAGTGACAAGGCAGATTACTGCTTCTTAAAGAAGTTCAATGTATTTTTGATTATTATTAATTTAAAAAATTAATGTACTTTTTTAGAGAAATTTTATGTTCAAAGTATAATTCAGTGGAAAATACACAGAGTTCCCACATAACCACCACCACCCAAACACACACACAGTCTTCCCCACTATCAGCATCCTCACTTGAGTGTTACATTGTTATAAATGATGAACCAACATTGACACATTATCTAAGTCCTTAGTTTACATTAGGGTTTACTCTTGATGATGTGTATTTTGTGGACTTGACAGATGTATAATGGCATGTATCCACCACTATACTATCGTGCATAATAATTTCACTACCCTAAAAATCTGTGCTTAGCCTATTCCCCACCCACTCCCTGCTAACCCCTGGAAAACTCCTGATCTTTTTACTATCTCCATAGTCTTGCCTTTTTCAGAATGTTGTATAGTTGGAATCAGAATACATAGCCTTTTCAGATTGTTTTCTTTTGCTCAGTAATATACATTTTGTGTTCCTCTATGTCTTTTCATGCCTTGATAGCTCATTTCTCTTTAGCACTGCATAATAGCCTATTACCTGGATGTACCACCATTTATTTATCCATTCACCTACTGAAGGACATCTTGGTTGATTCCAGGTTTTGGCAATGATGAATAAAGCTGCTATAAACATTCATGTGCAGATTTTTGTGAGTTCAATGTAGTTTTTACTTGCTGTTTTTCCTTACACTAAGTGGAAATATGACCTCCTGTAACTTCTCTGCATTTGGTGACATAAAAGACTGTCTAGTCTTTCTTTTGTACATGAAGACAGCTATCTAGGAATTCCTAGTTTTTTTTTTTTAAGTTAAAGAGCACTAATTCTGCCAACTTTTTCTTATGTTATAGAATCTTCAGTCTTTTCAGTTTCCTGGTTACCTACCTCTGGGTAAACTCCACTGTTACACAAGGAGACCAGTGGGCAGATATGATTGCATCAGACCCAGAGAGCAGAGGGACCATCACTCTCCCTGTTCTGGGCAAGATATCCTACTAATGTCATTAATTTAAGTTTGTATTCAGTCTTTTGGAAATTGTGCTACTAAATTCATCAAACAAATTTGCATTTATTTTAACAAACTTATTGTTAGGCTGGTCTTCTCCAAACTACTTTTTTTCCAGAGGACTTTTAGAACTTAGAAGCTAGACTTTCTACATATACCTATTAACCTTCCTCTTATTAATTTTGGCTCATTGTTCTAGCTTGTTGAATATATTTCTTCCTTTTAAATATTGGTTCTTTTATCAAATTTTATCAAATCTTTTATCATTGCCCCTTGTTCAAATGTTCTTATGATAAAGAATCTATTCATGACGGAACTTTTTAAAAGTACAGATAAGCTAAAAGAAGAAAACAAATATGTTCCCTAACTCATTGCCAGAGATAAATATTATTAGCACTTTAGTGTATGTATGTCTAGTCTTCTCTTTGCACGTATGTATACCCTACATGCACATGTACAATGCGTGTGCATTTATTGCCACACATATGTATGACACATATAATCATACCATAGTTTATGTTATGATTTTCCTTTTTCCTCACTTTATTCATCTTTTATTTTATATATTTAATCACTCATGAAGTACATAGTATTGTAGGGGATCACTGGGAATAAAGTGATGATAGATGCAAATGTACTGCTGTTTATTTAATTAGTCTTTTATTATTTGACATTTAGATTTTCCAAATGTTTTGCTATAATTAACACACATATAGCTAAATCTTTGCAAACATCTGTGACTATTTCCTGAGGAAGTGGAACTGTGACTCAGAGAGTAAGTAAAATTGTAAAAGATTTTGATAAGTTTTAGTAAATTGTCCTCCAGAAAGTTATGAAATGATCTTGCTGTATGTTATTTGAAAACTTGATAACTGTTTCTTTTATTTGTCAGCAAATTATGGATAAAAATGTTAAGCAAGAGAGGACCAATGATAAGATTTTGAGGAAAACTTGTAAGTCATTCTTCCAAAATTATATTAGTTCATTAATCAACTTTCTGTGGTGACAATTGTTTGCTCAGTTATAGTATAACGTCCCTATATTTCTATATTTTTATCAACCACGGTTTTATAAGAAACTTTGTTGGATGTTTTGCTGAAATCAATATAGCCTGTATCTACACATCCCTGTCTCCAACAATATAACAATCCTATGAAATGACAGCAATTTTATTAGTTCAGTGTAACATTCTCCATAAATTAGGCTGGTTCCCAATGCTCACTACTTTCTGTAATAGCACTGTCTAGTGGAACTTTCTGCAGTGGTAGAGCGTTCTATTACCAGTGCTGCCCAGCATGGTAGCCACTAGCCATATGTGGCTACTGAGCAGTTAAAATGTGCCTAATGTGATTCAGGAACTGATTTTTACTTTTTGAAATTTAAAATAGTTTAAATTTAAATAGTGAGATGTGACCATATTGCACAGCACAGCTTTAATAATATCTGGTAAGCCAGATGTCTAATAACTATCGTATACTATAATTGAAGTTCAGTATTAAGCTGAGAGACTCATGGTTCCTGAAGTGCACTGGCTTTTTTCTCTCACTGTTCTTAATTGTAATTTTTTTTCACTGCTTCAACTTGTAATTTCTTAAAGATTTCTGACCTGGCTTCTGTGCCAGTGGTTCATATCAGCAAGTTGTTTTCAGACCCTGGAATATAATTGAATCAGATGATAATTGGTTCTTTCAAATCATCCTGGTTTCATTTCCTTTAACAAGATTTTTCTTATTATGTGAACATCATTCTCCTTGAAAGAAAGATAAGCAAAAAGAATTGAGTAATTTTGTTTTTCACTTTTCATCTTTGACATTATTCTCATCTTTCCCAAACAGTTGGCTCTCCTCCTACTTATTTTTTTTTTAAAGGTGATGTAGCTAATGGGGCCCTTTCTGTTGTAATAACATTTTTGTTTCACAAGCCTAGAATATTTTGGTTATTATTATTCTTGTTGGAATACTTTTAGCATTATACTACTCTTTCATGTCCATCTACAATCATAAAGTTTTTATTTCTGCCCTAGTTTTTTTGATGCCACTTAAAAATTTGAGTTCAACAGGAACATGTGCATCCATACATATTTCTTTGACTGTTTCTCTCTTTGCATCCCCTGTGAATCAAATTTAATTATATTTTAACTTGGTTCAGCCTACCAATGGTGTTGGCCTTGAGTTGGTTGGAGATTCCTTGAATTAGATGTGAACTTTGCCATCAAAAGACCTATACTCTACTAAGGTAATCAAGCTTGTATACTACAAGCTACATGCAGTAGAGCATGTGCTTATTAAGAGAATTTACAATGTCTTGGGGAGAGCATAGCAGAGAAACAGGGTTAATATTGCTTGCAGAGCATGTCGAATGGAATAAGGAGGTTTTGAAAAATCAGAGAAGTCTGAAACAGAAATGATGTTGGAGCTAGAATGAATCAGAGCTTGTAGAACAGAGAAGCTGTGTAATATGGTGTCCTATTCATGAATGAATAACACGAGCAGAAACAGGAGTGACTGATACATTCTGGACTTCATATCTGGTCCTGCAGCTGGAGTATAGAGTACTTCTTGGGGGAGTGAATAGAGATGAGGCTGAAGTTAAGGAACAACTAAATGGTAAGGGGCCATGAATATTATGCTAAGGGACTTGGATTTATCCCAAAAGGAATAAACTTGAATGTTCTTGAGCAGAGAAGGGAAATAGATTTTTTAGAAAAACAATTTTGGTGACATCAACTTAAGACATGTTAGACTTTGGAAAACTTGTGGAGGGGAAATCATTAGTCAAGAAGATGATGAATGTAGGGCAGCATGGAGTAATGGAGAGGAGGGGTTTGAAGGGAGTGACATTTAGGAGATAGAAGTGATAGGATTAGGTGGCTGATTGTGGGGGAAAGGAAGAGGCTAGAAGATGATTCACAAGTTTCTCATATGTTCTATTGTTTTTATTAGAGTTCACTTTTTCTCTTGAGTCACTTTCCCTTCAGGATCTCTGGATATGAGATCATGTCTGTCTTTTTTTCTGAACTTTTGGAAACTATTTTCCCAATGGCAAATGAGTGTGTGCTGATTTTATCCAGTGTTCCAATCCTCCTGTCCTAGAAATTCCAAGATGTGTTCATCACGTTTTAAAAACTTCTTTATTTTGAGATCATTTTAGACTTACAGAAGAGTTGCAGAAGTAGTCCAGTGAGTTCCCATACACCCTTCACCCTGCTTCTATCTAACATCTTACATAACCATAGAACAATTACCAAAACCGAGAAAGTAACCTCAATAACCTTAGTTCATTTACTATTAACTGAGTTAAAAAATTTATTTGGATTTCATCAGTTTTTCCACTAATTAGTTTTTCCATTCCAGAATCCAACCAAGGTTCACACACTGCGTTTAGTTGTCACATTTCCTTTGTGTCTTCCAATCTGTGACAATTCCTCAGTCTTTCCGTTTCTTCATAACCCTGATGATTTTGGGAAG
The DNA here is from genome assembly GCF_048773025.1 of Camelus bactrianus. Taxonomy (NCBI): domain Eukaryota; kingdom Metazoa; phylum Chordata; class Mammalia; order Artiodactyla; family Camelidae; genus Camelus; species Camelus bactrianus. Next base: position 42,333,305 of record NC_133539.1, read on the forward strand.
TACTGGTCAGTTATTTTTGTAGAGTACTCCTCAACTTGAGTTTCTATGTTGTTTTCTCATGATTAGACTGAGGTTATTGCAAAGTGTATCACAAATGTGACCTGTCCTTCTCAGTACTTCATATCAGGAGGTGCATGAAGTCAAGGAGTATTACCAGTGGTGTAAACTTTGATCACTTAGCTAGAATGATGTCTTCCAGGATCTCCACTACAAAGTTACTCTTTCCCCCTTCTTATTACTCAGTGTGTTGTAGAAGGTTCTTTGAGAATGTGCAAATATCCTTTGCATAAGCTTTCACCCACTAATTTTAGCATCCTTCAGTACACTTTACTTGCAGCCATTATTACTGTGCTGTTCTAATAGTTATTTTCTATTTGTTAATTGAAATGTTTCTTTTTAAAAAAAATAACCTGATGTAAACCATACTTAAAAAGATAAAATTGTGCTAATTTTTCCCAGCTTTATTGAAACATTGTTGACAAATAATACATGTAAATTTAAGCTATACAACATAATTTGATATCCATATGTATTGCAAAATAATTACCACAGTAAGGTTAGTTAACACCTATACTCCTTCACGTAATTACCATTTGTATGTGTGTGTGTGTGTGTGTGTGTGTATGAGATAACATTGAAGATTTACTCTCTTAACTTTCAAGTATATAATACAGTACTGTTAACTATATTTGCCATGCTACACCTTAGGTTCCCCTGAATATATTCATCTTATAGCTAGAAGTTTGTATCATTTGCCATCTCCTCATCCCCCACTCCCCCTTCCAAGCCCCTGGCAACCAACCACCAGTCTACTGCCTATTTCTATGAATTCAGCTTTTTTATATTCCACATAGAAGTGATATCATACAGTACTTGTCCTTCTCTGTCTGACTTATTTCACTTAGAATAATGCCCTCAACATCCATCTATGTTATTACAATCGGCAAGATATATGGCCGAATTATGTGTGTAGTATTTATAATGTATATAAGTATAAATTATATATAATATTTTACTAATTCATCCTTCAGTGGACACACAGGTTGTTTCCATGTCTTCACTGTTGTGCATAATGCTGCGAAGAACACGGGGGTACAGATATCTTTTCCAGATATTGTTTTCACTTCCTTTGGATATATACCCGGAGCGGGATTACTGGATCATTTGGCAGTTCTACTTTTAATTCCTGAGGAACCTCCATGCTGCTTTCTATAGAGGCTGTACCAATTTGCATTCTCACCAAAAGGGCAAGAGGGTTCCACTTTCTCCACAGTCTGACCAACGCTTGCCATCTCTTATCTTTTTGATAACAGCCATTCTAACAGATGGGAGGTGGTATCTCATGAAATACTTTCATAAGGAAGAGTTGTCTCTTTTCCCTCATTTATTTATTTGTTCAACCATTTGTCTATATTTAGATCGATTCACGGGTGTTGATTTTTCACTAGGGTTATAATTCTAGATAACTTTTAGTTCATTTGTTGGTAAAGTTTTTCCACCTTTGGCTGTCGGGTACACTTTCAGGCTCCCGTGCCATCTTCACAGGCTTGTGTCCTTTAGTTTTGAGCACTTTCTTAATGTCTAGCACTGCAAGATGCTTTATGCTCTTCTTGTATTTCCCCTGCCCCAGGCCTGGAATCAGCCAGTTCTCCAGGGAGTGCTCACAACTTTTTAACATGTTCTATCACTTCTGCTTCACCAAGCAGTTCTTCATTGTTGATTGGAATTGAGTTAAAAATAGAAGAATGACAGATTAAGAGTTCTCTTTTGTGCTTCCTCAAACTTATGAGAGAGAAAACATTTCAGTAAGGCATGCTGAATTTGCATTCAACCAATATGTCTAAGAGCCCACTCTATGTCGGTGCTGGGTTAGGTATGACGACGGGCGCTGCTCAGAGGGAATGCTCTCTGGCTTGTTCCGTACTTTGGTACCACATACTGGTACCAAAGAGGTAGAGCTCTTCTTTAAGTAACCTGAGTTTTAATTTGATATGCTTCGTCTGATAGTGCAGGATTCCACTAACCTAAAATGTCCCCTGACTCCCAGTGTGTTGAGATGTGCTCAGGGTGGGGGGGGGGGTGTCTCATCTGTGCTCACAAACAAGGCCAGTGAGTCATGTTCAGTTACTGTGAGGAAGCCTCTGTTCCTTGTCCTGTTCTCCAGCTCCCTTCCTCCGTTGTGAGTCAATAGAAAAAACTGTCTTCCCCTTTAAGTAATTTTTGGTCGGTGACGGAATTCCCTGATTATGTCTGATTACATTCCTGAAGATGTAAGAATTAAAGAGGAACAAGAAGAACCAGAAACAGAAAAGGTAAGGAAGGTAAGCAGTGTAGCTTCAGGACATCCTAAAATTTAAGCATGTTTTCTTGGATGATTCTCAATGCAAATGGAGAACAAGTATGTCTGTTGACTGAGCCAGACCAGAGACAGAGAGAGAGGGAGTCCACTGACGCTGCCTCCGCAGACCAGCATTCCTGGCCACGAAGCAGCGAGAAGAGTGCATTCTCAGGGGAAAAGAGCACGTGTCCAGCACAGTGCAGGAGGGGTCACCAAAGAAGGGAACAGGAAGGTTACAGGCTTCTACATTACTCAGCCTGACCTTGAGAACTCAAGAATTAAATTGTTGGTCATTGATTTCATATTTAAACCATACTAAGTAGCATTATTCTTAGGGGTCTTTGCTCTTGAAAAGCAAAGATTAAGAATTCAGTTTTGGAATCAGATAAGCTTAGGTTTAAATTCTCACTCCATGTCATAATTTGTGTTTCCTTGATAAAATTGTTAATGTTTTTTAATCCTATAATTCTTCATTTAATGATTATCTGCCCCATTGTCTATGAGAGGCTTAAATAAAATGGTTCATGTAAAATTCTTAGCACAAAACCTCTCACATTAGTAAGCATTCAGCAATGTTAGCTATTGAATTAAACTGAATTATTAGTTGTTGAAATAGTAAATAGCACTTTTCTTTACATATTGCAAAGACTGTTCACATACTTTATCTCATCTGTTTCTCATGGCAGCTTGTCAGGTAGGTAGTCATTATTATTACAATTAAAAGAAGATAAGTGACTTGACTTAGTTAATTAGTAGAAAAAGAGAGACTGGAACCCAATCTTAGACCCTAAATCCCATGAACCTTTTTTTTTTTAATTTAAGTATAGTTGGTTTACAATGTTGTATTAACTTCTGGTGTAAAAACCCCATGAACTTTTTGATATGAACAGATGCTTTACCAAAAAAACACAAATAAGCACATAAAAAACGATGTTCAACACCATAAGTCATAGGATAATCCAAGTTTAAACCATAATCAGATACTACTGCACACCTGTTAGGATTCTGAAATGAAAAAAAAAATACTGATAATAGCAGTGTCGCTAAGGATGTGGAGTGCCCTAAACTCACATGGTGGGATTGAAAAATGGTGTAGCCACTTTGGAAAATGGTTTTACAGCCACTTTGGAAAATGGTTTAGCAGCTTCTTATAAGGTTAAATATACACTTAACATATGACCCAGCAATTCTATTCCTGGGTATTTACACTAGACATTTGGAAATTTATGATTACATGAAAATTGGTACACAAATATTCATAAGCAGCCATATTTGCAGTAGCCCCTAACTGGAAACAACTCAGACATCCTTCAGTGGGTTAAGGGATATACTCACTGTGGTACACCATATCTACTACTCATCACTACTCAGCAATAAAAAGAAGGGACAACTGATACACACAACTTGGATGACTCTCAGACAGCATGATGAGTGAAAGAAGCCAGTCTCAAAAGAAAAACTGCAGTGACAGAGAACAGATCCATGTTTGCCAGAGGTTGTGGGTGGAGGGAGAGTGTGACAATAAAGGGACAGCTTGAGGGAGGTTCTTTGGGAGGTGACAGAGCCATTCTGTACCCTGGTCATAGGGTGGTTATACAAATCTGTTAGTATGTTACAGTTAATAGAACTGAACACCAAAGAAAGAAAGTCAATGTTAATATATGATAGTTAGAAAATAAAAATCTAATAAAAGCCAACACATTAAAAAAATCCCACGTACTTTCAAATAAATCACAATGTCAATGTACACGCCATCCATGGGGAACGGATAGAAGAACTGATGTGTTTAAAGTAGTATTGCCAGTATTAGTATCTGACAGAGACGTAGAAACACAGAATGTACACGGATGGTGTTTTCTTAGGAAGAAAGAGGAAGATGATCTATTGAGTTTCCCTGTGTAGTGCATTCTTGTAATTAAATGTGAAGGTGGATTGATAGTCTACAGAGATTTTTTTTTTCTTGGCAGAATTAATTTAGGGCTCAGAATAAGTAACTTTTAAATAACAATAATTATTTTCTTTAGGAAATAGTATTGTTAATATAAAGGACCTACGTTATAGAGTGATTATAAGAAGATGCCCAGAAGTTCTAGTTAATCATCCTACGTGGTTTGTTTTGGCTGCTGAATTACTTTATTTACAGTCTTTACTTCACTGATGATAACTTGATCTAAAACTGACTGAAGTATAGCTCATTAGTAGAGAAAAACTTCCTTGGGCAATAAGATATAATTTGAGGATTAATCTTGACTTTATTCTCAAATGAAGACTAGAATGCACCTAAACCAGTCAATTCAGAGGTTACCTTGCTTCTTTTAGAAAGTGAGCAAGCTCTTCTTTTCAGAAAGATTAAATGCTAGAAGTAACTAATTGTCAAAATACAATTTCTCTGTATATCCATTTTTTCTTCAATAAAATAGGAATAAATTATTCTGGTTATAAAGCGCAGAGGCCACAAATCTCCCCCCACCCCAAAACAAAAGAACAAAACACAGGACAACTCATTTCATGTAAAATTATAAAGAAAAAAAACTTAAACAAAATATATAAAAATCAATTATAACAAAATATTCTATAAATACCAAATAACCAAGTATGGCTTAATCCAGGAATACAGCACAACAAAAAGTAATCCAATACAGATGATAAGAGAAAAACATTAATAAATGAACAAGAATTTGATTTAGTTCAGTATCTACTGTTAAACTGTTGGTGAAATAAAAATTAGAACAAACAGCCTTAACAAAATAAATAGAAAAGTTGTTCATGGACCAATAACGAGAAGTATGTACTGAACCAAGAATTTTGATTAGTTGGATTTCTTGCCCTAGGTTGAAAGAAAAGAGGACACATGTTAGAAACGAACATTAAAAATCATGTTAGCTGTTTAAAACTTAAAGAATATAAAATGATATATGATAAATAAAAACATAGTATTTTGGAAGGAAAAATGATAAAGACAATAACTCCACAAATAATCTGTATATTGAATAATATGCCTATCAGAATCTGCCACTAATAAATCGGTGCTGAATTTCATGTGAATATTGAAAAGACTAATAAAAAATCTTAGAAGAAAAATGACGACTGACTTGTATGATCAATTATAAAAACACCCTAAAGCTGTACTAATATGAGCCATTAAGCATATATGGCTATGAATATTTTAATTAAAACTGAATAAAATAAAAATTCCATTTCTTGGTTGCAGCCACATTTTAAGTACTAAATAGCCCCATGAGACCTGTTGCTACCATATTGAAGGATGAAGATATGGACCATTTCCATCATCTCAGAAAATTCTATTGGACAGTGCTGCTCAACAGCAATAATAATTAAAATGGTATGCTGTAGGTACAGATATGTAAGTGGACAAAAACAGACAATACAAAAATAGGTGTATACATATATATATAGTTTTAGTAGATGGGGATTAAGTAGCATTTCTTCAATGAAAAAATTGCATCAGTGGGAAAATTATCAATTATTTAATGATTTGTGTTGGAGCAACTAGATGATCATTTGGGAAAAATAAACATAGATCCTATTTCACATCAGTTAAATAATTATACAAGGATAAAAGAGTTAAAGATTAAAGGTTTAAAATTAAACAAAATTATAATAGAGTTTAAAGTAATTATGATTTATAATTCTGGGATGGGAAAGTTTTTTTCTCTATTTTGTTTAAGATCATAAATTATGAGAAAGATTGATAGTTCCAGTTTCAGTTTAAAAACAAAAACTTTCTTCTTGGCTATTTCAGTTATTAATTGCTGGAATTTATTGGCTTACATTTATTTGCTTAAAGTAAAAACTTTATTTATGAATCTGTAATTTGGGTAGGGCTTATCTTAGTCTTTCCTCCAGGTGGCATTAACTGCAGTGGTTCAAATGGGGCTGGAGGATTCACTTTCAAGAGGGTCCACTCACATAGAAGGCTGGAAAGTTAGGACTGATTGTTTGTCAGCTGGAGTTCAGCTGGGATTATCTGCTGGGGACCTCAGTTCTTCCCCACAATGAGCCTCCACATGAGGCTGCTTGATCTTCCTCACAACATGGTGTTCGGATTATAAGAGCAAATGTTCCATAAGACAGACAGTGGAAGTTCAGTATCTCTAGAAGACTGAGCCAGAAACTGCCACATTCTATTGGTCTAAACAATTACAGAGCCCACCTACGTTCAAGAGGAGAGAGCATAGAACCCTCATGAAAGGGACATCAAAAAATTTGTGGCCATTTTGAATGTACCACAGTGGCAAAAATAATTATGAAAAAATCGAAAAATAGAGAACTATTTTTTAAAAGACCCCATAAATCAATAAGAAAAAAATTGGATAATGTAACAGAAAAGTGGTTAGAGGATGTAAGCAGGTCATTTACAGAAGAGATACAGATTTGTATATAAAATGCTCAATTTAATCAAAGAAATTAAAAAAAAAACTTACTGTATTTTTTCTCCTATCAAATTAGTCAACTTTTGGGGAAGCAGTCATTGCCATCGCTGGATTACTGTGTAGTTATTTTTCAAAAAGTAGATATCCATGTAATAGACATTGACAAATTTTCACTACATATTGTTAAGTAAAAATTAAAATGACAAAACATATTACATATATTATACGATTAAACATATGCACATATGTGTATGTAACCAAAAAGTGTAGAAAAATATAAGCCAGTGTTTTGGAGCAGTTATTTTAGGGGGCTGGTATCATAATTTAAAAAAACACAAATGAATGTGTATTTGTATTTTAAAATAGTGAACACTGATTATTTTTGTTTACCTCAAAAGTAAAAATATTTTTATTAAGGAATATTTCAATAGGAAAAAAAGAACCATTTAAAATACTTAAGGGAAGTCCTAATGAAATAATGACTTTAGGCGAGGGCCATCAGTTGCTGTTAGCAAGACAGCCGGCTATCACATGCTGTCTAATGCAAGTACACGTTACCATGGATAAAATACTCCAGCCTAAAAAATTAAATCTTATTTGAATTAATCCTCTATGTTGCAAAAAAATAGAGCCATATCTCAAATTTCAAAGAGGCAGCGATTCAAGAAGTTTGGTATGAACTTAGCCAAGTCATGTTGCTTTCTTAGGTCTCAGTATCCTCTTTTGCAAAAAAAGAGACATGAACAACAGCAAAAAAATCCCTGAGGCCCTTTGCATAGGCTATTTCAACATAGCCTAGGATCCAACTGCCTGATTCCACATTTTCATGCAGAAATTTTTAATACTTCAACATGTTTTCTATTGGTTTAATATTTTAATGTGTTCCCACCTTATTTCTAAATTACAGAAGTTATAGGGAATGAGGAACATGTTATAAGACAAAATGGGGATGCAATCAGCCACGTCCAGAAGGTGGTAAACTCTTAGGGTCAAATGACATAGATAGATGTAAGGGTGGGTGGTGAGGGGGAGGATGGAATTCCACGTTGTATAGATCAGAGTTTCTCAACCTTGTTACTATTGACGTTTTGGGCCAGATAATTCTTTGCGTTGGGGTTATCCTGTGCATTGTAAGAAGGTTAGCAGCAGCCTTGGTCCCTACCCACTAGATGCCATTGGAAGAGTCTTGTCTCCAAGTTGTGGCCAACAAAAATGTCTCTAGACTATCACCATATATTCCTTGGGAGCAAAATCGCTTGCAGTTAAGATGCACTGCTGTGGATTAAAAGAATACAAACTTGTGGTTGCCAAGGGGGTGGGGGGTGGGAAGGGATAGACAGGATTTCAAAATTGTAGAATAGATAAACAAGATTATACTGTATAGCACAGGGAAATATACACAAAATCTTACGGTAGCTCACAGAGAAAAAAATGTGACAATGAATATATATATGTTCATGTATAACTGAAAAATTGTGCTGAACACTGGAATTTGACACAACATTGTAAAATGATTATAAATCAATAAAAAATGTTTAAAAAAAAAAAAGAAAGGAGACCTAAATGACACAGAAAAAAAAGTGCACTGTGTTTGCATCTTGATTTATATAAACCAAATATAAAAAAGAATTATGAGACAATTGGAAAAATATCATCAATAATGAGATTTAATAATATTTAGGAATAATTGTTAAATTTGGATGTGTGATAATGGTATTGTGATTGTATTTTTAAAGACATTTTTAAAAGTAATGTACATTGAGTGATATATATTGAGATATTTATAATTAAGGTGATATATCTTGTATTTATTTAAAAATACGGTTGAGGTGGATGGGTGAAAAAGTGGTCAGTATATAGATGAAATGATAATGAAATGTTTTTAGAGTGACAGTAGTATAAAAATGCTATTTAGACATATTCAGGTAACTACTAGAAGAAATAGCTAAAAAGAGATGCAGCTGGTAGGCTCTGGGGAGGATTATGGGGAGTCCTGGGTACTGCTTTTTTGTTATAAACTTTTTAGAACTTCTCCACTATTAAAGCTATGTGCATCTAATTCTTTTATGAATAAAAAATAATATTTAAAAAAAACCCCTAAAATCCAAAAAAAAACCCCAAAAAACACTGGAGAGATGCCATTGTTTTTATTATTTTTTTGTGAAGATGAAGCTTAGTTTGGTTCTATAAAAACTTCTATGTGTAGAAGATCAAGTTGAATGATACCACAAGGAAACGATCAGCTGAATTCAGAATGTGGGACATTGTGCGTGGGACATTATTTGCTCCTGAGGCAGGTCTGGCTACCCTCTTTTTCTCTTCAGTCTTTTTTCCTGAATACATTAAGAGAACCAAAGCCTTCTGAGGAGGTGAATATTTACTTTTACTTCTTGCATTTTGTGGTAACCAGATGAAAACTATTAGCCCAGGCACAGTGGTGGCCAGTTGTTTGCTTCTCTCCGACCCAGTGAGTGGACCCACAGGGCAAACTAGAATCGTTTGCAGACTGATGTCTTAAGTACTCAGAGTGTGAGAAGCCTCTCTTTTCTTTCCCTTTCTTTTCTTTTTAAAAATGTTTTCTAGCCTAAGCTGGATTGCCAGTCCAGTTATTCGAGTCCTACATTGGGGGAGAAGGGAATATTTGCCAAATTATTGTTAAGAATGTTATATGAGCTCTTATTTTGCTATTGATTATTGCTTGTGTGATTGATGCCTTGGCAGGAAGCCCAAAATGGACAAAGAATAAATGGATTATGGTACGAAACCTCACCCTGAGCTTTAACAATTTTCATAGTTACAAGCAAAACAAACATCTTTTGACCTGCTATTCCTTTTCTGTGTCAGATGCATAGTGTTACCTCTATTGTGGTGACACTTAGGGATAGCCCAGTGCTCCTAGGAGACAAAACAACATAGTGACCCAAGGGCATTGTAGATGAGCAGGCCAACAGGATAATGTGCTTTGAAATATGCTTTAAAGCCTCCAGAAATTGATGCATTGTAACTGACTGTACTCCAATTAAAAAAAAAAAAGGCCCTTGCATTCTGAGGTCTGTTCACCAAAGCTCCCAGGTTGCTACAGTACTTAAAGCCACAGCTTTTAGAGTCAGCCCTTTGTATAAATGCATGAAATCTCCAGAAGCTTTCTGTTAAAATGCAAATGTGTTACTTTGGAGAGAGAACATGTCAACTCTGTGCATCCACAAACTGCCTAAGCACAGGTTAGTGTATCAAGTTATTTAAGTTTTCAGGAAGGTCCTCAAAAAAGGAATTATAAAATGGTACTTCCTATGGAGAACTATGAGAAGGCTCAGGGAAGCTATGAGAGTAAGAAAAGAAAAGGAAAACACTGGGAAATGCTTGGGAAGGCATGGCCTGGGTTGGGAGGTAGTGGGTGGGGGAGAATGCTGGCCAGAAAGGAGACTGCAAAAATTTTTGTGTTGAGACCAGCAATGTGCATTAGAACTTTCTGCATTGATGAAAACGTTGTTTATCTGCACTATTCACCATGGTAGTTATTAGTCATATGTGATGATTGAGCACTTGAAATGTGGCTAGTGCAACTGAGAAAATGAATTTTAAATTTTATTTAATTTTAATTAAAAGTTAAATAGCCTCATGTAGCTTGTGGCCCTCATATTGGATTGTGATGTCTAGAGGAAGGATATGGGGGATGGGGAAAAATCAGAGAAAGGCAGTATGTGGAGGAACCAAAGACACATTTCACTTAGTTCACTTTTTGTGTAGTTATCACTTTGGTAACTAGTACTTTACAAATTACAAACTGTATTATATTTACCAAGTTAACATGTATCATGAAATTTTGTGTATATTAAATAGATTGACTACAGCAAGCCATATTGATTAGATTTGTCCTTCCTGGTCTTAATGTTTTCATCTGAACACAACCAAATGAAGGAAAGAAGAACATTGACTCAGAATTGTCAGAAAAGGGATTCTTTGCTTAATATTCAAGACAGGCTGTAATTACTTTTCCTAACACGTAATTCTAAGCTTTCCTGTATTTTTTCTTTTGAGTAATGATTGTTTTTCTTCGCTTTTGATACCTAGATCAAGGTACTCATAAGGGCCACAGCCAAGTTCACTGAGCCTCAACTATAGTGGAGCCAAAGGATGTTCATACCACCTCTCTCAGAAGTATTGCCACTCCCTGAAACAATCAAACAAACAAGACCAACAACCTCTCTTTTAATGCTAGTTGGACATACTGGCATAGAAATAGAATTATCCTTCCTAGTATTACTGAGATGTATATGAAAGTTTTTTTAAATTGTTTTTTTATCAAGGCTGAGCTGTTCAGAAAGTATTAATTAACTAGCACTAGAAAATTTTCATAAATCACTTGATGGCTTTTGGGGGCTGTGCATCCTAGAAGAGAATGAAAATAATCTCTTTAAGCACAGTATAAACCAGAACAATCTGTTGTTCAGGAGAAGGCAGAGTCCCCTTTGGAATATTTGGAAGGTCCTCCTAGTTAATGTGGTGGTATATAGCATGTCATCCCCATGCCAGATGGTTACTCTAGAGAGAGAATTTAGTCAGCTTCCGATTTCAAGCCATGTGAAAATCCCCAAGATTTCTGTCTGTTTCAGGAGTTCTTTTTTCTTTTTCTTTTTCTTATTTTTTTACTTTTTTTCATTGAAGTCAGTTTACAATGTTGTGTCAATTTCTGGTGTACAGCACAGTGCTTCAGTCATTCATGAATATACGTATATTCGTTTTCATATTCTTTTTCACCGTAAACTACTACAAGATATCAAATATAGTTCCCTGTGCTATACAGTGTAAACTTGTTTATCTATTTTATATATACCAGTCAGAGTCTGCAAATCTCGAACTCCCAATTTATCCCTTCCCACCCCTTTTCCCCCTGGTAACCATAAGTTTGTTTTCTATGTCTGTGAGTCTGTTTCTGTTTTATAAATAAGTTCATTTGTCTTTTGTTTTTTTTTAGATTCCACGTATGAGTGATATCATATGGTATTTTTCTTTTTCTTTCTGGCTTACTTCACTTAGAATGACATTCTCCAGGGCCATCCATGTTGCTGCAAATGGCATTATTTTATTCATTTTTATGAATGAATAGTATTCCATTGTATAAATATACCACAACTTCTTTATCCAGTCATCTGTTGATGGACATTTAGGTTGTTTCCATGTCTTGGCTATTGTAAATAGTGCTGCTATGAACATTGGGGTGCAGGTGTCTTTTTGAATTAATGTTCCCTCTGGATATATGCCTGTTTCCAGAATTCTTAATTCTTATGGTCACCCATGACTCTGAAATGCTATTTCCTCTGAACTAATTGGCTTAGATCATGAATCACCTCACCAATCTGGAGCTGGTATTTCTGTTCTGTACTATGTCAAACCAGATGTACAACTTACTCTTTTATTCATTTCCCACAGATTCCTGCCATCACAAAGCAGTGCACCAGAATTAAAAATTTCATGTATGAGTTGTGGCCTAAGACTCTCTGAAAATTGTCTTGAGGTCAATGGAGGTGGAGGATCCTCTTACGACACTTAAATAGGGGGGAGACCAAAGAATTGTTGATAGTCATCAGGGAAAGTGCACCCATGGCCACAAGCCAGCAAACTTCAAAAAAACTTTTGGAAAGGGATGCAGATATAGTTGAAAGGAGTCATATATAAAAAGTAAACACAAAGATCTAACATTCTGCTGAAATTTTTTGTCTCTCGTTACCAAAATGTAACACTGTCTTAACGCAGAAGAGCTGACTTCCTTATCAGCAGAAACTGAGTATTTTTTCTTTTAATAAGACCACTTCGGTTCAGTGGTGACCTATATGGTAAAAAGGAGAAAGTGAAATGTTGTGAAAAAAGAAGTAAAATTTAATTTTTCTCATCCTTGTCAGCTGTCTTCCTAGCTGTGCCATCAGTTATACTGTCTCAAGAGGTTCACTAGGAGCTTCTCGAAATTCTTGAGGAGTTATATCCATTTTCAACCCCCAAGTCAGGAAAAAATGGTCCAAATACCAGTTCTGTTCTTTCTACCTCTTCTGGCTTCTTTTATGAACAGCTCTTCAACCAGACTTCTTTAAAATTTTATTGAGGAGCTACTTCAGAAAATTTATAATGTCTGATTATTGATTTTTTTCTCTTGCAGCTTGTTAGAATGATGGATTACACTGATTGTTCAAATAATCCACCTTACATTCTTGGGATGAACCCCACTTTGTAGTGATGTGTTCTTTTTGTATTTTTGTTGGATTTAATTTATTAATATTTTATTAAGTATTTTTGTGTTTATGTCCATTAAGTATATTTGCCTGTAATGTTCTTTTCTTGTACTGTTTTTTTTTCTGATTTTGGTACCAGGGTAAAACTGGCTTTGCAGAATGAGTTGAGAAGTGTTACCTTCTCTTCTATCTTCTGGAAGATAATTGTAGAATAGGTTATTTCTTCTTTAAATCTTTGGTAGAATTCACCAATAAAACCATCTAGGCCTGGAGTTTTCAACTTAGGAAGGCTTATAAACTATGAATTTCATTTCTTTAATAGAGTCATTCAAATTATATGTTTCTTATTAGGTGAGTTGTGGTAGTTTGTGGTTTGTTTTTAAATTGAAGTATAATGAGTTTACAATGTTGTGTCAATTTCTGGTGTACAGCACAAGTTTGTGTTTTTTGATAAATTGGTCCACTTTACCCAAATTGTCAAATTTATGTGTGTAGAGTTTTTTGTAGTATTCTCTCATTATCCTTTTGGTATCTGCAGAGATGGTAGTGATGTCTCTTATTTTGTTCCTGATATTGACAATTTGTGTCCTCTTTTTTATTTGTCAATCTAGTTAAAGGTTTATTAATTTTATCATTTTTTCAAAGAGTCAGTTTTTAAAATTTTCTGTATTTTTCTGTTTTCAGTTTCTTTGATTTATGCTCTTATTTTTGTCATTTCCTTCCTTTTGCTAGCTTTGGGTATATTTTGGTCTTTTTTTCCTAGTTTGGAGTAGAGTTTTAAATTGTTGATTTGAGAAATTTCCTTTCCTAAGTTTTTTTCCCCTTTTTATGGAAGTGTAGTTGATTTACAATATCATATTAGTTTCAGGTATATAGCATATATACCTGATTCTAGTGATTCAATATTTTTATAGATTATACTTTATGTAAAGTTATTACAAAATAATGGCTATATTCCCTGTGCTGTATAATATATCCTTGTAGCTTATTTACTTTATACATAGTAATTTTTACCTCTTAATCCTCTACCCCTATCTTGCCCCTCACCACTTCCCTCTACTCACTGGTAATCATTAGTTTGTTCTCTGTGTCTGTTCTCTATGTCTGTGAGTTTCTGTTTTGTTATATTCATTCATTTTATTTTTTAGATTCCACATATGAGTGATAACATGCATATTATGTCTAAATTATTTCATTATGCACAATACCCTCTAGATCTGTTCATGTTGTTGCATATGGCAAAATTTCATGCTTTTTTATGGCTGAATAGTATTCTGTTCTCTATATATACACATTTTCTTTATCCATTCATCTGTTGATAGACACTTAGGTTGTTTCCATATCTTGGCCATTGTTAATAATGCTGCTATGAACATTGGGGTGTGTGTAGCTTTTCAAATTAGTGTTTTTATTTTCTTTGGCTATATACCTAGGAGTAGAATTGCTGTGTCATATGGTAGTTGTATTTTTAATTTTTTGAGGAATTTCCATACTATTTTCCACAGTGACTGTGCCAACTTACATTTCCACCAACAGTCTACAAGGGTTCCCTTTACACCATGTTCTTGTCAAAATTTGTTATTTGTGGTCCTTTTGATGAAAGCCATTTTGATAGGTGTGAGGTGATATCTCATTGTGGTTTTGATTTGCATTTCTCTAGTGATTGGCAATGTTGAACATTTTTTTCATGTGCCTGTTGGCCATCTGTATGTCTTCTTTGGAAAAATGTCTATTCAGGCTTCTGCTCATTTTTTAACCTGGTTGTTTGTTTTGTTGATATTGAGTTGCACAAGGTATTTGTACATTTTGAATATTAACCCCTTATTGATCATAATATCCCTCTAAACACTGCTTAGGCTGTATCCCACACATTTTAATATGTTGATTCTTCGTTTTCATTCAGTTCAAAACATTTAACAATTTCTCTTAATAATTCCCTCTTTGATCAATAGATTATTTAAAATTATGTGGTTTAATTATCATATATTTAAAGATTTCCTAGTTATCTTCCTGCTATTGAATTCTATTTTAACCCTATTATGATCAGAGAACATATTTTGTATAGTTTCATTAAAAAATTTTGTTGAGGTCTGTTTTGACACAGGATATGGTCTGTCTTGCAATATGTTTCATCTGCACTTGAGCAGAATGTGTATTCTATCTTTTGGTGGAATTTTATAAATGTTAATTAGCTCTGGTTAGTTAATAGTATTGTTCTATTCTTTGATATCTTTGCTAATTTATAAAATATACATGCTTTTTAAATTACTGAATGAGAGTATTGAAGTCTCCAACTATTATTAGAGGCTTCTCTTTTTAATGCTGTCAGTTTTTATCTCATGTATTTTGAGGCTCTGTTGTTAGGTAATACATGTTTAGGATTGTTATATTCTTGGTGAATGTAACATATACCTTGAATCATTAGGTAATGTCTGTCTTTAGCCCTCTTAACTTTTCCTTGCTACAAGATTTCTTTTTTCCCGTGTTAACAGCCATTCCTATTTTCTTTCAGTTGATACTTGCATGCTACACCTTTCTTATTCTTTTACTTCTAATTTACCTGTATTGTTATATTTAAAGTGGGTTTGTTGTAACATGTAGTTGGATCTTTTTTTGGTACATTCTGAAATCTATATTTTAAAATTGGTGTGTTTAAAGAATTTACTTTTAATGTAATTATATGTTTAGATTTGTGTATGTTTAAAACAAATAGGTCTACTCTTTTATTATTTTTTCTCTTGTTTTCCTCTAATTTTTGTTCCTTTCTTTCTACTTTCCTCTTTTCCTTTATGATATTTGAATATTTTCTTAATATTTCCTTTTATCTATTGAGTTGTTGACTATACCTCTGTGTGTTTTTTGTGTGTATTTGAATGGTTGCTCTAGAGATTACAGTGTATTTTTACTTAACTTTTTGCAGTCTACTTAGAATTAATATTTTATCACTTCACAGGGAATATAGAAATCATACCACATATAGATCCCATAATGTAATTTTCATATACATTATACTGACATATAATGAGACCCGATGGGACAATGTTAACCATTTTTGCTTTTATCTGACATAACTATTTAAATAACTTAGCAGAAAATAGTCTCATATTTATTCAGATAGTTATCGTTTCTGTTGTCCGTCCTTCACTTCCAAAGTTTCAAGCTTTCCTTTGATATCATTTTCCTTTTTTCTTCAGATCTTCCTTTAATATTTCTTTCTGAATATGTCTGCTGTTGACAAATTCTTCTAGTTTTTCTTCATCTGATAAATGTTTCAATTTCTTCTTCATTTTTTGAAGGATATTTTCACTGGGTGTAGAACTCTTAATTGATGGTTCTTTTATTTCAGCACATTAAAAATTATACTCTACAGGCATCCATGGTTTCCAATGGAGAATCTGTAGCACTTCACATTGTTGTTCCCGTCTATGTAATGCATTGTTTTTCTCTGGCTGCTTTCAAGAAATTTTCTTTATTTTTAGTTTTCAGAAGTTTGGTGATGATGTGTCTGGGCATTAATTCCATTTAGTTTATCCTGTTTTGGGATCCATTGAGCTTAAATCTATAAGTTTATGTCTTTTCCAAAATTTATGAAGTTTTCAGCCATTATTTATTCAAATAGTTTTCTCTGTACCTATTCTTTTCCCTCTTCTTTTGGGTTTTAAATGGAATAAATGTTAGATCTTTTGATATTGTCCTACAGCCCCTTGAGGCTCTGCTTATTTTTCTAGATCATTTTCCCCTCTTTTTTGTTCAGATTAGGTAATTTCTATTGATCTGTCTGGAAGTTTATTAAGAGTTTCCTCTGTCACCTCCGTTTTGATATTGAGCTCATCCAGTGAAGTTTTGTTTGGTTATTATATTTTTTAGTTCTAAAATTTCCATTTGGCTTTATAATTTTTTACATATTCTATTCTATTCATGTTAAGTTCTTCCCCATCTTTCTATTTGTTTCTTGAGTGCTTAACTTTACTTCTTGAAGCAAGTTATAATAGCTGCTTTATAGGTGTTATCTCACAATTTTAACACTCATGTCATCTTTAGGTTAGCATCTGGCAATTGCCTCTTTTCAAGATGTTGAAAATTTCCTAGCATTTTGTATATAAAATAATTTTGGAATGTATCCTGGATTTTTAAATATTCTGTATGTTACTCTAGGTCTTTTTAAAAATCATATGGGAAAACTTTTTTTTTTTCTTTTAACAAGACATCTACCTTGTTAGGTTCAGATCTTACCTTCTGTAGAGTATGGCTCCATTTCAGGTTGTTTTTCACAGTCTTTTTAGTGCTTTTCTGATCAGTCCTGTGCAAATATCACCAGTAGCCAGTCTGGGATCTGGTCAGTGATCTACCTTATAGTTCAGTTATCAAAACCTTTGATATACTGTTTGGGGTTAGATCTATGAATTCACAACTGTAAAGTGAGCATAAGACTTTATACACAATTTTATGGGATCATTTTCTCTAGTTCCATCCTCTCTGTGATGTACCTAATACTTTCTGGCTCCCAGTATCCAATCCTCCTCCCATTCCTCTGGCAATAAAGCTAGGACTTTAGTCTTTCCACTCTCTTGCATATTTCCTATAATTGCCTCTGCCTCTGGGGTTAAGTAGTGATTATATAAAGGGAAAAAAAGCAATGGAATTCCTTGTATATTCTTGGCTCCACTAAGAATCAGGCCATTTGGCAGAGAAAAGGGTTCCCCTCCTCCTTTCTGCACAGCCACTGCTGTCATCATCACTACCACCATGTAGGATTTCCTGGGAACTGGGGTGATTTACTTAGTAATTTAATTGCCTGTGAGAAAAACAAATCAACATCTTCAGAGGATGATAGAAGAGTCCAGAGTCTCTCTAATGTATCATTCACTATGCCTGGTTATAATAACATAGCAGGCCTGCTGAAACACAAATAAACATGCTTCAGAGGAAGGTAATAGAATCCAGACTCTTTATGAGGTATCATTCACTATGTCTAGTTATAATAACATAGCAGAAAATCAAATTACTGGGTGATAGACTGAAATTTGATTTTAAGTTTGGTAGACAGAAGATTGGTTTTTAGTTTTCTCTGAGTGAGTGTGTGGGAAACCCAAGATGTTTATCAAGCTTATACTCCAGACTTTAGACCGTTTTTCCTTGCAGAGTGCAACAAATCAAATCTCTGCTAGCTTCTTTTACCCTTCCAGTTGTTATTTTTCACTGGATCCTTCTTTCAGTTTCTGCCTTCTTCTGGTCACTCTAGAATGACGTCATTTCATACTATATTATTCTATAACATTAAAATTATTTTCCAGATCTATCCATATTGTAGATCTAATTCATTCATTCAAACTATCAGATTACTATTTTAAAGCTGTTAGTGGTTTTCTCTGTTGCTCTAAGGGTAAAGGCATAATTCGTCTTTGGGTCATGGTTGTGTTTTTTCTTTTGGGAAAAACTTTAATGCCACTTCAAGTTATCCATAGGTAAATCCAAAATGCCACTCTGGAATGGAAAAGTTAGGGACAAGGAAAAGCTCAGCTGTTCTGTAATAGAAAACCTTGACTCTGTTGTGGGCAGAGTGGTGATTGTACAGATTTTATGATCTCATGCTGATTAAGTGGGGGAGCAGTAGAAACTGAGGGCTCTTTTGGGATATTTCTATGAGAGGTAAGATGGACCTTGAAAATGGCAGCAAGCTGCAACACTAAAGAGGGAGAAGGCCAGGTCAAAGACTTCTGCTGAAGAGATATGACCAGTTGTCTCCAAAGTAGAAATAACTGATATCCAATTTTAAACTTTTTTTTTCTCTGACTTTAAATGTCCTTTTATAATATCCTAGTCTTCAGTAAAGAGGCATGGACTTTTGAGAGGTGCAGCAACAGAGATCCCTGGAGCATCTGCCTAAATTGACAGTGGATACATAACAACCTACACAGATTTGTGGAATGTGTATATGCAGTCACTGAGACCCTTAAAAATACTTAGAGAGAGGATCCTGTAAAAGACTGAGTATTATGTTGTGTAAGTGGACTGGGAGACTTTGATTATTTTTATTTGGGGAGTAAAGGGAAGACCTCTGAAAATTGAAGTCTTTGTAATGTCCTTAATGAAAAGACAGAAAAAGTGATTCACTCCAGGAGTACACAGCAGCCATATCTAAAATTATTAATCTCACCATTTAATTTCATAGCAATTTCAGAATGCTCTATGCAATACTTGAATTACAGTAGGTAGTTCCACAAGTGAACTTTCTATAGAGTCATGAAATTAACAATACTTTACTCTCTCAAAGGGTTCAAGTTCTGGGTAGAGGTAACAAATTCATATTTCATAGTTACTGAGGACCAACTGCAGATCAAAAATTGCCTAAAATTATGATTCAGCAGAAAGAAGAAAATATTTAATTTTCAAATATAGTTTAAATTGGAAAATATATTTTTAAGTTAAATGAACTACAAGCACTTTGTGGTGAATCTTGCAGCATTTTTTTTTTCTACCAGCTATTTCTTACTGTACATTTTCAAGTATTAGTGCTTAATGTTCACATTGTTTTTTCAGGCTGCACTAATGAGTGCTCTTAGATCAGAGTGTTAGAGCTCTGAGGGTTTGTGACTAAGAAAGAACCAAAAAAAAAGAGAAAAACCCTCAAAATAGTGGTTTTCATTTTTATTTTAAATTAAATGAATTGCTCTTTAGTAAATGATTTTTAGAATCGTTGGTCTCTTTTTTCATCTGATTTCCAAGGTATTCATGATAATTGAACCAGGTCATGATTCACAAATGTTTCTAAAATTGTATTTTTCCTAGAAGAGATGAATATCTTCTCAAACATTTATATTTACAATTACTCATTACAATTACAATTACAAAAATCTGGCTATAGATTCCATTGATGAATTCTTTATTGATGAGTAGAGTTTTGGAAAAAAAGCACTTTATTACTATTTTTTTATATCTTAGGGACCTCATCATTTAAACTGAGCTTTCCATATTTCTTACAACATAAAGTTAATTTAACTCATTGGAAGCTCATATTGCCCAAAATTTAGGTTTTAGCAACTCTCCTACAGTTTATACAATAAGCTATGCCGGCTGGTTTAAATGTTTAACTTATAAGCAATTAATCTAATGATTCTTGCTAAGCTCTGGAGGAAATTTCAATTGCTTTTCTTTTGTTAGAAGATGTAAGTTGAAGATCTATAGGTTATTCTATAGTAATGCCAACTATCCTTGAAGTCTTAAGTTCTGATAATGTTTTGGTTTGCTTGAAGTATTGCTAGTTGATCAGTTTATTAATCTCCTAATTGCTGTTTAAAGGATTCACTATTTTCCCTGTATTGGACCTATTCCTGCCTTGGAAAAAAGGAAAGAATGAACTGCTACATTTACTGTGGCACCTTTGACTTACTCATAGTACAATTTGTTTTAAGCTAGAGGTCTCTAAGAAAAAGTGGTTGAGATTTCTGTTGACCCTTTATGATTCATTGCTTTATGAACCTTTATGATTCATTGCTTAGTTACAGTTTGTTAAGAGCAGATACAGTATATATTATGCCACTTAGAAAGAAAAATAAAGAGCCTTGCTTAGAAAAATACATTTCAACATCAAAGCCATAGATATGCATCTTCAACCTACTCTGGGCCAGTTTGGATTTTGACTTTTTGATTATAGAGAGACATTAACTACTTTAAAAAAGGCCACTATATAAAATGACTGGGATGGTTTAGTCAGTAGTTCTCAACCATGTGTATTGTATAAATCTTTTCTAAAGGAAAAAAAATTCTGACTCCCATTATGTACTTAGATTATTTGTATTGTATTTTTCCTTAAATTTATGTAAATGTAAAACATAATATAAATTCCCTGTACTAAAAACACTTATACTACTTTTTAATCAAAGCACATTTACAATTTAAATACAAACAAAGCTGTAAATACAGATTAACAACATTAGTTTAATATGATGGATAATGATTTGCTGAAAAACTAAATTGTTGTTTACAACATAAAAATGGTGGTGACTGCTGGGATGCAGGTTCTTTTTTAAAATATATTTTATTGAAGTATATAAAAAGAATTCACTAAAAAGTACCCTGGATGTTTGACAAATTAGTAAGTTAATTTCAGACAGAGATAAAAGTTTGATGAAAATAATTCAGAGTGATGAGATGTAGAGTGACTGGGTGGGGCCCCTTCAGATAAAGTCATTGTGAGGGGGGATTTTAGAGCTAAGACATAAACAGCAAACATGAGGTGGCCTGTCAAAGAAAGAACTGGAGAAAGAGCTTTGGAATTACATGGAAACAGAAAACATAAAAGCCCTGATGTAGGAGGAAGCTTCTGTGCTTGAGGACTAGCAAGGAGGTCAATTGAAGTGGGATGAGTAAAGGGGAGTGATGTTGCAGATGAGCTAGGAGAGGTAGGTGGGGCCAGATTACACTCAGCCTTGCAGGCTGCAAGGAGTTCTATATTTATGAACATGGAGTTATGCCCAAGGTATGGTTTAGTGAAAAAAACATTATTTCAAACAGTCTGAGTAGAAATATCCCCTTTATGTACAACTATATATTCATTTTCATATGTATCTACAGACATAGTGAAAAATTGAGGTGTATATTCAGTAAAATACTAACACTGGAAATCTCTGGATGCTAAACCTTAGGTGATACTCACCCTCCCATTTGTATTATTCTGTATTGCTTTGTTTACAAAAAAAGCAACTGAGACATATCAAATATGCATTCATAAAAAATGAGCTATAATTTCTTGACTAAGATTTAAAGATTTAAGACAGCTTTGACACTATTGTGGGTTCCAAACTCACATGAAATAGGGAAAAGAGGGATTTATAAAGAAGAATTTGTTGAATTTCATTAACAAATATAGAAATAAAATGACGCATACATTTTGGGGGGTTTTCATTGAATATGGAAGATAGAAAAAAACTCAAAAAAATCTAGTGTGCACAGAATGCAAATAATCAACAACAACAAAATCCCTTATTGCATACTGTTAACAAGAAGAAAGCAGTCCAAAATGGAGTCACTTTTGCTAAGTCCCATGTCACCAAACTGAAACTTAATTAGTTACAGTTTTGGCCTCTCCCAGAATTGGAATCTTAAACTTATCAGTTAGGAATCACCTGGTCTGCACTAGTGAGGTAATCTGTCTGTTAGACCCCAATCATCCACTAAAGAAAAGTGATCTTGCCACAACCAGTCCACTTTTTTGCTAGTATAACTTCCTTGTTGCTGTTCCCTTCTGCCTGTAAAAGTCTTTCTGTATAACTCCGCAGAGCTCCCTTCTACCTGCTATATGGGATGCTGCCCAATTCATAAACTGTTGAATAAAGCCAATAAGATCTTTAAAATTTACTCAGTTGAATTTGTTTTTTAACAATGCCGAAATAGAGTTTTCCATATACAATCTACAAAGTGCAAAATGAATAGGAAAACATTAAAATAAGGATAACTGAAGGAAAGAAGTGAAAAAGTAAAAATGATAAATAACATTTAGCTACACATTAATCCAATTACTCATTCTTTCAATATAGATTTTAACATAATCTGTACTAAATAAACAAGGGTTGTGTGCAAGAAGTCTAGTTGGATAAATCCTCATGGGTGCAAGAATAAAATGTGACCAGAAAGGGAAGCTGACTGGGCAGAAAGACAGGGCACAGAGGCTGCTGCCTTTATAACAGCATGGTCAAACTCTGTCAGGGTTTCAATATTCTATAAAAAAATAAATTTAAAAATCCTCCTTGGATCTACATCTTCCATCAAAATCTTCCCCTTGTTTTCTTCTATACTTTCCTTTCTACTTCTCCACATTTGGTTGCCATCCTCCTATTTCTGTGGTATACACAGAGTTCTAGTACAGAGGATTCTCTTGAACCAGTTTTGTAGTTAATGTGTAACTAGTTCCATGAAAAACCACTAGGAACATGATATTGTTTCAACATTGGACTACTTCCATAGATAATCTGATGAGAACTTTACTTTTCTGCCTGTAAAAATAGCTTCAGTTCCATCCCATATATGGAGAACAGGCTTTTCTGTCTCTATTCAATTAAGCAAATGCCTGACTTCTGGCAAGGAAAGAAGAAAAGGATTAATCATTTCCAGTCCATCCATATCAGGATGTCAACTCCCAAAAGACAAAGATTCAATTCATATCTTTCTTGTTATGACCTCCAGGTATTTTTCTCAATGTGGATGATTCTAGAAAACGTCAGAAGAGGTTATTTGTAGATACATCTTAGAAGAATATCGTGTGGGCAACAGTGTAAGAATGCCTTGATAATGCTGACAGATAACCTACTGTTTGTGCTGGTCTGCCATAACTAGAGGCTTCCGTTTGTTTTAATAAATCAAGATTGATGGTGGGTCTTTGAGGTGGGTCTTGCTTTTAATCGCCTCCCCAATCTCCATTCCTCCAAATGTACTAGATTGTTGGATCTTACCTCTGGCCATGTGAAATCCACCCTTCACTCTTCAACCTTAGCTCTGTTCTTTTATCCTGTAGGACTGCACCTAGCTTTTCCCTACTTGGGTCTCATGGGCTTAGATTTGACCCTTAGTTCTTTCCCCAGTAGCTGTGACAACTGGCTTGGCAGCCATTGCCAACCTAGTTCCTCTTAGACTCTGTTTCAGCAATAATATGAGAAGAACTGAGACTGGCACCCAGACTACGGTGGAATGATCCAGGTAGAGGCTGCATTTGGCTGCATGGAACAGAGGTGAAGCTGTGAGAAAAAGTGAAAACGATGAAAACCCATGAGGCAATATGTGTCTTTAGACATATTGTCATTTTGTTTTTAATAGAAAGCAAAGGCCCATGCTTGTGAAGGGCTGGACTAATCACCACTGACTCTGTAAATATACATACCTGTCCACCCCAGCTTCAAGATTAAACAGAATTTTTCCATCAAAGGCCACAGGTATTAGCTGGGTATGCCTTTTGCCTAACTAGTCCTAGCTGGATATGCCTTTTTCCTAGCTAGTCCTGACTACTAGTTAAGAATCTTTAAAAGCACTATGATATTTGAAATTACTTGTTAGAATTTCTGACTTGTGGAATCTATTTTTGGGTGGTTAACTCACTTTTTAAATTAAAAAATGTAAAAATTAAAAATAATTTAATTGAAATAGTGTTGATGTACAACATTATGTTAGTTTCAGGTGCACTACATAATGATTTGACATATGCATATATTATGATATCATCACCATGATTTCTAATAACCACCTGTTGCCATATAAAGTTATTACAATATTGGCTATATTCCTTATACTATATATTATATCCCTATGACTTGTTTATTATATAACTGGAGGTTAGTACCTCTTAATCTCCTACACCTATTTTGCCCACCCCCCTCACCCTTTTCCCTTCTGACAGCCACTTGTTTGTTCTTTGAATCTATAAGTCTGTTCTTGTTTTTGTTATGTTTATTTGTTCTGTTTTTTGATTCCACGTATAAGTGAGGTGATGCAACATTTTTCTTTCTCTGTCTGACTTATTTCACTTAGCATAATACCCTCTAGATCCATCCATGTTGTTGCAAATGGCAAGACTTTTTTTTTAATGGCTGGGGAATGTATACATATGCATATATATAATATTATATATATATACACACACCATATCGTTATTCATTTGTCTATCAGTGAATATTTAGGATGCTTCCACATCTTGGCTATTGTAAATAATGCCACAATAAATATAGGGGTGCACATATCTTTTCAGTTGTTGGTTTTGTTTTTCACAGGTAAAAACCCCAAAGTGAAATTGCTGGATCATATGGCAGTCTATTTTTAATTTTTTGAAGAACCTCCATACTGTTTTTCATAGTGGCTGCACCGATTTACAGTTCCACCAACAGTGCAAGAGAGTTCCATTTTCCCTACATCCCTGGCAACACTTGTTATTTGTTGTCTTTTTGATGATGGCCATTCTGACAGATGTGAGATAGTATCTTATTGCAGTTTGTATTTCCTTGATGATTAGTAATGTTGAGCATATTTTTCATATGTCTGTCAATCATCTTTGTGTCTTCTTTGGAAAAACATCTATTCAGGTCTTCTGTCCATTTTTAAATCAGATTCTTTATTTTTTTGATGTTGAGCTGTATGAGTTGTTTGTATATTTTGGATATCGACCTCTTATTGGATATATCATTTACAAATATATTCTTCCACTTGGTAGGCTTCCTTTCATTTTGTTGATAGTTTCCTTGGCTGTGCAAAAGATTTTTATTTTGATGTTAGTACCTTTTGTTTACTTTCACTTTTATTTCCCTTGTCTACGGAAGACAAATCCAAAAAAAATACTGCTAAGACCAATGCCAAAGAGTGTACTGCCTATGTTTTCTTCTGGGATTTTTATACTTTCAGGTTTTATAGTTGTCATTAATCCAGTTTGAGTTTACTTTTGTATGTAGTCCAGTTTGGTTCTTTTGCATGTAGCTGTCCAGTTTTCCTAACATCATTTATTGAAGAGGCTGTCTTTTCCCCATTATATATTCTTTCCTCTTTTGTCATAGGCTAGTAGACTCTTAAGGTGGGTTTATTTCTGGGTTCTCTATTCTGTTCCATTGATCTGTGTGTGTGTTTTTTTGCCAGTACCATGCTGTTTTGATTATTGTAGCTTTGTGTTATAGTCTGAAATCAGGGCGCATGACTTATCCAGCACTGTTCTTTCTCAAGATTGTTTTGGCTATTTGGGGTCTTTTGTGTTTTCATACAAATTTTGTAATTATTTGTTTTAGTTCTGTGAAAAATGTCATTGATATTTTGATAGGGATTATATTGACTCTGTAGATTGTCTTGGAGGGGTGTGGTTATTTTAACAATAATAATTCTTCCATGGTATATCTTTCTATTTGTTTGTGTGGTCTTCAATTTCTTTCATCAATGTCTTGTAGTTTTCCAATACAAGTCTTTTACCTACTTAAGTAGGTTTATTTGTAGGTATTTAATTGTTTTTCATGCTATTGTAAATGGGATTGTTTCCTTAATGTCTCTTTATAATAGTTTATTGTTTATGTATAGAAATGTAACAGATTTATATATATTAATTTTGTGTCCTGCAACTTTACTGAATTCATTGATGAGCTCTAGCAGTTTCTTGGTTGCTTCTTTAGGATTTTCTACATATAGTATCATGTCATCTGCAAATGGTGACAATTTTACTTCTTCCTTTCCAGTGTGGATTCGTTTTATTTCCTTTTCTTCTCTGATTGCTGTGGCAAGAACTTCTAATAGCATGTTGAATAAAAGTGGTGAGAGTGAGAATCCTTGTCTTGTTCCTGCTCTTAGAGGACATGTTTTCATATTTTCATTGCTGAGTAGGATGTCAGCTGTGGCTTGTCTCATATGGCCTTTATTATGTTGAGGTATGCTCCCTTTTTAACCACTTTGTTAAGAGTTTTGATCATAAATGGATGTTGAATTTTGTCAAAAGCTTTTTCTTCATCTGTTGAGATGATCATGTATCACATTGACTGATTTGCGAATATTGAAACTTCCTTCTCTCCCTGGTATAATTCCACTTGATCATGGTGTATGATCCCTTTAATGTATTGTTGAATTTTGTTTGCTAATATTTTATTGAGGATTTTTACATCTGTATTCATCAGTAATGATGTAATTTTTTTTCTTTGTGGTGTCTTTGTGTGTTTTTTGTATCAGGGTGATGTCAGCTTTGTAGAATGAGTTTAAAAGTTTTCCTTCCCCCTCAATTTTTTGGAATAGTTTGAGAAGGATAGGTATTAATTCTTCTTTAAATATTTGGTAGAATTCATCTATGAAGTCATCTGGGTCTGGAATTTTTTTGTTGGAAGTTTTTCTTATTATTGTTTCATTTTTGTTACTGGTATTTGGCCCTGATTGTACATTTCTAGGAATTTATCCATTTCTTCTAGATTGTCCATTTTATTCGTGTATAATTGTTTGTAGTAATCTCTTATAATCCTTTGTATTTCTGTGGTGTCAGTTGTAATTTCTACAGTTTCATTTCTGATTTTATTTATTTGGGCCCTCTCTTTTTCTTGATCAGTCCAACTAAAGGCTTAGCATTAAAAAAAATCTTTTCAAAGAACCAGCTCTTAGTTTCATTGATCTTTTCTTCTTTTTTTTTAGTTTCTATTCCATTTATTTCTGCTTTGATCTTTATGATTCCTTTCTTTCTACTAACTTTGAGTTTTGCTTGTTTTTCATTAGGTATAAGGTAAGATTGTGTATTTAAGATTTTTTTGTTGTAATTTCCCAAGGCTTGTAGCAAAGCTTCTCTCTTTGAGCTACTTTTGCTTCATTCCATAGATTTTTGGATCATTGTGTTTCCATTTTCATTTGTCTCCAGGGATTTTTTAATTTCCTTTTTGATTTCTTCAGTGACTCATCAGTGTTTAGTAGTATATTGTTTAGCCTCTGCATACTTGTGTTTAAAAAAATTTTTTTTTCTTGTCATTGATTTCTAGTCTCTTTGTACTTCCTGGACCTACATGTCTCTTTCCCCAGTTTAGGGAAGTTTTCAGCTATTTCTTCAAATAAGTTCTCTGTTCCTTTCATTTTCTCCTTATGAGTCCCCTATAATATGAATATTAATATGACTGATGATGTTCCAGAGGTCTCTTAAACTGTCCTCATTTTAAAAAATTCTTTTTTCTGCTTAATTTGGGTGATTTCCACTGCTTTCTCTTCCAGTTTGCTGATTTGTTCCCCTGTATCATCTAATCTTGATTCCTTCCACTATATTTCTAATTTCAGTTATTGTAGTTTTTAGCTCTGTTTCTCTTTGTTAAAATTCTTACTGTGTTCATCTCTTCTTTTCTGGAGTTTGTTAAATATTTTTATGATTATTACCTTGAACTCTTTATCAGGTGTATTGCTTATCTCCACTTTATTTAGTTCTTTTGCTGAAGTTTTGTCTTGTTCCTTCGTTTGGAACATATTCCTCTGTCTCTTTATTTTGTCTAATTCTTTGTTTTTATTTCTATATATTAGATAGGTTTTTTACATTCCCCACTCCTGGAGAAGCAGCCTTATATAGGAGACATCCTGTGACATCCAGCATCACACTCCCCTTTGGCCACCAGAGCTATATGCTGTAGGGGTACCCTCTATGTGGGCTGCCTTAGACCTTCTGTTTCAGTAGAGCTGACTACCATGGGAGCACTGGTAGGCAGGGCTGGTCTCCAGCCCCCTTGATTGCCAGGCCCTACCTTGTACAGTGGCTGCCAGCCTGCTAGTAGGTAGAGTGGGTCCCAGGAAGCTGGCTGTTTGGCAAAGAAGTGGGGGTGGGATCCAGGCTGGTGCTGGCCCACTGGTATGTGGGGTCAGACCCCTGCTCAGCTGGCTGCATGGCCTGGTAAGTTCTGTGACTGTGACTGGTGCTGGCCTGCTGGTGGGAAGGTAGGCCCCCATCACTAATAAGCAAGATGGAGAACTCCAAAATGGCACTTGCCAGCACCCATGTCCTTATGGCAGAATGAGCTCCCCAAAATGGGTGCTGCCAGTGTCTATGTCTCCAGAGGGAGTGCCAGTTACCTCTTGTCTCTTTGGGAGGCTAAGATCAGCAAGTGGGTCTAATTCAGGCTCCTTTCAAGTTACTGCATTTGTGCTGGGCCTTGGAGGTGGGAGACTTTGCACACATCCTTTATGAGTGGAGTCTCTGTTTCCTAAAGCTCTCTTTCTCCCATATGCAAGCCCTGCTGTCCCTCAGAGCTAAATGTTCTGAGGGCTCATCTTCCCAGTGCAGGAGCCCTTGGCTGGGGAGCCTAATGTGGGGCTCAGACCGCTTGCTCCTTAGGGAGAACTTCTACAATGATGATTATCCTCCCATTTGTAGATTGCCTGTCTGGTGGTATGACTCTTAACTATACAATGTCTCCACCCATCTTACCTATCTCATTGTAGTTCCTTCTTAATACCTCTAGTTGTGAAGAATCTTTTCTGCAGTGTTTAGGTGGTTCTCATAGATACTGCTCTGTAAATAGTTTTGGTGTACCTATGGAGTGGGCGAGCTCTGGTCTTCATGCTCTGCCTTCTTGGCCACACCTTGGTTAACTCACTTTTTAATTAAACTAATTAGGCTCCCGTTTGGATAATGATGGGGTACCTTGATTATATTCTGGAACTAGGCATAATCTTTGGTAAACTAAGATTAACGTATGTCTTAGCTTTTAATTTTTTCATAAAGGTTTATTTTTTAAATACAAACAATATAACAAACTTATTTAAAATAAAATATTTACATATATATATTTAAAAAATATGTGTACCTGTGTTACCAGTCCATAACTATTGATAAACACATTTTAACTTTATTTTGACTTTATTTTAGATTTTTGACTGAATGTTTTCTCTTGTCTCACTCCAATTCCTTTCATAAAATTGTTACATAGAATTTTGGGTTCATACAATTTTGTCTGTTGTTAAAAGTCATGGTAGGTTCTCAGGACTGGTATAACACATCAGTTCCCAAATAAGACTTCTTTTTACTGTCATCTTTCATAACTTTGTACTGAAATTTTCTTTCCTTAATATGACAGGAGAACTGAAAAAGAGAAAAATATGAAGGGCATCCTATCCAGATAGTATAAAAACTTAATAACATAATCACATGGAAGTGATTTTTCTTTGTAGTCTTAAATAAATGAGAAATGCCTAATTTCCATCCATTTATTAGTTGGAAGCTGGTAGCTATATGTAATTCAAAATTGGAAACTTTTACAAGTCTTTCCATTCTTTTTTATCTCATACATTCTTAAGAATATATTCTCAAGTTGATGATGTGGATTCAAACTATACTTACTTACATAGGGGTTTTCCAGAAAGAAAAAAAAAATCCCACAAAAAATGCCCAAATTCCTGCTCTATCCTGACTACCCATTTGGTGGTTAGCATCCATCCTTGATCTTTACCACATATGAATGTATCTATTCATACTTCCTTGGGCTGTTTCAGAGAATTTCCAGATTAGTTGGTAAGCTGTGTTGCTGAATCTAATGGATGTAGCTTACATTTAGAATTTATAGCTCTAAACTTTACAAACAACAAAATTTTATGGAAAAAAATCCTCATGTAAGCATCTTAGGAATGTGGATTTATAGGGCTCATGGAGGCATAACCAGCTGTTTTTTATTGCCTTTGTAGCTTGCATGGGGACCTAAGGTACCCCGTTAATCAGTTCTAATTTATATGTAGCCGTGTAGAGTTGGCATTGTCAAGAATCAATATTTTAGCTTCTTTGAGGAGTCATCTGGATTTCCTTTTGATCATATCCCTTAGTTATTTATCACCCTTTTCTTAGTCTACTCCTTTACCTCCAATTTGGGACCATAGTTGAGAAGAAGTCTCTTCCCCATAGAACCTGTGGGATTCTATGCTCTAGTATTCCACATAGTGGAACCCTGGAGGATGTTTGGAGACAAGAACCTACATGAAAGGTTGGTATCCCCCAAATAAAGAGTGGCAGCAGTGGGGTAACTCCAATGAAGTTAATGTCTTATTTCCTTTTCTTAAAGGAAACTATCTACTTAAAATATTAAAAAGATAATTTATGGGCATTTTTTTTCTTATATAGAACTAGTGTATATAACTGATAGGAAATAAACAAATGTAATCAAATCCAAGAAGTAATAGTAGTCATGTATTATTCTACCACAAATGTTCATATTTAACAAAACATATAAAAAACAAAAAAACCCTACAAAATTTAACACATTCTGTTTTTAACTATGCTTTTCTGTATCATACTCCTTCCTGTTCCTACCATGAATTACAACAGGGCGAGTCATTGGCTTATGGGTTAGAGTGTCTGCACTGTTTGTAATTGCAATTTGTATTTGTTTTTTTTTTTTTCTTTCAGGATTAGCGAGAGTAAATGAGCTCTTGGTAGATTGTACCAAGGTTATGAACAATTTGGGCCAAGGTGCTTTAATTTTCCTTTCAATAAATAATCAATGGAAAAGGAAACTGAGTTTGTGACTAAATGTAACATATAAATAAATGGGTCTGTGGTATCAATCCTGCATTCACACTACTCCTGTAATGTCTGCATCATTGATAATCCCAGTGGACAAAGTGTTTGGAATTGAAGGCACCCAGCTCAGGGATCAGCTTTAACAATAATAATTGGGTCATGGTCTCATTGTTATTATTGCTGTTGTTAATATCAAAACTGAATCATGATCACTGGAGCGGAATTGTTTTGAATGGTATCATGTCAGGACAGCTAAAATGATCAAGTTTACCATATCAAGCCGCCATTTGGCAGCTGTGATCTTTATTTCTCACAGTATAAAGTAAATGTTCTTTGAGAAGATAGCTATGGCCTTTGAGGTAGCTAAGGGAGATTCACTTTAATTGAGGAAAGAAAAGAAAAATGTTTATTTATCTTCAGATTCATTTCCAGGTTTTATTGAAAGTCAGGGCCAGATCTTAGTAAGTTTCCTGGATTTTACAGGAAGCCTGGTTCTTTGTCATAGCACTAAATGTTCACTAACCTGAAAGTGACAAGGAGGACTTTTCCTTCCTCATCAGTTTCTTGCTTCCTGGATTTGATGTTTTTTAGAGCAGGGAGGAAGTATCTGCCCAGAATCCACAGTCTGAAGGGCTGTTGGAAAAATAGGTCTCTTGTTTTTCTTGGGGAGATATTCCTTATCTTGCTGGCATGCAGTTTTAGGTGCCTTTATATTCATTTACACCAGTGAAACAAATGGTTCACTTGTCTTCTGGTATGTTCATATCTATTTGTGTGTGTGTGTGTGTCTGTGCGTGTGTGTGTGTACCTGGGTGTATTTTCAGATCATAACCATCAGTATATTTTTGGAACACTAGTTTCACAAGATGATTTTTGAACATTACACTGGCCTTAATGACATTTCCTTTCTTGAAGATTCATAATACTATTATCGTATTAAAGATTCTAGAAAGTCCTAAAGTAAAGAGATACTTGAATTTTGAGCCAGACTTTCTCCAGCTTCACTTGACCATGAAGTCCTTTTTTTCTGGTGATGATAAAAAAAATCTCAGATCTATAAGTAAAAATATTTAGGAAATGCTGCATTAGATAATTTTTCTGAAAGATTTGGATGTCTACAATAGCGTAATGTACAGAGATGTACAGAGGAATGTGGAAATGTAGGCTGATGCTAGTTTCAAAATTTTTACTGGGTTCTTTAAGCTTAGCTTAGTCATTTCCACTTCATGAAGCCATGATTTGCTGAAGCACAATTAGGCCACCAAGCTACAAGTAGCCAACAATAGAGGAGCTTACTAAGGCTTTAAAGTTTTGTTTTTTTTTTTTTTAACTGGAGTTTTTAAACTGGATTGCTCTTTTTCCTGAAGTAAATTCTATCAGGCAAATTCTATTTCTATTAAGCAAATCAGTAAAGTTAGTTTATTCAAGCCAGTTCTATTAGGCAAATCAATAAAGTTATTTCTACCATCTTCTACTATTTGATTCTTGGTAAAGTGTGGACCAGAAGTGTATAGTTTGTTGAAGGGAGCATATGTTCATCCCAAGAAAATTTTAAAATTGTAGAATAGATAAACAAGATTATACTGTAAAGCACAGGGAAATATACACAAGATCTTATGGTAGCTCACAGCGAAAAAAATGTGACAATGAATATATATATATGTTCATGTATAACTGAAAAATTGTGCTCTACACTGTAATTTGACACAACATTGTAAAATGATTATAAATCAATAAAAAATGT
Organism: Camelus bactrianus; assembly: GCF_048773025.1. Classification (NCBI taxonomy): domain Eukaryota; kingdom Metazoa; phylum Chordata; class Mammalia; order Artiodactyla; family Camelidae; genus Camelus; species Camelus bactrianus. Next base: position 42,365,976 of record NC_133539.1, read on the forward strand.
TAAAAAAAAGAAAAAAGCAGAAATGAAGAAAATATTCCTCAGACATCTGAGGATTCCAATCTTTGGTGCTATTTGCAAAAGGCAGCAAGCAACATTAAACATGATAAAGACTTTTGGTGCCTTAGATTACTCAGTGGATAGAAATTTGGAGCTATTTTGGTTAAAGCTAAGGGGAAAAGTTCTGAATTTCTTTGATATTTTCCTGATGTTAGAAAAGAAAGGTAGAGAAAGATACAGAGTTATTAATTAACTTCAGCACAAGATATTTTATTTGATTAATGGTTCAGAGCTCAATTTTTATTAGGGCCAGATATGCTGGATAATTAAGTGCTCAGCAACATTATTACCAGGATGTCCTGCCAGGAAATTTGTTATCCTATAGACTGCTTTTGATCCTCCTTTCCCTCTGCCTTTCCTCTTCCCCACTTCCTTTTTTTTTTTTTTTTTTTTAGCATAACTGATTTTTTAAAAAACCTAACTATGACTTCAAGAAACAAAAATAAACACCAAAGAACTGGTCTACTGGGATGTCTGAAATCTTGATGAAAGACACAATGCAAATAACTTTAGTGTATTTGAAGTTAAAACCACAGATACCTTTTCCAGGTTATGCTGTACATGTATAGCTTTCTGACTTACTCAGCAGAGAACATCACACAACAGTGATCTGGAGTAGTGTGGATTAAATCACATGGCATGGACTCATGGTCTAGATAATGAAAATTCCCTTTCTTCCCCTGTTTGTCATTTCAGGCAAACATCTAGTTTGGAGCTCAGCTATGTGAGAGTCACTATAGCCTTAAAAGATGATTTTCCTTTAGAACTTGTAGTATAGAAATGTTTTAGCACACAAGAGCGTAGAGAATAGTATAATGAACTTGTATATACTGATCAGTCACCTCAATAATTATCAACATTTTTTCCAGTCTTGTTATGTCTCTCCATTCCTTCTTTTTCCTCTTGAATACTTCAGAGCAAATCCCAGAAATCATGTCATTTTGCAGCATGCATCTCTTACTGATAAGGCTTTTTATATTTCACAATAAGCATGCCATTACTCAATCTGATAAAATTGAAAATAATTCCTTAACATCATCTAATACTGAGCCCATATAAATATTCTTCTATTATCCTCCCAATTTTTACCCTGACCTAGCCCTAGGTCATCTCTAACCTCTCTGGGATTCTCATTTCTAGGAATGAGTAGATCGATAAAGGGGGCAAGTCTTTGCTCTTTTTATCAGTCCAAAGCACCAACTTAAATCCATCATTTCCAAGTTTCCCTAATTCTGAATTCTGCTGCCACTACTTAGGGCAGTGTTTCAGTATCTAAGAAGTGAGAGCAAGGCCAAGCTATTTTTGTGATAATCCAGAGATGAGACTCTAGAATTTATTCTGCCTAGAGTCTCCGTCCCAAGCCCTCTGGGAGGCAGGTGAACAGGAAGCAGACTTAGCTGTTGGTTAAAAAGCAAGATTTCCTCAAGAGGAGTAAAGTGTTTTCTTTTCACTAAGAGATATGCCTGTTTACATTTTTAAGAAATCTATAGTAGCCTTAGTTGTAGTGGGTTACTAGTCTATGCCTTCAATAAAATCTTACTTAGTGTCAATTGCGGGTAAGGCATTGTGCTAGTAAGGAAAATACAAGACGTAAAGCAAAAAGCACTGCCCAGAAAATAAAGTGCAGTGGGACTTCAGAAGCAAACTATTTTTTTACCTGGGTAGTTGACAGACAAAAGGAACAGTTGACTAGAACCTTAAAAGCCTTCTAGAATTTGAACAATTGGAAAGGAGGAAAGGCCGAAGCAAAACATGTGAAGCAATTAATAAGGAGATCAGTCTGGTGAACATGACACTCTTCAGGCCAAACATCATGAAATATCGTGACTAGCCATGCAGCTAGGTATAGACATTACATAACCACCCAGTGAGCAGACATTCCGGTAACTGCTATCAGTCACTGCTGCCAGGAACTACTAATCAGGCAGCGTGTTTAGGATGTCAAGACGATGATTGTTAATATGAGACCAACCAAGAAAACTGGTGCATGGTAGAGGCATCTGGTCCAATGTGATACAATATTTAATCCAACTGGATAATATTTTACCTCCAAATCCAACCCAGTGGCTGGGTCAATAGGCAAACAACTGTTAGTGTTCATTTGTGAAGAATTTTTTGGCAACTTCAGGAGGCTTGGGAAGAGCAGGGTCCATTAAATGAAGCTTTTTTTTTTTGCTGTGGGGCTCGATCTTCCTTAGACCTTTCATGTGGCAGTCTCATATGAGTTTTTGCTTTTTTTCTAAACTCAAAGCACTAAAACTATGTCATTAACATAGAAATATAAAAATCTTCTTGACCCCCAACCCCAAGCTTACAATTGACACATCTTTTAGCTAAAGAATAAATTCAAGTGATGGTAACATTTGCTGATTTAGGTTTGCTCTGCTGCATTCAGCACTGAGCTTAAATGTCCCGGCTCAGAGAAAGACTAGTCCAACATTCTAGTCCAGGCCATGTGCTTTATGGGGCCTGAGGAAAGGCTTTTCTTTTATTCCTCAACATTAGCTGGAAATGTATTTTCAGCTAACGTTTGTCATGTGTTTATTAAGTACAGGGCCCCATGTCTGGTGTATCATAAGCATTATTGATTTAATCTTCACAACAACTCTTTGATGGAGGTTAATGTACTTATCTCCATCTCAGTTATGAGGAAACTGGGGATTTGAGAGGATTAGTAATTTATACCAGGTCACATAGCTAATAAGTGGCAGGGCTGGTTTTTGAGTCCTGCTAGTCTGCTACGGCAGGCCGTGGGCACCTGAGCAGGGATGGAGGCTGTGTGTTGTGATGGGAAGCAGGCGAGACGAGGCTATCACTTTCCTCTGCTCCTCTGTCTCTTCAGTTTCCACCCTGCTCTTCTTCCTGCTTCCTCATTTCTTGATATTTCTTATCACAACTCCTCAATTTCCCTGTTCCTTGTATATAGTTCTTTTTTTTTCTATTTATATATTAATTTATTTTCTCTTTCACTCATTGATTTACCTCTAAGATAGTAGGCCTTGTCTGCTAGGTAATTACAAGGAGAGCTAGCAAGTGAATGAATGAATGAATACAGTACACTGTAGGGAATGCTGGATTACGATTGCTTTGAGGGCACAAAGAAGGAAAAATATAAAAATTTGAGGCCTAGGAGATAATACTTGAGTTGTGTCTTGAAGGAAGAGAAATTGGACAGATGAAGGAGTAGGAAGAGCTTTCCAGGCAGACACACTATCATTTCTATAGTCACTGAGTTGGGGCGATAGCTGGACACAGCTGAGATCCATTGGTCACTGGGGATGGCTGGAATGAATGCAGAGTGTTTCCTGGGAGTGTTGTGAGATGAAGCCAGAAAGGCAGGGGCCAGCCCATGAAGTGCTTGAGTGCTGAATTAAGGAGTTTGAATGTTAGCCTGAAAGTTACAGGAAGTCATTGAAAGGATTTAAATTATGGAAATGCATGACTTTGAATTTTAAAAACAGCATTCTGGTAATCATCCCATGCATAGTCAATTTCTGTGCCTCTAAAAGGAGGACTTAAGTTTGACCAAGATTGTACACTACCTTCCTTGAGAGACTTGAACACCTTCATCACCTTGTGTTCTTGCCTGATGGAGGAGCTGAGCCTTCCATCCTACTTTCTGATCTTGTTCAGCTGGGTGCAAGGCAGTTTTCATAAATTGGTCCTTAAAGAGAAGATTTACTGTTGTAACCACAAGAGTCCACTTGTTAGGCACGAGATGCTCAGGTTTTACAGGGATATTCAAATCCTGCTTCCTCTCAGAACTCTCCCCACCCACATTCTCATGTCTCTCTGGGTTCTGGGCTACTGAATTACTGTATCTTTTTTTTTTCTCTGCTGTTACTCCTAAAATCTGGGGGAGTTCAGGTGACCCCTTGTGCAGAGAGCAAATCCATTGAGGCAAGTGGGAGGTGTGATGTTGGGGCAGGAGCAGCAGCTGGCATCAAACAAGCTGCATCCAACAGACAATTTGAGTGGCTTTAGCTAAAGTACAACTGTAGGAAGCTTAGAGCAATGACGGTCAAAAGTTTTTGCTTACATACCTCTTAAAATACTTGTGTAGAACTAGGTACCTCATCACGCAGTTGAAGTTGATAGCCACAGTTTTTCTTTACAGGTTTGAGTAGTTGCAAATGTAATTTCTGGTGCGTTCTACCTACTGACATTTTAAGCTATTACAGTTTTAGCAATCTATTTTAAGATAACTTAATTTCAGATGCATACAAAAGCACTACATCTTTATTCTCCCCTCCCCATATTTTATGTGTTTGATATCACAATTTACATCTTTTGTATTGTGTATTCACTGACAAATTATTATGATTACAGTTAATACTTTTATCTTTTGACTTTTATACTAGAGTGTTAAGTAATTTATCCAGTACCATTATAATCTTTGGGTATTCTGAATTTAACTATATATTTACCTTTACCAGTGAGTTTTATACTTTCATGTGCTTTCATGTTACTAATTACCTTTCATTTCAGCTTGAAGAACTTCCTTTTACCATTTTTTTTGTAAGGCAGGTCTAGTGGTGCTGAACTCCTTCAGCTTTTGCTTGTTTTGAAAACTCATTATTTCTCTTTCAATACTTGAGAACTATTTTTGCCACCTTGAGTGTTCTTGGTGGGCAGTTTTTTCTTCCAGCACTTTGAATGTATTGTGGCACTCCTTAGTGGCCTGCAAAGTTTCTGCTGAAAAATCTAAGGGTAGGTTATGGGGGGTTCCCTTGTACTTAACAAATGATTTTTCTCATGTTGTTTTGAAGATTCTCTTTTTGTCTTTAACTTTTGACAATTTAATTATGATGTGTCTTGGTGTGAGTCTCTTTAGAGTCATCTTTTTTGGTACTTTTGGGCATCCTGGATCTTCTTTTGTTTGATATCACAATTTACATCTTTTGTAAATTCTTTTGTTTCTTTTCCCCAGGTTAGGGAAGTTTTTGGACTTTTTTTTTTTTTTTTTTTTTTTGAATACGCTTTCTGCCCCTTTCTCTCTCTCTTCTTCTGGGAGAGGAGTGTATTGATCCAGTTGACATTGTCCCACTGATGTTGTCTCATAAGTCCTTTAAGCTATCTTCACTCTTTTCATTGTGTTTTTTTTTTTTTTTCCTCCTCTGACTAGATGAATTCCACTGCCCTATCTTTGGACTCATTGATCTTCTCTTGCACTGATCTGGTCTGCTGTTGAATCCTTCTATTGAGTTTTTCAGTTCAGTTATTGTCTTTTTCAGCTTGATGGTATCTTTTGGTACATTTTTACATTTTCTGTCTCTGTTGAAATTCTTAATGTGTTCATTCGTGCTCTTCTGACCCTAGTGAGTATCTTTATGACCATTACTTTAAACTCTCTAATGGGTAAATCACATCTCTGTTTCATTATGATTGATTTCTAGAGATTTATCTTGTTCTTTTGCTTGGAACATATTTCTTTGTTTCTTCATTTTCTTTGACTCTCTCTGTTGACTTCTGTGCATTAGATAAAACAGCCACCTCTCCCAGTCTTGATAGACTGGTCTTGTGTAGCAGATTAACCTCATCAATTAGCCCAGACTAAACTCCTGGTTATCTATCAAATTGTTGTGATGGTCCAGGCCTTCATCTTTGTTCTTAGTGGTTCCCAGCAGTAGAGGGTGTGCCAAGACGCATTAGTGTCCCAAAGGGGAGGCTCACAGTTAGCACCTTGATGAAGGCTGATTAGAAACCAAACCCTCAAGTAGCAGCTTAGACTCTGGGAGTTGGGCATTTTTGCATGTTCCCTCTGCACTGAGTCTGAGTTTATAGTTGCTGAAGGTGCATCTGCTTAAAGACTGCTTTTGTTTGCTGTAATCCTGTGGAACTCATGAATGTAAGCCCTGTTGGCTATCAAAGCAAGGTGTTTTGAGAGCCGGATCCTCAGGTGAAAGCTATAAAAGTTGAAGTAATAGATATGTGTACAAACTCCTTCCAGGGAGGTACCAGTGACTTGGTTTTTAGTTGGAGGGAGGAGGAGGGAGAAGGTGGAGAAAGTGCCCCCTGGCTCTTTTGGACTCCAGGGAAGGTCATGGATCAACATGTAGATATGTGCTAATTAGAAGCTGGACTCTCAAGCAGCAGCTTGTGAAATATGCAGTCAGACCCCTCCCAGTGAAAGACTGGGAGATAGGCATTTTGCCTGTTCCTTTTGTGCTGAGCCCTGGAGGGGTACCCACTGTGAAGCATGCCCATTAAAAACTGCTTCTTTGTTTGCTCTAGTCCTGTGGATTTCATGACTCAAACCCTGTTGGCTTTCAGAGCTAAATGTTGTGAGGACACATTTCTCACATGGTAATTATATAGCTCAAGTGGTAGGGTGCATGCTTGGCATGCATGAGGTCCTGGGTTCAATCTCCAGTACCTCCTCTAAAAAAATAAATGAATAAACCTGATTACCTCCCGCCAAAAGTAAGAGGAAAAGAAGTCAAGGGACTAGAGGTATGGTCCAAACCCTTTCTTCTTCAGGGAGAAGTTAGGAGTTGAGAGTTCCTTCCCAATTGTATGGCACTATTTTGGGGGTGAGGTTTATGGTAAGAGTGTGTCTCTGCTTTTCCTTCTTGTTTCAATATGGATATTTTCTCTTTTGCCTAATGGGTAGGAGTCACTCAACTCGTTTCCGGGTTTCTCTCAGGGGGATGCTCCTTACACAGCTGTACATTCAGTGTTTCTGTGGGAGGAGGGATGTTCAGGGGCCTCCTCTGTCACCACTTTTGTCCCTTCCTGTTATTTTGTTAGCTTCTTGAACTTACAGTTCTAGTCCACTCTTCTTTCCTAATTTTATCCTAATATACTGTCTTATTTTTGAAAATCTTGTCTTAATTATCTTATCCCACTTTTCTGTTACAGAAATATAGACTGAAACTTAAATTGTTTTTAAAGTTTCCCATGACTATAAGACTTAAATGCAAAAAATAACTAGCATACTAATGACCAAAAGATTAATTTTAAACATAATCATTCGACATAAAGGTAGAATCTTGTTGGAAATGAATCTCTCACGGAGCTGGGTAGCTGCTATTTGTTTCGCCTCAGCTGGTTTACGTGTCTGTAGATGATCATGGATATTTTCTAGAATGAGCTAGAGTTCAGCATTTATTTAATTCCAATTTTTCATTTTAATAAATGTAAGTATTGCAAATATTTGTTTATATAAAAACACCTGGCAATGGAAGCAGTTTCATTACAGATGGTTAGAGGAGGGGGAAATGTCCAGCTTTGGGAGTCATGGCATCTCCTTCAGTTTCTGACATAAAAATGACATGTTTTTGGACAAATCACTCATTAGATCTTGGTTTCCTCATCTATAAAATTAAGTGGCATAAAGTTTTAAATGTCTGTATAGCTCTATCATTCCATAATCACAACTTTAAAAGGCAGATTGAAACCATTTAGACATATTAGATAGGCAGTAAATGTATAAATAAGCATAAGTAAACGAAATTGATATGAATATGAGGTGAATGCTTGCTATCAAGGTGATTATCATCAAACTGGATAGCAAATAATATTACATCAGGATTAAGTCAAGATTGCATGTGATTAAATGCTAAGTGCTGTGATACAGACAAGTTATTAAAAATTCAAAGATGGGTCTGTTAGTTGGGGCTGAACTCTGAAGGAAAGACTTCATGGAGAAGGTACAGTCTGAAGAGGACTTTGATGGTCTGTGTGACAGAACCACATGAAAGAAGGCATAGAGGACCCGCAGGCCACAGCAGCATGGGCTAGTGGTGTAAGGTGACTGGGGGGCATTTTGCTTGCTAAAGGAAGGAGGGGCTGAGGCAATACAGATAGCACAGCCAGATTACTAAGGTACCTGTAAGCCATTAGAGACAATTTACAGTCAATTCTAATTATCTGTGGTCAATATGTTCTATAAAGTCACCGTGAACACTGAATTAGCAAATACTGAACTGTTTCCCATAGAGGAAATAGAATGTTAAGTTCCAGTGAGCCTCTGTTCACAATATTTCCTTCATAATCTTTTTTTGTGTGTATGTTTCTGTTTAAAGACTTCATACTTAATACATACCGTTGATTCATTAACATTGGAATAATGGCCAACAGCATTATAGCTCATGCCTGGACAGAGATTATCTAGCACATGTATTTTCTCCATAAGATGTCTCACAACCTTGTTGGGCTTAGGAACACTAGATAGCATTACAGCATTATGCTTGGGGAGCCCTTTCAAACAGCAAAGTCAACCAAAAATAGCACATAAATAAGAAAAACATGGGCACTAAATAGACTACAAAAAGACACTTCTTTATAGTTTAAGAGCTGAATCAAAAAGGCATAGTGTCACCTTTTCAAACTCAACTGGGAACATGCACACTAGGTGACTCAAATTTTTCTCTGCTTTATACATGTTCATGAATGATCTTGAAAGTATCTGAGTACTGATTGTGGGATTACAAATAGATTTTAGCAAGTAGGCAAATTTGCAAAGATGAAATCTGCGAATAATGACAATCAACTCGTTTATTGATGAGGTAGGCTTGTGGCCAGCCATTAATGAGATCTGAGCAGAGGAATGACACAATGAGTAATATTTAGGAAGCTCACTCAGTTATTCACTCACTGTGAAATAAATATTAAAGGAGTCTCATTGTGTATCAGAAGTTGCATAAGATGCTTGGAATACAAATGAATGGTGCCTGCTCTTAAGGAACTTACATCTAAGCACAGGTAGCCTAAAGGAGAAGCCTAGCAGAAAAAAATGGAGCCACCAGAAATCTTGTTGCCAAATTCATTCTTGAGGTGATGAGGACCAGATCTGGTAAAGTAGCAATGGAAGTGGGAGGAAAGGTAAACGTAGAGAATGAAAGGTTTTCATTTTTGCTTGAATACTAGAGTGATAGAGACCACCACAGATGCCAAATTTAGGCTGAGGAAAGGTATGCTGAATCCATATCCTTATGTTCCAGCAAAGGATGTCTTTCTCAATGTAGGAAGCTTGCAGGGGGAAGTTGGTTCTCCTCTCCTCAGGACTGCTGTTTGCTTCAGCTGTTATCATCATTAAGCTCAGAATTATTAAAACTGCATTCTTTAAAATTAAGAATAAAATAAAACAAAACCAAAAGACTAAATTTATCTTGAAGGTGGAACGTACATGTTTTCCAGATTCCAGAGATGATGTTGATTTCTTTTTGGACCAGTTCTGAAAAATTCAGTAACAAACTTTGTTGACCTCATGTATTCACATTGCCCATGTGTGGTAACCTTGGTCAGCAGCAAAGAACTTAACTTATGTTAACCTTCCCTTGTAGGTGCATGGCTACCTTAATTATTTGTTTTCTATTTTCTGATGTTTTTTGAAAATAATTTCCCTTGTCTTTAGAGAAAGAAGTATTTCATGTCTAGTTTTACTAATTAATAACATCCTACTTTTGCTGCTTGGGAAAGACTTGATAGTTCTTTGGTGTCTGTTACTACTGGGTTGACTCCTGATACCACAATGAGCTTCTCCTCTTACAGTATCAAAGACCAGATGGGTATTAATTTTGAATCAAGTAAATCTATGAAATAATTATGCCTTCCCCTAGCACTCTGCTGAGAAAGATGGAGATGAGAAAGATGGATAAAGCTTTTATGTCTCATAACAGCTGACAGTTGTCAAAGCCTAAGGGATTCTCTAGACATTAAAATACCATTTAATGCTTCACCCTGAAGAAGCTTAACTCTCAACACTAATGTAAAAAGTAGAGCAAGAAGAGGCAGCTTCTGTTTTCTTTTGAGAAATGTCTATTTAATTCCTTTGACCATTTTAGTTTTCTTCTTTTGAGTTGTGTGGGATCCTTATATATGTTGAATATTAACCTCTTATCAGATATATGGTTAGCAAATATTTTCTGTCACTCCACAAGTTGCCTTTTCACTCTGTTGATTACTTCCTTTTCTGTGCAGAAGCTTTTTAGTTTGATGTAGTCCCACTTAACGTCTTTTTGCTTTTGTTGCCTGTGCTTTTAGTGTCATACCCATGAAATCACTGTCAAGACCCATGTCATGAACTTTCCACCTGTTTTCTTCTAAAAGTTTCAGAGATTCAAGCATTACATTTAAGTCTTTAATCCATTTAAAGTTGATTTTTGTGTGTAGTGTAAGATAAGGGTCCAATTTCATTCTTTTGCATATGGATATCCAGTTTTCCTGACACCATTTGTTGAAGAGATTATCCTTTCCACATTGTGTATTCTTGGCACCTTTGTCAAGGATCAGCTGACTTTATATGTTTGGATTTATTTCTTGGCTGTCTGTTCTGTTCCATTGATCTATATATGTCTATCTTTATGCCAATACCATACAATTTTCACTGTCATAGCTTATAATATATTTTGAACTTAGAAACTGTAATGCCTCCAGCTTTTTCTTCTTTTTAAAGATTGATTTGGTTATTTGTGGTCCTTTGTGATTACAGATGAATTTTGGAATTATTTTTTTCTGTTTATGAAAAAATGCCATTGGAATTTAATACAAATCAAAACCACAATGAGCTATCACCTCACATGGTAATACAGTCAGGGTGGGTATTATGAAAAAAAAAAGCCAACAAGTGTTGTCAAGGATGTGGAGAAATAGGAAATCATGCACACTTTTGGTGGGAATGAAAAATGGTGTAGCAGCTATGGAAAATAGGTTGCACAAAAATTAAAAATAGTGGTGCTATATGATACAGTGATACCACTTTTGGGTATTTATTCAAAATAATTGAAATCAGGATCTCAAAGTGATATTAGCACTCTCATGTTCATTGCAGCACTATTTGCAATGGAACAACTAAATTTCCATCAGTGGATGAATAGATAAAGAAAATATGGTCTATACATGCAATGGAATATTACTCAGCATTAAAAAAAAGAAGGAAATTTTGCAACGTGTAACAACATGGATGACTTAGCACATTATGCTAAGTGAAATAAGCCGGTCACAGAAAGAAAAATATGGCATGATTCCATGTATATGAGGTATCTAAAATAGTCAAACTCATAGAATCAAAGACTGGAATGGTGATTTCCAGGGTCTGGGTGGAGGGAGAAATGGGGAGTTTCTAATCAACAGGCATAAAGTTTCAGTTCAGCAGAATGAGTAAGTTCTAGAGATGCAATGTACAGCATTGTGCCTATAGTCAACAGGACTATCTTGTACGCTTAAAAATTTGTTAAGAGGGTAGGTCTCATGCTAAGTATTCTTACCGCAATAAAATAAAATTTGAAAAAAGAGCAGAAGAAAAATCCTCCCCAGCCAAGCCTTTGCTTTCACATGCTTCTAAAAACCTCTTATACTCACTGTGCAACAAGTATTTTCAAAGGTAATCCTTTACAAGGAGACAGAAGATGGAAATCGAGTTCTGGGGGAAATGTGACTCAAGACAAATATATTTCCTGAGAGGTTTTCCCACTTCCTGCTTTTTATTCATTTATTGTTTTCCTTCAAAATGTTTATCCCATTGAAACATTTTGATCCTCTACTTTATACCATGAACACTTTCTTGTTAGGCAATACACAGCAAGCTCAATGTTTTAACAGGTAACACAAATTCACATGCAGAAGTATAAACCATAATAAAACACTTCAGGTTGGCTTCTCTCAAAAGTTGCCACCCAGGAAAGAGTTTGACTCGGGAGTGTTCTATGTAGTATTTTACTTGCAAGTACATGCTGAGGGTTAGCCCGTCCTTAGGTAGCTGGAGATTAAATTTTCATACCCTGCCTTGGCTTTTAATACCAGACAGTATGGTCTTTGTCTTAATAAATACCTGTGCCTGTAAGGATTATTCTAGGAAGGCCAAGATACCAGTGTGTTTGAGGCAGTATTTCTTGCAGAGAAGTTTAAACTAAGGAAAACGTGTTCAAGTGGAGAATTCTGTAAATGCAATACTGTGGGAGAGAATAAAAGGCTGTTTTAGTCATATGTCTCTTCATATAATTGCTGAAAGCAATATGAAATCATTGGGTCCCATATATGGAGAATGATGCAGCCTGTATGCTTCAGGAAAGGGAAGGTAGCTGCCTGTGAGTGTGGTGTGTGGGGAAAAGGGCCCAACCACTCTAATTGGGAGTCTTTCTGGCCTTAAAGTCCAGCCTTTCCAGTCCTAAGAGTGGAATACTAGAGAAAGTTCATTGATACTTAAAGAATTAGATAAAATAGAAATTCCCTACTTTCTGAAATTGTGATAATAGTAATTCTCCTATAGAATTGTTGCATATGTTAAATGAGATAATCTATGTAAAGTGCATTATAAATCTATATGTGTTAGCTGCTGTTACTATTTTATTGTAATCATTACCATATGCATCTGGAGTACTTACCCTTCCCATCAGAGTTTGAAGAATTTGTTGGACAAATCTCACTTCCTCTGAAGTGACGGCCCTTTAAAAAAAAAAACAGATTTATTGAGGTATAATTAATAAAAAATTAGTATATATTTAATGTCTAAATTTGATGAGTTTGGACATATGCATACAATTGTGAAACCAGAGCATTTGTTTCTTTGTTTTGATTGAGTCCCATGCCATTGGTATAAGTCACGTGCCAAAGTAACCTAGAGGAGCAGCTGTGTTCAGCTGAGTAATGTGGGTGTCCTATATTTTCCACCCTTGACTAGACGGGACAAAAATCAATGCGGAGTAATTTGAAGCCTAATAAATCATACCCCACTTCCAAGAGATGTATTTTGGTTAACAGACTCCTTCCTAAGGTGTAAATAAGCCAGATTTCATCTTTTCATCCAGAGTTGATAACCAGGACCAGAGAAAGCACAAGGATGTGTTGATGCCTTGAGTAGGCAGGAAGGGAAATCTTGGGCTTGGGGCCATGGGGGAAAGACTGACTCTGTTGGGAGGGACGGCCTTGTGGTGGTGTGCCAAGCTCTAGGCGCCTCTAGGACCTGGTTGAGTGAGATGGAGGTAGGAGGGTGTGGGAGAGTACTTTGCCGAGGGCAGGTGAATGGTTGATGTGTCACTAAAATTCCCATCAGGCTGCCTGCCTGTAGCTCTCTGGTTGTGAAGTAGATTGCCAAGGCCTGAGGAGAGGTGTCAGGACTAGTTTGGAAGGCTGAAAATTAAAAATGATTTATATTTCTGGCCAGCTCAACGTCTTCTGACCCAGCTTCTATACTTTTTCCAGTTTTGCCCAGTATCACTCCTCAGTCTTGGCTTCTCCTTCTGGGAGGTGAAATTAAAAAGGGAAAGAAAATGGGAGATGTGGAAAAAGGAAAGAGAATTTCCCCTAATTTTCCTGATGGAAAAGCAGATCAGACTCTTAGATCCCTGATCTCTACCTTCCTTTTCACCTTTACCGTGTTCATAAGCCAAGGGTTTTAAAAACTATTCTTGAAGAAATGGCCCCCTTCACTAAATGCAATGAAAATAGGGTACTTTCCAAAATTAATATTCCAGCTTCTTCCAAATATAGAGGAAGAGATAACTTGTTACATTTGAATCAACTTTTTACATTTGAAAAATCACAAATGGTTCCCTTCAGTTATATAAACACAGGAGTCTGATATCTAAAGGAAAGGGTCTGAAGGAGGTCTTACAAGTCTTGACTTTATAAAGGCAGCATCTCTCAGTATCCCCTCTTGGTATGCAGCTCTCTAAGGAAAACCAGGGGGATTTAAGTGATAAATTAGAAAAATAAAATAGATGTAACTGTGTTTGTACCTCAGACTGGGTCAGCCCAGATATACTCCCAAGGAAGGTTATGAAAGTTTATCTTAGGGCACTTGAGTGATTACTTGGAAGAAAATCAAGGAAATGCAACATACAGTTTATGCCAGGTTTTCAGGGGGCATTCCTGTTGACAACAGAGAACTACACCTGATTGAGAGAACATGCCTGGAGTGTTTTTGTCAACTTGAGGAGAAGGATCAGCCTAACTCATATGAAACAGAGGTATATGATACAGGAATGAGAAGGCTCATTCACTCTTAGAGGATGCAAATAGAGGCTTTCTCTGTCCCCACCACCCTATGATGCTCCCTTTCTCAGCCCTCCTTCCTATACCCATCGCCTTACCACTTCTAAATGTGAATTCTCCGTAAGCAGAGGTTTTTTTCTGTCTTGTTCACTGTTGAATCCCCAGTGCTTAGAACAATGAGACACCAAAAAATAACATATTTTTGAACTAATAAATGGTTACATTTAAACTTAGGGGGATATTGAAGTTGCTAAATGACAGTGTTAGGATCTGAAGAGATGTACTGGAATTATAAGATTATAATAGGAAAAAAGATAAACCCTGCCTTGCATTAAAAAACCAACTATAAAATTTCCCCCCAGATGTGGAAATATAACTTAGTGATATCTTATGTGAAAAATTTAGTTGACAATAAACACAACATATGTTAGTAGTGTGCTACGATTATTATAAAAATGTAATATGATCACAAGCCACATTAATTAAGATATGAAATCTGGAATAGAGAAGGTGATAGTACTCGTCTACTTTATGCCGATTGAGTCACATTGGAGTACCTATGTTCTATTCTGTATGCTGCACTTAATAAAGCATGTAAGTAAATAAGAATGTGTTTAACAGAGACGAGTCAGAGAAATAAGGGAATCTGGAATGTGAGGGATAATTGGTAATACTGAAGATGTATTTAGTCAGCCTAAGAAAAGGTTCAGTGAGTTTCAGTCTTCAAGTATCTGAGGGGTTATTCTGTGTAGAGGTATGAGATTTGTTTTCTGTGGTAGCAGGGGTTAAAACTAGGGCAATTGGGCTGAGGTTTCAGGAAGATAGATTTTATCTTACTGCAAAGAAGGATTTCTAAATTTGTCTGAGCTCTACAGAGCCTTGAAGGGAAGTGAATCTTCTGTATCTGGAGATATTCAAAACAGAGTCTGCACAAAAATTGCACAAAGGCTTGCGTGCCTGGTCAAACCTGAGGATCAATAAGACATCTTCATTAGAGATAAGCTGTGTAGGCAGGTGGAGAAGCCAGCAGGGTTGAGATGCTTCACTGATTTCAGGGCCAGCCTGACATTGGAATTATTTTCATGAATCACACTGCTTAAACACAGTTTAAAAGTGCTCTAATTTATCTGGTTTGGCTCTGTGACATCTGAATAATGTAACTCAGATCATCTGGAGTTTGCAAGTGGATATAATTATTTATTTAAAATTACTTACTGAGGACTGGCTCTATGCTAGGTACCTGCTAGGGATTGAGATAGAATAATGAGTGGGAACATTAGGTATAGTGCTCGTAAGACCTCTGTACTACAAGGCCAACATTTCATCTTGGAGACTCCATTCTCAGACTTCACTGAGCATTTGGTTCACTTACTTGTATAATCTGTATGATCATTGGTTCTCAGACAGGCATTTCCTAGAGTCCAGGGAGTGTTTCTTATTGTCCCTGAACTTTCACAGAATCTCAAAGCACAGTGGTTGACATAATAGTAGGTATTCAATTAATGCTTGTACAGTAGTCCCCCCTTAACCATAAAACTCCTAGAAAAGATAGGTGACATGCTCCTTGATACAGGTCTTAGAGGTGGTTTTCTTAATCTGACACCAAAAGCAAAAGCAGCAAAAGCAAAAGTAAATAAGTGGGACTATATCAAACTAAAAAGCTTCTACATAGCAAAGGAAACTATCAACAAAATTAAAAGGCAGTCTACTGAATTGGACAAAATGATTACAAGTTGTATATCTGACAAGGGACTAATATCCAAAATATATAAAGAACTAAAACAACTCCTCCCCTCAAAACCTGGACAATTTGATTTAAAAAATGGGCAAAAGATCTGAATAGATATTTTTCCAAAGAAGACATTCAGATGGCTAACAGGTACATGAAAAGATGCTCAACATCATTAATCATCTGAGAAATGTAAATCAAAACCACAATGAAATGTCATATCACATATGTTAGAATGGCTATTATCAAAAAGACAACAAACAACAAGTGTTAGTGAAGATGTGGAGAAAAGGGAACCTTTGTACACTGTTGGTGGGAATGTAAATTGGTGCAGCACTATGGAAAACATTATGGAGGTTCCTACAAAAATTAAAAATAGAGCTACCATATGATTCATCAGTTCCACTCCTGGGCATTTATCCAAAAAAAACAAAAACACTAACTTGAAGAGTTAATAGCTCCCCCTTATTTTAGAGGGTTGCATTTCAAGACCCCCAGTAGATGCCTGAAATCTTGGATAGTATCAAACCCTATATATATATACTATATTTTTTCCCTATTCCAACATACTTACGATAAACTTTCTAAATTAGGCACAGTAAGATATTAACAACAATAACTAATAAAATAGGAAAATTATAACAATAATACTATAATAAAAGTTATGTGAATGTGGTCTCTCTCTCTCTCAAAATATCTTGTTATACAAATTTAGTGCTTTTTCTGTCTTAACTAAGCCCTTATTGCACTGTGACCGTAACTTTTGCAGTTTGATTTTTGGCAGCAAAACTAGCATGAATTTCTTTTTTCTTCTTAACAATTTCACAGAAGACTTGTTCTTATTGTAGATCAGCACTTTCAGCATATGATATTTTTTTCTTTCCTTATTAAGTCAAAAACTTTCAGTTTTTCACTTAAAGGAAGCACTTTATGGCTTTTCTTTGGCATATCCCAATTGCCAGCATCACTACTCTCTTGCTTTGGGGCCATTATCAAGTAAAATAAGGGTTACCTGAATACAAGTACTGTGACACCATGGCAGTCCATCTGATAACCAAGGTGGCTACTAAGTAACTAAAGAGCAGGATATGCTGGGCAAAGGGATGAATCACATCCCAGGCTGGATGGAATGGGATGGTGTGAGATTTTACCATGCTATTTAGAATGGCTCATAATTTAAAACTTATGAGTTGTTTATTTCTAGAATATTCAAGTTAATATTTTTGGACTGTTGTTGAACATAGGTAACTGAAACTGGAAAGCAAAACCACAAATAAGGGAGAATTACTGTATAAACATAAGTAACAGGGCCTTGCAAATGAGCTGAGAATCAGAAAAAAATCCTAAGAAAGACCAGTGGAAAGACAGTGGCTTAAAAACTGGTAGAGTAACTTTAAGGTGAAGGACACACATAGATTGAAAGTGAGAGGATAGAAAAAGATACTTCATGTAAATGGAAATGACAAGAAAGCAGGAGTAGCAATACTGATTTCAGACAAAATAGACTTTAAAACAAAGTCCATAAAGAAAGATAAAGAAGGACACTATATAATGATTAAAGGAGCAATACAAGATGAGGATATTACACTCCTTAACATATATGCACCCAGTATAGGAGCACCTAAATACATAAAGCAAATACTAACTGACATGAAGGGAGAAACTGATGGGAACACAATCATAGTAGGAGACTTTAACACCCCATTAACATCATTGGACATATCTTCCAGACAGAAAATTAATAAGGCAATGGAGATACTAAATGACACAATAGAACTGTTGGACTTGCTGGGTATTTTTAGGACATTACATCCCCCCAAATCAGAATATACATTCTTTTCAAGTGTGCATGGAACATTCTCTAGGATAGATCATACAATTGGGCACAAAAGAAGCCTCAACAAATTTAAGAGGATAGAAATTATTTCAAGCATCTTTTCTGACCACAATGCCATGGAACTAGAAATCAACCACAGAAAAACAAAAAAGAGAGAGAGAGAGAGAGAAAAAAACAACATGGAGATTAAACAACATGCTACAAAAAACCCAATGGGTTAATGATGAAATCAAAGAAGAAATGAAAAAATACTTTGAGACAAACAACAAAGCAAATACAACTACACAAAATCTATGGGATGTAGCAAAAGCAGTCCTAAGAGAGAAGTTCATAGTGATTCAGGCCTTCCTCAAAAAACAAGAATAATCTCAAGTAAATAATCTAACCTATCACCTAAAAGAATTAGAAAAAGAAGAGCAAATAAAACCTAAAGCCAGCAGAAGGAAGAAAATAATAAAGATCAGGAAGGAAATAAATAAAACAAGAGATTTTTAAAAAAATAGAAAAAAATCAATCAAACCAAGAGCTGGTTTTTTGAACCAGTAAACAAAATTGACAACCCTCTGACCAGGCTCATCAAGAAGAAAAACGAGAGAACACAAATAAAAAACATAAGAAAGGAAAATGGAGAAGTTATAACCGATACCACAGAAACACAAAAAACCGTAAGAGAATACTATAAACAACCATATGGAAACATATTGGGCGACCTAGAAGTGGACAAGTTTCTGGAAACATACAGTCCACCAAGACTGAATCAAGAAGAAATGGACCATTTGAACAGACCAATCACTAGAAATTAAATAGAATCAGCAATAAAAAAAACCTCCCTACAAGCTAAAGTCCTGGACCAGATGGCTTTACTGAGGAATTCTACCAAACATACAAAGAAGAACTCACATCGATCCTTCTCAGACTCTTCCAAGATTGAAAAGGAGGGAGTACTTTCAAACTCACTCTGTGAAGCCACCATTACCCTGATACCAAATCCAGACAAAGACACTACCAAAAAAGAAAATTACAGACCAATATCACTGATGAACATAGATGCAAAAATCCTCAACAAAATATTAGCAAACAGAATCCAGCACCACATATGAAAGATCATACACCATGATCAAGTTGGATTCATGCCAGGGACACAAGGATGCTTCCACATATGCAAATCAATCAATGTGATACGCCACATCAACAAAAGAAAGGACAAAAATCACATGATCATCTCAATAGATGCAGAAAAAACATTTGATAAAATTCAATACCCATTTATGATAAAAAACTCTTACCAAAGTAAGTATATAGGGAACATATCTCAACATAATAAAAGCTATTTATGACAAACCCACATATACTCAACTGTGAAAAACTGAAAGCCTTCCCACTAAAATCTGGAACAAGATGAGGTTGCCCACTCTCACCACTTCTATTCAACATAGTCTTGGAAGTCCTAGCCGCAGCAATCAGGCAAGAAAAACAAACAAAAGGGATCCAAATTGGAAGAGAAAAGGTAAAATTTTCACTATATGCAGATGACATGATACTATATATAGAAAACCCTAAAAGCTCCACACAAAAACTGAGAGCTGACAAAAGAATTCAGCAGGGTAGCAGGATACAAGATTGACATACAGAAATCCTTTGCATTTCTTTACATTAACAATAAAATAGCAGGAAAAGAAAGTAACAATCCCTTTTAAAATTGCATCCAAAACAATAAAATACTTAGGAATAAATTTGACCAAGGAGGTGAAAGACTTATACATGGAGAACTACAAAACATTGATTAAGGAAATTAAAGATGACTTAAGGAAAAGAAAAGCTATCCCATGCTCTTGGATTGGAAGAATCAATATTGTTAAGTGGCCATACTACCCAAGGCAATCTACAGATTTAATGCAATCCCTATCAAATTACCCAGGACATTTTTCACAGAGCTAGAAAAAATCATAATAAAATTGATATGGAATCACAAAAGACCCAGAATTGCCAAAGCATTACTGAAGAAAAAGAACGAAGCTGGAGGAATAACCCTCCCAGACTTCAGACAATACTACAGAGCTACAGTTATCAAAACAGCACGGTATTGGCATAAAAACAGACATATAGATCAATAGAACAGAATAGAGAGCCCAGAAATAAACCCACAGACCTATGGTCAATTAATCTTTGACAAAGGAGGCAAGAATATACAATGGAGAAAAGACAGTCTCTTCAGTAAGTGGTGTTGGGAAAACTGGATAGCAGCATGTAAATCCATGAAGTTAGAACACTCCCTCACACCATACACAAAAATAAACTCAAAATGGCTTGAAGGCTTAAACATTAGACAAGATATTATAAATCTCCTAGAAGAAAACATGGGCAAAACATTGTCTGACATAAATCTTAGCAATGTTCTCCTAGGCAATAGAAATAAAAGCAAAAATTAACAAATAAGACCTAATTAAACTAATAAGCTTTTGTTGAGCAAAGGAAACCATAAGCAAAACAAAACAACAAGCAATGAAATGGGAGAAAATATTTGCAAATGATGTGATGGACAAAGGCTTAATTTCGAGCATATATAAACAGCCTATACAACTTAATAATAAAAAACAAACAAACAAATCCAAAAATGGGCAGAAGACCTAAACAAGCAATTCTCCAGTAAAGACATACAAATGGCCAATAGGCACATAAAAAAATGCTCAATATCACTAATTATCAGAGAAATGCAAATCAAAACTACAGTAAGTTATCACTTTACACCAGTCAGAATGGCCATCTCTCAAAAGTCCACGAATGATAAATGCGGGAGAGGGTGTAGAGAAAAGGGAACCCTCCTACACTGTTGGGAATGTAATTTGGTGCAGCCATTATGGAAAATAGTATGGAGATTCCTTAAAAAACTAAAAATAGACTTACCGTATGATCCAGCAACGCCACTCCTGGGCATATATTCAGAGGGAACTCTAATTCGAAAAGATACTTGCACCCCAGTGTTCATGGCAGCAGTATATACAATAGCCAAGAAATGGAAACATTCTAAATGTACATCAACAGATGACTGGATAAAGAAGAAGTGGTATATTTATACAATGGAATACTACTCAGCCATAAAAAAGAATCAAATAATGCCATTTGCAGCAACATGGATGGACCTGGAGATCATCATTCTATGTGAAGTAAGCCAGAAAGAGAAAGAAGAATATCATATGATATCACTCATATGTGGACTCTAAAAAAAAAGAAAAAAGAGGACAATATTGAACTCATCTACAAAACAGAAACAGACTTGCAGACATAGTAAATAACCTTATGATTACCAGGGGAAAGGGAGTGGGAAGGGATAAATCTGGGAATTTGAGATTTGCAGATGTTAGCCTCTCTCTATATATATAGATTTAAAAAACCCCAAATTTCTTCTGTATAGCACAGGGAACTCTACTCAATATCTTGTAATAGCCTTTAATTAAAAAGAATATGAAAATGAATATATGTATGTATATGCATGACTGGGACATTGTGCTGCACATCAGAAATTGATACATTGTAAGTGATTATACTTCAATTAAAAAAATGGTGAAATAATTAAGAAGTCTCCTTCTAGGCCTTGGGGATGGGAGCAGAAGTCAGTTGGTGGCTGGTGGGAGCTGACAAAGCCAGGTTGGCTGAAGGATAATAGTGTCTGGGCAACAAAGCCACTAGAAGGCCACAACAGATTGGTCTTTACTAAGGGGTCTCACCACCATCAGAAATCACTTAGTCAAATACATCATTCAGTACCAAATAGCACACACAAGAATGAGTTGTAGAAGCATTAGAAATTCCAAGGTGTGAGTCAGTTAGGGGGAGAAGGAGGAGGTAGTTTCAGAGGAGTCTGAGGCTCAGTGGTAGGGTAGGGAAGCATTCTCCTTACTGCAGGGGATGGGGCTGGGCTCAGAGGACCAAATCAGAACATAAGAGGAGCCCTTATATACACCGTCACTAGCAGGCTAATTCTAATGAGCAGCATTTTGAAGAAGTTGAACTCTTTGCCCAGGTCTTTCCTTGGGCAAAGAGTCTGTTTGATTCGGTCTAACAGCCAAAAGAGAGGACTGTGGTGAGGAGAAGGACCAGGGCTGGGTGCCAAGCTAAGCTGGCTAGGTCGATGCAGGTAGACACTATTAACATTTGAAAAAACAATATATGCTTTGTACCTCAATCCATTCTTACATTTTGAATTTTGTTTTCCTTTCACATGGTTTCTAAGTGAAAATTCCTTCTGCAAAAGCCCAGGCTTATTTGAGTCTTTTCATAAAAATGTGGAGCTGGAGTACAAGCTATGGGCTCTGGAGACAAACTGGTAAGACTCTTAGCTCTGCACTTACTTCCTGGGTGTCCTTGAGCAAGTGTCTTTACTCTCCTAAGCTTCCCTTTCCTTGCTGTAAAGTGCTTTGTGAGGATTAAATAAAATCATGTCTATAAAGCTGTTGACATAGTATTTGAGTTCAATCAATGTTAGCCCTGTGTTAATTAACACTACCAAGGCGAAGAGGCAAGGTGACGCTGTGAGGGTTTCCTGTCTCCAAGCTTAAAGGGAGATACCTTCATATTTGAGAAAGAAGAAGAAAAAGTTCTGCTTTGGGCACATTGAGTTTAACAAGTCAGTGGACAATCTGGGTTGAATTATAGCTAAGAGTCTAGAGTTAAGGAGAGGGGCAAAGCTGAGATTTTGATTTTGTGGGTCAAATTGTGGAGATGGTCAGTAAAAGAGAGTGTCTAAGAAGAGTGTTTAAGATGAGAGAGCCATGTTTCCAGAATGTCTGTCTTTCATATTCAGAGATTATCAGAAGAAAATAATTGTGAAAGGGATCAGAGGGAGCAGCCAGAGGTGAAGGGAGAACGAGGATAGAGGAATGTGGAGGCGGTCAGAGCAGGCATGTTCTTTATGGAAGGAGCGGCCGAGGAGGACAAGGCAAGTGATCCAGAACTGGAAGTGGCCATTAGGTCTAGCAGTTATTACATCACTGGCTTCCTGGGCCAGGGCAGGCAATGGAGCATTGGTGGTAAAAACCAAACTGCTGTTGGCTGAGAAATAAAGGGGCATATTCATGATATATTAAGGGAAAAATCAGATTATAAAATGATACGCCTCGTATGACCCCTATTTATTTAGCAAATGAAAAGAGAGACTTAAGAAATTTTTACATCGGTGATGGTCTCTAAAGCTTGCCGATTTCTTTGGTAATACCGATGGTTGATTGTTTATAGAAGTCCAAGCTTCTCCCTGAACGTTATTTTCAATTCTGTGCTACTTCTACCAGCTTCTGACTTTCAGACCTTGTGCCTGGTTTCCGATCCGCATTAAACTCCAAGACTGAATTCTTGTTTCCTGTGCTTGATTTTCGGTGCTCTCCAGAGACTGAGCAATGACGCAGCCCTGGCGCTTCCTGCTGCTGGCTGTTTTGTAACATACTCCACCTCTACCCATCTGGCTTGACCCCGGGACACAAATCCCGGCAGAAGTATGTGCGCAGGCCAGTCGCTCGAGGGGCTGGGACAAGGGTACTGTATTTAGGAGTTATGTGATGGAGGCATAGGTGTTTCTAAGGAAGCGTGACTAATTAGCCCTTAGAAGCCCCAGCAAAATTGAAGTCTTCTAGGTTACTATAGAAAACATGTTCCCACAAGACACGTCCTAGTTTTCCATGCTGAGTCATGTCCTGCTTTCATTTTCTCAAGCCAGATAACAGCTATTGTCAAAGACACAAAAATATTTTATTACTAATTAAAGCGTTTTGCATACTTGAAGACAAGCTTTATTTTTAAGCTCTGTTGTGAGAGAAGAAGCAAGCCGTGAGCTTGGGGGACTAAATCTTTTCACTCACCTCAAGCCTTCACAGCACCTGCACTGGTCTGTGTGACTTGGGACAAATTCCAAACCTTTCTTTACCTGAGTTTCCTCATTTGTGAAAGAGAATTATGATTTCAACCTTGCCCATTTGTTGTGAGAAATTCACGTGATTATGTTGCACAGAGCTCGCACAGGTGATTTCTTTTTCGTTAAGTTTTCTCCAACTTTGTCTCATTTTACTCCCAGAAAGTGCTTTCATCCTTGTCCTGATGGAGAAGATCCATCCCATGAAAGGGAAACATTTAAGAAGATACAGCCATTTAGCTGAATTGTAATCTCCATCTCCAAATGTTCCTTTACTCCCAAGCTTTCTCCTCTCCTCTGTAATTCTGAGCTCAGCCCGCCGCCTTCTCTCAGAACTTGATTCTGTGGGGTATGATATTTTGAAATATTAACCAGTGTTTTTTTTACCCTCAGGTACTTTCTTTCTCCTCTTTGTCTCTTCCTTGCCTGCAGAAAAATTACTAGCCCATATTCACTGTCTCAGGAGAAGGAGGAGAAGGCTTCGAGATTTTTGTTTTCTTCCTGGTGATTAGAGGGAGAGAGAGACCTAGACAGAGGTGGCTCGAGTAGTGAGGAATATGACTTGTCACTGTTCCCTTCCCTCACCACTAAGGACTCCTTGGGCTGTCAGAATAGAAATGGATGAGGAAAGGCAGGAAAGACTGGGGGTTTCTGAGGAAGGTCCTGTGTCCTGCTCTGAGTCAAGCCGGGGGCTATGGTGACAGCTCCGAAAAGCTTGTGTGATCTGAGAGCAGAAAGGGCCTATAACTCACTTCCCTTTGGAGCGCTGGGCAGGTGGTGATACATTAGAGAGAATGGTTCCGTGGTATTACTCTAGCCAGATGGGATGTGGGTAGCCTCAGAGAGTTTTTCACACTGATTTGTGGTGAGGGTAGTAATAGGTGATGCCTTTGTATCCAAGGATGGTGCAGAAGGAGTTTCTGAAGGGACGATGCAGATAGATACAAAGGATGTTTTTTCAGGTAACCAGATGTACCAGCCACCAAGGACGAGATGTGATAATGGATGGGTCAGCAGACGCCAGTGTGGAGAGATGCCTTTGAGGTTCAAATGCAAGTGCTCCTTCAATTTCCCCACCCCAATGGCAGACACACACAGACATACAGAGACACACAGACACACACACACCACACTCCAGCCTCACATGTACACATCAACCATGTACACTTGCACATCCATACCTTAGCACTAGGTGAGATTCCAGAATTTATATGAAAACAAAACTCAGGGAAATTTTCTCTGCATTTCTACTACCCCACTGGAATGGTAAACCAAGAAAGAGAGTGGAGTTTAGAAAAAATGAAGTGTCTCTTATACATCAGAATTTGTAGACTGAGACACTTATCTGCCATAGTTTATTAGCTATCCTTTTTTTTTCTATTTATTTCTCTTATTTCTTTACTGAGATATAATTGACATATAATATGTCAGTTTTAGGTGTATAACATACTGATTTGATATTTGTATATTATTGCAAAATGATCACCACAATAAGTCTGGCTAACATCTGTCACCTTACATAGTCACAAAAAATTTTAATTCTTTCTTTCTTTTTAAAAATTGAAGTATAGTTGATTTACAAGATTACATTAGTTTTAGGTGTAAACAATAGTGACTCAAAATTTTTATAGGTTATACTCCATTTATGATTATTATAAAATATTGGCTATATTCCATGTGCTGTGCAATATATTCTTGTAGCTTATTTATTTTATACATAGTGGTTCATACTTCTTAGTCCACTACCCCTGTCTTGCCCCTCCCCTCTTCCCTCTCCCCACTGGTAGCCACCAATTTGTTCTTTATATCTGTGAGTCTGTTTCTGTTTTGTTATATTCACCAGTTTGTTCTATTTTTTAAGATTCCACATGAGAGTGATAACATAGTGTATTTGTCTTTCTCTCTTTGTTTCTTTCTTTCTCTTCCCTGCCCTCCCCTTCCCTCTCCCCTCCTTTTTTCTCCTTCCTTTCTTTCCTTTTTTCATTTTGCATTATCCATCTCTGTCACTTTCCATAGCCTCTCTTTCCCTTTGGCTTATGTATATGCCCAGGCCTTTTCTAACATTGATGCCAAAAATAATAAACCCCAGGACCCATCTCTCACTAATACCATCTGTCTGGAGTCCAGCAGGACCAATTTCATTTTTCTCTTAATTCCTGTTTGTGTCGGTTGCTATAAAGTACCAGACTCCCAGGTCCCCATTCATCTACCACACTTAAATTCTCACACAATTTGGCAAATTCCCAGTATTGTACCATGCCCAGTTCCTCCCCAACTCCTGAACTTCCTTTGGTCCTTTTGGAACTCATGGGACATCATAGCCAAATCTTTAAGGCATCTGCTTTTTGAATTCTTGTGCCCGTATGTTTTCAGGTCCATGTCCTACTCCTCTCCGCCGTGCTCTCTAATACAGGGAGCGGAGCTCCTCAAAAGCTCCCTTGTGATTGTTCACTGGCTGCCATCGAGGTTCAGCCAACAGAAAGCATTGTGGGACGTTAAAGCAAGACAGGAAAGGAGAGGCCATGGTACCTCTGCATCCTCTCCCCGTCGGGCTCCAGCAGTGGCTACAGCTTCCCTTTGGCTCTGGCTCCTTCTGGATGACCATCCTCTGTGGTCCCAGTAACCGCCTGTTCCAGTTCCTGCCACGCAGCCCAGCTCCTGAGCTCTGGTACCTCCTCCTCTGGGCTCCCCAGCCGAACCAGTGATAGGGCCATACTCTTGCTACTCTCTGAGTTTCTCTATTGTACCTTGTTGAGCTTTTCAGCTCTTCCAATACTTTCATAACCAGTTCCTTGAATAAAAAGGGCTGCCTTGTGTGGGTTCTCTTCTCATGACTGGACCCCCCAAAATACAGGGTTTATTTTTTCACCTTTCTGCTCTGACCAACATAAATATTTAGTTCCTTTAAAGGCTCATTTCCAGGTTTTCTGAGTAAATTCTATGGTTAATAAATAAAATAAAGACTTAACAATGCCATCTACTAGATAAATATTTTATATATATATATATACACACACACATTTACTGTAAATGTATATATTTAAATCTTGAGTGTGTCACTTTACTTTTCTATACTTTATCAACTATAAAACAGGTATAAAAATGCTCTACCACTCCTGTTTGCCAGAGTTTTGTGAAACTCAAAATGCATCTGCTAGTTTGATTTTTAAAATAAAAACATGAAAAATACACATTCCAGAGAAAATAACCTCAGCCCTCAGTGGTAGATTTTGTTCTGTAGAAAGGTGAATAATGTCTGCCCAGTGGAACCCAAAGATTATGGTTTAAGACCCTGTTGGACATTAACCACTTTGTATCTAATCCAGCAACCTAATAAGTTGTAATAGATCTAGTGATAATAACGTAAACCAAGTCAATCACATCACTTTACTCAAGACCCTACAGCAATTTCATTTCATCCAGAGTAAAGTCAAAGTCTTCACCATGGCCTAGAGATCGTCGGTCACCTTGGTCTGCCCCACTTCATTACATTCCTGACCTTAGACTCTGCTCTAGCCACCTTGGCCTCCTAGGTGATTCTCCCTGAAAACTAAATACATTTCTACTACAGGTACATTTACTTTACACTGGCCTTTCCTTCTGCCTGGAATTTCCTTCCAAATAAGTTCCTCACCTTCTTGCGGTCCTTGCTCTAATCTTACCTTCACAGTGAGGACAACTGGGCCATCCTGTTTAAAATTGCAGTGCTCTTAGTGTTCCGGTCACTTCTTTACCCTGTTTTTTTCCTTTGTTTTCCCTATGGAACGCATCATCTTTTAACATTCTGTCTAATTTATTTATCTGTTTATTGTTTGTCCAAGTAGTACATAAGTTCCACGGGGGTAGACTTTTATGTCTCCAGTTAAAAGAAATGTTCCTGCAACTTGGCAATTACTCAATGATGATGACAAAAAGAAAACCGTGAAGGTCGGCGCTCAACCGTGGAACAATAACTTGGAGAAAAGGAAGGTCTTCAGACATCTTGGAGCAAAAGAATGTCCTCTTAGGAAATTTTCACTTCTCAAATATGTGAGGTAGATCAGTGGTATAAGTGGTGAAGTTGTAAGTGACAGAACTTGGAGTCTCTGGCCTTTAATGGTTCCTGGAGCAGTTCCTCGTGCCTGCGGATCTCAGGTTAGCCCCTTAGAATACAGTCTGGCAGAGGACTTAGTCAGAAACTTCTTCCTGCATTATGCCTGGAAGCTTGGTAAGAGTGAAAACTCCCATTCCCCGAGGGTGGGGCCTATGAACCTGCATTTTAATTTAGCATCCTCGTAAGTGTTTTAAACAAGAGCCACAATTAAAAAGAAAACTGACTTAATTTATGTACAAATTAAGGGCACACAGTTTCACAGGAAATTCATATCCAGTCAGGGTTTTAAAGATGTCTTTCAATGTTGCTCCATTCCCAGAAGGAAGTAGGGTAGGCTTCCCTGGGCAGTGAGGGATGCCCAGGGACCATCTGCTTAACTCTGTTGATCTTAAAAAAAAATAGAGTTATTTATCAGCAGAATGAATTTATTTGGAAATAACAGAGAATTGCAATTGAGGACAAGCAAACCATGGTGAACCAAAAGCAAGTCCAAACAACAGAGAAGAGGGGGTTGCTTTTATGGAGGAAGAGAGAAAGTTGGGAGGAGCTGTTTTGAGGAATCCAAGGTGGTAACTGCTTCTCAATGGCTAGGCTGTTGCTGGGCAAGGAGAAATTCTTCCTTATCCTGCTGGGGTCTGAGTAGTTAGTGACAATGCCCCCGTTAATGACTCTGTATTAAATGAGGTTTCTTTATTTATTTTCATAATTCCCAGTTTCCAGGAGGCTCTCTTTAAAACCTTTCCAGAAAGATGATTTCAAAAAGCAATTAATTTTCAGGATGAATTCAGTTCTGGGCATTCCATGGCTGATTTTCAGCACGCAGTTTCACATCCATCTTGCCAAAAGAGTTTCTGGGGAAAAATGGAGTGGTTTATAACAGATGGCCCAGTGACAGGAGTCATTTTGGCCGTGCGCAGTGTCTGCAGATCCTGATTCTGAGCCAGTAAGGCATACCACTCTTCTGAGATTGTCCAGGATCTCTTTGTACATTCTTGTTTCACTCCCTGCAACCTCCATCTCCAATTCCCCAGCCGTGCCAATTTCTCAGTTAACTGGCAAAGATTACATTAGACATTTCCTGCTCCACACTCAAGCCATGTCTTTACCGTCTGTTCAGCTTTGTCGTCTTTTTCCCCCATCCTTAGTTTAAAGGAAAAAAAAAGTCATGTAAATATTCTCCAACTATAATCTTACCTGCAACATTTTGCTTTCTTTAATAGGATCCTAGAAGAACTCACTAATCCAATCTCAGCATCTATGAACCTTTTCTCATTGTAGGTCTTCTGTTTCTTCACTGCTCTTCCCCCTGTTCTATCTCTGCTCACATGTTTCTGGTTCCATTGCACTCATTGGGTAGATGTAGTCTCTTTATTTCCAGTGTTCTCTCTTGATTTGGGCCTCCTTTTCTCTTGAGTGCCTTAGACTCATAGGATGTTGTAAGTGACAGGTCCTTAGAGATCATCTGCTTCAAGACTTTCATTTTTAAGGTAGGGATGCTGAAACCCAGACGGGTAACAAGATTTTCCCAAAGTTCACAGCAAGACAGAGGCAGGCATGAGCCCCATCCTTTGACTCCCAGGTTAGTGCCCCTCCATAGGGGCACTGTTCTCTAAGGCAGAGCTTGCAATAGCCAGCTCAGGGGCAACATGTAACCCATGGACAAGTTTTATTTAACCTGCATGTAAGTAAAAAAATTATTTATTATTTTTTAAAAATGGAGGATTTTGGAAAAGATCTAGAGATAGACAGTGTAAGTGGTTAAGACCATGATTCCTGGAACTGAGAGCCCCAGTTCAAATCCCAGTTAGACTTCTTACTCATTGGTGCCCATGGAAGAGTTAATAGGCCAACCACCCTCTGTTTTCTTCATCTATAAAAAGGGGTTGTCAATAGTCCTTACCTCACTGAGTTTTAGAAGAATAAATGGCGATACATGTGAAGTGCTTACAGCAGTGCCTATTTGGCAAGTGCTCTATGTGTCTGTTATGAGCTGCCCTTTATTATACAGTCATGCTGTTGTAATACCAACTCAGAACCTGGAAGCTCAGCCAATTTATATTACCTTCCTGGAGCTGGTGTGCAGCTCCCTCACTCACCTGTGTATATACCTTCTGTCCTCCAAGCTCCAACCCCCTAGCTCTGGGTTCTCCATCAGAAGAACTTTTAAGGTCAGTGAAATTTTGCAGACTCACTCCAATCTGAAGGGACAGCCTGTCTGGAACTTTTTAAAGTATGGAATAGTAATAATATTAAAGAAGAAGAAATGCAATTGTGTTAACTTCAGATGTGTAGAATGATGCTGTGATCAGGGCTTGCTGAGCTAGGCTGTCGGGGCTAGAGCAGTGTGTACAAACTGCAGGGGCGGACTCATTGGTGGAAAGGGGAATCAGTTCAGGAAGGTGTGACTAGAATTTTAAAAATGGAATAAAATAAATACGCTCCATTTTGTTCTGCATAGTAAGGGCAAAAATTGTTTTGTGAAATCCTTTTCAATTGCATATTCATGTGTTTCTTGGGATAGGTTGAGGAATGCATTTCCTACTGTGAGTCCTCATCTAAAAGTTAGAAAGCCACTGTGCAGGAGAATCTTGTATCCTAGTAACTGGATAGGAATGATTCTTAATTGACACTACCAGTTGACTTAATAGAGCACTCCTAAATTCTTCTCTTTTGAGAAGGCTCTTCTTTATATTATTTATTTGCTTAACAAACCCCTTTGTCAAGGTTCGGGGAAAATTCCAGTACCAAAAGATTGCATAAGAGACTTGTCATCCAGGAGATTTGCCAAGGTGATCTAATCATAAAATAGTCTCCAAAATAATAATCTTGTTAATAAGTCAGTTTTCTGATTCTTGCCCATGTACATGAGGGAAGTTCGAGACTATGCATTGCTTCTGTTGTTAGTATAGTGGAGAGGATTTAGCTGCTAACAATTCTTTATTCTACCTTCAGGTGCAGTTTCCTCATTCCATTTCAGTCTGCGCTCACCAAGGCCCAGTTCTGGCTACCTGGCAACACATACCTTAAACGTATTCTATGAACTGAACTTCATGACATCCCCTGTTCTTCCTTGTGGCTCTAAGGCTGTCCTTTAACTTCACTGTAACTTAATTTTACTTTGATAAGCAGAGGGAAGGAGGTCCCAAAGAGCCGTTTAAGGTAGAACATGAGGCTACTTTAAACTTCCACTTGAATTCCTGGGGGCACTTCATCAGACAAAACAAATTAGTGAACTATCCCCCAAATGTATACTTACTTCATGTGAATGTACAATCATACAAATACACATTATAAAACACATACAAGAGTAGAAGTAAAGGATAAGATGAAATAAATCATATTTTAAATAATTTTTAAATGATAGAACTAAGTATATTTTCAATATTTCTTTGTGTTGTTGAATATCTTTATTTTAAAATAATTAAACAACTTGATATTGAGAATCAAAGTTCTAGTTTCAAGTATAGTTCATGTCAGTACTTGGTTTTAATGGCATAATGTTCTAAGTGGAAAGGATACCTCACACTAATACATATATACCCAGATGAAGTATGTCATTTGCTGTTACTGCTTTATGTGATGCTCAGCTTTTAATCTCACACATCAGTTATGCCGAAGTTTTATTGAAATTCAGTTTGTAATATTCATCTTCTCTTATGGCAATCAGTTAGTGTTTTAAAATTCATCAAAATGGATGCAGTATCTACTGAAATATTTCATTTAGAGGCTTTTTATCTGGGTTAAATAATTCTGTTCTCATGTTTTAAAGTGTGCAAATGTAAAATATAAAGTGTGCTATGGGTAATACATATCATTTGTAGCAACGCAAATGCATAGTAATGAAAATATTTCTTAATAGTCACTTTCAGAATCTTTTTCCTGTAATTTCTTTTGAACATCAACCACTGCCTTACTTAGCATTGAAGCATCACTTCTAACTTGAAGAGACAAGTTTGTTTACTTATTCATTTAAAAAATTATCTGCAAGGGTGCTTTCTATAGATAGCCACATGTCATTAAAGAAAAGGTCACATGTTTGGATCTCTCGTCTTTGTAAAAGAAAAATGGGTGTCTCGTCAGTAGGGTTGATACCTTTTAAGCGCTTTGCTATGGATAACCAGGGAATTTCAAGAACTGCAGGAGACTGTCATAACTGCTCTCCATTTTATTACAAAGTATTGTTGAAATCTTGTTTTTGTAAAATCAGTTGTGTTGCTGACATTCGGTACTGCTTTGCAGACTTCTGTTTCATCTTCTTTGCTGTAATCGTCTTTTAATGGCAGTGCATACATCTCATGTCATTGCTCTATCCATAACATATTCTAATAACTTAAATTGTTATTATTTTTTATTACATTCAAAGCTTCTATTCCTTCAATAGTTAGCTAAAACTATGTTCATATGCACATGAAAGAAGTAATTTACTAAGTTGAATAAGTCTTTGAGTACACTTTTCCTTTAGTTCTTCACAAGAAAATTAGTATTTCATATATGTCATTATTGGAAAAAATCTAGAATATACCATAAGTATATATGTGAAAAACAGATATACTTTCATCTAATTGTGTCACAGACCTCCCATACCAAATAATAGTTATTACTTCAAATATGCAATAGTTTCATATTTTCCAATAGTATTTTCTGACAAAAGAATGTATTTCAATTTGTAGCCGTATTATTTCTCACATATTTTATCAGCTGTTCTTACTGCAGGAAGGACAATGTTTACTGATAGTATATGGCTTTTCTTTTGTGCTTAGGTAGGAAATTTAATATGTATTACATGTTTAGTGAAATATTGTAAAGGCCTGGGTTAATTACTTCATGGTGTTTTTGAACCACCACTAAAAAACTGTGGGCATTTGTCTTCATGTTCTGCATGATCAGTGTGTGTCTTGGTAATTATGATGGCTCTCAGACTATCACTGATATTTTAAGGCACAATATCGACTTAAGGCAAGGTTAATCTTTAAAGATGGTGGACGTGAGTGTGTATTTCACAGAAGCGTCTTGATAATTTGAATTATTTGGGGCAAATTCTTGTTAGGTTAAATTGCCATTGCTTTTCCCTCTTAATAAAGCTGACAACTTACTTGGAATAAAAGTATAAAGTCTGACATTGTCTTATTGCCTTATGTTATTTGAGGCAAACCATAACATTTTCCCATAACTTTATTACGGAATTTTGCAAATGCACACAAAATAAAAGAGGATAATGAGCCTGATGTGCTATCACCTAGTTTTAGGAGTTATCACTGCATGGTTATATTTTAAATCCATTCTCAGACAACATATCATTTATATATATTTCAGTATGTACTTCTAGAAATGATTGCTATACTAAACACATAAAAATTCATGGTACATTGAAAATATTCTCAAATATTTAGTGTTCAACTTTCTCCTATTGTTTTATAATTTTATTTTTATATTTGAAGATAAAAGCAGTGCTTTGAGGATGCATTTGGGGAGTAGACCCCACAGTACTTTGTTTGGTTGAATGCGGAAGAAAAGAGAGAGGAAGAGTTTGGAGGTAAAACTCAATTTTCTGGGTGAGAGATGAAGAAGAATTTAGAGGTGGTTAGGGTGAGAAAATAAAGACCTGGAAATATCAAGATGGAGATGAGAAATCGACATTTGAATGAATAAATCTGGGAACTCAAAAAGGGGTCATGGCTTAGAGACATAAACTTGGGAATAGATGTAGCATAGGTAATATTTAAAACTATGAGAGTAAAAGGGGAGGGTGTAGCTCAGCATGCATAAGGGTTCAATCCCCAGTACCTCCTCTAAAAATAAATGAATAAATAAACCTAATTACACCCCCCCCAGACAACAACAACAACAGCAAAACAAACTTCTGAAACTATGAGAGTAAGAGGCAAAACAAGGTGAGACTATAGAGTAGATAAGAGAGCTCAGACCTAAGACTGACCAATTCTGACTCCTTAAGGAGAATGAGAAGGGGTCAGAGGTAGCAGAAAAATCGAGGGTGCAGTGTGGTGAAAACCTGGAGAGAGAGGGTTCGAGAAAGCAACAGGCATCAACAGTGTTGGGTGCTGCTGAGAGGCTTCATGGAATGAGGGTTGAAAAATCCAACCAGTTTCAGACCCTGCTCCTCCACTTGCACAATTTCTGCTGCCGAGAAATTTTGAACTGTGTGAGTCTCGATTTCATCATCTGCAAAGTGGTGCTTGTGAAAGGTGGTGTTGGATGGTGGGAGCGTGGGGTGGGGGTCAGGAAGTGCTCACAGTTCCTCATCCAGCGCAGTGAGAAGGGTAAGTGTGGAGGGGAGGGTGGAGCAGACCGTCTTCTACCAATTCCAAAAATCTGTGAGGTGAGGATGTTTTACCTTACAGGATAGGGGAAGGGATTTTCTGAGTGACTCTGTAAACTACCAGGTGCTAGGCAAATATGAGGTGGTATTTCTGTTTACCGAGACAGTAAACGTCAAAGAGAATTTTTGTTGTGTGCTTTTTGTACGTCGTGGCAGCTTTAAGGCAGATGTACCCATGATGGTGATTTCATGTAGAGGAAACTGGAGACAGGCTGTGATTCTGAGTGTTAGTGCATCAGAACCCTAAGAGTTTAGAGGTCCCCGAAGCTTTAAGATTTGCTTGACTCTGGTGTTACTAAGTTACAGCCACTTGAACATTTTGCCTTGTCCTCATGCCACAGAGCTATCTGGAAATTATGAATAATCTGAAGCCTCCGGTCGGGTGGTCAGGTCAGTGCCCTGTGCACCCATCCCTTCAGCATGACTCTCGGAGCCCCCTCCCCTTCCCTGTCATTTACTGTTATACGGGAGACCATCCCCATTCTGTAGGCCTTACTGCGGAGGTGGTCCTGAGGCTCCTGCTGCATCATGCAGAGAGAAGTCATTAGGTCCTCAAGCAGCAATCCTATGAATTAGCGAAACAAACTCAGAGCTCTCAGAATCAGGAACTCAGCTGAGTGTGTTTCTCAAGGGCAGGAACCTGCCTTAGGTTCACACAGAACCTCACATGCAATGATGCATAATCAATAAATGCTGTTAAAAAAGAGAGAGAGAGAGACTGCCTTAGGCACTCAGGCTGTGTGCCTTAATTGGAGGCAAGGCCAGCCTTTGTCGTTGGCTTATGGTGTCAGCTCTTGAGAAGATTTTTGAAGATGCTGTCAATTATCCTGTCCCCTAGATGAATACCTTTCTGGATAATGGCAATTCTACTTATGAATTCCACACATTAATAGGCCTTGGTCTCTGACAAAATGCAAATGTGCCCAGAGGAGCAAAATTGCATTGTCAGATTCTTATAT
Source organism: Camelus bactrianus (assembly GCF_048773025.1). Classification (NCBI taxonomy): domain Eukaryota; kingdom Metazoa; phylum Chordata; class Mammalia; order Artiodactyla; family Camelidae; genus Camelus; species Camelus bactrianus. The sequence goes on from NC_133539.1 coordinate 42,400,822, forward strand.
CTTACTGCATTTGAGTTCTTTGGATCTCTCCAGAGAGCATAGTTTGACTAAAAATGTTGAGAAGAGAGACAGTGGGAGTGACGAAGTGATGGGGGGAAAAATCTAATTTTATGGACTTTGCCATTGTGCCTAGAGTTGATTGGTAGCTTGGATACAAGGCAAGTATCCAAGGACGACGTGTTTTTCCTTTTATTCATTGTTTTCTTTTTCATTCATTCCTTTACATTTCACTTCAAATACATACAATGGATCAAATTCCATATACATAGTTACATATTCTTAGTACAGTTACCCTAGATGCATAATGAGGATGCAGGTAACATTTTTAGTCTTGCAGTCCCACTTCCATGTAGCTGATTGATTAGCACAGTAACAGGAGCAAATGCGGAGCATAGAGCTTCAGGTGACACATTCAACTAACAACATTCAGGCAAACAAAGAAAGACGAGGACTCTGGTACCAGGCAATTGCAAATTACAGATTAATGAATGTAATTTTGGTTTCAGGGATTTTCCTATTTTACTCTATAACACTGGGGCCAACATTTATTAGCTCAGAAGGGTGTGGTGAAGGCCTGCTGGCAAGGCATTAATGTACCAGGTAAGCTTTTGCATTTGCTCATTGTGCACACCAGATTAGACAGCATTACTAAGCTTAATCTGACCTCTAGTGGCACCTTGTAATAATGAGCACACTTGAAATCTACTTAGAAGCTTTGCTGTGGGAATCCTGCCATCACTTTAGCTTAAAACTGGGAGAAAACCTAGAGATGATCTGCTTGGCAAGCTTCCCACCCACTGCCCCATTCTGCAGGTGAGGACACTGAGGTCCAGAAATGTTGGGTGATTTGATCAAGGTTGAAGATCTAACTGATGGTACAGACTAGATTTTTGTGCTAATATGACAGTGTCATCAAAGAACAACCAATATGCATATATGTTTAAGTGTAGATAAGGATAAGGTGAGATATGTAAACCTAATGGCTTTCTGAATTCTGTGAGTCAACAGCATCGAGGCACTTTCAGCTCAATATCTGAATATTTTAGTTCAAAGTATGTGGAATAACTTAGTCAAAATTACTGACTTCGGGTTAGCCGTTCTTAAATGGTGAGTTTCTTTGATTTTTTTTCTTTGAATGGTTTAGAACCATTATGACAATAATTAACAAGTGGTATAATTCTAATGATTTTAGAAGACCAACATGCATTCATCTGATTCAATACTCAGTTCTAGATCTTGGGAATATTCAAATTGGAATAAGACATCGATCTTTGTTTACTTAATTCCAAAATCTTTAATCAAATTGCAGGCAGTGTAAAGTAGTGAAAAGAATGCTGGCTTCAAGTGTGAGCAGATTGGGTAAGAATTCTGGCTCATCTCTGTATTAATTTCTATTGCTGCTGTAACATATAACCACAAACCTAGTGGCTTAACACAACACAAATTTATTCTCCTACACTTCTGGAGGTTAAAACTCCAAAATGAGTCTCAAGGGGCCACAAGGGGTAGGCAGGGTTGCTTCCTTCTGGAAGCTCCAGGGGAGAATCCTCTTCTTGCCTCCTCTACGTCTTGGGGTTGCCAGCATTCCTTGGATCCTGCCTGCATCACCCTAGTCTCTGCTTCCATGGTCATATCACCTTTTCTTCTGTAGTCAAATTTCCCTCTTATAAAGATAAACATGATTACATTTAGAAGACAACTGGATAATCTTGCCATCTCAAGATCCTTAATTTAATCATAGCCGCAAAGTTTCTTTGGCCACATAAGGTAACATTCACAGGCGAGGGATCGGGACATGGACATCCTTGGGGCCATTATTCCGCTTGCCACAATCTCTTATCAGCTGCGTGATCATGGTCTAATTACCTTAACCTCCCTTATAGAATTGGTTGTGAGGTTTAAAATAGAGGATAGACAACATGTATCCAGCAAGCTGCCTGGTGCTCAATCAAATAGATGCTCAGCAATATTCCCTTTTTGTCCCTTCGTTTAAGCAATTGATAAAACCCTGAACAACAGATTATGTACATAAGAGAGGAGGTTCAAATTCTGTGTAATCTAAGAGCTATTTCTGGAAACGGGACTACCATCTAGTGGATGAGGGGGACACCACAAATCTCTGAATTGCAGTGTTTCCCAGGTAGTGGGCTCCTCTCTCTAGCTTCCCGAATGGTGCATCTTGCATTCTGATTTTGGAAGCTTGGTTACTTTCTTCACCTCATTGCCCATCTCCTAGTTTGCACAGATAAAAACTTCATTACTGATAATCATATTAATTGTCTTTTAAAATAATTATGTCCTGTGGCAATCAATTACACAAGTCTGCCAGATGGCACATGGAGTGTGTGCTGAATGGAATGATCAGTTATATTCCAATCTACCCTGTTTTATAGTTTCTACTCTGCCATGGGCTTGGTCTGCCTAGGAAAGACACTAAAATTGTGCTGTGTATTGGCCCTATATGTTTTGCTTTCCTCTTCTTTTTATCATTCCTCTTCAACATGGACTTAGAGAGGATGGATGTAGTAGAACTCAGTTTCCTTGATTGGAAATGATTCATTGATAGTCACTCTGGAAGCCTTACACTGGAAATCTCCCTTGGTGATGCCAGAGACTATGGGCTGTGACCTGACTGTCACCAAGCTAAACAAGGCCTTCAGAAGTAGTCTTCTTGGGCAACATATGGCTCGCAGTGATTAAGTTTCATGCCTTCAGATGGGCAGTCTGTAGTTTTCCCAGAGGTAATACCTACCATTTTGGAAGACATTGCACATAGGTTTCCAGACATTTTGTGACCTGCCAGCTTCCTGAAGACATTTCTCCAGGGCAGGAACAGACATGCAGGGAAAAAAGTAAAGAAAGACTGCCATCTGTTGTTCCTGACAAAGATTCCCCCGAGTCAAAACATGATTTCTCACCTGGAAGTCCTGTGGACGCTGCCCCACACGGTGGCCTTTGCCCTGTGACAGCACAGCCCTTTCTTCTTGCGGCGTTGCAGAGTTGCGTTGCAGTTACCTTCCACCGGCTCTGTAACTAGCTGGCTTTAGGGCTGTAGCCAAGTTACTGAAAGTACCTAAAACCTACACATAGAAAGAGAGAAGTGAAACTAGATCATCTGTAGAAATATTTTTCCTGAAACAGTCTGTGATTCTTTGTTTCATTGATTTTTGTCAGTGGAAAAGGTTAACTTTGCTGATGGGAAAAAAAAGCCATAATAAGTCTGGAGAAGGAGGACAGAGCTGGATGGGCAGGTGGAATGACCTTGAGAGAAAGGAGCGAAGGAGACACAGCAGCTCATAACTCTGCACTGGTGACCCTGGCTCGAAACTAAGTTCTTTGCACTCTATCTCCTGTGTTTCCTTTGCTCTGCTGTAATTTTCCATCTTAACTCATTAAGAATTCCTCAGCTCAACATTTTTTTTTTTATTCTCTGTTGCTACATCTCTGTGCTTTATTTTTGTGTGTACTTCAGTGAAGCAGAAATTCTCAGCAAGATTAAAATATTTAAAGGTAGAGTTTTCAATAGGTGATAACTGTAAATACCAACTTTTTCAGTTATTGCTAGATCAACAAATTCAGAATGTGTTGTTCTAGCCCTGGGCAGAATGGATACCTCGAGGTATTGGCTTTCCATAGATAGATATTCTGCCCCATGGGAAGTAGGAGTGTTTTTCAGCTGCAAAAGCCTGAACAGATTTGCAGTTACAGACCAAGGAAAAAGTCTGCACTAATTGCAGATTTCAGGGAAGCCAAAGCTGCAGTTAACTCTCCATCCACTAGATGGAGGTAGAGGAGCACAGAAAAAAATCACTTCGGGGTTGTTTATCAAGTTGATCCCATGAAGCTAAGGGGGAAGCTGATGTGTCATTAAGACCCACAGGTAAAATGGATGAATTTTGTACCTTTGAACACTAGTGGAAAACACTGGCTTGAGGTATAAGGCTGTTGGTAAGACCTTTTGATTTTATGCAAAGGTTGTACTCCTTCATCATCATCAAATAGCAGTCCCTGCCTTTGCCTGGTTTGGGCATCTTTTAGCTTTTTACAGCTGGATCTACTGTTGGGCTTCACTTTCAGTCCACTCTGCCAGCCCCACGTCCCAAGGAAGTCCTGCCAGCAGCGGAGGGGGAGCAGCTGCCTCCGTGCAGGTGCATTGGGTTAACAGAGTTGCGGGCATATATTCGAGGGGCTGGCATTTCCGGCTCCTCAGGTGGTATTAGTTTCTGCCTTTTACCGTGATTCGTATAGTAAAGAATGCATCAAATAGGAAAAGTATTTAGATGCTGGTTTAGGCAACAAATGACAATGATATTGGAATATTGACCAAGACTAAATTCAGATGGTCACCCATAATTGGTAAGACACTTCAGCACTAACTGACATTCCAACTTCCCTCCTTTCTTCCTTTTTCTCCCTCTCTCCTCTTCATTCTCCTCCACTCCCTCTGTATTTAATCTCCCCCCTCCTTTCTCTCTCCATCTCTCTCTCACTCTCTCCTCTTTTCTCTCTCTCTTCTTTACTGTCCAGAAGATTCTGAATCTGGAACCTGAAGGGTCCCCTTCCAGCTTTTGGATTCCCTCACTCTGTTTTCTCTCTGGTTTTACCTTGCCTAGGATTCTAGTCAGTCCTGTGTTGAACCCCACCTGGTGATGGAAGCCTTGGTGCCCAGTCCTCTGCCTCTGCCTGGAGGCTATAGTTCTATGCACAGGAAGTGCCCACCTAAATAAAACTACCACTGCCATGTCCTGTCCATGTGCCCCTAGGATGTATCTGCTGATGTGGGCCATTGGCCAGGTCACACTTGAGCCTTTTAATGGAATGTAGGGCCAAATAAATACCCTGGGAGTGGGAGGAGGAGGGAAGGAGTGGATGCAGGTAGAGGCTGAGACAGCCTCAGGTGGGACTGCGTTTCAAAAAAGACTTTTTTTGGTGCCTTCTATTTTATTTTAAAAATGTGTGTGAAGTTTGCATTATGCTGATATGCATTCATGTTTGTTTTAATATATTGAAATGTATTTTATTACTTTGTCATTAAGCAAAATTGCTCCAGGAAGATGCATCCTGTTTATCCTGTGCCTTTGAGTCCTTCCGGCCACATCAGCGGCTATTCCTTTCGTCTGATGTTTTCAGTTTAACTTAGGCAGGAGCAGTGGTGAAGGTGGCAGGGTTTGGAGCCAGACTGAACTGGGTTTACCCGAGCTCCTCCGGCTCACTAGTTGTGTATCCACAGGCACAGCCAGGCCTCTCTCAGCTTCATTTTTTCCCGTCCATGAGTAGGAATAATTGTGACCACATAGGATTGTTGTGAGGATTAAATGGCAGAATGTGCACAGAAGGATAGAAGGGATATAAATCCCTTAGTATAGTGGCAGCCACAGAGCAGGCACCCTTAATAAACATTATTGTTGTTAGGAGCAAAGCCATTTGGATCCTATGTTGAACCATCCATTTGTTCTCATTTGCTGCACTTGAACTTAGTCTGGTCTTTTCAACAGTACTGTGTTAAATATGGCTTTTTGCAATGCAAAGACAACCTGGAAAATGTGAGAGCTGCTTGAATGTTGTTCCTTGTGGTTTGCGCCTCTCTCAGTAAGAAACCTGTACAAATGAAACATCCTCAGTTTAGTGAAATGGAGTGAAAGTGGGGTGAGGACAGGGATTATTTTACTCCCATAGCTTAACTGCTTGGCTCTGCAGTGATCGGGAGACGTGGCAGTTGGCAGCTAGTTAGTACCATAAGCTTTTTAGGACCCTGGGCAGGAGAGCATTTCAAGGAAGACAGAAGAGTAGTGTTTGGCTCTGGCTACAGAACTCAGTGCTCAAGTCTAGTTCTAACCTCCTGCAATGGCTGTGTTCCCTTTATCACTCTTTGCTTCCAAACAAAGCAGAGTTGGAAGCCAAATAGGGTTCAGGGACCAGCTAATTCTTCATGTTGGCTTAACAGATTTTGGAGGAGGATCAGAGAAATGGTTGTCTTTAATGATCTCTTGAATGAAACTTACTTAATAAAGGGGAAGTAGAGAAGTGTGTTTTGGCTACAATTTGGTTCCAGTTTGTACCACGGTGAGGAGAGAGATACCACCTACATCAAACCCAAGTATCTCCTAGGTGCCTACTAGGTTTAAGGCATTGCCTGAGACTCTCTGAGATACAAAGAAATTTTAACACTCTGGCTTGGCAGTTAAGTGCTTTCCACATGAATGGGAGAAACAGTATATACTCATGCAAGACTGTTTAACACAATCACTAATGTAAACTGCCTTCTCACAAGAACTCTTTTAATTAATTCAACAAAGTATATACAGGGTCCGAAGCCTGAGGTGTGGGTTTGCTTGAACAGGATAGGCTCTCGCACTTAACCATCTCATAGTCTAGTTGGATGGAGATACGTACAGATGATCGTGATGCAGCCTCTAAGAGAGGGTGCTGGCTCTGCCTGAGGGAGTCGGGGGGCCTTAATCTGAGTGCCTGGATGGAGTCAGGACTCTGGAAGGGGCATGGCTGCGGCACGCAGGACGGAAGGGAACAGTTCTGGTACTGCGGAGGGTTAGGCCTGGAAGTAGAAAGGAAATGATGATTGTGAAAGCCGTCTGGGTAAAGAATTTGGGGAAGAGGAGAGGATGATTCCAAGGCATAGCGCTGGGTGCCCAGCACAACAGTGTATCATGGGCACGAAAGGAGAACAAAGGAGCGCTCAACCAGTTTGGACGTTGAGAGTAAGACATGCCAGAGTTCACAGGTCAGCTCTGAGATCTAATTCCTGTGTATTAAGGAGGATACTAGTAGCCAAGGCTGTTGGAGACTTAGTAACAGGTCTTTGCTCTCAGTATCTATTGACAATGTCTAACATGTTTAAATTTGTAAAATTAAAGTACACTTGGGAAAGGTGATCAGAATATGTTAGAAGGCAAGCTAGATTGAACTAAAGGTATTTTGCAATGTGTGCTAACATAGCTATAAATCAAGGGGCTGTGGAAATGTTAATTGAGTGAAGTGAGAAAAGTTAAAGACAATTAAAGTAATGCTTCTCCAGAAGTCCTTTGTGATAGAAATCATTAATTTTCCCAAATTTTCTTGACTTTGTTTCTTGGACGTCTCTCCAGTCTGTGTCCTTACCTTTGATCATACTCCTATGATATAGTTCAAGTTTTCTGTCTTCATCATCCAGGTTAATAATAGATTGCCAACTTTCTTCTTTGCTTTCAGTCTCAGGACCCCAGTCCATTTCCCTCGCTGTTACCTGAACGATCGTTCTAAACGACGTGTAACCACACCACACCCTTTGTTTAAACTCATCCGTGGCTCCCTTTCTTCTGTAGCATCTTACCACTGTCTTGGGTTTTAAAATCTGCACTTTCACAACTGACTTGGGTCCTCGATAATTGTACACACTTTGATCCTTAAAAGAGCAGAAAGAGACACAGACTCTCTCTCTCTCTCCATGCGCTCACAGACAGAAAAGGCCATCTGAGGACATTGAGAAGCTGTTGTCTGCAAGTGGAGGAATCTCACAAGAAACCAACCATGCTGGCACCTTGATCATGGACTTCCAGACTCCAGAACTGTGAGAAATACATTTCTATTGTTTAAGTGCCCAGTCTGTGGTATATTGCTAATGTGGCCTGAGCTGACTGATACAGGGTTGGACTGGGGCGACATTGTGCCTTGTCTCTAGTAGCCATTTGCCGTGAAGGGTTATTTTCAGTTCCTCTAGGGTACTTGGTGTTGCAGGGCATCTCGAAAACAGAGCAGCAAGAAAGTGAATCTTTGGCTCTGGACTAGAGGCTGATGTTAGTGACTTATTCCCCAGTAAGCATCCAAGAGAACACTTGGGTACTTTAAAGAAATGTACCCTCTAAGAAGGGCTTTTAAAATTTCTCCCACAATCCCACTTTTCCTACGCAAGCTGCTGGGGTGTGATGATGCCCCAGGGGAAGCTGTTGTTGTTAGAGGAAAGAGCAAAAGAAGAATTGCTGGGAATCCAATAATGTGTCTATGTGTGTCAGGATTCATAGGGTTTTATAGGCTCATGAATCAAGACTGTGGCATCCTGATTTTGATTTAAGATTATTCACTGGGGAGCAAATTTTGCTTTGAACTTTGCTTAAACCTTCCTGAGCAAAGAGATCCTTCAGATATGCAGCGAGGGCTTCCCAGCACGGCACCTGGGGGACGGATATTTCACACAATTTTACTGCACATGTCGACTGGACACACATCACTGCTCACTGCACGGCACAGCAGTATTTAGAAAGGGGCTGCTGGCAATCCAGACTTCTGTTTTCTGTTTGGTTGCTGCTCCAGTTATTCTGGGAATTAAGAGAGAAAGGAAATCAGAGAATATGATTGAAAAAAAAAAAAAAGGATAAGCTACCTCACACACAGTGAACCCTCAAACCAAAAGTTGGTGGGAAATATCAAAGCTGAGTCTTACTTTCACAGCTGCCCTAAGTTTTAACGTCTGCTATGAATTTCCTCATCTAATGCACCACATCAGCTTGGTCAGATGGTGCGTGTGTGTGTGTGACGGAGCTCTCCTCTACGGTGGTGTTGGCGATGTGACTCTTACGAGAACAACACTTCTTCAGGTTTGCATGATGTGTAATTTTCAGAGTGCTTTCCCATCTTCTGTTTGATTTGATTTATACATTGGCTACATCAGGTCTCAAGTTAATGCAAGGTCAGAAATTTGTTTTATTTAATTCACCTTCTTGTGCTACACAGCCCGGCACTGTCCACATTTATTCACCAATGATGCATTCAGTGATATAGTAGGGTTTAGAGAAATAAAAGTCCTGGGCATCTTTCAGATAGAAGACTAAATATATTCCACAGAGCTGTTTTTATAAACATCCGAGCTAAAGAGAACTCAGATGATTAAGAAAGCACATGATTAATACTGGCCTTTTTGTTTTATGATTTTCTTATTTATTTAATTTTGCTTTGACTTTTGGTTGAGTTTCTCTTAAAGCAACTGAATATTACGCATAAGACTCAGGCGACACAAAGGTGTTTGATCTCTTGTCAATTAGAAATTCTCAGAAAAAATAGAACCTATGTAATTATTTCATGTGACACATAATTGGGAAATTTGGACAAAAACAGAAATTAGCAATGAATGTTTTTTGTGGTTCAATGAATTACAATAAATAGCGGTGATGCAATCAGTTTCTTTATATAATTCCATCTTAGTTTACTGCTTTTTGGTTGAAATTTAGCCTAAATCGAAAACTACTTTCATTAGATAGGCTTATAGATCATAATATTATGTACAGAGGATACCACCACCATGACTTAGCACATCCTTGAAAGTGCAAAATAATTTCTTTTTCCATAATATTATGTATTATCTGTGAGAGGAGAAGTATGGGAAAAATAGGAAAGTATACTGTGAGTGAGTTTACTGTTGTCTGTTAAAACAATATTGTATATTCTAAAGTTTGTGACTGATGCAGAAACCAGGAAATAAAGCAACCATGTTGGTTTATTAGACATTAAATATATTTTGTTGCCCAGAATTTTGTTTAATGCTAGTGGGAAATAAACCAACTTTATTTAATTAAATTCTATAAATCAATTACAAATGTGATCCATATTATTAGTAGGAACATGTCTACGGTGTTACAGCAATTTGTGACCACTTCTGCAACCCATACTTCCTGTCTCCATTAACAATGCCTACATGTATAAAAACAATATTTGAAGAGAGGAGGGGAAAAAACGAGTCATTCCTTTTACTGCCGCTTGACCTTCCTGCTCAGTTACACTTCAAGTTCAATGAAAGAAGCTAAAAATAGCTTAATTTGGGTGGAAGGCAACCTTAAAAAGTGTATGGATCTCAAACCAAGCACAAAGGAAGAGAAGGGTAAGACTGCTTCTGCCACTTGATGGCCACCAGGTGGCAGTGCACCTCAAGGAATCGGGGAAGACGGCTCTTCTGGACTGGAGCTGCCAGAAACCTAGTGTGAACACTATCTGCTCTCACCCAGAGGCAGGGATGAAGATCTGAAAGTGTTCAAATATTTCAAATCTTGCAGAAAACCTTGGAAAGACAGCCTCTTGCCAGCCGCAAATGCTTGATTGCTGAGATGGAATCTTGGATGATTCTGAGTGGCACAGTAGGGATTGCTGGTCTCTTGAAGGCAGGGCTGCCCTCCTCAGAACACAGCTGCAGCCAGGATGCACTTGGACCACATTGTGGGGCCCTGGGTGGGTGGGTGGGGGGTTCAGCGTCTTTTCTTCTTAATCCTAACTCCCTCCTGAGGTGATCTCATTGACTCTGGAGGTTTCAGCCTTGTCTACAGCCCTGATCATGTCCCACAGATCTAACCGTTGCCCACTCAGACACCTTCCTTTTATCCTATTTGACAGACATCTTTAATTCCATTGGTCCCTAACTTAACTTTAACGCCCAGTTCTCTGAAGCCCACCCCTTTACAGTGTTTGCCAGTTTACCATTATACCAATCCTTAAACTAGAAATTTAGGGTCTTTTTTTAAAATTTCTAAACACATTTTAATAAAATTTGAATTAGAAACACACATTTTAATAGAATTTAAATCATAAAGTTTCTACAGTTTTAATCCTGCATTTTATTTGGCTGCAGCAGAAGCATTTCACATGTGGATTAAAAATTTCTAGCAAACTTCATGGTAATGACTACAAAATATTCCAGCGATCCTGTGGATGCACCGAAATTCATGTCATCATGTTCATGGTGGTTGGGTGTCTTTCCAAATGTTGCATGATTTAAAGTATCTCAGCAATGATACGTGTGCTGAAAACTTGGTTTGCGCTTCTTGTTATTTCCAAGGAGGAAGATACCTGGTAGGGGGATTCTGGGTGAAGGGTGTCAACCTTGTTTTAAGGCTCTTGCTATGAACATGATGAAACTTTCAGAAAGGTCATTCCGCAGTGTCTGAATGTGTGCACATGATCACACCCTTGGCCAATACTGGGGTAGCCATGACTGATCTTTGCTAATTTGATGCACAGAATGCCATTGTGATTTTAGTTTGCATTTCTTTGATATGATTTCCTTGCCTTTGGTTTATGAGTGCTTGGTTATTGCCATTTGCGTGGGGTCCTTTTTACACTCCTCCCTCTTCCTCACTCTTGACAGCCACCAGTCCTGGGGCCTGCTGACTCCTTCTGCCTCCAAGTGTCTCACTGCTCTGCCCTCTGTGAGTCCACCTTGCCCCTTCCGATCCATTCTCTGCATCCAGAGTGACCGTAGAGGCAGATCAGATGGTGACCCTTGTGGCCTTAGCCTCATGTCTGCCCCTCACTGTTCACACGGGCTCTCCTTCGGTTCTTGCTTTGTTCTTCCCAACTTCAAAGCCTTGGACCATGGTGTTACCACTGTTAGGAATGTGATTCCTTTCCTCTTTCTCGAACTAGCATCTTATCTTTCAAACCTCACTTGCTCAGGAGGCCTCCCCCAGCCCAGAAGACCAGATCAGGCCTTCCTGTTAGATCTTTCACTGCTTCCCCTGTGTTGTTCTCATCACACTTACAATCGCTTGCTTCTCGTTTCCTGCTAGACTGTCAGAGCCACGAGGAAAGAGACCACGGCTGGCTTGTGCACCACCGTGTCTTCTGTGCCTAGCACAGTGCCTGGGGTCATTCAGTGCATATTTGTAGAATGGATGACCTCATGAGTGGAAATATTTTTGAGAATAAACAAGTTAACAGACATAGTTTAATTCTCTTTAACGGTGGCCATTTTGGTAGAGTATTTCGGGTGTGTAGGGAAGGAGTGGGCACTACTTCACGACTCTACTAACGGAGGATGCGGGCATGGTTAGACGACTCGAACTGTATTTCTCCTGGGATGTTTCCTGGATTCATGACCCCCCGTAGTGTTAGGGGAAGTCTCGCTAGCTCCTTATGCTGGGGTGGGGATAGAAAGGGAAGGAAGAGACCCTGAGAGTAAATGTGTGGGGGGCTCACGATTTTATCTTACTGGACTTACATTGGTTGTGTTAGAAATAGTAATGTCTTAAAGAACGGCTCCTTGTCTCTTTCTCTGCAGCAATTTTGAAGAGGGGCATGACTTATTTGGGAAGTCTGAAGTAGCGCCTTGTGCTAGAGCTGCCTGTGATAGTGGAAGTAGCTTCTACCCGACTGTGCACCGTGGTAGCCACTGCTCATCTGTGGCTTTTGAACACTAGAGATGTAGTAAACACAAATTAGGAACTGAATTTTTTATTCTTTTTAGTTGAAATGAATTTATATTTGAACTTAACTGTCAACTAAACTTACTTTTAAATTTAAATAGTGTGGCTAATGACGGCTGTGTTGGACTGTGTTGGATAGGTTGAGAGGCTGTGGGTTTGGCGGAGACGAAGGTGGCTGGGTGCACCGACTGTTTCGAGGTGGAGCACCTTGCCTTTCAGAGGATCTGAGTCGTGGATCTGACATGCTTTTATTTGTACTGTTGCTCCCTTTCCAAATAAGCATGTAAAATCAAGACTTTCTGGAGAAAATGTAAGTTGCAGATGTTTTCTCAACAGGAGAATGCAAGGGGCTGTTTTATAAGCCTGGCTCCCTCTCATTCTCAGAGTGTGCTTCCATCTTATAATTCAGTGTAGTGGCTTTCACTTCTCATCAGATAAAAAGAGATGCCTCAAACCTATTCCAAGAATCGCTTTCAGAAAGCACTTGGTTGGGATATCGCCCTGTCTCCTGGGATACCAGATAGTCTTCAAAACAAAGCAGCAGCTATGCTGCGTCTAGACTCCAGTGCATCTTGTTAGTGTTGATTACAAACCACTTGATGCTTTTATGGAATGTTCATGATATCAAAGCACTTTATGAAATTGAATTCGTGTTTCTAACACTTGTTCAAGTTCACTCGGTTAGAACAGTACTTGCTTCTTGATCTTTTTCACGCAAAGAGCACATGAAAAGTACATAACCTTTTCCTGTGTGAGCACAGCACACACGAGAAATTCAAGCCTGTGACTGTGGCATGCCAGGGTAAGTGCACAGGCTACCCGTGGCTGGAGGCGGCGGCCCAGTGGCTTTGAATGGTCCAGGCTCTGCCCAGCTTGGATGAGAGCTGAGAAAGCTGTTACCTGAACATAGCCAGAAGGCATTTGTTGCACTGTGATTGGGAGGCTCTGTTGGCTTGGTGCTTGTGGGGTCTAGGACAATGCTTCATAAAATTTAATGTGCAGGTGAGTCACCTGGATGTCTCGTCAAGGTGCAGATTCTGATTCAGCAGATCTGCAACTGGGCCTGAGGTCCTGCATCTCTAGCAAGCTCCCGAAGATGCTAATGCTGCTGGCCCGCTGACTGCACTTGGAATCATGAGGTGCTAGGGCACATATTTGATTTACACTTTGGTCAGTTTTTGCACAGAAAAGCCATCCTCCATCACTACAAAACATTCTTAAATTCTGCCAACTGTGATATTACGCTATCAGCCCAGGTAAGAGTGGATGAAACACTGCATAAAGATCTTTTCTGAGGCTGGAAAAACAGCTCAATACATGTTGATAGGCAGTTGGTGGTCCTGTGTTTACATTATCAGTGGAAAACAGTACACAGGTTAGAGCAGCATATGCAGAGGCAGGCAAACACAGGATTTGCTGGCTCATGTCAAGCCCATCTCTGATGATCAAGGTGGAGGAACTGTGAATAACTCTGGTTTAGGAATCCAGACCAACATTCTTGATCCAAGTCCCCCTTGAGTGGCTAACTTGCTATAGGGGATGCATTACATTTCTTTGAGCCTCATGTTTCATCTTCAGATATGATCCGTGTTTGCAGAAGAACAGACGTCCTTCTACTCTTCTTTTTAACACAGGTATTTGCAACTCCTGGATGTGTGGGATGAGCTGCCAGCTCCTTAATCACAACCAGCAAGGCTATACTCAGAGAAGGAGTGACTGCTTTGTAGAAAAAAGAATCAACTCAAACATAATAGTAACACACGTTTTGTGCTTCAGGGTTTTGTAGATTCACTTACTTAAATCCCAGTCTGCTAATCCTGTGAGTGAATGTGAGTGTGAGTGTAAGGACACTTGGCCCAGTGCAAAGCAGGTACTTAACAAATTCTTGACAATAGAGTTGATGATAGTAGAAAGCACTGTGTGACTGAAGCCCAGAGCCAGGCACACAGTAGGTGCACAACAAGCAGCAGTCAGCAGGACAGGCGGGCTGGGTGCATGGTGGGTCTGCGGCCGCTGCAGGTTCCTTCTCTCTCTGAGGTGAGCTCGCTCCATCAGCAGAGAAGCTGCTTTGTCCCCGCTGTGATCACCCAGCATTCCTACAGCCGCATGTCCATCTTCCAGGCTTTCTCTCCTCCTCTGCTTCTCAACATTTGCAAATCTACTAAAATGCTCCCTTGAGCCTTGTGGGCTGGTAAGAAAGGTCTGTGTCCTCACAACCACATGCACGTGACAAGTGAGCCTGGGTTATTCCGGTTTGTCAAGCTTTTCTTCAGCTCTCAGTAGGATCAGTAAAATTATGACCTTAAACCATAACTTTCCAGTTAATAATAATCTCTTTATTGTTGACACAATAAAACAAACCAGTAGGAAAAAAATCAAGGGCCAGCCATGCCTTTGCTTGGATAAGTGTGGCCATTTGAGTCAGCACACACTTGTGGACATTTAAACAAAGAGAATTAGGAATGGAGATGACCAATAAGGCTTAAGTATGAACTGTCTGGAGCCTCCATAATCTCGGACTTAAAAATAAATTTTAGGTAGTTCTCACAAGGGATTTCACTCTCTTTTCTTCCTATTCTGCTCCCCTTGTATAAAAGAAAGTGATTACTTTGGTAACTGATGTAAGAAAAATTAGTTAAAATATTTTTTGATTTTAACAGCTAAAATAATGGTCCATCTCTCCTTTTCTGTTTGTCTCTGCGTTGATAAAGTCTTGTTACTGTTGACATTAGGATGCTCTAGGTTTGAAGGAGCCACTAGATTCTAGTCAGTAACTTATCATTCGCTGACAAGTTTCTCAGATAACACCAAGCCAATTAATCCTAGCCTGATGAGCTTTTGACAGAGGTTTTCTTTTAACGATAACACAGCCTAAGTTTATGCAGCTTCTTCCCTTAAGGAATTCAGCCTGATCTTCCTTTCATACTTAATAATGTAACCTGGTCCTCCAGCTGCCTTCCCTAGCTCAGTTTACAGCTATGTCTCAACCAGGGCAACTGCACCAGAAACTCCAGAGTGGGGCCAGTGTGCGTTTTAACAGGAACCACAGGCCATTCTGATGCTTGAGAAGCAGGGTTTGCACGACCACTCCCCACTAGGTTGTTTAAACAGAAACATGGAAGGAATTCTTTCTAATTCCTTTCCTTTACACCCCACGTTAAATTCATCTGCTCAAACCTCAGGCATAGCTCTCAAAAATCCTTTTTCTTCTCTACTTTCACATTCGCTGCCTTAAGTCAAGTCTTCCTAATTTTCCTCTTGTTCTGTGGCAGTGGCCTCCAGTCAGGCCTCCCTGCTTCCTTTCTCCCTTCTCTGGTCCAGGCTCCATACTGTAACCGGATTGACGCACGTGGGGTAATGCCCCTCACAGCACAGGTAACCTTCTTTCTGGGACTTTATATCAGCCCCTCCCTGTCCAACTTTCTCAGCATGATTAATTCCTTCCTGTCTGTATTCCCAAGGGACCAAGTACGTAGTTCTGATATAGCACTTACCATGGAGTTAAATTTATGAATTCACGTGTCTGCTTTCTCAAAGAGTTTAAAATCTCTGAGGGTAAGGGTCAGTTTTACTCATCTTTGTGTCTCCTGTTCTTGGCGCTTAGTAAACTGCTCTATAGCTATGTGTTGAATTGTATGTGTCATTTCCCCCCCTTTGATATGTAAAGCAGAAACTGCCATCTCTTTATCACAGAAGAAGGGAAAGTTCTTGCCCCAGAATCACAAGCAGGCCAGGCAATGGCCTCAGGAGGAACAGGACCGTAGACCTCCGGTGGTGCTGAAAAACTGACCTTGGTGCTGAGGCAAATAACAGCTCTCTCCCCTTCCCAGAGATTGACTGTGTTGTTTCCCACCCCACTTGCTTATGAGCTTCTGGAGGGCAAGGACCATGTCTCTCTCTCTTTTTTTTTTTCCTTGTGTCCCCATATCCTAGTAGTAACAGTTTCCCATTGTTGCTGTAACAAATTATCATTCACTTAGTGGCTTAAAACAACACAAATTTCTTATCTTACAATTCTGGAGATCCAAAGTCTGAAGCTTGGCTAACTAGGCCACAGTCAGGTCTTGGCAGGGCTGAGTTCCTTTTTGGAAACTCTAGGGGAAAATCCACATTCTTTTCTCTTCCAGCTTCTAGAGCTGCCCACATGCCTTGGCTTGTGTGGCTTCCTTCCTTGTGGCTTCCTTCCATCTTCGAAGCCAGCAATGGCTGGTTGAGTCTTTTCTGCACTCATCACTCTGACATTTTCTCCTTTGCCTCCCTTCCCCATTTATAAGAACCCTTGTGATTATACTGGATCTACACAGATAATTCAGGATGATCTTTCCATCTCCAGGTCAGCTGATTCACAAACTTAATTCCACCTGCAGCCTAATTTCCCCTTTGCCATTTAGCCAAACGTATTCATAGGTTCTGGAAATCAGGACCCGGATGTCTTTTTTGGTGTGTGTATGTGTATCTTTGTGGCCTTATTCTACCCATCACACTGGCGTAGAGTCTGGCTCATATTAGGAGATAAATAAAATTTGCAGAATGAGGGTGACCTGGCTTCAGGTCTCAGGGCAGTTAGAACAACTGTGGAAGCAATGGTGATTGGGGGGTGGTGAGGGTGAGGGAGACACTCCCTGATAGTGGAAGGCTCCAGTGATGGGGCCTGGTTTTGCTATTGGTGGCCAGTAAGAAAGAATGACTGTAAGGCGATTTCTCCAGCTCTGTTCTTTCTCCAGATTGTTTTGGCTCTTTGGGGTCTTTTGTGTTTCTGTACAAACTTTAGAATTATTTGTTCTAGTTCTTTGAAATATGCCACTGGTATTTTGATAGAGATTGCACTGAGTCTGTAGATTGCCTTGGGTAGTATGGCCACTTTAATGATATAGATTCTTCCAATCCAAGAACATGATATATCTTGCCTTCTGTTTCTGTAGATGACAGATTTTTATACATATAAATGATTTTGAAATCTTCTTGCCCGGCCACTCCTCATCTCACAGATGGGATTTTTGAGTGTGAAAAGATTAAGTGAATTGTCCCACATAGATACACAGCTAATTCTTACTAGAATCCAGTTTCCAAGCTCAGAGTTTCATGCTGTTTTCACATACAAACTCTAGAATCAGAATTTACGGAGAATAGTAACAATCTGCTAAGTCCACACCTGCTTTAAACAAAACCAAATATATTTGAAGCATCCCAGACATGTAATGATACCTCTTGACAAAGGATTCCAAAGGAGGTGATATGATTCTTTAGTGCTTCAGCTTCAATTTCAATTGATATCTGTTGACATTTTGAATAATAATTATCCTTACCTTTCTTGGATAGGTATTGATTATGGTCTGAAGTGCCATTTTTCATAGGCCTGTGGACTCCTGTTTTGGACTGAGGGACCAAGGACAAGGACCTCAGGGGTCACACCATCTTTGCACCAGGGTAGGGATTGGGAGCAGGGCTAAAAGGACCACTGGTGGGTTGAACATCAAGACAGATTTGACATGGGCTTCCCGTATGACTACGTGAAGAATACGAGTGTGGTGCATGGATGAAGAGCTACTAGGTTGCTTGAGGCTGTCTCAGAAAGGGGTGAGGTTCTGGCATCACCTCCTTCCAGAACTAAACATGGAATCACAGAATGTTAGAGCTGGAAGACACTTTGGACTTTATCTTGTTCAACCTGACATTTTACATTTATGAACTCAGGCTCAGAAAGATGGCTTGCCCAAGAACATACAGCTATTCAGTTCAGGCTTAGAGCTTGGAAGCTCCAAAGTGTCATAACTATTATTTGCTTTTATTTGTTTTTATTTATTTTCTATCTTTGCTACTTCTAGGTTTTTATCTACCCCACTCAGTTATTGACACAACACACACACACACCTTTGCTCCCCTACCAAATTACTGGCATTGTTAGTGATGCTGATAGCCAAGGTCCAAATCCACAAAAAAGTTTTGAGTGCTTCTTGTGGAGGTACTGTGATAAAGTAGAGAGATCACTGAATTTGGAGTTAGAAGACCAGGGCTTGCCTTCAGGCTCTCACATACTCATAAATACAGGGGAATCAGCTTTTCTGGGCCTTGGTGTCCTCATCTGTAAAATGCAGATAGAGAGTTACAGGTGAAAACAGAGGATGAATGGCTTAGGGTCTTCTGAGGGTGAGGCTAGGACAGTGAGGTCCAGTGATTATGTTGCCAGAAGTTTGGCTACCTTGAGAGCTGCCTGTGAAGTGCTTTGTATACTCTGGAGTGCTCCACAAATATATTGTATTAATATTACTCCCACATACTGGGCACCATGGTGAATACAGGACAACTGTTGCCTGAGCTATAGTCCTTGCCTCCAGTAAAGTTGTACTAAAGTTATAACTTCAGAGCATGAGAGGGCAGCATATGCTGAATGGCCAGTGAATGACAAGGACAAATAGTTAGAAGTGAGATGACTATGCAGTGGGCCAACTGGGGGAGATTAGAAGAGTTAAGACTTGAGCTGGGTCATGAAGGAAATGTAGCAGACAGGAGGGGACCGTCTTAGCAGGTGGGACACATTGAACCAACACATGGAAAAGTTCCAAGAGTGGTGAGTATGCAAAAGAAGAGATGAGTGAGGAAAACGTTCACAACAGTAGGATCGAGTCATGGTGGGTGTTTACACCGAAGCCTCCCATCTTATTGTGCAGGCAGTAGGGAGCCGCATGTGACTTTCGAGGAGGGTTAATTTGTCCAAAGTGGTGGCCAAGGAATGCCCGCTTTGCAGAGGTGTAGGTTGGTTTACCGCAGAGAGCATAGGCAGAGAGAGCTGCTTGTTCTTTTCTCTTCCTCAGCACTTTGGAGGCATTTGTGCTGCTGGCCTTCAACAACGACTCTTTAAAAAGGGTTGAGATTATACCAGGCTCCACTTGGAAGTGATCTCTGGAACGCCTCTGTCTCCATCTCTGCAGAGGCCTGTGAGCCCTTCTCCTTACTAAGCTGCACAAAACCACAGGGCTGATTGCCTTGTCTTAGTTTTGGGCCAGATGACTTTAATGACTTACATTATAGAGCAACTGACAACAGAAAGATCATTTTTTCCCCCCGAAGTGCAAGGATAGGACATAGAACCTTGACTTTTCATAAGAGAAAAAGAGAAGAGACCTATTAAGGTCACTGAATCCATTCCTGACAGAGGAGGATTTTTCCCTTCTCTGCATGTTTGCTGTGTTTTATACACTCGCATGTAACTGTCTGAGCCGTGGCTGTTTTACCACTCCTAGTGGAAGACTTTTTAATAGATTAATTTTTTCACTCACCACCATTGACATTTTTCTTCTTTTTCAACCAGAGTGTTCACATAGTAGAAAGCTTGGTGATGCCCCTGATGCCCATTACGTAAGGAGCGGTATTGGAGTGAATATGGGAGTCATGTGTTGATGACTCAGGCACCACTACCTTAAAATCTATAATCAGTGAAAATATATTATTTATTTATATTTTGAACTATTTTCTTCCAAAAGCAGACTAGTCACCAATCCAGGATCAAATCAGGAAGAAAAGAATTAATGTGCTTCCAATCACTGAAATGACACATGAATATAAACATAATGGAGAAAGAGAAGAATAATTTAGTGGGATTTTATTTTTATTCAAATCAAAAAATGGAGAGAGATAGAGTGCTTCATTTTCTGTATAATTAAAGAGGGTTTTGAGTTGGAGAACACTGCTCTGTAATTCATACAATGCACCTCTTCCCCCTTAGAAATCGTCAAGGCCTTTGGCTTAGATTTAAATAATGACAACTTCATAAAGACTTCACAAATGTTTAAAATCAGAAAAATTCTTGAAATGCATTCAGACTCAAATAGACTTCCCTTTATTCTGTATTACTTTAATTTTTTCATCATATTGATCATTCTTTCTAGCCCTTTCTTATTTATCAATTTACAAGCCTAAGTCTGTGTGTTGGTTGCCTCATCTGAAAAGTGAGGATGTTGTTAGGAAAATGTGGTTAAATGATAATGAATATCTTATAGTTTCAAAGTGCTCTACATACTATTATTAACAGAAATTAATTCATGGTACTCTATTCCTGATGAAAGGCTTTGTCAACTGGAGAACACTTCTAAATGTTAAGAAATGAAGCCTCGGAGAGAATAGATTCTTATTAATTATTATTATTAATATTGTTTTCTGATGCTTGTGTGACCTTTGGCAAGTCACGGAAATCCTCTCACCATGCCGTACACCTGGGCCTCTTCTGAAGAGGTGTGCTTACCTCCACAAATCCAGACACCTGACTCACAACATTCCTTTGCCATTGAGATCTGAGAAAGAGCAAATTAAAGGATAGTTATTTATTACACTGTTTGTGCCATGAGTTGGCATCTCAGGTGGGTGCTCCTGACCCCATACCCATCTCACACCCAGGGAAAGCAGCATCAATGCCACGTCTCCACGCACTTACACAGTTTTGCTTAGCTTGACCTTGAGACTAGGGCTCCAAGCCCAGCTGGCCACCGATGGCCTCAGGCTGTCCATTGTGATTCAAGACATTTGTTCCTTAGGCAACTCTTCTGTGGCCGTCTGTCGCCCTTTTGGCATCAAGCAGCCGAACATGGTGGAGGCAGGAGCGGGATGAAGATGTCGAGCACTCCAGATCTGCTGAAAGAGCGAGCCGCAGCTCAGAGAGCTTTCTACCGTGAGCCTCATGTTTACCACGTAGCTGTTACGAAGAGCCAAAGGGCTAAAGGTCAAAAGGCTTTTACACTATTAACTGCTATGGGGAGGTAACATTGATTGAGGGTCTACCTTCAACAGCAACCTTCTGATTTTCCTTTTTAGTTTCTATTTATTAGATTTTCAATGAAGCAGAAATAACCTTTGTTGCTCAGTGAATGTTGATACCATCTGCATGGCTTCCTAAGCACTCCAGGAGATGTCTTTGATACGCTCATGTAGGTAGTTCCAAGCTAGTCCAGGGAGAAGCTGGGGAGAGCAATATTTGGCAATGGAAGGAATTAGAAAATGTACCAGGCCTACAAATCTACCATAATGGAAATTAAAGAATCTCGGATTCTAGGGAGAAGTGGTAAAATGCTCCTTTTACCAAAATGAAAATTGAACCTTGCGGAGCCCTGGTTTGGAAAGCTTTTTCTGAGCTTCATTGTTCTTTTGTTTCACTTCTTAGCAAAGGAGAGAGAAATCAGTATGCCATAAGCAGTTTCTAAGAACAAGAGAAAGCATGAGTAGAATTTCAAAAAACCTTTTTGTTTTTTGGTGGAAACTTTTTAGAGACATTTTGAGAGAATCAAGTGGCTTAGAAAGAACTGATTATTCTAAGTTACAGTTTAGAGAACAGAGACAGAAGCTGAGAAAGGAAGCCCCATCACATAAATGCTGGAGACCAAATGGATTGAGAATAAACTAGAAGGACTATTTTTTTTCTAAGTCAGAAGTTTATTTTCACATGAAGTGTTGGATTAAATCAGAGGAGCAAAATCCTTAAATACAATATTTTAAACTTCAAAATAAAGCAAAACCCAAAGCATACTCAAAGAAGTGATTTTCTGTGATAGTCTAAGAAAGTGATGTACTATGTTTAACAGTTTTTACTTGTGTAATTAGTTCAGATTTTTCAACTGCTCTGTAGCCTCTGGCTGCTGAGAACCTATTGAAAATCTTCTTTTCAACCTTCACTAGTGACTCTGATAGCTTGCCCGTCTTGTGTCTCGTATAAATAAGGCATTGCAGATGGCTGGAATGTCAGTGCTGGCTGTTGCTTGTCTTAAGACTGGTGTTGAAGAGTAGGGCATGGAGACTTGTGAAACCCTTTGAAAAGACTTCAACATTAGCAAGAGACACATGACACTTGGCACGATCAATTGGTCACAGATATTGCTTCTTTAGCATCTCCTTTGACCCACTGACCATCTACCAAGATGTTTTTTCCTGACCCAAGCCAGTTCCTCAAATTCCACATCATGTAAGAATAGAGAAAGGATTAAGACTACGAGTTCCCCCAAGTTTTCTCCAGTGTTTGCTTTTCTTATTGAGTTATCTTTTATGTTTTTTAAATGTATAATCACACAAGTGAAAAACAAGCAAAATCAAAAAGGAACTAAGTGACAGATCTTACAGGAGATTAGCACACACCCTTCCTTCCCAACTCATCCAGACGCAAATTATCTTTCAAGGCTGCCCTGTTCAACATTTTCTGGGCAGCCTTTCTGAGACCGTTCCAGAAACCCCCTCTGCACTTTTCCTTCTCTTAATTCTTATTTTATTAAGAATCTGCCCCACACCACTAGGACCAGTTTAAGTCACATCCTTCCTAATCTCTTGTAGGTATATATAAAGTAGTCCTATATCTCAACTTGAAATTGTAAGCTCTGTGAGGGCAAGGATATCTTATACTTCTCTTCTCTACCAGCACATTGTAGGTACGTAATACGGGCACTTGAATGCTGTTAAGGACTGCAGAAGCGGAGAAAGTCCTCAGAGATAAGGATTCATATATTCTCAATGCATCTTACTAAGCGGTAGAGGCATGTGATAACATATTAAATATCATAGGGCCATGAAATTGAAGGAAACGTTTCTCAGATTCTACAGAATCCCCATCCTTTCAGTTTTATTCCTGAACTATGTCTCCTCCTGCTGTAAGTAGCACATTACTGGGCTAGACATGATTCTCCCATTTAAAAGCAACTGTTCTGAATCAAGGAAAACAAAATTAAGTAAATTCTGAGAAGGGAATGAGCAAAAGTAACAGGCTCAACATCCTTCTGTTGGGGGATTAAAGCATTAATCATCCTATTATCTGCTATTTTGAACTTCGGCAAAGTTGCTGGAGGTCCACAGGAATTAGTTCCAATTAAAGAACTTTAGACCTTTCCCTCTTAGATCACTCACTGTTTTGGATTAAAAGAAGATGATGATGATAGCATGGTCCCGATAGTCTAATTGCAGTTACTTTTCTTTTTTGCTAAGAAATTGTAGAAAAGGTCACTTCAGATTTTAAAAATTAAGAGCTTCATTGTCAGAAAGTATTACTAATGCATTTAATTACTGTTTTAGAGTATCAAGAAGGTCTAAAGACAGGCATTTTATTTTAATACTTGCGATTCAATTGCATTAGTGACATTTGCTAATAACCTAAGGAAGTTACCTACTGTGGTGGTGAGTTTCGAGTTGTAAAGTTTAGCATTTTGATGTGGGATGCCAGGACTGTGTATAATGCACATAAAGGAGCAAGAATCAATGAACATGTCAATTTTAAAATGTTAAAAACCTGAAATATTCCCCAGTAACTCCGTTAGAAAAGACAAAATGTAATGGACAGTTGCAGTTATTTCTTGACAGACTGCCCAATAGCTTCTGTGGCAGAATTGCCACAATGCACATTTAAAAAGTTAGGAGAATCCTGGCAGATTGAGGTTGGCAGGTAAACTAATTCTGTAAAGTGGTAAATATGGCTAGGTTAATTGCTGAAGCTGCATTATCTTTCAGAGCTGTGCTTCCTTACCTGATGCATTGATTAAAATATAAAAATTTCAGTGTCCTTCCAGCCTTTAGAGAACTACCTTGTATGGTCAAGAAATATTAGATAGTTAATTATTCAGTTTTTGATATTTTTCAGTTATTCCTCAACCATCTTCCTGGACAGTGAGATGGAAGCTCAGTGTCTCACTACCAGATGTTAGATTTATTTGTGCATACTATTAAAGCCCTTGGTGGTCAGTTTGCTTAGTTGTTTGGAGAAAGAAGAAAGATGACTCAGTTTAGAAGTTTCCACTTATTCCAGTGTGGGGCTTTAGCTCAAAGACAGTGGTCTTAAGTCTACTACAGAGATAAATCTGTTTATTGTGTGGAGTGGGATTTTATGAATATATATTGAAAAAGTTGCTTTATTTTTCTGATCATGAAAGTAGCATGTTCATTATAGAAAATTTGGATTGTGAAAGAAAACTAAATTACTGAAAATCTTTTCATATGAAGAAAACCATTAACATTTTAATTTTACTTTTTCGCTTTTTCTGTGCAGAGGTTTTTTTGTATACAGTTTTCCACCTGTATGTTTAGTTTTGGACATTTTTTTTAAGCTTAACATTATAACCTAAGAATGTTCCTGTGTTCATTCAAATAATTAACGGACATGTGGGTTCTATTGAGTAGGTGTTCCATAGCTTACCTAGTCATTATCATATTGTTGAATATTTGAATTTCTCAACTGAAAAAATTTTTACTTTTCAAGTGGAAACGTTTACAATTTTTCACTATTTTAGTAGAGGTGCAATAGAAATCTTTGTGAGCATGTCTTTTTCTTGTATTTTGGAGTACTTTTCTAGGGTTGATTTGCTAGAGTAGAGTTTTTAATCAAAGGGTATGATAATACAATGAGATGATAAAATGGAAGTTTTGGCTGAGATAGCAAGGTACAAGAAATAATATATTCCACAGGATATATCAGACAAAATGCCAAATTTTAAGGAGATTATTAAAAGCCAGTCACATTTGTCTTAATTCTCTTATAAGAGTATAAAAGGGCCATGATTTGAATATTAGATGGAATTTTGAGGGGAAGTTCTTTGCTGTGAGTCCCCCTTCTTCCCTTCAAGGAAATGAATGGGGTGTGCCTGTACCTTGCCTCACCTCAGAGCATTTAATAATGCCCCATGGGTTTGAGTGACATTTGGACCAGTTTCTGACTCATACCTGAGAAATCTAAGAGGTGGGTGACTGGATAAATGCTATAATGAGGGCACAATGGAGAAATTATCAAAAGGGGAAAATCTGAACTCCCAGAATTTGTCCAGGAAAAGATATGTGGAAGCTTCTCAGGAGCCACACGTTAGAGAGACACCCAACATGGCTTCATCCTCAGTCCTGTCCAACGGATGCTAATTGACATTGTAGCAGACTTTTCTAGGCTGAAAAGGTAAACGGCAATCCTGAAAAAGATAGGTTTGCTGTTGTTGAGGACACTGCAGGTCTCTGAGCAGCTATGAAAGAGAAAGGAGGAATAGAGAAAACAGATCTGGTTACACAAGAAGCAAACATTAGACATTTGGCTGTGTTGCGTTTCAGGTAGCTATGAGACATCTAGATGGAACTACCTAGAAGATAGTAGCATGCCCAGGTTGGTGCTCATAGAGGCCTTGGCTAGAGATGTGATACTTATTCAGTCACACAATGAAGAATGTTGGAGGTCTGAGACAGTCTAAAGAGGGTATAGAGTGAGGTGAGAAGAAGGTAAAAGGCAGAATCCTGGCCTCCATCAGCCTAGAAGAAGATGAGAAACTAGCAAAAGAGGCTGAGAAAGAAAAAAGAGATAGATCCAAGGAGATCCAGGACCAAGCAATGTCATCAAATCCAAGGTTGGAAAGAATTCCAAATGGGGCATGGTCAGTAAGGGGGCCAAGTAAGTTGGGTTTTAAGATTAAATTGTTTTTGGCAAGTAGTGGGACACTGGTGAATACATCCGACTTACCCTCACTGCAGTGATGAGGGCAGAGGCCCAACTGCAGTGGATTGAATAGTGAATGGGTGGAGGAAGGGAGTCTGAGTGAAGACCATTCTTTCTAGGATCTTGCTTGTGAAAGGAAAGGGTGATATATTCTAGTGAGAGAAATGCTTAAAATATCAAGGGAAAGACTTGGGCACATGTGTAGATGATGAGGAAGGTGTCAGTGGAGCGCAGAAAAACAATATAGGAGAGAGAATAATTAACTAAAGGGCCAATCCTGGAGAAGACAAGGGGATATTAGATTGAGTCTCCTGACCCTCTGAATTGGAAACTGTTAAACAATTTAAGGTATATAAAGCAAGGAACGCTGTATAACCCTATAAAAATGATATCATTCTTTAGCATTGATGTTGAACATTCTCCAATATATTCTGTAAATGCAAAAACAAGGTAAATGTTGTATTTCGTATGCTACCAGGGCAATGATGAATGGTCGTGCAGACAGTGCACTAATATGTGAATGACGTCCTTCAGGAGTTGTGCATTACATGGTCTTCTAGGTGACATCCCTCTGGTGTGAGACAGCAATTCACATTACCTTTGCTAAAGGACTTTTTAAAGATTCTTCATATTCCTTTGTTCTGGTCAGTATTCAGAAGGGTAATCTTTTGATCATTTAACTTCCCGCTTATCTATTTATTCAAGGATATTCAACAATCAGACTTATGGATCAGAGTCTCCGCTTGAAAACTGTTTTCAAAGTGAACATTAATAAAGTAGTCTTCTGATGATAATTTTTTTCTTCATGTCACTTGTTGAAAGTGACGTGAGTGTTTCTGTCTGATGGTTGGGCTTCTTCTGAATGAGTAAATCATCATTCTGGTGTAAAATAGTGGTGGGTGAGAACTTGATTAATGCGAGTCCACCCCCTCAGAGTCAGACCTACTTTGATATGCTAACAAAAGTATCTCCCCTGTTCCTGCAAGTTAAAGGCCAATTCCTAGACTGTGATGAATTCATTAAGCCCAGTTGTACTTGTTCAGGCTCATTGCAGGCAGTCATTTGGCCTTTTCTTGTTGACACTGTTAAAGATAAAATTATTCATGACACTTGCTGAAGATTGTTAGAAAGGCTATTCAAGATGGGACTACCTCTATAGGTTCAGGGACAACTGCAATGGGGTTTTGCAGTGGGGGAGAGAGATTGGGTTCAACCCCAAATGCAGCATTAGCAAATGGAAGTTTATAGACAAGGAGCAAGTTGAGGGTCAATGGATGAAAGTTTACTAGAAGGAAACATCAGGAGTAAGGGCGAGATTCTTGCTGAAGGCAGGCCAGGGTGATCAGACATCACATGAAAGATGATGGAGATGAGGAACCAATCAGATATTGAAGGTGATCAAATACGGAGGATGGGACATTCTGGCTAAACTGACTTAGCAGGAGTTTTGCTAAAATTGGACAATGCAGAGACAAACATGCAAGACCAACATCAGGGTCTAGTTGAAAAAGACCTCAGAGTAGCTTGACTAAGTTTGGTCAAGGAGAGGATCTTTATCAAGACACTTTCCTACATGGCCCATTTTCTATTCAATGCAATGGCTTGATGGTCTCAGTCTTCTCTGTAAAGAAAGAGGAAAAGTCATGTGCATTGGGGCATGTGGGACATGGAGGGCTGTGAATGTGTGGAATTGGGGAGAGAACTGTATGGGCCATGAAAAGGATTATGGGGACTTGTTAAGGATGCAGCTAAGTTGTCCCAGTAGGCTAGACTGTTCTAGTTTTTAAGTTCCACATCCCAAGAACCCCTTCAATTTTAGGCAAACCAGGACCATTGGTCACCCTAGATACAGCTGATACTGGAGACTAAAAATTTATAGAAAAACGAATCTGTAGGATTCAAAGATTTCTTCTAAAGAGTTTCAGCAGCCAAGGAGTGGTGCCAAGAGGATGGGTGTTTGGATTGATCCCAAAGCACAGGGAGGTTGATGAAAAAAGATGACTGGTTGGGGATATTGAGAGAGAGTTAAAATGACCTAGATAGGGCAGGGCAGGAAGTGAGCCTGGGTCAGTCATATTTCTGGGTAACAACTTGAGTTTGCATTTGCTGGATCTAATCTCCTGTCCAGACTGCTGACTGGAGAGTCAGACAGTCCTAATCAGGTAATGTTGTTTCTCAACCAGGTAAAGTGTGAAATAGGCAGGCAAGAGCAGAGGGCCCTTAAGTAACACCACCAAATAAGAGCCCTCCTCACATCATTCCTTAAGGTTGTGTAGAACCATAGAATGTTGGAACTTGAAGGGACCTTACCATTCTTCTGGTCCAATTACTCCCCTGGACATCTGGGAAGGTTAAAGTAATGTTTCCATTATAAGGGACTATGTAAAGAGTCATTGCCTTTTTCTCTATAGTTGTGAGAGTGATTGAAGCAGTCACTGAATGAGCAGTTCATTTCGGTTAAGGGAGAAGAAATAACCACAACTGTTAGCCAGGTTGTAGATGTCTTAACAGTTCTGCTTCAGCGTGTAACATTTTGATCCACTGCTAAGAGATTATCCAGTTAGAGAAGAGTTAGATTGATTCTATGCTATATGGGCTGAGATTATGCCAATTACGTGGATACTGAGAAAAGAATGGTCAGTATTTTAAAGAACAAATTCATTGTTCAGTATTGAATACTCTTGTGATCAGTGTGTCTGAAATAGAAGTCTGAGTTGTTAGTAAATTCACTTCAGAGAAAATTGTTAAGTGTCTATAATTGTGGGCCAATACTTAGATGCTATAGGACAGAAATCAACAATTCACTTGGCCTGCCTGGGTTTGTCAAGTGTGGAAATAGAATAAAGCCCACCTCCAACCCCACCTTCCAAGTTCCAAAATTGCTCATGTCCTAATCCCAAGAACCTGTGAATATGCTATATTTTATGGCAGAGGGTTAAGGTTGCTGATGGAGTTAAGTTTGCTAATCAGCTGACTTTACCCTGGATAACTTGGGTAGGTCCAATGCAATCACAAGGCTCCTTAAGATGGAAGAGGAGGCAGAAAAGTTAGTGTCAAAATAATGCAGTAAGAGAAATCCATTGCTGGCTTCGAGGTTGAAAGGTGAACACTGGCCAAGGAATGCAGAAAGACTGTAGAAACTGGAAAAGACAAGACAATAGACTTTCCCCTACAGCCTCTGGAAAGAAACACAGTCTTGCTGACACCTTCTTTTAACCTGGTGAGACCCATTTTGGACTTCTGATCCCCAGAACTGTGAGATAATAAGATTGCATTGTTTTAAGCCACTCTACTTGTGTTAATTTGTTGCAGCAGCAACAGGAAAATAACACAGTGAAATGGAGGAGTATCAGGGGACAACATGGAGAGGTGGCTCAGTGGCAGTCTGGAGAGCGCCTTCCCAACACGCAGCTCCTGTTCAGCTCCTGCCAGTATTTCTTAGAGGGAATAAAGCCTCAGAATTGCCAAATTTTTCCATTTCTCAAAATAAGGTGAAGAAACAGATTTCTATGTGAAAGTTAACTGTTTTTATTTAATTATTTGCAGGTAGTTCAAATAATTAAAATTAAGTCTTGCACATTTATGCAAATAGTCATACATGAGGGTGTTCATCATGTATTGTTTGTGATAGCAAAGATTGGAAACAAACTAAATGTGTATCAAAGATGAGTATAAGTAAATGAATTTAAATATATGATAAAAAATGCACACGTTAGTCAAAGGCAGTGAACTGTGTATTCTAAGTATGTTAAGTAAAGATATAAAACAGAATGAGATATGTAGCATGACATCTCTTTTATTAGTATAAAAAATGCATAAAATAGTATATGTAGTTTAGGGAGGCTTATATGTATAAATAAAGAGAGTAATGTGATCAGGGTGGTAGTTGAGTGGGTGCAAAAAGCCAGGATGAGAGAGGTAACAACAAAAGTAGGAAAGTGTGTGGACTGATGACGATCATGTGCTGTGAACTGAGGTGCCCCACCCAGCTTTGATTGATCACGGTGTAAGCCGCAGCAGAGAGGACTGTGCGCTGGGTTAGACCCAGGGCTTTCCACTGGGGATACAAAGAGAACAAGGGAACAAAGAGAACGTAGCTCACCCCTTCAAAAGTCTTATAGAGAACTGGGGCAAAAGATGTGTAAATGCAGCAGAAAAGAAATCCAGTTATAAAAAACTGAACATGAATTCATTCATGTTTTGATTCATTCACTCATTCTTTGATCCAACATTCATTCAAATATCTGTTAAGCACCTGCTGTGCTCCCAGCAGTTTAACTGCAGTGTAACTGTGTAGTACAGGATTTGGTTGTAAGACTAGTAAGAGCTGTGCTTAATATTGTTTTTAAATTCCACCCAGCCTCCACCCCAAGATTAGGTCCAATACTTGTGATGTGGCAGTTAGCCTCTGAGTCTCGGATTCCTTCTTGGCATAAAGGGCATTATTCCCGTTCTAACACCATGTAGGACTGCCGTGAGGAAATAAGCAGGAAAGCTCTTGTGAAGGAGGAGCTTCCCGCAGGTGGAAGACACCTTCAGTGGGCTTCCTGTCTCCTTTTGGTGTGGTCCTCCCTCTCACCTCCACTTCCCCTGTAACTTGCCTCTGCCTCTCCCTGGTTCAGGCCCTCACTGCTGGTGCCCAAGGCACTGTCGAGGGCACCCAGGCTCCCACAGCATTTCCCTTCAGTCTGGCTTGTGATTTAAATGAGACAGATATTCCTAAAACACCTCCATTATCATTAAGTCATAAACTCACAAGGGAAGGGATTTAGATGTCTTCTTCAATCTTGTGCACATTGCTGAAATCCCAGACAGCTCACCTGGGAAATTTCCTCTTTGTATCTGTTTCCAACCTTTCCATTACATTTTTCTAAATTGCCTGCTGTGGTGAGGATGTGGTCATAGCTTCCCTCTGTTCTAGACAATTCCTTTATCCACGTTTCACCAATTTAAACGATGTTCTCCCTTACAGGCAGTTACGAAGATTCATTTGCGGGAAAAACTTCCCTGGAATAGTTGTATTCAAGCTGTGATGTTTCCTATAAAAAAATTTATTCCTGATAATAGGCCTCAGAGTGTCTGCCTAATTCCCACTGATACACATCTGTTCCATAAAGGGACATCTTTTTGGAATCAGTGGGATTTTAGAACAACTCATCAAAGGAAATATGAAAATCAGGTTGGGGGCAGATTTTCACTTTGAAGCCAAATACCTTTATCAGAATAATAATACAATTTATATGTTGGGGTGTATTAGCTCTTATTAACAATTTAAAGCTTCTGATGAAATGAAACATCGACCTAAAAGTTATGGAGAGATGGCTCTGTTTCATAGTTGGAGTTCCTGGGTATTTTTGGTGTTAAAGCAATGCATGATTATAGGAGAATGTTAGCTATAAACTGAAGCTGTTTCCTAGAGGGAATATATTTTGCAATAACTCCCATTCAACTGGAGTTCTCTGCAAACCAAGAAAGAGTTGAATTCCTCTTATTTACTTTTTATTGTTTGAAAATTGCTATTGCATTGCAAGTGTTAGAGATGTTTGGGAAAGAAGAATGAGGCATTATTAGAAACATATCCCTGGGGCATAATTTAGCATCACTAGTAGGAGGTGGAAGAAATGGCTTCATACTGAAAAAGCAATGTCTGAGAAATATTACCAGTAACATGCTACTAAAACTAAAGGCTGGACTGATTAGAATCAGGGGGAGTTTGGCTACATAAAAAGGCATTATTGGAACTTGTGGAAAGAAGGGAAAGAGGAGGTAGCTATAATGGTAAAATTAGGTTGCACTGGGGTAAAGAACACAATCCAAAGGCTTTATTAAAGAGTGAATAAATTAATAGCCCCCTTGCAGAGTCGTTACACATCAGATTATTTTTCTAAAGGACTCAATGTGCTTTACAAAGTGTAGATATGACTCACGGACCTCTAGGATATTCTGCATATGAAATATTATAAAGAGAAGTAAACTCACTAAAGTTTTGACTCATCTACGGATATAGGAAACTAAAAGGGGGAATTAGGACTTGAATCCAGGTATTTTTTTCCCCATGGAAACTCTTTTATTGCCAAATGAGATATTTGAAAAAATTTTTTTGTACAAACTGAGAATTCACTTAACAAAACATTTTAATTATAGTCCTGATAATCTTCCTGTGCTTGTTCTGACAATATAAATTATTTTTCTCTCAAAATACTTGGAAGAAAAAAGAAATTAACTTAAGTGATCATGGTAATAAAATATTATTTTGATCTTTGAGATCATACCTTTTAGAGTCTGGGTTAATTAAAAAAGATATTTTGTTATTTAAATTAGTTTTATCAATTATAAAAAAGTAAATCATACACATAATAGAAATTTCAAATAGTGCATGATTAAAGTGGAAAGTAAAAATATCTCTTTCTAATTCCTATTCTCATGGCCTGGAAGTTAAATATTAACTTCCTTTTATATGTCTTTTAGTGGTCCTATAAGATGATTCCTGTGTGTATGAACAGCATTTTAGGTTATATATTACTTATATAATGTGATATATAACACATATTCCACATCCTTTTGATTATACAAATTGAATGAGTGATGCATACTATATTATACCTTGCCTTTTTCACTTGTCAGAATAGCTTGGATATCTTATCTTTCCAAATCAGTGCGTTTTGACTTACGTCTCTTTCAAAGGTGGTACATTGTTCTATTTTGTGTTTTTACTATAATTATTTTGTGAAGGAAAAGCCCAGCTGGGCTAACGAGCTAAGTCACAAATCTAAGAGTGATAAGTGTTAGTTTACTGATCTAAGTTCTGCTGGGCTAACTCATAAATCTGAAGTTTAGTGTCAGTTTACTGGGCTAACAAGCTAACTCGTAAATCCAAGCTCAACAAGTGTCAGTAACGTGATCTGTTCCGAATTGATAAGCTTCAGTGTACTGATTCCTTGCTTTTTGTTGTTTGAGCCTTATTGGCTAATAGCCCATACTTGTAATTAACCCTATAAAACCTCATGTGCACGTCTTGGAGGTGCTCAGAGCTTCGGAGCAGAAGCCCCTCTGAGCCTGCCGGCGTAATAAATCTGAGTACTCCAACCCTCCGAGTGGTGCTTGTTTCTTGGCTGGCCTGTCATTTCCGTAACATTTCAGCCAGTTCTCCATTAATAAACATTTAAATGTTCCTCCTGCCATGTGTGTGTATAAGTGTGCGTGTGTGTACATGCTAAAACAAACAATGCTTGTATATGTATTTGTATACTCATGCAAGTATAACTGGAGGAAAAATTCCTACAAGTAGGATTTCCTGGCCAACTGGAGAATGTTTGTATGAAATTTAACCAAATATTTACAAATTGTCCTTACACAGGATCTATCAGCGTGTGCTCTCTAACAGAAGTTCAGGAAATGAACCACTTGCTAATTCCCACAATGAAATTGTGTATTATCACACTATCAGATAGCAAACAATGGTATCCTGTTGCTATATTTGTATCTTTAATAAGGAGTGAGGTTGAGGATCTTTCTCTATGTTTGTTTCTCATTTAAGGTCTTTTTCTCTGAAAGGCTAGTTTATGTCCTTAGATTAATTTTCTCATAGATTGCTTATCTATTTCTTTATTGATTTGTCAGAACTTTTTATATATCAGGAAATTAGTCATCATTTTCTCATATGTTTTGAAAATACTTTTAGTTTGTTCTTTGCATTTTGACTTTGTAATGTAAAATTTTTTTGCACATTGAGTTAAAAATTTTTATATACCAACATTGATTAAATTCTTTTAGGCTTTCTGAGTTTGTTTGATATTTAGAAAGATTTTCCTCACCTTAAGTTTATAAACATATTCACACACATTCTAGTTCTTTTACATTTTAATTCTTTTTACATTTAAATCTTTGATGCATCTAGGTTGTATTTTGTAGTGACGATCATTTGTTAAGGCAATAAATTATTTTAATTTTTTTTCCCCAAATGGCTACTGTATTATCATGGCTTAATTATTGAATAATTTATCATTTCCCTAATGAAGTAAAATTCTGTGTTTATTAAAAATGAAATTCCCATGTATATTTAGCTTTGTTTTCATACTTTCCATTCTGTCCCTTTCTTTGGACATATTTTTCTATGCTAATACCATATAATTTCAATGACAGTTGCTTTAAAGCATGTTAACTATCCAGTAGAGCTAGTTTCCCCTCATTGCTCTTCTTTTATGGAATTTTTCTAGTTAAACAGATGTGTTCATTTTTATAGATGATCTTGATCATCAAAAGAGACATTGAAAAAAATTCTATAGGATTACATTGATTTCATAGATTGATTTCAGCTAGAATTGACATTTTTGCAATTTTAAAATTTCTTCATATTAATCTTAGAAAGTTCTTATTAAGTTTATTTTTAGTTTCCCCACCCCTTTTGCTATTGTAAATGGGATATTTTCTTCTACTGTATTTTGCATTTTTTATTGTATTTAAAAACTAGGTTGATCTGCAGTATGATATATATATCATTAGATTGGCCTGCAGGATTACATGTCTGTGTAGAAATTATTACCTATTATCTATCTATGTATCTATCAGTCATCTATTTTTATGCTTTTGTAGCTGTGTTGGTCTTTGTAAAAAGTTTTAAAATTTGCCTTCTTTTTCATGCTCTGGAATCTTTAGCCTCAGAGTTATGTTTTTTTTTTGAAGATTTGATAAAATTCGTACCATCTGGACAATAATTTCATCCATATTTCAAGTGTTTTTTTCACAGTAGGGGATAATGTATCTTCTTGTAATTCAATATCTTTTCTTTGTTTATGTCCCATATTTAAAATTTTATGTTTGTTTTTTTAAATCTTGATTAGTTTACCTATTTAAAATTGTTTTAATTGGATTTTTAAAGGAATCAGCTCTTCAATATATTTCCTTGCCTAATCTATTCTTTTTCTATTTAACTTTTATTACTTTCTGCCTTTAATTTTCAAGTTTTTTGGTTCTTTTTCTAACTTTTTGGTTGAGTTATTTATTTTTATTTTACCTTGTTTAGAAATCCATGTTAGACTATGATTGTTTTATCGGAACATTGCTATAGCTGGGTTTAATAGATGCCACTGTATAGGGTGTTCACAGATGTTACTTTTCAGATATGCTACAATCTAAAATTTAAGTTTTTAAAAAGTGTTTTCAAGTGGTTGGAGTTTTCTTTTTGTTTCATTACATAAGTGTTAGCTTCATTGTATGATGGCCTGTGAATACTTCCTGTACTACTTAACAGTTTGTGTAAGTTATTGTGGTTTCCTCTAGGCTTAGTATTTGATCAATTTTTGTTGATCATGATCACGTTCCATGAGCTTGGAAAGAAGATGAACTCTCTCTTTTGGGAGATATAAAATTCAGTAGATCATTCATTTATTAACTCAATACGTAATATATAAGTGCATAATTATTCACTTTAAATACAAGTATTTATATATGCCAGATTCCAATCTAAGCATTAGGGATGGCAGAGTGAATAAGATAAAAAAAAAAAAACTCTGTGTTTGTGGAGCCTTCATTCTAGTAAAGGAGACAGAAAGTAATCAAGCAAATACATGTAGATACATTTTCATTTCTGACAAATGCTTTGAAAAAAAGTAAATTTGACAAGGAGATGGGAATGACTAGGCTCAGGAGATAGGAGAGCACTGTTAGAGGGTCCTCAGCAAAGTCCTTCTGGGTGGTGACATTTGAGCAGGGACTAGCCTGAAGCGAGTGAGGAAGCATTTGGTCATGAGAGGACAGCACACCTGGCAGAGAAGGAGAACTGGCAGTGATAAGACCTGAGTATTGGAGGACAGCAACATGAAGGCACATCTGACCCACGTGGAGTGAGTGAAGAGGGGCATGGCAGGAGGTGGGTCAGGGAGACAGGCAGGAGTCCCAGTAATGAATTTGGAGATCTTTGAAACAGAAGGTGACACAGTCTTATTCATATTTTTAAAATGCCACTCTGGCAGTTACCTTTTAAGTCTGCTTTATTATGGTATTTAAATATTCTATGTATCTTTACTTATTATATTTCTGTCTCCTTGATTTGTCAAAGATTCAGAAAGTTGGGGTAAAGACTCCTCCTACCATGCTTCTTTCTGTTTATTTCTGCCTTTGCTTGTCATGTTTTTTTTTTTTTTTATGTGCTTTGATGCTAAGCTACTTAAGAATAAAAAGTTTCAAGCACTTTGGATTGTATTTTTATTTTAAGGATCTCTTCCTTTTCTTGTGTAATGATTTTTCCCTTGAATTCACCCATTATGTGTCAATATTGCAATGATTGCTTTACTTTTTTTTTGGATTTTCTTGGTATACCTTTGTTTATCCCTTTTTAGACAACATTCTGAGTTATATTTTTTCAATTATTAAAATTCAGTCTATTTTTTTCTTTTACTAAATGATCTGTTTTTGTTTTGTGTATTTAAAAAAATTTTTTTTATAATTAGGAAAATTTATAATCTATTTTTAAGTATTTGGTGGTTAACCCTCTAAACTTCCATATATACTTATGTCAATTTCTTGACTTTTAGATAGTTTGTATTGAGTTACCACTCTGAAATTTGTAGAAATTGACATACTTACACTGCATTATCTCGTCCACACTTAATAATCTTCCTCCTTTAAGAATAATTGCATTCTGTTCTACAATTCTAATCCCTCAGTCGTTAAGACATATCCAGTTTCTTCATTGTATAGCAAATTCCCTGAGATCTTTATTTTAATTATTTTTTGTTTTTACTCAGTTTAAAAAAGTTAAGAAAACCTCAAAAGTGTTTTATGTTTTTATATGCTTACTTTTCTGGTAAGATCTGTCTTATAATAAATCTTCGCTATATATACACAATTTTGGGGTCCAGTTTGTTTTCCATAATAATTTATAGGCATTATTGCACAGAACTGGGAAATTTTTTTCCTCTATTATATCTTCTTAATCAATATTGATATAAGTACCATGATCCCCATGCGTCTCTTCCTGATTTATCATCTTCTCTCTAATCAGATGCATCTTTTTATCTTCTTAATCCTGATCTCTCCAACTATATTTTCAAAACTGTCTTCTAATTTTAGTTGCTTCTCATGTGGTTTTCATTTCCATAGTGATTTTATTTCATTTTTTGTTTCCATTTGTCATCTGTCAAATTATCTTATTATCTCTCCTTTGGTTTCCCTGTCTCCTTTGAGCTTTTATTTCCCCCTCAGAGTCCAAGTTAACTTTACTTGGAATTTATTTTCTTTGAAATTTTCTTCTGTAAGTTTCTTTGAAATGCTTCTTCTGATATTTTAATTTTCAACTAATTTTTGCTCCTCATATTCCTCTCTAACTTCCCTGCAATACCTCAGTATAGACATTGTGCTGGTTCTACTACTCCTCTGAGTGACGTCTTCTGGGCCTGGACTGCCTGTTTGGCTGACAGTGGAGTGGGGATGGGTGAGAGGAATGACCCCATCTTGGATTGCTGTCTCACACACTTTCTTACCAGAATCCTTTGACCATCTTCCCTCTGCGGAATGTCTCCCTTTAATTTGTGTGCTTCTCCTTTTGGGGATATTCAGGAGGTCCTCGGTGGGGGTTGCAGGAAAGGGTGGAGTGTTGAAAGTCCTTCATGGACAGTCTAGCATGAATTTAACTGCACAGCTCACTGCTGCCAGCAGTAGAATCCTCATGATTACCACTTACCCTCTCTGCTGTTCTTTGCCTTTTGTTAGGCTTGCTTCCCCAGTTATGAAGCACTCCTATTATTTTTGGCAAATATTCTTCCTAGTTTAAGGTTGGGATTTATCTGTTCCAAGTTTCACTGGAGATGATGGTTTCCTCACATTTTGCTGCTTTCAGTGTGCTTTGGGGAGGACTGGTAAACAAAAAACCATTTACTCCTCTACCTTTAATTGGAAATTCCACATCAGTGGTTTATTGTTTTTCTTTTTTTCCCCTAGTCTAAAGAAATCTCATTACAAATGATTTTAAAGAATTCACAGTAACTCATTATTTAACAAATTTATCAAAATATAAATCCAGTAAGGCATCACCAACAGTTTCATTGAGAAGACCAGGGGTTTCTGGCTAGCACGAATGTCCATTCAAGTTCATAGTCCCAAAACGTTTATTACTGAACCATAAAGTCACAAAATGGTGGGTTGGAGTATGTAAAGGCAAAGTTTGGGATCAGACTGGCAAGTTTAAATTTCAGTTTAATTTCAGCATTATTTAGTAGGAAATGAGGAAGTCATTGACATCTTTACCAGGAAAGTCACTTGATGAGAACTCAGTTTAAGAAAGATGGAATGAGAGAGAAGAGATGAAGGATTAACAGAGAGGAGACTGATTAAGAGGCTTCTGCTGTCATATTTTTGGAATTTGACATGTTTCTCATTGACTACCTCAGAGTTGCCAATCCTGAAATAGAGAATAAAAAGAGGGAAATACTACCTGTTTTTGGCAAACTGTCTGGTATAAAGGACACTTGTCACAGTGCTCCTGCTTATCTATTACTAAAATGCTACAAGTTCCAGTTTTTAGTCAGATACATTTGATAGCTGCCTGAAATGCATGTAGACTCTGAACCAACGTGACAACACAGGAAACTTCTGAATTTCTCTCTTCTCACTGACATGCTGAATATGTGGTTGCACATGAAACAGTTCTCTCAGAGAGGGATTCAGAAACTAGTTGAGTGACTCCTACACATTGGGAGACTAAGAGAACAGCTACATTGAAATGGGTAGGAGAGACTGAGACATAATCTCACACTACAATCCCCACCCCCAGTACAGCACCATATAGTCAAGAGGGAACCCCCAATTCCCAGATTCTCCCTGAGGACTGAAAGGTTTGAACCACAAATATAGCGTCCCAACTTTTAAGGCTGTCACACCTGGGGAATAGGTCCCCCACCAATCACCTGGCTCTGAAAGCCAGTGGGGCTTGTGTTCATGAGTCCCATAGGACAACAGTAAACTGAGAAGCAGTTAATAGTCATGCAAACACCCACTGCAGTGACCCCCCTGCCAGGGCTCAGTGCAGAGAGAGCAGGCAAAAATGCCCGTTGTCTATTGCCAGTATACCAATATGCCAGTGGATACACAATATAAAAGGATATAACTTGTGATATCAAGAACACAAAATGCGGAAGAGGGGAGTATAAAATACAGAGCTTTTATATGCATTTAAAGATGAGTTGTTATCAGCTGAAAATAGACTGTTATAACTATAAGATACTTCATATAAGCCTCATGGTAACCACAAAGTGGAAACCTATAGTAGATACACAAAGGATGAAGGAGTCAAAGCACGCCACATCTGAAAAAAGCATTAAATTACAAAGGAAGAGAAGAAGAGAGGAAGAAAGGAGCAAGGGGACTACAAACTAGCCAGAAAACACTTAAGAAAATGGCACTAGTTAGTACCATACCTATCAATAATTACTTTAAATCAAAATGGATTAAATTCTCCAATCAAAAAACACAATGGCTGAATGGATTTAAAAAAAATACCCAATTATATATTGTCTGCAAAAGACTCACTTCAGCTTTAAGAACACATAGTTTGTAAGTGAAGAGATGGAAAGAGATATTCCATGCAGATGAAAACCAAAAGCAAGCAGGAATAGCTGTATTTATTTCAGACAAAATTGGCTTTAAAACAAAGACTGCAATAGTAAACAAAGATGGCCATTATATAACGATAAAAGGGTCAATTCATCAAGAGGATGTAACATCTGTAAATATTTATGCGCCCAAATAGGCACAACTAAATACATAAAGCAAATATTAAAGATCTTAAGGGAGGGATAGACAGCAACACAACAATACTAGGGGACGTCAGTGCCACCTTTTCAACAATGGATAATTCATTCAGACAGAAAATCGATAAGACAACATTGAGCTTAGACTATACATTAGGTCATATGGTCCGAATAAACATATACATTCCACCCAACAGCCAGAGTGCACGTTCTTGTCAAGTGCACGTTCTTGTCAAGTGCACACGGAACATTCTCCAGGGTAGGTCATATGTTAGGCCATAGAACAAATCTTAATAAATTTAAGAAGATTAAAGTCAGCTCAAGTATCTTTCCTAACCCCAGTGCTATGGAATTAGAAATCAATTACAAGAGGAAAACTGGAAAATTAACAAATATGTGGAGATTAAACAACATGCTCCTGAAGAACCAATGAATCACAGAAGAAATAAAAGGGAAAATTAAAAAAAAAAATCTTCGGGCAAATGAAAGTGGAAATTTCAGGTTTACAAACCTTATGGTCTGCAACAAAATGGTTGTAAGAGGGAATTTTACAGTGATAAACAGATACCTTCAGAAAAAAGAAAGATCTCAAACAACCTAGCCTATGGAACTTACACCTTAAGGAACTATAAACGGAAGAACAAACTAAGCCCACAATTAGTAGAAGGAAGGAAATAACAAAGATCAGAGCAGAAATAAATGTAGTAGAGGCTGTGAATATACATAATGGCACATTTATTAGTGATACATACTTACTTGGGAGAAAGACTGTTAGACATTGTGGAGAAGGAGTAGGAAATAGAATATTGTTTTACCCTTGAGAAGTTTATATTCTATAGTGTGTTGGGCACAATAAGGTCCCCCAAAGATGTCCACATCCTAATCCCCTGGAATCTGTGGACATGTTACCTTACTTGGCAAAGGGACTTTCCAGATGTAATTCAGGTTAAAGACTTTGAGACAGAGAAGTTAACCTGGATCTTCTGGGAGGGCTAGTGTAATCACATGAGTCTTTGAAAGTGGAGAACCTTTCCTGGATTTGGTCAGAGAAAGATGATGGAGAAGGGACAGAGAAATGTAATATTTCTGGCTTTGAAGATGAAGGAAAGGACTTACAAGCCAAGGCATGTGCGTAGCCTCTAGGAGCTGTAAAAGGCAAGGGAATGGATTCTCCCCTAGAGCTTCTAGAAAGAAATGACATCCTGCTTATTCGATTTTAGCCCAGTGAGACCCATGTTAGGTTTCTGGTCTGTAGAACTATTGGATAATAAGTTTTTGTTATTTTGAGCCACTACATTAATAATAATTTGTTATGGCAGCAGTAGAAAACTATACCTACAGGAATATAAGTTTTTATATCTGTGGGAATTGTGGCACAAAGTATGGCACTTCTCATATTTTGCTAATTCAATTTAGACAGTTTGAGGCAAAATATGGGAAGTTCTATAGAGACATGACCAAAGCCTTCTAAGAGTTGAGATCAAAAGAGGGACAAGAAGAACTTCAAGAGGGAGGGGGGCATTTATATGATCTGTGTTTTTGAAGTAAAAACAATTTCAAGAAACAGAGGTGAGGAAGACAAATTCTGTGCCGAGGAAATGGGGTTAATGAAGGCAAGCAAGTGTGAGAATATGTATACTGCGTTGGGAAAGAGGTGGATAGGTCAGTATTTTGATATGGTTGATTTGATTAATGTTGCTAAAGTATTTATTTTCACTATTGAATATTTTTATTGAATCACAAATTTATAAAATGTTCCGAATGCAGTGATATAGAGAAGCTTAGGTTGGAACCAGATTATAAAAAGTTTTGAATAATAGGCAAAGTCTATTATTTTTATTTAACATATATTAAAATAATATGTGAATATATTAAAAATTTGTTGCTTTAAAGAAAAAGGTAAAGCTTTGGTCCAGGAAAAAAGGACAATTGGCTGGGGAAGAAAGAGGACAAAGAATAGCTGGCAGGAGAATAGTTAGGACGCCAGTGAGTCTGTCTAGATGAGGTAGTGACATCTGTCTAAGGAAAGTACACCACAGACGTCAGTAAATTTTTGCACACATCTTCTGTGGTATTTCTTTCAAGGAATATTACTCTGTGGTTAAGTTCCCTATCTTGTGGACCGTTGGGCATATGTGAAATGCAAGACCAATATGCTAAACATAAAATTATGATTACAAGTGATTTAACTAACTTGAAACACATTACTTCAGCAGTTGGCAAATGAAGCTGGTAAACCCCTCTCCCCCATGCTCTAATAGTTTTGATCTTCCAAGCCTGCCTGCTTTTCTTGGTTGAACGGGAGGAGAGTGTCTGAAATTTTCCACCTTCCTTGGTTTGGTTTTAATCGTCCCCAATACTCTACTGTGATCTCTAAGATGGTCCTACTGCCATCCTTAAGAGATCCATTGCCTGTATCGTTAGAGGCTGCTTGCCTCAGCTGTGGCCAACTTGGACTTCAAGGACCTTGAAAACTTGCCAATTTCTCCAGAAGGACTAGAAGTAACCTCTTTGAGTTTACTTTTGTTCTCTATGCCTTCCTCCTTACCATCTGTCTCCTGCTCTTTCTTTTTTCATCTCCTAATTTCTGTGGAGCGTTTCCCTCTCCAATTGTTCCACAGACTCCTTTGTTTGCCGCTTCTCATAAGGAACAGCCTTCAGCTTTATTTTTAGGGTGTTATTCTAGGTGGGAAACATAAAGGTGACAGGTTTTGTGACAAGTGATTGACTGGGTTAGGATGAGAGGAATAAACAGAGGATAAAGATGGCTGGAATGTTTCAGCCTGGGTGCCTGGGAGAATGTGATTTATTAACAGAAAATGAAAATTAAGGAGGAACGGGCTCAGATGGCCAGGGTTTGGTTTTAGAACATGCTGAATTTGAGGCTCTAAATGCCTATTTTAAGTGGAACTGAATAGCAGACATTTGGAAGTGGCAGTGTGGCCTGGTGAAGATAATGATTCTGTGGTAAAATTTGCTGGTAGGCATACAGGTGGCTAATTTTAGAGATGAAAATATGTGAGAAGAGTGAGTTTGAGAAAATACATAGAGAAGGAAAGAAGAACAAAGAGAAAGTCATGGGCAGGCTGCTTTGTTTGTTAGCTTTGACAAATCTTCCTTTCCTTCTATTGGTAAGAAGTCTAGTTGACTCACTGAGGGTGTCCTTCTGGCCAACTTTTAGCAACCAGAAGGCAGTGTTCTTACTCTTGGATCCACTGCCCTTGGCATTGGCCTGGGATATGGGGATTTGACAAATCTATTCTCTAGTGGGCTATCTCATTCAGTGCCATTTTGCCACTAGAATTAAAAGTCCCCAACTGGAGCTGCATATCCCAAGTATACGTTCTGCCTTTCAATCATCACAAAGTCTCTCCAAGTTAATCGAGAGAGGGAAAACCCAAATACTGTTTTTCCCCTCTGAGTCTATAGCGATAAACAGTAATGAAAGTGCAGTCTTTGTGAATATACAAAAAATGATCTGCACCCATGTTGGTATGCTCTGGGAATACTTCAACGCATTCAAATAGCTTTTCCTCTAATACATTTCTTTGTAGTAATGGCTTTCTAAGTTGCACCCATGTGAAAAGCTTTTAATTTGGTTAAATTTATGCTAGGAGCTGTTGGAAATTAGAGCTTTGCAGGGGTTCCTCCCCTCCTCTCATTGTAATTCTCATGTGAATTTCTTCCCTGCAAAGTTATGCACTCTCCATCTGGCCACATTCATAAGCCATCCTTCTCATAGAACTTTGATAAAATGCATCAGCTTCTTTGGAATTAGATTAGCATCTCGATCTGAGAGCTTTCCAGACTCTTCCTGCTGACAGGAGATGAAAGCCTCATAAATAAAAATGCTGCTCTGTTTGCCTCTATGTTGTGATGGACCCTGTGAAAGAGAAAGACAATTAGATTTAAACATCTTTTCATTCGGTGTTACAGATATTCCCTCCTTCCATGGCTTGACACTAATGTTATCTCTTCCAGTGTTATCTACCGTGAAGATTGTGTAATAGCACTGGAAAGTTAAATAGCACCCTTCAAACTAGCACTTGCTTCTTCTAACTACTCTAGAAAATCTTTTCAGTGGAAGATGTGGATTCTTTGTGCTTCATTATCAGTTACCATCATTTTAAATAAGGTAATAATGAATTTGTTTTCTTCTCAGAATTTCATGTCCAAAAATAGTCAATAATAATAGACTGTCTATTTGGAATAAAACACCATATTAAAATCTGCACATTAGACCGGAAGTAGATACTTAAACCTATGTCTTTATTTAACATAGGTTAATAATTTGTAGGTGACATGTAAGCACATAAGGCAATT
The DNA here is from genome assembly GCF_048773025.1 of Camelus bactrianus. NCBI lineage: Eukaryota > Metazoa > Chordata > Mammalia > Artiodactyla > Camelidae > Camelus > Camelus bactrianus. Next base: position 42,444,498 of record NC_133539.1, read on the forward strand.
CTGGGACACACAATTCAGACTTAGGGTCCACTTGACTTGAGGTATAACTGAATACAACTGAGATGGGACTCAGTTTGACCTTATCAATATGATGTTTTTTGTGATTATTCTATTTTTGTATTAAGTGATTTTGGGCAGGTGAGGTTATTATTATGATTAATACATTTACGATAGAGTTAATAATAATAATTTATATTATCTGAGAATAAGGTGGTTAGGATCTGGAAGAGGACAATGGCTATAAGATTTCAAGAAATGTCAGGTTGGACCTCAGTGTTGTGGCAGTGTGAGCTGTTCCCTTTGTCCCTCCCCTTCAATCTACAATCAGTAAAATGTCCATAACTCACCAAAGTCTCCTTTGCCCAACACACCAGGATGCTGGAGAATCCCACATACCAGTGTCTCTAGAGAGGGGGGACTGGACCACATAGAGGAGGCAAAACTGAGGGGACAGTGGAGGTGGGACCTGTGATCCTGGCTCCCTAGCCACAGCAGCTGAGCCTGCAGGCCCAGAGAACCCAGTAGCGGGAGAGGAGGCTGTGTCAGCAACTCCGGCCTTCTAGTCACAGCAGGGCCCACAGCCACGGGGAGTGGGCAGCAGCAGCAGCAGGGCCTGTGTCCCTGTCCCTTTGGCTGTGGAAGCACCTGTGGCTCTGGCCTTCCAGCCTGCAGTGGCAGCGCCGGTGAACCTGACAACCCTAGGGGTAGCAGAGGCACTGCAGACCCTGGTCTCCCCGCTTTCCCCTGTGGGGGCAGGGTGCAACCCCAGACGTGGTGAAAGCACCCACCATTCCAGTGCCCCAGGCAGCAGTGCTGGCAATGGCTGTGCCACTGGCAGCAGCAAGGCGCCACTACTCCGGGAGGCAAAAGCAGAGCAATGACAGCAAGAAAGCACGGCAGCATCTCTGGGAGAGATGGTGGAGAATGGAAAATGCTGATCTCAAATGTAACTGGAGGCAGCTCAGATAAGAGAAACCGAAATTTTGTGCTATAGTGCCACCTGCTGAAAAAGTAAAGAAAGACCTCTAATTACTAATGTTGAATCAAGTAAAAAAAACTTGACCTAAAGAAGAAATGGGTTTGTTACTTCAAATGTACCAGGAGAGAAACACCATCAAGTATGCTGAAAAACATAGTTATATGGTATCACAAAAAGAAAATGACAGAATTCCATAAACAAACCAATTTTAAAGTCATGAACTGTTGTGATCAAGTTGATAGAGAATTCAAAATAGCTGTCATGAAGAAACTCAGTGAGCTACAGGAAAACTTAGAAAGGCAAAAAAATTCAATGAGCTTAGGGATAAAATTAATGAACAGAAGAAATATTTTACCAAAAAGATTGAAACTCCAAAAAGAGAACCAAACAGAAATTCTAGAGCTGAAGAACTCAATAAATGAGATGAAGAACATATTAGAAAGCACTGGAAATAGAGAAGACCATATAGGAGAGAGAATTAGTAAGTCTGAAGATAGAAACAGAAATAACACAGGTAGAAGAGGAGAGAGAACTAGATCTAATTCTGTGAGAATTCTCTGACTTCATTAGGAAGGGCAATGGAAGAATGATTGGTATCCCAGAAGGAGAAGAGGGAGAAGGGAGCAGAGAGTTCATTTAAATAACAGCCAAGAACTCCCTCAACTCAGGGAAAGAACTGGATATACAAGTTCGTGAAGCTAAGACACTACCTAATTACCTCAGCACAAAAAGACTTTCTCCAAGACATATTATATTATAATTGTCAGAAGTCAATGACAAAGAAAGAATTTTAAAGGTAACAAGGAAAAAAGGGAAATAACCTACAAAGGAACCCCCATTAAGCTATCAGCAGATTTCTCAGCAGCAACTGAAGAGAAGAGAATGCTCCCTAACATATTTTACGAGGCCAGCATTTACCCTGAAATAAAAGTCAGACAAAACAACACAAAAAATAAAATTATATGCCATTATCTCTGATGAACATAGATGAAAAAATCTCGGCGAAATATTAGCAAACCAAATACAATAATACAGTAAGAGGATCACACGCCATGATCAAGTGGGATCTAATCCAAGAAGGGTTCAACGTCTACAAATCAAGTAACAGGATACACTACATTAACAGAATGAAAAATAAAGATCACATAATCATCTCAATAGATGCAGAAAAAGTATTAGATAAGATTTAATACCAATTTATGATAAAAACTCAATAAAATGGATATAGAACAAATGTACCTTAACATCAAAAGGCCGTATATGATAAGCCCACAGCTAACATCATACTCAATGGTGAAAAACTGAAAGCTTTTCCTTTAGATGAGGAACAAGACAAGAATGCCCATTATCTCTACTTTTATTCAGCATAGTATTGGAAGTCCTAGCCACAGCACTCATAAAAGAAAAGGAAATAAAAGACATCCAAATTGGAAGGGAAGAAGTAAAACTGTCACTATTTACACATGATATGATGCATATATGGAAAACCCTAAAGATTCCACCAAAAAAAAAAAAACTATGAGATGTAATAAATGAATTCAGTAAAGTTGTAGTATATGAGGTTAATATACAGAAATCTGTTGCATTTATATACACTAGTAATGAACTATCAGAAGGAGAAGTCAAGAAAACAATTGCATCTAAAATCACATCAAAAAGGATAAAATACCTCGGAATGAATTTAACCAAGGAGGTGAAAGACTTGTACACCAAAAACTTACATTGTTGAAAGGAATTGAAGAAGGCACAACAAAATGGTAAGAGTCCTTGCTCATAGATTGGAAGAATTAACACTGTTAAAAATGTTCATATTATCTAAAACAATCTACAGATTCAATGCAATCCCTATTAAAATCTCAATGACATTTTTCACAGAAATAGAACAAAAAAACCCTAAAATGTATATGGAACCACAGAAGATCCTGAATAGCTGAAAGAATCCTAAGAAAAGAACTAAAGGTATTACACCTCCTGATTTCATATTTTACTGTAAAGCTGTAGCAATCAGTACAACATAGTACTGGAAAAAATAGACACTGAGATCAATGGAACACAGTTGAGAGCCTAGAAATAAACCCATACATATGGGGGCACATAATTTACAAAAAAAGGAGCAAAAGACGTACAATAGAGAAAGGATAGTTTCTTCAATAGATAGTATTGGGAAAATTGGGCAGCCACGTGCAAAAGAGTGAAACTAGACCACTCTCTCATACCATACACAAAAGTCAACTCAAAATTGGTTAAAAACTTGAATGTAAGACCTGAAGCCATAAAACTCCCAGAAGAAAACATAGGCAATACACTCTTTGACTCCTTAGCGATATCTTTCCAGTGTGTCTCCTCAAGCAAGGGAAACAAAAGTGAAAATAAACAAATGGGACTGCATCAAACTGAAAGGCTTCTGTACAGCAAAGGAAACCATCAACAAAATGAAAAGACAGCCTACTTAATGGGAGAAGATATTTGCAAATCATATATCTGATAGAGATTAATATATATGTATAAATATATAAATAGCTCATATGACTCAACAGCAATAAAACAAATGATTTAAAAAAAATGGGCAGGGGATCTGAATAGGCCTTTTTCCAAGGAAGACATACAAATGGCCAACAGGCACATGAAAAGATGTTTGACATCACAAGGTATTGAATATAGTTCCCTGTGCCATATAGTAAGAACTTGCTGTTTATCTGTTTTATATATAGTAGTTAGTATCTGCAAATCCTGAGCTCCCAATTTATCCTTCCACCCCCTCCTTCCCCTCTGGTAACTACAAGTTTGTTTTCTATGTTTGTGAGTCTGTTTCTGTTTTGTAAATAAGTTCATTTGTCTCTTCTGAAAAGGAATACACACACACACACAAGTACATATATATATATAAAACTGAAACACTGTGCTGTACACCAGAAATTAATACATTGTAAACTAATTATACTTCAATAAAAAAGATGTTCAAGATCACTAATTATTATGAAAATCCAAATCAAAACCATACTAAGATATCACCTTATGCCTGTTAGAATGACTATTATAAAAAAAGGCAAGAAATAACAAGTGTTGGAGAGGATGTGAAAACACGGAAATCCTCATATACTGTTGGTGCAAATGTAAATTGGTACAGCCACTATGGAAAACAGTATGGAGATTCCCCCCCCCCCCCAAATTAAAAATAGAACTGTCACATAAGCCAGCTATTTCACTTCTGGGTATTTATTGAAAGTATATAAAAACACTAATTTGAAGAGATATATGTACCCAGAAGTTTATTGCAGCATTGTTTACAATAGTCAAGGTATGGAAACAACCTAAGTGCCTATCAGTGGATGAATCGATAAAGAAGATACGATATGTTATAAACTAAAATTACCTCAATTAAAAAAACATATCACTGTTTCTGAAGTCAAAGTTAAAGAGATTTAGAGAAAGAGAGAGTTACATGGTCTTAAAATCAAAAGTCTGAAGCACATCACAAAGACTGGTAGGTTTTGGCTGGAGTGTATCTATGATTGAGTGATGAGGAGGAAGACAGCCTGCTAACAATCAGACTCATTACAAGAAAGAGCTGATGGAGAGCAACGTGGAAATGGTAATAGAAATAATTTTGTGTCTTTGAAGCAAATTCAAATTTCTCATCTTGAGATAAATTGGAATTCTAGTTTTTTCGAAAATGAAGTTTTAAGTGATATTTTTTCCTTCACATTCTCAAGACTGATGTTGTCTCTTTGAAGCTACTCTCTGCCTTTCAATAACTCCCATTTATCTTCCATGCCCTTTGAAAACATTTTTTAATAAACTGTAATAGGAAATAAGTTGTTTTATTTTCTAAGGTATGGAGACATTTATACTGCATTGCTTTTATATATTAGAACTTCCTAAAGTTAAACTCCAGAGAAAAACAATTGCCTAAGAGGGTGGTTAAAATTTTAGTTCAGCTTTGATCAACAGTTTATGCCTGAGTTATCCTGCCTAGTGATAGAAAACCAAGAGCAATTTTCCTTAAGATACTAGCTATGAGTGCAGGAAACTGTCAGTCTCATCATGTTTTTATTATGGGAAGGGATCCTAATTGAAACAGAAATAAAAAAAATAGACAGAAGCCATATGGAACTTTATCCGTTTGCTGCCAAGAAATTGTCTTCTGTTTTAAAAGCCAAAGACACCCAAGATGTATAGAGGAAAACAATCCTTTGTATATACAATGATGCATTTGATTGAATGGCATAGATTGGAAAGATGGAATGATGTTTGTTTTTAAGAAATTGTTTAATGTACTGTTTGTGAATTGAATGATTTGAAATGAATTTTTTAATCATAGAATTTTCTTTATTTTTGGTTAGCTTTAGATTTCCCTTCATAAGCACACTCAAAGTTGACCCTTTACTACAGGACTGTGTGTCTGAGCGTGAGGTGAGAGGGGAGATTTTTTGTTTAAGCTGGAGAAAGTGGAGTGATTTCATACTTTGTAAGATATTTAAAACATATATGAAATTAGGATGAAATAACTTGGCCCTGGTAACTTACGTTGGTTTGAAATCATAACATAAAACCGAGTATCAGAATCAAATAAATCTGAGTCATTAAATTGCATATGCTAACTTGTGACATGGAAATTATAGACTGAGGAACAGGGGAACAAATGGGTGAGAGCTCTATTTGAGATGGTGGTGTTCATAGTGTAGTAAGACCTGGGAGATGGAAACTCTGGGCAGGAGGGCTCAGGTTTAGCTCTGAGGTGGGCACATGTTTTTATATTAGGAAATGGAAACTGAAAAGAAGTCATTGAGCAAACTCACAGTTTTCCTCAGAAACAGAAGCCCTGGTTAGTTGTGGTCTGACTTGGTTCATTTATTGGTGTGTTATATGGGGTTGCTGTGTTTTGATTTGTATTGAGGTATAATACGCCATAGAAAAACACCCCTGTTACAATCTTCCAGTGATGGTTCAGGCTGGAGGTTGCTGTGTGAAGGGTCTGTGGAGAAGTGGGAGAAGGTCTTCAGTGGTGTATGGAAGTCTGGACATGCTTTTAAGAAATAGAACCAGATGACTTACAAATATATAGTAGAGAAGAAAAAGAAACACAACTTTAATTTTACATGGTGGTCTGTGCATTTCCTTGAGCAATGCCGTGTAATTCAGCACCCCAGACCATCTCTTGCCGCACGTAGTTACAGACAACACCACACGGTACGGAGCACCTGAATGTTCTCTTACCTTGGGGTGAGTTCCCTGCCCATCAGGTTAGAACTCCCAGGAATGAACATGGGGTGGATTAGCTCTCCGTGGTGCCGTTGGGAAGACCTTACTCCACCAATGGAAGACAGAAATGCTAAAAATGATTGAGGGATAGGTTTGCTGTGCTGAGTTTTTCCAAGTCAAATTCTCCTTTTCTCTCTCTTCCCTGGTTCATGGGTATATGAATGAATGTGTATGTTTGTGTGGATGACTCACACATCCTAATGTAGAACTTTATAGAAATGAATTTCAGTGAGTTTTTTGTTGTTGTTTTTTTTTTTAACACAAGACCACATCAAAGAGGAAGAAACACTTTTGAGCTGTTGACTGGCTTTCACTACTTATTATGTGAGAAAGGAAATGTCAGTAACTTAAAAGAAATTTTAAGATCAATGTGTTCGAGCTTTTCTGATTTTAAAATTCTTTACAGAAACTTGTCAAAAAGATTATGTCGTGGAAACACGGAGGCTGAAACGTCTCAGGGCAATAGGAACTTTCTTTGTTTCCCCTGAATGCAAAAGATAGAGCAGGAGAGCCTTATTCTGAGATCCACCCCCTCCCCGCCCCAGTGTCAGCGCCAGCTAGTCATGTGCAGTTATGCTTTGTAGGAACTACTGCTCTGTTTGCAGGGAAACAAAGACTGGGCTACAACCATGTACTCACAAGGGCCACAGTGAAATAATTGGTGAGGCAAAAGTGGGAAAGGAACCAACTGTTGGGGGTAGTTCAGGCCTAAGTAAACTTCCTGAGGGGGTGACCTCAAGTTGCCCTAATTCTTCCTTTGCTCCAGTTGTATAGATTGGTCTTGGAAAGATGGTAGAAGGTTGACATGTCAGACTGTAACTTTATTCTGTCCCTGGAATAGCCAAGGATGTTTTAGGAAATCAATTTGCTCTCTCCAGGAGGACCCCACTGCGATACAGGAACAGTCTTTTAGGGAAAAGTTCTTCTGAAGATGGACATGGTAGTCTCATTTCTGTTTCATTAGCTCTTGCTGCAGAGAAGTTGATGGATAAACTTTAGTTATTTGCTACTTTTCTTATTAAATGTTTTTCTTTTCAACAAAGAAGAATATGGGAGCCTGAATGTGATTGCTGAGATTTGTCATTTTCAGTAGCTCAGGGATCTCCCTGAAATAAACTACAGGCATCTGCTTTCAACATTCAGGTCTATAAAACCACAAGTCAGAGGGAAATGTGTGAACTTTCAAACCCCAGACACTGCTGCATTTAAAAAGAATTGTTGGTATGAATGCTGAAATATTTTCCTCCTGGTCGCTGTTTCTGCTGTATGTGTGTGTGTATGTGTGCTTGCTCAGACGTATTTCATCTACTCAAGAATTCTGAATTCAAGAATTTTGCATCAGAGCTTATTGCTTCCTTGATTAGATTAAAATGTAGAATTGTGTTAGTATTTTAAAATAAGCTGCACATTGTGTCTATGTGATTAATGTAAAATGAAAAAATTTAGCCAAAATATCCCGTTAACACACAAATTGTTGATAGAAATTAAAGCATCTATACTTCCATTTTTGTGAAATATTTTTTACCTTAAAGCAATTTTAAGAAAAAAATTGATATTTGCTCTACTTTGCCATCTAAATCTGCCTTATTAAAAATTATACCTTCTTTTTAGATGTGACAGGCTTAATCAAAATGAAATGAAACAAAGTAAAATAAAATTCAAAAGCATCCCATTTTTCTTTTCCTTGTATTAAGCCGTATGTGGGTGGAAGTTGTCCAGGAATGAGTCTGAAGAGAGTAGTTTGATGGGATGGAGGTGATGCCTTTTAACCTTCTTTGAATTTTGTTTCCTCTCTTACAAAACTGGAGCCACAGAGAACTGTCTCTGTGGTCCCTCCCCGACCTCCTCCTCCAGCTCGAAACACTCTGTTTTGCCTCCTCTGCCATGCACACACCACTATGTGACATTCCTTTGGGAATGAGATTTTCAGCGTGTAGCTCTGTTTTTAAATGGTGTTCAAGAGAGAGAAAATTCTGAGGCAGCAGATCCAGCATTTTCAAATTTTAAAGCTCAACTGAGAAGAGAAGAATTCATCCAGAGAAGTGTAATAAGTTCCACTTGACTGAATCTCAGCACTTTCCACGCACCTCTGTTAGGGAAGGGGTGGATCTGACAAAGAGTTCCCATCCCTAATAGCTGTGGTTCAGAGTCTTGATTGCACAATATTTTGACTTGTACTTCAGGGTTCCCTCAGTGTCTCCATCTATGTCCACGGGTAGCTCTCTCAATATAGCAGCTGTGCCATCTGTTTCAAATATTATTTCAGCCCTTGCTGTTTTGGGATAAATTTCATAAAGTGTATTGCATACACATACATTTAATTGAACAAACGAGAAGCCTTTCCAGTTTAAAAAAGCTTCCTAAATGACAAGAAGTGTCCAATTTCCATTCAAATGGTTACTCCGGGGCTTTAAAATGTGTGAATTCATCTAACAGAGGCTGGTGGTGTGTTTTGAGGCAGATGGCTTGATTCTGTGAAGAAAAAAATTAAGTGGATTTTACTATCAATCTTATTTTTTTTTGGCAAAAGACTGACATAATAAAGATGTGTGTATTACTGAGAATGCTTTTTAATAATGATTCTACCTTATGTTTTCCCCCAAGAATATGGTTAACTGACTAGGAAAATCTATTTAGAGATTTTATGTTTATCCATAATGATCAGCTTAGGAAAAAAAAAAAAGAAGAAGACCACTAACAAAATTGCTGAACTACAAAAGGAAAACGATGCCGTGCAACTTTCTGAAGGAGTCCAAGAGGAAAGAAATGCTCAAGTTTATCTACTTTTTGTCCTGCTAAATAGTTGTGAAGTCAGTAAGTTGAATATTTTGGAGGGAGAAGGAATTTCATTTCATGTAAGAATGTCTTTAAAGGAGTATCCTCAGTGATTGTTAAAGATGTCATGTCCAAGGCACTTTATGTATTTAATACCAGCAGCTTTGGAGGTGAGTCATTGGAATTCTTGCTGAATACTCTCAGATTTAGACTCGTGTTAGCACGTGTCAAAATTATGTTAAAAAGTTTTGTGCTCTAAAGGTCCTTTCAGATTTTGCCTGCTTTATGGAATATTGTAGTTTATCCCCACCAAATCCACTACACTTTTCTTCCATTTGTGTTTTACACAATTGACTGAGTTCTTGGTTAGTTCCTGATTAGTTAAAACCAAATATGTGTCTCCTCCCTCTTGGAAATGATTGTTCAGCAACCGAGGCCTAAGCCAATCAACCAGTTGCTTCTTTTGGCACCTGTTCCTGGTTTAGGGATAAGCATATGACTTTAGTTGTCCCAATTAGTCTAAAAGAAAAAGCATTTCTTTGATAGCTTGGAAAAAGTGCTTTCTTCCTTCCAGTAGACATGGCAGGGAGCATGCAGCCTTTACTGCTGCTCACAACTTCTTGGGGACATGAAGAAAACTGACCTGAGGATGAGATGAACAATGCAGATAGCAGGATGAAGTTTAGAAAGAAACTGCACCTTTGATGACATAAGGGAGCCTTTGAGTTCACCACTCTAAAGCCTGCCAGACCCCTGGACTTCCCCTTGTGTTGGAATGCTCAGTGTTGGAACAACTCTTATTGTTCATGCCAGTTGGAGTGAGTCTTTTTTTTAAGTGTAAAGGGTTTAAAAAAATTTTTTATTATGTATAACAGGCAAAATTATAAGTCCATACATTTTTATTTTAAGGAATTTCAAATGTTATGATTCCTTCCACAGTAATATTAGTTCCTCCAAACTTTGAGTCATAATCTTCAAGATAGACCTTTTGAAAATAAGTTTTGCTTGATCCGCTATTGTCAGGTCAGTCCATAATTCTCTTAGTTGGGCTTCTTTAATCTCCATGTGAATATGGAACTGCTTAAAAAAATTCCCCACCTGTAATCTTTGGGATTCAGTTTCTTTAAGCAATGTGCTTTAAGGCTGTGTTCAGGGTCAGAGTAGGTGGAACTGCCTGGTTCTCAACTTCAGACACTCTCTAAACACAAATAAGTTCAAATCATGTTCACTCCTAAGCTATCACACCCTAGAATAGTGCAGATTGTTGGGATATGCCAATACCCAGGATAAAATAATTGACTATTAGGTCTTTCATAGTTTTAGCAGCTCTGCCTCATGGTTCTTCCCCACAGATCTAACACATACGTCTGTGGGTACAGTGAACCACATATTTAGTCTATGAGGTTTTCCAATGATGTGGGTCTTCAGAAAAAGCCCCATTGGGATAGACCTCAACTGGAGTAAGTTTTTTGATACTTGTAGCTAAAAGCACCCCAGTAGATACACCTGAGGATGTGACTCAATCGTTTATGTCATAAGACTGTCTCCCAGTCATGGGTGGTAGGTCCCTGCTCTGAAACTACTCTGTTGTTTTGATATGAAGGGCGTTAGCTGGAGGCAAATAAATGCTACAAAGATTTATTTAATTAATGTGGGTTTTGGAGTTACTATGTAGTAGATCCTAAAACTTGCACAGATTCTTTGACTGATTGAAGGTGATTATTTCCTCATTAAACCAGTGGTTCTCAAATAACCCCCCAAAGTCCTGACTTCTGATTTCCTCCCCAACATGCTTAAACATTGTCACTCCTCTCCTCACAACCAGAAAAAAGCTGAACAAACTGGAAATCAGCAGTTCTTCTTAGAAGCATCAGAGAATTGAGGTGACAGGGCAGACTGCTGCTTAGAAAACTGGAGAGACAATTGAGTGCAGAGAATCACGGCTCACCAGGACCACAACCACTGGAGCCAGTCGTGGCAGAAACACTTACACGGTATTTGATAAATATCTGGAGACTGACTGTGCCCAAGCTTGAAAATTAAAAACTCCTGGGGACCCAGTCTTGCGGGAGCCCTCACACTTTCATGACATTTACCTGTAGGAACTCCACCAAGTTCTTACAGTGAAGAGCAGAGGAAGATCTCTTTGTGCTTTGGGTAGGGCAAGAGCAACGATTTTGACAGATGCCCAAAGTGTCCTCCATGGCAAAGGCTCACTCTCCAGGGAAACAACTTTGCCAGACCATCATCTAACGTGGAGTAGGGCAGTTAGACAGCTGGCCCTCCTGTAGCCTTTCTGCCTCACATAGGTGTAGAAAAATCATTAAGAAACACTTCTGAATTTCACAACTCCAGGACTCAGGACCATTAGAAAAAATGGAGATTTAGTTATAAGGTATAGAATGCTTCTCTTCCCAGTACCTTAGCACCCTGTCAATAAGGGCTCCTATATAATAGCAGTAAATTACAATGGAAATAGGTGAAAGACATAGACTCTATCTAAAGAGGAGGTTCTAGGGAAACTCAAAGAAAACAGGAGGTAAAAATAAGGTCATTAGAAGAAATTGAAGCCTCTGACACTTCCAGCTATAGCAGACATTAGGCATAGTCTAACTCCTAGTCAGCTAAACCTAAAACCGCACAGTAAAGGCCTCAGTTCTCATGATCCAATACATTACATCCAGCTTTCAACAAAAAATTATAAGACATGGCAAAAGGCACAAAGGAAAACAAAACATCCTCCTGCCCCCCGCCCCCCCCGCCCCCCAAACATAACAGACTGAAGAGTCAAAATGAGCATCAGACTCAGACTCAGAAATTTTGGAGTTGAAGTGAAGACCCTGAATAAGCAGCATCTGCTTCCCATGTTAGAATTGCAAATTCTTGGGTCCTCCCCTAAATCTACTGAATTAGAAATTCTGGGTGGGGGAACCAGCAGCCTGAGCTTTAGTAAGCCCTCCAGGTGATGGTGCATTAGGACCACTGCAGGAAACATATCAAGCAGATGAGAAGATTGTGAACTCTTGTGTTTCCTTAGGTTCTCAGAAATAGAATAATAAAAATTTTATCCTACTAACAAGGTGATTCAAAATGTAAAGAACCCACTAAAGACATCGCTCATGACTTTGACTTTTAGTTTTGCCAAGCAATGTCATTGCTAACGAGTTGTTTCGGATGACTGCATGTGGAATCAAGTTCCCCCAGTTGTGTGTATGTGTTACCACAGGACCTGGAACCCTATAGCCAGTGGACAAGCAGGCAGAGGGGGTTTATGTCTGGATAAAGGGTGCAGGACCTTGAGGGATTTCTCCAGGCAGGGCTGTCAGACACTGCGGCTTCACAAGTTTTACCCATGGTTAGTTTTTTATGAAGCGGGTTTAGGAAAAGGGAGAGGGTGTTAACACGTGCCCTTCTAAAGGCAGACTGTTTTATCTGGCTCTCGGCTAATTCAGCCTTCAGCTGCCCTGTGGCCTGATCACAGTTCTGCAGCCCCCTGAGAGTCAGTTGTTAACCTTAATGATGATTGCTTTGAACTTCCCTGAGACTCTGATGTCAAAGGTCTGCTTTTAGATTTTTGATTGGGTTGCCCCTTATGTGGTCACACATTGTTGCATTCCTGCTCATACCCTGGGGGCCTCTCTCTTCTTGGTGCCTCCCGTTAAGTGATGATAAATGTTTTCTATCCAGCCCAGGAAGAGTCATCACTTACTATTACTTGCAGAGACCTCTTAATTTTTCTTTGGAGGAAGCTGAAGTCTGCAGAGTGATGGTAATTTCCTTCCTTCATTCATTTGTTCAAGAATACTTATTAAGCACCTACCATGTGCCAGGCACTGTTTAATAATGGCAATGATAAATGGCAAAAACACAATTAAAATAAACGAGTCATAGTTCCTATGTCAGTGCTTCTTAAAAGGTATTTGCATAAAACAAAAGAAACTAAATAAAGAGTAATAAAATTAAAAGTAAATAAGAAAAAAGGAAAAATAGCAAAGAGAAAAAGTCATTTGGTAGCTAAGTGCACCTAGGTGACTAAGCACACCCATTTACTTTCTGTCCCCGAAGTTCCACTGGAATGAGTAAATACATATGAAAATAAGAAAAACAATGTACCAGCACTAGGAAATGTGAAGGGTTAGACCAGCAAAGGCAATAAGCCTCTGGAAGATATAAAGCAAATGGGATTGGATCAATATAGGAACCAAATAGAACTGATAAATGTAGCTAATACAAATGAAAGAGAATAGTAATGGAGAAAAAAGGGAGTTTTTTCTTTCTTTTTTCTGAGCAGAAATTTGGAAAAACCGCAAGATCATAACCATTAGGAACTAGAGGCAGGAATGCTCTGTTGGGCACTTAATAAGGAGACCAATAAAACTGGGACATTCTAGACACCTGAGCCATTCTCACAGCGCTGGTACAGTTTGAAACCTAATGAAGGGATGAATGGAGTCCGCCACTGGGGATGGATAGGTGGCATTTAAAGTGAGTACTGGTGCTAAAAGAAGTTGGGTGGTGCTCCCATGTAATATCAGCTGCCAACAGGGTAAACCTTCCTGCATCCTGACAGCAAGCTCCTACCCACCCTATCAGAGAGCTATCTCTGACGACATATCCCAGCTTACTCACCATAGCCTTGGCTTCTGTCATTTGCAATCAAATTTACTATCAAGGGAACTGTGGTATTCACATTGGCCAACTATATTAATCATTTTAAACCCTCACTTACAAGTGAACAATTAAGAAGCCCTAGAATTTTTAAGGAAAAACTGAATTACCAAACTGAACAAATTGAAGTAATTCTTGAGGAAATTGATTCCTGGGAAATATAAAAAATATTATTAAAATAATGTAATCAGAATCTCCAGAGAGATTTGGGGGTGGTGTCACTATATTTGTATAGCTAAAATAGGCTGCTAAGAAAAGGTGAAGTACAAGAGAGAATTTATAGAAATTGAAAACCTCTACACAATTGCTGAAATAAATGTGGCAGTGCAGCTGATAATGTAGAATGCAAAGTTCTTAATTCCCTAAAGTGTCTTCATATTTATGGACTAGACCAGTTGAGCAAATATTTATTCAGAAAAAGGTCACTTGAATAGACACAATTAACTTGCTGCCCAGGTTAAAGAGAACAATATAAGCTTTTTTGGCTGACAGAAGTTGCATTTAATCTTGCAACCTTGGAATGCTGGGTTGATTACTGGAGAGAAGATGATAATATTTGCCTAAGGAGGAAAGAATTACCCAAGAGGAAAAGTCAGCTCTTTAACTTTTGAGGTTCAGTGTTGTTAGCACCACTCTGACCAGGTCTGTGAAAAGTCCAGTGGCACAAAGGAGTCCAGGTTTCCCCAGGAGGAACTCTCTGTGGGAGGAGGTATAATTGGACAAGTGAGCAAGGGTCAACATTAAAGTGAGATGGTAACGTGGAAAGGCTTGGGTATGGGATATTATGCAGCAGAGACCAGAAATACCTATGAACCCAACCATCCAGGCAGATTGCTTATGGAAGCAAATAATGATTAAGCTCGAATGTGAGCTGAATGACCTACATTCTTGGAATTAAGTCTAATGCTTCAGTGAAGCTTGTGCAGAGACCTGTACTTTTGCAGGCATAACTGCAGTGATGGACAAGGTGAAAGAATAATTTTCAAAAGTGTCCATCTGTGTCAGTGACAGAAGTACTAGTATTAGTAGACTCATGACACTTAAGTTTTTATCTATCAGCTGATTGACAGAAGGACTAAGACCTTTGACTGGAACAAACTGTTTAGATTCTTGTGAAATTTAGGGAGAAGCAGGACTACCTCAAGAAAGGGTTAGTTAGGTGTCAGCTGAAGAGCAATTAAAAAATACAAAAGATGTGACTAAATTCATACTCCCCAGCTGGTGAAATAAATCACACAAATTTCCTACAAATCTCAATTTAAAAAAAACAATATTAGAATAGAAATGGTTGAATACCAAATCAGTTTTTATGGACGATCAAGCCAAGAAGTTTTCTCAGAACGCAGTGCAAAAAGACAGAGATGAATATTGTGGAAGAAACTTTGAAGAAAGAATGTCATTCAGTGCAGATATTCACAGGGCATGTAAGATGTTCAGAAATCCCAATATCTACCCAGTGAAATGTGTATCAGGAGAAGCTAGAGAGAATGGAAGGAATGATACCATCAAAGTAATAATAGAGGAATACCTTCTTTCCCAGCTGACAGATATTTATCTTTTGATCAAAAGAAAAGAAAAAAATAGAAAAAGTGTTGTCAATGATGTAAAAAAATTGAAAACTTTTTGCATTGCTGATGGGAATATAAAATTACAGAGCTGCTGTGGAAAATGGTATGGCAATTCCTCAAAAAAATTAAGCATAGAATTACCTAATGATCTAGAGATTCCACTACTAGGTATATACACCCAAAAGCAATAAAAGCAAGGACTCAAACAGGTAGTTGTACACCCATGTACATAGCATTATTCACAATTAACCCATAGGTAGACACAACCCACACGTCCACTGATGGATAAATGATAAATAAAATGTGGCGTATACACACAATAGATGCTTGGGATCCTCCTTCCAGTTTGGTATTGAGACTACCTTCTTTGTAGCCACTCAGGGAGGAAGTTTGAGGAGAGGCAAAAAGTTAAAATATATAAGTGATATATTTACACCTGTATCTCTATCATCTCTATATCTCTATCTATATATTTAGATATTTTAGACACTAGAAATTTTATATGTATATCTCCTATCTTCACTTAGTAAAAAATAAAATGATGAATGCATATTGTGAATGGGATGTGCTTTTTCTGATTCTAGGTGGGTTTTTGGGAAGAAGTTTTATAAGTAGTGGAAAGAGCACTGATGGAATAGTCTAGAAACTGGCTTTTTGCCCTAGGTTTGCCACTAATAAAATATAAAATCTTGATAAAGATCCTTAACTTTCCTGAGTCACAATTTTCTTATCATTAAAATTGGGCTAGGGGATCTCTAAGATTCTTTTCAACCCTAAGGATTTAAGAAGGAAATTAAAAAAAATGGAAATACGACAACAGTATAGATGGGAATTCATTGAAATGCATTTGTAAAATTAGGGGTAGCAGCTGAATTATAAGAAGCAATAACATGTTCTCTAAAATGATTAATTATAATTGAGCAGTTACTATTGATATAAGATGGATAGATCTCATGAATAAAATTGTAAAGCTCATTCTAAACTTGTTCTTTTTCAAACAAAAAGGAATAATAGCATGATGCTTTAAATATTTTAAAACTAGATAAATTATGAATAGAAAAAAACCTAAAGATTAGGAAGCTTACACTAGGTTATAAGTCACTGGCTAGTCTCTGATTCAAAGTGACATACTAAAGTAAGAAAATAAGAAATATCATAGTGGCCCTGCCCTAAGATATATCCTTTCTAGTTGGCAGTACTTCCTGTATTGCATTATAGCAGAGCCTAGTTATCATTTGTTCCATCAACTCAAAAGGCTATGGCTGCGTTCCAAGCGTCTCCACCTTCCTCAAAGATGTTATAAATCCACAATCTACTAATGTGTATGAATATACATTATAGATTAGGTTTATGTATACAAAATGACTCACTTCGCCAACTAGGAGTAGCAATATATCACATCTTCTTTGTTTTCATGAGTGTTGATCCAAGCAATAACATTTCCTTATTAGCAGGAAGTCCAAGATCTTCCATTTGAGTGCTTCTCCTTCCCTACTATCCTAAGTTGTTCAGGTGGCTTTCTCAGACCAAAGACTGTCAAAGATATTTCAAAGACAATTGCAAGTTTACGTTGGTCCTCTCCTTACGGCTTCTCATTGTCACATGGTATCACTGTTGAGCACTGGTTTATCCAGTTCCATAGAAGTGCCTCTCACTTGATGCTAATTCCTTTCTAGGCTAAGTCCCTACATTGACTTCCCTACAGATACTTAACAGATGTGTTAAGACTCTGAATTCTGGAGCCATGTGAACTGGATCTGAATTTTGCCTTTGCTTCTTTTAGGTTATGTGACTTGAGCCAAGTTATCTAACTTTCTGGGCTTCAGGTTCCTCATCTATAAAAAAAGATAACAACAGAATTTATCTCACATAGTTGTGAAAGTTAAATGAGACAGCATATAACAAGCGGAGTACCTGGCACCTAAAAGATTTGTAGAAAATTCATGCTCCTGCTACTACTGTTAGTACTACAGTAATCATTTCCAAAAGTGCAGCAGTGTTGTGAGACTGCTGTGACACATAGCTTAATATTTCCGTTATTTTCCCTTTGGAAGGAGCCTGGGCTGTCTGTGCAAATTAGTCTACCTTCACCCCAGAGCTCTCCATACCAAATCAATTGACCTCCTGGTTGAATATTTCTCTAAGAAAAATGGGCAAAGTTTATGAAAGACAATTCATGGAAGGGTAAATTTCAGTGGCCAATACATATAATCTCACTAGTCCTCAGGTAATTATAAATTAAGATAAAAATGAGATAACATTCTATACCCAACAGATCCACAGAAATAAATTTCTGACAATATCAACCTGTGGGGCTGTGGAACAATGGTCATCCCTATGTGCTTGTAGTTGAGAGGGTAAATCATTACAACCGGTTTGGATTACGTGGCCTCTATGTAGTAGGAAATGGACAAATAAACTGATTTACTTATACAAATAGAATGCTACACATATTAAAAATAAATGAAGTATGTGTGTATCTGTGTGTGAACATGGATACATCTGAAAAACAACGCCGAGTAAATAAAAAGTTGCCTAAGGATATGTAGAGTATACCATTTACATACATTTCTTAAATGTACAATTGTACACAAACATGTAATAAAAATATTAACCGTATCTTCTAAAGATACATCCCGACTTCAAGATGTTAGCTACTTCTAGGAAATGAGGCAGCGAACAAGATAGAGGGGTTATAGCTCTTTATATAACATTTTGTTTCCTTTAAGTATATTAAGACAACAAGGTATTATGATAACATCTGTTACCTATGTGTGATGAGTCCTTAGGTATCTATGTAATTATTTTTTTCTTATCTATAAATATAAGTATTTAATAATATTAGATAAAGAAAAGTAGAGGGGAAAATAATAGCTCATTTAGCCTTTGAGATAATTAGAAAACATTTGGGGAAGAATAAGATTAGATTTCTACCTTATGTCATATACATAGAAAATTCCCTATGGATTAAATTTTAAAGGGAGGGAAAATAGATCAGAAGATAATGTAGGTTATTATTTTTCTGAGTGCAAGTAGGGAAAACTATCTCTAAGCATATAGATGAACAAAATATAGACAAAAGAAACTTAGGCTAAAGGAAAAGATTAATAGATTTTTCTACCAAAAATATAAATCTTTGTCCTGGAACTATAAACAAAATATACATGATGAACTAAATTAATATTCTTAACATGTAAAGGGCTTGTAAAAACAAAAGATACAAAATCTTCTCAGGAGAAAAATAAGATAATGACATGAACAGATAACTAGCAAACACTGATGAACAACATATGCAAATGTTCAAAAACACAGTTATCAACTTATTGCCTCTTAGCTCTAACTTCACCCTGCAGCACTTGCTCTCCAATAACGGACTGGATTGTCTACACATTTCTCGTTTGCAATGAATGTAATGTTAAGCATTGTCAGTGGGACAAAATGCCACTGGAGGGACATTATTAGAATAAGGGGTCTTCTCTTACAGGGCCTGGTGTGCTGTGTTTTGTGTTTTCTTGCTAATGCTACATGATGGGTCAGCTATACAGGAGTATGAGGACATCCAATGGTGCTTTCCCCAGATTTGTGCCCACCACAGAACCTCCCTCAGTGATCCTGCTGCCTGGGCTTAGACTTGGCGACCGTGTTCTTGGGGTCCTCCAGGTGCAGGTTCTGTATAGGTCAAGGTCGAGCCTGTAGAGGTGCCCTGACTCCTCCCCTGTATTCGGCCCCCATCCTCAGCAACCCTGTATCCTGAAAGGTCATTTCTCATGGCTTTCCCAGTGCAGACACCACACACTCCAGGCTTCTGCCCACAGTGGCACTTTGGTACCCCCTCATACTTACCTTCCCACCAGCCTTGGCTCACCTGTACAACTAGACGACTGTTTTCTGCTTGCTGGGTGACTGAGAACCAGCTCTGGCCTGGGTAATCTAGAACATCTCTGGACTTTTAATGAACCTCAGAAATTTTACATTTCATTTCAAATAATTTAATATGTAATATTGTTCTTTCTTTGACTTTTATAATCATTCCCAGACATTGTGTTTCATACCTGTCATATAGTAGGAAAAAAAGAACTTAATTCTATATGTCTTAATAATTTTAACATAGGACATTTTTAGAACCAAGATTTAAGATCTTATAATGAGAAAACATAAATGCTACTGGTCATCTTCATTTGAAGTCCTGCTTACTCCTCTGCATTTTAACAGTAAGCAGATACTGACTGCAGTTGATATCAATAATCAGAATTTATTGATGTGAGATAAATATCATCTAAAATAATGTCAAGGTCAATATGTGCTCAAGAGACCACTGATCTTGTACGAAAGCCAAAGGGTCATCAGCATCTCCATTATTGCACCCCATGTATTATAAAATTTTCTTTTTTAAAATGTAGTTTTCAGGAAGAAAAAAGTTCATGCTTAAGGTACAGTGAGAAGACTGTTTAGAACCTGTTACCGTTCTGGCCATGGAGACTAAGCAATAGTGTAGGTCAGCGGAACTTCACAAATTCTTTCCTGAAACCATTTATCCAGCTTATTTGTATTTTCGCGACTGAATTTTTAGGTGGGATGTGGCTGGAGCTAGTTTGGTGCTGTCATCAGTCATAAAAGGGCTGAAGGAGGAAGTGGAAAGGGGATTAATGGGTTCAAGAATAAAGAGTGCAGAACAGAACAGGGAAGAGGAGCAGAGTTGAAAGGAATCATTTAGATTTTCACTTTTAATAGCACTTCGCTATTCTGCATAACTCTGTTATGGATGGTTCTTCTGCAGTTAGCCGGGTAACATCACAAAGTGGAAATAAGAGACACAAACAACAGATGCTGTCACCAAAACAAATGTATATTTTTCTAATAGAAAAGAAATTGATACACATGAACAAAAATAAGATTTTGATAGCGAGGACAAATTCCTTTTTTGAGACCATGAGCTTACATTAAAATAGGACTGACTACTGGTTAGAAATGATCAAAAACCATCAGCACTAGATCAGTGGCAAAGAAGAACCCGGGTAAGTTTAGAACAAAAAATTATTGGATCTCTCCTTCTGTCTTCCTACTGAAGTACTGTTGAACTTACTGAGAACTCCTGGTCCCAAGCATTGGAAAATATGCTTTATTTGATTGGCATGGTACTCTTTCCAAAGTGGGTGATTCTAATTGTGAGTTTCCTAAAGAGCTGCTAATAAGATACTTAACAGTGGCCTGATCTGTTTGGTAGTAATTAGAAAATCATTAATTCTTTCAACAGATTAATAGTAAAATAATTGTGAACACAAATATGCTATTTATATGTAGACAGATATCCATCTCTATCTCAACCTCTTTTTCTCTTTATATATATATATTTAGTGTTACCACTGACTAAGGGACAAGCCTATGGGGATTATTAAAAATATATGAATAACTCTTAAAATTCAGTAAGAGAATATATTATCTCAAGAGAATAAAAAAGCAAATACTTTTATAGATAATTCATAAAAGAAAAAAAAAATAAATTCCAACACATGTATTAAAAAGTTAACTCCAGCAGTGATTAAAGAAATTCTAATTAACATCAATAATGTGATTTTTAAAGGCCCTTCCTTAAATTTTAAGAATATAAAAAAATTACCTTGTTGGTAAGAATTTCTAGAAAATGGGCTTTTTCATGTAACCTCATAAGTGAAATATTTATCAAAGCCTAATAAAACCCAAACGAAAGTATTGATCATGCAATTCTATTTTAAAGAATTTATCCTAAGTAAATACCAAGAAATATATTTTAAGTACAAAATGGTTTACTGCAGCACTATGTAAAAGAATAAAAGAACTGAATGCTCTAAATGTCCAACAATTGTTGGGAGAGACAGTCTGCCACGGGACCCAAGCATCCATCCCTCCACATCCTTGCAAAGGGTGCCAGACTGCAAGGCTCATGTCTTGTGATACTAAGCAGTTTCTGTAGCTAGTCATATAGGCAACTAAATAGGTCAATGAAGGTGACCATAGCCTGACTACCATATATAGGGCACATTCCTCGAGATGAGGGTGACTGGCTTATCTGCTGCTGTCCACAGTGATTGTTGCTTGTCATAAAGCCCTGGACCTTTGGCCCTGGGTTTCTCTTCTGTGTGCGCAGGTGTCAGCTGGAACCATGACATACCTTTGTGGGACTTGGGGGCAGGGGGAACCAATGCAAATATGCTCATGCTCTCGTTGCCTGTTGTTCTGTGAGTGGTTGTCTTTTTCTCTATCCCAGGAGTCTTATGTCTTCTGCCAGCACCCATGAAACAACAATAGGCCAACTTGTTAGCTTACAAGTAGGGTGAAATCTCAGACCCTCCCTGGTTCTTGACACAACAGGGATTTTGTTAGTATATTCTGGTATGTGAATGGGATAGAGTTTTGTCTTAGCCCAGGCTGCAATAACAAAACATCAAAGACTGGATAACTTAAACAAAAAACTTACTTGTCACAGTTTTGGAGGCTGAGAAATCCAATCTTGATCCAAGATCAAGGTGCCAGCAGATTCAGTGTCTGGTCAGGTCCTCCTTCCTGGTGTGTAGACTGCTTCCTTCTTGCTGTATCCTCATGTGGAGGGGAGGGGTCTCTAGTCTCTTTCTCCTGGAAGGGCACTAATCCCATGGGATCTCCACCCTCATGACCTCATCTAAGCCTAATTACCTCCCAAAGGTCACACCTTTGAATATCATCACACTGGGGATTAGATCTACAACATAGGAATTTTGGTGGTAGAAACAAACATTTAGTCCATAACCAGTCCTAAGCTGCCATTAAAAGTTATATTCTCAAAAAAATTATCAGTGCATGAAAGTTCCCATGACATATTGATTAGAGAATAAATAAATTATAAAACAATACAGTTTGATATATTTTTAAAAGAGTATATACATGCTCAGGGAAAATTCTACAAGTGTATATATGAAAAGATAAGTCTAAGTTCATCCTGGAAATGATTGCATCATTTCTTAGTTCAGTGGTTCTCAAACTTTAGTATCTCTCAGAATCACATGTGGGGCTGTTAAAATACAGCAATGTTCAGTGACACCCCTACAGATTCTGATTCGGTAGGTCTGGGGTGGGATCCCCAAATTTGCATTTCTAACAAATTCCTGGGTGATTTTACTGCTGCTTGTTTGGGAAGCACACTGAGAACCATTCCCTTGGTCTATGTGGCAGTTTAGTGCAGTACTTATAGGCATGGACTCTGGAGCCAGCTTCCCTGGGTTTACAGTTGATTCTGCCACTCTCTAGTTGTGTGCCTGTAAGCAAGTTTTAAAACTCTTTGTGCCTCATTTTCTCATGTGGAAAATAGAGATAATAGTAGTTAACTCATAGCATTAAATTATAAAAACTTTAGCACAATGCCTCTGATATTATAAGTGCTCTCATTATCTTTTAGCTTGTCTAGAAAGTAGAAGTATGTTAATAGCAAGAGTTTCATTATTGGCCCCTACCAAGTTCTTTGTGTTACAACTGTACACCACGGTAGTGAAAGAAGTATGAGATTTTACAATCAGGCAAACTGTGTTTATTGTCACCTACTGGCTTTAGTTTCCTCATCTATAAAATGGGGAGAGTAATTTCTCTCCTGCATTATTTCTGAAAAGATTAAATGCAATCACATATATAACATACCTGCCAAGTAACCTAAGTCAATTAATATTAATCCTCCTACTTCCCACACCCCTTCTGACTAAATACCACTCATTTAACTAATAAAAATTAATGACTGGTTATTAAATTCTTCTTCTTATTGTTTTAGGCTTCAGGAATACACCATTTCACAGGACCATTTCATAGGGATCTCTTAAGGCTTACATTATATTGGGGGGAAATTTTAGACTTAGGACAAGAAGCATTATCAGGAGTGAGTTAAGTCTGATTTTCCTGCTATTTTCTACTAATTTAAAATTTAGTATTGAGCAAATCATTTATCTGTGGCTCACTAGTGAAATGAGATGATTGGGCAACATATTTCTAAGATCGTTTAAACTCTTAACGTTCTATCTGAATGTTAGACTTCATTTAGTCATTCGGGGCATTCTATTTCTCCATGCTGTAGTTTCCCTATATTCACAGCAGGCCCAACAAAAGTTAATCCTAAAAAGAGTTTAAAGACTTTTGAGATAGTCATCTTCTAAATGCTTTTAGTTAGAATAGGGAGAGAGAATGATTTTCCACTTTTAAATATGAAAATGAGTTAATTCTGTAAAACTTTATACTATGGCTGTTACAAACTATTCAATTGTTTGCACTTCTCATTTCAGTGTAACTGAAGTCATAGCAAAGTTGAACAAGATAGATCATCCTTATGAAAAGAATTTAAAAAATCAGAGACTGTGAAGAGTGTCATGTACCTGGTGGTTTGAGGTGTGAGGTGGAGTGTTCTACCTTTGTGCTCCAGGTCACTGATGGTTGAGAAGTACTTTAATCATGTTTTTGATGGAAAATAACAAAGAATGGAAGTGTGTTACATGTGTATAGAGATTATGATGCAGAATTCATTAAAGAAAGGGTATCTTTTGGGAGAAGAATTATTGTAAATGTCAGGGGTCTTGAAAAGGGATCATAAAAGATCTTACGTCTTTTTTTTTAACTTAATAATTTTATTTTATTTAAGATCTTGCTTCTTAATAAAAGAGAAACTATCTTGACAATTTTCTGATACAATACTTTCCTGAACTTATATTTTGGAAAATGAAAACAGAGATAAAATTATTTACTTGCATACTTACTTTGATTTAACTGAGAATATTTGGTTAGGTTTTCACGCACCAAAGTGAATTGAGAGTGAGAATTTCAAATGAATTTTGGATGTATAAAAAATGGGTTCCTGAGGAGAAAAGAGTTCATTTTGAAAACATCTAAAAGGAAGAAGTCTTCAAACTTCCAAAATATGGATATTTGGCATCACGTTTGGACTTACTAAGAATATTTTTTTCTGAGTAGAATGTTAAAACTTTAGGAAAATAATGAAAATGCTATTAAGTTTAAATAGTTAAATTTGACTCAGAGGCCAGGAAGTGAATTCATTTTTACAAAAGTAGCTTAATGTTGAGATCTTATATTAAACATATTTCATATTTGATTATTTTTTTCAAGGTACCAAAAATATTTCTTAATTTTGAGAACCAAATATTTTGACATAGTTTAGAGGTGCATGTTATCACATCAGTGTGTACTAAGACAACTTTTTTGTTTATTTATTATAGCTTCATTGTGGTATAGTTAACATGCAATAAACTGAACATGTTTAATATATTCAGTTTGATAAGTTATGACGCATGTATGCATATATATATCTGGCCATTAAAATATTACCAGAATCAATATAATTAACATTATATCATACCTCAGAGTTTTTTTGTGTCTCTTGGTTATCTCCCCTTTCCACATTTCTTGACTCTCCTTCCTTCCCCCACTATTCTTTAGGCACCATTGATAGGTTCTCTGTCCTTATGGGTTATTTTGCATTTTTTAGAATTTTATATAAATAAATCATACAGTATGTACTCTTTTTTTTTTTTTTTGCCTGAATTCTTTTATTCCACTGGACTATTTTAAGATTCATTCATTGTTTTGCCTGTCTCAATAGTCCATTTCTTTATTTTGCTGAGTAGTAATTCATTGTATGGATATGTTAAATTTGTTCATCCATTCAACATTTAGTTTGCTTAAAGTTTTGGCTATTACAAATAAAGCTTCTATGAACATTCCACTCCACCTAAAAAGATGAAATACTTGCATATAAATCTAACAAAATATATATAAGATCTATATGAAGAAAACTATAAAACTCTGATGAAAGAAATCAAAGAAGAACTAAATAAATGGACAGATATTCTATGTTCATTGACAGGAAGACTGATACTCTGAAGATCTTTTCTTTCCAACTCAATCTATAGAGTCAACACAATCTTAATCATACTCCCAGCAAGTTTATTTTCTATGGCTATCAACAAACTGATTCTTAAGTTAAATGGAGAAGTAAAAGACCCAGAATAGCCAACACAGTACTGAAGAAAAACAGGCTTAGAGGACTGACACTACCAGACATCAAGACTTACTATAAAGCTATGGTAACCTTGAAAATATGGTAATGGCAAAAGAATAAACAAAAAAAGAGAAATAAGGAGCCCAGAGATAAACCTGCATAAATATAATCAACTGATTTTTGACAAAGCAACAAAAGCAATACAATGGGGCAAAGGCAGTCTCTTCAACAAGTGGTGGGGGAAAAACTGGACATCCACGTGCAAAAAAAAACCCAAACAAACCTTGACCCAGACTTTACAATCTTTACAAAAATTTACTTTAAATGAATTATAGGCCTAAATATAAAATGTAAAACAATAGAACTCCTAGAAGATAATGTGAGAAAATGACGTCTAAATGACGTTGGGTATGGCAACAACTTTTTAGACACAGCACCAGGTATAGTCCATGAAAAGGGAGAGATCAGATGAAAAGAAAATAAACACAATATACACAGGCTCTGTTTTATTTATCATACTTATAATGATCCTATAATTAACAACAACCCCTTAAATATTCATTTGATAAGAAAGAAGACTGTAGTATAAACAGGTAAAACAATTGCACAATCTCAGTAGGTAGGAAGCAGAAGAGAAGGGCTTTTAATTTTTGGTGATCTGGTGCCAAATCCCTTGTTTTCATCACTAGACCAATGTGCTTCCTTATGAAGCATGAACAGTGGCAGTGGCTGGCTGCAGAGCTAGGAGTTCTGGCAGAGCTAGGAGTAGTAGGTCTGCAGACCACTTAACAAAAAAGAAAACTAACATTTGAAATCTAAAATGCCCAGCTTCTGTCAAATAAGAACTTTCTAAGCCTTGTTTCCTTTGCCTTCTCCTGTTATGTTAGAGAGACTAGGCTAGTGGAACAGGATGAGGAAGTAGAAAAGCAAGGTGGGGAAATACTCAGCTCTGCCTCTAATGTGGCTGTTAGTTGGAAGGGAGGGAGAAATCTGAATGAGAGGCTGAAAATTATGTTATTATATTGGATAGAATTTTTTGTTGCCTAGAAGCTACTGGAAAAGCTGTAGATTTTAGCAAAGTTACCATGTAGAGGTGAAGAAGATCAAGTTAAAAGTCAGTGGTAGAAAAAAAGTAAATTTGTCCTACTTTTTCTGAGTTTAGCTTCTTCAATAAACTGCTGCATTCATACACATTATTTTGTGTTACAGAAATCTGGAAAATTATAATGTATCTTCAAAAGACTCAGAAATTCAGTTTAATTTGGATAAGAATACAAATTATTTCACAATGAAGAAAAAAAAATCTAAGTGGGGAGTGTATAGCTCAGTGGTAGAGCGCATGCTTAGCATGCATGAGGTCCTGGGTTCAATCCCCAGTACCTCCACTGAAAAAAAATAATTAAAATAACTAAACAATTACCTCCCGCCTACTAAAAAAAAAAAATTAAAAAAATAAAAAAATCTAAGATTGCAGCCTCCTCTAGTTCTGGATGTCCCTGCTAATTCCTGACTGCTCTTTTGTGCACTTTACTCAGAATGTCTCACTTTTGGTGGAAGCTTCTTTCCTGATTGCTATCTGTGTAATGCCTTTATTTTGTGTTTTCTAGTCTGTTCTGTGATTTTATGGAGGATCAAGTAAATGTAATTAATGTAAAGAATACATTTAGAGAGTTGAGGTCAACTATTTCTCCCTTCCTTAAATTCTCCCTTTATAAAAATGTATTTGATAATGTTTCAACTTTTCTCCTTATATTGCTTTCATAGCTAACATCTGGATAACAAACACATTGATTGCTTTTCTCTAAAATTTCACTGTCCAACAGAATTTGTGCCGTCATGGAAAGGTTCTGTATTTGTGCCCTCTGATGTGGTCACTATTTGCCCCATATGGTATGGAGCACTAAAATATGGCCTGTGTGACTGAGGAACTAAGTATTTAATTTAAATTTAATTTTAAACTGTATATAATTTAAGTTTAAATAGTTATATATGGCTAGTGGCTACCATGTTGGATAATACAGTTCTAAAAAATGCATTTTTAAAATTGAATACATCTCTGGCTCTCACAAAACCCTTCTGAGACTTCACATTTTATTGCACTTGAATTCATTTTAAAGAATATTTCAAGATTAGACTTCTTTCTTTCTATTTCTTAAGGGTAAACAGATAAGCAAGCCTCAGCTTAGGGAAGAAATGCTTTTGTAAAAAAGCTCAATATTTCAGGCCAAAGTGTCCATTTGTCTTCAGTAATATCTGGCTTTGAAATGTTGCTGCTGTTAGCACTAAATGAAGCTTCAATTTCCATGCTTCGGAGATGGTGTTGATGAACATTAGCAGTGCGTGTGTGGTGCACACAGCATTAAGCAAACGGCCACATGCGATGAGGTCTGTGCTTAACAATCCTGCCTCAGGATCCCTGCAGATTCCTTGAGCATCATTTTAAAGACACTATTGTCTGTTTTAAGGCAGGAACAGATGCAT
This sequence comes from Camelus bactrianus, assembly GCF_048773025.1. Classification (NCBI taxonomy): domain Eukaryota; kingdom Metazoa; phylum Chordata; class Mammalia; order Artiodactyla; family Camelidae; genus Camelus; species Camelus bactrianus. The sequence continues at coordinate 42,472,234 of NC_133539.1, forward strand.
TTTTCCATATACGACAATCAGCAAAGTTCAGGAGATGTAAGGGCAGACTCTTCATATTTCTTTCACGGTGTTGAGTACATTGCTAGTACTTAAACCAGATTTCTTAATGGCTAGCATCTCTCTCTTTTTTTTTTTTTTAAATCATTTCTATTTTGGCTGTTTGAGATCAGGAACTATTGAGTGTTCTTGTGAATGAATTTCTTCCATTGCTTACAATCCTTTTTAACACAGTGCTTAAAAGTATACCAGTATTTCTATTTTAAAACCTAATTTTCAGAAGTTTCTATCTTCATGAAGAAAACAGTTTTTTTCCTTCTTACTCCTTTGAAAACAAGACAATGATTTTAAATTTAGATAAATTATTTGGCTTACAGTACTGTCTTTCTTTTGGAAGTAGTATGTATCTTGTACCATGGATGAAAGTATGAGAAAAAGATGTCTGTGTGTACATATACAACTTTTTATATATGTTGCACAACACACATCCCCACAGAACACACAAATCAATCCTACCCAGTATGTGGAAGTAACAGCCCTATTGGAGTGCATCTGTGTATTTTTATGCATGTGTAAATATGTAAGGCAGACTTGTGGTTTTATTTTATAGATGACATAAAATTGGGCAAAACACTTTAGATGGCAGAAAACTGAACCTCACTAAAATTTGTTCAGTCTTAATATGTATTTTCTTTGAAGTCATATACTTAAACTCTCCATACAGTGCCAAAGCCTCCTTGACAATAGGTGCCATGGGCTGGATTTAATCTGTCTCGGGGACATTTCCAGTGATAGGGAGCTCACTTCACAGGTAGCCTGTCTATCGTCAGCTAGCTATTGTTTTTAGAAAAATGTCAATATAAGACTTAGATCTCCCTCCTTATATTATCTATCTACTGGTTCTATTTCTGACCATTTTAATAAGCATATTAAAAATACATAGGGTGAAAAATCTGTATCCATATGGAAGGACAAACAAATCTCAAGCAAATGATAATTTGTAGGAAGCTCTAGAATTCTTAGTGACTAAAATGTCAGTAGACAATACAAAATAAGGTTATACCTTGCACTAAGTAAAATTCCATTTATAAAAATCTGAGTTTGCAACATGGATAAAATGGAGGATGTTTATCAGATTTTCATAGTAACTTTTCCAACTATTATATGTGGATTCATTATAGCATTTTTTCTAAATAATGAGTTGTTTTAGTACACTAAAATGTAAATCAATTTATAAAAACAATTCATGCTCAATTTTCCTTATCTTAAAATGATTAATTTACTTGATATTAAAAGCCAACTTGCTGATGTCTATAAAGTACTATCAAATGTTCTCTATTGGAGGTCAGTAAGAAAGAATGACTTCTTATGCTGTGTTGAAACTTAAAGAGAGCTTTTCCGAAAGACACTCTTAATTAAAGGCATGCAATGACACCTTACATCTGTATCAAAAATTGATGTTTTAAAAACTATACCAAAATCATTTATACACAATGGTTTGACTATGACTCTTTATTTTCATTCTTTAAAAATTCATGGAGATACTATTTATCTTAAAGATCCAGAAAATATGTGAATGAGCAAATACAATGACACCATTGACTTAAATTACATATGCATTTCTTTTTAATAGTGCTTCCTGCTAGGAGGGAATTTGTGTACAATTTTGCGTAAAAATTGTACTACACATTAAGAAACTATTGTAACTAATAATCAAGTTTTTCAAGGTTAAGAATATAAGATCAATATACAAAAATCGATTGTCTTTCAATAGAATGACAATGAACAAACCAAAAATGAAATTAAGGAAACAAATCCATTTACAATAGTATCAAAAAGAATAAAACACTTAGGAATTAATGTAGCAAAAGGACTGCAGAATTTATACACTGAAAACTATAAAATATTGTTCAAAAATTTAAAAAATCTAAATAAATGCAAAGAAAGGTATATTCCATTGTATGGAAATACCACATTTATTTATCCATTCATAAATTGATAGATATTTGGTTGTTTACACTTCTTGGTATTATATATGATGCTGCTATGAACAGGTGTGTATAAGTTTGTGTGGCATGTGTTTTAATTTATTTTGGGTATTTGCAATAGTTTATTTTCAGAAAACATGTTTAGTTTAACACAGAAAACCAACCAGTGTAATATATCACATTAGCAGCAGAAAAAAAGAGAAGAGAAAAAATATTTCAATATGTGTAGAAAAATTTTTTGACAATATCCAACACCAAGTCATCATAACAACACTCAGATAAGTAGGAGTGAAATGAAACTTTCTTAATTTTATAAAGATTAAGATAATCTGTGAAAAAAGCTACACCTTACGCCATACTTACTGGCAAAATCTTGAATGCTTTTCCCTAAGATCAGAAACAAGGCAAGGATGCCCACTCTCTTGCAATAAAGAAATAAAAGAAGTAAAACAAAATTAGATTAGAAGGAAAGTAGTAAAGTTATTTTAAGATGACATCATGTATGTAAAAATTCCTAATGTATCTACAGAACAACTGCTAGAACTAATACATTAATTTATGCAGGTCTCAGGATGAAGTGCAGCATGCAAATTCTGTTGTATTTCTATACATTAGCAACAAACAATGGGAAAATAAAATTTAAAAATGCCATTTATAATAGCATCAATTTATATAAAATACTTAAGAAAAATTTAACAAAATATATGAATGTCCATGAAAACCAAATCCAAGGTATTGCTGTGAGAAATTAAAGAAAATCTTAATACCAGAGTGATAGACCCCATAGCAGCAGGGCTTTTTTTTTCCTTTCCTTTGTAGAAATGGGTGTGATACTAATTTTTTTAAATTGAAGTTTTGTTGATTTACAATATTGTGTTAGTTTCAGGCATACAGCAAAGTGATTCAGTTGTAGATATAAATATACATATATTCAGATTCATTTTCATTATAGATTATTACAAGATATTAGATACAGTTCCCTGTGCTTTATAGTAAATTCTTGTTGTTTATTTAATTTATACATAGTGGTGTGTATCTGTTAATCCCATACTCCTAATTTATCCCTCCCTTGTCCCCTTTCCTCTTGGTAACTATAAGTTTGTTTTCTATGTCTGTGAGTTTGTTTCTGTTTTGTAAATAAGTTCACTTGTATTATTTTATAGATTTAACATATAAATGATATCATATAATACTTGTCTTTCTCTGTCTGACTTCACTTAGTATGATAATGTCTAGGACCACCCATGATGCTACAAATGCCAATATTTCATTCTTTTTATGGCTGAGTAATATTTCATTGTGTGTGTGTGTGTGTGTGTGTGTGTGTGTGTGTGTGTGTGTGCACCACATCTTCTTTATCCATTCATCTATTGATGAATACTTAGGTTGCTTCATGTCTTGGGTGTTGTAAATAGTGCTGCTATGAATGTTCGGGTGCATATATCTTTTTGAATTAGGGTTTTCAACTTTTCTGGATATATGCCCAGGAGTGGGATTGCTGATCATATGGTAACTATGTTTTTAGTTTTTTACAGAATTAACTCAAAGTAGATTATATATCTAAATGTAAAAGTTAACACTATAGTATTTCTAGAAGAATAAACAGGAGAAAAATTTCATGACCTTGGAGTAAACAAATTTTTTTACTAGTACAAAAAACCCCATTAGTCATAAACTAACAAAATAATTGATAAGTTAGATTCACGAAATTATTTTTTTTTGTTTTTTGAAAGATATTAAGAAAATGTGAATGGGATAATACTTGTAATATATTTATATTTATATGACAAAGGACTTTTATCTAGGCTATAACTAACACTTGCTACTTGATAGTGAATTCGTAAACAACCCAACAGAATTTGGCAAAATATTTGAACATACACCTCCCAAAATTGATACATAAATGGCCAATAAACATATAAAAAGATGCTAAGCGTAATTAGTTTCCAGGATAATGAAAATTAAAACCACAATGAGCTATAAATATATATTTCCTGCATTAATAAGAGGATTTTTTTAATGTGTTGGCAAAGATTTAGAGCAATTGGAAATTGCACTTACTGCTTGTGGGAGAATAAAAATGTATTATTTTGGAAAATATTTTGTAGATTCTTGTAAAATGAAGCACACACTTAACATATGACCCCCAAATCCCATTTCTAGGTATTTAATCAAGATAGAAGAAAACATTTTCATACAATGATCTGCATAAAAGTAATTATGGCAGCTTGAATTATAATAGCCCCAAACCAAAACACCCAAATGTCAACAGGTAAATGGCTAAACAAATCAAGGCCTGTTACACAACTGAATAGTACTCAACAACAAAAAGAACAAAGTAATGATACAAGCAATAGCATAAATGAATGTCAAAAAGTCATACTGAGTAAAAGAATTTAGAAAGAAAAGAATATATACTATATAATTCCATTTATATTAAATTCTAGAAGAGACAAAACTAATTTGTACTGACAACAGATCAGTGCTTTCCGGGGCCATGGGGTTGACTTCCAAGGGTTAATAGCAAATGATTTGGGGTGATTGAGATGTTCTGTATCTTCATTATGAGTATGGTGGTTACCTGAGTGTGCACGTTTGTCAAAATTCATTATCAATACAATTAAAATCAGTGAATGTTATATTTAAATTTTACTTTAGTAAAATTGATGAAAAATAAGGTCAAATGTTTCATCTTTGACAGAAGGAACTTACAAAAACTTCATTTTGATTTCATAATTTGGATGAAATTATTAAACCATTATTGAAATTAATTGATTTACTGCCTGTAGCTTATGGGTAACACTAATATATAACTGGCATTTACAAAGTTTTACAGTTCATAGGGCCAGGTCACTAACAGCTATCATTTCACATTTCATAGGTCTACAAAAATAAGTAAAATTAATTTATATGCATAATCTTTTGATTTTTATGAAAAGCTATGCTTGATAGAGTGGTAAGGATGTACAGGTTCAAGTATTGTCTTTGAGTGATTCGAGGGATCAGGGAGTCCTAGAGCAGCCAGTCTGCTTGGTGGTTGGGCCATGTCTTGACCCAGATAGCTGCCTGGCCTTGGGTGTCCAGGACTGGTGCTAACTGGCTGGTATTTGGGACTGGAATTCAGCACCAGTAAGCTAGAGTGAGGATTCCAAAATGGTGCTTACCAGCACCAGTGTCCTCATGGTGGGGTGAACTCCCCAAAATGACTGCTGCTTGCTGTCCCCCGAGTGATTTTCAATTGCCTCTTGCCTTTCCTGGAGGCTCTCCAAGATCAGCAAGTGGGTCTGACCCAGGGTCCTTTAAAATGACTACTTCTGCCATGGGTCTCAGAATGTGTGAGATTTTGTGTACACCCTTTAAGAACAGAGTTTCTATTTCCCACAGCCCTTTGGTTCTCCAGAAAGTAAGCTCTGCTGAAACTTCACAGACAAACATTTTGGGGGCTTGTCTTCTTGGTGTGGGACTCTTGAACTGGGGAGGCCAGTGTGGGGTTGGACTTCTCACTCCTTGGGGAGAACATCTGCCATTTTAATTATCCTTCTCTTTGTGGGTTGCCTACCCACAGTGTGGGTCTTTAACACATCTGTCCCTCCAACCCAACTCATTGTGGTTCCTTTATATCTTTAGCTGTAGAAGATTTTTTTTGCTAGTCTTCAGGTCACTTTCAAGGATAGCTGCCCTGTAAATAGTTGCAATTTTGGTGTTCCCATGGGATGAGGTGAGCTCAGGGTCTTCCTACTCTGCTATATGGTCAGTCCTCCAGGCGTGCTCTAGAGGTGTATGTCAAGTGCACTTGCATAGTGCCCTGCTCTCGGAAGGGCCCATGCTTGTAAAAATTCTGCTGTTGCCCTCTTGAAATTTTTAATAATTTTATCTTTGAGATTTTATTTTGTAAGTGAGATCTGAGGGGATAATGAAGCATGTGCATGAGCAGAAGTATAATAAATAACAAAACAAAATTGAAGAAAATAAAGGCAGTGCATTTCTAAATGTGGTAGAAAATCCTGATATGGTTTTCTTCATAATCATGACTGGTAGCAGCCTTTTTTCTTCATAGACTGAGGCATAATTCAAAGGGTATTTTAAAATTCTGATACTGCTGGTTTTCCCAGATTCTTGTGTCCTAACTGTTTTGGGGGTTTCTAATAATGGCTATTCTAAGGTTTGTAAAGCAATGTTTCACCTGTTTTATACCACCCATAATTCCTTCTTTAAAAGGATTGCCATGTTGGAAACAAACAGGCCACTTTTTCAGAGAAGGATATTTGTCTGTTTCTAGACATTTTTAAATTGAAATTGAGGATTTAAATTATAAAAGCAGCACACATTTATTGTAAAAAAGAATACGGAAATATATGAAACATAAAAATTGAAAAGTCATATTCTCACCCCTTTCTACCCCATAATTCTGCTTCGTAGAGGGAACCACAATTAATGGTTCAGTATCTGTCCTGTGTGGGTGTCTCATCTTGTCCCATAACTGGATTTTGTACTCTCAAGAACATAATGTAACTATCCTTCTATGTCATATATATTAACTTGAGAGTAAAAATTAATACTGTATTTTAATGGATATATCTCAAATTTTAAAATCAATCCCAAATTGTTTATTTCTACATCTTCAAACTAGAAATAACCTGCAATGAACAGATTTTTAACATTTATTATTTTAATAAAATTTAAGGACATAAAATAACATGAAGGATATAAGAACCTCAAATGGATACTTTCTTGAATTATTAGATATATTATGACAACCATCCGCCCTACTTATGAATCCTATCAAGAACAGCATCTCTCTTACCTACTAGTTGAGAATTACTGCTTTAGGTTAATCACAGGATCTGAAAAAAAAACTGCTGCATTGTTCTTAATACTAAGGATGATAGTGATGATGATAATCATGAGTTTACTTTGTTGCAAATGCATGTCATTGAAAGCTGGCCCCTTCTTCCTCCTTTCTTGAATTAGTGCCTCAGGACAGAAGATCAGAAACTCCCCTGCAGAGCTGCCTTAACAATATTCAATGCGCAGTGGGAAAAACTTAGTTCTCTATGCCTAAGGCTTCGCCACTTTTACTTAGAAGTGAGATCATAAGGATTGCAGCCAGAAAGGTGTTCTTCCTTATGACTCCTGTACAGCTTCAGATTCTGTGAACGTCGAAGCTCTCATTAAGATTGCTGTTGTGATATTTGCCTAGAAGGAGAGGACTGACAGTTATTTTGATCAACAAGAATTGACAGTTCTTATTTTGGCTTTTGCAATGGTGTTGCTTTAACATTCAGTATGGTATCTTTCAGGTGCTACCTGCAGAAACTCAATTTTAGACAAGTCTATCCATCGACCCTGACTTTGCATTTCCTTTGACCATTGCCCTACCTCTGTCTTCCTATCCTGGACTAAAACATTATCTCTAGCCTAACTTTGTAGCAAGGGGTCCCAGAAGACTTTTGTTCTGTGTGGGCACTTGGTATGCTTTTTCTGACATAAGTGTGAAATCTCAGTAACTTTGCAAGTTTCCCTCCCTCCCCTACATATCAATGTTGATTCCAATTGTGCTGAGGAATTCTATCTTCTTTCTGTCACTTCTTTCCAATTTTTTTAGTCTCTCTAGAATCTGTCTTTACTCTTTGAACTTTTAATTGGCATCAAATGAAACAAAACCAGACTTAGATAAGGAGAGACTTTATTGCAAGAGGGAGGAAAGAGACCACTGCAATAGGAAAAGGGAGACTATTACAACAGGGAGAATGCTTGGGCCATAAGCTCAGCAAGCATCTCAAAGAAAAGGGCTTTGCTTTTAGAGGAAGGAGTAAACAAGGCTAGAAAGAACAAGGTTGGGGGAATGGGATGAGTGAGAGTGGCTGTGAAAAATTAGGAGATCAGAGAATGTTTTACCCTGATGTTAGTATATTCTCGGGAAGGGCCGTTATGAAGGGGTTCTGTGCTGGCTCAGGTGAGGGTGAATCAAAAGCCAGTGGCTTGAGAATGGAAATTTAACCAATATTTGGTTAACAAGCATTTTGTTCTGAATTATCAGTGGGGAATGTAACAGTAAGCTAATCATTTATGAGATAAAGAATGGGAATTTGAAGGATCTGTGTCTTTCTTGCCTTATTATAGGTAGACAAGTGGGCATGTGTGAGTCTGATCTAAGCCATATGGGGAAGGGTGTTCCTTTGCAATAAGACACTTTCTGAGACACTAAAGGTGAAGGAATTTCTTTAACTGATGCTGTTTCCCAGGATCACAGGGTTTAGGTAAAATTCAGCATTGTCATCAGTTGTTCTCATTTCTTTGTTCCTAGTCTGACTTTTTAGAAATGTGTTTTCTGATTCCCTCATGTCTGAACTTTAGATCCACTGGGCTTGTCTTTACCTCTCTCAGCTCTTGTCTTACATAATCTTTCTCCTTTAAAATTATTATTGCTACTATTTAAAAATAATTTTAACTTATAAAAGTAAGCAAAAAATGTCAGAAAGTACAGAAGTCAATAATAAGAATAATACTTTAAGTCATATCTCTAAATAGGTACCCATCTCCAAATCAAACCCTATTTGTATAAGAATATGGAAGAATAAAACTAAAAACATGATAAATTATTTCATATTATTGTTCTGTGATGTTAAATATTTTCATTAAAACGAACAAACATGCATTTAGTTGGCTCTCTGACCCCACGGCTAACTCCAGATAAAGGCCCGTCTGTATCCAGGTGCTCCTGTGAGCAGGCCTCTCTCCACGTTTAGGCTCTACTTCCCTTTGCATTGGCTCCTTTTTACCAAAGGATGAAAAAGTTGGCAACTAGCAGTTTAAACCTGCAGTCCATGTGATGAAAAACCACATATTTTTCTCCAGTTAAATCCTCAGCTTTGATCTTATTGTCCCCAACTGAGCCATGGTTTGACCCCTGAACCAAATACTGTTAATCTGACTGTCCAGGTTACTACCTCCACCAAGACGTCAATGGGTGGCTCTCCGAGTGACAATTGAGAGCAAAGAAGTGGGACTGGGAAGGGCAGGGTGATATCCTTTACATATATATATGATTAAGTGAAAGTTTTAAATACATGCCTTTTGTTTGGAAAATAAGTAAGTTTTATATAAAAATACAATACAGCCACATGATGATATGAGCAATATTTAAGGAGTTATAGTGAAAAGTGACCCTGCTTATTTACTTCCTTACTTTGAATCCACTATTCAGAGACATTTTTACTCTTTCGCTTATTTGCTGTTACTCCCATACCTTTATTAATATGCTAATAAAAGCATTTCTTTATTTATCAATCTAAATAGTGCCTTTTAATTCCGAGCACTACATAGTCCTCTGTCCTGCTCATATGATGTACTGCTACTTTTTGTGAAATTGATAAACAGTATATATTATTATGATTATATAAACATTTTAGCTGAAAATATACTATTGTAGTATTTCTTTTCCTGTGTGGTTTTTGTTTTTTGCAGAAGCTTATAATCACCTTTTTTTAATCTTACAGTCTTTGCCTTTTTTCATGGGCTCACTATGAAGCCTATGTTTTTCAGATCCTCATTATATCTGGTAGTGTTTCATGTCAATCATATTTTCTTATGATCCTTAAGTCCTCTCCTGCCCTCTTCCAGTCTGCACCATTGAACTCTATGTGCTGCACAACTGCCAGTCAGGCAGTCCTATAATCTGTCTTTTTCTAAGTTAGATCCACTCTTTCCTTATCTTTTTTGGTTTATTTTTACATTTTGCAGAAGATACACTTCAAGTAACTTCATAGAAAAAAGTTGGATGGGAGGTATATTTTTTGAGTGTGAAACTATTTTCATTCTACTCTTTTATATAATTAATAGTTTGAGTAGACATACAGGGCTAGGTTACAAAGCATTCTTCCTTACGACTTTGAAGGCGTTGTTTCAAAGCGATGGCTTGGCAACATTCAGTACTGCTGTTGAAAACAGTGCCCTTGTTTTCTTGTTGATTCTTTGTTGATGGTTTGTTTTTCCTCTGGATTCCTTTAAAATCTTCTCTTTATACTTGGTAGTCTAATAGTTCACTTACATTTACTGCACTTTTGTTCATTTTCACCCATTTGCAGGTCCCTTGATAGATTGTTTGGTTCTAAATAATGTTTCTGTAATAACTTCCTCTGTCTCTTTTTAAAAAAATCTTCTTTCCTTGTTGTTTATATATTAGGTTTCCTGGTTAATCCTTTATGTCTCTAATCAGAAAAGATATCTCATAGTTCCTTTTCTTATTGTTTGACTTCAGGGAGATTTTTTTCAACTTTATTGTCACTTTATTTATGAATTTATAATTTAGGTGATGATAGTTTTTATTTCCAAACAATGGTATAACCTTTTCATAATACTCATGTTTATCTTGTCTGTCTGAAAATATTGTTATTAAAAACTTATATATGTATTTTGTTTAATTTTGTTCCCTGAATTAAATTTTTTTTCCTTATTGGTTTATTTCAGTCTCTTTTTCTTTTTTTATAAAGCAGTTTTTCCTCAAAAGCTTGGTAACTTTTGATTGTTCATATTTACAAATGAAAAAATAAAAAGTTGATATTGGCCCACTGTAGTGGATTAGATTTTCCACTGGTTGTGTCGTTTCAGAGGACTGAGTGGCAAGCTGGCTGCTATGCTATGGGACTCTGCACCTGAAAAGGATGTTTCTGGAGTGTTTCAATTTCTTTTGGTTCTTTGCCTAGAAGAAGTTTAGCTGGTGAGTTTTGACCATTAGCTGTCAGGTCAACATTTACGGTCTCTCAATTTATCTCTCCACTTTTAGCCTCAGTTCTTACCTTTGCCTTCCTAAGTACATGACATCTCTGAGTGGCAAGCCTCATGGAATTCTGCAGGGGAAGTGGTTTTCCCTCACCTGTGTGCCTGTCAGTGAGCACATCACACCATACTTTCCTTGCCCTCTTCCTCCACCTACTCCTCATGTTCTCTATTGATGCTCCTTCCCTAGCCCCATCCTCTTAATTAATATTTATACCTTTTTAATTCCTATACCTTCATTTACTGGGGTCTTGGGAAAGAAAGAAGATAATGGTGGTCAATCTTGAATCAGATGTATGCTATTGTAATTCTAAAGATGAAATTTTTAGTTTTTCAAAGCTTTGCCCTTGGGTATCAACAATCTACCTGATCTAGTTGAAAAGCTGGATCATCACAATGTTCTTTAAGTATAGCCATTCAGGAATTTACAGCAAAAATTTGCAAATGAAAGTTACTATCTATTTGTTTTATTTTAAATATATATAAAAAATCCACCCTTTATATTTAACATTGATATCATTTGACACCCTGGTGAACATTCCCCAAATTTATACATTCTGAAACCTGAGACATTTTGTTGCTCACATTCTCATTAAGATGTTCTTATTATGTAGGAGGCACTGTACTGCGTGTGAGATATCTTCAACTGAGTGAGTCTTTTTATTGTACTCTTTAAATTATGTGATTTGGACATGTTGTTCAACATGTTTTAGTTTCAGTTTCCTGGAAAGTTTAGATTAAAAAAGTGATTTAAAATTTTTTTTTATTGAGGTGTAGTTGATACACAATGTTAGTTTCAAGTGTATAGTAAAGTAGTTCAGTTATACATAAACAAACACATATATATTTTCAGATTCTTTTCCATTATATGTTATTACAAGAGATTGAGTAGGTTCTTGTCTGTTTATCTATTTTATATATAAATTAGGGATTGGAGATTAAAAAAGTCATTTTTAAAGTCCTTTTATCACCAGAATTTCATATTTCTCTGATCATAAGTAAGAGGATATTTAGCCTGCATTCTACAGGTAAGTCATTTGTGAAGAATCATGCCAATGTATTGCACACAGGGGATGTTCAGTAAATTTTTTCTGAAAATTTGTTTCTGAAAAATTGTTTCAAAAAAAACAATTTGAATTGGAATTGATATTCACTTACTCGATCAATGAATGAACAAGTATTTACAAATGCTTCCTAGTGCCAGGCACAGCTCTAGTTTGGGGATGAAGCAGTGAGTGACTAGACAGAGCATGAGGGTCCACCCTCAAGCAGCATACATTCTAGTTGGAAAAGATGGATAATAAAAACTAAGGAAACATATATTCAAAATAATTGTGTTAGGTGCTGTAAGAAGAGGAAATAAGTTAAGAAGCCTTGGTGGATGGTTGTGCTATTTGAGATGGAAGGCTCAGAAGGGCATTTCTTATGAGGTAAGATCTGAGCTCAACCTGAAGGAAGACAGGGAACCCACTAAAAGTGGAGCTGAGAGAGAATGTTCCAGGTAGTGGAAGTAGTTAGTGCAGCAGTAGTGAGGCAGGAACATTTAGAGTGCTGAGAAACTGAATGGAGTCTTCTGAGGTCTAGTGACTGAAGAGATTGAAATGGTAGGCAGGAGACCAGAGTATGAGACTCTTCTAAACCAAAGTAAGGATTCTTAGATTTTACTCTAGGTTTAAAGTGACTCGTGAGAAGACTTTAAAACTATGCAATGCTATGAACTGATTTATACCTAGAGAAATTACATCCTTCTATCTACTGTATCAAGAATGGACCTGACCCCACTAATTATATTACAACTTACTCTTACCTGGCATTTTCCACTGCCTTGGTTTGCTTACTTTTTTTCCTTAGTACTCATCACCGTTGAATATACTATATATATTTACCTTTTGCTGATTGTGTGCTGTTCCCACTAGAATGCAAGTTCTATAAGAATGGGATTTTTGTTATTTTTGTATCTTCAGCAGATGGAAAAGTTCCTCATACATAGTATATTTTAATGAATATTGTTGAATTAGTCAGTGTATTTTTGTTGGGGGGAGAGATGGGGCTTAAGTAGAGCAGTAAGATCAGATTACACTAAGAATCTATGTGGGATATTTACAGTGTTTTAGAGAAGAGTGGTAAGAGTGGAGATGGAAAGATGTGGAAGAATTCAAACCTTAATTTGAAGATATACTCAATGGTAGTTACTCCTGGGTTGAATATGGGAAGAGGGGACATATGAGGACTTAAGAGTGTCTTCCTAGAGTTTTATCTAGCAACTGCATATGATTATGTATTATTTTCTAAAATGGGGAAGTTAAGGGGAGAAGCATGTTTTGAGGAAGAAGTTAGTGGGAATGAAGTCAGTCAATATCAGGTGGAAATGTCCAGTGCACAATTGGTTATATATCTGGTACTCAGGTGAGAGGTCTTTGGAAGGCATAAATTTGGTAGTCATCAGTATAAAGTTGGCACATAAAGCTACAGATGTTGATGAGATTACATAGGATAAGGTATGGACTGAGAAAGGCAGAAGGCTCTGGACCAAGAAATGAGTCATTAATATTTGGTGGTGAGGCCATGAAAGGAGATGCTGAAAGATGCTTGGATATAATGAGACTGGGCAGAGCTATGTCATGGAAGGAGGGCAAGGAAGGTAAGCCAAGAAAGGCATAAACAGCTTTGTCGAATACACCTGCAAGGCAATGAGATGAAGACGTAGAAGTATCCATTGGTTCATGATAAGTGCAAGAGTGAATCATATTGCTTGGAATGAAAACCAGATTAGAATCAGAAATGAGGAAGAAAACAACTGTCACTGTGGATAGGAGCAAGAAATATAATAATAAGTAAAAGAGATATATTAATTCAAATAGGAGAGGGACTATCATGAAGGTAAATTGTTCAGCTGATAGTGGATGATGGGGAAGGTGCTATGTGGGCATAAAATAATTGTTTTGAGGAGATGATGTTTTCATGCGTCCCAGTAGTTATAGCTATTTAACTACATTATTTTTCAAGGTATCTTCAGCTTTAATGGCTACAGTATCAAAAGGGTGACTTGTCTCCACTGGCAAAATGAACTGAGGTAATTATCTGAATCTCAGGCCCTGTGGTTTACTGTCACGATGGAGCTTTGCCTAGAATCTGAGCTCTTCTTGGTACTTGCCACGTGACTTTTTGAGCCTGTGTTTATTCATCTACTCTATGCAAACAATAATACTCACTACTCAGGGTTTGTTGTGGACATGAAGTAAGATAATGTCTGTGCGGATTGACTTATTTATAACTGTATTGAAAGGTACAATGAACATTTGCTGAAATATGCATGATACTAATCCATTGGTCATAGTGCAGCTATTATTTTAAGTGCTAAAACTGTGCTAGATAATAAATGCCTTAAAGGAAGGAATTACATTTTACCTATCTTTCCTCAGTACTTAGCAGTGAACTTAGCTCAGAGCTGGTGCTCAGTGTATATGTCTGTAGAATTAAATTATTTAAAGAGGAGAAAAACAAAGCAACTTCCTGCAAATTGTAGAGTAATACAGAATTAAGTATGACTGCATGTTTCTGGCTTTGTGGTTCTACCCTTGGTACAGTGGGATGTGGAATGATTTCCTTATAAAGGGTCCATTTGGCACTTGAGTTAAAAGAGCTATTTAGACAGATGAATGGATAAATAAGACATACATACATACATACACACAATGGACTACTACTCAGACATAAAAAAACAGTGAAATTTTGCCATTTGCAGTAACATGGGTTGACTTGGAGGGCATTATGCTAAGTGAAATAAGTCAGACAGAGAAAGACAAATACTATATGATATCATTATATGTGGTATCTAAAAAATACAACAAAGTAGTGAATATAACAAAAGAGAAGCAGACACAGATATGGGAACAAACTAGTGGTTACCAGTGCAGGGCAAAGGGACGACATAGAGGTGGGGAGCAAGAGGCACAAACTATTGGATGTAAGATGGGCTCAGGGATGTGCTGTACAACACGGGGAACATAGCCAATATTTTGTAATACCTGTAAATGGAAAGTAACCTTTAAAATTAAAAGCAAAAAAAAAAAAAAAAAAAAAAAAAAGCTGCTTAGGAACACCCACATACAGCTATCTTTCATATCTGCCTGAAGTCATACGACTGTGTTTCAGCTTCTAATTTCTTTAACTGTTTTATTATTATTCGTCTGTGACTAGATGGAATAAATTTTTGTAACTTTATTTATAATCATGTTTTGGTATCAACGTTTCATTTCCATCCTGAAAGTTTGTTTAAAAAGCTTTTGGGTTTGATTCCTACGTGTTTTAGTCCTTTGTCACATGTTCTAAATGAGTGCACTGTGTTCATGAGGATTTCTTAAAGCCTAAACATTAAAACAATCATGAGGTTGTAGGAAACATGACCTGAAAAAGTACTTCTCATTGCCTCAACTTTTTGGAGTTAGGACTGAAAAAGATTTAAGATTTTGGTCTAGGTGTATGTCTTAAAAATCTTAAGATTTTGGTCTAGGTGTATGTCTCTGTGTGCTCATCTTTCTTATTTTGTCGTTAACTCTGCTTTCTTGTATGTCTTGTGCTCTCTGCGTGGTTTCTCCTGCTTAGAGTCTTGGAGTGGCTTAAGAATTCAAGGTGAAAGTTTCAGTAGGTATGCCTTCCTCAGTCTGCAAGGGTGAATTTGTAGTTTCTTTATGTCCTGAACAGGGAGATACATGGACCTCTATTAACAGATTAGACTTTAGTTTAGATTTAAGAGAAACTATCTTTTCATTTGAATGGAAACAACTGAAGTTAATGAGATGAAATATTTAAGGTCAACATTTATCTTTTGCCCATTGAAATGTTTCTGCATCTAATAAAATCAGGTTTAAAAAAAATGCAGTGTTTCATAAGAACCAGAAAAAAGACATTTACTGCCTTTTAGAGAATATTGGCATACCTATAAAACTTATTACAGAATTTAGTGGGGTTAAATTATGTATTAAAAGATGAAAATATAAATTCTGGATCTATATCAAATCCTGGTGTCAGGTCATCAGGGTCCATTAGGTTGGAATTGGTTTTCAAAGAGTATGATATACATGGGACAGGGAGTGGCTATCTCTTTATGTGTCAGATTTATGAGGCTGCATAGTAATTGGCAATATATGCTGTTTAATTTCACTCCTGAGAATAAACCCTAAGTAAAAAAATCTGAATTACCTACCCAATCTCCAAAAACCAACACAACTAACAAATTCCTCAAATTTCAGAAACATTTAAAGTAGCAATAATTATTAAAATAATAAAAAAAATGAAAATAATGTCAGTAGTCAAAATAGGGAGTTATGTGAAGTATTATGTCGTCACTAAGAGAATGTATGATGAGATATTTGTAATAAACTAGGAGAAATCTTGTGTTGCAATAGTAGATATGAAAAACAGTACAAGTTTTAATATATAGAAGAGCTCAGCTAACATACGCAGAGGCAATACATCAGGAGGAAATTGATCCACATTTATCAGCGATTATGCCTGGTGATTTTGATTTTTTTCTTTATGATTTTATGCTTTTTGTTTTTCTACAATGAACAAGGGTTACTTTTATCATCAGAAAAAGTGAAAGTTGTGTATAAACAGCTCAGTCTAGTGAGGATGGTTTATCCTCTCACAGCAGTTGCTTGTGATAGCCTGTTGATGTGGTGTCTTCCTGTCTGCAAGTATTTCTTGTGTTCTTCAGACCCTTTGATCCCATTCACTTTGAAAGTAGCATGACCTTGAAATCCCAGGGTTTGCAACTTTCTTAGATGAATGACTTTCAGGTGGGATTTTAAAAAAATCAGATATGAATTTTGTAAAATGCTATTTTCCCTTTGTATCTAGAAATATATTTGTGCTACAGGTTCAACCACAAGCCAAGTATGAAGTAATTTGGTTTGGTGGTTACTAAGCTATTGATAAGTGTCTGACATTACTAAGTTGAATGTGCTTTTTTACTTTCGTTCTAAAAGTGGCCTAGCTTTTCTTGGAAAAATAAACTTCATCTTTAGCTGAGATTGAGGCCGTGTACTATGTGGCAAAATTGCGGTATAGCCCACCTACTTCCGAAAAGGATTTGGTACAGAATTACTGAATATATTACTGAACGGACCCCTGGAAAGTCCTAATTTGTATACTCACCTAATGAATCTCTGTTTCATGATAAGCAGTATTTCATTCCCCAAACTTTGGGACATTTTCTCATTCATGCAGTCAACAGACGTGTAATGAGCACCTATCATGTGAGGGATGCTATGGCAGGCACTAGATCCAATACCCCAATGTTTTTAGGTATATTATGATTCTAATCCCTTAGTGAAAAAAAAAAACCAGAATAGAAGTGAAATATATAATTTGATTATATACATGCAAATATATTTAACATCTGTGGGCAGAGATTTTTGTTTGTTTTTGTTTTCCCTAGCTCCTACAACAGTCTCTTGTAAACAGTAAATGTTCGAATTAGCATTTGTTAAATAGATGATTAGGTGAATGAACTAATATAGAGCTCTAAGAGGTATATAGATAACGAGAAGGAGACATTTTTGTCAAAAGGCCTGGATCTGGGATATAGGCAAGATGAATTTGAAGGAAAGCCACCACTGACTTCTTTCTAATTCCCAAGTAGAATGGAGAGCAGGTCCATCACTGTCTATGCTGTCGTAGTTTGTTCTCTCTTTGCTCTCTCTCAGGGTACTGCTCCCCCAGGTCTCCTAGTCTCTGCACATTGCAAAGGTGCCTCTCTGCTAGTGTGGAGAATTCATTCCATAACCTTATACACAGACTTTGCACAAAGGGATGCTGCTATTGTTCTTGATCCCTCCAGAATCCTAGTGTGAAAACTAGTCTTTCCATTTCTGCTTGCTCTCCATTCTCACTGGGAATTAGACACAGCTGGTGGGTTTTTTTGTTTGTTTGTTTGTTTTAATTAGGTCTTAAGTTTCTAAACATACTGGAAGACAAAGAAGCCTTTTGATTAATTAAAAACAATGGCATCCAGCAAATCCACTGTCTGGTGTCTACACAAGAGAAATGGATCATGTGTCCATAGGAAAAGTTGTAAGAGAATATTCACAGCAGCTTTATTCATAATAGCCAAATGTGGAAACAATCCAAATGTCCTGCAAAAGGAGAATGGAAAAACAAGTTGAGGCACATTTCACACATTAAAATATTATACAGCAATAAAAAGGAATGAACTACTGATGCATGCAACAATATGTTTCTCAAAAATATACATTAAGCAAAAAATCAAACATATAAGTATATATGGTATTTGGCATAAAATTATTCCATTTATATGAAGTTCAAGAACAGGTAAAACTGATGCAAGTTGATAGAAATCAGAAACTTATTGCTTGAGGTTGGAAGGAGAAGGAAAAAAAAAACTGGAAAGAGATATGTGGAATTTTTAGAGGTGATGGAAGTGTTATATCTTTCTTGAGGTGACATAGGTGCATACAATTTTCAAAAATTACCAAAATAAACACTTAAGGTCTGTGTATTTTATTTTATGTAAATTACACCTTAACTTTTTTTAAAAAAAGATAAACTACTTTGAGAATTAAAATGTAAGACTATTCAGCGTAAGTAATAACTATTTACTAAGCACCTCTATCTCAGCCACTGTTCAAGGAGCTAGAACTATAAACATGAAGAAGAAAGTGTATCTCTCTTGATGAATTTACAGTCTAAAAAGGAGAACAGTTGTGGAAAAACAGACATTAACAAGTATTTTATTCACAGAAACCTTTTCAGAGGTATAATATGTTTTCACAATGTATCTGGGCATCAACTGGATTGCATTTTAGAATTGTATAATGATCATCTTGGGTAAAGACTGATGATCATACAATTCTAAAATGCAGTCTTGGGTAAAGACTTGTATAAAAGATATTCAGTCTGCCAAATCCTATAGTGACACTGTAGTAGACAGCCTCCAACATGGCCCCCATTTGCATCCCTACCCTTGTAAAGACCTCTTCCAGAATGCACTTGTTTTGGTTTCTGTGACCAGTAGCATATGGCAGAAATGAGGGTAAGCCATTTCCAAGATTAGAGTACAAAAGGCTGTGGCTTCTGTGCATATATCTTCTCTCTCTCTCTCTCTCTCTCTCTCTCTCTCTCATCACTCAGTTTGGGGCACACCATCTGACATGTTGTGAAAATAATCAGGCAGCCACAGAGCAGCTCATGTAGAGAGAAATGGAGACTTGTGGCCACCAGTCAGTGAGGAAGTGGGACCTTCCTATAACCATATGATTTAGCTTGAAAGCATATCCTTCTCTAATTAGGTCTTCAGATGAAAATGCAGCCCTGGCCTTCTTGACTATACCTCCTGGGAGACCTTGAGCTGGACCACTGAGCTAAGCCACTCTTGAATTTCTAACCCACACATATTATAAAATAAGAAATATTTATTATTTTAAGCTGCTAAATTTTGGGATAACTTGTTATACAGAAATAAGTAAACAACACATAAGATCTTTCTAAAATGTGGAATACATGAGTTTATGGGTTAGTGAATCATTCACAATTGTATATTAATCACCTCAATTTTTCATGAAATATTAATCATGGGGAGTCAAATTTCTGAAAACTTTGTACAGTTTAATTCCCAGTTTACATCCACTAAATAGTTTACTAACTCAAAAAATTTAGCCTTTTGAATGAAAACTTATGTTATATAACAATCTAACTTCCAAACTAAAACATGCAAATTCATAATTTAATAAAATTTAATTGCTTCTCAAGTATGAAAGGTCAATTTTATATTGTTTAATTTATTAATGAAAAAGCAAATAAAATTAAAATGAATTCAAATTAATATTCACAAGTAATCTTCACTTTGAACTTCAAAATATATAATATAGTTCCAAGTCATTATAGCTTAGAGACCTCACTTCATTAAAAAAATTGCAGTGGTGATTTAGGCTGATTTTTAAATTAAGGCAGTAGAATATAAAATTTTAGAGTAACTGAGATTATTTCTCTGCCACTTTGAGATGACCAGTCTTTACTCTGAGTTATTTCGATTTTAAAATTATACCACCCATGACAGATATTATTAACTTAGTCTAAACTCATTTCTGCGTTAAGAAAACAGATCTTGATGGCTGTCACTGGATGAGTGTGATGTATCTTGAAGCATAAAGAGATCCTCTGTCCCTCCAGCTAAGCAGAAACTAAAGAGGATGTAGATCCTTGCCTAAGAATTCCTAACAGGGCGCCCCCTAGAGTGAAGGTAGCTAAAGGAAAGGTTGTAAAGATGACTGGACAATATGGGATCATTTCTTATTGTTGGTTTTACTCCTCCTCATTTGGTTCTACACCTGTGATTTTCAACATTGGAGTGCTTCCAAATCACATGAAGAACTTATTAAAACCCAGATTGCTGAGCCTTATTCCTGGAGATTCAGATTTGGTAATTCCAGCATGTGGCATAGGAGTTAGTTCCCTGGTGATTCTTTTGCTGCTGATCCAGGGATCACATTTTGAGAACCACTGATAGGTTATATTATTTCTGTTTGTCTTTGAGAGAGCTGTGTGTGGGCGGGGGGTTGGGTGGAGAGGAGGGACACTCTGGTAGTTTGGACATTTATCAGATAGTTTGATAGGGCCTTGAAGGTGAGTTTTGGCCAGTGAATGTGGATATAGTCATATGCTATCTATAGATCCCTTCCCTAAAGTGTCTCATGTGATCTTCCATGTTCTTGTTACTCTTTGGGGCAGCTGAATGCAAAGGAATCACTGGAGGTTTTGAGAAAGGCTTTCATGCTCTTTTCTGTTAATTACTCTCATTTGAGGAGGACTGTGAGACCAAAATTGCCCATTGTGAACTGCGTGTGATGTGATTACCTAAGTCATGAATTTGGCTTGGGCAACAGAACAGTGTCACCATGTTGAAGTGCATATGTGAGATCATCGAGTTCAGGAATGTCCTGAAAACATATGTAAGTGGCATGAGCAGGTGACTCAGATGCTCAAACCCCTACTCTTGTTGCATTGCTGTCTGTCCTTCAGTCCATACCTATGGCCTCATGGGGCATTCCCTATGACTTGTTGACAGAGAAGGAAAAAAAATAATTGGCTTTGTTTAAAGCTATATCTGCATAATATGCTGATACAACTAAGAGTCAACTAGTCTAGCACTAATACCCCTGAGCCCTGTGGGCAGAACTTTGAACATTTTGTTTTACTTTTCTAAAAAGATGAATGGTCAAAGGTATGTATCTAAAGTGATCACAGAGCAGTTAGCTAACAGTTTGGTCAGATGGTCAGGAACTTAAAAATCACAAGACTGGAAATTGGTGACAAGAAGTTCTGGGGGAAGAATATGTGAATAGGATTCTGGCAGTGAGGCTGTTTTTGCTAATGGAGGCTGTTAATGGGGACTGTTAATTTTATGTGTCAGACTCTTTGGGCCATTCTGAGTGTGTCTGCGAGCATGTTTCTGGGCAAGATTAACACTGAGTTGATAGACTGAGATAAGTAGATTGTCCTCCCTAGTTTGGGTGGGCCTCATCCAATCCATTAGCGGCCTGATTAGAACAAAAGGTAGAGTAAGGGAGAAATCACTCTCTCTGCCTGAATGTTTTCTAGCTGGGACATTGGTATTCCTCTGCACTTGAACTATGACTTACAACACTGGCTCTCCTGGTTCTCAGGCCTCAGGACTTGGACTGGAAATACGCCACCCACTTTCCTGGGTCTCCAGCTTGCAGCTGTCAGATGTTGGAACTTAGTTTCTATTACCTTGTGAGCCAATTCCTTATAATAAATCCCTACCTATTTATCTATTTATCTATCTGTCTATCCATCTGTGTAGCTACCTACCAGTTATCTGTACCTTATGTTGCTTCTGTTTCTATTGGTTCTGCTTCTCTGGAGAACCCTGAATAATACAGAGACTTAGAGAATATTTATGTTACATGTGAGTGCTCACCAAAGAGAAACCCTGCAGGTGAGACTTTTGGTTATCAGGTAACAAGATGGTCTATCCATGGGTGTCAGTCTTTTTCTCTAGCTATCTTGTGCTGCTCAGTGGGCTATGAACAAAGTGACTATGGCTGCAAGGATGGAAGTTATTATTCATGAGCTCAAAATTATGGGCTTACTTTTACCAAGACTGAACTGGCTATCATCACTGCTGAGTATCTAGCCTGCCAATGTCAGGGTCCCTTTTTGAGCTCTGATAGTGCACCACTGCCTATGGAGATGAGCCAGCCCCAGGTGGCATATTAATCACAGTGAGACTCTTCAGTCATGGAGGGAGCAGCAATTTGTCCTCACAGAAAAAAGAAGACTCTCTTTCTTGCCCTCAGGGCTTCTTCCAGTACCATCATCCAGGACTGACTGAAAGCCTCAAGGTATCCCACATAGTCTTCCTTTTGACTAGGAAAGTTACTGTACAATAAAAGAATAGAAGCAATGGGTGGGGGCGGGGCTCTGGTTTTATTATGTATCTCTTCACCCTGAAACCCAGGTAGCCTAGTAGAACAGTGGAATGGCCTATTAGAGACATAGTTGCCTGGGTGACAACACTTGCAGATTTGAGGAACTGTCATGCACAATGCAATATATACTTTGAACCAATGACCATATATAATGTTATTTCTTCCATAGCCAGAATATCAGAGTCCAAGAACCAAGGGATTTAAGTAAAGGGGATTTGTTCATTCTTATCCCAAATAATCCTCTCATAAAATTTATACTTTCTCCTTCTGCATCTTTTGGTTCTACTGGTATTAAAAAATCTAATTTCCCAAGAAAGGAATGACCGCACTAGGAGACTGAAAAAGGGTTCCATTTAACTGGGAGCTGAGATTGTCATTTGGTACCTTTAGCCTCCTCAGGCCACTAAATCAACAAGCAAATAAAGGAGTTGCTCCCCTGACTAGAGTGACTGATCCTGGTTATCAAGGGGAAACAGGTTGTGGTAAGGAAGAGTGGAGTCCATGGGATTCTTTTAAGTATCTTTTGGTACCTCCATGACCAGTGGTAAAAGTTAATGGATAAGTATAGTAACTTAACAGTCGTGCCAAAAGATGCAAAAGAAAGATGATCTCTGAGAGCATGGAGTTGGATACTTGGTTTGTATGTAAAATAAAAGGGATGGATTAGATACATACTAAGTTCACTTTCACCTTTAAGACTCTGTCTCTATAACCCCCAAGCAGATCTTTATGCTACTGATTCCATTCCGTTGTCATTACTCAGGGCATCAGGGTAACTGGGATGTATTTCATCTCTTGAAACTCTGTCTTGTTTCTTTTACTTCTCTTAAATCTAACAATCAATCAGCTCATTCAAATGGGAATGTCAGATGTAAAAACATAAGGTAAATTACATGGGAAAGGTATTACAATGAATGAGGATCTTGAATGTTAAAGTCTGAGATGGATTACATGGTAAGTTATAACTATGCTCTCTTAAAATTTGAATTGACTTGAATTGACTTTGCTGAGGAACTGTTCTCTTAACAGGCTGCTGTTCTAATATCCTGGCCAGGCTGGTTAGAGCACTCATTCCGTGGTCATGTTTGGGCTGCTTGTTCTTTGTTTGCTGGTTCTCAGACTAACCCAGTATTTAGTAAAAGTCAGATCTGTTCTCTTGTTACCTAAATTCTGACTTAGTAGTTTCTAAGAGATTTCCTCAATATCTACCAAATAAAATCTCTTTGCAAGACTGGTATGATCTACCTGTACAGAAAGTATGTATTTCCTTCTTACATGTCGTTTTCTGGCTGACTTGCCTCTGGACAGTAACATCATCTTTTTGGTGGTTCCTATATGACCTGCTGCAACCGTACTGTCCTTTTCTTCTGAGCTCCTTTTCCTCTCAGAGCTTTTCTTTTTCCCTTCTTCCTTGATCCCAGTGTTTGTGGAGCTGAGTGTCCCCTTCACTTATTTTACGTCTGGTGACATAATTCAGGAGTCCCAACATAGCCCAATCTGGTAATGAAAATAATTGTGTTTCTAAGATTAAATTTGTACTGTGATTATCTGGCCTGAGCCAAAGGTGAATTACATGCTAAAGAATTCAGAGAATGTTATAGCTGGAAGAGATAAGGGGAATCCACTTGAGTTTGATCTCATTTGATGGGTGAGAGTAATGAGACCCTTAGGATTGCTTCATGCCCTATGAGAAACTGATGTCTAAACATTCTGATTTTGGTTCAGCACAAACTCCCCAACATCATGCTGCTGCTCTGATACTATTTTTAGGGTATAAATATAGTGTTGGTAATTTTCAGATTTCCCCGTATATTATAGCTTTTAAACAACTTAACTTGGTAAGGAATACCTACACATAAAAGGCAATTATGTATTCTTTTCAAAATCCTCCCCCTTTTTTTAAAGAAGAGGTTTTACTTCATTTCCGTCTTTCCTGAACAACTGTTAAGATTGTTCCAAGAGACCAAAACAGGATTTTTCTTTTTAATTTAGGAAGACAAAGTCGTTTTTGCCTTTAATTTCTTTCTTACGGATTTTATTTTCTTCCCTGAAAAAAGCTTTCATCCAATGTTTTTTAGGATGCCCTAGAAAGTTATATTATAGTGACTCAAAACAAAGATACTTTCTGAAAATGACCCATTGTTTTGTTACTCCCATTCAGACACATGTTTAATTTGCTGATTTAAATCACATGAGGGACAGTTATTAGACCTATATATTGGATTAATTTCTTTGGTTTTTGATATCTGAGGCAGCAAACGTACTGAAGAATGGAGTTTGTCCTGTAGTCTACTGACAGCTATGTGTAAAGATTGGTTAAATTCGATGCTGAGGGCTTTCAATAATGGATGATGTTTCCAGAATCCCTGGATTACTCTGGGGGCACACACAAAAGCCATATCTGGACATGGAAAGTGAAAAATTGAAGCAATTTATGTATCTTGATAATTCAAATGAATGTTCGAACATTTACCTCAATTACCATGAATCAGCAAGAAAATGTGTTCTTCTGTTTGGGTTAGCATGAAAACTGCCTCAGTGTTTTATTCCAATTTACATGTCCAGATATAGCATTTGGGTAATAATAATCCTGGCAGCTTCCATTATGTTCCAGGCCTATTGGGTGATTTTCATGTATTATTTCTAATCCCCATACCGACCCCACGAAGTTGGCGTTGTTATTCTCATTTTACCCGTAAGGATACTAAGCTTATAGAGGTTACAGGATTTATGAAGAGCTTGAAGTAGTAATTTTCTTTGAAGAAAATTGGCAAAATGATGAAAGAAAGCAATAGATGTTTTAAGTCTCAGGAAGTGAATAAAGGCTAGCCATGATATTTATCACTTGGAAAAGACAAGAAGTGAAGTCCGAAGCCTCCACTCCTCTTGTGTCGCCATAGTAGCACCATGGGGACTTTGGTCATTGCCTTCTTTTCTTTGTGACTTTAGATAATTTTCATGCTTGTTTCTTCTTTCATTTTAAAAAATTTAATTTCATTTTCCGAATCTTCCAGCCACTAAGTTGAAACCAGAAGGCTTTAAAAAAATTAGAAAAAAAGATGTTGTGCTCCATATAAAACAGCACATGTCAAAATACCAAGTTGCGTCCTCCTTCGAGGGCAATAATTTGCACAACCAAGCTATATTCGAATACATTAACTTGCTACAATTTTGACAGAGGCAGCCTGAGTGCACCAATCCCTCGAATACTGATGGGATTGTGATTACACCCTGAAAAGAGAGGAGTCTGAATACAAATCTTAGAGGGCCAGAAAGTGTTTAATGTCTCATTGTTTGCATGGAGATTCTCAATCACATTCAAGTCGATGACTCTGATCTTCATATCAATGCACAAATGGAACAGAAGAGAAAAGCCAGGAAAGCTGTTTTCTGAGTGAAACCCTGATTTTGTTCTCATGTTACCAGCAAGAGACCATTTGGGATATTTAAGCCTGAGGTTGAGTGCTTCACATTTGTTCGAGCTCCTCGGTGTTTGAAATGGGTTTTCCCTGTAGGGAGCCCATCCATTTGGACAAGTGCTACATCAGATCAAAAGACATGGGAATAGGTATTTTGCGCACAGATTGAATTCTTTTTTGGCAAAATAACATAGCTTTTTAGCACAACATTGTCTATTCTCTACTGAGTGTCCTACCTCCTCCGACTTTTTTTTTTTTTTAATAGTTGGAGTCTGTTTTTCAGTAAGTGTCAGGCTTTTTTCATGAGGCAAGTTGGCTAGCAGCCACCTGGAGAATACTAGAAATGAAAGCTGGCCTTATGGGATTTAGTTTCTTGGCTCCTCTTGGTACTACTTTCCATTTTGGTACATGTTGATCAAACTGCTCATCATATTGAAATTATTATTCTCTGATTTTTGTATTATTTACTACTTGAGGAACACAAGTATTAATATAACCTTTTATAACTTTTTGCTATAATAATACTTTGTTGAAGATGTCATGGGATTATTAAAATAAATCACATCTATAATTTTTATCTCTTTTAAGTGAAGGAAATTCAATGTCATTAGCATCTTAAGTCTATCATCACCTTAAAATGATTTGAAGAGAGGTACGGTAAACCCAAATTGCCATTTTAACTGTAACGAAAGGTTAATCTTGCAATGGAAAGCAATGGCCACATTTTATTTCTGGATGGTGACACTGATCCATTTCAGGCGAACACTGTTTACAAAATCCTTGAACACAAATCCTGGGACATGCTCTGTGGCGAACCAGTACCAGGTGACTGGAGACAGCACCAGGAATAGTGCCATTGTGGGGAAGATGAGGGACTGGAGAAAATGAGAGAGAAATATTTTATCTGCTTTCATCCGCTGTGGATTTAGGAGAGTTCCTGGCATGACTAATCCAGTTTTCCCCTGTTGTCATCAGCAATTGCCACCAATCATAGCAAAGCATCTACTTCCAAAATAAGAAGGGAGTTGGCCAAGGTGCGGTTGGAACTACTGCTGTTGCATCTCTGGGGATGTTACCGGAAACTTCACAAATTCCTGTTTCCAAACTGCTGTCTTCTGATACAACATAATGGAAAATTGGAGCAATTATTCAGATAATATGTGCAAACAGTACATTTTCACCTTCAGTTTGTTGAAGAAAAAATCTCCATCTCTTAGTTACAGTCTTTCCCGAGTTTTAGCACTTCTTGCTAGAACCATTATGCTTCCTGAAATTCTACTTAGCTTATATTTGAATTCTTCTGCATCTTGACTTCCACAGTGCCTGGAATCCATGAGCTGCTGCCTAAACATTCACTGTTTTTAAAGCTACTTATTTCTTTGTAACTGTGAGGCAGTATAGCATAGCAGTAAGGAGAACATGATCTGGAATCAGACTACCAAAGTTCAAATATTACTGCCTCTGCTCAGTGGCTGTGTGACTTTGGACAAGTCACTGAACTCTCTGGGGCCTTATGTCCTCATCTATGAAATGGGGATAATAATATTGCCAATCTTAAGGGCTGATATTCAGCTGATATATACCTGTGTAGCATTTGTTGAAACACTGAAATGCTTCCACACTAATTGGTAATTAGCTGCAGCCTCCAGCCCCTTGAAGGTCTCCCTTTCCACCCAATGCCTCAGTGCAACATTCCTCTTCCCAGTGGTTCTGCAAGGGCTTGTTTGTTCAGCTGGGGGGCCTCTAGGATCCTGCCCCTGTGCTATGCCCAGCATCTGTCCTCACAGGACGTGACGTGGTACCTGTTAATAAATGTTTTTAGTATCGCCGTTCCTATAGAGTTGTCATGAGTTTTAAATGAGTTGATATATTTAGAATAATGCGTGGTGCCCATTAAACACTGTCCAAGCTGTTTTTATAGATGATAAGTTTTATAAGACAAAGACAGTATCTCCTATGTATTTTGTACATCTCCCTGAAGCACTGATTCATTTTCCGTATTAGTTGTAGATCTGTTCAGACTTTCTGTTTTTTTTTTATGATTCAGTCTTGGTAGATTGTACATCTAGGAATTTATCCATTTCTTGTAGGTTACCCTGCTTGTTGAAGTATAACAGTAGTCTTTAATAAGCTTCTTCATTACTGTGCCATCCGTTGTAACTTCTTATCTTTCACTTCTGATTTTATTTACTTGAATCTTTTTTTCTTAGTAAATCTAGCTAAAAGCTTATCAGTTTTGTATTTTCAAAAAACCAACTCTTAGTTTTATCAATTTTTTTCTGTTGCTTCCTATTCTCTGTTTTATTTATTTCTGCTCTAATCTTTATTATTTTCTTCCTTCTGATAACTTTGGGCTTAGTTTTTTCTTCTTTTTTTAGTTCTTTGAGGTATAAAGTTGTTTATTTGAGTTCTTTCTTCTTATTTAATGTAGGCATTTATCACCATAAACTTTTCTCAATACTGCTTTTGCTGCATCACATTAGTTTTGGTAACTTGTATTTTTGCTTCCATTTGTATCAAGATATTTTCTAATTTCTTTTTTGATTTCTTCTTTTACCTATTGGTTGCTCAAAATCATGTTTAATTTCCACATATGTAAATTTTCCAGTTTTTCTTTGCTATTAATGTTTAGTTTTCATTGTGGTTGGAAAAGATACTTGTTATGATTTCAGTCTTCTTAAATTTGTTAAAGCTTGTTTTGTGACCTAACATGTGATCCATTCTGGAGAATGTTTCATGTGTACTTGAGAAGAATGAGAATTCTGCTGCTGTTGGGTGGGATGTTGTATATACACCTGTCATTATTTATTCTTTTATTTGTTTAATCAATAAAAATATGTCAACCACCTGCTAAGTTTCAGGGACTGTTCTAGATATTTGGAAGATGTCAGTAAGTAAACAAGCAAAAGATCTCTGCTTTCATGGAACTCACCTTCTAGTTGCGGGACACCTAAAATAAGCAATAAATATGATACATAAGTAATGTATAGTTATGTCTCAAAGTTATAAACCTATTGGCTCTTTACTCTTCAAAAGACCACCAGAAAACCTAAGCAAAGTTAAGTCTATTTGACCTACCAGAGTAAGGGAGAATACCAGCTTGACAGAGTTTTGGTAGCAGCAGATCCATAAAGGGTGGTTATAATGTTTGAGACCTGGGACCAAGTGGCTTAAAGACATGTCTTTCAAGGTAGGGAATCCACTGGGATTGGACAGAGTTTGTAATATAATAGGACAGAGGGAGAGATTCTTGGAAAGTAAACTTTTGTTTGGTAAGTGTGAACAATCTATTGCCTGATAGGAGAGATAATTACCTCAGATGAGTAAACTGGCTTTACCAGTGTGTATTTCCTGAGGCAAAGAGTGAAGTTATTTGTTGGATTATAGCCTTATCTTCTGGGGCAAAAATGTCCTATGTCATGTTCATACTGGGGCCTCAGGTCTCAGTCCTGGTGGGTAAGCTCTTTGGATGCAGATGGTTTCAATTCACAAATGCTATGGAAGAAAGAAAATAGAGAATATCAGGAAAAAGTGATTGAGATGTTAGGGAGGGGGCAAGTTATAGTATTAAGCTGAGTGGTCACTGTTGGCCTTGTAGTGAAGGTAAGATTTAAAAAAAGACTTGAAGATAGTGAGGGAGTTGGCCAAGCTGGATATCTAGCTTATTTGTCTACTTTATTATATTTTTCTAGATTTTGCCTGGGCTGAAGTTTAAACTAAGCTGGGTTCTGTTTATAGTGGTCAGAATTCTATTTTATCCTTAGTTTTCCTCAAATATTTCTAAAGAAAAATATATTTTGGGTTTGGATTTTCTGTAAATTCCCTCAATGTGTAGCTTTATTCCAATGGAGAAAACTAGTTTAAATGTAGGTAAGTAAGAAGCTCAAGGAAGGGTGAGATACTAAACTTAAACATTTGTCATGGGGTCATTTTTGAAATTTTTCTTTTCTCCTTTCATCTGCCTTTTAGTTAACTGAAGTGTGTGCTAAATCTGCAAAGGAGACATTTTTCTTCTTCTAAACTGCTTTCATTTCTCTTCATTAGTAATATCCCACTGGAAATGTTCATTCAAACAACTAACTGATAGTTTTCGCTTTTGTTTAACAAAACACTATATTCTCCAATTTTGCTTTGTCTTCATAACATTCTAAGAAATTAGTTTCAGCTTTTGCATTTTAAGAACCATTATTTCATGCTGTGAATAATTTTTCTTTTTTTCGAATCTTACAATCTTGGTGACCATTTAGTAGGAAGACTTGTATTGTTCCTGACGAATGTCGTGGGAAAACCTACTTTGAAATGGATCTATTTAATTTTATCAATAGCTAATGTAAGCCAAGTGGATACTTTTTGTTCTTTCCATAAGCAGTTATATTCAAAAAGAACATAATTGAAAATGAATTATTCTCATTTATAATTCAGCAAGAGAATTTTTTTCTTTCCTTTTCACAATGAAGAGTGATTATTATAGCAAAGATAAAAGCCAACACACTGCAGTCCAGTGTTAGATTTATCTTTGAGCCATAAATGGACTTTTCTTTATTGAACAGATGACTGAAACATAGATGCATTCTTTCCACACACCATATGGTATCAAGACACAGTGTATAACACTGGAATTCCAAACAAAAGAGACAATACATATGTTAAATCACATCAAATGTGGGCTAAAGAATATAATTTAGGATTTTTATTCTTCCTGTAGGTATAACTATGTAAAGTTATAACTATATAAAGTCATCCAGCGTCAACAAAGAAAATCTTATTTGTCTCCCAATAGAATATGAGTTAAGATTAGAGCAGGTAGTGATTGGCTAATTTGCACTGCTGAACACACAATGGGTATTCATTAAATATTGGTTGAGTGATTAATTGGCCTCTTTTCTTGTAGTTGAGGAAATGGACAAGTGATACATTACCCTGATTCTGTCCTTGGCTCTGCCACATGAGTTTATGCTACTTATTTTTCTACTACCATGTACCTTCCAACCTAATTTATCCTGTGAGCCTGTGCTTGAGATCAGAAATGAAGAAAATTTCGTTCTAACATGGAAACATGCATTTTCAGACTTTTTCAATTCTCTTTAACCACTAGTTCTGTGTCTTAATGATATTATTGAGTCTTTAGATTCATACTTTTTATTGCCTAGTAACATTTTACCTATTTTTTTCCTTTTTTGTCACTGCCTATGTTACATTTGTGTTGGTTCTCATATATGTAACTACCTTTGATTGGAATCTTTCTAAGCCTCACTGTAGCTCTATCATTACTTGCATGTTCTGGATAAGGAAGTTGGGGCTTAAAGATGGGAAGTAAGTTGTGTAGTTTCATAAATAAAGCTACTGTTTTTTTCAAATACTATTTATGGCAGAAGACTTGACCTGAGTTGGCACTGCTAATATGATTGTCCTTGTTCATACACTCACCAACCATATTGCCTCTAAGGCCCTCAGGATCAGTGGGGCATTTCATTATCAGTGGGCCACTATTCATTTCATTCCTCTTTGGTGGCCTAACTTGTTTTATCCCTTTCCAATCAAGAGGCATATGTTACATTAAAAAACCGGAATCAATAAACTTTAATAGCAGGAGTCTCTTAATGTCCTGAGTATTTGTAGAATGAACACCTAGCAGAGAACTCAAAATCCTTAGCACCTCCTAAGGGATTATTGCTGGAACTGAGTCTGTACCCAGCTAGGCTAGACCACCGTGCTTGTACTTGAATCTAACACATGCTTGTTGTGGTATAACCTCTCAAAGGCCTTCTCCGAAGGATACAGCAACCCAGGCAGCATCCCAGTCAATTTGCTACAATGATTGGGTGGAATCTGTGATCCACTGCTACCTAATTCTGCAGCAAAGAGGCTTGAAAGAAAGAATTCCTCAGGGTAATCTGTAGAAATAAAGGACCACATTGATTTTGTTGTTTGCATATGCCAACAAAAGGGAGCTATTATAAAATTTCATATAATTCTATCCACTTGTTAGCTTAAAATAAAATTTATCATCTTATAAATTCCTTGGTCAATTATTCCAACAAGTAAAACATTTGCCATTTATTTTGGGAAAAAAAGATGAATACTTTCACAAGTCATATTTCCACATTTATTTGCATTCTATTTTTCCAATGATTTTTGTTGTTGTTGTTTAATCCAGTTTACCCTTGTGCCCTGGAGGCAATTCTAATATACATTGTTTTGAGAAACCATCATAAACTTCTTTTGACATTAAAATTGCTTACAAAAATACGATTGCTGCATATTCAAGCTCTATATGGCTGCAAGTCCTAGCCCAGTAATTACTCACGCCAGACTTCCTGTTAGGAGCTTTACAGTGAGAGGCATTGACTAAAAAGTAAAGTAAACAAAGTACATTTTCATGTCAGAAATGGATTTTATACTTGTTCATGGTTAAGTGACAATGAATAATAAATATGTGGGCAGAAATAAAATTACTTATTTGCATTTAAGAAATCCATTTACTGCCAAATGTGTCCACCCTTATTGCCAAGTGCTCCTAAAGGCCCCAGAGTTCCAGGTCATCTGGGCCTGCCCAGGACAAAATGATAAAGTAAGTGAGATTTGCCTTGACACAGAAATCCTCCTTCTCTTACTCTTTACAGGGCTGCTGCCCTAATTATTCCTTTAATCTGCTTATTCATTCCTTGTCTTTATACATTAGTGTGAATTAAGTTCTTATATACCTTTTCTGGTGTATTTTCATTTTGATTTTTCTATCTGATGGTGTTAGTGGAGACTTTGCCTCCAATTCCAGGAAACACAGGAATCCTGATCCAATATCTGCCATGTAGTATCTGTTATGTAGACGGGATGTATTTTAGTAATCATTTGAAACTTTCTCCAGTTTCTTTAAAAGATGTGCATCATATTAGCTTCATTTTCTCTCCTAGTATCTTCTTCTCATTTCAGATTACACTATGACTAAATGCATATTTGTTTACTTTAAATGAAAGGAATATAGCACCTTCCAGTATGTTATCACTTCCGTCATTGTTTTTCTCGTCTCTCTAAACATTTCATCTTAAAATAAATAAGCTCTTCCTTTTCTAAACTTTACTTGGTCCTCTCCTTTGTTACATTTGTACAAATTTGTTATTTTTTTAATACTTTTTGGTGACAGACTGTATATTTTAAAGAAAGAGTGGCCTCGGTAAGCAGATAAACTTGAATAATATCTTGATGGTCAATAACACATTAATGATAGTGATGAAACTCATAATATTTGTATTTTTAAGGAAGGACATGATATATCAAACATAACTATCAGTGTAGATAAAAATAAAGATGCCATTGGACAAAAAGACACATTTAAGTTAGGAAAAAAAGCATTGAATTTTGAATGCGTTTCCATCTTCTCAAATGATGATAAACAGCATTATTGGTTATGAGGGCTCCGCAATCAGGAAAAAAGTTGCCCTTCTTCTCAGTGCTTTTAATTAGAAGTAGCAAATAAGGTAAGTGCTCCACTGAAATACAGTGAAATTCTCTTTCTTCCTAAATGCTTCTGTGGTGGTGCCCACTTTGATTTCATCGCTGTCTCTTAGTTTTCACCCTCAGGCATAGTTTTGTTGCTCTGATCTTTGTTTCTCTGATCGTTAAAATGGACATAAAACCATCAATACACAAGCTTGGTTCTATAAATAGGATTAATGAATCGTCAAAAATTATGGAAGATAAAATGCTACTTACAATGGCAGTCTTCAGTTCACCCAAACTCTTTCTTTCTGCTTCTCTCTCCAGCTTTACACACACACACACACACACACACACACTCAGGTTTCATACCAAGGAGACCTTGAGAATCTGGTAGAGCTCCAAGCTGATTGTGAAACTGGGAGGTGACAGGCCGCATGTACCAAGAACCAGGCTTTGGAGGGTTGATAAGATGCTTCTAGCAGGGAAGGGACAATGTCAGCACACCACAGCTCTTAAATAAACTTTTGGGAATGTATTCAAGCCAAATCCATATACTCATCTCAGAGGTTGGCCTTGACTTGTTTTAAGAATCCTTGAAACTCGGAAGCTCTGTTTCTCTTTCGGGGATTCAGCTTCCTTTATGTTTTCTTCTCCAAACACAACATAAAGGCACTGTTGCATCCTGTATTCTCAGCTGATGTAGCATATTCCTCACTGTCTCTGCACACAGAGTCTCTGTGTCACACCATCTGCCTTGGCTCACATCTCAATCCTCCTGCCTCTGCTTGCTCCAGCTTCTTCACAGGCAAGCTCACTGGTCTCGCCACTTGCAGGTCCTTGGCATCTCAGATCTATCATATACCCAGCTTGCCTCAGATCACTCCGTCCCCGGATACCATGCCTACCTTACCAGATAGGCCGTATCCCACTTCTCTGATAAGCACATGTTGTAATTAGGAAAGAATTTAAAGAGTTCCAGTCTATCCGTTTCAGTTTGGCTGAGTCTTTGCGTTGGATTGCCCTTCTTTCTGTGCTGACTGAGGCTATAGCCATTGAGCCATTCTGGCTGCAAAACTCACCTGGAACATCTGTTCTTTCTGTGATTAGTAGGGCTCTCTCACAGCTCTTACATCACAGTTCCCTCTGACAGAGAATAAATAGGTTTGTTGCACTTGATTTTCTGAATCCAGGATCACTCTGTGAGCCTCAGTTGATCATATTGGGCTTCTGCATTGATCACCATTTCACATTTTATACTAAAATCTTGTATCTTCTTCAAAGACCCTTTAAAGCCTGGGAGCCTTGCTTCCTTCCTGGGTATGGAGGCCACCTGTTAACACCCAGCAGCCTTCCTGATGCCTGTTGCCATTCTGGGTTTTGGAATAGCGCTATCTCTGAATTCTCTCCTTGCTGTTTTTCACCACCTGTTGGCACACTTCATACTCCTTGGAAACGGTACTTATTAAGTACCCTGATTGTGCTTGAGAATGCGTGAGCCCTTGGCCACCATACCTTACCTTCCCAGACTCTGCCATCCTCTGAGCTTGTGCCCGTGCTTGCCCAGCTCTGTGGGTTTGTGTCAGGTCCTGTCACCACCGTTTCTCCCTGGACTGCCTTACTGTGAGTACACAGCTATACCATGACAATTAGGCCTACCTAGGAGAAGGTATATCTTAGTACATATGTTGAAACATTGATCATATTTCACAGCAATTTGAATGTATTCCTGAGATAGAGACAAACTTCTTTTTATGAAACTCATCAAAGAATAGAATCATTAAGAATGCCCATTTTTCTCTTCCCTCCCACTCTTGTCTCACCATCTTCTTAGTCCATGCAACTGTGCTTTCCCCGAGTCCCTCATGTCTGATAATGCCTGGTGTCTCAGTATCAGTGGCTACTGTTCTTTACCAAAGTCAAAGATGGACAGTTGCTGGGTGAGCAAGACGTTGTCCTCCTCCTGGAATGAAATTTGCTTCAAAACAATCTTTATCCTTTACTCAAGCCAGGAGAACTGTTCATTTTCCTGAGCACTGTCTCAGTCTATCTTGTTACTAAGCTGTCATTCTTTACATTCACGTCTGTGGTCTTACATTTTTAACTGCCTAAGTTGCTGCATATGTTGGAGGATATCTATCCCAATAAAAAGAATCTTCTCCAGAAGGATTCCTGCTGTTCAGGAATCCCTGAGAATATGCTGACAGAGGAAATTGAAATAGCAACATACCAACTGCTTCATTTATTTGCACAAGTATTATTATTTTTCATAATTTTGAAAAGTACATTTATGAAAATTACCTAGGATGCATTTATTAGATTGACAAAGTCTTCAATATGTTCTGATTAGTTAAATCAAAATTATGTTATATATGCATGCATGCTAATTATATTTATTTATTTTATTTATTTATAATATTATATAAAAATTTTAATATTAGAGAAAAATTGAAAATAAGAAAACCTGTAAAACCTAATATCATTAAAATCTGACACCTGAGAATATAAAAATATGTCTTAAAATGATACAGAAGCAAACTCACATTCTGGAATTAGAAGCTTGATCCCCTGTTTACAATGGCTACATGTGTATTGTCACCATAATGGGTTCTAAGTCATGGCTGGTTTTTATAAAACTGAGCATTTGTGAGATTCATGTGTTGACAACACCTAGATATATCTGTAGATTATTTACTATTCTTAATTATTTCTATTCTCCGCTACATTATACCTATTACCACCAATCTTCTAAAAGCACATTTAAGAAAATGCAGTTTCATTATTTTTTTGTGTGAGGTGGCTGTTAAGTAAATATATAATGAATTCATATATCATATATAATATAATAAAGTTATAGAGCTTCCTAATTTATCAACATATTAGTAAATTATAAGATTAATTGTATAGAATTTGTCAATTTATTATCAGTAGTTGTGACATTAAAAATATTTAATGGTGGCTACCAGTTGTTAAGTGTTTATTACATGTTAAGTGTTTTAACCGTGTGGACTTGATTTATCCCCACAACCACGCTATGAGGCCGATAATTAATTATTTTACAGATGAGGAAGCTGAGATTTAGAGAGATTAGAAACCTTGACCAGATCACTCAGATAATAGGAAGGGGGCCTGGGACTTTGACTCTCATTTTTTTTTTTTCCGCATCATTTACATCATTACCTCAAACACTCCAAACACAGAGTCAAAGAATACGGCTCAGAGATAACTTGTTAACATTGAGGACATCTACACATCACCATTGTATTAGAAGTATAAAAAACAGGATCCAATCCTGGTTAAGTGTTCAGGGGAAGTGATTTACGATTCAGTACCAATGTCAAGTAGATGAAATGACAGTGTATGAAACTACATGAAAGTTTGAGGCAGAATAGCCAGCATTCTACACTTGATCTCATACAAGTTTCACTCTAGATCAGTGTGTCAGCTGACCAACAGCACAGTTCACTTAGGGCTGCTCTGTCAAAAGCAGTCAGGACTGCACCCCTACCTGCCATTGGAAGGGAGAGAGGGGGAGCCTAGGAATGGCTCTGTTTGTCAGCTCTCTTCCCCACCCTCAGCCCGTCGTCTAAGATAAATAAAGCCCACTAAATGGAGAAAACACAATAACGTCTAATGTCTTCACCATTATCAAGGCCATTAAAGAGATGTAAAAAGCGCAGCAACTAACCACATTCATAAATAGTAAACTAGCCTTTGAGAAAGCAGTAAGAACTCAGTCTCATAAGTAACTAGATGTATGTTAAATTTTATTGGAAAGAGAAGTAGAAAAGTATAAAACATTAATCACCTTCTCAGGCATGATTTATTTTGCATGTATGCCTGCAGAGAGAAGGAGAGCTGTCTGCTCTTGGTAGCCTTCCAGCCCCTGCTTTCTTCTTGATCATCAGGGGCTGCAGTCATACATCTTCCATATGTCGATAGTAGATTGTCCATCCTCTGCTTTCATATGTGTAGCCAGAATCCCCTGACTGTCATGGGCAAACGGTGGTGAGTTTGGTATTTCTGATAAAGCTATTATGTATCAGACCTCTGGGTCAGACAGTCTGATCCAAGGACTGTGCCAGAAGCTCGAGTTATCATTTCTCCCATATGCATATGAATGAACCCCTTTCTTTTTACTTTTCTCAGCTTTACTGAGATATAATTTACATATAACACTGTGTAAGTTTAAGTTGTACATCATGATGATTTGATATACATACTTTAAAAAAATTGAAGTATAGTTGATTTATAATGTGTGAGTTTCAGGTGTACACCAAAGTGATTCAATTATACATATACATATATTCTTTTTAAGATTCTTTTACACTATGGTTTATTGTAAGATATTGAATATAGTTCCCTGTGCTATACAGTAGGACCTTGCTGTTTATCTATTTTATATAGATAAAATATATATGTATGTTTGCTAAATATATGTGTGTGTGTGTGTATATATATATATATATATATATGTAGCTGTTTGCTGTATATAAAATGTATAAAATGTTAACAAGTTATCACTGAGCCTTATTCCTTTACTCTGTCTTTGCAGTGTTTGAGATAATGATGTAAATGATGTAGGAAAAAAAAACTGAAAACCATACCTGCTAATCCCAAACTCCTAATTTATCCCTCCCCTAACTCCTTTCCCCTTTAGTAACCATAGGTTTATTTTCTATGTCTGTGAGTCTGGTTCTGTTTTGTAAATCAGTTCATTTGTATCATATTTTCATTTCCATATGTAAGTGATACCGTATGGTATTTGTCTCTCTCTTTCTGGCTTACTTCACTTAGTATGATAATCTCTAGGTCCTTGATATGCTACATTTTGCATGCTGATTACCACAGTAAGGCTAGTTAGTGCATCCGTCACCTCACATAGTTACTTTTTTTTTTTCTGGTAGGTACTTTGAAGATCTACTCCCTTAGCAACTTTCAAGTGTACAATACAGTATTGTTAACTATAGTCACCAGGCTGTAAATTGCTTCCTCAGAATTTATTCATCTTATAACTGAAAATTTGTACCTTTGAACACCTTTCCCTATTTCCCCCATTCTCCTGCCTCAGGCAACCACCAATCTACTCTGTTTTGGTGACTTTGCTTTTTTTATATTCTACATATAAATGAGATCATATGGTATTTATCATTCTCTGTCTGACTTATTTTACTTAACGCAATGCCCTCTAAGTTCATCCATGCTATTGCAAATGGCAGGATTTCCTTCTTTTTTATGGCTGAATAATATTCCAGTGTGTGTATGTATGTGATATGTCTATATTTCATAGTTCCTTTTCTTTATCCATTCATCCACTGGTGGACACTTAGGTTGTTTCGTTGTCTTGGCTATCATAAATAATGCTGTGATGAACACTGGGGTGCATGTATCTTTTCAAATGACTGTTTTTGTTTTCCTTGGGTAAATACCCAGAAGTGAAATTGCTGTGTCACATAGTAGTTGTATTTTTAATTTTTTCAGGAACCTCCATACTGTTTTCAATAGTGGCTACACCAATTTACATTCCCACCAACAGTGCATAAGAGTTCCCATTTCTCTACATCCTCGCTAGTACTTGTCAGCTCTGGTTTTTTTGATAATAGACATTCTAACAGCTGTGAGGTTATATATCACTGTGGTTTTGATTTGCATTTTCCTGATGATTAGTGATGTTGGTCATCTTTACATGTACCTATTAGCCATCTGTATATCTTTTTTGAAGAAATACCTATTTAGGTTCCTTGTGACTGGAACTCTTTCTAAGAAAATGTGCCTTTCATCAGAAATACGGCTTTCTTCATTTCCTGACTGACATAGGTCAGTACATACATTGTGTCCCACTTGAGGTCATCACTTTCTCATTAAGGGTGATTGAGAAGTTCATCTAATATCTTGATAAAATATAACTTTGATAGTCAGCTTGATTTTTAGCCTACTTGGTCTATCTGTATGAGGATTTTTAAAAGTAAAAGAAAAGTTTTAAACTTAAAAACTAACTCAAGCTACCCAGGAAAAACAATTCTATCTTACAGCTGTCCCTTGGTAACCATGGGGGATTGGTTCCAGGAGCTGCCTTGGTTACCAAAATCTGCGGATGTTCAAGTTCTATACATCAAATGGCACAGTATTTACATATAACCTACGCACAGTCTCCTGTATACTTTAAATCATCTCTAGATTACTTACAATACTAGTACAATGTAAATGTTACGTAAATAGTTGCTGGCATGCAGCAGATTAAAAGTTTTACTTTTTTGAACTTTCTGAATTTTTTTCAAATATTTTAAATTCAAGGTTGGTTGAATTCACAGATGCAGAATCCATGGATACAAAATGTTGACTGTACCCAGAACACCATGCGTAGACAATCCACCAGCAAAATCCAATATACCAAACCTGAAGTCAAGAAGGCTGTGAACAGGAGAGTAGAGTTAGTGGAATGTCACTGGTTTGACTTTTTCTTTTACTGGTAGATACTCTGCAAAACTTAATCACAGAAAAGGATTTTACAAAAGCCTTGTATAAAGTATTTTTAGGATTGTTTGGTCACAATTTTCAAAATGACCACTTCCAAAATACAATTTTTTTTTTGTTTCAGCCTTGCTGAAACTCATGTTTGTGATGGACGTTTGTAAATTACTTGTATTCTGTAATGCATATTTCTAGCTTGTACAGATGAGAATCTTGCCTCTTAAAAATTCATCAGGAAATTACAAACATTTATAACCATTTTATTATCACGGAAGACATTGCTGCAAGTCTCATTAGTTATGTCCTTCAGGGAATTTCCTTCTGAAAAACTTCAGTGAAAATATTCTTACTTAGGGAGTTCCCATTCTTCTTTAGTGGTCAGAAGGGATTCTGAACTAAATCTGATTGTTAAACTGAAGATCAGGATAGATCATATAATTTATATTGATGAGTCTGGTGTTTTGCATAGTTTGTAAACTTGCTCTAAAATTTTTTCCAAAATCAATTCTAATAAAGATTTGAGTAACAACCACCTTTATCGGAATAAGTAGTTAGTTCTCAAATATATGAACTTTTTTGAAGGAGAGTGCACTGGGAACCATGTTTTAGTGTGTCTGTTAAAAATTCACTTACTTAAAAATCACTCAGCTTAGCAGGAGACAAAAAGCTAGGCAGGGATTGAGCTAAGCATGTCTAATTTTTAACTTTCAAGCTTCCCTCAGCCTGGAAGTTATCTCTTGCTCAAGGATGGAGTCTATCTCCTGGATTAATTTAAATCACCCTGGAGACAAATATTAGAATACAGTATCTTTTGTGCTTATAGTTACTAAACCACAACCCCAATTAAAAGTAGTATTATCAGTGTGCCAAAAATGATGCAGGATGGGGAATTGCTTCATGACAGTAAAGCTTATATTCTGTAAAAATGACACAAAGCACTTTTTACTTCTCAGGAAAGGAAGTAAGGTATATTCTCCGTTGAACATAAGCAAGAAAAATATTGCTGCTTCCAAACTCTAAGTAGGAATTGAAACACTTTAATAATACATTTTGAAAACGTTTACCCATTAAAAAAATTCTAAAGTGCTTTTTAAAGAGCAGTAGAATTAAAATATCCTAAACCACATAAATTGAGGCATAACAACAGCGTTAAAGTAACAGACACAAATTGGTATTTCTGTGGGGATAAACTAATGCCTGTTTTGCAGAAAGTCTAGAAATGCTCAGACTCTTCACCCAAATGCACTGGGTTTCAGAGGAGGAAGTTTCACATGACCTCTGGGAACCAGTGCCCTTTGTCACCCCCGGTACCTGCTGTGGGTGCCCTGCTCAGCGCTGGCTTGCCGTGGAGGGGGTCCTGTGGGCTCTAGAACCAAAAGCTGCCCCTGGACCAGTCAAGCCTGCAAAGGGTCCCTCTGCTGTCCGCAGTGCCCACCCGTGTCTTAGGGGGATCCGCTGACATTGATGTTGCTGACACTTTGAACTTGCTCATGGAGATCCAACTAGGGGGAGAAGATTTACTTTTTACTCCCTCTTCTAGTTTATCCCATTCTAAGCCTGGAGAAAGAGCCCAGGAGCTGACTGAATAGGCATTTGAGGGAGATTTTTGCAGTGCTCAGCATCTCTTCACCATCCTCACTCTGGCCCTGTAGCCTTGCACCAGATTTGTGGGCCCAGCTCTCTTACTTCTAATGATGAGTTACTTTTCCCCGCTGAAAGTGGCTCTCAGCCCCCTAGGCAAATAGCCCTTGGCTTTTGTGTGCCACTAGTTATCCAGAGCAGATCTTCCCAGTTGTATGGTGGGTAAAACTTGCCTTACCCTGCACATACTGAGGCCCCCTGATACAAGGGTTCTGTTAATGAGCTAGCTCTCTACTTACCAGGGCTTCATAGCATTGAGGCAGTCACTATCTTTTGTGAATTTTGCCTTAACTACTTAAGGATATGTCAGAGAAATTGTAATAAAAATCATAAGAACTGTTATAACAGCAAATTTCTAACATTTATTAAGTCCTACCATGTGCCACACAGTGTCCTACATCGTAATTTATGTTGATTAGCTCATTTAATCTTTAAGGTAGGTAAGACAATAACGCTTTAAGATAAGTGCAGTTATTCCTCCCATTTTATTGTGAGAACATGGGCACGTAGAAGTCAAGTAACTTGCCAGAGGTCACTAACCACTGGATTCAGACTCTCAGTGTCTGATGACTAGCAAGAAAGGAGAAGAAAAGAAATTTTGCCTTCATTATATTTTGTTCTCTATTACTAGTTTCAAAAGTGATTGAGTGGAATTAAAGAATATTTCTCTGGCATTTAGTGGTAACCCCCACCAGAGCAGAGGCCATGCCTGCTTGCTTCTCCACAGGGTCTTTGGCATGTAGCCTGTGCCTAGTACAAAATAGACACTCAATAAACCTTCATAGGACAAATGATTGAATGATCTAAAAAAAACTTTCAGTTGCTTTTTCTTATTCTCCATTTTTTCCCTTGTCTTTCTCATTTCTGTGCTTGTTTAAATCTGCACAAAAGATTTACTGAACAGTGTCTGGATTAGTGGATTGATGACACTCCTTGTCAATAATTTACATAGCTTTTTGTTGGCT
This sequence comes from Camelus bactrianus, assembly GCF_048773025.1. NCBI lineage: Eukaryota > Metazoa > Chordata > Mammalia > Artiodactyla > Camelidae > Camelus > Camelus bactrianus. The sequence goes on from NC_133539.1 coordinate 42,514,401, forward strand.
GTAATTGCTAACAGAAGAATTGGGGTTGGTTTGGGGGTTGAATCAATGAAGAGGATGTTCTCCTTACCAGATACCATCAACAAGGCTTCTCTGAGATATGTAATGAGAAGCATACTGAAACACAGAGTCCATATCTAGATGGGTGAGTGCAGCTTTCATTGCTTATTTCTTTGAGATCTTTTATTGTATACTACTTTTTTCATTACTTCTGGCGATAAGAATAATTTCAAAAAAATAATCTCTGATAGTGTGTGCAAGCTGACAACACTGATAGTAGAGCTGTGTAAGTTTTAGGTAATGTGTTCTATAAATTGGATTAAAAGCTTTCTAATGAGTAATAAAAATGGAGGCTGTGCAAGTGTGTGGCTCGTGAACCAGACCATGGCTGCATGGAGGGAACTGTATTTTAGTTCTGGTCTTTGTAGTTGCTAAAAGATTTTTTGATTATTAATCCTTCAACTCCTCATATTTTCACACCTTTTGGCCATCTTTGACTTCTTGGTTCTGAGACATCATGTATTAGAGGAATAATGCAATAGCCTCATTTCACATAATGCTTTCTTTTAAACTCTTTGGTAGAGTCCTGGAATTTAAAAACATCCATTCATAAATTATTATTATGATTGAACCTTGACCAATTCACTTGAACTTAGTGTGGCCCCCTTCTTTATTTGCAAATGAATGGGTCCTTCCTTATACAGTACTTTAAAGATATATAATTGCTTTGCATATAGGAAAAACTGATCACAAGTTTTAAAAATGTTTAAAAATAGATGAAAAATCCAGGATGCAAACAGGGACTTGCTTATGCTGAATAAAGCAGAAGAACGTATTTTTGTCAGTTTTACTAGTTTAAGTAAAGCCTATTTAATTATAAAAACCTATTTAATCAATGATGGAGTCATTTCATTTTAGTGAGTGTCTAATTGTAGGGAAGCTCTGAAGCACAATCATGACCTTCTTCTGTTGTGCTCAGCTCAAGACTGCCTTTAATGAAATGTGATGATGGATCAGTTCCCACGATTAAAGCACTTTAATAAATAAATAAGTAGCTGGATGAATTTACCAGATGGGGGGGAAGGAGCAAATGGAGCTGTAAATCCTATAAGAATAGTTTTATCGTTTTAAAAAACGTTTATGGATTATTTAAATTGTTCTTCTCTAATTACAATAGTTTATAACGTTTCATTTTGTTTAATAGCATTTGCTTTGATGGTATCATTTCATAGTTAGCAAGTTGCTCTAATATCTACCTTACAGTATCTTTCCAATAATGTGAAAGATAATTGAAGCTATGTGAATGTGGTTTCCTTTTTTCCCCAGAAACAGACCATAATAGTCAGAATCTGGAGAAGTTTCATTTGTAGAAAATTTATATTTTACAGTCCCTTACCCACTTATAATATTTCAGATTTTTAAATTTACAGTTTAATTTTGCACAGTCACCCATTCTGATTGCCCCTTCACAAATTTTAATATTCCCATTCAGTTTTGACAGTACAGAGATAGAGCGATTAATTTTCCTATTTTTGTTCTTTTTAGGTAGATCTACCACATTGTAAAGAAAATTTAAAAAGATTTTAGTCTTCTTGTATGACGGAATTTAGGGGAACTTTGATCTTGCCTCATTCTCTACTTTTCCAGCTCTGATTTTAGAAGGTTTAGGTGGGGAGGACCCTCACCTTATCTCTGCATTGCATGGTCACCTGGACCTTATGCAGTTTTCCTAGTTGATAGACAAGTGAACTAAAATGCCATTGTAGCAGGAGTCAAGCAGGGGCTCACTACCAGTGGTGTGAATGTTTTGCTTTTCCTGTACCTTGTCTTGCTCATGCATCTTTTAGAGTTTAGGGGTGTGTGTGTATGTGGGTGGGTGTGTATATGTGTGTGTGTGTGTGAGAGAGAGAGAGAGAGGGAGAGAGAGAGAGGAATACTTATCTACTCTAATAATACCATAATCACAACCAGGTAAGACATCCTTCATCAATTCTTTGACAGTAACTGCAATTCGTGTGGAAAGGAAAATGGTGCTGTGGTACAATAGGAAAAATACGGGCTTTGTAGTAAGAAACATCTAGGTTTAAATTCCAGCTTTGGAGTCAGAGATAATTAGCTCTAATTTGCTGTGTGAATTCATTAAACCCATCTGGATCTGTTTTCTCATCTGTAAAATGGGAATGACAATACAAACCTCATAGGGTTACTGTGAATATTAAGTAATATGAAAACTGTGTGCAGCCTTACATGTTTTCAATAAATGTGTGTTCTCTTCTGCTCCTTGGTACTCTAATGAGGTGGCTTACCACAAAACACAAAAATATTTTGAAGCAGAGCTATTAAAATACAAATACTGAAAAAGAGAGTAAAACAATTAGCTAAATAAACACCTAATGTTGCTTACTGTGACTAATTGTAGTACTTAGCTCTCAGATTCTTGATGGACAAGATAAACATAGTAGAGGTTATACTATTGTCAATATTTGAGGAAAGCAAATAAAACTCACCAACCCTTTTCTGTACTAATGTTTTTAATATTAAATATTAAGTATCTTTACTCTTATTCTGTATCTCAGATTTCTTTAAAATTTTAATTAAAAGGTAATTGCAAATTCAACAGAGAAGAGAGAGCATCATCAAAGGACGGATGGGTATTTTTCTGCTATCAGTATGGTCAGCTCTTTCTTATCCAATAAAGGGAGTCTTGCTGGAACACTTGTTGCAAGTTTTGAACTGGAAATTATTCTATATTAGAAATAATGAAGAAAGAAAAGCTGACTCAATGAAGGATTCAAGAGATGATGGTTGCTACATGTATTCTTTTAGCTCTGTGAATGCAGGGGCATGAATTGGTGCTTTCTTGTCTCAGTTTCTTCATTAGTGACTGCATCCCTGTTGGCCTTTCTCAACAGTCCTCAAAATTGTTCAGTTATTTTCTTGCTGATCCGATGCCAATGCCCTATCAGTACTACCCCTCTCCCCAACACACACACAAACACACACACACACTTCTTCTCCCAAAAGTCCATAGTTCTCATTAGTTAAGAAGCCTTCCTCACTTGAAAAAAAGTGTGAAGACTTTCAATTTTTTTTAAAGCACTCATTACTTTATACTTTTAATGTAAAGGAAATGTTTAATGTTCCCAAATTCCTGACAGATATTAATCTTTGAGATTTGCCAATGAGAAAATTGGAATTCTGGGGAATTCTACAAATCATAAATGATTCTTAAAATATTTCCAACATTCTTCATAGTCTTTATGAATTTCTAAGCAAATCATTACAGATACAAATAAAATATTAAGTTTAGTAGCATTTACAAAGCACTGTAGCCCAGAGTGCATAGTCAAACACTGGTAAATACCAGAAAAGAATACTGGATTATGTTCAGATAATGTTAATCCTGGCAAAGTTAATATCACTCACTACACAGGATCATGTGCCAAAATTGCCAATGTAAGGACTTATTTTGCTTCTTAAACTTGTTATTTCTTAGGACATTATTCTTGGGATATATTTAAATAATACTATTCATATAAACTGATTAATATTCATTTTATTTGCAAGCATGATTTATTGTTAACAGCAAACAGGGCTATGAACACACACTTATAACATGGCCATAGCCACAAACAATATTGCCTGATTAGATCATGAAATTTCTTTCCTTCTGTTCCTGTTCAGTTCTCAGAAATGTCGACCTCAGCTTCTGAGTCTCTTGTCACTGTTTCCTGCTCCCATTCTGGACTTGACTCGTAGACTCCTTTGAACCAGAGGTGTCTCTATGGTAATTGTTACATTTTAGTTCTTACAGAAGAATTATCGTACATCTCCCCATTTTCTCCATTTCTTGACTGATTTTTCTCTTGCTTCCAAAGAAACATAAATTAAACCAGAAATGCTGGGAAGGGATTCCTTATGGAGAAAGAAATAGCCCCTCTTTTTAGGCCAGTGGGTTCTCAACTTTGGTGACCCTTTAAATTCACTCGGATGCTATTTTTGAAATCTCTGTGCCTGGGTGGTGGATCCCAGGGATTTGGTTTAATAGGGTATATATATATTTTTTCAAATACTGCCAATTCTGTTGTATCCAAATTTGAGAACTTCTCCTCAAGGAACTACCCAATGAGTTACTCCTCATTCTATAATTCTGTTGATACACTTGTATTTCTCATTCTTTCATTGTAGGTATTTCTTTAAAAAATAAATAAATTTATTTAAAAATAAATTTTTATAATCTCTGAAATAGTTTGTAAAGTTCTTGAAGAAAAATACATTTATGTTGGAAACTTATTTTAGATCAGCCGTTTCAGGACCTAAGATGTTTGTGTCATCCTAGACACTTTAGAAATAAATTGGATAAAATGATACCTAAAAAATAGTGTGTACGTCTCAAAGCTAGGCTTCAGAAGTAAATGGCTATATGAGAGACAAATTGAAACCATAATATTTATGAGGTTAGTATATTAAGTATTAGTACCTTTATTGTTACATTTTGGTAGTTATACCAAATTAATCTTATATTTTTTAGTTATTAAAGAAATTATGTCTATTTAAAAATAAAGTTACACAGAATTATTTATAATGAAAGCAAAACTTAGTCTCCTCCAGAAGTATTCTTTTTTAATTCTTTCAGCTGTTTGTCCAAGTTGTCATCTTAGCATTTCTAAATAATATGATTACACTGTTATTTCTTGATAAATTATTTTTTGACATCCTCTATTTATTTTCTGCCATGAGAGCAAGGATTTAGCTCCTCCAATATTTCCTCCATCCTTCCGTTGAATTAAATTATTATTTTTCAATTTTCTACTGGCTACTTTTCTAATTTTAATTTATGTATTTGCATCATTTTTTCTTGCACATTATCTGTGAGCTGAATCTCTTGACACCTCGCTTTATGCGAATATTAGCACCAATGCCCACCTCTCTACATCTCCCAACTTCTGACATCATCAAAGTTGTTGAAAACATACCCTATTTTGTAACCTATCTGTTTTCTTTTTGCCTGTAGATTAATTTAAAATTTTGATAGCTAGAATATGTTTTTACATTATTCTGACTTTATAAGAATAGTATATGGAAAAGTGGGTCAGTCTTCTGTACATCAAAATGCCCTGCTCTCATTTTTCGCTGTTTTCTTTTGTATCTTGTTCATCATTTAAAAAAAATTTAAGACCCGAAATCTTACCCTTGTTTGGGGTTTGGAAATCTTGCTTGAAAACTGTTTTGTTAGATATTCTTTCTTGGCCCCCTTTCTCAGACATCACCTCCTCAATTACCAGCTGGTTTTCCTACTCTTAACAACCTTGACTCAAAGCTGTAATCCTGGCACTTGCATCTGGGTTTAGAATTATGTTCTGTCATATTTTGAAGGTATTAGTGTGTCATTTTCTAGCATGCGGTATTGATGATAAATCTTCTGCTGGTCATTTTCTTTTATTTATAGGTAAATTTTAATCCTCCCTGAAGCTTTTTGAATTTTCTCTTTATCTTTGGCACTTCAAAATTTCACAATAAAATGTTAGATATGGATATATTTCCATTCATTATGTCGAGCACTTAGTCTGCTGTGTTCACCCTGAAATCATGTCCTTCAGTTCTGAGAAAGTCTCACTCATTTTTTCCCTTTGATGATTTTCTTATCTCTGTCCACTCTGGTTTGAGCATCTGAAATCTAGCTGATTAGATGTTCCAATTCTTGGATGATACATTGATATACACTTGATATCTTTTATATTTTCTAATTTTCTGTCTTCTTTTTCTACTTTTTTTGGTAATATTTAAAATTTTTTATCTTTTAATGATTTTTATTAACTTTTATAAGCTATTTGTTTTTAAATTTCAAAAGATATTATTGGATTCCTCCCCTTAACAGTGTATCTATCTATCAGCCTTCATGTTTATCTACCTACCTATCATCTTTATTTCTATATGTACCAATTCATTTTTGAGGATGTTATTTCTATTATTTTAATGTTCTCTTCTATTCCCTAAATTATGTTAGTTTTCTCTAGAATAACCTTTTCCTGTTTAACATGAGTTTCTTTATTTCATGTTGCAGGCTTGTCTCAAAGGTCTTGTTATGCTTTGCTGCCTAATCATATTTAAAAATAAAACAATATAAAGTACATCATGGTTCAGTGCACAGTTGGGGCTTCTGATAGGCTTATTTTATTTTAGAGCGATTGGGCAGGTATGTGACTGATACAACTATTTACAAATATCAGAAATTGAGACTTTTTTTTTTCTGTGGTTCAAGAAATCCTTTAAAGAAGAGAATTGATTTTTTTGTCCAAGCAATAGCTTTCTGGGTGCCAGATGACGATAAAACGAGGTGGTAGCTTGACTTAAAAAAAAAATTTTTTTTTTTTTGCAGTATAGTCAGTTTACAATGTTGCATCAATTTCTGGTGTACAGCATAGTGTTTTAGTTTCATACATACATATGCATATATTCCTTTTCATATTCTTCTTCATTATAGACTACTACAAGATATTGCATATAGTTCCCTGTGCTATACAGTAGAAACTTGTTGGGAACTTGACTTTTAATTAGTGTTCATGTTTTTACCTCCAAGTCTTACTCTTGTCTTGGGGTTTGAAATCCCAGTCTCTACCCTCAGCTCTCTTTTCAAGCTTACTTTCTTGGGCAGTGGCTCCTTTTCCCCATCATTTTTGTTGTACTCTCTTCCCTTTGTGATTCTTTCCTTGTGGACATAGGCTGCCCACTCAAATGCCCAAATGGCCCAGGCAGGTACTTAGGTAAAGGAGGAAGACTGGTCCCTAAAAAGGGTTTTATGTGCCCTGGAAAGGAGAGATTGCTGCTACTCCATTTCAGTTATTTTATTTTATTTTATTTTATTTCTTTACAATTAACTTAGTGAATTTTCCAGAGACAAAAATGATGCACACATCTTGACTCAGGGGTTCTAGGTTCTAAACTCTAAAAGAAATTTATTATTTCTTAATGGAGGTCTTTAGGTCCTATTACTGTCCGTCAGACTCCTCCAAACTACCTTAATTGAATGCAAGTTCTAGGTTAAACCATGTCCTTGTCATGTACAAACAACCTCAAGCCACATCAAAAAGCAAACAAATCTTTCTTACTCGAAAAGTTTCAGTGTAGAAGGCTCTGAATAATCTAAAAGGCAGTAATTTTACTTTGATTTTATGGTACAACGGCAGCATGCTTCATGTTTCTTTCTCGTTTGGCCCTAGGTATAAATTTAGGGCTGAATATTGAGACATAGCTCAGGGAAGGTGATTCTGCGTGGGTCTGGGTTAATGTGGTCCATTTATATAGCTTTCTGGTTCTATAACTTGATCCAAAGATAGGACCTAGTTTAATGTATTAACTGAGAATCAGATGGATGGCATATTCTTTGGTGGTGGTCACTTTTAATAGCATTTTTCTTGCCAGGTCTTTAGATAATACAACAGAAAGTTAATGATTGTATTCTCAGACAGGATCTTGAATGTCATGGTTTTCTAATGTTGACTGAAGCAAGAATTATTCAGAATTATTTGCACTATGTGATGATGGTAGCATTGATAGCATATTGGATATTGAAAAAGTGTAAAAGCAATTTGGACTTGAGGAAGGCCTCTGAAGGAATGCTTATAAATCAGGCAAAAAGGATATATAATTTGTCACACACTTGTTATATTGGCAAGTTTATCAGTTTTCAGAGTTAATGCTGAAGGGTGGCAGAATATGCTAGCCCAAAATATGACCACAGAAGTTCAGGACATGCCTCCCCCAAATATTCTGCTTTGGTATATTGATTATTTTGAGTTGTAGGTACTTAAAAAACAGCAAATTCAGGGAAAAGCTTTTTCTGATTTCCCCTTACTTGCTCAAAGACAGATTCTCTAAAAGGAACTCAATCCCCTTCTGGGGGTGGGACGATTTCATCATTCAGGGAGGATTGACTCATCACAGAAGAAGAGACTAGAGGCTGACACCACACCCAGACAAACTTTGTCATACCCCTAATCTGTTCTGCTAAGGGCCCATTCATCTTTGTTAAGCATCATTCACTGTCCCCTCAGAGGCCTGCGTCTCCCCTCTTTTTCACCTGTTAAGATGGTATTTAAGCCTGAATTCTGAGCCACCTCTAGGAGTTATTTATATTTTTCCTCTGGGGGATCTCCTATGTATTCATGAGTTATAAATGTTAATCAGCTTGTTTGTTTTTCTCTTTTTCATTGGTCTTTTGTTATAGGGGTTCCACTGAGAACTTAGAAGGGTAGTAGAAAGATTATTTTTCCTCCCCTGCAATGCCAAGGCATGACTTGATGGAGGTGGGGAATTTAATTCCAAAAGTCTCCATGAGACTTTCCCAAGCCAGCCAAATAAATATACCATCTATATGAAAACCTTGTGATTTTCCAACAAAGATAATTTTAAGCCCTAGCAATAAATACACAATAGAAGGACAGTTTACTTTCTATGCTAAGTAGGTTTGAAGAGGTTCCCAGTTTCTATCCCCAGTCTGATTTCTACTCCTGAGTTCCTCTAATTTAGAAAACTTGTTAGTGCTATCTTATTATCAATGGAAATATTACAACAGTGTGTAACCACAATTTATGTTCTCAAAATCTGCTGAGAATAGGGGATTTATGTTTTAAAATCTGTAAAAACAAGTCCTGAAGGTTTTAATTCAGTCAAGTCTGTCTTGATCAGGTATTTAGAGCAAACCACAGGTTTTTAAGGTGTTTGCATTACCCTAACAGTTCGACACGACGTGGGTGTTTCCATTAAGCCTGTCAGCTCCCCTTTGAGCAGGAGAAAATGAAATCAAAGCTCAACAGGCAAGAAGTGCATGGTTTGCTGCTGTGGGTGTTCATGATGGATATAGATTTCCTAACAATTTATAAAGTTGTGGTGGTGTAAATTGATCACTGAGATGGGCAGAGGTGCCCTCCACAGCCATCTTTTCCTTGCCACACACTGCTTAACTGGTCACTTACAGCCTTGTGCCTAGATCAATACCCCAACATGTAAGAGATTATTGGACTGATGCAAAGTGAAGCAATTTAAATGTTGGCTTAAGCTGCTAAAATTGAAAAGCGTCTCAAATAATGAACATGTAAGCACAGTGATATCCTAGATTCCCAAGGGGAAAAAAAAGTCAGAAAGGGACCCCATGTCCTTTTTAAGCTGCAGATGAAGGAAATTTTTAGTTTCCTTAGGAAGCCATCCAGAAGGGGAAAGGATCCATTTCATACATGCTTCTCTTTAGCGTGCTGATCTATTTTGACTTCCTTAACTTGTTTTACGCAAGAGCTGACCTGTTATTTGTGTGTTCGTGTGTGTGTAGAGAAAAAATCTTATGGTGTATGCTTTCCAAACTTAAATGCTGCTCCTAAATACATTAGACTTGCAGAAAGTTTTTTGAAGTACTTCAAAGGCTTCTCTAATCTAGACTGTAAAGGTGTATTCAATTCACTTAACTCTGTCCAAACTTGTTTTACACTAGGAGCAAGGAGAGGAAACTTAATCTGCAGGTGCCAAGGAGCAAGTGTATATTTTGGAAAAATTTGCTTGGGTATTGTGAGACTGTAGTTTCCGAAAAGGGCCACAATCATGTCTCCTGTCCCACATTCCCTTCTTGGACACTCCTCCGGTCAGGAGATGGGTGTTAATGTTCCTTCCCCTTGATTCTGGGTGAACTTGTGACTACAACAGAGATGATGTATTGAAGCTAGCTGTAAAAAGTGATATGCTTCTTCTTAGTTCTCTTGGGACACTTACTCTTAGAACATAGTCATCGTGCTGGAGGAAATTCAAGCAACTTCATGGACAAGTCCCCTGGAGAGGAATGAACAGCCTGAAAGTTCTCTCCAGCTCTGTGCAAGCCGCTGTGCAGTTTGAGGAAGTTGATTCTCTAGTTCCAGCTGAGCCCGTGCCCTGCTCCCCGCACCAGTTCACTGTCACGTGGCGCAGCAGTGGCCGTCCCCGTGGAGCGCAGTGCAGACTGCAGCTGTGTGCACACAGTAAATGATTGTCGTACTTTTGAATGGTGGAGGGCTTCATTAGGTAGCAGAGGGTCTCTGTATCAGGAGATCATACTTAACCTTGTGGGGAACCTAAATTTGGCAGTTTCTTTCCTCTGTAACAGGAGTTGGGAAGCTTTGGTCTGCAGGCTAAATTATGGCTCAAAGCTAAGCATGGTTTCTACATTTTTAAAGTATTATTGAAAAGAAGAACCTCAACAAACAAGCAAACAAACAAAAACACGAAGAATACATGACAGAGACTATATGGGGCCTGCAAAAACTGAAATATTTACTGACACTTTACAGAAAAAGTTTGCTGACTTCTGCTTTATAATAATCCATCTTCTCTCAGGTGCTTAGCATGGATTCGTGCCACTGGTTTTGTGTAGGAAGAAAAACTTGGCAACAATAGAAACTCTCAGAAATCTTTCTCTAAGGAGGCTACCATAGCTGTCTTCCCACAACTAACTTAAACTTCAAAAGCAGCTGTATATTTTCTTGAGTGTCCTCATGTAAATGTGTTGATTTCCCCATTGAGATACAATAGACCATAATTTAGGAAAATATATTTGAGGTGTTATATACCTCAGAATCGTAAATCATTGAGCAATTTTTGGAAAACATTTGCTGGAGATCTGGAAATAGACATGCTACCTTCATCTCTTGCCCTTCAAACACATGCATCTGGTATATCTCTAATTTCTTACCTGAGGCTGAAATAATACAAATTTGAGGGGAAGGATATTTGTATACATTTGTATCATATATTATGATTATATTTTGGAACTGAAGTTTTCTAAGACCAAAATTGAACTAGAAAATGTGAACACATAACACCAAAAACTTTAGCATTTCTTTCTTAGATGACTGAATTGATAAATTAAAACACCATATCAAAGTCAGCTACCAGCCTAGAACGTTGCTAAGCAGCCGTGCTCTTCCGTGGGCTCCAGGTGCAGTAAAATCCCAGGATCTGGCTGAAAAGTAGTTGCTCTTATATTAGACAGACATTTTCATCATATCGCTAATTTCAGATTCAGTGATTGCTGACATCCAAACTTTCACCAGTTTACTCTGAGGAATAAGAGTATTTTAGTACAATAGTACTTGGTATGGGACAGGAAAATAATGTTAGTTTAGAATTTCGAATGCTACCTACTCTTCTCCATTGATTGGGGGTGGCAGGTGGGGAGCAGGTGTGTGAACAAGAGGATGTGGCAGAAATCTTCCTTCCCTTATAAACAGGAAGGTAGATTCATACACATGCATGGCATCTGTTCTGTGTATTTTGTTGTAATTGTTGTTTTGCTAAGACTACTTACTATGTCTGAAAGCCAGAGATTTGAGCTGGTAAAAATTTTTAAGTAGAAATATCTTTGGCATTTAAATGGCCATCACTTTGCCATTTGCCAATGAAATGTGTCAATAGAAAACCATAAATATCAAAGAAATGATTTTTACAATTAGCATACTCTTAAGTACTGGCTCACTCTGTCCTTTTCCAGGGGGTCTTGGTGATTTTTTAGAGAAAATAATATAATGCAGGTCTTACGAGGCTGCATGTAAGCCCTTCATAGGTTGGAAATTGCTGTGGAGCTTTAATTTTTCTTAATATGTTTTCAGTGAAAGATAAAATTGATGTGATGACATAAAGAAGCAAAAGAAGTAACAACCTTTCAAAGAGATTCAACATAATTGTTACAAAGTGAAAAACCTTTTAGAACCCCCATACATTTCAGCTAGAATTGTGTTGTTTTCCATTATGGTTTTTATAGAGCTTCTGTAATATTGGTTCATAAAATGTGTGTCTGCAGAAATTATCTGCGGAAGTTGGAGGTAGAAAAGACCTGCTGGGGCATCTATTTCATTTACAAGCCATCAATAACTAATGTAAGACACAACAATAATGCAGCATTAAGGTTTTACGTTTAAATACAGAAGTCAGGAAATGCAAAAATCAAGGATCTCATAATAACATCAAACACCCACAGTGCACAGATAAAATATTTTTGATTGCTAATTATACTGTTAAGTGTTATACCTTAAAATGAAGTACATGAAATATGAACAGGCTGATGTTCCCTTGAGACACTTAACTTGCATTTCCTGGCTTTTATGTTTAAATTGGAAACTTTAAAATTTCATTGACATAGATTTTGTTTTCCATTTCCTTCCTTTATTTTTGAAGAAAATGAAAAATACAAAAGTTGTCCATTGATCACTTATGTTGTTAACAGTGGTAAGAGTTACCCTCAGCCTCCATAGAGGTTTCTGAAGTGATTTTAAAATTAGACTGGTAAAATTAACCAGAATCATGGCCACAGTCCTCAGGATGTGGTCTTCTGTGTCTCTGAGTGTGGGTCTGATGTTGTGGTTTGACTCTTTCATTTAAACATGGAGCTGCTTTCTCTAAACAAATTGACTCTGTGCCACATTTGCAGATTTCTAAGTTTTACAAAGTACAATTTGAAAAGGAATATGAGTATTTACGTGTCCAAATCTGATAAATTTTGATTTGAGGAAGGCTTTTTAAGAGGGTAGAGTCTCCCTTTCAAAACACGGCTCTTCATATGGCTAATTAAAAGGGAGAGGAGAGATAAAGACCTATCCATGCAGAGCACGGCAGTAGGAAAAATACATGGGCTGTGAGATCAGAAACTGAATAAAAACTTAAATCAGAGAATTGGTGATGGCAAAGACATCAGTGGGTAATGAAAATAAGGACTTAGGAAGTAGGTAACAGCCTTAATTGATATTCTGCTGCTTATGATGTAAACTCCAAATGCCTAACATTGTAAAGTCCTCCCCAGTTTACCTCCAGCTTGCCTCTTGTGTTAGTCAGGTCACAGACCCCCAAAGATGTCCACGTCCTAATCCCCAGAACCTGTGGCTATGTTGCTGTACATAGTACATAGCAAAAGAGATTTTGCCAATGTGGTTCAGGATCTTAGGGTCAAGTTAAGTTTCTAAGATGGGGTGATTATTCTAAGATGGGCCTAAGGTAATCACTTAAGTCCCTACAGGGGACAAAGGGAGGCAGGAGAGCCAGAGAAGGGTGGACACAAGTTATAAAATTGCTGGCTTTGAAGCTGGAAAGTGGCCACAGGCCCAGGAATGCAAGTGGCCTCCAGAGGCTGGAAAAGCAAGGAATGGATTCTCCCCTAGAATCTCCAGAAAGAAGGCAGCCCCTACTGACAGCTTGATTTTAGCCCTGTAAGAACCATTCTGGTCTTATGACCTCTAGAATTGTAAGATAATAAATTTGTGTTGTTTTTAAGTCACTAATTTTGTGGTAGTTTGTTACAACATCAATAAGGAAACTAATACACCTCTACATACTCATAATGATAACAACATATTACTTTGCCTCCAAGCTGCCATCTATTGTAAGACATGAAACTAATCTCATAAGAGACTTGGAGGTAGGTACAAAACAAACATTTGTTTCACGAGTTAACAATAGTTTATATTAATCAATGTAATACCAAAGATGGTCTTTTTTTAATATGGCAAACTTAAAATTTTTTTAATTTTTAATTTAAAAAAATTATAATTAAAAAATTTGGAGGGATAGGTAATTAGGTTTATTTATTCATTTTTTTTTTTTAAAGGAAGCACTGGGGATTGAACCCAGGACCTTGTGCAGGCTAAGCATGAGCTCTACCGCTGAGCGGTACTCTCTGCCATTGACAATCAAACTTGAACCCAAGTTTTCCTTACAATCAGAATCTAAAGATTCTTCTGATTTTCTTCAGGCTATTGGAAATTGTGTAGTTTCATCCTGATGCACTGCCTTTCATAAGACACACTCACAATTTCTTTAGAGATAGACATTGTCATTTTGAGGTGTTCTGTTTGATTTGCTTCTTGTTAATTTATGTTTTTTTTTTCTTTAATTGAATTACATGTTGTTGGAAGTTTAATAACTTCTCTTGAAAACCTAGTAGAAGCATTTGTCAGGCAGATGTTGGTGCCCCAGAGATAGTCCTCATGGTGCACAAATCAGCCATGCAATGCTTCACTGCCTTATAAAAGTCTTATGATTTATTTTCAAACACTGGCAATGTCTTCTGTCTCTAATTGCATTACCTGGTTGTGACAATCTTCTGCATGCTCAAGCTGCTTTGTAGTAAAATCTTTTTTGAAGACATTTAAGTGACAGTTAGAGATCCATATTTCAGTGAAAATTCTATCGCATATAATGCTACAAATGCAAGGAACTCAAATGTGTTAATGAACAAACACCTGGGCAGACTAGTTTCCTATACTTGAGACAAAACAGTTGGGTTGCATCTTACTCCTCTGCCTTTCTGCTGAAAAGATTATTTTATATTGATTATTTGACATAGTTGATTTTTAGAGAAATCAAACAAAAAAATTGCCCATTTGTGATCCAAGAAATATGGTAATAATATAAATAGCTAATGCAGCAGAGTCCAGATGAGGAGACTGAGGCTGGGAGGAAGTAACTTCCCCAAGATCACAGGGTTTGCAGGTAGCAAAGGTGGCATTCAGATGGAGTGGTACCAGCTATCTCTCTAAAGCCTGGGCTTTTAACCACCGCACCTCTTCCCTCTTCCCTGTTCTCACAACCTATACTAAACTTCTTGGTGATTCATGAACATGTGGTCCTCTTTCTAGCCTCTGTGTGTTTGGGCACGTGGTCTCCACATCTCCACTTGGCAACTCCTCTAAGCAGAGTGGTTAGGGAAATGTTCTTTAGGTTCAAGGGACTAGTGTCCTGCCCCCATCACTTACTAACTAGAGCTCAGGGGCCTCATTTCTAAGATGACTTAGTTCATAGCTCATAGGTTCTCAGTGAGAAGTAAGTGATAATACAGATAACATGTTTAGCAACAATGCCAGGGACATAAGAAATTATAATTAGTGAGAAGGATGAGAGGAAGAAAATAAGAATGACGCATATGTTAATGTAACTTTCTTTCCAACAACTTCTGCCATTTCTCACAGCATAAAATTTTTATACCCTTCAGTTCAATTATAGTTGGAAAATGTTTTGACCATCAACTCCATGCTAGTTATATTATCATTGAGGGAATCAATGGTGTTATAAGAAATGTAAAGATGCTTTGTAATGGGGAGAGCCCCTATGTGCTGTCAAAGAAAAACGGAGCCAGACACTAGTTAAAGGTGATAAAGACAGAATTTGTTCTGTATCATCGCAAGAGGGGAAAAGAGAGTTCCATGTGGAATGGAGCTCAGTTCCTAACACAATAAGGACAGTGAGGATTTGCAGCCAAAGAGCAGAGTGATGGGGGCAGTGGATACAGTGGATGGAGCATTACTCAGAGGAGACATGAAGGGTTGGAGGGTTTTTGCTAAACCAATTCAGTAAGATTCTTGCTGAAGGGAAGATGATCAAAGTGAGGGGTAATAAGAACTTGATCAGATATCGAGGGTGAAGAGACATCAAGGATACAGGAATGGATACACTCACTAAAACTAAGTTTAGCAGGGATGAACATGGAAGGCCAAGGTCAAGTCCTTGTGAAGGAAAAGGCTCAGAGAAGCCTAACTAAATTTTGGTCAAGGAGAGAGTCTTTGTCGGGGGAATCAATGGTCAACTGTGAGGGAAGGTCCTCTTTTTATCTCAGTAATCTCTTTCCTCTTAACTGCTTTAGTTAATATAATATTTGTTGGCAGACCTTTACTGGGTAGACTTACGTAAGGCCCTTTCTTTGCAAGTGAATGGTGCTTGGGGAAGGAGGGTTGAAAGGAAACACTCTAATCAATGTGTCAATCAGTCTTGCCCTGATGCTAAAAAATAATCAGTACCTCTCTCAGTTGTAACTTGGAAGTGAGTAGGCGAGCTCTGATGAAATATTTTAAGGATTAAAATTCTCAAATTTGAAAAGCAGGGATATTTGGTCTTTGTTGTGTAGGTCCTGCTATTCTGTCCCAAACGGTGCGTTTCTCATCTCGGGCAGTGCCATTGCAGGGAGCCTGTGTGAGTTAGTGCTCCTTGTTGTCGGGTGAATCTAGAAGATGACATTATCCACTACCTGTTCTGGATACTCTCTCTCTCACATGTCCCTGATCTGAGTCTGCCCTGGATCTCAGTGAAATTATAGCATTATTTTAAACTAAAGAATCTTAAATGACTTTGTATTTTGTTTTTATAGGGTAGGCTGTCCCTTTCACTAAACACCAAGGCTTTTAAATTGTCACATTTACTGATGACAACATTTCCTCTAAGGTATTTGTAAAAACCTTTACTTGTTCCAAAGATATGGTAAACTAAATGTCTCTTTAGAAGCATTTTCTGCATGCTGGAGTTAATGGTGACAGATCACGTTCACTTTGGAAATAAATGTGTGTGTGAGTGCACACACATACGCGACACGGACGGAGACAAGCAGATCCAGCAGGAGCAAAGAGGGGTAGTTAGATGCCATTTAAATAAAAACTTTGGCTTTACTTACTTATTTTTAAAGTAAAAGTAGATTTATTCAGAGAGATGCACACTCCATAGATAGAGTACGGGCCATCTCAGAAGACAAGGGAGAGAGCAACCTAAAAGCTTTGATTTTAGAAGAAAATTGGAAATTGTAGACAAATCTCAAAGAAGGGAACAAATTTTAGAAACTTGGGAGAAACCACTATTTTCACTATTCTCTGACCTTTGGTATATTATTTATCTAATGGGTTGCAGCGCCCTTTGATATTTGACAAAGGTCAGATTCACATACCATATTTGAATAATGTAGGCAGCAGGGGTCTGGAGAATTACCATACTTAAACTAGGAAGTGTGATTTCCCAACCCGGTCTCATTTCTGCCCCTGATTTGTTGTTTGACCTGAGGTGAGTCATTCTCATCTTTGTCTGTCAATGATGATAATAAGATCTCTTCTTTCCCTTTCTAATGTAGGTGTTGTGAAGGATTCAATAATCTGCTAACTGACCTTTCCCCTTCATACACTGCCTCCTGAAAGTGCCTGTATACTGCCTTCCTCAAACACTGCTTTGCACCCGACCCCCTTGTTCAGAAATCCCGGGATCTTCCCCATGGGACGGTATCCAAAGTCCTCCCCATTTGAACCCCCAGCAATTGCTGGTCACCTTCAATGTGCTAGATATTGTACTGTGCACTTTTAATTTTTTCTCTTAGTCTTCATGACATCATGAACATAGCTATGAATGCTCACACCCTTTTAAATATGAAGAAAATCTTCAATAGCACAAGTTTGAAGACAGGCCTGTTGGATTCTTGGCTTTTGCTCTTTCCACATGCATATTCATGCTGTTGCTACTTAGCTTGTACCTTTACACACACACACACACACAGAAATACGTGTGTGTAATCTTTTAGTTAGAACTTGGGGAGGGTATAGCTCAAGTGGTAGAGCACATGCCTTGTATGTATGAGGTCCTGGGTTCAATTTCCAGCACCTCCTCTAAAAATAAATAAATACATAAATAAACCTAATTACCTTCCTCCCCTCCCAAAAAATAATAAAAAAAAAGATAAAAAAAATAACTTTACACCCTACCTGCTTTCAAAAAGGATGCAAGGTGGACAATAAAATTTACATGTACAACACCACCACTGCATTAGAAATAGAGAAAATAAGAACTATGTAAAGGAAGAGGAAACTAGCCTTTTGACTCTAGAATGTTCCCCCAAACCATTTACTCACGGTATTTGTGCTGCCACCATGCCAAGCCCCTTGCGTGGACTGCAGCAATGGCCACCTGTCTGTATTCCCACTCTATTCTTAGCCTGTACAATTCAAGTTCCATACAGAGGGTAGAGAGATTATTTTAAAGTACACACCATGGCATCTGCCTAAAATACTCTGCTGGTTCCCATTATATTTAGGAGACAATGCCACTGCTGTGATCTTCAGAGCTACATGTGATCTGGGTCACACTCACGTCTCAGTCTTCATCTTCCCATCCTCACCTACTTCACTTCAATTGTCGGTGGCCTTCTTAGAATAGTACATCCTGCTCAGGGTGTTTTCTTTTGTTGTGACCTAACCCTGGTGTGTTCTAACCCCAGATCTTCCTGTGAATAGCCTCGTCTCGTCATTCAGATATTAGCTCCTGGTTTACTAGTTCTAGGTCAGGATATGTAGGTATACAACATCCTTTTTTTTAATGGCTGCATAGTATTTATCATATGATTACAGCTTAACTCAGTTAACCTGTCCTCTGCCAGTATGCATTCATGCATTCAGGTTCTGCTCAGTGTTTTCCAACTACAAAAAGAAAAATAAAAGGTACAGTATAATTAACATATACGTATCAACACACTCAAAGGAGATCATTTATAGGAATAATTGCCTGAATTGGAGTTACTGGATCAAAGGAAGTGAGATGATTATTTTTGATAAATTTTGCCAACCCAGAGAGTTTAATTTAATTCAATTTTTCAAGCTTTATTGAGATACAATTGACAAATAAAATTGTATTTATTTAACTTGATAGTTCAATACATGTATATATTGTGAAATAATTATCTCAATCAAGTTAATTAACATAATTAACATATCCATCACTTCACGTATTTTTTTTTTGGAGTGCTGAAGATCTATTTTCTTAACATATTTCAAGTACACAATATAATGTTACTAACTGTAGTCATCACGCTGTATATTGAATCCCCAGAACTTCTTATTCATCTTATAAGTGAAAGTTTGTACCTTTGACCAACATTTCCCCATTTTCCACACTCAGCCCTTGGTAACCACTGTTCTACTCAGAGTTTAATTTTAAAACATAATTCAGTAAAGGACATTTTTAAAGGCTAAGCTAAGATCCTCCTAACATGTAGCTTTATGAAGCTCTAACTTGACCCAAGGATAGAACTTAGAAAGCCTTCAGGAGTGGTTATCTTAAATGCTTTTCCTTGAGGTGCACTTTTCTTAGCAAGTCTTTAGATACCAGTTATTTTCTGAACACAGCATCCTGCATTCCCTGTTTCTAACTAAAGGATGAGCCAGAGCCTTAGTGGTTCTGGAATAAAAGCAAGAGTTGACCTCCTGTTACGCACATTGGAAAGCCTGAGCTGTATTTTTGCCTGGATGGAGGGTCCTAAGCTTCTCTCTGGGGATGAGCCAGGGGGCTCCTTTTACCCACCCACCCTCTGCCTTCTCTGTGTTCAGAAGGACTAGCATCGAATTCACCTCCTCACGTTTCTTTTAACTACACCCAACATTGCAGTTTTTCCTTTTTCTTCATTCTTCCCACACTTACTTGCTACACTATTTACTTGGTCCTAAAAATATGCTATACCTTAGATTTATTATTTTCCTCTTGGGTTGTGTGGTGCACAGGGCAGAGACGTTGCCATACCTCTCTTCTTCTTTCCAAACCTCGTTTGGCAACTCAAACGTTCCAACATGAAAAGCAGGAATGATTATGTTACTGACTGCCCATGACGGCTGACAGGGTCTGGACCTCTCACCAGTGCCCCTTTGGCCTATGATACACCCTGAGCAGGAGCTGACCTTGGGTGTGGAATATTTTTCCTTCCATATGAACTTCATGGCAAGGTGATCTTGACTTCATTAACCAACTGAACCCATGACTGAACACTTTTAGGGAAAAATTTCCATTACAACTCACTGTTAAGCTGATTCTAAGAGGAAAACAAACTATAGCCCTGGAGTTAAAAAAGCATCAAAAAGTTGCCAGTGAGGGAAAATTGGGGTTATATAGTCAGTCTGTCTGCCGTGTCAGCTGCAGTCCATTTCCTCCATAATGAGCTATGCAGTGATCCATTTATGTATGATCTATATCTACTGCAAAAGACTGCTGAAATTAAAGTTCCCGATGCGGTCATTATTGATGTTTCCATGTCCTGGCAGAGTAACATTTGACAGGCTTGCACAATTTTATGCTTTTGCTGCTGCAAAACTAAGCATCTCAATAGTTGTGTATGAAGTGCGTACACTACTAGGAAGCTTTTGGTCTGATCTTTTCTGGAAGCTTTGCATATGATGGACACTCAGTCCATTTAATTGATAGGTTGTCTTTGCAAGATACATACCTTAAAAGGCTGTAGGTTCTCCTTTTGGCCTGTTCCTAGGAAGAGAGCATTGACTGTATCTGGTGCTCTTTGACATGAGGTATTGAGAGATTTAGGTACCACGAGTCACGACATTACCAAAACGATTTGATTTTGCCTACCTTTTAATTCATCAGGTTAGGCCTTTGATGTTTATAACTATGGTCTTGTTACTCTTCGTTATGAAGAGATAGCCACTGTGTAGAAGACTTAGCACAGATTTGATGTAGCCCCTTGTTTATTAGTGACTAGAATTATTTAAGTTCTCATGCTCTTGCTACTCAATATTTGACATACAATCTGTAGTAAAGGGGTGAAAAAATGTAATTATTCAGGTGATTTAGACTCTGCAAACCTTTTTGTCTCATTTTAAGTTTTGAAATGTAGATCTTTTGAAACCAGTGTTATCCAGAGTCACTTAATAAACTAAAATTATACCCATAATAAATGTGTTGTAAGCAAAGGCAATTTGTTTTTCTGGGTATTTGGTTGCTTCTCTTAGAGGCTCTTAAACCAAGAGTCCTTTTTAGAAGTAAAAACTATTGTATGTAATTTTTAAAGCTTCAGTATATTGTGATATTTCTTGTAACTCCATAAATGCTTTATAATGAACTTAGTTTTTGAAATCTTTACAAATGCTTTTTTCTTTTTCTTTTCTTTTCTTTCTTTCTTTTTTTTTTTTTTTTTTGCTTAAGTATTTTACTGCTTTTTAAAATATCTGTCTCCGAGGTCCATTATAAAATTCTTTAAATTATTTAAATATCTCTTCTTCTACCATTCGTTCATTCAGTTCACATTTTTTGAGCACTAACCTTTCCTTGTGTAATATGAAAACGTGCCTGCAATTAAATCTTTGCTTGGGATAGTACCAATGCTTAAACATCAAGTAAACATTTTTAGAATTATAGTGTTTATATATTGGTACATCAAATAAGATGCTGTGTAATGGTACAAAAACTGAGTATTCCTAATCTGGGAATGTTGGAACTAGAATAAAGTCTTAAGTGAGTAGAGAGGGAGCTTTGCTAAATCCAGGTGTTGTGTAAAGCAATTCATACAACACTGCATACTGGAAAAACTCTGTGCAGAATTGTTCATCTGGTACCCCCCACTTCCTGAGGCAATAGAATATTGGATAATTATGAGCAAGCTTCTTTAATGCCCTGTCTCTATTCAAGCGAAGACTCAGAAGTGAAGAACATATCAAGCTATTTCCATCAGGCTGGGTTGTGTGCAGGTGATGTCTTTATCCTGCATTGATAAATGTGAAACACATGAGCGAGTTTTAATCGTGATCCTCATATTGATTAAAATTGTGACTGTGAGTTGGTGATAAAATGGAAACAATTAGCATTTTAACCTTTTCTTATGGGAAATTTCAAACATATACATAATACTGGAATAGTATAATGAACCCCTCCCTCAGCTTAAAATATTATCAATATTTAGCTGTTCTTGTTTTATCTTTGCTTCTACCTGCTCCCCACACAAACTCAGTTATTAGTAGTAGTGGTATTTATAGTTCTTTTTTGTGAGATATTTAGAGATGTTGAAATGCACAAATCTTAGCTGTACAGTTTTCACAATTAAGTACACCTTTGTACCTCCACCTATACCATGATCAGCAGTGGGATTTGTATTTATTCTTGTAGCTGCTAAAAATTCTGTAGGTACCCATACGGAAGAGAGGGAAATTCTCCCTCTATCTTCTCCATGATGCTCAGACCTGACAGGTGGGCCTTATACATGGGCTTAAACGGCATTAGATGCATGAATTTTTGCTTCCAAGCTAAAGCTTCTTAATATTCTTCTCAATTAATAGGTTTTTGAAATTTCTTCCCCCTTGAGCTTCCCCAAGGTACAAGGAAGAGGAGATAGCTCTCGTGAACTGGAGGAGGGAGAAGCAAGGGAGGAATCTGTTAAGTCCCATGTTAATAGTCATGTTTTTTCCTTTGTTAGGAAACTGGTTGAACTTAAAGTCAAGTGATTTATCTCAGACTTTTCCCTAAGTGAGAAAATATTTATTTTTTCCTTTGATCTCTTGTTTTTGAGCTATGAATTAGTAGCTTTATCCTACTTTAATATTTCTGTAACCTCTTAATGAATCAGGAAGTTGATAGAATTCTAGCTTATTCCAGTATGTCTTAGCTGTGGTTGTTGAAGTTACATCAGTGTGGTTGGGTAGAGGGTGAGACACAGTAGAATCTCTGAGGCATGTTAGAGGCTATAAGCAGCAGTGTGGCTTGAAATTGTTCTGCTCTTTCCACGTTTCCTCCTGGCTTTGTTCAGCTCAAGCCTTTCAAAATACAATCACTACTGATGAGTAAGCACTTAATTCTACGTATCGGAAATACTCACCGGATTTCTTTCCTCTGTTGGCATTGGAAATGATAAGCCAACATGGAAATATTTTTACAATGAAGTCAGAATTCTTCACTTGTTGCCAGGATATAGTTGCTTATTCATAGTCAGTGACTATTTGCAAAACTGATCGTTACAATTCTGCACAAAACTGCCTGTATTTCTGTGTCACTCTTGAATAATCAAAATCCAGAGCTTCAGTAAGGTTGCTCCTCGTTTACAAGGTTAATTCCTCCAATAATGATGTCTGCATTCTCACACACATTTCAGAGCTGAAAACTTATTGCATGGGGCACAAACTCATTGCATATGCAGTGTGAATAACCTTATTAAGAATGCAGCAAGAGGATAGACATTACTGTTCCGCTGGGTCAGAAGGGTAAATACAACAAGAAAATGAGGCATTTACCACTAAGTAGTCCAACTGATTTATTTTACTCAGCCTTTTTCATTTTGAGCCTTTTGAAGCACAGACTGCTTGGATACTCTGCCCTCACATAGGCATTCAGTTAGAAATTCTAAATTTTAGAGGGTGTGAACTGTCCTGGAGAACAAAGCCAGGACAATGTGTGTTAACCTAAGTTAAAATCAAGATAATATTTCATGTAAGTGTGAGTTGATAGTAAATCTGCTTTTGTGCTCCAGGGGTTTTTGTTAGGATTCAATATATAACATGATGAGGAATTTCTCCCTGCCATTATGAACAAAATTCAACTGATCTAGATCTAAGCAGTGACACAGCTCTAAGTAGAGGCCAGAGCCAAGACAGAGCAGGATATGCTAACCCTTCAGCTATTTCCTATATATGGTCTATATTTATAGTTCAACTCAAAGTGTTTTGATAGAAGAAAGTTGCTTTCTAGTTTTCTGCCTAGAGACAGCACCCGATACAGCAGCCAGTGGGAAGAACTCTGCCAGCCAAGGGGTCTTCTGAGACATGCGAACACATTTTATATAACAGAAATCATCATATCAAAGTTTTAACATTCTCAGGGCCTTTCCCCCAAGGGCCACTTAGCTTTAGGATATACTTCTCCTAGTCCTTCAAACAACAAAATATTTTCAGGTATTTTTAGGAAAGTTTCAGTATCTTTCAAGCTGGTGACACCTGCTGTAATATTTATTTACCTGACAATGATAATGATTATAAGTGACTATTTTCTGTATTATGAATATTATAACTGGAGTAGACTCATGAGAAAAGCATTTAGTATTATCATGATCCCCAAATAACTGTCATGCTTATTTACTTTACAATCTGTGTAATCTGTACATTCCCCTAAATAAATAGCTTGTTGAGGCCTACTCATTTGGCTCATTGTCTAGTTTGTGGGGAGAGGATGGAGTACATCCCTTTATTGCACTCAGTTCCCCAAAGATCAGTTTTAGCTTACCTGATCTTATTCTCACTTATCTAAAGAGAAAGATGGTTTCTCAGTTTTGTTGTTACAAATCTCTGCCTCATGGAAGCAGAATGTTGACTTTACTTACTGAAATTTTAGATTAAATCAGGTAGCCATGTTGACTATGAATAGCAGTAAGCAAAGAAAAATAACTAACAGAAGACTTGGGGTCGTGTGGTAAAAGGAACAGGAACTTCAGATTTTGGGACCAGATGCACATCTTTCAGAGTCTGTGGATTCAAATCTATAAATGTAGAATGTATTAAATAATTTAAAATCTAAAGTGATTTTCATCGATGCATCATGTCTTTATTCACTGGAGACCAAGTGCAGCTGACCCTTGAACAATGCAGGAGTCATGGGTGCCCTCCTTCCACTCAGTTGAAGATCCACCTGTCATTTATAGTTGACCCTCTTTATATGTGGTTTGGTTCCCCGTATCCAAAATTCTGCATCTGCAGATTCAAGCAACCACAGATTATGTAGTACTGCAGTATATATTATTGAAAAAAATCTGAGTATAAGTGGACCCCAATAGTTCAAACCCATGTTGTTCAGGGATCAACTGTAATATGATTCACTCCACATGACTTTTGTGGTGCTGAATTCTGTTCTAAACTTTTACTAGCCTGCCCCATTCAGTGTCAGGTTTTGCAACAGAACAGCTATTCCCAGTTCTGAACATATTTTTTTAAAGCCTGAACTGTTGGTGAAAAAAAATTTTTCTTTCTTAGCTTGTTCAGCTCCTTTAAAGGAGGTCTGATTTGGGAGTGAGGAGGTTTGAGCTCCCTTCCTTGCCTTGGTGCCAACCATGGTGAAGTTGGGTACAGAATGCCTTTGGGCCTTGGTTTTCTCTATGTCAAATGAAAAAATTGGGAAAATAATTTTTAAGATTACTTACAGAACTAAATTTCTCTATTCCACACCTGTTAAAAAACTATTTTAATCTTTATTAATTAAACAGTACTCTTTAATGATGAAAATACAAGAACTGAGTTCTAGAAATGTAAGTCTGTGATGAAATCTGGAAAAAGCACCTAGTTCCCTAACATCCACGGTTTGCTTTCATAATTAGTGTCATTAGGGCTGGCAGGCATGGAGTTGGACATCACAATCTCCCTTCTAGAAAGAACTTACAGTTAGAGGGTCTCCCTCAGTGGCAGCACCTCAGAAACCACCTCAGTGTTGGATCTGAGGCCAGTCTTCCCAGGTGCTCCTCTGTACCCTCCTGAGAGAACTCTCCAAAGGGCTGTCTTTGCTCCGGAGCTCCCCACCAGGTTACCTGAGACTTTTGCAGGTTGGCAGCACCCTGATGCTTTCTCTGCCCATTTCTGCTTTCTCCCTCCATCCATTTCATGAGTGTTGGTTCTGTGTTGTGTCTGAAAGCTACTCCTGCTCACCTCTGTTCTTCCTCTTCGGTCTTTCACGGGCACTGCCCACCCCTCACTCCCCATCCCTAGGGGACCTCTTGCTCTCCTCACTTCATCTCAACACCTCTGCCCAGAGGATCTGAACTGAACCATCAGGGAATCCATGCCAAGCTAGAAGTAAAAAACGATATACTGAAAGATACATTTTCAGGTTTATTTGAAAAAGGCCTTTTTGGTTACATTTCTTCTATCCTTTTTATTTTCTCTCATGGAATTAAATGCTTTTGAAACTGGTTAGGGCTTAGACAATGTAATTTCACCCTTTCGATTTTTGACTGATGAAGAATGAGAGAGCTATGAAGTGACTTGTCCAAGGTCATAATTGGACTAATTAGCAACATGACATTTTTGACTCTGTTTCTGTAAAGAGGTGATCAAGCCAGACAAAGACTCCCCAATTGCTCTGACCAAGCCTCTTACCCTAACAGTTTATTATAATTCATGTGGCTGTTCAACTGCATATTCCAAGCTTGATCAGTAAGTAGTAGTTGGTCCTTCTTGGTGATGCCTTTCTGTATGACATTATATATTGTGTAATATGTAAATTATATAATGTATAATTGTATATATAATGTAGTGATATTTATGATATCACTATGGTTCCAAATCTTATTTCTCAGTCTTATTTATTCGGAGATAAGAGCCTCACATAGAGGAGAAAATATTTGAGTTATGGGGCTGTTTTTCCCAAGCTGCTCTTAACCTGGATGTGACTTAGGCAGAGAGGTCTTTCAAACCCCAAATTCCTGCTGTGGAGTGACTAGAAAGGAACATTAACATCTGAAAGGGGTTTCAGAGGAGTGCTGTACCTTCTACTGTTGGTGTGTCGTGGGAATTTGTGACAGTAATTAGGAGCATATATCTCCGTAGCAAGAGCAATCTGAACACATGAGGGTAACTGAGTACAGAGCAATGGCAGACAGAAAAGCTTAGAATTGTCTGCCAAGACCACATCAGCACAGAGACCTGAAAGCAACCAGACCAGCTCATAGATGGTAGAAATAGATGAGGCAGGGCCTGGACAGGGAGACTATGTAACTACTTCTGCTGCAGGAAGGGCCAGTTCATGGGCTCATGGCCAAGACAGTTACACAGGCCCTGACGCTTAGGGTTTAATAAAATGTGGTCATCATAAAGTTCCTGATAATTTTGTCTTTAAATTTGTATTTTGTAGTCAAAACCATTCCAGTGGGATGATGGGGCATGCACTGGGATCTTTGAGCCTGTACTCACACGTAGTCCTGCCTCTGTCACCTCTCTGCCTCCTCTGGTCAGATGCCCAGTAGCCCACTCCCCTCCTTCCGCCCAATGACTTCTGCAATCCTGTGGTCCCCAGTGGACATGGACATAGAGAGGTCACTTGCGAGGTTCTGTACTTGTCCAGTAGGTAGTCTCATTCCTAAGGGAGCAGGACATAGAAAGCAAATAAAAGTTACCATGATAGGGTTGAGAAGATGCAGACGAAAAGAGAAAGCTTTTTTTTCCCTACTTTTTGAACAAGGAGTCCACATTTTTATTTTTCACTGATTCCTGCAAATTTTGTATCCAGCCCTGGCCTCACACCTTCATAAATATCTTTCTTTGCAGGGACTAGAAATTAGCAAGAGCATCACCCTCTCCATATGGCTTTGTATATTGAATGGTATGTAAATTATATAATATATAATTGTATGTATAATGTAGTCATATTTATGATATCACTATGGTTCCAAATCTTATTTCTCAGTTTTGTTTTCTCAGGAACTTGATTTTATTTTCCTCTGTAGATAGCAATCTCTGAAATACTGATTGATGTCTACCAAATTATGAGAGCTTTATGAATTAATCTGTTTTGAATTGATAAGTGGTTTGAAACACTGATATTGGGGAATCAGCAAATTTTCTTCTCAGAAGAGATGTCTATTTGGGAAATCTATTGGTTTAAAAAAAGACACTCGGGCACAAATTATTTAGATGATCATCTTTGGAAACAATGTTAATAGATTGGTCTGTACCCTTCTCTACTCTAGGAATATACCTACTGAGAAGGCTAGAGGCTCATACCTGCCAATCAGGGAGCCCTGTTCTGTGGAATATGTTAGAGATACAACTACACAATATGTAATTGTCAACTCTTGTTTACTCAGTTTACCCTTCTGAAAGCATTGGGTGTTGCAACCTTACAATGTCCAGTCATGCAGTTTATCTTCTATCAGTTTATCCTCCCAGCAGGATTTTAGTCGGTACCTCCTTATTCATAGTAGCAACACATTTGTTAAATAATCCTTTAGAATGGATACTTCTCTAAATGGCTGATCAAAGGTGTTGGTTTTGGTTAGCTTAGGTTTCGGAAGTTTATATTTCACTTACTTTCTCTTCAAATTTTAGGTAATTTCAACTGACTTGTTATGATAGAATTTTTTAAAAATCTACTACATTCAGCAGTTCTTAGAGAAGAAATTATTTTTACTATAAATCCTAGTTTAAAATGTTTAAAGAGAGTGCCTAATTAATTCTACCTATTTTTGAATCCACCACCATAAGTCAGAGTCGATGTTTCTCTTTGGTGAAATCTTTAAGAATTATATTTGGTGAATATTTATGGTATCAATATGTTTGTTTTGTTTCTACAATGAGATGATCAGCTTGAACAAACTGCACAAATATTATCAGAAGTAAGAGCTCAGTTTCAAGTCCACCAAGTCCATTTTCTAAAGATTCTTTTTCAATATCCGAGTGGATGATGCTTAACAAGTCTACTCTGTAGCTTCTGTTAAGTGTATTTTGGGAGTAAATCATCTTGAAATGCTATTAGGTGTAGTCCTCCTCAAATCCAAATTGTTGGCAGTACTCACATGATAGACACTGAGAATTATGGAAGTGCAGTCTTTTAAAGTTTTTCAGTTAACACGTGATACAGAACTCTGAGGTCATTGCGTTTTTGTTCAGAACTTTGGGGAGAACTAGAACTGCTTTTTGAGAGAAGGCCTGGTCCTTCTCTCTGCAGCTGGGCAGGAACACAGATAAATTATTCAATATTTACATAACTTATGAATCTCATTAACTTCACAGCTAGCAGCTAAGTCATACGGAAATCAGTTCATTTAAAAAGAAACACAAAATGTCATTTCAGAAATCTATAAAAACCTTAATTTTCAAAGATATACTACATATTATATCCTTTAGCAGGCTGTCAGTAAAAGAATGAAGGAGATCTTAAGTTTTTAATACAATACTTATTAACATTACCCTGAATGCCAACATGAAGTTTCTGGAGCAGAGAAGACTTGCTACTACTTATCTGTAGCAAATAAAAATGTGCCAGTTCCCTTGTGCTACAGTGTCCTCCCTCTGGGCTATGCAGTGAGAGCCAGATGCCAGCCTACACACAGTGGGTCTGTGTTATAAGTGAGTAACCCGCTCCCCCCCCCCCCCCGCAAAGAGGATGAATCCGGACATGTATACAGGAGAGAGAGGCAGCTGTCTTCCTTCCTCCTTTGAGAGAGTTTCCTTGGAAAAGTAATGGGGAGGATCCTGAGTCCTCACTTTTTGGAATGCCTCCCTGGTCCTGAGTCTCAACCCCCCTTGAAATGTAAAGCTATACCTCTGGAAAAGTAAATCTCTTTACAGTTTTCATTATTTATTCAGTCATAAATTACCTTCTAAGGATTGCATTTTTAGCCCAAGTTCCAAGTGTCAGTAAATTTTCTCAGAAAGCCCTAATGGTGCAGCAACAAATATTTTCTCATCGGGCCTACCAGAGGGCTATGGGGTAGAATGCTTAATAAGTTCCTTTAGATGTTTAGATGGAGTTATCAGCTGTGTCCTCTTTGGGGAAGAGATCTGAAAGGCAAGAGGGAGCCAGCTGGGTAAACATCTGTGAAAATGAAACCTCTGGCATCAAGATCTTGAGGTGAGAATGAGCTTAGAAAGTTTCAGTAACCGAAAGACAGCCAGTGTGGTTGGGGTATAATGAAGGGAATGCAAAGAGGTATGTTCAGAGCAGTAGAGAGTAGCCAGATCATACTGGGCTTTATAGAATGTGTGAAGGATTTGGATTTTGTTACAAATGTAATGGAAGCTGTGGGAGGGTTTTTAAGCAGGGGGATGCAAAGAGAACCATGAGGAAGGTATTGCAATAGTCTGAGTAAAAATAAGACTTTTGAATTATTTATTAGTAGTAGATAGAGGTGGATACTATATTTAATCACTTCTTTACTGTTTCCCCATTCATCAAACGTCTTGGGTGCCTACTATGTACTATGTAGACATATGCAAGGTTCTAGTGATATCATCGATTGAAAGATTGACATGATTTGTCTTCCTGAGATTTATGATGTGGTGAGGGGCAGAAAGTCCTGTTTGGGATTGTAGGAGTGGCCAGGGAAACCAGGAGGAGCACCTAAGCCAGAGTGGAGGTGGGACACATAAGCAGAGTCTGAGGGTTAAGCTTGTCCTCAGATGCGTGTCAGAGAAACTCAGTTAACATGCTGATTTTATTTTATTTTACTTATCTTACTTTTCATGTAACATAGAGTTTGGAGGCAGAGAGTAATCCAGGGTTGTTACGGTAACATGACAACATTGAGGTCCTGGCCTCCTCTTAGCTTTCATCATTGTCGTCTTAGTGTAATGCCATTCTCCTTATATGTAAAAAAAAAAAAAAAAAGCTATTGCCCTACTGGACACCTCTTTTCAATTCTAGGAAGAAAGGAAAAAGGTAAAGGGTAAGATATGTTGACTAGGTTTGCTTGGTCTGTTAGGAAGCCAACACTCTGAAAAGCCCAGTCCTTCACTGCCTCATACACCTCTTTGTCCAGAGCTAGGTCACATGCCCATCTTCAGATTCATGAGAGAGTGGAAAGCTAAATATTTTAAAACAGAAACATTACCCACTAAATTAATTTGTGATCTATTAGAAAGGGAGATGGAGTGAATAGATATTCGAGGGCAATTAAAATGTTGGGCACAGGGATGATTTCTGTAGAAAGTGAGAGCTAAGACTTGAAAGAAAGAAAAATTCTTAGAAGACCGTTGAGACATTTACAGGAAAGAAAAAATTCCTGTTACTTAACCTTTTATTCTCAACTCTAATTTTTTTTGAAGAACAGTGATAAGAAACAGTATAAAAAATATCTGTGTTCTTCATATTCTGTGAAGTTGCTATTGAAGATAATGTTCATATTTTAGCCAATGCTCCTTTATAGACTCTAAATCCTTCTTTCACTGTTTGACTCTTGTCCTTTACATTTCTTATAATAGGTTGATTATAAAATAGATACTATTTACGTATGTTTCTCTTACTTATAATATCCCTTAAATCAGGCTAGAAGTAGGTAAAAACCGCTTACTTCAGCCATGATTTAAAAACGTAAACAAATATAATAATATAGTGAACTTGGGAAAAATGTATTTGATCCTTAAGAGATTTTCTTAATTAAATATCTGGTACAATGGGCTTTGGAGTCAGTCCTCAATTAACAGAATACATGGCTTTTGACAAAAACAGACCCAAATATATTATTGGGCAGAATGTCACCCTTGTGATATGGAAATTATATAAAATAAAATTAATTTAAAAACATTTAAAATTATCAAAGATAGTCATCTTATCCCTTAATTTCAGATTATATGGAGTCTTTGTTTCCCGACCTTTGTGAATCTTTATAGCTTTGTACATTTCTTAAAACTACAGTAAGGCACACCTCCTTGACAAGAAGGAAAATTACATGGGGTGAATATCAGTAAATAACCCTTGCCAATGGAATGTCCATATCTTGCTCAAGTAGTGGTTATAAACTGACTCTACTGAAGTTGTTTATTCCAGAAATGCCCCTTCTTGATTTCAACTGTGGGTCCAAATAGTTAAATAAATAAATTAAATAAATCTTCATACGTAACCTTGCATGATCATGTGATTCAAATGTGGATATTCAGTGGTCTCATGCCTCAGAGAACACAGGAGATGGTGGACAATGTTTAGGATGAAAAATCACTACCAAGATGGTGATAGGCAAGGTTTGCACAAACCTAACACCATTGCTTGGACATCGCACAAATTATTCTTGGGAACTCATTATATCTGTATAAAATTCATTTTCCAGGTGACAGATTATATTCTTAAAAGCAATAATTTTAGTGTTTTATCTCCTGTTTAATTTCATGTTTGATGATTTGGAGAATTTCCCATTTAGTGTGAGTTATGTTTCCTTTTTCATCTTGAGTGCATGTTGATCTGACTGAACATGAATTCATGGAACTGTTCCTACCATCTGGCTTTTGGTATTTATAAACTGGACACTTATCAGTGCATTCCCACCCTGAATACATTTTAATTTTTATATTCAGATAATGAGTAGATATTTGCTTAGGTTAGAGTTAAGACTCAGTATTGGGAAAATACATACATTTCTTTACTTTCGTCTTTATTTTACCATACAGATTATTATTAAAGTTACAACAATTTTCATTTCACATTCTTCATTTAAACCTGAAATTCAGAACATTACAAAAGAATTATTTTCGAAAAATAAAGAGATGTTCAAAAATGTGTATGTGCCTTTAATGCAACAGATTGCTAGTGACTCCAATATTTCATCCACACACAAAAATATTACATCACTCAGTTTCTAAAGCTTGTTAGGCTCCTGATGGTACAAATGAAGTAAACTTTCAGCAACCTAACACTGGGCTTAAGAAATGGTGAAATCAGGAAGGCACTTAGAGCTTAATCCCCTTTCTATTAAGAATTCTTTTGGAGAAACATAAGAGTTGATGTTTGGCACCTACAAGTGCATAGGAAAGCTGTTGAATAGAAATTGGCCCAGGTATCTAAGTCCTGAATGGATTCTTTGTTCATGAAAAGCTTGCCTCACATACTTGTGTTCGGAAAGAGGATGGGAGTGGGTGGGAAGAGTGATCAGATAGGAACAGCAATACATTTCTGTGACATTTCAAATTGTAATAAAGTTCACCTTCCAAAATATTCATTGGATAAAAAGAATTATTTTTGACCTATTCATTGTTTACATAATGGTTAACACATGTTTTAGGATATAATTTTTAAAGGACAGCAGATTCTAAGAAAGAATTATGTTAGCAAAATACTCTTTCAATGTCCTTAAAACATCCACCTATGTTCTTTGTGGAAGGGAATACATTGGGTTCAAATAACACAAAGTGGTTGCAAAAGTTTATTTTATATAGACTAAGTATTTAACTATGGGATGAAAAAAGATGGGAACTGGAAGCAAATTGGATTCTACTTCCCCAAAGCGGAGAGAATGGACAAGAAAGGCTTTGCCCAGCAGAATTAGCAGATGGTCTAAATCTCCTAGGGATACATGGGCCCAGTTCGATACTGATTTGAGATTATTCATTTAAAGGGTTTAGTCTCTTCTGAGAATTTAATAAGCTAGGTAAGAACAAACTATGTCATTCAATTTGAGCATTATAATATGTCTAGTATGAGTCAAAAGAATTACTAAGGTAGCTTTTTATGCTTGGGAAAAACAATAACAACATGGTGGTCAACACTCACATTAGCTGTGGCTGGTGTAGACCATTTACTTAGAAAGTCAGATAGCTCTTACACTGATCTGACTTCAAAAACTAGCCTTGATGAAGGAAGTCTGATTCTATCCTCTGTATTTGAGATAAACCTGTGCAAACAGTGAATACATGGAAGCTCAGAGTCAAGCTTCCAAAAGAATCATTCAGCTAAAACTAATGAGTTGACTCTAATAAGATGAAACTTACGGTGAATAAATATAAATTCCTTCATTTTGGGTGCAGACAAATGAAAACTTTTAAGGAAAGAAGTCTGTAAAATTATAAGATAGAGGAGATGGAAATTAGGAACAACATGTATAAAATTAGCTTACTGTATTAGTCAGGGTTCTCCAAAGAAACAGAACCAATAGAATATATTCTCTCTCTCTCTGTCTCTCTCTTTCTCACTCTCTCTCTCTCTCTCTCTCTCTCTCTCTCTATATATATATATATATATTTTTTTTTTTTTTAATGTTGGCTGTATGGACAGGGGTTATAAAGTAGAACATTTAAAAGATTTTTTTTCAATGATGGAGAAAAATTGATTAATATTGTTCTATTCATGAAGTTCAGGGAGTGACTACTTTTCCACATACATTATATTTTCATCCATAATTGATACTTTTCTCTAGGTCAAAGCCATAGGTTTAGAAAACTAGAAAACATGAATTTTGTTCTTTATTTCTTATCCTCTGTTTTGTTGGGATAATACCACCAAATACCTCCCTGAATGTGTCAAAAAGTAACTATGATGTTATGGCCAGTCTACTTTGAAATGATTATAATAAAACTAATATCAAGATGGTACATTTGGACTTACTAATTTCCCCCTTCCTGATGTGGTACTTTTTATATGATAAAAATACATACAATGAAATAGTGATGCTGGACTTCATGGACATTCAGCATAATGAATGTGTAACTGGGCAAAGCAAATTCATTCACTGTGTGACTCAGGAAAATGTCACTACTGGTTAATTGGGCAGTACTGTTTAAAAAGAACAAGGTTTTTGAAGGAAATTATCTCATTTTTTTCTAGTAAGAAAATGCCTTTGACTCTTCAAACTGCTAGACAAGGTGGCAAACTGATAGCTCAGAGATTTAATT
Source organism: Camelus bactrianus (assembly GCF_048773025.1). Lineage (NCBI taxonomy): Eukaryota > Metazoa > Chordata > Mammalia > Artiodactyla > Camelidae > Camelus > Camelus bactrianus. Next base: position 42,548,267 of record NC_133539.1, read on the forward strand.
CAGTTCAAATATGTGCAAATGATTTAAAAACATGAGATAGCACATGAAATTTGGGTATTGGCAAATAAAAAGCCTTGATCTACTCTTTTTTTTAAAGACTTGGAGTTTCTGGTAATGTTGAGTGATGTATTCTTACATGGCAACAATCTCCTGAAAGAGGGCAGCCATTGCTGCCTTCAGGCAGGCAAGCTTTGTACCCTCTAACTGGACACAGTTCCAGCCTCTCACTCCGTGTGCCCATGTGCCCATGCACCAGGTGGTTTACCTCACGTATTTGTATTATCTTCCAGCCGTTGTAGTCCTTACAGTTCGCGTTCTGTTCTAGAAAAGAGGTGATGCTCAACTTAACTAAAGAATTCAGGACAAACTCTCACCATTCTCAAATCTGTATTGAAACTATTGCAGTAGCCTATGTTTCTACCTTAAGAATCTCTTAGAATCCTTGGTTTTAAAAGGAGTGGGCCCGTCTTATTACGACAGTAGTGATACGATTAGAACAACTTTTTCTACCATTACCTAGTTTGTGGCTTTCAATAAAGATTTGCTGGAAATACAAACCACAGTCTCAGTGCTTTTATTGGCAAATAGGGCCGTGTTGGTGAACTGATACAGTAATTGAGCTTTTATAGCCATGAACACTCCAATTTACAGTTATTTTAAATTTAAAGGTTTTGATTAGGCATTTCCAAAAATGAGTGTGATTAAGTAATCTAAGAAACAAGAAAATGCCTTATAAATCTACGGATGATTTAAAAGCTTTCTTAAAGTTATTCAGTATTAGAAACCTTGTTCCTGGAATTGATCTATCTGTAAATAAATAATTACCAAGAAACTGTAGGTAAATACTGTAATCACCATGAATTCTTCATTGAAAGCATCTAGAATATATTGGTAAATCTTATATGTAAGGGGAACCCTTAAAAATACCTGAAAAAACGAACAGAGGTTTATGTATCATGTGAAATGTGAGCAAGAATATATCAGTATTTCCACTGATGGTCTTAAAATAATAAGTTCAACATTCCTTTAATAACATTTTCCCCTTTTGTGATACAACAATACCTTCAATACAATAGAATGTTAGTCTAGTCTTGTAGCTGCTTGATAACTTATCAACCAACAATTTATGTTGATCAAGAAGTAAGGCTAATTTATTTGGCTTTTAGACTCTTGAGATTAGAAATATTTGGTTAAATTACTTGTTGAGCTGGGAAATCAATTGCACTTATATATTAATCTTGTTTGAGTCCTCTTTCAAGTGTGGCTGTATCTGTTTTTATAATTTGTCTACAATGCTGTGTGGCCTGAAACCCCATTAGGACATAGAGCCAATTTTTTGTGTGTATAAGAGTACATGGGCTACCAGTTTTCTCAGTACCTGAGGAACCTGTAACACTCCTGCAGTCCAGCTCTGCAGTAAGAAACCTGTTAGCATGCATCTGTGAGATGCCTACATGCCAAATGAAAGTGAAAAGTAAAGTAAATTTATAGGGGAGAATCTATGACTTCAAAAACTGTTTTGTGACTCCTGGATTAATTGATTACATCAATCAAAATTGTAAAAAATCAATGTATGTATATGTATTTTATGAGTTCCTTTATACATTGAGTTCAGATCCATCTCGAGAGAAAAAGGAACTCTGAAGATAAGGCTAAACATTCTGATGGTACAAATTTTATCAAGCATAGAAGTTTAGAGCTGCAAAGTTCTCACATTTTATAATACAATTCTTTAGTATGAAGTTAAAACTTTGCTTTAATAGAAAACTATGCTAAAACTAATCTTACTTACTTTTAACTTTGAGAAAAACAAATTTCCCCACTTTGAAATACATTTCCTGTAATCTGTCACATCCTTCTTCATTCATTCTGTTTTTTTCAAAATATATTACTGAGTAACTCATATGCCAGGCATTCTTCTGAGTACTAGGGAAGCGTTAGGGAACAAGAACTCATAGCTGGGATTACATTCAGGTATGTGTCTGGAGGGAGAAGACTTATAAATCAGTAAGCTATGTAGTATGTTGGAAAATGATTAGTGCTGTAAACTGGATGAGATGAAATCATCGAGGAAGCAAGTGTGCATAGCAAGGTGAAGAGGGCAAAACTTGAGCCCTGCGGGCAGTTCCATCACTGAGAGAGAACTTTGTGAGACTATGGTGGAAATCAACCTTTATCCATTACCCATTTCACAAAATGCTAGTAAATGTCAGCTTCATATTTCTAGGTTGGCTGAATAATAAAAAGACAAAATCTCACCTTCATATCCATATTGAAAAGATACTTTTATCAAATGATAGAAAGGATGCAATCTCCTGTAAGCAAGGTCCTAAAATACTGACTCCTTAACTATGCTTTATTATCGCTCCACGTGACAAGGAGGGCTTTTTACTTTCATTTTCTAGCTGGAGCAATTCAGTCATTGAGGTTTCAGTTATATGATTTTTAACGGAAGTTGGGAATGAGCCATCTAGTTTGAGGAAACAGTTACAAATCAGGGTGCCTTCCTAGTCTATATCCAGCCTCTTTTAGGAACTGAAGGGCACTGGTCACCTTTCCTCTGATTAGGAAACATTAATAAACTCCTTTTCTAAGCAGGATGACTGCTCAGATTTCCACTTCTGGTGCTATCAGATACTGTTGAATATTTTATAACGGCTGAAATTATTCTCCATTACAAGCATATGCTGCACATACAACTAATCAAGTATTCAGCCAGGGCACACCACCTGTAAAAGAGGAGACAGCCCCTTAATACGGGGCTCAGAGTTTTCAAATAACTTGTAAAATTTTCCCTTGGAAGTTTGTGGAATGTGTGACATTGCTGTTCACTACATTTTACAAGAAAAATAGTAACAAATAATGTCAGCTACTTTATCTCAACTATTTTATCTTTTCCTTGCTGAAAGCCTCTAATGGAATTACCATCTTTTTAGCTAACCAACTTGTAGGGTATGTGGGTAGTGGAATTCAATATTTATGAAATGCTCATTTTCTCGTAGGATTTTTTTTTTTTGCTATAAATTACAGAATTTATTAATTGCTACTTGAACTTGCTGAATTTCCATTTAACTTTTCAAATGGTAGGGAACATGGCAGATATGCATTCAAAGTAAAACCTGAAACATCCCCTGAAAACATCTAGCTCAGAAGCTTCATTATAGAGTAAAACAACCTCTGGGGAATGAGAAAAAGCTGCCGTTTCTGTCAACATAATTAGGAAGTCCTCAAAAGGGGTTTCTTAGAAGCATTTTTATGTTTTTAATAAGAGTTAACAAAAAATACAAGGAATTTTATATTGATGGCATTTGAAAAGTCGGCAGATGCATGTCTCTCGTATTTACTCCTGAGTAGAACGGCATTACCACTATGCTTGTTTATGGAGCTGACACTGCCCTGAAAAACGTGAACTTGGATTTGTTTGGTGTAGAAAGCACCAAACTCTCTCTCAGCATTAAACAGGAGATGGAAGGCAATGTGAATAGCTGCTGGCTATTATTTTTTAGTAGTTATAGTAGCTTTAAATTCGCTTACCATTTAGGGAAAGAGTTGGTTTCAGGGGATTTACTACAAATTTTAAAAGGCTGAACTCTTGGATTGTAATCTCGGTTCACGGTAGCCACAGGCAGCTTGCCTCTATCACAAAGCAATTGGGAACGTAAATGTTGTTAAAGTACCCTGAGCCAATTGAATAAAGTGAAATTTTATAAAGGTATCAGCTAGTGGTATTACTGATGAAATAATGTGCTTTTTTTCAGGATAACCATTATTATTAAACAGTCAATAGAATAATATAAATCTACACAATGGGCTTCAATCTTCCCCACAGTCATCCCTAAGCACAATAGTGCATGAAGGAAGCTTTGCTATGGTCAAAGTATCTCAAAAGCTTCCCCTGTATCACCCAAATCCCAGCTTCCCACCTTTCTTCCCAATGAGAAATCATAATAGCTATTGGGGTGAAATGCTTAGATGACGTCCAAACCCACTCCAAGATTCTAAAGGCTGGTGGAGGCCTGTAAACAAAAGAGGAGATTGTGAAGCAGGTTCGGTGTCTAGCTCATTCTTCACAATTGGGTCCTGTTGGGGTTTCTGCATTGATGGCCTCTTAGTCATTATTATCCCAATCAAACCAGCTTTTATGATGATATTCCATATCCTATTTTCATCGCTACATGAAATGTAGTATTGAAAGGACCGGGCATCTTTCATGAAGCACAACAGGACATTGATAACTGTGCAGGTTAACTCCTGATCCAATCTCAGGCCTTGTTTCTTACTTTATGTTTTTTTCCCTAGACCAGCAGGCTTTCCCTCATCAGGCTGACGATGTGTCGCTTCACACATACCACTCAAGACTTCTGTACAGTATAAAATAGAAGATCAAAAGCAGGTTGGAAAAAAGGAGTAAGGGAATGAAATGAATATTGAAGGAGATGTAGCTGGAAGGAAACAAAAGTCTATAAAAGATGAGCTCAAGTTTCATGTTGGTGATGATTAGTCTTGCAAAACTTTCTGAGGCCTGTGGAAACATTCGCTTGTCTAAAATACAGTTTTTTTTTTTTTTTCAAAGACTTCTCATAATGAGCAACTCTTCTCTCATTTGAAGAACTGAATCTTTTCTGAAAAAGTTTGGTAAGGCCAGGCATTTGAACACTCAGTCACATGCAGCAGAACCAGGCACATGGAGGACAGCTGACTGCACAGAACCAGGGACTTGGGTAAGTGCCCAGCACCGAGGCCGCCTAACCTGACTGCACATGCTCCTTTTTAAATAAGCATGGAAAATTCACTTTAATTTAATGTTTTTAATGACACAAGGCAACCTCTTCTGGTGGTGTGGTTCAAGCGATGGGCGAGTGTTGGGCTGGGAATTATCTTAAACACAGCTAAAGGCAGTGAAAATCATCTTCCCATATCTGGGAACAGGAAGATAGAAACCAATTTTTTATTTTGTGAACTATAATCCCATCCCAAATATTTTGATTAGATTTGGGGGAAGGACTGACATTTTGGGCAGCTTCTTCAATTCTGAGGTTAGAGCTTGAGGTCAGAAGTTGCACAGGTTTTACCACATCATTTTGTTCCAGACTCCAGGCCCATACACGGCCCACCACCAGTGGGCTTCAGCTCACAGACGTTCCAGTAATGGAAGCAAGTAGACAATTTATATTTGAGATTTCTTATCAGGGTTCTATCATACCGAAAAAAGCTGACTGAACATGGCATCATCTCTAATTATAAAAATGATATGATAATTGAAGATAATTATGATTTGGTTTTCTTTTAAATGAAAATTATTTTCAAGATTAGCCTAGTATTAGAATTGGCATGGAATCTCACGTAACCTGGGAGGAATCATCCATAACTTAGAGGAAACATTATGATTTCCATTTCTTGGGTCATCTCTAAGGCTCCTTTCCAAGATTGCCTTTGGTAAAACCAGTTGTTCTGGGTGTTAAGAGAGAGAATTCACTTCTTAGGTTCATATATTTGAGATAATAATAATTTGTTCTCAGGATTGTGACATTATTTGTTTTGCTACTCTAAATTGGCTTATTATAATTTATTTTAGGGGCCAAAGAAAAATAATTCTTAACTGCGAGTTTAAATAAATTGGGTAGCAACAAAGAAGGAACTGAATTTAGTTAAAAATCTAATTTATTTCTTTTAATACATAATAGAAATTACCTCTTTATTATTTCATTCTTCAGTCCCTGGTTTTATCTTATGAGGTACATGTCAGAACTATTATTTGAACCATTGCTCCTAATTATACATTTTTTAATGTCCCTAAATGCAGTTTGACTTTTCTTCACTGATTATGATAATACTTAGTAAAATATCAAAATCTAGAAATATGCTGTATTCATTTCAGAGATTATCAGTAATGTCTTCAAAATAAAATATAGTCATTTTTATTAATAGTCTTATAATGTAGTAGCAAGATCATGCTAGATATTAATGCAAATTCTAAATTCCTTGTAAGACATTTAAAGCTTTTCCCTGCTTTAAAGAGGCCTATAGTAATGATGCAGAGGCAATAAAATTTTTAATTTTTCTGCTAGAAAATCTTATTTTAAAGGTAACTTTTGAACATAAGCAGACGCTCAGACTGTATATTTAATTAGGGCATCAAACAGTGAATTACTGAAGATTTATGTTTTTATAGCTTTTTCAAAAGCTTCAAAAGCATTAAGTTAATTAGTAGAGAATGATAATCTTTTGTATCATTCAGACACCTATTAGCAATGTTTGCTTGCAAGGAATTCAATTTTCTGGTTAATTTACCAAATGTGTGCTTCCCCCCCACACCCCCAGTATTTAAATAGGAATGTAAACTAGGTCAAGACTTTAAATTAAGCTTGATCTGGTTTGCTGTGTTTTGTCTTCATTACAAAAGGGTGTAGCTGGACACCAGGCATACCAGCTTTATTAAGACAAGATAAAGTAATCATTGGGCTGAGGTTTACAGATTCAGAGTCATTGGTGATTGTTATTAGATGTCTAAGTTGACTTCAGGTGGGGAATTATAGGAATTCCAAACTCTGAAGACTTCAGTGATGAGGTGAAGAAAGGTACATCTCCAGAAAGTAAATAATCAATTGGACTAGTTTCACAGTACATTTCCAAGTATTGAAAGAACATCATGGTAAGTATTTTATTGCTAATAACCAGTAGCCTTTACCAAGGCTTACTGAAAAATATATTATTGAGAAAATGATTTTGGCTGAAAGAAATCTCCTTAGACATATATTGTATCTTGTCCCCCAGATTTACGTGTTCTGTGTGTGTGATAGTCATATACTAATTGTTTAAAGCAGGGTCTGCAAACATCTCTGTGAAGGGCTGGTAGTATTTCAGTCTTTGTGGGTCTCTTTCGTGACTACTCAAATCTGTCATCGTAGCTCAAAAGCAGCCACAGATAATAGGGACACCAATGGGTGAAGCTGTTTTCCAATAACACCTCATTTATAGATACTGAAATTTGAATTTCATATAATTTTGGCTTTTCATGAATTACTTTTTATTTATTTATTTATTTATTTTTACTTTTTTCCACCATTTGAAAATGTGAAAACTGCTTTTGCTCATGATCCATTCAAAAACAGGTGATGGGTAGAATTCAGCTTGCAGGCCATAATTTACTCACCACTGGTTTAAAGTATTAATTTTCTAGAACTCACAATAGCTTATGTATACTAGCTCCTCAGGAAATGTAAAAAATTAAAATTATATACATGGATCTTCATGGATTTTTAAAAGTGACAAAAGATTTAGAATAGATAGAGCCAAACTGTGAAGAAGAAGAAAAAAAAAAGCAGCTGCTAAGCCTCAAGAACAGCAAAGTTAAAGTTAGATTAATGTGACAATTTGCTATTTCTGTTGCTGTTTATGTGAAAAATCCAGGCGCTAAATACAAAAGATATTTTTAGTTTGGTTAAAAGGTAGTTGAGGCCAAATGAAAATGTCAGCGGCTTTATTTGTTAAGGTGGGTTCTCTATAAAATGAGGTTAACTTGAAACTTTTAATAGCATTATAGTCATTTAACATGAAATGGCATCATTGCAAAGAATAAGAAAAAAATGGAGACCACCTTGCCATGTGTTAGAATTCAAAATACGGTATCTGCTTGAATATGCTTATCTAATAAATAGCCAGCGTTCATAAAACTACACTATCTCTTAGTTGAGCACACCATTGTTAAACTACTGAATGAAGATCTATACATTACATGAATTGTGCCTTCAAATTAAACCATTTTCCTCTAGTCAAGATTATATTATGGAATTGGAAAGAATTCATGGCTAACTCTTCTTTCTATTTCAAATGTAATTTATCATAATTTGGATATAAAAAGTTAAAATAATTGTTTTAAAAATACTGATCTTTTAGAGATTTTAAGTCATTATCCGTTTAGAAATATATTTAAAAAACATGAATATACATGTTTAAAAAACTTATGTGTATTTGTGTATTATGCGTATTTATGCTCATGTGTTTGAATTCTGGCACAGCAATTTCCTATAAAAACTTATTTTGAATAAGTATTTAAAATCAAAGTTATGTATTTCTGCTTCTAAAACCCCTACTTTGTCATTCTGTCATAGAAACGTGTTACATCAATGTTAATCGAGTGAAAGGAAATGGCGAGAGACTGTACTTAAATTTGATACTTTTTAGTTGTAAACATTTTAAAAATTAAAAATACTATTTACAAGGCATAAAAAGTGCCAGCTGAACATTTTTTTAAAAAGTGGGTCAATTAATTAAAGCTATTTAGAGAACATAAAAGTACTAGCTGAGCATTTTTTAAAAAACTGAATCAATTAATTACATTCAAGCAATTTTTACTCCAAGAGTTTTACATACCTAGATATAATTTCAAATCAAGTTCTAGACCCCAATCTCCTTTTCTTTTGTATTAAAACCATATAAAAATTAATATAAGTGATTTCTAGTGATGGAATTCCTAGTGGGTGGCTTTGAGGATTTTAATTTAAGCGATGTTTTGATGACATTGAAAAATTTAATGTCATTAGTGATACAATCCTTAAAAAGCAAAGCATTATCATGATCAGGATAGATGTCTATACATGTGATATTCTACATTTTGCTAGATGCTACTATCCCTTTTGTGACAAAATAGTCATTCATTTAACAAGCATATCTTGAGAATCTACAGAGGACTTGGCATTCTGCTAAATGCTAAATACAAAGGTGAATTAACATTCTTGCCTTTGAGAAGCTCCTGGGTTTATTAGGGGAGAAAAAAGATGCACATCTCAGTCAACTAGGGCGATTTTGACCACAGGAGCTATTTGGAAGTGTCTAGAGATACTAAGTGGTCATGACTTGAGAGGGAGTCCTTCTGGCACATAGTGGGTAGAAGCCAAGGATGCTATTAAACATCCTACAATGCTGTTAAAACATCCTACAACAAAGAAATTATCCAGTCTAAAACATCAGTAGTGCTGGCTTTGATTAACCTTCATCTAAGTGTATTTTTTAGAACTGTTATTATAGAATGATGCATAGACTGTAGTGGAAACACAGAAGAAAAACAGTCAATTTGACAACTCAACAAGCAAGAAGGGTTATCTTGATTAGAGGAATATTGTGAAAGAAGAGCTATGTGTGAGTTGATTCTTGAAAGACTGAATGAAGAGATGTTCCTGTAGAGAGAGGGTAGAGTTGGGAAAAGGCGCTTTCCAGACAAAGGCAGCATAGTGAGCAAAGCTTGGATGTGTGAAATAACTTCTTATCCGTAAGTGGGGATGACATGAAGTCTAGAGTAGGTAGGCTGGATGTGGGAGTAAAAACACCTGAGGTTGGGTAGGTAAGTAGGAGTCTCATCTTGGGAGCTTTTTCTTGCTGTGTCATAGATTTGGGTTTTCTTCTGAAAGGGGTTGGAAATGATGAAGGGTTATGAGCAGGGACGTATGATGAGGTAGCCTATTTGTAGGATTTATTCAGCCATGTTGTGAAGTGTCACAATGACTTAAAGCAAAACAAAATCCTACACCATGTGATTAAAGAAGAGACACAGGCGGAAAAAGTCTCCTATAGGAAAGAAGGATCTCTGCTTCTTTTCCTATAAATGATTTACTTCTAATTCAACACCTCTCACTTTATTTGTCAGAACTCTGTCAAAGCAATAAAAGCCTAACTTTAATTCATTTTCTATAGTTTAATAAACGCATTACATTGCTGTTTGGCTGACTCCTGTGGACTTAAGCTGCCATGTTGTGGCATCAGGTAGCATTGCCCTTCCTTTCAGCTTCTGTTTTCAGATTCTTATTGTGGAGCCTTGTGGAGAAAAAAGAATCTGCTTATCAAAAAAAAAAAAAAAAAAAAAAAGAAAGAAAAGAAAAGAAAAAAAGACAACTAGAAATGCAGTCACAACTATAGCAAAACCTTATTCTCCTGTGTCAGTGGTTCTCAACCTGGGTACTCATTAGAATCACTGGAGGGAGAGATCTGGCTAACTGTGTTTCTTAATACTCTTCACGTTAACTCCAACAACACTGCTATGGATACAAAATATTAACTTCACTTTTTTTTTAAATTTGGGTTTACAATGAATTACTTTTTATATTTGTTTCACCAAGGAACACTCTTTATTTCCATTAAAAGTTAAAATGAATTTTCATTTTTCAAAGCTTACATACACCATCTTTCAGAGGGTGAGTTTCTGACAGTCTTACAGAGCAAGAGGGAACTAGTCTATGATTTCTTACATAAAATTCACAAGTTGGATGAGTCTCACTTGTGTAGCAGAGAGATAACTAGAGATTTGAGCATGAAGTTATGAACAATGATATTTAGACTTTTAAAAGGTCGTATTTTGTGCTGTCCAGCTCTGTGATCAGTTGGTTCATGTGGCTGGTAAGCATGGTGCAATGGTGGCATAGCTAGGAGTTTGGTCTTCCTATGGCCCATTCTCTGCTCTTTAGCTATAGGTTATACTCCCCAGACTGGACATCTCCCTCGAAAATGGGATTTTCTTGCTAAAGTGCTACAGGAGATGGTACTCCTGTGATTGTACTGACGTGAAGTCATCCCTGTAGAGAGTCACTACAAATGCCAGCTCGAATCCTTTGTTTACTGAACAAATAGTAGTTTATTATCCATTCTAGGCAAGAGGATGCCTTTCTCTCTCTCTCTCTCTCTTTTTAATCTATCAGGAAACAGAAAGGAAAAGAAGGTTCAGTCTTCATTCTATATAGATTATTTATAACATTATACCAGTAAGCAAAAGAGAAAACACTATTGTTGTAAATTGTCTTCTCTCCAGCCTCTTAAATATTTTTCTTTGCTTTTCTCTTCTTTGCTGTCAGTGTTCCCTTTGTGAAAAAAATTCCTTCAGGTACTAATTACCCTCTAGCCATCTTACGATTTTCTCCTTAAATTCACAAGCTTCCTTAAACAATATCTAATGCCTCTACTGTTGCTTTGATTTGTGTTTAGTGAGAAAGTTAATTTATTTAGATTTGCAGATATCACATATAGGAGAAAATGAGATTATCTTTTTTTCAAAGATCTAATCTCACTTTTCTTCAAATCCCATTTATGGAGCCATCCAATAGATGGACCATACTAAATATCCATTGAAATTCACTTGGCAATTAACTGTGTGTTGCTGGGTGACACCCTTTGTGATTCTTTGAGTCAGAGACATGTATGTCATGATGAGCTTTGGTTTTCATACTGTTCTTGATAGACTACCAAAATAGTGTGAAATACACTTTTCTAAAGAGTTGGGATCTCCATGCCTGTAAGGATTTATGTTCAAATTTGCCAGAGGTCCTGCTGTACTAGTTATAAGGCAATATTATCTGCAGTCTCATCCACATTATTACTTCCCCCTGCTCACCTTCTTCTCCTCACTCACGTTTGACTGAGACCCACTGTTAAGGGCAGTTGACCTTGCCTACTGTGGCCCACAGCCATCTCTAGAGCTTGCCTGGTGCTTTTAGACCTCAGAGACCACTTGGTTTATGAGAGAGAGATGAAAAATTGTGTCTAGAATTATGTCTTATATTCCTAACCCTGGATATTGCAGGGCTATGATCTTGTTAAAATTATGTTCATCTCATTTTAGACACAAAATCTCATAAGCTATCTTCTTAAGAAGTGATAACTCTCCTCCCCTTCAGAACTCTCATTCTCCAATGTCTTGACATCATTGATCTATAAGCGTTAGGCTGATTTCTGCCTCTTTGCCCGAATGCTACTAGATAAAGGATGAAATGTCCCTTTTCAAAGGTTCTGTAACCCTGTTATAGCTAGTCACATAGATCATGTAGGTCCTTATTTTATAGATAACAAAAAAATCCAAAAGACGCAAAGGAAGTTATTTAAGTTACCACAGTTAGAATAAGTTACCTATGGGTCACTTGATTTTGAGATTTTATAGTGATAAATTACAAATATACAAGATATTGAAATAATAGCATGATCTTTAATTTTTTAATATTTCCTATACACATAAACTTCTTGATGAGTCATTTTAAAACAGAAATATTGTTGCTCCTTGAAAGTCAGGATTCATACTTAATTCTTTACTTTTAATTACTGATTTTCAGGGTAAGGATTTGATATAATGACTACTTCCAGTTATCTATGAATAATCTTTCAAATTAATAAAATAGAAACAATTACTATGGTGTTTATGAAGTGTTTAAATGTAAGGATTTAAATTTTATGGTCTCCCTGATTTCAACATCATTTCTTGAGTAATACTTTTGCATATATATGCTACTTGATCCAACTGGCTAAACCTTTAGTGGATCTCATTTCATTATGCTCCAAAGTGTCGTACTTTGTGGATGCAGTTTTTTTGTTAGCAAAGAGCTGAGTTAGAGATATTGGAAATCGTTATTTTGGGAGCTGCTTTTAGTTACTTCTTTTGTATTATCTATTACAGGTGTGCATACCTAGGAAAAAACATTTAGCCACTTAGCATCAATTCCCACATCTAAAAAACAAAGGCAGTTCTGTTTGCTTCAATGTATTCCTCAGACTGATGACACAAAGGTTAATATTACATCCCCCCAAACAGTTCAACATGACAAAAAAAATATGAACGTTAATGAGAACAGGGTTGAAAATGTATTTGAGGCAGAACAAAGTACTGTTATAAATTACCAACAGCCTATTTTATTTTGTGATTATTGCTTCCTAAAGGCTTTTGAGACCTTTGAGAAACAAACAAAAATATAGATGCAAGGAGAAATAAATAAAAGTATAAAACCAATGGAAACTTATTTATATTTTTTCATATAAATTTAATTTTACTATTTTTGTCTGTGGAAGATCAGAACTGCTCAAAAGTAGAAGGGCTAATGCCTTTTTAAACACCATTGAGATTAGGTTGTGAGACCTTACACTGGTTCTATTTCTTATAAAATGACAGGAGATAGATCTGAGGGTGTTCTAGGTGCAACATTTGCTACCTGGTCGATTGTTACAGAGAGAGATCTCTAAATCCTCCTGATGCAAGCCTAGATTCTGCTAAGGGAGGTGATTTTAGAAAGCAAGCCCCAGGGAATTTACCATTGTTTTCTCCTGCAGTTGTTAAAACATCATGGTTTCATTGGCTCTTGATGACAGGAAATCATCTCAGTCATCTTCTAGTTAATGCTTTGTATCATACATGAGGTAACTGAGAGTAAGGCAAATTGTGTGACTTCCCCAAGACCACAGACAGTTGGTGATGAAATGAGAACCGGAGCCCAAGCCTATGGTTGTATTTATTCAAAGGTATGTTAGTGTATGCTGCATAAATGTCACATTATATGAATTAATGGGCAGCATGAAAACAAAAGTATCTCAGTAAGCCTCTAGAAGGAAGTTATTAGGAGGCCCAACCTATAATTTATGATGCTAAAACAATTTATTTTTTCCTAAGGAATCTTTCGTTATCCCAAGGTTGTAGAGATACTCTAAATTAATGTCTAGACATTTTAATGTTAATAATGTAATTATTATAAAGCTGAAGTCTTTCCCTTTTGATTAGCAACTTTTTGAGGGCAGAAACAAGAATTCAGGAATGCATATTCTGTGCATCTAGTGAAGTTGCATCAAACTGGCATTTATCATTACAAATTCAGCTATATAATCTTGGGGAAAAAAGAGAAGCACAACTGATTTAAGCAGCACGCTCAGTCTCCCTGTTATTTATGACTGCACGTAAATGTGAGACAGACAGTATCAAATTAATATCTTTCAGTTGGTCTTACTTCCCTTGTAACTCTCTGAGTGGAGGCATCTCAACATGTGGTCTAAGATCTTAGCATTTAAAGATATGAATTCTATCTTGGCTTTTATTATGGCTTCTGAAGCAAAACAACCACTTATTTTGTGTTTAATGTGAGGGTTTTTTTGATGCTTTATAATGAGTAATTGAAAAAATATTCTGAAATTTTTAACGGTCACATTCAATTAAAGAATCACATTCAATTAAAACTATAAGTGACCAAACCTAACTATTCTTGAAGATGTTAAGCTCAAATTCTATTTATCTGTAAGTCTAAGTAGACATTAACAGTCACTTTTAACAAGTCTTTGAGTAATATATGATCTTATATGCAAAAGTAGTTAATTGATAAACAGAATGGGAAATCAACTACACTAATTCTTATAAAAGGAAGTTTAATATGTTTGAAGGAGTTTAATTACCTGCTTAATACACCATCTCAAGTATTTAACAAGTGCTTAAAAATAGATTTTAAAATTTGTTCAATCTTACATTTTCTTAAATATCTCAACTATATATTTTATTTATATATATATATATATATATATATATATAATACTGGTAGCATGTCAATTTTACATAAGAAATCTAAATTGTTTCCTCTGTTAGATACATCTTAAATCAAAATAAAGGGACTACCTGTTAGTTAATTAGATCAAATTCTCTAACACATTTGAATTACTAAAATACCAGCATGCTTAGATTCTGTAACACAAGTAAATGACTTTCTAGTTTCTGATTATCTTAAATAATTCTATGCCTACATATTCCTGGGGTTAAGAGGTGCTAACCCCACTTGGATAGCAATTATCTTCTAAGCTAACTGCAATTGCTTATTAGCCAGAGGTTTTGACTGGGACAATTAGATTCTTATTTGTAACCATCACACAACATGACCTTATATAAAGACTTGATAAATTAAAGCAGTTGGTCTTATTGTTATTGTAGCCCATATGACTCATCCAGCCCATAAAATCCACATTTCTAATGTTCTTTAGACTCATGTTATATGTTACTCAATTCTTCTCTCTGAAATCTCAGCCATGAAGCTCTTAATATTTGATTAAAATTTGCATTTATTGACTCTTAAGAAATTTGTATGAATTCTATACAGCTTTAAATGTTTCTGATTTTGACAGAATTTTGCATTTTCTCACATTCTTTTGGTCTGGTGGGACCATAGGTTTCTTACGAAAAAAAAAATGCTATCAAAACAGTCAGATTTTCTGTATTACAAGAGACTGAATGGATATAATAACCCAAATACAATACATAAACCTTTGCATTTAGTTTTATTATCTCTTTGATCTCTCCTTCTCTTTTCCTTTTTCTTTTCTTTTCTTTTTTTTTTTTTGGATCCTGGATTAGGAGAAAAACAGGCATAAAATATACTTTTGGTAAATTGGGGAAAATTGAATATTAAATTAATACTGGATGCTGCATGAATTGTAATTTTCTTGAGTTTGGTAATGGTATTGTGGTTATGTGGAGAAGGTCCTTTCTTTCCTATGAAATGTGTGCTGAAATATTAAGGATCAAAATATCTGCAAATTAATACCAAATGAGTCAACAGTCACCATCAGCACAACAACAGATATATAAATGGATAGAGAAAGTAAAACAAAAATATGAGAAAATAATCTCTTTGGAATCTTCACATCTCAAAGCTGTGTTAGATTTTGTGGTGGCCTCAGCATCTGAGAATGTAACCCTGATAATATAGATCTCGTCTCCAAAGATAGTAATCTATTTAATTGTGAGAAGAAAAAAAATTAGCTGTGAAGAGCTCACAGATGGAGTATATCTCTGTGCAGAGATATCTTGGATATCTTTGGACATCTTGGCCATCTTGGATGCATTCAAATGAAGTTTTGTTATTTCTCTATAAGTGAACTCAAACTATTCAAGACATCAATTTTTGCTCATGATGGGAAATACCTAATCTTGCCATTTCAAGACAACTCTGGTTTAAATTTAGATTCTTTGAGGTTAACTGTTCAGTTATAGTCAACATCTCTTCATCCCCTTCTCCTAAACCTCCTCATGTTTCATGCGTGTAAAGGGAGGGTAGGGAGACAGTAGGGAAGTAGTTCAAGTTTAAGACCACAGACTGGAGCCAGATAACCTGAGTTCAGATGATGCCATCTCTACCACTTTCTAGGTGAGTGACCTAAAGTGCTAAGCACACTAAACTGTGCTTCAGTTTCTTCACCTATAGAATGGGGACAGTTATAGTACCTATCTCATAAGTGTGCAGTGAGAATTAAAAGGTAATATTGATAAATACCATTTAATAACTGTTAAATAATAGTTATCAATAACAATTATACAAATAAATAGATAAAAATTTATAAAGAATCTGATGAACAAATTCTTGCCTAGGTGGCTCCTTATGGTTATGGGAAGAGCTACCAGAGTGAAAAATCAGCAGGTGTAGGATCCAGTATTACTAACTACTCACAGGATTTTAGGCAAACTAAGATTTCTTTGGGTTTTAGTAAACGCAGGTGTTAAAGGAATGATCTCTAAGGAGTTTTCCAACTCTAATGCTTTATGATGTTATAGGAGATATGTAAGTTCCAAATGAATAATAAATATTAAAGTCCTTGGAATAGTATAATGTATTTGATAAATGAATATTACAGAATTCATCCCCTGAAGTACATGCACAATATGTTGAAAGGAACAGGATCCTGGGAGGAGAGTGAGCAGAAATGCTGCTGCTTGCTGGCATCATTTGCTCTTTGGCGCCTGCCATTCAACCTGCTCAGCCATGCACATTGCTTATTTTGCCCATTTCTGCCTTCCAAACATGGAGAATTAATCTCAGTGCTAAAGTCTCATATGGCCATAGGGCTTTATCCCCAAAAAGATAGAGAATGAGCTTTTTGACAAATTACCTGCAGCTGTGGAGATTGTAGAGTCATCCTCAGCTTGATTTGCTTTTTTTAAGACAAAATTGGAGATTTGAATATTGTGTCACAGGCACTGTGTCTCCACTCCATGCCACCATGTACCTCACCTCCTTCCTCGCTGTCTGTCTCCCTTTCACCTGTGATTTCCATCACAATGGAGCAAGGCTAACAACGTGGGCATGATACCAGTTCCTGTTGCTGTTCAGTGCTCCAGTGGGCCTTGGATGTATGCACATGTTGAGGGGACATTTAAATGACTTTTGTGTGCTGCACAGTTAGAAAAACATTTCCACACTGTCTTCTTTGATCGCCTAAAATCCAGCTATCATAATATAGCAGATGTTTGAATGGGTACAAGTAAATCCAGGCGGCTCCAGCCTACCCCAGGGGGTCTCATGTGGCTCCACTGGCTCATCCAGGTTTCCTGTTCTCCAGATCTTACTAGGCACAGCCTCACATTTCAAGTAGGCCTGGGCTCCAACCACAAAATTAAAACAAACAAACAAACCCTTTTTACTAGGGTGGTAAGGGGTCAGTGTTAGAGTTGGGAAAGAAAGGCAAGGAGAATCCCATTTTTTCCCACCAGAAAAATCAAGGAGACCTTTCTGCACCATGGATTATTAGCAGCTCTGGGACAAGACAAAAGATGTGCTTGACTTTAGTTTAAACCTGGGGCCAATGTCAAAATACTTAGCAAGTTGCCAAACTTACTCAAAGCAAATTGAATGTGGGAATAATTCAGGAGGGAGCCAGGATCAGAAAGGACTTCACAAAGGAGGCATCTGACCTCGAGAAAAAGAGCATGTTAGCAGAGGAGAGTTCATACGAGAAAAAGAAAGCAAACAAAAGCATGACATACTCTGGGAGCTGTGATAAGAGCATATGCTGGAGCACGTATTGCATGAGGTGGGAGTGGGTGAGGAAGAAGTCAAATACACTCGTAGGGATTGTTTGGAGTCAGACTGAGAAATGATGAGTCACTTAAGTAAAGATGCCAGTGAGGTTGCAGAGGACAGGAGTGAAGCATTTGGCATCTATGTGAGGGCTAGGATCAATAGAGCTTGAGTTGCAAATAACTATAAAAACTCTAGTTGGAGTTATTGAGTGAAACATAGGGCTAAAATATAGGAGAAAAATGTGATTTGATGAAAAGTTAAGTTCTGTGTATATTGTGTGAGATATACAGGACTTGGAAATGGAATATTTAGATCTGGATGTGAGGAGAGAGAAGAGCTGAAAATCTGATGACAAGGAAAGTATAGGGACTGGAAGTTTAAATTCATATAGTTCAAGAAGAGCTGGGGAGTCCCAAGGTTAGAAAGATGAGGAGAGTGACCAATGTGGTAAGAAATGAGCAACCATAGGGAAGGAGAAGCAGGAGTGTGCAGGGCATGAGGACTAGGGCAGGAAAGCACGCACTAGGGCACAGGGAAGTGTGTGGACAACACTGCAGCTGTCCCAAAGAATTCCAGAAGAGTGAGAAACAAAGAAAGTTGTTGGATTTGGCCACTAGATGATTTCCAGTACAAACAGAAGAGTCATTTCAGGAGGGAGAGAGAGGAAAAAGCAAAGTCCCAGAGGCAGAGTGGATGAGAGTTCATGAACGAGAGACTTAGAATGCGCTACTCTTAACACGTTTCAAGGTAAGGAGAAGAGCAGTGGGTAACACCTTTGTAGTCTGAGAAGGTTATAGGTGAGGGGGTGTAGCCAAGTGAAAGGAAAACTTGAAGTGCATGTTAGGTGTCACTTCTGACCACCAAGCCTTGATTATTTCTTTGTAGAAAGTTTGGACGAGAAAGTCTTCTCAAATATTCTAGGTTATTACCTTAGCTTCCATTTCTCCAGTTATCTCTTTTAGCTGTTACAACTACCTAGAACCCTTGAACACAGTTCCCTTGATATGGTGCTGCAGCTTGCACCCAGGCCTTAAGGAAGGGGAGACGCACTTTTTCCACATGCTCATAGGTCACATGGGTGAATCAGTCTATTAAGATATTGGAGTAACTAACATTCTTTTTAACTAAAGAGAGAAAAAAGAAAAAATTATGTAAATAAAATAAAAAGCAGTAACTAGTGTATACTCTAGCTGGTTAAAAGTAACGCTTACTGTCCTGGCATTGGTGATGGCATTTAGTCCATTTGTCATCATGTGGCCCTAATTGGCCTTACCAGAGGAATCTCATCTGTTTGATCTTTAGGTAGCATCACTGCCTTGCTGTGTCCACTGTGGCTGGCATATCTCACATCTTCTTTGTGGATTTTAGTACAGACTGTAGGCCCAGTCTTCCAAGTCTGGCTCTTCAAGTTAAAGCCCAGAGGTTAGAAAACAAAAATCTTCTTTGTCTTTAGCACTTAAAAACCATGGATATTTATGGCTACTCTGAGTTAAAAGAAGTCTGTTTTGAAGTCAGAATTAGGCAATATATATATATATATATATTTTTTTTTTTTAAATACAAGTTTCATTCTTATTTTCCTGAAAGGATCAAGAGCTTTGGGACAACAGAAATGATCAGGAGGAAATTCACTCAAAATATTATATTACTCAGGAATCCCACATAAAGATGGGCAATTCAGGGAATTTCAGGAGTAACTGACTCTCTGAGGTAGCTATAGATCCTAACTGCTCAGTAAGAAGCGATCCCCCGAATGTGTTAGAAATGGTCTCCTCTCAGGACATGTTATGCTTTCTCCAGGCATCCTTTACTTTTCTTTCATTGCACTTACCAGATATGTTTTTAAGTATCTTTTTCATGTGTGCCATTATTTATGACATTTTCCCTCCTTGGTTTGTAAACTCTATGAGGGTAAGGGCCATGTTTGTTTTGCTCACCACTGGATTGATTCCAGTGTCTCAAATCTGACACTTAGACACTGCTCATTAAATTTTGTGGAGTGAATAAATAAATGAATGAACTAACTGAGGAATATCAAATAGTAGAGTATTAATAGAAAGGGGCTCTTTTATACCTTGGCAGGAGTTGACCAAGGTATGAAGTTATCTTTTTTGTTATTGTTATCCATGCAAATACTTTTGATTTTTTGGAGATGGTTTGATATCCAGCCAGAATATATCAGCATGGTGTCCCTTCAGATTAGTGGATTCCTGTGCTAGGCCTGCTCATATATATTTTGTATGTGATCTCTGTTGAGAAATATTTTCATTCTGAAACGATCATGCTAATAGTCAATTGTTTAATTAATTAGAGGGAAAGGGACATTTAAGATAAATAGTTAAATTATCACTTTAATAGTAACTTATCATTGTATTTCATGAAAAGGTAAGGAAAATCAATATACTAACATGTCTTCAAAGCTCCTGCCAAAGAAAAAAATGTACACGTATCTTGAAAATGAACGTGGTGAATTATTTAAAAATGCTTTTAGAGTGACTTAGTTCAATCTATCAGTACCCCAAAAACTAAGGTGCTAGAATAAATGTTCCAAACTAAACACTGTAGATCATTTAAATGCTGTAGAGTACTCGAGAAAAACCCTCAACAGAAAGAAAAATGAGAAAGGCGGGCAAAGGGAAATAAATGAACACTCACGTTGTGTCAGAGAAAACCGGAGTAGGTTTCTCTCTTAGGAGCCGCTTTAGCATTCATATTTCCTCATGGTATAAATCAGCATCTTTAGAGTCATAACATTTCTAAATGTCTTCTTGATGACTAAACCTGTCTCCTTCTCTGAAGCACTATTCTGAAAGTACACAGTATGTTTTATTCTTTGCTTAGCAAGACAAAGACACTCTATGTTAAAGAATGTATATGTACGTAATAATGGCTATGTCTGATGAAAGTTTTATGTTTTCATTTTCCTTTTATGTGTTGCTTCTAATGTCCAAGTGCAACGTAGAAATCAAGAACGTAGAGCTTCAGGCTAGAGACCTGATCAGAAAACATGTTTCTTCATTAAATAGTTGTGGTCTCCGGCACTTTAAAGCTGGTGATTTTGAAGGGTGAGCGAATATGTCCTTTTTCTAGAGGCAAGACCATGTAGCACTGTGAGACTTGACTCCACAAGACAGTTTTGATTGGCACAACTTCGGTGCCTTTTTGCCCCAGATCTTATCTGGTTCCTGTTGGTTGCTTTGAAGGCTGAAATAGAACTTTATTCCTTGAACTTAAACTTTGATCTCAATTAAAATACACATATTTCTTCTTTCCTTCCCTGGGAACTCTTCAAAATATTTCTAGTTATTTAAAGCTTAATAAGTTCTTTCTGATCGTATCTGAGGAGCAGGCTTGGGTGGGTCATACTGAAGTAACAGGAAAGAGGTTAAGCCCCTGTAAGAGACAGTGAGCCTGTGCAGAGTCACCGGTCAACATGCAGAAGAGGGCTGAGAATGAGAGGACTGGGGTAAGCACCAATGCCTAAGAATCCATTTCATATTTTTGGGTATCTGTGAGATAAAACAATTCACTTTGGTTTACTAAAAAATGCACAAGCCTTAGATTGATGATGAAAGATTTGAAGAAATGATTTTTGGTTTGAATTTTCTATTTTCCCTCCCAGCTAGAATAGTATCATACAGAGTAGCCCACATGAAGGGAATAAAATTAAGAAAGTATGAAACTTTGATAAATTGTTTCTGCAAGAGTTTTTTCTCAAGAGCAGATAAATGCACTTACCAACATACTCATTTTTTCTCATGTCACAGGGGTGCTAGTTAATGCATTACCTTTTTGGGGTGCTAAGAGCCACCTTTATTCATCTGAAAAGGTTAATGCAGCTTTTCAAAGTGTCCAGGTTATTCCCAGAGGATAATTTATGCACTAAAAGTCTGTTTTATTTGGGAAGTGCCTAAAGAGAAAAAAAAAGTGCAGTACAAATTAAACACAGGTAGATTTGGTAGTTTATAACTGAAGTTGTTTTTACTGCTGAGCTTCATTTGTATGGATTGATTTATATCCCTGACTATTTAAAATTTCAAAACTTCCTGTCCTTCACCCCAGAATTTCCTATCATTCCTTTTACTTAATTTTTATCCATAGCACTTACTGTAAGTATGCTCTGTATTTCACTTACAGATTTTGTTTTCTTCTTACTTTCCCTAAAATGTAAGTTCTATGTAAAATTTTTTCTAAGTGCAGTACCTCAGCTCCCCTGGACAGTACCAAGTCCATGTAAGCACTTAATAATATAAGAAAAGTGAATACAGAAATAGATCAATATTGATTAAATTTACCAAGTAATTGCCAGATTTCCGTTTGATGTACTATTGTAAGGATCATTTTTTAGAAGGTAGTGCCACATAACAGTTGAAGGTGGTTTCTGGAGTCATTGTGCATCGAATTTTGATTCTCACACTGGTTGTCTCTTTAACCTTGGGCAAATTACTTAACATTTCTGTGCCTTAGTTTTTTCATCCTCAGAATAAGGAGAATAATTTGGTTAGAAAATATGTTTAGAAGAATGCTTTAAAAAGCATTCTGGTACATAGTCAGCCCTTAAAACTCACTAATACTATCATTAAATCAATTTGTGAAAAGAATAATATTCTTTATGCACTCATTGCCTAAGTGAAATAGAGTCATTACAATTATGTAGATATTAAAAAATACTTTGCCTCAATCATCTGAATCATTTAGTTCAAAGCATATTTTAAGAATACATTATTAATATAATTTACTTTCTGAAAATTAGCAAGACATTAGTTTTATTTATTTGACAAACTCCAATTAAGTCAAACAGAGGATTATAATTCCAAAGATCAAGCTTGGTTTTGAATTCTGCTCTGTCATTTACTAGGTCTGTGACCCTGGGCAAGTTAATTAAAAACCTTAGGTTTTGTTTCCACATTTATTACATGGATAAAAATTAAATCTCTGTTAGTAGTTGTATATTAAACACAGCACAGTATCTGGTACATAAGAGACCTCAATCAAAGGAAGGTAAAAAAAGATTATTGAATGTATAAAATCCAAAGAGCAGTGTTTGTGACAGAACTATATCAATTTATATAAAATTGAGTGAGAATTAAAAGTGAAATTATATTTTTCTCACTCCAAGTTCAATCTTAAGCAAATAAATTATAAATTCACATTTTGGAAGAAGTTATTTTAAAAAGAGAATTTAATATGAGAAATATTGACATTTGACAGCGAATCACTTAGCATATAACTTCCTTTATATTGCTAAGTATAAAACACAGAGCCTCTTAGTACCAGTTTGAGAGATGCAAGTGTCTCTTTAAAATAACTCTTCTGAATTTCTTAAAATTCAACATTATATGTACAATCATCTCCCCTTTTCCAATCAGTTTAAATTTATGAAGGTACTGAGCTAAAAAAAGTATAAAAACCTATGATATATGTCTTCAAGGTTATTATTATCTAAGAATATGTTACTAAAATGTCTTGTAATATTGGCTGTGTTCGGCAGTTTTATACACCATTGTTAGCACCGAAGTAGGGGCATTGACTGCTACACTTAGTTATGTTGGAGAAGAAGGGAATTGCTTCTGCTCAGGTTCTCTAATCAGAGTTTGCTGGAGCCACAGTGGAACAGCAAGCATTTCACGTCACCCCAGGGTAGACCACAGACACAGGGTGTCTGACCTGGTGACATGAAACTCAGCTAAGTTTTTTAAGCCAGGTCAAGACTGGGGTACACATGTCTAGAACTGCACCTGCCCAGCAGCTAGAGAGCCTAAGCAAACAGAGCATTATGCTTTAATGAATATAAAGAGTCTCAGTGTAGTCTCCAAATCTCAAGCAATCCCCTTTCAGAAAAGAATTTTAGGAACTGGGACAAGTGACATCTCCAAGCTTGCTACTGTGAGTTGATGGTCAGGTTTTCTATGTGCCGAGGAAATGATGGAGAGAGGACTGAGGATGTTAACAGTTCAACATTATGTTTTATCTTGTGAGTGGAATATAAAGAGCCTCCCAAAGTCTTGAAAGTGCCATGAACACTGCCAATGGTACAGGGATCAGAATGTGGATATTGCCTATGCAAGGGACACGGGTGTCATTTAAAATTCTCCTGCTTAATGTACCTTAATATTAAAACACAGACCAGTATGAATACAATTATAAATATAATAATGTGATTCAACTAGTCAGGGCCATTACTAGCCCGTGGGACCCCATTGTGTCATGCAGTCTAGCTCCAGAGCAGGTGGCTCAGCCAGAGGACCACAGCCCTGTTCCCATCCCTCTCCACTGGATGGAGAGTGCCTTCTGTATGTTGGACTATGCTGTGTTCTTTACATACTTGTAGTTTATAAAGTCTTATAATCATCATCTTGGTTTTCAAATGTCAAATCTGGAGAACGACTGAGGGGAGATTTGAATCCATAACAGCTGATATCAAAATCAATGCATTTTCTGTTAAAGCAAGCTGCCTTCTACCTCTACTTTCTTCTCATCAAAAAAAATCCATTAAGAATTTTAATCTCCATGACAGAGATATAGGTTTTGTTCAGAGCCTAGAGATGCCTCTTTTTGACAAACTACTACTGCTATTAGTAGACTGTTTCAAGTGGCACATGTTTCTTAACCATTTTTGGTAAACACAGATGTGTCCAGTTTAGTCCACGGTAATAATTCTCTCTGTTTTCACAAGGAGGGCCTCATCTTCCTTTTCTAAAAGTAATTTTCTCCCTCATAATGTCCATATTATCAAACACATCTATTAAGCAAATTGCATTCCTTACATAAGAATTGTTTATTCCGTTTCATAAGAAATGATCTATTGAAGGGCATACAGTTTGAAAAGCTAAGGAAAACAACTGTTGGTAAATGGCAACCAAAACAACCCCACTGAATTTATTTTATAGCAGATGGTATCCAGGTAGGTCTTGCAGCAAACTCGTATCAGAAAGATCTGGAGTTGAATTTTAGTTCCTCTACTTGTTTTCCATGTCACTTTAGAATCCTGAGACTTATTTTTCTTTTCCTTTGTATGGAATAGTAATTCTAATATCATCCACTGTTTATAAGGATATGAATGAGAGACTTTAAGTAAATGATCTGGCGCACGATTCCTCCTTTGTGCACAGTGTCCACTCAGTAAGTGTTATTTTTCTACTGTGAGGGCATATAAAAGCTGGAAAGCATTTATGAATAGTAAAAACTCATCAGTGAAAATTCCAGACTCTAAATCCCTAGGGGTGGGAGACCTCTCTAGATTGAAAGACAACAGTGTGAATCTAGAGTGTCGGTGCCTTCTAGGAATTAATAGGACCCCTTCATGAGAAGGAAGTGGGGGGCACAGAATCGCTGTGTGTGTGGTGGGACGTACTATTCAGACACAAGCTGCTGTCTTTCCTAGAAGTCTTCCAAGGACTCCCAAAGAGCAAGGCTGTCTTAGTCTTTCTGAAGTGCCCTGAGGAGCCAGACAGTGAAGGCATAGGTGTGGCCAAGAGAGCCCAGGGTCTGGGCTCTTGTTTATGGAGTGTCCTGGGGATCAAAGCTAACCAGACATGTGGCTTTTCTTCAGAAGTCACTGGGTTTGTGCCTGAATGGTATGTTATAATGCTGAAGGAAGGAAACTCCTGTTGAATTAATATTTTTTTTTTTGTCTGTTTTTGGGAGTAAACTCATGGTTTCCTTTCCCACATCCTCACCAAAGTGACTTTGTTCACCATAAACTTGTTATGCTCAAATGATGATTCAAAAGCAAGATGTATTTCCTTCCTTTTGCTAAAGATTTG
This sequence comes from Camelus bactrianus, assembly GCF_048773025.1. Taxonomy (NCBI): domain Eukaryota; kingdom Metazoa; phylum Chordata; class Mammalia; order Artiodactyla; family Camelidae; genus Camelus; species Camelus bactrianus. Next base: position 42,573,606 of record NC_133539.1, read on the forward strand.
ATTAATCATCTAAGGGTAGATCTTTAAGAACAGCTAAAACACCATTTTTCCCCCAAACCCAAAGCTTTAAAAATGCACTAAATTATTTGAGTAAGCTATTTACAATTTTTTTATTTTCCTTTTGTTTTTTATGCACAGACCAAAACCACCAACCTCAAAGATTTTTTTTTCCAGTGCATAAGCTGTGCTCTGAGAATAAGTTGGGCATTTCCAGAAGATATTTTAACCTTATTAGGCCAATAAAAGGACATCCAGGAAAAAAATTTAAACATCAGACTGACTGGTGTTTAAGCATTAAAGTCAATTTATATTTATTTGTTCAACACACATTGACAACTTAAAAAAATCACCTTCCATTACTTTCTCCTAAGAATTCAAGATTTTCTTATGTCTGTTATCAGTTATTGTTATCCACCAATGAGCAGTCATTGGAGAGACCATGATGTCATGTCACACATTGTATTTTTCTGTTTTCCCTTTTGCTTTATTCCTGTGTTTTCTGAGAAAATGATGCACAAACCATTGATTTTTGAGAAGTAGCAATATTCTAGAATTCCTTTGCCGAGGGGAAAATTTCCCTCACATTGTTTGGTCAAGAATATTAAGAATTCTCTGAAAATCAACTATTGAATGCTAAATCCCTCTGACTATGGACTTGAAAGTGTAGCATTGCCTCCAAACTGGTCAGTCTGCCCAGCTATACTGTTTGAATCTGCCAAATACTTGGTTTGAGTTCTTCCTGTTATAAAAAAAGAACCTTTCTTTTGCAAATGTTATGGTTCATATCTTAATTCTTCTACTACAGAAGCCTAGCTTTGTCACCCTTGGCAAACTGGAGTCAAAGAATAAAAAATAATTTTGAAATATTGTAACCAAAATCTCTGCCGCATTGTTAATAAGTATTTCTTAATAATCCTTAGGCCTTTAATGAGCTTTGCCTGTATGAACGTAGATTGCCTGCCTATGCAACAGTGAGTTGAGATCAGCTTCAGTCTTCCCAGCAAATAGGAGTGAAGGCTGGTGATGTCCACATGAAAAGTAACTCTTTTCCAGGTTTTGCAATGGAACAAATATGGTTGCTGTTGCTTCTAACAAGTAGAGTGCTTCCGGGGTCTGCTCAGTTCAATGGCTACAACTGTGACGCCAACCTCCACAGTAGATTTCCTGGTAAGTCTGAACCCAGTCTTTTCTGTAATTGTATCTGGAAAGCGTGATTATGTTTGAATAGTAAATCATTTAAATACATATGGAAAATGAGGGGGATATCCATCTATATTAAGTGGATATTAACAAATGGCAAATGACAAAAGACATTTTTCTGAAGTTGTAATTTATAACCACATTAACATACAAAGTGTTCATTGTAGTTTATATTATTATAATGGCTGCTCACAGATGTGAAAAATATTGGCTAATGGTTGATAAAATCAGGAGAGGCTAATTTCATTCAAAATTTGCCTAATTGATGCCTTTTTTCCTCATAAGTTAATTCTTTCAAAACTGTTCTTATATGCTAGTAGATTTATATATAAGTGATACTTAAGAAAGTATGAAATATTTTGCAATATTCAAAAAATACTATTTCAGTGGAATGTTGGTCACCACCAAAGTATGCTTTCACATACTACACAGCTTCAAAATGCATTTTACAGCCACCCATCAGTATTGTGACAGGTATGAGATTTTGACCATATTGATAGATGTGTCCCACAGTTTCCCAAAATCTACACTTTTTACAGGTAATTTAAGGTTCCATTTAAGTATTCATCTTTTTGCATCAGCTAAAGTTATAGAACCACAGTTCAATATTTACAAAACAAAGACTAGACAATCTGAAACTGCTTTTCTATATATGCCATGCAAACTGAAATAGCTTCTGCCATGGTTCACATTCTGTGCCAGTAGTCCTGTGTCTGGAGCATGCCAGGGCAGCAGCACACCTGCACAGAGCAGTCAGTAGGTGGTTATGTAGCTGATGTGAGATTTCTAATTTATTTGAAGAGGTAAACTGTCTTCTCCAGAATAAAGACAAGAGTATGCAGGAATGTCTTCATGTGCCCAGACCTAGCAAGCAAGCACTTGGCAGGTTAGGTAAAATAAGGAGATCCGAATGGGAAATGACTCAAGGTAAGTCCAGAAAGGTATGTTAAGGTAGGGTTCTTAATGATTTTGAATTTCACAAGTGATAGGGCTTTAAAAAATATTTTTATTATGGAAAATTTCAAATATATGGAAAAGCAAAGATTAGTAAAAAAGCACTCATACTAATCATCCAGCTTTATCCATTGTCAACATTTATAAATTTTGTTTCACTTTTCTCTCCTTCTTACTACCCCATCTGTGAAATATTTTAAAATAAACTCATTTTTCATGTTTCATTATATATATCTAATTAAAAAGAACTTTAAAAATCATTACACTTGTATGTCTAATAAACTTAATAATTCCTTAATATCATCTAATTCTCATCCAAGTTGTCTCCAAAACATTCACATGGTGCATTTATTATTCTCTGTCCTAAGTCTATTTTAATTTATAACAACAGTCTCTTGCTTTTCTAGAATGCCATTTATCTCTTTAAATAATCTGGTCATTTATTTTGTAGAATTCCAACACTCTGGATCTGGTTGACTATAACTCTGATGTGTCAATTAACATTCTCCTCTTTTCCTGTAACCTGTAAACTAGTTAGACCTAGAGGTTTCAATAACTTCAGGTTCAATTGTTTCTGTGTTATTGGTGTAATGAAAGTGTTTTTCTTTGTAGGCAATGAAGAGCCATTGTGTCTTTTTAAACCTACCTTTCTAAGGGTTTGGTGTGGTCACATTTTGTTTTAGAAAGCAGACTTTGGGGGAAGTATGAAAGCCAGAATGAAGTTAGAAGCAGAGAGAGAGATCGTGAAGGCAGTGGTGGTGGAAGCAGCAGCAGGAGACCGCTGTTTACAGATACAGTGTTTTGTGGTTGGACTCACTGGGTCTGGAACTTGAGGACTGATTCCATTTGGGAGGTGAGAGAAAGAGAAGACCAGAGGATGTTTTGGACTTGGATACCTGGATGTTGATACTATCGACTGACGCCACAAGTACAAGGCATTTGCATGTTTTAAAAAGAAAGATTGGGTTTGAAAATAATGACTTTGAAGTGCTTTCAGAATGTAAAGTGTCAGCCTCTACCCAGAGGTAGGAAATATGGACCTGGGTCTGATGAGGGAGGCGGAGACCGAAATAGCTGTGTGAGAGCTGAATCCCTGTGCAGTGAGTGAGCAGTGAATGAGTATAGGAAAAGGAAAGGTGTGAAAATAGACTGTTGTTTAAACAACTGTTGTGGTGAAGGAGAGAGAGGAGTAAGCAGAGCCAGCAATGTAAATGAGAAAGGAGGGTTTTTGGATTGGAGGACAGTGGCCAGCTGAGTATACATGAGCAAAAGGAGAATATTCAGAGACTGGGAATACTAACAAAAATATAATTAATAGAGTGAGGGAAAAATATGGAAGAGATCAAAGGTACATACAGGTGGAGGAGTTAACCTTGGAAAAGTGGTAGCTGTTTCTTTGATTTAGAAGAGAAGAGAAATAAAAGACACAAGCAGAGAAGTTGAGAGATGCTAACTGTGTTCACCTCCTCGTAAAGCGGGAGGCACAGGCCCCCAGAGAGAGAGAAGCCAGAGGCCTGGCTGGGGACTGGGAAGGGCAGTCAAGTTTTACCCTGTTACGGATGGAAAAGAAGGCCAAAATGGAAGACGACTGCTCGGCAGAGAGGACCTAGTGGATGCTGTAGTTATTATACTTGTAAATGTAAATAAAACATGTAAATGAGTCAAGGAGGGCCTAGGACAGCAAAAGAAAATATTTTTCATATGGTGAATTTTAAAAATTATGTTAAAACATCCATCTACAATGGTACCCACTGACCACCACAATGTCACCTGAGATAGTTGACTTCACTGCTTCATCCTAGGTATGTAGTATCAGAATTTCCAAATATGCTATAAATCTGTATTTTAAACCCGGCAGTTGAGTCTCGTGTGCATTATGGTTGAAAATGACTGACAGTATGCTTTATTATTTTCTTGAGTCCATTATTCCATTTAAAAGCACAGTCGTGTATTGGGGCAATATAACTAAACACAAAACTTTCTCCCAACCCAGGAATCCTTTGCACAGTGATAGTAGAGATGAAAACACATTTATCATTGAATAAGCATTAAACCAGAATGTGATGCTTAGCACAGGCAATCCACTAAGAGGTTGCAAAGGCAGAAAGGGGTCTCACTCTTTTACATAGTCAAGCAGAGGCAACCCCTTAAAACAGGTTTTCAAAGTAAATAATAATTAGTCCTCTAGTAAGAAAACTTGACCAATCATTTGTCACATATAGTTCATCCTGAACTTACCTGGTAATTGAAGTGACAATCTGTGTTAGTGTATTGGCTTTATCCGAAGGAAAAAATTAAATTCTCGTCTCTTTATAAAAGGAGCTACTTTTACAATTTGGAGCAAGGCTCCCTCCAAAGAAGTTAGGGTCCTCTCTCCTCAGGCTGTGAGAGAAGGCTATTTTCCTTACAGTTCTGAGAGATGGTTCCCAGGTCCTTGAGAAAGACATCACTGGGTCATAAAGCTGACAAAAGCCCTGTATAATTTTCAAAAGGATTTACATACATTTCAAGGAGAAGAGAAAGTACTTACAAGTTTTGTGATATAAATGGACTCTTCCTTTATTTTCAACAGGGAGAATTAAACTGCTTATTTTTAATTTGTATTTGTCCTTACACGTGTTAACACTTTTAGCACTATTGGGCTCAGACGCAAATATCCAAACTTTCCAAACCTACGCATACATACACACACACACACACTGTTGCAACTTGAAATTTATATTAAAAAGATCTAAAATAAGATAAATAAGATAAATCAAATAAATAAGATAAATCAAAAGTTCCAGGAGAGGCTTTAAGTTTATATGGGTGTTCTTTCCAAGTCAGCCCATTTTTGCAGGTTGTTTGCGAAAGACCAGCATGAGCAAACAGAGCCTAAAGGTTAATTGCTCACTCCCCTCTTGACTTGTGGTTTCTCTTCCACAGCAGGCTCACCCTTGATGTCATCAGAAGCTCCACAAGCTGCTCAGATACTCAGCAATGGGATAGAATGAGAATAAGTCTGGCAAAGGAGAGGGGCTATCTAAATGCAAAGTAATGTTAATAATGATGAGAGTAACCATCTCACCCTATCTGACCTTTGCTGTTTCATGACATTAGAACTATTTTCTATAATTTCCATGGCATTTATCCTTGAGTCAAGGAAACCACCATGGTCTAATTCATTTTAAATTTAAAGGGATATCATTTAATTTTGAAGTAGTTAACTCTTGGCTATCCATGCTAATAGCAGGAAACTGATGCTATAATTGTGCTCTTCCTAGAATGAAACACAAACCACAGTTGACTTTTAGAGTACCAAGGAATTACTTTGCTGAAGTGAAGCATACAGATAAATGCATTTAGTCTCCGTGACTAATGGATACCTTCTGGAACCAGCCCCTTTTTGGGCGATGGTAGGGTCAGCCTAAACTTTCAATCCTCTAAAGAAGTCTTTAATGATAAAAGCACAGTCAAGGAGAGATTAGGTTTATGACACCAGAAATTTTGTGGCCTGACAGTTTTATAGTGAAGTAACTAGTCATGAGAAACATGGGTGGGTCAAACAGAATGAACTGTTTAATTCTGTGTTAGGCTTTGCTTAACCATTGCACTGTTCTGTGCCCAAAGACAAAGTAAGAGTGAATAATGGAATTATTATCCCAGGGAATACGTGCTGGCCCTCTGTGTAGATAAGAAAGGCCAATTCCTCTGCCTTCCTACGTAGTCATTGTATTTTGGTTTCCAAGTTGTGAAGAGAACGTCTGTTTTTGCTTTGCACCTGTGACCACAATTACTATACTGGATAAGGCAGAAGTACTGATCCAGGCAGAGACTGCTGATCACATCCTGATTAATCTTCAGTGATAAAGTGCAGTAGAGAGATGGGGAATTAGTTGGCAAATTCAGTGACTGAATAATTCAGGATCCATATCCTTCTTTATTTTAATAACGAAGGTCTTTATTGCATGGATTTTCACCTCCTCTCTTGTATAAGTAAAACCTATGTGCTTTCTTTCTGCTAGAAAAAGCTGACCAAACTCTTTTGGTCCCAAAGAATGTGGAGCAGCAAGTGTGAACAGCAGTCTGCAAAGTTTGCCTGAGACCACATAGCATGTCCGACAGCCCTGGAAACAACAGCTTGTATTTGCTAATGAGAAACAGATGTGGGAAACTGAGGTGGCGAGGAACCTGTTCCATACAGAGAGGAAACCTGAATTCCTAACCCACTTTAAATTCTGCATCAGCTGCTGGTATTTCGTGTAGATGAAACATCAGTATCCCTTTTGAACTTCTTGTTTCTTTAGCAGCAAAACCTCAATATTGTATAAAAACTCAAGAGGAAGAGTAACTTAAAAGAAATTAGTTAAAACAACAAATATAACATCTGTCTCTAAGCAATTTTAAGTTTATGTGGTGCCAAAAGTTGCTACTCTCATAGAGATAGAAATGGAAATGATATATAAATTACTTTTATAACCTGCTAAGATTATATGGTTTTGGAATATCTACTGGAGTCCAGGGAACAAATTAGAGTTGACTCTGTATCCATGGGTTCCACATCTGTGGGTTCAACCAACCTCAGATTGAAGATATTCTGGAAAAAAATTCCAGAAAGTTCCTAAAAGCAAAACTTGAATTTGCTGCAGGCCAGCAACTATTTACATAACATTTACATTATATTTACAAGTATTTACATAACATTTACATTGTACTAAGTATTATAAGTAATCTAAAGATGATTTAAAGTGTACAGGAGAATGTGCGTAGGTTATATGCAAATACTACATATGCCGTTTTATGTAAGGGACTTGAACATCTGTGGATTTTTTTTTATTTTGATATCCAAGGGGTGTCCTGGAATCAATCCCCCACAGATTCTGAGGGGTGTCTGTCCTGTATTTCCAGGTGAGATATCTATGGCACTACAAAGCAATACACTCTTCAGCATACAGAAAAGGCCTTCCTATTATACTGAATAGGTTTTGGTTCCTGTGATCGGTTTTACACCAATCCTATCTTTAAGTGCATGCAAGCCAGACCACAGATACAGGTGCAGTCATATTCATAGGAATACCTGCATCTGAACTGCACAGGACCTTCATCTGCTCACAACTCACCCACCCCCACCCCATGACTCCTTCAGTGGTTTCAGAGACTGCCCAGGGCATAGTTGCCATTTGAGGTGACTGTCCTGCTCCCCTGGTTATTAAACTGCTATGAATTGTGGAATAGGGTAGAGGTGAGGTAGGAGAAGACTGATCCTATTCCCAATTTTATTTCACACATCTACCTGAGCACTGAAGTAGACTTATTTGGGCTCAGTCTCACAAAGCCCTTCATGAGCCCTCTTTCATTGTAATTCAAAACCAGTTAGTTCCTCAGAAAGGAAGAGAATCAAACACACACCCATCCCTTTCATGATTCATGTCTCTCTCTCCTGTCTCTTTTTCATCCAAACCTTTCCCTCTTGTAAGCATGTAAATCATACTGTTTGGTGGGAGTGCTTAGTCTTACCAGATGGAACCCACCTCAGGGTTAGCTTCTGCCCAATCAAAATACATAGTTGTGACTAAGCAACTCAGTTTGTTAAAAGACTTGTGTAGGGGAAGAAAAATTATTTTCTCTCTACCCCTGTAGGTTCTTGGCTGAGGCTCCCTGTAATAAAAGACAGATTAACTAGAGAAAAACAGACAGAAGTTTAATAACATGTAAGACCTGTATTCATGGGCGATACCCAGAAAAACTAACTCCTTGAAATGACCCAAGCCACTACCTTAAATACTATCTCCAGCTAAAAATAAAAGAAGATACTGGGGTTGGGGAAACCGGTTACAGGAGGTTATCAGGCAAAGCCCAGTAAACCAGAGTATTGTCATTTTGGAGATTTAAGTCAGGAGCATCCCTTTGTAAGAGTTTCTGGAGATTTAGTCCTTCCTCTCTTCCTGGTACAGAGAAGGAGACATACTTACAAATGGAGATTTCTCTTATAAATGTAAATGTCCTTTCAGAAGGATAACTTCCACTTGTTTTCAGAGATTCTCCTATGGCTGCTTTTTCTTAAAAAAAAAAACAATCAGTTTAAGATAATCCTTATGCCGAAAAGGAGTATTTTGGGTGGCAAATTCTGCTCCCCTTCACTTGCAACACTGGCATTATCTGGGAGCTTGTGAGAAATACACAGATAGGCCCCATCCCAGATCTATTGAATCAGAGTCTGCATTTTAATAAGATCCTCTATAATACATATTCATGAGACATGCTGATTGGAGCATGGTATTCATGATGTCTTGCCAGCTTTATGTTGTTACATAACCAGTGTTTATGCCAACCTCAGCTGGCTGTTATGCACTTGCTTGCTATTAATGACAATAAGGATCAGTATATCTATCACTCTTAAGGGGAAATGGTTTAAAAATTCATTATTAATAATAAAACAAGGTAATTAGTCACCAAGACCGATGCACTTAAAAAGGCTAAATACCTAAACAAATAGCAAAAATGCATTAATTTCTTATTATTTAGTGTGTTGAATTAGAAACTATCTGACATTGAGCATTGTGATGTTCATCTAAAACTCTGAAAACAGGAATCATCTCAGGCAGTTGGCAGAGTAGAGACAGGAAATATGAGTTCTGGATGAACAGTCAAGATGAACTCATCATTGTGCACGTATTTTCTTTGTGCATCTTGGAACTTGATATTAAAAAGTTAGAAACCATGCATGCTGTTTGTGAATTTAATCAAATTTATTTTAATAAACACTTGCTGAGTATCTGTTAGGCCCTCTGAGAAAACCCAGAGCTTCCAATGATTTCATAATCTAGTTGGGGAAGCAAAATATCCACTCTCAGGTAAGCAATATAGTAGACTCACAATTAAGGTGATATGGGATAGGGCAGAAGAGAATGATTATATTTCATTGGGAAAATGAGGGAAAGTCTTATTAAAGGACACCTGAAAAATTATCTTTCTGTTTTCAGCCCATTTCTTACTGAGTGCTCTCAGTGGGTATTTCGTCTACTATTATTGTTTATAGTGGATATGCTGAGTATTTGGTGATTATCACATTTATAACTCTCACTCTTTTCTGTCCTCCAAAGATTAGACTCACATTTCCAACTTGCTGCTGTATATTTCTGCCATCCTATATGTACCTCAGCCTCTCAAAAACTGAGCTCATCGTCATTTTCCTTCCTGTATTCCTTATCTCAGGGACTAATCCACCCAATCACTAATGCTTGAAACCTCAGCATCATTTTGACATCCCCTTTTCTTCACGCCATCATCTAATCAATTTCTTATAAAATTTAACCAGTTGGAACTATGTCCTGTCTTCCCAACAGTCCCTTCCAAATGACTCTGACCTACCAAGACATGGTTATACATAACATGGTCATCAAACCTCTGTCCTATCATTACCAGGCAGCATTGTAATGGTCAGCTTTTCCTCTGTCTCCTTTACCCAACCATGAGTTCCATGAAGTAAAGGAGTCTTGTTAATGTCTCTATCTTCAGAGTCTAGCACAGAGACTAACACATAACATGTATGCAATAAAATGCTTTTTTTTTTTTTTGGAGACTTTGTTGACATGAATTGGCATGCAGTTTAGATTTTGAAAATAAATAGGACCAAATAGCCTCTAGCCTGTATAAAACTGGTGGCACTGGCTTTGTGTTTTTAACTCCTGTGCACCCTGCTCTCTTTTTTTACATTATACACTGACACCTAGAATTGCTTTTCATATAAATTTTTACATTTTCAGGTCAATAGTAAAGGAACATTTTGAGCCACTGCACTGCAGTGCTGAGTACAGTTCAATTTTGGGATGTTGCTGTGTTTGTATTGCAGAATATATGTGTGCAAATTATTTGAATACTTGCATAGATCTGTGCTCTTACTGTTACAGGTAATAATTAGAAAATGTTAAAATAAATATTGACACCACTGAAAGGAAATGTGGGTCTCAAACTAAACAGTATTAAGATGAGATAAAAATCTTTCAGTCTATCAAAAGCTAGAGATCTTTAGCCTCATCTGGATGCCATTGAATGGAAGCCAGTTGAATATGAAATTGTTGAGAAAAAGACCAAGGCTAGAAATACTTGTTAGATATGTGAACAATATGCTGCAAATATATTGTCATTAGTTATGTCTAAGAGGAAAAGTGTAATTAGCTGTTCTAGGAATGGAGCTTTATTGGAGATAAAGAAGTAGGGTGATGTTTTTATTCACATATACAGAATTGGATCCACCCCCTCTTTACACCCATTTAGATGGTAACCGTATTCTGCGAACCCCAAATCAGGATTCATTTTTATACATGGTGAGATAGATGGTGACAGGATATTTAGTGTGACAGGATATTTAAATCTACATACTTTTAGAAAACCTGAGGCAAACTCGTTGCCTGATAGATAGGTAAGAAGAGTGCAGAACTTTTCTTTATTTTTATCTGAATTCAATTGAATACTGCATTTTTTATTACTATGAAAAGCTTAGCTTGATTACATATCAGGGGAAAAATCACCATTTTGGCAGCATAGCTGCACATAAACTCTGTATGCAGGCCTACCATTTTAAATATATGTAGTATCTTTAAACACAGAACGCGAAAAACCAAACATCTGAAGGTATTTAATTCCTTGGTTTTTTTGTTGTTAGCTTGTATTCATTGGGCTGTTTAATATTCAAAATATCGTTCAAAGGGATGCTGCAATTCAGGCCAGGGATTGGGCAATAAAAATGCTAAAAAATTTAGTTGTTGAGAGCAACTCTTATTCAGTAACTCTGAAAAAATTTCTCTACTTTTGGCAGGAATTACCCTTTGGCAACTTGAAGTATCTTTTTTTTTCCCCTCAAAGCCTCATAAATGGAAAAGTTGTGCTGAGTAGATGTCTTTAGTATCTACAACCAGGAAAAAAAAATGTGTTCCTTGGAAGGGACCGTGAAAAGTCTTTAGAAAACTGGGTTAGGATGGATTTGAACAGATCCCTTTTCTTACACTATAAAAAGCCGTTAGTTTGTTATCGTTTCTTCAAGTGAGATTAGCTTGTAGCAAATTCAGTTCCATTGCAGGGGTTACAAGTCTTCAGGTATAAAGCAGAAAACAGAGGAGAACTCTATATCTGGATAAAGCAGTCACTGCCATTGTTAAGCTGTTGTAGACATCAGTTAATTCCTCTCAAACAAAGGTGAAGCTGAAGTCTTTAACTGGTATAAGAGAAAGGAATGATACCTCTCTCATAACGTATTTAATGATATGGATTCACTTCAATACATTTATGATATGCAGTGATCTAGTTAAGTACTCTAGGGATACCCTACTCTGGTATGACCTCATCTAAATTGATTCTCTCTTCAGTGATCCTATTCCAAATAAGGCCACATTCTGATGTGAAGATGTGAAGATGCATCTTTTTTTTTTTTTTCTTCTGGAGGAAATGGTACAATTCAACCTGTAACAATTACCAAAACCAATAAAAGTAAAAGCTTCTGCCACTAGAGAGTTACCTTGCAGCAGCCAAACTCTCCATTTTCTACATATATTTTGTTCATTATAGGTAGAAAAATAACATGAAAAATTTATGTGTGTGTGTGTGTGTGTGTGTGCACGCGCGTGTGTGTGCCTGTTCACCTCTATAGACCTGGAATGGATCCCATCACGGATAACTCATGAAATCACGGAAAACTACAAATTGTTTTTCACATTTCCACACCAGTTCATTGCTTTTATGACGCCCTGTCACTGGCAACGTTTTCTCAGGGTAAGCTATGCATTTATGTTTGAGTACCAGCAGATTCATTTTCATTTTCCTTCTCTCTAGCATAATTTAATAAAATAAAATGAAATCTGGATGGATGGCTTTTGTTACTACATCCTGGATAAGATGGGTTACAAAACACCAAAGTGCTCAACAGTTTGGCTTAGGCTGAATTTTAACTCCTTCTTCCTGACACTTGGGAAAATGCATCATTTGTAGTGCGTCTCACTGCTCTAGACAGGTGATCTAAATAATTCACTTACTCTCTTCTGAATTTCCTCAGTGACCTAATTCTTTCCACTCAATTCTCCAATCATTTGACACTGCTCGACCAACATTTAATGCACCTCCACTGTATACCAGGCACAAGGAACAGAGATGAACTAAAATCTCTCCACTCAAAGACCTCTCCTGAGATAACTAAACCAAAGACTCTTTTTCCTGGATATTTTTCTTAATAACTTTCTTGTTAGATTATGGTATCTTCAAGTAGAAGAATGAATCAAACAGATCGAGAGGATGAAAATACATCAGGGGATTTTTAAAGTTATTCTTGGACCCTGTGCTGTGCTTTTGTGACTTGTTTGTTTTTCATATTTTTTATTTCAGCTGAAAGAGACATCAATGTCTACTGTGGGGTACAGGCCATTACAATGAAGATTAATTTTTGCACAGTACTTTTCTCCGGTTATTCTGAAACAGACCTGGCCCTGAACGGAAGGCACGGGGATTCCCACTGCAGGGGCTTCGTCAATAACAACACCTTCCCTGCGGTGGTCATTTTCATCATCAATCTCAGCACCTTGGAGGGCTGTGGAAACAATCTGGTGGTAAGATTAGTGTGAAACTGTGTGCTAGGTTTGGGGATCATAACTAAAAAATTTCCCCATTTCATGAAATAATCGGAAGCCCAATGTATCTTCCGAGAAAAAAAATTTCCAATAAAACTGAGCAAATCACTTTCCTTTGCCTGTCTGAGGCTTCTGCTCCCAAACATAGGATTTTATTTTCCCGTAGTGGTTCTGTTTCCTGTAGCTAGCAGTTGAGGGGCCTGAGACTGACTGTGCTACCCTAAGCAACATTTTGTGTGAGTCACATTGAGCAATATTTCTCTACAGTTTATCATTAGCTGTGTTTCTAATGCTTTTTATAGAAGAACCTTATCATACAAACATTGTTTGTTCCAGTGAGTTTGGCAATGAATCACTTGGCCTGTTGCTTCTTAGTGACTTCTTTCAGAAAGAAAGATGAAATATAGGATGGGGAAGTTAGAATCTTCTATGTATCATGCTTACCATTGAATGATCCACACTACTGTTTTGTAAGAGGGCTGTTAGCACTTCCAGTGTGAAATTCTTCATTGTGTGGGGCTGTCCTTTGAGTTTCAAAATGTTTATCACATCCAGTCTTACCCATGAAATCTCAGTAGCATGCTCTCCCCAGTCATCGGGGAAATCAAAACGCCTCTTCAAATATTTCTACCTTGAATGAGAACCACTAGTCTACACTATTCATTTATTTATTCATGCACTGAACACCAAAAGTTGAATTGAAAGAAGCCTTCATTCTCCCAGGAATTAAAATCAATTGAAGTTAAAATACTGTGATTTGGAGAGTGTTACCCTGAAATTCATTTAGCACTATTTTTCCTTTTGCCTACTTCAATATGGTCTTATTCGTAAATCCTAGCAAAGGCAAAAAGAAGATTAAATGAGATTAAATTAGCATGACCACTTAGCCCAGTGAAGAAGGAGAGATTGGCTTTTCCCCTTGATAAATTACTGTTTGGGATGAAGGGGAAGGCTCGACTATTCTAACGGCAGGGCTTTTAAAACTTGGTGGGAAACGGGAGACAGGAAAAAGAGATTTCTATGAATCTCCTTTATCTTTTCCCGGAGGGCAGTTAGAATGTTGTGCCCATGACCGTTTCCAAGTCTACAGCTTGAGTACTGTTGACTCTTTTCATTAAAAGCATTTATCCATCTCTCAGAATTGTGTGCAGAGAGGTTATGAAGTGGGCCTGAGGGAGAGTGAGGGAGAGACATGGCTGTGCTTATCACACTTTGTCCCTGCTTCCTTGCGGAGGGAGGGAGCCCTGTGGAGAGCAGCAGCCTTTCCCCTCCTCCCAAGTAGCTCACTGCCTCCCCTTCAAGGAGCTTTCTACTCTGGATTTCAGTCTTGCCCTGCTGCCGAGAACAAAACTCGGGAGAAATGGCAGGCAAAGTAAGTGTGCATGTCTTTTCTTTTTTTTTTTTTTTTTTAAGAATTGAATAACTCTGATATAAAGATTGCTATATATGTATATATATGTATATGCGTTTTTTTCACAGACAGAATTCATATGTTTAGCTAGCAGTTCAGGCAGGCAATGAGTGAAGGGGAAGTTTTATTTATTTTTTATTTTTGCCTTAGGTGTCACCAGCTTTGGAGTCTGCTACAAGGATAGTCACTTATGGGAAAAATTAAGTAGACTACTAAGACATTTGGATTAGAATCAAGATGTTTTCATTCATAATGACTCTGGCTCTCTTCATGAATCAGCTAGACATTTCTGCAGCTTTGCCCACATGCTCCTAGTTCATGTATTCTCTCATTGGAAATTAAATGTTATACATCTCCATAATATCTGCTAAAATATTTATTGAGCATCATATTTATTTGACATGGTAGGGGAAGCTGTATTCCTCTATGGTCTAATGAAGATCAAGAACATAATTGATTACTCCTGAAATGGTGGTTCTTAAATTTTGGGAGGGTTAGAGAATTCAGTGAAAGCTAATCAGTCCCAGGAAAATAGATAATCTTTTTATATAAATTCTGGGAGTTCGTTATCCCTCCGAAGCCCATTGCCTTGGAAGAGGGTGAGGATCTTCAAGTACCACAGAGGAAGACCCTGAGAAGATTGACCCCCACAAAATTTGCGACCTTAATTCCTTTGTTCAGAGTTTATCTCGGGGGCTCCAAGATGCTGGTGCCACTGTGCTATGCTGAAGACGCAAAGGCAAACGAGACCAAAGAGCTCTGGCTGGGGATGAGGGGCCTGACGAGTCAGACCGCTCATGCACCGTGACTGCTTCCATAGTGGAGTTAGATGCTGTGGGGGAACAAACGTTTCCAGGGAAGGTGAGATCTGGGAGGAGCAGGATATGTCATGGTGAGGTGCAGGAGGGAGGAGGCAGAAGGAGAATGCACAAAGGTCAGAGCAACAACGGCCTTGGGACTGGAGCAGTATTCACCCACCAAGATTGGGAGCCAGGAGGTGTGAAGCTAACATGGAAATAAGATCAGATTAACAGAGGTCTTATACCCATGAGCATTTTCAAATTACTTGTTATAGCCCCCTGAACATATAATCTCACCTTTCTTATTTATGAAATTTGAGTAAAGTGTCTTTGGTAAATATGAAGTTTTGTTTAGCTCAAAGACACATATGATTGCTTGTAAGTAGCATTATATGTATATAATTTCAAAACCATGCCATGTTATAGTTGAAACTGACCCTGGAAATGGTCCAGTCTAATATTTTATTTTACATATGAAATGCCTAGATTTATATGTAGCTATTTAACCACTGAGCTTGGTCTACTGTTCTAACAGGTATCCACAATTCCTGGAGTCAGTACTTATGGAAATGCAACTTCAGTACAAATAGGAAATATTTCAGGATATATTGATACTCCAGACCCGCCGACAATCATCAGCTATCTACCTGGGCTTCTTTACAAATTTAGTTGTAGTTATCCATTGGAATACCTGGTTAATAATACCCAGCTTGCCTCGTAAGTTACATTTTTATTCTTGCTTTTTCATATCGTCCTTACGTTTGAGTCATTCTTATCCTTAAGGGATTTATAAAGATAGTGAGATTTGTTGAGAATAGCTAAACACAATCTAATGGGAACCATATTAGATCTTATCTATCTATCTACAATTGCTATTGTTATGATGCATATCAACAGCTCAGTTTTAATTTGCATCCCCCTCCCCCAGTTAAAACTGACTCAGACTAGTCAGTTATCTGCCTTGGGTTCTTCCGGTTCCCTTCAGAATTGCCCAAGAACCCAAGATCCCTGAATGCTTATACAATCCAGAAGGGCCTATCATGTTCCCAGTGTATAGAACATTCAGTCACCACATTGTTGGGTCCTGCTTGGCCTTATTCTCAGCCATCTGCTCTCACTGCTGGACTCTGCTGCCCCAGAATCTGAGCTCTCCATGCCTCCTGCTGAGGACTCACCTACACAGGTGCTGATGGTTCCCAGGAGAGGTGGCATCACCCAGAGCCAAAGAGCTTCAGACATGGGGCTGAGGTCATTGCCTTTTGATTATAGTCATGTATTCATTCATTACTCTCAAAGCACATATTCCACGACAGGTTACCATCCACATTACAATATAATCGTATGAATTTGTCAAATATTTTTGAGAAAATTAGGTGTTGGAGTAAAAACTTTCCCTCTCCAGGTCTAGGGTTTTCTATCACAAAGGTAAAGTTATTGTTTAATCTTAGTCACAAGGGAACATAGGGGACACATTTTGCTTCATTTAAAAAAATATTCATAGATGATTTTTAATGGCACAGTGGTGATAAAAAGCCTGGTTAAAAGCAAAATTTTGATGTGAAAAACAAAAAAAAAAAAGAAAGGCCTTGAGTCAGAAGGGTACAGGTGGAGAGGGAAGTAGGTCATAGTCTCTCACTCTGATCCCCTCAACTTCCCCACTAAATACTTCCCTGAACTTCAGTGCATGTGGAAATTTATTCATTTATTCAATAAGTATTTATTGTACACCAACTCTGTACCATGCAATGTTCCAGCTGTGAACAAAGAAAAACGAAATCCCTGATCTCATGAAACTTCTATTGTAATGGTATTGATGAAAATATATTTGCATCAGATTCAAATTTTTTTTGGAATGATGTTTTCTGCAAAAGGTCTTATGTATGTAATAAAAAATGGAAAAAAGTATTTCTTTATAAATAAAAAAATCATAAAGAACAGTTGATCTTTGCTTGATCCCTCTTTCTTTGTGATTATCTGTTCAGTGATTTAAGCAATATGCACACTCCAGGCCTAGTTAAAAGTATGTCAGGGTTGCTCAAGAGTTTTGGTGCCTTAAATCTGACATTAAGGTATAATGGAAACCTTTAATTTAAAATCTCATCAGTGCTTTCCTTTTACACACTCTGTTCTAGGTCCTCAGCTGCTATCTCTGTGAGGGAGAACAATGGTACATTTGTCAGCACTTTGAACCTGCTCCTTTATAACGTAAGCTGATGGGTGAAGAGTGTTCTTTTCTCTCTTGCTATTCTGAGGAGCCATTTATGCGAATGGCTTTTATATAAAATCTTCCAAAAGCCACATTAATCCTGTTATACTTTGGTACCATTTATTTATCTTTACTATAATTTTCATATATCTTAGCGATAAAGGTATACTAAACACTCCATGATTTTCTAGAAATTAATAAATGGTATAAATTTTATTTCATAAATGTGATTCTGCATAGTTATTCCAAGTGTCTATTTTTATGTGTATTTATTCATTTGTGTGTGTATGTGTATGTGTAGCCATAGTCAGAGTCAAGATTTTGGGAATAATATATTTGTGATAAAAAGATAGGAAATACCACCATAAAGGTGTTTAAAAAAAAAGACAGGAAAAGCCCAAATGATACTTCACTAGAAGGCATGGTGCTTGGTGATGAATGTGTTAACATTTTCAATGTGAGTTTTGGCTGTTGTCAATTCTGTCACATCTGAAATAATTTGGGATGACTCCATAGTATTGTCTAAACTTGTCATGTAAATATCCACAGTGGCAGTGAAAAGTGAAAAATACATGAATTTCTATTTATAAATCTAACATTAATCCCCCAAATGATATTTTCATGTTGATTAAAAATTTTTATTCATACATTTTAAATGCCTGATTTAAATATCAATTTTTCAATCTATCAACCAACATTTTTGTAAATTATGAATCTGATTTTTACATTATTATTCATGTCATCATGGCACTGAGTTATAATTCATGCAACGGATTTATAAGTCAGTGCTTTATACTTTGAATATAATGAGCTATAAATATTGTAGTAGGACATTTTCCAAAGGCATTTAAAAAAATCATGTTTATAAGTTTGTAGTCTGACACCATAGAGTTCTAAACAACAAATTAAAATGTGTTGGAATGAAGATTGCCTTTCTGTCATTTCTGAACTTTTTTCTGCAAGGAGAAGCTGCCAAGATACTTGGTTTTATGATACTCAGCAGATATGCACCAATATTCATTCCCAGTATGACCAGATATTTATTATTGTTGTGAGCAATATTTTAAAATTAGAACGTTTCTGTCTGTTGATTTATATGTGTGAGCTCCCTGAGGTAGAATTGTGGTGACTGGTTTGGATTCAGTATTATTTGTTATAATTGAGTGAAACAAAAATGAGAATTCCCAATCTTAAAACAGCAAAATATATACCCCCATGACATTTACGGATACCACTGTTTTCTATAAAATTAAACTATTTTCTCACTAGAAAATTATAAAATCAAGAAGTGTGGATTTGCAGAAAGCTTTGCTGTTAAGCTCTTTTCTCTATCATTAGAAATGGTATGGTTAATCCTATTGCTAACTAGACCTGATCCTTCAAAGAATTTCTGGAATCTTAAAGCCAAATGGAAACCTACAATTTGATGATAACCTTAAGACTTTAATTCTATGGTAAAAAAGATAATTGCTTGATATCAAACTATAAATGAAACACCTAGTACCAAAATCCTTCTTACTTTTAACTAATTTGCAATGAAAGTATTACTAATGGTTGAATTAATAACTTAAAAGTTATTTATTAACCAGTTATTTAATAAAATTCAACCACTTCCCCCAACTAGTTTTTTTAAATTAATTATTTTTTAGATTTTTATTATTTAGTTTTAGATTTACAGAAAAATTCATCTACATGTACAGAAATTTCCTATAGTCCTCCAGTGCCTGCATATAATTTCCTCTGTTATTTACACCTTGTACTGTAGGGCATGTGGCATATTTGTTACAATTGATGAACGAATACTGATATATTATTAACTAGAATCCATAGTTTATATTTAGGTTAAAGCTTCGTGTTGTATATTCTGTGGGCTTTGACAAATGTATATAACATGCGTCCATCATTACTACATGTTACAGAAGAGTTTCACTGCCTCAAACTAGTTCTTTTTTCCTTAATGTGGCACTATTGTAGTATTTTGCCATCTTATAGGGCATTAAAAATCTAGTAATGTACGCTGAAAAAACTGATATACTGTAGCTAATTGATCTAAAACCACATTTATTGTTTCTTTGAAACAGTAACATTTAGCTACCCAAATGTAATTTTATTGTAGCATTTCAAAATAAATATTATTTTATAACCATTAAGGGCCGTATCTTTCTATTTCATATGCAGTTTTTTATTTGTAGTCCTTAAGAATGATGAAAAGTTTATTACATACCTACTAGTCTTATTCTGTGGTCAGTTATTTGGAAAGGAAAAGCTGTACTCAGTTTGAATTTAGTGCAATTGTTTATTTCTGTGTGTTTGGGGATCCAGTAAATGTACTAAGGAAAATTTTACCTATAAATACAATGACTTTTATTGACCATGTGATTTCAATATATGCAGGTTATTTCAAGTTGAACTGTGATCTTATTTTTGCATAGTATAAACAGATCAGTTTTTTCCTCTGTGGAAACTAAAAGTGAGAATGACTGTTAATTTGAATTGCACCCAAATAATACTATCTTCTAAGCAGATACAGAAACAGTAAATCTGAAACTGAGTTATGGTAATTATGAATGTTTTTTAAAAGTTGAAGAAAAAATCTAAAATAAATATAATTGATTTTATGGTCAATATTGTGCTAACAAGAGTGAAGGCAACTATACAAAATGAAATCAGAAGATTACCTTTTCGAAGAATTTTAGGAGAAAAAATTGATTTATGATTAAACCATAGTTGAGTCATATCATTTGCAAATGACTTTGTAGTATGATACTTGTTAAAAAGCAAGTATTCTTCTGTACAATACTGATGCAAGCACAAAATGAAAGAGCTGTGTAGTTAATGAAGTGTGGATAACTTAAAGAAGTTGGAAAAGGAAGCCAGAAAGATAAATAAAAATACCACCTATCAGAAATGGTTAGAGGAACTATTATAACTATTATCATCTATCACAGAAATATAGAAAATAAGTGCAGCATATAATCTCTCATTTATCTGGCTTTATTTGGGAATGAAGTGTTCCACATAAATGCAACTTTTTCAAAAGTGAAGCATCCGAACTATTATTGTTTTAATTTAAGAAATTCAATATCTGTTATTTTCTTCCCAGCCTTCTTAAACAGAGTATGCTCTGTATTTTGCATTGGCTTGATGACTTTGAGGTTTCATAATGAACATTAAAAACTTCCCTGTGCTACAAAATAGCAATATCCTCAGAGTTATTAAATTTGAGGGAAGCAACTTGCCTCCATGCTAAATGATTTGACAGCTTAGATTTTTTAGGAGACTTGTTTTTATTCTACATTTTTTCTGTTTTTCTTTATTATCACTACTCAATTTTAATCTGCAGCTTTAGTCTACAGCAGATTGGAGAGTGATTTAAACAGGCTTTCCAGAATTGGTCTGAAATACGGGCAAAAGGTAGAAATGAAGTCACGAGACACAAGTACCCACCATGTAATGTAGAGCAGGAATCTATGGCATGCATTTTGGCAACTCAGAGAACATACTGGTCTCTTTCTTGGCTTTCTGTTAAATATTGCCAAATAGCCAGATAAGTCACTTCGGGTCAATGAGAGATTATCAAGAATATAAAGACCTACAGCTTCAGTGCCAAGGGCTTTAACTGAAGCAGATATGACTTAAAGAAACTGAAAGTTAGCCACTAATATAATTTAAATAAATGGAATATTAATCTAAATAAACTAAATATTGATAATTGAATATTAGAAAAGCATGTTAACCTCTCACTAGTAACCAGTGCATATAACTTAAATACCTTGAACATTAAGTATCATATGAGGTAAACTATGGAAACAAAAAAAATTTGCATGGAAGTGAATTTGTCACTTGGATGTGGTTTAGGAACAGTTCTGCCAAGAAACTAGAGGATAAACCAAGTCCTTTTTGGAGATGGTTCTGTAGGTTTATGTTGGTTTGCCCCCTCTTTCTGGTAGGGGGAATTAATTAGGTTTACTTATTTATTCTTAGAGGAAGTCCTGGGCATTGAGCGCAGGACCTTAATCGTGCTAACCAGGTGCTCTACCACTTGAGCTATACCCTCCCCCAACTCTTTTTTATAAGACACTATATACATATATATATATATGTATATATTTTAGTAAATGTGCTGTTGTAGGGAAGACAATGGTGGATTAATTGCTTATTTTTTATCGTTAGGATTCAACCTACAGAGAGCAGTTAAGTATCCCGAGTATAGGATTACCTTTGAAAACCAAAGTATTTGCAGCTGTACAAGCTACTAATCTGGATGGCAGGTATTTTCAAACCCTTATCTTTTGTTGATTAAAACATTTTGGCTGTGTAAAGCCCCATGAATCATAAAGTTGGCACATTCGTTTTTAATTTAAAAAAATATTGTCATTACCACACCATTTCGGAATGAAAATAAATCGAAATAACAAATTACACAGATTAAGAGGTGACATACACTTTATGCCATTAATTGGAAAAGTACAATTCTTCCCATAAAGGGGGGGGGGTAGTGACTGGAAGAGGGCATGGGGAAATCTTCTGGGAGACTAGAATGTTCTGTTTTTTCATTTGAAAAATGATTAATCAGATGCAGTTATTTTGTGAACACTTATGATTTGTACACTTTTCTAAGTGTATGTTACTCTCCAATAAAAATTTATTAAAAGACAAAAGAACTTTTCCCATAAGGATCTGAACCAAAGTTACATAATACAGTCCCCAGAAATATCTTTGCAAGAAACAAAAACCATTTGAGTTTCATATGATACTTAGAGAATCCAAAGTGATCAAAATTGAAAGGAAATCCAAAAGCTGAAGATCCATTCCTGCCCTAATTAAAACAAAATTGTAACATGTAACTGGTTTATTTTGGGCTTCTCATTTATTATTATTTAAACTTTGCAGCCTGAGAAGATTACTCCACTCGAGAAATTTGGTTCTATTTTCTCTTTTCTCTTTCTGTCTTCATGGCATTTCTATTCTTGGATATATATGATTCTTGATGTGTGATGGCAATTTGTTGCAGACTTTTAAGCACTTTGAGTTTAGGACAACATTTTAATTACCAAGAAGTCTCTGCAAATAATTAATAAAAACTATTTACCACGGAGTAACGTGTTTGTCAATATCTACTTCCCTTGGGTTAGTAACTAACCTCCAGAAAGGAGATTCTGACACTAGATTATTCTTATTTCTTTCTGCAGATGGAATGTCTTAATGGATTATTGCTATACGACCCCATCAGGGAACCCAAATGATGATATTCGATATGATCTCTTCCTTAGGTGGGTGCCTGTGTCTTATATTGATAGAAATGGCCCAGTTGTAGATAACTGAAATAGAGAAGCTAAGTCAGACAAACAAATTATACAGTACTTTTATAGTTTTTGAACTTAAAGTTTTACATTTTGAACTTTTAGTCCTCATAAAGTTGTAAGTATAACAGTGAAGAACAGTTTTCAACATGAAATACTGATATGGCTGTTGTTGAATGAGAGTTGAAAGTAAGTTTGGTCCATCAAAGATGTTTTATTCATGTTTAGGACATGGGACTATTTCACTGTCTTAGGAAAAGCATGATTAGGGTATTATTGGCAATAAGAGAAAGGCAGAGAGGGTACTATTTATCTGAAACTAGGCTGTCTCATGGTATGTCAAAAGGAGAGTAAAATTAAACCAATGGTCTAGATAATTTAGACCCCAAGATGCTTTTCTTCATTTATCAGTATTTAATATGAAAGTGCAATATAGCCTACCACTCCTTTTTTTTTATCAGAGCCAATAACTTCAAGTTCATTCTGCAATAGACAGTGACAGAGTGAATGTAATCTACATTTGGGGAAAGGGGACATTGATCATAAAAACATTCAATCATCCCAGTCCCCTTTCAGAATTTTTATCTGACAGGGGAACAGACTTGAGATTCGAGCAATGGCTTCTAATCATGCTTATAAAATGCAGTGGGCTCTGATCACGGCTACTTATTGACACGTGATGGGAGTAATATAATGGGAAACCAAAAGAATAAGTTTTATTGGCTAGTTAAGGTTAAGATGATATTCATAGGGTATGGTCAAACTGACATCCTTATATCCTATTGCTGGAAGTTTTATTTTGGGCAATACTTTTGGGAAAAAATGTCAGTATATATTAAAAATCTTTAGAAGACTTCATATTCTTTGATTCTATGTTTATGAATTAGGAAGCATATTCTAAAATATTTATGATTTTTTGTCAATCAGTGCTAGTTAAAATAGTAAAACATGGGTACCAAATGCATATTCAGCAGTAAGGGAATGGCTATTTTAATTATGCAGAACCAGTAAGTTGAGAGCTCACACAGGCACTATAATCACATAAAGTTATTTATAAAACAGAAAAAAAAATGGTTCTATTTTATCTCTTCCCCTTCTGTCTTCTTGATATTTCTATGTTTAGAAATATGTGGTTCTTTAAAATTTAAATGGGTTAAAATATGAAGGGGAAGAATTAGCACATACAGCTATTTGTACAGTTGACCTCGTGTATATACTACATGATGGAAAAGACTGTAAGGAAGCACATCAAAAGGTTCACAGGGTTATTCATGCACAGTGGAACTGTGGATCATTCTGCTCTGACATTTCTCTTATTTTCCAGAATTTCTATAATGATTGCATATTGATAATCTGGAATCTGGTCATCAGACTTTCTGTATGACTATGGCTTCAGCTTAGTCCTCCTTTCAGTTTTCTTCTTGGAAATTATAGCGACTGAAATGGGTAACTAAAAAAAGTCGTCCAAATACCATTTGCAGTGAAACTAGGAGGAACAGAAAACCTAGAAATCCCAAAGTATGTGTTAATGTGGATAAAAGTGGTTAAGATCAAGACAAAACAGTGCAGGGAAAAGCTTGCAGAAAGCAGTGTGGGAAGAGGTGGCAGGAGGAACAGGGAAGAAAAGTGAATGCTGAGGGGCCCCCGTGGCACAGATCCCAGAAAGCCCCAGGAAGAAGGCACACCTGCAGGAACAGAGGGGCACAAGCTAACTTAATTGAGAAAAAAGGGCTAAACAACAAACCCACAGAATACCAAAGGAAGGGGGAGATCCACATGGAAATGAGGAGGGTACGGCCCCACCAGGTATTACAGGTAATAGAAGCCCTAATGCTATTAAAGGGACATGTACTATGTGAGGACAGACACATAGATAAAAATTTAGAACAGGAGAGAAACCGATTCAAAATGTGGAAATTTACCGTATGATAGAGTGTGATACCATACAAATCAGTGGCATTAACAGAGATGTTTTAAAACAGTGCTGGACAGTAAAATAACTATAAGAAAAAATAGCACAGAATCTGTGCTTCACTCAATATACCATGATGAACTTTAAATAGATTATTAATTTAAATGTAAAAACTACACTTTTAAAAGTGGTAGAAGAAAACATGCAACGTAGCTTTAGAACATTGGAGTAGGAAAACCGTCTTCAGCCCACATACTAGAAACCATAAAATAAAATATTGAAAAATAAATTAAATAAAAATAAAATTTCTGTGTGCAGACACACACACTGTGAAGACTGTCCAAAGCCGAACAGAGGAAAACCATTTACAACTTACATAACAAACAAGGAGCTACATTTCCTAAAAACAAAAATTTACAGGAATCAGAAGGAAATGGCCAAGAACACAATAAAAATTGGGGCAAAGAAACAATTTTCAGATAAAGAAACACAAATGGCTCTAATAAACATGAAGGGATGCACATATTCATTCACACTAAGTAAAAGGCAAATTAAAACTATATGGTGATATTTTATTGTTCCTATTAAATAGGGAACAATTCAAAATTTTATGCATACGCTTTGTTGATGTAACTCAGAGAGAGAGTGATTTTTTCATATGTTACTGGGGGAGTACAAAACGCAACAATCTTTATAGAGGGCAATGTGGCAAAATCTGTTAAATGATCCTGCAGATAAATAGATGTATTGTAAGGCTATTCATTACTACTTTGTAAAATACAAAAGAGTCAAAACAATTCAAATATACATAAATAAGACCCTGGCCAAATAAATTCTGACACATGTGCATGATGAAGTAATATACAACTATGGAAAAAAAACTAAGGAGGCTCTCTAAATTTTGATTAGGAAAAATCTCTAAGCTAGATTGCTAAATTTAAAAAGGCATGGTACAAAAAAATACAGTGTGCTATCATTTGTCAGCACAAGAAGGGAGAACATTGAGAATATTACTTCTGCTTCTATTTGCGTATGTCCTATGGAGATGCAGTGACGTGTGAGATCACTTGGGTTTGCATGTGGACGTGGAATAGCATGCACAAGGGCAAAATGAGGCGAAAGACTTTTTACTGTATATATTTTATACTGTTTGAGTTTTTGAACTGTGTGAAAGTATAATTCCTCTAAAATTTGACAGTAATCTTTAATCAGAAACTGATCTGTTTAAATTTTATGATCAAGGTCACCCTTGTCACATCTGTCGAGTTGGCTTATTCTCTTATTAAATATGTGTTACACGGCATAATTTTGTTAACTCTTAATGTAATGGAGTACTCTTAGTATTGCAGAATTAACTTACAAGTCATGGTGGGTTGGTACTTCCCAGTAATATCCTGTTATCATATTCCCTAAAATATAGCTGTGACAAAGATCCTCAGACCACCGTCATTGAAAATGGCAGAAGCCAACGGGGCCGCTTTTCCTTTGAAGTGTTCCGGTTCGTGAAACACAAGAATCAGAAGATGTCCACCGTCTTCCTGCACTGTGCGACGAAGCTCTGCAGGGCTGATGACTGCCCCTTCCTTATGCCAGTATGTTTTTAGCAACTTTATTCTGAGCTGTTGAACTGATCCAAGCTGGAAGGTTATCAAGTGTTAGGAACTAATTTCTCCGTAGAAAGTGAGTACGCAGCAGTGTGCTTGAAGAAGGATTTTTTTTCATTCATCCAGTAAAGATTTATTGAGTGCCTACTTTGTGCTAGGCATTATCCTGGGAATACAGAGACCTGTGCATGAGTTCTGAATTCACTTGGCTTATCCCTTAGGAGAATGAGATGGTCATGGAAGAAAGTAAGACAAAAATGTTTTGGTGCAAAGGCAGACGTATACGTGGGTTGTGGTAAGAGGCACTATTCACCATGGTCAGAGAGATGAAGCAGGAGAGGCTGGGAGGCGTGGTGGAAGGGATGCAACTCAAGTGGTGACTCTGAAAACAGATGAACCCCAAAGGGCAAAATCAAGTGTGAGAGACAGTCCATGCCAAAGGATGCTCAAAGTCACAGACACATGACAAAGAGCAACCAGGGGCTTCTAGTCCTTGAGCAGGGGTGCTGAGCGGAGCAGAGGACGATGAGAAAACCTGGGATGCGGGCAGGGCCAGCACTGGAAAGTTAGATTAGGAATCCCTCGGATTAAAAATTAAAAGCTGTGAAAAGTGTGGATCTGGACTCTGTACTGCCACCACTAAAATATAGATACATTTACTAGTGAAGAAAAAAAATTCTATTTCTGACAAGCCCCTTAGAAGGTTCCATTAGTATTCTCACCTGAGAAAAATGCAGTCATGTTTTTTGATTTGAAATAGCCTTAATGTGTTTATAATTATACTCAAATTCATGCATTTCTTCACAATCATTGATTGCTTTAGTCCTAACTAGAAATATCACACGGGGTTAAATGGAGAGTCCACATTTCCTTGGCTCTGTCCTGACCAACATTTCAGGGGAAGATTTATTAAAGGCTTGAGAGAAATAAAAGTAGAAAAGTTTGATAAACACAGCTCTTTTTCAGGAGGGCAATTGAGCCATGTAAATTAATGAGGCAATGCACAATTACAACAGGAAGAAATAAGAAATGTGGCCCCAGCCAGGATAAGAAACACTGCAACAGTTATATGCAAAGTAGTTAAAATAAATGCACAGAAGTAAATGAATAAAATTAAACATTTGGTATCTCTTCCAAAAGAATCTGCATTCCAAATGGCCATAAAGAAACAATTGTGGGCTGGTGTGGAATTTCATTTATTTTCATTAACTCCTTAGATTTGTGGCCACAGAGAAAGGCGAGATGCGGGGAGGAGGACCACTTGGAGCCCCCAGAGTACTTCTGGCAACGCTGTCCTCTCTGCCGGCCCCATCATTACTCGGAGCGGTAAGAGTACTGCTCCTTTCCTGGTGGTAAAAGTGTTCCAGCATGGCTTGTTAGTTGTCTTCCAAGGAGAACTCAAAGTGGTTCCTAAAGAGTATTAATTAACTGTGAGGTGAGATAAACTGCTAGACAACTGTAATTTCACAATAGTTTTCTGTTTATTCAACTTACACATGACGGGCAATATTATCTTCATCACTTTTCCCTTTACACACACACACACACACACACACACACACACACACACACACACACACACACACACACACACACACACAACACGCACGCACACATGTATACACTACTGGACATGTTATATTTTCCCATCCGGATCCACTCTGCCCTTCCCTGGCCCATGTGAACAGCATCCCCTGGCTGCCCCGGCTGAATAGTTTCTGGCTGCACTTGTCCAATAGGTGGCGCTGTCCGAGGATGAGTGTGAAGTCCATGCAGCTCTTGCCAGACAAGTCTCCCCATACTACTACTGAAAGTTCTGGAAACCTTCCCCGAACCCATAACTTGACTCTCTTGTGAATTCCCTCCATCTTTATAAGTAGTCCTATTAAACCTCCTTAAATTGCCTGTTTGGATACCATTTGCAATATCCCCACCAGTGCGCTCATTTGTGCTCATCAATCTAGTGGACACACCTGTTCATACACATATATTCTCATGTGTACATCTGTGCATGCATTGTCACACACACTCTCCAAATGGGATATTGCTTAATGAGCATAAACCCAGAGACATACAGAATCAGCTGAATAAAACAGACATGCCTTATAAACAACACATACAGAAGTCTGAAAAACTGGTTCCGGTTCCAGCTTTTGTCCTAACAAGATGTAGGACTTGGGAGTTCACTTCTCTAGGCAAAAGTTTCTTCGTTTTAAAAATAAAGGTTTATAAAAGTAGCCTTTGATACTCTTTCTAACTCTATAGTTCTAAAGTTGTCTTGAAAAACACAGCAGAATTCTGATTTGGATTATACGGTAATAATTTTTTCTCTATTTTATATTAGCCACTATCATTATGTTTCAGTTAGATTATCTTTACCTTTTCTTCCACACCTCCTGTCCCACAATGAAAAGAAAGTTTTACCTGAAATGGGTAATTAAGCAAAAAGTCACTTGGGCCTGAAATCCAAACAATTGCTTTAATTATTCATTCATTACTGTTTGTGCAGACATATTATTATTTTAAAAATAGGCCCTTTAAAATGCAGAAGTTTATTAAATATGAAATTTCAAACTTAGCCCATGCTCCCTGAGGGTCTGATATGTTTTGAATGGTTTGAAAATGATTGATGTGTGGTTTGTCAAAGGCTCAATTCTTATCTCCATCAAGCTGTCAGAAATAGCTCATAGAATTACACTGCATGGAAACTCAGCTCTTGTTGCCAATAATTAGGAATACTTTGGGGTAGGCCCAATAAAAGAAAATAATCCATATTTCTGTGGAGCATATCTGGGGTCAGTTTGCTGTAAGAAAACAATGTTGAAAGTGACAACTCTCCATGTTGAGTAGATGACTTTTCCTCCTTATTAACTTCCTTACTTGAACCAAATCAAATTTAAATATTACAAATTGTAAATAATTTGCTAGTGATGATAATTTTATAACTGACTCAAAATTATTAAGACCTCCAAATCCCAGTAAAGATGGCCAAGTACAAGTTTCTAATCCTACCATAACTAACCAGCCATCCGAAGTTACCCCCCACAGCACGTCTAGTCATCCAAAATATCTATGCTCAAAACTCAAAGAGCTAATAATGCCTTTGATAACAATGCCTCTGATGTCTTGCCTGGATTTCTTCCTTTCCAATTTCCACCTGTTTCCACCTTGAAGATGACATTTATTTCCCAATGCACTAGGGTTATCTCTGTCACCTTGGTCTCTCCACCAGCAAAGCCTCCGAAGAATCGTGTTTAAACCTTCCAGTTCCCCTTGATTCTCCTCTCACTCTCTGTGGGTTTATTTCTGGTAATGTTCATAAATAGCAGTAAGGTGGTCCTTATTTTTGGATATCATGGTGGCCTCACCACCTAGAGGACCATGTGTAAAAATATTTACATTATAATACTATAATAATCCATGCAAAAACATTTATTTTAAATTCCATATAAACATAACTCAGGAATCAAGCTCTATCCATCCACAGGCAAGTTCTATGCAAACTTCATGTCCAGCTTAATGACCAGGGCTCCCTTCTTCACTTTACCTTTACCTTAGTTCCACTAGAATTTATCTCTGCCGATCCTGAGGCCGATTTTCGTAGACAAGTCCAATTTCAAGCTTAATTTGCTCTCTCAAAGCTCTCTGATACTTAGAATTTTTGCTGTTTGCTCATTGAACCACTCCTTCCACTAGATGTCTGGCTTAGGTCAATTTTAATAAATTGTTAAGCCTCAGAACTTCTGTTTTGCTTTGTTTTAATGAAATCAAATACTTGCTGTTTTTTTTCCTCCCCAACATTGTTAATCTTTTTTGTTAGTTGATTTAGGAAAATATTCACGTCCTCAAAATTCAAAATCCTCAAAATTCATGAGGTGTTCTTTTTAAGCTCTGAAATGCTAAAACTATTTGGTAGGGAAATGCTTATCGTTGGGTACAATTCTGGAAATTTAAAGGTACAGTCACTGGATAACAGTAGTACCTAATTTTTTTTAACATAAATTTCTACTCTTGTCCAACTCAGTTTTATGGGTAGCTAATAATTCACTCTAGCATGTTTATGTAGCCCCTGCATGGGACAGACACTTTGCTAGGAACTAGAGATACAGTAGAGAATAGGTCACGATCTTTGCCCTCTGGGATCAGCATTCAAAGGTGAAGATAGACTATTAACGGACATAACACAGTGGAGAGTAAAAAGTTTCAAGGCTCTCAACTTGAAATATGTGGTTCATTTTACTGCACAGTTAACTGAAGATTTAAAAAATAGTTTTCTTGTGCTCTGAAAGGAAAAATATTCATTCTGCATATATCTTTGCACTGATGTTCACTTTTCCCATTTATTTCAGCTGCTTATAAGAGAGAAAAGCAGAGAATGGCAGTTTATCTGCCACTTTTGGTTTTCAAACTGCCATGGTGTTGCTGCTATCACTTGCCTCCTGTGGGTCCTCGGCTAGCTATGTGTTTTGTTGAAGAGCTCACCAAATTTAGAATTCCAGTCTGTTTAAATTCCAGAGGTTTCTTTCAGTGTATATGTATATAAGACTAGCTTGGTCTGAGAGAAAAACAGAAGTGTGTGGTGATAGAAAGCTCCTCGAAAATGTCTAGCTCCCCTTTCTAGACAGCACTTTGATTTTCTTTTAATTGCAGTGATCCTAAAACTACAGGATACCAGACGCAGCAGATAACAGATAGAGTTGTTCTTGCTACCCTTATTCACTATCAAATACAGTTTCAAACAATATCCAAACATGACACACGCTGATTTCAGCCACCTGCCAAAGGTAGGATGCTTTCAGTTTGTCAGAGCCCTGGAACCTGGAGCGGGTGTGGCTCACTTGGCATTTTGTCCCCACATGGAGATTTTGTCCACAGCCAAGTCCTCGTGGGTGACACCTGGGATGGTCTTCTTACAGAAGTGCTGGTGGTAATGTAAGAAAGGAGGAGATATTCTGACTTCTTTTATTAACCTGAAATTGCAGAAAATGGTGGGGGCATCCATTATAGAACTTTTGCCTAATTTGGGACACATAAGAGGAAGCTTTCTATTCTTTAACATAAACCTTTTTTAAAGCAAATAAATGTGATTTCTAAACAAGGACTAACTTTTTAAAAGGAGTTTTAGAGCATTATATATTCTCCTCCATGTTCCAGTGAGGCACCTTGTCTTGGGAAAGGGGCACACAGATCTTTTAGATGAATTAGTCACAGTTGCGCATCCCATCTATTTACATGAGAAAGAATTGTCCTTATAGGGTGATGTTGGTTGGAGGTTAGGATTTTCTCAAGGATGCCCTATAATGAAAATTTGTATTTTTTTTCTTTTTGTCCTACAGCAGTGTACTGCACCATTCTAAATAATCCTATGAATAAGTGCTCTATGTATTTTGGACTTTGTACTTCAGGATCAAACAGCAGAACCGTCATTTCTGCCAAGACTCATGTCTGAAAAGAAATGGCATCAGATGTTTTATAAATATCTCACCAGCTTCTCCCATCAGTTGTTTCAAATACTAATCCTGAAGTTATGTAGTTTGAGATATTCATCTCTTACACTAAAAATATTTCCCATACTTTTATAGTTTATATTATTTTAGAAAAAGGACTCTGAAGCTGAGCTTTTATTTAAGCATATGTTTGCTTTGTCATGGTGGCTGTGACAGATGGAGATTTCTCCATCTGCAAAATGGGGGTAGCAGTAATAGCTAAACCATATGGCAGTTATGAGAATTAAATGTGATAACATATGAGATAGGACTTTGTAAACAGTATGGCATTACACACATTAATTGTAATAATATTTATACTCTAGAATCAGTCAACTGCACACATTTTATGGTTCAAATAACAAACACAGACACATATACACCCATGTTTTTAAACGCAAATATAAAACCTACTCTTTGTACAATCTCAAGGGTTGATTGCTGTATGATTACAAAATGGGTAACAAAAATTGGGAAACCAAGTGAATGTGTTCGTTGCGTCTATTACGTTTGCCAGGGAAAAGTGAAAAATCAACAGCTTCAGTCTTTAACAGATGCAAATAAAACCACAATTCAATCTCAGGAGTCATGTTTTCCTTTCATTTAGTCATTAAGTGTGAATTTATCCTCTTGGAACTTAAAATGATGTTTTTGCAGATTATGATGGGCAAATTGACAATACTTAAAATAGAGTGGCACTAAATAATGAATATTTCTCTGTAGCAGAATAACAAATGACAGGTTATAGGGCTCTAAAAAATGTAATAGCTGTTCACAGTTCCTGCCCCCACTAACATGACTGGAGAGAGAATGATGAAGCAAAGTCGGCAGGAAAGAATACAGCACAGCGCATTTTGTGATTATATTTGTGTGCCCAGGGCAGCGGCAGGGCATGGGCTTGGGGGAACGGACAGATGATAAAATCTCAGACATATGAAACAGGAAATGGGAAAGCAGATGGTTTAGGGGGATTTTCATTATTATTTTCCCCAGGAAGCTTGTACGTGAAGGTGAGGGGACATCTAGATAAAGAGTAATTACAGAATTATAACAAACGTAGGTAAATATTTGGAGTCACAATGCTTTTCTTTTCCTTTTTTCCCCCTCCAGATGAGACTCCAACCAACAATTCACAGCTTGGTAAGATAACTAACATATATTGAAAATGAAAGTATAATTTAAAAAAAATGTTAAGTATTTTTTGGTGATCAGTTACAAAGCTGTAGTCAACTACATGTAATGAGCCCTGATTTTACAAGTTTGTTATATTGTAAATCACAGTTTACTGAGGATTTCTGAGCTCATATGCAACCTGTTGGTCAATTTTTATAGCACTTTATAGATGATTTTTTTTGTCTGCCCAGGGAATACCAGGCCTCTAATATATACAATCCTTTGGCATTGAACTGAATTATAATCAAATAAACTATAGCACAATCCAGTCTCATGCTGTTATTCTGCAACATACTGATGAAAGATGCTTTGCAGATGTAAGTTGGAATAAGATGAGATCAATCTGATATTGGACCTTCCACTGTGTGTGATTATTACTTGCAGGTTCTCCAAACGAACCTCCTTTCCAGCTGAACGCCGTCACCAGTGCACTGATATCAGGGATGGTCGTTCTAGGAGTCACGAGCTTTACCCTTCTCCTGTGCTCACTGGCCCTTCTACACAGGAAGGCACCCACCAGCTTGGTGCTGAATGGCATACGAAACCCAGTCTTTGACTGACTGTAACAGGCTCTCGGGAGGCGTCACTGGCTGTATCGTGTGTAACTGCAGTCAGTGTTCTATCTGAATTGAATGCCAGCCAGCATTTGGTATTTGTAGGTTTGAGAGATTTCACAGTGTAGCTTGTCAGCATGACGTTAGTGAGAGAATTGTGATAATATTGCTCTTGTCACTTATGTTTGTGGTCAGCCCTATTTGTATGGCACCAGTGGGTATACTGACAATAAGCAAACACCATTCAGGACTTAGTTCTTAGTCATTATTTCACTTTATTTCAATTTTCTTTTGATTAGTGGTTTTATAGATAAAAGATAGGCATAGAAAAAAAAAGAATTTGTTGCATTTTATCCCTAAGCATTAAAACCTGTTGTGATGGCATTTAGATTTACATTTGTGGTCCTGAAATGAAAGTTGCTTTTTGTTTTTTTCCAGATAATTGCAGCTTGGGGATATGTTTTAATTGGAATGGCCAATTTAGACACCCGAGATTTAATTTCTCATTCTATGACCTCCTATGTTTTTGGCTGATTTCCATGTCTGAAGACATTCCTTTAAAAAAAGAAGAAGAAGAAGAAAAGAAACCTCTTAAAATGTATCTTAACCTGGGGGAAGCATCCATTTGTGTGGCAAACAGTAAAAATAGTCGTGAACTTCCAAAGGATACTAAGTGACCCTAGATCATTATTCATTTGCTCCAAATGGCTATGATCCATTTTCTCCTTCTGGTTCAAGTGGAACATCAGCACACGTTCACTCTGCTCCCGGGTAAACTACACCAGCTGCCATTGCAGCTGCGCTCCTGGCAGTGCAGCAACTGCCAAGACGATTCTTAATTCAGTAACCGTTACCTGGGAAAGCAGACAGCAGTCGTGGGAAGAGGCCGTTGGCCCCACACACAAGCACGGCGTTCCTGTTTGCATTTTTAACAACCTAGGTTCCTTTTTTCTTTTTTTTTTTTTTCTGTTTTTCTCCTAGAACAAAAGGAAACAGGTTAAATGTGCTTTGCAGAGCTTTGTTCGCATCTCTACAAAAAAAAAGATTCCCTTTCTTACAAATTTCTGATGCAGGTAAGACATACGGTCTGGAGGAAGCCTACCTTTTAAGGTGTCTTCTTGAAGGTGTCATGATTGCCATGGAATAAACAGTATTTTCCTCTAGCAGTAAACTGCGAAAAGCATTTTATCCTTTATCTGTTTTTCAAAAAGTTTCAAAAGCCAAGTTTTAAGCCTATATTCTTACCAAGAAACAATCTTTCCTTTGTTCAATCTAGCCTTTGCGCAACTGAACACATAAAAGGATTCAGTGACAAACACCAGAACCCGGGATGAACAGCTACTAAAAGTGCCATTTTTCACATAAACATTGCTGTAGAGATGAATTTCCGTTTAACATTTGTGACCCATTGTTCAGGACTTAATTATACTGAACTACATGCAGATCACTATGCAATTTTAGATTTGTTTCAAATGAAGTGCCTATGCTCTGAAGTTAATAATTAAATCAATCGTCAAATCAAAAAACACCTTTTCTCCAATTTGCCCGACTAGTTCAGAAGAAAATATTTGTATTGCAATAATCAGCTGTATAATTGCCTCAACTTCTTCTTTCAAGGTGTAGACACAGCCAAAGGGAAATGGCATCTGGAAAGTCTCCAGTTAATTTCTTCAATGTAACAAGGTCTAACACTTAAAAAGCGAATCTCCTCTTCCTCATGTTACTTAAAAATAACTTTGAAGTGACCATTCTGAACTTTATCTGTGTTAGCAAATTTATTTACTAATTTAAAGGGGAAAATCCTACAGAAAAAAAAAAATGGACCATGCCACTTATGTGACCCTCTGTATACATGGATAGTATTGAAATATCCTGGTAAATCTATTTCAGATACTTTAAGTGAATTGCCATTGATCCGAGGATTAAATCCTGTGAATAGGACACTATATCACTGAAACTGGTTTGTCAGTTTGATTTTTGTGCTTTGGGGATAATTACTGTTTCAGCTGTTAACCTGTTAAATTCTATACACCATTTTATAAAACTAAATAATGGACGTATCATTTTGCAAGCAACTTAAATCTCATATATTTTTTGCTACCCTTTCATCATAAATGGGAGATCCACAGCTCTAGTGAGACAAGCCAGGTTTGCTTTATATAGCTTTGTTCTTACAGACCTGCAGTTATAGGTTGTACTGAGTTATAGTGTGAAATTATTACACAATTATTATAGTGTGAAAAAAAACCTTACAAAATATGTGCAAATGTTCCTTCAGTTTTAATACCTCAAACTGTTTTTTTTTTTTTTTTTTACACTTCAGGGGTAAGGTCTGATGACATGTAAACAATGATTGTTTAATAAAATAATTGTAAATGAATATCTTTAAAACAGTGGCCTTTTCTTGTTTTTTTTTTTTGTTGTTGTTGTTGTTGTTGTTTTGTTTTTAAGATAGTTCTCCATCCTCCTCTCAACATTCTTGTCAGCTGTGGAAAATGTGAGGCAGTGAACTTCTTGAAGTGAGAAAAAAACAGGAGAACAAGTAGGTGGGAGATACTTGTTTGTGAACACTCATGAGGCATAGAGTGAAGACATCTCAGAGGACCTGGCAGGAGAGAATTGTCCCAGGATGGGGAGGCTTCTATCCTGACAGCGGGGGCTATGAGGCTAGCAAACATTTGCTTTCATTTTATATTTATAAGAAAAATAGCAAGCTGACCATAGATCAATTGCTTTTGCAAGTAAGATTCCTCAATTATTTATAAGTGGGGAGACATTTAATACAAAACAATCCAAATTTGTAATTTAGAAAAAAATATACTTGGGTTGTAAATGAAGCAAACACCAGGGTTAGCTGGTGTATTAGCCCTGGTTCTCCAGAGAAAAAGAACTAATAGGATGTATGTATATACAGAGATTTATTTTAAGGAATTGGTTCACGTGATTATGGAGGTGACAAGTCCCAAGATCCGCAGTGGACAAACCGGAGACCCAAGAGAGCTGGTGATGTATGTCCAGTCTGAAAGCCAGCAGGCTCAAGACCCCAGGAAGAGCTCTTGTTTCAGTTCTAGTCCTGAGGAAGGAATAAACTGGTGTCCCGGTTAGAAAGGCAGTCAGGTGGGAGTAATTCCCTCTTAGTTACGGGAAGGTTAGCCTTTTTTGTTCTATTCAGACTTTCAGCTGATTAAATGGGTCCACTCACATTAGGGAGGGCAATCTGCTTTACTCATTCATTCAAATGTTAGGTCTCATCCAGAAACATCCTACAGACACACCCAGAGTAATGTCTGACCAAATGTCTGGGCCATCCTTGGCCCCAGTCAAGTTGACACAAAATGAACCATCACAACTGGCAGATTTGTAAACACACTATCAATATGTATCACGCTGCTAACATACTGAAACATAAAGGGAATTAATAATAAAAGTATTACAAAATGTAACAGTTTCCACATGAAATGATTTTGAAATATTTAATGTCTGGAGGCAGGGCTTGTGGGCAGAGTCCTCTTTTATAGTAGTTAAAAGGATGGATCAAATAGAAAAAAGACAGGGCCATGAGTAGATGGTGAGTAGTGTGTTCCAAAATTGCCCTGCATTAGCCCACATTATCAGGAGAAACAGGGCAGAAGGAATCCTAGCATCAAAGTCCTGGTTCGACCTATGTCCTGCAGCATTGGTGCTGAGGGTGCTGGTAGCCACGGCGTGGAGGGAGTGGTGAAGTTAGCAGTGACAACAGACCAGAAACAGTGAAGAACATCAGGCAGCAAAGCGGAGACAATGGGGAGCAAGTGCACCAGGGGAAGTGCTGGACCCTGGGAGGAGAGGCAGCTTCTTTGGTAGCAGTTTCTACCTAGTTCACTGATAGAAACAAAAACAAGCCTCTGGTTGCTGTTACCCATATTCCTCATGATGGTGACTTGTCTTGTCAAAGAAAATGCAAACTGGAAAAACATAAATTAGGTTTTCATGTTTGTGAGAGTATCTTGCCTGGTAGCTTGTAAAAAGTGTCAGTCTTTGCAAATTTGAAGAACAGGGGAGAACTAAAATAACCTTGATTAATGCCCCATTTTGCTGAGATAGCCAGGAGACAATTGGTTTGGGGAGCATCTCTTCATGGGTACTAGACATATTATTTGGAAATCTCTGTTCAGTAAACTTCATTTAAAAATGCTTTGTATTCTTGGCAAAGTGAAATTGAGAACTCAGATGATTATCTGCCCTGTCAAACCTCCAATTCCCTTTTGCCTCAAGTATCTGGATAGGTTTTGTTTTACTTAAATGGCCAACATAATTACCTCATTTTCCCTTTCATTTTCTATGTTGAAAAGAGAAGTAACATCATTATATGAAGGTTTAATCAAAGGCAACCTGGCCCAAATTTTGAGGTTAGTTTCCAGCAGGAGCATAGCTGTATTAGAATTGCCCGAAGCAGAATCTACTACTGGATAATCCTGCTGGTTTGGCTAATCAGCTGACGTTGGAAGCACCTGGGAGAGTGTGTGACAATTTCATGCAACTCTGACTCAAAGTTATACAGATCCTGAAGCTATTTCTCCTCTGGTATGTAGTTTTGCAAATTCAGAAATTATTTACCACTTGGGGATTGGACCTGATTTTATTTTATAAGCTATTGTTTTGCTAACATATATTTTGTTGTTTATAAAATGAGATGGCAGAGAATGATGCAGAGTCCTGGTGAGAGAGAATTGAACCCAGCCATCTCTCTTAAATCCTGTGGAGATAAATCACAATCTTTTTGCATCACCCTCACTCTTGAAACACAATATGGAGCATTAAAAGATTTACTAAAACTTTAATGCTTTTTTTCCAGTTTGTCAATGGATCCGTAACGAGAATTTCTCTTACTTCTTACTCCACCATCTCTGGTCCCACACTAGCCCTTGTCCTAGGGTCCAAAATGGAGAAGGGTCCAAAGTAGAGGCAAAGTAGAGGCAAAGATGGTCAGACACCATCAATAGTTTAAGGAAATTTCCTGGAAGCTGCCACAGGAGACTTCCTTGTACTTCACTGGCCAGAACTCCGTCACACAGTCACAGTACCACAAGGGTGTCTTGGGAACTCTGGGTATCTGTGTGTCCAGCTGTCACCAGAGGATCTGACTTAAACCCATGTTACTCAAATAGGGTCATCATTTTACTCACAGCTTTAAAACATTAGATACATTGATTTATGTACAAGGATGTTATATATAATAATATGTAAATATATAAAATCAGTTATAGAAAACCTCTACCCAGTGGGAAAATGTTTATGCTATAATATAAAAAGAAAAAAGCAGAATACAGAAACATATATATAACATGAGCACATAGAAAAGCAACAGGAAGGAAATTGATCAAAAGATTAACTATGGTCAGTTAGGAAAAATAATTGATTTTTATATTAGTCTTCTTATATTACTCTCTAGCATGTTTTATTTCTTTCTTTTTGAGAAACTATCCAGATTAATTTAAACCAGAAAGGAATTTTAGTGGTATGGTAATTTGGAAGTTGAGGAAAATGTTTTGTCTATATTACTGAAATAATTGTATCAGTTCTCAGCTTTATTTCAGCTACTGAAAAACAAATTCTTTGTATCTAATCTAATGAGCATATACAGCAAGAAAACAGAAATCCAAACCTGAGAGACAGTGAAAATGCAACTGCTTTGTTTATTCCTAAGCGACTAACATTTTACTCAACATGCAAATAGTCTGCAATGCACTTTAGATTATACGGTGGCAGACACTAAGCAGGTTTGAGAGAACTCTGGCTTCTATTGACAGCAATGGATGAGCTCTCTGACTCATTGTTTTTCAGTTGTGCATTTGTTTTGCCCACATCACTAGCATTTATTATGGTCACACAGCCAGGCTCACTCCGACACTGAGTTTGTGCTCTGGGAAATGGCTGAGAAGCATCATCGTCTTCATTATGTCAGCCATGAAAATTATGTTTGTCTGTTCTCTCTGGAGTTGATGGCTGGAATGTTGGAAAACAGTATCAAGGCATTTTCCCTCTCACCCTGAGGGAAAAAAAAACAACACATGCCAGCATTATTTTTTTATTTTACTAATAACCTGTTTTCCCCTTGCCCTTTAGAGCTGAGAAAAGCTGCATGTAATGAATGCTTATTTGTACATAAAGGCAATTTCCAGAATAAGGATAATGCCACTGCCTGTCAATTCTTGAGAGAAATGGCACATGAAACAGACAGAGAAATTCTCCAGATTACCCCCTTTTGTTGAATGCTACTCATATTTTGAAGTAAACAAATAACCATTTTCTGTGCATTTTCACCTCACCCCATCGCCCCATCAGAACAGTGATAATTGCTTTGTGGACTCTTCGTCTTCCCTCCATTACCTACTAAGTACCCCTTGGAAGGGGGTGGCCAGGACGGCACTGTAAATACAGCTCTGAGTTCTCAATTCCCGCAGATCTGAGCAAAAAGGCTGCAGCAGCTTCTCTCCCTTAACTCATGAACTTTATGTGTTCAATTTTTTTCCTCAAAAAGGGATCTTCCCTCAAAATGGCAACCAGCGAAAGATCTTTATACATACATACATGGTCTGAAATAATGCCTTGAAGACTGTGGTTTTTCCCACATTGTCAACTGTAGGGTTCAAAGGGGTCGCATCTGGCCTCAGCTTAAAGATCATCATTTTTCTTTCTTCAGAGGGGATTAAGAAAATAACAGAGCCAAGGGTAGCACATCGATGTGTCCATTTGGCTCTTCAGTTCAAATTACGTCCCCCAGTACCTAAACTCCGTACTAACTCTAAATGGAAGGCAAGAAGCAAAGCCTAATGTGCTGTTTTAAATGTAGGTGGAAGAGAAGACGTTGAGGCTAAATTTTAAAACCACACCAGGATATATTCATTCTGCTCTCACATTTAAATAATGCTCACATTAAATAATTGTTCCAAAGGAACTGTCAAGATGAAACAGTCAGTTACAGCTTCCCGAGCTGAGCTCTGACATCTATAAAAGTCTACGGCTCACAGTGAAGCTATGAAAATAATTTTTTAAAAAACTCATTTGCAAAACATGAGCAAAACCTTATTTCTGTCTGATATTGGCAGAAAAATGAGCATGTTTTATAGTATTGATTAGACGAAGCTTTCGAGATTATATTGATCATGCAGGGCTAGCCCAAAGGATCTGAGCCAGGTGGGACAAAATTGAGTTTTGAGGACCTGTGCATAAATTGCAAAGGTATAGGCGTTGTAGCTTTAACTTTTAGCCTAGATATCATCTTTATCTGTGCTTCTTTTGCTCAGGGAAAACGTGGGACTGACTATGAAAGGCAGAAGCTCGTACTCAGTGCCTAGAGCCTCTTGGGGGTCGTCTTGACGTCGAGGGACTGAGCACTTTGCTTGTGAAGCAGGTTGCTCACTCCAGAGAGGTGATATGGGATTATGGCCAGCACTGGTGTGCCGTTAAGAGAAAAATAATTGGAAACTTGCGATAACTCTAGGACCCTTGTCCTCCACGTGTGGTCCCCTGGCCCTCTCCGTCAGTTTTACCTGGTAACTTGTCAGAAATGCAGTTTCTCAGAACCCCGTTCAGATGTACTCATGCAGAAACTCTGGGAGTGGAGCCCCAGAGTTTCTATTGAGCAGGACGTCAGTTGATTCTGCTGCCTGTTAAAGTTTAAGAACCACTACTCTGGAATAAGATCGAAGGCAATTCCAGAAAGCTGAAAAGAGATCACCATAGACAGGTGACATCATCTGTCTGTCCCCAAACAGAAAGAAGGAGCCACTCCTTCCTGGAGTCTAGTGCTGGAAATGCACCTCCGTGAGGAAATCAATCTGTTTTCTTCTGTCAGTGTTTTGACCTAAATGGTTACACTTTTTTTTTTTTTTTTTTTTTGAATGATCACCAGGGCTGATTCAGCTGACCTGGCTGGGCAGGTGTGTACTTTCTTTCTCATGTCTCCTTGTTTATTATCTATGCTTAGTATTTTATATGCTGAGTTAAAGGGGATGAACGTTTCAAATTGAGAAAGATGTTCTTTGGTCAGACATCCACACATCTCAGTTCCTCTGTGACATGTTCCCCAAGGACAGAAAATGCTCCAGGACATGGAAAATTTCTACTGTTTAAATTGTGTAGAGTTGGTCTCTAGAAATATTTGTAGTGGAAAAAAAAAAAAACCTGTGCTTTGGAATCAGACAGACCTATTTGAGTCACAGTCTGTCCCTCGTTAGCCATGTGACTTTGAGGAAGTCATTTAGCTTCTTTGAACCGCAGCTTCCTCATCTATGAAGTGAAGAGTCTCATACCAACTTCTTGGATTCATTTGAGGACCAGGGATACTCTATGCAAAGGCCTGGCACCTGGTAGGTGTTAGACCTTCCACTTTCCCGGACTTTCCCTTATTACTGCACCCGCTCTTTGCCATTCCTAGGGTTTCTGACTTAGTTTGTTTCTACACAGCATGGTGGATGGTTAGAGCATGGGCCATGGGGCAGCACACCTGGGTTTGAATCCCAGTTCTGAAATATATCTTTGTTTTCCTCATGTGCACAAACCGAAAAGCACTACTACTTACCTTCACAAGTTGTTCTAAGGAATAAATGAGTATAGAGTGCTCATCAAATGACTGACAGTAAGCACGCCATTCATGTCAGCTGTTACTGTTACCCCCATTCCTCAGCCCTGTTGTGACTTCACTTTCTTCCTTATTCTGCTTGTACCTTAAAAATAGTACTTTAGTGGGAAAAAAAATCTGTTCATTCATTCATTCAGCAAATATTTTTGAGGCTCTACCACATGAAAGGACTTGAGCCCAGATAGATCTCTGCCGCAAGTTTTTGAAGATAGATTTGCGTTTATCACTTACTGCTCCTCCAAGTTAGTTTCCTAATCTGGAAAATGGGGATAATAATAATTCTTTCTGTATCCATGTTAGAGTGTTGTAAATAAAATGAGGTAGTAAAGGGGATGCCAAAAACTGAAATGGAAAGCTTCCAGGCCTTATGGTAATCAAACCATAAACAGCTCCTCAAAGAGCACAGCATCGAGGCGGAGGAATACAGCCACTGCTCCTTTTTTCCAGACGCAGCCCCCAGTCTCCTGTTTGTTTTTGTTCTTTAGCACTCTGAGTAGGATGGGATGAGGGAGAAGAACAATCCATTTAACAAGTATGAAATAAATAAGTCGAAGGACCAAATTCACAAGGTTTTCCTCTTTTCAGGGACTTAAACTAAATCTCTAGGCACTGCTTCAAATATGTTGTGTATTACCAAGGTTATTTGGTGGGAAGAATGTTTATCTGCCACCAAGATTACCCCCTGAAAACAAGATCTCGATTTTCGAGCACATTTGAGCGTTGAGGGAAGTGCAAGTCCTTGCCTGCGCCAGGCGGCCGTACTCTGGGTTCCTGCAGATCTGTCTCAGAGCCAAGGGGACAAAGCTGGCTGGGATGGGGCCCCTTCTCCATCAGGGTCATGATGCTAGGGTCTTAGGTTCGTCTTGCTGCTCCTCAGAC
Organism: Camelus bactrianus; assembly: GCF_048773025.1. Lineage (NCBI taxonomy): Eukaryota > Metazoa > Chordata > Mammalia > Artiodactyla > Camelidae > Camelus > Camelus bactrianus. The sequence continues at coordinate 42,616,306 of NC_133539.1, forward strand.
CCATTGCCCCTGGATGTCTGGGTGTCCGTCAGGCTGCTCTCTTTCCTGGTACCTGTCACCTCTCATGACTGAAGTCCAGTTCTAATCCCTGACTTGTTCTCCACTTTCTTGACAGCCTGCATAGCCCTTTCCTCTGCCTCTATTGCTATCAGTTGCTACCAGGTCCTGTCCTGCTAGAACAAGAATCATGAGCTGCAATTCTTCCGACCAGAGTGTCTCCAGTATTGGAAGATTCCTCTTCTGGGTCTCCCCTGTCTCCCCTGTGGAATTTTACACCAGCCCAGGTCATGTCGAAGTCTGCCCAAGGTTTGATTTTGAATTTTAGGTGGTTGGCCTCCTGCCAGGGAGCCAGTGGCCGTGGGTTCTTAACCATGCTTCTTTGCAGCTTCTTTCTCTCACGCTGTAGTCTGCTGAGCAGTGGTGGCATCTGACAGCCTGGATCATGTGGGTCAAGACAAGGGATCTTTTAAAGAGAAAAAGGGTCATTTCAAACTTCCCTAGACAGCAATTCAAGAGAGCCAGGACTTTCAAATCATAAAATTTCTAAGAAGACAAGCAAAAATATTGTTAATTAAATGTTTAATCTTTATTAGAGCTAGCATATTAATTTTAAGTAGTTTTAATTTACAGTATAGCACAATCATGTATCCGTTGTAGCACAGAGTGCCCTCTCGTATAATCAATGCGTGTAGAATATTTATGCTCATTTTATTGGACTCTGGGCATAATTTTAGTATTGAATATATGGAAGGATTTTATGCTTGTTTTTATGACATTGTTGGCTTAAGCTAGCCTTACTTTTATGCCAAGTCTCTTGCCAAGAACACAGCTCTTAATCTCAACATTGTTTCAATGGGAAAATACATAAATACACTTTCATGAACATTTGCTTGTCTATAATCTCAATAAAGCTAATGGACAGATACCTAGATTTTTTTTCATTCTGTTGGGACTCTTTTTTCCTTGTGTTTCCCTTTTAGGATAATGATTTTCCTTCAGGTTATGTGACTGTGTTATGTGATGCTTAAGTCTTTTACTATGAATGAAGCACTCATTTTCTTGAGATAGAAAATTCTCAGGAAACGAATGTCTTAAAAAGTGCACATATGTGTATGTATGTATAAGTGTTATTACAACCAAACCAATCCTTAAGTAGAAAACAATTTCAATTTAAAAGAAAGCTATTGAAATAGAAAATAAAAGTTGATTTTACCCATCTCTGTTTTTTATTGTTAGTACTTTAACTCTTCTCTCAGTGTATTTCAATTTGCAGCCTCGTTCAGAGATCTAGATTTTATTTGGCCAGTGAGGCCTGAAAATCCTCTCCCTGATCATCTGGAACAAGATGGAACCTGACAGGTATAGCTGCAGTGCATAATGCCCTCAACAACCTTGAACATCTGGTGGTCGGTAGCAACGTAAGTCATACCCAGGGTCTTAGGTAAGACGCAAAGCAGGAAGTGATATGTTATAAGTAATACATTATAGAAAAAATGTTGAACAAAAAGTTGAGCATTCACTTTGGCAGATCATAATCTCCCAAAATTTCCATTGGATTCCTTTTGGTTGAGCTTTATTAATTTCCTGTAAGAAATGCAATAAGCATCTTTTCTACTTCATGTCTCATACTACTTTAATATAATAACATTTTAATAAAAATAGTATAATTACCTGTGGAAACATATGCATTGTAACTTTAAGTTTTCTGCTTTTGGAGAGAGGATAACTGTTAAGCCTAACCATGAAGACAGGTTAAGACAGCAATAAATGTAATTTGTTATTTTAAAATGCCCACTTTTAGACTTTATATAATAAACTATACATGCTAGAATAATAAGATCTCATAAACAGCAAACACTTAATCATCTTTTGTTTGTTATTGAAAACTTTTCATTTTATGCCAGTTGTTGTCTTAATATATTGTAAGATGCCAAACCTCACCATAATTTTTTCATACTAATGAAAATCATATAAATTTAGAAACTATTTTATTTCATCCATGCAATGTTCATTTCAGTCCGAAGAAAGCAAACATTTCCCACGCACACAGTGAATCTCTGTTAGTCCCATTTTAAGCTTGTCAGGTATTCTGATTTCAATCCTATTTGACCAATTTAAATTGCAATTTAAATGGTTAGATTCTAGCATTAGATTTTAATTACCTTCAATTCTATCAGAGTGGGTTCCAGCCCTTTGTAGCAAATTCATTTCCTGCTTAACCGGAAAGACAATGCTCTTTAAACAGGCTTTTCCTGGATACTAGTGCTTGCTTTCCCTGGAAAGAAATTGTTCTCACACACTCTGCTGTTTATTTCCTCTTATTCCAGGACAAATTTTTGAATAAAATAAGTAACACACACCATGCAAGGAAAAGACAAGATGAGAAACATGATAATATTCACTTCATGAAAAAACATGCTCATCATTTCTTTAATATATGTGTGGATTAAATATATTAAAATCCACATATATTAAAATATATTAACTCCACTGAGTGGATTTGTCATTTTAACTAGGATACATGAATGCTCCAAATATTAAGACTCTGCACCTTTAAACCTTTCTTTGCATAGGTCATTTCAAATACAAGCTTTCTCTAGAGAATATAATTGTGTAATTAAATAAAGTACATAGAAGAAAAGAAATCCTCACTAGTGGCCTGTGATTTCAAGCACAGCATAGATTAAAAATCAGAGACCCCTTTTGAAGTGTGCACGTGTATAGTTATTTGAAATACATTGTAGAAGATGTAGCAATTGAAAGTTTCATTTTTACTTCTGATTTAAGCTGTCACCAGGCATTTCTGGACGAGTCACTAATTGCTTCATGCCTCCAAGGGCCCGCTTAGTGCACTGAAGCAGTAACCTTCGAAGTGGTCCTACTGATCAGGAAGATTTAAGTTAGGCCCCAGAAGAAACCCACAATAGCATATACAGGAGTGCTAAAGTCAGGCATGCTGGAAAGGTCTTTGTGACTGCATGTAATAATTTTGGGAATACAAATATTGTCATATGTGAATAGGCGGATAAGGAACATGATTTCCTTTCCTCAACGCTTGAAGGATTTTCGATGTAATCAGTGACTAAAAGTGAAGGTGACTCTATTATGATGCTGCAGCATCTTGACAGAAAAGCTTCCCATTATTTGTACACCATTTTAACCAGATTCTAGTGTAGTGAGAGATTGCCAATTTCTTTCAATGGGATCTGTTGCCATTATAATCAAATCTGATGGGTTCTTGGCTCATTTTTAAAAGGAAGGACTGTTTACCCTTGAATAAAATAAGGAATAACCTAAAAAAAGAGTCAAATTAAAATTTTTATGAGATCTGCATCTCTCACATGATACATGCAGATATAAACAAAGAACGTACTGCTGGGCCTGCCACAGACCAGTATTACGGAAGGTACTACAGGCAAAAGTGGTTGATAGCTTTGGAGTCAGATGGGTCTTGGCTCTGCCACTTGCCAGCTGTGTGATCTTGAGCAGACTTCTTAATGTCCCCTGAACCTCAGCTTTCTTATCTATGAAATGGGGTGACCACAAGTAGCTGTGAGGATTAGATGAGGTTGTCTAATATACATTCTCAGCCCAGGGCCTAATGCTTAGTGTGTCCTCAATATGTTGGTGGCGGTGATGATGAGGAACAGCTCTCAACTCACACTGAAGTCCTTTGACAGCTTCACCATGGTCCACATTCAAGCAGTAGTCAGCTCCTTTTCTGCCTCTACAAAGCTACAACATCTGTGCTTTGTTTTTAGTCCTACCTTTCTGCCCTGTATCAAGCTGCATTCGAATGAGGCTGTGTGTGAGAGTGAGAGAACTTTGTAGATTCCAACACCCTAAAGAATTATTGGTTATTTTTAACATTTTATTGGAACTTACTAGAACTGCAGTAATTAATTAACTGGTATCTTTGCCTCTAGTCAGTACACATTCTAATCCATTCTTAACAGTGCTGCCACAGGTACCTTTGGAAGCATCTCTTTTTAAATGACTCCCTTCTTCAAACACTATCCATCGCCCCTAGGCATGATGGACTGCAGTCTACAGGAAGTGGGTCATTGTCTCTCTCTATAACCTTGTCTTCCAACATTTCCCCTCAAATACCACTAATACTCTGCTTTCCAGCACTTCAGAAAGATGCCCTTCTATAAATCTGTTCTAGCATTGCCTTAGACGAATAGTTTATTATTAATTAATTAATTAATTTTTTTTTACTGTTTAAAGATTTTATTTATTAAGGTATAATTGAGATATATCATATTCATTGATGAAGGCAAAGGGTTGTTTCCATATCTTGGCTGTTGCAAATAATGCTGCAGTAAACATGAGGGTGCGAATATCTTTTTGAGTTAATGTTTTTGCTTTCTTTTGATAAATACCCAGACGTGGAATGGCTGGATCATATGCTAACTACATTTTTAATTTTTTAAAGAAACTTCGTACTGCTTTCCATAGCAGCTGCAATGGTTTCCATTCCATTGTGTACATAGTAGATAACTCTTTGATTGGATAAACATTGATTGAACAAATTTTTGTATGCCTTCTCTCAGTACCAAATGGTCTGTTACTCTTTGGATTACTTAAATTCCTATCCTCCAAGGCTCTACTTAATTTTTTTTTTTTTTAAGTTTAGGTTTCTTGTATCTCTCAGGTAGGAATCAACCTCTCCCGCCTTGTTCTCTATTTTCCAGACTATATTCATATCCACCCTTTCATCTCAGTTTGCCATTTACAGCACAACCTGAGAAGTCAGGAGGGCGAGGACTGGGTTACTATTTTCCCTCCACCCTCCACAGTGACTAGTGGAAGACCTTTCACAAGGAAGGTGCTAAGTCAGGAAAAAAAAAGTTTTGTCTTTTTCTCTATAGGTGTATTTGCTAAATCTACACTGTATTAAAGGAACAGAGAAACAAAACATAGAGCAGCAGCTGAATTAAAAAAAAAAAAACACCCAACCCCCGCCCCAGAGAAGACAGATGGGCTTTGATGCTCCCTTCTCTTTTTTCATGTGCTCCTCTTAGGCTGTACATTCTTTTGATGTTTATTGTAACCAGAATTCACTAGGATAAAAATGGTAGGTGAAGGTCATGGATGAAAGATGGAAAGAGAACAAAGTTTCTCCCCAAACCGAAATTCCACTGTGGACCAAGTCTTTGTTCTGAAGTGTTTTACTAAGACCTGTGACACATCCTCACTGTCATACAGCAACAACAAAAAAGCACATTCATAACTCTGAAATTCTGTTGCTGTTGGATGACAACTTGTATTAGCCTGACCTGGTCAGTCTGGTATTCAGAGTAAAGTGAAAATTCATCACAGAACAACATAGCATTTTACCAATGGCCATTCTTCTCACTCTGTGCATCCTATCTCTACCCCAATATTTTATGGTTCTCTTTAGTCCCCAATTGCTTTTTTTGTGTGAGATGTTGAAGATTGAAAGATGCAGTTAGAAAACACTTTCATGGCTTTCAACATCACCAGCATGCAGAATTATCAGTCTTTACAACATCTACCAATCAGGCAACATTGAGAAGATCGCATCAGGCTTCTCAAATCTTCTTTTATCCTTCATATAAATCACAGGACCCTAGTGTGAACTGTGCAGGAGATGTAATGGGAAGGGTCGTTGGGGGATCACAGTATTGATAGCTGTGGGCAAGATACCATTACAAGTGTCATACCTTCGATAGAGTAATTAACTGGATAAATTGGCTAAATAGTATTTTCCCTTTAAGGATTTTAAAATCCAGTCTGAGCCATTCATCTTTCTAAATAAATGAATGAAATTGGTCAGCAGCTACAGTTGCATCTCGCTCTATGGACAGTAAAAACTAGACATCTTTTACTGTGAGGAATGCATGATCTTAATTCTTCCTGTTTTAAGTTCCAATTTAAACATAAGATTAGCTGGACAGAAGGAAAATGAAAATATACTGATTCTCAAATTAGCAATGACGCTGCGCCAAATGAGTACGTTCGTTGTTGGCAGATTGCTTGACTGACAAACTAAATTGGAGTGGGGAAAGCATTGCCTTTTTTTTCCGTGTGTCAGAATGTTGTTCTGGGTTCCTTGGTTCCTGAAATGACTCTACGATGAGGACTTTCATTCTCCTGACATCGCACAAGTTTTACTTTGCGATCTGATTGGAGAGAGAGATGCGTTGAGCGCTTTTGTTTCTGTGACCAACTCCTCTCCTTTCATTTAAAGTTGCGTTAAACACAGTTTACAAGGGTATTCAAATCACGCAGGTTTTCCTTTTAAAGTTTTCCACTTGACAGACCAGAGCAACCATACCATAGCTACCTTGCTATCTGTACTGAAGCCACTGTTTCAGGAAGATACTGCCTGCAAAACTGCTGCTAGCTATGAAATGAATAAAATATCAATGCCGAGCTGCTAGGTACACACCAGATGTAACCAGGTTTTCTGGAAACCATGCCCATCGACAGGAGCTACGTGAGAAACTGGCCCTGAGCTCTTTCAGCCTCGTGGACAGGACTCCAGTTAGAGCGCTGATAAACACTTCAACATCTAGCGGGCAGAGTAAGCATTCTGTGGTTTAATTTATATAATTCTTCTGACATTCCCTGGTAGGAATGATAAACCGCACTGTTGATACCAGGCTTTCATGGAAGCAGTAAGAACATGGGCCAAACTCTATTTACAAGATAAATTCATTATGCTTCCATCTTGAGCATCCCTGCAGATGATGAACAGGGACAGCGCAAATAAATGCCATACAGATGCTTGTCTCTTACCAGCTTTTAGTTTTTAGCATGAGATTCCTTGACCTCTTATCCTTTTACTAAGATGCTTTACTGTAACCTGAGATAGGGACCCACGTGGGCTCTGCTGTCACTCCCTGCCTATTGTTGTGGAGATATCCCAGGCTGTTGCATATCCTGGAGTAAGCTCATCTTGGACCAGGGACAACAGGTTGATTTTAATTAATTAATTAATTAATTAATTTGCAGTACATATACTTTTTATTGTACCATTGTTAATTTAAGATTCATAATTTGCTGGTGTGCAATATACTGATTCACAATTTTTAAATGTTATAAACCATTTATAGTTATTATAAAATACTGCTTATGTCTCCTGTGTTGTACTTGTAGCTTGTTTTATTCATAAGAGTTTGTACTTCTTAATCCCCTATGCCTATATTGCCCCTCCCCACTTCCCTTTCCCCACTGGCAACCACTAGTTTATTCCTTGTATCTGTGAGTGTGCTTCTTTTTTGTTATAGTCACTAGTTTGTTTGTATTTTTTAGATTCCACATATAAACGATACCATACAGCATTGGTCTTTGTCTGGCTTGTTTCACTTATTGAAGCTTCTGTGTGTTAGGTTCTTTCAGGTTGCAAAGAACAGAAGGGTATGCAGGTTTCTTTTCATAACATGAGTTTTTGGTCTGGATTCACACAGAGGAGTCAAGGAAGTGCTGAACAAAGTCTCAGCAGATACTTAGTCAGGTGTCCTGGAGAACTGGAACTCAGGAAGAATTCAAGCTGCCCTAGGGATCCAGCAATAATTCCAGTCATGAATTATCCCCAACTCAGTTTCGTGCTCTCTGTATTTCTTTCTTGACTTCTGTTTCTGCTGTTGACTAGGATCAGGCTACCTCCTGGCCTTCATTTGCTCATGGCTCCTCCTGTCTCATGACTCCTGCTCATTGCACACTCTCCATGTGTCTTTCCTTCTGTGCTACTGTGCCTCCTCTGTCTCTATTCTTTTTATGCAAGTTTCTCAGGAGAAGAGATCTAATCAGGACAGATAATCATGGTTGGGCACAGAGTACCTATAACGAATAGATGTTTAACTCTAGGATATGCATCAGAGGCCATGTAAGTCATTGTAGGGTTTGGTGCCTTTGGTTCACGGGTTCTTCAAGTATAACAAAGACATTGGGGTGATATGGTCCAAAGCATGATGGCAAATGCATTGGCACTTAGCATCTTTGGTTATGGAGAAGCCACTTATATCATTTATGAGCATTGAATTGTGAGCAGACAGTTCCAGGAAATTGATGAAGCATGATATGGAAGAAATAGAAGGACTAAGAAGAGGAGGAAGAATAAATGGCTTAAAAAAGTATATAAAATTAATACTTGGCCCTCTTTATGTTTCATTTGAAACTGACAATAACAAATATAACTTTCTGGGAAAGCTCTTTTTAGCTCCTAAAAAAACTTAGGTATTAAAAAAATTGTCAACCAAATTGTCCATCCAAAATACAGCATGTGATTGTTAAAATTAGAACTTTGTTTGCATTTGATTGAGAATAACCTCAAAAAAAAAAAAAAAAAAAAAAAGCTCATTTGATGGTCCTGCCACTCTAGAGGAATTCCGGTATAAGTACGCTGGAATTTTATAGCTTAATGGTTACAAGGGGATATAAGGTGGTTTTACTCAAACCACTTATTTTGCTTATTTTGCAGTGGAAGAATAAGCTAAAAGAACGGGCCACAATCACACAGCTGATTCGTGTCTAGCTGCTACATTATAAGGGACAAGTTTAATGGTCTCAGAAAACGTTTCTCCTCTAGATTCTGTGCTTAAGCTACAACACTGCGAGCAGCACTTCTGCATGCTTCCAGGGGAATCCGATTAGTTTCAAGTGATTACTTCACCACTTACAACCCTTAATCAACAGATCAAAGAAAGGCCACAGAATTCATTTGAGTTGCTGACAAATGGCTAAAATAGCTATTTTTCTGCAGAGTAAAATACTTAAATTCATTTATTCCTCCATGTTTATACACCCTAAAGAAACTTTAAATAACAATGCCATTTTGCATTTTTCAAAGGATGTGATCTTACTGTTAATCACAGCATCAAGACAGTTCATAAGTATTCTCTCTTTTTGGTTTGATTCGTGGGCCACATTTAAGCTTTGCAAAGATACATGCAAGGCCTTAGGCCGGGAATCAGCAGCATTGGAGGTTTCACATATCCTGATTACCCTTTATTATAGACATTGTTATTTATGTACTCCCAATGACAATTTTGCAATTTTACCTTCCATAGAAAATCTAACACATCAAGCCGGCCTTTTAAAGCACAAGAAATTAAATCAAGCTGAGAAATCCTGGGGCATAAATTATGTCTGTTTAAGTAGTTTCAGGTGCCCAGTTTAAGTGATGGATGTCTGATTCTCTCAGGTTCACCCTTTTCTCATCCCTGTGGCAGCTCAGCTTTTTATTAGATTCCTGGTCCTTGAGAAAACAGCCAGCCTTTCTGCTTCATTTGGAGGACACAATCCTAAAGTGAAGATAAAATCATTTTCCATACCACTTAATACCTCTTGAAGCTGGGCAGAGGAGAGTGGGGCTTTGAGGGTAGAAAAGCAATAGTGACATCTTGTTGCTAAGCAAAGAAAAAGTACCTACACCTGTTGGGCAATAAAACAAAACCCCCTCACCCATCAAATGACCACTCCAGCCAGCAATAGAGTTTAAAGTGCTCCACAAGGCCATCCTAAGTTGGCCACAGTAAATTACTGAATTCAAATGCATTGTTGGTATTCAGAGCCTTAGAGCAATCCTCAAGTCTCAGCTTTGCTCCACTTAATGCTCATAGATTCCGTCAGTTATGGCCAACAATCACCTAATATGTTTTGACTGTCAAACTTTTATGAGTTGGTAATGATCCTTCCAAAATGGTTTCTGTGACCAATGAAGCTTTCAGCCATAAACTATAGACTCAGAGAGGAAACTAGGAATGACCAAGGCATTTTGTGTTTGCATTTGTATTCATTTGTGTACAGACCCATAACTCCTAATGGTGCATCTTTTCGTTCTCTAAATGTCACTCTTAAAAACAAAAGTAATGCCCATGGTTCCGAATAACACCAAGGATTTAAAAATGAAACTTTTGTCCTTGTTACAGCTTGGATTATGATTATCTCAACTATTACCAGTTAAGACAAAGACATGAGGTAAGTCCCAAAGCTACCGACTTCTCGTGCCTAACCTTGTTATAAAAAGATGGTCATATTCAGCAGGTGTAGCACAGTTCATCAGTGGGTAATTCAGTAAAGCTGTTCTCATCAGAGAAGTTAAATACGTGACAGAGGTTACTGGAGCCCAATTACAGGGAATCTGGAAGGGAGGAAAGCCAGGATTCACCATCGACCATTTGGATCTCCAGGTATGAAAGCAAACCTACAAGTCTGGATTTAAGAACAAGAATCCAACCTCAGGAAGATAGAGCTTAACTGGCAGGATGTTCAAAGTAAACGGGGCAGAGGAGTGGATTGGGGTAGTGGTTGCAGTAGTACTAACGCCATTGACAACGATAGCTGGTGTAGTTAAAGCTTTTACTGTATATCAGGTGCTTTGCTAAATACTCTTCCATGAACTAGCTTTATTTATTTATTACAGTAGTTCTGTAGCTACTATTATTTTTATTCTAAAAGTAAGGAAACTGATGTCTAAAGAAGGGACTTGACCAAATTCCCACTGCTTATTTGCATTTTTATTTACTGTTTCAGTTAAGCTCTATTTGCTCCTTGGATCCTTCTCCACCTTGATCTTTACCCTAAGAGGCTGATGGGAGGAGATGAGAAGGGAGTTAGAGAGAGGTAGGGAGGAAAATGAGGTCAAAATGTTTTTTTCCCCCAGGTTCGTCTTTGTAGGGTCGTGTCAGGCTGCCTGTGTCCCTTGTTTCACTGAGCATCTGATACTGGCGCACATAATGGGGCCACGGTCTCTAGGCAACCTGAAATGCACATTGTCATAGTCTAGGAACAGTTCAGAGAGAGCTGAACAACACGGGGTGCAAGAACCCGGAAGGTGGGGCAGGAGCTTGGATCTCCTTTGCTGTGATCCCAGACCTGTGTGAGCTGGATCTGCCAGCAGGGGGCGTCTGCTGGCTTCCTCTGTGGTGTCAGGACTCAGCTGGGCAGCAATTCAGCTTCTCGTGACATTGTGAGACTTTGACTCTCTACCCAATAAGGTCCACTGGGAAACATTTTTTCCCTCTTATTAGTTGTTTTATCTAATTATTGTTATGATATCATGATAAAGTGAAGGTTCCCCTAGGAACTTTGAAATGAGGAAAATCTAATTGCTCTCCCTGCTCTAAGAGTAAAATTTGAATGTCAATTGAGCTAAGAAATGCACAAAACTGCCAAAGAGGCAAACTAGCTACTGGGCCTGCAAGACTTGATAGTAATTCAATGGAGTATATTAATACCAATTTAAAAAGCGTTTAATCTATCAAAAGAGAGCACTAACAGCTCCAAGACAAAGGCAAAGGGGAGGAAGGTGAATGGACACTGGATCAATGTTGGCACAGTCTGGTAAGGGGAAAAGATCTTTGACCAATGATTTTGTCTATTTCTGGCTCTTTTGTCAAGACTGTCCATATGGGAGATGGTGGTTTTATATGAGTATGCAAATGTTTTTTAATTGAAGTATAGTTGATTTACAATGTTGTGTTAGTTTCTGGTGTACAACAGGGTGATTTGGTTATACACACACACACACATATGTATATTCTTTTCATATTTTCCATTATAGGTTGTTACAAGATATTGAATATAGTTCCCTGTGATATACAGTAGGACTTTGTTGTTTTATTTTATTTAATTTTTTTTTTATTGAGGTATAGTCAGTTTACAATGTTGTGTCAGTTTCTGGTGCACAGCACAATGCTTCAGTCATACATGGATATACATATGTTCATTTTTGTATTCTTTTTCACTGTAAGCTACTACAAGATATTGACTATATTTCCCTGTGCTATACAGAATAAACTTTTTTATATATTTTATTTATACTAGGCAGTATCTGCAAATCTGGAACTCATAGTTTATCCCTTCCCATGCCCTCCCCTGTGGCAACTGCAAGTCTGTATTCTATGTCTGTGAGTCTGTCTGTTTTATATATGTTCATTTGTCTTTTTTTATTTTAAATTCCCCATATGAGTGATATCATATGGTATTTTTCTTTCTCTTTCTGGCTTACTTCACTTAGAATGACATTCTCCAGGACCATCCATGTTGCTGCAAATGGCATTATTTTATCATTTTTATGGCTGAGTAGTATTCCGTTGTATAAATGTAATTGATTCTTCCAATCAAGGAGCATGGGATATCTTTCCATTTCTTTAAGTCTTCTTTAATTTCATTAATTAATGTTTTGTAGTTCCCCATATATAAGTCTTTCACCTCCTTGGTTAGATTTATTCCTAGGTATTTTATTACTTTGGGTGCTATTTTAAAAGGGAGTGTTTCTTTATTCTCTTTTCCTGTTGATTCTTCCTTAGTGTAAAGTAATGCAACTGATCTTTGTACATTAATCTTCTATTCTGATACCTTGCCGAATTCTTTTGTTAGCTCTAGTAGTTTTTGTGTAGAGCTTTTAGGGTTTTCTCTATATAGTATAATGTCTGCATATAGTGACAATTTTACCTCTTCTTTTCCAATTTGGATCCCTTTTATTTCTCTCTCTTGCCTGATTGCTGTGGCTAGGACTTCCAACACGATGTTGAATAGGAGTGGTGATGGTGGGCAACCTTGTTGTGTCCCAGATTTTAGTGGGAAGGTTTTCAGTTTTTCACCATTGAATACTATGCTGGCTGTAGGTTTGTCATAAATAGCTTTATGTTGAGATATGTTCCCTCTATAGCCACTTTGGTAAGGGTTTTTTTTTTTTTTATCATAAATGGATGTTGAATTTTATCAAATGCTTTTTCTGCATCTATTGAGATGATCATGTGGTTTTTGTCCTTTCTTTTGTCGATGTGGTGTAACATATTGATTGATTTGGTATGTTGAACCATCCTTGTGTTCCTGGGATGAACCCAACTTGATCATGGTGTATGATCTTTTTTATATGATGTTGGATTCTGTTTGCTAATATTTTGTTGAGGATTTTTACATCTATGTTCATCAGTGATAATGGTCTTTTCTGGTAGTGTCTTTGCCTGGTTTTGGTATCAGGATGATGGTGGCTTCATAGAATGAGTTCAGTAGTATTCCCTCCTTTTCAATCTTCTGGAAGAGTTTGTTTGATATTACACAAGAGAGTAATATCCTCATCTTGTATTTCTCCTTTAATCATTATATAATGTTCTTTATCTTTCTTTATGGCCTTTGTTTTAAAATCTATTTTGTCTGAAATCATTATTGCTACTCCTGCTTTCTTGTTATTTCCATTTGCCTGGAATATCTTTTTCTATCCTCTCACTCTCAATCTATGTGAGTCCTTCTCCCTAAATTGGGCCTCTTGTATGCAGCATATTGTAGGTTCTTGTTTTACTATCCAGTCTGCCACTCTGTGTCTTTCCATTGGAGCATTTAGTCCATTAACATTTACAGCAATTATTGATAGATAATTATTGATATGTTTATTGCCATTTGAACTTATTTTTGCAGTTGACTTGGTATTTCCTCTTTGTTCCTTTTTCCTTTTGTGTTTTGATAATTTTCCTTTATATTGTCTTGGTTTCTTTTTAGTCTTTGTGACTCTATTGTAAGGTTTTTGGTTAGCCTGTTTTGTATGTATATTAACCCATTACTAAATATGTTTGTTTTAAACTGATAGTGATATAAGCTCAAACCCATCCTACCAAGAATAAAAAAAAAAAAAAAACTCTATATATTTTTATGATTTAGATGTCCTCTTTTACAATTCATGTTTATTCTGTTGCAATTCATCGTAGTTATCACCATTCCAATTATGGCTTTCTCCTTTCTGTAGCATCCTGCTTCTTTTCTAGTTAGAATAGACCTTTTAATATTTCTTATAGCATAGGTTTCATGTTGATAAATTCTTATAGTTTTTGCTTGTCTATGAAGTTCTTTATCTCTCCTCCTATTCTAAAGGTTAGCCTTCCTGGATAAAGTATCCTAGGTTGCATCTTTTTTTCATTCAGGACTTTGAATATATCTTGCCACTCCCTTCTGGGCTGCAGTGTTTGTGTAGAGAGATCAGCTGAAAGCCTTATGGGGGTTCCCTTGTAACTCACTCTTTGTTTTTCTCTTGCTGCCTTTAAAACAATTTCTTTATCCTTAACCCTGGCCATCCTGATTATAATGCCTTGGTGTGGGTCTGTTAGGGTTCTTCTAATATTTGGACTCCTCTGTGCTTCCTGTACTTGGATATCTGATTCCTTCTTTAGGTTTGGGAAGTTTTCAGTCATGATTTATTCAAATACCTTTTCAATCCCTTTTGCTCTTCCTTTTCTTTCTGGGAACCCTTTTATGTGTAGGTTGGCACACTTTATATTATCCCATAGGTCCCTTGTATTGTTTTCATTGGTTTTTATTTGTAATTCTGTCACCTGTTCTGATTGGGTGACTTCTGTTGTCCTGCCTTCTAAGTCACTTATCTGTTCCTTTGCATTATCCAGCCTACTTTTTATAGCCTTTAGCTCAGCTCTCATCTCAGCATATGAGTTTTCCAATTTTAATTGGGTTCTCTTTATAGTTTCAATTTCCTTTTAATATATTCTCTGTCTCTATTCACAATCTCTTTTAGGTCCTTCAGTACTTTGAGCACTCCTTTTTTGAAGTCAGGATCTAGTAGACTATCAAGGTCTATTTCATTGATTGTTCTTTCAGGGGATTTCTCATATTCTTTTAATTGGGAGTGGTTCCTCTGCGTCTTCATTTTACATATATCTCTCTGGCACTATGGATTATGGAATATCAGTCATCTACTGTGGTCCTGAGGGGGTTTATTTGTTTATTTATCTAAAGTGGATTTGGAAATAGAACTAAAAGATTTGAAAACAGTATAATCAATAACAGAAGAACAAAACAAACAGAAATAAAAATCAAATAGAGAAATTTTTAAAAATTAATAAAAAATTTTTAAAGAAAATTTTAAGTGATTTAAAAAATAAAAAAGTTTAAAAAAAAAAAAACTAAAAAAAGAAAAAGAAAAAAGAAAGGAGAAAAAAAAGGTCAGTGTGTTCCCGTGGAGGCTGCCTGCTTAATAATTTTGTCACGAGGTCCCTCTTAAATATAGGTGGTTGCCAAGTCTTCCTTCTAGGCCTTTCGTCTGTTATCCCTTTGGCTGGGGGTGTGGCCAGTGTTGTGGTGTGAGAGCCTGCCCTGGCTATTGAGCTGGGCCTTTTTGTTCTGTGGTTGTCGCACTTCCTGCCCTCACCCTCTGAGGGAACTCTGCTACCTGGTTCCAGAGGTGCTCGGGTCGTGCCTCAGGTCTGTGCAGGTAGGCGGGCGGGTCTCGCCCCCTCCCAACACTGCTTTCCGGCGCCGCGCTTGCGCATGGTAGTTGGGCGCGTCGCTCCCCATTCAGTGACCTTTAGGTGGGCGGGCTGCGCCCCAGTATGTGCTGCTCTCAGTGCAGGCAGTGGGTGGGTCGCACCGCTTCCCAACGCTGTGTTCTGGTGCTGCGCTCCCGCATGGTAGGTGAGTGGGTTGTTCCCCTGTTTTGTGCCACTCTTCGCGCTGCAGTAGGGTCTGCACTCCTAGGCGGGCTTGGAGAAAAGGGCGGCACCAGCCCTCAGGCCTGTGTGTGTCAGAACTCAACTCCTTGTTCCTGTGTCTTAGAGGCGCGAGTTTATAGAGACACTGCGGCAGAACAGTCCCTTCTGCCTAGGGCTGTAAAGAAATCTCTGTCCTGCCTGGCTGCTAGGTAAGGATTCGGGTTTCAACCCCACCTCCGCCTGGGAGCGGTGCCCCAGGGAACATGGCGGCTGCTGCTGAGCCCCGCCTCTCTTCTCCGGAGAACACGGCAGTAATGGCGCCAAGGGTCTGCGGAGACAAAGGCTGCGGCTCCCCTCCCCTCAGGACACACTAGCAGTATTGCTTTGCTTTATTTTTTTTTTTCTTTCATTTTTTTCATAGGCGACCCAGGCTATTCTGATCTATATACCCTCCCGGCCATGGCGCACAGCACACACACTGCAGTCCCCCGAGGTTGCCTCTGTACAGCCGGCCCGAGTTCTCCCGGCTCGGCCATCTGTCCTGTCCCGCCCACCATTGCCAGTTCATGTGTAGGGCTGGGGGCCACGGGTGCCCTTTGTGCCCGTTTATCTTAGTTCTGTCGGTTAAGCGCTATTCCATACAGATCCGAGCCTCGGAGGTTCCCGCTCCATCCCGCTGACTTCTCTGTTGGAGAAGCGGAGACCCAGTGAAGGGGCGCTGTTCCGCCTTTGCCGCTCCCTCCCCACGGGACCAGTCTCGCACTGTTTTCCTTTTTCTTCTTTCCTCTTCTGCTACCAGATTTGTGGTGTATTTTGTCTTTTGAAGACTGCGATGTTAGAGTTCAGCAGGTGTTCTGAGTGGAAGGGTGGGTCTGTGGATGTCAGTCTTGGGGTATTTGTGGGAGAGGGTGAGCTACCAGCGTCCTTCTACTCTGCCATCTTGTCCCTTCTCATTTTTTTTTATATATGTTTATCTGCTAATCCCAAACTCCTCACTTTTCCCTCCTCCCCTTTCCCCTTTGGCAACCAAAAGTTTATTTTCTATGTCTCTGAGTCTCTTTTTGTTTTGTAAATAAGTTCATTTGTATCATTTTTTAGATTCCACATACAAGCGATATCATAGAATAGGATTATCCAGGTTTTTGATTGTACTCTCATTCAGGAACCTTTTGTCTTTAGGGAAATAATGTGTCAGATAGAATTGAGAAACTGAATCAAGTAGCTTTTATACTAAAATAAATCATTTGTCAATCTGGTTTTATTGATCATTTCTTTGAGTTCAGTTAGTGCAAGCCTGCATCTGAGAGAAAAATCGCTGCAGGTGTGCTGACATTCAGTCTCTTCAAGGTGAGGGGCCAGGGGCTGCCGTGGGACACGTATTAAGCTAATCTCCCCACAGAGCATTTTGGGGGAAGCTGGTTGGCTATAGGGAACCCCTTCCCCTCGACAGTAATCTGGGCGTTTGGTTATTTATTTATTTGAAAAAGGTGTTAAGTATCCCTAAAGCATCAGACACTGTGCTTTGTACTGACAAAGTAATGGTGGTCAAGACACAGTCCCATCCCTCAGAGGCCTTAGAGTCTAGTGACATCACAAGCATGCGATGCCTCTTCTGTCCTAACTTCCGCCTGACTCAGACTGCGAACACTGGGGCCAGTTGATACGTATGAGGTACTGTGGGATCCTGTGTGGATCAGTTGCTAAGACAGGAGGAACATCTCTTGGTTCATACAAAACTTGGTTGTCAAGCTTCTGTTATGACAGGGGTCCATACAGTTTTGTAGGATCCAGGATTCCCCCACTGCCTGCTCCCTTAGAGTTAAATTTTCTGAACTTACCAGGTTTCCTGGGCCACCCTCACCTGGCACTGGGAGAGCCTTCCCACCTTACTCTGTGCCACAGGTGAACTCGCCCCATCTTCTCCTCCCCTTAGGCCAGACTAGGTCCACAGATACTCTTTCCTGGAGGGGAGGCCAGATAATATTCTAAATACACTGTCAACTGTTAGGACTGTTGTTACAAAAACATTAAAAAAATAATTCTTTCCCTTGGTTAATGGCTCCATTCATTAGTTCATCCCTTTGTTCACTTGATGTTCTTTGAACAAGTGCTGTGTGCAAGGCTCCCCGGTTTTTTCCTTTTTACTGCTTCACCCTAGAAAAAGAAGTAAGCCACATATTACTATTGTATGCAAGATATTTATACAGATTCCTTGTGGGAACATTGGGGCATTAGGGAATTTGTGGAGTAGGTGGTATTGAGACAGCTTTGAAGTATGAAATATGCTTTTACTGGCAGAGACAGCAGGGCCTCAGGAAGAGACGACTGTAGTAATGGGGAAGAGGAAAGGATGCTGCTTTTGAAGTCCGATTGACCTCTAACCCCAGCTCTGCCAATTATCATACATGTGACCTTAGAAAAGTCAATTTATCTCTTTCAGCTTTCATTTCTCCTGAGCAAAATGGGCTGAACATACCCACCTTCCCACAGTTGTGAGGATTCTGTGTAATAATACATGTTAAATTTTCCTGGAAACATTAAGTGCTATGTAATGTAGGATTTTGTTCACACACAGCAAAAGAAAAACTCAAGAGGAGTTGTGGGGTGTGTTCTAGGAACAGCAGGTGTTTTGGTTGTGAATTCTGGTTAGGTCTTGATGCTCTCTCTCATTTGAATTGACCCTAGAAAAGGGTTACCCCCTTTTTCAATCCCTCAGCTGGAAAATGGGAATGCTAATTTCCACTCACCAGTGTTATAGACACTGTGATTACTAAAATTAGATTATCTTATAAAATGCAATGAACATTTGGAAGTGAAGAACTAATGTAAATACACTCAACTGAGTACATGTTTCAGCAAAGAAATATCATTCTGAAGAGATCTCTTTTAATGTGCTACTGTTCTCTTGCTAGGAAAATAGGAAATGTTCAACAAAGCTCTTGAAATGACAATAGACTAAGAAAATGCATTAAAATTTGATCTATAGTAGGTGACTGTGTTCTTTTAAAAATTGTCAGTTTCATTTTTTAAAAATTGCAGCATTCTAATACTTGATTTTGGTTAATTATCATCAGAGCCATTTGGGGATTTGGGCATGAATTTCATTTTAATAAACATATCAGCCTAATTTGGGAATGACTTTTATTTCAAAATTGAATTCCTAATATAAATGTCTGAGAGAAGCCTCTATAAAACCCAACACATACACAGGAGATATGTCTTCTTAATGTAAATGCAGCCTAAAATTGCAAAAAAGACATAGACATAAGAATTTTGGAACAGTCATTTGTAGGTGACTGCATAATTCCTAAGGTTTCATCCCTTTGTTTTCCGAATGGTGTCTTTAAGCTCGGCTTAATCTGTTTCTCTGACAGTTGGGGGTGTGTGTGACACCTACAAAAGAAGTATTTTCTTCACTATTGCCCTTACGAGCAACATCTTAGTATATACAAAAATGGCATGAGGATGCTAATTGGAATGGCTTCTGAGACAACATCAACACTGCTGACCCTATGGCATTGTGTACACCAAACCAAATCCAGTAATATGATGCCTCAGTACATTTGTGAACGCTAACACACAGGTGCATCAACATAGCACTGCCTCAGTAGCAGTGCGTTGACGCAGAAACATGCTGGTTTAAGAGCAGAACAGTTCAAGCATTAATACAAAGAATGTGTTTATCATGTATTTATAATTTGTAATGTCGCTACCTGTCAGTCATAAGCTCTGCTGATATAATGACACTCTTTCCGTCTCACTGATCCCACAGGTTTTGTACATGCTAATTCAAGGTTAGATTTGCCCATTTTGAAAAAGGTGATGCCTTCTCTGTGACATGAGACATGCTTGATTATTTTAGAAAATATTATCAATTCAGTTTCAAATTTATGAAACAAATTAACTAGGTGGTAATTATTTCATTTCTACAGTGATTATTTTCATGGAGAAGGAAATACACATAGGACTCAAAGTCCCTTTGGGGACATATAAAATAGAATTTATGTATGAGTATTCAGAAACATAAAATCATTTATAATAGTAATTTTCCCACCCTCCTGGTGTCAGTAAATGGCATGCAATAATACTCACATAGAATTCCTGCATATCTAAAATAAGTCATCATTTTTGCTTTGCTCAAGCTGTCAGTGGGGAAAAGACACACATGTACTAGTATAGAAATATAAAACTATGATAAAACAAAAAATGACTAAGTCACAACTATAGTGCTGGCAAAAAAAAATTGCTAGTCATATTCTAGTCTGTGAATCAGAAAGGCAACCAAATAAAACCCAGCTGAGCACGTGTTTCCCTAAAGTAGTCAACAGTTCTTAAAGAATCTAGTGGGATGTGTTTTGGGGACAAAGTTATCTTTTAAAGAATTTTTCTGCTGAGTTTTAGAAATGTTGCAGATAGTAATAAGTCTTTATTATTTTGATGGTAAAAGATTGGTAGTTCAGGACCTTTCTGTCTGTTTGGGGGATTAACACTGAGAGTGTTTACTACTCTTATCATTGGAGGTTTAGTCATGAGTAAGTCTTGAAACCAACTCTTGAAATGAACTTAATAAGAGCTTTGCTGACTGTTTTCCCCAAATCACATAGTATAAGGCTATATTTAGGACTGTTCTTCTGAATGGAATGTGTGGTACACTGAGCAGAGCTTTCTGGGAGGAGTCTGTGTTGCCCGAGAGCAAGTTCTTGTTTCATCACAGAAAGAATTCAGAAATGAGACAAGGAGGTCAAGAAAGCAAGGCAAGGATTTACTAAGGATAAATAACACACTCTCAAGGGGAGAGCTGGCAGACCCAGGTGGGTAGCTGCCCTCAGGTTCTTTGGCAAGCTTGTTACATGGGTGTAAAGATGAATGGGCACAATATTCATCAGTAGGGAGGGCTTTGAGGTCATCTTTCCTGATCTTCATCCCAGCTTCACCTTATTTAGTCTTGACTGGGGAGTCAGAGTCGGATGAGGGCATAATGAGCAAAAGGTTACATTCAAAGGGGAGTATAACCAGCGAAAGGTTACATTCAGATGATGGAGATTCCTGTCTTGTCCCACCTTTCTTTGCTTGCCTCAAGGACACTTGTCACCCCACAATGTATGATTTCTGATCAGTCCAGAGGTTCCTGTTTTGCTTGGTCTGTCCAAGGACCCCCTTTATTCTCAAGATGTGTGGTTTCCTGCCATGTGTCCCCGTGTCCCCCTTTCTCTGCTCAAATCTAGCTGCATGCCTGCTCTAACACCTGGACAATAAGGCAGCAGGGACACCAGAGCCTATTTCCCTCCTCCTGGTAGGGGGGGAGGGCGCATCTAAACTCATCATCTCATGGATGCATAGCGTTTTTTACTCTGCCAGCATCCTACAGGCCATGAGGTTTCCACACATTGGGCAGCCAGCTTTCTCAGACAGTCTTGACATCCAAATTCTAACTCTTGGTACCAAACAGCTGTGTATTCTTGTTTGGACAAGACTACTTTTGGTTCTTAAACTATAGGAAGGGAGGTGACCTCTTATCCCCCACCTCCCCTACCTCCCCCACCAAAGGCAGCAATTCCACATTGCAACACAGGGTTAAGGAATGTAACCCGCTACTGGGCACGACAAGGAGCAGCTGAAGAAATCTCCTGGCATGACATGATGCATTTGGCCAGTCCCTGGCTGGTGCTGTTTATGGACCATGTGAAGTATAAGGATCCACTGATTCCCAGAGCTCTCAATTGTGTGATAAAAGATCAAACTACCATCATATTGGCTGCTGATGAAGCATCTTTGATGATTAAATTCTGGGAGAAAAAAATACACTTTATAATAAGCAGCTTATAATGTTATATTTGGGCTAGTTATAGGGAACTCTCCAATTAGGAGGGTTTCTCAAATGCCCAGCAAGTCCACTACAGCTACAACCATGCATGCTTCCAGTTTTACTAGATGGCAGAATCAGGGACAGATTCGAGGAGGGAAGAGATTGATAAAGAGTGGCAACTAAAAGGATTGTCTCAGCAGTATAGAAGAACCCTTCAGCATCTCAGTGTGGTGGTTTTTATCATCATGGCAAAGGATGGATTTCACATTCTGGTTGCCTGCCTGTCATTTTATAAAGCAAGCTCTGGGGCAGAATTTTGTTCTGAAATGCACATGTGATTCCCACTAACATTCTCTTCAATATGTTCCCTCTAGTTAGGAAATTCATATGAAGCAAGGGCCAGTATAATCTAGTTATAGAGAGGTAAAAACTACTGTGCGATATACCCATTAATATGCTAATGTGTATTTGTGTTTTTGGAAACTTGCAATTCAATGACTCTAAGAGTTGAGTCCTTTCCCCTGAAGGTCATTACTGCTACTCTTAGCCCTTGAATAGTTCCATTAATGATGACTCATCTCCCTTAGGTGATGATGGTAATGGCAGAGCAAGCCAAGAGACACAATTCAAAAAGGTCTCAATTTCAGGAGAATGCAAATAATTTTATACAGTGGACTCCCTGTATTCCTATGCGTCGTACTTCTTTATCTGCCTACTCCATGAGGTCTGCCTATTTCTAAAGAGTAAGTAGAGTAATGGCAATGATGAAAACTAAATTCAGTTTGATCCTCATAAAATTAAATTGCTCAAAGCGGGGAGTAAAGATGAAGATGTTCAAGTCTTTTGCTTATGTATTGGGTAAAATAGTAGTGTAACTAGAGCAGGGAATTTCTGCCTGATCCAGAGAGTATGAGTTACATTGGAGGATTTACAGTTGTCTCTTGAAATTGCTTTATAGACAGTTAATATAGTTCAGACTGAAGCATCCATCTTCATTTCTCATGGACAATAAATACTAAATGGTCCAAGGTCTAAATTGGCCTTTTTTTCACAATTGAAATTCACTGAAATATTTAATTACCAAATCTTTATTTGGTGTTGGCAGGAGATAAAAAGAGGAAGATGAAGCTCTTCAGAACCAAAATTCATCTGCCACCAATACCAGCCTTTGTATTTAAAAAGTAATCAGTGATAGCATGACTTTCCTTCTTTGTACTATTTTTGTATTTTAGTTATTTGGGAGGAAGGACATTTAAAAAATTGGCACAGTATCAAAATACAATGCAACGAAAATTAAACTTCATGGACTTTGGGAGGAGATAAAGGGAAAATGTAATATATTCAATGTAGGACCTCCCAACCTTGACTATATCCTGTGTGTCAAATAGAAATGAATGGATGGATTTTGGTGATACTTAGCTTTGTAGTAATAAGGACTGGAAATGTTAACATCAATAACTTATTACTGCATAAACTACATTTGGAAAAACCGTCTCTTTGAGACAATATTACTTTGGCTCTTATTCAAATGAGCAGGAACAAATGAGACATTTATACAGTTTTTCTTTTTTTTTACTCAAATCAAGCTAAATCTCATTAGGAAATGATTCCACCAAAAAGAGCTTCTGCAATTAAAAATAATTTAGATTAGAGATAATCTATTTGACAAAAGTATATGTCCTATATAGATGCACTTATTCATTATGTAAAACAGAAATCAATTTTCTGTTAAGGGTCATTCACTCATAACTGAAACAGTTTAGACCTAATTAATGGAAACATTGTTTTTTTCCTGCCAGGTTCTATCATCAAACAATGAGATAGATTAGTGAAACCTAAATGCATTTGATTAAAAGGAAAAGTCCCACCTCTTTTTATGTTGTTCATCCTATATATATAGTTTTTAAAATATAACTGCAATTTGGCTGCCAATTATCTACAAATAAGTTAGAAAAACTTTAATATGATATTTGAAATCAGATATAGGGATAGAGTGACTCAGTGGATTGAATCAAGTATAGGAAGCCTGGCAATTGCAGAATTAATCTCAGTTTTGCCCAGTTATCTTTGACCTCTTGGCAGTCATACTGATGGTAATGGCAGAATCTGTGGGTCTGTAAGAGGAGTTCCTCTACCTCCCACCTCCAGCTCTGTTGTTTGGAAGGTGATGAATATCTTTTTCCTAATACCTTAATTTTGTTAAACTGTGTTGGCACCTTTGCTGAATCAGTTGATTTATATGTGTGGGTCTATTTTTGGACCCTGTATTCTTTTCCATTGATCTATATGCTTACCTTTATGTTGGTACCTATTATATATATATAATACCTTTATGTTAGTATTACCTAATACCACCCTGTTGATTACTGTAGCTTTAGAGTAAGTCCAGTAAGTCATCCGACTTTGTTGTTTTTCAAAATTTTTTTCTATCCTAAGTCTATTGCCAGATGTTTATTAGTGATCTGTAGAATACAATTGATTTTTTATATTGACCTTTTATACTTCAAGCTTTCTGAATTTGTTTATTAATGCAGTATTTTTCAGATTTTTTAAAAAAGAATTTTCTATGTAGATAATTATGATGTCTATAAATAGAAACTTTTTTACTTCTTGATTTTCAGTATGTACACTTTTTTTCTTGCCTTATTACATTGCTAGGGCCTCTAATACAATAAAACTGAAGTTCCTGCCTTTGTTCCTAATCTAAAGGGAAAACATTTAGTCTTTCACCAGTAAGTATGAGGCATTTTTTTAGAAGATGCTCTTTGTTAGGAAAGAAAAAGTAAAAAGAGAAAATTAGAGTTTGTTTTATTTTAGGTTTTGAGGTTTACTAACACTGGGTTTTAGATTTTGTCAGATACTTCTGTAATTTTTGAAATGATCATATGACATAACCTTTATTCTGCAAAGGTGGTAAATTACATGATTGAGTTTTTAATGTGAAAATAACCTTTCACTCCTTGTCTCTATCCTCTATTATCTTTGCATTATCCTTATAATATCCTTGTTTATTCTTTATATAAATTGCTGAATTTGATTTTCTGACATTTTTGAGGATTTTGTTGTCTGTGTCATGAAGGATATTGGGAGCTGTTGTTTCTCCTTGTCTTTCTCAGACTTTGGTATCAAGATTATACTCATTTTGTAAAATGAGTTGGGAATTTTTTTTCTCTGCCTCTCCTTTAAACAAAAAATTTTGTAAATTAGTATTACATTTTCCTTAAATGTTTGATAAAATTCACCAGTGAAACCTACTCAATCTGAAGTTTTCTTTTGGGGAAGATTTATTTTATTACAAATTCAAATTTTAAGTAATTAAAAAAAAAGAATTAGAGGGTTATTCAGCATCACAGTTTCTTCTGGTAAATTGTATTTTTCAAGTAATTTTCTATTTAATCTAAGTTATAAAATTTATTATTGTAAAAATTTTCATAATATTCTCTTACTTGTTTAATGCCTCTGATACCTAAAGTAGCATACTTGTTTTTATTCTTTATTATATAAACTTTTTAAATTGAGTTATAGTTTTTATTCTTGATAGTAGTACTTTTTTCTCTTATTTCCTAATGATGTAGAGTTTATTAATTTTATTGCTTTGTTAAGAATCTTTTAGTTTTTAAATTTCCTATATTTTTATTTTATACTTATTTGAGTTCTGTTCTTATCTTTACACTTTTTCTTTCATTTAATTTGATTTCAACTTGCTTATTTTTGTAGCTTAATGTGAAATATTAGATCATTTAAAATCTTTCATTTCTAATAGACATTAAAAACTATAAAATTCCTTCTAAATGCTGCTTTAGTTGATATATTGTGTTTTCATTATTCCTCATTTTGAAATTTTATCTAATTTCCCTTGTGATTTCTGCTGTGATTTATGGGTTGTTTAGAAGTGTATTAATTAAATTCTGATAATTTGGGGGTAGTTTTCTATATATTTCATTGTTTTGATTAGGTATCTCATTTTAATAACTAGAGAACATATTCTATGACTTAGATATTTTGAAATGTTTTGAAACTTATTTTATTGTCCATATTTGGACTGTCTTGATGAATGTTCCATAAGCACTCTATATCCTAGAGATAATTGGCTGTGGTGTCCTATAAATGTCAATTGGGACAGGTTCAGAAATCCATGTATTCACTGACTGAATTTGGTTTTTTCTTTCTATCCATTACTGAGAGGATGTATTAAAATTTCCAGCTATTTGTAGATGTGTTTACTTCTCCCTTTAGTTTTTTTTTTTTTTTCTATTTTTGCTTTATTTGCTTGGACATTCTTTTACTAAATCTATACATTTTTAAGATTTCAGTCTTCCTTATAAATTGTCTTATTTTCATTATCAAATATCCTTCTTTATGTCTTGTAATACTCTTTGACTGTTATTGAGGTAGTCATTCCAGTTTCCTTGAACTTAGTGTTTTCATAATATACTTTTCCCCCTCATCCATTAAATTTTAGTCTGTATGTCTTTTTATATAAAATGCTTTGTTTGGAGCCTGTATTCAGTTGGGTCTTGCTCTTTATCCAGACTGATATTCTGCCTCTTAATTGGGGTATTCAGTTAATTTATATTTAATGTAATAATTATTAATGTGGTTACATTTATGTCTAGTATTTTGCTATTTCATTTTTTAAAATATGTTTCAGGTGTACAGTATTATAATTCAGTGTCTTTATGCACTAAAAAGTGATCACCACCACAAGTCTACCGTCCATCATCATAGTTGACATGCTTCATCAATTTTACCCAACTCCCAACCCCCTTTTCCTCTGGTAACCACTAGGTTCTCTGTATCTATGAATTTGTTTTTGTTTTATTTCGTTTGTTCATTTGTTTTATTTTTTTTTTAGGTTATATAAGTGAAACCATACAGTATTTGTTTTTCTCTGACTTAATTCACTTAGCCTAATACCTTCAAGATCCATCCATGTTGTAGCAAATGGCAATATTTCATTCTTTTTTATGATTAAGAAATATTCCATTGTTTTTATATATATTTGTTTATACATATATACCACACACATCACAGCTTCTTTATTCATGTGCATTCAATGGATGCTCAGGTTTTTTCCATATCTTGGCTATTGTAAAAAAATGTTGCACTGAACATAGGGGTGCATATATTTTTTTCAAATTAGTGTTTTTGTGTGCTTTGCATAAAAACCCAGAAGTGGAATAGCTGGGTCATATGATAGTTTTAGTCTTAAGTTTTTGAGGAATTTCCATACTGTTTTTTATAGTGATTGCATAAATTTATAGTCTCAGCAATAGTGTACGAGGGTTCCCTTTTCTCCAAAACCTCTCCAACATTTGTTATTTTGTGTATTTTAGAGAATAGTCATTCTAACAACTGTGAGGTAATATCTCATTGTGGTTGTGATTTGTGATATTGAGCATCTTTTCACGTGCCTGTTGGCCATCTGTATGTCTTCTTTGGAAAACTATTCATATGCTCCGCCCATTTACTTGGGTTTTTTGTTGTTATTGAGTTGTGTGGATTCTTTATCTACTTTGTGAATTAATTCCTTATTGGATAAATGTTTTGTAAATATCTTCTCCCATTTAGTAGGATACCTTTTTCATTTTGCTATTTATTCTTCATTTGTTTCCTTTTACCTTTTTAGGTCTTTATTCGTTTCCTACCTTCTTTGAGACTAATTCAGTATTTTTAGTACTAAATTTCTTTTTTACTTATTTCTATTCTTTTCCTAAGATTTATTTATTTATTTGTTTAGTTGTTGTTGTTGTTCTAGGCCTAAAAAATATGCAGCCTAACTTACTGAAGTCTGTGTAACGTTAATATTGCATGACTTCCACTTCCTACTTTTCACTTCACATCTGACACTTCCTTCCATTTCCTTCTTGATACATTTAATAAACTTACAACAATTTAATTTCATTTACTCACATCTTCATTTTTATACTATCATTTTCACATTGTTTTCTTCAACAAATGTCATAAAAGTAGTAGTTTATTTTACCTCTTTATTTACCGTTTTCAGTGTTTTTATATCTTCCAATAGAGATGAGTTTCCATCTTGCATTATGTTCCCTCATTCTGAACATCTTTGTTTTTACATTTCTTTTAGTGAAGTCTTACTGTTAAAGAATTCTGTCAGATTTAATTTATTTGAACATGCCTTTATTTTATTCTTGTTTTTGAAGGGTATTTTCACTCGATACAGAATTCTGGGTTGACAGATTTTTTCTTTTAGCATTTAAAAAAATGTCCTTGTGTTATCTTCTGCTTTCCATTATTTCTCTTGAAAAATCAGCTATAATTGATATAATTGTTAGCTCTCAGTTGATTGTTTTCTCCTTGTATGTAATGGGTCTCTTTTCTCTGACTATTATTCAAGAATTTCTCCTTATATTTTCTTTTTAGTAGTTTGAGTATGATGTAATAGATGTTTTCTTTGTATTTAGCCTATTCAAGGTTTGTTGAGTTTGAGTACATAAATCAGTGTTTTTCATCAAAACTTGGAAAAATTGGACCATTATTTCCTCAAATACTTCTATGTTACATTCAGCATCTCTTCTACTTATAGAACTCAAGTTACATACATGTTAAGACCATTTTTCTATCATCCAGGTCACTATTGCTCTCTTCAGTTTTCTTCAGTCTTCTTGCTATTCTTCAGATTGGATAATTTCTGTTGACCAATCATCAAATTTGCTGAGTCCTTCTCTAATCTGTTGATAAGCCCTTTCAGTAATTTTCTTTTTTATTTCATTACTTTTAAGTTACAGAATCTCTATTTGATTCTTTTTTTATTTTAACTTTTCCTTTTCTGCTAAAGACCCCTTTTAGTTTACTTATTAATACCATATTTTCCTTTAATCTTTGCATATATTTTTCTTTAGTTCTTAGAATGTATTTACAATAGTCTGTTTAACATCTTTGTTTACACTATATTGTTTACACTAAATGTACACTACATTTTGGATAATACATTGTAGAGAATATGGATTCTGTTATCTTCTAAGTGTCTTAATTTTGTTCTAGTAAGAAATTCAGTTGTTCATTAAACACCTTGATTTGTGTAAGCATGATTTTTGCTTTGTTAATGCAGATCTGACAGAACCATGAAGTATTTCCCAAGACACCACAACATTCCAGCATTCAAATTCCTCCAAATTACATATTTCTTGATGTTGGTTGTCAGGGCCTGGTTCTTCATTTTTTTGGGCAGGTCTAGAGCAGTCTGTACCCAACTTTGTAATGTCTCAACTGGATTGCCAGGATACCCCTTCTGTTTTATTACCTATGGATCTGTATCTCTGTCTGAATAAGACTGAAGCTTCCAGCAGTATTCAACATCTAATGTTGAGCTCAACCCTATGCCACCTGTTTTCTGGTAAGTCTGATAAAGTCTCACCTTGCACATAGGCAGCCCAGCCTTTAATAAAGGGCTAGCCCGAACCCTCATACAGACACTTCTGCCCATCCCCTCCATTGTTTCTTCCTGTTTGATGCCCTGGCCTTCAGAATTCAGCTGCTCCAACTCCCCTAAATCCTATTATCTCCCTCCTTAACTCAGTAGGACCTCCGTATTCTCTCTGAATTCCAGCTCACTGTGCCAAGGTCAGAAAATTGTCTCCAGGATGAAAACTGGGGTGATTTTGGGACTCATCTCATGGGATTCCTCTTCCCTCAAGGTCTGCAGTATTGCACTGCCTATCATCCAGTGCCTAAAAATAGGGGTCTCATACATCTTGTCCAGCTTTATAATTATTCATGTCAGAAGGGATTGATTTAGTATTAATCAATCCAGATAACTCATTGTATCTAGATACAAAAGTCCCCTCTATTTATAAGATTTTTAAAAAGATTATAATATTCTTGCACAAGTCTTCAAGGATATATTCAAAAATCCTGTTTTACTTGCTCTATAAACTGTGTTTATCTCAGATATAAGTGAGAGAGGGAGGAAATTAATCATTTGGTTAACGATCTGACTTTAATTTCTAGCATCTGTATATTTCTCATGGTTTGTTGATTCAGTGCCATTTCTGGTGTTGACCACTACATTTCGCTGTTTTCCTTTGACTTAGTTTAACTTGGGTCTGTCACTTACCACAAGAAGAGTCCTAACTAATTCTGACAAAAAAGAGTCTAGGGAAATGAAGATTAATTCAAGCGAATTTATTCAACATGGATGGGGCAACCTAAATTTTGCTAGTTAGATGGATTTTTTTTAAAGGAATTTAGGCCTTGGTACCTGCTGTTTTGCTTACAATAAAAAGATTAAGTAAATGTATCTCTTTTATTCCTCCACATTCTTTCCCACACCTGCTAAAGGGGAAATATTTTGGCTTTGTTTACTTTGGGTTTCTCAGATTTTAGCTAATCAACGAAATAGGAATGAAAAGTATCATTAAGTGTGCTTGTTCACCATCTGATTTCATTGGATATTTCATATCTTGTACACTGTGGTCTAGGGCTTTGCTTGATTTAAATCTTTAAATACTCCACATATTTTAAATGCTTATCCTAAAAGTGATTCCACTCATAATCTTAGGCAAACTATCTATGTCTCAACTCTTTAAAGATTACCAATTTTATCACTACTTATGGAACAGAAAGTTAAGGTGGTTAATGACTGCCGAACACATCTCTATTCGTAGAACAAAGAACTTGCTATTTCCTCTTCAGGAATTGATGGTGGTTAATTACATTACCTATCTTCACGCAGAATAATTAGGACCTGGTATAGAAGCTGCCATATAAACTATTTGATTGCTTGCACAGAGTTTCAAAAGGAATTATGTTTGTTAGCATGAGAAAGGCATAGCATATTCAAATTGAATACTTATTAATTAGCTATGTTTAAATAAAAACTTACACAAGTTTAAGGCATGAATGTAATGTTCCCTTCTTTTTAAATTTTTATTTATACTATTTATATGAACAGGCTATGGTAATGAGATGAGGGGATGCCTTAAACAAGTCAGAACCAAATTTTATACCTTGGCTAGGGGAAGGAAAACACTAGAGCTTTTAAAATAAGACTTACAATGAATGTTTATGGAACTAGATTCAGGAGAGGCTGGTAAGTAACTGCCTTTAACTCACCAAAGGGAAATAAGTAATTTTATCCATCAAGGTGAAAAACTAGCAGATCCAAATGTACATTCAAATCATTTATCACTCATGAATTTAATCAGAAAATTAGTATGTATTGAAGATTCTGGCATCTAATTTATGCCTTAGTCTGGTGGGTATGTAGGGAATTGGAGACTCTGTCAGGTTGAAAACAAGTATGGTTTCTGTTGAGGGCTGGGGTTACACAAGGTGTACAGCTGATCCACCTACATTTCCCAGTGCTGTGTCCTTACCCTGTAAGCCATTTTTATCCCTTCCTATTTTTTCTGATGTTATTGAATATGAGAACAAAAGCATCTGTCTGAAAAAATACATTTCGGAAAAGGCTACATAAGGCAAGTTCATCCAAGCATACTATGTTATTTGCTCCCAAGGCATTCTTTTCCACTTTGTTTTGATTATCTGTCTTAGCTTGCTGTTAGCATCAGTTTTAGATTTTTGGTTGTCTTGTGCAAACCTTGGTGTGTGTCTGCATGTGTGTGGAAGGTGTAGAGGAGAGTCAAATCAAAGAGAAGCATGGTTACAAGATGAGAGATTACTTTTTATGGAGGCGGTTCACAGGGCCAAATCCTGGGGTAGTTCCACAGTTGCCAGCACCCTCTCCAACAGTCACGTCTACTGGAAGCTAGATGTTCTTCCTGAGAATGCTCTGTCCCACATGCACACAGCTCTACACCCTCCCAGCACTCACCACAGTGTCTGGTGCCTGGACCCCATCAGTCCTTACCTGACAGTGAGGATCTGCACAGTGTGAATCAGAACTAGTCAGATTCTTCACCTCTAGCCTGTCTCCCTTGTCAGCATTTTGCTTCCATAGTTTCCTATGATAAGCCTCGGAGGTTTACCCAGGAGTTGGGGCTTTGAGGATTGCTGCTTTTTAGGGGCACTGGAACTTTGACTGAGTTTTTTGGGGGTGGTAGTGTTCCTATGAATGACTACTGGATAGAGTTCCACCCTTATCAGGAATTGGAAGAAATGGATGAATCATTCATTCATTGGTTCAGTGAGCACTGGCTCTGAGCTCAAATGGCTAGACAGTGACTTTTGCCAGAAAGAAGGGGTGGATGACAGGCCTAGGCCAATAATTTAAACTTAAAAGGAAAATGTCATGGCAAAGATGGAAACGAGAGAAAATGCTCCCGGGGTTTAAACCACACTGTTAGGTCTGGATCGTATTACTGGTGCTCTTCAGAAAGGGGCCTCTGATATCTTTGTGCTTCTTTACCATGAATCAGTTATGCAAGCTGTCTTGTTAGTAAAATGTATTTATCCGTGTTTCTTCTTTTGTTTTCCTTCTTCTCTGCCTTCCAGCAATCAAGCCACGGCCACTCTTCTTTGGTTATGTTCATGTTGTTTATATGAGCGTTACCTACAAGACCAGAACATGCTTGAATTTTCCATACCATGTGAGGCCAGGTAGAGCCATTCTCCCTGTGCTCTGCCATCCTTTCCTCAAGGTAGTTTTGATCATACTTCAGTTAAATGCTTGTTTCTCGTTGAAGCATCTGTTATTTATAATCGTGCTACAGCACTTCTGAGCTTTTCGTATGTGCCTGGCCCTAGGCATTGACAGGGGATGTATCAGTGAAGAGGACGCAGGGACTGTTCACCCCTTTTCTGACCACTTACGCATGGCTGGTGTGCTTCCCTCCAAGTAAAGTCAGCCTATCCCAGGCATTCCCAAAAGACCATTCTTTCCTTCATTCTGTCTTCATACTCCTGCAAGTTCTTACCATCCTGGCTCGCCAAAGCCCTGATTCTTTGCCTGGCTTTCCATATCCATGGCTGACACCCCAACTTTGCCAACATTTCCTTCCTTCCTCTTTTGCCTTACCGGTCTTGCTCTGCAAACTCCTTTGATTGTGGCATTACTGGTAACTTCTAGTTAAAGTAATGCATAGCAGTCTTCCTTACAGAAGAGAGAAGATGAGCAGTCACTATCTGGAGCTCAGAAGAAAGAAAAGGAATTATTATGTGTTAGACAGTGAGAAGTACCTCATTTATATTATTTATTTTAGTATAGTACCAGAAATATATGAAATATATGATGCCAAGTGAAAGAAGTATACGTAGAATAAAGGGATAACATAACAGAGGGAGATACTCTATCTGGGTCTTGAGGGTGTGGCTAGATGCTCTTTATACATGAGGGGAGTGTTGTCTTGGTGACCATGAAGATGGTGCTGGCCAGCTACTGGGTAGACACAGCATGTCTACTTATCTCCTGGCCTCTCCTGTTGTCCTCCAGTGCATCCTACACGTGGCCACCGGAGAGAATAAACCTCAGTGACTTCCCATTACATTAGGATGCTCAAATTCTTTCAGGGGTGGACAAGGATGTTGATCTGGCCAGTCCTTCCAAATTCAGCTCTGCCCATGGCCGCTCTTTTACTCACTTCACTCCAACCACGTTGGCCTCCTGGGTTCTCAGAAAGGAAAGGAACTTCCCGGCCTGGGAGACTTTTCACATGCCTCTGTCCCACAGACGCTCCCCCACCCTCCCTGAAGGAATGGGCACGCTGTTGGAGTAGAGCTTGTGCGTCAGGCTGATTACCAGACTGGAGGCATTTCCAACCAGTCTGTTCATCATACACAAGAAATTCTTATCTGACAACCCGTCCTGGTAAGAAATTTCATTTCCTAAACCCTTAAACTGAGATCCTCTGTTTCCCTCAGAAATACTAGCAAGTGACAAAGTTGAGTTTACTTAGGAAGTGGGTTTGCTTATGGTTGAGGATATCAGTTTGAGTTTTTAGCTTATCTTTGACAATTTAGACCTGGAAGTTTCCTTGCTCACATTAGCAGTGTTGTGCATGTAACTGGTTGTGGACTTTGAATTTGTGATCTCTGGTTCCTATTGCTATATTTTGTGTAATTGTTAGCTGTCATTGAATCAACAAACAATGAGCTAATCACATTTACTGTAACTGAAATTAGTACCGGGCTACCACCTGTCTCATTTCCCTAGATAACCTGGATTTTAGAGATTATTTTACTGTGGGGAAACTCTTAAGCTGTCCAGGAGGAATTGGTTTAGTTGGGACTGTTTTTCATATGTTGTGTACTTTTTTTTTTTAGCTACTTTTGCTTGAAAATCCCAGTGGATGTAATTTGGTAAATGTACTTCTTGGGATGGAGGTTGGAAAGTAATGGGATGATTAACAATGCAGGTGCTTTTTTTACTCTTCATTGGAAGACATCCACTTTGTATGTAGTTTTCTGAATAATTTCAATCGTTTAAAAACTGTCAGATAGCTTTATACAAATGTTACATCTAATGCTCCTCTCTCTGATTTCAGTTTTTTTTTCCCCCAAAATGGAGCTTTTTTGGTAACTCCAGCTTTGCACTATGAAATCATGATTCTCAGAATCATAAAATATAAAGTTGTGAAGGAATCTTAGAAATTATCAAGTCAAATATTTCCTAAATTTAGCTTGTTAAAAAAAATCACACATGCCAAATCCACTGAATTAGACTCTGGGGATGGACCAGGGCCAGATATTTATTTCACTTCTCAAGGTGATTTTGATACAAACAGTGAAAATCATTGACTATTCTCCAGAGACAGATCTCAGTTCTAGAGAAACTCAGCAACCTAGCCAAGGTCACAAAGCTGGTTTGGATTAGTAAGAACTAAAATTTGGACACCTGGGTCAGTGGGAGTGTTCTCTCTAAGACATCAACAAATTAGACAAGTTAAAATATAAATTTTCTCTCATTGTGAATGTAGTAGATGCTAACGACTGCTACACTTCGGCTAGTTTTAAGTTATGTGAATTTCACCTAATAAAAACAATATAAAAGTATTAGTTTTATTCAATCTATATGGAAGCAAGTGAATTCATTTTCTAAATCTCACCTAGAATGGGAACATATGTTATGTCTGGTTGGTGTTATAGCCGACAGGGAAACTGTTGATACGGATCATTCAAACTACTGAATCAGTTTTCTGGTCTGTAAGATGGGGGATGGGGATAACATCTTTGTTGTTGAGTTAATGTCACGCTTTGAAAGAGGATATATGTGGCTGGTACAAATAGGTAGTCACTGCTAGTTTTGCTTCAGGATGTATAGCATGTTGTATGCTTTTTTCCTCTCCTCATCTTGCCTACCATAGTGTCTTCCACATAGTAGGTGACTAACGATTTACTGATTGACTCACTGATTGATGTACACACATAGAAATCAGCCCAGCCTTTTATTGGATAGAAAGAAATTTCCTTGAAACCTCCATTTGAGGGAGAGTTCAGCAAATTCCATTTACTCCATATGTGAATGTTCTGCTTTCCTGAGTCTGATTAGGTTACAAGTTGTAAAGGCAGGGCTTGTTTTGGGGTAATTACAGCATTAAATGCACCCAGAAGGCTATTATACACTGGCCATATCCAATGCATATAATAAATAATTAATTGGGCAAATAAATAAATAAAAATTACAGCTCATAAAAGCTCTCATTAACTTGCCTAGGACTAGTCTGGCTCTTGCAATTAATTTTAAACTCTCTTGTTTCTCCTTTATTAAGTAAGCTGAAATGAAATAGAAATGATATAATTGTTTTTGCTTTCTCATTTGGAGAAATACTCAGGCGGGCTCAGATCTCTCAGAGCACAGAAAATGAGCCTAGACCATCCCCATCAATACACAAATAACCTGAAGTTCTGAACAAAGATGGAATCACCCTTATCCCAGTGAATGTATATATACGCACACACATACATATATGTGTACACACACACACACACACACACACACACACACACACACACACACACACACACACACACATATATATTCCAATGCAGAAGATAAGGTTGCCACATGTTTACAAAAAAAAAAAAAAAAAAAAGATTTGTCATTACCAAATCATTTCAGGGAAATAATTGGAATTTATCCCCTTTTTGTAGCCACTGTTTTGTGAAGCTTCTTTGACAGAAAGCCCATGTGCTCTGTTTTAGTGGAGAAATACGCACATGGGCGGACTCGATATAGATTCATGTCTTAGTGATGACGTGTATCCTCCATCCCCAAATTCCTGGTGGTAACCGTCAGAGGATGGAAAAAAGAACCCAGAAGTGAAGTTTGCCAGTATGTCTTCCAGGAAAAGTACTGAGTGAATGATTTCGTCTGTTCTGTGAAGACCAACTGATGTAATATTCAGGAAACTGAACATGATGTGGTATTGTTTTATGGACTTTCGTAGCTCTTAAGGGAGCGTGGTGGTGGAAATGAACAGTGTTGGAGAGAGACCACTCCTCAGCACTGGTTTTACAGACTCTCCTACAGGATGTTACAGGGACTCAGGCGGAGGACACATTCTATCACAAGTCTAATTCTGTAGATAGGGCACTAATTATCTATGCAGGAACACCTCTTTCCAGCTCATTGTTCTGGGCTCCTAAGAGCTTCAAATGTAATTTAATAATTACTTTTCTAATCCAAAAATCAGCAGATGAATGTCCCACATAGTTCATCTGAAGGGATCTTAACATGATTAAAATGAATCACCCAGGCTCATTCAGATGCCTTGAATGGGCAATGCAGCACAGTGCAAGGAGAACCAGTCTAGAAGCCAGGATAGCTGACCAAGGCTGGAATCTCCCCCAGCAAGCTGTATGTGATGTTTAACTCTCTCTGTCAGCTTGACTGGGCCACAGAGTGCCCAGACATTTAGGCCCAACGTTACTATTTTGGGTTGTTGGCATGGATCTTTCTGGAAGAGATTAGCATTTGAATGGGTAGACTGGGTCAAGGAGATTGTCCTCCCTAGTGTGGGTGGGCCCCATCCAATCACTTGAAGGCCTGAAGAGAACGAAAAGCTGGCCATACCTCAACTAGAAGGAGAATTCCTCCTCCAGCCTGAACAGGAGCTAGGGCACGGTTTTTTCCTTACCTTCAGACTTCAGTGGAAACAATGGCTCTTCCTAGGTCTCGAGCCTGCCAGCATTCCGACTGGAAATAGAAACATTTGCTCTTCTGGGTCTCCAGCTGACTGCAGATCTTGGGACCTCTCAGTCTCCATGATCATGTAAGCCAAGTTCTTTTTTTTTTTTTTTTTCAATTGAAGTATAGTCAGTTTACAATGTTGTGTCAATTTCTGGTGTACAGCATAATGTTTCAGTTATACATGAACATACATATATTCATTTCATGTTCTTTTTCACTATTAGGTACTACAAGATATTGAATATAGTTCCCTGTGCTGTATGGTATAAACTTACTGTTTATCCGATTTGGTGAGGACTTTCTTTGTAATTACAAAAGTAAGAGATACTCTACCAAAGTTCAGTAGGTGTTTTGTGTGAATTGTTCCATATGTAGATGTAGTTTTTTTTTGTATTCATGGGAGAGGGTGAGCACCGTGTCCTTCTACTCCACCATCCTGGTAGTCCTCCCCCTAAGTTCTTATAATAAATATTCCCCCATGTATGTATGTATATATGTATGCATATATATGTATACACACACACATATGTATACACACACACACACACACACACACATATACAGTTGACCCTTGAACAACTAAGGTTTAAACTGCTCGGGTGTACTTATACATGGATTTTTTTTTTTCAATAAATACGTATTACAGTACTGCATGAGCTGCAGTTGGTTGAATGCACAGAAGTGGAAGTGTGATGCAGGGAAGGCTGACTGTAAGAATTTCTGACTTTGTGGCAGGTCGGTATCCCTAACCTCCACTTTGTCAACTCTCTCTCTCGCTGACTAATTCACTTTGGGACCTTGGGAAAATCAACACAGCTTTCTGAACCCCAGTTTTCCTTATTTGTGGAGTGAAAGAATTCAACAATATAAGGTCCATTGTAGCGCCAAGGTACAATCTAGCTCTTAAATTTATAATTTATATGACATTTCTTGGCTCCCTCAGAAACGTTTGTCTCATTATCCCTGGGAAGCGAACAGAATGTATTTGTTTTCTTTCATCTCCCCATTTGTCAGAGGCCTTTGAAAAATTCCTCTCTCTCCCTTCTTGATGTTCTGTTCTACCCTAGGCCACCCTGTGGACAGAGCAAATGCCTCAGACA
Source organism: Camelus bactrianus (assembly GCF_048773025.1). NCBI lineage: Eukaryota > Metazoa > Chordata > Mammalia > Artiodactyla > Camelidae > Camelus > Camelus bactrianus. The sequence continues at coordinate 42,653,680 of NC_133539.1, forward strand.
GGAGCCGTGACTGGCTACACTCACCCTCTCTCTAAGCTGCTCTGCCAAAGGAGAGGCTTCCTCTCAAATAGAATGACTAGCAATAGGTTAGTTATGTTGGAAAAAAACAGCAAGTTTATTCAAGTATCATGGTCCTCAGTGAAAGAAACACGGAAGGTACTGCGGTGCTGAAGTAGGTGGATCTTTTGTTATTATTTGCAAGGCTCTCCCCGGTGGGCACTGCCCAGACCAGCCTGACGCCCCTCGTCCTCGTGGCTGGCAGCTGTGGAGCGCAGTCAGTTCCCTGGTTCTCCTCCAAGGTGAGCAGGGTCAGCTTTAAACAGCTTTGCTGTCAAGCAGCCTCATATTTGACTCCAAGCCCCTGACCTCACAAATCTTGAGGCTGGCACGGAAGTCGGTGAGTCCTTCTGCCTCCAGATTCCCCACAGGCCCTTCTCTCCTCTTACAAACAGTGCCTCATCAAGGCTCTGCCAGCCCACAGCAGAGCTGCAATTAGTCAGTGCAGCCATATTTCAACGGTAATACAGTATTTTCTTTCACCGGGCATCCTTTCTTGTGGTCCCAAATTAAGCACCCACGAAAGAAAAACTGCCCTTGCAAATTTGGCCCTTCCTATTAAATCACAGAGCCGACTTTGAGCTTTGTCAAATGATTGTCAACAAAGAGGGTGAGATTACACTGTCATTTTCTTATTAGCATTTCATTTAAAACATTACCATATCAAACTGAGTTAATTCTCCTCCGGGTATAAATATTTAAATTTTCCAAGCTCCCATTATGTTCCTCGCCCCCATTTTATTCTTCACACAAGACAAAAATGAACATGATCCATGGAAGTGTCTGTTAGTCTCACTTAAGGCAAGGAGGAGATGGAAGAGGAACGGTTCATGAGACGACAGATGTCCCAGGAAGGAAATATCTCCAAAATAAGACTCCTATGTCAACTCCTGTCTTCTTAAGTGACAGGGATGTTCCTAACTAAAATTATATCTGGCATGTCATTTCAAGTAAATGAGCTAAATAATGATGATGTCTGCAGATAGATACGTGTTTATATGTAATAGGTTACTTGAAGGTACTTACTGTCGGGGCAGAACCCTTTTGGGATGTGCCCACTTGATCCTACTCTGCTCCCTTGTGTCACTGACATCTCCAGGTCACCACCAGGAAGCTAGACACTCCATGGGAACAGTCCTGGAAAAGGAAAGAAAAGATCTAGTTTCCACTTTTGCTTCTGCTTCCGGAACTGTGGGCCAGCAGAGCACTAACGGGTCGGTCTGTATGGATGGGGCATTGTGTGGACCAGCTCAGAAAGATTGACGGTTCCAGTTCTCTGAAGTTAGTTAGTGGCCAGAGATTGGACTAGAAGGACAAGGGTGAGCAATCTGCTTGTCCAGTTTTTGATTTGCCCGACCACACGTGTCCACTCTCTTACTTTTGACACCTGCAACCATAAGTTAAAGATTGATGATGAAAACACTTGATAATCTGGGAAGCGTTTTACAAAATCCTGTGTAGGCTTGTGGCATTCCACACTAATGCTATGAGGTTGTTTTTATTTTGCACGCAGCTGTGTAATAACTGAGCCCTGGGACAGCCCGCGGGACAATTGTGAATATAGCAATGCTTGTCTTTGGTCTCTCTGAGAGAAAAAAATATGGAGAGGTGTGGCTATTGTGCTGTATTAACATTTAGTTGTGCACCAATGACCAGGAGAGAATTGCCAATATCTGTGAGTAGGGCTTTACTTGAAGGTGTGATCACTCTGGGTATGAGTCTACTGGAGAATCTACATCTTTTAAAATGAGGACAAAAACTCAAAGGGTCTACACAGGTGAGCTACAGAGTTTGAATCTGTCTGTCTTGGTCTTGATTATAAATATATCATATGTATGTGTAAAATGAAAAATTATGTGTGCTTGTATATGTCTATGTTTACTTCATGTGGAGGCCTTATTTCCCTACAAACTTTTCCAAAATGACTGAAGTAGTCTCTAAAATGCAGTTCTGGAGGAGAGGATATAGGTCAGTGGTGGAGCGCATGCTTAGCATGCACGAGGTCCTGGGTTCAATCCCCAGTACCTCCATATAAATAAATAAATAAAAACCTAATTACCTCCCTTTCCAAAAAAATAAATAAATGAAGTAAAATCAATATTTAAAAAAAAAAAAAGCAGTTCTTATGTCAATCACTTGTGATGATTTTTTCACACCTGTAGCCTTCTGGATAACGTCGAGGGGTTAATTACACCTCAGATCTGTCCTGTTGAGGCTGCAGACTGTCTCCTTAGTCTCATCTCTTACCCTGGCACTCTCTACATTATTTTCTAGTTACATCGAACTGTTTGCTTTGCCTTGGCAGTTGCATTTTCTCAAGTCTCCTTGGACTTGGAGTTGGTGTTTCCACACACCGTAAAGCTGTTTCACATATAAGCCTGGCTAACGCCTATGGATTTTCTTGAATTCGATTGCTCCTTCAAGGAAAGTGCATTCGCTCTCTACCAGCACTCAGACCCCACCTGAGATTTGTGCTCCTCCTGTCTGTCCCTTGTTCATTTAATTATCATCCACTACATTGGAAATACTTTCTGGATAGGAATTGTATCTTTTATTTATCAGCCTATCACTCTCAGCTGTGCTGGGCACACTGCATGTCAGTCAGCGTTTGTGGAACAAAGCGATGGAGGAAACTAAGGGCCAAGCTGGGAGGGACTTGGAAAGGGGCCTTCGGAGGGGCCAGCCCTCTGGACTCCAAGTAGATAGCTCAGTCTTTGAGTAGTGGTTCATTTTTGTGTTTTTCTGTTTGCTGCCCTTTGTCTGCCTTGATAGTGAGTTAAATCTTTTTTTAAAGTCCTGGCCTCCCTCAACTATTCTTAGAAGAAGACAGAAGAGATTTTGACTGTACTTGGGACAGAGCAGAAGAAGGGCACCCCACACCTCTGGGGCTAGTGAGATGGTGGAGCAGTAATGAAATGAGAGACTCGCAGGGGGGAAGAAGAGACTCCCGGGGAGACTGGCCAGCCTGCTGGCTTGGCTATTTTCCCCCATGGAAAAGCCTGGGGGTTTGAGGGTTTGTTTCAATGAAGAAAACTCTGTTTTCTTAGAGTGCGTTGTTAGCTCCTACTTTGGGCCACATCCTCCTCTCTTTGCCAGGCTGTTGAGAGCCACCGTGTGGTCCTTCGGTTCCCAGAGAAGCCTCTCTGAGAGGCTGGAGCCTGCTTGGCTTCCTGCACCTGCGACGGGCAGGCTCTTCTCCAGGCAGCAGTCGCTTACCCAGGGCGTTTACCCTCACAGGTGCTAAGTGGTGATGGCTGATAAAGACTAAGATGCCATGTTTCACAGGGGCAGCTTCACTCTAAAACTTAGTGCCTTAATACAACAATCATTTGGTCTTCTCTCATATTTCTGTGTGTTTACTGTGTTAAGCTGGCCATTTTTCTGCTGGTCTCTCTTGAGGTTTCTCAGAAGGATGCGATCAGATGACATTCACATCATTGTCTCCTCTTGTGGGAGCTGGACCAGGGGAGCTGACTTCTTAGGTGGCAGCTCAGAGCTACCAAAAGTGAGCAAGGAGCAGAAGTTGTGAGTCCTCTTCAAGTCTAGGTACAGAATGCTCAAAAGGTCACTTCTGCTGCATCTGTGGGTTAATGGAAGTCACCAGGCAGCTCAGGTTTAATGTGGGAAGGACCACACAAGGTCATGAATATCACAGGGCAGAGTTCCTTGGGGACATCTTTTAAGATCAGTTAATAGTTAATAGGCCATAGGATACTTGCATATTAATAAGTGACAGATATTTTAAAAATAACTTTAACTACTAATACTGTGGTGTGTTTCTTCCTTCTTGTGAAACTCTCTTCCTTTCGGCTTCCAGCTCTAATTCTCTCACCTTCGCTCAGCACTGTCCCCATCACGTCTGTCTTGTGACCTTACTCCTCTTCCTTACTTTCACTGTTTCTGCTTCCTTTGTCTCCCCCCAAACAAAGGGGGAGACCCAGCCTCTGGGCCCTGTCCCTCTCTCTCATCAGCCTTCCACTCTCTCCCCTTCCCGGAGCTCTCTCATGACTTCTCCTTGACCTTCTTGACCAGGCCCATCTTGAATCACTTCTCCTTTGCATTCCACACGTTGGGCATTTTGAACATTTGCAATTCGTTCTCATCTTTGTGCTGTGACATTTCCTGTTCTTCTCACAAGAAGGTGGGACTGTATTTCTCAAATGCTCAGTAACCTCCATTCTGCCCTTGGGACAAGCCTTGTCCCCATTTTAATTCTCTACCATTGTTCTTTCAACTCACTCCCACCTGCTCCGCTTTCTCCTTTCTCTGAGCTCTGTTGGTAGACGTACTGTGTCAGAGCCACTTTTCACTAAGCACTTTCCTTTGTGCTTTACCAACAGATGTGCTTCTTGAGGCTAGAAACCATGGCTAATTGTCCTTAGCAGCTGTCACTCGGTCAGTGTCCAGCTCAGGGCTGACCATGTAGTGGGTGCTCTAATATGAGTGGATCAGTTACACAAACTTGCAGTGAGACTTTTCTGGGTCATCACCTCTCACCAGTGGAATTCTCAGGATAACTGAAGGTAACAAGGAAAAATAGAGGCTTCTCAATGTCTCCAATTCCCAGATGAGGTGTTTCCTACTTTGGTTCTGGATATTGGAAAATAAGAGTAACTAGTATTTTTATGGAATTCACAGCGTATGAAGCACAGTCACTGACATTCACTTACTCACAATTTTCTAACTTCCTCCAGAATTGCTATGCATGTTGGGGCTAGAGGTATAATGTGTGATGATGGGATAAATGGAGGAAGTAGGGATGGGGAAATTTGGGTTTAAAAAATGTTCGAGAGGAGATTATTCCTTGTATTGGCCCTAAGGAAGGCTATCTCTTGAGTGTTATGTTGAGAAGCATGTGCACGCGCGCGCACACACACACACACACACACACACACACGAGAGAGAGAGAGAGAGAGAGAGAGAGAGAGAGAGAGAGAGAGAGAGAGAGAGAGAGAGAGAGAGAGAGAGAGAGAGAGACAGGGTTTGCTTCTTTAATTTTCAGCCAAAAAGATAATTCCAGATATACAGACATATAAGGAATAGATATCAGTATTGGTCAGCCCTCAGGAACCAGGAACCAAAAGGCTTAAGTCTTTCAAGATCCAGAGGGATTTTGAACCCCTCTTCCTCAAGCCAGCTCGTATGGCTTAATAGTTTTCCTGTTATAAGAATGGGGCAGATGACACAAAATTTCAGTTGTGAAAGGCAGCAAAACTGAAGCGAGAGAAAAGTAACATTGGAAATGAAAAATGTGTTAGCGCAAAAACCGGAGAGCTGAGGCTTTTGCACCAGACTGTGGATGCTGATTTTTAAGATTATGTCGCCACCTAGTAAGTCAGCATAGAAATACACCCACAGCTAATGGCCGCCTCAGCCTGATGCTGAACACTGCTCCTCTGGTTAGCAGTCCCCGCGGGCACCTTTCTAAATATCTGCTAGCGCAAGAGTGCAAGTGTACGACCTGCCCCAGCATCTCGAGTTCTCGGTTTTCAGCCCCTGCTCACATTCTCCTGCTCATCCAGGCTCATGTAACGGAGAAGTCAACAGCACATACTTGAGACATGAAACTGTGTCAGGAATTTCTCTCCATCTCTGTTATCTACCCTTGAAAAATGATTGGTTAAAAACACGCATATTATCACTTGCCTACTGTAAATAATTTTAACTCTGAGTTGTTCATTAGTGAAAACGTTTTGCGTTTTCTGCTTTCATTTCTGCCTAGTAAAAGAAGTGGTCTAATCATGGTATTTCTTTGTGAGGAAGCATTGAAATTACGGAATTACAAACACTAAACAGAGAACCCAACGTTTTAGTTGTTAAAGCCACATCTTTAGTTTTTCTGTTATTTTAAAAATCTCTTGTTTCTCCTGCAGTGGTTGTTTGCACTGAATACTTGATCACTCCCCCTGATTTTGTTTTTATAAGGAGATCGTTAGCTTGATAAAATATTACACAGGGTTTTAAGGTTTGGTGTCTACAGATGATTGGTTACCAGGAGTGGCATCCTGGCTATATATATACTTCTTGCTAATCTCAATTTTTCCCTCTGTGAAATGGGGACAACGATAGTATATACAATACTGGATTTTTTGGATGATTAAACTAAGGTGAAGTGCTAAAAAATATTAGCTATTACATTAACAACAAAAATACATTGATTAAGAAATGGTAGAAACCAAGAATAGAAACTAATTTCATCTTGCCACTCACAATAGATCAAATACTTTAGCCAAATAAATAGAGCAGAGAGAGGGGGCATATAGTCTGAGACCAGGAAACCATCCACTTTTTAAAACTCCAAGTGATTACATTTAAAAAATTATTAAATGTTAATGATTATAAAATTGATTAAATTCAAGTGCTTAAAAAGCCTTGAGAATGCACCCCCATTCTTTTTTCTATACTTTGTTCCTTCCTTATAGAAAACTATCCTCATTTCAGCCCTCCAAATAGTATCTACTCTTTACTTTAAGGACCATTCAGAATATTTTGACTGAAGGAACCAAGAGATTAGGGTAGAAAGTAGGGGAGGGGGCATTTTTGTTTTGGGAGCCTTTAACATTGGGGCTGTCAGTCATAGAACCATCAATTTTACTTCAGACATAACAGAGTCTGCCATTTGTCTTTTAATAGACAGTTTTATTTTTTCCTTGAGAAAAATTTGGCTGGCACATAACTACATAGCTAAATATGTCTGGTTTCCTCCTGAAATAAATGTGGCTTTTGGACTTGTGATATGTCTAGCATCTGGGTCATCTCCTTATGAAGCACACATGTGCCCTCCTCCCTTACCTCCTTCTCCTTTTCTCCTGACTGGGATGTAGATATGATGGCAGGACTAAAGCAGCTATTATGGGCCAAGAGATGAAACCTAAGTTTCAAGAGGAGCAGAGCAACAAGATAAAAGCAGCCTGGCTTCCCAGCACTGCTCTTGGGCCCTAGGAACCCTGGAGTGCCTATGTAGACTTGTTGATGAGAGTGAAGCCAATGTCTATTTTACTTAAGCTTACATATTTTTTAATCTTTGCCATAGCAGTCTAAACTGTATTATAACAAGCTAACAGTCTCAAAGAGTAACAAGCTAGAAATATGAATGTAAAATTACAGATTTTAAGTAAGAAGCATGCAAGGAACTCCTTCCCAAAGACTGGTCCTTTAAGGATGTTGAACTAGAAAAGACTTCTCATGTATGCAGAGAGGAAAATTCTCTTCTTAATAGTTGGTAGGAGAATTCTATTGTGTGGGGCTAGGAGGGGAGGAGGTCCTGCTTTCCTTAAAAGAAGCTGTGGGGGGAGGGTAATAGCTCAATGGTAGGGCCCTTGCTTAGCATGCACGAGGTCCTGGGTTCAATCCCCAGTACCACTGTAAATTTTTTTTTTTAAATTGGAAAAAAAGAAGCTGTGAAGGAATTAAGTCAGGTAAAAGGATGGCTTGGCTGACACCCAAGTTTCACGCAGAGCAGTGAAACAACTCTGCATAAAAAGGAGGGGGAAAGGAGGGGCTATGGCTGAGCACTGTGTGTAGAGAGAATCAGGGAAAAGGCCATGGTGGACAGACTATAGACGGCCTTTGGGAGAAGATAAAAAACATTCATTGGGGTTTATTAGGATATCTGCTACCTGGATTACAATGTAGATATCTGTATCCTCTAATAGTAACTAAGCACTTTTAAACACTTCCTATGAGCCAGACATTTTTCTAAGAGTTTTACATCTGTAACACATGTAACCCTTACAGAAACTCCCTGAGGCAGGTGATACTATCATTATTTTGGTTTGCCAGATAAATAAACTGAAGCACAGAGAGGGAAATTAATTAGTAACAGTCATACCTGATGGTAATGTTTGGCATTTGAACTCAAATGTTTTGCCCTAACCAATATACTCTACTGTCTTTATAAAATGCTTACGTGATTCTTTATTGCTAACCATTATTTTCAGACAAGTAGAATTTGGTGACATAGGGGCTAGAGAAAGAGGGCAAACTGGACGCTGCTGTATTTAGTTAATCAGTACACATTAGCATACTAAAGGCTTCCCAGTAAATAAATCTGCTTAACTCTGTTTAATTCAGAATTTTTCAAGTGTGCTTGATCACAGAACTATTGCGTTAAGCACTGCCTGTTAATACCCCCAAGAAGCTAGCGTTTCACTGAACATAATTTTTAAAATTCTAGGGGAGAAAGATATATTGATCTGGGGGATCTGGGGGTCAGGAGGTCAACCACATAGTCCTGATTTGGTGCTTATTTGATCATGTGGCTTTGAGCAAGTCACTGAAGATTTCTGGGCTTAGATTTCTTGATCTAGTAAAACAGTGGCCTTGAACTTGATGAAGAGATGACCAGTGACACCTGATCTTAAGGACCAGCCTTGTATGTGGAAAAGGCAAAGTGGAGATGCAGATATGAAGTCAGTAACTAAGTCCAGTTTTAAGCTGAAAAGGTAGAAGGTGGAGCCAGGAGACTTCCTCAAGCATTAGAGTACTGGCATCCAAGAATATATATGGTAGATGCCCCCAGAACTTTTAGGTTCCACATTTAGACTTCATAAACATGAGAGTGTCACTGATTTCCATGTTAGCTCCAATCCCACTATACTTCCAATTAGTATCTTTCTCCAACTTGTGACCCAGGACATCCAACCAGTTATTTTACATTTATCTTGTTCATGTAGAACCTTGACAAAACACTATAGGAACAAATCAAACAGAATTGACAGTTGATCCTTGGCCAGGTGTCCACGGTAGACAAGGTATTCTAGCAGAGACAGTAGCATATACAAAGGCTTGAGTGTAAGGGATGGTTATGTAGGTTTGGTTATCCCTGAGCAGTGCCCTGGGTGAGTTCAGGGGGCCGTAGGTGTGAGTGTCGGCCAGGAAGGAGAATCACATGGAGAAGTGGCCGGAAATATAAGCTAAGTCTGGGTGGTGGAGTTTGTACCATCATTGTATTAAGGCTGCCTTTCTCTGCATAGAATCAAGTTTTAGTTCCATCTCAGCAGGAGTTTCCAACAATTAAGCACAAAATAAAACTCCCTTCATTCTAATCAGATTACATGTCTTTTGCTTTATCTTTCTCAGAAAAATGAAAATAGAAGTTAGGATATAATTAATTTCACAATTTGTTCTAATAGAATAATTCAGTCATCGTAGTGCTGAGATGGGATAGATGATGAATTTTCAGATGTTTGTTTATTTAGATGGAAATAGCTTCCTCTGTATAATAAGATATCTTCTACAGGAAGTTCCTCATGAGGTGGGCTGCTTTGTAGCTAGGTCTACTGCCTATGATGTCATCCTTTTGGAACTATTGCAACTAAATTCATCTCTGAGTGGGACCAGAGATTTGTGTATTAAATATAATTGATGCTGTTGCTGGGGACCACTGATGAAGGCAGATCTGGTGAATGCAGAGGAAACCTTGACTTTAGGAAGCAAAACACGCTCCTCTTCCTGGTCTCAGGTTACTGATTCAGTCTCTTTCATCCCCACCTGCTCCTTTTTTACCTCACAGTCCCACTCATCTACTCTCTGCCCACTCTGGATGCCTCCCTGTTCCCCTTACATTCCTGCCCTTTGATGCTAAGCTTTTGGAGATGCTATTTTCTCTACCTGGTCCAGGTAGGGGCTTCTCTTTGGCTGTTATAATAATGCTTTGATACAATTTAAGTTATTCTCGACATCAATTCCTTGGCGTCAATCGGTTCAGCTATCAGCTATTATTAGCCTTGTGGTTTGATTAGTGGAGGCGAAGGAATTGGGGAAAAACGGAATTAGAGGGGGATAGAGAAAAGAGACTCCTCCCCAGGCTTCACTTTTCAGAGATAAGCTCTGTAATCCACATCCATAACCAGCAATTTAGAGGAGAAATACCCTTAACTGAGATCCATCTGGAGAAAAGGAAGGACGGTTGGAAGAAGGGAAGGGAGGGAGAGAGGGAAAGAGAGGTGAGGGGAAGGAGCCAGGAGGAAGGAACCTACTTCACTTTAGGCACTCTTCTTCCTAAATCAGCGCAAATGATTTCATTAAATCCTTGCTACAATCCTGTGAGGTTGGAGTTGTTACTTCCATTTTCCTTTGAAATATATAAGACTTAGAAAGTAAATAACATTTCCAAGGTCACACAGCTTATAAGATAATGAAGCTAGAATTTGAATCCAGTGTTTTTATGTCTTAAAAGTCTACATCTCTCTTTCCATTTCAACAACTACCAACAGCTCTGGTTAGTGCCTTATTACAGATGAGGTAGGAAGTAAATGAGATAAAGATGTTATAGAGATGGTCATTTTGGTCTTCTGATTTATTGCCCAGTGTTCTAGCTCTATTGCATTTGAAATACTGTCTCTCAGATGGGAAGATACTGTCCTACATATTTTGGTTGTGGCATCAATGTCACCTGTCTACTGAGTGGCCATCTCCTGGATTGATTTGGCCCATGACACCACTCGTATTTTTTCTTGGAAATGGTTGGAAATATATAATTTTGGGCTACTGGGTATAGACCAAACAGCATGCATTACACATCATTGGGTAATTCCAGATCTTAAAATTATTCTCAGTTAAATGCCTTGCTCCTTAGAATACACTGAACTAAACAGAACGCACTAACCTAGATGTTAAGCTAGGAATTCAGTAAGTCATATTCTAAAAGCTCTTGAGGCTCTGGGTTCTTTGGTTATAATATTTAGAATTACTGTGATAATTTGTGACAAAATAAGGGTAATGGGGAGGAATAAAGGGGAAGGAGGAGACTTCTATAATTTTGAAGGTGATTGCAAGTACAGTGACTAGTAAGGATAAGCTTGGATGTCCTAGAACATCAGGCAATAATAACAAAAAGGAACACCATAATAGCAACATTTTAAATGAGAAAATAGCTTTGCTTTATCCCACCCTCATCTATATAAAGTGTTTCAGCTGTCCAAGTGAATGAATATATAAGTTCTTAATAGAATCCTCAATAAAAACAACAATAAAAATAATGGAAATAAGAGTGGGATATAAATGCTTTTAAATCCACTGAAATTGAAGTGGACATGTGGTATGTAAGGGTTAACCCCTCGCCTTTAGATTTTCTAATAAACTTGATAACAAGCTGTTAAGAGTTCATTAGCTCGATGTTGGTTACTCATCCTTACTGTTTCTGTTCTGGACCACGGTACAGGCACACAAACCACATTAACCAGCACACGAGCCCTTTATAAGAATCTCTTAAAAATAATTTGTTTAGCTTATTCACTCCCACATTTTTGAGTTCTCTGAATTATAGAATTCTCTGAGTGAATCAGTACCCCAACTTGTTTGCCAAAATGTAAAGATGAAAAGAAAAATGAGCTCTCTTACAATACCCTCTGGGACTAATTACCCTGATCTGACTAGGCTGGTTGTTAGATCTGAATTATAGTCATGAATAAGTTAGATCTTAATTAAAGTCATGTAAGGGGTCCAAGAGGCAATGTCATACAGGCAAAAAAGCTGTTTTGTAATAAGTGGAAATTAGTATTATAATGCTTTATGAGAAATTGGGCTCCCAGTTAGAAACTTATCTATTGAGATTTATAAGAAATTTCTGACTTCAAAAAATTACCCCATCTTCTTTCACTATATACAGGTCTCGTCTTAATTTTCAGTTTAGAGCCATATTAATTGCTAGGTTTCCAGCAACACAAAGGAAATCATATATTTTCAAAATTAATTCATCATCATTTTCTTTTACCCGCAAATTTATTTTAGCTTTATTTAAGGTTTTAAACTTTGCAAATAGTTCACAACATCTTATGTAGAGAGACACTGGAGCAAGAAAGATTTTGGTTAGTTAGATAATGTAGGAGAGGATTTCCTGGTAGTAGAAAGTATTAAACATTACAAAACAGATCTAGAATAGATAGTGGAATCTTCTTCTCCAGAGGCTTTTAAATTTAAAGAAATTTCATTCAGAAGGCAAGGGGATGAACTACATCTCTGTTTCTTGACCTGTTCCTTTCACTGAGCAATGAAAACGTTCTAAACTTGTCACCAGGCATCTGAAGGCAGTGAGGTATTGAACATGGACACAAAAAGCCAACACCAGTGGAAACGCCCTTGTTGGCCTCAGGTGACGAGGTACAGGGTATGCACACCAGGAAGGTGCCCGAGCTGAGGGCTGGCTTTAACATGAGGTAATAACTCACAGAAGTGATGAGGAGGGACTCTGTGCGTTGTGTGAAGGAGCCAGATGACAGAGCAGATGTGGGAGGTATTTCCAGAGGGAAACTCATTTTTCTAAAATTGTTCATTGTAAGTCAGGGATCCTAATACTGCCTGAGATCCTAATATTTCCTGAGGGAAATAATTTTCTGGGGGAGGGGTACACAGTAGTTTTAATTTTTCACCACATCTAAATAAGACTTAGGAGCTTACAAAATGCTCTCCCATCTACAGTAGGTTGGCGAGTGAATAGAGGTGGTGATTCCCATTTTATAACTGGAGGAAATTGAGACGTGAAGTTCATTGACTTGCTCAAGGTCGGAAAGCTAGAAAATCGCTGAGAAAGATTTCAAATGCACGTTGTCTGACTCTAATGTTAGTATTTTTCATATATATCTTGACATTTTTAATGGGTTCAGAGTCCTTCTTTGCTGGAAAATGAGGCGTCAGAGGAAGCTCAACAATCTTCTTTCCTGAGGAGAATTCTCAAAACTGGCAGAGTAGGGTTTTTGTCTGTTGGTTTGGAGGGTTCAGGCCTCAATTTCCACTATTGGATCTAGAAAGCCAAGGCTGTAATCTCATACAGATAGGTAGCTTGACTGAACTTGTGTAGCCTGGATCACTGACTCTTCAATTCTCTATCCATCCATTGGCTCATAGGGTCAGACAGGATTTTAGGTATCACTTAATCTGGTGCTTTGATTCACACGTGAGGAAACTGGCCTAAAGTGATTGATCCTATGCTTATCAGATGTATATTACAAATGGACGGTTTCAGTGAAAATGTTTGGATTGTCAAGAAAGATTCCAAAATAGAATAAAAACCACAGAAGCCCTGACCCATGTTCTGTAACAAGAGTTGAAAAAGAAATTAGTAGTTTATTAACCAGATTCTAACCTTGTTTGTATCAAGGAGCAGCAGTATCATGATGACACATCCATGAAATGTTACACAGTGGAGTAAGAGGTGATGTATACAGTTGACCCGTGGTCTGAGAAGGATTATTCTATAAGCATTCAACAGCTGTCTCATTAGTAGATTTGATTTTTGTAGTGTTTTCTTCAGGGCTTGGTGGTCTTACAGAGCACAGTAACTTGGAGATGAGCCTGCATTTCCAAATGAGTCATCAGGATGTGTGCAAAGGGAAGGAGTGAATATGTAAACCTATATGCATGTCTTCTGCCCTGTCGTTTTCTGAGTCTTCCATAGATTTGAGTTTGGCTTATAGCATGTTTGTTTCCCATCCCAATCTGTCCTTAAATACATCATATGCTAATAATAGGATGTTCATTAATGCCCTGAATGGCTTACATGTGCAGTATAATTGCACCTTGCTCAGAGATTAGATTATAAATTAAAAGCAGAAAGTGAAAATCATATACAGAGTTGCTCTTGAAATGTCCCATAAAGTATACTATCAGAGCAACCTGAATTCATTTTATTCAGCTACTTTTCCTTCTTGTTTCTTGGAGTGAGCACCAGATGAAGCATCTGGCTTATTTTTTGGGGCCATATGATACAAAACAAACACACACACGCAGGCCAAGACGTAGCACCGTTAAACACTAGAATTAGAATAAGCACAGAGCATGTGTGCGTGCTGGGGACATGTGGGAGCCAGACCAAGCAGGTTCCTCCTCTATCTCATGATCATGCTGGAGTCACGTACTGAGTGAAATGGTGACAGGATTCACCAGAGTTATTTAAATTGTTATTTCTTTCCCCCTCTTGTATCGAAGTGAATAGAATTGAATTAGCCAAGTTAAATGTGTAAATAGTACCCGTGCTGTGTGCTTTTTTTTTGTTTTTTTAAACACCCTCCCCAACTCTTTATGTCAACAAGTAAGTGTAAAATAAATAGAAATACTGACTAGGTCTGAGACTTTGATGGCAACTGCTATGGTCTGAAGGTCACCTCGCAATTCATATACTGCAGTCCTAACCCCCAAAGACAGTGGTATTAGGAGGCAAGCCCTTGGAGATGCCTCATCCATGATGTGGGAACCCTCACGGATGGGACTGGAGTCCTATCACAGAGGCCCCGGAAAGATGTCTAGTCCCCTCCACTGTGTGAAGATACAGCAGGAAGTCTGTGACCAGGAAGAGGGTCCTCCCCTGCCCATGCTGGCACCTTGATCTCAGACTTCCAGCCTCTGGAACTGTGAGAAATAGATTTTCCTTGTTTATAAGCCACCCGGTCTAGGGTGTTTTGTTACAGTAGCCCAAGTGGACTCAGGCAGCCACATTTGAGTTTGGCCTCCAGCATGCCTGATTCTTATCCCAGTCCACCCTTAAACAAAATCATCTGAGTAATTTGGTGAATTTGGCTATGAAGTCACTCAATAGCATAACTGATTTTAAACATGTGTTGGCATCTTGAATATTCAGCAGCCTTATTACAAAATATACTTACGTTCAAGGTAGGTGGTTCTTTAAATGGAATTAACTCAGGAGTGGTAGGAGGGTTGGATACAGACGTGGTTTGGGGTGTAAGCACTTACGGACCCCTCCCCTGAACCACACGCTCCTGCATCAGGACGCACACCTTGAGCCTGGGCGGTACCCATCGCTGGGTTTGGGCAGCTCTGGGCACAGGTACTAGCAAAGGCAGCAGACAGGATCTGAGCAGAGGGATGTAGGCAGAGAAGAAGCTGGCTCTGGGAAGCTGAACAATATAGATTTTTTCCACCCAAAGCCCTAATAGCTCTGAAAACAATGACTTCTCCTACGTTTTCTGCAAATACATTTGGTGGGAAAATCTGAAGGGAATTCATGTGTATACTTGAGCCTCTTAGAATATTCCTTTCACTGTGGAACGCTGGAGTTTTGATTACGGGTGTTGCCGCAAAAGCTGTGGGGAGGGGGGTTATGTAATGCGTGGTGTGAACACTATGGAAATTGAAATTTGTAACTGGAGAAATTCTGAATTCTGAAACGCACTTGGCTTTCAAGGAAGGGATAGTGGACTTGTGATGTTTTGCCATGCAGACTTTCCACAGTTTTCTACTAACTGATTTGCTCTAGGCCCCAGGTTTGTAGTTTTGAACCTGCTTACTGTCTTAATCTGTGATGTGATATCTTCATTTGTGCTAAACTCTATAATTAGTGAAAGGCTAAATGATATTTGTCCTTCTGATTTCCTCTTTGTAGATAAACCCCTAAGTATTAAGTTTTTGATGAAAAGTAATTTTTTGGCTTCCTTTGGTATCTTAAGTTTGGAGAAGCAGTAAAAACAACCCAGTCGGTCAGAAAAGACAAAACAAGAGTAATGGGTATGTCTGGAGAACTCAGTGGCCCTTGAGGTGTGGATTCACCACAGAGCACCCGAGGCTAATGGCCTCTCTATCACTGAGACTGTTGTCATGGGTGTAACTCACTGAGAACCGAGAAACACCCGAGCTGTCCAGTATTTCAAAGACCTTTATTGCTTTATGTGTTCAGAGGTGCAGCGGGTAAATGGACTGCTTATAATTGTAGGAGTAGTACCAGCCATTAAAGCAAATATATTTGCAGCCCCTGTAATTATATTTCGGTAAAAGTTGTTCTGGATGGCTTGGCAGGACTCCTCCCCAGGTAGTGTGTTTACTTTGATATTTTCTCCAGTGATGCAGAACGGCTCATAGTCCAAACATTTTCTCCTGATGATACTTTTATTTTTGGCTTGACCTTCTTCTCTTTCAAGTCTGAAAGAAAAAAAAAAAGTACAATTTATAGAAACATATAGAGTGACAGATAAATGTAATACACTCCAGGAACTTATTGATTTATTGACCAGCAGTCACATTTAAAGAATTCTATAATCCAAAGCTAATGAAATAAGGAAGGCACAGGAAGTATGATGTCAAATAAAGTATATGTTTAGGTTTGATGTTTGAATTCTTATCCTGATGTCCTCGTTCTTGGATATTCTTGCACAGACTTTTCTGTTGCCTAAGTGTTTGTGTAGCACAACAGGGCAATAGGGGCTAACAGAAATATTGTATTACAGCTTTCTGTTCAGTGACAACACGAGCGTTCTCGTGGGAGAATTTTAAAGCTTACTTAATTAGGTCACCTTTGGGCAAATTGAGTTTTGGGCAAATTGAAAAGTATCTCAATTCTTTCAGATCACCTCAGTACCATTTAGTGTCCCGATGTGTTAATTTGCCAAATGGAACCCCAGGGAAGAGAAATAATTAAGTCAATAAATAAAGGAAATAAGTAAATGCTTACTTATACATGAGAATATTCTATGTTTGTATAAGATCAATGATTTGTTTATGGACTATGGTAGAAAAGACTTGATGAAAGGAGTTTCTAGTATAATTTTATGACATTTACTTTTTTTTTCTTTTATCAAAATGCATTTCCATGTGTTTCCCCACAAAGGCTTCATAGGTTATAAGGTCATTGAAGAATTATTTTTTTCTTTATTTGATAACTTTATCATTCTTAATATGGTGCTTTTAATAAATGTTGGATAACTGCCTTATGTTGGAACAATAGACGTCTAGTCCTATAAAACTCAGGATTCTGGAGTAAAGTAAGAGATAAAAATATAAATTAGTACATCTCATGGAATTTTTTGATCACTAAAGCAGTGGGAAGCTATGATTTTGGTCTTTCTAATACCTATTTTCCAATGGAATATGGCCTCTTTTCTTTTAAACATGTAATACAACATGTCTATTAATCAGAGTCATCCAATTCCTGACAACAGGAATTATGCCCTAGATTTCTCTAAATATAGAATTTTTTTTTCATTCCAAGTAGAATAGACAACTATGTATAACAGGGTCAGTAAAAACCTTTGTGTGGTATTTTACATACAATGTTAAGAGAATGGAATTCCTTTTTGATGACGAATGAATTTTTGATGGTAAGCTATAAAAGAAATATAGGCTTGGATCAGTCAGCATCCAGCTTTCCATATAGAGAATTCAGTTTGCTGAAGAAGGCAAGGAGGCCAACACACAAAGAGCAGTGAGAAATGAGTCAAGATACGAAAAGAGAACCACTGAACTTGATCTAGCCACACCTGAACTTCACTTTTGGATTTCCTTTCAATCCACCTTTATTTAATCCACCTTTATTTAAGCTGGTTTCAGCTACTTTTAGTTCACATGTAACGAAGTATCCTGACCCATAAACTCTGCATGTTTGGAAATTAACTTTATATTATTTTGACACATAATTTAAATAAACATGCATGCAGAATCTAGAAAATCAGATACACATTGATTTCTCATTTATAGCAAGTCAGGTAAGGATTTGTAAACCAAATGTTTATAAATTACAAAGTTACTTTTAGGACTCTGAGTTTCTTTCCAATTAGTGTTAATCATCATACTGTCATAACTATTTGTAAATTTTTGAAAATAGAATTACTTTTGATGAATGCAGTGTGAGTCAGAGTGCTGTCAATATACAGTCATTTGACAGTTTTTTTTTTTTTAACAATGTCAAGCCTGCAGTAAATTTTAGGATATGTTAAAAGTTGTTTATCATATCCTCTACCTAATAGATGTAATCACACAAAGGTTTTCAAGCCAATTCAGAAGATTCATTTTATAGGCACAAGATCATGGTAATTTATCTGGATGCTGTAGTTTTGGTTGAGGTAAAGATTTGCAGTTTCACATCTCCCTGTCCATGGTCAGTGTTCGTCTAATAGCTAGCATCCTACCTAAGATTAGATTTATGTATTTGTTTTTGGTTCAAGGTTTCTTGCTCCCACTGGCAAACACAGATGCTCCTAAACTCCTCTCCACCTGAATGTGCACAGAATATAATTATGACGGGAACTAACATTATCTGAAATACATTTCTGTTTATGCTTGTAGACCAAGGTCAGAACAATTAATCTGAAAAATGGTAGCACAGCCACAGATTAAGCCAAAAAACATTTCCCCCAGGAATGCGATACCATATATTACAAATACGCAAAATATTCATGCAAATTCTCTGCTGGTCTCTCTGTCGACTCAGGTTTACTGTCACTAAATACGAAGTTGACAAAATAGATTGCAGGGAATGCAGATGTTTCCAGTGGTGTGTGTTTCTTGAATATGTTGAACTAATATTGTGATGATTCATTTTATTCAGCTTCATTGAGATATAATTGATATATAACATTGTGTAAGTTTAAGGTGTACAATGTGATGATTTGATGTATGTATATATTGTGAAATGATTACCATGATAAGATGAGTTAACACACTGTGTGAGCTAATTTTATGTGTCAATTTGAATGGGCCATGGGTTCCCAAATATTTGGTCAAACATTATTCTGGGTGTTCCTGTGAGGGTGTTTTGGGATGAGGTCAATGCTTAAACAGGTAGAATGAGTAAAGCAGACTGAAGAATTAAAAAAAGAATTAAAAAAAAAGAATTAAAAAATTTTTTTTTCTTTAACCTTGAGCTTTCTGAAAAATAGGTAGGAGAACAGTCATGGAAAAAACATGATTATTGGTGATGAACCGGCACATTTCAAGGGTGCTATTGCTGAAAATCCACTTCTGCTGTGGTTGGGGGAGTGGCTGGTTTTGGAAGCTCTATAAGAGGAGGTGCAGGCTGGCATGTGCGTTAGAGTCCTCCATGGTTGGCTCCACATTGCAGTCCTCCCTCCTCAGTTGGCTATAATTTGGGGTTAAAACTAACTGATAAATCAGGTTAGCAGGGTAATAATCATTTGACAGAATTGGAAGCTAATGCTTTAAACTCTCTGACAAAAATCATAGAGTCAATCAGCACTAGAAAATGCCAGGCTTGTTACCAGTGGATTCTTCATTATTACCATCCCCTGTCACTCCTGCTGGCATCAATTACTTCATCCTACAGGGCAAAGGAGTCAGGAGAGGTGAACAGCAAATTCTGGTGAGCTGGTGACTCTCCTTTGACAGCCGACTACAACGGTATTTTAAACTAATCAGCCCTCTACAAATTTTTCTGTTGTGTAGATGTGAACTGAAACATACAAACTATTCTAGGGCTTGAAAACACTTTATGTCAGTCTAAAAGCCATGCTCTTTTAAACAGATCCTACATTTTGGGATTTGAGTTTTATTTTTAACTTTAAATCTTTATTAAAGCAGGTGTATCACCAGAAAAAAAAAATCTATGAAAGAGCAGAGGAATTTGATCCTGTGAGTGATTATTGCTAAGGGACCATTTCATGCAAATTAATCTGTAAACATTTAGCAACTAGATACCTGATGGGAGGGGAGAAGGGTAAGGAAAATTAGTCAGGTGAAGAGCAAGAAAATTACTCCCATCTGATTAGAAAAAGATAATCATGGTGTTTTCATGCAGACCAGCAGCGTTGTGATGTTTCTTTAATTTCTCTTTCATTTCTGCTTGCCTTGGGCTGCGTGTAGGGAGTCCTGAGATAGATGAGGATGTATACCTGGCTGCCTGGAGAAGTAAGGCAACTGAATACATTTCAGGTTAAGTAATACCTATTCAGGTGTCTCAGTAAAGAAAAGATCAAAACTGGGAATACACTTGTCAGACACTTCCCCCAACAGACTCCCCTGCTCCCAGGCCCAGAGCTCACTGGAATTTTCATACTTGCCAACAAGCCCTGGTTGAATTAGAAGGATGTGCTTTACCCACATCTGAGGGAAACCAAGAGTTACAGCCATGGTTGGGATTGGTTAGATATTATACGTAAAAGATGCTTCCAGCAAACTCTTTTTTTTTTCTTTTAAATCTTTATGATAAATATTTAGCTTTAAAAAAGCACAGTGTTAGGAATTAGTAATTAGTCATATTTAGTGTTTTTCTTATTTGATTATTTAGCATTTCAAAAGTTGATGTAAGTTGAAATGGAACTAATAACTATATTTTGCTTAATTTTGCCTGAGTTTAGAGCATGGAATGATAATTAAAATGTGGTTAAAGTGTATATTACTCTAGCAAGTCTAAAGTTGAGAAACAATGGTAATTGTGATGGTATTGTGCTGTATCTTGCCTGTGGTGATGGTTGCATGAATCTGCACATGTGATAAATCACACACACACACACACACACAAATGCATTTAGAACTAGTACAAGCAGAATCAGGTTGGTGGATTGCATCAATGTCGATTTCCTGACTGCGGTGTTGCACTGAAGTGATGTAAGATGTCACCATTGGGGGAAACAGGGAAAAGGGCTTACTAGAGGTCCCTTATTACGTATTACAACTGCATAAGAATCTACAGTTATCTCAAAATTAAAGGTAAAAACAAATGTGAATGTCATAAAAGAACATTACTTTTTATTTCCTTACTTCCTTGAAAATTGATATTTAAGCATTGTAAAAGCTAACACATTGAAATTACTCTTTGGAAAATTATGGAAGAGTTTAGAAACTGCAATTTTTCTACAGAGCAGAAAGCAATAAGCTTTTACACATATGGTTCCAAAAGAAAAATTCTGAATTATTATGTTCATGGACTGTGCTCATAAAATTGCCCACATGTAACAAGTATAACTTGCTTTAAAATAATCCAACAGGACAGGGCAGCAGAATGCAGTATGGTCTGTGTAAAGACCTGCTTACTGTAAATACATGGAAAATTATTTCTTTCTATCATGTTGCCTGTGGATAATTCAGTTTGAGTTTGAGTTAAAATTTTTAGAACACATTGAAATAATTTTTCCCAAATGATTATCAAAAACATGGGTATATTTAAACAATAAAAACAAACATCTATTTACATTTTTTACCATACAAATGACCCTGATGATTGTGTGCAATGTTAAATATTGAGGCAACTAAGGGACTTTTTTCTAATTCTCAAAGGTTGTAAAATATGCATCAGTTATTTTTTCATCAACTATTTTTGAATAGCTACAGTTGGGCGCAGTGCCAGGTGACATAGCTATAATAGTAAACAAAAAAAATGGGCTTTAACTTGATGATGCCTTCTGTCCAGCTGAGAACTTATAACAACAATGCTATAATGATAACATTTATTGTTAACTATTAGTGCCAGACCTGGTCCTAATCACCTTATATTCATGTTTTCATTAACACCATAAACCTGGGAGGCTGGTGTCTGGGATAAAAGGGGCAGTGATATAAATGATAGAATGAGTTAGAGCTTGGAAGAACTCAAAGGTCTGATAAACAACATTGGTAAATTATAAAAAGGAAAATCCACTGAAGCTTAAAACAACAAAATTCTTGTTTAAACTGTATAGGAGAGACACGGAAGCCCAAGATACTGACCTATTCAGAAGGAAATATAATGCTAGTCTGCTGCTTGCTGCTTCTGGAAAAAAATTAGCTACACAGTCTTCTTAATGGACCAGTTCCTGGTACTCGACTTACATATAGACTAAAAGAGAAATAATTTTAAAAAATTAAATGATTACTGGAGAAAATGTAAATGTCAGAATCAAGTTACAGTTGATGGGTGCTGGGGGATGGAAAAGGATGAGGGAAGAGATGAGATTGCACAGAGAAAGGCATCAAGAGAGACTTTCTGTAGTTGATGGAATGAGAGATGCAGTTGAAGAATGTTAATTGAGGTCACAGAGCTCACTTCTACTAAGGTAGAGGAAGGGAGATGCAGGAGGTAAGAGAAGTAAGAGTTAAAACTCCTCTACTATAGTGAGAAGATGGTAGACAATGTCCTAAGTTAATGAGCCAAATGTTATACTAAAAATGGTACACTTTTTGAGGGAAAAAAAATCACACACCTAGAAGTGGCTAAATGTGATTGTTTCTGAAATGTACAAAGGACTGGGAATGAAGGTGAAAGTATCTTTTTACCACAGACCTTTATATACTACTTGATTATTATTTTCTTTAAAAATAAACCAGAATCTTTTATTTTGTGTAAGAAAGTTCCCCCGTAAGTAATTCATAAATTTCAGTTCTTCGCTTACCCGAAAACCATTCATTGAGCATATACTTTATGGAAGGGTGAATTTTACTTGAAAGAAAATAAGATTTTTGAGGATGATGGTATGTTTAGCTGAAATGAATTTCTGGTCCAAAAGTTAAGATTTGTCTGTTTGTATGTATATAATATATTCAGTGTCTGAGAATGTGAAAAATGACACGAGTAGAACTATCATCAAGATATATGTCTAAGGTTTGATAGTCATGAAGCTATTTATTTTAATATTTTCATGCATCTAAACTTTATCCTTGATTTTTGTTCTTAGAAATCATGAAAAATGGTTGACAGTCACCATCCAGATACATCTTTCACGTGGACCTAGTGTTAAAGAAATTTGACCCCCAAAATTTCATCCTTAGCTCTGTTTAGAAAATATACTCATTTACTGTGTATGTTGCACATGGTGCTGACCAAGAGATTATAGTTTGTAAGCATTTTACTTGCTGCAAAAAAAAAAAAATCCATTAAAGCATTCTGGTACAGTAACAATGCAATGCCTGTAAAGAGAATGTTTCCCAATTTAAAACCTATTCAGAACTTTTGGAAATTGTTGAAAATAATCGTTGATCTGTGGTAGTTTATTTTAAAAGATTAGACTTGCAACATAATACCCATGATTTCTGCATCTGTAATCAACATTGTATGGATTTAAAAGCATACAGGCAGCAAGGAGTCTAAATAAAGCGAGTACCTAAAAGGCAAAATTTAGGAGATGCTCATGGCCATAATTTTGTTAGAACAGCTGCCTCAGATAGGACGTCTTACCTCCAGAATCTTCTTTCCTATGATGTTTAAGGAAAGAACACAGGCTTTGCTATTAGTTGGCAAAAGTGGAACAGGCATTTGGGGGCACAGATTGTCTCAATTTATGCATCTGCAAAATGAAGAAGTATTAGTATCAGTCACTGAATCACTAACAACACTGTTGAACACCCAACAATAGTAGCTAACATGCACTGGGCACTTACTGTCTGGTAGCTTCTGTTTTAAGTGCCTGTACAAGAATCTCTGTTGATCCCTCCAACTATTAGCCTCCACCTTTTAAATAGGAAGGCAATGAGGGTCACAGGCACCCTAGTTCTTCATGCTAAGTGGTAGAAAAGAAACTGAAACCTATCTCTAATTCCACAGCCCTTGTTCTTAAAATGCTACCCTAGGTTACCCACTTCAGTAGGTGAATTTAAGGGTTCTCACAGTTCAAATACTCTGTTAGTAGCCCTAACTCCTGTACCCTGGACACTTGGGGTGGGGGCTCACAGCCACTGTAAGACATTCATGGTCCACATGTGTCCAAAGCAAAATCTGTAGACTGGATAATATTATACACATGCATAAGTATGATATTTCAAGAGTAAATAGATGCCATGTGATTAATGTAAAACAAATGTAGTTAAATAATTATTTGAAACATGTTTCTTTTTTCTAGTCAGCAGTTTCTAAAAGTACACTTTATATCATTACGGAAAGTGATAGATATTTTGGTGTTAAATAGGGACCGTTAGACTCTGGTTCACTGCAGGACTTCTGGTGTACCATTTCCATAGACCCCCTCCCCCCCAACGTGGAGAAGATCCCGTGGAGTTGTGCGTACACAAGTTTTATCATTGTAGGTGTCCAAATGCAAAGTCTGGAATTTAGCATTTTATTGAAATAGACATTTTATTGAAAAATGAGAGCTCATGCTTCATTGTACTGCCTTTGTACTACCAGAAAGCTGCCTTTGGAGATACGTATTTAAGACTATTTGGCTAGAAGTCATAGACTGAAGCAGAAACAATGATGGCAAACAAGATAGTAGTTTATTTCTAGGACTGGTGTGTCTTGTCATTGTGTCAGGGACCATGTTTCTTCCCTGTTGTCCTGCCATTCACAGCAGGCAGCACTCTGCAGTGACTGCTGAAGCTCCAGCAATCATGCCCACATTTCAAACTATAGGAAAGAGGACCAGGTGAAACAGGCTTGCGTCTCTCTCTAAGGACCCTTCTTGGAAATCCTTTTGCCTATATCTCATTGGTCAAAACCTGACCACATGATACAAGGAGACTGTATATATTCTAGCTAAAACTTCAGTATTTGGGAGGAAAAGAAGGGGAGAATGGATATTGGAAAAACATTAGCAGTCCCTGCAAAACATATTGGTTTCTGGTCCTATCACTTTCCTTTATTTCCAAAGCGTCTCTCAAAACTTCATATCCTGCTCAGATTAAGATTTGCTTATCTTTACTAGTGGTTAGTCCTAATGATTCAGTAACAAAATTTTTATGGTTTCTTTTAATGTTTAACCCGATAATAAATGTGGGTACACACTGGTAAACCTTAAAACCAAGTTTGGAAATATCTTACAGATTCAAGGAAAAGCAGGCAATACTTGACTATGTCTGGTTGGAAGAATGATGTTTCTCTTCCTTGTCTCTGGGGTGTTCAGAAAAGGACCGTAACTCTTTGTGCTGCCTGTGTTGGCTGGTCAGGGCTGCCATAACCAGGTACCACAGACCGGGTGCCTTAAGCAGCAACAGAACTTTGTTTTTTTACAACGCTAGATTAGCAGTCTGAGATCAGCATGCTGGCAGGCTCAGTTTCTTCTAAGGCCTCTCTCTTTGGCTTCTTTTTAAAAAAAATTTTTTTAAATTTGTATTATTAATTATTTTTTTAATTGAAGTATAGTCAGTTATAATGTGTCAATTTCTGGTCTACAGCACAATGTCCCAGTCATGCAGATACATACATATATTCATGTTCATATTCTTTTTCTTTAAAGATTATTACAAGGTGCTGAATATAGTTCCCTGTGCTATATAGAAGAAATTTGTTGTTTTAATCTATTTTTATGTATAGTGGTTATCATTTGCAAACCTCAAACTTCCGGATTTATCTTTTCCCACCCCCTTTCCCCTGGTAACCATAAGATTGTTTACTGTGCCTGTGAGTCTGTTTCTGTTTTGTAGATAAGTTCATTAGTGTCCTTTTTCTTTCCCTTTTTTTTTTAGACCCCAATATGAGTAGATGGCTTTCTTCTCCTCTCATTCTCGCAAGGTCTTCTGTCTGTGTCTGTGTCCTAATCTCCTCTTCTTATGAGGACACCAGTCATATTGGATTAGGGCCCACCTTCATGACCTCATTTTAACTTAATTTTCTCTTTAAAGACCCTGTCTCCAAATACAGCCTCATTCTGAAGCACAGGGTTTAGGACTTCGACACACGATTCTTTGGAGGGACACCTATTTTCCTGCTACCGCCCTGGCTTTTTCTTCATAGGCATGTGCCGGCTCTACTTCCTTTTGTCCTCTGGTTTTTCCTGCCAGCTCTTACTTTTCTATAGGTAATGTCACCCAACCTTCCCCTAAAGCTTCAGACTCCAGGGATTCTGATGGACAGCTCTACCTCAACACAGCTGGGACAGAACTCTTCATAATCTCTCACCCTCAGTCAGCTACTCATCTGTCTCAAAAACAGCACCAGCAATTACTGTCATTGCTTAGAACCAGAACTTTGGAATCATCTTTTATAGTTCTCGTTTCCTCACACCTGTAGTCAATACAGCAAAAAAAAAAAAAAAAAAAAAAAAAAAAAAAAAAAAGCCTAATGGCTCTATCTTGAAATGTAAACTCCCAATTTCCAGCTTTCATTTCTCACCACTTCAAGAAGCTATCACCTTTGTTCAAGCCTACATCACCTCTTTTGCATAAACTATAGTCATCCCTTTCTAACTAGTTCCCAGGCTCTTTTAATTTTTCCCATACCCTCTACAGTGATCTTTCAAAATTAGAATCCTGAGTGACGGTTACATGGTGTATATACATGTGAAAGGTCATTGATCTGCACAATTAAGTTTTTTTGTTCTGCTTTATGTAAATTTGTAATTCAATTTCAAGGAATTCAGAGAAAGCAAACATGGTTCAGTTCATTCTTTGTCCCTGCTCAGAGCTCTTCAGTGACTAAACATTATCCTTCAGACGCTCTACAAATTCAGTATTATATGCCCAGTCGAGCCCTCCAAGTTTACTTGTCACTTTCCATCATTTACCCTTCCCTGTTCACACTGACCTTCTTGCTATTTTTTGAATGCACCAAGTTAATTTTTGTCTCAGGATCTTTTCCTGCTTCCCCAAACACTCTTCTTTTTAAATCACTGTCTTCACTTCTCAAATATCAGAAGGTCCTTTAGAGAAGGACCTACTTTAGAGAAGGTCCTACTTGATGGCTCTGTATCAAATAGTAGACCTACCCCCATCCATTATTTTTTACCTTCTTCACTGCTTTCTTTTCCTTCACAGAAATTACCAAGGAATCCTGGTTATTATATCATCTATTTATTCCTTCCTTTAACTTCTGTCTGTTTTCTCCACTAATGTATTCCCAGGCCTAGCACAATGCTTAGTGTGTTGTATATATTCAATGTGTATTTATTGAATGATTTAACAAAATACATATGTAAAAAAACCAAATTTTAAAAATCATTTTGACTGCAATTTTGAGACCACTTCAAATACAGTTCAGGGTTTGAGATGTTCTCTCTGTTACACCAATTCTCCATTTTCCTTTGCGTACAGACCTCCAGCTTAATAGATCTACTTTCACTTTTTTTTTTTTGCAATTTAGATAAACTTTACTAAATTTGATAAAAAAATATTACTCAATCTCAAGTACAATCAGGCAGATAAATTTCATTGAGCACATACATACTTTTTCTCTAAATATTTGTAGCTAAATTAGTCCCATTACTTAAGACATTTGAGTACAAATAATGATGCAACTACAAATGTCCTTTCTTTATGTTAACAATATATGTCCCAAAATGTGGTCTGTAATAAGTTTTTGGCAACTTTAATATATTAGGGGATATCTCCCTGTTTATAAAAATAACACTCTGAAGGCTTTTGTAAAACAAAAGAGGAATTTATGATATGAATAGTTGGTCTCTAAGCTTCCATACGTCAGTAAACTTGGAAGAATCTTAATTTCCTTGACCCTTTTATACATACATATAAAGAATGGTTCTAATAGTAATAGTAATAACAATGATATGGTCACAGAGTTATTATATCAAAGGTTAATTACAAGATGAAACAAAATAATTATGAGAAATTATATTATAAAGTACAATAGTATAAGTGCTAGAAATTATCCTTTAAATCAGGCAAATATTTGAGGGCTTATGATTTGAAGTACAGTGAGGAAACAAGGAAAATAATTATTTTAACTCTAAGATAAGAAAGCTATTTTGAACTGAAAGTTGGAGAAATTTTCTCTACTGGAAGCTAATGAATGTCCTGATAAATATAACAAATAAATCTTGTCAGTAAAAGTAAATTTCATAATCTCTTCTTTTTTTTTCTTAGTTTTTATTTTGGTTCAATTGATTTTCTAGAAACTTAGCTTTGGCATCATGTTCTGAAGTTTTCCTTCTCCACTGAGAAACCAAAATTGAATTCTTTATCTTTCTAATTCTCAAGAAATACCTTTCAAAGTGTTGCTTGAAACTGTAGAAAAACTAACCAACACGATCTCAGGTAGAAATACTTTATTTATCTACATACCCTTGTTCTCTCTAGCCTATGACTACAAATAAAGCTATACTTCTTTATTTAATCAAGGCATATTGGCATAAGACCGCATACACTTCTTTGTCAAAATAACTTCTGCAGAGAAGGTCCGTAACGTATTTCAGAGAATTTCTCCAAAGTACTGCTTCACATGTCACCAAAACAAGATCTTCAGATTCTTTGACTCTTGGGTTCTTTCTTGCCACCCGTCTGCTACAGCTGTTGCTGAAGATGCTTGTGAATTACGAGTTCTCCTGGGCAAAGTTATCCATGTTAGCGATGCCACCTCTGTCCCTATTCCTATCTCGGGTGGGGCAGCTACTCACTAACCTGTCCGAAGGTCAGTCTTAACTCTTCTTGCCTCCTGCCCCGTTGGATTCTCTGGAAGCCAGACCCTGTACCACCCTGCTGTGACTGTCAGGGGCAACCTTGCTGCTGTCCTGCTGCTGGCAGGGTAGGAGCTCACTGCCTCCACTCATTTCCACACTGTTTCCACATGACCAGGAGGCTATCATCCCCTAGCAATCACACCAGGCCTTTCTACTCTTTGGAGTTTGTAATGGTTAATTTTAGATGTCAACTTGACTGGGCGAAGAGAGGCCCAGATAGCTGGTAAAATTTTATTTCTGGGGTTATCTGTGAGAGAATATTTCCAGGAGAGACTCATACTTGAATCAGTAGACTGAGTGAAGAAGATCCACCCTCACCACTGTAGGTGGGTATCATGCAATCTGTCGAGAACCAAATAGAACAAAAAGGGAGGTTGGAGGGAAGGCAATTTTCCCTCCCTCTTGAGCTGGGATGTCCATCTTCTCCTGCCCTTGAACATCAGAGCTCCTGGTTCTGGAATGAGGGTCTCTAGGACTTATTCCAACTGTCCTACCCTCCGGACTCCCACCTCTTCTCAGGCCTTTTGCCTCAGACTGGAAGTTACACCTTTGGCTCCCTTCGTTCTCAGAGCTTTAGACTCAGACTAAATCGTACCCCCAGTTTCCTGTTTCTCCAGTTCTGCAGAGGGTAAATCATGGAACTTCTCATCCTCTATAACCACGTGAACCAACTCCTATAATAAATCTTTCCTGTGTATCTGTATCTGTCCTATTGGTTCTGTGTCTCTTGAGAACCCTGATTAATAAAGAGTTCATTCCACTTTGGCTCCAAGTCCTATGGAAAAGTCCCTTCTCAATTGTCTGTTCAAACTGTTGCCTAGTGATCTACCCCAGGATCAACCACAACCCAGGATGATTGACAGTGGGTATATACCATACACTTCAGAGGTAATTCCATCTCTACCCACCAGGTCATAGAATGAACCCATGGCTTTGATAAGGCCATTAACAATTAACCCGAGATTGGTAAATTTCCTGAAATCCAACAGTTCAGCCTTTCTTATGATCACTTTGTTACTTATATTAAAACCAGTCTGGTGCTAGATATTTTGAGAGCTTTTTAAGTTTGAGCTGAATGACTGTCCAGGCTGAATAGAGTTAATAAATCTCAGCAATGAAACTCATTTTGTTAAAGGCTATCAGTAACTAAGTACATAACATTTTATAGTGTACCTAACATTCTTGATGATTAAACTATAGGCAGTAACTCATATATCTGCTAATTTCCCGATTTTTTTTTTGCTGATCATCAGAACATACTGGTTATGACTTAGTGATCACATCAGTCATGTCTTCGATAGTAATGATCTTCAATTTGCAGATTTCTTAAGTATAAGATACATTATAAGCATGCTTGTTCAAAAATATTGAGGGTTGATATATGAGTGTGTATGTAGTGTAAAATCGTTGTTTTTACAGGTTACTACCTTTTACAGGATATGATGGTCTCACCTGGAAACAAATCTTGCATTCAGGTACTCTTTGTTCTTATCACTCTGCTATTAAATAATTGCCTAAAATTTGGGGGAGTATCTAAAAGAGAATATTATGTAGTAAGAATTACAGGACTTAATTCTTTTCTCAGATGTTCAAATTCATATTGACTTTAACTCTTTTCTGCAGAACATCTATTATATGTGACCATTCATGTACAAATGAGGCTAAGTAATTATGCAGGGTATTAGCGTATTTGTGCTCAGTGACGTGAATTCCCAGTAACCCTCTGAGCTTTTATAAGAAAATGGAAAGAAATTGATATCCATTCAGATACCACAAAGGATGCTCTTTTATCTCACTAAGAGGCATTTCTTCAAGCTAACTTTAAGATCATAATGTGCAGATGCAAATGCAGGGAAAGTGACAAAACCCCATACTTCACAGTGTCCTTTTGTACCTAAGAGTCTGTTTAGTTCACAGCAGAAGCTCAACAGTAACTTGTATTTGGAGTTAGGCAACACAGCCTGGTATTTAGTTCTAGTTTTGTGCATTAATTTGCCAAAGACGTTGAGCCCCCTAGTTAATAACTTCTACATACCGAAGGCTCAGAAATACGTTTCAACATCTGTTGATCTTGTGAGAGGGTCCAAATAAATTGAAAGTACAGAGATGCTATAAGATCCTTCAGAGAATTTGCTAAGGGTCTCATGACATCAAGCAAATTTGGTGACATAGCCTGAAGTGTAGGTGGTCAGTGATTCCAAGTACAGAGAGAGGCTGCATTTGAACTCATTCTGCCTAAGGCCCTCATACAGAATACCGTGTGCCTGAGTCCTCTTTCCTGTGGTTCTTGGGGCTCTTCACTACCAGAATTCATCTCTGTTTTTTTTAACTAGCATTTATTGTTTAAATATTTATTTATTTATTTGTTTGTTAGTTTGTGTAATGGAGGTACTGCAGATGGAACCCAGTACCTCGTGCATGCTAGGCATGTGCTCTACCACTGAGCTATACCCACAGCCCCACCCCCATTCATCTTTTAATCTTTGATGCTTTTTGCTCTTCTAACGGTAGAAAAAGCCTTCCTGATCCTAAATGTTACTGTTGTAGCAAGGATACTAGCACCACGGTGGCATTATTTAGGCTTGGTTACAGTGTGTCCAGATTTCACTGGAATCGTCAGGATGTACAGTTTGTGCCAGTGTAATTATAAATAACATCTCCTTTGACTCTCAAAATTGTCCGATTTTGGACAACAAATTATAATTTCACCCTATTGAGGATCCTGGTTTTCAATGTTCAGACCTCTTTCCCACAGGGTGCATGGGAACCCAAAGACAGATCATGAAGGCAAAGATTTCTGAGCTGCCTTCCAGTGTCCGCCTGTGCAGTAGTCTGGGTGATCTAGAGAATGTTGGCGGGTGGCAGTGGCGTGCCTGGAACAGCAGCCCGAGGGCATCTATGCAGTGATGCTCTGTGGCTGTAAAAGTGGTCCCTCAAAACTGACATGCCCACGGGAGGCTCAAAGCAGAGCAGTGCCACAGCATGGGTGGCAATGTCAGAGACACATGTATAGTGACCAAATGTCCTGTTGGCGTGAAATGATCCAGGCATAAATATTAGTGGGTGCTCCTGTAGTGGGTGCTGTTAGTGGCTCACCCAGATTCTTTTACAGGCTGATGCACTCGTATCTCAGTAGCTGTGAATGTGGACTGCTGATGGCTTGCAGCTGACACTACACCAACACCCCCCCACCCCGACTTTGCTGAACACATAGGCACATGCGCACGAAAGTGCCCTCAGCTTAGAGAGGAGTGTTTCTCCAGGAGTGACTGATCCATAGTCAATGGCCAACAGAAACAGGTGCAAAAGATCCACCCCACCCGCTCAAGACGGGGACACCTTTATAGAGTGATTTATGCCGCAGAGACTCCTGTGGATGAGGCTGGGACCAGACCTCAGTGAGACCATATCCTTGCTCAGTTCCTGCCAGCCTTCCTCTTCCACTTCCCTCACTCCCTTATAGGTTTATCCTGAAGGGCTTTCCCTCAGTAAATCAAATGCACGTGGATCCTTATCTTGCAGAGGAGGGCGGGTGCTTTACTGCTAAGCGACTTGACTTAAAGCAACCTCCTTTCACTCTCAAAAGTGTCCCAGTTTGGATGATAAATTTACCCTAGACATCAGTCTAGTGCCAGCCACACCAGCAGAGGCAATCAGAGTGAAGTTTGGACAAAACAGTGAAATTGCAGGAGAGCAGCAGGAAGGCAGAGAGAAATGGGAAGAGACTGTGGGGCAAACCATATGTCACTCTAGGCATTTCCACAGCAACATCACAAAGCAGAGGGATAAGGTCCCGTGTTAATGTGTGAGAACTATTAATCCAGTGGACTTTGGGTTGAACTGTGAAAGTGAATATATTTTGTATGATCCCAGGGGATATTGTTTATATAGATATTAATGTAACCCAGATGTTAGTTGAGATGACTCTGCCCTTTTAAGTAAGATAAAAAGTTTTAGCACAGATTTATTACCTTATATCTTAGAGAGACCAATATGGTGCCCCAACACTTGAGCAAGTTCTGAGTACTTACAGTCTTTTTCCGACTCTGAGTTTTGCTTTTGCTGGACTAGATCTCACTCTCTTTGGCAATATGAAGACCCTTGATGACATTGAGACCTGATTCCATGGGCCTCATGGGTGAGGGTGAGGGGCTTAACTGGAAGAGTGGGAGGTGAGAAGTGGAGATAGGAAAAAAAAGCTATTTAGAAGAGTTGACCAGAAAGAAGATTGGTGAAATGGGGCTGTAGATGGAAGGTGGCTTAGTGTCTAAAAATGACTTTCTCAAATATGGAAAGTATTGAAATACATTTCTGTGGGGATAATAAAAATAGCTCATTCTTATATAAGGTACCATGTGCCTGAAACTAAGTGTTCTAAAAATACCGATTCATTTAATTCCCAATTTTTATAAGAATCTTTCATCTTACAGAGGAAATTGACTTACAAAAGAAGTCAAGAGTGAGGTCATGGTCATGCAGCTACTACAGGGTGGGGAGGGGACTTCAATCCCAGCCCTCTATTTCCAGATCCCACATCCTTAGGCACTGCTTCTCATAAAAATAGGAGTGATCATGTTGGGAGAGAGAAGGTGACGGAGAGAGAAGTGGGTATATTGTAGGAGCAAAATCCTGAAGGACGAGAAGAGGGTTGGGTCAGTGTGTAGGGGAAGGATCCCCTCCCTTAGAAATCAGAACAGTCTGTCTGCTGGACTGTAGATGAAGGGAGGCTGTCGGCCTTTGTGGTGACTCTTGTCTAGTTTTGTTCTGCTTATTTGCTCAGCGTAGTAAGAGTTAGGAGTAGAGAGGGTGGTATTGAAGAAGAGAGGAGATGGGTGAGATACTCTGTGAAATAATGGCCTCATTTCTTTCATTTCCCACCACAGACCTTGAAGAGGATGTCAGCCAAATCAGGGGCCTCATAAGTGTAGGAACTTGGCTACTCCTTACCGTAGAGCTTGGTTGACGCCCATCTGTGCTATGGTTACTGTCTTAGTGATCCAGGAATTCTCTCCTTCATGAGGCTTTCTTCTCATGGCCAAATTTCATGGAAATGGATGAATGTCTCTTTTCCAAGAATTTTATTAAGGACACATGGAAATTAAAACAAGGTTTGAAGATGGCCAAGGGGTAAACTGAAGCATTTCACATGCCTCGTTAAAGCAAAATACCACAACTGGAAAAGAATGAACCTTTAAAATCAATCGTCTGAGACCTCAGCCCAGGAAGTTTTATTTTCCTACAGATTAAGCATGTCTTTCCATTTTCTTGGAAAGAGACCTGCTTGTAAAGTGTTTCATGTACAGTTTAAGTGCCCTTGGTGTGGTGTAACAGGAAAATGGGCATTGCTTTGTGAATGTTCTTTCCTTCTTGCTCCCTGTCAAGATATGTCTTCAACTACTGATCCATTAGTGCCTGAGATGTTCAAATATACAAACACATGCACCATGAACATGTTTAAAATTTGGCAAGTAATGCAGTCATCCCTTATACTACTCCTATTTTCATTTGTAGGAAGCATGCTTGACCTAGGCTCTTCTGCATATTAGTCTGAATGCCAGGATGTATTTAGCGCCATTTCTAAACCAAAACACACAACCATTCTGAGCAGGAAGCAAAAGGTACCAATGGTTTTTGCTTCACATGTCTAAATGACTAGCTCTATTTAACCAGAGACAAGTTTTCTCAAAGGTGTCCTAAAAGCCATTTGGCTCTTTTGTGTCCAACTGAAATTTCTAGTGGAAACAGTTAGCCAGTGTATGCTTGGGAACCTAGCCATAGAAGTGGTGTATCTGCACTCTTATAACCTCCCTCCTTTGTGTCTTCTACCAGCATCACCACATCCTGCTTGATTGTTGAGGGACAATCATAGCCCTTAACTGCCTTATGTCTTGTCTCTTGCTAATTTCCTGTTGGTAGTATTCTTATACCTCAGCTTTCACTCTTTCACCTAATAGCTCCATTTTTCAGAATAATACTGAGATTTCACATCTCTATGCTGACCTATTAGAATGTGTACCCATGGGTGATGCCAAACCAAGGTATTTAAAGAAAAATTTATTGGGCAACTATTAAAGATCACGTTGAAGATTTGTATCTGTTGCTGTGGGAATATATGTACAATATTATGTTAAGAAACAAAAGCAGATTATTTAAGAGTACACATAGTATGACCCCATTTTGTATAAAAATTGTCTTTAAGTAGTTTGGAAGGATCAGTATCAGAATACAAACTGGTTATCTTTGGTAGCATGATGACACTCCTAATCCCTTTGAATTGTATTCATTAATAAAAAGTATTTTACTCATTTAATATAAAGCATGGGGGGCAAGAGGCAAGGGATAGTTTTCCTTTGCATGTGGCCCTTCATCTCTGAGAATTTTAAGTCACCCTGGGAATCTGTGTGTGAAGTGCCTCTCAGCTCTCATTATTCTGTGCATTCAGTTTAGCATGATGGTTATGGGCCAGGGTTACTTAACTGTCTCTGTGAATGTATGCAATTCCCTTAACTTGTATGTACCTCAGTTTCCTCACCTATAGAATGGGATAATAATGGCATCTACATCAAAGTGTTGATTTGAGAGTTTAATAAATGTAAAAAGGCTTAGAACAAAGACCTAAACACAGTAGCTGTTCTTTTTCATTCTTGTCTATTTCATCCCGGCACATTAAACTATATGCTAGCACCTGAAATAAGTCCGAGAAGTCTAGAATCAATACCTGTTCACAGCTTAGTGGAAGAGACAGACAAAGCAGCAGATGATTATAGTAAATAGGCTGATTGCCATAGAGGGTATACAGAGAGTGTTATTGGAATGTTTAAGAGGGGCATGCCACGCAAAGCAGAAGCTTCCTCAAAGAAATGAATGACATCATGGAAAAAGGAGGAAAAGGAAGAATCATTATGACGAGGTAGAATTCCAATTATGTGGGCCAGGAGCCAAAGCCAAAGGGCAGCAACACAAGTTTTTTTCCTTCTCTCTACAATCTAACATGTTGTGAACTTGATCTTTTAATTCAGCTTTAAACATCTCGGTTCCTCCATTCCTTCTAGTATTCTATGTAATGAAGCCATTACATGCTCCATGTCTTCTAGGAGTAAGGAGAAACTATAATAATTTTTGATAAAGAACACTGAAGACTCATTTGTAAAATCTCCTTTGGGAGCGGAATGATTAATCCTTGAATAAATAACTTTATAAGCCAAAAGGAAAAAGAAAAGACAAATCTTAGAAAGTTAATCTGTAAATCCCAGACTCTGGCTTTTATTGGCCATTTATTAGACATCTCTTGAAATGGGGAATTTTTTTAAAATTTCAAATTGAAATCTTTGAATGAAAAGGAGATATAGAAGGCAAAGCTAATTCCTGTATGCACTGAGATAGTATTTAATGGTTTAATTAAGATGCAGATTAAGTGGTAGATAGAAAACCTTACTATTCTGGGTTCTAACTAGAGAGTTAAGAAGATTGTTTTCATTTTGAGCAAACAGATACAAACAAAGGAAATCCTAGTTGATAAAGAGTGGTGTGGCCAGATCAGTAAATTACCTGCAGTATGTACAATGATCCTTTGATTCCTTTTTATAACTTCAGAATTTTTTTCTGTAGTTCATATCTAATATACTTCTGGGGTCTTTTATAGTTTCAGACATAGCAAAAAAGAGTAAACTTCAGGGACTTCCCTTTTACTTTAGGCACAAATTATTTTAGTCACAGAGAAATACTTAAACAGTTAACCCTTGACATTTTTTCCAACATTTTCCCTTGTCTTAAAATATACATAATATGAAATTTATCATCTTGAACAATTTTTAAGTGTACAATTCAGTTATATTGAGTATAATTATATTGTCCTGCAACCACCAGCACCATCTATCTGCAGAACTCTTTACATCCTACGAACTGAAGCTCTATATCCGTTAAGGTCTATATTCATTTTGCTCGTCTCCCTAGTCCCTTGACTTTTAAATAGCGTCTACTAAATGCTTTTTTTTTAAAAATTTCTAAACAGTAATTTGTAATAGCAGCAACACAGTGATGATAGAATTCTCAATTCACAAAAAGCCTGTTTATAGACTAGTTCACGAGACCTATTTAATTGATAAAATAGACAAATTAATAGACAGGATTAGAAATTATAATAGGCAGTAGGCAGAAATTTGTAGAGAATTAAAGATATTCATACAAAAACCTCACTTTATTGGGTACAAGACGATCTCTCAGCAAAACTGGGGAAAGAGCAAATTTTGTGTTTGGTAGCTGCCGCACCCTTTGTTGTGTTCATCTCTTATGTTCTGATGCTTTTCTCCCTAGTTCCTAAGCACTTACTTCCCTGATACTACCCTAAACCTGAATGGTATGCCTCACACAGGTCTGTGTCACTTTCAAAGTACTTCTTTCTTGTACATTTCTGTTGGAGATTTTCAAAAGTGAAGATGAGGGTGTTTTATAGTAAAACAGGCTTGAAGGAGACCTGCAAACATTTACAAGTCGTTTTTCACATTCTTAGAATCAGAAGTAGTATGACATCGCCAGATGTAAGTGTAGGAAATAGATTTCATCACACTATGCAAAATAGTAAATGAAGAACATTTAGAGATAACATACTAGTGATGAGATTCATTACAGCCTGGGCTCCTTATCAGCCATTTTTCAGATGCCAACTTTGTGGCTTATAGAGAAGCTACTTTGTTATTAAACTTAAAACATATTAAATTGCGTTTGCTGCAGTTGCATCATTGATACTGAATTTATAAATTTCCTCTAGTCAGAATGTCAATTTACTTTCTCCATCCATTATCTTTTCCATGTTTTATACTTCTTGAGGAAACTTCTTGAGGCTGGGGCGGGTGAAAGTTTAAATTGTAGATTTAGGAGGAGGAAGGATGATTACAAATCCCTAAGGAGGTCATCCCTCTAAGCTTCCATCGGAGATTTGTGAGTTAGGAACTAATGGTCCTCATCGTACTGGGAATCATTAGCTTCTCCTGTATACTGTAACAATAATACTCATCATTATTTCCAGGGGAATTTCAGGCTTTCCATTTTGGGTCCTCACCTAGCGCTGATTAGACAATCTTTAACTCATGAAGTTTGGTTGCTGGAAAACTGATGTCCATTTACTTTGTTGATGTGAACTCTTGCTTTTTGGCAAAGTTTGGATGGTGATAGTTTGCCCTGAGATCTCTGGCAGCATGTTATCTTCTTTGGGGAATGTAGGAAATGGAAAGATTCCCTTTGATATTTAAATGTTGAAGATTTGTACACTTCCCAGTGGTGTTTCCTCCCAGTACCCCAGAGTCATAGTGTTTGGCTGCCAAAGACTTGTAAGAAAAGAACAGCTTTTCTGATCCATTTATTCCATCTATTCCACTCAGTTCTGCTCATGTGCCCTGTGTTGAGCTCTTCTGTAGCAGAATTGTTGCTTACCTCTGACTGGTCCTTGAAGGTCAGCCCTTGCTGAAGGTCATTCCCTCAGCTGACTGTTTCTGTTTCTTGCTGGCTGAGACATTTCAGCCAATGCCTTTGTTCTAGAAAGAAATCATGCAACTGTTTTTACAGCATACTTTGTCTGGTAATTAAAATAACCACAAGTACTGCAGTCACAAAGCTGTTCCATTTATTATAGTATACTATTTTAATAATACTTCAATTCTCAAAACTTATTCCTCTATTGACGACTGTGCTGAAACACACAATTTACTCTCATACTTGGAGAATAGTTTCCATTAAGGGTTAGATGTTTAAAAGGCATATTTTTCAGTGACACTAACTCTTTTCTTCTTACTCTTTTATTTTAATCATTGCTGCCCTGGGTTTATAACTGTGACATCGTCACGTCAGTAATTCTTACAGGTATAATGCCAAGTTATGTTATGCTTTTCAGCTCAAAACATTGCCATAGGATAAAACTAAATCGGGGTTAAAGAAACAATATAAAAGTAAATCAGAACAGACATTTATAGGGAAGAAATAATATTTTTATTGAATGGCCTACAGCTGCAGTAATGTTCAGAAATGGGAAAATGCCATCTTAAGAAAAATAAACAAATAATAGGAGACTTAGTTTGAAGAACCAAATACTTGAAATTCATAAGTTTTCTCAGTGTTATAAAACTCTTTTTATCAAAAAGAGGCAATTATTTCCTTATACACTAAGTCTGGTCTATATAAAAGAGAGTGGAATTATGGAGTAAGCTGATTAGTTTAAGCAGCTGATCTAAATTAGTCTTGTACACCTTTACCCTCTATATGTTTGGCTTCTCTATGTATTTGGCATCTGTTATTTATCTCAGTTAATGATGAATATGGGCAAAGATCTCTAGACTTAGATTATGACTCTACCTACCCAGGCCTAATGATAGAAGCTGAGATATTTTCTGACCATCCAGTTATGCCGTCATAATAGATACTCAGTGTGATTTACTTCTAGGGGAGACAGCGTGATTGGAGGAATAGTAACCATTAAATAAAACTATTGCTGCTACTATGCCCTATTTCAGTTACTGAAAATACTAGCTTCAGAGTTATTTGACACAGTTATAGTGAACCATTCTATGAATGGTCTGGGGTATTCAGGCAAAGCCTATGAAGCCTTCGGCCAAAAAAGTTTTACATTAAGGCTGAACCTGGCTCTACACATTGGTTGCGTTTACATGACAATTCACTAATTATTTATTTTATAAACTTTGGCCTGTGTCCTACAATGACTGGAAGGGTTTGTGGGCTCAGCTTATAACAGAAATAATCCAGTGATTATCCACAGTCAGTTATATCCACACTTCGTCCCCAGAGCTCAGTGCACAAGCATTTATTTGCTAAAGGAAGCCTGAAACTCTCTTCCTTTCTTTTTAATTTTAAAATTTTGTTAAATTTATTTTTTAATTGAAATACAGTTGGTTTACAATGTTGTTAGTTTCTAGTGTTCAGCAAGTATGATTCAGTTTTATATATATATGTGTGTGTGTGTATGTGTGTGTGTGTGTGTGTGTGTGTGTGTATTCTTATTCCTAGTCTTTTCTGTTATGTTTATTACAGGATATTGAATATAGTTCCCTGTACTATACAGTAGAATCTTGCTATGAGTCCCATTCCTGGGTATATATCTAGGGAAAAGTATCATTTGAAAAGATACATGCACCCCACTGCTCATAGCAGCACTGTATACAATAGCCAAGACATGGAAACAACCTAAATATCCATCAACGGATGGACTGGACAAAAAAGCTGTGGTATATTTATACAATGGAATACTACTCAGCCATAAAAAAGAGTAAAATAATGCAATTTTGTAGCAACATGGATGGACCTGGAGATTGTCATACTAAGTGAAGTAAGTCAGACAGAGAAAGCCAAATATCATATGATATCATTTGTATGTGGCATCTAAAAAATGACACAAATGAATTCTTCTTTCTTTCTTTTCTACTCTGTTCTCTCCCTTTTGGCTGCTACTTCTGTTTGCCCTTAGCTTTTTGTGCCCCAGGCCAAATTCCATTTATTCTTTGAGACCAAGGCTCTAAAACCCTGCTTGTTCTCACATATGGAACTGAATTTACTACACCCAGAGTTGACTTTACTAAGTGCAGAGCCTTCCTTTTTATACTTTAGATATGGGGGGAAAAATCTTTGTATTTCTGATTTTTTAATTTAATTGTGTATGGGCAAAAATATCCTCTTAGGAACATCTCACCAACAGGATTTTCTACTTGCAAATGGAATTTTTAAAATCTGCTGATGTGATAGATGCGTCGAACACTAGTTCTTGACAAAGAGGGCTCCTTTCCTGCTGTTTTGAGACTTCATCAGTCACATTTGCTGATGGAGTTCATAAAGCAGCACTGAAAGCAGTAAGTTTAAAACATTCAGAAGAGTGCTGAAAGGTTTGAAGTTGAGTTTGGAAGGGCACACAATTAGCTGGGTAGGTTTTGGTCACAAGGTGTTGATGGAAGACTACAGTATCTTAAAAAGCATTTCATTGACTTTCAAAGAGAAAAAAGATCTAAGATAGGAGCAATAAACTGTATGCTTCACACCTTCACCTGATGGAGAAATGTGAGACTGTTGAAGGGACACTGCAGGAGGGTAACAGGAGAGCTTATGTGGCAGTTCTAAGAGCCTGGTCATTAGCGGATTGATTATTGTATGCAAATCTGTATTTACTATTGGAGAATCACTGACTTTTGAAAAAGTCCTCCAGGCCTTTCTGAAAGCACAGAAGAAGCATCCCTAACACATCTGGGAGGCACCAAGGGTCAGAAAGGGCCGAGGCATTAAAATTTGCTGTATGTATTCTGGAAAGTGGCAATACGATATCTTGTTGTAATTCACATGGAATTTCTTTGAAAATATTATTCTGTCTCTTGCCATATTTAGTATTTTTAAAATTGTCTAATATTGTCTAGAGAAGGAAAAGTATGTGAATGTGTGGCTTCCAGATTCCTTCCAACTACCTTGCTATTGTCAGTTTAAATCATCAAAGTGACAGTTATCATTTTTTGAGCTTTTATTAAGTGTGAGGTATTATCCTAAGAATTCTATATTCCTTCTTATTTTTATCCTGGAAATACTCTCTTAATGCTATTATTATCTCGATTTAACAGAGAAGGAAACGGAAATAATGAACTTAAGCAATGTAAGTAGGTAAGTCATACAGGATTACACAGTCAGCAGAGGTTATCCTGGTCCTTTTTACCTTTCAAGGTCTTTCAAGGGCTATAACTCTCTGCAGAATTGAATTACAAGCTAAAATGAAAAAAAAAAAAATTATACCTTGAGTCTTCTAGAAAAATTATACGTAAAATGCCTAAAACATTAGCTGTCTGTAGAGAAATATAGGGAAAAACAGACTTCAGACATATATGAGGCCTGTAAAAGTGCAAGTCAAATATAAATGTACAATTTTTAGTTTTGCACATTTGTATTTCTTAGCTAGAACATTAATTTGATTCATGTTTATTTAGTTCATCTATTATATACCAGATATTCTGCTAGATCCTGGAAGAGTGTGTGTGTGTGTGTGTGTGTGTGTGTCTATTCTTGACTTCAGTGAGTTAACTCTCTACAAAAGGAAACAGAAACAAAGTAGTAAACCAAAAACTTACACATTGAGATAAGGACTATGAGGAAAACAAATGTGTTTGTGAGAGATAATAACAGACAAAAAGAACTAATTTAGGGAAATCTACCCTGAGAGTAATACTTTAGGTGGAACTGAAGAATTAAAAAACCACTCAAATGAAAAAAAAAAAAATTCAAAATCCTCAGAAGGATGCTTGGAGTGATGGAAGAATCCGAAGACCACCAGGGCTGGAATATGGTTAACAGATAAGTTGATTTGAATGATGGTGGGTTAAGAATGCAGTTAAGCATTTCCAGTTATATCAAATGATTTCAGGAAGTAAAGCTTAAGGGATTTGATTATCAAAGGAGGCTTAATTTTATAGGCTCACCGTGAGCTGGCCTTGAGATGAGTTAAGGCCGTGGGACCCAAGGCCACCATCAGAGCATGTTTGTAGTATGCAGTAAATAATTGCTCCACGCATGCGTCAATTATATAAGATTTAGAACAAAGAAAATAGAAGTACGCATGTGCTAGAGATATTCTGTAAGCCTAATGAACAAAGAAACTCACTCTGCGCATGTGCTGACAGAAAACAGATAAAGGCAGGGCAGGTGAATCATAGGCGTGCACCTCCCTGTGGCAATAAAGCATTGTTAACCCCATGGTGTCTCCGGCTGAAGTCTGTCTGGCGGTATGGCAACCCCTTGTGCATTTTTTCGTTTGGGCCGCTCACCTCCTAGAACTCCACGTCAGCCTCCCTTGGCTGACACTTTGCACTGTGAGCAGGATGAGGTGAGTGCCCCCTCTGAACCCCCTGCCCCTGACAGGGATGCTCTGATGGAAGCAAAGTGGCCCCCTACCTCTGTATGGTACCCGGTGGCCACCTATTTGCTGACGTGGGCTCAACCTCAGGATTGGGACACAGTGGTGCCCTGGCCAGATGATGTCCGGAGGGCATTGGAGCTGTTAGAAAATAATGTCCCATTAGCCCACCAAGAGGCAGCCGGGAGGGTGGCCTGGATGTTCTTATCTGTTTTACAGCATGCTAGCCAAGAGATGAGAGATTTACAGATGCAAGTGGAGGAGTTGCAGTGCAGAGAAGAGGAGCTTAAGCAGAGACCCAGCATGGCAGAAAGGTGTCTGCATGGTCCTAGCTCTGCCACCTCTGAGAGCAGCTATGCCTGTGTAGCTCTGGTCCCACTGTCTCTGAGAGCAGTAAGCCTGACCCCTAGCCCCTTTCCACTGCATCTATGGCCCATGGTGAGGCAGCAGGTGGAACTGGAGGAGCCCATGGCTCGGGGGGAACTCCTGCGGGACCACTGTGAGTGACATACGAGTAAATGGACCAAGTATTTGGACTTAATGCAAGTTGTCTGAGAAATGGATGCACCAGATGATGTTCGCTTTGCATTTCCATAGTCTAAATGATGAGCTCCTTACAGTTCGAATGAAAGATTTGATTTTGGCTAATGGCCCAATGGGAACATTTGGGAGTATGGCGGCCCTACTAGTACCATATGTAGACCGCCCCATACATGAAGTAACTGAGGCTCTGGCTCGTCTGGGGGACAGAGAGGTGCGCCGAAAGGGGGTACGTGCTGCCAAGACTCAAGGTGAGTCCAAGACCCCCTCCTCCTGTGCAGTGACTCAGAAAGGGAAGTCCACACAGAGGAGGAAAAAGGGGAATCCTCCAATTTTAGGAGGGCCCCAAAAGCTAGATTGCCAGCAGATATGGTGTGATTTACTGGCAGCTGGCCTAAACCGTGTAAAATTACATGGCCAACCTTTGGAGGTGCTGATGGCCTTAAGGAAGCAATTATGGCCTGAGCAACAATATTCTCCGTTGCCAACCTCCCAACAGGCCTGAGAGGTGGCCTTTGCTGATTTCCTCCCAGACTAGGAGGAAGGCCAAGGTGTTCAGGACGGGGGGCATCCCAGTGACCGGAGGCTACATGTTGAACTGACTATCCACTGGTCCCCCATGAATAAACAGTGAATACTGGCACTAGTAGACACAGGAGCTGAAATTACATTGGTGCATGGAAATCTGGAACGTTTTCAGGGGCCATGGGTTGATATAGAAGGATATGGAAACAAGCAAATGTATGTTAAACAAGAGACTCTGATTTTGGGCATTGGCCATCTGCCCCCTGCTGCAAATGAAGTGCATATATCCCCAATAGCTGAATATATTCTGGGGATAGACATTTTGCAAGGATTGCAAATACAGATGACTCAAGGGGAGTTTCACCTGAGAGTTCACGTGGTGAAAACAGTTATATGGGGGCATCCTCATCACGCACCTTTAATTTTGCCACAGGCCACACGAATGGTGGCTGTCCGGCAATATCGATTGCCCGGAGGCCATGAGGAAATAGGACAGACTATTCTAAAGCTTGAGGAAGCCAATGTAACTCGGGCTACGCATAGCCCATATAACTCTCCAGTGTGACCAGTGCAGAAGCCATACAGCTCCTGGAGGATGACAGTGGACTATCGGGAACTGAATAAAGTCACTCCCCTCATGCATGCAGCTGTGATGAATATAACAGATTTGATGGACCGGCTGTCCCATAGACTGGGTACTTGTCACTATGTGGTTGATCTGTCTAATGCATTCTTCTTGATAGACATAGTCCCTGAGAGCCAAGAACAGTTTGCCTTCACCTGGGAAGTCAGACAATGGACATTTGTTGTGTTGCCGCAGGGATATCTGCACAGCCCCACACTGTGCCATGGCCTGGTGGCCCAGGACCTGGCTACATGGAGCAAACCGGATACTGTTCATGTGTTCCATTATATAGATGACATAATTCTAACTTCTGATTCGCTTTCAGATTTGGAAACCAGTGCCACAGCGCTGCGAGAAGCCCTGGCGGGCGGGTGGTGGACCATGAACAAGGACAAAGTGCAAGGACCTGGATATTCTGTCAGATTCTCAGGTGCTGTCTGGTCGGGTAAGACAAAAGTGCTGCCTGGAGCAGTAATAGACACGATCCAGGCATATTCCCGCCCTGAAACAGTTTAGCAGTTACAGACTTATTTAAGTCCTCTGGGATACTGGCAGGTATTTATTCCTCATTTGGCCCAAATAGCCAAACCTCTATGTAAACTGATTAAAAATGGAGAAGTCTGGAATTGGTCTGATGAGACCAAATACGCATTTGTTGAAACTAAGAGGGTGGTGGCCCAAGTGC
This sequence comes from Camelus bactrianus, assembly GCF_048773025.1. NCBI lineage: Eukaryota > Metazoa > Chordata > Mammalia > Artiodactyla > Camelidae > Camelus > Camelus bactrianus. The sequence goes on from NC_133539.1 coordinate 42,697,992, forward strand.
AAACGCTTCACGTTATAGATCCAGACCTTCCTTTCTGGTTGACAGTCCATGTGGACAATGATGGATATGGCTGGGGCTTATGGCAGAAACATGGGCAAAGGAAAGTGCCCATAGGATTCTGGTCTCAGTTGTGGAAAGGGGCTAAATGTTGTTATTCTCTGATTGAGAAATTGCCAGCAACTTATGCATCCTTGATTGCCACTGAACCCCTGACGGGGAAGCAAGAGGTCCAAGTGCAGACCACATGCCCTATTGCAGGGTGGGTACAGACATGGGCAAAGCAACCCCAATCGGGAACTGCCCAAACCCCAGCTCTGACGAAGTGGGGTGCTTATTTGGAAGAGAGGGCCCAGTACACTGCTAGCCCCTTGGCTGCAGAGTTGCAGCAGGTGTTAGAGCCTGTGAGATTTGTTGCGCCTGACGTACAGATGCTCCCACAACAAGGGGTGGACCCTATGCCCAGTCCCTTTTGTGAAGGGAAAGGGCCACCCCCGGGAACTGCTTGGTATACTGATGGATCTTGTAAGGGCAGTCCGCCCACTTGGGTTGCAGTAGCCCTGCACCCTGCCACTGAAGCCTTCTGGTATGAGACCGGAGAAGGCCAATCCAGCCAATGGGCTTAGTTACGAGCAGTATGGCTGGTGTTGATGAATGAACCTAGTCCCTTGCAGATTTGCACCGATAGTTGGGCCATGCAACGTGGATACCCCAATGGGCCCTGCAAGACTGGATGATTGGGCACCGGCCCCTATGAGGACAACAGATGTGGAAACAGTTATGGGATAAAGGCCAAGAAGGCCAGTATACTGTTTACCATGTACCAGGGCACCGCCCAGCCCTGGCACCGGGCAATGATGCTGCTGATGTGCTAGCCCAACTTTGCCCTGTACAGGCCATGGTTCCAGGACCCAACATAGGTCCTTGGCTCCATAAGAAATTTGGTCATGTAGGCTCATACACAATGAGGCAGGTAGCCGACTGGTGGGGCCTGCACCTGAGCCACAGTGAAGCCAAAGATGCCGTGCGGCAATGTCCATGGTGGGCTAAGCACCACCTGCGCCGGCGGCAATGGCCCCAACAGATGGGGAAGATTGCATGGAGAATTCAGCCATTGTAGGTATGGCAAATAGGTTACGTAGGCCTCTTTGCACCTAGTACAGGCTTGCGGTACCTGCTGACAGCGGTAGACACCGCTACTGGTCTAGATTTTGCTCACCATGTGCCCCGAGCTACATAAGACTCTACTATTAGAGCACTGGAAGTTTTATGGGTCTTTTATGGGATACCCTTAAAAATACAAAGTGATACAGGGGCCCCTTTTACTGCCCAACAGACCTAGGAATGGGCCAAGGAAAATGATATTAACTGGATATTGCATGTGCCTTACCATCCTCAAGCAGCAGGAATGATTGAACGATACAATGGCCTATTAAAGGACAAACTGAGGGCTCTCAAACCACAGTGTCTTGCCGCAGGTGGTACATCTTTTAAATGAACAACCTACATACAGGTATGAGCCTACTAGAAAAGTTATTGCAAGGGACTATTCAGAGGCTCAGAGTTGGGCCCATGTAGAATGCCTCCGATGTCTCAACAGTGGGGCACACGTTAATATTACATGCCCCCAGGATGTTGAACTCGGGAAAACAGGACACCTGGACATGGAAGAATCAGGTCCAGACTGAAGGCCCCTGGCTAACCCTTTTGGAACCATGGGGTGATGGGCTAGAGAAAGCCCTGCAGGTAACCCCATGAGTGGGGGAATGGCCTTTTGATGTGCATGTTACTCTAGGGAACACAGGAGTGTCCCTACTTAAAGGAGCAGAAGCCCTACGGCTTTGGGCAGTTCCACTGGTAGCTCCTGAAGCTCTCCCAGAGTGTAACCAACCTAGTGATGGCAGGTTGGTGTGGTACCACCACCCAGGGCAAACAGCCCTTTGTGCGACTGTACTCTCACAGGATGAGAAAGTGGCTTGCATCCTCCCAGAAGGGAGAGATTTGCCAATCATGATGTCCACCTCTGCTCTGTCCTTCTGTCCAGAGTAACAGCAAATACCATGTTCTCCTGGGCACACACATTCACGCGAGTCCACAACGTCTCTCACTGTTGGGTCTATACTGAACTTCCCATAGACGCAGGAGATGGACTGCCATGGCACCTCCACCCCGTGTCCAGAGTTAATTGGAACACCTTGATTCAATGGAATGCCGACAGGACAGCAAAATCACCCTGGGACTTGCGGCGGCAGACTATTGAAGAGATACTCCGATGTGAGCGGGGCATTGCCTCCCCCCCAATTGAAAGAACTGTATGGAATGGGTGGGGATGGATGAATAGTGTTTATGTAAAAATGAGAAATTTAAGCCCTCTCTGTCTTGAGCAGCAGTTTGAACACAAGGCTCCAAACCGCACAGTGGGGTGGCTCCCAGAAGAACTATGTGCCAAAATTATTTATAATGTAAATGCCTCCACCTGGTGGGATGGACGACCTTTAATTGGCGTAAACCCCACTGATTTCTTGCCACCAGGGTACCTGTGGGTATGCGGCACCCACGGATGGTGTTATCTCCCAGCTAAATGGACAGGGCGCTGTACTTGGGGTAGAGCTTACTTGCCCGGACATATCTGGCCCATTTTAACAGAGCGCCCCACAAACTGGGACCCACTGCACACCCGGTGGCACCAGGGAAAGCATGCAGCTTGATGGTTTTATCCTATGGCCCTGTTCCTGCCTGGTGCTGGGACCATCAGTGTCGAATTACAGGTAGAAGCTTTGGCTCAGCACATATCAGCTATACTGAATGTTACTAGAAGAGTTATAGAGAAATTGTTAGATGAGACTACCCAGATGCGAAAGGTGGTCTTACAAAATAGAATGGCATTAGATATTCTCACTGCAAGCCAGGGTGGCACATGTGCTATGCTACATATTGAATGTTGTATCTATATACCAGATCACCAGAAGGAAGTTAACTAAGGCACTGCATGAAATAGATCAGGAATTGGATTGCATAGATAATGTAACTCAAGACCCCCTTAAAAATTGGTGGTCATCCTTGACGTCCTCCTGGAGATGGAGCCTAGCTGTCCTGGCTATTGTAGCTGCCTGTGTATTAGTAGGATGCTGTACTCTATATTGTTGTTGTGGTTTTTGGGCACAATGCTCTGCCATGTGGGCTAGGGTCCCCAGGACCTAGGCGGTGGAATGTGAGCTGGCCTTGAGATGAGTTAAGGCCATGGGACCCAAGGCCATGATCAGAGCATGTTTGTAGTATGCAGTAAATAATTGCTCCACGCATGTGTCAATTATATAAGGTTTAGAACTAGGAAAATAGAAGTACGCATGTGCTAGAGATATTCTGTAAGCCTAATGAACAAAGAAACTCAGACTGCGCATGTGCTGACAGAAAACAGATAAAAGCGGGACAGGTGCATCATAGGCGCACCTCCCTGTGGCAATAAAGTGTTGCTAACCCCATGGTGTCTCCGGCTGAAGTCTGTCTGGAGGTATTGTAACTCCTCATGCATTTTTTCGTTTGGGATGCTCACCTCCTAGAACCCCACGTCAACCTCCCTCGGCTGACACTCACATTTCTACATATGGACAAAGATGATCTCTACAGGCCAAGAATCAGAGCTTGGAAGGGAAGCAGCTTACAGCTCCTTCCTTTCCAATCTTGGAAAAGTAAAGCTTACTTACCTTTATTGCAGATAATTGCTCATCGATTGTTGGGCTCCTCCAATGTCTCCATCCAGGTCACAGCTAAGAGATCGAAGACACACAAATAGATAATTCATCCTTGGGAACATTTGGGAGTTCCAGTGGCCAGGAGAGTTGTTAATTCTAGGATTTCTGAGAGTTTGGAATCTTATGCTTTTTCTCCCCCTCAACTCCAGGTTTTTTTGACTGTGAATTTGAGGTTCTCATTCTGTTACACTCTTTACAACATATACACTTAAGATGTTTGGTTTTGGATTCAAATCTATGTATTCAGTTCAGTGCTATCACTACTACATATCTTTAATTCACCTCTGAAATTTATAACTTGCAGCCTTTCTCTTTTTAATTTTTTAAAAAGTTTCTTTCACCCCCAAAATTAGCTTTCCCAGGTAATACTTCTAAAAATAGTCTCTGATGGGAATTTGGAAGCCTAAGAGATAGCTGTGTCATCCTGTCTTAGAACCATTGGCTGGAGAACATTCACAACTTTGGGGGTCCTCTCAGGTTCTTTGGGCAAAGTTATACATGTCCTACACAAATATTACACATCCTTGCACATCTAAGCAAGATTTCTAAACTCAGATGAATAACTTACTAGCTGGATGGGTTAGGAGAGGATTTTTTGGTTTGTCATTTTTCATCAAGAGAAGACTGAAATCATCAGTCATCTGCTTTTCTTGAAGACTGCATTGGTCCTGGGCAGGGACAGTCTGGGGAGCTGAGAGGGAAGGATTAGTAGCTAAATTTTCCTACTCAAAGCCCAAACATGACCCTTGGTTAGCTGGTACAGGGATATTTTCACCCTGCAAAGGGCCTAGGAAGCTACAGCTATTAGATACATAAACATCACTTCTGTGATATCCTGGCCGAACAGACGAGAACTGGCTTCTGGTGCCATTAATCTGCAGTGCTTTGTGGATGAGTCACTTAGTCTTTCTTGGCCTCAGTTTCCTCATCTGTTAAATAAATGATTTGCATTTAGTTCTCTTTGGAACATCTGTATTACTTCATTCACCAAATATTTAGTGAGCACCTGCAATGTACAAAGCACTCTAATGAGTGCTAGGTAATCAGCATAAATCTAAAGACACTTTGGGCAATGAATTCTCCAAGGTCCAGTTTTTTCACATGTAAACACGTGTTTCAAGTAACTCCTATTTTATAGGATTTTGAGAATAACCTATATTCATGGGATACTTTATATAAAGAGGCAAAGCGCATGGGATGTGCTCAAGGTGTGGTAGTTATTGCTTTGCCTGTTATGAGTGGGCGTTGTAAGCTTTACCCTCATGGAGCCTCTGAAGGGATGCAGACAGTTGCAGTACCATAAGGGCTGGCGTAAGGCAAGGTTTCTGAAGGTAGATCATATAACCTTCCGCCCAGCAGTTGCCTGAAAGCAGCCTGTGATTTTACACTCTGAGCCTCAGGGTATCTGTTTCTCCACCTTTCATAGTCAAAGTCATGCATAAAGTCTGTTCTTCTATAGAGTTGGCAAAATCTAGTTTCCAGACTGAGTAGTCATCTTAAACTTCCCAAATTTTCCCAAGTTTTCTTAGCTTAAGAACACTTGATTAATGTCAAAAACTTTTTGCAGATTTTCTTAGGTATAATTTTTATTTTACTAGTTATTGAGCAATTGTGAAAATACATAGTGACAAATATTACTACATAGAAATATATTTGAAGTCAATTTATGTGTTTAAATCTCAATAGTATCTACATACTTTGAAAACCAGTACTACATCATTTAGAGTGCTCCAGGGAAACTGAACCAGTAGTTAGGCCATGAATAACTTACATTATTATGGGGGCTGGCAAGTCTGAAATCTGGGGGAAGGAGGAGGCCAGCAGGCTGGAAACTCTTTGGGGAGAAGGCTGATGCTGCAGTGTTGAGGCAGAATTTCTCCTTCTTCAAGGAGCCTCAGTTTTGCTCTTAAAGACTCTCATCTGATTGCATGAGGTCTACTCTCATCTGATTGCATGATGCAGGGTGGTCTCCTTTACTTAGAGTTAACTTATTAGAGATGTTAATCATGTCTACAAAATACATTCATGACACCTAGATTAGTGCTGATTAAGTAACTGAGTATTAGAGCCTAGCCAAGTCGACTTACAGAATTGACTGTCACAAATACACAATTCTAAAAAGTATTTTGCTTATTCATTCTATAAACAAACAAACAAACAAACACTTAACAAGCTCATGGATTGAAGGGACTCTCTTTGGTCTAGGCGACAAGACCACACATTGGCTTCCGTAGGTTTACATCAATGAAGACAGCACGGTTCTTGAAGAGCCACGGCTGTTCTATACTTACAAAAGAACGTTAGGCAAGTGTCCAATTGCTTTTCCCAGGGAAGACTCCAATTTTCCTTATATCAAAATTAGTGGACATGCCTGACTTACGTGGGGACACCGCGCAGCAGAACAAACAGGCTTCTGAGAACTCTGCACCTGTGATTTGTGATTCCTGTTTGTTGTTGAATACTTTTTTGTAAAAAACCCAGCTAGCAAAATATGACTGCTCCAGCTGGCTAACAAAGGCAGCATGGAGAGGATTATGAATTATTACTAAACCATATTGATTTTTTGAAATGCTGGCTGAGATTTAAAAGGAAGCAGAGAAGCAAAATCCCTGATTGAGGAAGGCAGGGCCTTATACTGGTAGAGAAACATCTTTATAGACATTTCTAGGAAAAATATATTTTTATAAAACTAAGTCTTTTCATCTTAAATGCATTTTCTCATTTTTTTCTCTCACTGATTTTTTTCTCTCTCCCTTTCAATTCCCCTGGACAAAGACTTTACAAAACAATGCAAATTTTTATAGGCGCTGGTTCAAATAGATTGAAAGCAGCTAAGAAGAATTATTGCTGAACAAACATTTACCTAATCTGAGAAATTCCATGTTACACATTAGTTGTTAAAGTTGTGTGGTTTTGTCATTACAAGAAGCTTGAAAGTGAGAAATCTTTTTTCTAATTCTAGACTAACCTTGGCACTGGCCAAATGTATTGCATCTCAAATTAATCTTTTAAAAAGGAATCCAGAGAAGGGAAATAAAAATAATTATAGAAATTGAAAAGGCATTTGAGAAAAAGTTAAACTCTCGTGAGAAGAATTCTAAGGGCAAACTTGATTCCTGTCTTTGAGAATTTGTAGGACATTTAGGAGTGAGATGTTGGCCAGTTATACTCTGTCCACAAGGAAATAGTCGTAAGAAAATAATCTTAAATTAGTGGCAAGTGAGAGCTCTGTTGGACATGGGAGGTGCTTGATCATATGGTGATAAAACACTGAAATTGCCTGCTGAGGGAAGCAATGCTGCCTTTCCCCCTAAACATGTATTATACTTGATAACAAATAGTCCTTGTTGAATGAGAAATTTCCCCGCCTTAAGATGGGAGGCTTACCACATATGTTTTCAGTCTCCCATGCAGCTCTCACCAGACTGAATTGAAACTTTTATGTACAAAAGTAGGTATTTATTGGATATATACCAGGTTAGTTTTTCTACGTTGCCATGACAAATTATCACAAACTTTTTGGCTTAAAATAACACAGATGTGTTATCTTACAGTTCTATTGTTCAGAAATTCAGGAGGAGTCTCACCTGTTGGCAGGCTATGCTTCTTTCTGCAGGCTCTAGGAGAGAAGCAGAGTGGTAAAATGACCAACTTTGTTTATTACTGGGGTCTGAGAAAGTGCAGAATGAAGATGTTTAAATAGAATCCCTTAGAATGAATAGGAGGAAGAGATTCCAATCCGAGGGAACAGCCTGGACAAGTGAGGTGCACGGCGCAGGCAGGGCTGTAAATATCTGGCATGTGTGAGTGTACCTAGATAGTCTAGAAAGCTGGGGGCCCAAGGAACTGGGAGGTCATCTTTTTGGCAATGAGAAAAAATTGGAAGAGTTCTAAAATAGGTTATGAAGGTCTGATTTTCATTTCAGAGAGATCATTGATGCAATACAAGTAGTAGCAGTAGAGATAAGAACTGGGAAAATAACTCAGAGAACAGCGCCTAAGTAAACTTAACAAGCCTTGGTGATGCATTTCTTGTGGTTGGTGAAAGGTTGGGAAGAGGCAAGGCTGATGCCCTGGTCTCTGGTCTGAATGACGAGGTTGATGATGGTGCCACCACCCACAGTAGGAAACAGAGGAAGAGATTCTCGTGGGCACAGGTTGAGTGTCTGATACCTGCATGTGATCTGGGAACAGAGACTTGAAGCACAGAGAAGCGATTTGGATAGCATACACAAACTTCTAGAGTAGGGAGATCCCCAGAGAGATCGTGCGGAAGGAGGCAAGAGAGCCAATGTAAACTAGCAACAGTAACAGGGTAAACAAAGCACAAGAAATCTGTAACAGAGACAGAGGAAAGGCGATAAACCATGCCTAGCAGAGAAGAAGAAAGCCACAAAAAGAAAGCAGCCATTTTTTTTAATAGTGTCAATTTTAATGGATGAATAAAATTAGCTTGCCCAGATTTGATGACTGAATTTGTAAATTAGGACATTAAATTGGTTGTCTCAGGGGCAAATTTCGGTTTCTTTATGTTAAGGAGTGAAAGAGAAAAAAGTAGCATTTGAAACAAACCAGTGGTCAATAATAATACTAAGTCATATGGTGCTAACTATGGTAGAATAGGAGTTTAGAGAAGGCGTATGTGACACCTGGTGAAATGGAAAAGATACATAATGAGATAGACGCAAAATTGAATTTGTTGCCAAAAGATGGATAGAGCAGTGATAAATAAAGGTGACTAGAGAAGACGTTCTAGGTGTAGGCGATTGAAAACATCAAAGTGGGGCTGGGCCTGCGGATTTGTGGAATAGTGTAAGTGGAGCGAAGTTTCCTTAATAGGAAGCATGGGCAAAAATTTGAGATGGAAAGAGGGAGGCTACATTATTTAAAGCATGATGGTTAAGAATAGGAATAAAGTATAATAACCAGGGAGATCATGAGGGTCTCTTAGTATGGAATGACGTGATTAAAGGATGTTTGAACACGTAGCTTGAATATCACATCAGAGGACAGGGGTTTCTCTCCCTCTTACTTTTCTAATTGCCACTGGCTACCCTGTCCACTCCAGAAATCACACCTGGAAGATACTCTCTCAAGGAATGGTGGCAAAAGAAGGAGTGTGGGACTGGGTGCAGGGAGACCAAGAAGTGATGGGAGGAGTCATGCAAGGTGGGGGGTGAAGTTGGCTTGGCAAGAACAATGAACTTTGATAGATATCTTATGTAAGCATCTCCTGTAATTCTCCCAACAAACCTGAAAGTCATTTACACAGTGTATCTATTTTGCAGGTGAGAAAATTCGGTCTCAAATAGTTACTAAGCAGAAGAGGTGCGAATCAAACCCAGGTTCTCTCTGCCTCCAAAGCCCGAAGAATATTAAAATAAAAGGTATGGCTTCAATAGCTTTTTTCTTTCAAAGATAAGGAAGTTAAGTAAATAAGGTCAAAGATTGTCTTTAATTTAAAGTTACAGAGTACTTGGAAATGTAGAAAACTTACAGGACTCTACACAATGGCTTTTAATACCCTGCCTTCCTGGGTTGTTTCTACTCATTGTAGAAGTTCCAGTTTCTGGGAAGCTTTTCAGTGCACCTCCAGTTGGATTAGGAGGCTTCCTAATTGTGATCATCTTCATCACAACACTTGTAAGACTATATTATAGTTAATGATTTACTTGCGCTTCACTGTGAATGTTTTAAATTTCCATATTGCTGCCTAACTTCAGTGTCTTTACATAGTAGGTACTCAGTGGTTGTTCAGACATCAGTGGATGATAAAAAACTAAATGCATCAACAAAAATTAGAAGTGACTTCTGATTTAATTTAATTTAATGAACATGTATCCACTACCAATGTTTTTTCTAGATGTTGCAGCAAAAAAACGGCCTCTGTACCCTGAAAAATGGGTTGAGACACGGAGGCAGAATTCTGAGAAAATCAGAAAAGAACAGCTTTCCTGCTTTGCCAGGCCAAGGGGAGTCACTGCAGGCTTATATCTTAGAGATGGTGACTCTGCCTTGGGGTTGGGGGCTTGAGGTTTTATGGAAAAACTGGATAGAATGGAAACGGTGATAACAATCAGGGCATTTTAGAGGGTGCTGCATTCCTCTTAACCTCGAGGAATCCTGGCTTTAGGGAGGAGCCCTGGAGGGTCTGGGTATTCTTCTGAGATTACTGGCCCATTACCTGCTTCCTGGAGCACAGCCTCTGTGTTAAAGCTGCTCTTGGTGGGGGTTGGTTAGAAGCCAGTTAGTTTGCCCCCCCATTCCTTCACAGACAGTATCTTCTGTGCTATATTTCTTCTCCTGTAGGTGCTGACAAAATAATGGGCATTATATATGCAAATAATTATAAATGAAAGACAGCCTGTGATAAATTGTTTAATAGGCATATAAGCAAAGACCTATGGAGATGAGAACGAGGACGCGATGGTACCAGCTGAGATTCAATATCTCCAGGTCTGACCGGTAGTTTCTAGCATTGGTAATTTAAGAGACATATCTATTACATACATTTCTTCAAAAGATCACAAAATATCTTAGAGTCAGTATTTCATGAATTCTACTTGAAATTTAGATAGCAAATATCTTTAGTTTGTGAATGAGGATTGATAGGCACAAAATACTGATAATCTTCACTGTAATTCAATGCCCATTTCCCTGATTGTTTCTCCTTCGCATTTCTTTTTCTTTTCATCCATGCTTCACATTGCCGAAGCATTAATTTTTCTGGAAGCAAATCTCTTGCTATCATGCCTTTTGTTAAACACTCAGGATATTTAGATGTCTTAGCCTCCTAATGAGGCCATCTGATGTAACCTACCTTTTTAGCCTCACTTGCTTCTGCTCTCAATACTTCACGTAGACTGGGAACCACTGTGCTCTGCATATAGTCTGTCCTTTGCTGCCTCTGCATCTTGCTCCTGCAGTTCTTTCTCTCTGCTGGGACTGCCTTTGCCCATTTCCTCTTGTCCAAATTCCACCCACCTTGAGGGTCAAACTGAGAGGAAAACCTGTCTCTCTTACATAATTCATCTTCATTTATTTTACTTCCCAATCATACCTGCCTTGCTTAATTGAAAATTCTTTAAGGCAAAAATCTGCATCTCATTCATCTTTGCATCTATTCAGTGCTTTTAAAGAAGTATCTTTTAAGTACAAAATGTAGATAAATACTTGTTTGGTAAATAATGCTGAACATATAATGGATGAATGGAATATATCTCATCTCATCAGTTTTCACATATTTCAATACTTGTAACATACGTGAATAAAATGTTGTGCACTTCTGAATCAAATACTCAGTTGTGGTATACAGTCAACCAATACTTGCATTCCTTCCAAGACAAGCCCTATCATAATGTTAGATCTGGATGAAGACCAAGATTAATACTGAGAAAAGCACTGTGCTAAGTGCTGGAGATTCCAAGAGACACAGAGTAGAGTTCCTGTAATCCTGCATGTTCCACGTATACATGGGATAAACACGACACACTCATGAAAAGTCACCGGACAATAGCCAGGAACATGGGTTAAGCCACAGCTGAGCTGTGTACCTGATGGGTGATTCTGGAAGTGAATGTGTGGGGAATTATCGTGAGATAATTACAATTTAGGAACACAGAGTTTCACGTTAGCAGGTCTGGGTTTGAACCTTGACTCTGTCTAGCTGTGTGACATTGGGCAAACTACTTAATTTCTTGGTAAGTGAATTTTCTGATCTGTGAATTAAGATAATCAGAATGCTATGTGCTTCATAGGGTAGTTGTGAAGATTAAGATTATATATATTTAATCTAAGATTGTGTGCCTGTCTATCTTATCTATCTGGCACAGTGTTTGACACACAGTAAAATGTTACAATTTAAACATTTTTTCATTATTTGTGTATAAAGAAAATTGGGAAGATTTCTGGGGGAGACAGAATTTGGGTCTGAATCCGAGGGATAAGGGAAACTTCTGTGGGAGGGGAAAGGTGAGGAGAAGAGCATTCAAGGGACTGAATTAGAAAAGAGGAAATTCAGCCTTTAGTGGACTTTCTTTCTGATGCACCTCCAAAAAGTAAATTGCTTTTAGTTCAGGAAGCTTAAGGAAATGTAAGAGAATGCCTGAAATTATTCCTCCAAGATGACTGGTAATGCACTTAAAAATGGCTTTAGTTGTGGCATAGGACTTTTAACAAGAGCAATAGCCGTCAGAAAATGGACATCAATAGAATCAGAAGGTCTTTTTTTAGAAGAAATCCATAGTGTACCTGAGCATTCAGACCTTGTAGGTTATCCTGATCTGAAATAAAGTGCTGAGGGTGAGTCAGTGTCAGAGGCTGGGTGACTTAGCTACCCTGACCCTTCTGACTCTTCACTCTGAGACTTCAGTGAGTCCTGGGTCTTATTTCAGGGAAGGAGCCCATGGGAAACGTGAACTTTGTCGTTATTCCTTGGGACCCTCTGAGCAAATGAAGATTTCCTCCTCCTGTGAGAGGTGGCTGTGACAGAGGGCTGGGAGTGGGGGCATCCTGCTGTCAGACGCTTGGAAGGCAAAGAAAGGACAGTGTTGGGAGGGGCAATTTCCCCCTCTCCTCTCTTGAGTTCTTGTGGCCGGGCTAACAAAATTGACATAAGACAGATTAATAGGAGGAAAAAGAAATGAATTTTAAATCATGCACATGGAGGTCTTCTAAAAATAGGACCTAAGAAGTGGCCAAAGCAGGCAGCTTTTATACTTTTAGACAAAGAAACAATAAATTGGTGATGAATTGACAGGACTAAAATAAACTTAGGTTTTGGGTGCTCAGTTAGTGAAGAATCTAGACAGAGTTTGGCCTTGGGGGAGGAAACTGAAGAAGGAATAGGATTTGTTTACACAGGCTTTCCTGTCTTCGGCCATAACAGTGTCTCTCTACCTTCCAGATGCAGGGAGTGCACCTTTCACATGAGAGATTTATTTCCTGCTTTCAGGAAGACAGAAAGGAAGACAGGTCAGAGTGTTCTTCTTTTGTTGGCCATTTCTTAAGGAACTGTAATTCAAAATATGCAATATGCCATCCCTTCCTGAGCCCCAACAGTAGCTTCCATTCTTTGGATGCAAAGTGAAGCTTCTGTCAGATGTCTAGGTTGTAGGGTCAGAGATGAATTGTGCTATAGGATAACAAAGCACAGGCTTTGGACCAGTCATGGGGGATTCAAACCATGTCATGCTCCGTACCCAAATGAAAGTGATTGAAATGGAAGGTATGGGCTGGTGTGGTTTAAGAACACCATCTCCACATTAGACTTCCTGTATTCAAATCTCTGTATAGGGTGATCAACCAACCGGATTTCTTTGGGATGGAGAGATGTCCTGAAACACAGGACTTTCAATGCTAAAACCGGGACAGTGTTGAGCAAACTAGCATAGATGATAACTTTAACCTACTGGCTGTGTGACCTTATTCTTTTCTCCACATGCTCACTTATTTTGTGTTGAAAGGGAGCAGAATTGGGATTTATATGCATTAACCACTTCAGGTTAACGTTCTCTGTGATACTGGTGGTTTATACTGCTTGCTGAGACAGTAGTGATACGTGCAGTGGTTTCCAAAACAAATTATTTAAGACCCTGTGGCCACTTAACCTGGTGCTGAGGAGCTATTTCTCATTCCACTTTGTACACTTGCATATTTCTTTGTTGGAAACTTGGCTTTAATTTTCTTGAAAGTCACTTAAAGAAAGAGGGAAGCCAAATTATTTACCGAGTTTCCAATGACCCTGAGCTCAAGAGAGGTTACAAACGAGTGGCAGGTAGAGGACAAACTAGTTGTGAAATTACACAAATGATACAGTGTCTCCTGGATGATTTTACTTTCCAAGCACCCTCATTGCTTCTTTGGAAGATTATAAGGGACATTTTCTGTTGCTCCCCTAGCATCTTCTTTCTATCGTCACCAACAGTGATGTATTGGTTTCTGAGGGCTGCATTAACAAAGTTCCACCAACTGAATGGCTTAAAATCACAGGACTTTATTGTCTTACAGTTCTGGAGACTAGAAGTCTGAAATTAAAGTGTCAGCAGGTTAATGTTTCTTTTGAAACCTGCAGAAGAGAATCCCTTATTACCTCTTCTAGTTCCCAGTATTTGCTGGCGGGCCTTGGGGCTCCTTGGTTTGTAGATGCATCACTGCAATCTCCACCTCTGTCCTCACCTGGCCAAAATTCCTCTTCTTATAAAGACATTCTTATAAAGTCATTTTGGATTAGGGTCTGTCCTGATGACCTCATCTTAGCTAAGTACATCTACAAAGAGCCTGTTTCCATCTAAGGTCATTCACAGGTACTGGAGGGTAGAGCTTCAACATATCTTTTTTGGGAGACAGTTCTCAACCCATAACAAGCTGCTTTGATTTTCTTTTGAGAAACCATCATGCTCAATTTTCAAGTATAAATTTTTAACAGAAGTGACTTGACTAACTCTCAATTCCAGAGGAGGACTATGAGAGGTTCAGTCAGAGAATCCTGCCCCATCTTCTTGGCCCCTCTGCTTGGTTCTGGGTGTATGTATATTTCAGTCAAATCTGTTGGGATACTAGGAAGCATTTACTAAAGTGCTTGGAAAAAAGTTTTCTTCCCTCCTTTCCTTTCCTTTTCCTTCTTTTTCCTTCCTTCCTTCCTTCCTTCCTTCCTTCCTTCCTTCCTTCCTTCCTTCCACTTACCTGGAGACCAAACATGGTATAAGGATTTGAAATTTGGGTCAACTAAAGCCATTGCACCACTAACTACTGCTAGGGGCATCAGAAAATGGTTAAAGCCGACACAGAGCCTAGAAAGGATCCCAGCAGGTGCAGAGAGCTACACCCTGACATTGTGCCTCAGCCAGTCAGTATCTGAAACCACCCTCTTTACTAGAACTTTCTATAACAAGGCAAAAAGAAAATATTTTTTCCATTTAAGCAAGTGTGTTTGAGTTTCTGTTACTGCAACATGAGTCTCCTAACTCTGTTATGCTGGAAGTGGGGATAGAGTCCTCACATTACGGCTGGCACCTGAGAAACAGTAGCAGCTAAACTTTGTTAGGTGGTTTCTCTGCCCCCAACTTGGCTCTTTGTATAGACGAGCTCATTTAACAGCTACAGCAATCCTGGGAACTGTTCTATTCTCTCTTTTATAAGTGAGGAAGCCGAGGCACAATGATTAAGTGGCAGAATGGGAAATCAGATTTAATGGCTTGACTCCAGGACCCATGTTCTTCGTCACTACACAGTACCGTCGTCGTCTTTGCTATGAGGGCCTATGCAAAGGCAGCTTTGAGAAAGTCCAAATACTTTATATACACAACACAGAGGAGTCGTTAATACTATTCAAGATCACAGCCATTCCTTCCCCTCCCCTCCTCTTTTGTATTAGTTTGCTATTGCTGTGTAGCCAGTTAACACCAAGGTAGCAACTTAAAACAACACCCACTTATTACGTCCTGTTGTGAATCAGGAGTCTGAGTTGGGTCCCTTGCTCAGGGTCTCACAAAGTTAAAATCAGGGTATCAGCTGGGCTTGAGATTTTCTTACTGGAGCTTGAGGTTCTCTTCCAAATTCGTGTACTGTTAGAATTCAGTTCCTTGCTATTATAGGACTGAGGTCCTTAGCTTAGAGGCCATTCACTGTTCCCTGCCATGTGGTCTTCTGCACGACATGCCACCTTGCTTCTTCAAGTCCAGCAGGATTGACTATCCTATCACATTTGTCATATCACACTACTTGTTCAGGAAAGAAAGTATCCCATCATATTCACAGGTCTCACTCACGCAGAAGTGGGAAGAATTATACAGGACATGTGCACGATGGGGTGGAAATCTGGGGAGCCAACTTAGAATTCAGGCTCCCACACCCCTCCCTGCCTCCATAAAGAGAATGAATGAATATGGGGGAAGCAGGACATGGGAGGCACCATGTGTATTCCTGCCTTAGACTTGCCTGGGGACTCCCAAAAGAGCAGAACACAAATGCTATTCCTCATTGAGAGGCTGGGGAAAAACACAGTCACCCATCTGGATTATTATGAGGTTAAAAGACCTAGGAGATAATGGAGAGTTCCTAAAATGGAAGAAGATTTCAAGATCTCCCCATCCCAAAGGTATTACCTCCATGGATGTGGTTAAATTGGGCAGAAGCCACCTTACAAAATGTTTATTTCAGTTAGTTGCAGTTCATTAAGACTGCTTTGTGAGTAACTCTGTTAGGGTTTCCAAATCTCCATTGTTTGTGAGGTCAGCTCCACTAAATCTGGATGGCTGTAATAGCAAAGCCTTTGGTAAGAACCTATTTGGACTACAAGTACTCTGAATCCCATGAAATTTATTAGCCTGAATTTAAAGAGGATTCTTAATTCTGAATCTGTTTTAAAATGAGTATTAGTTAAAATAGGGTTATTTTTCATTAAAAGAGCATTTCCATGAAAGACTAACCTTAGATTACCTTTTTTATTTAGCTAGAATCTACCTGGGAGATTGGGAGTTAAATAAACAGATTGTCTTATTGACCAGTTTTTATCTTTTGTTTATATTAAGTAGGTGCAGTAAGACTATCATTATTGCAAAGAAAATTGCATTATTCTGTTGCTAACTTTCAAGCGTTGGAATAGAAACTAATGTAACCTTTTAAGCTGTGGTATTCAAACATATTTTTCCAAAGAAAATTGATTAGTCATTTAGGGTTTTTTCAATCATTAAGTACAGTTATCTTTTCCCTGTTTTGATTTTATTTCATACTGTTCTGTGTAGGAGAAAAACCTCTAAGAGTTGTATGAGGTTGATCTTACAAAGAAGCCTTAAAATTACTATTGATCATTTTTAGCAGACTTAATCCATTTAAATGTAATTTCAGATATCCAGTTACCTCATATGCATATTTTGCTGATATTCTTTCCTGAAGCTGATTACATTGTCGTAGATTTAAAGGCTCTGTGCCTACCTCGCTCATTCTGCCTCTTCCAATCTTTGGTTTGCTCACCCATTCTGGCTGACTGCAGTCGCTTGTGCTGAAGACTGTTGTCTGTAGCTTCTCCAAGCTTCCCTGGCTCCTGATAGAAAGCAATCATCTGCTTACTAATGATCCTTACCGTGGGAATCACTGAGAAGAGAAATTATGATAATGGAAACAATCTTTTTAAAAATTTATTTATTTATTTTTAACAGAGGAACTGGGGATTGAACCCAGGACCTCGTGCATGCTAAACATGTGCTCTACCATGAGCTATTACCCACCCACTGGAAATAACCTTTTGATTTTTTTGCCTTATCCACCCTCATTGACACACTTGCAGGCGAGTCTCAAAAGCCCAAACCTTTTTTGTGGAGGTGCCCAGAATTCTCTTCATCTGTTGCTGGACTGTTATCTTTGCCCCAGCCCACTCCTATCAATATTCTTGCCTCTGCAGCTCAAACTTAAAACCTATTTCTGGCCTTTTTAATTCAGTGATTGCTTTTGATCAGCTATTTTTAAAGACTGACTTGCTGCACTCCTCAGAGTCCTAATGAGCTGACTGCCTCAGGTAGGAACCCATGCTCGAATTTGGTTCCATGGAACCAACCCATTGCAGCAGGCAGGGGCAGTCACATCCCTGGAAGAAGGGAGAACGGAGGCCAGAAAGCAGGAGCCATGGTTTGGGAGACAGCGCTAGCTGGCACAATTCAGATGTCTCCCCACCTAGTCCCTGACGGAGTCGCACACATGTTCTGCTAGGCTGCAGTCATTCTGTGGGGTGCTTGGTAAAACGAGCTCTAACACTAGAAGGGAGGAAGTGCCTTTTCTATTCTCAGTGATAGCTATACTGATGACTACAGCAGTTTTTTCCATGAGACACTGTAGAAGGATTTGATTCTTACAGTCACGGTCTAAATATTTGCTGAATTTTGGGCTTTAGCTATATTCTTCCTCTAGCTCAGATCTAGGCTTATCCCAGTCACTTCATGACTTAGATTGGCTTCCCTGGAAACAGTCTCAGAAACTGAGAATTGCATGCAGAAGATTTACTGGGGGCTGCTCTCGGGAGATATATCTGCACGAGTGGGCAGAGGGGAGAGCCAATCATATTGAAGTAACCAATGAGGCATCTGCCAACCTATGGCAGGCTCCGGGGCCAGGACGGACCTCAGTGTTGTCCCAAATTGAGGCAAAGGGCAAGCGGTCATTCATTTCTTTGCAGTATCCACCACAATACATTGTTAGTAAAACTGTTTTAGCAACATTTGACCTATAATCAAGCAACTCTTCATGCTAAAAATCATTTATCACCGACTACCATTAAGTGCATAAGCTGTTAGGATTTATGGCTGGCACCTTAGAAGAAGACAGAATTCACTTCAGATGGTTCAAATGATATTTCTGTGAAAGTAATAATTCAAAGACATGGAGAGTTCAGGGGATATATAGGGGTGATGTGGCACCCAGAGATAGCAACAGTAGGATGAAGTTAACTCCCCAGGGATAGGAAGGAGATGGGAT
Source organism: Camelus bactrianus (assembly GCF_048773025.1). Lineage (NCBI taxonomy): Eukaryota > Metazoa > Chordata > Mammalia > Artiodactyla > Camelidae > Camelus > Camelus bactrianus. The sequence goes on from NC_133539.1 coordinate 42,716,207, forward strand.
ATAAAGAGAGATACAGAAGCCCAAGGAGAGCTCGAGTCACAGAGGAAGGTCTCCACCAAAAGGAGCTCCAGCCCTGGAGATGCACAGCTACTAATAGAGAGGGGGTGCCGGCCGAAGCCCTTGATTACACGCCGGTGACTTCCCATTGGCCAACCCAACTGGAAGCCAAATAACGAGTCTGGGAGATGCAATGCACAAGGTTTGGTCTCTTGGGGCAAAGAGTAGGATTAGAGTGATAAGAGCAAAGGACGGAAAAGAGGTGGCAAACAAATAATAATCACCACAGTTCCCCAGTTAAATACAAGTTGCTCTTCTATCACAAAGCAAGCCATTTTCTGTAACATATTTGGCTAATAATCCCCGAGGAAAACACTTCATAAAGAGGCACCCTCAGCTGAGATTCCTAGGTCTCATGATAGGAAAACTTCATCTACTCATTTTATTTTATTTTTCCCCTTTAGAACAAGCCCTCAGTAATGAAATATTGAAAGAAAAAAAAAATCTCTAATTGCTAAGTCTATGTTGTAACCATTTTATTGGTTGGGTAGGTGCCGTGTAAAGAGTGCTGTTTTTGAGAACAGGGCAATTACAGATACTAGAGAAGCCACCAGGAGAATTACTAAAAGAAATAATTACTGCTGAATGTTCAGTGTGGGGTGTGTGGCTTTCACAGTACAACACCCATTAAGTGACAGTCACGTGATTAAACCTTATACGTATTTTTTCCAAATTTACCCCCTAAGGGGCAAATTACCACCCTAGTTCTGAATAACATGATTGTAGTTATTAGTCTTTGTGTGCATAATTCCCCATCCATGATGTTTACAATTTTCTCCTTAGTGTTCCTTTGAAAAGCCACACAATTACAATATTTTCATTATGCTATGGCTTACACAGATAATTAAACAAATAAATACGCCCTTACACAATTCATTTCATACATTCCCAATCTTTATGAAACTCCCTCATTTTGGAAGAATAAAGACATTCAGTGTACCTGCAATCTGTGTTTTCTTTTACAAAGGCATCACCTGGAAGATTAATAGAACTCATCAGCTTAAGGCGTAACCTTAATCATTCTCTTTCCAATCAGAGAGTAAATGGGTGCAAAGTAATAACCTCACAGCTTTTACATGAGACTGGGGAGAGCAGTATATTTTCATTTTAGAGAGATCTAGAGAGATTAAAAATGTATTTCTCACAATTTAGTGACTTTATTATTGAGACTAGAGTCGAGTTAATTTTAAATGTTTTGTGTGTTTACTAAAGTGAATTAAACTCTCAAAATTTGGGGCTTTTAACACAGCCCATTTTTGGTAGGTGCTAAGTCTAGTAAAAACTGGTACTTAGCTATTAGAAGCAAACTTCCAAAATATTTAGATTTTACTTTCAAAAATAATAGAATTCTAGAGTAATCTGGAAAAATAAGTTTATTTTGCCAATAAAGAAACCAAATCTCAGAACTATAAAATGGCTTTCTAGGGTCCCACAGCTGGTTCCGGCCAGAGGCAGAGCTACACTAGGCAGTCTTCTAAAACGCCGCGATTGAACCTTTCCCCTGTTCAGCATGCCTCTTCCAGCGGACTTTGTATTTTCTCTTTCAAAAAACACTTTTGAGCCTCTGCTCTATTCAAGTACCACCTGGGGTGCTAGAGACAAGCAAGTGAGTAAGACGGCTCCCAGCTCTTTTAGAAGAAGCTCACAATTTAGTGAGAGAGTCAATTGTGTAGATGAAAAATTGTCCTTTATTACGAATTGCAGTATGTGTTTTGAGAACACAGAGGAGGGAGTGCTGGCTCTTTCTTAACTCTCTCCTTTGATTTTAACCTTTTTTTTTTTTTTTAATTGAAGTACAGTCAGTTTACAATGTTGTGTCAGTTTCTGGTGTACAGCATAGTGTTTCAGTCATCCATATACACATATTCCTTTTCATTTTCTTTTTCATTATAGGTTACTACAAGATATTGATTATAGTTCCCTGTGCTATACAGTATGGGATTTCATTTCTTGTCTTCAACTAACACAGTCACTGGGATCTTCAGACACACCAAGTCCCCGTCCTTAGCAGGCACGGTCCTGGTTTCTTGCACTGTTTCTTGCAGCTATTTCTGTCGGCCTTCTGTGTTCGCCTGCCACTCCCACCAGTCCCACTTTCTGCCCCGTTGCCTCACGCAGCAGTTGCTGCCAGTGTGCTACTATTTCTGATTTTGAAAGTTTGAAGCCATCTGCAGCTCCAGAAGTAGAAACTGCTCTCCTAAAGAGGAGAGCGTACTCTACTCACAGCAGTCACTGCCTCCTCACTCTGCTTCTCCAAGGCCCTCCTTGTCCTTTGTGTTTCCCCCTTTCCCTCAACCTTTAATAGCACCTATCCCCAAGCTGGAGAGTGGACTTTCAACGGCACCATCCAAAAGTTACACCCTAACTGACTCACTGCACGTGACCCGTGACGTTGACAAGCAGGACATACCCGCATACATGGACCAAGGATCATGGGCCCCAAACACACAAGGCATAACTCCCTTTTGTTCCCACTTTCATAGGAAATCCCATAGGTTAAAAAAAAAAAAAGGAATAAGTGTGCTATAAAAAGATAAATATCTCATAACTATTTACATAAGATTATGGAGTCACCTATGAGCAAAACCACTGTCCCAAAACCTGCCTCCTCAGTAATAATCAGCTGGCATCCAGATTCAAGACAAGGACACCTGAGCGCTTCCCTTTTCAATAAGCTTCCTACTTCCCTCTCAGGAATATGCGCCCTACCCCACAGCCAGTAAGAGATTCCTAACTGACCTAATTTCTTCTCTCTGTCCTTTGTAAGTTTGTTATCCTATGCTTGATCTTCAGAGGACTAACCATCTTTGCAGCTTCCCCAGGAAGTCCTTGCCTCCATTCACTAGGGATCACAAGGTGAGCACAGAGAGTAAGCTACCTGTGGTGTCCTGGCTGCAAAGAATGACTTTGTGACATCTGCAGTATCTGGTCAGATACTTGCCTCTGTGCTCCCAAAACAGACAGATGTGATCTTTGAACAGGTGTATTACTCACCCCATATCCTCACACTAGTTGGTACGTTGTCCAAATAAAAAGCTTGAGTTGCCTGCTTCTACCACCCGAGTGCTTTCTGGTGATCTTGTAGTATGTGATTAATATTTGTCCTAAAAATTAACATTTGATGCCTGCAGACAACTTTCAACTTGACTTCTTTCAATCAATTATGGTTAATGAATACTTTTCTGTAGCGATACTTATTAATGACCATTGAAAAATCTATCATCTGATTTTGTGTCTTATTGACTAGAGGTATGTTAAAGAAGTGTGTGCAGTTTTGGGCAGAAAGATGGAATTTTTAAGTATGGTGTGTAATTTATAAAAGGTTGTGGAATATAAACTTTAGAAGGATTATTATAAAAAATTTCTATTTTAATTTTGAGCCTAAGGGAGATGTACATTTGAAAGGGCAGGCACTGGGGCATCCATGAGAAAAGTCCCTGTCTCTCACTGCTGTGGGTACATGTGATAGAAATTCTAAGATCTGGAGGGCAAGTTCAGTGCTCTCCTTGAGAACTGAATGGAGATCTATCTAAGAAGGTGATCCATGGCTTTTCAGATCTGAAAACCCTTTTGCCCGGGGATGAGAGTGTTAGGAGAAGTCTCTTCTGTGCCCTGACTTCATCAGTCCCACCTCTAACCCCTGCCAGGCTGCCGTTCCTCACACAGACCTATTTGCTCACTCAAGAGAGAAAGCAGCGGCTTTTTCTGGACATGCATGAGCCCCCTATGAAGCTAAGAGGATTTACATGTGTATACAGAAGGATAATACAGCTTTTATTTTCCTGTTATATTAAGTGTTCTCTCATTTTCCCTGAAATACAATTCTATGATCATTTCCCTCCAGTGCTGCAGCTTTGCACTGTTGGCCTAATTTAACTATCTTTGCTTTTTGACCGAGGTCCCCTATGATGCTTCAGTGCAAAATCAATGTGTGATGACAGATCCTTTGTGTTCACTTAATATGTGAATTATATGCCTCTTTGCCTCTTTAATAGATGAGCTATTTGCCATCCAGAGCATCTTTACTTCCAGTTTTACCCACCACTATTCTCATTTCTTCCTTCGTTGGTCTCTTGCCTTCCTGATAGTAGAAACATTCTGCAAAGTTGCACTTAGCATTACTTTGTTGTTTTAATGTCTTCCTCTGCCATGAGTTAGTATTTTGGTTATTTTTCCGAATATATCTCTTAAAAGCTTATAAATGTTAAGAAAGCTTCAAACTCATTTCTTTCTTAATTTCATGTTTCCCTTTTATTTTTCTTCCGTAGCAGCTTTTACTCTACACATTAGGAAGTATAAATGCAATTGCAATTCCATAATTATTTCTTTTGGCATCTGAATCTTATCAATTTAAAATTTTTGTCTTAAGGCAGACTAGGAAAAGATATATGCTTGACTTTCTTTAAAAAAAATGACAAATTCGCAAATTATACTGAAGTTGCCTCCTGGAGGAGGAAGAATGGTAGGTGTCAGGAGACCTGATCTCACATGATGGTTTTGCTGCTAACAAGCTTGTGTCTTTGGGAAAGTAACTTACCTTCTCTGAGTCAGTCTTCTTTTTGGAGTGAATTGGATTTTAGTTCTTTCCAGCTTTATAATTCTATATGAGAAAAAGCCTCTTTGGTTTTACTCTAATGTATCAACTGAGGATAAGACAGAGGAGAGAGAAAGAAAAGAATTTTCTTGGACACAACATTAAATTGCAAGTCATACAAATGCTTTGATCAAGATGCCACCTCCCAAGGGTTGTGTTGGGGTAAAAAGATAGAAGAAACCTCCATGAGCTCTAGTTCTTTTCTCTTTCACTTCATTCTTTATGTTTCCAATGTGAATGCAAATCCATTATATCATTAGAGAAGGTCAGGTCAGGGTTGGGGTGGGGAGGGAAGACGGAGGAAGATTAGTAAAAGTCCTTTGCTGCATATTGGGAATTGGGGGTAACTAAATAATGGTATATTTCTTCCATTAAAATGGCCTCTATAACCTTCGCCAGAAATAGCATTTGAGACTAGAAGAGAATTAATGTTCAGTAATTTTTGAATCCTTATTTAAATGTGACTTTCAAATATCTTTCCCAAGAGAAGCACTTAAAAAGATCCATCAAAAGCAACGGTGCTAATAATCTGCCCTGGGACCTGGGCAGTAGGTTGAGAGACTCACCTCTCATTAATTAGGTGAAGGATTCATGGAGTGTTAGGAGTGCACCTGAGCCCAGTATTCATTTGCAGGAGAGTGATCTATCCAAGAGTGTAATGATACTGGAATTATCAAGCATCTAGCCAAAGGAGGAGAAGGGAACAGAAAATTAAAAAAAAAAAAAAAAAAAAAGAAAACCCATCAATTTGAAGATAGTGAAATTGCTTCCTGTTTAAGTGGTGTAAAAGGGAATTTACACTGGAATCATTCTGGCATTCACTAGAAAGCAAAGAGTGTCTCTGTGTATCAGGGATTAGTATCTGAGGGAACACCTCAGCCTAGCAGCAGCTCTGGATTTCTGTTTCCAAGTTCAAGGCTCCCACTTCCCCTTCTGTCTGCGGAATCCAGGAGCTTCCAATAGTCTTCCATAATTACCTTGCCTGAGGCATCCTCCAGGCACTCCTGAGAGGTATGTGGAGGGTATTTAAACCTACAGGATCTGTTAATTCATTCTGTCCCTTGAGGTGTGGGTTTGAAGGGACCAGATGGTAGGCTGAGCAAGGAGAGCAGCTGAAAACAGCAGGACTCCTGTTCTCTGGCTCTGAGGAAGTCAGGCCGTATCTCTTCAGGATCAAAATTATTCGGGGTGGGGATGGTGGTGAGAGTAATAGCTCAATGGTAGAGCACATGCTTAGCATGAATGAGGTCCTGGGTTCTATCCCCAGTAAGTACTTCCATTAAAAAAAAAAAATTGCTGGAGACATAATCGTCTTTAGCAGTGACCTGGAACAAAATGATTTACCCACCATACCAAACCTAGGAGCTGTTTTGGTTTGTTTTTGGTTATTCCATAACTGACAGATGTACGGAAGAAGAAATTCAGGCTTCACGTTTATTAACTTTTAGAACATACATAGGATAGAGTTAAGGGCTAAGTTCAACAACATTATTTTGAAAGATATTTGTAAATAAGTCACCTGTAAAATTTTGGTCATTAAAGGCAGGTATGTAGCAAAGCCTGAATGAAATAAGAAATCAAACCACCTAAATCTCATCTCTTCTGCACTCTAAGAACTGGGCTGCTTTGTTCAGAGCCTCCACTCTCCTTTCCCAGATCCTGCAGTCACTGGATCATCTCCAGTTATGTTAGACTCTTGAAGTACTCAGAGAGCCTTTATTTTAACAGGAAGGAGTGACGGAATCCATTAAGGTCAACTGGGTACTTTTAATGTTCCTTACGTTCTGTGGAAAGATCAGTATGAAACGAGGAGGTAAGAGTAACACAAGTGACACCAGTAACCACAACAAATAACCTCCATTATCTAACGGGGCAGTGTGGCCGTGATGCTGGAGGTGTGTTTGAGTAAGAAGTCAAAGGGTCTGCAGAGGTGGTTTCCTATGTCAATTTAAACTGGCTGTGTTCATGCAAAATCAATTCACACTTCTTATAAAGAATCAACCTTTGTGGTAGTCTGTGATCTTAATTAGCAATCACAGGGCCCCTCCTACTCTTCGTATGTCCAAAATAGAATTGCACAAACTATTCGGATGTTAAAAGTTCCTAAGACTGCTTGGGAACACTTCATTCCTTTTCTATTCCTACAACCAGATTTTTGCCTATTAACATTTATAGACTAAGGCAGGAGTGAAGTTGAGAATATATAAGAGCTTCATAACCTTGCTTATGGAAGATAAGTCTTACCCTTCACCTTGTAAAACCCTGGAAAATCTCTTACATGTCCGGCCAGCGCTAGAGACTGAGAATCCAAGATGAGCAATTCTTATATCCATAAAACAAGTCTTTCTCTGAGCCCTTTGTTTCTGGTAAATAGTGAAGCTGATAGCAATCCCCTCACCCTTATTTATTCTGAAAAACTACTTACTGCACAGAACCAGCCTACCCCATATGATTTAGAGAAGGCTCTGGGATATTTCCTTTGTTTACATTTAACAAACACAGACCCTCGAAATTCCTTTTCCTTGCCTCACAAATAATTAGCTGAACTGCTTGCTGCCACCCTCCCCTACCACCCAACCCACGCCATTAATCAGAAGGAACACAGTGCTTGTTAACCAAATTTTGGATAAGATTCTCTCCTTCCCCTAACCCCCTGAACTGGCCCACCCTCAGCCTGATCCTGCACGGAATCTTTCTTCAGGGCCCCTCCAGAGAAATAAGAAAACAGGCTGCCCTCAGTGCAACACTTTCTCTGAGCTGCTCTATTCCCTGAACTTCCATCCCACTTCCCCACATCCTGTGCTCTCTCTGGCCTTGTTGACTCCTCTCTATCACGGAAAATCCTTCTTGCCCACCTCTGGAGACTCTGGTAGCAGATCTTACAGCCATAGCTTCTTCCTGTTGCGATAATCCCCCTCTTCCTGTTCCAGCAGGCCCTCCCCTGGTGACAGTTATTCTTTTGAATAAAGTCTCTCCTTTACTGAGTCCAGAAATGTTTTTTATTTGAAAAAAGATATGTTTCCGCAAAACCGGCCTCTGTAACCTGAAAGCCAATTTGAGACAGAGTTTTGGGAGAAAGGGATCAGCTTTATTGCTTTGCCAGGCAAAGGGGAGTCACAGCAGGCTAATTTAGAGAATTTAGAGAGGAATCTGTCTTAGGGTTGGGGTCTTGAAGTTTTATAGGAAAACTGAATGGATCAGTAAAAGGCATTTACAATCAGGGCGCTTTACTGGGTGTTGCTACATTCCTCTTAACCTCCTGTCATGGGGGAACTGCCCTGCAGAGGGTCTGTCCATTCTTCTGGGATTATCAGCCCATTACCTCCTTCCTGGAACATCATCGCCTCTGGGTTAAAACTATTGTAAAGAATGTAAGGGAGAAGTCTGGGGGATGCTTAGCACAAAAGTAGTGAGGGTGAGAGAGCGACTGCAGGATTTCTTAGTCAGAAGGAACCAGCAGACAGGTTTAGCACCAGGGGAGTAGTTTATTTCCTGCTCTTTCAGATGCACGAATTTGTCTGAAAAATAATCTTTGTTTATTTTTATTTGTGGTCTGTAAGGGGAACCGTTTTTCTCTGTGTTTCACGTGCGATTTAGCTATTCTATGTATCACCTGACTTATGTTGGTGTGGAGAACAGATAGACTACTGTGGATGTCCTGGAGTTTATCTGTTTTCTGTGATAGGTACTGCGCGTGAAGTAAACTGGGCAGACGAGCAGGTGTTATTAAATACCTTTCTCAAAGACTTTTCATAGCTTTGGAGAAGCAGACAAAAGCCTAGGTAAAAGTGGGCCGACTGCTCAATAAATTTCTAAATTTTTTGAACATCCAGAATTTGCCCAGGACTAGGAGATGACCTGTGGTTATACTGCTGGATATGGGATACCATCTACTAAAGAAAGAGGAAAAAACAACATTACTTATTCGGGTCATTCAGAACTAGGGGATTTGATGAGAGAAACTGCCACAAAAGTGCTTCCTGAGACAGATGCCAAGTTCTGGCAAATTTTACAGCAGTGAATTTTCATTTGCAACTGTTTTCATTAAACCGCAAGAGCCTTTGAGTCATGGCCTGGGGTAATTCTGAAATAGGAGACTTGAGAGAGAATAGTATGGAAATGCAAAGTGGGTTGGCTCTTTGACTCAATCACTGTAAACCAAGTACCCTTTGTGTTGTTTTAGTACAATCACTGCCTTGAAAAACCAGCACTCCCACCAAGCTGCAGTCCTTGAGTTTGTAGTCAACATGTTAAATCCTTGTGCTTGGCTGTTTTAACTATTGGTTTCCCTACTGAGTCCCCAAAGAAACATTGGTTGAGCATCCAGCTATGCCTGGGGCAAGACGTTGATTACCGAACAGTCAGAAGCAAAATAAACGCTCTGCAGATATATTAGAGAACAAAAAGACTGGCTTTGGAACAATGGAGAAAAATTGCAATTAGGCTTTTTCTTCCCTCCCTGCAAGCTAGGCTTTGCCCTGTGTTATTTATTGTGTATCTTTGTCAACTGGTCTCTTGGCCTATCACAATGCTTTCTACATTTTGATAGAATGGTAATAAAAGGGCAAACTTATTTATTACTTTCGTCTCTTAATTGAATGTCAGTCACTTTCCATTCAAAAAGAAATGGCTTTTGGTGTAATTGAGAAATTCACTGATCTTTTCCTATTCTGCTCTAATATTTTAGTACATACATTTCCTTTTATTTTACTATTTATAAAGTCGTTATAAATCAAACCAATTGCAGCATAACAGGAAATGGTTGACATTTTCTATCTCAAAGACTCATTCATAATTTCCCAATTACATGTAGTTTAAATACATAGCATCCAATCTGCAGTCTTTGAAATGGTGCCAAATTCCATCTGCTTTCCTGCACATCAGCATGACATGAGAGAGCACTTATGAGAACTCTAACTTGAACACAAACTTCTCTCAATAGAACCTTACTGTTAATTTGCAATTTTCTGTTCAATAACCTTCTCTTATATAAATGCACAGTTTTATTGATTTCATATCTGGCTGCTTACTGACCTCTACTAACAACCTATCAGCCTTTTTTTCCCATTTAGACCAGGGGGAGCTGATACCTCTTCCAAAATTGCTTCAAATTCATAGAAGGTTGATTCTGATGAAATGCCTACAAAATTGTCATATTTTTGTTGGCATAACACAATCTTTTTGATGCAATTCTTGAATTATATCTCAAATTTCGACCCTGAAATATGAAGAATTTTAATTATACTTTGAGATGGTAAATTCAAAATTTCTCTACAGACATTGTTACTAGTAAATTATCTTTATTTTATTATTTCAATTTTTCTTTAAGATTTCTTGTTTTCTCTTTTGCTGATTTGATTGATTCTCCAGAGTCCTTGTGATGCAATTCATAAGGTATGCTTGCATTTTTAAAAATAGGCACATTGGGTTGACTTTGAGTTGACAGAATTTTGCATTCATTTGGAAAATTATAAATATTCTACTGCTAAAGTTTGAAATCCCACAGACATACCAAGCAGCTGAAACAAATGAGAAAATACTTGTCCTTTATGCATTAGGGCTATCATGATAGATTTACTACATAATTCCAATACATTCTGTATTGAACTCACAGCCAAAGCTGTCATTCCTTAAAAATTAGACATCAAGTTGCATGCAGAAGAAATCATTCATTTAAAAAATTTTGTTATATTTTTGTGCCTGATTTTTATTAAAATGCTAAGAGAAATCTTAAATATGGAAAGTACATACTGCCTACATAATTACTTCCATTTTTTTAGCTGGACTTCTGAAAGTTGGCCCCTTTAGTTGGGCGTCTGTTACCCTTCTCCTTCAATCAATATTTTCGTGTCTTCTACAAGTTTTTTTGGATTTGCCAGTACATTTTTCATCTCACATCTCTCCAGCAATATCAACCTCCCCCCACATCCCTCCTGCCATGGTGCTTTCTGTGGCAGATAGGAACTGTCTGTCCATCCGTGTTAACAACAATTTTAAAATATAATGTGAAAGTCTCTTGGAATACGCTATACTAGGGAAAGGAGAGGCACTGTAACACTTTCCCATTTCTTAGCCAGTTTGGCATAGATTTCAACCACGTATAGACCTCAGGCCAGAAACTTAGTTTTGCAAGAAATACTGGATTTTTTCCTTCTTTATGACTTAATGTTATTTTGATTATAAGCCCTTGTCTAGCAGGCTGGTAATATATTCAAACTTCATTATGTGTTGACTTCTCTCCACCCCTTGAGATGAGTAGGGTTTTATACTTTGCCATCTGCATTCTTAGTAGGTAGGAAGGGGACACCTCTGCTAATTGTTATATGACCACACAGGTAACTACCAATTTGTCCTTTGGGCTCATCTGAACAGCCCACTCAGATCCAGCTCCTCTCTGAATAGAGTTGTTTCATGGGGCTGAGAACTCTGATGTCTGTGGTACCTCTTTTTAGTAAAACCACGTGGGTCCTTTTGCTGTCTTCCTGGCGGGCTGATCTAGGATCCATAGTCCTCTTTCTTACCATCCTGAAACTCTAGTCTCCACATGGCATGTAAGATTTGGAAATCTTTTTGAAATGCCCATCTCTGAATGGTCTTCTCCTGGCTCTGGGCACTCCCATGGAATGCGTTACCTGTGGTCTGTGTGTCTGACCAGCAACATGGGACAGATGGAGAAGAGCGACTCAGTGTTGAGGGCATAGGCTTAGCTATTGAATTTAGTGATAGACATACACCTAGGAAGGCAAGATGTGTCGATGGGAGCTCAGGCAACTGGGACTGGGCTTGCCTAGACAAAATAAAACATGAAGCAAAACAGGAACCATGTCAGGGAATTAAGATGGAAAATATGGGACAAAGTTGGATTCTCAAAGCCTGAGAACAGTGCTGAAACACCCTGATCTGTTGCCTGCCTCGAAGTCTCAGAGTTCACATCAGAGTCCTCCTGAAAGTAGAGCATGGTCAGTGTTTAAAGTCGGGCTGATGGGGTAGTCAGAGAGATGGCTACCAGGTTTGGTCTGGGCCCTGAGACATGACTAGCTTTTAGGAGGGAGATCACAGATGGCATTCTCATAGTTGCCTGGTGGTAGAGCAAGGGCTCCAAACCTTGTCTGTGGAGAAGAATGTGATTTGTATAAAGTCTGCCATGAAATTCTTGAATTGCTTCCCAATCTCTTCTTGTATCAAGGAATGTATTGGAGTTGACTACTTTATGATGGTTTCCATATTGGCAGGCCAGTTGCCTAGAACAAAACATAGTTATAATATTAGAGACTTGAATTAAATTCTTCTCAAATTTAAATCCTCCCACCCCACTAACCTCCATTAAGGCACAGAGGTGTTCCTCCAGTGCTTTCCAATTTTCCGTGCCTTTAGATCTTCTGATGTGTGGAATATATTAAATAGGCACCAGAATATTCTTTTCCAGTTATTTTAACTTGGATGACATTTGTTCTTCCTCTTTCTGGGCTAAGTTTCCCCCTAGATCTTTAATTTCAATTCTGTTTTGTTCTGAACACTGACACCTCCCTCAGTGAATTCATAGGATTATACTTCTAAATCAATTTTGTACATTTAAGACAGTTAACAGTTTTGTACCAAAGGTTTAATATTCTCCTGCAGGATCTGAAATTTTCCATTCTGGGAAAAGAATTTGAATGTGGCATAGCAGGGTGGGATTTCCTTTAATATAAGCAGAAAGTCCTGGGACTTGATAATAGTAATAGTTTTTGCCGAATATTAAATTTATAGGAGACAAAAATAGTTGAAAAAGAGAGACTCATGAAAGGAAAAGTGGGCAAATTTAGCAAAGAGAAAGAGATTTAGAGTACCTTAAGGAAATGGAACTTAGGAGAGTTGTTCTGCTTAAAATATTCCTAAGGAATAATGACAAACTCCAAGGAATGGGTTAGTAAATTTTCAAGATCTTTTAAGGAGAAAACAGGGAGGTATGGGGCTTCCTCACATCACCTAGATCAAAATCTACTCTGTGCACGTGACCTACTCTGACAAGCTGTTAGAACTAATGCAGCTTAAATATTGGTCTTACTATCTGATTCAGTGTCTACCGTTCTTCTTCAATATTTGTAAGGTGCTGAACTCAACACCTGACTTGGTGTGTGCATAGTGTGAGCACAATAAATGATAGCTATTGTTTGACCATTTTTATTCTTCCAGATGAATTTTAAAATAATTTGAAAAAAGTAACTGCTGACACATTCAAATCAATTGCCAGTTCAGTACATAAAGCAGGCTAAGTCCTAACAATCAAGCATGATAAAAAAGAGGTAAGAGAAGGAACTAGGAAATAACTGGATTGACAAACAATGGAGAAAATAGAGACAAATGAGATATTAAATTTAGAACACATTGTTTTTGAGGAAATCAGCGTTATAACATGTAACCTTGTCAAAAAGTTATCCAAAGATGCTGAATGACCACTTTCTGAGCTCACCTATTCTTTAAACCTTTGGTTTAACATGCTTCTAGCCAGCATGTGGGGCACTGGGGAGATGTAGGAGAGAGAGTTTGAGCAGCACAATACACTGTTAACTTTTCAGAATTCCCTTCACAAATTAACATTCACAGATGCGTTGATTTATTTGGACATTCTAATTCAAATGGGATAGAGGTGAATGACTCAGTCTTAGAACAGGCATTGGGAGAGACATTTCATAACTGACCATGGGTACTAGCTCTTAGGTACTAGCTTTGTTTTCGCTGTTAGTTCCTGATTCAACATAATCCATTAGACTGTCATAGTTCACACTTGCTTATTATTTATTTAGTGAGCTCTGTTGAGTCCTTCAAGACCTGTGGGCAAAGATTCTTGACTTGAAAGACTGCCTGGCTAAGGGCAGAGGTGTTAATACAGATTTTGGCCTCTCACCTAGAAAAGCACTTAAAAGGACACAACCAATAAGTGATTCAGTTAGTGTAACCTCCCACCTGACCTTTTAAAGAAAAGAGACTCCTGTGCCCTAGCAGCAGCGCAAGATGATCCCCTTTGTCCACACTGCACGGAGTGGGTTGTTTTTCTAGGCTGAAAGCATTTGTAGGACAGATCGAAGGGTACAAAGAAGGAAAAAAAGGGTTGCTGAAGATCTGAGACCAATACTTCATAAAATGACTTCAGCTATTCTACCATCAGATCCTTTGCTGCCAGTTGATAAACTGTTAGAAACAACACTAGCGTGGTGTATCAGTGATGGGACAGCTCTGATAATAGTCAGTTTTACCAACAAATGGTGAATTCGCAGCCCTTTACACCGCACAGTCATTTCCAGGCGGTTGAAAAGCGCGTCTCGCCTGCCCTCTTTACTTGCGTCTACTGCCGAGTCGAAAAGCCTTCTTGATTCCCCTGTGTGTATCATAGATTCGTTTTCCATTTGAAGAATCAATACGAAATGCAGGCATAGACAGACGGCATTTCATAGTTGGCATTTGGAACAATGGGAGGTCATCATCTAACAGGACTTTTTCCAGGTACCAGAACATTGTAAGAATAAATTTGTAGATTAAAAAGTTTTTTAGTTACAGAGATTATGGCCTATCAGTTTCTTAACTAGGTATATACATACTTAGACACAGAAAGCCTTGAAAGTGTAAAAACTCTCTGAAATAAACACTGTGAGCATTGTAACACTGAGGAAACTATTTTGGCTGCTTACTTCAAAACTTTTAAAGAAACCTAGATACAAGAGATGCTTGAGAAGTAATACTATGGGATAACATTTCTTAAAAAGAAGAGCAGGGATAGCGATTTACCTTGTTGTAAAGTTTTACTGTTGGGCGCTTTTGGGAAATTCACTAGTTCATTCTGAAAGTGAGGCCCTGTTAAGCTTGTAAAATGTTTCCATTTTCTGTTCTCAATTCAAACAGTATTTATCTATGATTTCCATAACCTGTCACTCAGCAAGGCTCTGGGAACACAAATGATCTCATTAAAATACTCCTTTCAAAATGTTTTCCCTGAATAGACGCTGGAAGAGCTTTCCAGCTAAATTGAATACAGAATAAAGGGACAAAGTAACAAAACACTGAACTTGGAAAGGCCTTATTGAAGTTTTAATTTTGGATTTAAGGGATCCATCAGATGTCAGTCTGCTTTCTGTGTGTTTCCAGATCATGTCTACATATGAGGTCTATCCTAATTGAGAAAGTGTAATTTTAAAAACCATCGTCCAGCTCTTGCTCTTGCATCCATATAGAGGGAAAATTCAAAACTGGAATGAATCTGAAAGTGTAGTCTTTAATCCCACTATTCACCTCTGTACATATTCCTCTGACATAATGTTCTAAAAATGGTTACAGAGGTAAGAAATCGGGAAGAGAAACTAGCATTTCGTAAAATCATACCATGTACTAGGCCACATGCAAAGTCTTTTCAAGAATTTACCTGACTTGAACCTTCTTACAACAACCATGTGAATGAGGTGTCCCAGTCCTCACCTTGCACATCAAGGCACTAAGGCTCACAGGTGTCACGTCACCTGCTTCCGGTCCTACTCTCGGTAGGAGGTGGAGCAGATTGTAAACAAAGCCAGAACTTTGATACAGAAGACTTCCAAAATGCATTTTTGAGAAATGTGTTCATTACTGGATTGCCAAGCAGGAGAATAAAGTGTCACTTGCTCAGAAAGTGCATTTTTGTTTTTACTACAAGTTGTTTTATGATTACAGCTTTGAAAAAGATAGTGCTGACCTACTAGGTGCCTTTCTATTGCTGGGGAGTCACTTTGACCAATTCTCCCAGTCCAGCCACTCTGTGTGTCTCCTGTACCTTTGACCTTTCAAGGCTCTCTAGATGATTTGGATAGCACTTCCCAAGGATTTAGCTTTTTGTTTGTTTATTTCCCAAACTGCCCTTGTGGGTTAAAAAAAAAATTTCTCCTTCAAGAAGGATCAGAGGACAGAAGATTCCACCATGAGTACCAAATATTGCTCATCTCGCCTAGATATTCAGTTCTGGAATTGCAATCTTACATTAAATTATACAATATCTATTCCTAAAATCCCAGTAAACTCATTTTCTCTCCCATGCAATATGAATCATTTCTCTCAACTTGAACTTACATCTTTAACTAATCAAGGTAGGAGCCATTGTACTTTAACCATATACCAGGCATTAAAAAATCTCAACGTGGAGAGAAGCAAATACTACTGCTACTGCTAGTAGCAGTACCACCACCACTGTTGCTGCTGCCCATTACTAACCCATTGTCACTGCTCCCACCACTTCCAGCCTGAGCGCTTGGTGTCCAGCAGACACTGCTCAAGGGGCTCGACCTGCTCTATTTCACTGTGTCCTCACAACTCTTCTGCAGAGAAAGTGCAGCTGACCCTTGAACAATACAGGTTTGAACTGCACAGGTCCACTTCTACTTGGATTTTTTTCAATGAGTTTTCACTTCACAGATCTTTAAATTCACTAAGTGTAGAAAAAAAGATTGTGTTTGATGTTAGATCACAGTAAGTGGAATCAAGGGAACTAGGGTTTAAATCGTGATTCTTAAACACTGTTTCAACCTCCTGCCCTTGAATGCAGGATTTACCAGTTCTTTCATTTTTGAGGCTGAGATGGCTGTATGTGGACTTTTTGACTCTGTGTGTGGGGTGGGTTATCCCTAACCCCTTATTCAAAGGGCAACAGTACTGTTAGGACCCTCATTTTACAGGCGATAAATGAATCAATGCTTCACAGGGTTTAGAAGACTTGCCTTTGGTAAAAAAGGCAAAGTTGCCCAGCTGTATATAAAAAACCTCTTTCAAGACCCTGAGCCAAGGGAGCCTTGCTAATGCTGATTTCCACTCTGTGTGGATTGTCTTCTGCTAGAGCTCCTCTTTTATCATAAACCCTCTGTGGTACATTTAAATGTCAGAGTAATTCCTACTGCCAGGCTCCTCTTAGTTGTACTAATTTTTACACAAAATCTTAGCAAAACTTATAATTACATTTCAGTTACCCTGGAGGAGTGACCCTGATGGAAATTTTGTGGCAGTTTAGAGTATTATTTTTTATTTAAAAAGAAGTAGAATATAACCATATTTTTATTATCTTGGGAAGTAGAAAAATGAGAGTGTTATCTATAACATATATTTCCACCCTGTGTTTCTCTCAGTTTTAGTTGTATCGTAATGAATCTATAATTTTGTATTTGGCTCTTTCACTTAATATAATGTCAAAAAAACCAATTCATTACTAAGTCTTCTATATTTTACATCCCAAATATCTCCTGCCTCTGGTCATTTCTCTCCATATTTTCTACCATCATCCTAATCCAAGGTACCAGCTCCTCTTTCCTGAACTTCAGCAATGCCTTCCCAACACTTCTGCATTTTGATCTACTTCCATTCTGCAGTTAGAATGTTTTTCTCAAAAGTGTGACTCTAACCATAGTATCATTCTTAAAATCTTTCCAAAGGTTTTTATCGATCTTGATATAAAGTCAAATCTTTTGCAGAGGGCCTCTCACCTGCTCCTCCAACCTCATCTTCGACCAAATTCTACCCTTTATTTTCAATTCCTGTCCCTTTTGTTGTATCAGTCTGCTTGGGCCGCTGTAACAAAACACCACGGCCTGCGTGGCTTAGACAGCAGAAGCGTATTTTCTCAGCTCTGGAGGCTGCAAGGTGCACGATCAAGTTTAGTAGGGTTTGCTTTCTGGTGAGGGCTCTCTTCCTGGCCTACAGAACAGCCACCTTTGCGCTGCGTCTTTATCTCGTCAGGAAGATAATCTCTTTTCCATGCATTGACATAGATTATTTATTTAGTTTCAGTTGTTTCATGTTTTTCTGTATTACATTTACTGAATTTTCCAGTACATGGACTGTTTTAATACTTATTTTTGTTTTGGAAATTTAGGAAAGTTTATATTTCTCTGTAGTGATATGATTCTATTAATATCTCTTCCTTGTTTAGAATCTCTCATTTGGTTTCACCATGAGCAACAATGGAATCTGCCTCTTTACCTTTTGTTGTCCCTTCCCTTCCAATTTTACATCACTAGTATTATTTTTTGCTTTCATATATATGGTATTAAGTATACTTAAGCTTATTTTATTTATTTTTTAGCTTCGAGTGATCAACTTTTACTCTCAGATAATACCTATAAATCAATCAG
The DNA here is from genome assembly GCF_048773025.1 of Camelus bactrianus. Classification (NCBI taxonomy): domain Eukaryota; kingdom Metazoa; phylum Chordata; class Mammalia; order Artiodactyla; family Camelidae; genus Camelus; species Camelus bactrianus. The sequence goes on from NC_133539.1 coordinate 42,733,979, forward strand.
CATGCTTTATCTCCTATAGATTTTGTCTCTTTCTTCTCCTCTCATTTTTCATTACTTATATTATTTCTGCATAGTCAGATCATGTTATATCTTACTATTATTTTGTCACACTTATCTACGTCTCCTTATATTGGTACCACAGTTAAATATATTCGTTGCAAAACTGCAAATCTTAGGTTGACTCTTTTGAAATGATTTTGTAGCTGTCTACAGCTTATATTCTATTCTGTTTCTCAAGGGAGACTCCTGGGATCAACATTCTTAAAATCTGGCATGTAAATAACTGTCTATGGTCTCTAAAGTTAGAGGACTGTTTGGCTGGATATACAATTTTCTACTCATATTTTCTTTCCTTAAAAGTTTTTTTTTTTTTTGCGAATTCTAATAGAAATCCAATTTTCTCTTTCTTATTAGTAACTTGAATCTTTTTTTGTATGTTTTTAGAACTTCTCTATTTTAAAGTCTCAGTGTTGCTCGTTTGAGGTCGATTTTCACAAATACACAGTTGCCCTTTCAATACGGGATCTTCTTTTCATTTCAGGATTTATTGCTCTAGCAACTGTCTTCAAATATGAACACACACTTGAGTTATTATCTGACAACATGAAAAAAAGCATGAAAAGACATGAATACACAAGAAAAACACAAATGGAATACTATTGTCTGTTGATTCCACAAAGTTAGTTGTAGTGATGTTAAGATGAGCCTGGTAGTCAACATCATTTAGTATCAAAGTGCACAGATACTGGAGTTAAACTGCCTGAATTTAAATGCTAATCCTGTTTCTTTATGAGTTGTGCAATCTTAGGCAAGGTTTTTAACCTTTCTCTGTTTCAATTTTATCATCTATAAATGAAGATAATGGTGCATACCTCTTAGCGGTTTTTTTTTGTTTTGTTTTTTTAATTGAAGTACAGTCAGTTTACAGTGTGTCAATTTCTGGTGTACAGCATAATGTTTCAGTCATATATAAAAATACATATATTTATTTTCATATTCTTTTTCGTTATAGGTTACTGCAAGATATTGAATATAGTTCCCTGTGCTATATAGAAGAAACTTGTTGTTTATCTGTTTTATATAGAGTAGTTAATATTTGCAAATCTTGAACTCCCAATCTATCCCTTCCCACCCTCTTTCCCCCTGGTAACCATAGGTTTGTTTACTGTCTGCGAGTCCATTTTTGTGAAATTAAATGAGATAATCCACATACAGTGCTTAAACATTGATAAGCCTGATGCCAAAATACAAAAGCGGCGTAAGTATTTGTTTTCTTTCAAATTTTAATGAAACTCCATAGGCTACAACCATCAGATAATTTCAGTATTCAAATTTTTTTTGTGTAATCCCAAAATCCCTTTGTGTAAGGGATATAGTGTAGGATAATGGAAAGTAAATGAGCCAAAATAGAGGACATAGGACGTACAGTTTTGGAGTTACTATGTGCTTGAATCCACCTGTTCATGGCACAACATTTGCACTGAGCTCTCTGCTCCTCCTTTCCCAGGAGCCCACCTCACTCTCTTTGTCTGGCTACCTTGTTCTTATTATTAAAGAGTCAGGAGTTAATAATCTCCTTCACTGGATAAGACCCTCCCAGTGTGCACAGGGACTCCTACAACACCCTTACTGACTTCTAGCTTAATTCTCATATTCCCTGATGATTTTCTGATTGCATGACTGTATCCTCCAGGAGCAACTTAAGGGTGGAGATTGTGTTTTTAAACTAGTTTCTATCATGCCTGATGTTTTGTGGCTGAACAATATATTTTTTTCAGATTTACATTCTCTAAAGAATGATTGTAAGGATAAAATGGAAACATATGCGAAGTTTTCATGGAAACACAGTAAGTGTAAACTGTTGAACAATTATAAATCATGGAACCCAACTTTAGAGATTTAGAATTGAAGGAGCTGTGTCATGCAAAATCTAAATAGATTCACCTCTGTAAATAGAATAGTCAAGGACATCTACTTCATTTTAATATGCCTTTTCAAAACAAACATTGGTAGTATATTAAATAGCTTTAAAAGATCTGAGTTATCTTTTTAAGAGGCAAGAACATCTTTAAATGCTGGTTTATCATGTTTTCATTTGTTTGAGGAGCAAACAATAGATTGTTCATTTTACCTTCCTCTGTGATATGTATAAACACCCCCAAAAGCCTACAGCTTATCTCTGAGCTCCTCAGCATTGCCCAGTTTTAAACACCAAACCCCGCTGTAAATCTCTCCGCTCTGTTAACAAGAATGCAGCTCCAGTATGGCTCCCTTTACTGTAGGATATAAACTTTCCATTAGTAATCTTATGCTCAAGGTAAAAGGAGAAACATGGAAACATTGTTGGGGATAAAAGCTATTGGATGGAAATTATTTGCAGAATGCTAGTGTCAGTAAAGTAAAATATGTCATTAGCATCTTCCACATCCTTTGTATCTTGCTCATCTCTGACACGTGTGTAGTTATCATGATAGGGATGTTCTAGCAGATTAGACAATGAGCCCTAGAGAACAGTTAGGAGATTGTGGTAGCATCAGTTGCATTAGCTCACACAGCTGTTCTCTGTTCCTTAATATATAAAGTCTAGTTTATTTAAGAATTCCAGGGTTATTTGTATATTTTGAAAATTTTTCTACTGTATTATCTCTGCAAGATTCTGCTCTCAAATCCCAATATCTATCACATGTTTATCCATTCTTTAAGTAAGACACACCTCCATGATTCTGTCCCTTCACTTCTGGCTTATAATTTTCTATTTTACATTTATTTCTGCATTATCTTGTGTGTGATAATTGTTACTCATTCATTCATTTATGAAATCCGTATTTATTAGGATTCCTATAAGTAATGCACAATGCTTGGCACTGGCAATTCAACTGGAAAGTAGGAATATATAATCTCTAACAATCTAAGGAAGCAATGAGCAGTCAACAGAAGTTAGACTTTCCTCTATGTCTGGTAGTGTACCAGACATGCTAAGAACTTTATCTTTCATCACCTCTGTGTCTCCACATTACCTTCTTACAAAACCTGCGTATTCCCTCTTTTCAGAAAGCTTATGCCCAGAACAGCTGACAGGTCGGCAGTGGACCGGGTGACCCCATAATGTAGCCGTTGGACCAGAGATATAGTCATTATCCAGACTAGGACAAAACATTTCCCTCTCCAGGATCTTGAAATTTGAACGTACAATTGATTTAGTCTTTGTTGGCGCTTCAACTACAAGATGGTAAAAAGCAGGAAACCGTATATAGCTGGTTTCTGCTATGTTAATAAAGAATCTGGAAAAAAGCCACTGTTGAGAGAGAGAGAATTCTAATGCAGGATTACAGAGAGAAATAGAAAATTGAAGAAAGTAATCTTGGTTCCCAAATGGTTTCACTTGTTAGGAGGCTTGGCTGCATCTCTGGTATTCTTCTGATACGTTTTCCAATTTGCTTAAGTGAGTTTGTATACCTTGCTACCAAATGTTAATGTGACAGAAATTTATCAGACAGTGGGGATGTATGTAACAGACCCCTGAGAAAAATTGGGAACATTAAGGAAGTGAAAATTCCCTCATTCCTATCAGGGGAATGGTCTTGCTTATTGATGATGAAATACTTAATAAACCATTCCCCGTATTTCCTTGGCACAAACTAAGATGGGGTCTTACAGAAAAGGCAGTTTGCCAGCCTGAAGAAGGGTATAGCATTGCAAATATGAAAATCTCTTACGAAAAGCTCTGTATGTAAGCTGTTTAAAAATTCTGAAATTGCTGCAATCCAGAGCAAGAAATCAGTTAAATGCCATGTTGAGTTGCAGCTGTTGAATTCTCTGCCCTTTTGCACATCTGTGGCCAAATCACACAGCTCAGCATAAAGCAGGAGTCTGACTTTTGGATGGATATGAGGGGAAAGGAGGGGGTGATGGCAGAGCCCAATTTTACTAGGTTATTCTGTTTTTCTTTCAGGCTTCTCATGTTGATTAAACTTAATACAATTTCCCAATGTAAAGTGTCTTCAATAAATTGGCTAGAAATCAGCATGGGCTTTAGGGGAACTGGTGTTCCTCACATATCATGAGACCAAACTGTAGAGCTTTTCATTGTTTTCTTGCCTCTGTTCACTGTAACATCCATTCATTTATTCATTAATTTCCTCGTCAGTTTTCTTTTGAGCTTTTAGTGGGTCCTTGGCACTCTTCCAAGCATAGAGGATGCAATAGTAAATAAAACTAAGTGTCTCTTCATCAAGAGCTTATAGTCTAGTGGGAGGGAGATTTTAGACACTATGAAGAAAATAATAAAGTAATGGAGTAGAAAGTGATTGTGTGGGTGAAGGAGATAACACACTATCTAAGGGGATCGGGGAAATTCTCTCTTACAGGGGGATAACTGGCTGAGACCCAAATAATAAAAAGCCAACTATGCAAAAATTTGAGCAAAGAGCATTGTAAGAGTAAGAGACAAGTGTAAAGACCCTAAGTCAGGAACATACTTGGCGTGTCCTCCTGGCAGAAATTTCAGAACAGCTGGAGCCCAGCAAAAGATGGTGAGAGATTAGGTCAGAGATATTACCAAAGTCACATAACATACAACCTTGTAGGCCATGTTAAGGCAGTGGGATTTTATTTCAGCTATGATTGCAAACATGTTAGTTAGAAGCAGAAGAGTAACATGAACTCATTTGAATGTTAAAAAAGTACACTCTATATGCTTTGAACAAGAGGAAGTGAAATGGGAGAAAGTAGGCTTTACAATATTCCAGGAGACATGAGAATGTCTTGGGCTACAGTGGAGATGCTGAAGAGCGACCAGGAGAATACGCTGGACATGAGGATGAAGTAGAAGGAAGTGACTAATGACCTTTAGATATGTGGCCTGAGCTTCTGGGCAGATATGAGGCCATCATTGGGACTGGAAAGGATGAAAGAGGAGGGATGGGTTTCGAGGACTGGATCTGAGCTGTGTAAGCCTGAGATGCCTATTCACCCTCTGAGTAAAGGTTGAGGAAGCAACTGGATTTATAGGTTTGGAGCTCCTGGGTGTGTTTTTGGTACAGGAATACATTTTGGAATCATCAGCATAGGGATAATATTGAAAGCCAAGAGCAGGACTGGAAAAGTGCGTGAGTGAAGTTGAGGTGAGTGAAAACAGATGAGGGCATCTAGGACTGTGCTCTCCATCACTAGCGTGTTTTCAGTCAGGAAGAAACAGAGAAGGCAGCAGAGGACACTGGGGAGTGTTATGTAGTCAAAGGAGACAAGGAAAAATGTGTTTCAGGGAGTGAGTGGTTAAGAGATTGGATAAGAAGAGAAGATAGACCTGACCATGTGATTTGGCAAGATGGATGCTGTAAGTGACCCGAAACAAGAGATGTAAGCCCGCCCAGAGTGATGTCTAGGAGAGAACAGGAGCAGAGAGACGGAGAGAGCAATTATAGACCAATAAATCTTCTGAGGAGGTCTGAAGAGTTACGAGAAATGTGGAGCAAAATCAAAGGAGGTTCTTATTTCAAAAACAAAGTGAAAAAGTAACTTTGTATGTGGATGAGAATGATCCAGGAGTGACAGGGAACCTGATGTTGCTGGGAAGAGGTGGGGCATGGCAGCAGTGCAGACCGCGGGTAGGCAGGAGGGGTCGGACATGGAGCAGCACCACCCAGTAGAAACATAATGTGAGCCACATTACTAATTTAAAATTTTTCTAGTAGTCACATTAGTTTTATAAAAAGAAATGAGCAAAATTAATTTTAAAATCTTTTATTTAATCCCAAGCATCAAAATATTATTATTTCAACATGTATTAATATGTAATTACTGACATTTAAAGATTTTTATCATATTAAGCTTGAAATTTGGTATGCATTTTATACTTTAGCACACACATCAATTTTGATTAGCCGAATATTAAGTGTTCAATAGCCACGTAAAACTAGTGGCTACTATATTGGGCAGTACAGATGCAGAGCATGGCTAGAAGTCTTGGAATGAGAGAAATGTAAGGAAATTTCATCCAATGTAACATGAGCGAAGATAGAAATACATATGCAAATGGCTATGTTTTGTGGTGGGAATTTGAGGTCATTCTCATCTTACTGTACATATTTTTAAATGAGGTATGAAGAAGTGAAGAGGACAAGGAAGGCGTATGAAATGGCCATTTTGGAGAGTGGAAAGGTGAACCTATTAGGCTCATTAGCTCCAGAACTTTGGAAATCGGTAGAGTCCTAGGTCAAGTTTTTGCTTAGGCACAGAAGCCTAGGAGTAGTGGCCAGATTTGACTTTCTGCTGGGGAGGGGTGGCATGTCAGGGAGCAGTAGACCCTTATAAGATTTCTAGCATTTGCTTGTCATCAGTGGAGACCTCTAAGCAAAACTTACGCCACGGGGAAAAAAAAAATCCAAGTGTGATTAATAGGGGCCAGCGCTTGGACTCAAGTCAGCAGAGCCTCTCTATTTATCCCTCGGGTCGAGTATGAGACATAGTAGAACCAGTTGGTAGAGGACGGCAATTTTCCACTTTGTGAACAGAGAGGTGGAAGAACCTTCTTTGCAGAAAGAGTGAATGAAGCATGTGTGGACAGAGTCAGGGATGAGAGACCAACAACCCCAGGGAGATTTGAGAGGTGAACTTTGGTTCCAGTTCCTGGTTCCAATCCCTTTTCAAGTCCACTGCTTTTCTTGGTTTTGGGTTCTGAGACAGTGCCCCTATCCTACTGCTAAATAAATCACTCCTTTTTTATTGTCTTAGTTTAGTGATTTCTATTTTTTGCAGCCCTGCCTTTCTGATATGTAGGGATCCTGAGTTTAATGTAGATTTACGGGTCAGTTGTAAAGAATAGCAAGACAAGGGACTGACAGAGGGGAGGGGACTGGCGTGTGGTCATGAACAGGGAGAACCCCCGATGCCTATCATTTCATCTTATTTTCAAAATATTTATTTATTGACCCAATTTATGCATCACCATTTTAGAATAAAGCAATAATACCAAAGGCAAAGTAAGAAAAAAACACCTACAATTAATAAACAGAATTGGCCACTGTTTTCTTTCTGACATATCATTTTCTGAATTGGAACACATATTTCTAGTCATCATCTAGCTCTTTTTCAAGTATCAGGGAAGAAGGTCTTTCAGTTATTGTAGAAACGCATCCCTGTAAAGAACTCTCCTCGTTCCCCTTGTCTCTTCAGCTCCGTTTGACATCTTTCTTGACTTCATGGCCATAGAGAATTGTTATTTAATCTTTATTCCCCAAACTTTCTTCACTGAAGCTCTTCAGGGTGGAAATGCATTTTCACCATGGAAACAGACATGCTCATGGACACTTGGTGAGAAATTCTACTCGGGCTCTTGCTGGATCCTGCACAGAGATAGGGCTGCTGCTGTCTGGGGGATTTCTAGACTAACAGCATTTTAAATTTCTTCAGCATTGAGCAGTGCCTCCTTGGGAGAGCTGTTATTGCCTTGGCTTAGAAATGGCACCTGGAACCAGAGGCCAGCTCAACAGAGCTGTCTCTGTAATAGTAACAACCTGAACAGAATCTTGGGTAAGAAGAAAGGTTTCCAGCATTTTACACATGGTTTCTGCAAAAGCTTTTCTTATGTGTGAAGTTATTAGTCCGGGGCATTACCTGTCAATAAAACAGCATCCCAAGAAGCTAGAGTTAAATGCCAGAGACTTCTGAAAACAGAAGAAAGTCTATCCTTAATTTCAAGGTCTTTGCTTTTGGCAGCTCCTACAGTTGTGTGGTAGGGGAAGAAATTTTCCCTGGACTTGGCACCGTGAGGAGCATGGACTATGAGATCCTTTTTTTAATAATAAGCCAATTTTCTAACAATGAGCTAAATAATGCAACCTATTCACCAACCCAGAGAGGTATTCAATTTTGTTTTTATTATACTGAAAACTCTCTTGATACTCACAGTGAGTCTGCAGGGGAGCAGTAACACAACCTGTGTCTGCTTCTTTAATTTGGGAAATCTTGTTGAATATGTAATGGGATGGCTGGGATGGGTTTTTACAGGAGCCACATACATACACATAAAGCCAGGCACTTTTTTCTCACTGTGTCTTTCATTAGCTAGCTTTCTTACACTGTCAAACTTGTCTGTACGTGTACAGTTTACGCCAAACCATCTGCATTTGTTTTCCATTTAGCAAAGATCACCTATGTGCAGGTGATAGTTATGGTGTGTACAGGGGGTTTTCTTTTCTTTACCGTGAGTGCATTTCTTATTCTTTTAACAAATAAAATATTAGCTGCAGTTTGTTGAGCATCTTTGTATTTATTATATTGTCTACTAGAGTATTTTAGGATGTCAAGGATTATCACTGTTGTTTACCCCTGAACCATCAATACTTGTGACAGTAGCTGGCCCATGTTGTCACATCAATGCTGCGAAAGTGTTTATTGGATAAACATTGGCATTCCTCGGAGACACCGTGGGTTCAGTTTCTGACCACCGCGATAAAGTGAATATGGCAATAAAGAAAATCACACAATTTTTTTTCTTTTCCCAGTGCAAATAAAACTTACGATTACACTATACTGTAGTCTGTTAAGTGTACCATAGCATTTATAGCTATAAAAACAATGTGCATACCTTAATTAAAGAATACTTTATTGCTAAAAAATGCTAACCATCATATGACAGTGCAGGGTTGCCACAAACCTTCAATCTGCAAAAAATGCAGTATCTGCAAAGCCTTATAAATCAAGGTATGCCTGTACTTGTATTCGTGTTGAAAACCCCTTGCATAAATAGATATTACTGTCCGTGTTTTGTAAAAGGGTCAGATAAGTTACTGCTCAAAATTCATACAATGAATGAGTAAGGAAAGGGCTGGGCTTCAAACCAGGTTTGTTCCTCTTTGTCATCCTTGCCCCTCCCCCCGCCCCCACGCTTCCCCAAATAGAGCTTTGGTGCGGAAGTCAGCCGTTTTTCTGACAGGTTCAGTGTCCGTGCAGGAGGTTTCTTCACCATTCAAAAATTAGAGAGAGGGAGATACTCGCTGATTTTTCTCTATTTACTCACATGCAAAGACAGTTTATGTTACTGTAGTAACCTAGTTGTTTAGGTTCAAGTTTGCCTTAGAAGCTGAGTCACCGCTCCCCTTCCACGTGCTTCTCCAGCAAGCCTGTCCTGTTGCGCTACCCTACCCACCGCGTCCCGCTCTAAAAACCCACTTTCCAGGCGGGTCCTCCGTAAGTTTCCATAATAGTGACAGGATTTGGTTGGCAGACTCTTCTGGAAGATAACCTGAAAAAGTGTCACCTTTTAAAGAGCAAAAGTTGATCTGATTAAGCTTCCTCATTCATTTTAATTTCACAAAATCTTTACCATGAAAAGTAACAGTAAAACACACCAAGATACCTTCATATCAGAGCCTTCACTTCCATCCAGTTATAAACCTCATTTTTCTCTGTTGAATCCTTACATTTCTTGCATTTTTATTCTGTTCCACTTGAAGCCATTTGAATTTCTCCCATATTATTTATTTGTATCCTCCTTTTTCAGTCCCACCTCAATTCCATGTTAGTTTTTGATTTATTTATTGTTGCTACCCTCCCTCCCCTCCTCTTTCTGGGGTTTTTCTGCTCCACATGAGGCGTGTGTGTGTGTGTGTGTGTGTGTGTGTGTGTGTGTGTGTGTGTGTGTGTCTGTGTGTGTGTGTGTATGTCTGTGTTGCTAGTGTGTTCCTGCTGTTATTGTTTTAGTGTTAATGGAGGAATAGTCAGCAACCTTTTCTTCCTACTAAAGATATTTTCCAAGCAGCAAATTAAATGTATATAGAAGAAAAGAGAATTTTATAGGAGCAGAAAAATAACATGTATGTACAGTTTATTTCTTGGGGATCCTTTTTTTTTTTCTTCTATTTTCATTCCCGTCTTTGGCTACTACATCTCCTATCATTATGCCATTTTTGGTAATGTTTTCTTCTCTCTTGTTCATTTCTCCCGTGACAACTTATACTCTCCAAAGTGAATAGATCATGTCAAAAGCATTAGGATTCTGCTGTGTTTTATTTCCCCAAGAGCCAGGAAGAAAACTGCTTGCTTTTCTGATATTTTCATTAAGGTGAACACGCCAAACTGAGAGAGAAATATTAATACCAGTAGTCTGGTTTCTATGTGCATGAAAACGTGTTCTGATTTTCATCTCACTTCTCCAGATATCACTTTTTTTTTCTTTGACAAAGAGGGTACGAGGGTGCTGAGATTCTGAGAGCTGAGAAAATTAAATAACTCATTTGCTCATTTGGTGAGTGGCATGAATATCAGTGCCTCTCACATTTGGCACCATGACTATTTCTGAATACCAACTCAAATACATTCAGCTGCTGGGTATTAGCTATGTCTGCTCAGGAATATTGCCAGCTGCAGGTTGGAGCAAAAACCTTGAACTTGGACTGCATGATATTATTCTGATGGAAAACCCACTAGACAGGGATTGATATAGTCATTAACGGGGATCCAAAGCCTTATTGAGAAGAGATTTAGGACATATGGAGTGTCCATGTCCTTTCTTCAACTTGTCTGTGTTCCAGGACAAAGGAATATTTTCATCGACTGAGTTCGGGTAGACCTTATTCTCTTTACCTCTCATTTGATACTAATTATATATGGTTTTCTGTTTTTTTATACTCATATGCATGATGGGACCTAAATGCCCTATCTTTGAAATAAAACAATCCAATTCTTTAATGATCTCTATCCAGGGTCTTACACATAATTCATCCTCCATCATAATTTTTAATGATCATGGCCACTCAATTTCTACTTATTTAAAATTTGAACTTCAGTTGTGTTTTCTCTTCTTACGTCTAACTTATAAACATTTTCCTAATTTTTTATCACTTCAGTTTCTTTGTTCAAAGCTTTGAGAAGTGTGAGTTTTATATCTGATTTCAAAGAGCTCAAGGGAAATAGATTGCAATCCAAAGATGGTAGCTAATTTTCCAGAGAAGTCTAAGCGGTAATTTGTGAAGGAAATGGTGAAGAGGATAAGGCTGAGGGCTAGAGCATCGTGGGAAATGAAAGTTGGCTGGCTAAGTGGAGACCATTGACAAAGACATCCGTATCCTAGTTTTGTAAGGCTGGAAACTAGAAGCTATTCTTGCCTTTTCATAACTTTATTCCCATCACTTTCAATGACCTGTCAGTTACACTTCTAAATATCTCTTGACTCTGCCAATTATCTGTATGTCCTCTACCCCGACTCTTGTCAAGGCACCCACATTGCCTTTGTGGAATCCTATAATAGCATCCTAACTGTTCCTCACTCATTCATTCATCTATTTATGATTTTACCCAAACATTATTGAATACCTGTGTAGGAAGATAGTAATGCACCAGGTGGATGTTTTCTTTGCCCCAATAACATAGTTTAGTGGGAGGAATAGCCTTTAAAGAAATAAGCCAAAGTGTGACAAATACTGTGACATAGAAAACACAAGGGCTGGCCTTTTTCTAGCTATGAGTTCTCTATATTACATCCCAGGGTGAGTTTCTTAAAATGCAAATGGACATGTTATTTCTGTGATGAAAACTGTTTCGGTGGTTCAGCATCACCCTGCAGGTGGATGAAGCTCTCTGGACCTCTGCTGGCCTCTGCTCACCCTCCTACCTCTTCTCATTGCTTTACAAATTCTTTTAAGTTTTCCTCCAACGACGCCATTTCTCTCCTCAGGGTCTTTTCAGAGGCTCTCATCTCTTCCTGCAAGTCTCCCCTCCATCCGCTTTCACCTCTTTCCTCGTAGGTCTCAGTTTGGATTTTTATTTTCCCTGGAAAATATTCCCTAATCTCCTGTCTAAGTCTGGAGAAGCTGCTCTGTTGCCATAGCAACCCATTTACCCCATCACAGCACTTATGTCGCACTGAAGAGGCTTCTTTAATGCTCTGTCTCTCCTGCTAGGCCACAAGTCCTATGTCTGTTCAAGTCAGTTGTGTCCCTAGGGACTAGTAAACCGCCCAGGTAAAGTGCCAAAGAAATAAGTGACTCCATCTTATTTAATGCCATTGTGTTGTCCACTTTCCCTCCTGAGAGCCTTTCAAGTTAGTCCCTTCCTTTCATCCTTTTCACCTCTTTAGTTCAGACTACCATTATAACAAGACTCTCCAAACCGCTCCTCTTACCTATAATTGGTGTGATTTTGTCAATTCTGTATGTTTCAACCAGAGTGTTCTCCAAGTGGCAAACATGATTATACTACTCCATTGCTTTAAGAAAGCATCTGGGGCTTTCTATTGCCTAGGACATAAATCCCCAAATTACTGAATGGCATAAGGGGCCTCTAATTTTCCCTTGGAGTACTCGGGTCTTGCTGGTTCATGTTGTTTCGTGCCTCTGTTGTTCCTGGACTCCACTCAACTGTCTGTTTGGGAAATTTCTACTCATCTCAAAGAACTTTTTCAACTGTATGTTCTCACTGTGAGACCCTCCCGCATTGCCAAGGAAAGTTAGTCTTTCCCTCCTTCACGCTATCCATGTGTATTGTTCATCTCTATTACACTGCTTTTCACATGCGATTTCAAATACTCACATAGCTTTTTATTCTTTTTTACCAGACTATTCTTTCATTCTCAGTGTTAAAAATAAGATAACTATAGGCCCAAAATGGAGTCACTTTTGCTAAGCCCCCACATCACCAAATTGAAACTTAATCACAGTTTCGGTCTCCCAGAAATGGAATCTTAAAATAGTCAATCAGGAATCGGCTGGTCATCACTAGTTGGGTCATCTGCCTGATAGACCCAGGCTATCCCCTAAAGAAAACTGTGCTTACAAGAACCATTGCGCTCTTCCACCTCGGGTAGCTTCCTGGTTGCTGCTCCTTTCCGTCTATAAAAAGCCTTTCATTTTGTGCAGCTCCTCAGAGCTCCTTTCTATTTACTAGCTGGGAATTGCTGAATAAAGACAGTAAGATCTTTAAAATTTACTCAGTTGAAAACATTTTTTTAACATTAGCATCTAGTGTTTTTATTGAATGAAAAATTTGGGGAATACAGAGTAAGCTGCTGTAGCTTCTGTAACAGAATTAAAGTATGTTGTAGTTGCATTATCTAGACAGTTTGGGAAAAGGCAGTTCTTCCAGTTAAAGTTACTGGCACAGAAGGTATCTATCAGTCTGTCTTCTATGACTGAAAGATGTTCTTGACACAATTTTCACTGCCGACCTTTGGCATAGAGATAGCCCAGCAGGCTCACAGCTCTAGAAAGTTCTTTTTCGGCACATCTTTACAAATGTACTCTGGGCAGTGCAGTGGGTCCGGGGGCAACTTCTACAGCTTTTCCCTCTCTAGAGGCCATAATAATGACTGTTACTATTAGGAATTCACCTAGATACTTCAGTAACCATTGTTTTGGTGCAATAGGGCTCAAAAGTAAGGCTAACTATAATTCTTGATAGTAAGAACGAACAAAATGAGCAACACAAACAGGAAGGCATGTGAAAAGCACTTACCTTGTCTGCAGTCAGTGTCAGGATGGGTGTAAGTTTTAATTCTCCAATTATTTGATCAACATACCCTCTACGGTATTCACTCATGTCCCTGCCGTGAGGAAGGACCAAACAAAAAGCGGTCTGTCAGTGTTATCCTCAGTAATATTTGCCGAGAATTAATCACATTTGAATGGGGCTCTTATGCTCTGATTTACTAATTTTCATGGAGCCTATAATTCTCAAGGACTGGACGAACATTCATAGCAAAAGAGGCACTAAAAAACCTATAAACAAGCAGGAAATACACCTCTAAAGGTAATGTAGTCTCTGACAAACTCTAATGGACGTTTAACTTTCATTCATAGGAAAGGGGTAGTCTGAGTAATTTATGAAGCACTAGCCAGAAATTAACTATGCAGCAGTTTCCATTAACTTAACCTAAAATGGACCACAGCATGAAATATGTTTCCCAAATTGAAGTCAAGGTCAAAACATATTTTTGAGATGTATATGGCATACAAAGAAAGGTTTGATTGCAAAGAAATATACTTTGTTGAAAAGAAGGTTCTGTACAGTTAGGGTTAAAATAATTCTGGCAAGCACGCCTGCAGCCAGGGAGATTTTGAAATTGTTAGCCTAAGTCATTTTCTTTCTATTACCTTTAAAAGTTCAAAAGGTTTAACTTAGCCCAAAGACTACTGGGGAAATGTCAAATTGCCCCTTGGTGTAGTTCAACAATCACTGAGGCTTCTCATCTTAGAGAGAAATTTCCATTTCAAAAACACTTTTCTTATTTCTGATGAAAAGAAACATAGAGATCATATGTTTAAAAATCTCATTTTCAGATGAGTGTGGAGATAGGCACAGAATTTTAAAACTGGCTAGTCACAGGGCCACAACTAATATACATATATTATATACAGATTCTCTGAATGAAATTATTTCTACTATTCCTTAGACATTTTCACATAAGAAAAACAAACCAGCTAAGATTATGGAATTTTCAGTAATTTAGATAGAGACTAAACTATGATTCATCTTGTTTGGCCAATCCTTTTTTTTTAATGGATAGAGAAATCTGCAGTTTTTACCTACTAGTATGGCCAAAGAGGATAGAAATATTCCTTACGCATAAAGAAAAAAAATCTTCCAGACGTGAAGTCTGGAACTCACAAGTAATTGTCTTCCATGCAGACAAATCATTTTACTGTATTCTCTAATAACTTTTTTTAAACTTTCTTTTATTATACTCTAAAAATAAAACTATAATTCTTTATATTATTCAGACTATTAATACATTTTTCCTCATGATTTTTTTTATTCCTAACTTGAAATGTTTCATTGTATTCTACATTCATAAAAATCTCTTTTACCCAAGGATTTCCAAATATTTTATAAGCATTGGTCTTACCATGGTATGGTTATAAAAGCAGTATGGTGTCCTGAAACTTAGTACTTCCTTGGTTCCCAAAGTTATGTTTCCTTTTCCCAGTGTCATCCAGTACAAACATGGACATCTCTCTCTACCTCTGCCTTTTTGGCGTATAGCACTGCAGTTAGGGAACACCTTTATGTAGGGAACACCACATGCAGTTTCTTGGGAGGACACAGGGTTTATAAGAATCCTTTCCCCAAGGAGCTAAAAATCTTTAAAGAGGATAAGCCATGAATTAAAATGAAAAAATCTACAATACCAGGAATTATATATTAAGTACATGGGGGTAAACAAAGAGTGACCGGGGGATCAGAGAGGACTTCATGAGACAGATGGCTTTTGGTTTGAGCTTGGAAGGGTGACTCAGTGGGGAACAAGAAGGGAACATTGCAAGATCTCCTATGTCAAAAGAAATGAAGATTAGAAAGTATTAAGGTATGGCCAGTAGTTCTGGTTGGGGGGAAGGGAGGGGAGATGAGGTACTTTTTAATTCCAGATTAAAATACGAAAACATGGCAAGAGTTGCTATGTGCCTTCCTTTCTCAAATGGCAGCCTACGTGATTCACCATTCACATGTTCTCCCACATAAGTCAAGCATTTCTTCTCTTTGAGCAGTTAGAACACTCTGTAATTAAAGGGAATCCACAGTTCTATCAAGGAAAAACCAATCCTCTCACTCAATGGGGATTTTCTAACAAAAGGAGTGGATAACACCAATTCACCAAAAAGCAGGGCTACTCCAAATGTATTCAGGATCATTTAAAACTGATGGGAACTGATCCACAAAACACAAGTGTACAAATTGAGAGTAAAAGCTTAGAAATTCTATAGGCAAGACAACATTTTTGCTACAACGTTCACAGTCATGATTGGTGGACTCCTTTTGTTGAAGAAGGTATAGAATGGTTTGGGTACGTTGAACTCATGTGCTGGTTCATAGGTGGCACAAGCTGAATTTTGATCTTACTCATGGGGGCCACACAACAGTCATGATGGGTTAAAAATGAAAAAAAAATTATTATTCTTTTTTAACCACAGATAGCTGGAGAAGCCCTGCAATAAAGGGTTAAGAGGAACATATATTCATCTATTCTCAGCAAATATTTATCTCATGCCTACTACAAGCTATTGTTTAGTTGTAGATGAGTGTGTTTCATTCATAGGGTTTACCAGAAGAAAAATTTTCAGCTTTTCCTTCTAAATTCAGCTACCTTTCTCCTGATTATGGAAACTAGCCATCAGGTGCTATTGTTGTCTCCTAGCAAATAAGTCAGCAATAAGCTAGTAACAGTGCTAAAGGTTTCTGGGCACTTACCACATGCCAGGCAATGTTCTAAGCATTTTACAAATATCCACTTTTGTATGTCAGGATCCAGTCAGAAAAATAATGACCAGAGTAGGTATTCAAGTAGGGGCAATTTAACCTAGGGAATTGGTTATAGAGGTGTTGGAGTGCTGAAGAAGGAAACAGAAATTTCAGCCCAAATGAAGGAGCTACATGTGCTTCACTCCCCAGCTGCTAGGAGAACAGTGGAGCTGAGTTTACTAGAATCTGGTAGATCACAGGAGGTTGCTCAGCTTGTCGATGAGAAGTTTGGTTGGCCGTAGTCGACATCTCTTGAATTGGAGAAATTGCCCCATAGAACCAGTGCTTCATTCTCTGAAACAACGGCACAGGCAGGCAATTGCTGATATCTCTTAGAGGGCAGGTGTGTTGAAATAGGCTGGAGGCTCAAATAAACTGCCGTAAATAATGCTGACAAAAGCATCAAGAAACCAGGAGGTCCTTGCTCCCTCCTTCTACCTTCCAGTCTAGCTCTCACGCCTCCTATTGGCAGAACCTAACAAGATGTCCACTGGCAAAGGGGTCTGAGAAAGGTAATTTCCAGAGTCCCTCCTCAGCCCCAGAGATCGGAAGATAGAAGAGTAGATTTGGGCTGAGAGACAAGAAGAAAATAATAGGCATACTCATTTAACCTCATACAATCCTATAAGGTAGATGCTATTAATATCCCTGTTTTCAGATAAATAAAACAAGAGCCAGAGATGTTTAATTAGTTGCCCAAAGCCAGCTGGTGGCAGAAGTGGGTAAGAACCAAGTCTGACTCTAGGACCCCTGCCCTGCCCTTGCCCTGTGGGCTCCACTAACTCCTTGTTAAACTAGGTGGGAGGTCTGTGAGGGAGCCTGGCTGGGGAACACCATGTATTTATATACACTTATCACTGTTTCTCTTTTTTTATGATTCCTGGTAAAGTTTTTCAGTTTGAAATTAAAATATTTTTAAATTATTCTAGAACATTTAAAGAATTTTGCTATTATTCTGTCTACAAGGAAGAGAAAATAGGAAGAGGATTTTATATCTCTGACGAAAATTCACCTTTCTGTTAATATGTCTTAATATGTTTAATGAATTCTGTGTGTGTGTGTCTGGAGTGGTATCAGGTAATGGGGCATGGAGTTAGCAGGGCTTATTCATTCATTTATTTAACGGATATTTATTGATCCATCCATTTATTTCACGTATTGTGGATGATGTTGAAATAGCAATGAAAAAGACAAACATGGTCCCAGCTTTCACGGAGATTACATTTTGTTTATACAATAGACTGATGAATTAGCGAAAGCCAGCACAGTGAAATTCAATATATTAGTGGCCTTGTTATTTATTTACTTGTTTTAATGAGTAATTGGAGCAAGCACTAAGGTTGCTTTAAGATGTAGGCTTAATTCTTTCTGTCTTTGCATCCCAACCAAGAGCAGGGAAGTAGGGGAATGGCCAGACTGGAAGTGGCCACTTCGCTAGGACTTCAGAAGATAGCACATAAAGGTAGAGAAAGGGCTCGCAGATGGCCTCACGGGAAAGAGCTCTGAGATGATCAGAAACATTCAACTGGAAGTATATTGGAAACAAAGCTAAAGGCTATTTAGTAATTCTTTTCTTTGCCAATGAAAACAAATACCTCTCAACAATATAAGTTCAAGATAAAAGAGCAAAGAGCTGCCAAACTTATCAGTGTGTTATCCTTAACTTTAGAGATTTTCGGACAGAGCCTAGAAACAATGGCAGATAAATGGCAGACAAACAAGGACCTTAATTTATGATACTCAGACATATTTAATCACCAAGACAAGATGAATTAGGCTAAATAGAGTGTTAGTTCTTCTTTTTGGTAGATTTTTGCCACATTTCTAGTTACAATGGAGAAGTCTGAGAGTGTATGTTTGAAATACAGGCATTTTGGGAACAATATATTTTTGGGCGATTAAGAGAATTTTTGACGTGAGAAATATATTGTAAATCTCACCATGATACCCCCATCCTTCTTGTAATGCTTATACTATCACAACTAGTTACGCCCTTAACTCCAAAAATTTTTGTAAATACATTGAGGCAGAAACTTGGAATAAAGACAAAAACCTACAAGAATGTACATTAATAAAGATGAAATCTAGGCTGAGCTAAGAAACTGGAGAGACATCTTCTCCAGTCCACCTATATCAAGATAAGAAGGTGAAAGGAGGGATTTAAATCCCGGAATCTGCAGAACAAAGGCCTGTCTTAGGTGGATCAGCAGTGCTGCTGGAGGCGCATATTGTAGACCCCTTTGAGCAGATACCTGTGCAGTCCCTTATCTGTGAAGTCCATTACCAAGATAAGGCAGCATTATGGCTTTCATCTAAAGGTGGAATGCCCTCATCTGCAAAGTCCTCTTTTTATTATCCACTTACTTCTTTGGAACATTTAAAACATTTTTTCCCGTTGTCTGGTTCTCTCTTTTCTTGCTTCAACTCTTCAGCTTTAAGGAATGATTGATGACCTTCTGGAAAACTGACCTTTAACTCTTATTTCCTGCTTCTTGATTTTATATCTTTCCTTTGGCATGATGCCTCTAAAAATTAATCCCTCAATAAGGTGTTATTTGGCTCAGCTCTTGGAATTTCCATGCATATGAGTTACCATTACAGACAGCCTCATAGGTGCCGCGGATACTTATTGAAATAGTTACCAAAATCTCTTGGCCTGTACTTGTCCATATGCAAAGAATGCCTGGTGTCTATAGGCAGTAAAGTAAGACTTGTGTACAACTGATGTGTATCCTTTTAAGCTCTCAAACTTTCTTCAACATTTTGAACTAGTTTTGATTTTTAAAACCTCCAAAACTGTTTCACAAACTTTCTTGCTTTTATAAGCAGAGTATGATGAGCAAAATTTAAGCATTTCTTGATGACTCATTTTAATTTTGAAAATTAACTACTATATCACAACATAAAAGAGAGTAAAGGCGCTATGCTAACTGGTGCCGACAGCTATATATTTTGCATCCTTATGTCAGAATTATTTTCTATTTCCTTCCCAGTTTTTAAACTATCAAATATACTGTTCTCCAAGATCTCCCTGACTTCTGGGTGTTGTTTGTAATTGGGACCCTGGATAACCAAATTGATTAAAATGATGTCATTCGTAAAAGTAGGGGGTCTCTGACTGATGGCTGATGGCCTTTCCTTTTAGCAAAATGTAAGATATTGAATTCTTGAGCACTGACACTTATTGGGAATGTTTTAGAGACATTTCCAATTTACCTTTTGGTTCTCAGATTCCGGAAACATTAAGTCCTCAAACCCTCTGAGAGTGGTATAACTTTCTAAAGTTTCCATGTTATATAATGAAGCCAGGTAGATACAGTTTGAATCTTGTTTCTGTTGCTTGCAAGCTTAAATAAGCTGCACAGGACTTAGGAGTCTCGTTTTAGTCATCTGCAGAACTGTCATATTAATGGTGATCGATGTCAAGGGTCTTATAAAGTGCAAGTTAAATATTCTTTGTGAAATTCTTGGTGCATACAAGGGGTTTAAAACCTGTTACTTGAATGACTATAGGGAGACTGACTGATCTTATACGAAGCTGAGATCAACTCCATCATGTATCGTGAAGAAAAAGACTGCATACAGAATCTGGAGTGGAATAGACTGTTTCACAGACTTTATCTGTGCAAAACCAAAATGCACTGTTTACCATATGCAAAGCCATATGTGAAAGTCACTTTTTTTTTTTTTTTCAGTTTTAACTGTCTCTGTTGTTAGAATTCTTAAATGGAAATCTCTGTCTACTCTTTAGACCATGACGTTAGTGATGACCAGTTGGCCAGGAGCCCAAGACCAACCCCTTGTCCCTGCCCCTGCCTCCCACCAAGTGATTACCCTTTCCAAAAGATACTTTCAGTGAGGCAGCGCCTGTCAAAGCACAGTGAGAGTAATGCAATTATATCCAGGAGACTGGGACAGGCAGGCCAGAGTTAAGACTGTGTGCCTGAGTGGTACTTGTTTGAAAGGTAGCATTAGCTCTTTGGTCTTTGATGAAAGCATCACTTCAGTGCTACTTTGGGGTATCTTTTCAAGCTACTAAGGCAGCCAAAGCCTGTGTCTCTAGTCCCTGGAGAATATACCTTTGGGGGCAGGACTTGGGCCTTTCAGGGACTAAGAGCCTCGTCTTGGCACCTGGATTCATGACGACACCCCTCGCCTGCCCCAGGGCTCTCTCTCTCAGGCTTTCTCTGCAAAGTGTTTACCCTCTTTTACTTAAGAACAGAAGTCAGTCAACTCCAGCCACTGGGCCAAATCTGTGTTGTGTATACAGCAAGTAACAACGGCTGTTACATTTGTAAACAGTTAAAAAAAAAAATCAAAAGAACAACAATATTTCATAACATGCGAAGGCATTTCAAATTTAAATATTTATGCCCCAAAATAAAGTTTTATTGGAATACAGCTGCACATTCATTTGTGTGTTATTTATGACTGCGTTCCCATGGAGGGTGACTCTCAGGCAAAGCCTGAAATATTTATTATCTGGACTTTTACAAAAATGTTGCCGACCCCAGCCAGAGTGGATTGCCTGAGTCTGTTACTTCACCCCAGTAAAATCCATCTGTTTGCCCTTTTTTGTAAATAAGACCTTTCCTAACAGGAACAACTACAAAAACGTGCATCTGCTGTAGAATAGTATGTTTATGGAGGGTACTTAAATGCTTTGCAGAAATGACTGTGACATTCATTGCTGAGTGTTGCATCCCCTCATTTTGAATGACAGCAAGGAAGTTAATCATGGGCACGTTCTCAGGAAGCATTCAGAAATCCAGTCCTCGTGGACATTGCCCCTCTGAAAGCCACAGGGTGGATTTATTTAGTCTCTACTCCCTTGGGAATGCTTAGTAATAGACCTGGACTAATATTTGTTATGGCTCAAGTCATTTTCTCTCCTTTATCCCGGGAAGAGGGAATGGCAGCAAGAAGGAACATGCTGCATCCCCACAGTCAGACTGCCAGGAAAGGGGGAAAAAACTATAATCATTCACTTCTCTTGCAGGAGCCAGAGTGAATGAATAGCCAGGAAACACATTTATCAAGTGTCCTTCTTTTCAGAGTGCTCTGCGCTTAATTTAGCTAAATACACACAGATACAAAAGACACAGCCATTATTCCGTAGGAGCCTGAGTCTGAAATCGGAATACATAGGTCAGACTGGTGTGTATTTCTGACTCCAGAATGAAGCCCTCAGGCATGCTGCTCTGTCTGTGCAGTCCTGTTGGCTCAGACTTTCTCTCTGCTTCCATGTTCTGCTGGTTCTGGAGCACTGAAGGGGGTCCTCAGGGGATTAGTCTTGCCTCCAAACTTATGTTCACTCTGGACCCTTACCCTATCTGCTGCATCACACTTAGACACATTCTATGCTAAACTCAAGAACCCAGAAAAATTCCCACTTAAAAAAAAAGTCTGCTTTGAATCTTCCAGAAATGACTCTTCTAATTTCTTATTAACATCTCAGCCATTGAGTATAGTCTCCTTATATATCCAGTTTATATTTTCTTTGTTTTTGCTAGTCCTAATTCTTCAATTAAATGTAAACTCTTGAGGCCAATTAAAGATTGTGTCTCTACTTCTTATGAAAAAATCCCAGCATTCTAGCATTTACAGATACACACAGAGACACACATGGAGCTTAACCTCATTATTCTCAGATTTTTGTATTTGCAAATTCACTTATTCACTAAAACTTATTTGTGACCCCCAAATCAATACTCATATACTTTCATGGTCATTTGTGGACATATGCAGAGTCCATAAGAATTTGGAGTTGCCTGATGTGTATGTTCTATTCTCATACTGTAAACAGGTGTCCTTTGTGTGGTCTCCTTAGTGCCATTAGTGCTTTTTGTTGCTGACTTTGTTTTTTAAAATGCCCCTAAGCATAGTGCAGAAGTGCTGTCTCAGTGCTGTTCCTCAGTGCAACAAGGCTGTGATGTGCCTTACAGAGAAATTATGTGTTAGATGAGCTTTGTTCAGGCATGATTTATAGTGTGCTTGTCCAGGAGTTCAATGTTAATGAGTCACATTATACATTAAATAAGATATCTCTGAGCAGAAACACACATAAAATAAGGTTACCTACTGATCTACTGATGAAAATGTGACCAGAGACTCACAGGAACCTAACTGTGTATTTCTGCTAGGAACAATTGTTTGGTATTCAGTAGTTCAGTCTTCATAGTGACTTTATAGAACATAATTATTACTACTGTGAATAATGATAAAAATTGAGAACTGATAAATATATATGTGTACATAACTTTACATATATTTTTTTCTTTCCAAGAAAGCTGGGGTTGTTGGTGGCTTTGGGGACATTTTTCTGTACACTTTATGGAACCATGAGCTTGCAATGCCTAAGTCTTCAGTTGCTCATTTCCCCATTCTGTGCCTCCTGTCCCCTTCCAGAGACATGCTTCTGATGTTGAGTTAATAGACCAACAACTGAGAACCAAAAATAGCAGGTCATTTTGGTTATTGTGGAATAATTTGATGCTACCTGTCTGTTGTGAAACCATAGTTTTCTCTCCATTTCAGCATGAATCGACAGCCTGCCTTTACCTTGATATCAGTTGCCATAGTAAAAGGAAAAATAGGCTTTAATTCAGAAGTGACAAGTATACAGCCCACTTCCATCTCCTCTGTCACCTCTTCCTTCTCCTTGTTCATGGTACATGTTGCTAATTGCCTGTGGTCCTCCTGCTGCACCCTGATGTGACTATAGCCTCATTCTCAGCACAGTGCTATAGTAGGCCACTAATAATGGACTGGAGTGGGGATGCTGGTTGAAACTGTTCCCCATAACCCCCATAAGCATAACATGTTTCCATCTGCTTTAATAAACTCTAAATTTTATTCACAGTGTGGATTTTGTGATACTCAATAAAAAGCTTCTAGGAAACAGTTCTGAATGGGCTGTATATTACCGAGTAATACAGGGTTGCAGCATAAACTTGTACTGGCTCCTTCTGTGATTAGGCAACCTTCACAGTGTACACAGTAGATGTGCTCACAGTAACTAATGCCACCAGTCAACATTTTCAAGAATGGAAGTTCATCCTGCTGCTTTTCATTGCAAAGAAGAGTGAAGTTAGATCAGAACAAAACTTAATTACCATGCCCTATTTGTTCTCTCTCATTTCTTTCTCCCAAGCTGGATTTCCATAAATACTCTACAGTGTCTTCATTCATAAGGAGGCTCAAAATGCAAACATGAGTGCAGTTCTTTTAATATATTATAAACTCTAATTTAGAATTTTCCTAAAATTTACTATAAAATCTGGTGAACAATACTGGAAGTTTTAGGGATATTGCAAATAAATAAATAAGGGATGTTCTGTATAAATTAAATACTTAGAGAAGCTTTCAATAAGATATATTTTTTGCCAGTTTTAAAAAATGGCTTGGATTTAAGGAATGCATTCAGGAAAGAGCTCCTTTTCTCCGCTGTTGGCTTTAACAAATTATGTTGAATCTCTGTTCCCCATATGTTGATGATAACTTGGGAAAATGACATAACTTTTCTGGTATTACCCTTTTCAGATTGAAGGGGTTCAGTTTGATCTAAAAAAAATAATAACATAAAATCCTGTCTTCCATGCAGTTGAAAGTTTGTCCTCTTCCCAGGTCAGGCCTGACCAAAGACTTCCCAGACCAGTAATGGGGTGGGGGGACGACTTCAGTTCTTCCAGTGTTCCTTGCTTCAACTCCTCCCCTCTTTGCTTCCTGCTTCTGGCTCCTCTGGGAACAAGGAGGAAAAGGCAAAGCATGATCTGCCTGGCTCTGTCTGTAATTACTGAGTATTCATTTCATGGTCTCCATCCTGCAGTGCTCTCTCTTGGAAGACTTGGGAGGGTTTTTTTAAGAGACATTCCCCACTCTTAATCTCGTGCATCTGCGCTGAAGTCCTCTGTCCTGGAACGTACAGTTCTCCCTCAGCTCCTGCCCAGGAATTTCCTCTGGGAAACTTTAATGCCAACAAGAAGCTCTGGAAGGCAGGATCCTTTCAGAAAGGATCTAGCCCAGTTCTCTTCTGCAATGGCTTATTGAGAACTTCATGTATCCTTGTTCTACCGAACTCTGGAAATGTGTGCCACTCACATAGCTCTCCTCTCTTCTGGCTTTCAGGCTAGGATCATGCACAAGTCCTCACATTCTCCAAATTCTGAAGAATGTATGTCAGATTTTCCAAAGACCCCTTTCACTGCATTCAGCCATGGTCCTATGATGGTGTCTTAGTCCGTGCAGGCTGCTATAACAAAATGCTACAGACTGGGCAGCTTATTAACAACAGCTATTTATTTCTCACAGTTCTGGAGACAGGGGAGTCCAAGATCAAGGTGCTGATTTGGTATCCGGTGAGGGCCCACTTCCTGGTTCATAGACAGCTGCCTTCTTGCTATGTCCTCACGAGGCAAAAGGGATGAGGGAGCTTTCTGGGGTATCTTTTACAAGGACACTACCCACGTTCACGGGGGCTCCACTCTTGGGATCTAATCACCCTCCAAAGGCCCCACCTCCTAATACCAATACATTGAGGGTTAGGATTTCAACATATTAATTTTGGAGGGACATCAACATTTAGTCTAGTGGGTAGCATCCAACCCACAAGCTCAGTGCTTCGAAAACATTAAGTCTGCAGGTCACTATTCTTTCCTTCCGAATGGCCCCAGGTTTCTTTTTCAGAGGTTGGCTTACTGCCCGCTCCCACTTAGCTCAAAATTTGAAAGAAGACATAGCCTCTTTCCTTCCATTGGAGGAAGGGAAGGAAAATGCCACAGTATTATTTGTTTCTATTAATTCCATCATCCTTTCCTCTCATAAATTGCTCATGAAATTCTTAACTTTCCATAATGGGCAGAGGTGATTTTGTCTACCGTTGAGAGTATCCCTTGGGGAAACAGTGTTTGCATGTGTGATCCATTGTGCTCAGCTCTGGGGTCTTACTAGCACACCAGAAACCTAACATAACATACACAACTGTTACAGTCGGAGTACCTTCCCCCAAATCCACATGTTGAAACCCACCCTCCCAACAGAATGGTGTCAGGACTTGAGGCCTTTGGGAGATAATTAGGATGAAATGAATGGGATTAGTGTCCCTCTAAGAGTCACGAGTCTGTCTCCGCTCTCCATCACTCGATTACAGGGAGCAGTGGGCAGTCCTCAGCACAGAAGAGGGTTCTCACCAGAACTTGACCATGCTGGCACCCTGATCTTGGAACTCCAGGCTGCAGAACAGCTCTGAAATGAGATGAAATTCTGTTGTTCATAAGCCACCAGTGTGTGGTGTTTTGGCAACAGCAGCCTGAACTAGGACAACAGTGTGCTTGTGAAACAAGCCATGCCCACCACCACTTGGGCTGGTTTTACGATAGTTTTTAGAGTCTCAAGAAAGATACAGATTGTAGATGTCAGTGAACTCATCCACGTAATGGTTACATTTCTTCTTCGTTGTCTAGGACAATAATTCAATTTGGCCTCAACATCTCCCATCGTAGTGAAATCTCATTGTATTTGGAAACCGCTCCAGGTATATCCGTCCACGTATTAAGCCCAGGTCTGCTTCTCTCTAATTTCTCCCCAGCGTTCCCTCTTCTTCTGTTCTTAGAAGCTAAACAGGGCAAGCTGTTCTCTCTCTTTCACATGTGAATCTTTAAGTATCTAAGGAGAACACAGATGTTTTTCCTCTTTTCTTCCTTGAAGATTCCACATTCCCATTGACTCCACTTGAAAATGAGGATTTCAGATTCTCTCAGAACAGAGGTCTCTTTTGGACACAGTTAACTTGTCCAGGTGGAGTTCAACGTACACTGAGTAGAATCTGAACATTGTCATCTTTGTTTTTGGATACCCTGCTTCTAAAGTCCATGCCTCCCATGCCCAAGTCTCCTTTTCCTGGTGGAATCCTTTTCATTCTGTAGAATTCATACATCTTCCTTTATATCTCTCCTCTCCTCCTCCTCTGTTCTTAAAGTCGCTTTATATATGCACCTTTATTTTGGCATCTATCACATTGAATGGTGATTTTCTTCATTCATTTGTTATTTATTTTGCACCACTAAATGCTAAGCTCCCTGAGACAAGGACAAGGCATTCTTCAACACTGGATTCCCCTTTATGTTGGGTACAGCTAAAGACTCAATAAAGGCTGTTGACCAAAATGGATAAGTGATTACAGACTAAGGCTCCCTTCAGCCTTTCTAGCAGTTGTATCATGTGGCTGAATCATGCTGAACACCTTGCCAGTTTACGTTCCTGAAACTATTTCACTTTCGCTCAGCAGAACCAGGTTTTCTCCATTACCTTTACACCTACATACGTGTGTTTTAACATTATGTACGTATTGAAAAATTAAGATCTGAGTAGCACATTTTAATTGAAAAGAATTCCAGATTATTTTAAGCTATTAATTAATCCAGAGTTGATCTTTTATTAACTCATGTCATCATAGGTACTTGAAGACAATGAAATTTATTTCTTTCAGCCAGTATGTTCACTTTTTCAGATTAGCCTCCTTCAGGGAGATTTTACTAACTATTTATATAAAACTTCCTCAAATGCCAACCATTAATAAGCCAAGAATCAACAAAAACAACCAAGTAAAGCAAATTGTGTGGTTTTGCTTTTGTTCTATTTTGCTAGCAGAGGGGACTCTGAGGGCAGAGCGAGCCTCTCACTCCCATGCCCAAGCCCTGTGTTTTAGACAACGTGCTCCCTTTGTTGGTTCACGTCTGCAGCACATCAAATACAGTCCTTTGCTGTGCTTCTGTGTCTTTTCCTCCCTGAAGACCAGCGCAACTCGTTCATTTTAAAAAGCAATCATTTGGCACAAAGTGCTGCAAAATGACATCTGAACAACCAAAGCATGTTCTCAAGCCACAGAATACTGGACAGATAAAGCAGAAACTCACTTCCGCATTTGGGATTTTTCTATTCCTTTGAACTGTCCTTTATTTCCCTTTGACTTTTCACATGGTTGTGTTAAAAAATGCAAATAAAAATGATTCTGGTTAATTCCACTCATAATTTCTGTGACACATATACTTGGTGCATAGAGTTTATTATGTCACATCATATTTTAAAGTGTATAGTGTGGGAAATATGGTTAAAAAACTTATAATTCTATTTTCACTCTTTATTATAAAATTATTATTTTTCCATTAACCATGTCAGTACTTACTGGTAATGTAAACTGCACACTTAAAGCTCAGGTGTGCTTGGTCTCTTCAGGATTCCCCCACCCCCCACCCCACACCCAGGAAGGAATACTTGTCCTTGTATGATGGATCTCCATGGGAAAATCAGGTCAGGTTACATTAAACTTATCGGACTTGGCTGTTTAAAATGTGTCATTGTAAGTGTCTGAGAACAAGGAAGAATGAGAAGTAAATGTGAGGAACCAGGTAAAGATGAGTGGAATGTCTAGAAATGAATCTGAAATCGCTTTGTCTGTGGTCTAAACTTGCTTCACATTTTTAGAGCATTTCTCTAAGGGTTCTTTTTCTACAACCAAAGGCAATTTTCCAGACCCCTGGATGATTATGTTCACTAGAAACAGAAGTGTCTTCCATTAATAGTCTGATTTCTACTTTATATGTCATCAAGATTTTAAGTAGTTTTCCTCTATTTCCTAGTTTCTATAAGCTCCCGAAGTTCAAAATTTGCATTCTCTCTAGCATTTAGCACATTGTTGGTGCTCAATAAATGTTTAACAGTTGGGATACTTATGTTCAACAGCTGCAACGTGGACTCCAAGGACAGCTGCATTTTAATGATGTGTGAAGTGATTTATATGTAAGCTGCTAAAACTCATAACTAAAGCACTTAGCACTTTAGGCTCCCCTGGGATGAAAGGTGATAGATTAAGGTAAAATGGTATTATTATTTAATTCTGAAAGAGGTAAATTATACTGGCAAAATGCTATTTGATGTTGCTGGCAAACCGCTGTGGTCTCATGCTTCGCTGCCATCAGGAAACATGGTCCAGTGGTTGGAGCTGTGGTGTAGGAGGCAGGAGTCCTGGGGACTATTTCTGGTCAATTCACTGACTCCCTGGGTGACCTTGTCAACTCATTTAACCTCCCCATGCCTCAGTCTCCCTCCTTAGGAACTGAGAAGGACAAAACTTTTCAAGACTCTGCTCTGAAGGGACATTTTATGAGTAAACCTTTGAACTGCTTCATCAGTTTTTTAATTTTTTTTTTTTCAGCAATGGGTTCTTTATTTTTCTTGCAGCTGTGCTGTTGGCTGTAGGAAGGCAGTACATATTAGTATGCCCTCAGCAGGAACACACAAAGTGAGCACTCAGAGTGACCATGGGCTCCGGATTCTGTATTTCAGAACAGACCCCAGTCCATGTCACTGCCTCAGACACTTTGATTCTGTACCTGTCCATGCACACCTCTTACCACTTTGTCCTCACCATTTTTTTTTACATGGATTTTGAAGAAAAGAAATAAGCACTTTCTTGAATCCGTGGTGGTGAGATCAGTCTGGATTGTGTATCAGCTCTGGCAGCAACCAGAGAAGAATCTGTTCAGTTTGGGAAACTTAAAGCTTCTGATCCTTGAGTTGAAGGAGAGAGCAGAGGACAGCGGAGGGTCCTTACGTCTGTCTGCTTCAACTGGTGAGCCCGTTGAATGAGGAAATCCTGTAGATGGAACAGATAGCATTCAGATTTTATAGGACCAGATCGTGAATTCTGACCACTTTTTTTCACTCTGAATTCCTGGAACGGCTACTTGGGCTGCTGGACTCCTGACAACACCTAGACAGACATAGAGCAATTCATCCACACCACCTGTCAGATGTAAGTTCTTTAGGAAATTGGTAGATGTGAGGTGTGCAGTATGAGGAGGAAAAAAGAGGGGACAAGGGAAGATCAGTATATAAAATATATTGAGTTTTCTTGATTAATAGATTGAAATGTCCCAATGAGATTCTTTCCTGATGACTTCTTATCACTTATGAAAATGTATTGGGCTTTTCTTGGGGGTACAGAGAGTGTCTGCCACTGACTCAGATCCTCATTTTAACCATCTTTAGGAACACAACAGTTAGCATGTACTTAAATAGCACAGTGGCTTCTGTACAGGGAAACTGAAGTGACCGTGAAGTATTTTGGAAATAATAGTGACCTTAAAGAAAAAAAAAGAGTATGGGCACCATAAATACACTCAGCTACTCGTGTGAGTTTATTAGTTATGGCTGCTGGATTGCTGTCGTATTTTTTTCTTTCCTGATGGTAGTTATAAATTATACTACGATTTGTTTCTATTTTGTGGTTATTTTACATGGTATCTTATGTCCAATTTGTGCTTCATCTCTTATGAGAACACGTGCTATAGTTTATAAGACTCTCACATCCGTGGATTGACAAATAAACAAAGAATTGGTTAGTTACCTATTTCCAGTATTAATCAAGGAATTTATGATGCAATAAAATAAGATTTAACCATACAACTACTTTTAATATTAAAATTCCCACAGGAAAACTGGTTGATACTGTGAGTCCAGAACACTAATTACAGCACAATAGTGTCTACAACTCTGTTTTCCCCCATTATAATTATTGCTTTTATAAGGATTTTGGTTAACATGAGGTTTCTTAGGAATTCAACTTTCAGATTTGGGCAGAAGAGGCAATATGTACTAAATGCCAAAAATTCCTCATCCGAAAAAAAAAATATGTGTACATATAATACTTAATACAGACAGTAAGAAACCTAAAGATTTTATGCCAAATGAAATAAAGTGTTAGGAAAGGAGAGAGTTGCTAATGATTATTAAGAAATTTCAATGTTGAGTTCACTGTGGTGATTTTGGAGGTATTTTGAGGAGACATTAATACATCAGTTATTGTTGGTGAAGGTGGATGTTAACCCATGAGAGAGGGATTAAATAGAGCAATAGTTTAAAAAAAGTGTTGCATTTTATAAAATTAAGGCATTAATTTATCCAATATGTAGTATGCCTCAAATCTTTGTGACTCAGTGAAATCAGACAGAGCTGAATTATTTTGATTTACTTGACTTAATGAGGGTGAAAACAATACAATTACTGACTACTAGCTTTATCAGCGACTCTGTGAGGTATACGTTACTAACCACAAGGAAAAGGCAAGTAGCTTGTTCAGGATAGCACAGCCAGTGGCAGAGTTGGAACAGCACATCATTACTCCACGGTCTGCACTCAGAACCTCTGTGCTGTGTTCCCTTTTCAGGAGTTTCATGAATACTGCAGAACCCAGAGGGCTGGCCGTAGGCATGCTGTGATGTTGTCCATATTAGCAAAATTACCTTTGGGAGATTCTGATTCAGCTATTTTCCCCTATCCACAATACACTTAAGCCCCAATACACACACAGGCACATACATTATCAGTTCGTAAGATAATTCACAGTACTATCTCAGAATTGTAAATACCTACAAATAATAAAGAAGTGCACACTCATGTCTGTAGGTCAAGAACCCTGAGGATCTGAGATATTATCCTATGTGTAAGCTAAAGAGCCTGCCATAGATTCATGAATGCTAGGAGAAGACGTGAGATTCTTGGGTCAGAGACAAAAGAGTTGGTTACTCATGGCAAAACAGGCAGCATAAGCTTCCTGTCTGCACTGGTTCCCCTCCCCATCTCCAGATCCCAAGGGCGTCACTTGGTGATGGACCCAGGCAGATGCTGCACGTGCAGTGTATTTGTGTCACAGATGAGAAATCCCAATCTTTAAAGGGGTTGCAAGCAAAACTACCCAACCTTTGCCTAGAGGGAGATCTCAACATGTTTTATTATCTTTATTATATTGGGCAGGAAATAAATCTGCCCTATGCCTAGGAGGGTGACACTATTTCTATCTTCCTAGGCTATTTGTCACTCTTGAAAAGAAGACCTTAAAAATATATTTTTGAAATGATAGTCTGGAATAAAGGTTATCAGTAACTCTGCTCATAAGTTATGTATATACACAAAGGAGACCCATAAAAAAACTGTTTCCCAACAATATATTTTCTTTCTTTTTTCTTTTAATTGAAGTATAGTCAGTTACAATGTGTCAGTTTCTGGTGTACAGCATAATGTCCCAGTCATGCATATACAAACATATATTCACTTTCATATTCTCTTTCATTAAAGGTTATTACAAGATATTGACTATAGTTCCCAGGGCTATTCAGAAGAAATTTGTTTTTTGTCTATTTTTATACATAGTGGTTAACACTTGCAAATCTCAAACAATATATTTTCTATAATCCATGCTAACTCATTTAACGCCCATTCTGTTGAGATTAATGTGGTGAATCTTATTTTTTTCTATTTTATAGATTGTCCTATTTATAAAATGATTCTCTTGACTAGGTAAGACTAATATAGCTTTCATAGCCTGAAAATAATTTGGTTCACAAAATATATAGGTGTTGAAAAAAATCCCAGATACACAAATTGATGCTTAAAGGGAATAATTCTTATATAATAAAGGATCAATATAAAAAGGATTTTTATCTCATACTACTTTATATTTTTTGCTTATTTTTTACTAATTACTTGACCAGGGGTAGAGGAACTAAGTGTTAGGGTATGTAATTAGTGATCACTGGCAATTGAAGAAGGAATAGAAATAAAAATCAAACACTTCCTAATTTATATAATAAATCAATAGAAAAAGATGATCTGAATTGATACTTATGGATGACTATACTTACTATGTTAGGCAACAGAAACTGCATTAGAATACCATTATATGCGTAATGTACTAAGTTGCCAATTTCTAAGCTGGGTATCTTCTGAGTGTGCTCAGTTTGGACCAAGGCATCCTTTAATAATTGGAAGAATTTAAATTTAATGATTGCTGTCTACTCCAGGAATTTCAAAGTAATTGGCTCACTATTACTAGGCTCTTTTATTTAGACAAGGCAGGTTAGATTTCAGACCACTTTGATGAACAAAATTAAGCCACAGAAAGTTGGTTATTTGTCTAAAGTTAATGAGCAAAGAAGAGCTATTAACGTGGTGTTGCTCTGTAAGGGGTACATGAGGATTGGGGGTAGGAAGGCTCACATTTTTTATTTCAATTCCTACAGAAAAAGAAGCAGAGAAAGAAATGAAAGTCCCTGGCAGCTTGAGGTGAATTAGAGGAAGCAGCCAAAGGGCAGTGAACAGTGTTGATCATTTACTCAGAAGCACTCTTGGATGTGTGGCTATTTCAACACCAAATGAGATTATTGTTTCTCATTTTAGGAAGCTCTTCTGTTATTACTGATGACCCACACAAGCTGAAAAATGGTCACGACTGCACAATATCCAAAATATGTTTGCAGTAAATGCTGGAATGTTTGGGCTCATCCATCAATTGAATAGGTTCTTCTAAATACACAAGATCATTCAACCCAGAGCATCTTTGTAGCAGCTGACAAGCTATCCTTGTTCACTGGAACATTTAAACCTTGTCCTTCAACAAAGTGAAGTGAGAGGAATGTCCTCATCAAAAGTCAAAATCTGAAAAGCAAAATTTGATCTGTCAAATGGTCAAATATGTTAAAGGGAAAAATAAAGCCTCTAAGACAGATAGGTCTTTTTTTAGACCCTTGCTTTCCTGGCAAGTGAAGAGTCTTTCAGAGGCAGAACTCCCTTTAACTCATGTTTCATAATTCTTTGTTCACCTACACATAAGCTCTGAGCTAATAACATTAAGGTAAAGGTAACAAACTTACACAGGTTTCTAATTACTGTGGAATTATTAGTTTGGTGTATGTTTTAATGACTAAATCCTCAAGCCTTGTCTGCTTTCCTCTTCCGCTGGCTCTTAGCTCTAGATATGTGTCACAGAATAAATGAGAATTCATTATGAAAGATCAGTATGGACTTAATTTAATTCAATGCCTGAGATATTACCATTATTTTAATTATTCCTTTTCTGCTGTTTATCATACCGACACCTGTAATAATAGTCATGGTAGCAAAGATGATAAAAGTAGTATGTTTTTTCTCATAGACAATTTCATTTCAGGTTAGTCCTAATAGAAACTTGTCATCTAAAATTTTGGCTAAATATTGCCTTTACTTGGGGGTGAGATAGGTAAAATACAAGATGACTAGTTAAATTTGAATTTCAGATAAAGGATGCTTTTTGTTTTTAGTAAGTAAGTCCTAAATACTGAATGGGACATACTTATACTAAATAATTATTAATTGGTTGTCTAAAATTCAAATTTAACAAGGAGAGAATATATGTATGTGTATATATATATATATACACATATATTTTGTTTTTTGTTTTTTTGAGGAGAGGAAGAGCTCTTTTGAAGTTCCAGACAGAAAGGCTGAGGACACACCTGTAAAGGCAGCTCTAGTAAGGTTTTCTCTCTCTTTCCCTTTTTACCAAACTAGGTGGAAACCGTTTAGTAAGGCAAAAAATGTTTGCCCCCATCACAGTCCTGACTCCTTTTTTTCAACAACTATTGAACCTTGAAGGACACTGGTTTGACCTGCATGGGTCAATTTATACGTGGATTTTTTTTCAATACATATAGTACCTTTAATTCATTTTACAGATCTTTAAATCAACTAAGTGTGGGGAGAAGTTTGGTTAAATTAGAGATCACAATATGTGGAATGAAAAGAACTAGGGTTTGAGTCCCGATTCTGTCTATACTGTTTTAGCTTCCTGCCCTCGGGTGAGTCATTCATCAATTCCTCTGTTTTTAAGGCTGAGATAGCAGCACCCAATTTTCAACTGTGTGGGGTCGGCGCCCCTAAACACCACATTGTTCAAGGGTCAACTGTAGTCTCTTTTTCCCTAGAATTAAAAAACAAAACAAAACAAAACACAACACGTCACTCGGCCTGGAGGGCGATGGATTTAGTATTTTTCTCTGAGTAGCATGAAGCCACTAGATGGCAGTATCAGCTCATCATACCCCACCCCCTCCCTGGCATCCCTGAGCCAACATTTTCTGTACCCTGTCCTCTTTCTCTTTGCAGGTTTCAGCCTGTCACTTTTCTTCTCCCTCTTTGTTTTCTATTTTTACTTTTATTCAAATGCCAGGAAAACCAGGTGGTTGAAGAAATCATGCGGTGCTCCGCAAGTTTGTCACAGGGGTGCTGTGATTGAAAAGCTTAACTGATTTTCTAGGCTGTTGGGGCTATCAGGCAGGCGAGCAAAGGGACACTTGCCCTGGAAGCTGCGGCAGGAAGCTGATGAGGATACAGAGTTTGATTATGCTCTGCCGAGCCCTGTGGGCCCAAGACCCATCCTCCTGCCTGTGGGAGTCTCTCAGCTGCTGGCAGAGACAGCCAGGTGAGAGCAGATGGGACAGGAGCTCACGGGAGACTTCCCAAAGACCGGAGCTGGAGCTTTAGTGGCTGTGTGGAGTGTATGCTCTCCTGACATAAAGTTTATTTTTGCAGAAATAAAACCATTGACTAGCAAAACTATACATACGAAGGGGTCAAGAACTGATGTTGAGTTTGTAGAGTGTGTACTCCTTAGAGATTTTTAAAGTTGCCGAAAAGGACAACCGCTCCATTTTGTTCAAGAAGCCCTGAAATTCTTCCTGAGAAGGAAAGAGAGGGGTGGAGAATGCTGTGAAGAAAGTGGGGTAAATGAGTTCGCATTCCATTCTCATCCTAAGTGCACATTAGTTACCCATGTGATGAAGTCACTCCCCACGCTGAAATTCCTTTCCCTCCCATCTCTTTGTCCCTTCTCTTGTGCTGGTCCCTGGCCACCATGATACCCAGTGAGATCTGCGTGAGGAGGTCTGGGCAGAAAGCTTGGCTATTGACAGTGACTAAAACCCCTCTCTCAGAATCCATACTCTAGTTCTTTCCAGGGATAAAACTTTTTTTTCCATTTGAATATTTCAAAGCAGGTTATAAGCATAGTTTGGATCCTGCTTGCAGAACCTCACTGTTCTTCCTGTTTGCCAATCTAAAACTAGTTATGAGATTTTTTTTAGCTGGGTGTTTCTCCGCATCCTTCTTTCATTTAGTGGAGTACATTCATTTACTGCAAGTACAACACTTCTCCAATATATCTATATCTATATCCTAAATTCCTTTTTGAGCTTGGAAACAGTAACTCCTGCCAAGAAAGTCTTCTCTAAGCACAGTGGAGCTTATCTTTGCCACCACGGACAACCAGCTGCTTAGCAATGAGTGGGACTGAGTAAGGGGAGCTCCTGGCACCACTCCTGTAACTCACTATGGTGGCCAGGCCTCTCATTCACTTTAGATCTGCTGTCAACTCTTCCTGGAGAAGGGGGAGGCGAGTTTAAGGATGTTTTGCTATCATGAGACTCTTCAACTGCTGGATAGTTCCTGGATCTAGGAATATGTCAATTGTCAGTTTCTTCTTGCATGGAACTTTAAGAAAAGGAATTCTGTATATAAAATTCTACTTTGTAGTTATCTGTAAATTATTTATTTTCTGTGCTGGTAATTATAAGACAATGGTCTTCCTCAAAGAAGTCTTTCATACCATACATCAGAAGATTGCCAAATAAACACAAATTACTTTTGAAAAACATTTTTCACTGTGGAGGTATAATTTGGGATTTTTGTTGTTCATTCATTCATTTATTTATATTTTATTCACTTATTTGACAAATATTTATTAAGCATCTTCTATGTGCCAAGCACTGTGCTAAGAGTTGGAAAAACAGATCAAAAAGGTTGAAGTGGATATTGCCCCAGCCTTCATGGAACTTAATGAGATGGTTTATTGTAATGGGAGTTGTGTATGCTCTGAGTGATTTGAAAATCAGAGGCAGTGTAATGTAGTGCAAAGAGGGAAACTAACATTTAATGAGTGCTTCCTGTTTAAGGCGCATGTTATCTCATTTCTCACCTTTCACTCTAGTATATCATCTTATGTCATGAATGCTTAGATCCACCACTTTTAAACAGTTATTTGAAATCTGGTATGAAACTGTCAGCATGTTCCTAATTATTCTATCAAACATTTGTTGAAAGACGGTTTGTGTCAGACGTGCTCAAGATGTCATGGATGGAGTAAATCAGATGGGCACTATTCTTGCTCTCATGGAGGTTGTATTTGAGTAGTTGTGACAATTATAAATTAGAACTAGATCTTTTACTGTTTTAGTGTTAATTGGAACTAATTCATCTTCCTGGTGAAGAAGAAAGATCCTTTCTTCTGTGGATGCTGGAGTCTATGTCTGTATTCCAGAGATCAATGAGAGCCATGCTGGGAGGGTCAGCGAGCAAGTGGATGAAGACAGTACGCCCTTCCCAGGCTCTGGTCTCTGGGAGAATGCAGACGGCGGGGCTGATGCCCAAGATGAAATTTGTCTTCCCTACTCCTCCACGCATGTCGTAGTAAATATAATATCAAAACAGGAGACAGGATTTATAGAAATAAATAGACCTTTGCCCACTCCCTTCTCTAAGTGTTGAAAAATGAGTTTGTTAAATTTTTTTTTTTTTAGAGAATAGTCACAATTATTTTGATATTCAAAATAATATTTTGTGAGCTATTAGATACCTACTCACTCACTTCTATTGAGGCACTCTCGCTCTGTCTCTCTTTTTTTCTCTCTGTCTCTCTCATTATCTATCAATAAATTCTGGAATTCGACCACTAAGAGTATTCAAAAAGCTTCTCTTGGGATCCGGAGAAGCAGCCAAGCATCCTATAGTATAAGTTGCTTAGCTACAGGGGGTAAAATTTCTCACAAGGATATTGACATAAAGTTTCCTTTCAAAATTCAGCTAAAATGCTGGTGGACAATTTTCTTTACAGGCAAAGCACAATGAAACAGAAGGTTTTATGGTTTTCTGAAACTGTATGGATTTTTGTTGTCTGTCAGGCCAAGACTTCAGAAAACTTTGCTCTTATTTCATCACAAAACTTGAGCTTGCAAACTCAATGCAGCTAAATATAAATGTAAATGTAGATGAAACTTTTACCCCTTAATATAAAATGCTTTTCATTTGATGTCTCTTCATTGCTGCCAAGATGAGTAGATAGACACATTGCAGCTTGTGGTTTCTGGATTTTGTTGCAAATGTTGGAGCAAGGGGTTGATTGATTGGTATAAACATGTAGCAATGGCAACAGCTGCTTTAAAATAAAAAAGCATAAAAGGGAATGAAATGATTTAAAATAAACAGTAGTTAACGTTTATGACATACATACTGCCTGGATATTTTTAATTTTCCTTGCCTTTGCTAAAAATGAAATACTGGTCCAGAGAGCAGTGAAATAACTGAATTCTAAATTCAAGTGTTCATGCCTCAGAAGTGCGAACTTTCTTTCAGACTTTTTTTAAGATTTTATTTCAGTGTCTTTATTGCATTAGGCTTAATTTCCCAGTAAATTTGACCATTTTTATTTGAATTTTGAAAATGCAGCAAAGTTACAGCAAATTGTAAGCCCTTCCTTACTATTAGCTTTTATAAAGTAGATATCAATGAAAAAGTATTGCCAAGTGCTTCCTTTGTTATTATAATTATCTACCTCGTGTTTTCATCAGTCAGTGATGTCACAAGTCATGGAATAGCTGCCCTCTGAAGTGACATTTTTGTTTTTCAAAAATTCTCAAACTTTTAAAGATGGATCTTTAAGCGATCTCTTTATAAATACCGAAACCTTGTTTCCAGGGACAATTGGGTTTAAACAGTCTGATATATGACAGGAATTTACTTTCTCTAACTTGGGAATGGTAAAAAGAACAATTTCTTTAACTTCCTTTTTAAATGAGTGTTTTCTAGTCATGTTCACAAAATGTGAGATTGTGAAAACCAAACTGGATGTTAGAGGCCATGCGGCCCAAACCTCCATTATTCTGATGCTAGTCTGACTGACGAGAGAGTGTGAGGGGCTTTCCCAACCACTAAGAACCCAAACAAAGTAGGAGAAAGAGCCAGAATTAGAACCCAAATCCCAATAACCTTTTTACATGTTTTAAACTATCTTTTCAGGATATGATATCAACCAAAAGATATTTCTTCCTCCTAAGATTTTACTCACACATACCCTTTTGTGGCTTTTTGCACTCAGAAAATATAGAACCACGCCTTCGTTTTAGGTCTTAATTATCCCTTTCATTTCTCATCTTTTCTTGGGAGACAAGCTGGATTATTGCTTCTGTGTTGCTGACAAAGAAATTGAGGTACAAAGAAAAGAGCTAAGAAGCACAATAAGACATTTCAGGTGCTGATTGAAGAAAAGATCTTTTGTAAATTTGTTGTTTGCAACTCAGGATTCCTTTTCCCACAAAAAGTTAAATTATGCATAATGCTTGAGTCTCTGTAGGAAAAAATCCAGAATACCTATTTAACATACCTTTCACCCAGAATGTAACTCTGAATGAAGTTCGCTGTGGAATAGACACGTGCCATCTGTAATGACACTTCAGTGGGGAACATGGACTCAGAATTTCATCATGGGATGTTGGGATGCAGAAAATACTGTTTAAAGGGCTAAAATGAGATACAACCTAGTCATTGATACAATACTTGGCATATATTAGGGTATGTTGTTCTTTTACTCTCATCCTGCTCCTTCTTACATCTTTTCTCTACACTTTTGTTGGTGAAACATTCTTGCTCTTTATCAGATATGTTGGTGTGCCCTTACCTCCAACACATTCAGAGCCCAGGAGAGCAAGGGGAGGGGAAGAAGTGGGTGTTTCACTATAGAATTAATGGAAGATGATTCCACCTGTACTTTAAAGGCTCAGGAAGGGCTTTACCCAGGGTTTTAAAGTGTTGAAGCTTATATATATTTGGTGGACTCACTTTAAAAATTTTTATGAATATAAACTTAGGATATAGGATATAGGAGAAATGCAAAATAAATATTTATCTAAAATGAGAACAAAAATAAACCAACTTAAAGATTTTTAAAAGATGAGAAATACCACAGACATCACAAAATTTTAAGAAACTAACATTTTAATTAACTCTCCAGTGCAACTTTATAATATTCTGTATCTATCTGTGTATAATACCCCATGTATATATATTTGCTGCAATCTCTTTAGCACTTTATATGACAATGACTGTATAAGATCTCTTCTATATCAAGAATATAAAAATGTTCCTCTATCATGATTGATTAAACTTTTTTATTGATATTGAGGGTACTTAAACATATGAGTTCCTGTATAGATGTGCTTCTAATTTGTAATGTTGTTACAGGTTTGTGGCCTCAGAGACTAGATTCCATACTTTCTATTTCATGTGATTCCCATCAAAGTGTGTTATGTATTTATACTTGTATAAGATTTATTATTAAATATCTTCCTGACAGATGGAACTCCCAGTTTGACTAGGTATTAGTGCAAATTGAATCCTCAGCTTATAATTTTACATTTCTGATGACTGGAAGAATTTTCCATAAACTGGCTTCTGACACATTACCTTTCAAATATTCTTTCTTCCCTACTCATCACTTGCTTCTGGTGCAGGGCACTGGGGAAACATTCATATAGCAGTATGTCAAGGTGTAAGAAATCAGTACTGGAGGTAATAGGAGTATTCCTAGAAACCATTCCTACACCGGGATAGTGAGCAGCAACTCATCAAGAATGGAAATGACTATGAAACCACAAAAATAATACACTGTGTACATTCAGTATACACCCAGGCTGCCAGCCTCCCTGACAGATGTCCTTCCTTCCTCACTCCCTCCTTTCTTCCTCCCCTTCCTCCTGCATCTTTCCTTTTCTCTTTTCTACTCTCTTGTTTATTTTTTTTAATTTAAGTACTTCAGAATTGCAGTTAGTTTAGTCAGAATTTTTAGTTCATTAACCATTATTAACTTTCTTGCATACATTGTCTATATTATTTCTTTTGATTTTTAAATAATATAATAACATAATGAGCATTCAAATGAATGCATAAAACAAATCAATAATTCACACAAACTCTGTGTTCCTCCACTAGAATATATTGTTAGTTTTACTTGTTATTAAACTTCATAAAAAGGGTGTCATACTGTTGTCGTCTTTTGGGACTTTTTGTTCTTTCAGTTTTACATTAACTAAAACCTCCCCATGCTATTTCAAGCTACCACATTCACTTGTGTTACACTGCTGCGTGCTAGTCATTAATCTTCCTCCTGGTGGGAATTTATATTGTTTCCAGTTTTTAGTAATTACAGTTAGTGCTGCAGTGAACACGCTTGTTGTGCCCTGGTGCTCATATGTAAGATATTCCTGAATATTTTCCCAGGAGTGAAAATATGGAACCGTAGTTTATCATTATTTAGCTTGTAACGGTAATCTTAATTTGTTTTTAAGACAACTTGTAACCATCATATTTATATTTGCAATGTGTAAAGAGATCTTCTTAATCTATTTCTTCTTCAACACATAATAGTTCTAGCCAATTGAACAAGGAGGGGAAAACGGTACCTTATTGTGGTCTTGATTTATACTTCCCTAATTAACTGAGATTACGTCTTCATATTTGGCCAACAGGACTTTGTTTGTTTTGCCCATGTTTTTATTTTTTTTAAAGATTTTTTTAGGAATTCTTTTTATGTTCTTGATACTAATCCTTTGTCAGTTGTATGTATTATAAATATCTTTGAGTGTGGCTTGAGTTTTCTTTTTTCCTTTGAAAATACATATTTTAATTATATAATCGTTTTTGTGTGTGTTGGATTCTGTTTGCTAATATTTTGTTGAGGATTTTTTGCACCTATGTTCATAAGTGATATTGACCTGTAGTCAGAAATTGACACAACATTTCTGAAAATACTACAATTTAAAAATGTTTTAATTAATGGAATTTATTAATAAACATATAATGTTCAACTTTTTTCAGGTTAGTGATGTTTGTGCCTTGTAAATAAATTTTTTTTATACCAAAGTCAATAAAAATATTCCTTTAAATTTTTTTTTTAAGTTTTGCTTTTTACATTTTAAAGTCTCAGTCTGCTTGGCATTGATTTTTGTTGCTGGTATGAGATAGGCTTTTAATTCCATTTCATTGCTATATGGAAAACCGTATTTCCAATTTCTGTTTATTGAATCACTTTTTGCTCTTACCCTGTCCATTGACTTCCACGACCTTACACTTCATCTGTGAAATGTCCATAAATTTCAAGTTGGTTTGTGGGCTATTGGTTACTGTCTTTATTATTGTAGATACTGTTATAGATCATAACAATTTACAATAATATAATACAATTAGAATGTACAACTGACATCTGTTAGTGTGAGTTCCTTTAACATTCTATTCCTGCTGTGTGTGTTCGTGTGTAATTTTTACACACAGCTGCACAAACATGGACACTTTTTTTATATCAGGGTCATTAATATATTTGCAGTTCCACTAAGTTCTGATTTTAATGGAATCCTCATGAACTAAATGAGGTGATGTTGAAAGAAATGCCTGGGTCTACCTGTCACCTTAGATGAAGATGTCCAAGCTTCAGCATGCATTAAAATCGCTTGGGTGGCTTGTTCAACTAAAGACTGATGGGCCCCACCCACAGACTTTCTGATTCAGGGGACTTGGAGTGAGGCCCAGGGATTTGCATTTCTATCGAGTTCCCTGGTGAGGTTAATGTTGTGGGTCTGAGGACCTTACACTGAGAACAACTTCCTTACACTAACTTTGCTTGTATAGTTCTTATGAAATTCTGTTTAATTCTTGTCCTTTCTGACCATAGCTTCATTGTCTTTGTTTTCTCACCATGTGGAGGCAGTGAGATGTGTTAAATTCTGCTTCTTTGGGAAAAGGACAGGTGGCTAAAAATGTTCTCTGGAGAGAAATAATTTAAATAACATTTAAAACAACAGGCTATCTATTGACCTTGCAGTGTAATAATATGTAATACTCCTTGCTGGCTGCAACAACTTGGATGTTTACCCTTTAACCATTTCACATACACTGTTGTATAAGGAATAGCGAGGCCTTGAGTTCTACAGGTGAGGGTATGAAAAGACAAGAGATAATTCACAGCTGTGTTCCCAGAGGGGAAAGGGGAACATCTATTCTGGAGTAACTATTCATAGATGACTATCCATTTATAAAGAGGTTACTTAAGCTGGTTTAAAGTAATTTGGAGATTTAGAGGACATTCCCAGGATTTTGGTCCTAGCAGCTCCCTGACCTTATTAGCCATGCCTGTAATTTATTTACTTTGGTTTCAACAGAGGCTTGCTCTAACCGAATGTCATGATTAATAAAATCTTCTTCAAACTCCGTCTATTAGCTTTGCAACTGTAGTTTCCGCTGAATGAAGGATACTGAATTTTAACCCCACAAGTGGAATTTCAGATTCATGAATGCCTAGTTCAATGAACTTTTTGAACCACTGTTTGATTGTGCATTGTGGAGAACATATTTTTCTTACAATCTTAGTTGCTCTATTACAATGGTACATAACAAAGACAACCATGTTAACAAAGATAACTCAATATTCATTTGTAAGGTAAAAACTAATTAAATACTACCATCTGCCTGGTCTTCTGTATGGTGATAGCAATAAAATGATGAGCAAGATTGGTACAGTCCCTTCTGGCCTTGATCTCATATTCTTACAGAGCAGACAGATAAGTAAATACCAATACTTACCAATAAAACACTGTATGGTAAGTAAAATGATAGACATGTTCCAGATGGAGCTGATGGGTCAAATGCGATCTGGCAGTGAGGCAGTGAAGAGATTAAAAAGTGCTTTGGTATAAATGAGACAGGAAGGAAGGGGGCCGAGCACAACCATTACAAGAATTATGTAGACATTGAGGATAAGACATAACTGGTTAGAACCAGCTAGACCCAAGATGGTGGGAGATTTGACTTCCAGTAGACCTTGAGCCTCATTATAGACTCACTGCAATACACTAGCATGCTAAATGACACACCCACAGGCAGCAACAGTTCCCAGGCTGACCACTAAGGCCAAAAAGTAGGTGGGGCCCAATTCCTGGAAATCCCCACCCCTTCTCCAAAACAGTTGGAATAATCCCTCCACTTGGCATATGAAATTACCCAGCCCATAAAAACTAACCACCCACACACCCCAGGGCCTCTATCCCTTCTGAGACACACTGCATTCTGTCTGTGGAATGTGTATCTCTCTGAGTAACCTTGCTTTCACTTTACCCACTCTTGAATTCTTTCCTGCGTGAGATAAGAACCGATTCTCTGGTAACACAGTGAGGAATGTGACACCACACATATGGTAAGGAAGCGAGAGCTTTCTCTACTCAACCTCAGGTTAACAAGTTGATACTCCTCCTCATATACGTCTTCTTTTGCTTTAAGCTGCCAAACTTTTATAATCAATACACATGAGTGAGTGAGCATTTTGTTTGGAATCCCATCTCAAAGGGCAGGCAAAGGAGACCTACATTCCACAGAAATAGTTAGCATTCCCGTAAACAGCAGGAAACAGGCTCTCAGTTTCAACACCAGGAGCTGGGTAATCACCAACCAGCTCTAATAGAAATGGAAATTCAGAAACACTTAATGTTTTTTCTGAAGTGGAGCATTTTGCAAAGTTTGTCCAAGAGCAAGTAGGTATGAGGGCTGTTGGACCTCTTCACTCCTTTTTTGTTGGTTGTTTCAAAGAATCCATTTTATCTACAGCTGGAATTTCACAGCAGCGATCAACTATTATAAACCAGAGTAATAGCATCCTTGGCAGTATTACTTGCAAAAATAACAGGGGAATAGCAGGAGACCTGCCAGGACCACTGTAGGGGCCTGAAATGCAAAGCTGCCTACACTTGTCAGATAATGGGATAAAATTCCCCTTGGCCTACCTGTTGTGCAAAATAAGGTCCCTTAGGTGATAAAAATCCCACGACCACCCTGCCCTTCTTTACCAGGCTTGACGTTCTTTCTTCCCACCTTGCCTTTGACTTCATTTTTTTTTTTTTTGGTCCAAAAATAAAATGCAAATGCTTAAATAGTCTTGCAATAATTAATGGCGTTCTATTTTTAAATATACATCTGCAATTGCAGGAAATATTCATAAAACTTGCCTCTTTTTTTGATCCAGCATCTTCTACTCTGGTACTGTCATCTTCTTTCAAGTTCCTTGTCAAAGAGGTGACTGAATGATTGACGCTGATAAAGTGAAAGAACTAAATTCCAGAAGGGAAGAAAAAGAAGAAAAGAAGAAATGTAAATCTCTCTTCTAACATCAACACACTTCACCATACTTGCAGACTTCATAAATCAGATTTGGTAATGAGAGCTGAAAGCACATGCTGTGTTAGAAGAAAATACGGTAAGTGTATGTCTGAAAATTCTTTCTGATCATGAACTGAAAATTCCTGTTAATCAAGACCAATTTTAAGTATGGGTAAGGATAAGGGTGCAAGGATCATATCTACCTCTTTGTATTTTAATATATTTTAAGTCCTCTAAAAGTGTTTAATGTTACTATGTATAAAATTATTCTGAAAGTCATAGAACCTCAGAGATAATTACAAACTGGCCCTTGGGGTATGGCCCTTGGGGTATTGTTCCAACAAATCACTAACAAATAAGAAAAATGCTTTGTATACATGCACACAACTTTAGATATTAAAGTATATCTTTGCCTGTGAACCTTGTTAGAAACATGATCCAGTGGGGGAATAAATGAGCACGTTTTCCTAAAGATTATTTCATTTTACATAACGTAATTGCTCCCCTTATCTTTCTTTCCACCATCTGAATAACAAATGTGTATTTTCCTACCAGTGTTTTGA
Source organism: Camelus bactrianus (assembly GCF_048773025.1). Lineage (NCBI taxonomy): Eukaryota > Metazoa > Chordata > Mammalia > Artiodactyla > Camelidae > Camelus > Camelus bactrianus. Next base: position 42,778,888 of record NC_133539.1, read on the forward strand.
GCTAGGTTTACTTGCAAATACATTTCTCAGTCTTGCATGGGAGGAGTTTCTTTGTACTGAAGCTGAAACAGTTGAACCAGGGAATTGATAAGAACGTTCCAGTGTATGGTAATTTAGTGCTTTGGCTCTCTGCTCCTGGGGAGCAGCACTTGGGTCTTGATGGGCTAGCGGTCAGAACAGGAAATTTTGCCAGGCTTATTTTAGTAGACACTGATTGGTTTAGCACTCGGCAATAGAGGCATGAACAAATTTTTCTCAACTGAGTGTAAGGACAGCAATAAAAAAGCCAAGGTACCACAGGTTGTGACAAATGAGCTCTACCGATAAAGACGGAGGGAACCGGAGCGAATTTTTACACTGTGCGCTTTCTTTGTGTTTATGAAACATTTTTCATTCCAACATCTCAAAACAATTTAAAACGTACTTATCAGTTGGAAGGAGGTTACTTCCCTCCTAAGGCATCAGGATGCTGACTCACTAGGTTCAGAGCTAACCCGAGGCCATTCACTACTTTGGTATAAAGGTGTACAGATTGGAATTATAAACATTTTTGACTCTCAAGGTCAAAATGGCTAAAATCTTGCTGTTCCAATCTCTGTATATCCTGAATCCAGTGCTTTCTCAACGAGAGAACCAGGAAGAGACTGAAGTGAACTCAGATGAGAGCAGACCCATTGAGAACTAAGCATAAAAGGGAGTATCTAGATTCATCTTTTAAGTTTTAAAATTGTAAACCATGTAATCTATCGATATAATCTATTGATATAATCTGTTGGTATCAAAATGTTTCATTTGAAGAAAACAACATTCTTAGACAATAAGCTCTAAATTTAAATGTATTACCAAATGTTTTAGAGCTGAGTGTTCTTTCTGGCTATTGAACCTACTAGAGAGTTGAGCTCAAGGTTCAGATTGACCGGAGTTTAATACCTATGCACAATGCTGAGCACATAATGGTGATGCAATGTAAATTTGTTTGAGAAAAATGATGTATAAAGTTAAATAAATTATTAATGCAACCTTCTCCATAGCATCCCATTTATACCAACCTCTACTATGTAACAACGCTTCACAACACAAAATATAAAAAATAAAAACAAACTGTCAAACACCTTTGATTAGATATTATTGCTTCTGCTTTATCTTTCTAATATTTGAAGTGATTCTGAGCTATGTCAGTCTAGGTATTTCTTTTCAGATGAATGTACCTTATATATCCTATATATATTTTTTTTTCTTTTATTGAGATATAGCTGACATACAATGTTATGTTAGTGTCAGGTGTACTACATGACGATTTGACATTTGCATACATCGCAAAATGATCACCACGGTAAGTCTAGTAACCGTCTGTCCCAGAGTTATTAGCATAATGTTGACCATATTCCTTATGCTGTATATTACATCCCTGTGGCTTATTTATTCTACAACTAAAAGTGTGTACCTCTTAGTCCCCTTTACCTACTTTGCTCACTCCCCCACCTACCTCCCTTCTGGCAATCCCTGTTTATTCTCTGTATCAATGAGTCTGTTTTAATTATGTTTTGTATGTTTGTTGTTTTGTATTTTAGATTCCACATACATAAGCATATATCTTTTTGAATTGGTGTTTTCATTTTCTTCAGGTAAATACCCAAAGGTGAAATTACTGGGGAGTATGGCAATTCCATTTTTAATTTTTTGAAGAAGCTCCAAACTGTTTTCCATAGTGACTGCACCAATTTACATTCCCACCAACAGTGCACAAGGGCTCCTTTTCTTCACATCTTTGGCAACACTTGTTATTTGTTGTTCTTTTTGATGATAGCCATGCTGGCAGGTGTAAAGTAATATCTCACTGTGGTTTTGATTTGCATTCTCCTAATGATTAATGACATTGGGCATCTTCTCATGTGTCTGTTGGCCATCTGTATGTCTTCTTTTGAAAAATGTCTATTCAGAGCCTCTGTTCATTTTTTAACTGGGTTGTTTGGTTTTTTGACATTAAGTTATATGGGTTCTTTGTATATTTTGGATGTTAACCCCTTACCAGATACATGATTTGCAAATATCTTCTCCTTTTCAGTAGGCTGCCTTTTCATTTTGTTGACAGTTTCCTTTACTGTGCAAAAGCTCTTTAGTTTTATGTTGTCTCATTGTTTATTTTTGCTTTTGTTTCCCCTGCCTGAGGAAACATCCTCTCAAATATTATTAAGATGAGTATTCAAAGAGCATACCATCTATATTTTCTTCTTAGAGTTTTATGGTTTCAGGTTTTGTATTTAAATCTTTAATCCATTTTGAGTTTATTTTTGTATATGGTATGAGAAAGTAGTCCAGTTTGATTGTTTTGCATGTAGCTCTCCAGTTTTCTCAACATCATTTATTGAAGGGTATGTCTTTTCCCCATTGTATATTCTTGACTCCTTTGTCATAGATTATTTGACCATATAAGGGTGGGTTTGTTTCTGGGCTGTCTGCTCTGTTCCATTGATCCATGTGTCCGTTTTTGTGTGTTTTTGTGTACCATAGTATTGTAGCTTTCTTATATAGTTTGAAATCAGACAGTGTAATTCCTCCAACTTCATTCTTCTTTATAAGATTGTTTTGGCTAATTGAAGTTTTTTGTGTTTCTATATAAATTTTAGAATCATTCATTCTTTTTCTGTGGAAAATGACATTGTTATTATGGTATGGATTGCATTGAATCTGTAGATTGCTTTGGGTAGTACGGTCACTTTAACAATATTACTTCTTCCAATCCATGAGCGTAGTCTATCTTTCCATTTGTTGTGTCATCCTAAATTTCTTTATCAATGCCTTATATTTTTCTGAGTAAAAGTTTTTACCTCTTTGGTTAGACTTCTTTCTAGATACTTTATTCTTTCTGATGCAGTTGTAAATGGGATTGTTTTCTTAAATTTTCTTTCTGATAGCTTGTTGTTAGTGTGTAGAAATGCCACAGATTTCTATTTATTAATTTTGTATCCTACAACTTTACTGAATTAACTTATAGTTCTGATAGTTTCTGATAGTGTCTTTAGGATTTTCTACATATATATCTTCCGTGAACAGTGACAGTTCTATTCTTTCCTTTTCAATTTGGATTCCTTGTATTTCTTTTTCTTGTCTGATTACTATGGCTAGGACTTTCAATACTATGTTGAATGAAAGTGGTGCCATTCAGTATCCTTGTCTTGTTCCTGATCTTAGAGGAAATGCTTTCCTCATTTCATTTTTGAGTATGATGTTGGCTTTAGGTTTGTTATCTGTGAACTTTATGTTGAAATATGTTCCCTATATACCCACTTTGTTGAAAGTTTTTATTATAAATTTATGTTGAATTTTGTCAAAAGTTTTTTTCTGGATCTTTTGAGATAGTTATATCCTTTTTATTCTGAATTTGTTAATGTCATGTATCACATTGATTTATTTGCAGATATTGAACCATTCTTGCTCCCCTGGGATAAATTCCACTTCATCATGGTATATGATCCTTGTAATGTATTGTTGAATTTAGTTTGCTAATTTTTGTTGAGGATTTTTGAATCTGTATTCATCTTTGATATTGGCTTACAGGTTTTTTTTTTTTTTTTTTTTTTTTTTTGTGGTGTCTTGTCTGCTTTTGATATCAGGGTGATGCTGGCTTCATAGAAGGAGGTTAGAAACATTCCTTCCTCTTCAATTTTTTTGAATAATTTGAGAAGGAGTTTTAACCCTTCTTTAAATGGTTGGTAGAAATCACTTGTAAAGCCTGGACTTTTGTTTATAGGGAGTTTTTTAGATTACTGATTCAATTTCATTACTGGTAATTGGTCTGCTTATATTTTCTGTTTCTTCCTGATTCAGCCTAGGAAGAAACTATATTTCTAGGAATTTTTCCATTTCTTCTTGGTTGTCCATTTTCTTGTCATGTAATTGTTAATAGTAATCTCTCATGATCCTTTGTATTTCTATAGTGTTAGGTGTAATTCCTGCTCTTTTATTTGTGGCTTTATTTATTTGGGCCCTCTCTCTCTCTTTTTTTCTGATGAATCTGGCTATAGGCTTATCAATTTGTTGATCTTTTCAAAGAACCAGCTCTTAGTTTTATTGAACTTTTCTATTGTTTTTAGTCTCTATTTATTTTCACTGATCTTTATGATTTATTTTCTTCAATTAACTTCAGGTTTTGTTTGTTTTTCTTTTCTAGTTCTTTTACATATAAGTTCAGATAGTTTATTTGAAAATGCTCTTGTTTCCTGAATTTAGCTTGTATTGCTATAAATTCTCCTCTTAGAACTGCTTTTGCTTTGTCCTGTAGATTTTGGATCATTATGTTTCCATTTTCACTTTTCTCCAGGAGTTTTTTGATCTCCTCTTTGATTTCTTTAGTGACCCACTGGTTGCTTGGTAGCACATAGTTCAGCCTCCATGTATTTGTGCTTTTTGCAGTTTTTTCCTTATAGTTGATTTCTAGTCTCATAGTGTTGTGATCAGAAAATGTTCTTGATATGATTCCAATCTTAAATTTATTGAGACTTGTTTTGTGGCCTAGCATGTGATCTATCCTGGAGAATGTTCCATGGGCACTTCAAAATAGTGTTTTCAGCTACTTTTAGATGAAATGTTCTCTATATTTCTATTAAGCCCTCTGGTGTAAGGTGTCATTTAAGGTCAGTGTTTCCTTAATTATTTTCTGCCTGGATGTCTGGATTTTTTGTATGTTAATGTAACTAGAGTGTTTAAGTCCCCTATATTATTGTGTTACTGTCAATTTCTCCCTGTATGTTTCTTAATATATGCTTATGTATTTAGGTTTCTATATTCAGAGTGCTTATGTATTTTCAATTGTTATAACTTCTTGTTGGATTGATCCTTTTATCATTATATAATGTCCTTCTTTGTCTCTTGTTACAGTCTTTGTTTTAAAGTCTATATTGTCTGATGTAAGTATTGCCACTCCAGCTTTACTTTGTTTCCATTTGCATGAGATCCCTTTCCATCCCCTCATTCCCAGTCTGTGTGTGTCTTTAGATCTGAAGTGAGTATCTTATAGGCAGTGTATATGGGTCTCATTTTTGTATCCATTTAGCCACTCTGTCTTTTGATTGGAGATTTAGTCTATTTACATTTAAAATAATTATTGATGTATATGTACTTATTGCTTGTTGATGTGCATGTACTTATTGATGTTTTGTTAACTGTTTTCTGGTTGTTTTTGTAGTTTTTTGTTGTTGTTCCTTTCTTCTTTTGCTCTCTTGTGATTTGATAAATATATTTAGTGTTATGTTTTCATTCATATCTCTTTTTTGTGTATGTATTTTTTATAGGATTTTTGTTTGTGGTTACTTTTAGGTTTAGATAGAGCAACCTGTGTATATAAGTGATTATTTTAAGTTGATGATCTCTTAAGGTTGACTGCATTCTAACAAACTTGCATATCTCCTCCCTCATGTTTAATATTTTTTGGTATCAAATTCACATTATTTTGTGTATCCCTTAACTACTGTTGTGGATATAGATGGCTTTACTTCTTTTATCTTTTAACTTTCCCATTAGCTTTGTAAGTGGTTGTTCTACTAACTTTAATGTAGTTTGCTTGCCTTTACCAATGAGATTTTTCCTTTTGTAATTTCCATATTTCTAGTTATGATCTTTCATTTCCACTTATAAAATTCCCTTTAACAAATCCTGTAAAGCCGATTTAGTGGGGCTGAATTCTTCTTTGGCTTTGGCATCTCTGTAAATCTCTTTATCTCTCTTTTAAGTCTGAATGACAGCCTTGCCAGGTAGAATATTCTGGGTTGTAGGTTATTTCATTTTATCACTTAGAATATATTGTGCTCTTCCCTTCCGGCCTGCCAATTTTCCACAGAAGTCAGCTGATAGACTTACGGGAGTTCTCTTGTACATAACTGGTCACTTTTCTTTTGCTGCTTTTAAGAGTCTCTCTTTATATTTAATTTGATTTATTTGCAGATATTGAACCATTCTTGCTTTTTTTGCCATTTTAAATACAGTGTGTTTTGTTGTGGTCCTTTTTGGGTTCCTCTTGTTGGGAACTCTCTGTGCTTCCTGGACTTGGATATCTGTTTCCTTTCCCAGGTTAGAAATGTTTTCAGCTATTACTTCTTCAAATAAGTTCTCTGCCCCTTTTTCTCTCTCTTCTCCTTCTGGACTCCCATAATGGGATTGTTAGTATGTTTGAGGTTGCCCCAGACATCTCTTAAACTTCCCTCATTTTTTAAAATTCTCTTTTCTTTTTTTTTTCTGTTCAACTTGGATGAACTACTCTCTCTCCTATTTCACTCCTAGATCTTTCCTCTGTATCATCTAATTTGTTGATTCCTTCTAGTGTTGTACTTTTTATTTCAGTTATTATATTCTTCAGCTCTGTTTGGTTCTTCTTTATATTTTCTAACTCTGTTGAAATTCTCACTGTATTTATCCATTCATCTCTCAAGCACCTTTATGATCATTACCTTGAACTCTTTATCACATAGATTGCTTATTTTCTCTTCCTTTAATTCTTTTTCTGAGGTTATGTTCTGTTCCTTCATTGGGACATCTTCCTCTGTTTTCCTCATTTTGCCTAATTCTTTGTGTTTATTTCTATGCATTAGGTAGGTCTGTTACATTTCTCAGTTTAGAAGTGGCCTTATGGAGGTTATGTTTCATGGGCCCCAGCAGCACACTCCCCTCTGATCACCAGAGTTACATACTCTCCAGGTGATCCTTATGTGGTCTGAGCAGGCCCTTTCATTTTGGTGGGTCCAGCTACTGTAGGTGTGCTACTAATTGCTGGTCCCCATCCCCGTTGGCTGCAAAGTCCTGCCTCGTTTGGTGGCAGCTATTCCACTGGAGGTTGTGGCCAGGGCCTTGGGGAGCCAGCTTCAGAGCCCAGAGAGCCCAGGGGTTGTGCCATCCCATAGGTGGGTGGGGCCATATCCTATAGGACTAGGGGGAATCCCGGCTCTAATAACCCATTGATGGTGGGTGGGTAAGCCCTTGGCACTAGCAGGCTAGAGGAAGGATTCCAAAATGATGCTTGTCAGCATGAGTTTTCTCCTGATAGAATGAGCTCCCCCAAATGGCTGCCTCCTGTGTCTGTGTCTCCAGGGGTTTTCCCAGTTGCCTCCTTGCTCTCCAGTGGGCTCTCCAAGACCAGCAAGTGGGTCTAACCCATGATTTTTTCAAATTACTGCCTGTGTTTGGGAACTCAGAGTGTGTGAGATATACTCGTGCCCTTTAAGGGCAGCCTCTGTTTCCTACAGCCCTCTGAATTTCCTATTCACAAGCTCTGCTGGCCTTCAAAGCCAGATGTTCTGAGGTTTGCTTCCAGTGAAGGACTCCAGGCTGGAGAGAACTGATGTGAGGCTTGGTCCCCTCACTCCTTAGGGAGAATGTCTGTAATTATGATTATCCTCCCATTTGTGGGTCACCCACCAAGGGGTGTGGGTCTTGACTATAATATGTCTCACCGCCCCCCCCCCCCCAGCAGTCTCATTATGTTTCCTTCTTTAGTCTTTAGTTGTGGAGAATCTTTTCTGGTACTCTTCAGGCCGTTCTCGTAGATAGTTGCTTTTTAAATAGTTGTAATTTTGGTGTCCCTGTGGGAGGAGATGAGCTCAGAGTTTTCCTAATCTACCATCTTGGTCACACATCTCCTTGTACGTATATTTTAAAGATGTGTTGAACTTCTAAGATAATAAGGCTGAAGGCAGTATGTCTTGTTTTCATGATGTCTAGAGTAGCTTGCAAATCATAATGACACAGACCATCTTCCTAGTTTTTTAAGCTCTGGAACTTGCAGAGGTTCCCAGAGGCTAATAAATGATGGGGGAATCTCATAAATGTAATAAATACATAATAACTAACTAGATAAATAATAGATATATAGTTTTGCTATTGACTTTTATGAGAGATAACATGTGTGAAGGAAGGAGAGATACAGATTAAGAGATAAAGATTAAGTGCTTTATAAAAGGATCCATTTAAATATAATATATTGCTGTTATTTTAGAGGAAAATACTTCCCCATAAGTAAAGGGCCTGTCAGCATTTCTACTGGAAGCCTTTATTTTAAGGATGTGTAACTCAACCCTAAATTGTGCTGTCGGCTGAAATATGGTATATAAAGTTTCAGTGTCATTGCCATTTTTTTCTACATTTCAAATCACAAAACCCCACATTTTTTTTTCACATGTGGACATTAATCTAAAGCAGAAGTCAGTAATTGCCAATGCTATCAAATTTTATTCCATCTGAATAAGATGATATTTCCTAAGATATCAAGGCTGCCAACACTAAGGAACATACATAAATAGCTTTTTGTGATTCTGCTTGATGTCAGTGTTTTGGTCAAATATAACGTGTAGGTGGATGCTGTAATACTGGCTTCCAAGTCATTTGGAGGAAAATAATTATGCCTGGGGCACTGGAAAAATTTCAATTTTGAGCTAGAGATGTGAAAGTATTAACAATCACGCCTACTGAGATGAACTATCTACTCTTGACATTTAAAACTAGTCTATTCATTTCTATTCTTTATGGGCTAGATGTCTATTTCAGGAATTTATGGCAAACATCTGATCCAAAAGTAGTTATGTTCTTGACAACAAAAAGTGATAAAGAAGCTGTAGAGAGCAATGAAAATTGATGGGGATAGAGAGTGATAAACAGCAAAAGAGACCCATTAAGGGCCAGATGATTGGTAGGGCCCAAGGAGAAGGGACTGAGAGGTAAATTGGAGTGCAGGTTGATCATTTCACAGGTGCAGACAGCCAGCTCTCCCCAACATTCCTGGTTTGTTCGGAATTGAAATCTGAAGGCAACTTGTTAGACTTTGGGTCTGACATCATTCTGCATTTGTGAGAGGAAAAGAGGACCATGACTCCAGTGTTCAGGGAACTCAGTGTCATAAAATCAGCAAGTTTCAAGGCAAATTCACAGAGCATTATTTTTTATCAGGATTGAGCAAAATAAAACTAAAAGTGTGAAATGTGGTTTCTAATGAGTTCTAACTTTTAAAAGGATAGTATAATCTTCTATTCAGGTATTAGGGACTCACATTTGATCAATTTTCTTTTTCTAAGAAGACTTAAAATAATTCTGGGGTTTCAGAAGTAAACTTTAAGAATTTACTTCTTTTTTCTCTCAGCAAACAAAAATAAATACAGAATCATATTTGCTTATCATTTGTGGAGAAATTTGATTACGATCTGTTTTCAGAAACAGGTAGAGGGAATGCTTACTATCTTCCTGGGTGTTCTGAGTATATTAATTCATTTATTCTATCCATGCAACATCTATGAAGAAGAAATTATTTCCCATTTATGTAGATGAGGATGCTTAAGCTCAAAAAGATGAAAGTTGCCTGCAGCGCTCACATAACTAGTGAATTACCAGAGATGAGTCTGGCTTCAAAATCTATTCTCTTTCAATGAAAGCTAATTATATACCATGTTATGTAAAATGTGTTAACCTGATATGTTATTTTAAGGATTAGCAATTTTCCCCCTAAATTAAAATCTATTGATTTTTACTTCAGGAGTTATTTATTAGTATCTACTAACAAATGTCTAGCACTTAAGTATTTACAAAGTGACTTTTAAAATATTATCTGATTTGAAACTCACGATGTTTTTGCTGGCTTATTGATGGACTGTTAACTGCTTCAGGGCACAAATATCGTCTTCTAATTTTTCTATGTAGCACTCATTTTTCCACCTTCCAGCACACTGCTAGGCTTGAAATAGGTTCTCAAAGAAAAGTTTCTGATAGATTTAAATATCATCTGAGAGCCCATATGAAGAAATAGATGTTTGTCTGGCTTCTTTTGTACCTACAGTGAAGCATCAGCTCACTCCATTTTTATTTGTCTGTAGGATGCTGAAGACGCCTGCAATTTGTGTTGAAACTTGTCTTTGATTCAACTTGCCCAATATTAGCAGCAGAATGCTAATATTGTCTATTGGCTTCTCTTTGTCCCCTGGCTTCTGGATTGAGCTTTGGTACAAATGTAAGACTCCTTCGCTCAACCAAAGTGTGAAGAAGGAAGGAAAGACGAAAGTGGCCTTATGGCAGATGGAGAGTTCCATGTGGTTCCTGGCCCAGGAAGACCTGTACTGGCCCTCCACAGACCATCTGTCCAGTGGGGACTCATAGAAATAGGAATGGATGTCAGGGTGGAGCCAGAAGGAGATGGATGCCAGACATAATGATTGAGGTCTGGAATCGGGAGTCATGTAGTTGAGTTTTTCCAGCTGGCCCCTGGCTCTCCCAGTAGCCTCTTTTATGAGCAGGTCTTTCCTGGCACCTTCTCTCTTAAGGTACCTCCCAGAGGTGGTGTCCTTCCTCCTCAGAACACAGTCGGAGGAGTGGGAGTTTAATTATTATTGATTCTATGTGTACATATTAATCATGAAGCTATACTAGGAATCCAGATGTTTAAGTGGTGAAAAGATTTTCTCAGGTTCAAGGTATGTTGAAAAATATGAATTACCTAACTTCTAATTTTATGTTACTAAACAAAAAATTGTAACAATATTCAGTAGCTGAATTCCCATCTTACAAGCTTGCATATACTTTCCTTCTCCTTACCCTCCAACATCCAATTGTAAAATATTTTAAAGGAAGATCCTGACAGTTTAAATAATTAATCCAAAAAATGGGATTGCTTGAATTGGCATAGTATCTCTTTTAATGTCCTATTCTAAAGTAATTTTTAGAAAGTTTTTACTATTTTGTATTTTATGTATTTTCATTCACAGATGCATCCAAGTATAGGGAAATAAAAAGTCTTCCTGTGTGGTCCCTGATTGTCCAGATATCTGGAATCTAACAGTCTAGGAGTGAACGACCAGAACAAGTGCTGGTGACAGGGACACTTCAGGGCACCGTGCTAAGTCCTGAGACTGACTTTAGGCTGGGAATGGAAAAGGAACCGTGTCCTGGGGAAAATGGGCAAAATGTGGGATGAATGGCCATTTGCTTCCTTATTTTATTCTTTTCTGTTATCCTACTGATGAAAGCAACGGAAGAAAGTAAAAGGCATAGTATAAAATTTTCTTTTCTAATATGTTAAAGACAAGTACCTTCTGGACTGAAAATGAATGCAATATATACTAAGTTTCAGCTGGGAGCAATTTTTCCCTCCTAGGCAGCGATAATAAGTTTGTTCTGGAGGCTTATGGGTTTTATAATGGAAATGCTGAACCAAACTTAACAGAGGCCTCATGTGAGAGCATGGATATAATAACAGCTCCCAAACCCCCAAAACAAAGAGGACGGCGAGATCCTCAGTGAATAGGAGGGAAAGACTGAGAAGTACATAAAAAAATGCATGCCCAGAAAAGAACAAATACGTGTTTTCAGTATTACAGCCCAACATTTTGAATTATCTGGGGGGGATGATTCGGGTGGCTGTCTTTACAATGGAGTTAAATTGGTTTCTTATTTTAGCCACTTGCATTGGTTCAGCCTCACTCTGTTCCATTCTAAAAATGCACCCGCATAGCAGTCAGCTGTGGGGCACTTGACTCAGTGTGCATGTCTGCTGTGAGATTAGGGTAAGTGGATCGGACCTCGAGAGCATGGATTTTGAAAGTTTGATAGGTGGCCTGAACAAGCTAAGTAAGGCAAATCGGAGCAGGCGCCAGCCTCTAGCACTCTTCACAACATTCTCCGTGTTTTAAATGAATCCATTGGAATTCAGTCTTTTGGGGTATGTTACACTTGGAACACTTAACCATACCTATCTTAAACACTTAAATTTTATTATTGTTGAATTTCTGGCCTATTAAATCATCAGATAAAATAATGGTGCCTTAGCAATGAATACAATTTAAAGCAGACCGTACGAATGAAACCAAGAGTATCAGAATATCTTCCTTCCTATTAAATTTGCACAACCGCACGTGTGTGTCAGCAATCACAAATTAAAGAAGCAATTAGTCTGAACAGGGAAAATGTGAAGCTGATACTTAATACACCAACAGACTGTGAGCTTGAGAGCCTCCATTTCTGGTACAGTTGCAAGCAGAATTGCAAAAATTTGTTCTACTGAAGTACATCATTCTGATCGAATTTAAAAAAGCAATACTGGTAAATTGCATCCCTATGTCATAAATCCACCTTTTTAGAGATTTATGGATGCTAGAGTTAACTGACACGATGATTTATATCATCTGTGATTAAAACTGAGTGGCTTTATTTGTCTTAATGCTGTTGCCAAAGAATTAGACTCCTAAAACAGTAAAATGTCAAGGAGAGGCATTTAATGCTTTTCAGCTGAGATGACTCCTGCAGTGCTTGGGGACCTGTCCATGAGCAAGTGGCACTAAGGGAAAAGGGAAAAGTAGATTGTCAGTTGTATTTACTGAAACAAAATGTATGGAATTGTTTAATGCAAGCAAATAGAGGAGGAAAATCAAGGCAATTTTCATACCACGTCCTATTGTTCTTTACTCTGCTTCAGTATTTGATTTCCCTTCTGATCCACTGACTCCTTACTTCACCCCCACTGACCACACACACACACACACATTTAACAAAAGTTTTTGAACTAGAGGTGAATAGAAATTAGGTTCTCCAGATACATTCTTAATCCTCATGTTCATTTGCAATCGATGATTCCAAAACATTTTAAATTTCTGAGGGCGATTCTGAACAGCTAAAGTGAGCATCAGAATGAGTAATTTACTTGTGGAATTACTGCTGAAATCCAAGAATTTACGTTTTTCTGTTATAATGGAGGAATGCACCAGTACTTCTGAAGTATCCTTTCTGTTCACTGGTCATCAGACCTAGTGCAGAAACCATCGACTTAATTTTATAAAATCGCCATTCCCCCATTCACCTGGAGTGGCTTTCCGAATATTTTTGGTGGAATCTTTTCTTCAAATAGCATGACATCTTGAAACTAGATGTTTTTCAAAATTAGATATGAAGAGTAGTAAGTTGTCTGAAAATAGCCAAGAAAATTATCAAAGAGAAAAACAGTGAGGAGAGGCATGCTTTATCAGCAAGTAAAATATTCTCTAAAGACATAGCAATAAAAACAATGTGATGTTGGCATTGAAATAGAAAAAAAAATGAGTGGATTAGAATATAGAACCCAGACATATAAGATGTGATAAGGTAATTTTTCATTTGGTAAATAATAGTTTTACTTAATCAACAACTCTAGCACAATTGGCAATCTTTCAGAAAGAAAATAAATCTGGATTTTACTTCATATAAAAATAAGCAATGGATGAATTATGTATTGAAATTTAAATATTTGCAAATTATGTAAATCCATGTATAACCTAGATGTTTGGAAGGCTGATGTAATAAAGACAAAAATCTTTACTGGACAAAGCAAAAATAAAAACAAAAAATAGACACATTTAGCTACATAAATGTTTAGAAGAATATCTGTATGACAAAATATACCATAAACAAGTCTATAAGAAATGATTGAAGGAAATATTCACAATACATATGAGAGATCAACAACTTTAGAATAAAATGAGCCCTTACAAATTGATAAAACAATAACAGCAAGAAAACATAGAAAAATGAACACAGTGAATCATGAGTGGATAGTTCACAAAAGAGTAAATCCAGAGAGCCAATGAACATTGACAGAGGTTCAGCCTCACTGCTGGTCAGGGAAGGCCTATTTTAAAAAAATGACATACTCCTTATGCTTATAAGGTTGATTGAAATTGTAAGAGACAACATTCTTTGCAGAGTCATAGAATAAAGGGTAGATTCATACTTTGCAAAGAGAAATGTTATTTATTATATAGTCTTCTTATAAAAAAAATCTGGCAACCACTATTAAAATTGAAAATACACGCACCCTTCAACTGAGCATTGCTTCAGGTGGGAATTTATTCTACAGAAAAATAAACTACTAGGATATATGAAAACTGAAAACAAAGTAGATGTCCATCAGAAGAAGACTGGTTGAATAAATTACTGTAAATTCACAACAGGGAATAATGCTGCTAAGGAAAATATAAAAATTTTCTCTGGGACAGTTGACTTGGGAGAGATTTCCAAGATGTAGTATTAAATGCTAAAAGCAGAAGACAGATAAGCATATGAATGAGAAGAATAAGATTAGGACGACCGTTACTAACAAGAGCCTCATTATTATGTTATGATTATGAGTTATGGAAAGACACAAACCAGGTTATCAATGCTGGCTATTCAGGAGAGTGGGAGAGACAGGAGAAAGGCAGAGGTGTAAAAGAAAAGGGAAGAAATCAATAATAAGAAGAATGTGTTTGCTGTGATCTCGATTATGGAAATGTTCAATAACATTTTGCTGGTAGTAATTTCAGAGCAGTGAAACTTTGGGGAATTTATATGTCTTAGTTACAGCCAAAGACCTAAAGCTGAGAAAAGGATAAGCCATGTACCAATAAAAAGGAAAGAAAAATGCAAGACCATTCTTATAGTTCTTGCTGATTTTAGTTCATCATCCATATCCAAGCTACAAAAAAGAGCATTTGAATGTTGGAGAAAGAGAATTTTTTTAATCAGATCAAAAAGGCATTTCTTCTCCTTTCCAGTTGGAGGATAGGTTTTCCCCCAACTCCTCAAGTAAGTGTTTGTGCATCAGAAAACCATCAGAAAGCTGAGCATGTGTTCCAGACTATAAGGGACGGAGGGACTCGTGAAATATATGAAAGTGAGAATCTTTTTTTTTTAAATTGAAGTACAGTCAGTTACAGTGTGTTAGTTTCTGGTGTACAGCACAATGTCCCAGTCATGCATAGACATACATGTATTTGTTTTCATATTCTTTTTCATTAAAGGTTATTACAAGATATTGAATATAGTTTCCTGTGCTATACAGAAGAAATCTGGTTTTTATATCTATTTTTATGTATAGTGGCTAACATTTGCAAATCTCAAGCCCCCGAATTTATCCCTTCCCACCCTCTTCCCCCAGTAACCATAGGATTGTTTACTATGTCTGCAAGTCTGTTTCTGTTTTGTAGATAAGTTCATTCGTGTCCTCTTTTTTCTTTTTCTTCTTTTTTAGATTCCACATATAAGTTATATCTTGTTGAAGTTATCTCTGGCAGGAAAGGCTGTGATGTGCTGGCAAAGGCTTTTACTACCAGACGTTGGTAGGGAAAGGATGCGTGCATGTTTCAGGTGGGCAAAGAAGTAGATTCCACTCAGAGGACCAGATTGGGGTCTCCTTGAGTAGTGCCATGAGTAAGAGGCCCACTAGGATGGTTCGTTGACCCTCAGCGGAGGGAGTCTGAATGGTACGGGCTGGTGAAGGCTGGTACCAAAGGGAGATTTGTAAGTGGCTGTCCAGGAGAGGCATTCCCCTTGTCATGGAAGATTTTCAGCATCAGGGGTCTCTGAAGAACCATCCGAAGTGCTCCTTGAGAGAAAGAGTCAGCTTTGAATTTCGGCCACACCCAGAGGTCTCCCATGCAAATTACAAGAACATTAGTCAAGTAAGACTTCTCCTGTCCCTTATCTCCCTCTTCTCGCTGGACTCCTCACCTTCACCTCCTGCAAATAGTACAGAAACAACACAGGGAAAGGGGACACGTGGATAAAACCTGCTTCCCTTCCCCCTGCAGCTCCCCAGCCTGAGCCAGGGAGAGCAGGAGTTTTACATTGAATGAGAAGCTGAAATCTCATTCACAGACAGCACTGCAGACTTTTTAATTCCCTGACTGTTGAGATAACTTGTTAGTTAATGAAAATGACTAGGAGAGTTACAGGATCTGCCTGAAACCTCATTCAGAGGGAGAGCAAAGCAAGTCAGGAGAGGAGATTTGAAGATGTAGCTAGAAAGAGTAGCAATACTCTCTGTCTGCACTCCCCTGAGTCTCTCCCCCTCAATGAATTAACTACAGGTAGCTTTTATGCATAGCTAAAGAGTTTTAAAATTATCATGTGTTTATATACAGTCAGACACAAAATCTAAAGCTGTTTCCATCGATAAACAAAATAGAGAATTACGTTCGGGATTTCAAAATACAAAACAAAACATAAAATACTGGAGTTTCTCTGACTGAAGGCCTCATTCACAGGTTTTCTTTCAGCATCCATCCTCGCTCGCTCCCACTCCGTTACCTACCATCACTGCCACCTGAACACGTAGGCATCTCCACAGAACCCGAGGGATCTGTGTTCAAGAGTTCAAACATCCCTGATTCGGAGCGTGTAGAGTAAATGGTTTCTAGGAGGTTGTAGCAAAAAGACGTGTTTCTTGAGTGCCTACAATGTGTCTCTCACTTTAAGCACATTCTTTTTAGTCTTCTTACTAACCCGTTGATGAATTCCAGTATCGACTTTGAGAAGCTGAAATGTGAAAATAGTAAGTAACTGACTCAAAGTCACACAGTAATAGAATTGGGGACTAAACCCAGGTTTGTCTGGTTTTGAGGTTTCTGCTCTTTATGTTGTGATACCGTGTGGCTTTTAGGTCTAAAGTGGGGTTACTGAGGTCCATGAGAAAGTGGACTGCCTTTTGGCTATGAGGCAGAACATAAAGATTCTTGAAAGAGGACTGAGTTGCATATGAACATCTTTCTCTGCACTATCATGTATTTCTTCCACTTAAGGACTTACCCAACCAAAAGATTCACCTTAGTGATCTGAGGAGACACTGAAATGCTCTGCTGAAGTCTGAGAATTTGGTTCGTTGATTTATTGTATATCTAGGAATTATTCCTTATAACAGGATACAAATTTATTCTCTTTCCTAAAGCTATTAGAGGAATGGGTAAAAGAGAAGACAATCCTGTTCTGAACAGCGCAAATGAACTTTCAGACTGGAAGGCTGGTATGGATCCTTTGTTCACTCACTCACCCTGTCAGTCAACAAAACCTTACAGAATATATATTACATTATAGGCTGTACTTCAGGAACAGAAAATAAAATGAAAAACGGAATCAACAAAGTCTGTGCCCTCTCAGATCTTATGATGCGGCAGAAGTGAGAGCCATAAACATGTAAGTGAATATTCTCATAATTTCAGATAGTACATTTTTAAAAGAAACGTAAAGCAGGGGAAATACAGAGAATTATTAGGTCGTGTCATCTCAGATGACACTCAAAACCCAGATAAAGCAAGGCAGTAAATCCGGTTTTGCCTTTCAGAGCCTCAGTTTTCCCATTTCCAGAAAGAGAGGGGACAGAGCTAGTGATTTCTAAGGACCACTTTACACCAGTGTTACTCAATTCCTGGCCAATTTGGTTAGTTTCTCTTTATCTGTAGCACTCCATGTGGGTACTAACACGTTAAAACGGTTAAGTAATTTAATGTTTTCCACACTGGACTTTAGAACATGTTACATGTGTCTGAGGGATAGCAGATTTATATATATATATTTGGGGTCAATATTAAAATGCCCAAGCATTCCCTAAACATCTAAGCAATATTCATAGTAGAAGAGACAAGTCAGTCTAGCACTGTTAATTCTGAATTAAGTTGAGAGTAGATTGAATTATACTGTTTTATTTGCTTGTTTCTTTGTTTCTATAAGGTTCAAATTTGAAAAATGGCAGTGACTCCCAGTTCAGAGCACCAGATTCCAATAGGAATTGATTATTTACCACGTGCCAAGTACTTAATAACAAATCTATGTAGTAGGTGTTGTCATCCCTCTTCAACAGAGGAGCAGTCATGGCATGGACTAATTAAATAACTTGCCAGAGTTCATATCAATTATAATGAAAGCAGGCAACATATGAACACAGAATGGAGTATATTTCTTAAAGTGTATATTAAACTTTCTTGCCAAGTAGCTGTTTGCACCCAGAATAGTGCCCATCATATAGTAAGTGCTTAATAATGTTGACTATTATCTGCTAAAGGACATATAAATGGTGATCATTGGCAAATTGCTTAATTCTTCTAGGCTTTATTTTCATTCATCAGTCAGGTTCCTGGCAGAAAACAGATGGCATGCACAGAGTAATTAAAGGGAAATTAACAAAGGTACTCATTAGAACATTGTGGGAAAGGTTCAGGAAAACCAAAAGGGGGTGATGCTTCACCTCTGGGCTAACAAAGGCTGGATTATCACCACCAAGTCTGAAGGGCCAGGGGAAGGAGAAGCTACTAGGACCCCAGGAGAGCTACAGGTGTACCTACAGCTGCCTGGCAGACACTGACTTTACACCGAGCAATGCAGCCACTGCCAACACCCTGAGCTGAAGTGGTAGAGCCAGGAAGACAACTTGGATCTTTCTCTCTCCTACTCTTCAATCGCTTGCTGCTCTCTCCATTGGCCAGACCCCAGGAGAATCCAGAGAGTGAAGGGACCTAGGTTAAACAGTCTTTAGAGGTCAGCTTTCTGAGGACCCAGAGCAGAGCAGAAAATGGTAGAAAGAGCTAGTGGGGCAGAGAACTAGCTAGCGCATTCACCTTCTATAAAATGAATTTATTAACCAGTACTTTCGTGTTCCTACAAAACTCAGTGTTAAGTGCTGTGGAGTATTTCAAATGTAAACAATAATGTCTGTGCCCTCAAGGAGCTTAATTTTTAGAAATGGAGTTTGATATGCCACCAATGTGTAGCTTAAACGTAAAATTCTAAATATTAAGACATTAAAGTGCGGGCTCTGGTGTTACAGTGTACATTTGGATAAGCAGCTTAAACATGTAGGAATCAACTCTCTCATCTTGAAAGATGAGAACAGAAACGGTATCTTTCTCATTGGCCTATGTTGAGGATTAAATGAGCTGATTCATGTAAGCATTTAGAACAATGACTGACATATTGTAAGACTTAATCACGTTGGCTATTAATATTACTATTATCTGCCAAGTGTGATACTGGAGGTGTGGGCAAAGCCTTAGAGCTTATCCCAGAGGAGAGAGCATGACCCTGGAGGGGCTGGACTAGATATCATGAAGGTCTTTTCTAGGTCCTGAGGTTTCACAGCAGTTCCTCAAGGTCACACTACAGGTGTAGGCAGTGTTAGAAATACTGCCAGTTTCCGATGTGGATTCAACCACCTGACCAGCCTCCTTCCTTCCTCTGAGTCTAAAGACTGTGTAAAGCAACCCTCCTCAGGCTGGCCATAAATGAAATATGGCACCAGCTACTTAGATGTACTAAAAGGCTTATATTAAGGATGATGGTATTGATGATCTAAAATACTTACTGGCACTCGAACCCAAGGCAGTGAGGCATTTTACAAATCAGCCAACATCCCTTGTCATCCTAGGTCTAAATTGTGAGCTCCTGGGCTGTATATCACAGATGTCTTTCTGTCATGTGTGCTTTTCTCCTTGGAAGGCAGTTTATTATTTTTATCAATGTTAATGCAATTGCCATTATTTTTTTTTGATGAAGTATATGTGTCTATCCAAATCTGGCTTTAATGAATTTCTTTTGGATCAATGAGAAGTACGCTGATAGCTTTTTCTTTCCCTTTCTCTGTAAAATGTTCAAATGTTTATTGCCAAGGTTTTTTTTTTTTTAATTGACATATAGTTGATTTACAATGTTGATGTACAGCAAAGTAATTCAGTTATACATATACATATATATATTCTTTTTCAGATTCTTTTCCAATGTACGTTATTTTAAGATATTGAATATAGTTCCCTGCGCTATATAGTAGGACCTTTTTGTTTATCTATTTTATATAGGCTTTTTCTTTAACCAAGTATCACTAAGTAGTTTAAGTTTTAATTTTATTCTATACTTTGATGACGAGTAATATCAAATCAGTAAAACAACAGGAATTGTCCTTTTGCAAGACAGAAATAAGCTTCGAACTAAAATGGCAGAGTAAGAAACCGCCACCCCGACAGCCTTACAGAAGCTGGAATGTTCTGAAGGCTTGGTTTTCTCCTATGGTAAGAAAGCATGGATAGTGTCTTTCTCTCATGCTGTGGTTTGCTTTATTAAGTGACAGTGATTTTTGGGTTTTTTTTAATATTAAAGGCTGGAAGGAAGCTCAGAAAATCTAAAGGAAAATCCTGCCCTTTATAAATAAGAATATGTGGAAATCCAAGCTGGTAACTTAATCTGGCTGGCTTTTAATTTTTTTTTCTCTGTTGCTAAGGTTGCTGAATGGTAGGTATAAAAATGAGTTTAAAGCAAGTTCTTAGGACCATCTTTGCCCAACAGCAGTCACAGCATTTATAAGCAGCAACCCTGTCCATATGGAAGAGAGAAAAGCTAGAAGTGAACATTACATCATCCCTTCCACATTAGACAAGTTAATTAGCTGGTTCATAATCACAGACTCTGCTCCAAATGAAAAGAACAGCTTTTCTTCTTTTGAACAGGAAAGGCACAGGAGGTGCAATACCTGGGCAATTCATTAACAGTAAGAATGTTTTCAAAGAAGAAATTCTGAATTTAGTTTATCCTGAAATTCAATTCATAGTAACTAAGGTGGTGGCTGGCTTTTGCAGTTTCCCAAAACAAATTTAAAATGTAAGAATTCCTTTTGTGTCTATCAGAAGCAACCTAAGGCATTTAGAGGCTTTACAAGGATTCTTTCTTTTAAAAAAAAATATTAAAACTCTAGTGTACTGAGTAAGCTATGGAACCTTGTAATTGAAGAAACAGTTTAAAATGTCAGATCCAAAGTAGTTCCTAAAATAACTTGAAAAATGGAAAGTTCTGTCTAAGTTTCTGACTGTAATGTGTCAGCCCCCCCCCCCCCACGCTAGAACAATTTAAGGATTTTATGTAAGTATCTAAGTATCAGAATTTTTATTAGTATCTAAGACTTCGGAATTTTCCATCACCAGAAAAAGGAGGGGTGTGAAGGTCATGGAGGCATATGCTCTGGTAGCTTGAAAGGTGAATCTGGCTGATTAGAGAGTTAGGAAGCTGGAAGGTTGAAACATGCAAAAGGGAGAAGCCAATGCTTTACTGTCTGGAGATAAGCCTGATCAGCCATTTTTCTAAGTGAGAGTGTCTGAGTTTTCCTTTCCTCCTTCCTATTCCCAAATAAAAGAGGCAGAAAAATTGGAAAGGGTGGCAGTTTGGTTCCAGAGAAGAGAGTGAATTAGCACAGTCTGCTATTTTCTTCCAGAAGCAAAGAGAATCTACAGAAACAGGAAGAAGCCTGGATCTGGAAGTGACATGAAAACTCTGGAAACCCATGAGGGGTGTGATGCAGGCATCTGAAGCAGGTGAAGGGAGCCTGACTGAGCTGCAGCTGTGGGAGGAAAGTTTGAAAGACAGGATTTCAGTCCTCCACCTTGCTCTTCTATGCGCTGATTGTTTTTGCCGCAACATGTGGACAGAAATTGTTACCAAGTCCAAATTTGTTCTGCTCGCTGCACAACAGGCCAGTAAATCGGGAGGCGAGGTGTTGGGGCGAGGAATGGTGACTTTATTCGGAAAGCCGGCAAACCGAGAAGATGGCAGACTAATGTCCTGGAGAACCCTCTTCCCCAAGTCAGAATTCAGGCTCCTTTTATACTAAAAAGGGGAGAGGGTGTGGTTGGTTGTTGCAGACTTCTTGGTGTGGGAATTCTTTGTTCTTGGAATCCTTTGTTCTTGCAGCTGTCCACCTGGGTCAGGTAATGGTGCCCCTGTAAACCTCCAACAAAACAAACATTATTTTCTATTCTGCAACCTGTCATCTTTATATAAGTGCAAAAGTGTTAATATCCTTAAAGGTCAGAGCCTTGAGAACAGGCTCTCCTGTATATTTCAGGCTATAGGCAACATTGTTTTACAAAAGGTGCAGAGCCAGCAAGACTAATCCTAGAAAACAGGGCACAGGATTAAAGCCAAAGGAACAGATCTGATATGGAGTCAGATTTGTTCTTTCCTATTACAAAATTTTCAGCAGCAGCTTGAACCCAGCAGTGCCAGGAGCGTAATATTAGGGTTTGCAGAATCTCTGCTGGGATGAGATGCTAATGGGGCGAGTATCAGCTGCCTGCGATTTTACTTCCCTGCCTTAGTTCTCTTTCAGTGTTAGGGTGAGTGGATTTGGTTTTAAGGAGACTGTACCACCTAAAAAGTGATTCAGAAGATTGTTGGTGGTACAGCAGCAAACAGAAGTGACTGAGAGAGAATGTTTGGTACATTGAGGCCCACTTAGTCTCACCCTTTCCCTTTTGTTTACTTTCATCAGGGGGAATATAACTTAAGCCCTTCCCTAATTCTTATTATGAGACAGCACCATGAGCTCACAGAGAACAACAACAACAACAACAACAACAACAACAACAACTAAATATTGGGAAGAACAACCTGTAAAAGAAAAGTGACAAACCAATATCATCTGAAGCAGAATTCTTGAAGCAGATGGACTAAGAATTCAAAATAAGTTTAATTGAAATACTCAAGAGATAAGAAAAGTGTTAATAAAATGTGGGAGAAGTTATTAAAACAGAACCAAATGGAAATAGTAAATATGAAAAATATAATAGTTGAAATAAAGAACAGAATAAATAAGATATATAAGCCAAAGAATGCAGCTCAAGATCAGACTGAACACTCTCAGAAGGTAACAGAAAAAGATATAAAGAAAATATAACAATGCACTATATGAGATTTGGAGAATAGAAATAAAAGTGCTAATACACAGTTAATAATATTCTCAGAAGACAGATGCTGGTGGTCATAGTGGAAGACAAAGGTGAAGATACATTTGAAGAGCTAAAGAATATTAATATCCCAGAGTTTAAAAAAAATGACAGACCTCTTATTTGAAATAGCGCATAAGATAAACTTTCTGTATCTCAGTTTACCCAGCAATAAAATGAGGCTAGTAAAATGTCTGTCTTAACTATCTTATAAAATTAATATGAGGAGTAAATGAATTAACATATGTGTAAAACCCTTAGAATAGTGCCTTGTACATAATCACTATTTTAGTATTACTATTATCACTATTACCTAGATGTATATAATTAAATTCTAGAACATCAACAACAAATGGAAGATGCTTCCAACGAGAATGAGCGTATCAGCTAACACCATAATTACATGGTGGAACCAAGGGCTCTATATCCAATCAGACCTCAAAATATTTACCAGATGAAACCCGCTCTGAAGAACTCTCGGAGAATGTACTGAAATAAGAAGATACAAAAAAGCACAAGGGTGTTACCAGAGATACATGAAGTAATGGTGGCCAAAAAACTAGAGGATATTAAGAGTATTTTTAAAAGCTCAGATTGAGGAAAATAAATTCTAAGTAACATCAAGATTGTGTTGGAGGTGGGAGGCAGGAAGCAAGACCAAAATGATATGAAACCTGCAAGATACCAATATTGTTACATTGAAGAAACTAATAAAGGAAACATAAGGGGAAAGCCCAGAAGTATAGATCTTAAGTTAGGAACAACCACCTTAAGAATAAAAATTTTCATGCATTTCTGCAGGAATGATGCAGCTATTCTGGGAAGAATCTTGGTAGTTATTAGTCAAATTATCCATGCATATAAACTGTGGCCCAGCAGTTTCACTTCTGGTCCTGCACCACAGAGAAATTACTACAGGGTTCCGTATGGCTACAAGTGTGAGGTTGCAGATGGGGTCTTCTAGACCCAACACTGGATGATGGATGAGTTAAGCAGAGTGGCAGCAAAAGCCACTCCAACAGCAGTGCTGGCACCTCTGAAACCAGCACACAGTCGGGCAGTGACTTTACTGAGCTGCCCTGTGGCCTTTGCTCTTTGTGGGTGCCCTACGAGGTAAAGGTTAAGATGGAAAGAGGAAATCACCACGGACCATGAGTGGGATACTGACAGGAGGTGAAGTCAGCCTGTACTTGAACTGGAGCCACGTGGTTGCCGTGGGTGATATGTTTTTGTGGACTTTGGGCATCACTTGCTACTAAGTCGTACATTGCTAATTGTGGACCCACAAAAGAACAAGAGGGAAACTGAGGGGAGAAAGACTGGTTTCATCACTAGGTGAATTAAGGCAACCTGTTCAAACTGGAATCATTAGAAGGACTCTTGAAAATGTATTGGCGTTTTCACAGGAATCTGGGGTAAAACAACACCCTTGGTTCAAACTCTTCTATCATTCTCTGCATGTTTTCAAACTGCAACACATGGTCAAATAGCAATTCCAAAATCTTGCCATATTGTGGAATCAGTAGTTTTTTTATTGGTATAAAAGCTTAGCTGTCACCTGGCATTAGACTCTTGGTGTTGTGTTGAAGTGCCTGGCTCTGGGAACAGAGTCTGTATGTTTAAAGCCTAGTTCTACCATGTGCCATTTTAATAAAATAATATATGTAAAGGACCTGGTATTTGGTAATTATCAAAACAAATGTTTTCCTTATTTCCTTCTACTTAATCATGAATCTGATTGAAGTGGTAAATCTTCATTTATGTGATTCGTAAATAACACTTTGTGACTATGTCCAAATTGGGCAGAGTTAAAATGTGGGATTCATCTGATTCTCACTGCTCAGTCTGGGTTCAATTTAGACTTAGATCAGTCTCTTAAGAAGAATCAGGTTGGTTAAACAGAATTTAGGGTTTCATGTTTGATCAGTTTACACAGAGCAGAGTTTTGGTCTATTATTCCATAGTGGGCTCTGAAATTGTTGGTTAAGGAAAAGCTATGCAATTTACAAATAGCCACTTACAATGTGATGTAAATTTGCACCATTATCCTTATATATTCACTTATAACACTAGAGTATATAATTATAAAAATCATTATTGTCATTTATAACTTTTAAATATGTACTTTTAGGCCAAATAAAGTGCTTATTCTACTTTATAATGTTTAATCACTTCAGTTTCATGTTTAGCTATACCCTTTTTGACATTAGGACTTGGAATTTCACAGTTTGTGATACGTACTGTGATGTTTATTGCATGTTTGCTCTTCTGGCTTGAAAGGATATAATTGATACTGCCAATTTAGCATGATAAACAACTCAGAAATTCAGAATGAGGAAAATGCTAGAAATAATCATATTTGTCAAAGCATGTGTAAATACTAATTAATAAAATTTATAATGATTTAGGTACTTACTCATTTTTAGATCATCCCTAGTGGTAGTGGAAGATCAACCTGCTTTAAGAACTGATTTGTCATAGACACAAAGAAATACAGGTGGGGAGTCTGTCCTCTTTTTTTTTTAACTTCATTTTGTGTATGTGTGTATGTGACAAAAAGGAAACTATATTTAGGAAGGAGAGAAGACAGTGAGTAAGTTACTTTCAGTTTAGTTGATTATTTAAAAATTTGAAAAAAATATAAATAGGACTCATAATATTCTCAAAGATAGGAAAGAAGGTGGGGAAAACCAACCAGAGCTTTGGCTCCATGATAATTATGAGGGGAGTTTAAAATCCCATTTCCTCTGAGAAGTTCTCCCTGATGCTCAGCTGGAAGTAATTTCTTCCTCTTTTCACTTCCCAGTGCATCTCCTAGAGCGCTTAGGACCTTGTGTGGTGGTGACTTATGGACACGCTCCAGGCTCTTATGACATCACAAGGTGATAAACTAATTGAGGAGAAGATTTTTATCTGATTCTGCTTCAGTATCGAAGGCAGCGGTTTCTAACAGAAGAGTATGGCCTTTAGAGTCAGTAAGAACCCACTTTCAAGCTAAGCTCCTCTATTTCCTGTCTGACTGGGCATTAATTTTTCTGTGCTTTGATTTCCTCATATATGAAATGGTAATAGTAATACTTAGTTTATAGAATTTGGGAAAGATTTTATGAAATAGCTCCTGCACTGCGCCTATTCCCTTGCATATATTCAGTAACTGTTAGCGCTCTTCTTTCATGTCTCTGGTAAGGATTCCTAGCCTCCACATAGAAGGTGTTCCTAAGAATAAGGAATGAGTCATTTTGCACCTGCAGCTCTCACCATTGGAGAGACAATGTAACCATTACGTTTGACAGGTATGGATTGTGGGATAAAGTACTTTTATCCCTCTCCCCACCCCCCTACACACACTGTTCTTTTAATTTGTTCAGTAGGGGCCTGCTATTTCCCCTTCTCTTGGGTGGAATTTCTCGGAAGCCCCATGATTTTTCTGATCGCTTTCAGACAGTCCCATCAAAGCTCTCTGGTCAACAATTTATAGGCCTCTTTTCATGTGATAATTAAAGCTTCAAACTTCATTTGAGTTCCAGGTACTTCCCTCTTCCCAGCTCAGTTCTATTACCCTTTAGCCATTGCCTAATGGGTTCGGGGGGAGGAGCTGATTGGCCTCTTCCACCGACTTATGCCTCTAACTCAAAAGAGGCAGGAAAGTTATAATTTGACTAATACTGTCACAAACTGGTGCCAGACTTTCAGATTATTGCTGTAATTTTGTTATATACATCTATTTTTTTTAAGATGGAATTTTATCCCTTAGAACAGTTTTAATGGATTCTTCAAGGACCATTCCAATCCAGGCCCTCCTGATTGCTAGAAATGTTCTATCTGCAATCTTTTTGATGTGAATGAGATGCTTTCTGTGGCTGAATATGAGGTTCCCACTGGCCTTAGATTATTAACAGGCCTTTCACACTTTCATTCAGATAATATTTCTTGAGCCCCTGCCATATGTCAGATACTCTTCTAAGTGAATCAATTAGTGAACAAAGATTTCTACCTTGGGAAAACGTATTGTAAAGGAGGAGACAGAACAATAAACGACAGACATAATAAGTAAATAACAGCATGTTAGAATGTGGCATGCACTGTGGAAATGAGAGCTGGTTAAAGGGGATCAGTGCTGCTTGGGTGGGGCTAAGTTACAGTTTTAAATAAGGTGATCGCTTCAGGTCTTATTGATAAAGTCAGCTGCAACTCTTCCCATTCCGTAGATTCACCCCTTTGCAATGTGACTTCGCTGCTCCAGGAGGAGACTGTCTCTCTCCGTCTCTGGAATATAGGCTTGGTCATGTGATTTGCTTTGGCTAATAGGCATTAAAAATTGTGAACAAAGCAAAAACTTGAAAATGCTTGTGCACTGGGGTTTGCCCTCTCTTGCTGCTAGAGAACCATCTCCTACCAAGTAAAGAAGCCTAGTTTTTTCTGCTGGAGGATGAGAGCCCAAAGGGAGATAGAGGCTCTCAGCTTTCTAAACCGTTTTAGCTAAGGTCCCAGCTGAAGCTGAAGACCATCCAACTGAGGTCATTCCAGATCCAGCTCCAGCTGAGCTGGCACAGACCAGAAGATTAGCCAACCTGCACAATCATGATCAATAACAAACTGCAGTCGCTTTAAACTGCTGAAATGTGTGGTTGGCAACAGCTTACCGATACAATGATACAATTATAACAAAAATCAAGGGCATCCTTTAAGCTGGAGATGGGTGAGCTTTCTCTGACTACCTAGATTTGTGAATGGGCTTGGTTAATTGAATATTTTCCAGGTTCGGTTAGAAAGAAGTAAGGTGTGAATTAATGTTTGGTTGGTAGGAATACCTACTGCTATGGGTCCCAAACAGGGTCACAGGGGAAGAGAATTAAGCTCAGTCTGGGTGGTGGAGAGGGATCAAGAAATGAATCTGTGTGGGGGTAGCACTTTAAATGTAGCTTGGAATTCTAAGTAACAGTTGGCCAAGATGTTTGGGAGGAAGAGAATGGTGAATCCTTATGAGGGAAGTGGACAGCTTGGGCAAGGCACAGTGCTCTGTAGAGCATGGAACTTGGGGGAAATGCAAGTAAATTGGTTTGTCTGAAATAGAATTGTGCCTAGATATTTACAACAGTATCTGAAGGGATTTATCCGCTATGTCTCTGGTACAAAGAAATGCCCAGGAACAGGAATATAGAACTTCAGCTGCCTTAGAGCTTGTAAGAGATTTCTTGGGGGAATTAGATGCCCAGGGAAGGTCTAGGCAAAGGTACTTGTGTGTATCAGCTTATAAGGAATAACTGATACGATATTACCACGTAGAGCTAGAACAGTTTCCTTTGAACCATTTCTTTAAGAATAAATACAATTGTGAAAAATTTAGGATCTCTGGGCCCAGGCTGAAAGACTTTGAATCCCAGTCCTGCCACTGGTTAGCTCCTGGACTTTGGACGGTGTATGCAATGTCTCTGTTCCTCAGTTTTCTTTTCTGTGAAATTGGCATGACAGGCTTCCTTCCCGTTCCCCACTGCCATCCCCTGTCCTTATTTCCAGAGTCTAAGTGTTATAGTTCATGACCTGCTAGGGCCTAGCTCTTGATGTGGCTGTATATACCCCTTTTTGCCTATCTTATATGTAGGAAATCAGGATTCATGGGATTGCATGCCTAGTCTTGCTCTGTGTGACCGTACAGAAAGGCCTTTCCTGCCTTGTAACCTCATGATTGCATTAAAAAAACATTAAATAGCTAGCTAATGCTGAGAAAGTCATTTCCCTCATCTGTTCCTGCCTTCTAGGTTCAGGAAATTCAAATATGCATTTAACCTATTTTTAACTGGTTGAATTGCTTTCTCTAAAAAGATATGCTCAAATCCTAATCCCTGGTGCCTGCAGTTGTGCCCTAATTTGGAGACAGGTCTCTGCAGATGTAATCAAGTTAAGATGAGGCTGCTCTGGATTAAGGTAGGCCCCCAGTGCAATGACTAGTGTTAAACAAGAGGGCCTTTTGGGGACGTACAGACACTCTCAGAAGAAAGAAGTCTGTGTGATAACAGAGGCAGAGATTGGAGTGATGCAACTATAAACCAAGGAACACCGAGGTTGCTGGCAACCACCAGAAGCAAGAAAGAGGTAAAGAACAGTTCTTCCCCAGAGCCTGCTCAGGGAGCATGGCACTGTCCGACTTTGATTTTGGACTAAGCCTTCAGAACTGTGAGAGAAGAAATTTCTCATGTTTCAAGCCTGAGGTAGTTTGTTATATCTCCTCTTGGAAATGAATATACCTATGTTGAAATACGCAAAGACCTTAGAATATAGGCTATAAAAGCATGCATTGAATCTACTGGGTGTAAAAGCCATATTTCTGCATCACTCTGCTGTGGCTATTACAAAAGCTGCTATCAATATTCTCATCAGAAAGAAATGATCTTTGCAAGAAATCAGAGTTTAAATAAAGAAATGAAGACTGTTGGCAAGGAAGAACTTTTTCTTCCTTTTAGATCTTATAGCTAAAACATAGCCTTCCTGCTGCCAACATTGATATTTATCATCATCTTTTCCTTAAATTTAAAAACACTTCTATTAATGTTCCTTTCAGTGTCTCAGATTAGTTTTGTTGGATGAGAATAATCCTGATAGCCAGATCGTCATAAGATGCCTTTATCAACTTTGGTTTTGTTTTGTTTTTGGCAGGCTTAATGAAGCAAATCAGGATTTACCAGTCCCCCGGACACTTCTTTATTCCTTAGCACAGGAATTTGAACGTAACAGTGACTGATGAGGAATGACAGAGCATCTTGGTTAGTGCACATAAAACTGTTGTTTGTTCAGCTTATAAAGAATACATTTTAAATTGAATTTCAAGTTTCCTCTTTCTTCTATGAAACTTTGCTTTGAAATACTTCTCATGGTCAGAATGCTTTCCTGAATTGGATAAACACGCCCTTGCTTCTGAGCCCAAATTAGTCTCCAAGATGGACCGCCTGGGGCTCACACTGCCAGCATCACCACGGCCTGCAGGCCACTTGCCAGTCTGCAGCCGTGTCCAGGGAGATATCAGCTTCCTAACTGATTCCCCCCCCCGCTTCCCAACCTAATTATTTGGAGACCTTCAAGCTTTCCAGAAATATCTGCAATTAGTCAGATGGCGTCTAGGGCTTTGTTTAAAATTACAATAGAAAATTTATCAAGACCATTTGGTCTAATCTCTCTCATCATCTTCCCAGTAGATTTTTCCTTTTCTCTCTGGAGGGTTAGAAATGTGGTATGATTATTATATGATTACAGAGAATAATAATAACGATAATAGTGCTTGAAATTATTATTACACCATGAAGAAAAATAATGCGTAAAGATAACCCCTTGTCAGACTTGCAGAGATTTTCTTCCAGAAGCTCAAATAATGAACAGTTACTAGCTTTACAACCTCTTTTTGCTGACAGTGATTGGAGCCCTGGTTTTGTAAACCAGGGGCCATAGATTCATACTTCACTTGAGTGTCAACCTACATCTAGTCCCTAAACATAATGGCTTGTGCAAAACAGTTGTTCAGTAAATATTGTTGTGTGTGTTAATAGGTAAATTAATAATCAGGAAAGATTTTGGGGTAAAATAGATTATATTTCACTATAATCTCTTTTTCAACTGTTTTTAGGCAGCTTAAATATATGTAGCAAATACCTGGTTAGGCAAAGTTTAAAAGGAGAAAACCTTGGATTTAGAATATAAAACTCTATCTTGAGTCTGGTTTCTAGTTCTGCTATTTTCTAACTGTCCTTGAGTAAGCCACAACCTCTTGGAGCCTCTGTCTTCACCAGTACATTAGAGTTTACACACACACACACACACACACATATTTCATTAAAGGTTTTCTTTACCCCACATTTAAATATAAACCTGAAAGCCTCTTAGTCTCCTATCCCCAGTCTTATTTCCTTTCCCATCCCCCCAGAATCACCCACTTCATAAATTTAATATGAATTCTTCCAGTCACATACAGGAATGTACACATATGTGAATGAAAAAAAATAATATTGTGCACCTACATCTTTTTAAAACTTATGCAGATGCTATCAAAGTGTACACAGTATCCTGAAACTTGCTTTTCCCCTCTTCATTATAATTTTAAAGATCTGTTCACAATAACACACGCTATCTTATAGCATAAATTATTTAATTCTCTAATGTGTGAGAAACAACACAGCTTGATGCTTAAGAGAAAGCATAGAATCTGGAGCCACACCATCTGGGTTTGTAACCATTTATTGCTGTGGGACCTTGAGGAGTTACTTAACCTCTCTGTGCTTCAGTTTTCTCATCTGCAAAATGGAGATTGTAATAGTACCTAGATCATGGAGTTGCTATGAAAATCAAATTAATTACCAACCCTTTAGAATAGTTCCAGCTTGCAGGAGGAGCAATATATGTGTTCTCTAAATGAGAGAATACAGCTGATGAAATTTTATTTTCCATTTTTTATTATTACTAACATTCCAAAGAACATTTCTTACGTATCTCCTGGTTCACTTGTGGGAGTGTTTCCTCAATATCATATGAGACATGGAGTTGTTAGCTCAGAGAGTTTACATGTTTCCAGTCTTATTAGATGATCTTGATTTGTTTTCCATGGTGATTCTGCTAATTTATGTTCTTACCAATGTTTAAGGATTTCCAATTTCTCTATCTCTTTGCCCAATTGACTATTATCCAACTTCTCAAATTTCGCCGATCTGATCTGATAAAATGGATTTTATTGTTCTTATTACTTGTTTCCTTGGTTATAGGTGAGGATAAACATCTTTCCAAATACCATGTGGACATTACGAGCTCTTCTTTTGTGAACAGTGAATTCTGCTTTGCTTGGCATGGGGCGCTATGTTTACTGTTTCCCTATAGGAAATATGCATTAGTCCCCCCACATTTCTTGAATCAACCCCATCGAGGTGTAATGCTATCTCAGGTGTATAATAGATTTCTGTAAGTGCACCGATTTTTGTTCTGGCTCATCATTCTTTTCCTTTTACTTATTCTCTTATAATTATCACCTTCCAGTTACAATAGCTTTATGAAGATATCATGTCTGATGGGACATTTTGCTTCTCTTGCATTTCTGGATCTGTCTTAGTGGTACAGTATCTGCGACTCTTCCCCATGTGGATTTGAAGATCAATTTGTACAAGTCTACAGAGTACCTTGTTGGAATATTGTGTGAAGTAGCATTTAATATTTAGATTAACTTGGGAAAATACTCGTTTTTATGATATTTGTGGTTCCTACTGAATTGCTCTCCATTTATCAAGTTATTCCTTGATTTTGTAAGTTTCTCCTGAGGAATAAATCAGAAATTATGTTAACATACCTTGTAAAATGAAAAGATATAGGTATATTTAAACATTGTATTTTTAAAGTAACTGCATATTATTGCAATATACAGGGAAATTCTCAAAATCTGATTTTATCCAGTTACATTTCCGTTTGTCCTCAGTGAACCTCTTATCAACTCTAAACAATGTTATTAAATCTTAATTTTTTCCAATTTTATTTTTCCAGCCCATATCATAATAGAAAACTTATAAATAGTGAATTATATAGAAGTGATCATTCAGAAAAGAAAAAGTAGGAGATGCAAGCACCTTGAAAAATCATATTTCTCTAAGTAAATCATAAAGCTTTTTGAGCAGAATGGTTTAAACAAAATAATTGAACAAATGCTCACTACACTTTACTTTCTTTTATCTAACTCCACCTTTGTCTTTGTCTGTTATTTCTTCCTGTGATATTTATGGACTTTTTACATTTGTGAAGAACTATGTTTGAAATTTTAGAAGACTGAAAAGAATTTAAAAGCACTGTCTTTGCCTTAATTGGCTATAACCGTATATTAATTAAATGGCATAAAAACAATGAAAAAGAACATCTCTTTTAATGACAAATATTGTAGATTTCAGAAAATCTTGTGGATTTTTTTTCTGGTTCTTACCTAACTAGACCACTCATCTAGTTCAACAACTAATTTCTATGTGCAAGGATCCAGAGCCACACATTGAAGATCTTTTCTTACACAGAAATGCTGTATATTGAATGTTTACCCTGTGACTCTATGTAATTTTCTGCTAGTATCCCCTGCTGAATTAGAATAGGGCTAGGGGTTTAGTTCCTGGCTGAGGCACTGTGATAAAGTGGCTAATTGTGCTTTGGTATCTGAGCTTCGATTAAAAGTCCCAGCTCTACCATGTTAGCTGAGTGGCAAGTTGCTTAGCCTCTCTGCTTCAGTTTTCAGGTTTATTAAATGTGGCTATAATAAAATGAAGATTAACTAAATGTGGGTATTAAATGTGGATATAGTGTGGAGATTGTAAGATTATTTTGAGCACTAAATGACATTACTTATAGAAAACTATTAGAACAGTGCCTGACACACAGTAAACATTCATTAAATATTAGCCATTATTATTATTTCTTTCTTCTAATTGTATCAAAGCTATGGAGTCATATAGTATTTAGAAGGTTTAATTAAATAAGTCTTTACATAATGATATGTGGAGAAGTAACATCCTGGCAGATGATATTTGAGAAGATTTTTGTTAAGCTCTCTCCAAGATTTATAAGTGACTGTTCTGTGTTATGTGTCCTCTATTTCAGGATGAAGAGAAAGATACTTTGAATGGAAAAGGAGGAAGGAAAGTGAAGAGTAAGTTTGAGCTGTACTATGATTTGCTGCCTGGTGGGTCAGAAGAAAAAGGAGACACAATGATTGGTACTCGAGATGAGTGTCTTGGGAGGATATTCATACCTCATAGAATTTTTTTTCTAGTGAAATAGTGTGACCCATGAGATGTAGTACTCTCCTTTACCACAAATGTTTCCAGTAAAATGATGAATATTCTAATTTATTTGGTAAACTGCATCTCTGATAGAACAAGGGGAACCTAAGAAAAGATATGAA
This sequence comes from Camelus bactrianus, assembly GCF_048773025.1. Taxonomy (NCBI): domain Eukaryota; kingdom Metazoa; phylum Chordata; class Mammalia; order Artiodactyla; family Camelidae; genus Camelus; species Camelus bactrianus. Next base: position 42,812,302 of record NC_133539.1, read on the forward strand.
CCATTTGGGCAACATACACATGGTATATATGGAAACCTGTCAGTTAGAAAAAGTGTTTTGCGATCCTACTTTTTTAAAATATATTTTATTGAAGTATAGTCAGTTTACAATGTTGTGTCAATTTCTGGTGTATAGTACAATACTTCAGTCATATAGGAACATACATATATTTGTTGTCATATTCTTTTTTAACCATAAGTTACTACAAGATATTGAATATAGTTCCCTGTACTACAATATAAACTTGTTGTTTATCTATTACATATAGTAGTTAGTATCTGCAAATCTCGCACTCCCAATTTATCTCATCCTACTTCCTTCCCCCCGGTAACCATAAGTTTGTTTTCTATGTCTGTGAGTCTTTTTCTGTTTTGTAAATAAGTTTGTTTAGCTTTTTTTTTTTAGATTCATACATATAAGTAATATCATGTGGTATTTTTCTTTCTCTTTCTGGCTTACTTCACTTAGAATGACATTTTCCAGGTCCATCCATGTTGCTGCAAATGGCATTATTTTATTATTTTTTATGGCCGAGTAGTATTCCATTGTATAAATATACTACGACTTCTTTATCCAGTCATCCCATTTTTGAATAGAGTTGATGGGAGCAACTAGTGTTAGTGGTATCTTCAGTGGAACATCATGTTCTTTAATACATATTGAAATTTGTTAACCCAATTCTGTTTTACAAACTAGGAACAATTTCTTACAAACACATTGATATACAATAAACATGTTATGTAAAATTATGATTGTCAGAATTGATATTCGAGAAAAACATGGTCAACATCTTATTCATCTAATTAATACATTATAATTTTTCCATTTATATTTCTTTCTCCTATTTTAGTTATTTCATTGATTTATTTCATTCGTGGATCTCACGAGTACACCATGTGGGAACAGAGAGCGCTAAGTATGACTCCTTGGAAAGTAGGACTATGTCTTATTGTTTTTTATTCTCATTGTAGGAGAGTGTCTTGCGTAAAGTAAGTGCTTCACACATGTTGGTAGAATCATTTTAATGGTTGAGATCTTGATCCTGCGTGTGGAACATGGGTTCCAAAAGAAAAAGAACTGAAGCTGTTGAATTAAACCTTGAATTAAGAGACTCAGGAAGACTGTTCCAATGGTTATAAAAAAAATACTGATCCGTCCTTTGCTAGACTCTACCTGCCCTACCAGGCTGGAGTATACTGCTTCAGCTTATAATGCTCACTTCAGTTCTAGAGTCTCAGATGTACACAAAATACAAAGCAGATATCTCCAGAGAAGATCATGGAACTCAGAAAGAGACCTGTAAATTTAATAAAAGATATTCAGAGAAAAGTATGATAGTACTTTTTATGCAGAATATCCATTGAGCTAAACTTTGGAACCTGCGGCATTCTTCGTTGTAATTCTTTAATTCAGGTCAAAAAAGAGAACACAGATACCTGGAAGAGGCCACCCTGACACAGGGACTGGTGAGTACACACATGTAAGAACCTGTAGGTGCTCTTCTGTTTGTTTGTTACTAGCTAGATGGCCTGTGTTTCCCATTTTACACAGCTGAATTATTGTATTACATTTAAGTCTCAATACATTTTGAGCATTTACCATTTCTTTTCTCCCTAGGATGTCAAGATGAAATTGTGGATGTTATATTATGCCAGGCAGAGAACTTTGTAATATGGAACGAGGAGTCGTGAAAGCAGCCATCCTTATAAGAGATGCTCAAACATTCTCTTCATTTTTCACTTTATATCCTTGCAAGTTCTATTCCTTTCTTCAGGATTGACTCTCTCTCTGTTATGGACTGAATGTGTGTGTTCCCCCAAAATTTATATGTTGAAGCATTAACTACACCCCAGTGTGGTTAGGAAGTGGAGCCTTTGGGAGATAGTTAAATTTAGATGAAGTCACGAGGGTGGGATCTTCATGATGGAATTAATGCCCTTATATAAAGAGACCAGAAATCTTCCTTACCCCAACCCACCCCTCCACCATGTGAGGACACAGAAGGCAGCCATCTGCAAGCCAGGAAGAGAACCCTCACTAGAACCTCACTGTGCTGGCATCTTGACCTCGAACTTCCAAGTGTCCAAAACTGTGAGAAGTAAATGTCTGTCTCTAGTATCTCATTAGATCAGCCTGAGCTAAGACATTCCCCCATCTTTTTATATCAAGCCAGACTTCAATGCCTAATTCAAGTATCATCTTTCTTTATGTGTGTGTGTGTGTGTGTGTGTACAAAATCGGCAGACTCTATTTTTAGACAGAGGTACATAAGAATGCATTCTCCCTATAAAAGTTGTGAGAAATATAAAAAGTAAAATACGACACCAACCCTCCCTGCCCTCACAGAGTCCTCAAGCCAGGCGTAAACACTATCATTTCAACACTATCGAGTGTTAACTCTCAGTCCTTTTTCTATGAAAATGCCAGGTCTAGTCCTTTCTCTTACGGTTATTTCTCCTGCTGTTTGCACACAGCCCTTTGTTACATTTTGTTTAATACTCAGAAGTGGCTTTACAGCAAACTAATGAAGCTCGGTTTTCAGGAACACTTTCTTGCACAGACTAATTTCAACACTCTGGGAGTTTTATATATATAGTTTTATATATTTCCAATTTGGGCGAGTTCTTGTTTTTTTAAGTGCTCTGTAAATTTCATGAGTTTCAAGGCCCCACAAAGCCTGGAAATGCCCCTGCTTATGCCATATTTATTTAAATACATGACAGTCTTCCCCATTAGAATGGAAAGTGTTTTCTTGACTTTTTTCCCCCCTGCAACAAAATGTGTAGATCATCAACTTGCTCATAGTGGGTGTGTGATAAATTGAGGATTAAATGAGCTTCAGTCGTACCAAAGATTGCTTGCTAGAGTCAGAGCTTCCACCAGGAGCAGAGAATGTAAGTACATCACAGCTTGGATGTTTTGTTTTCCCTTTCGTGTAATGTGCATCGATAAGTAAATTCTAACATGTTAGTTTTGTTTTTCACCTACATAATAATCACATTCTAACCAGTATATATTGAATTCCTACATTAAGTAGGGAACAAAAAAACCCTCTGACTTCTAATACTTCAGGAAGACCAGGTTAGATTTCTAGCTCTTCAGTCCGTGAGACTTTCTCGAAAGTAGTGTTGTCCAATAGAAATTCATGAGGCGATGGAAATGTTCTGTAACATCTGTGCTGTCCAGTATGGTAGCCACTAGCTACATGTGGTGACTGAGCTCTTGACGTGTGACTAGTGTGACTGAGAAGCTGAATTTAAAATTCTGTTTAATCGTAATTACTTTACATTTCAATATCCACCCATGGCTAGTAGCTACCATATTGGACAGTGCAGCTCTAGAGGGTTATGAACAATGCGATTCATTTGGGGAGGGTTTAACTAAATGAATCAGTACATCAGTTATAATACATGATGAAGGCTCAAGTTTGGACAATATTATAGTCCGCTCTCCTAGCAGCAAATTTATAGACCATGTTTAGCTGCATGGAAACTTGAAAAAGGAAATCAACACACAGCAATGCAACGAATTGAAAAGGCAATTTCAAAGGAAATGGAAATAACATTTCAGTTTTTAAAAAGAGCTATGCTAAATTGAAGACAGGAGGGAAGGAAATTATTTCAAAGGTGAAAAGAGCCAAGAATCCACAGTAACAATCTCCCTTTCTCTCGCTGAGCTAGAGAACAGAAGCAGAACAAAAGAGAGAAATTAAGAAGACCTGTGGGTATGCCAGAGATCTCATTGTTTCACTGTGTGCACGTATTTATTTGGGTAGGGAGAAGTAGATATGAGCCAACAGGGCCCTATGGCTTAAAACATGAGTACCACCGTTATCCCCCAAACCTCCAGAAGTGGCAAATTGGACTATTTACTTTGTAGCATGACAGGGCAAATGTTTCAAATGATCTACTGACTATGGTCAGCGCTCCAAAGTTACTGTTCTAATGCTGGTTAAAAAATAAAAACACAGACGAAAATATCCTAGAATCTCATTCTGTAATTCTTTGTGGCAGGTTATGAATATAAATTCTTTGACAAGAAGATGAAATTATACCCCCAGGATGCAAATTAAATTACTTGTCCCTGAAATACTCGTTTTGTATTAGTTTAGAAAGTGCCTGCATCTATTTCTATTTAGCACATATTTATGTTATTTCAGTGTTGATGGTGATCTTTCACATGCAGTTCTTACAACTTATTTTCACTTGTGTAGAGATTATCTGGTGACTTTTTATATATTTATATGTTGGGCTTTAAACAGATGAATATTTCAACATGTGTTTCTAGCTGCAAAGGGGAAAAATGCAGATTTTATTGTTATACTTTAATATGTATTGGTAACATTTTATTGTTGCTTGAATCATTAAGCATTAGAAAAATCTCATTATTTGGCTACTTCTTTATGAAAGTGCACAGAGCATATCCTAAAAGCACATAAAATTTTCTGGATGGGCTAAAAAATCATTCAACATATGCCTTGCTTCCAAAAGGATAAACAGCATGGGGATAGCAGTGATGTGTGTTTGGAATTTCTTCTTAGCTTGTGGAATAAAATGAGGGACACCTGTTAAGCATTGGGAGGCACTGAGAAGGAGGACCAAAGTTACCCAGCTGAGAGCAAGTTACCTGATGGGATAGTGCATTTGAGTTTTATGTTTTGAAACCAACTTTCCCTTAAAAAAAAAAAATCACAGCAATATGTGAGTATTAAAGAAAACTATTGCACTGGAAATTAACTCTTGCTGCTATTTTGGCTAACTTCTTTTAAATATTTTTCTGTTTTTAGCCTTATTTTACATGTCTGTAATCATACATTTTCAATTTATTATTTCACTTAGTGTTGAAAGACTAGCGTGCCTCCAATTGCTTTATAATTTTAGAAACATTATTTTCTTAATGCTTATACACTAGTCACTAAAATCCACAATGACTGAATGACTAACTCACAGATTCAAGAAATTTTTACCTAGTTTGAAGATTATTCAGAACTTAATGTTTGAACTTTCTCTGCTGGTGACAAATCTTTGTAAGTAGTTTAATGAGATAAAAAGATGACCTCAAATCAGTAAAATTTCTTTCTCACATATAATCTGGTTGATTGAGCTCTTTTAGAAGGAAGGCAACACTAATTTAGGAAACTAAATCCTCAGACGCTCATTGTCGTCTCCCTAGTTCTGGAGTGTTAGAGTAAACGAGAAGCACCTGAGAAGCGTCTTCTTTGCAGGCGGAAGAGCAGAGGCCTCCTCTGGACCAGACGGGAAAGAGCCTCTCTCACCCTTCTGAGGAGGGAGCGCGGCAGAGCTTGGAAAGAGAAGCAGTAAGCTGCTGGTCTCAGTGTTTCCCAGAGGGTGCGGGCTTTTCTGAGGCACAGAAACAGGTGGTCACACCTCGCTTGAATAACATAAACAGTCTTTGCCTCAGTAGGCTAAGGAAAAACCCAAAGCCTGTTAAAGATGAGATGAAACCAAAGAACGTGATTTCAAGATGTAAGAGGACGTCAACGGGATCAAATACACTAAAGATGTCGAAGAAACAGAGAAACTTCCATCAGATTCGGTAAGAACGCTGTCTTTTAATGGCCTCCAAGAGAAAAAATGTTAGTAAAATGAGGAGAATAAAAAAGTTCATGTTTCTAATAAGATAGGAAGTAGGTGAAGATTTAATGAAGGCAGTGGATATTGATTCGTATATGGAGGGTGGACTGTAAATTATACATGGATTTTCACTGTGCAGGGTCAGGACCCTAACCCCCATGATGTTCAAAGGTCAACTGTTTATCTATATATATAAAGAGAGAGAGTTACTGAAATGGAGAGAAAAGGTAAAAGCTGGAGCTCAGGACATAGGATCAGTGAAGGAGACAATTCTGCGTGAAGAGGTGCGGAATGAGAGGCTTCAAGTGAAGGTTAGTCTCACACAGTATTTTGGGGCCTGGGAGAATCTTAAAAAGGATACGTAAAAGAGGGGCAAGTAATAGTCAGGATCCTGGTGATGCTTAATAGGATAAGCGTGTGGTGGGTCAGCTCTTCAACGATGCTCAGCCAGAGCAGAAACAAGGAAGACAGAACGCAGGAGAGGTGGAGGGGTGAGAGCCAATTTGCAGTGCTTTGATGACTGGCCTAAACAACTCGGCGTATACTGTTAATTAGGGCACTGAAGTTTCACGTGTTATCCTTTATCACATCTCACACATAAGAAGGTGAGAAAATTTAGAATTGAAAGAGTGTAAGCTCTAATCTTATAATTTTATTTTGTATATAGATTCCTGTTATCTCCAGAGTTTATATATATGTATATATTTATTATCTCTAGAGTTTATAATATATATTATTATTTACCTGATATAGATAATATATCTCAGATGTTATATAATATATGACAGATATATCATATATATCAGATATTATATAACATCTGAATCTCAAAAAGGACTCACTTGAGAACCTAAGAGCATTCATTGGCTTTGAGTTCAGAAGTACCTGTACTGGAATTTGGGCTGTCGCTAATTAGCTAGTCAGGTAAATTGACGAACTGCAGCCTTAGTGCCCTTGAGCGTGAAACAGATCATGCTCAACTTGCTGGTTTTTTAGGATTAAAAGTCATATAACAGTACTAATACTGTTTAGAATATAGAAGATGTTTAATCAGCTATTTAATGCTATTTTATACAGACATACATGGAAAAATCTAAAAATCCTTAGTATACTTTTGATATTCCTACCTGACTGAAATGTTGTTAACTAGTTCTAAGAACTGCTTTTTTCCTTCACTTTTACATTCAATAAATGATACATTTGAGAGATTTCCTTTGGGTTTCACAGTAAATTGGCAAAGTAATGATTTTACATTTGGTTCTATTCTTAATGTCTAATGGAAGTAAAATAACTTCTAGATTATTTCAACTGCACTGAAAACATAAATAGCAGTAGTTTGCCAGCTGCAAAATTGATGCTGAAGTTACTTCAATGGCACACAGGATGTTGAATGCCCATAATCACAAGCCAATTCAGTGCTGACACTTGGCTGAAAACATGAGTTAATGTTTTAAAGTAAGTAAAAGTGAAATAGCATCTCTCCTTTAAAGTAGTCTGTTAGATTGCAGTGTAGGATCTTTGAATAAGCACGTAAAGTTAGTTACATGATTTGTATCAGTTCCAGAGTCCCTTCTCCTGTTCTTCGCCAGAACCCCACCCTATGTGTATTTTAAGGATCATTTACCTATAAGGTGCTTAACTAGCCTCTAGATGGCACTTTGACATTCTTGGTGATTCTATTAGTGGTTTGTTCTCTCCATGGACAGACTTGTAGGTGACACAGGACATATATCCCACTTTCTCAAGTGAATTAACACTTTATAGGCAAAATTCATATATTTCAAATATATGCTAAATCTTGGAATATCATGTAAATTGAGCTTCCCCTCCCTCCATGAAAACTGGGCAGTAGTGGAAAAGTTACTTAATTTTAACACTAACCATTCTATCTCCTCCATAAATGTTCTGGTATCTCACAGATAACCACAAAAGAACCAAAGGCAAAAAGTTTTATTGGAGCATTTCTTTTGGTTAGAGAACATCCGTCAGGATCTTTCTGTTTACGTGTCCTCAGCGGCACTCCAGAGTGTCACGCTTGTCACCAAGGCTGCTGCATCGAGAGTCACAGCTTTGCTTTCATTTGGTTAATGAAACACTTAGATTATGCATGTGAGCTGTTCCTGTTAATTTCATTATTGACATCCAGGCTGTGAATGCCATCTCTGCTTCTACTCCTTCTATGTGTCATCTTTCAAGTGAAACCAATAGTACCTCTTTCCTCTTGTGATCCTAAAAGTCCATAATCCAGTGAGAAATAATGGGTAGAAATCCACTTATACAGACCAGCCTGTACTCAGCTTTTTGTCCCTTCCCCTGCTTTCATTTTATTTCCTCCTCAAATACAGATATAACTTAAAGTGGAGGAAATTAAGGTTGAAACTGATATTGAAGCTTTTTTTGCACAAATTTTCTTGCTTAACAAACCATCTTCTTCTGTATGAAAACCTCTGTTTTCGCTTCTGCCTTTACTCCAGATCCTGTCGCTTCTCACTGCTGCAGGAACTTGGCAAGATTGTGAATCCTTTTCTCCATCATTTATCTTTAGCTTCTGTCGTTTTTACTAGCTCTTGGTCTGTAACATTATTCAGTCTTTCTCATGCTAAGGAACAACAAAGCAAGCTCTTCCTAAATTTCGTTTTTCCTTCTCATTACGTTTTATCTTCTTTCTAACAAAGCCTCGGTGCTGGGAAAATAAGGTATAGTTGCTATCTGGAGTCCTTCACTTTCCATTAATTTTCAGCTTGTGAGGAGGGCGGGTATCAGAACAACAGAAAGCTTATTTTAAAACACACATTTCCTCTGACAGATTGCCTTTTGACATTTCTTTTGGGAAAGGGGTGCTTCAACTTTGAAAAATGCTCCCTAGCTGATTTCCATGTGAGAATCACTATGTTAACACAGTGCCTCACAGTTAACATTCACTGTTCTCCAGAATCTCCCCACGAAGATGGCTCCCAACTGGCAAACTCCAGTGCCACTCTCCAGCCCTACCTTAGTTGAGCTCCCTGAAGCCTTTGAACTTGTTGACCTTGGCTTCTTTGTAATCCTTTTCACCCAAGCTTCCTCTGTAGCACTTCCTTCTTTTCTGTTTACTACTTGCTGGCCACTGCTGTTCCTCCAGCCTCTCCTCTCTCTCTCTCTCTCACTCTCCTTAAAGAGTTTTGTGTTTGCACAAATTTTCAGCTCACTATATACACCAACAAGTCTCAGAAACATCTATCCAGGCCACATCTCCTTCCTGGGTCCTAGATAAATACATGTTACTGCTTCATGCACCTGCAACTTGGAAACTCATCCAAGTCCTGCTCAAATTTCAAATTCTTTTGCTTCAATATTTTAATTATTTACCTGACTATTCTTTCTACTAGTCTGTGAACTCTTGAAAAACTAGAGAAACTCGGTTACATTTATTCTCATATTTCCAGTACCTTACACTATACTGAATGAAGGATCGAATATTTGATACAAAAATAATTCACAACCATCTGTGTGAATACACTGTATGTAAACTCTCTATAGAATGGTCACATTAACACAGACATTTCTATAGAATTCTTAATTAACTGAGAAGTAACGTAAGAATGTTCTGTGAGGTAAATTATGAAGGGACAGTTTAGTGGAATTTTTCAGGGCATATTCATGAGTTATAACTGCTGAAAATACTTTCCCGCTCATCTAGAATATGTTGAGTTGTTTCATGACAACCGTAGATAGTATTAGGCGCTCCGAGTATCTGTAAGCTTCTTATGGAGGAAGAAAAACAAGTTAAATTGAAGCAGTTTTAGAGTCTGACATAGGGATCAGCAAACTACAACGAATGCTGACAGGACAAATGTGGCCCGTGGCTTGTTTGTGTAGGGCTAACAAGCTAAGAATGGTTTTTACATTTTTAAAGGGTTGTTTAAAAAAAGTAGAAGAAAGAGGAGGAGGAGGGGGAGATTGAAGAGGAGGAGGGGGTGACTGAAGAGGAAGGAGGGAGAAGAGGGAACAGATCTTTAAACTGGTCACGTTCAGCAATGTCACCTGAGAGTTAATATATATATATATATATATATATATATATAAAAATCACATTCATTTCGTTCACAGCCCAAATCAAAATGATAAATACATATCTACTTATCAGCTCCATCAAGTAATTAAATCCATAACCTTTCCTGTTAGATATCAGATCTATCTAAAATACACCAGTCTTTCTCGTACTGAACAGAAGTCACCAAGACATTCTATTTTAGTATCTAATAAAATCTGGGAAAATACTTAAGGCCTTCTGCTTTTTAAGAGTGTCTGTACATATGCAAGTTATTTATCAATTAGAATTGAATTATTATCATTGAAAACATTATAATGTATATCTGGTCAAATAAACAAAAAATTTACTGTAAAATTTATTTCAGATGTTTTACCAGCCATTCAGTAATTAAATTTACTTATTCCTAATTTTGACATTCACAAGATGTATGATGTACGTTTTTAAAAAATTACTTATTTTCACAAACTAGAAACTGAGATTGAGCCAAGATTCATAGGATATCCTGTGGAGTGTAGGCACACATATCATGGAACTGATGCCTTTTCGGCTGATTTCATACAGTACCGAATGGCCTGAGTGAGGTTTAGGGGAGTGGTTTGGGGAAGACTTACCTTTGGCAGCCTCCTCTGTTGTCTAAGTCATTAGGCCCTCAGGGAATTGCTCAGGTACCCCAACAGCTGTGTTTCTGTTGTGCATCAAGCCTACACCTGCATTTTCCCTCTGTTTACTTACATGCTGCTTGTTGCAGTGCTAACTGAGGACTATGGCAGGAGAAGAGGCCAAGGAGGCATGTGATGGCAGATTCAGGATCTCTGGCTCTACCCTCACCTTCTCTAGGCATCCCTCAATTTGCCCCATCACTGTCATGGCCATATGGTCCCAGGGCTAACACTCTAGACTGAAGAACTGTATTTGATGATGACTTACATCGTTTGTAGAGGAAGGAGAAAGAAATACACCATTCTTCCTTGTCCTCCTTTTGCCTGGAGGCCAGTAGGTCTACTGGTGGCACACTTGCTTTGAGATTTAGGTAGATTAAAATTTGTAAATGATTATATAAAATGACAGGTAAGTTATATGAACCTAACTATAAACAAAACACTAAAGATGATCATCCCGTTCTAGAATTATGACAAGGACAACAAAAATGGGGGTTTGAAGCTGAATTTAAAATGAATGTAGAATTCAGGCTGGGAATATTTCAGGCAGGTGTGTTATGTATAGAACAACTGCAAATGAAACTCACCAAATTGAAATCATGACAAAATTGAACTTGTTTGATCGTTGAAGGTTTTGTTACATAGGAAGTACACAAAAAGACTCGTGGGTTTATCAAAGGGAAAGCGAGAAATACCAAGTGAGGGCAGAATGATTCACTAGGACTAGGAGTAGAAATAGCAGAATCTAAGTTTAAATATGACCTATGTATCAGCTGTATAGAATTTCAGAATCAAAAGAAGACACTCAGCACAAGCTTCTAGATTACATGCAGAAATTTGTGGAATAGGATTATTTACCTTTATCAGGAATAAGCATTTTCATAGTAAAGTATTTGAAATACTTGAAATAATATTAACTTCCAACCCCCAGATGCATTGCAATTGGTCACCTAAGAACTTTCTGGAAGAGATGGTTTACACTTGATCACATGCGAAATAATAGTTGAATTGTTGAAATCAAATGTAATCTTAATGACTATTAGTCTGTTATACTGCCTGGTAAAAATCTTTAGCACTCTGAGTGTGAAATAAAGTAATTCTCAAGGCTTTAGCAAACAAGATTTCTTTCCAAGGTTCGTAGGAAGGTTACAAAAATCCTAAAAGGGCTTTGAAAATTATTGACTCAAATAGAAAATTCATGAAAGCTGTGATCAAACCAAATTAAATAGGTCCAACTCAACTTAGCATTAGAAAAGATTTTCCAAAATACTTCTCAAGTGAAGTAATACACAGGCAACAACTTTGTATACAAAATCACTCAGGTGCCTCTGGAAATCAGTTACTTTGAAGTGCAAAGCCAAATCTTCCAATGCATACATATATTATTTGAAAATCACAGATAGGATGTCCGAGTGTGGCAGAATAATAATAAAAAAAAAAAAAAGCCAGAGTTTTAGAAAATGGGTAAGGCTTCATAATTATTTTAACCACTGGTGAGTATGAATTCATATGTATCCTTAAATATTGATAGTCACAGGAAGTTTTGTTAATTTCCCTTATTGGGAAATATATATATTAAATATATATACAAAATTCACTTAATATATATGTCATTCAAATTATTCCAAATAATTGAATTTTTTTATCTTTTCTATAATGAAGTTGTTTTTGGAAAAAAAATCTAAGAATTGGCAAGGATGGTGAGGAATGGTGGTGATGGGTGAGAATACAGGAAAAGCAATAAAGGAAATATTTATGATAAGGAGTATTATAATTACTTAATCATCAAATCAGAGAAAACTCATGCCGAAAAAGTTTTGAGAAATGTCAGCTAGACTATCTTCTCTGTCATTAGGCAAACTTAGTTGAGAAAAACAGCCCACGGTCCTTCTAAAGACTAGCAGATAAAGAGATTTTCCAGATAAAGGTTAGATTCAGGGCTTAACAGACCCCTTGGTCAGCAGATTCTTCCCAATATCTAGCTTAAATCCCCTGAGCTTTAATTTAAGTGTGTTTGTCCCAGTTAGAACACAGAGAAAATAATTTGTTATAATAAAGTATAATTAAAAAAAAGCTTTAGCATAATTCCAAGAAAGAAAGAACAAGAAGAAATACTTACAGACTGAAACTATCACCTCTTTATCTTAATCCATATACATATTTTTGTTCAACTTTTAACTCTTTTGTAAAAGCATCATTAAATTATGAAACTCCAGCATATTTTTAATAAGACATAATTTTAAGGACTACAGTAGAGAATTTTCAGGGTTAGCATCATCGTAAAAAGGACAAACACACACATTTCAGCATACTGTGTAAATCAAAATGATCTTGAGTGAAATATAAATGAAGCCATTTGAGAGTCATTGTGCTGGACTGTTAGCTAGTGTAGTCTTCCTTCCTTTTTCTGCCCTCTATTCCTTACTTTCTGAGACACTGTTGTTTAGCTTTAGTTTCTAATTGTTTTCTGAAACATTAAGTCTCAGAGAAAAAATACCAAATTGACTAGCATCCTTATCATGCTATTAATGATTACATGGGACAGATAATTTTGTTTATGCTGGCATCACTTGAATTTTAAGGAGAGAGAATTTAGACTCAACCCTAAAGTTTGCAGTACTTTGCAGAAATTTAGTACTTACTGTTCATTCTTTTTATTTATATATTTATTTACTTAAGCGTTTATTTTGTGACGTTTCACACAGCTTTATTTTATCTTTTGCATTTAGAAATTTAAGATCATTGAAACATCACAGATTTTGAAACAGGAACTAAGAGTTATAAATTTTCTTATCTTTTGAGACTTGATTATGTTGATTTCCTGTGTTTTAATTTAAAGGATCATGCTAAAGCTTGCCTGGAATTTGTTAGAATTTGGGCTGTTTTCCCATGGAATTATATTTTAGAGAAGACTGGACACAGAATTTCACTGTGAAGATTGTAATATTCATTTACATACTTGGTTATTTTCACTTGCCTTTTTTAGAATTTGTCTATTGTTTTTTTAAGAAAAAAATAGTCACTGAAACATTATAGCAGTTTGAGGAAATAAGCCTTCCACTATGTCTCATGATCTTTACTCTTAAAAAAAATAACGTTCTGTTTTATTCTCAGGCTTGTATTCTGGTAGTTTGCAATTTTGAAAAGGGCTATAAATAAATAAAAGAAAAATCAGAATAGCCGGATTTCTATTTTGAAGGAACATGAGATGCAGGGAATTTTAACATATGTTTTCATGTACTTGAAAGCATGCTGAATCAGTCCTGATAAGCTGCTGGCATTGAATTCCGGACAAGGAAGGGCAAATGCTTACTGACTGCACTGAAGTTGTATAAGGCAGTATCATGAAAGACATTGATAGAAGAATGGGAAATGCTGACATTTGATTACATGGAAATTTGTGCTACTCCAGGAAAAAAAAACATTTTGAAGCATTTTATTTAATAGACAATCATAGTCATGATGGACCAATCACTAAACTCTTGGTGGGGTCATCATTTGCCCACAATCCTCGGGCCTGACTGTTGAGACTAATTCTAACAGGCCAGATGCCTTCTTCTCCTTTATTGCTGTTTAGCACAATACGGTCTTTCCCAATATACACAATTTTCTTGAAGGGCTTCCAAGTCCACTGGGTCCATGTACAATTGTGGATATCCTTTGCAAACGTTTCCAAAGGGGCTATGCCACTTTCATATAAATCAAGGGGGTAGCTGGGAACTTCGGGGGAGGAAGAAGTAAATTTATGGAACCTCACCATCCCCAAGTCCTATCTAGTCATTACCATCTAGCCTTATGCTAACATCCAGTTTTGCTCTATTCCCACTGTTGGAGGAATCCATTTTCCTCTGTTCTTTTAGGTTCTTCTCTCTGGTGTATGAATGAAATTGACATGGGACAGATTAACAGGAGAAAATCAAACAACAGTTGAATAACATGTCTGCATGGAAGAGACCCAGGAAAACTCAGTAAATCACCAAAATGGCTGAACCCCTCCTTTAAATACTATTTTCAGCTAAAGACAAAGAGGATGTTGGGGTTAGTAGTTTGGGACTTCAAAGGAAAGGAAGGCAACTGACATGGAGAAGGAAAAGCAAATGTTTGATGAACAAAATTTTGCTGGGCCCTGCAGGGAGAGTAGGACACAGAAAGGAGTTTTAACAAGCAGACTTTGTTAGGTCCTTCCTTGTCTGCGTACTTAATCCATACTCTGGTTGTCTATGGTGAGAATTCCTGTCTTGGAATAAGTCCTGTATCTGCTTTCTTTAGGCGGTTAGGAGGAAGGTCAGCATTTCTTCCTGAGTCTTTTGGGTCTTGATTTTTTTTTTTTTTTTCCAGCTCGGAAGAGTCCACATACCAAAGAGATATTTTGTGCTGGCAAATTTTGTTCCCTTACACCACGCATGTGGGGAGATAGTAATCATTTGATCTGATTGATAATATAAAAATGGAAAATATTGTGTATTACCTCTAGGGTGGAAGCATTTAAGGAATGGTCAGTGGAACTCCCCAGTTTCTGCCCTTCTAGTTGACCTAGCTGGGGAACCATATGGTTTTAACAGTTTCAAGAAACCTTAATAGGAGGGTGTACAGATGTTCTGTGACTAAATGTCTGCACCGTCTTTATTCGTGTCTTCATCAAACCTGCTAATTACCAGGATGGCTCAGTTTCTCATGGTAGAGTAAGAGTATCCATTTGAAGTTTAGATGTCTTCTAAATATTGACTTTAGAATTTTTACTTTTCCATTTTAATGGTTTTAAGTTTTAATCTCTGTACTGTCATTGACAGTATTTCTACTGGTGTGTTCACCATAAATGTTAGGGAGATTGCCATTGAGCTCTCTGGCTTACATGGCAGGAAATAATTTGATTTGGTTTCCTGACAAACTGGATGAGATGTCTCTTCCAATGAACATTCACCTTGCCACTGAGCATGCCATGTATTTAGACACATGGTTTTATTTTTATGATCTTTTAAAACTTCATTTATTTTATGTAGCCCATGGCTGAGATAATCTTTTATAAGTTTTCTGAATACCAGGATTGGTGGCAGGTTTGAAAGTGCTCTGCTTTGGGCAGGAATGGAAGTATTACCTCCCTGTAAGGCAAGCATCCAGAGAAAACATATATTATTATTAATAGGAAAATTCTCAGCAAGTTCATTTTTCATTCATACTTTGTGGTGTATAATATTATAGAGGATACATGTAAGGGAAATGTTACCCACATATTGATTTAGAGAGGCAGTGTTATAGATCATATTATAGTTAGCCATTCTATACATTATCGCCCCATGCCACTTTTAAAATACATGGTATTAAAAGTAAAAAAATAAAATACATGGTGTCGATAGAGTAGGAAAAAAAAGGAAAGATTATTTTCCTCTTGTTTTAACTTAATCATTTCTATGTCACAGTTTTATCAGGACAAATGAATGAAGAGAAAAGGCAGGGACAATACGATTAAAATAAATTCATATTCAATCTACACTCATGGCTGCTTTTGGCAAGGAATTGTGTAAAACTCCACTTGGGTGTCTTGAAGATGAAATTTCTTTTCTGACTGTCAGATTAACTAAAACAATCCTTAATACCAAAGGGTCAGAATAAGCATAAACCCCACTATACTAGTTCATGGTTCTAAAACAACAGACATATGGAGACCCTGTTAGGACTCACTGATATTCTGTAGATGAAACAACAGGCAAGGCAAAGCCTTCCCTTCAGGACTCCAGCGGCTACTGCATTTGACAAGAACTACAACAAGGTCAAAATATTTTAGTGACGTTGGTGACCATTATGCAAAAAATGAAAGTTTTAAATATGAGAACTTATACCATTTAATGCTTACTGTGTACATTCAAAAAAATTTAACTAGTGCAAAATGTTATTGGGTGTCACGATTAAAGGTTTTAAATCTGTTATTAAGGGAGGACTAGGGGTTAGGAATGTGGATTCCTGTTTCTGATCACATTGCAGAGACTCATTCTTCCTTGTTCTACCAAGCAAGATAAAGGAGTTCTAAGTTTTATAAATTCTTTGTAATTTTCTAATGGACCCCATTAACACTCCTTCTCATTTTGATCTTAAAATATATGTCTGAATAAAGCATCCAGGGAGGATTCCCTCCCTTCCTCCTCCTCCCATCCAAGTGGCCAAAGAATCTTGCAGATTATTATTAATTATTTTATGTTTATTAACTCAACAGGCATGGTCTGATTGACCATGTAAGGACATGAATATTTCATTTCAGAAACGAAAATCTTCTGTTCCAAGAAAAGGGTAGAGTACCTCGTTGGTTGGACATCCCAAATTGTACTGCTAGTTTGACACTTGTCTAATGTTGAATACTTGAGGTCACATTTACCCAAAGAACAGGTAGTTTTTAGGGGTTGCTTTTAATCTCATTGCATTCTTCATCATTGCAAGAAACCCACCATGAAAAGCAAGCTGTTGTTCTCTAAGCTTCTACTTCAGTGGTCATCAGTGACAGGAAGACAGCAGGTACGTTACAGACCCATTTGGTTCTCTGGAGAGCCACACCTCTGCGGTAATGCAGCAGTTAGAACTGGCAGGAAGCCTTGTGATGCAGAGGTACATTTTTAAAGGTATAAAACAGGTGTGTTCTGTTCTATATTCTCTAAAATGTATTTTTTTAATGATCTAATGCCACTTTTTTGAATAGTAGACACCTGAGTGTCTATTATAACTTAATCAGCTTGAATTTAATTTTTTTTTAAAAAACATTCTACCCTGCTTCCTAATGTTTTTCCAAGAAAAATGCACTACTGATTCTAAAACAGAGCCAATTACCTTTGATAGACATTTTGCTGCTTTTAACAGGTTTATAAAAGACAAAGCCTTAAGATAAATTACCTCATTTGGTTACTTTGGTGTTCTTTCATAAGCAGTCTATCTAGAAGTTATTTTGCTTAAAAGTAGACATTCTGTGCATACACTGAGAGTTTGTTTCGCCCGAGGCAATTCTTTGTTTATAATTACTGCAATTTTTTTTTCAAAACAAAGTAATTTATGTTTTCTGGAGTAAAATCTTGGACACTTTTGATCTCTCACTCTCTCTCTCTCTTTCTTTTTTTTTTTCTTTTGTCTGGCCACTTTGTTTATTGTCCTCTTGGTACAAGGTACCTGGTTATGAGGTGTCAGGAAAGCTCGTGTGTGGCTTGGATAGTAAAGAGCAGTGCTTTCTCAGTTTCCTTTTTGGTGTTTTGGTATAAAATAATCCAAATACTTCTGCAAGCCTCCTTCTGCTAGTCTGCGGTGGGGTAGGTTGGGGAGGGGTGAGGAGGAGAGGGCTGTGGGGAGGGGCGCCCAGAAGCTAAGTACCTCAGAAGGAAGCCTGGGGACTGGTGGTGGCAACTCCAGGTGGGCCAGCATTGGTTTCGCCAGGCTGCTGCTTCCTCGTGGCTTCCTGGGCCTGGTCACAGGTGATCAAGTCACTGGAGGACCGGGGAGATTGCGAGGGCACTGGGCATGGCAGCACTGTGGCCATGAAGGGGGGAACGGATTTCCCCAAGAAGGAGCTCCCCAACCAGAAACCTGGACGGCCTTGGGGAGACCAGAGTGGCGGGGATGGCTTCCCTACGGTACTCCGTACTTGGCACTTCTGTGGGAACTGTTACTGGGAGTGGAATCCAGGCGGCTTGTGGGCTGGTGAAAATCTTGGCTATGATGCCACCCTGGACTTGGCGCTTGATCATGTTCATGAGTGCTGGGAACTGGGGCCGAGCCCATTTGCTGAGGAAGAAGTTGATCTCTGATTTGTCTATGGTCTGTATTTAATATACCTAGAAGGTACTTGACAACATCACTAAGATAGAACATCACAAAGATAGAGGGGTCTTAAATTTAGGCAACTGTCTCTATTAGACACCTCAACGTCTACAAAATGATTTTACCCCACATTTTCTTTGGTAAGGAAAATGTATTTATGCTCAAATCACAGCGTGGACTAGTTGCCCTCCCAGCTTCTTTTGCCAAGAATACAGTCTCAAGCTCTCTCACTCAATTCTTCTTTTCTTAAAATTTTTTTATTTGTTTTTTTGGGGAAGGAGGTGGTAATTAGGTTTATCTATTTAAATGGGGTCACTGGGGATTGAACCCAGGACCTCGTGCATGCTAAATGCCCTCTTTGACCACTGAGCTATACCCTCTCTGCGTTATTTGTTTTTCAAAACATTATTTTACGGAAAGAGTATTCAAGGAGGCTTGCTTAAAGTCAAGCAGTCCATCTCCTTTTACAAATGATATAAATTACATTCCTTGAAACAGCTAAAGCAACAGAAAGCAGGTCATCTAGTTCATTAACATCTGCTGAAGGAAGTCACAGAGAGGATCTGCCTGTTGGTTGACCCTCAAGGTGGACCCAGGCTCCTCATTCCTCCCGTCCTTTGAATGTACGTTCTGTCCACCATTTGCCTACTAGGAGCAATTCCAAGAACTAGCGTTGAGAGACTAAGATGCTGTTCAGACCATCTGAGCTGAATATGTGACTGAACCCTGGTAAAGCTGTACAAACTTTTAAGATTCGGGCGGGCAGGTGCAGAGATCTACTGGTCTTGAGGCTGACCAAGACAAGCCTTGTATGTCCCTTGCTTACTAAAACTGCCACCTGCCAATATGGAGTGACCTGCCTCTTTCTTAGGTCTCTCCCTGCCCTCTTTGTAAGGGGCCAGTTTTGGATTTCACCTGGAAATCTCCTGAGTTTGCAAATCAACAGCATCCCTTTGCAAAATCTCTTTTCCTGAATTGCTGTTCTGAACTGAGCTCTGGTATGATGCCATCAGCCTATATTGATAATTGAGTTTGTCATTATGCTTATTAGATGGCTGTTGCAAAGAATATTGTTTGTTTCATTATACAGTGAGTGGCTTTTTTATCAGGCGCCTTAGAAGAAATTACTGTTTGATCTTACCATCACCAGCGATTGGATTTTTTTCTGAGCAGTTGGTTTATTTCATCTATTTTATTGTGATTTATAAAACTGTTAATTACATCTTCCCAAAAAGAATTGAGTTTTTTTTCTCACAATATATTTTTTAGTTACTGAAATATGAGAAAAGTGCGTTGATGAGTCCTGGAGTTTTTGGGTGGAAATAACTTTGATAATAATAGCTAGGACAGTTGTCCCTTGAACAATGAGGAGGCTGGGGACACCAAACCACCAGTTGAACAACCCAAGTATAACTTTACAGTTGGTCCTTTGAATCCACAGTTCCACATCTGCAAATTCACCCAGCTTCAGATGATGTAGTACTGTGGTACATACTTATTGAAAAACAATTTTCATGTAAGTGAATCCATGCAGTTCAGGTTGTTTGGGGATTGACTGTATTTATTAATTATTTTCTGTGTTGTAGCAATGTTCTAAGCAGGTTAAAGTATTAACTCTTTGCAATTATTATTGCTAATTTATAGATGGAGAAACTGAAATGCTAAGAGACGCAAAGACATTTTTAAAAACTTGCCCAAAGACACAAAGCTAGTAAGTATAAGAACTACCATTCAAGTCCACGCAGTCTAGAATGGCCGCTATATCACGTTGCCCCTCAGTTCAAATGGTGATAATATTTGTTTGACATCCTGTCTTAACTTATCCTGTCTTATTTTACGTATAAAATCAAAACTATTAGCTTAGGCATCAATCATGAAATAACATTTCATGGTTGGGGCACATAACAGGCACTGGGTAAATGTTAATTTTCTCACCGGGGGAATGTTTAGGCACAGTGAAGGAGGTGTGTGGACCTTACGTCCAAGAGTTTATGGAATCATTGTTATGCTGCTTTAAGCTTTGCACATCTAAAACAAAATGCTCAAAACGTTTTAATTAAGGAAAAGGGGACAAGAAATTCGGGAATGGGTTTTCTCGTACAATGTATGAACTTGCTACAGTGAAGTGAATCTCTTACGTCACGACTCTTTGTTCTTTCAGATAGTGTAGTCTCAAGTGTCCCATTCCATTTCTCAGAAAAGTTTGTGCTGTGGACTGAGGGACTTTGGTTGTTTGGCAGTTGCACACATTCACCGCTTTAATATCTTCCTTAAGTGTTGTGATGAATTGAATTCTTGATGAACATATACTAAAAGATTGTTATTGTATTTCCCCCACTGTTAGAGGGGCAGAAGGTTGAGTTCGGGACTGTTTGGAAATTTGAGATATAAACATCTGCAAATTTGAAGCTTGAGCTCATATGAGGACCAAAAGCTAACTAGTAGCAGGAGGCTAGGGTTGCTGAGTGCTCAGCCAGAATGCATCAGAAGCTGAGTACTCCCACACCAGTGCTTTTTAGAGTGAGCATTTGTCTAATTTAAATATACTCAAAGCTGAGAGCTGGCTGAGACCTTAAGCAATCCAGATTTGTATTCAGTGTGTTTCTGGGGGAAGTGTTTTCCAGAAAATATGGGACAATCAGAGTGGGAAGGAGTTTGGCTCCCTAGGACCCTTTCCCAAACGGTAATTGCAGGAGGCCAGATTAAACTCCATTATTCTTCCATGGAGCTCAATCCTATGAATCTCTGAACTTAGCAAATCAATGATAGGCTTTCTGTTATTTCAATGCACTCATCAAGTAAAAAGATAAAAAATTACCTTTCTGGGAATATATTAATATATTATTAATTTCATTCAACCAGTATTTTCTGAGTACTCTGTGCCAGATACTGCTCAAAGATCTTGAGATCTTATTTCTCAAATCCTGAGATATATTAGGGAACAGAAGAGATAAATATCCTGCCCTCACAGCACTCACGATGCAAACTAGGGTAACTAACGTTTTGTGACAATGTGGCTACAAACTGGACTGAGGAGTATTATGAAGAATACTTTTCCTAAACAAAGTAATTACATGAAGAAGCTGCACAAAGCGTCTCTGATTTCAAGAGAATAAAACAACGTGAGCTAAGTGATAATTAAGTTCTCTTTTCCTATTAATCGTGTGGTATAATAATTCAATTTCCAAATCTAGCTCCTGGAGCAGGATGCCGCTGGAGCAGCTTCAGAAATTGTTCACCTATTGGACTAATGCTATGGGCTTGAGGCCAGTGTAATTAGGATTGGGTCTGCATGGGTCCAACAGGACCTGCATGGCTGGATCACAGATAAAGGTGATTGTGGGAAGCCATCGCTGGAATCGCATAGTTGGACTGGAGGAGAAGGAACTATTTATCAAAGGAAGGCATTTATTTCTCCAAAAATCGAAAGAGGTACTGAGAGGAACAAAATATGTGCTGTTACAGGTGAAGGGGCCCTGGCCTTTGAATTCTGAGTGATCTCTTTCCTTTAGTCCTCAGCCAGTGTTTGCTGGTAAGCGGAGGAGAGTAGAGGTTAGGTCACATGGAAGGAAGAGCTGACAAGAGCTAGGGATCAGGTACCACACAATAGATCAGAGTCAGTCCTCCATTCACAGTAGGGATGGGAAATGAGCCAGAAATTTAGTTATGTGCAGGGATGAGACATGGGTGTCCATATTGGGGTTGTCGGCTATGAATTGTTGGTAGAAGGGTGTTACGATTCAGGAGCTTCCAGTATTATCCCTGATATGTTTTGTATTTGGGTGATGGACATCTGGACCCCGCCACCTAGTGGACAGACAATGAGGATAAGCATTTTTTTCCTGATGAGAATCAGCTCTGGTGGATCCTCTTAGGACTTCTGCTATAGGAGGCTGGGTAAATGTAAGGGCCAACATGTACAGTGTTATCCTCCTCCCTGAGGTCTAATTTAGCTGCCGAAATTTAAGAGAGAATCAGTTAAACGATGGAGGAATCGGTGGCGATTAAAATAATAGTGGTCCTTGGCCACCTGCAAATAGTGGTCCTTGGCTTCATGGCAAAGATTTGGGAGAGGGTTTCATTTGTTCCATACATTTAATATGGGACAAAGGACAGAGAAAAGGCAGTGACTGGATGGAGGAAAAAGAATAGGAACTAGAGGATAATAGTCATTAGTGGAAGATATATTTTAAGAAAAACCTTTTTTGTCTGTGGATAGAGGAGTAGGAGTGGTGATCAGAGTAGTGGAAAGATTCATTCTTTGTTCTAAATGTCTTTATTCTAAAGTCATCTCTTTATAAATATTCAAGAACAAATTATAACAATATTTAAACCAGTTTAACTTTGTTTTCCTGTTTAGATTCTAGACTTTGATGTTGGTAGATTCCCAGATTATTGTGGGGGAGAGAGTGTCCCAGGGAAGAGCAGGAAAACTCTCAGGTAACGTTTGGGCCACGCTTTTGTAGTATTGATTTTAAAAAGTTATTTTTAGTACTTCCTAAAGAGCCAGTGAAAAAGGATTGCGAAATTGACAAAATATTAGCTGTTTTCTAGCCTTCACCGAAGGGTGATGTATCCCTCATGTATATACTTATGGAGTTAATGAAATACATATTTGAAAGACATCACATTAATAAAAAAGAGTGATTGGATAAAGTATCACCTGTATTTTGCTAGTTTACTGCGGGCTCTCTCTCCCTGCACCTGGTACGTATTTTTCATCTTTTTATTTGGCAGGAGAGAAGTATCTATGATGGGGAACCCTGCAACAGCTCTTTCTCTTCATAAAGGAAGGGATGCTGAAAATCTGAGTCATTACAGCCCCGTTTCAATTTTATTCACAGCAGTTAAATTATTTAAATGTCTCCTCTGCAGTCAAAATGAATATATTTTAGTTTACAAATATTTTATTATCATTAGAGCAATTTTGTTTCCATTATTGTAGCTTCCGAATTCCATGTTATTAAAAATGAGAAATAACCTTCCCAAAGTGATTCCAAATTAGATTTCTGGGGGAAGATTTTATTTATTATTTTTCTTAGGTTCTTTGACTAGAGGGGCTACATGTATTTCAGTAGATGAGTTATATTTTCTCATATATATATATGTGTGTGTATGTGTGTGTGTGTGTGTGTGTGTATGTATATATATAATTTTAGTCAATCAAGAAGCTTTGCATTTCAGGCCAAAAATAAAATCATAAAATCTGTTGAGTGCATTATAGTGTTTCCTCCTTGGGAGATTTACTAACTACATAAATTATGTTAGAATTTATGACATGACCATTTTATTGATTATATCATGAGCTTGATGTCTTGGGGCTGCTGTTACTGTGCAGAGATAATTAAGAAGCTTTTTAATTTTTATCCCATTTTCTTTTGTGAACTCAGCTACACTTAATTGTTTCAATTTTGAACATTCATATTTTAATAACTTTAATGTGAAAACATTTACACAGAAGATATGAGAGTAAAATTTTTATAGGTTTTGGTTAGGTTCACAAGGTTTCAATTCTTATTCTCTTGGTAAGATAAATGTCATGATAAAATGTCCTATCTCTCTGTCATTGAGAGGGGGCAGCCTTCTTATAATGCCTACTGTCTACACAGAACATCAGAATGAGGTGATGACGTAACTGGAGAGTTTGTTTTATGTGTATGTATACTGACTTCTTTGTAAACCTAAGCTCAAAAGGATCAACTATACAAGGAGATGTTCAGTTTTGCATTATTTGACATTCTGTATTATCAATATTTCTTATTTGATAGGATATTAGCACTTTTGCATATTGGTTAACAAACTAAGCATAATTATACCACTATCAACATTTTGTGCTGTTATTTCTTGGACTGAACCTTAGAGTAGTTAAATATTTCATTGCTTAGTGGCTAAAAAACTACGTTCTGTGGTTAGCACTTTAGGATTAGAAATGCTTTTGTTTTATCTAATCATGAAAAGCAGGTAGGAAAAATACCTAAATTGTCCATTTCAGAAGTGAGAGTTCTGGAATGGCAAATTAAGAAACTTCAAAAATCATATTAAGTGAAGGAAGTTGGACAGAGAAAGACAAATATCATATAATATAACTTATGTGTGGAATCTAAAGAAAGATACAAATGAACTTATTTACAAAACAGATATAGATTCACAGGCATAGAAAACAAAACTTGTGGTTACAAAGGGGGAAGGAGTGAGGAGGAAGGATAAATGAGGAGTTTGGGATTAGCAGATACACACTAATATATATAAAATACATAACAACAAGGACCAACTGTATAGCACAGGGAACTATATTTAATATCTTATAATAACCTATAATGGAAAAGAATCTAAAAAAGAGTATATATACGGTATATGTATAATTGAATCACTTTTCTCCAAAATATATGTCACACACAATGTCATCCATAAATGGGAGAGATCTAAATGTCCATTCACGGAGAGAGAAATAAATAGGGAAGTTATTTTGGTGAATCTGGCTTGAACAAAATAGGCACTTTTTCATAACTGATTTATTAAAATATAAATTCATATACTGTAAAGTCCTCTGTTGTTTTCCAGAGTTCTGAAAAAGTTGATTTTGACAATTTTTCCAGCGTCCTTATTACTTTTATGGAGAAGTAGATTTTTTTTAAAGCATATTCAGTTTACAGTGTTGTGTTATTTCAAGGCCAAACCCTGACAGAACACAGAACAAAAGCCTGGGAGGGAGGCAGTAGAGTTTTATGAAGAGAATCAGAGGCATTTGAGTCTGAGTTCATGTCACGTCTGAGCCACTTACAAACTGTGTGACTTAAATTATTCATCCTGAGCCTCAGTTCCTTGTTTCTAAAACAGAAACACCAGTCAGTATTTCAAAGCTCCGCTGTGTATATCAAATGTGATAACTGAGTAAAAAAGACCTAGCACAAGTCCAGGAACCTCATATTCATTTCCTATGTCCCTACATCTAAGCCAAAAATAAACAAAATAGGTCACTCAGCCAGTTTCTTATTCTCACTCTACTGAGTTGCCACGTAAGTTAGGGTCAAATTTGTATAATGAGAGTGAATTTCAACCTTTACACTCAGATGATGAGAAATACAGCCTTATTTGGTTTAATCTGATTTGGCTCTGGATCTACACTCAATCTCCGTTATTACTTAGGTCCCTTTTCTTTTTCAACTCTGCGACTGATCACATGATCTGTGTGATCCACTTTATGCATGATACGACAAATTTGCAACTCAGTGAAAAGTCTTAGGGACACTCACAGTCCAGTGGCTTTCTCCTTCTCTGCCTTTTATAGACCCAGAGCAGATAAATCTGGCTATTAGGCTCCAAAATCCCTTGGCACAGTGTGTACCAAGTTCTTTCTGAGATTTTCTCACTTTTTGAGTGTGCTGCTCCATTGAGTTCTCCACCACACTGGAATTTCTCTCCTCCATTTTCTTTCCAGGCAGTCTTGTTCTGTGTTGCTACACTGACAGCCCATTTCCACTCTCTTCCCACCTCTCCTCAAAGTCCAGCATCCTCTCTTTAATAAGAGTAGGCTTTAACCAAAAGCAGACAATCCCTGACTTAGAATTTTTCGACTTTTCGATGGAGGAAAAGTAACAGACATTCAGTAGAAACTGTTCTTCGAACTTTAAATTTTGGTCTTTCCCCAGACTACTGATACACTGTACAGTACTCTCTCTGGTGAGTCTGGGCAGTAGCAGTGAGCCACAGCTCCCGGTCAACCACATCATCACGATCATGAGGGCAGAACATAGATACACTCAGAAGCATTCTGTTTTTCACTTTCAGTACAGTATTCAATAAATCACAAGAGATAGTCAACACTTTATCATAAAACAGGCTTTGTGTTAGATGATTTTGTCCAACTGTAGGCTAATGTAAGTGTTCTGACAGCACGTTTAAGGTGGGCTAGGCTGAGCTATGATGCTCAGGAGGTGAGGTGTATTTAATGCATTTTTGACTAAAAATATATTCTATGTAGGATGGGTTTATTGGACCAGAATTCCAAAGTAAATTGAAGAATAGCTTTATATGAAGCAGTTCTATTACTAGACAGCTTTTGCTTTCAACCCTTTTAAACCTCATGAAGCAAGGAAGTACATTACCTGCCCGTGCCTTGAGTTTGAAGGTGTATGGAAGGCAAATGGAGTTCACATGGACACACACACTATGGTCTCAATAAATTGCCTTGCAAAATCTGGGGAGAAATATGATACTGTAGATAAACCCTGCTGACTTAGCATTTCAATGAAAATTCTGGAACAATAATGTGAAAAAAGCGATCATGACAGACTCGCTTTCTAGTGGTACCTACATCTATAGTCCCAATTTAGCTTCCCATTTATCTACACACTCATGTTGTTGGGATTTCACAGGAACTTTAGAATCTTTTGGGGTGGCCGTTAAATAGTTGATGTAATGGAATGCGTTGTATGTGGTAGATGCTGAATATATAAAATTATTCTTGGATGATGATTTGATAATGAAATGGAAAGACAATTTTTAAATTATTTTTCATCTAGAGGACAAGGTGAAGAATTCAAGTTTATCTAATTGATGTATGATACTCAACTGATCAGTTAAAATTCAGTGTAATATGGCCAAAAAAGGGAGTACTGAAATAATAATAAAGACTCTTGCCTTCTAGTTAAGTCTTGGTCACCAGGTGGACAATCTTGAGAAATTTATTAACCTTTCTGTTTCTGTTTTCAGAACAATAAAGTAGTGAAAATCCCGTATTTTCTTATTTACCTTATATGATTGCTATGAAGACCAAGTGAGACAATGTTGAATGTTGGGTCTTAAAGTACAAAGTGACAGAATAATGTTGTAAAATCTTTACCTACTTAAGTATGTAAGAAAGAGGCAAAGGGGATGTGTTTATTATGTTAATATACCAGTACTTTATATCTAATTTAGAAAGACAAAGAAGATGATTTAGATTCTTTTTTAATCCTACTAAACAGGGTGATTATGAGCTTACTGACCAACTAAGGAATAAACTTTTCTGTTGACTAATTTAAAAAATATCCTTTGCTAGGAAAACTGTCCCAGGGTTCTATGCTGATGCATTTTACTCAATTCTGGAGTAAGAGGTAATGCCAATCTGAATCTGAACTGATGTTAATGTGATAAAGTGGCTGGTTGTGTGCCATGGCATTGTCTAGACTATAGACTATTGTCCCAGGTTACCACAAAGAAGTCACTACTGGGAAAGTATAGATCACATATGTAATTTAGTTTCTATTAGCTGAGATAACAAGATCAAGAATATCTGAGATGTTATATCTGTCATCTTAATGCATGTGTGATGGTTAATTTTACGTGTTAAGTTGGAGGTGTAGCTGGGTGGGATAAACATTTAAACTGATGAACTCTGAGTAAGCAGATTTCCCTCCATAATGTAGAAAGGCCCCACCCAATCAGTTGAAGACTTGAATAGAACAAAAAGACCATTCTCCCAGAGCAAGAGGGAATTCAGCAGACTGCCCTCAGACTTCATTTGTACCTAGATTCATCTAGAGCTCCAACTTGCCAGTCTGCACAGCAGACTTTGGACTTGCCAGTATCTATAGTCACATGAGTCAATTTCTTATAATGAATCTCACATACATCTGTATATCTGTATCTATACACACACACACACACACACACACATATACACACACACATGCACACACATAACACTATACACACATCCTATTAGTTCTGTTTCGCTGGAGAACCTTGACCAAAAAATATAGCGTATATCAATTTTTAGACATGTAGTGAAGAGAGATACTCTGTTTATCAGTAATATAAATGAAAATATCCTACTTTACTCATTCTTAATATCAATGCTTCTTGACCAGAAGGACTTCTTCAGATGTACCAAATTGAAATGAGAAAGGAACATATTATATTCAATATGCAAAAGAAAAAAGTACAATGAATGTGGGTAGAAAAGGCACAAGAATGTAATGTAAATGTAAGTGAATGTAAATGAGAAAGTGTGTGAATTCATGGCCATTTTCTTCTCAGAATGTCAATACTGATATAACAGGCTACCATCTGAATTAACTACTGAGTTACCTAATTAATGTGACTATTTTTCAGAAATTATTGTGTCAAATTCTAAATAAATCAATAACAAATACAGAGATCTTAAAACCCCTGGTTATGATGTGAATGACCTTTGGAGAGCTAGAGAGATAAGGTAGCTTTATATTTGTTCAATATAGCATTGGAATCCTCCTACCAAGGCAAGAAACAGGAACTTCTAAAGCCTCACATCAGGATACTTTTATCACAATCAGGCAAGCTTCTCACTGAGAGCCTACAAGATATTAAAATTTAGAATATTAAATATACAATCACATACAACACCGTTTCAATACCATTAGCTTCCAATAAATCAAATTTGCAGGGATTAAAGTATCTACTTATGATGTTTCAGTGAGAGGAAATATTAAAATTCATGAGTATTCTAAAGGATACCATTACTAAAGCAGAACAGATTACAGTTCTGCCAATGAAGAGCTGGAAATTTCCAATAGGCCTTTACCATGAAATTATCGGAAATCAACAGGGAAATAAATGTCTTCATTAAAAAACTGTAGATTTAACTTGGATGGTTATAGAAGATGATGAAGTTAGAGAGGTAATTTAAAAATAGCTGATATCCTTTATAGCTACTAGGAAAGAGAAAATACCAGCAAAGAGGTTAAAGAGAGCACAAAGGACATTTTAAAATAGTTTAAGGAGAACAAGATCTAAAAAAGATGAAACAGACTCTTCTAGAAAAAGTTGGTTATAGAAGCCATAGAAATTGTTGAATAATAATTAGATTTAGAAATAGCAGTAATTTATAGTAGAGAGAATATTGAAATTTTGTAAACTATTGTTAAATTCTTTATAAATTATAAAATTGAGAAGCAGTATGAATCTAGAAACAAATAAATCAAAAGAAAATACTTTACAAAGCAATATAGGATATTAAATACTCACCTTCAGTAAAGGTATCTCTTTATGAAAGATTTCCTTTTTTGGTACTGACAACAAAATATTTGAATTTAGAGATAGAAATGTTCATTATATTCAGGAACACTGTAAATGTTTTTATCACAAGCTTTTTTTTACAATTAATATCATAGAAGCATGATAAACTTTGGGCTCAAGCTGCATCAGTCAGTTAAACTGACAGATTAATTTGTCTTTTAACTTAAGCTTTCTTGCCCATATACTCTACCCAGGAGGTGTGGCTAGTACTTGGATTCATGGTGGCAGATGTTCATAAAGGAATCTTCTGGGGATGGCTTTGTTTATTAGGTTCTTCTGCTTTGGAATATAGGAACAGTAATAATTAATGAATAGGTGTAAGCTGTTTCTCTCACGGTGTAGTTCCTTTTAATTAGCCCGGTACTTCATTAAAAGCATGAACCTCAAGATAGTCTTGTGAGGTCTGCTTTTTACTTATCCCCTGCAATTACCCATTGAGAGGAAGGCCTCTGTATAGAGAAGTTCAGGATGGTGACTGATTAGCACAGAGCAGGTGATCACAGTTCGGGAATCAGCCATGAGGACACACAGCGCTTGAGAACCCTTCCAAGTCCAACGGTTGAGAGGGATATAAAATGATGCCTTTCCTCTGTGATGGATAGCAGAGAAGAATAATCCTTGCAAAGGGGGATATGCTGTTGTGTCTATTACATGTATTTGTCATACTTGTTTTTTAATCATTCTTTCATTTTTACATATGTAGGTCACTTTTATTTGTCAGTGCTAAAAAATTCAAGAACATGGTTTTGTTCATTCGATTTTTGTTCTTTACAATTTCTGCCACTTAGTTTCCTTGAGTTTCCTTATATCCAAAAGAAAAAGTGAATACGTACGTCAATGGTTGATTTAAATACTACATTCCGTGTGTTGGTTTGTGTGTAAGTGTCTAGCCCAGGCTACCACACAGCAGATAGTAAACAAAATTTCTTTCCCTAGCCTACCTTACCATTACAAAATGCTACCGTTAGCAGCTTGGAACTGAACTTACTTTAAGTGGGGTCTAATCGTTACAGGAGCCAGGAGGGTTGTTACCCTTCTGTACGCGACACTGTCCTTAGGTTAGTATCACCTAAGATTTAGTTAGATTTTTTCCTCCCATATTGTTGGCTTATATTGAACTTGTATGTGTCTAAAACCCTCTATATTTAACTCTTGTGAATGGCTCAAGCCAAGCCTTGCCAATAAATTGTTCAATAAATTCCTTTTAACAGAGTATCTTCTCCCATTTCCCTTACCAATAATTTCTTTACACAGTCCTGTTGCCTTCTGCTCCCAACAGAAGCCTGTGTACTTCATGAAGCTCTCCTGGGATCCCATTTAGCCTGCAGAGAAGAGAAAATCTCTGATTATCTAATGGTGTTGGAAAGTCAATCAATAAGCAACATGGATTTAGTAACAACAAATAAAGCCAAGCACTAAGGCTTTGGTGTTTGTTGCTAAACGAGTGGGATTCTGAAAGAAAAGCATTTCTTTTATACTAGCTATCAGGGAGACTTCTTTAAAAAAAAAAAAAAAAAAGACCCAGTCTAAGGCCAAATTACATTTAATTGTGGATATTTTAAGTGATGAGACTTAACTAAATAAATAATTGAGGCAAGGATTATTTATCACTGATTTAAAAAAGAATAATATGTTTAATTATGAGGAACACTCTTGGACAAGTGGCTTGATGTCTTTGAGCACAGCTAAAAGGGAGACATAGTGATTACTGGAGGCTAAAAAAGCATTACTATAAAGAGAGAGGAAATTAGCCAAAAACTTCCAGACTAAAGAAAGAAGACAAAAAAAAAAAAAAATCCACTATAATAGATACTGAGGAGGAAATAGTAGATACTCTTTTATGACTCCAAAATGAAATGCAAACATGTAAAGTACAAAATTTGCTGTAGAAAAATTTTGAAGTTAAGCATTACAATTAATCTGAGCATTCGGTCAAGAACGCAAGGAGATTCCTATCAAGAGTGCAGAAATGCCCCCTCTTTGTGAGTGAAATCATCACGGAAGAGATTGGTTTATGGATGTCAGTGTGCTGGTAAGCTCCCTGCCCCTGCATTTGCTTCCCTTAATTCTCTTAATCTCTGGCTTCTTAAAGATACAGCCACTGAAATTGATTTCTATAGAAAAATTTTAAGACTCCCAGTTCCTGGTTATGTCATTATATTTAATAAGGAGGTTATATTTACCTATGGAATTACTTAGATTTTTGTTTTAGAAAACCGTGGTATACTTCAATTATGGTTTAGGCTTGGGTTCTTCTCTCTAGCCAGGATCCCTACCCTTAGGGGTGTTATCCCATCCAAGGATCCCTGGAAAGTTGAAGCAAAGGGAAGCCATTCCTAAGGCATTCTGTGGAAACCTTACCTTGGAAGGGATAGTAGAATTAGAAAACCAAGCAAATTAAAAGTAAACTCATGCCTTGCGTGTGAAGGGCACAGTGAGGATGGATGCCAGATCTAGTAGCAGGACTGGGCAGTGAGTGGCAGGGATGAACAAAATTTGGGTTGCTCAGAAGGAAAGGTTAGGTGTGGTAGTTCTACATTGGTCAGCCAAGAGTAAAACCCAACCATTGCTTTTAGATGTACTTGCTGCTGTTGTGGAAGCTGTGTGTCAGCTTAAAGCAACTGTATGCACATCTTTGGAGAGTTTATACCCATCCTTCATTGTTTAAACATATGCTTCTTTTTCACCAGTCTGGTGCTAGCAAGTGAGATTATGCCCCATTATTTCCCCACGTGGTTAGTAGGTGGATTCATACCTGATCTCCTTCTGGGAAATTATCATCCCTTTAAGTATACCTCCTGGTAAAAATCTTCCATTTTCTCTGATCTGGTCTCATCTCTTCTAGTTTTGCCACCATCGAGCTTTTTCAGTCACCCAAGCACTGCTGGCCCAGGTGATCAAGCTCTTGGCTAAACAAAGCAGCTCTTTTGATGCACTGTTTTCAGCCATTCATGGCTTACAATTTCCATCTAGTCTCACCTGTTCCTTCTCACTCAATGTATGATGTTCCCTTCTGGGCCATTTGAACTCCCAATTCTGCTTCCTCACCCCAGACACTATATGGCCTTGATGAAGGCAACTCCACTCCCTGTGTCTCCCTGCAGTGCAAGTTAGGCCAAGGCTGGATTTTTAACAAGACTGATGAAACTTTGCAGTAGCAGACGATACATGGAATAGCTTAAAATTTGTCAAAAAAAAAAAATTACTTCTACTTACTGACTTGTTCAGACCTCTTTTTCAGGGTGTCTTCCCGGCTCCTGTGAGGATTCCCTGTGCTAGAGGGGGGCAAACTCAATCCCCACAATAGGGATCTCCTGAGATTTGTACATCTCAGTTCTCATACATGTGCTTTCCTTGTGTGCCTCTGAGAAATGCAGGACTCCTTCTCCTCCAGTCTACCTCTAATTCTGTCACAGGAGACTGACACACTCTTCTCCAGACACTTCCCTGGATTTCTCATGCCCATTACTGTCTTCACCAAAGGGGTGTGGAGTGACTTTTATTTCCCACACAAGTCAGTCATCCTATTCTGTATTTATCAAAACTGAGTCTCTGAATCCTAAATTATGCTATTCATTGTGTTTTGGTCTAGTTTGGAGCTGTGCCAAGTCCATGGCCATTCCTTTACATATTTTTTCCGTTACATGAGATGAAAGTAAGGTCAGAACTCTGTTATTCTCAGGACAAAGTCTGATCTAAGGCATTAATAGCCATGCACAGTCTTCCTCAGAGAGATATATACCAAGTAGAGATGACTTTCTAAATCCAGATGTTTGAGAGGAAAATAAATTGATAATTAGATAAAAGATTTCTCTAACTCTCTATGGGTACTGCTCTGCTAAGGAAGCCTATTAAAGTTAATAGACCAAAGATCAAACCCTTCTGTCTCAAGTTTTCCTCAAGAAGGATAGAGAAGGATACATACGTGTAAATTGAAGGGTTCAGTTAAGTGACACCCAGGCAGATCAAAGAGTGGTCTTCCCTAAAAACAAATGCCATTTCTATCCTCGAATATGGCAATCTTGCATGATACCACTACACCAGCGGTGCTGTTTCTATCCTCGAATATGAAGGGAGATTTGTGACTCTCAAAATGTCAGTCTTCCAACCTCAGCATTGAAAGAGACATTCTCTGTCCCGTGTGTCATTATAAGAATATTAAGGAACTAAGCACAGAGTATTGCGAAGACTGAGTCTCACTCTTTCTTAAGAGGAAATATTGACTCAGTAAGACCCTCCTTTGGATTTCGTTCTCTTCCTGAATGTGAATATTGTGTAGCTGCTCTGATTATTTGGGACATGCATGGGGCATGGTCTCAGTGGTAAAGTTTTAATTATTTTAGTAAATGTAGAGCTCTTATAGATTTATGATGTTTTCTTATTGGGCCATGGAAAGAGAGTTACATAGAAAAATCTGAAATTTTTCCTCCCAGAAGTAGCTATGCTATGAACATTTATAGCTATATCTATGCTATATACATTTATAAAATAGGGTTGTTAATTTTTATAGTTATATTTTTGGAATCCATTAGGACTACTTTGGGAAGTAAATAGATTTTCTTGGTGTTGACTATAATCATGACGTCATTAGAGGTTACTATCTCCTTTGAGATGCATATAAAATTGATTTGCATCCTATATTTTATGTTCAATAAGAAATCCAATGCTTTCCCCAACATTTCTGTGAAGTCCCAGGAGTGTGCATTTGTGCAGTCACTTCTAATTCCAATTTCTGGTTCATTCTGAATTTAAACTACCTATTTGTCACTTCTCCTAGCTGCTTTCTCCATAGTCTACTCAAATGAGGAATATTTCCCGCGTCTGTAAGTTCTCCCATGTACCACTTACAGAAAGCGTTTATAGAAACAACAGATTATACTGAATATTTAGAGTTAAGGGGGTGTGGGAGGGGACATGGCAATAATGTATAGCAGTCCACATAAAAACTACTTATATACTCCTTTTTGAGTTCTTTTCTTATTACCCCAGCTTGTAATAATAGCCAGAATTTCTGATTGGCAAAATGTCTCTGGGGCACTGCTGGGTAAATGGATTTTCATGTACAAAGAATTTTGTGAAATAAAATAGAGAAAATTATTAATCAAATGTAATTACACATGGTAAATTTTTATACAGCCCCTCTGATCATTTTCATTTTTATTCTTATTAAGTTCTTAAAAGTTTGGTAGTTTTTCGCAGGCTAACTTTTGGTAGAAAGATGTATCTCAGAGATCAGCACATTTATCTGTATCAAATTGTATCAACTAGAGTTCTTTGTTTTTCTTTGTGGCTCTTTTGTGTTTAATAATGATGTGAATTTCCCCATGCCAAACTTTCCAAATCTAAATTTTGTACAAAAATTGATTTTTCTAACAATTTTTAGTGAGTAACATGTTTTGATACGTGCATTGTTGTCAGTTGTCAACTTTTTATTTCTACCAGAAATATTCATTTTAATTTAAATAAAGACAGATGGAATTTAACATTTAATTGATAACATTTTCAATTTTAATTAACAGCAACCGTTATTGTTTAATGAATTTAAGTAATATAAGCCTTTGGTTGGGAAGTTCTGTGCATTGTGGTTTCAAGTGAAATGGGAAAGAAAGAGGGTGAACACAGAGGACACACAACCAGAGGTGGAGGAACAGAGAGGTGGGTATAGAAACAGGATCATCAAGTAATGTGGAGATTTGCTATTTCTTTTTGGCTAAATGACTCTTATGCTGTGCATGGCTGTATCAGAATTCCCCTAAGACCAACCTGTCAATGTCAAAGGATGAAATGAAAAGCTTTCATGGTCTTATTTTTTAATGGAAGTATAGTTGATTTACAATGCTGTGTAGTTTCTTATATACAACATAGTGATTTGTGTATATATATATATATATATGTGTGTATATATATATATATATATATATATATATTCTTTTTCAGTACAGGTTATTAAAAGTTATTGAATATAGTTCCCTGTACTATACAGTAGGCCTTTGTTGTTTATTCTGTATATAGTAGTTTGCATCTGCTAATCCCAAGCTCCCAGTTTATCCCTCCCTGCTTTTCCCCTTTGGTAACCTCAAGTTTATTTTCTATTATCTGTGAGTCTGTTTTGTAAATAAATTCATTTGTGTCATTTTTTTAGATTGCACATGTAAATGATATCATAGAATGTTTGTCTTTCTCTGCCTGACTTACTTCACTTGCTATGATAATCTCTAGGTCCATCCATGTTGCTGCAGATGGCATTATTTCATTCTCTTCTTGTGGTTGAGTAGTATTTCATTATGCATATGTACCACATCTTCTTTATTCATGGTCCTATTTTAGATCTTGCCTCCATATGACTCTTTGCTCACCTCTGTTCTCACCCTGCATTCCAATCTTTGTGAGACTTCCTGCACCCTACAGTTCCCATCTCCAGTTAAAACCCTACGATTTCTCACCTAAAGCAATGCCTTCTGCTAGATATGGGACCCTCTATCTTGGAGAGAAATCATCCTCTTCCTTAGGGGCAGAATTAACTACCGAAGGTTGTGGTGCTCTTTGGCTGAGTTAGATACCTTGGTTTCCTTCCCCTCTGTGCTTGTTATGCCGGGAACATCTTTGTTTCTACCTCCACCCCCCAGTGCTCTTTGCAAGTTCTTCTCTTGTTTCTAGTTCCATTAGGCTTTGTTTTCTGTAGAACAGAAGATTTCCATTCAGGAGCCTCCTCACTCTACCACAACCAATTCCAAATATGCCTACTGCTTGAGGGCATTTTCAGGGACAGAACTAGCTCATAGAGGTGATTCTGAACATCTCCTTGCAGGTGGTCCTGCTCATATTATACCACGTGTACATGTTACTTCACTTGCGTGTAAGGCACACAGGTGATCCTTAGAGATCCAAACCTTTGTGAGAGTCAGTAGAATGTTCTACACTTGAACATTTATTTGACATAAAAATATATTAGAATGTGCTTTAATGCTCTGTTTTCGCAAAGCTAAGCATTTAAAGTATAATCTTGTTTCTTCAGTAAGCCTGATAGACATTGCATTTTCTTAATATTCACACCAAATTGAGCAAATGAAAGAATTTTACCTCATCTGAAACATCCTGTTAAGCTTATGGTTATATTTAATGTAAAATATCTGTGTTATTGTTGTTTAAAGCACAGGCACAGATTTGAGTGGGGAGATTTATTTATCTATTTTAAAGTCATGATGTAAATCTAGTCAACCATACTTTCTTGCTCCAGGCTCAAGCCTACACACAATTTTTCATTAAAATATTATTTGAACCGAGGACATCTGCAGTTGTCTGGAACATATTTTCTCCAGTACTTGATTTTAAGCTCTCTATGCATACTGGGATTCCCTAAAAAATTCTGTGGCGTGTTTGAGTGTCACTGAGCAAACAACAGCTATACCTACACAAGAACGGTGCCGATCTGAGTGGGTCATACGCCAGCTTTATTAAGAGCATCTTCAAAAAATTTAATTACTCTTATTCTGTTAATAATACTGTTCTCTGAATAAAGAACTTCTCTATTCATAATACATGATTTATTATGAAATGTCTTAAGCATAAAGAAAAATAGTGAAAATAATGATGAATATCTACCATCACCCAGGTTTGTCAAATCTTGATATTTTGTCATGTGTTCTTCTGATACTTTAATTATATTTTACATTTGACTCATACTTTCAACTATCCCTTCTTCCATTTTCCTCTCCTTCTTTCCAGAAGAAACTGATATCTTTGTTGTTTATCAAAACAATGTATGTTTACACTTTAGTTACTTATGTGTGTATTCTGAATTGATACTTAATATTTTTAGGTTGTTAAAAACATGTAAATCTTATCATAATATAAGTTAGTTTTTCTTCACTTGTGCTTTTTAATATTGTTTTTCCTGTTAATATTGCAGGTATAATTTATTCATTTTCACTAGATAAGGATTCCGTTGTATGAACACAGCACAATTGATTTCCCCTTGTCTTGTTTTCCCGACTTTTTGTTTTTCATTTTCCTAGCAGTTACACTTTAACAGGGCTCTTTGACACAAAAACATGTGAGCCTTAATAAATGATTACTCTTTGAAGCCATTGAGATTTGGAGTGATTTGTTACTCAGCAACAGTGCTAATTCCTTCAGTTGAAAGTAACAGACTATGTCTTCTTAATCCCTAAAGTACTTTCTATTTGTCATTGGATCCATGTTCATAGTGTTTCTGATCATAGTTACTGAGGATCTCTATCTTAGTTTACCACTGAAGTTTCTGTTCTTTGAGCGCCCTGGAATCCTCGTTTTAATTGTTTATTCCCCTACACCATTTGTTCCTGGCTTGGCAGTGGAACAGTTATTTCATTTCTAAACTAAGTGAAACAAATTAATGTTAAAATAAATTTCGTCTGTGTTTCTCTTTTCTACAATAGCCTGTGCCTTGTTTTCATTTAAAACCAGTATACCCAACACTTCTTCACTGAGTTTTTCTAGACTCAGTGTAGAAAGGGCCTGTTTTTGGTCCTTTTGTCACCATCTCCAGTGCTCTTCTCCAAAATTTTTCTCTGCTGTTTCCAGCTTAGTCCATTGGGAGCACAAAACCTCCCTCTGAAATGATGAAAAGTCTATTTTATTGGTGATACAACCAACAACAACCAACTGTTCTTCTCTTGCACCTTGAAACCATCTCCTAAATTCTTAACTTCTGACATCGGCCCCACTTGCTGTCTTGTATATGGGGTAACTTGATTTTTTTAAAAAATTTATTTGCTTTCTGTTTCCTACGGTGATAATGTGATTTACAAGAAATATATTTTTGGTCATTCGGATGACCAAAATATTTTTTTCATATATATTTGGTCTTCATCCACAGTTCCTGGCTTACAACTGCCAAAACCTTTGGGATTTCTTAAGTGTTAAAAGTGGTGAAGTGTCCTTTGTTATGCTAATCAGGTGACTTTTGGAAAGCTTCTGAGGGTGGGGGCTGATTGCTGTGGCATCTGATCATGTGATTAGAGGACTAGAACTTTCAGTCCTACCACTTAACCTCCTTGAAGAGGAGAGAGATAGAGGTTGAATCAATCTCCAATGGGCAATTATCTAATCAATCATACCTATGTAATGAAGTCTCCATAGAAATTCAAAGGGACAGAGAGCTTCTGGGGATACAGCTGAGCTTGGAGAGGATGTGGAAGCTCTGAATCCTTTCCCCATGCCTTGTCCTTCATCTCTTCTGTCTGGCTGTTCCTGAGTTGTATTCTTTCATAATAGTTTGGCAATCTAGTAAGTACAGTTTCCTCTGGTTCTGTGAACTTCTCTAGCAAATCAATTGGATCCAAGAAGGAGGTTGTGGGAAGCTCTGACGTAAAGCCAGTGGGTGAGAAATACAGGTGGAAACCTGACATTGAGACTGGTGTCCAAAT
This sequence comes from Camelus bactrianus, assembly GCF_048773025.1. Lineage (NCBI taxonomy): Eukaryota > Metazoa > Chordata > Mammalia > Artiodactyla > Camelidae > Camelus > Camelus bactrianus. The sequence goes on from NC_133539.1 coordinate 42,850,823, forward strand.
GGGCTGTGGGGGGCAGTCTTGTAGGACTGAGCCCTTAACCCATGGAATCTTTGCTATCTCGGTGTAGACAGTATCAGAACTGAGTTAAATTATAGACCAGCTTGCTGATGTCCAAGAATTGTATGGTGTTGTGTCCTACCCTCCCTCCCCTGCTTCCCCCTTGGAATTGAGTCCAAGAACCTAATTTACCTACATATTTTACTTCTGGATATTTGGGAGTGGACAGAGAAGTATTTATTGAAAAAAAGATTGGTTTATTTTTAGAACTATTATTTGAACCACTGCTAATTTTTAACTCATCCTTAGCAAACTTTGCCCCATATTCTTTGCTCCTTGACTCTCCCTTAACCCTATGAGAGCTCATCCAATTCAGTAACTTTTTTGGTGTATTTTTCCAAATACACAGTTCATTACTTATGTCTTCTAAACATCCTCCCTTGTATTCTTTTTCTTTTTGTTACAGCTTAAATCTTTATTATCTATTGTTCATTTTGAGTACCAAGTTATCAGTTTTACTGTTTTACTAGTTAGTTACCTTAATCTGACCATTAATATGACTTAAAATTACTCAGCTGAAAATGATCCATTGCTTCATTCCTGATTAATGTGAGGATAATGAAAAATGCCAGCCTTGACATTGTCATTTTTGATTTGGTACACTCGATAAATATGGTCCATGTTGAAATAAAATGTTCTTGCTTCACCCTTATCAGGAAGCTATGCACTATGTTTCCAAATGATTGTGATAGAATAGTTACCTTATGATTTCTTCATTATTTGTTTGTTTGTTTATTTATTTATTTATATTGAGGCACAGTCAGTTTACAATGTTGTGTCAATTTCTGCTGTACAGCACAATGTCCCAGCCATACATGAAGATACATGTATTCATTTTCACATTATTTTTCACCATAAGCTACTACAAGATATTGAATATATTTCCCTGTGCTATACAGTATGAACTTGTTCATCTATTTTATATATAGCAGTCAGTATCTGCAAATCTCAAACTCCCAGTTTATCCCTTCCCTGTCCTCTTCCCCCTGGCAACCACAAGTCTGTATTCTATGTCTGTGAGTCTGTTTCTGTTTTTTATATAAGTTCATTTGTCTTTTTTCTTCTTTTTGGATTCCTATGAGTGATATCGTATAGTATTTTTCTTTCTCTTTCTGGCTTACTTCACTTAGAATGACATTGTCCATGGCCATCCATGTTGCTGCAGATGGCATTATTTTATCATTTTTAATGGCTGAGTAATATTCCACTGTATAAATATACCAAAACTTCTTTATCCAGTCATCCATTGATGGACATTTAGGCTTTCTCCATATCTTGGCTATTGTAAATAGTGCTGCTATGAACATTGGGGTGCAGGTGTCATCCTGAAGTAGGGTTCCTTCTGGATATATGCCCAGGAGCGGGATTCCTGGGTCACATGGTAAGTCTATTCCTAGTCTTTTGAGGAATCTCCGTACTGTTTTCCACAGAGAAATGCAAATCAAAACTACAATGAGGTATCACCTCACTCCAGTCAGAATGGCCATCATTCAAATATACTATGTCTTGATGTTGCATTAGTTTGGGTTCTTCTTGTTTGGGACCCTTTGTGCTTTCTGTACTTGGATATCTGATTCCTTCTTTAGGTTTGGGAAGTTTTCAGTCATGGTTTCTTCAAATACCTTTTTAATCTCCTTTGCTCTTTCTTCTCCTTGTGGGACCTCTATTATGTGTAGGTTGGCATGCTTTATATTATCCCATAGGTCCCTTATATTGTTTTCATTGGTTTTTATTTGTTTTTCTCTCAGCTGTTCTGATTGGGTGACTTCTATTTTCCTGTATTCTAAGTCACTTATTTGTTCCTATGCATTATCTAGCCTACTTTTTACAGCCTTTAGCTCAGCTCTCATCTCAGCAAATGAGTTTTCCAATTTTAATTGGGTCCTCTTTATAGTTTCAATTTCCTTTTTGACATACATTCTGTCTCTATTCACAATCTCTTTTAGTTCCTTCAGTACTTTGATCACTCCTTTTTTGAAATCATGATCTAGTAGATTAGCAAGGTGTATTTCATTGATTATTCTTTCAGGGGATTTCTCTTGTTCTTTTAATTGTGAGTGGTTCCTCTGCTTCTTCACTTATATCTCTCCAGCACTATGGATTAACAATAACAGAAGAACAAAACAAATAGAAATTAAAATCAAATTGAGACAAATTAAAAATAATTTAAAAGAAGAAGAAAATTGAAAGCAGTATGATTGATAACAGAAGAACAAAACAGTGCTAGAAATAAAATTGAGACAAATTTTTTAAAATTTTTAAGAATTTTTAAAAGAAAATTTCAAAAGAGATTTTAAACATTAAAAAAATTAAAATTAAGAAAGGAAAAGAAAAAAGGAAAGAAAAAAAAAGGTTGATGTGTTTCCATGGAGACTGTGAGTGCTTCATAATTTTGTCCAGAGGTCCTTCTTAAGTATGAGTGGTTGCCAAGTCTTCCTCCAGAGCCTTTTGTCTGTTATCCCTTTGGCTGAGGGTGTGGCCAGTATTTTGGTGTCAGAGCCTGCCCTGGCTATCGAACAGGGCCTCCTTTTTGTTCTGTGGTTGTTGCCGCTCCTGCCCTTGCTTTGCAGTGGGAACTCCACTTGCCGATTCCAGGCGTGCTCCGGTCATGCCCCAGGTCTGTGCTGCTCCCGGTGCTGGTAGGCAGGCAGGTCATCTCTCCTCCCAATGCCATGTCTGTGAGTTGTGCTACTGTGTGGTAGGTGGGCGCTTCTAGCCCCCTCCAGACACCTCGTCTCTATGCCTGCACTCATTCACCATAGGCGGGCAGGTCATATCCCTTCTCAACACTGCATCCTGGCACCATGCTCCTGCGAGGTAGGTGGTAGGGTTGCTCCCCCATTCAGTGCCACTCCCCACACCGTCGCATCCATCATTCGTGCTCCATAGGTGGGCTCACAGAAAATGGCTGTGCCAGCCTCACTCCTTCTCACACACTCGCTGTGTGCCAGAAGTCCGCTCCTTGTTGGTTTGCCTTAGAGGCTTGAGTTCAAAGAGGCACCGGGGCAGAACGGTCCCCTCTGCCTGGGGCTGTAAACAAATTTCAGTCCCGCCTATGAGGTTTCGAAGCTGCTAGGTAAAGATTCAACCCCACCTCCGCCTGGGAGCCACGCACTGGAGAAGATAGTAGCCATGGCTGAGCCCCGCCTCTCTTCTCTAGAGAACATGCCAGGCACGGTGCCTCGGGTCTGCAGAGACAAAGGCTATGGCACCCCTCCCCCCAGGGCACACCAGCAGTGTTGCTTATTTTTTTTTTTTGTATATTATGTGGTACCCAGGCTGTTCTGCTTTGTATACCCTCCCTGCCACAGCGCACCACACACTGCAGTCCCCCAGGGTCGCCTCTGTGCTGGCCAAGTCCTCCACCCGGCCAGGGAGGCTTGACCCATCCCACCCCTGCCGGTTCATGAATAGGTCTGGGGGTCTCAGGAACCCTTTGTGCCTGTTTACCTTAGTTCTATTGGCCAAGGGCTATTCTATACAGATCCACCTTGGAGGTTCCCCCTCCATCCAGCTGACGGTGGGTCTGTGGATGTCACTTTCGGTGTACTTGTGGGAGAGGGTGAGCTACGAGCGTCCTTCTACTCTACCATCTTGGTTCTTCCTCTTCATCATTTTAAATATATCACAACCCTGTTGTCTATAATCACAATGTGTTCAACTCTTAGTTCATAATTAAATTTTTTTTTTTTATGTGTAGAGGTTTCACGATGCCCTTACTTCTAGTTCCTTCTTCTGCTATTTTCTAGATCTACTGAAACTCTGGCCCAGTTGTATTATTCTTTAAAGGGGAGATGTTGTATGGGGGCTCATGGGTCCATCCAGTCTGCATGAGCCAAACATGCTAAGCCATCCCTTCTATGGTCTATCATCCTATTCTGGGTATAGATGAAGATCAATAAATATAAAGCCTTTAAAAAGAATGTTTCCTGAAAACGCTGCTTGATTACTGCTTAACCTTGTTCTCCAGAAAGTGCAGATCTCTGTGGCCCTCAGAATTATTTAGATATCACCAAGAATGGACTAACACAACCATAGACTATCAGGGCTGGGAAGGATCTTAAAGTCCATCTAATAAAATCTTCTCTTGTCAAGACATGAATTGAATAGTCAAAATTTGACTAGTTTTGTTTTCAAAAGTTAATTTTCATATGGTTCACCTCATAGATGAGATGGGGAAAGCCCTATTCAGTTGCCAGTGAGATCTGTCTATGCCATGGCCACAGCATTGTGCAGACCCACGTCTGTGATCTTAATGACAGCACTTGCTCTATCACTCATCTGGCTTACCTCTTGTTAAAAAAAATTAAGATAGTTGATACATATTTGGAATGGAAGGAGGCAGGAAAGAGCCACATAAAAATTTATCTCAAGGAAAATTAGGACATTTCAAATGAGATGAACTAGCAAGATACATTGATGCGATCCTTTGCCAGCAGGGAAGCATCCTGGATCGTTTCCTTTGTTCCAAGCCATTCTGCTATGATCTGAATAGACTCTTTCAAGTGATGAGTGGGCACACTTCAAAAATCATTCATAAGTTTCTCTAGATCTTGGAAAGCATTTTTCTATACAAATAACATAATAAATGATTAATATGTTCCCTGACCAATATTGCAAGGTTACTTTAACACACAAGCTACCGACATATATTGGAATTGTTTTACATACGTCTAACAGTGGTATGCCTCTTTATTTCTTTGGGACAGCTGCTCTCTTAGTTCTAAATCTTCCCCCATCAGGAGTGGTGGCCATTTCCAGTACTGATGTAGAACAGGGTCTTCACTGGAGGTAGATTTTAGGGTACACTCAGGAACTTTTCAGAAACTTTTTCACTCAGTCCCTTTTTTAATTACTTGATAGAAAGGGTCTCAGGATAACCACTGTCCAATTGTTCAGAATAAAAAGATAAAAGGAGAACTGCACGGACAAGGAGCATGCAGTTTCAGACTTCCGTGGGGATGTTTTTGGTACAGTTGTTTATAAAGTGAGGACCACCTAATCCTCAGTTTCTGTGGTCTGGGCTTCCCATTTTGCATCTTGATCTAATTTTTAAAATTATGCTATTTTATGACTAGCTTGTGAAAATTTGAGAGCTGCGTTTAATTAGAGCAGCAACAGTATATTGAACTACTTCAGTATTTCTCATGTCTGAACTTTTCAAATTTTTTTAAATTTGAACCAATGCTGTATTTTCATTCAACTTCATGGCGTTTTTTGCAATGTGCACTGTAGTAGTGGGAACTTCCAAAATTAAAAAAAAAAATAACTGACTTTCTGAGAGAAGCTTTGTTTCTGAAAGTAATTATTTGCAATAATTGCTATGCTGTTTTCTGAAGAGGTAAGATTCCTGGTGTCACATGGCAACCTTATCCCTGGGTCTCCTGCTGGCTCCTGCCAGATACTGTGTATTACTCCCCTGTGGGAAAACCCACATGGGTTTTTCTCCAGGCCACCTGTGAAGAAGGAAGGGGTTTTTAATTTTTTTCCTTAAACTTCTAAGAGAAGGGGAATAGCTACAATGTGGATTGGAGGAGACAGAATCACTTATGATAGCTGTTTTTAAAAAAATTCAACCTTAGGAGCAAAACAAGTTGGACTGACAGTCTCAAAATCTAACATTCTCTCACATTTTCTTGTAAATGTATGTTTTATTGAAGCATAGTCAGTTTACAATGTGTCAGTTTCTGGTGTACAGCATAATGCTTCAGTCATAATGAACATACCTATACGTTTTTTTAAAAAAGAAATTGACAAGACTTTGCTGAATCTTAATGCCCTCCCGTTCTACTCACATCTTGCCATCTTCTATTTTCTTACTTTAAATCAAGTTTCTAACAAAGGAGTAAATATTGGTAAAGGTTGGGAAGTTTCAGACATGGGTCTCTTACTTTTTAAATCACCCAGTGGCTAGGTTTACGATATGTGTAATTTTTTCCCTTTCTCTCATTATTAAAACTTTTCTCAAAGCAAAGCCATCAGTGAATTTCAGGTGCTAGAACTTCCTCTCCATTGTTTTCTGTTGTTGAGGAGAGAAGCTTGCAAGTGCGGATAACTGCCTTCTTAGCAGGCAGTGTTGGACTGCATCTGAAACACCAGAGGTGTCAGGTGCAAGGGCTAAGTCTTTTGGATTTGTGGTACCAGGTATTTGAAATCAATTACAAACCCTGCTGGAATGTCTTTAAATTTTGAAAAGCTTAACTGTGGCCTCCTGGAATACTTATGTGTTTCTTTATTTCCTCTATATTAGTGGACTCTTTTCTCTGCAGTTGGGTGAATGTTGTAAAGGTCTCCTTGGATGTGTTTTGATGTGGGAAAGGTTTTGTGAGTCGTTCCTTATGTTCTCAAGAATGAAACCCCTTATCTTAATGAATAAAATGTCCAGACAACGTATTAGCCCTCCTGGGAGAGCAGTTATGCTTCTACTGTTTGTTGCCTGAAAAAAATGCATAAGGACTGACATTTGCTGTAAATTTAGTAAAGATTCTGGATGTATTTTTTTAATCACCAAGTCATTTTAATAAACATGACAAGGAGTATGCAAATGTGTGAAGTGTATCAGTCACTCTACTCTTGCTCAGTTAGAGAGCAAATTGGTGCTAAGATCTCTAATCACATCCCCCTGTTGCTCCCTTCAGGGGCTCAGGCTCCCATTGATGGAGAACTGTTGTGGTGTTGTGGTGTAAGCTGATTGTGTTGTTTCACTGGGGCTTTATATATATTCTAATCATTTACTTGTGAGATTGAGTGATGGACTATAAGATACGTTCTCTGTGAAATGCACTTCTGAACTTCCTAGGGAAAAAAAAAAAAAGAAAGACAAGATGAATTAATGTTCTGGCTTATACCAAATCTAGTATTTGTTACAATGCGTGAACTGTCACTTAACCCGCCCTCTTAAATGGTGTTGGTGCTACGTCTTGCGTGTATGTGAGCTGACCTCTCCTTAGCCCCCCCTTACTCATCACTTAGGAAGGCTTAGCTCCATTGCTGATTACTCATAATATTTGGCAAGGAAATTATTTTCATTTCTCAAATTTATTTCTGGTGAATTGCTATTAACCGTCATCTACCTAATGGGAGAACTGAAAAGCATTTTCTGCCAGATAAATACACATATGCTCAACTTTGCTGATAAATGCTGCTAGCAGGGAGTGTGCAAGGCCTGTAGCTCAACCTGACCCATGGTAAGTCCTGCTCATTATCTTCCCAGATTCTGTACATTTATGACTCTATCTTAAAGGATCTTTCTCTTGATTTTTTGTTTTATGAGAGTAAAGTTTTGTTTTTTACATGAAACTGGGAATTTATCTCTTCCCTTACTTCCTGGCTATGGCGTAAGGTATACCTGCTTCTAGAGAGAGTTCTCAGAGGGTAGGGAATGGGCCTGTTTTGCCCACTCTGTATCCTAATTGTCTAAAGTGGGAAAACGTACCTAGTAAGTCTCAGTAAATATTATATGAATGAATGAACAAATGCCCAGATTACTCTTGAATAGCAGAACTCACTGGAGTATATATATAATTTTCTGAGCCTCTAAATCACGCCACTCCTCTTACCTATTAATAGAGCTACGAAGTTGTGAAGTCTAGGCATGGGGCGGTGTTGATGCTTTTCAGAATCTAGATTAATGTCTTACAGCATGGTTACTCTCTCTTGTTCAGATGAAGTCACTTGACTTTGGTATCGGATTTAATAATTGGTTTGTGGATCTTAGGTCTTTTCTTATTTGATATTCTCCATAAGACGCATGCATTGGTATGGACTAAAGACAAAGTTACATTCGAATATAGAACACAAATCCCATTCCACTGGTGAGCAGCCCTGACAGTAATAGATTGCTCATTTAATGGAAGGATCTGTGGTATTATCTGCTGAGATCAACAAAATGGGCCCAGTGAGCACATGACGTTAGCACATTATCAAATGATAATATGGCCATGAATACACTGATGCTCTTGTGAGAATTTCTGTCCTCAAGGAATTGTAATAGATTCCTTGGATACATCTGAAAGTAAATCCATAGAGACGTAATAAACAGAAAAAAATCTTTGGCTTGCTCTCTCTCTCTTACTCTGTCCCTCTCTTTTAGCGCTAATGGGAAAAGGCTATTCTAACAGCAAATAGGATTTTTCCGAGTGGCACTTACCGCAGTGACATGGCCCACTCGAAGGGCTGTAGGATATTTTGCCAAACCACTGCTGGGCCTGCCCTTTTGCTCAGCTCCTACGGTTTGGCTCTCATCCACATCAGGAGGCCTTGAGGCTCTGGGAAGGGGCTGCGTCTTCATGTCCTCCCGGACCCCTTGCTGTGACTTGGGATGAAGTAGGTCTGCTCAGCAGCCAGAGAGAGAGAGAGAAAGGGGAGAGAAGGAAAAGCTGATAAAACCTTCATCTACTTTTGAGAATTTTTTGTTTGCTTTGGAACCTTGCTTGTCAGAATTTGGAAAATTTAAGGCAAAGCAAATGTCCAATCTGCTATGAGTTGGTACATAAAAGGTACACCTTTAGTGACATGACTTACTCAAAGGTCAATTGAACTGACATGTTATGCCTAAGAAATGAGATTTTATTTATGCCTCCTTCACGAGAATTAATTGATGACTTTCAACTGTCCCTTGAATAAACTTGGGCTGTAATTGAACATGAGAAAAGAAGTCAAGGCCCTATTCTTGAAGGTTACCTGTCGATCTCAATTATTGAGCAGAGTTGTCACGACTGTCACTTACATGCGTACGGGATATTTGCTAGTGATAAAAACATCCACGGAACAATAGTAAATATTGGCTTCTGCTGGTTAAATCCCCAGGATTAAAAGGAGAGCAACTAAATAGTGTCTGTCAATATTGAGTTCTTCAGAGAAATGTGCAAGATACAACAAGGTTGTTTTTAATCCATTTATTTAGCAGGATGTTCATATTCAGAAATGAGCATTTTTTGTTTTTGTTTTTGTTTTTTTTTTTGCCTTTAAACTCATAGAACATGTTTCTTCACCAGATTTACATGATTGGGGAAGATTTCATGAATGTGTGTGTATTATGGGAGCTTCACAGTGAACAAAGTTGCTTAGCCTAAAAAGATCTGGGCATCACCTGGGTTCCATTTGGCCATAGTTAATATTAATGTTCCAGAGGGATCACACCTGCAGGGCAGTACACTGACAGTGTCGCTTGATTTTCATGTTACCTGCTTACTAGTGCTGCTCATGTTAAATTTGAACTTTCAGAATTATGGAATTTTTTTTGAGCCTTGTAATACCTGTTTCTGTTGGCTACCTCCCGCCATCAATTGGTGGCCTGCTTCTCTGTGTCCAGGAGTTCCCACACTTTAACTTGAATAAGAATCGCCTTGAAAACTCATTATAGTAAGATTTTTAATTTAGTATGCAGGGGTGATCTCAGGAGTTGCATTGAAAAGAAACTCTCTGAATAACTCCTGTGAAGTGGGCGCCCACCCTTCAAGAAACATGGTTTAGATCTTCCTTTAGTTAGCCTGGTTCTTCTGATTACCAAACTGGCTTTCCAGTCTCCTGGTTGTGTATTCTGCCAGCTCTTAGCTGCCCTTCTGTTTGCTATGTGTACTTCATAGAGTTGCAGGCCGGTCCAAAAACAGTGTGGTTGGAGGACTGTGAATATAAGAACTGCTACTTTCCATGGCAGGAGGGGCTTTACAGACCTGATTAAGTAAAGGATTTTGAGGTGGGGAGATTATGTTGAATTGTCTGTTTGGGTACAATATAATCACATGGTTCAGAGAGAGAGAGAAAGAGAGTGAGAGCGAGTGAGATGGATAGTTTGATGCTGGCTATGAAACTGGAGGAAGGGACTAGGAAAATTCTTCCTTAGAACCTCCAGAAGGAACATTGGTTTGCCAACACTTTGTTTTGGGGCCAGTAAAACTGATTTCAGACTTCTGACCTTCAGACGTGTAAAGTAATAAATTCACGTCATTCTAAGCCATGAAGTTTGTGCTAATATGTTACAGTAGCAATAGGAGGCTCACGTATTGTCTCTAAACTTGTTTATTCAGTTCAATTAAAAAATGAGATAAATTGTGAGTTTTTATTCCTTAGAATTTTAGAGCACATCAAATGAGATACATTATGTAAAAAATATGGGTGCCAGTTAACTGCATGCTGCTGATGAAGATAGTGGTGATGAGGACGCCAACAACTCTGCTTCTTCATTTCTAGTTAGGCAAAGCCTCAGCCCCTGCTAAAAATGATGGTTATTCTGAACTCGTTTGCTTTTAGATCACATTTCTACTTCCAAATGTTCCCCTAGATAGTAAACTCTCTCCTTCTTGTGTGTTTCCAGGAAAAAAGAAAAAACAGCCATATTCTTGTTTCCATATTAAATTAATCCAACTAACAAGACTTTTTGACCATCTACCAACTACCCACAATTATCTATGCCAGGAATCACTTGGCTCAATCATATTTCCCTTGAATTTCTATAATTTATAGTTTTAGGATTGGATGAGGCTATTTTTTCCCTCCAAGTAGAGCTTCTTTAGAAAGTCTCACGGTTCCATGACACTCTACTGCTTCTCTTTTTCAGCACCAAGCCTGTTCTGAAACGATGTAAATGATTGAAAAAAATTTTTCCTCTTAAAGGACTGATAATCTGTTGTTACAAATGTAACAGGATCAGATGCCACTTAAAGGGAGAGCAATTAAAGAATGGTAAGAACTCAGAGGAGAGGAGCTGTGTATTGATATGTTGGAAAAGACTCTAAGAAGGAAGTGAGACTGGAGCTGCGATTTGAAGGATGTGTATAATTTGTATAGGAAGAAGGGAAGAGGCAAGGTACTTTAAATTAGGGGGACAATGAAAAATCCATAGAGTCCACTGAGAGAGAAGGGTGAGCAGGGATTGCACTGGAGAGGATCAACCTATACAGAGATGGAATTAAGGTTGAATCATGATGTGCTCAGGCTTTACAGGAACTGGAAGCACTGCTTATTCTATTGTATTCCTGAACCTCCTTAGAAATCCATACTAACATATCTGTAAGTTTAAACAAAGATACATTTATTTTTCTTCTGTAACAGTCAGATAGAATAGCGTATATTCTTATCCATTCAAGCTGATCATCATCTTGAGATACCAGGGCTAATGGACATTCATCCTCTCTCCTCCCAAATAGCTTGGACCCTCTAATAGTGAATGCCACTAATGGTTATGAAGTTCCAATTTTCGATATTTTTAAAAGGAAAAAAAATATCCGATAGGCATATGGAGTAGAGCAGGACTATTCTAAGTATCGAGGGAACTGTCTGGAGATGGAACAAAGTAATCAGACGTTTATTACTGCGTCTGCCCAGGCACATTAGTATAAAAGGGTCAGCACATCAGTGAAGTAACAGTGCAGGAGCTTTAGCACCAGCATCCCCAGCAAAGTCTCTGCAGCCTTCTGGCTAGGAGCAAAAGAAGAGGAAGCAAATGTGATGATTCAAGAAAATAGCAGGGATGGTGAATCAGAGCAGTCAGGGGCTCCTTCAGAGATCATTTACGTTCATGTTCAAAAGACAGTGACTCCTTCCTTAAAAAAAAAAAAAAAAAAAGATTCAATCAATAAATAGCAGAAAGTAGTCCATTTCCTGAGCCCAGAGTAAGTAAGGAAAGACCTGGCATTTTTAGGCAAGGGGAGTCTCCGTATCCATTTCTTAGGTGAGTCAAAACTGGTGCATCCCTCGCTAAAGAAGTCCTGGGGCCCCTGGTCTGCAGCGGCTGTTGCGTGGTGCCTCTCCCACACTGCCCTTGCTAAGGCTTTCATGAGCGTCCAGCTCCGTGCCTCAGTGTGAAATGAATCCGCACGACACCCTAAAGGTTTTTATTGCATTTTAACATTCAAATGATAACATTCAAAAAAAGTACATAAAACAAACAACTTGTTAGGGAAGAATCATAAGATAAACACAAATATAGTCACTATCCCAGTCATGACCATATTGTCATGCATACTGCAGGTGCACCCAGCTGTCCCCCGGGTCCCTTCACATCCATTCTTTTCTCTCTCGCAAAGGTAACCACTGTCCTGAGTTTCTTGGCAATCACGTAGCATTCTTCTTTATACAACTGGCACTTATGTACATATTCCATAAGCACCGCAATTTAGTTTTACTTGTTTTCTTACTAGCGTATTAACAGAACTGAATGATAAGCATTCTTTTGTGTTCTGGCTTTTCCTTTTTCCTTTTATTGTTACATTTGTGAGATTAATCCAGGGAGATTCTTGTGGTTCTTGCAGTTGTTTTTGAAGTCACGCTGGTGGATACAGGCATATCTCAGAGGTATTACGGGTTTGGTTCCAGAAGACCTCAATAAAGTGAATATTGCAGTAAAGTGAGTCACACAGATGTTCTGGTTTTCCAGTGCATATAAACATTATATTTACACGACATTGTAGTCTAGTAAGTGTGTAATAGCATTATATCTAAAAAACAATGTACATACCTCAATTAAAATATAATGCTATTGGGAAAATGACCAATATCTTATTCGATTCAAGATTGCTACAAACCTTCCATTTGTAAAAAATGCAATACCTGCAAAACACAATAAAGCAAATTACAATAAAATGAACTATGCCTGAATTATATTATGTACATGTATTATAGATGGCTGTGTAAATTAGTGCATGTACATTTCAGATAACATTTCTTTATAGAATCTCAGTTAAGATGAACCCTCATCAGCCCCTAAGGGAGGTGTGTTAGTTTTGATTGCTGTCTAATAAATTCAGCATCTTCAGACACCACCTATGTAGTACCACACAGTCCTGGAGGTCAGACGTGTGGGTAGGCTGGACTGGTTTCTCTGCTCTCAGGATCACAAGGCCAAAATCGAGGTATTATTTATTCTGGTCTCCGATCTGAAGGTCTGGGGAAGAATGCACTTCCAACTCATTCAAGTTGTTGTGTCATCATTCCGTTTCCTGTGGCTGTAGAATTGAAGTCCCATCTCTTTGCTGGCTGTTGGCTGGAGGTCATTCTCAGCTAATAGAAGTTGCTGTAAGGTTCTTTTATGTGTCCCCCTAGTCTTCAAAGCCAACCACAGAGCATCAAATCTCAGGCTTCCAGTCTCTCTCATTTTCCCTTCTGACAGGAGCTGGAGAAAAGTTGCTTTGAAGTGATTAGACACACGTAATTAGATTACCCCACCAGGTAAAATCTCTTTTGTCATATAATGTAATACAATCATGGGAGGGATATATAGTCATATTTACAGATTTCACCCACACTCAAAGGGGTCTTCACAATGTGAGGGTCATTGCGGGGATTTGAGAATTCTGCCTCACACAGGAGTGAAGAAAATAATTTTATTGGTTTAAAATCTAGTGTTTCTGAACACTGCATTCAGTAATTTCCACTGTTTTTGTAGCTTTGGTACTTAAGACGACCAGGGGTACTCAGACGTCATGTAAAATTGATACCTACCTTCAACAAAGAAGGCTGTATTCGTCATGCTGTTTTTCTCTCCTCCTTAACTTAAGAATATTACTTATTGAGTAGATGCTATTCATAAAGTACAGTGATGGATACAGAGATAATGTGAACATTGCATAGTAACCTGTGGAACAGCAGATAAATTGTAATAACACTATATTGAATTCAAGAGAGGGCAAGAGTTCATTCTGCTCAGGACATGAGGGACACCTTCACATTTCAACCAAATTTAACATCCATCCTTTGTCTTTGGTCTGTCTCCCTTACTTCTGTTCTTACACTTTTTTTTCATACATTTAGCAAACATTTATACAGCACTTACTGTCAAGTACTGTTCATGGCCCTGTATATATATATATGAACTTACTTAACCTCACAGCACCTCTGTGAAGGAGCTGTACTCTTAGTATCTAATTTCATAGGTGAAAATGCCCGGGTACAAAAGTTAGGTGACTTGTGCAAGTTTGCACAACAGGTAAGCAGCAGGGTTTGAACCCAGTCATGCTGGCTCAGAGTCCTTGTTTTTAAACCATTATGCTGTCCTGCTCCAAAGTGTAGAAAGAATGCAGATTTAACCATGTTATTTCCAGGTTCATATCGTTGTGAACCATGTAGGGCAGTGGTTTTCATCAGACTCTGCTATTATCCTCCTTCAGCTAGACGTTTGGCAAGATCTGGAGATCCTTTTGGTTGTCACAGTGACACTAGCGTTTAGTGGGTAGAGGCCAGGGGTGCTGCTAGACATTCTAATTCTTTTCCTCCCACAACAAAGAATTATCTGGTCCAAAATGTGGGTAGTGCGAGGTTGGTAGTGCCCCGTGACCCCTAGGATTAAATCAAAGATCACAAACATGGCAAGCAGGGTGTTTATCTAGCTGGCCTTTCCCTTTCCCTTCCAGTATTTTGTGTGCACAAAGTGCACGCACAGTGCTGTGTCTTGACACTGTGGCTGTGTCTATTCGCTCCTCTCTGCCGGGAATGCCTTCTCTACCCATCCTCTCACCCTCAACACTCTCCATGCATTTACTCGTCCTTTGAGTCTTAGCTCAGGCTGTGGTCACTCTTGAGGCCTTTTCCCCATAGTCCCGACAGGGTGAGGTGCCCATCACCATCAGCCCGCGTGATCTTCAGCTCCCTTGAACTATTGCATGTAAGACACTAAACAATTTTGAGCTCTTCCTTTGCTTCTCCCCCATGAGTCTGGGAATCCAGTGGGAGCAGGGACTGTCTGGCTCACAACTGTGTCAAAAGCACCTAGTAGAGTGTGATTTCTGACACACATAAATCCAATACATCTCAGCTGAATTAGTAAATAGAAGTGTTGTCTTCCTCTGCCAGGGCTGCCGTGACAAAGCCCTGCAGGCTGAGTGGCTGAGACAACAGAACTCCGTTTCTCACAGTTCTGGAGGTGGGGAAGGAGTCCGAGACCGAGGTGGCAGCAGGTCTGCTCTCCCTGAGGCATCTCTCTTTGGCTTGTGGGCGGCATCCTCCCTCTCTGTCTTCATGTGGCCTTTTCTCTGGATGTGACTCTCCTGTTGTCTTCCTTATAAAGAGATAGATGCTATTACATTAGGGACCCACTCTTACAATTTCATTTAGCCTTTATTGCCTCCTTAAAAGCCCTATCTCCCAGTTCAGCCACACTAGCGGCTAGGGCTTCAACATATGAATTTTCGAGGAACATAATTCAGTACGTAACAAGTACCAAGTGAAAAAAATACAGAAACAGTAATTATATCTCAGTTTAGATAGGAAGATGCTTCTCAAATCCAGTCATTTGATATAAGCTGTTATTAAAATATTAATATTTTGATTAATTCTGTTCACTTTAAAAAATAAGGATATTTATATTATAACTCTAAATAAAAAGCAAGCTTATATCCTTAAACAAATGGTATCCATACAAACGCATGCAATGAAAACAAAAGAGTCATACATACTTGTATCCGGAGAGTGCTGCCCATGGAAAGATTGGCACTTGCATTTATGCTCTCCTTGTTATTGAAAAGATGGTCAGGTGTTTGAGATGTGTGAAGAGTCACTTGCACCAAAGCAATATAGCCAGAAGGAAGGAGAGAAACTGAAGAGGAATGGCATTCTTACTATGTGAATCAACATTGTTTCTTGCACATCGTCACCAAACTAGATGCATCGGAAACTTGGGCACAGGCTAGAATAGAATCTAGGCTGTGTGATGAGGAGTGGGTGGGGCGAGGGGGGAGGCTGCTCATGCCGAGCAGGCTGGGTGGCAGGAGACTGTGCTCTGGTTGATAGCTGGGGTTCTGTGTGTTTGCTCTTGTCTGCATCATTTGATACTGTACAGCGAAGTTAAGTTGGATTCCAAGTATCCAAAAATTGTTACCAAAAGTCCCCTTTTGGTACTAAGAGAATCTGTAAACCTTTTAAAGTTTATAATGCTAATTTGATTCCCATTCCATAAAACCATGTTTTGTTTTTGGTGGGTTCATATGTCAAGCAGTGCTTTAGAGTGATTCTGTTGTGGTCTATGACAAGGAGTCTCAAAATCACCTGGAGAGCTTGTTCAGACAGAGTTTGCTGAGCCCACTATTCCCATGGTTTCTGATGAGTAGACATTGGTGGGGACTGAGAATTGATATTTCTCACAAGTTCTCAGATAATGCTGATGCTGTTTTTCCGGATACCCTACTTTGAGAAGCATTATTCGATGGTCCGTATAAAATTCTGCCTTGCCTCCTTGGAAGAGCCATGGATGAAAAGCAACCATATATTGCTCTTCCAAATGGAGAAATTAAAGGCATATGTAGATGCAGTATTTTTTCCCAGAGCATGTTGGAAGCATTCTTGGTATTTTGAGTGCAGTTCCTATTTGGACCTTCATCCAATCACTGAAGACTGATTTACTAAGCTTCTTCGTTTGCTGGGTTCTCTGCTGGGTAGTTGGTGTGCAGCAGTGTGCACAGGTGGGGTCGCAGGCTTTATACAGACTAGTGTTTACAGCAAGCCAAGTGGCTATTTTAGTCAATGTGTGAGCTCACAGAACTGGGAATGAAGTTCTGTCTCAGTTTGCCAAACTCTAGCTTTGTGAACAAAATCATGTAACTTGCCTGGATTCTCAGTTTCTCCTCTCAAAAATGAGATTAGCATCACATTCAGTGACTCAAATATTTCTGGAAAGGTCTGACATTAAAAATATTTCTGGAACTTATGATATATGATACCCTCACTTTTTTCTCTCCCCCTCTAGGTGCCATAATGGTCTGAATTGAAACAGTTACTATTAGTAAAACACAGTAATAATCTGTATGGCATTTAAGATTAGTTGGTTAGAATCTTATTTAATCAGAATGACCTCCTATGCTCATGACCTGATCTATTGAAAGCTATTGGAAATACGTGTCAAACATCATAGAAATCAGAAAATTACATTGAAACTGCCTGAACTGTCCTGCAGCATGTCCACCATGAAGTCTTTTCTGTCTCTTTTATGAGGACCAACTCTACCTGTTAGCAGCTTTGCCACATCTGAGCACACATGTGCTCTCCACTCAAAGGCAGCGCAGCTATCCAAGAGACATTAGACAGTTACAAAGCAAAAACAAAACTTTGGCTCTCAGATAAATCTTACAGATGTCTTTGGATATACAGATTTGGGTTTGAATCTCGCCTAAGCTACTTATGACTTTGGTGATATCAGACAAGTTACTTGGACTCCTTGCATCAAAGTTTTGTCATCTATAAATGGAACTAGTGTAACTCACAGGATGTTGTGACAATTGGACATAATAATGCATGTAAAACATCTAGCAATGTATATGGCATACGGTAGATGTTGAATGTTATATAAAAAATAACTTGTAATCAGAAACCTGTTTCAACCAGATTACGGGCCATCACTTTTGGACCCAGAAAGGAAAATCGTATAGGGACATGAATTGCTGACCACTGCTTATTCTCTGCTGCTGCATGGCTAACCTGAGGCAGAAGGCAGCAGGAAGCGTTAGGGAAATATCTTAGTTTGGGTTCTCTTGAAAGCAGAGCCTGAGAAAAGACCATGGCTTCACCAGGAAGCAGAAATTAGGGAGTGGGGAGAATTAGACAGAGAGGGATGAAAGATCAATATTCAGCTGTGTTTTTTGTCACTGTCTATTTCCCCAGAATCCACTAAGAAGTATGGAGAACTCCTCTCCCAAGAGACCAGCTGAGAGAACAGCTGCCCGGAACACGAGGTGAGATTTGTCCTGGGGGCTTTTACCCCCACTTCTGGGCTGAATTTACACATGATTTGAGGGTATTCCCATTACCTTGGGGAAGCAGCCTATTAGAAGTTGGAAAGGTCCTTTAAGCCTCCTTGACAGATGGAGCACTTCCACCAGCAAGCCATAGGGGAGTCTGGGCTGCAGCTGAAGTCAGAGGTTGGCTGAGGGGGAGTCTGAAGCGTCTACAAGTGAGGGTAAAGTCCTTTTGCTCAGAATTCTCTAAGGCAGTGCTTTTTAGAATAAGACTAGAATAGGTCTACCCCCTTCTCTTTTCAAAATTCCCTATAGTCATTAATCTTCATGTTCAACTTAATGAGTATTACCTTATCTTAAGCATAAACTAAAAATGAATACTTGACTTCATACATTGTCAAGTACAACATATATTCCCAGGCCTAATGACCCCACTAATAGACACTGACTAGACAAGTACTTCAGATAAGGTGGTCCTTACGCTACCTACAGCAGAATTACCAGTAAGGCCCACTACATTAAAATCTCTCAGGATGAAGTGTCTTTTCTTTAAAAAGCTCTGTACTGGAAAGTCAGGGAATTATTATGCTATATTCTTTTGAGCTTTAAATTTTCTTATTTTGTGTACATTGATCGTGTTCACATTTTCTTTTGAATCCCCTACATGGCAGTAAAATAGAATTTTAGATAGTTTTTCTCCCCTATCTTTTGGAGAGAGTATGGGGTAAATCATTCACGGAACTATGTGTTTTGGTTGTATTGTGTGCAGTGTGTGGATGAGAAGTTCCTTCACCGGCCACTTCTAAGTGCTTAAACGTATACACACCCGACGTAGCCCTGCATACCTTAGAATCATCCCATCTCTGAGGTACAACAGGGAGTGTAAGGTTGACTCTCGCATTGAAGGAAACAGAGGCTCGTAACACTTGAATGTCTTATTTCAGTCCAGGTACCAAAGCATAGTTCCAGCTGAGATTAGAGCTTTGCTAAAGTGCCTTGGTATTGCTGGGATACAGGCTGTCTGGAAAACTGGCACGGTAAATGGCTCGTAGGTTTGTTGTTTTGTCTTTAAAAGGAGATACCAACCATACACATTTTTCAGAACTCTCTTTTCTCAGACAGACTATAGTTTTCCTTTCAGACATTTTATAAAAGTACTTAATCTTATTGAGCATATCTGGACACAATGAACTGATTTAAGAATAAAGAGACTACTTGAGCTCAGGGTTTACTTTCTTGTCAGCTGGTGTCACTGGCTAGTTTCATGCAGGGTTTCTAAACATATATTTTCTGTGACTGGGAACATTCCATTCAATGTAGAGTGGACAAATGTGTGGATTGTGGCTTCCAAATTCTCCTTTATTCAATGCCCTCCGAATACCCTTCTACTATTCCAGGTTCTCAGGACTCAAACACGTTTGCTAATAAGATCAGAGTGAGAACTTTATTAAATACTGGTTCATGGAAGACTTTATGGTTTTACTGTGTAGTTTGACTGTACTATCCTAGTCTGCATTGTATAGCTCCCTAAATTTCATGCTTTTGATATGTTCTTTCTCCAAAAGGGCATTGCTATAATGGCAATGTAATGACAACAGGAGAACTTAATGCTTTTAGAACATTATATTTAATAACCATTACCTGTAATATATCAGACAGTGAATATTTGGAATTTATTAAGTCATAAATGGGTCATCAAATATTTGGGTGGTGGAACTGATTGGTAAGTGAGATGGAAGCTACTGGAGCTGAAATTTTGGGAGGCTGGTTAATTTGCAATCTCAGTAACATTTCTGTGGAGTTGCTTGAGTATTAAACATACAAAAAGCATAATTAGGCTTTAATAGCTCATTTATCAGGGAGATTCACACTCAGTGTTCACAGTGGTACAGAACCCAAACTGGAACCTAACACCAAAGCAAAAAAGTATTTTTGGGGGGTGTGGGTGGGAGAGTGGATGTAAATGAGAGCACACCATTACTTTTTGAGTTCACAGACCTGATGGCTATAGTTTTTTTGCATGTTTCCCCACTGTCAGACTATGAGCTACTTTTTCTGCCTTAGTCTCCTTATCTCTGAAACAAAGATAATAATAATCACCTCTTAATGGGGTTGTACACACATGCACACACACATTACATATACACATTTTACCTGACATCACACTGTTACAAAGTCTGCATAAACCATTTAGAGGTAATTTGATATACTTTTACAAACAATGCTAACAATGTTGACTATTTTATTGGTCCACAGAAAATTTGATTAAAAGTCATATTGTTATATACAGGTATACTGAACATAACAATAATAATATCAATAATTTAAAATATAGCTTATAGTTGATACATACATAGTGCTTACTAGGGGCCAAGCCCTATAGATATTTTATATATAATTTGTTTACTCTTCAGAAACCCATTATAAGGTAGCTACTGTAACACTGTTTACATATGAGGAAACTGAAAAAGAAAAAAAAAGATTGCTCTCAGTGTGACAGTGAGAATAGAGGTAGAAACATTACGGTTATCTGGTGTATTCGTTAAAAAAGCAGAAGTCTATAGTTATTTATTGCAGGTCAGGGCATCCCTCAGTAACCTCTTCAGACAAAGTAGTGTGTAGGCAGGTCAGATATCAGTAAAATCACTCCTGAAAACACACTAAACAAAAGTTTGTTGGGAATTTTAAGACAAAGTAGCATCTGATAGATCTCAAAACTAGTTTCACCAAAAAGAATTTTTAAACCTTTGAAAACCAAAAAATTTAAGTTCCTTTTCATTGGTCAGGATGTTAAAGAACACATCTCTTTAATTATGCCCAGAGTACAAAATAATATTCATCATAGCTTTTGTAGGTTAAAAAAAGTGAAAAGAACGAACAGCAACCACACACACACATCCACACGTACGATTTATTGAGATTTAAGGATGTAATTTGGAACTTTCTGTTTCAAAACAGTTTTTAAAGTCAAGTAAAATTTCTCCTTTGTTTTCCACCTACTCTATCACATTAGAGCCCTGTCACTCTGCATCAGGCATGCTTATAGCCATCCATACCTTTTGCTGCTAATAATGCCTTGAGATGATAACTCATCCATTTATCTAGATTAATATTCACTTTCCTTCAAGTTGATAAATTGAAATTAGGTACTTTGGAATTCATCTGCTCTATTGATGCTGAACATACGAGGAGATTCAAGGATGTGCCAAGGATGATTTTTAAAGCGAGGATTATTTCTGCTTCTGAAACAAGACTTAGGTACTAAGTCCTCTTAGAATTTTTTGTTGTTGTTGTAATCTGACCCTGCTAAAATGTGGAAAGTTTTGATTATATTGAAATCAAAGGGTTTTGTTTAACAAAGGTAACCATAAGAAGTATATGGAAGGGTGATAGGAAGACTATATTTCAATATCAAAATAAAGCATGGGATGTATAGATAGCGAGAATATTTAAGGAACTCTTTTAGCAGTAGGTTACTCAAGAGAAGAGAGAGCTTAGAAAATGAAAAGGAATTCAGAGAGGTGGAAATCAGAAAACCAGTGAGCATTTGAAGAGCTGTCTTGCTATCCATTGGGGAAGTACCAGTTAAAGCACACCTTGAATTCTCCAGACTGGCAAAAATTAGAAAGTCACATGATATCTAAGCCTAGTGAGGATAGGGCAAAATGGAATCCCAAGGGCACGTCCGTTGGAGGTACCCATGTTACAGGGCAATGTGGCAGTATCTAGTGTGATCAGGTTGCCTGTGATCTAGTTCTAACTTCTGGGTATAGTCCTTCCAGACTGTGTAAGAGCAGTGAGATGTTCACACCCACACTTGGGTGACAGCAAGAACTGGAAGGCACGCAATGACTATCACTGCTCGAAACAATAGGAAAAATAGAGTGATATTAGGGGCGCAAGACAACTTGAACGCTCACCAGCAGTGCTATAATAGCAGTGCTATAATAAAGGATGTAACACTATCTCCTAAATACTTGAATGATAGATGGGCAGGACCTATGTTAACTAGTACTAAAAAGTGCTTTTGTGGGAGTTGGGCTTGGAAGAGAACAAAGAAAGAGAAGCATTTAGTAAAAGACAAGTAGGTAAGTATTTAAATCAATTACGGGATAAGGATGAGTAACTCAATCAGAGTATGCATTCCAAAAAAGGAAATGGGCAAATAAACAACCCTCTGCCAATGCTGTCCTCTCTCCCTTCTTGAGACTTCTGTGATACACTAGGTTTGGTGGGCTAAGATTCTGAAGGGTTTTTGAAAAGAGAGGAGGATTCTGTGATCTCTAAAAGTCTTGTCTAAAGATCTTTGCTGCTTATTCATGACTGGCTTTCAGGCCTCTGATGAGTCCCACTGACTTCACAAAGATACCATCATCTTCCAGAATACTAAACTAGGATTGGTCTATTTAATGCTTCTATTATTTGGTGACTCCAAGTGCCATGATTTCTGAGAGGTAACCACTGTCACGTGTTCCAATGCACAACTCCTTTTGGATGATATACTGAACCTGAGAAAGAGCATAGACATAGTATTGGCCTCCAGATGTATTAGAGTTTGAATTGTAGCCATCACGTACCAGATATGAAATTAGAAACAGGCTTTTTATTTTTAAGAGTGAAATATTGCCATCTAGTTTATTTTCTACTGTGTTTGCTGTTAATCATGGCATTTGCAATTCTAATTAAGAAATGGGTGAACTTAGCAAGCAGTGTAAATTTGATAAGCATATCCTATGAGGAGATCAAATTATATTTGTAAAGAATCTCATGCACTAATATAAATCATAATTGTATTAATATATTAATAAGTTAATATTAATATATTAAAATCTTAAAATCTTAATAGCTAAGAATTGATTTTTTAAAAATGAAAGTTGTTCTGATTGTCACGAAGGCAAATCTTATTTATTTATGACTGAAAAACATTAGAAGAGAAATACATACAATGTGTTGAAAACTTTATATGTTTGAAAAGATTCCACATGTGGATGTATACATGAGAAAAACATGTTTTAATACAGGTAAAAAAAAATACTAAGATTGAATTACCTAAAAAAGCAACATATATGACTCTGTATAACACCTAAGACTAGTTATGAACTGATGCATAGAAGTTCCAGTGATTTAAAACTGATTGATCTTGACAATGAATATAATCAATGATTGAAAATTGGCTACTTGAAACTGTTTATTTAGAAAAAGTGACTATTGTCTATCAAAAGAAATGGAGTATTGGGTATACTCCAAGATAAAATAATTATATTTTGAGAATTAACAGTAACCTAAATTCAGAGATGACTGATGATCTATAATAATGCTTATCATGCACAAGTGTAATCACCTGATTACTGGGTTGTCAGAGTGCTAACATTCTTTTGAGCTATGTATTTTATTTTATTGAATAAAAGAGTGAGTGTATGAATAAATATATGGACATATGGATATATAGCTATGTGAAAAGCTGAAAATGATAAAAGAAAAAATTCAGAATCACCTTAAGTGGGAAAAGACATGATTTTATATATCTATCCATCTATCATTACAAATTGAAGAATTTAGGCTACATTTGTATTTGAAAATAATTCTCAATTAAAATTTTAGCTATCATCACATAGAAAGTTCAGAATCTCACTGAAAATATGGAACTTAGATCCAACATATTTCCTAAAATGGAAGTAATGGCATAAAGGAAAAATACAATAAAAACTGAGAGCCTTGTAGCACTGGTCTCGTAATTTGTAGTCACTGCAGAAATAAGCTGCATGAGTGATGTAAGGGTTTGTGTCAGAAGGGGCTGTAGCTAATTTTTTAAAAATAATGGTACTGGAAGCATTTATGATATCTATAAAGGTGGCAAAGATCAAGGTACAGGATATGTTACACTATTTTGGCCAAACATCAAATGAGAGACCTAGTGTTCTTTCATTTATATAATGCCGTAAAATATAAATTTTATTTAATTTGCTCTTTTAGATTAAATATTAAGAAAACATATTGTTGATAAAATGTTGATGATCCTTAATTTGTACTTCAACTAATATGCTATGACAAACACCCCATATATAATCATGCATTCTGGAATGTACATCTAAAAAAGATACCTTGAGTAAAGATTTTTTTTAAAGCATTTCTCCATGATCTGAAGCACAATAAATAATTATTAGATTTATTTATAGGTTTATATCCCTTATCTTGTTTCACCAAGTTTTTAAAAATCTCTTGTAAAGTGTATGTATGTAATAAAGGGTAAGATGAAATTTTAGAGTAAAATGGAAATGGAAAAATAATAAAAATCTGTACAAATAAGTTTTGTACACTTGCTACAGATGTATCTCAGAGTGACTCTGTTTAATTGTCATATCAAAAGAAAACATGTGAAATTTTTGTTGGCTTAAAAACCATTTAAAATCAGGTTAATTGTAAATTGTACAGCTTTTCTTGATACCAAGATCTGATAGGAAATTCCCTCAAGGCTCCAACAGGACATTATACTATTGATATTGCTACACCTCCAGTATATATCACTGTGTGTGTGTGTGTGTGTGTGTGTGTATCCTACGTTCATGTATATATTTTATATTTGTGCAAAATGCAGTAATGGAAATTCTGCTAGAGGGTCATTGCAAAATTAATTAGTACAAATAGATACTCTGGTCTCTGATAACATGACTTCTTAATCCAAGGAAATAATTCAAACTGCCTTCATAGGGTTTCTAACCCCAAGATATGTATCATCACAGGGATTCCAGTGATGGGATGAAGGCATTTTGTAAAGCACCCAAAACTGTAGTATGTTAATACCGTTATGTATCATTTTAGATTTTCCCTACTTCCACTATACATAACAATCTCAAATAAATTGTAACATGCAAAATTTAGAGAACCATTGCACGTCATGTGCTTATTAACTATTTAAATTCTGAATTAGCAAGTATAGTTATGTTCTTTGATAACTTATTACTATTTAATTGTTAGCTTTTAAGTAATTTGCTCTTGGCATCAACCATATCAGAAATGAGGGTCCCTTTATTTTATGGTTTTCATGATACTTTCTTTAAAATTACAGTTTTAGGTAAGTTATATGATTTTCTCCTAGGACCTTCCCTCATAGAATTCAGCATGTGGCTGAAAGTCTTAACTATCATGGAGATTGATTTGCTATGATAAGAGCCATGGATGAATTGTTTATGAACCAATATTTGGAGAAGGATTCCACTGTTTTTCATATTCATATTGTCTCAATTAGTGACACTTACCAAATCTGTTTCTTCATATAATACCCAGGTATCTGTCTATATAAATCAGCAATGCCATGTAATTCTTACGGTATAAACCATTTTCTCCCTGATCAGACTTTCTACTTGATACTTGGAGGATGTGGGATCTGAATCCACTAACAATCCCAGAGACAAGTGGGATGAAAGGGTGGAGGACAGGACGACTACTGTCCATGTGCAAGGTAACTGCCTCAGGTGAGGTCATTGCAAATCCATCAGGCAAGGCAGAACTTCTGTCACTAGACAGGAGAGGTACTTTTTCTGCTCTTTAAGAGATTTTGTGTGTGCGTGTGATTTGTGGGTTAAAGTCCTTAGATTCATCATAATTCGTCCAAATGTTCCATTCCACTTTCCAGAGATCTAGTCAGTCCCTTAAATTTTATGAGATCTGGCAGGGCTGGTAAATCTATTTATGTTCTAATTTAGCAATCCTTAGGAGAAGTTTCTGCTCTGCTTTTCAGTGTCAGCAGCCCACCCTTGAATCTGCAAGAGATATGGGAATCTTTTAGGATAAACATGGCGGCTTTCTCGTTCTTCATTATTACTTAAGCTGAGAATTTAGAACCTTGAACTTACCTTTTTTTTGTTTTAATGAAATGTTTCTAGTGCCATCAGAATAACCAGCACATTATTTGTGTTACTCATAACTAGATACTGGAACATGGAGACTATCTCCTACGAACACTCACGTCTTTTAGAACTTGTTTAAGAGCTACAGAAAGATGACTTCTATTTCATTCCTGTCTTTCAAATCCTGCATAAATGCATCTCAGTGGCAGAAACTAAATTGTATCCAGTACCTTAGTCACAAAGAAGTCTGAGGAAAGGCTTTTTAGCCGTTGAAATACAGAATGGAGCATGGGGCGGATTTGTTTTACTCAGTCTTTTCAGCATCACTTGACAAGTTGATTTTTGTCTTTTTAATGCACTTTCTGCTCTTGCTTTCTGTGTAATAGTATTTTGCTGTTTTCTTTCTTCATGCGTTGCCTGCTGTTTCTGAGGATCATTTTCTGGATCAAGTGAATAAGGAAAATGGGGACAGAGGAATAGGTCCATCATCTTTGATATGATGACAGTGAAGATTTCTCTGTATAGGTTTCACTTAGGTTCTAGACTTAAGTCTAGAAGTCTGTGCGTGTGCAAGCACACGCACATACAAATGTGGGGTGGGTTTTGGGAATAACACCAATCTTTTTTCTTTCTTCCTTTCTCCCTTCTTTCTCTTCTGTGGCAACTCTAGAGACCATATGTTGAGGGTGGTAGCATCACAAGATGGAATTCCTTGGCATCCTTGTGTAACTTCTTGAAGGGAGGCCACACCTCTCATGAAGAACAATATTGACTGTCTTGTTAAAAATAAATAACTTTCACTTTGTTTTAAGCCATTTAAAACAAAAGAGAGCTTTTAGTCTGTTTGTTTCATGAAAGTTTGAAGTTTATTAGAAAATAATGCTAGAAGGAGACAAGAAAAATGTGGGCATTAGCAATAAAGCGATTATCATGATAGACAATGACATTTAGGTCAACTAAGAGCAAGTGGTATTGATGGTTAGTTAGAAAGTGATAGTGTCAATATGTTTATGACATTGACAAGTAATAGGATTGTGAGGGTATTTGACCAAGTGAGAAGAAGTCTATGACATACTGTTTTAAAGTGTATGTTTGCTATCAAGAGTTGATGGGATGTTCATTTTCTTACGGTATCAAGATTGAAGGCATGCTCATCAAAGTGAATGATTGAGGGGATATGAAGGAGAAATGAAAACACCAACTATGTGGAGATCAACAAACTGAGAGGCCAGGGGTTTATAGAGGACCATTTGAGAGATATTCATTTATTCCAATATTTAAAATTTTCTAGTTTTATCAGTAGATGAAACCAGAAGAGTAGGAAACTCATATTGGTCCTCTCTGAACACTTTGCTCTTTATATTTTACAGATTTACTTTTGGTGAGACAAAGATAATGTTGCATATAAAAACATGAGCATTGATGTCAGACTGCCATCTTCTGATTCTGGTGTAGCCATTCACTAGTGTAGTGGTACTTGGCAGTTGGTTTACTCAAGAAATTTTTTTTTCTGATGTAAAAGGAATTTTGAAGATTAAATTAATTCAATGATTTTGAATGTCTTGATTAATAAATTACTATCATTATTGTGTAATATTATGCGTTCCTACTTTGCTTGATGACTTAGCATTAAAATTTACCACTAAGTTTACTGTAGGGACAATGGCGAGGACAGTATCCACCATATCATTTATTGTTACCTATGAAACTCCTTACTTTTCACACACACACACAAAACAAAAACAGATATAGACTTCCAGATTGAAATGCCAAAAGAAATTTGCTTCCACTGAAAAACTGTTGTATATTCTCAAATTCTCCACAAGTATCATGCTAACAAATGTTCAGTCCCTTTTAGCTTTGGAGACCACATAATTAGAGTCAAAACAGTGGCTTGACTTTAATATAGGAAAAGACTCTGTCAGTATCATATACACACTCCCTTCCCTCCATTAATGATAACCTTTCATCTTATTTTAGATTTAATATTTATTTATTTATTCTTCCACATATATTACAAGTCACCTCAGTTCTTGTGTGTGTGCATATGTGTGTATTAATAAACTCAATATCCTAGATTTTGAAATCACAAACTGTTGGAAGGAAAACAGAGATCCAGAAGAAAATTTCTACCTCTATAGAAAGTTTTTTTTTTTTAAAACAATAGGGAAGGGTTTTCCACATAAGGACTAGAATGAAGCGATTCTCCTTCAGTGGGGGGCAACCCGAGCCTGTGATCTAAACGACTCTTTCTACAGGTCTCGTTTTGATTGAAAGGTTAGTTGTGCATCATCTATTGGCCTTGTTTCTTAATTGGGTCCAATCTATGTTATAATTATTCCTTTACATTGTGATTTCTAGTGTCAGGGAACTTAGAATCTAATGAGGGTTCTAGACCTCTTTTCTCAATTACATCTATATGGATATTTTAATGGTAAAAGGAGATTAAAAATAAGGTTCTATTTCCTAGTCTACAACTGAATCAAGCAGGTGTTATTTTAATAATGTCCTATTCCCATCCCTGCAAGTAGAACTTGCTGCATTGCAGCTGAGAAACCATGTTAAGTAGGACACCTATGAGCATCTTTGAGAAACTGCTCAGAGGTTAAATGTTTCTTACTTTTCATACCAGCAAATGATTTCATCTTTGACCTGTAATTTGACGTTCTAAGCATATAGTGTTTTGTATTTTAGTATCAAGCGTGATTAAGTCAATTGGATTTCATCCAATCTTTTATTAATTTTGGTACTGGGAAGGGTGAGGATAGACCATTGAATTTTAAGCCTATGTAAGTTTCAAGGAAGGCAAATACACAGAAGCAAATCAAGGTAGTGCAGTTCCTGTCAGTCCTGACAACAGCTCTGTGAAGTCTCACACATGATATACTGATTTAGGGTACTTATAAACTGTTCCCTTCTGGGCAAATTCATATCTTGTTTTACAAGACACTTGTGTACCTATTGTGTGGAAAATAATAAATTCTTAATAGACAAAGAAATGAAAACAAAATATCCCAGGCTTTAAGGAGCATTTCTTACGTGGGTAGTATTACCCAAGTTCAAAGAAAAAAAGGTATCTATCATAATGTATACCTGATGAAGTAATTTTTTATGAATTTCTAAGTAATAGAAAACTTTGAATATGTACCACTTGGGCGTGAGGTAACTTTAGGAAATAAGAGGTCAGGGGCTATTTCAATGAAGAGGTCAGGACTTAAGTCAAGTCAAATTCACCACGTATTTGCTTGATTTTTGAGTTATCTAAAACTTATTCCTACTGTATATTATTCAATATGATTTTCTACTGCATTTGCACATTTACCTACATCTTCTGATTCATTTAGTCATATATTTTAATTCATTCATTAAAGATATATTTAATTCAAATAAGAACTAAGTAAGTGGAGAGGTATTTTATGTTCATGGACAGGAAGACTCAATATTGTCAAGATGTCCATTCTTCCTAACTTAATCTATAGATTCATTCGCAATTTCAATAAAAAATCCAGGCAAGTTTTTTTTTTTTTTTTTTTTTTTTTTTTTTTTTTGTATATTGCCAAACTGATTCTAAAGTTTATAAGGAGAGGTAGAGGATTCAGAATAACCAACTCATAAAGTTGGAGCACTGACACTATTTGACTTCAAGACATTCTGCAAAGCAATCAAGGAAGTCTGGGATTAGCAAAAAGTATACAGATAAATCATTGGAACAGAAGAGAGTTGAGAAACAGGCCCCCTCAGATACAGTTATTTTATCTTCGATAAAGAACAAAAGCAATTCAATGGAGAAGGTAGTCTTTTTAATAAAAGTTTCTGAAACAATTAGATATCCACATATAAAAACAAACAAACAAAAAGAATCTAGACACACACCTTACAACCTTTCACAAAAATTAACTCAAAATGATTCATAGACCTCAATGTAAAATGCAAACTATAAAACTCCTAGAAGACGATACAGAAGAAAGTCTAAATGACCTTGGGTTTGGTGGTGACTTCTGAGATACAATACCAAAAGCAAGATCCATGAAGGAAGAATTGATAAGATGGACTTAATGAACTCAAATGTAAACTATGGTCTTTGGGTGATAATGATGCTTCAGTGTTGGCTCATCAGTTGTGATAAATGTACCACTCTAGGGGGGATATGAATAGTAGTGGAGGTGGTGCGTGTGTAAGGCAGGGGGTATATGGAAACTCTCTGTATTTTATGTTCAGTTTTGCTGTGGACCTAAAACTGCTCTGAAAGTGTCTATCTAAAAAGATAAAGAAACAATAGCAAATTAAACCTGATGATGAAAGAAAGAAAATGATAAACATGGGAAGAAATTAATGAGTTAGAAAACAAGCATTCAACAGAGAAAGTCAGGAAAGACAAAAATTGGTTCTTTAAAAAAAGTAATTAACCCATGGCAAGATATATATATAATCATTAATATATAGCAGATAAAACATCAATGTAAGGAATGCAAAAGAAGATATTTATACTGTCAAATAGTTAATTAGAAATATAATACATGTGTATTATGTTCAGTTTTCGATGGATACATTGAAAAATTTAGATGGAATGGACAATTCCTGGAGAAATACAACTTAGCTGAATTTATATCATAATGAAGAGAAAATTGAAAAGACTATTCTTTGACGGAAATTTAATCCATAACTAAAAGCTTTTCTTCAAAGAAATCTCTAGACCATATAGCTTTTCCATCCACATAACATTACTCAAAGCTTTAGTAAATAGAAAAATAGATCATTATATCCTATTTGTTTTATGAGACCAGCATAAGATGAATACAAAAACTTGCCAAGGATATTACCGGAAAGGAAAATTATAAGACAATCATCTTGCAATCTTAAATATAAGATGTGAACTATTGCAAACAAACTTAGAGCTAACTAGGTATCATATGTATAAGTGTCCTTTTATCCATGTAAATAAATCTGGTCACTACTCTGAGAATAATGGATTTGGAGGGTTTTAAGAAAAGAGGAAATATGTATTATTCCATAGACGCCCTATGATATAGTAGAAAAATTCATATCTGTTAAGTTTCTTTCATTCAATATTTTACACCCTGGTGAGGAAATAAAAGCCATTATTGTAAAAGAACACTTTAAATATCAATATTAAGTAATGCAGACTGCTAGAGTATAGGAATTTATTGACTCAGTGTGGTATTTAGAAGTCGGAAAATTCTTTGTGAATAGAAGAAGAGGTAATGAATGGACTTTATTGTACATAACCTTAGCTGATATATTTTATATATATATATATATATATATATATATATATATGTAACTAGTTGGAGAATAGAAGAAAGTTTATTCCTGGAAGAGAAAAATAATATGAGCAGATGGAGTAAAGTGGTAATTAACTGTGGGCTGTGAAGCCGTAGCTCCTAGGGTAATGCCTCACACATTAGAGACCTTCAGTACACTTAAAAAACTTTTTTTTTTTAATTGAAGTATAGTTGATTTACAATGTTGTGTTGTTTTCTGGTGTACAGCATAGTGATTCAATTATACATAAATTCTTTTTCATTATAGGCTATTATAAGTTATTTAATACAGTTCCCTATGCTATACAGTAGGACCTTTTATCTGGTTTATATATAACGGTTAGTATCTACAAATCTCAAACCCTCCATTTATCCCTGCAACCCTTCCTTTACCCCCAGGTAACCATAAATTTGTTTTCTATGTCTGTGAGACTGTTTCTGTTTTGTAAATAAGTTCATTTGTCTTACATTTTTTTAAAGATTCCACATATAAGTGATATCATATGGCATTTTTACTTTCTCTTTCTGGCTTAGTGACAGTCTCCAGGTCGATCCACGTTGCTGCAAATGGAATAATTTCATTTTTTTTTATGTCTAAGTATTGCATTATATGTATGCAATTTATTTATCCAATCCTCCATCAATGGACATTTAGGTTGCTTTTATGTCTTGGCTATTGTAAATAGTGCTGCTATGAACATTGGGTGCATGTAATTTTTTGAATTAGAATTTCCTCTGGATATATGCCCACGAGTGGGATTGCTGGATCATATGCTAAGTCTATTTTTAGTTAGTTTTTTTTTTTTAAGGAATCTCCACACTGTTTTCCATAATGGCTACATCAAACTATATTCCCACCAACAGTGTAGGAAGGTTCTCTTCTCTCCACACCCTCTCCAGCATTTATTGCTTGTGGACTTTTCAATAATGAATGTGAAGTGATACCTCATTGTAGTTTTGACTTGCATTTCTCTAATAGTTAGAAATACTGAACTTTTTTATGTGCCTATTGGCCATCTGTATGTCTTTACTGAAAAAATGTTTGTTTGGGTCTTCTGCCCATTTAAAAAATATATTTTCTGTTTGTTTTGTTTTTTGTTCTTGAGTTGTATGGCTGTTTGTATATTCTGGAAATTAAGCCCTTGTCAGTCACATCATTTGCAAATATTTTCTCCCATTCCTTAGCTTGTCTTTTCCTTTTGTTTATACTTTCCTTTCCTATGCAAAAGCTTATGAGTTTGATTAGGTCTCATTTATTTATTTTTGCTTTTATTTCTGTTGCCTTGGTAGATTGCCCTTGGAGAACACTGCTAAGATTCACATCAGAGATTGTTTTGCCTATGTTTTCTTCTCAAGGTTTATAGTGTCTTGTCTTAATGTTTAAGTCTTTAAACCATTTTGAGTTTATTTTTGTGTATGGTGTGAGAGAGTGTTCTAAGTTCATTGATTTACATGCAGCTGTCCAACTTCCCCAGCACCAACTTCAGAAGAGGCTGTCTTCTCTCCATTGTATATTCTTGCCTCCTTTGTTGAAGATTAATTGACCATACTTGTGTCGGTTTATTTCTAGTCTCTATTCTGACCCATTCATCTATATGTCTGTTTTTGTGCCAATATCACGCTGTTTTGAATATTGTAGCTTTGTAGTATCATCTGATGTCTGAGAGGGTTATTTATCCAGCTTTGTTCATTTTCTTCAGTATTGCTTTGATGATTCTGGGTCTTTTGTGATTCCATATAAATTTTTGGATTATTTGTTCTAGTTTTGTGAAAAATGTCCTAGGTAATTTGACAGGGATCACATTAAATCTGTAGATTGTTTGGGGGTATTATGGCCATTTTTACAATATTAATTCTTCCAATCCAAGAGCATGAGTTATCTTTCTATTTCTTTTCTATTTCTAATCATCTTTAATTTCCTTAATCAGTGTTTCATAGTTCTTTGCTTATAAGTCTTTCACTTCTTTGGTTAGGTTTATTCTTAAGTATTTTATTTTATTTTATTTTATTTTATTTTATTTTATTTTGAATATATATATATAAACATTTTTTATTGATTTATAATCATTTTACAATGTTGTGTCAAATTCCAGTGTAGAGCACAATTTTTCAGTTATACATGAACATATATATATTCATTATCACATTTTTTTCTCTGTGAACTACCATAAGATCTTGTGTATATTTCCCTGTGCTATACAGTATAATTTTGTTTATCTATTCTACAATTTTGAAATCCCATCTATCCCTTCCCACCCTCCACCCCCTTGGCAACCACAAGTTTGTATTCTATGTCTATGAGTCTATTTCTGTTTTGTATTTATGCTTTGTTTTTTTGTTTCTGTTTTTTAGATTCCACATATAAGCGATCTCATATGGTATTTTTCTTTCTCTTTCTGGCTTGCTTCACTTAGAATGACATTCTCCAGGAGCATCCATGTTGCTGCAAATGGCATTATGTTGTCAGTTTTTATGGCTGAATAGTATTCCATTGTATAAATATACCACTTCTTCTTTATCTAGTCATCCGTTGATGGACATTTAGGCTGTTTCCGTGTTTTGGCTATTGTAAATAGTGCTGCTATGAACATTGGGGTTCAGGTGTCATCCTGAAGTAGGGTTCCTTCTGGATATAAGCCCAGTAGCAGGATTCCTGGGTCATATGGTAAGTCTATTCCTAGTCTTTTGAGGAATCTCCATACTGTTTTCCATAGTGGCTGCACCAAACTGCATTCCCACCAGCAGTGTAGGAGGGTTCCCCTTTCTCCACAGCCTCTCCAGCATTTGTCATTTGTGGATTTTTGAATGATTGCCATTCTGACTGGTGTGAGGTGATACCTCATTGTAGTTTTGATTTTTATTTCTCTGATAATTAGTGATATTGAGCATTTTTTCATGTGCTTATTGATCATTTGTATGTCTTCCTTGGAGAACTGCTTCTTCAGGTCTTTTGCCCATCTTTGGATTGGGTTGTTTGGTTGTTTCTTATTAAGTCGTATGAGCTGCTAATATATTCTGGAGATCAAGCCTTTCTTGGTTTCATTTGCAAAGATTTTCTCCGATTCTGTAGGTTGTCTTTTTGTTTTACTTATGGTTTCCTTTGCTGTGCAGAAGCTTGTAAGTTTCATTAGGTCCCATTTGTTTATTCTTGCTTTTATTTCTTCTCGGAGAAAATTTTTGAGATGTATATCAGATAATGTTTTGCCTATATTTTCCTCTAGGAGGTTTATTGTATCTTGTCTATGTTTAAGTCTTTGATCCATTTTGAGTTGATTTTTGTGTATGGTGTAAGGGAGTGTTCTAGCTTCATTGTTTTACATGCTGCTGTCCAGTTTTCCCAACACCATTTGCTGAAGAGACTTCTTTATTCCATTGTATATTCTTGTCTCCTTTGTCGTAGATGAGTTGACCAAAAGTTTGTGGGTTCATTTCTGGGCTCTCTATTCTGTTCCATTGGTCTATATGTCTGTTTTGGTACCAATACCATGCTGTCTTGATGACTGTAGCTCTATAGTATTGTCTGAAGTCTGGGAGAGTTATTCCTCCAGCCTCTTTCTTTCTCTTCAGTAATGCTTTGGCAATTCTAGGTCTTTGATGGTTCCATATAAATTTTATTATGATTTGTTCTAGTTCTGTGAAGTATGTCCTGGGTAATTGGATAGGGATTGCATTAAATCTGTAGATTGCCTTGGGCAGTGTGACCATTTTAACAATATTGATTCTTCCAATCCAAGAGCATGGGATATCTTTCCATTTTTTAAAGTCTTCTTTAATTTCCCTCATCAGTGGTTTATAGTTTTCTGTGTATAATTCTTTCACCTCCTTGGTTAGGTTTATTCCTAGGTATTTTATTACTTTGGGTGCTATTTTAAAGGGGATTGTTTCTTTACTTTCTTTTTCTGTTGATTTATCGTTAGTGTAAAGAAGTGCAACTGATTTTTGAACATTAATCTTGTAACCTGCTACCTTGCTGAATTCTTTGATAAGCTCTAGTAGTTTTTGTGTGGACCTTTTAGGGTTTTCTATATATAGTAACATGTTATCATGATATAGTGACACTTTCTCCTCTTCTTTTCCAATTTGGACCCCTTTTATTTTTCTCTCTTGCCTGATTGCTGTGGCTCAGACTTCCAAGACTATGTTGAATAGGAGTGGTGATAGTGGGCATCCTTGTCTTGTCCCAGATTTTAGTGGGAAGCTTTTGAGTTTTTCACCATTGAGTACTATGCTGGCTGTAGGTTTGTCATATATAGCTTTTATTATGTTGAGATATGTCCCCTCTATACCCACTTTGGTAAGAGTTTTTATCATAAATGGGTGTTGACTTTTATAAAATGCTTTTTCTGCATTGATTGAGATGATCATGTGGTTTTTGTCCTTTCTCTTGTTGATGTGATGTATTACATTGATTGATTTGCGTATGTTGAACCACCCTTGTGTCCCTGGGATGAACCCCACTTGGTCATGATGTATAATCTTTTTTATGTGTTATTGGATTCTATTTGGTAATATTTTGGTGAGGATTTTGGCGTCTATGTTCATCAGTAATATTGGTCTGTAATTCTCTTTTTTGGTAGTGTCTTTGCCTGGTTTTGGTATCAGGGTGATGGTGGCTTCATAGAATGAGTTTGGGAGTATTCCCTCCTTTTCAGTCTTCTGGAAGAGTTTGAGAAGGACTGGTATGAGTTCTTCTTTGTATGTTTGGTAAGATTCCCTGGTGAAGCCATCTGGTCCTGGAGTTTTATTTGTAGGGAGGTTTTGTATTGCTATTTCGATTTCATTTCTAGTGATAGATTTGTTCAAGTGGTCAGTTTCTTCTTGATTCAGTCTTGGTGGACTGTATGTTTCCAGAAGCTTGTCCATCTCCTCTAGGTTATCCAGTTTGGTTCCATATAGTTTTTCATAATATTCTCATATGATATTCTGTATTTCTATTTTATTTGTCATAATTTCTCCATTATCCTTTCTTATTTTGCTAATTTGTGCTCTCTCTTTTCTCTTCTTTGTGAGTTTGGCCAGAGGTTTATCAATTTTATTTACTTTTTCAAATAACCATCTTTTGGTTTGATTGATTTTTTTCTATGGTCTTTTTAATCTGTATTTTATTTATTTCCTCCTTGATCTTTATTATTTCCTTCCTTCTGCTGCCTTTTGGGGTTTTTTGTTCTTCTTTTTTAGTTCATTCAGCTGGTGGGTTAAATTGTTTATTTGAGATTGTTCTTCTTTTTTGAGGAAGGCCTGTATGGTATAAACTTCCCTCTTAGCACTGCCTTTGCTGTGTCCCATACAATTTTTGTGGTTGTGCTTTCATTTTCATTTGTCTCAAGGTATTTTTCAATTTCAGCTTTGATTTCCTTATTGACCCATTGGCTTTTTAATAACATATTGTTTAATCTCCATGCTTTCCTTTTTTTCTCCTTTGTTTCTCTGTTGTTGATTTCTAGTTTCATAGCATTGTGATCAGTAAAGATGCTTGAGATAATTTCTATCTTCTTAAAATTGCTGAGGTTTCTTTTGTGCCCAAGTACATGATCAATTGGAAAATGTTCCATGTGCACTTGAAAAGAAAGTATATCCTATTTTTGGGGGGTGTAATGCTCTGAAAATATCCACCAAATCTAATTTTTCTATTGTATTATTTAATTTCTCTTTTGCCTTATATATTTTCTGTATAGTGATGTTAATGCAGTGTTCAAATCTCCAACTATGATTGTTTTATGTACTTAGGTGCTCCTATATTGGGTGCATATATATTAACGAGAGTAATGGCCTCATCTTGTATCAT
The DNA here is from genome assembly GCF_048773025.1 of Camelus bactrianus. Classification (NCBI taxonomy): domain Eukaryota; kingdom Metazoa; phylum Chordata; class Mammalia; order Artiodactyla; family Camelidae; genus Camelus; species Camelus bactrianus. The sequence continues at coordinate 42,887,454 of NC_133539.1, forward strand.
TCCTTTAATCATTATAAAATGTCCTTCTTCATCTTTCTTTATGGCTTTTGTTTTAAGTCTGTTTTGTCTGAAATCAGTACTGCAACACCTGCTTTTTTGGCTTTTCCATTTGCATGGAATATCCTTTTCCATCCTTTCACTCTCAATCTATATGTGTCCTTCTCCCTAAAGTGGGTCTCTTGTATGCAGCCTATTGAAGGTTCTTGCTTTATTATCCAGTCTGCCACTCTGTGTCTTTTGACTGGAGCATTTAGTCCATTAACATTTAGAGTAATTAATGATAGATGTGTGTTTATTGCCATTTTGAACTTATCTTTGCAGTTGATTTGGTCTTTCCTCTTCTTTTTGTGGTTTGGTAATCTTCCTTTGTATTATCATGGATTTTATTTAGTTTTTGTGACTCCCTTGTAAGTTTTTGGCTTGTGGTTACCCTTTTCTGTAAGTCTACTAGCCCATTACTATATCTCAAACCCATCCTACCGAAAACAAAAAATTTTTAAAAAAGAAAGAAAGAAAAAAAAATATTCTAAATTTTCTTGCTTCCCTGTCCCACTCTTAATGATTTAAATGTCTTCTTTTACAATTTTGTGTTTATTTTATTTGTAATTCATGAGTTATCACCTTTCCAGTTATGATTTTCTCATTTCTGTAGCATCCTGCTTCTTTTCTATTTAGAGTAGACCTTTCAGTATTTCTTTTAGCATGGGTTTAGTGTTGCTAAACTCTTGTAGTTTTTGCTTGTCTGTGAAATTCTATCTCTCTCCTTCTATCCTAAAGGATAGCCTTGTTGGATAAAGTCCTAGGCTGCATCTTTTTTCATTCAGGACTTTGAATATATCTTGCCTCTCCCTTCTGGCCTGTAGTTTTTGTGTAGCGAAATCAGCTGAGAGCCTTATGGGGGTTCCTGTGTAACTCACTCTTTGCTTTTCTCTTGTTACCCTTAGGATCATTTCTTTCTCCTTGACTCTGGCCATCTTGATTATGAAATGTCTTGGTGTGGGTCTGTTTGGGTTCTTCCTGTTTGGGACCCTTTGAGCTTCCTGTATTTGGATATCTGATTCCTTCTTTAGGTTTGGGAAGTTTTCAGTCATGATTTATTCAAAAACCTTTTCAATCCCCTTTGATCTTTCTTCCCCTTCTGGAACCCCTATTGTGCGAAGATCGGCACACTTTATGTTATCCCATAGGTCCCTTATGTTGCTTTCATTTGTTTTTATTTGTTTATCTTGCAGTTGTTCTGATTGGGTGCTTTCTGTTTTCCTGTCTTCTAGGTCACTAATTCGTTCCTCTGCATTATCTACTCTGCTTTGCACTGACTTTAGTTAGGTCTGATCTCATCTCAGCCAATGAGTTTACCAGTTCTACTTGGTTCTTCTTTATAGCTTCGATTTCATTTTTGATACATTTTATATCTCTAAACACTATCTCTTTTAGTTCCTTCAATACTTTGATCACTCCTTTTTTGAAATCTTGATGTAGTAGGCTATCGATGTCTATTTCATTGATCATTCTTTCAGGGGATTTCTCTTGTTCTTTTAATTGGGAGTGGTTTCTCTGCTTCTTCATCTTGCTCATATGTCTCTTGTACTGTGACTTATGGAGTATCAGTTATCTATTGTGGTCTTTAAAGGAGTTTATTTATTTATCTATCTAATGCCTATGTAGGAATAAAACTTAAAAAGTAAAAAAAGAGAGAGAGAAAGAATTTTAAAAGGGAGGAAAAAAAGGTTTGAAAACAGTGTATAATCAATTATAGAAGCGCAATTTGAATCGGACTAGCTTTCAAGTTGAGACATCTGTTTTTTTCCTAAAAACCCTTAAAAAAAAAAAAAAAGGAAAAAAGATCCCAAAACGATATTTGAAACCTATTTATAATCTATAACAGGAGATCAAAACCAAAAGAAATGAAAATGAAATCAGGTGGATTTTATTTTTAAAAAAATAATAATAATGTAACTACTTTAAGAAAAAAATTTAAAATGAATTAAAACTAGAAGCATATACAATTGTTTAGAAAGTAGAAATTAAAAAGGTAATAGAAAATAGAACAGATTTAAAAAAAAAGATATTTTAAGAGAAGGGAGGAAAAAAAGGCCTGAAAATAGTGTATAGTCAATTATAGAAGAGTAATTTGAATTAGAGTAGCATTCGAATTGAGATCTTTTTAAAAACCCTCAAAAAAAAAAAAAAAAGGAAAAAAGATCAAAAAATGACACCTGAAACCCATTTACCCAACAACAGGAGATCAAACCCAAAAGAAGTGAAAATGCAATCTTGTAAATTCTCTTTAAAAAACAATATAACTACTTTAAGAGAAAAACTCAAAAGGAATCAAAACTAGAAGCACACACAACCTTCCAGAAATTAGAAATCAAAAAGGTATTAAAAAATAGAACAGACAAAAAAAAAAAAAAAAAAAAAAAAAAGATATGATAGAATTCCGGAAAAGGGCAGGAAAAAAAAGGCCTGAAAACAGCATACAATGAACAACTGAAGAGTAAGTTGAAGCAGAACAGCAATCGGGTTGAGATGTCTCCCAAAAAGCTCCAAAATAGGACAAAAGAGGAAAAAAACACATTTGAAACCTGTGTACAATCAACATCAGGCGATCAAAACCAAGAGAAAAAATGACACAAGTGGATCTTTCAAAATAACAACCTTACCATTTTAAAAGAAAAATTCAAAAGGGACCCAAACAGGGAGGATACAACTGTTTAAAAAGCAAAAATCAAAAACGTAACAGAATACAGCAGGCAAAAACAGATAAAAAAAAAAAAACTAAAAAGGGTAGGGGGTGTTCTCCTGGAGACTGTGTACTCTTAATGAGAAGTCTTTCTGTCTTCGCCCTGTTTCGAGAGCTTGGCTTGTTGTTTCCCGAGGCCCTCTGTTGGCGCCCTTGTCTGTGCTGCTCCTAGTGCCTGTGGGCAAGCAGATCGCGCCCCCTCCCAGCGCAGCGTTCCTGCCGGAAAGGTGGGGGGGCCACCCGCCGTCTCCCGGCGCCGGTCGCTCCGCAGCTCTGCGCCACCACGCGCTCCGACCGCAGGAGGGCCGGGAAGACCGCCGAACAGCCCCGCCCCTGCTCCCTGTCCAAGCTCAGCTCCTTGTTTGTTCTGGCCGCACGAACTTTGCTAGGCACCAGGGCGGAAGGATCTTATCTGATTTGGGCTGCAAACAAGTCGCTGTCTGGCCTCTGAGGCTGCCAAGCCCCCAGGAGCGGACTCAGGTTTCGCCCCCGCCCCCACCTGGGTGCCAAGCGCCGGAGGATATGGCGGCTGTGCCTGAGCCCCGCCTGTCCTCACGGAAAACCTTCCTTGGGTTTTCAGAGATGGGGATATGCACCCTTTCACCCAGGGCGTATCAGCCGTGCTGTTTCATGGAGGGCCCAGGTTGTTCTGCCCTGTGCACCCACTCATCCACGTTGTGTAGCCCCTGCAGTCCCCTGGGGCTGCCTCAGCGCAGCCATCCCCATCCTCCACCTGGCTTGGGCAGCCTATCCCGGCCCCCAGCTCCCAGCTCGGGCCTCCAGCTGGGTGTCGCAGGGACCCTCTGCTGGTTGAACCCAGTTCTGTCAGTCAAGGGCTTCTCCATACAGATCCAAGCCTCAGAGGCTCCCCTTCCATCCCGCTGGCCTCTCAGTTGGAGAGGGGAGACCCAGCGAAGGAGCGCCAGTCCTCCTTTGCTGCTCCCTCCTCGGGGGACCGGTCCCACACCGTTTTGCCTTTTCATCTTCTTTTTTTTTTTTTTTCCTTTTTCCTACCAGATTTTTGGCATCTTTATATTTTGAAGAGGACAATGTTCTGTCGGAGTTCCACAGGTGCTCTGGTTGGCTGAGTGGGCCCGTAGATGTGAGTCTTGGTGTATCTGTGGGAGAGGGTGAGCTGCGTGCATCTTACTATTCCGCCGTCTTGGCCTCCTCCCAGTATTTTATTTTTTGATGCAATTTTAAAAGGGATTTTTTAACTTTCCTTTTCTGATATTTCATTGTTAGTGTAAACAAATGCAACTGATTTCTGTATGTTAATTTTGTATCCTGCTACCTTGATGAATTCTTCTGTTAGCTCTAGTACTAGTTTTTGTATGGAGTCTTTAAGGCTTTCTATATATAGTATCATGTCACATGCTGTAGAGTGACAATTTTAGCTCTTCTCTTCCCCAGTAACTGAATTCATCCAGGCAGCAGGGACAACTCCAATATGCTAGAGGGGCTACGTTGGGCACACAAGTGGGAAAGTGAGGCCACCAAGCACTGAAAGGAGAATCTCAAAACACAGTTCTTCCTGATCATTTGCTTGTACCCATTATTATTTCTTTTCTTCTGCTTGCTTTGAATTTAATTTGCTCCTTTTCCAGTTTTCTAAGATGGAAACTTTTTCTTACTTTTCTAACATATGCATTCAGTGCTATAAATTCCCCTCTAAGGACTGCCTTCACTGCATCCCATGGATTTCATTGTCATTTAGTTCAAAATAGTTTTAAATTTTTCTTGAGAGTTTTTTCTTTGACTGACCTCAAAGAAGTATGTTCTTTAATATCTCTATTTTGGGATTTTCCATTTATCTTTCTGTTAATAATGTCTAATTTAATGTCATTGTGGTCTGAGAGTAGACATTGCATGATTTCTACACTTTTAAATTTGCTAAGGGGTGTTTTATGGTCCATAATGTGGCCTGTCTTGGTAAATGTTTCATATAAGTTTGACAAAAATCTGTATTCTGCTGTTATTGTTGTATAAGCTAGTCAATAGGTGTCCATTATATCTAGTTGATTGATGGTATTGTTGAGTTCAACTATGTCCATACTCATTTTCCATCTGCTGAATCTGTTCATTTTTGATAAAGGGACACTGAAGTCTTTGACTATAATAATGGATGCATCTGTTTCTCTTCGCAGTTTTCTTAGTTTTTACATCATGTATTTTGACACTGTTGTTGGGTACATACACATTAAAAATTGTTATGTTTTCTTGGAGAATTGACCTCTTTATCATTTTGTAAGGCCCTTCTTTAATCCTGCTAACTTTCCCTACTTGGAAGAGTGCTTTGTCTAACATTAATAGACACACTCTTACTTTTTCAGGTTAATGTTAGCATGGTATGTTTTACTCCATTCATTTACTTTTAACACATTGATCACCATGGCACACAAATTTGGGTGACAGTCATATTTCCTCAGGGGCACCTGATCTATAGTGGGTGATCAATGTGTTAACACTTATGTGTCTTTATACTAAAGTGGGTCTCTAACAGACAACACATAGTTGGGTTTTATTTCTTGACAATCTGTCCTTTAATTTGTATATGTAAATTACAAATATTGAAAGTGATCATTGATATAATTGAATTAATATCTACCATATTTGTTAGTATTTTTCTATTTGTCACTTTTGTTCTTTATTCCTATTTTTGTCTTCCACTCTTTTTCTGTCTTTTGTGCTTTTAATCAAACGTTTTATGTGATTTTCTTTTTTCTTAGCACATTCATTATACTTCTGTTTTTACTTTTTTTTAATGGTTGCAGTATACATTTACAGCTAATCCAAGTCTACTTTTAAATAACACTATACTGATTCATAGGTAGAGAGTACCTTATAATGACAAAATAACCCTTATTCCTTCCTCTGTCCCTTTTATCATTGCTGTCATTTATTTCACTTATACATAAGCTCATATAAATATACATAAGTACACGTGATTGAGTACACTGTTACCATTATTATTTTGAACATACTGTTAGCTACTAGATCATTAAGAATAAGAAAAATAGATTTCTTAACTTTACCTTTACTTATTGCTTCTCTGATGCTCTTCATTTTTTTATATAGATCTGAATTTCTGCCCTCTTTCATTTACCTTCATTAATTTTTTTTTTTTTAACATTTCCCGCAAGGTCTTCTACTGTCATTACTGTCATTATTGTTTCAAACATTTCTTCTCTTCCTTTCTCTCTTTTCCTTCTGGAATTCTCATTAGGCACCATGTTATACCTTTTTTAGTTCTTTCACATTTTTGGATATTTTATTTGTTCTTTTTTTTTTTTTTTTTTTTTCCTTTCTTTCTCTCTTCAGTTCTTTTTCTTGCTGCTTTTCAGTTTCAGTGGTTTCTAGTAAGATACCCTCAGGTCAGAGACGCTTTTCTCAGCTGTATCCAGTCTACCAATAATCCCACCAAATATGCATTTTTCTTTTCTCTTAGTGTTTTTTTTTTTTTAAATCTCTCCTTCTCGCTCTAATTTTTTTTTTTTTTTTTGATTTTTTGTTAGAATTTCCATCTCTCTGCCTCCATTGCCCATCAGTTTTGCGTTTTGTACTTTACGCACTGGAGTCCTTAGCATCTTATCCACAGTTCTTTTAAACCTCTGATAATTCCCACATCCCTGCCATATCTTAGTCTGGTTCTGATGCTTATTATTTCTTTTCAGACTTTGGCTCTTGTCTTTTAGTATGTCTTCTTTCTTAGTAACTGAACATGATGTACTTGGTAAAGGGAACTGCTGTAATTAGGCCTTTGGTGGGGGGGGGAAGTGTTTTATAAGTAGGTTTTGGTCTTTTAGTGAGTTTGTAGCACTGAACTGTGAACTTCACATATGCTTCTCAGTTTTTAGCTTCTCTTCACTGGGACAAGATGGCTAGAGTGGGCTGTATTTGGGTATTGCCTTTCTTTAACATTGGAAGGCTACAGTGAGCTGGAATTGGAGTTTTCCTTCCCCCAGGTCAATTAAACTCTGATTAACCTCAGCCAGTCAGGCTCTAGCTAAACAGTTTCACCTGAGGGCAGGTATTTTAAGCCAAACAGCTGGGGGAGCTCTGGCGTTTTTCAAAATGGCTCCTTTTCCTTTCCTCCTGTCAGAAGCACAGGAGGTTTTTCTCTGCAATTCCCTGTGAGAACGTGGTCCACCTCCTGGAGGTAAGATGCAAAAGTGTGGGGTTCCCCTGATGTTAAAGGCCAAAGGCAGTCTTTTATTTCAGTGTTGCGTTTTCCCATTTAGCAGATAAACTGAGGTGCAGGGTGTTTTGTATCATTTATTTTACATGAAGGATGTCCTTCAATATGTGTTGTAAATGGTATTGAATTCTCTGTTTTACTTGTCTGTGAAAGTTGTTCTTTAGCTTTCCTTATTAAAAAATTGTTGCATATTTCCTGGGTTGATGTTTTTCTTTAAGAACTTGAGAGACGCTACTTGGCTATCTTTTGCGTAAAAATTGAGTTGAATGTGGGTTGTGTTGTAGATGTAGTTACCCTTAGCACTTTTTTTTTGCTTCACCTTTTTTTTTTTTTCAGAGTTACCTTTTGCATAGGGTGCAAGTTGGCTTATCAGAGGGTTTTTTCTCAATCTCCTGTTCTCCTATTACCTTTAGGCTTTCTCTTTGTGCTTCCCCATCAGAACAGGTCTTTGTCCATGCTGTCACCATAGGGACAGACTGCCGCATAGTCAGTGCTGAGTATCCCGGCGGTGGGGACAAGGAGGGCATTTTCTGTTTTGCTCGTTCAATTTCAGTCTTAGACTGGCTTGGTGTTCTTGGGGATGGAGCTTTCTCTATGGTCTTGCTCTGGTTCCTTTTGCTAGATGTAGAAAGTTCTAAAAACCAGGGTCTGGGGAGTCTCTAACTCTCCTCCCAAGGGTGGGATGTTTTTTCTGGTCTCTTGCTCTAGCTGCAAATGTTTGCTCTCCCTCCTCCGCCTTCCTCAACTCACAGCTCAAAATCCTTCCCCCACCCCGTGGGAGAGAAGTTACAGGTGGAACTCTCTGCTTCTCTGCAGCGGCAGCTGCTTTTCTCGCTCAGGCTTGAACCACAAAGGGGTCCTTTTTCCTAGTCTCTCTGCTCAAAGTTGTTCTTGTTACCTTGTGACATCCATGGAAAAGTCTGAGTTTGGTGTCAAATCCCTGGCGTCTCTGGCCCTTGGTAGTTCTGTACTCTCAGATTATCCTGCACTTGGTCTTTAGCAATCTGTTCACATTCTTAGCTGAGATCTTTTTACTGGCTTATATGTTAGCCCGGTTTTCCTCCTGTTTGGCCCGGGATAAGCCACCACTTGTGTTTCCTTGAAGGTGCCTGTCTTTCCTCAGATTTCAGCCTAACTTGTTTCCCCTGTGGCCTCCGTTGTTTTATTAGCTCAGAACAAATTAAAACTTCGTAGATTTTTCAGCTTTCTCCTGTCGTGTGAGTGGGACGAATACTCTTCATACGTTTCTGTATCCTAATTGGAAGCCAAGCCTTTGTGGAGAAGAGTTTTTGTTCAGCTGGAAATCATTAAAACTGCCTGCTGTAGATAATGAGAAAATTATTCACAGTTGTGTTGGGCTAGTGAGTTTTTCATTAGCAGTTGTGTTGGCTACCCTTTGAAAATTCAGGTCTTTAAAGGCTAGAACACAATTTTTCTATGACGAAAATGTGTATGTGTTGTCATTTGTAAATGTGATGCCTTTGGCATATCATTATTAAGCTGTTGGCTTTAAGTTGATTTTATGTTTTATTAATAGAGTGACACATTAAATGGATGTTCTTGTGTAAAAAAATCAGAAAATATAAAAATGGCTATTTTAACACCATCTCACAGTAGGAAAGCTGACTTTATTATCTGTAAATTTAAAATTTGGAAATTTTATTTCTCTTTAGAACATGTTAGAATGTGAACACAGTACTTCATTAGACAATTGAGCAATTAATTTTAGTACATCGAAATTCTTAATTCTAATGTACTGCATCATCTCTGTTACATTTGATTTCATCACACTTGTCATTATCACATTTAATTTCGTCAGTGTCAAAATGACTTGAAAGTTGAGTTTACATTAAAGATACGCACTCTTGACCTCTGAGTAGAGTAATAGTTTAATGCTGTCAAAAAATATTTTTTTCAGAGCTCTGTATTTACTCAGTTGAGTTGGAAAGCTAGAAGCAGAGTGACACTGAAAAATATAACAGCTATAAATAATGAATGTGTTATGGTCTTACATTTTCTTTCTGTGCTGTCATTTTCAAGAATTGGATGAAGAAATGAGTAATGTGAAATCAGTTTCACCATGTGACCCTTATCTGTGAGCTAGCTGTTTGTTAATTCAGTGTCTTTACTGAGTGGCTGTTAGGACAGGTGATGTTCATGGAACTGTGGAGGCAGCAGTGACGGGGAAAACCAGCTTGGATTCATGTGTAGCTCTCCAGGTTTTCAAGAAAAATTAAAAGTACTTACTGTACTTTCATATTAACTTTGCTGATAAGATCTCATGTGGGATAGCTTAACTTGGAGTGCTTTAACTTCTAGCAGTTGACTGCAGATTCAACTGCTGTATTTTTTTTTTCTAGCATATATAAATACACTTTTTTGTGTATGAACAATTTAGAGGAGTGTACAAGTATATTCTTCTCTGAGGGTGTCAGTAAAGTTGAGGAACTAGAATAGAACATGAAATGTTTGGTTAAACTTATGCTAAGTTCCATTTATTGATTTCCCCTTTTGGGTTGAAGACACCTCTGTGGCTCTTCTCAGCACTCTGTGTGCATGAGGCAATACTACTAGGCTTTGAGGAATCTCAGCAACATGAGGAACAGGTCTCTTTATCAGGTCTAGATTGAAGGATACATTACATTGCGGGTTTTTTTGTTTTGTTGGTTTTTCTGGTGTGCTGAAGCCAGTTTTGTGAGAGCTGATTATTAAATTTTCCAGAAACTTGACACCTGGTTGTCTAACAATTGGTGACTTAAAATCTGACATAGTGGAGTATTTTTTTTTAAAGTGGAGGCATATTATTATTATGTTTCAGAGTCCCCAGCACCATCCCCACCTTAAAAGATTTCCTAGAGTGATTCATGGGATTTAAGATAGAGTTTTACTCTTAAAATATTTATTAAACAGATGGAGTAAAGGTAAACAGCAGGATCATTAGGGAAAGAGATGTAAGTAGCGAGGGGAGGAACCTGTGTGCAGGCCTCCTTATGCTCTCTCCCTCATTAGCTGTCACGTGGAGCACGCTCTTCCCTAGCAGTGGAAATGCAGCCACATGTGTGCTGTGTTTTTGCTGAGGGAAGCTGGCTAGAGACTCATGGGCTAGGTTTTTATTGGGAGCTGGTCACATAGGCACTCCCTGCCTCGCACATACCAAAGTTCAGACTCCCAGGAAAAAAAAAAAAAAAGAAGAAGCAGATACAGTAGAAAGCACGTTGTTTTCACAAACACTTTAGACACCGTATACGACCCCTAGCATTTTGGGGGTGGTAGGAATACTCTGAAAATCCAGGTTCCCAGACAACAGCCAAGAGTCAGTCTTGAAAGCAGGCCTTCTAGCCTAGCCTAGCAGCCCTGGGCCAGCTCTGTTAACCTTTTTCTGCACAATTAACTATTTCTAGTACCTTGGTTGTAAAAAAAAAAAAATTGTATATGTTAGCAATAACAACCAAGTTTCTAACTATTGATGTAGCTTAATTGGAATAACCAAGTTAGAGTCATTAATCAGATCTTATTAACCAGGTTATCCTTCTGCTCTCGAATCCAGTTCTGATGACTAGATCCCCTGCTCCTTCTCTGTGCTTGTCTCATTCTTTATCTCATGCATTTATTCCTTCAATAAAAATTCTCTGCTCTTTACACCATCAAGGTAATTCAAAATATACAGTAGCGCATACGACAAATTCCTTCTGTGTGGGGATTTACGCTGTGTTTGGTGAGGATGCAGGTATTGGGTATAGAGATTTTCAACTTGTGCTTAATACCATGAAGAAAATACCTAAGGGGAATAGAGTGACAGAGTTGGATTTGAATTAGTTCATATGTTGTTTTTAAGGAAGGCCTCTCTGGACATTTGAACAGGGAAGGGAAAGATGTATGGGAGTAAATTGCACATACACCTAGAGGAAGTTCCCTCCGACAGAATTCCATGTGCCAGAGGCAGAAACTGATGGAAGAGAGGCAAGGAGGTCAACATGGCTCATGTAGAATAAACAAGGTATAGATTTAGTTAACGGGTAACATCAGAGAAGTGGGGGAAAATAGAAAACATATTTTAGGGATTTGTAGTTCTGTTAGTATCTTTAAATTTTCCCTGCATGAGAAGAATCCTGATTTTTGTGAGAAAAGAATTGATAGGCTCTTATGTACATTTAAAAAGTAAGAGCAAATAATAAGTTTAAAGGTGAAGATGGAATATTAGGAGAGAATATACGAAGACAACATTAGGAGCATATTGCAATAATACAGAGCAAAAGATGTTGAGGATCAGAACAGTAGCAGTGAGTGGAAATGGTCAGAAGAGTTGTGCTGGGTATATTTTGACTTCAGAGCCAATGCAAAAAGAATAGAACAAAGAGAATCTTTTTGGATGATACTTTCAAGGTACTTTTAGATTTTTGGTTGAAGTAACTACTAGAAAGATATTGATACTGATTGAAATGAGGAAAACTGAGAAAGAAAATTGCTTTGGGGTGACCAAGAATTTATATTTGGATGTATTATGCTTAGGGTACATATCTGATGACCAAGTGGAGATGTTGAGTAAACTGGGATATAAGAGTGAAGATGGGTGGAGGTGAGGGTTTGGAGATCTAAACTTGGGAGTCATCAAATTAAAGATGACATTTAAAGCTATGGGGATGGAAGATACACAAAATGTAGTTAGAAAAAGAGTTACAAGGACAAACAAAGCCATGGGGCATTCTTATTGGTACAGGAGTGGAAGGTGAGAACTACCTGTAGTGGAAACCGAAAGAAATAGTCATTGAAGTAAGAGAACCAAGAGCAAGTGATGTCTAGAGTCAGTGTGAAGAAAGTCCTTCAAGAAGAAGTGATCAGTATTGTCAAATGTTGCTGATTTTTGCATTAGGTGAAGTTTCAGAATTAACCGTTCCTGATGTTGGCAAAAGCAAATGATATACATTATTCTACTGACATAAATTAGTGTGGGTTCAAGAGAGAATAGGAAGAATGTAAAGATGGACTCTAAATGCATTTTGTACCTGCAGGGAGACTTGGGGGTCAGGAGGATTTTTTATAGTTACTAATACAGTATGTATGATTATGACAGACTGTTCGAGAGAGAGAAAAAGATGATTAACAATAAAAGAAAATAATATCATAAGTGAGATAGGATGGAATCCAGTGCATAATTGGACAGGAAAACTGATACACAGCAACAGCAGGAGAGGAGGTAGAGTGCATGCGAGTCAAAGCAGGTGGGCTGGTGGAGGTGGTGTCAGTGTTTCTGAATGCTTCTGTTTGTCAGTGAACTATTTACAAGCTGAAGAGCTGAAAATAGGGAGTGCCCTGAGGGCAGGGTGGTCAGAGAGTTTTTGTTAAGTATTGGAGAAAGGAAATGGTTGTGGGTCTGAATGACTAAGGAAATACAATAGGATTGAAAATACAATAGGATTGAAAATACAATAGAATTGAAACTATGGACAGATTCTGAGATATGTGGTCAGGAATATTGAGTTAGTGAGTCAGTTCAGGTCCTTCAAGAGCAGATAGCAAGTGTGGGATTAGATATGTAAGACATTTATTGGGCAAAATGCCTGAAAAGGGTAAAAGAGAGGGTTAAGCATAGGTGAGAAGAGCATTTAGACTGTGATGCTGGTCTGACACCCATGAAATGAGGAGGAAAATCGGGTAAGAGCTCAGACTGCAGTGCAGATCTGACGGTGTCTTGGCCGGGCCAATGTGAGATCCCCCAGCAAAGGCTGACTGTTGGCGGGGTCCCACGTTGGGCAGAAACAGCCCCACTGTAGTAGTCTTGTCCTACCTGGCCACTGGCTGGGAGAAGGCTAAGGGAAGCCCAGCTTTGGCAGGAGCCTGGTAGAGGCCCTGCAGGTGATGGAGGCAGAGGCTTCAGTCCATGTGCTCAGGGCAGCAGGCTCTCCTGAGGGAGAGCTGAGATGTGTGTGCACGTCCATGGCTGACACATTCCACTTGGTTGTATGTTTCACTCCAGGGTGTTTAGTGTCTCCGATGTATTTGAGGAAGGAAGTAGAATGCTGTATTTAAATAGATTTAAGAATTTCCAGAGTAGTAATATGAAGGGGAAGAAGGATAAGCAAACTGAAGCATAACTATGCAGTTAAAAGAGGAAACAGAATCTAAGCTGGTTATGGGAATGAGTACCTGAGGGGGCTGTGGTTCTAGCCATGCAGACAAGGAGCCCAAGTGTCTTTAGTGAGGTACACATCCTTAACTCCTTAATTCTGTTTGCTAGTTTCTGAGTATGAAAGTATAAAAGACTTAAAATTACATATGCATATGTATACATAGAGAAACAATTTCAAAAGTTATTAAAGTGTATACATATGACTTAGATATAAGAGGAGAGAGAAGAATTTACCTCCTGGGTAGGTTTCAATTCCTGTGTGTTTCTTTAGTCTTAACTGCACTGAGTTGGATTTTAATTTTATCTGTCTGTTGTAGCAAGGGCCTCAAATTCCAATGAACTACTTCATCATGTGCTCAGATCAAGAGGAAACTGAATGCATTGAACTTGTTATGATGGGAGATGATATGCAGTTCTACAAAGTAGTGCTTTGCTGTGAGAATATGAAGGGTACATGAGGTAATTTGAGGTTTTCCAATGACGAGGTTCAAATCCTAGTGCAAGATCAGCTTCAAAATTACTGCCTCTACCCGATCCCCACTTCGCTTGCCTCTAGTCGCCTGTTTGGATACTCCACTCTCTGAATGAGTGTTGTGGGACTAGCCAGTCCTCCCTTACCTGTGACTTTGCCCACCAGATGCCAAGTTGTCTGAAGTGCAGGATTGAAATTTATTCGCATTTGTCCTGGGTCTGTCCCCATCGTTCTTCTCCTACTTTGATGGACAGGTCTGGTTTCAGATCTGAACCTTGTTCAGTATGTCTTGTCCTCCAGTTGACAAAGCCATGCCTGGCTATGTCAGACATATTAATAAGTAAATAATAATAATTATATTTAGTACCACTGTCACCAGTAAGTGCCAGGAAGTAAATCCTGTTCTGAGAACCTTAAGAAATATTCACATCCAATCCTCAGAACAACACTATATTTGATTATTGTTATCCAGATGAAAAAATGAAGCCCAAGTAATATAACCTGCCCAAATTTTTGCAAGAAATTGGGGAGCCACAGAGAAACCAAGCTAACTACAAATTTTCCTTTTAATTGCTATCATACTCGTAGTGCTAGACACAAAACATACCAATTTATAAGTATATCATGGCCCACATTTTAAGTATATTCACAGATTTACCTCCTTTTCAAATTCTTCATATTAATAGATTAAGAAACATCACTGTCTAGTTACAGAAAAAATAGCAATCATGTCTGTATGGGGCCATCATTAAGTACTTAATTTCTTTTGGATCCTGAACACATGGCTTATTACTTACACATATTGATGCTTCAGGGTAACTACTTTTGGTCATTGATATAATCATAACCCTCCAACAGAAGTGTGTGTAATTTTTATTCTTTATAGATTCAAGTCCTATTTTCATTAGAATTATTGCTACCTTAGGGTTTGAAACTTTGCAGATCATAAAGCTGTTTTCCTAATCAGAAACAGAAAGGACTCTTCTACAGAACGATACATACTTTCAGATGTGTACATCAAAATAAAGCAATATTCCTGTTAAAGGATCATTTTTACCTATATCTCTTTCTTGGTCTGAGAGTTACTTTCCAAAACTACATTGGAAAATTAATTACTTAAAATTGCAATGGCTGAAAAGTAAATTGAAACATTAGTAAAGTCACTGATAGTTTCTTGCTGCTGAAGTAAACCAATTATTTGTCAGAGACGTCCTGTTTAACACTATGCTATCCATCAGGTGTCGCATCTGTTTCTGAATGCTGTGAAGAAATGGGTTACAGCATTTAAGTCAAGGATTCTACTTGATAGAAGCAGAGTCTCTTTCATGCTTAGCCTCATAGTCTATGGAGCAACTGAGTTTGTTTTGTTCTACACAGAATTTTTTCCCACTGGTTTGAATGTTGCATAAGACTGTTAATTTCACTGGCAAATTATTAAAAAATTCATGTCATTAATTTTTCTGTTACCTAGGAGTTAACAAATCAGTTTGAACGACTCATTTGTTGGAGTTGTTTGGAATACTTTAGGACTTAGTTTTTCAGGAAAGACAGAATAAAATTTAAACTTGGTAAGGATATATATTGTAAGAAACATTTTCTATTTTTAAAACATTTGAATTTGATATGAATTGTTTGGATATGGAGAAATAAAAAAGGAAGAAAACACAATGTTTTCATTTCTGTATTCTGTGTTCCTTACATACCATGCAGCAGATTTTGAACTGGCAAACCAAGTAAAAAGGAAGACAGAAATAATTATTCATATAATACAGCAGTGCTCAAAATGAACCACATTACTGGGTAAATAGTTTTCCCTCCTACAGGCAATGAATTACATAAAGGTTCTCCCCTTACAGTCGTTCATGTATGTTTCTTCTTGTACATTATTAATATTATCTTTGCATAACTTTGCATTTATATAACTGCAGTAAGCTTATAATTATATTTGCTGCCACCAAAATTAATTCTTGCTAATTTCAAACTTCTTCCAGGTGGATATTCTAAAACCATCACTTTCACTTGGTTGTCCCTCTTTGATATTCCTTATCCCTAGTTTCCATTCAGTCTCACTTGATTGACAGTTCTCTGCCCAGCACTCTTCAGTGAGGCCAGCTTCTCTGTGAATAACCATGAGTGTTGCGATCAGTTTTGTTGTTACTGCCTACGCTATTGCTCAGATAAGCCAGCTGCTGCCTTTCCTTTATGTGCAGCACTGAATCCATTTTCTCATGAAGCCTCACTCAAATGATCTGTCCCTGTTTATGATTTTCTCTTCTGTGAGTATTGTCTCAAACTGGTCTCTGGCTTACATTATTTTCTAGTTGCTTCAAGTACCATATTGTTTCTCCAGGTAGGTTATTCATCTTAGAATATTACTATGTTATCAACCAAGACTTCTTGAACAATAGGAAACAAATAGATATTTAAATAATTATAAAACATTCTAATATTTGGTCTACTACAGTAATAAAGTTTGTTGAAATACAGTAGCATGCAGTGTAAGACAAGAAATGGTTAAATGTTCAACAAGGTGTTCACATTTTTGAAGTACAGTTAATTACAATATTTGAGGTATACAGCATAGTGATTCAACATTTTTATAGATTATATTCCATTAAAAGTTATTATAAGGTAATGGCTATAATTTCCTTTGGTGTACAATATATGCATGTTTCCCGTGTTTTATATGTAGTAGTTTGTATCTCTTAATCCCATACCCCTTTGCCCTCACTGTTTCCCCTCTGCTCTCTGTTAACCACTAGCTTGTTTTCTGTATCTATGGGTCTGTGTCTGTTTTGCATACACATTCATTTATATTCTTTTTTAGATTCCACATAAGTGGTATCATATAATATTAGTCTTTCTCTGTCAGACTTACTTCACTAAGGATAATACATCTAGATCCATCCACTTTGCTGCAAGTGGAATGATTTCATTCTTTTTTATGGTTGAGTAATATTCCTTTGTATATACATACAGCATTTTTATCCATTCATCTGTTGATGGGTACTTGGGTTGCTCCCATATCTTGGCTCTAGTAAATGGTACTACCATGAACATTGGGTCACATTTATCTTTTTGAATTAATGTTTTCATTTTTTTCTAGGTATATACCCGAGAGTGGAATTACTAGGTCATATTGTAGTTCTATTTTTAATTTTTTGAGGAACCGTTACACTCTTTTTCGCAGTGACTGCACCAATTTACATTCCCACCAACAGTGTACAAGGGTTCCCTTTTCTCCACATCCTCTCTAATATTTGTTACTTGTAGCCTTTTTTAATGATAGCCATCTGACAAGTGTGAGGTGATACCTCATGGTGCCTGCTGGCCTTCTGTATGTCTTTGGAAAAATATTCAGATCGTCTGCCCATTTTTTGTTGGGGTTGTTTGCTTTTTTGATACTGAGTTGTATGTGCTGGTTATATATTTTGGATATTAACCCCTTGTTGGTTATATCATTTGGAAATATTTTCTCCCATTCCACTAGTTGTCTTTTCATTTTGTCAGTGGCTTCCTTTTCTGTGTGAAAGTTTTTAAGTTTAGGTTCCATTTGTATGTTTCTGCTTTTATTTCTTTTGCCTTAGGAGACAGATCCAAGAAACTATTGCTGTGGTTTATGTCAAAGAGTGTTCTGCCTATGTTGTCATCTAGGAGTTTTATGGTTTCAGTTCTTAAATTTAGGTCTTTAATCTATTTTGAGTTTGTTTTTGCATATGGTGTGAGAAAACGTTCTAATCTTGCTGTTTTACATGTAGCTGTCCTCTTCCCAGCACCACTTACTGAAGAGACAGCCTTTTCTCCATTATGCATTCTCACTTTCTTTGCGTCACAATTTTAACAGACCATCTCATAGTAGATTGTTAGACCTGAAATTAGCTACATCATATTTTGAAGTTTCTTCTAAGTAAAAAGTAGCAAGCTAGATAGTATCCTGAACTAAACCTTCAAAATTGATGACTACATTCAAACGTTACCTGTCCAAAATCTCATTAGCTTAGTAAAATATTTTTCAATAATAATTGTTAATTAATTATGTTAATCAAATAAGAAAAAGTAACTCAGCTATTGCTTCTTGATTTTTTTTGTATTATATATAATTTTGAGAACCTGATAAGTTGTGGACCTGCCTACTATTTTTCTCCTTTCCAAATATAATTTACATAAATACACACAATGCTGTCATGCCTTTTATTCTGGTTTATATAGGAAATAGATTTCCTTTGCAAAAAATAAGAGGTCAATTTAATAAAATACTGCATACTCCAAGGTTGAAATGAAAATACTGGCTTCCTTTAAAAAACATAAATGCAAATTGGACAAGTAAAACCCAAAAGAGAAAAGTTAATTCTGTTTAAAAGTATACTTAAACGAGTAAGTAGCTGGTATTTGGCTTGAATAAGAAGTTGCTATTTTGGATTGGACTTTGACATGGCAAAGCTCCTGTCATCTTTAGTATGCAATTGAGCTTTTTAACTTTTCGTTTTGATGATAATAATAAAAGTTGGTAATCTGATTCACAGAGGTTTGTAGAAGCACATCAAATCAGAATTCTATAGCTCATGTTGCCAAGCAAGGGTGAGCTTGTGTCAAGGAATTCTTGATTTTCTTCCAAGGCTGGGTCACACTCATGTTAGATTATTTCTTTTCTTTTCAAATGAATGAGGTCAAATTGTGTGCGTGTATATAAAATCTTTTTCTTTTCTTTTTTTGCAATGTGGCATTCATTATGTTATTTTAGCAAGAAAATACTTACACATATTTTAATCTTAAAGTGTTATGAAAAAATTTCAAAAGGGTCCTGCCGTATTTTCTGTTACTCATGGGCTTCTGCCTATTAAGAAACTGACAAGTCTTTTTGATGGCTGATTCCAAACTAGAGAAACATTTCTTCCAATCTTGGGGAGGACAAACCATGGTCTCTGTTGACTATATATAACATCTTAATGCTATGATTTACCTCTTTCATTCTCATATTCTCCTTAGTAGTTCCATGTTATTCAGTCTTCCTTCAGTAGCACCAAAGATCAAGGGGACAGTGATAAAGGGCAAGTGTTCATGCAGTTGTGACAAGCCAAACTGATACATCAAACCTGTCATGAGAATCAGCTTTTCAAAGATTTGTCTATGAGTGATGGCATCAGATGTAACAGGTGAATTCATCACCACCTGCTTTATTTGTTCTTACGATTTTATTTGGAATCCTAATGACTTTTGAGATCTATTGAAATAATCTTTGTTGGCAACTCATATACATCCCATTATAACACATTTTCTCTGCTTATAAAAGATCAAAATTGAGACTTATGGAAGGAAATAGAATTACATAGTTTGAAGTCTAGCTTTTCCTTTTTTTGTTTGATTTGGCCTCTCTTAATACTTCTGATCACATAAATCATAAATGTTGTACAACTTCCTTCTATTTAACTCACTTCTCCAGAATAAATTACTGATCAAACATGTTGTAAGTTCAATAAGTTGGCACAAATCATTTCTGACAGCACTGTAAGTTTGTGTGTATGTATATACACACATACACAAGCATATAATTTTGCCTAAAGCATATTAATAAAGTTATTTGTGATCAGCTATACCCAAAAAATGTTTACCTCACATGTTACATGTGTTTACTTATATTTCCATTATCCCTATATAAAAGTTCACCTTTAATTTCCCACATTCTTCTCATAAATATTTCCCATCAGTGTCCTTATAAGTCCTCTTCTATTTTAGCCAAAGATTTTCTGAAGCATCAATAAAGATGACAGCTGAACCTTGTTTTGAAAGATTTACATCATTTTCTATGGCAAATTTAGCTGCCATTTATAGCCAATCCAAGAATGTGCTTTTCCTTGACACATTATTCTGAGAGTTAACTTACGTATTCTTTCAAAAATATTAAACTCCATGCTGTGGCAGTTGAATGTGGGTTCAGGCAACTTGCTGCTATAGGATCAGTCACATCCTGAGCCCTGACATCAAGCTGGCATTCAGTGAAACAGTGATTCCTAAATCATTGTCCAGGAGCCCTTGTGGTTCCCTGAGACCCATTCAGGGAGTCTGCAATTAACAATTTTCACAGTATTACTAAGATTTCATTTGCCTCTTAAACCCTCCTTTTCTCATTGAGTGAAGAGTGAGGTTTTCCGGAGGCTACATAATTTGGTATTGCAACTGAATGAATGCAGAAGCAGGGGTGAAAATTTAGCTGTTTCTCTTCAGAGAGATATTAAGGAGTAATATTGAAAAATGTAAACAATGCCATTCTTCATTCTTAATTTTTTTTTTTTTGCTTTGGGAAGTACATGTATTTTTATAAAATGTGTAATTTATGTTAAAATGTAATGGTTTTATTACTGTTGAGTTAAAATATTTATTACATTTAACATTTCTCAGTTTTAATTTCTAAAACTGTAACTATAGACGGAGCTTGCATAAACCCAAACTCTTTGAGATCATCAGTATCTCATAAGAGTGTAAAAAGGTCCTGAAGGCAAACGTTTGAAGAAACCTTGTTGTAGAGGCTGCCTGCTTTCTTTTTGAAGCTTTAAGTACTGCTGATCTTCTGTATACTAATGGAGAACAAATTGTGAAGCCAGCTCTAGTCAGTACCAAATCCAAGTACTTGTCTAGGTTCTATGTCCGGCTGGGTTTCTTGGCCATCTGATCTACATTCTTGTTGTCCTAGACTTTTGACCTTGGCTAAATGTCTGATTTGAAAACTTGTTTGTATAACCCTTCTCTGGCTTATTGATCCCTGCTTTCTAGTTTTACTCCCTTGATTTCAGTGTTACCAGGTTTCAGGAGGAAGATACTCCTTGTACCAAAATAAGCTAGAGGACCTCTTTCCTGGATTCAGCTAAGAGTATACACACCTCTGCCTGCATTGATGCATTAGGTATTGGGAGTTCCTGATATTGCTGCTAATTGCGTATTTGACATTTGTGGGTCTAATGGTTGATAATTCCCTCCCAACAGTATCCCTGATGTGTTTATTGACTCTAGTTTGATTTTTCCAAGTTACAACATTCGTTTATGATTAAAGCTTCTCCTTGCCTTCCCCTTTAATTCATTCTGCTGTTGTCCTCACCTCCAGGGTGTCTGCTGATCAGTGTCCTGCCCATGATGTCTAGTCCTTGGAGCTGAATTCTTGCCACGTGTAATTAGAAGTCCCTGGTGTTCCCTAGTTTAGCCCTTTCTTACACCAGCTTACTACTTAAACATTTCATCAACTCACATGGATTTTCTTGGTTACAACTGAAAAAAATATTTTATTTAAGCGTAACATACATATAGACAAACAAATTATAGTTATTTAGCATGATGGATTTTCACAAATTGAACATGCTCAAGAAAACCAAAATCCAGATCAAGAAACAACACTGCCAGCATTTCAGAATTTTACTTCGTCTATTTCTGTTCACTATTCTAAAAATAAAACCCATTTTTCTGTCTTCTAGAAATATACATGAGTTTACCTGTATTGGAAATATATATATGTGATCAAACAATATAAGCTCTTTGCTGAATAGTTTCTTTAACTTTTTTTTTTGTGAGCTACCCATATTTTTGTGTATACTTACATTGCTCATTCTATTTGCTGCATAGAATTCCATTGTGAGAAAATACTGCAATTTATTCCATCATTCCACTTTTTTTCAGCTTATGCATGGTTCTGAATAGTATTACTATCAACAATTTTAGCACTTTTTCATGAGTAAATGCATGAATTTCTATCCATTATATGCTTAGGGATCCACTTGCTAGATCATAGGATGCGCTCATGTTGAGCTACAGGAAAGTCTATCAATCGCATTTCAAACTGGTTGCACAAATTTGCACTCCCATTAGTAGCATAAGAGTTCTGACTGTGCCTTACCCTTACTAATACTTGCTATTTCCTGATTTTTTGTGTAATAACACATCATGATTTAATTTGCATTTCTCTGAATAATAATGTTAAGTATCTCTTGATGTGTTTATTAGACATTTGGATACCTTTTTTGGGCTTGTGTTAAGTATTTTGCCCATTATTTTCTGTTAGTTTGCTTGTCATTTTCCTATTGACTTAGAGTGCTCTACATATTCCAAACATAAGCCTTTGATGGGTGTTGCAAAGATTTTGTCTCTCTGGGTGACCTTTTCATCCTTTTGGGATCATTTTTGTATGAATGACAGCTCTTAATTTTCATCTTGTCTAATCTATAATTTTCCTTTACAGTTAGCTCCCTGTTTTAGAAATCTTTGCTTACTCAAGTATCAGAAAGATGTTTTTCTATGTTTTCTTCTAAAATTTTATTGTTTTACTCTTTGTTATTTTCAGTAAACTTTAAAATTTACTTTAATTTTTACCTTACATTTTACAAAATTTTGTTCAGATTGCAATCCATGTGGCATTGCTTTTGTAGAAGGCATGAAATAGAGGTCAAGATTTCTTCATATGAAAATTAAATCCAACATTTATTTTGAAGATCATTGTTTCCATTGCTCTGTAGAATTTGCTTTGTTATAAATTACTTGGTCTGACTTCAAGTTTTGTTTTCTATTTCATGGTCTTATGTGTTTATTCTTGTGCCCATCTTACACTGTTTGACTAATACATTTTCTAATGGATTGCTGTACCATGTAGTATATGTCCTAGAGCTTTGAACTTTATTTTTGCTTTATATATTCTTGGCCCTTCATATTTTCATAGGGATTTAGAACCATCTTTACAATTTTCATGAAAATAAATATTTGGAATTTTGCTTGACATTCCTATAGATTCATTTCAGGAGAATTGGTATATTAAATATCTGAAGCCATGTATCATGTTATAATAAAGAAGTTTACTTTTACTCTTGGTTTGCTGAAAGAACCCCATAAGATAGGAGTTTAATTTTATGTATTCAATATTTATATTTGCCTGTACCTTTGCCCTTTCTGGTGTTTTCTTTCTTTCTTTTTATGTTTCCTTCAGAGGTAGTTTCTATCTCAAGACTCCCACTGAGTACTTCTTTTTAGTGTAGACTTGCCTGCAACAGATTCTCTCAAGTTGTCTTAAAATTTCTTTATTCAACCTTTATTTTTGAAGACTGTCTTGTCTGTGTATAGAATTACAGGCTTGGTTAATTTTTTTTCTCTTCACTTCAAAGATTCATTCCATTGCTATCTTTTCTTTCAAGAATTCTGCAGTCTGAATTTTTCCTTTTACGTTCATGAACCTTGTTAGAGTTCTCACAGGACCATAGAGAGTCAATTGTTATTAATACCTCTGCTTTCTTCATTTCTTTAACAAAATTTTAATTTCTCACTTCATTCTGTGACTTAATATTCTTAAGAAGCATTTACTACAGAAGGTGGCTGAGGAAATTCTAATATTTCTCATTTTATGTTTCCAAAAAATAATTAACCAAGTAGGTTTTCTCATGTTTGACCTCAAGCCAATTATTGACTTCTCCATCCCTCACACATCCATTATACAGAGGTAAGGGTGATCTTAATCAAGGATGTGTGTATTTTCTTGTTTCCTGGTGCTCACTCTGTTAGCCTTTACTTCTGTGTCTACATAACTGCTCAGTTTCACTTGGGGTGTGTGCCCTCAGGGTCATTAGTAGAGATAAGATTGTATGTAGTTAGTTCCTTTATTAACAAACCAAGGAATAACCTTTCCTTACCTTCATTTTACTTAACTCCAAGAGAGGCATGCAAACTTCAGTTTTCTGCTAGGAATATAGCAAAAGCTCCTGGCCTCCAGTTAAGAACTTATTTTATGAATGAAGTGAAGTCTGTACCATGTTTTAGAATGGTCTTTACTAACTCTTCTTCTAATTTGCATGTCTTAGAATTATTTACACTAGGATTGACATATGGGTAGTGTCCTTTAGGACTAATGACAGATGAAGTAGGTATTTTTTCTCTTACCTACTTTAATATTGGGCTACCACCAAGACTTTGGTAGGAACTCCATTAATTTTCTTACAAAAATGTAATCTCTTTCCCATTATTAACATGAGGGTGAGAAGTTCTCTTTTCTTTCTATGTACTCTTTTTCTGAGGTTTTTTTTTTTTTTCTTTTTTTTCTTTTTTAACCAGCCATGGTCCCAATGTGAGATCATAAATGGATCTGGCAGTACGGTATTCATGCTCTCTGGTCCTCTCAGGGGCAGCATAAGAAAAGGCATACAAGTTGGTAGAGTCCTTGAATAATCACAGTTGTATCTACCATACTCTGGGTTGGTGGCACACTGGAGGAGGCTTTAATTTGATTATCATAAAATTGACTTAGCTGCTCTCCTTACCATTTCCAGTGTTTCAGTGCTGCATTTTGTATTACTGTGGGAAAGGGAAGGGACAATTTCTCCTGTTGCATTTATCTCAGACTGGTTTTTACTGAACCTAAGAAGATACTGCATTCAGATTATTAATAGATAGAATGCCAAAGACTTCACGTAACAGTGGGTCAGCACTCAAAACTAAAATTCTCAGTTGAGTAATATCAAAGTTGAGCAAGATTTTCTCCAAGTCCTCTAAAAAAGCATTGGGATGACCATGTGAGCCAGATCTTATTACAAGTTCATGCCAAAAGCTCTTTTATCAAAGACTCCTTCCTCCTTGCTTACTGGTTTCACTATTTCCAAAGCTGCTATGAGTAACTGTTTTTTCCTAGTTTCTCTCGGCTTTCCTCACTATTATATATTTTAGTTATTGATTGGTTTCCTGTTGGATGGTACAAAATATTTGATACATCAAAACATGGATAGGTCAGCAACCATTTGCACATCAAAATTTAATAAGTTCCGAGAGAGAAAAAGAAAGATGGGTGGGTGGAAAGGGACGTGGTTTCATAGATGGATGGATTGAAGGGTGAGTGGCTGGATGAATGGATAAGTAGGTAAAAAGACTGATAGATGGGTGGATGGATGGATGGATGGATGGATAGATAGGTAGGTGGGTGGATAGGGACATGGGTTCATAGATGGATGGATTGAAGGGTGGGTGGTTGGACGAATGGATAGGTAGGTAAAAAGATAGATGGGTGGGTGAGGAGGTAGAGAGAGAGAAAGAAAGAAAAAAATTAGTTCCTTCTTTATCATAGTTTGTTGGGACAAAGTGTTTCTATTTCATTTTATTATTTTATTCAGTCAAGGATCTTTATGTTGATTCCACTCCAATCAAACCAATCTGCTTGTTACAGGACCTCTGATTCAGTGTCAGTGCAGCCTACGTATGTAGTTAATGGAAAGACTCACAAGACACATTATGTTACTACCATTGGTTTAATATGTTTTTTGCATTTGATTTCCTTTTGATTTTTTTCAGAAGACTTTATTTTTTAGAGCAGTTTTAGGTTCACAGCAAAATTGAGCAAAGGATAGCTTTCTGTATATCCCTTTCTCCACACATAAACTGCTTCCTCCATTATCAGCCCCGTTCACCAGAGTGGTACATGAGTTTCAATTGATGAACTGACATTGACACATTGTTATTACTGAGGGTTCACAGTTTATATTTGAGTACAGTCTTAATGTTGTACACTCCATGGCTTTGGAATAATGTGTAATATGTATCTCCATTACCGTGTTATACGGAATAGTTTCACTGAAAGCCCTTTGTTTCACCTGTTACTGCCCCCTCCCTTCCCTAACCCTTGGCAACCTGTGATATTTTTACCTTTTCCATAGTTTTGTGTTTTCCAGAAAGTCAAATAGTTGGAATCGTTTTGGCATGTAGCCTTTTCATATTGGCTTCTTTCATTTATTGATACACATTTACGTTTCCTTTATGTCTTTTTATAACTTGATTGTTTCTACCTTTCTTGCTTTCTTCCTTCCTTCCTTCTCTCTTCTCTTTCTTTCCTTTCCTTCTTTCCTCCTTTCCTTCCTTTCCATTCTTTCCTTTCCTTCCCTTCCTTTCCTTCCTTCCTTCCCTTCCTTTCCTTCCTTCCTTTCCTTTCTTTCCTTTATAAAAATACCAAAAGCATGACACCACAGTTATGTGTGAGGATGGGCTGATTAGTCATTAGTCCATTGAGATGTCTTATTTAAGAGGAAAGTGTGGGCGATTTTAGGTGAGATGGTCCTGAAGTAAGAACCAGATGCCTGGTAAAGTTCCGGTATAGAAACCCCCTCAATGGATGGGCCCGGAGCAAGAAGAGGGACACCTGCCGTGCGAGTTGATAGTTTCACGTCTTCCTTCCTTCCTTCCTTCCTTCCTTCCTTCCTTCCTTCCTTCCTTCCTTCCTCTCTTTCTCTTCTTTCTCTTCTTTCTCTTCTTTCTTGTCTTCCCATGAATAATATTCCATTGGATGTACCACAGCCATTCAGTTTCTGTTCACTTGCTCACTGACGTCTTGGTTGCTTCCCAATTGTGGCAATGATAAATAAAGCTGCTGCTATAAATATCCATGTGAGAGTTTTTCTGTAGGTAAAAATTTTCAACTCCTTTGGGTAAATAGTAAGGTGTGAAATCGATGTATCAAATGGTAATTGTATGTTTAGTTCTGCAAAATACTGCCAAACTGTCTTCCAAAGTGGCTATACCATTCTGTATTCCCATCAGTAATAAATGAGAGGTCATGTTGTTCTATATCCTCACCAGGATTTGATGTCAGTGTTTTGGGTTTTGGCCATTCTAAGAGGTGTGCAGTGGTACTTCATTGTGGGTTTAACTTCCCTGAAGACACACGATGTGGGATGTCTTTTCCTGTGTTTATTTTTGACATCTGCGTATCTTGTCTGAGGTTTCTGTTCAGCTCTTTTGCCCATTTTTAAATTGGGTTGTTTCCTTTCTTATTGTTTAAGAGTTTCTTGTATATTTTGGGTAATAGTCTTTTATCAGATAGGACTTTTTACAAACATTTTCTTTTTGTGGCTTGTCTTTTAATCCTCTTGACAGTGTCTTTTGCAGAGCACAAGACTTTCATCTGAAGAAAGCCTGTTCTCTCATGGATCGTGCCACGTATTTAGAAAGTCATTTCTATGCCTAAGGTCCTCCAGATTTTATTCTGTGTGAGTTTCTTCCAGGAGTTTTATAGTTTTGCATTTACAGTTAGGTCTTTGACCCATTTTGAGGTACTCTCTGTGATTTCCTTTGATTTTTGAATTTGACTTGCTAGGCTGTAAGAGATGATGTTTAAGCGAGAGTGAGTAACATCAGGCCTATGAAGCTAATACCTCCTATTCCACACTTACTTTTAAAGTCTGCTCTAAGCGCCTGAGTTTTATCCTGCCTTTGACTCTGCACTTTATATATTGGGGGAGGGGTCTCAGGCCATAGGGTACTTGGGACATCATGGCATACAGTTAACATTTCTCATTTATCTTAAGCCACGCCATTTCAGAGTTGCAAGAAAGTTGCATATTCCCACTTGCCAGGGAACAATTCAGATCTTGTGTTGGATCTTTCTCTGAGAACCTCATGTAGTTCTTGAAGCTCTTTTAAAAAGAGTAATGCTGATATTACTTGTCTTCAAATTTAGAGGCTTCAGGTTCTGCAGGTGTCTCATCTCAGCTATGTATTTTTCTAATAGACTTTAAAATAGGTATTTTCTTCACTTTTCCAGAAATATATTTTGTAATAACTTGTCTAGGTCCTTCAAGAATGCATGCAGTTACTTAAAAAATTTCAAACCCAAACTTTGTTCAGTGTAACCAATATGACAGCTAATAAATACTTATTTTGAAAAATCCCATTTTAAACTACTTACTTGGCTAAAACAAGTGTTTCTGTCCTCCCCCCACCACTGCCAAACCACGTAAATAAATAGTGTACTAGTGGAGGTGCGATTTGGCATCAAGTGTTTTACTTCCTCCCGCCAGCCTTGCATTCACTTGTCAACATTCAGTCAGTCCCCCAGGAGACGCTGTGCCCAGCTCCCTGTGACTGGGGAGGGTAACCGTAGGGGAGACAGGGGAAGAACGTGCATAGGAGGGAACAGAAGACATCTGCCCTGGGGACTGGTGTGGTCAACTTAAAAAGTATTTGTAGTACATGTGGAAATAACCCTGGAACGTGTTCTGAATCAAAACACTTCTCATTAAAATTCCAGTGTTCTTTGGTAAAAAAGAAGAAAACAGTCATAGTTTATATTTTCACCTGGTGAAATCATAGCAAACATTTTAAATAGAGTTTAATATTTACTTCTCAAAATAATGCTCTCTTTAGGTCTAATTTTGTAGGTGTTTGTAAACATAACTTAGGAACTTAAGTTCAAGGCTTAAAGAGCCAGAGGAGATGTGAAGGTGTTACTGATCTCAAATCTAACTGATCGCTAAGCTCATACTCTTTTTACTATTACCTGTTACATAGGAAAAAGCCAAGTCACTCAAGACGAAAACTGTCTTTTAATCTACGTTTATACGGAAGTAAAAACATACCATTCAGTCTGTTACTAATGGCAATATGAGCTAGAAAGGATTTATTGCAAATGAGAGTGTCTATTCAATGTACATATGAAGGCATTTAAAATCATGGCCAAATCACCAGGGTTACATTCAAACAAGTATATTAGACTTAGACAGGAAGTCTTAATTTTCAAATAGTAAAGTCAAACATACCAAGTCATTTTACCAAAAATCTTAGCAAATATGTGTGATTACTCAATTAGCATACATCATAGATAACGTTAATCATAAGTGTACTATTTTTGAACAATAAGTTAAATATAAAAGCTACAAATCACTAAAAATGTGCTTTAAGGATAGAATATCTTTGAGACATATTTATACCAGAATATAATCGTTAGCTCAGTGGTTGGCTGAAGATTTACCTCTAGATTTTGAACTAAATTACAAGAATCACAAAAATAGAATTTGTCTCTCAATCCCAAAATATTTCAAAGAACTTTACTAAATAAAACTCTCCAACTAGGATATAGAATCCATAAGGGCAGAATTAAAACTTGGTGACTTTCTTTTCTTTCCCATAGCATATCCAAATTTATTTAATTTTTAAATAAATGATTTTTGAATTTAACTTACGCTATTTTGGGTCTTTTTATTCCAATATACCTAGTTGACTAATTTGATAAATCCATTCATACAAAAGTCAATTCTAATGGTTTTCAGTAGGATTGAAATCTTGATTATAATAACCATTGATGATATAATAACCTTTGATAATTCACCTCAAATACTGCTTCAACAGATACTATTTGCAAGGAAAACGTTTTGCACAATGCAAATTCTTCTTGCTCTTTAATAAAAGTTTCAAGGTTTTAGGAAAAGTAAGTTAGATAACCCTCTCTGGAGATGAGAGCATATGTAATTTGTCTCATTAAGGAAACCAATGCAAAAAAATCAAATGGCTAAACTGTAGCAAGATATGACTTTGGAATGAGATCATTATTTTAAATATTCATTTATTTTACTTATTTCTGCTCTGTTTTACAAAAAAAAAAAAAAAAAAAAAAAACGAGGAAAGAAAATGTGACATAGAAGAATGGGTCTGGATATTCCAAATGGACAAACGTTTACGGCTATTTGCCCTTTGGCTGTCAAATGGCTTCATGATAGACTTTGCTTTTCAACCAATTTTGCTATATGTAGACACAGTCTATGAATCTCCTTTAGGAATAGAATCTGCATGGATTTTAAATTGAAGGCTATTGCTTTTGAGAAGAGAAAAACATTTTAAACAGTAAATAAGTAATACAAAGCATCACAGAGAGAAATCACCTCTGATGTGGTTTCTATATGTAAGATGTTGATCTTTATGCTGAAGCAGAAACAAAAACCATGCACCAGGCTATTTCTAAGAAGTCATAAAACTTGGGGAAAAAAACTGATTTATTTATTCTTTTGACTTCTTGATTGGCAAGTTGGTTTTCTGTTCTTCTTTTTAAAGTTGTAAAAGGCAAACAATAGAAAGTAATCCAGGTATTAAAATAGGTATTATTTTAAATGAACTAGAATTATATTTAAAAGACTTACCTTCATTAGAAATGTTCAAAACACATTTGTGTTTCTGTAAATGCGGTGAATACTTGTGTAACCTGATAGACGATATGTACTTTGTGTTTTAATGACTATAATTTGAATGGAGTCTCAGAAATATGATTCTCTTTGAAAGAACAGCAGAGAAGGAAAGGAAATACTCCAATAAATGGCACTCCACCATTGGCAACTTGCATCCAATTGCATAGGCTTTTGGAAGCTTACTTCCATTTGTTTATTACATAAGCTTGTTAAAGCAAATGAAAAAAAAATGCTTCATTGGCCTAACTTAAATTGTGTGTAAATTTTCAATAGCACCAGTTGCTGCTACAGAAAGGAGACCATACCGGAAAGTTGACCCATGTGAAAATAAAATATTCATGTCTATGTTCATGGAAATATACAAGCCACCCAAGGCTAAAATAGCAGTTACATAACTTTCCCCCTTAATTCTCCTTATGAATGGATTTAGACTTTGAATTACCTTTATAAAGCATCTCAAATTCATTGCTTTATTTAACTCATTTGCACAGATTTTATAAACCTGTTACTGAAGAAATAGAGAAGCCAATAAAAACAGAAATGTTATTGAGTATAAATGTCAAATTCTTAGAGGCTTCTAAATGTATTTTGCTGTTGAATCCAAGCTGTCTTCTGTTTTCAGATTGTACTCCTTCATTATATTATTGGCTGCTTATTACTATTCCTCATGTGGCCATATTGAATTTTGCTTCATTTAGGGTGGAATTTGTTTTTTATATTCCTGTTCTCACATATCAGTAATAACATACCTTGTAGAAAGTTCCCAATCAAGGTATATTATGGAGAGGTAGATTTCAACATAAATGAACATATTAAATTTTATTTTAGCTTTCAGTTTGAAAACAAAAACTGTTCCTTATAACATAGATCCAGTGAAAAGGGGTGACAAATTATATGATGATAATTTAATATGAAGTATAAGTCAACAGCAAATCAAAACAACGCTAGACATTTTAAAGGATAGTAAGAGAAATTTAGCAGGGCAGTGTTTCTGGCACATAGAAAATACAGTGTCAATGTGCTCTTAGATGTATCAAGACATCTCTAATCTATATTGATCGTTGATGAATGATGAAGTCTTGATGTTCCCAGGCAGTAACTTACCTATTTCTGTCTCAATATATGTTTGACTCTTCATTTTCCTTTGCACAAGGAACTTTCAGTGTATCCACTTGAGTGACAGCCACTTGAGTAATTTCTTATGGAGTCAAATAACTGGAAGTTGATTGTCTATCTCCATTTATTTCCATTTGGTAACAAGATCCATAATTTACACCTGTTGAGCAAACCCTGTAACATGTGCCCATTTTGTACTTTGTATCATCAACATTATAGCAATAATGTTTTGTACATTTTCTGCTGGATCTCTTGGGCTGCCTCAGTTAAAAAACAAAAAGGCCGTTATCAGCAGAGCAATATTGGTGCATTAGCAATGATGAAGTGAAGACTTGCTGAAAGATAGCTTATATGAGCATAGCTTGCAGAACAGCTCCTCAGAGTGGTATTATAAAAGATGAAAACTTGGTCAGTTTCTCCTAGAAATGTTTTAATACTAAAAAAATTGAAATGTGTCTGCTATTTCTTGAAAAGTAGTCACAGGTACAGGGCATGAAAGAACATAATTCAAGAACCTAAACATTAGTTATGTTTCCCTAACCCCAACTTCATGACTTGATAGTAATCTAGTTTTAAATTTCAAGGAAAATAAGTATTTTATGAAATTTGAATCTTTCAAAGAGGTAAATTCATATTAATACTATGATTCAGTAGATGAAAAACTGCACAAATGAGGGAGAGCTTTATAAACTGCCAAATACCATAAAATCAGTGATTTATAATTTACAAAGATTTTCTGCCTTATCATTGCTTTATTTAAAGTAATATTACTCAGCTTTATTCCCTGTACAGTGAGGAATTTTCTGTACCTTCTCCTTATAGTATATTTGTCACCTGTCTTTGCACTCAAACTATTAGACTGGGCATAATTTTTGACTTTCCTCTGCTTCCTTAATCCTCAAATTAACTCAGCAAATAAACATTTTATTTTCCCTTTAAATTATTTCTTAAATTTTCTCTCCTCTTTATCTTCCATGACTTAACAAATCCTTTTCAACATATAGCTACAGTATTTTAGTTAACTTTTTAAAAAATTGAGTGTAACTGACATAACATACTAATTTTAGGTGTACAACGTAGTGATTTGATATTTGTATATATTGTGACATGATCAGCATAGTTTACATCTGTCATCATACACAGTTAGAAATAATTTTTTTTTCCTGTGATGAGGACTTTTAAGATCACAGGGAACTATATTCAATATCTTGTAATAACTTTTAATGGAAAAAAAGCCAAATATATGTATATATATGCATGACTGGGACATTGTGCTGTGCACCAGAAGCTGACACATTGTAATTGGCTGTACTATTAAAAAAAAAAAAAAAAACTATTCTCAAAGCAGCTTTCAAGTATGAAGTACAATGTTATTAAATATAGTCAGCATGCTATACATTACTTCTCCAGAACTTACTTATTCTGTAAGTGGTAATTTGTAGCCTTTGACCAACTTCACCCATTTCTCCCATTCCTACTCCTTAAGCAGCCTCTGGCCACCACCAATCTGTTTTCCTCATCTACAGGCTTGGTTTTTTGCTTTCAGTTTTTTGTCTTGAAATTCCACATGTGAGATCATATGGTACTTGTCTTTATCTGACTTACTTTATTCAGCATAATGCCCTCAAATTTCATCCACGTTGCTGCAAATGGCAAGATTTTATTCCTTTTTGTGGCTGAATAATTTTACATTGTGTGTATATACACCAAATCTTTTGTTTTTTTCCTTTATCCATTGATGACCACTTAGATTGTTTCCATGTCTTGTTTGTTGAAAATAATGCTGCAGTGAACAAGGGGCTGCATATATCCTTCTGACTTAGTATTTTTGTTTTCTTCCGATAAATACCCAGAAGTGGGAATTTCTGGATTATATGGTAGCTCTATTTGTACTTTTTGAGGACCCTCCATACTGATTTCCATAGTGGTTACACCAGTTTACATTCCTGCACAAAGTTTCCTTTTCTACACATCTTTGCCAGCGCTTATTACTTCCTGCCTTTTGAGAATGACCATTCTAATAGGTGTGGTGATCTTGTATCTTGTATACTTGTATCTACAGTATTAATTACCTTTCTAATTGCTCTTCTCACTTGAATCTTGCCTCCATCAATGAACAAAATATGCCCTTTTGAATGATCTGATTCAGCGTTTTTCAAAATTACATGTTCATAGAAATGACCTGGTGATCTTGTTAAAATGCAGATTGGGATTCAGTAGGTGTGGAATGGAGCTGAAACTTCTGCATTCACAAGCTCACATGTGATGCTGGTAACGTTGGGCAGATCACACTGAGAAGCATGAATCTTAGTAAAACCCTGGTTGTTCATTGCCCTTTCACTAAATTTGTCATGACAACCCATCTCTATTGGAATGGTGTCAACCTACTTTAGCACAGAATACAATGTTATTCAGGATCTTCATCATATTTCTTGACATTTGCAACCACTTCTTTTAAGCTGCCCTTTTTGTCTGCTGTAAGTTTTAACATGTAATCCACCAAGATCAAACTTGGGGCTTTGTCCCCAAAATGAAATTGAGTCATCCTACATGACTATTGACTTACACTCATGTCCCTGCCTAGAACTTCTTCATTGTTGGTTTCTCTGGTTCTTCAGGGCTTACTTTGTTACCTCTTCCAGAAAGCCTTTATTGACAACCTAGGCTTGGTTTGACTACTCTTAAACATACTCCTTTATCACTCTGGGTTGATGATTCTGACAGCACTTCAGATTGTTCCGAAATGACTGACGAGTATTTATTCCATCGGCCATGATATTTTCATCTTTGTGTCCCACAAGCTTTATCATGCTACCTATACATAATAAGAGCTAATAAATATTTTCCTAACTCACCTGAAGTTATGTGAGATCACTTCTGAAATCTGTCCAAATTACACAGCTAAATTATTTACCTGGAACAAATAGGACATTTTAAAGTTTTTAAAAATATTATTGCCATTTTCTTATTTTTATGGTTTTAGTAATGTCTCTTTAATGCTGATATTGGCTCTTTGCGAGGGTTTTTTTTGTTTTTTTGTTTTTTATCGTCTTTGCTGAGAGTATCAGTTTTGTTAGTATAACTTCTGGCTATGTAGATCACCTTTATTTGTTTTCTGTTTTCTTTATTACTTCTTTCTTTCCTCCTTCGTTCTTTGACTTTCTTCATCCTTTTCTTGTTATTCTTCTATCTTAGAGTCCTGCTTAGAGGATTAATTTTTCAGCCTTATTATTTTCTAATGTGTTTATATCTATAAATTTTTCTCTAAGCCAGTTTATAGCTGGACCTTGCAAAATCTAATTGCTATTATTTAATTCAAAATATTTTATAACTCCCATTCTGATTTCTTGACCTCAGGTTATTTAGAATTGTACTGCTTAATTTCAAAATATAAGCATATCTTCTCATTAACATTTTATTACTGATTTCTAGCTTAATTGCTTTATGGTCAAAGAACATAATTTGTATAATTTTAATCCTTTTTAGAGACGTACTGTATGGCACTAAAAAGGACCAACTTTGATAAATGTTTAATGTGAAGCTGAGTAACATGTATTATGCTATTTCTGTCTGCACGTTCTGTAATTATCAGTTGACTCAATTTTGTTAATCATTATGTTCAAATATTATGCATCTTTTTTTCCTTTGTATCCTATCAGTAGTGACAGAGTGTTGCTAAAATATCTCATTTACTTGGGGAGTTGTCTATTTCTTAGATCTAGGTCACCTCTCCTGCCTTGTCTCTTCTTTTAAATCTTTGACATAAAACTTTCTTGCAATGAGTTCATTTTTAAAGAAATTTTGTCTACTTTTCTACTTTTAAAAATTTACCTAGCTTACAAATTTGTATAATACAATCTACTCAGCCATTGTCAGAGGTCCTGGGTGGCTTTTAAAATCACAGATTATCTTTAGTTTCTAATACAGCAGGGTCAATTCAAATTTATTCTTATCAATCAAATTTGATATTTCTGGTTAGAAATCTATTTTTATATTTTCACATTTTCCCCTTAGAGTTGCTTCTAATATTTTATCTTCTAACTGTATATTAAGATTCACATGATGTATCTGATTATTTCATTTTGGAAAGAGTATGCTTTGTTCTTAATAAATAAAAATAAAAATAATGGAAAATTTAAAATCCAAGTTTAACTTAGAGTGAGTCCTGGTGGGTTAGAAACTGAGTACAAATGAAAGAACCTTAAGATATTTTGACGACTCTATTCTAATGAAATAACTATAGCATAAATACAAGGTATACAATTTCTGTGCACTAATTTTGAGAAGATTTGTATCTTTATGTGATTGAATTTCCATTCAGGAATGCTATACATTTCTTTGATTGATGATTCTTTTGAGTATCTTACAGTAGACTTTTCTATAATTCATTGCTGGCTTTTCAAACACAAATTTGTAAATTTCTTGGTCAGGTTTCCTGGGAAGTTAATACATGTTGCTAACATTAGTTATTTCTGACTGTTCCCCCACCATTATATGTTCCAAAGGGTTAAGATCACTGTGTAGAAAAAAAAACCATGTTTTTAGACCACCCTGTTGCCTTAGCGATTTTGTACAAGATTTTTTTTCCTTTTTCCCCTTATGGAACAAACTTTCCAAACCTACTTACTCATCTGAAAATCTCTTATTCACCATTCAGTTTTTGGCTTACCATTGCTTTTCATTAAGAATTCTTTCCTGATTTTTTGAGGTTTGGGCAAGGGCCCTTTCTTCTACTCTACTTGACTTATGATTTGTAACTCACTGTATTGTAATTACTTAAGATTAGTAGTTTTATATATAAAATAATTGGAAAGGACATTTTTTTCTCCTAAAATAAAGAGGCCCGTGATTCAGTAGTTCTGAGATGTGGCTCATGCTTGTGTATTTGGCAGGAGCCTCCTCAGGTGATTCCAGAGCATCCCCGGCAGATGACCGCTGCTGTGGAGAAGCTCCTTGTAGAAGAGAGTCTGACAGCCTGACTGTTTCATCGTTAAGTAACAGAGTATTTGGCACACAAGCACCCAGTACTCACTTACCTGATGGAGAATAAACCAAGTATTGATTTCTTAACATGTATTTTATAGTCAGCCACCTTAATGCTCTTCTTAAGGCAGTCAGCATGGTCAGTGTTAAATACTCTTCCTATTTCCCTTTATTATGGAGTTACATTGACTAAGAACTCCAGAACAAAGTTAAATTACGTTAGTATAAGGCTTCATTTTTGTCTGGTTTCTTACATGAAAGTGGATTAAAAATGTTTTAATTTCATATTTTTTCTAGTTTTATTGAGATGTAACATTGTTAGTATACAATGTGATGATCTGATATATGTACATATTGCAAAATGGCTGTCACAGTAAGAAGAGTTAACATATCCATCACCTTATACAGTTACCATTTTTATGTGTGTGAGAACTTTTAAGATTTGCTACTCTTAGCATCTTTGAAGTATGACACAGTATTGTTAACTATGGCCACCATGCTGTGCATTACATTTCCCAGAACTTACATATCTTATAACGGGAAATTTGTACCCTTTGACCAGCCACCTTCATGTATTTCCCCCACCTCCCAGCCCCTTGTAACCACCAATCTACTCTCTTTCTGTGAGTTCAGTTCCTTTTTTGTTTTTGTTTTTTTTTCAGATTCCACATATAAGTGATACTATATTGTATTTGTCTTTCTCTGTTGACTAGTTTCACATAGCATAATGTACTCAAGGTTCATACATATTGGCACAAATGACAGGGTTTTTCTTTCTCATGGCTGAATAACATTTCATTATATAATCTAATTTTCTTTATCCATTCATTGATGGACACAAGTTGTTTTCATGTCTTGGCTGTTGTAAACAATTAGTGAACATGGGGGGTGGGAAGGTATCTCTTTGAGACTGTGCTTTTTGACAGTAGCCACTCTAACAGGTGTAAGGTTATAGCTCATTATGGTTCGTATTACCATTTCCCTGATAATTAGTCAGGTTGAGCACCTTTCATTTGCATGTTGAAAAGTTGAATATCTTTGAAAATGACTATTCAGGTCTTTTGTCCATTTTTAAATTGAATTATTAGGTGTTTTACACTCAAGTTATGTAAGTTTGAGTACTTTGAGTGTTGACCCAGACAAAGAGATTGCAAATATTTTCTCTGATTCCATACATTGCCTTCTCATTTTGTTCATCTTTTTTTTTTACCGAAACTTCTTAGTTCGATGTAGTCACACTTGCTCTTGTTGCTTGTGCTTTTGGTGTCATGCATGAAAAATCATTGCTAAGGCAAATGTCAGAGTTGTTCCCTATGTGTAAGTTTAGCTTCCCCTGCCCCTCCCCCCTTTTTTCTGGTTATTATTTACTAGAAATAATTGTTTCTACCCCTTCATGTGCAACCTATGTGTGTACTTAAAGGTAAAGTGAGTTTTTTGTAGGCAGTATATTGGATCTTGTTTTTTATCCATTCATCTATTCTGTGTCTTTTTACTGGACAATTTAGTCCACTTTAAAGTATTTATAGATAAGGATTTACTATTGAAATTTTATTTTCCTGACTGTTCTGTAGATTGTTTCTTGCTTCTTTTCCTACTTTGTCTTTTTTGTGATAACTTTTTGACGTACAGTTTGACTCCTTTACCATAATATTTTATTTATCTACTATAGGTTTTTTCTTTGGGGTTACCATGAGCATTGCATAAAATGTCTTAGAGTTAAAATATCCTTTTTTAAGTTGATAAAAACCTGACATTGATAGCATATAGGAATTTATACTTTTCCCTCTCCTCAGATTTTAGGTTATTGATGTTACAAGCTACACCTTTTGTATTGTGCATCCCAAACCAAGTTATTAGACTTGTTTTTAATACACTCTTATTTTTTAAACCATAGTTGTGATTTACATACCACCATTACAATATTAGAGAATCTGATTTAGAGTATTTATCTTTACTAATGAGTATATTTATTAGTTTCCTTTGGTGTCGTGTTTACCTGATTCTGCGTGATCCTTGTAGGCTTGCACTGGCATCTGTGCATTTAAGTAAGCAGTCTTCTCTTCCAGACTTGACAGGTTTGTTTCTGCAGGAAGAGACCATCACCAGTCAGACCAGCTTAGGGTACTGGATGGCTCGGCTGGTAGCACCTACAGGCAGGCAAGGCGTGTGGCTGGGGTTTCTGGGTGGGCAACACCACTACCTGTGTTTGAACTGGGAGAGGGTACTGCTGATTGGGTTCTACAGCTGGATGAGCTTACTAGCAGAGCTCTGAGTTTGAGTTCAAGTGAGGCCACAGGATGGGCTCCCAGTTGGGTGGGGCTGCTAGCTGTCCTCTGTGATCGGTGGGGTGACTAGCTGGGCTCTGCTCTCACCCCTGATGGGGCAGAGTTCCAGACTGTGTTTCCTAGTAAAATGGTGCTACTGGCTGGACTCTGTGACTGGACAGGGCTACAGGCTGGGCTCTGTGATCACTCCTGGATGGGCGGAGCCTCCAGCTGTGCTCTCCAACTGGCTGTGCTACTGACTGGACTCCTTGTTCAAGCAGGGCTTTGTCCTTGGTCAGAGCCTCAGGTTGTGCCCTGCAATCTGGTGGAGCCACAAGCTGTGCCCTAAGTTGGGCAGGGATGGAAGCTGGGTTTCCCAATCCCTATGTTTGGGTGAGGTCACTGGCCTGACTCTCTTTTGGGTGGAGTCTCCAACTTCATCCTGCTTGGATGGGGCTAAAGACTGTGCCCAGTGGTGGGCAGGGTCACTGGCTGGGCTGCTGTCTGGGCAGGCCTCGCTGTGTTCAGTAATCAAGCAGGGCCTTAGGCTGGGCTCAGAGGCTGCCTAGGCTCACTGTTCAGACTTCCTGGTTCTATGAGGTTGGAGGCTATGCTCAGTGGTTGGGTTGACTCACTGCCTGACTGTCAGCTAGTCTCTCTGGCCAGATGGGGCAACTGGATCAGTTCTGCAGATACCCAGAGCTGCTGGTTGGAATCCTAATTGGGCGCTGTAAGCAAGAATGCAGTCCACCAAGATCTGAGCACTAGTTGATATAAGGCCCTCCCTTCTTCTCGGTGTCTGATTCCCAGCGGTTGAGCCCTGCAGATTGCCCCAGAGAGACCCCGTGAGATAAGACCCCAGTGGGCATCCTAGAAAGCGTCCCACAACACTGAGGGAGCCGGATGTCCATCTTGAGCTCTTTTTCACCTAGAGAAAACCCTCTTGTTCCAGTGCTGTGCTGGCCTGGGAGATGGGTGATGTGGTCAAAATGAAATTGCTCCCCTTTCCCATTTAATGCTGACCTTCTCTATCCAGGGGGCGCTTCGGCCTGACTCTGTTTCTGGGATTGTCACAACGGTCGTGTCTATGGATAGTTGCTAGTTGGTCTGTTGATGAGGAAGACCAAAGTGGGGGATAACATCTAAGCCGTCATTGTGATGAACGCCTCCTTCTCTTGTTTCTTACTTGATTGCAGTGCAGTGTTTGATCACTAAGTGTCACATGACATTGACTATTATTTGGAGATTTATATTCTTAATTATTTTAATTGTATTTCTAGTCATTTACTAAGAATGTTTTTAAAAATCAAGATTGGATGTTGTGTTTCACCAGGTAAGTTCTGTACACTCTGTACATCTATGTACATAGGTAAATCCTTTCTCATTTTCATGTATTATGGTAATGTGTATCGAAAAAATCCCCACACTGCCTGGAAGGAAAGGGCTAGTATCTGGTTCTGTGGCTCTTCTGTAGGTTCATGAATACCTGATGCTTTAGCTCCTGGTCAGATTATTTTTGTATCATTGACTCAAGGAATCTATAACAAACCATGGCTCCAATATAAATCAAAATCAATCAAGAACTATGTGCCAGACCAACAGCCTATACCTCATCGCTCATCCTGTTTACTGAATAACTAGTAACCAGTATTGATGAGATATAATACGAGTTAGTCATTTCTTTTGAGGGACTCCGTGACTAGTAATGTCTAAAGGGACTGTGGAACTTACGGCTTTCCTGCACTTGGATGAGCATGTGATCCCCTGTGAAATAATTCTGGGCTACAGTTGTACCTGAGAATCACAGGACCTGTACTTTGCTTTTGCTGTACATGCTACGTTGTTACCTGTCTCAGTCTTAATTCAAGCTAGGTAAATTTGTTGTTACATGAAGTTTCCTATGTGTTATGAGTTGTACTGTCAATTTGAATCCAAGGTTACCACTGTTGATAGAACAGAGTGAACTAACAGAAACATCTTCATGTCCTAGAATAGACCTACTTGGACATGGTGTATTACTCTTACACTACCAGTTTTATCTCATTTCACTTAGAAATTGTACAGTGGTATTCCAAAAATCTCTATATTTATTCCTTTTCTGTCACATTGCAGTTCAGGCATTTCACTAGCTTAAATTCATTTTTTCCAATCTTAGATTTATAATTTCTATTTTTTCTATTTTTATCAATTTTTCTACCTACATTAATTTCTCACATTATGATTTAGATGACACTTTATGCTTCCTAAAGTGAAATCTAAAGTGAAATAGTCTTTTCCTCAGGGCCTCAAGTGATGCACTCGTGCGTGTGTGCACACACATATACACATACTTTTGATTCTAAAATGAAACTTGAAGTATATCACATACTCACAATTGCAGGCCGTGATGGTTAGCCTCATCACACATGGCGAAAACTAAAGGCAGATTTACTTGTGTGGTGTTAATGAGCCTTCCGGTTTTGTACTGATGTCTGCCTG
The DNA here is from genome assembly GCF_048773025.1 of Camelus bactrianus. NCBI lineage: Eukaryota > Metazoa > Chordata > Mammalia > Artiodactyla > Camelidae > Camelus > Camelus bactrianus. The sequence continues at coordinate 42,927,791 of NC_133539.1, forward strand.
GGTCATACATACCCTAGTAAAAAAGTCTCAATACTGTCTCTAGGTCTGGAGTGTTGGACTTTTGTTAGTGCTGTAAATAATCATGGAAGTGGACAAAATATATAAAGCAACTCTTTTCATATATTGGATAACTAGCAGGGCCAGACTGATCAATAAAAAAAGAATAAACAAATGAAGTTTGTGCAACAACAGCTCCTGCTTTCTGCTTATGGAAGATAAATAAAAATAAATTTCTACACATGAGAAATACTGTAACTGAAATAAAATTTTTTTCTACATGGGATAGACATCAGATACACATCTGCAGAAGGAAAGATCAGTGAATCTGAGCACACAGCAATAGAGACTATCCAAATTGAAGCACAGAATAAAAAAGACAGAAGAGACAGACTCCGTGACCGCTGGAAAGACACCACACAGTGTGAGTGCCCTGTAACAGACGCCGTACTGTATAGGAACTAGGCAAATAGAAGGCTATGGAAAGACATACTGAAGACATAGGGAGGATGAGTGAGGTGCATATATACCATAAATACATTTTTTTGGTAAAAATTTGCCAAGTTGCTTTATTTTCATGGTGTAAATAGTACTGTGAGGAGGAGGACTGAATGAGGAAAAAGTTCTACAAATGAGGGGAATTGGTATAGAATATTTTAATACTATAATTTGATAAGGAAAATGGGTAAAGAAACAATTGAAGTGTGCATTAATATTCACCCCACTCCTTGAGTTCCAGAGGAAATGTAGTTAATACAGAGCTAGGAGCTCAGTGATCCAGTGTCATAGGGAATTTAATCATCACTTGTAATAGTTCAGAGATGATACTTAGGGAAAAGGTAATTGGAAAAGAATTCTTCAGTCTAAGGAACACGTTAAAAATCTTATGTTTCCCCCCGTTTCTCCAGCTGCTTAGATCTGACGTAACTGTTGCACTTTCGCTAAGTTCAGAGGAATTTGTTCTGAGAAAGAAAGGAACGTGCTTCTATAAGGAAGCATAATACCTACTGTGCAGTATCTCCAGTTACACATTTTTAATATTTCCCATAACTTCTTTGTTTTTTGAATCCTAAATAGCCTAAGAAGTTTGCTCGAACACAATGTTTTCTCACCAGCATCTATTTTAAAATTAATAATCAAAGGCATATCCAGGTTTTGTGGTGCCTGAAGCTTATACAGTTGGGGGGAATTGCGGGGAGGGTCCTCTTCAGGAGAGGGATACAAAATTATGAATAAAATTAAATAGAGATATTGATATTTATTTAGAGTCAGATTAACAGGAAATTACAATTTTGAAAAAGCTGATAACATCATCATAAAATCCAAAAACAAAACAGGTTATTTTTTCTAGTTCTGTAATGTGTATGGTAGTTTATCTAACTTTTTGCCTCATACTATTTGCCTCTTTTTCCCAACAAATAGTTTATCATATAATCTATAGAAAAAAGGAGTAAGGAAATTTGGCCTTTCCTCTAGTATATAAGTTTGTCTTTTATAGCATTAATGATAGTTACTCTGTAAAATATGCTGCTTTACACAGATGTTCTTGATGTTTGTAGGACTGCTAGAGGTTTGTGACCCCACATGCAGGGATTTTCACTCAAATTTGCGCTACGTATATCTAACACGAAGCATGGCACATTTATAATTCACACACTGTTATTGAGTATATTTCTTATTGGAGTGAATTTCTCTTTTCTCAGTGTAAACTGAGTCTCCTAGTGAAAAAGTTATACACAGCTGAAAACTCGAATTTCCTAGGATCTAGTTTGTTCCCGCGCATTGCAAAACTTCCATTCACTTTCCAGTACTTCTGAGCATGCTTCCATAGGACAAATTCTTACCTTTTACCTTTGACTTTAGTGTCTAGTTGCTGGGTGAAGCAGTATGGTGGACTATAGGCGCATTCTTGATATTATTACATAAGTACAGCTGGCAAAAAGTTAGCCATATGTGGAAGTGATTGCAAACAACGTATAAGCATTTCATTGTGCCCGAAGTCCTTGCATTTTTTTCAAATTGGCTTTCCCTTCATTGGATCATATCACCTCAAAGCCACCAACAGGAAGGAGAGCGTGATGGAGAAGTCAAAGTGGAAAAGACAGTGATTTCAATTGATTATAGTTAAATGTCTTACTTTTGCACATGTTACAAAAACATGACCCCAGAAATAGAATGCTTGTGCCCAGCTTAGAGCTTTGAAAGTGAGGCGGCTCTGAAGCTTACGCTTCATTAGCTTTCTGTAATATCTGTCCCTGTTACCCACTCTCAAAATACACAAATAAGCAACATCATAATATACGAATTTAAAAATTTGAGTGAGGAAGGGATTCTAGTCATAGTGTGTTCACAGTTGATGGCATTGTGGGATATACAGTTGGTTCATAGTAAACTCCATCCAGCTAGAATCTCATTTCCTACAGAATAACTCTTGTTAATTTTTCTTATAAGGTTCCTCTTAGAAAACAGAATTGGAGCATTTTATTATTATGCATACAGTTATCTCCCTACCTCAATTACTGAGTTTTTCTCTTTTTTCCCCCAAAATTGACATTGACTAAAACGACTGGTTAGTACTATCAAAAAAAAAAAAAAAAAAAGTTAGGCTTTACTTTGTAAACACACTTTTTTTTTCTTTCCACGTCAGAAGGATAATAGATTAATTGACTGAATTTGGGTCATCTTCTGTTCACCCCAGGATATATAATATACAGCAAAGACAACCAATAATTACCTCTAAAATTGCTATTACACGTTTTGATTGGAGGGCAGCTCGCAGATGTGACACGTTTCCCCAGGTAGCAACAACACAAATTGTCTGATGAAGGGACCTGAAAAGTCAGCTTGTCCACTAGCTTGGCCCAAGGTTTAAATTTTTTTCTGATCAGAGTTACTCGTATTTTTTGGGGGGGGGATAAACAAAGTTTATTCTAGGAAAAGCAACTCATTGAGAGAGAAAATCATTTTCAAATATACATATATGTCCTTTTCATTGTTCCTAAGAACAAGGTTAGAGCTTTAGCTTTTTAAAATTAAATAGTTAGCAAAGGAATAAAGACATACTTTTATTTTTAAATGTCAAATTCTCTATCATAAAATATTCCCTTGTTTTATCAACAATGCTGGTTTGAGATTTTAGGTTGTATATTTTCTTAAACATTGTGGAATGTTGCTATCATCTACTTTATTCCCATTTCTCATTAACATTTTAAATGTATATTTGTCTCCTGAACATGTACACTCTTGATTAATTTTGAACCCCAAACTCCTAGTTTACTGTTTTCCTTGAGAAATGACCAAGTATGAGTCAACTTAATCATGATTTCCAGTGGAACTCAGCCTCTGTGAAGTAAGTCTCAGGATGGTTCAGGGCTATAGCCTGAAGAAAGCATTTGGCATTTAGTGTTTGATGAAGTTTGTGGAGGCACAATTTGCTAGCCCAGGATGCTTTAGGAGGCATTGAAATTCATTAACTAGACCACACCATTTGGAAGGAATATTCCTCCTTTATTTTGCTTCAGTGTTGGATTGTGAAAAGTACTTTGGCTTTTGCCAGAAGTGACAGTTGATACCCTTTCCTGTCAATTAATATAGGGGCCAGGTGTCTGACATGGTGGATCTGCTTTGATAACCACAGAAGAATAATGCTGATTTGCTAATGAGACTAAATAGCAGGAAGACCCACATTACAATGGAGATGCTTTTATTTCATTACAACAAAATGTCCTAAAAGAAAATCCTGTCCATGGTAGTAATTCAATAAATTGATTGGATATTTATTCTATGAATAAGGGATCCTTTGAAAAAGAAGTTATAGACAATAATAAGGCCTACCTCCAGAAATATTTCACTAGTCCTTCTAGGCAGGTAGAATAAAATTTTCAAGTTTCAGCTCCAACTACATGTAGTAAACTTTTAGTTACTTGTTGCAAGAACTCCTAAATATGCCACTTGTCTGGAAAAGACCCATTGGTGTTGATCTGGGCTCTCAAAAGCTCTGGCAGTATGAACTGCTTTGGACAAATTATGTCGCTTCTCTGTTGGTTATTCAGTTCTGGTTTTTATCTAGACTCAGCAGTGACATTTTACAAAGACAGACATACATACGAACACATGTTAGCAGTAGAAGACTTTTTAAGAATCTCTCTGGGAGCCTCAATATATTAACAGAAAGCCACAGGTATCTGTTTAATAGAAAATTTTGAAACTTTGATTTAAATTCTTCAATATTATAAGAATACTGGAGAAGATCCAAAGTAAACAAAAACTTAAAATTGGAGGCTACAGATGACAAAGGCTCATAGCAGATTAGAAGATTTCTGGTTTATTCTCTTTCGTGATATCAGTATTATCCTGGTTTATATAAGCAGTAATTTGTAACTTACACCAAATATTTTTGTTTCTTACTTTGCATCATGGCTCACTATATGTAAGCTCTACCAAAACAGATACCTCCTCTGTTGCTTAATTTGTATTCTTGACACCTACAATAGGTGCTGGGAATACAGATACTTGGTGTGTTAATTTGTTGAATATATTAATGTCAAAACAATAATAATAATAATAACAACAACAATAATTATAATGGTCATAACAATTACTATTTTTTGAGCATCTGTTTTTCAGAATGAACTACAGGTGAATTACAGTTGTTAACTCATTCAATACTCATAAAAACAAAGATAGGTACAGTAGTACATCCAAAAGATGAGTTAGGTTTCCCAAAGTTCAGAACCAATTTGGATCAGAACTGAAATTAAACTCTGTGCACTGTGACTCCATAGAAAATACTCTTAACTATTACTACTGCATTAAATCACTCAAAATGAAGTAAATTTAAAATAATTAGAATAGAATTAAAGTGAGCTGTATTTTAATTAAAATTAGACAGTTTCTTCACCACACTAGTCACATTTTGAGATCTCAATAGTTACACATAACTAGTGGACACTGCATTTGACAATGCAGATATAGTACATTTCCATCGTCAAAGTTCTATTCAGCAGTGTTGACTATAGCAGGTATTGGAAACCTTTTTCTGTAAAAAGCCACATAGCCGTTCTTTCAGGCCAAACTTGTCTCTTGCAACTACTTAACACTGCCGTTACAACGTAGCACACCCATCGATAATACTTAAAGTATGAGTCTGACTCTGTTCTGATGACATTTTATTTATAGACAATGGAATTTGAGTTTTAGATAATTACACATTTTATGAAATACTGTTCTTCAACCATTAAAAGTATAAAAACTATTCTTAGGTCAGATGATAACAGGCAGTGGGCTACAGCTTACTGATTCCTGTTTCAGAATTTCACTAGTATTTTAATTCTAAAATGCTGTGATTTTTATGGTAACAAATTTCAACAAAATTATTTTCTATTTTTTATGGTATGTTAATAAGGACTACTTTTAAGACTTACTCTCTCATGTTTTTAACATAATTTGAGTATTTCAGTATTAAAGGGAAGTATAGCTAATTTTCTAAAGATTTACCTCTCAAACTAGTATTCCTTAAGGCTAAAATCCATTTATGATGTTTGTTGTATTCTCAGAACTAGACAAATTTGCTGGCTGTTAGTGGAAACCTGGCTCCTAGTTCTTGAATTAATGAGTAAATGAGATTAAAAAATTGAAAGTATTTTCACAAGTTGTTGCTTATTGTACCGATAATATTTCACACACTATGATACTTACACAAGGGTTGTACAATATAAAGCATGATCATTATAAACACTTCTACAAAATGATACAGTGAAATGTGAAAAAGAAAATAGGGTTAAGATCGTCTTTGGGGTTATATCGGCTGATAGTATTATTGAAATATGTAAGGTTTTCCAATTTGTCCTTTCTAAGAATAAACTGAAGAATGGCCTGCCATTTTTATTTACATAGAAGTATTTTTCAAGCCATTTAACAAGCCTCGTATTTACCAGGTGTAGTGCACCGCTGTAACTTTGCTTCTACGTCTTAGAGAGCAGAAGACCTGTTTGTGATCATTCTCTGAAAATTCAGGGTTTAACATTTTATCAGTAATCTAAAAGAAAAATATGATCGGTACATTTAGACAAGTGGGTTTCAATGTGATGCCCAGACCTACACCACCGGTCTGTGAGGTGGTGTCGGGACATCCAAGTTACTTCTAAGTTACCAGGAGATTCTAACATGCAGCAAGAGTTGGGAATCACTGATTTGACAAAACATCAAGGGCAGTTTCCTTAATTTTGTTACTAAAATTGGAGCCTGAGCTGACACAGAACACATTGACACCCAAGGAACTGCACGGAACAGGAGTAGAAAGAGACTAGAGGGCTAAGCATTCTGATGGTGTGGTGATCGTGAAAGATCCCCATTCACATAGTTAGGTCAGTAACACAGTGAAGTGCAGTAGGGACTAATTAGAAGGAGCTGCAACCTGGCAGAAGCATGAATATAGTTACAAGCTAAATTTTGGACAGAGCTGCACAAAGAACTCTAAGCATACCAGTCTAGATTTTAGGTCATGGGGCTGTGTCCCTTGAAGTGATTTAAAATAATGGCCATTTAATAATTACAAATTGAGTAATTTGTCTAATATACTAAAATAATTTGACAGACACCATACATCATATCCTATAAAAGAATTTAGGACATAGATAAAATAAGAACATAGTAATATAAGGCAGCATAAGATTAAAAAAAAAGTCAGATTATCTCGTATTAAAGATATTCAGGATACAAAAATGGTAAGATTAATGTGATTTTTAAATACAATAATTAAACGTGATATAAACAGTATTATGGACTCTTCTGAGAAGAATAAAGCATTATAGATGATTTATAGATGTATTGGAAAGCTGAAGTAAGTTTTCTTAGGAAATAAAAATAGCAAGGGACTTATTAGGATTAATTATCCTGAAAATGATAGGAAATCCTTGACAGGGAAATAATTATCAGTGTTAGGATAAAATATGAACCAGATTTTCACTTTAAAGTATATGAAAATGTCTAATTTATCTCTGATTAAGAACATTTAGCAGCTTTTTTTCCCCTTAAAAGATGAAAAATTAATATTGATTTTTTTGTCAGGATATTTTTTCAAAGTCATATAACTAGTATTTTGATGAGTGATTTTAATTTTACCAAGATCAATTAAGGACACTTAGTTATAGTAAAAATAGTTACTTCATGACACAAGTATATGGAATAATTTTGTACTGTGGCTAGATACCATGCACGTTAAGGTGACAGTACTTAGTAAATTAATGGGAAAAGATTTGTAATGAGACAATTTGTAAATAATTCCTTTTTAAGACTCATTTTTGTGGGTATATTATATTGGATCTCATATGGACATTATGACTTTATCTGTAACAAGATTTTATGGAATGACAGAAAAGTGAATTATGGTGAAGTAATAAAATCTCTGATAACCGAAGTTTGAATTTCCTGGTCTGCTGAGCTTTAAGTTTGAAGGTTTTAATGTGTGACCTATTTTTTACAGGCATAAAACTCTTGGAATGTAAAACACACAAAGTTACCTCAATATAAAACTAATAATGTGACTAAAAGTCATCAAGGAATAAATTCTGATGAAGGTTTGAGTTCTTTCTTGACAATACTTTCTTACCCAAACATTTTGGGAATGTGTCATTCAAGGATCAGTTGTTTTTAGATCTCAGTATTTTCTGCAGTGCACAAGTGGTCCTCCTATTATGAATTTGATGTATGTAGACATAGTCCATTATTTGCTTTTAAATCTTATTATGTGTCATTAATGTAGCATTGTTTTTAGAAGTCAAAGGGAAAATAATACAGCATTGTCAAAAAAAAAAAAGGCTATAGTGATTGAGACTGTCTGGAAAGTAGTGATCTGTCAGTATTCTTTGCAACATAATAGTATAGCTTAATAGATATAAATGAACATAGTCACATCTGAGCAATAGAAACCTGTCTATTGATACAAGTTAATAGCAAATAGGCAAAAATCAACCTAGAAAACAGAACCTGTGGAGAAGAGAAATGGAGAAATGCTATTTCTAAAATGCGTAGTTGGTCATATAATAGGCCAGCTTTATTTAGAAGAAAGGATGACTTTGTTTACTTACTGTTAGGTCTTGTATGGTTTTATAGTTCCTGAGATTTTGGCCAAGCTATGGTCTAGAACTTAGGTAAGCATACCTGCTAGTGAATCAAGCTGGCTGCTGCAGTGAATTTTCTTAGGGGATAATGGTAACCTGATATGCTAAATATCTTTTTGATTAGATAAGTGTATATAGATCATGAATCTTGTGGGTTTGATTCGCTACAATGTTAACACCTCTTTAATAATGCATATAGAGAACGTTTGGTTTTATTAGAATTTAAAGACTAGATAAAACATAATCTTGGTGGATCTCCAAATATTTGAGTATATTTCTTATTCTCTTGTTCCTTCTCATGATCTTTAAAAATTCCGTGTCTCAGAACAGTTGCCACAGTGCTTCCTTTATATTTTAGATTGATGTGTTTGAGGTCAGAGAACTTCTCAATAGTGATGGGAACCTGGGTTTTCACTGCAGCCATACCCAAATTTGATGATACAGTTTCATATAAAAATTATGGCAAATGTTGTGAAATCCCATGGTATTGATTGCAAGTTAATTGGATCGTGTCTATAACTTAGTGGATCACTTTCATGCCAAAAGATCTAGTGCCCCTGTGATTTACTGTCACTTGGGAAAAAGTGCTACTAAAGAGGTGTAGAATTTCTACAAAAGGTGCATTTCAATTCTACTGTTCAGTTTTATGACCAAGGTATAAATTACCACTTGTCCTTACTCATCTTCCTAACCTGATTTAATACCGTGGGTCACTCTAAATCTTCTGTGCCCAACAAATTGCTTCCCTATGATTCTGTGAACCACCCTGCCTCTGTGTTTGGGTTCATCTTGCTTCTTCTGTTTGGAATTTGTACCTGCTCCCTCCCATGTTCCCTCTTTTCATTGTACTTAAATGTTTCCGATTCTATTTTCAGGGCCACCTTTTTGTTCCAAATTCCCTGAAGGCTTTCTTTACTATTTCACCTTAGTGTTTTCTCCCTTCTCTGAAAACGTCCATTTATTTTTTTCACTTTGTCTGGATCTTGGTTTAGGCTATGGTTAACTGTTCTGCAGTTTTTCATATACGTATGTCCTGTTATTTTCTAATGACTCTAAACATCAAGAGGATGTGTGCCTCAGCAGTATCATGGTTCAGTCTCCCTTGAGATACCAAGAAAAAATTTCCACAGTCTTTTAGCATTAGTGTTTGTCCTGGTGCTGATGTTGTTCGCCTTGGAAGAGTTGGGGGTCACAGCATTTTATTGTAGTCAGTTTATTTGACCTGCTTCAAATCACCACTCCTAGATTCCCCTACAACAGCTAATTATTCAACAAATACTTGAGTGTTTAGTGACTGTAGAGCAGAGTTCTCTGCTCTGGCAAGAATTTCATAAATAAAAAAGACTGAGGTATTTGTCCCCATGGAACTTGCATCCTAAGTTCAGAAAATTGACTCAGTGTTGCAACAGTAGAAACTGCTTAGACTTCACTCTTAATATGTGCAGAATGAATTATGAACTCTCATATTCTCCAGCTGAATCAAGTACTCAGTGCTCATCCCCACACAGGCTCTTAAAAGCAGTGGCTTAATTTTGAAAGTAGAGTGGGTCAGCATATTGAGAGTTGGTATATATTGATTTGCAGCCTCTTCAGGGATCTTCCCAGGTATAATCTGAAGCTGCCCACTCTCCCTATGCAGAAGGCAAGGGGAGACTAAAGAAAGAGGCAGACCACTTCAGATTGGTAGGTAGCAAGTTTAATGAGCAAGGGAACTTACATGTCTTGGGTGGCTGCAAAAGAAATAGATTTCTGCACCCACCCACCAAATCTTAAAACTCTTTTTTATAGAGGTTTTAACTGGGTTCAGTCACATATACCATCCAGATGGTCTCAACACCACATTTCCATCTCGAGGCTGTATTTGGGGGTCAGCTTCTGGGAATGCAGCATGCAAGTGGAACACACATTCCAAGTACAGGAGATGGGGTAGATGGGGTGAGGAGCCTCCAGTTGTCCAGAACCACACCATGGGTCAGTGTCTGAATGACCTCCCTGAAGAGTGTAGTAGACTAGTCAAGAGCACAGGGCCTAGACCATCATCTCCTAGATTGAGAAAGTGGTTCTGGGTCCTTTCAAACTATTGTAAAAAAAAAAAAAAAATTGCAGTGGCAGGAACAGTTCTGAACTCATTCTATGGGGCCAGCATCACCCTGATACAAAAATCAGACAAAGATATTACAAGAAAAGAAAATTACAGGCCAATATCACTGATGAACATAGATGCAAAAATGCTCAACAAAATAATAGCAAACTGAATTTAAAAATACATTAAAAGGACCATATACCATGTTCAAGTGAGATTTATCCCAGAGATACAAGGACTTTTTAATATCTTCAAATCAAGCGATGTGATACACCACATTAACAAACTGAAGAATAAAAATCATATGATCATCTCAATAGACTCAGAAAAAAGCTTTTGATAAAAATTCACCATCCATTTTTGATATAAACTATCCAGAAAGTGGGCCTAAAGGAAACATATCTCAACAGAATTAAGGCCATATATGACAGACCCACAGCTAACTTCATGCTCAGTGGTGTAAAGCTGAAAGCACTTCCTCTAAGGTAAGGATGCCCGATCTTGCCGCTTTTATTCAACATAGTATTGGAGGTCCTAGCTGCAGCAATCAGAAGAAAAGGAAATGAAAGGAATCCAAATTGCAAAAGAAGAACTAAAACTGTCACTGTTTGCAGATGACATGCTACTATACATGGAAAATCCTAAAGATGCCACCAGAAAACTACTAGAGCTCAGAAATGAATTCAATAAAGTTGCAGGGTACAAAATTAATATACAGAAATTTGTTGTGTTTCTATGCAATAACAATGAACTGTCAGAAATTAAGAAAACATTTCCATTTGCCATCACATCAAAAAGAATAAAATGCCTGGGAATAAACCTACCTAAGGAGGTAAAAGATTGGTACTCAGAAAACTGTAAGACATTGATGAAAGAAATTGAAGACATAAACAGATGGATATGCTGTGTTCTTGTATTGAAAGATATATTATTAAAATGACCATATTACCCAAGGCAATCTACAGATTTATTGCAATTCCTGTCAAAATACCAATGGCATTGTTTCCCAGAACTACAACAAGAATTTTAAAATTTGTGTGGAAATACGAAAGATCCTGCATAGCCAAAAGAATCTTGAAAAAAAAAAAAGAACATGGCTGGAGGAATCACACTGTCTGATCACAAAAGTAGATACAAAGATCAGTGAAACAGAATAGAGAGCCCCAAAATAAATCCATAATTTACAGTCAGTTAATCTAGAACAAAGAGGGCAAGAATACACAATGGAGGAAAGACAATCTCTTCAATAGTGGTGCTGGGAAAACTGGACAGTTACATGTAAAAGAATGAAATTAAAAAATTCCCTAACACCATATACAAAAATAAACTCAAAATGGATTAAATGTAAGGCTAGAAAATAAAAAACTCCTACAGGAAAACATAGGCAGAACATTCTTTGACACAAATTGAAGCAGTATTTCTATTTTTTATCCTTCCCCTAAAGTAAAGGAAATGAAAGTAAAAAATAAATAAACAAATGGGATCTAATGAAACTTAAAAGTTTTGCATAGCAAAGGAAATTATTAACACAACAAAAAGAACCTACAGAATGGTAGAAAATAATTGCAAATGATATGACCAATAAGGGATTAATTTCCAACATATATAAACAGCTCATACAACTCAACAACCAAAAACCAACCTTACTGAAAAACGGCAGAAGAACTGAATAGGTATCTTTTCCAAAGAAGACATAAAGGTGGGCAACAGGTACATTAAAAGATGCTCGACATCACTAATCAACAGGGACATGCATATTAACCACAATGAGATACTGCCTTACACCTGTCAAAAAGGCTGTCATCAAAAGGAACACAAATAACAAATGTTGGTGAGTATGTGGAGAAAAGGGAAACTTCATAAACTGTTGATGGGAATGTAAACTGGTAACAGCCACTGTGGAAAACAATATGGAATTAAAAAAAGAAAAACTATAAATAGAACTGCCATATGACCCAGCAGTTCTACTCCTGGATATAGATCTGGAAAAAATTGAAAATGTTGATTCAAAAAGATACATGCACCCCAATATTCCTAGCAGCATTATTTACAACTGCCAGGGTATGAAAGCAACCTAGGTGTTTATCAACAGAAAAGTAGATAAAGAAGATGTGGTAAATTCAATGTGGTATATATACCTTGGACTACTACTCAGCCATCTGCAGCAACATGGATGGACTTGGAGGGCATTATGCTAAGTGAAATAAGCCAGAGAGAAAGGCAAGTATTATATGATATCATTTACATCTGGAATCTGAAAAATACAGCAGAGTAGTAAATATAACAAAAAAGTTCACAGATACAGAGAACAAACCAGAGGGGAAGTGGAAGGGGACTAAGTGGTAAAAACTATTAGGTATAAAACAAGCTACAAGGACAGTGTGCAACATGGGGAATAAAGTCAATACTTTAACATAAATACAAGTGGATTTTAAACTTTAAAATTTGTGAGTTACTATGCTTTACCTTTGTAAATTAAATAATAATATGTAGCAACTGTATTTCAAGTTAAAAAAAAAAAGTGGCTCTGGGGATTTCTGTTTTCAGCTCTGACATATGAAGACCTTGGAAGTCAGTGCTCTCCTCACAACAAGAACAATTTGGGCTGCAAACCAGTGGTAGTGTAAAAAGTGTCACCAGTAAAACTAGAGAAACAGGTGTAAGCCTAGAGAGTCACAAGTAAGACCTGCTTATTTGGGACAGACCCCACTGGAGCCAGAAATTGATAGGAACACTTAAAGGTAATTTTGACACCTTGTTGGAGCTGAGCTGTGGATTAGCATGAGTGTGAGGAACTCCCGGGGACTGCGGTATTAAGAAGGCCCTGTGCTGTAATGAGTTTTTAGCCTCAGGAATCACGCCATGTCCACACTACAAAAGTCCAGGAAAGATCTTTGTGCACCTGGTATGCAAAGGGAAAAATTAAGCATTGTGATACAGGAACAGAGGAAATCCTGCTCTTCAGGGTAAGAGACTCTATCAGAGGCTTATCTCACTTAGGAGGAGGTATCTGACTTACTCTGTATCCCTTTAGCCTCTGCTTTTATCTGAGGATGAGAAAGGACAAGCTAAAACTTTGTGACGCTCAGGACTCAGGAACACAGGACTGATAAGAAGCTGGGACTAATCGTAAGGTTATTAATCACATCTTCTCTGCCACAACTACTGTATTAGTTTTCTAGGGATGCCATGACAAAATACCACGGGCTGGTGTCTTAGACATGAGAGATTTATTTCCTTAGAATTCTGGAGCTGGAAGTCCCAGATCAAGGTGTTAGCAGTTGTGGTTTCTCCTGAGGCCTCTCAGGATATTTTTTTAATGCAATGTATATTTTCAAAACATTTAAATTAGAAATCAGTAACAGAAAAGTATTTGGAAAATCCTCAAATATTTGGAGATTACTTAGCATGCTTTAAAATATCACATAGGTCAAAGAAATCTCAAGAAATTTAAAAATACTTTGAAGTAAATGAAAATAAGTGAAAATAAAGCTTATCAAAATTTGTGGGTTGCAGCAAAAGTGGTGCTTAGAGGGAAATTTATAGCAGTAATATACATATATTTGGAAAAAACCCTAAAATCAATAGTCTAATAAGCTTCTGCATTAGCAAACTAGAGAAAAAAGAACACTTGAAGCCTCAAGAAAGATGAAGAAAATAAGTAAAATTAGAGTGTAAATCAATGAATTTTAAAATAGGAAAACAGAAAATCAATGAAATAAAAATCCAGTTGTATGAAAAGATGAATAAAATTTGACAAAGCTCTGACCAAGCTAACCAAGGAAAAAGACACCAAATACCAGCATCATAAATGAAAGATGATGATGTACTCACACGCACACACACTTACACACACACACGGCAATGGAATATTACTCGGCCATAAAAATAATGAAATTTTGTCATTTGCAACAACATGGATAGACCTAGAGGGTATTATGCTTAGTGAAATGTCAGAGAAAGGTGATTATTGTATGTTTTTTACTTATATGTGTAATTAAAAAAATAAAACAAAGGAATTAATATAACAAAACAGACTCAAATACAGAGAACAAACTAGTGGTTACCAAAATGGTAGGGGGGAGATGCAAGAAAGATGAAGGGGATTAAGAGGTACAAACTATTAGATATAAAATAAATTTCAATGATGTAACATACAGCACAGAGAATATAGTCAATATTTTATAATAACTGTATGGAATATACTCTAAGAATATCAAATCACTATGTACTAGGTTGTACACCTGAAACTGATAAAATATTATGAGTCAAATATACTTCACTAACAATTTGAAGAAACAAAAAATGAAAGAAGGGTAATAACTGGTCAGAATGGTATTAAAAGGATTAAAAAGGAATATTGTAAACAACTATATGCCTATACATTTGATAATCTAGATAAAATGGACCAATTCTTTGAAAGATACAGATAACCCAAACTCACATAAAGGTAAATAATCTGATAATTATCTAATAGATAAGCCCTGTATCAAAAAATTTGAATTAATAATCTTTCAAAAGAGAAGGCAACACGACCAGATTGGTGTCACTGGTGACTATTATCAAATACTTGAGGAATTATATCAATTCTCCAAAATCTCGGTACCTTAGCCAGGTAATCAAAGTCTACGTCAGCATTGGTAAGTATATTGGTAGTATACATTATTGATGTGATGTAACAGAACTGGTACTTTATTCCTGTGGTCTTCTTCCAAAAGCCATAACCCCAGTCTAATCGTGATATAAAAAATTAGATCACAATAGAGGGAAATTGACCAGTATTCCTGGGAACTGTAAAGGATGTTAAAAGTAAGGAAAGTCTGAGAATCAGTCATAACCAAGGGGCTCTCTAGGAGAAATGGGACTAACTGTAATGTGATATTTGTGGTATCCTATATACGACCCTGGAATAGCAAAGGGACATTAGGCAAAAAAAAAAAAAGGAAATCTGAATAAAGTATGGACTTCAGTTAACAGTCATGTTATGATTAGTAATATACCAAACTAATGTAAGATGTTAATATTAGGGGGCAATGGATGGGGGGATTCTCTGTGCTTTCTTTGTAATTTTTCTGTAAATTTGAAACTGTTTACCCCCAAATACTTTTAAAAACATCTCTGTCACTTATTCAGTGTCAGTGACAAATTACACAACTTCTCTGTACCTCAGAGCAGAGCAGTGCACTTAACATCTCTATACCCAGTCATCTGATCTGCAGCGTGGGAATAATACTATTCCCTATTTTAGAGGAATATGGTGAAATGGAAATAAATTGCTGCAGGTAGAGAATTTAGAAGAGTGTCTTGCGTGTAATAAGCACTCAGTAAATGTTAGCTTTGTCTATGATGAATTTGTTACTTTCAGGAAATCTCACCCGGCACTACTTTCTCCAAAGATTAGTGAGAGCTCCTTCAGTGATCCGTCAGTTGCTAGAAGTCTAGAACTGTCAGAACTGGGAGCTACTATTCACTGATACATGTTTCCCAAGAGTGCCACGGCAGGGTGCAGACCGAATTTCCGTAGGCTTATTTACCCCAAAGGATGCAATATTAGAAGTGGCAGGATGAAACTCCAAAACTCCTTTGTTTTTCTTTCTTTTAGCAGTGTCCTCTCCACATTAAATCTTTAACCTCTCTCTGAAAGCTCCCTTTTTCTTACTCTGTTAGAAAAGTCTTTTGAAGATATCGCTTCCTTTACAGACCATAGCTCTAACAGATAATTAACATGTTATCGCACTGTTTATTTTTTAGCTTATTATGTTTACTTTTATATAATTTATGTTTGTGTTTTTAATTATGTTTTAATTGACTTATATTTAACTCATTATTATGTTGATAGTTTATTCTCATCTCTCTATGCCTACCAGAATGTGAGATCTATGAGGTCTGGGATCTCTACTTAATTATGTCACTTTTGTGTTCAAAGCATCTTGACAAACAGTTCTTGGTTTCTTTGTAAATACCTATTAGATATTTGTGGTACATTTAATACATATGTAAGGTAATCATCTTCTACCATTATGTGGCTTATCTTTTGAGTTTGTTTTTATTGTATTTTGTTGAAATTTTAAAATATTTTTAAGGTTGTTAAATTTTATTTTATGGTTAGGACTTTGCCATCACAAAGCATCTCTCCATTATAAGTATCAAAAGCCTTATTCCCTAAAATTACCAATCTATTCTCTGTATATATGAGTTCAGTTTTTTGTTTTTTAGAGTCCACATATGATTGCGGTCATACATATTTGTCTTTCTGTCTGACTTATTTTTCATTCTTAAATTTACATGGAAAATTTGAAAAATGGGACGATTTTCATATTTTTCTATATGGTTAGTCAGTTCTGCTGAAAATTTTGATTGAACCCTTTCCTACTGATTTTTGTGCTACAAAATCTTGTACTGTATTTCTAGGTAAGCATTGGTCTAGTCTATTCATTTTCACTGTTTGTCTATCATTTGGCTAATGCCACATTGTTTTAATAACTAAAGTTGTATTTTCCTCTTTTGATTTTTCCAAAGTTATGTTGATTATTCTTGGATACTTGTTTTTTGATATGAATTTGAGAATTACTTTGTCATTATCTATGAATAGCTCTTTTAGAATTTTCATCAGGATCACACTGAATTAATAGCTTACTTAGAGGAAAAATATCTTCACAATATTTAGTCTTCCTACCTTCATGTTCTTAAATTTTTAATTGAGATATAATTGACATTAGTTTCAGGTGTATAGCATAGTGATTCACTGTATATATTGTGACATGATCACAGTAAGTCTAGTTAATATCCATTACCACCCATAGTTACACTTTTTTCTTGTGATAAAAAATTTAAAGATCTACTTTCTTAGCAACTTTCAAATATACAATACAGTATTAACTATAGTCTCCAAGCTGTACATTACATTCCTATGACATTACTTTATAGCTGGAAGCTTGTACTTTTTTGCCCCCCTTCCAACTATTTTGTCTACCCCCACCCCTGCCTCTGGCAACTACCAATCTGTTCTCTGTATATATGAGATCAGTATTAGGTTTTTGTTTTTTAGAGTCCACATATAATTAAGATCATATGTATTTGTCCTTGTCTGACTTATTTCATTTAGCCTAATGCCCTCCAGGGCCATCCACATTGTTGCAAATAGCAAGATATCCTTCTTTTTGATAACTGAATACTACTCCATTGCATATATATTCCACATTTTCTTTATCCGTTCATCCGTTAGTGGGTGCTTAGCTTGTTTCATGTTTTGGCTATTGTAAACAATGCTGCAATGAACATGGACATGCATATATCTTTTCCAGTTAGTGTTTTCATTTTCTTCAGACAAATACCCAAAAGAGGAATTGGTAGATCAAATGATAGTTCTATTTTTAAATTTTGAGGAAGCTCCATATTGTTTTCTGTATTGGTTTTACCTATTTACAATTTCACTAATAGTGTACAAGATCATGGTTCTTTATAACCTCACCAACACTTGTTATTTCTTGTCTTTTTGAGGATAGCCATTCTAACAGGTGTGAAGTGAAAGCTCATTGTGGTTTTTAATTACATTTCCCTGATGATTAGTGATGTTGAATGTCTTTTTATGTACCCATTGGCTACCTGTATGTCTTTTTTGGGAAAAAAAAAAGTGTCCATTCAGTTTCTCTGCCATTTTTTACTTGGATTGTTTGCTTTTTGCCGTTAAGTTCTTTACGTATTTTGGATAATAGCCCTCATTAGATAATTGGCGAATATTATTTCCTGTTTGGTAGGTTGTCTTTCCCTTTTGTTGGTTTCCTTTGCTGTGTAGAGGCTTTCTAGATTGATGTAGTTCCATTTACTTTATTTTGCTTTTGTTGCCTTTGGTATCAAATCTGAAAGAGTCATTGCAAAGACTGATGCTAAGGAACTTACTGCTTATGTTTTCTTCTAGGAGTTTTATGGTTTTAGGTCTTAGGTTCAAATCTTTTAGTCCATTTTGAGTTAGTTTTTGTGTATGGTGTAAGATAGTGGCCCAGATTCATCCTTTTACATGTGGTGGTCCTATTTTCTCAACATCATTTATTGAAGAGCATGTCTTTCCCTCATTGTATATTCTTGGCTCCTTTGTCATAAATCAATTGACCATATGTGTATGGTTTATTTCTGGGCCCTCTATTCAATTCCGTTCACCTGTGTGTCTGTTTTTATGTTAGTACCATACTGTATTGATTACTATAGCTTTGTAGTATAGCTTGCAGCTATCTCCATATGTCATCTTTCTCCATATGACAGGTTTTCTTTTAGGTTGCCAATACTTTTAATTTTACCCATGGATTTTTAAAATTATATTTTGATTACATTATAACTACTCATAGTATGTGTTGATCCTGTTAGTAGTATTTTCCTTAAATCCCACTACATTTTTTAAAAGACTGTTTTTAGAACAGTTTCAGGTTTACAACAAAACTGAGAGAAAGGTAGAGATTTTCTGACTTCCTACCCCAATACATCCATCAGTTTGTAATGGTCTTTCTCATTACAAACATCAGTCACCAGAATGTTTTCTTTTTCACCAAGGATGAACTTAAACTGACACATCATAATCACCCAAAGTCCATACTTTACCTTAGGGTTCACTCTTGTTGTTGTACATTTTATGGGTTTGGACAAATACAAAATGAATTGTGTCCATCATGGTAGTATCAGAGTATTTTCACTGCCCTCAAATTCTGTGTTCCACCTATTCATCTTCCACAGTCCCCGCCCTGCTAACCACTGATCTTCTATATCTATAGTTTTGCAATTTCCAGAATATTTTATAGTTGGAATCATACAGTTTATAGTCTTTTTAGTTTTGTTTCTTTTACTTAGTAAGCATTTAAGGTTCCTCTATGTATATTCATGGTTTGATCACTCATTTTTTAGAGTTGAA
Organism: Camelus bactrianus; assembly: GCF_048773025.1. NCBI lineage: Eukaryota > Metazoa > Chordata > Mammalia > Artiodactyla > Camelidae > Camelus > Camelus bactrianus. The sequence continues at coordinate 42,946,890 of NC_133539.1, forward strand.
TAACATTCCATTGTCTGGATTTACTACATTTTTTAGTCCATTCACTTAATGAAGGGCATCTTGGCTGTTTCCATGTTTGGACCATTCTAGTAGATGTATAGTGGTCTGTTATTGTCTAGATCATTTTGGTTATGACAGCTACTTTCTTGAGAGTCTATATTTGTTTAATAACTTTAGTGACTGTAGGACAAGGTTTTTGGGTCTTTGTTTTCTCTTGGGTTTATTTTGGCAATTCATTGCAGATTTCTGATTTAAAAAATTACTTACTCTGGCTTCAAGCATGAAGTAATAAAATGTAACAGACATATAGAAAATTAGAAAGCCAAGTCTATGCTCAAAGTCATTACTCTTCTTCAGGCATTATGAACAGAACACAAATACACTGATCAGTTCCAAAGCCAAAAACAGTTTGACAAGTCTCTGTCTATTCAGTTCTCATGTTTAATATAATAATGAAGATATTAATTCCAGTTTGTTGACTTTCATCTGAGTCTTCAACTAACTGTTGGGGACTGGGTTTTAATTGTGATTTGGTTCCATATTAAGCTTGCTACTAGGTCTAGATATTTTGCTTTTAGTAAATAAAATAGGAATGAACAAAATTTCCAAGGTGAATTAACATTCATGACCACAGAGATATTATAAACCATCAATACTTTTTAAAGTAAAATAGCTAAATAATGGGTATGGACAAAAGGCATTTTCATAGTCCTTCTTGGAAGTGAGATTTTCACATGGCATTTGAGATTAGGACATCATGCATACATGATAATTCAAGAGGACAGTGCTAATGATTTGGAAAGAGTCTATTTCTGTTATTGCTTCATTAAAGGCATGGTGCATTGCCCAAATACTGCTTCATCATTTTCTCAGTGTTTCTTCCTGAGAGTTGCTCTCAGTGTATAAATCGTTAGTCAGATCAGAGAATAGTTGCAGCTGCTGTGTGTATTTAAATACTGCCAAGGCAGTAGATTACCAAATTGGACAGAAACCTGGTTTTTGTACCTCTCTGTATAGAGACAATAGACCATTTTCCAAGTTACTATGTTTCAAATTGTCTACTCAACACCTGTGAACAACATAAAAGGAAGGAATAGAAGACACAGATATGTTTACTAAGATAATGGAAGCTAGAATTTTGTGATCCTCTCACGTTTTGGAGAGCCTCCTAAAAAATTTTTCTGCTATTAAACATTATATAGTCATTTTTATAGGAGAATCAGATAATTGAACATTAACAAATTTTCCTTTTCTGCCTTCTTGCTACCATTATTTATCATTATTTTGTTATTTCTCCTTTGGGAGAGAGGATTATCGAGTTACAGAGGTGGTGAGAATATCCTATATTTGCAGTTCTTTTAGTTTTAGCATTTTAAAAAATTTTAGAACTCTGACTTCCATGAAAAGAAGATCAGTATTTGGCATTGTTCAAAATTATTCCTAAAAGGCAAGTGCCTGCTTTTTAAACCTTTTGTAACTGATTTGTTGTCCATTAATTTGCCTTTACTTCTATGACATTAGCATTGTTAATCTTTTGCCCTTTAGAATAATAATTCTAACTTTTGTCTTCATGTCACTAAAATAAACTTTAACATTATTATTTAAAACTCCAAAAAAGTTTACTTTTTTTCTTAAAATGAAATATTATGTGAAAATAGTGCTTTACTATTTACTTTACTATTTTATTATTTGGATAACCAAATAATGTAGAAGATGCTCTTCTTACAGATTTTATAATCATGGTTCAAAACTAACAAACATACTTCGAAACTAAAAATACCCTCCAAAGATGTGATGTACCATTCTCCCTTGGGATTCAGTAGTATAGAAGGCATGAAAGCAATTAATTTTAAAAATTTGTTCATCAAAATAAGTATCACATTGGTACTTTGTATTCATTCCAGTTCTTTCCCTGTTTGTTTGTTCTCCCTGGACAAAGTCTGGCTTCTTCCATTTTTTCAGTCCTTTATTTGTAAAGAATTAGTTTTTTGGTTGGCTTAGGAATGTATTAATTAGCCATACTCAATTCTTGCCAGACTTTTGCCTGATTTGTAAGTCCTCATTTTTTCCCCTATAAATGGAGATTAAATAGTCTTCTGTGAAGTTTAGTTATTTAGGTGAAGCATATTGATATTTAGCATTGCCACTTTGAAAATAAAAAGTATAAGCCATTTACTTACTGTCACTTGGAAAATTTGTGACTGATGGAGGAGAGAACCTACATGGCTCATTCCTACAAATGTTTTCAGAGAACTAATTTTCCAAAATTCATTGGCAAAATGGTAAATCAAATAATTACATAGCAATTAAAATTACTTTCAAAATTCATAGTTCTAAAAGAAATTACTTTGTCTTAGCTAGTCCTTATGTTTTGATAACTCTTAGACAAAGCACACTTTGTTGTTAGAACAAACCCAAGAACCCTTAATAACTTTCAGTGTTTCCTTATCTTAACACCAAGCATGAAAGGGAAAATTGAAACAAAGAAGATGAATGAAAGGAAAAAAGATGACAGTGGAGAAGGAATATTTTTCTTATGTACAAAATGAAGGGATAATGGCATTTGACAAAGACTGCCCATCTCATACTTTTGAGGAATTAATGAGGATGATACTCAAAGGCGTAGAAATTGTGATTGGCCCTGTAATGTTGTTGTCCATCTACACAGAAGAGTTAGGCTTTTAGTATATTAAAATACTTGTCATATCACTGTAGGATCATCATCATGCTTTGTTATTATAAAATTCAGCATGACAGAACTCTGTAATTTATGGGGTCAAAAATAGATGGTATGGTTTAAAAGGAGCACAAAGGAACAAGATTTACGCTCCATGTCTTGGCATAGTCCAATGGCTGTTCCTTTAACTGTGTCTTCTGTAGTAAAATAGACAGCATGTACTGAGAGTTGACTGTGTCCTGTGCTAATCTGCTACATGCATTATTTTATGTAGTCTCAGAACAACTTGCAGATGAGAAAAGGAAGATCAGAGAGAAGAGACCTGCCCAAATTCATGGAGTTGTTAAGAACCGGGGGGCTAGGATTTTTGATTTAGGCAATCTGATGGCAGATCCTTCATTCTGTATTTGCAGGACTGTGGGCAGGCTTAGAACTCCCTATGTTTATCAGCTGTCTTATTTATCATCTCTTCCACTGTACTTTTCAAACAGCACCAGCAGCTTCCATCAGAGCATACTCTTCAATTAATACCATAGGCGTTTTACTATGCAAATATCTGATTAAGAGGGGACAGGTACATGTTTCCTTTTTTTAAGCTAATGTTTAGGGAAATAAAAAGTCATATCTAGATAAATTTCTTGGGAAAAATAGTCCAATGAATAATGTCGTATCTATTGCCTTTTTATATTCAACTTTGTCCAACTGAAGCAAAGCCCCCTAAATACCACTATCATTGTTTCTTCCTTAATATTATCAGTATTATATTAAATATATATATACACTGATTATTTTCAATTGACTAAAATTTCAAAACTGGGAGTAATGGTGTACAATTTTATTCTCAGTATAATGAGAAATATAGTCACTCTTTTTAAGAAGACCAACAATAGGATACAAGGGCTACAGGTTTACATCCATTTCCAGTAATGTGATTAATAGCTATCTGCTCCAACATACTGAACTAGGCTCCTCACGAGCAAAGGGCTATGCGTCTCTGGTGCCTTGCACAGGTTATGGTTGGGACAAGCTCTCAATAAATGTATATAAAATTAGTGAAACATACTCATGAAAAAATATATTTTTTTAGTTAGGAAAACATGGCTTGTGTAAAACATAGTACTCTGGGAAGAATTGTATAGCAAATAATATAGTTATTTTGTATTCAATTACACCTAGTTACAAGTTATAAATACTATTTTCAGTGTGTTTAATTTATGTGTCTTTTTTTTTTTTTAAAAGGCTTGGAAGGTCTATTTTGTTTAGAATAGACTTTCCTAAGGGATCTGGATATAGGTGCAAATAGAATAAAGACATTTATATACATAAATATATGTGTTTGTGTGTATGTATGTCTCAAGGCAAAGGGAAAAAATGATTCTTATTACTCCTCAGTTTTCTTAACTATGGTAGGACACCCAGAGCATGTTTTTTGAAATACCTCAGAATGTTCAAGCAGTTTATTAATTTTCCATGTAAACATATATTCATGGTCCAAAATAGCACTCCCTTCTCAGCCCTCATTGTCCAGTTCACCTACTTTTCATTTTGTATGACTGCCAATTACAGCACCACGTATGAGAGATAGATCAAAAATTAGGGAAGTGCCCAAATTCTGGATTAAATATTTTCCCCTCTATTTTGATCTGAGTAATTCTACAACATGAATGCTGTCACTATAAGTCACTTTAGAATATGGCCCCATTGCTGCTTTGGATATATTCATAATATGTACAAGTGGCTGTTTGTTTTATATTCACAACCAATGCTGTCTGCTCTGTTCCTACAAGATGAGTCATTGTTTTAATACTCCTACAAAGACTTAAGCATGCATTCAGGCATGCCCAATCGATTAGAAATCTCCCTTAGGATACCACAGAGGTTTTATTTTTTCATTTCTAATTTTTAAAACAACATGTTCTTGATGAAACGTTCCAGATCAACAAATAGCCTTAAAGACTGATAGCCTCTCAAATCCCCCAAAACACAACCAGTAGAGGATGACTGATCCATGAAATCCCAACTCTGTTTTGGAGAATAATTTCTTCAGAAGCCATGGAAAGAAGCACTGTTTAAAAAAGTATATATTTAGCACCTTTTGAGACCATGAGGTTTCTGGAGGGTATATACTCTATATACTCCTCTCCCTCCTTCCTTTTTTTTTTTTTTTAATGTATTCTTTTTTTTTTCCAACAAATATATTGGACACTTCACAAATTTTGGGCCCCATACCACATTCTGGGAATGCGAGCATGAATAGGACATAGTTTCCATCCTTCAGGGTAATATCTATTTAATAAGATGAACAACTAAGAAAATCCTCTGTAGCGTATTACCTTCTCACTGACAGATCTTTACCTGTATAAAACAATAGCAAAACACGTACTCAAAAGGCTTTACCAAATGTACGTCATATATTAAAATGATTAGATTCTAGCAGACTTACATCCTCAAAAGAAAGGCAACCTCTAACCGTAATTGAAAGCTAGATGTTTTAATAACACATACTTAATAACATGTTCACTGAGGAGACCTCTACTTTTTAGAAAACAGCACTAAACCCTGAAGATTTCTCTTCGCTGAACGAAAAGCTATAGGAATGAGAGGTTGTGGGATATAAAAATAATAGACACAGCAGAGAACTGAATAGGGAAGCAAGTTAAGTAGCCTGCCCCCAGGATCTCTTCTATAGTTTAAGGTTGTGGAGATTAAAGTGATTCTTGGATATCACTTTTTGTTCTTAGTGTCCTCTTCCAGTCCTTGTTTGTACACCACTTATGAATTCTTACACCTCTTCCTGTTATGTATATATCACGACTAATGGATCATTCTAAAATGCTGGATATAAGTTGTTTTGCTTCTGTGGAGTTTTTCTTTAGGAGACAGGAATTATTTCTAAAAGTGGTCCTTGATTTTGCATAATTTACTACTTAGTCTTCCATTTGAATTTCTAAAAAGAAACTAGCATTAAGATTAGAATTAGTTTAGTTATATGCCAGGATTTGTAAGGTGGGATAGGGAATTCCTTTTAATGTTGTATTAATCTGTTGTTAGGAAATAGCTTTTAAAATTATTTCCCTGATTTATATAAACGTAAAATGTGAAATAATCCATATTCATAACAAAACTCATATTAAACCACAAATAGAATTTTAGCATAGGTGTTTGTATCCTTATGTTTCTTACATACTTCATATCATCCCATATACATACAGCATCAATCTTTTTAAAATTAGTGTGAGGTTTTTCTGTATCTCATTAAAACATTGATATTTAATGGCTGCATTACATTACTTGATATGGTTCATTTCTCAGTTCTTGGGTTTTTAAAGTTGAATCCATATTTCAAATTATTAAATCTTTTTTTATTATGTCAAACTTTCCATACACTCTCCTCCCCCCTTGCTGTCACCTGATTGTTGCCACAATTAAGGAAGCCCTTCCACCTGTGCTCCAGGTCCCATCCTAACTCATCTTTGAAGGTTGTTAATCTTGAAATTTCTCTTTTGCACCATCAGTTCCTCCCCATCTATTGTATTATCTTCATCAACATAAAACATTTTTTAGGTTCTTTCATCTATTAAAACACTCTTGGTTCTTCTGAAATATAACCACATTTTTCCTCCCTTTTATAGCATAGCTTCTCGAATGAGTTGTCTGTCAGTAGCTCTGTGAACTTTCTTACCTGCGTTTTCTCCTTCATCCAGTTCAGGCAGACTTCTGCTCTGAACTAACCCACTGAATCTGCTCTTACCCGAACACTAGTGACCACTCTATTGCCAAATATTAAATGACCCCATCTCATTTCTCAGATTACCTCAATACTAGGCTCATTCTGCCCAGTTGGACCAACCCCATTTTCTGAAAATAAGTATTCTTGGTGTCTTGTATATTATCCTCTATTGGATTTTCTCTCCTGATTGCCCCTCCTCCATCTCCCTTGCTAGCTGCTTTTCTAGTTCTGTTTTAGGACTCAAATTTGTTACCATTTCCTTCTCTATTTATAACTGCTTCTAGAAAATCTTTTCCACTGCCATGCCTTAAAATACCTAAATGCTAATTAACACTTCAGCCTTGATCTCTCATCTGAACTCCAAACTCATAGCCAGCTGCTATTTTACTTCTCCACTTAACTTTCAGATGTTTAGAAGATATTTAACATAGCCTAAATTAGGCTGTCAGTCCTCAATAATGTTACCACCGTCTACCAGTTGATTAAACCAGAAAACATACCAGGTACCACTGACTCCTCTCTTAATCTCCAGGGCCAATCTGCCAGGAAATCTGGTTATTGGAATTCATCGTGTTTCCATTATGGGCAGTTCTTTTGTCCCTACAACCACCTTAGTCTGTCTACAATCCTTCTCGTTGGTTATCTAGTTTGCCCCTTGGCTGCTTATAATTCATTTATAAGAATTATCCTTATAAAACACTAATTACATTTTTTCACTTATGTACTTAACCCCTATTGTTTCCTGTTTGCATTTACTACAGGATCCCAATTGAGTACTCTGAGCTTGGATCCCAAATTAACCAGCTCCTGCATAGCCCTCTGACTTGGTTGATACAACTCTCCTTGCATTTACCATTTCTGGCTTTACTGTCACTTTTATTCTTGCTGTTACTTTAATATGCCAAGTTTTATGTTTGTTGCCTACATTTGACATCTCTCCTCCTTTTCTATTGCTGGCTCCTAATTTTTATTTATTTCTCAACCTAATGTCACTTCTCCACTAAGACTTTCCTTATATACCTAATACAAAGCATCTTCTCAGTCTCTCTATCACATTATCTGCCTTTATTTTCATCATGGAAATGATACTTCCTCATTTATTCATTTACTGTTATTTTATGTATGAGAATGTAGACAATGTATCAGCAAGGGTCTTACTGTGTTTTTCTCTGCCTTATCCTCATGGCTAGAAAATATGTGAAATTCAGTGCATGTAATGAGATCTCTTGTACAAATACACCTTTTGTCTGCATTTCTGATATTATATCCTTAGGTAGCTCTAAATAGAGTAATTGAATTCTGGTCAATTGTTTTCTAGGGAGTTGGTACCTGTATTAGGGTTGCCAGATTTAACAAACAATAACAAAAAAATACAAGAATACCAGTTGAATTGTAGGTAAAAAATAAATAAGATTTTAGTACAAGTATATGTTCCATGACATTTGGGACATATTTACACAAAAAAATACTCGTTGTTTATCTGAAATTCAAATTTGTTTGGGCATCTTGTATATTACCTAGCAATGCTATCTAGCTTTCCTTTAAATGCACTTCTGATAAAAGTGAATAAAAATGATGATGTTGTGGTCCCTTTTTTACCATTTAAAAAATATATATGTGACTTACGCATACACCAACTCACACATACCTCCCACAGGACTACTAAAAATAACAGAAAAATTTAAAAATGTAAATATGTACTTAGATTATAATCTGTTTCACAATCTATAACTTTTATTTTACTGAAAACCTGCTTGAAGCCCTAGTCATTCTGTACAAGACAGAGATGCTCAACGCAAGTCTTTCTTATATCCAGGCATGAATCTTGATCAGATCATAAACTTGTTTTGATCCCAGTGGACTTTAGGAAATGTTCTTCTCCCCAGATAAGCAATAACATGGAGGAAACCTGATTCTGACTGGGGTTTGGGGGTGTCATATGCACAGGGAAAGATGAGCAGAGGCCGGGCATCCGTGGAATCTAGAGAATGTTATGAAAATTGGAGTCTGGGATGTATTGGGTCACTGAGTATGTTCAAAAAAGCAACCTCTGGGATGGCTGTTTCTGATCTAGACCTTTCTCGGTATTCATTTAATACTTTGCAAGTATTTTTGGTCATGCTAAAGAAATCGAACCCTGTAAGTAGACATGGGATCATTTTTCTTTGTGAAGAAAAACTAGCAAAGAAATAATCAAGCTTAATATCAACGTAAACTTTCCTTTTACTGTTGTGTTTTTGTGTTATGGTGAATTCATGTAGGAAAGATTCTGATAGTAAGTGTGAGAATGTTACCAAAAGGTATTTTTGAGCTGTTTTTCTTCATTAATCCACAGTAAAGCTCTAACATGTCAGGAACTTGAAAAGGAAATATAAAAACCTAGGCACCACATTAAATGAAATGCCAGCATTGAAAAGTCTGAACTAGAAAAGGATTCTCATTAGGGGGTCTCTGCATTTTAAAAGCCTTAAAATTAAAATTGCTGCAAGTCATTTTCATAAATAGCTGAAATTTTTGGTTTATACTAGATTAGAGACTGAATTAGATGCTGAGAATATCCTGTCTATTATCGTCAACCAGAGAGCTTTCACTGTTTCATTCAGCTTTTCCATAAAATGTAATATTTTCTGAGTTCTTACCATTATTTGTTGGCAGTGCCTTTCTATCTGTGACCTAAGCCAGCAGGGTTTGTCATTTTCCCGAGTAGCAGTGGGAAAGGAAGGAAAGTACAAAGGGGCTGTCCTGGAATATCTGACTTCACCTGTTTATAACCATTACCCTTCTATTCAGAATTAGTGAATAAGTAATTACATTTCAATTCCCTGTTTATTAGATAATGGTAGCAATGGTTAATAGGCTTTGAGAGTTCAGTCTAGTGTGTATTAAGTGTGTATTTTTGACACTTAAACTACTATCTGAAAATGTTAAGCTTTCTTTTCCACTTACCTCCAATTAACACTGTTTAATAGTAACAACTTTCCAGAAAATCCACCATGAATTTGTCAACAGTAGCTAATTACCTGTGTGTAGCAGCCTGTTTCTCTTTTTCCTTATGCCTTTATGCCCTTAGATGTCACAGTGTTCAGATTCAGGGTATCAAGGAAAGAGCAAGGTCTCTCTTCTCAGAAGATCTGGACTTGAACTCTGTTACTAACCACATATTGGTAAATAACTAAAACACTGTTGAATCTCAATTTCTGTTTAGAACATGGAGACTCGATTATTTAATCAAGAAGAAAATGAGTATCCTAAGAAAAACACTTAGCATATTACACATAGTACTTGATATGTGTAATAGGAATTCAAAAAACATTACTTTCTCTGTGCCCAAGGAAAAGTCCTAGAGCCATTATACTTAGTGCATATTATATGCCAGACAGCATCTAATTGCTTTATATATATTATTGTCTTTAATCTTCACAATTTTTTATACAGTAGTTTCTACTATTTTTGTCATTCCCATTTTGTAGAGGAAGAAAATGAAATATGAAGGCTCAGAGATGTGAGACACTCTCAGGTGTGTCTTATTCTACATTGGCTCCCTTATCTACCTGGTTATGTAATCTGTTAGCATACAATCACTTGGCTATATATTGCACTAAATCATACTCTTTAAGCTTCCATCAACTATATTTAAATTCAAGGATTCAATGTGTCTTAATTGCCTAAGTACAATGCCCTATTAGGCACTGTGGAAAAATATACATCTGACTGGGAGTCTCTGTCCTCAAGGATCTCAAGATTGGAAGCAAATTATATTAGTTCCAACCACAAATCCATTGACTGAAGAATGAGGCTTACTGTATGATTACTAGAACAAAATGAAGAAAACCTTGTTGTATTCTCTTGGGCTACTAGAAATTAGACATTGTTAATAGAGATAAATTGCCAAGACATGCAACTGAGAACTTATACACATGCTAATGAAATCTGGTCATCAAGGCAATTTACTAAAGTTAAAGCAATTCAATTAGAAGAAACTGAATAATGGATATGAAATTGACTAAAAGAAGTAACTCTAAATTTATACACATAAAATTTATTTTCTTTCTGAAACTGCAGGAGGAAGTCATAAAATGTAGACCTAAAATTATTGGCGTTTAGTCCCAATTATAATAAAAACTTGAAAACTAAAGCTAGTTTGATTCTGTCTCCAGGAAGTATTGGAATTTTTGAGATAAGAGATGTTCATTTAACACATGAATATCATATTCTCTGATTATAGGAGAAACTCCAGAGTGACAATTTAATAAAATGTAATTAGAAACTGACAAACTAGTAAACTTTGTATAGCTCAAAACAAAGCTCATACAGGACAAGAAACGGGAAATTAATGCAGTTGTGTGCTGTAATCTCTGTGCTGTTCAGGGCCTGAGTACCAGCATTGGTTTCAGTATTAAAATAATGGAGCCGTTAAGACAGAGTCATTTTAAAATGTTAAGCATATACATTCACACTATGGAATAGAATTTTATTCTTTCCTAAACTGTAATAACTAGATTGTCAAGGAGGCATTTGGATTATTCATTTATTTCAAACAGCAAGGTAGCTGCATTAGATTGAATGTGAAACTATCATTTTGGTTGTTGATTGGCCAGAATATTATTTACTTGACTTTGTATGTGAGTACAGATAATGATTTATCAACATTCTTAACACAAACTTTGGTTGTAAATAAGAGAAAGAATATGGTGGGTTATTAAATTCTAGCTGTTCAAAGATATTTCTTTGACCTGTCCTTTCCTACCTGCTACAATATTCAAGTCTCCACTGAATACTATAAACAGTTTCTGGCTAAATAGAAACATAATTGAATTTTAACTAACCATGTCAGAATATTATCCACAATACTAGTGTTTTTGGTCTCAATATTATTTCCCAGGATGCTTAGTACTACTTTCAGTTTTTCTGTAATTACTCAAAACATTTTGTAAGCTAATTTTTGGAAATTACCATTGCAATTGAAATCATGTTTATGTGAATATTCAAAATTACAGTAAATATACTGTAATATATATTTTAAATAGATAAAAAGTTATAGAACAAATGTCTAGGAAAAAATTTATTCCTACATATGAATGTATGTGTGTGCTGTGGAAAAGATTTTGGATGGATAAACAATAGCTGGTTATCTCAGGAGGATGAAATTAGAAAATGAGAGAAAGGTGTTTAAATTTCATTTAGTATTTCTTGAAATTATTTTAATTGTAAAGATGTACAACTTAACATAATTAAGAAAATAAATTAATGAAGCTGTATTTAAAGAAATGTATAGAAAAGGAAAATACAAAGAAATGCCTTTCTTCCCACAGGGGAACAAACACAGCATGACTCCTTAGGACCTTCTCAAAGTGAGGAGTAATATGATAAGATTGATGAATTTAAACAAAAAAATGACGGTCAACACTTACTTAGAATAACATATTCCAAATATTATATTAAGATACATTTTCTTTGATTCTCACCACAATTCAATCTTGAGAAGTTGAGATTTATAGAGTTAAATAACTTGCCCAATAAAACAGAGCTACCGAATGGTAAAGTCAGAATATTCACTTTTTAAATCCAGGACCTGTGTTTCTAATTACTGCATTATACCATCCTGTTATATTTCCACAAAACCCGTATATTTCTTCCTAAAGTTCTCTTTTTATTTGTACCAGGGAGTCAAGTGAAAAACAATAAAAAATTATTCTTTAATTGAGATATCTTGCTGTCCTGTTGAAGTTATGACACTACTTCATTAAGAGGTAATAGATTTTATTACCAGTTTTTTGGAATTTCCAGGATGATTTTGCAAGTTAAAACTTAAAAAAAACTTTCTCTTTGTCTTCACCACACTCTGTTACATGAATCAATAGCATAAAAAAAAAAATCTCTAATTTACCCTCATTTGTGAGTATCCATATACACATATGCAGTATACCCTGTCTCCCATTGAATCAAATTTATTTTTAAATATTTGCTTCTTTGTTTCAAATATAAATTTGACTCAATATGTAAAAGAGAAGGTGTCTCTTAAGAAATTTATCTATTTGAACAGACGATTTTCTGAGATTATTGCTTCTTTTGGTTTACAGTCTTTCAATTCACTTGAATTTCTAGGGGAAAAGAGCAGTCATTTGTAAATGTCCAGTTGCTCTCTGAATATTTAAGATGTATGAAACTTTGATTTACTAAAACTGGAGAATAATCACAATCCAGAAACATTCATGTTTACCCCTTGAATATAGTCATTACTGAATATTTGTGACAATTGGTACACTCTAAACATTTGCAGAATAGGAAAACCATAGAAAATTGAACAGCATCATATGTATTTCCAATGTTTACTCCTAATAACAGATAGTCTTTTAATAAAAACGGACCCACCTCCTTACTATGAATCCCTAATAATCAATTTTGTTCTGGATTTTATTAATGGGTTATAACTTTTAACTTACTGTGAGTTTGGAAATGTTATCAATAAACTTTTCTACGTCACAACATGTCTTACTAGGAACAGTTACTGAAGGCTGTGTTGTAAGGTACGTTAGCTTGGAAGTGGTGAATAGGTTACATAAAAGGGAGTAGTATGCTGAATGCACTGAAATAAGTCATTGGATTTTGTCATTTTAAACAAGTCATTTTACCATGCAGAACATCGCAAACCATTTTCTTTTCTGGAATGTATTTTGCATTGATTCTCTTATTCTTTTTGATACTATTGTTTTATTATCTTTTCTAATGTTAATACGTAGCAACATTTGTTTACATTTCAGACAAAATTTGTGTTGAGTTGAAGTATTATGTATTTATACTGGAAAATTATTTTTCTATAGCTTTTTATAAGTTTAAATAACAGAAGAGGAACAACAACAGTTTCTCTTTGTTTTGTTTCTATCAACTATCCTTGACTGTTGAAGACAATTTTTGGACATAGTGGAAAATAGGTAGTAAGTATTAGGACTATGCTTTGTTAAGAAACCATCAAGGCCTCCTTCATTTGGCCAGAGTTTTTCAGTCCAGCACAAACACATTGGGGAATTACCTTGACTTGGTGATATTTGGGTATGAGTGACAGACTCAGAATGGAGAAAGCAACTAAATACACACCGAAGAATGTTTATTCTAGAATTAGAGAGGCCAAAGCAACAACTAGCCATAATAGTTTTTATGCACAATTTTTCAGAGATACAAAATCTGCTGTAATTTTGGTTTCTTAGTTTTGAAGTCTTAAGGCTAACTTGCTTCTTGGGATTTTTGGAGTCTGAGTTCTGTTTAGAGGGATTCTAAATAAGATACAGTTCAAATATTTTTCCCTTTTAATTTTCACATTTCAATACTAGAATTAATGCATCTCAACGTGAGAGATAAATTATACTATAATGGTAGTTTAGAAATAATCCTCAGTGATTACTAACACTTTCTTAGTGGAACCTGCCTCAGGTGACATTATAGATTGAATTGTGTGCTCCTAAAATTCTAACATCCAGTATGACTGCGTGTGGCATTAGGGCCTTTAGCAAGGTAAGTAAAGTTAAATTGAGGTCATAGGGATGGGGCCCCAATCTAAGAGAACTGATGTCTTTATAAGACAGGAGGAAACGTTTGGGATACAGGCACACAGATGAAAGGCCATGTGAGGACACAGCAGGAAGGTGACCATCTCCAAGCTAAGGAGAGGTCTCTGGAAAAAGAAAAAAACAAACCTGCTGACCCCTTGGTCTTGTATCTTCTCACTGCCATAAGGGCTAGAAGTCCATTTCTATTGTTTAAGCCACCTACCCGGTGTTGCTTTATTACGGTAGCCCTAGCAAACTAATAAAGATACTTCGAATTGAACTTTAACCAAGGGATTGGTGCTTCTTATATTTGAATTTCAAATCAAGTCTGCTACAAAGGAAATAATACATATTTAATAATGGAAATACATTGTTAAATGGCAGCTAGGGCTATCATTAACAAGTTACCAAAAAATAGATACCTTAAGCAATGGATGTTTATTGTTCCGGAGTTCTGGAGGCTAGAAGATTGAAATCAAGGTACTGGCACGGTTGGTTCCCCCTGAGGGCTGTGAGGTGAGCATCTATCTGGTCCAGGCCTCTTGCCTTGGCTTATAGGTGGCTGACTTCATGTTCATATGACGTTTTTCCCGTATGCATGTTTATCTCCGAAATTTGCCCTGTTGAAAATGACATCAGTCATATTGTATTAGGGCCTACCTTGATTGGTTCATTTTAATTCTATTATCTCTGTAAAAACTCTGTTTCCAACTAAGGTCACAACTGAGATACTGAAGTTTCTAACTTCAGTATTTGACTTTTGGGAATACAGTTCAACCTAAAACAGGAGCTTTAAGAATTTTGATTTAGAGAATGAACCCTCACAATTTTGTTCTGCCTTTTTGGGTCAGTGAAATAAGAAAGTGAATTATGATTTTACAAATATTTTCTTTTCAGAATCTAAATGGCAATCTTTGCAGAAATTATTTTAAAGAAAAATTTTCTAGACATGACTTTTGTTATTTTTGACTTAAACTCTGACTTGTATCTAACATTTATTTACAATGTATTTATAAAGTGCAACAGGATTATAATAAAAGATATTTCTTGGGGAAGCAATAATCACAAAGTCGTTAGCCCTGATCATCCTTGAATTTAGTTAGTGCAGAAAGAGGTCCAACTGTACAGCAACATGAACTATGAATCAGTCTGATTTATACATGTTGTACTCTTTGTTGGCAGAGGGGACATTTTTTGATGGTTAATTTGTAAATGATTCTCACTAATGTCTTTATTATCTGTGAAGTATTTCTTAAAAATAGAGAATCAATGCCTGTTGACTATGCTAAATAGATACGTATCAGATGGATGGCAGTGCTTATGTATAACCAGATTTTCATGTGAGTTGTGGGTATCCGTTATTAATTTATAAAAACTAGTATAGTGTATTAAAGAAAAACATTGTTGAGTGCACGTTGAGATTAAATCCAAAGAAGAATGATTTGAAATGGAAAAGTTTGGTCTAAAAGCAATTCATGTTGGTCTTTGGTATGTGAGACTAGAGAGGGTTTAATTTGAATTACAGCAGAGTAGTTGTGTGTTTGTGTATTTACTGAGGTATGATTTATATGCAATAAAATAGATAAATCATCAGTATTCAGTTCAATAAGAATTTTAACATTTATACAGTATAATCACCACCCAAACATGTAGAACATTCTGTCACTGCAGAAAGCATGCCTGTGCATAGTTTCAGTCAGTTCTGAATCTTCAAAAGCAACTCATTGTTTAGATTCATATCATTATAGATGAGTTTTGCTTTTTCATAAATTTCATATAGATGGAATCTTACATTTTGTACTTTTTCTTGTCTTGGTTCTTAACAGAATGTTTTGAGATTTATTCATGTAGTTTTCTATACCTGCAATTCATTCCTTTTTATTTCTGAGTAGTATCGTCTGAAGATTTCAAAATGTGTTTATCTAGTCTCCTTTAATGGAAATTTGAGCTGATTCCAGGTTTGGACTATAAAAAATAAGGCCTCTGTTAGTATCTTTTACAAATATTTTTGTGGACACATTCTCCCCTCCTCTTTTCTTGGCCAAGTATCTAGGAGTGGGGTTACTGGTCGTAGGGCGAGAAACTACTAACCAGTTATCCAAAGTCAAGCTACTTTACATTCTTACCAGAAACATATAGGAGTTCCAGCATAGGTGTTTTGCTCATGTTTCCCTCTTTCTCTGAGAAATGGTTAGAATTTTTTGAATAATTCCCAAGGCTACAATTTCTATAAGGCAATAAGAACACAAGCATCACTTCTCTCTAATTATACTAGAGTGTGACACAACTGAAGTCGGGTGTCAACTCAACCTTTCCTTCTATGACATTCTCATCAGATCACATTGTTGTAAAATGGCTCATAACAACGGCTGCAGTCATTACCAGAGCGACCTGCAAGAATAGGGCGTAGAAATAGAAGAACTGGCAGACTTTCAAAAGTGGGAGAGCTTGACAGTATTTGAGTGTATGTGTGAGTTGAAACCCAGAGAATGTGTGCCTAGTAGGGATAGGGCACAGCCAGGATTTCAGAAATTCTACCAGTGAAGTCTAAGTCAGATAAAATATTATTACTCCTTGCCAAATGGGCTAAGGGAAAATATTAATATCAGATTGAAGTTGGAATGGTGTCCAACAGATATAGAGACAGGTACAGGTGTTTTGCATATGGCCTATAAACAACTGTAGGAAGAAACTTTTTTATAAAAAAAAAAAGACTCTACTTCTTAATTACTTTATTTAATAACTAATTGCTAAATACTTACAGTGGCTGAGATTGAGAATGAACATCAGAAGTATCACTACAGTTGATCAGTGAGTCACGTAAGTTTTCTATTAGGTTGAAAGAAATTTTTTTGTGATCTTCTTTGGTTAACTGAATAGCATAGACTATTTATTAATTAAAATAAACAACCAAATCCTTCCTGTGTCTTCATCGCATATGTTAGGACTTTTGAAATTTCCAGTAATCTAGACAGAGTTACTCACTCCAAAATATTCATGGAGAAAATCTTTACAGAGTAAGTAAATTGTCATTGAAAAATTGCTACTTCAAAGATTTTCCATTTCTAGAGCAGTCATAAAATGTATACATCTTCATATTTATGATTTTTCTGAACGTTCATTTATAAATTGGTTACTTGAGATTCCAAATACATTTTCATATAAATTAAATATCATGTGGTCATTAGGTCAGACTCCAAACTGTGTATCATACACTGAGGTATAATAAAATCACAGGATGCCTAGGTTGGGAAAGATGATTCTGTAATACTACAGGTCATATTGAGACCACAGGGGAAATAATTTCAAGCTCCGATTTAGATTCAAGAAATACATTAGCCAAATGCCCTAACAGTAGTAGATCAGATTTGCACAGATTTCTCGCACCCTATTCACTTTACTTTGGCTCCTGTGATGTCTCTGGCAGGGGAAATGATATTTAAGGTGCTTTCTGGGCTAAGTTATGAAAAATAAAGTTTGTACCAGCCACCTACTCTGCCAACCAAAATAACACCCTCTACTAAACTAACTACATGAAACTTTAACAGTTCATAGAAAGTTCAGGAAAGTCCTTCATAGCCACATGACATGGAATACAGAAGCTGTGTTGTTGGGACAAACACCCCGCTGACTTCAGGCAGCCGCAGTTTGGAAGCTGTTTATCTTGCTCTCACTTCCTTGGTAGTGGGTTTGGGAGTCTCGTCTAAGTTTCCTGAGGGAAAATAAATGGATTCCAGTCACTTATTTCCTACTTCTTTTACTCAGCTCAGGATTTAAAGTTCGTGAGAAGAAGTCCAACTGGCCAAGTTACCATCAACTCTTTCAAATTCACAGAGAGAAGTTTGGAGGGGAGGCTCCAGTCTCCAGACGATGGCAGTGGGGAGGTGTAGTTCTCAAAAGGAAATCATATTATTAGGGTGTGAATGGATGCTGAGGGCCTCAAACAAATGAGAAAATTATGTAAAACTCTTCCAAACTCAAGATTCTTGATTTTTTTTCTGAAGCATCTCTTCTTGGCTTGTAGATGGCATTTCCTTCCTCTGTCTTGACATGTTTTTTTCTCTGTGCATGTCTGTGTCCATAAAGATAGCAGTTGTATTGCCTTAGGGCCCAACTTAACAGCTTTATGTGCTGTTAATTCCCTTTTTAAAGGACCTGTCTTTCAACATAGTTACATTATGAGGTACTAGGTTTTGGGACCAGAGCATACATATTTTGCATGGGATACAATTCAGCTTGTAACAATGATATTTAAAGACTCTCTGGAAATTCATTTATAGGAACTCTGAATTGGAGAACCCCTATGCACTAGGGAAAACATTCACTACATTTTTCTAGATTCTTGGAATTACATTAAACTGCGGAAGAGATTATAATGAAGTGTTTGAAAAATATGCTTTCAATTTTTCACAATGAATGGAAATCCTAATCAGAAACTTAATACTTTAATCAAGACTATTTTCTAAATATATATATAAACAAAGTTTTATGACTTAATTTTTCCTCCTAGCATAAGGGAGCTTTGTTGACCAAACAGTATTAGATACAGATCAGACACTTGTTCAAACAAGAACACTGATTGATTCACTAAGGGATCTATTATACTTATTAGATTATTTTGTATTGTGATTCTAGAAAGTACTATCCATTATTAGTATGCCCTGAAAATTCATTGTGAAATCACTTTATCAGTAACACCATAACTGCCTTACAAATGCACAATTAAAATAGCTGTTTCTCTCTAGAGAACTTATTTTCTTAATTCTTATAAAATATATAGATCATCTCTACCTAAATCAGTCCTTGACTTGGTATTTGATGAACTTTTCATTTGGTAATACCTTACTCCAAAATCTGTTTACTTATAAATGATGTGTTTGGTGATAATGATAATCTTCTTGGTAGGTGTGCAACTCCAGGGAATATGTGATAGAAATCTGTGCTTAAAAATTTTTTGTTCAGTGCTTAGATAGCAGTCACCTTACGTGAAATCTCGGCACAGTATAAAAAGTCAGCAAGGAGCAGATCAAGATGATAAATTGTCTGTTTTGGCCATTTTCAAGATCCTCCAAGTGAAGGATTCTTTTCATAAATGCCAGCTATACTAAAATGCAAAGCATCAACCTGATAAAATAGTGCATATGGCCATTCAATTAGATTATACTCTCCCTCTTGAAGGAGAACTGCAACTAATGGCCCTAATTGCCTCTGAGAGCTTGGGACATTTTTATTTCCTCCCTACATGCTTTATATTTCATTTCAGCAACAAAAGCTTTCTGTGATAATGCCCTTACACTTTAATTAGAGATGTGAAGTCTGATTTTAGTGTTCAAACAGCCCACTAAAATGGAAATTGTAAATATTTTTGAAGAAGAAATACTAGCAGAATTGTGCTAACCTCTACCATTAAAATTTATTGTGAATATAACATGTGCTAGGTTTAATTAATTTCCATTATCCATCAGAAAGGCTACATACCTGGCAAAAAATACTGAACAGATGTACAAATACTGGAAGAGACTCTCTTGCTGAAAAATTCCAAAGGTGTCTTTCAGTATGTGCAGCCTCCTGCTAGAGGCTTCATAAAATGGTAGCAAACTTTTCACAGTAAGATGTGTTTTGGAGTGTCTCTTCAGCATGGAACCAGATTCCCTCTCCTAGAGGTTTAAATTGAGTCTACTTTTTATGGTATATGTAAACAATGACCCATGCTGTAGTGTTATCGTATGGATTTAGGAAACAAACTATGTAAAGAAACACCAAAACCAAACAGCCATTCTGTGTGTCTTCACTGAAAAAAAATTTAAAATGATGTCTAAATATACATGTATATTTAGCATAGGTAACTTGTAGGGATGTGCGTTTTATTGATAGTATTTAAAATTTTCTGTTCCAGATGGTTACCATTTAGGCAGTACCTACAATACAGTGCTAGGTGTAAGTTAGAAGAAATGGTGACAGGCTGTCCCATTCTCACTGGAAATGTGCAGTCATTGATTCTGTGTAGAAAGTATAGGAAGTAGGGTGTCTCTTCTACCTCAGTTCTTCTTCCTGTATCCTCGTGGGGGATAAGTGGTAAAGTGAAGACAACCAGAGCATCTCTGTCACAAAAACTGTCCTCATGCTTGTTCTGTTTGGCAAGATGCTGTGCAGTGAACTGCCCACATCGTGTTGCTCCGTCTCATGATAATCGAGGCTACCTGGCATGCTCAGAAACCATGATGGCAACAGCATACCCACAAAGAGCAGGCGAGAGAAAGTGAGAGGGAGCTTTTTAAGAAGGAAATGCCATTCTTTAGCTTTTGTGATTAGCACCATTTCTCTCTGATTGTTCTAAGGAAGTCTGTTGACAGCCAGGAATTTTTCCCACAGCGCGTGGCCTAAGTTTCTAGAAGTAAGACACTCACCATCTTTCTTTTTGGTCCTGCTCTGTATCTCTGTTGTGCCTTTTACTGTCAAACAGCAGAAGGACTGCACAAAGGAGAAGATAGACGAGAGGAAAGGATTGATGATGAAAGGAAGGATTTGGGGGTTGAGATGAGGGTGGACACGAAGAGAAAGGAAAGAGACTGATGTGGGACTACTGAGGTGTAGAAGATAAATGGCCATAACTGTGCTCTCCTCCTACTTGAGTACACCATACATCACCAGTGTCTTGAACAATGCTAGGTCTTGAAAACAGCAGCAGCAAACCGTAACAGGTTCTGGAGATTTGGGAGCCTGGAAACCTACAGGAGTCCCCCTCGAATAACAGGCAAATTTCCTGTGCTCAGGTTAGTCTAATTTCCCTCCTTCCAATGTTGCATCATCTTTTAATTCCAGCCATGAGAAAGAAAAGCCAAATGGAATTCTCAAGAATCTTTAGTCCTTCAGCAGGATATCCCTCCTGGGGCCAGGCACTGGGATAGTTTGACAGCACTCTTGAGAAGATAGTCTAACTTGTCTCCCTGGCAGTGCAACTCTTTTTACCTGTAACTGCGTTTAGATGAATGTTTATAAAACTCTGCTTCTGACCTGTCACCTCCTATGGATCATTGAAAAATGGATTTCTATTACAAGATAAAATATAAGCACTGAGTCTGAAATTCAATACCCTACCTGCACAGTCTGTTCACCGACTGCCTTTGCAAACATCTCTCTAGCTATTTCATGTCCCACAGAAACGGTCCTCTCCGCCCTCCACCATCTCCTAGATCTGCCCACTGAGCCACACAAATGATTTCCACACCTGAGTCTTTGCTTACAGCCTCCCTTCTCTCTTTCCTTTTCTCATTCACATCCCAACTACTCTTCTTAACATAATTTATGTCCCGTGTTCTCAGAGATGCTGTCTTCAGACTACATTGTCCAATAATCATTTCCAAGCTCCCACTGTACTTCTTCACTGACCACTGATGTAGCACTTGTATATTGGTAATGAACTTGCCATGGGCATCTTTTTACTCTAAAATTTATAAATTTTGATAAATAAGATTAGAATCTTTTACCATTTATAGAATTTGGTGTAGTATGATATACATAGCATGTACTTATAAATTAAGTGAGTGAATACGGACTTCAAAGTTATTTTGGTTTGGATCCTGCAGATAATTATTTAAGGCAAAGTTTGATAACCAAGTAACTGCAAATTAAGAGCATAGTAAGTATTAAAACCATACTAATTTATAGACATATACATGAGTTACTCTACAAAATAGAATAAGAATCACTTACAAAATTTTAAATGTAAAAATATAACTTGAACATTTCACTTTATTTGCTACTTAAATTAAAAGAAATTAATATCTTTTGTTGACTTATGATACTCTGTATTAATTCCCAATTAATTAATTTCCAAAAAAAGAATAGGTTGACCTAGAGTTAGTGAACATGACTCCATGAATGCAATTGTATTCTTAATAAAAATAACAAAAGATATGCAACTAGGCCATATTTATGAATTGATGAGGACTTAACTCTTCCAAGTTCTGAAAGTTCAGAATTAAACTACTACGGTAATTGGATTCTGTTCTTAATTCCAGCATCAGAAACTGTACATTGAAATGCCTTTCACAAATACAGTGATAGGAAAAATCATCTTTTCCTGTCTTGTTATTAAGAGTTGATGTAAGAAAATACACAGTAATAAAAAGGGCTTTTGCTATCTACAGGAAAAATGCAGCTAGACCATTCTCCCCTTCCTATTAGAAACGTCAGAAAGCCTTTTCTTTCTCTTTCTCTTTCTTTTAATCACAAGTACAATCTGGAGCAGAAGCCAAGAATAAACTTAATCTTTTGGTGAGTTTCAGGCCTTTGGCAATTATACAGGTTGGCTCATCAAGCAGGCATTGATTGTTAGCATTAGTCAGGAGTATATAAACACTTATAAATATTGCATGCCAAAGAGAAGCTGCACTTAGATGGATGATTAATAGTCCTGTTGTTGGTAATCTGTTGTATCTCTTTTGCATGGAAAAAGCAATTAGAAACACATTTCCGACTATCCCAGACAGACCTTATATGCTTCATGGCGGAAAATTAAAATTTTAGACATTGCAAAGAACGTAATAAATGTACCTACTCTCACCACATGGTAATGGTACCTGGGGGACCTGGACAAGCTCATAAGACCACATTTGACTTACCTTTCTTCCTTTTCATAATCTATTTTTGTAAAGCCATGAATTTATTTTGATGGTAGATTTGTGTGTGTGTGTGTTTGTGTTGTGAGCAAGGGAGGGGAAGAGAAGGAGAGAGAAAAAAATTGTTTCAGAAAAATAAGTATTAAAGCACAAATAAATGACAATGTTGACAACTGTACCATAATAAACCTGCAAGTCAGGAGTGTAAAACAACGTTCCAGAAATGAATTTTACTATCAAACTTCCAGAGTCTTATTATAACCTTTGAGTAAAATTGATTTTTTAAATATGAGAAAAACCCTTTATTGTATCCTTAGAGTTTTTCATTATATCCACTATAAATTAGATATTATAAATCAGGTAAGTCATTCTGGGCTAAAAACTGCCATATCAGGTTTCCGTCTGGGAGAGAATTATGACTTGTGTTATTATCATCACTTACACTGAGGAAACGCTTACATTTTAGGAAGACTTTTTAAAAATCAGTTTAGGGTGAGCAGAGAGTATTGAGCGAAGTTCATGTTACTAAGAATTCATTAAAAATCCTTCACAGGTATTTCCTTTTCTTCCCTTTAAATTGCTATGGATACCTGGATTCTTTTCTTTTTCTTTTTCCCAGCAGAGAAATTGGGTTTACAGATGCCCAAAGGTCTGAATTCAGTTCCTACAAATAACTGCATCTTTTCTCGATTGTTACTGTCATATGATCACTACACCTGAGTAATGAAAGAAACAATCGAAAGAGGATATTGTTTTAGAATTATTAGGTTGATGCTCATCTTCTGTATTTCAGAAACACAAGTTTCATACGTATAAATATATTTTTCAGATTCTAATATACATATAGTCAAATTCTAGACTGGCATAATGGTAGCATTTTCTATTAACAAGACCTTACTGATATAATTAAAAACTGAAATGTATGCAGTATCTCTTTCCTTTGTATTCTTCTGGAATGTCTAACCCATAAAGCAAAACTTTGAATGGGATAAAGGTAAGTGTGGAGGATCCTGGTAATGAATATAGCACAGAGTGGATGATTGTTCCAATTTGCCTTTGATTTAACTTAACTTGGAAGTGTGCTTTTTGCGTATTGTGATCACCGTTATCTGTCCTTAGGATCCTAGTACCCAGCTATTTCACGGTCTTTCTGTGCTAACAAAAGTGATTTTGGAGAAAGAGAAATGACAGTGACAAGAAAGGGAGACAGATGAGAGGGTATGCTTACAGGTAATGAAACAATGCCATTTTCAAAAGCACATCTAATACACACTTTCCCGTAGTTAAGATCTCTACTTAGCTGCGCTTACTGCAGTGTTCCCAGTTAGGAGTAAAATCCCCACATAGAATAAACTCCTAAAGTAACTAATTTTTTGTTACTCATATAGCAGAATTTTTCCTTAGTCTGTGAAATAAGAAAGAGAAATCCATTCAGTGTATTGACCAGTAGGAAGAGCTTATCAGATAAACCAAAGAATGCTTGCTTGAGTCTCTACAGAACTGCTTTCTTATTAAATAGTTCTACCTTACCTTCATAAATGCTAGTCCTACAAATCGTGCTTTTGTGGTACAGCCTTTTTTTTGTTGTTGTCAGATTTTGAGATTTTTCTGGATGATCCATAGTCTTCCCCTAGTTCAAGTATTCTTAGCGAGGTCCAAGACCACATAATAAACTTTCTGGATTGACTCGACATACATGATTTTTCAAGGCCAAGTAGATGGTCAATCTAATGCTTCACTAGGGCCAAAAAGCCCGACTCTAGCAGTTGTTAGTCCTCATCAGAAAACAGGTTGCTGAGATTTCATTTGGAAAAAACACCTCTTCTCCTCTCCAGACAAAGGTTTGAGGGAGCCAGAGACATGGTTCAGGTACTGCGTCTGTGACAGCTTTGTGGCAGAGCAGTATTCCGTAACTGCCCATCTAGCTGGGAGAAAGCTTTATCAGACACATTTACTGTTCCCGTTGCAAGTGGTGTTCTGCAGTGTTGCCCTCCATGCCAATTGTGTGGCTGTGTTTTGGGCCGTGTGGATAATGCACCACTGAAATTGTCATTGGTTATTTTGGCTTCAGGAAGAATCTAATTACATTGATTTTGTGGCAGTCTCATTGTTTGCTAAGAATTTGACTTAGGTTGAAAAAGTGAAAATGGCCTGTAAAATGGTTGATTTCATATATCTGTTTTTCATTACACAGGTACCTATAAAAAGCCATTTATTTTCTAGAGAATTGTAGTGAAACAAAATATGGCCACAGTTTAATCACAGTTCTCAAATGTGCAGCGATACCCATGGCCTCCCTCTGCCTCAGCTCGTTTCTCCGCATGTTCTCCTTACATCATTTTTAAAACTGCTTTTCTTTTGGACTCTGGAGGACAGCAAAGCTTTGGGCAACTTCATCTCTGAGAATGATTCTACCCTTTGCAGCTTCTGATCCCTCCAGTGCTATTTTTCTGAATGGATTTGTTTTCGTTCAGCAATGTTTAGAGTACACAAACCAAACTGCATGTGAAATACTGCCCACCTGCAAAAGCTCTCAAAGGGCACTGAATGAGGTAACCATGCCATGCAGGAATGATTGTTTCTGGGATAAGAGGATGGAACTATACAAAGGCAACGCTCTCTAGGTAAACCTGAAATGAGTCATTTGACATATTTCAAGGGGCAAACAGAGCAGTTTAAATAAGACTTGTTTAGTATCAGAAAAGATAGAAACTGATAGAGCTATGTGTTTGTTTGCTTAGATTGGCTCCACGTTTGCCAACCCTAAAGATTAGCTTTTCTTATATATAATATCCTTCTTTTCTTAACTCCTTCCTTTTTTCTCCTGTCAAGAATTTCCAAGTGCAAATCTCTATTCCTAAGAACACATGAAAACCTCTCAAGTTCATTGTACTCTTTCCTTGAAATGCCTATTGACATTATCCAGATGCTTAATTATATTTACCTCATGATTTCACATTATTGGTTACCATAAATATTTTCTCTGTGAAATATGTCATAGGCAGAAAATTATTTGTATGTTTCATCAAAGAATAGGGAAAAAAAATCAATGTCCATATTACCCAGCTTAAATATAATTGCTTCTGATTTTGAAGCCCCTATGTGAAATATCTGTTTATATATTTTCCAAGTTTGCCACAAAATTGTCTTCTTACTGTTTTCTGGAGTTAATTTTATATTCCAAATGGAATCCTTCCTCAGTTAATGTGTTCAAAATCATATCTAAGTTTGTGGCTAAAATACATATATAAATATTTATACAAAATAAAGGAAATTATTCTTTATGAACTTGGGATAAGAAAGGATTATTTTTAAACAAGATATAAAAACACAAACTGTAAGGAGAGAATGGGACGTTTGTACTACATTAAAATGAACATTAATTTTAATTAAAAAGTAAAGAGAATGTAAAAACCCAAAATCATACCACAAACAATTATGTTTGTGTAGATATTTTTTCTCATCAATCTGAAGACAGTATTTCATTCTCTTCTGACTTCCTTTTTCGCTATTGAGAACTGTCTGATTGTGATTCTTTTGTATATATATCAACTGTTCTTTCTTTTGTTGCTTTTTAGACCTTCTCTTTTACTTATTTTGCTCTGCTATTTTACTATGGCATGTCTAGCTGCGGATTTTCTTTTTATTAATCCTGCTTGTGATTCTTTAAGTTTCCTGAATCTGAGGAAGGATATCTTAGAGAAAGTCTAGGGTATTATTTACTGTTATTCCATTGAATATGGCCTTTCTCCTAATCTTTCTATTCTCAACTCCTCAAAATAAGATTAGGCAGGATTGGGCTTACTTGCTTAATCCTCACTATTTATATTTTTTTAATTTGTCTTTCTGAATAATTTTCTGTAGAACTATGTCCCACTTCACTAATTCTTTCTGCAGCTATGTCCAATGGCTTTTAACTTGAAGCATTAATTATTAAAATTTGAAATTTTAATATTAGTATCATTTCCATTTTAATACTAATATCATTGATTTTTTAGTATATTTTCATTTTTAAAATTTTAACTTGTGCTGTTCTACAGACTTTTCAGAATATTTTGTTGATGTATTGTTCATGATAACGTCAATGTCCTTTGTTTCTTTACATGTAAATACAGTTTATATTTGATGATTTCATCATCTGCAGTTTAGGAATCTGACTCTTTAGTTTGACTTTTCTGCTGGGTTTATATGATTATATGATTCTTGTTGGGTTTCATTATTTTGTATGGGGACTGCTCTTTGGAATTCCATCAACAGGAAGGATTTGAGGCCTTTATTTAAAGAACATTTATATTTGTTTTCTCCAAACTCCTGTAGGCAAACTAACATGGGACTGCATTAGATTAAATTTTTGTTTTCATATCACTAAGGAAACAAACGATATGATTTCATGATACAAATGTGTGATTGTGAGCTTATGGTTAGGGAAGTTTTTGGTTTTTTCTTTTTTCTTTTCTTTTTTTTTCCCTTTCTACTCAATTCCATTTCAAGGCCAAATCAAGCAGGCATGCTTTAGCAGGTATTGGGTTTGTTTATTTTCGGTTTGTTTTCCTAATTCACTTACTGAGCGTGTTATCCTTTTGCTTTCTTTGGAGAATTCTGAGTGATATACTTTCTTTGGAGGCCAAGTTTTTTTCTCGTTTCTCTGGTGTGTGATTCTTTTAAGCCTCATGTATGGCCTCTGAAGATTGACAGATGACTTTCAGCCAGATGTTAACTTTATTGCTGCCTTGTCCTTATTCAATCACATATTCTCTTTTTTTCTGGCTTCTCTTCCCCTTACAATACTGCTAGTGCATATGTAAGTTAATATACATATATTAAATATTGCAGGATTTAGTGTTCTGTCTCAGGAATGGTTTCTCTTTTTCGGTTCTATCCCATCTTAGGATTTTTTTCTCATTGTAGTTATAAACTACTTTTAGGTATAAATATTACCATAGTTCTCACTGAAACTAGTGTATATCTTGCTTAGTTAATGTATTTAGAAGGTGCTAAATTTTCTAAAATGGATTAATGTTAATATTTACTCAATGACTGAAAATCTTGTATATGAGTTGCAGTCTTCACTCATGCGTATTGGAGATGTGTGTCAAATAAATAAAATCTCTATATTGAGATTGAATAAAATGCCTTTAATCTCTATAAGGCATTGTGTCAATTCCTGTGATCACAAGAGGCAGCAACTGAACTCAACTGGCTGAAAGTAATTTAAGTTGAATTTGATGCCTCTCAAAAGAGTAAAAGAAAATACCTTATTAATTTAAATTTTTATATAGTTGCTACAATCCCTGATGCTGGAAACATTTAAAAAATTATATATGTTGGACTTAATTGGAGTGGTGTACCCAGTTGAAACATAATCATTGAATTTTTTTAACTGACTAGTAAAATCTTTAAGTGCACTGAGTTTTTTAATTTAAATTTAATGTGCTAATTTGCTTCTTTGGAGTAAATATTAAGAATTCAGTCTAAGTTAAAAGCCCTTCCAAGGGTTTGGGGAGAGTGACTGAATTCCAGTATTTGTTCTCAGGAGGAGAGATCAAGATTAGTTCAATCTACCAAAAATAATATGTAACGGTGTAAGAATCTGAATGTGACTCGTTTATCTGAATTAAAGCGGAAAGCTGCTAATGTAACCCGATATTTTTCTCAGTAGACTGAGTTAATTGGTTTTAGAAGAAAACATCCCATAATATCAAGGGCATATGTTATGAATATGTCTTATCAATGATACTATCCTTGATCACTTAGCTGAGGTAATGGTTGTCAGATTTTTCCACAATAGTTTTTTTTCTTCCTTCCACAGTACTCTTTAGAAGGAAGTCACTATGAACATCCTACACTTTCCTTTTGGGGATTTATGTTCTACCTCCATAAGGAGGGAGTTGCTATTGCTCTCCTGGCATTGGAAATATGGTGCAACTTAATGTACCTTCCAATTCAAGAATTTAAATGATGGATAAAATATCTTTACAAATTCATTTAAAATGGATTGCTGAGCTGGTACAAAAGAAAATAATCTGACAACATGAACTTTTAAGAAAAACAGAACACTGGATGGTAAGGATATCTTTTATTTTGGAGATTTCCTTTGAACACTGGACATGATGAGCTTTCACTTTGATGGTAACAGAAGGTTTAAAAAAGGATAAAACTGAGTCACCCAATAATGGCACTGTGATGTGCCATGCAACCCCCACTTCATTGAACAATAATTTGTTCAAGCTGCTGAGAATGTTGCCAGTAGATAACCTCACTCTGTCAGAGTGTCAGGAAATGCCTCAGGGCTGGCCAGTGATCTCCCAAAGATGTTGGATGCCAGAGTACAAAGTCCCTCTTGGCTTCTCAGGACTTCCCTGAGGGCCATTCTAAACCCACCACTGAGACTTTCAAAGGGCCTGCATCACAGATGAACTTATCCCTCTGCACAATTCTGTTTTTTCTCTCTTGCTTACAAAGAGTTTGATCTCAGGGCTCTTCCTTATTAAACATCATGGATGTTAATTCCTCAGACTATGTACATCAGTAAAAAAAATTTTCAAATTAATAATTTTTTTGAATTTGCATTTTTCACTGAATATTATGTTTGTAAAATTCAACCATGCTCTTGTCTTCATGATATATAAATAAATTCTAGCTTTTGATAGGAGAAGCTGCAAAGGGAATTGCAAAGGGGTGTACACATAAGGAAGAGAGGAATTTGAGGCCATTAAACAATCTACCACAAGAGGTTAGACTTAGATAATATCATATAGTTTTCCTAAGAGTGTTTTGAAATTGCCCTAGCAATGTGTAAGATTCTATTGCTGTATTGATCTATATTGTGCAACACTTGAAAGTATCTAACTGCTTAATTTTTCTAGATTGAAATGGTATAAGATGATAAATCATTTTAGTATCAATCCACATTTCCTAATTACTTATTTTGAACATCATTTCATACATTTACCATTCATATATTTTCTTTTTTTATAAAATGCCTTATCAAATTGTTTGCTTTTTAAAAATTCGTTTATAGCACCTTTATATGCTTGAAAATATTTTGTCAGTAATATGTGTTGCAAGTATTTACTTCAAGCATGCAGTTTAGTGTTTGAGTTTTGAACTTTAAGATATCCATTGATCAAGAGAACTTAATCTTCATATAAAGTAACTTATCAAGTATTACTTTTTATTTTAGAGATTTGGGTTTCTTGTTTTAGAAATCTTTGTTCAATCTCAGATTAGAAATATTAGTTATATTAGTTATATTTTTAAATTTTCAAATGTTAACTTTACACACTTAAATTCTTAATCTATCTGGAGTTGTCTTTCTCTCATCTTTAATTTTTTCTTTCTTTTTCATTATAAAGTGGGAGATAAGTATCCAATTTTTTTCCCCTACAGGAAAAAAATTTAATGGCACTTTTATCTCTAATTTGCCGTTGTATCTTGGTCAGATACCAAAACTCTGTATATATATGATTCTATTACCTAGTCTGTTCCATTCAGCATTTAGTCTACCCTACACCAGTACCAACAATCTTATTTAATATGGTTTTATAATCATATTCACATATGGTAAAGCAAGTAAATCTATAGTTTTCTTCAGAATGGTGCTTTGCTCTTCCATATACATTTTAGAGAAAATTGCTCAAATATTATTAAAGTCCTGTTTAAGATTCTGATTGAAGTTTCAGTAAATTTATACATACATTTGGGGAGAAATGCCATCATCCATTGGGGAGAATTATCTTCACATCATGAAGTCTTCCCACCCACATGAGCTATGTCTCTTATTACTTCTAGCCATTTTTATTGACTTTTAGTAATATTTCATGATTTTCTGGGGGCAGGTGTTGCATGTCCTTGATTATACTTTGTTATGATTTTTAATATTTTCTATTTTAAATATTTTTAACATTTTTATAGCCTTGGCTAGTGTATGGAAATTCAATTGAATTTTGTATATTGATCTTTAACATTTGATTAAACTCACTTTATCAGTAGTTTTTGAAACCTTTTGCTTCTCTATGTAGATTCTACCATATGAAAATTGTGACCAGTTTGTTTTCTTCTTTCTTATTTTGTCTTCAATATATTTTTCTTATGTTATCACACTGATAAACACGATTAAACAGAAAGGGTGAGAATGGGCTTGTTTATATTTTATTAATTTTTGTGCAACATCAATGTCACTAGATAAAAGATCATTCTGATACAATTTACAAAGGTGTTTTCAAAAGGACAGTTGCTGCTGTTAATTTAGACTTCCTGTAAGCTACAATATAGAAGGAATAATACAGATTTCAAAGGGACAAAATCTTTGGTTCTCATGTTAGTCCTACACTCCCTGGGTGGTGGCTTTGGGAGTTTCTCAGGGAATTGATCTAATATGTGTCTCTTAGAGTTGAAGTGAGGAATCAGGGAGCAGGTTAATATTTGGAATAGAGCATGTACCTAAATAGATGAGGCCAAATATTACCAGATCTTACTGTGCTATAGATACAAATGGGGGCAAGTTAATATAGTGTATGAATAACTGCATTTCCTCTGCTTATCACACATAATAAGTATTTCTGGAAGTTCTCAGAACAGATTCACATGTGCTTCCTTATTATAGCCAGTTTCCCCCAGGCCTTTGCACTCTTTCGGCGAGTACTTCTCTGATGCAGGTGGCTCTTCTCTGATTTGTGGTCACCAGTGGTCCTTTAGACATGCTAAGAGCTGTTGATAATTGGTGCTGGTTTTATCAGATGATTGAGTGGAACTCTTGTGCTGTTCATAGCTGAGCTCTCTCTTGGCTGTCTCTGTCTCTCAAAAAGGCCAAATCACATTCTGGTCTTTCTCACTGTAACAAAAAAGGCTCCTGCCTCTTGGTGTACATGCTGGAATGATGATAATGCAGCAGCAGTGTCTATATCTCACAGGAAATAACTTTCATTTTTACTAACAACTTTATTTCTCCCTTGGGCTTGCATGTGGGGCTGGGGAGTAGGGATGGAAGTGAATTTGAATAAATTTCATACCCCTGAACTTGGAATCACTCCCCCATTAAACAACTAAGAGTTTCTTTGTAGCTTCAGTTCAAACCTAGGCACTGAGATTTCTTCTTATAATCAGGGTGGATTATTTAGCATAGATGCATACATAGATTTCTGTGAGACCCCATGCCACAAATTTGAAACACAAGCCAAGATAAATCGGAACCACAAGCAGTAGACAACGCTGCCTAGGACAACCAGAAATCACTCCTATAACAATGTAACAAAAAAAGATTGTGCATAGTATTTCTATCTGATTTAACCTTATATCAGGAAGGGAACACAGTGTAGTCTGAATAGCATTACTCCAGAGTAACTCAGGTTGGACTTCAGTCAGATTTTCTCGATTTAATTTTCACCAGAAGTTAGAATAAGTTTTTGCCAATTCAGGGTCTTACTCCTTGTGAAAGAGTTTTAATATCTATTTCACAGTTGCTGTTATTATGCATTTAAATTGACACTATTTTTGGAGGTAATTGCTTAGGAAGACGTCTCTATTGGACATAATTCTGTTTTGAGATTTAATTCTTAGATCAAATTTGTATAATAACATACAAATACTGTTATTTCTGTAAAACAGACCAATTCCATGATAAAGTAGGTGAAAGCAATTTTTGATCGTGCTGCTTGTAGATAAAACAGTACAGTGATTGTACTTTTCACTTTTTAATCAGGGATGGGTAGTTCAACCCAATCAAAGAGTGTTAGAGTATATGTCATGAATGACATTTATATATCTGAATTTGTGACTATAATTCTTATTTATATCATTTTTATGTTATGGGGCTGATTATCACCAAGAATAAAAATTTGACATTGTGTCATGAGCTATGTGTAACAGGAAAGCCAGTCACGACAACTGCCTGTCCAAGAATATATGAATATCTGACTTATGCAGAATTTAAATGAGAATCTCAGAATTTCTTAAATAATTTAATGCTTAAAAGAAGCCTAGTTCAAGTACTTTACTAATGACAGTAGTCACTATGCTGAATGTTAGGTCTGTTAGAACTTATTCTTCTTATAACTGAAAAGTTATGCCCTTTGACCTACATCACCCCTGAGAGTAGATCTTAAGCATTCTTCCCCCATCTCACACACACACGGAAGTCACCTATGTTAACCACTTGAAGTGATGGATGTGTTAGTTATCTTGATCTTGGTAACCATTCTACAACATGTGTATATCAAATCATCATGTTGTACATTTTGAATATATACAATTATATGTGTCAATTATTCCCCAGCAAAATTAAAAAAAAAATTTAAAGAAAGACCTAATTCATGTAGAACTGTAAAGATAGCCAATGGTATGCTTTTGCAAATGAGTATAGTTTGAAAATAGATATTCTTCATTTTCGAAAACAGAATTAAGAATTGCATTTTTTCTTCTGTTAAGTATGAATTAAGGCTATTTGAAAGAACCTTAGTGATATTAATAATATTGCATCATAGAGTCATAGTTTTATTATTTTCAGCTATATTGAGGTATAATTAATAAATAAATTTGTAGGATATTTGAGGTATACAGCTGATGATTTGATATACATAAACATTGTGAAGGGATTTCCACTTCGGGTTAATTAAAACATCTATTACCTCACATGTTTATTTATCTTTTTTTTTCCTAATGAGAACTTTTAAGTTCTACTCTTTTAACAATTTCAATTATATAAGTAAAAGTCATAATTTTCTGAAAACTGTCTTGAAATTTTTGAGCTAGATTTACATCCATGGGGATTATCAAAATTTCTGTTTGTCTCTTGTATCTGAAAATTTATAGGCTGTGGAATATATGACTAATTCTTTAAAGATAAGGCAGTAAGAACTGTTATGTAATGTTCTATAGGATAGGAATTTCTGAATTTCGCTATCAAAATCCTTCCAAGGCATGGGAGGTGTTTGTTACACAATAAATTGATACCCACTCACCTTGATGCTATTTCCTAAGGCCTGAAAAAGTAATAAGAAATATATTTTATAAGTTAACATTCCAATTCAAAGTGTTTTTGTTGTAACAAATCTGTACACAGAATTTAACAGCCACTTCTCTAGCATGACTTGAATTATTCTAATTGAAATACATCAGCTACCAAGTAAGGCCATAAGCTGGAGAGATTTTTTTTCTCCAATTGCACACCAGAGGATTTATTAACACAGTGATAGAAAAGCATTCTTTCCTATTATTAGGCCAACATTTATTACTGGCAAATGCTTGGTTAATTTTCATTTGATTGTCTTTCATCAAAACATTCTTCAGTGTATCTGCTTAGTAAAAGACTAAAGGTTACTTTAACATTTAATGAAGTAGGGATGTTATTTTCATGTCACATAGTGTTTATATCTCCTTTAACTGTAATCACTAGTCCACAAGTCCAAAAGACTGAGTTGAGTCATGATATCAAATATATTGAGCATTGATAAGTAACCTATGGCCAGCTGACCATTTAATGCCCGTGTAGCTTTGTAACTTGATCCATAATAGTACCATTATTGTGTAGAGGGAAAACGTGGCTTGAAGAGGTGAGATGACTTCTCCTGAATCATGCATGTGGGGACAAACAGAGTAAGGCCTGGAGAGTGGGCATTCCTAGATCAGATTTGTATGGCATAGGATCTTGAGAGGAGACAGACTCTGAGAGTTGGAAAATGATGACAGTGTATATGATGTTGATCAAATCAGTGCATGTGTCCTGGAGGCATATGTGCAAGGAAGGACTGAGGTCTTGCTCAGTAATGCTGTAAAGGTCTACATGAGCCATCCTGCTGCGTTTCAGATGGGTACTGTTCTTCGAGGGGAGATGAGAGGAATCTATTCTGGGACAAGATGAGTGGAGGATGGGAACTTAAGTGCATCAGGAAAGGGAAAAGAGACCCTCTCTTGACTCTAAACGTGGAGCCTCTTGATTCTAAATGTGGAGCCAGAGGGAGAATTTTTTCAGAACCCTAACATGATTCAGAGGGCCCTGAGAACAGGAGCTGTGAGTCTCTCCTCTGATGATTACTAGGGAGAATGTATAGTAATAACTGTGAATATAAAAATCCCTAAACATATTTGCAATGATAATGTTTGTAATAAAATTCAAATGATTACAATAGGAACACACAATTCAAATAAAAGTATAAATATTAAGAGTTACCATGAGTGCATATTTTATAATGAAACAGCAAAGGGAACTGGCTTCAGAATTGACATAGCAATAGCAAAATCTGCTCAAAGGCACTGCAGTATGTACTTGTTATAAAGCTTTTGGAATTTTAACTAGATTAATGAAGTCATTTAGTGACTAGGAAATACTAAAAGAATATTGCAGATACTGAATTTCCTGATATTTGCAGTGTAAGATTTATTAAACATAATGGTGTCTTAAAAGTGAATAGTATTCTGGTGCAAAAATTGTGTTCCTCTCTACCATAAAAGATTAGATCTGAGACTACTGACAACATTCAGGCTCTCTCTCTAATATCATGGTGTAACTCAGCTGAAAATTGTTTGGGATTTACTTGATTTGCTGGGAACACACGTTTTACCTCTTCGTTAAAACTAGATGGATTATTTGTGTAAAAATATTTTTCTGCTGCATATTCTTAGAATGATAATTTTATAGAGAGAAAGATCATGATGACTTACATACCTGAAATGATAAAATAAATCTAGGAGTAAATCATCACATAAAAATCATTTTTGCCACCTCTGTCAGAGTAAAATTAACTTTGGGAGCTTTGTTGTGCACCCACTATCACACTTTTGTAGCCTATATGAGACTGACCAACAGATCTTGGGTTATGTTCACAGAGGTATGAGGAAATAGAAAATCGAGCTGATTGAAGATTTTTTTTTCTTTAATAGTATGTCACTTGAGGAAAGCATAGATTGAGGCCTTGAGGTCTCTGTAATATTTCACCATATTCCTCAGATACATATTCAACTTTATTCCTCTCTTTCTTTGTAAACATTTGACCCACAATTCAAGGTCAGAGCTTTACTTAGTAATCATTTGTAATGGCCCTTTACAATATCATTCTATAGAAATCTAAGATGAGAAAACATTTAGTAGTTCAACTCTTCTAATTGTCTAAAAATAGGCCACTTAATCTTTAGGTTGGCACATTAATGAGCTGCCTGCATTCCTGTGGTAAGCCTCCCCACCACAGCAACAGCAAAACCTTCTCATTTACGGAAGATCAATAGCCATAGTGCATTTTTCTTTATGCAGTCCAGTTTACAACTCACTTTTAATAACATTTAAAAGTACACAAGCAAATCCTACATGACATTTTTATTACCATTGTAATATCTCAAGTTTAATTTTTGGCAGTAAACACAGTCTGGTGCAAACTGAGACGCAAAAAAAAAAAAAACTTGAGTTTTAAGTATATTTTTGATTTATATGCTAGTTTGACTTCTGGGGGTAAATAACTATCTTTGTAGGAGACACCTGTGCCTGTGATAAATCTTAAGTCATTTGATTTTCAAGTTATCTCTAGAGGTTATGTTTTATTTGTTTTTAATAGACATTACATTTTAGGAAGCCTACAAAGTTAAAAATTACATGTTTTTAAAGGCTTCATATGTAGTATATCAAATGGATTTTAATGGACCCAGTTTACTAATTTGTGTTTTTGAAAAGCTCCAAATTAATTGTAGAGTCCAGAGAACCAAAAATGATTATTTTACCTTTAAATACATGTTTAATCATTGACACAAATGTTTAGAATCTGTTAGATAAAAGGGAAAAATTAAAAGCCAGGACTCTGACATCACGCAGACTTTCGGTTTCAGTTTCTGCCCTGCATCTTCAAAGTTGAGTAATCAGGGCAAGATAATTTATCCTTTCTACATCTCAATTCCCTTATCTGTAAAAGTGTGTGTGTGTAAAAACAGTCTTTACTGTGTAGGGTTAATGTAAAAATAATTGTAAGATTACAGCTAAAGAACACAGAGTATTTAGAAAGTAATCATCACACACTAAATGTTGTTTCTTATTATTAGCATCTTACTCTGGTCCAGAAATGGATTTGGTGGAGACTGATGGAGGGTGAGGCTTCCCAGGGTAAAACACACAGAATTAGTTCTCTGTAAAAGTGAGTATAAGTCCAAACTCAGGAGGGCTGCTCAGAACACACGCCAGAGGGCACTCTGCCATTATCTTGGCCACATGTAATAATGGTTCCCAAACTTTGTAGGTAAACCTGCTTAGGTTGTTTTTTCTGACTCATGATTCCTGCGCCTCAGAGAGAAATCAGAACAGTGATGTCAATTTGAGTTTTCAGAAGTTAATACCAAAACATGGTAAAATATACACTCATGTAAGATTCACAAAATTAGTGATTTTTAACTATTATTAAGTTATTAGAGCTATAAATGTAGTACAGTATAGTCTTTTTTTTTATCTGCTTTGTCTCACTTTTGTGTTACAAATGAAGCATATGAGTGAAAAATTCTGAGCACCTTTGAACAAAACAATGAAATAATATAAATAGTATTGTTGCTGACCTAGTTTTTGGAAAAGACTCAAAGCAAGCATGGAAATGATAGTAATTCTTGAATTATATGTGTGTATTTGAAAGAACTGACTTTTCAATGACCTATTATTCTAAAGGATTTTTACTTTTCTTAGTTTTGTATCCAAGAAGAGTATGGATTTCTGAAATAGCTGGATTTTGACATTCGTTTTGGCCGTTACAAGTCTTAGTAATCCAATCAGCAAAGCTTTTAATTTCTCACTGTTTTTGAATGCTGTTTTGGCCAAAAATTGGAGATCCAGCAGGGTAGAGTCCACTTCGTCTTGGCATCTAGTAAGGAGTGGTTTAATGACTGAACTCTCACAGCACGCTCAGGCTGAATCATTAGTGCTGTGTAAAAACCTTATGATTTACTTATTGTGCTCCCTCTGCTTCATATTTTGTTATTTTTAAATGGTAACACACCATGACTGTTTTATGTCAAGTCACCTTAAAACTGGCTGGTTTCTGTACATTATCAATCTAGGATATTTTAAAAAGGTTAAACAGGTTTTAGTTTTCAGTGCAGTATTCAAATATGTTTATTATGCAGTAAAATTGGTTATATGACATGTTTACATTTGAAATTAAGTATGTAAAAATACATGGAAATGAATGCAATGGCTGCACCATTGCTTTCAATGGAACTTGATGTGGAAGGAATATCACACAGTCATGTTGCTTTATGTTGTAAAGATGGGATCTGAAGTAACTACATTAACGCTGTGAGATCATCTTGCATTCTGTGCTACCATGCGTTTTCCCCCTGTGATCACAGTGTCAGGTAGAGGCAAAGACTTTGGAAACTGTCAGAAGCTCTTTTGCCTGGAATGGTATGTCTTCCTTTCAAGTCTAAGGATTCTTTCACAGAATATTATACATAAAATGATCAGCACATCAACCTCTTTATTGACCACAACCCTCTAAAAAGCTTGGCAAATGAGTTTTTATTTCAGGTATTAATTATTAAAATTATTTTTTCTGATTCACTTGTGCTTACTAAAATATCTCAAAATAAATTGAAATCTACACATACATATAAAATTCATTACATTAAAGCTGGCACTCATTAATTTATTTTTTAGGTAATAAAGAATTAATAGCACTGATTTCAAGTTTATATCCACCATTTTCATTGCCTTTTCCATTTATTTACTATTAGAATTTCACGTGTGGGAATTAATGAGTATTGGTACGAAGGAACATCTCTATTGATTGTAAAATATTCTAGTAATTAAAGACAGAAGGAAAACAGACCTTTGGAGTATTAGTTAAAATACTTTTTTCATTTTTTTAAATGTATCTTTTGACTTTGCTTATAGTGAATTTTGCCATGTGGATTAATTTATATGTAGATATAATTTTGAGATATATAGAACACCTAAAATTACATTAAAACAAGACCAAACCTAGGAGGCAAATAAAAAGAGAACATTTAGGGACGAGTAGCTCATAGAAAAATAAAAATGACTCAAAGTAATACAACTCTGCTCATTTCTACATATAAAACAAATAACGCAAAACAAAACTGTACTCAAACACACACTATATGTGTATACGTATAATCTGATGCATGATTCTGTCTGATTAATCTGGTTATATATATAGAAATATGTATATATAATCAGAAATACATATACATATAATCAGAGTTCTTAAGAAAGAGCAAAGCCTCATGTATCTACATAGATAGATAGACAGACAGACAGACAGGTCTGATTAGAAAATGACCCCAGACATACATGGGAAATAACACTGTCACCTAGTCTATGGGAAAACAGAGACACTTGTATATTTCTGGTTTCAATATGGGCACCGTGAGGAATATAACCACTATGAAAGATAGTTTGGCAATATTGAACATAGTTAGAAACAAATATTCTTTGATCCTTACAGTTTAATTATTTTATCTTTGCACTAGAGACATTTTGCACAATGTAATGACACATATAAAAACATACTCATTTCAGCATTATTTAAATAATAACAGAATAGAAACATCCTACATGTGTATTATTGGTGGACTATTTAAATGATAGCACAGTAATTAGAAACATAACTTTTTGTGATGTTATGGAAAGAGCTCAAGGATTTATCGTCGAGTAAAAAGAATGTAACTGAACATAAACAAAAGACTAATAGCAGTGATGTGGGGAGACAAATGGGTGGCTGTGAGAAGGAAACTTTTTGACGTATCTCCTCTTTGTACCTTTTCATTTTGGAATCAGTGACTGTACTATCTATACAAAAATATATTATGAAATTAAAATTAAAAATAGAAATGAGATGCAATAAAATTAGCAAGGGTATTCTCTTAGATCACTATTCTCTGTAGACATAAAATCAACATTGAGACTTACGTAAAATGATTGCTTTACAAATCACACACACAAAGTGTATGAAGGAACCAAGAACACTGGTAACTAGCAATAGATTTACAATTGATGGTAGAGTATGACTGCTCGGATTGATATGCTGAAATTTCACATCTCTGTGTCTTTTCATAGATTGTTCATCTCATCGTGCCTAAAATCTCCTTCTCGTGTGGTTTTTTTTTTTTTAATTTGAGGAACGATATTCATTCTCCAATGCCTAGCCTAGCTCAAACCTTACTTTTAAAAATGGCAAGATACTCCAGTACCATTAGCTTCTTGCACTGGTCTTTCATGAGAACTCTGATCACATATGTATTTTAGCACACGCAGTCTCTGACTGTATTCTTCCTTGTCCTTCCCCTTAACGTACTGAGAGCAAGGATTGCACCTTCTTCGTTGTGTCTTCTCGGCATTGCTGTCTGGCACGTAGTGGGAGACCAATGAATGTTTTGAAATAATTGAACAATAAACAAAATGTATAAGGTAATCAAAATGACTACATGAATATAAACTGTTTTA
The DNA here is from genome assembly GCF_048773025.1 of Camelus bactrianus. Classification (NCBI taxonomy): domain Eukaryota; kingdom Metazoa; phylum Chordata; class Mammalia; order Artiodactyla; family Camelidae; genus Camelus; species Camelus bactrianus. The sequence goes on from NC_133539.1 coordinate 42,986,887, forward strand.
AAGAAAAATGTAAGAAAATAAAAGGACTTTTTATACTATGACTTTTTTACGACTATTATGAGGTATGAAAGAGTGCTATCAAAGGGGCACAACAGCAGCATTAGTTTTGAACAATGTGCTCAGGCCTTTACGTTATCCTAGTTTTGTGGGTTGGTTAACTGAAGTGAATAAAGGTTAAGTAATTTTCCTCAGATAAGACAATATAAAAATTGAACAACTAGGGATTAGAAAGCAGTCTGTATTTCCTCAAAGCCTGAACCCTTTGCATCACAAATCTCAGATACTCTAAACCAGGGTGACACAGATGACTAAAGCAGACCGTAGACTCCAGGGACTACCTAGAGATGTGTCTGCATTTATTTATTCCACCAACTGGGAACCATGAAATTAATGAGAAAAGTATATAGATGACCTGTTAGTACCATTTCTTTGCATTACTTTTAGCTGTGGCTTCTTAGCTCTGCTTCGTATTCATTGAAGATGTAGAAGATGACAAGATGAAACTAAGAACCATGGTTTTTTTTCGAAATATATTTCCTGAGGGGGAGGGTGTAGCTCAGTGATACAGTGTGTGTTTAGCATGCAGGAGGTCCTGCGCTCAGTCTCCAGTACCTCCGTTCAATCAATCAATCAATCTAATCCCCCCCACCATAAAAAATTTTAAATACAGCCAAAAAAGTTCACAAATGAAAAAACATTTTCTGAAAGAATGAAAAACTGTCACGGGTTAACTATGAAAGTAGTGGACATTCTAATTAGTTAGTCTTTTTAAGATAGTAAGATTATCTGATGACCCAGATGCATTAGATTTGCTTCTATCAAGAGGTAGGTTGGTGAGTTCATACAATGCTGTCTTCTGATTCCTCTATTCTATCAGTGTTCTGAGTGTTAAACAAATGAAGAATTAAGTTTTAGGTCTCAATCCCTATACTACTTTCTCCTTTATTTCTAGCCTTTTTTTTCCTTCCCTTTCTTTTGTAATTTATACCAAAGCTAAAATATACTTATTTTGCCTGTGGGCAAATTTTACCACCAGTGGGCTTCACTGATACATTCAGTTACATTTCCCTCTCATTATTCAATTGGTTTATATGTGTTCACGGCTTTGTGATTTTTTTTAATTCTTAGTATACATCAGTGGAAATACCACTGCTTATTGTTCAGAAGCAAAAATTTAAAATAATAACTAAAACCCCAAAAAATGAGGCTCAAGCTTGGTTAGAAAAAAACACTTCTGTTTATTCTATTTAATTAAATGGATGTGTATTCAGCCTATTTTTTTCTTTCCATAGTTTTAGATTTAATACAACTAAAAATAGAAAGTAAGAAATGACTGCTAAGTGCTAATTAATACTATTTGTTATCTCTGATGATTCTATTTTATGTTCTTTAATCATATGTCTTAAATTACAGGAATGATATGGAAATACATTGATATTTATAAAATAGTTTGATGTAATAAAGATATTATCTACACAGACTGACATTTATTACTTTTATACATGACTGACATTTATGGCTTTTTTGATGCTCAACATATGTTTACTCCAAAAGAGTCATGAACTCTCCTTTGACCTTGAGAAACAGAAATCTTTCAGATAAAGGTCTTTTTAGACATATTAAAATAGATCATGCAATGGTTTATCAGATAGTCAGCTGACACATTCTGTGGTCTCAGAAAATCCCATTTCCCACTGAGAGTAGTTCTTTGGTCATATGAATTCATCGGAAGTTGAGGAAAGGGGAGAATGCAAGTTTCACGATGTATTTCAATAGTCTCACCTAGTGTATTATCCTTAAAAGTCTAGCCACAGAGCAGGAAGTAGCTGAACTTTGGTTTGACACATGCAGTGACAGACTGAGCAGAAGAGGGAATGGATAAACTTACGAGGGAGGCAAAATAGAAGTCATTTCTATTTCCATAGTACATTTCTTTGAAGGAGCTCAGGGCAAGTGATGAAAAAGATAAGATGCTGTATATGAACTAATTTTCTCTCAGAAACCAGTCTAAAAACGAGGAATACAGAATACTCACTGGCACATGGTCATGTGTGCTGAGGAATCGTTATAGGCCATTTGTTAACTTAGGACCTGATCCTGACAGTGGTGGAGGCAGGATTTGTGACCTTCTCTGTCGACTCAGTCTTTACTCATTTTTCAAGGCTTTAGCCCCTTCTCCCATGAAACCCTCTTGAGAGCCTCAATTCAAACTGCTCTCTTCTCTCTCAGAAGACCTGTTAAAACCATTAAGCAGTTAAAACCTCATATTTTGGGTGAACTAACAACTACTTGGACACTGACATCAAGGCAGTCATTTATTGAAGGAAAGCCCCACTTAAGCAGCTTTGTTATTATTCTTGTTCCATTTAGGAGCCCACCCCAAAGATACACCATATCTTTTCTTGCCTGAATGCTGGAGACTTTTAAGTGTGATCATCGTGGTTAATTTGATGTATCAACTTGACTAGGTCACGTGGGGCCCAGATATTTAAACATTACTCTGGGTGTGTCTGTGAGAGTGTTTTTGGATGAGATTTATATCTGAGTTGATCAAGTGAGGAAAGCAGATTGCCTTCCCCAAAGGAGAGGGCTTCATCCAACCAGTGAAAGCCCAAATAGAACAAAAACGCTGAGCAAGACAGACTTTGCTCTCCCTGCTTGATGGTTTGGAGCTGGGGCATTGGTTTCCTTCTGGTTCTCAGGCCTTCAGATGGCAGCTCTTGGGACTTCTCAGTCTCCATAATCATATGAACCAGTTCCCTTTATGTATAAGTCCTCTTAGTTCTGTTTCTCTGAAGAACTCTAATACAGTGATCAATGGAAAAAGACCTCTTAAAAGCAAAAGTTCTGGGAGAGAAGGGGCAGGGAGGTGGAGTAGGAAGGACACAGGGAGAGAGGAACAGTCATTGCATTTCAGACTGCTTCATTGAAAATTCTGGTATTAACTCCATCCAGTATAAACTAAGTACAAGGTTTCAATACACTTGTGGAAATCTAAGGAATTAGTGGAAAAATCAGTTTGGTCCATATGTTCCAAGGCAACTAAACTGGGCAGCATTTATCCAAATGTATAATCTAAAAGTAAAGGCCCAACATATTTTCATATCCTCTCTGCAATTCTATTTGACTTCTTTTCCTTTCTCTGGCTCTAATCTTTCTATAAATAGAATAAATAGGGAAATGCATGGATACTAATTCGTAGCTCTCTTCCATATTGTAGCATCCCTATCTTTTAAAATAACATGACAAAGAAGGAAAAACAGCATCAAGGGACCTCTCTGAAAAGAGATATCAGGGTTAAGGTTAAGAATGGCTCACATAGAAGGTGTTCTCCTTCCTGTTACACTCTCTTGTTCACCGTAAACTGTGCTAACCTTACACATTATTTACATACGTCTGTCAATTCTTACTCTATACCAATGTTTGTCACTCAGTCCAACAGTAATACAATTGGATTTTGCATATCTTTGGGGCCTCAGTGTCTTTACAAGATGTAATGAGAGTTTTAAGGGAGTAAGAATGTCTTTTTTACCCTGCTCTAATGTTGAGCCTGCGAGGAAAGGCTTAATGCTTTTCATTTCTACTCTTTCTCAATTTGTCTTCTCCCTTAGAAAGAAAGACAGGAATGTAACTAACCATCTCGAAAGGTATTACAATGCATTGTCTCCAGAGGATGCACTGAATCTAATACACCGTTCCACCATGTTTTAAGTCATCAAAACTTCCTATTTTATATCATTAAGATGTGCAGTTGCGATGATTTTTTTGTGTAATTGTTTTTATCAAATTGGTAATTTTGATCAGTTGTGTATTAGTTATAGTTGTGTACTATGATGTAATAACAACATAAAACACAACACTAAATTTGAATTTTTGTGCTATGAAGTATGTTATCATAATCAATAGAAATTCCTTTGAGCAAACAAATATAGTTGTCCTTCAGTATCTACAGTGGATTGGTTTCAGGACTCCCACAGATAACAAAATCAACAGATGCTCAAGTCCCTTATATAAGATGTCATAGTAATTTTGCGTATAACCTACACACATACTTCTGTATACTTTAAATCATCTCTAGATGACTCAAAATGCCCAATACAGAGCAAATGCTATGTAAATAGTTGTAAGTACAATGGAAATACTGTGTAAAAATTCAAGTTTTGCTTTTTGGAACTTTGTGTATTTTTTTCAAATATTTTCCATTTGTGATTGGTTGAATCCATGGAACAGAATCCACAGATATGGATGCCAACTGTATACAGTTAGGATAAGATTTTGTGGAGTAACTGGAATGTAAACATGAGCTTCAGAAGGTAACTTGAACTTTCAGACTGCTAAAGAAGAGCTTGTTTATATTTGTTCCTGAATAGATGATGGTAGCTACCAAACCATAATGTTTGTAGTCTACTCTGTTGGATGTATTTAAGAATAATGTACATCAACCATTCAGATTGTTTTCTCCAACTAGAATTCCTCACTGACAAGAATCAAGATTTTTTGGTATTAATGGTTGGTTTTAAGTCTGAGGCAGAAAATGTACAAAATAATTACTGGGGCAGATTTTTCATGTGACAGAAAGCAAGTTAACTATTAGAAAAGCCAAAAGCAGACAAAAGAAACCTAATGGGTCATGCAAAAATAAAGGCTTCTAATGGCCAAAGATGAGAGTGTCACAATAGGGAATACAACTAATTTAAGAATATTGAATATAAATTAAATTATTATAAATAAAATAAATAAAATGATACACAGTAAAAAAAAAAAAAAAAGAATAGTTTCCAAACACAACTCTCGTGACTGAGTTGCAGCTAACTGGAGTGCTGATAACTTACTGTAGTATTTGAATATTTAGGAAAAAATTAACCTTTTGTCCCACATTTCTTGCACAAACTGTATTTTAGGTTAACCAAATAGTCAAAATTGTTAAAGGAAATTCCTCCTTACAGAATTCCAGCTAATGAATGTAGATGAAATTGTGTAATTATAAAATCACTATTTTATAGCCTGTATTTAATTTTTTTAAAGATAATGACCATAAATGGATGAAACTGTAACAGGAAGAAATGACAGCAGACTTTATAATTGAGGAAACCAGCTGCTGTCATTTGAACCCACTGAAATCTTTGTACCCCTAAACACGATGAAATCCTCCTCTATCCTTCTAATAATATTCAGAATAAAGCACCTGGCAGACCCTGTGAGACACTCTTGCCAAAATACTTTTACCTAATTTTAGCCTTGATAGTGGTTAAATTTATGGGAAATAAAGGGACTAGAAGAATAAGCAGAATAATACAAAAAAAGCAAATTGACACATTTAGAATGTGGATCATACTAGAGGTCAACTTCATCTGTTTCTATAAAGAATTTTGGCACAAAATATGAGAAGGGAAGAGGAAGATGTGTGATTAAAAAGTTTTAAGATGTATAACATCAAAAGTGATGTGTGGTCCTCAGGTAATCTTGTTTTGAATAAAAGGACTTTAGAAAGATGTTTTTGAAAGAAATAGAAAAATTGGATTATGAACTCTATCAGATGATACTGAAGACATCATTAATTTGTTAGGAATGGTAATGGTTATAATAGAAAAGTGCATGTTACTTAGAAATTCATACTTAAATAGAGTAAAATGACATTTCTGGGATTTCTTTTATAATGCCTCAAGAAGGAGTAAAAAAATTTAGAGGAAGCAAAACCAAATAATTATTGAATCTAGGATAATGGATAGAAAGGATTCAGTGTACTGTTCTCTTTGGTGTAGTTTATACATGAATATTTTTCCAATAAAATAAAATTTAAAGTGTCAATATCTACATATTTCAGAAATACATCATTTGTAATTAGTTAAATGTATGACAAAATCTTGCATTTCAACCAAATAATGTGTAGAAGTATAGAGTTTTTCAAAATTAACTTGGAGATTGCACAAAGAATTTTGAAGAACCTGGTCAAAGTAAACCACCAAATCGATTGAACTGTGCCTATGGCCTGATCTTGAATGTAATTTTGACATCTATGATCCATTTAGATACCATCACCAAAAAAAAATAGTTGATGTGGCTGCAAGGATTCTAGAGTTATGTGCTGATTTATTTACTTACTTAAATACTGATTGATCTGGCATCCAGAGTTTTGCTCCTGAGGTCTAAGTTGAAACCCTTAATCTGCCATCTTCCTCAGAACAAATTTCCTCTATTGATGGTTGCCATATCCTTTTGCAAGCAGAACCCTGTGATATTTTTAACCCTGTTTCAGTTTCCTGTGTGAACTTGAACTTAAAGTTGTAAATTACTTGCCTCCTGAAGTGTTATATGCAAATAATAACTTAATCGCTTTCCAGCAGAAATTGAGGTTATGATTTATTTGTCAATTTATTTACAAAATATCCCTTTTTCCACCAAAGGAAAGAATATCTTCAAATATGGTTATGTTTGGACAAAGTACATAAAATACTATCAAGAGCTTTCCCTTAAACCCCTGTTTTGGAATCGGTGCCTTGTATGAAATTACAAGTAGCTGCATTTTATTGGCCAGTAGTTGACAAAATGGAGTGCTAGTTACAGTATGAAAATATATCCCAAGTTGTGTTGCAATGAAATGACACTTCTTGGGCAGCAAATGCAAATAAATTGGGGCATTAAGCACCCAAGTTCTAAAACAAAAATACTGAGAGTAAAATGGATTTTGTGTTTGCAGTTATAACATACGTACTTTCCCACAAATCTCTCACTTGAATAGGGCACAGCTGCTTCTGTATTAAGTCATTTTAGCAGTATGAAAGAGAAAAATTCAGTGAAAGATTATTTCACATTGAAAATGTTTTTCATTGTATACTTCTGAAAAGATTTACCACTGAAGAACTATGTTATGGTAAACCTGTAATATGAAGTGCCGGTGAGCTCTTTTCCTATCGCATTAAAGTAAGAAGCCATTGGATAAAGCAGTTACGGAGTGAAGGTTGGGCCCATTAACACCTTGACCTCACACTAGTAGTTTGACAGTCAGTACCCAGGACTTGGACTTCATGTACTGAAAGGAAAGTGTAAACAAAGCCTTAGAAACAGCGGGATTGTTGGAGGTCAATGGACGCGTTGCTGCTGCTGTAAAGCCTTCTCTGCCCTGTGCATCTATCAGACCTACACGATGCTCGTATGAGGAGAGTGAAAGTTCAAAAACTAAGATGTTAGAGTGCTCCAAGGCCGTCTAGGGAATGTGGAGATTCAGAGGGCCTTAGTGGGCTTAAAAGAAGCATCAGCCAATTTCTCCCAAGAGCCTGTCATCCTCAGAAAATGTACAGCTGAATTCTGATTTAGATAAAGTCATTAAATGGGGCTGACAAGTCTTTTGAGCCAAGAACATACTATCAAAGTGAGGCTTATCTGTAGATGAAGCAGGATGTTTCTTCACAGCATGAATTAGAGGGGTTTAAAAGGACTTGTATCCCCAAATGTCCTTTTCTTCTGCACACTTAGGCCCCCTACCCCGACACACACAGACAAGATTCACTGAACTTCTTGAAGTCCTCTGTACACATCCTAATTTTTTTGTGTGTTTTTATAATGTAACCATTTTTCCTCTCTGCAATGCAGTGTTGTTCCTCCCCAGTCTCACTCAATGTCCACTGTATTCTTATCCTTTAAATTTTTATTTCTAAATAATCTCAACAATATTCCCATAGATTATCATACTCTTTAATCTCTTACCTCCATCCTCAACTTTTCCATTTCTTCACAAACAATACTGGAGCGAGATTTTCATTGTCCCTCCTTCCCAATATTATGCTTATTTATTCATCTTTATGCTTATATTCAAAGGAAGATGTACCCCAAAGCAAATCCCTAGATGGGCACTGATTTTATCTTCAGCTGTTGAAGACAATGCTGTTCCATGAATTGTCCTGTTTCTTCAAACTCTCCTCTCTGATTGGCAGTTCTTTTTACCATATATAAATAAAGAAATCACTCCTATATTTAAACAAAACAGTACTCTTTTCTGTTTTCCAGTCATTTAGTTTTTATCCTGTGTTTCTCTAACTTCAAAAATGAGCGATTATAAAAAAAGTTCTACACCAATTTTATATTTCCTATACCCTGGTATTTGGTGTCTCCCCTATTTATCTACTGGTGCTCAATAAATTTAATAGTTTCATAAATTCATAAAAATGCATAAGGTCTCAAAGTTCTTGCATTTTAGATACATACCACAAAATATGTGCAAATACTATTTTGATTTACTTCTAAATATCCTAAAATATCAGTGTGTACATCTCTACCCTGATAACATTTTATTAAAATTCCTGTGTTACACATGAGAATTTTAGACTGCTAGAGTATAGGAACCATGTTTGATTTTATTTTTACCCTTCTCATTTGTACAGCAGGGTATTGATATTGGTAGGGATTTGTTTTTAGGACCCAGTTGTCACCAAGAGGTACAGAAAAGATAAAGAGAAAAGGAGAATTCATGCACGCACTTGGAATTGACAGAAAAATAACCAACCCAAATCCACACCGAATGTTGCTGCTGAAATATTTACATGTGAGAGGACACGCTAGAAGGAAGGACTTTTTAAAAAATACATTGTTCACATACCCTCATCACCATTGCCCTCATGAGCTCTTCAGAAGAGACGGTTTTCCTTGTGACCAGAGCCTTAAGATAAGTCTGTCCATACAGATATAACAGAAATCCAGGTGTGAGTAGGAAGCAGCAGAGAAGAGATGATTAGTGGGGGTGGCAATAGCTTTTCCTTTCTCAATGTTCATTTCTTTCTGATGACTGGCTAAATTTTTGACCCTGAATTCTAAGGTGCACCTACATCATCATAATATATTATTCTTTCTTTAAACTTTCAAGTTGGTTTCTGATACTTAAAACTAGAGTCAACTCACTTGAGTAATGAAGAGATATAGAACTTTTAAGTTGAATTAGGTCCCATTTCTTTATTTTTGCTAAAGAGATTACTACTCTTAGCACTACCTGGTGGATTGGCCTCAATATAAATGTCATTTTTAATTTAAATTTTTCTTTCTGAGAATCTGATACCTTCATTTTTTAAAAAAATTGAAATGTAGTTGATTTACAGTCCTACTGGTTTCATGTGTGTAGCATGGTGAATCAGTATTTTTTTGGATTATATTTCATTCTAGGTACTAGATAATGGGTATAACATTGCTTGTGCTATACAGTTTATCCTTGTCACTTATCTATTTTATATATAGTACTTTGTATCTGTTAATCCCATATCCCTATTTGTCTTTCCCCACCTCCATTTCCCCTTTGGTAACCACAAGTTTGTTTTCTGTATCTATGAGTCTGTTTCTGTTTTATATATACATTAACTGTATTACTTTTTAGATGTCATGTATAAATGATATTCATATAGTATTTGTCTTTCTCTGTGTGACTTAATTCACTTAAGATATTTTCTAGGTCTATCCATGTTACTACAAATGGCAATATGTCATTTTTTAGGGTTGAGTAATATTCCATTGTGTATGTATGTATTATATATATATGTATATATGTGTGTATGTATATACCACATCTTAAACCAATTGTCTGTTGATGGGTACTTGAGTTGTTTCCGTATCTTGGCTATTGTAAATAATGCTGCTGTGCACCTTGAAATGCACATATCTCTTCGAATTAGAGTTTTTTTTTTTTTCTGGTTATACACCCAGCAGTAAAATTGATTGGTCATATGGTAGTTATATTTTTAGTTTTTTAAGGAATCTCCACATTGTTTTCCATAGTGGATGCACCAATTTACGTTCCCACAAGCAGCATTCAAAGGTTCCCTTTTCTCCACATCCTCTCTAACAATTGTTCTTTGGAGACTTTTTGGTGATAGCCATTCTGACAGGTGTGAGATGATACCTCATTGTGGGTCTCCTTTTCAGTTCTCTAATAGGTAGCAATATGAGCATCTTTTCATGTTTCTGTTAGCCATATGTATATCTTCTTTGGAAAAATTTCTTTTCAAATTTTCTGCCCACTTTTTATTGGATTATTGTTTTTGTTTTTGTTTTTGTTTTTTGATACTGAGTTGTTTGAGCTCTTTGTATATTTTGAATATTAACCCCGCATTATTTACACATATTTTCTCCCATTCCGTAAGTTGTCTTTTCATTTTGTTGATGGTTTCCTTTTCTGTGCAAAAGTGTTTAAGTTTGTTTAGGTCCCACTTGTTAATTTCTGCTTTTATTTCTTTTGCTTTAGGAGACTGATAATAGAAACATTGCTTCAAGTTTTGTCAGAGTGTTCCGCCTCTGTTCTCTTTTAGGAGTTTTATGGTTTCAGGTCTTACATATAGGTTTTTAAACTATTTTGAGTTTATTTTTGTATATGGTATGAAGGATTGTTCTAATCTCATTGTTTTACATGTAGCTGTCCAGGTTTCACAGCACCAATTGTTGAAGAGACTGTCTTTTCTTCATTGTGTATTCTTGCCTTCTTTACCATAGATTGTTTGTGTGGGTTATTTCTGGGCTCTCTATTCTGTTTTAATGATCTATGTGTCTGTTTTTTGTGCCAGTACTGCACTGTTTTGATTATTGCAACTTTGTAGTATAGTCTGAAGTCTGGAAAGGTTATACCTCCAGCTCTGTTCTTTTTTTCTCAGGGGTGCTTTGGCAGTTTGGGGGTCTTTTGTGGTTCCATGTAACTAAAGGAAAGACAAAAAAATCACATCATCTCTATAGATGCAGACAAATCATTTTATGGAATTCAACATCTGTTCATGATAAAACTCTCGTAAAAGTGGTTATAGAGGAAATGTATATCACAATAATAAAGGCCATTTTTGACAAACCCACAGCCAACGTAATACCCAACACTAAAAAGCTAAAAGCCTTCCTGCTAAATTTAGGAACAAGACAAGAATGCCCACTCTCGCTGTTTCCATTTAACATAGTATTAGAAGTCCTAGCTCCACCAATCAGACAAGAAAATGAAAATAAATGGTACCCAAATTTGAAGGGAAGAAGTAAAACTGTCACTATTTGCAGATGACACATTGAGAACCCTGAAGTCTCCACCCAAAACTGTTAGAACTAATAAATGAATTCAGCAGGTTGCATGATATAAGATTAATATACATAAATCTGTTGCATTTCTTTACACTAATAATGGAATGTTAGAAAGTAAAAAATATCCTCATTTAAAAATCACATTTAAAAAAAATACCTAAGAATAAACTTAACCAAGAAGATGAAAGACCTATCTTCTATACAAAGCAAAGTTCTATAAAACACTGATGAAGGAAATTGAAGATAATTCAAAGGGAGAGAAAGATATCCCATGCTCTTGGATTAGAAGAATTAATATCAAAATGGCCATACTACCCTAAGCAATCTAAAAATTTGATGCAGTCCCTGTTAAAATACCCAGGACACTTTTCAACAAAACTAGAACAAATAATTCTAAAATTTATATGTAACTATGTTCATCTTCTAAGAACCAACAATTCAGGTTGGTTACATAAAATAGAAAAGAACAGTTGGCAATATGAAATGGAAAAGAGGTTTTTTTTAAATTTAGTTAATTTAAAAAACTTTTTTTAATAAAAAGGATTGATAGGAAAACTGAGAGAATTATAATTAAGTTTAAGAATTCATAGAGTATTTTACAAATTGTATATAGACCTTATAGCCACTGTTTTACTTTTAAAAAATCAATTTCAGCTAAAACATTAGTATTTGGTTGAATGCAAAAAAAAAAAATAGATGTTTACTATAACTCCAGATCTGTCTCCTCAGTCCTATAATCAATAATACATATTGATGCACACTGTACCTTTAGTAAGATTAAAAACCGTCATAGAATTTAAAGGCTGTCTGTAAAGGCATAATAATAAGGCTACTTTTGCTAACTGCTGAATTGCCTTTCTGACAGAAAACAGCAGCTAACATAAAGAAGTGCTATTCAGCAAATTACAAGCAAACAGGCCAAAAAAAACCCCAGCTCATTCAATTATAGAAAGAAGGTGAAATTTAGATAGAATAGAGGTAATGTTTGAGATGGGACATTTGGCTGCATACTTCCAGAAACACAGCAGAACTGAATAATGATAGTATTCTCATAGATACAATAAATTTTTTTCTTTTTTTAATATATTTTTATTGAAATATAGTCATTTGGCAATGTTGTGTCAACTTCTGGTGTACAGCACAATGCTCTAGTCATATCGGGACATACGTATATTCATTTTCATATTCTTTTTCACCATAAGTTACTACAAGATATTGAATATAGTTCCCTGTGCTATATAGTATAAACTTGTTATTTATCTATTTTATATATATTATTTTTAGTATCTGCAAATCTCGAACTCCCAATTTATCCCTTCCCACCCCCTTCCCACCCTGGTAACTGTAAATCTGATTTCTATGTCTGTGAGTCTGTTTCTGTTTTGTAAATAAGTTCATTTGTTGTCATCTTTTTTTTTTTAGATTCCACATATAAGTGATATCATATGGTATTTTTCTTTCTCTTTCTGGCTTACTTCACTTAGAATGACATTCTCCAGGTCCATCCATGTTGCTGCAAATGGCACTATTTTATTCTTGTTTATGGCTGAGTAGTACTCCATTGTATAAATATTCCACAACTTCTTTATCCAGTCATCTGTCGATGGACATTTGGATTGCTTCTGTGTCTTGGCTATTGCATATAGTGCTGCTGTGAACCCTGGGATGCACGTATTTTTTGAATTAAGATTCCCTCTGGATATATGCCCAGGAGTGGGATTTCTGGATCATATGGTAAGTCTCTTTTTAGTCTTTTGAGGAATCTCCATACTGTTTTCCATAATGGCAGCACCAAACTACATTCCCACCAACAGTGTAGTGTGGAGAATTCCTTTTTCTCCACACCCTCTCCAGCATTTATTGTTTGTGGACTTTCTAATGATGGCCATTCTGACTTGTGTGAGGTGATACCTCATTGTAGTTTTGATTTGTATTTCTCTGATAATTAGTGATACTGAGCATTTTCTCACGTTCCTATTGGCCATTTGTATGTCTTCATTGGAGAATTGCTTGCTTAGGTCTTCTGCCCATTTTTGGATTGGGTTATTTGTTTTTTCTTTTTTTTTTTTTTCCTTTTTTTAATTTGTCTTTTTCTTATTAAGTTGTATGAGCTGTTTATATATTATGGAAATCAAGCCTTTGTCAGTCTCATCTTTTGCAGATATTTTCTTCCATTCCATAGGTTGTCTTTTTGTTTTGCTTATGGTTTCCTTTGCTGTGAAAAAGCTTGTAAGTTTAGGTTCCATTTGTTTATTTTTGCTTTTGTTTCTATTGCTTGGGTGGATTGCCCCATGAGAACATTGCAAAATATATATTGAAAGTCCTTTTGACTCATGGGTGATAGATAATCTTGGTGGATATATGAATACAGAAGAGGGAATGTTCTTTAGTCAATATGATAGGGAAGATAGCCAGATGCCTTTTTCATTTTCTAAGAAGGTTAGGATATTATAAAAACGATTAAGCATAATAAACCTTTTGTTTTTGTTTTTTTGATTTGCTTTTATCTTTTTATTTTATCATTTCACTTTCCTTTTCAAAACTCATGTCTCACCTTCTATTCTTCATTATTTATTTCCTCTGGTTCTTGAGCCCCTTTCTTTGACAGAATTTATTTTTATTTTGTTATTGCAGCTATTTTTAGCCAGTGTTTAGGAAAATACCCTGTACTATTAATTTAATTAATGCTATAATGTAGAGTACCAGTAACAAGAGTTTCTACTTTATTTTTTCCTTCTGTCTTTAGTTACTAAATTTCTATCATGTTCCTCAAGCTGGAAGTTACTGAGAGACTCAGACTCCAGCCCTTTAAGGAGATCTCACAGACAGATATGAAAAAGAAAACTTTCCATGAACTGTTGGTTGTCATGAAATTTGTATTTACAACATAAATATACAAATATGAGCTTGATTAATTTCATAAGGGATGGGAGATCAGAATAGCTTTATTCTTAAAATAATATTTTGAGGAGAAATTGATTGCTTTGTGTAGGAGAAGGAGGAGTACATTCTAGGAAAAAAGAATATATGAATGTGCATAAAATTTTGGAGGTAACAAACACTCCAAGACAACTGTGCCTTCACTTGGGGAGGAAAATATTATACTTAGACGATCGTACTTCAGGGGTTCATTGAAGTCACTTTCTATTAACTTGATAATGTGTTTCACAGAGCAGAAGTTTTTGATGTTAATGGAGTTAAGCTTACAAGTTATTTCTTTCATGGATTGTGTCTTTGATGTTGCACCTAAAGAGGCAGCACCATGCTCAATGACCTCTAGGTTTTCTCCTATGAGATTCATAGTTTTGCATTTTACATTTAGGTCTATTATCCATTTCAAGGTAATTTTTGTGACATGTATAAGACCTGTGTCTGGAGTCAATTGTTTCATGTGTATGTCCAGTTGCTCCAGTACCATTTGTTTAAGAGACTCTCTTTGCTTCATTATATTGGTTTTGCTCCTTCATCAAATATCAGTTGACTGTATTTATGGAGGTCTATTTCTCGGCTCTGTATTCTGCTTCATTCATATATTTGTCTATCTTTTCACCAATACCACACTGTCTTGATTACCATGGTTTCATAATAAGTCTTGAAGTTGGCTAGCATCAGTCCTCCCAATTTTTCTCCTTCAAAATTGTGTTGCCTCTTTTGCGTTTGTTGCCACACTATAAAAACTTTAGGATGAGTGTACTGATATCCATGAAATATCTTGCTGGTATTTAGAGTAGGATTACATTGAATGGATAGATCAAGTTGGGAATAACTTATAAATAGACAATATTTAGTCCTCCTACCCATGAACATAGAATATGTTCCACATCATATGTCACCATAATGCAAATTAAAAGCAAACAGATACTACTACATGCTTAGTAGAACAGCCAGAATTTGAAAGACTGAATACACCAAATGCCAGTGAGGAAGTGGAGCAACAGAAACAGTCATACATTGACAGTGGGAATACAAAATGACTGAGTCACTTTGAAAGACAGTTTGGTGGTTTCTTACAAAACTAAGAATTATGCTCTTACCATCTTATCCTCCAGTCATGCTCTTTGGTATTTACACAAAAGGGTTAAAACTTACGTCTACATAAAAATATGCACACATATGTTTATAGAAGTTTTATTCATAATTGCCAAAAATTGGAATCAATCAAGATGTCCTTCAGTAGGTGAATGAGTAAATAAATAGTGATGCATCCAGACAATGGAATATTAGTCAGCACTAAAAACACTTGAGCTGTCAAGCCATAAAAAGACATGGAGGAACCTTAAATGTATATTACTAAGTGAAAACGCCAATCTGAAAAGGCTACATGTTGTATGATTCCAATTATATGACATTCTGGAAACGGCAAAATAGCAGAGACATAAGATCAGTAGTTGCCAGTGGTAAAGGTGGGAGGAGGGACAGATAGGCAGAGCGAGGATTTTTTAAGGCAGTAAAAATAATCTGCATGCTGTTATAGTGATAGATATTTGTCTTTATACCTTACCCCAAACCCATAGAATGTACGTGAACTCTAAGGTTAACTATGGAGTTTGGGTGATTATGATATATTAATGTAAATTTATCCTTGGTAAAAAACATGCTTTTCTGGTGACCTATGTATATAACAGGGAAGGTTGTGTATGTGTGGGACAAGGGGAAATGGGAAATCTCTGTACCTTACCTGAATTAGTTATCCCCTCTTAAAAGAGAGAATGACCAAAAGGGGATACTGAGAGACTGAATACAGAAGCAAGCAATAGCCAGACCAAATAGGCAAATAGTACTGTCAGTCATTTTTGCAGCAACCAGCCTGGGAAGCCAAGACACAACTGCAGAACGGCTAGTACTTGGTCAACAACTGCTCCCACTTCCAAATCAGGATCCATCTGAAGAAGTCAGATATGTTACCCAAAGTTACCACATAAGATGACCCACTTTAAGTTAGTTCACCTCCAGTTTCCCCACCAACAACCTCTGTTCAGAACATCCCTGAAATCTTTCTTTTTTGACCCCAAAGCTCCCTGAATCCTTTGCTCACCCTTGAACCTCTGCCAAATGCAAATCATGTTAGGCTGCCTCCTTTGCTCTAGCAAACTTTGAATTAAAAAAAACTCTGTTTTTTCTTGTTTGGAGTTGTTGTTTATTTCTACATGATTGAAAAAGAATCTCAGAAACATATACATTTATAGATTAAGAATATTGAAATAAATGGGGACATGAAGCCAAATAGTTTTTTTCAGGATGACAGAGGGAAGTTGTGGGAGAGAAGGGGATGTCATTGAACTTACACAGGATAGGACATAATTTGCATGCCTATAAATAAGAATTATTTTGCATTTCTGTGACCTGACATTGACAGAGTTGTAAAATAGCTTCCGCAGGATCGTGATCAGACAATTCTGAAGAGTGTCCTCCAAGATCTCCACAGAGCAGTTTCCCAGTGTAGCACAGCACATTCCATGTACCCTTTAGCTAAACCTGAGATCTGAGCAGGAAAAACTAAATATGGAACAGGAGTTAGAAAGAGATTCTTTACCACATTGTTCTTGTTGACTCCCTAACTTTTATTTTTTACAGATCTCAAGCTATCAAGCTACCTATGCATCCAGCAGGTACAAAGATAGCCTTTCCCTCGTGGCTTCCTTGTGAGTTCCCTATCAGCACCAGTGACTTAGCTTCTCAGCCTAAGCTGAAATCCTTCATATATTTTTATGAGGTAGGACAGATTTTACTAATTTTATTTTTTCCTGTAGATAACAAAACTAAGACCAAAAGAGTTAGTGTGAATATCTTCTGATATATGGGGTATAGTGCCTGGCTAGACCCCACATCAGAGAGCTCTAAGTTATACTCACTGTACTTTCAAATACATGATTGCATTTATGCCCATGGTCCCTTCTCAAGGCCAGTGTCTTATTAAACACATCCTTACGGCACAATTTGTGTGTATTTGATGCAACCCCCCCTCAATTAAAAAAACAAACTAATGAAAAACTAGCACAAATTGTGAAGAAATGTGTCAAATATTAGTTATGTACGTACTTCCTGTTTGGCCATGGATGTTGCAATTACAACTGAGTATCTGGATAGCTTTTCTTCATGGTAAATCCCCCTCCTGTTCTGCCTTAGTTTATAATTTTTTGATATCTACTCATTAGTTTGTCACTGTCTGTTCGTACAATCACCTGATATTTCATTACAACAGATTACATATTTTTTTCTCCAATTCTCCCTCAATGATGCACAGACAAATTAAGGGAGAGATATTTTTTTTTTTCAGAATCTGACCAGTACCATCCACTGATGCAAAATATATTTTCTTTTCCTCTTTGATTTATCATCTAGTTTAGCTCTCACCCAAGGCATTGAAGAAATTATCTCCATCTAGTTGCATTAGGTGATTAGCACCTAGATTCCTACCAAGCTTGCAGGCTGCTGAGCAGCTTTAATTCTTGACCACTGCCTCTCTCGTGGATTTCTGCTTTTGTGAAGATAAGAGATTTTCTTAGTAAGACTATAGCCATTATGGCTTGCTCCTCCCACTCCAAATGTCAGGTTGTAGTTAGTGAAGTTATTGGATCATTTTTATTTTCTAATACACAGGCTTGTAAGGTCATTAACAGTTTTGTGTAGAATTTTACTGCAGGCTGATCCTCATTAAGGATCATTTTGCAGGAATCATTGCTTGACATAATTTAAGTGAGCATATGCAGAACTGAGATTAATTTTTCAATGAAGGGCTATATGTTTTAACCTGCATCACAAACTTAGAATGCACACATTCATAAATTTATTAAATATTATTATGCCTACACCTACTATGTGTAATTTTCTCTCTTGGGTGCTGTGAAGGGTATGAAAGTCTATAAAACATTTTATAATGAGCTTATGGTAAAATAATGCAGATGTATTAAAAAATTACTGTAGCATAAGGCAGCATATTTTATACTATAAGATTGCTGTTACTGCTAAGTACTGCGGGGTTCTGGGAACAGAGAGATCATCTCTTCATAGAGCACATGATTTGTGTTGGGTTTCTGAGGATGGGTGGCATTTTGAGAGGGACAATATTTTAAGTGAAAACACTGTTGTTAATTAGAGCTGGTAAGCCGAAGAAATGTCCAGAGAAACAGAAAACATTCATTTTGTTGTAGGATAGGTTATATCTAGGAGGGTGATGGGATATTGTGTTTCTAAAACAGAAAAGGAGATTGGGCGGAACATCAACAAGGAATTTCTATTTTTTAAACATAGGCAATTGGGTGTCACTAAAATGTTTTACACAAAGAATTTTCATAATGTGTTGCTATTTCAGAAGGGTTTACCTGCTGGCTATGGGCAAGCTGGATTATAAGGGGTTGGCAAGAGAATAGAGTGAGTTCAAGTTGGGAGAAGGTGCAGTAGTTTAAGAATATTACATTTCTTATTTTTGTCTCTCATTATCTATCTACTAATATCATACATTTTGATGTATCATCATTTTGAATCTGCTTATTGGAAAACCAATCAACAGGTTAATGTAAATCAGAAATTTAAAAAATAAGCAGAGTGTACTTTGAAAACTAAGAGTTCTTAGGGTTGACTGACTGTAAAATACAGTAAAAACTAGAAGTTTGATTTGGATAACCACTTATTTATTAATTTATTTATTGAAGGATAGTGATGTACAATATTATGTAAGTTACAGATGTACTGTATAGGGTTTCATAATTTTTAAAGGTTTTGCTTCATTTGTAGTTATTATAAAATGCTGGCTTTATTCCCTGTGTTGTAAAATATATCCTCATAACTTTTATATACATCATAGTCTGTACTTCTGAGTCCCCTGCCCATATGTGTATGGCCCATTCCCTCTCCACACCGCTAAGCCCTAGTTTGTTCTCTGTATCTGTGATTCTGCTTCCTTTTTGTTATGTTCACTGTATTTTGTTATGTTCGTTGTATTTTTTAGAATCCATACGTAATTGATACCATATAGTATTTGCCTTTCTCTGACTTATTTCACCTAGCACAACGCCCTCCAAGTCCATCTATGTTATTGCAAATGGGGAAAAAAAATTTTGAGGTTAAGTATTATTCCAGTGTGTGTGTGTATGGATATGTGTGTGCATACACACACACACACATGCACACACACTTTCTCTTCCATATCTTGGCAGTTGTAAATACTGCTACATTGGGATGGTGTATATTTTTGAATTAGTGTTTTTCTTTTTATTTTGGATATATACCCAAGAGTGGAATTGCTGAATTTAAGGTACTCCTATTTTTCATTTTTGTTTTTTGTTTTGTCAGTTTTTTGAGAAACCTCCATACTGTTTTCCACAGTGGATGCACCAACGTACATTCTCATCAACAGTGTATTAGGATTCCCTTTTCTTCACATCCTCCCCAACATTTGCTATTTTTGTTCTTTTAGGTGATAGCCATTCTGACAAGTGTGGGGTGAAATCTCATTGAGGTTTTGATTTGCATTTTCCTGATGATTAGCAATGCTGAGCATCATTTCGTGTGCCTATTAGTCATCTGCATTTCCTCTTTGGAAAATGAGATTTTTTGCTCATTTCTAATTGGGTTTTTTTTTTTTTTTGAAGTTGAGTTGTATGAACTCTTTATATATTTTGGATATTAACCCTGTATTGGTCTTATCATTTGCAAAAGAAATTTCCCATTCAGTAGGTTGTCTTTTAATTTTGTAGATGATTTCCTTTGCTACGCAAAAGCTTTTAGGTTTGATTAGGTCCCATTTATTTATTTTTGCTTTTATTTCCTTTGCTTTAGGAGATGGATCCAAAAAAATACTGCTGCTCTTTATGTCAGAGAGTGTTCTGCCTATGTTTTCCTCTAGGATTTTTATGGTTTCTGGCCATACATTTAGGCCTTTAATTCATTTTTAGTTTATTTTTGTCTATGGTGTTAAAGAATGTTCTAATTTCATTTATTACAGGGTTTTCCAACACCACTTAATTAAGAGACTGCCTTTTCTTCATTGTATATTCTTGCCTCCTTTGTTGCAGGTTTAATCGACCATACATGCATAGGTTTATTTCTGGGCTCTCTATTCTGTTTTGTTGATCTATTGTCTGTTTTTGTGCCAGGACCATACTGTTTTATTACTGTATTTTAGAATAGTTTGAAGTCAAGGAATGTGATTCTTCCAGCTCCATTCTTCTTTCTCAAGATGTTTTGGCTATTTAGGGTCTTTTGTGTTTCCATACAGATTTTAGAATTAATTGTTGTAGTTCTGTGAAAAATACCACTGGTATTTTGATAGGAATTTGATTGAATCTGTAGATTGCCTTCAATACTATGTTCATTTTAACATTGTTAATTCTTCCAATCCAGGAACATGTTATATCTTTCCATCTGTGTCATCTTCAATTACTTTTATCAGTGTCTTAGTTTTTGGAGTACAGGTCTTTTGCCTCCTTAGGTAGGTTTATTCCTAGGTATTTTATTCTTTTTGATGTAATGGTAAATGGAATTGTTCCCTTAATTTCTCTTTGCTGATACTTCATTGTTTGTATACAGAAGTGCAACAGATTTCTGTATAGTAATATTGTATCTAGCAACTTTACCAAATTCATTGATAAGCTCTGGTAGTTTTCTGGTGACATTTTTAGGATTTTCTATATATAGTATCATGTCTTCTGCAAACAGTGACATTTTTTACTCCTTTCTTTCCAATTTGGGTAATTTTTCTTTCTTTTTCTTGTGTGGTTGCTATGGCTAGGACTTCTAATACTATGCTGAATAAGAGTGATGAGAGTGGGCAGCCTTGTCTTTTTTCTGATCTTAGAAGAAATGCTTTCAGTTTTCATTGCTGAGTATGATGTTAAATGTGGGTTTGTTACATATGACCTTTATTATGATGAGATATGTTTCCTCTATACCCACTTTCTGGAGATTTTTTTGTCAAAAATGATAAAATGCTTATGATGAATTTTGTCAAAAGCTTTTTCTGTGTCTGTTGAGATTATCATAGGGTTTTTATTCTTCAGCTTGTTAATGTGGTGTATCACATCAATTGATTTGTCAACATTGAAAAATTCTTGCATTCATGGGATAAACTTCACTTGATCATGGTGTGTAATCCTTTTAATGTATTGTTTGAATCTGTTTGCTAGTATTTTTTTTGAGGATTTTTGCATCTATGTCAGGCAGTGATACTGGCCTGTAATTTTCTTTTTCTTTTTTGTGGTATCTTTGTCTGATCTTGTTGTCTGGGTGATGCTGGCCTTATAGAATGGATTCAGAAGTGTTCCTTCCTCTGCAGTTTTTTTTTTTTTTTTTTTTGGAATAGTTTGAGAATGATAGGTGTTATTAACTCTTCTCTAAATGTTTGATGGAATCCTTCTGGCCCTGAACTTTTGTTTTTGGGGAGTTTTTAAACTTCTGATGCATTGTCATTATTGGTAATTGGTCTGTTCATATTTTTTTCTCCCTGAAACAGTCTTGAGAAATCTTACTTTTCTTAGAATTTGTCCATTTCTTCTAGATTGTCTATTTTTATTGGCGTATAGTTGTTCACAATAGTCTCTTGTGATACTTTGTGTTTCTGTGGTGTTGCTTGTTATCTTCTCCTTTTTCATTTAGAGATTTTATTTATTTCAGCCCTCTCCTTTTTCCTTGATGAGTCTGGCTAACTGTTTATCAATTTTGTTTATCTTTTTAAAGAACCAGCTTTTAGTTTTTTTATTTTCTATTTTTTATCTTTATTTCATTTATTTATCTTCTGCTTTTCTTTCCTTCTAACTTTCAGTTTTGTTTGTTGTTGTTGTTGTTGTTTTTCCTCTAGTTCCTTTTTGTAGAAGATTAATTTGAGATTTTTCTCATTCATGATATAAGCTCTCTTCTCTCTAAACTTTCCTATTAGAATTGCTTTTGCTGTGTTTTGGTTTTGGATCATTGTGTTTTTATTTGCATTTGTCTCTAGGTACTTTTTCATTTCCTCTTTGATTTCTCCAGTAATCCATTGGTTGTTTAGAAGCATATTGTTTAGGTTCCATGTGTTTGTGCAGTTGCATAGTATTGTGGTCAGAGAAGATGGCTGACAGGATTTCAGTCTTATATTTACTGAGATTTACTTCATGATCTAGCATTTGATCTCTCCTGGAGAAATTCCATGTCTATTTGAATGTGTTTTCTACTGCTTTTGTATGGAATGCTTTATGTAAATCAGTTAAGCCCATATGATCTAATGTGTCACTTAACTTGTTGATTACCATGGCACCCAAATCTGGGTGATAGGTCTACTACCTTGGAGGCACCTCATCCACAGTGGGAAATTAATGTGTTAAGCATAGTTTTCCGTATGGATTTTCTGTCTGGATGATCTGTCCACTGACATAAGTAGGGTTTTAAAGTCCACTACTATTACTGTGTTTCTGTCAATTTCTCCTTTTAAGTCTATTAATATTTACTTTATATATTATATATTTAGGTGCTTCTATGTTGGGTGTATTTATATTTAGAGATGTTGTATCTTCTTGGATTGATCCCTTGATCATTATGTAGTGTCTTTCTTTCTCTGTTATAACAGTCTTTATTTTAAAGTCTATTTTGTCTCATGTAAGTATTGCTACTCCAGCTTTTGAGTCTTTTGATTTCCATTTGCTTGGAGTACCTTTTCTATCCTTTCACTTTCTGTCTGTGTGTATCTTTAGATCTGAAGTGAGTCTCTTGTAGGCAGCATATATACGGGTTTTGATTTTGTATCCATTCAGTGACTCTGTCTTTTGATTGGAGCATTTCATCCATTTACATATAAGGTTATTATTGATATGTATGTTCTGATTGCCATTTTGTCAATTGTTCTGGCAGTTGTTTTGTAGGTTCTTTTTTCTTCATCTTTTGTTTTCTTATTCCATGACATCTTGAGAGTTATGTTTGGATTCTTTTTCTTTTCTTTTTTTCTGTCTATCTTTTACAGATTTTTGATTTGTGATTACCATGTGGCTTTAGGTTACAATCTATATATCTATATCTATATCTATATCTATTTATCATTGATCTCTTAATTTCTAATGCACTTTAAAAGCCCTGCATTTATATTCTTCTTTATGATTACTGTTTTTGATAGCATTTTACATCAAATTACTTTGTGTATTTCTTAACTGCTTATTGTGGATACAGATGATTTTACTACTTTTGTCTTTTAACCTCCCTACCAGCTTTGTGTTTGGATGATTTCCTACCTTTACTGTATGTTTACCTTTAATGATGAACTTTTTCTTTTTATAATTTTCTTGTTTCTAGTTGGGCTCTTTCCTTTTTTGCTTAGAGAAGTTACTTAAATTTTGTTGTAAAGCTGATTTATTGGTACTAATCTCTTTTTGATTTGGTTGTCTGTAAAGCTTTTTATCTGTCCACCAAATCTAAATGAGAGCCTTGCTGGGTAGTGTATTCTTGGTTATACATTTTTCCCTTCATGATTTTAAATATATTGTGCCACTCCCTTCTGGCCTGCAGAGGTTTGACTGAACAATCAGCTGATAGGCTAATGAGTGTTCCCTTGTATGTTTTTGTTGCTTTTCCCTTGCTGATTTGAGTACTTTCTCTTTATTTTTAACTTTTATCATTTGAATTAAAATATGTCTTGGTGTGTTTCTTTTTGAGTTAATCCTATATAGGATTCTGTGCTTCCTGGACGTGGGTTTCCATTCACGTTAGGGAAGTTTTCAGCTATTATGTCCTTAAATATGTTCTCATCCCCTTTATCTGTCTCTTCTCCTTCTTGGACCCCTGTAATGTGAATATTAGTCTACTTGATATTGTCACAAAGATCTTTTAAACTGTCTTAATTTGTTTTCTTTTCTTTTTTATATTTCTGTTCAGCAACAGTGATTTCCACTGCTCTCTGTCTTCCTGCTCACTGATCCATTCCTCTGAATCATCTAGTCTACTGTTAATTTCTTCTAGTATATTTTTCATTGAAGCTATTGTACTTTTCATCTCGGTTTTGTTCTTTATATTTTCTCTTTTTATAAAACTTCTGACTTCTCACTCTGTGCATCCATTTTTCTCATGACTTTTTGATCATCTTTACAATCATTGCCTTGGACTCTTTCTAGGTAGATTGCCTATCTCCACTTCATTTAGTTTTTCTTTTGAGTTTTTATCTTACTCTTTCCTCTGAAACATGTTCCTTTGCTGCCTCATTTTGCCTAAGTTGCTGTTTGTGTTTTTATGTATCTGGTAGGTTAGTCATGTTTCCTGACCTTGGAGAAGTGACCCTCTGTAGGAGATGTCCTATGTGTCCCAGCAGTGCATTCCCCTCTTGGCACCCAAGCTATATCTTCTAGGGTTTCCCCCGATGAGGGCTGTGTGTGTTGTTCTGTTGTGGCAGGCTGAAAATGTGGGCAGTCTTGTAGGCTTGTTTGGCCCCTAGCCTGGTTGTTTGCTAGGTCCTGCCTTGTGCAGAGGCTGCCTGTTGCTGGTTGGCAGGGCCTTATCATGAGGCGGCCGACTGAAGACCTCCAGGTGGGCCCAGGACTAGTGCTTGCTCACTGATGGGTGTAGTCAGAGTCCTGAAGACTCTGGGGCTCTGAAACCATGACCTGGGGTTAGTGCCAGACTATTGGCAGGCAGAGCTGGTTCCTGGAGTCTGGCTTCAGGGCCCAGGGATCCCAGAATGGGTGTCTGATTGCTGGTGGATGGGGCTGATCCCTGACACAATTCGATAGGTAGTTTTGGGTGTCCTGAAGCTAGTCTTGGCTTGCTAATGGGAGGGACCATGGCCCAACTGATCCCAGGGCAGTGTCTGGCCTGCTATATGTACACTGGATATACAGGCTGTGAGACTATGATTTTCTTGCATCTGGCATCTGCCTCCTGGTGGATGAGGCTGTTTCAGAAGCCAGAGTAGGCTTCCTGGAGGGCAGGGCCAGTGCCTGCCCACTGGTGAGTGGAGCTGTGTCCTGGTCCTCTGGTGGGCAGGGCAGTGTCTAGAAGCATGTCTAGAGGTGACTATGGGCTCATGTAGTCTTTAAGCAGCCTGCCTGCTGATTGGTGGAGCTGTGTCCTTGCCCAGTTAGTTGTTTGGCCTGAGGCATCCTAGCACTGGTGCCTATACGCTTTTATGTAGGGCCAGGTCTTGGTGCTAATGAGCTAGATGGAGGAGTTTACAATGGTGCCCACCTGAACCAGTGTCCACAGGATAGAGTAAACTCCCAAGAATGATTGTTGTCATTGTCTTTGTCTCCAGGTTGAGCTTCAGCTGCTTCCCACCTCCCTGGGAGACTCCTCCAAGACCAGCAGGTAGGTCTGGCTCAGGCTTCTATCAGATTACTGCTTTTGCCCTGGATTCCAGAGCATGTGAGACTTTGTGCACACACTTTAAGAGTGAGGTCTCTTTCCCCCAGTCCTTTGGGACTCTGGTAATTAACCCCTGCTGGCTTTACAGCCAAATGCTCTGGGAGCTCCTCTTCCTGGTGCCAGACTCCCAGGCTGTGGAGCCTAGCATGAGGCTCATAACTCTTACTCCTGTGGGAGAATTACTGCAATATAATTACTCTCCAGTTTGTGGGTTGCCCACCCCAGGGTATGGGACTCCATTGTATTGTGAGTCCACCTTTCCTATTCGTCTGATGCTTGCTTCTTTGTGTCTTTAGTTGCAGATCTCTTCTGGTAGGTTTTGGTCTTTTTCACCTATAGTTCTGCAAAGAATTGTAATTTTGGGGTGCTCGTGAGAGGAGATGAACTCAGGGTCTACTATCCGGGCCAATCTCTCACATATATTGATTTTAGATGTTAGAGAAAAGCATGACAAAAAGAGAAAAGTCACATAAAGTGTGCTTGGAAGGCAAAATAATCAATTTTAGACCTACTGAAATTGAGTATCTTAGAAATCTACTCCAATGTGTGCATCTAGAAATATAATTAGAAGCTAGGTAGTGGGAAGGAGTAATAAAGATTTGAATGTCTTCAACATATATCTTAACATTGAATTTGTGAGACTATATTAAATTACTTAATGACATAAATTTACACACATTTACACATTCATTTTCTTCTAAGCTCCAAATAAAATTCTGCACTTTAAAATAATACCTCATTCATTTGAACTACTCAAATAAGAATTTGTGATAATTTGAAAGCAGCTATGCCATCTGTGAAAAACAGAAGTTGCCAACAAAATCCATTGGGTAATCAAATTTGTAGACTGGGAAAAGGAATAGTAAACTGCTCAGGAGAACAAATTGTTTTCAAATATTTAACTGTTAGAGAAAAGCAGTCATTAAAATAAAAAAAAGAACCACATATCTTTTTGACCTCTGAAAGTTTGTAATTTACTAAAGAACAACATTTTATATGTAGATATGGCATACTGATGGAAATACCTTGAATAATTATAAATATTGACTGAATAAAATAATTGACTATATTTTCAAATATTCTTTCAATGTATGTGGTAGTGGTAAAGAGCTAAAATTGTAAAGGCTGTCAGACATGAGTTGGAGCACTGGCTATGGCACTTTGTAGGGAAAAATAACTATTCCATAGATTTATAATGATAAATAAAATAATGCATATGAATAAAATAATAAAAATAGAGTTTATATTCAGTAAATTTAGGATGAAACCAACTCTATTTGATAATGCAAATTAATGGGAAGCTCACTGGTCCCTCCACTCTAGCCTCACTCTGTTCACAAAGAGGAGGTAGCTAGCTATGTATTGATTATGTTGGCTGTGTAAAATAGAATATTTGTTTAATAGTATCATTCACTGAAGCTACCAGTAGTCTAAAAGAAGATAAAGTTTGTGCCTACATGTGACTAAATTTTGTTATGCTTGGCTTTTTTAATGAGCAACTGGAAAACAAAGTCAAGTTTAGAGGTATTTCTGCTTTGGTATCTGTCTCTCCATAAGGATACCTGTGGTAGAAGTCTAGGACAGCTCTCTTCTAGATACTGGGGGAAAATACATATCTTTCTTTAGCTATGTTGTTCTTGAGCTGGCTTGTATGTTCTTGATGGCTCGTATGTTCTTCTGGCCTGATCTTTTATGCCACTGGAGTTGCAACTGTTTAGTTGAATATTACTGTGGCCTTAAGGAAGGAAAGTTTGAAAGTGGCTGCTCTTCCACTATCACTTTGAGGCTTTAGAACTGACTCAGGTTTGAGTAAAAGCAGCCACCTTCACTGTTCAGTCAAGATACATAAAAGACTATATTAGCATCTGTGGCCAAATTTCATAGTATAACAGAATTAAAAGGGTAGAACGGAGAGGTTACCATGATTTCACTGAACTAGGCATTTGAGATTTTTTCAATCCCCTCCTATCTCTATTATATATTTATATATTTATTGGTTCCCTTTATAGTGTAGTATTTTGTTACACTAGTTTTTATATTCACATACAAAACCAAATATACTATCTATAGTAGGTATTCATAATTTATCTAATATTGTGTGTTCCATAAACATTAAGTATCTTCTCTTTTTAAGTCAATATGCCTAGAATTTCGAAGTATGTCAAAAGGAAATAGATATGCATTGTTCTTAAGACACTTTCAGTATAAGGTGGGAGAAAAATCAAATAATACAATAAGATGAGGTAAATATTTTAAAATTTGGGAATGGTGTTGACATGAACATAAAAATAGTTACCAAAGCTCCTTGAAATAGGAGATGAAGAATTCAGTTATACACCCAAAGTTTGAGTTTAAGGCAATAGAAGTAGGTAGAAACATTTCATAATTAGTTGGACATACAAGGCTGAAGCCATGAGAAAGGTCAGTGCTACAGTGAAGCAAGCTAAGGAGTATATAACACCAAAATAAACAAATCCATGAAAGTAAGAATGTAAAGGAATCTTTTTTGTGGATAGGAGTGTCACATAATTTTCCAATAAGTTCTCAGGTTGTTCTTTGCCTTAAAAAATATTGAGCACCTACTGTAACTCTGGGATTTGGCAGTGAACAAAATACAGTTGACCCTTGAACAGCTCAGAGATTAGGGGCACTGACCCTTTGTGCGATTGAAAGTCTGAGTATAACTTAACACCTTGGTGTCTGTGGTTCCACCTTCATGCATTCAACCAACCCTGGATTGTGTAGTATATATGTTTATTGAAAAAATGCTCACATAAGTGGACATGCAGTTCAAATCTGTATTGTTCAAAAGTCAACTGTAGTTTAAAATCTCTGTCCACATGGAGCTTACAGTCTAACAAAGGAACAACAAAAAAAAGAAAATTTTAAAAATATATGCAATATTTTATATGGGGGTAAGAGCTTTGAAGAAAAATAAAGCAATATAAAAGGGCAGGGAGTACTGGAATTGGGAGGGAGGATTTCTAGTTAACATAGAAGGTTGTTGAAAAAAGTGAAAAGCTTGAAGAATTTAGGGTAGGTATGTGGGTACCTGGGGAAGAACATTTCTGGTAGAGGAAATAAGCATGTAAAGTCTCTGAAAAGGATACATGTTTGGAATATTCCTGCTTATAAAAGTACCAATGAGGCTAATGTAACTGAAATGCCATGAGTAAGATGGAAAGGAGTGGATGCCTACAGAAGTTAATTTGGAAGTGAGAGGGCTACATTGGATAGAGATAAATTGTGAGAAGGTTGACGTTTTCTGAGTGATTGAGTGAGATGTCATTTTGAGCAGAAAAGTGATTGGCATGATCTAAATTTTATTCTTCGTGTGTGTAAAACAGAATACAGGGAGTCAAAAGACAAGAGCAGGGCATTAAGTTAAAAGCTGATGGCAATAACTCAGACAAAGGATGAGGATGGCCTGGCCCTGCATGTTAATGTATAAGTGATTAAAATAATGGTTTCAAATTATGTTTTGAAGGTTAAACAAATTGAATTCACTGATGTGTTGAGTATGTGGTTTGAGAATCAAGTTTTTTGCTCCAGGCAACTGGAATAAGTGGAATTGACATTTACAGAGATAGGAAAGAAAATGCATTTTGGGGAATATCTGGAGTATTGTTTGAGAATTTTAAATTTGAGATGCTTACTTTATATTCAAGCAGAGTTGCCAAAAAGTCAGTTTAATATTTAATTCTGGATCAAAAGTTAGGTCTGGACATATATATGTGGGGATGGAAGGTATTTAAAGCCTTGAAGCTCAATGAGTATAAATAGTGGGAGTAGGGAGTAAACAAAATATTCACAGGCTGGATGAGAGACCCCAAGTCTCTCCAAGATTTCAGAATTTGAATTTAAAATATGAAAATTAAAAAGTCAACCAGTTAGCAAAGAAAAGTACCAGGAGAAAGAAGTGGCTTAGAATCTAAGTTACTTTGTTTTAAATGGAGGAATAATTGATCTGTCATGTCAAATGATGCTTATAGTTTAAATTAAGATGAGGACTGAGAATTAACCATGGGATTTAGTTATAATCATAGGAAAGTCATTGATGATTGACCATCAAGTGAGCATGGACAATTAGTATGAGTCTAGCCAAGAAAGAATGGAAGGAGTGTCATACAAGGGGTAAGGTAGCCCAGAATGGTATTATGTGCTTCTTGAATGTTGCCTGCACAGTTTGTGCACTTTTGCTGCATTAAAAGAATGATAGTTTTCTTCTCACAGCAGGGATTCTTATCATCCTATGAACCCCAACTAGAAATCCACAAAAAAACTGAAATTCAAATCCATTGCTAACAGAATTGTCTACTTGTTTCTTCACTTACAAGACTTCTTTCTTAAGGTTACCTGTCAAAAGTTAAAATAGCAAATGACAGTGTCCATCCGGTAAAACACAGATTCACCCTCTACGACATGGAGACTAATCCAGGTCCCAGAATGATTTTATGGAATGAATGGGCTATGATGAAGAGTTGCCTTCCCTTCTCTAGCTGAACTTAGTCTTGTAAATTATTCCTTTCCTCAATAAAACCTATTTCTTAACCCATGCTATATGATGGGGAACCTGTCTTACTCTCTGTAGTATGAAAATATATGGTAGATTCTTTGAAAAACATTGCAGTGTTCTCCCTGTATCCGTACTTCTTTGAAGTGTGATTTTGCAGGTCTTTCCATAAAGAACTGGAATTTTTTTCCCCACCTCTCGAATCTTGGCTTGCTTTGACCAGTAGAAAGCTGCAAAAGTGACACTGTGCCAGTTCTCAGAATAGACCTCAAGAGGCCTGTCACACGTTGTTTATTATTCAAGTATCTGGTGTAGATGAGGACGTTATGGACAAGACAGCAGAGCTATCAGCTTACTGGAGAAGCATGAATGAGCTCAAGCAAGAGCAGTGGAAATGCCCTGCTGACTTGCAGACTTAGAAAAACAAATGTTTTATGTCACTAAATTGTGTTGTGTTTTGGTATGCAGCAATAGCTAATAACCCTTACAGAGAGCACATAGGAAATGCCTTTCAGCTTTTCATAAAGGGGCAGAGAGAAATGGAATAGCAATTAAAGAAAGATATGAGGCCAAGAGAAGAGTCTTTTTAAAATTTGGAATAAATTAAAATTTACTTTGTATGCTACTGGAAATGAAAGACTAGAAAAGGGGAAAACAATACATTTAGAATATATAACCATTAGAATTTAATTTCCATAGAGAAAAATATTTTAGTTTTTTTTTCAGACACTGTCAGATCTCCAGTTTCTCAAATAGTGTCTGGTGTATAGAGTATGTTAAATATTGGTTGAATAATCAATGAATACAAGACATAGAAATACATAGACACCTCTGTATGAATGATGTAATAATAAATTAATCCAATTTAAATCAAATCAGATCAAAAAAATCAAATGCTAAACACCTAAGTTTCTCCACGAAAATCTCCTCAGAACTACATTCAGTTTTATTTCTATTCATTTATTTGTTCAAAAAATATATATTTGTTAAGTGAATTCTATGTGCCAGACACTGGGTTAAGTGCAAGGTGTACAGCAGTGATTCAAGGAAGCAAGGCCCATTCTTTCATGAGCTTGCTGTCTGAAAGTCAGAGAGAGAAAAAGGAGGAGGAAACCAGAAATACTTAATTAGTTACAATTGAGAGAAACAACCGAAAAGTCATAACAATATTTAAAAGGGGGACTGTAGAAGGCATTGTTATTCTTGAGTTATGTCAACTAGATACTTAGAAAAATCTTTCATTTTATCTTCTCTCATCTCTTATGCTCAATCAGTGATAAATCAATCTGTTTTGATTCTAAACTTTCATGTCTCTTTCATGTCCATTTTCACTGATTTGTATCAAGGACCAGGCTTGAACATCTATTTCTTGAACTGTTTCAAAAGCTTTCCAATAATCTTTCTTCACTTACATTTCTCTTATGTATACCAAGTCTCTCCTGTGCTTAAAAACACACACACACACACACACACAAAATAGAGTTTCTGTGTATGGTCCTTTTATACCTAACCCCAAACTAACTTCCCACAGTTTTCTTTAAATGCATCCCTTTACCTGTAGCTTAAGTTGATTCAGAAATTTTTATTCCAATAAAGTCCTTCAAACTCAAGCTTAAATTGATTTAGAATACACATTGGTTGGTAGATAATACATAATTTACATGATCTATGCCTTTGCTAAGGGTGATTCCTTTTCTTTAAAACTGCTTATCTTTCTTCAACTACTGAAATTGTCTGCATTTTTAATAGACTAATATAATTCCTCCATCTCCCATGCTGCCTGAATTAGCATTATTTATAATTGCTAAGTGTTTTTTCTGAGCTTGTTTTTCTCATGTTCCAGTGATTTTATTTATTGACTGATTTATTGAAGTACAGTTGATTTACAGTATTATATTAGTTTTAGCTCTACAGCATAATGATTCTGTATTTCTATGGATTATACACCATTAAACATGATTACAAGTTAATGGCTATAATCCCCTGCACTATACAACGTATCCTTGTCGCTTATCTATTTTATACATAGTTGGTTGTATCCCTTAATCCCATACCTCTAATTTGCCCCTCCTCCCTCCTCTTTGGTAACCACTAGTGTGTATCCTGTATCTGAAGCTGTTTCTGTTTTGCATATACACTCATTTGTATTATTTTTTAGATTTCACATATAAGTGATATCATAGAGTATTTGCCTTTCTCTGATTTATTTCACTATCTTAAGTTCTTGATTATAAAACATGTCATGTTTTACTTTCCATTCTAAGATTTGCAAATGCATTTCAACCCACTGCATTTTATATTCATTGGGAAAAAAAACTACACCTCAGTCATATTTGAAAATGCCTATCTTGGTCCACTATACTTATTAGATGTTCCATATCTAGCTCCAATTTACTGATTTTAAGTGCCACATCAATTAGCTTCTTACCTAGTACTATTCTTCTAACCCAGAAGTTTGTAAGTATTTATAATTGATAACAGATCATCATTTAAAAGTATTAAGTAGTTCCAATTTTCATCGTATTAATAAGGGCAAGGAACCAAGCAATAGTCTTCAGAAGATAACCTCCTGAGTGTAGAGAAGAGGTGGTTATATGATGATGTAGAGGGACTGAGGTGTGGTGTGGCAAATGGAGAATACCAGTACTATTTCAAAGTGTCAGCAATTACAGCAGTATTTCCACATCTTTCCCCACTGTTGACAAAATATAACTGATCTCATTTAAGCATATAGTCACTTCCACGAATACTATTTTTCCATGCTTTTGAAATTTTCAGCAGTAATGATATCTTGTAGGAAAGAAGACCTACATTTCATAGTAACACATAATAGGGGGAAAATGAGGAATCTAAGCCATTTTCTTCTGCAGAAGATGAGTGCAAAGAAACAGTAATGCTAAAGAAGAAAGATACTTTAAATTAGGCAATGCTACTCACTCTTTTGTAGGTATAGTTGTAGTTTAGTCTCTGATATCAGTTGACTTAATATGCAGAGATTATCATTTTGTCTGATTAATACTACTTTCATGTCAGAAGCTGTTTCTGCACCTGCAATAGTTATTATGCAATACAGGATTATCAACTATAGTTACCGTGTTTTACCTTAGATCCCCAGATCTTATAGTTGAAAGTCTGTACACTTTTACCAACATCTGTTTCTCTCACCCCCAACACCTGTGGCCACACTTCTACTCTGTATTTCTGTGAGTTTGCCTTACTTTTATATTCCGTATATAAGTGATCCCATGCAGTCTTCATCCTCCTCTGCCTGGCTTATTTCACTTAGCCTGATGATCTCAAGGTTCATCTATGTTTTTGCAAATGGCAAGATTTCCTTTTTTCTTATGGCTGAATAATATTCCATTGTTTATACATATGACATCTTCTTTTATCCATTCATCTATTGATGGACACTTAGATTGTTTACATATCTTGGCTATTGTGAATGATGTTGAAATGGACATAGGAATGCATGTATCACTTTGGTGTTCCTTTTATATTTTTACTGAATATATACCCAGAGGTGGAATTTCTAGATTATATCATAGTTCTCTGTTTAATCTTTTGAGAAACTTCCCTACTGTTTATGATTCATTGTTAATTTCAGTTGAAACTGGTATGAAACTATAGCCTTAGACACTTATCCTTCACATAACTCCTTTTTAAGAAAGACTGCTGCAGATAGTGCCCTTTGTCTAATGCATTCACAAAATCTCCTATTTCCATTGCAGTGGTGGTTCATAACATCATATATCTCTGAATTATCTTTTCAAGTGATGCTGGTGCCCTAACAATTTTCTGATTTTTAGATTGTGGAATAAACCAATGTTAAGGACGCATGATTTAGTGTCTGTCTGCTCATGCTCATGCATTCTTATGTGTTCTGAACTTTACTCTTGATAATTCACTGATTTCCAAGACTATAAAGCAGGGCACCAACTGAATTTCCTTTTTCATATTTGAGGGCGGCAGATAGAGAATTACGTCAGTAGCAGGAGCACATATATAGAAGTGCTTTCTTAGCTATGTTTATCTTCTTAGAAAAAAGCCTTACATAGTGCTCTGAGGAGAATTACAATTTTCTGCTGTGAAATACTCAACCCTTCGAGAATGAATACTTTTTAACTCTTAAGAAATATTCCTGAAAGTCTGAATGACCTACTTGCAAAGGTTATTGCTCTCACTGGTAACTCCAATTCAGATAGATTAAGATCTAAGAAAGATGCTACAGGCAGAGATAATTGGATGAAGGGGAGAGTAGTAGTGCTGGGTGATAGAAGAACTGAGAAACAATCAAGCTTCTAAACATTTCTTAAGGCAATAGGAAAAATTCTTCTGTTATGGAATCAAATAGTTCTGATAATCTCACTACCAAAGAAATAGCTACTTGATTTACTGATAATATAGAGAAAATGCTGAGTTTGAGGGAAAAATCACTACCCTGGTAGGCAACCAGTTTTATAAGTTACATAGAGTATCTTCACTGAAAGTAACAATGCAGGCAATTTGAAAATATGCCAATATACAAATCTATTTAATAGTGAGCTGTGTTAGAACTGTTAGAATTTTTGCCTAGTCCTGTAGTGGTGACAAATTAGAACATTTAAACATTCACCATTAAAGTGCTTTTATGACATATGTGAGTTGGGAGAAATTCAGGTGAACACAGTCAGAAATGAAAACAATGCAATGATATGACTTTTATTGACTGGAGTTCTGAAAATCAGTTTACAAAATGCATCTTTTCTGTTTCTAAGGTCACTTTGATTGCATAAATAAATACATCTTTTTTTGTGTCATTTATCAGCAAGTGATAAACATGCATGTTGATTATTAAGGCCAACTAACTTAAGCTTCTTGATATATGAAGTGAAAAACAATGTCAATTTATGAGTATTTTGAAAATTCATAATTGATGCACATATGAACTTAACCAAAATCATAGAGGAGAAATTGTCTAAATGTCTAATTTGTAAATGAAGCAACGTACAATGCTTGGTGAGACGGAATGGTGTGCACTTGGCAATTCAGGATAGGTTGATTGGCACTAAAAATTATTGCAAGTACATAATGAGAATAAACTTTCTTGATGAAATAAGTAGATGAAATATAGTGTCTAACAAGACAATAGAACGTGTAACTGGATGTTGTACTGTGTTTCCTGCTGTAGATTAGGTGAACATGCACAGTAGTGTTACTATCACACACTTCAAAATTGGATTTCACCTACAAATTCTTAAATGGGTTACTGGTGGAATAAAAATAAAAAGAGAAGCGTTAGTTTAAAACAGCTTTATAAAAGGAGTAGAGGAAAATACTGTGATTATTAGCAAGTCGTTCCACCGTGTAAAGAATTTAACAATGGAATCCAAATTGGTCTCTATATTGCAATAGTCAAGTATGGCTTGAGAAGATATTTAAGCACTTAGAACTGACATAAGAACTCCATTTTAACAACTGACTAGGAGGGAAATTGGAAAAGTTATTATGTATATACTCTTACGTGTTATAAATATATACGAAAGTGCATTGGACAGAGTAAGGACATAAATAAAGGTATTTTTTTCTGCTTAAAAATATTGTATCAATTTCAGATTACTAGATTATTACGAGATTGAGCTATGAAAGTATGCAATATAGAAAATATGTAGATAATTGACTTTACTTCTTTACACTTTCTAGAGAGTCCCATATCATTTGAAACATTGCATCAAACTACTCGAGAGGAAGTCTTAATTAAGATTTAAATTGCTGGTCCTAAAGAAAATACCAAGAGTGTATTTGGTTAAATATTATGTCTGAAGCATTTCTATCAGGGGTTTGAAGATCAGTTTTTTAAGGTGTGTACATAGTATCAACTAAAAGAATGTGAGATTAAACTAAAATCCGAATATCTGTCATTAATTATTTTCAAATGCTCAGTTAATCTGTTAACTGTAAGGTTGTGGAGATTCCATCTCTAGACATCATAAGGAAAACTAGAAATAAATATACTGTATAGAAGAGCAAACATCTGTACCTATGTTTCTAAAATTTAGTTCTGGGTAAGGCATATGAACACAATTTTGTGTAAACACCAAATGATAAAATACCTTTCATTAAAATTTTATTATATTTTTTCAAGAAACTGTTTAGAACTTTTAATGTGCTGTTAAATATGTTTGCACAGAGTCCTCCAGAGAGCACAGGATTACATTGGCAGTTTTAGGAATATTAAGATATGACACTACTGACACCAAGATTTGCAGTCTTAAAATGACACTGAGAAAAGTGGACTGACAGACAGTGAGGAGTGACAGTCTTCATTGAAAGCGGCAAGCAAGAAAGTAGAAAAAAATAAAGTTGTAGATGTCATAGGCTAACAAAGAGGAGACATCATTTTTTAGTATTTTCTATATTAGAATTATATCAGGGTGGAAGATGTTAAATGAAGATTCTAAGTCTCATTCCCCGAGATTGAGTGAGATCTCACACATGTTTTGTAATAAAATACTAATGAGGCATATATAATGGGAAATTGAATAATTGGCCCAAGTTGTCTGCTCCCCCTGTGCTTACACACTTTTTATGACCTCTTCATGGGCTTGATTGATAGAAATTCAGCTTGGACATTGGACCTGTTTTGGCCAATGGCATGTGGCAATTCTAAGCCCAGGCCTTAAGACACCTCATGTGTGTCTCCTTGTCCTCTTGTATGTCTGCCAACAACATGAGAAGATCAGCTCATGAAACTGTAGAAAGTTATGTTACTAAGAGTGGCAAATATTGCTAGATCTCTTTTAACAGGTTTTGAAGACCTGACATTTATTACAAATGTGGAGAGAAAAATGTTACCTTTACTCTACCCAGTAATTTCTAGAATAAGTTGATTGTTACCTCCATCCCCTGGGTAAATGCTGTCCCATCATTTGAGTTCCGCCCTAGCCAGTGCACAGACCTGCAGTGACAGAAAGCCCCACTCAGCGGCTGCCAGCTGGGGCTGCCTCACCCAGACAGGCCCAGTCGGGATCAGCTGAACTGCTCCAGCAGACCCGTGGGTTCTTAAG
This sequence comes from Camelus bactrianus, assembly GCF_048773025.1. NCBI lineage: Eukaryota > Metazoa > Chordata > Mammalia > Artiodactyla > Camelidae > Camelus > Camelus bactrianus. Next base: position 43,023,790 of record NC_133539.1, read on the forward strand.
TGTAAGTGATACTTGAGTTGCTAAGTTTTGGGGTGGTGGATACTGATGTTTTCATTTTGACAACAGTGGACTGACTGATAACTTACGTGATATCGTATGCTTTAGTAAGATTTTAGTATAGCAATGCTGAGTAACAATAATAACAAAACCTGAACCTCAAAAGCTTGTAAGGAAAAGCACTTTTTTTCTCTCTCAAGGAGTTTTGGATTACCTGGGTGGCTTTGCTTCAGGCTGCAGGTTGATTTCAGGTCACCTCCACCCGTGTCTCAATTTGGAAACATGGCATACTCTTTTCATGGCAGAGGGAGGGCAAAAAGGCAAGAGAGATGCCAATCAGGGAAGCATTTAGTACCTCTCTCATGTCATGTTTGCTCACTTTCCATCTGTCAAACATTTCCCGTGGCCGTTCCCAGTGTTAGGGAGAGTGACGTGAATTGCAGTAAGGGAGAAGGGAGTAGGTAGTAAATGTTAGCTGAACAATAATCTATCACATCACCCACTGTGTTAATCTCAGTAGTCTGTGCTGAGATTTTAGGGTAAAGGCTGATGAATAAGAGCTATCAGGTGGGTAGCTGCCCCAAGTTTCTTTGGCAAGCTGGTTACACGGGTGTAAAAATGAATGGGCAGAATGTTCATTGGCAGGGAGAGATTGGAGGTCGTCCTTCCTGATCTTCATGCCAGCTCCACCTTCCTGGGGTCGGTGGAGGGAGGATTTTTGATTCTTATTTAGTCTTGATTGGGGAACTGGATGAGGTCATAATGAACAAAAGGTTACATTCAGATGGAGGTCATAACGAGTGAAAGGTTGCATTGAGGTGGGTCTATAATGAACAAAATGCTATGTTCAGATGGTGGAGATTCTTTGCCTGCCTCCAGGACACTTGTCAACCCAGAATGTATGGTTTCTTGTTAGTCCAGAGGTTCCTGTTTTTCTTGGTCTGTCCAAGGACCCCCCGTTTTAAACAATGGTTTTCTACCATTTGGCCTTGTGCCCCTCTTTCTCTACTCATATCTAGCTATTTGCCTGCTTTAACAATCCTATCCTATTAATTTCCTTCTTTGTACTTAAAATAACGTCCGAAGTTTCAAGAGCATTTTCCTTCCTCCTTTCTCTTATATTGCTTACTACTTGCACCTGTTCTTCAAATTTGAAAATGATGCCATTTATGTTTTCACATAAAGTTGTCAGAGTTTGCGTTTGTTAACGTCAGCTACTTAGCAGGAAATGTCTGCCACGAACTACTTATCCTGTGCAGTTTCATAGTTCACTGCTTCATAAATTAGTCTATTAGTAAAATTTCTCTGAATTACCAAATTCAGTTTCTGCATTATGTGCTATTTTCCTGGTTGACTAACCATAATTTTTACGGCATCATATACCTTTTAAATAGGACTATGATAGTTTTTCTTAAAAAAAATCACAAGCTGTGACGATCATAACTATAAATATTAAATTCAGATTATCAGAAATGTCTTCTTGACGTTAAGAAAAAATGATTCAAAGTCATCTCTTAAAAAGTTAGTTAAATTATATTGGCCCTGAAAAAAATTTAGTCTTTCTTTACACATATTTTGTTTTTATCTGTAAGCCTTAGAAATCTAGAGTTCCATATTAATAAGTAATGAATGAATGTTACAGTAAATAAGATGGATAGTGATTAAATGGATAAACCATCAATTTTAGATGAAGAATAATTCTCTAATCCTGGGATGTGTGAGTCCTAATATGGAATAAGAGGTGTTTTGAGTCCTGGTGTTTTTGATATGGACAAATTTTATTCTGTGATCAGTTAAATGACAATGCCAAAGACTTTTTTACTTTCATGTTCTTCTTACATATATGTGTTTGTGTATGTATACAGGTATGTAACCACGTGTATATATTTATATAAATTTTCTTTGACAGCCTATGGCTTGTATTTTCATTTTTATTTTCTTAATGGTATATTTTGAAGAGCCGAACATTCTAATTTTGATAAAGCCCAGTTTATCCATATTTTTCTTTTATGCTTTGTGTTTTGTATCGTCTTAAGTTATCTTTGCCTAACTTAATGGCCATAAAGATTTCCTCCTATATTTTCTTCTAGAATTCTTATTATTCTTGCTTTTCAGTATCAAGGCATGATAAATTTGAGGTTGATTTTTTTAAATTGTGTGATGAAACTTTTGATCTTCACTACCTTTTTCCAACCCCAACCCTTTATGGGTATTTAGTTATTTCTGCTAGAAATATATTGGAAGTTTGATTTAAAAAAAAATCAATTGATCACATCTGTTTGTCTAATTGTGTATTCTCTATACTGCTCATTTAATTCAGGTATCTAAGCTCACCCCACACCAGCACACACTTTATAGCTTTATATAGTAAACCTCAAAATCAGTTCATGTAATTATATTCTTTCATACACACTTGAGAATTAGGTTCTTCAAAAATTCTTTGAAATTTTGATTGGGGTTGATTTACATCTATCAGTTTAGGGTAAATCAATATTTTCAAAATATCATACGTGCCAATCCATAAGTATAATAAATCTCTGTTTTTCAGGTCTTCAGTGATGTTTTTCAGTTTTAAATGAACTTATCTTACACATATTTTGTTAAATGTATTACTAAGTATTTTAATTTTTACATGACTGTAAATTATATGATTTTTTAAAAATTTTACTTTTCAATAGTTGGCTGTGAATATATAGAAGTAAAATTAATTTCTTTACTAATCTTATTCTGAACCTTGCTAAATATATTTATCAGTTATAATCATGTTTTGAATTTGTTAGAATGGTCTAAATTTCATTTTTTTGCTTTCCAGTTAGTTTTTAAAACAGTATTATTTTTTCTAACATTAGTGCACTAGATAGGCCCTCCAGTCCAATGTTGAATAAAAGAAGTTCTAGTCCTGTTTTTTCTTTTAGAGAAAAAACTCTCAACATTTAATTATTAAGTATCTTAGTTGTAGGGCTTTCTTACATGCCCCTTGGTGAAGTTTTATTCCTTTCCAAGTTTGCTGCAACTTTTAATTTGTATTATTTCTGAAGTTTGTCAAATACTTTCTCATTTATTAAGGTGATTATAATATTTTCTACTTTTTTCTGTTAATATAGTGGATTACAGTGGTCTGCTTTATAATGTTCAACTTTGCATTTTTCAGGAGAACTACTTGGTCAGGATGGATGATCACCTTTACATTGTTGAATTTGATTTGAAAATAATTTGTTAAGATTTTTTGTTTCTTATAACATCTCACTGTCATATCAGGATAATGCTAGCTTCATAAAATGATTTGTAAAAGCTTCTCCTCTTCTACTGTTCTGAGCTTTTGTGAGATTTCTATTATTTTATCATTAATAGTTTGATAAAATTCTTAAAATGGTGAGTTTTCCAAGCTTGGAGTTCTCCTCTGGGGAAGAGTTTGATAACAAAATTGACTTATTCTATAATAGATGTAGAGATACTTAAATTTTCAGTCTCTTCTTGGGTCAGTTTAAGAATTTGAGTCACTCAAAGCATTTGTCCATTTCATTTAACTAGTCAAATTTGTAAACATAAAACTGTCCAGAATATTTTCTTAAAACAATTTCTTTCCTCAGATCTTTAGTGATGCCCCCATTTTGATATTGGCTATTTTGTTTATTCTTATTTCTTAATATAGAGATAATTATAGGTCTATCTGTTTTATTGATCTTTCAAAGCATCAGTTTTTCATTTTCCTTTGATTTTATCTAATGTTTGTATTCCATTCTTTTTTTTAATTTCTTTTTTTTTTCTGTTTCCAATAATTTATTGACAAGAGAGCTTTCTATATATCTTCCTATCACTCTATATTTCTTAACATTTTCTATTGATTTATAATCATTTTACAATGTTGTGTCAAATTCCAGTGCAGAGCACAATTTTTCAGTTATACATGAACATATATATATTCATTGTCACATTTTTTTCTCTGTGAGCTACCATAAGATCTTGTGTATATTCCCCTGTGCTATACAGTATAATCTTGTTTATCTATTCTACAATTTTGAAATCCCATCTATCCCTTCCCACCCTCCACCCCCTTGGCAACCACAAGTTTGTATTCTATGTCTGTGAGTCTGTTTCTGTTTTGTATTTATGTTTTTGTTTTTGTTTTTGTTTTTTAGATTCCACATATGAGCGATCTCGTATGGTATTTTTCTTTCTCTTTCTGGCTTACTTCACTTAGAACGACATTCTCCAGGAGCATCCATGTTGCTGCAAATGGCATTATGTTCTCGGTTTTTATGGCTGAGTAGTATTCCATTGTATAAATATACCACTTCTTTTTTATCCAGTCACTTGTTGATGGACATTTAGGCTGTTTCCATGTCTTGGCTATTGTAAATAGTGCTGCTATGAACATTGGGGTGCAGGTGTCATCCTGAAGTAGGGTTCCTTCTGGATATAAGCCCAGGAGCAGGATTCCTGGGTCATATGGTAAGTCTATTCCTAGTCTTTTGAGGAATCTCCATACTGTTTTCCACAGTGGCTGCACCAAACTGCATTCCCACCAGCAGTGTAGGAGGGTTCCCCTTTCTCCACAGCCTCTCCAGCATTTATCATTTGTGGATTTTTGAATGATGGCCATTCTGACTGGTGTGAGGTGATACCTCATTGTAGTTTTGATTTGCATTTCTCTGATAATTAGTGATATTGAGCATTTTTTCATGTGCCTATTGATCATTTGTATGTCGTCCTTGGAGAACTGCTTGTTCAGGTCTTTTGCCCATCTTAAGATGAACAACTTATTTCACTAATTTGATATCTTTAATAGTTTCTAATATAAGCATTTAAGCTATAAATTTCCTATAAAGCACTGTATTAGCAGAATTCAGTAAACTTGTATATTTTGCTTTTATACCCATTCCATTCAAAATATTTTCTAAATTATTTTATAAAATCTTTTTTTGACTTGTGGGTTATTGGGGTGTGTGTGAGAGAAAGTAAGAGAGAGAGGTTTTCAAATAGTTGGTGATATCCCAGCTATCTTTCCATTATTAATTTCTGATATAATTACATTATATTGTAATCATAGAACATAATCTATATGAATTAAAATGTTTTCAATTTATTGAGAATTGGTCTGGTCCACTTTGATGATTTTTCCATGTACACTTAAGAATTTATATTCTTTTGTCATTGGGTAAAGTTAATTGTGAATACCAATTAGGTACTTTTGCTTGATATGGTTGTTCAGGTTTTCTATATTACTACTGAATTTTGTGTACCTATTCTATCAGTAACTGAGAAAGGCGTGTTAACATATCCAATTATAATAGTGGCTTTACCTATTTCTTTTGTTTATTTTCTTCGGTTTTGTCTATGTTCCTAAATATTTAAAGGAGCTATTATTGGAAAATTAATCATTTGTAATTATGTCTTTTTAATGTATTTTTATCCTTTATCACCGATATACTCCTGTTTATCTGTAGTAACATTTCTTGCCTTTAAATCTATTTTATGTGTTATTAATATAGTAATTCCAACTTTCACATAATTGTCATTTGCTTGTTATATATGCTACATTTATCTTTAAATTTTCATTTTGAAAAGAAAAATTAGGGTTACAGAAATTTTGAAAACATGGTACAAAAATATCTAGTATATCCTTTAACTGACCTTTACTATTGACATCTTATGTAATCAGAGGATAGTTGCCAAAACAAGGAATTAATATTGTTACAATTTTATTAACTAAAGATTTTATTTGGAGTTTGTTTTTTAACTACTGTACTTCTGTTTTAGATCCAACCCAGGATTCTATGTTGCGTTTAGTTGTAGTGCCTCCTTTGTCTTCTCCAGTGTGGGATAGCTCTTCAGTCTTCCTTTGTTAATCATGGCCTTTGCATTATTGAATAGTTCTGTACATTATTTTGTAGAATGTGCCTTAATTTGAGTTTTTCCAACTTCTTCCAGATGAGATTGAGATTATTCATTTTTGACAAGAATACAACCAAAGTCATGTACCCTTCACAAGGGTATCACGTTAGGGTATGCAGGATGACCCTGTGCCTTATTACTGAGCATGCTAACCTTGATCACTTGGTTAAATTCATGTCTAGCATATTTCTCTACTTTAAAAGGGGCTATTTTCCCCTGTATATCTTCTGGGAGATACTTTGGGACTATGTAAACATCCTGTTTCTCTACAAGTTTGACTAATTTTAGTCTCCTTTTGTAGAACCTGCAACATTTGTTACTATGGTGGTCTCATGGCCATTTTTACTTTTGTCTGCAAAGGACTGAATTTTGTCTCCTTCCAAATTCATATGCTAAAGCTCTAACCCTCAATGTGATGGTATTTGGAGATGGGGCCTTTGGGAGGCAATTAGGTTTAGCTGAGATCATGAAAGAGAGCTGCACATTATGGGATTGGTGCCCTTATAAAAAGAGACACTAGAGAGATTGTTTTCTTTCTCTCTCTGTTAATGTGAGGACACAGTGAGAAGGCAGCCATCTGCAAGCCAGAAAGGGGACTGTCTATAACCTGACCGTACTGGCACCCTGATCTTAGACTTCCAGCCTCCAGCACTGTGAGAAAATTATTGTCTGTGATTTAAGCTTCCCAATGAATGGTAACTTACTATGGTGCCTCAAGTTAAGACACCATCATTCTTCACACATTTTTAAAATGAGTTTCTTCTGTAAGGAAGGACTATCCTTTATTCCTTATTTATTAAAATTTAAAATTATTTATGTCAGGCTGGACACAAGGACATTTTTTTTTTGCATGGTTTAAATCTAATAGTATCTATATCTATATAATTTTATTTTTTGGCCAGAGCTTTTTCAGCTCTGGCCACGAGGAGTTTTTTCATTTGGCTCCTTCGCAATTTGAACATGCTTGTATCAACACTTTTGGGTACTTCTTTACTTTCTCTTTTATCTTCCTCTCTCAGCACTGGAATTAACAAATTTTTTAAGGATCCCTGCTTTCTTCTGGTGAAAAATTTACATATATAAACCAACATCAAGGTGCTAAGTGTAATCTTTGCTACGGAACTGTCATTGCTTTTAGACCTTCTCAGCTGACAAAGCATATATGTATGTGGGTGTGTGTACACATAAACACACATATACATGTTATATATGTATATATACACATAAACATGCAAATGTATATACCTGTATGTCTAGTTTAAAAACTTGGAGTTCATACTTATAGCTCTATTCTAGCCTTCCCACATTCTTTTTATGTTACTTTTCTTATAGTGATGAATTGGGCTCTTTTTATCTATAGTACATTGATTTATTTGCAATCCAGTGAACACATAGAGTAGTTACGGAGTTACAGACTAATATCCCTGAGAATGAAAATAAAAAAAAAAAAACTATCTTTTTTGTAACTTCCTTGGGGTTTTGTTGTTAGACAGTTATTGTTTTTCTGTTATGTCCACTATTTTTTTTTACATGTTTTATTGCCCTATCTAGTGCTTCTATTTGAGTCACACAGGAGTGATCTGAGAGGATAGCTTTACCTTGTTCTCAATCTTCAGGGAAAATCTTTTACTGTTAAATGTGATGTTAATCGCTTTGTTTTTGTTTTTCTAGTTATGCTTTGTGCTTTTTAAAGAGGCTCCTTTTTATTCCTAAATTGTTTATTGTTCTTATCACAAATGGATGTTGATTTTTGTCAAATACTTTTTCTTCATCCATTAAGAGGAACATATTTTTTTCCTTCTTTTATCTGTTAGTGTGGTGAATTACATTAATAACCAAATGTTTAATAAGCCTTCCATTATGGAAATAAACTACATTTGAAGGTGATGTGTTATCTGTTTGACATATTGCTGGATTTAATTTTTTTCTAGAACTTACATGTTTATACTCTTGATAGTATTGTCCTATAAATTGGCTTTTAGCAATGTCTTTGTCTTGTTTTGGTATTAGAGTAATGTTAGGCCAAGAAAAAGTGAATTGGGAAGCAGTCTGTTATCTTTTTTATTCTAGGAAATACTGTGTAGAAGCAGTATTATTTCTTCATTAAATGTTTGGTGAATTAGAGAGTAAAACTATCTGTGATTTGAATTTCTTTTGGGGGAAGCTTTTAAAAGATGAATATTTAATATCTTTAATAGATAGGACTGTCCATTTTATTTGTCTTTGAGGGAGTTTTGGTAGTTTGTGTCTTTCAAGGAATTAGTCCATTTTATCTAAAATTTCAAATTTGTGAATGTAGAGGGGCCTCCTCTTACCATCTTTTTAATATCTGGGGAATCAGTGGTGATATTTCTTCTTTTATTCCAGAAATTGGTGATTGGCACTTTCTCTTATTTCTCGTTTATGCTTGTTCAGGCAGACAGGCTGGAAATTGATCAGTTATATTTGCTTTTCAAAGAACCAGTCCATAGTTCCCTTGATTTTATGTATTGTTGATTTTTGACTTGATTTTTATAATTTTCTCCCTTCTTCTTGCTTTGGATTTAATTAATTCTCTTTTCTTTAGTGATTTAAAGTAAAGCTTAGGTCACTGTTTTTAGATATTCTTTACTAATATATGTATTTATTTCTATTAATTTTTCTGTAAGTATTGCTTTAGCTGTGTGTTACAAATTTTGGTATGTTGCATTTTCATTTTTATTCAGCTAGAAATATTTTTTAAATTTCCTGAAGCTTCTTTGACCTATGGGTTATGTTGTAGAAGAGAGTTAACATAGCAGGCCTGGGAGTAAGCAGAGCAGGCTGGCTGGCAAGGATAGACTTGGCTGGTGTCTCGGAACTTAGGTTTTGACTGGGTTCCTACCACTTAACTGATGAGGAGTGGCTCTTTGTTCCTAATCTGTTCATATAAGTGCTGTGGTTTATGCTAAGCAGCTGCTTTCCTTTTGGGAATCTGGAATGTATGTGCTAGACAGAGTGGACTTATGTGTCCAGCCTCCCAATAAAAACTTCGGGCCCTGAGACTCTAAATGAGTTTCTCTGGTACACAGCATTTAAAACATACCAGAATTTGATGCTAAAAAAACTAGGGATACGTTGTGTGACTTCACTGAGAGCTCAGTCTTGGACGCTCGTTCCTAGTTTATCTGGACTTCATACCATGCGCGTTTTCCCTTTTCTGATTTTACCTGGTATCATTTCATGGTAATAAATCATAACCCTGAATAAATCTGTATACTGGTTTCTACGAGTCCACCTACCAAACCACCAAACCTGGGTTGGGGGAGCTGTCACGGGTAGCCCAGACACAGTTATTTATATGTTGTTGTTTAATTTCAAATTATATGTTTACTCTCTCTATATAAATCAATACTATATATATATATACACACACACACATATATATATAAATATACATAATTTTGATTTTAAAATTTGTATTGAATTCAGTTTATTCAGCTTAAATTATTTTTTTTATTAAGGTTGTGTTTTCCCACTTGGTTATCCTAGATTAATTAATTTCTATTTGAATTCTATTACTTTGTATGATTTCTATTCTTTTAAATTTGATACAGTGTGTTTATGGCCCAGAATATAGTCTATAATTGTGAGTATTCTATGCATATCTGTAAAGAAATTACATTATGCTATTGTTAGGTGGAATATTTTATAAATCTCAAGTGGGTTAGGTAGGTTGATAGTGTTGAATAGATCCTCTAGATCATTAATGATCTTCTGCCTGTTTATTCTGTCATTACAGTGATAAGTGTTAATGTGCCTTACTACAACTACAAATTTGTCCATGTCTTATTTCAGATCTATCAGTTTTTGCTTCGTGTATTTTAAAGATATTTACCCTGACAACATCCTTATTATGAAATCTAGATTTCTGATATTAAATAGCTCCTGTATCTTTCTTTTATATAGTTCTTACATATCTTTCTCAATCCTTTTACTTTTAATGTGCTGGTATATTGACATATATATATGGAAGTTTACATAATATTTACATTTAAAGTGTGTTTCTTGTAAACAGCATATATTTAGATCTTCTTCACCTAATCTATTTCTATCTTTTAGTTGGTGTGTTTAGATTTCTCAGATTTAATGTGATTCTAAATATTACTGGATTAACTATTTCAACTTGCCAGTTCTTCCCTCTATTATAAATTTGTTTTTTATTCTTTTCCTCTATTTCTGCCTCATTTTAGTTTGAGCACATTTTATAATTTCATTTTATCTCTACTATTGACTTACTTATGCCTCTCTTTTAAATGCTTTAATGGTTGGCATAGGGTTTAAAATATACGTATTTCATTTTTTTTTTTTGACTGATGACTGTCTGTTTATAGGCACAAGGTCCTACAGGGCCAAGACTCCTCTGTCCCTCACCCTCTTCCCTAATTCTGAATCAGAGGAATCACAGTCTACCTTTAAATAATATCATTAGCTCTATGTTCTAAACAAAAAATTAAGTTCTACTGTTTTTGTGTTAGATAATCAATAATTTGTTAGAACCATTAAGAATTAAAAATAAGTAAATTTTATTTCAGCTTTATTTTGTTTAATTCCTTCTGGCCCACACACTTCAGAAAGGCAATTTTCTATGACAAATAAACTTTTTTTCCTTTCTTTCTTTCTTTCTTTGTCCTTTGTCTCTGACCTGCAAATTTCAAAGTCTCAGGTCTCCTAGTTTATCCATGAAATCCTGGTAGATGGACATGTAAACTTGCATGTAAACACGTAAACTTGCTGAAATCTCAAGCCTTCATTGTGCTCAAAGTATCTCTACATGGCTTCCTTTATGCCAGTGTTCTGCCCCCAAATTCCAGCTATTTTGTTCTCCCTGAACACTGGCTTCTGTCTCCTCATCTCAGTGAGCCCATCTTTCTCTACTTGGTTTTTCCCAATCTGTGTTATGTCCCCAAAATGCCTGAAGGAAGGAAGCTGGAGTGATTGTAGGGCAGGTTTCTTGTTTCCCATCTCTCAGGACATGGAGCCCTGCACTGGTTCATTGTCTTAGGTCTGAAAATCATTGTTGTATTTTATTTTGTACAGTTTTCTAGTTTTGCTTTTTTGTTTTTCTTTAATATCAAGAAGGGATGCATCTGGTACCAGTTACTCCTTCACGACTGGCCTGTTTTAGAGTTTTGATTTTAAAATTTTAATTATATTTATTTTATTTAGTTTAAATTAGTTTTTTATTATCAAAATTGTGTGTGGGTTTCCCTTGGTTGGTTTTCTTGGTTATCCTAAGAAAATAAGTATTCTTTGACTTTCTCATGTAAAAATAGTATATATTACCGTGACCATTCGATGATCTCACTGGAACATTCAAACTTTATTTCCACTTACTTGCTTCTGACTTTGCATTATTTTAAACATGCATTTTAAACATTTGAAGATATTATAGTTATCATTTTGTATGGTTAACATTTGTTTGTATTTATCGACCTGCTTACTTTTATTGGTGGTTTTTATTATTTCGTGTACTTTCATATACAGAGAAAAGAACCATGGAGGTAAATAAAGAAAGCAGGAAGGGAGGAACATAAGGAGGAAAGGTGGGGAGTTACATCCTTCTGATTTTACTCAAAGTAACACATATTTTACTTAGAGAAACAGACAACTAAATCTTAACTAAGAGGATGAATGGTAAGAATTTTATGAAATGTCTATTTTTTAGTTTAAAGATATATTAGGGAATCTGGCATTAGTTGCATCATCAATGATTTGGATTTACCGTAAGTATTTAATGTAAGGAATCATTCCTCCAGTTGAGTTAAGTATATGGAAGAGTTATCAAAAGAGCATTGCTTCACTTTTCCAGAATGTGTTCAATATGATCTTATTAGAATCAATAGATTAGATTAGGCCTGGTCACCTCTCAAGGAGAATGCCAGGTCCAAGAATACTTGTAGTATGTAAAGAAACTCCTCCTTCAGCTATGTTGCTGCGAGACCGTTCTATGGTTTGGAAACAAAGTTAGCAATTTGATTCAACCTCAAAGTATAAACAGTAGAGGGAAAAAGGAAAAATATATCAATAGAGCCAAATCAATGCTATAGTTAGAAGTATAAGTAGAAAAAAAATAGATTTACTATTCATCTTCTTGTGTAATTAAGATTTTTGGCGCCAATTGATTCTTGGCAACACTCACAAATGGTATAATTGTGCTAATACAAAACAGTTTTATTATCAGATAACTTAATACCTGGTAATTTTATGTGCATCACACAAGTAATTACCAAAAACTATATTGATTTTGATTAGATCGTCTACTTAATTGATTCCTTAAATTGGGAATTTAAAACCCAGTTTTGGAGAGGTGGTAGTGGAGCAGATAATTTTACATTGCAAGTGTTGGAGTCACGCAAGATTCTGTGGTAAACATTCTTCTGTTATTACAAGGAACAGAGGAAAAGTATCTTCTGCATTATAAAGATATTTTTTGCATGAGCAAAATATAATTAGGCACAAAACCAAAAGATTTTTCACTATTCTTTTATATTTTAATAGCCATTATTGTCTTTAACAGAGGAATTTCAAAATGATAATGAAATAATTAGGAACATTTTAAACAATTCCTGCCACCCATCTATCTTTCAAAGATAGATGTATCTTTGGCTATAGACAAAAACGACCAATTTAATTATTAACTAAATTTCCCTAGTGTATAAATTAATCATTAGAAGCAAGGCAGGTCCTTGGAAGTAACAAACTCTTTCAGGTCCGCTGAGATCTCTTTGTATAGACCATTGTATTATTAAAGGGAGCCTAAGAGTTTCAAAGAATTAATTAATTACTTCAAATGTCAGTGTTACTTCTGAGAAGATACACATGGACTAGTGGAATATAATGGACCATAATTCTTATTTTCTGGTATCTGCCCAGCATCCCAGCTTGAATAGTTGTAATCTTGCATCTTTCCAGAACTATCTTCATACTGGAAATTTGATATTCATAGTTTTCTTAAAAGTTAAATTTAAAAAAATATTTGTTTTGTCAGACACTTAAAATACTTGACAAAGAAAAATTGGAATAGATGAGGAAGGAAAGGAAAAAATATAATTAAGATGAATTTAGTTGTTTTTAAGTCTAGATCATCTTTGTCACATAATTATTCTTAGTAATAAGTACATTTGATGTTTATGTGATAAACTGAAAGGAACTCTACAATACCTAGCCTCTGCAAATACTTTAAGTAAAATCTCCACCTATTATTTGAACCTGTCAGGACAATATAATCATAAAATCACATTTTATTCCTGACATGACTAAATACTTGAAAGGACGAAAACCTTGTGTATAAACCGGATTATTTGCAGCAGTGTACATACATTGGACAAGGACTACGTGGTTGAATTTCTATAGCTTCAGTAGAACAAATATGATGGAGCATTGTCCTTTGAATTATTATGCCTTCATAGTTTAAATAATGAAAGAACACAGGCAGATTTAAGTAAGTCAAATAAAGAAATCAAATTTAATATTAGAATGATAAATTATATATTGATGCAGGAAGCCCCATTTTATTCCCTTGATCTACTGCTCCCATACGTAGAAACAGAGTATCATCCTGGAAGTGGTAACTGAAGTAACCCAATTGTTCAGACCAAAAATTAGTTGTGAATCTTAACAGAAAGCTCATTATACTTTCATAGTCATTATTTGTATAAAACAGAGACTAACTGGATAGAGAATTTGTGGAGATGAGATTTGTGACATTGTACTAAATTGGGACATTCTGCATGCGCATTCAACTTCATGTGTTCATTTCTGTAAGAGCATGAATCCCTAGTCTTCATGTTGAATTTTTTTACCCTCTTGAGTCGCTTCTTCCTGAGAACAACTAATTGGCTCAGTGCTTGATTTACATTATTATGATGGCCATTCATTGTATCTGATTTGCAAAAGTTCTTGATCATTTCCAGATCTATGAAAAAAAAATAGTGCTGACAATCTACCATGTCAAAACTCCCACTCTATTATTAACATGTCCTGCCAGATGTCCCCAGTAATGTTGTGACTACAAAATGCTCTACTTCCTAATTTTACAATGGAAGAACATTAACCCTTAGCATATTAACCAGTGGAAATGATGCACAGGACAAACCAAAAATAATTTTTTCCTGCATTTTAATGTGTTGCCTTACAGTTCACTGAATTAAAAATCTTTGAAAATTGAGGGAAAAAAATCTCCATATTTAATAAAATAATTGTAACAAAATAAAATTCTTAGTAATTTTTTTTTTATATTTTGTTAAAAAAGTATCCCTTTGCTTTGTGGAACAGTAATTCTCCCGTTGAGAGATGGTAGACAGTTCACTACTGTATCCTGAGATCAGCGTAAATAGCTACCTATCAGACAGAGCAAAGGTTTTGTCCTTCTGAAACGTGAATGTGGAATTGATGCATGTTTTTTGCAAGTCACATACAAAAAATATAATTACTGAAATTTACCATGTTCCAAGGAGAAAACTGCATCGTAGAAATTCAGGAAGAAAACTGAATCACAGAACATTTAAAGAGTTACTTTTTTTTTTTACAAGATGGTCAACTGAATAGACTTAAGAGCTTTGTAAACCACCTAGCATTTAATTTTCTTATTAGACAAAGAGGAAGAATCGTGTATTCATTGTGATTAAGCATATTCAATGGAATGAAATAGGGCATGCAACATTTTATTCTTGTGCATATTTTAGTTCATTCAGAATGAATTCAGTTAGGTTTTGCTCAATGGGTAATAAATATAAGAAATAAGGAGGAACATAAGGCAATTAAGGCAAATGGTATAAATAAGTTTAAGAGGAAATTAGGCATTTTTATTGCAAAAGAATGTTACACAGAAAATGGATTAAAGGTACAAGGGGAAGGGAGGCAGGTGAAGGTGATTTATTATATGGGGGCAGGAGCAGGGGACAAGTGGCCATTTTCTCCCCTGTAGTTTATTCTGTCTCACTGGAAGAACATATATTTTGAGATAATTACGTATAGTCATGAAAATGGTAACAGCTGCATTTTGGCAACTTGGCATGCAAATTACTAGCTCTGCTGAGGCCACATAAGCATGAATTGATGAGAGATTTGAGAGAGAAGGACTGTCAACAACTTCTGGTTGGAAGACCGAATGAACATTGTGAAAGTTAATGAGACTGTGATGGCCTAGTGCTGTCTGCAAAGGTTCCTGATTTCAAAAGAATCTAGAATCTTAGATCATATTTATAAAATAGCACAGACTTTACACATCTACAGGGAACACAACATTGTTAGATAGCCCAGTTTCTCATATAGGTTATATTTTCCTTAAGCTTTGTTGACTGGGTTTAGTGTGATACCACTTTGAAACAGCTGCAAATGGTGCATAATTAGGTCAGAATGTTTTGTTGTCAGGATTCTCAGTTGCTTACGCTGGCTTATGAAAAGGTCATTGTGAGAAAAGGGATCTGAATCTCAAAGAGATTCCAGCTGGTTAGTTATTATTTTAATTATGCAATAGAATTTGCTATTTCCCTGCTAATATCTAAAGTTACTTATGGAAAAGTTGTTCAGAGACTCTTATGAAGATACTCTTTTTGTATTCTTCTCATTGCATGTCATAAATTCATACTTATCAACCCTTCTGTATGTTTAGAACTTCCTGCCAAATAGTGTCTATCCATGCATTCTCTCAACAGTAGCTATTGTGGTGCTATGATATACCTGGCACTGCATATAATCCCCATTGTCATGGAATGTATAGGCTATTTGTGGAGATAAAATTTACAGTAATTATAAAGCACTAGATGAACCCTCCCAAGCATATAATTCTAGTTCAAATTTTCTATACTTAAAAATCTCAGTGTTTAGAATCCCAGAAAATCAGATTTTCTATTACCTTCTCTGGTTCATCTCATCTATGATTTGCATTTTCTTCTAATCTTAAGAAAAGACAAAGATGAAAAACAAAACTCAAGACTTCCATTAACCCATTTTACTAATAAGCATTGGGGTGTTGCTCTGTGAATTTTATTAAATTTACAAGTTAAAAATAACTTTGTCACATGCACCAGCAATTAGGGTATAGGAGGTTTTTAAGGGTTACATTAAGAAAGGCAGGAGAAATAGTGAAATTTTATTTTTATTCACAAATGTGTATTGAATACCTACTTTTTTTGAAGGCATTAGATTGTGGAAATAAAAGAATAAATGCAATAGCTGTACTGTTTTTAAAAAAAAAAAAAAAAGAAAGGCAGGAGAAAGTGATATATCTTATAAATCAATTCAGTGAACAATTAATTGGCAGGAAAGAGTTGATCATAGTGCTTACAATTTAGGCAACAATGCTTTGGTGGTAGTGAGCAGAGCAAAAGATGCTTATTTTTGCCTAGGAGCCTGAGATCAGCATCCTTTATTGTACCACAAAATTGCTTTGAGTTTGTACCACAAAAGTCCTTATAATGGATGGTAGGCCTTAGTGGGAGTATGCTGGAATAATGAGGTTAGTAAAGTGGTAGGAATATTTTATTTCTTGTTTCAGGACTTTGGCTGATAATATCAGTATATAACCCTGAATTTCAGAAAGTAAACTGAAGACCTGTCCTCAAGTGTGATTTTTTCCCCTATTTTCTCCCTCTTATCTAGTCAAAATAATGTCTTCATTGTCCACCTTCCTTACCTTTGAGTTTTTTCATAAATTTGATTTCTGGAATTCCATCCCCATTTCTTCTGCCAATCCAAATTCTTTTTTTTCCCCCAATTCTTCATAACTTTTCATCTGGTTCAAATTCCATTTTCTCCTTGACACTCACAGCATTGGTCCCTACTTTATTATTGTCTTCTTAAATTTCTTGGTTATCTCCAAAAGTTTATGCCTGGAATCTACTCAGTCTTTCCAGCAAATAACATAGGTACACAGATCACTTAAAGATCTAAATTTCCTGAAGCTCTAGGTATGTCTGTAAGAACTTGGTTTGATTATATAATTCCTATAGAAATATCAGTACTTGTATATATGCAAAAATAGAGATTATTCTTGATAATTGAATAACTCCTATAGAATAATATATGTTTTCTTTAATGGCATCATATTTCATCTATTTCAGTGGTATCTATAAAGCAAAAAATACTATTAGCGGAGTTATGCCATGTGGTAGATGACTACTTGTGCAGGAGAGACCCAAGTTCCTGTGGGACATACCGTGGGACATGCCCATGGGACATGCCGATGGGACAAGATCAAACCCAGCCTGACAAGAATTTATACATAATAATATATACATACAAGTGAATACCTGTTTCTCTCTCAAGATCCAGTCAATTTCTTGCTCATCTGAAAAAGTATCTTTAGATCTTGACCACAACTCTAGGGAGTAATTACTAGGTTCTTACTTACCACTCAGTTTTACAAATAGCCTTCGTAAAGAACAGAATACACATATTGACATTACTTATTACTTCTTTGTTAACTCAATAAAACTCTGAGATCATAAAGCACACCTTTATTTGCTTAGTACAAATCAGTATTCAAAATATTTATTGAATGAATAAATTGGAAAAGCAATTTTGAAAAGCATATTATTTACATATTTTAGATATAAGGATATTTTCCCCTGACTCGACTTTACTATATATATATCAGAATGTTAAAATATGAGGTAAAAACATTGCAAATTATTAATGTTTCTATGCTTTATTTTTCTCCTTTTAAATTGATAATGTGAAGGGGTTTATTAACAAATGAAAATAGAAAAAATGAAACGTGAGGACTTTTTTTGGTCTAGGCATGTGGTGGTGTTAATCTCCATGGGGGTGGACACTAGTAAGTGCTGTAGATCACAACCACTTCTATTTTATTCCTGTTGATTTTATTTTCAGAGCTGCTTCTTCACAGATTGTTTAGAAATATATGTCTATGTGGGGGAGGATAGAACATCACAGCTATAGCATTAAACGCGGGAATATACATTCGCAAAACCCACAAAACACAAAATGTGCTGAAGCAGCTGGAGTGTTCTTTTTTCTGCTAGCAAGTTAGAAAACAGGAGGATGAGCAAAATTGGCAGTTGGATTATACTGACAAAAGCAGAGCAATTCGTGCAAAGAATTTACTGTAAGTAGGACTGAGACTGACATGTTAGATTGCATTTTACCTCTATTGGCAGTGCGATAATTTTGAAATTAAAGTGATTAGATGCACAAAAATGTTAAGTTTGATTGCTCCACAAAAGATATTTCATTCCTTAAAAAAAAAAAAAAAAGTGTGTGGTCCTATAGTAGCCAAGTGTCATTGGAGAAATGTGGGCAAATGGTGATATTTACTTTGTAATAATAGTTTGGTATAAATAGTTTGATTTTATGGTTTACTCTGTGAAGGGTAAAATACATACACACACACACACACACACACACACACACATATACACACGCATACATATATATGTGTATATATGTATATATCTGTATATATAGAGAGAGATAGCTATATGTATATGTATAGATAGATACATACACACATCAACAGAAGCTTCTCTTTTGGTATAAATTAGCTGATTAATGCACGCAGTGAAAGTTCAACAAACTAAGTATAAATTTCTCAGGTTTAATTACTTACATTTTCTTAACCTCAGTTTTGATGAAAGATTAGGCAAAAAAAGTGATTCAAAGTCTTGGTCAGTTAATAATAAATAAAATTTTGATGTTTCTAATGCATTTTAATTACTTTTATTGCCTTAAATTCCCATTAACCACCTCAAAATGGAGACTGCTTAAATTATAAATCATATAAATCAGGCATTTATCTAATGTGGATTTTCATATTAAGGTGAGAGCTGGCTCACTGAGCCTGAATATTCTAGTGCACCTTCAAATGGAGTAATCATAGCAACACAGGATACATGTATCATTCAGATGCCATGAATTTAGGGATTTTAATAAATATTCTGCCAACGCCAAAGACACATGGGGGTTCTGAAAAGAAAAATACACAGGAGAAAATAGTTGAGGAAAGTTTCACCTTCTTTCACTGAGCCAGAAATATAGAAACATAAGTGAAGAGGGAGGACATTGACTAACTCGGGTAATAAATAGACAATAATCAATATATTGCACTGGAGAATGTGAAATTCCCTTTGTGGATAAACAGGATATATGAAAGCAGTGTCCTGTGACATTACACTTCCTCATATATTGTTTAAGACACACGAAGCATTATAAATTTTCAGATATGCAGGAATAAAATTATCCTATGCATCATTAAAGATTTGCATTAATAATTTTTTATGCAGTACACCCTCAATACAACAGTTATGTTATACAAATAATTGCTAAATAATATCAATAGGGTCAGTAGCTCAGGTTGTATCATATGTTTATTGTTTGGGCCCATCTGTCCATATCATAAACCGAAATTATAAAATAAAAATGGAAAAAATTAATATATTCCACTAAAAATGTGCATTTTAGTGCATTTTTCATGCAGCTAACGCAAAAAATAAAACAAAACGTGGAAAGCAAGTCAGATTGAAACATTGAGCCTAGTAGGTTCTCATCAAGATACAGCTATACGTGGCTGAAAGTCTATACCTATGATTTACCCCATATGAAATAGTGCTTCAAGGCCAGGTTCATTGTTTGACACCAGGATTTGAGCTTGGGGAATAGACTACTTTGGAATTTTCAGTATCTGCATCTTTTCTGATTTTGCTTCTATTGACTATCTGAAGTATTTTCTTTCTCGGCCATGAATTTCTTGCTTTTTTTTTTGTATCTTGCGTTCCATATTTTCCCTTCCAGATACTGTGTGTGAAAGAACAGTAGAGACTGAAGTGAATAATATATATTTCAAGATCAAGCAACGGCATGCCTCTTCTTTTTTTGGACCACTTGTATCAGTGGGGGGCAGCTGAGTCAATCAAATCTATTTGAAGTTGGCCCAAGATTTGTTGCATCTTTAGTTAGAATCAGTTCATAGCTATCTTTAAATAGTTTGAAGGTCTTATGCAAGGATTATAACATAAAGACTAGAAATATTGCAGAGATCTCTATCACTTTATGGGCTGGCTACCAGTTTGGGGGTTTATTAGGGATTTATTTTGTTCTTTGGTCTTGTTCTTGTACTTCTGAATCTTGAGAGATCTCCTTTGACACTATTGCCCTGCCCTTAGCCTTGGAACATCACAGCAGTGCATTTGACCAAGGCCTAGAGTATTTCTCTCTTCTGCTTAGCCCTAGCCTTCAAATGTCTGCATTGCATTCAGGGAAGACACTGGCTATGCCATGGGAAATGTCTGGCAGGACTCCTGCCCAGACATGACACACTAACCCATGATTCAAGTCTTGTGAAGACTAGGATAGAGGATGAAGAGGGTATTGATGGCTGTGTGAAGACTACTCCACAACTCTTTAGGATTTAAATCTGTCATTTCAGCCCATTTATGACTGATAAAATATGTTAAGAATTCATTTGGTTTCTACTTACTTCCATTTCCAGAGAATTCCCTGTGCTTCTGATATTCTGCCAATGATGAAAGCAGCCATGGTTTTCTTCTTTATTGTGAAGGGCTCTACACTATCTGTAATTTAGTGTGTTTAGCTTTCTTTGTGTTCTCATCTCTCTGATGCTGTGCTAAAAGTGCAGGTACTAGCCACTTTTGACTATGTATATTTAAACTTAATTAAAATTCAGTAAAACTGAAATTCCCCGGTTCTACTGGCCACATTTCTAGTGCTAAATAGCTATGTGTGGCTAAAGACTGCTGTATTGGACAGTGCAAATATAGAACATTTTCATTATCACAGAAAGTTATATTAGACAGCACTGCTCTGATGGGTTTAAGACAAGCCAAAATTTTATGTATTATCCAGCTTGTTTCATGGTTAGTATGAAAATGACAGTTTCTCATAACTTCTTATATCATGGCCAGAACTGGTAGTCCTTCCTTTTTTTTCTCAACGCATGCTCGGAGTTTTCTAGAGTGTGCAATATAGATAGACATATTCACTTAAATTTTCTTCTATTATAATTCTGTTTTTATTTTTTACATTTAACAATTGAAACACAAAACATTGCCATATTCCCTAGTGTGTATGATATAGGCATGATTTTGGAGTAGAACACTTAGCTGAGAAAACCACATCAGGAATATGCAATTAAAAAAATCCAATTTTTCAGTGCAACACGTGGTGTATCATTCAAGAGTCAAGGTTGGGCTGAGAAGTAGAGAATTTTTTCCATAAAGATTTTCCCAGTGGATACATACAGCTTTGTTCACGTGTAGAAAAAAAAATTTCAGCTTTGATGATATGTCTCAGAGCCTCGTTGTGAATAATATTCTTCTTCCTCACCTTCAATTACTTACAAGTATTTTCCTTCCAATTAATGAATATCTTGTCCCAAAGTCATGGTAATTTCCAGTTTTGGTCTCTGAATGCTTGTCCTCTGGTTCCATGCCCCAGTTTCAGCCTATGCACTCCTCAGATCTCTGAAAATATGTCAACAGAACAAGAACTTCTAAGTTCATTTCATTTTAAACCATTGACTAAATTAAAGCCTATTAACATACCCTTTCCTCTTACTGTTGACTTGACAAATGCTTTTAAGAGAATATGAAACATTGCAGGTGGAGAATGTCAAAAAAAAATGCTATGAATGGATCCACTAAGATTTCAAGTGTTCTAACTAGATCTAGTTCTCATTTTACTACTGCATTTCTTTTGATTATTCCTATTCAATTCACACTGAATATACTTTAAAAGATTTTTTATTGAAGCATAGTTGATTTACAGTATTGTATTAGTTTCAGGTGTACAGCAAAGTGATTCATTTACATTTTTTTCTGGATTATTTTCCGTTATAGGTTAACAGGATGTTAAATACAGGTCCCTATGTTATACAGTAAATTCTTGTTGCTTATCTATTTTATGTATAATGGTTTTTATCTGTCATTCCCATACTACCAATTTATTCCTCCTCCCTCTTTCCCCTTTAGTAATCATAAGTTTATGTGTGAGTCTATTTCTGTTTTGTATATAGATTCATTTGCATTTTCTGGATTCCACATATAAAGTATGAAATCAAATATTTGCCTTTGTTTGACATGTATCACTAACTGTAATACTCTATAGGTCCATCCATGTTACTGCAAATAACAATATTTCTTTTTTGTGGCAGAGCAGTATTCCATTCTGTATATGTGTGTGTGTGTATACCACAACTTCTTAAGCCAATCATTGTTGATGGATACTTGAGTTGTTTCCATGTCTTGACTATTGTCAGTAGTGCTACTATAAACATTGGGGTGCATATATCTTTTCAAATTAGAGTTTTCATCTTTTCCAGGTATATACCCAAGAATGAAACTGCTGGATGATATGGTACCTCTATTTTTAATTTTTTTAAGGAAACTCCATACTGTTCTCCATAGTGGCTATACCAATTTACATTCCCAACAACAGCATACTATGGTTTCCTTTTCTCCACACCCTCTCCAGCATTTATCATTTGTAGACTTTTTGATGATAGCTGTTGTCACCAGCGTGAGGTGATACCTCATTGTGGTTTTGATTCGCATTTCTCTGATACTTAGCAATGTGCTTTTTTTCATGTGCCTGTTGTCCATCTGTATTTCTTCTTTGAAGAAATGTCTATTTAGGTCTTCTGCCCATTTTTTTATGGAGTTTATTTCTTTGAGTTATATATATATGAGATATTTGTGTATTTTAGATGTTAACTCCTTTTTGGTTGCATCATTTACAAATATTTTTTCTATTCCTTAGATTATGTTTCTGCTTTGTTTATGGTTTCTTTTGAGGTGTGAAAGCTTTTAATTTTGATTAGGTCTAATTTGTTTATTTTTGCTTTTATTTCATTTGCTTTGGAAAACTGATCTAAGAAAATATTGCTGCAATTTATGTTAGAGAATGTTTTGCCTATGTCCTTTTCTAGAAATTTCATGGAGTCATGTCTTACTTTTAGGTCTTTAAATCATTTTGAGTTTATTTTTATATATGGTGTGAGGGAGTGTTCTAATTTCATTGATTTAAATATATCACTTCAGCTTTCCCAACACCACATGTTGGAAGAGACTGTCTTTTCTCCATTGTATATTCTTGTCTCTTTTGTCATAGATTAATTGACTGTAGGTGTGTGGGTTTATTTCTGGGCTCTCTACTCTTTTCCATTGATCTATATGTCTGTTTTTATGCCAATACCATGCTGTTCTGATTACTCTAGTTTTGCAGTACAGTCTGAAGTCTGGAAGGGTTATGCCTCTAGCTTTATTCTTTTTCTTCAGGATTGCTTTTGCAATTCTGGGTCTTTTGTGGTTCCATATAAATTTTATGATTAGTTGTTCTAGTTCTGTGAAAAATGTCATGAGTATCTTTATAGGGATTGCATTAATTCTGTAAGTTGCTTTGGGTATTATGTCTATTTTAATAATCTTCTAATCAAAAGCATGGAATATCTTTCCATTTCTTTGAATCTTATTCAATTTCCTTTATCAATGTTTTATAGTTTTTAATATATAGGTCTTCTACCTACTTGGTTAAGTTTATTCTTAGGTATCTTACTTTTTGACACAATTTAATTTATTTATTTATTTTAATGGAAGTGCAGTCAATCAATTTCTGATGTACAGCACAATATCTCAGCCATGCATATACATACCTATATTAGTTTTCATATATTTCCATTAAAGATTATTACAATATATTGAACATATTTCCTTGTGCTATACAGAAGAAACTTCTTAAAAAATCTCTTTATGTATATAGTGGCTAACTTTTGTAAATCTCAAACTCCCAAATTTATCCCTTACCACCCCCTTTCCCCAGTAACCATAGTGTACTTTTTTTTTTTTTTAAGATTCCACATTAAAGTGCTATCATATAGTATTTTTCTTTTTCTGGCTTACTTCACTTAGAATGATGATCTCTAGGTCCATTCATGTTGCTGCAAATGGCATTATTTTATTATTTTTTATGGCAGAAAAGTATTCTATTGTGTAAGTATACTACAACTTCTTTATCCAGTCTTCTGTCAGTGGACATTTAGGTTGCTTCCATGTCTTAGCTATTGTATATAGTGTTTCTATGAACATTGGGGTGCATGTATCTTTTCTGATTAGAGTTCCCTCCAGATATATACCCAGAAGTGGGATTGTTTGATCATATAGCAAGTATATTTTTAGGTTTTTTTGAGGAACCGCCAAACTGTTTTCCATAATGGCTGCACCAAACTACATTCCCACCAACAGTGTAGGAGGGTTCCCTTTTCTCCACACCCTCTCCAGCATTTATTGTTGGTGACCTTTTTAACGATTGCCTTTCTGACTGGTGTGAGGTGATATCTCATTGTACCTTGATTTGCATTTCTCTGATAATTAGTGATATTGAGCATTTTTTCATGTGCCTATTGGCCATTTGTATGTCTTCATTGGAGAATTGCATATTTAGGTCTTCCACCAATTTTTGGATTTGGTTATTTTTGTCTGTTAGTTTGTTTGTTATTAAGTTGTATGAACCGTTTATATATTCTGGAAATTAAGCTCTTGTCAGTCGCATCATTTGCAAATACTTTTCTCTCATATCTTAGGTTGTTGTTTTGTTTTGCTGATGGTTTTCTTTGCTCTGCCAAAGCTTACTAGTTTAATTAGGTCCCATTTGTTTGTTTTTGTTCTTATTTCCATTGCCTGGGTAGACTGCCCTAGGAGAACATTGCTAAGATTTATGTCAGACAATGTTTTGCCCATGTTTTCTTCTAGGAGATTTATCATGTCTTGTCTTATGTATAAGTCTTTAAGCCATTTTGAGTTTATTTTTGTGTATGGAGTGAGGGAGTGTTCTAACTTCATTGATATACATACTGCTATCCAGTTTTCCCAGCACCCCTTACTCAAGAGACTGTCTTTTTTCCATTATATATTCTTGCCTCCTTTGTCAAAGATTAATTGACTATAGGTCTGTGGATTTATTTCTGGGTTCTCTGTTCTGTTCCACCGTTCCACGTCTGTTTTTAATGCCAATATCATGCTGTTTTGATAATTGTAGCTCTACAATACTGTCTAAAATCTGGGAGCTTCACTCCTTTCCTTCAATATTGCTTTGGCAATTTCGGGTCTTTAGTGATTCCGTACAAATCTTAGGATCACTTGTTCCAGTTCTTTAAAAAAAAAAAAAAAAAGTCCTGTGTAATTTGATAGGGATCGCATTAAATCTGTAGATTGACTATGGTCATTTTAATGATATTGATTTTTCCAATCCAAGAGCATGGGTTATCTTTCCATTTCTCTAAGTCTTCTTTAATTTCCTTAATTAATGTTTTGTGGTTCTCCATGTATAAATCTCTCTTCTCCTTGATCAGATTTATTTGTAAGTATTTTATTGTTTTGGATGCAATTTTAAAAGGGATTGCTTCTTTACTTTCTTTTCCTATTGATTCATTGTTAGTGTAAAGAAATGCAACTGATTTTTGTATGTTAATCTTGTATCCTACTACCTTGTGGAATTCTTTTATTAGCTCTAGTAGTTTTTTGTGTGAAGCTTTTAGGATTTTCTATGTGTATTATCATGTCATCTGCATATAGTGACAATTTTACCTCTTCCAATTTGGATCCCTTTTATTTATTTTTCTTGCCTGATTGCTGTGGCTAGGACTTCCAAGACTATGTTGAATAGAAATGATGAGAGTGGGCATCCTTGTCTTGTTCCAGATTTTAGTGGGAAGGTTTTCAGTTTTTCAACTGAGTACTATGCTGGCTGCAAGTTTGTCATAAATAGCTTTATTATGTAGAGATATGTTCCCTCTATACCCACTTTGGTAAGGGTTTTTATTATAAATGGGTGTTGAATTTTACCAGTTTTTTTCCCCTGCATCTATTGAGATGATTGTGTGATTTTTGTCCTTTGTTTTGTTGATGTAGTGTTTCACATTGATTGATTTGTGTATGTTGAATAAACCTTGTGTCCCTGGGATGAATCCAACTTGATCATTGTGTACAATATTTTTTATGTGCTGCTGTATTCTATTTCTTAATATTTTGTTGAGGATTTTTACATCTATGTTCATCAGTGACATTGGCCTGTAATTTTCTTTTTTGGTAGTATCTTTATCTGGTTTTGGTATCAGGGTGATGGTGGCTTCATAGAATTAGTTTAAGAGTACTCCCTCCTTTTCGGTCTTTTGGAAGAGTTTGAGAGGGATCGGTATGGTTCTTTGTATATTTGGTAGAATTCCCCAGTGAAGCCATCTGGTCCTGGACTATTATTTGTAGGGAGGTTTCTTTTAATTGCTGGTTCTATTTCATTTCTAGTGGTCAGTCTGTGAAGTGGTCTATTTCTTCTTGATTCAGTCTTGGTGGACTGTATGTTTCCAGAAATGTGTCCATTTCTTCTAGGTCATCCATTTTATTTCCATATAGTTTGTTCATAGTATTCTCTTATGATATTTTGTATTTCTGTGGTATTGGTTGTAATTTCACCGTTTTCCTTTCTTATTTTGGTTATTGTGTTGTCTCTTCTTCTTGGTGAGCCTGGCCAGAGGTTTGTCAATTTTGTTTACTGTTTCAAAACAAACAGCCCTTGGTTTGATTTTTTTTCTATTTTTTTAGATCTGTATTTTATTTATTTCCTCCCTGATCTTTATTGTTTCCTTCCTTCTGCTGACTTTTCATTTTGTTACTCTTCTTTTTCTAATTTTTTTAGGTGGTAGCTTAGCTTGTTTATTTGAGATTGTTCTTTTTTGAGGAAGGCCTGTATTACTATGAAATTCTCTCTTAGGAATACTTTTGCTGTATCCCATAGGTTTTCTGTGGTTGTGTATTCATTGTCGTTTGTCTCAAAGTATTTTTTAATTTCTTCTTTGATGTCATCATTGACCTATTGATATTTTGGTAGCATGTTGTTTAATCTCCATGCTGTCATTTTTTTCTCCTTTGTTTTTCTGTGTTTGATTGCTAGTTTCATGGCATTGTGGTTAGAAAACTTGCTTTAAAGTAATTTCCATCCTCTTAAATTTGTTGAGGCTTATTTTCTGCCTGAGTACATGATCTATCCTAGAAAATGTTCCGTGTGTGCTAGAAAAGAATGTATATTTTATTGGGGGGGGGGATGTAATGTTCTGAAAATATCAACCAAGTCCAATTGTTCTGTCGTGTCATTTAGTTTCTCCATTGCCTTACTGATTTTCTTTCTGGAAGATCTGACTTTTTGACACAATTATAGATGGATTTTTTTTAACTTTCCATTTCATTGATGTCAGTGGGGCCTTAGTTTCCTATTACTATTGTATTCCTTTCATCTTCTCCTTTTATGTCTTAGTATTTGTTTTATATATTTAGGTGCTTCTATATTGGGAACATGTATTTTAATGACTGTAATATCCTCTTCTGTTGATTGCTTTATCATTATATAAAATCCTTCTTTGTCTTTATGACTTTTGTTTCTTTTTTATTTTTTAATGAGCTTGATTTTATGAAATTTTTATTTTGGTGGAGGGTGAGGTAATTAAGTTATTTGTGGAGGAGGTAATGGGGATTGAACTAGGACCTCATGCATGCTAAGCACACTCTCTACCACTTAAGCTATCCTGTCCCCCCATGACTTTAGTTTTAAAATCTGGTTTTTTCTGACATTAGTATTGCTACCCCGACTTTCTTAATATTTCCATTATCATGAAATGTCTTTTTTCATTCCCTTACTTCCAATGTGTGTATGTCTTTTGTTCTGAAGTGAGTCTCTTTTAGGCAGTATGTTGTAAGTTCTTGTTTTTTCATCCAGTTTGCTGCTTTGTATCTTTTGATCTGAGGAGCATTTAGTCCATTGCCATTTAAAGTAATTATTGATATGTATATTCATATTCCCATTTTAGGCCTTTTTTTTTAAAGTTGTTTTTGTGATTCTTCTTTGTTCATTTTTTTGTTTTTCCTTTTGTGTTTTGATGATTTTTATTATAGTATGCTTGAGTTCCTTTTTTTTTTTTTTTTTCCTTTTTGGTAATCTATTGTGTTTTTGATTTGTGGTTACCTTGGATACACATATGTTGACCCGTAACTGCATCTACTTGCTTTAAATGGATAGTCATAGAAGTTCTAACACATTCTAAAGGATCTGTATATTTATACTCTGCCCCCCATATCTTGTGATTTCAATATTCTACTTCACATTTGCATGTTTTTCCTTTTGCTGTTAATTGTAGTCTTAATAGCTTTTACAAAATTTTGATTGTTTTTTAATTTATGCAGCAGGTTTTTAAGTGTTCTTCAGTCCTTTTATATACTTCCCTTTCCTATTTTGATTTTTCCCTTTCCCATAGATTCTTGCTTCTTCTCTATTTGGAGAATACCTTTTAATATTTCTTTTAGGATAGGTTTAGTATTGCTGAATTCTTTCATTTTTGCTTTTCTGAGAAATTTGTTATGTGTCATATTCTAAATGATTATCTTGCTGGGTAGAGTATTACAGGTTGCAGGGTTTTCCCTTTCAGGACTTTGAATATACTGTGTCCTTCCCTTCTAGCCTGCAAAGTTTGTTTAGAGAAATCAGCTGATACCTTATGGTGCTTCCCTTGTAACTGAATTCTTCACTTGCTGCCTTAAGAATCCTCTCATGTGTGTGTGTTCATCTTGTTTGGGACCCTCTGTATTTCCTGTACCTGGGTATCCATTTCCTTCTTTAGGCAAATTTTCAGCCATAATTTATTCAAATAAAATTTTAATCCCCTCTCTCTCCTCCTTCTGGAGTGCCTATTATGTATAGGTTGATATATTTTGTATCACCTCATAGATCTTGTATTTTGCTTTTATTTTTTCACTTGTCTTTCTGTCTGCAGTTCTGATTGGATAATTTCCATTATTCTGTCTCCCAGATTATTTATTCTTTCTTCTGATTATTTAATCTGCTATTCATTGCTTCTAGGTTGGTCTTTTTATCTCAGCAACTGAATTGTCTAATTTTGATTGGTTTCTAGTTCTAGAGTTCTACCTTTCTATTAACTATCTTTTTAAATTCCTTAACATTGTTATTACCTCCTTTTTGGATTCTCAGGGCCTAGTACAGTGGCTAGATCTGTTTCATTATTTCTTCTTTAAGGGGATCTCTTGTCTTTTAACTGGGAGTAATTACTCTGCCTCTTCACTTAACTGTTTCTCGTAAATTCATAGAGATAGAAAAAGTTACCTACTGTGATGTGGAAGGGGTGTTTTTGTGTGAAAGTGTCCCTTTGTAGACTGTGTGAATCCAGTGTTTTTTGGGGTGAATGTGCTGGCCATTATCTATTTGCTAAGGGATGTGATTGGTGTGATGGTGTCCAAAGCTTGGGCTGAATGTGGGACAGGGCCTCCTCTTTGCTCCATGGCTGTCTCTGCCCTGTCAGGGGTGGAGTCTACTCCTCAATTGTTAGAGTAGAAACCCTGAGGATTGGGTTTGATTAGGTTTTGTTACCCTTGAGTGTGTGCCTTGCCCCTTAGCAGGTGACTACTGAAGCAAGTGAGTCCTGTGTGTTCACAGTGAACCTATGTACCACTGTGCAAGTGTCCACAGTTCTGTCCTTTCTTTATTATGTTTGTTGCAGACTTAATGCTAGGCTGTGGTGTGGAGTTGACTGGGGCCAGAGGTCTGGGTGCTGTGACTGCAGGAATTAAGGTGGCTATGCTGCTTTCTGGGACTAGGATGCAGAGTGGAGTGGGTGGAGCCAGAGTTCTCCCTCCAGGAGAAGAACCGCATGAGTACTCCTGCCCAGGCCTGTCTGCCTGAGACTCAGCACCCAGCTGCTGCACGCTGCTGTGATTCCACCCATGCGTGCACTAACAGTGGCCCCCACAGCCGACATCTGTGCTGCTGTGCATACGCTGGCAATGTGCCTTGAGGCTTCCTCTGGACCACACCCCAGGCAGCTGCCAGCATAGGTCTCTCTCTTCTCTGATTGTTAGAAATGCAGTATGTACACTCTTTGTGAGTGGAATCTAGGCTTTTCCAGCCCCTTTTTCTTTCCCAGCTGATTTCCCAGCAGGCTTGGGGGCTCCGCAGGGTAAGAATCTGCCCCTGTGAAATTTCTCATCTTTACAGATCCCTCCAAGGGGCACTGGTCCCATCCTGATGCCCTTTGTTTCCCCATGCTAACCAGTTACATGGAGATATTTCTTGCAGCTTTTGTTATATAGGTCTTCTGCTAGTTTCCAGTTGGTTTTCTGTGAGAACTGTTTCTTGTGTAGATGTATTTTTGATGTATTTGTGAGGGGGAGGTGAGCTCCCCATCCTCCTACTCTGCTATCTTGATCCCCATGCCCCTTCCCCTTTAGACATTTTTAACAAACATTTACCAATTTACCCAAGTTGATAAACTTTTATATTAAGGAAACATCTGCAATACTAAAATTGAAAGCTGATGAGTATTTATTTCCTTAACTTAATTCTTCAGTTCAAAATCATTTTAGCCTAATTTATGATATCAAACACACATATAAAAATTAGTGCAAAACAATGTGCATCTCAAGAATACTAACATAACTACCAGCAAGGTCAAGACACCAATCATTGTTTTGGTGTCTGCTGCTTTGGAAAGCTGCAGCAGGACATTGACTTAATGATTTCCCACAAATATAACCACCATATTGGATTATTTTGCTCATTAATTATTTTACTTGAAAAAAATTATAAGTATGAAACATCAAATGTTAAAATTTAGTCTATCTAGATTTTGAATAGCTACTGTCACTCAGTAGTATGTTTGTGACTTTCTTCCTTTCTGTAGTGAAAAGCAACAGATTTTTCAAAGTTGGTTCATTTATTGCTGTACACTATTACACAAATATATCATTTCCTTATCCACTTTATTCTTGTTGAAAATGTAGGTTGTTTCTAGTCTTGGGCTCTTGTGAATAATGCAGCTATGAATATTCTTGTCACTTTTCTTAGTGTAAATGACTGAAAATTTCTTCTATGTATATTCTTGGAGTTAAACTGCTGAGTCAAAAGGTATACAAATATTTAGTTTCTGAAGGTGATGTCAAAAGTTTTCCAATGTGATTTTACCAATTTGCACTCTTAGCAGCATATGAGAGTTCCCCTTTCCCCACATTCAAACTAACACTTAGTATTGCCTTTAATTTTTAGCTAGTTTTATCATATTGTGCTTTTAATTTTCACTTCTCTGATTATTAATGAGGTTAATGTCATTGAAAAAAATTTAATAGTCAATTTAAAAAGAAATGAAAATTTTATTCAAGTCAACCTGAGGATTGTAACCCTGGAGACAAGTCTCTCAGGAAGCTCTGAGAACTGTTCTACCTGTTAGAGGTCAAAGTAGAGTTACACTCATTTTTAAGACAGAGTTATACAAGAAATGACATATTATTGACAGTTTACACGATCCAAATCTAACAAAGCAATTGGTGAGTAATGGATTATTGTGACTCCTTACACGATTAAAAAGGAAGATTACCTTCTAATAAGTTGTGACTTTTTTTGTGAGATTAAGAAGGAATATTACCTCCTAAGGAGGTCTGGTTAATGCAGATGGACAAAACACACTGAAGAGGAGGGAGGAGGCCCATAGGGGCAAAGAAATATTTTATGTTTTAATTTTCTTATGTTGCCATAAAATAAGAATTTTATTTAATCACTGAAGTTTTGCATAGGCTTGTTGGCCATTGTATATCAGCTTGGTGAAATATTTGTTAAAGTCTCTTGTCCTTTTTTCTACTTGGTTATTGTGATATATAGATTTTTTTTTTAATATTCTAGATTGAAATGCTTAGTTACTTGTTTTGTAAATATGTTCTCCCTTTAGATAATTTTTTAATACTCAAAACTTTTAAAGTTTTTCCTTTCTCACTTAAGTCCTTAATCCGTCTTTTTTTTTTTTTTTTGTAGAATAAGGAAGTTTCCCTCTTTCTATTTAAAAAATACTCTGTGCTATATTTATTAGTAGTCTATCCTTTTCCAGTGATCTGCACTGTCATCTTTGTCAAATACAAAGTTTTCATAAACTTAATTCCAGTTGTCTATTGCTGTGTCACAAAGCACCCCAAAACTTAATGATGTAATTTTAAATCAATATTATTTATTAATGATTTTGCCACTTTTGCCTGTTATATACTGTCCTTTCTGCTTGTGTATATGTGTGTGGTATGTTTAACGAGGTTTTAATAGATTCATGAGATAAGAATTCCTTTTTAATATTCTTGAAGAGTTGAGTAATACTGGAATCATTGATTTCTGTTAGTATACATGTTTTTTGCCTATAAAACATTACAGGCTTCTGGTGTTATGTAATTGATTGAATATGTTAATGATTATAAGACATTCATATATCTCTAGTGGATTAACTTTACACATTTCATCTAAGTTTTAAGTTTAAAAATCTATACTATTCACCTATTAATATTTTAATTTATGCTGCAAACTAGTATGCACCATTTTCTTCCTCCTATTGTTTATTTGATCCTTCCTTTCTTTGATTAATATTGCCAGTTATCTGCCATATTTATAAAACTTCCATAGATCCAAATATTGGCTTTCTCCATCTTCTCTATTTTATCTTCTTGTAATATTATCAAATTATTTTACTTACCTTTAGCTGGCTGTATAGAGTACTCATTTATCCTTTATTTTTTCTAAATATGACAATGTGAACTTCTTAAATCTAAATTGTCTTCTAGTTTCTGCCTACAAATACTTATTATTCATTTCTAATTTCACTTGTTAAAAAACTGTAAATTGAAAATTACATTTTCTTCACTTTGTAGAAATATTATTCATTGCTCTCTGGCTTACATTTTTGGCATTAACATTTGTTTAATAAAGTTTTTCTCCTTATGTCAATTTATAAGTTTCCCTTTCCTGTTGGTGTCTCACATAAGCCCTAAAATGTGTCCAAGTGACAATTTGTTTTGTTTGGATTTCTCAGCTTTCTGAATATGAACTTTTTACCAATTCTGAAATATTTTCAGTTCATATCCTTTTGGCCATTCTTTCTTGTCATTCTGTCAGTTTTGCCATTTTAGAAATCCAGTTAAGAAATGAGTTATTTTTCTCATGCCATTCTCTATAAGCATATGCTTTCACATTTCCCATCTCTTCACCTGTCTTTGCAGCACACTAATTCCTCATGTCTTGATTTCAAATTATTAATTTTCATTTTACTATGTCTATTATGATTTGGACTCTTATGTTGAATTTTAAATTGCAATAATTTTGTGTCACATCTCTAGAAATTCTCTGTTTTATAAATTTTCCCAGTTATATTTACTAGATGATTGATTTTTAAAAATTTTTACTTAATAAACATATTTGTTTTATATTTGATATAAAGAAATTTCAATGCTCTATAGTTTTTGCAAGTCTGAAACTTCTTTTTTCCCTTCACACTCTTTCTCTCTCCCCTTATACTCCCTCCCTCCTTGCCTACTTTTCCCTCTTTGTTTTCCTTCCTTCCTTCCTTCCTTTCTCTTTCTTTCTCTTCCTTTTTTCTTCTAATTTTGCTTACTGTGGCTTTGTATGGGTTATGTGATTTTAGTTCATGGTTTATATTCTCTTGAACTCTTTATATATGGAAATGTTTGAAGCTTAAAATGCATTTCTTTGAAAATAAAATTAAATATACTGTATTTAATGTAATTAAATTAATTGATTTTGTCAGAGTGAAATTAGAAATTCCAGATTCCATGTGCAATTTGAGAATTTTCTGACATCTTTGGGTTTTTTTGTTTGTTCGTTTGTTTTTGTTTTAATGCTCCACCAGATCAAAGACAAAACAAGGCATTGTACCTATACTAGCTCCTGATTTTGTCAGAATGAAATTAGAAATTCCAGATTCCATGTGCAATTTGAGAATTTTCTGATATCTTTGGGCTTTTTCTTTTGTTTGTTTGTTTGTTTCTGTTTCAATGCTCCACCAGATCAAAGACAGAACAGGTAGTGTACCTATACTAGCTCCTTCAGAGTTCATTTAAAAAAATCTATTTCCCCAATCAGTAGTGCTTCAGTTCTAGGCAAATATCTCTGATTAGACTTTCTTCCTCATTATTCTGTAGTACTTCCCTCTATTGTCTGCATTTATATACTTTAAAAATTATACTTTGGACACTGAGGATTGAAGATGTTTTCAGGGTTTATAGGGGCTCCATTAAATAGAGAATGTTATCTTTATTCAGCCAAGGAGAGGTAGCACTATTTTTTCCACCATCAAATTTTTGAATGTCTTGGCCAATTTACTCAGCCTCTTCAAACCACAATTTTCTTATAAGCAAAATGTCAATAATAGCACTTAATTCTTACTGTGATTTTAATCATTGAATGAGAAAAGTATTTATATGAAATAAGGTAACATTTTACATATGGGTACTCAATGAATATTAATATTAGTTCCTTTCCTTTACTTGGACTGCTGGCCCCCTTTGTCTCTTTTCTTTCATTAGTATCTTCATATTTTTTTCTTTCTTCACAGATAATCACTTTCATATCAATATCCACTTGGTCCCCAAGTGGGTACTCTACTCTCAGTCCTTGACTTTATCTTCCCTATGCCTGAAAAAATATGTTAATTCCTTTCTGGAACTAATGTAAATATGTTTGCAGAGCATGTCTCTTGATAGATATCATCTTCCCCTGGTTGCTTTACTCCTAGTCAATGTCAGAAGCCATATTTTATTTGTCTTTGCATTTATAGATCATTCTGTAATGTCTGCAAAGTGCAATTACTTAATAGATTAGGTAACATCATATAGTAAGGTTATTGAGTGAGATCATGGGTTGTGTAATTGGATACATGTGGACTGAAATCATGAATCTCCCAATTAGCCATGTCGAGTGGGACAAATATTGACTTGATTTTTTAACCTTTAAAACTGGTATATTGATAATTGTTTAACAGCATTTTTTAATTAAATATGAAATGTTTTATAAAGCTTTTGGTATACTGCCTGAAGTATTCTAAGTCCTCATAAAATGATGGCTGTTACTATTTGATGGTGAAAGAATGAGCAATTAAATTTTGAATGTTTTACTGGAAACTTCGACTGACAATACATTTAAGTGTATGAAATAAACATGAGAAATGCAGAGTTTAACATCTTTTTCCAAATCGTATCTTCATCATGATTTGTCTTTTTACTACTGAATACTTTGACAAATCATCCAAACTTTGAAGTAATTTTCTGAGGTCCTCTCCTCCACAGAACTAAAAGATTTGGCCTTTAGCATGGTAGGATAACTTTAGTATGGTAAGAACATTAGTTCCTCTCCTTCATATCCCTTGAGTAAGTCATGTCTTACATGTTTATTCATTCAATGAAATGGATCTAGAGAGTGACTAACATTACAAATATTACCTTCATATTTAGTCTACAGAACCTTTATAGCAGATTGTGCAGGCATGTTTCATTTTATTTTGACTAGCATTACTCAGGGTTTTCCATGTATTTAACCCTATTAAATACTCTGTTTTAAGGCAATTGACCATAATAAAAGGTAGTTTATGGAAAATATTTAAGGACTGCATTTTGTGGAACCAAGCCTTACCCTAGTAGTTCAAAAAAGTAAGCAACTGATTAGGTTACAGTATTTGAATAAAGCCTAGTTCAAGTTGGAGGACTTAAGTTGGTCTTTACATTATGAACAAGGCTTGGATCAAAGAAACATGGTATGTCTCACGCATAAAACTGATTTAATCATTGATGCCTTGTTATTAACTATCTACCATGCTAAAGGCCAGATAATACTAGTGCTTTACTTGAGACAATCTTCCTGAATGTTTGGACTCATGATACTTGAAGAAAAAAATTTGAAACAAATATTTTACTTATTAATTTTTAAAATTTAAACTTAGCAGGCAGCCACTGTATAAATGCCTGGAATAGTTCTTCACATACGATTTTGAAAATTAGCTTTTAATGGGAGGGAAAAAACCTGAAACATGATTTGTTAATCAAAATTTCCCATTAGTATCAGATATATTCACTGGCTTCCCAATAATAGGTAGAAATGCCAATATTTTGATGTAATCAAATTATGGTGAATAAGATTAAGAAAAGGTCTGGTGTGAGATGTCTTTCCTACTCCTTAACCACATGAGAATTTGATAAAAGACCTATATAGATCTACCATCTGTTCCCTGGTATTTATGGTTCTTCAGAATCTTGAAATAATCCTGAAATATCCTATGGAACTTAAAAAAATATTGTTTTCTTTTAATTACCTTACCTTGCTACACATAGCTTTCTGTAATCAGTTTGTTCTTCAGCAAGACAATCCACTTTTGCATAGAGACATCTTTCTGAATAAATCTGTCCCAGTTTTCCTTATGAAGCTAATTTCCAACTGATTTGATGCATTTAATTAAGCACACTTAAATAACTTAATGCAGCCTTGCAAAACATTTTCAAATATAAATAGATTTCAAAATCCTATTAAACTCATAGGATTTGCAGAGTCCTAAACTGAATTACTCAGATATTTTTCTCTGTATGTCCGTCTGTGTATCTGTGTTAACGTGCATGCACACATCTAGTCTTCTTTTTCTGTTCTGGGGCTTACCTTTGAAAAGACTTTTGGTGGACTACACCCATACTAGTTAACACTCTATGTGGGACAGCACCAATTTGTCAAGTTATTTTGATCCCATGTGTTCAACCAAATGCTGTTGATGTTGGACATTTAGCAGAACAGCCAGGTTCTCAAGGGCTATTTCTTCCAGAATTTTTCTCTTCCTAATCTCAGAAGGATGTATTTCACAACCATGTTACTTGCTAAGACGTAAAAACATCGCGTATTATAACACCACACACTTAGTGCCTATGCCACAGTTAACACATGTATCCTCTATTTTTTGTGTGTTTATTGTGATTTTTTATACAAATTTTAAAGGTTATACTCCAATTACAGGTATTAAAGAATATTGGCTATATTCCCTGTGTTGTATAATTCATCCTTGTAGCCTGTCTTATACCCAACAGTTTGTACCTCTTAATCCCCCATCTCTATATTACACCTCCCCTCATCTGTCTCTCCCCGGTAAACACTAGCTTGTTCTCCATATCTGCAAGTCTGCTTCTTTTTTGTTATATTCACTTGTTTGTCATACTTTTTAGATTTCACATGTAAGTGATACCATGCAGTATTTGTCTTTCTCTGTCTGACTTATTTTACTTACCATAATGCCTTCCAAGTCCATCCATGTTGCTGCAAATAGCAAAATGTCATTCTTTTTTATGCTGAGTAGCATTCCATTGTGTGTGTGTGTATGTATCACAACTTCTTTATCCATTCATTGGTTGATGGACACGTTGGTTACTTCCTTATCTTAGCAATTGTAAATAACGCTGCTATGAACATTGGAGTGCATGTATCTTTTTGAATTAGTGTTTTTTGTTTCTTTGCAGTATACACCCAGGAGTAGAAGTTCTGGGTCATATTGTATATCTCTTTTTAGTTTTTAAAGAAACCTCCATACTGTTTCTACGGTGTTTGCACCAATTTTCATTCGCACCAACAGTGTATGAGGTGTCCCTTTTCTCTACATCCTTGCAAGCATTTGTTATTTGTGTTCTTTTTGATGATAGCCATTCTGACAGATGTGAGGTGATACCTCCTTGTGGTTTTGACTTGCATTTCCCTGAAGATTAGTGATGTTGAGCATCTTTTCATGCGCTTGTTGGCCGTCTGTATATGTCTTCTTTCGAAAAATGTCTATTCAATTTTGCCCATTTTTTAACAAGGTTGGCTTTTTTTTGATGTTGAGTTATATGACCTGTTTGTATGTGTTGGATAAATAGTCCCTTATTTAGTCACAGCAGTTGCAAATATTTT
Organism: Camelus bactrianus; assembly: GCF_048773025.1. Taxonomy (NCBI): domain Eukaryota; kingdom Metazoa; phylum Chordata; class Mammalia; order Artiodactyla; family Camelidae; genus Camelus; species Camelus bactrianus. The sequence goes on from NC_133539.1 coordinate 43,061,464, forward strand.
CTTTCATTCCATAGGCTGTCTCCTGCTTATGCTCTGTTTATGGTTTCCTTTGCTGTGCAAACATTTTTAAATTTATGTAGGTCCTATTTGTTTATTTTTGCTTTTATTTCCCTTGAGAGATGAATCCAAAAAAATACTACTGCTACTATTTTTTTTTTACCTGTTCTCATGTCACTACAAAACTTTCAGGAGAGGGATCATGGTCTCCTTTGCTCTCCATGGTCCCCAACAAATAGTGTTTTCTTTTCCTCAAAACAACTCCATGTTTCCTTCATTATATTCAGGTTAATTTTGTAACAACCTGTTCAAGTCTTTTCATGATCAATTCCTATTTACCTATTTGGCTTCATGCCTTGCCTTTCAATTCCACAGCAATTTGGTTGACATTGCTTTCAGTTTCACAGATTCGTCATTCCCTCCCTTTCCCATGTGGCATTTGCTCAGCCTGTTCCTTCTAACCGAGACATTCTTCATCAGTTGGATTCTCACCTTTCATTAGGGCTGCTTTTTTTCATGATACCTGTGCCCATTTTCTAAAAGACCTATATGTCACCTTCTCTTTAATTGTGAATTAAATTGAAATTAATTTGGTTTAGAGAACTTTCTGACAATTCTTGAGGTAATTGGCAACAAATGAGATATTTTAAACCCAGAATTGTATATACTGGATAAAAAGAAGGCTAAATTTACAGATGTAATCTTCTGTTTTACATGAAGAAGTAAATCTTGTGTATAGACAGGAAATTATTCCCAAATATACCTTTTATTAAATTTTAATACTAGAATGGAAGAATTTATACTTAGACTTAGCTAACTTTTGTTTTTAGCACCACAGTGTCTGTGTTTTAGTTTACAGTGTCTGACTTTGGACAGTTTGTATTTTAATTTTTGTAAAGCAATTGCTTATTAGCAATTGTATGCACTTAACCAAAAACTCAGCACAATCCTAGGCACATAGTAATTATTCAATAAATATTAGAGAACAATTATTTCTTACCATAGTTTGCCCATATTAAACATATGTACCACTCTGGTTCACTGTGTACATGTCCTTTTTATCAACTCTACTGTAAGGTATTTAATAAACCAAAGTCTTGGTTTATTAAGCTTTGTCATTTGTCTTTCTCCGTCCGTGGCTCCTAATTGCCAGCCAGCCTTTACCCAGAGTAAATGCACATTTAATATTACTTGCACGAATACAAAATGAATGTTAACCTGGCCATGTTGATAAAAGTAAATTTAATCTTTCACCAGAACTTTAAATTTTTACAAGGCCCACATGTTTTATAGAAACATTAGCAAGTATACATTTTGCTGTTCATTTTCTTTCCTGTGGTTAGGGCTGATATTTATAGAATGAAATCATAACAGTTCACATAAGGTTGAAGTTACATCTTACATGTGAATTAACTCAAAGGTATTATTTTAAGCTCAAATCCAGAGAACAAAAACATCTATTGTTATGTAGGGAAGGCTAAGCCATCAAAAATTTTTTGTATAATTACAAAAATGTTTGCTGTATTTTTCCTATGAAGATCTCCTTTTTTAAGTGCACAAGACCTCAGCATGGTGCATTTATACAACATGAACATGGGAAAATGTTCAAAAGAGCCCATTATGTAATAGTCACCAGAAGACTGAAGAGCCACAGGAAGTCAGGGAAAGGGGACTAGTTAGTCAACTTGTATAAGTCAGGAATTTATCACTTGTCAAAAAGAAGAAACTAATCAGTCCAAAATGCATTTATAAAAACAGTATGCTGTCATATTTTGGTAACTTAACATTTCAAGAACTGTCTGTGAATAATACAAGTAATTGATGTTTTCTCAAAAGTGCTATATAGTTTTTTCTTACAATCAAGTGTGGTACTCAGTTGTATGTGCAGTTGCATTGTACCCATTCTTCTTTAAATATCTACTTAAAAACTATTTGTATGTTTTTCTCTTAGTGCTCAGAATCATTTATAAAGTTCATTTATGACTTTAGACTTTGTGTGGAGCTATCAAAGTGTCTTTAGTGAATTCAACATATTTCAATACAATAAAAATCCCAAAATGGAGCCACCAATTATTGCAACTATCACATGCTGCTTGTAATGGTATATTGTACATGCTTTTCCTACAGCCATGACTCATGAGTTAAGTATATATGTGCTCTTTTAAAGAATTAAAATAGATATTTAATTTTAGTGTTAGATAGAAACTCTGCACTCTCATGGGCAGTTACACAATTTCTAGCTGTTTTTTTTTTAAATTTTATTGTTATACACCAAGGCTTTGTTTCTTGTTCTATTGCAGGAAGTCATCCTCTCATTACATTTTAAAAAGCATCTTACTAATATAATCAGTAATAATTATGAACTTGGATTATTGATCTCTTAAAGCATTTATAAAAATTATATACTAGGGAATTCAAAGTATAATTGGGTATATTTAATCACATAAAATTATAGTTCTTTTAATTCCTTTCAAATGGAACATTAATGACTATTGGACGTGAGTAAGTAAACAGAGACTAGAGGTGTGAAGGTGGCAGGGCAATGGTATTACAAAAGGAGGAGAGACAAAGGAAAGCTGAACAGTTTGCATTTAGTTGGGCCACCCCTCTGGACAAACTTCACTTCAAAACTCAATGGATGATTGGATGAGTAAGAAGCTAGACTTTCTTCTGAAACACAAGTAACCTAACAATTGTATTATTTTATAAGAGAGGAAGTTTCAACAGCAGAAGCTCAAACACACATTGACAGACTCCCTTTCTCTTTTGAATTTTGAATTTAGTATGTGAACATTATTTTTCTTGTAGCAGAAGGATTTAAGCATGACACCAGTTCCCTGATTTCCCTGACTCTGTCAAATGGAATAAATGGATAAGCTGAGAGTGGGAACACTTGATAAATTGATAACACATAGGGAAGAAGAAGGCACTGATATCCCCAGACTGAATTTGCATTTTGGTTACTTTCATTAACATGAGTGTCTTAGGCTTTTGAAACTGCATTTATACTACATAAATTATTACTGGATTTATACTACATAAACTGTGCTATACAATATAATCTAAATTTTTTCTTAGTTTTAATCTAAAGTTTAATCTTCGTTTTTCTGCCTCCTTTACATAAAGAGGGAAACTTAAATATCATATGCAGAGAAAGATAAAACCTGACTAGACCATGAATCTCTTAGGGACTGGCTTTTTTCTGTTGGAAACAGTCTGCTTTTTTTTATTTACTTATTACCATTTTTAATGAGTTTGGTGGAGCTGTCAGAGTTGACAAAAATATACATATAGATGTGAAAAGCCAAAGAGTCAGAAAATTGTTTTAAATTAATTCCTTGCTAATATATAAAAAAAAATATGAAGTTAGAAATACCTTATTCACAGCCCTGGTAAGTCAGATGACACTCTCTGTGATTTCTTAGTGAAAATATTTGTCTGATTCATATACTCAAGTAATGAGAAATGTGGGTTTACTAGTGACTTTCTGATGCTGAAGTCATAGCCTCTTGAATATCCTTTATTGTCTTAGAAAGCCAGTTGGAAGACAACGTGTGAAGGATGATGTGCAAATCAAATTTAAATTAAAGTGTGCATGTTGTTCAAATATTCCAGTAGGAGGCTGAATGTCAAAGTTAAACCAGAAAAAAAGTACGAGATTGAATCCTTAGATAATTGTCCATGGTTTTCCTTGTGTGTCTGTATATGCTTTGCCCATCTTTTCTTTCTGCATTCCAGTAAACATTCTCTTAGGCTATTCAAGGCTTATCATTAAGAGCATTCTTTGGCCTTACGGACTTCTAAAATTGCCCTAGTTCAAAATGTGATAACTGAGTTACAGGAAGAGTCAATCTTTTTGTGTGCCCGTGGGAATGAAATAGAGGAAAATGTTCTTCTCCATCCTTGTCAATAACCATGACCAGACCTTTTATGTTCTCAGGTACCTTGTTCAATACTACTCTTCAAATCATTAGTTAATCTGATCATGGGTTGTTTTTTTTTTTTATTTGAAGTAAGTTGATTTACAATGTTGTATTAGTTTCTAGGTATACAGCATGGTGATTCAGTTACACATATATATCTTATTCATATTATTTTTCATTATAGGTTATTACAAGATACTGAATATAGTTCCCTGTGCTTTACAGTAGGACCCTATTGCTTATCTATTTTATACATAATAGTGTGTATCTGCTAATAGCAAACACCCAACTTGTCCCTCCCCCCTTCCCCTTTGGTAGCCATAAATTTGTTTTCTGTTTGTGAGTCTGTTCCATTTTGTAAATAAGTTCATCAATTACTGTTTGTGAACTTGTAATGATGGCCATTCTGACTCCTGTGAGGTGACACCTCACTGTAGTTTTCATAGGCATTTCTCTGATAATTAGTGATTTGGGGCATTTTTTCATGTGCCTATTGACCATCTGTATGTCTTCTTTGGAGAATTGTCTATTTGGGTCTTCTGCCCATTTTTGATTAGGTTGTTTTCTTCTGTTATTGTTATTGAGTTGTATGAACTGTTTATATTGATTGGTCACATCATTTGCAAATATTTTCTCCTAGTCCATAGGCTGTCCCTTTGTTATGTTTATGGTTTCCTTTGCTTTGCAAAAAAAAATTTAATTAGGTCCCATTTGTTTATTTTTGCTTTTATTTCTATTGCTTTGGAAAACTGACTTAGGAAAACATTGCTACAATTTATGTCACATAATATTTTGCTTAATTTTGCTTATGTTCTCTTCTAGGAGTTTTATGGAGTCCTGTCTTATATTTAAGTCTCTAAGCCATTTTGAGTTTATTTTAATAAAACTAGATCTAGGTTTTACTAATTTTTTTTATTGCTTTTTAATCTCTAGTTTATTTTCTCTTTGATTTTTAGAATTCTTTTTCTAAATCTTTTGGGTGGTAGGTTAGGTTGTTTATTTGAGATATTTCTTGTTTTCTGAGAAAGGCCTGTGTTGCTATGAAATTCCCCCCAGGACTGCTTATGCTGCATCTCATGTTAGCTGTGAGGGAGTGTTTCATTTATGTATATGTGGCTGTGAAGCTTCCCCAACACCACTTGCCAAAGAGGCTGTCTTTTCTCCATTGTATGTTCTTGCTTCCTTTGTCAAAGATTAATTGACCAAAAGTCTGAGGATTTATTTCTGGGCTCTCTATTCTGATCCATTGATCTATATGTCTGTTTCTGTGCCAATACCATGCTGTTTTGATTACTGTAGTTCTGTAGTATTGTCTGAAGTCTGGAAGGGTTATGCCTCCAGCCTCATTCTTTCTCTTCAGTATTGCTTTGGCAATATTGGGTCTTTTGTGATTCCATATAAATTTTAGGATTATCTGTTCTAGTTCTGGGGAAAATGTCATTGGTCATTTGATAGAGATCACATTAAATCTATAGATTTCTTTTTGGTATTATGGCCAGTTCAACAATCCAAGAGCATGGAATATTTTTCCATTTCCTTAATTTATTACCTATTTCCTTTATCAATGTTTTATAGTTCTCAGTGTTTAAGTCTTTCACTTCCTTGGTCAGGTTTATTCCTAAGAAAATTTTTGATGCGAATTAAAAAGATTTTTTAAAATTTTATTTTCTGATATTTCATTGTTCATGTAAAGAAATGCTACTGATTTCTGTATGTTAATCTTATATCCTGCTACCTGGCCAAATTGTTTTATCAGCTCTAGTTTTTGTATAGAGCCTTTAGGGTTTTCTATATGTAGTATCATGTCATCTGCAAATGACATTTCTACCTCTTCTCTTCTGATTTGGATTCCCTTTATTTCTTTTTCTTGTCTGATTGCTATAGCTAGGACTTCCAATAATGTGTTGAATAGAAGTGGTGAGAATGAACATCCTTGTCTTGTTCCAGATTTTAGTGGGAAAGCTTTCAGCTTTTCACCATTGAGTATTATGCTGGCTGTGGGTTTGTCATACACAGCTTTTATTATGTTGATATGTGTTCCCTCTGTAACCACTTTAGTGAGAGTTTTTATCATGAATGGATGTTAATTTTATCAAATGCTTTTTCTGCACATATTGAGATAACTATATGGTTTTTGTCCTTTCTTGTGTTGATGTGATTTATCACATAGATTGATCTTGCTTATGTTAAACCATCCTTTTGACCATGGAATGAATCCAACTTCATCATAGTGTATGATCTTTTTTATGTAAAAAGAATATATATTCTGTTTTTTTTTTTTTTTTTGGTTGTAACATCCTGAAAATATCAATTAAGTTAACTGTTCTTTTATGCCGTTTAGGATCTCTGTTGCCTTATTGATTTGCTGTCTGATAGATTAGTCCATTGATGTTAGTAGAGTTTTCTGAAAAGGTATTCCTATTAATTTTTCCCTTTATGTCTGTTAATGTTTGTTTTATATATTTTGGTTCTCCTATATTGGGTACATATATATTAGTGAGTATAATATCTTCTTCTTTTACTGCTCCTTTAATCATTGTACAGTATTCTTCTTTATCTGTCTTTATGGCCTTTGTTTTAAGGTCTAGTTTGTCTGATATGCATATTGCTAGTCTAGCTTTATTGTCATTTCCATTTTCATGAAATATCTTTTTCCATCCCCTCACTTTCAGTGTGTGTGTCCTTTGCCCTAAAGGGGATCTCTTGTAGGCAGCATTATGTAGGCTCTTGTCTTACTATCCAGTCTGCCACTCTTTGTCTTTTGATTGGCACATTTAATCCATTGATATTTAAGGTAATTATTGATGGATATATATTTATTCCAATTTTATAATTAATTTTCCAGTTGATTTTGTATTTTGTTTCTTTTTCTTTTAGTTTTTTGTAAATCTGTTGTATGTTCATGATTTGTGTTTATCCTATTTTTTAAGTATGTTAACTCATCACTACTTGCTTTAGACTGGTCATATAGACTCAAATACATTATAAAAAGGAAAAAAAAGTCTACATTTTATTACTCCCCTCTCTGACATTTTATATTTTTTATATTTTCTTTACCATTTTCATATTTATTCTTCTGCTGTTCATTGTAATTATTGCATTTCCAATTGTGATTTTCTCTTTTCTGAAGATTTTTCTTTTCTGTTGAAAGAAGGACTTTCAGTATTTCTTTTAGGATAGGTTTATCATTGCTGTGTTCTTTTAGTTATTGCTTATCTGACAAATTCTTTTATCTCTCTTTATATTCTAAAGATAGTCTTGCTGAATAGAGAATCCTAGGTTGCAGGTTTTTATCTTTCAGGACTTTGACTATATCTTGTCCTTCCCTTCTGGCCTGCAATGTTTCTGTAGAGAAATCAGTTGATAGCCTTATGGGAGTTCCCTTTTAACTGACTATTTTTCTCTTGCTACCTTTAGAATCCTCTTTAACTTTTCCCATTTTAATCATACATGTCTTGGTGTAGGTCTGTTTGGGTTTATCTTGTTGGGACTTTCTGTGCTTTCTATACCTGAATATCTGTTTCCTTCCGTGGGTTTGAGAAGTTTTCAGCCATAATTTATTCAAATACCTTTCTGATTGGGTGATTTCCATTATCCTGTCTTCTAAATCACTTATTCATCCTTGTGCATTATTTAGTCTGCTATTGACTGCCTTTTGCTCAGCTTTTATCTCTGCAGTTGAGTTTTCTGATTTTAATTGTCTCCTCTTTATAATTTCTAGTTCCTTGTTACAGTGATCTGCATTTATATAGATAGGGTTTCCTAATTCCTTCCTTCAGGTTTTTTTTTTTTTTTTTTAACTTATGTTTTAAAGTTAAGATCTGGTAGACTATAGAGGTCTCTTTCATTGTTCTTTCAGGGGATTTCTCTATTCTTTTAACTGGGGATGGTTCTTCTGCTTCTTCATTTTACTTACAGTTCTCTGACCTTATGAATTAGAAGCAATACTTATCTACTATGGTCTTGAAGGGTTGTTTTTATGTAATAGCATCCCTGTGTAGCATGTGTGTGCCTAATATTTTTGGTGCAAGAATTGTTTTTAGTATGTATGGCTGCCATGTCTTTTCCTTCATCTCTGCTATTTATTATCTTCTTGATAGGGATTATGATTGGTGTTCTGGTGGCCAGAGCTTCCACTGGATGTTCAGCAGGCCTCTTCTTTGCTCTTTGGTTTTTACAGTCCTATCAGAGGCCAGGTCTGCTCCCCAGTTGTTGGAATATAAGCCCACATATCCATTTCTGAGCTGCAGAGTGAGGTAGGTAGGACTGGAGCACTTCTGCTGAAAAAGGATCCATTGAGTGTTCCTTCATAAGAGGTGTTCACTGGGAAGTGCACTCTGTGGTGTTGCCTGTCACTCGTTGTGCAGCTCACAAAGTACAATTTTGTTGGTACTGCCCTCAGCCCTTCTTCAGCCATGGGGAAGCAGGCAATCAGCCCAGATGTCCCTCAGGTGCTGTGCTTACCAGCCACCAGTGTAGATCTGCTTAATTGCAGGCTCCAGAACCACTGTAGTTGTGCATAACTGCATACTCAGATCCATTATGGGAGCTATGGAGCAGGTTGAGGCCCCCAGATCCACTTGAGTACATGTGCCTGCAAAGGCTGCAGCTGCTAATGCCTGGACCACCCCAGCCGCACACCACTAATCTGCTCTGATGTCCTGCCAGCACTGAGCTTATGAAGGCACTGTGGTGTAAATCTGCCAAAGCTGCCTGGGACATGGCTCAGATTTCAGCCCCACTTTTGAAATGCGGGGTCCTTGTGGATTGGCTCAGATTTCAGTCTCACCTCTGCTTGCGGGCAACCCATCAGGGCTTGTGTACTCCCAGAGGTCATAAGGAACCATGCTTGCTGTGAGCACGCAGAGAATGAAGCTATTATGGTGCAGTCCCGCCTCTCCCTTCAAGCTTGTTAACAATGAGGCTCCTTATGGTGGTCTTGGGCTCTGTGCACATACTCCCATTTCTTGCCCAGGCCACACTCCAGCCCCTTCAGGCTGTCTCTGTGTAGCCAACCTCAGTCCTCTCCCCAGGTCTACCTGCTGAAGCCCAGTTTCAGCACCCAGCCCCCAACACACACCAGCAGAAGCTCACCTCAATCTGGGGAATGTAGTGAGGTGGCAGGGACCATCTGTGCTGGTCTGTTTCTGTTCTGCCTGTTGCAGGCCAGCTGCTGCACTCTCTTCTGATCCTTTGAAGCTGCCTTTCTGTTCTGGTTGATCTCCCAGCTGTTGAAAGTCTTCTAAGTGTGAGGGGCCCTTTCCTCTTTAACAGCTCCCTACCAGGGATGCAGGTCCCATTTCAGTTTTCTTTTCGTCCTACTCGATTATGTGGTGATCCTTTTTGTGGTTTTGCTTGTATGAGATCTTCTGCCAGAGTTCGGTAGAAATTTTGTGGGAATTGTTGCACATGTAGATGTATTTTTGATGTATTTGTGGGAGGAAGCGAGCTACACATCCTTCTCTTCTGTTATCTTGATCTCCACCCCTGATGATGAGTATCTTAAGACAAATATGAAATGACTAGCTGGGCAAACAGAGGACACAAAGACAAAGTCGTTACTTTGACTTATAAGACTCTCCACGGATTGGTCCTCCATTATTATTCTAACTCTGCTCCTAGTAGTTTTTCTTGCTGCTTCTGCTTGAGCTGCACTGGTCACTGTGTTTACTTCTGAAAAAGCCAGGAATGGTTCCAGCTGTTTAAATGTTAATCGTTCAGCCTTGGGTGATGTTCCTTTAGAGATCTTCATGGCTCACACTCTCACTATATCTATGCAAAATCATCACATCATCATGGAGTCCTTTGCCCATCCTATATAAAATCACAATACCTTCACCCCGAAATAGAATAGATTTCTCTCTGCCCTATATTTTTTCCTTAGCCCTTAATACTGTATATTGAAAAAAAATCACACATTGAAAAAATCATGTGATTATTAGCTATTTTATGAAGACTTGGTTTAAATTTGTGTCCTTTACTATTAGTTTTATTACCATTATTGTTTTTTAATTACCCTGTTAACGCAAAGGCATTCTGTTATAAGCTGTAACATTATATTCTGTGTAATATTCTGAAAAAAATGCTGCCAATTAAACAGTTTTTTGGTGAAAGATACATTATGATTTCAGAGATACTAAAATGTGCATTAAATTATAAATTTAGAATCACTGAAATGGAGTAGTTATGTTTCGCTGTTTCCCTCACTAGAATGAAGGTTTCATGAAGGCACAGGCTTTTTTTAATGTTATCTTCACTGCTATCAACATTTATAGTGCCTATTTTTCCTTTTATATAATAGTAGGTACTTGATAAATATTTTTGATGATAAATTCTGAATAGATTTTAGTAGTCTGTTTATTTATTCTGTTGCATTCATGACTTACAATTGTCATATACTTCTTTCTTTTATCGTCTCTTTTCCAATGCCGCACCACGTAAAAACATAAGAAATTTTAAAAAGTAGATATTTATTAAATTGTATCAAACTGAGATCTTACTTTATGAAGCTGGGGTATGTGTGTGTGTGTGTGTGTGTGTGTGTGTATTTATTTATTTATTTATTTATTTATTTTGGTAATTTTAGAAAGCACCATTCTTTGTGAGTTGTTAGAGTTATATTTTAAGTGGCAAAATGGAGTAGTTTGAAAGTAGAAATATGATTGGTGGTTTTGGCCTATTTTAGTGCCTCATGATGCTCAGGACACAAGATTCTTCTAACTTACTACCCTACTATTCATGACCTCCAGTCCAAAGTTCAGCACATAGTTCAATTTATATTTTAAGAGGACCCTACTGGTTCTGTCTCTCCGTTCTCTAGCCAATAGGAGGTAGAACTGCCAAGCAGAAGGATATAGCTCCCCTACCATATAAAGACACTTCCTAGGGGGTGGGAAGGGATAAAATGGGAGCTCGAGATGTGCAGATACTAACTGCTGTATATAAAATAGATAAACAAGAAGTTTATACTGTATAGCACAAACAGCTATATTCAGTATCTCGTAGTAACCTATAATGAAAATTGATATGAAAAGGAATGTATGTATGTATATGTATGAAACGTTATGCTGTACACCAGAAATTGGCACCACATTATTTACTGACTGTACTTCAATAAAAAGGGACACTTCCTGAAAATTGCACATACTCTTTCTTCTTAGATCTTACTTGTCTAGTGATGCCTTATGCTAAGCACATATAGTGCAAAGAGAAGGTGAGGCATTTCAAATTACTAGACTGGATGGCCAATACCCTGTTTCTTAGAACAAATAAATTAATTCTATGGAAAAGTTAGTCTTCTCCATACTGAAGATTCTGTGAGTTTCCTTCTTCTCACTGTTAGAATATAACTCTCTAAGAAAGGCATCCCAGAGTCTAATGCAACTACTATTTTGAGCTCACAGTCCACGTTTTCTTAGGGATATACTGTATATAGTTCTTCATATTCAAATAACCTATCCTCTATATCATAATTTAAAATCTTCTGAATATTTCCATTTCTACAAAACTGGTTGAGGGGCAGAACAAATGCAATGAAGTGAAGAATGGATGATGGGAAACACACAGCAGTCATTAGTCATAGCCTTTATCACATCCTACAGTGCAAGATTAGAAAAGACTCGCTTCTATAACAGGAGATCTTCCTATAGATTTCATCATCTGAGCTTGGCAACGGAGAGTACAACCCACATGAAGCTTTCTCAGCATTTGCATTGGGTTTCCTGCTGGCCTGCGATCGTGCTTGCTGTTTCTTTATGCTGTAAGAAATTAAAAGCTTTATCAGACAAAGATTGTGGTTTTGACAGCATAATTTCCTTCAGACCTTAATAGGTTTCTAGTCAGTTTTCTTCTAGGACTCTCCATGTGCAAGCAATTGCAGCCAAGGATTTTGCTGATACATATTAACTTCAGCTTAAAAACTGTTGTCTTTTATTTATAATTCTCTTGCTTATTAAACTACTTAGAGAATATCTGAAGCAATTGAGTTGGCTGGAAAAGAAGCCAGCTTAGTCTGATCTTTGCTACAGAGAATAAAATGTGTTCTAAATAGGCTTGAGGAAATACTCATGCCACGTTGAAGTGTATGTTTGAGAGCCACCGTTAATAATGGCTCTGGTTTGGACTACCAACGTATTTGTTTTCATCAGTCCTCTGAGTCCTCAAATTACTGGATTTTCAATCAACAAATTTACCTACCACAGGCCTAGATTGCCCTCCTAGGCAGAATGGTAATCTTTTCCAACTCTGCTTTTTGGCTGGTAAATTCTAGTCTGAGTATTGCTCTCTGTTAAGCAACTAGAAATAGACTATTTTGAAAAGTTCTTATTTTCTCCAGTGCTGTAGCCTCCTGTAGCACATGGTTTGCCATTGAACAAAAAGAAATACACAATTTATGACACATATTTCGACATGTATTATTAACCTTTAATATCTAGTCCTTCCTACCCAACGTAAAACACATTCCACAAATCCATTGTCATATGCTTAGGTTCTGTTACTTGGAGCACTATAATCCAGATACCAGATTCTACATTAGTTAAGATTAGGTTTGGCTGTGAGTGGCAGAACACTCATATTAAAAGTTATTGAAAAAAAAATTCTAATAGGTAGTCCTGGACTCCCACAGTGTTGCATCTAGTGTCCTTCTATCAAAGGGTACAAGAATAGGACAGTCGAGAACATGATTTTTGGTGCAATAATGACTGTCCAAGTCTTGCTTCACCACTCACTATGTGTATGACCTAGGACATATAATTCTCTGTGTACTTCAATTACTGCGACTGTAACAATTGAGATAATATTAAACACCTCATAGGGTTGTTGTGAGAATTAAGCAGGTTAATACACATAATGAGCTCCAAACACTTCCAAGTACAAAATAAATTATACACATGTTAGCTTGTTATCAGTTAGCTTTTGCTATGCAATAACTATCCTAAAGCTAGTGTTTTAAAATATCAACCTCTCACATTGCTCACTTTTCTTTGAGTTAGCAACATGGGCTGATTTGAGATGAACCTGGCTGATCTCTGGGCAGGGTTTGCGTGTGAGTCTGTGGTCAGCTGGCAGGTCCCTTAGGGCTGGCTTGTTTATCCTGACCTCATCTGAGAAAACAGGCCCTTGCTAATCCTCCAGAGAGTTGGAATGAGAACTTTACAGTGGTGGTATGGGCAAACAGACAAAATGGGAAAGTTTTAGTGTACGTTTTTCCAAATCTATGCTTGTATCATATTTGCTACTCTCACACTGGCCAAAAGGGAGAGCAAGGACATCCCATATTTAAGGAGTAAACATTCTGTAGTCATTGATGGGAGGAGTCATGAAGTCATACTGCAAGCATAGAAGAAAACTTTATAGTCATGATGGCAATTGACTACCACTATTATTATTATTGCTCTTATGTTGAGCTCTACTATGAATGGTCTCATTCCCAAATTAACATGATACACTCCAACCATAAACTTCACATTTCAACAGTAAGGAGGCAAAAATATCCACCTCCTTTAAGGACATATGCTGAACATTTCTCTGGTAGGCAGAATAATAGTCCCACAAAGATTCACATTCTTATCACTGGGAACTATGCATTTGTTATATGACATTGAAGAATTAAGATTATAACAGAATTAAAGTTGTTAATCAGCTGACCTTGAGTTGAGGAAATTATACTGGATTATGTAGATGGGTTTAGTGTAATCACACAAGTCCTTGCAAGTGAAAAAGGAGGGTAGAGAGAGTCAATGTCAGAATCACAGAGAGATTTGATGACAGTACTGTGCTGACTTTGAAGATGAAGGAAGGAGCCATGAGCCAAGGAGTGCAGGAGACTTCTAGAGGTTGGGAAAGTTGAGGAAACAGATTTCTCTCCTGAAGCCTCTAGAAGGAACAGGACTCTGTTGAAACCTTGATTTTAACCCAGTGAGACCTATTTCAGACTTGTGACACAGGAGCTGCAAGATAACAAATTTATGTTGTTTTAAGCCACCAAATTTGTAGTAATTTATTACAGCAGCAACAATTGCACACTCTAATTTTGCTTGCATTGACTAAAACTTTATAAGGTAGCCATGTGTAACTGCAGGGGAAGTTGGGGGATGTAGGATTTCTTCAGGGTGGCCATGCACTTAGCTAATTTTAGAAGTTTCTTTTCTGCAGATGAAAGAGAAAATATACTGTGGGAAGAACAGTAATCTCTGATATAGTGACCTGACTAGTTTCATCAGCATAGAGCTCATAAAATTATTAAACATTTTTTTAACATTTTTTATTGATTTATAATCATTTTACAATGTTGTGTCAAATTCCAGTGTTCAGCACAATTTTTCAGTTATTCATGGACATATACACACTCATTGTCACATTTTTTTCTCTGTGAGTTATCATAACATTTTGTGTATATTTCTCTGTGCTATACAGTGTAGTCTATTCTACAATTTTGAAATCCCAGTCTATCCCTTCCCACCCTCCACCCCCCTGGTAACCACAAGTCTGTATTCTCTGTGAGTCTATTTCTGTCCTTTATTTACGCTTTGTTTTTGTTTGTTTGTTTGTTTTTGTTTTTGTTTTTTAGATTCCACATATGAGCGATCTCATATGGTATTTTTCTTTCTCTTTCTGCCTTACTTCACTTAGAATGACATTCTCCAGGAGCATCCATGTTGCTGCAAGTAAGTGAGGACCTGATTACCAGCATAAAATAAAAGATAAAACAGAGCCTGTAAATGCAGTGGGGTAATTATATAAATACATGCAAATATAAACATCTATTTAGGGGTTTTAAATGAGTTAGTATACATAAAAGCCATGTAGCAGCACTTGACAATCAACACTATATAATTTTTAGTTACTGTAATTTTTGTTGTTATAATTCTGCGAATAGGACACTTCTGTCATTTTAACTGTTTTTATTATTGGGGAAGTTGGTTTCCATATATATTTTAATTAGGAGGAAACAAACTATTTCTGAAGCTAATATTGAAAAGATGACTTCTATCCCTTTTTAGAAAGTGCATAGTCTGTGCTACATGTTTTGGTCCACTTTGCTTTACTGATCTTTATTTTATCGAGCTTTATCTTTACAAATATTAATAATTATTACAGCAAATTAAGAATTGTTTCTGTGACGATAATTGGTAATAGTCAAGTAAAATAATGTATAGACCCACAGCAAGTAGGGAAACAAAACACATAATCAAGGACAAACTAAATAAAGAAATCCTAGGGAAATTAATGGTGGAGCATCTATGAAACTCACTTCAGGAAGCTCAGAAATAAGTACTGTTGCGTTTTTATATGTCAACTCTATATTGAACCCCACCTGGAAAAATGAGTTGTATTTTGGGGCACTTATATTCCTAATAATGAGTTAGTAAAAGCACTGAATGTAAAAGGAAATAAAGAATATTAGCTACATTTGTAGTTCTTCTAATGGGTATTTACCCAAAATGAATTATCCTGGTTAGTAAGCACTTTAGCCATAGTTTTATTATGATAATTGTTGTTAATATTCTGCTTTTATAGATGCAGTAATTGAGGCTCAGGAAAATTAATTCATTTGCACAATCATACACCTAGTAAGTTGAATTAAAATTAGTACCAAGCTTTTTCTGAAACCAAACTCCATGCCATTCCACTCATGCTTAAGAAAAAGGTTTTTGTTAGCCTCTGGGTAACTGAAGGATATTTTCTAGGCCCCCACGTTCTCTTCTCTACCTTCATTTCCAAGCCAGTTGAGGACAAACTGTTAAAATTGAAGACATTCTTCTAGGCCTCAATCCTCCCATTGGACGACACTTTAAAAGAAAGTAAAAAAAAAAAATCAATCACTTGGGTTCATGCTTCATTTTTTAATAATAGCATTGTTGAAATACAATCCGTCTACTGTAAAATTCATACTTTTAGTATTTTTAAGCATATCAGAGTTGTATAACCATCGCCACTTCTTCATTTTAAGTATTTTTTTCACCCCAAAAAGAAATTCTGTGGCCATTAGCAGTCACTCCTATCCATCACATTCTTCCTAGCCTCTGGCAACCACTGATCTGCTTTCTGCCTAGCCTCTGGCAACCACTGATCTGCTTTCTGTCTTTATAGATTACCCTGTAAAGGACATCTCATATAAATAGAATCATAAAATACATAACCTTTTGTGACTAGCTTCTTCCACTTCCCACAATTTCATCTTCATCTACATTGTAGCTTGTAAGAGTACTTTATTCTTTTTGTTCCTGGATATAACACCCTTTATTTATTCACTTAATAATAAAAAAAGGCAATCCCTAAAATCAGAATAGATCATTTGTTTGATAAGGAACTTATATTTTTTATCAGTTGAAGGACATTTGGATTGATTCTGCTCTTTGACTATTATAAATAGTGCTGATACGAACATCTGTGTACAAATTCTTGTATGATCATAACGCCTTTCTCTAGGTTATTTACCTAGGTGTGAAACTGCTGTTTACTATTATAATTATATATTTAACCTTTTAAGAAACTCCTAAATTATAAGTGACTGGAACATTTTATATTCTCACTAACAAAATGTGAGGCTTCCAGTTTCTCCATGTCTTTACCAACACTTGTTATTGTTTGTCTTTTTAATTATAACTATTCTACTGAGTGTGAAGTGGTATCTTATGGTTTCTACTTACATTTTCCTAATGAATAATGATGTTAATATTCTTTTCAAGTACTTATTGGCTATTTATATATATATTTTTGAGAAATGTTGATTAAAATACCTAGCCCATTTTTTAATTGAGATTTTTTTCAGCTGAGTTTTAGACATTGCTTCTAAGTTCTAGATACAAGTCATTTGTCAACTGTATGATTTGCTCTAGTTTTATGGACTTTTTTTATTAAGACTTTTTTTTTTAAGGAGTTGTTTAGTTGTCAGAAAAAATTAATGGGAATGTATAGAGATTTTTTTCCATATACTTCCTGCCTCCTACATTTGCTACCCCCATTATCAATATCTCCAACCAGAATGGTACATTTGTTACAATTTATGTACCCATATTGTTGAACTGTACATTGTTATGTACCCATCATTATCACACAAAGTCCATAGTTTACATTGTGGTTCACTTTTAGTGTTACTCATTTGAAGGGTTTGGACAAACGTGTAGTGACATGAATTCGTTTTTATGGTATCATACAGAGTATTTTCACTATTCTAAAATCCTTTGTTCTCTGCCTGTTCATCCCTCCCACCTTTTTGCTCCCAACCACAACCCCTGTAAAATACTGATCTTTTTATTATCTCCACAGTTTTGCTTTTTTCAGAATGTTGTATAGTTGGCATCATACAGCATGTCGCCTTTTCAGATTGACTTTTTCACTTAGTAATATACATTTAGGGTTCCTCAATGTCTTTTCATGGCTTGATAGCTCATTACTTTTTTATCAATGAATAATATTCCATTTTCTGGATGTACCACTATTAATTCATTGATTCACTTACTGAGGGACATCTTGGTCACTTCCAAGTTTTGGAACTAATAATTTTGTATTTCCTTGATCACATACGATTTGGACCATTTTTTCATATTCTTGTTTGCCATCTGTGTGTGTTCTTTTGGTGAACTATGTTTTAAGGTCTTTGTCTCATTTTTAAACAGCTTGTTTTCTTGTTGAATTAAACATGTTCCTGGTATATTTTATGTAACAATCCTTTATAATATTTTTTTTACAAATATTTTCTCTTGTGGCTTATCTTCTCATTCTCTTGATGTTATCTTTCACGGGGCAAATATTTTTTAATTTTAATAAAGTTTTATTTATTAATTATTTCTTCTTTGGATCATGCTTTTGGTGTTGTATCTAAAAAAGTCATCTTCATAACCAAGGTCATCTAGGTTTTCTCCTGTCTTATCCTCTAGGAGTTTTACAGTTTTAACATTTGGGTCTATAATCTACTTTGAATTAATTTTTGTGAGGGATGGAGGTCTGTGTCTAATGTAATTATTTGTCCATTTGATTGGGGGTGTATTTGGTGTTGTTGTGACCAGAGCCTGCACTGGATGTTAGACAGGTCCTCATCTTTGCCCTTTGGCTATCATTGCCCTGTCAGGGGCAAGATCTGCTCCCCAGCTCCCAGCTGTTGGGGTAGAAGCCCCCAGATCAGCCTGTAAACTTCTGTGTGAGGTAAGTGAGATTGAAGCACTTTTTTTGGGAGAGGAGCTGCTGTGTATTCCTCCCCAGGGGCTGTCCACCAGAGATGTGTGATACTATGAGGCCACTTGCCCCGCATTGTTCATGCCAACACAGGATTCACTCCTGTACCTGCCCCTGCTGAGGAAGCACTGGTAATTGGCTGTGGTGTCAGCTCCACCCCTGGCATGTGCAAACTCCCAAAGCCTGATGTTCCTAGAGAGCCACATCTGTCTTGAACATGCTGACAGTGGGGGTCTTATGGTGGACCCGTGCTAGCAGGCACACATTTTGACCTGTTAAGTGTGGTTATACGACAGCTGCCCTGATTTTTAGCAAGCCAGTACCTATATGTGCCTCTTGAACAAAATCCAGGCCACTCCAGCTCCCCCATCTACCCTGGCAGACCTCCTAGTTGGCCAGTTGATAAAGGGTTCTTTCCTAGGGGTGTAGGGTCTGGTTCAGAGTCCTGCTTTTTGTTTTGTTTTGTTTTGTTTTTTCATCCTACGTGATTACATGGGGATCTTTCTTGCAGCTTTGGTTGTATTAGAGGGCTTTTGCCAGCTTTCAGCTGGTTTTTGGTGAGAGTCGTTCCACGTGCGATGCACTTTTAATGTTTGCTGGGGCAAGTGAGCGCCATGTCCTTCTACTCTGTCATCTTGATTTCTGCCCCCAAGTGCAGTTGAATTTGTATATTGATTTTTAATCTTGAAACTTTATTGAATTTATTTAATAGTTTTAAGTTTTTAGCTGGAATCCTTAGGATATTTTATATATAAAATTTTATAATCTTAAAATAGATAATTTTACTTCTTCCAGTCTAATTTTGATGCCTTTTATTTATCTTTTTAAAATTTTCTTATTACTTCATTTGCCTTATTGCTCTGCCTAAGGCTGCCAGTACTATTCAATAGGATTGGTAAAATTGGGCACCCTTGTTTTGTCTGTGATCTTAGAATAATAGCTTTCAGCTTTTTACCATTGAGTATGATGCTAGCCATAAGATTGTCATAGATGGCCTTTATTATATTGAGGTACATTCTTTCTATATTCAATTTATTGATAACTTTTTCCTTGTTTATTGAGGTATAGCCAGTTTACAATGTTACGTAAATTTCTGAAAGCACAATGCTTCAGTCATACATGAATATACATATATTTGTTTTCATATTCTTTTTCACCATAAGCTACTACAGAGTATCAAATACAGTTCCCTGTGCTATACAGTATAAACTTGTTTATCTAGTTTATATACACCAGTCAGTATCTGCAAATCTCAAACTCCCAATTTATCCCTTCCCATCCCCTTCTTCCCTGGTAACCATAAGTTTGTTTTCTATGTCTGTAAGTCTGTATCTGTTTTACAAATAAGTTCATTTGTCTTTTTTTTTTTAGATTCCACACATGACTGATATCATATGGTATTTTCCTTTCTCTTTCTGGCTTACTTCACTTAGAATGGCATTCTCCAGGGCCATCCATGTTGCTGCAGATGGCATTATTTTACTACTTTTTATGGCTGAGTAGCGTTCCATTGTATAAATGTACCACAACTTCTTTATCCAGTTACTGAGAATTTTTATAATGAAAGAATGTTAAATGCTTTGTCTGTATCCATTGAGATGATAATATGATTTTTATTGCTTGAGACAAACATACTTTCTTAAGAATAATCTTTTTCTTCTGTTCCCTGTTCCCCAAACAAAAACAAACTTTAGAAAATGGGATGGGGAATCAAGTTTTACGTTAGGTATTACATTAATCATTATTATATTATCTGACTCTTCTCAACAGTGGCTATGTTCTGCTTTTTCTTCCAATAAGTATTATAAGAGCTAAAATTTAGTTTGGGTTTTATGGCATGCTTTGCATATAAGTCATTTAAACTTTAGCTAGGTGTAGGCACAGGCTATCCATGTGGAATTTGGAATGAATCCACAACTACCAATAAATAATTATGTTCTCCTGTTTACCTCTTCTATGCATATATGTTATCAGGGGCTTTATAGGGATGGTTATATATGGATAGTCAAGGGCAAGATTTAGGCATTTTTGGATTCCATAGTCCTTAAGAAATTTTTTAATCTAATTTCTGTTGTTCTGCCAAATGAAAATACACATTTTTAATGCAGATAAAGCAACTGCATATGAAAGGATTATTACCAAAATATGAAGCACAATTACAGAAACAAACAACAGGGTAGACTCGAGCAGGTACTATTTATATATACAAAATAGGAGGCTTAGAAAAAGGAAAGATACTGTAAATAAGCTATCATAAGTATATTCCTTCAGAACACTTTTCCGTTGCTTCTCCATATGGGGCACAATATAAACTACCATGCAAACAGTATGTGGGATTTGAGAAAACATAGTCTTTCTTAGGAAAAAGAGACCTAATTCTGATTTCTGGCTCTTCTAACTATTTGAATGATAACACAGATGTTACTCAATCTCTGTTCCTCAATTTCCTCACCAGAAAAACTGAAATATATTACTTATATTTTATAAATTTATTTTATAAATACTGTGGTATTTCAGTGTAATAATATGTAAAATAGTAAAATACCTGATGCAAAACTGATATATTTAGTGTGCTCTACTATGTCACTATCTCTTTTAAACCCTGTATTCTTATTTTTCTAACACTCATCAGTCATGACCTGAATTGATGTTATATATTTTTTTAAAATGTCTTTATTTGTTGTCTGTCTCCTTTAAGCTTTAGGGACCATGGCAGCAGGAGACTTGTCTGTTTTGTTCACTTCCTTGGCCCAGCATTTAGAATCAACTCTCGAACATACTAGGTACACAATAAATATTTGTTAAGTAAATGGATAAATGATAGTTATTAGTAATAGGCACTATCACTTTAATTTTAACACTTTAGAATTTAGGATGACACCTGTACATGATGCTCTACTTACTCATTCTCTTTTGTCAGCAAAAGTAAACATTTGCACCTGGCTGATTAAAAATAGCATTTGTTATCTTATTTGAAAAATCAAGTCATTAGAGTGAGACAAAGCTAGAAATTCATTGACATAAGTTCAACATTGTAAAGGGAGTAATAACTCAGTAAAAGTAAATATAATTGCTATTGTTGGTAATTATCAAGGTGTTGTGGGTTGAAATGTATCCCTGAAAAAGATACATTGAACTTTTAAATATCAATATTAGGACTTAGAGACAATGTTTAAACATGAGGCACCAACTTACCTTACAAACTGAGCTGCTCATCATGAACCAGGTGCTATCCAGCCCAGCAAACCATGAACTTGGGCATGCACAGCAGCCTCCAATATCAAATGAAAGCAGTATATATGTGAGATCAGGCTCAGCAAACCCTGAAGGCATAGATAGGTTACATAAAGAAGTGGTTCAAATGCCCATGATCTGCATTCCTGCTACATGACCTTCTTTTTTCCAGCCCATACCGATGGTCCCATGGGGACTTCCACACAGTTCACTGAGGAAGAGACACCTTGGGCCTGGTTTATGGATGATTCTGCGTGATATGCAGGCATCACTTGCAAATGAAGAACTGCATTGCTACACGTCCTTTCTGGGACACCCCGAAGGACAGTGGTGAAGGGCAGTTCTCCCGGTGGTCTAGATGGGCACAGCCAATGTCCTGTGAGAGGCACAGCATCAAACCACAGGGGCTTATTCTCAGGCCTTGACATATAATGGAATCTGCCCTGCTAGATTTTGAAATTGCTTAGGATCCGTGACCCCTTTTTTCCTTCCAATTTCCCTCATTTGGAATGAGAATATCTATCCTATGCCTGTCCTACCATTGTATTTTGGAAGCAAATAGCTTGTTGTCTGGTTTCACAGGTTCACAGATGGAGAGGCATTTGGCTTCTGGATGAACATCTTGAACTAACTTAGATGATGAGATTTGGGATTTTAAGTTGTTGACATTTAGAAGAGATTTTTCACTGAGAGATTAAGACTTCAGGGCTTGTTGGGTTGGGGTAAATAGATTTTTCATGTAGGAAGGACTTAAATTTTGGGTAGTCAGAGGTGGACTGTGATAGGGTGGATTGTGTCCCCCTAAAATATGTTGATATTCTAACACCCAGTTCTTTAGAATGCGGCATTATTTGAAAATAGGATTTTTGTAGATGAAAATTGTTAAGATGATGTTACACTGGAAAAGTGTGGAACCTTAATCCAACATGGTGAGTGTTCTTTGGTGATGAAGAGGGCAGACCCAGCAGGGGGGGAATGCCAAGCAAACATAGAGGCAGAGGTAGAACTTAGGCTGTCACAAGCCAAAGAACACCTGAGGCCATTAGAAGTTGGAATACGCAAGGAAAGATCCTCCCCTAGAAGCTCCAGAGAGAGCATGGCCCAGCCAACACCTTTATTTTAGACTTCGACCTCCAGAACTTTGAGAGAATAAATATCTATTGTTTGAAGCCTACTTGGTTATGACAGTCTTAGGAAACTAATGCTGTAGACAAATATAACACTTGGTGTTTTATTAAGTATTTAATTCTGCATTGATCTAATTGATCCTCATAAAAGCATCATAAGGAATTATACAGAAGATAGAAAGATCATTGGACTGAATAATTTTTTGAGAACTAAAACAAGATTTTTTTTTCCTTCACTTATTTTTTAACTTTTTTTTTTTTTTTTTTTTTACTATATTACATTGGGCAGGAGGTAATTAGGTTTGTTTGTTTGTTTGTTTATTTTTAATGGAGATACTGGAGACCGAACCCAGACCCTCATGCATGCTGAGCATGCACTCTACCACTGAGCTATGCCCTTCCCCTGTCTTCCTTAAATTTCTAAATGGAATTTTAAAATAATATATTTTAAGTTAAAAGACATCCCCAGAGATTGGAATCATGCAGACAAATTCATGTGCTTACTAGTTCCCCAAGGAGGTGAGATTGGTGAGAGATGGTACAAAAAGAGAAAAGGGAGGAAAAAAATTGTTTAGAGCAGAAAGAAGAAAAGCTGAGGCAACTAACTCCTCCATATTTCCTGTCCTTGTATTAAGGGATATAATGGGCCATTTCACCACTGTGTCCATAGTTAGTTGAGTATAAATGTGTTTTTCATTGGGGGTACACTTTGTTAGTCCCAAATTCAACATGCATGAAGTAGATTATTGTAGTTTTCACCAGTATTTCCCTAAAAATTACTCTTCGTTGATCTTGAAGATACTGAACTTCCAGTTCTCAATCTTAGTGGCATATTCTCAGGTCTATAAAGTTCATAGAAAATGTGTGGAGGAAGGTGAAGATATAAAGAAATAAAGGAGACCTTTATAGATTCTATTATGGTAAAAAAAAAAAACTGTGCTCTTTAGTTTAACACAAAATGCTGTCTTAAATCCAAACATGCTAAATCGTTTAAAAACTCTAAAATTAGAAACTCATCTCTGTTATTATCTACATAAAAGAATGAGGAAAGAAAAATGAGGACTCAAGAGGCTAAGTGATTTACCTGAACTACAAAAATTCAAAAAAGAACAATAAGTAGGTATTAAAATTCATATTCTGAAACTTACAGTCACAGCCAGAAATTGTTGGACCTTTCTACCAATGATGAATTTTCTTCTCAAGGAACAGTAGAGCAGAAAACTTTTTTAACAAGAACTGTAAGGATCTGGGTTTTTGCCGTATTTACAAGCTAAGTGTCCTAATACTGTTTTGTGTGGCCTGGCAGGAGTCAAGAGCTCTGGATAGGAGACATAAGACTTCACTACAGCAAGAGCAGTAGCCAGAAATTCACATCAGCTTCTGTTGGTCCCCATGCTCCCCTAACCCATAGGGAGATAGTAGGGTCCATTGTAGGCACCTGCACATCCAGTGGGCTGTATTACCTGAGGAAACCCCTGAACTGGGAGGACTCACTGCTTTTACAGTGATCAGAAGCAGGCCTGCTCTTTGGGCAGAAATGTTTCCTTCTCAAAGTTGCTTGCTGAGAAATGACCCAGGCAAAGGGCAATCAGGGCCATGTACTCTTGGCATATTCAGCAAGAACGTGGAAGGGCATTCAAAGCCCAAAGCAGATCACCCTTCCCAGCAATCTACCTCTCTGCTCTACAAGTTCTTGGCAGAACTTAAATTTTCAACATGAGTGTGCTGCTCTGTCAACCACTCAGATTCATCTAACCAGCAGACTGGTGCAAAATCAGTTCTATTTTTCTAATATGATATTTTGGTTATAATCAACAAAACTCCAAACATCAGGCCAAACTCAGTACTGACTGACCTCGGTCATACCCCACAGAACACAGAATCAGCCATCTGTGAGTAAGTCTCAGAGAGGAACAGTAGTTCTTAGATCTTTGGTGTCGTCATGTTTATGTTTCCTAAAAAAATTCATATGTTGTAACTTAATCCCAGATGAAATGGTACTTAACAATGGAGCCTTTGGGCAATGATTAGATCATGAAGGTATAGCCCTCATGTTGGAATTAGTGCACTTAATAAAAGAGTCCCCAAAGAACTCTCTTGCCCTTTCCACTGTGTGAGAACACAAAGAGAAGAAGGTCATCTATGAACCAAAAGGCAGACCCTCACCATATACCAAATCTGCCAACACTCTCATCTTGGACTTCCCAGTTTCCAGAATGATGAGAATTAATATTTGTTGTTTAAGCTATCCATGCTATGTTATTTTTGTTTTAGCAGTCCAAAAGGACTAATACAGGTATCATTGCCAATAATTATAGGAGTAATAGATGAGCGAAAAAGCAACCTCTACCCCTACGGAAGTTATTTTATGGCCAACTTTTCCACGCATACAAGCATATAACCTGAAAGGGCACAGATCACTAGAGTTCATACTATATTGTCGCCATTATGTTGGTTTGGTTAAATCGCAGTGTCACTGAGTATTTTCACCTTCAGTTACCATACATGGCATAATGCAAGGCTACTCAAACATCAGAAGTATATAAGTTTGCATCATTTATATAGAAACAAAGTAGTGGTAGCTGAACACACCGCCTTTGGGAATTATCATTAATAGCATCAACCACAGCAGAATAATTCAGGTCTGGCCATGTCCACATGAGTTTTTCTGTTTTTATAGTATGTGGACAGACTGCCAACTTCAGCTGCCGCTCGATTCAGATTGATCTAGGGGACAAATAGAGCATTAATTGCCCTCTTCCACTCCTAATACCTCCTAGGGTCTAAGATGTTCACTTTGCAGACACTGGAGTGTTTATATCTCTCCACCAACACAAATTACCAAGCCCCAATTAGGCAGCTATAATTTTCTGCCAGTCTGCACTTACTTGCATCCAGACCTGTCATTCAGAACAGTTAGAGGGGAATTTCAAAAATTTCAAAAATATGACCCCATTTTGTACTGATCATTTCTTAGCAGTCAAAGGGTGAAGATCTGTTTCTGGAGAGTCTCATTAAATAATCAAACTGTGAGGTTGAAGGGGGCAAGAGAGTCAAAAATCTTTCCAGGAATGTCCAGGGCCCATGGCAAATTGCCTTTCCAAGACCTTTATCAAGCACCCACTAAGTAAAAGTATAGAAAAGCAGAAATTAAACACAGTCTATTGTTTTCCAATATTTCCAAAATTATTTCCAGTAATTTTCAATGGAACAAGAGGGACAAAATTTACATGATAAAAATGTGAATATTAGCATGAAAAGTTGCATGGTGATTGGACTTTTTTTTTTTTTTTAGGAAAAAACAGTTTATTGAGGTATGTTTGATATACAAAAGCTGTACTTAATGTATAAAACTTGATGAATTTAGAGATAAGTATGTACCTGTGAATTCATAACAATCAATGCAGTTAACATTTACATTACCTCCAAAAGTTTCTTCCTCCCTTCTTTATTATTACTATTATTATTTATAATAAGAACATTGGAGATAAGATCTACTTGTTTAGCAAAATTAAGTATACAAACTTAACTATACTTGTTACTTGTTATGTTACACAGTAGAGCTATGAAATACAGTAGATCTCTAGGACTTACTCATCTTGCATAACTAAAATTTTGCACTCTTTGACTAATATCTACCTTTTTGCCTTCCCTCCCAGCCCCAGACAACCACCATTCTACTCTTTGCTTCTATGAGTTCAAGCATTTTTAGATTCCTCATATTTGCAGTATTAAATAGTATTTGTCTTTGTGTCTGGCTTATTTAACTTAGCATAATGTGCTCCAGATTCATTTATGTTGTCACCAGTGGAAGGATTTCTCTCTTTTTTAAGGCTGACTCATATTCCATTGTGTGTATATACCATATTTCCTTTATCCACTTATCTATCAATGAACATGTGGGTTGCTTCCATGTCTTGGCTATTGTGAATAACGTTACAGTGAATATTGGTTGGAGATACCTTTTTGAAATAACTGATTTCAGTTCCTTTGGATATACACCCAGAAGGGAGATTGCTGGAAAATATGGTAGTTCTATTTAATATTTTTGAGGAAACTCCATATTGTTTTTTACAGTGGTTTCACCAGTTTACATTCCCAACAACATTGTAAAGAGTTTTCTTTTCTTCACTGTTCCTTTCCAACACTTGTTTTTGTTTTTTTGTCTTGATAATAGACATCTTAACAGGTGTGAAATGATATCTTTTTGTGGTTTTAATTTGCATTTCCCTGGTTATTAGTGATGTTGAGCACCTTTTCGTATATCCATTGACCATTTGTTTGTCTTCTTTGGAGAAATATCTATCCAGTTTCTTTCCTCATTTTTTAATAAGGTTATTTGTTTATTTACTGTTGAGTGTAGGATTTTCTTATATATTTTGAATAATAACCCTTTATCAGACGTATGGTTAGCAAATATTTTATCCCATTCCATAGATTGCCTGTTCATTCTTTTGTTTAATACAGTCCCACTTGACTGTTTTTACTTTTGTTGCCTGTGCTTTTCATGTCCAAGAAATCACTGCTAAGGTCAGTATCAAGATTTTCCTAATGCTTTCTCCTAGAAGTTTTAAAGTTTCAGGTCTTAACATTTAAGTCTTTAAACCATTTGAGTTGATTTTTATATATGGTGTAAGGGTCAAGTTTCATTCTTTTGCATATGAATATCCACTTTTGTAACACCATTTATGAAGATACTATTCTTTCCTCATTTGTGTTCTTGGCACCCTTGTGAAAGATCAATGGGCTATATATGCATGGGTTTATTTCTGGGCTCTCTGTTATGTCCCATTAGTCTATCTGTTCATTTTTATGCTAGTACCATACTCTTTCATTTACTGTAGTTTTATAGTGTGTTTTGAAAATAGGAAGTGTGATGCTTCCAGTTTTGTTCTTCTTACTGAAAATAGTTTTGGCTAGTCAGGGTCTTTTGTGATTCCATAATAATTTTAGGATTATTTTTTCTATTTCTGCAAAAATGCCATTGGGATTTTGTTAGGAATTGTATTGGATCTATAGGTAGCTTTAGGTAATATAAACATTTTAACAATATTAGGTCTTCCAATCTATAAACACAAAGTACTTTCCATTGTGTATCTTCTATTACTTTTTTTTTTTTTTTAGTGTAGGTACTGGGATTGAACCCAGGATCCTGTGCATGCTAAACAAGTGCTCTACCACTGAGATATACCCTCCAACCTATTAATTTTTAATCAATGATTCATGGCTTTTAGTGTACAAATATTTCATCTCTTCATTAAGTTTATTACTAAGAATTTTACTATTATTGATGCTATTGTAACTGATTTTTTTTAACTTCCTTTTTGGTTTGTTGTTAAGATATGGATATGTAACTAATTTTTATAAGTTGATTTTGTATCCTGAAACTTTTCTGAATTCATTTATTAGTTCTGATAGATTTTGTGGGTGTATGTGGAATCTTTAGGGTTTTCTGCATATTGTCCTCTTTTCTCTCTTTCCATTATCATTAATCATCTATTAACTGTGGGTCTTCTATTGGGAGCCTTTGACTATGGGAATTTTCCCCCTATATACTCCTTTTACAACAAATCTGAGTCTCTTCCCTTATTTTTAGCTCCTATATTGGACTCCCCAAATTCTAATTTTAATCTTGACTTTCAGTAAGTCTTTAGTCTATGAAACTGATCATATTCACAGCATTTCTCCATACTATCCCACATAACCCCCAAATTCAGGTTGTCATTAGTTGAACTCTTTACCATCTCTCCTACTCTACCCTTTGTCTCCATTGTTTTTTTGTATCTTACAATATGCAAGGCAACTTTTCTATATTCTAGATTCAAAATCAAGAAATCAATCATAAGTTCCACATCATTTATCTCAATAGATCTAATATGGCCCAAGCCCAGTCAATTTCAGTCTTAAAAATAACTTTGAACTTTCTGTTACATTCTACTCCAACTGTTCACATCATAGTTCAAGCCATCATTACCTCATTTTGCATACTTCATAGCTGCATCAGCCACCTAAGTAACTATCTTAAAAATATTTCATCATGTCATTATATTGCTTCATTTTCAGTGATGCTTCATTTTCAATGATGCTCCATTACCTATTGGATTAAGTCCAGAATTTTGTATTGCTTTTATTCAAACCTATTCCCATTAACAAACACACCACTTGTACTCAAGCTGAGCTGAACTTCTCATTTGTTCTCTGAGGCTTTTACTTTAAAATTGAGCGAATTGTATTACACAGAATGATCTGTAAAGGTATCTTTTTTCTACAGTTTCCATTTTAAACACACAGACAAAGACACATACAGAAAATTATTTTTATCTTTATTAAGTAATTGTTAAAGTTGTAATGCACGTAGGCAGGAACAGGCCATATGCATTTAAGCTGGCCTGTAAAAGACACGTCTTTTACAGATATTCTGGCTTGTCTAACAGAAATATCTCTGTCTCCTGTCCAACTGTGCATGATATCAATTTAATGTCCTCCACTGAGCCCCTGTGTATTATTCAACATACCACAAATTAATTTGAATATCAGAGATGATAAATTATTTGTATAGAATTCTCATACAACATGTCTAAGCTTTTTTGAAGTCTGACATACAAATATATTAACAAACAATATGCTGTACCTACTACCATTTTAATTGTTCAATATACAGGACATGGTAATTCTAAACTTACATTAAAATCGCATTGCAAACATATTTTCATTAGCTCTTAGTCATGCAGAAACACTTACCTTTTTAGCTTTGTGAAGTTGGTGGGCTATGTTAGGAATATCTTGGATTCTAGAAGGATGAGAATTTTCAAGTTTACTTCCCAGACCTCAGTACAGTTAACTTCAGTCAAGATACCTATATAATGAAACCCTTATCTAATAACAGGAGCACCGAGGATCCCAGCCACGTTGGCTGCTGTTTTCCTCTTGTATCCACTTCTGGATATAGGTCTATATTCACCTGACTCACTACTAAAGATTCTGCCTTCTGTTTTAAGTGTTTACATGACTCTCTAAACTTAAACTGACACGAGCTTTCTGACTTTGATAATTACCATCCCCTTTATGTTTGTAGTTCAGCCAAACCTGAACCAACCTTCTTCTTTTCCATACTAAAATGAGGTATGGAATGTGGATTGAATGGCTTATTTAAAAGGATCTTGCTACAAAGAAATCCCTTGCTTTATACCTGTTCCTTTGTCCAGATTTTATATTTACACTACTCCTATAAGAACATTCTTAAATTTTACTTTCAACCACTTTTTTTCCCTGATAAATGAGGGCTAGTCACATTGCTCATCTATTGGTCTTCTAATTAAAGACAGCTCCCTTCTCTCTGCCCATCCTAACCCTTTGCCATCCTCTAAAGCCATTTAAAATCTATCAAATTCAATTCTTTTATCAACTTCAATTTTTTTATCAACTTCCAAATAACTTGTTCATATTGACCTCCCTATCTTAACCTTCCAAAGCACTAAATTGGTTGTACCATGAATGTTGACACTAGATTATAATCAATTCTGCCCTGTGTCATCTCACGGTATTCTCTGAATTTGCAGCTAGCGGGAGAGGAAGTAATGAAGGTAGTAAGTTTCTTGTGAAGAATGATAAGTAAACAGATAATGCTGCTGCTGACTATAAATGTTTTCCTTAACTTAGTACATTGAACAATGACTAAGCAACCCAGTACATATTAGATATTGAATAAAATGTATGTCCTTTGAAGAACTAGTTAATTCATAAATAAATGAAGAGATTACAGTAATATAATTGCCTAAATTTCCAAATTGTATTTACCTTATCTCTGTGGCACAGGTTAAAATACATTGTATGTTCTCTTTCTCTCTGATTACTGTGAAAAGAAGGTAAGTGATTTATCACTGATGTTTAAATATGGATTTTTATCTTAACAAGAAGCATTAGTGATATCATATTGAATTTGTGAGTTTTAAAGCTTTTAAAAACCTATTATTATAATCTGCAAAAATAACCTGAGTCACTGGGCTGTACAGCTGAAACTAACACAATTTTATAAATCAAATTATACTTTGATTTAAAAAAAAAAAACTGTTATGTCATCAGTAGTTAGACATAGGAACAAGTATATATTGGTTTGAAATTTTCTTTTGAAATAATCCACATGTGAATTTTTGTATTTTTCTGGACATTTAAACACAGAAACATTGTAAATACCAACGTGTATTTAACAGTTTCCTTATCCTGTGAATACTGTTAGAATTAGGAAAGCCATTTTAAAAAGTTCAACAGCCCTGTTAGTAAGCTAGGATCACAATTGGGTCTCATTTTGGAAAGCTGTTTCCATGGAGACATTGAATATCACATTATTTATTAGAGTCTGATTCTAGTAAAGAAAATTAATCACAACTTTACTGAAAATTGTTTTTGAGAAGAAATTCTGATTGTCATTAATAGTTACAGGTAGACTAATCACTAAAGAAGATTGTGGTTTGATATTAAGAATTGGGACTGCACAGAAAAGTTGAGTTGAACCTGACATGTCTTAAGAAAATGGGAAATGTATTCCAAGGTCTTAGGCAATTTTCTTTCCTATAAAAACAATGTTCTTCTCTATTCTTTACTCAAAAGGAGATAATTGGTTTCAGTATTTATTTCTCTAGAAAGGTTAAGAGAGAAATTCTCTAGGAGGAGGATCTTCCAGTTTCTTAATAGATGTATTCTTTTTAGTGGTATTTCACCACTCTCTACCTAAAGTTGCAAGTGTTGAGGTGGACTTAAATCCCCATTGATGGCCAAGAGACTGACCATTTCCAGACAGCTTTATTATGGTTGTAGAGACATTTCAGCCTTGTGAATTCTGGGATGCTGTGAACACCGTGTATTTCTTGAAAGTTTTTGTGAGTTGACACTGTGACGAAACTCTTTGTCATAATCTCAGTGTCTAGTCTTAACACTGAAAGATGAGACACTGCTTTCATGTGGAGTGATGTAACTAACTGAAAAAGTACATTTCTAAGCCTCTCTTTGAGATAAGGGTAAGCACGTGACTAATGCTTTGGCTCAAGTTAGATGATCAGAAGTTACGCAGTGGGGCTTCCAGCAAAGCTTCCCAATTTAGGTTCATTCAACCAGCAAATTCTTTTTGTCTGTGCCCATTCTATGTTCCTCTACTTGCAATGAGAACATGATGGGCTGGAGCTTCATCTCATACAAACATAAGGCAACTGTGAAGAAAGACACACATGCTGTAGGTGGGGAGGCAGAGAGGTAGAAGGATTCTGGGATGCTGTTGACATTATAGAACCACTGGATCACCCCTGATCTAAGATACCCTTTCTTCATTTCCCATGGGAGAATAATGAACACCAATGTTTTAATTAGCTGTGAATTTAGGACTCTGTTACCAGCAAATGAACACATTTTTCATTGATTTTTATTCCATAAAGTAAAACATAGATTACAAATTCCATTGTACTATTCCATATTGTTTTGCTTTCTGAAGTTTCTTTAGAATATATTATCACCTAGCACATAGCCTGGCATATTCTTTATTTGCTCTATAATATTTGAACTGAATATCAGAAAGGACTCCATTTTTTTTATGATACTTACTAGAAATAAAATATCTATCATTAGAGAGAGGTGGGGAAGAGGAGTGGGAAATTGAGTATAAGAGGCTATCAAACTATTATCTAGGATAATAAATTATAAAACTACTGTGATTCTTGATCTAAACTTATCTCCTTGATAATCTATTCCAACTCATTTTATGAGGCAGGAAAACTGAGAAGTAACTTGTTCTAACCTCATACAAAAATCCTGGTCTTCTGGAATTGATAACTACTTTTCTTTCTCATGTGAAATTTTCAGACACAGACCTCTGGATCTCTTTTAAAGTGAGAGATTAAGTAAACTGGAATCTTGTTTAAATCCTTTACCAGAGTTTCCTTTTTCTTTTTCTTTTTCTTTTCTCGTTTTTTGTATATAGCCAGACCTGATCCTAATTGACATAGTACCTATATCCTTGTATGTATGGACTACAGAATGTATAATGTACATTTCCTGGTTATCTGAGACAGAATTTTACATGGGAAAGTGAAGTTGTATCGTTACCATATTCTCTAACTTATGGATTGATTGTGGATTTGTAACAGAGTACTTTATTTTTTTTAAAATAGTTATTTTTAGTGAACTTGCTGGAAAATTTAGTTGCATAAGCACACAAATATTTTACTACGTTAAGATGTTCACAGAGATAGAAAAGATTATAAATCCATCAATAAACTATCACACCTTATCTATTTAAGCTCTTCAAAAGTCTTAGATTACTTAGGAGTATTGTCTCCTTTAAGACTTTGTGAGCTTGAGATATATAGAAATAGTGAACATTGCAAATAGTAGTTAAAAAAAATCTAAGCACTATTTGTTTAATTCAGAGTAAGAAAACTCAAGGCAGTATAAAAACTCCCATTTTATAAGTTAAAGGAAATGAATTTTAGAAGCTATGGAGGTAGAAGAGTATTACCAAATTGACTGAAGTTTTATATCCATCTAAAAATTCCCAGAGAATTTTTATCTCAAAATTAGCCTTGTGGAGAAATTAGATCTAAAAATAGTCTTTGAGTATGTGTCTATAGACATGTGAAGGTTTGTGTTTCATTCACTGTATAGTGTTACGAATTCATATTCACAATGAAGGCATCTAATTGTATAAATGCATTGAGGTATATGTTTCTTTAAAATCTTGTCCAAGATGTGGATTTTGTAATAATTTAGTACTTTTTAAATGTCATCATATTTAATATATATATGAACTTTACTGTGTAGTCCATTAAAATGAGAATCTGATGCTTATTAAAGACTGTGTAACAGGTAGGCTGTGTAGGTCATATATTTTAATTATAATTATTTTATATAATTCTGGACTCAAATATTTTGTTACTTGTTTAAGTCCCAGAACCAAGAAGAGAAAGAGCCAGGACTTAATTATAGCCACATTGTCTCCACTCTACTGCAGTAACTTTACAGTTTTAATTTTGTTAGCAAATGAAAAGGGCACTTGAGTCACTGAGTTACGGAGAATACTGATGTCCCTCACTTACATGTCACTGCTGCTGAAATGTTATTTTTTGAACCTCTAAATCAAATAGACAAGTTATCAACACTAATTGGTAGAAACCTGTGCCCACTACAGATGGAATAAACAATGGTTTTAAAAAAATCTTAAACACTAAAATCAACCTTTTAAGATATGAACTTGAAAACCTAAGAATATAAAGTGATGACAGCATTATCATAGACTGCTTAGAACTTGAAAGAATTCTCTTAAGTGTGAAGCCTAGTGTTTGTTGTGACAGAGCTAGAGAGCTGATAATTTCTTCTCACTAATCTATTTTTTTCCTAAAGAAATCTATATGTCCAAGAAATGCTTCCCAATGCACCACAACATTTAATTTTTAAAACTCAAATAACATAATGACTAGAAAGGGAAATATGTTATTACACATTACTTCTCATTCATTTATATTCCATAGTTTAGTGGCTAACGAACATTAGAGGGCTCTAGAATTTCTGAGGATATTTTTTAAACTATAGATTCCTATACCCGACTCTTAAAGATTGTGTTACACTTGGTCACACATTACACTTATTGTATGTGTATACACACACACATACACACTTAACAGGTACATCTGGAGATTCTCATGAGAATGGTCTAGGGAACACATTTTGAGAATTACTGAGTCAGTCTGCATGTTTATTCAATTTGTATCATAGTACATAAGAGTGAAATTATAAATCTGAATGAAATCAATGACTATGAGAATCCTTAATTTACCAATGAAAAAAGCACTCCGTTGAATGTTATAAACTCAGTTGAATGTGTAGAATCTGAGTTTTTCTCTATTAGCAGGCTAACAAATTAGCCTGACATAGTTTCACGGATGCTGAAAGAGACAAGATCTCCTGGGTTGGAGACAAAAGACTTTACTCCTCACTCCATAGCAAGCAGCATGGGCTCATGTTCATACCAGTTCTCCTTGTCACCCCCAGATCTCACAGGGATAATGGAACACACAGGTACACATTGCACATGTAGAAAACCCCAACCTTTTATAAGGTGCTGCACAAAAACCTCCCCAAACATCGCCCTGATGGGAGGATATTCTGAACATCAAATAAACCTACCTTTTCTCTGGAGGGAGACACTATCTATTTTCCAAGTCTATTTACAAACACTGAAAAGTCAGTGTGGAACAAAAGCTCTTATTGATTTAGTTTACAAAACATGTGGAAACATGACAGACCCAGGCAAAATTCTCCCAGCAATAAATTTTCCATTTTTAATTGGGTATTTTACATGGTATAATCACAGTGATCTCACTATTCCATCTCATTCCCAATGTGACTTGTTTGTTTTTGCCTCTCCCCCAAAGATCAATATGAAGATTTCTCACCATCCTCTCACTAGGTTTCCTGAATACTGTAGGAGAGTGTCTACATAGTGTAGTTCCATCAGGCAAAGTCATTTCTGACTTTTAATACTGCAAAGATGTGGAGAAAAACCCCTAATGTTCATACCTTCCCATTAAAGTCACCTAAAAAATGTTATCCTGGCATAGATATATAACACTTTCAATGTTTTTTGTTTGTTTTTTGCTTAAGACAATAGGCCCAATCCAAAGCCAAAATTCTAGAAAGGTAAATATGAAAAATTCTGGAAAGTTAATACCTAGTACAGAATGTATTATCACTTGATTTGTTATACTCCTCAGTCATCACAGAATTTTTCCTTTGTTAATCATTAGGACTCGTATTTATTGGGGATCTTCCACTGCCTGGATATTATTGGCGGTGAGATCACTTTATTTAGAACACACGTGATAGAAAGCATTATGTTAAGCAGCATACCTGACCTCAGAGAGCTTATAGCACATTAGTGAAAGACTATTTTACACAAATACACAGTAAAGCAGAGTAAAAAGTGCTGCTTCATTAAAGACTGTATGAGTTTCCTGTTGCTGCTGTAACAAGCTACCCCAATGTAGGGGCATAAAACAATCGACCTTTATATTCTTGCTGTTCTGGAGGTCAAAAATCTAAAATCACTGGGCTAAACCATGGTGCCTTCCCCCTGGAGGTGCTAAGGGGAAATTGATTTCTTGCCTTTCCCAGCTTCTAAGGGCTGCCTACCTTTTTTGTCTTGTGACTTCTGGTACTTGCATTACTCCAACTTCTGCTGTCATTGTCACATCTCCTCTGACTCTGGCTCTCCTCCTTCCAACTCTTCCCTTATATGGAATCTTGTGATTACATTGGGCTTCAATAGTTAATCCATGATAATTTCCCCATCTGAAGGTCATTAACTTAATCACATCAGCCAAGTCACTTTGGCCACATGGGGTAAGATAATCTCTGGTTATAGAAATTAGTATAGATCTACTTGGTGAACCATTTTTCCACCTAATACAGAAAGGTATATGTCATTGTCATCATTAAGAGTAAAAATCCTACAATTTTAATTAGATACCTGGTTTGGTTTCTGAAGAAAATCTTACTAATTATTTTTACGAATGATGTAGGTAACATTTATATATTGATTCTTCCCTCAAAAGAAATGCTACTAAAACTAAACTAGGCAATTCAGAAAGAGAGGCCATGGTCCAGAGAGGGAATATTCAGGAAGAGCCTGAAAATTCCCCAAGGAGATGGAGCAAAGAGTCCAAGCAGGCCAAGGTGGCTCAAGTTTGAAAAACAGAGTAGAATACAGGAAGGAGCTGCACAGAGAGAATGGCAGAGGTCTGCAGGAGGTCCTCTTCACGTATTCAACCCCGGGTTTTACACACCTGTGTGAAGAAACTGCCTGAGGCTGGGGAAAGAAATACATGGAGAGTTTAAAAGTAACATTCCTTGATGCTTTACGGTGATGGGAATTGTGCTATTCCCGCCAGGAATACTGGAAAGCTTCACATTCAGGGAAAACTGAGTAGGGCACACAGAACAGTAGTGCCTCAGTAGAGGGGAATAATTAGCACTCATCTGAGTCCCACTTAACAGAATTTAAAGCAGGAATGAAAGGACCAAACTATTTCCAAGAAACCCAACTTCACCCCAGGACTAAGATCAAAATATTTAGAGAAATATAAAATAGCCACCACCCTAAAAAGTAAATTCACAATATATGGTATCCTATAAGAAGTTACTAGACATGTGCAGAAGCAGTCAATTAAAACAGACTCATGAGGGCAAAAATGTTAGCTCTGGGGAAGAAAGAAATGAAAGGAAGTATTATAACTGTATTCCATATGTTCCAAAAGTTAAGGAGATTTTTGAAAGATACTTAAAAGTCAAACTTCTAGAGATGAAAACTAAAATACTTGATACAGAAAAATATACTAGATGAGATTAATGGTGGATTAGAAATTGCAGAAGAATTAGTGAACTTTAATTCATAAGAACAGAAGTTTGACCAAAAGGAAAACAGAGTAAGAATCTGATAAGAATGAGCAGAATATCGGTTAACAGTGGGAAAACTTTAAGTGACATAATCTATAGTAATTAGAGTCCCTAAAGTTAAGAAAGGCAAGGGACAGAAAAAAATATTTAAAGAAATGACTGAATTTTTTCCAAATTTGATGAAACTTACAGATAGAAGAGCCTGTGCTCCTCAAAGAAAAGAAACATCAAGACAACTACACAGGACATATAGTCAAGTTGCTTGAAACGAAAGATGAAGGAACTTTATAGGCAACTGGAGAAGACATATTACGAACAGAGGAATAAAAAACAAGGATGATGACATGCAAGGAGAGACTGAAATGCCACCTTTAAAGTTCTCAAGAAACAAAAGCCTGTCAAAACAATTATTTACCCAACAAAATTTTCTTTCAAGAAAAAAGTAAAAAATAAAGATTTTTCAATGTGCAAAAGATGAAAGAATGTATCACCTTCAGACTCATACTACAAAGCACTTTTAAAGAGTGTCCTTCAGATAGAAACAAAGTGATATCAGATGGAAATATCTATGTACACAAAGCAATGATGAGAACCAGAGTTGGTACCTCCACGAGTGAATATATAAGATTTGTTTATTAGTTCAGATCTTGTAAAATTCCCCTCAATATTAACCCAAAGAAAAGCAGGAAAAGAAAACCAGAGATACGGAAAACAGAGAACAAGCAGAAAATGAAAAATAAAATGGCAGAGCCATAATATATCAATATTATATTCAGTGTAAATGGTTTAAATACACTAAATAAAGCAGATACTGGCAGAATGGATAAAATAAAAGCATGATCCAACTATAT
This sequence comes from Camelus bactrianus, assembly GCF_048773025.1. NCBI lineage: Eukaryota > Metazoa > Chordata > Mammalia > Artiodactyla > Camelidae > Camelus > Camelus bactrianus. Next base: position 43,099,210 of record NC_133539.1, read on the forward strand.
GGCATCTAAAAGAAACTCAAAATATAATGATATAGATAAATTGAAAGTGAAAGGATGGAAAATAATGTATTATGCAAACATTAACCAAAGGAAAGCAGGGATCGCTTTATTATTATCAGGTTAAGTAGAGCAACACAATTTCTAAAGACAAAGAGCTACAGAAAAATGATGTGTCAATCAACAAGAAGACAGGGCAATTCTAAGTGTTCATACATCAAAGAACAGAGCTTCAAAATATGTTAAATAAAAGCTGATAGAATTGATAGAGAAAAACAAATACCCATTTTAATTAGAGATTTCAACAGCTTATTACAAACGATAAAACAACTAGACAGAAAAAAGGAAAGATACAGAATTAAATAACACCATAAACAAATAGGATCTAATCTATATTTATGGAACACTCCAACCAATGGCAGCAAGATACACATTATTTTTAAGCTTTTATAAAACACATATAAAAATAGATCATATTCTGGCCATAAAATGAACCCCCGCAATTTTAAAAGAATTGCAATCATACTAAAATAGGTGTTTAACCACAATAGAAACCAGTAATAGGATAATAGGAAGATCTCTAAGTATTTGGAGACTAAATACATCTATAATAATAAATTCTTAGTAAATTTAAAAGGATTCAGGTCATGTCAAGTATGTTCTCTGACACGTGGTACTAAAATAGAAGTCAACAGAAAATAAGAGATGTCTAGAATATCCTCAAATATATGAATATGAAATAACAATTCTAAATAAAACAGTCAGGTCAAAGAAGTAGTCAAATAGGTCAGAAAGTGTTTCTGACTACATAAAAATGAAAACAAATTATATTAAAAATTTAAGTTTTCATTAAACTGGTAATTAGAGGATAATTTATAGCACTAAATATATTAGAGAAGAAATACTTACATTAGAGAAGAAGAAATTAGCTCTTTGGTGTGTTCCTAAAAAAAAGAGAGAGAGAAAGAAAAAAAAAGAAACCCTGAAAACTAACGAAGGGACAAATAAAATTTAAAGTAAATAAAAAACAGAAATTGTAAAAGGAGAAAAATCAATGACAAAGAAAACAAACAAATCAATAAAACAGGTTTAGATACTTTAGCTATGTATTTTCAGAGGATATAGAACTTTGAATTGTTTATTTTTTAACCAGGACTTTAAAAATGTCATCCCTTGTCTTACAGCTTGCAGCTCCTGATGAGAAATCTTACATTTGGTGGTTGTTATTGTTTCTCTTTCCCTAAGTTTCTTTTTACTTGTTTGCTTTCCAGATGTTTTCTTCATCTTTGTTACTCAACATTTTGGCTATTATGTATCAGTCACTTTAAAACTTTTTATTTATGCTATTTAGGATTATCTGGATTTCTTGGATCTCTAGTTTATTTTCCATTAACTTTGGAAAATTCTTGGTCATGACCTCATCAAATTTTTCTTGCAGTCCATTCTTTTTTTTTTTTAATCTAAAAACACAGATGATAGGCTATTATTTATTATCCCACAGTTCTTGGATACTCTGGTTTTATCTTAATTATTATTATTTTCTTTGTTATATTTCACATAAAATAATTTCTGTCAACATATATTAAAATTCACTTTGTTTCAGCTATACCCAGTCTGCTTTTGAATCCATCACAGGAATTCTTTATCTCTGGTATTTTACGTCTACAGGTAGCATCTCCTTTTGACTTTTTGTATAGTTTCTACTTCTTTGCTGAAATTCCTCATCTTTTCACGCATGTTATCCACCTTTTCCACTGGATCCTTTGTCATATTAACCATAAATATTTTATAGTGCTACATTTAGCATGTGCATAACCTCTGAATCTAATTCTATTGATTTTTCCTTGTAAATATGTTTATTTTCTTTTTTGGATATCTTGTAATTTTTAATTTGGTAGCTGATACTGCGTGGAGAGGAGTAGGAAATGAAGTCAGCCACAGTTATACCTGGGTGCACCCCTTCTTCCATCAGGCCACTGAAGAGGACAGGTGCTGCTGGACCGCCCGGAATGGGCCTGCAGTGCTCGAGACTTCTCAGTGTTCCTGCTCCACTCAGTTTCACCAGCTACTGCCTACATGTACCATGCAGTGGCGATTTCTCTATGATTTTTTTCCCTCCCACTGGAGGTGGACTGTTGTTGCTTGTTCCACACAGTGGGGCCAGGAAGAGTTCTTTATTCTCCTGGATCAGACTAAGTCTTAGGCAGGCCCTGTGTGCCTTGCCTAAGGGGGAGGGATTCCTCAGCATTCCTGCCAGACCTCTCCATTGTGACTGGACTCTGTCTTCGACCTGTAGTTGGTCTTCCGTAGGAGGGATGTTTCTGCCCCATCATCAGCAGTACCAGATCTCTGCTTGGTACTGGAGTATAATACTGGGTCCAGGGATGGAAGGCATTTTCTTGTTCTTTTACCCTGTCTCATCAGCAGTGAATCATTGCTTGTGTTGTGAGTTTGGAAGTGTTTTTTGCCCATCTCCCAGAGGCAAACAGGTTTCATATCTTCCATTCCATAAGAAGCAGTGGATTTGTATGAGCCTTGTGGGTGACCATCAGCTTAAAGCCTCTACTTCCTGGGAGGGAAGTCTCTAGGGAAACAAGTGGCACATCATGCCTCTGGCACCAAGTGGTGTCTCTCCCCACCGACCCACGTCCTGCTCCCAGGCTTTCTTGAGGGCACTGTTGAAAATATCTTCAGATTAATTAGAAACTGCGTTGGTTTCTGGAGCTTCTAGTTATGCCATACTGATATGCTAGCCCACACGTGGCCTTTAAGACTCTGTGAAAATATCAGCTGATTTTATCTTATCCTATTTGTGGCAATCAGCTCTTTCTCCCATGCTCTTAAAAAAGGATGTATACCTTCTCTCCATGGAGAAGATTTTCACCCTTTGAAATACAAGTTTTTAAAATTTTTCTCTGATGAGCTCAAGAAAAATTATGATTTTTATAGATTGTTTGGTTTTTCTAATTTTTTTATGTTGGGGATAATATTCTCTTAATGTTTTCTACATTGTAAGTGGAAGCAGAACTTTTTTTTATTTTATCATTTCCATGGATTTTCAACAGTCTGTGCATAGAAGCAAGACCTTTGCATAGCATATGGACCAAAAATTAGACCATGATTTTAAACAAAATTAGGACCCATGAGACATCTGGTGAAAAATTAAAGGGAGCAAGATACTGTTTCGGAGTTAACAGATATTTTTACTGAAGATCATACTTTAGTATGTATGTAGAAGAGTTTGTGACCGTCTTATGCTTCAGTGTTTTCTTAGCATTGCTTAAATGGAAATAATCTCTAAAACCAATTAAAATCAAATCAAATGAAATCAAAACTTGCTCCAGCCCCTTCTGTAATTACATACAACTCCAATTGGCAATAATTTTGTAAGCAGTAACTCTTGGCTTCCAAGCTTTATCTTATGTTATGTAATGGGCAATGGTTAAAAAACAAAACAAAACAAAACAAAACAAAACCCTGCCTATTTATATAAAGAAACTAACTCAACTTTAGAATTCTCAGGTGATGTTACAGAAGTTACCAAATGGCCTCAGTTGTTGTTTAGGTTATCAGTCTGTTTTCACCAACTAGAAATCAAAAGTGATTTTCTTATCAAGGACACATCTGTTTTAATATTCTTGTCAATTCCATTTTCGTATTACCAGTATAGCAAATAATAGTCAACTCTTTCTCAGTGATAGTTTTGTACATTTAGGGAAATTCTTAGAGTATGTCTTAAGGAAGATGCAGGTCAACAGTTTATTATTAAAATAAAAAAAATATGTGTAGTATTTGTTTCTCCTTTTCATTAGTCCTCCAAGTAATAATTATTCAGTACTTCTTTTTGTGCCTGTATCTGTATTAAGTACAAGGCATAAACCAAAGTGCACAAGTAGGCATGGTTGCTATTTACTTGTGCTTGAAGTCTGAGGAGGGGGAATGGGTGGGGAAAGGTGTGTGCAGAAACTAACACACCGTAATAAATGCTGCAAAATGGAACATATCTAATCATATGACTATTATTTAGGCAAGGAAACAGAAAACTTATTTCTTTTTTACTATTATTATTGAAATATAGTTGATATACAGCATTATATTAGTTTCAAGTGTACTATATAGTGATTTGACATTTGCATATACTATGAAATAATCACTATGATAAATCTAGTAACCATCTGTCCCCATACAAAGTTATGGCAATATTGTTGACCATGTTTCTCATGCTGTGTATTATGTCCCTGTTACTTACATATTTTGTAAGTTGGGAGTTGTACCTGTTAATCCCCTTCATCTATTTCACCCCCAAACTCCCTCCCCTCTGGCAACCACCCATTTTTTCTCTGAGTTTTTGTTTTGTTTCTTTTAGATAACACGTATAAATGAGAGCATACTATATTTGCCTTTATCTATCCTTTTGTACATTTTATTTATTTATTTTTATTTAAAGTATATCTGATATACAAAATTATATTAGTTTCAGGTGTGCCACATTGTAATTCAGTGTTTTTACAGATTATACTTCATTTAAAATTATAACAGGATAATGGCTGTAAATCCCTGTGCTGTACAACACACCCTTGTTGCTTATATATTTTATACATAGTAGTTTCAATCTCTTAATCCCATAGCCCTCGTTTGTCCCTCCCCATTTCCCTCTCCTCTTTGATGACCACTAGTCTGTTGTCCATATCTGTTAATTTGTTTATGTTTTGCATATGTAGTTGTATTATTTTTTAGATTCCACATATAAGTGATGTCACATACTATTTGTCTTCTCTAACTTAATTCACAAAGTGTAATATTCTCTAGGTCCATCCATGTTGCTGCAAATGGCAGAATTTCATTGTTTTTTATAGCTCAGTAATATTCCATTGTCTATATATATATATATATATGTAGCACATCTTCCTTATCCATTCATCTGTTGATGGGCACATGGATTGTTCCCATATCTTGGCTATTGTATTTAGCGCTGCTGTGAACATTGGGGTGCAATGTATCTTTTCAAATTGGTGTTTTCATTTTTCCAGATATATATCCAGGAGTGGAATTGCTGGATCAAATGGTAGTTCTATTTTTAGTTTTTTGAGGAGGCTTCATGCTGTTTTCCGTAGGGGCTGGGCCAAGTTACGTTTCCTCCAACAGTCATGAAGTTTCCCTTTTCTTCGTATCCTCTCCTACATTTATTATTTGTAGACTTTTTGATGATAGTCATTCTAACCAACGTGAGGTGATAACTCATTGTGGTTTTGACTTTCATTTCTCTAATAATTATTTATGTATGTGTGAGCATCTTTCATGTGTCAGTTGGCCATCTATACGTCTTTGGAGAAAATGTCTATTGTAAGGCCTGAAACCATGAAACTCAGAGGAAAACGTAGACAGTGTGCTCTTTGACATCAGTCTTAGAAATATTTTCTTGTCTCTATCCTCTAAAGCAAGGGAAACAAAATAAATAAACAAACTGCACTACATCAAACTAAAATGCTTTTGCATGAGGAATGGAACTATCAATAAAATGAAAAGGCCGCCTACTGAACGGCAGAAGACATTTGCAAGTAATATATCCTGTTCAGGGTTAGTATATGAAATATACAAGGAACTTATACAACTTTATACCAAAAAAAAAAAACAGATTTAAAAAAGATCTGAAAACGTGTTTCTTTTTGATGGATTCGTAAGTTTGGAGAAATGAACTAAGCACCATGTGCATTATGGGTTTTACTGTCAGTATCTATTTTTTTAGATTCTGAAAGTCATGTAACATGAGATAAAAGCTCTGAACTTCATTGGATGGAAGGAAGGTTCTAATTGAAATTTAGCTTGGAGTTACCAATTTTCTATAAAATACATGTGGTAACCTGTGATGATTAATGTGGAATAGAACTCTTTTCTTTGCTGAATGGACTATATGGTTTATAATGTGTTGAAGGCCAACCTCAATCTCAAGAAGCAATCAGTCTAAAAATAAGCAGTGAAGATATGTTAAATATAGTAGCTTGGTCTCAAGTGGAATCACACTTATCAATGCATTGTTTGTTTTTATTTGTAATAACTAAGCAGTTATGTGATTAACAAGTCCACTTGAAGACAGGCAAACTGAAAAAGGAGTTTCTATCTAGGCTGGAAAGCAGAAGTTCCCACTTTAGCTTCTGAAGTAAGTAACATACAGTGAGGGTTAATATCAGCCCATAAACAACATCATGGTTTTATACTTTACCAGCTTATTAAGATGAGTTAATTCACAACGAATTGCAAGGGCATATACTCTGCATCTTTAAATAGTCTCCAAATACAGGGTAAGTTCTTTATGTAACACTGCTTATTGACACGTTTTTAGGCTCTGAGGATAAGGTGAATAAATAATTTTCATGATACTGTCATTTATATAAGTGAAAGAAGGACAGCAAATAATGAAAAGAGTAAATAAATTTTAGATGGTCGTAAGTGCTGTAAAGAAAATAAAAGCAGGATATTGTGATAAAGAAAAAATATGTTTTGAGCAGGAGCTGAGGTTATTTTTTTAGATACATTGGTCAGAGAAGATGTCTCTGAAAAAGTGACATTTGAATGGTATTTGAGCAGAGACTTGAGTGATGATCAAAATCCAGCTTCCTGGAGGAAGATCATACCAAGCACAGGCATTAAAGTCTATAAAGTCTCTGAACAAGAATGTGCTTAACTTTTCAAATTGACAATAGAAAGCATAATTCAGTGCAAATGTAGAGAACAAAAGATAAAGTAGTACAATATTAAGCTGCAGAACTAATTAAAGAATATATCACCTATGACCTTTGAGCGTTTCAAGGAGTTTGGCTCATTCTAATTGCTGAAGGAAACCATTTGATATTTTTGGTGAGAGATGAGGTGCTCTGAGTTACAATTTAAGAAACTTATTTTTAATAAACTCCTACTCAGGGCCAGGAATTTTGTGTGAAGCTAGGGATGTGAAACATATATGGCTTGGACCCTCTCATCAAATAGTTGAGTCTATTAGTCTTTTACTGTCCTTCAAGTAGCCTCAGTGTCCTCCAGATCATATGTGAAACTACTGGCCCACACGGGGATCCCCTGCTTATGAACTTGGTTTCCCGGGATGGATCTCAAAGTCATGATTTTTAAGGTAATGTGATTCAGACTTTTTAATAGCAGTAATTTCCATCTATTATTGCCTTTGTTACCAGGGAAACTCACAAAACAATTTGTTTCATGGAAATTATTCATGATTATAGATTCAGAAAGACCAAAAGTTTTATCCTGCTATCAAACTATAATTTTAGTAGGCATTATTATTGATTATTGAGTAAAATAAATTCTAATATCTACTATTTTACTTATTCTAGTTTTAAAACAGCTGAATTATTTTTTTTAAGCTAGAGGTATTTTCTAATGGACTGGTTAATTTTTACTGTAAAAGAATCCTTATGCTTCTACTTAAATGCTGTGAAATATCTCTCCCTTCTACGTTTTCAGTTTAAAAAATATTTACAAGTGACTCTTACTTTGCATAAGAGTCTCAGTCGCAAAAGGCAAAAAAAAATGCTGTATTAATATGCTTCATTTTGGGGGTCTTAGTTTCTTTTAGACAAAGATTTGCTTCATCACAAGAATTTAGAATTTCCTGCAAAGTACAGATATAATTCAAATTATATTACTGCTTGTGCTTGTGTTTTAATAATCAAGGAAGAGAATGAAAAAGATGCAGAAAACTTCAGGATAATAACGGGATGTTTCCCCCGAAGCCATAGAATAACTGAAATTGTGGAGTGAATAAGTGATATTCATCATTTTCTTCCATTGTTATTTTACATCAAGCAGAATATTTATGGAACCTCAAAGATAGCAGATATGAGATTTAAGGAAATAATATGTTAAATTTAGTTTCCCTTCTCCACTATCACATATCACTGCAGATCTATATATAATCATTTAGTATCCAGCAATAACTCTTAAGAAAAATGTATTTGTTGTCTAAGGGTTAAACAAAAAGCAAGGTAAACAGACTACACTCTTCTAAGACTGTTGTGCTAAAAGATGGGAAGATTTCTAAATCCAGCAATGCCAATTAGTCAAATTTAACATGCCTGCTTTGACTATAATTTTACATATAAATGCTTGAGTAGTATAGTGGTGAGAGAATGTGCCTTTCAGACTCCACAACTACAGAGATCCTAACTGCCAATGGCCACAGCTGCTGGGATCTGAGATCCATCTCTGCATTTGCAGTGAGGCCACTTCCAGTGGGCTTTCCCCAGCCAATGCCTGAACACCAGAGCTATATTAAAGCAGACATCTCTCTGGAAGACATGGTACTCCTCTGAAGGCAGACTGTGAATGAAGAATTTCCCAACAGCCCTGCCAAACCTCTCTCAACCTACCCAGCACTCTAGGATGCTTCCACCTATCTCCTTTCCCTTTCCCCTTCACTCAGGCTGACATTTGTACTGCAGTCTGATGGCTACCCCGATCTTCCCCAATCTCCTCCCCATATCCCTCACAGGCATTTCTCTTAGCAGAATCCTTGCATGTTTAATCCTATCCTTGTGTCTGCAGAAAAGAGTACTCAGGCTAAAATAAGTAGTTAGTATTTTAATATGATTTTACATATATGATCAATGTGATCATCATAAAAGTGCTGTGAGAAAGGCAAAAGAAGAATTATCATCATTTGACAGAGGGAAACAAGAGATGATTCAGTGTGTTCTGAACTTTACATGCAATTCAGAAGTGACAGGTCATTGCTAAAAAAGCCACTCTCAGCAATGTGTGACATCTTGTTCAGTCATTGACTATGTTTGACACGAATTAAATACAAAATTGAATGTTCAATTAAAAATGAATAAACTCACTGCCCCCAACTTTCTTTATATGGAGAGGAGTTTAAAGAAATGATCTATAGGCACTTCATTTATGAAATGGGATAATAATACAAAGAAAAATTACAAGAGAAGAAACAGTGTGATACTGCATATAGACATTAAGTCAGTATTTTTCTTGTCAATTCTGTCCTATTTTCAGTAATTTCAATTACCTTTACTTATGAGCGGATGACCTATCATATCAATCAACACAGTAACTTCTTTAGGAGCACTTGGTGGGGTTGTCACTGTTGGTAGTCCACTGGGGGATGCCATGGGGCGGGGCTTCACTGGGTCAGTGACTTCTGATAGGCTTTAAAGGAATTAGCACAAATCCACATGGTGGGTCAGGGAGAAATATACAAATAACATGTATGTGTACACGTTTCCTATGTTAAAATATACTTAGTTTTATACTCTGCTTATTTTTAATGTAATATATGATGAGTATTTTTTCTGTAACCTTAAATGTTCATTGAAAATATTTTTTTTTATCCTTTGTGAGAGACAGATGTTCAGGTTAGGTATCCTGATAAGATCACACTGTTAAATAATTATGTGTGTAATATACACGTAAGCATTACATTATTTTCACAAATTATTATTGTTAGCTGTGGATGCCACTGCATTCATGTGGTTCTTCACAATGTCCAAGACACCCCAACCAGAGCAAATAAAGGATAAAGACAGCTGGGTTATTCAGCCACTTACGGGGCAAGATTTGTAGATCTATACCTGTTTGTTGTAATCACTTTTGAGAAAACATAGTCAAATTAACCACAGTGTTTCTTCTGTTGCATCATTCCTCTTTTGGAAGATGTTACAGTAGGTTCACTAATAAGATATTATTCTCCTTTTCTATTTAAATAATGTTTTAAAAGTTTACTTCATGGTATATGTTATTTGAGTCATAAGAGTTTGAGAGTAATGACTATCTCAATGAATTCAATTAGAACCAAATTAGCAATACGAAGAAACAGAAAATTCTGTTAGTCTCCAGCATACCTTGAGGACTGTATTAAAAAAAAAAAGTATGATGGGAAAATGTGCACATTTTCTGAGTCAGCTTTAGTTACCTTGTTTAGTCTGAGTTTTACCCACAAGGTGACTGTCATCCTTCAGTGTATAATTATGCTTCTTTGAGGCAGAAGCTGTGTGAGTTTATCTTGTTCTTTCAAGATCTGGTTTACTTTTCAGGGTTCACACAGTGCTTCCCCCCATGACCATCTCAACAGTGGGTATTAGATGATAGCATTGTGAAGGTTACTGAAATGATTAGTGAGATGTCTTTCTCAGTATTAGGCTAACCGGAGCTCATGAGAAATATATAAGACCCAGGGTTGCAGCCAGAGGGAAAGCAGAAGAGGGGCTGGAAAAAGTAAAGGAAAGGGAGATGAAGGAAGAGAAAAGGGAGGGTAATTGGTGCACAACCCAATGTTGACAGGGACATGTTTCAGTGCTCTCGGTCTGTACAGTTGAGCAGTGTAGGTACAGTACTGCCCTTGAAACACAGATCAAGTTACTGTGCGAATCTGTTCTCTCCTCTGTCAGATGTGTCACTGATTCTGAATTCTGTGGGCTGTTTAAGGCTGTCCTACACTGTTAGTTCAGGCCTGTCTTCTTCTGATTAATGAGGAGGAAATGACTAAGATTTTCTTCTTGAGTAAGTGATGCTGGAAGGACTCTTGCTGCAAGGACTCCTGTCACTCAGTGCCTCAGTATAGGCCCACTTTTCTCCAACTTTCTTTTTCCCGTTTGAATTTGTGCTGTGAAATATTAACAATGCCTATACTTGTAGATATTAATTACTCCAATGTGACTGTAAGAGCTGAGCTAACCATTTAAAGATTTAGACAATGATATAGCTTAGGAGAACTTAATTTGAATAATTTTCTCTGGAAAAAAAAATCAAGTGCTGTTTTATAGCAATTCTGTTTCTTGAAAATTGAGACTTTTCAGTAAGCTCATTACTAAAACGTCTTAGTTTAGTTTCTTACATCAGCTTTCAGAAAAATAAATCATTTGACATGGTAGAGAGAGCCAGGAGCTAAGAAACTTAGGTCTGGTCACCATAATGGTAATTAATTGCATGCCTTTAGGCCAGTTCTGACTCTTTGAGATATTACGTTTTGGAGCTAGATTAGCTCATCTCCAGCTTTTAAATTTTAAAATTGTAAAATATTATTTCTTACACTTAAAATTATTTTAAAATGTGGGCTGTTACCAGCTGGTAATATAAAAAGCAGACAGTAGCATGACAAATTGAACAAAGTATCAAATAAGGAACTTAATACAAGTGACTTTTAGGTCCAGCTCTTTTGCCTACAAAATGGCAAATGAGTCATTTAAAAGTTTCATCCTCATCTATGAAATGTAGGTAGTATCAGTTTCAGAACTTTGTTGCTAGAGTTGAAATAAGATGCTCTAGAGACAAACAAACAACACTCCATGAAGCAAAGCCTTCTGGAGCTGGAAGGTATTGATTGCTTTTTCAGTAAAGGACTTAATGTATCTTAAAATCTCACATTTGAATCTTTCCTCCTATTACGTGAATCTTATTCTTTGTAAAATTATAAAGCACATCTGCAAGCACACATTTTTCTCCAAGAGTTAGATTGTATGTTTACCTTACTGTTGGATGATTTTTGCCTCTGTCTTTGATTTCCTAGAGGTGGATTATTTTTTCTATTATACTTTTACATATTCTAGCCTAATAATTTTAGTTGGTTTCCTAAATATGTCTTCCACTGACTCACCTCCAAATTGCTCTCCTTGCTACTCCTATCTCTAATGCTCTCTTTTCCCTTGGTCTACTCCCCCAGTTTCCACATTACAAAATTACACTCAGTTTTGAATTAATACCTACTTTTTCCTTGGTACCTTTAATCATTATCCCAGATAATTGTGATATATGCCTCTTCGGACTCCAGTAACTTTTGAGGATTATATCTCTTCACAGCATATCATACTTAATATTGTATTTATTAGATTTTTAGAAGTATGTATTTAATACTACAATAATATACTATAATATTTATATGCACATTTTACATACCACTACATATGTAATAACATACTATTATACTCTTCTGAACCATGCTTTTAAACTTTTTATTTTGAAGCTATTTTAGAACATCAGTAAGTTACAAAAATAGTAGGTAGTTCCCAGATAACACTCACCCATTTTCCCCTAATGTTCACATTTTGTATAATTATAGTACAGTTATCAAAATGAATATATTGAATTGATTTTGCAATATTAACTAAACTATAGAGTTGATTTAGATTTTACCATTATTTTCATTAATACATTTTATTTTCTTTTTCAGGACCCAATTCAGTATGCCACACTGCATTCAGTCATTATGTCTCTATTCACTTACTTATGTACATCAGTATAGAATCATGAATATCTTAATCTATGAGTTATTATTCAACACCATTTTTATTCATTTTCACATTTAGCCATTGGAAAATCTTTCTTATTGTTACTATGACCTTTGGACATGCCCAAATTCTTTTTTTGAGTTCTTCCTTACATTTCCAAAACTACAAGTGTTCCAGGCTCACTTTGTGTTTTCCTGGCCCAGCCTTGGAATCAATTCTTTTCTTAAGGAACCCCAATTCTTAGTATAGGATATTGATATTTAGAAACCAGGATCTGAGTGTTAGGTGTGCTCATTGCCACTCATATATCATTGCTTCTGTGCCCTCTCAGCAAACAAGCTGGGGAATACATGTATGTTACCTGCATGTACACACACATACATCTATGTATGCTTTATGTTTTTAAATATGCATATTTCAAAGTCACAAGTTCTTAAGATCAGTGATTCCAATTCATTACCACCAGAGAGTTCATTTCTGCCTTCCCTCTTTCCTTATTTGTAACTCCTTTCTGCAATAAGAAGGAACCTGGGTCACATTATTTATATTTTCTTATTTGTTCAACCTTAGCATATACGGAAAGCATTTTAGAATTGTTGCCCCTGATCTCTATGAGAAACAAATTTACTAACTAGAATGTAATATTTGTGTAGAGTCCTTTTAGTCTTCAGTTTTATAGCAAAATACTGTTTTCTAAGGTACTTTGGTTAGCTTCTTATTTTCTGCTTCCTGTAGTTTGGCTGTTATGGATGGTAACACAGTTAGACTTCATGTTAACAGTTTGTATTCGGTTCCTCACCTATCATAGTTGATTTTTTAAAAGATAGTAAAATTTACTCATTGTGGTAAATCATCTGTGGGCTTTGACAAAAGCTTAGAGTTCTGTACCCATGACCACGATCATAATGAACAGCTGTAACATGCCAAAAATTCCCTCATGCCGCCATCTGTAATCAGCCCCTCTTCTCATCTCAAACCCCTGGCAACCACTGATCTGATTTCAGTCCATATAGTCTCGCCTTTTCTAGAAATTAATATCAATGGAATCATATAGCATGTAGCCTCTGAGTCTATCTTCTCTCACTTCTCAAAATGCATTTAAGATTCACACCTGTTGCTGCATTCAACAGTTCATTGCTTTTTATTGTTGAGTAGTATTGCATTGTATGGACCTATCATACTCAGCTTCTCTGTTTACCAGGTTGTTTCCACTTTGGAGCCGCTGTGAAAAAATAACCTGCTATAAACATTTGCATTTTTTGTGTTTACTTTTTATTTCTCTTTAGTAAATACCTCACAGTGAGATTGCCAAATCATAAATATAGGTATAAGTTTTTAAGAAACTGGAGAATTATTGTTCATTTATTTATTTACTTATTTAACTTTCAACATTTTTTTATTGAGTTATAGTCATTTTACAATATCGTGTCAAATTCTAGTGTACAGCACAATTTTTCAGTTATACCTGAACATATATATATTCATTGTCATATTTTTTTTTGCTATGAGCTACCACAAGATCTTATATATATTTCCCTGTGCGATACAGTATAATCTTGTTTATTCTGCATTTTAAAATCCCAGTCTGTCCCTTCCCAACCCCCTGCTCCCTTGGCAGCCACAAGTTTGTATTCTATGTCTATGAGTCTGTTTCTGTTTTGTATTTATGTTTTGTTTTTTTTTTTTTTTTTTTTTTTTTTTAGATTCCTCATATGAGCGATCTCATATGGTATTTTTCTTTCTTTTTCTGGCTTACTTCACTCTGAATGACATTCTCCAGGAACATCCATGTTGCTGCAAATGGTGTTATGTTGTTGGTTTGTGGCTGAATAGTATTCCATCATATAAATATACCACAGCTTCTTTATTCAGTTATCTGTTGATGGACATTTAGGCTGTATCCATGTCTTGGCTATTGTAAATGGTGCTGCTATGAACTATTGTTGCAGGTGCAGGTGTCATTTTGAAGTAGAGTTCCTTCTGGATATATGCCCAGGAGTGGGATTCCTGGGTCCTGTGGTAAGTCTATTCCTAGTCTTTTGAGGAATCTCCATACTGATTTCCACAGTGGCTTTCCTTGCTTCCCTCTCCCACTCTTAATGAGTTAAATGTCTTCTTTTACAATTTTGTGTTTATTCTTTTTGCAATTCATGACAGTTATCTCCTTTCCAGTTATGAGTTTCTCATTTTTGTAGCATCCTGCTTCTTTTCTATTTAGAGTAGACCTGTCAGTATTTCTTTTAGCATGGGTTTAGTGTTGCTAAACTCTTGTAGTTTTTGCTTGTCTGTGAAGTTCTTTATCTCTCCTTCTATTCTAAAAGATAGCCTTGCTGGATAGAGTATCCTAGGCCGCATCTTTTTTTCATTCAGGACCTTGAATATATCTTGCCACTCCCTTCTGGCCTGTATTGTTTGTGTAGAGAAATCAGCTTAGAGCCTTACGGGGGTTCCCTTGTAGCTCACTCTTTGCTTTTCTCTTGCTGCCTTTAGGATCATTTCTTTCTCCTTAACTCTGGCCATCTTGATTATGAAATGTCTTGGTGTGGGTCTGTTTGGGTTCTTCCTGTTTGGGACCCTCTGAGCCTCCTGTACTTGGATATCTGATTCCTTCTTTAGGTTTGGGAAGTTTTCAGTTATGATTTCTTCAAATACCTTTTAAATCCCTTTTATTCTTTCTTCCCCTTCTGGAACCTCTATTATGCATACATTGGCACACTTTATATTATCCCGTAAGTCCCTTATATTGTTTTCATTGTTTTTTATTTGTTTTTCTCTCAGCTGTTCTGCTTGGGTGCTTTCTGTTGTCCTGTCTTCTAGATCACTAATTCGTTCCTCTGCATAATCTAGCCTGCTTTGCACAGCCTTTAGGTCAGCTCTCATCTCAGCAAGTGAGTTTACTAATTCTACTTGGTTCTTCTTTATAGCTTCTATTTCATTTTTGACATATTTTATATCTCTAAACACTATTTCTTTTAGTTCCTTCAGTACTTTGATCAGTCCTTTTTTGAAATCTTGAGCTAGTAAGTTATCAATGTCTATTTCCTTGATCGTGCTTTCAGGGGATTTCTCTTGATCTTTTAATTGGGAGTGGTTCCTCTGCTTCTTCATATTGCTCATATCTCTCTGGCACTGTGCTTAAGGAGTATCAGTTATCTAGTTCTCCTGGAGATGGTGTGCTCTGAATGATTTTATTGAGAGGTCTTTGTGTCTTTGCCCTCTTTTGCAAACTCAGCTTGCTGTTTCCAGAGGCCCTCTGTTGGCGCCCTCATCTGTGCTGCTCCCAGTGGCTGTTGGCTAGCAGATCGTGCCCCCTCCCAACACTGGGTCAGGTGCTGAGCTCTTACCTTGTGGGCGGGCGGGTCACTCCCCCTCACGATGCCGCAGTCAGATGCTGCACTCAGGTGAGGAAGGTGGGCGGATCGTGCCCCCTCCCAGCACTGTGGTCAGGTGCTGCATTCCTGCCAGGAAGGCAGTTGGCTGCCCACCCTCTCCCGGGGCCAGTTGCTCTGCTGCTCTGTGCAGCTGCCCACTCCACCTCAGATCAGTGCTCCAAAGGCAGGCCTGGGGACAGCCATGGAATGGCCCTGCCCCTGCTCCGTGCCAAATCTCAGCTCCTTGTTTGTCTTGGCAGTGTGAGTTGTCTGAGGTGCGAGGGCAGAAAGATCCTATCTGCCTTGGGCTGTAAACAAGTCTCAGTCCTGCCTAGGAGGTTGCGGAGCCCCTGGCTGGGGATTCAGGTCTTGGCCCCGCCCCTATCCAGGCGCTCACACAGGAGATGGCAACTGTGGCTGAATCCCGCCTCTCTTCTCTTGAGAAGCGCCAGTAATGGTGATGCAGTTCTGAGGAGACAAAGGCTATGGCGCCCCTCCCCCCAGGGCACACCAGCCAAGTTGCTTTGCTTTTTTCACAATTTATGGAGGACCAAGGTTGTTCTGCTCCATATCCCCTCCCAGCCACAGAGCGCAGCACCCTGCAGTCCCCTGGGGAGGCAGCCACCCCAGTCCTCTGCCCAGCTCGGGCGGCCTGTCCTGGCCCCAGCTGCCGGCTCGTGTCTTGGGCTGGGTGTCGCAAGGACCCTCTGTGCCCATTTAACTTAGTTCTGTCAGTCAAGGGGTGCTTGGGGCAGATCTGAGCCTAGAGGCTCCCCCTCTGTCCCCCTGGCCTCTCTGTTGGAGAGGGAAGACGCAGCGACTGAGCACCAGTCCTCCTTTGCCACTCCCTCCCCATGGGATCAGTCCCGCACTGTTTTGCTTTTTCTTCTTTCTTTTTTCCTCTTCTGCTACCAGATTTTTGGCGTCTTTGTCTTTTGAAGAGGGCGATATCCTGTCAGAGTTTGGCAGCTGCTCTGGTTGGCTGAGTGAGTACATAGATGTGAGTTTTGGTGTATTTGTGGGAGAGGGTGAGCTACCAGCGTCCTTCTGCTCTGCCATCTTGCTTCCTCTCCTTGAGAATTATTTTTCAAAGTGGCTGTACGATTCTGTGTTCTGACCAGCGATGCATGAATTCTAGGTACTCCACATTCTTTCCAGCTTTTGATATTTTAATTTTCTTTGATATTAGTAATTATAATTAATGCACAGTGGTATCATACTGTGGCTTCAATTTGCATTTCTCCAACTAATGATATTCAGCATTTTTTCATATGCTTCTTTTCCATGTTGTATATCTTCTGTGGTAAAATGTCTGTTTAGATATTTTCCCCATGTTTAATTTTTTTTTTCTTATTTTAGTCTTATTTTTCTGTTATTATAAGAATTCTTTATATAATCTGGATCCAAGTTTCTTGTAAGAAGTGTGATTTGTAAATGTCTTTTCCTGGTCTGTGGCTAGTCCTTTCATTATCTTAACCATGAATTATGCATTCAGGAAAGCTGGTGAGATGACACTCCTAAATCCTGCTGAAGTAGGGCATGCATGGGATGAGAGAATGTGTTGCAAAATCCCCAGTTACAGGTGTGTGGGTGTGTGTGTATGTTTATGGCAGGAGAGTGGTTCTCTAAAGAAACCACAAGAGTGCTCCACCAAAGAAAAAGGTCAGTTATAAAATCAGCAAGATCAGGCTTCAGACAGTACCTGTAAAGTGAGAGTTGTCCAGGTAGTCTCTCTTCCCTCCTGACCCTTCAGCCCAGGTGCCTGAATGGGGAAAGATATAAGGAAAAGAGATGACCCAACCTTAATCCCTTACCAGGGAACATGCAGTGCAGCAGCAGCCTTTCCTGGAGTTAAAATAACTTTATATTAAGGGAGAAGAGATGGCTATTAGATGGGACTGAACATCTAAGTGTTGAACCATAAGTCTGCTTTTTTCTGTAAGTTACCATAGAAGTATTTACAGTCTGTGCATGATTTGAAAATTAGCAAAACCCTCTAAGTTTCAAGTAGGAAAGGGGGAATAAATGAATAAATTTTAAAGTGACAGTGGAAGGCATTGTGTTGCTTTGTGAATATAGGTTATGATTCCTATATGTTCAATGTAACTGATGTAATTTCTATAAAGAATATCACATTCCTTTTTATGTGTTCCTTTATAATGATGTGTCATAATTGATTTTACTCCTACTCTGTGGGCATTTCGATTATTAGCTACAAATAATTCTAAATAATTCTCCTCCTGTGTTTGTCATTTTGAAGGAGACTACATGCAGGAAATATTCTTAGGTATGAAATTGTTGAGGTAGGCATTGCCAAAATTCTCTCTAAAATTTTGTTGCAATTTGCATTTCTATCATCAGTGTGCCCACTTTGCTGTATCTTATAATGAACAATTTTTGTCAGTCTGATAAGTTTCTTAAAGGCAATTTTATAATTTCAGTTAACATCACTCTCATTCTGAGAGAATAGAAATTTTTTAGTTTAACAATTAAATTTTTCTGTGAAATATCTTCTGAATATTCTCTTTGCATACCTTCCTTATAGTCTTATTCTTACTAGTTTTTAGTAGCTCTTTATATGTTAGAGAACTTAGTTCTCTGAGGCATTAGTGGCAATTATTTCCCTTTATGATATTTGTAATTTGATTATGATTATGTGCTTTTTTTTTTAGTTTTTTTTTTTGCTATAATTCACCTTTTTCTTTTTTTTTAACATTTTTTATTGATTTATATTCATTTTACAATGTTGTGTCAAATTCCAGTGTTCAGCACAATTTTTCAGTCATTCATGGACATATACACACTCATCGTCACATTTTTTTCTCTGTGAGTTATCATAACATTTTGTGTATATTTCCCTGTGCTATACAGTGTAGTCTATTCTACAATTTTGAAATCCCAGACTATCCCTCCCCACCCTCCACCCTCCTGGTAACCACAAGTCTGTATTCTCTGTCTGTGAGTCTATTTCTGTCCTTTATTTATGCTTTGTTTTTGTTTGTTTGTTTGTTTTTGTTTTTGTTTTTTAGATTCCACATATGAGCAATCTCATATGGTATTTTTCTTTCTCTTTCTGGCTTACTTCACTTAGAATGACATTCTCCAAGAGCATCCATGTTGCTGCAAATGGCATTATGTTGTCGGTTTTTATGGCTGAGTAGTATTCCATTGTATAAATATACCACCTCTTCTTTATCCAGTCACCTGTTGATGGACATTTAGGCTGTTTCCATGTTTTGACTATTGTAAATAGTGCTGCTATGAACATTGGGGTGCAGGTGTCATCCTGAAGTAGATTTCCTTCTGGATACAGGCCCAGGAGTGGGATTCCTGGGTCATATGATAAGTCTATTCCTAGTCTTTTGAGGAATCTCCACACTGTTTTCCATAGTGGGTGCACCAAACTGCATTCCCACCAGCAGTGTAAGAGGGTTCCCCTTTCTCCACAGCCTCTCCAGCATTTGTTGTTTGTGGATTTTTGAATGACGGCCATTCTGACTGGTGTGAGGTGATACCTCATTGTAGTTTTGATTTGCATTTCTCTGATAACTAGTGATATTGAGCATTTTTTCATGTGCTTTTTGCTCATTTGTATGTCTTCCTTGGAGAATTGCTTGTTAAGGTCTTCTGCCCATTTTTCGATTGGGTTGTTTATTTTTTTCTTATTGAGTCATATGAGCTGCTTATATATTCTGGAGATCAAGGCTTTGTCAGTTTCACTTGCAAAAATTTTCTCCCATTCCGTAGGTTTTCTTCTTGTTTTACTTCTGGTTTCCTTTGCTGTGCAGAAGCTTGTAAGTTTCATTAGGTCCCATTTGTTTATACTTGCTTTTATTTCTTCTAGGAGAAAATTTTTGAAATGTATGTCAGATAATGTTTTGCCTATGTTTTCCTCTAGGAGGTTTATTGTATCTTGTGTTATGTTTAAGTCTTTAATCCATTTTGAGTTGATTTTTGTATATGGTGTAAGGGAGTGTTCTAGCTTCATTGTTTTACATGCTGCTGTCCAGTTTTCCCAACACCATTTGCTGAAGAGACTGTCTTTATTCCAATGTATATTCTTGACTCCTTTGTCAAAGATAAGTTGACCAAAAGTTTGTGGGTTCATTTCTGGGCTCTCTATTCTGTTCCATTGGTCTATATGTCTGTTTTGGTACCAATACCATGCTGTCTTGATGACTGTAGCTCTATAGTATTGTCTGAAGTCTGGGAGAGTTATTTCTCCAGCCTCTTTCTTTCTCTTCAGTAAAGCTTTGGCAACTCTAGGTTTTTGATGGTTCCATATAAATTTTATTATGATTTGTTCTAGTTCTGTGAAGTATGTCCTGGGTAACTGGATAGGGATTGCATTAAATCTGTAGATTGCCTTGGGCAGTGTGACCATTTTAACAATATTGATTCTTCCAATCCAAGAGCATGGAGTATCTTTCCATTTTTTAAAGTCTTCTTTAATTTCCTTCATCAGTGGTTTATAGTTTTCTGTGTATAATTCTTTCACCTCCTTGGTTAGATTTATTCCCAGATATTTTATTACTTTGGGTGCTATTTTAAAGGGGATTGTTTCTTTACTTTCTTCTTCTGTTGATTTATCGTTAGTGTAAAGAAATGCAACTGATTTTTGAACGTTAATGTTGTAACCTGCTACCTTGCTGAATTCTTCAATCAGCTCTAGTAGCTCTTGTGTGGACCTTTTAGGGTTTTCTATATATAGTAACATGTCGTCGGCATATAGTGACACTTTTACCTCTTCTTTTCCAATTTGGATCCCTTTTATTTCTTTCTCTTGCCTGACTGCTGTGGCTAGGACTTCCAGGACTATGTTGACTAGGAGTGGTGATATTGGGCATCCTTGTCTTGTCCCAGATTTTAGTGGGAAGCTTTTGAGCTTTTCACCGTTGAGTACTATGCTGGCTGTAGGTTTGTCATATATAGCTTTTATTATGATGAGGTATGTTCCCTCTATACCCACTTTGGCGAGAGTTTTTATCATAAATGGGTGTTGAATTTTATCAAATGCTTTTTCTGCATCGATTGAGATGATCATGTGGTTTTTGTCCTTTCTCTTGTTGATGTGATGTATTACACTGATTGATTTGCGTATGTTGAACCAGCCTCGTGTCCCTGGGATGAACCCCACTTGGTCATGATGTATCATCTTTTTTATGTGTTGTTGGATTCTATTTGCTAAAATTTTGGTGAGGATTTTGGCGTCTATGTTCATCAGTGATATTGGCCTATAATTCTCTTTTTTTGTAGTGTCTTTGCCTGGTTTTGGTATCAGGGTGATGGTGGCTTCATAGAATGAGTTTGGGAGTATTCCCTCCTTTTCAATCGTCTGGAAGAGTTTGAGAAGGACTGGTATGAGTTCTTCTTTGTATGTTTGGTAGAATTCCCTGGTGAAGCGTCCGGTCCTGGACTTTTATTTGTAGGGAGGTTTTTAATTGCTATTTCTATTTCCTTTTTAGTGATGGGATTGTTCAAGTGTTCAGATTCTTCTTGATTCAGTTTTGGTGGACAGTATGTTTCCAGAAACTTGTCCATCTCCTCTAGGTTATCCAGTTTGGTTCCATATAGTTTTTCATAATATTCTCGTATGATATTCTGTATTTCTATTTTGTTTGTTGTAATTTCTCCATTTTCCTTTCTTGTTTTGCTAATTTGTGCTCTCTCTTTTTTCTTCTTTGTGAGTTTGGCCAGAGGTTTGTCGATTTTATTTACTTTTTCAAAAAACCAGCTTTTGGTTTGGTTGATTTTTTCTATGGTCTTGTTAATCTCTATTGTATTTAATTCCTCTCTGATCTTTATTATTTCCTTCCTTCTGCTGCTTTTTGGGGCTTTTTGTTCTTCTTTTTCTAATTCATTCAGGTGGTGGGTTAAATTGTTTATTTGAGATTGTTCTTCTTTTTTTGAGGAAGGCCTGTATCGCTATAAACTTCCCTCTTAGCACTGCCTTTGCTGTGTCCCATAGGTTTTGAGTGGTTGTGCTTTCATTCTCATTTGTCTCAAGGTATTTTTTAATTTCAGCTTTGATTTCCTCATTGATCCATTGTTTTTTCAATAACATATTGTTTAATCTCCATGCTTTCCTTTTTTTCTCCTTTGTTTCTCTGTTGTTGATTTCCAGTTTCATGGTATTGTGGTCAGTAAAGATGCTTGAGATAATTTCTATCTTCTTAAAATTGTTGAGGTTTCTTTTGTGCCCAAGTACATGATCGATCCTGGAAAATGTTCCATGTGCACTTGAAAAGAATGTATATCCTATTTTTGGGGGGTGTAATGCTCTGAAAATATCCACCAAATCTAGTTTTTCTATTGTAGTATTTAATTTCTCTGTTGCCTTGTTTATTTTCTGTCTGGAAGATCTGTCTAGTGATGTTAATGCAGTGTTAAAATCTCCAACTATGATTGTATTCCCATCAATATCCCCCTTTATCTCTGTTAGTAATTCTTGTATGTACTTAGGTGCTCCTATATTGGGTGCATATATATTAACGAGTGTAATATCCTCATCTTGTATCACTCCTTTAATCATTATAAAATGTCCTTCTTTATCTTTCTTTATGGCCTTTGTTTTAAAGTCTATTTTGTCTGAAATCAGTACTGCAACACCTGCTTTTTTGGCTTTTCCATTTGCATGGAATATCCTTTTCCATCCTTTCACTCTCAATCTATATGTGTCCTTCTCCCTAAAGTGGGTCTCTTGTATGCAGCATATTGAAGGTTCTTGCTTTATTATCCAGTCTGCCACTCTGTGTCTTTTGACTGGAGCATTTAGTCCATTAACATTTACAGTAATTAATGATAGATGTGTGTTTATTGCCATTTTGAACTTATCTTTGCAGTTGAATTGGTATATCCTCTTTGTTCCTTTCTTCTTCCTTTTGTGGTTTGGTAATTTTCCTTTGTATTATCATGGATTTTATTTAATTTTTGTGACTCCCTTGTAAATTTTTGGCTTGTGGTTACCCTTTTCTGTAAGTCTATTAGCCCATTACTGTATCTCGAACCCATCCTACTGAGAACAAAAGTTATCACCTTTCCAGTTGTGTGTTTCTCATTTCTGTAGCATCCTGCTGCTTTTCTATTTAGAATAGCCCTTTCAATATTTCTTTTAGCATGGGTTTAGTGTTGCTAAACTCCTGCAGCTTTTTTTTTGTCTGTGAAACTCTTTATTTCTCCTTCTATCCTCAAGGATAGCCTTGCTGGATAAAGGATCCTAGGCTGCATCTTTTTTTCATTCAGGGCTTTGAATATATCTTGCCACTCCCTTCTGGCCTGTAGTGTTTGTGTAGAGAAATCAGCTGAGAGCCTTATGGGGGTTCCCTTGTAACTTACTCTTTGCTTTTCTCTTGCTGCCTTTAGAATCATTTCTTTCTCCTTGACTCTGGCCATCTTGATTATGATATGTCTTGGTGTGGGTCTATTTGGGTTCTTCCTGTTTGGGACCCTCTGAGCTTCCTGTACTTGGATATCTGATTCCTTCTTTAAGTTTGGGAAGTGTTCAGTCACGATTTCTTCAAAAACCTTTTCAATCCCCTTTGATCTTTCTTCTCCTTCTGGGACCCCTATTATGCGAAGATTGGGAAGCTTTATATTATCCCATAGGTCCCTTATGCTATTTTCATTATTTTTTATTTGCTTATCTTGTAGCTCTTCTGAATGGGTGCTTTCTATTGCCCTGTCTTCTAGATCACTAATTCGTTCCTCTGCATTATCTAGTCAGCTTTGCACAGCTATTAGATCATTCCTCATCTCTGTCAATGAGTTTACCCATTCTACTTGGCTCTTCTTTATAGCTTCAATTTCATTTTTGACATATTTTATATCTCTAAACACTATCTCTTTTAATTCCTTCAGCAATTCGATCACTCTTTTTTTGAAATCTTGATCTAGTAGGCTATCGATGTCTATTTCGTTGATCTTTCTTTCAGGGGATTTCTCTTGTTCTTTTAATTGGGAAAGGTTTTTCTGCTTCTTCATCTTGCCTCTTTGGTACTGTGGTTTACGGAGTATCAGTTGTTTATTTTGGTCCTTAAGGATTTTATCTATCTGTTGCCTATTTAGGAATAGAACTTAGGAAAAAAAGAAAAAAAAAATAAGAGAGAGAAAGAATTTTAAAAGAAGGGAGAAAGAGGGTTTGAAAACAGTGTATAATGAATAATAGAAGAGTGAGTTGAAGCAGAGTATTAATCGGGTTGAGACGTCCTTTTAAAACCTTTACAAAAAAAGGGGGGTAGATGAATAGATGTATTTGAAACCTGTGTCAAAAATCAATAGCAGGACATCAAAACCCAAGAGAAATAGAAATGAATTAAGAAGTAAAGATTTAGAGAGTAATAGAAAATAGAACAGGTAAAAACAGATTTTAAAAAAAAGGGGGGGGTGTTCTCCTGGAGTCTGTGTGCTTTTAATGTGAAGTCTTTCTGTCTTCGCCCTGTTTTGGAAGCTCAGCTTGCTGTTTTAAGAGGCCCTCCGTTGGCGCCCTCTTCTGTGCTGCTCCCAGCACCTGTTGGCAAGCTGATCGCGCCTCCTCCTATCACTGGGTCAGGTGCCGCTCTCTGCTGTGGCCGGGCGGGTCGCTGCCCCTCCGGATGCCATAGTCAGACGTTGCAGACTGGCCAGGTAGGAGGGCGGGTCTTGCCCCTTCCCAGCACCTCGGTCAGGGGCTGTGTTCCTGCCGGAAAGGCAGGGGGGCAGCTCTCCCTCTACCTGCGCCTCTGGTAGTTCCGCTCTCTGTGCGGCTGCGCACTCCGCCCTGGTCGGCGCTCCGCGAGTGGGCTCGGGGAAGAGCCAGGGACAGCCCTGTCCCTGCTCCGAGCCAGAACCCAGCTCCTTGTTTGTCTTTGTGGAGCAAGTTCTCTGAGGGACCAGGATGGAAGGATCCTATCTGCCCCAGACTGCAGGCCAGTCTCAGTCTGGCCTTTGAGGCTGCTAAGCCCTTTGGTGCGGATGCAGGTTTCGCTCCTGCCCCCGCCTGAGTGCTCAGCGCAGAGGATATGGCGGCTGTGCCTGAGCCCCGCCTCTCTTCCCCCGAAAACTTTCCGCGGGTTTTCAGAGATGGGGGTGTGCACCCTTCCTCCGAGAGCACATCAACCGTGCTGTTTTATGGAGGGCCCAGGTTGTTCTGCCCTGTGCACCCACAGCCATGGCGGCAGCCCCTTGCGTTCCCCCGGGGCTGCCTCCGTGCAGCCACTTCCGTCCTCCGCCCGGCTTGTGCAGCCTGGCCCTGCCCGCCGCTGCCGGCCCGCCTCTCAGGCTGGGTGTCGGGGGGACGCTCTGTGCCCGTTTAACTTAGTTCTGTTAGTCAAGGGCTGCTCTGTACAGATCCGAGCCTCGGAGGCTCCCCCTCCCTCCTGCTGGCCTCTCAGTTGGAGAGAGGAGGCCCAGCGAGCGAGCGCCAGTCCTCCTTTGCGGCTCCCTCCCCGCGGGACCAGTCCGGCGCTGCTTTGCCTTTTGTTCTTTCTTTTTTCCTTTTCTCCTACCAGATTTTTGACGTCTTTATCCTTTGAAGAGGGCGATGTTCTGTCGGAGTTCCACAGGTGCTCTGGTTGGCTGAGTGGGTCCGTAGATGTGGGTCTTGGTGTATTTGTGGGAGAGGGTGACCTGCGAGCGTCTTTCTACTCCGCCATCTTCTCCGTCTCTCCTTTTTTTTTTAGTTTTTATATAATTGAATTTATCAGTCTGTTATATATAATGGCTCTGGATTCTGCTATAATTAGAAAAACTTCTTTCCTCTAATATGTATGTATGTATCTATGCATTTATTTGAAAACATGTAAATATATATTGCATACTTTTGTCTAATATTTTAATGTTTATTGTTTACATTTAAATTTTAGATTCATTTATAATCTGTGTTGCATGGCAAGAAATGTATCTGCCTTTAATTTTTTCAACTATCTGGATTTTTTTTCCCCAAACAATTTCACATGTTGATTTTAAATGAACTTAATTCTGAATTCATTTATCATATATTACATTCCTAAATACATTTAAGTAACTTCTAGACTTTGTCGACTCTTCAGTCTATATCTTTATGTATTATTATTGTACTATTATCAATTACTATTTACTTTATAAGATAAAAATTCATTTGTACATATAATTTTTAAAGGAAAATCTGGTAAAGTTAGTACAGCATTTTGATCATATCGGTTACTCTTATTTTTTGGAATTTCACAGATAGTTCTTACTTCTCCACATTAAGATTTGGGCTATTAAAGTCAGGAACTGAGACTTAAGACATTTTTATTTAATGCAATGAATAGCACAGTGCCCAATGCCTAAAACAAAGTAAGTGAATCATAGAATATTTGCTGAATTAAATTGCAATTACTTTAAAATAATAGCACCACAAAACTGGTCTTTCATCTAGGGAATTAGATAGGGGATGCCGATTTGAAATTTTCTGTGCAGATAACACACAACTGCCAGACAAGAAAGAAGTGAAGGCATGAAATAACAGAAGCCCACAGGACTTGTGGTAGTTTTGATGATGGGAAGGGCAATGACAGCATTTCTGGATAAGTATGTTATTTGTATTAATATCATAGTTTGAAACTCACGTAACTCCTTACTAGTAAACTAACCATGAGTATTGTATCCTGTTAGATCACTTGTCAAGGATAGACTCTAGAAGAGATTCATTGATCAGCTGAATATGCAAACATTTCTCCTTATCCTGATAACAGGACTCTCACTTTCAAGAATCCTGTTTTCCATCTTCCATTTGCATGGTTCCCTTGGACCTGATCTAAACCCTCGTTCCAGAGTTGGGTATAAAATCTGGGCTTGTTAATCAGATCCTTACCCCTGTCCACAGTGGATGGTACTCAATTCAAGGCAGGCTGGTCAGAAGTACTCATTTCAAGTACTTCTAGTGAAACTAAAGAGGAGAGAAATACTTATCTCTCACACACACACTGTGAGAATGTAGGACTGGAGGGCTGGGGGTCCATCATGTTGCAGGATGTTGTCTGAAAATGAAAGTAAAGCACAAAGAAGGATAAATCAGCCCAGTGGGAGAGGTTACTGCTCCAGATGTCATCATTTGAACCCCTGGATCCAGCTGTGAGTTTTCATTTATGTATGCCAGTAATGTCCATCAAAAAAGACTCAAGCTTGTACGACTTGAATTTTTTTCATTTGCAACTGAACACCTTGACCAATACACACCATTCTTAGGATCATGTTTGAAATAGTTCTTGAGCTATTTTGTTCATTCAGGTTTGTATGTTTGTGTGTGTGTGTGTTTGTTTTCTTTATGGAACAGATTGTATTTTTTCCTAAGTACTCAATAGAGTACTCTGAACATCCTGGCAATGATGTTGGCTCTGATGGGTTACACAAGATACTTGCCTACATCACTTATTTTAAGAAATTTGTATAGGTTTTCCCTTTTCCCCCCAGAGATTTACATAAACTTTTCATATCCCTTATAGGAATTTGATGAAACATAAAGCTGACAATTCACACCTTAAAATTCAACACTGTGAAACTTATCTTTTTTTAGAGTCAATTCTCCAGTTGGGTGCAGAATAATCTTAAAATATTTAAAAACTTGTTAAAGTCTCCAGAAAATATATATAGCAGCAGCATTCAGGAAAGTATAGAGAGGAGTAGATAAATTTTCAATCTTATGTATAGAAACCATTCCCACTACCCTTGGCCCATTGGTTGATCTTTCATGCATGGCAACATAAGGAAGGACTAGGGTAATAAAAAACAAAACAAAACAAAACAAAACAAAACAAAACAAAACAAAACAGAAAGAGAAGTGAAACTGTACCAGAGATGGTGGCAAAAGAACAGTGTTTGGTGTCTTAAAATCTGACAGCAGTTTAGAGCAGTACCACATGACTTATGATGGTAGTATGTGTTTTCCATGTGCTGGTGGTCAGAGATTTCTCAAATTTGTTCAACTACATTTACTACTGAGGACTAGTTGTGCTAGACTGTTACTGCAATGTCCAGGAGACATGTGACTTGTAGGCTGCATAAAAGAATGGCAAAAAAGAAAATGATGGGGCACTTACTAATTTCCAAAATGGTATGCAAGATATGCAATTAGGAATATGTGTTAAAAACATTATATTTGTTCTTATTTCTGAATCATAAAATACTGCTTTCCTATGACCCTGCCTTGGTGCTTTTGCTCTCTAGGCAACCTTTTATTCAGTCCCTGTGACAAAGGTACAGACGACATCTGCCATGTTCTTTGAACCAGTAAAAACAGTCATTTGAAGAAAAAAGGAAATGAAAAATAATGAGCAAGGATGATTGTTTTTTTTTTCCATTATCTTTTGTTTAAAATTTTATTTCCCTTGGTCTCAGGTGCATTGTTTGCACTATGAAGTAATTCATTCTGTGTCATCAAGTGATAACTGTGCACCTGCCAACTATCATAGCGAAAACAGAGAAGACCCACACCCTACATTAACTGTTCTCTGACAGATAACCACATCAAATCTTTATTTTATCTTGGACCTGTTTCAGCAAAGAAGCAGTGATTGTGTGGTTCTGTTTGTGAAAAGTCTGCATTTGTATGCTTTAGGGTTTTTGTATGTGCTATTTATACCTTGAAAGCTTACATAGGTAAATTTATATTACAAGTTAAAGATTCCTTAAAAAGTCAGTGTCTTCACAGGATGCTCTGTAGACTGTTAATTTTCACTCTTTAATAATTGTATTGTGCTTATAAAGATTTAAAGGATAAAAGTATCATAAGTGAGAAAATTACAACATTGAAAGTAGGATACCTTTATAATTATTAGTGAGTCAGTTTTTCTGTTTTAATTTCTTATGCTACCTAGATTGGGAGCACTTTCAAATGAAGGCATGTAGGAGTAAGTTGGAATTACATGGGGAAAATAAAAGAAGAAGAGCTCCTGTCTATTTAAAGCATTAGAGCATTCTGTCCACTAGGGTTTCCTCCCTGGTCCATATTGTGATCCTGAGAAATTGTCCCAGGAAAAGGTGTGGTCACAAGAACAAGTCCTCCTTGTTTACAGAAGTGCACGTGCACTTGTCTCATTTCCTCAGGTCACCCAATTTTCAGTTATTACTCACTTTCATAAAGTTCATGAAGACTTTCAAAATATTCCAGCTGTGGAAGAGAAAAATGATCTTGACTAAACTAGGAGAAGATCCACCCTCTATGAGTAATCTCTTTAATAAGGTTTCTTCATTCTGCAGGCACAGTGACTAATACTGAATCCACAGATTTATCTATATGCCAAATGGGAATACAAGGGACATAAGAGAAAGACTTATTTTTTTCCTGAGGAGATTCTTTCTTTAGTCTGCTACCAGCAAGCAAAGAAGAGAATGCAGCTGAATCATGATCATTTTGGAAGCTCCAAACAAATGCAAACAAACAAAAACCAAAGCAACTATAATTTCTTTTATGAATGCATAGAATAATTTACAGGTAATGGGGAAAATTTCTTTTTAACCAAGATAAAATTTGAAAAACTGTTAAAGGATTATGTTTATCTTAAGTAATTATAGAAGATGAGTACAGGTTATGCAAAGAAAAAGATTTTGACTTAGCATTACCTGAAGATTTTTAGCAGGATTGCTCAATGTAAAAAGTAAGTTTCTTGATAGAATTTTTCAAATGTTAGATGGATCAGTCTTCAGAGAAATGCTCCATGAATTCTTACATGAAATGAGTTGTTTCCTTTAAAAATAAAAGTGCAAATTTCTAATGTTTATTGCATCCCTGCCATGTCCAAAAATATCATTTAATCAGTTTGTGTAAGTTACCCCAGGCATCCTCCCAACTCCTAGATGTGGTAAGGAATGTACTGAAGAAGAGAAAGAATAGAGATTGGGCAGAGGGGGGCGCTGGGTTCTGCACTGTCACCACAACACCTGAGCCAACTCTGCGGACTCAAGGTGAGATGGCCCTTTAGATATTCCTGATTTGAGGGAGGGGGCAGCATCCATCATTATTACTCCCATGTGGATCACTGGTAAACGGCTATCTCAAGAATGACGCTTGGGGTGGTAGCTTCATTCAGCTCAGGTGACTCCCAGTGGAGCTTGATGACTGGCACCTGAGTGAATTTATCCCTCAGTCATGAAAGGAGCATCTGACCTTGGTTCACAGGATCCGTGACACTAGCCCAGTAGCTTATTGGTCCACCAAAGTATTGCTGGTCACGTCCTTTCCCCGGACTATCTCAAAGTACATTTCTTTAGCTCTTTTAACCTTAGTTAAAAGAAACCCCCTTAAATTAACACTGTATGTTATTGCTGGCTCATTCTTTTTGGTGACATTTCAGGCTGTGTACAGTGAGTATCATAACCTGAGGAGACCTGGTTAAATTTCATCTTTTAGCCGAGTCTCCTGCCACAGGTTCACTTAACAAATATTTATCAACTCTAAGTGCCAAGTCTTTTCCTAGGCACTAGAAATAGAGGGGTTGGGGGGAATCACGGACTGTACATCAGTGGTATTTCTTAAGTGACTGAGTGACAGGATGGGGAAATAAATAACACCTCTACTTTTTTTCATACTTAGTATGAACCAAGCACAGTTTTGAATTTTTTGCATATATTAATGCTTTCAACTCTTGTAACATTGCTGTGTGACAAGCACTACTAAAATTTAAGAAGCTGGCACCAGAAGGTTATAGAACTTCTGGGAACCACTCAGGAAACATGTTGCAGCAGGCATTCAGACTCTTAAGTGTTTGCCTCCGAAGTCTATTCTCTGATCCACACATAACTAATTGTGACCAATTATGCTTCACTATGCTTATAAAGGCTTTTGGAAGATGTCAGGAGCTGAGTCCCTCATCCAGAGATGAAAACAAGTGATTTAGCAGGCATTATAAAATAATTATTAAAAAAAGAATCCACAGAGTTTTGACTTTTTTTCACAGTATCTGAATAGCTTTATGTAGTTTAACCCATTTATATTAATCATTTATCTCTAAAAATATTTGGGTGTGATATTTCAGAAAATATTCTGGTTGCCTCATCTGAGACACATGATCGTCTTTTGGTGCTGGGATCTGAGACAGCACAGACACCCCGAAACTGAGGTCACCTTAGCATGATGCTGCATTAGGGTGAGGAAGTCCTCCTGATTCTTCATGTCTGGGGTTTCCTCATTGTTGGCACTGACAACCCACGTCCTGGGAACTTCCTCAGTCCAGGGCAAACGAGAATGGTTTCATACTCTCTGCTCTACCTTCATTCTTGTTGCGGGTTTTATTGCCCCTTCCGTCATGGGGAAGATATTTAAGTCCGGTTGATTGACTTCAAGCAGAAAATGGAGGGGAAGAAGGGATACACTGAGAACTGTCCATTTGGACATCCTTCAGGAAGAGGAGTTGAGAATGAGGAGGAGGAGGACTTTGGGACCCCCAGGTCCTACACTACAGGCTTTGGGCGCTCCCTGCAGGAGTGTTGGCTGGAGCCCAGCTGAGTGCACTCCTGCACCCAGGAATTTCTAGAAATGGCCCATAGCACTTCCTGCTTCCCCACATTTCTCACGCCTCAGTCTTCTAGACTCAAAAAAAAAAAACAAAAAACAAATACAACTTAATGATTTTTTTTTTCCATTTCAGCCTCCTTACTAAGCATCAGTAGTTAGGATTATGCCTGCATTTAATAGTTGGTCAGAAGTTTTCAGAAAAATAGTTCAGATCATGGGATTTTATAAGCCCTGTTTTATTGGAACTTGCTATATTCAAAATAAAGCAAAAAAACGATGCATTTATTTAAGCTGTGTGATGTCAAAAATGATTTAATGATTTTAATACCTTATTAAAACATCAAAATGTATTAGGAAACATTCTTGTCAACATAATAGGAATTTTTGTTAAAGAATGTTGAAAGGAGTGTTTCAAGCCAAAAATCAATAAAAACATAGGAAAGATGAAAGATGACTAATGAGGAAATCAAGCCCTTTACGCTTTGATGAATGCCGTTCGAATGTGTCAAAACTTGCAGTGTATTGCCAAATAAAAGAGAGTACGAAACATAAAGAAAACCTCATTAGGGAAAAAACATACAACAATACAGTCTACTTGAAAATGGCTGATGAGATAATTACATTGAACAGTCAAAGAAGAGCGAAGTTCTGAAGTTTATACTTGTTTGTATCAGTGATCTAAGGAAACTGGGGACTCATACCAGAATTAGGTACACATTGGAATGTCTTTATTTTAATTTATGTTAAAGAGTAACAGAAGTTCTGCTCTCCTGATAATTTCTCTTAAGCTATTATACATGGTTATATTTACTAACTGATGATTTACATATCTTACAGGATAAATGAGTTCAAATACATGTATTTAGCATTGTTCTTTCATTATACTTACAGACCAATTGCAGTTGGATGCAGAAGTTATGGGAAATCTGAATGCCTTCCTTACACTAAATCGTTAGAAACACTGTTTTTCTTTTATCATATATTATCATATTATTGTCCCACATACAAACAAAATTGTACCTTGGCATTCTCCTCTCTGGTTGCTTCCGAAACGGTATAAACTTTGGCATACACACAATATTCCAGACCGTCAGGATGACTGTGATATTTTTAATCTTAGATTCTTGATTTTTGGATTCTGGGTCAGCGTAACCTATTTTTCGAGTTTGGCCAGAGTTATGTTCAAGTTCCTTCTGCCAGTGAGGCTTCAATCTCACTGAAATCTAAGCAAACTATTGAGAGTGTGCTCTGATTTCTTTTTGTCACCTGTAGTAAAATGTGAGAGGAAGGAGATACATGGAGGAAAGAACTGTTAAGCAAAAGAATTGAGACATGACTATTTGGAGACTTCTCAGGTTATCTAGATTGTAAAGCATGAAAAAATTAATTTATTATTAGACAAGGATGGAGAGAGTCAGATCTGTGGCTAGACAATTGTTTTATAATGCCTCAGGAGGATTAGAAGTTCAGAGTATTCAGTCACACAAAGGGCTTTGTGAGATTAGATGTGTAACATACTGATCCTCTCAGCCATCCCAGCAGAAGCTAGGAACACATACAAGATTACTCAGGAAAGGTCTGTGGGAGAAATTTTGGTCTAACACAATGAGTTCATGTGAGGTACATGGGAGACACACAAGATATTTGAAATTTTTATAGAAGAAGAAAATACTGCCAACTTGTACTAAAAGGGACAGAGAGAAGAAGAAATGAAAGAAGTTTGTCAGGCTGTCAAAATTCTGTAGGTAGGAAACAGGATGATAAAATCACTAAACTTCAAACACATTCTCCCCTTCATGAAAAGGAATAATGACTCTAAGAACAGAACTGTGAGCCCAGTAGGTGGAACCTTCAACAGAAAAGAATTATTCCCAGGCCTTGAAACCTAATACTGTTTTCCCAGCTGGACTTTGAAATTGCTTAAGACAAGTGACTCCTTTTTTCTTTTTGTTTTCTTCCTTTTTGACTGGAAATCTCTGTAACTGTTAACCCATTCCTGTACCAACATTCTATTTGGGGAGCAGATAAATTGTTTACGAGACTCACAGGTCCACAAGCAGGGAGAAATTTTTCTTTAAGAATGGATTATACCCATACTCTCATCTATACCTAATGTAGTTGAATTAAGTAGTAACATCTGGGACTTTTGATATGAGGTTTAAAACTTGAGCTGATGCTCTAATTGGTTGAGTCTTTTGGTGTCCTTGGGTGGGATGAGTGTGTTTGCACGTGGGTTGGATGTGAATCTATTTGGTGTCAGATAGTGGATTGCTGTAGACACAATAATGGCCCCATAATATGTCCCTGTCTTACACAGCATTCACAGGTTCTGCTGATTAACGTGGCAAAGGGGGGTTAAGTTGGCAAATGGAATTAAGACTGCTAATAAATTTATATTAAAATGAAGAGATTATCCTGGATTAAAATGAGGAGGGGGAGGAAGGAGTGTCAGTCATCAGAGTGATGCAATGTAAGAAAGATTCTACCATTTATTGCTGGCTTTGAAGATATAAAGAGGCCATAAACTAAGGAAGGCAGGGGATTGGATTCTTCTCAAAGCCTTCAGGAGGAATGTGTATTTACCTATAACTTCAGTTTTAGCTGAGACACCTATTTTGCACTTCTGAACTCCAGGACTATAAGAAAATGTATGTCATTTAAGTCATCAAGTTTGTGGTAATTTGTTACAGCAATGATAGGAAACTAGTGCATGCCCTTCCTACAGTGCTTGGGTTTTGTTTGTTTGTTTTTAATAATTTTCATCAGTTAAATAGTTGTGCCAGTGAGGGGATTCGCCAGAGATCCTCACTCTGCTGTTTTAGAAGCCCCTCTCTTGAAATGTATGTCTTCGTGTTTGAAAGCTACGTTTGCTGATAAAGAGGTCTAAATAAACAGTTCCCCCTGCCCTGGCACTCTAACATGCCATTCCATTACCTGGCAAATCCTTCCATTTCTTACTGTTATTGCAAACAGTCTACTATAATTCTGACTTCCCTTCTCTGGTGCTTTAAATATATGTTCTTTATCTTTGGCTCTCGAAAGTTTGATAGAAATGTGCTTAGGTGGGGGCGGTGAGGGTGTGTGTGTGTGTGTGCTGTGTTTATACTTTTGGTGTTTGCTGAGCTACTAGGATTTGTAGTTGGGAGTCTTGGCCATCATCTCTTCAAACAGTTCTTATGCTTTATTCTATTTGTCTTTTACTTCTGGGACTTTATTTTCAAATATATTAGGTTGTATCTTGGAACTCATTTTATTTTTCACTTTGTTTTACCTCCTGTGCTTCTCTGTGTGTTCTTTCTATTGACCTATTTTCACGCTCAGTGATTCTTTACTATGTTGAGTTTATTGATGTGCCCGTCAAAGGTGGTGCACACTTCTATCACCGAGTTTTTCCTTTTGATTATTTCTTATGTTTCTCTTGCCCCATCTATCTATGCATGTTGCCTGCCTTTTGCTCCACAGACTTTTATGTATTAATCATTAATCAATAAAAAGAATATAGAGTGATTTAAAATTCTCTGTCTGTTAGTGCCAATATCTGGGTCTTATGAGGCTCGTTCTATTAGTCCCTGAACAGTGTGCTGTGTTTTGCTTGTATTCTGTATTTCTTGTAGTTTCGACTTGAACACCAGACATCTTGTATAGGAGCACGGAGACTGAGATATAGAGACCTGGAAATGTGAAACTTCTTTTCTTGCCAGGTTGAGGTTTTCTAGTCAGAAGGTGAACCACGTTGTTGTTGTTACGGTTACCCTTATTGTACCACCAACTTCAAATTTTTCTACCTTTGCCTTTTGTTTAGTGTGAAGACTGGTTTTCTGGAAGATTTCATCAATGTCTGCTCCATTCTCTGCTTTAGGTCTTCTCTTTGCACTTGTATGTTAGATATTTCTTCACAGCGTCACCCCTCTCCACATAGTAGACTGCTGTTATCTGTCATGCAGCTCTTGATGATCTGGGAGAGGGAGTGAAAGGCACGGACATTCCCTGGTGTTTGGGGTCAGCCTTGGTCTTAGGCGGGCAGTGTGCGGCCAGTCTCAAGGATGTGAGGATCTCCTCCTCAGTGATCCTGCTCTTTCCCTGGTGGATAATCTCTAATAACACGAGTCCTGAGTGTTTTGTTCCCTTCCGCATAAGTAGAGGTGAGTTTTTATTTCCTACTCCTAGATGCAGGGGTTTTCCACCGATATCCTGAGAGCAGTTTATTTTACTACTTTACACCAGGGGCTTAAACTTTTGTTCTAAAGGGACAACAGGGGAGGTTTTGAGTGGGGCTTTATGCCCTTCCTGCATGAAAGTCCCCTCCCCTTGACACACATCATCAGGGGCTCTCCCTGTCTCTTACTTTGACTAATTTTCCTCATGATCACCTCTTGAGAAAATACTGCAGATGGTCATAAATTACCTTTGTGGCTTTCGGCTCCTAGAAGCTCTGGCCTCTCATACTAGCCCATACTCATTATTTAGCAATTGGTTTAAGTTTTAGCTGGATTCTTCTTTCTTGCCCTTCAGCTTCTGCATCTGCCCCAGGTAACTAAGTGCTCTGTCCTCTCTCTCTTTGGAAGATCCTATCTTTCCACAGATTTTTGGTTTGTTGCCCTGTGATCTCAGTTCCCTAATGAGTTCAAGGAAATGTTGGTTTGTAGATCCACCTTTTTATGTTGTTTTTTTTTGGGAAACAGTGCTCTTTCTAGTATTGTACATACTAAGTAGAAGCTTAAAATCCTGTTCCCTTTGTCTGAAAGGTTCTCAGTTTTGGTGTAGAAACATATTTGATTTTTATAGATTGCTTAGTATTGTGCATCTAAGCTTAAAGCAAACTGTAGGAATCATTCTGCGGAATTCCTGTCTGTTCAGATAAACACAAAGCAATGTAGGTAATGGTATAATATTACAGTGAGATTCCAGATTCTGCAAAATAGAAACTGATTTCAAGGTGAAAGCAAATAGGCTGGTTATACCAGAAATCCTCTTTGTCTCTGCTTTCAGACTGATTTAGTAAAAAGGTTTTCCTTCCTCCCTTGAGAAAGCCTCAATCTATGTAAATTTCTTCCTGCCTTCTTGTTTTTCCCGAGGTAGGGTGGGGAGAAAGAGAGAAAGAAAGAGAAGGAGAGAGAAAGAGAGAGAGAGGATGAATCTGATATTCTGGTGTTTGGCAAGCTCTTTTCTAGAGACAGAGAATTTAGTTGCAGGTGAGGGGCAAGATCATTGACCTTGCGGAAACTACAGGCTGAAGGTATCCATTATAGTGAAGTACCTCAAATTAGACAGAGTGAAGTGGCTTATTTAATAACCCCCCTTAAGCTTTGCAGGGTTGTCAAAGAATTTTTTTCAGAAAATTTGAATCATTTTCATCAATATTTTATTATGAGGATATATTTTGCTGTAAGCTCCCTAAGCGAAGAGACCATCTTCATTTGTTCTTTTCCAGTCTTACAGGGTACATATTGCATACGTATACTGTGTGTGTTCAGTAAGTGTTCCAGGTTCATTAGATCTTGTGTGTAAGTACCATTCCTACCCAAATATGAGTGTAGCTCACATACTGATGTTCTAAGTTCATTTGTAAGGTTGATTGCTAAAGTTGAATGCTGATGAATTGATACTAGTTGTGGTAACCTTTTCTTCAGTTTATATTTTTAAATTTCAGTCCTTGAACATTGTACACATTTTGAGTTTCTGATGGGTAGAAACTGAATTAATATGCTTGAACTCATTTATTCTCCAGTTCAATCCAAAATTGTTGTGCAAATTTGCAACTCATCCAGCCTGTATTGTTCAAATAGGGTTGCAGCCCCCAAGGTAGTTGTTCATTTGTCAGTGAAGCTTGTGTGTTTGACAATGTACAGCATAGATGACTAAGTTTTTTTCTCTTGTCCAGCATCTCACAGCTTTTTGTTACAAACTTTGAGGGGCTTGTCACTGATGCTTTAACTTGTGGAGTTTCCTGATATTATGTCTGAAGTTTGATAATTCTATTAAAGAATGTTTTTCTATGTCTACATGATGGATTTGATATCAAGTCAAAATTGAGCATTTCTAAGATGCCTCAGTTTTTACTTGCTTAAGGGAATAACGTTTTAATATAGCAATCTCTTCATTATCCTACCAGGAGAAGAAATCAGTGTAGATGATTCTGTATTACTAATATTTAAGAGGAAACAAAATAATAGCAGAAGGCTTCTTGAGGGGTGGAAATAGAAATCTGTTTAGCTTTAACCTGAGTTTCTTCTGTTTCTTCTTATAGCCCCCTCATGGCAGGAAATGGACCGTATCTAAACTGGCATGCTTGGACCGCCCCTTTTCTACACCTGTTGATTCTCATCCACCACAGGAAAGGTAGGTCTTTTTTTGTTGTTGGTTTTTTTTTTTCCTGCTTGTTTTCTTGTTGTTTTATTTGATAGTCTCTTTCAGCTCTTTGTGGTTTATCATAACAGTCCTGTTCTTATTAACAAAATACAGATTAATCTGACTTTCGATCCCAATAGAAACTTGAAAAAATAAGTTGTAATAGTGTGGTAATCTGCAGAAATGAAACTGTAATTAATGCAATTGTAATTAAAATACCAAAGCCTTCTTTAATTTAAATGGCAGTATATTGGTTAAAATAGCCAGCAATTTAGAGGATTAATGTATAATCCATGGTGTAAATTACAATCTTCTTTTGCCATTTTGGATATAGATTCTTGATACAAACAGGTTCTAGATGCAGAATACCTGGTCTTTAAACGCTGTCTCTACTATTTATTGAGTAAACTCAAATTTTAAAACTCTCTGTCTCCTCACCTGTAAAATGGGAATATTAGTAGTATCTTCCTCTGAAGGTTATTTTGAGAATGAAATGAGGAAATATTTGTAAATCTAGAACAGTAAGTACAAAAATACTATTATTTATTAATATTTTTATGAATTTGAAATAATGACAGCATACTCAACCTTCTCTTAGTCCGTGGCACCCAGGAAAATCTTTTAAAAAGGGAACTCTGGTTCAGACCCTTACCATATAACCCACAATAAAAGTCTGCTGCAACCTTTTTGGGTATGGGTATGGGTTTGGGATTTTCAATACAACATCTGGGATTTCAGCTAATAAGAATGTAAGTAAGCATCCTTTAGCTATGCTTGTCACAGTGGCTACTTATGTTCTAGCATGCACAGTTCAATATATTTCTGCTATGAGTTTATTAGAAAGGTAAGAGATGGCTAGGAAAAAATGGCAGATAGGTCAAGATAATTCTCCAGTTCCACTCCTCTTACTATTCTGGCTGGAAAAGCTGGAATCATTTAGATGATCATTTATTTAAATTCATCCTTGATCAGCTTCCTTGTTTCTACGGAGTACATGTAGGAAGTCTATGACACTGATTTGATTTTACAGGTCAGGAAGAATTTCTCCTGGTGTTACATCATTTTGTACCGGTGACAACACAACATAATTGCTACTTCAGGCAATTCTATAATGCATCAGTTGAAGAGTTAGAGGGAAGGGTTTGAGCAGTCAAATTAACCCAACTTCCATAACTTAAAAAGCCATTGCTGAATCGTTAGCACAATCCTGGGTGTCTGAATAATATGAAAATGTAGCTTGGTAAAATAACCCAGAAAAGCTTCTACTCATGTAGCAGATATCTCATAGTATAGAAACTAAGAGACAGACCAATAGAATATTTATTTCTTTTGAAGATCAGTAAGAATTTACTTTATTTCCTCTTCTGATGGCTCTTCTGACTCTCTCTTTATCTTCTTGTGGATAGAATTATAGTAAGAGTCTGCCAAATTCAGACTCAGAGAAACACATCTAACTTACGTTTTGATGTGGCTTTTTCTTCTCTATGACGGTGCTCAGTTTGGTTTCCACCCAGCACAAGGTGTTCTAACTGTCAGTCATACAAAGGGCCAATTAGGTCATCAAGTCAGTTTTTCTACCAGAGTAGGATAGATCTCTGTTAAGTTTTTTTCTTCTATTTTCCCCCAGGCTAGAATTGAACATGTTTCTTGCTATTTCTTGAGGGCAAAGAAGATAAAAATCAATAATAAAAGTAGATGTGGGTTTAAGGGGACTAGTGTCTTAAATAAGGAGGAGGCATTTCACTTAAGCAGTTGCTGAGAACTTTTTATTCCATTGGGTGATAAATGACTTCTCTTTCATTTTTCTTTTACTAGCAAAAAACAAACAAGCACTTTATCACCATGTAAAAGTCAGACCTAGAATTCTATCGTTGGCATATATATTTCCCCAGGGAAATACACCTGCACAGAATTCTTCTGATCTGTTGACAAATCCTTTGAGATTTCTCTTTTGCTTAAGAAGAATAAGAGTATTTAGAATATTGGATTTCCATATTTGGCTAAGGAAAAGGACGAGAGGGAGAAAGAAAGAGAGGAACTGGAAAAGTGTGTGTCTATGAATATGTGTAGGAGAGTGTGTATGGTATCTGTGTGTGTAAGTTTGTGTTAGGAAAAATATCAATTAGATTAAAATAATATATGGTTATGGATTTTTCCCCCTCAAAGGACATTAGCATTGGAGTGATGCTTAGAATAGTTGAACTGAACTTTCTAACATTACATAAAGATTGTTTTATTTGCCAAGGTTACCAAGGTTACCAAAATAGATTGAAGATGGTTCAGGGCTAAACCAGACTTCCTGATTTCTCGTTAAGTGTTTTCTCCTCTATACTACTCTTGTTCAAGATTATTTTTCATTTTCATCAAGAAGAGTGAGATTTCTGAATTATAAGTGATTTAGCCTGCGGCTTAGACCTGAATGACTGAGACCAGAACAGAGAAGATTTGTTTGTATCTTTAGCTCAGATAGGCTTAGAGAAGTCTCAGCTTCTGCGAGGAATAGTCTTTAAGCCAGAAGAGACTGAGATCTGTTATTTAAATCCTGATTCTTATGATGTCAGACGTGTACTCAGACATCAGGCATTTTAGCAAAGAAATGGGGAGAAGTTGGCAGCAGAATCACACCTCAAAACTGCATGATGTCTTAATGCAGCATCCTGCCTTTCTGGGACCCTACTGATTAAAACATTAAGAAAATTCATTTCTGAGCCAAATTAATTATAGTAGTAGATAATGTCCAAATAAATGAAAATAATATATCATAATAATATAATGATGTGTTTTGGACTCTGATTTCATCCAACCCTAATTGTTAAAATTCATCAGTAGTCAGCACTGGTGAGTCCCTTCTCATATTCTGATTTCTGTAGTAACTGAACAAGTAAGACAAGATTAAAATGAAAAAAGAAATATGTGTCTCTAATGGCAGAATTATCTCAGAATTTATATCAGAGTTATGATTCATTCTAAGCTTCATAATTATCCTTTATTATATGTGCTATGTTTTAAGAATGATTTTCTAATAAGGTGTTTCTATTTGATTATGATCGAGAATAAAGTTTCTGAATACAGAGGCTAAACCAATAAAACTTACAGATATCACAGCTGCTGTTTCTCCCATAAGCAATCTGCCAACAATAGCAATAATTGCACCAAGAACCTTTTACACTCCCTGAGAGTGTGCGTGGTGCCTGTCTTGGTCAGATGAAGACAGAGGCTTAGAGAAGGTAAGGTACCTGAATTTGCATACTTAGTAAGTGACAGATCTTAGGAAACCCCGGGAAGACTGACATCAGAATCCACAGCATTAAGCCCCACACCCCAGTTGTGTGTGTATGTGTGTGCACACGTGTGTACCGGTGTGTGTGTGAGGCCATGATGTGTGTCAGCAGGGAGAGAGGAGATAATGTGAAGGAGAGAATCAGGAAGTGATCGGGTGACAACAGCAGCATGGCTCTGATCAGTGTTACTTCTCTTGTCATTGAAAAGAAAGAGCTACAGACTGTCTGTATTTAGATGATCAGACGTGAGGACCTATTTATATTATTAATACTATAGTATTACTGTTATTTAAAACAGTAGTCAATATCCTGCTTGCAAAATGGCTTGGTTTTTATTGTTTAAAATTTTCTTGGCATTTGATTGAGTTAAAAATAGAGAAAGGGAAATCTAGATGTCTAAAATACCTAATATAAAATGTTAAGCACATAACTGCCATATGTAAAGTGTTATGTCTACATTTCTGTAATTTCTGGTCTACAGGGACTAGATTTGCACCATCTTTGGCAAAGCTATTTGACAAAATAAGAAATAAAACACTAAAGTGAACTCATTTTGAAAAAGTAAAATGGAAACAGAGCAGATGTCATTTTGTAAATGGAGAATAAAAAGGTTTCTGTTTGTCAGCATATGAAAAGTTTAAAATAATTTCACTTCATGAAGAGTAAGACTTTAAGTGATTATAGAATTGCTAATGGGTGAGAGAAACACAAGTAAATTTACCAAAGTTCTGTCGGTGTCATTTACACATTCAGTAGATCATATATTATTTATTTGCTAAGATAATGCATTATGCAATTAGAGCTATTCTTCTATTTTGTATCATTTAAATTCTATATTAAACTGCATTTAAATAAAATTTCAAACAATTTAGTCTACATCTATCACAACTGAAGATGGCAGGTGTCTGGGGTATAATATACGAGGCTTGATTTATTTCCAGTTTCTTGCTTGATAAAAATATTCAGAATTATCAATCCAGCCTGAAGAGAACTCTTTAAAATTATATCTTTACAGATAAATGTATCCTTTAAAAATGCTCCTTTTATCCTCACCTCCACCTCTACATCCCCTAGTCCATTTCCTGTCACTGTCATTGATGAAGCTTTGAATATGTGATTTTCCTAATTCTTAGCTGTAATATTTTTAAGTTGTCAAAATATGAGAATAAATCTACAGCATACATTGGATTTGGTGGCGTTGGGGGTATCAGGCAGCCATATCTTCTTTTTGATTACAACCAAGTTTCTTCTTCCTATTCTGTATAGTGTGTTGGGGTTCCTATGTGCACTGTTTTGCCCTTCGCAGTTTTCAGACTCTTGATCCAACCAAAGTCAATTAGAATCACAAACTTGAGCATGCCATCACAAAAAGATGCAAACACACTTAATTCCACTTAATTCTAGAAGAGGCTGTCAGACTGCATGTCACCTGTCAGAAGACCAGTGCCATTACCCTCCAGAATTTCCTGTTTGATTTCAAGCCTCGACCTCCCATCTTACCACCAATTTTGTATTTTTCAAAAACACTTTTAAAATACTTTTCTTGATTTAGATAAGCTGTAGCCAGTTTCTGTGATTTGCAACAAAAGAACACCAATATTGTAAGATCCTAGCATGTGTCTATATTGTTTTAACTTGGAAGTACTATAACATTGAGAGGCAGTGTGTTATCTGCTATCTACTCTCTGTCAAAGTATATCACTGAGTTGTCAAAACATGCTCCCCAAATCTATATCAAAATACCTCACTCTGGAGGAATCCCACCCTATACAGCCTTGATTTGGTATATAGCTTTGTGCCACATAACTCCTCAGGAAGAATGTTTAAATTTTTCGGCAAAGATTTCATTCTCCAGTATTTATCCAACAAAACAAAAGTGGTATATTTTATAAGGATAAATTTATCATTGCCTGGCAAAACATTGCCAAGGTCTGGAAGTTTAATGAAGGTCATAATACAATGTATTCCTTAAAATAGATAAATTGGTCACAAATTATGCTACTATGAGGAATGTTGCTTTTTTGTTGCTAATACTGGCTTCTTTAAATAGTTTTTGGTCTGAAATATTCAGATGATATTTAATAGAGCCTATTATGCAAAGTCAAATATTCTCAGACATTATGCATTGTAGTGACATGATTTTATCTTTTAAATAAACAACAACATATGCATCTTTACAAATTGAGAGTACTTCTAGGAAGAGCAAGTATAGAAATTTATGTGAACATTTTTCTTTGAACTTTATATCTAAAGACACAAGTTAAAATTACTAGAATTCCCTTGGGTCTTTCCCATCTATATAGTGATCTTAATACTTTGGCTCGTTTGATTGTTTCTAATTCATGCTCTTCCGTTAACTTCAAACAGAATCATAGTGTTAAACACAGATTGATTCAGGCCATGTCTCCAGAGAAATAGAGCAAATACTAAGCTAATCCGTGTAACTATACTGTATGTGTGACCTTCCTAAACTGGAGAGTGGC
Organism: Camelus bactrianus; assembly: GCF_048773025.1. NCBI lineage: Eukaryota > Metazoa > Chordata > Mammalia > Artiodactyla > Camelidae > Camelus > Camelus bactrianus. The sequence goes on from NC_133539.1 coordinate 43,142,383, forward strand.
AGCTAATGAAGACCAACGTGAGAGTGGCTGGCACGCCATATTTTAGCTGTTCAAACACATATGTACAGATTGAGTCCTGTTTTGAAGCCAGACGCTATTTTGTTTGTTTTCTGGATGGGGTGGGGGGTGGTACCACCGGCAGTACAACACTGCATGCAAAACAAATCAGAACGACAACACAAAAACACTTGCTCAGTACGTTTTGCGGTGGTGATGATGTTTACCCTTGTGGGTTTTTTGTGGACCTCACATCTTTGAGTGTTCTTCCTCTTATAGATGACATCTGAAAATGGTACCTGTTCAATCCATCATGGGATTGTGAAGGTTAATTTTAGAGGAAAATTGCTACATGGACTCAGAAATTGTTATTATTTTCTTGTTTCTTGTCTGAGGCTTTATCTACCATTCTGAGCTGTCATTTTATAATTCTAAAAAAAATATGAGAGCTGTTATCAGAAGAGGTGGTTTACCACCAGATATAAAATATAGTTTTTATTATTGTTGTTGGTTGTTTTGTTTTTGTTTTTAACTGAGCACTAAAACTGAGATGCTTTCCGTACGTGATAGTTGTGTGGCAGTGGATGAGCTCTGTGATAATTACAGGTTATAACTTATCATCTAGGGGTGATAATATATGGGCAGCAATTCAACACATAGCCTAGTCAAATACTTCTTATTTCTTCCCCAAATTATTTATTTATTTTTCCAATTAAAAGAAATTTTACCTACATAATTGGGTCAAAAGTGTACTACAATTGAGATACTTCCACAGTCAAGGGCAGATGCATAATACACCATCCATCAAACTTGCTAGACTCAGAAGCAGAATAGTGGGAAGGAAGAAAAACATCTAAGACATTCACAATTTTCCATCCTGCACTGCACAGGTACATACTCCATCTCTCCCTCATTATCATAGGTTTCCTGAAAGCAGAGGTTTAACAAAACACATTTTGATATCCTCACCATCAAATGGCACCTAGAGAGTGAAAACTCTGATATTTTTTATTTAAAGAATAAGCAAGTGATAATCATAACTTTAATAATGACAATAATAAAAAGATGATTTAGATCTTATGAAAATGGCCATGTGTCACACAATGTTCTGGTAGCTTCAGATTTGTTAACTCCTTTAATCTTCTCAAAAACCCTGTAAAGTACTCTTATCCCCACTGCACAGGCGGGCAAACACTTGCCAAAGTAACTCATCTAGTAAGAGATGGAAAGAGGATTTCAGTGTAGGCATTCTGGCTCCATAGATTTAAAATCTTAACCATTTTTTCTCTTTAATGAAAACAGTGATTATGGTTGCTTTTGAGCTATATTAGTTTTCTATCATTGCTATAATAAATAACCACAAATTTAGTGACTTAGCGCAACCCAAACTTACTATCTTACAGTTCTGGGAGTCAGAAGCCATAAAATTAAGGTGTTAACCAGTCTGCTTTCTTTCTGAAAGCTCTAGGGGGGAATCTGTCTCCGTCCCTTGTGGAGTTTCCAGAGGCTGCTCAGATTCCTTGGCTTGTGTCCTCCCAGTGAGCAATGGAATGAGTTCAATCCCTGCTCAGTTTTTTGTTTTTTTGTTTTTTAGTATTTTGAGATGTAACTGACATCTACTGTTCCATCAGTTTAAGGTATACAGTGTGTTGGTTTAATACACTTATATATTGCAATATGATTACCACTGTAGTATTAGCAGCAATCCCACTCCTGGATATATACCTGAAGGAATTAAAAATCAGTATTTCAAAAAGATACCTACACACCCATGTTCATTGCAGCCTTATTCATAATAGCCAAGATATGAAAAAATTAAGTGCCTATCAATAGATGAATTGATAAAAAAAAGATATGATAGATACACAGACACACACAGACATACAATGGAATGTAATTCAGCCATGAGAAAGAAAGAAATCCTGCTATTTACAGCAACATGATGGACCTTGAGGATATTATGCTAAGTAAGATATGTTATACAGTGAAATATAAATTTATCACTTACACGTCTTATCTAGAAAAGCCAAACTCCTAAGAACAACCTTTGTTTCTGTGTGGTTTCCTCCTCTAATCCTGACTTTCTTACCACCATCTTTAAGGACCTTTTAATTGCATTGGTCCTACTTGGCTAATCCAGCATAATCTCTCCATCTCAAAATTTTAAATTAATCAGATCTGCAGAGTCCCTTTTGCACTGTAAGACAACACATTAATGAGTTTGGGGAATTAGAGCGTGGGCATCTCTTCATCCTCTGAGGAGGTATTTTTCAGCCTACCACCATGACCAATAAGTATGTAAAAATTTTAGTAATAGCAGTCATGGTCTTACAATATCAACCAAAGCAGAGAAAGAATATGCTTCTGTTACCAGAATCAGAATTTCAAGACTTTATGAAAACATTTGAATTTGGGAGAATTCAAATCTTGCTGTCTCCCTTCTGCTCACAAATTAAGTGATTTGAACTTAATCAAAAGATAAATCAGTAAATTTTTTCCAGAGGTTTAACAACAGGATTGGGACAAAGCCAATTGCAAAAAACTTCAGATATGCTTCACCAAAAAATTCTAAAGCTCAATGTCTGATCCTTTTAACTGTTCAGGTCTTATGTCACTTGTTCTCAACACTAATATCACTGCTTAGAAGACAGAACCTTGTATAAATACCTGAATACAAAAGCCTGAGTGTCAAATTCTGATGCTACTCAAGGACTTTTCTCAGAACCCAAAGGAAGCCTTAAGGATGTCATTTTAATACATGATATTGATTATAACACATATATATGCATTAGTCTTTACAAAATGTTTTTACGTTCATTGCCTCTGTCCAACTTCACGGTAAGTCCGTGGGTTCAGTTAGGTAACTAGTATGTCCATGATCATTTTACAGCCAATAAAATTGTTCACCAATATAGACTCTTATAAGTAAGTAGTTGATCTTAGACTACAACTTATTTTATGATTCCTATTCTTAGTCAATTCTTAATCAAAGATATTTTGTGATCTTCTGCAATGTACCTATTTACAAAATTTTCTGTATTTGTTTCGCAAACAAGGAACTGTTGAATGACTATAGCATAAATGCTTAATTTTGTTTAAAAATATATGCATGATTGAAAAAGCCTTCATTGGGCAAAACAATTACTAATTAAATTTGACGTAGAGGAGACTCTTGTAGTTATCAGTAACACATGTATCTTTATTTAGATATATACACATGTTTTATATATTAAAATAATGAAGTTCAGAGGAAAAACATATTTTTGAATGAAGTATTAACTTCTGACGAAGTTTAAAAAAAATCTAAATGCATCCTTTCCTCCTTTTATTTTCCCTCATTTTCATCCTACCTTGGATTTCCCTGTTTCTCTTCTGAGGTGGACCACCCTCGTATCCTAGTACTTCAGCCTTTCCCAAATACTAGCCCATGATTTTTCCTTAATTTCTTTATAATAGCATTATTATTCAGACAATAAATCAACATGTGTCAAACATTATAGCAAGCTCTGGAGTCCCCGGAGATAGAATGATGAAGGAAGCAGTCCCTGTCCTTCAAGAATTTATTAGCAACCAGGTGTGATCTACATGTGAACATAGCTGATTACAATAAAAGATAAAATGCAAGTACAGCAGGGGCAGAAAGATATAACTTTTTTATCATCATTCTTGATTTCTTGTTCTCAGTTACTTATGGGGTGAAGATTTCTGATAGAAGATTTTAAAAAAGAGGTTAAAATTATTTTTATCACTATTATTGATATTGACTTATTCTTAACAGAAGGCTTAGTAGAAGAGGACGTATAAAGATGGCTTGATTTAATCTGAGGGCATGAAGTTTCAGGTTTTGCAGGAGATTTATAGTAGTCCCGTCCTGTCGTACAGGGAGAAATTCTAGTACTGTTCAAATCACATGATAAAGCTACAGATTGGTAGAAACACCGAGTTCTGTCTATAAATTTTTAGCACATGGTCCTAAGAACAGCATCTGATTAAGTAAGGTTAGAGCAGTGGTGCAAAAAAACATCACTGTGCGTTTGAAGCTTGTGGAGTGCTTATCAATGACTACAGAGATACCTGCTAGTTAATTTTGTTCATAGGGCTCAGGAATATGCCTTTATGAGAAGCAGTCTAGTCATTCTGACATATGGTTCAAAGAACTCACTTTGAGGAAAACTGTACTGAATATCCACAGGAATAAAAAAAACAAGTAAAAGTTCTCAACTGTTCTAGCATTATGACCATGTACACATGTATCTCCTGACAATCCCTAACACATTCAGCAAATTGCCCATTCTATTTAGTCACTCAAATGCCTGCCACGTCTAAGCCAGGAATGAGGTCCTCAGGATCAGCCTAGTATTACTTGGCCCAGTTCTAAATCCCCTGATTGAGACAGTCATCTATCCGAGGCTGGATTTCCAATTTCCAGGAATTTAAGCTTGGCAGTCACATTGATATATCCAGTTCTACATAGAAATTCTAGTGAATACTAAGACAAGCACATTTTCCACCTGAAATTCACCTCAGTCTAATGTAATGCTTGTTTTCCAGTTGATTATTGATGGGACTGACAATTTTTTTTTTTTTTTTTTGGCAAAGCCATTTGGATTGAATTCTCTAGGCAGATGGCTTACAAATGAGTGACATGTCACCACCTTCAGAATTTTCAGTGAGTGACATGCCATTACCTTCAGATTGCATATTTTGCACATTTTCAGTCACTCATTCTTTGTCAGTCAATATTGTCCATTATCCATTATATATATTTTAACACACACTGGCCTTCTATTGGAAGAAAACAGTATATTATATCCTCAGAGGAAAAAAATCATTTACAAAGAGGCTGAAAAATTCTCCATAATTATCTCCAAAAGGTAAACCAGAAAAACCAGTATTGTGCAGCAGAAACAGGTGATGCAAAGAGAGATGGGTGAACAGCTGTTATTTTCCAGTGTTGTTTCCATTTTACTTTTAAATTCATTCACATGCATTTTAGGGAAATTAAATTTCCTCTATTTCGTATTAGTTTTCACTGACACAGGAAACTTTCATTAGGACAACATTTTATGTTTGAAATCGTGCTCCTACTATTTTGCTAATGAAGCTAATATATGAGTTTGAATTTACGAAGAAGATAGCTGCAGATAATACTAAATGGTTTTTGAATAGGTTATCTTCTCTTTTTAAAATTTTATTTTTTATTGAAGTGTAGTTGATTTACCATGTTAGTTTCAGGTGTACAGCAAAGCAATTCAGTTATGCATATGCATACAGATATATTTTTTCTTTTCAGATTTCTTCCATTATGTTATTCTAAGGAATTGAATATAGTTCTGTGCTATGCAGTAGGTCCTTACTGTTTATATACTTTATATAGTGTAATGCGTATCTGTTAATCCCAAAATCCTAATTTATCCCTCCCCCACCCTTTACCTTTTGGTAACCATAGTTTGTTTTCTATGTCTGTGAGTCTATTTTTTGTTTGTAAATAAAATTTGTATGATTTTTTTTTGGTTCCACATGTAAGTGATATCATAAGATATTTGTCTTTCTCTGTCTGACTTACTTAATATAATAATCTCTAGGTCCATCCATGTTGCTGCAAATGGAATTATTTCATTCTTTATGACTGAGTAATTGAATAGATTATCTTCTAAAATAAACAATGATGTGGAGAAAACACATAGAAAAATAAAATTTGAAGAGAAATGGTACCATTTTTTAAAACTTCTTAGTGCAGGAAAATAATCCAATCCAATTATTCAGAGGCTGTTAAAATTAGAAAAAGAAGACCTGATTCCTAATATCGAGGAAGTTACAAAACCTTGATGTGATTCATTTTCTATTCTGCAAATAGACCTCATAAGGTTTGCACTGTCCAAGTTATCAAGTTGTGCTGAGGATCACTTAAAGTAAGCCACTGTTTCCTGAAATTATCTAATGAGATGTCTCACTTGCTGTGATTATGGGAGATTTAACTGCCTAGACCCTTTCACTGGAGATTCTGATTTAGAGGGGAAGGAGTGTGACTCCCATGTGTAAATGCTAACATGAGGTCTGAGTGAATTTTACCATTAGAGGAGTTTAGACGATATTGAAAGGATCATTCCAAATTTTTTACTGGGAGAAAGTAAGCAGCCAAGGGTTAAAGGCAAGGCTAATACTTAGCCAGAATTGGTTGGCGTGGCCTTAGTGGTTACAATAGTGAAAGACTTCTGATCGTGTTTTCAAATAACCACTCCTGGCAGCAGCCAGTCCCTCCTCGGACCACAAGATCCTTCTGTTCCCTGTTTCAAACAAAACTGCTGCTGAAGCATTGGTGGCTGTCACAGCAGGTGGCCTGCAGGACTCTGCTCTAGGCTTTAGCTGCAGTTTTCCTGGATTAGCCAGTACCTGTGCCATATTGGTTGTTAAATATTTTTTATAATATCATGCTTGGATCAAAGCATATGTTTAGTAAATCCATGGAGAGTTTGTCTAATACGAAGCAAAATTGTGCATGGTTTCTGGAGAATGTAAATAAAGCTTGGAAACAAATGAGCAGCACAAAGACAGAGTGCTTGTGTTATTTCAGAGGTTTTTGTTTGGGAGCTAGGCTTTTTCCTTCAATTTCAGAACATATTTCAGGGGAAAATTTGTATTATCCTGAATAAATTTAGTCATAATGACAGCTAATAGGAAAGAAACAGTAGGCGAGAGAGTGTGGAGTCTTCAAGGTAGAACTACCAGCAAAAAGAGACAGACGGACAGACAGAGACCTCTTCCTAGAAATACAGAATGACCAAACGTAGGCCAAACAATGAAATATGTGAAGATTGGGATTTATAGGCTATGAGGAATATGCTGTAAAGACAAATGTATTTTTGAGAAATTGCAGCAAGAGCAACAGAGCCTTCAAATAATTACTGAGTAAATTAAAAGCTTTTGAAACTGTGCTACAATATTGTATCATAAATATACAAGACATGCACAATCACTTTTCTAGAATTTCAGAAGCTTAGAGGTTTCAGAAGGTGGATGTGAACTTAGGCATGGCAGTGCAGTGAATAAGCATCACAGACAATTTTTAGAGAAGCAGCTGAGTGATCCTGAATTGCAGAAAAAAGAGAGGAAACATGGGAATCAACTGGGTGTTGTTCAAAGAAAGTATCGACGTCAGAGCCTGTAGTCTTGAGACTATAATAAGAGAACTTAGGCCAGGGAGACGGGGTGTAGCATCCAAGAACACCACTTACAGGTTGGTGGGCTGGGAACCCACACAGAGCCTACATGGAAAACCATAGACACAGGAGCTATTGTTTGCAGAATTTTTTCTTTCATAGTCACATATGATTTATTTCCAGTAAAACTTGGGACATCGCCATAAGTCATTGTTCAATTAGATCATTTCAGGATTTTTTAAATTTTATTTTTAACTGAAGTGTAGTTGAGTTACAATGTGAGTTTCAGGTGTTCAGCAAGCAATTCAGTTATATACATACACACATTTTTTTTCAGATTCTTTCCCGTTATATGTTATTACAAGAAGTTGAATATAGTTCTCTCTGCTATACAGTAGATCCTTGTTGTTTATCTGTTTTATATATAGTAATGTATATCTGCTGAGCCCAAACTTGCAGGAACACTTTAAGACTTTTTTAGGTTTCCTCTGCCATGACCTGTGACCGGTTAGAGTGCCAAGGACAAATGAAAAGGGAACATTAATGATCTCTTGCTAACACCCTGTTGAGGAGAATGCAATTGTTAAAGCTCACCTTGTAACTGAATGTGCCAACAATTAGTTGGGAATTTTAACTTAAATGCTTGGCATTTAATCTGTCCTTAGGTTAATGTGTGACATGATTAAGTTGTTTCCAGATTATTCCCCTTTGCTTGTATTTGTAAATAAAGAAAACAAATTAGGTAATACATGAAGTAAAGATGCCTCAGTCTGGAGACCACACGGTTCTCTAACTACTGCGTTAGGGTCCAGAGTGGGACAGCTTGACTTCAACCACTTCTACCTATTTCTCTGTAAGTAGACCTACAGGTAAATTCGTGCCAAAATAGAAAAGTGTTAACAGTAAAATTGTTTGATTTCCCTGAGGTTGAGTTGTGCTATTAATGTTCAGATAGCTTTCTTCTCTTCTTTCAGCCTCAATAGCTAAATGCATTTAGTCGCACAGATCTCAGTTCCAAGTTAAACTGAAACTGCTGATGAAACCTATGTTTACTCACAAACGTGCCTGAGACTCAAGAAAGGAGCACATTTCTTTATGCTTAAATTCGACAACAATATAAGTAGGACTCCTTGCTACTGAGTTCTCATTGTGTGCTCTAATCTATTTTTTGTTTGTTTCATAATTCATCGAGTAATTTGGGATATGATGTACGCTCATTGAAAATTTTATCTTCTTCCACCTCTTCTTATGGAAAATTGCTTCAGCTTCTAATTTTCTGTAAAGATTGACATTGTTCTGCTAAATCTCATTCCTATCCAAAGTAAAATATCTCCAAATCTACCCACTTCTGGCAATCCTAATTTACTATCTGTTTGTTTGACCCTACCCTAATTCACTTTCTCACATATTTCATTTCTCTGCTGTTAGTGAATGTTTTCACTGGATATTGTGTTTTTCTGCTACAAACATTCTAAAGTTTCTCACATGTTAAAGTTTTGTTTTCCAATCTAATTATAGGGAGACAATTCTCTTCTCCATGGATTTCACATTTCTGCATGTCTTACAAGCCAAGCATTGATTGACTTTATTTTGGACTATCTTTTCAAGGATGTTTGTACAGCAAATAGCTTTGGAAGAAAGAGATAGTGTCTCCCTCTGGAGCAAAGGGAAAATTTTGTTACCATGCAATATAATAATAATAATGTCTCCTTTCATGACAAAGGTCAAACAAGCTTAAGGCCCATTATAGATGGGTTCCCTAAGCTCTAGGCTCTTCCTATCTAATTAAAACCACTCTATGTGCAAGCATCTCACCTGACTGTGAGAAGTAGGGCTCAGGGAACTCATGCAAATTACAAGATTCTGCTGATACAGCTACTTCTGTGAGTAATAAAGGTTTTTGTCTCTGACCCAGAAGTTTGTGTCTTCGGCCAGCATTTATGAAACTGTGAAATGATAACTTACTAGCTTGCAAATAGAGTAAATTCTCAGACCTTTTACAGTTCTTGACAGGAACATGCCCTTAAGGTATCATTTCATATTATTCTCTTTTTTTCGCCATCCTAGTCATCAAAGAGTAACCTACGTGCCCTGCTTCCATTTGCTCATGCACCATACACTCTTTAACACAGGGAAGTCTAACTGCTTCCCCCTTACCATTGCTGAAATTTTTCTTCAGTGACACAAAATACACATTTTTTGTTGTATCCAGGGTTCTTTGAACAACTCCTAATAGTCTTTGCTCTTGCTCTGAAGCATTTGTTATGTTGATTATCTTGTACCACTTGAAACTCTTGATTGTAGTTCCCCTCTTGGTCTTCTGTCAGTCCCTCTCCGTCGCCATCGCTGACCCCTCTCACTCACATCTCGTTAGAGAGATCATACTTCCCGTGTATGACCATAAAGCTCTGGTTTTGATCAGTTCTTTGCTGATAATTCATTAGTAGCTTAAACATCTTCAGCTCAAAACCATATCTCCAAGTTTACCTTTTTCAAAGCCTTATTTTCACATCTGTACACTTGCTCATGACGTCTACCTAAATATCCCTGTCTGCAGTGTCTCAGACTCAGCACATACAAAGTCAGACATCTTTCAGCCTGAACCACCAAACTTACACATTTCTGGAAAGGATGCTATTATTCACCCAGTTACCCCAGTTTTAATATTGAGAAACATCTTTTATTTCTTTCCATATCTGTCTCTCTTGCTAATCCTTCATTATTAATTTTTTTTAATGTAGCTCCTTGTTTTTATTTGTTATCTCATTATCTTCAATCATTATCCTTCATTTCATCAATCTCATTCTTGGTATATTACATATATTTCAAAACTGGGGATCTGTTTTCTATTTGATGTATTATTAAATTGGTGATGATTTACTTTCCCAAAATACAACCACACTTTTTTTCATGTTCCAGCTCAAAAAATACTCTTACCTTTAGATGATAATCATCTGAAGTTGAAAATCATCACAATTATGTCCCAAGTTGCTTCTCCATTTTCCTCTCCTACCTCTGCTCTAAATAAACATATTCATCATTCATTCAACAAAAATTGATTATTATCTATTTTTCAGGCATATTACTAGAACTCAGAAAGCAAAGATGAACATAGTATCTTGCCTATTCTTAAGTACTAAGGAAAATAAATACTAAGAAGAAAATTGAACAGGAAATACTATAATGAAATGTTGTAAAAACATAGTGGCTTTTTTCATAATCTTGCTCATGTTGCTTTTCTGATACTGAATGTCACCTTTTTTTCTCCTCACTTACGTCTTATAATTTTATTAAGTTCAATGTTTAGCTCCAGTTTTATTTCTATATGAGTTTTTCCTTCATGATTAGAGCTCTGTTAATCTCTGTAGTAATTAGTACCAACACCATTCAATTTAAACTCAGCATGAATGATTTCAATTGTTACTAATCTTTTTCTGTGGCTTTGGTTCTAATATATGTATAAGATTATAAGTATCTCTAGGCAACTACGTTCAACTCTTAGTAACAAAGAAAGGGTTTATTTTTCTTATGAAGCAGGAAAACTAGAATCGAGGATTTCAAACAGTTGAGTAATCAACTCAGTGATACAGAGGCTGAGATGACTGTGATTTTATCAGCCTTTCAGCTATGATCTCAAGATACTACTCCAGCCATAACAAAAATCTTTTCCTTTAGCTAACTAATGGAAGAACAATGTGGTAGAAAGGTAGTGTCAAAATTAGGAAAAGAAAAATGTGCAGAGAGGAAGAATTCAAAATGTAAACATTTTTAAAAGTTCAGAGATATAAACGAGATTAATGGGCCCAAAGTATATCTGGTAGCTATCCTGAGCTGCAAGAATTGTAAAAAATATAAACTGTAACTCGAACATGTTGCTACTCATTGAAAAACTGCATCTATGAGGAAAGTGTACGTTTGGTAGGTCACTAGTAGGATCTACCACAGAAAGAGTATTTCTGTTCATAACTACTAATATTTGGTCATTGACATTCAGTGTCAGTCATTAGAAGTGTGTCCTGTATTTTCTACCCTTTACCAGTAGATGTCTGTTTCCGTAGTCAAACTACCACAAATATATGTCAAAAGAAAAAATATTGAAAGCAACCAGAAAAAAAAAAGTTGCATAGTATTTAGGAGAACAATAAGAATTATGGGTGGCTGCTCAGAAAACTAGAGGACAGATGACAAGAAAATTCCATTTTTAAAAGTACTGTAAAATATTTTTAAATACCAAAAAACATTTAAACTGTCATGTTGAAACTATCATTCAAAAATGAAAGCATAATAAAGTCATTTTCAGACAAAAGGTAAGAAAATTTGTCTCTAGCAGACTAATCATAAAAAAATATTAAAGCAACTTCTTCAAGTTACTATCTCTTTAAGACTTTAAAGATAGAATGCTAGTTATGTATTGTAAGGTTTGTAAGTTGTAGATGTAAACTCTATGACAACAACACAAAAACTGAGAGACAAATGGAATTATGCCATTTTATATATCTTATATTACTGATGAGGTATTATAACATTTATTTAAAAATAGAATCTGATAAGTAAAAGATATACATCTAGATATACATCTAGAGAAACCACTAAAAAATTAGATATAGCTGAAAAGTAAATACAGAGGATGAAAATAGAATTCTGAGAAATAATTCAAAAGAGTGTAAGAATCTCGAAACATTGTGTTGAATGAAAAATCAAACATGAGTGTATCCTGTACAATTCCATGTATGTAAAGTCCAAAAATTAAGTCATACTTAGTCTAAGCTGGTAGGTATCAGACAGCATAGACCATAGTTGCCTGGTGGGTAGGGGGGTGGGTAGGGTGTTAGCACATGGGTTTGTGATCAGAAAGGACAAGATACAACCTTCTGGGGGAATGGAAATAATCTATATCTTGATTTGCATGGTGATAGTATGAATACACAATTGTCAGAAATCATCAAATTGTGCACAATATTTATAATTTCATTATACATAAATTTTATCTCAAAAATCTGAGTTAAAAAAAATGAGACTCTTTCATCAGCTGTTACAGGCTATATTAGTTTCCTATTGCTGTTGTTACAAATTAACACAAATTTAGTGACTTAAAGCAACAAATTTATTATCTTATTTTTATAGAGGTCAGAGGTCCGGAATGGATCCACAGGGTAGTGTTCCTTCTGGAGGCTCTAGGGAAGGACCCACTCTTCTGTCTTTCTCAGCTTCTAGGGGCTCTCACATTTTTGGCTCATGGCCCCTTTCTCCATCTCCAAAGCCATCACTCCAACCTCCTTTTCCATCCTTACATCTCTTTTTTCTGACTTTTACACCCTTGCCACCCTCTTATAAGAACAATGTGAATTAATACATTGGCTCCCCCCAGTAATCCAAGATAATCTCCCCATGTTAAACTCCCTAGTTATACCAAATCTTCAAAGTCCCGTTTTGTCATGGAAGGTAATATATTCATGGTTGTTACAGTGATTGGGATCTAGACATCTCTGAGGTGAAGGCAAGGTCATGGGGGAAAGGCAGTAATGTGTGGCATCGTTCTGTCTACCACAGAGGCCAAATGATCAGACTAATTAAAGCCATTCCCAGGGTCGCTGACATCCACTGGGGAATGAAAACAGCTATGGACAAATCAGTCATAACCAGGCTGGTCCAAATATTAGAAACAGAAACTGTCAGCAAAAGTAAAATCTCAGTCTTTGTCTGATTCTCCCCCAGGGGCTGAGAACGGTATGCCTACATGCAAAAACCTTACGATGTGCAATTCTTGCAGAAAGCAGTACAATCATCCATACTGCTGCACTATATCATAGCATAGACACTGTATTCAAAGTGCTGGGTAGGCATGTTCCGGAGGTGATGCCTTTTGTGCATCTTAGTGAAATTGCACTGTGCACCTTCCTGGTAGCATGCCCTGCATCTCGTTGTGCTCAATAAATATTTGACAGTGACCTCAACAAAGAGAATGACTGTGTTACTAATGACATCCATGAAGTGGACTCATAGAGACTGGCAGAAGACACGATGCTGTCCTGAGCACATGAGTCACTCCCAGGGGCACCTGGTTTGGGAAATATGGCAAATTAATAATATTTAGTCAAATACTCAGGTATTTTACAAAAACCAATATCAAGTCACTATATGAATTCATTATTTTAAAAACAGTTTGTTCTTTCATGGAAACCAACCCTTTCTTATCCCACGCTCCTTGCACCCAAATGCATTTTGACTGTAGATACTGATTCCAGGGAGGGTAAAGCCCAATTAATTACTAACTTCTCCAGAATTTACAAGCCCCCTCAAAGATTATACTCAGCAAATCTTGTTCTGTTAACACTTGGAGTCTGTTAAAACAAGCAAAAAGCTTTCACCATTTCAGTTAAACTAACCTGACCAATTTAGGAGTTACAGACACATTAGCTCCACAAATTAAGCTTTCTATTCCTATGGGTCTTTTACTGGTCTTATTTATTCAGCTTAGGTTTGTGAGAAGAGTTGTCTGTCAGCTTGCTCTTCTTTAAACCTATATGTCTCTTGGGGAATTTTATCTTAGAAGCCTTCATATACATAATTACTTATTTTCTTTTCAGAAGCACAAAGCATCTAGTCATTTTTTTACTTTTAAGGCAATGTATCATTGCCCTAGTTTTTGCAGTGACAGAACTTTGAATCAACAATTAACTATTTACATCTCTGTACTCTTTAGTATTCGTGACATAAACATGCCCAAATTACTAGAGAACAGCTGGTTTAAAGAGTATGTTTTTTCTTCTTTGTTTCTCTGTTTCTTTGTTTCTTGGTTAACCAAAGACAATGACTACAATAACTGCATATTTATGTAATTAAACAGGTCACTAGTGAATTTAAATTGAGGACAATATTAGACTTAAGGGGTCAATTCTCTAGCAGTCAGTAAAAGAATAGCTTCTTTTGTTGTTGAATCAGGCTCATTAGGATTGAGAAACCAATTATGTTTGACAGGAATTACACGTAAACTAATAGGAAATTTAAGAGTTTTTTCTCCTACCCTTGGAGAATACTTTGATCATTTTTTTATTAAGAAGTAGTTTGTGGTTCAAAGTAGAGTTTTCTAAGCAATTATGAGATCTTCTTATGCATTAGGGAGGATATGGCTTTCTTAATCTACACATGTAATTTCGTGAAAATTGGGCCATCTTTTAAGTGAATTGTGAAAGTACGATACAGCAGGTGATTTTCAAAGCTCAACTTAGACCATTGTCTCTCATCCTCTGGCTTCAAATTTTATCACTTCTAAATAAAAGCAGACAGGGAGAAGTTCTGTCTCATATTCAGAGGACATCCCATGGGCTACGTGAGTAGTTCACTCCAACACTTAACAACCCTCATATTTCCTCCTGTGTACTAATTTCCTCTGGTCTTGCTGCACTGGAATTAGAAGACAGTATGTCAACATTACTCTGTAATGAATCTCTAAAACTCAAATACTTACAGACCTTGTTTACCCAGCCAAAACTAAATGGCACCCAGTTTCTTTGTCCTCCTTAAACTAGATCTTATTTTAGGAACTCTTTTAATCAAAATGATGGTTTTCTTTAAGTTTTCCCTGATCTTCTTGGATTTATTTATTTTATAATTTGCCTATGCCACTTCATCTCCAACTCAATATATCTGAAACTCAAGTAAATACCTAATTTCAAGAAAGATCAGTTTTTCTTCTCTCTTCTATCTCCTTACTTTTTCCATAAATATGCTATGCTTCTTTTTATTTTATTTTGTATGTTACTCCTATCTGTATGAATTTTCTTATCCACATTATCTCTCTTCCATTCATGTCTTTTTTAGACCTGAAATATATTTAATCCCCACCCACATCAATTCCCTTACATTTACAAGGCATCCACAGACACTTTTGGACTCATTAGTGTCCCTTTTCCAAATGTCTATAGCACTTAAGCCACAAAACTTAAAAGTAAATTATCTTACTGTTACATATAAATATTATGTACAGGGCATCCTGTTAGTCCTAAGAAGTAAAAATATGATCATAAGCAATACTATGCAGATGGCAATTATGTAAGAGGGCTTGATCTGTAAGTGGGGTACCAGTGGTAGTTACTTTTAGTAGTAAGAAAAAAGACTCAAAATGGTAACTGACTTGGCCACATTAGATTATATTATAAAAATTTGAGTAAAGAATATTTTAATGATTTTGTGTGTGTGTTTGGGTGGGGGGAGGCTCCTCTCAAATTCTAAATCAATAGAGAAATGGACAAAGGAGTCCGACGTAAGGAGATCAAACTATTCATTTTATTAGTTGTAAAGCTGATACCAGAAGAAGACTAGATCTGCTGACACAAGAAGCTATCTGACACTCCCTGCCCTCTTCATTAACCAGACCTGCTCAGGAGCAGGCAAAGCTGAGCAAAAACAGATTCTCCTTTCACTCAGGGACAGGCTAGTTACTGCAAAGGAGAGGAGAAGGAGTGTAGCTTGAGAGCAGGCTGCTCCCAAGGAGAGAAAACTGTAAAGGGACTGAGCCACACCGGCTTATTTCCCTTCCTCAAGATCTCCATCAATCAGGTAAATCACTTTTCCTCTCATGGTGAGGATTCAGTGAAGGGATGTAGAAAAAAGCGCTAAAAGCCACCTCCAAAATCTTTGACTCCAAGGGAAAATTTTCCTCCCCTCCAGAGAAATATGCAGGTGAGAGATGAACACTTCCTCTTTCACTGGAAGCTCTCACTGGAGGGTGGAACTGGAGTTGCTTTATAAAGAAGATGTGGAGGAATGTGCGTGGCCTGATCATGGGTGTGGAGGCCAGGAAATACAGTCAGAGCTTGAGCAGCAAGACTTTGTTGGACTTTTTCTCCAGGAGTGGAGATTTTTGTCTTATTACCCCAGAATTCATGTCTGACATCTTCATCTGGTTTCCATGAGCCTTTTCCCTACAAACACCATAATTCCACTTATGAACAATAATTATGTCAGGTATTTGAATTTGCTCCTCTGAGAGTCCTACATTAGGATAACGCTCAGTTAATGATGAGTCCTTTGATCTGTTTCTTTCTCATCTCTTCAACCCCATACTCTTCTTTTCTAGTCATTTATCAAGGCCTGCCAGTTTTCCTCCATGGAATTTTACATAACTGTCCTTAACTCTCTTCCAGACCCACCCTCTTCTAATTTAATCAAAGCACCATCAGATCATCCCAAGGCTACTGCAATTATCTGCTGATTGAACTCCCTCCCTCAAGACTCTTGGTAATGCAGTCCATTGCATAATGCATTGCCTGATTAATCTTCCTAAAATGGTATCTTGTTCATGTCAGACCCTGCTTAAAATCTGCACACTTCTCTATAAAATTCTAATTCTTTAGTCCCAAGTGTAAAAGCCTCACAAGTTGGTTGCCACTTGCTTTCATTCAAAATCTGTTTACTAAGTGCCTAGCACATTAATAAAACCTGGGTACTTTAATTTTCTTTTTTTTTTTTTAACTTAAAAACTGAATGAAGAGGCTTTTGCAGTTCAGTCTACACCTTAAACATGTGTCAGCTTTGGTCCTTAGTTCATTCATAGAATTCCATAAAGATGACTTTCTAAGGGAAAAGTGAATATGCAGAAGTTTCAGTCTCCCCCATCATCAAGGCACATTGGTACAAATCAACTTCATGAGATTAATACTTCTTAAAATACTTATTGCATGTAATGGGAGAATGACCTATATCTTCAGTTTCCTCTTGTTTTATGACTGTATATTGATGAAAACACAACAAATAATGCTAAGCAAGAATCACTTATCCATTCAGCCTGTTCTCTTTTGTTAAGTAACAGAATCTTATAATCTTTAGAAAAATGTATAGATGTTTTCCCATTTTTCATTCCCCAAAAGTATTTACATTAAAAATACAAGGGTCATAGGAATCACTGGACACTTAGCCATGTCATGGAAAGAAATATGCAAAAAAAATAGTAATGCAGCCAAATTGACAGCTTTTAAAATAACAACAACAACAAAAAATTGAGGAAGACAATATAGAAAAACAGTTGTAATATTAATTAGTATTTCTTTGGGGCATATTTTTAAAGCTTTTCTTTTGATTAGGCAAATTAAATTTGCCTCTGAGCCTGCATTTCTTTGCATTCTCTAGGAGAAGTTATTACGTGCATTAAACAAGATAACATTGAAAGAGATTTTTCTACTCATTAGAGTGAATTTTCTGTTACGACCATCTCAGTCCTGCAAGTGACAAGAGATTTGCTTTCCCATGAGGCTGACTGCAATTTCCTATTTGCTATGACTTCTCACATTTAGACATGGCCATGGCAGGAAAGCAGATACTCAGCACGTTCAGAGTCCTGCTGCTCTAAATATATATGCCCTTGGCCTCGTGCACACACCATGCATACAAGGTATATAGGCCAAAGGCATTTTGACAGCTGCTTTCCAAAGCTGGAGAGCAGGGATGCTTGCTTCAGGCAATAGCCCACAGATGCCAACTTCATCTGGGTTTCAGTCTATTTTCAGTGAAGTGGGTTTGGGGACAGAATAAGTGCAGGGTATGTTCCTCTCTTTTGTGATGCGAAGAGCACACGTGCACACTCTCTCCGTGCTTAAAGGTAGGGGAAGTTGGGTAAATTTTATAATTTAAAATTAAGCTGGGTTAAATGTAAATGTTTAAATTTAAATAGGTACGTGGCTGGAAATCTAATTATTTGTACAGGGCAGAAGTTGTGTCTTATTTCATTATTATTTTAATAACTTTATGGTTATGTAGATGAACAGGTACAAAACATCGGTTAAAAAACAACATACATTCATTGAAAGTAAAACCTGGAACAGAATTGTATTAATTGTAATCACTGCTTTTGCATTGGTTTCTAAATTATTTCTGGATACCCCTGGGATGTTCTTAGAAAAATTTTGTAAGAGGGAAATCCTTCCCTGAGATATTCCTTATCACTGCTTAGACTACACGCGGAACTGTAAATCTCTACTATTCACAACTCTTCCCTTTTCCTTCTATCTCAGCTAAAGGCCGTATTTGCCTCAACGTAATGATATACAGTAATTCGCTTACTGATTTCACTTCCTGATACTACTAAGTTTCAAGAGACCCAGCTAGGAAACATGAACGTCATCTTTAAATTCTCCCTTTCCTGTGCCCCAGATCATTTGCCCAGTTTCATAATCTACATGTGTGTTGGCTGAGGTATCTGTCAAATCACATTGTGTTACTGTTTCCCATTCCTGTTACCACACTTCCTTGGGCTGCCATCACTTCTCACTTGGACGACTGTGATCACTTCCGAACCAGTTATCCAACCATGGTCTCTCATGCTCAGTTGCCAGAGCTCTCTCTCCAACGTACTGCTTTGGTACTGGGTTATGTTATTCTCTGCTTAAAAACCTTTCTTACTGCTTAGAACATTTAAAATACTCACAACTGAGGCAGGTAAAAATGTCTCCTCTCCTCATGGGACTGTCACTCATTTGATGAGAGAGCTTTATAGAAGTAAGAGTCAGGATTGACATGTTTGAATTGTGCTAGATACTGTTTTTTTGCCCAGGTAAGTTAAAAACACTATTTGATAGAAAATGTGATACTTGATCTTGGCCTTAAAGAATAAGTAGAAGTTCACCAGGTGTAATTGGAAAATCAGGAGAGCAAAATAATATTTTAGGTGTGGTGAAATTATATGAGCAAAGGCAAAGTTATTTCAAAGTATAGTATATGTTTAGAGAATAATGTTTACATTGATGTACACAGAGCAACATTTCCCAAAATACGTTTCAAGGAATATCAGTCCTGCAAGAGATTCTATGAGAAAAAATGGCAGACTGGTGAGATCCAGGGCTAACTTGGTCTGTGAAGTTCGTCAACTTTTGTTTGTTTGTTTTGAAACTCACAGTGAATCAACATTATTAAGGGCTCTGAAATGTTTTTGCTTTTCTTTAAAATTTATCCAGAATTCTGCAAATCTCTTACCTTCCTATTTTAAGTAAGGCAACTGTTAGTATTGCTCTGAATGAACGTGGTTATATAAAAACTGCTTTGGGAAATTGAACTGAACAAATACAAATAATTCCTGGGGTTCTTGCACTAAGACAAACATGTAAGTGTCATGAAATAACGAAGACAATTTTTATGTAAACGGAAACACTTGATGAGACTATATATATAGTGTGGCCTAAGACAGAGTGTTCTGTATTAAAGACATGACATTTTCTATTCACTTGTAATTTTTGTGGAGGAAATTTGGCAACATGAACCATAAACTATGATGCTGTCTTTTCCAGCATACAAGAAGATAGGGTTGGGGAAAGGGACAGTTGGAAGTGAAAGGTACTGGTCACTGTAACTGACATTAACACATCAACTCTATTGGTAAATTTTACATAAAAAATGGAAATTACCAGCATTTTTATTGCAGACAGTAGAGAGTAGTTCATAACTGAATTGTTTCAGTTGCCCAGTTGGGTACCACTGAGTCCAGAGGGGTGAGAATTAAGCAATTGTATATTGTACTATATTCACACTGGTTATGGATCTACTTGGAATTCATCCCCTTCTACCACTTAGTAACTATCAAATTCATTTTTATATTATCTCAAATTCCTTTCCACCTTTCAAAGACAGATACCACTCAGGATAATTTTGCTTGACTTAGACATGCAGGTATCATCTGAGTTCTAACGCAGTTTATCTAACAGCTTCAGTAGTTCCTTCACTGGGAAATATGGGCAATCACAGTAACTACCCTTGTGGAGTTTGGTGCAGATTAAATAATACATGGAAAGTGCTTGGCATGGCCTCTGGAGCATAATCACTCAGTACATATAAATTACGGTGCTGATCACGGCCATGTTGACGATGTTGCTAACGTCCTGTCAAGTGAACAGGATTTATAAATATTTATATTCCTAATTATTTGACATGGTATAAGTAGAGTTCACACATGAAGACACTTGGTCTGGTTAAAGCTCTTTAAATTTGTACAATTATATAGACTATGTGAGAAAGAGCTTTTAATATAGTTATTTTAATTATAACTGTTACTTATTTAGCAATATTATTTGGTGTCATTTAACTTGTCTGGGTTAAAGCTCCTAAGTATGTCTTGAGTTGAAGTCCTTGCTTATGGATTTATTTCCCCTGGATTTTGTTTGGTGTATACCACCCAAAACAGAGACAGAAACAAAGACAAATGAAAACGAAGCAGAAGAGGAAAAGATGATGAAAAAAGTCTCCACTTATATAAGCAACAAACGCTGATTTTCTGTTCTTCTCTCCAATTCAGATACTTACAGTCCTTGGTGATTTATATTTAGATCAGGGGATGAGAAGAAAAAACCTTTGAGATATACTTCCTGGCTGTCAATATTCTTATGATGTTCTTTTAGCAAGACACACCCAATTATTTGGCAAAGCGTCCCACTATTCATTTATTTTGAAATTTTGAAATTGTAAGTCACTCCTCAGACATGGTAAGGAAAACCTATAGAACGATGATGGAGGCAGGCACACTACTGTTGAGAGGCAGGGGGACGCATCTTTTCTGGCAAAGGAAGAAAATCTGCATGAAAGATACACAAGCTTTAACGAATATGAGCAATGTAAGCAATATTCTTGTACAATGGGAATTGCTTAATTCAGAGAAAAACTCAGTGTTTAGTTTCTGGTTAATTAAAGAATATACAGGGCTCACCATCATAGCTACCCATCAGATTACAATTCCCCTAGGTGTCATGGCCGTTCCATTCTTCATTTCCATTTCCCAGTCTTTTTATCATGGCTAAATGAGAATAGAGTACCATACTCGGGATGTTTCTGGAAGGATTGTGAAAGGGTTATTCCTCCCTCAGAAAGGGAATTTCTAGTTTGAAGATACAGCGTCACTCCACTTGACCTCCAGGGTGCCGACATCATGCACAGAACTTTGTGCAGCCAGTCAAGCTGGTCACCACTGTGCAGAGCAGGTCAGGCTCTGGGCAGGCATGTTGTAGGTGCCAGGCAGGTGCACGTGGAATTCACGGGGGGCACAAGCAGCTCCATCATCCTAAGCATGAAGCATGAAGACCCTTTGCGCCAGGACAGCGTGCTCACCCTATTGGAGTTGGAGGGAGAGCAAGCAGCTGGTAGGTTGCTCTGAACTTGGGATGGGTCCGCAAAGTGTAGGTGGACCACTTGGTCCACGGGGATCATCTGCAACTGTAAATAAGATGTTTTATTGTAAGCAAAAACATAAAAATAAAAATATAAAAAGACATGGCTGTTGTGGAGGGTGTACCCTGCTTTGTCAACCAAGGCAGGAAGTAGGAGAGAATAAAGATAATTCAAAAAGATAAACAAAAATTAATAGGAGTCTCTTGGCATTCTGGACCATGGTTCAGTCATCCCTAGTACCAGAGTAACTCTATCCCTCCTATAAATTTAGTTAGGTTGAATCCATAACTGTCTTCTTTATGTTTAAAGTGATTTAGATGGCCACATAAAACGTCTTGAATGATAGTGAAATGAGTAGCAATCTTGTGGTATATGTTGGAGATGTTTTGTTGTTGTTTAGTTTATAATTGTCCTTTAGTATCTTTATATAATTTAAATATATTTAGGAAAATTAATTATGTTCCTTATTGAAAGGAAGAACCCTTCTGTTGTCATCCAATTTATCTAGAATGTTAAGTTTTTAGTCTCCTTTCATTTATGTTTGTTATATAGGATTGCTACTATTAAATATATTGCTTAAATAACAATAAGTTACTTACTGGGAAAGAGTTAAACTATACCGAACAGTTTCATGATATGGCACCTATAAAATATTCTCTCTTCTGAATGTAGTATTATACATATTCAAATAGTGAACACAATATTTCTCAAACAAGGAGTATTTTAGCTCTGAGATGGTGCATGTGATTCTCCAGTTGCCATGATAACTAGTTTTTATTTTACAAAACCACAGATGTACGAAGCAAAAAAAAAAAAAAAAAAGACAAGAAAACGGCAATTTTTCCAGAAATGGCACATTTTGTTTAATCCAAACACTGAATTTCTTTTCGTTGCAACTGATAACTTTTCGATCTTTATTATAAATAAAACATAAAAAAGACTTTAAACTTTAGATTTTGCAATACATTTTAAAAGAAAAATCTAATACGTTTAGATAATGTACTAAGTGACCTCATCTGAAATCAGAAGGTGCCTGAGTTACCTTACTCATTCTCTGCTTTCTGAGGTTTCATTTTAGGCACTGATGAAATTCAGAAAATGCTTCTCAGATCTGTTGTGTTTATAGAGAATGGTCATTCTGAAATGAAAGCTGAGATGTATTTTGCCTTTACGTGTACTGCCTCAAATAATGTCCTGTTTACATCTCTTAACAAAGTGCCACCAATGCTCTTTATTCAGCAAGGAACAGAATTCTATCTCTCACCCTTGTAGATTCCCCAGTGCCTTCAGAATATTCATATTAAATATAAGATACTAAAATATGTTTAAATATGGAGCAATTATCGAATTTTGAGGTCAGTTCTAAAGAAGCATTGACTTTTGTTTGGAAGGCCAAGCCTCAGTTTTGACTAACTTTGCTTCAGAATTTTATATATTCATTATATATATATGTATTTTTATTGTTATAAAGTATTTATAATCCAGGTAAGAAATTGTTGAATTATGTCTAGTCTCTACATTACACAGCTATATGTGGTACAATTGTGAGCAAATATAACTTCGATGCATCCTCAATCATTATGTGATATCTATTTCTTAATTCTCTGGAAATTAAAAGAATCCTCAGTTTGCTCAACAACAAAACTCCTCACAGAGCTCAACAGCAAGATTCTTCTCTTTATATTGATCTTCAGTTAAAGATAGTTTAAAGACATTTTTCTAGAAACCCATCCAGTAGCCAACAAGAACACCTTTGTTCCTCCAGAAAGTACCTACTGGGTCTTCTTACATGAAATTCCATGCCGCTGACCCAGTCTATGAAAAAGTAATAGAACACATTATTATCTGTTTTTCCAGTTCTGACTCTTAAGTTTTTTTATCCTTAAATTTTACTTGATGTTCCTTCCTTCCAGAGAAGCTAGTGTTCAGTCTGTTTTGAGAGCCTCCGAGTGTGTGATGGTAGAGCCCTTTGAGATGTTTCATCTGAGAGAGTGATTAAAAACTAAATAGGCAGGGAATATCTTCTCACCCACGTCCTGAAATTAGTCTGTAATGAAATCACAGAATTAGTACGTGTGCTATCTACATCTTTAAAAAGAAAAAAATATGAAAATTTGTTATGGAAAATACAATTTGATCTACACAGTGAGTCACAGAAACATTTCAGCAGGTTAATTGTGTATCTCCTGCATTTTCTTTTTAATCTGCCTCTCCAACTGCTAGAAGCGTGGACAAAATTACAAGCATTTCTTAGAGCTTTGTAACTCCTTGTGGACCAGGAGTATCAACATCCCCCAAGAGTTTTTTAAAAAATGCCTAATCTTAGGCTGTGTTCCAGATCTGCTCACTCTGAATCTGCATTTTACCAAAATACTCAGGTGATTTTTCTTTTGCACATTAGATTATGAGAAGCACTGCCCTAGAGGAGATGTAGATATTTATCACTTGTCTGCCGTTTCTGCCTAGATCCCCAAATGATCACAAACAAAACATCAAATAGCTCAAAATTCCACCTCCCTGAGTCTATGCACCTGGACCAGCGTGGACTGGAATGAAAGATGTGAGCAAGCACATTCAAGTCCTGTATGGGCCCGGCGCTCAGTGCGTGCACGTGATTCTTTCAAATCTAATTTTTCTGTCATTCTTTGGCAGGTAATATGGTCCACACTGATGTTATTGTTGTTAATATTTTTTTAACATTTTTTATTGATTTATAATCATTTTACAATGTTGTGTCAAATTCCAGTGTTCAGCACAATTTTTCAGTCATTCATGGACGTATACACACTCATTGTCACATTTTCTTCTCTGTGAGTTATCATAACATTTTGTGTATATTTCCCTGTGCTATACAGTGTAATCTTGTTTATCTATTCTACAATTTTGAAATCCCGTCTATCCCTTCCCACCCTCCACCCCCCTGGTAACCACAAGTCTGTATTCTCTGTGAGTCTATTTCTGTCCTGTATTTACGCTTTGTTTTTGTTTGTTTGTTTGTTTTTGTTTTTGTTTTTTAGATTCCACGTATGAGCAATCTCATATGGTATTTTTCTTTCTCTTTCTGGCTTACTTCACTTAGAATGACATTCTCCAGGAGCATCCATGTTGCTGCAAATGGCATTATGTTGTCGGTTTTTATGGCTGAGTAGTATTCCGTTGTATAAATATACCACATCTTCTTTATCCAGTCACCTGTTTTTGTTTTTTTGTTTTTTTTTAACAATTTTTACTGATTTATATTCATTTTACAATGTTGTGTCAAATTCCAGTGTTCAGCACAATTTTTCAGACATTCATGGACATATACACACTCATTGGCACATTTTTTTCTCTGTGAGTTATCATAACATTTTGTGTATATTTCCCTGTGCTATACAGTGTAATCTTGTTTGTCTATTCTACAATCTTGAAATGCCAGTCTATCCCTTCCCACCCTCCACCCCCCTGGTAACCACAAGTCTGTATTCTCTGTGAGTCTATTTCTGTCCTGTATTTACGCTTTGTTTTTGTTTGTTTGTTTGTTTGTTTTTTGTTTTTTAGATTCCACATATGAGCGATCTCATATGGTATTTTTCTTTTTCTTTCTGGCTTACTTCACTTAGAATGACATTCTCCAGGAGCATCCATGTTGCTGCAAATGGCATTATGTTGTCAGGTTTTATGGCTGAGTAGTACTCCATTGTATAAATATACCACCTCTTCTTTATCCAGTCATCTGTTGATGGCCATTTAGGCTGTTTCCATGTTTTGACTATTGTAAATAGGGCTACAATGAACATTGGGGTGCAGGTGTCATCCTGAAGTAGGGTTCCTTCTGGATATATGCCCAGGAGTGGGATTCCTGGGTCATATGGTAAGTCTATTCCTAGTCTTTTGAGGAATCTCCACACTGTTTTCCATAGTGGGTGCACCAAACTGCATTCCCACCAGCAGTGTAAGAGGGTTCCCCTTTCCCCACAGCCTCTCCAGCATTTGTCGTTTGTGGATTTTTGAATGACGGCCATTCTGACTGGTGTGAGGTGATACCTCATTGTAGTTTTGATTTGCATTTCTCTGATAACTAGTGATATTGAGCATTTTTTCATGTGCTTTTTGCTCATTTGTATGTCTTCCTTGGAGAATTGCTTGTTTAGGTCTTCTGCCCATTTTTCGATTGGGTTGTTTATTTTTTTCTTATTGAGTCATATGAGCTGCTTATATATTCTGGAGATCAAGGCTTTGTCAGTTTCACTTGCAAAAATTTTCTCCCATTCCGTAGGTTTTCTTCTTGTTTTACTTCTGGTTTCCTTTGCTGTGCAGAAGCTTGTAAGTTTCATTAGGTCCCATTTGTTTATACTTGCTTTTATTTCTTCTAGGAGAAAATTTTTGAAATGTATGTCAGATAATGTTTTGCCTATGTTTTCCTCTAGGAGGTTTATTGTATCTTGTGTTATGTTTAAGTCTTTAATCCATTTTGAGTTGATTTTTGTATATGGTGTAAGGGAGTGTTCTAGCTTCATTGTTTTACATGCTGCTGTCCAGTTTTCCCAACACCATTTGCTGAAGAGACTGTCTTTATTCCAATGTATATTCTTGCCTCCTTTGTCGAAGATGAGTTGACCAAAAGTTTGTGGGTTCATTTCTGGGCTCTCTATTCTGTTCCATTGGTCTATATGTCTGTTTTGGTACCAATACCATGCTGTCTTGATGACTGTAGCTCTATAGTATTGTCTGAAGTCTGGGAGAGTTATTCCTCCAGCCTCTTTCTTTCTCTTCAGTAAAGCTTTGGCAACTCTAGGTCTTTGATGGTTCCATATGAATTTTATTATGATTTGTTCTAGTTCTGTGAAATATGTCCTGGGTAACTGGATAGGGATTGCATTAAATCTGTAGATTGCCTTGGGCAGTGTGACCATTTTAACAATATTGATTCTTTCAATCCAAGAGCATGGAATATCTTTCCATTTTTTAAAGTCTTCTTTAATTTCCTTCATCAGTGGTTTATAGTTTTCTGTGTATAATTCTTTCACCTCCTTGGTTAGATTTATTCCCAGATATTTTATTACTTTGGGTGCTATTTTAAAGGGGATTGTTTCTTTACTTTCTTCTTCTGTTGATTTATCGTTAGTGTAAAGAAATGCAACTGATTTTTGAACGTTAATGTTGTAACCTGCTACCTTGCTGAATTCTTCAATCAGCTCTAGTAGCTCTTGTGTGGACCTTTTAGGGTTTTCTATATATAGTAACATGTCGTCGGCATATAGTGACACTTTTACCTCTTCTTTTCCAATTTGGATCCCTTTTATTTCTTTCTCTTGCCTGACTGCTGTGGCTAGGACTTCCAGGACTATGTTGACTAGGAGTGGTGATAGTGGGCATCCTTGTCTTGTCCCAGATTTTAGTGGGAAGCTTTTGAGTTTTTCACCGTTGAGTACTATGCTGGCTGTAGGTTTGTCATATATAGCTTTTATTATGTTGAGGTATGTTCCCTCTATACCCACTTTGGTGAGAGTTTTATCATAAATGGGTGTTGAATTTTATCAAATGCTTTTTCTGCATCGATTGAGATGATCATGTGGTTTTTGTCCTTTCTCTTGTTGATGTGATGTATTACACTGATTGATTTGCGTATGTGTCCCTGGGATGAACCCCACTTGGTCATGATGTATAATCTTTTTTATGTGTTGTTGGATTCTATTTGCTAAAATTTTGGTGAGGATTTTGGCATCTATGTTCATCAGTGATATTGGCCTATAATTCTCTTTATTTGTAGTGTCTTTGCCTGGTTTTGGTATCAGGGTGATGGTGGCTTCATAGAATGAGTTTGGGAGTATTCCCTCCTTTTCAATCGTCTGGAAGAGTTTGAGAAGGACTGGTATGAGTTCTTCTTTGTATGTTTGGTAGAATTCCCCGGTGAAGCCGTCCGGTGTGGACTTTTATTTGTAGGGAGGTTTTTAATTGCTATTTCTATTTCCTTTTTAGTGATGGGATTGTTCAAGTGTTCAGATTCTTCTTGATTCAGTTTTGGTGGACAGTATGTTTCCAGAAACTTGTCCATCTCCTCTAGGTTATCCAGTTTGGTTCCATATAGTTTTTCATAATATTCTCGTATGATATTCTGTATTTCTATTTTGTTTGTTGTAATTTCTCCATTTTCCTTTCTTGTTTTGCTAATTTGTGCTCTCTCTTTTTTCTTCTTTGTGAGTTTGGCCAGAGGTTTGTCGATTTTATTTACTTTTTCAAAAAACCAGCTTTTGGTTTGGTTGATTTTTTCTATGGTCTTGTTAATCTCTATTGTATTTAATTCCTCTCTGATCTTTATTATTTCCTTCCTTCTGCTGCTTTTTGGGGCTCTTTGTTCTTCTTTTTCTAATTCATTCAGGTGGTGGGTTAAATTGTTTATTTGAGATTGTTCTTCTTTTTTTGAGGAAGGCCTGTATCGCTATAAACTTCCCTCTTAGCACTGCCTTTGCTGTGTCCCATAGGTTTTGAGTGGTTGTGCTTTCATTCTCATTTGTCTCAAGGTATTTTTTAATTTCAGCTTTGATTTCCTCATTGATCCATTGTTTTTTCAATAACATATTGTTTAATCTCCATGCTTTCCTTTTTTTCTCCTTTGTTTCTCTGTTGTTGATATCCAGTTTCATGGCATTGTGGTCAGTAAAGATGCTTGAGATAATTTCTATCTTCTTAAAATTGTTGAGGTTCCTTTTGTGCCCAAGTACATGATCGATCCTGGAAAATGTTCCATGTGCACTTGAAAAGAATGTATATCCTATTTTTGGGGGGTGTAATGCTCTGAAAATATCCACCAAATCTAGTTTTTCTATTGTAGTATTTAATTTCTATGTTGCCTTGTTTATTTTCTGTCTGGAAGATCTGTCTAGTGATGTTAATGCAGTGTTAAAATCTCCAACTATGATTGTATTCCCATCAATATCCCCCTTTATCTCTGTTAGTAATTCTTGTATGTACTTAGGTGCTCCTATATTGGGTGCATATATATTAACGAGTGTAATATCCTCATCTTGTATCACTCCTTTAATCATTATAAAATGCCCTTCTTTATCTTTCTTTATGGCCTTTGTTTTAAAGTCTATTTTGTCTGAAATCAGTACTGCAACACCTGCTTTTTTGGCTTTTCCATTTGCATGGAATATCCTTTTCCATCCTTTCACTCTCAATCTATATGTGACCTTCTCCCTAAAGTGGGTCTCTTGTATGCAGCCTATTGAAGGTTCTTGCTTTATTATCCAGTCTGCCACTCTATGTCTTTTGACTGGAGCATTTAGTCCATTAACATTTACAGTAATTAATGATAGATGTGTGTTTATTGCCATTTTGAACTTATCTTTGCAGTTGAATTGGTATATCCTCTTTGTTCCTTTCTTCTTCCTTTTGTGGTTTGGTAATTTTCCTTTGTATTATTGCGGAATTTATTTAATTTTTGTGACTCCCTTGTAAATTTTTGGCTTGTGGTTACCCTTTTTTGTAAATCTATTAACCCATTACTATAACTGTTTTTATTAAACTGATAGTAACATGATCTCAAGCCCATCCTACTGTTAAAAAAATTTTAAAAAGAAAGAAAAAAAATTCTATATTTCCCTGCCTCCCTCTCCCACTCTCAGTGATTTGTATGTCTTCTTTTATAATTTCATGTTTTTTTTATTTGTAATTCATGAGTTATCACGTCTCCAGTTGTGAGTTTCTCATTTCTGTAGCATCCTGCTGCTTTTCTATTTAGAATAGCCCTTTCAATATTTCTTTTAGCATGGGTTTAGTGTTGCTAAACTCCTGCAGCTTTTTCTTGTCTGTGAAACTCTTTATTTCTCCTTCTATCCTCAAGGATAGCCTTGCTGGATAAAGGATCCTAGGCTGCATCTTTTTTTCATTCAGGGCTTTGAATATATCTTGCCACTCCCTTCTGGCCTGTAGTGTTTGTGTAGAGAAATCAGCTGAGAGCCTTATGGGGGTTCCCTTGTAACTTACTCTTTGCT
Source organism: Camelus bactrianus (assembly GCF_048773025.1). NCBI lineage: Eukaryota > Metazoa > Chordata > Mammalia > Artiodactyla > Camelidae > Camelus > Camelus bactrianus. The sequence continues at coordinate 43,171,664 of NC_133539.1, forward strand.
TTTCTCTTGCTGCCTTTAGAATCATTTCTTTCTCCTTGACTCTGGCCATCTTGATTATGATATGTCTTGGTGTGGGTCTATTTGGGTTCTTCCTGTTTGGGACCCTCTGAGCTTCCTGTACTTGGATATCTGATTCCTTCTTTAAGTTTGGGAAGTTTTCAGTCATGATTTCTTCAAAAACCTTTTCAATCCCCTTTGATCTTTCTTCCCCTTCTGGGACCCCTATTGTGTGAAGATTGGGACGCTTTATATTATCCCATAGGTCCCTTATGCTATTTTCATTATTTTTTATTTGCTTATCTTGTAGCTCTTCTGAATGGGTGCTTTCTATTGCCCTGTCTTCTAGATCACTAATTCGTTCCTCTGCATTATCTAGTCGGCTTTGCACAGCTATTAGATCATTCCTCATCTCTGTCAATGAGTTTACCCATTCTACTTGGCTCTTCTTTATAGCTTCAATTTCATTTTTGACATATTTTATATCTCTAAACACTATCTCTTTTAATTCCTTCAGCAATTCGATCACTCCTTTTTTGAAATCTTGATCTAGTAGGCTATCGATGTCTATTTCGTTGATCTTTCTTTCAGGGGATTTCTCTTGTTCTTTTAATTGGGAAAGGTTTTTCTGCTGCTTCATCTTTCTCATACCTCTCTGGCACTGTGGTTTATGGAGTATCAGTTGTCTATTATGGTCCTCAAGGGTTTTATCTATCTAATGCCTATTTAGGAATAGAACTTAGGAAAAAAAGAAAAAAAAAATAAGAGAGAGAAAGAATTTTAAAAGAAGGGAGAAAGAGGGTTTGAAAACAGTGTATAATGAATAATAGAAGAGTGAGTTGAAGCAGAGTATTAATCGGGTTGAGACGTCCTTTTAAAAGCTTTACAAAAAAAGGGGGGTAGATGAATAGATGAATTTGAAACCTGTGTCTAATCAATAGCAGGACATCAAAGCCCAAGAGAAATAGAAATGAAGTAAGAAGTAAAAATTAAGAGAGTAATAGAAAATAGAACAGGTAAAAACAGATTTAAAAAAAAGGGGGGGGGGTTGTCGGTGTTCTCCTGGAGTCTGTGTGCTTTTAATGTGAAGTCTTTCTGTCTTCGTCCTGTTTTGGAAGCTCAGCTTGCTGTTTTCAGAGGCCTTCCGTTGGCGCCCTCTTCTGTGCTGCTCCCAGCACCTGTTGGCAAGCAGATCGCGTCTCCTCCCAACACTGGGTCAGGTGCAGCTCCCTGCTGTGGGCGGGCGGGTCACTGCCCTTCCGGGTGCCGCAGTCAGATGTTGCAGACTGGCAAGGTAGGAGGGCGGGTCGTGCCCCCTCCCAGCACCTCGGTCAGGGGCTGTGTTCCTGCCTGAAAGGCGGGGGGCCGCTCTCCCTCTACCTGCGCTGCTGGTAGCTCCGCTGCTCTGTGCGGCTGCGCGCTCCTCCCTGGTCGGCACTCCGCAGGTGGGCTCGGGGAAGACCGAGGGACAGCCTTGTCCCTGCTTGGAGCCAGAACCCAGCTCCTTGTTTGTCTTTGTGGAGCAAGTTCTCTGAGGGACCAGGATGGAAGGATCCTATCTGCCCCAGACTGCAGGCCAGTCTCAGTCTGGCCTTTGAGGCTGCTAAGCCCTTTGGTGCGGATGCAGGTTTCGCCCCCGCCCCCGCCTCGGTGCTCAGCGCCGGAGGATATGGCGGCTGTGCCTGAGCCCTGCCTCTCTTCCCCCGAAAACTTTCGGCGGGTTTTCAGAGATGGGGGTGTGCACCCTTCCCCCGAGAGCACATCAACCGTGCTGTTTTATGGAGGGCCCAGGTTGTTCTGCCCTGTGCACCCACAGCTACGGCGCGCAGCCCCTTGCGTTCCCCCGGGGCTGCCTCCGTGCAGCCACTTCCGTCCTCCTCCCGGATTGTGCAGCCTGGCACTGCCCGCGGCTACAGGCCCGCATCTCATGCTGGGTGTCGTGGGGACGCTCTGTGCCCATTTAACTTAGTTCTGTCAGTCAAGGGCTGCTCTGTACAGATCCGAGCCTCGAAGGCTCCCCCTACGTCCCGCTGGCCTCTTAGTTGGAGAGGGGAGACCCAGCGAGTGAGCGCCAGTCCTCCTTTGCCGCTCCCTCCCCGCGGGACCCGTCCCGTGCTGCTTTGCCTTTTGTTCTTTCTTTTTTCCTTTTCTCATACCAGATTTTTGGCGTCTTTATCTTTTGAAGAGGGCGATGTTTTGTCGGAGTTCTGCAGGTGCTCTGGTTGGCTGAGTGGGTCTGTAGATGTGGGTCTTGGTGTATCTGTGGGAGAGGGTGAGCCACGAGCGTCTCTCTACTCTGCCATCTTCTCCGTCTCTCTGTTGTTAATATTTAAACGTACATAACATTAATACAAATACTAAACTTACATAATACTAATGTAACAGAGGCTGAAAAAGGTCAATTAAGATCAAACACCTTTCCCAGTATTGCACAACTGGTGAACCCTGGAATATTTTCTCTAGGATTATTGAATAGCTTCCTAATTGATCTCGCTGATTACAATCTTACTATCCTTCATACTGCCACCGGATAATTCCTTTCTTATGCAAATCTAATTCTACCAGCTACCTACTTAAAATTCTGTGTTGGATTCCCATATGATTTAGGAGAAAGCCTTTCTGACTTTTCCTTGCATATCTTTCTTCTTGTACAGGTAACTACTATAATTCTAGACTTTTTCCAAACTAAATTATTTCTTGCTCTCACAACTTCTTTAAATGCACTTTTCTAGCTACTAGAATATTCTTCTTTTATTCATATGCTCAACTTCGATTCTTTTTTAAAACCTATTTCATCACTCCCTCTAAGCCTTCCCAGACATCTCAATCTGATATAAATGCATCCTGCATCTGACTTCCTCAGCCCTTATCTCATGCTATTAGGATTATTTCATTCCTATCAGCCTTGCCCTTGGAACTACAAGCTTTTGAGAGTGAGAAACTTTCTATTTCTTCCTTTCTCACCAGTTTTTAGCACAGAACTTGGCCTACCACAAGGCACTGATGAATGTTCACTCTGTGAACTAAGGTAATGTAAACATTTATTGGGAGCTAGATGAATCTGAAAGATCAATATTTAGATCAAATAATAATACTTCAGAAAAACTGACTTTGGTCTTAACCCTGAGGCGCTGCCTTCTTGTCACCTTCCTGATGTCCGTGAATGTGCTGTTGTTGACAGAGACTTAAAAGTAATCGGGTGGACCCTCTTGATCATAGCTGGAATAGAGCTACCAGGGGATTCTATTCAATGAAACAGCATGTAGTTTCCATATTACATAAAATAATAATTAGGTTTTATTGAATTTTGTTGTGTGGTAATCATGTTGTTGGTACTTTACAATTATCTAGTTTAGGATTATTTTAAAACTTGTGAGGTTTACTTTATCACCATATTTTATAGAGTAGCAAGTTGGATTTCAGAGAGGTTAATGTGTTGCCCAAGTTCACACAGGCTGAAAATGACCAAACTAAGGGCTCAAATCCATTTTGTTTGATTCCATTGTGACTTTGACAGAATGCAAAAGCTCTCCACTTACCTGCATTATCCCTGCAGTCCAGATTAAGCCCTAGTAGGGTAAGCAGTGTTCCTCTAGGAACGGTGTTCCTGGAACCGTGCTGTAGACAGGAATAGGGTCTACCCTGCGAGCCTTGTGAGCTGATAATTCATACTGACTCTGACTGGCATGGGTGTCTGGGGAGGGAACCATGCTTTCCATCAGAAATGACAAGGATATTGTTCAAATTATCTTCACTGACTTTTTCAAGCTGCAGTTCTCTAGTTTATATCTTCAGGTTCTGTTTAAGTATTTTAGCACCTACTGTCTAATACACTCATAATACACTGCTTGTTCTTGGGCTACTTTCCAGAGAATCTGGGACATACCCTTGACTTTTGAATTGAGGTCTTTGAAGTACAGGACATGCTGCCTATCAGCCCTCATTGTTCTACCTGTTGGCATTTTTGTTCTTTCCAGCAAACAGTCCGTGTTTACAGAGACTGTGACTGCATACTCGGCAGAGTGTTATCACACCTGAGTGAGCCATAGGCAGTTGTCCCTGTGGCACAAATTTTTCTTTAAATAATTTTAACCTAACTGTACTGCTAAGGTATTAAAGAACTATAAAATGTGGAAAATATTTTATTTTAAAATATTCTGTTACTTAATATTCCCTTAGATTTCACATGTTAAATTTCAATCTACAGTGAGTTTTGGAGCCAAGTTTAAAAACCTCAAAATAGAATTTTAATGGAAATGCTAAGATATTCTCAAGTATAACTGCATAAAAGCTGCAGCTTTTTTTTCTTCCAAACCATTTCCATCACAGTTTAAAACATATGGCAGGTCTTTTTTGGAAGTTTTCTGATGGTATGTAGAATTTGTAGTTACAAATATTCTGCCATTTAAATTAACTCACTCAACTTCACCTTTCTGAATTAGCAGAACTTAACTATTCATTGTCAACTGATTCATGAATATAGAACCAAGCTCCATTTGGAACATATGGCCTAAAGATAATAAATTTAAATGCCTGATGTAAAGTAAATTAGAAGTGGGATTGTAATGCTGATAGCTTTTTCTACAAGACTCTTATAACATCTGTCCAGAAACTTTAATTTTTTTTCAGATGTTTTTCACACATGCTGCTTCAGATCTCTATATAGGTATTATAACTTTCCTTCAAGAGAATAATTAGAAAAGTTGGTTATTATTTAAGAATAAAATGGCATACATGACAAGATCAAATTGTATCATTACTTTTGCAAGAGCCTTAAATTTTACCAATAGACCAAGAAACAATATTAGGAGGGAAAAAAATTGTGGGTTGAGGTTTGAGGAGGTAAAATACCTCTGAATGAATTTCTATATCAAATATAACCACCTCCCCTTTTCAGGTTTCCCTTGCATGACAGGAGCTAGAATTTGGAAACTGGGTTTCCCATTATCTCCCACCGGTATGGTTATTTCCACCCATGAGAGATACTCTCAAACTGGGAAATGAAAGAAAAGCAGAAGTAATTATTCTTCAGCCCGTAGCTGTGAGCAGGCACGTGGCTTTGGCAGATGCCAATTATGAGTTTTTGCCGGCAACTTCCAAGTGTCCTCCGGAGAGTCATGTACTTTGTTGCTGTAGGTTATTGAGAACATCAGTGGCAATTTTCTACAATCACCTTTGCTAGTTTTGTGAAATCTCCTTGGAGCTTCCTCATCTTCACTGCCCTAGCTCTTCCAACAACTATGCAAAACTCTCATTTACAGTGTTAAATCCCTTCCTGTTTGAAATACCTCTAGTCCTTTCTATATCCGTGATTGACTGACTGATACATTTACTATATGAACTTGTGGTTTGCTTGAAGAAATTGGACTAATTTCTGTCATTTGGAAATATTAGTATTCATATACACATGTAAATCATGTTTTTCTATTAATTCAAAGGCTTTTCATTAACATATTATATTGATACATGATTTCAAGAAAAAAGTGTTAAAATCTCATTGACATGAATAAATAGCATCAGAAATTAACAACTGGTGTGAATAGATTCTTAGCCTCCAGCATTTACAATGAAAGCCCCTGTGTTGTAGAACTTAGGGTGCATCATTCATATCCCAGGCTGCACAAATGTTACCCATGAAGTTGTGTCAGACAATCTGTGTAGCTGCACCTAATGCCCGTGTTACATCACTGTCTCTGTCGAAGAAAAAAGTCATGCTTCCCAATGTGATGAATGTTTTCAGTTGGATACAATTATTGCAGTTTAGTTTCTCAATTAAGTTTGAGCAATATTTATATGGCTGAATATATATGTGTATATGCATACATATATAGCCACATAAAATATGAGTTCTGTATTTATTCATTTATTTAATAAGTGTGTATTGAGTGCCTGTTCTAGGCCAAGCACTGTGCCTAACAGTTACAAATATAATGAAGAACAAATCAAATATTTTTCTGTCCCCAGATTTCTTATAGTTTACTGTTGGAGACAGAAAATAATATATAAATGTATGAATGGATAGCTCAGTAGATAGAGACCTATAATTGAAAAGGGTGATAGATTCTGAAGCAAAGTACCAGGGTACTGGAAGCTAAAGAATATTTGGGAGAGTACCTAATCTAGTCTAGGGGATGTAAGGGGAGGGAACCATTGAGGAAACATTTCCCTAGGAAATTTCCCTTAAGGGAATGACATTTGAGTTGAAATCCAAAAGATAATATATCAGTTGGGGTTCAGCTAGGGAAGCAGATTCATTAAAATGGTTTTGGAATAAGGGATTTAGTATAGGTATTAAACCTGACAAAGTCATGAGGTGGAAGTAAGGGAATTGAAGGTTGGAAGAATCAGAAAACAAATCCCACTAATTTCTACCTAAGTACTTTCTTGGGTGAATTAGTTAAAGTCTTCAGAGAAATTTGAGAAGCCAAGAAAACCCTGTCTTATAAGAAAGCTGGGCAGGTAAATTCCTAAAGAATTTCAGAGAAAACTATTGTTTCTGTGGAACTTCTGCCTCTGTTTTGGTCTGGGACCACTGGTAGTTATCAGGTTGTCAGCAGTTGGGTGGGAGAGCTGGACACTGAGTGAAGGAGAGCAAGAAGAAGGTGGAACCCACCAGGTACCTCTGCATCTCTGCACCATCTACATGACCACAAAAGGGCATTTAGAGGGCAATGCTGTTACCTTACCTTCATTTCTCAAATCTCCTACAAGTTGCCCTTTGGGCCAAATCCAACCAGGAACCCAACAGGAAAGGGAGTTTAGGCAATGCAGGCCTCTATTTAACCCAGGGGCCAATAGGAAAATGTCATATATATGAGTAGGCATTAACTAGAAGAGGACTTCAGGATTAGAGGAAACAGAAGCTAGAGGCAGAGAGATCAGTATGCTGTATTCAAATTTATATTATTTTATACATGGTAAACCCTTGCTTATATTTAACTTTTGACCAGAATTGAATATTGTAGGCATAGATAATCAAAAGAAAATCTGTAATTGTTAAGTTGACTTTTTTTTTTTTTTTTTTGAACTCTTAGTATTAACAACAACTCCAGCATTAAGACATGATAACTGAGAGCTGGCAATTCAGACCTGTATTGGTCACATTTCATGGATGTTGAAGTGATCCTGAATTAGCTCTCAAAATCTCTGATAGACACACAGAATTACCTTCCCCCAGGCAATTTCCTTTTTATTTGGGGCCATGAAACAATTCACAGAGTCATGTTCTTGCAAAGAATTTTTTTTCTTTTAATTTTTTTCTTCTTTTCCCTGTCTCTGTCTGCCTGTCTCTCTCTCTCTAGATTACAATCTATTGTTTCTAGGAAATACAATGACTTAAGTGCTGTTTTCTTAAATATATATATTTTGATTATTTATCATATGTGAAGAGATGAGAATGTAAGAACATCACTTTTGTACTGACATGACAAATACTGAGCAACAAGTTAAAGAAACCAACCCTTAAAAGAAAAATAAATAAATAAACAACCACCTCATAAAATCAGGGCTTTTATGCAAGCTACAAGATACTGTACCATTTGTATTGTATCCAGTCTTGATGAAAACATCAGTGAGAAACCTCAGTACCATATGTTTTGTCTCATTTAATCACTGAAGTTGAACCAAAAGAAAATCAATAAAACATCATGGAAAAGTGGTTAGTATATAATTTTAAATGTAAATTGTTAACACAGCAGTAGCAGTATCAGATCTCCTCTTTATTTTTCCCTTTTCCAGAAAGTATAAAAATGACATAATTGCAATTTATAGACCTCATGAATACTTCCCAGATCACATGTGAGTTATTATGAGAAAAAACAAGAAAAAAATTTGCTCATATATCTTATTTTTTGATGAAGTGAAATTATCCCTTTTTCTTTCTGCTTTTGTTCTATAGATTGGCAAACAACTACTATGAGTGTCTATACCAAATTTTTTCAGTAATATAGTGAATGCTAAAAGAATCTAATACAGTCAGTGAGTTATTTTCTATTTAACTATAGTGAGAAGAGAAACCTTCTATGTAACTCCTCAGATTCTTTGCTTTTTTTTCTTATAAAAGTATAGGTTTATGATGTGTTAGTTTCTGGTGTACAGCATAGTGATTCAGTTACACATATATTTGTGTGTGTGTGTGTGTGTATATAAGAATATATATATATATATATTCCTTATCATATTCTTTTTCATGATAGGCCATTAAGAGGTATTGAATATAGTTCCCTGTGCTATACAGTAGGATCTTGCTGTTTATCTATTTTATATATAGTAGTTAGTATCTGCAAATCCTGAGCTCCCAATTTATCCTTCTACCCTCCCCTTTTCCCCCTGGTAACCATAAGCTTGTTTTCTATGTCTGTGAGTCTGTTTCTGTTTTGTAAGTAAGTTCATCTGTCTCCTTTTTTTTTTTTTAATTCCACATATAAGTGATATCATATGGTATTTTTTTCTCTTTCTGGCTTACTTCACTTAGTATGATAATATCCAGGTCCATCCATGTTGCTGCAAATGGCATTTTATTCTTTTTTATGTATGGCTGAGTAGTATTCCACTGTATAACTGTTCCACAACTTCTTTATCCAGTCATCTGTCGATGGACATTTAGGTTGCTTCCATGTCTTGGCTATGAACATTGGGGTGCATACATCTTTTCAAATTAGCAGACTCTCTGCTCTGAATTGATCTCTATTTTCAGTTTATATCATGCTTCTAAGGAAAATATTTATGACACAGATAATACCTAACAGATACCAAAATATTTTTGAAACAGAAGAGTAGAAAAGTTACATACACAATATCCCATCAAAGTATAAGGTTAAATGGGTTCTTTTTCATGTGAACTTTTATTTTACCATATGGGTTCATGGTGAATCCAATCTCTGTTCAAATATTATTGATATTTAATAAGATAATCCAAGTAAGGTCATAGTAAATTCCAGGTATAAATCATGTTTGCAATAAATGTGCACTATTAAAATTACATTGTATATTTTATGGACACCTCCAGAAAACTCCTTCAAGATTATTTTTATATAGATAATGTACATCACTATCACCAGACATAAAGTCTGTTGTGATCTTCAGTCATCACATTTACCTAAATATTTCAATTCAATTCAAGAAATATATATTAAGTGCTTATTATGTGCCATGTACTTTTTTAAGTACTTGGGATGAATCAGTGAATGAAACAAACAAAAAGATCTCTACTTTGTAATCTTGCATTCTGAATATACTTTAATATGTCTACCTAGATTTTTTTTTACTTCAAATTCAGTATAATTAAAATCACATTGGTCATCTTGAGTAAAGGTGTTACTATTTTTGTGTTTCCAGTTTTTGTAACACTACGAGTGTCTGAATTGAATTTCTAGTTGTTCCTCCACCTTCTTTTGCAGTTAATTTCCAATTCTGTCAATTCATCATTTGAGATTATTTTCACATCCATCTTAGTAAATCGTGTTTCCTTTCCTCTTACCCTTTTATTTCAACCATTAATTTATTGAATGAACATGTATTAAATATTTATATTCTGTGTTACATGTCATGCCTGAATTATTACAATAGTTTCCTAATGGATTTCCTTATCTCCACAACCTCTTCTAATCTATTTTAGACATTATTACAAGATAAGTTTTTCTTTAACTAGTTTCATGATGTCAGTTTTCTTTCTATCAACTACCAATGACACCCATGTGCCAGCAGGACGAAGTTCATCGCTGTTAATTGATAGCAATATCTGGATATTTTCTTGTCCCAATACCTGTTGTACCTTTATTACCTTCTTTATTTTCAGGAACTTTTATTCCAGTTGGATGATCTCTTTCACCAGTCTTTATGTGTGCCTTTCTAATTTCCTCCTTTGCATGTTTTTCTAATGAAAAGATACTTTCCCCACTTCTCTTTCTATTTAAGGCTGATCAGTCACTCAATACCAAACTTAAATCCTACTTCCTCCATGAAGTCTTTCCTGCCTGTTTCAGCACAGTCTGAACTATACCTCTATTACATTTCAATATCACTTAACACCTTTATTTTATGCTTAATCTTACACTGCTTGGATTTCTTTCTGTAATTTTGCCTCTCACTGTGATGTGTACCTAAAAGATGTTCATTATTACTATTAATTTGTACTGCACCTTATTTGCAAATAAGTTTGATTTACAAAGTTTGTAAGGGAGATGACAACCAAAATGAATACAGTTTGCAAATGAGAAATCTGGCATCTCACATAAAAAAAATGTCAAAAAGAGATAAAGATAAAAGTGTGTATTTGGACATAGCATGCCATATAAATTTGACTATACAATCCAAGTGGACAAGAGAGTTTCATGATTGGTTATATGATTCACAGTGTATTAATACCTGAAATATCACTTAGAATTACAACTCTTTTATCAAAACCAGAGGGGAAAAGTAATTCTTATCCATCCTTACAGAAATTTCAGTATGTAATGTAATAATAATATCCTCAATCTTTAAAATACAGAAGTTCATTACTTAGAAATTTTTTTAAAATAGCTTTTAAAACTATTGGTCAAACATCTCAGTAAATACTATTACATTAGGATAAAACTGAATCTGTTTCATAAATGAAGCTCTTATATAACACATACAGTCCTAGTAATAACTAGGGTATATACAGGAGATGATGGAATATATATTCCTCATGATTCTGTAATTTAAAGGATTTTTCAATAGCAATTTGACTGAGATCAATTTACATCCTACATGCTGTCAGTAGAATTTAACCATATGTAAAATGTGACTGCACTTTAATCTAAAAAGGGAACTCTTAATTGGAGAGGAAATTGTGTGAGTGGAATGCTGGTTGTGCATGACTATATTTTAAAATTGTAATAAATAGAAATCTAATTTGAATTAAATTTAAAACTTTATTAAAGTTTATAATTTTTAAAGTTCGATGCAGTGACAATATTTTATTAATATCTAAAAGTTTGTTTATTACAAAAAAACTAAAAACTCTCATAGCATACTTACAGAGCTGAGAATTGAGAAAAAAAGAAATGAAAAATTTAAGTATAATATATATTGTTTTGTTGGTAAAGGTGAGATATATAGTAGATATAAGCACTTTCAGAGTTTAGATAACTAAAAACTAGGGCAAAAAAACTAAAAGCAGCTACTTTTCTCCAGTTACAGGGTTAGGTGGGAAAAATATAGTTGTTGAAAGCTTACCTGAAGAAAAATAAAAAAGGAAAAAAAGGAAACAGAAGAAATCTAAAAAGTAAAATACAGAAAGCTTAAAGCCAGTTAAGAGATATAAGACTTAATAAATAAGTGTATCCTTGAAAAGGAAAGTATTTGGAATGTGTCTTAAAAATACATGAAATTATAAGAGATTTACCAAAAACAAATTGTCTTGAGAAGGCTGAATATAAATACTGTTCATAGACACAATAAACAAGTACAAAAATTAAGACAAAATCCTGGATCAAGATAGTAATATCATACAAATTTGACCTCCTGATAAAAAACATCAAATCAGACAAAAGAAGTAACTTTTTAATTTTTTTAACATTTTTAAATGAGTAATAATTTTATAATGTTGTGTCAAATTCCAGTGTAGAGCACAATTTTTCAGTTATACATGAACATACATCTATTAATTGTCACATTTTTTTCTCTGTGAGCTACCACAAGATCTTGTATATATTTCCCTGTGCTATACAATATAATCTTGTACATCTGTTCTACATTTTAAAATCCCAGTCTGTCCCTTCCCAACCCCCTCCCCCTTGGCAACCACAAGTTTGTATTCTATGTCTATGAGTCTGTTTCTGTTTTGTATTTTTTATTTTAAGATTCCACATATGAGTGATCTCATATGGTATTTTTCTTTCTCTTTGTGGCTTACTTCACTCCAAATGACATTCTCCAGGAACATCCATGTTGCTACAAATGGCGTTATGTTGTCGGTTTTTATGGCTGAATAGTATTCCATTGTATAAATATACCACTTCTTTATCCAGTCATCTGTTGATGGACATTTAGACTGTTTCCATGTCTTGGCTATTGTAAATAGTGCTGCTATGAACATCGGGGTGCAGGTGCCATTTTCAAGTAGGGTTCCTTCTGGATTTATGCCCAGGAGTGGGATTCCTGGGTCATATGGTAAGTCTATTCCTAGTCTTTTGAGGAATCTCCATACTGTTTTCCACAGTGGCTTTCCTTGCTTTCCTCTCCCACTCTTAATGATTTAGATGTCTTCTTTTACAATTTTGTGTTTATTCTTTTTGCAATTCATGACAGTTATCTCCTTTCCAGTTATGAGTTTCTCATTTTTGTAGCATCCTGCTTCTTTTCTATTTAGAGTAGACCTGTCAGTATTTCTTTTAGCATGGGTTTGGTGTTGCTAAACTCTTGTAGTTTTTGCTTGTCTGTGAAGTTCTTTATCTCTCCTTCTATTCTAAAAGATAGCCTTGCTGGATAGAGTATCCTAGGCCGCATCTTTTTTTCATTCAGGACCTTGAATATATCTTGCCACTCCCTTCTGGCCTGTATTGTTTGTGTAGAGAAATCAGCTTAGAGCCTTACGGGGGTTCCCTTGTAGCTCACTCTTTGCTTTTCTCTTGCTGCCTTTAGGATCATTTCTTTCTCCTTGACTCTGGCCATCTTGATTATGATATGTCTTGGTGTGGGTCTGTTTGGGTTCTTCCTGTTTGGGACCCTCTGAGCCTCCTGTACTTGGATATGATTCCTTCTTTAGGTTTGGGAAGTTTTCAGTCATGATTTCTTCAAAGACCTTTTCAATCCCCTTTGTTCTTTCTTCCCTTCTGGAACCCCTATTATGTGTAGATTGGCATGCTTTATATATCCCATAGGTCCCTTATATTGTTTTCATTGTTTTTTATTTGTTTTTCTCTCAGTTGTTCTGATCAGGTGCTTTCTGTTGTCCTGTCTTCTAGGTCACTTATTCGTTCCTCTGCATTATCTAGCCTGCTTTGCACAGCCTTTAGGTCAGCTCTCATCTCAGCAAATGAGTTTACTAACTCTACTTAGTTCTTCTTTATAGCTTCTGTTTCACTTTTGACATATTTTATATCTCTAAACACTATTTCTTTTAGTTCCTTCAGTACTTTGATCAGTCCTTTTTTGAAATCTTGATAGTAGGCCATCAATGTCTATTTCCTTGAACGTGCTTTCAGGGGATTTCTCTTGATCTTTTAATTGGGAGTGGTTCCTGTGCTTCTTCATATTGCTCATATCTCCCTGGCACTGTGGCCACTGGGCGGGCAGGTCACTCCCCCTCCCGATGCTGCATTCAGATACTGCACTTGAGGGGAGGCAGGTGGGCGGATCGCACCCCCTCCCAGCACCGTGGTCAGGGGCTGCATTCCTGCCAAGAAAGCGGGTGGCTGCCCACCCTCTCCTGGCGCTGGTCACTCTGCTGCTCTGTGCAGCTGCCCTATCCGCCTCAGGTCTGCACTCTGTAGGTGGACTCGGGGAAGATGGCAGAACTGCCCCGCCCCTGCTCCGTGCCCAAACTCAGCTCCTTGTTTGTCTTGGTGGCATGAGTTCTCTGAGGTGCCAGGGCAGAAAAAGCCTATCTATCTGCCTTGGGCTATAAACAAGTCTCAGTCCTGCCCAGGAGGTTGCGGAGCCCCCTGGTGCGGATTCAGGGCTCAGCCCTGGCCCCGCCGAGCGCTGCACACAGGAGGATATGGTGGCTGTGGTTGCGCCCTGCCTCTCTTCTCACAAGAAGCACGAGTAATGGAGCCGCGGGTCTGAGGAGACAGAGGCAACAGCACCCCTCCCCCAAGGGTACACCAGCAGTGTTGCTTTGCTTTTTTTCACGATTTATGGGGGACCGAGGTTGTTCTGCTCTGTATCCCCTCCCAGCACAGTGCGCAGCACCCTGCAGTCGCCCGGGGCTGCCTCAGTGCAGCTGCCCTAGTCCTCCATCCAGCTCAGGCAGCCTGTCCTGGCCCCAGCTGCCGGCTCGTGTCTCAGGCTGGGTGTCGCGGGGATCCTTTGTGCCCATTTAACTTAGTTCTGTCGGTCAAGGGGTGCTTGGGGCAGATCTGAGCCTCGGAGGCTCCCCCTCCATCCCGTTGGCACCTCTGTTGGAGGGGGGAGACCTAGTGAATGAGCTCTAGTCCTCCTTTGCCGCTCCTCCCCTGCAGCACCGGTCCCGCACTGTTTTGTTTCTTCTTTTTTCTTTTTCCCTTTTCTCCTACCAGATTTTTGGCGTCTTTGTCTTTTGAAGAGGGTGATGTTCTGTTGGAGTTCAGCAGGTGCTCTGGTTGGCTGAGTGGGTCCATAGATGTGAGTTTTGGTGTATTTGTGGGAGAGGGTGAGCTACAAGCGTCCTTCTACTCTGCCATCATGCTTCTCTCCCCCAACTTTTTAATTGTTAAAGAGAATTATCTGATAAAATTATGTTGAAATAATTAATTTTATGCAACAAAGAAGCCAAAGATATATAAAGAAAACCTGATAAAATTATAACAAAACATCATCAAAACACTGACATTTTACATCAAAGAGAGAATATTAGACAACGTGAGTGATGCACACAGAAAGGTATCTTGCAAAGCAGGGTCAGGGATGGGAGGCTTATTTAAGGTAGGTATTTATTCCAAATATTAAGCAATTTAAATGTAAATAATGAACACTACGTTAACTTTTCTAAGTTAAATCAGAATGTCCCTGTGTCAGAGGAGGAATGTGAAAAGGACTGTGTTAAATGGCCACTTGGAAATCACCACATCAAAATGTCACATTTCTAGAAGTGTTTAAGGCCATTGTATTCAGAAGTAATCTTGCTTGGTTCTAGCCTGGAGTTGTATCAGTTTTTTCTTTACCCTTGAAATCCAATATTTTTCAACATGGTATGGCTGGTAGGAGACTTTAAAATAATGTTTTGTTACAAATTTTGTTTAGATTTTTCTTTCATTTTAATGGAGCATTGTTTCATATCTTCAAATGCATTCTACGATTTACTTGTTCAGTTCTGCAGTCACATCTACTGCCAATCTGATTGATCTACCTCATCTTATTTTTTCATTAATTTCTCTCTTTGCAGTGCATTCAATTCCAGCTGTTTTCCACTTTGTTTTCTATATTATTTATCATGAGTTTTGCTTCCAGCAGTGTCAATGTATTTGTCATTTAAGTACATTTTGAAACCCTTCCAAATACTCTTTTATATCTTATTTTATAGCATCCATTAAAATTTCCTTGAGAATGCAGTTATGACAAATTTATCTTCTTTTTCTAGGGTGTCTCCTTCAAAAATATATTTTCCATCATTTGCATGTTAACAAATATTTGCATAATCTCACTTTTTTTCTTGGTTCTATTAACATTTACACATTTCACTAAAAGTCACTGTTTAGATAAATCCTTCATGGTTCCCCTCCCTTTTTATCTGAGCAAGATTTTGAGTTTTCTTTGTACTAGAAGGGGGTGCTTGAATGCCTGTGGTTTCTCAAGACCTGTTCAGCCAAGTAATTATTTGCCGCCAGGGTTAAAGAACTGGGTTTCAGGGTAGCAACATAGGGAAAAATTTGCCTCTCTGTGTACTTTTTTTTGATTAAAATCTCTGTATTATGGGACATCTTTGTTAAATTGAATATAGGCCCATTGTTAGGGAAATGGCTATCTTTCAGATATATGTTTGTTCATTGTTTTAGGGTATGTCAGCCTTTTTAGTGGGAGGTTGAGTTTGGAAATGCTTCATAATTCTTTGAATTTCCATTTGTCTTTCCACATTGAAATAAAAGTATACTGTATGAGAAACAAAGAGAGCTAAGGTTGCAATATGACACCAGCTCTGTTAAAGAGAATGAATTAAAGTTGGAAAACAATCCGTGAAAAAAATGTAACATTGATCACAAAAATGCAACATTGTAAAGCAATGGTAATAGGCTGAATTTATAAGATATATCTATAATAAAATAAAACTCAAAAAAAGAGGAAGTCAGGGCGTGTTCATTGCAATGGAAGTCAAGGGAGAGAAAAAAAATTGTTTTTAAGAGATCAGGCTTATCTATTCTTACTATAAGTTTCAGGTGGAGCTGGTGTCCAGAGAAGGGTTCCTTGCTTCTACATCTTTGGTGTGGCCAAGTGCCACAGGAATAAAATTTCTTCTTAACTCCCCAGCTTTTGCTAAACTTTTAACATGGTCCTGCCTTTTATGAGTCATAGCAGAGTGCAGCAAAGTACTGATGCTCAAGTATGATCCATAGCTATTTGCTCAATAACTCTGTTGATCATGGATTGTTTGATGTATATGCTGGCAATAATTCTGTCTTCAGTACAGTGTCAGATATTTTGATCTGAAGTAGCTTAATCATAACTTTTATGATATGGCTGATGGGTTTTTGGAAATTTGTTTGTTTGAGGATAACTCCTATTATCAGTATGTTAGGCCAGCTGGTTAATACTGTCATTTTTGACAATATGTGACAAAATATTGTCCCCTGAATATAAGCTAAATAATGTATCATGAGTGGATCAATGAATAGCAACATGGCTGTCTTTTCCTACTTACAATGTAAGACTTTCCAATTAAACAATAGAAATATAAATGCATAAAAACAATAAAAGTTACTTTGAATTCATCTATGTAAAACTTTATTAGAATAAAATGGTACCTGTGTTTCATCTTAGTGATCAGCCAGAAATATACCTGAATGGATCCTGGCTCTTGGTTCACTCACTCACCAACCTGTGAGTGGATGTCTTAAGGGTATGGAACCAGGAAGCCTGCAAAACGGGATCCCCCACTCAGATAGGGAAATGGACACTTGGTGAGAGTAAAGCAGGTCTAAAGAGCAGACCTCAAGAATTGTAAGGTTGACAAACATAATAGTAATGCATGGCTTAACTGAAGCCTGCCAGGTGAAACAGACATCCAAAACTGACTCCAAGGAGAAAACTGAAACAGACCAAAAGTAATGGAAGATATTGGGAAATTTATGGAAGGAAGCAAAAGGAAAGGAAATGAAAGAAAGGGAAAAAGAAGAAAAAGAGGGAAAGGGAAGGAGGGAAGGGAAGGGAGAAGACCCAGATGGTTTTAACAGTGGGTTTACAAGCAGTGTGACTCCAAGGCAGTTAACATCTCCCAAATAGAGTACATAAGTACTGTCATAATGTGTCTGTTTTAGGAGCTGCCAAACTTAGAAATCTTTTCCCCCTTTGGGTCAGGTCTAGTATTAATTCTTAAACTGTCATCAAGCAAAAAGTAGCAAAACACCAGGGAACAATGTTTACTGTCCTATTTCCCCCATCTGTGACAGAGCTAAGCAGCATTCACACATTAGTCATGCACAACCAGCCCTCTGCCCAAAGTCAGGTTTCTAAAAAATGTGCAGAAAATCCTGACGTGACTGGGCTCAGTTGGTCAGGGGTCGGTATGAAGGATTTTGACCCCTGCCATAGCCATGCTGCAAGGGTACCCTGGGTGACTCTCTAGGTGGGGAGAAATGTATTCTGACCACCTTAAGTACCCCCATCAGGGCAGACCTGTGGGACTGTGGTGGTATCTGATCATAAATGTCTTCAAGCAAGGGCAAGTTTATCTTCTGTAACAATTATGGGTGGCAAGTCAGCTTGAGCTCCAAACCAGGAGACTTGGAACAGAGTCTACTGATGGTACATTTCCTACGTTCTTCTGGAATAGGGTCAAGGATATCTTACTGTAGCATCCTTAGGAAAAACAGACATTTTAAAATGGGTCGTCTTCTCAAGAGAATAGAAAAAATACATAATGTTGTTAGAAGGGCTTGGGATTTCCCTGAGGATCTCCTGAAACACTGAGCCTCGCCTCCTTCTCAATCCCTATTGCCTTCTCTCTTTCCTCTCCATGTTATGCTCTTGCAGGAAGTACGCTAACATAAGTCCACTCACAGTTCCTACCAATGTAGTGTGGTTTTCTCTGTGTCTTAGTCTGGAGCTGACAACTGCTGCCTCCCTATTCACCTAGTCAGTCTTCTAAACCTTCCCACCTTCTGGGAAGGCTGCTCTGTCACTCCCTGAAGACAGCTATTTCAACAAGCATTCCTCTGTGGTGCCATTGTGCCTTGTACCTACTTCTGTGATGACACTTCTCATTGTATTATAATTATTTGCCTGTCTTATATTTCTTCTTGAGTAGAATCTTCGTAGTACTTATGTCTGTTATCTCTAACATCTAGCAGAATGTAGAATGAATTGTAGGTATTTAGTAATTGGGTTGAATTTAAATAGCTTTGCACCTGCTGGTGTATAAGCAGGCAAAATAGAAAAACAAAAATCCCTAAACAGCTCACTTATAGTTTTGTTGTTGCTGTTATTTTTGACTATGTGATACATTAATTTGAATGGAGCAAATACAAAAGCACCTATTTGTATTAAACAAGTATTTACATAGGAAGGGAAAGAAAGGTGACTGTTGAGTCTACTACGACTGCAGTACTTACCAGGTTTCAAGCATCATATGTGGTACCTGGCATGCTGCTCCCATTTAATTTTCATTATAATCTTGCTGGAGAAGGTATGGGGCTCAGTTTAGACATGTAGAACCTAAGGATCAGAGAGATTAGATCAAGGTTACTTTGGAACTTCGTCTAACCTGTCACTGTTTGTCTTTTAGCCCTCTGATTAGGGCTCTGTTGTGTTCATGTTGCCAACTAAAACTTGGCGCTTGCCATCTGCCTCTATAAGGATTAAGTCACTAGCCACTGCAGTCCCTGACCTTCAGTTTTAAGAGTTCAGGGTGGAGATCAGGAATGGGCACTCTGTGCTCTAGGAAAACCTGGTAGAACAGGCCTTCAGATAATAAGATATTTTCAGGAGATTTTATGAGCCCAAATTCTTGCATCTCCTTGTATCTAGAAAAGCACTAAAATCATTAATAGAGACGTATGCCACATTTCTAAAAGGAGAAGGTGGTTTTGTTTGTGCTCTAAAGTTTTCACATTTCTATAATACATATCTGTGGCTGATAAAGATGACAAATTCCTTGGGGAACGATGCAGTGTACTTTGCCTTTAAAATGATTATATTTTGCTTCAGTATCCTTCGTTCTGAATATTCAGTAGTTTATAGAAAAGTGTATGGGTAGCAAAAAAAAAATTAAGGAGCTTGATTTTCTTTCAGAAATTGTATTAAGAATATATTTGTTTTTAGGTCATAGTTCTGTTCATCTGCGATAGCTTTGTTTCGTTTTTGCTGTTTTTTTTCCATTGAAATCTTTGTGATTTTTCCTATTGATGAATAAACTTCAGTTTTAAGAAAAGCAAAGAGGAAATCAAAATACAGCAAACACTTTTCACCCACCAAAAGGGTTAGGTGTGTTTGGTGGATGGTTATGGAATGAATCAATAAATTGACCAATCAGTGACTGGAAGAATGAAGCAGGAGAAAATGTGTCCAAATCCTTCCATTCTACAGATGCTTCCCTGTTCTCCTCCGGTGTTAAAGAGTCAAAGGCCAAGTGGATGGTGGGAAGAATTTCAGGGGAAGAAGGGCCCAGGAATTGCCTCCGGTTAATGTCCTGACACTGGTGATATCTTTACTTTTGGAAGCTGCCTGGTTCTGTGATTTATCAAGTCTTGGCAAAATGGGGACTCCCTGAAGCTGTCTTTATCAGCAGCATCTTTTGAAAAATAATATTAAGTTTCAGCAGTTAAGGTCTAAAATACTTGACTTCTTTCTCGGCTTGAACTTCTTGCCCCCTCCTCCCTTATATCTTTGAAAACAAATTTCCTGTCAAGTTACAGTTTACATTATACTCACTTTTTACAAGTATATAGGCCTGTGACTAATCCAGAGATAATTATAGTGCCAATCCCATTGACAAAATCGAAATGCTGAAATGGAAAAGCATACATTTCCACTCTCTTTTCCCAGTAATATTAGCCTGTCACTTCAGTGCTGTATCAGAAATTCCTTGGCTGCTTTACTTATATTTGCCCAAAGCCCTGAGAAATCACATTTTCATAAGCAACTTAGTCAGGGTACATCCACAAGCCCCTGGAGTGAGATTACCACACTGTCCCCCATCAAAAACTTTTCTTATGTGATATTAAGAACTTTGAAAACTGACTCGTGCTTCCCTACCAAAGTCATCTTCAGGATTTAGGGGGATTCTTAATTAGCTTCTTATGCTCTAGTTAACGTGCTAACCGATTGCGTTTCCATTTCAAAGGCAACATGATGAAAACGTGCATGTTTCTCATTTAAGAACTACCACACGCATATTGGCACAATAATTTTGTATGAAAACTCAGCATCATGGAAAGTATAGCAACTGGGAGAGCTATAAATGTGAAGACAAATATGCAGAAGAAGAAGAAAAACATTCATGAGGCAATTTGCGCCTCGTTACCTAATTTGAATTTTAATAGGCAGACTCCTACCAGAGTCACATGCTGGAAGGAAACATTGATTGAAAAGGGCCAAAGAAGATATTACGAGATAATTACCTTACAATTTAAAATGCACATTCCATTGTTCATATACAGTGCTTTTTTTTTTTTAAATCAGTACATCATAGAACATTCAGAGGTTAGAGCAGAAATGTAATATCAAATGCAAAGTAAAATTATAAATCTCTGGATAATGAACTTTTACTTTTCCATTATATAGCAGTTAGGTAGGGAAAACATCCCTTGATGATCAAGGCAAATGCAGTGCCACTAAATATTGCATCAAATGCAAAATAAAAATGTTTGTATAATGTCGTACCTTGCAGAGCTGTGCACTACATGTGAAAAGTTACTGAGAGGAAGAGAGGGCATTGCAGCAGGGAGAGAGAGAAATGCACAGTAAAAGTGTTTTAGAGCTTGTGATTAACAGGAGCATCAATAAATATCCTAAAGTCAATGTAAGACCATTTAAAAAGCTTTTAAATGCTCCTGGCAATTGGTGAACCCATTACCAGCAAAAATCTTCTGAACACACAGGAAGAGGACTGATGCCTAAACAAACCTAAAAGCAAACTAAAAGTGACTGTCTTTGGTTTCCTGGGGTGAGTTCTGCCTAATGCAGCAAGAGAAATGTGTGCTACCTGCCATGCTACATGAACAATGCATACGCACGTGCACACGTCCCCCATACATCACTTTTAACCAGAATGGAGTCCTGGATGCCTAACCCTGGGTCTCCAAAGAAGCAGTGGATGAAAGACAACTGTTCTTTCACTAGAAAGGCCTCCATAGATAA
This sequence comes from Camelus bactrianus, assembly GCF_048773025.1. Lineage (NCBI taxonomy): Eukaryota > Metazoa > Chordata > Mammalia > Artiodactyla > Camelidae > Camelus > Camelus bactrianus. Next base: position 43,192,835 of record NC_133539.1, read on the forward strand.
ATGAGATGAGAACTGATTAAAAACACCTATTGAAGGCAGACAATTTTTTTAAACTGTTATTTTAGGAAGATAGTAGCAGGTAGCACATAGAGACACTATTTCAGTCTTAGCTTGGAAACTCCTTCTACTTAATACATATATATATTTACCATATATATTTTATATATATGTATATAAATATGTGTGTATATGTATAATTATACATACTTTGTATTGTTGGTAAAGCTTTGTTTTTAGTTTCTGTGCTTCCAGGTTTAATCTAAACTGACTCCATAAACACTGAGAAGGGAAGAGGCAGGTTCCATAGTAAATACTAAAACCCTATTGCCCACCGCCCCAGGGGAGAGACGAGATTAGCCAGATTTGTCATCCTTGCAACTTTTCATCACCTTCTTTTCTTCCTTGTATCCCTCGACTTCCTCATATCCCACTGTCTCTGTCCCAAACAATTTTTTTAATTTACCTAAATATGTGTATTGCTTCTGTTGCTCTTAACAATTGAGCTGCTTCCAGTCCTTGTCAGAACCATAGTGCAGTATATGAAGGTGTTCTACACACTTCTACCAGCTACTAGTTTGATAGTATGTATATAAAAAGTAGTTGCTAATTCATTAAGATTTCATTTGAGAAGTGGAACTTCTAAATAGTTGATGACATCATATCCAGAGAATTGGTGCTTCCATACGAAATTTACCACTGAGAGATATCCAGATTACTGAATTCACCTGGATCTACCTGACACTTCCTACACTCAGAAAAATAGGTAAATTCAGTATCTGAAATGACATATCATGGCCCAGTAGGGATTAAGTATTATAATTAATGTGTTAATTGAAATATCATTTTGTACTCTAATAGAAGAAAAATAACAAAACTCAAAGATAACCTTTCCTTCATCAACTTAACAGAAAATATTTTTATAATTGAACAACAAAAAATAGCTCAAATCATTTTCATGTTTAGAAACTTATAAGGGGACAGGAGGAAAAATTCAGAATACATATATCAAATAACCTGAAAGAATCTGTATAATTTTCAGGATCTGTGTTAGACAAATTTATTTTTAATCTCTACTTTTGGGAGATTTCATATGATTTTTATTTCATTTGGCCAATAAATGGGTAGTGTTTTATATGTTGTAAGTCATATTCTCTCATCAGCTATAAGGGGGTAAAGAAAAATGAAAACTTTGGAACAATGCTTTGAATAAAAATACAACTTTGAACATTTGTAAACAATAGCTTTTTTTTAACCACTGATTTGTGAGAGTTGTATCTTTAAGAGATGTTGGTTTTCTCACTTTGGCTGAGTTTTGCTAGAAGCTTTTCAAATCTAGGTATAAGTGCTGTCCCTTTTTATGCAGACTTTTTGTTTTCTGTTTTCCTCAACTGCCCTACCTATAAGTACATAACAGGTTTGTACTGGCTCCAGTCACGTAAAATCTGTATTGCTTCAGGGTCCTGCATCATGCAAGTCACCCCCAAATGGCCTGCGTCTTTGAGCTGAGTGACCTGCACAGTGCGCTTTCTCTGTGAGTGCTTCTGAAAGCGTCTGAAACAAGAGTGCTTGTGTTTTCTCCCTTCGTTTGATTGTTGTGGCAGGCTTGTGAATGATACGTCTTTGAAGAGAGATTTTTCAAAAGCAGAACGCATACTTACTCACCGAGGGTAAGTTTAGAAAGAAACAGTAGCTTTGACATCCAGGGCCACGTACTGTTGAAGACCTATTCCAGAATGAAGGTGAAAGTTGGATTCAGAGTACTTAAAACTATTCTAGTTTATTATTTTACCATTGAATGGTGAATTTTCTTTAGACTCTACCCTCTCTTGCTGTAAGATGAAGAACTATCATGCTATCTATTTTACCTGTTTATTCTTTGTACAGCAGTATTTAGTTACATTTTATCTACTTGATAAGTATTTATTGATGGATTAATATGTGCAGAATACTTTGCCTTATGCCAGAAAATTTTAAAATAGAGAATAAAATATTAATATTCAGTCACATCTTCTCCTAAAAGACTAAGAGGTAAAACAGAAGATTTTGCAAAGGATTTTCAAATGGCATGGGTTTTGTTTAAATACCCTATTAATCCTACAGATAAAATCACGTGAGAGGAGAAAAAGATAGACTCTGTCGGATGTGGTCACGGAAGTTTTCCTGGAAATGGTGGCCTTTGTTCTAGGCCTTGCTTTCATAAAGTTAGAACAACAGCAAAGCTGTAAGCATAAAGGGTGTACTTTTCTCCTTATTCATGCCAAACTGTCTTTCCCTGAGTCACTAGAACCCAGAAGGTAGCTGTGATGGTTAATCTTATGTGTCAGCTTGACGGGACCACAGTTGCCCAGATATTTGGTCAGCTGTTATCCAGAGTGTTTCTGTGAGGATGTTTTTGGATGATATAACACTTAAATTAGTGGAATGAGTAAAGATGGCTCTCCCTAATGTGTATGAGTCTCATCCAATCATTGAAGGCCTAGATAGAACCAAATGGCTTGCCCTCCCCTGAGTAAGAGAGAATCTTTTCTGCCTGCCTTCAAACTAGGACACTGGCTTTTTCCTGCTTTTGAATTAAACTGAAATATTGGCTCTTTCTGAATATTGAGCCTGTGGTCTTTGGACAGCAACTGTGTCGTCATTTCTCCTGCTTCTCAGGACTTCAAACTCAAACTGGGATGCAAATAAACAGTATATACATCTCATTAAGCAATGTAGACAAGATAATACAGGTTGCCTCCATAAGACGACTTGACTTTTAAATTGAATTTTATAAATTACTGCCTAGGTTTTATTTTTCTCTTGACTAACTGTCAGTAACCTGATTCCAGATATCCTGAGGCCAGGCATTCCACTTCCATGGACTTAATGCAAGTTAAGTCTGACCTTACAGAGCTCACCTCTTCCCGATGATTACTGGTCAAATATTCTTAATTAGAAATACTCATCATCATTTTTCTTTTGGAATCTTTTACAACATTATTTAAATCATATGTAAGTATTAGCCAATGAGATATAGATATTTCTTTAAAGCAGAGCTCTGTAAATTATGGCCCACTGACTACATGTAACCCATGGGCATATGTCTGCTTAGCCCTGGAGATAATATTTTTAAAGTATTTTTACAGGGTTAAAACAAAGATACTAAAATAAGAAAGAGATACCGTGCATGACTCAAAGTCTAAAATATTTACTATCTGGCTTTATAAAGAAAAACTTTGCCAACTTTGGGTTTAAAGTCACATTTCAGTCTACCAAATATTTCAACATAGATTGTTAATAGCCATTCAAAAGATCAGCATCTTTTATCTCCTTTCACCAATGAAATTTGAATTTTATGAAAGGTACCAATAGATTATTTCAAAATTTAAAAATCGGTGTGATAGATTGATTATCACAAAGCATAATGTACGTGGCTCTACCTCCAGTTCTGTCACTGGTGTCAGTGGTTTAGCAACCTCAAGTAACGTGGCCTCGGAGCCAGCCTGACTGTTCATCCCCATTTTCCTTATCTTTCATTCTCCAAAGGAATCATTAGTTAGTATTGAATCAGGAAGTTGTGGTCATTTGAATTATCATAGTACCACCTATGGAAAATTGGATAATTGAAGGTCTCATAAAACTCCACTCGGTGTATCAAATAGAACTGTACAGAGAAATACCATTACCCTTGAGAAAGAATGCACAAACATTAGAGATGCTGAAAACTTCCAGGTGCAGTTTTCAGAGTTCTTTTATTTTCCTTTACTTATTAAACTTTTTTTATTTTGAATACACACCTGTATTAAATTAGAGGTTCTGTGTACTGTTTCCCCCTGTGGTAACATCTTGAAAAAATTGACATCTGGAAAAAATGGTAGTAAAACACCATAACCAGGAAATTTTCATGGGTACAATTTACCAATCTTATTTAGATGTCCCCAGTTTCACTTACACTCAATTTATGTATGTGTTATTACTTCTATGCAGTTTTTTCTTTCAAACTGAAGTATAGTCAGTTACAATGTATCAATTTCTAGTTTAGAGCATAATGTCCTAGTCATACTTATATATACATATTTTCATTTTCATTAAAGGTTATTACAAGATATTGAATATAGTTCCATATGCTATACAGAAGAAACTTGTTTTTATCTATTTTTATATAAAGTGGTTAATCTTTGCAAATTTCAGACTCCCAATTTTATCCCTTCCCATCCCCTTTCCCCTGGTAATCATAAAAGTGTTTATTAATGTGCGAATCTGTTTCTGTTTTGTAGATGAGTTCATTAGTGTCCTCTATTTTTCTTTTAAGATTCCACATATGAGTCATGTAATATGGTATTTTTCTTCCTCTTTTTGGCTTACTTCACTTAGAATAACAGTCTCCAGGTCCATCTGTGTTGCTGCAAATGGCATCATTTTATTTTTTTAATCGCTGAGTAGTATTCCATCATTTACCACATCTTCTTTATCCAGTCATCTGTCGATGGACATTTAGCTTGCTTCCATGTCTTGGCTACTGTATATAGTGCTTCTATGAACGTTGGGGTGCATGTATCTTTTCGAATTAGAGTTCCCTCTGGATATATGCTCAGGAGCAGGATTGCTGGATCATATAAGTCTATTTTTAGTTTTTTGAGGAATCTCAAATACTGTTTTCCATAATGGCTGCACTGAACTGCATTCATACCAACAGTGTAGGAGGGTTCCCTATTCTCCATGCCCTCTCCAGTATTTATCATTTGTGTACTTTTGAATGATGGCCATTCTGACTGGTATGAGGTGAAAGCTCGTTGCAGTTTTGATGTGCATTTTTTCATGTGCCTATTGGCTGTATGTCTTCATTGGGAAATTGCTTCTATGCAGTTTCATCATGTATAGGTACATGGATCCACCACCATAGTCAAGATACTAACAGGGAGCCCTTGTGTTGCCCTAATATAATCACAACCCTCTTTCCTCCTGCCCCTTGACTCCTATACCATGACAACTATTAATCTCTCCATTTCTATAATATTTTAAATGTTATATAAATGAAAATGCCACATTTTGGATTTTTTTTTCACTAAGCATATATCCTTTGAAATCCATCCAAATTGCTTTGTGAATCAATAGCTTGTTCCTTTTATTGCTGAGTAATATTTAATGGTATGGTTGTTGAATGTTAAACTAGTTTTGCATATGTGGACTAAATCCCACTTGGTATGGTGTTTATTTTCATATATCATTGAATTTTATTTGCTAATATTTTGAGGATTTTTGTCTCAAAGTTTATGACAGATGTTGGCTTATAGATTTTTGGTGTTCATTTATTTTTGGTATGGTTTGGCTTCACAGTAGAACTGGTGACATAAAACAAATTTGGTAGTGTTCCCTCCTGTTCTATTTTCTGGATAAGTTGTTAAAAATTGGTACTAAGTCTTCTTTAAATATTTGGTGGAATTCTCCAGTGAACCCCATCTGAGCCTGATAATATGCTATCTGGGAACATTTTAGTTAAGAATTCAATAATGGTAATGGTAATTACTATTCACATTATGTATTTTGTCTTGGTTGAGTTTGGTAGCATAAGGATTTTGAAGAATTAATTTGTTACTGATGAGCTGCTTAAAGTTTTTTTTTTAATAGTCCCTTGTTATACTTTTAATGGATACAGGATGTGTACTGATATACTCTTTCATTCCTGATATTGATGATTTGTGTCTTCTCAGTCTTACTAGAGTTTTAATCATTTTATTGATTTTGGGGGGAAGAAAACAACTTTGGTTTCATTTATTTTTTTCTATTCTTGTCATGTTTTAAATTTATTTCTGTTCTTTTATTAATATCTTCCCTCTGCTTAGACTTTATTTTGTACTACATTTTCAATTTTCTTAAGGTAGGAATTTATATTGAGACATTTTCTTATTTTTGAAAAAATTAACTTTGTAGTAATTTTAGATGTTTGGAAAAATCAAGATGTTAATAATTTTCATATATTTTATGTCAGTTTCACCTATTATTAGTAACTCACACGAGTATGCTACATTTCTTTTGCTTAGTGAACCAGTATTGATACATTACCTAAAGTGCATGTCTTATTAGCCATTCTTATTTTTGACTTAGTGTCATTTTTCTGTTCCAGGACCCCATTCAAGACATCACATTGCATTTATTTGTCATGTCTCAATACACTTGGCTGTACAATTTTTCAAACTTTTTTTGATGACCTTCACAGTTTTGAGAAGTACTAGTTAGTTGTCCAGTCAATGTCCCTCTTATTACTGTTTGATGATTATCTCAGGATTAGACCGAGTTTATGAATTTTTAGGATAAAGACCAGAGAGAAGTAAAGTTCCATTTTATCACATTCTATCAAGGGTACATCTTATCGACATGACTTACCAATGTTGATCTACCATTGAAACAATATAAGCAGGTCCATTAGCAAATAAAGAAATGAAAAGGAAAGCACCAGATTATCTATTTCTCCTTGTATGTGATTTGGTAATTTATGTCATTCAAAGAATTGGTGCATTTCATCTAGTTATCACATTGGAAGGCCTAGAATTGTTCATATTGTTCCTTTACTATCCATTTAATGTTCATACAACTTTCATTTCTAATATTGGTTTGTGTCTTTGCTATTTTTTTCTTAGTTAACATGGCTAAGGTTTATTTTATTGTTCTCAGAGAATCTGCTTTTGACTTTATTGATTTTTTTCCTATTGTTTCCTAAGGTGGAAACATAGAAAATTATAGTATTAAACACATATCTTAGCTTACTGATTTTCTGTCTTCTAAGTACTGCTATCACTGCATCAAACAAATACGGATGCTTTAGCATTTCATTCATTCCATTTAATTTTTGATCTATTATTTAGATATTTGGGAATTTATTGCTGACCGTCTCATACTGATTTCTAATTTAATTCAGTTGTGGTCTGAGAAAATACTTTGTATGATTTCTGTTCTATCTTGAATGCACCAGGTAAACTTGAGAAAACTCTACATTCTACTGTTGTTGGGTAGAGTATTCTACATATTTCAATTAAATCATGTTGATAATGTTCTTTAGGTTAGCTATATACTTACTAATTTTCTGCCTATTCACTATATTACTGAAAGAGATGCATTTAATTATCAAAATATAATAATGGATTAATCTTAAGGATGTTAGGCACATGAGGAGAATATTTTGGGTGTTTTGTTATTTATAATAAGCCACTTTCTACCACAACTGGATTTATGTAATGAAGTGACTTTTGGAAAACACCTATTCACCTTTATGGCTCTGGAGCAGTTTTGGGAATTGAAGACAAAAATATTAAACTAAAAGATGCTCTTATCATTCAGGAAATTCCAAGGGTTTGGTAGCTATGAGCCAGGAACCATGGATGAAGACCAAATATTACAGCCACACACTATCTTCTATAGGATCAAAACTTTGTGGTTTGGTAGATTTAACTCTGGCAAAGATTCAGCCTGAGGAGTTGTTTGCTGGAGTCGTTTCAAATTCTTTACACAGTTGTTCTACTCATCTTCCCAGGGAGAGTGTGAAACCTCCACATCTGCTGAGCATTAACTCCACAGTCACGGATTTCTATTTTCTTTCCAGCTCTGTGCCCTATGAATCTGAGTTGAAGTGGAGAAAGAAAAACGGTGTACGATACAATGAAATACCAAATAGTTGGAGATTTAATTTCTTAGCACTATCCAATTCAAAACCAAATGTTTATTTTCCCTTCTCCTAATAAAGCCTTTTTGTTCATTGTCAGTATGGTAATACCCCCTTTTTCTATTGCTTTCTCCTCTGTTGGTCCTATGGACAGAGCGTTTTTTGTTGTGGTACCAAAGGAAGACCGTGAAATAGAAGGGCTTCAAAGTGTAAATATTTATCTTATAGCAAGACAGGAGCAGAACAAACAAGACAGATTAAAGTAGAAGCATTTTTACTTGAATAATCCAGCAGTTTTTCTAGGAGTTTGATAACGTAGACAAGATTGAGAAAGTTCTGTTTTTGTTATAGGATATATTGTTGTAGACACATAGTTGAGAAACAAGATAGTCCAAGGTAACTTTTACAATACTCCTGGCAACTCCTTTGTGATGAGAACCTAGAATTACGTTAGAGGTTCACTAAATCACAAGTATGCATAGGGTTGAAGTATTAAGACTCACTGTACTGGTAGAAGTTGTACATGGAGTTCTTATTTAAAATACATTCATTCATTTCTTATGGACCCAGTTTCTATTATCTAAGTCTTTTCATCTGATAAGCAAGCCTCCCAACCTTCTCTATCCCCACTAACATTTTGTATTTATTAACCGTGGTCAGTAAGGTGGAAGTGCCAGACATTTCAGGTAAGTTGTTTCCAGTTGGTATTTCTAACATACTGTTAGTGATTTGAGAGACTCAAAGAGGTATAAGAATTCACAGTTTTAAAAGGATATGCTGAACAAATGCTTTGAAAACAGTGACAAGCTAGAGAATTTCATTAAACAGAATAGATCTGTAACTGAATTCTTGCTATTCTTTCCTATAGTAGCTTTTTACTTCCATGAGGCAATAAAAACAGGTATTAAAATACAGAAACATTAAGATTCCACATGAAAATGTTTTTTGGAACCTTTGAACCCTCACCACCTTCATATTGAAAGAGAGGACAAAGAAAAGCACCTTAAAAATGTATACACAAATATAAGTTTAATGCCATAAATTTGATAAATGTAAATTCTTCTGGTTTCTGTGTAATACCACTAAATTCTTCCCACTTTAGCATGAGATACAGATCTTTATGACTTACATGAATTTGGTGGTATTACACAGAAGCAAGAAGAATTTGCATTTCTTCACTCAATGAAGAATATATTTACAGCTTCAACCTAATAAATAAATAAAAATTCTTCCTCTATTGCAGGAGTCCATTCAAACACAGACTAGAGAATGCTCAACTGCATCAGAATCATTTTAGGATCCTATTATTCCAGAATTTGATGAGTGCACCCAGAGAGATATATTACGACAACATCTAAGAGAAACACTGAAATAGTCAATGAGGCTGCAACGCATAAATGTAAATTTATACAACCATCATCTTGCACAGCCTATTGAAGAGAGCTAACCTCAGTAGTTATTAATAAATGAGAAAGCTGTGCTTAAATTATAAGCAATTATATGGAACTAGACAATTTTAAAAAATATTTTAGTATAGATTATCAATCACAAATTATAACTAGGACACAAATAAGAATTGGATCTTTAAAAAATGAGAAACACGGTCTACATTGTGGCAAATACTCTCTCTTATGTGTATTAAGAAGTTATTAATTTTGCTTGTCATCACTGAAGCCGCCTTTTATGCTCCAGGTATTCCTGAGTTTGAGACTTGGTAGGTGACAGAGATACTGGATGAAGCATCACAGTGCTTGGCTGGGTAGAACCACCACTCTGATCATGGTTAGAGAACCACTCAGTGATTCTGGGGAAACCAATATCCACATAATAAATTCATTCCTGGATCCTAATAATTAAGATCCCTGACAGATGGATTTAATAAGATTTTTTAGGTAAATATTTCCTTATATATGAATTTTTATAAATATTTCCTTATATATGAATTTTTAAATACAAACTATATATTCCTTAGTTACTGCTTAATTTAATACTGCACTATAAAATGAGAACAATTTAAGTAATATGCATTTAATATTAATTTTTACTGTAGTGAGTATTCTTCAATACTGGCTCTATCACTCATTAAAATTGCCTCTACATTACTTTGTTTAAATCTTACAGGCACTCTGATGCTCCATTAAGAGCAAACAAAATTGAAATGGTTTATCCAAAGTCATAAAGCCAGGAAATGGTGGTAGAGCCAATGTCTTTTGTCTAAAACCTTGCGATTTTCAACCTATGACTTATGGTATGTTGCCTTTCAAAGAAGGAAACATTTCTCTAAATGGAACTCTAATTCTTGACCATAGGTAATAAGATTAGGCAAATTAGAGTTTAGGTATAAAATGATACATCTCTGTAATAATCTATAATGATAAAGAACATGAAAAGGAATATATATGTACAGCTGAATCACTATGCTGTACCCCAGAAACTGACACAACATGTAAATCATTTACAATTCACTGAAAAATAAATTAGTTTTATATATATATATCACTACCTGTGTATCTGTATCTTTATATACACATTACAGACTCTGGACAGCCTACATATTTTCTTTGGTGTCGCCTTGAATACCTGCCTGTGCCCAACCTTCTTCTTGAGAAAGCTTAGAAAAATCATATCCACCTACAATTCTATGGATATTCAATAAAATTCTGAGAAGAGAGAATGAGAAAAAATTCATCCTGATTTTGCTTCATTGTGGCCTAATATAGTTTTTGAGGTTGACATATGAAAGAATAAACGAACATCAATTGTCACAAGATTTTTTAAAGTTTCCTTCAGCATGCAGCCTGGGACAGCACTAAGGTTGGAGAGGCTGTGAATGGGAAGCCGTGTTTTCTACAGGCTCACAGCCACTGCTCTTCTGAACTTCTCTTTCCTTCCCTGACTATACTTCCTTAGATTCTCATTCTTGTGTTACTCCAGAGCAGTTACTCTAGTACTGACTGTGGAGTTTGCATTGAAATCCTATCAACGATAATTCATTTCATTTGATTTTTGAGTCTCAATTTAACAGCGTTCAATGCTTCTAGTGTTTTTTATTTTTCTAAATATACTTTTATTAAAGTATATAGTTAGTTACAAATCAAAACTATAATGAGGTACCACCTCACACCAGTCAGAATGATCATCATTCAAAAGTCTATAAACAATAAATGCTGGAGAGGCTGTGGAGAAAAGGAAACCCTCCTACACTGCTGGTGGGAATGCAGTTTGGTGCAGCCATTATGGAAAACAGTATGGAGATTCTTCAAAAGACTAGAAATAGACTTACCTTATGATCTAGCAATCCCACTCCTGGGCATAAATCCAGAGAGAACTCTAACTTGAAAAGGTACATATACCCCAATGTTCATAGAAGCACTATTTACAATAGCCAGGACATGGAAGCAACCTAAATGTCCATCAACAGATGACTGGATAAAGAAGATGTGGTATATTTCTACAATGGAGTACTACTCAGCCATAAAAAAGAATCAAATAATGCCATTTGCAGCAACATGGATGGACCTGGAGAGTGTCATTCTAAGTGAAGTAAGCCAGAAAGAGAAAGAAAAATACCATATAATATCATTCATATGTAGAATCTAAAAAAAAGGACAAACTTATTTACAAATCAGAAACAGACTCAGAGACATAGAAAACAAACTTATGGTTACCAGAAGGGGAAGGGATAAATTGGGAGTTTGAGATTTGCAGATACTAACTACTATATATAAAATAGATAAACAAGTTTATACTGTATAGCACAGGGAACTATATTCAATATCTTGTAGTAACTTATGGTTAAAAAATATGAAAACAAATATATGTATGTTCCTATATGACTAAAGCATGTGCTGTACACTAGAAATTGACACAACATTCATACAAAATAATAAACTCAAAATGGCTTAAAGACTTACACGTAAGACAAGACACTATAAACCTCTTAGAAGAAAACATAGGCAAAACACTATCTGACATAAATCTCAGGAATGTTCTCCTAGGTCAATCTACCCACCCAAGCAATAGAAATAAAAGCAAAACTCGGACCTCATTAAGTTTATAAGCTTTTGCACAGCAAAAGGAAACCATTAGCAAAACAAAAAGACAGCCTATGGACAGGAAGAAAATATTTGCAAATGATGCAACTGACCAGGGCTTAATTTCCAGACTATACAAACAGCTCATACAACTTAATAAGAAAAAAAACCCCAAACAACCCAATCCAAAAATGGGCAGATCTACACAAGCAATTCTCTAATGAAGACCTACAAATGGCCAATAGGCACATGGAAAGATGCTTACAGTGTTTTGCTAGACTTGCAACAACCAGTGTCATGGATCTCGATCTCAGTACTGTGCCCGGAGCCTCTGTTCTCTCTGTCACCCATCAAAATCTCCTGGAGGACAGCAAGGAAGCCACTTCTGCTTTCTAACTCAAAACTACTAAACATCTGAAGCTGCTTCTATATTCCCTAGTTCAAATTTTCCAAAGTGTCAACTTGTATTTCTTGTGTTACAGCTGCTGTCTTTCCTCACTTCACTCTCAATTGCTTGGACCAACACACATGTACAGACACAAACACATCTGCATTATCCCAACTTCCACATATGCTCGCATTTATATTACTTCTTTGAAAATGCAGAAACCTTCATTGAAAAGGGACTGGCCTCAGGCTCAGCTTTTGAATTTCAGACTGCCTCCAGCCTGTCACATTACCAAACATGGTGCTTTGGGCTGGAACCCATAGCCTTTCATTGCACTGTGGCCATAAGACAAAGAGAACCCTCATGAGACCCAGCAACTGTAAACAACCTCTACCTGACGGACTCCGGCTCTCAGAGGTTCTTCTGGCAGTTAATACTTTGACACCAAATCCCACTTCTTTCACAGTTTGTCAGAAGCACTGGAAGATCGTCACAGGCAACTGTTAAAATAGAGAAAAGAAATTAACTGAGAGGGATCATAATTCTATCTGTTTCACTTCTTCTTCTCTCAGCCCAAAGGAGAAAAAATTACAAAACCATCTTTAACCTTTATAGTTCATTTAGCATATCTAGCTGGCTGACAAGGAGAGATACTGAATTCTGAGAAGTGGAAATGTACCTAGAGTTGAAAGTTTTAGCAACCATGACATAATAGCATAAGGTTCTTAGAAGAGTGGGAATGGTTCAGAGAAATTGTAGATTAATCATTTATTTAAAAGTCTGTTAGAAAGTCATATCCTCTTTAATTGCATAAGATCTAGTTAAGAATCCGAAGGAGGGGACACATTTGCCCTCTTTCAGCTCCATCCCATCAGTACTTTTCAGCTTTACAGATCAGAATTACAAATCTTTATTGGCCAAACGCAAGAATAATTTAAGGCACCATAAACATAGGGCTTTGAGTTCTCAAAGGAATTAATGATCACAATGAAGAGAATGAATCAAAGCTTGAAGAGGTATGGGTATGGACTCGTTCCTTATCTTTACAGGTATACAATTCATTTTCCGTCCTTCACTTTTTTCCCTGTTAGACTCTTTTAAATCCTAAATGCTAGTGTTGAGACAAGCCTGAGGGCAGTACTTGGTTCCCTTGCCTGGGAACCTTGCTTTCAGTGATTGGAGTTTTACAAGGAGCTAATGGTATAAAAGCATGTGCATGGGCTCTTTTTGCTTCATAAACGTTCTCGGGGGTTGTGATCCCAGCCATCGTGCCCAAGGAAGAAAGCTCAGCTCTGCTCTAAGCACTGGGATTAGCTCTCCTTTTTTGCTTAATCTTTGCATTCACAGTTCTGTGCCTAACCTGTTGGTTCTTTTCCTAGAGCAAAAGTAGTAGGAATGAAGAATTAAGTAGTTAAATGCTGACTAGCTCTCTACCCCCAGCAGCCCCCTGAGCAATCCTGCAGACAGACCACACAGATGAGATAACACTTGAAGACAGATCGTGAGGAGTCAGCCAGCCTGCACACAACGGACAATGGTGCAGAACCTAATCTTCTGCCTCAATGATTAACTGAGATTGCTTCCCCTCTTTTCCCTTTAAAAGCTGTCATAGCTGAGCAGAATCTTGCTAGTTGGCTTTGGGGTGTAAGTCCGCCTTCTCCCCAGATTGCAGGGTTTTTTGATGAAAGCAACTTAACTTCCTACCACCACCTGCCTCTTGAGTATTGCCTTTTGAGTGGTGAGCAGCTGAACCTGAGTTTGGTTACTTGTGTGTGTGGTTTTTTACTTGAAAGCAGAAGAAACTGACTTCTGCCCTTCGTTTTCTTGGTTGGGGTTCTAGTTAAGGAATTGTAGGGCATATATAATAAAGCCAATCAAGAATTTCTGTTTCCTCAAGTTTTAAATTACATTATTTCATGGGAATTTAAAGATTTCATCATCCACTGGTGTTGGATCTTTGTTCACATTATCCACCCTAGCCAATGGTCAGAGCAACAAAAGGTTTAAGTGCTACCATATTCAATACAGATTTAGCTTTTTTTTTTTTTTTTTTTTTTTGAGACAACTTCTATTGTGAGAAGGTTTAATAACCTGAAGCCACTTGGGGAAGGGAAATACAGTTCAAAGGGATGATCTTCTGGTCATCTGATTAATAAGAATTGGGAGAGGAAAATTAGCATGGTAAGTGCCTGTCTGCTTATGAAAATATCTATTCTACTGGATCTGGTTTAAAAGTTGTTTGTTTTAATATGCTGTTGACAATAGCTATTTAGAGCTACTCCTGAATGTAAGTCAGCAAGAGGGCAGGGGATGGAGGAAGAGAGAGTTAAAGAGGGAGAAAGAAAGAGATGGGAGATATCAAATGGATGTTGAGGTTTGGAGTTGATTAATCTGTGAGGGTCACCAGGACAGTTAATAACAGATCACCATTACCCACAAATTCATGTAACAGTTATGTCAGTGCTCCTTTATGAACACTTAGAAAACAACTGTAGAATCTGTGATTATATTTCACCTACATCAACCATATAATTACCATAAAACTTGACCTAAATTAAAAAAAAAATTTGCTCCATTTCTTTGTTTTGATACCTCACTGTTTCTCTCTTTAAAGCACATATTCTCTCCCCTGTGATGTCTCAGCACACCCACAGGGCGAGGTTTATTAATATGTGACCCTACTGCTCTATCCATAACTGAATAAATCAGTACCAATCCACTGATCTCTGATTAACCGGACTTGGAGCTTTTCATGATGAATTAAATCTATGCAGCAAGCAGCACAGTGCATATGAGACCCTCAACAAATGGTAACTGTTGATAGACTGATATACATTACTGATACAATTATTCCCTTTTTACTCTCTTAACTTTCCGATTGCTTCAATTCTGCCACCTTCTTAAATTCTTTCACCTTCTAAAACAACATGATTAATGATATGGGCTACCCAAGGTTATATTCCTTTCCTGATTTTCTCCACTAGCCTGCCCTCTGCTCCCCTTCTCCCCTCCCTTCTTTCCTCTCTTCTCTCCTCCCAACCCTCTCTGTTTCATGGTGTCAACCACTTTTTTCTAGGTAACTATTTTCCATCTGTGGCTTCTAACTTGTTCTTCAGTTGTGCAGCCTCATTCTCATTCAGTATCTCTAAAGACTAAAAATTTGAAATTTATTTTCTGATGGTTAGTAAAATAGAATATGGAAATGACAAGTACTGAAGTGCTGAACTGATCAGTTCTGCCCTCCCCCTTTTATTTAAAAATAAGAATTTCACTGGGTGGGGGAGGGGGCAGAGGAGAAACTGTAGTTCTCCTTGTAGGGAGATTAGTAGATACAAATAAATCTTTGTCCTCTAAAATTACAGTAACTAACATTAGAATGATCATTTGCAGTTTCCCGTGGACTCCTCATATGCCTGAAATGGCTCTACTCACGTCCATGGTAGTGATGAGGAAACTGGTGTCCAGAGAGCCTGAGCGCCTTGAGTCTGCAGATGGAGCAGGATCCGACGTTCATTCCACTTGACACCAAGACAGATCTGTGTGAAGAAATAAAACATAACACCACTTAAAGCTGCCTCTGTTTCTGCCAGCTGTAAATCAGGGTCAGGTGGTAGAGCCTGAGGTAAAGGGCAGTCAGAGAAAGGTTAAGTGGCTTCACATGAAACGCCCTGCTTTGTCAGGGGCAAGCACAGCATTTCCACGCACAGGAGGTCTTGGCTGTGGGGTCTTGCGGAGTAAGGAGAGAGGCAGACTTTTCCCCCTTGTCAGTGGAAAGCTCCAAGAGGACTTCTTGTAGATGTACCTTATATAGGGCAGATAAATTAAATCTGGCTCTGTCCCACCAAAAAATAGATTCTAAGTCACTTTAGGAGAGAGTCAATCGAGTGTTTAATATCACAAGCCTTAGCTATGGTCAAACTTGGCTCTATTTGTGGTTCTGGGGCACACACTGGTGCTCTATTTGATTTCTCTGAACCTCAAACTCGTCATGGGTAAATTGGAGAATAAAACTAACAATTCTTTCGAGAATTAATTGAGATACTACATGTAAAAGGACTTAATTCAGTGCCTAGTGCTGTTATAATGGCTACTATCATCATTAGGTAATTACTAAGCTGTAGTGAAAAGGACACACATTTTGGGGTTAAACTGATGTGGGTTCAAGCCCCTCTCCTACCAATTACCCATTGTATGAAACTGGGCAGATTAGTTACCCTTCTCTGAGCCACATTTTCTCTGTGTATTGGGTCTATTACTACTCTATGGGTCTTAGCAAAATGTATTTTTGTTTAAGCTGCTCATCAGCCATGTAAGGGGAAAAATGAGTGCTTTCAGCCTTGGAGACTATACTACCTTGCCTTGCTCAACATTCTCCCAAGCACTTTGTTGACATATAAGTCACGCTCTGTTCACTTACGCCTTCTATTTTTAAACATTTACCATTTAAATAAAATACACAAAATTACAGAAAAACAAAGCATATAATCATACACCCAACACAAAGATTAAAGAAATATTAACATTTTCATATTTTGCAGATGTCTCTTTAAGAAATAAAACATTAAGATAGAGTTAAAATTTTACTCTCTTTGTACTTCTTTCCTTCTCAGAGATATTGACAGCAAAGCATATTAATGCCATTAATGTCTGTATACTTTGTAACATATATCTGTATTCATCAAATATACTATTCAGTGTGTTTCTTGAAGGTTTGATAGAATTCATCTAAAAACAACTATGTCTTTGTAGTTAGATTTTTACTTACCAATTTGCTATCTTTTATATTCAGAAGTCAACTATATTTTAAAAAAATGTTTTAAGGTGCATTTTTCTAATAAACGTTTGCTTAACTTTTTACTACAAAGGGCATCAAGTTGTCTATATGATTTCTTCCCACACCATCTGTAGTTATACTCTTCCTTTTAAACCCATTGTTAATTTTCTAAGGTTTTTTTAATTTACGTAGCCAACATTATAGACTATTACTCTTCCTAAGTTTGCAGATTATCATCTGGACAATACTGTCTTTGATTTCTTTGTTTTCTATTTTATATGTTCTAACTCTTATTTTTCTTATATTCATCACTTTACTTTTATTATTTGCCTTTTTTTTTTCTGATTGTGGGAGTTGAATGCTTAAACCGTTCTTTATATATACGTATTTTTTTAACCTTCTAATATGTAAATATGCTGTGACAATATAGCTTTTTCTCAAAGTTTCATTTAGTCTCCTCTATAGTAATGTATAATATTGCCACTTTCCTTCACTTCTAATTATTTATTTTACTTCAATTAAATTTTAACTTAATGTCCACTGCCAGTTAGTTATATAAAAACAAGTTTTGATATTTCTAAATTAAAGGGCTTGGATATAATATTTTTGCCATTGCATTGGGGTCACAGAATGTCCTCTCTATAATATTAATTTGCATCTTTGAGCCTCCCGTTTTGGTTTACTACATTAGCAACTTTTTGTTAATGTTTCTAGTGTTCTTGGAAAGGGTGTACTCTATTGTGCGAGATGTTTTATTGTGTCCATTAGAAAGTTTGGAGTTTGTAATTTTTTATTTTGACTGTTCCTGTGGTCTGCTTCATCTGTCACTGAGAAACATGTATTTTTTATCTTCAATTGAAGTGGATTTGTCCATTTCTTATCATAATTCTGTCATATTTTGCTTTGTATAGTTTGAGAGTATACATTTCATGGCATATTGTATGATAAATGATAGAATCATCAATGTATTTGTCTTTTTTTGTTATTCAGCTACATTTTTATCCTGAGAATTTATTTTTGCTTTAAATTCTGTTTCATACACTATTGTTTTTCTTTGGATTAGCTTTTAAAGATATTTCTTTTTCATCTCTTTACTTTCTACCTTTCTGTTTTATTTTGCTTCAGGTATATCTCTTTTAAAGTACATATACCTGTTTTTTCTTAAAATCTTTTGTCTTTTACATGATGAATTAAACTTAGTTCTTTACTAAGTTTACTTCCGTGTGTGTGATGATTGCTGATGTATATGGATTAATTTGTAAGTCTTGGTGTGATTTTTTAATTATACATTTTCTATGAGCGTAGTTTTTCCTTCTCTTTCTTATATTGTTAAATTTTCACTTATCTTTCTTGGCTTTACCTATTTGAAAATATTGTTTCCTACCTTTATTCTTTGAGGGACTACTCCAAATATTTAACATGCCTAAAATAAAAAGTAATAATAATAATATAATTTTAAGATAACCGGTATCTCTTTCTCTTCACTAATAACAGCAAAAAGCCTTTAGAATGTTAAGTCTAAATTCTCCCTCATGTCTTAACATTGTAATTTTTTCTTCTTTTAATTATACTATTATCTGAACTTTAACCTGTATTGTTGATATTAAGAATTCTTCTTTCCTTATAAATGTTGCTCTTTCACAAAAATTCTGTATTTTCTAACTGCTTTCAAGATTTTTTTTATTTTGATGTTGTATATTTTTACTCTGAGTGTCTAAAATTTTACTCTGCTAGAAACTTTTAATGTTTTTGAATCTGAGGATTTGCATTTTCATCACTTCTAGAAATTTTTCAGCCAAATTTTTCCTTTGACTCTTGCTTCTCCACCATTTCTAACATACTTTGCACCCAGAATTTCCTTTTAAATCTCTACTGGACCCTCCCATTCTATTCTCTATTGGTTTCCAACCAATCTTAAATCTTTTACATATTTTTCCTTCTCTGAAATGCATTCTCTATTATTTCATCTAATGTTGTTCCAATTTATATATTCTCTTTTCACTTGTGTGTACTTCAACACATTTATTGTGAGTTTGTTCTAAGTCCCCTTACTACATTTTCACATGTTTTCTTAGATTATTTTACTATTATCTGTTGCTTCTCCAAATTTCTTCTTTATTTAATCACTTAAAACACTGTCTTTCATTTTGTTATTTTATTATCTGAATTGCTTGTTACATTGATCTTCTGGTTTGCTTTTACTCATGAGTTTTACTCGTTGTGAATTGTTTCTGTGTGTGTCTATGTTTGACCTTGCTGTTAATGGAGCTTTTCTGTTAAGGAGGTACTGAGCCCCAGCTAGACATGGCAAGTTCACTCAGTTTGAAGTCTGCTTGACCTTTGTGATGTCTACAGTTCATAAATAAATTTTATGTTACTTTCTTAGCTTAAGGTTTCTTAAACCAATTAGAGAAAATAAATTTAACCCTCAAACCTATAAAAAGTATAGGTCAAAGTTTTTATTTTCCAGGAGACTGTACTTTCTGCAGCCAGAGCTTCCTTGCCACCTGCCCTAGCCTTTGGCAGAACATTTAGCAATCACACTTGCACCAAGTGCACTGATCTTGGCAGTTCTGCCTTTATGCAGACCAATAGCTTGATCTCTTGCTTTCAGGTAAGCACTAAAACAGAGGATCTTGGGCTACTGTGGTCAGTGACTACCAGAAAAATGCACATATTTGTTTAAATGGTAACCACTTTGATTTTTAGGGGTTTTTTGTTTGTTTGTGGCAAGTGGAGATTCCCTTTCTTATCATTGGTGAGATGAGTGATGCATTTTATGGTTGTTTTATTGTTGTTATATTTTATACAGTACTTATAGGTGCTTAGAACAAAAGACTTATTCATGTTAGTTCACCATCTTGCCTATAATTGGAACTTTCTTCTTGTTGAAATTTAATAAGGCAGCTAAAAACTACAGATGTTTGAGGCTACCTCTATCTAATATGCTTAGGATTCCTTTAAAAGAAAATTTGACGTATTTTAGTCATTTGCATCCTACCTTCAGGATTTGTGGCATATGTGACCATTAGTATTACTTATTTCATAGTTTTTGCTAAATAAATGCACTAAAACAAAAATAAAGCAAAAATAAAACCTCAAATGGATTATTTATCCTGGATCTAAATAATATCTGGCAAATCATTATTTTTTTTCAGCAATTGTAATTTTCAAGTTAAGCATCAAATTAGATATGTAACTGTTTTTAATAATGTTGTCAGTCTTACCATCTAGGATCACATATGGTAGTAGAGTCATGAAACACTTTAAGAAATTGGGGAGCTTCAAGATGGCAGAATAGAAGGATGCAGAGCTCACCCTCTCCCATGAATACATCAGAAATAACCTGCATGTGGAATTATTCTCACAGGATACCTACCAAACTTTGGCAGAAGATCTTGTACAATTAGAACTATAAGGAGAATCTTACCAAAACTCAGTAGGAGAGAAAAAGAAAAAGAAAAAGGAATTCAGGGCAGGACCTGCCCCCTGGGGAGAAGCAGCAAATGAGGAAAAACACCCTCACCTGGGAAGCCCCCTGTCCAGCTGGGAAAGAAGGGGAGCTTTACGCCTGGAGGAGAGAGCAGCAGCCACTTGGCAGGCCGAATGCAGAGAAACCAGCACAGAGGTCTGTGCGATCCCTAGACTGAGATGTGAGCCGGGACTAGGTGCTGGAGCTCAGGCTTCAGAGAGAGGATTGGGGTTGACCACTTAGACGCAGCCACAGGGGGCTGGAGTGTGGTGCAGGCTGAGGCTGGGAATATGTGCGAAAGAGCCTGGGTCTACCATAGAAAACTCCACTGCTGATACTCAAGCTGGTGAGGGTCGCAATGCAGCCAGCCATAGCAGCCTTCTCCCCTAGCCCAGAGGGCATTGCTCACCTCACCATTGTTAAGGTGTTCTCACGGAGGGATGGGTGTAATGTTGCCCGGCCATAGCAGCCTTCTCTGCCAGCCTACAGGGCATTACTTGGCTGCCCCATTGTTAACACATTCTTGGGAAGGAATGGGTGGGGTCCAGACATAGCAGTCTTCTCCACTTGCTCTGAAGGGGCACAGTAGCTAGTGGGCAGCTCCCAAACAGAGGCAGGGCTGAAACCTGAACTCATTCCCAGGGGTCACACAAATTTGCAGGTGGGATAGAAATTTGAGTTGAGCCCCTGGCAGCTGTGGCAGATTTACTCTGCTGGTGCCTTTGTAAGCTCAGTGCCTCTGGGACATCGAAGCAGAATATTGGTGCCTGGCAGGGGCAGATCTGGTGGTAACAGCTGGTGTGCATATGCAGAGGCAGGACTGGGGTCTGGGTTGACTCTGTAGTCCACGGTGGATCCAGGTGTGCGACTACACACGCACTACACCAGGTCCTGATGCCTGACATCAATGGATCTGCACTCGCGACTTTGTGAACACAGAGCCTAAGGGACACCAGAGCCTGTCAGCATTACCACAGCTGAGGTGGAGACAAGGCAGCATCAAAAAAGTGTACTTTGTAAGCCCACACAATTAGTGATAGGCAATACCACAGAACGCATTTTCTGGTGGACATCTGCTATGGAGGAATACTCAGTGGCTCTTCTCCCAGTAAAAGTGCTGCAGTCCTGCCTACCACGTACCACAGCTTGCAAACAGACCTGAAAACGTCTACTCTAACACCAGGGGAGCAGATCTGGCCCCGGACAGGGCTGTGACAAACACAGAACAAGGAGGAGGCCCTGCTCAATGTCCGGTGCAGGCTTTGGTCACCACAACACTCCCAATCAAGAGACTAACAGCCAGCACACATGAAGGAAAAAGGTGGCAGCCATCTGTACTAAAAACAGCCCTCACAACAAAAATACTAGACACACACAGGAACGCTCCCACGTAAAAACCACCCCTAAAGACCACAGTAGGTAACTGTTACTCCTAAATTCATAAAGTCTGAGAAATAAGAAAAATGAAGAAGCTGAGGAACTGCTCCCAATTAAAAGAGTAAGAGAAGTCCCCTGAAAGAATGAACAATGAAATAAACCTTGACAGTCTACCAGAACTTGAGTTCAAAGAGGAGACGATGTAAGTGCTGATGGGAATAAGAGAGGTTATTAACAGAAATGAAGAATACTGTAAAAAAGAAATAGAAACTGTAAAGAGGAGCCAGTAAAATCAGAAAACTCAGTTGCTAAGATAAAAGCTGAGCTAAAGGCAATTAATAGCAGATTAAATAATGCAGAAGAACAAATAAGTGATTTAGATGATAGAATAATGGAAATAACTCCATCAGAACAGCAGAAAGAAAAACAAATTTTAACAAAAGAGAGTAATATAAAGGACCTACAGGATAATATACACATATTAGGGGTCCCAGAAGGAGAAGAAAGAGAAATGGGGAATCTAAAACATATTTAAAGAAATTATGACTGAAAACATCCCAAACCTAAAGAAGGAAACAGATATCCAAGTACAGGAAGCACAGAGGGTCCTAAACAAGATGAACACAAAAAGACCTGCACTGTGACATTTTATAATTAAGATGACCAAATGTAAAGATAAAGAAAAGATTCTAAAGGCAGCAAAAGAAAAACAAAAAGTTACAAGGGAACCCCTATAAGGCTATCATCTGATTTCTCTGCAGAAGCACTGCAGGCCAGAAGGGAGTAGCAAGATACATTCAAAGTCCTGAAAGAGAAAAACCTGCAACCTCAGATGCTCTACCCAGCAAGACTATCATTTAGAATAGGAGGAGAGATAAAGAATTTCTCAGACAAGCAAAAACTAAAAGAATACAGCAATATTAAACCTATCCGGAAAGAAATATTAAAAGGTCTTCTCCAAATAGAAAAGCAGGAATCTACAGAGAAGAGAAAACTACAATTGGATATGTGATAACTATAATGAACAGCAAAAGAAGAAACACAAAGATGTAAAGGAGGACATCAAAATCACAAAATGTGGGAGAGGGAAGCAAGAAAATACAGACTTTTTTTCATTCTTTTTAGGATGTCTTTGAGCCTATATGATTACAAGTCTAAAGCAAATAGATATAGCAATGGGTTAACATACTTGAAAAATAGGATAACCACAAGTCAAAAGGATACTGAAGTAGTAAAAATCTTTATCACCTATGATCATAAAAACTAAGTGAATACAGTTACTAATGAATTAATGCAGCCTATTCGAATATTTATAGATGAAATGAATAATGTGTTTGAATTTTAATTGTTTACTAGATGATGAATATACTTTATAAATATATTTTACATTAATATACAATACTATATAATTTATAACATTATTGATACTGTATATTTTATAGTATTAGTATCCTTTAACCTCAACACTTACTTATATTTTTAGTTTTAATAATTCCTAACCTTACTCCATATTTCTAAAATTTTTTTTTTACTAACACGTGCTTTTGAATTTTCTTGTGCTCTTACATTATAGTCACATTGAGGATTAGAAATGTGCCTTACTCGTCTCTGAATTCACTTTAATGTCCAGTAAACTACTTTGGATGGAAATTAAACTCGAAGTGAGTTAAACTGGTCAAAATAATCAAACCCACTCATTAGGTAGATAACCTTGATAATTACTGAGCAAGTGTTTCTTGTAAAATTGGATTCTGATTAACAGCATCACACGAGAAACAATGTGTCTGTAGTCATTTACTCATGAGAAAAATACTAGCGCTTTTAGTTTTACCTCAGTTGATTGACTAATGCTTCTGATATTTTCATTTTGTGACTAAATGTTCTATAGAATTTAAAAGGAGGTTGACATATCACACTAGCATTTTCCTTTACCAAAATTGCATTTTTGCTTTCAAAATGAACATAAATGTTGCTAGAAAAATGTAGCAATGAACTATAATAAATCTAATTCAGTTGCATTGTTACAGGTCATTATAAATCCCAATAAAATTGTTATTTTTCCTAATGAAAACATTATTGAAAGCTATGACTCAATCTTATTGTTTTGCCCATAGAGGCATGAAAAAGAATATTAAAAATAAAATTATTTTTCTGCTTTGCTTGTATTTGTTATTTTCAAAATCCAATTACCAAAAATTGGACTGTGATAAAGTAAAAACACATATTAATTTATCAGTAACAGCTTGTCCAACTCCACAGTGACAAAGTTTTCCTCCAATATAAATGTCCTGAAAGAGGAAGATTTCACTATAAAAAATTATAAGGCTATAGAAATTGAATTTTAATTTAATAAATATTTATCAAGTGCCTAGTCTTTCTCAAGTATTATGTTAGACACTAGGGAAGCAAAGCGGTCAGATGTTACTCCTGTTCTCAAAAAGTTTAATAATATAATGATTGTAATGATAGAAATATGTATAGATTTTCAAGGCAGTACGGGGGCAGGCTATACTTCTGGTTGTAGGAGTAAGATATCTGTGTAGAAAAAGGAATTTGCCTCTTAGAATTGGTTGTAAAGGCATTTATGGGAGAAAAATATAAAAATCCACAGCGAAATATAATAGTATGACACAGGTGGAATAAAATCATTTGATATTGCGTGATACAAGGACGAGCGGGAAGCTCTAAGAGATGAGTTGGGAAAGAGGGTACATGGACATACCTTGTAAGTGACACCGTGAGGGCGTGAGAAGTCCTAAGGAGCTTGTTTCTCCAGGTTAAAACACATTTTTAAAATCCAGCACTTGGCAGTAGATACTGGTATCTTGTCATGAGCTTTTTCTTCAAATCAAGATACTGAAAACAGAAACAGAAAACCAATAAATCATTCTGAGAAGAAATGTTGGCAATTATTTGGAGCACATTTAACAAAAATTTGCAAATATGATGATAGTTATATAGATGTGTGCAGTGGCTGATAAAGTATTTTGCAGGACTGATCTAGTAACATTTGACCAAAAGGCCTTTCATAGAATGTGTTTGCCAACAACAGATGAAGAACGCAGACTACATTTTTGTCGCCCTGACTAGACATAAAAACACTAGTAAAATGTCTGCTCATTTTAGATATACTTAACTATTAGAAGGACATGTCTGCCATCAGAAAATCACCTTTTAAATAATTTATTTTCTTCATTTAATAATTTATTGAGTACTGCCATCTATGAATACATGTATATTAATATGGATGAATCTAGTCTTCACTACTATTAATTTCGTAAAATTCAAGTGTTTAAAAGTACCGACTTTGTAAACAGAATTCCCAGAGCTTAAGTTTTGCCTTTACTATTTGCTAAGCACGTGAATTTTAATAAGTGCTTTCACTTCCCTTCATTTTAATTTCCTCCTCTTTACGATAGGAATGCATGTACAACAGGGATGCATGTAAAATGTCACTACTTTGTCCCACACATAGCCGTGCTGATTGTTGCTGCTGCTGTTATTATTATTATAGTACTATTGTTGTCATCAGGATTTTGTACAGAAAGCACATTTACAAGTCCTGCTGATGATCTGCTACCAAAATCTGCATAACAGTGCAAGTCAATGCTTGTTAATTTTCCCCACCATGTGTCTATCTTTCTTACCAGCACTTCCTACATGTTCTCTTTACAATGAAAACTCAATGGACAGTACAGGTCATGATATTCTGTTGAAGATACTATGTATAAGTTCTGTTTCAATTAGTCATCTGGATAATATGGGCTGTTATCATTTTATCAGATTTAATTGATTTATTGCTGATATTCCCTTATAATAAGGCCAGTAAAAATGTTACTCTTGAGATAAGAGAAATTTTAACCATGATTTTTATCTTTCCAACATTAGCTTTATCTTTAACTTTAGTAGTTTTGAAGAGATCTAAGTCTACTTGGTATAAGTGAATTTAGTTTAAATAGAATATGTGAATTCAATTCATTAGCACTCATGAACAGTGATCTACAACAATATGCTGAAAATTAATCAATGAATATTCAGAAGTATTTCCTGGGTGACCGTTAGATCCCAAAACATATTTAGACACACTGAAACATCATGAATTCTACTGGGCAGAATCAGATCATTAGAAAATAAAAAATACAATGTATAATGTGTTAAAAGAACTTAAGTCTATGAAGAAAGATACAACCAGGAGAATGAGAAAGGAAAGGTATGCCTTGTGGTGTGGGCACGAGTGAGAGATGGTGTGTAGCAGCTTTGTAAAACGAAGTCAGGGAAGACTTCCCTGAGAAAATAACACTTAAGTAAAGATCTGAAAGAGATTAAAGAGTGAACCTTGTGAACAGCTGAGAAAGGAAGGAACAGAAGACGCCTCAGTGAGAGGGGTGTTGTGCATGTTTCTCAAACACAGAAGGGCAGCACGGCTGCAGCTGGAGGAGCAGGAAGCAAGACCAGAGGGCCATGGGGAGGGATGATGAAGGGCCTCGCAGGCCGCTGTCGTGACTCCGGCTTTGCCATGTCATTAGGAAACGTGCTCCGAAGACCCTGAATACCATGTAGGCTGCATGACCATCTGACACTCCGACCAATTGAGAAAGGCAGTATGAATGTACTAATTAAACAGTAGAAAGTGCAATTTCTTGTTGTGCAGGTAAAAATTAAATGTAAATAAAAAGTTGTGTTTTGTAGCTTACTATGTAATTGCTGTACCCAGTGGAGTGAGCAGTGTTATGTATCACCCTGCAGCAGCTACATAGCAATGGAAAGCACAAAAGCGCTTTGCCGTGAGCCATGCCAAACTCTGAGTACCAAAGATGAAGGCAAGAAACAGAGAAAAAGGAAAAGATTTTTAGAGAGCATTAAAAAAGTCAGAATTAAATCTGCGGACTACACCAACTCATGTCTTCACCCTTCTGCAAACATTTCTTCAGCAAATAATTATTTTGTCCCATTCTATATGAGTAAGGACAAGAAAGAAACCCTTGCCTACATACTACCAGATAAAGGGATAAAATAACACAAGCAAAGGATGAGTCATCAGAGAAATGACTCAGAAAATGGAGGGAGACATTAGATAAGCATATCAACCTAGCCTCCAAGAAATCACAAGCAACATGCTATCTCTAAAGAAAGTCTGAAAGTTCATAAAAGAATCTGTAAGACAACAGGGGCCTTAAAGTGAACTAGTGTATTTGGGACAAAATAAAAGAGAAAAACATTATAGTGATGAAAGTCATTAAAGCAATGAAAATAGAAAAAAAGAGTGGGAACAAAACAAACGGCATGGGAGAGGCTAGGCTTACCTAAATCACAGAGGATGAAATGGTAAAGAACAGTCATTACAAAGTAATTATAAAGAAGATGATGTGTATGGAAGACAGACAAAAGTGATGTCACCAACCTTGGCTGATTCTGAAGAAAACAAAAAGAACAGGGGGAAAAAATCTCAAATAGAATAGAATAAAACTTTTCTGAAAGGAAAAAAGAGTGGACTTATGTACAGAAAGGGCACAGAGTATGCGAGAATAAAATAATGCAGAATGATTAACCTAAGCACATGTCAGGACAAATTTACTGTATTTTTAGGATGAATAAAAAGTTATATTTACAGCAAAAAAGGAGCCATGGAGAAGGAAAACTCAAGATGACCTCAGGCTTCACCACATCAATGCAGAAGAAGGTGGAGTGCTCCCTGCCAAGGTCTGACGAAGATGTGTTTCAAGAATTGTATTCCAAGTAGTTTTTCAAGTATAAAGCAAAAAATAAATACATATATTTTCCTATATGCAAAAAAACCCAGGGAATAGAGTACTCGTGATTCTCTCCTGGGAAACTGCCAAAAAATATAACAGAGTGAATAGACACATCAAAAGAAGCAATTTAGTAATAGAGATGTGATAAAATGGCTGATGGTGATCACTAAATTTATTTAAATACCAAACTAAAACTGATCAATCATGCCAATCATGGTAGATGTTTGAAATGAGTGTATTTTAGACACCAAGAGGCCATTTGGCATCTGAAAATTCACCTTCTGTTAGGCAGCCCGACTTCCCACACACTTTAATTACAGGAGTCTCCAGCACCATTATTTCTATTGACAGAAATGGGTGGACGCCACTCAGTTTTCTCTGAAACCACCCTGGCATCAGAGAAAATACTGCTAGTGAGATTGTTAATTAAACAAGGGGGCCGTGGGACCGAGGAGGCGCTGATGTCTTGGGAGCCTAGGTCAGCAAACGAGAACCTGAGCCAGAGTCAGTTCCTCTAAATGCACTCTTATATCTCACAAAGTGAAATTTAAGAACCATCAATACAAACAGCTAACCAGGCTTTCCCAAACGAGGCAACCACTTAAGCTACAGCCAATCAAATAATGTCTTCACTTTATGTCTGCTCTATAAATGCCTCTCCCCTCCCTCCTGTCAACAGAGTGTTCCTAACCACTCCCGGTTTGACACTGCCCAATTGGAATTGATGTTTGTCTAAATAAAGTCTTAAAAATTTTAATGTGCCTCAGTTTCTCTTTTTAACAGAGGTAATGGGGCTTCACCCCACAGAGCTGCATAAAACTGAACATGTACAGCACTTTTGGGGAGCCCTAGAGTTACAGGAAAACAATTTTATCCAGCTTCTTCTTTGGCTTTGGTAAGTGGTTTAACTGACTGTATGGCCACTGTCATCTTAATGATGTATGGGTTTTTAATGGAACCTGTAATTTTCATTGAATATACAATTCAGTTGTCTGACATCTAAAAAAAAGATCAAAATTTTAATTCCCATATGAATAATAACTAGCAAGGATTCGATTTGGAAAAAATGCAAATTCACGGACAGATGAGACATTCTCGAGGCTGGTAACTACGAATAACAGAGCAGCCAGAAATGAAATCATGATATCTTTACATGAGAATGGGCCCAGGATATTGCCGTAGTCATTTCCATATTACTGGATCCCTTATGATGTATGACAGCACAACACACTGGCTCTTATCCTTTGGTGTACTATTGTGTCTAGAGGTACTGGCCTTATTTATTACTGGAAGGTAGATTGCATTTTGGACCACTCCCTGCCTGCAATGGCCAAAGTTATGCCCTTACAGAAATGGTTCTCATTCTGTTTACAGCTCGGTTTCTCCTAGACAATGGAGCCATTGAATTATCCATCATTGGATGTTTTACTTGGTATGCAAATTATCATGAAATACATTTAAAATCTGGTTTAGTCCCAAAGGAGGCACATATTTTGAATGTAAAAGTAGCCTACTACTTTCCCCATTAGCTGCAATCAGAACAAAGGGAGACTCCTTAAGTCTGGGCTCCAGAATCTCACTAACTCTTAAATTATAACAGTATGTTTCAAATATCAAAATGATCCTGTAACCAACATATTCCCTAAACCATCAGTAACTATAGCAGTGTTCCCCTTGATTTTTTTATACTGAGAAATGGAATGAAAAGGCCCCAGGATACTTTTATTATTGGACATTCCTTTGCTTGGAACCATTAAGATTATTATTGCATAAAGCCAATGCGTTGATGATTGGAGTGACAGAAGCATCTTACTTATATCTTAGTGAAAGAATGAAGGGGCCTAGGAAATTTAACCAGTTATGATAATACAATGGATGGGGAAACAAAAGGTTCTTTCAGAACTAAAGAAAAATTAATTCAAACCCTGTTCTTTACACCTATTATTAAAGTCATGAAAGTCCATCTAAATATCTTTGTGAGGATGTAAAAAGAGAAGCCAAAATGGAAAATGTAATAAAACCAAAGGATAGAAATCACAAACCAGAAAAAAATCACCATACAATATGGTCTGAAGTTTTCTAGTAAAATTGGTTTGGAGCAGCTACATAAACCAATTTGGTTCATTGACTTTTTGATGGTGTACATTTTGTCCTTTCAGATCTTGTACTGAACATAATATATCACTATATATGGAATGGATATAGTTTTTATTAGAGACAGAGAGAAAAAGCTGGGTTTCATTAGATCGTATCAAGCTGAAAAACTGTGGCCTTCAGAAAAAAAAATTGGGTCTCCATGCCAGAGAAAAGAAATATTCTGTTGAAATGTTGACTTGCAGAATTTTTATCAGAGCACATATTTAATAAATAAGCATCCCTGTATGTAATTTTTGTAAAGTCATCACTTTTGTCAGCTAAAATTGATTGATCTTTGATTTGAGCTGTTGCTGAAAACGTAACTATACATTGTATATCAAGCATTTGAATGTTTACTATTTGAATTTTTTAATTATTTGAATTTTTTAAAGAAAAATCTTGAAAATCCAAACTTAGCCTTAAGTACATTTTTCAAACAAGATTTACCTTACACTTCATGTTTTACATAATTAATCACTTGAAATAAAGGACATGCAAATTTTATAACACATACACCCATCACAATAAGCCTACTCTTAATCAAATCCTTTGTAGCTAATTTTCAACAGGAAGCAGGATTACCCTTACAAGATGCAGGAAATTGTGAAAATGATAAGACTGTTTTATCCATTAAGTAAATCACAAATTCTGTCACTTCTCCTAACTGAAGCCCAATAGCAAATGCTCTTAACGAGAAGAAGTAACAACCCACCATTTCAGACAACTAAATCACTAAATAGATGGAATGATTAGCTTTAAGTCTCATATCAGTTACATAGCTGAAAGATACGTGAAAAGGGAACGGGCTGGCATACAATGTTCAAATACTTCAGGAAAAACAACAATTTTATAAGTTTGCAATTAACTTAAATTTCTGTGCAGTACAAAGATGTAAATAGATGTTCTATTTCTTAACCACTGCTATTTACTGTCACTCAAACTGTATTGTAATTTCACTTTAAATAGATATATAGTTGTCACTACTATCCAACTGTAACAGGAACATGAAATTAGGTTGACATATGTGTGAAATTAATGTAATAAAACAATTTCTGCTTTACTTTTGATACTTATGATATCCCCCCTCTGGAGACAATGTCTGGTTTTCCTTGACCATGTAAATACCCCAGACTAAATATTTAACCAACTTTGAAACACATTGTCTGATTCAAAACAACACAGTGAGAAGAAAACTAGGGAAATAGAAATATGTCAGAACACTGTTTAAAAATCACAAGGGAGAAAGGAAAACTCCAGCCCTCCCAGGTAACATTGCCTATTTTGTTTTAAACAGCCACTAAAACAACAGCTTAATAATAATGTTAACCCAGAAAATCAAAAAGAGGGAGAGGACAAAAACCATCCCCGTTGTAGGTGCCAGTGAACCCATTCGACAAAAGAACACCACAGGCTACTGTGCCCAAGAGCACATCAAATAGAAAAGGAAAGTGCACATGGGTAAAGAACTCACACAGCTCATTACTGAAGACGAAATACCAATAGGTAGTACGTGAGGTTATTAGAAATGCCGCAGCAAAGTACCACAAGAAGAGGGGTCTAGAGCAACAGAAAACTAATGTCTCATAGTTCTGGAGGCTAACATTCCTTCTGCGGACTGGGAGGGAGAGATCTGTTCCATGCCTCTCTCCTGGCATGACGACAGTCTTCTGTTCTTGGCTTTTACTCCCTCACTCTGATCTCTGCCTTCATCTGCATCTTGAGTGCTCCCTGTCTGTGTGTCTGTATTCAAATCCCCTGTTTGTCTAAGGACACCAGTTGTTTATTTTTAGATTAGGGTCCCACCCTACTCCAGTCAGTATGACCTCATCCTAACCTAAGTACATAGCGATGGCCCTATTTCCAAATAAGATCACATTAGGAGGTTTGGGGGGATTAGAATTTTACCATATGAATTGGTGGGAAAACAATGCAAACCACAAGAGGTTTAAAGCACATAAATATATATTATATTTTGCGTGTTTAAAAAAAGTCAAATTAACAATATGATACTTAAATATGTCATTCAGTAGTGGAGGAGGGACTCTATCAATATGTACAAATGTCTTCAAATACTGCATTTGGTCCCATCATTTAACATATGTAAATGTCCTCAAAATTATTTTTAAAGTAGTTATATAGTTTATAGAAAGATATTCATCAAATTTTTTTATAAAATATTGGAAAAATAACTTTAGCAATTAATGAAACAAATTGGTTGATATGCATAAAATATAATATCCAGGCATTAAATAATTGTAGCTTAGTTTTGTATAGCACCAAGCATCACAAAATTATCTAAGCATTTTATGTATATTAACACAGAATCCTCACAAGGCCCTTTATTTCTACTCGAATTACTATGAATAGTAATAAAGCTACTATTATCTCTGCTTTAGTTTTTGTAAAGTTTAGATGTAAAAAAATTTAAGTAACATATCTAAGGTCATCCAGTTTTGTAAGTAGCAGAGTTGGGCTTAAAACCCAGGCAGTCTGGTCCCACAATTCCTTTTCTTAACTACTTTGCTTCTCTTTTCTAAATTGATACTAAAATATGCATGATTCCAGGCTGTATAAATGAAACAAAATATAAAACAACATTCAATTCACATTGAAAAACAAGTCAAGGAGATAACATGCCAAGGTATTAACAATCGTTGCCTTGCAGTTGTGTGATTAGCAGTGATTTTTACTGTTATTTATACTTTTGTATTATTCCTACTGTTTCTTAAATTTTCAAATCAAACAGCAATAAAAATATTTAATAGGTGTTCATATGCATTTTTGACATATATTTACTGGATTGAATGTAACATTAAGTAAGATATGTGGTAATTTGAATTTTTATTTCGTTCTACTTAAGCTCTTATTTAATTCAAGCTTTAGGCAGCTAGATACACTAACAAAATATAAATAGATTCTGTTTTATGTAATTAACCCAGGGTCAGCATCTATTAGAGCTTAGTTTGCATAGCAACTTTGCACAACTATGGAATACTTCAGGTACTTCATGTGATGTATTTGCATATGTGGTCCTGTGTCCTTGACAGAGGAGCATATGCCAAAGGAATTTCAGCCTGTTGCCAGGCTCTCTGGATACTTGATTTTGGTTACTACCACACAGAATCATATTCACTAAAACATCAGTGGAGGGGTGGACTGGAGAGTTGTAGCACAGACCAATAAGCAGTCAGCTTAAGCACACTTAACTAGAATAAAAGGCAATCCAAGGAAAAGCAGAATTATGTGAAATGGAGCAGAGTAAGGAATCATGACTGTCTCCTTTCTCCATTTTCACATTGTGCTCCCCAGCATAAGTGTATATTATACGTAATTGCCTGAGTGTTAAGAGTGGTAGAGGGAGGAAGTAGTCAAATTGATTTTTAAGCAATCATCTTTGGGGCCTTATACTGACTACAAAGACAAAATATGATACTATCTGGTCCCAATATACATGGCACACAGCCAGTTCTATCGCTCAAAACCAGACATTTAAAAAATTATTACTTCATTCATTTTAACAATATTCATTCTTCCAATCCAAGAACATGGTATGTATCTTTCTGTCTGGGTCATCCTCAATTTCTTTCATCAGCGTTTTATAGTTTTCTGAGCACAGATCTTTTACCTCCTTAGGTTGGTTTATTCCTAGGTATTTTATTCTTTCTGATGTGATGATAAATGAGATTGTTTCCTTAATTTCACTTCCCGATAATTCATGGTTAGAGTATTGAAATGCAACAGATTTCTGTATATTAATCTTGAATCCCACAACTTAGGATTCTATTTTGCATCCTGCAACTATTAGGTACAAAAGAAGCTACAAGGATATATTGTACAACACAAGGAATATAGCCAGTATTTTACAGTAACTATAAATGGAGTAAAATCTTTTAAAAATTGTGAATCACTTATATTGTACACCTGTAAATTATATACCATTGTATATCAACTAGACTTCAATAAAAAAATTATTTAATTATAATTTAAAAAGCAGCTGGGAGTTTTAAGATTTTAAAAGTATTACTTCATTCAACATTATTCTTCATTCAACATCATGGCACAGGAATATGATATACTGCAGTGTAACAGAGGCTTACATCCCTAAAATAATTTGGAAAGACTTGAGAGAAGTCCCTAAACCTTGACAAAAATTCCAAGAAAATGCAGTTAGCAATATTTCTGAGAACGTAAAGTCAGAGTTAGATCCTTCACAAAGTGGGTAATTTGAGTGCCAATATTTTGTCAAGATAACACTTTCTGGTTCAATTATTTAAAAAGTCAAAATTCCCCCTATAAACTAGAAGAAAATTAGAAGAGTTTTGTTGATGAGGAAGAACATATGAAGATAGTGTTGTCTATACAGGAGAAGGTAAAATGTCAGGGGGCACAGCTTTGTTATAGTTTCTAAAGATTAGACCTTTAAGATGTCCTCCCTGCAAAATGTTCAGGGCTAGTCTTACAGGAAATTTTGAGTTTGGTCAAGTTCATCTTTATTTTACTATGCTTTTCAATTATATATCTTTTACCCTTTTATCAAATCCAGTTTAATCATCACTCAACCCACCTTAAAATCTAAAAAACATTCAATATCAACTACTCACACTACTATGGATTTAAATCAGTGTTGTTTTTTATTTTCTTTTACGACGTGTTTACCTTTTATATTAAATCAAAGAGAAACTTCCCTTTTAAATAAGTTTTGGACACAATTGAGAAGATAAAATTTTAAGTTTGGCATGAATCTCTTCCTGGTACTAAAATTATCTCAACAATGGTTCTGCCCTCTATCTACACATAAAACTAGCCTTGAGTTGGAGGATTCAAACAAGATCAACTTTGTCAGTACCATCTGGGCTCACATTATTAGAATAGGTTGATCAGGTCAGCTCTCATTTTAATATGGAAAAAATTAATTATAATCTAAGGCATATCATTTTAATTTAGTATACCAAAGATGTTAGTAAGGCCAAAGGTATTAGGAAAGTTTCCTGGTTCATATATATGCACATATATATGCAGAATGTCAATTCATTGTTTATAAGGTAAAACAAGAATCAGATTTTTTTTCCCTACACTTACATTCAGTTTCTTTAATTTAGCATCAGCATTTCCTTCAAATGTCAATAATTAGTCACATGCAAAATATGGTATATATTAACAACTAGCTGTCACTTGTGAAAACTTCTTGTTCACTATGGCTTAGACATGACATAAAACATAAACAACCTTCCAGTGTCATGTCACACTTCAGATGTCAACTTTGGAGCCAATTAACTTTGGAAGAATGTGTAAAAGAAAAAAAAAAACAACAGTCTGATTCTAGGAAGTTAAAAAAGCAACACACATAGAGAGGAGACTGGGGACTGTGCCAGATTCTGACTGATGCCCTATGTCCCTCTTCTCCCTGACTTATTAGCCACTTTGTGACCATTTGACTTTGCCCTCAAGTCTCAATTCTGATAATTGAGTTTTTGCTGTTTTTTCTATTCTAGAATCTTCCCTTGGTTACCTGATGACTGTAATCAGCCTTATTTGCCCAAGTTTCTGGGACTTTATGTCCACCCTCCTTTCTCCCACAAAGTTGTCTACATAGATCTATCACTGTGCTGACAATGCTGGAAATTCTTCTTCATCTTTTGTTAATATTTATTAATTGCCTGTTGTGTGGCACAGAATGTTGTGTATGACTAGAGATGCAGAGATACAACACTCACTCACCTCAAGGAGTTCTGTCTAAAATAGAAAGTTATACTCTCTGTAGGTGTATCCTTGTTTTAAGGGAAGAAACCCAGAGAACCATGAGGTGAGGGGCACGTCAGTTAGACTGGCTCGGGACAGGGCTATAAATAGATGTGAAGCCTTGTTAAGGAAGTGTTCCTAGAAAAGCTGATGTTTGAGCTGATCATTGCCCGGTGTTATGACTTGACTTTGTTAAAGTAACATTTGTTAAGTGCACCACAGGGTATCCATGGTGAGTCTGGATTCAACAAAGACCACAAGAGAAATTGAAACAGATGTTTCCTGCGGGGAGTACATGGGATGCCCTGAGGAACCACATAGGCTGGTCAGGCAGGGGGCAGGTAGAGAGAGTCAAGAGGCCTGGAGTACATATCTTTGCCAGGGTCCATGGATGGAGTGCTTTGGGGTGCCCCTGGCTAAGGATGGATCAGTCGATTCAAAGCAGAAAAAGCGGTGATTTTGAAAATTCCTTATCTGAGGGATGTACAAGGGAAAGGCCCTGGGAGACGGAGGCGACTGATGATCGCAGGGGCTGTTGGGGAAGGTGGATCAGGAACCTACAGTTGCTTGAGACTCTGTGAGCACTTATCTTGGTCATGTGCTTACGTGAGGAGGCTAGTGTCAGTTTCAAGCCCACACAGGCCACTTGGCCCAAGAAAATGGATGCCGAGGCAGCAATACCATGGTAGTAGCTTAGCTAAAATCTCAACACCCAGACTCACTTTTTCTCCTGATCAGTACATCAGAAAGGCTACAGCTCTATTTTTTATTTAAAATCACCAATAAACTTACAAGAAAAAGGAGGAACTCTTATGAGTATGGTAGATTAGAGGAACAATGAACTGGGTACTATGTATAAAGATCTTTTAGTTCAAATTCAGTCTTCCTTTTGATAAACTTTGTGACCAAGGACAAATTCATTCACATCTCCATGTTTAAGTTTTTATGCAGGGAATGCCAGAGATTTGGATGTTCTCTGAATTTTCAGGTTTCATGCGGTACCTCTCAGAGGTCTTCCCAGAAGGCTGATAACCCTTTTGTTAGTGGCATTAGGTGGGAAATCTCATGAATAAGCTTTGGGTCTTCATGCCACATAACTTGTTTTCCCTGTAACTCAACAAGAAAAGATAAATATACCATCCACCAGCCGGCCTTTTCACTGCTTTTGATTGATAAGGAACAAGCTGACCTGGGACCTTTTTCACCAGAAACAGGGCTTTATAGGAGACTATGTCAGGACAGGTTTTTTTTTTTTTTTTTTTTTAAAAAGAAAGAAAAAGAAAAATATATATATTTATGTGAAAAAGAGAACCACACCGTTATTTTACACTTTGTCTATCACTCATTTTCAGAAACTTGTTCCACATGGATATTACCTTGTAATAGTATCTTAACAGAATTATAGAGAATATAGTAGGAATAAAAACTTACTCAAAAGCCAAGAGCAGGAATGAAACCATGGAATATGTGGATTTGATCTTGAAAATTGTAATTTCATCACTGTGGTCATAGAAAGGACCTCAGTTCTAATAGCAGTTTTAGAGCTATTTCAGAACACCTGGCACAAGAGCTGAGCAAACAGAGCAAGTCCACTTCAGACAAATGCTTTCAAATCTTTGGAAGCTGAAAAGTCAACTGTAAAGTCCTTATTGTGCATCAGGAAAGTTTCGGTGTCTTGCTGCATTCTAGCTGATGATGTATATCCAAAATGTGTTGACTTAGCAGGATTCACACCCAGAATTCTTATTTTAGGTAATGTTTATTCACTTAACTAATTTGATGCTGTAAGAAGGAGTCAGGAGGGAGATTCAAAGAGGTTTGTCATGGTGCTTAGGTTGCTGTGGAATTAATATCCGTAAATTTCATTTCTACGAGATGTTCAACCAAGTGGGCCATGATATAAATGATCATAAAACAAAGATTGAATAATTGAAAAAATGTTTCTAGGAATTATGTGCTCTGGTGACAGTAAAAAAAAAAATCAACTTCTATTCATAACTCAGAAGCTTTAAAGATTGGAAAATTGGATCTAATTATTGACATAAAAAGCAAGCTAAGGGCCTGCTGCCTTAAGAACTGAGAAGAATCTGAGATTTCACTCCTTTGGACACTAACAATTTAGTCTGCTACTAAAGTAGTTTATAGATGATGGCAGATGAGAATCCTGGGTCAGAGAAAAGAACTTAATTGTCATGCACAGCACGAGTTTCAACATTCATACCTGTTTTTCTCATTCCCCAGATCCCACAAGGGCAACACAGAGCATCTCAAGTAGATGCTGTTCACACACTGGGTTGACAGCATGGTTGAGCAACCCTGAGTTAACTCCAATTTTTTTATATTGGGTTGTCAGCAGTCCAGTCCAATCTTTGCTTGCTCAAGAAAGGTACTATATTTTCCAAGGCCATTTGCGATACAAGCATCCTTAAAAAGATAGTTCAAAAATGATCAGTGCTCTGCTCATAACACTGAGAAAGGTAGGAGACCTATGGAAAATTGTCTCCCCAAATGCTCACACCTCAGAAAATTTTAGTGCAGCAGATGTGCAATTGGTTAGTCTGTTTATCAAGTTATGGGCATATTGCAAAATGTTGAAATCTTATTCTTCAGTTTTCCTAACTACCCTTTTGCCCACTGGCTTGGTCTTTTGGCGCTTCATATAGTTGTCTTGCACACATGGCCATTACTCTGCTGATAAGCATTTTTTTATTATATTCTCGATGACCTAGGTGGCATTTTGTTGTGCACTCAGTAGCATCTCTAATTGCTGTTAAGATTGCTATTTCTGAATATCTTATTACTCTGAATATCTTAATAGTTCTAGTTTTCAAGTTGGGAGTTGCTAATGCCCTTATAAAATGTGTGTGTGTGTTTAGCTTTATTAATTTAAGAAAAATAATGCAAATCAGGATGAGATTTGAATCCAAGTTTTTGGTCATCTTTTCATCTTACTGAGAGACTTTTAATATAGCAAAAGCAGGGTGAGCCACTGTTAGAAAAGTCCACTCTAATTCCTCCCAGGTGTACAATGGCTGGGAAAGGACCCGAGCTCCAAAAGATTTGCGTCCAGCAAAGAGCACAGCAGAATCACAGTTACACTGAGCACGTAAAACGCTTCAACTGCAAGGTGAAGGACTTGTGATGAAAGTGTTTTTTCTCTCTCTGGGTAGATTAAGGATGGCTTGCACAGCTGAGTTTCAGAACCAGCTTGAATCTAATACAAGGATGACAACAAAGCCTACAGTCACATCTAAACATCCTGTGTTGAGTCCTCTGCTATTAATATTTATCTTACTCTCACTCTACTGATGTCAATGCTTAATTCACATTAGGAACAAACTACTGTTTTCATGCAAAGTTTCTAGATTTTGATTAGTACCAATTAAGATACTTAAAGAACTCAGACAATTATGATGAATCAATGAAATGGGTCAGCAGAAAAGGAAGTTCACACATTATTCAGTGTTAGAGGGACAGGAAGGAATAGTGGAGACTTGGAAAGTACACAGTCTCTGAAGAAGAGCATCTGTTACCTAGACTCAATCAGTTGTGAGAATGTGGCATGTTGACATGTATCCAATTTTTTCAATAGAAAATTCAAAATTGTAAACTCTTTCCCTTTTTTTAGGTTAGCTTGTGAGCTGCCAGTCTTAGGCCCTTGTTTTTGATAGGAAATAGGTGCTATGAAATCCTTTCATTTACTAATGAGCTACTAAATTAACCGTTCTGGTCTGAAAAGAGTTCAGGCTGTTTGTGAGAATGGAGACTGAATCATGCCTCCAGGGCTGGCTTATCACACACGGCTTTGATCTTGTGAAGAAGGCCTAAGTTATTAGTCTTTCTCATGCGAGTTTATTTGAATCAAAGTTCTCCAGTTGACAGCAGAAATGAATGGAGAGACTACTTAAAAGCAAAAACTAATAAGTTTGTTGAACTAATATCCTCAGTGTCACTGAACAAAATTAGGTCCCCAAAATGTAAGACAAGCACCCTCTTGCATAGATTCTTGCAAATTTGCACTTGGGAATGTTTGCGAAGGAAATCTATGCATGGCTTTGAACCAGTTCCTCTAATTTACTAACCTCTTAGAAGAACCCATGTTCGGTTAAAATTTTCAAATACAGAATCCAACCAATGATATGCTGAAGATTATATGGCCCATTCCCCTGAAAAGGATAACTAAATTTAGGTGTTATAGTCAAACTTCACCTTGGACTCAGAAAGTTTATTATCTTTTGGCATTAAACAAGCAACCACCTTTTTAAAATTTTCTTAACTATTCTATAATGTACCTGTAATGATTTCCACAATCAACCCTGAATCTTAATAGTGGGGAAATTAATCCTTCTAGGTATTAATTATGAAAAAGTTCTCTGGGGCTTGAGGAGGTGTTTGTTACAGTATTGAATTAATGATTAAATAATAATTATAGAATATAGTGAGTAAGATGAATACTGCAATCACAAGTACTTGCAAAATATTCTAATGTAAAATATTCTGACAGCCTCCCTGTGGTTGGCTTTAAGTCAATAGGAACTCTTAGCAAAAAGAGAGGAAGCAAGTATATTAAAAAAAAAAAGAACTTTGGAAAAATCAATTGTACCTGTCTTCATAATGATAAATCTAAGACCTGCAATATGCTGGAAGTTACAGAAGAGAATGCACGAGAGCAAAGTTTGAGGGACATCCCCCCAAGTCTTCTGCCATTACGCTTCTCCATTTGAGTGTCCTTCTTTGGGCATTAGGTGTGTGCTTAACTGAATGTCTTCGGAGGTCTAACATCATTGTATTGCTACTCCAACAGGGTGATAGTTTTAGGACATTAGTTAGCTGACAGTCAGAAGGCAATAAATATCCTAGAGATAAAATACAATACGATTAAATGGAGACAGATCTAGGCTCCTAAGTCACTTGCCAGGAAGTCTACTCCCACCACTGTACTTTGAAAAATCAGAAGACACTGCTCCTCTGAACACTTACCTTATACCCCCAGTCTTCCTTTTTTAATCCCTTTATTCATATTTAATTTCTCTCTCATGGTTTATAGTTAAATATGATTCTGTTTTCCATATTTTAAAAACCAACAAAAGCACCTCCTTTGACACCCTCACCCTGCAACCTCAGTTATCTCTCTTTTCTACCTCATGGTCAAACCACTTAAAAGAACTGTTTATATTCTCTACCTAATTTATATGGCCTTTTGTTAACTATTCAGACTATTCCATTGCGGTTTAAAGTCCCATCAATTTACATACATAGATCTACTAGATGCCAAGTAACTTTCTTGTTGATGGTTCTTAATCATATCTCTTCTTTAAAAGTATAAAATCTATACTCAAGCTTTCCAGGAATAACATTTTCAAAGAGTTCTCCTTTCCAGGGAGGAACCAATGGATGCTGTTCCACGTGGCTACTTGACTCAGAGGGGTTATCTTACTTGACCTCTCTGCTACATAATATACACTCTTCTATTTGTCCTAAAGTTTTTAAAATGCAGAGTGTACCATATACTTGCCATGGTCTCCTTTTGGACGAGCATTTCAAGTGCTCAACAGATACTTAGGTGACTAGTAGCTACTGTATTAGACAGCACAGTCTTATACCCTTGCTCAGTTAATTCATAGTAATTTTTGTCATCTCATCTAATGCACTGTTTTTCTCAAAAATGCCTTCTGTGGTAGTCTATTTAGTGTATCTTTGATATATGGTGTCATAAGATTATTTATCATCAATAACACTTACTTCATTTTTTAAAGGTTTACACATATCAGTTCTTTATTGTAGATGCAGTCCAGACCTACTTATATGTGCCAGATCCATTTATATCTGAAAAAGGGTAGGGTGACAACATATGCAATGACCCTGTCACCTTTTCAAATATTTACTGAAAAAAATTACCTTATATTAAGCGTTAAGGTCACAGGATAGGGAATCTTAGTAGTTGCCATTAAACTACTGCAAGAGTATTTCCTGCACAAAATTATGCAAAACTTACCATTTAGTTCCTGCTAAGCAGCATACCCCTATACATCTAGAAAAACAGGGTAAGAGTGCTGAGCAACAAAGGTGGTAGACATTCGTGATTTTAAAAAATCTTTTATGGAAGTGTAATATACATGCAGAAAAATACACATATCTTAAGTGCACACAGCACTCAGATACTCAGCACCCAGACTTAGGAACCAACTATTACCAGCACATACAGCTTATCAAATACAGCTTATCACCCTTGTCCAAGGCTAACTGCTACCCTGATTTCTATCTGCACAGACAGTAACACTTACTTCCTTTTAAAATTATACATTTATATAGGGTGATAATTTGACATCCTATCAAAGCAGAAAACATGTTTTTCTTTCACCATTGTTTCCACAGACCTTAGCTCGATATCTCAGTCCTAATTGGCATCCAAAATATACATTATATTAATGGATGCACAATGACTAAGTAACTGAATGTATAGGAAGGAAAGGGAAATACTGGAATGGAAATGGAGTGACAGTGAAGACAAACTATGATATAAGACAAATAGTATGGGTTTGTACTGAGATGGGCTTAGATTTACAGTATAACTCTCCTCCTTTAGCTGGGTGTTTTGAGCATGTTTCTTAGCATTATAATAGTCATTAGTGTTGACTCTAATTAATTAGGTATGTAAAAACAATTGATTAAAACAATGTCATGACAATTGATAGGACACTTTGCTATACAATTTATCTGGGGACTACTGATGGTTGAACATTCCCCAGGAGGATAACATGGAACTCTGCTGAACTGTTAAAAACACATTATGCATGAATATGCAGATATAAGAATCCATTATGAGTCTTTGTCTTTGCCTACCAAAGTACCAAACTAATTTTTTTAAATCAGGGATTAATTAGAAGGAAATCCTACCATTTGCAACAACATGGATGGACCTGAAAGACCTTGATGCTAGATGTAGTCAGTCACAGAAGGACTCTAGTATTCCTTTTATACGAGGTATCTGAAGTCAAACTCACAGGAGAGAATAGAATGGAGGTTGCCAAGCGGAGTGGGGGAGGGATGGGAAAATGTTGTTCAGTGGGTACAGAGTTACAGATATACAAGATGATAAGTTCTAGAGGTCTACAGTACAATGTGATACTGTAGTTAACTATACAGTGCTGAGAATTTAACCATCTGTTAAGAGGATACATCTCACGCTAAAAGTTCTTGCCATGTCCACATGTAAAAGCAAGGGGACACAAGAAAACTTTCAGAGATTGGGATTTGTTTATTACCTGCGTGTAGTGATGGTATCACAGGTGTATGTGCACGTCCAAAGACATCAAAAATGAACACATCAAATATGTGCAACTTTTGTGTATTAAATATACCTCAAAGTTTAAAAAAATCCATTTGACTACGTCAGTGATGATACAATGTGCTTATTTCTTAAATCTCCATGGTCTAGGATTAGGAAAACAAACGCTCTGAAGAGAAAATCTGCTGTAACCAGCGCTGGTTTTATCCCAAGACTGACTTACCTAGTGGCTTCAAGGGGACTACAACAGTGTCAGATTATCCTATCTGTGTCAGGGATCCCCAACACAGCCCTCAGGCACAGTGACTCACGAGAAGGGTTCCCAAGACTCAGAAGCTGTTACCTCACGGTTACAGGTTACTATGATCTTGTACCCAAAGAAACGTAAACGTCCATCAAGTGCTCAGCCTGAATGGAACCAGAAGACTGCTGTGAACAAAGAGAAGAATGAAAGGGTATGTAACTGAGAGCCAGAGATACGGGCCACAGGGCCAGCTTCAGGTTAAAATCGGCAAAGGGTAAAGGCACGTGGAGCCACATCAAGCAGAAACCAAGTACAAACTTCCAGGCGTCTCCTCCCAGTGGGGCTGCACAAACGTGCCTAATTTTCCCAGTAAGAGTGTGTAACAATATACACTAAGCACTGCCCATGAGGGCTGCTCACCTGAGGCTTCATATCCAGGTTTTGATTGGGAATCAGTCATGTAGGCTAACTCAAGACTCCAGACCCCTACAGCAGAACCTGGTGTTCATCAAAATCGCACTGCTAGCATAAACTGCCTGGTCAAACCGGTACAGCAGGGCCCTAAGCCCCAGGCTTAGGAAAAAACTCTTACCAGGCAGAATATTCCAAGGGCTCAGAGCTCAGCAACAGGAAGATGGCCAAGAGCTAGTCCTGAAAACAGGACTTTGGGAAATGTACAGGATTTGGCCCATGCAGGCCTGCTGAATTAATCCTTTCCTATACAATATCCAAATACAGCAATATCTGGACCAAAAATAGAAAGGGACTTTCACCTCTGGTGTCTCTTTCTCAGCAGCCTGGAACCCATTCTTAGGACCTTTCTCAAGTCTAAAAAACTGTTTCAACCAAGGAAAACGGGATATCATGATTGGCTTTAATTGTGAATGGGTCTTCACCTTACCTGAGGGGAATGAAAGCACAACTGGCATTCTATTAGGGTGGGGTAAGGGGAGAAATGACTATTGAATCAGGCAAGTAATATTTTCCACAGCACACTTTTTAATATTATTGATGCTGGATAGAACAAAACGTAAAAGCATAATCAGTGAGACTACGCTTGGACTGTTTTTACACACACGCACATGCATATGTATCGGTACATACCTCTACCTACATATACATATATGTATCTATAGACACATATGTATATATATTTATACCTTTATGTATATATTTATATCTAAATATCTATATAAGTCATGCTTTATGTTAAAATATGATAATAGCAATAAACTGAAAGTTTACAATAGGTTACTTTTAAATATTTTTACAGTCAAACTTCGAGATCCTTTGCAGTACCATCTCTTTTTTTCTGAATAAACCAATGTCTCATTTTCCTATCCTTGCCTCTAAGCCTCTTTTCAGTTCCCCAGAAAATGATTGTTAAAAAGTCGTGAAATATGAATGCCCCTCTGGATCCAGCTTCATTAATTCACAGTAGCTTATGTTCCTACATCCAAGCTTTCAGAGAAAATTGATGTACATAAAAATTGTCTCTTGCCCTGAATACGTTTTACTTGTCTTTTAATGCTTCCTGCTACCCTTTGTCCTGGCGACTAATGCTCTCATCATTCACTCTAAATAAATTAATTCATTTTATATATTTTTGAACTAACTTTACAGATACTTGAAATTTGTAAGTTTGATTTCAGAAAATGATCTGTTTGACTCGAAGTAATAATCAACTTTTTAACTCTAGACAGAACATTTTGAGAAGGAAGATCCTCAAATCGTCTAGTTATATAGTAACTCCACACAAAATTCTTCATACGTTCCTTGCTAAGCTGCCTGTCTCTTCTGCTGTTGTTTCCTTATCCCTTTAGAA
Organism: Camelus bactrianus; assembly: GCF_048773025.1. Lineage (NCBI taxonomy): Eukaryota > Metazoa > Chordata > Mammalia > Artiodactyla > Camelidae > Camelus > Camelus bactrianus. Next base: position 43,237,501 of record NC_133539.1, read on the forward strand.
AGAACTCAACTATAAGCTTTAAAAACCTGAGGAAATAATAAAATTTTAAAAATAGAACCTCGTCAAGGAGATAATATATTTAATTACAAACCAGAATATGACTGAGACATTCGAGGATTTTCATAAAGTGAGCCCCACATGCTCCTCTAACCTATGGCTGACCTTCTCCCCTGTGTTCCTCTCACCTCCACATTGCACACAGGCCAGTATTCCGAATTCCTCAATGGTCTGGGGAGGTTTTCCAGTCCTTTATTTCTTTTCAATTGTTATATTCTTTGACTGTCCAGTCCCTGTCTGTATTATCTCGTCTGCTTGGGTACCTCCTACTCTCCTTTCTTTAGTTAGTTCAGACGTAATATTTTGCCAGGGGCCTTTCTGATTTCCCCAGGACAGAATTCATTAGTCCCTCTTCTAAGGCTTCACAACACCAACGACAAATCTCTACTAGATTGTATCACATTATACTTACATTTCTACCCCTTTAATACCTAGCATGAAATCAGGCTCATAGTAGATAATCAGTAAATCTGTGGACTGAGAGAATTTTAAGGAAGTTCTCCAGAGGTAAACAAAGGGCTGTTATAAATTAGGTAACAGAGTGATTCACATGGGCGGGGGGAGGACAGCAATGTTGTGGCCTGAAGAAGCCCTCACAAGAAGAAGTATGTAATGATGGTCCTTAAAAAAAATAAACAAACAGAATTCCACCATCTGGAGAATTACAGGAAGAACATTACAAACAGGAGTTAATAGAGTAATTCATTTCATTCATTAGATTTTTTTTCTAGCAACAGAAACTCATAGGGACAGCTTAAATAAAAAATATAAGCCTATTCTTAATCTCCAGAATATATAAACAGCTCCCACAACTTAATAAGAAAGAAACAACCCAATCCAAAAATGGGCAAAAGACCTAAACAAGCAATTCTCCAATGAAGACATAAGAATGGCCAATAGGCACATGAAAAAAATGCTCAATATCACTAATTACAAGACAAATGCAAGTCAAAACTACAATGAGATATCACCTCATACCAGTCAGAATGGCCATCATTAAAAAGTCCACAAACGATAAATACTGGAGAGGGTGTGGAGAAGAGGGAATCCTCCTACACTGTTGGTGGGAATGTAGTTTGGTGCAGCCATTATGGAAAACAGTGTGGAGATTTCTCAAAAAACTAAAAATAGACTTACCATATGATCCAGCAATCCCACTCCTGGGTATATATCCAGGGGGAACTCTAATTTGAAAAGATACATGCACCCCAGTGTTCATAGAAGCACTATTTACAATAGCCAAGACATGGAAACAACCTAAATGTCCATCGACAGATGACTAGATAAAGACGATGTGGAATATTTATATAATGAAATACTACTCAGCCATAAAAAATAATAAAATAATGCCATTTGCAGCAACATGGATGAACCTGGAGAATGTCATTTTAAGTGAAATAAGCCAGAAAGAGAAAGAAAAATACCATATGATATCACATAAATGTGGACTCTAAGAAAAAAAAAAAAGACAACTTATTTACAAAACAGAAACAGACTCACAAACATAGAAAAGAAACTTACAGTAACCAGTGGGGGAAAGGGGTTGGAAAGGATAAACTAGGAGTTTGAGATTTGTAGATACTAATATATATATATAAAATAGATAAGAAATAAGTTTATACTGTATAGCACAGGGAACCATATTCAATATCTTGTAGTAACCTATGGTAAAGAATATGAGAGTGAATGTATGTATGTTCCTATGTGACTGAAGCACTATGCTGTACACCAGAAGTTGACACAACATTGTAAACTGACAGTACTTCAATAAAAATATATTTAAAAAAATGTAAGCCTATTAAGAAGGTATGTATACTTATTTCTCATTGAACCAAAGGCAGGCCTTACAAATGTCCTAACTTGGGGAAGAAAATCCTGCTGAGACTTACTCTTTCTCTTAAAAACCTACTTTCTCCGTTATTCTAGTCTACACACAGGTAGGGCAGGTATAGGGGACAAGGGGAACATGGTTTTAAGTTAAATTTAGCCCCAAAAATACCACTCTGGAGTGGATCAAGTAGGAAGTCTCAGAGAGCCCACAGACACACATGAACTCTTATCAATAAATATGAGATCCCATCTTCTCCATACTTGTCCTAAGAATGAACTCTTCATCTGGCTGAGGCCTGTTTTCATTCCCCCTCACCCCACTTCCCTAGAAATATGCATAATTTTCTAATACTGATCTAGTATACAGCCACATATTATGAACTTAAGTATTTCTTAAGTTCTTCCGAAACTCTCTTAACCTATTTCTAATAGGTTATTCAGGAAGCTTCTGAGAGCCTGTCACCTGAACCTCACTAGCCAGACCTTCAACCAGGTCAACACTACATTACAGTCAAGGAAGGCTGTAAGAACCCTTCTCTTTATCAGCCTCTGGCCCTTGACCTAAATTATGTATCTCTGCATTAATCACGATATATTTTGGCTAAGAATTCCTTTTATTCTTGGAAAGATTATAGAATTCCATTATCTAATATGGTAGCTACTAGCTATGTGTGCTTTTCTTTTTTTCACTTTTAAAATAAAAACTAAATAAAATTAAAATTTCAGTCTTTCAATTACATTAGCCATACTTCAAATGTGCAATTGTCAGAAAAATTCTGTTGGTATTTTTGCCCACAAGAATTGAGTTAATGGCCCCACTCGCACTTTCACTCTCTCAAGGAGCCCTACATGGATTGACTTCCACTACCTATCTTGTCACTTGTTTACGTGAATTTTCCATATCCTCCAGAAATGTTACTGGGCACTAAATAAATTGTATTTGTAAAAATAATTTGAATTTACTACTCACCTAACCACAAGATATTAATATAGGGTGATTTGGGGAATGCTTTTGCCTTATGATGTTTTCTTCTGTATGAACAGAAATTTTTAATAGTATAAAAGTCCTGGCCTTACTCAGCTCCATTAATTATTTCTATTCAGAAAGGAGGAGTTATCTAGTTTATTGATTTGGTTGGGATGAGAAACTGAAGAAACTTTGCCATGGTTCTTTCTCTGGGAAATCATCTGCCTTTATGATGCATGTGCTGTCAACTGTTCCCAGTCAAGTGATGTCCCTCCTTGGTGGGTGCACCTACAGTGGTCTGTGGCCCCTGGTGACTAAGTCTTCCAGCATCAGTAAACCCACTAGACCAGAGATTTCCAATATCCACTTTATCACTAATAATCGTGATTGTTTTATCTGTTGTATTTCTTATGTTTTAATTTCTTGAAAGCTCAAGTAAGCAAGATGCTTTCTATTAATGGGACACGACCAAACAGATGAGATGAGATAGGAATTTCTCCCTAAAAGAAAAACAGGTGCTATCAGTAAAAGCAGTATTGCCTTTGTATGTTGTTAACATCTATCTGAAGACTGTTTTTCTATTATCCAAACTACAAAGTAAAGTGCACTTACTTGAAAATAATGGAGGAAATTACCTCTTTGTACAGAAATTTAAGTATTTATAAACTCACATTCAGCTCTTTAGGAAAAATAAAATGAATTTCAACTTCTGGTATTTTTTTTCAGGCTTATGAAGTATATAAACCTCCTTTGTGCAAACTTTGTGCAAACAGCAGTTTCTTAGATGCCGTTTCTATTTTTAAAACTTTTGTTTTTTATCATTTGACCTCTACAGGACTGGGGGAAGTATTTCTCTAGGTTGACATCAGGAATCAGAAAGACTGTACGTTTCTTAATAGGTGTAAGTCTGCAAGCAGCAGAAAACACTACAGGCCTTTTGAAACTTAACTCTCATAACATTTAAACATTAAAGCATAGATTTAAATATTTTCTTGCTAAGATAACATGATGAATGCCACATTGCAAAAAAATTTGACCTCATTTATTTGAAAAGAAATAATCTACCATGAAACTGACTTAGCCTTGGCAGAAAATCAAGAATTCCTTGACACAGGCTAACCCATGCTTGGCAACATGAGCTACAGGAATTTATCTGATGTGCTTCTACAAACCTCTGTGAATCATATCCCTACTTTTATCATCATCAAAATGAAAAGTTAAAAAGAGCAATTGCTTATTAAAGATGACATGAGCTTTGCCATGTCAAACTCAAATTGAAAATGCCAACTTCTTATTCAAGCCAAATACCAGTATCTTACTCATTTAAATATATTTTTAAGCAGAATTAACTTGCCTCTTTTGAGTTTTACTTGCCCAATTTGCATTTTTGTCTTTTTTTTTTTTTAAGGAAGCCCTTATTTTCATTTAAAAACTTGGAGTATGGCAATATTTTTTTTTAATTGACCCTACATTTTTGGGAAAGTAAATCTATTTTCAGTACAAACCAAAGCAAATGGCATGAAAATATTGTGTCTTTATGTACATTGTACATAGAAAGCAGGAAATATTAGGCAGGTCTACAACTCATCAGGTTCTTAAAATTGTATATAAAACAAAAAATTAAGAAGCAAAAGCAGAGAGTTGGTTTCTTATTTGATTAACATAATAAATTAAGAATTACTGTTGAAAAATATTTTACTCAGCATATGAGATTTTGGACATGTGATGTTTGAAGTTAGTCATCAATTTTGAAGGCTTAATTTAGGATACAATCTAGCTTGCTACATTTTACTTGGAATAAATGTAAGAATAAGATGTAGCTAAATTCAGGTATATTAATCTATAATGAGATGGTCTTTAAAAAATTATGAGGCAAAGGAGGCAAGAATATACAATGGAGAAAAGACAGTCTGTTCAATATGTGGTGCTGGGAAGAGGACGGATACATGTCAAAGAATAAGATTAGAATATTTCATCACACCATATGCAAAAACAAACTCAAAATGGATTTAAGACCTAAATATAAGAACTGAAACCATAAAATTCCTAGAAGAGAACATAGACCAAACACTCTGACATCCTAAGGCAAAAAATAATTAAATAAAAGCATAAATAAACAGGACCTAATTAAAATTAAAAACTTTTGCAAAGCAAAGGAAACCATCAACAAAATGAAAAGACAACCTACGAACAGGAGAAAATATTTACAAACGATATGACTGACAAGGGGTTAGTATCTAAAATATATAAAAAGGTCATACAACTCTATCACAAAGCAAATAATCCAAAGAAAAAATGGGCAGAAGACCTGAATAGACATTTTCACAAAGAAGACACACAGATGGCCAACAGGCACATGAAAAGATGCTCAAAGTTGCTAACCAAAAAATGCAAATTAAAACCATCATGAGATACCATCTCACACTTGTCAGGTAGCTATCATCAAGAAGTCTACAAACAACAGATGTTGGAGAGAATGTGGAGAAAAGGGAATCCCTATACACTGCTGATGGGAATGTAAATTGGTGCAACCACTGTAGAAAACTATATGGAGGTTTCTTTAAAAAAAACTAAAAATAGAACTATCATATAATCCAGCAATTCCACTCCTGGGTATATATCTGGAAAAAGTGAAGACTCTAATTCTAAAAGATACATCCACCCCAATGTTCATAGTAGCACTATTTACAACAGCCAGATATGGGAACAACCCAAGTGCCCATCAACAGATGAAGGGATAAAGAAGATGCTGTATGTATATACAATGGAATATTACTCGGCCATAAAAAATAAAACAATGCCATTTGCAGCAACATGGAAGGACCTAGGTAATACTATGCTTAGTGAAATAAATCAAAGAAAGAAAAATACTATGATATCACTTATATATGGAATCCAAGAAATACTACAAGTGACTATACATGCAAAACATAAGAAAACTCACAGATATAGAAAACTAGTGGTTACCAAAGGGGAAAGGGAAAAGGGAAGGGCTAGTTAGGGGTATGGCATCAAGAGAACCAAACTACTATATATAAAATAGATAAGTAACAAGAATATATTGTATAGCACAGGGAATTATAGCCAATAACTTGTAATAATTTTAACGGAGTGTGATCTGTAAAAATATTGAATCACTATGTTGTCCACCTCAAACTAATTTTGTAAATCAACTAGACTTTAATAAAAAAAAGTTGTCAACACCTTATTAAACATTTAATCATTTATTGTCTTACACTACATGCTACTGTATTTTGACAAATCTTATTACTGTGGTAGACCATGTATTAGAATGTTTTATGATTACTTAAGATATCTTTTTTTTTTAGTGTTCAACAAGTCTTGGTAGAGAATACAGTAATATTCTAAAATGAATAACCTACTTGGAGAAATAATACGGTACATGAAGCAACTAGAAAACACTATAAGCCAGAGACCAGTCTGAGATGATACAGTACACACAGAAAAGAAAATCAAACAGAGACAAATCAAGTGAGTGAGATTGAAGGAGGAAATGGATTCGGTGCTGGACATAGAGGAAAGGCAGCATCTGGCTTATCTGCGGGACAGCGTAAGCAATAATAACACAACTGATCGGAACATTCGTGGTTCCCATAGAGAAGCCGGCCTCACTGCAGAGGCAATCAAGTGAGCCTGAGTGGGAACTAGGGGTGAGGAATTTTAAAGAGGCACAACCAACTGAAAGTGATGTTTCTAAAATATCCACCTGAAACCAGTTTGAATATGGCAAGAGTTTGGTGGCAGCAAATATAATTATCAACTTACTGCAATTATATAAATGTAAAATTTTCAAATTCTGAACTAACATGATAATAACAATATACAGAAAGAAACGCATAGGAAAGACGATAAGGGGAAAACCTTTATATAATTAATTGCCTACAGGGAGGAAAACTATCTTCCCAATAGGATGGTTCGTTTTGAGCGCTACTATATTACACGAATAACTATTTCTGTCTTCCTTTCCCTTGGTTTACCAGTTCAAAATTTGTTGCATGATATGTAAGGAACATAGAATACAGAAATGAAAGCATTATTTTTCTTTTGTTATTTATCCATACCTAGACTATTCATATCAAATTCAAGAATGTTTTAAAAATAGAAAATATTTTTATAATATACATACTTACCAAGTTTAAAGTTTTTGTTTCCTGAAAAACTAATTCCTCAATTATTTCAGACATGATTCAATTAAATTGTTTTATTAATTCCTATATAACAGAAAAATTAATGTGACATCTTTAATTTTACAATAATTTGCCAATGAAATTAATACTCTTATGTAACATTCACCACAGTGGGAGGGGGGGAATTCTGTATGGAACAAAATAAACTCAATTGCTGCAAAGACTGAGGCAAAGCAAGTAAAGACTAATTCTATGAAATAAAATTCTTAAAGTGAAATCTTTAACTTAAATGCTGTAACCTATTTCTTTACAACATTCAGAAACAGATGCTACAATTAATGGATAGAAAAGTGTTAAAGAAACAGAACAATGTCTCTGACATAACTGGTTTACTTCAGCAGTGAAAAAATATCATTTATTGTCTTTAACTTTACTAAAGTTTCGACTTGCTTTTAAAGTATTGTTATTTTAAGCAATTAATTTCCCAATATACTTGTAATTAATTTTCCAATATAGTTTTGGAAAGTATAAGTCTGAGACCAAGAAAGAGAGAAATGGGTAAAAGTCATCTTTAACAAGAATATTGCTTTATTGTGTCATACACATCTGGAAGCATGCATAATCCTGTAGAAGAGTCCTTTCTGTTTCTGATTTAGGAGACCAGCTTTATGATCTGAAAAGCCTCAAGCCCTATAGCAATAATTCTAATGAAAATAGGACTTGAATCTATAAGGAAAAAAATTACATACACTTCTGTTTGACAGTTATGATTATAGTCATAAACAAAAATAGTTACCCTGAAGCATCAAGACATCTAAGTAGTAAGCCATGTGTTCAGGGTCTGAAAGAAATCAAATACCTAATGATGGCCTTGTATGGACATATAATTGTTGTTATTTTTTCTGTAAGTAGACAGTGCTGTTTCTTTCTGTATTAACATGGAGAATTTCAAAAGGAGATAAATCTATGAAGGTACTGAAAATATGGGCCATGAAACATTTATAAATTGATGTGTTTAGTGTGTAGCACTAAGGTTATAAGATAATAATTAAAAGGAAAATTTGAATTCAGCTTGGTTTCTCTGTGGCTCCACAACTTATTGCATAAATAGAGGCAAGTTACACTACCCAGGCTTCATTTTTTCATCTGCAAATAGGGATAATAATAATAAAATATAGTGTTATGAGGATTGGCTGAATATTTCTTAAGGCTCTCAGAACAGGACTTACTTCCTGGCATTTACTGGTGACAGTTATATTAATTATTATTATTCACTTATTATCTGACACAGCCAGGCATGGCTTTTTCAATGGGAGCAGGATAAGATATATTGAAGAAGGTTCAGATGTGAAACTAGACTTGCCCATCAAAGTAGGAAAAGAACAGAGGGGACAGATGCAGGACAAATGGAAATAAATTCCAGACTTGCAGTTAGAACTTGGTATCATATCATCCCCCATCATAACAAGTTCAATGCATTCAGTTTCCTCTTGATCTGAGCACATGATGAAGTAGTTCATTGGAATTTGAGGCCCATGCTACAACAGATAGATAAAATTAAAATCCAACTCAGTGCAGTTAAGACTAAAGAAACACATAGGAATTGAAACCTACCCAGGAGGTAAATTCTTCTCTCTCCTCTTATATCTAAGTCATATGTATACACTTAAATTAATAACTTTTGAAATTGTTTCTCTATGTATACATATGTATATGTAATTTTAAGTCTTTTATACTTTTATACTTAGAAACTTGCAAACAATTAAGGAGTTAAGGATGTGTACCTCACTAAAGACACTTGGGCTCCTTGTCTGCATGGCTAGAACCACAGCCCCCTCAGGTACTCATTCCCATAACCAGCTTAGATTCTTTTCCTCTTTTAACTGCATAGTTATGCTTCAGTTTGCTTATCCTTCTTCCCCTTCACATTACCACCCTGGAAATTCTCAAATTTGTTTAAATACAGCATTCTACTTCCTTCCTCAAATACATCGGAGACACTAAACACCCTGGAGTGAAACATACAACCAAGTGGAATGTGTCAGCCATGGACGTGCGCACACATCTCAGCTCTCCCTCAGGAGAGCCTGCTGCCCTGAGCACATGGACTGAAGCCTCTGCCTCCAGCACCTGCAGGGCCTCTACCAGGCTCCTGCCAAAGCTGGGCTTCCCTTAGCCTTCTCCCAGCCAGTGGCCAGGTAGGACAAGACTACTACAGTGGGGCTGTTTCTGCCCAACGTGGGACCCCGCCAACAGTCAGCCTTTGCTGGGGGACCTCACATTGGCCCGGCCAAGACACCGTCAGATCTGCACTGCAGTCTGAGCTCTTACCCGATTTTCCTCCTCATTTCATGGGTGTCAGACCGGCATCACAGTCTAAATGCTCTTCTCACCTATGCTTAACCCTCTCTTTTACCCTTTTCAGGCATTTTGCCCAATAAATGTCTTACATATCCAATCCCACACTTGCTATCTACTCTTGAAGGACCTGAACTGACTCACTAACTCAATATTCCTGACCACATATCTCAGAATCTGTCCATAGTTTCAATTCTATTGTATTTTCAATCCTATTGTATTTTCAATCCTATTGTATTTCCTTAGTCATTCAGACCCACAACCATTTCCTTTCTCCAATACTTAACAAAAACTCTCTGACCACCCTGCCCTCAGGGCACTCCCTATTTTCAGCTCTTCAGCTTGTAAATAGTTCACTGACAAACAGAAGCATTCAGAAACACTGACACCACCTCCACCAGCCCACCTGCTTTGACTCGCATGCACTCTACCTCCTCTCCTGCTGTTGCTGTGTATCAGTTTTCCTGTCCAATTATGCACTGGATTCCATCCTATCTCACTTATGATATTATTTTCTTTTATTGTTAATCATCTTTTTCTCTCTCTCGAACAGTCTGTCATAATCATACATACTGTATTAGTAACTATAAAAAATCCTCCTGACCCCCAAGTCTCCCTGCAGCTACAAAATGCATTTAGAGTCCATCTTTACATTCTTCCTATTCTCTCTTGAACCCACACTAATTTATGTCAGTAGTATAATATATATATATCATTTGCTTTTGCCAACATCAGGAACGGTTAATTCTGAACTTCACCTAATGCAAACAAATCAGCAACATTTGACAATACTGATCACTTCTTCTTGAAGGACTTTCTTCACACTGACTCTAGACATCACTTGCTCTTGGTTCTCTTACTTCAATGACTATTTCTTTCGGTTTCCACTACAGGTAGTTCTCACCTTCCACTCTTATACCAATAAGAATGCCCCATGGCTTTGTTTGTCCTTGTAACTCTTTTTCTAACTACATTTTGTGTATCTTCCATCCCCATAGCTTTAAATGTCATCTTTAATTTGATGACTCCCAAGTTTAGATCTCCACACCCTCACCTCCACCCATCTTCACTCTTATATCCCAGTTTACTCAACATCTCCACTTGGTCATCAGATATGTACCCTAAGCATAACACATCCAAATATAAATTCTTGGTCACCCCAAAGCAATTTTCTTTCTCAGTTTTCCTCATTTCAATCAGTATCAATATCTTTCTCCTAGTTACTTCAACCAAAAATCTAAAAGTACCTTGAAAGTATCATCCAAAAAGATTCTCTTTGTTCTATTCTTTTTGCATTGGCTCTGAAGTCAAAATGTACCCAGCACAACTCTTCTGACCATTTCCACTCACTGCTACTGTTCTGATCCTCAACATCTTTTGCTCTGTATTATTGCAATATGCTCCTAATGTTGTCTTCGTATATTGTCTCCTAATATTCCATCTTCACCTTTAAACTTATTATTTGCTCTTACTTTTTAAATGTACGTAAGAGCCTATCAATTCTTTTCTCACAAAAATCAGGATTCTTCTCATGCAGGGAAAATTTAAAGATACTAACAGAACTACAAATCCCTAAAATATGTTTTCTATTTTCCCCCACTTCTCTGATGTTACCTGTTAACTAAATCTATACCTTGTTTATTCTACATGAGCCATGTTGACCTCCTTGCCTCTCTTCCATCAGTTTCTGCCTCTGGCACATGGAATTCTGTCGGAGGGAACTTCCTCTAGGTGTATGTGCAATTTACTCCCATACATCTTTCCCTTCCCTGTTCAAATGTCCAGAGAGGCCTTCCTTAAAAACAACATATGAACTAATTCAAATCCAACTCTGTCACTCTATTCCCCTTAGGTATTTTCTTCATGGTATTAAGCACAAGTTGAAAATCTCTATACCCAATACCTGCATCCTCACCAAACACAGCGTAAATCCCCACACAGAAGGAATTTGTCGTATGCGCTACTGTATATTTTGAATTACCTTGATGGTGTAAAGAGCAGAGAATTTTTATTGAAGGAATAAATGCATGAGATAAAGAATGAGACAAGCACAGAGAAGGAGCAGGGGATCTAGTCATCAGAACTGGATTCGAGAGCAGAAGGATAACCTGGTTAATAAGATCTGATTAATGACTCTAACTTGGTTATTCCAATTAAGCTACATCAATAGTTAGAAACTTGGTTGTTATTGCTAACATATACAATTTTTTTTTTTTTACAACCAAGGTACTAGAAATAGTTAATTGTGCAGAAAAAGGTTAACAGAGCTGGCCCAGGGCTGCTAGGCTAGGCTAGAAGGCCTGCTTTCAAGACTGACTCTTGGCTGTTGTCTGGGAACCTGGATTTTCAGAGTATTCCTACCACCCCCAAAATGCTAGGGGTCGTATACGGTGTCTAAAGTGTTTGTGAAAACAACGTGCTTTCTACTGTATCTGCTTCTTTTTTTTTTTTTTTTTTCCTGGGAGTCTGAACTTTGGTATGTGCGAGGCAGGGAGTGCCTATGTGACCAGCTCCCAATAAAAACCTAGCCCATGAGTCTCTAGCCAGCTTCCCTCAGCAAAAACACAGCACACATGTGGCTGCATTTCCACTGCTAGGGAAGAGCGTGCTCCACGTGACAGCTAATGAGGGAGAGAGCATAAGGAGGCCTGCACACAGGTTCCTCCCCTCGCTACTTACATCTCTTTCCCTAATGATCCTGCTGTTTATCTTTACTCCATCTGTTTAATAAATATTTTAAGAGTAAAACTCTATCTTAAATCCCATGAATCACTCTAGGAAATCTTTTAATGTGGGGATGGTATTGGGGACTCCAAATACAATAATAAAATGCTTCCACTGTAACAAAATACTCCAGTATGTCAGATTTTAAGCCACCAATTGTTGGACAAACAGGTCTCAAATTCATGGAAAATATAACAATTGGCTTCTCACAAAGCTAGTAAGATCTGGCTTAAGCTCACCACAGAAAAACCAAAAACCAACACACCGTAATATAACCTTCAATCTAGATCTAATAAAGAGACCTGTTCCTCACGTTGCTGAGACTCCTAAAAACCTACTATTGCCTCATGCACACAGAGTGCTGAGAAGAGCCACACTAATCAACCAAAATGGGCAAATTAATAAATGAAACTTTGCATAATCCTTTGCCTAAATTTGAACCAAATATTTCATGTTCTACTCTAGTTCCTCAATTTTATTGACACCCTTAGAGAAGAAAATATTTATACACTCCTCTAAATTGTTCATATACAAAAAAGTGTATTTATATATGCTAGGAAGATGATACAGCAGTTGAATCTGCTGTCAACTGCTAAAAGTTAAGACACTCAAAGTTAAGCTACCCCACTTGACATCTCATCAGTAAAGTTAATGTAAAAGAACAGTAAGTACTTTTATTTTGTTTAAAAACAGAGAGCTATACATGTATCAGAGCTTGCTCTCTCAGCCACTGCTGATTCCACAGTCCCTTGAATAGCCCCTGTTGTAACCGCCACTCAGTAAGCATACTGAATTAATGAACAACGTCTAGCTCACAAATAAGGGCCACATGGTTACACTGATTTTTACATTATTCCTATTTCTTCATCCAGTTCTTGGAAATGACAAAATAAAAAGATAATGTAAGACCATCACACATTATTTATAGGTGCTCTATTTTTCAGTGTCACTCTGCTTCTAGCTTTTTGACCCAACAGCATAGAGAATACTTCTATTACTCATAGCAGCTTTGAAAAAAACATTTTTCTGAGTGCATTAGATTATTACTCTATTCATCAGAAGTTAAGAGTACATTAGTATCTTTTATATAAACTGAACTTTCAAGTAGTTTTGACACTGATGAAGTTAAATGTGATAATGGCAAGTGTGATGAAATGAAATATAATGGAAATGATGCAATACATTACAATTAAGAATTCTGATGTGCTAAAATTGATTTTCTAAAAAGTACTGTGCTCACATTCTGAAATGTTCTAAAGATAAATAAAATTTCCAAAATTTAAATGAACAGGTAATAAAGTCAGCTTTCCAACAGTAAGGTTGTGTTAAAATAGCCACTTTTATAATTTCTGATTTTTTATACACAAGGAACATCCATTGTCACACTACTAATAAAATTAAAATGAAACTTAAAGCCAATAGTTCAATAATGATATGCCAAAGGCATCACATTTATAATATGACATCACATACACATTTTGGTCACAGAATACTTGCATTCTAGCCTTTTAAAGACCTATATTTTCAAAGGGTAGCCAACACAACTGTGAGTAACTTTCTCATTATATACAGCAGGCATCTGTTTTAATGATTTCCAGCTGAACAAAAACTCGTCTCCACAAAGGCTTGGCTTCCAATTAGGATACAGAAATGTAGGAAGAGCACTGGTCCCACTCACACAACAGGAAAAAGCCGAAAAATCTACAAAGTTATAATTTGTTCTGAGCTAATAAAACAACGGAGGCCACAGGGGAACAAGTTAGGCTGAAATCTGAGGAAAGACAGGCACCTTCAAGGAAACACGAGTGGAGGCTTATCCCGGGCCAAACAGGAGGAAAACTGGGCTAACATATAAGCCAGTAAAAAGATCTCAGCTAAGAATGTGAAAAGATTGCTAAAGACTAAGTGCAGGGTAATCTGAGAGTACAGAACTACCAAGGGCCAGAGACGCCAGGGATTTGACACCAAACTCAGACTTTTCCATGGATGTCACAAGGTAACAAGAGCAACTTTGAGCAGAGAGACTAGGAAAAAGGACCCCTTTGTGGTTCAAGCCTGAGCGAGAAAAGCAGCTGCCGCTGCAGAGAAGCAGAGTTCCACCTGAAACTTCTCTCCCACAGGGGGGGAAAAAAATCTTAAGCTGTGAGTTGAGGAAAGTGGAGGAAGGAGAGCAAACATTTGCAGCTAGAGCAAGAGACCAGAAAAAAATCCCACCCTTGGGAGGAGGGTAGAGACTCTCCAGACCCTGGTTATTAGAAGTTTCTAGATCTAGCAAAAGGAAGCAGAGCAAGAGCATAGAGAAAGGCCCATCTCCAAGAACACCAAGCCAGTCTAAGACTGAAATTGAATGAGCAAAACAGAAAATGCCCTCCTTGTCCCCACCGCCGGGATACTCAGCACTGACTATGCGGCAGTCTGTCCCTATGGTGAGAGCATGGACAGAGACCTGTTCTGATGGGGAAGCACAAAGAGAAAGCCTAAAAGTAATAGGAGAACAGGAGGTTGAGAAAAAAATCCTCTAACAATCCAACTCGCACCCTATGAGTAAGGTTACTCTGAAAAAATGTGAAGCAAAAATAAGCACTAAGTGTAACTACAGCTACAACAGAATCCACACTCAATTTTTATGCAAGCCAAAAGACAACTGAGTAGCACCTTTCAAGTTCTGAAAGAAAAACATCAACCCAGAAATTTGTTAACAAGTGAAAACATTTTTTCAAAAAGGAAAGCTAAAGAACAACTTTCCAGACAAACAAAACCTGAGAGAATTCAATACCATTCACCACAACACATATTAAAGGACATCCTTCAGGTAAAATAAATATGATACAAAACTTTCCTGCACCTCAGGTTGCCCGTGAAATGGGAAAAAGCAATACTGAAATAAAAGACTTTAACATCAGGTGGTTCTCGTACTTTTGTGTCTTACCTCCAGGAGATGGGCCTGGTTCTCAGTGAATTACAGAGAAAAATCCCTTGTGCTTCTGACAGGAGGAAAGGAAAAGGAACCATTTTGAAATATGCCAGAGCAACCTGTTCCTCTTGAAAATGTCTGCCCTCAGGTGAAACTAGCTACAGCCTAACTGGCTGGGGTTAATCAAGGCTTAAATGACCTGGGGGAAGGAAAACTAATTGCAGCCCCTCTAGCCTTCTATGTGGAAGAAGGAGTATACCCAAGTAGAGCCCACGCTAGCCACCTTATCCCAGTAAAGAGGGGTGAAAAACTGAGAAGTATCTGTGAAGTTCCCAGGTCAGTGGTGCAAACTCACTACAAGACCAAGACTAACTCAGAAGACTATGGAACACTTCCCCTCCCCCCACACGTGACCATTAAAGGCCTGACTATAGCAGTTCTCCTTACCAAGTACATATGTTCAGTTATTAAGACAAAAGTACAAGACATACTAAAAGGCAAAAACCAAAGTTTGAAGAGAAATAGTAAGCATCAGAACCAGACTAAGATATGGCAGGTATGTGGGAATTATCAGGCCAGGAATTTAAAACAACTGTGAATAAGATGCTGAGGACTCCAACAGATAAAGTACAACATGCAAGAACAGATGGGCAATATAAGCAGAGATGAAAATTCTAAGAACATATGCGCACGCATGTGCACACAGACACACACACACGTGAGGAAAAAAAACTGTAAGAGAAAAGATAAATGAAAAATGCCTTTGGTGGGGTTATTGGTAGACTGAATGCAGCTGAGGAAAGATTCCCAGAGCTTGAGGATATCTTAATAGAAATCATGGAAACTGAGAAACATTGAGAAAAAGGACTGAAGAAAGGAAAAAAAACAGAAAAACCAAAATATCCAAAAATTTGAGAGAACTACAAAAGTTATACCATATGCCCAATGAGAATTCTAGAAGGAAAAGAGAGAAAGGAACAGAAGAAATGTTTGAAACAATAATGACAGTAGAAAGCCTTGCAGGAAATGTTAAAAAAAAAAAAAAAAAAACTTTAAAGGGAAGGAAAATGATAAAGGGCAAAAACTCAGATCTATTTAAAGAAATGAAGAGCATCAGAGAAGGAATAAGTAAAGGTAAAATTAAAAAGTCTATTATTCTAACAGTATGCTCAAAATAATAATGGTAACAGTGCATTTAATCATGTGTACTTATGTTTATTATTTGTATGTGCTTATGTATAAGTGAGATGAATGACAGCAATGATAAAAGGGATAGAACAAAGGGATAAGGATTATTTTTATTATTATAAGGTACTCTCTACTTGTGAATCAGTATAGTGTTATTTAAAAATGGATTTGGGTTAGTTGTAAATGTTTATTGCAATCACTAAAAAAACCCTAAAAAACAGAAGTAAAATCACCATGTTGAGAAAGAAGAAAAAATGAAATCATATAAAATGCTCAATTAGAAGCAAAAAAGACAGAAAATGAGTGGAAGACAAAAATAGGAATAAGGAACAAAAGTGACAAACTGAAAAATATTAAGAAATATGGTAGATAGTAATCCAACTATATCAATAATCACTTTGAATATTAATGGTTTAAATACACAAATTAAATGACAAATTGTCAGAGTATATCAAGAAACAAGGCCCAACTATAGGTTGTCTAAAAATTACCCCACTTTAATATAAACACAGAAAAAGGACTGAAGAATGAAAAAAACAGAAAAAACAAAATATCCAAAAATGGAGTAAAAATGTACCATGCTAACAACTAATCTGAAAAAGCAAGAGTATGTATACTAATTTCAGACAAAGCACACTTCAAAGCAAGGAAAATTATCAGTGTTAAAGAAGAGCATTACAAAATGATAAAGGCTAACTCTCTAAGAAGACAAAGCAATTTTTAATGTGTATGTACCCAACAACAGTGTCAAAATATATGAGGTATAAACTAACAGAACTACAAGGAGAAACAGATGAATCCACTGTTATAGTCAAAGACTTCAACACCCCTCTATCAGAAATGGACAGATTCAGCAGATGGAAAATGAGTAAGAACACAGTGGGACTCAACAATACTGTCAATCAACTAGATAAAATGGACACCTATAGACTACCTTATACAACAACAGCAGAATACACATTTTTGTCAAACTCATATGGAATGTTTACCAAGACAGGCCACAATATGGACTATAAAACACCCTTAGCAAATTTAAAAATACAGAAACCATACAGTGTCTGCTCTCAGACCACAATGGAATTAAATTAGAAATCAGTAATGGAAAGATAACTGGAAAATCTTGAGATACGTCGAGATTAAACAACAAATTTCCTTGACGTGGGTCAAAGAAGAAATCTCAAGAGAAATTAAAAACTATTTTGAATTAAAAGAAAATGAAAACACAACTTATCAAAATCCATTGGATGCAGTGAAAGCAGTACTTAGAGGGGAATTTATAGCACTGAATGCCTATATTTAGAAAAGAAGAAAGATCTAAGTTTCCACCTTAGAAAATTGGAAAAAGAACAAATTAAATCTAACATAAGCAGAAGAAAATGAATGATAATGAGCACAAGCATATCTCAGAAGAACTGGGTTTTGAGACTCTCCTTCTGGTGGTTGGAGGCCTGGCTTTCCCACCTGCTATGTCCCAGGTAGCCCCTCGAGCCCCCTGGAGGTGTCCGTGCTGCCTGGAGAAACTGAATTATCAGAAAATGTACTGAAGGTCTCTAACGTGTAATGTTATCCTAGGAGATATGGATTCACAGACCACAGCTTATTACTGTTTAAATCCATCTGCTCGTATTATTTTTCTCTTCCAGAAATAAACTCTCTCTGGTCTCCAACTACTTAAGTATACATTATCTAAGTTTATGTATGATAAAGTTTACTTCCTCTTCTTCCATTCACGAAGCATTCTCCAGCTTCTAAATACCACATTGAGTCTTCAGTAAATTCCTATACTTTAGTAGTCTGCATCACTCAATATTATTATTTCAAGTGTTTTAAAACACTCTGTTTTAAAAGTAATAGGTTTATTTTTTCACCAGAGTGTAAAATATTAAGTGAAGGGAATCATATTTAGCAAATATGTTTTTTCTGCTATATCATAGGGCTTATACAGAATCAAATTTATGTCTTCTTCTCTTAAAACCTTCCAAAGCCCACCCATTACTCTCAGAGTAGTGACTAAATTTCTTTATATGGCTAAAAGGACACTTATCCATATGACATCTAGGCAGCTCTACATATGTTTGCAATATTTCACATCTATATTGAAGATTACAAGAAGATTGTTTTGTAATTTTCTTTTCTAGTAATACCCTTGGTCATGATTTTGTATCAATGTTATGCTAGTCTCATAAAACAAGTAGAAGGTAGTTATCTGTTTTCCTACTATCTAGAAAAAGTTTAAGTAATATTATGTTGATAGAGAAGGTATGTGGGCCAGAAATTTCTTTGAAGAAAGGCTTTTAATTATGGATTACATTTCCTTTAAAGAATAGGATTTTTAAATTTTCTCATCATTATGATATAAATCTTCTAAATTTTATTTCTCCAAGAATTATCCTTTCCAACTAAATTTTTCAATTTATTCATGTACAATTGCTCATAATATTCTTTTATTTTATGTATGATGATGTTTGGCATCAAAAGTGCCTTTTTTTGCATTCCTTACACTGATACTTTGTATTTCTGCTACATTTTAATGAGTCTTAACATGCATTATTTTTTCCCTAAAGAACCAATTTTTGGCTTTCTTGACTTTATTGAATGCATGTTTTCTAATTAATTAATTTCTTCTCATATTTATCATTTTCTTACTTTCATTACTTCAGTTTTAATTTGCTATTGTTTCTATTTTTAGATGGACATTATTTTTTAGAGAAGTTTTAGGTCCACAGCAAAATTGAAAATAAAATACAGAGAGCTCCACACACCCACCACCTCCACCACTATCAGTATGCCCCACCAGAGTGGTACACGTTACAACTGATAAACCTAATTGATGAACCTACACTGACAAATCATTATCACCCAAACACCATAGTTTACTTTTGGGTTCATTCTTGGTGTTATACATTCTATGGCTTTGTATAAATGTATAATGAAATGTATGCACTATTATAATATACAGAAAACTTCTACTGCCCTAATAATCCTATGTGCTTTGCCTATTCATCCTCCATCCCTCAACACATAGCAACTATTGACTTTTTACCTGCTCCGAAGTTTTGTCTTTTCCAGGATGTCAAGTAGTTGGAATCACACAGTATGTAGCCTATTCAAATTGACTTCTTTCACTTAGTAATATGTAATTAAGTTTCTTTTATGTCCTTTTATGACTTGATAGCTCATTTCTCTTTACCACTGAATCATATTCCATTGCCTGGATGTACCACAGTTTATTTATCCATTCACTTACTGAAGGATACCTTGGTTGCTTCCAACTTTGGGGAATGATGAAAAAAGCTACTATAAACGTCTGTGTGCAGGTTTTTGTGTGGACATAAGTTTTCAACCCTTTTAAGTAAATACCATGGAGCAAGACTGCTGGATCATATGGAAAGAATACAATTACTTTTGTAAGGAACTGCCAAACTATCCTCAAAAGTCGCTGTACCATTTGTGTTCCCACTAGCAATGAAGGAGAGCCCCTGTTCCACATCCTCACCAGAATCTGGGGTTTTCAGGATTCTGATTTTGGCTATTCTAATAGGTATGTAGTGGTATAACACTGTTGTTTTAATTTACATTTTCCACATGACATGATGTGGAGCATCTTTTTATATGCTTATTTAACATCTGTACATCTTTCTTAGTGAGATACTTGTTAAGGTCTTTGTCCTCATTTTTAACTGAATTGGTCATTTTCTCATTGTTGAGATTTAAAAGTTCTTTGTATATTTTGAATAAGTCTTCCATGAGATATGTTTTTGTAAATATTTTCTCCCAGTCTGTGATGAGTCTTTTCATTCTCTTGATAATGTCTTTCACAAAGCAGAAATTGTTAATTTTAATGAAGTCCAGTTTATCAATCCCTACTTCATTGATCTTGCCTTTTGTATTGTAACTTAAAAGTCATCACCAAACCCAAGGTCATCTAAGCTTTTGTCTATATTATCTTCTAGTTTTACAGTTTTGCATTTTACATTTAGATTTGTGAATCATTTTCAGCTCATTTTTGTGAATGGTGTAAGATCTTTGTTTAGATTTTCTTTTCTCCATTAATTGCTTTTATCAAAGATCAGTTGACTATATCTAAGGGGGCCTATTTCTGAACTCTCTATTCTGTTCCATTGATCTATTTCTGTATTCTTTTGCTCATACCAGACTACCTTGATTACTATAACTTTATATCATGTCTTAAAGTCAAATAGGGTCAGTGCTCCAACTTTATTCTTCTCTTTAACTATTGAGTTGGTTATTCTGAGTCATCGACTTCTCCTTATAAACTTTAGAATCAGTTGTAAATACTAAAATTATACACACACACACACACAGTTGGCTGGAATTTTGATTGAAATTGCAATGAATCTATAGATCAAGTTGGAAGAATAGACATCTTGACAATATTGAGTCTTCCTGTCCATGAGCATGAAATACCTTTTCACTTATTTAGTTCTTAGATTTCAATATATTCTTAATGAATTAATTAAAGGATATAAGCCCAAATGAATCAGAAGACTATATAAATTCAGTAGAAAAATCAGACTGAATAATATTCAAAGGGCAAATTTCAGAGAATGCAAAAATCAGGCAAATGAATGGTGAATTATGAACTGAGTTAGGATTCTTAAGCCCCTGATCTCTTATTTCCTTAGGTTACCTCTGTGCCAAGTGGTACATACTTGTTTTTCATTACTTAGAAATTTGCAAAAGGTTACTTCATCAGGTACACATTATAAAGAACACATTGTCTTTCTCTGAACTTCAGTAATATTATGTACACAAAAGCTCCTTGAAGCCCAGACTATTTTGTTTTCATTTCTTCTGTCTTTTAAGAACTTACTGTCTTCCAAACAGTAGGCACACAATAAAGGTCTCCTAAAACTAGATATAAATCTGTCCAAAAGAGAGCAGTTTATGAGTAACCTGTTTGGTTTATCATATGCGAGACTTCACAGAGCCATTGTCAAGACTGACAGGAACTGCACTCTTCATTTGCTTCTGTGTACTTGGCTTCCTTGAAACTTACATAGGCTTAAACTCAGTGATGTATCCTCAGGCTTCCCAGTGTCAAAATTAATAGGAGACTGGATGAAATCCAACAGACTTAATCACTTGATACTAAAAATACAAAACATCCTATGCTTAGAATGTCAAATTGCAGGTCAAAGATGAAATCATTTGCTGGTATGAAAAGTAAGAAACATTTAACCTTTGAGCAATTTCTCAAAGATGTTCACAGTTGTCCTACTTAACATGGTATCTTAGCCACAATGTGGCAAGTCCTATTGCAGGGATGGAAATAAGATATTATTAAAATAACACCTGCTTGGTTGAATTATAGAGTAGGAAATAATACCTTATATTTTTCATCTCCCTTTACCGTTAAAATATTCATATGGGTGTAATTGAGAAAAGAGCTCTCGAACCCTCATTAGACTCTATGAATCACAATGTAAAGAAATAACTATCACATAGATTGTACCAATTTAAGAAACAAGGTCAATAGATGATGCACAACTAAACTTTCAAACAAAATGAGACGTGTAGAGTCATATTAGATCACAGGCTCGGGTTGCACCTCACAGAAGGAGAACTGCTTCATCCTAGTCCTTGGAGGGAAAACTCTTCACTATTTAAAAAAATAAATAAAACAACCTTTCTGTAGCAGTAGAAGTCTTCTTGATCTCCGTTTTTCCTCCAACAGTTTGTGGTTTCAAAATCTAGAATACTAGCACAGGGAACTATATTCAATATCTTGTAGTAACTTTTGGTTAAAAAGAATATGAAAACAAATATATGCATGTTCTTTTATGACTGAAGTATTGTGCTATACACCAGAAGTTGACACTGTGTAAACTGACTATTCTTCAATAAAATATATATTTTTAAAAAAATCTAGAATATTGAAGTTACTCATATATGCATATGCATACACAGAACTGAAGTAACTTGTAATATATATGCAATAAAAATTAACAAATGTTAAATCTAAAATAAGATGTAAGGTTGTTATTAATGGAGGGAAGGGAGTGTATGTATGATATTCACAGAGCCCTTTCCTATATTAAAGTTAAGCTGCAATTTTGACTCTAATTACATTGTCTCCAAAGCTAAAAGGGAATAGACATTTGTTAGCATGATTATGTGGAGAATTTGAGAATACACGTTTATCAGTGGAAGCAAATTTCTTTTGATATTCAATCTGGAAGGTTATTTCTGTTTTTGTTTTGTGTGTTGTGTGTAAAGTAAGGAGCTATATGGATAACAATAAATGATATGGTGGATACTGTCCTCTCCAATGTCCCTCCAGTAAATTTAGTAGTGAATTTTAATGCCATCATTAAGCAAATTAGGAAGCCATAATATTACACAATAATGAGAGTAATTTCATAATCAAGACATTCAAAATCATTGTCTTTATTTAATCTTCAGAATGCCTTTTATTTCGGAAAGAAAAAAAAAAAAGTGTTTCAAGAGTGAGCCAGTCACCCAGTACCACTAAACTAGTGAATGACTACAGCAGAGTCAGAAGCTGGGCAGTCTGACACCAGTGCCCATGCTTTTATATGCAACATTATCTTTGCCTCACCAAAAAGCCTGTAAAATACAAAGAGCAACGTGTCCAGGGAGTACCAGTACAAGTTTTCTGCTATTCTGACCTCATCTACTAACAAAACCAGAAACTTTAAATATTGGAATAGGTGAATGTCTTTCAAATGGTCCTCCATAAACCTCTGGCCTCTCAGTTTGTTGATCTTCTCATAGTTGGCGTTTTCATTTTTCCTTTATATCTCCATAATCAGTTACTTCTATGGTCACACCCCCAAGCTTGATAGCACAAGAAAATGAACATCCCACCAACTCTTGACAGAAAACATACACTTAAAAACAGCATGCCATACCCTTCTCACTTGGTTAAAAACCTTCACAATCCTACTACTCATCAATGTTGTAAACATTGTCACTATCACTTTCTAACTTCCCATCAAAACCATCTGTTCTTATTTGACCTAAATTTCATTCTCCATCATGACAATCACTTTATTGCTCATGTCCACATCTTTCTTGTCCCCTTCTAGCATTATTTTCTGATAAACCTCAAACCTTCATGAAATGAACAGGCTAAATGCTCCCTTTAGTTGTAAGTGCCTTAAAACAAAGTAAAACTTCTTTATTCTTAATATGACAGTCAATATAATTCTTTATAATAGGTCTCTCATGTGGCCTCCCTTCAAGAAGTTACACAAGGATGCCAAGGAATTCCATCTTGCGATGCTACCACCTTTAGCTTATGGTCTCTAGAGTTGCCACAGAAGAGAAAGGAGGAAGAAGGGATAAAAGAAAAAGACTGGTGTTATTCCTAAAACCCACCCCACATTTGTATGTGCGTGTGCTTGCACATACACAGACTTCCAGACTTTCATTTAAATGGCGGCTATATGGAGAAGACTTCACTGCCATCATTTCAAGGATAATGGACCTATTCCTCTGTCCCCATTTTCCTTATTGACTTCATCCAGAAAAAGATCCTCAGAAACAGCAGGCAATGCATGAGGAGAGAAGACAGAAAAATACAATTACTCAGAAAGCAAGAGCAGAAAGTGCTTTAAAGAGACAAAAGTCAACTATGTCAAATGATGCTGGAAAGATTGAGTAAAACAAATCCTCCCCGTGCTCCATTCTGCATTGCAAATGCTAAGATCCCTTTCCTCAGATTTCTTTTTGGCTAAGGTACTGGATACAACTTAGTTGCTGCCATTGAAATACATTCATACAGTATTTGAAAGGCAAGAATAAAATAGAAGTCATCTGTCTACAGCTCTTAGACAAGTTCTAAAAAGACATGAGTGCTTGTAGCAGGTAGACTCCATGTTCCAGTATCTAGTTTCCAGTGTCATAAATGAAAGTAAATTGTGCATAAAGCAACATTAATAGCAGTGGTGGCAGCTTCCTAAATTCTGGATTAAATGATTTGGCTTTTAAATCAAAATGATTTGGTTTTTAAATCAAAGGTTTAGATATTTTTTAAACTGCTCTTGATCAAACAATTCTAATGACATTTCACCACCAAATTCCCTGAATTAAACCTCTGTTTAAAATACCTAGAACTTTGCTTGAGAGAGTACTTGGTAACTAGAGAGGTTGCAGGGGACTGACGCCCACAGAATTGGCTTATGTAAGTTGGTTGTTTTGGAAGTTGGAAAATGATATACCATTAGTCCATAGATGTGTGCCAAAAATAGTTACATAAATTATTATCCTGTAATTCCCTGGAATGAAATGCTTATTGAAGGCAGCTTCTGGCAGACTAGCTGGCTGCTGTGACAGATTGTCATGAAGAGACTGAGTAATACAAATAATGTGGCTGGTTATTCTGATGGCCCTAGAAACTTTTAATTTAAAAAAAGATAAATTTAAGTTTTTAAATTCTCAGTTTAAGTAATAGTGAAACCCGAAAGCTCCCATGTTCATCCTAAAAGAATCTCATATCTTTTGCAGATGCAAGAATGGGCTGCTGAAACTGAAGAGTAGAGTAAAAACTTCTCCTAAAGATTGCTAAATTATAACATAAATGGATTTACCAGCTCTGCCAGATCCCATAAAAGTTAAGGGATTGACTAGGTCTCTGGAAAGTGAAATGGGGCATTTAGTTGAATTATGATGAATCTAAGGACTTTAACCCACAAATCACACAAAAAGAAGTCTTTTAAAGAGAAAAAAAAAAAGTGCCTTGTCTTCTCTCTAGTGACAGAAGTTCTGCCTTGCCTGATGATTTGCAGTGACCTCACCTGAGGCAGTTACCTTGCGCATAGACAGTAGTCTCCTGTCCTCCACCCTTTCATCCCACTTGTCTCTGGGATTGTTAGTGAATTAAGATCCAGAATCTTCCAAGTAGCAAGTATAAAGGCTGAGCTGGGAGAAAATGGCTTATATATGACAATTAAAAATTAATTTAATTAACTTTTATTAGTGGGTAACTCTTGGCAAGTAAATTCATTTCATGGCATACTATGTAGAAGTCATTCTAATCTTTCACATGATTATTTTCTTAGAACATCAAGTATATTAGAATTGAATAAAATTATATTTTATGAATTGAGTAATCATTTGATTTTGAGGGTGGGAATAAAGTGTTTTCAAGTAGGAGACAGTATATTACACTGAAAAAAATATCAGGTTTCCTTTTACAATGCTTAAACTATAATTTGCAGTATTAAGTTCCATTATAAGATACTTCTGTTGTTCAAAATTGGCACCAATACTGGTAGGGTAATAAAACATTTCTGTAAGGCTTCCTTACAACTTAATGTCATTGTTTTGTAGACACACCAATTATCACACTTCTCATAATGCATATTAAACCTCTCTAGAGCTAATGAGGAAGGAACAAGTTTTGTAAAGGTGAGGTGGTTTCTGTGGAGAATAGAGTGTTTACAAGGAGATACTTAAGAAGTGCCAGTTTATGTGAAAATTAAGACAATCTAACAGATAGATCTACTTTGTGTCTTAATGTTTCCAGTTGGAATGCCTGAAGCTTTTAAGTACATATGAATGCCTGAAATTATGCAAGTGATTTCTGTATATATTTTTCTTTTTCTCCCCTATTTTGTTTATCTTTTTGATGGCATCACAGGCAATATGCCCTTAAAATCAGAGCCGAGAAAACTTTTCAGACCTTCTACAGTTAGAATATTTTGTAAGCACTGGAGTGTTCTCTAGGCAGTTATAGATTCAGGATGCTACTTCTGAAACAATTAGAATTTGCTTCTTCTAACAAGTCTTTCTCCCAAGGGTTACTTGTAATTCATGATCAAGGCAAGTGTTTACAGCTGTGTAGTCCAGATCTCACTCTGTTCCCCTAGACAAGTAGACCCAAAGTGCTGTTTATAAAAAATGGAATTTGTTGAAACTTTTTACTAAGGAAAGAACACTTCAGTAATAGCGTAACCTCACTCTACATGAATATTTTTGGAGCTATTCTATTTTATACTGCATTTAAAACAAATTGGTTACATATCAGTAAAAATAAATTAATATGTATTTGTGAAAACCCTTTTTTTCTGGATTTCAAAACAGCTTTATTGAGGTGTAATTGACAAACAAAAAATTGTATGTACTAAAGTGTTCAACTCGATAAATTTAGGCTTGTGTACAGCTATCACCACAATCAAGAAAATGAACACATCCATCATCACCTCTAAAAATTTCTTTGTGCTTTTTTATAATCCCTCCCTCCTGTCCTACCAGACCCTCTCCTGTCCTACCAGACCCTCTCCTGTCCTACCAGACCCTCTCCCCAACCACTGATCTGCTTTCTATCACTATAGAATAGTTTGCATTTTCTAGAACTTTATATAAATGGAATTATACAGTATGTACCCTTTTTTTGGTCTTCTTCTTACACTCAGCATAATTATTTAGAGATTTATCTCTTATAAGAGCCAAGATTTTTTTTTCATTAAACTATTTGAGATTATAGGTCCATACACAGTTGTAAGAAATAATGCAGAGAGATCGCATATACTTTTTACCCAGTTTCCCCCAAAGGTAATATCTTGTAAAACTATAGCAAAATAGGGAAACCAGGATATTGACATTGATACAATCCTCTAATCTTATAGTCTTTTGAGTGTGCACATTTAGTTCTATATAATTTTTGTTTTAAACAGCAGCATTACTTATAATTTCCAAGATATGGACGTGTCCTAAGTGCACATCAAGAGATGAATTGGTAAAGAAGATGTAGCATATATAATGCAATGGAATACAACTCGCCCATAAAAAAGAAGGATATTTTGTCATCTGCAGCCCTTCATTCACTTTTTGTTTTTTTCACTTCAAAAACCAGCATTTTATAACTGGCATAATCATTTCCATTGCATCAAAAACAACAAAATACCTAGGAATAAACTCAACCAAGGAGGTTACCTATACTCTGAAAACTATAAAACATTAATGAAGGAAATTGAAGATGATACAAAGAAATGGAAAGATATCTTGTGCTCTTGGATTGGAAGAATCAACATTATCAAAATGGCCACACTACCCAAAGCAATCTACAGATCCAATGCAAACCCTGTCAAAATACTCAAGACATTTTTCATAGGACTAGAATAAACAACTCCAAAATTTATATGAAACTAAAAAAGATTCTAAAGTGCCAAGGCAATCTTTTGCAGGTCTTTTTTTTTCTTTTTTTTTTTTTTTTCTCTTTCTTCTTTTTCTTCTCTTTTCTTATGGTTTGATGACTAGAAAAGGTCCTTTAACATTTGTTGTAAAGCTGGTTTGGTGGAGCTGAATTCTTTTAGGTTTTGTCTGTTTGTGATGTTTTGATTTCTCCATCAAATCTGAATAAGAACCTTGCTGGACAGAGAGTATTCTTGGTTGTAAGTTTTTCCCTTTCATCACTTTAAATATATTGTGCCCCTCCCTTCTGGCCTGTAGAGTTTTTGCTGAAAAATCAGCTGACAACCTTATGGGAATTCCCTTGTATGTTATCTGTTGTTTTTCTCTTGCTAATTTTAATATTTTTTCCTTATGCTTAATTTTTGTCAATTTGATGACTATGTGCCTTGGTGTGTTCCTCTTTGGGTTGATCCTGTGTGGAACTCTCTGTGCTTCCTGGACTTGGGTGAGTGTTTCCTTTCCCAATTTGGGGAAGTTTTTGGTTATTATCTCTTCAAAAAATTTCTCAGGTCCTTTCTCTCTCTCTTCCCTTTCTAGGAACCCTATAATGTGAATAGTATATAGTGTGCTTCATGTTGTCCCAGAATTCCCTTAAACTACCCTAATTTCTTTTCATTCTTTTTTCTGTACTGTAGTAGTGATTTCCACTGATCTGTCTTCTAGCTCATTAATCTGTTCTTCTGCCTCCTTTAGTCTGCTCTTGGTTCCTTCTACTATGTTATTCATTTCAGTGAGTTTGTTCTTCAATTCTATTTGGGTATTCTTTATATTTTCCAACTCTTTGCTAAAAACTTCACTCTATGTATCTATATTCCTCTTGAGTTCTCTGAACATCTTTGCCATTGTTACCTTAAACTCTTTCTCAGACACATTGCTTATCCCCTCATTATTTCTTCTTCTGGGAGTTTATCTTGTGCCTTGGCTTGAAAGACAGTCCTCTGCCACCTCATATTGTCTATCTTTCTATTTGTATTTTTAGGTAGGTTAGTTATGTTTCTCAACTTTGGGGAGGTGGCTCTCTGTGGGAGACATCCTATGTGTCCCAGCAGTACACTCCTCTCTTGTCACCCAGGGCCAGGGTCCAGCTCATCCCAGTGTAGAGTCTGGCCTCTGTCTGTGGATTCCTTCTATCAGCCTTGGGATTGTTGTTTTCTTATATCTGGTATCTGCCCACTGGCGGATTAGGATGAACTAGAGGCTTATACAGGTTTCCTGACATGAGGAGTTAGTGCCTGCCCAATGCTGGGTGAAGTTTAGTCCTGGACCTCTGATGGGTAGGGTCATGTCTAGAGGGAGTCTGGTGATGGGTGGGTCTGTATTCCCACCCAGTATGTTGTTTCGCCTGAGGCTTCTCTACGGGCTGTTAGGTGGAGCTAGGTCTTGGTGCTAATGATCCAATCAAGATGTCAGCCTTCAAGAAAGCTCATGTAGATGGACACTCCCAGAATGCCTGCCACCAACTTTTATGTCCCCTGGGTGAGCTGAAGCCTTCCCCTATATCCCCAGGAGATCCTCCAAAACCATCAGGCAGGCCTGGCCCAGTGATTTCCTATGAAATCACTGCCTCTGGCCTTAGACCTGGTACCCTCAAGTTTTTATGTACATTTCCCAAGAGAATGAGGTCTCCATTTCCCCCAATACTGTGGGGCTCCTGGAGTTAAGCCCCTGTGACCTTCAAAACCAGATGTTCTAGGATCTCCTCCTCCTCCCAGTGCCAAAACCCCAGGCTGAGAAGCCTGACTTGGGGATTAGAGCTCTCACTCCTGCGGGAGGGTGTCTGCAACTTAATTGTTCTTCAGCTTGTGGGTCGACCACCCGGGGGGTATGAGGCCCAATTATATCACAAGTATGCCCTCCTACCACCCTGCTGTGGTTCCCTCTTTGTTTCCAGCTGAAGAAGATCTTTTTTGCTAGGTTTCAGTCTTTATTTTCCATGGTTGTTTAGCAGTCAGTCGTGGTTTCCTTGTAGCCATGAGGAGAGGCAAGCTTGTGGTCCTACTACTTCAGCATCTTGATGGGAAATCAAAACACTTTCATTTTAGGTGCTATAAACAAAATATGTCACTGATACTTTTATGTTTCTAGTGCCTGAGGACAATTCATTTAGAAAAGGAAAGAAGAATATTGGAATAAAATGCACGTTATTAAATATTCAATAAGAATTGGCACGGGCACAATTAGGCAAAGAAACATTCAGTGAAATAAAGTTATGTGCTTCTAAAAAAACAACAACAAACATTTCAATAGATAGGTTAGTGGTCAAATTATACAGGTTACTATTACAGCAAGAGTAATATGATACTCTTTAAAGGTTCATAAAGCTGCCCTTGGGATGCTTAAATCAAAGAGAAGATGACCAAGTAAACATAATTGGTCTATATTTAGATTTCTCATTACAACCACAGAATTTCTTATTATATGTCACCTTTTTATTTTTGAATGTATATTATCTGGCCTTGGAAGAGCAACTAAGAGGCATGAAAACTGGAAAGATATTCTGGATTTTTAAAAGTTCATTATTTTAATTTCCAGAGGGGCCAGGAAAGAAAATACATAGAAGAAACAATCAAAACATCAGCAGACTATAATGCTTCCCATGGAAAGTGGGCTACACCGAATTATATAAAAGTGCTATCTCTGTACTCATTCAGCTCGTTTTCTTTCCCTTGAAGAATACGTGGTGATTCACACCTCTATAAATTAAACCAGAGCTAGGATGAATATTAAAGGGTATGTGGAATGGCTGAAGAGAAAGAATTGCTAAATTTAAATGGATACGTGGATAATAATGGAAAGAGTGGTTGTGATTGATAATTATGCATACATTTCAAACATGCTACAGACAAATGTAGGAGAATTTTTCACTTTCATTTCATTTGACATAAAAGGTCCATTTCATGAGCACATGGCCCCTTTCCTTTAGGTAACTCCCTGCCCTGGGTATCCTGATGGGAAGAAACACTGCCTGCCGTGACCGATGCTGAAAGTGCCAGATGCTATCTTGTCTTCCCTGCAGTGAGGTTGTGGTTATGGAACCCGGGCTACCAAATCCTCTAAGTTAGAAGTAATCACTGCAGAGAATCGGGGATAATGGTCGCATCATGTTTCCAGGGACAACTGGAACAGCGGCAACAAGTGAAACACTGCAACACTGCAACACTTGTGAACGTTCTAAGAGCAAGACATTGTACCAAAGAAGTCAAGCAACAAAGCAGGTTTAAGAAATATGACAAAGAAAGGATTTGGGGTGTGCTTATGGCAAAGAACCTTGCCCATAAAAAAGTCAACCAGAAGCCTCCTGTGATTCTGAAGGACTAACACTGTCCCCAAATCAAATACCTATCCAAACAAGTATTTGAATAATTGAGCCTTAAAATAGTGCTCTGCCCTACCAACTTCAGAAAAGGAAGGTTTAAAAGCTATACATTCCCAAAACATCCACTTCAGGTGTGGTCATAGAGGATAACAGACAAACCAGATGACTCTCTCAGGAGTTGAGAGCAGGAGTCTGAGAATTAAGGACTAAAAAATTCCCCTTGGAGAACACAATCGGGTACTTCTCATGAAATTTTCCTCCTTCTATTGTTTACCCTCTAGGATTCCATTATCACTATGAATCAGTAATAGCCATTTGTCTTTTATTCAT
Organism: Camelus bactrianus; assembly: GCF_048773025.1. Lineage (NCBI taxonomy): Eukaryota > Metazoa > Chordata > Mammalia > Artiodactyla > Camelidae > Camelus > Camelus bactrianus. Next base: position 43,268,514 of record NC_133539.1, read on the forward strand.
CATTTTTTTATAATGGAAATTTATATTATGCCTATTTTATCCCAAGTACACCACTGTACATGAAGAAAGGGGCACTGAAAACTTGTTTTTCTCTTTATTTTAATACTTTACAAGAATAGAAGGAATCTCTTCTAGATCTGATGGAGAAAACTCATACAGGGAATATGAACATTGAACTGAATGTATTAAGTAGGAGGAACCTTGGATTATCTTCCCTGTGTGTGGATGGGATTATGTTCTGTGGGGAGAGGGGCTGTTCATGGGTGTGTGGTAGCCATATTCCACACGCGTGGCTAGCTGTAACCAGATTTATTGCTCCTTTCATGGACTACAGTTTCTTTTGGGAACATGCGACAGTCAAGAACTGTATTTTCAGCCCTCCCCTATCCTCATCTCTGACCATCGAAAGTATATGGAACCACAGCTGTTACCAATAACATGGGAGTAGAGTGTTGGGTATCATTTTGGGGTCAATCCCATTAAGAAGCTTGTATGTTTTCTCTGTCCTCTCTCTTCTTTAATATTCAAAGTTTCAATGGTCAAAGTCAAGGGCAAGCTGGGGTTCATGTAGTGAAGGTATAAAAGCTATGTCAGCCCGTAGCCTTGAGTGACTACCTAGAGTATAGGCCACTCCCACCATCAATCAGAAACTCCAACAAAGACATACCTTGTTTTATTGTACTTCACTTCACTGCACGTTATAGTCATTGCATTTCTTACAAATTGAAGGTTTGTGCCAACCCTGTGTTGTCAGATAACGGTTAGCATTTTTCAAAAATAAAGTGTTTTTAAGTAAGGTGTGTACATGTTGTTTTAGACATAATGCTATTGTACACTTAATAGACTAGCATACTATAAACATAATTTTTGTATGTACTAGGAAACCAAAAGAATTGTGTGATTCATTTTATTATAATATTAACTTTATTGCAGTGGTCTGGAACCAAATCCCTAGTGTCTCCAATGTATTCCTATATTATGTGAATACAAAAATAAGGGTCTTCTGTGGAAATCTACAAATATTTTAGGGTAACATTAACCTAATCAAAATACCCTGTAACACCTTAAATAGTCAAATGACTTATTATGCTTACTATCAGTGTATGCTTATATTAAGATAGCCATCTGGCTAATGACATTAGTAGCACATAATACATTTTATTTTCATGAAACATAGAGTATATTGTTAATATTATCTTCTCTACTTTTAAGTATGAGCCAATCTTCAGTCAGGGAAACAGAATCACTACATGTATTGTAGAAAAAGATTTCATAAAGGAATTAGAATTTACTTGAATGTGGGAAAAGATGGGGCAATGAATGTCTAGAAATGAGAATCACCGAATCAGAAAAATAGTCATTGGCAAACCCATGGAAAGCACTGGTGTGGGTAGACCAAACAGAGCTTGAAGGAAAATCTAAAAAACCAATCACACAGACCTACACACTGAAGTGGCAAAGCATAAAGAGTTTCCTTTGTGGGAACCACCATCCAACTGGAACCTACTGCCTGGAAACTGCCGCCTCTGTGTCAACATCTATTTCTGTGAGAACAGCTGCTCCTGCAGGCCCCCAGCCAAGCACCTGTGGTGAGTCTGGGACTGCTGTTGGTCAGCAAGGTCAGCTGCCAGAAATTTAGGTGGGACGTGAGGCAGGAAGGAAATGAGAACAAGCTGGGGCTCAGGAGGAAACGTCTGCTCATCCTTCATCTTTTACGACCTCTGCAGAGAAGCGTTGTGAGAAACATGGTCTCTGCTCCCCTTATTCTTTCCGAAATATGCACGAGTAACTCTCATTAGCTAAGTCTAATCTGGACACTATATTACAGATGATTCTGGTAAAGCTTCCCAGGCTTAGACACAGTTATTCACAGCATTTCTTTATTCCTTATTCTACGTTAATATTCGTTGAATCTTTTCCCTTTGAATCCTGATATTGATCATTTGTTTTCTCTGTTTGATTACATTTGATCATTTTCCTAGGCTTCAACAACTGTGATCAATTTGGTCCTGTGTCAAGGACTTTTAACTTGTTGAATATTTGTCTTTTTAACCCATAGTCATTTTTTTAAATTTTTTATTAATTATTCCTCCAGTTATGTCATATTTGAAAAATTTAATTGGTTCTTTCATTCTAACATCTTAATTTTGAGGTTTAGGCCTTTATTTTTAAACCTTTCTTTTCCCCTAATGTAAGATTTAAATTTAGGAATTTCCCTATTAGTACAACTTTAGTACATCCCACAAAGTTTACTGTTGTCACTTTAATATCATTCAGTTTAAAATACTTTACCTTTTTCTTTGTGAATATCTTTATATCTTTAACCTATGGGTTATCTTAAATGATATGTTGACTAATTTTCAAATATTTGGTGATTTGGTATTGTTTTGTCATTGACTTTTAATATTTCGAAAATTTGCCTATAATTTAAATGTTTTCAAGTATATTACATATTTTATGGACCACTATATGACCTATATCATACATGTTATATGTGAATTTGAAAATAATGTGCTTTTACAGTTCTTGGAAGTTTTGATTTATAGTGATAGGTTAAGTTGGTTTATACTGTTTAAATCTCTGTCTTTATTAAATTTTTATCTATCCCTTCTTTTGGAATAAATTAATAACCTGTTTTCCAAATCAATGTAAAATGGCAAAGGACTCAGGATAGCTAAATCAAGTTTGAAAATGAAGAAGAAAGCTGGAAGACTTACCCTACAATATTTCAAGAATTAAAATTATATGAATCCAGTGTGATAGTTGCATAATGATTGAAATACAAATCAGTGGAACAGAACAGAGGGTCCATAAATAGATCTACACTTATATGGTTAATTGATTTTTCACAGATGTGCCAAAGCAATTAAAGAGAGAAAAGATAGTCTTTTCAATAAACGTTGCTGAAACAAGTAGATATCTGTCTGGACAGAAGAAAAAAAAGGAACCTCAAGTTTTACTTTCCACATACAGAGAAATTAATTTAAAATGGATCATGGTTCTTAATGTACAAACTAAAACTACTGAATTTTAGAGAAAAACATAAGAAATTTTTGTCATATTAGACTGTTTTCTCAAAAACCTATATCAAAAGCAAAAATTATACCTGAAATTACTTGATACAATGGACATCATCAAGATTAAAACCTTCTGTTTTTTACTTAATATAAGAAAATGGCAGGTCACAGAACAGGAAAATAATTTATAAAACAAATTTCTATCAAAGATCTTCTATCCAAAGTGCATAAAAAACTTCTATAATAAGAAGACTCATAACCCAATAAAAAATGTTGGCAAAATATTTAAACAGACATCTCAAAAAAGAAGATGTATAAATATAGTCTATACTAAAAAGAAGTACTCATCACTGGTCATCATATAAATACAAATTGAAACTACAATGATATGTACACACAAAAAGCAAAAGTAAAAATACTGACACAACGTAGTTTGGGGAAGGATGTGGAGCCACAGCATCTCTCATTCTTTGCTGAGTGGGATTCAAAATGGTACAGCCAAATAATCGAAGAATTCAGCAAGGTAGCAGGTTACAAGATTATGTTCAAAAATCAGTTGCATTTCTTTACACTAATGATGAATCAACAGGAAAAGAAAGTAAAGAAACAATTCCCTTTAAAATAGCACCCAAAGTATAAAATACCTAGGAATAAATCTAACCAAGAAGGTGAAAGACTTATACATGGAAAACTATGAAACACTGATTAAGGAATTAAAGAAGACTTTAAAAAATGGAAAGATATCCCATGCTCCTGGATTGGAAGAATCAATATTGTTAAAATGGTCACACTGCCCAAGGCAATCTACAGATTTAATGCAATCCCTATCAAATTACCCAGGACATATTTCACAGAACTAGAACAAATCATAATACAATTTATATGGAACCACAAAAGACCTAGAATTCCCAAAGCATTACTGAAGAAAAAGAAAGAGGCTGCAGGAATAACTCTCCCAGACTTCAGACAATACTATAGAGCTACAGTCATCAAGACAGCATGGTATTGGTACAAAAACAGACATATGGACCAGTGGAACAGAATAGAGAGCCCAGAAATGAACCCACAAACCTTTGGTCAACTAATCTTTGACAAAGGAGGCAAGACTATACAATGGAATAAAGACAGTCTCTTCAGCAAATGGTGTTGGGAAAACTGGACAGCAGCATGTAAAGCGATGAAGCTAGAACACACCCTTACACCATACACAAAAATAAACTCAAAATGGATCAAAGACTTAAACATAAGGCAAGATACAATAAACCTCCTAGAAGAAAATTTAGGCAAAACATTATCTGACATCATCTCAAAAATATTCTCCTAGGGCAGTCTACCCAAGCAATAGAAATAAAAGCAAGAATAAACAAATGGGACCTAATGAAACTTACAAGCTTCTGCACAGCAAAGGAAACAATAAGGAAAACAAAACAACAACCTACAGAATGGGAGAAAATTTTTGCAAATGAAACCGACAAAGGCTTGATCTCCAGAATATATAAGCAGCTCATACGATTTAATAAGAAACAACCAAACAACCCAATACAAAAATGAGCAGAAGACCTAAACAAGCAATTCTCCAAGGAAGAAATACAAATGATCAATAGGCACATGAAAAAATGCTCAATATCACTAATTATCAGAGAAATGCAAATGAAAACTACAATGAGGTATCACCTCACACCAGTCAGAATGGCCATCATTCGAAAGTCCACAAAGGACAAATGCTGGAGAGGCTGTGGAGAAAAGGGAACCCTCCTACACTGCTGGTGGGAATGCAGTTTGGTGCAGCCACTGTGGAAAACAGTATGGAGATTCCTCAAAAGACTAGGAATAGACTTACCATATGACCCAGGAATCCCGCTCCTGGGCATACATCCAGAAGGAACCCTACTTCAAAATGACACCTGCTCCCCAATGTTCATAGCAGTACTATTTACAATAGCCAAGACATGGAAACAGCCTAAATGTCCACCAACAGATGACTGGATAAAGAAGAAGCGGTATATTTATACAATGGAATACTATTCAGCCATAAAAACTGACAACATAATGCCATTTGCAGCAACATGGATGTTCCTGGAGAATGTCATTCTAAGTGAAGTAAGCCAGAAAGAGAAAGAAAAATACCATATGAGATTGCTCATATGTGGAATCTAAAAAACAAAAACAAAAACAAAAACAAACAAACAAAAACAAAGCATAAATACAGGACAGAAATAGACTCACAGACAGAGAATACAGACTTGTGGTTGCCAGGGGGGTGGAGGGTGGGAAGGGATAGACTGGGATTTCAAAATTGTAGAATAGATAAACAAGATTACACTGTATAGCACAGGGAAATATACACAAAATGTTATGATAACTCACAGAGAAAAAAATGTGACAATGAGTGTGTATATGTCCATGAATGACTGAAAAATTGTGCTGAACACTGGAATTTGACACAACATTGTAAAATGATTATAAATCAATAAATGTTAAAAAAAAAAAAAAAAGAAAGACAAACTATAGTGACAAAGAGCAGATCAATGATTGCCTGGGGCCGGGTCTTTAAAAAAGATTAATTTCAAAGCAAGAATGAAAAACATTTTATGGTTTGGAAATTGTTCTTTGATGGTAATGATGGTTACTCAATTTTACACAATTACCAATTTCAATAAATGTTACATGTAATACTGGTAAATTTTATTGTATGTAAATAATACTGTAATAAACAGAGGACAAAAGCCCAAAATATCAATATATTTCACAACATTAACACAGAAAGGATATGAAAAATAGCATTACCTGATAGCAAGACTTACCAGTTAGTAATGGAAGAGAATTAGAGCCACCACAAAATGAAAGTGAAGAAAAATTACAGCAAACACCATATTTAATGGTGAAATATCGTCATATATCCTCAGATTTGGAATAAACAAGGATGATCATTATTACCACCTTGAGTCATTTTTATTACACTGGAGACCCAACAGTTAAGGAAAAGAAATAAAAGAATATGGATTAGAAGGAAGACATAAAACTCATTATTTGCAAATTTAATAGCTGAATACATAGGAAACCGAAAACAATGTGTAAACATTTAGAAAAAAATAATTAAAGTTATCAAGGTCCTTGTATACAAAGTCAATACACAAAAAGCAATCCTGCTCTACCCAGACAGAGTAACACCCTTTGCCCTAGCTCCTCCCTCTCACAACAACAACAAACATAAAACACTATAAAACCCGGATGTAACATAACAAGCAAATTTAGGAAAGCTCTAAAAAGGTACAAAGAAAAAGGCCAACAGCCTAAGCACCTTGAGACTCCAGGGACGACAAGGAGGTGAGTTCCCTGTTTCTTTTTGCTTCCCATGCATTCCAAATGAGCCACTGCAGAAACCTCTAACCTGGAACAGCTGACAGGCACAAAGAGGGAACAAAATCCCCAAGAAAAGCTTGTCCCTTTCAAGCCAAAACATCAGGGAAAAGACCACCTAACAAGAGAAAACTTTTTTGGCAAAACCCACCCTCCTCCAACTGAACACTAAAGGAAAACACATGCCTTGCTCCTGTGGTTCCAGTTTCTGATGAGGATTGAACTTCCACACACAGCGGGAAGGATGTACCAGTGCTCCCGTTATCCCACTAGGTGGCGTTGGCAGGGTGGAGCAGGAGCTTACTTGAAAGTGCTCAGATCCACCCGCCTATTCACCAGAGGATTGAGTCCCTGCATGAGCAGGGACTAACCTTCCTGGTGGAAGTCAGCTACCGGGTTAGTGTTGGCAGCACCTAGCAGGCAGGTTATCTTCCATCCTCTCCTACCCACTGCGCAGTTCCCCTGCTGGGATAGCGTTAGCAGTGCTGAGCTGAGAGCTAATTACCCCTCTCCTACCCAGCAGAAGCAGCAAGTATTCTTAATTCCCCTTCCCAAGGAGACTCAGTGAGCTTACCTGCTATTCCCTGCCTGACAAAAGCAGGAGTGCTCATATTTGCCCATAAATATGCTGTTAGTTGAGGAGGATCCAGTGGTGAGGTGAACCATCACCCCTAGTCAGCAGTAGTGAGGCAGAGGAGGCGCTGGATGGGGGAACCAGTGAGCACTCTCCTTCCACCCTCCCCTCTCTTGGTCTCAGTAGTAGGAAGCTGAGCTTCTGCTTGCAACCTGCAGCCACTCAGCACATCAGTCAGTCTTCTGATCCCCCTCCTTGGTGCCAGTAGGGCTCAGTGGGAAATTGAACGTACACATTCACCCAGCCCTTAACACTGCAGCACAGCAGAACTGCCTGTCTAAGGACAGAAAATCAACAACATTATAGAACTCAATAAAATCATCAACCAATAAAATCTAGTCAACACATATGGAATATTCTACCCAACAACACAGAATATACATTCTTTTTAAGAACCTGTGGAACATATGCAATGATATCCTATATCCTGGGCCATAAAACAAACTTCAATAAATTTTTTAAAAAATTGATCTAATGCAGAATATGTAAACTTAACATAATGGAGTCAAATCAGAAATCAATAACAGACAGCAGCAGAGAAATTTCAAAACACTTGGAAATTATACAGGGCAATTCTAAATATTGCTTGGGTCAATGACGTATTCTCAAAGGAAATTTTTAAAATACAAAGAAGTGAATGAAAATGAAGACATAACATATCAAAATTAATAGAATGCAGCTAAAGCACTGCAGAGGGATTTTATAGAACTAACACTTATATTGGAAAAAAGTTCTCAAATCAAAATATAAGTCTCTGCTTTAAGAAACTAGAAAAAGAAGAGCAAAATAAACCAAGATAAGAATAGAAATAAAATAATAAAACTAAGAACAGAGATCAATAAAATTGAAAATAAGAAAATAATTTTAAAAATAATGGAACAGAGATGGCCCCAAAATGTAATAAAATTCATAAAACTCTGGCAATTCTGAGAAATATAAAAACAAAGACACAAATCCTCAACATCAGAAATGAAACAGGGAATATCACTAAAGATCCTGCAGCCACTAAAAAAGAATAATGGAATAATATTAACTATTTTATGTTCATAAATTTGACAACTTAGAATTTGAACCAGTTCTTCAAAAAACTAAAAACTATCAAAACTCAACAACAACAGATTATCTGAAATAGATCATCTGAACAGTTCTGCTAACATTAAGAAATAGGAAATAGGATATTGAAATCAAATACTTAAAAGGCTCCTCTAAAGAAATCTTCAGACACAGGATTTCAGTGGAGAATTCCACCAAACATTTAAAGATGAACTAGCACCAATTTTATAAATCTCACTTCCTGAACAGAGGAGGATGGAATACTTCCCAGTGCATTTTAGAAGGTAGTATTACCTTGAATACTAAACAAAAAGCAGACAATTAAAAAATAATGAAACCAAAACAAAACAAACACAAGAAATAAAAAGAAAACTAGACTTAGAGAAAAATTTAATAAATATTAAAAATTATAAAACCACAAAAAGAAAAACAAACAAACAAAACAAAGAAGAAATTTCAAATCAACTGGAAAACAAAGTTCAAAATGGCAATAAACACATCTATCAATAATTACTGTAAATGTCAATGAACTAAATGCTCCAATCAAAAGACATACAGTGGCACACTGGATAACAAAGCAAGAGCTTACAATATGCTGCCTATAAGAGACCCACTTTAGGGTGAAGGACACACATAGATTGAAAGTGAGAGGATGTCATAAGCAAAACAAAATTAGAACCTATGGAATGGGAGAATATTTTTGCAAAAGATGAAACTGACAAAGGATTGATCTCCAGGATATATAAGCAGCTCATACAACTTAATAAGAAACCACCAAACAACCCAATCCAAAAATGGGCAAAAGACCTAAACAAGCAATTCTCCAAGGAAGACATACAAATGATCAATAAGCATGTGAAAAAATGCTCAATATCACTAATTATCAGAGAAATGCAAATCAAAACTACAATGAGGTATCACCTCACACCAGTCAGAATGGCCATCATTCAAAAATCCACAAATGACAAATGCTAGAGATGCTATGGAGAAAAGGGAACCCTCCTACACTGCTGGTGGGAATGCAGTTTGGTGCAGCCACTGTGGAAAATAGTATGGAGATTCCTCAAAAGACTAGGAATAGACTTATCATATGACCCAGAAATCCCACTCCTGGGCATATATCCAGAAGGAACCCTACTTCAAAATGACACCTGCTCCCCAATGTTCATAGCAGTACTATTTACAATAGCCAAGACATGGAAACAGCCTAAATGTCCATCAACAGTTGATTGGATAAAGAAGAAGTGGTATATTTATACAATGGAATACTATTCAGCCATAAAAAACGGTAACATAATGCCATTTGCAGCAACATGGATGTCCTTGGAGAATGTCATTCTAAGTGAAGTAAGCCAGAAAGAGAAAGAAAAATACCATATGAGATCGCTCATATGTGGAATCTAAAACAAACAAACAAACAAACAAAGCATAAATACAAAACAGAAACAGACTCATAGAATACAAACTTGTGGTTGCCAAGGGGGCAGAGTGTGGGAAGGGATACACAGGATTTCAAAGTTGTAGAATAGATAAACAAGATTATACTGTATAGCACAGGGAAATATACACAAGATCTTATGGTAGCTCACAGAAAAAAAAAATGTGACAATGAATATATATATGTTCATGTATAACTGAAAAATTGTTCTCTACACTGGAATTTGACACAACATTGTAAAATGATTATAAATCAATAAAAAATGTGAAAAAAAAAACCTAAAAATGGATTTACCATATGATCCAGCAATCCCACTCTTGGACATATATCCAGAGGGAACTTTAATTCAAAAAGACACCTGCACCCCAGTGTTCTAGCAGCATGACATGGAAACAACCTAAATATCCATCAACAGATGACTAGATAAAGAAGTTGTGGTATATTTATAAAATGGAATACTACTCAGCCATAAAAAGTAATAAAATAATGCCATTTGCAGCAACATGGATGGACCTGGAGATTGTCATTCTAAGTGAAATAAGACAGAAAGAGAAAGAAAAGTACCATATGATATCATTTATATGTGGAATCTAAAAAAAAAATGAGACAGATGAACTTATTTATAAAACAGAAACAGACTAACAGACATAGAAAACAAACTTATGGTTGCCAAGAGGAAAAAGGGTGGGGGTAAAAATTGGGAGCTTGAGATTTACAGATACTAACTACTATATATAAAACAGATGAAAAAGTTTATACTGTATAGTACAGGGAACTATATTTAATATCTTGTAGTAACTGATAATGAAAAAGAATACAAAAATGAATATATGTATGTATATGTATGATTGAACAATCATGCTATACACCAGAAATTGACACAACACTGTGAACTGGCTATACTTCAATAAAAAAAATTTAAAAATAAATATATTCAAAATCAAATCCAGCTATTTATAAATATAAAGTAGTATTCAACTAAAGCAGTAGACTTTTAGAGAAATAAAAGGCATTCATATTGTAAAGAAAGAAATCAAACTCTATTTTCAAACGACATGATCTTCTATGTAGACAATCTCAAAGAATATTAAAAACAAACAAAAATCTCCTAGAACTAATAAGTCTAGAAAATTCATAGGAAACCAAATCACATATTAAAACCAATCATACTTCTACATACTAAAAGTGCACATGTGGGAAGCCAAATTAAAATTATAATACCATATGCAGTTACTCGAAATACAATAAAAAACTGAATTATACACTTAATTTAACAAAACATGAACAGAACTTGTATGCTAAAAGACACAAAATGCTGACAAATTCAAAGAACCTCTGAATAACTGGAGAGACATACTGTATTCAAGGATTGGAAGACTTAAAATAGCAAAGATATCTGTATCTTTGGCCTTGGTCTATAGGTTTAATACCATTCCTATAAAATTTTTAGGGATGTTTTTAGTAGACATAGACAAGATCATTCTGAAATGTATAAGGCTAGGCCATAGGCCCTAGGATAATCTTCTAAAATTTTGAAAAAAGTGAGGGGTCTCATTGTATTTAGAACTATATTTAGGATATTTAGGACTATAATATAGTTACAGTAATCAAGACAATTACTATAACAATAGACACATAAATGAATGGAAATGAATAGAGAACCCAGCACTACACTCACAAATATGTCCAGCTGACTTTGACAAAGGTGTTAAAGTAAGAATAGATGTTTTAACAAATGGTGTGCAATCAACTGGTATCCATAAAGCAGGCAGGCATAGATACAATATATACATACTTAAATAGTAGTCTGATCTAAAACTCACATCTTATACAAAATTTAACACAAAATTGACTATAGATTTCAATGTAAAACTTACAAAATTAAAAAAAATATAGGAATAAATCTTTGGAACGTAGGGTTGGGCAAAGAATGTTTAGTTCTGACACCAAAACATTGTTCTGTAAGTAGTAATAAACTGAGCCTTATAAAAGTAAAATGTTTGCTGCATGAAAGACTGTTTATAGGATGAAAAGAAAAGCTAAAGACTGGTTAATAATATTTTTAAACGTCATATCTGATGAAGGACTAGTATTTTGACTATAAAATGAAGTCTTAGAACTTATAAGTAAAAAATCAAATAATCCAACTATAAAATAAGCAAAAGACAAACTTAAATTTCACTGAAGAAGATATACAGATGGCAAATAAGCACACAAAAAGATGTTAAACATCATTATCCACCTGGGAAATGCTAATTAAATCACAACAAGATATCGCTATACACCTATTAGAAAATAAAATTTAAAAAGTGACAAAACCAAATGCTTGTAAGGATGCAGAGAAACCAGATCACTCATACATTGCTGGCAGGAATGTAGAATGATACAGCTACCCTGTAAATTAGTTTGGCACACTTTGTAAAACTGAATATACAAATGTCATATGATTTTGTAATTGCATTTTTGGATATTTATCTTAGAGCGATTAAAATTTAGGCTTACAAAAAACTGTATACCAGTGTTCATAGCAGTTTTATCTGCAATAACCTCAAACTGGAAACAACCCAGATGTCTTTCAAGTGAGCTAATAAACATATATACCATGTCATATTACTGAAGCAAAAAAAAAAAAAAAAAAAGACAGATTATTGATACATGCAATGATTTGGATGAACCTGCAGGAAATTATGCTAATGAGATAATAAACAAAAAAAGAATACATACTTTATGATTCCATTTATATGACATTCTTACAATGACAAAATTATATTAATGTAGAATAGATTATTTTGTTGCCATCAATAAAGGATATGAACAAGAAAGTAAGTAGATGTGGCTTTAAAAGTAAAATATCCTGAGCCAAAAAGTGCATATTGTATACTTCATACATATGAAGTTCAATAAAAGGCAAAACTCACTTACATTATTAGAATTTAGAATAGAAGGTGCTTAGTGATGTCACAGGTGCAGAGGGGGTTTCTGGTGTTCTGATAATGATATGACTTTTATTTTGAATGCGATTATATTTGCTTGATGTGATCTATTTGGGAAAATTCATCAAGCTACACAAATATGGGCACATTTTTGTGTATGTGTTATACTTTAACAAAAACTGTTTCAGTATAAATATGATTGTGTAACTCAATAATTAAGATAGTTACAAATAGACATCATGGTTAAATTCATCATTGACCTTCTTAATGTTATATAACTCATCAGGCTATAAAAACATACTCTCTCTCACACACACACACACACACACACTTCATTTTACAGTTCAAATTGCACTGTGTATTGTGTAAACTTTATCCCAGAAAATCTACATGACCTTGGATAACTTAAGCTCTCTAAATCCTGTCTCATTTTTGAAAGAAGAGAATTAGATTGACATCTCTAAAGTTCTTCTCATCATTCAGAAGCTATGTTTACAAATCTTACTGTTTATATAAGCTGTTTGCAAAATATTTAAAATGCAACACCTATTTAATTCATTTTATAGCCTAAAATTTTAAATATTTGAGTAAAATTTTAAATGGCCCTGTATTTAAATGTATTCTGTTTTATACCATGTTACTTTCCTTGAAGATTTGATTTAAAGAAATGATTTATGTTTCCTACCGTGAAAGAACCATGAATTACGTATCAGCCAACGCGATGTGTCACTTTCATTCTAGTTCTGACACAAAGCAGCTTTGTAACCTTGAATAAGTCACAAAAACTTTTTTGCCTCAGATTCTTAATTCTTCAAATGAGTAATGTATCTTCTCATGGGTGGTTAAATGAGAAAACACAATGAATTAAATTCTGTAGAGCAGTTCACAAATGCAAACATAGTTACTATTACTACATCATTATTATAGGTCTCCATATCAGTTTCTGATTTTCTCCATTTTAAGGGAGAGAATATAGAGTGATGGTACTTAGATGCACATGCATGCATACACCCTTAATTAGGTAGCGGGAAAGGTAAGGAGGTGCATTTATTTCCTTTTTATACTACAGCTGTGCTCATTGCCCTTCCATTACTGTCCCTTCTTTTCCCTCCCATGGGGCAGTGGAGATAAGCTCCTGTTGATAGTTCATGAATGTCAATTTATACACCCCGGGGGCAGGGCATTTTCAGTGGACTGTCCCCAGTGTTGGAACTTCCTGCTGCTCATGCTTGTAGAGAGCCCATGTTTAAACCTACAGGCCAATGTGTAAATCTGTTTTAGTTCCTTTATACAGAAGACCTGTGGGTATTTCAAAACATAAATGCATTAAATAGGTATTTATCCAACGTCACAGATGTTAAAACTAAGAGGTTTTCCCAGGGACAAGTAAAGTGAATGAGACGGCAGAGACTGGGGCTGCATTTCCACGTGTGGGGCCCTCCACGAGTGTTCAACAGGCAACACATAAGTAGAAAAGATACCGCACTGTGAAAAGGAAGATGCGCATGTGCGTGAGGAGAGGCACTGAAGTGCAGTCCCCAAGATGCTTATGGCTGTTTTCTCAAAGTGTTGGGGTTTCAATCTGTGTTTACTTCCTTCTCTATACTTTCTTCTCTATACTTTCATACAGTTGCAATTATTTCACAATTAGTATATAATTAGAAACTACATAAAGAAGCTATTTTTAGACTGAAAAAATACTAATGCTATTTCAATACAATCCAATAGCTTTACAATAAATAGTTTTATGGAGTTTTATAAAATCTATTATACCAACTATTTAAAGAGTAATTAAAAGTAAGAAATGATTGTTTGGGCTGTGCGTATTCTCCAGATAGTGAAATGGTATATACCTTTTTTCCTTGTCCTCTAAAGGCAACCCTGACTTGAATTGGTTTTCATAATTCTCTTGCTTTTCTTTACTGTTGAATTATGTATGGATATATTCCTAAGAAGCATATCATTTAGTTTTGCACTTTTAAATTTTATATAAAGCAGTTCACTCTGTATATAAGTTTATGTAACTTTTTTTTTTTCATTCAATCTTATCTGTAAGACTTGACCCCCTAGATAACATGTAACACTCCTTGTTTCTTTTTATTGCTGAGCAGTGGCCCTTTGAAGGAATAGAATACATTTTATTTATCCATTCTACTGCCAATAGACAAAGAAAGGGATTTCTTTTCTAGTACTAAAAATGCTGCTGAAATAATTATTCTACAGATATTCTCATGCACATGAATAAGAATTACCTTATATTACATGTGTAGATTGGCTGTACTGGGTCAGAGGATATGGTCAATTTCATAGTCATATGCCTGTTATCTACTATACTGTTCCTCACTGAGTTGATTTTCACTACTGTATCTTTCCTATAGCATTATATTCTGATTATATTTTTATGATTTTTTAATGTTATATTTTTGGGGTATATATTTTTTTCCTTTTCTGAATACTTAGTTCAGATGCATAGGGGATAAGCAGTTCGTCTTCATTTCTAATACAGAGCTAAGGTTTCAAATGCCCTTAAAACACTGAAGTAGCTACATCCTACAAGTTTTGATATGCAGAAATTTTTTGTTTCATTTGTTTGTAAATATGTTAGCATTTACAAATGAATTTTAAATTTAATAATCATATGTATGTGTAATTATACTTTTTATAAAAACTTCAAGAGTTAAAAAATTGATTTTAAAAATTAAAAGAAATTTTAATTCATTAAATTTTAAATACATTTCTAGTAACAGCAAAGGGCATAATCTATAGTAATTGACTCTCAAAGTTGTTGAGACTCTTCTGGTATCAATTATTATAAATATTAGGTTTCCTTGGGTGAAAACAAAAGCATTTCCAACAATTGGATACCAAATTCTATATATTTGACTTGACATGGTTAAATTTCAGCTTTTATGCATAGGTCTGTGGTCTATTTCAAACTAAGGGTTCATTTGTTTCCCACAGGAATAGTCAGTTGCTCATAGAACCATATCCTCATCCCAGTGAACTACTCTGAAATCTTTGTCAAAAATCAATTTATAAGTGTATATTTATAGGCTCTATTGTTTCATTAATCTGTATTTCTATTCTTCTAGCAACAATACATTCTCTTGATTACAGTAGCTTTTATTAAGTCTTGAAATCAGGTAGAGTAAATCTTCCAACTTCTTATATGGCTGTTTTAGGTTGTTAGTATTTTCATAAATATTTTACAATCCATTTATCAATTTCTTTTTTAAAATTGCAGGAATTTTCAATAGGGTAACTTTGAATCTATATGTTGATTTGGGTAGAATTGAAATTTCATAATTTTGAAACTCTTCTAACATATGTCTCCATTTATTTAGTTCATTTTTATTTTCTATAAATATTTTTGAGTTTGTAGTCTAGAAAACTTGTATGTCTTTTAAAATTTTATTTATTTATATTTAATGTTTCAACATTATTATAAAAGGTATTTGAAAATTTTTATTTACTAAATGTTGCTGCAAGAATGTAAAAATTACAGTTGAGTTTTAATATTTACCTTGTATCCTACGACCTAGATAATTCATTTATTAGTTCTTGCTTATTTGTAGATTTCAGAGTTTTATATAAAATAAATGTACCATTGGTAAATATAAAACTATTCATTTTTTCCTTTCAGAACTTTATATTTTTATGTATTTTCTCTGCCTTGTCATAATGACTGGAACTTCTAGTATAGTATTTAATACACATGATTTGAGTAGGAATTCTTGCCGTTTTTCCAAACATAGCAACAAAAGTTTGATATTTCATCATTAAGTATAATACTAGTACTAGCTTTTATTAGATGTATCTTATCTCATTGAGAAAGTTACTTTCTATTCTTAGTTGGCTGAAAATTTTTATCACAAATGGATGTTAATTTTTAAATGCTTTTTCTATTTCCATTAACATGGCGATTTACACTAATTGCTTTATAAATATTAAATTCACTTTTTGTTAATATGGTGAATCACATTAGCTGCTTTGCTTTTTTAAAAGACACTTAGAATTATGTTCATTAACTCTGCTTGGTCACATGCTTGATCCTCGTGGCAATCATGAGAATGCACCTCATAGACCTTCTACTGCAGGGATCATAACTGACTACAAGTTTCAGATACTTCACTTTGAAATCCATTGTAGTATTTGTGCCAAGGCCATTTCTCCAATAGGCTGCTCCTGGCCAATGACTTCATACAGTGGGGACATTAAGACAGATATATTCCTGGGAGTCACTGGACTCTCTCATCTCTTGACAGTAGCTAAAATACTCCCCCAAAGCTTTACCAAATGCATCTTAGACTACAAAGCAGTCTGGGATGGTTCTTTGTTCTCTCTCAAGATTGTTTTGGGTATGTGGGGTCTTTTATGCGTCTATACCAATTTTAGGATTTTTTTTCTATTTCTGTGACAAATGCCATTGGGAAATTGCTAAGGATTGCATTAAATCAATAGATGATTTTGAGTGGCAAGAACATGTTAATATTAACTCTGATCCATGAACACAGATTAGTTTTCCATTTAGTTGTGTTTTCTTCCCTTTTTATTCATTAATGGTTTATAGTTTTCTGTGTACAGATTTTTTGCTTTCTTGGATAAATTTATTCCTATATATTTTGTATTTTTGATGCTATTGTATATGGTATCATTTTAGTAATTTCTTTTTTGGATTGGTCATTGTTATTGTATAGAAACATAACTGATTTTTCTGTGTAGATTTTGTATCCTGCAACTGTTCTAAAATTATTAGTTTTAATAGTTTTTTGATGGAGTCTTCTGTGTTTTCTATACATAAGATTCTTGGTTAATCTAACTAAATATGCATCAGTTAAAAATCCACATATAACTTATAGTCAGCTCTCCATATAAGTGGATCCTGTGTATCCATAGTTCCTCCATATCCACAGTTCCGCATCCCCAGATTCAACCAACCATGCGAAGTACTGCTGTATTTACTATTGAAAAAATCAACATATAAGTGGATCCCTGCAGTTAAAACATGTGTTATTCAAGGGTCAATTGTATTTTGAATTATTTATCAGGTAATTCATGGATCTCCATTTCTTTGGAGTTAATCATTGAAAAACTGTTGCGTTCCTTTGGTAGTTAGTGTCTTGATCCTTTGATTTTTCATGTTCTTTGAAGTTCTGCATTGCTGTCTTCTCATTTGCAGAAGGAGTCACCTCCTCTAGTCTATACTGAAGGGCTTTGAGTGAGAAAGACCTTCCCCGGTCAGCCCAGTGAAGGATTCTGGGGGTCTTTCAGACCCTTCCTGTGGATGCACCTACCCAACTCCTCTTGTCTTCCCTGGCGTGGTAGGAAGTCTTAGGTTTGTACAACTTCTCTTGATCTCACAAAGCCAGGCCAGGTACTAAGAGTCTCTCATTTATTTTCCCTAGGACAGTGCCCTGAAGTGTTCAGATTTATGTGCCTTCTCCCAATCTAGCAGACTCACGCCAGCTGTCTGTGCTCATGCATGCCCTGCAGAGGCTTCTGCAAGCTCTCTGTGGATCGTGCATGGGACCCTGACTACAGGGGAGGGCTGGGCTCCTGGGCTTCCATAAAGGTATTCTCATGCATGGGTGGTCGTCAGAATCAATGTTTCTTTAATTCTTGGCTGAGCTTGTCCAGTGTGATGACAAAAAGGACAGCTGAGAATTCAGTTTTATCCTTAAAACGTTATAATGCTAAAGAAAAAAGGCTCCTCCTTTCCTCATAACACCAATAATCCACAGGGTATTTTTTAATTGGCCTGGTTTGTGATATGTGACCTCTGAAAACCCATCATTCTGCCCAAGGGATAAGGTGTCTGGGCAGCCTGGGTCATAAGCCCACCTGCAAGATGGGGGAATTAGTAGTAACATAAAGGGCAGCTTGAAAAGGGACAAACTGGGGGCAGACAAATAATGTATTTTTACTTTACTAGGGCTCAAGAGACTTGGGGTGTAATTTGGACTCAACTACCATCAAGCTGTATAACTTTGGAAAAGTCTTCTGGAAGAATTTTTAGAGCCTTAATATTCCACACTGGAAAAGTTTGATAACTAAGTATAGATTCTGGAATATGTTACTTAACAAGGCTACATCTTATACTTAATCAGCTCTTCTGCCTTTCCTCCAAGATTTTGATTTTAAAACTCCGCCTTTCTGACAAGTGACTTCTACCAAAAAGTCCCTCAAATTCCCAAGCTGTCCACTGTAGCAGTTTCCTCTGTTAGGATTTGCATAGAATAATTTTCATCATTTTCCTTCCAAAAGTTTTATGTCATGTTTTAGGGTTGTTTCTGATAAAAAGCATATAGCTAAATTTTAAAAATTTCTGAGCATTTTCACCTTTTAACCAACTTAAGGTATTACGATTGCTGGTATTTTAAAAAATATATATATTAATAATAAATTTTATTTTTATGTTTTTCCTTCTTTGGGGGTTTCTTCATTTTGTCTCTTATTTTATCTTATATTCTATTGATTGGTTTTATCTGTCTCTGTTTTTCCATCTGTGTACTTGCATATATGGATTCTACATTCAATTGCTTTTTTAAATAATAAAAATTTAATCTAGTAGAATTAATATGATATAAATGGAAAAAATATATTTACTTCTGCACAACACAATGGTCTTAAAATATTTTAATGCGGACTTCCACTTCATCCCTCATACGATGCTTTCTACTGTCTTAGTTTGATCTTGTTTCAAAGCTACTCCAAATAAAACCCATTACTATACTTATCACTAATTTTCACGTAGAATGTAACTTATGTTTACCAAATTACTAAGCAACTTATTTACTTACCTACTGAATTCCAAGCCAGTATTTCTCTCTATACCACCTTGCAGTAGTTGTTGCAGCGGGTGATATTGAGTTTTTAAAAATCTCAGTTTTTGACTATAGTACTTTTATTTCACCCTAACTCCTGAATTATATTTTAGATAAGTATATTTTCATGTTGGTAACTATTTTCTTTGACAATTTGAAGAAACCGCCTGTCCTGTGGTGCCTTTTGCAATGTGCTCTTCCCTCACTAATTTTTTAAATTTGTTGTTGAGTTTTTTTCTCATGGTTGATAAAAATTATCTCTTTGTCTCTGACATTATGCAATTGAAGAATCTACCACTTAGATGCTGATTTAATGTTTTTCATTTAATGATTTTATTTTAAGTTTCATTTTGGTTATTTTCCTAATACGCATTATCAGTTAATGAATGTTTTAGGTTGAGTCTGATCTATAAATCTCTTAATAGATTTCTTCATTTCTTTCATTTCTAGAATTTCATATCTTTTTCACTTCCTACTTATACTTTTTATAGTGTCTTTTTTCTTCCTCTGTTGAACCTTTTAATCATTTAAAAATAATTATGTTACGGTATCTTTCAGATTGTTACATTATTTTAATTCCTTAAGTTTGTTGTCCTCTAGTTTATTGTTTCTGCTACATAGTTCTGCTCTGTATTTTTTATAATTCGTTTTTTGGAGTGAGAATATTTTTACATTGGGAATTATTTTCTCATAGGAATCCTGTACTTTCTAATTTCTGGAAGAAAGAGTATTATTAGGCTGAGACAAAATTTTTTACATAAATTCAATAGCTTGTAATATATGAATAAACATATGTATAATATTAAATAGGGCTTATATATATTTATAAACATATGTATAATATTAAAACATGTTTCTAAAAAACTCTGAGGTGGTGCATATGTGAATGTGTGTATTTTCTTATTAGGGGAATCTTTTTTCCCCTCAGTGCATACAGCAGAACAAGCAAGCAAACAAACAAACAAAAAATAGTATTCTTTCTGTAACTCAAGAGCCAGAGTGCATTCTTCCTTTATTTCTCCAAATGTGCATCCCTTCAAGGGACTGTCTCCACATAACGTTTTGAGTTTAATTTTGTCACAAGACAAAGGTTTAACATCCCATCTTGTTGCATGTATGAAAACGAAAATCTTTAGGGCATATTTTGGGACAAATGGTTTGCATTTATTCACATTCCACCCAAACCACAATAACAATATTTCCCCAGATTTTAGTGTGCTTTGAATTTGAGTAGTTTGAATTTAATTTTTACTTCTTGTGATTCTACTGGGAATTTTAGCAATCATATCATTTATGTATAATTTCTATGCACTTTTAGTATAGGGGCTCCAGGTTAACACCACTTGTACTGTTTTAAAATGGAAAGTCTCAATATGCACTTGGAATTTAAATTTTAAACATAACCCAGAATCTCGCTCCATTTGAGTCTACCATATTTTTTCTAACTGTTAGTGACCAAGATATACTTTCCACTGCTTTAAAACATAAGCCCTTTCTCATATTCTCCTCTTCCTTATTCTCCACAGATTTCTTCTTCTTTTCCTGGCCTAAAATTAATGTAGGTCTCCTATACCTAAAGGAAAATAAATCTTTCACTCAATCCACTTGACTTTTTTATTCCTCTTTCTTCAATTCATGTATAATTCCATCTCTTTCAAAAATTTGTTATAACTTAAGTTCCAGTAGTATAAGCCAATGCCTTGTCTTTTGAGAATAGTGCTAATTACACAGATCTCCTTCATATATTTGTCTACACACATATATTTTATTGAAGTACATTCACGCTATATCTTTGTTTGCTCTATGTTTCCATGTGTTGTCTCTTAGTTACAATTCTCATTTCCTTGTGGATGAGGACTGTTCTCTTTATTTCTTGTGACTCCTAAAGTATTCAGGAAGGTGCTAGATAATTAGAAGATGCTTGAGAATACTTCCAATTCTTACAAATTAATCTATTTGGTGACTTACTATTTGATTGTTTGGGAGAGGTAAATGCTTAAATGATATCTTGCGAGCTTAAAGGAGTCTAGAGCCTCACACAAACAAATCTGTTATAGTTTAAAGGTATGTTTGGAAACTAGGCATTGAGATTAACGCTAATATAGCCACATCACCTGTTGGTATTATTGTCAGATCTCCCAAACCATCGTGACCAGAATTAGTGACAGAGGTTCATTTAAATTAATATATTTGAGGTTTATATCTGAACACAAATATATGTATATATAAATTATATTTTATATTTGAATATATACATATATATATTCAGACTTCACAACTTCAGAACTCACTAAGGAACTAAATTAGCTTTCCGTACAATGTATTTCTCTCCTAAGGATTAAGTAATTAAAATTCTCCCAGCCCACACTTCTGGTATAACTCATCCAATTTATAATGAAAACTAAATTAAATGAAAAGTAGAAATATGTTGCAACAGAGAGGAAAGAACCATTTACTAATATGAGCTGCTAATTTTTCCCTATTTTATATGTGTCCAAGTATATACTTTATCTATTCAGCATCACAAACAATGGTCTGTTTTGGACCTATCTAGTAGATAAAACTCACACCTTTCTCTCTATCCTGTCAAATGAGCTATATTGTGAATTATCATATTAGAATGTCTAGGATGTTCCCGAAAGAGGTACATTTTAAAAATTTTTAGTATTATTTTTTGTTTTGTCCTTCTAAGATCCCTGTATGCTTCCATTTATCGTTCTCTGCTTACTGTTAGTAATGTTATCTTTCTGTTTCAAAGTAACTGAACAGATTCTTGCCACTTGAAATAACAGGAATCAGAAAAAGAATAATCACAAAGTATAAAGGTAAAAAGTGTTCCACAGAGTTAATTGATTTTTTCTATGTACAATTAGTGTGTGTGTTAAGAGACATAGATGAATTTACCTCTACATGCCTTCTCAATAGAAAGTAAGAATGAGAAATATATATATACACACACACACACATATATAAAGAAAATAAGAGAAAATGCTGCCAATTTTATTCATGAGTCCCAGGCACACTGTTTCTGGAATGTCAAACAAACTTGAAAGACATAAATACCATATGAACAATACACACTCCTATAATTTAACACCTGTCTCCCATGAATAGGCTATGGCATTTTTATGTTTATGTGTTAATGCAATATGTTGCTTTTTGTGCTACTACTGTGGAATATTGAGATCGGAACTATGTACATTTTGAACTTGGCTGTAGCAGGTCTACTCTGAGGCTTCATATGCATATTTTTCCAATTAGACTCATTTCACCTTGCATGCTTTCTGAATTATGAGTGTCACTGCATTGTTGTTTAAATGTGACTACGATACTAAAGGCAAGAGATTTAGGTTAATGCAGACATAATAAAGATTTAGCTTTTAGGATATCTTTTGGGGGGAATATTAATAAGATAACTAGCATAACTTTTTTGGTACAATATATTTAGAAGTTGCCAGTAAAAGCAGTGAAAGGTGGGGACAAATACTGCAAATGAACAGTACAGAGAGATCACACCTCAGATGAGTTGAGAGTACAGCCTGAAATATGTAGACAGTGGCAAAATATCAACCACTTTGCCCTTCCTCTCCCATACTTTCTTTAGGTTGGTGCAGCCCAAGATACAAAAGGATGTGTTCAGATTTAAGTGCCAGATTTTAGAGACTGACTGGGTAAAGATGGCACAAAGGTCCAGGACTGGATGAAATCATTTTCTATGATCTCGAGAAAGCTACAAGGAATTGTTAAGCCTTAGTTTCGCCCACGAAGTAAGGGGAATAATGAAAGCAACTTTCAGGATAGTATGAAAATATATCTGTACCATGTTTGCTAAACTGAGCTTCAGTATAATTGTCGGCTATACGTAGTGCCTACAGAGCCCCTCATACTAAGCACATTACATCATTTATCCTCATAACAACACCATGGAGAAAGTACTGCTGTCATCCCCATTTCACAGAAAAGGAAACAGAGGCACAAAGAAATGGAAAAACTTGGCCCAAGTCACACTCATAGCAGAGCAGTCAGGATTTGGCCCCAGCAGTCTTAGGTTCTTACCTATTTTATACGTTCTTCCTCTGTGCAAGTGAATGCAGCCTTGAGATGTTAATCATTTCTCCATCTCTCACCAAACTTTCCTCAGTGTTTCCTTGAGGACAGACCTCTAGATGCGCTAGTACCTCAACTCCTCATTTCTTCTTATTGTGTAGCGCCTTTTCCTGAAAGTAAAAGATAACATTTGCTTACATTCTGTTTTTATCTAAAGTTAATCTTGACCCGGAAGGATTTGGGAATCAAGTAAGTGCTGTGCGGCAGGAGTGAGCTAGACGCTTGGCAGGCGTGTCATTTCAGTAGGTCCACAAGCTGAATCTTTCCAAGACAAAGCCCAAGGTTAGAACGCAGCCTCCTAGTGTACAGTCTGTACGCTGACAGCTGGTCCTCGTGGGAGGTTGATATCTCGCACCAGCAGTGGAAGGAGAAGAGGGGTCCTATTTCCATCGCTTGCCTTGTTCCCTCCTTCCTTTTCCTGAACAGAAAGCTATGCTCCTGCTTCTCCTTCATAACTTGCGCAACTGTGTAACTTCTGCTGGAAATGGCTGGGGGACAGGGGCTGGACTAAAGGGAACGTTACCTGTGCAGTGGACATGAGGCACCCCCTGACTTGTACCAAGTAGTTACACTTTCTACTGCAATTCCTAGAGTTCAATTTCATTATGTTTTGTCAGGCCTATCTCTTCACTAGGAAAAGTTGTTAGGTAACTCACTTTCTTCTACTCCCATGTTCTTGCTCCATTCTGGAACAAATCCTCCTAAAATTAAGAACATCATCCTTTACCTTTGGAGTATATCTTTTATTTTACCCTGGATTTGACTGAGACTTATTTGATACCTTTTCCTGCTTTACTCAGTAACAAATGTGTCTCATGTCTGTAGCGCCATTATTTTACCTCTCGTATTCCAAGTTCTGGTTATGTTTCAGCACTGATTTCTTTGATTATACCAATTCACAAATAATCTCTTCCATCACTGAACCCTTTTTATGATTGTAGTCATACCAGAATTCAAAATTAAGTGCTCCCTAATGATTTGGTCTATATGTAGGCATTAATCTCTTCAAATCCCTTATATGCCTTAAATAATAATAACTACATCATGGGTTTTCAATAAGTTAATGTCTTGTTGAAACACTGGCAAACCTTTAAAAAAAGAAACAAACTTGCTTCTCATTAAAGGAAACTAGGGAGATGGAAATTAGGATTTGTTGAAATGGTGAAAAGAGACGGGAAAGGAGCAAAAGACAAGTACCAAATGTGTCAAGGACAGATGTTTGAAGACTGCAGAAGAAAGGACAAAAGTCAAAAGTGAGAGCTCTCTTAACCTCACACCAGCAGACTTTTCAAATAGCTGAAAATGTGGCACCATTTTATTCTCTACTTTGCAAAACTTTGTAGTGAATGTTGGACACATTCCCTCTTCCCCTGGAGAGAGGTGAGCATTCAAACCTCAACCTTGATTGTGTTTAAAGTTTACAAAAGAGAGAGAATCTTTTAAAGTACAACTGACTTGCGATGTAGTAACAGTTTCTTCTCCTCACTTCTAACATATTCCAAAAATTTAGCTAATTCCCTGAAATGCAGTTATATTAATGCATAAAATTATCTACCATTTCACAAGGCAGAGAAGTAAAAATATATCATCTCTTAATGGAAATATATCTTTATTTTTGTAGGTTTCAATTTTTAGTCTCAGTGTCCTCAGATCTGAAATCTAAGTTTCACAGTGTGTTCTAGCCTCTGACATCTACAAATGTCAGAATCAATCTCCCTCAGCCATTACTGCTTCTGCCTCATGAGATTTCCTTTGCACCTTTACACACCTGCTTTAAACTTTCTAGTGTTGCACTCTATGAATATCACAGGCAAAGCCAAGATACAAAGAGTGAGTCTTGGTTTTATGTGTTGTATGGTAAATATAAATTATTTTATTCTTGAGCTTATTCTTGATTGCTTTTCCTTTGTTAAGTCCCACCTACATACCTCACATATTCTACTTGAAATTTGTAGTGAATTTTAATTTTCTCTGGTCTTGGCTCAGTGCCAGCTTTAACTCCCTGACCTATGATTACTCGGTATGATCTACTCCCAGGTAAGCTAAGTCTGGACTCATTAGTTTGATTGCTGCGTGCACGAGCTAATATTGGACAAGTCTGTACTTTCTAACACCTTTGCTGACACAGTAAAATGTGTAAGAATCAAATTATCCTAAAAGCAAATCTCATAATGTGCACATACTATTACTGCTACCGATACTGCTTAGAAAAGTTTGGCCATCTCCTAGGACATATCCAGGTGATCGTGAAGGCAGAGAACTGTAGGCAGCTTCCCATTCTAGTAAGGAACATGTTGATTTCTGATACTTTGTAGAATCATTATTTACATTTCACTCAGTATAATTTTTGTCTCCTAGATTACTCCTATATTATTATCAAAATTAATCTCAATGTTGGGATTTCTAATTGATGATTTTCATAGAATCATGAATGAAATTTCAAAACAATATAATTTCAGATTTAGAGAATTTAATATTAGGGGTTTAATTACTCTTGGGTGACCTCAAAGATCCATAATATAAAATACTTTATAATTTAGCTGAAGCATGGCTTAAAATGCAAGAACTGAAAAATACTTGTAAATAACCTCTGTTGATCACTGGCATCCTCACCACAAAATTCCTTTTGTGCTCCTCCTTGTTTTTTGTAAATGTCTTGAGAGAAGTCATTAATAACAGGTAACAGAGGTGTCTCAAGGAATCTCAATCATGCTGCGGAATCCATTTAGACACATTTCAGAGGCTATGCAGAATTTCAGAAAGACCCATTTTGAAATATCCACGAGTTTAGGTAAATTGCTAATTTATGCATTTTATGGCAGTGCAGAGGTTTTCATAACCAGCTTCAGGATATTAACTCAGTGGAAAAGTTCATATGTTAGACTCTCTGAAGGTATGTGATAAAATATTATATTTATCTGGAATTTTAGATAATTACAACATTTCTGAGATTAATGCAACTCTGACTACATTGATGTTTGGGCTTTTCAACCAAGAACTATTTGCAATCATCCTTTAAGTGGAGACAATTTTGGCTAACTTAAAATAATTAAGTACTGAATTTAATTGACATCCTTTTGCCTTAAAAAATAATATAACATAAAAATAATTTTTAAAATAACAGAAGCAGGTAGTGATTACAAGGAATATAAATTAAAGAACAAACACCAGAGGAGCTGGGCGAAGATTTTAATAAAAATGAAAGCAAAACGCATTTCTCGGCAGCAGAGGGAGCTCTTATTGCTGCTTGCAAGTGCCCGGCAGAGGGGCGTCCCACACAAAGTTAGTCATGCTGTACGGACAGCCCAATCTTATTAAACCCCACTCCCTAATGCAATCCAAAAAGCATAGGCAACAAAATTAGAAGTGTTATGTACAATTGCATGTTTCATACTTCTACAATCTTGATGATATAAGCTTGTTTTTGCAATTTGAGTTTATACTGGAATCAGCAAATAGATCACCTTAAGTAATACTCTCCACCTGCAAAGGTGTCTTGGGAAACAAAATTAAAGTGTTTCAGTTTGACAGAGAGATGCCTTATATTTAGTAGATATTTTCTGAAGTGCTACTAAACAGAATTTTATTGTAGGAAAGGATGTGGTTGTTCATCCTTTTCCAAGCTGGTCAAAATTGCTCATGTTTTAGGCCCTGATATCACCATGTGGTCTTTGGATCTGTGTCCATTTAAATATTGGATATGATTATGGAGGTGAAGGACAGTCTACAGGAAACACAATTTTTCACAGAAACAAACAGCCAGTCGAATAATTTGCTGTTAGTCTCTGACAAATTAACCATTAGAACTTTCTCTAGAAAATGCTTAGTTCTGATGAATGTTAACAGTAAGGTTTATTATTTTATTTATATTATTTTAAACTCACCTGATATGTTTATCATTACTAGTTAACTAATTCTGCCAATCTATAGAATCCAAGAATATCAGCCTCTACTTGTGCTTAGACATGTGGCACAGATGGGTTAGGAACAAAAGAAACAAAAAGTAAGGTACAGTTTCAGAGCTGATAAAGCTTAAAATATACCTACTAAGACAAGTTTAGCATAGATAAAGACAAAATAAAAATAAACAAAAACAAATTCAAGAAACTCTACAATTTCAAGCCAAATTGTGTTTCCACCATTATTTTAATGAAATTTTAGTGAGTTCTCATTAGCTTTCAGCACGGTTGGTAGACAATAAGATTCAGTATGAGTGATCACTGCTCATATGAAGATTTATGGAAGCGGGACAGAAAACTACATGCAATTTGATGGAACCATGCCAATGGACATTGACAAGAAAGAGAAAGACTCACTGAAGTCTTATTTGTTGAAATCGTAACTATCACTGTCTAAATTTGGAATACTGATACCATGGTAAAGAATGGAATATTTTCAGGATGGTAGATTCCACCTTGATGAGTTGCAAAATTCACCTTCTAAAATAGTTTCAACAAAAAAGAATTTAGTGAATCTTCTTTGTACTCTTCCTTCCCTCCTTTTTCTCCTTCCCTCCCTCCTTGTTTCCTTCCTTCTTTTCTTTCTTCCTCTCTTCTTCCATTCAGACTTCTTTCTCCTATCTTTTCATTTTCTCCTCCCTTCTCTTATTCTTGTATGCATTTGACATTTGCAGAGCATTCACTCTATCAAAAATTTTGTTAATTAGTAGAAAGTTCACTAAATGACTAGAGTATCTGCCCTTCTGCCCTTGAAGAAAGTCCATCCAGTATAAATTATAACAACACTTTCATTTACTTTACTATGTCTTTCTGTTTCAGGTTCCTTTCATAGCAATTCTTCTGAAGAATATAAGGTCTATCAGTGAATTTGAAGGCTTTCCCTTTACTTGAAGTGAGAGGAAATATTCTGTATCTAAAATACACAAGTTAAAAATAATGACTTTATCTGATTTTCTCAAGTGCACACAGTAAACAGGTATGTGGCAGTTTCCTGTGCCATTCTCAAACCAGTGAATTCTTCTGCCCTAAGCAATGGGATTTAGTCACTAATGATCTCTAGTCTCTTGAATACTGAGGTTAGTGAATTCTTAGTATAAAGTTTAAACCATATACAAAAATAAATTCAAAATGGATTAAAGACTTAAATGTAAGACCAGATACTATAAAACTCCTAGCAGAAAACATAGGCAGAATGCTCTTAGACATAAATCACAGAAATATATTTTTTGAACCAGCTCCTGGAGTAATGGAAATAAAAGAAAAAATAAACAAATGAGATCTAATTAAACTTAACAGCTTTTGCACAGCTAAGGATACCATCAACAAAACAAAAAGACAACCTACAGAATGGGAGAAAAAACTTGTGAAAGATATGACCTACAAGGGACTAATTTCCAAAATATATGAACAGCTCATATATGTTAATATCCAAAAAACAAGCAACCCAATCAAAAAATGAGCAGAAGACCTCAACAGACATCTCTCAAAGGAGGCATACAGATGGCCAACAAGCACATGAAAAGATGCTCAATATTACTAATTGTTAGAGAAATACAAATCAAAACTATAATGAGATATTACCTCACGCCTGTCAGAATGGCCATCATTCAGAAGTCCACAAACAATAAATTCTGGAGAAGGTGTGGAGAAAAAGGAACTCTCCTACACTGTTGGTGGGAATGTCAACTGGTGCAGTCACTGTGGAGGACTGTATGGAGGTTCCTTAAAAAACTAAAAATAGACTTACCCTATGACCCAGCAATCCCACTCCTGGGCATATACCCAGAGAAAAATAATTCAAAAAGACACATGCACCCCAATGTTCATAGCGGCACTATATACAATAGCCAAGACATGGAAACAACCCAAATGTCCATCAGTAGATAACTGGATAAAGAAGATGTGATATAAATATACAATGGAATACTACTTGGCCATACAAAAGAATGAAATAATGCCATTTGCAGCAACATAGATGGACTGGGAGATCATCATTCTAAGTGAAGTCAGAAAGAGAAGGAAAAATGCCATATGATACCACTTATATGGGGAATCTTAAAAAAAAAAAAGACACAAATAAACTTATCTACAAAACAGAAACAGACTCACAGACATAGAAAACAAACTTACGGTTACTAGGGGTTAAAGGGAGTGGGAAGGGATAAATTGGGAATTCGAACATTGCACCTCTTGAGGAGTGATGGAAATGTTAGCTATCTTGACTGTGGTAATGGTTTCATTGGTGTACACATCTATCAAAATTCATCAAAGTATACATCTGAAATATGTGTAGTTTACTGTAGAGGAACCATACCATAATAAAAGTGTTTAAAAATGTACTCCTCTGAAAATTTACAAATAATGAGTATTTGTATCTTTGCTGTTTCTTACATTTATTATTTAGACTCATGAGATACTGCATATGATATTAGACAGATATGCGAGGTTGGATGGTTTAACTAAAATAAGCTGTTTACTTCCATTAATACTATTGTAGTTATATAGGTTAACATGAAAAACACAACTAATATATGCCAGTTAAATTAATTTGCATTTATAGCACAAGACAAGAAAAGCCAATGCTCTAGTATAGTCAACGAAAAAGAAATTATTGTGTAATTAGGGCAAAGATGGAAAATGTTTCGATTAGTAATGATTCTTTGAATATGGAAGGCCAGATTTTATCTATTAAAAAAGATAGTACATGTGAACCTGAAATAGCTTTTAAATAATAAAGCCTTTAAAAAATAAAATAAAATAAAGAGAACATGGCTTCTACTCTTTGAGTTGTGATTAGAATGCTGACTCTATCATGTACCAGCTCTACAGTCTCAAGCAAGTTGTTTAGCTGCTCTGAAACCCGTCTGTGTCTTCAGTAAAATGGAGGGAAATAATGCTATCACCAGGACAGCTGAAAAAGTACAATTAATAAAGACAGTGCATGCAAAACCCTCGATATAGAGTTGACACAAGGGTAGTTCTTTCCAACATTTCAGGTTGCCTGAGTGAGAATTTGGCTCCTCAATGAAAGCTGCCGTTTTTATCTCTGCATCCACAGCCTTTAGCACAGAGTGGGCAATGTGGATTGTGGAAGTATTACTAAGTCTGGTTGTTTCCATGGTTACTGTTGAGACTACCTGCTGTATATACACAGGAGTTCTTATTTGAAAGGTATTTTAAATTGACATTGTTGACATTGTTAATATAATTATATGATGTATACTTTGTGAAAGTGATTTTTGTCTCTGGAGAAGACAGAAAATTGTTGAGAAATAAATCTGCCCCAAATTTTTCCTGCATATTTGAGATCACTGCAAATTCTGCTACCTTAAAAAGATATATTTGAGGTAGAGAGGCACAAGTTTCTTGAAAAATATGTTAATTGCAGGTGTTCTCTGGATTGAGTGTCATATGGGACAAAGAAAGTGAGCAAAAGAGAAGAAAAAATTAAAATACGTCTATGATTTCCTGGAGAGACAAGAAAAACAAATCTAAACACCACCTGCAGCCTTTGTGTGTCAAGATAATTTTATTTACATTACATTCCCCTGATCAAGGTGCTCGGGGCATGAAATACACAATTAAAATGAGATAATAATAACAAACAATAGTTAAAACATCATAAAAAATGCATATTGGAGATAATAAACACAGGAACAAGGAAGCCTGGGGGAAAGAAAGCATCCTTTTAATTCAGATCTAATAATCTACCAATCTATTTCCTGGCATGAGTGTCTGATGATGTGAGATCCATTTGCCTTGAGTACAGCTTGGAAATGTAGTTGTCTTAATCCTCTCTGTTAGGATTAGGAAACATAGATTCTAATAAGCACTCACATGAAGAGTCATACTGAGCTTAAAATATTCAGACAGCTCTGGTTTATCATTGTAACTTGTTATAGTTTAGTAGTGCTATTGGCTGCTGTCATTATCATGCTGCTGTATTTCAAAAGAGCTTTAGTTAGCCATGCTGCTATTCCTATAAAGGCAAAACCGTGTCTCTAGCAACTGGAGATATTAACAAGGCTGGAAGCAAATTGCTGCATTGTTGTTAAGCAAGATCAATTGTTTGAAGATGTTACCTTCAGTGATTGCCCAGGAACTGAACTAGAAATGAACATGTTCAGGTATGAAATTGTCAGAAATATCTTGAGTCACGAGGAAAGGGATTAGACTCTGAAGCAAAGGGACTAAAATGGAACAAATGAGGCTCTCTAAAATATAAGCCAACAGAAGTGAAAGTTTTGAATCTGTGAGAATCTTTGAGAGCTGTGAGGTCAGAATTTAGAGGGTAGATGATTTTGGTGGGAAAAATAAATATCTTTCTTTTTAGCAATCTCTAAGTATAAGTACAATTTATCATTTCTCTTGACTATTAGTGTAAGCAACAAATTATAATGGTTAACAGTGCTGTGACTGTTACCAATAGAAACCATAGATATTTTCATATTGCACTACAATTTGTTGCACATACCTAAATTGATTTCACTCATTACTACTTAGAAAATTCTGGTAATGATACCTGCACTGTAATGCATTAATAAATACGTATACTACTAGAGCCCACTTTTCAGTTTATAATATATTGATAATTGTATTTCAACATGTTTTCCTTTGTAATCATATGTAATTGATGTTAGGCATTTAAAGATATTTTGTGAAAGGTCCAAAGCTTTCATCAATGAACTGCCAAAAAAGTCAATGGCTCAAAATAGATTAAGAGTTCCTTATTCATTGGTAACAGAAATGTATTCTTCAGAGGCTAAGAAACTCATGGCCAAACAAAACTTCAGTATTAATAATAGCAACACTTCACACTTCTGTATCAACATAGTAAAATATGCTGGAACGGTGCCTGTGTTGCAACCTTCTCAAATTAGATACAAAGCAGCCTGGTGGGGTAGAAAGATCACCTACCACAGTTGTAGTCTAACTTTTATCACAAAGTTGCTATTTGACTATGTGAGTATCTAAACTTTCAGAACTTCTTTCTTTAGTTATGTACTGAGGTAATTGGATACTTCAGCTCTTTCAGATCTGAAATTCTACTCCAAACATCAATCCTCTCTTGGTTAAAATAAATTTTTTGACTCCCACTAAAAGAAGGGAGATTTTATTGTTATTGATTCTTCTACAATTCAAAATGTTAAGACTACCCATCTTTTCACAGTTAGTAAGCATTAATGAGATATAAGCCATGGTCATGTGTTTAAAAACTGGGTAGGTATGTCTTAAGATATTCCAGCTCTTCATTAGCTGCTCATAAAGATTTCTCCCCAGACTCAGCACAAGGATTATCCCTGAAGAATTTTAGTCTCTTATCCAGTACAAATTGGCAGGGCAGTTACTTTGATTACTTAAAAATTTCACATGCTGCTTGGGAGAAAAAAAAAAGGCATGTTTCCAAATCTTTCTGAATTTATTAATAAGATACTCTCTGAAAAAGCCCGCTAAGAGAGAAAGTAACTTAAAGACATACCTATTTAATCTCAGCCTTTTCCCCCACCATCTTTTCTGGTTGAGCAATGGTATACACATACTAAACTTGGAAACTTGATAAATTAGGAGTAACGTTTGGAGCTGAGATCTTTTAATTTTTCAAGAAGACACTTAAGCTCTTGAAAAGTATTGTATATACATGTGAAATTTTCTTATCAATTCCTATTAACCTACTTTTCCTATTAACCTACTTCACATTCTATAAAGAGAGGCTTGAGGTTTTAGATTTTTCTACGTATGTTAATATAATACATTGCCTGTAGAAACCAAGTTTATTGTGCTTTTTAAATAAGATACTAAGAATACAAAGGGATAAAGTTAAGGGGATTTTTATTTTTTTTACGGACTTTCTAGTTTCTAAAGCTAAACGTCTTCCAATTGTTTTTAGCAAGTGAATTAGGTTGGGAGTAGAGGAGGTGTTGGGGTAGATTTTTACAGTATGAATGAAAAATACTGCCTGCTGTATCAGTAAACAAAGGATGTTGCAGCCCTCAAGCCATCACACTGCAGTCCCTTCAATGGTGAGCCCTGAAGGAACTCAGGATGCAAACAGGGTGCCCAGGCGTCAAGCCCTCAGCCAGTGCAGCCACCCCCAGTGCTGCACCTTGAGGAGACTCAGGATGGGAAAGCACAGGATTCTGGCCCTAGGTGGCCAAGGTGCTTATCAAAGGAATGATTTCAATGAGCCCAGGCTCTTGTATCTGCCCAAATATAGAAAAGTGCTGAATTTCTTTACTTGAGATAACTGATTTTCTTTAATTAATGGTAATCTTTTGATGTTCCATCTACCTGACCTTTGTTGCAAAAACTCCTATACATCCTGCCTCCTCCCTTACCTCTTGGGAGCAGTCCCTTTGAGAGATCTGAGAGGCTGTCTTCCAGGCTTAAAATCTTGAGAAAATCCACCAAATAAAATATAGCTCTTAATTTTTAGGTTGTGGGGCTTTTATGTTTGTTTGTTTTGTTTTTGTTTTTTTAGTTGACAATAGCGTAGCGAGTGGGTGATTTTACCACGGCATTTCCATTCCAATGGCCTTAGCATCATGGATAAAGCTATTAAATAAGAAATCCACCTAAGCCTAATAATAAAGTAATAAACAAACAAGGACAAGTATTTCTTGCCAATGACAGGCAGTTGTAAGTTTGCCTTCATTCACAAATTGCTTTCACTTAATTAATTGGTTTAATGTTGGCAAAGCACTTTTAGGATGAAAGGAATTATATAAATGCTTGAAATTTTAATAGACTCAATTCTCTCAGAGCTGAGAGCAGCTCACCAACTGGCCATCTTCCTAGATGAGGACTGGGGAAATCGCCTTCTACAAGTTTTCCAGGTCAGTACAAACTGACCCTTTCGTGTTCTGGCACCTGAGCTTGCTGAGAGTTTAAGAACCAACTTCCCCTTTCTTTGTAGTTTACTAGTTACAAGGGAGTCTCTTTGAAAGGAGAAAAGACTATGTGTAAAGAGTAAAGAAGATAAATAATAGAGAGGGGAGGGCACTTCTTAACACTCTTTTCCCCTTCCCAGGTAAGACCTAGGGGAGCCTTTCTCTCGGCTAGGACTGCTGGAGCAGAAAAAAGAGACTATGTGAGGAAGAGGAAGGATAATTCCCTTTGATGTGGTCTTACAGTGACAGCCTTTGTAGCTGAGACAGCTAATTAAATAGTACATGAGTTAATTAGGAGTTTGAACATTGTCACCTGGACTGCTTTTCCTTTTAGGCATCCTTTCAATAAAATAAAATAGAATAGAATAAAAACAAAACAAAATAAACCCCTGATCATTACTATAACATAGAATTCCAGCTACTCTGTTACACTATGCAGTGAGCAGATTCATATTAGGTTCACGAGGTGATTTTCAACATGATCAAAATCCAGAGAAGCTATCTTAGTAGACTCAAGATGTCACTGTGATTCTAAAAGTAAATTTAATACTTGTGTTTTAAAAGTTAACACTTGTGTTTTAACTCTACTTCAGGAGAATCATATAGAATATTTTTTTAAAAATTACTATCATTTCAATTAGAAAAATCTTAACTGAAGAGTAACAAATTTGAAAAATCATTTTTGATTTATAATCCCCCATGTAAAACTTATATATTTTGAAGTAACCAAGTCCAGTTCTCATTGTTAAAGCACTCATAAAGAAAATTTAAATATGCATATTTTTTGAACTCTAGTCATAAAAATAAAACAGGGATGGAAAAATCTTTGATGATGTCTATTACATATTTGGAAACTTTTTATGAGCTGTTAGAAATTGTCTTTTTTTAATAGGATGGCACATGTTGTCAAATTGGAATGATTATTACTCAAATAAAATATGCTCCCCAGTGACACAAGCACTGTAATCTACTTTTCAAAGTTTGCAGTGGGGAGGGGACTTCAGCATTCTATTTTACTAAAAAATAAAATAAAATTAGAGGAAAAACCTAAAAGCCTCAGTTTATGTTCCAAAATGTAGAAAAATATTTAATTCCACAATAGCCAAGTTTCTCAGAGATCAAAGTTGTTGTTTGGAAATAAAATAATGCTGAAAATTTAAAGAGATATTGCCAAAATCGTTTAATTTATTATTTAATTAAGGTCCACCAACAGAAACCCCAATTTCTTTGGGATAAAGTTGTGCATGAACATGGCTAAAAACACTTGGGCATTAGGTGAGTTTAAAGAAGGGGCTCAGGGTAGAACTTAAGGTTTAATTTAAATGTTTGCCATATTTAATAGTGTACTTAAAAAGAGAGAGAATTTTTACTTATGAATAAAAGTGCTTTTCTATTCTTCAAGTTATTTTTCTCTGACTAAAAATTAGGCTGTTTTTTGTTGTTGTTAACAAGAGTTGCAAAGTGCCAAGAATCTTGGCTGTTAAGAGCGTGGGATCTTGTATGTACTAAATGTATCAGAATAGTGTACATTGCCATGTAACGTAAAATGAAAAATCTATATAAATAATGCTGCCAACTCAAGTGTCATACCAACTAAAACAGCAAATAAACCTTGAACAGTGAAAAAAAAAAAAAAGGAATGTGGGATCTGACATGAGAATGGCAGATAAAGAAAGAATTGTGGAGCCACAACTGAGTAGTTAAGGACGGTGGTGAAAATGACCTCACCACTGTGTACCTCGATGTCCTCATTGGTAGAAGAATAACAGAATACTCTCTATTAGGGTGATGTTAAGTTTTAAAGAAATAGTATCTTATGGGCACTTAGTTCAATGCCTGGTACAGAGCAAACAGTTGACAAACGTGAGTCACTACTATTTGCAGGAAAGCCACTAGAGTGTCCTGAATAAGGATGTGGAGCCCAGGGCCAGACGGCACAGGCTTGAGCCCCTCTAATGCTTCCTAGCCATGTGATCTTGGGAAAGTTATTAAAATCTTCCTACACTGTAAAAAGGAGTAATAGTACTTGCTTTTTTTTTTATTGTTGTTAAGGATTAAATACGTTAATATACGTAATTCACTTTTAAAAGTAACTGGTGTTTGTTAAGTACCATGTGTTAGCTTGTAAAACATCAAATAGCATTAACCTACACGATACGGGCAATTACACGAGGTTTGAAGGGTGTCTAGGTTCCAATCTTGTATAGCGATTTGTATCGATTCACCGAATCAGGGAACACTGGAAGACTCCAGGTTTGAGGAGAAATTAATGAGTTTGCTTATCTAGGTGCTGAATCTACTTCCCTTTGAGACACCCAAGTGCAATAGTGAGTAAGAACCTGGATATACAGGTTGGGAGCTTAGACAAGTGGCCTAAACTTAGACAAAATTGTGGTGGTGGTGGTGGTGGTGGTGGTAAGACAGTGGTCACTGGGATACAAATAAAAACTGAAGAAGGCACTAATTACTCTATATAAAATAGGTAAACAAGGTCCTACTGTATAGCACAGGGAACTATATTCATTATCTTGTAATGGCCTAGAATGAAAAAGAATTTGAAAAGAATATATGTGTGTATGTGTGTGTGTGTATATATATATATATAAAATTGAATCACTGTGCTACATATCAGAAATTTAACACAACATTGTAAATCAATAAAAAATTCAATTCAATAAAAAAAGAACTGGTAACTTTTGAGTAAATACTAAGAAAGAAAAATATGAGCTTACTGAAGAAAAAAGAAAAAAACAAACTGAAGCCACAGACATGGATGACAGTCTATGCTAGAAAGCCTAACACAGAAAAAAATGAGACTTTTAATTAAAACTCAAAATATGGTATCTTTACAAAATCCTTCTGAATCCGTTGAGCAGACACCTAGGTCAGTGATCACTGTGTTTCTGTAGATTCTAGTGGCCACGGGAAGTGGCTCCCAGGAGAAGCGCGATGGCTTGGAGTTGGGAGACGGTCACTGGGAATAGAGCTGCCTCCTTTCTCCTTCCCTAGCCAGCCATCGGACAAATGGTTATCAGCTCTTTGGTTATGAGCCACTGCAGGTAGCTCTTGAAACCGCGGGGGCATGAGCAAGTTGAACAGACTGGGGACTCACAAAAGGTAAGGACTGGTGGGGTTCACATAGTGGGACAGAGACTGACAAAACTGAACTCCAGAGCCAAGAGCTGCGACTCAGGAATGGGAGTTTCCACAAATCAGAAATTACTTGTTTGGGGTTCATGAAGACATGCCGTTTGTGAATCCTCTGGATTCCGTTTATACTCTGGATATGGGACATTTGTTCAGGGTTTGGCTTAACTCTTCCCAGTTATGCTTCTATTAGTTTATGTTTCAGAACAGTTTTTCCTTCCATTTTCCTGCCTATCAAAATTCCACTGTTCTATCCTCCTGTTGCTAGTGTAATACAAATTCCTTTGAGGGTTTATTTTCCTGTAACAAATGTTCATGACAATAGAAATTCGAAAATAAAACTATTCCCCATAATATAATCTCTCTTCTATATACTTTTAATCTTGGATGACCTAGATGCAAAGAAAAGATTCACGGTAGAAGTTTAGAAATTAGATATATAGAGAATAGATTTCTGACAATTCAATCACCTGTTATTCCATTTGAAACTAAATAGCCTGCATGAAAAGAACAGGGAAGGAAAGTTTTGGAGGCTGTGACGGTAAATAGCTACAGATCTAGAGAAAAATGTGTTAATAATGAAAGATGGGTGGGGACAAAGGAAAACAAAGGAACCACAAAGGCAGTATTTATTCACACACCTCCCTGTACACACTTACCCACAGCATGAAAGCTTACCATTTGCCATTGTGAAAGCCATTGTGCCATTGTGATGACTGTTAGCATTACCTGTAATTTTAATAAGTTGCTTTTGGTAGGGAAATGAGTTTTTTAAGGTTAAGATGTTTTAACTCAAGGGATAAAAAAGATTTCCTATATCTCACTTATTTTTTGCATGACAGTTACGATCTTAATTCCCCATTTTTGTCCTGTATCCTTTTGTATGATGTCAACTAAACTTGCAGTAGTACCAGCCAACCTTAAACATTCTTTTGCTGGTTGCTTGTGGCTGAGCTGAAAACTGGCTTCACCAACAAAGTCTGAGTGCTTAGCGAAAGTTAGATGAGCAATGACAGCATATATTTTTGCTGGTCGGTTAGCAACGGTTGGGGCCATTTTGAGTGTTAGCCTTTGATCTCTCCAGAACTGAAAAACTGGAATCGGGAATATAAGCCTGCTATTGCTTTTTCCTGACTGCCTATCAGAGAGATGATACTGGATTCTCAATGATTACAGAAAGGTTGTAATTAAGGGTGAATCATTTTAGAGACACTGGCAATCTACAGTGACTACTAAAATTTAAAAACTTGCTTTGTTTGAGGTAAACGTTTCTCTGGAACAAGAAGCTTTGTGTTGAATGTGATAAATATCCTCTTACGTAAATGACAACTGTTGTGACTCTTATTCTTGCATAGGGGATAAGGTAAAGGAGGAAGCATAAATTGTTATAAAAGTATAAATTGTATAAAAGTATAAATTGTATAAATTTATACTTTTGTGTCTCCTACTTGCAACTGATTTTTGTCTCTACAGATCTCCCTTGTACATACTGGTGGAGGTCATGACTTTAAATTAAATCTTTCATTTTCTTGCCCAATCTGCATCTCAGATAGCATGGTCATGTAACTCTATACAATGAGTGTTTCTAATTCTTCCTTATTTTGAACTGATTTGTTTTTCCTGGAACTAGTCATACATACTTAGGTTCCAATTGCAAGGCAACCTCAGTATAGACAGTGGCATATCCTCTAGGCTTTCATATTGCAATTATCTGTATTCAAGTCCATCTCATTCAAAAAGTACCTTGCGATTAGGCACTATGTTGTATTGATATTTTTCTCTTCCATGGTTTGCACTATGCTGAACACTTATTAAACGCTGAGTGAAAGACACTGAATTAAACAATGACTGGGAAACTTCCAGTGGTGTGAGAGGAGGAATAGAAATGGGCTATAACATTCTTCTATATGCAAGTAAAGGTTTATTAAGTGCTCAGGTAGAGC
This sequence comes from Camelus bactrianus, assembly GCF_048773025.1. Taxonomy (NCBI): domain Eukaryota; kingdom Metazoa; phylum Chordata; class Mammalia; order Artiodactyla; family Camelidae; genus Camelus; species Camelus bactrianus. The sequence goes on from NC_133539.1 coordinate 43,307,816, forward strand.
GAGGACAAAAAACTATAGTGAATCTTAACTGTTCTAATTGTTTTAATGTCTCTAGACCAGTGGCGACACATTAAAAAAGAAAAATAATCATATTCAGATACACTATGTATAGAAAAGCTAGTGTTTGTCTCTTACAATAAGATGGCCTAAATGAAAAAACTTTCTGACTCCATCAATACTGCAAATGAGCCTTTCTTACATTTATGAATAAGGAAGCCCATTCATTTTATCATTATTTGTTTTATTACTAATAACAGGCTCTTTGCGCCTACACAGAAGGATGACAACAGCAAAGGAAGCAATCACTGGGAAAAGTACAGACTATACATAATACTATGATCTTTACCATGCATTAAGGGTAATTGCAATAAATTGTTATTGCCTTCAAAATCAAGTCTTTGTCCCCTTGTTCCAGAAAGAAGAGCAGATTTATCAAATAGTTTCTGCTTTGCAATGAAAGGCAATCATTAGCAATTTGGTTAGATGACTTAAACTTATTTAATAGTCAGAAATGTTAAAGTCCTCCGGAGATTTTCTAGTTAATAGAATTAACCTATATTGTAATTAGACATGTCTGAATTAAAGTCCTTTTTCAATGATAATACCTGCAATAGAAGTAGTCTCCAGGGATAAAGAGATTAGCATTCCCATTAGTGGTAAATTCATTATCAGAACCACATTTATTCTTTTGGTCTTTCATCCCTGAAGGATTCTACAGCTGGGTAGATTCACAGGTTTGCCCTTTCTCATCAATTATTTTACTTTTTTATTTCAAGGAATATTGACCTTCATCCTAATTTCCTAATCTGAACTTCAATACCCAAACGTTCTCCCTTGTCTTTTTCCTGCTCCTGTAGGAAATGCAGGGATGGTACTCACACGCACAGCACGGTCTCCCCAACGAGCTTGAAACTGGCAAGGACGTTTTAAAGAAATCAGTCAAACTAGCCAAATTCGTACTGGAGTTTCTGAAGATAATTTAAATACCTGTGTCCACACTTCAGATCTTTTAGGCAGTCTTCTCAAATTAATTCCAAGAGTGCAGGTGAGGCCAGGATACTCAGTCATGTTTCAACATCATGTTTATAAAGAGCTAAGAACTAAGATGCACTCATTTACCTGTTCCTAATATCTACACACTACAAATACATATGCATATATTTTCCATGTCGTTTTGTAAACTAAGCTTTATATTAGTTTATAGATTTCACAAAACGAACTTCCTTTCCGTAGTGTGCAGGATGAGCACCGTATCAGGGGATGACACTGAATCTCTTTTATTTGCCACTGTAGCAGCATAGGCCATGCATTTTCTCCTATGGAAGGCTTTCAAGCCCAGGTTCCCACACCTGCTTGGCCTCAGAAAGCCCTACATGGCTAACACTCGTCGTTCTATTTAGTGCAGTGAAACAGACTGTGAGTTGAAGTTTAAAAGTTGAGGTTTACATTAACTCACAAAATAGTTGTATTATTATTAACTAAATCCCCAGTCACTCAGGACATACATGATTTCTAGGACTGTAAACAAACACACAAACAAAACCTATGTAGTCCCTACAGCTCCCTGGGACGGAGAAAGGCAGTGTTACCCACTCCCCCTCTTAAGAATCTCTGTGGCCAAATACAATATTTCATCACCCTTTTCTGGACTTCCAGGTTTCTTTGTTTATACAATTTCTCTTCTGTTATGTGTCATATTTATGTCATGCTTAAATATATGTTATTCTACAGCAAATGTATTATCCCACACAGGAAATCTGTTATATGTATTTTGGACTTTTGTAATGATTAATTTATTATTTGAGATTCACAAGTTTTGCTATGAAGATCAAGTAAAATAAATCATGTGAGGATGTGAACCATAACTGACTGTACAATGTGCAAGGCAGCCCAACAAGTACTGAATACTTGCTGGCTACATAAAGAACATTTGTTTTTTGTCACTCAAAAGCAGCTACATAAAAAAGATAATATGTATTCCATTACAGAATGTGCCAAAATTGTGTATTATCTCATTTAATCTTCACAAACTGATCAATGTCTTCATTTCCTTCTGAAGAAAGCGAAGTTTTAAGAGATTGCATAACTGTTCAAGTCTGCAGTGTAGATATCTGTACTTTATTCATTCTCTGATCTTCTGAGGTTAATACTCATCCTCTTTCTTCTGTTGTACATTACCTGTGTGTTATGATGACTATGTAAATAAACTGATATAGGGCATACGATTTTTTTTTTTTACTTTTTAATATCAAGCATTATATGATATAAATTACTTTCTCTATGAAACCAAAGGAAGTCTAAACAACATTTTACTCTCATATCCTGATTTGGGTACATGAGTTTACATAGAAGAGTATAAGATTATACAAACTAGATACTCCCTTAAGAGCTAGTTTCTGGTCTAATCTTTTACATGGTATTATTGTAAAGTTTTCTGGCCCCCATTGATAGAATATGTCTCCAGCTTTAGACCAGTGACTGGAAATTTCCTAATGATGGAGTTGTGTCTTTGGTACTATGTCTGGCACATAGAAGGTACTCAACAAGAGAACACTCACTGAAAGTTAAATGAGGGAACTATGTGTGGGAATAAAGACACTAGTATATTGTGAGAAGTGAACTATGACTAGTAGCTGGGAAACTCAATTAATAGAGCTGAATCATTTACTAATTATCATATTAAACTGGAAAAGTCATGTAATTTTTAAGCTTCCATTTTCTGACATTTAAAGTGTTACCATATTTCTAATATCCCTTATCACATATATTATTATATGTCTAATATCCAACTCAAACATTTTCTAGTTCTCTGGATTGCTCACGGAGGTACCAATGTCCTTAGCTCCTTCAACCACAAAACTTAAGTTGGACTTCACAATCTCTGATCAATACTGTAGCCTATTTCCAAGTTCTAATGCATCCTGGGACATTCTCTAATCATCTGTCTCATCTGTCCTTAGCCTGTGATACTGCTAACAAAGCCCCATTTAATGTTATGAACATGAACAGAAATAAAGGCTAAAGGCAATAGAGATGGTTAGTGTATTAGTCAGAAGACTTTAGGTTACTTTAAGTAACAAATGACTCCTCCCAAATCACAGTATCTTAAAATGAGACAAAGATAAAGAACAGTGAAGGGCCTGAGAGTTTACTCTTCTTGTGAGCTAACAAAGTAGCCAACAACAATTTCACATATGCTGACAGAAGACACAAGATTCCTGGGTTAGAGGCAAAATATTACTCAAAGCACAACAGGCAGCATGAGCTATGGTTGTAACAGTTTCCCTTTCTCAGCAAATCCCAAGAAGATGAAGGCAAGGGTCTCAGGTATGTGCAGCACACACAATGGATCTATGTCAATAGGGAAACCTGAGCTTAGAAAACCCCCAATATTATAAAGGCAGCTGGAAACAAACCTGCCCAATCAGCCCAGAGGGAGACATTATCTTTATTTTCCTGGTCAGGAAACAAATCTGCCTTCTGCCCTAGAGGAAGACACTATTTACATTATCCTGGAGTTTTTCCTATACAAACACCTTGGAAAAGATAGTCTAGGACAGAACAGTCACAAGACGGACAAGTAGAAACACCATGGAGAATTGCTCCCCAATAATACGTTCCTCACTTAAGCTACATGTCTATCTTGGGTCAAACAGGGTCAAACATGTTCCCTGTTTAGTGTAGTCAGTCAGAGACTAATCCTGAGGGAGTTCCATCTAGACGTTTGCATCTTAGAATATCATTCAAAAAGAAGTGAACTCAGAAGGTACTGATACTTTAAACTTCTACTCAAAAGGGACACATGACACAAACCTGCATTTTGTTGGCAAAAGCAAATCACTTGCTCACAAGTATTTTTCCGTGATTTCCCTAAGAAGTTGAGAGTCAGGAATATCAGATAATTAGCACTAATAATGCAAATAGTTGAATCTCAAATCAATGAATGTCCTTATCCAAATTATGCTAACAAGTTAGTTTTGCCTGAAGAAGATCATGATCTGCCTTCAGGTTCTATGAATTGTTTGGGCAATTATTTTCTTGAATAACTACACTTGTAAGAAAAATTCATACACTGGATACAAAATTAACAATGCCTTTCTAGGCACCAAATGTGGGCTAGGCATTAAGGGTCAAACAGATGCCTGCCTTCAGATAGCTAACACCGTAGTGTGAGGGATAGAAAAACACACAAAATAATCATAACTTACAGGAAGTGCGAAGAAGAAAATAGAGTATGCAGAGTTAAAAGGCTAGGGTCATCACATAATTTCTATGCAAATTTTGGTGGGAAGTGGTTCCTTACAGTGTTCTAGGATGGAAAACATCAAATATACAGTCTCTGAATTAGAACAGAGCTAGACTTGTTATAAACGCTAACCAATGATCTGTGTGGCTCCACAATACCCTCAAAAGTTCAAAAATATTGGGCAATTTGTCCAAAGAAACATTTAATAGGAAAAAATACAAAAATCCTTGATTTTTGGCACAACCACCTATGTCCAGAGTTGGAGCGATAAGGCTTATCAGTTAGCACATGTGAAAATGACCTTGAAAATTCAATTGATATGAGATCAGTATGTTTTAAAATGGACTATTAAAAATGTGACTCTGTAGTAACTGACATACAGTGTACAGAAGAAAAACAAAAGGATAGTTTCACTATGTTCTGTATAGCTGTATTTCACTGAGTTCTAAGAAGAACATTCGCTTTGTGAAAAGCTGGAATTCATACAGAAGTGTTAATAGGCTAAAGATGTCTGTGGTTTCAATCAGACCTATACCAAACCCAGGGGATGTTTAGAAATGCATGAGGGCTATTTTGTAGTTGTCACAATGAGGTACAAATGCCATTTGGAATTTAAGAAAAGGGGCAAGAATGCTAAGTATCTAGCATTACATTGGGGAATTCCACACAATTAAGAACCATCCCTCCCAAAATTCCAGTAGTGTTCCCTTTGAGAAATCAATCTATCGACCTATCTATCATCTAAAATGATATTTTAGCTCTCATGGAAAGACTGGAGAACATTTAGTCTGGGGAATGGAATAAATGCCATCTCACATAGAGGCCAGTCAAGTAGTGAAGTCTGCTGTGTAGCAGCAAATTGAAAAGAAGTTAATAGAAAGAAGTTACTGGAAAGGAAGGAGGAAAAAAAAAAAAAGATTTTAAACCGATATGAGGAAGAAATCTTTAAGGTTTACAGTTAGGGACAAAATGTGGAAAAATTGTCATTTCTAATTCATTGGCTTTCTTTTGATAATAACCATTTTGGCAAGTTTCAACTTATGTTTCACTGACTTAGAATGAATTGGAAGGATCTGAATTCATCCAAAAGAGGTCCAAAATTTCCTATTTTTGAGAATCTCTGACTTGTGTATAGTGGAGGTCAGCTACATTTAATACGATGGATTTCTTAAATTTTTTCTGTTAATAGCTTTTCCCAATTTATAGAGAAAACAAGAAGAATCTAATTCTAAGGCTGATTTTATATGCAATATTTTTCTAGAATAACTTTCCTTCACTTAATAGGCACTTGATTTCATTGGTGGAAGTGGAGCTGGACTTTGCTATTATTTATTTGACATTTGGAGCATTTGCATTATTTTGATTCTTGCTGTTCAGACAGGAGATTCTTGATAAATATATTCGACTAATTACTATTCAATAAATATTTGTATCAAAATATAGACTGCATACTCATGCTACTTTTGTCCAGAATTTGACAAATAATAACCCAATCCCATTTATCAATGTATTGGGGTGTTGGATAAAATTTACATAGCAAGAATTCTAAATACAAATTTTTAATTCCATTATCAGAAACCAGGTAAGCAATAAAACAGTGGCACCAACATCTTTAAAGTACTGGAGGGAAAAAAACCGAAACAAAATTATCAACCTAAAATTATTTACCCAGAAAAATATCTTTCCAATACTAAAGCACAATAAAGATATTTTAAGATAAACAAGGGTTGAAAGGATTAATCACATTATAAAAAATGTTAAAGAATTAAAACAATACTAGAAGAATGTTTTTTTTTCCCTACAAAAGGAACTGTTACTGAATCAAACTTGAATCCACTTGCCTGGTGCATAGTAAAGCCAATCTACTGAGACTCGGTTGTGGTGAAGGCAAGTACAATGTTTATTACAAGGCACCCAACGTGGGGCTAAGCAAGGAGAACAGGCAGCTCATGCTCAACAGACCCAAACTCCCCAATGGCTTTCAGAGATGGGATTTTGAAGGAAACACTAGGGGTGAGGGTTGTAAGATGCCTGATCAGCTCATGGACAGTTCTGATTGGCTTGTGGTGAGGTAACTGGGTGGATATTTTGGAATTAACATCATCAACCTTCTGATTCCAACTGGTCCGGGGTCTATGTGCTTGTGGTCAGCCTGCAGTTAACTGCTTCCACCTAGTAGGGGTTTTAGTATCTGCAAAATGACTCAAGGATACGGCTCATCACTGTATTTATAGCCCCTTGAAGAGGAACTAAAGGTTCTTTGTTTTATGGCTAAACTATTATTATTTTATTTTGCTTGACTGTTTTCCTTTGTTTCTGCATTTTCTCATTTCTCTGATTAAATCTGCTCTTTGGAACTCAGGGAAGACCTAGGGTGCTAAAGCTTTTCTACAAACAAGAGGCTGGGAACACTGCAGCAAGGGTGTCTAACCCATGGAGGCCCTGAAGGGTCCTGCTCAGTTTCAGAATTAAGACCACCAATACTTGATACTGATTATCATACAGTTAAACATAAAAACCTTTTAAAAACAACTATGTAAAGCTCTTAAAAATTTAATTATTTAAATAAAAATAATGACAATGTACTGTGGGGTTTATAATATACACAAAAATAAAATAAGTAACAGCAATAACACAAACATCAGGAGAAGAGTAATGACAGTGTTCTAAATTATTTATACTAACATTGAAGTGTATTATCACTTGAAAGTAGACCAGGTAAATTTAAAAACGTATGCTATAAATGCCAAGGCAATCAAAGAATAGTGGTGGCAAATAGAAAACAAATAGGAGATGGGAGATTTAGATCCAACCATATCAATAATCACATTAAGTATAATTTGTCTGTTATCCTGACTTTTCAAACAAGTACAATTATTTGTTAAAGGATAGTTATTATTTCATTTATAAAAATTATGGATGTCAAAACATCATGTCACAAAGAAGTCTTATTTATAGTTGAGACAAAAATGCATTCCAACTTGCATTTTGATATGTAATTAGTTTCAAAACCAAATATGATGTATGTGGTTTATAATTTATTTGTCAACAAAACAAGCATTTTCTTACATGATTAAAGAGGTGGCTTTCCATTTTATCAGAAAAAAAATTTTTGCCATAAATGTATTATTGGAAAGTATATTTAAATCCAGGTATGAAGATGTAGTTTGTAATTTCCCTTAAAATAATGATATAAGCTTGAGTAAATACTGGTTGAAGAGATTTAGAGACCCATCAAACCCTATAAGTCTTAACAGGCTAAGATGCTGAAGAGTGTGGGATACAGTTGGCCCTCCATATGAATGAATTCTGCAGCTGCACATTCAAAACCAGAGGACTGAAATCCCACCCCTGGGCATATATCCAGAAGGAACCCTACTTCAAAATGACACCTGCACCCCAATATTCACAGCAGCACTATTTATAATAGCCGAGACATAAAAACAGCCTAAATGTCCATCAACGGATGACTGGATAAAGAAGAGATGGTATATTTATACAATGGAATAAAAACCATAAAAACCGACAACATAATGCCATTTGCAGCAACATGGATGTCCCTGGAGAATGTCATTCTAAGTGAACTAAGCCAGAAAGAGAAAGAAAAATACCATATGAGATTGCTCATATGTGGAATCTTAAAAAATAAATAAATAAATACATACATACATACATACAAAACAGAAAAGACTCACAGACATAGAATAGAAACTTGTGGTTGCCAAGGGGGAGAGAGGTGGGAAGGGATAGACTGGGATTTCAAAATTTGTAGATACTGACAGGCATATGTAGACTAGATAAACAAGATTATACTATGTAGCACAGGGAAATATATACAAGATCTTGTAGTGGCTCACACTGAAAAAAAAATGTGACAATGGATATATGTATGTTCATGTATAACTGAAAAATTGTGCTCTACACTGGAATTTGACACAACATTGTAAAATGACTATAACTCAATAAAAAAAAGTTTAAAAACAAAAACAAAAAACAACAAAAAAAAGAGGACTAAAAATTTTAGAAAAACAAAATTCCAGAAAGTTCCAAAAAGCAAAACTTGGGTTTGCTCCCTAGAGGGAACTATTTACACAGCATTTACATTGCATTAGATATTATAAGTAATCTAGAGATACTTAAAATATAAGGGTGAATGTGGGTGAATGTGTATAGGTTATATCCAAATAGTACTCTATTTTATAAAAGGGCTTCTTCAAATTTTGGTATCTGCAGGGGCTCCTGGGAGAAACCCCCACGGATATTGAGTGATGACAGTATATAGAGGTGAGCCCGAGATTTACTGCGCTTTTTGCCCCGCATGGCATTTGCCATTTCAAATCAAATGGCATAGAGAAGAAATAGAAAGCAGTGTAAATAAAGCTTGTGGAAGACTCTCTTGACTGAGAAGAAAAACTAGATTTTGGTGCTATTAAAACAGTCAAGATTTGAGAAAACAAGTTTCCAGACTGATATTGTGATTTAAAATAAATAAATTAAAAAATATTTATATATATTATAAATGTAAATAATCTAAGTATTTATGCATTTGATCTTCATCCCAATTCCTGGTAGCAGGTCCTAAAACCTGTGTAATTTCTTAAGTGGTAAGAATCATAGGGACATCTTCTATTATAATATTTGATATTCTGTCCTTAATTCCTGAAATAGTTGTATAGAAATCAAGGTGAAAGAATTGTATTTCACTATTCATAACAAGCTCTTTTCCACCACACATGAGTTTATGTTAATGAGGCAATTTTTCTAAAGTCCTTAAATATCCACAAGATGGGGTCAGGTTGCCAGGCGGGGCCATCCATGTGATTAGGGGTTGAAGGTCTCTGCCTCGTCACCAACCTCCGCTCTAGAGGGACAGTACAGAGGAACTGAGGATTGAATGAAGCCTCCATAAATATCTGAAATAAGGGAGTTTGGAGAGCTTCCAAGCTGGTGAACGTGTGAAGGTGCTGGGAGGGTGGCGTGCACAGAAAGAGCTCGGCATCCCTTTCATGTACCTTACGCTAAGCAACTCTTCAATTTGGCTGTTCCTAAACTGTATCCTTTTCTAATAAAGTAGGAATCAAGTTGGTGAATTATTTTCCTGAGTTCTGTGAGTTGCTCCAGCAAATGACTGAACCCAAGGAAGGCATCATGAGAACCTCTGACTTGTAGCCAACTGTTCAGAAGCCCAGGTGACAACCTGAGACTTGGGGTTGGCATGTGTAGTGCGGACAGCCTTGTAGGTCTGAACTCTTAACCTGTGGGATCTGTGCTAACTCCAGGTAGATAATGTCAGAATTGAACTGAATTGCAGGACAGCCAGTTAGTGTCAACAGAGAATGAGAGGACATCTTGGTGGGGAAATAACCCACACATCTGGTGTCAGAGTGAAGGATTTTGTAAGTCCACAGAAAAAGAGTAGTGTTTTTCTTTCACAGACCAAAAGGGAAGCCAGAGAAATTAGAATAAGATTCTGCCTGTAGTTTTTTTCCTCAAGACATTTGCTAGTTTCTAAGCTGTGTATGTCAAGGACGAGAAAAAAAGGAAAGAAAGTAAACGATGGTGAGAAGGAGGAGGAGGATAATGATAATAGATAAAATGGAATAAAACGTAGTAACAAATCTGCTAGAAGGCTAAAAATCCAAACAAGTCTTCCCTCTCACAAAATCTGAAATCCATTCTTGAAATTTCTTAATTCCAATTTGTACCAGATCATTTGCTTGTCTTTTATCTTGTCTGCTAGAAGAAACCGATATTCTTTTATAATTTTTCATACACATTTTCAGCACTCGATATAAAATTAATCAGTGTTCCAGGCAACATGACCAAATGACTGAAATCACAAGAAAAAAAATAAATCAATAGAAATAAACCCACACACAATGTAATTATTGATGCTGTCAGACACAGAACTCAGAATAACTGTGATGATGATGATTTTAACTTGTTATTGAATGATAACATATGAAGTTTACAAATCTTAAATGTAACGACCAATGTAATTTCAAAAGTATATCTCTCTAGAACTATCACCCATATCAAGATATAGAGAATTACCAGCTCATCAGAAACATCCAGTGTGCCCTACTCAAGTCAGCAGTCACAATGTTAACCACAATAATAATGGTTATCACCAGAAACAAGGTTAGTTTGTTCGGGGCGGTGGGGGGGCGGGGAGTGTAAACAAACAAACAAAAAACCTTGGGAAAATTTTTATAAATTTGAAAAAAAGTTTTTTAAAGCATCACTTGTAGCTTTCGTTTTCATTTTACTTATTTTTTAAGTTCCAGAATTGTATTTGGGATCTCACGTTGAATTAAATTCTTTTATTCTGGAACAGTTACAGACTTCATTTTTCATGACACTGATATTTTTAGAGTACAGGTCAATTATTTAGTAATTTTGGTTAATTTTGGTTATCTGATGTTTCTTCATATATATTCAGATTATGCGTCTCGAAGGAAATTCAGAGTGATGCTTTGTCCTTTTTAGTATCATATCAGAAGGCACAGGTTGTTGGTTGTCCCATTATTTATGATGTTAAATTGATCACTTAGTTAAGGTCCATCTGCCAAGTTTCTTCACTAAGATGTTGCTGTTTTTTCTCTCTAATTAATAGATCATTAGTAGAGAGAGACGCTGAAACTATGTGAGTATTGTGTTTCTTGTCAGCCTGGCCCCACAGTTGGCAGTTTCAACACCTATTAGTGATAAATCCTGAATCAATTACCATAATAATAATTACAAAATGGCCTAAAGTAGTCAACTGATTAAAAATAAACTAGTTTTTACCTTAAGATGACTTTTTTATAAAAGATTAAATAATTTAAACATTTTCTAAAATAATCATGGAGGCATTCTATTATTGGAAAAGACATTTTGGGTGAAAATAGTCTTGAAAGTGTTAGGTGAAAACAGTCACACTAACTTGTGTGGTTTAGGCGTAGGCATTAGTGGAGACAGCAACAAAATATCTGCACAAAAGGAACAGATTTAAAAGATGGGGAGAGGGGTCTGCATAAGTTACCAGTCGTTTGCATGTGTTAGCTCTGCATGGGCCTGCTGCACCACAAGGCAGAAATAACAGGAATATCTACCATAAGAGTTTACTTAACATTATTATTATTCATAATACTCTGGGAGTTTAACTAGATTTAGGAATTCTTAAAATAAGGTTGATATTTGGGATTCAGGGAAATCAATGAGAATTTTCCCAGAGAGAGCACTTTTCATGGAAACAGAAGAGAGCTCAGGACTAATGTATAAGAAACACCAAATTTGAAAGGGCATAAAACAGAAGGAATTCAGAAACACTTTGCAAAAAAGTAGAATAATGAGAGGGTCTGAGTATGCAACAGTGAAAATCAAAGGCACTGCTCCTGCCTTTGGGGTGGGATGAAGCTAGGGGACTCATTAGGGCACCTAATCTGGGGAAGAGAGGGTGGTCAGAGAAGATTTCCAGAGAAAGGGACCATCTATGCTAAGACTGAAGGGAAGGAAGGAATCTGAAGAGTGACATTCCAATTAGAGGGAGCATCACATAACGAGCCACTGGGACTAATCATAGTCCAGTTGAACTGTCACCTCGGAACGCAGTGTGGTATGAGGTGACAGGGAAGAAGGGAGGAGGCAGGAATAGGAGGAGCCTTGGAGGTTACAGTTAACAGTTTGCCTGCATAAGGCAATAGAGAACTAATACTGAGGTTTACTTTAGGTAAGGGCTTGATCAACTTAAGACATGGTTTATTTTAAGAAGAGCCAATGAAACATCACAAGAGAGTAAGGATCAAATCCTAGATTTATCTGTTATTACCTGTGGGAATTGAGATAGGCTACCTTCCCTTTAAAATGGGTATAATACCAACCTCTTCAGGTTGTTGAGAAGCTTGAATAAAGAAAACTTTTATTGTGCCTACACCTACAATCTGCAAAATCCATTAGCTTTGAAGAACTTACACTGTTGACTACATACCTCTCAGGTAACCCGTGTCATTTTTTTTTTTTTTTTGGATCACTTGTTTTTTTAGCTGCAGTTATGGTGGACACTCAGACTCACCTCAGTCTAACAAAGTCCTGAAAATGGTGTACTGTGCATCTTTCTGTTGGATGCCAGGGTCTTCTCTGAGAATCTGATAACCAGTGATAGCTAATGTCCCAGAAAGGCTCTCAAGAATAGGGGGCAGAGACAGTAGATAAATTCCACATCCTCCCGTCCTTCAAGCAGACGTTGTGTGTGCTTCTCAGAAAGTCCCAGCAGGAACAAAGCTCCCCCACCCCTCTGCCTACAGGACTGTTCTCATTAGTGCATGCTTATACAGGCTCTTTCTTTTCCCTGTATCACTCTTTCTGACTTCTCACTTATGCTTTCTGAGATCACCTTCTAAATCAACTATCTACTCCCAACTACTTCCAGACTAATTTGAAGGACACTCAAACTAAGATTCTACCCTATTATATTTCAAAAGAACCCATTTCATCAACTGATTAATTCTATCACTTTAAATTGCTGGATTTCTAATCTAGTCTAACATAATCTACTCTACTATAGTGTATTATTTTTACCTATATACCTATCTATACCTATAAAAGTTTATACCTATAAACCCCAAAGCCATTCTGCCATCCAAAGCCTCTTTACCTACCTTTCACCTTACATAATTAAAAAAAAGAATCTGATGAACTAGATTATCTCAATTATGCCATCATGATCTAAAGGAGATTTTTGAAAGTGTGTTAATTGTGCAAAAACATTAAGGATTACCTAAATATAGTGCTTGATGCATTTTGGACTACCTCAAATATTAATGAGTTTGAACTCTACAAATCACCAATACTTTAGAGAATTTAGAAGTGTCATTGAGTTCAAATGTTTGGCAGACACTACAGTTGCCTGTCCCACAGCCATACACCGCTCCTCACCTGACCCCCACACACCTTTTTCCCTACTAATATCATTATGACATTCCTAGGGAGTAGATCAACACCCACTGGTCTAGAAAAGGTAAATCCCAAAAGAATACATCATTATGTGTATGATTAAGTCTGTCGTGGAAACGCATTTCATTTAGCTGTGGTTAGCGTAAGAGAAAGCAAGTAACACTACTCTGACCAACAAGAGGTAAGAAGTCTGTCTACTAGGGTAAAACTGAGGCTTTCACTCCGTGGAGGGCAAAACAAAACAAAACAAAACCCCTCAACTGTACCTAAGGCAAGAGCTTCAACGTTTTCCTAATTCCTGCCTTGAATATGGCCAAGAATTTTGAAACAAAATTAGAAGTAACTTGAATTACTGATGGCATACTTGGACAGCTGAATTAGCACGTGTAACTATCTATATTCAGAGTCTATATTTACGAGGAAAAACTACTTTTCAAACTATCACCTAGTAGTTTAAGAAATAAAGCTGTCTATTTACTTCAGGCTGAAGCCATTCACAAGAAATACAGGGAGGAAAAAGGAAGGTTGATGATAATTTTTTTCTTGCAGCTTATTTGCCATCTGTATACCTTCTCTGCTGAAGTGTCTTTTAAGGTCTTTGGCCCATTTTTAAATTGGGTTGTTTTCTTACTGTTGAGTTTTAAGAGTCCTTTGTATATTTTGGATAACAGTCTTTTATTTGACGTGTCTTTTGTAACTATTTTCTTCCAGTCTGTAGCTTGTCTTCTCATTCTCTTGATGTTGTCTTTTGGCGAGCAGAAGCTTTTAACGTTAATGAAGTACAGCTTCAAGTTAACATTGATCAGTTGTTTCTTCCATGGGTAGTTTCTTTAGTGTTGTATCTGAAAAGACATCACCGTACCTGAAGTCATCTAGGTTTTCTCCTAGGAGTTTTATAGCTTTTTGCATTTTACATTTGGGTCTATAATCCATTTTGAGTTAATTTTTTGTGAAGGATGTAGTCTATATCGAGATTCTTTTCTTTGCATGTAGATGTCCAATTATTTCAGCACCATTTCTGGATGAAACTGTCTTTGCTCCATTATGCTGCCCTTGCCATTTTGTCAAAAATCACTTATCTATATTTATGGCTGTCTATTTCTGGGCTATTTTGTTCTGTTAATCTATTTATCTGTTCTTTCACCAGTACCACACTAACTTTGGCTTTATAGCAAGTCTTGAAGTGGGTAACATCTGTCCTCTGACTTTGTTCTTCTCCAACAATATTGTGCTGGCTACTCTGGTATGCTTTTGCCTCTGCACATGAATACAATAGTATTCTACATACAAACTTTAGAATCAACTTGTTGATATCCAAAATATAACTTGCTGGAATTTTCATTGGGATTGCATTGAATCTGTAGATCAAGGTGGGAAGAACTGACATCTTGACAACATTGAGTCTTTCTATTCATGAACATGGAATAAATTTTATTTAGTTCTTTGATTTTGTTCATTTGAGTTTTGTAGTTTTTCCCAAATAGATCGTGTACATGTTTTGTTAGATTTATACCTAAGTATTTCATTTTGGGGGGTGCTAGTGTAAATGGCATTGTGCTTCTAAATTCAGATTTCCCTTGTTCAGTGTTAACATATGGGAAAGCAACTGGCTTTTGTGTATCAGTTAGGTATCTTTAATAAATTCTTTTGGATATTCTACATAGATGATTATGTCTTCTGAGAACAAATATGGTTTATGTCTTCTTTCTCAAAGTGTATACGTTTATTTCTTTTCTTATTGGATTAGCAAGAACTTCCAATATGATGTTGGAAAGGAGTGGTGAGAGGGGGCATCCTTGCTTTGTACCTGATCTAAGTGAGAGCTTCAAGTTTATCATCATTAAAAGCATTGTTACCTATGGATTTTTGTAAATATCTTTTATCAGGTTGAAAATGCTCTCCTCTATTCCTAGTTTGCTGAGAGATTTTATCATGAATGGGTGTTGAATTTTGTCAAGTTCTTTCTGTACCTATTGATATGATCATGTGTTTTTTGTTTTTTTTTTTTTTACTTTGTTGACATGATGGATTACATTTTTGAAAGTCAAACTAGCCTTGCATACCTGAGATAAATCCTACTTGGTCATGGTTTATAATTCTTTGATGAGTTCCAGTAGTTTTCTTGTGGTGTCTTCAGGATTTTCTCTGCAGTCTTTATATAGCCGTTATATAGTCTTTCATATAGTCTTTTAGTGAGCATATATCTCTGGACCATGAATTTCACAAGTTACTCAGTTTTTCTTTTTTTCTGCCTCTTTCGGTGAGACAGGCGGCTAGAGCGGGCTGCATTTGGGTATTTTCTCCCACGTGGAAGGCTAGATTCCCCTGGATTTGGGGATTTCTTTTTCCTGTGTTAGTTAGGCCCCAGTAATCCCAGCTGGTTAGGGTCTGGCTGACTAGCTTTCTTTGTGGGCAGGCCTTGTTGAGAAGAACAGAGTGCTCTGGTGTGTTTCTAAATGGTACCTTTCGGCTCCCCTTGCTGGAAGCTTAGAAAGGGAATTCTCTCTGCGGGAACCTGGTCAAACTTCTCAGTGCAATTCTCACAATAATGCCAGGGTCCTCCTATAACTGAGTCCTTATGGTATGTTTAACTCACAGTGGTCCACACCGAGCTTCCAGGCATTTATCCGTTGCTGGTCAGGTTTTCCCACCCCTGCACTGGTTCCCCTGCTGGTGCGCACCTGTGAATGCGCTGCCTTAAGTTACTTTCTGTATTTGCCAGCCAGTCTCTCCAACATTGGGGGGGGGGGGGGGTTACCCTGTGTCTTTCCCTCTTCTATGGATCCAAAAAGAGGTGATTTTTCAGTCTTTTCAGCTTTTTATTTGTAGTTATGACAGAGTGGTGATTTCCAAGCTCCTTACATGCAGAATAGGAAACTGGAAGTCTTCTGACAGTTTTTGTTTCATGCATTTTAGGACTGTTTTATTAGGTGCCTATGTTAATTACCCAGGGCTGCCATAATAAAGTATCAAAAACTAAGTGGGTAAGACAACAGAAAGGTATTGCCTCACATCTCTGGTGGCTTGAAATCTGAAATCAAGGTATTTGCAGGACCTGCTCCCCTGAGAACTATAGGGGAAATGCTTCTTTGCCTCTTCCTAGCTTCAGGCACCAATCCTTGGCATTTCCTGGCTTAGTCTTTGCCTTTGTTATTACACGGTGTTCTCTCCTTGTGTCTGTGTCTCTGTGTCTTTTCTATTCTTCTTATAAGGATGTCAGTCTTATTAGATTATAGGCTCACTCTATTGTAATATGACCTCATCTTAACTAATTACATTGGCAATGTTTCTATTTCCAAATAAGGTCACATTATGAGAACCAGAGGTTAAAACTTCAAATATCGTTTTAGTGGATACAATATAATCCATAGCAGGTGTGTGCTAGGAGAGGGAGCTGGACAAGCTAGAAAATCAAAATGCTTGCTGTTCTGAGATTTTGCTGTTTTTCCTAAATAAACGTTCTCCAGATTGCTAAAATTCTTTGATTCATTTCCAGAGTTCTGAGATGTTGATTTTGACAATTTTGCCAATGTTCTCATTGCTATTATGAGGAAGTTTTCAGTGTTTCTCACTCTACATTTCTTGCATATATCATTCCCTAATATTTTTTAAATGTGTGATCTAGGACCCAGAATGCTTTGGGCATTACACTGGGCTCTGAAATATCTTAGTTATATGTCCTTGGGCGAGTTTTGTTTTTTTTTAACTCACTGTATGAATTTTCTCATCTGTAACATACATACAATAGTGAGGCACATTGAATTGTTATAATAATTAAATGTGGGAATAATACATGAAAAGCACATAAACAGTGCATCACAAATATAATTTATCTATTGTTATTTATTCTATAAATATTGGTTAAGTATACACAGCATATGTAACCTCTGTTATTAGTTTCTTTTGGTCTTCTGACCATCCTCCTAAACTTTTAGTATCTCTTCTGGAATTGAAATCTTTTACATAAAAGTTACTATGTCCATCAGCTTTTTTCTGACCATATATTTATTAAATGTGCCATCTAGTTTCTTAGGTAAGTCAATCAATACACAAATTGAATACATCAAGAATGAGTAGAAGAACAGAATCACCTCGTAAGAAACCTCTCTCCAGATTGACATTTAACATTGGGAATTATCTGAATATGCCATTCAAGTAGAAATTATTTCCCCTTTCAAAACTCCTTTCTTAAAAGAAACAAACAAACAAATAACAACAACAGGAACAAAACAGACTGAGAGAGGTTTGAAATGATGGTGGGAGAACAGCTGAACTCTATAACTTGTCTGTCCCAGTAGCACTGCCAAAAATGAAAATAACTCAGGCTAAGAATGGAAACAGCCTAAATATCCATCAGCAGATGACTGGATAAAGAAGTTGGGGTATATTTATACAATGAAATACTACTCAGCCGTAAAAAATAAAAAAACAATACCATTGCAGCAACATGGATGGACCTGGAGATTGTCATTCTAAGTGAAGTAAACCACAGGAGAAAGAAAAATACCATATATCACTTATATATGGAATCTAAAAAAAAAAAAAAAAGACAAATGAACTTACTTACAAAACAAACAGACTCACAGACATAGAAAACAAACTTGTGGTTACCGGGGGGAAGAGGAAGGAAGGGATAAATTTGGAGTTCAAGATCTGCAGATACTATCTAATACCTATAAAATAGATAAACAACAAATTCATACTGTACAGGGAATATATTCAAAATCTTGTAGTAACTTATGGTGAAAAAGAATATGAAAACAAATATATGTATGTGTGTGTATAACTGAAGCATTATGCTCTAAACCAGAAATTGACACAACATTGTAAACTGACAATACTTCAATAAAAAATATATATATACAAAAAAAAGTGATATCATGTTGTTACCCTTTGTAAGTGTACATACTGAAAATTAAATCAGTTTTATAAAATTTTAGAAAATAAGCCTTTAATCCTTTTTCTGTGAGTTTTAAAAATACTTTTTTTATCCCAAATTAACAATCATGGCAAGGAAAATATCAAACCTATTTAAAGTATGAAAGTCTTGAGACTCAGAAAATAAATCACTTATGACTTATCCGAGTTCACATAACTGGCATAGGGAACAGCACTAAGGTGATAACCTGAGGTTGTCTGATTCTGATGGTCCAGCGAAGAGGCCACATTTGGAGATGGAGACAATTATCAGGCTGCCTGTTTTGTTCTAAATTGTTCATTTTGCCTGATTCACTTTTATGTTGATGTCATCAAACTATTTTCTCATTTAAATTCCCACAATGATACCTGAGGACAAATTTATTAAAACACTGAACTTGAATTTATTAAAACACTTGCCTGGTGCACAATTTGTATTTGAAATGTTTGGTGAATGAAGAAATGGCTGAATGGCCGAGAGGATGGACTTCCAGTCTTCCTCTTCCCTGCTTTTACCCACGGACATTCACTCATATCTACTCCCATTGTCTTTTACCTCCTCCGGATTCAAAATGCTTTAACTAAATTATTTTGCTTTTGTCTACGCAAAACATCCCACATGTTCCATTACTCACTTCTCTTTTTGCTCGTCTCGCACCAAATGATATTTTTACGTTTGTCTCAGTAGCAGCTAGTCAGCGACCACCTTAAAAACAGGTATTAGTGCTGTTATCAACTTTTGTATCACAGTGTTTGTAATAGAAAACCTGCTCAATAATTTTTTTTCAACTAATGAAAGTTAAAACATTTGTTTAAAGTACCAGCTATATTTCACAAAGTTCATACCTAGTGCAATTGGTTTACATTTGAATAAAAAATATATATATAAAACTTGTCTCAGTCACTTTGGACTGCTATAATGAAATATCAGACTGGTAGCTTAAAAACTATTGAAATTTACTTCTCACAGTTCTGAAGGCGGGAAGTCCAAGATCAGGATGTCAGCATGGTTGAGATCTGGTGAAAGTCCTCTCATTGTAATCTCACTTGGCAGAGAGCAGAGAGAGGAAGCTGGCTCTCTGGTTGATGCCTTTATAAGGGCACTAATCCCATCATTAGGGCTCCACCCACCCTCATGATCTCATCTAATCTTAACTTACTCCAAAGGCCCCATCTCCCAGTACTATCACATTCATAGGTAGGGTTTCAACATGCCAATTTGGAAGGCTAGGATACATTCAGTCCATAACAAAACTATGTATGTGATATGTTATATACTTTAATATTTTATTATGCTATATGTCTACACTATAAACATATATTTATGCTTTATTTATATTCACAGCAATTACAATCTTCATCTATATAGAGTATTGCAATTAATGATGAAATAGAATAGGGATATTAAAATATCAAAATAATTTATATAAACACAACCTGAAAAGTACCAATATATTTAGTTCTTACTAAAAGTTTTCAAATTTAATTAGACATTTAAAACTTTTATTTAGCTGCATATATTTGAGAGCACTTCATCAGTAACCACTTCAAATGCTTAAAGTGCAATAATTAATTATCCCTTCCTCACCAAATGGCTCAGTAAATGAGCCTTGCTCTTCCTCTTCTGTAAATGCAACCCTAAGTGGGTGAAGTTCACATGACATCTTAGCAGCCAATTGTTTTTTTTTTAAATGGAAGGAGTGTATTTTAAAATATTTTTCTAATAATTTCTTTAAATACATTATTTTAAAGAGAAAATATTAATACCAATGGATATCTGAGAGACAGGTGCAATGTTCAGTTGAACCACCATGTATTATAGGCCGAGTTTTCTATTTCATTCTCTTTGAATGTCTGCCTACGTAATTTTACCCATTTGTACATTTTTCTACATGCATAAATAGAGTCTTTTACTAAATTAGACATGTAAACTTGAGGCCAATTCCTTGCTCTAGGTCTTAGTTTATTTGTTGTATAAAGTTATATCCATTTTGGAGAGCTGTTAAATTGATTTAATGTAAAGTCCTTAGCATAGTGCTGGACACATTGGATATTCAAGTGATGAGATCCCTCCCCTACAGCTACATCAATTAGCAGTTCTATATCTATTCATATTTATACTGTCCAAGGATGGACAAGATAGTGTACTGGTGGCTTGCATAAATCTAATAATGAAAAGTTAACTGGTATAATACAAGTTCTTTAGCCAAAGGCTTGAGCTTCAAACCACAGTTATGACTGTAAAGGATCAACTCATGATCAACGTCATGTGTTTCTCCTTTTGCCAAATTCCTGTATAAATTGCTCTTTCCTCAAGTATCTAAATTCAGTCCCAATTCTCTTTGTCTCCTCAGCAGATAAAATTAGTATGTCTTTTACAAAAAAAGTTTCAGGTGACATAATATGAACTCCATGAACTTTCTACTCTTCAGCCTGAGGCTGTCTGTCAATTTATCCTTATTTACATGCACAGTATGTTCTACACTGTTGAGCCCATTTTTGTCTCTTCTCCAGATTAAAAAAAAAATTGCTTGCATTGTCAGTATAAGCCACAAAACATCCTCTAATGAGAAATAATGAATGTATCTCACCAGTCAAGAATATTAACAGAATAGAAAAAAAGTAGGGATTTTTTTCTATAGTTATTTAGTCTATAATTGAAAACAAAATTTCAATCATTTTTTTTTTCACTTAGATCTTTGCTCACAGTGATATACAGTGATGCTCTAACTTGGCTGCTCCCTCTGTTCATGATTTTAGCCAGGTAGGACAGATTTATGGCAGAGGTCTGAACTATAAATTAAAATCTGCCATGGTTAATCTGATAAATGTTCCACAGAGCTGGCACAATCGTGTCCTTATAAGAGAAGCAATACTCTCCACTGCGTATGTGTTTGTTCTGTGGAAACCATGACTGTATTCAAAGCCTTAATTGAAAATGTATCTAAAATGTAATCATGTGTAAAAATTGTTTTAAAAGCGTATTTTTAGAAAATACAGTTCAGATAAATTATATTTCTTTCCATAGGCTACAACCTGTAGAAAACAGGAAAATCGGCCAGCAAAAATTGGGGCATGACTAGACTCAAAAATGAGATGCCCTGATAGGTTTGCCTGCCAGCAGTGTTGCAGTTCTGACTAGCAGATGATCATTTGGCACCTTAGAACATGGGAATGATTGACTCTACACGACCAACCTTTCACAGATCCTAAACTGGTGCAGGTAGAGGTAGGTAATTACTGCAGCTACCCAAGGGGAAAAGCGGGAGCAGGTGTTGGGCTGCCAGCTCAGCTCGAGTTTCAACTCATTTCAAATATAAATGTAGCTCGTGGTAGAAGCCAAGAAATTTGGGTCTGTTGAGACTTTTGCCATCTCAATTTGGGGGATTATAATTGAGTTTTTGCCCCTCTGACCTGATTCTTTCTAATGCATTGCCTACACGGGGAACTTTACATTTTAACTTTTCTCTAAGCTCTTTGTGTTTTTGTTGAGTCACTGAGGATAGAACTCACATGCTGTTTCAGTAACAACTGACAAATCTGTCTTTTGAGAGATTTACTGCATCAGCTAGCTTGACAGAGAGCTGATCACCGAAAAGATAGATCTATTTGCTTCATGGAGTTCTTTATGCTCGGTTACAGCTAGAGAAGGACTGGAGTGGGGGAGGCGGGTGAGTAAGTGCAAAAGAAAGTGATTTTTTTTTTAATGGGCAAATTAAAATGATGAGAAAGAACCTAGGTAGGAAAAAATGATATTTTTTTTTCTTTAAAAAAAAAAACTAGTAGGAAAAATGTAATCATCAAGTACTCAATGTGATGAATCCTGATT
This sequence comes from Camelus bactrianus, assembly GCF_048773025.1. NCBI lineage: Eukaryota > Metazoa > Chordata > Mammalia > Artiodactyla > Camelidae > Camelus > Camelus bactrianus. Next base: position 43,329,742 of record NC_133539.1, read on the forward strand.
TATTACTCACAATGTTCTCTTGCGTCTCAGGGTCATTCACCGCCTTCTCTTGTTCGTACTTATTGATATGTGTGTGCACGTTGTACATTCCTGTAAAGATGTCTCATCTTCCAAGCACTTGTCTTACTGACTCTGAGGCTTGTCTTCTTAAAGGTCAAATTTGGGCACTGGAGGGTGTTTAGTTGTTAACTTTTCTGTTTAGCTATTCTTAATGGGAACCAAAAAGTGTGCTCTCTTAAAAGCATCACGTGTTTTCCTATTTTTGTAACCAGAAACTACTGAGCATAACTGGCCTTTTCTAATGACACAGAGATACTACTATGAGCACATTGCCTTAAACTGTTGCACCTATGAATTTTCACAGCCTACTGCGGAATCTAGAACCATTTGCCCTACAATAAATGGATGTGCTTCACAAAGTTCTTTCATGTTTAAACAGGTATTTATTTTGTTACTTCAATTTCAGGCAGTAGATTTTTCACTTCTTACAACTGCTTTAAAACTGCTTCTTCCTGCACCCACTAATTTGCCCCGTGCCACACGCTCTGGCCTGCGAAAAGAGATATTTGCCTTCGTAGAATTGTGTGCAAAATTATCTTTGAAAATCTCATCTAAGAGTTAACCACAAGAAGTTTGTGCATTAGTTTATTGCTAAGAGGAATTTTTTTGTGTTTTATTCTGGATTCCAGTCATATTCCAGATAGTCAAGGTTTTTGAATATCAAACCTTAAAAAGTGATATATTAATCTTTTTTGTGTGTTTTTGCTACAATCCTTTTGATTTAAATTTATTTCATTTGACATCATTTCCTACTTGGATTTTCCCTCATTCCCTGAGATAAAATTGATATTTTATCTTCCAACTCCCAGAGGTCTAATCTGTTATATTGGCTAGATGACTGTCTGGCATTAATTTATGTGAGAAAATTACTCTGCTTGAGTCCTATAAATTTTCTCTTAGCGTTATTTTATGTATCTACCAGATTCTATTATGATTAAGGCTAACATAGTCTTTTTTTCTTATGTAGCATATATTAAACAGAACTTAAATAGCCTAATTCATTTTTCATACATAATTTATAACTTCCAAATTCTAATTTATAACTTTCAATTTCTGTGATCATTTTTGGAACACAATTGCCAATCAAGAGGAGATTCCTAGAATAAGAAAATAATGAAACTTAAAGAGGTCCCAGGGAGTTTTAAAGACATGAAATTTCTAATTTTATATATCATTACTGATATATTGACATGTGTATTTTCTGGGAGTGGTTTCAGAAATTTTGTCATTGCATAGTAATCTTACCACAAGTATTTGGATTATATAGATTATAATTCCAGTCTCGCCTTCATCACTTATAAGTGTGTATCTTGAGAACCTGAATCAGTTGTCTAAGGGTCCATTTCTCCTCCATAAAATGATGGTAGTATTTACTTTAGAGAGTGAGATGATTTGTACAAACACCTAGCAACACACTGCCTAAATGGTGGTTGCTCAATAAATTATATTTTTATTATCTGGCTGTTTCAAGTCTTCTCTACTATTACTTATACTCTGTTTATATATTTTATTCTTAGTGGATTTGAAAAAAAAAAATAGGTAAGCATTCCCCAAAATAACCCTTTGATGTCTATTGATCAAACTTGAGCTATCCTTTTGACTCTTCTTCAGCCATGATTACTTCTTTACTTTTAATTTCTTGTCATCAGTCTCTTTTCAATATAACCCCTAGGACATCACATAGATTCAGGTGCATTTGTGGAATTTGGAGCAAGGTACTTATTAAATCTGTGACTTTGGGCTGGATGTGTAAACTTAGGTGCTTCTGTAATCTCACATGTGAATGGAGATAAGAAATACCTACCTTGTAAGTGTTGTAAAGGTTAAATAAGTTAATATATGTGAAAGTTCGTAACACAAAGCCTCCCAAATTGGGACATTCACAAACAGCACTTTTCTTCTTGTAGGTGTGCTTGGGGCCCTGCAGCAAGTTCCACACAAAGCAGACACTAAGGATTCCCTGTCCTGAGGCACCTCTTATTCCTATGATTTCTTCAGAGCCTTTCTCATTTGTGACTTTACAAATCCTTTTCCTACAGTGTATTATTCTAATGCTTTAACCTGGTTAGTCATTGGCCTCCTTCCACAGCTATGATTTCTATTCCCCTCCTGATTATGTTTGGTTATTTTTTTGTTTTTTTTTTAAATAATGTGATGGTCACTGGATATCATAGAGCTCTCTGGATCTGTTAGAATCTTATCCTTTTTTTCTTTCTTTTTTTTTTAAATTGAAGTATAGTCAGTTAACAATGTTGTGTTAACTTCTGGTGTACAGCACAATGTTTCAGTCATCCATATACACACACATATTTCTTTTCATTACAGGTTGTGGCTTTATCACACTGATCACACTCGATCTCTTCTGATTATACTATTTTTGATAGTTTGGGCTAAACTGCTTCTTTTGTCCAATCTAGAATTACCCATACTCAACATAGTCTAACTAGTCATAAAATTATTCAAGTGTGGACAGCCCAGTAGTGACCAGCACTTAGAACACATTTTTTCTGTCTCAAATTCAATTCCTGCATTCTTGAAGTCATAGTACTCATCCAGATGAGGCACTTTCAAACGGGAAAACTAGAATTCATTTATAAAAATTTTAAGGGAATAATAACTAGTGTAGAAATTGCCACATAAGGAATGGTAGAAAGAATTGAAATTGCCTTTTATGTTAAAATAAATATTTAAAGGAGATATAAAGACTTTTCAGGTACCTAATAAGGCTGCCGTATGGAAACAACCACTTTTCTCTTTCTCTAATACCAGAAAATGGGATTAAGTCGTATGAATGAAAATGAAGGATTTCAGGTAAAGGAAAAAGCACAATATGAAAAAAAACAATAGAAATGGAAACATGGTAAGGAATTCCTTGTTACTAAAGATACGAAGCAGAAGATGAACAATCCTTCCTTCTTCCTGATTCCACTACACGGGGATGAGTTGTGGAGCATATAGAGAGGGAATTAATGCCAAGAGCAGATTGTTAGGGTAGTAAGGTACATCCAAAGCCAACATTCTCCAATCACAGTTGACCTTTAGACATAGGACACAAAGAGAGACTTCTTCCAAGAAAATGGCATATGGGTTCCATATATATGGATACATTTAATTAATAAAAATGTAACTAAGAGTAGTTATGTATCAACCTAATGGTAGACTGTACAGAGAATAGGTATAACATTCAGGGTATGACTTCTAATAAAAGTCAACGATTGCAAACATTTTTTTAGACTGGGATAATAAAGGCTCACCCTTAGAAGCAAATTTTATATTCACTGGGATTGTGTCTATGTACATGGCATTTTCTACCAGGTGAGTTTTGATACTCAGCTATGACCTTTAGCTTTATTCTGTGCTTACTCCTTCTGTGATTAATAAAGGAAAGCAAGTTACAACACTTGACGTGCTCCAGCCTTGAAATGATTCCAGAAAATATGCCTTGTAACAAAACATACATGTTTTGTAGAACATTTGCTATTCGTAGTATTACTAACAAATAATAGTCACAATCTACATATAAACAATTATACATAAACCACTTAATCAGTGATTGATATCATTTGTGAAACATTTTTATAAAAATATTAAAATATTTCTACAAACCTGATATATAAAATCATAGGCATTATTAGTTTATAAGCCAGAAAGCTGATATTGTTTGGAAATTGAATGAGTACCTCACTATCACTTACAACATTGCAGTCTGGGAGAGGCCAGAATCTGGAAAGACACCTGGAAAGTGCTCCAGGGGCACTGCAGCTGAGAAGACTTTGGCTAATAGGAAAAGCCTGGAGGAGGCTGGGTGGGGAGAAGGATTTTGAGTTTCTCCGACTTAGGGTCTGGTGATTTCACTTATACAATAACACTATTCAGGAAAATGTCAACTACCACACCTGTATTTTAAAGGCTCAGGGGTGTCCTGGGTTACTGAGGAGATTGTTGATACAATTAGCTCCAATAGGGTACAGACAGTTGTCAGCTCTGTTAGTGACAAATGGGTTTTCTCCAAGCTGTTATTGATGGGGGATTCTGGCAAGAGAGAGAGACACTTTAAATCTGTCTGTCTATTTACCTACCTACCTACCTACCTACCTATCAATCATCTAGCTATGTAATCTACCATCTATCTGTCCAGCTAACTATCATTACAGCATAGTGTTCTCTTGGATAGAAAAAAAAAAAGCAAAAACAAAAACTGGTTTAGCTCTCATGAAATTCTGTGGTACTGGCAAGTACCACGGGGAAAATGTACTTCTTACATCTCTGACTGTGGGAAGCCTATTGACTACCCCAACTACTGTGCCCTGAAATCCATCATTGTGTTCATGTTGAGGACCCACTTCCCACCGGCTGCTGTCAAGCAGTAACTGAGCATGGCGGGGATACTAAGATGGACACATTCCTGAGAAATGAGGGACAGCCCTGATGACAGATTTTGACTTTGGAGAGGCTCCATCAGCCCTGCTGAATATTCATAGTCCAAGCTGCCATCTAAGAAGCTTTCTCCATCCCCTGTCTCTTTCACAAGAGTCAGACCTATATTGCAGACAGAAGGCTCCTGGCTCAATTCCCCCTCTTTTTTTTTTTTTGACATACTTTCACCTAATAAATCCTTTGGTTCTTCCTCCTGTCTTGAGATCTGCTTCTTGGAGAATTGGACTAATACAAGCAATGGATGACTGTTTCCTGACAGGCAGAAGATGAGACATGGTTGTCAGATAAAGGTGTAGTTGAGGGCTTTGAGTTTCAGAAGACAGGCCTTTGGAGCTTACATGTCAGAAGGGCCTTTACAGTGATTGTGGATAACAACATCTTGCTTAATGCATACCTGTCTGGGAGAGCAGAGAGACTTTGATATTGCTTAGTTTAAACTTCTTTAATCATGTAATGGAGATGTAAGTGTGCAAGCTAACCACTTTGGCACACTTAAGAGTCTTATGTGTATATATACCACACCCACTGTGTGTTTCTAGAATTATGAATAGGGAGAATATAACACAAAGTTTTTATATGGGATACAGTGCAACCTTCCAAAGATTTGCTTTGTTCTAAATATCAGAGGTTAAGCATAGATTTTTTTAAAAAGCTAACTGCTAGTTATTGTACAAGTTGTCCAGGAGTGGAGGAAGATTATGAAGGAAACACTGTTAGTGCTGTGAACAGTGGAGGTAGGCTTCCATTTGCTATAGATACTTATTTTCTCCACAAATAAATTTTCCTGCAACACCTTGATTTTATGCAGATGCAAATGCTAAAGTGGGGCAGGAAAAAGCAATCACTCATCAAACACACAGATTTTGGAGTTTTATTATTTTTTAAATATTTCCCATAGTTATTCTTTGGCTCCACATGTCTAATTTACCCTGTACTTACCCTAGTTTTTGCAGCATTTATAGTAAATTATAAAATTCTTGGATTAATTTAGAGCTTAAAGAATTTGTGAATTCATTTTATTAGCTGTATTTTTCTGATGGCTTCATTTTTAAGTGATCAGTTAAGAATTTAGTGGCAAGAATTTATAATTTTGAACTGACATCATTTGTGGGGAAAATGAAAGCATGTTATTTGGTTATCAGAGATGCATAAAGGCAGCATGCTGAATTTCTTAGCTCGACAACTCAATGTCTATTTCTTAACATACTTTCAAAAGGAGCGTGGCAATCTGTTAACTGCCAACCTTTAGATTTAGTATAAAGAAGGCACATTAAAATAAGGTGAAGATAATAGGAAATGTTCTCGATGAAGCCCAAATTGCTCTGTTACATAAAGAATGTAATAATGATAAAAATCAAAGAAATATAATCAGAGGCTCTAATTCCATGCCACCTAGACATTCCTGTGGTATTCATCTCATTCAAGTTCTGCATACTTCTGGTTCTACTATATTTCTCCCAAACACTTTACTTGAAAGTAAGGACAAAACATATCAATTTTTTTGACATTCCTGAAGGGAACTAGCAAAATTCTTAAGTTCTTTCCTAACATCTGCCTTGCTTGTATCCTTGGCAGCACTGTTGCTTACTGGAAGCACTGGTGCGTTTGCCTTGGCTGAAGTACCACATCAAGTTCTGTCATTCAACTTAAAGAATTCTTCAAGATCTAGTAAAGCAAACAATAGGAATATACAAGAAGAATGTTCTCAAACTTGAATCTTAAGATTACAGTAGAGGAGCCTAGGAAAGTATTTCACCAAATATGGGGGGGGGGGGGATGACAGCCAGAAAAGCAAAGTAGCCTGGGGCAGAGTGAACAGAGAGAGAAGGGTAACACAACAGGAGAGAAAGCTGGAGAAGTACGAGCAACCATATGATGTAGGGCCTTTTAAGTCATAATACGGATTTTGGTTTTTCCTCAGTGATATGAGAAGTCACTGGGAGATTCAGACCAGAAGAGTAATATCAGATTTACATATAAAGAAGATTATTCTGGTTGCTATATTGAAGATAACCTGTAAGAAGCCAGTTAGAAAGTGAGAGATGCTGGTGATTTTGACCAAGCTGGTGAGAGAAGTCTCATTCGAAGTGATGGAATTCTGGATGTATTAAAGGTAAAGTAAGTAGGATTTCTGACTGATCAAACTGAAATTAGAGACTTAGGGAGAACTTGAACTTGGCACCAGTGTTTTGGCCCAAGCAACTAGAATAGAGTTATTTTAACTGAGGTGGAGTAGTTCTGAAAAGAAGTCAGTTTTGGACATACTAAGTCTGAGATCTGTATTGGACATTTCAATGGTAAGTGTTGAGTAAGCAGCTGGATATTTGGTTCTGAAATTCAGAAGTGATAGAGACGAGGCCAAGATGGCAGAGTACTAGGACGCTCGTAGCTCACCCTCTCCCATAGATACACCTAGACTCACATCCACGGACCCACTCAGCCAACCAGAGCACCTGTGGAACTCTGACAGAACATTGTCCCCTTCAAAAGACAAAGATGCCAAAAATCTGGTAGGAGAAAGGAAAAAAAGAAAGACGAAAAGGCAAAACAGTGCGGGACTGGTCCCGCGGGGAGGGAGCAGCAAAGGAGAACTGGCGCTTGTTCGCTGGGTCTCCCCCTCTCCAATGGCGAGGCCAGTGGGACAGAGGGGGAGCCTCCGAGGCTCAGATCTGTACGGAGCAGCCCTTGACCTTGACCGACAGAACTTAGTTAAACGAGCACAGAGGGTCCCTGCGACACCCAGCCCAAGACCTGAGCTGGGAGCCGGGACAGGCTGCCCGAGCTGGGCGGAGGATGGGGACGGCTGCACTGAGGCAGCCCCGGGGGACTGCAGGGGCTACGCAACGTGGATGAGTGGGTGCACAGGGCAGAACAACCTGGGCCCTCCATGAAACAGCACGGCTGATGCGCCCTGGCGGGAAGGGTTCATATCCCCATCTCTGAAAATCCACGGAAGGTTTTCAGCGAGGAGAGGCGGGGCTCAGACGCAGCCACCATACCCTCCGGTGCTTGGCACCCAGGTGGAGGCGGGGGCGAAACATGAATTTGCATCTAGGGGATCGGCAGCCTCAAAGGCCAAACGGTTATGTGTTTGTAACCCGAGTCATGGAGCAGGGGCGGGGCTGTTCCGTGGTCTTAGCTGGCCCGCCTGCGGAGCGCTGACGGGGCGGAACCATGGAGTGACTGGCGCCAGGAGACAGCGGGTGGCCCCCAGCCTTTCCAGCAGGAACGCTGTGCTGGGAGGGGCTGCGATCTGCTTGCCGACAGGCACTGGGAACAGCACAGACGAGGATGGAGACGGAGGGCCTCTGGAAACAGCAAGCCGAGCTCACAAAACAGGGTGAAGACAGAAAGACGTCTCATTAAGAGCACACGGTCTCCAGGAGAACACCCTCTCCCCCCCTTTTTTAAAAATCTGTTTCTACCTGTTGTATTTTCTATTACCTTCTTAATTTTTATGTTTTCAACAATTATATATCCTCCCAGTTTTAATCCCTTTACAATTTTTCTTTTAAAATATTATTAGTATTTTAAAAAATCCACATGGTGTCATTTTTCTCTCTCTTGGTTTTGATCTCCTGTTATTGATTATAAATAGGTTTCAAATATTGTTTTTTGATCTTTTCTCCTTTTTTTTTTTTTAAGGGTTTTTAGGGAAAAAAAAGATGTCTCAATTTGAAAGCTAGTCCGATTCAAATTTCGCTTCTATAATTGATTATACACTGTTTTCAAACCTTTTTTTCTCCCTTCTTTTAAAATTCTCTTTCTCAAGCTCTCCTTTTTTTATTTTTTAAGATTTATTCCTACATAGGCATTAGATAGATAAATAAATAAACTCCTTTAAGGACCACAATAGATAACTGATACTCCATAAGCCACAGTGCCAGAGAGATATGAGCAAGATGAAGAAGCAGAGAAACCATTCCCAATTAAAAGAACAAGAGAAATCCCCTGAAAGCATGTCAAGGAAATAGACATTGATGGCCTACTAGATCAAGATTTCAAAGAAAGGAATGATCAAAGTACTGAAGGAACTAAAAGACATAGTGTTTAGAGATATAAAATATGTCAAAAATGAAACTGAAGCTATAAAGAAGAGCCAAGTAGAATTGGTAAACTCATTGGCTGAGATGAGAACAGATCTAAAGGCTGTGCAAAGCAGACTAGATAATGTAGAGAAACAAATTAGTGACTTTAGAAGATAGGACAACAGAAAGCACCCAATCAGAACAACTGCAAGATAAACAAATAAAAACAAATGAAAGCAACATAAGGGACCTATGGGATAATATAAAGCATGCCAATCTTTGCATAACTGGGGTCCCAGAAGGGGAAGAAAGATCAAAGGGGATTGAAAAGGTTCTTGAAGAAATAATGACTGAAAATTTCCCAAACCTAAAGAAGGAATCAGATATCCAAATACAGAAAGTTCAAAGGGTCCCAAACAGGAAGAACCCAAATAGACTCACACCAAGACATATCATAATCAAGATGGCCAGAAGCAAGGAGAAAGAAATGATCCTCAAGGCAGCAAGAGAAAAGCAAAGAGTGAGTTACAAGGGAACCCCCATAGGGCTCTCAGCTGATTTCTCTACACAAACACTACAGGCCAGAAGGGAGTGGCAAGATATATTCAAAGTCCTGAATGAAAAAAAGATGCAGACTAGGATACTCTATCCAGCAAGGCTATCCTTTAGGATAGAAGGACAGATAAAGAATTTCATGGACAAGCAAAAACTACAAGAGTTTAGCAACACTAAACCCATGCTAAAAGAAATATTGAAAGGTCTACTCTAAATACAAAAGCAGCAGGATGCTACAGAAATGAGAAACTCATAACTGGAAAGGTGATAACTTTTGTTCTCAGTAGGATGGGTTCGAGATACAGTAATGGGCTAATAGACTTACAGAAAAGGGTAACCACAAGCCAAAAACTTACAAGGGAGTCACAAAACCTAAATAAAATCCATGATAATACAAAGGAAAATTACCAAACCACAAAAGGAAGAAGAAAGGAACAAAGAGGAAATACCAAATCAACTGCAAATATAAGTTCAAAATGGCAATAAACACACATCTATCATTAATTACTGTAAATGTTAATGGACCAAATGCTCCAGTCAAAAGACATAGAGTGGCAGACTGGATAATAAAGCAAGAACCTTCAGTATGCTGCATACAAGAGACCCACTTTAGGGAGAAGGACACATATAGATTGAGAGTGAAAGGATGGAAAAGGATATTCCATGCAAATGGAAAAGCCGGAAAAGCCAAAAAAGCAGGTGTTGCAGTACTGATTTCAGACAAAATAGACTTTAAAATAAAGGCCATAAAGAAAGATAAAGAAGGACATTTTATAATGATTAAAGGAGTGATACATGATGAGGATATTATACTCGTTAATATATATGCATCCAATATAGGAGCACCTAAGTACATAAAACAGTTACTAACAGAGATAAAGGGAGATATTGATGGGAATACTATCATAGTTGGAGATTTTAACACCGCATTAACATCACTAGACAGATCTTCCAGACAGAAAATAAATAAGGAAACAGAGAAATTAAATAATAAAATAGAAATATTAGATTTGGTGGATATTTTCAGAGCATTACACCCCCCTCCCAAAATAGGATATACATTCTTTTCAAATGCACATGGAACATTTTCTAGGATTGATCACGTACTTGGGCACAAAAGAAACCTCAACAATTTTAAGATAGAAATTATCTCAAGCATCTTTATTGACCACAATGCCATGTAACTAGAAATCAACAACAGAGAAACAAAAGAGAAAGGAAAGCATGGAGATTAAACAATATGCTATTAAAAAACCAATGGGTCAATGAGGAAATCAAAGCTGAAATTAAAAAATACCTTGTGACTAACGAAAATGAAAGCAGAACCACACAAAATTTATGGGACACAGCAAAGGCAGTGCTAAGAGGGTAGTTTATAGCGATACAGGCCTTCCTCAAAAAAGAAGAACAATCTCAAATAAATAATTTAACCCACCAACTAAAAGAACTAGAAAAAGAAGAACAAAAAACCCCAAAAGGCAGCAGAAGTAAGGAAATTATAAGGATCAGGGAGGAAATAAATAAAATAGAGATTAAAAATACCATAGAAAAAAATCAATCAAACCAAAAGCTGGTTTTTTAAAAAAATAAATAAAATCGACAAACCTCTGGCCAAACTCACAAAGAAGAAACAAGAGAGAGCATAAATTAGCAAAACAAGAAAGGAAAATGGAGAAATCACAACAAATAAAATAGAAATATGAGATATCATAATATTCTCATATGATATTAGAATATTATGAAAAACTACATGGAACCAAACTGGATAACCTAGAGGAGATGGACAAGTTTCTGGAAACATACAGTCCACCAAAACTGAATCAAGAAGAAACTGACCATTTGAACAAACTGATCACTAGAAATGAAATCAAAATAGCAATTAAAAAAACCTCCCTACAAATAAAAGTCCAGGACCGGACGGCTTCACTGGGGAATTCTACCAAACATAAAGAAGAACTCATACCAGTCCTTCTCAAACTCTTCCAGAATATTGAAAAGGAAGGAATACTCCCAAACTCATTCTATGAAGCCACCATCACCCTGATACCAAAACCAGGCAAAGACACTACCAAAAAAGAGAATTATAGGCCAATATCACTGATGAACATAGATGCCAAAATCCTCACCAAAATATTAGCAAGTAGAATCCAATAACACATAAAAAAGATTATACATCATGAGCAAGTGGGGTTCATACCAGGGACACAAGGGTGGTTCAACATATGCAAATCAATCAATGTAATACATCACATCAACAAGAGAAAGGACAAAAACCATGTGATCATCTCAATAGATGCAGAAAAAGCATTTGATAAAATTGAACACCCATTTATGATAAAAACTCTCACCAAAGTGGGTACAGAGGGAACATATCTCAACATAATAAAAGCTATATATGATAAATATATGATAAACCTACAGCCAGCATAGTTCTCAATGGTGAAAAACTCAAAAGCTTCCCACTAAAATCTGGAACAAGACAAGGATGCCCACTATCACCACTCCTATTCAACACAGTCTTGAAAGTCCTAGCCACAACAATCAGACAAGAGAGAGAAATTAAAGGGATCCAAATTGGAAAAGAAGAGGTAAAAGTGTCACTATATGCCAATGACATGTTACTATAGATAGAAAACCCTAAAAGGTCCACACAAAAACTACTAGAGCTGATCAAAGAATTCAGCAAAGTAGCAGGTTACAAGATTAACGTTCAAAAATCAGTTGCATTTCTTTATACTAATGACGAACCAACAGAAAAATAAAGTAAAGAAACAATCCCCTTTAAAATAGCACCGAAAGTAATAAAATACTTAGGAATAAATCTAACCAAGGAGGTGAAAGAATTATACACAGAAAACTATAAATCATTGATGAAGGAAATTAAAGAAAACTTTAAAAAATGGAAAGATATCCCATGCTCTTCGATTGGAAGAATCAATATTGTTAAAATGGTCACACTGCCCAAGGCAATCTACAGATTTAATGCAATCCCTATCAAATTACCTAGGACATATTTCACAGAACTAGAACAAATCATAATACAATTTATGTGGAACCATCAAAGACCTAGAATTGCCAAAGCATTACTGAAGAAAAAGAAAGAGGCTGCAGGAATAACTCTCCCAGACTTCAGACAATACTATAGAGCTACAGTAATCAAAACAGCATGGTATTGGTACAAAAACAGACATATAGACCAACAGAACAGAATAGAGAGCCCAGAAATGAACCCACAAACCTTTGGTCAACTAATCTTCGAAAAAGGAGTCAAGAATATACAATGGAATAAAGACAGTCTCTTCAGCAAATGTTGTTAGGAAAACTGGACAGCAGTATGTAAAGTGATGAAGTTAGAACACTCCCTTACACCATACACAAAAATAAACTCAAAAAGGATCAAAGACTTAAACATAAGACAAGATACAATAAACCTCCTAGAAGAAAATTTAGGCAAAACATTATGTGACATACATCTCAAAAATGTTCTCCTAGAACAGTCTACTCAAGCAATAGAAATAAAAGCAAGAATTAAACAAACAGGAACTAATGAAACTTACAAGCTTCTGCACAGTAAAGGAAACCATAAGGAAAACAAAAAGACAACCTATGGAATGGGAGAAAATTTTTGCAAATGAAACTGACAAAGGCTTGATCTTCAGAATATATAAGCAGCTCATATGACTCAATAAGAAAAAAATAAACAACCCAATCCAAAAATGGGCAGAAGACCTAAAGAAGCAATTCTCCAAGGAAGACATACAAATGATCAAAAAGCACATGAAAAAATGCTCAGTATCACTACTTATCAGAGAAATGCAAATGAAAACTACAATGAGGTATCACCTCACACCAGTCAGAATGGCCATCATTCAAAAATCCACAAATGACAAATGCTGGAGAGGCTGTGGAGAAAAGGGAACCCTCCTACACTGCTGGTGGGAATGCAGTTTGGTGCAGCCACTATGGAAAACAGTGTGGAGATTCCTCAAAAGACTAGGAATAGACTTATCATATGACCCAGGAATCCCACTCCTGGGCATATATCCAGAAGGAACCCTACTTCAGGATGACACCTGCACCCCAATGTTCATTGTAGCCCTATTTACAATAGTCAAAACATGGAAACAGCCTAAATGGCCATCAACAGGTGACTGGATAAAGAAGAGGTGGTATATTTATACAATGGAATACTACTCAGCCATAAAAACTGACAACATAACACCATTTGCAGCAACATGGATGTTCCTGGAGAATGTTATTCTAAGTGAAGTAAGCCAGAAAGGGAAAGAAAAATACCATATGAGATTGCTCATATGTGGAATCTAAAAAACAAACAAAGCATAAATACAAAACAGAAACAGACTCATAGACATAGAATAAAAACTTGTGGTTGCCAAGGGGGTGGCGGGTGGGAAGGGATAGATGGGATTTCAAAATTGTAGAATAGATAAACAAGATTATACTGTATAGCACAGGGAAATATACACAAGATCTTATGGTAGCTCACAGAGAAAAAAAATGTGACAATGAATATATATATGTTCATGCATAACTGAAAAATTGTGCTCTACGCTGGAATTTGACACAACATTGTAAAATTATTACAAATCAATAAAAAATGTTTTAAAAAAGTGATATAAAGTTGGGGATTATTGACATAAAGATGGTGTTTAAAGACATGAGACTAGATGAATTAGAATAGAGAGAAGAGCCAAGGACTGAGGCCTGGAACAATCCAACTATTATTGGTTTGGGGAAATCAACGAAAGAAACTAAGACAAATGGTCAGAGATGTAGGGGGAAGTGCAGGACTTTTGTGAAAGACAAAAGAGGAAAGTGTTTTACGGTGAAATGCTTACCAACACCAAATGTTGCTACTAGGTCAGATAAGATAAATGCTGAGAGATAACTATTAGATTTGAAACATGAATGTTACTGGTGAGCATATAATTGACTATAAATCTTAAAAAGGGGAAATTCCCATTACTAAACTATCAATATGTCTTATCTTAATTTTCATTTAGTGATAAATTAGCTGGCATACAGGAAGATACGGGCTTACTCAATAGGAAAATAAAAGGCAAAATCAAAACTTTTGGCTTTTTGTGTAACACTCATATATGACTAAATTAAAAATAAAATAATATAAAATAGTAGAATAAAAAGAGAAGAAATATACTTTAAAATTTTCCTTATCTGGGTATATAAATATTCAAATTTTATTTTATACCTGTGTGGAAACAATCTGGGAATTCATTTATTTTGGCAAAACATCTGGAAATATTGGTTTTGTTTTTGTTTTTGTTTTTCCAATTATTTTATTGTGATGTGGAAGGAATCTTGTTTATTATATCGGATACTTTAGAGGCTTCCTAGGATCCTATTTGTTACCAAGTATAAATGTCATCATGAATGTCATTTGCTGATATTAAGCATAGCAACATGCACCACTGAAGAGAATAATCTCATGTTTAATTAGAGTAGGAGGTTCTCTGGAACGATCAGCCAGCTGTCTGCTTCTAACCATGATGTTAAAAAAGAACTGAATTAGAAGAATGGTCAATGCTAGAAATAACTAAGTAGCATTAAGTAATCTAAAAATTGGGAGATGTTCAAAGTTTAATGTCAACTTTCAAAACTGTCACTGTCACACACACCCCTTAACATCTAGTCTAATTTCAGCCTCTTAAAAACATAAAAAGCTTAACATTTTGTTGCCCTCATTGTCTCCATCAGAGTGCAAGAAGTAATTACCCTTCAGTGCCTTTCAATCTGTGACCTTCAGAGTCAAAGCCACAGTCAAACAGAGCTGTTATTTTTTTCCCTAAATCACCTGACTAATTGCTAAACACTATGTTTCACTCAGGCAAGATAAAATAGGCTAGAGAGGAGGATGAAAAAAAATTTTACTAACAGGTATCCTTAGAATTTGGGTGTCAATACAAAGAGCTTTTATGGTCTCAAAAGCTTTTTAGAAGCATTTCTTTGGTTCTGGTTTGTAGACAGTCACTATCTTGATTCATAAATGACAGGAAGTTGATATCATATTCTATTTCACCCTACACTAATTGGTAAAACTAAGAAAAATGCAAAATGGACATCTGTGATGTTTTAATCAGATGGAAATAATTATTTCTGAAGATAGCATGCTGCATTTCAAGATTTGCTTTAGGAACTAAAAAACACATAAAGACTTCTTTCAAATTGCTTCAATTTTGGTTTTTTAGTTGTATATACATTCCATGCCAGATCTTTTTAAATAGTCTATTACCATATAGGTTATTAATGTGATAGCTGAAGTTGGCAAGAATGTGCTACTATGCTTCATTTTTTCCAGCTCTGGAAAAGGGAGGAAATAACTAAAGCTTAGCCCAAACTTACATACAATCCTCTACTCAATATTTATGATGCAATATATGAAAAGGATTTATCTGTGACTATTCACTTAAGTATTATGGATTATATTTCATTAAACAAAATTATTTTCTCCCCCAAATATATTTTTTGCTTGACTTTTATAATATCTGAAAGTTTTATCATCAGTGGAATATTCAGGTTGGGCAAATTGGTCATTATCATTAAAGCACAAGTTAAATTTTTAGATTGGCTACCTAGCCACTTAATAGGGCTTTGGTATAGTGAGATGGGAATCAGGAGGGGTTTATTTCAGAGACACAGAGGACAGAATTGCTATTCATTTTGTTAGTCATTCTACTAAATTCAGGCTCTCTGCTGAAATGAGAAAAACCTCTCAAATGAATTATCTAGATAGGTACACAGGACTTTCATTAGCTGGTACACTGGCTATAATGCATTAATATGTATCTTATATCTCACTATATATATCTTATTAAAAAGAAGAAAAGCAACAACAATTACAGCAAGCAAACACTCATATTTCTGCTATAGGTCTGTAGTAACTCTCTCACACTTTTTTTAAAAACACTTTTTCTGAAGGCATTTTTCCTGAGATATAACTCACATATTGTATATTCTACCATTTAACATATACAATTAAGTGGTTTGGGATGTAGTCACAAAACTGTGCAGTGATCACCATAATCAATTTTAGAACCCCAAAGAAATCCCACACTTATTACTGGTAACTCCTCATTTACCCCCAAACTTTCTAGCTGCTGGCACTCACCAATCTACTTTCTATCTCTGTGGATTTGCCTATTCTGGATAATTTATATAAGTGTAATCATACAACATGTGGTTCTTTGTGACTAGAGTCTTTCCTGTAGCATAATGTTTTCAGCATATGTTGTAGCACGTTTCAGTACTTCCTGTGTTTACTGCTGAACATATTCCATTATGTGATATACCGCATTTTATTTATTCATTCATGAACTGATAGACATTGGGTTGTTTCCACTATTTGGCTATGGTGAGTAATGCCATGAACATTCATGACCACGTTTTTGTGTGTATGTATGTCTCTGTTTCTCTTGAGGAGAATTACTAGGAGTAGCACCACCGAAAGTAGAATTCTTGCGTAGAATATCTAGAAGCAGAATCGTTGGATCATAGGGTAACTTCATGTTTAAAACTTTTCAAAGAATTGCCAGACTGTTTTCCAAAACTGCTGCACCATTTTGTACTTCCAGTTGTAACGTATAAACGTTGAAAATTCTCCACATCCTCACCAGCATTTGCCTTTGTTGGCTATTGCCATTAAAGAAGTTATCTCACTGGGGGTTTGATTTACATTTCCCTAGTTACTCTTGCTTAGACCGAATATTTATGTCCCTCCAAAATTCACATGATAAAACCTGGTCCTCCAACGTGATGGTATTTGAAGCGGGAACTGTGGGAGATGTAACTTTGCTAGATATTGCCAGATTCCCTCCTTAGGGTTTGTACCACTTTGGATTCCAAACTGCAATGTATGAAAGTTCTGGTATCTCTGAATTTTTGCCATTCTAATAGGTTTCACACTGTAATTTTAATTTGCCTTTCTGTAATTATTAGTGAGACTTGAATCTTCATATTTTTGAAGGTTATTCTTATTTCTATTTCTGTGAGTTAGCTGTTTGTTTCTTGGCCCTCTTTTTCTGTAGAGTTCTTGATCATTTTTTCCCAGTTTCTAGAAACAATGTGTATAATTAGGGAAGCAAATCTTTTGTCTGAGATATAAACTGATAATATTTTTCCATAGTTTATCTTTTTTCTTTGCACTTTGCTTGTGTTATTTTTTTTGGCATGTAGAAGTTTTGTTTTGTTTTGTTTTGTTTAATGTAGCCACAATTATCAAGATTTCCTTTTAGAAATACTAAATTTGAGTCTCAGAGAGGACTTCCATGTTCCATCTTGGGACATATGACCTAACAGATCCCACGGTGTTGTAGGTTATTTGTGGTATATAAGGACCTTCTCTGAATATCTAAAGCCCTATTAGGGGAGATGCAGCACAGACCCTTAATGGCTCTGGAATAATGCCATCACATATTCATCAGATAAAGATGTACCATCTGAAAAGCAGCTTCTACTATGGGCCTAGTGCCTAAGCAGATACTGAGCACCTGCCATGGGACATCAAATGATTAAACAGTTAGAAATGGTCTACTAAATCATAAAGCCAGGTGAGCATATAGGTAAACCATGGTATGGTAGAGTGGCTTATTCAGAACTGGCCCTGAGCTGGCCCAGAGAACGTAAGTAAGTTATAAGAGAAGTGGTCATGGAACCCTAAGTCACCTCCCACTGTTTGAGCCTTTCTCTCGACATATACCTATAGCCCTATGGAGTGTTATCTACAACCAAGTAACGGAGTTGGAATAAAATTCTGAGCCTGGTTAATGGCTTAGATGGCTTGATATATTGGCGAAGGCTGACAATGGACTGTTGGTGTGGAAATGGTCCTGAAAGACAGTGTTGGCTTTGAGGAATATATGGAGTCATAACCTGGTGTGAAAGGAGAAGGGTCCTGAGTTAGCAACACAATGGAGCTTGTGGGCAGTTGAAAGAGCTTAGGTGGTAGATCAGGAATTTGGGAGGAGTGAAAATGGAAGAGTGAAGGCAAAGAAGTTGGAGAATCTGTGTAGCGGTAGTGGACAAAAAGCGTACAGATCATTATTTCTCACATCAGGCTGCTCTATGAAAGGTCACCTGTGTCTAAATTTTAGAACCTTTGAGCATAAACTGAATTTGAGTTTGTGGAACCCTGAAGGCCTATAAATCAGGCTCTCTCCCTTCTGAAGAGCATACCAAGTAATGGCTTTAACTCCCTTCTTTGATGTGTCAAAAATACAATCAAGTTTTCTACTTCTTTGTTTTTTTAATTGGTCTGCAAATGATTGACTCACTGCCCTTGCATATTTCTCTTTGTCTACCCACCTTTCCTCTTCAAGATCTCTTTTGGAGAATATTCACAGCTTGTTGATGTTGCTTTGTGGAATATTGTGCTAATTGGTCAGGTCACCCTAAACTTGTCTATTGCTGAATAAGAGATGAGTGACAAGATGCTTATGCCAATCAGTGATTTTTTTGTATAATCAGTATACAATACTGTGAACTCAATGAGCAATCCTGAGATAGCTAACTGTGCTGAATTACTCACATAAGTATATACCAGTGACACTGCTCAGATTCCAGAGGAGCAGTTGAAGAAAATAATGCCCATATTGGCACGGCCAGAGGATGAACAGATGGATTCCCACTGCCAGTCATGATTTGCCTGATATCTTGTTTCTTTCCTTATAAGAGGAAGGGTGTTTTGGGAGGATGGCATAAGAATGAGACAGACTTAGAGCTGGACGTGGGACCGATTTTGTTTTAAAGAACCTGTCAATTTTGAGATAATCAAAAGTTATATCAGTGAAATCAGAAACAAACTTCCCACAGAACGTATCTTCCGGGTGAAAAGCATTCTGTTGGAATTCCTTCTTATTCACCTTTGCAAATCTGTTCTCCCAGGTTGTAACATTCTTCTCTAAAACCTGTTTTTTCCCTGTGTAGGTGTCCTTTTTCTCCTTAAGCTCCCAAGCCACAGATCACTCTACCCTTTACTATTAGCCAGTTCAGCCTCCCATTTTTCCAGCCAGGCTCAGTAGCTTAGAGACTTCTCTTGCTGGGAGAAAAAATTTTAACGGAGAGAAAGTCTTTTTCATATATATATATATATTTATTTATTTCTGTTGGCTAGAATTTTCTAGCACAAAATAGTGGGCAGTAAATATTTCGTATGTGACTAACTAAATAATTGGAGGAATAAGTTATTCTGTTTGGAGGGTAACATTCTTCTGGAATAATGTTAATAATTTGAGGACATAATCTTTAGGCTATAAGAGGTTTTTTGGTTTTGTTTTTGTTTTTTTAACATCATGCCATGGCAGCAGGAGTGTGCACATTCCATTAGAACTAAAGTTGAGAAAAAAACCATTTTAAAAACCTAGCAAAATATGAAGGAGATCAGGGAATTGTGTACTCCTCAGTTGGAACTCATATTTTGTCTCCTTTCAACTTAAACCCTGCTTTGAACCCCTTTCCTCATTTCATCCAAAGGCGGAGGAGAAAATCAGTGAGACATGAATGGGGCTCTACTGCTGGCGGCCGGCCTAACAGCATGCTGAGGGTTGTAATGGAAAGTTTCAGCCCCTGTGTGAGCGGGCACTCTCGGATGAGTGGGTTTCTAGGCAAGACTGAAACATTCGATTCAAAAGAGATGTCACCTCTTCAGAATCTTCTCTGCCTTAAAAGTCCCAGGTGGAAATACTGGGGCTACTCTACTCTAAAACTTAAAGAAGAGTTGTTCTCTTTCTAGGTGCTTCTTCTGTGGCTTTAAGCCACCTCTAAAGCTTCCTTTACACACCATCAGAATATCAGTCTGGAATTCAGGGAGGGGGCTAGAAGGTGAGGGTCACAAGGAAGCCATTGGCCTACTTTTAGTTTTATAATTTCTTGTATTATTAATGATGTGTGTCAAATGAGTTCTTCATGCAGTTTAGCATGGCACAGTGTGGCATGCAGTTTGGAAAAGCTCTCTCATGGTATTAAATAACATTAATGAACATGTATAAAGTGTATTACATATATGCTTCATATATTGACCTCATTTTAACATCACAATGTGCTTATGGACAAAAGTTCTGTTATCATTATCATTGAGTATTTTTAGACAGAAAATTAAGTAATGTGCTCAATTTCATACAGCTGATAAGTAATTTAAATTATAGGAGAAGTAGTCTGATTCTACATTCCACACTCTTAGTTTCTTCACTACAATCTGTCTCCATAAACAGAGCATCCACTTGACAGACCTTGACTTCTGGGTTAACTTTTCTCAGGAAAGTTAACACTCTTAAAGGTGGTGTGTCTATGGAAATACTAGACAAAATAATTGAGGAGGTCATTCACTTCACAAATACCTGTTTAATGTCTACTTTGTGGCAGGTTTTATGTTTCATTATTGGCCTACATCTCTGGCCCATAATCTATGCAAATGAATTTCCTATAAAATAATAAGCAGAATGATAATATGACCAAGGCAAGGATAACTTTGTCTGTTTTAACATTTATGTAAAACTGAATATAATAATAAAAATTTAACACTAGTAAAATTTAATTTTGGAGAAAGCTACATATTGAAGAGGTAAATTAAAAGGAAAGAGAAGAAAGATACTCTGAATAAAATTGTATTTCCAAGCTAGAAAATAGAAAGTAGAACTCGAGATTGGTGAAAGTAGAACAAAGTAACTTCTTTATGTATCCAGGCTTTAGTGGTACTCATCTCTGACTTGTGTCAAAGGGGAAGATAAACTATCTAGTCAGGCTGTTTTTTAGTGAAAAGAAAACAAGATGAAAAGTCTGATAGAAGTTTTTAATTATAAGGCACTATACAGTGAAATATTTCATGAAACACTATGGTTCAGAAACAAGAAGAGAAACTCACTTAGCGAATCTAGCATTGTCTCTACCTTCAAGGTCCACCTAGTTCTGATGCAAATAGACTTAAGTGAATCTTAAATGTAATAAAAATGTATTTTGTTTAAAGACGTATTACTCTTTTTCTTCAAATACATTAAAAATGACTTCATTCATTCTTAAATACCTGATGCCACTTGATGAAACCTGACCTTTGTCCTTTCCACACAAGAGTCCTAAACTGAAATGCTCTCTTATTTCTATGTCTATGGATAGCAATATTTATCTCTCAAACAAAGTTTCTGCACGGCAAAACTAAGACTGTGAATAAATACTTTAAATAATATTTAATTACTACACACCTTCCATCTTAGAATATCATTGACAGCTAAGCCTTGTATTCTGAGTTCCCCAGTGAATTCTTATTCACTTCTAAGAACCACCCAAGAATTACTCTCTCCTCACCGGTTAGCCTAGTAATTCTCAAAATATGGTCTCTGGATCAGCACCTTTGCAATACCTAGTAACTTGTTAAAAATGAAATTTTGTGCTAGGTCTCAGTCCACTGAATCAGAAACTCTGGATTAGTGCCCAGAGTTTTAAAAAGCTGCTAGATAATTATGATGCAGTTTGGGAACCACTGGCCTAGACTGTTTCATTCTTTGATGTTCTAGTATTTCCATGTGTATATTTCACTCATCACATTTGACACATTTCATTTATATTAGCTGTTTATTTCCTTTGTGTTTACAAATCAATTCTCCTGCACTTTTTTTTTTTTAGAGAAATCACTGTGTATTCCCTAATTTATATATTCTCTAGTGACTGGTAGATTTTCCATCAAATTCTAGGGGAAATTCTCATCAAAGATAAATTTGTAAAGTAGTGTTCTTATCTGTTTTCCATATACATTATTCTAACACTTGCTTCTCATGAAAGACATTCTATTTCTTAAAAGATTAAAAAAAAACTGATGCCTTAAAAAATGCTCTGGATTTACCAGAACAACAATGCATAAAAGTTAATGTGACTTAGAATGTAAAAAGTACATGCTGACTTCCAGTTCTAAACAAGATGGTATAGACACATCTCACATATTCCTGCCAAGAAGTACAGCTAAAATCCTTGGACATCATATACACAACAAAGTTAAGATGGCTATGAAAGAGAGGAAGAAGAAGGCATCTGGCCAGGACCTGGGGAATGATATGGCAGTAAGTTCCCTGGATCCTAGGTTTTCTTTTTCTTCATACATTCCACTGGGTGTTGGAGAAGCAGGCAAACTGGAAACAGCAATGAATGTAGACCAAAACAAATTCTTAAGAATTGCCTGTTCTCATTAGCCAAAGACAAGGGAAGGGGCAGCCTAACCATTCAACTCCAAAAAACACCATGAAAAAATAAAAGACCCCATAATCACCTCCGTCAACAAAAGAGGATGAGTGACTAGACTTTCACACTTGCCCGGCCATCTTCAGTCACCCCCTCTTCCCACAGTAGTGTCAGAGACGATCACGTAGGGAGCTGGGACTTTTATCCCCACCCTACTTGTTCAATATTGAAAATCAATCAATGTAATTCACCACTAACAGGCTAAAAATCACATGATAGTATCAACTGACACAGAAAAAGCATTTAATAAAATTTAGCATTCATAATAAAAACTCTCAGAAACTCCAGGAATAGAGGAGAACTTTTTCAATTCAATAATGAACTTCTAAAGAAAAACTTAAAACTTACTTCTAACATCATACTTACTGGTCTAAGATTGAATGCTTTTGTCCTAAGACTGGGAACAAGCAAGCCACACTTGCCAAGCTTATTAAACTCAGTACTGAAGTTCTGACAGTGAATAAAGCAAGAAAAGGAATTAAAATGCATACATATCCAAAATGAAGAAATAACGCTGTGTGTATTTGCAGATGAAGAAACAGAGCATCTATATTTGCAGATGAAATGCTGGTATATGTAGAAAATCCAAAGAATCTATGAAAAAATTCATTGAATAAGTTCAACAAGATCACAGGTATAAGGTAAAAACTTTAAAAATCAATTGTGTATCTGTATACTAGCAATGAATACATGGAAACCAAGATTAAAATACAGTATACAGTGTATTTATTTATATGTTTATATTTATTTAATTTTAATTTTTATATTTATATATATTTATAAATACTGTACATTTATTCTATAAATATAACAAAATATAAATATAATAAATGCAAAAAAATAATGAAACGGAACATGTATCCTGAAAACTACAAAATACTGATGAATGAAATCAGGAGAAAATAAATGGAGAGACATATTATGTTTCTGGACTGGAAAAAATAGCATGGTAGAGATTTTAATTATCTAAAACGATATATAAATTTAATGTAATTCCTATCAGAATCCTAGCAAATTTTTATGACTAAAGATAAAATTATTCTAAAATTTCTATAGAAAAGCAAAGGAATTTGACCAACTCAGAGAATTTGGAAAAAGAAGAATATAATAGGAAGTATGAGTATCTAATATTAAGAATTAATATGAAGATACCATGATCAGGATTATGTCATGTTGGCAGAGAGACAGACACATAAAAGAACACAGATATAGACCTACACAAGTATAAAAAGTACAGAAGGTACAAAATTAATTCAGTGGAAGGGCAGCTGTCAACAAACAGTGGTGGAGCAACTGGATACCACAGGCCAAAAAAAGTTCATAGATATAAATGAAAAACATAGAAATATACAATGTTTTGAAGAAAATATAGAGGAAAATCTAAGACCTAGGGCTTGGTGAAGAATTCTTAGACGTGATACCAAAAGCATGCTATGTAAAATTTAAAAATGTATCATTTGAACTTAAGAAGTCCCTGTTGAGGGGATGAAAAGACGAACTAGATACTGTGAACAAATCACATAACTTACTAAGTGTTGTGTCTGGAATCTATAAAGTACTCGTAAAACCCAACAGTAAACAGCAAGCAAACAAAACAACAACAAAAACCCCCAAATAATCCAGTTTGAAACTGGGCAAAATAAATGAAAAGACAATTCACCAAAGAGGTTCTATGGATGACAAATAAGCACATGAAAAGATGTTCCTCACTGGCCACTAGAGAAATGCAGATTAAGACCGTGATAAGATATCCCTACACACATAAAATTTAAAAAGTGACAATACTAAGTGCTGACAAGAATGTGGAGAAACTGAGTCACTCATAAATGGCTGGTGGGAATACTAACTTGTTTAAATACTCTTGAACATGGTTTGAGCTTTTTTTAAGTAACTAAATATACTCTTAATATATAACTCAGTAATAGTACTCCTGAACGTTTACCCCAGATAAATGAAAACATTTACACACACGCACAAGCTTGCGCATGAATGCTTACAGCAGCTTTTTTTTTAAATTGCTAATAACTATAAACAACAAAAGTGTCCTTCAGTGGACAAATGATTATAAAAACCATAGTATACTTACACCATAGAATACTACTCAGAGATAGCCAAATAAAAAAACTTGATACACACAATCTGGATTGATTTTAGGGGCATAACATTAAGTGAAGAAAGACCAAAAAGTCATATCCTATAAATTCTATTTATATAACATTCTTAAAATGACAATATTATGGAGATGGAGAAAATGCTAGTGACTGCTAGAGTCTAAAGATTGTGGGAGGGTGACATGGTGGTTGGTGTGGCTATATGGGGTAGTAAAAGGAGATTTGTGTTGAAATAGTTCTGTGTCTTGATTTTGATGGTGATTGCACGAATCTACACATGTGACAAAATGGCATAGAACTAAGAACATGCTTTGTACTAATGTCAACTTCCTTTTTTCTGATCCCAATCTACTGAAGATCTGACCACTTGGAGAAACTGGGTGAAGGGTACTCAGAAACTGGGTGACTAATGAAACTGTGCTATTTTTGCAACTGTCTGTGAATATATAATTACTTCAAAATAAAAACTTAAAGATAATAAAAACATACATTGGGAAAGAGCATGAGCAATGGAACTGGTATTCCGGGGTACGGTGCACTGTGAAAGTCTATGCGGAGATAAAAGGTCAATGACATTGAGGAATGTCTGATTCTTCTCTTAGTCAAGAGTATGTTTGGCCCCAGTCTGAGAATCAAATAAATTCAGGTCAGGGAAGATAGAAATTTTTAGGATCAGATTAGAGTAAGAGAATAGATTTTTAGAGCCTAAGAATCAGACACAGATGATGGTCTTTGAGTCAGAAAGGACTTCAGGAAAATGCTTTCAAGCCCTAGAAGACACCCTGGGGAGAAAATCTGAGAAGGTCCTCCCACTTGCTCCAGGCTTATTCAGCCATTACTGTGCTTTTATTTTTTAAGACACTCCGATTATAAATGGACAGAATCTAATTACTTTAGACCTTAGGGAGTCAGGAGATGGTCCCCATATCTCAGCTCCTTCATTAAATGGATTTTAGAGGGGAAAAAAAAAAGATTGCATTGTCATGACTCATTTGTGCTTTCAAGGACGACGTGACCTTCTGTGCAACTCTCAGATGGGATCTCGGTAGCGTCTTGCACGAGGGGTTCGGTTTTAGTTTTTGAGGAGCCCTTCTCCTTTGAACAAAGACTATGTGAATTAGAGGCATTTAATGAAAATCAAGCAAAATATTCATTCCTAAGCATTTTCTTTCTTTTAACCTTGTTTGCTATGCTGCCTGTCTGGAGCAGATGGTTGGATGACTGGTACCTTCTCACAATGTTAACAGTCATTATCACTGTGTCATTTGAAGTGCTGCTTCCATCCTGTTTATTTCTTTTTCTTTCTCCCTTTATGTGCATTTTCCTTTCAGGCATGCCACAAATCCTTGATATCCCTTTATGCCTTTTTTCACTTGCTATGGAAATCCTTCTGGATATGGAAAGAAAGTAATAATGAGCCTGTGATGTATGAGGTGACTAATGAAGTGTTAAACCCAACAACTGCTTTCCTTAAAATTCTGGAGGCATGAAATGTGTATTTTTCTCATCAGCAGTCATACCAGTGGGATTACTGCTTTAAAAAATTAAGATTCTCAGAGCAACCTTTCATTTTATGACACTTAAAGAAACTGTCATTAAGATGTATATTCTGTGACTTGTATTGCACATAAAATGTAAAGGTGATTTATTTAATTAAATGGTACTGAATCAATGCTAATTCACAAATAAAATTGCTAATTTATGGATGTTTCTTGAGTCTTCCACGAACCTGTCAAATCAGCTCTTGAAAGTGCAGTATTTGGTACTAAATCTTATATTCCATACATTTTTTTCCTTCTCTTCAGTTCCTCTGTTAGAATATCTGACAAATAATAAATGTATAATTTCCACTGCTGGTGAAATTTACATATTCTTCCATGTCAGAATATTCTTTTAAAAATGGCAGGTCTAATATGCAGTGTCATTTTAAAGGGAAAATGCAGTCAATTTGGGAAGAAATGCTCATGTACAGGACTAGAATGTGTGCGCTGGAAAGCAGAAAGGAAAGTAGACAACAGAGAATGTGCCCTATAGTCGAATGGAAGCAAATGAAAAAGAACACATTGTGAACAGAACTGTTCCTTCTCCTGAGAAAATCTGAAATTCACAAATCCTTTAACGTTTCTCCTGTGCTTAGCATAGGGTAATGTGCCAAAGTCGCTTTAAACATAAATACTTAAGCATATCTCTAATATTCACTGCTATTATTCAAGATGATTATGCTATTTTTAACCTTTTGTATGGGATTCTGAAACAATTTCTGTGTATTCTTTTAAAATCTCAGGGCCTTTAATGTGAGGATTATTATCTGGGAATTTTCATAATTTGCAAGAACTTTGTGGTTTTCTTTTAAATAGTAATAAAATAACTTAAAATGGTATGTATTGCTATAAAATTTTCAATCTATAAATTACAGAAAATTTTACAACTTGGCAAATTATGGTGCATTTCTTCTATGTGATTTGCATCCACAGCAGTTTTACGAGCGAGGTATGCTGTGTGTGGGATGCAAAGAGATATACAGTGGACTTTTAAAAATCCATACAAAGTATCAAAAATGTCAGGCTTGAATTCAGTTTGGAGAAAATTCTATCAACAGAGGTAGCATGACTACTTAGGAAAGTGAATTTAAACATGAATAATTTATTCCTTAAAAACAGCTTGAAGCATACTTGTAGCCATGTTTCACAGCACTGATTGATTTCTGTCTTTGAAAGATTCTTTAACAAAAAATAAAATCTCAAATGAACTACATCTTAATAAGTATAATAGAGATGAATAATGACTGTGAAAAAAAATACATGTAGATATTTACTGTCTGCAAAATCAAGCATCCTAAGATAAATTAGGGATGGCTGACTCACTTAAATGCTATGAAATATTTAACCTAAAAATCAACTTATATCCAGAAACAGAAATGATATTCCAGTATATCTATCAAGCAATCTAAATACACTGATAAACCTGTTTACTTGAGACAATTCATATAACTTTCCCAATTTTCTAATTTAGTAAGTTCTTATGTAATTTCCATGGAAAAATACACTAGGCTCTTTTTGCTTTTGTATTGCTTTTGTTAACTGCTCACATACACTACTACTTCTCCTTTTACCAAAAACAAAACAAAAAACGACTGGATTTTTTTGCAGTCTTCCAATTTTCCCTCTGCCAGTGAGCAAAAATCTTCATCTAGAAGGACTGAAATTGTTACTGCAACCCATTTCTTGTCGACAGTGTGTGATATGAAGTCAACATATATTAATGCATGAAGTGAAGATATTTTAATGCATTAGGAGGAATATGCAAATTAAGTTGGGAGAAGAAATAAAGTGAAGGGAAAATGATGAGTCATAAATGTGCACCCACATAAATAAGACTGTGACAGCGAAAAAGATGAACAATATGTTGTAAAGAAATGATTTTAAAAGAGAGCAGCTATGTAGGAGACTTTATCTAGGCATCAAGTGGTATCACAGCAAAAAGGAAAAATAGATGCAGGGAGGGCAACTCCTGTTTCTTGGAGAGCTCTCTCATATCTAATAAAGGTCTTAGATCCTTTCAGACCTGCTTCTTTTTAATCGTAATTAACTCAGGATCAATATATACTACCCAATTGGAAGTCACATTTTTCTTCCTCTTCCAATTTTTATCTGATTTTTTGGGTCATTTTTACTTTCTGTTCTTTGTTGGACAAAGTTCAAGTAAATACTCCAAAGTGAAATAAGTGACTTCATGTAACGATAGCACAGGGAACTATATTCAATAGCTTATAATAACCAATAATGAAAAAGAATATATATATGTATAACTCAATCACTATGTTGCGCAGCAGAGACTAACACAGCATTGTAAGTCAACTATACTTTAATAAAAAATAGTCAAATAAATTAAAATAAAATGAACCATGCTTTCAAGACAGGAAAAAAAAATTAGGCACTAGATCAAAAATGGAGTTTTGCCACAAAGGAAGTTTCCATACGATAGACCATAAACAGTGTCCTCACCCAGGATGGTTTGGAGCCATACTATGGCTTCTTGAAACACCAAGAATAGGAGTTTGTGTGCATTCTTAAATACGATGTTGCAGATTTTGAGAATGGAATGACACAAACTGAGTGGTCCACTGAAAATATTAACAGAGCCATAGAGGATACGATGAATTA
Source organism: Camelus bactrianus (assembly GCF_048773025.1). NCBI lineage: Eukaryota > Metazoa > Chordata > Mammalia > Artiodactyla > Camelidae > Camelus > Camelus bactrianus. Next base: position 43,358,353 of record NC_133539.1, read on the forward strand.
GAGTTGGGGTTGGGGGAGCTTGGGACAGAAAAAAATGAAACACAGAAGCAGTGATGAAGGAAACAGATTTAGTCAACTGGCTATGAAAGTTAAGAAGATAAGGCAGATGTAAGACAGTTTATGGAAAAAGAATGTGAGGAGTTTTAAACTGATTCCATTTAAAGGCGAGGGAAAGTAAAAGTCAACTGCATCACCATCCTGTCAGTCAAACATTATTTAAGATAAGAACCATTGAAAGACAGGGCTTGTGGGTGGCAGGGAGGATGGTGAGTTCATCTTCTGCTTGGTGAGCAGAAGGAATCAAAGGACATTCTTCTGACATCCTGCTGGAGAGGCCACAGTCTCTTGGAAAATGAGGAAGGAATGAAAAAAATTTGAGGGGGAAACACCATCAGAGCATGGTAGTTTTAAAAGAGAATCTGAAATGTGGAGAGGAGAAATAAGAGAATCTTCAGATTGGGGAATAGTTCATAAGAGATTTATTAAATATGTCCTTTAGTATTCTTAATGGTGACTTAGCTGTATCTAATATACACATATACCTATATACATATTTGTTTTTAATAAAGATAAATACAGATTAGCATGCACTCAATTTAGACAGAAAATTGGAAGTTTGTACTCTGATTTCCAAATGAAAATTAAGACTGCAGATTTTTTACTTAGCTTAATTTTAAATTTGTGTCTCTTTGCTTTCATAGAATATCTTAATTCTAAGTACAAAAATGTAATTACCTACTTCCTTTATATTCAAGATGAATAGAACAACTTCAAATAGCAGTATCAATTTTACCAGCAATAAAAAGAGACTGATAAAAGCAGTTTGGGCAGTCCTTGTCATTAGGATTTATCTAAAAATGTCTCGGTAACACATAACTTTGCTGTTATGTCACCAGGTTTATATACAATTAGAGTGGCCTATTTATCTTTCAATTTTATTAATTTTGGGGGATATGTTTCATTCTTTATTAATTTTAGTTATACAAAATACATACTAAATGTATCCAAATACTGAAATGGTTCCATGGCCTAAAAGATAAACCAATCATACTCAGAGACATCTAGCTTCTATCCATATCCACTTAATTCTATTCCCTGCATCCTATAGGCAAACACGCTTGCTTGTTTTTGGTTTATCCTTTAATTTCTTCGTTTTGAAAATAAAAAGCAAATGAATATAATTACACACAAAAATGCATACACATATAAACATCTGTTTTATTCCTCTCTTAAGCAGACTTAGCATACTATTCAAGTATTCAGCAGATTGGTTTTTTACTCAACAGTTTATCCATATATACTCATAATACTATATTATTATTATTATGTTGTGAAATCTTCCCCATTAATTTCTCAGCAGCATTGGATAGATATACCGTAGCTTATTGAGCTAGTCCTTTCTTAAGGGGCTTCACTTCCAGTCTTCTGGTGTTAACAATAGTGTTACTGTGTAATTCTTGCGCATGTTATTCCTTACTTTGATTTGGGATAAATTTTGAAAATGGTAATTCTGAATCAAAGGAAAAATTGCTAGGTGTCACCAAATGAACAATTTCTTTTGGACTGTATGCCAGTAGGGTAGTTTGTCAAACTTTTGGAGTTGGCTCTGTGTGTGTGTGTGTGTGTGTGTGTGTGTGTGTGTGTGTGTGTGTGTGTGTGTATGACATATTCTAGCTATGTTTAAATTTTAATTTCTCTTACTTTGATTGAAGCTGACTATATTTTCATGCATTTAAAGATCATTTATCTTTTTCTTTTCTGTTTATAGGTCAGTCTTTGTCCATTCTTCTCTTGGTTTCATGAACTTTTTCTTCTCAAATTTTTTTTAAAATTTCCTTTGGTTTCATAGCACTAACCATGGTCATCACTGTGTGCTTTCTTTTTTTGATCTCCCACCATCATCCTGGCTATGAATTCTCATCTTCCAAAGTACTTAGCTCAGGACAAAACCAACAAAAGAACAAACAACAAACTAATGGTCCTTTTTTATTGGGACTGACTAATCTCTATAAATTAATTTAAGGATATGATATTGAGTACAAGAGCAGAGTATGCTTTACATCTGCTCCAGTTTACTTTTGTTTCTTAAAAATTTTTTTATAATTTTCTCATATTGGTTTCACTCAATTCATATCTATTCTGAAAGTTTTTTTTTGAATTTTATTAAATAAGTTCTTTTCTCCATTATACTTTACCAGGTTATTATTTTTTTTTAAACAGAGGCTCCCAATTACACCAATTTGATATACTGCTTACTAAATTTTCATGATGTTCGTAGTATTTTTTTCCATTGATTCTGTCTAGGTTTTCAAGCTATTTATAAATAATGCCTGCCGATAAAGATAATTTTACTTTTTCCATTCCAATGTTTTTTCATCTAATTGCATAGCTACTGCCTTCAAATCAGGATTATGTATTAGAAAGACAAAGGCACCCTTAACATGTTCCTGAGATGATTCTGATATTTCCCCATTATGGAGCTATTCTTTGAACAATTCAATTTCATATGGTCATATTTGAGTAAACTCACCTATCACTGGTGTTAGTTCCGGGTAGTTAAATCTAACCAGGTAGTTTAGTTTTAAAGACAGTGACTATAATGTACGCCCCTCTCATCATTTGCCCTCCCCCGACATTTTCTCATCCCCCAAGCCCTTGCATCCTTTACTTCTGGATGAGCATTTAGGACCAGGGTCACTGAGACAATCAATCTATGTTGCTTCCTCTCACTACCAATGTTTCAAGGGATATTAAGGGATATTAAGGGATATTAAGAGCTCTTACACCAGAGATATGAATGTGACTTGCAGGAGAAGAAATGGTCCCTAAGACCAGAGAGGTCTGTGGAGGTGATATCAGAACATTGGCCCATCTGCTACAACTGTTTTATTTTCCGTTTGTGTATATACTTGCCTCCAAATCCTTACAGGGAGACCAGGTGATTGAACCAAAGGAACTGAGAGTTATTCCAAGATTTCCTGGCTCAAAACATACCTTAACATCTATAAATCCTCCTTAAACTAGAGAATAGTGCAATAATACATTTAATAATTAATCATGATTAGAATTCAATAGCTGTCAAATCACTAATTTTTTTATAGAAGCCAAAATTTCTCAGATTACTAAAATACTATTTTGTGGATGCACTTAACCTCACCTACTGACCAACAGAACATCATTCCAAGTTCTTGTTTTTGCCACTAACTCCAGTTTTCACAAAATGCCCAGATGACTGGAATAGTACATTGTTTGCAAAGTCTGTGTATTGCTTAGCTTGGAGGGTTATTCTAAATCAGCTAGTACTTTATGGCCTCTCTGACCACTGACCCTCTGGTGATAAAACCAGAAGACTAGAGAGCTTATGAGGAAAAGCTCATTTCTGTTGGCACATCTTTTGTCAGTTATACCTTCGTGCTCCTTGCTTCCTAGAATTCCCCTAACAGTTCTCCTCCAAGAAACATTACTGCATGACAACCCTGTTATACTTTTGTAGACTCAGGATATTTTTAGGCACAATGCTAAAAATGTTACAAAAGTATTTTATTTTTAATTTTTCAGAACTGGTCATTTTCAAACATATTTATCATTTTCTGTGGGAAGAGTTAATGCAACTAGTGTGAATATATGGAAGCACCAAGATTTAGGGAGGGAATAAGCTGAGAAAAGAACATTGCTCTAACTGCTGGAAAGGAAAAGTACAGTGATCTTAACATCTGGAAATATATCAACATATATATATAATACTAACAAAGACATAAATACTATAAATAAACATACGCATATTTATGCATATAACTTTGTATATGTATTGTGTAAATGTATTTACATATGTATGTATCAACTGTATAATTATAAACTATATAAATTATAAATAAAACACGTGTGTGTGTGTATAGACACACACACACACACACACACACACACACACATCAAGTAGCAAAGCCCTTAATCCTTATGCTGACACACAAGGCAACTCTTGATTTCTAACTTGATTTCTAATCAGCTATTTTGCATAATGACAAAGCCTATGTCTTGGTACCTAAAATTTTCCCTTACAGTTTCCTTTCAAATAGATCAGGTCATTTAATGTATAGCTGGGAACAAAGATCTTCTTAAAAAAAGGGTTAAGGTGTTTTCATAATTGTGTAGGACTACAAATTATGATATCAAAGATCAAAATGAACAAAGAGAACATAGTTTACTTCCTAATGTTTCTGTAATCCACAGTACAAATTGTGAAAGCTTTTGGACAATACAAAAATGAGTTTTTAGAGCAAAAGAAATAATAATTAAATAAAACAAAATGTCAGTATAAAAATACCTGTTATCCTCCAGTTTTTTTTTTTTTTTGAACTAAAAGAGAACATTTTAGATGGGAAACTGGGACACTAAGGCATTGCTATCATGTTTAACTGTTAACTTTTTCTTATAATTCATTCTCCTTATCAGAAGGTAAGACTGAAAATGGGAAACAAACAATCTTCTCCTTTGGGCTGCTATCATTGCCAATCTAACTTTTTCTGCTCCAGTGAACCTAAATTACTACAAGTAATATAATGGGATGAGTAATTCAATAGATGTGAACAAATGGATCCCAATGCAAATGGCCTCCCATTATGAGGTGACTGTATCATATCCCTAGAAGTGCCATTTCATTAATACTCGGCCTGAGTTTGCTTGTCCCCATTGCAATCTTCTACTCGTTGCCATCTGAAGTTATCTAACTTGAAAATAATACACATTTGCTTACACTTGAAAATTATATACATTTAATTCCTTATTATTATGCTGTTTAAGCAATTTCCTCAGACTGAGTCAGTAGTAATATTTAATTGATCATAAAATTAAGAGATTGATGTTGCTTGCTTTATGGAAGCTGTTCCCTTTTGAAGTCATCAGTAGGGCTACATTCCTGACCATCCTTTCTTACCATGATAGTTTTGTTGATGGTGAATCTACAGAGTGTGGTTGAAGTGAAAAGAAACTTCCTTTCAACAACTGGGGACTTTATATCTCTAGAACTCCTACAGTCAATCTCTTTCTCTCTCTTTTTTAAAAATCTGCTGTTTTCTGCTCTTTTCACCTTCTCTTCTCTCGTTTTTCTCTTTTTCATCTTCTCTTCCTTTTTCTCCCTCATCTAATTTTTATCTTCAACTTCCTCTAGTAATTCACTTTGAAATACTACAGGGAGAGATATGATTAAGGTTCACTAAGGAACAAAGAATCAGCAGTAAGGAAGAGCAGTAAGGGAAAGAGCAAGGGAAGCGGAGCAAAGGCGTGCTGGCGGTAAGGGAGGAGGGGCACGGATGTGGGCAAAGGGGAAATGAATGATGGAAACTGTGAAAGGGTTTTGCCAAGAAATGTAACAAGCCTATGGGCTTAAATTTATGAGAATTTAATGGATTCGGAGTATCCCATACATTTGCTGTTAGAATGGGGATTGCATCTGTTACAAATTGTGGAGGAAAGGGCAGCACTCACACCAAGGGTGTGGTAGTGCTTGATTTGATAGTGTACTGATTCTCAAATTAACCTTGCAGCTTGAGTTGGTACTTCCTGTATTATAATACAGAGACACAAACAAGAACCATTACAGAGACTTTAGTGTTAGTATCAACAAACAAATGAAAAAAAAAAATGAATCTGAAAACTCATTTTCAACAGTTAAAGTGTTCATAAGCCTGAAAATGGCACAAAGTAAAAACAATAAAAGTTTGAGGTAACTCTGGGTAGTTAGAAGGAACCGAGCTTATAAAACCTGAAATGCAGACATGAGGAATTAACTTTTTATAACTTTGAATATTGAGTGTGATGACTATCTCAGGTAGATTATATCTCAGTTGTAAATGCTTTATGCTTTTTACTTTAATTCTGCAACTCCTTATTTATTAAACTGCTTTTACCACGAATGTTATACAACAATATGATAACCTATGAATTCAAGGCTTGGGATTTCATAAAAGGTGAAGTCAATAGTTAGAGGATTTTAAGACAAATAATGTAATAAAATTTTTAACTATTAAACTTTTGCATGAATGTAATAAAGGGAAGTAAACAGTAAATGATTAAGGGGAGTGGAGAAAGAATAGGTGATATTAAAAATTAATACTGCAAGAGAAAATTTTTTAAAAAATTAAAAACTGCTCTTGATAGCAATTTAATCACATGTTTAGCAATAAAAATGAGCACTGTAATAAAGTGTTTAATTATGCTGTGACGTATTTGTCATGTTTTCCTAGAGAATAATCAACTGATTGTTAGATGAGTGTTAACAATTAAGTGTTCTAAGGCACTCCAAAATAGCATTTTATATTTCTTTTTTTTTTTTCGGTTTCTCTTTTTCCTTTAAACATCGCATTTTCTTTCTTTCTTTTTTTTTTTTTTTTTTTGAAAGTTTGGTTCATTTCTAAGGGAACTAAATTCATGGCTATTAAAGCCTAAAACATTTACAATCCAAAATGATAGATAATAAGATTAAAGGTAATAATATATGCTGAGAGTAAACCCCAGCCATGTAATATGAAATAATGGAATGCTAATAATACTAAGTACTGTTTTCTGTATTTATCACAGTGATACAGCAATGAATCAAATATTCAGAAATGTTTTTGATATAAATATCCCACCCCACATTTTCCTACCCTCAATCTCACTCCAGAGAGTCTATCACATTTAAAAATTTTTTTTCAAGGTTATTTCAAAACTCTATCTAAAATCATGTATTTTATTTATTGACTCATCAACCATAGAAAATACTCATTTATCCTCCAATGTAAAAATAAAATTTTAACTCACACTATCTCTCTTCTCTTTCATTCAATTAATGCTAGTGTATATTTATTTTTCTATTATTTTTGAATTATTATTATCATTTTCACCAATTTTTGTAATATCTTGTGATTTTCTATTCTCAAGGCTATAATTCTCTTACTGGAAACACAAAAATATCTTTAAATTTTGACCATAAAGTGACTTAAAATCTTAAATTTAATTTGCATTAATGTGGGAGGATTACATTTGGTTTGCTAAAAGTCTCTTATGGACTACATTTTGTTATCCCCAAAATACATATGTTGAAGCCCTAAACCCTAGTACCTCAGAATACAACTGTATTTGAAGAGAGTTTTTTAAAAGGTTATTATTGTAAAGTGAAGCCATGAGGACAGGCTCTGTTTCTGGTATGCTTATAAGATGACGAAATTTGAACACACGAATAGACACAAGGCACGTACATGTACAAAGGGAAGCTCACATGAAGACGCAGCAAGAAGGCGTCCCCATGCAAGCTAAGGAGAGAGGACTCAGAAGAAACCAAACCTGCTCAACTTGATCTTGGACTTCCAGCATCCCCAACTCTGAGAAAATATATTTTTGTTGTTTAAGCTGCCCATCTGTGGTGCTTTGTTATGACAGCCCTAGCAAAATAATGCATGGTCTAAATTCATGAAAATAGCCGCTAAATAGAACATTTTACTAAGATCAGGGAAAACATCTGATTCATGATTGTCTAGTATATTATTTATTTTCCCCAGAGTTTTTAATTTTATTTTGCATTAATGTGGGAGGATTACATTTGGTTTGCTAATTCTTGCCATTGTCACATCTTCAAAATGTTAGAGCTCTTAAACATACTAGAGATTCTCAGTATTTTTTAATTTTCTGAGACACATCTCTTCCATACATCACAGCTTCCTACTCCGTGCAGATTGCCCTCTAGGTCTGTTTCTGAGCTCTCATCCTGGCCATCCTACATACGTCATTTCCTGGCCACCATATATGTCATTTCCTGAAATCCGTGTCTTCCTCGATTTACAAATTTGTTTCACTGAAATACATCTTCAAAGAATTTCCAAATAAAAGATTCATGGTAAGTAAATTTTCCATATTTTTATACATTCATAAACATTTTTCCTGGCCATTTATTGATGCTTTGGAAATTCAGAAAATTGTAGGTTAAAAATGTATCTTTGAATTTTAACACCATTTATTGTTTACTAGCATCCCATTGGATTACCATTCTACTGATCTCATTCATATATAAAAGGGCTTAATTATTGCAAGAAAACATCAATATTAAGAAGCAATTTCTCTCTGTGCATGTGTGTGTACAAATCCTATTCAAGTTCTCTAAAGAATAAAGCCTAGCGTTCCCTTGGGTGTAGTCTTTAGGAAATAATATATATGTTCTAGGTATTGACTGGGGATAGAGTGAAGGGTATAATATAATGATTGTAATATATGCAATGTGAGAATAATAAGATGGAAATGTCATATAAGGATTAGTTACCCCATGCATATATATACCTTCAATTAATCCTATTTTCTTCTCCACTTCTCACCTCCATCAACCATGGTACCTGTGACTTAGGGATCAGAACTTTTCCAGTGTCCTATTTGGTAGATAGGTTCCCAATATTTCTACAGCAATTTGTTCCCCCTCCCCAAAATCAGTTAGTTAAAATAACTGCATAAAAGATAAAACCTGGAGTCTCATTTATAGAAAATTCTCAAGACTATTTGGTGGATTATTTGATATTTTAAAATATATATGAAATTGATATATAATATATATATTTATAATTTATATAAAATATTAAAAATTATATATACATACAATTATATATATTTATATACTTACATAGAACAGATTTACAGATTTATATATAAATATTAGTAAATATATAATACGTATTTGTATTATATAATGTATATGTACTGCATACATATATGCAAATAGTTACTCATTATTATCATTATTATTGCCATGATTCTATCCTTAAACTAGATCTTTTAAATCATAATTCAGTACTCCTTCTATGGCACATTATCACTGGGATCTCATGGATTTTAGAGCTGAAAAGAACCCAGAGGCTATGAATGCTTGAATGAAGCATAATTATGAACCAGAAAACAGAGCTCAGCCAAAGTCTTGCATGTTAGACAAATAATGTCAATGTAAAATATACATGACTTTTAATCTAAGAATACTAACTCAGGTAGTGAAAAAGTTGTAGGAGAAATTATAAGAGAAAGAGAAATATGGTGAAGTAAATAAGTTATAGAGGTGTTAATATGCTTTTTTCCTCTTTTTATACTGTTTTGAATTTTATGCATGGTAACACAAAGATAACCCGCTTTTCTATCCAGAATTTCCATGGTTGCCCTTAGAATGGTAGTTTATTGCTCTGTGGCAAGTGAAACCTGCACTGGTTAAAATTTTGCATGACTGAAAACAGAAGAGCCGTTATATTGTGAAATAATATCTTGATCATGTTTATTTTATTTACAAGCTTAATGATTGAAACAACAAAGAATACCCCAACTAAATTCTTTTTCCAATTTTGAAATATTCCCAATCAAACCTTAGCCAGTATGGAAATGACAGAAGGAAAACCATGCCAGATGCTTATACCTCTCGCATTAATGATTGCTTTCATGCCTTCAGAATTTCAACACTGTTTATTACTATTCTGGCAGGTTTGCAGGCTTGATCACACTGTGGTGTGTGGATCACACTGTAGCCTGTAGTAAAGAATGAACCTCTGACGAAGGTCTGGCTTCACCCAGATTCCAGGTCTGGCTCAGAAATGACTAGTTCTGCAGATCTTGGGCAAAGCTTATAAATTCTCCGGGGCTCACTCAGTTATTTTTCCCAAAGATTTAGGAGTTTAGCAAGCTAAGTCCTGTGTTTAACAGGGAGTGTGTATAATGATCATTACCATTTAAAATTTTTGTTGCACTAGATCATTTTTTAGTGTTCTTCTCTCTAAATCTACAGATTTTATAATTTTTCTCAAGATAAGTGCCAGTATTTCTTACTGTTGATAAGTCCAAGATAGAATAAAAATAAAATAGACTTCATTATGAGATACTTTTAGTCAGAGTTCAGAAAAACAGTAAATACTAAGTTACCAAATTCTATTAAAATGAGCTCTCAGCCCATAATCTTACTCTTCAATTTAGCATATGTAATATAATGTTGCTTAATGATCAGGGTGTTTGTGCCTCTCTATTACCATAAAAAATGATTCTTCATTATAATAAAATATTTCTCTATTGCTTAGTCTGTTTTATGAATTACTCTACACACATTTTGTGTCAATTATAGACCATATAATAAAAGGTAACACTTCAGCCTTCAGGCTTAATCATTTAGTTGGAGCTCACTGATGTGTTCTTAATTCAATTCGAAGTCCCTCCCCACCCACAGTTTGTGGAGAAAGAGATGCAAATATTTTTCTTCATTGGCAGTGGCTGAAGAATGCATCAACATGACAAATATTTTCTAGAAGGTGGGGGGAGATATACTCTGTGAATAACAATCTCTCTCAAAGAAAAAAAAAAGATAATCATAGCAGTATTTATAACATTTCTTTTATCTCAAAGGAGACTCCAAGCACTTTAGAAATATTAACGAGGATCTGGTTCTGTGGGATTCATGTCTCCTGTCACTGAAACGGATTCATGTTTAACAGTGTGTGGGGATGACAGACCCCAAAGAAATCTCTGCTGGATTTATGATCACATCTGTAAGGCTGAATGGGGATCCCTGCTTATTACAAACTGCCCGTGCTGGAATGTGTATCCATCACAGCCTCAAAGGCATGGGCTCCTGCATGTGCAAGATGTAACAGGTAACAAAACAGTCACCTGCTCCCAGATAGAAGTGTTGATGAGGCATCCATCACAGGATGCTTTGCCCCACACTGGCTGGTAATGGGGATGGCATTACGCCTGTTCATGAGAGCATTAGTAACCATTTAAGAACATTTAATGTCTTCATGTAAATTCTTTTTACTTCTTCTGCCTTTTATAGAAATGTATTAAATGTCCAGAATCCTATATTAATGCACCTATAGAATAGTCCAAACATAAATATTTCTATGTTGGAAATAATAGTTACCTTCTGTTGCTGAATTCCCTTATACACAGCATATGCCTGACCTGAACAATGATGACATGGGGCAAATTCTACAATGATGAGGGACATTGCTTGCACAATTACAAACAGGTGTTATAATTTTATAAATACCTACATATCTATGCACGTGTGTAATCATGTACATGTGCATATTTAGTGTGTATTAATTTCATGGGGCTTTCATTTATATTATGTGCTATTATTCACCTTACAACTAATAATAGTTAAAAGGGGAAAGAAAGGAATATAAGGAAATAGATTCCAATTTTTACATTCCATCATTACTTATACTATTTTGTAGACAAGTTTTATTCATTTATATTTTTATTCATTATATCAGAATGTTATTCATTATATACAAGTGGCATTTATTCAGTAGTTCTTAGACCCTATTCTAGGCATTAGGCATTTAAAGAGAAATATGCTTTCCTGATCTTTAGGAAGATCATATTCTTTTGAGAGAGATAAATATAAAAACAGTAAATAGAACAACATAGGAACAGCAAACAGGCAGCTCATAATTCTGTGATACAAAGATGAGGCAGGGGTGATTTTACAGAGAAGGCAGCATTTGAATTGGGTCTTGAAGATTGAATAAGAGATGTCAGTCAAAGCAAGCATTTTGGCCAGGGTTCTAACTGTAAAATTTAAACTAAGTTCTAGCACTGACTGCAATAAAGATATAATTCCAGAAAGATCAAGTGAGTGAAAGATAGTATGAGTTTCAAAAAACTGTGAGCAGAGCAGCTGACAGATGCACTCTGTCCCCTCTCCCATTCTCACACATACCTGGCTAGAATTAGACTTAAAACTGGCTTTTCAAAACAAGATAGGCTAAACTCCCAGATCTACAACATTGCTCATGCCACATACCCTTTTCCCTCCTAGGTACCATTTATAATCACCTCTATAATTCATTTTAACTTTTGTTTTTAATCCTTTCTTTCCTGCATCTTGTCCTATTCTGCTAAAGCAAAATCCCATTTATGAGCATCCTCACGGGGTGTCTTCCATAACCTCAGACTGAATAGGCGATCATGAAACACTTTTTTCTTCTTCTTTTCTCCTTTCCTCTGGGTATTGGTATGTGCCTTGGATATTTCTGCTCTTTCTGTTAATTAAGCCAGAATGTAATTTAGCTGGCCCCCAAAACTCTCTCTGGTTGAGATGGAAACAACCATTAGATCTTCCAAGTTTCCACGAGGAACCATTCTTCCTTGCTGCTGCTAACAACCCCCCCACCCCGGTTCTAATGATGCTTGGCAATGTATTGGGTAATCAGAGAGAGAAACTAACATCATTATCCCTAGTTTGTTTTCCTAGATATTCAGCTTACTTCCAGGACGTTCCTTTACCCCTCATGTTGTTACCAAATACAAGGTCATGTGTCCAATGCACAATGAGGCCAAAAAATATAGGGATGTAAGAGTTTGGAGCAGAGAAAGTTTTGTTGCTGGGATAAGCAAGAATGGGTGGCTTATGCCCAACCCCCCCCCCCACCCACCCAACCACCACCACTCAGCCCCGGTGTCAAATTCCCAGAAGGGTTTCAGCTGAGCATTTATAAAGGCAAGCTGAGGGAGGGGTGGCCTAGGGTTTGTGATCAGCTGTGCACAATTCTCTCATTGGTTGATGATGCTCAATCCTTAGGAGTCAGAAGGCCTGGGGGCTACATGCTCAAGATCATCAAGTAGTTAATTTCTGCCATTTGGTGGTGATTTTTAGCATATGAAAAACTCCAGAAATACGCATGAGATACTCTACTACTTTAGAGAGGAGCTACAGGAGAGGATATTGGGGAGGGGTCCATCCCAGGAAGGTCCCATAGAGTCCCGCTTGGTGATAGTTCCTCCTTTTTCTTTGATATTCCTCAATCTTGAGGAGAACAGGTATTTGGATAAGAAGTGGAACAATATTTAGGATAGAGAGGTTAATCATAAACTCGGCAGAGGAACTCAAGTTTCAGCTTCCAATCCTGTTTCATCCTCCCCCAGTGGGGTGATGACCACTCTGGCTGGTTCCTGCTGAAATGGTGTAGTCCTACCCCTATTTGGGGAACGGATACCGAGTTGGAAATATTCCTGAGTTCCAAGTGCTGGATCCTAGTCTTGTATGACTAAGATCTCATTCCCTGAGGAATTCAGGAGAATAAGCCTGAAAACCAATCTGGACCTAGCACTTTTGGGGAGACTTGTAGCCAGATAGCCAGCTGTCTACCTTTATCTGAATAGGTTTTAACTTTTGATGTAGTATTAACATATATATGACAAGAGTTATTGACCATTACATGTGTCTCCTTTTTTTTGTTTCTGCCAACATCTTATCTAAAGCAATTTTATTGTCTAAAAATTTAAGTTACAAGAGGAGACCATGAGGTCATAGTTTACAGCTGCCATCTGCCAGCAGACAGTGCTTTGAGGATGGCTGATGGTGTCCTGAGTATGACACAGTTCAGAAATCTTTGAGAATGTACCTAAAATCATGTCCCCAATTGCCACCTAGTTTTACCTTGAATGTCTGAATCACAGCTACTGCATCTTGACTTTCAGATGCATTCCCCTCAAGACCAAAGCAGATATACAATGCATGTCCAAAAGGCCATAAAACAGGCTGCTTTGGTCAGTAAATTTTAAGTCAAACCATGCATAAGCCAGAATGACTTCTCCATACCTCAGTATGTGCAGATATTTCCATTATTTCTTCTTTTGATTACGAATCATTCAATAGAAAGCACTGATGATCTAAATATCTGTCCCTCTGCTCTGGGGTGGTGGCTCCTGCACCAGGTTTAGATCCAGTCCCTCAGTGCTAGGCCTCCTTTACATTTACCTAGTTATCCACACTCGGGGGAGACTAATCAGATGTGGTGAACAGGCTCAGTGGTAGGTTAATGGTGACACACTTTATAAGCTATCCATTTTATCACTTACACCCAACTGTTACACAAGCATCATACATGTGCTTTTAGCAATAGACATAAAGTAAGCATCATTAGACACGAGTAGTTAAACTCTGTGGCAACTTCATTAGAGAATTCTCTTTCTATCATAAATGTTGGGGGCAATATTGATATGAAGACAAATAGTTGATAAATAATTTAACTAGAAAACAGGCTAAGTGATACTTCAGATAACCAAATACTTATAATCATATTAATTAGTTCACTCAATCCCATGCAATCAATCCCTTTTACTAACAGTTTTATAAAATCAAGAGTTTTCACTAGACTTCTTAAAAATATCCTACCCAGCACATTGGTATGATTTAAAAGAAATCTATACTTGTCAAAACTTCTCTTTTACCAATCTTCTTGAAGATGAAGCAATTCTGCAAAGCATCAGCTTAATTTTATGAATGACAAAAGACCCCAAAAGGCAAGGCAAATGGTCGGATTACAATGTTTTCAACAAACTTAATCAAATTGCTGTGACATACAACATCCCAAGATAATAACCAGGATCATGACTGATAGCATTATACCAGGACAAATCCAAACTTCAGAAATTTCACACAATCTTTAGAATGTCCATATTAACATTTATCCATTTCATATTATCTGAAGAGGCTTATCACTCATTTGACAATGCTTCCAGTGCAATTCAACACACCAACCAATCTTAGTTGAACATTCTCTGAGATATCTCAGGGTCCCTCTGAAGCATCCCAAAAAGTCAAAATAATTTTAATTAGAATTTGACAGGAGTTTATAAAAATACCAAAAAGTTTCAAACTATCTATTATTAGAAGCATTCGAAGTAAACTTGCACTCTTAACAGAGTGGAACCAAATCTAGTCCTGTACCAGCCTACTCTTAATAACAAAATCCATTTACCTAATTAAGTGTAACCTAATCTCAGCCTGACTATGCACAGAACTCTTTTTAGAGCTCCCTCTCAACAAACGTTCCACAACGTTCTGTATCCACATTAATTTGTCTTTTTTTTTTTTTTCACCATTTAGAAATAACCAGCTGAAGGACCAAATCAATGTCTTTTCCTTTAACAAAATGCAACTCCAATTCCTTATACCCTTTTTCACTCAAAACATATATTCTATTGCATACTGAAATGTTCCCCCACTATTTTCAGTAGCTTCAATTACACACCCAAATTAGAATCTTCAATTCTAAAAAATCTCAACTTCTAGTGAATGTTTCAATATATTATTTTGTTTGGGAATGACCCAGCTATTTAACAAACTCCCATCATTTAACCCAATCCAATACGACTCTAAAATTTCAAGTTACCAAATATCTGGAGAGATCATTTTTAAGTAGACATTCCGAAAACATAATTATTTCTAAAGAGTTTACCCAAAACTCTTATCTCATATACATTTAGTTCACTTATAAGAATTTCATCATACCAGTTATTTTTTTTTCTTTCTGCTGACAAACTAGTGAACTTACTGACCTTCAGTAAACCTAGGTACATTAAAAGACGTGTCTGTATTGATTATATCAACAAGCTTAGGCTAGCTTTAATATCAGGTATCAATTCAATATTGAATATCTCCTAGATAACATGAACTTAAAGTTTGTCCTGTCTAGCTTCTTTTATACTTAGAAGTGTTTAATTTGTAAGCACTTACTTTTAAGCCAATTAAATAGAACTCATTTACAATTTTTTATGTAAAGACAGAACCAAAGATCTGTTTTTCCACTTGTGTTTAAAAAATCCCCCTTTTCCCCCCAGGTAGATCATCTACATCTCAAAAGCACAGGAAGAGCAATGCAAATTTATCCTTTATTTTAGCTGCTTTTCATAAAACAACCATCTTGGCTATTTTCAGAAATCCCCCCCCCCACCTTGTTACCAAACATCTGTGTCAGTTTAAAGAAATAATAGTGATATATAAACACACACACATACGTATATTATAATTCACTCACATTCACATGCCTCACTTTCAGCAAAACCAGGAAGAAAGAACAGGACTAGGACTCTGGCACGAACACACACACACACACAACCCCAAGATAAAAGCAAAGCAGCTGGAAAGGCCCACTTTGATATAATAGCAGAGCCATAAGAGGGGACTGTTCTCCAGATCTCAGGGCGTATTGAGCCCACATAGTATTACAATAAAAAATATTTTCTTTCATTTATGAGAGCATAGCTCAAGATCTCTCAGTTTTGCAAAATATACCATAGGGGGACTATAAGATGGAACAGAGATCTGATCATACATACTTAACTATTCATAGCCAATGTTATCAAATATCAAGCAAACAGTTCAAAACTGTCTTCCCGAGTTGAGTCACAGTTCCTCAGCCCCAAAAAGGGGATTCCCAGGCAATGCCCCATCAGAGATGAAGCTGAATGAATGACCAAAGCTAGAAAGGAAAAATCCCAACGAATGCAATCCGAAGCCAGTGCAATAGAGAAGGATATCCAAATGCTGTCACACCTGAGCCCCATTATGCATGAAAGCCATCTCAACAGGCCAGTGCAAGTTCTGACACACACAAACAACAAACAGTCCCACAAAAGATCAGATGAGGTGTAACCCCAAATTTCCACTTCCACTCCAAGACTGAGGCTTCCAGAGGGGCCTGGATCCTGAAAGAGAACGGACCCAAACTGGCTCCCAATGAGCCCAGAATGTCTCAATTCCCAGAAGGGATGAGTGGTGTAAAAGTTTCCAATCCTGCACAAGCCAGAGTGGCTCACCCCAAAATAAGACACACAACAACACAAACAACAAATAGCTATGGTCACGCAGACAATTGGAGCTGGAGGTGCAGTCTAAAAATTCCATTTGCACTCCCAGAGGGAGGCCTCCAAACAGACTGGCCCAACTCTCAAGAGAATGAACCCAGAGTGGCTCGCAGTAAGCCCAGAGCAGCTCAGTTCCCGCAAGAGAATGAGCCCAGGTAGAGTGGAGAGAATTCCTAGCCTGCGTGCGAGTTGGGAGACTCACCCTCAAGAGATATCGAATGTGAACCATGGCTCCAGGCATTCCTTGGCTCCAAACAGTCACACGCCTTGGGTGGCTGGCACTCGTTGGGGAGAGACGCTCCAGGTTCTCCAGAGTGACGTGAGCTCTGGCAGCTGCTGGGTACTTAGCGAAGCAGCTGTCTGTGGCCTGGGTGGACCCGCCATGGGTGCAAACTCCTGAGCTTGCTCCCCAAAACTGTTACCTAACTCAAGGCCATGCACCCAATGCATGGTAAGGCCAAAAAATACTGAAATGTCAGGGTTTGGAGCAGAGAAAGTTTTAACGTTGGGCAGAGCAGGGACTGGTAGCTCATGGCTCAAAAAGCCTCTGAATTTCCCCAAAGGGTTTCAGCTGAGGATTTTTAAAGGTCAGCCGAGGGAGGGGCGGGTCAGGGTATGTGATCAGCTGTGCACAATTCTCTCATCGGTTGATGGTGCTCAATCCTTAGGCCCCAAAAGGTCTGAGGACTATCTACTCATGATTATCACGAAGTTAATTTCTTCCATTTGGTGGTGGTTTTCAGCATCTGAAAAACTCAGGGAATAGGCATGAGATACTATTAACTGGGTACTTCAGAGAGGAGCTACAGCAGAGGATATGGGGAGGGGCTGTCCCCAAAAGGCCCCATAGGGTTCTTCTTGGTTACACTGCCATAGATTATTGTCAGGCCACACACTAACCAGGTACAACCAGGAAGGCCTAAAATCCCAAAGTGAAACAGAAACCAAGTATACATAAATGTTTGGGTTGAACTGTGTCTCCCCCCCAAAATATGTTGAAATCCAAGCCTCTGGGCTTTCAGAATATGGCCTTATTTGGAAATAGAATGTTTACAGAGACAATCAGTTTAAAAAGAGGCTGTTAGGTCCTAAAATGTGATTACTATCTTTGCAAAACAGGAAAATTTGTACACACGGATAGACATGCACAGAGAGAAAATGATGTGGAGAAATACAGGGAAAACACTGTATAAAGATACAAACAGATTGAAGTGATGTATCTACCGTCAAAGACTGCCAGCAAACCACCAGAAGCTGGGAGGGAGGCAGGGAACAGATTCTTCCTCCCAGCCCTCGGAAATAACACGCCCAGCTGACAGCCTGATTTTGGATTTCTAGCCTCCAGAACTGTGAGACAATACATTTCTGTTGTTTAAGCCACCTCGTTTGTGGCACTTGGTTGTGGCAGTCTAGTTACTAACAAACTAGTACTGATAATCTGCAGTTCCACTTCCCTTCTTTGACAGAGTTCATTCCCCACATTATGGAAATAAATGCCTTCTTCCCCACTAGATGTGAGATTTAGAAGTGGCAGATACTGTGTCTTATACATTTATGTGTCTTTGCAGCTCTAGCCTGTTGTTTTGCACACTACAGGAATGGAATTAACCTTTGCTAAATATACTTTAAACTCAAAAAATACACTGATGCTATTGCATAAAATAATTCTTGGTTTCACAGAGAAAGAAAACCAAGGATAAAGTGATGTAAACAGTCACGGAAAAACAAAATTATTCCCTTAATTTTGCTTAATATATAATATACATCTATACATATATACATATTTTCTCAAAGTTGTTAGTATTTATGACTATGAACTTTCAATGAAAGCAGATATATTTTGTAGAAATACCCTAATGCCATATATTTATAATTTTATGAGAGCTTGTTTATTTCATGAATATTAATTATGGTTTTAAGCTCATTCTATACGAATGCAGCTGAAAATACAATGTTGATTATTACATTGTTTTGTATTACATCGTAATACATTTTAAGCAACATGAATCTAGCCTGATTTAGAATACATTAATATAAGCAGAACTACAAATTAATTTGAAGGTTAGTAGTTAAATATATCAAAGCCGCAATGCTACAGACTAATAGGCCCTTCTTTACTATGAACTGTCTGTATTATTATTATGAGACTTCTATTAGTCCTCTTCTAAGCATAATCATTTGACTGGAAAATTGATTCAATACTAATGCATCACCTATTATACTGTACTTTAAGGAAAGGAATGTCATACTAGTACAGGGCCACTGTGAATAATTAAAACAGAATATATGATTTCTCATAGCAAGTCTGAGATGACTTAGAAAATTAATTTTCTCACATCAAAAGTAAACATATTATTGACGGTTTGCCTATGAGAACAATTGCTTTAGACAAATTCACTTAAAAAAATAAAAACAAAAATTGTTTGAAATATGTAATTATACATCTTGAAAGAGGTTCTAGAGAAGGCCAATTTAAAAACAAATCTTAAACCTTTCAACTAAACTGCAAGGCGATTTAGACTGAACTTTTAATTTCTGGCTATCTCTTCTGATGTTATATAGGCACATCCAAAGAAAGAGAAACATAACAAATGGTGTGGGATGCAGTAGAGGGTGAATACTATATGCAGATCATTTTTTGCTCTATGATCCTGGTTTCTTTTCTTAGCACAAGGTCAAATATTCAGTTATCTTTCTTGAATTTGAAGTTCAAAGTGAACATTAGCTGAAACAATGGCCTGAATTCATATCAGAAATGCATTAGACCAAAAATCAAATCTATTTTTTATAATTAAGTACAAGTAAGGCAGGTCAATTTAACTTTTAATAAATCTGCTTGTGTAGAATTATAACAAAAGTAAACATTCTTTAAACTCTACTTTTTACATGAAGGAAATTTTGGAGGAAAACAATTTGATTTTTTATTGGAAATGATGAAGGGAAGAAAACTTCATATGACTGCTGATTACTTGCTGGAAATTATTAACATGATTTCCTAAAAAAATCAACATTTACTTCATATTGATTGAACACCTAGTCCAAGAGCTGTTATGATAGATGACTGGAACATACAAAACAGACAACTGGGGCAAGTTCTGCACAAACACAATTGTTAGAAAACGAGGCAAATCAATGTACAAACGAGAGCTGCCCTATGTAGTTCAGACATATGTAATTCAGACTGCAAATGTTTTGGAAGTATATTCATCCACTGAACTCTCATAAACCTTTCATTTACATAGGAGGAACTGAGTTCAGTCCCATACAGTACACAAAAATTCTTCTCAAGGATCTCACAGACTAACAGGGAGATCCTTTACACATGTACATAACAATACCAGGAAGAGGCATATTGTCCATTTCACAAGAAATGTAGAAGGGAAGAGTGAGAAAGGAATTCAAAGGCTGGAATAATAATATAAACTGCCTTAAAAGATACTGTAAATCTAAAGCTTGCCAAGTTGAGGAGGGGGTAGGGTACATAATATCATGAAAATCTTTCTCCCTAAATAAACTCCTTTATCAATTTCAGATCTGAAATTATCTTTTTGAAGTAATATTTTTTATCAGAATTCCTCTTTCTTTTGGAATAATACAGAGACCATTGGTCATTATGCATTATAAAAACATTTTACTCCCCTTCAATTAACTTCATTTAAATGTTAGAGTCACTGGGATTTAGTTTCTAAAAACACGTCAATATAATCTGGGCACATGAAGAAGTCAGTAAAAGTCAATGTCTTTGAAGGGGGCTTTGTGGAAGAAAATAACCACAAGTGAAGCATGTGTGCAGATGTGAATTTCTCACTTTTACCTAATAATGTGTAAAAATCATTGAGCAATTATTTTGTGCCAAGTTTTTCACAACGTTATTTTGTTTATTACTCTTAGAACTGTATGTAGTAGGCCATCTTAAAATCTCCATCTTACACATGAGGAGTTAAGTAATTGGGTCACATATCTAGTAGGTAATAGAGAGGAATTTGATGCAGGTGGTTTGACACTGGAGCCTGTGTGCTTAAATTATGATACTTTTCAAAAACCTCAAGCGCTTTTATTATCCCTCTTCATGGCATCTTCTTTGCCTTTAATTTCACAGTAGAAACATTTACAATACAAGTTCATATGACAATACAAGAGCATGCTTTTATGGTACCCTCGCAGTCTGTGCACTGTGAGCTGTATATAGCACTTGGGGCTGGCATGTTGCAACATAAAAATGAACCATGTAATATTCCCTTTCATTTTGATTTGATGAAAATACTCCTTCCCTACCCATAACCAGTAATTTCCTTTAAAAATACATGCAAGCCTCAACACCTTCCCAAACAGTATACAGAATTTCAGTGAGTTTTTATCTAATTCCCAACTCTGATCTTGGCTCATGTTACCTGACAAATTTTTATTAAAAACCTAATGTTTAATAAACTGATGGTCAAATAAACAAACAACTACTATAAATAATCTTTGACAAAATAGAATTCAAAGTCACTATGTTTCTATTTATTTTCCATATTTCATCTCAGTTAACCTTATTAAGTTTGTATCAGTTATACTTGTGAACCCTTTTAATTGTTCACTTTGTATATATTTAACTGTGAAATATTTCACCTGTCAGCACTCCCAAAGTTGTATGCTAAAGTATTAAATTAAAAAAAAAAAAACCATAATAGGATAAAGCTCACTTTTGGTAAAATCTTTATAAATTCTATTATTTAGAAGCTAAGATTTAGTTTATGATTTTTACACTGAATGAATTTTATCTGTGGTTATAAATTATCAGAACTTAACAAGCTGACTTTGAAGTATAATCAGTTAATTACTCAGTGTATTGTAAAATAAGATAACTGAAAAACCCAAGTAAAAGCTCAAATTATTTCAATTTTTTAAGCTTTTTTTTTTTACAATATTTATTTCCTATATCTTCAAGAATTTCTCCTTAGAATAAGTTACTGCTTTCTAAGAACAATCCGTGAAATTTTCTCAGCACAGAGAAAACCTTGTTATCTAACACCTCCATCTATCCCAAATGGAAAAATGCAACAAGAAAATATATCACCAAACCGCCATCAACAAGTTTTGTTGTTGGAACATCCCAAAACTGGAACGTTAAATAAGTCATACTTCACCAGAGCAATTGCTTTTCAAGCCAACCTCTCTCAAAAGTTTCATGTTTAGAAACTACATGTTGAATACTATCTAAATTGAATAAAATGTCTCTTTTCCTCATGACTGGCATGAGAAAAACAAGAAACTCCATTGGATGTATTTTTACTGGCCATGAGAGAGAGAATAGATATTTGAACATGAATTCTTATGCTTTATTTGCTGTCCAATGGGATCTATTTAGTGCAGATGGAGCCTGTCACCTGAATGTTTCTACATGCAAACCTGTAAAAATGTGCAACACGTTCACATACAAACCTACCCACTTTCATGAACGTAAGCCGTATTTATAACTTCATATTTTGCATTACTGATGTCAATATGTATGTTAGGGTGTATAATATCATATCATTAAATTTGGATAATGAGAAGTTTGCTTTCTTTAGTTATATATCATATTAGTTGTAGTATTTTCTTTAGTTTATATCTAATTGGGCTAATAAACATTTTAGTCTTTATAAGTCATACTGAAAAATTATAAGATAAGAATTTGAGGCCCAACTGAGTTAATTGGTGCTCTCTGAGGCAGGGCAAGTTATATTTCATACTCAACTATAAAAGGTCTATCAATAACTTAGTGTAAACAGACTCATTATTTTTTTAAAAGTCAACAAAAGGAGAAGCAGCAAAGTAGAGAGAAAAAAAGTAAACGGGAAGGAGAAGAAAAATGTAAACGACAATGAAAAAGCGAGGATAAGTAACTTCTTGCTTGTCCTCGGTGCCTGTGATTGCTATTTCTCCAACTTAAAACTGATTCTCCATTTCTGATTATCCAAAACACCTCCTCATCCAGCTTCATTACTATCATCTATTTAATCCATGAGTATCTTTCTCCATTCATTAAAGAGTTTACTCTCTTTCACAGTCTTCACCTCAAGTTCTGAAACCTATTCCATGACTTTACATCCAAGTGTGCGAAATATCGCACATGGTGTCATATCCTGGTTCTACCTGTCTGGAATTCCTATATTTTTACTGCCCTTTTCTTTCATTTCTTTCAATTTCTTTGACAAAATGACTGTGGGAATCTATTTTGTAAATTATTCTATCTTACTGTCTTACTTAGTTTTTCTGCATCCTGTTAAATGGCATCCTTCCCTGTACTTATCTCTTCACAGGTGGGTTGGAACCTTGTTTTCGGATGCTCTAAATGCAGGTACAATGACAGCTCTGTTTTAGCTGGACTTCCAAAGCAACTGAAAACTTCATGTCTTAATCTTCAAAATAGCAACTTGATAACTACTTTTCAATTATGTTTAATTGCTATGTCTATCTTTTTCTGTGCCAGCATCACATTGTTATAATTATTGAGAAGAAAAATTCTGTCCCCCAAATTCTAATTGGTTTTATTCAATTTCATGGTTATTTTTACACATTTATTCATCCTGATTAATTTTAGAATTTTTTTTCCTGGCTGCAAAATAATCATAATGGAATTTTAAGTAAAACTGCATTTTATGTATTGAAAATTTTGGGGCAACTGACATCCATTAGGTAGTGAGTCTTCCAATTAAATAATGTTCTTATCTATTTATTCCATACTTCATTTATGCCATACATTTTATAACATTTATAAAGTTTTTGTACTTGTTAAACTAATTTCTAGACAATTTATTGCTATTTGAAATGGCATCTGTTTCCATGTTACATTTTCAGAGACCTAAGTTTTCTCTTACAGGGTAGAAAAATATTTTCTATGTATTTCTAAATACCTTACTAAATTTTCGTAATACATCTAGTAGTAACACGTTAGCATTTGTAACATTTTCAAGGAATGATGTTTTTCTCTTTTAGAAGTAATATTGTAATATCCATGTTTGCATTTAATGTCTTATTTATTAGAATTGTCAGATAATGTCAATGTCAGTAGTCATAATGGAAAATTTATTTTGTTTCTGATAGTAATTGAAATGTTTTAAGATGTTTACTATTACGAAAAAGGTTGACTAACAATTTTATTCTTTTTAATTGGTATTATTAATGTTCACAAGCTTTTGTTGTTAGTTTAAAAAATTCTAAATTTTATCAAATACTTTTTCAGGAACTATTGAGATGATTCATTTTTTTCTTTGACATTACTACCCATGGATTATATTTATATATTTCCCAACCTTGAATAATTTTTAATTTCTTAAATAAATGTGTTTTCATAGCTTTTGAATATTTCTGCTTTATTTACAATTGCCAAGATATAGAAGCAACCTAAGTGTCCATCAAAAGACAAATGGATAAAAAAAATGTGGCATATATGCAAACACATGGACACACACAATGGAATACTACTCAAGCCATAAAAGGAATGGAATTTTGCCATTTGCAGTAACATAGATGGACCTGGAGGGCATTATGCTAAGTGAAATAAGCCAAAGAAAGAAAGACAAATACTGTGTGATATCACTTATATGTGGAACCTAAAAAAATACAACGAACTAGTGAATATAACAAAAAAGAAGCAGACATAGGTATAGAAAACAATCTAGTTGTTACCAGTGAAGGGGGGAAACAATATAGGGGAGGGGGAGTGGGAGGCACAAATTACTGGGTGTTAAGATAGGCTACAATGATGTATTGTACAACATGAGGAATATAGCCACTATTTTGTAATAACTATATGTGGAGTGTAATTATTAAAATTGCATAAAAATAAAAAAGTAAAAATAAAATGCAAACATACCCTTTCATCCAAGTCCCTAATAAAAATGTTGAGTAAAAAAAAAAGAATAAAAAATGAACATAGTTTCAAAGAACTGTGGTATAATTTTAAATAGTGTAACATATATAATTTGCAAAATTGAGTAAGAGAGAATGGACTAGAGAAAGTATTAGAAGCAATAATAATAAATGATGTTAAAAATTAATGACAGACATGAAAACAGATCTAGGAATCTCAGAGAACACCAAGGAGGATAAGTATAAAAAAGCACATCTAAGCTTATCACAGTCAAACTGCATTCAAATCAAAGACAATGACAGATCTTGGGGAAAAAAATGGAGAAATATAGTGACTTACTTATGGGAGAATAAGGATAAAAATTACAGTGAACTTCTCATAAAGACTGCATAAGGAGAATGGATTGAAATATTTTAAGTTCTAAAGAGAAATCTTACCAACTTAGAATTCTATGTCCAGCAAAATTATCCTTCAAAATGAAGGAGAAATAAAGACATTCCCAGAGAAAGTGAGGAAATTTATCACTAATGGGCTGACCTAAAAGAAATGTTAAAAGAAGTTCTCTGGAGAGGAAAAAAAAAAATAATACAGGTTAGAAATTTCAATCTACATAAAGAAGAGTAATAAAGAATAAATAAATAAAAAAAATTATTATACAGGTTTTAAAAGAATTTCTTAATTCCAATAGTTATTTGTTTAAAATAATAACAATGTATTAGGTGATTATAGCATATGGATAATTGAAATGAATGATAATAATGTCATAAGAGATTAAAGTGAGAAATTGGGAATACTCAATTATAAGGTAACTGCTTTACCCATAAAGTAGTATGTAAGTATTTGTACACATGTGTACTTCCTTGGAAGTGGAGTTAAATTAGTTGAAAATACATATTGTAAGATGCCACTATATAACTATTTAGAATTGCTAAAAATCAAAACAAAACAAAAACTTGACAATCCAATGTTTGACAATAATGTGAAACAACTGAATCACAAAATCATTGCTGGTGAGAATGCAAAATGACACCGACACTTTGGGAATCATTTTGGTGGTGTCTTACAAAGCTAATAATAGTCTTACCCTACTATCCATTAATTGTTCTTCTAGGTTTTACAAAACTTACTTGAAAATGTATGTCCACCCAAAAATCTACACATGAATGTTTATAGCAACTTTATTCATAATCACCTCAAACTGAGAATAACCAAGATATCCTTCAATGAGTGAATAGATAAACAAACTGTGGTATACTCACACAATGATACACTTCAGTAATTAAAAAAAAAAAAAACAAAGAAAAGAGATATCAAACTACTAAAAAATATGGCTAAATTACTTGACAAGTGAAAGTGTCTAGTCAAAAAAGACCACCTACTATTTCATTCAATTTATATAAGTTAGAAAAAGCAACATTTTGGATATATTGCACAGTTGAGTTATAACCAGATGTTTGGAGAGAAGGTCAATTGAAAAGGTGAAGCACAGGAGACTTTTTAGGTCAGTGAAACTATTCTGTATGATACTGCAGTGGTAGATAGCCAACACTGCACATTTGTCAAAACTCATAGAACATTACAGCAATAAGAATGTGGCTTAATGTAGGAAAATTTTAAAAAATATTTTAGGAAAAAAGTCAACTATAAGAAAAGAATCTAACCTCACTAAATAATTGGTTAAAAAAAGATGCCAGCCTAAGTAACTCTGGGAATAAATGAAGCCTGTGAGATTAAAGGCAACTGTAAGTACATATAAGAACTTCACTTAAGTTGATAAAGTTGGTTCCCACTGGGGTAGAGGTTAACAATTTTAAAACATCTATATATTTATAGTGACACTAAAAAATTAAATAAATGAATGGTAGAAGGAGGGAGTTAGTTTCCTCATTGTTAGAATAGGTAAGTAGATATATAAATATATATACATATAGGTATACATATGTGTATACACATGATTGGTGTACACACATATTTTTCCTCCTTCTGAGCTGAGAAAGCCTAGAAGCAATGACACCCAGGAGCAATAAGCCCACTTAATGTCCAATTTTTGGTTCTAATACCATTTTCTAAGATAAGTAACAAATTCTTCTTGGAGAAATAGCTGATTGTAGGACTTGGGCAGGGAATATAGAAGATAAGCCTGGAGAATCTTATTATACCAGAAAGTTAAAAAATATATATATAAAAAGCAAATCAACCAACCAATCACAGTAATGAGGGCTATGTCAAAAGAAGATAAAAGCCAACTGAGAAAGCTCTCAATGGCCAAAGCTAGAACAATTTGAATAACAAAAATGTATTATATTATAACTCCAAGTATAAAATAAATATCTATCAGTTTATATTGCTAGAATATATGATTGAATAAATAAATAATAAATGGTACAGACTAGACATATATTTTATGCAGAAAGATGTCAAATAACATACATAGATATTCTCCTTCAAGGAATTAGAACACAATTCTCCACCCCTAAAATATGGGCTACATAGAGTTATTTTCCTATAAGGAGTATAGTATTGAAGGGGTGGGAGGAAGAAATAGTATGTTTAGAGCGGAGAAATCTGACAAAGGCTACCTAAGCCAGTGATTAACATAAACAGTGATGTCAGATTGATACTATACGCCCTTGATATGAAGTGAAGAAAATGGCATTTCACATTTATGACTTATCTCCCCAAACTCACAAATTCAGTCTAATCATGGAAAAAATATCAAACAACTCCCAATTGAGGGACATTCCACAAAATAACTGATCACTACTCCTCAAAACTGTTAAGGTCATCAAAAACATGAGAAGTCTGGGAAATTGCCTCAGGAAACAAGATGGCAAATGAAATATGGCATCCTAGATCCCGGAAAAGAAAAGGGCCTCGGGAAAAATCAATGAAATCTGAAGAAAGTATAGTGTTTACTTAATAATAGAGCAATATCGCGTCAATTATTTTGACAAAAATGCCATATGAATGTAAGATGTTGATAATGGGGCAGAAACTGTGGGGTAAGAGAACTTCTCTGTACTGTCTTTATAACTTCTGTAAATCTAATTATATTCTTTTAAAAAACTTTATTACAATTTTTAAATGTTACAAAGTACTTTGATAAAACATACATATCCCAGGGAAAATTATTCATTAAATTAGGCTGGATTGTGTAAAAGGTTTTCATTACCATGGCTGAACTTATATAAAATGGCTCTGACAAACAGAGGAGTAATTTTTCCTTTGTGGCCTATTCCTTTTTTTCTTTTTCCTGATTCCAACTTAAGAATCAGAATGATATGTTTTCCTTTATGAAACAATCATTACTTTTACTCCTCTTCTTAACCAAATATGTGCCATGTGAGTATTTCTACTTATTCATCCCTATTTATTTAATTCATGAAGTTGGCAACTGTGGATGAGATCTTTTGGAATATTTTCAGGATTGAATAGAACAACTCTAAAGCCTGAATTAACTCCCTAGTTGTCACCTAATTTGCTCACTTTCGAAGATAAGCACAATCAGATATTTAACACTTAGAAAGACGATGATATTATACAGAGCATGGGAGATTAATAATAATTCATCAGGCAATTACCTGATTTATTGCAGTGCACATTTTAATCTCCAAACAAGTTCCAGTGGTATGGAAAAATAATTTCCTAAGCTACCACATAAATTTGTCATACAAATGAGATATGGGGAGGGGGAGGCAGTGTGAAAATTTCTCATTTATTAGATATTTTAGAAGAGTCTAGACTATGTCTAAGGAAGTGTGTACAAATTAATTCAAAGACAAAATAGCAGAAGCTATCATTTAAATGAAATCTAAATCATAACTTTAATTCTTTTCAGTGGCTTAATGTAGATTTTTTCCTCTTATAATACCCTCCTACAATCAATTTATCTGAAGCTTCCTCCATCCTTTAGTAGCTGTCCCTTGGGAAAATGAAAAGAAAGAAATGTTGCATATTCTAGCTGAACACATGTGAACTCTGAGTCACTACTTATGCCAGTGGACACCAGGCTGTCTTCATGGTACATTTTATAGAGACTAAGAAACCTATGGTCAGAATCTGTATCCTCGTCATAGTTTTGTGTGTGATGCATTATTGCAAATCTCCACTGACTGAACTAATCAGCATCATTGTTTCCTTCCAACCACATCTAAGAGAAGTATTATCACTTCATTTCTGACTTATTTTTGCATTTTGTATTTCTTCAGATGTTCTGTCCTACAGAATATCATTCAATTTCTTTCAAATTTCTCATTCTTTTGAAAGCCAGAGTTTTGTAACACACAATATTGTGCCTCTAGACCTGGTAACCAGATTAAGTCCTGTGAAAAGTGTCTTTGTTCATGCTATGGTAGGAGTAAAGGCTCTATGCAAAATATATCCATAAAATAAAAGAAC
Source organism: Camelus bactrianus (assembly GCF_048773025.1). Taxonomy (NCBI): domain Eukaryota; kingdom Metazoa; phylum Chordata; class Mammalia; order Artiodactyla; family Camelidae; genus Camelus; species Camelus bactrianus. The sequence continues at coordinate 43,387,229 of NC_133539.1, forward strand.
ACATAGAGATTTAAAATTGAACCTAAAGCAACAGATCACTGGCTATACGAATTTCAACATGATATTTGATTATATGTATTATGTACATATATATTTTATTTTTCCACCTTAATTGATAAATAAATAAATTGTATAAATGTATGGTGTATATGAGGCTTTGATATATGTATATAATGTAAAATTATTACCACAGTATAGTTTACACATCTATTATTTAATTATATATATATTTCATATTCACATGTTTTTATGGTGAGAACATTTATGATCTCCATATTAGCAAATTTCAACTATACGGTATCATTAACTAGTTACTCATGCTGTTCATTAGATCCACAGAAATTATTTACCTTATAACTGCAAGTTTATTTACTTACTTATTTATTTCATCATTTTAATTTTTGAGCTTCTAATTGCAACTGAGAATTGGACGCAATCTCTTCCCTAGGGAGCCCAGAGTCTGGTGGAAGACACAACTTTGAGACAAGTAAGCTATAATAGTGGCAAGTATACACTGTTATGTGCGGAAAGGGCTTCTCAAGCTCAAGGAAGAGAGTAAGAGAATAAGTGATAAGTGGATGAAAGAAGGGATTACATTGTATAAGTTATGTAAATATTTCAGTTATGGATATCTTAATTATTGTCATATAATTTTTTTCTTTAAAGGTTCTAAAAAACAAACATAAGTATATTTCTTATAGAGATATTGACTGTTAAGTTTAGTCTGGATGCTTATTTTAACTGCTAAATTTACATCTCATAAAACAGTGCTGAATGATTTACAGACAATATTGAAACTCTAATATTTTAAGCACATGACCTTACTTTTGAAGCATTTTTCTTATGTTTAAGCTAAGAACCTAGAATTTATCACTTCATTTGTCTTGTTACTTTGTGCCTACTACAACCCATACTGTTGTGAGTAAAAATTAATAATGTGCATGACAAAGTCTGAATGTTTTAATACTTAATGTTCAAACTGGCATAGATGGAAACTGAAAAATGATATTTCTTTTAACATTTATATTTACTTACTCTTTTCACGGCTCACGTGCACAAACATGCTTTTCACTCTATCCAGTTTATCTCATCCAGCAGCGTTTCAATTAAGCACATTAGATCAACTTTGTTTTTCTCAGAATTCCATGATGACTGTCTTTCCCAGTCTTTTATATGCTTACCAACCAGCCTGCACAAAGAGGAAAAACTACATCTATGTATCTTCTGCCAAGAAAGGGAGCTTCATATGCAGCAGCTGGCTGAATGTAAGTTTATGAGCAAATGATTTGTGACTGGATTTGCCTCTCCTTTATGGACAGTGCCACTGGCTTGAGTGCTCTGTTCAATTTGAGATTATAAAGCCCTGAAAGCAATCACAAGATGAATTTCAATAAATTGAATTTATGATGAGTGTGAAGGAAAATTTGCTGACAGCTTTAAATTGTAAGCACTTCTTTCAATTGTAAATATACCCAAATTGCTTTGCTTTTGTCATAAGAGATTCAGCACCTTGAAACAAAGATCTGCTATAAAACCAGCTCTCCAACAAACACCTGCTCCCTGTCCCTAAAGCCCCGAGACAGGTGAAATAGGACCCTGGCTGTGTAGGATGTGTTTTAAAGCTTTGGCAGTGGACAGCAATTCTTCTTTATGTCTGTATCAATAAAGGGGTTAACATTTTTCTTTATAAAGTAAAATCATCAGACCTGTTTCAAATACATTTGTCTAGTCTGAAGTACATGCTCTGACCCAATATAAATCTAAAACTATAAATCTGACTGCAACATTTGATGTTCCTCTTTTTATTCTGCTTGAATATTTGTGTTTAATTTTGGTGGAGATTCACTAAGTATTTATACTAAAATGTGACTGCATTTTATAAAAATTAGAAGCATACAGAGAATCTTTAATCTATGATATATAAATATTCACTCTTAAATATTTGTAGAAATGTAGGCTTAGTAGAAGATGCTATGCAAAACAGTACATAGACTAAAATATGAAAATGTACACAAGTTACTAGTGACCAGAGAAATGCACTGAGCTATCATTATATATATTATTCATCGGTTTAATAAAAACTGAAGTGTAAAATAGAAACTATGAGAAAGGATGTGGAGCAAACTGTAACTCTTATGCACTACTGATGAGACTATACATTATTACAACCACTTTGGAAAAGCATTTAAAGTTTTCTAGTAAAGATGAAGATAATGTACATCCATGACTTAACCATTCCCCCCCAATCATGTACCTTAGAGCAACTCTGTGGAATAGGAATATAATGTAAACCCACATGTACATTTTAAATTTTTAGTAACCACATTAAAAATAAAAAATAACAGGCGATACACACTTTAATAATACATTTTATATAACAATATATCTACAATATTATTTTGACATATAATCAATATAAAAGTGGAAGATATTTTACATTCTTTTTTTTTGGTACTATTTTCAAAATCAGCTGTGTTTTCTACATAGAGCATGTCCAGATTGAAAAAAAACCTATTTCAAGTACTTAATAGCCATATGTGGCCAGTGTGTACTGTAATGGATATGCAGCTTCAGAAAATACTTTCATATGTGCATCAGGAAGCATGTGCAAGAATATTCGTATTGATGCTTTTATTAATAGTCTATATTGATCAGGACTGTGTCAGTAAAACAGAGCCCACAGCAGTGACCTGATGGAAGGATTTCAAAATAGAAAGCTACTTAAGTTAGTGTGGGAAGTGCTGAAAACCCCCCCAAATAAATCAAAGAAACAAACAGTGAGACAACCCAGAGATAAGCAACAGCAGTAAGCAGCTACATCTCTCAGGCTGATAGAATAAAAGGAAAATGTGGTATCCTTTATGAAGTCCAGACTCCTTAGAGTCACATAGAATTTTTAATAATCTTCCCCTTTATGTTTCTCCATTTCCAACCCCTTAAAATTCCTTACTCTCTCTATCTCAGCCTACATGCAGTTCCCAGAATATGTTATTTCGCTCCTTTATTTCATACCTTTGTGTGATTGCTCATGTAGTGTAAGTTGGCTGAAATACTCATTATAACAATCCTCCTGACTGATAGATCACCTGCTTTCGCTAACTTTGGTCAGATGTAAACTTCTTCAGTGCGAAGAGTGTGCCTCCCTTCTCCTCACCCACTACTTGCCACGCTGGGTTAACTACAATTCTGTACAACCATCACACCCCTAGGCATACTCTGGTTTAAACTTCTCATGTCTTTCTACAGCATTGGTCTTACTTTCCCCACTGTATGATAAGGTATTTGAAAGTGTTTCAGTAATGTCTGTATTGCCAGCTACTTGCACATAGTAGGTATGAAAGTTATATTTAGGAATAAACTGAAAAATTGAGATGTTCAAATAAAAAATGTAAAACAAACATGCTTTTGAATTAAAATGATATAGTTTACAATGTGTTTTCCAAAATTGTATTGGTTGCAATGACTTGGACTATCTCTAATGCCAGCTAGATCATGATTAGCCAGCACAGAGACAAAGCGTTATGAAAACTATAGATAATCAATGTAATCTGCACACTGTAATTTAATTTAGAAACGATGAATTCTTCATTTTATACATTTATAACTGCATAATTCATAATAGTTCATGTATTACAAATAATGTAGGGTAAGAGAAAATAAAGCGATTTTTTTACCCAGCTGAGAAATAATAAATATTAAAATTTTCTTGCAGTTATGACAGCAATCCAAAAAAAAAGATAAATTCCTTTTCTTAAAAAATAGTATAAGGCTGAATTTGTTTTTGAATTTTTTTTTACTTTATGTTTGTTATATGTTACAGAAAAATAATTTCTACTGAGAAATATTTATCTCTTTTATTGAACTCAGGAAGATCAGAGAAGAAAGCTTTCAAATAACTCTGCAAGGTACATACCTCATGTGAGACTTTGGAATCAGACCCGAGAACTGATTAGGTTTCTCTCCTGGAATTACATCTAAAAGAGATGCCAAATATCAGTAAGATGGCTGAAAGACTGAAAGAATATCTAGAAAGGTAATATGTCTATTTTAATGCAATAATGCATTTGGTGACCTTTGAAGATAATTCTCTTTGCTTCCATCTTTAGAATGAAAGGAAAATATATGTTAATTCTTGTTAGAAATAAATTACAAACATCGGTAAAGTTAGTAAGTATACTTGCTTTTGGCTGGGTTGATGGAGATTTGTCATTTTCTTAGGATTAAAACCAGTGATATTTTTCCAGCAGATACGTATCCTGAAGCACTGGGAAAGCAGGGCCATTTGGAAACAATGCTTTTGTAGTGTATGTTTGTGTGTGTGTGTGAGAGAGAGCATGTGTGTGAGTGTCTTTGTGTGTGTTTGCCTGTGGTGGGGGATTCATATGGATGAGTTAGTTCTATTTTGAGCATATTTGAAAATTCTGATTTGGGGACCACAGGCAAAAATGTGCATTTATGTAGCAAAGGCAGATATAGAACTTCAACCCGTTGTCCCATCATTTCCATAAATGTGCGTAGTTTGACACAATAATTCTCTTTTCAAAAATAGGCAGATTTTCAAAATTTGTATCATCTTTTCTTTTTAACTGTTTATCTGCATCAAAAATATTATGTGGGTGTCAACGCTTTAATTCACTCTTTTTTTTGTAGAGACACATTTTCTTTAGCCAAACAATGTCTTAAGCAGATAAAATGTCTCACAAAAATGAGGACTTCTAAATAGAGTACGTGACCTTAAGGGGAAATAAATCTGGCCAAAGTCAGGTATCTAGAATAAGCCCATCTAGATAAGGAAATTGAAGTCTTTTTATGTCCTGCAGTCTCCATTTTCTCTTGTTCCTGTTTTAGTGCTATTCATGGGAAATTAAAGCTTTTCTTCTTTTTGGCTTGACTCACTCACCACTCTCCAGGGCAAGAATCCCTGAGAGGGATTGCCATTGCCATATAAGACCCATGATGGAGTTGGGGACCTAGTCAGATAGGATACCATGCAAACTTGTGTTCTCCATGGTTTTGTAGTGTAAAATGTGATTGTCTGCACTTCAAATTTTGTTAGTTTGATTTGTGTGACTAAAGTTCCTATATCCCTTTCTATTTTGATTTTTTTTTAATTCTAGGCATTTTAAATTATTAAAATAAATTTGATTTATCAGTGGATTAATTCTGCTTAGTTTTCTATGTGAATAGATTTGAGGAACTTCAACTATATGGGTGTTCAAAATATTTGCAAAATATCTTGTTCCCAAATTCTATGTTGATGTACATAGAAATGTATGGATGTAGATGGTCAAGTCCATCTCTAACTTTTTCAAAATTGTAATAATTCCAACCTAATTTATGTCATAATTCCATTAATCACATGAAAGATGGGGAGTATAGGTAATCTGATATGACTTTTATGTGGAATAATTTTTTGAGAAATAAAACATGAATTGAATTTATGATGGCATTACGTACTTGGATGAAAAATCAAAACAGAAAATACAAAACCTTAAATTATTTTAAATAACAGAAAATAAATTTCAAATAATTTATAAGTTAACACTAGATCTTCTAAAATGTATTGCTGTGTGCCATCAGTTTGGCCAAAATATTTTTTTGTAAATTTTGCACATAAAATGATTAGATTACCTTGTAAAAGTATGTATTTCTTAAAGCTTATTAAATTGAGATTGACTCTGTTCCTGAGAAAGAAATCTGTGTGAATGAACTTGGTTAAGGTAAATGACCTATCACTACCAACTATCACATGAGGCAGACATTTGCTAAGACCCTGCAACTAAAACTCCATGCATAGAATACCATTAATGATGCTATGCATAGATTAAAAAAGGAGGGAACAAAATTCTATAAGATGTATTAAAGAAAAAGTTAAAATTAAAGTTTGAGAAATATTTTATCTTAAAACTTGAAATAAATCTAATAAAATACAATTTATACTTTTCAAATTTAGCCCATGACTATTTTTTTATTTCTGCTCTATTTTGCTTCCCATTATAACTGCGAAACATCCAAGATATCTTAGAAGATGTTTGTTGTTGTTTGCTACATCAGATTTTTTATTTAGTTATATTGGTTAAGATGGGCTAGTGGCAGAAAAAAAGTCATAGAAAATCATTTTTTCCTAGGAAAGAAAGCATGTTCAAAAGGAAAAAAACCCCACAAACTTCTCTTTAGTTTTATGGGTATTCTCTTCATTGCAATTAAAAAGATTTTTCTTCATCTCTACTTCAGAAAACTAGCAGTACCGTCTCTGTAGTAGAGTTTGGATTTTTGTTTGGAAGTGTCATGTTGTTCTTTAACTCCTACTAGGAAAAAAAAAAAATCAATATCGTGTCGGTCTGGCTACCAAAGGAATTCCAACAAAGTCCACAGTCATATGCATCAGTTTTATTTTTATGAACACAATTATTTCCTTTGGCTTTCAGATCACTAAGAAATTAGCTCACTGGAAATTTTATCAAAACCAACTGGATCTAACTGAACCACTACCCCCAACATCTTTTGTCTTTAACTGAGGATGGTATTTATACTCAGTTTTCCTGGGTCTTCCCCATGGATACATGGTTGCTTTTCTCCTGTTAATCTGTCTCATGTTAATTTAATTCTTATACCAGCCAGAAGAACCTAGAAGGATACAAGAAAATTTCTTCCTCCCCAAAACATGGAATTTAAATGTCTAAGCTCCTTTGCAGTCTTCATATTGTACTCTGCCTCTTGCATAATAAGTAGAAATAATAATAGCAACATTGGTAAATAATCAGCACATATGGTCACTTACCATGTGTTGGGTGCTGTGCATTAAACTTTTTTATCCTCACAAGAATAGATGCTTAAAGTAAAATAATATTTCAAACATATTCCATATGAATACATTTCTAGTCAATTACTTTTTAAGTTGTTCAATATTTCTACAAGGTACATGTATTAGGTTGACTTTTACTTTCAGAAAAAAGAGGAAAAGAAAGAAGACTATATTACTTGCTGAATGCCTCTTAATAAAAATTTAGTTATCTTCTGTTTATAATATTTAGATAACAGGGATCCAATTATAATGTCCAAAATTCTACAGAGTTTAGAAAATTTAAAACCATAGATATCCAATGACCTAGGAAAACAGTTTAGAAAATTATGCTCAGAATCTTAGCAGATTTAATGTAACAAAAAAAGACTTTTTACATTCCTTTCGTTTAAAGAACAAATCACCTTAGCTCAAGATTATTTTTATTATTATTTTATTTTTACTTTTATAAAGAAGTTGTTTTTATAAAGAAACTTTTGACATGAATTTCAAATACCATTTTTTTACTAAATAATAACATTTACACAATCACTTTTTTAAAGCATAAAGTCAAGTGAATGAAATTAAATGCAAAATGCACCTGTGTGCTGCTTAAAAACAATCTGATTCATCAGGTAACCGAGGACAAATAATTTATTGGCAAGATAGAAAAAAGGGGCAAAACAATTGCTGAGTGAATATAAAAATATCAGATAAGCTATGGGATTATATATTGCATCATATAAACCTTCTGGACTGTGTCTTGAAGCAAAATATACCTTTGCTGTCAGTTCTGCTGGTACCAAGCTGCAGAATTTGGAAAGTTATTCCAAAATTTAAAATTGAAGGAACAATTAAATAAGAGAAAGGAAACATGCTGCCCCAAAGAAATAGGCTAATTTTAAAAGCACATTTCACTATTATTATATTTAAATGAGGTTTTCAATCACTTGATTTGACCCTACGTGGTGCATAGCAACTGTGGTTGTATAATATATTTGAATGAGGATTATTATAATTTACTAAGAGGTGCTGCAGGGGATTAGGAAACTTGGAAGGCCAGCACTGCACCTCCACAACAGACATCACTGCCAGATAATTAACCTTGCTGTTTGTTTAGCATCCACCAAATGCTTCATTACTGATTCAGTCAATTATCTCCTGGTAATGACCGCTGCAGAAGGTAGAATTGCTTAATTAAAATTATTTAGACCAGAGAGGAACTTTGATTGGGCCATGCGTATTAGAAAGGCTTTATTAATCTTGATGAGATACACAGCTCATTTAAAGCTGTATTTTGTTATATCAAAATGCCAAATTCATTCTTTTTCCAATTAAAAATAATTTTTCCCCTTTTGGCAAATACATTTAAAACTAAGACAGCAGTGGGGGAAGGGTGAAAAACAGCCTTTTCAGCGCTAATTTTACTATAGGAAGATTTGAAGGATAAAAATAGAATCCTATTTATTTCATAAGATGCAATTGATACAAATTAGAATTCCTTATTGCTTGAAGAGACATTGTATCCCTGGGAGGACAAACTCGGCCCTGTGTGGACACACCACTTAAAATATGCAAATACATTTGCTCTTTACCTTTCTTTGTAAGTATCCATAGGTGACTTCCTTACTCTTTTTTTCATAGTAACGGGGCCACCTGATTTGAGCACTGGCCAGATGATACTCTCTGTGCATGGGTCAGAGTGCACTGGCTTTAGAGCAAAGCTCTTCCATTTCAGTACCAATAGCAGTTTTACAGAGTCTAGTCACCTGCCCTTTAGGAAAGAGTTGGTTTTTTTTTTTTTTTAAATGAAGATAGAGTTCGTTATTTTGTCCACATGTAGCTCTAGATAGGTAAAACAAAACAAAACAAAACTGTGTTTCATCTTCTTGGCCTCTCAGGATCAAAATTTGAGCAAATTTTATAAGGTGCAGCCAGGTGAGACCTGGCTGCATTTTTTGTCTGTCTTTCTTTTTTTGGTGGGGAGAGAGTTTTTGTTGGTTGCTTTTACATATAGTGCCTTATTTCAAAGATCTCCAAAACTTCAAGGTACTGATAATAACTTTCCAATAAATACATTTATTCTTTAATGAGCCAAAAGTTACCCTTAATTGCATATATTATGCCACAAATACATTAAATTCTTACAAGGTAACTTGAACCTAAACAGAACTTAGGAAATTACTACTCAAAGGTAATAAAAGAGCATCTTAGCAGGTCTTAGAAAATGTGACACCGATTCTTCCATAAACTCCCCTCCCTGTGAAGTCCAAAGCTTCAACTGGCATTTCAATTTGTACTGTGGAAATACTGACTGATCATTATACTGTTTAGGAGTTAAATAAAAACAGAAAGTGAGATACCTCTTCAATATGAAACCTATATTGTGATTATCATAGACTCTAGATCTGCTATTCTTAGTTGGAAATATGCACAACTGAGATTCAAGAAAAATGTCCTGTGGGAAAATACTGTAGAAATTATTTACTTGAACAGGCAACAACAGACAGACCTTTCTCCCCAAGTAGGAAACTCATGGCACTCTTACAGGCTATAATAAAAATAATAACAAAAAAACAGCAAAAAAGATTTCAAAATAAAGCCCTAGAAGAGCGATCTTGCAGAATCATATACTAGCCTTTATTAAAAACTGTATATGATGATCATGTTCTCTGACTTAATGCAACTTAGAATTAAGGTGACTAAAATATTACTATGAATACTTTTTTATGTATCCATGGAATCAAATAAAATAACAAAATTACTTCAAAATAACTATTAAAATATACTAAATAATTGCATAAAAACAATATAATTCAGAAAATACTTAGTATTTAATGATGATATATTACATATTAAAATTTGAAGAATTAAATTTAAGTAATATTTGTAAGAAAGTTTTCTGCTCTACATGATTGCAATAGAAAAGATAAAGGAAATAAAATTAAAGGCTGAACACTCAAGCATGGACATTAGAAAACTGAGAAAGTTAAAAGAAACTGCATACGAAATATAATAAAGAGTGGAAATTCCTTCAATAGAAAAAAATGCCATAATAGAAAATTAGAAAAGTTCCTCAAAAAACTAATAAGATAAACTTCTAGCACATTTGATTAATGAAATCAGAATTACAGATGAGAAATACAGGAATAAAAGAAAATCAAACTGTAGCTGAACACAGATTTTACATAAGAGAATAATACTTGAAAAGTATAGAAAAACCAACATAAAAAATGTGTATGAAAAGGGCAATTCCAAGAGAATTACACTTTAAAATAATTTTAAAGCAAGTATTCAATGATTTGTGGAAAGAAATATGTAGATTGAGTGAGAAAAAGAAAACTGCTGTTTTTTTTATTTAATTGTACATATGAAAATGAACAATATGAAATTGCTCTTACTCAACCACTTTTCATTTACAAAAAATAAAAATAACAAATTTTTGTGTTGAACCTAATGAGGGAATCTACACACAGAAACTATTAAAAATAAAATTTAGCTGTTGCTGAAAGTAAGTTTCGTTTCTACATACTGATCATACAGAATAGCTAAAAATACATTTTTAAAATGCTAAGAAGCAAAACTATGAGCTCCAATGAATAAAAAATGGAAAAATATTGTACACAACTATTAAATAAAATGATTATAAAATTTTACATAAAGACATATAAAAATTTCTAAATAAATGAAAAAATTATACCCTACACTTATGAATATTAAATATTATAAGGACACTTACTCACCTCAAATTAATCTTCTAACTTCACTAAATCAGTAAAAATTCAATGAGTTTCTTCAAAGAAATTGACAACCTTATAAAATTTTCATAAAACAGAAAAGTGCAGTTAAGAAGTCTTACTGTACCAATAACAACATATAATACAAGTCATACAAACCTATGTTATGATAGTATAGAATTTGCATAGTAGTAGGCAAATTATTTAATAGTACAAAATAGAGATTCTAGAAATAAGCTCAACCTTATATGAAATCTTGTTTATGAACTAGGTGGCATCTTGAATCATTAGAGAAAAATAGATTTTTCATTAAATGACTTTGTGATTTTTGTATTTATATGTTAAAATGTAACACTGGATCTCTATTTTACACCATACAGAAAATAAATTATGTATACATGTATATATATAAAAGATATACATATTGAAAGCAATACTTTAAAATGTTTGAGTGAAAGTGAAATAATTTGCAATATAGGAAAATTTCTTACAGACAAAATGTATAAAATAAGATTAAAAGATAAAATTACAGTAAAATAAAAATATCCTGTACCATAAAAATACATCAATGTATTAAAAAAAGATATAGATGGGAGAAATAGAATTTATACCTGACAAAAGTACTACTATCCAGAATATATGAAAATTATCTAGAAATTCAAGTATTAAAACAACATTTTAATAGAAAAGAAAGACTAAAGGCCATGAACTAATGGGCAATAAACATTTCAAAAATCTTTGGTTGTCCAGAGCAAAGAAAATTAAAAGATAAATGCAATACCATTTCAATGTCATCTATTGATAATATGTTTGTCTGCTAACACCAAGCAACTAAATGCTAAATTGGTGATCTGATGGGGAAAGAAAACGCTCAAAGAAAGACTTCCATGGTATTGTTGCATATCCACTTTGGGAATCCTTCAGCAATATCAATCAGCTCTGAAGATACACTAACTCTAGGTCAGAAGTTTCCAGTACTAAATACATGCTCCAGTGACTCTCATGCACATATGCTCATGCAGATATGTATGCATATTTAAGTTTACCAAAATACTGCTTACAAATGATAAAAAGGCTTAAAGGCCCATGAACAAATGGAATCCTCTACAGCAATTAAAAAGGAATGATCTATCAAAATAAATATAGCCCATAAAATAATGTGATTTTTAAAAGAAGATACATACCAATATATCTGACATGATTCTATTTAAAGTATTAAACATGCAATATGCTATATAGTGATTACTGATGCAAATTATAACAATATACATGGAAATTATAAACATTAAATTTAAGAGAGTGTTTATATCTGGAATAGAACAAGGAATATGGATTGAGGATGAATATATGTGTAGATCTCATTCAATTGTTTAATGTTTTATTTATGAAAAATTCTGAATTAAATATGATAACTGGTTATATTTAATTTAGCTGAGTGTTGCTTATGTAGATGGTCATTATATGATTCTCTATTCTTTCACTATTCTTGAGTTATTTTGTAATAAAATGTTTTAAGTGACATTTCACACTTTCTTATAATTACCTTGATTTTTAAGAGATGTTCTTTCTTACTCCTGTATCCACTGAATCCTTCTGAATGAAAGTGCTAATGAAAGCATGTTCCCGCTATAGTAAAACAAAAACAAAAACAAAAACAAAAAACAAAAAAACACTCACTCACAGAGGTCTCATCATTTAGAAAATAACATAACTTATCCTGGAGCCTAAATATGATCTGTTGGAATTACTGAGATGAACAACCAAGACAACAGTGAGATTGATGAATGCAATTGTATGTGAATGGAATGAATGAAAACCATTATTTTAATCAAATAGAACAAAATCTTCCTCTCAGCACCATTCTTTAATATTAAGAATTCAATAAAATATTTTTCACAAATGACCAGGTAATTAGTAAAAAATCTTCATCTAGGTCTGCTTCTGTAGTTTGACATTATAATCTTTATTTTTTTTATAAACATTGTTTCTAAGAAAGTATATGATAAAAACAAAAAATCACAATATTTTATTCATGTATGATAAACCCTGGCACACAAGACCTCCACAATCTGGTTCAACTCACCTCTGTAGACCTATTCCACTCTCAGGTATGTGGTCCTGGAAACATGAAGACCTGGTCTCAACTCATATGTCTGTTATTCTTTAACCATGTGGTCTGAAGAGGTCCTTTAATCTGTCTGGGCTTCAATTTTTCTCATCTTTGTACTTTGCATATACAGATTGTGAGGATTAACTGAGATGGCATACTTGAAAACACCAGACCATGCTTATTCCATGAACAGTGTACCTATCAAGACTTCATCAGGGAAATAGAAACCACTTCAAGTAATTCCAACAAAGGAATGCAGGGGCCTCCAATGATGAAGATGCTGAGATACCATAAGAGACAAAGTAGAAACCCAGAAATTCGCAGCAGCAGGGAGCCAATGCCACTGTCAGCCTTGAGGGACAAAAGCAGGAAGAGGTGTTACTGGACCACAAGGACTGAAGTGCTTCACAAAAAGCTAGAACTAATGTAGGATGGCCCACCTAGAAACAAGGAGGATATGTGACTAGAGATGCCTACAGATAACAGTTGAGGCCAAGAGGTTCCTGGAGAAAGACTTTGGTTTCCTCCTGTCTCATACATTTTATTCTCCAGCCAACATCATTTATTTTCACAACCAGCATGAAGCTAGATGACACAGTGGGCTTAGAAATGGGCCTGTTAGGGGTCAGTGTCTTTTCCTACCACCCATTCATCTTGGGAAAGGACAGGGCAAGAAATGGATTTGAAGGCACATCCTTTTTTTTTCTCACTACATGATTTTACTACATTAGAATATTAAATGACTAAGATCCACAGTTAAAAGCCAAAAAAAAAAAACCTTAAACAAATGAAAAAAGATTACTGTTTTTCTTATATTCTAAACCCTTTGAAAATAAACAAGAAAACAAACACATAGTAGAAAAAAGAAAAAGAACTCACAGGAGAAATTCACAGAAAATGACATAAAATGTCTGTATATGTGAATAGAACTTAAATATCCTTCATATCAAACACATGACTATTCAGAATGACAATCTCATAAACACATGTTGTTAAATAAGGTATTGTTATTACTTTCCAAACTGGAGAGAGAAATAGAAACTAATCTGTATATCAAGTATTTGAATATTTTTCCACAGGTGATTTTAATTAATGTAGAAAATTGAAAATTCAGTAAGTATAGAAATGAAAGTAAAAGTCCAATGTAATGCTATTATCCAGCTAGCAAACTGGAATATTTTCTTCCATATATGATATGTCGATGCAGAATGGTAAGGATATATAAATATTCATATATGTATTAATGAAGACTTGGACAATTTTTTTTCATTTATATGAAAGTTTACTAACATTTGATATGCTTCAAAGACAATTTGCATTGGCTGTATAATATTCCGTTTTTTATCTGAACTGAAAACGTGTATTCACTCTTAGTGAGGCTGAAAGAAAATTGCAGTCCTATATGTACTGAGTGAATGCTAACTTGGTATCATTTTTGGAAAATGATTTTGACATATATTTTAAAATCTTAAAATAATCTAACAATCTGACATGGCAAATTATTCCTAACAATTTATGTTAGGAAAACTATGATATGAGGTTCATATTATAATGCACAAGTTTGTTTACTGCAGTAACATTTATAATATGGAAAGATATGAAATATGCACTCTTTATTGGAATAGAATTTAAGAAGATGTTATTGATATCCATAAATCTGAGTTTATCTAAAATAATGACACAAATTTATATGTTTTGATTTGGAAAAGCAAACATGGGAAGTACAGTACAGAACCATATATGATACATGAACTAAAAAATATGTAGGTGAATATGAATGTGCATATATGTGTTTATGCAGATGTGTATTTTTGTGGTCTTGTTCAAACAGTGGAATTGGACATTCTCTTCTCTCCTCTTGTCACCTACTAAACAGAATTATTTATTTATAATTTATGCTTACTTATGGCCTTGAAAAACTTCAGAATTTTCCCCTAGTTGATACATAAAGTCATCTAATTGTTCGCATTTATCTGATGAGGATTGAGGAATCATACTATATTCTAGAAGCTAAAATGTCAAGTAAGTCCCAAATCATTGAATGCTTATGAATAAACATGAAAGATGACTAAATGCCAAGAAATTTTTTAAAAACCCTCAGAATTTTACCTATAGATTTGAAGCGGAGTTTATTAATTCCTTCACTGCCAGCCCACCCCTTAAACTTCCCATCATTCACTTATTTTTGAAGGTGGCTAAAACCGTGAGAATATTGTGAAAATGAAAGAAAACTGAAATCTATGTATATCTTCAAGAAAAATCCAAACCTTTGATACAGGTTTAAGTGATGTCCCTGCTTGCCCCCATGGCTTCTTGGCTTCAGGAAGATAATAAGGTATTCCAAGTCTGTGCCCTCCACTTCCGTCTCTTTCTCATTATGTACCAACCTGTACAGGGAGCAGAGTACAGGACAAGTAGGATGTACTTCAAAATGCTGAGAGCGATTATCACAGGGAAGAGGCTAACAATAACTTTCTATCCTCTGTGTACCCTTGTACATTTGGTGATTTTAAGTTTTTACTGTTTACAAAAACATCATTGAGTTGACAATCAAATGAAGATTACATCTAATTTTGTTATGAAAAAGTAGTAAATATGGCTTTCCTCTGTTTTCCCCACTTTTCAATCTTACCTGTTATTTCTTTCCTAAATCTGTTTTTATGACTTTACTTATGTTATTTGTTCTTCATAGAATGCCTCCCATTTTCTCAGTCCTCAACAGGGTCTGCCTATCAGATTTTCAAATCATTTCCTGAGTATTTTCACTCTCGTTGATCTTTGTTATACTTAATTCTAATGCTGGTAACATTCATCATTATGTACTAGACTGCATATCATTTTCTGTGCATGTATATACTCACACCAACACATAATTCCTAATAAGGTATAAGAACAGTCAATATGTGTAAGAATTAATCAGCTAAGTGCCAAGATGATACCTTACTCAAAAGGTTCATTGTTCAGTTGAAGAATGAAAGTCCAAATATTGCCCAGGTAAGGCACTTTACATATGTGTAGTACATAGAGTTGTAGGTTTTGGAGCAATTTAATCTAACAAATAGGAAGTTAGTTTTCATTTTTTATGCCTTCTCCAAAAATGTCTAAAAAATTAATTCACCTACAAAATAAGACATAATTTAGTCTTAATTATCAGTATTAAGTGACAAGAAGAAATCACTACAAGATAGTTATGAAAGCAGATATGTTTTCCCATGATTCACACAGCACATTGGTAATTCCATTAAAAATAAAGTTTTCACAGTAGATACACCACTCATAGCACTTTAAATAAGCTCTCTTCATTCAGGGACTGATTTGCAACTGAAGATCTTTTTTTTTTTTTTTTTTTTTTCGCTCTCTCTCTCTCAAATACAATCAACTTAAAAAGGAAACTGAAGAGAAAGTACAGTAGATTCAAGTACATGTCAAATCTATAATTTCTGTATAAAATTACAATAAACACAATGCAAGGCACTTCAAATCTTATTTCCTCCAGAAAGAGAGTGTAATCAGAATATAATGAGCATTGAAATTAATAAATTAAAAATAAATATCCATAAGAGAAAAAATGTATTTCAATTAGGCTGTAATTATGTTTGCAATATTGTAAATTAATTCCCCAAATGAATATTTTCAGTGTGCCCAATTTATTATCTATTTTAGTCTTTTTATCTAAAGCTCAGTGTTTCTAACCTGACTAAACCATCACATTATTAAAAAATAAAAAAGAGGTGTTCATTAATGCACCCTCTGATATTCCATTATTTCAATTCTCTTGGTGTTTTTAAATGCTGAAATGTAGCTAGAGTGTGTGAGAATTTTTTTCAATGGTGACACAGAACAGACGGAGCCATCTGTAAAGGCATTAATATCAACTCATTGAAAAATGAATAAGGATGGCAAATAGGTGAACACTTAAGTCATTAAATAAAATACTCTTTTTTTATAAAAGGCAGTTTAGTATAGTGGTGAATTGCTGGGTGTGAAATCAGATTCAGTATTATGAATTTGATTTGTAGATTTACCTTATACTGTGATCATGGGCAAGCTACTTCCTTCTTTTTGCTCAGTTTCCTCATCTAGAAATACATGAAAAAAAATTTTACATCATAGGGTCATTATGAGAAGTAGCTTATTTTTAAAAGCTTTTAGCACATTATCCATCACACAAAGCGCCATAGACATCACTATTTGTAGTATTTAACTCAGTGACTAAATTATTTCTTTATGCTATGCTCTTCTGTTTTGTTATCCTGTGCTTTGATGTCATGTATACAACCAATAATCTTGAACACTAAGTCTATCAGTGCCTGCAGGAAATATTTCAGTGTTGCTATACATAATGTCAACAGTTCAGTCATTCAAAAACAATGGAGGAAAGGTGTAAGAGTCCAAGTTCTAGAAATACAATGAAAAGAATGCTAGACGGGGCAGGGCACTAATACAGTGAGTAAGTTTAATGTGCTTTATTGGAAGCAAGGGAAGATAATAAAATATTAGAATCCAATCTGGTGTCAGAAAATAATCTCATTCACAAGGTTAAAGATTGACTTGTAATTTTGTGAGGTGAATTTGCAAAGTTCTAGGAGCACTGGTAATTTTATATTTTATATTATTTATTAATTAGGCAAAGAAAGGACAGAACTTGCTGGTCTCTGACTGTGTTATTTTGGAAAGAGCATCGGAAAAACATTATGGTATCTGATCTCTAATTCTAGCTGTATTGGAAATCGTATGCCCTTCAAAAATTCACCTCCGTGGTCACCTCACACCAGTCAGAATGTCCATCATTCAAAAGCCCACAAATGACAAATGCTGGAGAGGCTGTGGAGAAAGGGGAACCCTCCTACACTGCTGGTGGGAATGCAGTTTGGTGCAGCCACTGTGGAAAACAGTATGGAGATTCCTCAAAAGACTAGGAATAGACTTACCATATGACGCAGGAATCCCACTCCTGGACATATATCCAGAAGGAACCCTACTTCAAAATGACACCTGCACCCCAATGTTCATTGTAGCACTATTTACAATAGCCAAGACATGGAAACAGCCTAAATGCCCATCAACAGATGACTGGATAAAGAAGAAGTGGTATATTTGTACAATGGAATACTATTCAGCCATAAAAACAAACAACATAATGCCATTTGCAGCAATATGGATGTTCCTGGAGAATGTCATTCTAAGTGAAGTAAGCCAGAAAGAGAAAGAAAAATACCATATGAGATCGCTCATATGTGGAATCTAAAAAAACAAAACAAAACATAAATACAAAACAGAAACAGACTCACAGACATAGAATACAAACTTGTGGTTGCCAAGGGGGTGGGTGGTGGGAAGGGACAGACTGGGATTTCAAAATGTAGAACAGATAAACAAGATTATATTGTAAAGCACAGGGAAATATACACAAGATCTTGTGGTAGCTCACAGCGAAAAAAATGTGACAATGTATATATATATATGTTCACGTATAACTGAAAAATTGTGCTCTACACTGGAATTTGACACAACATTGTAAAATGACTATAACTCAATTAAAAAAGCTTAAAAAAATAAAAATAAATAAATGGAATCGTAAAAAAAAGAAATTTCATGGACCTCAAATTCTTCTAATTAAAAGATTTTGGACATAAAGCATTGGCTTAAGCTTCTTCAAATTTGGTGATGCCAATATAATTTAGGATAGTAGTTCTCAAAGTGTGCGCTGAGGACAAATTATATATGTGTATGAGGTGAGATTTTTTTTACCTCATACCAATAGAACAGCCTGTTAAAACAGATTCTACACAGAAGCAAGCAAAAGAATTTAGCTATTTTCCATTAAGCTGCACATTACAGAGGTTTGTAAAAATAGAAAACAATAACATAATTCTCACAATTGAATTTTTTGAAAATTGTATTTATTTTTTATAAAATTATAATCTCTGTGATCATGTCACAGGTTTATTTTATTCTTAAAATAATTACTTCAAACATTTTCTCATTTAAAAATTTTAATATAGTATATATTGATAGATATAATTCATATAAACAAATTAATTTGAGATCTTCAAAAATTTTGAACTTTGTAAAGAAATTTTAAGTTATTTATCTTTTCACTGAGAGCTACTTAATTAACTTCCACTTGGTTTTCCCTAGTCTTTCCCACAATGGTGACTTACATTCTGAATTTTCTGCTACCTTGCAATAAATTCAATTTGATATTTTGAAGTACAGTATTATTTCCAAAAAGGTAAAATCACTGAGTATTTTCTTACCTAGGAAGTACTTTAGAGTTACATTTGGTATTTTACCTAAGGGAACCTTCCATTCCCCCTATAAATACCGAAAATATAAAGTTATTATGAAAAAAATAAAATAATTTGTTCATAATATAGCTTGTTACGTAAGATAAAAGGTCTTAACACATGAACTCATGAATTTTAAGAACATTCTTACACTGACTTCTTCATATCCTAGCACCAACATCTAAATATACCCCAAGAAGTCAATTATTTTTCAGTGGTCTTTAAGGTCCAGTTTAATTTTTTTTTTCAGAAAGCCTTGGAATGATGGGCCAATATGATGAAAGAATGGGATCTCAGATTGGGTGAGGAAGGAGTTGAAGTGTAGAATAATTTCTGTTTGATTTTCAGAAAGAGGCTGAGCTTGATTGTGGTAGGCCTTGGCTTGATGAAGTTTTTATTTCTCTGCTTACAGCCTATGCAGATCAACCTGTTTCATATCTTTCTTTTGTTATTTGTTATTATCAAATATTTTTAACAGAATCCTATATTAGAAAAATAGACGTTTTAATATTATAAATTTCAGGACCCTGGTAACAAATTAGTGTGTTCTTTTTTAGATACTTTCATCTTAAAATCTACGTGCCATCAAGAACTCTGGAGGGCCTCAGATTTTACATTTGCTTGCAAGATAACCCATTAGCCAACCAGTTTTGAAGACCCTGGCAGAAGACTTAAGATTCTAGAGTCAGAGACAGAGGACTTCAGCAATCATAGCACAGCAGGCACCATGAACTTTATGTCACACCTGATCTCCCTGGCCCCCAAGTCTCACATGATGCAGGCTTCTGGTTGCTACACACACAGCAGATTTTCATCTCAGCTGAAGAAATCTGAGTTCTCAATATCAGGGAATCACTGATATTGTAAGGGACCTGCTAACAACTTGCTCAACATTTGCCCCAGGAGGAGACATCATCTTAAACAAATCTGCCCTCTCCTCCTTCTGCCCAGGAGAGAGACATGGTCCCTATCTTCCAAGGTGGTTTGATAGTCAATCATCCTTGAATAGACACTGCAGAAGGAAAGCTGTGAATACCTTCCTCTCTGTAGACTTTCAGAAAGGAGAAAATCATGGAGAATAGGAGAAACAGGATAAAACCATTTTCTTTCAGCACCATGGATGGCCCCAGCTCCTTCCTCTTCCATGGAAAATATTTCTGTAATTGTTTCCCATTCCTCTTCTACATCATTCTGCTATTCAGATAAATGCTACCTGACTTGCGGTGTAAACCAACAGAACAGTTTGAACTGCCGCCCAGGCAATAATCTCTACAAAAGCAAGAACCACCCTCTGTTATTCAAACTGTCACAGAAAAGTTCTGAAAAACAGCATGATGAAGCGTAACTTACACTTCTCTCCTCTGAAGAAGGCTTTTTCCTCTCTAGGAAGTCTTACTGAAATCTTGGCTTTGGTTTCCATTCTATGGCCTAAGGAGTTTCCTTCTCTCATGAGAGGGGTTAGTTATTTAGTAAAGGTATACACAATTCTCTCTGGTATTGTTTCAATGCTGTCAATATGACATATTTTGAAAGAAATGAACAAAGGAGAACATATCAGAAGATGTAGAATGACACTCTCACTCTATCCCAAGGTATGCCATACAATTGCAAAGTTCCATAGACATATAATTTTCATACAAACTCCATTCAGTTTTGGATAAAATGGAAAGCACACTGGTATATTCCACCTATGAGTTCAAAAGCTGCGCTGATTTAGATTGTGATTGTATGAATTTTAAATTTTTTTCACCCAATCTTTAAGCCTCAGACCAATAACTTTGCCCTAATTCCTATTGTCATTCAACATGTTTAAATATGACATAGAGGTTAAAAGACAAAACTGTTCCATGAATGAAATGATACTGCAGATGTCAATGATAATGATTAATAGAATTAAAAAAGGAAATAAAGACATGCAACGATGGGGACAGCTATGAGTGGTGGAGCTATTTTGTTGTACCATCACTACACAGAGGGAGAGTTTAGGAGCTGCAAAAGTTGATTAAGATGAAAAGGAAAGAAATGACAGTTAATCTGTATTTCAATGGCTTTGCATAAAGCTTGAAGTACAGGGGAGATATAACATGACCCATTCTATTCTCAGAAAGTTTTCTAACTCTTCCAGATACAAAGATCTGAGACAGAGGATGACAGAGAAGATACAGTGTGAAGGAGAAGATGAAGGTAGTCTGGTAAAAAGAATAAATAAGTGATAACTTTTAGGAAACCTATGAAGAGCTATGACTGTGTAACATATGAACTTATGAAGTGAATTAATGAAGGTGTAACGTAAATGTATAATAGTAGAGGAAGCTTTCACGTTGTTCTTTCTACCCAGACCTCTCCTTATATAAGGATTTATACTCCTTGATCATGATATTCCATATCCTATAACTATGAGAAATTGTATTATCATTACTCATTCTTCACTCCTACCCATTCTCCTTGCCGAGTGATTTTGCTGTTCCTCTTACTCTATTAAGATGTATAATCCCCCTCCTTGGGTCTGGACTGTCATGTGTCACATGACTTTCTTTGGACAATGTGCACAGCACAAGCCTAGTAAACATGCACATGAGATGCATGTGTTCCAAGAAAGGACTTACTGCAAAGAATCACTCTTTCCAATATGGTTTAGGTAAAATTCATGGACACTTCCCCTTGTTTACCAATGACAAGTCCAGATACAGATCTTCCAAATTCCCATGTCTACCTTGTAAATGATTAACTGAAATGTTAATCTGGACTCACTGTCCAATCTGGATGAAATGCTCCACTTGACCAAACTTCACTTAAATCTTTTCTCTTTTCTCCAAATTCATAAAGTTGCATCCACACTCAGCCTAAGGCAGCACACAACTTCTCTTTGATGGCCTCTCCTGAGTATAGGCTAACCACAAGGACAGACATTCTCTGATCAACAGTCTAAACAGCATCCCCTGCCTCATATCTTAGCCTTGTTTAGTCCTCCCTATGAAAAAAAAGCCCTTTTCTGCCTGAACTTTGAGACACTTGCAGATCTTATAGTCAGAGTATTCTTGTTGCAACAGCCCCTTTAACCCTATTTCATTAGCATCATTTTCCCTATTTCAATAATCTTTTTGCATGACACATTTCCTTTCCTAAGTCCAGATTTGTTTTTATTTAAGAGTTTGCTGCTGCTGTGCCTCAGATGGCATGCCAACCACTCTGCAGACCCTGCTGTATTAATACTGGTTTCTTAGACCCTTTGTGTCCTTCTCCAGCTGGGGAATCCAGCTCCACAGTAGTTATTCGGAACTCCCAATCTAGTGCTCCAGACATCTGTCTGTTACAGCATCAAGAGAAATTATTTTCTTTTAGGTGGGAATCTTTTTTTTTTTTTTTTTTTGGCTTCTTTGTGAAGCCTCTTTTAAGTTTTCCTTCAGCCTCTTTAACCTAGGGATTATGGAAGGTAATCTCATCATTCCTCAAACCCATCGATTGGATAGGGGTATTTCTTCATCTTTCAACTTGGAGACTGTGTGAGAAGATTAATTGATCATGGCTCTTTCCTGGCCTGGCCCATCTGATTTAATTATCTCATCCTATGGGTGACTCTCATTCCTCTTTTGGTGACTACATGCTTCACATTATGGTACTCATTCAGTTCATTATCTCCAACAATGGCAAAATTTTACTAAAGATTATTCAGAATTACCATGGATATTGTGGGATATTTGGACACTCCTCAAACTGCCTCATCTAAGATCTCTCTTTTCCCCTTACTCCCATTACTCTTTCCTTTCCTCCACATCCCACCGTATTTTCAGTTCCTTTGAGTCCTTTGATTTGTTCCCCTTTGACACCTCTACCTCCTCCTCCATTCTGTTCACCTCTGCCAGACCTTCCCCTCCCCACAACAGCCCCTGAGCTCCCTATGGTTAATTCTCTCTCAAGAAGCTCAGGGAACCCCAGGAGCAACCACTTTAGGTGAAAATGTTAGTTGGAAACAGATTAGATATTTTACTCCTCAGATGAGCTTTGAAGACACTGTGGTGTTCTCTTGGTCTCTCTTCAGTCCTTTACTCAAAATTTAGGCCATGGCCTCCATAAGACTATACACCAGAACAGAGGAAATCTTAAAGCTGTCCTCCACAAATATTGGTGGGGATGCTATTAAGCAGGTAAACTCAACTGTCCCATCTTCCAGAAACACAATCCTGGTAAAGAATGTAAAGGTGGGCAAGACAAAAGATAGCTCTTTTATACGATTCAGTTGATTGAAATTATAGAATTGAAGCTATAAGCTCTCCATTTTTGTCTGTCTTGGTATCTGTATATTATGTACGTATGTATGTGTGTAGATTATATACATGTAATATTTACCAATCTTCCATTGGTATTACCAAATCTGATTATAAAATTCCTTTTAGAAGCTCCATTCTAAATTTTTTAGAGTTAAACACTTAATAAATTTAATATTCCTAAAGTTCTCAGAAATTAAACATATTTAACTTTCAGAACTTTCAAAAGCATTCTTATAGAAAATAACCCCAATGTTTTAAGAGTTCAAGTTTACATAACTTAGGTACATCTTAGGCAAAGACGTTTAATGTTGTTGGTTTAATAAAAACAGCGAGGTCTACCGAGATATCACTATTAAATGTAACACAAGCATACATTTTTATTCTACATCCTAAATTTACTCAAGTTCTAAATAAGAGAAATGGTTCACTCCTCCCTTATTTGCATGTGTAGTGTGTTCTTTCTCTTTAGTTCTTGACTTAGCCAGTTCCTCAGTGAGTACTTGCCTAATAACCTAACTAACTTACACAAACCCAGCAAGGTATACTTTTCTGACATTGTTTATACCACAGTAGTTATGTGAAATGAAATTTGTAAAAATTAATTGCTATCTGCTTTTATTCTTTCCCAATCACCAAACAAGTGCTCCATGATACTAAAGATCATGTCAAGCTTGTTTATCCATGGCCTATCATACTAGCTGACCATTTATTGCATAAATGTGTGAAAATACTTTACTGTAAAGGTTAATACAATTTTTATTTTAAAATAACAATTTAGTACAAAATTAATTTACATTTTAGCAAAGTTCATGAAGCTTGGTGATTAGGAATAAATAAATCGCAGCCAAGAAACAGCCTGACGGCAATTTAACATTAGTGCAAGCAAGGTACTTAGGAGAAAAAAAAGTCGTTTGATTCCAATCTGTGCAAACTTTGATCAGAAAAGTGACAATAAATAGCACAAGATTAATTCAGTCAAAGCATTCAAGTTAGTTGTGCATGTAGATGCAGACATAATCTCTTCTTTGCCTTATCATTTTTAATGACAGTTTTGGAAGCTGCAAATCTTCTACCACTACCATGTAAGCATTCAGAGAATCAATTATTGAAAAAAATCCAATTTCCTAAAATAAATCTTGAAGCAATAGATTGGATTTGCCTTCCCCGCCCATTAGTAATTCAAAAGTTTAATGATGACTTCTCTCAGTCTGATGAGCTGCTGATAGAATTGTCAGTTTTGTTCTAAGAATTGTATGCTTTTTCTTTCCGTGATGTTAACAGAACAATCATTGAACAACTCTTGAGCTGTGATTGCAAAGGAATACTCTGACCTTGACTATAGACTGCATATTTATTGGCAAATGTGTACAGTCCTTTTAATTATTCTTTTATTGTTGTCAAGAAAGAAATTAAAATATGATATAATCATAGGTATACTCTAGTAATAAGCATCACTATGATTTTATATAGTATTTTGTAACTGTCACAGTTTGAATAACATTCCTAAATCTCTAATAGGAAGAGTAATAACTGATCCATATCAGTTTCAGAAAGATGTTGTAAGCATCAACCAGATAATGAATGTAAGAGTTTAAGGTCCCTAGAAAACCAACCAAAAAAATACTGGTTTATTACTAGTCATCAACTGGTTAAATCAATTTTAGATGCCAGGCTCATATAATATATACAAATAAACTTATTTTTAGTTATAAAACAATTCTCTACAATTTTCATTAAGAATTTAAGTGATAGAAAATATTGACTCAAAAAGCTTAAATGTTGCAAATGTCTTTTATATCTTTCTTGTCCCACGTTTTTGACTGACTTCCTATTTCCCGCTTATTGATTTCCTCACTTACTAATAAGATGATGAAATAATAAGTAGAACTGAATTTTTTACAACTTTAAAGTTCTATGAATTCAATATAAATATTTTGAAACCTTCCTACAGATTGTAAAGCACAGATATAATTATTGATATTTTATACTTCCTTTCCATATTTAATAAATAATTATTTCCATGTTTATATTGAACAAAATGAAATAATGTTTTCTTATTAAACAAACTGCCCATTGAAGCATAAAAAAGAAAGAGAAGTACATATAACTTAAAACTAACAGTTTATAAGCTTAAAATATTCCATATACTGATATGTGTTTTATTTGTTCCACTCGTTTAATAATCATAGAATATAACTTATTTAAGTATTTGTACAATACAGATAATATTTACAAATGAGAAAACTGAAGCACAGAGAGGTTAAGCAACTTGTGTGAGGTCACACAGCTAGTAAGTTCAGCACTGAGATTGAACCCAAGCAGTCAGGCTCCAGAATCTGTTCTTTTTGCAATTTCTTTATAAAGCCTCTCACTAACTCATGAAATTGACAGAATTATAAAAAATGATGTTGGAAATTTGAGGAAATATCTTTTTTTGACAAAAACAGGAATTTCCTTGAATGGAAATATCTGAATATAACTTGTTCAGAGACCACCATCATGTGTTATCCTCACTTTTTAATTCTTTGAAACTTTAACAATTAAAGAATTGTGAAGCTATCACAATCAGAAAGCAAGAACAGTAATAATGGAACCAGTGACTTCTCTCTTATTTCTGACTCTATCACAGATTCTTTAGGTGACATTATGACTAGAACATACTTACCAACATTAATTTCAACTAGAAAACCATTTGCACTACTTAAGTCTTGTAAAGTGAAGGATTTTAATATTCCCTTCTTCTTCAGTGACATTAGGCTCTCTTGATTACCTCCATGAGTCCAATATCACTCCTTGAGAAACATAATGAAAGCAGTGAACTTCAGAGAACATAGCAGGTATTCTTTCAATACGTCCCAGATCTTACACCTCACATTTGCTCATCTAATTTTTAAGAATTTCAAAGTAATCAATTTAAGTTCTTTGCAAAAGAGCTTTATCTTTCCATATTTTCTCCCCTATATTTTCATTTATAATATCACTTAGATCCACTCTTACCATTTCCATCACTGTCCTTTTGTATCAATTCACATATAACACTTTTTAACTATCAAGACCCTCAAGATGAACTGGTTAAAATCCTGAGCTGTGACCACAATTTCAGAGAGATTATAATTAAATAAAATAAAAGGAATTATTTATAGTTTGGAATGGCAAACTTTCCTCAATTGTACTACATGTCCTGAAACAAAACTTTTCATTTGTCCTCCGTAATTCTGACTAGACACAAAAGAGAAGGTTGCTAGATAAGGCTACTGACTGGATAAGGTTAATGCCTACTAGACAGTTGAACCACTGAAAAAAAATTATGTACTTTATGCAAATAATTATATGAATGCAACAGAGAAATAATAATTTTAGGACAGAACAATTTTTTATATTATTTCTATGGAAATCTTATTTTTCCTCATGTAAACACAATGAAATTTGGCTGTGCTTTGGAAGTAAGGAATTATGCCAAGAAACTGAGTCACATTTCCAGTACTTCACAACTTCATGTTCTTCATATGAAAAACGAAGAGCTTATCCTAATAACCATCTTCCTAAGGCAAAATAAAACATCTAAGTACAGATGAAGTGGCCTCATGAGAAATCTTAATAGAGAAAATAGTTACCCTGGAGTTCATACTGATGGAATTGAAGCTTTGTAGTTCCCATTAAGAAAGAGATATAGCCATATCTCTAATGCTTTATTCACATCCAAAAAGGAAAGGTTAAACATTTTTTATTGTTATCTCCTAAACAATAAGTATAGATATCAATAATGGTAGATATCAAAGCTCCAAGATAGCCAAAGCTAATGTTTACATCCTGGGGTGACTATTTTCACCTAACAACAATTCCTTCCAAGCCTTTTGTCTTCCTTATAGTAACAATCACTTTTTTTCTAGTAGCAAGTGTAAAACTAAAGCCTAAAATTGAGCTGATCAGAAATAGAGCCACACAGCATGGTCCCATGACTACCTCACAATGGAGAGGGGTTGGGTTCATTACTAAAATAGGGAGTCAACTTGGGATCTATTGATTAGTTCTGTCATTGTAGGGTGAATCATCAGACTTCCTGTGGAGTTATTCTGGACTTTATACTAGCTAAATCCAATCAAGGGACTTGTATTAGAATAGTCAAATTTTGGAGGAAAAAAATAAAAATAAATCAAAAATTTTAAAGTGTGTTATTTTCCTGTACAAGATTTTCATTATCTTCTATATCTCAAGAATACATATCACATTTTAATTTTTTTTTGTTTAGTTTTTCTTGACTCTAACCAGACCTTGTCACAGCAAGCAAAAGAAAATCTGTATTGGAGGAGACCCCAGTAATGAAAAGTGTGAGTTTGAAACAATCAATGATATTTGGATAACAGAAAACATGGTTCAAAATTTAACCATAACTCAATTAATTATAAATCTACAGCAGTGATGAGAGTTTATCAGTTATACCCAGTAAGTTTTAAATATTGTCTCCCTGTACTGTTTCTACATGAAAGAATATAATATGCTCCCATAGAGCTTGCTTGATTTATTGGGAACAATAATACGTATTTTGAAAAATGAGTTCTGTGAGCATTGATGAAAAAGACTGAGCAAGCCCAGAAGGGGTGGTTACACCCGGCTGCATAAATAATGCATTAAAAATCTGTTCCCACTCTAAAGCACAAGTAAAATTTTCCTAATGATACTCGAAATGTTAATTCTTAAACTCTTTCTCAGTTAGGAACATCATCATCATTTTCTCTTTAGAGATAATTTACTTAAAATTTAAAGATCAGTTCTTAAATAAACTGGTATTTTTTAATGGATTTTTTTTTTTGTTTACAGTTATGCTTTATTTTTCAATTACAAATGGCACCATAGCAAAATTATTTCCCAGTAAATGTATGTTCAGGGTAAACTTTCAGTTCATATATTCTGTTTTGGAATTTGGAAGTTTAGAGTTTTGGGTTTAAATATGAAGCTAAGAAACTGAGTTCACAAAATACCCTATAAATAAAACTAGCAAACTGTTCAAATTTGGTTTAACAAAGAAGTTAATGTGAATTAATAAAATAGTTTCATATTAGGAAAACTGTGAAATGTATTTTTGGAAATCTGTATTAATTACTAGATAAAAATCATTTGCAAGTGGCGTAAAACAATTTGTAAATAGCTTTAAGGAGCTAGTATACTTTTTTCTCTTAACATATTACGATTCTCTTAACTTGCTTAGTGTATTTATTTTCTTAATTAGTCCTTCCTTCAGTCTGGAAGAGCTGGGCTCAGTCCAGTCATACCACAGTAGACAATAACGTCATCTAATCAGAAAACTGAAATTACAGTATATAATTCATGCTGCATATATGATTTTAAAGTACAGCAAAGATCATTTGTTATCCATTATTATTTCATTCTTCAATGGAAGTTTATCAGTTTAGTATTTTTTTTTCCATTTTCAGAGTTCATCTCTTCTGTTACCTCAAATAGATTTAATCCTGACTTTTTGAGATTTTGAGTCTGTCAAAGGTTGATTTTTTTATACTTGTCTACCCTCTCAAAAATAAAAAGTTCCAATTTCAGTTTAGAAAAAAAATCATTCTTGTTTTGTTTCTTCTAATATTTTAATGATGCCTCTCTGAAAACTCATATCTCAGAAAATTCTAATACTCATTTTCTCTAATACTCATTTTCTCTAATACTCATAAGACTCTAATTTTGAATAGTTTGCAGCACCACAGTGCAAATCTCTGCCCTGACAGAAAAGGCATTTTCATTTTATTTCACTGCAGAGAATAGAGACATGAAACTACAAGAAGAAATCCTACATGTGTGCAAACGCATACCTCAGAAGCCCACACCCTACCTCTACATCCCCTTGCTATGAATGCAATATGTTAATATGAAAGCAGTATATTCACATGCATTTTCATGTTGCATAGCTAATGGGTGACTTGGTGATAAGTACCTTCATTAGTTATCTCATTTAATTCTCCCCAACAACTCTTTGAGGCAAGAGCCTTCATTATCAACATTTCCCAGAGGCGGAAATACATTTAGATTAGAAAAAAATACCATTTGCAAAAACTGGTAAGTGTAAGGGCAGAATTTAAACTCAGATCTGATGGTTCTTGAGCATTCCATCTGCCTTTCTGCAGCTCAGAGGAGTCCATTAGGTGAACACCACCCTCCCTACCACTCCAAGGAGTCACAAGCATGCCTCCAATGCTGATCAACACAATCTTTGATAGACTGGAGGATGCATGTTAATATGTGAGACAGGAGATACTCTCCAGTAAGAAAAAATGATGGTAGAACATCATACCTCTAAGAAACTTCAGAGCCAGTTTAGCTGTAAGTATGAAAGGAAGAAGCACTCAGACAACTTAACTCTACTTCATGTAACACAACCATGGAATAATTTAGCTCATGTGACATCCTTAAGCCTTCCCCAATATCAGCTGTCTGTGTCTGTCCTCATCTCAGCGATACCCTCAGGACTTGATTTCCTGCCTCCAACCATCGCCTTTAAATGCATTACTTACCACTCTCTGGTATTATTGCCTTGTAGATTTCCCTTTTCATTTTGCCCACTAGCCTTTATGCCTCCATTTGACCATTTCCTTCTGAAACTATGTGAAACTTAGTGAATATCATATACAAGTTGTCATATACAAGTTGTGTATTTCTAATGATTCATATCAAAGAAACCTATTTCATTTCCTGCAGAAATCAAGATTTAAATTATATTTAAACCTATGGTAAATCTTACACAAATTGATCATTCAAAAATAATAGAAATTGTTGTATCAGAATAAAATTATTTAAGACATCCTGAAATATAAATTAAATGAACATTATGTTTTTATATCGCATAGTAAGTCCTTCTAATTTGCATGTTATTATACTAGTTTACAGTACCAGCTGATATAGAATAGACATTGTTCCAGCTTTCAAGGAGCCTGTAATCATGGAGAGATCATAGTAACCATTGTGACTGGGAAATAAGAACCTGGAGAATAAAAGCCATTATCTGTAAGTACTGTAAGTCAATTTCTAATTTAAGTAGCTCATAGGGATATTATGACTGAGGTTCAAAGTATTATGTAACTGCATTGGAGGGCTGTGCACTACAGACGAATGAACTGGGAAGCAGAAATCACTGATGAAGTCTCCTCTGATCTTTCTAGGCAATCTATATGGGAGGTGGGATAAGGAGGTTAGAATGATGCAGCCAAGTATTTTAAATCTGTGTTACTATTCTAGGAAAGCAGACTTCTGTATGAGGTAAGAAGATGAGATACTTGAGCTTGTACAAGGAGATGAAAAGAGACAGATAAAATGGACATGTTGATGAAGGGTTTTCTGTCAGTGGGAAATTCACAGAGTATTTAAACTCATATTAATTAATCATTTGGAACTTGATAGAGCTATATTTAGCTCTTGAGTCTAGAGGAAAAGTTACTCTGTTTCAGTCCTATTTGGAAGAGTAGGAGGCTAGTCTGCAGATCTATTTAAGTAAGGAGATTTACAGAATCTGGCTGTCTAAAACATTAGAGAAGAATGGATCTTCTGAATATATTTTTCAACAAACCTATCTGTTTTTATTTTTGTGAAGCAAACTTTTATCACTGCTTACCTCCAATATCCATTTTCATGAATTTAAAAATATACATCTAATAATTAGATTATAAGATCTTGCTGATGAGAATTTCAGACTTTAGTCTTTTCCTATTATTTTGCTGATCTCTGAATCTCTCTCTACTTAAAAAATAGTTTAGAGGAAGCTTTTGAAATTAGCCTTTAAGGTTCCTCTAGGTAATGTTAAAGACTGATAGCTGTAATTTTATCACAGTATCCATGGGTATGTGTCTATAATATTAATAAAAATAATATTCTACATGGAATAACAGTTCCAGTATTTTCAGTTTGCTTAGTTCATGCAGCAAACTTATGCGATATACTAAGAATTTCAGGTAGATTTAAATGTGACCAAAACAGAAAGGAATGCTCTTTATTGTCATTATCCATGCCTTTATCTCTAGAGAGCAAATTCAGGGCAGATTGCTTATTTCATTTACACGACCCAGGATGGCTTAGTGAAAATAACAGTCAAGATGCATCTTACTTCTAATGGGTACTGAAATGACCAAAATCAATAGCAAACTATAAAAACATTCATCAGTCTTATATTCTCCTAATAAAAGCTGAAACACGTTAAGAATCAGAAGCAGCAAGATATAGGACTTCTTTGTTTTCGGAGAATACACCTCTTTAAATTAGAAAAATTCACCATTATTCATTTTGGGACATGCAGGGAAGTTTTTTCCCCATTTTTTGCGTGTATTTTTCTTTCTTCTTATATAGTAGTAAGTATCATCTAGGTGGTATTCTGTCTCCTTGGACACTGAATATTTTTTCTGGTTTAACCCTAGTGGATAACTGTATCCTCTTCTATGGAAATTTTTCTAAAATCTTGAAATAGATATATATCATAATTTTAAACATCAACATGTTTGCTGACAATGTAGGCATTTTCATATTTAAAGTGTCATAATTGTATTGGTTCAAGATGCAAATATTTGACAGTTATTAATAAAACATTCACTACTTACATAATATCACCTAATGGTTGTACAGCACATAATGGTTTTTTAAAGTACTTTTGACATACATTATCTCATAAGTATACATGCCGTAATGCATTACTGCCTCTAACCTAATCACAGGAGAAAACTGAATTTAGTCTTGCAAGACTCATATTTGAGTAAAACTTGCCTTGGGTATGACATAGTGCTAGCCAACCCTGGTCACCCCTGTTCCCTTAAAATTTTCCTTTATCCATTTCCCATATTCTTCTCCTCATTCCTGAATACTAACAAAATACATGCTAGCTAGAATTTGCTTCATGGAAATTTGTTTCTGTAATTCTAGAAAAAATAAAATTGCTACCAATTACAAATCTTCAAAAAATTCTGTTGATATTTTCTGTTTGTAGCCTATATTAAGTTGACAATTAGATTTCCACATTTTGAACCAAAGTCTGTCAAATTATTCAAGTCAGAAAATGATTTCATACTAATACTTTATATATTGATTTTATTTTATGGTAGATAAATAGCTTCATTATCACACTGGATACTGATAGTAACACTAAATTTACTTGTGTTTGTTTTGATGAGATAAAGGTTGTAGAAGAGTTTAAAAACTGGTATAAAAGTTTGGGCATTAGTATCATTAGATAATTAGACTGGGTAGAAAATTAATATTTCCATTTTGCAGTGGTATCTGGCTTGAAGCCTCACAGCTTCCACAATTACCCTAGTTCACTTTACCAAGCTTAGCCCCATCTGCTTCTAATTAATTTCTGGTTACTCTCCCCAGTCACCAATAATTGAGTACACAGGTCCCAACAGCATCATATGAGAAGAACGCTAAGTAGCACAGAAATGAAAGGAAATTAGCCCCATGAATCTTTGTCTATAAAATATGTAAAAAAAGTTTGTATCAAATTTAATAATAAATTATCATCATGAATTTAAGGGAAGTTTACATTAAATAATCTATTAATATAATTAGTTAAATAAAGTCCAAATATTATGTATCTGTTTCTATAAATAAGTCTATTATTTATTTTATTGTAATCATTTTGTCAGACAGTTATACAGGTTATATTAGCTTTATAAAATGAATTGAAACTATTATTTTTCTAGACCCATTCTTGAAACAAAAATATAGATAGATTCATCACACACATATGTATAAAATTTTTCCCTCCGGAATTATTATTAGTCTATTCAGATTTTCTAACCCTTCTTTTGTCCATATGAGCATCTTTGTCTAGATAATTGATTGGCAAAAATTGTCTAAAGCAAATAGTGAGATTATTTACTGGTTTATTGACTTATCTTTCAGAGCAAAAATTTTCCAGAGAGAACTTACAATGACATAGGTGGCCTTAGGTATCAGACACAGTGGCTTGATTAATGTTCATTCAAGTGGTCTCAATTCTCAGTCACAAACAAATCCTCTAGGGTCTGGACAGATAAAAATAAATCAGTCAATGAGACCAAGTAGTTAAAAATACAGAGCAGAAGGAATTTTGAGAACTTGAGGAATACCTCCATAACCAAAGGCAATAAAACAACAATAAAAACAAGATACCATGTAGGCCAGACAAAACTTATCCATTATTCGAATTTGACCTCAGTCTACCCACCAGTTTGCTCTATCTCATTTACAGCATGTTATATTACCTCTTGATCTTCCATTCATTTCTCATCACACTATAGTCTGTTGTCTATCTCTCACCAATGTAAAAAACATTTTGCTAAACCATAAAATGATCTCATTGGCTAATTCTAGGACTGTTTTTGGAGCTTCAGTCTCATTTGACTTATCATCAGTATTTGGCATAGTATTTTTATATTTTAGATATTGGCCTTAAAATAATGATTTTAAAAATAAAGTTTTCAGTGCAGCCACTATGGGAAACAGTATGGAGATTCCTTAATAAAACTAAAAATAGTTAGCATGTGATCCAGCAATCTCAACTTCTGGGCATATATCTGGAGAAACCTCTAATTCAAAAAAGATACATGCACTCCAATGTTCATAGTAGCATTATTTACAATAGCCAAGACATGGAAGCAACCTAAATGTCCATCAACAAATGACTGGACAAAGAAGTTGTGGTATATTTATACAATAGAATATTACTCAGCCATGAAATAGAATGAAATAATGCCATTTGTAGCACCATGGACAGATGTGGAGGTTATCATATTAGGTGAAGTAAATCAGACAGAGAAAGACAAATATCATATGATATCACTTATATGTAGAGTTTAAAAAATGATACAAATGAACTTATTTATAGAACCGAGACTAACAGACACAGAAAGCAAACCTATAGTTTACCAAAGGGGAAAATGGGTGGGAGGGATAAATTAGGAGCTTGGGATTAGCAGAAACAAATTACTATATATAAAATAGATACACAATAAAGTTTGTATAACACAAACTGTATAGCACAGAGAACTATATTCAACATATTATAATAAACCATAATGGAAAAGAAAAAATATAAATAAATAAAGATGAATAAATTTTCATGCCTCTTACCTATTTAACTTTGAGTGTTGAATGACTATTATCCATAAAATGATTTGAACCATTACCTTTTACTTATACTCTAAGCTTATTATAATTTCCTACTTTTATATATGTAATTCACTTACATTTTCATGTAATGTCTCTTTTCTTTATAAAAACAATAGCAGTCACTATATATTCATTCACTAAGCATTTACTGAATGATTTTCAAGTTCTAGATTGGTTATTTTCAATCTTGGCCCTTATTAGAAACAATGTTCAGTTTTTTAAAAATGCCTGAACTAATCCCACAGAAACTGTGTTTTATTTAACCTAATATCTATCTTGTTATCATTAAGTTTTTATATTTTGTAGGTGGTTATACCTAAGACAGAGCTACTCAAAGCTCTGAGGGTATCAAAGACAAGCAAGACATGGCTTCTTTACTGGGCAAGCTGCTTGATCCCTTATTTCTCTCATTTCTCTTAAGAAATGCATAATGAACTGCCTCCATGTAATTTGCTTAATGGATCTCTGGTGGAATAAAATCACATTTTATTTCATTTCAACCCACATAACATGCACTGACATTTAAGGGAAACACCCATTTTCATAAGACAGTCCCTTTGATAGAACTGTCTCCGTGTCCTTACAGATGTACCATATGCCACTGATTTGTAGATCTTTTTACAGTATAATTCTCCCTGAAGGAGGTATTGATATTAAGCAGAACAATGGCTTTGGTTATGTAGGCTTTATTCATTTTTTTCTTCCAATATTTGAGGAATGAGTAGTTTTTGACAAACACAGAACTGTGCACTGGGAAAACAATGATTTAAAACATGCTTCTTATTCCCCCGTTGAGAACATTTCATTAATACATGCATATTTATTTTCATTCGACTTTTACCAAAAAAGAACAAAGAACAATGAACAGTCATGTTCTTACCATTCTGCTTCAACAACTGTCAACATTTTTCCTTGCTTGTTTCATCTATTCTTCCAGCATCTTTCTGTTGTTGGAATGTTTTAAAATGAATTCAGAACACTTTAACATTTCATCCATAAATATTACATTATGTATCTCAAAAAAATCCATTGTGTTACATAACTAAATTGTTCTTATTATATCTTAAAAACTTAAAAATAATTATATAGTATCACCTATTACCCAGTCAGTATGCAAAAGCTCAAAGAATTGTGTGTATACGTGGACCAAAGTACAGGTAGAAGAATGTTGATCGCAGCAGTGCTCATAATAGCCCAAATCTGGCAATACCCAAAGAGAATTTCAACAATAGAATGGATGGATAAATTTTAGTATAATCATGCAATAGAGTAAGCTACAGTAATTTAAAACATAATATTAAAATGATTAAAGTTCTGTTGCACACAACATGGATGAATCTTAGAACCACTGAGTTGACAGAAATAAATCCAGATCTAAAAGGATATATGCTTTGGTTTCACTTAAAGATCAACGATAGCTCACCTCCAAAAAAGAGGGAGAGACACGGGCAGAGACAGAGACACGGAAAGAGAGAGACAAGATAGAGGTCATCTTGGAGTCACTGATGATAGAAAGACAGAGTCAGTGGAAGGTTATCACGTGGACATCAGGGGGATTTTGTACTGTTCTACTACTGCACTTTTCCTAGACTGGAAGTTGGGTACATGTGTATGTTCATTATATGATAATTCAAGCCTTATATGCAAGCTTGATTCACTTGCCTCTATGTACATTATTTGTCAGTAAGAAATTTTTAAAGTAATAGGAAAAAATTATAGACCAAGTACATTCACAGAAATCTTACTTCCATTACTCTTCTTATTCTTGTTCTGTTTCCTCCCTGATTTTAAAGGAAACTGTTTTTACTATTTTTAATCTATCATTTTTGTTTGCAAATAGTAGGTATACACATACATGCACATATATCCCCACCATTTGCACTAAATACTGCATGCAGTCTACAAAGTTCTATAGCTTGATTCTTTCACTGAATTATGTCTTTGAAATAAGCCTATATACACTCATTCTATTTCACTGATGTACACTGCTCCATCGTGAGAATGTGGTATAGATTATGCAATCCATCTCCTATTAATGGATACTTACGCCATTTTGAATCTTTTGTTATTAGAAATAATACCTACATGAATAAATTTGTGCCTGTGTCACTTTACTTTTTGTGAGTATAACTTCTGAAGAGACTCCTATTACAGGTGGGATTTCTGTGTCAAAGTATTAATGAAAATGTAGTTTTGTAAGATATTGCCAAATTCTGCTTCATAATGGATGTATTATTTTGCATTGTCATAAAAATATATGAGAGGAAATGAGAGGGGGAAAAGTAATGGATCAAACTGCTTCTCAGTGAAGAAGCTGTTCTTTCTCTATCCTTCAGTGCCTAAGGTAGTACAAAAAGTTTTGGATTCATCTGGTGCATGTTTACTGAATAAACAATGGGACAGCTTTTTGTTTGTTTTGTATTATACAGAAAGTTTGTTGTACTTAGTGTTAAGAGAATGGTTAAGAGAAACAATCCCTAGGAAAGAAACGAGAATTCTATGTTCAAATAGGTTGGCAGTTAATTTATTAAGTCAGAATTTATTAAGAAAAACACTATGTTTTGGAAGTCACTTAAAAATAAAAAATATCCTGCAAACAGATATAGATATCTACCAGTGTCTCAGCAAAACACCCCAGGCTGGTAGCTAAGTTAAGTAAACAAAATGTGAGAAATAAATGAAATGCTACTAAAAGAAAAATTCTCTTGGCAAATTTTGCACCCTCGAGGATAAAGAGAGCCATTGCATTTTCTAACAATAAATTTTAAAAAAAGATCTAAAGACGCTTTTTCAAAGTCATACTTTTTGCCAACAAACCTGAATTTCAGAAAGAAAATCTGACACGCCCATGAAAACATAAGAAATTCCAAAATAACCTGTGTGCCCAGAGAGCGAATTACTATCTCACACAGGCAGACCCAAACAATCTAAACTTTTTAATACTTAGATATTCTGGAGATCCACTCTGTCAAAATCCCCAAATATATTTAAATTATGTAGAACCTACCAAGGGGAAAAATAAAAAGATTTGGAAAGACTTTTGCAGCTGTTCTCCAAAGAGAAGAGGAAGATGTTATCCCCTCCAGAGGATGAGATATCGGGTCACAGTATGAACAGAATATGTTTTCTTTACCTAAGATAAATAGCAATGTCTATGTTATCATAATTTCTCATTTCCTTGGCAACTCATCTGTAAATCTGGAGATGGAGGACTTAATGTGAGGACAAGACCAACCTGGAAAAGAAAGTGCTTGCAGGGGGTGGGAAGGGACAGACTGGGATTTTAAAATGCAGAACAGATAAACAAGATTATACTGTATAGCACAGGGAAATATATACAAGATCTTGTGGTAGCTCACAGTGAAAAAAAATATGACAAGGAATATATGTATGTTCATGTATAACTGAAAAATTGTGATCTATACTAGAATTTGACACATTATAAAATGACTATTACTCAATAAAAAATATTAAAAAAAGTGCTTGAAGGAAACTGCTTGAGTTGTTCACCTTCCCCAAGCCATATCAATAAATGCATATATATATATATATATATATATATATATATATATATATATAAGATACATACAAATGACTTGTTGATTGATAGCTCATAAGAATATTATTTTTGTCTAAATAATGTAGCAATTGAAAGTAGCAATAGATAGCAGAGAGCAAACTGTGCTCACTAATACACTAACAAAATTTAGCTTCAGCTAAAAACTGTAAAAATAGTTCTATCCTAAACCATGTAGCCACTAACTATATCTTAATTGTGTGCATCTATTCATCTGTTCATTCAAAAGATGTTTATTGATTTCCTCTTTAATGTTAAGAATCAGAGGTAACATCATGAATGTAACTTATGATTCCATTACTTTTCTACCCTTCCCCATTTTTGTTTTGTTTTGTTTTGTTTAACTCCAGCCAATGTTTTAGGGATAAATTCTACATAAGCTTTGATGAGGTTTACATGGTTAAAACCCAATAGGTTCTTGGTTCTGTGCTGTATCGTGTGTTTCTTGCTTCCCTTAAGGGCTTCTTTGTTGTTTCAATGTGGGGTGAAAAGGGGACACCATTTAGCATTCACGCCCATGCAACCTGAATGTACACAGAAACTGATGCACACAAAGTCTCCTCTGACCAATAGGTAAAGTCCTAAGAAGAAATGTATCCCTTTTTATCTTCCTACTAATAGTTTCTGGGATTTAGTTCATAATAATCCTGAGATGTCCCATAAGAATTGAGCACCAGTCTCTCTTAGGACTGAGCAACTCTATATTGCACTCTTGTATTCATTTTTCCTCCTTAATTTTCCAGTGTTGTTCACCTACTCTCTGAAATTTAACTGACAATAAAGTATCTTCAATCAAACCTTTATCTTTGCTTTCATGGTCATCTCAGCGAAGGTAATTGGTAACCTTTGGATAGAATTTTCAAGTTGGATTACTTACCTCGTAGCAGGGAATTTAGGAATTAACTATTGCTTTGGTAATTCAAGGTGATGATCACCAGGTACTTGTGGTAGCATCAAATGATCATGACTTTCACCTGAAATGATTGAGA
This sequence comes from Camelus bactrianus, assembly GCF_048773025.1. Lineage (NCBI taxonomy): Eukaryota > Metazoa > Chordata > Mammalia > Artiodactyla > Camelidae > Camelus > Camelus bactrianus. Next base: position 43,426,114 of record NC_133539.1, read on the forward strand.
TTGGGCGCAGGGAGAAAATAAAGTGTTGAATTACAAGGAAGCTTTGGCATTTAAAATGAAGACAAGGATTATATAAGGAGTGTGTAATGACGTGATTTTTGTTAACTTCTTTGGAAGCCTTAAAAATATAAAATTGTAGAATTAGGTTAACCATTTACATAACTCAAGCAAACCCCATAGTGTTTTCCATAATGTCTGAGCCAATTTATATTCCCACAAACAGTATACATAGTTTCCCTTTTCTCCATATTCTCTCCAACACTTATCTTTTGTTGTTTTAATAACAGCTATCCTAACAGTTGTGAGGTGATATCTTATTGTGGTTTAGATTTGCTTTTCCCTGATAATTAATGATGCTGAGCACCTTTGCAACTTTTCATATTTCTTTTGACCAATTATATGTCTTCTTTAGAGAAAAGTCTAATCATGCCCTTTGTCCATTTTTAATCAAATTATTGGATTATTTATTTATTTATTCATTTTTCGCTATTGGGTTATAGTTCTTTATATATTTTGGATAGTAACTCCTTATCAGATACATGATTTGTGTATGTTATCTCCTATTCCCTTGATTGTCTCTTCACCCTGTTGATTGCTTTCTTAGCATTTAGTTTAAGGTATACTACACATTCAATGGAATGACCATTCTGCCAGATTTTCTACTGTCAGTTTGTTTTCTGGAACTGCTTCTCCTCCATCTTCTTCCTTATCATCTGGCACTGGTTCAGAAGCACTCATCTCCATCAAGTTTTCTTCTGTTAATTCCTCTGCGTGGTGTCTATTAGCTCTTGGATTTCTCCAAGATCCCTATCTTGAAGCCCTTCACCCACCCTCCTTTTTTCCATATCCACAAGCCTCTCTCATGATTTCCTTGATTGGCTTTGTCTTAAATCTTGTGAAGTCATACACAACATCTGGACATAATTTTCTCCAGCAGGAATTTATTGCTTTGAGCTTGATGGCATTCATAGCTTTTTGAATGACAACATCTTAAATAGTGTAATCCTTCCAGAATTTCATGATGTTCTATCAGGTTTTCTTCCATAGTGTTAACAATCCTTTCCATACAGTACCATGTGTAATGAGCCTTAAAAGTCCTTACAACTTCCTATCTATAGGCTGAATTAAGAGACGTTGTGTTTGGGGGCACAAACGCTGTCCCTTACACTTGCTCAAAACAAAACAAAACAAAACAAAACAAAACAAAACTGATTTCTTAATAATTATCTGGACACAAGCCTTTTAGTCAAGACTTGTTTTTAAGAAACTGTAGCTTAAAGGAATAAACAAAATAGATATGGCCTCTGCCCACATTGAAATTTGACTAGTTGAGAAGACATATAAAGCTGATAATCACTTGAATAAGTAAATCATTAAAATAGTGATGATGGTTATGAGAAATAGTATAAAATGCTATGAGCATATAAATAAGATGGACTTTTCAGGAAGGTCCCTTTAATGAAGTGATATATAAGCTGAAAATTGAGGAATCATCAGGAGTTAGTCATGCAGATATCCTGACTTTTTGAATGATATTCTTTCTAGTGTACACTCAAGAGTTTTTATTTTAAACAAATTGTCCAGATGATTCTTTTTATAAAATAAAGGCTTGAAAATTTAACCTGGAGATAGTTAATATTAATGTTTCTCAGTACTGATTTTATACCTGTGACTAATGTTGCAATGTCTTATATATAACCTTAATTTGGATTACTAAGATTCTTACTTCATGTATAAAAAAGTGATTCATTATATATTCTCACATATTCCAGATGAGAGTCAAAATTAATCAGTATTTCCAGACAGTTTAGCAGCCTATATCCAGTTTTGAAAATAGTTATAACATTTGACCTAGTAATTGTATGAACTTATCATATAAAAGTAATTCAAAATATGGTCAAATCAGACTACCAAACACAACAAAAATTTAAAAAGCAACCTACATGATGAATAATATAAAAGTGATTAGGTAAATTAAACTCTATCTATACTATATTTCTACCAGAATTATGTTTTATACAATTTTAATAACATAGAAAAATGCTTCATCAAAAATTATAACTTAAAAATGATATTGATTTGTACATAATTTCAAATATGTATAAACACAGAACCCCAAGCTCAAAAAATGGAAGTAAATATAGCTGTAAGTAAAGACTTCCAATAGAGAAAAGAGTCTCTTCAACAAATGGTTGTGGGAAAACTTGGTATCTACATGGAAAAAAATTTAAATTGGACCCCTTCTTTACACCCTACACAAAAAATCAACTCAAATGAATTAAATACTTAAATTCAAGACCTGACACTGTAAAACTTTTAGACAAAATATAAGGAAAAGCTTCTCAACATTGATCTTGACAGTAATTTCTTGGATGACACCAAAAGCAAGGCAACAAAAGCAAAAGTGAACAAGCAGGACTACATCAAATTAAAAAGCAGAGGAAACCATCAACAGAATGAAAAAGCAACCTATGGGATGGGAGAAAATATTTATAAACCATATATCTGATAAGGAGTTAATTTCCAAAATATATAGGGAACTTCTACAATTTAATAGCAAAAATACAGGTAAGTTGATTAAAAAAAAGGGGGGGGGCAAAAGACTAAAATAAGCATTTACCTGAAGAAGGCATATAAATGACTGAAAGGTGTATCAAAAGATGCTCAACATCACTAATTATAAGGGAAATGCAACTCAAAATTATAATGAAATATTACCTCACACCTGGTAGGATGGCTGTTATTAAATAAATTTATAAATAGAAGATATTGATGACATTGTGGAGAGATTAGAACCCTCATAAACTAGTGGAAATGTAAAATGGTTTAGCAGCTAAGGAAACAGTACAGAGATTCCTCCAAAAATTAAATATAGAATTGATTCAGCAATTCCACTTCTGGGTATCTAACCAAAAGAACTGAAATCAGAATCTTAAAAAGATACCAGCACATCCATGTTCACTGCAGTACTGTTAACAATAGCCAATAAATGGACACAAGCTAAATGTCCATCAGTAGATGAATGGATAAAGAAAATACAGTGCATACATGCAATGGAATGTTATTCATCCTTTAAAAAAAAAAAGGATATCCTGACATTTGCAAAAACATGGATGAACCTAGAAGACTATGTTAAGCAAAATAAGCTGGTTACAGAAGATCAACTACTACATGATTTCACTTACATGAGTTATATAAGATAGTCAAACTCATAGAAGTATAAAATGCAGTATTGATTGCCAGGAGCTAGAGGGTGGAGGAATGGGAAGTCATCATTCAATAAGTATAAAGTTTCAGTTATGCTGGAATAACAAGTTCCAGAGATCTGGGTAAAATGTAGTGTCTATAGTTAACAATATAGTATTTTTCGAAACTTGTTGAGGATACATCTCCTGTTAGGTAATCTTACCACAAGAGAAACAACAAACAATGGAGGATACAAGGAAACTCTTGGAGGTGTTGGATATGTCCATTGCCTTGACTGTGGTTTGCCTATGCCCAAACTGATTAAACTGTACACATCAAGTAAGTGCAGTTCTTGTTATATCAATTATAAGTCAGTAAATTGCTATTAAAGAATACTTTCAGCAGAAAAGACTTTATTTTAATTTTACCTAAATGCAAAATAATTAAGTTTTATGAATAATATTATTTGTGATCATTTAGATATTATCATCTCTCTTGTCTCTCCTTTCTTGTTCTCACATATATACACATTCTTGTTCACTGAGTTTTTGTCTATGCATTTTTCAGTTAAAAAATTCTTCTGAGTACATATATAATATCCCCGAAAAAAAGCTGTTTCTTTCTCTTTGATGATTTTAGGACCAAAGAAATAATTTAGTAGATAAAAAAGATTTCTAAGTAGAATGAACCAACCTAAACTCTAAATACAGGGTTTTTGTTTGTTTGTTTTTACGTTGGGAAAATGAGATGGGAGTAATGAAGTCCTGAAGTAAATACACTTAAGAATTTACTTTAGTTACATAATATACACTTCATTTTATAAATATTTTCCTGATGGGATTTGGCACATTTATCAGTCAATTTTTAGTTATTACATGTCAGGTAAACTCCAAAGACATGTAGATTAACTAGTTTGAACCAATGTGGTTATCTTAATATGTCTAGATCTGTGCTTAACAAGATGGTAATCAATATGCACATGTGGCTTTTTAAATTTAAATTAACTAAAATTTAATGAGATTAAAAATTTAGTTCCTCAGTAACAATGGCTACTTTTCAAATTCTCAGTGGCCACATATGACTTGCACCTACAGTATTGGACAGTGCAGATACAGAGTATTTCCATCATCAGAGAAAATATTATTAGAGAGCACTGTTCTTGAGCTTTTATGAAAAAATTACTTCAAAAAAACTTTTCAAAATATTCCTAAATTTTTGTAGAGCTGCCTTAAATTTGTATTTAAATGTGGTTGAAACAAATTAGATTTCTAAACTATGCTTGTTTACTCTCAAATTCATATATCACCCTTCCCCTTTTTCATTGTGTAACTCCGAGAGCTGCATTTAGCAGGGTCTCTTATCCTTTAACATGGGGTTAGATGTGGCCAGAACAAGAAATTTCTTTGCTTCCTGGCATGTGTTGTAGTGACTGCATCTCCTCTCTCCCTCGGCTTTCCACAGTTTGTCCCTCTCTGCACGGTCTCAGTTCTGCTACAGAGTAAAGCCGGCCTGCTAGGCTTCTCGCTCCAGCTTCCTGTTCCTAGGTTCTCTGCCTTAGTAACAGTACCTCCATTGTTGTCTCTCAACTCTATGCAAATCAGCAGCTTCCTGCCTGCTATCCTCTGGAGTATCTGCCTCTTGTATGTCTTCTCAGCTCTTTCAAACCCTGTTTAACCAATTCCATGTATTAAATCCCTCCCCCTTATTTTTTTTATTTTTTGAAAAACTAGAATGGTCTCTGTTTTACTGACTAGATCCTGATAATACATAGATTATCCCAATAAGTCATGAATTTTTGTTTTTAATAAGCCATGTGATTTAGAATAACACATTAATACATAATGTTCTCAAGGCAAAAAATACTGAATAGAAGAAAAATGAGCAGCTTAAAATAAAAGGCAATCTTTATTTTTACTTTATATGTTTGTGGAATAAGAAATGACTTTGAATTACTCTTTTCAACAACAACAACAAAATAACTGTGGTTTTCATGCTGAGGTTCTAAATAGAAGTTATAATAACTAAAATCTCCCAGAAGTCATTTCTGAATCCCTTAGGGGGTCTTTTGCTAAAGCCTCTTTCGGTGTTAACTTTTGTGAAGAAAAAAAAAGGTTTAAGTATATGAAAAATAAAATGTGTTCTTTTTTTCCCCATAAAGAGAGTTCTGAAATTAGTATGTTGCTTTCATGAACTTTCCAATGGCAAAATATTTGAACGTTCTCGTGTTTTATTTGAGAAGTCAGCCTAAGATGGAAATTGGGGATAATTGTATTCCCTTAACAAAGGAAAAAAATCCTCAGAGACATTTAAACCAATGATAAAATTTTGTTTTTATTAGACGGAATGGTTTCTGCGAAGTTTTCTAATTATATCAAGGTTTATATTGGTTAAAAAACTCAATTAAAGTGTGTCACAGAAAAGGCTGAAAAATTCTTTTTATTGGCAATCTGTTCTCCTATTTTTCCTAACATATTACTTATTTTCCATAAACTTTTCTTCCAACATTTTCATTTTTTCACAGTCCTAATTTCATGAAAAATATGTATTTAGAAATTCTAGGACCTTGGGGTATGCTCTACACCTACATGCTCATCCAGAAAAATGAATATGATCTTTTTTGGATGTGTTTTTAATTTCCAAATCTGTCACTGTGCATATTGTTGACTTCTGATGTGACTATATATATTTTTCTTGTTGTTTTTAACATTCTCATTACCACTAATCAGTTACTGCTATACTTCAAAAAGGCATTTACCAATTGTCAGAATAAAGTATACCTTTTGAATTTGATTCCAAAATCTGAACATTTTTCTCTTTAAACTTATTCCAAACCACTATTTCCAATCCCCTCAAATTATTTCCCCTCCCACCCCATGTTCACAATTGTTACACAGACAGTCTTTGTGATATTAAACCTGTGTGGTAAGATATAAAAGCTAGTCAGGGAGTCAGAAATCTTAGCTCACATCTCAAATCTTTCTTGAGCAAATCACTAATGCTATACCTCTTTCTTGAAATGAAGCTATAGCACTAGGTGAACACTAAAGTCCTTTATAAATCTGGATGTCTATGATTCTGTACAACAGTAACAGAAAAAAAAGAAGAAAAGATTAATTGCAAATCCTTAGGTTTACTAAAATAGGTATTTTCCTTGAGAAACTCAGGTCATTAATGATTCAATAGAGAAAGGTGACTGATATCATGGGCTGTGGTTAAAGATGACCTGACTTCAAATTCTCATTCTACTACTGACTTACAATGAGACTTGGAGAGAGATTCTTAACCTCAGTTACCTTACATGTTTAGTGGGGATTAAAAAAAAGTATTTCCTCTTATGTGTCTGTGTGTATATGTGAGAGAAAGAAAGAGAGGGAATTAACTTCCATTTACTCTTAAGTACAGATTAAGTTGTAGTCTTTAGCACAGAAAAGATTTCAGAGGCTCCTTCAGTAAACATATTTAATTAAATGTCTTCAGGGAGGGGAGCTGCTAAAGTGAATGTTGGCATCTTGACAGTATAGAGTTTAAGGCTCCCAGCCTGCTCACCTTGTGCAGGTTGTGCCCTACGGAAGATGCTTGGACAAGAAAACAAGTGAAGGTAAAGCACCACTCACACTCTGCTTCCTAAGTCACATGCCGGGTCTTATAATATATATAAAAGATTTAAAAGTATATTGCATCCAAAAAAATAATTGCCATGATTAAGAAGTGAAAGACCAAGAAAAAGCTGTTTGAATGTACTAAGGGAAATCCCTGAAAATGCTATCAATATTAAGTTGCTGCATAACAGGCAAAATTATTGCTTTTATACTTTTCTACATTTTGCAATTTTTCTACGACAATCATTTATTTCTTTTATAATCATCATTTTTAATGGCCGTCAGACTTACTGACATAAGGAACATTGTACAAGCTGCGGATTGGTTGGTATGTGTGCGAGTTCTTATGCAGGTGTGTATGTTTCTTTGTGTACATCTGGGTGTGCTCATCAGGAGTTCATGTTATGATAAATGATATTTCTGTCTGTCTCTTAGGCATACAAGTACAGATGTGAAGTAGTTACCTATATTGCACAGAATTTTTTCATACAGTTTGGTATTAGAGATAAAAACTTGGAAGTCATCTATTTACAGATGGTAAGTGAAGTCATGGAATTGGATGATTTCAAGGGAAATATGAAGTGAGAAGTCATCTTTAGATTCTAAAGATACATCCACAAAGTTTAAACATACTCTACAGACTGGGTGCCAAATAATCAAAGTTTCATATAAAATCGGAGTTTCATATAAAAACAAATACAGTCTTCAGATAAAGAATAAGATTTTTATTTTTATTTTTTTTTCTTTTGCAACAGCAAGAAGAGTGCTTGGAATTAAAAAAAATAAAAAAAGCTGAAATACTTAGAAATATGCACCAGGTTTGAATTTGTTGTGCTGACACTAACAAAGATAGTCTCTATAAAAAATTATAATTTCTTTGAGGAATTTTGCAGAACAAATCTTGGCTTTCATCTACATGTTTAAGACTTAAGTGCTCCTTAAAAATAAAATGATGTTTTACCTGTTGCCATTGTTTTCTATTTTGTATTTATACTAATTACTTTTTTGAAGAACTTAGAATGCTGTTGAGATGGAATCCCTGACAGCAAAATGTTATGTGGGTGGGTAAAATGACTTAATACTAACTGGACTCCAGAACATGGGATGTTTGCAGAAATTTTAGAACCCTTTATCAGAGTTAATATACAGTACAGTGGAACTTTTGTTCTGAGTAGCTAGAGGAGAAAACAGATAAAAGTTCATATAACGTAGCATTGTTAACTGATTAAAAAAAAAAAAAAGACAGAGTTAAGGGAAGTAGACTTATGGTGGGCCCTGTAACACCATACTCCATATTTTTCTCAAAATTTTTTTTCAACATTTTCCATAAAGAAGAAATTATCTGAAACCACTTTTAAAAAGTTTTAAAGAAAGTACTCAAAAACTATCATTTAAAAACTAATTAATTTTCTTTCTTATTTGTGATTGGATTCTGCCACAGATACTGTTGAAATACAAAGTACAAAAAACAGAGAAACTTTTGAATCTCTATTGTGGGTATTCTATAAGAAATGGAGAATAAGTTGGTGCTGGGAACTCAACCTGGGGATCTCACATTCCCCTGAAAGAAAATGCCAACAGGACTTTAGGCAAGAATTATGCTCCAAGGAGGTAGAGCATATACCTTGTCACTCCATATCCCCCAGACATCTTCTCTGTAGTTCATCTGCTCTGCCCCGTGCTCTTTATGGACACTGTGCAAACTTCCAGTCTTACAAATTATAAGTACACTACTGAGTACTGTAATTTACGTACACACAGTTGGCTCCCCTACTTGACCATAAGCACATTAAAAACAAATTTTGTCTTGTTCTTGGAGTTTAGCAGATAAAATGATCATTAGAAGGTACTGAAGAAATGTCTGCTATATGAACAAATGAATCTGAATAGGTAAGAAATGAACATTGTAGAGTAATTGTGGAAAAGAGCAGAGATGTTCCAAACGATCTCTTCCCCACTCCTTTACCTGGGGCCTGAGAGAGGACCTTCAGTGTGGAAAACCATAGAGTACCAAAGAAACTGAAAAACAACAAGAACATTAGCGTTCAAAGAGATTTTTCAAGTGGTCTTATCCTATTATCTAATTTTATAGAGGATCAGACTTTTTAAGTGACCTCCCAAATCATTTTATCAATAGGAAAAATTAGTAAAATCAGTTAATTTCTGTTTAAAAAATAAAATGCACCTCTAGTTCATAAAATACTAAAAAATACAATTTATTTTAGTTTTACAAAAATATTAAAAATAGTTCACACTTTCATAACTAGTTTTGCAAAGCTTTAAAGTCACAGATTTTGAGGTGGAATTCTCTCACTATATTCTAATATTTTGCAAATGTTATTTTCTATCACTGTGCTTCCACCATTGCCAAAATGCTGCTAAGGCAATTTCTTACATGGTGACCTTATGGTTTGGAAGAAGTGTTTCTATGCCATTTGGTTTTTCAATAATGTGGAGTTTTAAAGGAATGATATTCAGTGAGAATATCAGTGAAGATTGTTCAGTAAGAATAGCAGGAAAATATTCAAATAAGTTTTTATAATGGAAACTATAATAATTTCCCATTCTAGAACTTGTGCATTTGATGCAAAATAATGAAAAATTATTGTCCTCCCATTCTATTTGTCCTGATAAATACAAGATATTGAAAAACTCAGAGAAGAAATCATACTTCCAAAAAAATAAAAACGTTTTATTTTTATTTATGTATCACAAAGCTGGACTGGCTGATGAAGTGAGTATAGAGGATGTTGTAGGACATACGTTCAACGTTTAACTTCCATTCTGGCCCTTACCTCTCTGTTCACATATACCCTGCAGTAAATGCCATTACAGTCATATAAGCAGAATAAAGGTCTTATAAGTAAAATATTATGGACTCTCTCTTATTTAAAATTACAAGTCTCTACATGTCTTAAGGAATTAAATTATCCTGGGTTTAGATGATATCAACTAACTAGACATTGAATATGTCAACTATTTCCCAATCCACAGACTCTCACTCTCTCTACACATTCCATCCCTGATTAATTAGATGAGAAAATAAAAGTACCTACTAGAGAGAATGATTTCTCTTTTATTTGCTTAATTGTTGGTTGTCCACCCCTCTGTCTTTCACAATTTACAATACTGAGCTGAGTCATGCAGGACAAATGTATTGCTAAATAACATTAGCAATTATTTTAAAATCATTAGCTAAATAGAAATTAAGAACTAGAAATGCCACTGGATCTAATGCAGCGGATGCTGTGAAATGCTACCCCAGACTCCCTGCTTCAGGACCTAGGTACTAACTTCCCCATCAGCTTGCTTACTTTGTCTACTAATAACTTATAACTGAATCTTCTCTCAGGAACTGCCCTCAACAAAAAGTCACAGCCTGCATTCAGTAACTGGTTGACATGGGGGTAAGTCCCAACTATTTTTTAGCTCAATGGAGACATTCTGAAGCTTGGTAGATCCCTGTGGGGTTGGCAGAGGTCTATATCACAACTGCAGTGTGGTTCAAATTCTCCTTTATCCTAATATGCGCTCTTCTCCCACTTGCAAGTATTTTTTTATTCTCGGAATTCATCTTCTTTTTTTTTTTCAATTGAAGTATAGTTGATTTACAATGCTGTGTTAGTTTCAGCTAAGTGATTCAGTTATATATGTGTGTGTGTGTGTGTGTGTGTGTGTGTGTGTGTGTGTGTGTGTGTGTGTATATATATATATATATATTCTGTTTTAGATTCTTTTCCATTAAAGATTATTATAAGATATTGAAGATAGTTCTCTAGGCTATATAGTAAGTCCTTGTTGTTTATCTATTTTATATATAGTAATGTGTATCTATCTGTTAATCCAAACTTCTAATTTATCCCTTCTCTCCTTTCCCCTTTGGTAACCATAAATTTGTTTTCTATGTCTATGAGTCTCTTTCTGTTTTGTAAATAAGTTCATTTGTATCAATTTTTTTTAGATTCCACATATAAGTGATATCATATAATACTTGTCTTTTTTTGACTTAACTTAGTATGAGACTCTCTAGCCCATCCATGTTGCTGTAAATGGCATTATTACATTCTTTTTCATGCTAAGTACCCCTCTTATAAGTATTGTTCCTTAGAATAACCCCCATAAACAACCACAGATAAATCTGTATCTCAGAGCTATTTCCTGGGAATCTGACCCAGGTGTACCTTAATAGACACAATGATTTTTATTATTAACTTAGATATTCCTTATGTGACTAAGGATTTCTTTACTACATTGGGAAGACATAGTTTTAAATACTTAACTGGAAATTTCTTAATTATCTTCTAAGAGCTTATCCTTGAGGAAATAATTCTGCATATATCTAATATAAGAATAAGGTTTCTTTTGGTTGCAAATAACAGAGTCCTGACCTGAAACAGATAAAATAAATAAGAAAATGTATAATAAGGAGAACTGGAATAAAGTTAAAGGTCAGAAACAATAGTTACGAGGAATTAAAAATCATCATGCCTTTCTTTCAATCTTTACCAATTCTCTCTGTGAGATTGCTTCAATTTCCACTCATTAAATTTTTCTTCAAACTGTATGGAAGACATTGCTGCCAATAACTTCCATGTAGAAATTTTACAGTCAATTCACTCCACTTGGAGAGAGAGATTGACTTTTCTTTTTAGATTCCTTTTATGAATATCACCGAAAAGGACTCTCATTTTCATGCTTAAGTCAGATTCTCTCCCCTGGAGAACAATCAGCTGTGGTCAAGTTTAGCAGACGTATTTTATTCACATTGCAACTCTAACAATTATGTGGATGCTGTTGGGGACAAGAGTGATTTCAGATTAAAGCAGAAGCAGGTAGGGTGGAACGTTAATTAAACAATAGATATTATTATATCATGCATATGCCTTACAGTAAAAAAAGAAAGAAGAAAGGAAGGAAAGAAGGAAGGAAAGAAAAAGAAAGAGAGAGAGAGAAAGAAAGAAAAGATTTTTTTTAGTTCATGGAATTCATCAGGAAAAATCCGTACTAATAGGCAGAAGACTGTAACACTGATGACTTGGTCCTTGTAAGCTAGATAAGGGCAAAGGGCAATCAGACCCTCTGCTGAATTTCTTAGTGAACTCATCTTTCATCTTAAACAGAAGCTCTTAATATCACCACCATACTTTAAAAAGCCATATTTCACTCTATTATTCTAAGAGAAAGATCTTACGAGTTGTCCTTTTCTGAGACTGTGAAACTTAAGGAGATAAAACATGCTTACCAGTTACCCTGGAGCCAAGAGGACATGGACTTTTAGTCTTCCTAGCCATGGCAAATTGTGTGGTGGTTAGTGGGAAAACATTATGTTACAATAATAGCTGCTATTGGACACTTGCACCCCTTGTGACTGTCCCTACACTGCAGGCATAGGCAGAGGTCACACTTCTCACCCCTCTACCACTCCCAAAAATATTATGGTTTGGTAGTCCTACTTCCAGTGAAGGAATTTTTCTCTATATAACAATTCGGGCCTTTGCAGATAGGTCACCCTGCATTTTGACTTCTCTTTGAAAACCATCTAAATCATACTCAGCAAAAAAACAGTATAAAGAAATCATCAGTCAAAATGTAAATAGTGGTACACACTGTATGAATTTGATGTTATTAAATATATGGTATGTAAACTCACTAAACTCGTATATGAATAATACTAACAAAATGGATGCTAACTTTAATATTGGCATTACTTCACACAGTCCTAAAAGTCATATGAATGTGAATGTGAATTAGATACTCTACAATAATCAAAAGTATGTAAACTCTAATATATATATAATTTTATTAAATAACATATATAAATGTGTATTAATATATTTTAATCTAGTAGAGTCAGGGTCAAGAATACATTCTCATATAGAATCAGAATAAAATCATGCTGCCTTGCTAATCTCATCCCTGGAAGAGACTTCAGGGATGAGATTATCATGTATGAGATAATTGAGGATGTATAGACATGAATAGCACTCAATGCCAAAACCAAGCCTGCTTAGACTAGGAAAATAATGTAATTTTTTTTTCTAGATTTAGACAAAATATTTAGTGGAGTGTTGGCATTTAACTCCTTTTATACAGCTTCACCAAGTGAATTTGTTTTCCATATGTACATACTGTAATAGGCTGAAAGTTTCTATGTTTAATTTCTTGGTAGAAAGAGATATTTACAAAGAAATCAATAAGCTGTACATAGAAAAAAAAATCAAATACTACAGCAGTAATTATAAATAATAATCCATTATCCCACTCCCTGTTGTCAATATGCATCTTCTCTTAAGAGGTGCTGTGTGGTAATTTTCATATTTCTAAACAGTATTTAATGACTTCATACAGAATCTACTACAATATGAAAGATGAAGATTTAACTTCCATTTTTTTTCTCTTTCATTCCAATTAAAAAAAAAAATCACTGCATTGTTGTCCAAATAGGAAACATTTTCATTATATGGAATTTAAGTTGAAAACACCAAAAAAAAAAAGATTTCTAATCCACTCTGAACCTGATAACACATTCATCAATATATCATTTTTATATTTTGAAGGGGATGGATAGTGAGAGAAGGAAAAGAAAATACACAGATGTGCTCACAGAAAGGTGATATCATAATATGAAGCTACTTAAAACCTTAAAAACTTTTCTCCTAGAAGAAATAAAAGCAAGAATAAACAAATGGGACCTAATGAAACTTACAAGCTTCTGCACAGCAAAGGAAACCAGAAATAAAACAAGAAGAAAACCTACGGAATGGGAGAAAATTTTTGCAAGTGAAACCGACAAAGGCTTGATCTCCAGAATATATAAGCAGCTTATACGACTCAATAAGAAAAAAATAAACAACCCAATCCAAAAATGGGCAGAAGACCTTAACAAACAATTCTCCAAGGAAGACATACAAATGATCAAAAAGCACATGAAAAAATGCTCAATATCACTAATTATCAGAGAAATGCAAATCAAAACTACAATGAGGTATCACCTCATACCAGTCAGAATGGCCGTCATTCAAAAATCCACAAATGACAAATGCTGGAGAGGCTGTGGAGAAAGGGGAACCCTCCTACACTGCTGGTGGGAATGCAGTCTGGTGCAGCCACTATGGAAAACAGTGTGGAGATTCCTCAAAAGACTAGGAATAGACTTACCCTATGACCCAGGAATCCCACTCCTGGGCTTGTATCCAGAAGGAAATCTACTTCAGGATGACACCTGCACCCCAATGTTCATAGCAGCACTATTTACAATAGCCAAAACATGGAAACAGCCTAAATGTCCATCAACAGGTGACTGGATAAAGAAGAGGTGGTATATTTATACAATGGAATACTACTCAGCCATAAAAACCGACAACATAATGCCATTTGCAGCAACATGGATGCTCCTGGAGAATGTCATTCTAAGTGAAGTAAGCCAGAAAGAGAAAGAAAAATACCATATGAGATCGCTCATATGTGGAATCTAAAAAACAAAAACAAAAACAAACAAACAAACAAAAACAAAGCGTAAATAAAGGACAGAAAGAGACTTACAGACAGAGAATACAGACTTGTGGTTACCAGGGGGGTGGAGGGTGGGAAGGGATAGACTGGGATTTCAAAATTGTAGAATAGACTACACTGTATAGCACAGGGAAATATACACAAAATGTTATGATAACTCACAGAGAAAAAAATGTGACAATGAGTGTGTATATGTCCATGAATAACTGAAAAATTGTGCTGAACACTGGAATTTGACACAACATTGTAAAATGATTATAAATCAATAAAAAATGTTAAAAAAAAAACCTTAAAAAATTTAGGTTTAAAAAAGAGAAGCTTATAATCTCTTTCTTTTAAAAATTGCTTGAGTAAAGAAGGATCTGTACGAAAGAACGAAAAGTAGTCAGGAAACTGTTGTGGTGGTCTAGGAAGGAGATGATGGGGTCAGTCTAGGGTACAGTGCAGAAGGGTGAAAGTGAATGCATGATGTATTTCAGAGGTGGCATATCTGGACTTGTCCTGGAATATGTAATGATCAGGATAGAAGACGGATAGATCTTTGACATCTTTTTTAAAAATTGAAGCTACTGGGTGATATCATTTATTCTGATAGGAGAGACTGGAAGAAATGATGTCAGTTAAAGTTAGCTGAGTTGTCAAAAATTTCAGTAGAAATCATATACTAAGTGATTTTAAGTAGCAAGTATATTAGGACAGAGGGCAGAAACTTGAATTCTTCAGTTTTTAAAAGTCAAAAAGAAAAAGAGCCAGCAAAGGAGAATAGAAATAGCTTCAGTGGGGTAGAAAGTAATTGAGAAGAACTTGGTTTCCTGGAATTAAGGTGAAAAATATGTACCTGGAAAAAAGTGATGATTGGATGTTTCATATCACCTTGCATCCGTCAGGATTTCTTTGAAGTTAACAGAAAACACTCAAGCTAGTTTAAGCAATAAATTTAACAGTGAAATAGGTGGATACAAATGATAGGAAAGAAAAACAGAATAATCATAGCACTGAAAGCTAACTGGAAAGAGTCAGGGGAGCAAAGGGAGAAGAGACAGGGAGCAGATACCCTCACCCCATGGGCCCACCGGCTTGGGTGATCCACAGTCAGTGGACAGGTCCAATACAGGATGACAGCTCCTGATCTGAAACACTTCCATCTGTTTCTGCCTGAGGCTTTTCTTAGCCACAGAAACATGCTCTGCCTGGATTATGGCAGGCCAGCATGCCAGAATAGTGACACTCTAGGAAATATCTTCAACCAATGAGAGATAAGAAAAAAATGCCTTAGGTTTTCAGCCCACACTGAGTTGAACTGAGGTATATTCTACACAGTGTCTCAGAAGATTTCCCAAAAGATGAAGCCCCAGTCGCCTATGGTTGAAACGCACTCATTAGCACACTCTCGTGTCTTTCCTTTGTTCCCTATCTCACTTTCCTAGTCCCTCACTATATTTTCTGAGATAACCTCTCAAATATACTACTTGCCCCCAAAATTCTGTATTGAAATTGGCTCTTAAGGAAGTACAAACTAAAACAGGATAAAGATAATAAAAATGAGCCATTGAAAATAGAAAGCAAACACTTGGAAAGAAATGTATATGCACTGAACACGGTCAGAGGAGAACTAATACATTACATAGCTGGAGTTTTCAAAGGACCGGTATTCCCAAGTACTTAAAATTTTCCTAATCATGGGATGATTTTTAAAATTTTACAGATTTTAATATTGCTAAGAAAAAAACATTAACCCCCAAATCTCAAGAATATAGTAGTCTCCTAAAAATATACAGACATCTCACTTATAGGTAATGAAGCAAAATCCTGACTAGAGTATTATTAAACAACAACAACAAAAATTATAGCATGAAATGGAAGGTAAGAATGGTTCAAGGGAAGAAAATCTATAAACATAATTAATTATATTAATACATATAATAAATAATACAGTCATTTGGTTCATATATTTTGAACCGGTATGAACTGGTTTGAAATAATTGGTAAAATTATACATATTTCTTGATAAAATCTCTAAAAAAATAGGGATAGGCTCTCTTTTTATTCATTAGCAAACTTCAAAACCAATGTAGATATTCTTCTCTTTTTTAAATCATTATTACTTTAGTCCACATAGCATAGAAATTTTCCTTGATTAATTTAATATAACTTACAGCTTCAATCAGCGTGCTTATATTTATTTAAAAATTTCTGACCAATTTAGGGACATACAGATTCTAGCTTTGAATTTGAATACCACATTTGGAAAGTTATACCAATTTGGTTGAAATGCAATGTTAGTTTAATATAAATCATATTTTCATGAAAACTTACTAAATTTTGCTGAGGCATAAAAGCATTTGCTCTTCTATATTTTTCATGACCATTTAAAAAAAATTCTCACCAATTATGTCACCAACCTTCAAGGTCAATTGCCTTAATCAAAAGATCTAAAATGAATTTGAACTTTAATCCTTTAAATTATTAAACTTGTTGCATAAATGCATAGTATTTTTTTTTCCATTTATTATTTACTTTAAAAACAACCCTCAATTTTTATAGCTGCAAATTTAGAAAAAAAAATAGTTGCAGGTAAATAAAATTACTTATACCTATTTCATAACACTAACACTGATATCAAGTTAAAATTCCAAAATTATATTTTACCTCTCTCATTTGCATCTTTGGGATCTGGCACCTCTTTATTTTAAAATATTTGTTCAAATTGCATTAGATGTCCCTATTTGTTTTTTTTTTAAATAATTTAAAATAAAACACCTTTGTTCCCTATTTGCTAAATCAGTCTTACTGGCATTTTCTCATGTCACTCATTTACCAATGGTATTTAAAGGAATTTAAAGTCTCCCTAAATTAGTTTACATGATTTTTTTCCCAATGTGTTAGTATACTGCATAACAACCAAGAACAGGAAATTTTAGCAGCACAGATCAAGGGGAACATTTGCTATGTAGAAATATGTGCGTGTATGTAACAGAAGGAAAACTGAGTGGGCAAAAAGATTAGAAAATGAGTCATAAAAATTAAATGAACAGTTATCCCTATGTGATAAAGACATAGTAAACAGTTTACTAGCATACTTTCTGAACACCTAAAGACTTTACATACAAGTAAATATATAGCTGTATTGTTAAAATTTCTTTATTATGTCATATGACAATTACTCAACAATAGTTATGTTCATGGATGACCCAACTATGAAATTCTACTTATAAAAATATTCTATCATGATCTTTTCTAAAATAGTTCATTCCTTGGTTAGAGATTCACATGGACGAGATTGATATCCCATCCCTTTTAATCATGGAATTTAATCAACCACTACATTAGCTATACACGAGCCAGGCATCCCTACTCAATGTTTCCACCATCCTTCCTTTTATTATTTGCTGGTCATTCTTAAATTTCTAAACTTATCACCAATGTTCCATTATCACAATCTTCAAAGACTTTTTCCAACCTACTATGTAATCTTTCACCTCCATTTTTCCTTCTCTACTCCTCTTGTTTTAAGGTCTTTGAATCTACTCTTTTCTGATTGGAATACTCCCTTCTCTCAACTTGCTTTACTTAGCCAACTGCAATTCATAATTTTGTTGTTTAAATATTATTTGCTAAGAGAAGTTCCCCCTGACTCTCTCTAAACAATAAGCTGAGAATTGTTATACATTCTCAGATGAACTTTTGCTTCAAAACAATTATCAAAATTTGAATAAATGCTTAATTGACTTTTATGTTGAAAGTTTTCATTCCTCTTTAGGGTATTGGTGACTTTGTTTCTCTTAGTGACGGATGAAAGCCTAACGCTAGCACACAGCAGGTAATACTGACTCAGTACAGGAGGAATTGACTGGGACAGGAAGTGAGTGAGAGAGCAGGGGAGGAATTTGGCGGTAAAGACCTGGGGTATGAGAATGGCTATACATGTTATAAGAAAACATAAGACTTATAATGTGAGGATTATAGGGTAGTGTGGAATCAGGGATGGTTTCATTATTTGAGATTTTTACAGGCTGTATGTACTGGAATATTATGATTATTAAGCTGTCAATTATCAGTGCAAATCACATCATTGCAATTCTGTAATTGCTAACAATGGACTAGACCTTATAAATTTAGGATAAACCTATAACTTGACAAAGAAATATACTCAGTCCAGAGAAAATAAATTATTCTCAATTTTTTAATGGATTTGTCAATAAAATAAACATGCATGGATAACTTACATGATAAGTTGAAATTTTTATTTAGAATATATAATGCTGAAATCAAGTGTTGATATTTTCATAAAACTAAATAGTGGTAATAGTGCTATTAAATATTAAAGTTTATATTTCCAAAATAGGTATACTCTTTATTGTGTCTGCTAAAAATAATTTGAGTACACTTTTGGTTCTTGAGGAGAATATTTTAATATTCACTGTTACTGGTTAACAATGAGGTTAATGTAAGTGAATTTTGAATATCTATCACTTGATAAACACTTGTGTTGATTTAATTTTTTGCTATTTTTCAGTTTGATAAATAAATTTTAAAATTACTTTCATTTGTTTCTATTTCACAACTCTCTTATGTGAACACACAGGTGACTCATATTTCTGTATCTTTTTTAAATAATGAGGGTTAATTCAGATGCAATCTAAGGGGACTACAGAAATACTGAATATAAAGCACCTTCATATCTTTGAATATAAAGCATCTTCATATCTTTGAAGAAAACTTCCTACCTAAAAGCAAAGTACTTGCTATTTGTATGTTTGTGTACTGAAATATATTATTTAAATGTGGTGGTCTCAAGACTATATGTCTACCATTTTATTTTTCAGAGGCAGTGACATTTTTTCATATTTGTTGCAATAAAAGTAGGACTTGTTTCATGTTTACAGAAGGTAGAATTGTTTCTTTGTTTTTTCTGCAGTAACAAATCCTTATTTTATTGCCTATTCTGTTTCACAATAATAATTATTATGACTTTGAAAATCTCCTGGCATTTTGTAAGTAACAGAACGAGTAAAACTGTGTCAACTTTTTTTGTTTATTATAAAATTCTAGTACTTGAAAGTTGTTGATGAGGGACTGTAAAATTCAGAGTCTCTGTAATGGGAAACATAACTCTTCAGCAGTGTTTCAAATATGACCCAGGACAGCAGTGATCAAAGTTACTAACTACCTCAATGATCGTTTTCCATAAGGAAAGTATCTATATAACTATAACCAAAGCTATTTAAAGCCATTGTGTGAATAATATTCCAGGGAGTGTAACTAATTTCCTTCAATATGACTGCATTAGATATATGTTTATAATTTGTAAGTATAAAGATTATCAGAGTTATTTGTAAGTGAATTTGAATTGACAGTTATCTTAAAGACAGTTTTTAGTGTAAGTCAATTGTTTACAAATTCACCATAGCTGGGTCCAAGCATATTCTAAGAGCTCTCATGGTGATCCTGATAGTCACAGAGCTGAGAGCCTCTGATTTAAATGGATATAATTTGTTTATATTATCTAGCATGTTGCCTCACACATAGTAAGCAGATAATAACTATGCATTATCAATGGCGATGATTATAATTTCAGTTCTGTTATATCCTGGGCTATATTGCCTGGTGTGAGGATGTGCTCAGATTGGTCCTGTTCACCGATACAGTTTCAAAGTATAAATTTGGCGTTCAAATCCTACTAGCCATTCCTGAATGTGGCTACAGGAACAATAGGAAATAGCCAAAGGTAGTGAAATGTTTTATTAACATCTGTACAAGCACTCCATTGTGCCCCAGTATAGTGCTTCTCTCCTAAGTTTTGCTGGGCTCAAGACACAGGGTACTTCTCCTTCATCTTGAGGTGGCTGAGTCTACACAGCAGACCCCGAGTTTCTTACTTAGCTAGCTACAGGGATAGGATGTCTGAATGACTGTCTTGGGATAACAAAGCTTGTTCTTAGAAGCCAGGACAACATATGAGAAAGGGTGGAGTGTTTGCTCCTTTCTTTAAAAGACAATATTACTGTTCACTCTTTAACCTGACTCAAAGAGTGTGTTGAGCTTTGACTAATTAATTTATCGAGACCTCCTCCCTGGAAAAGAAATGAGAGTGGGATGTTGACCCTGAATAAGAAGAGAGCAATGAATATTTGAAGTTAACAGTTAGTTATACAGAACCTCATGATAGAAAAAGAAGAAATCATCTCCATTTTAGTTCTACTTAATTGCTGTAGCTTTTGGTTGCTTTGGAGACAATGTAAGAAGCAAAATTTACACATATAAATCTTTAAATCCTATCTCCTCTGCTTACTAAAATTCACCATGAATAGAATGTTAATATATCTTTTAATCCCATTTTCCATCCATAAATTGGTCAAAATATTAGACATATTTCAGAAGTTTGATAAGAATCAAATGATAAATATATTTCAAGAAGTGATCCATAAATTATTTACATATATTAATAATAAAAGGGTTCTACTGTCAAATATGTTTGAGACAAACTATCTACTTCGGTATTTATCAGATGTTTTACTATGCATTATAAATCTCCAGATGAGGATATAGCAGGATTTTTCCCCAAAATTATTTATTCATAGAACTCATTTTCCAAAAAGCATCTCAGAGAATTAATAACTTGTTGAAAAACTTTTAGAAAACATCTAGTTAGGTGTCATAAGTAGTGACTAAGAAAGCATCTAATGTAATGAAATTTTGTACCATGTGATTTGTAACAACACATATTTTGTGTTAGCTATGTCCCTGGCATTATGTTATGTGGTTGAAATGGCCATATTTGTACAGGATATATAAATTACATGAATTGGAATTTTAGAAGAGTGCAGTGGGCACCAGAATTTCTCCAGAAAAGAATGGTGAGATGTGAGACAGAAGGATAATAGGTCTTTTAATCTGAAGGTCTCTTAATCTGAGTTTTGATAAAATTTACAAGAAGGAATAAAAGGGCATGGCTCTCCAATCAAAAGCTTAGAAACAGAGTTTTAAGAAAAGGCTAGGTTAAAATTAGACTCAAAATCAGCACAAAGGAAGGAAAGGAGGGAGAGAAGGAGGAAGAAAGGAAGGAGAGAGGAAGATTGGTTCATCTCCGGGATGCAAGCAGCATGATGTTAGGTTGTGAATTATGCACCTGAAGAGAATCAATAAAATATTTCAGAGCCAATGAATCTCTCTGCAAAGTCTCAGTAAATTTTCTCCTCTAGAATTGAATGAATCTAGACTTTATTATTCTGTTTGTTATTCGTTACTGGAAAATTTGCATATAAACAATAAAGTAATAGCTAGGTCTAGAGACAGTAGGAGAATTCTGTGACTACAAGATCAAAGATTGGAAAGATCTTCCACGCTCTTGAGCAACAGCAGTTTTGGGTACAAAAATAACAATACTGATAATAGAGAAATCTCCCTGCATCAAAATGTCTATGATGTTTCTTCCTAGTGTCTTATATTTCACCTTCACTGGGGAACAGTTAACATCTTTGTTCCCTTACTTCTTATTATATGCCATAAAAAGCAGTGCAATATATTAGGAGTCACTAATTCCTTACTTCATCTGTTCTTCCACCTTTACACTAGACTAATAACATTATATCAGCAAAACATATTCTAGAATATTAGAACTAAAAAAAAACCACATGGATGTAAACTCTTATTTTAACCAAAATCTAGACTGAAGGAAAGTAGATCACTGAGGCCTGGCTTTAAAAACTGTCTCATTGTCATACGGGCCTATCTGCACCCTATTCTACTACATGCCGCTGAAGGATTTCACAGTCCATTTCCCACTCCGCTCTGTGTGACTTCAATGAGAGTAATTTCAGATCTGTTACAACTAGAGTGTTCTGATGAATAAAAAGATATTCTAAAGAGAAAAAGAAAAGGAAAACTTACGATCCACTTCAAGGAAAGTCTGCCAAATACTATTTAAAATGCTAGCATTTCTCATCCAGAAACCAGTGTAAACTAAAATACAGATGACTTTATTCATGTTCCATTTAATAAAGTTTCTTAATTTCACAAGGCAAGAAATTCTGGAATGACATTTAGTTTCACAGTAATAGAAAGTGCAGTATTGTGCAGGAGCAAGTAAAATACTATTTTATATTGTTTTTCTAAAAGTCTGTGAGTTAAATGTTGCCGCTTATTGTGCAGTTAGTCCTCAGGTGTCAGGAACTAGAGGTTCCTGATGTGAGAAGCTACACATATATCAAGATTATGCTAAATATATCGGATTCGCCTAAAAAGGAAACTAAAAATGCATGGCTTGTGCACTAGCAGATGTTAAAAATATTTTATAAAAATTCAACTGTATGAATATTTTCTACATTCTTTCAATATAACCAATGTCTTTATACCAGGATGGTTGTCAGAGGAAAGGGAAACTGACACAGTCTAGATTTTTTCAGTGAAAGGGTGTGGATACAGGGACTAGGACTTCCGACTGTGAGAACTGCCGTTATAGTCCTGTAGTCTCTTCTGCTCAGAATGCTGACGTTCCACCCACTTCTCCTTGAGAAAGTGAGACTTTGTAAAAGGAGGATTTCAAAGGGTGTCTACATCTGGACTTAGTCCTGTGGGGCTACCCCATTTCTGTTTCTTCAATTTCACTTCAATTTGCTTGCTTCTTGGAGAATGATCTCTCACTAACAAGATTCTTCTTTAGCTGCAATAAATTTAAAGCAGTCCTCCTTAATCCTGTGTTAGGAAAGAGTTCAAGTTCATGTCCTGACTCAGAATTACAGAGTTAGGAGGAGAGAGATCTTTGCTGTACATTTTCTAACTCTGATAGACTCTTTCCTTCTGAAATGCAGTTAGTTCTTTCCTGTTTAATAATCTTGGCTCTTTATATCTGCCTGCCTCAATATTTTAACACAGATCTACTTGTAATGATACTCTCACTGGCAATGTTCTTTGATGTTTTTCCCATTGACACCTGCACCATATATCCCGTGGACGTGAAGTCAGAACTAGAAGGCACACATTTGCTGACCCAATTCCATGTGATCATTCATTAAATTTGCTTTTGTAAGTGTAGGTCTTGCTGTATGGAGTAGCTTCCACAAGTCATCACACACAACACATCTGATAGCTTTTAATTTATTGCATCTTAACTCCAAATCCACTTATCATTGTAAAGAGTGATCTCAGCCTTACAAATGCCTTTCCTTTGTCAGCTGGCAAGGTGTAAAGCTTTGTTTGTAGAGGGTGATAGAGATAAATACAGGAAGCAGAGCCCTCCATTCAAGGTTCTAATATTTTCTTGGCAGGCTCCTGCAGCACGTTAGGCTTCGTCAGGGTCCACTCCCAGCGTGTGGACAGTTTTCTAGCACCTGGCACTGCAGCACAAGCAGCTTCTCTGGCACTTGGCTCCTGCACTGGGACAGCAAGCTCTCCAGTGCCCAGCTCCTGCTGCAAGACAGCTTCTGCAGGACATGGCAGTCTGCTGCAACCAGTGACCAGTATCCACTGACTACATCCACTGACTACATCCACTGACTCCTGATTCCAGCAGTTTTATGGTGGAATGCCTTTGATGTGACACACCTTTCTATGGCAACCTTGGGGACAAATTTCCAGAAAGTGCCACTGGTGCAGCCACACTGCTACTTCTCTGCCATGCAGTGACAAACGGGGCCATTCATTCCCCAGCAAGGCCTCGATCTCAGCCTGGGGGCAGGAAGGTCTCTTCTTTAGGTGTTCTATGTTAGCTCAAGGAATACTGGTTACTTTTTTACATCTGCTTTTCTTATATTATTTAGAGTTCTCACTACTTCTTCCTAGCTATAATGGTTAATTTGTGTTATCTTGGCTAGAGTATGCTGACCAGTTGTTTCGTTAAACACTGCTCTAGATGCAGCTGTAAAAGTATTTTTATACATAATTAACATTTACAATTAGTTGTCTTCAAGTGAAATAGATTGTTCTCCATAATGTGAATGAGCCTCATCTAGTTGGTTGAAGGCTTTAAGACAAGAAGACTGATGTTTCCTGAAGAAGGAATTTGGCCTGAGTTTTCAGTCTTTGGACTCAAACCTGCAACATAAACTATTATCTGAACCCTCAGCCTGCAGGCTTGCCCTACAGATATCAGATTTAGCAGACTCCATAATCTGATGAGCCAATTCCTTAAAATAAATCTTTCAGTGTCTTTCTCTCTGTAGCCTATTGATTCTGTGTCCCCAGAGAATCATGACTAATACACTAGCCAACCTCTCATTAATCAAATCCCTTGTTAGTGTTAATCATTTCTTTAAACTTTCTCTATACATATTACTGTGCAGTTTTTGTCTCCTGATTGGACACAACCAATCCAGCACTCTTGCACACTGACAGCATAACGTCTGTATGAGACGTTACGGGTGACAGAGCTGGGATGACACCATCCAGTATTTGAAACAAAGTTTCCTCTATGTCCATCCCTGTTTATGTTTTTAAAGGCTTCTGGTCATCTTGTTTTGAGGTAAGGTGGGTGAGTACTGGCAACAGGAAACCAAAATCATTACCTCAGACAATCAGGGTTACACATATACTTTAAAAATAGAATTGGAACTATATGGCTATTGTTTTTGGCATATATCATTTTCCTGATTTTTATTGTGAATATATCTGGAACAAAAGAGAAAAGATAAAGAATAGCAATCATTCTCTAATTAGAGAGGACATCATATTCTAATACTGTAGATAAACAGAATCATCAAAAGTGGTAGAGTAATAGAAGAACAGCTCATAATTAGAAACATAGAAGAGCTCTCAATTGGAAACAAATATGCGGAATAGAAAATAAGCCTTATCTTTTTTACAATTTTCAAAGAGAAAATTTCACAGGAAAAGCAACTTAAAGAGCTGCCTCAATGTTCTCTATCTATATAAATATGCTTCTCATAACCAAATACCTGGAAATCATTTTTTAAATCACCTCTCTTAAGTTGCTATATCCAATAATTCACGAAGTTTAGTGCCTGTTAGCACAAAAATATATTTCAAATCAATTCACTTCTCTCTGATTGGTACGCAAACTGCATTAACCTTTAAACTATTAGCATTAGCTAATGCACACACACTACACTAACCCTTAAACTATCAGCCTTGGCTAAGTCAGTATAATTTATCCCCTGGCTTACTGTGTTGGGTTCCCTAATATCCTCCCAGATACCACTATTGCATTCTTTGTTCCAATCTTTATAATCACTCCAAGTGATATTTGAAAATGTTGATAGCATCATGCCACTTTCCAACGTTAGACTCATTGATGACTGTCCATGCTTTTGAAAATGAAACCTGAACTCTTTAATACAGAGTGTGCGTATTGCTCACTGGTAAAGTGCATGCTTAGCATGCACTAAGTCCTGGGTTCAATCCCCAGTACCTCCTATAAAAATAAATAAATAAATAAGTCTTAATTACCTCCTCCCAAAGAAAAGCACAAAACAAACAAAAATAAGTAAACAAAATGTTGCAAAAAATAAAGTCTTTAATATAAACTCAAACAACAAAAATAACAGAAAAACTAACATTTATTGTGCTTTTGTCTTAAGCCTGGTACGAAGTATCTGCATATATTCTCAGTATTCTATTTATATAAAATAATTTATATTTAATAGCACACTTATGCTTAATATTATGTTGATTCTATTATTATTATTATTATTTCATAAGGGAACAAAATAAGCACGAGAAGATTAAATGATTTACCAAAAAAACCCAATGACTGCTACTGTCAGAATTCCAACAAAGGCTAACTCCTTAACTGACAATGTTAATTTTCATGCTTTATCCAGATTGTTGCTCAGCACAATTCTCCACAGGCATCTAATGCAGCCCTCCAACTTCCTATGATCCAACCACACTGGTACTTGAAACGTTTCAAGTACCAGAAAAATGTAACAAACTTTTTTCCTTTTCAGGCCTTCCCATATGCTGTTTTATTTTTCTGGTATGCCTTTCCTCCCACTGTCCACACGATTATTTTTACTCATCCTTCAGGACTAAATTTAAATGTCACTCATCTAGAAAATCACGGGATCGCTGCCCACTCTAAAAAAAAGATCTTATATGTTACTCTCTAATAGAACCTGTATTTTTAATTTATTGCACTTACAATTAAAAGTGTGTATTTTTTCTCTATTTGATTAATTCTCTTTTCCCAAGTAAAGTGTGTGAAGATGAGGATTGAATCTGTTTTGTTCACCAAAGGGTTTCCAATGCCAAGCAATAAATAGTTTACGGATGACTGAACAAGTGAGGTGTGGAGGCAGAGCTCTTTATAGGAGCTAAAGGGGTTCCCATCTGGCAGATTTCGTTGTTTCTGAAGACAGAATCTTTTTCTCAGTGGGGAATAGAAAAGAGTTGGATGTGTGAGAAACATGAAAAGATTTAATACACTGTTGCATAAGGTGAAGAATGAATATGCAGTGTCAGCTGTCTGTACCATTGGTATAACTATTTTTTTTTTCTTTTAAGTATCATTCATTTTTGTGCTATGAGAAAAGAAAGCAAGATGGCAGTAGTTGGGCTTAGTTGCATTTGGGTTTTGGACACATGGTTAAAAGGAGAAGACAGGTCCAGAAGCAACCCTGAACTAGGAGCATTAGAACTGACACTGTACGTTAGGGTGGAAGGCAGGTGTTAAGATGAGATGAACTAATGCTTCAGTCATGTTATAAAACTGTAGCAATCAGAGTGCTGGGCAAACAAGCAGGAAAGAGAAATGCTGCGATAAGAGTGGAATATTTGAGCTCCTGAAATCAGTGACCCTCTATTAGAAGCAGGTGGTGGAAGGAGATCGTCACTGGAGACAAGGGAAGTTGGGGAACTAGAGGCCAGTGTGCATGGCTGAGTGGTCTGTGTTGAAATTGAAACCCTCCAGAATGAAGAGAGAAGTTGAGATGGTGATAAAAAACTATGAGGTAAAATGTTTCTAATAATTTGATAGAACAGTGACCTCAAAGTGTTGTCAGGGAACAATTAAGTCAGCTCTTAGTGCTGAGTAATGAGAATAAGAAAATAAAGTACCCTGATTTTCAGAGTGCTATGTGGGAATTGGTCTTTGAGGTACATATAAGTTTATTTATGGCAAAGAGATGGCAGAACTTTCTGAGAGATGACATGGATTTAAGTGGTGTGGTTAATTAGATAATAAGAGTTTTAGACAGTAGAGTGGTAGATCTGGGGAAAGAAGGGAGAAGATGAAAGTCAGGACAGGATCATGAAAGGCAGAGAACTGTGAAGACAATTATACAGCAAAACATGCTTAACAGTTCATGGGAGGGATAGGACCTGACAGATCACTCACTTATCTAGGAAAAAGAGATATGATAGCATGAATTTCATCTTGATATTCTCTTGCAGGGTTATGAAATGAACAAATGAGCTTAACATAATATAGGTGTAGTATATAATATAAACAAGTTCTCATAATTGTGGTGGAATACCGAATATTGATTTTGTCCATAAACCCAATTATGGGATATTGGCAGCTGCCATGCTTATGTGTGGGCCTGCACTTGGGGTGTATGAGGGGACCATAAAGATGGATGATCCTAGATGCAGCAGATTGGTACTCACGTAGTTCGGTTGTAAGTTTACCTACCTGGAATAGCGGGACGCTCTCCCTGCCCTTTTGCGTTATCTGCCCAGTTTAGAGTGTATTTGTTTCCTAAAATATTCAAATTTTTTGAAAGATTGTGATATTTTAAGAATCTCCCACTTCAAAATTTATTACTTTTTTGTATGAAACATCACAAATGTTTCTGTTTTACTGTGTATCAACTATAAATTTCAGCTCTTATACAACATAAAAAAAAAAAAAAAACTATGTCTACAATGCCATGGTCACTTTCTCACTCTCCTGTTCATTGTTTTCTCCAAAGCATCTCTGGTCCATCCACCACGTCATACCTTAACACTGAATCCAACTTTACTGTCACTTAAAACCTCAAACCAAGTTCTTCTTAAAATCCTTTTCTGGCATCCCAAAGAAGGGAGATTCAACCAAATACACAATGATGTAATTTTTCTAAGACAGTTGCTGCTACGGCCAACTTTTCACTTCTTTTGTTGTTTTGTAGTTTGATAGAACATTCTCTTTGATCTCTGTCCAAATACTAAATTAGTTATGTTTAATGGTCAATCCAATTAAACAGCATTACAACTACCTTAAGACATACATGTTGTGTGCACCATAATCTGATGGAAATAGCACTGGACAAGAACGCTTTTAATGCCTTCTTAAAAGTGCTTGTAAGAAAGGCCAATATTATCAACAACACTTATCAAGTATAATATAGTAGTGTTGAAAATGTTTTAAATTATCAGTAAATATTCTGAAACTTCAGATGCATACATTTAAAAATGTAAACTGATTACTCATATATTATCTAATCTCTCACTCTATATGTGTGTATATATATGTACATATACACTTTATATATATATATATATATATATAATGGTAAAAATAAACATTATGTTAATTTTGAATATTTACATAGGAGAGAAATTTCAGCAAAATCCATGTATGGTAAAACTAATTTTAAGGAAACTTTCAAATCCAAAATAAAGTAATCAATTTAGCATGTTTTCAGAAATCTATACAACATAAAGAAAGAAAATAGAGTTTATTGTTTGTTTCCAGAAAGATAGCTACCTGCAGAATGAATGTTAATGTCTAATAATTTGGAATTTGGAGCTATGAGTATGAACAAGACCACTTATTTTTCTGGCCCCCAATTGGGAAAACAGCTTGAGCATTTCTAATAAAGTTAATCAAACACTTACCATAAGAAATAATAATCCCATTCATAGAAATTTACCCAAACAAAGTAAAAGTTATGTTTCTCAAAAACTGATATGAAAGTGTTTACGGAGGCTTTATTCATATTTACCCGAAACTAGAAACAACCCAAATGCCCCTTGAAAAGGACCAGAATAAGTGACCCCAAGGTATGCCACTTTGGCATGTGGATTATTTTGAGCTGAAGGCAAGTAAGACTCAGCAGATTCAAAAAACAAAACAAAACAGAGTACAACAAAATTTTATGTCTACCTTAGCTATATAAGAGAATATAAATAGGGGCCCTGGCTCTCTCAGTGGGAGACCTATTACCAGAGATAACTTTTATCTGAATGACCTATCTGTATGGCAGGGCAAACATCTAATTACCAGGCATCTCTTGTTGTCCTGCATATTACCTCTCTCCCCTTTGAAGACCCAGGTCCTTAAACTATTTTGTAGCTCAGAATATCATATAAGCCTCAATTGCCCACCTTGCTCATATTCTTCTGAGGCTCCTTTACATACATAATTAAATATTTTGTTCACCTGCTAAACTATCTTGTGGCAATTTAATTAATGGAGCAGCCGAAAGAACCTAGGAGGGTAGAAGAAAAACTTTTTGTTCCCAATATTCTCATTAAGAAAGGATAAACAAACTGTGTTACATCCATTCAAAGAATTCTACTCAGCAATACAATAGTAGCAGTCTAGTGATTTGTGCAATAATATGAATAAAATTTAACTAAACTATGCTAGGTGTAAGAAGCCAAATTTAAAAAATTAGAACTGCGTGATTCCATTTATATGACACGTTGCAAAGGCAAAACTATAGGTATCAGTAGTTTCCAAAGCTGGGGATAGGATGAATGATTGATTACACAGTGACACATAGAATTTTCAAGTTGATGAAACTGTTGTATATCTTTATTACAATAATAATCATAAACATTATTTATATGTTTGTCAATACTCAAAGAATTGTACACTAAAAGAGCTGAATTTTACTGAATGTAAATTATGTCCAATTTTTTTCCTAGGCCCAATTTTTAAAAAATAAAAAAAAAAATTAGAAACAAAATGTTTCTACATAAGTAGTAGGTACACTACATGAAATATTCCATTTATTTATAAGGTAAATGAAACTAGATCTGCATGAGAAGCAGTGAAAATATAGAAAGTAAATAATATGCTACTTTTATATAATAAAAATAACAACCACAACCAAGATATAACTTTGTTTTGAAAAAAATAAAGACAGTGATGTTTACTAAGGCACACACAATAAGAAACTTAAAGTCTATTAAAAAGTTTATTTAGCTCTACTTCTAAATATGACTTATTTATGGATACAAGAATCAGTTCTATTGGCGGAAATAAAGAAGGAGGCAGAAGCAAAGAAGAGGAGGAAAAAAGTAAAAAGAGAAGAAATGGAATCGAAGTATCAAGAAGAGGAGGAACAGTGGGAATATCTGAACATTCCTAAATTATTGAACATGTTTTAGAATATTAATAATAGAAATAAGAAAAAAAGATATAAGTAAAAGAAAGCATGACTAAACTAGACTGCATGTTTTCAAAAGCAGTGAGCCCAAAGGTTAATAACAATTACAAAAAGGAGGAGGTCGTGTTTTCTACTGCAGTCTAAATTTCTATAAGGACTACGATGAAACCTATACAAAAAAGATGCAGTTGTAACTTCTTTGCTATTTGAGTCCAAATTATGGATTCAGTTCTACCCATTTAAAGTTTCATATTGTTCACTAATAATTATTCTAGAATTGTGACCAGTAAAAACAATGAAAATTACTGTCTATAATGGTCAGCAGCATTTCCATCTTTTTTGATGGTTTGAGCACTCCCCAAAGCTGCTCATTTATTATAAACAGATGAATAAAACCTTGTCTCCAACTGTGGAGAAGCAGCAAACACATTTTGGATTCTACCTTTTCCTGTTTTATCTTTAAGAGTCTGACACCTAAAAGAAACAAAAGTTGCTATGCCTATTTCCTCCCGTCCTATATATTACCAACATAATCACACCCATTAACATTCCTGCTTTGTATTTCCCTGACAAATAGTAAAGAGAACCTTCCTTAATTAATTTTTAATAAATAACCAGTCCTTTCTATTTGCTAACTAATTTCATGATTCTTTCTATATTAGTTCTAGAAATAGTTTAAGAGATCACCTTCTCTTATTTCATTTGAGGTACAGAGAAGCAAAATTTAAAAATTAAGTAGTTTATTCAAGAGTTGGTAGATAATCCATGTTAGTGAGTATAAATTTACCACTAGGAATTTTCTCTGCATCTGTCAGAGTGTGGCCACAGAGTTTTACCACATGTATGTGGTCACAATGAATGCCCCACGCTTGTGCTCTAACTCAATAGAATGAATCCACTGCTGGAAATGTGAGGCCAGATGGAAAGAGAAGGTGGTTGTAACAAGGTGGAGAAGATACAGCGTCAGTAATTTCTTACATAACTTATCAAATTCCCAGCTGTCTAAGGAATGAACTCAAGTGGGTCAACATAATACGATACGTGAGCTGAAGACAGCAGTACAGTGATTCTGTGGCAATCTCACTGTTGGATTCAGGGCACGAATTTGTATGCCCACCCTCCTTTTCTGTGACGTAAGATCAGTATTCCTTTGTTCTTCTTTTTCCTCCATCTTTAAACCAGATGGAAAGACCCTTGAACTTTCACAAGCAACTATTGAGAGACTGAAGGCACCTGGCATTTTCAATTAATTCCTAGAAACTGGATCGACATTCTGCAGACCATCAGAGGATAAGATTGCTAAGACAGCACATTGTGTGAGGATACTAGTGCTTCTAGTGGGTTGAAAAAAAATTCTTGAAACATTCAAATTGACCTTCTAGTTGCAAGTTTATACATGCTTTTGTCAAAGGTATTTAATTTTCATAGAACTTAATACAATTATTGAGTTATACTTTTAAACTTATAGCTGTACTCCCAATAGATTTGCCTGGACTCTGTCTATCTTAATCCTTTTTGCTTTGAAATTATAACCTGTGTTTCTGGACCTTACATTTTCTGTCTTGGACTTTTCTTCATGCCCATCTTGAGAAAATTAGTTGACTCTAAGTCTTAAATTCCTTATTTAGAATGTGAGGGTGATTATACCCATTACATACAGAATTGTTGTGAAGAAATTGTTGTTAATGAAAGAAATGTATGAAGGTCTTAGCATAACGTCTAGCACATATTTAATACCTAATACGTTTTACCTCCCATAATTATGTCTTAGTTCTTTCTGGCATTCAGCCCCCAGCATAGTGCCTAACATATACTAGGTCCTGATTTAATGTGTACTGAGTAAATGAATATATCTTTGAAATATTTCTCCCAACAGTAAGTCTTACGTAATTTCTAAAAATAGTTCTTTCATGTGGCAAACTCCTTTTGTGATGAATCCTAAGCAAAATTATCTGTTGACAGTCTTTCAGAATAGGAACATTGTTCTAGAATTATTTCCATTATAACAGTGTAATAGTTTGGTTAGACATCCCATCATATAATTGCTTACCTCAAAAGAATTCCAAAGGAGTGGAATCTCAAAAGATAATAAACTCCATAGGAAAACATACTATAAATATGTATCTATATATGTGTGTGTTCATGTTTGTGTGTTCCCTTTGCACAAAATATTATGTGATCTGGCTTAAATGTCATTATTTTTAGCAATTTCTTGTTTGGAAATCACAAAGTGTCATCTTTATCACACTATCTAAATGTTACTGTTTTTTTTAAGTTAATTTTTTGGGATCTTCCCATTGTATGTTTGCTTTGGCCAACTGCCAGGTTTGTTTTTATTGCTTTTAAAAGCCTGTTTGGCATATGTCCATGCTTGGAGTTTTAGTTCCGTTGAAATAATGTATTCACAGTGTTATGTGCTTATTTGAATTCTACTATAACATGACAATCTGTATCTTTATTTCTTTTAAGTAAAGCATATTTTTTACTTCCTACAGTCTATTAGATTTTAGCCAACTTGTTTGAAATTGTAACTCTCAATTTAATTGCTATTTTTGGTTGTTGTTTTGTTTGTTTTCTCACCATGGAATAAGACATGTGTATTGATGGAACTGCAATTGAGAACATTTATCGTTCATTCTCATTTCTCTCTTCTAACTGATGTAATTATACACTCACTAAAATTAGAACAAAAAATCCATAACGTTTCCATTTTATGTTCTATTCAGAAATACTTCATTTCTAGCATGTATATTACTAATTATAACATAAACTACTTATCTCTTTGGTATTATGACCTTTAAAAAGGGATATGAGATAAGATTATGTTTAAACTGTGATAGAGGTAACCATTTTAATCATCCACAGTGACTAGCCATCAGGTACTTTAAAAAAATGTAATATTAAATTAAAAACCTACTTTAAGATACATGAGAAGTCTAAATTTTATTTGCACAACTATAACAAATAACTTTTTAAAAGGTTGTATAGTCCAAGAATTCTTTTTCCCTGCCTAAAATCCTATCCTACAAGAAAAGTAAG
Organism: Camelus bactrianus; assembly: GCF_048773025.1. Lineage (NCBI taxonomy): Eukaryota > Metazoa > Chordata > Mammalia > Artiodactyla > Camelidae > Camelus > Camelus bactrianus. The sequence continues at coordinate 43,459,724 of NC_133539.1, forward strand.
CAGACAAAAGGTAAAAGTCCTTTTGTTGCCATCTCAATTTGCTGCACAAGGTTCACTCATCTCGCATTAAGGGAGTTACACAAATTAAGCCTGATTGTGGTGTGTTAGTCTTATAATTAGTACTTTTTAAAGCTATTCACAGGAGCCAACCATCTAGTGTTCTTAGTCACGTCTGATCTACAAAGCAAGAAATTTGCATGTGGTAAATGGCAGCACTTTCCAAAAGGCAGTTAATCATTAAAAGGGAAAAAGCCTCTTGGCATTTATTGTTCATAGCATGAGGGAAAGGCATTAATATGTCTGTAATTTTCAATTCCAAAAGAATTTCTTCACAGTTTAAGATAGATTAATGCCCGAATGCCATTAAGTGTTTCTATACCTTTCTGTTAAAGACAAGAGTTTTTATTATACAAACTGATGAAATTTTGATGCCTAAAATACAAGTCAGGTAACGTTTTGAGGTATAAATAGGCTATCGATGACTTAAAACCACGGCTTTGTTTTGCTCCAGCAAAACAGGAGAATTTCTATGCTGGTGACTTTAGGCTACTAACTAAAAAGTTCATTGACAGGTCGTCTGTAGCGCCCTCTGCCTCTAGTTACCTAAGCAGAAATGGTCACCATGGAGGACTTTAATCTTTGTTAGGAGAGGAAAGGCCCTTCTAGCAGCCCTGACAAGCAATCCTGTGTCAATGGCAGGAACTGAAACAAACGGGAGCCTCATCCTCAACCTAGCTATTACCCATGAATAACACCTAGGGCATCAGGCAATCTGTATTAAAGCAGACAAGGCGATTGTTAGCCCATTGACTTGTAAAATTAAAGTGGTAAAAGATGAGAGCATGAATACACACTGTAATTCGAAGAAGTAAGTGCCTCTGTGACAATAAGTGATATCTTGAGACAAAAATGGATCAGATTAATTTTTTACTTTGCAAAAATTTCAGAGTTTGGGTCATTTTCAATTGTGCTATTATCAAGTCAAATCATTTTTGTTTTTTCTCCTCTCCTTTCTGCTTATTCTCCTTTACCACCTCCTTCACCACCTCTTTCTTTTCAGTATCTTTCATTATTCCCAGTTCCTTTCTCCACCCAAATCTCTACATTCGTCACTAAGTAATATCCCTGGTCGGCTTTTAAGACATGCTGCACTGTAAATCTTATTTATGGGTAAAAATTAAGGACATTTTAATAAATCTTGACCCTAAGTGAACTATGCACATATTAAGACTAGGATGGACACAAAGAAAGACAATGGTGGGACAGATTTCCGAGTCACATTACTGTAGCCACTAATCAGCCTTAAAAATAACTACCTTTTTAAATCAAAATGTCCTTTCTTTAAAAGGCTTGTTAAAAACAAAATTCAACTAAGTAAATCTTAAGACTAATTGGCTTTATTAGACAAATCATGCTTTGGGCAGCATCCCATCTAGCATACAGAAAGAAGTTCAAAAGACTTACACAAAAAGGAAAGATTTTTAAAGACAGAGTGGGGACAAGGAAGTCATAAAGGAAAAAATAATTATTTCAGGCAAGGTCACCTTCCTTTCGGGGACAGAAGGCTCTATTAGGTGGATTATTTCACTGGTGCTGACCAGGAAACTTTAGACTGACCGGTTAAGATTACATTCCAAGGAAAGGTTGAAATTGAAATTAGGCTAGGTATTAAGTCTTGATCTGGTGACAGAGGCTTAGGAAAAATTACTCCGTTTGGGGCCTGTTGATTCTTTTTTAACAGGCTTTTTGTGAAAACGCTTTAAAAGTCTTTAAAAGTCTATTCAAATGTAAGAAGTAATATAAATGCAGTGTTCAGTTATTAATACTATTATCAATATACCTCTATTGCTAGCTAGATGCGTGTTTTTCTCCCTTTTAACCATGCTCCATTTACACATTTTTCTACACTATAATTTCAGCCAATTTGTAAATAAGAGCAATGGAAAGTAGCGTCTGTCTTCTCTTCTATTATCTTTGCCACTATTCAAACACAGAAAGAAATAAAAAAAGCAAACTTAGAATAAAGTAAGTTTTGGAAGGAGTCTCGGGCTTGGATGCAGAAGTAAAACACTTAATGAGTTTTGTATTTTTGAACATGATATATTCAAACTCTACAACCTTTAAATTTGTAAAATAGGGATAACTAAACTGCTGTTGTATAGATAACATATGATGATTTTTAAACTGTTTTAGACACATAGGAGGTGCTGTGTAAATATCAGTCAAACATGAACCAATCAATAATATTTATATTTTAAATGCAATACAAATCTATACCTATTTTAGACATTTGCCTAGGAAACTTTTGATTATGTTACTAGACAGATGGCATCCTACAATTTCAAGTCTATTTTCCAAGCATTGAACATACACTTGCTTTCAAAGTGAGTTAACAAATGTAACTTTTTCAGTATTGTAAAACACACACACATACACACACCATGCAAGTTTTGAAGTATTACTGTATATGTCTTAAAATTATGTAAAAGAGTAGTTAAACAAAATGTGTAATAAAGATAATTTCAACCCGGTTAAGAAATCTAGAAATTTGTATAACATCTAAAGACAAGTACTCTTGGAATTCTTTTTATAATATGAATTATTATCTTGTTTACTTATTGCTTTTCTTTATACTACAGCATGCTAGCCTGACACGTGTTGTCTTTTTCTTTAGTGGTACTGGGTTTCACAATAAATAACTATTTTTTAAAAAGAAATACATTTATCCTATAATATATTCAAATTATCTTTTAAGGTTTCAATGGAGGCAATACAAGTGTTAAACTTTCTAAAATCTAGATCTTATTGGAACTAAAAAATAAAAAGGGAAGGATATTATTAAATTATTATAAATACAGTAGAAAAATCAGCATTTTTTCCTTGAAACTAAGAAAGAATGGCAGTTATATGCTAGATACTGAGAAAACAATAGTGCCAATATAGTACAACCAGTGTCAAATTAAAGAAAGGATTAGCAGACATTTAACTTACTATAGTGGACAGATGACCGCTATTTTGAGAGGTAAGTAAAATGTGGTAAAAGAAACTCACTGGGACTCTTAACTAGGGAAAGGCCAGGGTTCACATGTAAGGAAGCCTGGTTGTATCATGCCTGTTACCCACAGCGTCTGAGACCACATCAAGAATATGTGACTCTCCTGTGCTGTGCTTGAGGCCACCATCACTTTATATTGGCACAAAGAGCTTGAAACCTGCGCTGCAAGCCATTTGTTCCTATTTAGTACTTGAAATGTGACTAGTCAAAATACTCTATTTCAAAGACTTAGAATGCAAAAAGAATTTAAAACATCTCAATAATTTTTATATCAACTGCATTTTGAAATGATAACACTTTGGACATACTGGTTTAGAAAAATATAGCATTAAAATCATTTCACCTGTTTATTCTTGATTTTTTAAAAGTAGCCACAAGACAATTTAAAACTACATGTGTCACTCTGTCTTGGTGCTCACAGTATATTTCTATTGGAGAGTGCATCTCTAGAAAATGGAAAAAAAAACCTGGTAATAATGCCATAATAGTGATTATCTCTTGACAAGGTAGCAACATCAGATACAAGGGGCAGAACAAGGGCACTGCATCCCAGGCAGTGCCAAGCTGCCCTAGAGATGAAAAGAAGCAAGCATACAATTCTGGCAAAGTAATATGGGTATATTTGAGCATTTCAAAACTCATATGGGTGTTAAAGAGGACAGTAAGCAACAGAATTTCTGAGAGATTTAATCACAATATCTAATGCTGTATGAGTGTAGAATCTCTTTTATAAGAATGAGAAAATGAAAAGTAATCATAACACATATAAAAAATCACAGTAATTCAAAAGAAGAGACCATGAGGAAGAACCAAATAAAATATCTTCCAACGAAATAAAATCTCAGCATTCACATACAAGAAGATTCAATAGAATATTGAATTTATATAGCTAAAAAAATGCAGAGACAAAGAGAAAAAAAACAGGGCAGATTGTGACAAGACAAAAATATTAAAAACTAGTATGCCAAGTATAATGGAGTCCTAGGAGTTATTAACTTAAGCTTCAGGGCTCCTCCTTTGCAAAGGTCTTTTTCTAGTCCCTAAAAGATGTCTTTAAATTTTGTACGTGTGTCTTCATAGTTATTTATTTCTGTATTCTTTTTCTTAAAGAGGATTTCCAATAGTATAAATTTCAGGATTCACAGAGCCTGTCCTAGCCTCCGGTACAGCAAGGAGCTGATGGTATACTGCAGTCACTCATCCACATTTACGTCCCCATAAATATTCACTGAACACTTGATTTGTGCCTGGCATTCCTGGGAAAATGTGGTGATCCCATATTTTGCTGACTTTGCCCTAATGTAGCATGCTCTCTAGTTAGAGAAAAAAGATGATAGACCTGTTCTGATTGGATAATGTAGACAGACAGACAGTGAAAAAAAGTATTTTCCACCTAATAAATAGGCTTAACTTATTTTTCTTAATTGCCTGGTGTTTAGTTTATTCAATTTGGCTGCCAAGATACAGTACACAAATAAGTTAGTCATTCAATTTCTTGGACCATACCAGATGCTAATCTGAAAAATGAATACCCTGGGTGATTTCCATAGTGTGTATGTAAGTCTAAATACACATGCATACACACACACATAAAATATGCATTTTATTATGGAGTTATGGATATTTTAAATTTTCTTCTTTGTACTTTAGAGTATTTTCAATTTTCTGGAATAAATAGACATTACATTTTAATCAAGTAAAATAAGTATTACTAAAACTGCGTATTTTCCCTATAATGTATAGCAAACATGTTTCTCAAAACCTATTTCAGGAATGTCATGAATTTGTGAATATTGCTTGCATTTGTATTGGTGCATAGATAGAATTTCACAGACTATATCACAGTTAAAAATTTGCCAGGATTCAACAGTGAGCATCACTTGCACTAACAATTTGCCTGGCCACCTGGGAACAATAGATGTTGAGGAATCAGGACAGGGTTGCCTTTCATTTTTTGCTTCTCTAATTGACTGTGTAAATGGCTTACTGTCACACTTGTTGATCAAAGTTTCTTTTTGTAACATTATTTACTTTAAGAAGGGAACTTTTACAGAAAACATGAGAGTAAAAATGTAACTGCAAAAGTAGATGAAATGACACACAAAAGTAGATGAGCGAGTAGGTGCATATACTTTAAGTATTTTCATTTATTTACTAAGTAAAACAAAAGGAAGGAGGTAGACTACTGAAGACTGAAGAATAATTGAACACATGCTTAAGCAACAGGTACTACAAAGCAAAAGACATGTACAAACTTTATTACATCAATCGGTGATGATAACAAAAGTAAACAACACTTTGGGAATCATTTATGTTTATTCTTTAGAATCAATGAAGAAAACTAACATGAAAGTAGCGATCAACTGAAATTGTGTTTCCTCTGACTAATGACTACCAATAACATTACTGCGATATCCAGAGTTCAGAGTTAAATAACTTATGAAGAGGAACAATGTGCTGCCAGGGTTATTCTTTCTTGTTGAAGTCTCCATATGGTCTGAAGGTAGCCTCCCACACTCCAAATTACCCCTCTTGTTAGCTGCCAAATAGTAGATTTTAGTAGATTTTCTCCTACAGAATAAAGTATTTAGATGCTAATATAAGGAAGAGGGTGAAGATAAAACTACTGTCCATATTTAATATATTTAAAAAAATCAAGTACTTGCTAAGTGGCAGAATAGCAAGAACTCATTTGGAATAAGATTCATATTAGATAAACTTTGAGAAACAAGTGGCCTCAATGTGTCACCAAGGGTGTAATGGAGGGATGAGATGGGGACCTAAATATATAAATGAGGATAATGGAAAGGGAAGGAGTTTTTATAAATGGGGAAAAAAACTTCAACAAAGCTAAAAGTAAAGGAGATTGCTTAGTCTTATAAAAGGAAACTAGAAGTGGATGACTGTTGGCAGTAAAATTTACCGGACAGTCTGGTAGAAAATGGAGTCAACTATTTGGAGATCCTACAAGATGAACCTATAATGAATATGAAAAGGCCATAGTGAAGTAAGTAAATGTTAATATTCAAAATCCAATCTAGGAGTTTGTGCTTACCAGTCCCGTTCTTTATTATATACTATTTTTTCTTTTTCCCTAGACTTCCACACACATAGCTTGTTCTGCCTGTAGGTAGAGGGAGATTGCTCCTTCCCTCCTTCATGTTTCTCTGAGTCAATAGTGGTCATGAAAAATGGGATATTAAATCTGCCCATCTTTAGAGGAGAAAAAACCTGACAGCATCAATTCATGCGTGTCTCATGCTGGGTTCTCAAGCAGCAGATGTTGGGACAGAGTTTAGGATGTAAGATGTTTATTAGGGATAAACCTGTAAAGGGAAGAGGAGCCAGCAGGTTGAGCAGAGGAAAAAGTCAAAGCGCATCACAAGCCCACCAGACACTCAGAGAACTTGGCAACGAGCTCTTGAGCAAGCATTCCTCATGAGAGCATCCCACAGTCTGCAGAAATGGGGCCCTTGTGCCAGGGGTCAGCAAACTCTGACCAGCCTGCCACCTGGCTATATATAGCCTGTGAGCTAAGAATATTTTTTCACAGTTTTAAACGGTTGGAAAAAATCAAAAGAAGATCAATATTTTGTGAAATATAAAAATAATATGAAATTGAAATTTCAATGTTCATAAATACAGTTTTATTGGAACACAGCCAAGTTTACCCATTATGTATAATCTTTGGCTGCTCTGGGGCTACAAGAACAAAGCTGAGACTATAGCTTGTACAGCCCGGAATATTTACTGTGTGTTCCTTTACAGAAAAAGCTTGCACACCCCTTCTTTATTCCTTGCTTAGATGCCTGACTCAGTCACCAAGTGTGAGTTACACTTGGGGAGCCAGATCTCTCTCTGCTGCTGAGGCAAACCCTTTTAGCTGGCAGCCCAAAATGGTCTTCTGACCTTACTCCAAAGCTGGACTGCAAACTTTTCTGTTGAAAACTTACGGTGACATCTCCCTATATCTACGACAATGCTAATTTTGACTGATCATATATCAAATGAAAGCTACTCAAATTAAAAATTTTCAAATTTAAAATAATATCCTTTTTGGCAGTTGTTTCATTAGAATATGTGAGCAGTTGTGTTAGGATACTAGGGAAAAAAAAAATCTAAGTATTTTCCATCAAGAAGTTTGTACCTCCCTGGCTATGGTTAACATCTGAAAAACATAGAAATCTATTTTACAATTATACTGCTCCTAGAGAGCTTTATTGAATGAGTGCAAAGGAAGTTATAACAAAAACAAATTACAGTTTTCACTGTTCCTGGGGTTTCAGCCAATGCATATAGGCTTCTCAACAATTGTTTAACTATTGCATATGATCATGGTGAAAAGAATAAGAGTGTTGAAGGACTTTTCAAATATCAAGTATCACACTGTTTTTATGTAAGAATTGGCCTCATAAATTATTTCTGAGCCCCAAGAAATATCCAATTGTTTCAGCTTTTTCTCCGAGTTTCGTTCTTTCTCATTCCCTTCGATACTTTCATGGCTTTCACTCTAAAGCTTTTTCCTATAATAGACTTTGCTTTTGTCACTATTTTCTCTGAGAAATCAGATTCAGTTCTCCCTTTTTTCCCCTTAATTGCCATTTTTGAGTCTAATTGCAGTACATTTCATTAGTTCTTGAAAAACACATGGGCATGGAAGAGGGTTTTCACTGTTGCTTTAATGGGGAATAATATGCAGACATCTAATAAGCACTGTCCATTTTGAGAACATCTTTGTTAAAGTCCCCATTAGCCCATTTGAAAATTGGCCAAAAAGATCACATCAAATTTAAAGGAACAGCTCAGATTTCTGAGATCTCAGATCCTGAGATCTCAAGACAATTATAAGATAAATTTCATTCACAGACCTTATAATTTTAGGCATGCTTATATGTGTATAATTTTATTGACTTTAATGTTTCTACTACTAGATTACAAAGACAATAGTCATACTCTCTTGCTTACCACTGTATAACTGGAAAACAGCAGATTCAATAAATATGTGTTGACTTAAACATAAGCTAGAGATATAAAGTTTGGTGTCAATTTGTTTATCGATAATATTTGAAGTCTTGGAATACATGAAATGGTCTAATGAAAATGCTAAAAAAATAAGCTTGGATAAAATAATTTAAGACAACAATAACAATAACAAGAAAAAAGATACAGAAGGATTTTCCAGAGCAGAAAGGAAATAAGAAGAGTCTATATCAAAAAAAAAAAAAAAAAAAAAAAGGGAGTGTTAAAACATTTAAGTGTTAAAAAACATTTAAGAAGTAAATGTTTTTGCTTAATGCTACGGAGACTTAAAGTCACATGGGAATTAGTACACTCCTGAGTAATATAATGATGTGAAAGTCATTGGTATTTTTATGTGAGACTTGGTTTAGGAAAGTGGTGGAGACAGAAGACCAACTGGAGTGGGTTCAGGGTTGAGTGGAAGGTGAGGAACAGGTTGCAGAACTGATTACAATTCCGAAGTGTGTGGTTAGGAAGGAGAGGCTCAAGGTAAAAAGCTGCTGGAAGGGGATGATTGGTTAAGAGCCTCTTCTACTGCAGTTTGCATGTACCTATCACTTGATCTTCACCTATTAAGAAAATTTATTTCACACTATTCAGCTAGTACATTTGAGCAAATTTTAGCATCTGATTTCAAGTGAACAGAACCTTCATACAATGACTCACAGGGCCCCATACCAATATTTAAGAAAATTAATGGATGTTTAGGATGGAATTTCCCATGAAATATGCTATTTTTCATCATGCCCTAGAAAGCACAATTCATTACATAAATGAAAAAAGTTTCATTCTGTTACTACTTAGGCATGAATTTACACTTGTCCTCAGAAGATTATTTCTGTTAAGCTAATATCCATGGAGTATTTTAGAACAGTACAGTTGTCCTTCAGTATCTTAGAATTGGTTCCATTGGTTCCCTCAGAGACCAAAATCCTTGGATGCTAAATTCTCTTATATAAAATGGCAGTTGTATTTACATATAACCTACACACACATCCTTCTGCATACTTTAAATCGTCTTGATATTAAATCATCTCTAAATTGCTCATAAAACCTAATACAATGAATGCTATGGAAATAGTTATAAATATAATGTGAATACTATGTAAATAGTTGCCAGCACTTGGCAAATTCAAGTTTCACTTTTTGGAATTTTTAAATTTTTTTTCCGAATATTTGATCCCAGATGGTTGAATCTCTCTCTGAAGTATTAAAGTATTTTCTCATTGTGATATATAATGATCCTCTTCTTATACCCCATTGAATGTTGTTTATTCATAGCTTGACTATATAGATTATTGTTTAAACTGGGTATATTGATAATAAAAAGTAATAATATTAATTATCTTCACAGGAAAGCAAGGTAAAGTGGAATTTTTCCAGACAGTCACCTTAACTATAGTCATACAAATTATTCATGTACCTCTATTATCTCTCCTAGTACATGAACTATGGCAAGTTAACTTAACCTCTCTAAGTCTTGGTTTTATAGTTTACAAAACACATATACCCTTAGAGTTGTATTGAAATTACATCTGATAATTTATGTAAATAACTTTAAGCATAGTCAAATGATCTATATCTATATTTATATGTGTATATATGTATATATATTTGTATCTAAACTATATTATTTCCTATTATTACTTTATTATTTAAGTTATACATATTAAGAGAATAGTATTCAGTTTTAGCACCAATGCTCTGTAATGTCATTCCTTAATTACTGGCAATTTATATCACTTTCCTTCTGAATTTTTCAAGAACTCTACCTATGAAACAAAAACTATTGATTTTTTTATGACACGCATTCTCTGAAAATTGGTAGCTATTTAAAAAAGACACAGAATGCCAATAACAGAAAGAAGGAACAGAAAATATCTTGAGATAATGTTTGTCTATTACCCAATGGACAAATTGCTAATTTTAGATGAGATACTTAGAAGCATGTGTATTCATCCCACAGATATGAAAGATGCTGACTGTAGTCTGAATGTTTGTGTTCCCCCAAAATTCATACCTTGAAAACCTAATGCCCAAGGTAATGATAGTATGAGGTGGGGCCTTTGGGAGGTAATTAGGTCATGAGGGCAGAGCCCAAATGAATAGAATAAAAGCCCTTATAAAAAGAGGCTTCAGAGAGGTAGCTTGCCCCTTACAATGAGGAGTATGCGACCTGGGAGAGGGCCCTCATCAGAGCATGCTGGCACCCTGACCTCTCACTTCCACCCTCCAGAACTATGAGAAATAAATTTCTGTTGTTTATAAGGCACCCAGTCTATGATATTGTTTCAAAGTAGCCAAAATGGACTAAGACAAACACTATAAGTGCAAAGATAATATAGACACAACTTTGCTTCCAGGGCGTAATTTTACCAAAAGTTTCTTGGAGAGAGCAGTATGTTACATAATAAAAAGGGTTCCATTGTCAAGTAGATTTGGAAAACCTTAGCTGAACAAATGTAAAGAGACTAATATTTATTCGTTTTTTTAAAAAAAATTTTGGTGTCTCCCATATGATTTCTCAGAAATTTTAATGTTTAATATGTTATAAATCTCTAGGGAGAGATGCAGCATGGGGACATTTTCAAGCTTAGTTGACTATAGAACACATTTTGAAAAATATTTTTCTAACAATATTCTGTGTCCTAAGGACTCGTACTGTGGGGAAGTCGTTTGTCCAGACTCTTAAACTCCAGCTGGGCTCAGGAAATCTGGTACTCAGATCCTGTTCTTGTCCTGGATTTTGCAGATATGGGAAGCCTAATTCCTTCAATTTCCTACTCTAAAATTTGTTAAAGTATTCAGTTTTATCATTCCTTACTCTTTGTTTTATTGAGGTATAACTGACATGTAACATTAGTTTCAGGTGTACAACATAAATTAATTCAAAATATGTATATATCAGATAATGGTCACCAGAATAAGTCTAATGTCCATTACCACACATTCTTACTCTTACATGTGACTGAAGACATCTTATCACAATCGATATATTTCCTCAGTGACAATCTGCATACTAGAGGTAACGCTTACCGTATTGAACAAATTCTGTCAGTTTCTACATAAAGCAGGGATGGATGGTATTTTCTTTTGCAGAGCTTGTGAGTTTATAATAGGTCTAACCTTCAGAACATGAAATGCCCAAATAAAGAAGCGTTTCAGAAGGACTGTCTCTTTATTTCTTAGATTTGTATTGCTTGGCATTTTTCTATTTTCCTATGTTCTCTTTCACCCTGGATGAAGACAAACGTATGACTGGATTAGATTATGTGGTATGACTCTATGATTTCTCTGGTCCTTCTTTGCAAATCTTCCTCAGTACTGAAAGAGGTGAGAATTAGTCTTCACTGGTAATTATTCAGTAAATAAGTGCTTCCTTCCCTGGTATGGGCTTTATTCATGCTGCCAAAATTGCTCTATTTGGGCAATGAATCAGAAGCTATAGAGTTGCTAAAGCATTAATATTAATTTCTGTCTATTCCAAGGATATTTTCATTATAAAGGAGTCTAGTATTCCACAAAGAGTTCTGTTTCCTGGGCTATAGGCTGTCCAGCACTCCTCAAGTTCTCAGCAACATGGGCTGCAAGAACAGATCAAGTTCTGCCTAGGTAAAGTGTCTGTGAGCATTGCTTTACACAGACAGTTTCAACAGTCAGTTATTCTACACAAAGGTTGAAATCTCCCCTGCTACCTCCTACATTATTCCAGGGCCTTATACCTAACCCTTGGTGTAACTGCTCTTTCTGCCTCTGAACTTCCTCCCTTCAGAGCCAATCTGTACATTGATGCAAAGATATAAGCAAAGACCTGATCATGGAATCTTCCTGCTTAACTAACATGGCTACCTGTAATCTACAGAACAACCATTTATCAAAGGTCTGCTTACCTCCCCAACTTCACCCAGGTTTTTATTTCCTTGCTGTTAGAAAACTCTCACTCCAAACCCAGCTCAGAAACTTTCGTGTTCTTTTATTCATTATACATTCAGCCAAAACTTTTGAATTCCTATTATTTACATTCACATATTTATGCATTCTGTGAATGTTTGCTGAATGCCTCTTTTGTTCTAGGGCACTTTTATAAACATTAAGGATATATCAGAGGACTAAGGAGAGAAAATCCTCTGGCTTCATAGATTTTAGATTCTCCTGGGGGCAGTGAGACAATATGTGAAATATGTGTGAAGTATATGATTTATTAGAAGGTAATAAATAATGTAGATAAAAGACAAGGAAAGGGGCTAGAGAGCACCAGAAAATGCATAAGGGGTGGTTTAACTTTAAATATGGTAGTTAGGATAGGCCACTCAAGAAGCTAACATTTCAGCAAGTGTTTGCAGGGGGCAGGGTTGGGGTGGGTGAAGTTAAATGTGGGTCTTTGGGGGAAAGCCTTCCAGGATAGAGGAAAGAGCTAGCACAAAGGTCTTTGGGTGGCAGAAGTCTTGGTATGTTTGAAGAACAATAAGAAGATCAGTGAAAATCAGTGTTGCTTAATCAGAATGAATAAGGAAATATAGAGTAAATAAGATCCAAGAAGTATAAAGAGGATCCAGATGATATGGCACCTGCAGACCATTAGAAGATTTGGCTTTTACTCTGAATGAGACAGTGAGGCACATCCAGTGAGATGATACAACTCTAGGATATTAGAGCAGCCATTAAAAGCTTTACCCATACATATTTCCATTTGATACCCCTAATACTTTAGGTGTACATTAGCTGAAGAATCCTGTTTCTCTAGACTGAGTTTCTCAAAAAAAGAGATCCTATAGTTGATACAGAGTAGGGATTTTGTAAAGAATTTATGGAATGACTCTATCAGGCAGCACATTTTTTGTTATGGCCAGTTTAATTTAAGAATTAATTACTAAAAGTTGCCAAATAAAATTCTAATTAAATACCTGTAAATCAACTAGATGACTGACAAATTGTTTGAAGCATTCTAGCTAATTCATTTTACCTGCAGTATTTCCCCCCAGATAGCGTACTCTTTTAGGATTAATCATACAACAAGTCTAAAGCAGTTTTCACTGAATTAAGTTCCTTTCAAAATGGTTTGTTATGAAATCCAAGTGATATTTTTGGTTCTAAATTATTCTAACCTCACAAATATGACCAAAACACATTATCTAATATGTTGACCTGTAAATATAAAATTGCCATTTTAGAAACACTTGGGGGAGTATTCACAGTTAAACTAATTTATTTTTCACATGTCCTATTATAACTAACAGCATATGAGTCTGTTGCTTGACAGCACAAAGGAAATCTATTTGTAAGTTTGAATGTTTTTCATTTTTATGTTTTAATTGAAAAATAAAAAGAAAAGAAATAAGAAAATTCCTCCCTTGAGATTGAAAATAATGAAGTGTTTAAAATAACATTTAGTAATTAGCTTTAGGATGACCAGTTCAAAGACATATTCTAAGCATTTTTCATTCACAGACATAGATGTCTGTCATACCTAACACTTGCATTTCTTCGTTGATTAAATCATATATTTAGTCATAGTGTTCTTAGCAAGAGAATACACACTATGTTCTCATTGATCCTATCAAATTTACAGTCAACACATGAGAATGAGAATGGCTAATGCCACTGAACATACAGCAGTAAACAGAACAGACCAAGTTCTCTGGCTTTAAAGAATTTATCTACTCATAGAGGGATAAAGACTAAAATAAGTGAAATATATAAGTTAATTATACAGTATGTTAGTTGTAAGTATGTTATCAATTATAAAATTTTAATGAAGAAATTGTTAGCTTTCATTGGAGTTGCTAAAGAGCTGTAGCTTGGATTTTTAAAATGTCTCAGGGTCTTGTCTTAGCCTGGGTTCCCCTAAAAATAGAGTCTGAAGCATAGACTTATGTGCACTAATCTATTAGAGGGTGTAATACTTGGGAGCAGAAGCGAGAAAAAGAGTGAAGCAAAAGGAGAGAAAGACCTAATAAGGGGGTATATTGTCTTATTGGCTACTTTGTGACATCAAGGACAGTCTATTTCTCCTTATTATGAAGTCATTTTCTAAAAGGCTATTTAAATGACTGCTCTGTGGACAGTCCCTCCCTGAGAAGGAAGGGGGAAGAATGGATTCAGTGGCCTCCATATTCAACTGGCCGAAGTTTTGCCTCAAGTTTGTTCATGAGTTGATGTTAACAGGGAAGCCACAGATCCGAACAAGAGGTTCACAGAATGAGTATGAGGCAAGGCTTTGTCCGGTGTGTCTGCATGAGGATGATGGGAACTATGTAAAACTAGCCACTGTGGTAACTGAAACAAGAGACAGGTGAGTCCATAAAGGTCTGAGCTGGTGCTTAGGAGGTGTTTGAGATAGCCTTCAATCCTATTTTAATTAGAGCAGAAAAGATCTTTCACATTTGTGTCCTATAAATTGTGCCAAACAAAGATAATTTAAAGCCATGAACCTGTCTCAAACCTCAGTTATTTACCGGTGAAGAAATTGAGGTCCATGAAAATAAAATGACTTGCTATAGCTAAGTCAATGAATATCAGTATTGAGTTCTCCTGAGGTGTATATATAGCTTAGTAGTATGTACACACAAGGGATCCTTTATGAGGTCCCTGGTGCGTGAATAGGCTGCATGTCTCCTATAAGATACACATATCACATGTAAAAAAGGAGTATTCACATATCTGTGCCTCAAAGATATATGAAATCTAAGATGTTTCAATTCATATAATTCATATTATAGTAACTAGGTAAATAGGCATGCTAGTGTTGGTTGTAATTAAAACTTTCAAATCGAAAGCTTTTATGAATTATATAGAAAGACCAACATTGATCCTTTTCACCGAAATGAAGTATTTTCTTCTATCTCCACCTAGATAGGAGCTCTCTTCATTACATTTTGCTCACATGCTTATTTTGGCCTCCAATTACTAAAAATAGCCATTTTGAAGTTGTTTTTATCTTTTCTACCAATTTGTGATCACTTGTATGCTTTGGGGAAAAAAGCACTGGATTTGGCAATATATGATACAAGCATAAGTCTCTACATATCTATTCACGCTCCCCACTTAAATAGATTAAGCCACATAGTCTCCCTAAATCTCATCCTCTTTATATGTAAATATTTTACTGTGTCTAATATCCTCAACTGAAGGTCCTTATGCAGATCCCATTAATTAAACTGTGTAAAGTATTTGTAATGTGCTATTCAAATATTGTATCAATGATTACTTAGCCTGAATATTTCATATAATGAATGAATTTTTGTTGTTGTTAGATTGAGACAAAATATTTAAACAAAAATTAATGAGATTAGACACTGAGTTCTGGACCAGTTGTTGACTGAGATTTATTTGGCTGAATGAAATAAAGTCTAAATTTAAAATTTCAGAAATACCTTTAAATATTCTCTATGATCCTGATATTAAAGCCTCAATGATAATTTAGTTATAAGGCTTTATGTTTTGATAAGCTTTCCCAAATGCTAGGCAAAATTAACTATTTTTAAGTTAACATGAAATGTTTCATGTATAACTTTGAAAAATGAATACAACTAATTTGAGCTAAATATTAAACTTAAGGTATGTTTTAAGATTAAACTAAATCTTGAATCATTTTGACATTCAGGCCATTTCTAGTGGATTTTACAAGTAATCCACATACTGTTTTTTTTTAAATAATGATAACATATCTCTTCCTAAAGTATCTGCAAATTGTTCCATATGAAAGTAAATATTATATTAAAATATAGTCTTAAAATAGATCACTTTTTGCCAAATAAACTGTACTCTAGATCTGATTCTTGTGCAAAATAAATATATATTTACTTCTTTACCCAATTTGGTGCCTGAATAACTTTTGGTCATATACAATATGTACAAGTACTTTCATCACCTCTGGAAGGAGATGGGGAGAACTATTATAAGCTTGAATGTCAATACGTAAGTGGAGATTAGATGATAGAGAGAGATGAACAAAATATTTTGTTATTAAAACAAAGATTCTCATACAAACATTTTGGAAGCCATTAGTGTTCTAAAAGGAACCATGAAACTGAAGGATGGAAGACTTTGTGCAACATAGAATCATAATGTAATAGTTGTCCTTGCATGACATTGCTTAGATTACTTAACCTCTGAACCACAGTTTCCTCATTTGTGAGATTAAATGAATCAGTAAATGTGAACAGGATTCATAAACTGGAGCGTACTATGCAAACCATGGACATATATTCAATAAAATTCATACTGCTGGCATATAAGGGGACACGTATGATGGAGAAATAGGTTCCAAAAACAAAACTCTAAAACAAAATGTGCATATAGAAAAGCAATAAAGTTATCAAAAATAGAATAATTTTAAAAAACTATTAAATGGTTATAATCCTAAGGCAATTGTCATAAATGGCACTGGATTTTCTTGATAATGTTATATTAAAGTGTATATTCTGCAATGTTAAGTGAATATTTCTTTGCTAATAGTTAATCTATACTTAAAGGCAAATAAAGAATCTATTAGATTATACTCTCTCCATTCTGCCTTTTTATGTTTTATCCCTTGACAGACTACAGATTTTTGTCATCTGTCAAAGAACCAAAGATACCAGAATAAAATGATGGCCTTAAATCTAAACTCTTGACAAATGTACTAGACACCAAAACTTTCATATCTGATTAGTAGGACAGTGTATAAAGAACTGCTAGGCTACTAGGCATCACAGAAATATTATTTTGGCAACTTGGAAAATCCTAATATATTTTGAAGTATTGCTATTTATTTGCCTGCATATTATTAAGCATGTATGGAGCATCCACTACCTGAAAAAAATTATTAGACAATAGAAGTAAAGGTAAATATGATCAAGGCTGCATGCCAGATGAAATTTCTAATCTAGTGTCAAGTATAGAAAAAGAGACCCGTACTACAATATTGGTGGTAAGTACCATAAGAGACATATCATATTAATTCATTCACCAAAAAAGGTCATAAAAGAAGATATCTATAAATAAATCATAACTTTGTATTCATTATGTTTAAAATTTTCAGAATGGCCTTAAATATGTACACAAATATTACCCATAGAGTGTTTAATGCCAAAACTAGCTATTGATCCTATTACTTAGACACCTGGGAAGTTTAATAATTCATTATACAGGTAGATATAATAATATTAAGAATTTTTGGGAAGAGGGAGGTGGGTTCAAGGAGAATAAATTAAGTAGGCATGGAGACTAATTGTTCTTATTACTATTTCTCTCCCACCCAATAACCAAGATGATTGTGTGTGTGTGTGTGTGTGTGCGCGTGCACCTGCATGCTTACTGCACAGTATGTGAGTAAGGACTATTTTCCCACCCACCACTAAATCCATACATCTATCTCAGCCCACTCTTTTCACTCCTTCCTATTTTGAGTAATGAAAGGTCCTGCTTGGTCTTATCACTCCTGATGTGTTTTGAAGCCACCCTTTCTCATTTTCTCATGGGATCTGTTCTTTTGATTATCTCTGGTCTCTTAAATATAGTGTCAGCAAACCTTTCTGTAACGGACCAGATAGTGAATACCCTAGGCTCTGAGAGCCACAGAACCTTTGTTCAACACTGCTTAAGTGGCAAGAAAACAGCCATAGGCTATTTGTAAGTCAATTAGTTTGGCTGAGTTACAATAAAACTTTATTTACAAAAACAGATAGTGATGTAGATTTGGCCCAGGGGTAGCAGTTTTACTTCCTACCTTAAATGGTAAATCTCTCCTTCTACTGTGTTATTTTTAAGTGCACTGAAATATATTCTAATATCACCCATCATAAAGGGTAATTTTACAAAAGATACCCATGTAGTATTTCTCTAATATTTAAAAGTTGTAAATCAAGCTCAAAAAAGAGAAAACTGTTAAATAAATAACTTCCCTCCAACCTTGAAAAACATAGTTTTATAAACAAATTTTAATTTAAAATTGTTGGCCTTCTTGAAGTTCCACATCAGAAATGATAGTAGAGAGAAGAAATGTATTTTCAGCCTCTTCCACTTCTCAGTCCCTCCCTTTCTCCCCACAGGACACAGATTCTCCACTCCTCATGCCTAGGAGGATGTAGTTTGCTCTCAGGAGGATAAACCCTGGAGATGAGTCTCTTGCAAGCTCTGGAGTAAGTCTGGTCCATATGACTAGAGTCCCAGGTATCCAGAAGGTGACAGAGAAAGAACAGCATGATGCTTGAATGGATATCTCCTTTTGGTTACATAGTCTTCTTACATATTAGGGAAAAGGAAGGCCAGAGAAGGGCCAGAGCTGGGACTGCTAAAGCCCAGGATCCAGGAAGGGGCCCCACTTGCTGGGGTGCAGATGTACAAATATAAAGTCTATGAGAATACCTCTGTCTCAATCAGAGAAACTCAGATTAATTTTCATTTTCTTTTATGGGTTTGTGTACCCCCAGCTTCATATGTTGAAGTCCTAACCTCCAGTACCACAAAATACGACCTTATATGGAAATAGAGTCACTGTAGATGTAATTAGTTAAGATGAGGTCACACCGAGTAGTATAAGTCCCTAATCCAAAATAACTAGTGTCCTTATAAAAAGGGGAAATTTGGGCACAGATATACACACAAGGAGAAGCAATGTGAAAATGAAGGCAGAGTTTGGGGTGATGTTTCCAAAGGCCAAGGAATGCCGAAGATTGCTAGAAAACTACCAGAACCTAGACGAGAGCAATATAATAGATTTTCTCTCACGGCCCTCAGAAAGAAACATCCCTGCTGACACCTTGAGTTTGGAATCCTACCCTCCAGAAGTGTGAGATAATAAAGCTATTGTTTAAGCCACTCAGTTTTTGGTACTTTGTTACGGTGGCCCTAATAAATTAATACATCTCTTCAAAAAGACTTTCTTGTCAAGTGTTTCTATGTGGTTACTTTCTGTTTAGTTTCTATCATTGTACATTGTATCATTTTTTCTTTGACAATTATCACACATTGTACTTATTTCTTATATATTCATTTATTAATTATATAGTAATTTCAGAGCTGATTAGTCCTATGGAAAATAAAGAAGGTAGAGTAGGAGACAGAATACAGGCAACGTTGTTTGGGTTACAATTTCAAATAAGGTGGTCAGCAGAGCAGTCTTTTTAAGGAGCTGACATCTGAACAAATATTTGAAGGAAGTGACTTAGTTACCAATTTTTCCTGAGAGAAGAGCATTCCAGAAGGAAAGGACACCAAACCAAGTCCTTAAGGTGGAATTATGCAGGTATACTGAAAAAACTAGCAAGGACACCAGTGTGGTTGAGGAGAATGAACAGGCAGGAACATACTAACAGGTGTTCAGAGAGGTAATAAGATTGGTAGAGAGAAGGCTTATCAATTTGGGTCTTACAGCTTGTCAAGTTCCTATATTTAGCAATACATAAAAAAATTAGTTAGAACATGTTTGTGCTGGAGAAACCTTAATGATAATGTAATCCTACTTTTTTACTTTATAGAGAAAATTGAGGCAAGAGATAATCAAGATGCTCAAAATCACAAGTATAATTTGATCCATCACTGGAGCCTGTCTGACTGAACTGCATTCTCTGCTAGACCAGTGGGCATGGTGCCTCTAGAGCAGTGGTTCTCAAGTATACTGTGCATCTGAATCACCTATATGGATTGCTAAAACACAGAATGTTCAGCTCCATTCCTACCATTTCTGACTCATTCAGTCTTGATTTGGGTCATGATAATTTGCATTTCTAACAAGTTTCCAGGATGCTAATACTGATGATCTAGAGACTATATGTTGGGAACCACTGTTCCCAACTCATCTATGGACATACTATGTCAGCAGTATGACAAGAATTACAAATTTTGATTTCTTACCAAATTGCACTTATTCATTAGATCAATCATAATTTCATGGAAATGCTAAGAACTTTCTTGCATGTTCTATGTCATGATATATCTTCCTGTAGGATTGCTTTTCTAGAACTTGTAGCATCTGTTACTATTTTTCCAACTATCTGGCCTCTTCATTATCCTTCCTGTTTCTCAATTGCCTGTCACCAGTTTCCTTTTAGAAAAAAAAAATTTGGATCAGATTTTACATCCAAGAATTAGAGATAGAATGAAAAAGAATCCGTAATTTCTTTTATGATGTTGGGCCCTGGATGACTTTACTTCCTCCAAAGTCAGTCAATATATTTTTTTCTATTTTATGGTTCTAAATTATTTTGAAAATACATCAGGATGAAAATGCATGCCTAACTGTTTTTTCTACAATATAATATATAATATAGCTTCCCTCAAGACTGGAGAGTTTCCAGCTCTGTATGGATTTTTATATCATTACGTAAAGCCATAGGTGGCAAACATCAATAGACAAGATAGGAAAGAAAAAAAAAAACAACAACAAAAAACAGTCCTGAGAATTACACCAGCGTCAAGACAGAAAACAATTTCAAAACAATCTGGCAAATTATTTTTCCCAGGTTCTTAGGCAGTTTCCCATTTTCTTGTCCAGACACTTTGGAGGACTCTTCTGACTTTCTTCCATATTGAAATACAGAAAGCCAGAGGTTAAAAAAACAAACAAACAAACAAAAAAAACCCCAAAAAACAAAAAACTAAGTAAATTAAATTTAGACACTATTTTTCTAAGGGATAGCCAGTAAATTATTGTCTGTTATTTATACTTTCTAACAATTTTTAGATCTGAATTATTGTCTATCTCTTCAGTTTTAATCTTGACTTTCCCTCCTTCAAAGGAAATTATTCAGTCAATCTGAGTTAGTTCTATATTCCTGAATATACTACACACTGTTTAATACTTCAGGCCCTTTGCACAGCTGTTATTCTCCCTGGAGCACCCTCCCTATTCTTGTCTACACGGTAAAAGCTTATACTTCTGTCAGGTAATACTGGCACAGCTTAAAAAAGCCTTTAGTGCCACATTCTACAGATCAAAGCTAGTCACAATGTCAAAAAGACTATAGGGAACTAGAGAAGTAAATCTCAAAACTCTGCATGTAAAAAGTATTGTGATTATGAAAAAGATTCTGATTCTGTATTCCTTTTTAAAAAAATTATATATATTTTTTATTGAAGTATAGTCAGTTTACAATGTTGTGTCAATTTCTGGTGTACAGCATAATGTTTCGGTCATATGTGAACATACATATATTCGTTTTCATATTCTTTTCACCATAAGTTACTACAAGATATTCAATACAGTTCCCTGTGCTATACAATATGAACTTATGTTTATTTTATATATATTAGTTAGTATCTGCAAATCTTGAATTCCCAATTTATCCCTTCTAACTCCCTTCCCCCCTTGGTAACCGTAAGTTCGTTTTCTATGCCTGTGAGTCTGTTTTTGTTAGTAAATAAGTTTGATTCTGTATTCTTAATAGAATATATTTTAACACTGAAAGTGGTCATTAACTTTAAGCCTATTTATTTAACACAAATACATAAATAATGAGGGTGGGATGGGCAGAGAAACCATTGGTGTTTCAAAGGTCATTTCAAAAGAATGTTACATATCTTCTCCTATACTGAATCCATTTTTATAACAAGTAAAATTCTGATTGTAAATTTTCTCCTTTTAAATTATTCTATTTGTGGATTGCTCAACAACTATTTTTTATGCCTCCAAGAAACAAAAAGCATCTTTTGTATTAAACCTGCTTTTACTTTAGCGTCTTCAAAAATACTTATTGTAATTTTAAAGATAGAATCATTTCTGATGAATTGCATTATGATACTGTATCCAGCGTGTAGAAGGTATTTTATCTTCTTAGGCAATATTCATTTCCCAGGAAAAAGTGCTATAATTTAAATTGTTTCTTAAAATTGTTTTTCTAATATTTAGAAGGGAAAATATCACCTATACTTCTCATTTTTGAGGTCCTGGCTGAAACTTCCCATTTTGGTTGCAAGAATTGAAATTAGCAACTCAACTTTTTAATTTGGTGTCAGAAGTATTCATCTTCCAAAATGTACAGCCTTCTCTTTTTTAGATATTCATATCAAAAGCTTCCCATGAGAGTATTTAGTTTTTCCAAACTAAATCAAGTAAACTGAATGCCAGAGTGTTTCTGTGTGCTTTATACTAAATTTGCTTAGATAGATTTTGATTGTACTTCCAAAATCAAAGCCATAAATAGCTCCTAATGGAAAAATGCAGGTGATTAAGCCTTGTCAAATATTTAGCCAATAGGATGTTGATGAACTGCATGCTTTTAAAAAGTTGTTCTAAACTGAAGATTAAAATTTGATTTTGCTGTGATAAGTAGAAATTCTGCAAAATTCAATATTGAGACTACATCATCAATTTGAGCAATATTTAGTAGAAGTGATTTTGCATATCATTTTGAAAATAGATTAGAGCAGAAATATGAAGTCTGTCTTTGCATTTGCTGCTATTCAGCATTTCTTGAGCACCCACTATGGGCTGAGATGTATCAAAATGTATAATAAAATGGGCATCCACAGTTTTAACTACATACAAATGTAGAATTCAGTGAGACATACAGAATTTAAAGAAATAGTCTTTATGGTAGTTTTTAAATGCAGTATCATGCATTTTCTCCACTTCTAATTATTTTTTTTCATTTTGTACCTTCTATTAAATTCTTGAATATATAGGTCTGGAACTCAGGGAAAGGTAATATATGGAACTGAAGATGAGGCTAAAGATTAAAAAATATATCTTTAGGTATAGGCCAAGACAGAATTAAGAACAGATACATATATATAGAGAGAGATTTTGATGCATCAAATATTAATCATAGTTAAAAGCACTGGGGTAAATATAATTAATATAAAACAGTAAGAACTGTAAGAGAAGAAAGCCAAAAAGAGAAATGTCCCTGCTAAAGACCAACACAGAGAGAAACAGAACAACACAAAGCAAACTAAGATGGAGAGCAGCCACAGAAGGGGGACAGAAATCAAGAAGACACAGTGTCAATGAAGGAAGAGTAAGATCCATCAAAGTGGGTGGAAGAGTCAACAGTGGTTTCCACTTGTCAAGTTACATACAAAGAATTCACTTCAACGGTAGAAAGTTGGTTGGAAAGCTGATACGGTTTCAGCGAAATCTTTGCCTATAGCATATTATGAACAAGAGGTGTGAGAAAGTGAATAATGGTATGAGAGAATGTTAAAGCTGGCGAAGTAGAATCTTCAGCTAAGAGTTGTGAGATAAGGTAGTAGCTAAAATCCAGTGTGAGGTAAATGAAAGTTTCGTTTTTGTTTCAAGATGGAAGAAAATAAGCTTGTTTCAAACCTGAGGGAAAAATTCAGCAGAAAAATTCTCTCTTGAAGAGAGCTGTATAACTGAAAGATCAAACACTTCGAAGCGTGAGGAGTGGAGACACTGATGGAGAAGCAAGAGGAATGTTGCAAGAAAAGGCATGGAGAAAGGAAATTCCGGCATAAGTATAAACAGTGCTCCTTGGATGTCCACTATTTTGTTATTTATTAAGTGGAGAGCAAGAGGAGGGTTGGACGGATAGGAGCTATTGTCAGGGATGAAACTCATCTGAAGAGGAAAGAAAGATTATTTGACAATGGAAAAGGCTAAGCTGGGAATGGAGACCATGAAATTTTACTGGTGAAAATTTACATAGCTATGTGATTGTTCTTGTCAGCTGATATCATGACAGTCATTCCATTAACCTTTACCAATAATTTTCTGAAAACAGATCTGTGGAGAATAAAACAACTTTGATTCCTGTTTTCCAGCTGTTTTCGTATACTCATGTCCACTGTGTCCTAGGTCTTAAGTCCTCTAGGCTCCTTACGCCCTGTCACCATAGACTACCTAAACACTCCTGTACGAAAGGCACCTCCTGGATTTTTCAGAAGCTTGTTAACTAATTATCTATTGATTCTATCATCACCAATGATGACTTCGACTGAAATTATTCTATCTTTCACTATAATCTACATCAGTTATATATATAATGTAGTTCAGTTTTGGTGCACATGGAAGAATTTACTATCAATATGTGTCAGTTGGGAACTGAAATACATAACAGTATAGAAGAAGGAGACTTTCATAAGTCAGTCTTATAGTAGGGAGACATAACATTACAACAAGGAGTAAGCGTTCGGGCAATACACAACAATCTTTATAACAATAACAGAAGTAAGTGTGTGTGTGTGTGTATAAGTGAGACAGAAAAGGAGAGAGATTACCTATCAGCTGTAATACATAGTGAATAATTTAACACAATTTTATTGAGTTAAACTTTTTGATACAGTGAGAAATCTTTTCATGTTTTTTGAGCAGGAATTAAATGAGCTTGGATTCAGGCATTGATTGCATTTTATTTTTAGAAGCCAGGCATAAAACATATCAAGCCAAAACAGTATTCATTTATGCTTAGAATTTTCAGGTAACTCAGTTATTTATTCCATTTCAAAGATGACAAACCAATATACTTGTCCACCTCTGAGTTTTATCCCTGGGAAAAATGGTCTATGTATAATACATTTCATGGTACTAATAAATAATACCTAACAACTCAGACTTAACATCTTGGAATTATCTTTGACTCTTTCTACTTCCTGGAATCTCATTTCTAACCTGTCTCTAAACATACTGCAACTTCTTTAACAATTTCACACACTATTGCCAATCTGATTTGAATTTGAATAACCGCATACTTGAACTATTGTAAAAGCTTCCAAACTGATTTCCTGAGAAGCAGCTCATCTAACTACCCAGCATTTTCTTTCTTACACATAACCATCAGATTAATTGGCTGAAACGCTTGTTCAAACACAACACTCTCCTGTTTAGAAGACTTCCTTGACTACCCATCAGAATATCAGAATTTGAAATCTTGATGGTATCTTAAAAATTAGACTCTTGTGTGTGTAGATGAGAAATGGAGGCCTACAGAGAGGACTTTATATTGCTATTATGTACAGAGAGCTCTGATTGGTAGTATGTATAAGCATTGAGCAAAAGAGATAAAATCCTTGGCCTCACAGAACTTACACAAAGTTTTATAAACAATAAATACATTAAAAGATATGATTAGATAATGTGATGACAAGTTTTGATTATTGCTATGAAGAAAATTAAATTTGGGCAATGCGAGAGGCCGTGTGTGTGTGTGTGTGTATGTGTGTGCGTGTGTGTTTGTGTGTGTGTGTGTGTGGTGGATGCTATTTTAGAAACTGGTCAGTGACAGCCTTTCAAAAGAAGTGACTTTTTAGGGAACATGAATGAGGTAAGGGAGTAGACCTTGTTGATAACTATGGATATTTGGGGAAAGAGCATTTCTGCCAAAGAAAATAAAGTACAAGGCCCTGAATTAGGAACATGATTTGCCTGTTTGAAGAACAGCAAAATAGCCAATGTGACTAGAGTGGATGAAGTTTGGGGGCAAAAGGATGGGAGGGAAAGAAATTATGTCAGAAAAGTACTCAAGGGGAGATTATACAGTTAAATTATGGCAAGGATTTACTTTTATTTTACCTCTGGTGGAATGCCAGTGGATGCATTTAAGTAGGTGGGTGACATAAACAGATTTACCTTTTTAATAGTATAATAGATTATGACAGGCAAGAATGGAAGTCTAGTTCAGAGGTAATTGTGATAGCAATGGAGGTGCTGTGAAGTGGTTAGATTTGGGTATTACTTTAAAGGGAGATAAGATTTGCTATTAGATTACATGTAGAGAATGACAGGAAAAGAATAGTCAAGAGGGAATCCAAGGTGTAGAGCTAAAAAATTGAGTAAATGGAAGTGGGAAAACCATAGGAGGACAAGGCCTGTGAATATAATTTAAGATTTTAATTTTGGCCAAGTTTGACCCATCAGACATCTAAGCGGAGGTATTTAGTAGGTAGGTGGGTGATCTGAAAGGGATTACATTTTGGAGCCCTCAACATCTAAAATGTCACAGAAAAACTACTAGTTGTCTATATGATATTCATCTCTAATTCTACTTTACTCTTAGAATCCACTAATTACCAAGAATAATAATATGCATTTCTATCCTCTTTTGCAGATCATGGTGTTCAATAAAGATGTTCCAATAAATTCTTGGGTAAGGAAGATCCTTTAAGGGGGCTAGTTAGCCAGCAAGCTTATTTTTGTGGCTTTTGTCATTTACTTGTCTTCTCCCCAGCTGAACATGAGGAGATCTAGCAGACTGATTGTGAGGATGGAAGAAACACTGCTATTAGGGCTGGAGTCAGAGGGGGATGAAACTTCCATAGCTGCTATAAATTGGCTAGTTTGGGACTGTTTTTTTCTTTTTCTTTTTAAAATATAAGATAAAACTATTCACCTTGCCTAAGCCAAGACACTTTTTGTGGTGACTTTTTGTTTGTAAGAAGCCTAAACCAGGCACAGTACATTTAAAGTCACAAGATTGCATGAGATCAACCAGGAAGTGAATGTGAATAAGAGTGAAGAAAGCTGAGGACAAGCCTTGGTGCACAGCAGTATTTGAGGACTGAGAGGTGAGAAGATTCCAGCACTGAACACTGAGACGGAGCAGAGGAGAGCTCAAGGAAGAGAAGCCTGAGGACTGACTGCTGGATTTAGAATTAGTGACACTGAGAATTGAGGATGGAGGGAGTGGTAGAGAAGCAGAGTTGTTTGAAGATCAAATACATTAGTACATATATGAAAATACATAATTATCTGCTTTAAGATCATTTTAAAAACTGGCAGATCTCGTAAGTAATAAGTAGCCCAAACTGAAACTACATCTGGGGGACTTATTGATCCCTATACCATCCTCTGTGGTATTTTTATTCCATTATATTGATGTCTTGTTTACAATTTCTGATATTTGTCTTATTTGGTTTTGTTTCTTTGTGATAGCCTCAAAAATTTTCTAAGTGTCAAAGAAGGGATATAATGGTTAAAAAAGAAGAAGAAAAAGAAAAACAGGAAAGGCAAAGTTAAGAACCTAGTATATACACCATTATCATTCTTCTTAAAATTCAAATGTAGAGAGTAGACATTTTCCATGGCATTAAATGTTTTACTAAATCATGCTTTTAATGGATACGTAGATTTTTATCATCATATGGATGTATCATACATTATCATTAGCATAAAACTAGAATATTTGTAAGAGAAGTGAAGTGAAAGGGTGACGATGAAAGAGGTGTGACCTGCTGGCCACTCCAAGATCAGTGTGTTGTATAATTCTGTCTAGAATTCCACATGTCTTGCAACACAGCTTGTTAAATTTAGAAGAGCTCTGTAACTATAGAGTTTTGCTAAATGATTTTCTAATTTTGAATAATTTTCTCTAGGATTATATGCATATTGTCCCCAGTTTAATTGAATTTAGTACAATGCAAATGCTCTTAGAAAAGCCAAATTAACTTAGCCTCATGTTCTGCCAAGAAATCTCAATACAGTAGCTTTAGAATCCGGTTCCTCAAAATACTTATCGAAGAAGGCAGAAAATTCATCATTTAGAAAACAAAAATCCACAAGGAACTTCATGCAGGTGCGAAGATGATATTATGTAGTTTACATGTGAGATGTCTTTCCTGTTCACATAGGTCATCTCTGAAAACTGACCCCCGTTGCTTTATCTTCCCCAAATCCCCTGTTCTACAAGTTTGGACACAAGCCCCACCTCTTTCCTTATGCTTTCTCATTAACTACAGGTAGCATTTATCATTCTATTTTCTGACCTAGCACGTGGCATCACATATTTTGGTATTATATTTTACACTTCTATACTTCATCTTTAACCTGTTACACCTGTGTAAGTCATGTCACCACACTGACGCTCTCTTGCTAAAGTATGGCAAGGCCTCATCGTTATTGATGGATATAAAAATGGTGTTCATATTCGTGTTTTTATTTTTTTCCTGTTTATTTTTCAAGTTTTGATAGAAAAATCTCCATATGATAACCCACACATTAATAATTTTTTATTAAGAATCTCTAAATTATTATTTTTGAGTTAAAAAAAGAATCAACCATTCTCAAGGATTTCATTTTTTTCAAACCTTCAATCACTATGAGAGAGAGACAGAGAAAGGGACAGAGATAGAGAGGATACATAGCAGGGATTGACATCATATTTTCCTAAATTTTTCTCAGTGTAAAGTCTGAAAATCATCATTACATGATTTTTTTTTTTGCATACTACTCCTAGTGTGCCTAAATATGCCAGCATATTATTGGGAATGCTAAATATTAAATCACTTTGTCATTGTTCTTAGTAGTTTGGTAGCTGATAATATTGTTTCAACATACAGAAATATCTGTTCTCAATTTATTATCAATTTTATTAGTAGAACAGTGTACATTATTGGTTCTTTTTGATAGTTCACATTCTTTTTTTCTAGGTTTTAGCTCCTCTCTATTAAGAGTAACCTAATGGGATCACAGCTTAATTTTGGACAATATTTTCTTTTCTTTTTAATAAAAGAACCTCATTTCCTACAGTTTGTTTCACTTAAGGTAACAGAAGCTAGTTAACACGGGGGGATTCATAAAGTAATATATAATATATTTATATGATAAGATTTTGAAATTTCTATGTATCCATTAAAGCAAATTTTGTAAACCATTTAATGTTATGATTTTCCCTTTTATGACATAAAAAGGGGATACAATATGGTGTTTTAATAAGATTATAAATTTATAGATAAATGTAGATTTAAAACATTTATTAGGACATAATGCTTGGTTTTGGATGTTTTTCGAAATTTCTAAAGTTTGCACAGTGTATAAGCACTATTTTTGTATTTCAAAAAATCTTACTAAAAGATATATAAGATGAAACAAAAAAAATAATTCAAAAGACTAAACAGTTCTGGATCATTTAATTTTAGAAATAATAGTCCTTACTATCTCTGAATCTGATCATCTGGGTTTGATTTTTAAGTACAGAGCAGAATATTGATTTCCCAGAGATTAAGTTTGAAATGTATGTGCAGATGGTATAAGCCCCAGAGACATTTGTTTCCTCAGGCACCCTTGTGTCTGCTGCCAAGACAGTGCCAACCCACTATTTTTAAGTAAAGTCCATACATCACTTTCACATGGTGATGTCACATGCACACTTGATCTCACTAAGACCACCTCTGACTAATTACATTAAGCTTCAGTGAACCATGGAAATGTTACACACATGAGATGGCACACTCAGAGATATATGTTGACTTAACATCAGCAACTGACAAACAAGGCTCTGGTCTCAGGACACCATATGGAGTAATGAGGTGTTACTTGGGATTTGGTGAAGCAAAGGCTGCATTAGGCATTCCATGAAGCATGACTGATTCATCCATGTAGAGACAAATCTTATTTTGAGCCTATATTTTACTTTCTGCTGAGTGTCTGAAAATCAGAGAGTGTGAAAAAATGCTCCTGAGAGTTGAAATTCAATGTAGAAAATGGTACATAAATAAAACTCCATGCAATCCATGGGCAATTTTGATGATACAGAGCACTCTTGCTAATGGTTCCAAGATTTAAGACCCAAGCTGTGAAAAAGCATTTTCTAGAATGGGCCCTTGGCTTTGATATTCCCTTTCCATCCCAGCGGACACAGTTCTAATTTACTGATCATCAGGAATTCATGATATGCAGTTCTACTTTAAGTATCAGTCTCTAATTGGCAGGAGGGACTTTACGATACAGAGTCCTGTATGCCTGAATTTTCTATTTCTAGACAGGAAACTAGATAAGTATATGCACTTATTTAGAGCTTTATGAAACTACTTAAAAATATTTTGGAAAATCTGTTTTCAAGGTGAGTTTATTTCATCATTGTAATGGATACAATAGCATGATAGGTAGTTTTTTCATAAAGTTACATTCATTTTATTTTTAATTTAGTAAGACTCTTCTCTACTGAATGAGGTTCTAAAATATTATCTCTTTTTATATAGAACTTTTCCAGAAATAAGCTACTGTTATTCAAAAATATCTCATGTTTAGCCTGCCGAGTATCTTGTAATAATGAACATTTTCCTTCAAAAAGTTTGTATCTTTGGAATATTCAAGATATTAAGAAAAGTGACAAATAGACTAGATAGTGTCATCATATGAAAAGGATTCATTTTGATTAGAACACTTGGTCCATGTTGCAAAATGTTGATATCATAATAATTCCCCTGCTTTACTGAGCACCTAAGTAGTCCATACACTGAACAGGCACTTTATATAGGTATTATTTCTATCAATAGAGTTCTACCGTGTGTGTGTGTGTGTGTGTGTGTGTGTGTGTGTGTGTGTGTTTGTGTTCAACTTGAATGAGATCTAAAGTAGTTTCACACAAACACATGCAAACACTGAATTTCCAGATTTTTTTGGATAACCCTCAGCCCATCTTTCCCCATGGCAACAACCTGCTGCAGATAAGCAGCTGACCTGTTTAGGGGGAACATGTCCTGTCCAGTTCACCATAGTCTCCACTACTCGCTGGGTGCCAGAGCCAGTCAGCCTCTACTATGAAATTTAGATTACTTTCCTGGTCCTATAGGTAACTGAATTTGTGATTTCCTGTTGTGCATTGCATAGCACCAGGTATTTCCTAAATGGACATAACCCAGCAGAGATTTTTAAAAAGCTCACAATTATGCTGCTTCAATATTATGTTGTGATATTTCTTTTTTGTATTTAAGGGGTACAATTTCATGTTATGCTTAACATTATCAAAAAACATTAAGGAATTCGTATTAAATCTGATCTATTTCATACACTGTGCCCAGATTTCCACAAGAGGTAGGAGAAAACACAATGCCAGTAAAAAGTCACTTTACAGTATTAAATTAATTATGACTCAGCTTTTACACGTGGTTGTGATGAAATAGCAGATGAAATTTGCTGTAGGGGAAGCATTTCTCCAAGAGTAAGGCACTCAGAACGGCAATGGGATACCAGGAGAAGGAGGAATATATGGTCACCAAATGACAGCAGTTGCTCTAATCTTCTCTAAACCACAGTCTACCAGGGTTTGTTTGTTTGTTGCAATATATTTTGATAATGATGGACCACTGCATATTTAAACTCCTGGTTAATAACATTTTTCAGGTTTGAAGAATCTCTTTTGTTATTTGAATAAAGATAACTTGTTTTCTGGAACAGAAATTTAACATTGGATAACCTTGTTTCAGCTTTCACTTGAAGGGATGACTAAAATATTGTTTTAGTTTTCAAATGAACTTTACTGTCTAAATATTCCAGATACAGAAGATTATTCAAATGTTAACTTAGATATATATAAAGTTTGAGTGACACGTTTTAATAACTGAAATGTTCCAAAATCTCAAATCTTGAAAAAAGATTAGAAGGGATTAGTAAGGATTTTTATTTCTTTGCTTTGTCATCACCCAGATAATGCACTAAGATATTGTGCGTGTAAAAACCCACACAAGCTTAAAATGAAAGGAAGAATGTTTTATGAGGCTCTGTAAAGTAGTTATATAAGAAAGTATAAGTTATTTAGGTTTGTTAAACAGCATACATTGCAGATTGCAGGTTCAGGTTTTATATGAAGACATTCTCTTTGCCGGTGTAGGTTTATCCTCATTAAAACTAGTGGGTGCTTAATCGATTGGAACTGATAAAGGTAGTGATAGTAATATGATGTAGGAATTAATCTTTAAAAAACCCCACACAATTCTCATGTTTACTGCTCAGGCATTAAAAAAGCTTAAGTTGGTATTGTTCTAAGAAAAGTCACACATTTAAGTATTGTACACTTTTTTCTTTCCTTCACCCTCATACTGTGGTTGAAAACACTGTATTTGTTCATGCACTAGCCAAACTATATCAGCTTCTGAGCTTCATTTTGCCTCATAAAATAAATGGGAATAAACGCATATTCCTGGTCTAAAGCACAGGGTGGGATTCATAGAGCTGGCAAATTCCCTTAAATAATTAGGTTTATAAATTGTATTTTCAATAGTCAATAAATACAGCCAGTTCCAAAAATATGTTTTTATTCTGGAGCTAATGATGGCTTCATACACATTTAAGATCACAGATTGAGCTGCTCTAAAATTACAATTTTTTTTCCCTTGAAAACCACCTTTGCCTTTTTCTACTAGTACCCAGAAAGCACAATTCTGTAGATCCCAGATCTTCCTTGCAATGTTTACTCATTGTTTTTTTTAGCAGTTAGAATCCTGGAGTAAATGCAACGTGCAAACCACCCCCTCACCAAAACAAAACAAACAAAAAAAATTATGTGCAGAAAAAAATGCAGTACTCATAACAGAGAACTAAAAGTAATAGATAAATCAAACTATTAAATTCTAAAGTTCTAATAACTTAGGACCAAAGAATATAATAAACTATTATACCCAAGCCTCCCATACTCTAGCATATACATCTTATACTAACTTACCACATACTTTTAAAATACTTTAAATTGCCTCCCAAACAGTATAATGTTTGATTTCCCCTACATAAAGTGCATAGCATGAAGAATGGTCAAAATAATTTGATTAAGGCAGATATTATCATAATAGAAAGGTTAAAATGTCAGTCCACTTAACAAGGAGAAAAATAATTTTCAGAGCCACACTCATTCTAATAAAACAGAGCAAGAAGTGAATATTTTATGTGAACAATCCTTTTCCAATCTAGTATACATACAGATTATCAATGTGATCTGTACACAATTCACAATGTTATAATAAAAATATTATTTAAAATGCACAATATGTGCCAGACATTACTGGATAACTTACACATCAACCTATTCTGTCTTCACCATGAATATGTTTTATTATGATAATTTTGGAGATGAGGAGACTGCAGGTTAAACCAGTTTCAGTAAATTCACCAGCTCTACAGCTATAAAAGAGTACAGATAGAATTCAAAACCCAGTTGTATCTGACTCCACAGTTCACGCCCTCTACATCAATCTTAACAAGTAAGAATCATCCACTGAGGAAGAACATGATCTCCAACATATAAATTTCAACATAATAAAAAAGGTAGAAAAATGAGATATTGTAGTGCAATATATAAATATGTATTTTTACACTTAACACAAAAAAGCAACAGTAGAATGATGATTTAAATTTTGTAATGCTTTCCAAAAAATTTTTTTACAGTTGCATTTTAACCTTATAATTAAGCTGAGGAGAGAATTAATTAATTTGTTCAATTTTGGAAAACATCTTAATGTGATGGACTCATCTGTCCTAAAGTGAATTTGTCATTGATTCAACTACTTATGTTTTAGAAATAAACACTTTTATGTTTTAGAAAACAAATAAAAATTACTTAAATCATAATACCACCAAGCATTTTTACATGATGATTGCTTTGTTAATTGTACTAAGCAATGTTTGTTTCTATTTTTGTTTAGTCCTCCCAGTAAATGTCAAGGGCAAACTTAGCTACTTTTACATAGAAAAGATTTTGAAAGTAAAATTTTAAAAGACTGAAAATCCAACTTTTCTAGAAACCAAAAATTTTTTTGAGCCTGAATAAGAAAATAATATGCCCAATACTCAGTTTAGTTTCATTCTCTGATTATGTGGATTAGCAGCTACTGAATGGATAAGGATGTAGTCCTCGTGAGCTTGGTCTACGTGACCTAGATATGAGACTACTGCCTATTATCCTGATGCACTGAGGGCAGAATTAGTGCTATTTTAGTGTTTGTAGACCTAGTGTCTTGCACCTAGTAGGTACTCAGTAAATATTGATGGAATGAGTGAACAATAAATGAAAGATACCACAGCCTTTTATTTCTCCATAGATGGAACTCACCACAGAGTAAGTTCTGTAGATTTAAAAACAACAAACATTCTGTTTTAGGTCCTGTTTTGAGGGAAAAATAACAAAATGTGTTCCTAGCCCTCAGTATGTTATCTAGAGAAAGATGACATAAATACTTGCAAACTTGAGTGGTCCCCCTAAAATGATCTATTTAGAAGTTCTGAAAAGTAATTGTAGAAATATTACTTGGTAGTATACAATTTATTGCCAATGGCTAAAAGTTGTCTTGCTATAAAAGCTCAGTGTCTTAGTAATCAGTTCAGGCTGGATTGGCCATGGGAAGCTTCTAAAGAATTAGTAATGGATTACTAGTTTTGAAGAATGGATATAGTAAGTCTAAAAGAAGAGGACAGGGAATGCCATTCTGGTTGATGGAATGGTAACCAAAAGTGCAATGTTAAAAAACATACCAGTTTTATTTTGGAGGCTCTCAATAAATCAGTTTAGGGAATGTGTACTAGTTGATAAGGCTAAAGATAAAAATAGAAACAAGTTAGGATGAATCTTAAATAAAAGATTATTAAAACAGTCATTTCTTATATTTGGTTTGGACTTGAGAGCAAGATATATATGCTCTATATTGATATATACTATATACATATATACTATATTGCCATTATAGTACTCAGACTTCGTATCCAAATTCATTGCATTGCTTTATTCCTTCCTCCTTTACTTTTTGTTTTCCAAAATAGTCTACTCTCAATTTTCTTTCAGAAGTAGACCTAGAAGTAAAGTATTAGCATTGTATATTGAGGGAGAATAAGAAGATTCCATTATAGAGGAGAATTGTTGCTCATAAGAAATATGCTACATGCAAGAAAAATAGCACTACCAAAATATAATTCAGTGACAAACACAATAAATGTATGACAATAACATTAATATTGCTAAGGTCATAAAAAATTTTAAAAAAAGAACAATAAGAAAAACATCCCACTAGAGATTATGTTAATCAAAATTTAGAGAACAAAATGAACCTTTTGAAATCAAATAACTATATGCATATCAGATTTATATGCATTGTTTTAACTGTCAGTAACAACCTGACAGGAAAAAAAGGGAAAATTAATGATAGCATATCATCAAGGGACCTAACGTCTAGGGTGTTTCACTTGTAAATAACCAGCTAATATAATTCAGTCAACATGGGCAAATTCATTAATATTCCAAGCTATCCCAAAAGGAAATGTCATATACAACAATTTGTTCTCATGTCCTTTCCCTTAAAAAATACTAATTGAAAAAAAAAAGAAATTTCTCTGATTAGTTCTTTGTGAGCATTATGACTAAGATTTGCTTGTATATCAGGAAAGATTTAAAATATTTCCCAGCATTTATGTGCTTCTATTTTTATTAAAATGGGTCCAAGAAAATTCTAGTAGCTTTGAACATTTGTCAGGAATCTTCAAACTTTCTAGCAAGTAGCTGATTACCAGTTATAAATATAAAGAATGACAGTCTTTGTATGTATTTTGCCATCATAAAAATATAATATATAGGATGTCAGCTAGCCTATATAGATACATACCTATGCACACACACAACTGATTGACAAATTGACTGACGAAATTTTCGTTACAGTTTAGCCTGAACAAAACTATGTTGTAGGCTCAGATGACTGTTGGTATTTGAATTACCAGGCTTTCCCCTAAGATTCCTAGTTCAAGATTAATCTACTATGGCATCAGACCTGGGCCTTGGCTCTTACTCTAACCCTTGTGCTAACTCTTGCTTCTGCCCAACATGTGCTTGTCAACAAGTTATGCCTTCTACTGGACTGAATCTTTCTTTCTATTGTTTCATAGCACTTTGATTAAACCACTCTAAATTCCCGTATGTATTTTCTTATACTATGTCCAAAGATTTGTGTACTGTATTACCTTATGTTAGAATTACTAGTGTAAGATATTTTGTCCAAAGTAAATTGTGAAATCTCTTTCAGGAAGAAACCACAGTGTTTTGTTTTGTTTTGTTTTGTTTGTTTAATTGCCAACAATTTGTATTAAAAATGGCAAAAAACTAATTTAGTTTTTTAAATTTTTCCTTAAGTTCTTAACTAATCAAGTAATATTTTCCTTACTAAGGGCACTTTTGTTTTTCTGCATTGCAACAAGCACAATTTGCAACTACTTTAAGTATTTATATATATATTTTTGAATGGCTCTCCTATGCTACAAATTACAAGAGATCAGAGACCATGTTGTCTCTTTACCCTCGTGTACCTTTTCACATTTAAATCTTGCAAAGCACACCTTCTTTTTGCACGGGACCTCATAAACTGTTGACTGAATTTAATTAACCATATAAATGTAAAAAACAGAGGTAAATTCAAGTCTCTAAGGGGGTGAGAGAAATTAATAAATAACCAGATGACTGTGGCAAGTGTTATAATTCAGGTGTCAGGGCTCAGCACAGCACAATTCCTGGCACATAATCCCATCATTAATTGTGCAATTGTGTACTAAAGGGAAAGAAAAAAAGAAAGAAGGAAGGAAGGAAAGAAGGAGGGAAGGAGGGAGAGGAGGACTTTCCTTATCCTGGTATACACAAACCATAAAAATTTGAAGCTACCGACTGTGTCTTGGTAAATTGTCAGTCAATCTTGTCTGTGATTTTGCCCCAGAAATATGATACATACATATAAACATTAAAGTTTGCATAGCATTTAAGGAACTATAGGATGATAATCCCAAGTTAAGTACATCTTTCTTGGTATTATTACAATTAGTGTTTTGTAGCACAGTAGCACACTTTATTTGAAAATAATTCAGAGTAATTTTCAACTCAAATGAACTTTAAAAAATATATCTTTGCTTTTGATTTTTTCTCTATAAAATCCCCAAAGGGATGAAAAACTGGTGAAGATATTATGTACATCAGTAATTGCTTTGTCACTCTGTCAATTCAGGTTAGTTTAACAAGCATGCATTGCTCATCTACACGTGCCTCCACTGCCCAAGGCTGCAGATGTTCAAATATGACCAAAGCACATTCTCAAGGATCTCACCGCCTACTTAGGTGGTGGTTATATGGTTGTAGTTGCAGATTTTTTCTTCCTCTTTCCTCTCCTTCTTTTCCTCTCTCCCCTCCTCCCTCTCCTGCTTCTCACCCTTGTAGGTTTCTTCTCCTTGTACGTTTTGGTAAATCTAATAGCTGGTGAAGTGAATACATTCCTTTACCAAACATGAGTAGTTTAAGTCTGACAGTCTCATTTGCAGTGAAATATCTGTAGAGTTATAGCAGTTTTCAAATTATTCTACCCAAGAATTTAAAGCTTCAGCTACCTAAAAGTTTTCTAGTACTACATGTCCTAAAATATTAATGTATAAATTATAAGTGACCTAGAAGAGACTTTGTTTACCATCATTTTACAATGTGATCTTAGGGAATGCTCAAAAGTGTGCACACATGTGTCTGTGTGTATACATATATACATAGATTACATACATTCATCTTCTTGACGTGCACAGATTTATATGCAAAGCTACGATTAACATTAGTGGAATTTATATATATACACAAATGATTATTCTCTTCTATTTACTTGGAGCCCCTACTTCTAGTGTTTTCAATATTTTTTAATCATCACTAATATTCAGTAAAGACTTTTAAGCTGTCTCTACAATCAAAGGATCTGGAAAATCTACTAGATCCAATGCATTCAGATGCATTTGTTACATCCTACAAGTATGCAAGTCAGTATACACCATGTTTTAGTTCTCTCATTTGCTTCATTTATTTCTGGTTTAGTTTTCTTCTTTCTTTTTTTCAATTTTTATATTATTTGTTTTGATATATAAATTTAAGTGTTAATGGCAACTCAGCTTGTTGTTTGTATACCTCTGGTAAAACTGCATACATTTCCCATTTTCTAAATACCTGAGGTTTCATTGCCTTTCTTTCCTACTCCTTGTAGTTACTACAGAGAAGGGCCCTGCTATGTATGGTCTGAATGTTTATGTTCCTCCAATTTATATATTGAAATCCCAAACCCAAAGACAATGATATGAGGATGTGGGGCTTTGGGACGTGCTTAATTCATGAGGGTGGAGCCCTTATGAGTGGGATTAGTGCCATATAAGAGAGGCTCCTGAGAGTTCCCTAGCCCCTTCCACCATGTGAGGATACAGGGAGAAGTCCGCAATCTAGAGGAGGGTCCTCACCAGAACCCAACCATGCTGGGCCCTGATCTTGGGCCTCCAGACTCCAAAACTGTGAGAAATAAATTTCTGCTGCTTATAAATGCTCTGTCTGCAGCAGTTTGTTGTAACAACCCAAATAGACTAAGCCAGGCCCTTTCACAGGTGGTGACCTGTGAGCTATAATCTGTGCTGTCTGAGGTATAGTGGCCTGAGTCCTCAAAGGCTGGCAGTCAAAACCAGAGATTAATGTCGGTAGCCACCCAGGATACTGGACTGTTAAGGGCTGTCAGAAATCCTGCTCATGTCTTCCAGTTGAGCCAGTTGTGAAATAGCAACCTAAATGAATAAAAATAGTATTTTCAACTTGACACAGGACATGAATCTTACAATTTTTGTTCCCATGAAAGAGACAAATTTATATGCTGGGGAAAAATAAAAAATATAGTATATAGTTTAAACTAGAATATGTTTTATTAAAATAAATTAAATTGCTCCTCAAAGTGTTCTCTGAACCAAACTGAAGCAAATTGGTATACCTTATATGTTTTGAGTTCCTGTTTTATTTGCTTCTACCTTTGCTTCGTAAATTTAGAAGAACTCTTCATTTACCCCTCTTTTTTCCTTCCTAGTTAGTGTCACTTACAGTGAGAAAGTGCCTAGTAGACTTGACTGAGAAGTAGTAGAAGAATATATATAATTATTGTAATGCTCTTTTCAATAGCTTTTTCTATAGCTTTATCCACCCTGCCCATTCTTTAAAATCTCTGACATGCATCAGTAATTTAAAAATTTACAACTTGGAGAAACAAAATAAATACTGTAATATTCTCTCTTGTTCTTATATATACCATAACACCATTCCATTATAAGTTTACCCGAAATCCTACTATATATGAATTCACTTTATTTTACTTTGTCAAGTACATATCCATTGTATATTCTTATGTAGGTATTGACTGATGTAGTATGAGACTAATGTATATTATCAAATATACAATGTATATTATCAAAACTAAAGAAATGTATATTATCAAAACTAAAGAAAAATACTGCATAACCTCTTACTGAAACTGTGAAACAGTAATCATGAGATAGTAAATATAAACAAAATTCTCAGTAAACATTAACCATTTTCACTATTGAAACAGTGTAAAATGTCATTTGCAATCCTTTAATTTAGCATGCAATCTATTTCTACACTTTTTAAGAATATATAAGCAATATCTATCTATCTATCTATCTATCTATCTATCTATCTATCTATCTATGTATTTATCTGTCTACACCCTCATAGTTCTACCTTTAAAAATAATAATACACAAGATGGAGGACCTCCAATATTTTAAGTGCATCAAAAAATATTTAACTGTTTAATATTAACAAGAGCTTCATGATATAGGTACTATTTTCATTCCCTTTTCCCCCTGTTTTGGAAAGTTAAGCACAGAGAGATTGAGTTTTTTCCTCTAAATCACACAGCAAATAAGCAGCAGACTTTATGTCCTAACTCTGAAGTTGTTAAGTTGTTGCTCTTAACAGGTGAGCATCACTGACTATTCATCCATCACACAGAAGTTTCAGAAGAATATTAATAAAAATGTGACATAATAATAGTAGGAAATGATGAAGTTAGCACAAAGAAGAACAAAAATAATTTTACAAATGTACATCCATCACCATGAAAACTTACACAAAGAGACTTCAAGCTACTTCAGAAGAAAATCTGTATTTCCTTCACACATGCCGAGATTTGAGCACCAATACAGTTTATAAACTAGCAAACATTTTTGAGGCCTCTACTATAAGGAAGGCACTCTGTTAGAAAGTCCTAATTGATATGCTTGCTTTGTTGAAGCCCCACCTACCTGAATCCTATGAGGCATTTTTTAACAATCATATTTTATGGGTAAGGGGATTAAGATTCACAGAGGTTATCCAAGAGTCTTTCAAGGTGACATACCCAGTTAACCATAGTATTGGAATTCAAATCTATATCTTTCTAACTCCACAAAGACACTAGAGAACTACTACAATGATAAGGATAGATTTGAAGATCTTACAGCTTTCTCACTAACCCCACTTCATATCACAGTAGTCAATTTATGACAAAATGAGATTACCATCTTTTCCTTAATATGATCTTATTTCTTTTTATGAAACTTACAACTACTTGATAATTTATTTTATTGTCATTTTTTTCTATTAGAATACAAATTGTGAAAGAGTGGGGAGTTTATTTTGTTCAAGGAATACATTCATGGATAGGAACTTAAGAAAATTATATTGTCGATGAAAAATTACAGTCAATTTAAGACAGAAATGGAAAATTTTATTCAAGCCAAATTTGAGGATTGTAACCCAGGAAGAGCATCTCAGAAAGCTCTGAGAACTGCTAATTAGAAATCAAGGCACAGTTGTATAAGTTTTTTGAGACAGAGGGCTGTACATCAAATGACATATTATTGACAGTATACTTAATCCAGATCTAAGCGTCATCCTGGTGAGTCATGTAACACCTTACAAGATCAAGAAGGAATGCTATCTCTTAAGAATTTGTCTTATTGATGCTTGGAGGATGTTCCTCTTTATGAAGCAAGTATTCCTGCCAATGGGGAAGGCTTGATCGATGCATACTGCAGATACACAATGCACAGTCCGGGGAGACAGAAGGCCAAGGGACAGAGATAATTTTTAATGTTCAAATTTTTCTTGTCTTGCCATAAAATATGAATTTTATCTCACAATATTTAGGCAAGAAGTACATGAGTGCTAATTATGAAGACAGAGGTTTTAACACCTGGTTTCCATTTCAAAGACAACCTTAGTTCTTTGGCTGATATCTGCTTGAAAAAGAACACCCCACTTTATAAAATAAACAAAAGATTTCTTGAAAATAACTTTTTTATGTTTTACTGTAAAATTAATGCATTACAATTACTTATCATGCAGTGGAATAAGTGAAGTTATTCTGATATACAGAAGATAAATATCATATTCCTAGAAAGATAATGATATATCTTTTTGCTTTTTTAACTTTGCATCTCATAGAAATGGTGAAAAAAAGCACACACTGAATGGTACAGTAATCTGCCAGCACTGCACATGTTAAAAGCAGAGAACCTGGAGATGGGTGATACCAGTTTGGAGGTTACGTACAAAGATGAGGAAGTCTTCAAGGAATATAGATAGAGAAAAATGAGTATGTTCATAATAGTTAAATGGTTACAAACATGACCAGGTTCTTAACTCTCATTCTATGTACACTTTTTAAATGTATTTTTATGATTCTCCAGCAAGAAGTGAAATCTATGTCCTTACTCTATGAATGTGAGTTAGCCTGTGACTTTCAGCAGAGATGATGGTGTGTGAGTTACAAACTGAGGCCTCAAGAGTCCTTGTGTGCTTTCATTTACTCTTTTACAATGCTATCTCATCTGTGTGAACAAGCCAAGGCTAGCCTGATGAAGGAGAAAAGTCACAAGGATCAGAGTCTTCTTCGACAGCCCAATCCAGACCCCAGCCTAAGATTTTAAAGCCTCAGCAAACCCCCAGTCAACCGTAAGTGATTGAGCTCAGACTCAAATAGAAAAAATAGCCCATCTGACTTGCAGACTAGTAAGTAAAGAAATGTTACTATGGGATGCTGGAGGATAGTTTATTGCATGGTGTTACTGTAATTAATATCTGATTCGCTAGTGAAATATCACTAGAAGTTGTTCTTTCAGTGTTCTAGCTTTGTCATTAACAGAATGAATGTAAATAAATGAGGCTGCTTCTCCTTCTTCACTTTTATAATGCCAAAAAAATGGAGGAATATTTATTCAGATGACTTCTAAAACCTCTTTGTTCTCATATTCAAGGGTTCTAGGAAATTGAGGAAGTTGAATTCTGGAATACAATTCATAAATTTAGCCCTTTAAAAGTATACTTTTTTATCTTAAAAATATTGATTAGAGAGACTATTTCATTACTAACATATCATTTCTCATCTCTAGTGTTTACAAATAAAAGCAATGAAAAAAATGAGTCTTGTCACTGGAAGGTATCTGCCAACAAAAACATCAAAAGACTCTAAAAGCAAATGAGCTGATTGTTCAACCATGGGAAAAACAAAGTCGAACTAAAACATTGGAAGTACATTCAAATGCTTATGGATGAAAAAAAATGCAGCATCCAGGCAAAGGATATCAAAGCCCTAAGAAATTATATAAATATATTTGGCTCTTATAGAGATCAAAACAAATACATAGAATTATAAAAAATAATATTGGTCTTCTAAAAGAATCGTAAAGAGTCTTATGTGTGATTTAGGACACAACATATTAGCATAATGTCCTTCTGGCTCCTGAATAAAAGGAACTTTTATCTCTTAAAGTAAGTGAATCATAATGTATATTTATCTGAGTCATATTTTCAAAATTAAATCCACAATACTCTCTAAGCATTAATAGTAAGTGAAAGGGATAGACATAACAACAAATTCTGACAAAGGGAATTTTATTTTGTCTTGTGGGCTTTCATTTAAGCTAAGTGACTGAAAAGCTAATTTAACTGATAAAATTATGCTAGGACAGAGATTACTGACTGATAGTTCTAACCTTCTATGATAATGTTTTTATATTTTTATAAGACTTTACAATATTTCAACCCAAAGGAATAAACACCTATAGGAGAAATCAGTAAGACCGAACTTGTGAGGTAATGGTATTGCCTACTCATCCCACACCATGACGAGCCTCATTGTGGAGAAACCTCTACCTAAACACAGAAAATAACATGAATAGAAACAAATGAAGTTGCTTCTACACTTTAATTATACTGATTGATTGACTTCTAAACCCTTTTTTCCCCTAATTGTTTGCACTTTTTGAGGTCTTGACAACCACTAAGCCATTAGTGAGCCATATAAGTCCATGTTTCCTGCAGCATATGCACATCACCAATCTACTTATTCTTTCTGCCAAATAAAACGTTGTATCATTTCTTGCAGAAGTTAATAGTTCAACTGCTGTCTTACTCAGAGAGGTAGAAATATATATATTATAACATATAATACATATTTTATGTATACATAAAGTGTTTATCAATCTATCTAAACTAATCTAAAGTCTAGAAAGTAACAGGAAAAAAATTCAAACTGCCTTAAACAACAAGCTCATCTAATTTGAGGTCCAGAGATAGATCAAACCTCAATCTTTGAGTCAGTCAGTGGTCCAACAATGCTATGATCTTGGCTTCATTCTCTTAGGATCATTAGCTGGCAAGACTGGTTCCCCTCTGCTCATAAATCACTGGAATGAATGGCAGTGGGACTAGATGCTTCCTTATTGGTTTCCCTGTGATTGGGTGTTCACACAAGACTTAATAACTTTGTCCAAGTGAGTAACAAATGTAATTAACTTAAGCATAGGTTTCTGATCTATCATTTACAAAGGGTTTGGAATTACTATAGTTAGTTTAGCTATACCAAAACTCAGGTCCTATGGACG
This sequence comes from Camelus bactrianus, assembly GCF_048773025.1. Lineage (NCBI taxonomy): Eukaryota > Metazoa > Chordata > Mammalia > Artiodactyla > Camelidae > Camelus > Camelus bactrianus. The sequence continues at coordinate 43,503,138 of NC_133539.1, forward strand.
GTATATGCATTTTTCCTGACACACATGGGCTGCATTAAAAAATAGATAATTGAACAAAATCTAAATTCTGTCATGAAGGAGGAAGGTAAGGATGGATGAAGGGACAGACAAACAATTACTACTATAAAGATATTTATCTTATAAGTCTGAGAAAAGATAACATAAGTGTTCTCAAATATTGAAGAGCTGCAGTCTGAAAATTGATAACATACAATTAAAGTTATATCTGATTTCTAGACAGATGAACATGACTATCATACAAAGAAAAATCATTACACTCAACTAAATGATTGTACTAACTGATCTATATGTTCAACCAAATTACATTTCTTATGACTTTCTATACAGATATTTAAGAAAATTACATTTTACTAAAATGTTAACTTAGATTAAATTTCTTAGATTTAAAAGTAAGATAAAACATCTAAACAAAATAGATACAAATCTATGTGGAATTACTGTTACATACATGCCTACAAATCAGTAGTTACACTGCTGCTAATATTTGAATCATTACATTTGCCACTCTTAATTATTATCTCTGACTTTAGTTAAACCAAAAGAGAACCTGCTTACATCACAACCATGTGGGATTTATTCCAGGTATGCAGGACTAACCCAACATTCAAAAATCAATTAATACAATCCATTACTTCAGTAGATAAAAAGAATTATCACATGATCATATTGATAGATGCAAAAAACCTACCCCATTCACAATGAAATCTCTAGGAGTAGAGGAGAAGTTCCTCAACTTGATAAAGAATATGTACAAAAAAGCTATAGCTAACATCATACTTAATGGTGAGAACCTTGAAGCTTTTCTACTAAGAAGAGAAAAAAAATAAGAATGCCTCCTCTCACCACTGCTTTTAACATTGTACTGGAAGTCCTAGCTAATACAATAAGAATAGAAAAAATAAAGACATACAGATTGGAAAGTAAAAATAAAACTATCTTTGTTCACAGATGACATAATCTTCAATGTAGAAAATCTGAAAGAACTGATGAAAAACTTCTAGTGCTAAGAAGTAATTATAGCAAAGTTGCAGTATACAAGGTTAACACATACAAGTCAATTGTTTTCTTATAAAATAGTGACAGACAAGTGAAACTTGAAATTAAAAACACAATGTGTATATCATCTACACTGGCACCCCAAAAATGAAATACTAACAAGTGCAAGATCTTTACAAGAGAAACTATAAAACTCTGATTAACAAAACCAAAGAACTAAAAAAATGACGATACATTCCATGTTCATGAATAGAAAGCCTCAGTATTATTATGGTATTTATTCTTCCCAATTTGACCTATAAATTCAATGCAATATCAATCAAGATTCCAGTAGGTTATTTTGTGAATAACAACAAAATAATTCTAAATTTAAATAAAGAGGCAAAAGACCCAGAGTAGTCAACAAACTGTTGAAGGAGAAAAAATTGGACTTTAAGACTGACTATAAATCTTCAGTAATCAAGACATTTTTTGACAAAAGAACAGATAAATAGATTGATGGAACAGAATAGAGAGCACAGAAATTTACCTACACAAATAATGATATTCGACAAAGGAGCAAAACAAAAACAATGAGAAAAAAATCTTTTCAACAAATTGTGCTGGAACAACTGGACATTTTTCATCTTAAACATAAATCCAAACACAGACCTTACAGCCTTCACAAAAATGAATTTAAAATGGATCTCAGGAACTAAATGTAAAACTCAGAAGTATGAAACTTTTAGAAGATAACATAGAAGAAGACCTACATGAACTTAGATGTGGTAATACCTTTTTAGATACAGCACAAAGACACAATCCATGAAAAGAAAAGATAAAAAGAAAAAAATGGTAAGTTGGACTTCATTAAAATTAAAAACTTTTGCTCTGTGAAAGACAACATCAAGAGAATAGCAGAGAAACCACAGATGGGGAGAAAATATTTGTAAAAAACACATCTGAGTAAGGATTGCTATCCAAAATATATAAAGACTTCTTAAAGCTCAGCAATAAGAAAACAACCTATTTGACCCTGAAAAAGTAGCAAAAGAGTTTAACAGATACCTCAGCAAAGAAGATGTACAAATGGTGCATAAGCGTATAAGCACAAAAGATATTTCATATCATTTGTCACTAGCAAAATGCAAATTAAAACAACAATGAGAGAAGTGGCCAAGATGGCAGGGTAGGAAGACCCAGCGCTCATCTCCTCCCACAGGCACACCAAGATATCAACTATTTACAAAGCATCTATGCATGAAAGAGATCTTAGGACTAGCAGAAAAGATCTTCTACAGCTAAAAGTATAAAGAAGAAACTACTGTGAGACAAGTAGGAGGGGTGAAGACACAGTATAGTCAAGACCCACACCCTGAGGTAGGCAACCCACAAAAGGGGTGATAATTACAACTGCAGAGGTTCTCCCCAAAGAGTGAGTGGTCCTAGCCCCCCATCAGGCTCCCCAGCCCAGAGTCCTGCACCGGGAAGACAAGCCCACAGAATGTTTGACTTTGAAGGCCAATGGGGCTTACTTTCTGGAGAGCCAGAGGAAAGTTCAAAATAGAGACTCCACTCTTAAAGGGTGCACGAAAATTTCACATGTTCTGGACACCTAGGGCAGAAGTAGTAATTTGAAAGAAGCCTGGGTCAGACCCACTTGCTGATCTTAAGGAGCCTCCTGGAGAGGCAGGAGGCAAATGAAATTCACCCTGGGGACTTAGACACTGGCAGCAGCTCATCCCACCATGAGAACACTCGTGCTGGTAAGCACCATTTTGGAATCCTCTTTCTAGCTTGGTAGTGCCAGGAACCAGCTTAGTCCACCAGCTAGTTGTCACCAGTCATGGGAGTCTCCAGGCAAGGCAGCTAGCTGGGCCCAGTCCACCAGCATGCCCTGGACCCAGCTCCACCCATCAGTGGGCCAACACTAGCCCTGGATCTTAGCCTCAACCACCAAAGGGTACCATCCCTAGGACACTGAGACCTGGCCACGATCACCCACTAGCCTGCACTAGCTCCAGAACCTGGCCTCACCTACCAGGAAGCCAGAATCAACCTATAAGCTACCTGTAACTTGGCCTAACCTACTTGTGGGCCAAACAACTCCAGGACCAGTAAGGCCCTGTAGCTAGAGACCCCAGGACATGGCTCCACATACCAGTGGGCTAGCACCAGCCCCAGGACTCTCTATGCTCTGGCCCCACCAACCTCAGGCCAACATCAGCCCTGGGACTACCATGACCCCATGGCCAGCTGTGTTAAGACCCAGCCCACCCAGTAGTAGGCAGATCCTGCCCAGGGACACCATGACACTTGCACCACCCAATAGCAAGACTATACCAGCTCTAGGACACCTTGGGTCCCTCAGTCAGCTAACCTGAGATCTGACCCCACCTACCTATTGGCCAGCACCAGCTCTGGGTCACCCTGCACCCTGAAGCCAGCAGTGTCAGGAACTGGCCTTGCCCAACAGGAATTGGACACAATCCCTGGGCCACCTCTGGGGCACAGATCACCCATCAGGAGGCTGAATCTAGGTCTGGGATCCCTGAATCCACAGCTAGCCACCCCAGGACCCAGCTCTGTGCATGAGTGGGCCAGCAGTAGCCCTGGGACACCTAGGGCTCCGTAGCTAGTCACTTTGTAACCTGGCTCCACCTACCAGCATGCCAGCACCTAGACTGGAACACCATTGGCCATGCGGCTAGTCACACAACGACTTGACTACACCCACCAGCAGCTAGCAGCCTCCACACAAGGCAAGACTTGCAATGAACCAGATGCGAGACCATCCACACCTAGCAGACTGCCTATAGTAGTCAGCCTGCCACAACCGAAGGGCTCACGCAGCCCACAAATAGCGCACCCCTAAAGCATATATTTCTGGTGATCAGAGGGGATTGTGCTACTGAATCCTATAGGCTGTTTCCTAAATAGGCTACTTCTACAAGAACAGGAAATGTAAACAACTTGCCAAATACACTGGAATAAAAACAGTGAATTAGGCAAAATGAGGGGACAGGAACAAAATAAAAGCCCAGAAGGAGAACTAACAGAAGTGGAGATAAGGAATCTACTTGATAAAGAGTTTAAGGTAATTATCATAAAGATGCTCAAAGAACTCAGGAGAAGAATGGATAAACAGAATGAGAAGTTAGAAGTTTTTAACAAAGAGTTGGAAAACAAAGAATCAAACAGAGCTGAAGAATACAATAACTGAAATAAAAAACAATACACTACTAGGAACCAACAGTAGATTAAGTGACACAGAAAAATGGATCAATAAACTAGAAGACAGAATAGTGAAAATCACTCAAGTTGAACTGAAGGGAAAAAAAATAAATGAAGATAGTTTAAGAGACCTCTGGGACAACATCAAGCATACTAACATTTGTATTACAGGGTTATCAGAAGGAGAAGAGAGAAAGAAAGGGACAGAGGACATTTCTGAAGACATAATAGCTGAAAACTTTCCTAACATCCAGGTCCAAGAAGCACAGAAAGTCCCAAACAGAATCAATCCAAAGAGGACCACGCTGCAATTAAAATGACCAAAAAATAAAGATAAAGAGAGAATATTAAAAGCAGTGAGGGAAAAGAAACAAGTTATATACAAAGGAAATCCCATAAATCTATAAGTTAACTCTTAATCAGAAGTTCTTCAGACCAGAAGGAGTGGCATGATATATTTAAAGTAATGAAAGGTGGAAAGCATTTCCTTTAAGATCAGGAACAAGACATGGATGCCTACTCTTGCAAGTTTTATTCAAAGTAGTATTAGAAGTCCTAGATATAGCAATAAAATAAAATGAATTGAAATAGGAAAATAAGATTTAAAACTGTTACTGTTTGCAGATAACATACTATACACAGAAAATCCAAAGACTCCACCAGAAAAACCCACTGAAACTCATTAATGAATGTGGTAAAGTTGCAGGATGCAAAATTAATATACAGAAACCTGTTGCATTTCTATACACTAGCAATGGACTATCAGATAGAGAAATAAAGAAAACGAGCCCACTTACAATTGCATCAAAAAGAATAAAATACTTAGGATTGATTCAAACTAAAGAGGTAGAAGACCTGTACTATAACACTGATGAAAGATATTGAAGATGAAAGACACAAATGGAAAAATGTACCATGTTGGAAGCATTAATATTTTAAAAATGACCATATTCCCCAAGACAATCTACAGAGTCAGGGCAATCCTTATCAAAATTCCAATGGCATTTTTCACAGACCTAGAACAAATAATTCTAAAATTTTATTGGAAATGCATCCCAAAGAGCCAAAACAATCTTGAGAAAGAACAAAACAGGAAGTATCATGCTCCCTGAGGTCAAATTAAACTACAAAGTTATACTAATCAAAAGTTTGGTACTAGCACAAAAACAGACATACAGATCAATGGAACAGAACAGAGAGCCCAGAAATGAACCCACACTTATGTGGGAAATAAGACTATAACAAAGGAAGCAAGAATATACAATGAGGAAAAGACAGCTTCTTCAATAAATGGTGTTAAGCAAACTGGACAGCTACATGCAAAGAATCAAACTGGATGATTTTCTCACCCCATATACAAAAATAAAATCAAAATGGATTAAATGTTTGATGTAAGAGCTAAAATCATAAAAATTCTAGAAGAAAACATCATCAGTGATTGTGTAATATCCTTGTACTCCAACAAATGACAACTAGATTTACAGTTATGATTTTGAAATGTCTAGAAATATTGTATCACTGTGTTGTACACCAGGAACTAACATAGTGGTGTATATTAATTATACTTCAAAAACAAACAAACAAATTCATAGAAAAAGAGATCAGGTTTGAAGCTACCAGAGGTAGGAGTGAAGGGAGGGGGAATTAAGATGAAGGTAGTCAAAAGTACTTATAAGATAAATAAGTACTAGTGAGGTAACAACATGATAAAGATAATTACCACTGCTCTATGTCATATTTGAAAGTTGTTACAAGAGTAATCCTGAGTTCTCATCACAATTAAAAAAATGTTTTTGCTATCTTCAATGGTGTATATGAGATGATGGATGTTCAATAAACCCATAGCGGTAATCATTTTTAAACTTACACCATGCTTCATGTCAATTAAATCTAAATAAAACTGTAAGAAAAACAACAGCAGCAATGAAATATCATGACACACCTACTAGAAAAGCTAAAATCCAGAACAGTGATGACACCCAATGGTGGTGAGGATGTGGAGCAAGAGGAGCAAGTTTTTATGGGAAAGTAAAAGCTAAGAAGCACAGCTGTCTAACGGAGGGCAAGTATCACTAAATTGTACTCAGAGAGGGCATGGTTCCTGTGTCTCAGTTATTGCTAATCACACGTACCTTATCACGGGTCCTGACAAATACTAGTGGCTTACTCCTTGTATGTGTGAACACATGCAAAATTAGTGAATAATTGCAAAAGAAAAAACGATCCCCAACATCTGGGGGACAGAGGATGTGGTAAAGCATTTAAAATGCATTTTATCTGGGTAACTGGAGAAGCTGTACTGCAAGAGTATTTCGATTATTTCTATATCAGAAAAGAGATAATTTGGAAGAAGTTTCCAGTTTCTCAACCTGTTCCCATAAATATCAGAAGATAAAGCTATTCAGGGTAAGACTCTTGATGGAATCTTAATCTGGACAGTATGTTGTGTCTTCATGTCACTACTAGCCACAGATTTATGGACTGTGACAAAATAATAACAACGGTGACAACAATGATAACTCACTGGGAGGAACAGAGAAGGCTTGAGTGGAGAAGTGGAAGCTTAGTTCAGTGGCCCAATAAATCATGGGATCTTCTTCTTAGGGTTCTTAGTGATTCCTATGCACATATACTATAGATAAAAAGAAAACCTGGTTTAATGTTATCAATCCTTGATGAAAATACTTATGTAGTAAAAATATTACCCCAACATAATTTAAATGTGAAACTGAAAGGTTTATATTTAACTTTAGAAAGAAAGGATACTATACCAAATAAATGTCTAATTTTTATTATTAAATTAAGTTAAATGGTCCTGACTTTTAAGATTTGTATGTTGTTATGTATCTAATTTAAAATAACAATATTCTAAAAGCTCCATGTAATCCCATGTAAATATGGCAAGTATCATGTGTTGGCTTTTAGAAGTAATTTAGATGTGACCATTTCACTTCTATAATCTAATACAAACAATCACCACTGTTCACCTAGACTAGGTTGATAAGTCTCCTAAGTGGCTCCATCTTTCCTTCTCTCCCTCCCATACACTCGATCCTCCAGACAGCAGCACAAGTCATAGTTTTAAAATCTAACTCATATATGTCATTCCAATGCAAAAAGGGTTCAGTGGTTTCTTGCTTTATTTAGAATAAAGTCCAAAATATTTTTCATGACCTATAAGGTCCTACACTGTCTCTACATTTTGTTATACAAATTTTATGGCATGTTTTACAGATTAATGTATTTTAACAGCTAGAAATTTGTTTTTCTGTATGATGCAGGGTAGAGATTGATTACTCTCTAAAGTAAATATATTTGTCTCACACCACTTAAATTTTATTGTTTTCCACAATTAATCTAAATCTATAAGGCCCCTGTAGAGTAAATCAAATCTCCATAATACCTTGGTGTATTCCTAGACTTTCTCCACTATTCCATTGATGACTCTATCTTACCTGGCAAAATAGAACTGTATTCATCTCTAAATATCTAAAATAACTGATTTCTGACTGAGACATTCTCCCAAACTTGTTCTTCCTCAAAATTATCCTGATTCTCTTAGTTGTTCTTTTTCATATCTGGATTAATTTAATTTAGAATCAGTTGGAAATTTAAAAATCTAGATGAGATTTTAATTAATTCATACAGATAAACAGGACAATAGATATATTTTTAAAAGTGAGTTTCATTTTTATAAATATGATATTTCTCAATTTATTTGGATCCTTTTAAATATTTTATTAAAACTTATTTTCCCATAATTCATGCACATTTTTGTTAAATGTATTTGTTGCTATGGCACATGATATTTACTATTTATTGCTGGTTTTTTGATAAGGGAATTGAATTTTATATACATGTTACATATAGCAATAGTACTAAAATTTATTACCTTTAATACATTTTATTTATATTGTGTATTTTTTTAGTGTAAACATTTAAATCTTTGTTTAAAATTGTAAATCTTTGTTTAAAAATGCCATATCACCTTTAACAAGATTAGCAATTTTTACTGGTACTACTGAGATCTCATGTCATATTCAAATTTTTCAAATATTATCAAAAATATCTGAATTCTAAAATTGTCTACTCATTACATACTGTCATATAACTTGTCTCTCTATAACTCAATGTTTCCCATAAACTGGAAGTTAGCTCTAGCTCTTACACCTAGATTTTACTTCTATGGACAAATAAGTGGTGATTAGTACTTCATATTGCATCACAGTAGAAAGCACATAATGTCTAATTGTTCCAGCCTTAGTCATGATAAGACTGGTTATTAAGTTCAGGTGTCATCAGGGGTATCAAAATAGTTGATGTTTAATACTGTATATTTGGTTACTCTGAAATATAATTTCTATAGGAGGGGCATAATAAAATGCTTGATTATTTCTTTCATTGATAATTTTTGGAGTAAAAAGTAGATATTCTACTTAATCTACAATTGTGATCAGTGAAGGTTATGCAACTCTTCTTGAAGAAGCAATACTAATTTTTGAATAATATTAATTATAAATGCTTAGCTTTTATATACAATAATTCAAACAGTTGAATTTATTATTTTTCTTTCTCAAGTTATTCCATTTTTTTGTCAATGAGATCCCCTTAATGTTGTTTGTTAAATTTTTTCATTGGTGTATGTACTCTATGCACAGTATAGACTCAATAGACAGTAAAATATTCAGATTGTAAGCATCTTATTCAATCAATTTTGACAAATGCAGACTCTTATGTAACTCAAAATCCTACAAAGACACTGAATAATTCTATCACTCAGTAATATCTCATCTTCTAATTTCCATTCAATTTCTTACCAGGAGCAAGGACTAGATCTAATTTCTACTTAGGTTAGTTTGACTATTCTAGAATATCATTTAAGTGGTATTATACAATTGGTAATTTTGTTTGTTTGTTTGGCTAACTTCATTCAGCATAATATTTTTGAGATTTATACATGTTGCTGGCATGAGGTCAAAGTTGAATTTTTTTCCCTTATAAATATATCCAGTTTTTCTAATCATGATTTGTTAAATAATTTTTTTCTTTCTGACAACTTTAAAATTACTGTATATATGTGGCATATTTCTGTACTTCTGATATTGTTATATTAATATATTGTCTATCCTTTTGCTAAAACAATGCTGTCTTTTTTAATTTCTGTGAAAGATGTCTTGGATAATGTTACTTTCATCTTGCCTACTCACACTCTAAGTTAGATTCTTGGTTCATTAATAATGTTCAGCCTTTCTTGTTGCCAAACGTGTACATTTAAGGCTACACTTTCCAATCAATACACTACTTAAGGTACATGTTGTAGTCTGATCGATTGCATTTTAATTATTTCTTTCTCTGCAATACCTCAGATCTCACTTTATTATGATTTCTGATTCTATTTTAACTTTATTTTGTTTATAACTATGTTTTTAATTTGGAAACATTAATTAGTATAATACCTTTTTGTATTCAATTTTAACAATTAAATTGTGGTTAGATAAATAATACAACTGATATTTACTCACTGGAATTTTATAAATGACTTATTGACTAACATATAATTCATTTCTGATAAAAATACTTTAGATGAATGAGTAAGATCTATTTTTTTGTGCAATGCTCTACTCTGATCAGTAAAAGGGTAGTTGCTTTAATACCTCTGATGATAAATTTGTCAGTTATTCTCATAACTGTCAAAAATTTTTATGTTGATATAAGAACAAATGTATTTATAGAATTACTATGTCTTCCTGGTTAAATGTAAATTTATTATCATAACATAACATGACACTATTTCTTCTTTCCCATTTTGTGAAATTAGAGCTTAATTCCATTGTTCTTAAAATAGGATCAGTTTCACTTTAAGGTTTTTCAAATGTCTCACTGTAAATTTTGTCAACTTTTTTTCTCAACTAGCATTAAAAATTTGTCAATATGACTATTAGCCTTCTGTATAAGAAATATGTTATTATTTAACTCTACCACTCATTCACATTTTATGGATAATGCTGTGCAATATTTTAGAATCACCTAAAATTTTTACTTCATAAATTAGTAATGTTAGTTATATTTATTCAATAAATATTGTTTACCTTTACTCACAGGTTTATCAGGTATTTTTTTTCCATTGTATCTTTTTTCAACTGGGTTCAATTTTCTTCTTAAAATATATCTTTTGGGGAATCTTTTAGCTAGGAACTCATACCTGAAATCTCAATCTCTCTCTCTCTCTTTGTCTCTCTTTTCTTTTCATCTGAAGATATTGTAATATGCTTTAAGAATCCATATTTTGGTATATAATTCTAAACTGACACTGATTCCATATTACAATTTTGAAAGTATTATTCTACAATGTCTTGACTTTATTGTTGTTCTTGACATCTCTTATTTTGATTGTTGCTCTTGTGTACTTAGCCCTCTTACTTCTTCTAGTTGCTTTTAAGATTTTTCTTTGTTATTTATATTCTGCAGTTTTACCACAATGTGTCCGGCTTAGTTTTGATTATTCTGAATTAGATTAGTTGTGCTTTTTGAATATGAAGGTATGTTCAGCAACACTAAAACAATTCTCTGATATGTTCTCTTCAAATAGTTCTCATTCCCTGGATATGTACACATCCCCACATACATGCTTGGTGTTCTAGAGCCAAAGACAGCCATAAAAAGACCAGCCTGTTCCATGTTGCTGCCAGACAGATCCATTTGTGACAATTCTCTGTCTGTGAGGCCTGTGAGGAACTTAAAAACTCATTTTACTCCCTCAAATGGCTGTTATAGCCTACTGGATTTCATAGGTCCTGTGGTTGCAAGGCAGTTGGTTTTCCAGGCTACCACAGAGCTGGAGAGGAGATAATAAAAGTAGTTGAAGGTGAAACACAACAAAGTTTGCTGCTTTTCTTCTAATTTGCAATTTTCTGATAACATTATGATTTTTTGAGAATCTTTTCAAGTACTTGTTTGCCATCTGTATACCTTCTTTGGTGAGGTGTCTGTTCATACCTTGTGCCCAGTTTTCAGTTGAGCTGCTTGTTTTTGAATTATTGGATTTTAACAGTTCATTGTATATTTCGGCTAATAGTCTTTTGTGAGATATGTCTTTGTAAGTATTTTCTCCAAGTCTGTGGCTTGTCTTTTCAGTCTCTCAACAATGCTTTTTACAGAGCAGAGATTTTAGTTTTAATGAAGTTCAACTCACCAATTTTTCTTTCAAAGATTGTTCTTCTGGTGTTGTTTCTACAACATTACTGGCAAATCCAAGGGCATCTAGATTCTCCTATGTAATCTTCTGGGATTTTTATACTTTTGTATTTTACTTTTAGCTCTATGATCCATTTTGAATTATTTTTTGGTATGACAGGTGTAAGATATGTGTCTAGATTCTTTATTTGCAGACATGTTTTTAAAAATTTAAATATCATCATCATCAACATTCATTACTTCTGTTTTTACATCTCCCAGACACACACACACACACACACACAACTCATTGCTGGATTACATAATATCACATTATAAGTATTTCTACCAAACCTCTATTTTTTCATGCCATTCATATTAGCCTTAATTTAGTTATTGTAAATGTATTCTTTATTGTATATGTATTCTTGCAACCTCTAGGTCCTTTTACCCATACTTTAAAATATTTTATTTGCCACTACAAATTTAGCTATTTAAACCTTCTTTCTTCAGGTAGGAGCATAATTATTTCTCATGAATATTTTTTGTCAAATTTTTGTTTGTTCCTCCCCAATTCACTCATCCAGTACATTCAAATACCCAAGTGCTTCTAATAAATATATATATCAATGCCACATTTATTTATGTGGTTTGTTTATTACATACCTCGGTATAGAAATCTTATTTTTTAGTATTTTATTTTATTGTTTTTATCATTGTATCCCAAGTACTGCTACAGTGTATGACATATAATATTTGCTTAAAAATATTGTTTTTTTTTAATTAATAGCTGAGTAGGCCCTTGACTTCTTCTTGTATTTAGGGCAAATGTCTTTCTGTTATGGAGATTTTCTATGATCCTTCAAACTAGATGTAGTTCCTCATGTAAACTCTCTTAAATGCCATTAGCTTTCTTCAAGGCAGCACATTAAAAAATAGATTTTTTTTTTGTTTTAGTTATTGTTTAATGTCTACATTTGTCACTAAGTTCCTCAGTGGAACATAGTAAACTAAGTTCCATTAGAGCAGGGACAATATATTTGGATATATATGCAATTATCCAAAATAAACCCAATTGCCTAGCATAGCGACTGTTCCATAGAAGGTAGTACATGAATATATATGTTAGGCTGGAAATATGGAGGAAAAATAGAAAAGAATGAAGGAAGAAAGAAGGACTAAGGAAAGATAAGCAATTTGCAGTAAATCATAACAAACAAATTTAATTTTTGCTTTTTCAAATACTAGCTGTATGTCCTCAGGCAGTTTGCTTACTGTCTTTGAGCTTATTTTCAAAACACTATTAGAGAGTAAGTTATTTACTTAAGGTCAGACAGATATTAGGTGTTCAATTCCTTTTATCTTATTTTACTTGCAGTACTTATTTCCAGAGAGCTTCTACACACCACACTTTTATTTACATCAACAACTCTTTTCTCCCATGCTACTACAGAAGGATGATTATCAGAAATTTATCCTACTGATTTCCATATTGAGCTACATCATATTCAATACTAACTGTTCTGTTTAAAATACTTATCATGTGTAGAGCACAATTTTTCGGTTATTTGACACAACACTGTAAAATGATTATGAATCAATAAAAATGTTTAAAAAAATTAAATAAAATACTTATCATGTCATTAGTACATGCATGGTATAACAGAATGGAATATAAATGTAGTTCAATTTTTGTTGAGAACAAGGAGGGAGAAAGAAAAAGAGCCTTGAGGGAGAAAGAAAAAGAGCCTTGGGAATGATGCATCGTCCAAGGAAGAACAGTCTTAGGGAAGTGTCTCGTCCGGCATCACAGACAGCTGAGATAAAATAATAAATGCACAGAAATGATTGGAAATAAGTGTGAAATGTGAGGATTATTTCATAATTTTATGTAGGATTTCTCAATAAAATCCTACTTAGAGCTATTTTCATTTTGCTCTCATTTCCAAATATATTTTTATCTTTGTCTTTAATTCTGGTACACTTTTGTCCCCTTAACATCCTCCCACCCAACTTTCTCTCTCTCTCTCTCTCCCTCTCTCTCTATAGCTCTAGTGCTCTCTTATTCTCTTCATTTGAAAAGAAAGCTACGTGAAGTTTTAAAATTCATTTTTCCCCTGAACTTTAAGTTGTTTGGATCACCAAACAATGTGATGAGAAAACTCTTAATTTTTCAAGTGAGTTAAGTATTTTAGGTTGACATTGTGTCACATTATAAGTAAATAAACATTGCTTCAGGTTTGTTTTTTTTTCTCTTAGAAGAACAAAGCTGAAAAGTGAGGGAGTTATCACCTAGTCTAAACTTGACTAAAATATTTCAATAGTTTCAAAGAATTTGCTTCACAGGGACTCACTTTTAAGTTTTTTTCTTTAAATCTGGTTGTCCAGTTTACTCTTGAACAACATGGGGACAGTGGCACCAACCCACTGTGAAGTTGAAAATCCATGTGTAACTTTGGACTCCCTCAAAACTTAACTACAAATATCCTACTGTTGACCAGAAGCATTACCGATAGCACAGCATAAATTAGCACATATTTTATATGTTACATATGTCATATACTGTATTCTTATAATAAGGTAAACTAGAGAAAAATGTTATTAATAGTCATAAGGAAGAGAAAATACATTTATAATACTGTACTCTATTTATTGCTACTGTAAGTTTATGTCATCTGTTTATAAGAGAAATCATCTGTCAGTGCCTACATCAAAATTATCTATATGATACAAAACACTGTAGATTTTATATGTATTATTAACACCAGACATCAAAAATGAAAAGATGTGAAAAAATTCATATTTATTGATAAGATTTACAATTCATGTATTGATAACAAAGAAGAAGGAATATAATTGTTTTATGGTAGCCTATTGTAATCAATATGATTGCTTCACCAGCTTATACTCCAATGAATGAATTATTATAGAAATTTAGTGGAAGATAGTATTACAGTCATGTTCATAATATAGTATTGGAAACATTGTTATATTTTAAAAAAAACACCTGTAATAATAGGCTGATATGTAGTTTCTCCAATTATGAGAGAGAAAGAGAGTGAGAGGGAGATTTACTGTAATGTGATTCTCTGAAAGCAAAGTTATAAAATATAAGAAAACCAACATATTACTAATTTAATATTTAATATTATTCACCTTATGTCTATGTAAGGATAGGCTATTCACTTAAGTACAAGTCTTGCACACAATGTTCTACAAGATGAATACTTAGGCTATGTGACAATGATGACACAAAAATGTCTCATACAGTTCTTGCTGTACAATTATTAAATTTTCACATGAAGACACTCACACACATACACAATAGATACATTTATTACAAATATGACATGATGATTATCTACTGCTCATTAAATGGAAGTGGATCATCGTAAAGGTCTTCATCCTTGTTGTCTTCATGTTTAGTAGGCTGAGGAGGAGGAGGAGAAGGAGGGGCTGATGTTCTTGTCTTGGACGGCAGAGATGGAAGGGACTGAGGAGGGGGAAGGAAGGCAGGACAGCAAGTACACTCAGTGCAACTTTACATAAATACATTGTAATTCTATCTGACTTTTTAGTTTTTTCATTTCTCTGCAAATGTTTCTATACGAAACCAATTTTTCTTCTACCTCTTGCTTGAGCTTCAGTCTCCAAATTATAGAAGAGTCCTTGTCATAAAAGTAATCAAAAGCAGTCTTGAATAGTTGGAAACCTTCTGCCAGATCATCTAAATGTTGATTTATTTTCTGAAACTGCTTCTTCTGTGTCTTCTTTCTCATTGCCTAGCACTGGTCCAGAAGTACTCATCATCAAGTTGTCTTCTGTTAACTCCTCTGGTGTGGTGCCTAATAGCTCTCAAATTTCTCTAATATCCATACCTTGAAACCCTTCCCCCCACCTTTTATTGCCATATCCACAATCTCTTTCATGATTTTCTTAATTGGCTCTGTCATTAACCTAGTGAAGTCATGCACAACATCCTGACCAAAGTTTTCTCCAGGAGGAATTTATAGTTTCAGTCTTGGTGGCTTCCATAGCTTTTGCCATAACAACGATGGTATCTTCAGTGGTGTAATACTTTCAGACACTCGTATTTCCGCTATCAAGTTTCTCTTCCACAGCATTGACAATATGTTCCACAGAGTACCGTGTGTACTGTATCTTAAAGGTCTTTATGACCCCTTGTTCTAGAGGCTGAATTAGAGATGTGTTTGGTGGCAAGTAAACCACTTCAACACCTTCAGTGTTGACTCATGGGATTCTCACTGGACATGGGCACCATCTAATATCATAAGAACTTTAAAAGGCAGTCCCTAACTGGCAAGGTACTTTCTGACTTCAAGGACAAAGCATCAGTGGGATCAATCTAGGAAGTGTTTTTGTTGTCCCAGCCTTCTTGTTGTACAACCAAGAGACTGGCAGCTGGTATTTATCTTTTTCCTCCAAGGTCTGGGGGTTAGCAGCTTTATGGAAAAGGACAGTCCTGACCATGAACATGATTGCAGTCTGAATTTATCTCTTCCTTCCTGAAATCCCGGTGCTTGCTTATCTTCCTTACTAATAGATGTCCTTTATGCCATTTTTTTTCCAGAACAGGGCCCTTTTGTCTGCACTGAAAACCTGTTCAAGCAGATATACTTTCTTCTCAATGATTTTCTTAAAGGCATCTGGGAACTCACCTGCTGCCTCTTGGTAAGCAGAAGCTGCTTCTCTTGTTATCTTGACAGTTTTCAAGCTACACCTCTTTCTCAAATTATCAAACCGTCCTTTGCTGGCATTAAATTCTCCAGCTTTGGATTCTTCACTTGTCTTTTGCTTTAAGTTGTTACAATAATGACTTTGATTTTCTAGAATCCTATTAGAGTCTATAGATATACCTTCCTTATAGCAATCCTGCACCCACATAAAAGCTGCATTTTCAGTACAAGATAAAAAAAAAAGTATTTCACAAAAAAAGTGCAAGGTTTTTGTATCTGCTGGCATGGCTGCAGTGATGGCTATCACAAATTTCCTTTTCTGCTTTTTTAATGGTCCATTACTTGGATTCATTAATCTTCAGATGGTGGGCAACTGCAGCTACAGACCAAAATCTATGGTATGTATTCAACTTCAACTTGTAATTTCATGACATTTCTCTGCTTCTTGGAAACACTTCCAGCATCACTTGTGGCATGATATGGGTCTCAATGCGTTATTCAATGTCTAGGGTATTGCCCTATATATGATTAAAATACACAAGAACCACAAGAGATTACTTTTTACTGTGATACACAATGTACTGGAGAGATGAACTTCGGTTCTCACAATGTGATTTCAGAAATACTTAATACCTCTCTTTTTCCTTCGATGTTTGTACTTGTGTACTGAAGGTATTAAGTATTTTCCAAAATCCATAGTGAAAGAATAGAGAGTTAAAGAAATCAGCAGAGTAATTTTCATAATTCAAGTCTGTTGGAAACACAGAACCATAGATGAATTCACTAGAGGGATCCAGCTAGGAAATAAAATGTTGGATAATGATGCCAAGTTATTTGTACTAGAGGACAATGATGCTAAATACTGAATTTCTTACTGTCCATTGTAGAGTGAGTGTCAATTAGTATTGAATAAAAGGTGTTGGATCAGCTTGTGAAATATGTATCTGTTTAGAGCAGAAAATGAGCAACTCCCATCTTTTAGCCTGAGACATATGTATACTTTCAAAGAGAGATCATGGTGCACACCCTACAAAGAGCCAACTGAAAATTCTAACATAGAAATGCACCTGAAAATGTCCTAGATTTAGCACCATTATGGCCTTAACTTTTTTTTTTTGCTTTTATAGTTACCATTCATTTATTAAAATATAATTAGGGTGAAATGAGTAAAAATACATAAACATGACAATAACTAACTATAATTGTATGATTGTCACATGCTAGTCACTGTGCTAAATTATTTTATGTTGTGTTGTACTTTGAGGTATATACTTTCATTATCACTAGTTTTTCTATGAGGAATCTGTGACTTAGAAAATTTGAGTAAATTGTCTAAGGTCTACAATATTTCAAACTAAATTGTCTGACTTTGGAAGTATTTCATTTCTGTTTATTAATATTTTAAATTACAAACACTGTTTATATAAATATTACAAAGAGTACAGATATGTTTATTGGAGAATTTTCCATCTTCAAATTCTGCTTTTCAGAAACAATTGAAGCTAAGAGTTTTGTTTTAACTCTCCAGTAATTTAACACTCCTATCTATCTAGGTAGATAACCTGCACCCCTTCCAAATCAGCATCCTGCTTTATATGTCCATGCACCAGAATTTTCCATTCTAAGCTATTATATTACTATTTTTGTAGCATATAGATTTTTTAAGGTTAAAAATACTAATATTTTGAAATGTAAAGTCCCAGAGATATTATTAAAACACTCTTACTTTTCAATATTTGTCTCCTGCTCTTCATTGGCTCTCCATTTACTTATTCCTAAATTTTTATATAGTTGTATTTATTTAGTAGTGATTTTATGCTTGTTTAGTTGAATTTTGTCATCTGTAATTTTTTATCTCCTTCTTCCTCAGAGAAGAAGCTCTTGTGTAATTGAAAATGTCTTTTCTACTTATATTAAAAAAAAACCCATAAAACTCAAATCATACCCTTTCTCCCATTCAATTCTGTATTTACTCTACTGTCCTCTGGAAATGAATATTGTATAGAAAAGGCCAAGTTCAGAATGATATTTTAGCTGTCAGGTGCCTTGCATTTTTGGTCTGCTTACTTTCAGTTGTTTTTATTTTTACTGAAGTTCAGTAACTTTATCAAGACATACCTTAGTATAAATCACTCTATGAAATGTTTCTGATATTTAACATACCTATTCAATAAGTAATTAATTTGATAATTTTATTCAATGTAATGTCAGCTGTTTCTTCTTCTTGTTTTCTATTTCAGGATCACTTATCATGTGAATGTCTTTGGCCATTTCTATATTGCCTCATGAGATGTAGCTCAGGTAACAGTTAAGTACCTACACTCAGATAAAGACCTGATTAGGTTTTAACAGTAGTTCCATCATTTAGTTGCTGTGTGACCACAGGATAATCTCTCTTGGCCTCAGTTAATCCACTGAGCTTATCCTCTGGAATGTGGAAATAATAAGATAATTTTCTTCAGAAGATTTTTGTGATGATTAAATAAATGTACAAATATAAGGTGCTTAGAACAGAGCCAAGAAAATGGTCATACTATATTGAACTTAGCTGTTAATATTTCTGCTCTTTGCTTCATCACTTTTTTTCTGTAATGACTTTTATTCTTTTATCTATCCCTCTGTATTGTACTTGTTCTCCAAATATCTGCATACCACTACTTCTTTTAATAGCTTGTATTCTCATTCCAATATTTTCAAATTTATGAAATTGTTTTATTATTATTTTTAATCACTGAGATCTTCCAGGACAAAGTACTTTTTTTTTCTATTTATGAAAAGCTGTAAGAGCTTTAAACTTCTTGTTGCTTCTTCTGTTTAAGATATTTGTAAAAACTGTTCCTTTTCACTAATTTATTTTAGATTGTTGAGAAATGTTTGTGTAAAATATTCTTATGTTTCTAGGCCTGAAATTTACAATTCATCTATAATTTTAAATTATTCTCCACTTTAATGTGTGTGTCTTTTCATAGCTACCAACTTGGTAGCTGTAGTGAGGAGCAAGGATACTACAGGGAAACTAAGCCTCAGCTCCATAATCTTTGTCATCCTATTTTTATAAAGAACTCTGAAATTATTGACTACAAGGAAAACAAACAAACAAAAAAACTTTACTCAGGAAAAGTGTCTCTATTCAATAAATACAAATGCAATGTTTTCCTTTGTTTCTTCTTTTTGATCATTTTGAAGGATTTCAAGTGTGGGACTTGAATAAGCCTTGAATCCATCATATTTTATTCAGAGTTTTCTTTTCTTTTCAAAAAAACAATACATCTTCAAACTGGTAAATAGCATAGGTAATAAAAAAAGGCCTTGATCTTTATTTTCAATGTAGTACCATAATGTGCTGTCATGTTTTTTTCAGATGGAAATAAGTGGTTAAATCCAGAACTATGTTTTTGCCCTGCATTAAGATATAAACCTACAAATATTTACATAAAAATCAGATTGGAGACTGTCCTATGATGAATCAGAATGAATAAATGTATGTGTACTTGTATCTTTCTACCACCTGGCCTCCAGGAGCCAGACATGTGAAATGTTTATTGCTCTCACAGGAACAGTCTCAAGTACTTGTAGTTCTTTTTTATAGTATTAGAACCAAAAGGATGTGTATATACCTATATCTATCTCTATATCTATGTGTGTATACATACTGTTATAAGAAATTGACTCATAGGATTATGGAGGGTGGTAAACCCAAAATCTGCAGGGTGAAAACCCAGGAGAGCTGTTACCACAGTGTCAGTCCAAAGGCTAGCTAATTGGAAACCCTGGAGAGCCAATATTCCAGTTCAACTTTGAAGGTCATGTGTGTAGAACCAGGAAGAACCAATGTTGCAGATGAATTCAAAGGCAGTCTGCTAAAGAAATACTTTCTTGCTTGGGGGAGGCCAGACTTTTTGTTCTATTCAGTGACTCAATTGATTGGATGAGATCCATCCATATTATGGAGAGCAATCTGCTTTGCTCAAAAGCCACTGATTTAAATGTTAATCTCATCTAAAATTGCTCTCAGAGAAATACCCAAAATAATGTTTTATCAAATATGTTGGCTTCCCATGACCCAGACAAATGGACATATAAAATTAACCAGCACAGTAATTATCTTAGGGACTGACTGAAATGAACTATCAGTTAATGAGATCCCTAATAATTAATATTTACTTCTTGTGATCAATCATAAACCAATATGATAACATAAGAAATAATAAAATCCCTTTCTTTCCAAAATATGGGTGTAAATTCAGTGTTAAAAAAAAAAAAGAATGAATAAAAAAGTAAAAGTCTTGTGGGGAGGGTATAGTTCTATGGTAGAGTGCATGCCTAGCATGCATGAGGTCCTGGGTTCAATACCCAGTACTTCCAATAAAATAAATAAATAAGTAATTAAATAAATAAATAAATCTAATTATTTTACCCCCCCAATCTTTTTTTTAAAGTAAAGTCTGTATATGACATCATCCCATTTACAAATAGTTCTTCTGAAAATTGGCAGTTAAGTTCTGACTGTGCGGGAGTAAAGTCTATTATGTAAAGAGTTAACAACTGATACATAAACAGCTTCAAAAAAGACATTTCCTCAAAAATTTAGACAACTGAATTTATTGTTCAAAATCAACATGTCCTTTATTAAATTCATTGTGTTTGACTTACTATTTTCCAATTTGAAAACTTGATTAAAAATGAAATTATAATTTTTAAAGACTTGGAGAAAGTTTTTCTTTTATCTTGAAATCCCAGCTGCTAACTTTTAGACCATCTAGCCAATTTACAAGTGAACTAGTTTCTAAATGTGTTTTTTTAACATCATGAGATAAACACACAGCTGATTGTCATTTATTTTTATGATATTAATGGTTGATTACTATACAATCAATTGGATCCGTTGACCTAATGTCAAGTTGGCAGCTAAGCCATCTGGAAAAGTGCTTTTCTATTTTCAGGGTCTGGTATCAGAAGTATTTGGAGAAAGCACTGGGAATGTCTTTCATTCAGCTCTTCTGAGGTTCATTTTTCAGACTATTCCTTTGGGATATTCAGATAATGAGGTGTTAATAAAGCACTGGGTTCCTTGTCAACTCTTACATAGTGCTTACTATGTGCTGAACACTTGTCTGAGTACTTTTATATAGTAATATTCTTAATCCTCACAGTAAATCTATGAGCTATGTATGTTCTCATGCCCATTTTAAAGACTGAGGTAAATGAGGCACAGAAGGTTAACTAATTTTTCCAAGTTCATTGTGGTAGTAAGAGATGGAAGCATGATTCACACCCACATAATCTGGCTACTCAGTCCATGTTCTTAACCACTTCAGTTTACTGCTTCTACATTATAGGAATTCATGCAACATTATTGCTAATTTTTCATACTATATGTTAAAGAGCTTATTCAGTATGGCATAAGATGAAAATATACAAAAATAAAGATGCCTCTATGGTGGAAAAGATAAATTCATATCCATATATAGCAGGAAAATGCAAAATAAAACCTCAAAGAGAAGCTGTAGTATATCCACCATGAGACTGGAAAATTTTTAAGTGTAATATCATCAAGGGATAGCAAGGATGTGGTAAAACCAGAAAATGTATACACTTTTGACAGATGTTAAATAGTGTAAATCCAATAAAAAACAGTTTGACCTGTTTATTAAAATTAGATATACATACACTTTCTGTGTCTGCCTTTGACAGCTGACCAGCAATCTCATCCCTAACTGTAAGGCCTAAAGAAACTCTTGCATTTACTGGCATTACTTTCCAATTTTTTTCCATCAAAATTCCAATTTAATGAAATCAGCAGAATTTTGTTGTTGTTGTTTTTTGGGGAGGGTGCCAGAAATCCTCCTTTCTGAAGTTTCCAGGTGGTCTTTTTCTGGAAGACAGATTGTGGTTTGCCTCCCTGGTACAGTAGGTACAGGAAGACTGACTGCTAACAGCTTTGTTATCTTCCAATGTTGTGTTTGGACAGTTAACTTATTCTGTGGCAGAGTAGCTTCTGGATCCTACATCAGGAGATTTTTCTCTAACTCTAGCATTCTACTTAACGTTAACAAAAATGCTGCCTTTCTAAACACTGCTCATGTTCTTTTAAAAATGTCTTCCTCTAACTTCACATTTAAGACAGCCTTTCTACAGTACCAAAAAATAGCATGTTTTATGGGAAAAGGGTGACTTTTAAAAATGGTTGTCAGACAATACCTATTAATTCCAAGCCATGTGCTCACTTATGAAACCACTTTGTTGAACACTTAAAAGGTAATTTTTGTATGGGAAATTTTAAGCATTTTCCAGTAACCCTATGGATTATTATAGTATTAGTATGAACTAAATGAAAAAATCGAAAAATAAAGGGGACGATTTTTTTTACACATAACAAAGTACGAATTAAACATCACACTTACTGGATTTTAATTTTTAACCTACAACTGAAAAATTGTGGTGACTGTAGAGTAGAATGAAAGAGCACAGAGTATAGAGTGAGAAGATAAACATTCAACGTCTGCTTTTGTGGCTTGGGCATTTCTGAGCTAAAGCCATAACATAATGGCAAAGAAACCAATCACATAAGGTGTACATATAAGCCAAAATAATTTGAAAATTAGAAGTACTATACAGTTATATTAAGAATTATTGGCCAAATGAGAACATGAGTTATACTACAAAGAAGTGCTTGTTTTATATTCAACATTTCCTATCTTTTGTTTT
The DNA here is from genome assembly GCF_048773025.1 of Camelus bactrianus. Taxonomy (NCBI): domain Eukaryota; kingdom Metazoa; phylum Chordata; class Mammalia; order Artiodactyla; family Camelidae; genus Camelus; species Camelus bactrianus. Next base: position 43,525,946 of record NC_133539.1, read on the forward strand.
CCTAGGTATAGACTAGCAGTAGGTCAGAGCTTTAAAATGTGCTACAAGTCATGAAAACTTGAAAGTTTGAATAAGTGGGAATAGCATAAAATTTACTTAATAATGGCATGTGCTGTATATAACTCAGAAGTTCAAGTTTTCATGACTTTGAAATATAAAAAATACATGATGGGGATAGTGGATAGTAGGGGGAAAGACAGGTGTGTGATAGAGTAAGCATGCTAATTAGCTCGGTAGTATGTATATTAGTTATCATTATACAATTATTTCAACTCTTCTGGATATTTGAAAATTTTCATAACAAAATGTTGGAGGGAAAAGGAATATGTAGCACTTACGGGTGTTGAACTAGCCTTTGTTCTGACTGAGGTCTTGAAAGATAGCTTTCCAGGAGAGAATGGCTGAAAGACACGAGGTGACCTTCCTTTCAGGGAGTAGGGAAAAAAATAATAAAAATAATGTATGTGTCTTATATTCCTGAATGCCTGGAAAATATCACAGATATTATAAGCTATCTTTGGGGTACAGAAATTTTGAATAGCTTAAGTTAATGAGTGGGCCTTATAAACTTAAAGGAATGTAGGAGAATTCTACAGAAATTTTAACTCAGTTTAAGGCTTTGCAGTCATCAATTAATCCATATTCTATCTGTTTTAAAAATTCATTGCCTGTTTAAAAGATGCATACATTTAATGCCCTTTAAATCATCCTTGCAAATCACTACTAGACACTTTGCCTATAACATATAATTATACCAGGAGGTTCAACTTACATTTTGTCTAAAATCATAAGTACAGTTACATATCCTAAAAGTGAAAAAATGAAAAGGATAGGAAAATTATCTACCTAAATAAACTGAAGAAAGGAGAAGAGGGAGGAAGGTAGGGAAAATAAATGAAAGAAAGGAAAAGAAATAGTAGATTCTTCCCAAAATTAATTGAAGTGACAAACTTTAGTAATGTTCAAATGGGTAAACAATTTAATGATTTCATTTTGGGTACATATTCAATTTAAGGCTCAAACTCTGTATTGAGTATCTTTATACTTTTTTACCTCCCCTCACCATATTTCCCCTTAAAATATTTTTAAAAGTCGGTTTTTGTATATCAGGCCAAAGGTAGTATTCTACAGTGATGGGTTAGGTTATCTGGTTCCCATGTGATTCTCTATCTCAGGCTGTTCTTGAACCTTGACTCATGACACTTGACCTCTCTTTTTGCTATGCTACAACCTATCAGCTGAAGTATCCACGACTGTTGTGACTGTTCTCTTGGCATGTTCAGGACTTTTTTTCCTTGCCCTTCCAACCCCAACTTTAAGATTGACTAGGCCCACCTCCATCATGATAGTGGAGACTCTCTGGAATCCACGAGGCCTGGGCCTCATCCCACCCCTGGCTTCTGGAGCTATTGACCCTGCAGCTACTGTTGTGGGATCACCTCCTCATCACCAAAGCAACACTATGGCAGGTGCGTGGGTTTTTTATGCTTAGTCATCTTTTACTCACAAGTGTGGTATAATTCCTATTCCTCACAGAGACCTAAGTGCCTGACAAACTCACTCTATCTTACATGAAACACTTTGTGATGCTGTTTCTTCCAGAATCCTAAATGAGAAGACCACATGCCAATTTGCTTTTAGCTTCCTCTTAAACTGACGTTTCCATCCTCTCAGCGATTTCCACATTCCCTTTGTGGACCAAAGCTTATGAGTAAAAAAGTGATAAAAGTCTGGTTTTCTGATAAATATAGATAACTGTTTTTTTGTTTGTTTTTTTTTGTCTTTGTTTTTGTTTAACCATCCAAAACTCGCTACTCACCTCATCAGCAAAGATCCTTTTCTTCTTTTATTTCTAAGCAGAACCCATCCACTTTCTCTATGGAGTAATAGAGTATCAAGGTCTTGTTTTAAGAGTGGGAAGACTGAAAAAAAAGGGCAAAAAATTGTTAAGGGAAATATATCCAGTGATTACACAAAACATTAACACTACTACTAAATTATTTATACTATATGCTATGGTTTATAAAAATAAAAGCAAACAATTGATAGAGATTCCCATTACAAAACTATTATGTGCTAATCTTAGCTTCTATTTTCTACATATTCACATCAACATACTACAGACTACAAAACATAAGTCAATTTAAATTATCAATAATATAGGTACTAATTCAAAATCCCATAACTCAATATACTATTCCTATAGTGCTGACAAAACCCAAGATTAAACCTATGAATTCCACTATATGGTTCTGGTCATTGCTTCCTTACCAACGAACATGTTATACTTTCCATTAAAACATAAACTTACCAAAGTTGCTTATGCACTTGTTCTATGATTCAGCAATTCTACTTTTAGACTTACACCCAAAGGAAATGCACACTTCGGTTGATTAAAAGACATGTACACATTTTTCTTATCAGCTTTATTCCTGATGGCTAAAAACTAGAAATAACCCAAATGCAGATGAGTGATAAAAAATGGATATGCCACAACGTGATGAATCTCACAGGTATTATGTTTAAAGCAAGTAAAAAACCACCTTACTCTGTGATTCCACTTGTATGAAGTTCAAAAACAGATATAGCTAATTTACGGTCATAGGGGACAGAACATGTGTTATTTCCCATATGTTAGGAAAGAACACAAACAAGCCTTTTTTCAATGCTAGGCATGTTCCATAGCTTGATAGGCAGAGGTTACATGGAGTATCCAAATATATAAAAACCATCAGAGTAAATGCTTACCAATTTATGAATTTTGCACACTTCACTATACTAATGTTACACACTGCTCCTCCAAAAAAATGTATGTGCAAGCAATAAGTTTTAAACCTATGTGTTTCTTTGGAGGAATATAGTGAATTATAAAAGAGTTCATGACAAAGTATTAGCCTTTTTCCCTAAAGGGTTAATTAACTTTACTAGCATAATCATATTAGTATCTGAATTTTTTTGTTAACTTCCTCTTTCCCTTTAGATGTTATTAATGTCAAGAGGACTGACATGTAAGGCTAAATAATTCAGAGTGTTTAGATACATTCTTAACCTTATTGTACTTGAGAGCAAAGCATATGGAAATTTCAGAGTCCTTGGGGGTAGTGGATCTGTACTACAAAACGTTGCTCTTTACATGTTCCAGCTGTGTAAGCTTAAGCACATCTTTTAACCTCCCTGAGTATCATTTAGGTTTCTTATCTGTAAAACTGAATACTTACATGAATATGTATAATATCTATTGCACAGGGCCATTTGAGTTAAAAGGAATCAGATTAAATGATGCCTAATAGACCAAATGATAAAATGAGTTACTTAACATGTAGTCAGTTTTGTATTCTTTGTTAAATATCACCGCTTAATATTTTCAGACAGAAGTGAAGCGATGAGGATAAGAGTGGAGGTGAGGGTGAGAGTAGATGGAAAGATAAATAAAACTGAGCTTCTACTCTTTGTCCTTTTACAATCAATTAGTCATAGTGAAACTAGGACACTTATGTCTATCATTAAATATACAGCAAAATAATTATACAATGAGTGATACAAAGCAGAGGGTGATTAGCTTAGAAGAGCATCTCTCCTTTGGGGCTCAGGAAAGATCATGTGAGGGGAAAATACATCTGAGGCAGTCTTTTGAATATAATAGATGTTTACACAGATGCATTATGTAAACAGTTTATAATGTAGTAATGCACATCTCTAGGAAGCATATGATTAGTTTAAATTTAGCATAAATATTTAACATATATAATGAATAGCAGAAAGTAAAGTGGAAATTATGTAGGTCACAGAAATATTGTAAAATAACAAGAGTTCCATATTTTGTCATTGGAAAAAATAGGTCCATACATTTTTGTAAATTAAGTAATAGGAAATATTATAATTTTCCCTCCTTCACTACAGAATTTATAGTAAGACTATTACTTACAAATACAGTAAAATATTAATAGCAGTAATGAGGATGCAAAACAATCATTTTTAAAATTCGTAAGAATGTAAGCAATTCTTCCTATGAATTCAAGACAATATCTATATCTTTTTAAAAATAGTTTTCTTCATTTCTGTATCCAGATTAATGAATAGTCTCTGGATAGGATATGATGAGAAAAAAGTGTTAATCGCTGTAGACAATGTTTGTGTCCTGCCAAAATTCATATCCTGAAACCTAATTTCCACTGTGATGGTATCTGGAGGTGGGGCTTTTGGGAGATGACGATTTGGTCATGAAGGCAGAGCCCCCATACATGGGATTAGTGACCTTGATCTTGGATTTCCCAGCCTCCAGAACTGTGAGAAATAAATGTTTGTTGTTTAAGGCATGTAGTCTATGGTATTTTGTTATAGCAGCCCAAACAAACTAATTTAGCTGCTAAAATTAAGAGACTTACTGCCTGGACACTCCTTTGGGCTCAAATATGATTCTCAAATTTCTAGGCAGATCCTATTCAGCAACAGGATTGTGGGGACAAAGACCTCAAGATTCACATATTGAGACAGATAGGACTCTGCTTTCCTCTGGAGCCCTGGCAATAATAACAGCAGCTGAAAACTCCCATCTCTTCTCTGATCTGCCTTTTTCCTTCTTGCCTTCGTCTCTACCCTACTATCATTTCCATTCTCCCCGCTCCCTCTTCCACCCTGTCTCCACACACACAAACACATGCACCCATATTTTGGCAGGAGGTAGTATAACTGACATTTGATATTTGCTCAACATATCTAAAAACATAGCTTAGCATCAAAACTTAAATTTAACTGCTTTCTTTAAAGTTAACATCTTGTTTATTGAAAAACTGTCAATGCTTTCCTCCAAGTTAGAAATACTCTCTTAAAATAATGGTTTACTGAGAAAATCCTATAGATGTTCAACAGTAGAAGTATGTATAGTGTTGCTGCAATTCAACTATTTATGAGCAATTCCTGATGAGAATTTCTCAGTCTGATCTAAAAGCAGTAATGGTAATTAATTTTCTTTCTTATACAGAGACTGAAAAGATGCTGTAGAACATCTTGAAAACGAGTGATTTGAAATGCCTTACTAACATGGCCACAGGTTAATACTAAGAAAAAAAAAGAATTTTTGACAATGAAAATGACAATATTTCTGTTATTTCTTCTTGTTACCTTAATCAAAGCTATACTACCTCCATAGATGAATCTAAGTTTTTGAGACTTGAGGTTTTATAAAAATTGTTGGACTCTCTATAAGAATACAGAATTATAAATAGAAAATTAGGTACATGGCCTTAGAAGGGCCTGTACAAGTGAGAGATTTTAAAGCTTAAATTTTGTTAGACTCAAAACAAATTCATCCCAGCACTCTATCAAGAATGTGAGAAACTCATTTCTGACTACACACAAAATTGTGCTAAGGTTTTCTTAGCTTTCCTCTGATCAAAAAATTTTGAAGAAGCCTGTAAACTAATAATACACTTCATTTTGGAGGATAGAGGACTCCTGACCACTAAGAATATGAATCTAAAATTTTAAAGGTGAAATGGTATGTATTTTATTTTGTATCCTAACCTTACACATATCAGTGTTCTTACCATTCATCTCTTTTTTTATTTTTAAAAATAGTTTTCAACATATTTCAATAAATACAAAGTACATTTCCTTTCAGATGACTTTTTAATTTATTGTTCTTAGTTGTGTGTGAACTCTATTCATTATCATTTTTATTGAAACATGCCTTATATTTTGCTTCTCTCTTTTAACACATAGCACATTCTATCTATCTGCCTGATTTCTTGACATATGAACTATTGATCTTACATAAAAACAAGATTCCTAGAGTGATTATTTGGCTTCACTACACAAAAGATTCTGGGAGGGAAAAAAATATATATATTCACTGCTAGTTGGTTTTAGAATTTTGTTTGCTTGATTGTCCATCTCTTCTATACTCAGAAATGTCTTCATTCTTTGCTTGAACCTTACATCAAATCAACCTCAGGCAAAAGATTTTTCTGAATTGAAACTGAATTGAGTTCCTCTACTTTGTATTTCAATACTTCATTCAAAATTGCTCTGAAGAGATTTAGCTAGCTTCCCCAGCCTTTCAGCTTTTTATTGACAATACTTTTTCATTTTTTTCTGTTATCCCAACCATTACTCAAAAGATATTTAAGAAGTTCTCACAGTTGGAAACACAGGTAATCTCTCTCTTACAAGCTACCAAGGAACACTGATGAGCCCATTGTCATGGACACTATTAATGCCCACTGAAAATCAATAATGATTGCAACAAAAATAATTAACAGAGACCATAAAAATATCTATCTTGGGATGAATTAAAGGACTCCACATAATTTACATTATTTTTGATTTACATATATATTAAAGTAGAGGCATGAAAATCTTAGTAAAACCTGAGGTCTTAGTATATATTGGTCAAATCTCCTGGCAGTATAGCATAATTTTGCAACACTGGGTTTATTTACTTTTAATAATGCAGAAGTGACATTTAAAAAAATTTAAGATGAATGTGGCATTTTGTATAAAAAAACCCTCAACAATCTCACTGCCTGTGCAAAATCAACATTTATTAAAGGTTAAACAGCTTTCTTTGGTAAATGGCAAATTACACTGATAGCATTTCAATTTAATTTGATGAAATTCAGTAAGTATAATTAAGCATTATTTATTTCACTGAATTGGATGATGGAGAATCTCTATAATGCATGTTCTCTATTACAGAGAGAGTACTGTATTTTGAGAAAATAACAAATAAATCAAAACCAAGAAAAGAATTTGAAGAATATTTTACAGAGGCTTGAAAAATATACATTTTTAATCATATGCTACCCAATGTGCTAGAACACTACACATTGAAAGTAAGAATGATGGTTTAAAGATACCGACATAACAAAATTTCAAAATATCTGTGTTACAACACTAAAGTCATAACTGGTATGAAAAAAGATTTTCGATTCAGGCACACACGTGGCTCATTAACTTTATTTTAATTGAGATGTAACTGACATATAAAGTTGTGTATGTTTAAGGTGTACAACATGTTCATTTCCTAAATTTTTACATTGCAATACGAATACCACTGTAGCATTAGCTAACATCTACATCAGGTCACATAACTATCAGTTTGTTTTTTTGTGTATTTAAGGTCTGGTATCAGCAACTTTAAAGTATACAATAGAGTATCATTAACTATAATTTCAAGGCTGTGCATTAGATCTCCAGAACCTATTCATTTTCTAACTGCAGTTTGTACCCACTGATCAACATCTGCCAAATTCCCCCACCCCCAATCCCTGAGTGATTACCATTCTACTTTGTTTCTATAAGTACAGCTTTTTTAGAGTCACATATATGTGATATCATACTGTATTTTTCTTTCTCTGTCAGAATTATTTCGCTTAGCATAATGCCCTCTAGGTCCATCCATGTTGTCACAATTGACAGGATTTCCTTTTTTCTCATGGGTGTTTAGTATTCCACTGTATATACATCAGATCTTCTTTATACATTTATCTGTTTATGGACACTTAGATTGTTTCTATATCTTGGCTATTTTGAAAAATGCTACAGTAAGCACAGGAGTGCAGATATCTTTTCCATGTTGTGTTTTCATTTCCTTTGGATATATACCCAGAAGTGGGGTTGCTAGATCATACGGTAATTCTATTTTTAATTTTTTGAGGAGCATCCATACTGTTTTCCTAAATGGCTGAACCGTTAGTTGTTTTCTCATCAACAGTGCATGAAGGTTCCCTTTTCTCCACATCTTGCCAACAATTTTTATCTCTCGTCTTCTTAATAATAGCCATTCTAACAGGTGAAGTGGTATTTCATTGTGGTTTCGATTTCCATTTCCCTGATGAATAATCATGTTCAGCACCTTTTCATATACCTGTTAGCCATTTGTGTTTATTCCTTGGAAAAAACTTCCATTCAGTTCTTCTGCCTATTTTCTAATCTAATTGCTCACTTTGTTGTTACTGAGTTGTATGAGTTCTTTATATATTTTGGATATTAACCCTTACCAGATAAATGGTTTGTAAATATATTCTCCCAAGCTATATGTTGCCTTTTCATTTTACTGATTATTTCTTTTGCTGTGTGGAAGGTTTTTAGTTTGATGTAGCTAGCCCTAGTTATTGAGTTTTGCTTTTTTTCTTTGTGCCATAGGTGTCATATTCAAAAAAGCACTGCCTAGACTAATGTTAAGAAGTTTTTCCCTATGTTTTTTTTCCAGAAATTATATATTTTCAGGTATTATGCTTAAGTTTTTAATCCATTTTAAGTTAGTTCTTATGAGTTGTGTAAGATAGGGGTCCAATTTCATTTACTTTCATGTGGTTATCCAGTTTTCCAACTATTTATTGAAGAGAATACCTTTTCCCTATTCAGTGTTCCTATCTCCCTTGACAAATGTTAGTTGACCACATATTGGAGGGTTTACTTTTGGAAACTGGTTTTGTTCTATTTGGTCTGTGTCCCAATTACATACTGCTTTTATTATGGTAGCTTTGTAGTAGAGTTTGAGATCAGGGAGTTTGGTGTCTCCTGCTTTATTCTTTCTCAGGACTGCTTTGGTTATATACAGTCTTCTGTAGTTCCCTACAAACTTTAGGGTTGTTTTTGCTATTTCTGTGAAAAATACCATTGAGGTTTTTACAGGTATTGCATTGAGTCTACATAAGACTTTGGGTAGGATGAGTGTTTGAACAGTATTAATACTTCCAGTCCATGTATAAAGAATATCTTTCCATTTGTTTGTGTCTTTGATTTTATTCATCAAAGTCCGGTAGTTTTCATTGTACAGATCTTTTACTTTTTTTGGTTAAATTTATTCCTAAATAAACTGTTTTTGATGCTATTATGAATGGAATTGTTTTCTTTTAAAAAAATATTTTATTGTTACAGAAATGCAAGTATCTTCCATATGTTGATTTTAATATCCTGCACTTAATTTGTTTACTTAAACAGTTTTGGGGTTGTATCTTTAGATTTTTCTAAACATAAGATCATATCATCTGCAATTAAAGACAATTTTCCTTTTTCCTTTTGGATGTGGATGCTTTTATTTCTTTACCTTGCTTGATTGTTCTAGATAGGGCTTCCTGTACTGTGCAGAATAAAAGCGATGAGAGTGGGCACATCTGTCTTGTTTATGATCTTAGAGGAAAAAACTTTCACCATTAAATGTGATGTTTGTTTTCTATGGGTTTGTCACATATGGCTTTTATTATATCGAGTTATTTTCTTTTGATAATCAATTTTTTAAGAGTTTGTATCACAAAATAATACTGTATTTTGTCAAGTGTTTCTTCTGCAACTATTAAAATAATCATATTACCTTTTTATCTTTCATTCTGTTGCCATGGTGTATTATATTTGTTGATTTGTGTAACTTAAATCATACTTGGATCCCAGGGATAAATCCCACTGGATCATGGTGTATAGTCCTTTAAATGTACTGTTGAATTTTATTTGCTATTATTTTCTTGAAAATTTTTGCATTTACAATCATCAGGGATATTATTCTGTAGTTTTCCTTTCTTGCAGTGTCCTAATGTGTCTTTGGTATCAGAGTAATGCTAACCTCATAAAATGTGTTTGAGGTGCTCTCTCTCTTCAATTTTTTGGGAAGATTTTGAAAATTATTGGTGTTAATGCTTCTTTAATTGGTTGGTAAAATTCACTAGTAAAATGATCTAATCCTTGGATTTTCTTTGTTGGGGGGTTTAATTATTGATTCAATGTCCTTGTTATTGGTCAGTTCATATTTTTTATTTCTTCATGATTCAGTCTTGGTAAGTTGTATATTTCTAGGAATTTATCCATTTCTTCTAGGTTATCCAATTTGTTGGCAAGTTTTTCAGAGTAGCCTCTTATGTTCCTACATATTTCTGTATCAGTTATGTCTTCTCTTTTATATATGATGCTATTTTTTGAGTCTTCACTCTTATTTTCTTAGTCTAGCTAATGGTTTGACAATTTTGCTTATTATCTCAAAAATTAGCTCTTAGTTTTGTTGATCTTTTCTACTGTTTTTATGGTCTCTTTTTCATTTATTTCTGCTCTGATCTTTGTTATTTCTTTCCTTCTGCCACTTTGTGTTTTGTTCATCTTTTTCTAGTTCCTTGAGGTATAATTAGGTCATTCATTTGAGGTCTTTCTTTTTTTCTTAAAATACACATTTATTACTATAAAATTTCCCCCTAAGAACTACTTTTGCAATATCCTATAGGCTTGAATGTGCTGTGTTTCCATTTTCATTTGTTTTGAGATATTTTAAATTTTTCCTTTTGTTTTGTTCATTAATTCACTGGTTGTTCAGAAGTGTTACTTACTTTCCATGTTTGTAAATTTTCCAGCTTACTTCTCATTGTTGATTAATTGTTTGATATCATTGTGGTTGAAAAAGATACTTGGCATGATTTAAGAATATGTTCAGACTTGGGTTTTTTTGGCTTGTCATTTGATCAATACTTGTGAATATTCTGTGTGAACCTGAGAAGAATGTGTTTTCTGCTTCTATTAAATGGAATGCTATCCATATAACCGCTAGGTTCATTTGATCTAAAGTATGGTTGAAGTCCAACAAAGTTCCCTTGTTGTATTTCTGTCTGGATGATCTATCCATTGCTGAAAGCAGGATACTGAATTTCTTTATTGTTATTATGCTACTGTCTGTTTCTCCCTTCAGATCTGTTAGTAATTGCTTAATATATTTAGGTGCTCTGATGTTGGGTGAATATATATTTAAACATTTTATATCTTCTTGATGAGTTAATCCCTTTATCATTATATAATGAGCTTCTTTCTTTCTTGTTACCTTTTATTTTGGCTTAAAGTCTATTTTGTCTGATACAATTGTAGGTGCCTCCACTCTATTTTGGTTTCTGCTTGCATGGAATATCTTTTTCCATGCCTTCATATTAAACCCTAATGTGTGTCTTTAAATATTAAGTGAGTCTCATGTAGGCAGCACATAGTTGGGTCTTCTTTTTTTAATCTATCCAAATATTTTATGCCATTAGATTAGATAAATCAGGTCATTTACATTTAGAGTAATTATTGCTATGTAAGAACTTACTAATGACATCTTATTAAATTGTTTTCTGGCTGTTTTATAGCCTCAGTGTTCCTTTCTTTCCTCTCTTGCTGCCTAGCTTTTTGGGTTGGTGATTTTCCTTGGTGAAGTGTTGTGATTCCTTCTCTTCATCTTTTGTGAATCCACTATAGGTTTTTGCTTTATGATTACCATGAGGCTTATATAAAATATCTTATAGATATAGCAGTTTATTTTGTGCTGATAGCAACTTAGCTTCGATCTCATACAAAAATTACTTTCTTCCCCATCTTTGTATTTTAATGACACAATTTACCTCTTTTTATACTGTGTGTTCATTAACAAATTATAGTGTAGTTATCTGTAATACTCTTTTTATCTTTACACTATAGTTAAGAGGTTAACACATCATCATATTACAGAATAGAGGTATCTGAATCAGACTATATATTTATCTTCACCAGTGTGTTTTATATTCTCATATGTTTTCAGGTTGCTAATTAGTGTCTTTTCATTTCAGTGTGAAAATCTCCTTTCAGCACTGCTTCTAAGGCAGATCCAGTGGTGATACACTCACTCAGCTTGTTTGTCTGGGTAAGTTTTTATTTTTCCTCATTTCTGAAGGGTAACTTTTCCAGATAGAGTACTCTTGACTGGCTACTTTATTCTTTGAGCATTTTGAATATAATCTTTCCATTCTTTCCTGGCTTCTAAGATTTTCTTCTGAGAAATCCATGATAGTCTAATGAAGGTTCCTTTGTAGGTCACAATCTTTTTCTCCTTCTGCTTTTAAGTTCCCCTTTGATTTTTGACAGTTTCATTATAATTTGTTTTGGAGAAGATTTTATTTTGGATTAAAGTACTGAAGTAATTTATTAACTTCATGAACTTGGAGGTTCAAACCTCTCCCCAGATTTGGGATATTGTCAGCCATTTAAGGACATAGCAAGAAGGTAGTTGTATGCAAGATGCTAACAGAGCATTCAAGGCCAAACCCTGCCAGACAGTCTTCTTGGGTTTTCAGCTTACAGAATTATGAGAAAAACAAGTATCTGCCAAGTCACTCGTTCCATGGCATTTTGTTATGGCAGCCTAGGCTGACTATCACAAGAGCGTCAAGAATAAATATTTAACTTCTACATGCGTTATTTTCAAATTGTAAAGAAACTCATGTTGATAATATGTATATAACCTATTATTATGATAGAAGAATTCTTAATTGGTAGAAGTATGAATGACTTCCAAAAAAAGACATCATTATGCTATAATTGCAATTGTTATTATATATAAAATTATATAATATTTTATATTCAATCTAAAATAAAATAGATTTATTTAGACCTTTTTATTATCTGAGGTTTTTTCCTGTGAATTTTTTCTTTTCTTTCTTTTTTTTTTTTGAAATGGGTGATTTCTCAAAACAAAGAGAATGTAAGGGATATGGAAGAAAGTGCAAATGGGTCACGTTGTTACACAAGATTAGGAGCTAGAAAACAGTCCAGTTTAATGTCAGACTCCCACAATGCCATTCACTCACGATGCAGAACTAATGATTAGTTTGTGTATGGAGAAAATTTTTAATTTTAGATTTGGGGCTATTATACAGTTACAATAAATCACCTAGGACATAAAGATTAAAAAAAATCCTTTCAAGAAACAGTAAAAATCCATGCCAAAATCTGTTCAAATCAGAATTATACTCATATGCTTTTCAGACACTCAGGAAATAATAATATTAACTCAAACCACTATTCTCATGCTTTGGTCTCTAATTTTAAGTTTAAAGTTTATCCCAGCATTTTTATAATTACATTTTAAATAGCTATCATATTCAACTATGCATGTTGAAAATAAGCTACTGTATTATTTAGGATCTTAGATATCTCTAAAGACTGATTTTTTGGACTAAGTTTAGAAATGTGCATATAAAACATGAGTTTTGATCAATTTAAACTAGTATTAATATATTCTTGGCCCCAGTTATGTGTATACAAAGGACAAATAGAAGTTTGATTAAAGAGGGATATACTTTTTGCAACTGAGAAAGATTCATAGACTAACATTTCCTCCCAGCTCGTGTTTTACCAGTCCATGAAAGCTGAGCCAATATGAGTCATATTCCATTATCCAGTATGGTCACTGCAATAAAGCTAGAAGTCTCAGTCATGATTAGATAATATTTGGGGGAAACTTTATTATCCACTTACCTTGCAAGGAGTGGCACTGAATGCAGAGCAAGAATCCTGGCAGGCTGTGCCATGGTTTGTGAAAACAATCTGTTAGCTCAGAGAAAAACACATGCCATTGGTCTGAACTGTGTGCATTTTTGTGTTCTTCTCTCCACATCTACCATTTCACAAATTTAGGTCAAATTCCAGTGCAAGGCATATTAAACAAGGTTCAGGATATTTTGCTATTTTGTTTTCTAAATCCCACAGACAACGTCAAATTGTTAATTACATTATACTTCACTGTTTTTCTAAGGAAAACTACATATTTTTCTTTCACAAATATTATACAACCAAATACAGTTAAATACACAAAGCAAAATATATAATCTATCTTTGTCCCAACAACGTAATTGGTTTATTAGCTTCTTTTGGATATTTTCTCTTAAAATCACACATCACCATTGTAAATGCGATGGGAACAGGAAAGCCGTATGTTAAGGATACCTGAGGAATCTAAATAGTGGGTACCTAGACAACAGCAGTGAGTGAATTTCTCCTTTTCTTCTAGGAAGGCAGAAGAAATGCATGCTATGAGTTGTACTGCCCAAGAAAAAGAGACCAATTCAAGAGAAGGTACTAATATACAAAATGATCATCTTCTCTCTTTCTTTTTGGGTTTATTATTTTTCTATTCCTATCAGGTACTCAAACCTTACCCTATCTCTTCTAACAGAAACAACAATATTTACAAAAGTTAGTTCATGATAATGAGCTAGTGAAGAGAGCTGTAAGTTCTCATAAGAGTGTTTTCACTTAATACAGAAAAAGAGAACAGTGTTTGACAGAAATAATCATGGAATTTCAGAATTTCTCAACAGGGATAGATGTGGATGGCGAATTTTCAGGCTCACCTCAAGTCTCCCCATGAAGACACCTGTGTTTATTGCCTCAGTTTAAGAGAATCTCATAACTCAGTGAAGAAATGTGGCACAAGTTTTCTGACTAACTACTCCATTCCATTTACTTGGGTCTTTGTGATTTTTGATTACTGAGAATAACTACAACACGGTTAAGACTAAGAAGAAATCACTTGCATAATAATGAACTCTGCTTTAATACATGGCTTAGGAAATCTTTCAACCTGCAAGCTTTCCTTCCTCCTTAGTTATCCTGGCTATTATTCTCATCTGAAAATTTATTTATAATGAGGTCAACTAAGCATTGTTGCAACTGAATGTTAGGTGGAACATGTCCCCTTTCTTTAGCATGAGCTGTTTCATACACAGTTGTGAAAATGCAAGATTTACCTGCTATAATCTTCTGCCTTCATAATCATATTTGTTATCTCCTCTTCACCCTACATTAGTAACCCATCTTGCTACCTCCAAAGAAACTGTCAGATAACAGATGATTTCATAACCTAATTCAAGCTCAGGAGTCAGTGTTTCAAAATGATTAATTATATTATTACTTTTGAATACTGATTAATACCTTAACCAAAAGAAAGATGTCTTACATGTGTCATTGCATGTTTTTTTTTCTGAAAGTATATTTAAGCAAGAACAACTTTTTCACATCATTTACATCAGTGTTTCCCAAATCCAAGGTGCATTCTGGTCCCGTTACTTAGAGGGCCTTATAAAATATTGATCATGCAACTCCTTCAGGGACTCTGAGTTGGTACATATGGGGAGAGAGCCTTAGAGCCTGTGTTCATAAAGCACAGCCAGGATTGGAGACAGCTGATTAAATCATGTATTTGAACAGCAGCAGCTTAGTCTGCATGAATTTAAGACTGATGTGGGTGATTGGATTCATCTGCTACCATGGGGTTTGATATGAATTTGCTTTAGTGCACATTTTAGTGAATTCAGGAGATTCTGCAAGCTGAATTATTAACAGGTAAGATGAGGCAATGGAGGATCATCTCATATCTGTGAAGCCACATGTCTGGTTAGTGATTCTACTTTCCATCAATGTCTAAGGATCTCTCTTTTAAAAAGTCATTGTCACTATGTTATTGCAGGAAATTAAATGCCTCTAAACAACTTAATATATGTTTTTTAAAATAATTTTTAACATGAAAATATCAGATTCTCAGATGTTTTAGTGAGAAAACATTGGTAAAAATGTCTATGTATTAATTTTTAAATTGTATTTTATTGTATTCATTAAGCATATGTTATCAAATAGTGCTGTTTATTTGTGTGCTATTCAATCCATTTACAGAAAAGTGACATAGGTGTTCGCTAGAGGTTAATCGGTAGTTAAATTCCGTCCCTTCCTCCACTCTCCACCTTAATTCAAGGTCTTACGGAAATCTTGGTTAATTAGATTAAGGCAAGTTTACACAGATGTGTTTGTTCTAAACAATGTGCCCCCAAAAAGAGAAAAGTCACACTCCAAGTAACAGATGGCATCCTGGGTTGTAGGCAATTGTGGTACTTTAAGAAATGTTTTATTTAACATTCAATGTACCTGCTCCTACAAAATCCAAGCGATTTTTGTTTGTTTGTTTTAATTTTGCTTCATAGTTGAGTATCACTGTATTATTCTTTAAGGATTCAGTTTGTTCTCACTGCTCATCTGTATCATGCTCAACTATTTTCTGTAACTAGAGAAATCTCAAAACAGGTGTTTAAAAATGCTGCTATTTTCCATTTGGCTCCCAAAAGTAGAACAATACAAACAGCCATTTCCCTCAGCTTTGGTGCTGTAACAGAAGCAATCAGTCAGAGAGAAAGTAACTTGTATTCTCTCTTCTAGGAAAGCTACAGGGCACTTGAAAGATGACTGGTTTGTGGGATGAGCATTATGAAAAGGGAATGAGCAGAAGCCAGCTGTGATGATTACTGGGAATAAAGAACAGGTGGGTATACATACATGAATGTATAGGTAATATTAAAATATGTGCATTTAGTTGACCCCATTTTCAGGGGGTCATTAAACATTTCTTTTACCTTTTTTGTCAATCTACAGAAGAGGGCCCAGACTCTTAGGTTATCCTTCATCCCCTGCACCCAACCTCTGTAAGAGTCTTCAAATACCTGTTCTGTCTCCTTATCTCATTCCTGCCTAGCTCCTGAACTGCTTTTTTTTTTTTTAACATTTTTTATTGATTTTTAATCATTTTACAATGTTGTGTCAAATTCCACTGTTCAGCACAATTGTTCAGTCATTCGTGGACATATACACACTCATTGTCACATTTTTTTCTCTTGAACTGCTTCTTCTTTGCCTTCTAATATTCATCATCAAACTGTTTTCTGATCATACCTGTAACTTTCTCACTCCAACAGAAATTTTGCTCCCCTTGAAAGCATGTTGTTCCCTACAGCTGTCTCCAATTCTGACAGTTTCTTTGTTTTTTTTCTTCTACAATTCCCATACAACTTAGCCTAGAGGGAAGGTAGGTGATCTCCTTTACTTCTATTCCATGTTTAGTTCTCATCATCCTTTGCTAAAACTGTTCTTGTCAAGTACACCTATGTCTTCATGTTTTTAAATCCAACTATTATTCTTTGTGTTTATGATTAATTTTCATCTTTACTGACTTAAAGGTGACATTTGACCCAGTTGATGATTCTCTTCCTTTGATGCACTTTCTTCACCTTGCATCCAGAACATAACTATTGTTTTCTTTTACTCCGTCACTGGCTAACCCTTATCAGTTTCTTCTGATGATCTCTTCTCTTCTTTATGGCATCTGTTGGCATTCCATAGGACCCTTGAGTTATCCTTACAGTATTCCTTGGCTTCTTTCTCAAACCCTATATTTAATTCATCAGGATACCCTCTTGGCTTTATTTTCAAATATCTCCTGAATATGTCCTTCAGTGCTACTTCCCTATTATCAATTTCTCCTACCTGGATTAGTGCAATAGGTATAGACTTGTCTATTTTCTTCCACTTTTGTCTCTTGAATCAATTAAGGGTTGACTTAAGAGACAAATAGGAAATTCTGTGATTTCAAAACCTTAGAAGAGGAAAATCCATGTGATGGCTTTAACTTTCAATTTTACTGTCAAAGAAAGGCAGAATTGCTGCAGCCTAGAGTCAGAAGACAGGAGGAAACAACAGATAGCTTTAAAACTTCTCTGTGTGTGGGAAGACCATGTATCTGCTCACAACTGTAAACAGAGGAAGAAGGAAAAAATAGCTCTACCTCTCTTTCACTTTCTGACCATAAATTACAAGGTTACTCTAATTACTCAGTAAATTTTTAGCTACTGAACCTCATTTTCTCTATTGGCTTTCATTCTACAGTTCTGATATTTAATAGGATAAACTATTATTTTCAAAATATTGGAAGTTGCTACCTATAGAATATCTATATATTGTCTAGTGTTTGGAAAGAGTTAAATAATCATAAAACTTGATCATGGCCAAAGAATAATTCCACCAATATCATGCAGTCAGAAAGGAAGTCACCTTTAAGCTCATAATCTAACCATTAATGACAGATATGTACTATTTAGACACTATAAAGTAACATGGATTGCAAGAGCCACTTGAATTTGGAGAGAGTGTACTTAGCTTAAATAGCCTTATAATTAAGCAGTGTTTGTTTCTACAGCAACTACAAATATTTGAATTTGAATACTGAATTTTACAAAATAAAAAACATTAGCATTAGTTGTAACAAATCAAACTTTACAGAGCTTATAAACAAGAAATTGGTAATATATTTTGACTCATTCAAATTTTAACTCCCTGAAATTAAAAGTACTCATAGTTTGATATTATGCTTTCATATATACAATGATCTATTCCTTAAAAAAAGAATTAAATTACACATACAAGGTATGCTTTCTTGAAATTAAAACTCAAATCATATTGAATACACTACTATAAAAATTGATTTTTTAAATTTAACAAGTCACTCCTCTATTACAGAACATTCAATGTTTTCCAGATATTTGCCCCTTCAAAAAATTCTGTTATAAATATAAATAAATAGATAGGCAAGTAGATAGGTGGAATAGATAAGGTAGATATTAATACAGATACTTTCTTAGCTCCTTATCTATAACAGCTTCTGTTTATTCAAACTTACGAGAAATACATGATAAATTTTAATGTTCCTATTTTCATTGTGATCATTTGAGTATGATTAATATTTTTCCCATTCTGTCACACTATAATTGTATTGTTTAACATGAGACCATTGGCAGGACTTTTACTTAAACTTTATTTCTAATAAATAAAATTCATTAATAAAATCATCTTAATATGAAAATAACAGGCAAAAAAAGTTAACCTATTATCACACCCCTGAAAATGTTGGGCATTTTAACAAAGTGAAATGCCTAGTTTGCATTATAGACATCATCATATGTACCCAAAATATAAGTGGTTACTCAGCTAGGAGAGTCCCTAAATAATGTAGTTTTCAAAAAAGCACAAATAAGCAAAGAAAATTTAGTTGAAACTCATTTTAATCATTTCTTGAGGGCGTGGAAATCAGGGAGAAATATTTTAATCCATGAGAAGTATCTTTAAAACTTTTCTAAAAATCTCACCCACTCAATTTTCTCTATATTGTGAAGTTTTCCCCTCGAGTTTCAACATGGCCATATAAAACTATCTGTTATCCAGTTCATATGACTTTTTTATTTCATACCGTATCACTTTTCCTCAAGGCTTCTAAAGTAATTTCTATCCTACTCTGAAGGAAATGCCCCTCTTTGTCTCTTTTTCTTATTGTTCTTAATTAGCTGCAAAAATATCTAACAATAAGCTGAGGAGAAAAGCAGATGCTAAGAACACTCACAGGTTAATAGTTTTGTCCTAGTCATTATTGATCATTAGAAGTTATGTCTTTAGTAGTTTATCTCATCCTGAAGATTTTCTTCTAATGGTCAATTTTATTAGGGGGATGATAACCTCAGAAATGATTCAGCTGTTCTCTTCTATCCAAACATTTTATATATAGACACTAATTAGTTTCATAGAAGCACTGAATTTTACAAGTTAAAGAAATATAATAAACATGTTTCTGTACCTTACTATTAGCAGCATAATGTAGTATAAGGTATTATGGCAGAATGTTAATCAGATATTTATAAATGGGGAATAATTATCATATCAATAAATTAGTGCTTCTACTTTATGTATCTATTGTAAAAAAACTACAATTCTTAAAATTATTTATTTATTTATGAACAGATATGAAAACATTCCCCTGGACAGAAGGGTTGTTAACAAGTTTAAATGTTTTCTCCCATACAGACAAAGTGACTAATCAATCTAGAGTCATCTGTTCCAATAAATAGACTAATTATTGACCTTAGTTTGAAACTAATTAATAATAGTTAATAAATTGACAGTTTGAAAATAATTACTATAAACATAATCTCATACAATTATGATGTGGTCTTTCTTATCATTATTAGATATAAAAGATTTATATGATAATTATCTTAACATACTCTGCATTTCATATATACCACTAAACCTCTGTAAAAAATACTGAAGCATTTTAAGAAATTAGGAGATAGGCCAATTATAATCTTAAATAGGTTTCAAAATGTTTCAAACTCTTAGACTAGACCTGACAGAACTGATATTATTCTTTAGAGTGTATTTTCAAAAATAATTATATGGTAAGATAAAAACAGATTTTATTCACTTCATTAAATCCTAAGGAATTTAATTGGCAAATTAATTATTCAATTAATTAATATTGATTCTGGAACTTTGATAAATGAGACAATCTTAGAAAAGTATGGATACTGGGTGAAATAAAAGATCATTAAATATGTCAAGATTGATGAAGGGTTTCTTCCTTAGAAATTCAATAGCTTTCTGCTCTTAAGTAACTTACTTTATTCTAAACGGAACTCTGGTTTTTATAAGTAAATTATTGAAGGAAAATACAGTCAATAAGCCAAGGTCTTAGAAAATATAATTCTACAAATACTTATTGAGCATCTGTCTTTAAGGCTCTCTGCTAGGCACATCAAAATGTTTTGACGAAGTGCTCAGTAAAGGAAATCCTAAAAACAGTTATTATGAAGTCCAGAAAGCCCGTATATTATAATCTACTCACACACCACATATAGGCTCACATAGGCACACCTAAACTTTTTCACAGAAATGCCAGGAAATCAAACATGTAGATAATAAGGACAATGTTTGTGTGTTTGTTGTGTATTTTAAACATTTCTGTTGTTTTTGTTTTCTTACTGTAGAAGAGGAAACAGTTTTCTTCAACCCTCTTAGGATCCCTAGCTGGGCTTGAAATTTAAACTGACAAAGAGAGATTAACATAAAAATAACATAAACATTAATTTAATATTATTTATTATATTAAATTAATATAATTAATAATATACATAAAATGTAAATTTTACGTAACATGGCATTCTTCACAAGGAAATAAAGATCTAAAGAAAAAGTAAAGCCTGACAATTTTTATGCTAGATTTGACAAAAAATGGACAGTCCTGGAAAAATACAAGGCAAGAGCATGAGGTATGTGTAGTGAAGTGTGGGAAACTTAGCAAGGCCTGTTCATATTCTTTTCAGCATCCTTTTGCTTTCAGAGACTGGGATGCTCCTCTCCTCTGGGTATAGAGAGGACACATATCACAATAAGGTCTTATGACCTGCTTCAGGAGAGAAGGGTGGGGTAAAAATCAGAATGACCTTCCTTCTGCCATTTTTCTCAGACTCCTTCAGCTTAAAATGTTCAATATGCCAGGGTGCCATATTTGGGGGTAGTATATCCAAAATCCCATCACTAGGTACTGGATATGTTTTCCACAATGTAGACTAATTTATCTCATAACATTTGGTTGTTTTCTACAAGGGATTCTACTATAGGCCACTTACTCCATAATATAATTCGGAAAAGCATTGGAGGTGATATGTGGTTGATGTGGTCATTGTGCTTAAGTGATATTAAGGAGAAGCATGAATGAAATGCAACCACTAAACCCTCACTGTGGAGTATAGGAGGATAGTTCATCTTTGGATTTTATGTCACCTGTCAGCACTGACTTCATTCATTGGACCTTGTGCTATCCATTAAAGCATTGTTAAAATTAATCTTATGCAAAAGCACACTCATTTTTGCCTGATTACAAAGACTGAAGACTGTATTTCAACACAGATTTTAAATATTTGTATCATAATTGGACACAAGCTGTTCTGAACATCTGCTTCTTATCAAGAACAAGAATGACATATCTCTTGCTCTAGATTTGTTTAATGGACAGATTCAGAAATTATGGCCACAGTATGCTGAGACTTTGAGCCAAGCCTTCCTTTTTTTTTTTTTTTACTAGGAGTTGCAGATACTTGATAAGTTAGAAAAAGATGCTGCCTCCAGCAGATATAGACAGTTTCATTCCACAAAGCTATAATTTATAAGGAAATGTTGAGTTTGAATCTGTTAGTCTAAGGTATAACATATTTAGTCATTGAAATTATGTTGGCCTCAAAGCCCAGGTGCATAACCACTCATTATTCTTATTCTCTGTATCTATTAAAGTTGCCATTAGTAATAACACATCCTTGTTTATTTTGTGTTAATTCTCCAACATCTCAAGCATGTTTTTCATTACTTCAACAATTCAAAATTTGTTACTTAAGATGCATACTAATCAAAAATATTTCTTTAAAAGTCCTAACTACATATTAAAAACAGATTTATTCTACCACCTAATGCTGTTTTGGAATTTGTCAAGTATAATGTTTCAAAGCATAAATTCATTCATTCATTTTTTTATTCAAAAAATTTTGTTGAACAGTTTTTTGTATATGTGACAATATGTTAGCCATGAAAGAGTCAGTGCAGAGCAAAGAGATATGGCCCAATTTCTAGAAGAAAAGAGAAATTAATCCAGTAATCACTAAGTGATATACAAATACAAACTGCTATGTATTATGATAAAGACAAAATGTGATGGTGGATGAGGAATATGAAGCTCCATATTTAACTACATCTTGCCAATCACCATTCACATTAGATTCTCAGCTTTCAGAATCACTATATACTGAAGATGGGAGAACCTATGGAAATGTAAAGGGAATTAGTTTCAGATCTGCTTCTTAAATGCAGATGTTCTTAAAAAGGTGATCATAGATGTTCTTCCTATCCCATTGTTGGTTCATACTTTATATTTTTTATGCAAGTGATATGTTACTTTAGTCCGGCACTATCAGATTTTGTTCTTGGAACAGTTTTATGGATTCATAAATTACTTGTGTCTTTCTGAAACACACCTACGATGGCTAATTAAAATGTATTCTTTATGATGTTTAATGATCTTTACCAAAGAGATAAAATGTTCCTTAAAAAATTTACACCTAATGGCTTTTAATGTTCTTTATTTATTTTATATAACTATCTCTTGTTAAGAATTTGGACTGTAGAATATTTGTAAGTTTGTACCATTAGTAGACCTTTGAGTTTCTAGTGGTAACTAAGCAATGGGATGCATTATATCTGGTAAATCATATATAGGTAAAATATAATTCTAAAAAGACAAAGGTCTCAAGGTAGACAAATACAATCATAGTCAACAGATTCTTTCTCTGGCATTTGTGCATACAAGGGAACCAAAGTTTGGACAAATATAAAGAAAGAAAAATAGATTAAAAAATAGAGGGCCTCAACTGCTGGCATCAGGCATCACTAGGATATTTCCCAGTGGGTGCAGCAGCTGGGGGTTCAGCCAGACTGTCCTGGCCTACAGAATCTGAGATTCTCTCTGTGGCCAGATGAGTTTTTATGGGTAGGCCTGTCCATCTTTAACTTCATTCAGAATTGAGAAGTGTGGCCAAGATGGCAGAGTGGGAAGACCTTGTGCTCACCTCATCCCACGGACATACCAAAATGCTAACAGTTCACAGAGAAATTATCAATGAGAATGACCTGAAGACTAGCAGAGAAGATCTTCTACAACTAAAAATATAAAGAAGGAGCTACAAAGAAATGGGTAAGAGGTGCAGATACACAGTATAGTCAAGACCCACACCCTCAGAAAGGCCACCCACAAATGGGAGGATAATCACAATTGCAGAGGTTCTCCTGAAGGAAAGAGGGGTCTAAGCCTCACCTCAGGCTCCCCTGCCAAGGGGTCCCTCACTGGAAAGATGAGCTCCTAGAACATTTGGCTTTGAAGACCAGAGGTGTCTTCCTTTTAGATGACCCAGAGGGCTGTGGGAAATAGAGACTCCACTCTAAAAGGGCACACACAAAATCTCACACACTCCCAGACTCAGGAGGGAAGTAGTAATTTGAACACAGCCTAAGTCAGACTCACTTGCTGATCTTGAAGAGCCTCCTAGAGAGGGAGGAGGCAACTGGGACTCACCTGGGACATAGACACTGATGGCTGAGAATTTGGGGAGCTCATTCTACCATTCTTCCAAGGACACTGGTGCTGTTAAGCACAATTTTGGGGTCTTCCTTCTAGTTTATTAGCACAAGGACCTGGATCTACCAACCATTCAGTCAGTATCAGTGGCCCTCAGGCCAAGAAGCTAGCTGTGTGATGACACAGCTTTACCCACAAGCAGGCTGGCAGCAGCCTTTGGCTTCCCTTAGTCTCCCAGGCACTGTTTGGACCAGCCCCATCAACCAGAGGGCCCAGGACCCTGCTCCATTTGCCAGGGGTTCCATGACTCAGTCCTGCCAAACATCAGACTGACACCAATTCTGGGACCCCAGAGTCCTGCAGCTAGAGATTCTGGGACCTAGTTCTGCCCACCAATGGTCCTGATCTAGTTCCAGGACCCTCAGTGTCCTCACAGCCAGCCAAGGCAGGACCAATTTCCACTTACTAGTAGGCTGACACTAGCTCCTGTGCAAAAACCACAAGCACATGGAGGCTAAAGAATAGTCTACTAAACAACCAACAGGTCAGTGAAGAATCAAAAATTACCTAGAGACAAACAAGAATGAAAACACAATGATCAAACATCTATGGGATGCAGCAAAAGCAGTTATAAGAGAGAAGTTTATAGCAATACAAGCCTATCTGAGAAACCAAGAAAACATCAAAGAAACAACCTAACATTATGAATAAAGGAACTAGAAAAAAAAAAAAACAAAGCCCAAAGTTAGTGGAAGGAAAAAAATAATAAAGATCAGAGTGAAATAAAAGAAATAAAGACTAAAAAAATATAAAAAAGAATGATGAAACCAAGAGATGGTTCATCGAAAAGATAAACAAAATTAATAAATACTTATCCAGACTTATCAAGGGAAAAAAAAAAAGAAGACCCAAATCAGTAAAATCCAAAATGAAAAAGGAAAAGTTACAACCAGCACCACAAAGAAAAAGACAAGAAAATGAAATAAGAGGAATCCAATTATACTTTCTAAAATTGGCCAGAGTGAGAAAGTGTTATTTATTTTAGAGGTATTCAAAAACATAAATGGGACCTTAGTGGCCATACTAAAATATTTCTTCATGGATAGTTGAAGAAACTTAAGTCAGAGGACAACAGAGATAATTTGAGGTCGCACAACTATTTGACAGGAAATGACATCTAGATCACCACATTACAAATTGAAAACTATTTTTAAGGCTCAATAACATACTATTTGAAGGAAGCATATCATGGAATTTGGTTTTAAAAGAGAAAATACTTTAGTTTATATTTTTCTATCTCATTATTTTTCTTTCTTTTTAATTTTTACTCTTAATTTTTAAATTGAAATATAGTTGACTTATAATATTATATTATTTTCAGTTATATAACATAGTTATTTGATGTTTTTATAGATTATATTCCATATAAAGTTATTATAAAATATTACAATATCCCCTGTGCTGTACACTACTTCCTTGTAACATTCATTTTATACCTAGTAGTTTGTGCCTCTTAACCCCCTTCACATATCCTGCTCCTCCCCTCCCCCACCTCCACTCTGGTAACCACTTGTTTGTTCTCTGTATTTGAGTCTTTTTGTTTGTTTTGTTTTGTTATATTTATTTGTTTGTTTTATTTTTTAGATTCCACATATAAGTGAAAACATACAGTATTTGTCTCTGACTTATTTCACTGAGTGTAACATTGTTACTCTTTATAAGTTATGAAGATTAGAAAATATCTGTAGATATTTGGAATTAAGTTTAAAAATATTTACAGAAAACATTCAGGAAAACATCTATTTTATCTTAAAGGCAAAGGGATCAAAAAACAGTGATAAACAGAAGAATGACATAAAAACTTTTCATTTAGAAGTATCACTCTGGAGAAAATAAATAAAATGAATTGAAAGGAAAATCTGCTGAATATAAGGCATAGCAGTTAAGGTATAGCCCATTTATAAAAGAAGAAATTTGTTTGTTTGTTTTGATTGTTTTTAAAGATAATTATACTTGACACTTACTGAGAATTTTCCTTCTGGCACAGATTTAAGTGCTTTGCCTGCACTAAATCATTCTACTCCACATGTTTCAAGATATCATTATGTATAATTTGCAGATAAAGAATCTAAATATTAGAAAGTAGAGAGGTTAGTTTGATTCGTCACAATTACAAAACAGTCAGCTGTGGTTTTAGAATTTGAACCCAGGACATCAGATTTTCAGGTCCACTGTCAAAATTGCTGCTGTTTACTGTAAGTAAGAAAGTTTTCCTGATCTCTGTCCTTAAGTGTCCCCTTATAGGGACAGTAGGAAGAAGACAGCACTTCACTTATTGACATACTGATACATTTATTTAAAACTTATTAATATTCCCAAGGTATATGATATTTTAAAATGATAAAGATTGTTCTTGTCATATGGTAGTCATTTCTTAATAAAGCTATCCTTTTCCAGGAAAGATAAAAGGATAATAGTAAGAAAGCAAAACCAAAAACAAAACAAAACAAAAAACCACTGGAGAACCCTGATTAACAAAACTATCAAATATTAAAACATACAGGTCTGTTTCATTTGGAAATAAGTGACAAGAAAATCTTCAAACCACCAAAATAAGAAACTAGATAATTTTTTTTTAAATCATAAAACCATTAGAGACCTATGGACATGAAGAAACCTAAAATAACTTAATTCCATAGCAATGAGCAATTCCTAGGTGCGCAAGAAATGTCGAGGCTTTTATACTTGGGGCTGGATGATAGTGTTTGGTGTTGGGCAGGCAGAGGAGCAAGCCCACCATAGAAGGATACTCTTTGTTCAGAGATTAGAAAACACCAGCCAATCTTTCAACAAATCAGTTGTAGGTGTGTTGCATTTGAATCTACAATAACACCCAAAGCAGAGACTAAGCTCTCTGGCAGGTAATTCTTTTACATGCGGATTTTATTGAGAAAGCAGACTGAGGACAGGGCTGCACAGTGGGGATGAGTTATGTGATCTCATCGTCCCTCAGTCTTCTGAATCTGCATCTCAGTGTCTTGCACCATCAATATCCAACAATCTGTAGGTCTCACATGGTACTGCAGTCTCACAGGCCAGCTAATATCTTTTAATCTGCACTTCTACATTATCAGTCTTGAGGTTGCACAGTCCCTGATTTCTCAGTCTTGAATTCCCAAGATCTCATATTCTTGAAGTCTAGCAGATTCTAAATCTAACATCCTTGTGTTCTCACAGTTTCAAAGTCCAACCAATTTGTAGTTTCACTGTTTTAAGGTCAATTAATTAGTTTTACACTGTTTAGTTAAATGGCTCTTCTGGAGGAAAAGGCCTGAACTCATCTTTAAATGCCTTTGAAAAGTGAGGTAAGCTGTCTAAAGTTGCAGTGAAAACCAAATCCAATTTACCCTTTGATACAATCAAAGATAATAATCCAGTAGAGATAGAAGTTGGGGACTGAGCTGAAATTCAAAGAGCATTTCCTCTGATTTCCTGTTGCTTGTATACTAAAGCTCTGCTTCAACTGCCACCCAGCCTCAAACAAGCTCAAATCCTGATTCAGTCACCATGGTCAGTCCCTCATTCTAGCTTCTTAGAGGAAAGAATGTTGATTCTTCTAACAAAGAAAGAGGGAAGAAGAGAGACAGAGTGAAAGAGGGAAGAAAATTAATACATGTGTGTACACACATATATACACGTGTGTACCTACATATATGTGTGTATGTGTATATATAGTGTTTACATGTATGTGTATATTAGCTTGTACAGCCCTTTAAAGTATAATGATACCTGAAATATGATCAAAAGTTATGAAGCACACTAAGAATCAGGGAGATGTGATCTCTAGTCAAAGTAAAGCTCAGATACAAACATATTTATTATCTTAATTTGCCCAAATTACTATCACCTGGCTTCCATAAGTCATTCCTCTGTCCATTTTTTACAGTTGTATTCTGATGCCTGGGAATTAACATTGCTCAGAATCAGTGTCCAGTTGTTTATTCTTTCATCAGTACACATTCATATTTGTAAACGTACTCTAATCAATTTAGGGTATTCTGGGTGGAAAAATTAAAGAATATATTTACAATAATTTAAAAAGTGTCCTTTTTCAAGATATCCAGATTCCCCCCATCATTCCGGGGGCCAAGTTCTACGAAATGATTCAGATCTAATAATTAGACCAAAGTCCATGATTACCCATTATAATGGACTCTGTTCAAAAGTAAATTTAACTATTTTTAAGTTTTATAATCAAGATTCCCTTAGTAGGCTTATCATTTATTATAATCCCAATAAAAACATAATCAATTTGGTATGGGCAAAAATGATGGCATATAAAAGCAGTATATTCACCACTGTCCCCCTGATACCCATTATGACAATCAGACTCAGTATCTGATGGTTAAGTGCTAAAACTTGTCCTCTGTTATTCTGGGATTACATAAACTGCTTTGTAATCATCTATCCCGTTTCAATAGTAATGTTCATATTTTTGTTTCCAACATGCAGAGGACAGCTATAGCAACCAAGTCTCACTGAAGGGAGTCTTTTGGATTTTCTTGGTGATATTTTTAACAAATATATGAGCACATGACAAATGCCTTCAACAAGGCTCACAGTCTGCCCTTGGATGCTTTTTCATTATACAATTGAATTTCTCAAATCTCTACTTCATTTAGTGTAGCACACCACTGGGTGCAGATTTCTTGCCAAAGAGCTGAGCGATGTTAGAATCTCTCCCAGAATCTGTGGTTAAGTGTACTCATACTAATGCATTTGGCTTAATTTAAAGTTGAATTTATTTTTACTTATTCTAGCACTATTAAAATTATTTTTGTACACAGTTATCAGGTTACTTCCTGTATAAATTAGCAATATTTTAGAATTATTTTGCTGTGTAAGCTTTTACCTCCCGGGTAAGATTTTCTACCTGTATCTTTAGAGCACATGAATCTGAGTCTACTTACTTATCTAAAGGAAATGAGAAGTGGCAGAGATTAGCCCTCAGGAAATGTGGGATCAACATAGCATAAAAAATTAAAGATAACAAAAATAATTAAAACACTGCATGGCAGGAATAAATTTATCAGGCAGGGAATTCGGGACTTTGGCTAGTAAGTACAAAATTATTGGAAAGATTAGAGGAAGAGGGCCATAGTCTCAAACTCCATGAATGTCTTCCAGAACTGATATACCAGCGAAGCAACTCTGACCACTAGAATTTGAATTGTAGCGAAAACTCCGTGCTAACAACTGCAATCCAGAACTTAGAAATTGAAAAGCCATTGCTACTATTGTACCTATCTCTTGAAACCCAGAAACCTGAAGAATATTCTGACACTGGAATGTAGTTGCAGAGAATCTTCATGTTAACAAAATGTTTCTTACAAGAAGGCAAAACCAAAAAAAAAAAAAAAAAAAAAAAAAAAAGAAAAAAAAATTCCAAAGAGCAAGTAGATGGCTTCTTCTTTTCATTTACCTCTACCTTTCAAATTCCAGGCAAATTTATAGATATAACCATTTAATAGATAGAATCTAATTTACTCTTTACAAGAGAATGGAATGATGGCTGAGTTACCCATTGCACCACAGTATACAAAAAAAAAAAAAAAAAAGCATTCAATCAGAATGTTTTCCTGTGTTATAGGATGATATCTGGAAAACATACCTATATATGCAGCTGTATACATATGTATGTAGACTTTTAGACTTTTCCAATTTATAGCCATGTAATATAGTGTTAAAATTTATGTTCATAAAGATATTTTGCATAGACAGAAATATTTTAGGCATGATTGTGAGGATGCTATCATAACACCCCTTTCAAGAATATCGATAATTTCATCCCTATGTCACTAATGAGAAGACAGATGGATGAGTATTGTGACTTCACCTGGCAGCATGTTGCATAACTTGTATTTAAGCCTTACTATTATTCTTAAAGGGCATTTGTCTTCCACCTTATTATGGAAAGGGCAGCTGGAAATGCAGCATTTAAACTGAAATAATTATAGAGACGGGCACAAAGAAGGTATACTGTATAAATATTTATGATATCTAATAGTCTTCCATGTTTATTAGCCAGAATTTTTATTTATTTGCTTATCTAGGCATCGTATCAGATTGGTGACTTCTTTACTTTAATGAGAGAAGAGATGTCCTTTTATTCTTAGTGATGAAAATTGTGTCCTACATAGTGGGATTTTCGTAGCTATAGCTTGCCTCTAGACAAATAGTGTTTCCTACCAACTATCTTAGAGCTGTTGAGGTTCTGGTCATTGGCACTGCTTCCTAAGAATCTTCGCTAGGTTGATACAGTTGGAGGGATTCGTTTATTGATTCTTTTCCTGTAAAACCTATTGCTGCTTAATAGATTTCAGGGTCTCAAAAAAGCTGAAATTAATTATGGGTGAAGTTTGGGATAACAAGCAGGATTCTGGTCTTGTGTCTGGTATGAGAAGGATGTTTTGCAGGAAACAGTTCCTATTATAGCATAATATTATGAGCTGAGTTACATCCCTCTACAACTCATGTTTAATTCCTAGCTTCCAGTGCTTCAGAATGAGACTGTACTTAGAGGTAAGATTTTTAAAGAAGTAATTAAGTTAAAATGAGGTCTTAGGTTGGGCTGTAATCCATATGACTCATGTCCTTATAAGAAGAAGAAATTAGGATCCAGATGACAGAAGGAACATCATGTGAAGACATAAGAAGATGCTCATCTATGAGTTGATGAGAGAGGACTCAGAGGAAACCTGCAGTCACCTTGATCTCAGACTTCTACCTCCAGAATTGTAGGAAAACGGATTCCTGTTATGTAAGCTAACAAGTCAGTAGTACTTTGATATAGTAGCTTTAAGACATACATAAGGGGATGCCAAGTGCTTTGGGTAAGCATAGGAGAGGCTATAATATTAAGCACATTTTTCTTTAAATTATTAGCTGAAAGGAGCTGAAAGAACGAAATTAAGGTTGAGTGTACTTAGCTCTAGAACTATCTGCTCAGGTGCCATATTTAATGTACAACAATATAGCTTTTATTTCCCTAGAGCTCATACAACATATCATATCACATCTTAGAGAATTTCAACACTATTATCACTGTTGTTTCTCCTAAGAAGACCTGGATTTAGCAATACAGACAGACAGACACACACACATACACACACACACACACACACTCACTCACTCACTCACTTTGGCTGATACAAGTAGAGGTGGATTGAACTGAAAGCTAAAAAAAGTCAAGCTTCAGGGCTACCATGTGCTCACATCTTTTCAAGGCTCTGTACTTAATTCTGTGTTTGTAATTTTATGTCACTTTCTTGAATTAGAACCTCCATCCCCCAAATAGATTTCCCCTCTGTGCCTTTGTGTATGTGTGTGTGTGTGTGCGTTATGACAACTAGAACTAGAAAGATGACTGCTATTTGTCTACTCCTTCCCTAGGCTTTCAGTGGTTGACTTCTTGATAGTAAGGGCTGTATCTTAGTCACTGCTTCCAAAGAGCCTATCAGAGTACCTGACATATAACAACATTCTACAAATATTTGTTACTGAAAGGGAGAGAGGAAAGGAAGATAGCATAATCAAAACAGAAGCAAATAATTTATCAGAAATGAAGGTGCTATAGATTTTTAAATCTAAAAAAAAGAAAAAGAAAAAGAGAAAGAAGAATTACAAGAATGAAGTAACACAAAGCTAATGTTTAAATGTATTAATTGGTCAAGATGATCTCATTATGAATGGAGATTATAAAGACACTGAGGTTTTCAATCATTTACTTCTAATAAGGGCAAAAAGCAATATATGAATTCATTTTGTTCAGTTACTATTATTTCATATTTAAATATTAGGCAGATTTCATTGATATACACTTTAAAAATCAACTTTTATGTTTCTTTCCAACATGACAGACTATTTCTTCAGGCAAGAGTTAAAGATATCTACTAGCTTCACTAATGCCTGCTTCTGTGCACACTCTATTTGATTTTTTCATCACTTGAGAAAGTATGAAAGAGACAGATCTAAATTCAGGAGATCATTAATGGAAACCCAAACCTAGCAATGTTACAGTTGTAAAACTTACATGCAAATTACAGCTACGTCCCTTATAATTCAACCAATAAGTTGAGGTGAGGAGACAACCACATAGTTCAGCCTTGATAGAATTCATATTTCCTCATGCATAATAAAGAGCAGACATGGAAATCGCATATAAGCTGCCAAAGTAACTGAAAAAAATATATAGGCATGTAAAAGCTTTGTATTATAAGAATATCTGCTTCCATTGCCAGGTCTCTCTTAATAAGTAAGTAAATAAATAAATCTTCAAACTTAATTTCTGAGATTCTATAAAGTATGGCATGTTTGGAGATTTCAAAAAATGTTATCTTAATTTATGAGCATATGCAAACAAGGATCAGAATAAAGAATTTTCATTTATCAGCAGTGGTATTGGAAGATGCTGGCTTTCTTTTTTTCCTAATGCTTTTGATAAATAGGGTTGATAAGAAGGAAGGAGATGGTCATTAGCACATTCATTATTTCTGTGATCCAGAACCATGCTATAAAATACTGGGGTCATATACATCATCTTATCTTTTAGGCCTACAGTTAGCCTTCAAAAGAAGCCGAATTAGATAATCTCTAATTAATTTTATTAATTGTATTTATTACTCAACAAGGACTTTCCCACCAAAAGGGAACTTCATAGAAAAGTTTGGAGGTAGTAGAAAATGTGGTTATTCAACCAATTCCTATTCAGTCCATCGGGTTGCATTTGGCTTTTGAACATGTGGAAATGAATTACACACTCACACAAAATACACAAACATTACTATTGTCTTTTTTTCTAGTTAGTTTCTAGTCAAAATATTTAAGGAATAAAGGTCAACTAAGTAAGTACTTAAGGACTTCTAGAGATGAATTTTACATTATATTTAAGGCCATTTAACCAGGGTAATATTATTACCTATAATCTATACATTAATCGTGTAGACTAATGAAAAGGTATAGATTACAAGTTTCTTTGATTAATGAAAATGCCTACCTCTTTAATCTTAAACTTCATATGTATGAAGAGCAATAAAAATTCTAAATTAAGCAGTCCCAAGTAAGTTGCCATAGTATACAGAACAACTTACACATTTTTCAAATCATAGCAGTTAGAGAATTGTTCAGAAGACTCTAACCTAAAAGAAACTGTCTTTGACAAAAAGCATATATTTTAAAAAACATTTCAAAATACATTTTTCATTATGCAAGCAATATAACATCGTTATAGAATATGTGAAATGTAACAACAATTTAAATAACATTTTTGAAGAGAGTTAATTCATTTTATTTTTTATTTGCAAAGAATTAATTCAATGTGAATGAATGCTTATGGACACTAGCTTTGTTATTAATACTTTAAAAAATTTAAGAGTTAATGATACTCCCAGGTAACACATATTTTAAATGTTTGTCACCTCATCTAATTTATTTGTCTATTTTT
This sequence comes from Camelus bactrianus, assembly GCF_048773025.1. Classification (NCBI taxonomy): domain Eukaryota; kingdom Metazoa; phylum Chordata; class Mammalia; order Artiodactyla; family Camelidae; genus Camelus; species Camelus bactrianus. The sequence continues at coordinate 43,558,981 of NC_133539.1, forward strand.
TTTGACAATCTAGATAAATTTATTTAAAAGACACGAAGCAAGCATCAAAGCTCATTCAAGAAGAAATAGAATTTGCTCAGTAATATTGAATGCATCATATTTAAAACAAATAGAACAAAACAAAGCTACCAATAAAATAATTTGAGGCCTAGATGGCTTCCCTGGAGAATTTTTCCAAACATGTAAGGGAGAAACACTAATAAATCTACACAGAATTTCTCTGAATATTGGAGGTAAGGAAATACAATCCAGTTCAATCTATGAAGTTCACATTACTTTTTTTTTAACCAATATCAGAGAAAAACATTAAGATAGACCAATATCCTAAATTAACATGAACATGTAAGTAAAAATTCTTAAGAAAAATTTACCAAGTCGAATCTAACAATACATCATGACTAAGTTTTGTTTCTCCCATAAATATAAGGTTGAATTCACTTTCCAAACTGTCTAATGCATTTCATCATATTAACACACCAAAAAAGAAAAGCATACCAACTGATGAAAAGGCATTTAGTGAAATGCCAAATGTGACTGTTGACAGAATATCATTTTCCATTCTTATTTTCTTATCAAGCTAGAGGTACTAAGACAAAGTGAATACATACTCATTCCACCTTGTGTTCTTGCATGCTTTATTTAGCTTCTCATGATTTTCTCACATTTTACTATTTCACTTCACCTAAGCAGTAAACCTCATCTTTGATTTGATTTGACTCTTCTACCAATCTTGTAACAGAGAGACAGCAAGTAATAGCTACCTCAGCTGATAGATCAGGCTGACATAACTGATTACAATAAAATTTATGTCTTTTATATGGATAATTTCCCTAACATGGACCAATTCTTAAAACATTTTAGAAGAGCATGGGGTTGGGAGTTGGCTAGTGCTTCCAACCCTGCTAAAACAAACACATAAACAACAGATATGCTCATTTTCTAACACCTGGAAACTGAATCTGACTTTCCTTGCAAAAGAGACTTAGCGGATGGAAGCAAGTTAAGGATCTTGAGATGAAATCTCACTAGATTTAGGGCCTAACCAGTGACAGGCATCCTTATAAGCCTTGTAAGAGAAAAGCACAGGAAGATGTGGGAGTCAAAGACACAGAGAAGCAAACTGCGTGATGATGGAGGCAGAGACTAGAGTTATCCAGCCCCAAGCCAAGGAAAATCTGGAGCCACTGGAATCTGGAAGAAGTAAGAAAGGTTTCCTCTAGAGCCTTCAAAGGAGTGCAGCCCTGCAGACACCTTGATTCAGATTTCTGACCTCCAAAACTTTAGATAGTAAGTTTCTGGGATTTTTTTTAAGCCACTTAGGAGTCTCTGATAATTTGTTACAGCAGACTTAGGAAAAAATACAAAGGGCTATGTACATACTCTATGCTCCTAAGAGAAAGGGCTTACCTAAATTGGAAATTTGTAAAAAGGAAAAATCATTTTCCTGAAATATTTACCAAAATATTTACATATTTGTACAAACAATGTGTTTTATTTGTCTGGGCTAAAATCAATATAATTCAAAATTTTTGGATAGAAAATTTGGCCATATTACAGAAAAGATAGTTATTTTTCTATTACAAATAATATATGAGATCTGCCCTTATATTCTGAAATATGGTTCTTAAAAAATTGAACAAATGCTCATAGGGCATGTATGATCATATTTTGCACACAAAAGTGGATATTTTAAGCCTAACTGCAAATGAGCAGTAGACAACTTCAACCCATGTGTGTAATTGCCTGTTTTTGTGGTTCTGAGAAAACAACTTAGAGTGTGTCAACTTGCTGACATACCCCCCATAACATCTTTGTTCTGCTGAAATATATAGGGATTTCTGCATAAAATCTGTCACACCATACAAGTAATAGAGCATCTCTCATCAATTGATTAATTTCAAGTGCTCAAATTTGATAAAGGCAATTACAGAAGAAACAATGATAATCATTTCCTATCTAATAAAACAAAGTAAGTGAACATTAAAAACAATAATTTACAGCATTGGACATAATCTATGAGGTCAGAAGCAGGGGACATTTCTGACTTGGGGTGACTGAGTGTTCAGTTTGAGCCAAGGAATACCGTTTATAGAGCCAAATTCAGGCAGCAACTTGAATGTTCTGAAAATGGAATTTTTATTATATTCAGTGCAGTATTTAATGATTTCACAAGACTCTACTGGGCAGTACTTCAGTAAGGAACACATACTTTATTATATTTCATGTAGGTTAGGGTACTTGTTCAGGATTTTAAAAATGAGTGTTTTAAACAATGGATTCTTCCATAGGCATCACTGGAGAATAGAGGTTTATTGGTATACCCTCAATCGATTTTATTGCTCTGTAAATTGGTCAGAATTTTCTCTTAGAAGCCTAGAGTTGTGCACATAGCATTGTTCCTATTTTACAGAACTAATGTAGACATGTGCATGCTATACCACTGGAGAATTGAAATATAATGAGGTTAGTTTTCTTGTATCCACTAACCATGCATTGCATGCTTCTAGAGAAGTTCTAAGCTCTTGAAAGGTAATTTTAAATTGTGTTTTTGCATAGTTTTCTATGCTGAGCTTGTTTCTAATTTTTTTTCCTTCATAGTATACTTCTGCACCTAGAATATTTTTGCTTGCATATAATCTCTTTTGATCCATACAATAACTCTGTGAAGGGACATTTTGGAACACTCATTAATACAATCCACATTTCAAATTTATCAGTGAAGACCCTGAGAAGTTTGTGAATTGCCCAGTTATATGATGAGACCAAACTGAGGACATCTCCTCTCTGATGCTTTGTCTTAAATTCTACTTTCCTCATTAGAACATTCTGATGAGATTATAAAGGATGTCTGGAATTTAAACCTGCAATAACCTGAACCCAAATTTTTATATATTAGAATTTTATGTATTAGTATTTAGATTTTAGGATATGACTTAGGAGATGTGAGCATTTCTAGCAAATCCAAATGTAGACCCATAGAAACAAAAAAGAAGCCAAAATTCAGTCAGAGACTATGGTGGTCAGGAGAAGTTAGATTTTGTTGTGGTTAAAACAAGCAAACAAACAAACAAATAAAACAATGGCTTAAAACAACAGAGATTATTTCTCATTCACAAAACAACGTCCAGTGCAAGTGGATCATGTGGGAAGGGAGATGGGGTGTGAGTGTTTTCCCTTGTGGTCATTTAGGGATCCAGGCTGATACAGGCTCCATCGCAACACATGCTTCCATGATTGGCATGACTTGCAAAGTGCATGGTTAGAGGATCTCTCTTCTGCAATTGAATACTTCAGCGTGGAAGTGATTGGCAATATTTTCACCCATAATTCACTGACCATAATTAGTTATCCCTAATTTCAAAGGGAAGGGTAAAGTACAATACTCAGGTGTGCCTGGAAGAGGAGGGAAGCCAGATTATCAGTGAGCATGTTGAAATGTTGTGTCACAGATGTAAAGGTAGACTTTTTTTTTTTAAGGTTATGGCTATCTTTTGGAATATAATGTGGATGAATACATGCAGGATTTAAGAAGTTACAGAGGCCTTGGCATTTAATGGGCTAATCTCCAATCAATGTACACATTTCTTCTTAAATTCTCTTTGTGAATTCTCCTTGAATAATTTCAGTGATGTGTTAATCACTTGACCTGGTAGCTGTGATTCTACTGGAAAACTCTATTACTGAAGTTTCTTTATGTTCCCCCAGGCCTAAATCTATGAAACTGAAGCTCTTACTAGTAAAACCTCGTTCTGCCTCCTGAGCACCATATGACTTTACAAATGGATTTTACAAAATTCACAACACCAGCTAAAGTAGTATTTAAGGAACTGCAGACCATAGAGGTAATTCTTGACCACCAGATGAATATCTTTTGCAAAGTTTCAACTGGATCTTAGGATCTATTTTTTCTGTACCTCACCAGGTGGTCTGCATCCCTCATGCTGTTAATTCCACAGAGGAACTCTGAGTTTGAAAATATAATTTATCTTATATCTTTATGCTCTTAAAGAATGCAACCCTGACACCACAGTCAGATACCACATTACAACAAGTGGGATTATTATCAGAAAAGCAAAAGATAGTGTCAGTGAGGATGTGGAGACATTAGAACACTTGTGCGTTGCTGGTGGACATGTATACGGTGCACCCTCTGTGGAAAACAGTATGGTGGTTACTCAAAATATAAAGTATGGAATTATTATATGATCCAGTAATTCTATTCTGTGTCTATACCTAAAATAACTGAAAGTGAGGACTTGAATGCATATTTGTACATCTATGTTCATAGAAGCACTACTGACAATAGCCAAAATATGGAAACTATTCAAATGTCCATCAACAGATAAATGGATAAACAAAATGTGGTATATACACACAATGGAATGTTATTCAGCCTTACAAAAAAAAAGAACATCTTACATATGCTACAGCATAGATGAATCTTGCAGACATTATGCTAAGTGAAATAACCCAGAGACAAAAGGACATATACAGTATGATTCTACTTATATGAGGTATCTAATGTTGTCAAATTCATAAAAACAGAAAGTTAGAATGTTAGTCACCATGAGCTGGTGGGACTGGAGAATGGGGAGTTATTGTTTGATATGTATAAAGTTTCAGTTTGTGAAGATAAAAAAGTTCTGGAGATGGATGGTGGGGATGGTTGCACAACAACATGAATATACTTAATGCCACTGAACTATATACACTTAACAGTGGTTAAAATGGTAATTTTTATTATGTATATTTTGCCACAATAAAAAAAAAAAAGAAAAAATGCAAGCCAATCCTATTTCATACTGAAAGTTTTTTTAAAGTTTTAAGGTAGTAATTTCCCAAGAGACTTAATCAGACTGCTTGATTCACTTGTGCAAAATATACATGTAATTAAATAGAGGTCCAAAGAAATGGCAGCATAAAATGAAGATCTGGTAAAAAATGCTGTTTAATTCCAAGCCTCCTTGATCATGATTTAGAGTGTGAAATGGATCACCTATTGCTATACTACTCATAATATGCAAATAACTGTTTATATAGGATCCGCTCGAATTATGCATGGCTTTCTAAGTTACTGACACATGCAGAAAGTGATAGCAAGGAAGAGTTTTACTTATTAAATTCTTTACTTAGAGTCTATTGGTCTTACAGTATCTGTTAAATAAGAAGACTCAACCTGAACTTAATTCCAATTGAAAATACTGCCCACAATATTAATACTCCACCAACTTACTCAACTCCAATCATCAATACACTCAGCATTTTCTCTCTTGACTGAAATGAGTTGCTGTTATTTATCTTCTTTCTCCAAACAGTGTATTTCATAAGTGTTTTATTGCTTCAAGAGGTAGGAATTCAAGAAATGAAGCAACCTGCAATCATCTGTCCACATAGAGAATTGATGTCCCATGTGTCCCTCATTCGCCTTCTTCTCTGGCTTTCACTTTCAAAGTCCAGACGTGTGGTAGTTTTGGATCTATGCCTGATACAGGCATGCCTAGGAGATATTGCAGGTTCAGTTTCAGACTACCACAATAAAGCAAGTCACACAAATTTTTTGGCTTCCCAGTGCAAATTAAATTATGTCAGCACTATACTGTAGTCTATTAAGTGTGCAAATAGCATTATGTCTAAAAAAAACAAGCACATACATTAATTTAAAAATTCATTATTGTTAAAAATGCTAATCATTATGTGAGTCTTCAGAAAGTCACAGTCTTTGTGCTGGTTTTGTCTTGATGATGATGATGACTGCTAAGGACTGGTGTAGCTTTGGCAACTTCTTAAAATAAGACAACAATGAAGTTTGCCACATTGATCAGACTCTTCCTTTCATGAACAATTTCTTTGCAGCATGCAATACTGTTTGATATCATTTTACCAGCAGTAGAATTTTTTCAGAATTGAAGTCAATCATCTTAAAAGCTGTCACTGCTTTATCGACTATGTTTATGTAATATTATAAATCTTTTGTCATTTCAACAGTCTTCACCAAAAGTAGGTTCCATCTCAACAAACCACTTTCTTTGTTCATCCATAAGACACCACTCCTCATCCATTCAAGTTTTATCATGACATTGCAGCAATTCAGGCACATCATCAGGCTCCACTTCTAATTCTAGGTCTCTTGCTATTTCCATCATATTTGCAGTTACTTCCTTCACTGAAGTCTTGAACCCTTCAAAGTCATCTATGAGAGTTGGAATCAACTCCCAAACTCCTGTTAATGTTTATATTTTGAACTCTTTCCATGAATTACAAATATTTTTAATGGCATCTAGAATAGCAAATCCTTTCCAGGTTTTTAATTTATTTTACCCAGATCCATCAGAAGAATCACTATCTATGGTAGCTAAAGCCTTATGAAATGCATTTCTTAAATAATAAGCCTAGAAAGTCAAAACTACTCCTTGACCCATGGGCTGCAGAATGGATGTTGTATTAGCGAAGAAGGATTAATAAAATGGCCACACTTAGGCTAACAGATTGTTTATTTTTATGCTTGCCCTTAAAAGGGTGAACCGGCCTGACTGGCCGGTTGCTACTCACAGTTCCAGGCCCACTGTTAAAACTAAAGCTATTGATTTTACTGTTTCTACTTTATTTCAGTAATCAAAAGCTATAATCATGCTTGGTCTCTGAGTTGATCTCCAGGGAGAAGGTCACAGAATTTTAACCTTACAAAATAGCTTGAATCACCAAGAAGACCACACCTTGAGTGCTTACGAGATAAAGAGATCTAACCGCAAGCCTCTGTAGAATTGGTCACCTGGGGGCATCATGACACCACTCTGTCTTCTGATGAGAAAATGATTCTGTTGATTGTTATTGGGGCTTTATTGTTTGAGGTTATGGCTATATAATCACCCCATCCCATCCCCAAGGTGGTTTCACAGTTTTGAAGGCACTAGCCTGCTGTGAATCCCCTTTGCCTGGCAAAGCAATAAAATTGCTTTTCTTCTAAGCTCCAAGACCTTGTCTCTGGGTTATTTGGCGCGTCAGGGATGGGGGCCGATCTTTCGGCAACATTAGCAGGCATGAAAACAACATTAATTTATTATAGATCTTCATCAGAGTTCCTGGGTGACCAGATGTGTTGTCAATGACCAGTAATATTTTTAAATAATTTTTTTTTCTGATTGGGAGATCTCAACAGTGGGCTTAATATATTCAGTAAACCATGTTGTAAACAGATGTGCTGTCATCCCGGCTTTGTTGCTCCACTTTTACAGCACAGTCAGAGTTAATTTAGCATTACTCTTACGGGCCTTAGGATTTTCAAAGTGGTAAATAAACATTGGCTTCAATTTAAAGCCACCAGCTGCATTAGCCCCTAACAAGAGAGTCAGCCTGTTTTTTGAAACTTTGAAGCCAGGCATTGACTCCTTCTTTCTAGCTATGAAAGCCCTAAAAGTCATCTTCTTCTAATATAAGGCTGTTTCATCTACACTGAAAGTCTGTTGTTTAGTGTAGCCACCTTCATGAATGATCTTAGCTAAATCTTCCAACTGCTGCAGTTTCTACATCAGCACTTGCTAATAACGTCTTGCACTCTGATGTTATGGAGATGTCTTCTTTCCTTAAACCTCTGCTGTCTTCAGGCTTTTCTTCTGTAGCTTCCTCACCTCTCTCAGCCTTCATGGAATTGAAGAGCATTAGGGCTTTGCTTCGGATTAGGCTTTGCCTTAGGGGAACGTTGTAGCTGTTTTGATCTTCTATTCAGACCACTACAACCTTCCCCTTGTCAACAATGAGGCTTTTTTGCTTTCCTAGTATTCCTGTGTTCACTGGAATAGCACTTTTAACTTCCTTCAACCTTTCCTTTGTATTCATAGCCTGGCGAACTGGTGCAAGAAGCCTGGCTTGGCTTTTGACTCACTAAACTTAATCATTTCTAGCTTTTGATTTAAAGTGAGAGATACTGACTCTTTCACTTCAACACTTACAGGCCATTGTAGGGTTATTAGTTGGCCCAGTTTCAATATTGCTGTCTCAGGAAACAGTGAGGCCTGAGGAGAGGGAGAGAGATGGGAGAGAGGATAGTTGATGGACTAGTCAGAACACACACAACATTTATTCATTAAGTTTGCCAGCTTATGTGGATGCGGTTTGTGGTGCCCCCAAACAATTACAATACTAACATCAAAGATCACAGATCACCAGGTCACCATAACAAGTATAATCATAATTTAAAAGTTTAAAACATTGTGAGAAAAACCAAAATGTGAGACAGAGACAAAGTGAGCAAATGCTGTGGGAAAAATCGCACAGGTAGGCTTGCTGGATGCGGGGTTGCCACAAACCTTCCGTTTGTAAAAAAAAATGCAGTTTCTGCCAAGCGCAATAAAGTGAAGTTCAATAAAACACAGATTTGATTATTGTCAGAAGGAGAACAAATCTCTCTATTCCAAAAACGTATGAGTAAGAAAGAGCAACAAAGTGAAGTGATACAGCAATAAAAGGAAAGCCTAAATCCACCAAAGGAAGATGTAATAATAAAGTGGTAATTTGGAGGCGAGTAAGCAAGGAGAATTTGGAGTGCAGACAAAAAGATTGAGCCAGCATGAAGGAGTAAAGGGTTCAGGGCAGCTGGCCTCTTGCATTTTTGATAAAGGAGTAAGTTCAGAAAAGAAAGATTACAGAGGCTACATAGGAATTACTAAATAAAGGATGCTTGGAATTAAGAATTTTTTGTAGGTGGGTCTCACAAAATTTATTTCTTCATTAGTTCTCTCTCTTTCACTTTCAATATTTTATCTTTTCATTTTCTTTCCACTCATTCATTCATCTTTCCTTCCTTTCTTCATTCTTCTGTTTTACCTTCTCTTTTCCTTTATTCTTTTAAAAGTATCCTTTCTAATTTATTTACTTTCACTAGTCATTTTGCACTAATTTCTCTTTGTACTAATTTTACATTAATTCTATCCTCTAATTTCCACCAACCCTACCCCATTCCCCACTGATTATATTGTTTTTCTTTCCTTTGTCCATTACCCGAGCTAGTCCCTGGTGGTCTACAGTAACTTTTCACACACATGGCCATTTTAATAACACTTTGATTTGAACTTAACCTTAATTAATGTCTGTATTCATCTGCTTTTATAAGTGTAATTTTTGGTCTTAGAAAAATAACTAGAAAACAAACTTGATGGTTTTCTTTTGTTTATTTGTAATTTTATGAGGAGGTTTCATAAAAAAATCAGTTGAAATGAACTCATTCTACATTACTTTTCACTTTTCGATTGCTGCTATAACAAATTACCATAAAGTTAACAACTTAAAACAAGACAAATGTATTATCTTACAGTTTTATAGGTCAGGAGTCTGACATGGGTTTTATCAGGCTAAAATCTAAGTGTCAGCAGCCTGCAGTCTTCCTAAAGGCTCTAGCAGAGAATCCATTTCCTTGTTCATTCATGTTATTGACAAAATTCAGTTCCTTTCAGTTGTAGAATTGAGTTCTCCATTTTCTTGCTGGGGTTATCCATCTTCCTGGTTATCTATCCAGCTTCTAGAAGATATCCACGTTCCATTCCACACAATCTCCTTCCTTCATCTTGGAAGCTGGTAATGGTAGTTCAAATTCCTCCCACACTCCAAATCTATTCTGTTTCTTCTTTCTACTGTTGCTTCTCTCTGACCAAATCTTCTACCTTCCTCTTCTACTTTTGAGGACGCATGTGATTAAACTGGGCCAGCCTCTACCACCCATGATAGCTTGATAGCTTTTCTTCAAGCATTCCAGGTTTCTCTACTTATTTTCATCATAATTTTAATTCAAGACAATGCGTGTAATCTTACACAAAGACAAGAATTGTCAGGCTCTAGAGAGCCATGGTTGTGTCATTCAGAATTCCAGAGAGATGGAAAAATATGAAGAAAAACTGTTGAAGGAAACCAAGTTGTGATGCATTAAGGTTTAGCGAAACAGGAATGCATGACAACCCCAGGTCTGAGGAAGGGAAGAGTGATACGGTTACTGGCACCTTGGGTGACTGGAAACATGGAAGGGAGAGCTGCTTAACTAAGAGTTGTATTTGTGTTTGTGGTCAAACACAAACACACTCAGAAGTAGGTTAACAATATATTCCGGGAGTGGGGAAAAGAATCTCCACGTGTCTCTCCTCTAGCACTCTGATCTTGCCAATTTATCCCTCTAGCCAGATCCTACAGGAAACTAGAAACAAAGGCAAGTATAGCAATGGGGACTATGAGGGAGCCTAGGAAAACTCCTCTACTCAAGGCAAAGTGCAGAATAGTAGAGGGTAGAGACTAGATATGTGTGAGGAGGCACACCACAGGGAATAAACAAGATTTGTTGCCCAGTAGTTTAGGACAGGATGGCAATTTTCTCTATAAATGGCCAGATAGTAAATATTTTAGGCTTAGTGGATCACATAGTCTTTGTTGCAATTACTCAACTATACCTCTATAAAGAAAAGCAACTCTAGAAAATACATAAAGAATATAGGTGGCTGAGTTGCAAAACAATCTTGTTTACAAAATAGAAGGCTGGGCAGATTCAGCCCATGGGGCATAGTTTACTGACCCTGATCTAGGGCATAGGCTTTGGAATGGTGAAAAGTATTAAACTCTTGTTCCAAAAACTCATGGCTTAGGCTGCTGTTAATGCCAAGTAATATACAGGCCCTCCTACTGTCAGCCAAAGATGGCATTTCCCAACATTCCTCATACTGAGGAATAGTATGGCTCAGTATGGCTGAGATCTTAGCCAAAGAGGTGTGTAGAAGTGATGCCTACAATTTCTACGTGGTTTTCTTAAAGGGAAAGTATGTGTCCTCTGCTTCCTCTTTCCTGCCAGTTTGAATTTGGACCCAGTGAATACGGTGGTGATCCATCTTTTAATCACTGCCAAGGAATGAGAATAAAATAAGTCATAAATGTGATCAGTACATTTATTTCTCAAAGTATAGTCTAAGGCCTGTAGAGGAATAAAACAACTTCTGCAAATCAAATCCTTCCTAGGCATCAGAAATCTAATCCAGACTCCCAACCTCACAAGTGAGAAAACAGACCTAGAGAGTTTGATGAGCTTGTAAACTTTCTGACTGGGTAATATCTTCACTTTAGAGTAACAGAGGCACTTGTCACAGGCTGGTGAGGAAATCCTCCTTTCTCAGCTCTGGAGAGGAGTCTGAAGTCCGTCATTCCTTTATGTTTCCAAATCACTTCCAACTGCTTCTTCTCTAAATCAACTCACCTGTATTAGATTAGTATTAGAATAGTTTAGATAGACTTTAGAATAGAATATTTAAATAGACTATAAATTATTTAATGACTCTTTTGTAACCTATAAGATGAAATCATATTTATTTGGTATTTTACCCAAGTGTACTGTGAACCACTCCAGATTCATCTCATTATATCCTTTTTCTTTACCACAACCCCTTGCCAATCTGGTTATGCAAATAAATGCAGTTCTCTGCAGAGTTTCCTTGTTTTTTATGTCACCAAGCCCTTGGTAATATATATACTTTCAGCCAAAACACTCTGTCCTCCCATTATTTTCCCAGTTCCTTTCTATGTGCTTTTTAGGACTTAGTTCAGGTATCTCCTTCTGGTTCTGTTCTTAAGTAGAACATCAGGTATTTCTTACATGTTCTGCTATAGTGTAACATCATATTTTGTCATGAATTTTTACTTGTCCCTACTACTGTTTTTTATCTGAGTGTTCTCAGATAAATAGCAGATGTTCAAAGTTCAAAGCCACAACTACAATTAGAGATTTAAAAAATCGGGTTTCTTCACCTTCAATCTAGTTTACTTCTCACTTTACCACATTGTCTTGAGTCCTACAAAATAACTACAAATGACTTCTTGAGAGAATCTAAATGATTTGCATAAAGAATACAATTCTATGTAAACATAGTGTCATACCTAAAAAAAAAAACTAGCTATAATCAACAATAACTTAACTTGCCTTAGGCTTAAGCAGAATTAGAGTTATTGCCTTATAGGTTGTTGAGGAAAATTTGCCATATACAACTAGAAAAGTTACTTAATAATCTAGGACTGTAATCATAGGGGCAAACTGTGTAGAATGAGCCAGTACATTCTACAGCATGAAAAAAAAAGGGGGAAAAGCTTCAGCTGTAATCAGTGGGGAAGGCCCAAAGGAGAAAGAACCATTGGGTTTAACTGAAAGCTATACACATTTTCAAAAGCTATCAAGGAGGTAAACAATTTCCAGGAATTTGTTGGTTATAAAAAGAATGAAAAGAAGGAGGGTAAAAGTCAGAAGTAACAAAATCTATTCTGCAATAGACATGGTAAATAATGTTGCACTGTAGTCTCAATGAATTAATACACATTTACTAAGAGTTTCTCTCTGGAGCCTGGATCAAGTCTGGCATTGCAGCATGCTTAAATGTGGTTAACGTAGTACAGATAAATCAGAAGGCAAATGATACCAGTGTAATCCTTTTATCTCCAGCTATTTCATAATTTCTCTAAACTCAAACAATTTCTTTGACTCAAATTTTTCATTTGTAATAAAAGATAAGCAGTTATATCTTTAAACCCAGATAATGATAGATTGTGCTTTTATCCTGCCACAGTGAAAATCCTGGAAACTTTTATTCTGAATAGCATCTTTGGTGCATATCCCAGATGATGACATTAAGTATCAAAGAAAACAGCACAAAGGCAAAGCAATTCATCTGAAATCACTGTGGGGATGAGATAGATGATTCATTAAACTACATTTAACCCATATTTAGCAAGTACCTAACATATGTCAGCACTGTGTCTGATTTAAAGATGAAGAGGGCAAGTGATACAAGCCTCTGCCTCAATGAGCTTACAAACCAGTTAATTAAAACCTGTTGAAGCAGTGAACTGGCATAGGTTCAAGCTTCAGACTATGCATTTGATTGCACTCCATGCTTCAGCTGATCCACTAGAATGAGGAAAAATGCTATTGGTCACAAGCTGGCATCCAAGTTAGAGTTCAGTTGGTTCACTTTAGCAAAGGCCATTTTCAATACAGGGGCAGAGGAAAATGTATTCCTCCACATATGAGTAAGAGACCAACTCCTTGTTAACTCTGACATATGATAGTCCAAAGACCAATCACTGCCTAGACCTGGTTAAAAAAACGCTTCTGCCACTTGAAGCAATCTAGTGTATTAAAATGAATATTGGATGGGGTGACAGGGGACAAGTGTCTAGTTCTGGGGCTGCTTTGACTCAGTGGGTGATTTTGCAGCCTAATATTTACTCTCTTTGAACTTCAGTTTCTTAACATGCAGAATGATAAGGGATTTGCTATATGAACTTCTACCTATTTTCTGATCAAAAATTCCATAAACCTTCAGTCTTTCATACTATTCTATCTCAATGTTTTCCTCCGTTTAGGAATTCTTAAAGTATCTGTAACCTTTGCTCATGTAAAATTGTAGTCCTTTTGTGATTACAGAGGCTGGTAGGTACTGGATTTGAAAACCCAGCTGAGACATTCTGAGACTGATCTTTCTACATTGCTTGTTGAGTAAGATGAGAAAATAGAGGATGTTTTGAAAGGCTGATGAAAATGTAGGGAACATTTAAAAAAAAATAAATGACTGAGTGTCTTGACTCACCAGTAATACAATAAGCAACTAGAGGTCAGGGACCCTGGCTTTTAGTTCCTTTTATTCTCCATAGTGATGAGCACACTAATGGAAGTAATTGAATCTTAGTAGAGGATGAGCTAATTCATAACATTAAGAACTATTAAAGATCACCCTTACGAAGGAGCAGAGGTTGAATCTTTGGTAAAATAATTTTTTTTTTAAATAAACACCTACTGCCTGTCTCTGTGTGCCAGAAGACTGTCACTATGATACCTTTTGTCTTCATTCAACAGTTGGAAATACTTTCATCAGATCTTTTAATATATTTCAAATTGATTTTTAAAGAATGGACTTAAATAGCAAATCTAAGCCATATCCCTTTATCTTGTTTGTGGGAACCTGGCTGGTAGAGTTTAGCTGGAACAGACGTAATCTTAACTTTGAAATCTTTTCAATCTCATATAACCAGAAAATGTGTGTGTTGATTCAGCTCTACAAGCTATGCTCACTGTCATCACTTGTACTTCTGATCAAGATGTCTAGAGAGTAAAAACCCTGTGGTGCAAATATTTCTGAGTACAAGAAGCTGAGTGTTTGGGCAGAAGCTGCCCCCAGAGCCTCTAGAGCAGTGACTGAATTCATTGACAGGAGAAACCCAGGGTAAGGCTGGGTGTCATTGTCTTCTTCCCATGTGTACCTTATAGTCATTATAAGACGCAAAACTAAAACTGTACTTATTTCCACAAAACTGTGGGATTCATGCTCGATTTTTAGTAGAATATTTTTGAACTTGCAGATTAAAGAGAGATTCAACATACACCGGAAAAGCATTGTGCAGCCTGCCAAGCACACATCCGTTTAAATTTCAAGTGACCCCTTTGCTCCTGAACTTGCCAATCCATGTGATGCCATGCTTAAATTTTATAAAGAGTTCAATTTAAATACTACATTAATGGGACATTAAGGCTGACATTTTTAATCATTAATAGTTCTCAGGCAAATAATTCAGTTACCTTTCACAGCCACTGTCACCAAGGCAAATTTACACCTCATTTATTTTCTAATAAATTCAGCACAAAAATTGAACATATGCACACAAACCAAAACAATTTTTCTCCTCAAGAAGTACATAATTACCAGGACTTTCAAAATATAGCACAAAGCAAAAGGACAATTTCACATTTATCAGGATCATTTGATGAACACAGATAAACCTAGAAAGTCAAAATGTGGGGACCTGATTTTATTTCTTAAATTTACCAAATAATTAATAATATTTTCTGTATTTTACTATGCCAGAATTACTTAACTAAACAGGGGTTAAGTAACCTGTATTTTGGTTAATTTACATTTGACTGAGTAGATACTAAGATACAGGTTTTTCCATGGAAGTAAAGGTAACTTGTATATGTTTATAATCTCCCTATTTTGGAAGCATTAGCTACAGAATAATAAGTCTACAGGGTAATTGATATCTTAGTTCTTTCCAATTGATCATGAATTGATTTTCAAGTTCTTTGAAATAACCCATTTTCAGTCAGCTTACTATCATTGGTTGTCTCTCCATTATCCATTTTCCCTATAGACTTTCCTAAATAGTATCTGATTTTTTATTTGAATGTTTACCCTTCTCCCTAGTAGCCTATATATTTTAGACCTGTGCTATGCAGTAGAGTAGCCACTAGCTACTCATAGCTATTAAAATTTAAATTGATTAAAGTTAAATAAAAATAAAAGATACTAGGAACATTTCACATGCTCAACAGCCACAGTGGCTAGTAGCTTACTAGCTGTCATAGTGAACAGCACAGATAAAGAATATTTCCATTATTGCAGGAAGTTCCATTGACAGTGCCAGGTTAAGTACTTAATACCAATTCCAAGGCAAGAAACTAGATTGAATTAAATCATACACACACACACACACACACACACATATATTTATATGTTCCATTTCACAGTAATGTCAAGGTGAATTTTAGAATTCTTGCTAGAAATGCTGCGAAAGCAAAACTAAGTCTTTGACAGTATCATTAAGTCTTCTAGACCAATGAACCCTGAAGCCTGCCCAACCTCTGGACTTTCCAGATAAATGACTCAATTAACTCTTAATAAGCCAAGTTTGAACTGTGATTTGTTTTTAATTACTTGCTACATTTAGGCATTTTAGTAGTACAGTCTGTAAGTATTCAATTGAGTATTTAGTTTTATTATCATTGTGCTAAGTAGTGTTGAAAATTATAAGGGTAAAATAGGCATGGATATACATTCAAATAGTTTGCTCTTTATCTGGAGAAGAAAGATACATTACATATTTAGGTATCAAACTGTATAGAACAGGCTATGAGGACACTTAAAAATCATAGAGAAAGGAGGTCACTGAGGGCTAGACTATTCATGAATATCTAAAGGAGGTTTGGCTTGGCTCAGCCTTGAAGGATAGTGAGGGTTGGCTGGGAGCAGGTGAACTCACTCTAGTCTACTCTCAGTTAGCAGTTCTGGCTTATAATAAAATGGCCTGTGATAGGCTCCTCTAACAGGAAGCATTACTTCCATACTCAGTACCAGTTCAAATTTCAGAAATATGAAATGCATTATATTATTCTTCACTTTCATATTAAATGCCAAAGTGTCACTAAATGTGAAAGCAGAAAGAGAATCAAAGTTAAGAAATGCAAATGATTTTTTTTTTAGTTTTTTTTGTTTTTTTGTTTTGTTTTTGCTATCATCAATCCTAATCTATGGTGACAAGCATGGAAGATAATAGCAGCAGCAGTAACATTAACTATAATATCACTATTACTAAAAATATGATAAAACATTTAAATATAGTTCTTAATGCTTAAAAAGTCTCATTTGATAATGAAAACACCCACAGTGAAATATTACAGATGAGAAGTCAAAGACTTAGAGTCTAGTAACTTGCAAGGGACTACACCTTTGGTAAGTGATAGAGTCAAAGATTCAGCCCATATTTGACCCCAAGGTCAACATACTGAAGTACTTAAATAGGAAGATCAAAATGTGCATATTAATAATTTAATTTATTTTTATAATATTATAAAATATGTAATTTATAATATATATTTATAAAATATAATTTATTATTAATAATATTAATAATAAAAGTAATTTTATTAGTGGAACTACCAGAAAATCTGAGTATTTAGAGATGTTTTACTTGAGTAAAGACAATTTTACTTTTCAGAAATACAGTTTAAAAATTTTGTATTTTGAATTCTTAAAACCTTATCCAGTACTTTCACCTAGATTCTTATGGTGAACAGAACTAGAAGACAGGCCCCATGATCCCAGCCTCCTATTCTGGCTTGCCTAGAAACTTGCTGCTAACTAATATGTTAGAGCCAAGGTGATGGGATGTTACTTCTCTGATTAGGCTGCAAAAGTTACAACTTCTGTCTTACTAACATAGTCTCTTCCTTGCTGC
Source organism: Camelus bactrianus (assembly GCF_048773025.1). Lineage (NCBI taxonomy): Eukaryota > Metazoa > Chordata > Mammalia > Artiodactyla > Camelidae > Camelus > Camelus bactrianus. The sequence goes on from NC_133539.1 coordinate 43,576,003, forward strand.
CTTTGATAAAGCAAGCTGCCATATGGAGAGGCCCACATGTCAAGAAGTTGAGAGTGGCTTTCAGTCAACAAGTGGCAAGGCTCTCAGTTCAACAGTCTGCAAGGAATTAAATCCTGCAAATAACCATGTCAGTTTGGATGCAGATTCTTCCCCATTTGAACTTTCAAATGAGATCTCAGCCCTAAGTGTCACTCTGCTTGCAGTCTTGAAACAGACTCTGAGGCAGAGGATCCAGCTTAGTAACGCCTGCATTCCTGATGCACAGAAACTGTGAGTTAATACATGTGTGTGTTGCTTTAAGCCACTAAGTTTGTGGTAACTTGCTATGCAACAATAGATAACTAATGCTATTGCTATATTTGGTTATTGGCAATACCTGGAAGGTAGGTCAATAAGTACTTTCTATTTAACAAAGGAGAAAACCAAGTTTCAGAAATGTTATATTAATTGTCCAAGATGGCAAAGATAAGCCTATGATTAAATCCAGGGTAATTTCCTTCTCCTGTCAATTAGGCAAACTTTTGCACTGTACTTGAATATTTAGAAAAATGTAAGAGAATATTTTATCTTGCCTATGGTGGAAAATATTTTTTATTTGTATGATCCAAATAAATGCAAATCATTTGATCTGAATACCTATCTTGGCTTTAAATTGGTTCATCATAGTTACTTATTTCAATGTCCTATCTTAGTGATCAGACATTCACATAAACACAGCTGCAAGGTTTAAAAATGGATTTCACAGATAGTCCTGATGCCTCTCACTGCATTCTTCCATCTTAACACCTCAGGGAGCTAGCTAGCTATCCCCACTATAATGGATTTAGGCTCATCTTAAAAAAAATTCAGATCATGTACTAACACAAATATGAATATATAAAGATCAAGTGGTGGTAGTCTGGATGCCGTATGTGTGCTGGCTACAAATAGGAATGCAAAACTGATTATTGAATATATATTTTTATAATGTATTTATTTTATTTTAGGAAACAGGCTCTAGCTACCTGGTAGAAGGAAAAATATCTCCTTCCTAGTAAAGCAAAACTGGATAATTCACACTGAACATCATAACCTTGCAACCTGGCTTATTGGTTTAGCCATTAGTTGGATCATGTGGCTGGATAGCTACCTTTATAGTTCACTGGGTGATGGTATTGTGACATTATGTTCTAGCTATGGTGGTCAAACATTGTATTAGATGCAGTTTAGGGAAAGTGCTTTTCCTGCTGAGGATTTAATAGCATTGATGTTCAATACCATACATGCTTCAGTATAAAGCATGACTGAGAAAAATCTTGGCAATTACCTGATAACTATCAAATCTTTCTGTTTTCATTTGTCACACAGCTTAATTTATGCCCACTGTGACTGGAGTGTGGTCAAAACTAGTGATTATAATTTGACATTTCAAATCATTCTTTCACTTGTCTCCTATATATCTATACCCTCTCTTAATCTACTTCTGCCTATAAATCAATTCTTACTTTTAAAAACGGGCAGGGACATAAGAATCCTTGACTTAGTGCAACCGAACACAATCTATAATTATTGTCCCTTATTTGTTTGTTTTGCTAAAGTGCTTGTTCACTGTTGAACCCAAGCCTATTTTTTCAGTAAATTTCCTTTAGTGATCGTGATACTTGTTCCTCAGATATACGTGCTTAAAGAAGAATTACTGATATGAAGGAACCTATAGTTAAAACACTCAAGATATTCCAACCGTATTCTTGAAGTCACTCTATCACTGTCTGTATGCCCTGAGACAACTCATTTCACTAAGTTTCAAATTCTTTAATTGTAAAATGGGACTTTATGTACTATGAGCCTCCAAAAAATAATTATTTCAGCGATATGTAGTCCTTCATAGTAAAGGCTCTTAGTCCAATCCACATAGATTTTAGACAGTTTATTAGGATAGAGTCATTGATGCAGGTTAATATGGATGCTTTAACCTAGTGTAACTACCTAGTATAATTTGGGTAATAAATATGACTATTCAGAGGGACAACAATGCAGTTAGCACTCATTTTTTTCCCTAAGTAAAATCTTACTGTAAGAATAAATGATGATTGATTTTTCTTCTTAATATATACTACTATGAATTCTTGTCTTCGGTCTTAACAAACACAACAATCTGACAAGAGTATATATAGTTTGCTTGTTTGTTTAAGAAGAACTAAACAATCATAGTTATGAGTGCCTTTTATCTCTCACTAACATGTTTGGTGTCCTGGAATGGCTTTTAAAAAACATTCTGTTTTCCTAAGACCAACATTGTTCATAACATCTCAACATTGTATATTTGAACATAGAAGCCAGAAAGCTTTATAAAAGTGAATAATATAAACGAGAAGGAAAAGAACTATCACAATTATATCTAGAAGTATTAGGATGGGCAATAAAACAATGAAACGGCCATATCAGGAAAGACAAATAGCACTGTAGTTTTGAACTGATTCAAAGATATGAGATAAAAGAAAACTATAGAGTTTACATTAGTGTATTAATATACAAAATTGTAGCAACAAAAATATAATGATGAAGCAAATGGCAATGCTTCAAATGCGGTCAAATGATTAATGCAATCAACCTATAGTCTCAAACTTCATTAGTTAGCCCAAAGTGGCTTTTTCTATTAATGAAATTAACCAAGCAATTTCCAAGTGCAGGGTTTATGTATGTGCTATCCTACACTGATATTCATATATAGCTCAACTATTAATATGTATACACATAATGTGTATATATATGCAGAAATGCTTAATTTATAACACTTTACAGTGATAATTCTACTGTCTTAATCCCCACTTAAGTATGTTCACTCAATTAAATTAACTATATCCTCCATAAATCTCCTGAGGATATGGTACTACTGATTCCCTTTCTCTCATCATTGTGGATTATATCTGTGTCCTGCTGAAGACTTACTAGACAAGTACCCAGAAATTTCATTTTCAAAATTATTTGGAATTCTTAAGATTAAATGACATTGCAATATGTATTTACTTGTCAATTTTGTGATATATACCTTGCTAAACAACCTTTTAATTAAGTAATTATATATTTTCTGGGATGGAGTTAATGATAATTATGCTCTTGTTCTAAGTAACTATGGGTGTTCAAAAACTTAATGTACAGTCAGGATATCAACTCCATTCCACACAAGCGAGAGTGTGGGACCATTGAATCAGACCCAGAATAAAACGCACAGACAGGTTTCTCATGCATAATTTTGACAGTAGTATCTTGAACTAGTAATTCAATTATAATGGAATACTAATAATAGCATTGAAAAAGCATATAGCATGATTATAATTTATCATGTAAAAATTATGCTTTTTTTCTTCCTCAATGGTTTGTAAGCAGCAGAAGAAATCCTTTGGAGTGAAACAGAATATAAGGCTTTCTTAAATCTAACAGCTTTTGGAATGAATTTCCTTGATTTTATCTCCTTCTAGTTCTAATGGGTATGCTAGGTAGATCCCGGGAATATGACTGAAGGAAAACAGGGTGAAAATTTTTGTTTGCAGGAAAGCCATTTCCTCATGTAACATTTGGCTAGCTAAAAAATTACTTTAAAAAATGTTCTTTTACCCGCAAGTCCCCATTTTCTCAGGTTGCCTTTCTGCACTGTTTCAAAGCAGATAAAGCCTGTGAATCCAGGCTAAATTTTGTCAAGTGAACAAAACCAAACTGGATCCAAGACAATCAGCTCATTTTGAACCTTGTAAATATCCCTTCATTTGCCACTCATTTGAATTGCTTTCAAATAGTTTGGCAATAGTTTATATATACATATATATTTTTTTCATACATATGTGCATGTGTGTGTGTGTATGTATACTCCTAGTTTTCTGGAGCAGAAGGGACATCATCATGAAAAGTTCCTGGGATTCAAGAAATAAGAAGGTATCAGCCTTCTTATATGATAGTGTCCTAAATACCATAACTTTTGGACTTCACAGAGACAGACAGTATTAGAGAAGTGCAAGGTAATAATGCGGCTTCACTGTGTGGCCAAGAGCTGTTCAGTTTTTCCCTTTAAATGAAGTGAGTGGATGCTGATAGAGCCTTAAATAATGTTCTCACCCCTGTTTGATTTAGTGTATAACTTGAAGGCTGCCATAGATTTGTTCAATGAACCTTGATGGATGTTTCCCATCATTGCTTTTTTCTAGCTGTATCAAGGCCAAGGTCCACCAGATGTCAGTACAATATAAATAATCCAAATTCTTTTATTTAAAAACTAAATACGGAAGACAAAAAGAGAACTGCTACAAAATAAACCCACTTCATTAAATTTTAAAATATTTATCTATACCAAATAGAGTTAGCAAAACGGGTCAATATACTCTACGATATGATTTTTAAATGGCTTCTTTCTAATAGCTCTCTGTTAATATTAAGGTAATCTTATAAAGCTGATTTTGTATTTCTCTTTCTTCCTTCTGTTTCATTATCATTCAGTTCTATTTTTTTCCAGATGACTTCTTTATTCACTGATGGTTTTACATATTAACATTTCCATTTTACATTTTTCTCCTGAATGTTTTTTCCATTCTAGAAAGAGGGTCACATCATGACAGCAGTGTTTTCCCTGACACATGTTTTTATATGACCACAGTTAAAGGTAAATGTGTCTAACACCTATTGGCAATAAGTTGAACTCTTGTATGTTTAGATAGGCTAATAACTTTTTTCCAAATATTTTTGAAATTATACTTTTAGTTGTTGTTTTGTATAATTAACACAAACACACCCACACACAGAGATACATAATGAAGAAAAAAAAAAGATTCAGTAGGAGTGAGCCAAAAGGTATGACCAACCCCATCTCTGCCTCTCTTTGTTCATAGATTCCTTGTGTGGAAAGGCTATCAGAGAGGGTTTGCTCCTGATACTCAGTATCAAAGGAGTTCTCTCTGATTTGGTTTCTTTCTTTTCAATTTCTTTCTTTCCCAATACTGACATCTATGTCTTACTATATCTACTGTGAATACTGCATAAAGATATATAGTGACAGACTATAAGGACAAAGTAATGTGAGAAATGGACAAAGTGATTCCAACTTTTATGCTTACAACTCTTAATGATAAGCTTTGCCAACCTGAGAATTATGCCATAGGCAGCATCTCCAGCTGCTATTTTATTCTTGCATTTACAACACAGAAGCCACCATCTCGTTCCTTTAAAGAAATACCAAATTAGAGCTTTCATCTAATACTTAGCTAATTCTTTCCTCAGGCCTTTGAGTATGCTCAAATATAGTTTCAAATTTCTTTTTGCACCAAAAATTTGTTTATTCTTTTATTTAAATAAATGAAGTGCCTGCTTTTTGTGCCACATTCTGTGTATCTCATGAGTTTGTAATCAAGTCAAAGGGACCAGTCACGTGAACAAAGAGCTTAAAAAAATAGGCTGGGGCTGTTGTGATATAATTCTCTACGAGAAACAGTAAATTTGCAGGATGTAAATGACTCATATTTACTTGAAAGGAACAGTTATGTTGGGCTGAGTCCAACAAAGTCAGGAAAACTTAGTGCTCAAACACCTGAGGAATGACCATCAAGGTTCTATCAGTAAAGTCAGTGAAACCAAAGTGCTGGCACAATATGAAGAAAAGGGTGAACAATTTAAAATAAAATACTAGTAAATAAAATTCATTAATCTAAAGGAAAATAATAAAAAGATACTACTTTTTAACTGTATCACATCTGTTAAAAGGAGAAAAATCATACAATTATCTAAATAGATTTTAAGACACATTTGACATGATTCAACATTCTTTCATGATTTTAAAAACTATAGCAAATATAAATACATGGGAATTTCCTTAATTTAAAGGCAAAAACAAACAAAACACATACAGCAGAGGTTCAAACCCTTTCCCAAAGGTCAAAGAAAATAAATGGGTATTTGGAATCACTGTGATTCTTGTTTCAAAATTGTACTAGAGGTATGTTTCACTACAATTGGTACAGAAATCACTCAGTCTCATCTGTCTTCTTCCCATCCCCATGTCACTTTCCTATCCTCACTACTTGCTCAGTGGATCACTGTCATTGTCTTGTCTTTTAATTCCATTGGCTGCCACTGTCCTTCCCAGGCTGAGACTTACATCGTGCCTGCCTTGTGGCAGAAGCTATAGGGGCTTAAACCCAGGATTAAACTGGCAGGATCCCTAGAATTCCTAGCTCCCCTTGCTATCTACACTCATATGACACAGGATCTGGTTTCCCCAAGGCTTCCAGAATGTGTCTGATAACACAGCTCAAAAGTCTGGCGGAGTTAACGCCCTGTGGGACAACATGATAGACACTGGAAGGCGTGGAGATGGCAGATAAATGCTGCTTTCTCCCTTCTGTTGACCAAGTGCTTTAAGATGCCCAGGTTATCTGTATCTCCAGAGACATCCTATATGCTACAGTAGTCTGATGTTTTCTTGTTTGTTTGTTTCAATGTTGTTAACAGCTAGGTAACAAACTATCTTGTAATTATCTTCCATCCTCACTTCTCTTCTCCTTCACTTTTAGGATTGCATCCCCCTTCCATCAAGTATTAGCATGTACTTACTGCCTCTGCTCTGCTTTCTAGAAAACCTGGAGTAAACAAATTACAGTAAGACAAGGGAAAAATCAATGAAAAAATTCCAAAGTAAAAGTTGAACTGCCATAAATTGCTGATAAAATTGTCTATTTTATCAGCATAAATAACTTTACATTTTACTTAATGTAAAAGATTTGAAAAAAGAGTTTAAGTAAAAGATTTGATTAAGTAAAAGATTTGAAAAAAGAGTTCAGCAAAGGCTTCTGGATTCAAATGCAATATGCCGAAATGGCTGTTTACAATAGAATAGAATGACTACATTTTGATATATAGAGTAGAATAATTCGTGGCATTGAATATGAATGAATTGCAACTCATAAGTTTTGCTCACCTCAAAAACACAATGCTATCTGTAAGAATCCAGTCACAGAAAAGCACTTGAAGTATGTTTCCATTTGCATAATTTTCAAAAAAGGCAAAAATTCTTATCTATCCATTTATCTAAATGGATACATATATGGTTGATGTATACTACCAAGAAAAGCAAAGGAAAGTTTATGACAAAATCCAGACTGGTGTTCTTTTGGGACATGAAGGGAAAGGACAGGATGAGGACAGCTGTATATGGAATTGCCAAGAAATTAATAACGCTCTTTTTCTTAAACTGAGTGGTAAGTACAAAGATGTTCATTTTATCCTGCTTTTAACTCTACATACAATACTACGCTCTCCTTCTTATGTACAATATATTTTACATTAAAATATTAAGTCTCTTTGGAAGTATATAGTACATAAAATCCAAGTTATACCAAACCATTCTGTAGATATACTGAGTTGGATTTTGAGTAACAAGGATGGAATGGTAGTCCAGAACTCTTGCTTAAGTAAGCTTTAACGGTAAATTCTGATGCTCAGGTAATTGTAGGAAGCACCAAACTGAAATAACAGAGCGGCTTCATCTTCAGTTACATTTTGCTCTGATGAGATCGCCCAGAGTTCTAAGCACTTTATTGAACTTTTCTTTCTCCCCTCAGTAGGCAAACATGTTTCAAGTTCAAAACAGCTAACTTACAAACTTTTAGTGCACAACTCATATATCCATCTGGGGCTGTCATTCTGTGGTACATCAGGGAAAAAGTGCAAAATATTAATTTCATTAAATTTCATTTCAATATGTCAGAACCCCCACAGTGTGAGGGCGTTTGAAAGAGCCAAAAATAGATAGTATGTGCTGGGGGAGTAGGGGGAGTCAGGATTTGAAGCTGACAGTACCTAAGGACAGATTTAATGCTTAAAAAATAAATTCTCCTTGGGCCATTTTAAATAGATGATACTTCTCTTTCATCTCTTATTTGGTTTGCTGATTACTTTGTGTCTTCCTCTTGGAGGATGAAGAATTTAAGAATCTGGGTACAGTATGGCAGAGTTCAAAGCCTATCACAATCAACCAACATATCCAAGTGCTGGAAGTAGAAGACAGACACAAAAGGAAATTAAGGGAGAAAGTGGGATACCAGTGGAAAATACACAAGCGCAGTTTGCAGACTGATGGTGTTTAAAACAAGCCATAGGCTTTATTGTTGCCTTGTCTTAAATGCAGAGCCTAAGCATTTACATTTCTGATTTTCTTATTGCACCATATTGTTCACTCAAATCAGGCTTTTCTTTGATGTTATGTGCTTTTCTCAGATTGGCAAAGGCTTCCAATCTTAAGAAAAATCTCTTCCATCTAGATCAAGTGGATTTCCAGAATGGGAGTTTCTCCAAAAACAAAACAAAACAAAAATACCTTTAAATTAAAGATATCTTGGTATCTTTAAAATTTAAATCACACAGTGGGAATTTTCCATTGATGAAATAACAGCCAAATATGTTGTATATGTTAATTTCTTATCTCAGTCAATGGAATGGAAATGGAGAAAGGAAGTAAGGAGGGAAAAATAACGAGTAAGAAACACAGATATGCTGAATTGCTGAACGATCCCTCAGGGAAAACACAGACACATGCACACATGCACAATAAACAAACAGCTAAATGATAAAATAAAACACACCAAAACACTCTTCACTTAGAGTGCTGTACTAGTAACGATGAGTACCTGATCTGTTGAAAACTCCACTCTGCCTTTTATTCAGTAGGAACACATAATTACAACAGTTAAAATTACAGGAAAAAAGAGTGAAATGGTTCAACTCTTGGGAGCTAAATATAAACAGCAACTCTGACCTTTAAATCTCTAGTGACTGAATGAGCAGTGGTTCATCCCAGTGCAAAGGTTTAAAAAGATTAATAATCAGTTTTTAAAAAATACTATAGATTTCTAAATTGAGTCATCATTTCCAATTAATAAATAAAAAGTCAAAATTGACTTTTATCTACCTGCTTGATAGGTGTCTTGCAGAGGGTTTGGTGTGATTAAGCTTTTTATAGGAAAAATGTTTATTCATATTTCACATTACCATTTCCAAGCAGCTTTTAACTGTTGTTAAAAAGGGAAATGGTAGTATATACATCGGGGGAATTCTATCACAGTGACTGAAAATGTACTTTCAAGTTCACGGGTCCTTTTCAGTGTCAGTGTCTGCATGAAACAACCACTGGTAGCCACTTGATGTCAAAGGACTGCAAAGTGGAGAAAAAGCCAGGGCCATCAGGCCTAGAATAATTACTGTTGATATATTTTGTGAACAAATGTTATCAGAATAAAAGAGTATAAAGCCCTCTCCTGCTGTATAATGCACATTAAGTATACAGTCCATGATTGCAATAGAAATAAGACTATTTATGAACAGCAAGGACCCTGGCCAATCTCCAGGACCAAAAGCATGCAGGGATGGCTACCTGACTCTCCCTGATTGACAAGTTTTTGAAACCTAGAAAGAAAATCAAATGGTAGGCAGTCTTTAGAATAACTCTTGCAAGTGTTTTTCTTAACCTAAAAAGCATACAGCCTTTAGGCTATAATACATAATACTACATAGGTTACACAGTAAATCTATAAAGACAGAACCTCTCTTTTGATACATCTGATTTTTTTTTCTATTCTAAGTTTGGTAAATAAAAGATCATTTATAACAGCTTTTAGATGATTAACATTTAGAGAATGCCAAGATCAATTGTACTATTTTTGTTTTTCTTTTTTTAAAACACGAACAAATACTGGGATTATCTGATGCCATTTTAGGCAACTTAAAGATAGTCTGAGACATAAAGAATGTTTTGCCAGTTTTGTGATTCTAAATTTGATGACTGGGTTTGAGAAAGGAAAGAACTGAGAGGGGAGAAAATACTTGAAAATAAATCATAATTTTTCAAGATTAAAAAATAGTTATAGGCAGTGTTTGAAAACAAAATTATAATTAAAACTTATTATTAGGAATTTAACGTTTTTCAAAAACAGAGAAATGCAAAAACGATATTAAAGATTGCCAGAAATAGAATTAACAAAATACTTTGATAACAAGAACTTTTGTGGTACAGAATAACTTGACTGTCTCACAGAAGAAAAATCCAAATTATTTTTTTCCTATTTTATATATCACACATGTAAAAATTTAGAGGAAAATTATTAATACACTTTTCTTGTGAATGAACCCACTAATATGCAGGTAATTGGTTAAATATTTTAAGATTGCTTTTTAAATTTCATTTTTACTATTCATAAGCTTTTTAAATTAATCTCAATATAACTACAAATATGGCTAGACATATACAAATATATTTACTTTCACATGAATAGATAAAAGCTCATACATTCAGCTTTAAACTTAATCTATCAAAATAGTAAATAAAACAATATATATTGTATTTAAATTTATAATCTTAAGCATAACAATTCTCTAAATAAACTACCATACCACATTCATTTACTTGTATGAATATTCATATCTTTCTGAAATTATTATACCTGGTATATTTTCAGTTGTATTAATATCAACCTTAACAACAGAATTAACTTTTGTTTCCTTTTGATACAAAGAAATTAGAAGGCAGGAGGAGATCAAGAACTATGTAGCTGTGTTTATTCATGAACACACATTTCATATCACCTTTATAAAGTTAAAAATGGCTAAACGCCTCCATAATCAACATTCTCTGAAGTCATTATACACCTGCTGATCCCTAGCCATTTAAAAATGCATAAAAGCTAATTTTAGTGACCAAAGTTTTATATCAAAAATATTACCACAATATTCTTTACTGATTTACTAAATTTAAAATTTGTCATGGTCTTAAAGTTAAAAAAAGATCTGTAAATTACAAATTCATTTACTTAAACACGATTTTATATTTTGTAATCTTAATTTGTTAAAACAATAATAATTTAAATGACTCATAAAACATAAATAATTATAAAGTTTAAATCAAGAAGAGTTTAACCTTAGTCTTTCACAACCTAGAATACTGTGTTAGCTTCAGTTTTACACAATTAAATGACTGAAATGACAAAGAATAGTCTTTAAATCAAAATCACTATTTCACTTTAAATTTTAATATTCATATATTTACCATGGTTATTATATAAAAATGTTCTAATTTATAAACTCCTGTGTTTAATTTCTTAAACTTTAAAAATAGTGTTTAAAATATCTTCTTATCCTTTTATCTTGGAACTAGATCTCTTCTTATTTTAACTAGTAAACAAAGATATTACTTAATTATATTTCTTAGTTGAAATTTAGCAGAAATAATTTCTTGCAGAGCTAACATTTTTAAAGCTCAAGAAAGAAAAACTGTTTTTATTCCCTTTAGAAAGTCTCAGCATTCTATCGCTACAGTTTCTAGCATAAAAAAAGAACAAAAAAAACCTGGCAGTGCTTTATTTATTTTCAAACTTTCCTAATAAATATAAAAGGAACTAGAGATGAAGAATAGGAAGATAAAGAGATACAGATATAAAAATATAGATATAGACGGAGGGGGAGAAAAGATACAGAAAGACAGAGAAACAGAGAGACAGAAACAATTCATTACAGCTAGGTTAAACAATGACCTACAGCTTTAACAATGTTATCAAGCCAGATTCAAAAGCCATTGTTTATTAATCTAGGAAGTATATAGTAGAACAGGGGAGAAGGAAGGGTTCTCATAGTAAACAGAGTCTTTCAGACAGATAAAAATATCCTCATATATTATTTATAAATATATAGTATTTATTTATTTATTTTTATTTTTCCTAAGGCATGAATCTTATTGATACCAGATGTTTCCCAAATTGGTCACAGTAGCTCTTCAGTTTTCTCGGTGAAATTCTACCCAAGTTCAAATATTTGGTACTAATAATTCCATGCTAAATGAGCATGCATAAAATCAGATATTAACCATGAGGTATATTAGAAAATCATGTGCTCCCAGTGATTTCTAAAGAAGCTGAGAGATAAAGAATCAGATCTCTCACATGCTGTATCTTACCTTATACTGAGTTAAAGAATTCTAGGAGATAAAAGAAAGGAAGAAGAAATCATAAATAATATCAGCAGGCCAAATGGCATTAAATAATTAATTAATTAAAAGTTAATTGATTAATCTTTTTCAGTACTCAAATGAAACAAGGCAAAGCACAGATGTAGAGGAGGATTTACTTCAGACTCTGGATAGAAGAAACTTGAAAAGAGTAGGTGACAAAGACCTCTGGCATTCAGTAGCCTTGCCAAAGTCTTTTGGTCCAAGAAGTGAGAGTGCCTAGTCTATTTTAGGGGAAGTGGAGGACGTAATCTCCATAGTTTTTAGGGGTCCTGGTATAAGAATACCAGACAGCAGCAAAGAAAATGGAAAGTTTTACATCTACAAGACCAGAAGAGACATTAGGAAAAATAAGACTGTTCTAGATTTCTAACATTTAACAGAAATTTTGTACATTAAAACAATTAAGTAGTTAAAGTAGGAGAAGAGAAACAGGGAGCATTGCATGTGAGAAGAGATAGACGGTGCATGAATATTAGTTAATTATCATTGTTTCTTTTAAAAGATGGTCTATGTCCAGGAAAATGTACTTACAAGATTTGGTAAGCATTCTCAGTTCTAGGAGAAGCCACCCTAAGGATAAGTTTGTGAAAAGTACCTTCTGCAGTCTGGAGTTTATCAAGAAAATAGGCTGCAGAAAAATCTTAACAGTATACACTCTTATTTTAGAGAGAAAATAGGGACGTTAGTAAATTTTCCAAGGTCACATCACTTGGACATGTAAAACCAGACTGAAATTCAGCATGAAAGCTAGCCAACAGGAGTTAGATACTTAACAGAGATGTTTCGATTAAGTCCAAAAGCAAAAGAGAGCACAAGTCAGGAGTGTATTATAGGTTACTAGGCTACGGGAAGTTGAGGTTTTAACCAAGCAAAGGAAAATACAGATCAGTGGAGTCTGGACTACAATATTATTCGAGAGAATTAAAGTAATAATGTCGATTGGAAAAAACATGACCAAACATTTTCTTAGAACTTTTCTGCCCACTCAGTCCCAACAGGCATACATTGTTTACAAAGAAGTTCTTGGTATCACTATTACTATTCTTATGCTAGAGCAAAGGCATCAGAGTTTTGAAAACAGACATGTTCAACCCTAGAATAGCTTCATAAAAAGATCTAGGATCAACAAGCTTGAATCCAATGTCAAAAAGATCTGAATACCAGATAAGAGCAGAAATCTAAAGAAGGATGATATCAACAAAGTAGGGAAGGGTCAAGTTTTTCTAATCTGACAAGACTATAGATATTGGGGTGCCGCGGTGTTATGGACTGATTTATGTCCTCCCAAAATCCATATGTTGAAGCCCTAATTCCCAGGACCCTCAGAATATAACCATATTTGGACAGAGGGGCTAGGAAGAGGTTATTAAATTAAAATGAGGCCATTAAAGTAAGCCCTTATCCAATGTCACTGGTAACCTTATAGAAAGAGGAAATTTGAATACATAACAGAGACACCTCTCTGAGGCATACTTGTACACAGAGGGAAGAACATGTGAGGACACAGAGAGAAAACGGCTGTTGCAAGCCAAGGAGAGTAGCCTTGGGAGAAACCAAATCTGTTGACACCTTGATCTTGGACTTCTAGCCTTCAGGACTATGAGAAAATAACTTTCTGTTCTTTGAGCCACCCATCTGTGGTATTTTGTTATGGCAGCCCTAGCAGACTACTACAGTGGGTAACTCAGATACTTCATCAGGACTAAGAGTCCTTTCATTTTGCTTTGTTTTTCTCCTGGTCATTTTCCTGGGTCCCCAGATATGTGGTTTCTTTTATATAGATAAATGTCACCAGAGAAATGTGTGTAAAGTTTAGTTTTTTCAGACACAGCCCCAGGGATCTTATTTCTCTAAGTTTGAAGTAAAGCCCAAAAAATCTGAAAAAATTCCAAGCACCAAGATTCTGATGTCGGAGTACTAAGAACATACCTTTTGAGATATAATTCCAAGAATGTATGTGGGTAATAATACTCATATCTAGGGGACGATGAATGCAGATGTTATCTAATCAGTTTGAGGCATGTACAGGAGAGTTAGGAGTATAGGGTTGCCTTTGTGCTCTCCCTTTAAAATCATAAATGCATGGAGTGTTCTTGACACGTTTCTTTATGATTGTATCATGACCCAGTTTTATTCATTTAACAAATTGATACATTATGCTGAGTTATTATGCAAGGATAACTTAAGATCAAAGTGCTGTGTCAATTTTTTCACGCTGGGATTTCTGTCCAGTTTACTTACAGGTTGCTTATCACTATGGTATGTATGTGGTCAGTGTCACAGATATATATCCTGCACAGTCACTCTGCTCTCAAAGGGTTGCACCATTGATTTAAAGCTCTGCCAGCGTCATTTTTAAATTCATCATAATTTTTTAACAAGGAGCTCTTGTTTTCATTTTGCACTAGGTCCTGCAAATTACTTAGCTGCTTCTGGGTACCACAGTAAGTCTATGACTTATTAGAAAGACTCCTACAATTCCCTTGGGTTTCATTTACGTTTCAGCCTCAAATAGTTAGAGTCAAATAAAAACCCTAAAAACAGGAGTCACTCTTCATGTTTCACTGTCGCTGATGACAGGGAAAATGTAGCAGGAGAGTTATACTCTTCTTTCTTTGTGTGTTTTTCACACATACTAGTATTCTTTATTTCACAAAGGCATATAAAAACCTCTGGTTTTAAAAACTGTCAGATATATCTGGTATGTCCTTCTTTCTTTATCTTTATTTGTCAACTATTTTATAACTTTTTAGTACAGTTTTATGGCACAACTTGTTTCTCATACTTTAAGTATACTAGGAAAAACCGTATTAGGAGTGTCACTCCTACATTCCAAGCTACAAAACTCCTTTTATCCTTTGTTTCTCCTTTCTGTATTAAGCATAATTATGGAAAATGGGATTTTTATCTTTTCAAAATGATATGTTTAGAGAAGGATTAGAGTAGCTCTTAAAACAGTCTTCGATCCTTTTTTGTTCCCTCTCACTTCATAATTGTTATACTCAAAGAAACAGAAATACATATTATAATTTATAGAAAATTACTTCCTGCAAATCTATATCCTATAAGTTTAATTCCAGAAAACTGATCAAGGCTTAGATATGGGTTAAAATGTGTATGTA
This sequence comes from Camelus bactrianus, assembly GCF_048773025.1. Taxonomy (NCBI): domain Eukaryota; kingdom Metazoa; phylum Chordata; class Mammalia; order Artiodactyla; family Camelidae; genus Camelus; species Camelus bactrianus. The sequence continues at coordinate 43,591,138 of NC_133539.1, forward strand.
ATAATGAGAACTATAATTACAGTACTATCTAACATACATTTGTATTTAATGTAATTATTATACTTAAAGTATTATCTAATATATACATTTGTATTTATTGTGTGCTAGGCATTTTTCTAAGTGCTTTTCATATATCAATTCCTTTGATCTCCACAAAAACTTTTTAGAAAATGAAACCAAGTCACAAAGAAGTATAGTCACTTGACCTGGCATCGAGGGTTATTCATTGCACAGAGGAGACACCTAAACTACATTCAGTATTAGTAAGCATTATTAGATAAAATAAAAATAGAAATTTTCAAACACGCTTTTTTTTTAGGCATAAAACTGCCTACTTGTTTACACACATTTGTGTTTACTTATAAATTTTCAAAATAGCAACATATAGTTTATCACTCAAAATAAAAGTATGTCAGATTCTAATAATCAACTATAGCAAGATCTAAGCAGCAGATCCAGATGTTCTATGTTAATATATTAATAGTTTATTGAATAAATGTGCACTATGTGACATTATTCCTCAATATGGGTTATTATCACTCAATGGCTGTTTGAAATAAAGGACCATATGGGAACTAAAGAGTGAAATGTCTGCATTGTATGGTTCTTTAAATATATTAATATGTATAAAAAGGATAATTCTCAAAACATCAGATTGAAAGTAAATTATATCAGATCCATAAGCTTAACATTTATGTTGCTGCCATCACTGAGCTTTAGGTGAATACAGTTGTGAAAAACAAAATGAATATGTGTACGTGTATGTGTGTTTATATCCTATGAGGATGACTTTATTCACTCCAACATCAGATCAAGTGGCAGAAAATGAAAGCTGAGAAACTCCCCTGATAGAACGTCCAGGAGGCCTGGCCATACACAAGTTCACGTGGCTTTGAGGAAGGTGGCTTTGGTTTCCAGAAGCAGAGAAAACTGAATTAGAGAAAGGACTAAGATAAAGTCCTATGCACAGCAAAGGAAACCATAAGCAAAACAAAATGACAACCAATGGAGTGGGAGAAAATATTTGCAAATGATGTTACTGACCAAGGCTTAATTTCCAGAATATATAAACAGCTTATACAACTTAATAACAACAACAACAAAAAAAACACAAACAACTCAATACAAAAATGGGCAGAAGACCTAAACAAGCATTTCTCCAAAGAAGACATAAGAATGGCCATTAGACATATGAAAAAATGCTCAATGTCACTAATTATCAGAGAAATGCAAATAAAAACTACAATGAGGTATCACCTCACACCAGTCAGAATGGCCATCATCCAAAAGTCCAACAATGATAAATGCTGGAGAGGGCATGGAGAAAAGGGAAACCTCCTAGAAACTAAAAACAGACTTACCATATGATCCAGCAATCACACTTCTGGGTATATATCAGGAGGGAACTCTTAAGTTGAAAAGATACATGCACCCCAATGTTCACAGAAGCTCTATATACAATAGCCAAGACATGGAAGCAACCTAAATGTCCATTGACAGATGACTGGATAAAGAAGCTGTAGGTATATATACATACAATGGAATATTACTCAGCCACAAAAAGAATAGAATAATGCCATTTGCAGCAACGTGGAGGGACCTAGAGATCGTCATTCTAAATGAAGTAAGTCAGAAAGAGAAAGAAAACTATCATATGATATCATTCATATGGGGTATCTTAAAAAAAAAAGGGGGACACTATGAACTCATCTACAAAACAGAAACAGACTCACAGACTTAGTAAACAATCTTAGGATTACTGGGGAAAAGGAGAGGGGAGGAATAAATTTGGGGGTTTGAGATTTACAAATGTTAGCCACTATATATAAAAATAGATTTTTTAAAAAGTTTCTTTTGTATAGCACAGGGAACTATGTTCAATATCTTGTAATAACCTTTAATGGAAAAGACATGAAAACAAATATATGTATGTATATGGATGACTGGGATATTGTGCTGTACACCAGAGAGAGACACATTGTAATGGACTGTACTTCAAAAAAAAAAAAAATAAAGTCCTAGATCAGAGCCATGTAGATGGTCCAGGACGATTTCGCAGATCTATAGGAAGGAGGCAATAAAGGGGAAGTCAAGATATGAATGAGACTAAACGACCAAGAAGGCTGAATAAACATGACTGTATATCAGAGTGGGGATGCGGGTCATGGGAAAAATATTTGCGCTAAGGTGGAGACTTGAGAAGAGTCTTCTCATTGATTTCCATTGATAAGTTGGGCATATCTAGAGTTTGCAACAAAACAAAGGAGTGAGCAGATTAGGGCAACAAGTGGATTGGCAGAAGTCCTATAAATAGCTTTCTTTAACTCAGTAATAAAACCTTGTGTAAAATGGAAGTGAACCACTTATTATTTATTACTTAGATGATTGATTTCTTGAATATGTGTAAGTATATTTGACAGTCCTTTATGATTGGTTTGCCGCATTCGGTTGATTCTTATTTTGTGGTTGCTTTATTCCTTTGATAACTATGTAAGTTTAAAAAGCTAAAACTCTAATCTATTCTTAGAAACAGTGATTCATACATATATGTAAACTAAAAAAATACGTTCAGTAGATTGTATATATGTATTTACAGGCAATATAATGTATATGTGCAGTCAAACTGTAATAATTCTAATAAAACTGAAAAGGAAAATTAAAAATTAAAAAATAAATAAAATGGGAGCAAATTGAGCTGTTATCACCTCACTCCTACTTCTTGTAGATATGGAGACATCAGTACTAGCCTTAAAAAAATAAGACTTCATTATCTAAAATTCAAAAGAAATAAGTCCAAGTTTAAAAAAAATCATTTATTTACTTAATCAACAAATATTGGCTGAGAAATTGCTCTGTGCCAGGACTGTTCTAGGCTTTGGTGATATAGCAATAAACGAAGGAGACAAAAATTCATGGTCTTAGAGAGCTTACATCAGTTTTGATATGTTGGAGTGAGTGCTAGGAATGCTGCGGTAGGAAGGATCCTAAAGCCAACTTTACTCTCCAGAAGGGATGGGCCATGATTGTTAGCAATATCAGCCACTTGTAGGAAACATACCTGTGTGTCTGCATTTCTGCATGTGTATCATGTCTATGTTTTGCTAGGGGGTGGGCCTGATCTGTGGATTTTGATTGGCATTTGCTTACTGACAAATAAATGACAAGTTGTGAACATTCTCCTCCCATCTGTTTCCTACTTCCAAATGTGTTACATTTATCCTAGCTTCCAAAGCTGAAGTAGAGGGAAAAAATTCCCCTGAAGTATTATAAATGACTAATCTGTGCAGGTGAGTTGAAAAATGCTAAACTATGCTGACAGATTTTGACATTTTGGGGTTACTGATTCATCTCAACAAGAAGAGGCATTTGGAAAATTTGGAATACAACTACTGCCTTTGTTAGCTCAATGACTAGCAAATACACAGAGTTAATTACATATTTTGACCAAACCCCTTCCAATCCATATCATCCCATAACCCAGTGTGTGTACAATTGAGGTCTCTTTCCTTTTTTCCAATATTTTAACCCAGACACGAACAATAGTAGCCAACACTAGGTATATAATAGGTACTTGTCCAAAAGTTTTATCTACATTAATCCACTTAATTTTTTAAATAATTCAATGAGATAGATACATGTCCTATGATTACTCTATTTTATAGATAAACTGAGGTACAGACACTGAGAAATTTACCCATATTTGCACAGTTAGCAAGCATAAGAGGCAGGATATGAACCAGGCAAGGGTCTCTATGCTTTCAGAAGTCTGTTGCCTAAATATAGTACATGCATGCTGCTTTTTTAATTTTAACTATCTTTACTTATCCTAGTTTTGAATGTCTTTATATTTCCTGATGATGATGGAAATAGAAAGGATAAAGAGAAAAATAAAGCAACAACATTGTTTCATTTATTCAGTAAATATTTGTTGTGTGCCTACTACATTGCACTAGGGACATTTCTGGTGCTTGGGATACGGTGGTGAAAAAAAAGCCAATAAATTTTAAAAATCTAGGCCCTTATTTGTAAGAGATGTCATCTAGTGATCAACACAAATAAAGAGATAAATGTTTTCAGGCAGTGAAAAGTGCTGTGAATAAACAACAAAAAAACTATAGGAATTGGTTGTGCGTTAATAACAGGTGGTCAGAAGAAGAAAGCCTTTCTGACAGGTGTGGAATGGAGTGAATAAGCAAGTCATGAAAACACCTGCAGAATTTCTTGGTAGGGGGAAGAGCAGATACAAAGGCTATGAGGAATAATAAGGAATAATAAAGAAGACACTTTGCAGAGGAAAGACAGTTTAAATTGACAGAACCTGATGATAAAGAAGTAGCCAGGAGCTACATAAACACTGCGGCTTGTAGAGCATGGTAACACTGAATTTTATTCACATCAGACAAGAGTCTAGAGCAGGGAACAAAAAGGTCTCTGAAAATTTGCTGGTGTGAAAGGCTGAAATCTTGAGTTGAAGATGAAAAGTCCTCACTCACAGACCTGCAGCAGGGAGTTGCCTTGCCTGGTCCCCTTGTGATTTTGTAGTCTTGTTTGCAGTATTACTGGCTGAGAGCTTGAGCACAATGACCCCTACTTGGGGTCATCACAGCCCACAGGGCATGTATGTGAAAGACGGAAAAGTAGACATGCAAAATTTGTAAATTACTGTACTACAGAAGTGCAAATAACAGCAATTTTTGTTTAAAAAATAAAAAAGTAGTTGGGGGAGGGTATAGATCAGTGGTAGACTGCGTGTTCAGCATGCATGAGGTTCTGGGTTCAATCCCCTGAACCTCCATTAAAAAATAAATAAATAAGTCTAATTACCCACCCCTTAAATTTTCTTTTAAATCTGTAGCTTTTCATACACTTTCTATATCTCTCCTTTTTTTCCATAAACAAATCTTGTCCTAATTACCTGAATACCTTGGTAATATTTTGGACCTAATCCTCAATTGTGATGAACAATCATACTTGCCCCCAAAAGGAAGTCAACAAGAGACTCCATTGTACTGTGATCTGAGAATTTCAAAAACAACTAGAAAACAGAATATTTACTTCTAAAGTAGTTATAAGTAAAGTTAAAATAAGTTTTGAAAACTGTCAGCATTTCTACTATATATACTGGCATTCTGGGGACATAGTCACAAGAAATAATAAAAAAGATTATTGGACTCCCACCACAGTCCTACCTTGCCCTAGTGTTTTGTACTGACAAATAAAATTTTGAAATACATAATCCTAACCTCTAATAGTTAAAAAGGATCTTTAAAATCACACAGTATAGCTCAATGCACTACTGAACTTGGAAATATAAATAATTATTAACTCACTGAATTTCTAGAAATAACTGAGAAAGCGGTAGTCATTCAAAGAGACCTTGGCAAGTTTGAAGAACTTTACTTTGTTTCACTAGCATATGTCCTATAATTGTTAAAATAAGAGTGGTTTACTAGCTACACAGATGTTACTATGTATGTACTGCTTAGATTGAGGCCATGTCAGAAGTTTTTCTATAATCTTTTTTTCAGAATTTTATAATGCTATTGTGAAACAAAAGGATATTTGGTAAGTAAATGGCTTCCAAAATCTTAGAGACAAAATCATGACTCCAGTTCCTTATTTTCTCTCTTCAGTCATCTAACACGAGAGAGCAAAGGTAGCAGTAAATTACAAACCAATCTGTGGGTACCAATAAAGGAAGCATAAAATCTGACTGTATATATAGCTCCACACACACAAATCTGTCTTCAGATCTAAAATTATGAACATTTGTAGCAAAAACAAAAAATTTCTCTTTGATAGTGATTAGGTTCAGTTACCAAAGCAAAATTAATGAATAGTTTCTAAGGTTTGTACTTCATAAGTTCTTTACTGCTGAGTCTTATGTGAGATGCATGATTTTGATGGTATCTTTCATTCCTTTTCATGGTAAAAGGTAGCCATAAGAGAGACTTTTGCTACAACTAAAGTAAAAAAAAAAAAAAAAAAAAAAAGTGGACATAAACTTCATGTTGACTATAGTGGTGTTAAGTTCTTTTATTTCATCACAACTATGATCTGGTTTAAAAAAAAATCTTCAAATAAAACAGAAAACCCCCATGCACATATAACCATTCAAAATATATCATGAAGTGAAACAGAAACAAGCACCTTTCTCAACCAGATGATCAGTTCATACTCCAAAGTAGAAAACCTATTCTACCAAGTGAAGCTACAGTTATTGTTTATAGGATTGAGGCCATTCTTCCAATATGTATCTACAATCTGGCCTGTAAGGAAACGTTTAAAGACCAAAGAAAATCACTGTAAAAGGGTGTGCAAGATAAAATGAACTAACTCCTTTTATTCATTCTCTTTCCAAAAATGGAAAAGGTACATGCCTCAGTAGTTACAGTTTATAAAGTTGCCTGGAACTCTGAATTAGCGAATACTGAATCATCGACCCTAGGGAAGGAACAGGATTAGGTACTTGTGAGCCGCTGGTCACAACGTCAACTGATCAATACAAAACCTTATTTAATGAGTGCTTCTGTTTAAAGACATCTTATTTTAATACACTGTTGATTCATTAGCATTGAACTTATAGCCAATAGCACTATAGCTCCTGCCCGAGGAAAGCTTATCTTACACATGAAATTTCTCTGTAAGGCATGTCACAGCCTTCTTACGCTTCAGAAAACTAGATAGCATTTCAGTACTACACTTCTAAAGGCACTGTAAGCAGTGAAAGATCACCAACATAATGCACAAAAATAAGGGCAATGTAGCACTAAACAGACTGCAGAAAGGAGTAAGAGTTGACACAAGAAGGCAGAGCTTTGCCTCCTTTGACCTCAGATTTGTGTGGGCAACTCAAAATTTTGCCACTCTACACATGTGCATGTCTTCAAAAGACCTCAAAATCACTGGAATTATTGATGTTGAGGTTACAAATAAATTTTAGTGAGTGGGTTAGTTCTTAAACATGGAATCTGGGAACTGTGAGGATCAATGGTATTCCAATGGACTAGTTTACTAGGAAAGAAGAACTTCATGGAAAAGGAAGGAACTCTGTGCAAGTTGTGCAGAAGGCCCAGCATAAACTTTATTATCATTCTAAAGTCAACACTAATTTCAAATTAAATTGTTATTTAATTTCACTGCATATATTATTTAAAGTAACCCCAAATTGAATTCATTGACTTTCCTTTAAAGTATCCATTTTAAATATGTAGATTATGTAAACTATCTCCTGAGGCTATTTGTTGGATAATTAAAAATACTCTTAATAGTCTAGAATACTAAAAATATAATTGTTTTCATGTCTACATGTCTCACATAATGAACAATTAAATAAAAAGTAAGAAATTAATAAACATACATATACAAAACATCTTTTAAAAAATAACATCTTTTCTCTCAAAAGAAATCTGCTCAACTTACCTTCTGAGTCAAATCTCCTAATTGCTAAGGTGTGGTGGAGGACTACAGCGTGATCTGAACTACAACTGGTGCTAGATATGTAATCTGTTAGGTATGCAAAACTTGGATTTCAGTGAAATCGTATCCATTAGAAGTTGGGGATGGGTGACTAAGAAAAAACTCTGGATACCTCTCCCCTAAGTTTGAGAATTTTTTCCATAACTATCCCTAATAAAATAATATGCTTTATGAGTAGTCTTTTGAAAAGTGATAATAAAAACATCCTTGGAAAATATTGCTATTTTAAAAGTTATCTGTATATATGTTCTAAGTAAAAATAGTGTGCTTTTCCTTGTAAACATAGCTTCAAGATAAAACTGCAACCTCCTTGCTCCAATCAGATTTCTATCTCTAAAGATAACATAAAAATTCTACATAGTTCATGAATTGTCAGAAATTATGGAAAAAAAAAAAAAAAACAGTGCTCATTTTCAAAAGAAGTGAGCACCCAAAGGTTTTCTTCAGCCAGGAGCATGTGATAAATGAAAAACCATGATGTAATTTTAAATAAGCTTTTAAAAAATATATTACAATGTGTATCATAGCCTGAGGAAATGTTATTTGATGGAACATCCTAAGTACATATTTAAGTCATGAAAGAGAAACAGCTTTTGTCAAGTAAATAAAGCAGTCTCTACCATCTCATGCATCCAATTACCACAAATGAATAAAAAGGAAAGGAGTAAATTAATTGAAATAATTATACTCTCAATTGGGAATTCAAGGTCACAGACATAGCTCTACCCTACTTTAAAGGGGAACAGCTAGCTGACTTTCTCCTGAGAGTGGTTCATATTGATAGTCAGGGCATCTTTAATATGCATAAGGTCCTCTAGAGTTTGCTGGACAAAAATCATTACATGAATCCAATCAGGATTTAGTTTCTATACATAAGTTGCAAGTTTGCTTAGGGCAGGTAGAAGCCATATTATAAAAATAAGCAACTAGGCAAGAACAAATGCTAGGTATTATAAATAATAATCTTAAATCTCAACTGAAATGCATTTTTGATATATGATATCATCTGACATTAAATGCAATTTTCATTTAATAATAATAAATATTTCTTAAACACTAACATTCTTTTATCATTTATATCCATGTCACCATAAATATCTATTGTTATATGAAGGAACCATCTCAAGAATATTCATTTCCTTGATGGAAAACCCTGTAGTTTATAAGAAATGACAAGGTAGCTGTCAGAGTGAGCTAGCAAATGGAAATCTTAGGATATGTGTGCCATAGTTGGGAGATTTTTGATATGAGAGGACTTTCTGCTCTCAAAATATTTTCAAACTACTATAACTGAGCTTCAAATTTCACCTCTGGGAATTCATCAGTGTCTGTCTCAGTAGATTGTCCATCTCCAGGAATTATTTATTAAACTATAAGGAATCTTAGCATGATATTTGAAAACACAGGGAGGGTAACAAGCTAAGACTATCATTCTATGGGAGTGACACAGATCATAGGTACCTGGTGGGGATGGGGTGACAGGAGAGTTTACCTAAAATAATTTATGAACTTTTAAACTTTGCCTAGAGCTGCCTTAGAAAGCTGTGAGTCTTGTTTTGAAATATGGCCTATATACACAATGGGAAGTTGATTGGACCACATGAACAATGTTAAATAAGGGTATTCTAGGAAGAGGGGAGAAAAAGGCCCATGTGAATTTTCCAACAAAATTTTAAAAACAAGACAAACTTTCATAAACATTTTGTTAAATTAAATTACATCTATGTTTCACCTCATTTACATTTTAATGTCTCAAAGAACTTCCCTTCTCTGCTGATAACTTAGGCTGAAGCCACAAGAAATTAGACACTGGGGTAGAAATGACCACAATACTTTTCTTGGATTGAAAAGAGCCAGAGCTTCTTTCATGCACATCAATCAATGAAGAAAGGAAGCTGCATTACTTAAAACAAAGTCACATCTGTCTCTGCAAAAATTCCTTACTTCTACCTACTCAAAGTAATTTGAAACTTTTCTGTAAAGAGAGCAAGTATACATGTAGGTAGAGAAAAAATTTCTATACAGCACACATGATCTCATTTGACTGCTACAAATCATCATTGAGACTGGTTGGGCACACGTTAGCAACCAAGAGAAAACAAGTCTCCAAGAGGTCAAATGTTTGCCTAAGGTCACTTAATTCCTAAGTAAAAAAAATCCAGGGCTAGAACTCAAGATTTCTGTCTTTCAGACCTATTCTTTTCTTTCCAGTCCAAGCCACCTTTATGATCAGTCCTCCTAAGATGGCTGCTCTCTTGCTCTCTGTACATCCCCTGCCAGACCTGGCCTTGCCTCACCACTACCTTATTGTGCATGATTGTTTCCTTCTTCCTAAGTTGAAAGTTTAGTCAGTAACTACCTGTGTAATCAACCAGACTCCCAGCCAACATCTGTTCTAGCCCCTGGATCAGAATGGCTCCAGTATGTTCTGTCATGAACAGGAGACAATGGCCCTCCCAACAGTAGCTAAACCGAAGAGTTGTAGGGGATGCATTCCAGCAATCACCCTGGCAACCAAGGAGCCCTTCTGAGGGCATCACACCCCATGTAACTGATAGCCTTCTCCTCCCCTGTGTAGCAATGGTTACTACCGTGTCCTGTGTGCCATAGGCCGTATATGGTGGGCTGTCGCTCCAGGACCTTTGCCTCTGACTTGTGAGATACCCTGTCCAATGCATCATTAAAATCTCTGCCTCTGACTCTGAGTTCTTACTTTAGTCTCATGTCTTAGCAGCTGCAAGGAATCCAGGACTGTGGGGTGCAGCCCAACACCACCATACCACATTATTTCATTCAGATATTCTTACAATCCTAGACTTCTTTTACCACCACCCAGTGGAAAGAGTTCCATCTCTTCTTCTAATCACCTTTCTTGGGTTTTTCCTGCAGCCCCAAGATATCAGTGCTCCAATCCCATTTGCCTATTCAAGTAGTGAATCAATCATAATGAAGTGAGAAATAAGAATAAGAAAAATAGAAACAAATCCTACTTATCTTCACTGCACTCATACACTGCTCGATCTGTACCCATGCAAGTCATAGAAGAAAGGTTGTAAGAAATAAAAGACAATTTCTACAAACTAAAGATCGTAAAAAAAGGAAAGAAAAATTGTGGTTTAGCAACTCTGGAAATGGATTTGTTTATTTTTACAGTACTAAAAACCCTTACTTTATGTAACTGGTTATTTAAATTCCAATATTTATTTGGTTATTCCAATGGTTATTTATTCCAGCCAACTGAATAACAGGAAGTTGCCCAAGACCACTGAAGATGAGATCCAGGACACTCATCAAAGGCAGCCTAACTAAACACATTCACAATGGACATCGATTTAGGCTTGATGCCTGTCTGGTCCATGTCCCTGGTTATTTACACTGGCTTCAGTAAAACCTCCACACCTCAGCGTTGCATTTATCCAAGTAATTACTCTTTTGAGTGCCTGAAAAGATCATGATTATCTTTTCCCAAAGCATTTGGACAACAGTCTATATGTTTAGTTAATTGTGCCTTCCTTTTCTCAATAATAAAATTTGTTAATCCTACATCAAAAATAAAAGGGCAAAGAGGCTGTTTAGGTAACTGAAAATTGGAGAGCAGTGAGCTTGCTCTACCTGAAGATCTACTCTGCTGAAGAAGTGGTATCTGGGATACTCAAGCAGCTGAAATTTTGGATTGATTCTCAACTACTGGACACATCCAAGGGAAGGAAAACACCAGTTATTCAAAAACAATTAGTGTTGTGAAGATATTTCTTATGGTTGAAGGTTAATATATGTACATATGCATGAACACCTATACACACACACACACCCCTGGATAGTGTATATAAGCATGAACAGCTTGCACCATAACAGTATCTCAGTCTTGGAAAGTACATTATCAAAGTATTACATTTATACCAGAAACATTTGTCTCCACTTAGCCTATCTCTTTGTTATTTCCATGGTATCGATTTTTTGTTCCTTGTTTTACTTTTACTCTACCCTCAAGAATAATAATTCCAAAAGGCTAGTTTTGAATGATGCAAAAGGAAAATAAAACAATATCATCAAAAAAGAAAAATCAGAATCTGTTTATAGATTTTTCTCAAGTTGTTTTATTTGTTTACATGGTAGATTCTTTTAGTAAATGGTGAACTTTTTCTAGGCCAAACTCTGCTTTCTTTGTTTTTTTCCAGTCTGTCTCTTTCTTGGACCTACCACAGCACTGAATCCTGGATTGGACACAGATTAAACACTGAAATCTTTCACAAAAAAATCCACAAAACAAAAACAACAAAAAACAGTCAAATAATTCTCCTATATTATATAGTGATTCCCTTTCATTTCTCTGAATTTTTATTTGTATTCTGAAAATGGAAGCAGTACCACTTTCAAAAATGTGGAATTGACAAAGCTGGATATGATACCACAGTAGAAAACTAAATACTTCTAATATTCTCCCTATTGGGGTCTATACCAGAGCACAGTTATGCTTTTTAGGATAGAACTGCTCCATATAAACCACTGAGGAAAAATATCCCCCTGACAAAGTATTAATAATTAATTCAGAAATGGTTAGATATGTGTAAGAATGGAATCTTGTACTTTGAAGTTGTAAAGACAGTTCCCAGTGAGGTCTTTAAAGTCCACTGAAGAAGAAGCAAGGCACAGTGAGAGAATAAAGATTTCTCACATTGGGGAGCCCTGACTATCTTTCTGCAGTGCAAATCCGAAAGCCTGAATGTCTCCACAATGTCATCAGAGAGAAAGAACCAATCAAGTGAACATGTATTATCTAAAAGGTGCTCTGCTGTTGGGTAAGATACCAAGACCTGCCAATAGTTCTAGCTCTAGTCTATTTTTTTTAAAGGGCAGCAAGTGGTCCTGAATATATACTGATGAAAAATACGTGAGTTGACATTTTAAAATTCAGGCAGAATAGCTGTGCTATCATCTTAAATGATACTCAACGTCCATAGGGCTTTGGAATTATACTTCTCAATGCCCTATGAGTCAAAGTCAGGAAGAAACGCCACCCGAATTTTCACACTAAACTAGCTTCTGTCAGAAGATCCCTTAACGACAGCTTTGAATCTGCCAGATAGGTAAGCAAATTATATTGAATTCCAGTGTCCTTGTGATTGTTTTTGGAACCCCTGTTACCTCTTTTATTGAGATATGTATTCATCTGGACCCTTCTATTGGTCAATGTGAACACCTTCATTATAAGAAAGTAAAAGAGGTACTAAAAAATCATAGCAGTATTTCAATATTCTCTGATACTTATTCACTATTTTTGTAAACATATTTTTACACATTCTAAACTGGCATCAACTTCAATGATCCAACATATTTTATTATTTTAATTTTACAGAAAAGAAAAGTAAGTTTCAGCTTTTAATAAAGAATTTAACCATGATAACTAGTGACCTGTAACTGCAAACTCACTCTTTGCTTCATGTTGGGAATCTTCAGTGTTTTTTGTTTGTTTGCGTGTTCCCCTACAGAAAGAACAATGTATACCCTGAAAATGAGAGACTTAACGATGTGCAAATTATTTTTCTTCTTGGGCATCCTTAGAAGTAATCAGTCAAGACAATTCAAACTGTGTCACATAGTCACCAGTGAGGCACAACAGTAAAGAGAAGAGCACTGGCATACAGCGTTTTGGAAAAATATATCGAACTGCTCACATTTTATAAGGAGCATTTTCTATTAAAAAATTTATAATTTCACATTTTATAAGAAAGCTCCAACTCAACATCAGGCCTGGGCTTGCAGGGATTTAGACTGGATGAACAAAAGTAATATAACGTGCAGAAATTCTAAGCATCCGTCAAGTTCCTGGTGGAAGTAAACATTTTAGAACAGCAAAGAACTGTTTTAAGAAGCAGCAGCTCCTTTTAGACTAGTTCTGTAAGTTCTGTGAGTTCTGTAAGGCATTAGGAAAGAGAATCAACTGGAACAAATTGCCCACCCCACCTCCTCCCCAACTGAGCTTCTTCTTAAGGGGAATAGATTTATTTTAAATAAATCAAATACTCCTCAGACTTTGGTGGAGGAATATTTTGTTCAAGCACTTCAAAATGAAAGTAAAGGAGAAGCAATTTGATAACATGTTTCAAAGGTGAAGGGCTACACCCACAACAGAACCAGGCTGGGAAATACCTTACTTCCCCCAATAATAACTTTATAAAAGACTTCTAAACAAATATTTTATGATTCAAATATGACTCAGCAACAATAGTAAAGTTTTCCAGAATTTGTAAAGACTTCTCATTAGCTATTGGGATACTGAACTGAATTTACATGATTGCTGGGTTTTTTTGAGCAGTATTACACTCATAACTGAGTGGAAAAGCCAATACTTTATTTAATTTTAATTAGACAAGTTTGCATACACACAGAAACAAAAACAGGTTTCCAAGAATAATACTGAACCACGCACTATATAGCAAATAGTAATGCACAGTACATACAGGGCAGGGTGGTGGAACCCACGGTGTTCTGTTTTCTCTGTACCCACCATGGTTCTGATTACTTATTTAGTGCTTAGTTTCTCTAAAACACACTAAGCAATGTCTTTGCTGGTTCATTTTTTATAGTTTTAATCTTTAACATCTACTCGGACACATGGTGTTTATAGAATGCCTGGCTGATGGATGGTTGCAAAATTGAAATAAGAATAAGTAAAGCAGAATAGAAACACAAGTAGTCTTCCCCCACTTAAGTCCCCTGACAAAGCCTCACCCCCTTCCCCTACTCCATGACTACCTAATGCCTCACGTCATCTTTACCCGTGATGGGACAGAATCTTTGTAGCTAGTCCTGAATTATAACATGGCAGCAATCACTTGGACATGAGTTTTGGACTCACCCTCTTTGTGTCTATGCTCTAATTTCTCTACAATCTCATTTATGCCCTTCATCTAATTTACCACCTGGCTTTTGCAGTCATTTATTTCATTTTATTATCTCCATTTATAAATAAAATTGGTATGAGTTCAGGAGTTGATAGAACAAGTTTGGTAACAAAAATAATTAATTATAAAGTAGCCTTGAGTTACCATTGAACAGATACAGAGATTTCCATTCAAATAAACAGAAAAGCTTGGTAAACATATTCTAAGAAATACAGTAAGCATAGTCATTATATGCTTTCTAAATAATTTAGTTACATAGATGCAAAGTCACATAGATGCAAAGATGCACTCCAAATATCTGGCCTTCTTTGGATAGATGATTTCCCCTAACATTTAATGTAATTTAGGTATGTAATTTATATATATAATTTAAATCTTGTTTTAACAGGAATATGTTTCACACAGACTCTATATGTTTGAAAAAATACAATTCTCTAAAACATGTATTTCCACATAATGCTTTACTTCACACATTATTTATATACTTATTGTCATAGTTATCAGGATGTTCAGAGGCAATTTAGGTTGAAGAAGAAATCTCTTCAATAGCATTCCTGTATAGAGTATTTCGCATATATATGTATATATACATTTTATATATATATATAAAACACACACACACATACAAGATACATATATACACAAGATATATATATATACTTCATTCTTTGGCTATGTAAATAGTATGAGAAGCCTGCAAAATATAGTTGTTATATAAAGAAGTAAAAGAATCAGAAGCTTCCTAATATAATTATTGTTCATGGAATTATTCAACTGTTATTCCAGTGGTTCAAAAATTCAGGCTATACTGATATTTTTAAAAATTATACTCTTTTATCCCTGAATGCAACTGAACCATTTCAACCACTCTCTTGAGATGAGACATTTTTTTAAAATGTTGCAAGATGTTTAAAAAAATTGGAAACATGAAATGCAAAAAAGATATAAATTATGTCTGAACTTTATGATTCCTTTTTTCCTCTCCAAAACCTCTACACTATACTCATTACCAGAAGTTAGGGTATAGGATAAAATAGCTGAATGAGGGTGAAAGAGACATCTTGAAGAGGCTGGGCATCCACATTTTAGTAGGCTTCTAAATGTTATTGAATAACCTCAAAAATACTCATAGGGAGATCACTTTTCAAGTTCCTATCCTTTTTTTGTCTCCTTTATAGCCTGTATTGAAAATATGAAAGAATCCAGAAACTGTGATGGGACAAATATATCATTTGCATCAATCAGGATAGAGGGAACACATCTTCTTATGACAATTTTTAATAAGTAGCGCAGTCTGACAATATTCCTCTTGTGTCTGGGTAATAAGTTCTATTTGACAAATTGAATTTGACATTTTCTTTATTTGTCTGCTTTATATGTTCATGATAACCCCATAGCATGTTTGAGTCAAGGTATTATCTTTCAGGGGAGTTTTATGAAGCTAACTATAGATATTTTGAATAAGAACACTAGCAAAAAAAGCACATTATCTCTACTGATAAGTCTTATTAAATATATAATGCAAAATGAATTTAGAAATGACAGGTATTCCCATGAAATTTTCAGATAAATTCAGGTTTCTCTGTCCACAGTATTAGGAGCTTTAAAATTAGACTGCATTTACCACTGTCACTGCAAACTGTGCTACTTGACTTGTGGCATATACTTAGGTTATTGTAAAGATGTTGTTATTCAATTTATGTTTTCAAATGCTAACATGTACGAATATGGAGGAATGCAAGATAATTTCCACAAAATGAAATAAAAGAAAGAACAGTGACAGAAAGTTGAGGTGTTATTAACTTCAAATTTGTCTTCACAAGGATATGTGGAAAAGAGCCAGCATGCATTTTAGCAGGATAGATGGAAATGGGACTGAGGTATGAGAGATACTGTTGGATAATTTATCTTACCTTGGCCCACCTCTCCATACCTATGCTGCTATCAAAGTTCAGGCCATTATTACCTGTTACCTGGGATATTTTAATAGCTTTCAACTTATCTTGTCAGCTCCAGTCACTTCCTGACTTAGTTCATTTCTCATATACTACTAGATTCAACATCCTGCAACACATTTGAGTTCATGGCTCATCTTAGCTCAAAAACCCCAGGGGTTTCATTTTCTTATAATCTAGAATTGAAATCCTTAGGCTGAATCAAGTGCTTCAATATCCTGACACAAATCTATTTATTTATTGACATTTCCCAATATTCCAAGGACCTTACCTTTCAGGCAAATCTAACTAATCACTATAAAGTAACCACGCTTCCACTCAATGCTAGAATGGCTTTCTCTCCGTCAAGACAAGTACAAATCCTACCTGTCACTTAGCGGCTGTTTAAAGTGCCAACTCCCCTTTCACACGTTCCTAGAATTCACATCTCTTCTAGAAGCAAACTTTCCCTCCTGTAAATAGAGCTAGCTCTACAGCCAGTATTTGATAAAAGTTCTTTCTTCCTTAAACTCCATTTAGTCAACAAATATTTATCCAGTAACACTTATGAAAGGATTTACTTGAAACATTTTGCTTACATGTAAACAGAAACAGAATACAAAACATTTATGTAAGCATTTAGCAGAATACATCCTATTTTATTAGGTGGTTAGTCAAGAGTGTTTTTCTGCTGCTTCTTTCCCTAGCGGATGGTCCATGACTGGTTTAATACTATAAATTTCCATAGCATCTAATTTACTATCTTGTCCATAATAAATGCTCAATATATATTTGTTGAACTAGCAGATGGTCATCTTTTTAGCTTTTTCTTCATTTCTTTAAAAAACTGTTACAATAATCATATGAAATGTGTTATTATGGTTCATTTATAAAAATGTCTATTTGCAAGGACATAGACTTGGATATGCTGTAATGCACAACTGGAAATACTTTCACTTTCTAAGCCTAAAGAATGATTTAATATACTCATGATTATTTAATTAGCTTTGGTAATCAGAGTAAACAGGTATTTTCAAAGAAGAGATTAAATGTACTCTCTTCCTTTCAAAGCTGAAAGTGTCATAAGTACCTGATAATAGATACTGTCTTTTATTAAACTTAACAAGGTGATCTTTTGTTTTTATATTCTATAGCTCTGTGTTGTCAAACCAATTAGCCCTGCATACAGATACAAGTGAATTGCAATCATTAACTCAGCAAATGAAACTATTACTTTCAAGGGATACTAATCAATTAAAGAAATTAATGAATTGCCAACTCTCTTTCCTACACAGAATACATATAACATACACCAATATCCAAGTATGACTGATATGTCAATACATAACAAGTGTATGATTATAAAGAACACATCATTGACATGTATTATATACATAGACCCCTCTGAGACTCCTAGATATAGCTAAAACTGTAATGTTTTACTAAACAGCATTCAAATAATTGCATTAGAATCAACTATGTATTTGATAGAAGTGTTCAAAAGCAGATTAGAGAGGATGCAACTTCCTCAACACTCAAACACATACTTGGGTTTGTTACCCCCTAATCTATTCTGACAACATTTTATGGAGAATATGCATTCAGTAGTATTTTGGACATTCTGAATGATACACAAATTGTTTTAACAGATCTCATATTCAAGGATTTTATAAATTAGTACACACATAAAGCAGACAGTATTATACACAATTTAATTAAAGGCTGAGTTAGTTTATTTGGACTGTATGGCTAATTGGTTTTAAGAAATTTCCAAAAATAACTTTGGAGTATGTATGTGTATCTGCATGAATTACCTGGAGGTCTTATAATGACTATTTATTCATTTTGTGTTTCCTAGACATGTTTACGAAGATTTTTGTTTTTTCGTTTGTTTGCATAAAACTGTCTACTCTATGTCTATAATTATAGGAAAATTTTTTAAAATAAATTACTTTCATTACCAATATTTTTATACTTAAATTTTTTAAAAAGTAAGAATTTCTAGTTTTGGCTTCAGTCTGAAAAATGCTTGAAAGTAATTCTTGGATGCTTCAGAGAACTGAGGTTGCAGGGAAAATTGCTACCTAGAAATCTAGAGAGACAGACGCATCCAGAGAGACACAGCCAAGACATATTTACTGGAACAGAAACTTCTGGAGACACAAACTGTAGGAGAATTTAAATGATAATTTTGATGAACTACTGAAGGCTGAGTGTGGATTAGTCTCAGAGTAAGAAATTCCTTGGGACTGCATTCTGAGCAGGGTGGGCTTTCCTTCTAGGAACTCCATCAAGATTTCATGGTGAAGATCTGGTCAGTATCCCCTCTTGGCTCTGGCAGGGGAAGGGAAGAGTAATCATCATGAAATATGCCCACAGATGCTCTGTAACAAAAGCCTGTTCTCCAGGGCAAAAGCCTTTGTCAGAGCCTTATCCTGAGGAAGAAAATATCTCCCACTTCTAACCTTTCTGTCTCATATAAGGGAAAAAAAAATGCAGCCAGTAGAGATCAGCATTTCAAGGAAATAAATTGAAAAATGCTGCCACCAGGGGACAGATTAGGGTGCTGGAGGAAAACAACTATATAGCTGTTAAAAAAAACATTTGTGAGGGTCCAAGACTCACTAAAAGGTGAAGAGTTTAATTGGAGGATTATAGAGCACTTATCTTCACTTACACCTTACTTTCACACCAAAAAAAGTCCCATTTAATAAGCGTCTTTCAAGACATAGTCTCTCTCTAAGGAAGAGTTTCTAGGGAAGCCCAAAGTCAAGAAGGGAGACAAAAATAAGGACACTAAATAAATTTGAAGTTTCTGGCACTTAGAGCTATAGACAACACTAAATGTAGGACAACTCTTAGCCAAATTAAAATGAATTCTTGCACTAAAATCCTATTTACTTCAGAATTTATTACCTGATGTAACATATCTGACATTCAACAATGAAAAAATCATGCCAAAAAGCAAGAAAAACATAGTCTGAAGAGACAACACAATCATCAGAGCCAGACTCAGAAACTGACATGGATTTTGGAATTAGCAGATAAAGAATTTAAAATTTTGATGATAAATACATTAAGATCTATAATGGAAAAAGTAGACAGCAGATAATATATGGATAATTTAAGCAGAGAAATGGAAATTCTAAGAGAGCCTGAAAAGAAAACACTAGAAATCAAAGACACTGTCACACTAATGAAGACTGCCTTTGATGGACTCATCAGCAGACTCAGAAAGGCCACAGGAAGAATCAGTGAACTTACAGATGAGTCAATAGAAACTTTCCAAACTGAAATGCAAAAAGATTAACATATTGTGACAGTCTTTTCTAGAATATAGAAGATGAAAAACTCTCTCCAAGTAATTTTGTGAAGCTAGCATTTCCCTGATACCAAAACCAGACAAATATAATAAAAAGAAAGAAAAAAGAGAAAAAAGAGAGAATAAAGAAAAATGCTACACCAATATCTCTCATGAACTTAGACACAAAAATCCTCAAAAAATATAAACAAACCAAGCCCAAAATGTATAGAAATAATTATATAACATGACAAATTGGGATTTATTACAGGTATGCAAGGCTGGTTCAACAACTGAGAACAAATCCATGTAATCCACCATATCACCAATTATATATTGTTACAGAAAGAGCATTTGATGAAATCCAACACATATTCATGATAAAAATGTTCCAAAAGTTAGGAATTAAGGGAAACTTCCTCAACTTTATAAAGAATATCTACAGAAAATCTATAGCTGACATAATTTCCAACAGTGAAGGACTGAATGATACTCTCTTAAGATTGAGAACAAGGCACGGATACTTGCTCTTATCAATCTTACTCCACATAGTATTGGGAATTCTAGCCACAGAAATAAGGTTAAATAAATAAATAAATAAAAGCAACAGTAAAAGGAAAGTACAAAAAATAAAACTAATTGCAGGTCGTGTGATTGTCTACATAGAAAATTTAAATAAAAATAGAAGCTAAATTGAAGAATATAAAAGGAGTTGAGTTCAGCTAAACTGAACAATATAAAAGGAACACAGAAAATCAAAAATAATTTTATATCCTGATAATGCATATTTATTTTTACTTTATATCTACAAGATCAAGACAATATGGTATTTGTGAACAGTTAGGTACATAAATAAATGGAATAGATGATTCCAAAATAGACCCAAACAAATATCCTCAGTTGATTTTTTACAAATAAGCAAAAGTAATTCAATGGAGTAAGTAATGCAATAGAGGCTTTTGCAATAAATGATACTTGAGCAATTGGATATTCATATGCATGAAAAATAAACTTCAACCTGAATCTCAATTACACAAAAAATGTACTCAAAATGGGTCACCAACATAAATATTAAGTGTAAAGCTATAAAACTTTTAGAAAAAAATAGGAGAAAAATCATTAGTGTTCATGATAAGAGTTCTTAAATCCAACATCAAAACACAGTCCATAAAATGAAAAATTGATAAATTAAACCTAATAAAAATTATAAACTTTCTTCTATGAAAAGCTATGTGAAGAGGATGAAAATTTTGGAAGAAAATAAAGGCAAAGTACATATCTGACAAGAAACTAGTATATAGATTATAAAATGAACTCTGAAAACTCAAAAGCTAAAAAAAAATCCAATTGGAAAATAAGAAAAAGGCAAGAACAGACATTTTACTGAAGTTATACAGATGGCAGTAAGCACGTGAAAAGTTGTTTAACATCACTAGCTGTTTGGCAAGTGCAAATTAAAACTGCAGAGGATATTGCCACATTCCTATCAGAATGGCCAAATAAAACAGAATGACAATATCAAATGCTGCCTAGTATGTGGATCATTCATACATTGTTGGTGAGAATATAATATATTACAGCCAGGAAATGTTATACTCTGGAAAATAGTGTGGCATTTTTCTGGCAAAACTTAACAGGCAATTACCATGTGACCCATAAATAGCACTCCTGGACATTTATAACCAAAAATGTATATATATATATTGGAAAAAAAGGACATCCTGTCATATGTGACAATATAGATGAACCTGGAGGACATTATGGTAAATGAAATGTCAGTCACAGAAGAACAAATACTGCATGATTTCAAGTCCAAGAGTTTGACACACAAATAATCAAACTCAGAGAAACATAAGGTAGAACTGTGGTTGCCAGGGGCTATGAAAGGCGGGGAAGAGGAGCTATTGCTCAGTAAATATTATGTTTCAATTATACAAGATGAAAAAGTCCTGGAGATCTGTTTCATAACAGTGTGAATATAGTAAGCACTACTGAACTGTACACTTAAAACTGGTTGAGACGGTCAATTTTATGTTATGTTTTTTTTACCCACAATAGAACAGCCAAGCCTATCTCCTTAAAAAAAATTGCATAGTCTTTGTTATGAAAAAAAAGGGGGGAAATGGAAACAAAAAGAAAACAAGAGAAAAGGAAAACTAAGTATAAAAATACCCTCTAGAGTCTCGGTCCCAATCTTGCTTACTTTATTCGCAATATTTATGTATTAGTATTTCATTTTAGCCAGTATTTTATACATTAATATGTATCCACACTAAATTCTTTCACATTTAATAGACATGGTGACTCTCAACTCAACTACATTTCTTCATGCCTCCACCATAACATTTTTCTTACCATAATATTTTATAAATTATTGTGCCTGAGTTAGTCTTCTCATTCCTGATAGTTGGGATCAGATTTTATTAATCATTATATGCTCAGCATTTATCCCAAAATACAAAATATACCAGGTTTTCAAGCTAATTAAATGAATAGGAATATTACAATTTCTGAACCTTTGACAAACACACAAACACACACACATACACCCCACGTTCTTTACCCAGCAAAATCTTTTTTCTTAACAGATCAATTGAATTTGATCTTCTTCCCTAATGTTTTTGGCCCAAGTTGTTTCTTATTTCTCCAAACTCTTACTATCATCGTAATATTAATTAAAGGTGACTGGTATTACTACTTAAATATTTATTTCTGTATAGCTTCTCTTTAAAAAAAATGATTGGAAAGTATTGTTTAAGCCTTTCTTTTCTTCTGGCTCTTAGATAAATACTATGAACCAACTGATTTTTGATATATAGAGATACATATAGATTTTGATTTAGAATTAGATTAGCCTGTTCAGTTTAACTTTTAATTGGTAAATTGTTTGACTCATTGATTGAAGAACTATCTCTCTGATGTTTGTAACTGTAATGCAACAATGCCTAGGAATTCTTTAATATATTTTGGAATAAACCCATTGAAATGGTTTACTCATGGATTCACTGAAACATCTGTAATTCAGGGCCCAGAGTGTCACTGCCACTATATTTTTAGTTAGGTTTTAAAAAGCAAAGAAGCATTGGTCAGAGACGCATTTTCTGAACAGCTTCTGATATTCTGGTCCTTGCTAGCAGACTGTTTTCACAGAAGACACCCTGGGTAAGGAATTATTTTCAGTAAAACAAACAAACAAAATAATATAACTTACTGTCCTGCAGTCCCAGAAGCAGAAGAGAAAAATCAGGATACAAAGTCTATATCATTGGGGTGAAATATCAAAGAGAAACATGTTCAATGGAGCAACAGCATTTACATGAGGACAAATTTATATAGGTTTGCCCTTTTCCTATTTTTGCATGGTTAATCTTTGTCAGTATTGAGTTATGCAGGCTATTGTGCTTAATCAATGTGAAGATAAGCTTATCATTGTTTTCATGAGTAAACCCACTTAGAATGGTGATTTTCGACATGAATTTGATATATGCTAATTATAGTAACATTCTCATAAATGTTTTTTTAAAAAATCATTGATAATAATTTTAAAATATTTTATTATGAGCTACTTTTTGAATCATGAAAAATAGTTGTTTGAATCATAACATATTAATAATAAAACACAAAAATTTTTATTAACTGTAGAGAGTTAGATTTCCATGTTCTCATAACTGAAATCATCATCAGCAGCAGCATCTTTATTTTATTATCATCCCTGCTATTCAATGTATGGTCTTTGGACTTGCAACAATAACATTACCTGGAAGTTTCTTAAAAATGACTAACCTACCTGAGCCTTCTGAATTCTAACAAACTCTTCAGATGATTTGCATTAAATTTTGAAAACACCACATTATCACCATCATCATGATCATCATCATGATCATCATCATCATAAAAATCCCTCAAATTTGTACCTTAGGGTGTCTATGGTTTTTTTTAAGCGTTTTTTGTTTGATTTTGTTTTGCATCATCCATATGTTTCAAGGGGCAGATATTGTGTATCACTTACATGATAAAATGTCATTTTGCTCATAAATGTCAATTATTTCACTTTTTTAAAAGTAGAGATTACCTATAACCTGACCACTGTTTTTCCAACCTAAGGTACATATGACATGGGGAGTTTATTAGAATGCAGGTATTGAATCAGTAGGTCTGGGCCTGAGATTCTACTGCCTTTTCTGTTTCAACAGATCCAATAAATCAACCTGATATAAATTACCAGACTAGTTCCCCCAGTGTAGAATAGAATTATTTCAGAGTTCAATATTAGCCTACACTGTATATAGGCTGGGCAATTAGTCATGCATTATACCAAGTAGACTTGGTGAGAGGTAATCTAAGAGGTAATCTCATGTTACTGAGCTCATGAGTAAGTTCCAACTAGGCTACCATGATCACTTTGTACATGAGTCCATTGAGAAGGTACTGATATGTCTGGAAAAAACATAGACAATTAACTGTATAACTAATAAGGGCATCTTCTGCATAGAATAGAATAATTTATAAATTTACTTTAGTCACATCATTCTCACTCTGCCATTTTTTAAAAGATTCATCAACATATATCTTTCTCTAACTTATTAACAATGCTCTAAACTTGTCATTTCCAAATCCATTATCATATGACAAAATTATTAGTCACTATCCACTAAATATATATATATATATATACATGCACACACACACACACATATATACACATACACACACACACACACATGCATATATACGTATGGCTATACATCTGGTCATAGCTATATCCATTCAAAGTGACAACCAAATATATCAGCTGAAATTCTGCTTACTGGGAAGACACTCTCTCCCATTGTCTTTAAGGACCATAATTGAAAGCAATTACTTAATTTTGGCAATCTACTTCTCACGGGCACCAGAAGACTGGGATGGGCCTGAGATTCTGTTGGCTATCCTGTGTTTTAATGAATCCAACATAATTGACCTGATATAAGTCACCAGACTAGTTCCCCAATACAAAATAGAAGCATTCAGAGTTCAATATTAGCCTCCCTTTTTTTTAGTATTAGATCTTTTTTATTTTATTAGTGCTTCTTTTAGTTTCTAAATATTCTAAAATCAACAAAACTTATTTTTATACTTAAAATATTATTGTCAAAACATAGTAGAAGTCATTTGAACTAGTAACTCCATCACTACAAATCTAACCTAATAAACAGTATGAGCACATTCACTGCAGCATTATTTTTACTAGAGAAAAATAAACAGCTCAAATACCCAATAATATAGTACAGTTAAGTATGTCCATATGCCAATACCTGGACACTTGGAATATATTACATTACATAGCAAGGGGAAATTAAAGTTGCAGGTAGAATTATGTTTGTCAATCAGCTGACCTTGAGGTAAGGAAAGTATCTTGGATTGTCCAGGTAGATTCTATATAATGACAAGGGTCCTTTTAAGAGTAAGAGTGAGGTAAGAAGATCAGATCAGAGAGAGATTTTAAGATGCTATGCTACTCTACTGAATTTGAAAATTGAGCAAGGACTATGAGCCAAGGAATGTAGGAGACCTCTAGCACCTACAAAAGGTAAAGAAACACATCCTCACTTCGATTCTCCAGGAAGAATACAGCCCTGATGACTCCTTAATTTCTAGCCCAGCAAAAACCTTTATGGATTTTTGACTTCTGGAACTGTAAGATAATAAATTTGTGTTGTTTTATGCCACTAAGCAATAGGAAACTAAAATGCCATTTTTTTCCTTTAGTAACTCATCGCAGCAAACTTCTCATGAGGATGTAAGAATCAACTGAGATAGGAAGGGCAATGAGGCAGACATTTACTGTGGAAACATGAGAAATCTGCTCACGCAATTTACTTGAGTTTTCATCACTACTCACATCTGGTATCAAATATACCATTTCACCTTTAAGACTGGGAACTGCTGTTTTCACAGAAGTTTACGACTTTGTGGATTATAAAACATCCAGTTAATAAAGAGCAAATCAAGTGTCTGGTTACTTGCTATTGCACGGTTAATAACCAATTGCTACCAAAGCTTTACAGAAAAAGAAGAGTTATTCTCAAGAAACCATATTTAATTTTAAAAGAAGATATCCATTTACTTCAACACTTTAAGGTGTTCTTCTGTGATTCACTTATTGGGACTTTTACAGAACTCCATACAACAGGCTACCTACTATTTCAGCAAAGAAGGAAGAAGTGAAAGAGAAACCTCCATACACTATTGTGACTCCTTGAAACCCAACATTTCTATCCATAATCCTGGAATCTGGACAATAAATTTAGTTTTCTTCATCTGTGAGAAAGAGCTAGGATTTAGAGGGTAGATTGGGTGGGTAAAGAGGTCACAGAAAAAAACTCTCTACATATCTACATAAAATATTAGGTATTGAAAGAAATATTGCAAAGGGCATTTACAAAGCTCATTACATGCTATTTTTTTCATTAAATTTGCTCATCTTAATAACTTTGTTACAGGGTTACCAATATAATGAAATAGTTAAGAGGTCATGATAGGATGGCAATAAAATTGAAGACACATATACATGGAATACTATTTGATTTTCTTTTAAAATATCCATAAACAAATTTAAGTTTCTTTTTTTTGATGTAGCATCTGAGCACTAAAAAGAAATACACACATTTCCCGGCTTTCTAAACATTTCTCAAGTTAGAATAATATTTAAAAAACAAGTTAGGTATTTTATAAAAGGCAGCAACTTTATATCATAAAGCTAATCAAAGCAATCCTTAGAGGAAACAGTAAAGTGGGAAAAGGAAGTAAAATTTTATAAACTATTTAGATAATCTCTTAGGATGCACTTCAGAGTTCAAAAAAGGGTAAGCAGTACTTTGATATCACCTGCTATGTTTTTGAATACCAGGGTAATAATGATAAATTATATGTTATGAGTGCATAAATATAATTTTAAAAATACATGTACTGCTTTGAAATTAGACTCTTCTTGTTTTACCCAGACGTTTTGTATCTAGAGTGTGTTGTCTAATTTTGAATGGATGCCCTTAAGGGCAAGACTGCTCTTCTTAAATGTTTGCCATGGCATGAAAAAAAATCTGTTACTATTAATTATAAATAATTAAATAGTTGATGAGTGATGAATCTTTGCCTTTGCACATTACTTTAACTCATTATATTCATATCAAAAGCTTCAAATGATTATTTGCTTATTTACAAAGATTTAAATCAATAGCTCTTTTAGTAAATCATTTGTTTCACAGCACAGCCATCTCTAATTTTGAAGCTATTTAGTTGACTTAGCTCAAATCATAATAATTATTAGATACCTTAAAACTCTGAATGCAGCAGGATTTTAAAAAGATCCTGCAAATTTTCTTTAACTGGAAAGAGATCAGTGTCCATCATACAAAGAAGGGCTTAGTGGGTGTAACACTTTGGGAGAAACACACTTTATGTGAAGAATTATGAACAGTTTAATGAGTGTGAAATACATATTTATAGTATAAAGAATGGTAGAATCAATGAAAAATACAAAAATTATCAATACTAACTCTCTGGTTTTGAAAGAAAATATAATACAGTGAAGAACTGATCTCAACAATAAAATATAATCAACAATGATTAGTTAGGACTTTCCTGACTTTTCCCCATGGGTGACTTTGGCAAAGAATAAGCCATATAGCTGACAAGCTGGATACAAAACAAAATTACAGCTCAAACAAGCAAAGAAGATAGAGTCAATGTTCCTTAAATTTAAGACATCCAAATGAGTACACAGTAATGGAGAGAGGCTTCACATCAAAGAAGGCATCCAAAGGGCTGATAAACGTAGGACAATGCCTCGACATTAGTCATCATGGGAATGCAAAATGCAACCGTGAGATACTACTTCATACCAACCGGAAAAGACTAATGAAAGAAAATACAAAGTGCTGGAGAAGTTATGGGAGCACTTGGAATGCTTATATGTAGCTAGAGGAAGCATAAATCTGTACAATCCCTTCAGAAAACTTTGGTACTAGAGTTGTATATATGCACACACTTTGCTCAGTAATTCCTTTCTTCGGAATACACTTGTATTTGTTTGCTAAATAGGACTGCCAAAGCAAAGTATCACAGATTAGGCTTAAATGACAGAATTTTTTCTTTTCTCATGGTTTTAGTGGCTAGAAGTCCAGATCAACATTTTGGTAGAGCTGGTTTCTCCTGAGAGCCATTAGGAAGGATCTGTCCAGGATTCTCAGCTTGGCTTGTAGATGGTCATCTTCTCCATGTGTCTTCACTTTGTCTTCTCTCTGTATCTGTGTCTGTGTCCAAATTTCCTCTTCTTATAAAGACACCAGTTATACTAGATGGGCACTCACCTTTATAATCTATTTTTAAACTAACTACTTCTTTAAAGACTTTATTTCCAAATAGTTACATTTTGAGGTACTAGCCGTGAGGGGTTCAACACATGAACTTTGAAGAAGGGGGGAAATAATTCAGCCTATTAAGCTATTCAACAGAAATGCCTATTTGCACTTATGAAAAATCATGCACAACATGAATTATTGTAGTACTATTTATAACATCTCCAAAATATAATTTACCTAAATGAGCATAACAAATGGAATGAGTAAGTAAATTTTGATATATTTATAACATATGCAACTACATAGCAATTAGAACATATGAATGGGTCTTGCAAACAGAAAGGAGCCTACAGAAGGGAGCACACAACTGTATGATTTCATTTATGTGGAATACAAGAACAGGAAAAAGCTAGCATATAATGTTAGAACTCAAGATAAGGATTACTCCTGGTGGGGTGGTAGAAAAGGGTTATGACTGGAGAAACCTTGAGGGGACTTCTGAGGTTGCTTTGTTGTTGGGTTAATCTGGGTGTGTCCAGTTTGTAAAAATATTTTAGGCTGTTCACTTAATCATCTTATACATTACTGAAAGCATTTTGTATTATAACAAGATTCTTAAAAAGAATAAAAATAATCCACTGGCTGATTGAAACCACTAATGTTGGTTTTAGTAACAGAATACAATATTTTAAAATATTTTAGGGGAGACTAGGGTAATTACTTAACAAACATACCCAAACTGAAATCTTGATGAACTATCTTGTGTTCAAGCTCTGGCCTTTAACTAGGTTTATGACCTTGAACAAGTCTTTTTAATTTACTGAGCCTGATTTCTACTGTTAAATGAATGTTTTCTATAGTAACTACTTTAGAAGTTCTCTTTCAACTTTAGAATTCTTTATTCTTATCAGTTTAGAGATTGAATTGTTGAAATTGAAGTAAAACTTATCATTAAACATTTGATTAAAAAAAAGGATAAGTTTCCCTACAGTGAAGATAACAATGTATTTCCTACTTTACCGTCATTGAAACATAAGGATTAGGTTAGTTACAGAATTAAGGTTAATTATAGGATTACCCTTTTTTATTGTCACTTTTGACAAACTGATTGTATATGTTTCTAGAAGAAATTTATTTATGTAAAAATGATGAGTATGGCAAAGTTTTTCCTAATTATTATAAACAATTTTAAGTACAGAGTGTCTACTTATTGATAATGCTGAAACTTGGTGAATACATTCTAATAACATATATTCTTATGTGATAGGAAACCTTGGAATTATTACCAAAGCACATGAAAGAAAGAGAAACATTAATTAATTAAAGCTTAGAACCATCCCAAGGGCCAGGTAGAAAGACAAGTGTGCAGTGAGTTGTCGAGGATTATCAATGGCACTGAAAGGGATCCGGTGGTAATTTGAAGTCAAAGACTGACACAGGTAAATCAACTGAAAATAATGGTCAGTTGTTGTATGAGAAGGAAGAATCAGAATATTTACAATTAATCAAGTCTGAAGGAAAATGAAACAAAATGGAAACCATGCACACGTGGAGGCAAATATCAGAGTATACAGGTGCACACATTGACTGACTCCTGTAGCTAACAAGAAACAGCAAACTATGACTAATGGGTTGTTTCATGCATTGCGCTGCAAAACTCAAAATGAAAAAACTAAGTTGAGCTCCTGCTATGGTACCTGTGCAGTAACATTTTACATTGAGACCTGCTGTAAAAATAATACCTATGTCACAAAACAAGAAAAAGTAATAGGAAGAAAGATGAACTGAAGTCACCTGTAAGCAGCAATTGCCTGATATTGCTACACTTGCTTTCCTGAAATATTCATAGAATACAATTCATGTTGGATCCATCAAGGTTATTGTGTTTGAAGACAAGTGGAGAGTGAGAATATGAAATATAATGAATAGCTTTCTCGTTCTAAATGCAAGCAGAGGTTTAAGTATTTTACACTTCATTTGAGTGGTCATGCAGTAACCTTTTCAAACTTGATGACAAACAACCTCACAGCTGGGCAATATGTTGCCGTGTGAAAAATGCCAAAACACTTAAAAAACAAAACCTATTCTCATTTTTCAAATCCTGATTTTTTTCTTCACCTTTTAACTTTCATTTACCTTTTATATATTAAAGCAGTTTTAAAGAGAGACTAGCAGTGTGTAAATAATTATCATGGTTTAAAAAGCTATATTCAATATTAAGAGATTTGAGATGAAGAGGACTTACAGTCACACAGATGTAAATCTTTTTAAAAAATATTTATTTTATCTTATTCTTGAAGCACAGCATTTGTCCTTGGATAGATAACTTAGTCTTTCTTACATGATTTTATCACCATGCAATTAGCTCAATAGCACTAATAATCAACTTAGAAATGATATGAAGAATAAATACTGAAAGGTAAAAAAGACAGTGGAAAAATCTGTCATTTGAATAACATAATATTAGGGGGTTGTAATGTGTTCAACTCAGATCAATTTAGATTTGATATTCACTTGTAACATATTAAGACATTAAACCTATTCAGTGTTTCTTTTAAAGATTAATAGATGAATAAATATCTTTTGTTAGTGACTTTTATTTTCTCTTACTATCTATAACCAAGGTTATTAAAACAGCTTTTGCTACATAATGGGGGGAAATCACTCCTTATACTCTGTTCATTATTCTCAGTGCTTAGCCTTATTACTCAAGTAGCAGAAGACCATGTGTAGATTCCACTGTCCTAAAGAAGCTGTACAATATCCAAATGTCTATTGGCCATGCTCTCAGTCTTGTTATAATGCTGAAGTAAACAGCAATCTATAGCACAGATTAACAATTAGCTGCTACAGCATATTACACTGCCTTTGTCAAAAGTGATTGATTAAAATGTAGAAAGGTACAAAAGAAGTTTCAAGGGACAACTGAGAATAAATCTTTTCACCTATATATGGATTTATTCATCCCCTCATTTATTATTAATAAATAGTCACTAAGATTTACAATGTGCCAGCTTCCTTTTTTGGTTCTTAGAACCGTCATCAAACATATTATACAAATATCATTCCCTTTCAATTTTACTTCCTAGTGAAAGAAGACATATAATAAATAACAATAAAGAAATTATATTGTATATTAGCTGTTGATACATGTTATGTTGAAAAAAAAAAAAGGCAGAGAAGAGAAAGGGGAATTGGGATTGCAAGGTGGTCCAAGGCAGAGTGGAAAGTTGCAATTTTACATGGGACAATTAGAGCAGTCTCAGTAGTAACGTTTCTCTGAGCAGACTTGAAAAAGGCAAAGGAATCAGAAATGCAGATACCTGAGTAAGATATGCTCTCATAAAAGGAAACAGTCAATACAAAAGTCCTAAACTCAGAGCATGTCTGCTGTGTTTAAGGTCTATCAAACAAACCAGTGCAACTGGAACAGTGGGAGGGCAAGAGATGAGATGTTCGGGTAATGGTGATCAGTTCACAAAGGACTTGGGAAGGCACTGCGATGCTTAATTTTATGCATCAATTTGACTAGGTCATGTGGTGCCCACATATTTGGTTAACAATATTTCTGAGTATGTCTGTGAAGGTGTTTTCTGATGAGATTAGCACTTGAATCAGTACAGTGAGTAAAGCAGATTGTCCCCCACAGTATGAGTGGGCACCATTTAATGTGTTGAGGGTCTGAATAGAAAAAGTGGCAGAGGTAGCAAGAATTCATTTCTCTCTGCCTGACTGAGTGGAGACATCAGCCTTCTGCCTTCAGACTGGAATTCATACCATTGGCTCTCTGGTTCTCAGGCCTTCAAATGTGGACTAGAAAAAAAATACCACCACCTTTCCTGAGTCCTAAGCTTCAGATGGCAGATTATGGCTCAGCCTCAATAATCACAAAAGCCAATTCCTTATTATAATAAGATACAGATGTAGGTATCATATAAATATGGCAAACATATATATGATAAATATATATAACTTATTAGTTATATATATACACACACATACACACACAAAAGCATTGTAAGGACTTTGTCTTTTATTCTCAGGAAGATGGTAAACCACTGAAGATTTATGAGCAGTCACAAATCTTTGACTATAGTTGTTTTCCCAGAATAGATTACAGAGAAGCAATGTAACAATTGATACTAGAGATGATAGTAGATTGGTACAAGGAGGTACTAGCAGAGATGGTAAGAAGTGGTTGTTTTCTTAATATATCACAGATAAAAGAACTTCCTTAAGCAATAGATACTAGTGATCAAGAGAGAAGAGAATGCTCAAGAATTACACCATATTTTTGATCTGAGTAATTGGAAGGCTACAACTGCCATCAGGGAAGACTGGTGAAACAGCCCCATGTCAGAATCTCTCAAATATCCATGAATTTTTCATAGTAACATGATTCAAATGGAAAAAAAACCCCACAAAAAATTGCCTTAAAATATAACTAGATTTCAGACTAATGTCAAGGTACAAAGGTATCTATTTTTAATTTATTTCTACCAATGATCTTATTGCAAGAAAGTAAAAGAGAAAAAATATCAAAGGAAGATAGAGATTGAGCAAGATGAAAACGTTTCAGAAAACTGTACTGATGCATTTAGGAAAACCAAAAATAAACCTCCCCTGACTAATTATGACAACAGTGAATGTATTTTTAGAGCATATTAGTTTGAAGAATAAGCAAAAAATAAGTCAGTTAATTTCTACTACAACAAGCAAAAAAGCAAATGCTTTTTGGAACATTTTCAAATTGCTTTGCAGAACCTCAGGCTTCTCAGAGATGAGACTGTGCAGGGAAGAATCTGGTAGGACATACTTTACTTTTATTGTTTATTTATCTATATCAGCATTCTATAATTGAGTTGATTTACAAAAAAGGGCACTGCTGTCTTGTTGAACTGTGAAAACAACTATTATAGAGGAAGACTTCTCATTTTATTCCTCCATTGAAAATGTTGTTACTTTTTTCTCTAATACAATTAAAGATTTTGAATTTGAAGTAAAGTGGAATATAGAGTTAGTAACAAGTAATGTATGAATACATTTGTAATACTCATGAGGCTATAGTTGACTACTTTTATTATGGAGGATGACCAAATTCCAGGAATAATTATTTCTCTGTTTTTATAAAGGAAATAACAATTGTGTGTCAATATTATGAAATCCAATTGTCACTGTATTATTTTTAACTTACTTATCTAGCATTTGAATTTGAAACTTCCCAACTAAGAACTCTAAATGTTTCTTCTGTGTATACATAATATTTGCTTCTTAGGAACTTTGATTGCTATTATAGAAAATGTAAATGGCATGTGTATGTCCAATTGCCTCACGTGTATGTGTTTATTCATT
The DNA here is from genome assembly GCF_048773025.1 of Camelus bactrianus. NCBI lineage: Eukaryota > Metazoa > Chordata > Mammalia > Artiodactyla > Camelidae > Camelus > Camelus bactrianus. The sequence goes on from NC_133539.1 coordinate 43,624,448, forward strand.
TCACAATCTATGAGATAACTTTTAAATTAATAAAAGACTTTTTTACAAGGGAAACAGGCTAATTTTCATTAGAAGTATTTTAAAATAAAATATAAATAGAAGTATAAATATTAATGTAAATAGAAGTATAATTATTAAATTTTCAAATGACATAGTGTTCACATTATTCATAGGCTTTCTTTTGGGGAAAAGAGCAAAGAATAAAATAGCTTCATAAAATGCTATTTGTCTTTGCATATCTAGATCTGGTGATTATAGATCATTTCATTCAAATAAAATACTACAAAATTGTAGATCTGTCCATTGACTTGCATGTGAGGCAAGGAAAATTATTTGTTTCAGTCCAACTAATAGTTAATTCTACTGCAACAGCATTATTCTTTTGGGATGCATTACAATAGCCTCAATATACTTACATGTATATTAGAAATATCACCTTGCTTTTTTAAAAATAAAAACAACAAAAGATAGTTTACGATCTTGTGTCAACAGTGTGCATTCTATATACTGGCTATTTTAACAATTGTAGTTCTCTGCATAACTCTATACCTAAGTGAAAGTTTGCCTTCTGAGAATCCTCATGACCCTAATGGATTATGGTATAAAGGAAACAAAGTCTGCATTATTTAAATTTTACTCACATCATAAATTGCAATTTAACATATGAGTTAAGTTTTTAAGGTAATTCACTAAGGAACAACTTATTTAGTAATAAATAATAAAAAACTTTTCCAATTATTTCCCATAAGAACATTATATAAGTTATTAATAAAAAAGCAAATGTTTACAGGAGGGAGTAGCATATTCCTTGGAATGTTTTCACCTCTTTGGTTTCATATTATGGATTATGGCCGTGCTATTTATACCTGGAAATAATTCATGTCACTTGATGTTATTATTGTTTCACTAACGATTGTGCCTGAGGTTGTTCTTTTTATTTGATACTTTGTAGAATTTATAAAATTTATCAACAATTCAATTATATCTACAACATTTATTTAAAGTAAAAAATTACATCAAATGTCATTAGAAAAATTAGTGAAATTCACTATTATATATTATAAACTACTATTGATTAAAGAGCAATAAGAAATCGAGGGACCTCCATTGGAGATGGCATTGAGCAGAGACTTGAATAAAGTGAGAAATGAGATGAACAAAACCATGGGAATTAGCTAAGGGCCAGGTGTACTCAGGTACCTTTATTTAGTGGCTTTTCTACATGGCTGAGTATGAACAGATACATGGTCAGAGGAGCTTGTGTCTTATAGCTGTGTTAAAGAGTTTGGACTCATGACAAGAATTTATGAGATTATTTTAATACAGATCATAACATGATTATATTTTAATTTTAAAATGGTCATATAATGGATGGACCTGGAGATTGTCACTCTAAGTGAAGTAAGCCAGAAAGAGAAAGAAAAATACTATATGATATCACCTATAATTGGAATCTAAAAAAAAAAAAAAAGGCAAACTTATTTACAAAGCAGAAATAGACTTACAGACATAGAAAACAAACTATGGTTACCAGGACGGGAAGGGAGTGGGAAGGGATAAATTGGGAGTTCAAGATTTGCAGATAATAACTAATATATAAAATAGATACACCACAAGTACATACTGTATAGCACAGGGAACTACATTCAATATCTTGTAGAAACTTATGGTGAAAAAGAATATGAAAATGAATATATGTATGTTCATGTATGACTGAAGCATTATGTTGTACATCAGAAACTGACACATTATAAACTGACTATACTTCAATAAAAACATGTATAAATAAAAAAGAATAGCAGCTAAAAATAAATAAATAAAATGGTCTCATAATGTACAGCACAGAGACTACAGTTAACAATACTATATTGTAGATTTGAAAGTTGCTAAAAGAGTAGATCTTAAAAGTTTTCTTCATAAGAAAAAAAATAACTATGTGTGGTGATGGATGTTAACTAAACTTATTACAGTAATCATTTTATAATATATACACATATCCAATCATTATACTGTACACCTTAAACTAAAACAGTATTATGTCAATTCTATCTCAATGAAACTAGAAAAAATGGTCATTCTGGGTTTGTGAAGAAGAAACAAGAATTTAGAGAAAACTGAAGTTGGCAGGGAAGCTGGATACTACTTCATTTGGTCAAATGAGATGGATATAAATATGATATGGCTATGAATATATATTTGTGTATATGTATATACATACATATATACATATATACACATGTATATGTGTGTGTGTATATCTTAATGACTGTTGATGTAGAGATACTTTGGAAAGCACATAAAGGTGTAGGATCTAAGATATAAATGTGACCAAAACACTATATTTTTAACATTGTAATATGTTCCTTTCCCTTTGTATGCATATTCCTATATGCATTTAAACATTAAAAATAATCATCTGTCATCTAACATAAAATAATAATTTCATATATATGTGAGGTATGAGTAAGGAAGAAAAATAACTAAATCTTTGTTTTTTGGTGTCTTCTGGTATTTTCCTCCTAGTGTCTTACATTACTCAAATTTGAGAACACACCCTATAAATTATTTCCATATGCTTTATCATTTTTTCTCCCGAAGTTCCAGTAGACTCACTAAACTACAGGAAGTGAAAAGTTTTGGTTGTAATTAGAAATATATGTAACTGGGCATTGGGAGTAGAGAATAAAGGGATACAGGACACAAAAGCTGATTTTGCAACTCACTCTTAGCACAGATCAAGAAAGCTGGGTCAAAATACTCTTTTGGTGAGCCTCTGAAATGTGTTCTCATTTGCTTCTGAAGTGTGGATTATGCTAATTCCCCTGCTTGAATATATTGGTCTCTTAGTTTCTACTGGGAATTTTCTGCATGGAATTAAAACTACAATTCTATGTAAGTGTGTAAGTCCCTATATGTTTACTATGAGTAGGAAACAAAAGAAGGCAAGCATTCTTTGGACTCAGGCAAAAATGGTTTGTGCTTCTATGTAGGTGCAGTTAAGAATGAGCATGATATTTAATTTTCTAGGCTTCTCTGTAAACTGGTATGATAATACCTCTTTTATAGTATTATTATGAAAATGAAATGGCATATATGTACATAAAGCACCTGGGAAGAAATGGGCACTTAATAATAAGCAGTATATGCTAATTTCTTTCTTCTTACATTTGATTTACAAAAGAACACTCTTGTCTCCTAAGAATAATGAGAAATAAAGTCTGCAATACTGAGAAGATCTAAGAGTTATAAATTCAAAACATAGAGAGACAGAAGCAGGCCCAGATCTGTTAGTGGTCAGAGGAGGAATCAGAAAGTTAGGCTGCCTGGAAATTTGGTTTATTTGAACATGTGGAAGTGCTTTTCTATACAACACTGATGGTTTCAAGTAAATGTTGCCAGAATAAGTTTGAAGAGGATATTTACAATTTTACAAAATTGTTGTAATAGAAAGAACAGTAAAGGTTTACAAGATTGAGAGAAAACTAATGAAGTGAAATTGCTTTGAGGAGACACACATGAATTGAGTATTACATTTCTGGATAGCAACTCCTCTCTCAATGACACAGAACTGGCAACTGAGGAATTGAGGGTGAGGAGAATGAGAGGGATTCTTGGAACTTCTACGATAAAATCAGTAGTTACGGGAACAGATATAGATGAGACAAAGGTAACAGTGCAGCAGCAGTAGCTTTGGATCCTGGACAACAGAGAAAAGCAACAGCAGGGGAGCAATAGTGGTACTGAAGGAGACTGAAAGGACCTCCGGGACACTTATGAAATGAAGAGATGAAATTTGCAGGACACGCAACCTCAGCGAAATGTGTGGAAGAGGGTTAGAATCACTGGGTATCTTCACTGATTCACTTGCTGTTTCAAAGGAGTGACACAAAATAATGAGTTCTCAGTGATGACTAGAGAAGAACTGATAAATAAAAGAGCTCATATTCAGCAGCCCAAATGCGTGAAAGATCCTTTACTGTTTTTCTGAGAGTAATAAAAACTTGAGTACAGATTGCCTAGATTAGAACCTTGGTTTTGCCAATTCTGTTCTTTGACACATTACTTAATGCTTTTGTCTCTCAGTTTCTATTTCTATAAAATGGAGGTAATATATAGCTACAAAGGTTAGAAGAATTCTTATATATAAGGTACATATTAATGCTCTGTAAAACTAGCTATCATTATCTTCATTATGGTTGTAAGTCTGATTATATCTATCTATCTATCTATCTATATATATATATATATATACTGTTTATGATCAGTAACTTCTACTTGTCATTTCACAGATTTCCTTTTCATACAATAAGTAAAATATATTCAAACATCATTCAGTTTAAGTGAAGGTGTTATACTTATTTAAAGTACCTGAAATTAGATATGATTAAAGGTGATGAACTATTGATTATTCATGATAAACACAATTGAATACATACTATACTAACTGATTATCTTTCTGAAATATAAGTAATTCTGGCCTCATTAATAAGAATCATCTGGATCATTTATGTGCAAATGATGTATTACTTATATATAAAAGAGAGAACACTATAGCTATTTAATTCTCCAGACATTGTCCTTGTCCAAGCTGAACACACACATACACAGAGGCACACATACCATTCATAGAAATAAGATGTACACATATAATTTTACCTAGGTAGTATTTTATTAAGAAATTTTAATTTGTGCTATGTGCTGCTTTGCAGTGAATATGAAGTATTTCTAAGCAACATTTTTTTTCCTGAATAACATAGTGAAAGATCATAGGAAACCTAAACTGAGATCCAGATAATAGAACTAACAAGCTTTTAATTGTGAGTCACTCTACTAAAGATATTCTAATTTAATTATATTATTTAATATAATTATTTAAATTATATTAACACTTAACATCTTTCAAATTTATAATTATCTTATTTTAAATCTGGAATGTTAGGTTTTCTCCCCACAGTTTATATGTTTATCTTGACTTCTGAAGTCAGTTAATCTAAAGTGTAAGTAAAGATTCAAAAATTAATTAATCAGTCTTTGTTTTGGATTAACATTATATAGAAATATATAACATAGTTTGGCCATTCTCAAATATGACACAGTCTACATTATATCAGACACTCATTAAGTTTACTTATCACTCTCAACGAATGTTCATTAGCAGATAGTGGAATTACAGATTGTAAATGAAAAGTAGCTTCTACAACACTATCTTTAGTTTGTATAATTGTCTTTCTTCTCTATAGTAAGAATCTATAGGTTATGAATGATAGTATGAAATAAACTCACTGATGAATAGTGCCAATGGCTTTTCTCCTGATACGCTTTTAGATTCTGATAAGGAATCAAAATCACAGTAATTATAATATACTTCCACCCACAGTAGGAGAGATGATAATCATTTCCTTTGCTTATGATTTCCTTCCCACTCCCATATATTCTTCGTAGAGAACATGGTTATGCCTTTCTCAGTCTGCTCTGAAAACTTTTCTCAGGGAAATCCTTGATACCACCTTCTGGCCATTGCTGATAAAACTACAGGTGTTCACTTGTCCCAAGTCATACTATTGATACTTACTTTCCTAGGAAAAGACCACACAGTTTCTGCATTCAGACCCTGTTGAGCATATGGATATAATGCCAAGCAGACATATTTTACTATGTGCCATCTCCTTACCCTGCCAGAAAAAAAAAGACCATTTATAGGGACAAATACCAAGAAAATACAAGAGCCTTGACTCCTGGTAGCTTTACTTTTTAGGGTTTTGGTCCAGTGGGAAATATTTCAGAATCATATTGACACTTTTGACCTCAGTAAGCTGCTCAAATCCTCCTTAATAATTATGGTAGTTTTGAGGACATTTGTTACTTATAATCAAACCAATATTTACAAGTAACCAATCCTAGTTTCTTATAACCAAGTGATCCTAGATTAAGACACTATGCATTTAGTAGGTAAGAAAATCGATGCATATTGGACAGTTTTAGGGTTGGAGACAAAGTGAGAATGGAAATTATCAGTCACGTAAAAAGTAAAGAAAGTAGAATTGGTAGTGGTTAAAATTGTCAGGAAAACTAGGTGAAAGTACCTAATTTGAAAATTTTGCTTTTTCAAATGTTCATGCACTTAATTATGAGCCTTAACCAATACTCTACTTGATATCAGTGATTACTGCTTTTGTTGTGAGCATATTGATGGTGTAGTTTATTCAGTTTTCTGAAAGATCAAAAAATGATTAAAGAATCAAGGCTCAGAGATCGGAGTTCTGATGTCTTAAAATAGTTGTTTTTGATACATTCAAACAGAGATGTCAAGAAACCAATGTAATAAACTTGTCCCAAGTTTAAAAGACAATTTGGATTGGATATATTCTTTTTGGAAATCACTATATGTACATATGTGTTTTCTAGGGAAAATGTGAAAAGCATTAAGAGAAATAAATTCAAGATATCTTCAAGAACTTAAACATTTAAACATGAGGTAAATAATGATGAGCTAATAAAGACTGAGCAGAGGACAATTAAGTAAGAATAATACCTGAGGTGTGTAGTGTTGTGGAAACTAAAGAAAATATAATTAAAGAATGAAGATACGGCGCATAGTGAAATCAGAAGACTAAAAAATATTCATTGGATTTAATGGCATTGACAGAACGTGGAAAATGCTGTGCAGTGATACAAGAGGATAACAGAATGGAATTAGTTGGTAGAAGAAATGTAAGCAGCATAAATACATCTTGAAAAATTTGACAGTAATGGAGAGAATGGGTTAAGATGATGATGTTAAAAACACAGTGGAATTTGGGACCTTTTAAATTGTGCCTTTAAAAATATTTTAAATAATACAAATTGTAGGTTCTTATGGGAACTTTTAAATGATAGGAAAGTGCTTACAGAATAGAAGGGTGAAGATAAAGGAGAGACAACAATAATCAATAAAAGTTTCCTAGAAGACAGCATATAATGTAATACAGGCCCTAAGAAGAAGTAAGGTCATTAGATGGATGAAGACATTCTGTCCCTTAGACTAGGATTTCCAGATTTAGCAAATAAAAATATACAATTTCCAATTAAACTGAATTTCAGATAAGCAATGAATATTTTTACTATAAGTATGTCCAATATAATAGTTGGGTCATACTTAATACTAAAATTGTGTTTGTCATTTGCCTGAAATTCAAATTTAACTAGACATGCTGCATTTTTCTGGCAAACTTAAATTGAATCCAAGTAGGAGACTCCCCACACTCTTTTCTGGAGCTGGTGTTTAGAAAGCTTCTCTATGACCCTCCTTTGACCATACTTGACAGTACAGAGTGAGGACTTCTTGGGACAAAGGGGACATATCCATCTGGAATCCATGCCAGCCCTTCTAGCTCCCACGATACTGCAATGCCCTGAAAACATGTATGATAAGCTACCTCCATGGCTGCTTGGGTCTCTTCATATTCTTCCACCCTGTAAGAAATATAACTGCCAGTATGCCCACCATGTACATCCCAAGAGACATGGTACAGCCAAGAGACAGGTCCTTGTAGGCATATTAAAAAAAAACATCTTGAATGTGAAGATGTTTCTCCACATACGTGATCATCAGGTAAGAAATAGATGAAAATTAGTAAGCAAAAGGAGTGAAAAGAGAAAGTAGGCAGGCCAGCTTTAAAAGCAGCTGAGGGCTTTAAGGCAACTTTCCTGGTGTTGTCAAGTTCCTAGAAGGGATTATGAGGAGTGGAAGAAATTTAAATTCAAATCTGATTCCCTGGTTGTAAAGTAAATGTAAAGTTATATTTTCCAAGAAAGAAGGAGAAAACATAATTTATTTAACAATCTTCTGGTTTGATTTTGGCTTGTCTTTCCCTGTGTTCTGGAAATATAAAAAGTGGGCCAAGAGAAAGGTATCATTTCCAGTGTAACCATGTAAAGGAGAAGATGGTCATGTGTCCCTGTAACACTATACACATGGTAGTGTGACACTGAGGGAGATACCCTTGGACAGTTTCTGTTTTCTTGAAGGTAGTAGAAAGGGTTATTTTCTAAAAGTAGGAATGTGAGTGAGTGTGTGTGTGTGTGTGTGTGTCTGTGTCTGTACACAAATGGTAATCATAAGTTTGCAAGATCTGATATAATTATTCAGAAAAAAAGGTGGGAAATGTGCCTGAAGAAAACTACTAGGATTTTTCTGCAGTGTGTTGAGAAACCCAAGTTATGATTCTGGGCATGACTTAATAGTGATATTTCAAAACATCAAATTTGGTGGTGTTGAAGAAAGATAGGCACATTCATGAAAGATCACAGTTTTACCAGGTAGTTTTAATAAAAAGGAGAAAAGCAAAGAAGGTCAGGGTATTTGGAAGAGGATGACTGAAATGGTAGATGATGATATCTAAGCTAGTTTTGCTGGAATGAGGGTAACAAATCAGAGGAAATGGAAGTTGGATTGTCAATGTGCTAATAGGCCTGTAGAGAAACATCTCTAATGGTTGCTTCTCAGACTTCTCCTCTTCCTTTATTTTCATATTTTGCTTTTCAAAAGTCTTATAAATAGCATTGTGTAGTTGGAGACCAGGAATAGCATTCAAGCCATGAAGTGTTGATTTCAATCTCTTGTTTCAAACAGTATATATAATCTTAGGAAAAGCATAACTTCTTTGATACTCAGTTTCCTCATATATTAAAATACTACATTAATACTTACATCATAGTACTGCTATGAGATATCACTGTCATACATATCTAGTGCTCATTTGGTATGGATGCTGCTTTCTTTTTTCTCCTTCTCTGTATATCCATATGCACGTATTTATGTATATGTATATATACATAATGACCTCATTTAATTCAGCTCCTTACATACTAATGCCTTCCCAAGGGCAAAAGTCTCCTTCCTGAGTTTCAGATTTGCATTTCAAGCCTCTATGAATTATGCTTTTCCTGGATGTTCTATGGTTACCTCAAATCCAAAATTTGCTCATCATTTATTTCTCCCAAATCATTTATATTCCCATAGGCTAAACTTTAGCTTTATCAACATTTTGCACAGCCAAAGACATCATGCATTATCATGTCTCCAAGTCTCTGCGTGTTCTTTCTTCTACCTTGGTCTTACAAATAAACTCAAAATGTTTTGAATGCTAGTTCCTTTTTATTGCTTGCCATGAACATGATTGCAGACGTCCTATGCAGAGTAAGTTTTTTTTACTGATTTCTTAATAGACATATTTTAAAAAATCACTTCTGAGTCCACACAAGAACTCATATCAAACCAAACAAAACCAAAGCAAAAATACAAATATGCTTTTAGACTCAAGAGAACTTTTCAGGCTATTCTTCCTAGGTTATGCTTTAAATCACATCTTCAAATATCTCCATATGCCAGTTTACTTTCTTATACTTAGATTCCGCCTCTTTCCAAAGTCTCACAGATAGTTTTTCTTACTTTTGTTTCACCCTTGGACAGACTTCTGAATTAGCCATCTCCACAGTGTGCAGTTTGATGCCCAGCCTTGTGTTCCATTCTCAGCTAAGGTGACTAGAGCTCTAAATAGAGGCTGGGCTCCATGTTCCCACTTTTCTGACAGGGATGAATATTTATCAGACAATGCATTAAAATTACTTTTTAACATGTCAATATCCCATTAAACCTAACTTCTTAAGTGGCAGTGGATATGTCTTAGATACTTTTTCCTAATAATTAGGACAATGCCAGTAATGTTGTGTTGCTTAAATGAGTTTGTAGAGTCATAGGGGAGATTCCACATCTTTTCTATTTGCATTGTGACAGATATTTTCCACTTTCTCTCAGTAAGGCTAGGTAGAAAATTATAAACTCAAAGCTACTTTTTAAAAGCAGCACCATGGTTAAGATAATTCCTCTTTCTCTGATAGTCAGTGTTGCTGATGATAAATCAACATCAATTTCACTATTTTTTTCCCCAAGAATCTGAGTTCTTTCTTGGTTTATGTTTTTGTTTTTTCTTTTACTATTTCTAAAACACCATGATATATTTTAAATTTTTATTTCAATCCTACTTGGCATTTAGTGAGATTTTAACCTGATGACCCATGGCTTTCTCCAGCTCTAGGAAAATCTCAATCTTTGTTGCTTCAAACAGTATACTTCTATCATCTTATTTTGTCATTAATTTTTGAACCTATGTTACTCACATGCTGAGTTAATGGATCTATCCTCTGTTCTTTAAATTTTATTTGTTTTTTTCCAACTTATCTCTTTGGGTAGCAATCTGGTAACTTTCAATAATGTGATCTTTTACTTTACCAATCTGCTCTTTAACCAAGTTTAATATACTGTTCAATCCTTGAAGAAAAACATTGAGGCCTGACTACAAAACCCTGAGCAAATTACTTAAATTCTCTGTGCTTCAGTTTCTTCCTCTTTAAAATGAAGCCTATCATAGTAGCAATGTTGTGGTGTTATTCTGAGTTAATGTTTGGGAAGCATTTATATATATTTCTTTCCTTTTTTTCCTGCCTATATAACTATTCTAGACTTTCAACTCTCCACATCTTGATTGTTCAAATTGTTTTCCATTGCATCCCTTGGGGAAAAAAAAGAATTTCCTTTATAATTCACCTTCATCTTAAACGTCACTGCCACATCTGTCCATCGATAGATGACTGGATAAAGAAGATGTGGTATATTTATACAATGGAATACTATTCAGCCATAAAAACGACAACATTAACGCCATTTGTGGCAACATGGATAACCCTGGAGAATGTCATTCTAAGTGAAATAAGCCAGAAAGAGAAAGAAAAATACCATATGAGATCACTCATATGTGGAATCTAAAAAAAAGAAAAAAGAAAGAAAGAAAAGAAAAAGACAAATGAACATAGATACAAAAAAGAAACAGACTCAGACACAGAATACAAACTTGTGATTGCCAGAGGGGAGGGGTGTGGGAAGGGACAGACCGGGAATTAGAAATTTGTAGATACTGACAGGTATATATAGAATAGATAAATAAGATTATACTGTATAGCACAGGGAAATGTATACAAGATCTTGTGGTAGCTCACGGTCACAAAGTATGCAACAATGAACATATGTATGTTCCTGTATAACTGACAAATTGTGTTCTACATTGGAAATTGACACAACATTGTAAACTGACTATAACTCAATAAAATAGAATTAAAAAAATAAACATCACTGCTACATATAAGTTATTTTTTTGCACATAATTCATCCATATCCCAGATCTAAGAAACTATCAGGAAACTTCATTATTTATATTTATTTCTGCTGATTGATAGTTTCCCTATATCTCAACCAAAACACTTCACCTATATATCTACTGTAGTCCAACAAGCGTGTCATACACATTCTGCTTTGCATTTGCTTCTCTTATTCATTAACTCATTTACTTATTATGCAATCATTATTCATAATTTCATAATTTATTAAAGATGTGAATACAAAGATGAATAAGTCATGATTTCTGCTGCATGCTGGAAGTCACAGACATGAAACCATGTAAATAATTTTAGTACAAAGTGGTATGTACCATACTGAAGGTTTTATAACTGTACTATAAAACAAGTTTACACTTCTTTTTAATAATGAAAATGTTCATACATACAAAAAAGTACAGACAGTAATATAACAAGTACCACTTTTAACTATCACTTTGAATTAGCAAATGTTAACATTTTGTCACATTTGTTTTAGATCTTATCATTTTGTAATCAAATTAGTTTGGCCCATTTGACTAGTCACTAGAAATAGCCACTCTTATAATTCCCAAAGACATTTAAAAATTTTTCTTTTACATGTGCTACTGTAGAATACAGAATAGCCTCTTCATAGCTTAGCTAATTTCTTGCAATACAGATGAGCCCAAATATAAGTAAAAATGACACTTTGGGGAAAGTTTGGTAATATCTAAGACCGTATGAATAATCTTCTTTAGATTGGTTCTAACTCATCTACACCATCAGAAATTTCCAAGATTAAATGGCTCCATATGTACAGTTCATCTTCTAAGCCCTATATTTCTTGCCGAACAATTAAACCCTTTCAGAATGACTGACAATGAATTTATTTCCTTTAGTAGAGAATTATTTTCCCTACTTCCAATAGTGTATTGTGCCTCCAATGAGTCTGACATATAGCTAACTATTTAATAATAAAATAACATGTGCCTAGGATTTGGAATGATTTCATTTCAAATAACACCACATTCCACATTTGCTATATCACTGTCTTTCCTCCAGTAAAAAATAAAATAAAGATTAAGTCTTCACATTCTAGTTGTTTTTAGTTCAGTCTTCCTTACTCTTAGCAAGTCTTTGATCCAAACACACAAACTCCATAAACTCATACACCCGTATTCATGTATACTATGATGATGGAAAAAATATAAATAAAGCAATACATTTTAGCCAAAGTACTCTCTAAATTATAGTATTGGTGTACTTTGTTTTCTAAATAGGATGTTGAACTACAAAATCTGAAGCATTCACATTTATTAGATTGAACCACGTAAAATGAAAATATTGACTGTTTATTTTTTCTTTTATGTAAGCATGATGGTTGTTTTATGTGTCAGCTTGACTGGGCTGAGGGATACATAGATTAAACCTTATTTCTGGGTGTGTGTGGGTAAAAGTGTTTCCAGATGAGTCAGCATTTGAATCAGTGGACTCAATAAAGTACATTGCTTTTCCCAATGTGGTGGGTATCATCCAATCTATTAAGGGCCTAAATAGAACAAAGAAGTAGAGGAAGAAAAATTCACTCATTTTGCTTCCTGCTTTCCTGCTTGAGCTGGAACATTGATCTTATCCTTCTCTTATACCATGAGATCCATTGGTTTTCAGGCCTTTGGACTTGGATTGGTATACACCAGATTTCCTGGGTCTCAAGCTTGCAAACAACATATGTTGGGACATCTCAGTCTTCATAATCACATGGGCCAATCCCTCACAACAAATGTATTTTTATATATAAAAAGATGTAGAAATATTGTCTATCAGAGACACAGACTGAGGGACAAAAATTCCAATGCTTATCTTAATATTTGTAAAAGAACAATTCTAAAACAATCAACGTTTATTCATGATTTAAAAAGCAAGTCCTTTGGCAAAATAAAACTAGAAGAGAAATTTCTTAACCTCATAAATTACCTGCTAAAAACTCTTGCAAATGTATCACTTAAAGTGAAGCTTTAAAGATATTTTCAATAATATCAGAAACAAACCAAAAAACCCCTCACATCACTATTGTTTAACAATTGGATGCTACGGACAATGCAAGGTGTCAACAAAAGGAAAAATAGACATATATATTGAGAAGAAAAATCAAAGTTGTCTTATTCATAAAGGATATAATTTGCTAAGGAGACAAATTGTCTCACATACTGCCCTCTCAAGAAATCTAACAGAATCTATCTGTGATATTAAAATGTTAAGTGAGATTGTTGAATAGAAGTTCAGTACACAAAAATTAGTATCATTCATTTAAATAATCCATGGAAAATGTGATTTTTTAAAGGATACCATTTATAATAGAAACCAAACCTTCTAGAATTTCTTGGAATAAACTGAAAAAATGTGCAGGAATCTGACAAATACTAAAAAATATTGTCTATACATATAAAAGATAACCTAAATGTTGAGAGAGTACTAGATCCATGCAGATAAGAAAGTATAATACTAGAAATGTAATAGATTGTTACAACTATTGTAAAATCATTGTAATTTAAAGTCATCAATATTTTTCCACAGAAATCAAGAAATTATTCTAAATTACTATGAGAGTGCAGAAGAAGAGTTCTTCAAAAAAAAAAAAAAAAACCAAAAAGGAAGAGAAAGGCAGGCAAACTATCCCTACCATATGTTACAGTGTTTATAAAACTATATGAATTAAAATATCATGGTCACTGGTACAGAATTAGACATATAGATAAATGGAATGGAACAGAACTGAATGTCTAGAAATAGAAATAAACATTTCCAGGAAATTGATATATGATAAAAGCAGCAGTAAAAACATTAGGAAAAAGAAATTATTCAAAGATATATTATCAGAGATATTATTCAGTATGACCCTGAGCCAGTTAAGTCACCTCACAACACACACATATGTAATATACATTTGTATTAAATATCAAATATATTAAAAATAAATTTTAATCTGTTATGTGATTATATAGTAGAATATTCTCAGAATATGATAAAATGATTTCTTAGCATGTTGAAAAATCATTGATGAGTCTGCCTACATGCCAAATTATGAAACATACTTAAGACCAAAAATTTTAAAAGTTGTATAAACACAATCAAAAGACAAATAGTAAAGCAGAAGATACTTGTATTCATAAAAACAGAGAAAATGGTAGTAAGATTCAGAATATGGAGATAGCCTCTAGAAGTCAAGAAAAACAAGAGAGCAAACAAGTATTTCATTGAAGAGGATCTATTTGGGGCCAATACATATATGAAAATATGTTTTACTTGACTAATAGTAAAAATAATGCAGATTAAAACAAAAAGTTATTATTGCACATCCAACCAGAGAGGCAAAAATGAAATTTCTCATAGCAATTCTCTAGAAATACTAGCATAAACTGGACCTTGCAATCAGCCATTCTACTTCTAGGAAGACATTTTTATATGCACACAGGAAACATGTATGTATATGTGTTAATGTCAGAAACAATCTTAGAATATAAAACTAAATATAAATATTGATATGATTAAATACTTATATGACAGTTAAAATGATTGTACTATATTTAAAAGATTGCATTTTTATGTATCAGAGAAGATATACTTTGAATTTCAATGTTGAGTGAAAAAAAGACATTGAAGGACAATGCATTTAATTTGTTATTATTTACGTAAAGTTTTAAACTGATAATATTTTTTAAAATGTACATATACTTCTCCATAAGAAAAATGTATCAGACATAGATTAAATAGATAACTCCAGTTGATGGTAATGGTTTCTTCCAGTGAAAGAAAAGTTAATAGGATTGTACTGAAGGAAAATAAGCAGAAAGTCAGGAAAATTAGGAAAAAGCATTATCAAATGTTCTGTTTTATGTTCTTTCCTCTCCATATGCATTTGCTTTTCATTTCTTCATATTACACTTTTTGCTTTTTATATATTTTTAAAAGTTTTCTCTAGTTTCCTTATCTTATTTTACTCATATATCCCTCAACTCACTCTTCATTTGAGGATCTATAATGCATTTATGTTTCTTGTCATTTCTCTTTGATTTCATTTTAATTTTCTCTTGTCTATGAGTTTTTTCAATCTCCTTAGGTATACATAGTTAATGTTACTAATTTTCTTTTCTGTTTTCTTTTAGATTTTTTAATTTAAGTCTTTATTGAAGTTGTCTTAAAATATCAGGAGAGAAAAATAAAACCTGGGATAATTTTCAAAGTAGTCACACACCAGAGCTTACATTCATAAACTCTGAGAAAGACTGCTTATGATACATTATTTAAATCATATCTAAAGAGGCAGAGAGTTAAAAAAAAAAAGATAAAATAAGTGGCTTTTCCAATAAGAAAGGAGATATTCAATTAAACAAGGTTTACTCTTTAGCATATATGTATGTACACAATGTATATTCCTACAGATGACTTTTTCAAAATCTTCATAAATATATTAGGACATTCCTTTATATAGTGTAATAGACCAGTAGAGAAGATTTCCAAGTTATATTATAACTACTAATTTACATTTTTATTTTAAATAATCCTATGAATATATTTTCTTTTTCATAGATTTCAAACTATTTGTACATATCCTTTTCCTGAATAATTTTTGTTTTTATTAAACCCATACATTTATTTTCTTTGTGTCCAAATTTTCGAATGACATCTTATTCTTACTCACCACCTTGCAAACTGTAGTACAAAAGTAAAACTGATTTTTTTGAGATTCATAATATATTTCTTACCAATATAACTGGCTTCTAGCATATTTTCAAAGTATGGTATAATTAACACATTACCATCAGCAGAATAGAGTCACTATTTAATCTTGGATTGTGGCAAAATATCAGATTAATCAAATCACAATTTGAACCACAAGTCAAGTAAGTCTTTGCTTCTATTACTAACATTAAAAAAAAAGAGAGAAACTTTTGTGAAATCACATCTATATGCTTTCCACAGAAACTTTTGTGAAATCACATCTATATGCTTAAACATGTCACGTTCAAGCATGTGACTCAAAAATAGATTCGTTTCTTTGAACTAGATATTCTTCATTTTTCTTTTCTAGTCAAAAATACCATTACCCTAGATTTGAGTGACACCTATAAAATTCTATTTACCTCATTTTAAAATTTGCACTCCTTTTTATTACTCACAAGTAATATTCCTGGCGCCACTTCTTTGTTTTTTTACTACTAGAAATTATTGTATTTCTTCCATGGCGTACATTAAAGTATTTTTTGGTCTGGGTATGTTTCACTTTTCTCCTCAGATATATGTTTCCAATCACCATTATACACAATCCATATTTTCCTAGGAGCCTGCTTTTTTGATATCAGAATCTATGGAATCCAGTCTTACTTGTAATATCATCTACTACACTATTCACGCTTTTTCCTTTCGAAAAATATCAATCAAAGAAGAGATGAAAATACCACATGGGTTTCAAAATTTTCTGATGCATAAACAGGACTTCAAAGCTTGGCTCGACATTTATTCCCATACAGATCAAGAAAACTTTGGTTACGTTCAAGCAGTGACATGAGCCTCCAGTTCTTCAGCCTTGTGTTTCTGATCCCTATTCTTCCCATTACCGGTACATCTGTCTTTCTGAAACAGAAGCTTGATTATGCAAGAGCTTATAAAGACAAGCATAGGGCCACAAAGCACTCCATATACCTACTTCATTCATTTTGATCTCTTTTTAAGCTTAAAAATTTTTTCTTTACCAGTTTACCTAGACTGCAAAGTAATTTTGTAATCATAAACTGTGCTTTACCCTAATTTTTACATCCCTCATTCTCAGAATGTACTAATAACTTTTAAAATTCT
Organism: Camelus bactrianus; assembly: GCF_048773025.1. Taxonomy (NCBI): domain Eukaryota; kingdom Metazoa; phylum Chordata; class Mammalia; order Artiodactyla; family Camelidae; genus Camelus; species Camelus bactrianus. The sequence continues at coordinate 43,641,470 of NC_133539.1, forward strand.
GTGGTCCTTGAATGTTCAATGCATCTTTGCCACGATCTCAAGAGCTGCTTTATATTGTTTTTGGGATGTATTCCTAAATCATTTCTAAAATACAACACAAGAAATAAATTCAATACTGTTCAATTATAAGTCCTGGTCATGATCACAGTTAAATCATTCTATGCATAACAATAATTCTCTCTACAAAGAATACTAACATACTTCTATTTCTGTCAACATTTCTTCTTCTGTGACTGGAACAGTGTACTGAATGAATGAATGAATGAATGAAGTGGAATGAAGTGAATAAATGGGAAAATGTGAAGCACACGAGATGACACTTCTTTCCTCAAAAAATCCCAATTTACTCTCTGCAAGAAGATGCTCATTTATTATTCTGATTATGCAGAATTTCTTGGTTTTATCTTCTTCCTCTGTCTTTTAATCCTTCTCTTAGCAATTTTGTGACATAAAAAATGATTTAAAGGATATGACTTCAGAAATTTCATAGTTCATGTATGCAATTAAAATGTGGCATAGAACCTACAACAAGGAGTAGTAGAAGTAGAGCATTGGGGCGTTCAAGATTACTTTAGGAAGGCCAGGAAATGCTTCATAGAGAAAGAATGTTTAAGCAGTATTATGATTAATATCCTCCCAGGCAGTTCAGAAAGCACAGATTGTCCATGTATACCAAATAGTATGTGCAATGGGGCAAAACAGGGAGGCATCCAATGACTATATAAATTCTAAATTGCAGAACTAAAGATAGTAGTTGTGAAAAAAGCAAAGAATATGTTCCACAGATGATAATGGGTCAGGTCATAAAGAAACTAAAGAGGTACAACATTATTTTGGATGATGAGTAGTTATGAACACTTTCTAAACATGGAGTGACATTATTAGCTTTATGCTTTAGACAATAACTCAAGGGAAGTACACATGGTGGAATGGAGTGGGGGGAGTCTGAATGCAGACTGCTCATACTGGAGATGATAAAAGCTTGAACAAAGAGCATGAAGCCAGATGACCAAATTATGAGAACCATGTGTAAACAAACTCAAGAACACAATGAGAGGAAAGCATAAACTAGACTACAACTGTAGCAAAGCATAGGCAACTTGTAAGTTTTTCTTGATTTCTTATAAACTTTACATTGTCCTCAGATATGTTAGTAATATTATTTCTTACTATAGATAACCTACATCCACTTCACATAATTAGGAACTGACTGTTACCAGAAAATAACTTCATTTGTTTTTAGAATTAACATTTCCAGCCATTTGTTACCAAGAAATGATAAATGCCTTTGGGAATTTAAGAGCCAAAGAAGAGACACATAGAGATTGGAAAGGACCATGAAATCTGTGGGTCCTGGGATAAGGTTGGTGTCTGTGTCCTATGTGCCTGCAGCACAGCTAAAGAGTCGGCATAAGCTCATACTCTCCTAGGGCATGAACACCTGGTGTTCCAAGAGAACAGAGTCTCTGACCGGCTTATATTCAGCCTTGCTGTGATGTGAGGGGCCTCATTATTCACTTCTCTTGTCCTTCCAAATTTGATACCAAATGAAGAATAACAACCAGAGAAATGAAGATTAAAATAACATTTATCCTGGTGACAGTCCTCAGTTAACCTTGTTCTCCCAGTCTCAGATGGATATAGCAACTGCAGAGCTTTTGCTGGCCCCCAGCCTACCTCTGTAGGGTCACCACTCAGAGCACTGGGGTAGTTAGCATGGTGAGGACAAGATACTCCAAAAGAAAGAAATCAGAAGAGACTGAGTAGCACACAATCAGTACCTTCTCCAAACACTTCTTCACTAGGAGGAAATGAGTGAGATGAGGGATGGAGAGAGAAGTATTTGTCTTTGAAATTTTGAGAAGTAGAAAATAAGTGGACCCCTCTATCTCTAGAGTTTTTCAATCAAGAGTCACAACTCCATTCCTCCCTCGCCTTCAACATACATTCAAATACATGCAAGGGCAATTTACAGTTCTCTTTTGACTGGGGGATGCTACTGACATTTGTTTTCTGAAACAGGAAACGTTGAACACCCTTCCATAAAGAGTATGGACTGACAAAACAAAAACTTGTGCTGACCAAAATGCTAAGTGTACCTCCACTGAGAAACACTATTGGAACCTAACTCTTAAGGGCCTTTTGAGCTTCATTAAAAATCACAGGCACTTAATTATCTTTGCAAAATATTATGCATATAATACTAAATATTTCCCTGTATTTGGTGGCAAGTTTTAACTCTCTTCTGTGAACTAGATGTGTTACTGGAGATGTTAAAAATCTTGAAATCTATTTTCTTATAGAAGGGCTATTATTATATATTTACATTTAGGATCATTTCAGGCACATATAAGATAATTGAAAAATGTGCTTCTGAGATGTGGAAGTTTTAAACATGAACTGAATAGAACATAAAATGGAATTTAAGAAATGGAAGAGACAAACTCCCAAATTGAATATGATTATGGTAGACTTTGTACAGTCATTTAAAATACCCAGCTCATCAGTAGGGATCAGAGGAAGTAACTTGGAATTCTCTGTTATTGGTTCTACTGCACAAATGACTAAAATAAGGTTGTGTTGTGTTGTATATCCATTATTAAACCAATATCAAGCAGGGATAATTAACTGACTTGAAAATAGTAAGTTTTAAAATCCTCTTAAGATCTCCTCTAATGGGTACAGCTAAAATAGTTGGATAAGTTGAATTAAATATTCTTTTCTATTACTCCTATTCTGTTAAGCTTTCCAGTGTATTTGAGCACTTCCTTGTTTTTGTTTGTCTTTAAACTGATCCTTATTTTAAATGCTTCCTCAGATTGAAGAACAATTCTCTGCTCTCCACTCAAACTTTTAAAAACTTTCCTAATCTATGTTTCACGGTACTATTGATATTGCCTTCATAACAAGAATTTAAGACAATTTTTAGGTGATTTGAAATTAAAATGCCTGCTAACATTTAGGATTTGGACAGAGAATTAATACATGTCCTACTGTGGGAGTCAGGAATTATTTTGATTTTGGTAAGTAATAAAGACAGACAACTCTGAAATATCTCTAGCATATTACTTTAGGAGAGTAACACAGTCAAGAGAACACTTTTTTGGTTAATGAGAAAGTTCACTAGTCAATAAATGAAAGCTGCTTATCAAAAGCATCAACTATAAAAGAAGAAAAATAATGAAAAGTCACAACAATGAAAGATGTGAAAACAGGAAAATATATGAGAAGTATTTCACCTTAATTTTATTACATATCTTTAAGCTCATATTCTAAAGAATATGAAAATAGTAATAAAGTAAAATTAGGCTTACAACTATTTAATATATACATATGTATGTGTCATATCATTAAATTCATTGGGTACCAGATGGAAAATTGGTAAGTCCTAAATAATAAAGGTTTTGATAAAGTGCAGATAGGAAAAGTAATAGGAAATATAGGCAGGAAATATAATGAAACTTATGTAGTTTCATCTATTTAAAGATTTCATTATTTACTGTTAAAAAATAAGTTACAAATTATGATGAATTAATTAGTTAAGATACATTTTACTAGCTTCAAAAACAATTCTGTGGATAAACCAAGCTCCTCATTTATATACATATTTTTAAAATATCTAAATTAGAAGTGAGGATGTCATCAAAAGTGTCCAGCAATTTAATTTTCCTAAATGTAATATTATCAAAATATTACATGCCTCCAAAAACATATTAAGATATGTACAGTTTATGCCCACCCCCTGTTAAGACTAAATTCCTCTGCTTGTCTGCTAGGGGATTTTGTCCCCTGCAGGGGCGGATAAGTACCAATTTGACTATTATGCTCTAGTGTTTATATTTGATATTGCATTAAAGCATCATATTTGAGGAATGTGTACAACTCATTTTTATTTCTATCTCTATTCTGAGATCATCACTAGAAATGAGTATGGATATCTACACTTCGAAAATCATATTAATAGTTACTCATAAATTACATAGTTTTTTTACAAAAAAAGAAAAGACAAAAAGTCCCACATAAGTTTCTATGACAGGAAAATTAGAAAGAAGCAAAACTGCACCATTTTTGTAAAAATAAATCCTTTTTAGCAATTTAATCTTCTGTGATACAGCAGAAAGCCTGAGAGACTCAAGGAGCAGTAATAGCTTTGATCTACCTAGATGTTTTTGTTTTGACTTTCATAGATTGGACACCTCTGAGAGAGAAATTCCTCAGCTGAATACCATTGAAACAATTAGTAATGGCCAAAGTCTGCTGATGTGTTGGGACGACTGGCCCATTTGGATATTCTTAAACTAGTTTCTGCCAGTTTTCTCAGTGGGAATTTGTTCATTAGGTGATTTTTACTTATTTAAGAGATTTAGGATGTTCTTCACATAGTTAGATTTGGAAAATCTTCACAACTGCATATATCAAAAATAAACAAGGGAGTGCAGATGTATTTCTGATATCCTGCTGTCATTTCTTTTGGATATATATCCAGAAGTGGGACTGGCAGATAGTTCTATTTTATATTTTTTTCTATTTAAAAGTTTTAAGTTTTTATTATTTTTATTGAAATATAGTTGATTTATAATATTGCATCAGCTTCAGGTGTACAGCAAAGTGATTCAGTTTTACACACACACACACACACACACATACATATATTTATATGCATATAAATATATTTTTCAGATTCTTTTCCATTATATATTATTGTAAGATATTGAATACAGTTCCCTGTGTTATACATATAGGACCTTGTTGGTTATCTATTTTATATACAGTGGTGTGTATATGTTAATCCCAAACTCCTAATTTATCCCTCTTCCCCCTTTTCCCTTTGGTAACTGTAAACTTGTTTTCTATGTCTGTGAGTCTATTTGTTTAATAAATAAATTCATTTGTATCAATGTTCACAACAGCACTACTTATAATCAATCCTTTGTATTTCTGTGGTATCAGCTGTAACATCTTTTTATTTCTGATTTTATTTATATGTGTTCTCTCTTTTTTTCTTGGTATACCTAGCTAAAGGTTTGTTAACTTTTTTTTTTCATCTTTTCAAACAATCAGCTCTTAGTTTCATTTATCTTTTTCTATTGTCTTTTTAGTCTCTATTTCATTTATTTCTGTACTAATCTTTGTAAGTTCCTTCCTTTTAACTGACTTTGGGCTCTGTTTATCTTCTTTTACTACTTTCTTGAGATGTAATGTTAGGTTGTTTATTTGAGACTTCTTGTTTCTTGTAATAGGTACTTATTGCTATGAACTTCCCTCTTAGAACAGCTTTTGCTTCAAGCCATAAATTTTGGTTAAGTTTGATCCCATTGATAAAGCTCAACATTATTACTCTCCCTTGCCCATGTTTTATATTTTTGGTGTCACAATTTACATCTTTTAATCCAATTTACTTCTTTTAATCTTGTGTATCCCTTAACTAATTATTATAATCATAGTTATTTTTACTACTACTAGCTTTATAAATGATTAATCTACCACCTTGACTACATATTTACCTCAGAGATAATTATTCTTTTATATGTGTTCTTGATACTGTCAGCACCTTTTCTTATCTGCTTAACACCCCTTTAACATTTCTCTTAAGGTTGGTTCAGTCATGATGAACTTCTTTAGCTTTTGCTTGTCTGAAAAATGCTTTTCCTCTCTCACTTCTGAATGATAACTTTGTGGGGTAGAATGTTTTTGGTTAGAATGAGTTTTTTGTTTTGTTTTTACTTTTATTTAGCAATTGACTATATTTGTGCCACTCCCTTTTGGTTTAAAAAGTTTTTGCTGAAAAATCTTCTGGAGGTTCCCTTGTACAAAATAAATCTTTTTTCTCTTACTGCTTTTAATATTATCTCCTTGTCTTTAACTTTTGATATTTTAATTACAATCTGTCTTGGTGTGGGTTTTTTTGGGTTACTGTTTTGTTTTTTTTTTTTTTTCATTAAAAGACTTTACTTTTTAGAGCAGTTTCAGGTTCATAGCAGAATTGAGCAGAAAATACAGAGAGTTCACACATAGCCCTCCCTACCCACATATATATACTCCCCTACCCTCAACACCCCTCATCAGTGTGGCATATTTGGTACAATCGATGAACCAACATGGACACATTATTATCAACCAAAGTCCATAGTTAACATTAGGGTTTACATTTGATGCTGTAAATTCTATGGATTTTGACAAATGCATAATGACATGTAGCCACCACTACAGTATCATACAGACAATTTAATTGCCCTAAAAATTTCTGGTGCTGCCTCCCTCCCTCTCCCCAAACCCTTGGAAATCATGGGTTACTGTTATTTGGAATTCTCTGGGATTCCTGAATCCGGGTGTCTTTCCAAGTTTGGAAAGTATTCAGCCATTATTTCTTTAAATAAGACTTCTGTCCCTTTCTCTTCTCTTTTTCTGGGAGCCCTATGATGCAAATGATAGTCTGTTAGATCAATGACATAAATCACTTTTTAACTCTTTTTTTTCCTTTTTGTTGCTCTGATTGAGTTTCACTGCCTTGTCTTTGAATTGACCAAATTATTTTTTCTGTTTCTTCAAGTCTTTTGTCGAACTCCTCTAGTGAAGTTTTTCAGTTCAATTATCATATTCTTCAGTTCTATGACTTCTATTTGGAACTTTTTTATATTTTCCATTCCCTGTGAAGTTCTCACTGTGTTCATCCATTCTTCTCCCTAGTTTTGTGAGCGTTTTTATGACAACTACGTTGAACTTTGTCCTTGAGAGTGTTCCCGGAGGCTCTTAGATGTGTGTGTTAAATTAGCTGACTGCCCCTCAGCCTGACACTTTAATATAAGCAAGTGAGCTTATTTCAGTTTAAGCATTGGTGGAATTAGCTACCTCTGAGCTGGGCCCTGGGGCAGGTGAGTCTGACCCACAAGACTATAGTGATCTGAGAAACCACTAGAATAAAATAAGACATTTCTCATTTTTTGTCTCTCCTAATAGACTGCTCTTCAGCACCATGGCTCCATAAAGTCTTGTGGGTCATAGAACACCAGCCCCATTTATTTTCAAAGTGAGATGTTTTCAGGGCTTGCCTTTCAAGTATATGCCTTTAAAGCTGGGATACTCAGTGTGGGGTTAGAACATTTCACTCCTCAGGGAGAAGCTCCAGGTTTTGGGTTTCCTCCCACTGTCAGTCACCATGCTGGGCGTGGGGTTTATAGAAAGACTGAATCCCAGCTTCTTCCACCCACTTCTTTTTTCTTCTCCTTTGCCAGATGTGTAGTCATCACTCAGTCATCCTTTAGATTTTTTTAAGGGGAAGTTGTTCCATATGTGGCTGTGGACTCAGTGTGTCTGTGGGACGAGGTGAGCGCAGGATCTTCCTACATTGCCATCGTGAACTAGAACTTTCCTTACCACCTTTGATAAGGCTCAGATCCCAAGAGAATAACTGAAAACCCTTTTGGGGATGTCAGTGATTATGCACATGTTTACACTAAAATTTCTGTTCAAGAACTACATGCTATTTAGAAAGGTTCTTATGTTTAACATGTGCACATCCTTAATTATATCACATCTTAAGTTGTTGCTTTGTCATAGGACTTGACAGAAGTTTGCTAGGTTAGATAAGAGAATCTGCTGGTACTGGACTATTCGAAGACCATTTGCTGTTTACTAGTGGTCCCCACTTGAAAGTATAGAAAAAGTTATATTATTTGACATATTGTTAAACAGGCTGCAGAGCAGTGTAGGTGTTGTGAAACTTGAGTGGTGAGTTAGATGATGCGTGAGTTACAAGTCATGGCAATTACTAGTCATGTTGGCAATTAAATCAAAAATAAAATGTTGGTCTTTCCCTATAGATAGTTTGAGAAGCACTATCTTTGATGATAGCAGCTTGGTTTAGGAATGCCACATGCTAGTCTAAATATTTTAAGTCTATTTCCAAACAGAAAATTAGTAGAAAGAGTAAACAATGTGATATGAAAAGTTGGGGGGTGGTAAGCCGAATCTAAATATGATTTCTAAAATACAGATAGAAATGGTTTGCCTTAAGAGGTATTTTTGAAGAGTTGTCAAATTTTTAATGTGTTATAAATAATGTAACAATTATTAGTGAATATTTGTTGAATATCTTTACGGCTCATTCAAAATAGAGTGCAGTCCTTTTTTTCTTTTTTGTTTATATATGGAACTTACTAAAGACAAGAAGTAGATGGGACACAAATACCATTTTTTATGGATGACCTGAAGCTAAGCATGTTATTTATTTTATACACTCCTTGTCTCAATTGATCACTGTGCTAAAATCTTTCATACCATTCAATTTCAGTCTTGAGTTTATGGAAAAGATATACTCATTGCAGAGATATGATAATGTCATCAGATATGTGTGGTATTTTAATAATAACAAAGAACTTTTACCTATGTTATTCCATATGATCCTCACAAAAATCCTGCAATACTGGGAAATGCTTTTTTCCATTTTATAGAGGAAGAAATAAGGACTAGGTGACTGGTGGGACTGAGGCACAAAAGGAGATGGTTGAATAAATCAGCCAATAAGTTGACATATATGCATCACCCCATCAGTCAAACAGCAGAATACATATGTTTTTTAAGCCCTCATGGAACAGTCAGCAAGATTCAGACTATCCAGGGTCATAAGATAAACCTCAAGAAATTTAAAAGAACTGAAATCATGCAGAGTATATTCTATGAAAATAATTGAATAATTAAGATATGATTAAGCATTTCTGTTTTAATAACAGAAAGCCTATAAAAATCTTCAAAAGCTTGGAAATTAAATAAATACACTTTTTAAAAAAAATCTACAGATCAAAAGTCTCATAATTTATAATAAATTATGAAATATATGGATCTGAATGGAATGAAAATATAATTTACTAAAATGTACAAGATCCAGCTAAATTAGTACAGAGAGGAAGTTGTACAATAGTAAACATTTACTCTTTAAAAGAGACAAAGTCTCATTTTGATCATCTCATTTTTGATCATCTAAGTTACTACCTTAGAAAACTAGAAGAGAAAATAAACCTAAACCACAGAAACAAAAAAATTATAAAAGAGCAGAAATCAATTCCATTATATATCATTCCATTTATATTAACATTCTTGAAATGACTGAAAGCAATTGAGAAAAATCAATAAGGCAAAATGCTGATTCTTCCAAAATATCAATAAAATTGGTAAATCAAGAATGATAAAGACAGAGAAGATACAAACCAATATTAGGAATGAAAACAGAGGGTAGTGCCATAGATTTTTAAGCAATAAAAATTATAAGGTAATAGTACAAGTAATTCTATGCTTGCTCATATATATGACAACTTAAAAGAAAAGGACCAAGTCCTCAAAAACCACAAACTACCAAAACTCAACCAAGATGAAATAGACAACCTGAAGAGTTTTATAATCACTAGAGACATCTGGTTTGTAATTAAAATCTGAAAAACAAATATCCAAGTCCACATAATTTCACTAAATAATTCTGCCCAATATTTAAAGAAAAATTAAAACCAATTTTATGCAATCTCTTCTGAAAAATACAAGAGAGGGAATACTTCTCAACTCATTTTATGAGACTAGTTTGATACCAAAGCCAAGCAAGGACAGTAACAAAAAAAGAAAAATTACTATCTCATGAACTAAGGCAAAAAAATTGTCAACAAAACATAGCTAATCAAATCAAGGAAAGAATAAAAAGAATCATACAACATTACTAATTGGGATTTATTCTATGTATGCAAGAATGGTTCAGAATATGCAAAACCACTTAATGTAACCTAGCATAACAAGCTAAGACGAAAAGTCATGTTTTCCTATGAATTGATGAAGAAAGGGCATTTGAAATTCAACACACATTCAATATAGAGTATATCAATAAATTAGAAATAGAGGGAAACGTCATTAATTTGATAAAAAGGATTTACAAAAATCCTACAACTAACACACTTAATGGGGAAAGACTGAGTGCTTTCCATCTAAAATTGAAATCTAAATGTCCACTCTCATCCTTCCTATTCCACATAATACTGGGAGTTCTAGCCACATCAATAGGCAAAAAAATAAACAAATAAGTAAAATACATACAGCTTACAATAAATAAATTCTGTTTCCAGGTGACATGGTTGTCTATTAAAAAAAATCCCAAGAAATCTACAAAATAATTCTTAGAAATAATGAGTGAAGTAAACAAAGTAATAGTTTAAGTGTTACGCTGAATGGAAACTGTAATCTCAAAATATTATACCCTGTAAGATTCCATTTAAATAACATTCTTGAAATGACAAAATTATAGATACAGAGAAGAGATAGTAGTTGTCAGGGCTTTATTCAGTAGAGAGGAGGAAGATGGCAGTGCCTATAAGTGCAGCAAGAAGGATCCTTGTAATAGAACTTTTCTGCATTTTATTGTGATGGTGATCACACAGGTCTACAAATGTGATAAATTATGCAGAAGCAAATATAAACATGGGCAGACACACATACATATGCACATGAATGCATATAAAAATAGTTTAGTCTTAGTAAGACTGCTAGAGTATAGCAATGTCAATTCCCTAGTAAGATGTTACAGTTGGAGGATAGTTATATCTGGTTACTTTGTATTACTTCTTACAAGTGCATGTGAATCTAAAATTACATGAAAATTTAAAGTCGAAATATAAAAGAAAAGATTTTGTCAACTTTTGCAGGTTTGCCGAGGGATGAAGGAAGAAATAAAATCCACATTTAAAATCTTCTTCGCTAAGACTTGTCCCTTCACGATGGCAAGGGATTAAGATAAATGATGATATAAAATTAAAAACAATTATTACTATTATTACTAGTTATTTGCCTGAATCACTGTTATTTTTATGGATTCCTATAAATAACTGAAAAGAAAGAAATAATATTAGAAAAGTGCAACAGTTAAGGAAACAAAAGCATAGTAGAGCCATAGGAGAAAGGTGAACTAGTTAGGACCCTTCCCTGTGCATAAATATCTTAGAATAAGGAAGTATGACACTGAATGTCATGTGCAGAATTACTGTACTGCTGATACACTTGTATTCTTTCTTTTCTGGATGAAATAGAAATATAGATGTTTTTAACTACTAAGAATTATCTTTAATTTGAAAATGGGAAGAGAGAAAATTGTACAGTATCTCAGTGCATTCATTTTCTATTGCTTCTGTAACTAATTACCACAAACAGTGGCTTCAACACACAAATTTATTATCTTACACTTATGGTGACCAGCAATGGATCCTACTTGCTAAAGTCAAGATATTAGCTGGGCTGTGTTGCTTCTAGAGGCTCTAGGGAAGATTCCATTCCTTGGCTTTTCTAGCCTCTACAGATTGTCTGCATTTCTGGACTCATGGCCCCTTCCAGAAACAGCATCACTCTGATCTCTGCTGCTGTCTTTACACCTCCTTCTTTGACTCCGACCCTCCTGACCCACTTTTATGAATATTTTTGTGATTACACTGGGCCCATCTGTATTATTCAGGTAGCCTTCCCATCTCAAGATTCACTATTTAATCAGATCTGTAAAGACTCTTGCCATTTACAGTAACATATTCACAGGTTTCTGGGATTAGGATGTATACATCTTTGAGGGGTAACTGTCCTGTCTACCAAATGGGTAAACTGATACTCAATATAATCTCACATTTCAAAATATAAATTCAAGGCTGGGTCATCACTGAGTCAACACTAAGAAATATTTCATAACTTAAAGGTACATCTACATAATTGTCCCGAATTTGGTATTATGACCCATTCCATGTGGGAGTCTCAATTATAAGGCATATGAATTTGAAATGACAGGCAATTTTTTCTTTAAGTTAAATAAAAGTTAAGGGGTATGATTAAATTGTATCATTATAAGTGGCTATGTTGACAAGAACTCAGAATATGTGGATAATCAGCAGGAATTTTCATAATGTGAACTATTTTCCATTAATTTTTATATTTTGAGAAAATAAAGTGCAAGACTGCGCATAATCTAGCATAAATAAACATATATGGACTAATATCCTTGCATAATAGTTTACACAGGATAATTTCTCATTTTGAATGCAACACTGCATTACATGTTTAATAACTGAATAATAAAATGTTTTCAACCTGAGTGATGAATGTTGTATCTGAGGTCATTAAAATTCAAACTTTTATGAATGATTCATAATTCTAATGGTAATTACTGAATTTTACCCTCTCCCTGCTTCAAATGAAAAGAAACCATGGATATTCTTCAATGACAAATTGTTCCACCATATCCTTATACATCAAATTTCTGGAAACAACTATGATTGTTAATTCTCTTCTGATCATACAGATAAAAATTAATGATTTATAGAATACTGGATTTGCTTCTTCATTTCATTAATAATTAATAATGGGAACCAAAAAAGCAAAAAAAAAAAAAATGTCCCTGATGTGCCAACTGCAGTGGTTTTTGAGATATTTGCATAATGAAAGGACTGTTATGTATGTGAACTGTATCTGCTTGTAAGGCTTAGGCACTGCAAGCCATTTGCCATTTCACTCTAGCTCTTTAACCCCTCTTCTCAAGGATTGCAAATTATGTGGTTAATGAGGCTCATACTGTTATGAGCTTCTGTTTGTGATTCTATTTGAAGTCAGAGGATTTCCCTGAGGAAGCTGAGTTGTGATCCACATGTCCAAAAAAAAAAAAAAAAAACGCATTTTGATAGTTCGATCATGTACTGAGTATTTTTATTAGATTAGCAGTAGTAAAGAATTTGGTCCTATTTTAGTGTTTTGAGCCACATGGATTCAAATTCATTTACAATTTTATTTAAGATGATAGGCATTTGCATAGGAAAGTACTGAATGTAAATTAAGAACCTAAAATGATTTATAGGCATTTAGATTTAATGATAATCAGAGAAACACTCAAATTATTCCTTTTGGCCTGACTTTTCTTTCCCATTTATGTCTTACACGACAGTAATAAAATTAGTTGTGAAATATTTTATGCTGAGGTTCTAGTCCTTTTGCAACTAAATAAACTTAAGGGACCTCTAACAAAAGAAATTAACTTTATCATTGGGCCACAGAATTGAAATGTATCTTATTTCCTCAGGTCAGTCCATAATATTTAGGGTTTCATCATTTTGTATTTTCTGGAAAATTGAGAATTAAAGGGTTATTAATACAATTGGTACAAGATAATGGTTGTAGCTTTGTATTTTAGATTGTTTCTAAAAATAAATAAATCATCTTACATCCATAAATATTTTAAAGGGATGATCCCATAAACTGCACACACATAAAAAGCACTAGCTTGCTAGACTGAATGAGGAAATAGCATAGAGTGAAGCAAGCTCACTGTGAGTTAAAACAATTCACAATCTAGGACACTTACAAACATTTGCAGAAAGGATGTTCCACTTGCTGGCAAGTATGCAGCTCTCTGCAAAAGGCTACAGCACTTAGTGTGTCCACAGCTGACTTGCTACACTTTAGCATTTACTTTTGGGGGACATTTTAGTCTTTGTGAGTATTTCTAATGATTGACCGAACTGATTCTTTATGGAGAGAAGATTCAGCACTACTCAAAAAGAAAGTAAACTGTGACTCTTCTTCATACTCCTTTTAATAAACTACAGCCTGCAGCAAGGTGGTTATCATCCACTTCATTCTGGGACATTAGCTTTGGGATATTGACAAAGTGGAAAAAAATAAAGTGTAGTAAATTCAGTATAACTGAGAATGTAGTAAAGGATTTTTTAAACAAAAATGATACTTTTTTGGAGGAGTGGATGTCATCATTTTATAATGTTGTATACTCACAACATTGGCAGCTTCTGTTTCAGAGTATTGATGACATCATAACATAAATCTAATAAAAGAGGGAAGAATTTTTCTTGTAGTCTCATTACTAAAGACTGAAATGAACTTTCTCTCTAACACCAGATGTTGGCTTTCCTTCCTTCATTCCTATCCTTCCCTCCTTCCTTTTCTCCCCTCCTCTTTCTCCTCTTCCCTTACTTTTCTTCTTCTTTTTTATTGAGACTTTCTCTTCCTTCTCAGTATTACCAGTATGTTTACTCCTAAATAAATTGTCCTAATTGAAACATTGCAACTATTGTCATGAATTTGATAAGCATAGGTAGGAGCATGAGCAAATGTGCTGTGTTCATTATCTAAAATTTTGATCATAAACATAATCCTATCTACTATATTTTTCAGACTTAATAGAATAAAATCTTCTGTTAGTTTTGTTCATAAAAGTTAAACAAAAGAAGAATCATTTCACATCTCTTAACCAGAAAAAAAGATTCTCAGATAAAAGACCAAATTTGAGAAAAACAAAATGCATCTGAACAATTTGCTTATAACCGTATTAGTCATTATAAGCCTATTATATAGCTCAAACCAGTTTTCTCTTTAGAAAACTAAATAGCACACTTACACATTTAAGACAAAAAAATGGGGTTGACCCACCCATTATTTATCATTGACTTTATATAGGTAATTTGGAGTCCCATGCTTCACAAAAGCACTTTTAAAAATGCTATTTAAAATCAAATGGAATTTCCTCAAATATATAAATATTGTGTTTGATATGAACACATGGCTTTGATACAAATGCATAAAAGTCACTCTTGAACAGGTGATAGATAGATGATAGGCAGATAGACTCATAAACATAATACACACATATATTAACCCTAACCCTATACCTATATATATATATATAGATTATATATATTAAGATAATAACTTTGTCTTTAGGGTATTAAAAAAAGAATAATAGGATTAATTTTCCTTTGAAAAAAGAAGCTAAATTTCCTTCCTCTACATAAATTCATGTTTAATGACGATAAGACCTCTTTTCTATTTCCCCAATCTATCTTAGATAATTTTCTATAGCCACACTTACATTCATCTCAAAAATAAAAAGATTTATTGATTAAGGTTATAGTTTATTCTTAATTACTTTGATATCACTTCCAGAAGTTGATATCTAAGAATGAAAATTTGCTTCATCCAAAACCTTACAAAGAAAAAAAGAAAGTAAAAGGAGTAGAGGGAGAAGAAGGAAGAAAAAGAAAAAGGAGGAAAGGAAAAATAATTTGCATAGTAAGCCATCCTCCCTGCCTATGAAATACGACAAATCATTGTTTATAGTCTTTCCACAACTTCAGCTCCTATCACTTTACCTATAATGTAAATAATCCTCCTTCTGGAGGACAGAACACAAGGTAAAGGTGATTGTTATCACTGTCATTTTGAAGACGTTAATCAATTCTAAAATATTTTTTCTGATCTAGTTTCCAAGATGTCAGAACTCTCAGAGTATGTTCAACAATTAGGTAATTGTAAAATCAAACAAAAATGTCAGTTTCATGTTATGCTTTATTCATTTTGAGATAAAGCCCTGTAGAGAATGACAACACTGTGTTGCCTTATGGTGGGGTAGGGGGGAAGCTGTGTGATATGGGAAACAGGAGTAGTTAAAAAAAAAATTAACCTGTCTGTTCTATAACAGTATTCTATTCTATACTAAGGCCTGACTGTGACATGAGTTTACACTTTTATTTTTAATATCCCTGTGAAATAGAGTGAACTAGGTGTACTTCTTGTATTTTCAGATTGGAATGGTAATGGGAACACATATATCCTTACTTCTAGTCCAAAGCTTGTTTTGAGAAGTCTGTATAGCACATAAGCTATATTTGGCATGACTTGTGTTCCATACTTCATGGTGCTTAGGGTGCATTTAGGACATCAGCCACCTGGGGGATTGTTTAAAGTGGATTCCATGCACCTGCTGCTGCATGTGCTGCATATGCTTCCCCACACTAATGGATCATTGAAAGAATGACTTTCATATGATTGCTTTTTAAAAAATCACTACAAAGTTTGGGTTCCTTAAAATTCTTAAATGAATCTATTAGGAGAGACAGGGAGAAAGAAGGATGAATATAGAAGAAATAACTGCTTCTCTATGAGGCTAGTAGCCTTGTTTTAAAGATAGATACTAAATAAGTTCTAAAATTATCTTAACAATAACTTTACTATTAATGTAAATGCATGGACTCTCAAAGTCCATACTTCAGAAAAAATTTGGTGGGTTTTCTTCTGTTAATTTATAAGTAGACCACTTCATTTTTTATTTATAGTCCATAATTTGGTAAATCAACCACTTCTGAGCACTCTGGGCAAGTTTCTATAATGGACATAAAGGATTATTGACATCTCTGATGAAAAGTACAATGCAAGATTAGAGAATTAGAAAAAAAAATTTTTTAAAAACTACAGTAAGCATGTTTGATTACACTGAGAATATGCAAAGGAATTATGATTTTAGGAAAATATATTATTAATATAAAAGCATGTGGTCAATTATGTATGATAGATGAGTATAATTGTACCCAACTATTGTGCATGTGTACTGCATTTGATATATTGATCGCAATTCATCATAAACATTTTATCATATCCCCTCATTTTTGAAAAGTTACATATTCTAATAATTTCATTCTAACTCTCCAAACACTATTATTTAAGCTTCAGTAATATTTTCATGAAACATAATTTCTTAAAACTGTAAATAGTAAATACCAAAATGACCTCTTAAGAGTAAAAAGATACAGCCTGTGTTTATTGGATAAGAATAAGAAATTTTAAGTGAAATGTTGCATAGTAAGTACATAATGCTGTGAGCTATAACAACCATGCAGAAAGAATATTTTGCTTTTTAGTCATCAGAAGACCTTATCAGAGTAACCTGTTAGTGAATGAAACAATCAATTTATGCTTAAAGCTGTAAACTCTCATTTATCTACCATGTTTTGTGTTTGCTCTGTGAACATCTGGAGCTAAAATGAGAAAGCATTTTCACGTAAAACAATAAACATTTGAGCAGAAATCAGAGAGCTTTTGAATAAAAACAAAATATTTCCTTAGAAATGTAGTTTCAAGCAATCCTAGCATATTCAGACACTAATGTTAACATGTCTCTTTAGATTTAGATGACATTTAACATAAATATTAATGACAATTTCATTAAAATCTGATTTCCTACACAAGTGGATCTTTCTTTTATTCATTTCTGCAATTAAAAACTGCTACTTCCTGTTGCATATGCACAGCACCATTCAAAACTGCAATGTGTGGAGTATAGTTTATTACATGCATGGAAAAACAAACATTTTTCGAATTACAGATATTTACAAGCAGGGAGAATAGAGGAGACTCACATTTGTTACTGTAAGTATCGATATGTTTAGGCAATTCTGTAAGATACTGTTCTGAGTAAAAGTGTCAGAACACACAGGAGGTCAGATAATTTCTCAGGTAAGCATATACTCATCTTTAGGAAAATAATCATCCTGATTTCCTGCTCCATTAGATTAATTAATCCACACTGATGTTCAATACCCCAAAGAAATTTCCTCACCTAGTCACATAGGAGGGGATCTAATTGTTGCAATTTTAGTGACTGTACTTCAGTCAGTTTAATAGTCTTACAGTAAGTGATCCCTTTACAGAAAACATATAAATACGATAGTTCCCAGCATTATGATGTCATAGCACCTATAAATACAAGGGGAAAAGAAATACATCCTTTTAAATTGAGAGTTTATAGTTCTCTTGTGGATATCTTCCAGCTGAAGATGAGTATCTATAATTCTTCTTTAACAGAATACATCAGAAACCCATGATTCCTATCACGTATTACAGAAAGTTCCAGATACTTTAATCCATATGGTGCACTGTTGATGAGCTATCTAACCTAATTTTTAAGCCCTGAGGAAACTTCCAAACTATTATTGGTAAATAAAAATGATACTAACAAGATAATAAGCCTGTAATCTCACTGGGTGGTTACTGCCATTCAAATATACAATGTTCTTATATTTACTCATCCACAGTTATAAATAGCAACTAAAACTGAAGTTTGTCTTCAGGATAAAGAGAGAAAATAATGGTATCTGAAAATATGGATACTAATAGATAATTTTTTTTTCCTGCTTTAGAGCCCTCACTGTTCTTTATCACACATATGTCATTTGAAGCAAATTCATGTAGTATATACAGCCATTTTCTCTACATTCTAATAGGCACCAACATTTTTTGAGTTCCCTATCTGATAATTTACTTTTTTATGATATCCATTTCTGTTTTTAAAATGTCACATTAATAATATGATTACATCTTTAAAATGTCAAGCACCTAAATATGATTTTTCCTGTACACTACGTATCACCCTTTTGCATTTTGAGTATATGGTAGTAATTGACTCACCATATTAAAGGCCATTTCCACAGTAACCTGTTCCAGTTCATGAGTGATCTATGGACACTCTGCTATTGTAAATATGCCATTGTGTCTCTCAGTTCTGTTGGCAATTGGCTATAAAACATCTGGCTGACACAAACCACTAGCTAATCTTTTAGGCTTTACTGAAACAACTCTTGGACTAATGGTAAAAACATAGGTGCAGACTTATATTAGTTACAGAAACTTAAGGATTTAGGAAGCAATTTCTGACTTTAAAGGGTTTTATTTGACAATTACAGGATAGAGGTGGATTTGAATCCAGTTCACAAGATAAAGATGGACTTTAAATTTGATGCATGTGTGTGACACCCTGCTGCTCAATTTCTCATACATATCCATATGGTACTACTATCCTGTTTTTATTTAACTCCATTTATTTTGTTGTTGTTGCTTTTAAATGTTTTGTTACAGAAATTAACAATTTAAAAACAAGCAAGACTATTTTACAGTCTCTTGCTGCAAGGCTCTTCCCTCTGAGGAAAACATCACTTGCTGTTTATAAGTGTGGATGAGTAAATACAAGAATTTTGCATATCTGAGTGGCAGTGACCACCTAATGAGATTACTGGGTCAGGTTTATTATCTTCTTTGTATCACTTGGATTAGTCAACCTCGCCAGCCTTAAACTTAAACATCTTTAATAAAGGTGGTGTGATACAGGGATTTGGTAAAAAGAGAAAAAATACATTGGTTTGCATTTTAGAGTTTATGACCAGTGTGCTTGTGCCTTTTGTGATGATAAGCCAAAATATCAATTTCTCAAAAGACAACAGAGTTTTATTATTAATTATTTCATTTGCCTTTCACATCAACCATTGATTCTTTGTCAATCCTCTTTCCATTTCTATAGGAAAAGCAGGAATGAATGCTTGTTATTTTCCCATTAATTACTAGTTTTGAAAAAAGTTGTTCTCTCACATTTATCAATGATAGCAAATTAGAATTTTTGTCCTATTACGACCTAAGAAATGTAAATATCTGGTATGCTTCATCAATTGCATTTTTTAAAAATGCTAAAAATGTCCCATTTTTAGCCTTTGATACCTTTTCTGGTTGGCTCCTGAGTCCTTTTAACATGACCTAAGTGGACTCTGTTAGGTCTTTGCTCTCTGAATTGTTCCAGGTTTATACTATGTATTTAATGTGCCAAAGTGGAATCAAACATTTCTCTAACAAGTCCTAGCTGAATTTCAGGAAATATAATGATATTTGAATGACTTCTAAATCACTATTGCTAGTCCAAGCTAGAATTAGACTCATCATTCAAAAGTATATTGATCTCATTTTCATGTAATAACTCTAACAAACGCAACAACAAATATTTACTTTTCTGTATTCTCATATTAATTGATGTTACTAATTTACACTTAGTCACTCATGCCAGAGACCTTGGGAATCGGTCTAGATAATCCTCCCTTCCTCATATTCATTCCTCAGATATAACTAGTTTCATTTTCAAAATGTTTCATTAATCTTCCCCTACCATTTCATTCATTCTGTTATATTATCAAAATGTTATCTGTGTAACTTTTATACCCACCCCTCACCCCAACTGAATGGCATATACAGAACATTGAGGAGTGTGAACATTTTTATGTAGGAAGTAGAGAGATGCTCCAGTGGGTGTCCCCCATTTTAAATTGACTTCCATATTGCACTCAGAATTTTCAGTCTAAAATACAGATAGGGCAATCACTTATCAGTCTAGACCCCTTCAATGACTCCTCATTCTGAGAATTATACCCAAGTTCCGTAGAATCACTCTCTATACCTTTTTTTTTCTAGTTCACTTTTTTTTATTTATATAAACACCTTTCTGCTAGACGAGCAACATTAGCAAAATGTATACACAGCACATCAAACAACCTCTGAAATCAAGTGTGTTCCTTGTTTTCTCACAATGCCAACTTGGTAGACACTTTTGGTTCCTCTCAGGCACAAACTGAGACTTTTTTTGGGTTTCTTCTCCAGAGATATTCCTTAGTAATAGAAGTCTCCTTAACTAGTCATTAAATAATAAGAGCAGAAGGAAGTAGAAATTTGGTCTATATCCCTGCAATCTGGAGGGACAATTTTAAGGTGCTTTCTGCACAAATCCTCAGAGGGTTCCAAGTAGAATGGAGCCCCAGTTTTCCGCTGCAGTAAAGAGCTCGACAATGGTCTTTTTGACTTTTCTTCCATTTTTATCTCTTCCTCTCCTCCTGATCCCCTCACCCAAATCAACTCTGCCCACCTCTTCACTCTGCATTGATATGTAAGTTTTGTTTTTGAGAGAACTGAAACTAAAGCAACCGTGTATCTTAATAGGCACAATGTCAGGAAGTAGGCATTTCTTCTTCCTCTACGATTATCCTGCTAAGGGAAGGTATCCATTGCTGACCAAGCATTAAAATAAGGGTCTATAAGAAAATATTTATAACTGTTATTAAGGTATAGGTTTTTAGACAAGGGAAGATTGATGATTACCTATTTAAACTTAAAATTATACTTTATGAATGATAAAATGAGACAAGAAAAAGTTAAGTGATTCCTGGAAGGTTACAGAAGTATGTATGTAAGACTGGATCTGTGAGTCAACATTATTTCTCCTAATACTGAAACAGTTCTGAGAAATTAAATTAATGAATAAAATAATGAACAAATGAATAAAGAATAAATGAAAAAAACACATTTTTAAGCACTTTTTTTTCTTTTTTAACTTTTTAGGTTTGTTTGTTTGTTTGTTTGTTTGTTTATTTATTTATTTATTTATTTTAATGGAGGTACTGGGGATTGAACCCAGGACCTCATGCATGCTAAGCACATGCTCTACCACTGAGCTATACTCTCCCCCTGAAAAAAAACATATTTCTGTCCTTCAGTTGTTCCAGTGAGTTTCTATTCTTAGTATAAAACACCCAGTCTCTACAGCGCCCTATAAGACCTTTTGCCTTACACATTCTCCATCTGTTTTTTCACATCATTCTCTACTTTCCACTCCCATATTAAAATTCTTCCATTTATATGAATACAACATCCTGCTAACATCTTAGAAATATTCCTATATGTTCCTCTGCTTGAATGGTCTCATATCTTTCTTCATCTAGCTAACTTCTTCATAACTTTTAGATCTGAATTTTTATGTTCTTTCTGCGAGGGAATTTTTCCAGACTACATAGATTAGGTTATGTTGAAGTTCTTCATAGAACTCAGGTAGTTAGAAGTCATTAATAAGTATTTGCTGAGTGTTTAAGATATGCCCAGCTCTGCTTGAGGTTTTTGTATACACAGCACATCAAACAACCTCTGAAATCAAGTAGCTAATGTCCTGCTAAGTAGTTGGAAAAGGCGTGTCTTTTTGTAAGACTCTAAGCCCTAGTGAGGGAGATCATGTCTGCCTTAGTAACTGCATAAGAGGTCGCTCAAGAAAGAGTTGCTGAACTTTGTTAATGTCCACAAAATCTTTTGAAAATATGGGCAAACTTCAACAGATTTGTATTTTGGAAGCTCGTTTTCTGTTTTATGAGTTTGCATAAATGCACAAATTTAGAGATATCATATTCAAAAATACTTGAGAGACTATTGCACATGGGGGGAGAGCACGTATGGACAAAGAACCAAATTCATGAGGCTGATGTTTTCCTTGCTCAAAGGTAAGGTGCCATGCTTAACATGGTCTTGTCAAGAAGCTGTGATTCTCAGTCAGTTTAGCTGACTAGGACACCATGCTAGGAGAAGATCACTATGAGTGCACATGTGTATGTGGGAAAGGGAAGTCATGGGGGATTCTACTGCAATAATCTGCTGCCTAATACCACCCAATGACCACTCAGTACTTTTTAATAACTGCTATTCTTCCATTCAGTGTTATGGATGATTACAGTTTCTGACATGAGATAGCATCAAGTTTACGTGGGAAAAGCCATTTTTTAGATGGTAAATAGAAGATGTCACTTACAGGAATGAAAACTAGCTGAGTAGTAAATTATATTACTATGAAACAAATGCAATAGTGGAACATTTTAACATTCTTTTTTTTTTTTTCTTGAAGCAGAATTTTAACAAAATAATTAAGCTTGGTTTCAATAACTTATTCTGAAATTTCATCTTACTGAGTCATTATTTGGTTCAGTCATTGACTTCTTTTATTCCACATACTCTTACCAACAAAACAAACAAAACAAAACAAAAAGAAACTAAAACAAAATAAAAATGTAAAAAGATAGGACTTATGTTTGCTCCACTTTGTGTCCCGAGGCTATAAGGAAAGAAGTTAGGCTCATCAGAGTTTCACAGGCATTCTGGGAACTGGCCTATTTTGCACAACTGCATCTGTCCTCTCAAGAAGTATGCATTTAGCTGGGTGACCACATAGAAGCAGCTGCTGGGTCACCCTCCTGAGTCTTGGTAGCAACTATTAGGCTGATATTTGGTCACAAGCAATAAACTGACACATGGAGTTTTCTCACCTGTGTGCTACTTCTCCTGTGGGTGTGGACAATACTCACTGCTTTTAATAGCTCTGGGAGCCACACTGATCTCATCACTGAGGAGTCACATTCCTTCTCTGAGAGCTGGCTGCCTATGCTGCTGCTGCTTCATGGTCTCTTAACTACTAAATCCTTGCACATGGATACCTTAGGAGGTTGTGTGAAATAAAATCTGTCACAGATTTAACAAACCACTCTGCCATCACACACTCCCTGAAGGGCATGTGCTTCTGAGGCACTTTATAATTGTTACATGATTGATTCAGTAGTTGTTAATGATTACAAATTATCAGTAAACTTTATTAAATAAATAACAGCAACAAGACCTGGAAGGAACAGACTTCCATCCTGATTCTGCCCTTTTTATTCTGAAAAGAGGCTTATTATTTTGATTGTATGCCACAAATTTTATTATTTGTTTTGATAAATATCTTTGACTTGGTTTTTAATGTTGTCATGCAAAAATCCTACAAGGTCACTCAGCTACTTTTCTTGTCTAACACATACAGAGAAGGTGCAATTTATTTCTATTGAATAACTTAGAGCAGCTTAATGCATTTATTTAATGTCTTAGAAATTCCAGAAATGCAAAGATGGGTAAGACCTCAGCTTCATTTTTACATCTTCCAGATTGGATGTTCGCTGCTTCTATGAGGCTAACTTTTCTTCACTTGAAAAGATTCTATAACATAATGGAAAACACGAGGACTTCAGGGTCCCTGAGATCTGAGTTCAAATCCCATTACACATCTTCAGCTTATTAGATGTTTGAACTTGTGCATATGGTTATTTTCTCTTGGTCTCATTATTCTCTCTACAGCCTGTAGGGTTGCTTAGGATATAAACAGTATAAGAAACTACTGGCTTATTGTAAGTTCTTGATAAACAGCAGCCTTAATGATTATCACATATTTGGGAGTTCTCCGGGAAGATTTTGATAAATTGTTCTAACAAGAAGACCACAAAATCTAATGGCTGAAACAAGGCTGAAGTAAGTAACCGTAGAAAGTTAAGCATATCAGGGCTGCTCTGGCTGCTCTGCCATTCTTGTCATCCTCTGGGTCAACTGTGCTATTTCAGTTTCCATCATCTTTCTGCAAGTGGGCGGGAGAAAGGACTAGAATAGGAAATACCTAATCATTTTATGAACAAGTCCTAGAATCGACAACCATTCTATCATACACGTCAGATTGGCCAAAATTGATTGACATGCCTACACCTAGCAAGAAAAAGATAAAAGAAACTATCATTTAGCTGGGTGACCACATAGCTATCCAAACCCTATTACTAAGAAAGAAGATAATGGGTATTGGCAGGTAATTACCACTCTGACAGGCTTGGATTCTTCCTGGTTCAATTTTCTTATTTTTCCTCATTATTCTCTAAAAATAAACTCTGGTTTATGGATTTTAGTGCTCCCCAAGCTGTAGTAGTCATAGCCTTAGGATAATCATTAATGTTATGATTTCACTGCTGTGCTACATAAGGTATCTTGTTATGAATATGGACTTCAGTTACTGTATACACACTTAACATGTGTAGCCCTAACCATCCACAGAAATGTCTTACACACCTGTCAATCTGATTCCAGTCTACATTAATGACAGTGGAACTGGCACTGGTATAATAATAAGTATGTCATACTTATTAAAAATCATGATAAAAAACGTTTAATGAGTGAGCTCTATTTCCTGAATCTGCATATTCATTTCTGTTCATCTACTACTCCCCAATAATATAAAGAAAAGAAAACAACAGTCTAACCTTAGCTGCACTAATACTGCACTTAAAATAATATTTAAAGGAATGTCATCTTCATTATATGCTGGTAGCGTCAGAACACTTTTCACATTATAGGATATGTATCTTTTCTACCCAGAATTCTTTTGCATTTCCTCTAGTATTCTCCTCCCACATCATGATGTATACATCTTCATTAACACTGCAATTAGTGAGCAGTAATTTCGCTTCTAGCTCTCTAAGAAAACTATCTTATAACTTTTCTCTTTTCTCAAATTTTCCTATCTTTACCAGTTTCTGATTTCACTGCAGAGTGGAATGTTCTCATTTGTGACTTCTAAATTTTTAGTCCACTTATACCTATGTATCTCTGTCATCACTTCATTTACAATGAAATTTTTTCTTTTGATGATAATCTTTCTAGTTTTGCTCTGAATTCAACTTCATTGTGACTTAATGTTTTACTCCTTAAATTAAACTTCATGCCTCATAATCGATATCTGATTCTCTATTGGCTCATTCTCATTGACATACAAACATTTCCCTCTAGCTATTGTCTTTTTTGCGTATTTTATTACTTTTTATTTTTAAACAAATACATAGCAGTAGAATTTACATATAATAAACTTCGTATCTTTAAAGTGTTCAGGTTGTATTGTATGAATATATGCATGAAATCATGACCACAATCAAGATGACAAATGTATAATATAGTTATATAACCAGCTCCTTTTTTTGACCCTCTTTCCTTGCCCAATCCCTTTCCTCAGATAAATCACTGATCCACTTTCTGTCACTACAGCTTACTTTATGGAATTTTATGTAAATTGAAACATACAATATTAATTGTTTTGTATGGCTTCTCCAACTCAGCATAATTATTTTGATATTCATCCACGTTTTTGTGTATCAACAGTCATTTCATATTTAATGCTGAATAGTATTCATTGTGTTGATATGCCAGATTTGTTGATCCATTCACCAAATGGATATCTGGATTGTTTGTAGCTTTTGGCTGTTACAATAAAGCTGTTCTGAACATTGGTGTACAAGTGTCTGCATGAACAATTGTTTTAACTTCTCTAGGTTAATACCTAGGAGTAGACTAGATGATACAAAAATAATATATATACATACATATACACATATATATATATTTTAGAAACTGCCTAACTTTTCTCATCACCAGAAATTAGTTGTAGTTCCTCTGCATCCTCACTAGTATTTGGCATGATCAGTCATTTTAACTTTATCCATACTAATAGATATATAGAGACATCTTACTGAATTTTGCATTTACCTCATGACTAATAATGTTGAATTCATTTCATAGCACTAACTTAACATCCCTATTTTCTTTGGTAAAATGTCTATTCAAAAATTTTGCCTAACTTTATTGTTTACTTTTCATTGAGTTTTGAGATTCTTTATATATAATGCATACAAGCTTTTTATGAGGCAAATGGTTTCACATATTTTCTCCCAATTTATGGCTTGTCATATTGGTCTTCACAGCATTCTTCAAGTACCAGTTCTTAATTTTGATAAAGTCCTATTGCTTTCTTTATGGATCATAGTTTTGACATCATAAATAAGAAATATTGCTTAACCCAATGTTGCCATATTTTCTTCTATGCTTACGTTTAGAATTTTTAAAGTTTTACATTTTACATTTGGTTTGAAAAACAATTTTGTATTAATTTTTGCAGGTGTGACATATGTGTCAAGGTTCATTTGCATATTTTGGAGGTATTATACATTAATTTTTAGGTATAAGTTATGAATTAAAAATTATTTTTGCATATGCATGTCAAATTTTAGCAGAACAATTTATTGAAAATACTATCATTTTTCAATTGATCTGCTTTTAGATCTTTATCCAAAATTATTTTGTTTTGATGCATAGGTTTTGATTACCTATCTTATGCCATTGATCTATTTGTCTATCTTGATGCCAGTGCCACACTCTCCTGATAACATAGCTATATAATAAGTCTTAATGTCAGATAGGCTAAGTTATATAACTTCTCTCTTACTCAAAATGACTTGAGGATTCATAAGTCCACATGAAGTTTAGAATCATCAATTCTCTACAAAAGGGTGCTAGGATTCTGACTGAGATTACATTGAATATACAGATTAATTTGGGAGTAGAATTAACATTTTAACTATAATTATTTTTTCAGTACATAAATACAATATTGTACATAGCATAGTATTTTATATAAATGTATATATATATATAAGTTATATATAGCAAATAAATACAGATATAATATGTAAATATAATATAAATAAAATTACCATACTTTTATATACATACCATACTTTTCCATTTATTTATGTCTTTAATTCTTTTCGGCAACGTTTTATCATTGGTAGTGTTCAGGTCATGCACATCTTCAGACCTATTTAGATCTTGGTATTTCAAATTTTTGATGCTACTGTGAATATTATGGTTCTTTTTATTTCAATTTCTAATTGTTACTATAATATAGAACTAATTTTGTGCTAGAATGTAGGATTATAGTTTATTTTTGACTGTTGTTCTGGTGTCAACACAGTAATAGTAACTCTTTCGCAGATATAATCACTTTTTAAAATATGAACAGTCCTTTTTTCTGCAAGTACAAGCACTTTGATTTATTATATTCAGTTGTTCTCAGCATTATAGTACTCAGCCTTTCCTTATTAAATATAATTAAAGCCATAAGGATTTTTGTACATGCCCTTCATGAGATTTAGAAAGTCTGGTTATAATCTTAGTTTGCTGAGAAAGTCTGTACCAAGAACAGATGTTGAACTTTGTCAGTTGTCCTTTTAGTGTCTATTGATATGATAGCATAGCTATTATTTTTTAGTTTGTTGATATGATGCATAACATGACTTCATTCTCAAATACTAAATCAACATTGCACTCATCAGATAAACACTGTTTTGCCAAGTTATACTGTCCTTTTTATATATCATTGAATATAATTTGTTATAACTTTGACAAGCTTTTTTGCATCTATATTCATGAAAGATACTGTTCTGTAGATTTCTTTACTTGTGATGTCTTTGGTATGATTTCATACTAATTCTAGCTTTGTGGTAGATAGATTCTTTGAGTCTTTGATTTCTTTACTGATTTTTCTCCTTATATTTTTAGGTATTTAATTGAGGTTCTGAAATATCTGGTAATAATTATGGAATTGTCTATTTCTCCTTACAGTTTTTGCTTTGGGTGTGTTTGTTATATTATTCAAAGCATAAAGGTTTAGAATTGTTATGTCCTTCATAAACTGACTTCTTT
The DNA here is from genome assembly GCF_048773025.1 of Camelus bactrianus. Lineage (NCBI taxonomy): Eukaryota > Metazoa > Chordata > Mammalia > Artiodactyla > Camelidae > Camelus > Camelus bactrianus. The sequence continues at coordinate 43,669,262 of NC_133539.1, forward strand.
ATAATTAGGAATTGACCCTCTATATGTCTGGCAATATTTTGTCCTCTGCTTGAGATAAATAAAGCCATTCCAGCTTTTTTTTTTTTTAGTTGCATTATCATAGGGTATCTTTATCCATCATTTTACATTTAGCCTATTTGTGTCTTTTTATTTAAAGTATTTTTTGTTTATTTGTTTGTTTAGGCAGCTGGTATATGAACACTCCAAGTATTGATTTTTTTTTAATGATTCTAGTTCTCTGATGAAATTTTTCCATTTTGAACACATTAAGTATAGTTACTTTAATGCCCATGCTTAGTAACTCCAAAATTGGATGACCCCTCATCCTTCGGGTCTCTTTTCGTTGTCTGTTTTCTTCTTTCCCTCTTTCCCTTTCTTTCTTTCCTTCTTTCTTTATTTTCCTTGTTCCTTCCTTCTAATGCTTGCTAATTTTTAGTTAATGTTGGTCTTTTTTTTTTAAATAAAAATTACTGAGGCTTTGGATTATGATCTATTTCTTCCATAGATGATTCACAATATCCCTTTATAAGGAACCACATCAGGAGTAGATCACCTTATTACACTTAGGTTCTCAGCTAATTCCAGATTAGATATGTCATAAACTTTGTCAAGTTTGGTCTACCTTTTGGGCTCCAAAAGGGATTCTTCCTACTTGGTGGGCCTTAATTGTAATTGTCAGCACTAAGCGATTTCATTACTGTCTCTGCTGAGCTTTCTGCCTGTTTTTTGCTGACCTTATTGGCACCCTGCCTTGTACAGCTTAAGTAACTGTTAAATGTCTCAAGGGTAAAACCTAACAAAATGCCAGGCAAATTCCTCCACAGCTCTATTTATTAAGAAAACTTTGATCCTAGAGGCCTGACTTCCCTGAGAGGTCTAAAATGCATTTTTATATGAAATAAAAAAACAGGATTCTGTTAATGGCATTTGGAGATCACTTTCCCCCTAGGATATATAAGCCTTCTGAAGAGGTAGATGGGAATTTTAAAAACTCAGCAGAACTTTTGACCCTACCTGTACTGGTAGATATAATGTCTCTCCATTCTCTCCTTCTTTTTCTGAAACTCTAAATGTATGTATTTTAAATGTCTGGCTTGTATCCATTTGTCTGTACTAAATTTCTTTTATTTGTTAATCCCATTTCATCATTCTGAATGCTTTATTCTGAAATATCACGCACTTTACTAATTGTCTCTTTAACTTGTCTAATCATCTCTTAAATTTATTCTTTATTATTTAATTTAGTCACTGAAGTTTTAGTCCTAAAATTTCTATTTGTTTCTTTATGTAATATATGGCTCTTCACCACAGTTCTCATTTCAAAAAAAAATTTCCTTCAACATAATGGCTACTTTCCAAAACTGAGGAGACAGAGCAAGTCACAACTTCTAAATGCTCTACAAAATGAAAGCTGGATAAATAAACTTATATGTAAGTAAACTGTAGCTAAACTGATGAAAACTAAAGCAATAACAATATTAAAAGTAGCAACAGAAAAAAGTCATCTATCATTATGCAACAATTAGACTGGAAGCTCACTTATAAAATTTAGTTATATTTTAAAAAAGCAGGTGTTTTACTAGGAAAATGTTCACACAGACATGTTCAGCAAGATGTCCTCACATAAAGATGACACTTAAATGAGCTTAACCCTGGGAGACGTAGATTCAGTTTCAGAGCATACTCTTTGTAAATGGCAAGTTCCAGCTTCATTCCAGAAATCAGATTTTGACAGAGTGGTGGCAACTGAACATCTAAGAAGCCCCAAAAGAGAAGGGCTAATAAAGAACACAGCTAAGATTATTTCAGTCAAATTTCACAAACTTAAAATATTTGCCTCTTCACAGAAAGTGATTTTGAGTTTCTAATAAACAAGAATTATGATCCTTAATATCATCATCTTGGCCATCAGCGAAAACATTCTATATTGTTGATGCAAGATATATATGGTATTTTGGATTAATTATATAATTCTAAACATTAAAGCAACTGATGTTAGAAAGGTTAAATTTTCAAATATGAATTCTTTAAGAGAATTCTTACTTTCACATTCCCCTTGTTCTTTTCTAAAACAATTGTATTTATCGTATCAATCTGTTTATCAAGTTTGTAAATTGTAAAACTTTTTTTTATAATTAAATGCACACTTTAGATTGTGAAATGCATAATTATAACATGAAATATGTATATACTGTGGAGTAATGTGCATGCATCATTTACTACATAGTGAAGCAGATACACTTTTAATTAAATTCTATGATGTACAATATATGACCAGAAGAATTATGCTTTGAATAGCCAATTCTGTAAGCAGTCATAAAGTGCATTATATAAGTGCCTATAAATCACTCATTGGATATCCCTTAAAGAGGAGCAAAGGACTAGATACTTGATTTTAACACCAATTTTAGGATATAATTTTCTTTTTGTTCTAAGCAGTGCAACCGTTGTGCACTCCTTTGAGGATACAGCAAACTATTGATACTAAATAACAAGGCAGGGGTGATCTGGGTCTCCATCTGCTAACTAACACACTGTTTCTGGCACTATGGGATAAAAGCATAACAGAAGGAAACACACTTCTTAGTCCTCAATTTAGGTTTTGGAAAGAACTTAATCTACACATAGTGTCAGACGTGATGTTGATGCCTTATGGACCAGCTACATAGTCATTTCCAGGTGTGATTCAAGATGATAACCGCTCAGGGGGCTGTAGATGTTTAAAGAAGCAATTCTCACATTGTCGAATGAGTAAGAGTGATGCAGATTATGTTTCAGGATGGGAAACTGTTTGTGGGACTAACAAGCCACCAGATGGCTCTGGTGTAACTGACACATTAAGTCAGGACTTAAGCCGAAGTTCAGACCTTTTTCACATGGTAGCTCAACAATGCAGGACCAGCAGGCAGAATGTGCATGGGACACAAGATGGCTTTTGCCTACTCTATCTTTCTTTCTGTTTATTCTGAACAAGGTGCTATGTTACATTTTGTTAGAGAAAAATTGAGTTTTCTATTTTACTCTATAAAAAAAATCCCCCCTGGATATGTCTCATTTAAGCCCATTCAAGAAATACAGTGATATTCAGTTATCAAGCAGTATGCTCCCAACGTTTGACAAGTCATGAAATTATGAACAGGATACCAGCTACATGGCAATGAAGTGACTTTCATGTAAGACTTTCCTGTGAGTTGATTTCTTTTCATTTCTCATCTGACTAAATCCTAGCCTGCAGCTACCTGGGAGCATAGGGCATCTGACAGATGTCCCCTTCTGAGAAGAGCTTTACTTTCTCCTTGTGTGGCTACATTGTGCATGAATACGCAAATTAAAATTTTAATTTTTTTCTAAATAGAATAAATAAATAAGAAGTAAAAAAAATATGCATTTTGAGAAAGGGATTTTTGCCTCTCATTTTAACAACAAATTTTGAAGTGGTGAATTTTTGGTAGCTCAAAAAAATCAAGATACATATCATTATACAATTTTAAAGAAAACAGCAGTGTAAAAAATCCAGCGTTGCAAGTTCTTGTTATTGATACAATAGAAAAATTTTTTTTTTTTGGACAGAAACCACAATGACATTTTCATTATTAAAAGCTTCAGGAATTACATTTTTATGATTAAAAATCAGGGCCTAATATATTAAAAAGCAAAATTATATAGCTTCCTATATGGCAGAAAGTTTGAGGGAGATAAATTTTTTCTAAAACCATTTCAAAGTTCATTATTCAAGTTTTCATAACTATAAAGTTTGATCTTGACAGAAATTGATGTATCCCCATTATTATGGAATATATTTTGGACTTTGAAGGAAGTCAAGAGATGTTTTCCTCTTTGTCCTAGATTTAGAAAAATGATAGTTTCATAAGAATAAATTCTGAATTCCTGATTTCCAGCTAATCACCCTTCTGGCACTTGGAGATGGAAAAGCCCTGACAGCCAGAACAAATTTCTTAACAGTGGTCAAGGGGAGAAAGACATCAAAAGACTAGCATTTATTTATATATAAATTAAACTTTTCTTTTTTTCTGAGATGAGAATGATCAGAACAGTTTTTTAGGGAATAGGAGTTAACTGTCAACTTGCTCTTTCAAAATACAGTCTTAATGCTTAATGAGAAACAGCATTATTTCAAAGATGAGGACTGCATCTTACTGACCTTTGAATTATCAGTACACATAATCTTTTATTTCTAGCATGTAGTTCAATGGCAGACATAAAGTGGCTGTAATTAAATGCTATGGGCGAGAGGCAGGGAACGAGAGAGAAAGGAGAAGGAGGAGTCTGAAAGGAAGGTGACGGGAATGACTAAGAAAGAGAGGTGAAGAAAGTAGAAGGAAAGAGAGGGACAGAAAATAAAAATCTCTAGTAATCTGTCTGGTGGATGAATAAGGTTTAAAAACGGGCTCTCATGTCACAAATAATTGAGTTCAATGTGACAGTCATTAATTATTAGGTTTTAGGTAACTAACTTAACCCCTGTATGTCTCAATCATTTCACAGTAATTACGGGTCCACTCTCAAGGAGAGCTGGAAGGATCAAGAGAGACAATGATTGTGAAGCTACAAGTAGGGCAGTACAGTGCTGAATATCTACACAGCACTCAAGTGCCAGTAGCCTTTAATTATTTTTGTTATTTTCTAATCACGTAGACATTTGTAAAATACTATAAGGTATGAAATTAAAGTAAAAATGTAAACAAAATCACAGGTTAACTTCTGAATGTGATACAATTTTGCCTAATCACTGCAAATTCTTTAAGATTAATCTAACTGGTTATCTGTTTATATCTTTTCTTTATTCCTACCACTGTTCTATCTAATTGCTTTAGATTGGCCCTCTATGTCAACATTCTCAAGCATTCCAATGTGAAAATTAAATAAATTTTTTTAAATAAAATTTGTTATTTTTAAATTATTGTAAATTTACATACAGTTACAAGAAATAATACAGCATGATACTACGTACCCTTCGCCTACTTTCCCCCAATGACAGCATTTTCAACTCTAAAGCACAATATCAAAACCAAGATACTGACACTGGTCCAGGAAGATACAGGACATTTCCATCACCATAAGAATCCATCATGCTGCCCCTTTATAGCTATTTCCACGCTGCTTTTATCTCACCTCCTCCTTATAAACTGTCAACTCCTAATCTGTTCTCATTTCTGTAAGACTGTCATTTCAAGAATGTGTAGATGCAATCATACATCATGCAACCTTTTGGGATTATCTCCCCCCCCCCCACTCATAATTCTCTAGAGATTTACTCAGGTTGTTTCATGTCTATCAGTAGTCCTTCCACTTTTATTGCTGAGTAGTATCTCACAATATGGGTCTGTATGTTTTGTTTAACCATTCACCCACTGAAAAGCACATGGAGTTTTTACAGTTCGGGGCTGTTATGGATAAAGCTGCTAAAACTCTTTGTTTACAGATTTTTTGTGTGACTTAGAGTCTTCATTCCTCTGAGATAAATACCCAGGAGTGCAAATTGCTGGGTCATGTAGAAGGTGCATGTTTAGATTAAAAAACTGTCCAACTGTTTTCTAGTGTGCCTGCACCATTTTATAATATATGAGTGACCTAGTTTCTCCACATCCTCCCCAGCATTTGGTATTCTTAGTAATTTTTATTTCAGCTAATCTTATAAGTGGGTAGCTATATCTCCTTATCGTTTTACTTTGCATTTCCCTAGTGGTTAATGAAGTTAAAGAGCATTTCGTGCACTTATTTACCATCTGTATATCTTCTTCAGTGAAATATCTCTTAATGCCTTTTTTCCATTTTCTCCTTAATTTTGTTTGTTTCTGTTAAGATTAGAGTGCATTATTGATTCTGGATATTACACCTTCTTTGGACATATGATTTATAAATATCTTCTTTTCGTCTGTAATTTGTCTTTTTATCCTCTTCCCATAATCTTTTGCAGTGCAAAAGTTGTTAATTTTGATAAAGTGCAGTTAATTAATATATACTTGTGTGATTTGTGTTTTGGTATCAAGTCTAAAAACTCTTTGATTAGTCCTAGATACTAACAATTTTCACCTGCTTTTCTTTTCTAAAAGTTTTTAGTTTTATATTTGACATTTAAGTCTCTGATCCATTTTGAGTTATTTTTGTATAAAGTGTGATACTTAGGCTGAGGTTTTCTGTTTGTTAGCTTTTGTATTTAGTCAATGGATGTACAGTCTTAAATATTTCCAGTATACAGATTTAGAATCACATTAGATAATGTCATAAGCTTTACTTCAATCATGATACATGAATTAGAAAATCCAACATGAGAAGAAAGGCTTCTTTTATTTTCTCATATTTTTGCTTATTATTTATTTTTTTCTTGATGCTGTAATAATTTTTCTTTTATTATTTCACTTCCTGTATAGATAAAATCCCTTAATCATTCTTTTAGGGTAGGTCTTCCCATGACAAATTTTTTTAGTTTTCCTTTATCTGAGAATGTCTCAATTTCTCCTTCATTCCCACAGCATAGTTTTGCCAGATACAGATTCCATAGTTGATAATTCTTTTCTTTTAGTGCTTAAAAGCATTGTGCCATTTCCTTCTGGCACAATGAATAAATTCTCAGCAAGCTATCAGCTATTAGATCTTTGCTATAGTTCCACAAGTTCAAGTTTTGTTTTGCTGTTGTTTAATATCTCTGCTATTCATATGAGAATTTCTTTTGTTCTGTCTTCCAGTTCACACTGATCCTTTACTCTGCCATGTCCATTCTGTTGTGGAGCATACTCACTGAGTTTTTTATACTGGTTAATTTATTTTTCAGTTTAAAAAATTCCATTTGATTATATCACCTATTACATTGCTGAGTTTCTACTTTTCTATTTTTCTTTGCTTTATCTTCCTATTTTGTATTATTTCTTAAATATGGTTAGCTGATTATTGCACTTTTTCATCATGGCTATTTGAAAATCCTCGTAAGTCTATTACCTTTGTCATCTCAGTGTTAGCATCTATTAATTGGCTTTTTAAATTCATTTGAGATCTTCCTGGTCTTGGAATGATGAGTGATTTTTGCTTGAAACTTAGACATTTTCATATTATAGTATGAGATACTAAATCTTATTTAAACCTTCTGATTTTGCTTGTTTTTTTCTGACACTGCTCCATCTTGGAAGTAGGTAGCTGTCGTGGTACTTTCAGATGGAGGCAGACGTCCAAGATACCCAGTCAGCATCTGGTGATTCCTGAGGGAAGCTTCTTCGTTTTCAGGCAGGGATGGGAGTTCCAGCTCCACTAGGCCACCACTGATACCATCTCAGCACAGATGAGAGGGGCATCTCATTCCTGCAGGATCCCATCTTTCAGTGCAGTCTCAACTAACATGATGGGTAGGAAGTGGGACTTCATGGCCAAACAGTGGGGATGAACATCCTGGCTTCCTGCTTGGCCTCTGCTGACATCACCTTAGCAGAGATTTCAGGTTGCCTCACTTCAGACCCACAAGGGTGGAAGTCTAGCCTCTCTGTTTAGCCTTTGCTGGAATGAGTGGGGCAACAGTTTTCTTCTGTGGTATTTGGTTAGAATTGAGCAGTTATTTTCTAAACATTTTTTGTCTTACAAGACAGGATATACCTATCTTGGTCCTTGGTTAGAGAAATCAGGCTTTTCTTGGGTTTAAAAACAAACAAACAAACAAACAAACAAACAAACTGTCTCTGTTGGCATTTACAGTCTGCTGGCTTCTTTCAGCTCCACGTCTGGGATATATAAGGCAAAAAGAAAATCCAGGAGCTCATCACCATTTCACTCCTCATTCTCAAGTTTTCTAGCCAGTCAGCTTTTCTCTCTACACCTCTAAAGGCATCTTATGTTTATTTTCTATATAATGCCCAAAATTTTTAGTTGTATTTATAAGGCAGAGTAGAGAACAGTACATAGACTCCATTCTCCTGGAAGTGGAAGTCTAATGCAAATTCCTTTTTAGGCATACACGCAAACTTCTACAACATGAGAAAACAGAGGACAAGATAAGGCCATTAGAAATTAGGTTAAGAAATATTTTTCTGTAATCCCCAGAAATTTCAAACTAATTAGAAGAGACAGGAATTAATAGTGTTTAAGGAAAGGGTTAAGAAATTATTTCATTTGGCTGTTTATAAAATATGTCACATCTCGTACAAATTTTGACTGACTCAGCAATATAAATGATATTCAGCTAAAAAGAGATAGTAAAAGGAAAGGGAAGGAAGGAAAGAGGAAGGAGAGAAGGAAGGAAAGAGGAAGGAGAGAAGGAAGGAAGGAAGGAAGGAAGTAAAGTGTGAAAAGGGAAAAAATGGGAAAAAAGGGAGATTCTGCCTACTATAAAGACTTATCTTTTAGTCAAAACTCCAAAATCTCCAAGTTGGCATGATATAGAGAGAATGAGACCTGTACATATTTTGAAATATTTTTTTCCTCAAATTATGCTTCTGATATTCATCTAAGGCACGTATTAGTTTGACATAACTAGTTATGCTCATCAGCTGTAGCTCACAAAAGATTAGGTACATAATGCACATTTTAGTAAGTTGTTAAGCCTATTGAGCTAATAAGAAGTGACACTGGGATTCAGATTCCTCCCATCTAATTCTTAACATTTTGTTCTTATTCCACGTGGTATTATGATGTAGGTCCTAAGGACTTTAGAAAGGGAAGAGAAGACTTAAGTATGGACAAGGAAGGCAGGAAGGAGAGCCAGGAAATTACAAATCAGAGACAGGCTCATTGTTTAACGGGATAAAAATGAAAAATATGTTACATTTTATTTACTGATATATTTTTATATTAAAGTATTTTAAATGCTTATAAAAATGTATGAATAATATAGGAAGCAGCCATAATCCTATCATCCACATTTAACAAGCTAATTTCAGAATAAATACTGAGAGTCCTTCTGAGAGTCACTCTCTAACCTTTCCACATCCCACTGCTCTGAGTGGAATTAGAGATAAAAACACTCTTATGAGGTATCTATATATATGGCCCTTTGTTATGATTTTTCTACATGTGCCTGAATATACTAACCATATACTGTGCTGTCCCGTGAGTTCTTAAATTTTATATAATATATACTACTCTGTATATCATTCAAAATCTACTTTTTCCCTCAAATTATGTTTTTGACATTTATTTATATAAACAGAAAGATGTATAGATATAGATATAATCCACTCTCTTTAACTGTTCTGTAGTTTTCAATTACAAGAATATACCACTATTAATCCTACTAATTGATAAAGCTCAGGTTGTTCGTTTTTTCTTATTTTTATATCATAATAAATTAACACTATTGCATAGATCTTTCTTTTTAATGTGAAGGAAATTTTCTCTTGGATATACACAGGAATAGAATTACTGAGTATAGGGTACATAGATTTTCAACTATTTAAGATATTTCCAAGTTGTGTTCCAAAGTACTGTAACAATTTTAGCAACATTTGAGAATTCTTGGTGTAACAACAAAGACCACTGGTATCATCTTATTAAAAACGTATGCAAAACATTCTACTGCTGCTTTTAAAATTAATTTCTTTGACAAATACAGATTTTTAGAATGTTTTACATTTCTGTTAAATGTTTAGCATTAGCATTCTCTGCATTAAGTTCTCATGACTGGCCTATTTTCTATTAGATATTATAACTAACTTGCAAACACCATTTATTTATTACAAATATTAATCCTTATTAATTATATACATTCTAATTACCTTCTCCTAGATTGTAAATTTTTTGGGGGTATGCTTTTCGTTTCTTGTTTAAGAAATATTTTCCTAACATATTTACCAAACCCAATGCCATAAAAAGTCCTTCCCTACATTCTTTATAATATAAATTATTTTATTTTTATTTTTAAATTATATAAAACTTACAAAAATAATTCAGAGAAACTTTCATATGCCCTTAACTCAGATCTACTTCTCTCTCTTACACATACACACAAATACAAATACACACACACCACACACATATTTAAGCAAAATTCTGACCCATGTGGTAGGTTGTATGTATCATGTCACTTTATTGCCAAATTCCTCTCTAAAATCTGTGTCATTTTGCATTATGGCCAGAGAGTGCCTTTTTACTCACAGCCTCACCAATGGAACTTATCAGTGGGCTTTTCAAGTTTTACTAATCTGATAGATAAGAAATGGTATTGTCAACACAGCTTTAATCCTCATCTACTTTAGGATGAATGAAGTTGAACATCTTTTCATATTTTAAAGGTCATTCTTTATTTCTCTTTTGTAAATTTTCTGTCGATGTTTTCTATAGAACTTTCTGTAGGAGTATAGTTTCTTTTCAGTCTTCAATTTTAAAACGTTCTTTTAGTGTTAGTAATATTGGCCCTCTATTTGTTTTATATATATATATGGCAAATATTTTCTCCTTATTTATTTTTTGACTTTCTTATGTTGTTTTTCCTTTTTGTCATGCAAAAATGTTTAATATTTTAAATCAGATGTATCACTTTTCTTTCACTGTGTATTATTTTTAGTCCTATTTAGAGAGACTTCTTTGATAATTGAGCTTGTAGAAGACTTTACCCATATTTACTCTTAATACTTGAATTTTTTTCTTAAATTTACATCTCTATATCAAAATGGAAATTAGTCTTGTGCATAGTGTGAGAAATGTATTTCATTTTATTTTTACTCTCATGGCTGTCCATTAATTCAGGCACCACTTATTAAAAAATCCATCTTCTCCAAGAATTTAAGATACTACCTATAAATTTGCTAGGGCTGCCAAACAAAATATCACAGACTGAGTGATTTAAATAAGATAAGTTTATTTTCTCACAATTCTGGAGGCTGGAAGTCCAAGATCAAGGTGTTGGCAGGTTTGGTTTCTTCTGAGGACTGTCACCTTGGCTTTCAGACATCCACATTCTCACTGTGTACTCACAGGGTCTTTTTATGTGTCTCCTTATGTCTCTGAATTCTCCCTTCTTATAAGGACACCAATCATATTCGATTAGGGCCCACCCTGAGGGTCTCATTTTAACTTAAGCTCTTCTTTGAAGGCTCTATCTCAAACTACCACATCCTGAGGTACCAGAGTTAGGGCTTTGACATACAAATTTTAAGAGACATAATTCACCCATAATGCTGACTTTGTCATATATTCTATTTTCATATTTTATTTCTGTTTTAATTATATTTTAAGCTTTGGTAGGGCTAGTGAACCATCATAACTCTTCCTTTGCAGTAGCTACTCTTGTGTGTTTATTTTTCCCTATGAAATTTAAAAGACTCAGTTCTAGAAAGAAATCTTACTGAAAATTTACTGTGATCTTATTAAATTTATAATGTAACTTAGAGAGAACTCAGACATCCTGATCAAGAGCTGTTGTTAGGTTTCCATTTCTTCAAGTCTACTTCTGTGTTTTTAGGAGTATTTTAGTTTTTTCATAGAAGTTTCAAAAATATCTTGTTAGCTTTATTTCTAAGAATTTTTTTATGTTATATTGAATAGGGTCATCTCTTTTGTTACATCATTAAATGGTTATTATATGCATATTTTGCTTGTTAATTTTGTATCATACTAGTTGGCTGAATTATTGTTTGAATTAGTTTTATTAATCTTATATGTTTTTCCATGTATGGTATTTTGTCATCTTCAAGTAAATCATATTTTAAAAAATTATTTCTCAATTTATATACTCTTGTCTAATTTTATGGAGTAGTCAATATCTGCAGCAGAATTTTAAATATTACTGGAGATGTTGAGCATCCTTGCCTTGTGTCTGACTACAATGAGAATGCTCTCAGTATTTTTTTGTTAAATAGAATTCTAGGTTTAAAATTGCGATATATGCATATATATTTACATTTTATCATGGCAAGGAGGTATCCACCCATTCCTACGTTTCCAAGATTTCAATTAGTAATATGTGTTGTACTAGGTCGAAAAGGTTTCTGAGCTTCTATAAAGATAATATTTTTCTCCTTATATATATTAATAAATATATTATATTAAAATAATTTACAGTATTGTATTTCCTTTACATTTCTTATACAAACCCACTTGGTCATGTTGTATCACTTTTAATGTGATATCAGATTCTGTTTTCTAATATTTTATTCAGATTTTTTTCCATCAATATGTATGCATAGTACTGTTCTTTCTTGTGCTTTCTTTATCATCTTTAAGTATGAATTTTATTCTTAATAAAATCATGTAAAAGGTTTCTTTCATTTCATTCGCTCTAAAACAATTTATGTATTATTGACACTATCTTGTATCTAAAGACTTGGCTGTTTTGGTTATTAAAACCATGTGGGGCTGTGTGTGTGTGGTGGGTGTGGGTGTGGGTGTGTGTGCTTATCTCTACTGGGGTTACCATTGTCAACTGTACCTTCCCATGAATTAATCGACATCATATAAATTTTAAAGAGTATAAAATTATCTTTATAATTTATTTTTTAATTTATACTCTGGGCACCTCACAGTTTATTCTTTACTTCTGAGATTTTTTCTTTTCACTTTTTGTTTATTTTTTATTGAGATACAACTGACATAAAACATTACATTAGTTTCAGGTGTACAACATAATGATTCTAATGATTCAGTATATGTACATATTGTGAAATGATAACCACAATAAGGTCTAGTTAACATCCATTACCACTCATAGTTATAATTTTTCTCTTGTGATAAACATTTTTAAGATCTACTCTGTTAGCAACTTTCAAATATGCAATGTAGCGTTATTACTGTAGTCATCATGCTGTACATTACTCTCCCAGGATTAATTTATCTTAAAACTGGAAGTTTGTACCTTTTGACCCCCTACTTTCATTTCACCCATCCTCTACCCCAGAATTTCTTAGTTTGATCAGTCAGCTCTACTGTATTCCTGCTATTTCTCTTCAGAGTTTTGATTTTTTGTTGTAGAATATTTTTATAGGCCCAAATGCTTGTTTGAGTATATTGAATTAAGTTTAAAGTTATATTTTCATTTTCTTTTGCTTTATGGGTAGCTTTGGGAGGGAAATAATTTTCATTAGCTGAAATATCTTGATTGCATTTTCTCTTCTCTTTATAGTAGTTTCTTATGGAGTTTGCTTGTTTTTTTCCCTTGGCATTTCTTCAACACTGTTACATGTACAAGGGTGCCTTTTTGTCCTATGACCATAAAGGTGGAATTCTGATTGATACGTGTTGTCCAAAAGCTGTATTTACAAAAATAAAGTTATGTAGACTGTACAGTGACTTCCAACAATATTTTGATTGAAATTCATGCACTGGTTTTATTATTTTAACTATTATGTTTATTTTTAATTGTTGGAGTGTTTCTAAAATGAAAAGATAAAGAATGTTCTCAAAGTTGCTAGTTCTTTTTGCATTGTCATGAATATTATGGTCTATAATGAAGTGAAATGCAATGTGTGTGTGTGTGTGTGTGTGTGTGTTTAGAGAGAGAGAGAAAGAGACAGACAGAGACAGACAGATACAGGCAGAGAGAGAGGGAGAGAAAGAAATAAGAGAGAGAGGAGACAATTTGATGATTCTGAGTTTTCCCATAAAAGCCTTCTGTGATCAAAACACTTTAAATAGTGTTTTTATTGTCTTTAAATAGGCTATAAGAAGGAAAACATCCTTTTTATGACAGTGTAGGAGAGATTGTCAAGTACAGAGTGTCTCCTCAGTTTACATAAAGTCATGATGCTCCAGGTCTGCTCTGGAAGATGCTTGCTTTTCCATGAGATGACCAGAGGTCAAGAAGCTATATACTGCTGATTCATCTTTGCAAGGCCCAGTGCACTGAAGCACCCTGGCTGATGTTTACTAGTCTTTCCAGACAGTTTGACATCATGGGGTTAACTCAGCTCTCTTGGTGGCAGCCCACTTGAACACTGGTCTCCTCTAATTTGCTGATAGTTTGGCATAATGAGGTTAACTCAGCTCTCCTGGTATCAACCCACTTGGACATTGTTCTCCTCTGATTTGCTCCAATACCTATGTACTTACTAGTGACTATGTCAGGGTCACAGTCAAGCCTGGATAGTCAGGTGACTAGGCCAAATTAGTAGAGCCAATGAGTGTTCGGGAATGGCAGCGGGAGCTGGTGTAAGAATGATACTGTGAATAGTAGTATATCACTGACAAATGATCTTGCTAGCCTGTGAAGTCTGACTGGTGGGAACACATCACGCTTTTACCTCCTTTAAAAAAAGCTTAAGTTCTACAATAATGATCATATAACATTAATTTCTAATTGCTGAATGTACTTAAATATAGAATAGACAGAATAATCTTTGGACAAAAGATTTATGTTGATCAGAATTAATGACTTTCAACAAAATTATTCTTCACATGTTGGACTGTGATTTATCTTCACAGACATTTTGGGGAAAAGTCTGTTAAAATGTATATAGTCATGCTCGATATATTTCAATGGAAAACAATTTTTAAGAAGTTAAGAGGGTAGGTTTTAGGAATGAAAGAGTTGTTGCTAAGTATAACTGAATTTTCTCTTTTATCTATAGAAAACCCACAAGGACAAATTTAGGCAAATATGTATTATCAATGAAGTCACTGTACTAATCCTCAAATGTATGTAACTTGTCATTTAAAAAAATTACTTAATATAAAGAATCTAAATATATGAATATCTCTACCACAACTTCATTCCCAGAATCATTTACTGTGAAATTATTTATTGCTGAACAAATATGTATGGTGTATCACCGAGTTGAATGGTGCCTCACTCCAGACAGTTTTAACCTAAGCTGAAAGTTCCTGAAAGGGTGCCTAGAGCCTTTCTGTGAGATTAACAATGCAAGTTTCCATTTATTTCTTACATTTTTTTTATCCCCACTTTATTAAACATGCATATTAATGTATAACTGGCTGACATTTGTCAGAGAGTTTTGTTTCCTTTTCTACAGCAGGGGTAATCACATTTCTAGAAAGAAGAAATGGTGCTTTAAGACATCTCAACAGCATTTGTACCTAGACAAGGGCACTCAGAAATGATACACACTCACAAAAGTTTTCTCATGGCTCTGAGGAGGTTGAATTCGGTTCCTCGGTCAGGGAGGCATTAAGCACAGAGCAGCTTCATGGGCAGAGCAAAAATCACTGTTATTTGGGGGCTGTTTGACTAGCAGTAGATTGCTATCTAGGGATCTTCACTCTCTGCTAAGTTCCTTCTCACACTGTGTGGGAAATGGCAAGAAGAGATATTTTAGCTAAGATATAAAAGAAGATATAAATTTCTCACAGTTAAAGGCATACAAAATCAGTCAGTTCTTTAAAAGTCCCTTGGAAAGCTCAAAGACCACATCCACTTCATCCACTTTCAGAATGTTCCATCAGAAGTGTCCAGACACAACTCACAATCATAACTCCCCTGAGCATCTTCTAGAACGAATGTGCTAAGAGTATACATTCCCGATCTCTACAAATTTAGAGATTTCCTTGTTCCTTGATAACGAGATAAGACTGCCTGTGTCATATGTGCCATATCTCCTCTTGTTCATGTATCTTGAATATGAAATGGTTGAATTATAATTTTATCTTAAAAAGGTGTTCGGTGAAATTTTGTTGTTTACAATCAACATAATGGTTGATTGTAAAAGGGACTAATCTGACTGACAGGTGACCATATAATGTTTTTGTTCAAAGTTGGATGCTGTTAGAGAACAAATGAAGAGCTATCAGTGATTGCATTAAGGACAACAGCAGTAGACTGAGACTCTCCTGGGAAAACCAGGATATAAGGTTATCCCAATCATAAAGGAATGATTTAGGGATGTGTGGTATGTTAATCAAGAATAATTAGGCCTCAGTAGTATCTATCAACTCTGCCTAATGAATGTGTTTAGAATCAATAAAAACTCTGTAACAAATTATTGAAATTGGGTGGAACAAAGCTGAGGGTTTAACATTTTACTCTTTAAATAGGTTTCCTGGCATTTAAGCTTCAATTAAACAAGATGTTCAGTAGGCTGTAAATCTGACTGAAAAATAAGAGACTATCAACTTTTTTCTTTAGTGAAGAAAAAGCCTGAAATTAAAGCAGGAAGTTTTAGCTTCCAGTCATATTTGAACTCCTATTTATAAATTGAAAATTCAATTTTATGTACTTAAAGACATTTGTCTGAAAAATGAAGGGTTTAATATATAACCTTTAAGATTCCTTCCAGCTTTGCTACTTTGTGATTTCCACTAACTCTTTTTTTCTGGGTGAATAAGAAGATCCTTGGAGACACTGGAGCTTCCGAGACACAGGGAATTTATGGGGAAGGAACAGAAGCAAAGTGAAAAAAGAAAAGTTCAGAGTACTGTGGGACCCTTTATATTCTGCCGTTGCATCATATTCACTTTTCAGTTCAGGCATGTTGAACTTGAAATTCTCAACACATCCCTTATTCCTGCATGCAGACTGTTTCCTGTGTCAAAAATGTTCTCTCTTCATTCCCTTCAACTTTAGCTGTATCTAACTCCTGTTTGTCCTTCAAACATTGATCTTCTAATCTCAGTTTGAACCCTTTCACTGGAACCCCATAGCCCTCTGGGCATAACTCCATCATAACACTTTTCACAAACTCTGTAATAATGGTTCATTCATTTTACTTCCATGCTAATCTCTGAACTACATTTTTTTTTCTACTTCTGCATCTCCAGCAACTAACCTAGTGATTCTCAGATAGACTGCATTCAATAAACCATCAATTGAATTATTAAAAAAAAAAAACCAAACAATGATTCCTCCTTCAAACAGAAAGAAATCTGAAACAACAGAAAAAAGTGAAATATTCCTGTGGATGCCTAAATAAGATATCCATCACATAAATGATCATATATGTAAATCAAGGTGAAAATAAGTTGAGAATGAACTGCATCCTATGCTTTACTTTACAGAAGTCCTTGGGATTTATGCCACTGGAGCTGCTTCAAGAAAAGCACTTCATAAAGGCAACAATGTGCTTATGATGACCAAGACCCTGTGTTAGGCATAATTTAGATACTAAAGTGACATGAATGGCTTCCAAGATGGTCTTCTGTACACTAAATTTTGCTCTATAGTGTTTTCTAGAGGTTTCATAGGACAAATATATATATATATATACACATATATATTTCATTTCTTGCTGTCTTCATAGCCTCTATAAGCATTCCATTTACCTTATCATTTTTCACAAAGCTCATACTCTCCTTTCCAGCATATATACTTGCATCTGCACACATAAGATAATTTTAAATAAGCTTAACAGAAATTCTCTTTAAACAATATTAAACACACTAAAATATTATGTGTCTCTAGTACCATTCCTCACTAACAAAATCATGGAACCAACAATCTTTTAGTAATTAAGGGTCAAAAAGTTCAATCATTTCTTTTTAACTGTAACTTCTTTCTAACTATATATCTTTAATCATTTGCTATAGTTGGTGAATTGTGAATTTATATTTCAAAAATATCCAGTGCTTTCCTACTGCTTCTGATGTTATGAATTACACATTGATTAATCAGTGTTTTCCTAACTAATATCTTGATATCAAATTTTACCCATTTAATAATTCCAAACATTACTGTCAGATTATCTTCAAATACTGCTTTTAGCATCATAAAAATATTCTAAATGTACACATCAAACTATTACCTTTGAAATATAGTCCAAAAATCAACAAACTGGTTTTTTAAAGGCCTTCCAAAATCTGGCCCTAACCTATTTTTCAACTCCCCAACTTCCCCCTGTATAACAAAAGTTCTCTCTAGAGGACTCACTGACCTCAAAATGCTATTTGTTAGGGTATCTTTACCTCTGTTTTAACTCTTACCACAAACTTGGTCATTACACTTCTTCCACTCTCTACATTCCCTTCCTTCCTCTAAATTTGACATTAATGTTCTGTCACTACCTAAACTGAGAAGGTTATCATTTACCTCCAATGGTCATTCATTAACAGCACTGCCTTTTTAACTGTTTGTACTAATGAGGTAACTTCAAAAGCCATGAGGATGTGCTTCTTAAATTGAAACAACTTTATACTTTAAGCATTTGTGCATAACTGTGTTCTCTTCAGATAGTTTGATGACTGAAAAAATGTACCATAAGAAAAGAAGGTAGGGCCTTTGCTTCCATATTTAAATGGTGTTTCTCATAGGATTAAAAAACTAGCACCCTGTTCTCTAGTAAATCTCAACTTTCTTTCTTTAGTGATGACTTCAACAAGTATCCCTAAAGACAGTGAGACTGTTCTTGTTACTTACGTTTTTGGGTATATAAATCTCTTCTAGTAAATTGAGGAGCATCTGAAGAATGATGGTGTGGGGAGGGACATTTTATCATTTCTTACTGACATCATCGTAGTCTTCTCTCTCCTTTATCTTGGTCCCCAAAGTCTTTACTTCTCTCCACTGCACAAGCCTAATATTATTAATAAAACAAAAGCAGTCATGTGGTTTAATGTTAGATTAAATGTCACAAGAGCAGTGTTTGGGTCTTACCTGTACCATAAGATTAAATTGATCCTCATATCCTCTGAGCTGAATGTTGTTTCTCTCCTTATTAGGAATAATGATAAATACATCTTACTCTGACCACCTGTGAGATTGTATATTTTTCCACAACTATCTACTCCCCTTTCTCTTCAACACCCTGAAAGGACTATGTTTCCCAATTTCTTACATTTCCTTAATTTTGTGCTTGGCTAAGTAACTTGTTTCAGCCAAGGACATGTGGGAAGACAAAAACATACATGAGTTTCAAGTATCTATGGGCTTTCTTGCTCTCCTGCAATCTACCATTAGAAGGGGCTGTGACTGCTTCAAGTAGTTACTGCTTTTTGCCTTGGTCTCCAAAAGACAAACCTATGCAGCAGACCTAACCCCAGGCCTAGTCAGGTTCAGCTGAGCCAAGAAGAATCCCAGACAACCTACTGACCCAAGAGTGAGAAATAAATGTTTGTTTTAAGCTAAATAAAATTTTGGATCTGTTGTTTATATAGAATTCTTGCAGCAAAATCTAAGACATTTCTTGCAGAGCTGTAATCTTCAAATAGGTTTCAATGTGCTACAAATACGATTTATAAATGCTATGGTATAAAAATATCTTACAGCCATTATGCTGAGAAGATAAATCAAAGAT
The DNA here is from genome assembly GCF_048773025.1 of Camelus bactrianus. Classification (NCBI taxonomy): domain Eukaryota; kingdom Metazoa; phylum Chordata; class Mammalia; order Artiodactyla; family Camelidae; genus Camelus; species Camelus bactrianus. Next base: position 43,688,374 of record NC_133539.1, read on the forward strand.
TAAAAATACACTCTGTATAATTGTACTTTTATGAAGTTGTAGAATAGGCAAAACAAGTCCATGGTGATAGAAAGTAACTGTCTCAGGGGTGAGGTTGAAGGGACTTGGGCAATAATTTAGAAGTATAAGCATTAAGGAACTTTTTGGAGTAGTGGAAAATTCCTAAAATTCGTTATCGATGTTGATTACGCAGATCATAGTACAACTGTAAAAACTCAACTAACTTAAAAATTGCCCATCTTACTATATGTTAATTATAACTCAATAAATTAAAATCCATTAACTATTACTGACTTATCCCTGAACTTGACTTTTATATCCAAGTACACACTCAACACTTTCACTTGAACGTTAATAGGCAACTCACATTCAATATTCTCACAACCAAACTCCTAACTACCCACCCCTTAAGGAAACTGCTCTGGCAACCTTATGCCTTATCCAGGAAAAGAAAACAGCTTTATTTCCCTAGTTCTTCAGGCCAAAAATAAAAATCAACATTGATTCCTATCTCTCACATACTACATTCAATCATTAGCCACACTTCATTTCTTCCTCTGCAAATACCCTGGTCCAAGCCACAGTCATTTGTAACACTCCCAACTTCTACCTTTGATACTCTGCTGCACAGACAGCTATTGTGCACATAGTAGGTTCTCAACTGATGTTTGCTAAAGTGATAAATAAATGAAAATTTCTTTTGCATCATAGGTTTTACTATTCAGTTTCATCCAGAAGCATCGTGATCTCCCAGGAGTTACTCTGGCTCAAACACCAGCTCTGCAAGCACTTACTGCTTGTTCAACCTAATTAGCATTACTTACAAAGGACATGTAGAACAGCCCAATGCAAGTGTAAAGAAAGCATTAATCAATCTGAGTGCAAAGCTTAAAAGCAAGATAGCAATAGAATCTACTTCCCCACTCCTTTAATTATTCTGGCAGCCACAAACAAAACGGAATGATGAGAGAGGATAAAGGCACTGAAGAGAGCACTGCAATGATTCTATCCCAAGGAAGTCATCCTTTCTCCCATTTTCTTCCAGGTTTCTGGCATCTTCACCCTACCCAATTCCTCCATCTCCATATGCGTCTAAATAAATAATTCTAAACCTTGACAAAGCGAATTTAATCACTCTAGAGGAGAACACGCCTGCATCCTAAAATTTACAAGCCTGGCTTATACCAGTTAAATAAAAGCAAAACCTTACTCAGTGCTTTAATACAGAGAGAAGGGAGCGGCAATGAGCCAAAAACAATATGATAATGACAACCTAAGCACCTGAACACATGTTAAGACCAATTTTCCCTCTTTAACTTCTTACCTTCTGGTTCTTCCAGTCATTAATTCACTTAATAATAGGAGAAAAGTGTAATTGTCAAAAAGAATAAATTTACAATTCACACACAAATACAAAATTAAAACTTGTAAAAGATTTTAGTCAACTCATTAATTAATGAGTGAACCAACAGACATTAAAACCAGTTCAAATGAGAGTTTAATTACAGAGATTTGTATTCTCTACAGGACAAAATTCATTTCCATCAACATGATAAAGAATCATTTGCATTGCTGTAAACATCACTATTTTCTACAAGTTAACTTCTATCTCCAGAGTTGTTCAATTGATAGTTGAAGACATAGTTACACACTCCTATGGAATCCAGTAATCTCCTGTGAGTCAGTGCAAGCATGTCACTCAAAAGACAACAGAATTCTATTTTGTCCATTTTCAAGTTGTTGGCAATTTTTCCTGGCATTAAGAAAAGGAATTATATTTCTGAACTATTATAACTTTTTAAAAACAAGTTGTACTGAAATGTCTCCTAAATAGTCAAATAGTTTGGACATCTTTATTATATCAAAGAAGCAGTGTGCATGTTTTCTTCTCAACTTTTCTTTGACTCATGACTTAAAAATCTACTGTCTAGAGGACTGACTTTTGAAAAAAAAACTATTGCACTCTCTATTGCTGCAGTGAGAACATCATTTGTCTTGAGTGTGTCACTGCAAAACTGGTGAGAAAGCAACAAGAAAAAGGTTACCGAAATGCTTATTTACATTTATTGTTTTCCATTTTTCATTGTAATGTGTCTGTAGTCTGAGTGCTTCTGCTGGCAAGAGAAAGGCTCCTTACTTTTCAGCAAAAGTGAAATTATTGAACAATGTCATGTGCATTGTACAATTATAGTGTTCCTACAGTTGCACTTGGACACATAAATATAAATACCTCCATTCTCAAGAGACTGCTCTTTCAATACTTTACACACAAATTTGCCAGTAAGCATTTGGATTTTAAAGTTCTTCATGCTCTCAAATCAAGAAATAGTTAGAATTTTACATGTACTTTAAAGCTTTCTCATTCTAATGGCTTAGAGAATATCTTCATGATTTTAAATACATAAATACATACATAAATAAATGTGTATTTAGTATAAATTCTAAATTGCTTCAAAAATTTGAAATTGGTTGGCCTGTAACACCACCACCACTGCCAATAACAACCAAACAACATGAAATTTATTTTAATAAATTTGCTAGTTATATTAGTTCTAGATGATTTTTTTTATTGAATATCAAATATTGGAAAGGATTTAAAAAATCATTATTATTTGCTAAGCACACAATTGTTTTCCTGTTTCATCCTTCTAAATTCAACCACCTTCTTTCTGTTTTGTATTCTCTCAGGGAAAAATTCATATCTTCAGTTGCCCCATGGGGAATTTTCCTTTGGTTAATATGTATCTGCATGATTTTTCTTACCACAGTTGGATATAATGAAAATATATTATAGTTCATATAAACCTACCTCCAAGTCATATACACTAGCATTAAAAAAGTTCTTTTTCATGCTAACATTAGTTTTTTAATTTTTTATAAACCTAACGTCTTACTTATTTTATTTTGCCTTTAGTTTTTCAATTGTACACTTGTTATTTAGCTGTCTTATGACAAAATTGCTATTTCAATTTAATCCTGACAGATGTTTTTGTGTAATTGAATAAGTATTGCATGCATCATTTATTATTTCTTGATATGCCAAGAATCCATGATGATAATAAATATTTAAATATGCTAAGACATATTTAAAATGTCATTTATGGTTACACACACACATTCCCATGTAAGTAAAAGCAGATATCCACAGAAAGATGAGACACCTCAACTGTGAATGCCAGTGATTATGGAATCTATACTGTATTTATAATATTCTATATTAAAATCACTGTTTTTAAATATATATATGATTAAAATCTAAGATCCTATAAAAAAAATTAAAATTTTCTATTAGTAACATTAAACCTGAAAGAGTTCCCATTCTTCCCAGTACCTTATGTTGTGAGGAAAATTAAACACCAATGTGAGAGACAGCAGAGAAAGCAAAACAATCAACAAGAATAAAAATAATTGAGATATTCTGAAAGACTTGTCTTTATAAATTGTTTGCCTTTAGGAATCAAACTGTAACATTTTTGAGGGGATGGAAGACTAACCAGTTTGGAGGATGACATAATTTGTAAAAAAACTTAGACAGTCAAGATATGATCAAAAGTAATGGTTAAAAATATTTTGTGTGTGTTTGTTAGATTTGCAGAAAGCATTTCTTAGCCGACTAGCCATAGTATTAAAAATTGCCCTGTAAATGTACTGCTCATTATTTAAATGCTAATATTAGTGAGAGGGTAAAAAAAAAAAACTCACTTCTACTAATTGAGACATATAACTTACTCAGAGACTAGCAATCCCTTTAACTGCAAGCTTTGAGGCATTTTTCTTCAAACTTAAGTGACATCCAAGTGAAATATGGTGCAATAATTTTACTTGACTCTGTATCTATGTATTTGTATTTATGTTGATGCTATTTAAAAATAAATATAACAATAAACATGTATAAAATTTCAACAATAAAACAAATTATAAACTAAATACAAATGAATCTAAAAAATAAAATTCAGTAACACACATTTTTAATGTGAGAAAATTTTTTTTTTCCTGAAACCAATTCACCAACTTCTAATTTGAAGTTTAAAAATAAAAATAGTAGCATCAATTTCAGGTCTAGATTTAATCTGATTCTTCATTTTGATTTTAGTTAAAAAAAAAGCCAGAAAAAGCCTACTATCATAAGTCTACTGTGCAAAATATTCTCAATAACTTGAAAATACAATTGCCAACTCAAGATAATTTCAACTTATACTTAGCCAAAACTCTTCCTCTGAGCAGCTCTCAAAGGCTAATTTTAACAAGGTATCTATAAAAACTGTCTCACTCACATGAAGATTTAGTTTTCTGGCTTTACCAATTCTACATTAAATGGATATCTAATCTGTATGAATAGAATCAGGGGCATAACATTTATTCATTTTATGCTGACCAAAATACCTATTGCCAATGACTTTTCACAAGTTAGTATTAAAGAAATAGAACTGACATTACTTTTGCTAGCAATGTAAATATAGTATTGATGGTGATAGAATAGATTCCTTTAAATTTGATATACCCATTGAGGTTCAGAATACATTGCTTCCAAAATATGGTGTTTTGGCATATTAAACACTTTAAACTGAATAAATCTGACAAGAAGCAGGTGTAGGACCTTCATGTGAGAGATGACTTCTCCATATCCAGAGGAAAGTAACATTCTTATGCTCAAAAATGGACAGACATTGGACTACAAATGAACAGACTTTGCTAAGTTTTCCCATTTACTACCCTTAACTCATACCCCTTTGTCCTGTCATGTTTTTCCAGCTTTCCATTTTTCATCAAACCTAGCATAAAAATCATCATTCATTTCTAGTCTTTATTTCCTTATGAAGGTTCCCAAGTCACATAAAATTTCTATTAATTAAGTAAATTTATTTGTGTTTTTCCTGTTGTTATGTTTATCAGTCTAATTTTTAGGCACAGCCAGAGATCCATCCTAAGGGAATTAAGAAATTTTTTTTTTCTCCCGTACATATCTCTTTTCCTAGACATGATATGATGGTTTAATTTTTCCACTATTTTTTCTCTATTTGAAATATTGAATTAACTACAAATTTATGGAGGGTCTCTGGATTTATACATGCTGTAAAACAATGATAATCATTCACTGAATAATTCATAGAGATAATAATTCAATATTTATCCCCATAATTATAGGTATATAAATATACTTTTAATTGATAATCATTGGAATACAAATGAAAACTTTTATAAATTCTTGTAGAGAACTCATTAAGCTCTGAAAATATGCTTATGTATCCCCAGAAGACCAAAATATCCAGTTACAAAATTACTCCTATAAGAGAATCATACAGAGGGACAGATGAGTTTCATATGAGTTATCATACTGAACTGTTGCCAGTTGAGGCACAGTAAGGATGAACAGATCAACAGCACAAGACACCAGCTAGGAAATAAGATTAGTCTGAGTTCAAGGTGGAGGAAAATATGTGTCACAGAAGAATCTCTGGGAAATCAAGTGGAAATGTCAGAATCTGGGGCATGCAAAGGACTGTAGACCAAGGGAAAAAGAGACAAGGAAGTAATGGGAGAGGTAAGGGGAAACTACCATTAAACTTAGGGTAGGCTCTGGAAATTACCCAATTGCTAATTATTTGAGTGTGATTCTGAGAAAAAGCAAGGATATAAGTATTTTTTGGAGCTAATGTTTCTTTACCAAGTAGAAATTATATTTTAATTTAAAGAATCAGCAGCTCAGCTTTTACTTTCTTCCTGACAGAATCAAATCTATTTATTCTCTGCATGCCTATAACAATACTTTATAATGATGGAAATCAGCTGAATTATGTAGATTTAATTAAGTATAAGCATAATTAAATGAAAAAAAAAAAAGAATCCCTGAAATAGCTTTTAACATCTCATTTAAAAAGGAAGACAGTATTTGGGTCAATGTTTTTGACTGAAGCTATATTAAGAAACTATTGAGCTTTAAAAGTTATTTTACCATCTGTCTTCCCTTAATCAGGTTCTAAAAGGATAGGCTGTAGGCATGGGGAATAGAAAATAAGTATAAAAGGAAGTGTTTCAGCAAGAAGAAGAAAATAATACTAAATTACAAAAGATCGTAAGTAATTTTCAGGCCCTGCATCACTTATTTGAAAAACAAAAAAGGCTATAGATTAAAGCAATAAATACACTATTTCTTTTGAGAGTTGTTTCTTCTTTTTCTTTTTTTAAATTTCAGGCTTTCATCTACATTATAAATATTAAAATTAAAATTAAAATTTTCTGTACATACTTTCTCATAAATTTGGAAGGAACCATTGGGGACATAAGATTAATTGTGTTTCTGCTACCTCCGGAAATGGAACTTTTCTGTTGTGCGTGTCACACAGGAGTTCACGTTGAATTCTTCCAGGCACCAACAGCCATCTTTTCCAAACCTCTGAAGACAAATGAAGAAATTCCTAGCAGAGGATTCTGAGCGGCTGCTAGTTGTCATTCCTGATCCTCTCTTGGCCCTACTACTGAGTACCACCTATGTTGTTCTCACACAAATTATGCAGACAAATATCTGTGACTCGGTAATACTATAGCCAATATTAACATTCAAAAAGCTGGACAAACACTAGACCAAATCTGTTTATTCAAAAGTCTCTCAACTAGCTAAAGAGATGGAGTTACATATAGATTAGCACTACTTTAATAAAGTCCTCAACCAAATAGTCACAAATTTAATCTAACACTGTATAAAAAGAATTACATACCATGACCAAATGGGATTTATCCCAGGGATGCAAGGCTAGTTCATAATCCAAAAGGCAATTAATACAACCCATCGCATCAAAAAAACCAAAAATACATGATTATATCAATAAATGCAGAAGTATTTGACAAAATCCAACACCAATACATGATAAAATCTATAAGTAAACTAGGAGTGGAAGGGAACTTCCTCAATTTAATAAAGAATATCTATTAAAGAAACATTCAACTTACATCATTCTAGTAATGAGGAACTTAAAGCTTTCTGACAAAGATGTCCCCTGTCACTACTCCTTTTCAACACTGTACTTGAAACCTTAGATAATGCAATACAAACCAGACAAGGAAATAAAATAAAATGTATTGAGAAGGAAAGACTAAAACTGTCTTGGTTTTCAGATGACATGGTTGCCTAATTTGAAAATCTGGAAGAACAGAAAAGAACAAACTTAAAGAACTAATGAGCGATTATAGGAAGGTTATAGGATACAAGCTTAATACATAAAAGTAAAACACTTTTCTATATATAAGTAGTAAAAAAATAAAATTTAAATTTTAAAACACAATAACATTTACATTAGCACCCTCCCAAAATGAAATGCTTCAATATAAATCTAACAAAATGTTTAAGACCTGTATCAGAAAAAACTACAAAACTCTGATGAAAGAAATCAAAGAACTAAACAAATGGAGAGATCTTTAATTTTTATGAATAGAAAGTCTCAATATTGTCAAGATGCTAGTTTTTCCCAACTTGATTCAATGCAACCCCAAACAAAATCCTGGCAAGTGACCTGATAGATATCGACAATTTTATTCTAAAATTTATATTTAGAAATAAGAGGCCCGTGATAGCCAATTAAAGGAGAAAAACAAAGTTGTAGCACTGATATTTCCAGATACCAAGACTTATTACAAAGCTACAATAATCAAACAGCAATGGTAAAAAGTAGATGGCTAGTTAATGGAACAGAATAGAAAGAACAGAAATAGGTGATATAAATACAGCCACCTTATTTTCGACAATGGAGCAAATGCAATGCAATGAAGCAAGGACAGTCTTTTCAACTGGACATCAACATACAAAAAAAAAAAAAAGAACCTAGAGAAAGACCTTACACCCTTCACCAAAGTCAACTAAAATGAATTACAGACCTAAGTGTTATATGTGAAACTATACAATTCCTAGATGGTAACATAAGGTAAAGTCTAGATGACTTTTTTGATGATGACTTTTTAGATAAAACAACAAAGGCACAATCCATGAAGAAAATAACGGGTAAGTTGAACTTCATTAAAATTAAATTGTCTGCTCTCGAAAAACACTGTCAAGAATGAAAAGATAAGTCACAGACTGAGAGAAAATATTTGCAAAAGACATATCTAATAAATGGTGGTATCTAAAATATAAAAAAAAACTCTTAAAACTTAACAATAAAAAAAGCTAACCACCTTATTAAAAACCAGGTCATCCACCTTAACAGACACTTCATCATAATGCTAAACAAATGACAAGTAAGCTTAGGAAAAGATATTCCATATTATTTTTCATCATGGAAATGTAAAGTACAATAACAATGAAATACCACTACACACCTATGAACACTACACACCTATGCCAAAATCCAAAGTACTGACAATGCCAAATGCTGTAGAGAGTGTAGAGTAACAAAGACTCTCACTCATTTCTGGTGGAAATGCAAAATAGTACAGTCATTTTGAAGATAGTTTGGTAGTTTTTTGCAAAACTAAACATACTTTTAACATATGATTCAACAATCATGTCCTTTGGTATTCACTCAAATGAAGTGAAAACTTAGGTTCACATACAAACCTGAAGCTGTTTATAGCAGCTTTATCCATAATCACCAAAACTTGGAATCAATCAAGATGCCCTTTAATAGATGAATGGATAAATATACTGAATTATATGCAGACAATGGAATAATATTCAGTGCTCAAAAGAAATGAGCTCTCAAGCCATGAAGAGACATGGAGAAAAATTAAATGTATATTACTGAACGAAAGAAGGCATTCTGAAATATCTACATACTGTATATTTATAAGTATATGACATTCTGGAAAAGGCGAAACTATGTAGACAATAAAAAGATCAGTGGTTGTCAAGGGTTAGGGGAAGAGTGGGACGAATAGGCAAAGCAGGGAGGATTTTTAGCCCAGTGGTAACACTCTGTATAATACTATGATGGTGGATACATGTGGTGATACGTTTGTCCAAATTCATATAATGTATAATACCAAAAGTGAACCCTACTATAAACTTTGGACTTTGGGTGATAATAACTTGCCTATTCAGGTTCACCAATTTGTTATCAATTGCAACAAATGTACAACTCTGGAGGGGGATATTGATAATAAGACAGGCTAATGCATGTGTAGTGGGGGCAGTGGGTATATGGGAAATCTGTTTTGTTTGTCTGTCTACCTCTGTCTCTGCCTCTCTCTCGACTGTTTCCAGTGAAATCATACCAAGGAACACAGACAAATAAGTTAAATATAAGGAGAGTTCCTCTTGATGAAGCACGGTGTAGAAACTAAAAACTTTTCTTATTTTTGTTAAAACCCACAACCACTACCATCCAAGCAACTCTTAAAATAATCTTGTACTATCTACTTCTTCCCAGAAATGATCCAGGAACAATTAATTTAAGAAATGCTTAATCTTTAAGTAAGAGTTGTGTGGTATTATTTATGCTATCCAATCCTCCACAGTTATAATGATTACTTTTATGAGGGCTACCAGAAGTTAGTAACTCTGATTTACACACTTTGTTCCTGTCTACTGGGCTTCTCCATACCTAGCACAACACATGCATTCTCACTAAAACTACTCCTTTACCTTTTATCTTAGTTAATTCCCCCAAATCCTAAATGCTCATATTCAGCTTCTTTCTCTCTCATGCAGTCTGCTATCACATATGCCAGATATTTTCTTCAAGTATCTCTAGATTCACTCACTCTTCTTTTGCTACATTGGTTCTCTTAAGGTCCTATCTCTGTTAACCTGTCATATCTTCCTGCTTCCAGTCTTTTCTTCTTGATCTGTGCATCGCCCTCATACTGATCATTCTAAATCATATAGTGGATAATAATAGCTATTCCATGGTGTTCTTTTACCTGTAAGAAAAACTCTAAATTCTTCATCAAGGCCACAGACTTTCATTAAAGTACTCCTGTATAATTTTTCAGATTATTCTCACAATTTTATCCCATATCCTACAGTACAGTTAGAATAAGTGTACATCTAGATTATGTTATTTGTTTATTAGTCTCTATGTTTATTCATAGGTTTTCTCCTCTGTTCAAATTTTCTTCTTCACGTTTTCTACCTAATAAAAGCCTAATTTTACAAAATTCACCTCAAAGTCATCTACTCTTTAAAGCCTTTCCTTACTCTTTACAGTGAGACACTCTCTGTTCAGCTCCTCAGTGGACTCCAGTAGGAGCTTCCTTTATGCTTCCGTTAGAGACATAGCCATGTACAGTATAATTATCCTCCACCACAAGAGCTTTGAGATTAGAAACCTTGTTCCATCTGTTTCCAAATATACAAACTTGAGTGTATATAATAATTCTCCAGAAAAGAGGGGTTCATTAAATATATTGGTTGTCACAAAGTACTCAATTACTCTAGTTCATCTGGTTTAAAATGTCATTCACTGGAAGAGGCACATTATTTTATATACTACTGAAACGGAAAAAAATCATTGCAATTAAACTATGACACGTCATTGAATATGAGACATCCTAATTTCAAGGTTGTTAAAATATGAAAACAAATGTGCTGAGAGGGATAAAATATAATGCCTTATTTTGAGCCCTAAATACTGTTCAGGGAAGATGATATAACCAGAAACATGTTCAGTCAGTATTAATTTGCATACAGTTTTAAAAATTGTTAGATAAAATGATAAGGGTAAACAGAGAACATAGATGTGGCATTTAATTTCAATGCTGCAACTTTACAATTGTAAGTATTTGATACAACTACAAATAAGCATTCTAAGTCAGTAGAAGCAAGTAACATTCCCTATTAAAATACAATAATCATGAATACACAACTACAAGGTACAGTAAAAAAAACAAAAATATAAACATAAAAACAGTTATTGCAATGATGAGTGAATGAATTCTTCAGGTACACAAATTAAAAAAAATACAACATTGTAAATCAACTATACATGAATAAATTAAAAATTCAAACAAAGAAAAATATATCCATATTAAACAACTTAAAAGGAAGTAAGACTATGTTTTGCAATACTACATTAATCAAAAACTATTATCAGAGATGCCAGCATAGCACCTGAATTTTTTTTAAAAATATTGTAGAGAAAAGAGATGCCTAAAAATTAGATATATAATTAAATTTTATCATATGTGTAAACAACATATGTATATATTTACATGGAAAAATTAATAAATCTTTTTAAGTAGATATTTGTCTCATTCAGTTACATATCTAAAAGTTAACTGGAAAATCTGGGGTTTTCTTTATTTTGAAGTCATTTTTATTAAAATATTTTATACATGGTAATTTTGAATTTGCAATGCCAAGGACATTGCCCATCCCAAAATAACTTAAAAAACAGTGCCCTGCCTAAATATATGACCATATGATTCAGTCAATAATTTTTTCCTACTGTACTACAATAGCCTGAAAAATACATATTGGCATAATGGAGACAAACAGAAATAAAAGAGAAAATATTAAGAGGTCTGGTATAGTAACTTACAAAAAAAAAGTGCTTAATTTTCTTAAATAAAAGAATATTAAAATTATGGAATGCTCTATGTAACTCTGAATGTGTACCTTCAGAAAATCAAAATGAAGTAATATGTAAGGAAAGATGAGTAAGAAAGATACATTTACACGTGCAAGCACACACATACACACACATAGATATAGAGATAATATGTAGAAAGATAGATAGATAGATAGATAGATAGATAGATAGATAGATGGATAGGAAGGCAGATAGAGAAGAGGGATGGAAATAGCTGCTGTGTTAAGTGGAGATAGAAAACCATATGACGATTCAGTGAAGGTTCTAAGACCAAGTGACAGCGTAAAAGAAAAAAGCTGCTAAATCACTGAGGTCATGGCTCGGTTAAACTAAGATATGCATACATACAACAAATCTTAATATTCTAAGATAAAACTTGTGTATGAATAATTTGGAAAACTTTTTAAAAGCCATATTTTAATGAGTAGATAATCTTATTAAAGAATATGCCTGCCCAGTGAGTAGCCAAGGCAGGTAATTATATAAAGGCAATTGTATTCTAAAACAATAAATTTTTCAGAACATAATTTTGTAAGAAAATTGTGGGCGGAGTGGGTCATATATCACAAAAGGGCTTTGGAGTGAGGGCTCCTGATTGCATACTAGATGTTGTATTAACCAGGTCTATACACTTGAGGACATAATTAAACTCTGAGCTTCAGGTTTTTTATTTGTAGATTCAAGATACTAATAGATGCTTATTGGTTTGTTGGGAGAATTAAACATACAGCTTCTTTTATCAGAGTTGTCCCCCGACACACATAAAACTTCATAGTTATTATTTCTCTTTGCATTTGAAATGATGTGAATTGCTTATAAACTGATTAAAAAAAACTTTCTAAATTGTTTCCAATCAGCTTATAAGAAAGTTTATTATATTGTGAATTCATTCAATGAAACAAGCCTGAAAGGCACAAAACATACACTAATATTTAATTCCTCAAAATGAATTCTTCATTTATACTCATTTGTCTTGTACTCTGATGAGCTACATTTATTATCCTGAAAAGCTGCTAACTCTTAACATGGGTTTCATATGAGATGACCCATTCTTAACAGTTTTAAACTAAATTTAACAAGACAACAGAAATAGACAGCAGCAGTCATCTTTCACATTATATTGTAGTTCTGATAAGGAGTACAAAACAACACTATATAAATGTGCTTAAAAATACAAAGATTTAACTTTTTTTTCCCCTGTGTTCTCAATAGAAACTCTACATAGTCTCATTTAATACTTCCTAGTTGGCAGTCACCATCAATGAATTCTGGACGTGAGCCAGGCTAGTGGCATTGTAAGCTTGCTAGTTTCAAACCTAATCTCCTGTGTTTATTCATATATATATACATACACGCACATAAGTAAGCATACATTAAACACACATTTCTTAAATGTCCCCATTTCCTAGTTAATATGCTAGGCAAAGGGATGCACAGCGACGAACAGAAAGTATCAAAAATTGTTACTTATACTATTGGTGGCAGACAGTCAGAATAAAAAAAAAAAAAAGGAAGGGTTCATAAGAGCATATTCCACTCAAATCTGTGTGTATGCGCACACAAAATGGCAAATTCCAATTCAATATTCTCTCTCCTTTTCTTGCTAACAGAACTTAGTTTGAGGACAGTGTACTCAGCTTTAAACTAACCAAATCCACATTCTCACCATTATTTATAGCGAAAAATAAATACCTGACATAATAATTCTGACCAAAGAGATGTTAGATGATATTGGATAAGGTTCCCAGAAAATACTCTTATAAAAGGACAATTTTAGGTGATTAAAATCCTATTCCTTTTCCCTTGCTAGAAATACGGATATATAATAGAAGTGAAGAAGACTTCTTGGGACTTTGACGTGACAAACATGAGGATGAAGCCCATAAAATAAAGATGACAGGGTAGAAATTTAGAAGGAAACTGATGTTGTTATGAAGAGATTAGTTCAGTACTAAAATGATTGTATCTGTTTTTCCTGTTAAATGAGAAAATAATAAATTCCATATTTACTTAAGACATATGTTGGTTGGATTTTTATGTTACTTATAAATTAATGGAATTCTTGTACGTGAGTGTTGAGTTCTGTATGTGTGTGTCTGTATGCATGTGTGTGTATTTAGAAGTAGGATAGAGAGGAAAAATATAATTTTAAAAAAAGGCTATAAACAAAACTATGAAGAAACGAACAAAAAAAATGAGCCAAGACCCAGAAATAGTCTTGTATATGTGTGAAGAGTTTCAGAAACTATTAAACAGTCACTCCCATTTATCTGTTGCCCTACATCATTAATATTGCAACTCTGAGAGCATTTTCTTATTCAGAATCTCTTCATGTCGTTAAGTATGAAGTTGAAGCAACACGTGTATTCCTTATGAGGAATTTAATCTCATTTCTGCCTTTAAATACTTTATAATAAGTTGTTCTCTTTGCCAAAGGAGGGATTAAAACACACAAATGTTCTCAGAAGAAACAATTTTAATATTCAGCTAAGCAACACCACTTTCCTGGAAAATATGTCCTCCTTTTTTTTTCATTGCTACTATGGAATACCATATTGTGATGTATCCATTATTTTTCTTAAATAGAGACAGAATAAGATGACCTCATGTATAACTTAGAGTAGTGTTTTTTTTGTTTTTTTTTTTTGTAATTGCACTGTATTAGCTCATCAGATTAAATCTCTAGTGAGTCCCAGAAGAAAACACTGAACTAATGGTTCAGGCCACTTAGACTTGAGTCCAAGGTTAACATATCTTGAATTTGAGGTGTACTTCTCAAGGTTTTCCTTCACCCAAGAGGATTAGTCATTAGCTCATTTCACTGTTAATTTGTAGGGATCTCCATCCCTCATTTTAAGTTTCCCTTAAGGGTTTACTAATGGATTGGCAGCTCCTCACTAGGCAAGTCTCTTGTATCTCTGTTGCCCAAATTATAGCCAGAGCATGAAGCTAACAGATTGACAAGAGTTTTCATACTGATTTCAACTGGAAAACAAAGACAAAAAATTTTTTAAAATGGATTTTATTTGTTTTTTCACCAATTTTTACATTCTTTGTAGTTTCATTGATTTATTTTGCCCTCATCGTTGATAGTTTTAATGTAAACACATATGGTTTAACAGACTAATTGCCAAAAACACTTTTTAAAATATGGACATATATACCTCTTTTGTAATGATTAGTCGGATTTGAAAGAGAAAAATAAAATAATATATTTTCCTAAGGTTTTATGTCAACTTTAATAGATACTGAATTACCAGATTTCTTTCAATTTTTGATTTATATGTTAGCATTATCATGCACAAATTCCATATTTTGTATGACTTTTATTCTTTTAAATGTGTTAAGACTGATCTGTGGCATAACATATGGCCTATCTTGGAGAATGTCCCATGAGAACTTCAAAATAATGTATATACTCTGCTGTTTTGGTGTTCAGTGTTCTGTAGATGTCATTTAGTTCAAGTTGGTTGATTGTTTCATACAGGTTTTCAAGATATCGCTATCTTCTAATAACAAATCACTGTTAATTTATAATTTCTAATAATAAATGATGCTATTTGTTCTATGAAGTATAGAGAATAAATTATTGAAGTCACTAACTTAATTTTAAATTATCTATTCCTGTCTTCTATTATCAATTTTAGTTTCACATATTTTGGTGTTCTGTTGTTAGATGCATACATACTTATAATTGTTATCTCTAACTTTTTATCATTATGCAATGTCCCTCATTGTCTCTAAGTAATAATTATTATCTTAATGACTATTCGTGTTTGAGATTAGCATAGTCACTTTATCTATCTTTTGGTTAATGTTCTATAAGATATACATATATTTCTAGAAGATATACATGTATTTTCCATCTTTTCAGGAGATTCTGAATAAGAAAATGCTCTTCAAGTTGCTTTTTTTTAAATCTAAAGTATTAAATATATTTGTAATATTATTTTCCAACATCTGGGCCCCCTCTAGGACAATTTCTATTGATTAATTTTTCTCTTCTTATTTAGGAGACATATTTTGCTATTCCTTTGCATGTCTTACCATTTTTGTTCAAAACTGAATATAAAAATGTCATGTGGAACCTCTGGACATCAGTTTCTTTTCCTGTCTCCAGAGACTATTGTTGTTGTTTCTATGGCTGTTTGTATTTTGAATGACTTTCCAGAACTCTATAAAATTTGTGTATCTTGTCATATGCAACCACTGAAGCATTGGCTTAATTAGTTTATTGGTTACTACTGATTGGTCAGAAATGTCCTTTAACACCTTGCATCAATACATCTTCTGCCTTAGCCACGTGGCTGTGTGTATGTTGGGTTACACTTTTAATGCTCAGGCAGTTTATAAATGTGCCTTAACCATCACTTCCTGCTTGCACAGGGCCTAAGGTCGGCCAGAGGTGAGTAACTGGAGATGTCTCATATCTTCCCTAGACATGCACAGTGCTGCATAAGTGCACATCCTTCTAGATCCTCAGGAATATGTCGGGGCTTTTCAAAATACCCTGTGGACATCTAGTTCCCAGACCCTACTTTTAAACTTTGTCTGGGCTTTTGTTTGCTTCAACTAGTATCATAGACTTTGGCAGCTTTGGTGTTAAGTAATTGCAGCTGATTATTTATGAAAAATACCCTCGGAATTAGGCCTTTTCCATGAAGGGTGCTCCAAGTAAGAATGACAGTGCTATTTGAGTGGGTTTTTCCCCAAGGGCCACAGATAGGCCAAGTAGTAACAATGCCTGGGAGCAGCGGTTTATAAGGTACTCCAAACCTGGTCTATCTCTTCCAACAGCTGCAAGGTTCCTGGTCTTCACAGTTCCCGTAAATTGTAAGTCTGTTGTTTCTCAAGACTACCACTGGGCAGGGGAGAGAAATGGGGCAGGCCAGGTTAAATTTCATAAGCCTCACTGCCCTCTTAAGGTTAAGTAATTTTTCCTTAAATAAATGTTCTTTAGATTATATGAAAGCTGGTAGAAGATATGCATCCCTGGATCAGACACAAAGGAATTTATTACTCAAAACAGTAATAGGAACCACAGTGTCAGCATTTTAACCAATTTACAAACCCCAAATTCTCATAGGGTAAAGTAAATAGATCCAGATGACACCTGTACACATAGTAGCTGTGTTCTGAGGGAGAAACCCTGAGCCTGGGAAACCTAAATGTTTCATAATGAGTAGCAAATTGTGCCTACGCTTTTCACCAGATGTATATATTATCTTGGTTAAATGGAACAGTAAACAGGGCTGCACTTTTTTTGAAAATGACACCATCTCTATTGTCCTAACCTGTAAGCAAATCCGCCCTTTGCTCCAAGGAGATTCTGTCTCTGACTTCCAAGACTATACACTAAACAAACATCTTTGAAGTAATATTCTAAAAGAAATGGCAGTCAGTGCTCTGTTCACAGGACATGCAAAAAACCTAAGACACACATGGAGAATTAGCCCCCAATAATCTGCATGTTACCTTTTTTCCAAGCAAAGCCAAGCCTGCTCTTTCCACCTACATAATTTGCTACTTTGATGTTTGTATGTATGTATGTATTTTTTATGTATGTTTTGATCTTCAAGGGTTGAGTTAAAATACTTAACAAAGGGATATATATTTGTTAATTCCACTTGTTTAAAATTAAACAGGTCATAAAATAAGCAACATATGACTCAAGGAAAAGTATATGAGATAAAAAATAAAGAACAGCAAACAGATAATACACAAAAATTTCAAGGTACATGTACCTGTGGAGGTGGAATGAGAAGCATAGGGCCAGGAATTTACAAAAGTCCTTTATGAGATTAGTAATATTCTAAATTAAGGTGGGCACTGAAAATATTTTTCCCTGAAAAGCTTTAGAAATTTTATTTTATATTACTTATCAATGTTTAATAAAAACAATCAAACTACTATTGAAATTTTGTTTAAAACCTTTATAGTACTACAATCTAGATGACTTTCTTTTCCTTTTTAAAGTGCTGTGTACAGGTTGAATTTATTTGCATACTGTAAGGTTAATTTTATTTGATGGTCACATACTGCACTGCCAACACTGAATTTGAGTTTTTCCAAATTCATACTATTAATCATAAAGAATATAGTAAAAGAACTGATTAATTAGTAAACCTTAGTGTATCCATGGAGTTGCTCTTGTTGTCTTTAATCTATAGCTCTGAGGAATCCTACATGAGTCAAACTGCTGCACAAATCATTATCAAATTAGAAAACCAATACCGATCATTTCCAACCAAAAACTAAGGGTAGAAGAATGTTGTAGACAAACTGGGACTAGTTTTTTATAAAGGCATAACATTAATTAGGTTAATTTTATTGGGAAATAACTACCCTCTTAATTACCATGACTAAAAAACTATGGAAATTAAATCTAAGTGTATGCAACTGAAGCATTCCAGGATTATATGATTGTGCCTCTTAAAGACTGCATATTTTCTGAGATATAGGACAATGAATTTTAGCATACACTTTTAAAATTATAGTATTTTGTGATGCATTTTTAATTTTTTCCCAAATCTATCAAATTATCTTACTAGACTTTGCTTAAAGATCAAATTATATAAAAGTAAATTTCATAAATTTCCACTAATTTCATTATAAAAATACCAAAAATGTTACCATTTTCCTATTTTCTATTATATCAATTCCACTTCTAGTTTATGTAAAAATTCCCTCTTCAGAAAACACTATGCAGTTTAGTGATCTCCTTAAGTATCCAGAGATCCCTGGTGCATTTAAGAAATGGATTAGATTTCCGTTATAGTGCTTTATAACAAATTTCATGAGGCTCACTACATCATATTCATACTAAAATCATTCTAAAAGTAGTATAAAACTTGAAATTATAGTTAAAGTCAGTGTGTGTGTAGATTTTAGTATTTTTAAGAGGAATATGTTGAAATACCAATGTGCTCCTTTTTAAAAGCTGTGTGACTTTGAGTTAGTTATTTAAAACCTCTTTGGGTCTCAATTTCTGACTTTGAATAAAAGGACTAATAGAAGTAGGATTATAGGGGTTGTTTCGAATATTCAATTGAATGCATGTATATAAAAACCACTCGTATAGTATCTTTAAAAGTATATGTTCAGTGATTAATGGATAATATGGTTTTTTTTGTATTTCAAAAACTGCAAATAACTGAGAAAAATTAAGATTAGGGAGGATGAGACAGATCACACTCACGTGTATACGTGTCTGTGTGTAATACTAAGAGGAATGAAAACATTTTGAAGAAAAGTTTAAGAGCAATCAAATTAGGAAACAAAGTCTATACAATGACCTAGGGGGACTTGTCTTCAGATGTTTTTAATTAGAGCATATTCTGCACTTTTTAGATTCGATATTGAAAGCAAATAACATGCCTGAATGCACTGAAGGCATAAGAGATACTGATTTTGAATTCTACATCTTATTGATTAAACTTGCTACTCTCTCACATTATTATTTACCTAAAGAAATATTATTTAGGGAGAAAATCAAAATGTATAACTAATATATTGGGGTCTCTACTATGAAGCATTTAGTAATGTTTTTGACCCAAATTAGGATCTGAGGCAAGCACTGCAACAAAGTCAGTAAGAATGCAGAACTTTGCAAATTTGGTAAATGGATTTGGTTTAAATATATCTGTGTTTGAATTACATGGGCTATTAAAAATATACAAATATATTTTCTCTATTTTATTTTTTGTAATAAACTATGGTAGTGAAACACGTTACACTCATCAGAAAGGAAAAACTCAGGGAGAACAAACAATAGAAATCCATGATTTTACATTTTATTATAATTATGCATTGTTTACTCACCATATTTACCACAGTCAGCAAGAGTTTAAATTTTTAGAAAGGAAAAAAGTTATTTTTCAAATAGTCCTTGCTCAAATCTTAATGATTATGCCATTCAAGGTCCATAGATCAATTAATTAACATCACAGATCAATGAATTGCTTATAAAATTTCATTGTTGAATTGGAGTTTAGATTTAATTGCATGAAAAAAATTCAGAAACCAAAAATTTCTTAGTAAAGTAGTTTTTTGACAATGACACATGTCATCATTAATGTTAAGACTAGCCAGAGCTTAACATTGTTGGTAATATTTCCAATAATATATTTCTATTAGAATTTAATTCATAGATATTCTACTTGTGTGAAGATAAACCTACCGAGATGAAGAATCTTTACCAATCTGCTATATTCTAATATGACTCTGAATGGATAGGTTCCACACCAGAAGGCCCATGGGAAAGTGAGGAACAAACAGGCAGATTATCAGTTTAAGGCTCTATATTTTGAGAACTGAAACTAGCAAGGAAGCTTGAGGGCAGATTCTGATTCTCATAAACTGGATGGTCTTGGGTAATATAACTGAACTATTTAAGTGCTACTGACTTCATCAGTGAAATGAACATAATAGTTTTGAACTTGAAGCATATGGGGAGGATTAAAGGAGATCATGTTTTTAAAGTATTTAGAACATTAAGTAGCCATTGTAAACACTCTACATGCAAGTTAGTAAGATTCACATGCACATACAACTTTCTCGGACTTTCTTTAAATTATATGACCCTCATTTTCCCTTGACAAAAGGCACAGATTAGAACACTACTTCTAAAACTTTAATGGGAAAGCTGGATAGTTGCATGTAAATCAATGAAGCTAGAACACTCCCTCACATCATACACAAAAATAAACTCAAAATGGCTTAAAGACTTAAACATAAGACAAGACACCATAAACCTCCTAGAATAAAACATAGGGTAAACATTCTCTGATATAAATTGTAGCAATGTTCTCCTAGAGCAGTCTACCAAAGCAACAGAAATAAAAGCAAAAGTAAACAAATGGGACCTAGTTAATCTTGTAGGCTTTTGCATAGCAGAGGAAATCATAAACAAAACAAAAACACAACTTATGGAATGGGAGAAAATATTTGGAAATGTTGCAACTGACAAAGGCTTAATTTCCAGAATATATAAATAGCTCATACAACTTTATAAAAAAAAAAACCAAACAACCCAATCTATAAATGAGCAGAAGATCTAAACAAGCAATTCTTCAGTGAAGACATAAAAATGGCCAAAAGGCACATGAAAAGATGCTCAATATCACTAATTAGGAGAGAAGTGCAAATCAAAACTACAATGAGGTATCACCTCACATCAGTCAGAATGGCCATCTTTAAAAAGTTCAAAAATGATAAATGCTGGAGAGGCTGTGGAGAAAAGGGAACCCTCCTACACTTTTGGTGGGAATGTAGTTTGGTTCAGCCATTATGGAAAATAGTATGGAACTTCCTTAAAAAAACTGAAAATAGGCTAACCCTTTGATCTAGCAATCCCACTCTTGGGCATATGTCTGGAGGAAACTCTAATTGGAAAAAATACATGCATCCCAATGTTCAAAGCAGTACTATTTACAATAGGCAAGACATGGAACCAACCTAAATGTCCACTGACAGATGACTGGATAAAAAAATTGACACACACACACACACACACACACACACACACAATATGGAATATTACTCAGTCATAAAAATAAAATAATGATAATGCCATTTGCAGCAATGTGGATGGAGCTGGTGATTGTCATACTAAGTGAAGTAAGCCAGAGAAAGAAAGAAAAATACCATATGGTATCACTTAAATGTGGAATATAGAAATAAAAGGACACAAATGAACTTACTCACAAAACAAAGAGACTCACAGACCAAAAACAAACTTATGGGGGGGGTAGGAAGGGATACATTGGGAGTTCAGGATTTGTAGATACTAACTACTATATATAAAATAGATAAACAGTAAGATCCTACTGTATAACACAGGGAATTATATTCAATAACTTGTAATGGTCTATAATGAAAAAGAAGATGAAAAGGAATATATATATGTATAAATGAATCACCATGCTGTACACAAGAACAGAACACTGTAAATCAACTATACTTCAATAAAAAATAATATACGCTAATTTTTAAAAATGCAGATTCTAATCCATTTTGACTGTGATGGGTCTGCATTTCTTCATTTCTAACAAGCCTCCTTGTGATGCCAATGCTTTCAGTCCTGGGACCACACTTTATGGAGCAAGGCATTCAAGATTTCCCTGTTTTAAAAAGTGCAGTAATCACAGGAAGTCCCTCAGATCATATCTGCCCCTCCTCCAAAATCATCCATTTCAAGGATGCTTAGAGATTATGGGAGGTGAAAAGAGTTGTTGAAAGCAAAGGCTCACTTGCTTTCTTCTCTGTTCCAAATGATGCCTTTTAGGATTGCTATGGGGATGATAATACAAGAGTTGCTCCCTATGGATGGATGGCAGTGTGTCATTTGGCAAAATTTTTCACTACATTTCCTCCTATGCTGTGTAGGCACACCAAAATGAAGAAAACAAAAACCATTCTGAACTGACAAAGTCTGGCTTACTTATAGAAAATGTTTCAGAATATATTTTAGCTTTTCAAAACATATTTTTTAGAAAAACATCTTATCAAAAAAAAAAAATCACAGCTATATCTAGGAGCTGTCAACTGTTTCACCACAGACAAAATCATTATACTAGAACAATAAAACACAGCTCTTAGCATAAGAATTCAATTATGTTTATTTACTTTGCATGTGAATAGACACAATTCCATTCTAGGTAGAAAAAGTAAAATAAAAATAAAACTTTCCTCTGCAAGGAAAGATGTTTTAACTATATTTGGTTCAAAACGTTATTTTTTAAATATTATTTCCTATGGTGTTTTTATAATCTGAAACAGAGTTAGATGTAACCAGAGGAGTTGAGTGTTCTAGCTCACCTTTCTTCTTCAAAAAAGCAGCAAAAACAGATGCACAAATGCAAAGCATCAAGAATCTTGGTGCTGCTTGGGGTTTGATCCACTATGTTCAGAGCCTGAACACTTATAACTTCAGAGGAAAAACAAAACAACAAAACAACAAAACCCAAAACATAGAAATATTCCATAAGCTTTCATTGTCAATCATAGAATTCTGCCTTCCCCCAAGCAGAGAACTCTCCACTGCAACTCTTCATGAGCAGTTGTCCCACCAACATACAAGTTTTATGTCCACTGATAAATTATTCAGAGACAACACAATGCCTAGCAACCAGTATGTTCATTCAGGGATGGGATATCAAGACGACACAGGGAGGCCCAGTAATATTTGGAATAAACAAAGGTTTAGATACTTTTATTCATAGGAAAGTCTTATGCTGATGTGAAATCATTTCTTTATAACACCCACTCACTGCTTTAAGAATTTATGAAATATCTTTCCCAAATGAGAGCCATTCAAACATTCGTCACAGCTTACCATGGTGTTCTCATGGTCTGTACAGTCACAGGTTTTCTTCATTGTATGGCTTAGCTTGAAGATACAATTCTCTGTAGACATCCCGATTTTATACGGGCCTCTGCCAAAGTGTAAGTATTTCATACTATCCATGTACTCTGGCTTTTTAAAAAAATTAGTTCATGTTTCCCTGTGTTACAGGTAGCTTCTACCCATAACTATGTAGAATTTTTAGTCTAAGTGGAATCTTTTACCTTGAACTTCATATAAATCACTATAGTTTTATTTTACTTGATTTTAAGACCAATGAAAAATTCATTAATATTGTGTTTATAATGGAATATATGGATTTGCCCTGCAAGTTTTATCCATACAGATTATAAATATGAATTTTATTATATTATTCAAATCATTGAGAGAAATTCTGAGCTCTCGAAGTACAGAATTGTATAACCTCATATCTGAAATTTATTCTAATAATGTTTAGGTATTCTATTAATGTACATAATTCCACTATTATAATTTCTGAATGTTCCAAATGTAGTTATAAGACTATGAGAACACCGAAA
Organism: Camelus bactrianus; assembly: GCF_048773025.1. NCBI lineage: Eukaryota > Metazoa > Chordata > Mammalia > Artiodactyla > Camelidae > Camelus > Camelus bactrianus. The sequence goes on from NC_133539.1 coordinate 43,711,779, forward strand.
ATACTGAGCTGTCATTTCCTAAAAATACTCTTATTGAACTTTTTGACAAAAAATAACCCCACAAAAACTCTGCTTTTCTATACTTTGTTATAGTGCTGACCGTACAGAATTACGTACACATTCTATGTAGATACACTTTATGTTCAATGGCAAGATTGGAGGGTCAAGACTGCAGTCCCTGACTCTAAAACCAAGAAGTGTATGTTTTACAGAGCTGACTCATATCCACAAGTGTAGCTCCATTAGTATTATGGCCTAACCAACTATAACAAATGACTATACACAATGCTTAACAGAGGTCCAGAGATAGTCATAAGATTAATAATATATTAATCATCATCAGGATGATCATCATTCTGATCAGGACTGTGATGGTTATGAGTTGGTCATTTTGTTATGACTGTAATCTTTCATCTTAATTCATAATGCTGTAACTATCTGTTCTATAAAAGACAAGGAGAAGTCGACCTCCATTGTCTTTTCTACCAGAGAATGTCTAATGACCCACATGCATTGCAGGGACATAACTGTAGGAGAATAATTCAATGTTTGACAGTTTTCATGGCAAATTTTCTGGACTTCTCATCTTGTGTGTTTTTTTTTTCCCACACTGTCCTATCATAAAAATTCCTGCATTTTATTCCATAACCTGTGCAGAACATCAGTGAAACCCAATGTGCATATTGTATCTTCTAAAAAGGATAATTTTGCAATATATTCATAATTTTGACCTTTGTGTCAGCATTGTGATTGCAATATCTGTACTGTTCAATAAGTAAAATGAATAGAGATGAGAAATCACTGTAAAGTTGAACACATCAGTGTCCAACCTTAAATACTTTGCCAATTTCCAACAATCTGTATCTTTAGACAAGTTCTTATTGTCTCCATATCTCCTACTTGATGGATTTTCTTGCTTTTCTTTCCTAACCTCAATGGTCAATTATTTATTTAGTGCTACTGCTCCATTTCATGTTCATTTGTACAAACTTAGCCTTATTTATCACTCTCAAGCTTCTCATGTTCCTAGTCTATCCTGAACATTACTCTCTTAAAAAGTTCAAAAATATTTTTAACCAGAAAAATACACAGTAACATAAAAAAATACTCTTATTATTATATATTGTACTGTAAAGTACAAATGAGGATTGATAAAATGTGTGTAATATTTACCTTCCCAGGTGGGGATAAGATAATTACAAATCATAATTCATTTTCATATAAATAAAGAAAATGGGTTGGAGTATTTATGAAGGATGAGAAAAACTCAAATGCAATGTCTAAAACAACCTTATGCTAGCTAAATTACAATCATTATAGAAGACGAAAGTTCAAGATTTAATATATATTTATTACATGTATTAACTAATGCCTGAGAAAAATTTCAAATTCATCTGGAAAAACATACAGGTGAAAATTGTTCATAAAACTTTTTGAAAATATGAATATCCCCCAGATACTAAAATACAGTGAAGTTAAAATAATTAAAATAATGGAAATTGAAATGAAAGTTTTCTCATAAATAATGTGATATAATTCATGGCCCAGAAATAGAATCTATAAATATGTGATATAGTAAAGATCATAACATAAATAAGTGAAGTCAAAATTATTTATAAAAGTAATAAAACAAAAGATTGTATGGAAAATATTAATTTGGATATAACACGTCATGCACCAAAACCAGCTGTATTTGCAGTCAAGATACAGATTTAAAAGATCAGGTTAAAAAAAAAAGATTAGGTAAATAAAATACAACTTACTGCCAAATAATATTTATTAATAAAATAAATTTGGAAGTCTGTCCTCAAAGGGAGTATTATTACATATTAGACAGAAAAAAACTATAAAAAGTAAAATAATTAAAGCCATTTTATTTAACCTGTAGTTTGGGAAATAATATATTTACATGCTTGAAGCTTTCCATTTATCATTTTCTGAATACTATATATATATAGTTTATATCCTTCTTTAGTAATACTATCTTCCACGTAACACAAACCTATTCCTTAAACACAGAATAGATTTAAATTTATTTAATATTTAAATTTTTAAATACTCTTTGATATATTTTGCTTGCTGCAATTTGCTTGGTTTTCCTCCATATTTCGTGTGAGAGTGATTATTCTGGTTATTTACTCATAATCCATTGAAGGATTATGGCAGAATAAATTTATGCATTGATATGTTGATAGATGTTTAGGATACTACCAACATTTTAACTTTTCAACAAATACTACATTTCTCGTTGACATTAAGGATAATAAAATATTACTATTAACAAATCTATTCTCTCAAATTTGGTAACAAAGATGAAATGGACCAATTCCTTGAAAGGCACAATCTGCCAAACACACTAGAAGAAACAGATAATCTGAATAGGTCTTTATCTATATTGTCAAAACAGAAGCACCAGTCCCAGATGGGATGATTGGTGAACTCTACCACAATTTAAGGAGGAAATTATACAAACTCTTCTATAATCTCTTCCAGAAGACAGAATCAGGGAATATTTCTAACTCATCCTACAAGGCTAGCATTATTCTAATATGAAAGACAAAGAATTTACAAGAAAACTACCAACCAATATATCTCTTAAACATAAAAATATTAGCAAATTGAACGCAACACTGCATGAAAAGAATAATACACCATGACCAAGCAGGATGTATTCTAGGTTTGCAACACCAGTTCAACACTGGAAACATCAGTTAATAAATAAATCAGATCAACAGGCTAAAAAATAAAAATCCCAAGATCAATAGCACAGAGAAGCCATTTGACAAAATCCAATATTCATTCATGATTTAAAAAAAAAAGAGAGATCTTGTCGAATACTAAGAATAAAGGAAAACTTTATCACTTGGTAAAGAACATCTATAAAAAATAATTAACGTACATAAGGGTGAGGGACTAGAGGCTAACCCACAAATATCAAGAAAAAAGCAAGGCTGTCCTCTCTCACCACTGCTTTTCAACATTATACTAATCCTAGGAATGCAATATGAAATAAATAAATAAATAAATAAATAAATAAATAAATAAATAAATAAATAAATAAATAAAAGATATACCAGGTTGGCAAGGAAATAATAAAACTGTGTTTGTTTGCATATGACATAATTATCTATGTAGAATATATAAAAAAAATCAATCCCAAATACTGAAATTATTAAGGGATTATAGTTAAGTTTTCAGGATACAAAGTTAATATGCAAAAGTCAATTGCTTTCCTACATATAAGCAATGAAAAAGTGGAATTTGAAATAAAAAATGCCAAAACATATTAGCACCCCCAAAATTAAATACTTAAGTATAAATATATCAAAATGTATACAAGATCTATCTGAGAAAAATTGACCAAAAAATCAAAGAAGAATGATACAAATGAAAACATATTCCATGTTCATGAGTAGAAAAACTATATTGTTCTCAGTTCTATAAATTTAATGTAATTCCAATCAAAATGCCAGCAGGTTATTTTATGGATATTAAAAAGATGAGTCTAAGTTTATATGGTGAGGCAAAATACCCAGAATAGAAAACTTATAATTGAAGAAGAGTAAGTTCAGAGACCTGACACTACTCAACTTTAAAACTTACTATAAAACTACAGTAATCAAGACAGTTTGGTATTGGTGAAGGAATAGACAAATAGATCAATGAAACAGACAAGAAATCTTAACTAGACCCACAGAAATATAGTCAACTGATCTTTGACAAAAGGCAATACAATGGAGCAAAGATAGTCTTTTCCACAAATGGTACCAAACCAGCTGGATGTCTACATGCAAGAAAATTAATCTAGACAAAAAGCTTATAACCTTCACAAAAATTAACTCAATATGGATTATACAGCTAAAGAAAGAAATAAAAACTATAAATCTCCTAGAAGACAGTTTAGAAGAAAATCTAGATAACTTTAAGTATGGTGATGAATTTTTTGATACATCAAAGGCATAATCCATGAAACAAATAATTCATAAATCGAACATCATTTAAATTAAAAAACTTCTGTGAAAGACAACATCAAGAGATTCAGAAGGCAGGTCACAGACTAGGATAAAATATTTGGAAAAGATATAGTATATTACTAAGCACTCTTAAAACTCAATACAAAAACAAAAACCCATTTAAAAAGTGGGCATATGACCTGAACAGTCCCTTCACCAAAGAAATATACAGATAGCCAATAAGTATAGAAAAAGATACTCAACATTGTATGTCATTAGGTAATTCCAAGTAAAACAAGGAGATACCACTGACACCTATTAGAATGGCCATAGTCTGGAACAGTGACAACACCAACTGCTGGTGGAAATGTGGAGTAACAGGATTTCTCATTTATTGCTGGTAGGAATGCAAAATTGTACACTCACACTGGAAGACACTTTGGAAGTTTACTAGAAAACTAAACATGCTCTTATCATACAATCCAGCAATTGGACTCTGTTATTTAACTAAATGAAGTAAAAACTTATGTCCACACAAATATCTGCATATTCTCTGACATAAACCATAGTAATGTTTTCCTAGGTCAGTCTACCAAAGCAATAGAAATGAAAGCAAAGATAAACAAAAAGAATCCAATTAAATCTAAAAGCTTTTGCACAGGAAAGGAAACCATAACTAAATGAAAAGACAACCTACAGACTGGGAGAATATATTTGCAAGTGATGCAGCTGACTAGGGCTTAACTTCCAGAGTATACAAATAACTCATACAACTCAATAATAAAAAACAAATGAACAACAACAACAACAAACCAACCGAATCAAAATATGGGCAGAGGACCTAAACAGACATTTTTCCAGTGAAGTCATACAGATAGTGATGAGACATGATGGGACATGATGAGACATGATGAGATGCTCACTGTCACAAGATAATGGATCACTTCAAACCAGTCAAAATGGCTATCATCAAAAAGTCGACAAATAATAAATGCTAGAGAGGGTGAGGAGAAAAGGGAACCCTTCTACACTGTTGGTGGGAATGTAGTCTGGTGCAGCCATTATGGAAAACAGTATGGAGATTCTTTAAAAAACTAAATTAGAGCTACCACATAATCCAGCAATCCCACTCCTGGGCATATACCCAGAAAGAAATCTAATTCAAAAAGATACATGCACCCCAATGTTCGTAGCAGCACTATATGCAATAACCAAGACATAGAAACAACCCAAATGTCCAATGACAGATGATTGGACAGAAAAGATGTGGTACATATGTACAATGGAATACTACTCAGCCATAAAAAGAAATGAAATTATGCCATTTACAGCAACATAGATGGACCTAGAGATTATCATACTAAGTGAAGTAAGTCAGATAGAGAAAGACAAATATTATATGATATCATGTATATGTGGAATCTTTAAAAATTACACAAATGAACTTATTTATGAAACACAGACAGCCTCACACATATAGAAAACAAACTTATGGTTGCCAGGGAGAAAGATGGGGTATAAATTGGAGTTTGAGATTAGCAGATAGAAACTACTATATATAAAATAGATAAACAACAAGGTCCTGCTGTATGGCACAGAGGACTATGTTCAACAGCTTGTAATAACCTATAATGAAAAATGAATCACTATGCTCCATACCAGAAACTAACACAACATTGCAAATGAACTATATATCAATTTTAAAATGCATATAAATAGGAAAGATGCTCAACATAACTAGTATTAAAGAAAATGCTAGTAAAAATGTTATATATTAACTCTTACCTATTGAACTGGTGAAAAGAATAAACAAAAAACAAAACAAACACGGAACTCTGAAATTTTATTTCTAGATGTGTTCACAGAAGAATTCTCCTAAGTATACACAAAAGATATGTGCAGGAGACCATTTATAAAAGTACCATTTGTTAGAGTAAATTAGCAGAAACAATCTAAGTGTTCTATAATAAATGAATAAATGCTTATATTTTCATACCATGGACAGTCACACAGCAGTGAAAATACTGAACAAAAACTGCATTTATCTTATATATATATATGTGTGTGTGTATATATATATCTCCTCAAAATTGAATATCCACTAAAAGAAGTGTTATGTAGCAAGAAATGTATAATAAACTGTCATAAGTATATTATACTATAAAATATGCAAAACTTTAGTATATAAGGCTTGTGGTTCTAAGAACTTACTAAAATTAGATTAAAAGATCATGAGAATTTTCAACACAAAATTTTTGTTAATGATTCCTTATGAGTGCAGTAGAAGACCAGAATGATGAAGTCTGCATAGGAGGCCCTAATTTAGATTTTTTTTTAAAGAACACTGCTAGTACACAAAGTAGTAAACAGTTTGTAAAGCAATATGGCAGCCATGAAAATGCACCTGTCAGATCTCCTGCTGCCTCAGCTGCTGAAATCTGTAATCTGACAACTGTAAGTGAATTTGTGCTAATGTGGTGCTTCCTACAGGTTGCTCCTGACAATGACTGAGCACAGCAAAGGGTAGTAAGGCAGATTGACACTTCGGAGATGTTTCACTTCCAACATGTGACTTTGTCTCCAGGAATCCCTGTCAGATTTGACAAAACTTAAAACTGCATTGTAGTCTATGTATTTCTTCTTTCCTTCCCTCCCTTTCTCTTGCACAGTGTTCAAACTGTATCATGCTCCAGCGGCACTTCTAATTTTCCCTTGCTTGTCCCACACTTTTCCTCAACACCATTTTCTCCAATTAATCTCCTGCAAGTCTAATTCGATTTAATATCCTTCTCAGAAGATTCAGATTAACACAAGCAGATATGCCAAACTATTAAAATTCAATTAATCTCTGTACTGGTACAGTGGTAAATAAGCATTCGTTATGTGAAATATGCATAATTTTATAGTTTAATTTGAACAGTATTTTGAGTAATCTATTGTTTCCTTTCTTATAATTTTCTTTGTTTTTTCCTTAGGCATTTGTTGCTTAGTAATCTGGGAAAAAAATATTAAAAAAAAAAAAACCTTCACATGTCAAAGTGAACCAAGATAAATATGCAACAGAATCATATCTTTTTGTCCTGAGTTTCAACACTCATGTGCTCTTTCCATGTATATACTACATATCTGCTGATGATATTTAGTCCATGAATTAAAAAATTGTGTGCTACACTGGAAATTGACACAATATTATAAACTGACTATAACTCAATAAAACAAAATTAAAAAAAAAATCTGAGGCAGAATCACCTCTGTCTGCTGTCAAAAAAAAAAAAAAAAAAAAAGAAGAAAACATACTTTCAAATATGTGCACTTTTGTGCCATACAACTCTCTTATCATCAGTAAGGAAACAAATATGCACATATTGTCCTCATTGTTCTCTTATATAGACATAAACCTGTCCTTTGGCAATTTCTTTTCCTAAGCAAGCTTTACTTTGCTGTTTGTTAACCACAACTTCCCCATTTCCCTCTTTCATGGGAAAACTTGATGGCAGACTCCTGGGTAGGCCTGCCAAGTTTGTCAAGGAAAAATCTTTAGCTTTTGCCAATTCTTAAACCATAATTCACATGCAAAATCAATAGCCCAATTTCATCTTTAATTGGATCCAATGATAATCTATGTTGAACTATCTCTGTTAAGAAAGCTAGCACATATTCACTGCTATCTCTAAATATTTGCTTTTGCTATTCATACTACCTGGAATGTCCTTTTCAGACTTTTATGTCAATTTGAATTTGTAAGTGTCTTCAAAATGTATTAGATTTTCAGCTTTGAAATAGTTTTCTCAATCACATTATCATTCTACATTTTTAAAGGATTAGAAGATAAATACAATCTTGAACTTTATTTGCTGCTTTATAATTGTTTTCCAGTTCTTTGATATTCCTAAGTAGTAAACATTTTTTAAAAACAAGACTACATCTCTAAAGTAATTTTTAAGCCCTATATAGTGCACAGCTAGAATTCTCAAATGCATGAATGTTTAATTAATGAGCCACAACGCTGTTACCCTGGAGAGATCTCAGAGTGAAGCATTCACCACCAGTCATTTAAAATGCCATTCACTGCTTTGGGAGTATAAATTTGAAGAGCATTATGTCAATATATATCAAAAATTTATTTGACGTTGTATTCTCTGTATTAGAGGAACACTATTCCCAGGGATTTACTTAAACAATAGTAATGTGCATGTGGGCAAGGATTTTGTTATATGGATGTTCTGCGCATCACTGTTTATAATTTGAACATTATAGTTATAAGTTCAAAAACAGGGGTGTATTAAGAAAACAATTTTATAAACATAAAGTAAAACACTATGTAGTCATTAAAATAATAATTTAGAGAATATTTAAACATGTTTAAACTTGCTAATGGTATAATTTTGAGAGGAAAAGCAAAAGAGGAACCATTATGTCTAGATACATGACTTCTTTTTTGATAAAATTTCAATAAAAATACATGCATAAAATATTATGAAGTGTATTTTAAAATAGTGCTAGTAGTTATTGGAAATTTTTGTAATTAGGTTATTTTCTTATATTTGCTCACTTATGTTTTCTATTTTTTTGCAATAAACTTGGCTAGTTTATCTAATTAAATAATTATACAACTGATAGGCATTTAAAAATAGTGAAGTCTCAAAATTGAACCTACTTTGAGCCCAGCCTTACCTAATACATTAACTGGATTTTTCTTTCTGGTTGGAGAATTAATGGGCAACGTCAGTGTGTATGTTTGTGTACTCTTTTAACTTTTCCTTTGTTAAATTTTCTGATGAATATTTATCTATTTCGTACTTTTAAAAATACTGAACATTTAAAGGAAAATTCAACTCCTCAGCTGGTATTCCAATTATTTCTTAACCAAGTGTATGTGTGAGAAGAATAGGTGAGCCACAGTCATTTTTACACTACTTAAACACATTGGTGATAAATGCATTGATATTTTTTCTCTATATAATGCATCACAGAGAGTACCTTCATAAAATAACACTGTATATATATCAGTCATGGGTGTGTTAAGGAAGAAAGTTCTTGATTATGAAGACTTTATTTTAATCAAACTGAGAGATGACTGGTTTTGCCCAGAATAACAGTTTCGTTTGACACCATTTGATTGGTGAGCAACAGATAAAGCTCAGAATTTTCAATTTCCTGTATTTGGGAATCTTGATTTATAGCTCTATAAGACGACTGCTGTCCAGCTGTGCAGGCCACTTTTCATTTGTACTTTTTTACACTTATATTCCTTTCTTTGCTTAGACTGGTCTCTACTGAGAACTCTTTTAGTATTGCAGATACCAGAAGAGGCCTATGCTCCTACAAACTTTTTTTCCCCCTCACAGAATAGAATGTGAATATAATCCATTAAAATTAATTACTTTGTTGAAAAGAATGACCTAGCTACAATCAATAGCTTTAGTTTATCCCATTTGATTAGTGACCTACTAAGGGTAATATCAGTGCCCTTGAGAGATGGCTACATATTCTGAGAAGCACTATACCAAAATATATCACTAATATTTAAAGCATGGCTTTTTAACTTGGCATTATTCACTTTCAGACAATTCTTTGTTGGGGATGGGGGTGGGGTGCTGTCCTGTGCATTGCAGGATGTTTAGCATAATTTTGAGCATTTACTCACTACATGCCAGGAGCATCTCCAGCTGTGACACCAAAGAATGTCTCCTGACACTGGCAATATCCTCTGGAGCCAAAAAAAAAAAAAAAAAAAAAAAAAAAGCCCCAGTTGAGAACCACTGACATAAATAAGAAATCATAAAAACAAACAAACAAAAACCCTACAAATTCAAGAAGGATAAATAAAGCTGAATTTTACCCTGATTCTACTATAGTAGTTACTGAAACATACTTTCTGTTTCCCCATCTGCAATTTGGATAATATTATTCATATCTACATCACAGTCTACAACCCATCTTCAATTCTTTGTGCCTCCCAGTGTGAATATTTTCATTCTCTAGTAAGATCAGGAGTTCATTTCAGGAAAAATGTGAGAAGACAAGAGTGATGGGTGGGTGGTCTCCTGAGGCTGCATACATCTGAAGTTACTTGGAGATTTGCACACCAGAATTAAGCTGTCTTTGTTTGCCTTCAAAAATTCCAAAATGAATTTTTCTTCCTTGAACCCATGAAGTCTGCAAAGTTAATTTGATGTTTAGGATTTCCTCCAGTTCAACTGAAGCTAAAGATACATGAAAACAACACTATAACTCTCTAAATTTGCTCAGAAATAGTGGGGGTGGGGGGGTTACTTTTCACCCAACTCTATGGCAAGGAGTTGAGGCTTGTTCTATGGGAAACAGGATCCTAATTAATAATCATGACCCCTTTTCAAATATAGATAATACTTTTATTTAAAGAAAAGTAAACCTTAAACAAAAATACATTTAAACATACAGTTCAGTTTAAGTTTGTCTTTTCACACCCAAATGGACTTTGAAACACTGTACAAATTTTCAAAACTTCCAGTCTCAGGGATTTCTCCTACACTGGTCATATTTGACCATGCTATGTCCTTACAGAAAAAGATTTCTCTTTGTACCATAAGCAAAAAGTTAGCATTTACTTAAAGAAATACTTTGTTTGTACTTTGTGTGAAGAGTTCACAGTTTATATTATAGTAGCAGTCAGACAGGTTTCAATAAAATGGAGACGTTGTTGATGATGAACTGATACCCCTAACTTAAATTATTACAGTGGAAAGACGGAAATTAAGTCATTCTCAAAGAATGATAAACAAGAATTAGTGGAACAGTAGCTCTTTTTTTTTCCCCTATAGATGAAGCATAAGAGTTTGAAACCTACGGATACAATGCAAGGCAAAGAGACAGCAGTGCTAAGTACAGAAGGGAGAGAGCACAGAAGAAGTTAGAGGACATATGCCTTTGTCATCATAGCAGAGACACAGAGAAAGCCCAAAGGACTTGCTGCCAAGAGTAATCTGCATAGGAAGTTAAAAATTTGTGGAATTAAAAGGTAGGATAGAAAAAAATATATATGTATATATATATGGAATGTCTTTTCTCCTGTTCTCATAGATCTTATACATCTTTCTTTTTTAAGGGTTAAAGGAAAAGTTTATCATAGCAGAGATACTCTTATATACAAACTGGTTGGCCATGCTTGGTGTGAGATCATCCCTTTGAGTTCATTAGCTATTGAGGCTTGTGAGATTTGAATCTGGAAATGTGTTTCTTTGTGGGAAATGTAATAAAAGAAAACAACAGTTGGCTGATAAGTAACACACAACAAATGCCTCTGAACTTACTTAACAGCTGGTGTTGGTTCTAATGTTGGACATTTAGTTTTATTAGAAGGAGAAATGATATTTAGACAAACTGGATTAGAAACATTGACTAAATGAGCCATAGGCATACAAAATGTAACCTGGGGCTTGTGGCTCAATGAGACTCTCAAAACAACTTCAACCAATCATTGCTGTGGACATACCTGTATGGTACAGGATATTTTTAAATCACCTCAAACAATTCCACCTTTGAAATGATATATACAGGTAGCCCAGTCCCATGGCAAATATCCGTCTCTAGCTTTCTCATATAGTTTAGTCACAATACGCTGGTTTTTGACCTCATAAAGCTATTCAAAGCGTGTTATCCTTTTTGGTTAGTCCTAAAGCATTTTCATTCTTCCATGTTAGGTTTTTCTGTTCAGTGTTATCAATTCTCTTATTGCTTATACTGCCTTTTCAGTAGAACCAAGGAAAATCTGAACCCCCGACAAATCTTTCTATCTTCTCTGAACCAAAGCACTATCCAGAGAGAAATCTATCCACATTCACAGATGGGTGCTTAAATATACTCATGGTCTCAACAGAAATTGGTAATCCTACCATTTTCATTTTTCCCCTTTTACATAGTAGATATTTCAAAAATTTCCATTCTTATCAAAACACTTTTTCACACCATACCCATCAAACTTCATTTTTTGCAGATATTTTTGCATCATATTCACAGAGAGAGTTAAGCAATGAGGTGAGTTTAACAATTTCCACCCACAACTATACAGATGAACTTACACCCACCTTACTCCTTTCCTAAGGCATAGAAAGGGTGCTCTTTCTACCCATATTCCTTTCTAATCCATTCCTCCATACTATCACAGCCCTGACTCTTATCCCATCTTGCAGTCTCTCAAAGCTCACACCATTTGCTACCTCCTCTCTTTCACTTACATGTAACCACTTCTTTATCTGCATTAAAATTGAGAAGAAAATATTTATTAATATTCAAGTGCTATCCATCTATACATTCTCCCCTACTCCACATTCAGGAATTAAACTCACTTCATTTTATATCCAACATCAGGAGCCCATGGAACACAGAAGAAATGTCCTCCTGGACACAAAAAGACAAGTGACCATGGTAAAAGAAGTGAAGGGGTAAATACATGGAACATTTATGGAAGTAAAGAAAAGAAAAGCTGGAAAGAAAAATGTCCGTGGGTGACAGTCAGGGCCAAAATTCAGTGTCCACATGTTACACCAGACTAAAGCCCCATAATTGTGGATTAAATGAGGACAAAGTTGTTTTACTTATTAGACTGCAATGACATTTTAGACAGTCATCATGGAGGCTATGCTAAATTTGAAATTTCAGTTTTGAGAAGATCTAAATTGGATGTTTCATGTAGAAAACAAGATTTATGTAACAATATTTTTATTTCATAGAACTTAGTTTAAAATATCTTCTTCATTTGCAAACTGATTTCCTTTTTTTAATTAAAAATACATAGCAAAGAAGTCAATGCCGGATTTGCCCAAGTTAGTTTAATAATGCCATTCTACACTTCCAATGTAGACTGAATTCCTAGAACTAATGCTATTAATTGTGGTCCTATAATCAGAAAAGATTTAAAATTAGGAAAAGGAACACCACTACCAGAAATACATATGTTATTTATTTCATAGCCTCCTATTTCTGTTTATGGATTCAATAACCTCTCAGTTATCTGAAAATACTAATTACAATTTTGTAGAAATTCTGTTCTGTTCCTTGTTTAATCTTTTTTACTTCCTTACCATAAGATTGAATAAAAGAGATAAAGTCTTACTGATATTTCTGATTTTTTCCTTTTTTGCATTTAACAATTATTAAAGATTTGTCTCAATACTAATGAGGAAGAAGCTTCGACATCAAGTCTTAGGCAATATTCTAATCTTTTCTGTAGGTAATTATTTTCAGGGTCAAAAAATAAACTACATGTTTATAAAGAATATTATAAAGGAACAAAGAAGAGCCTATTACTGTGTTATCAGTTATTTTCTAAAATTAATAGCTGGGTTTAGATATTTTATTTGAATTTTTCTGGTTCTGACTTTTCTCTGCCATAGTTTTTATAAATTAGAAGGTGCGTGCACTTCTGTACATATGTATATATACATACATACATACATACACACATACTCTTTCTAAAAGACTGAGTCAAGATGAACTGTTATAACATTTTCTTCAACTTAAGTTTGTTTATGTATTATTAAATAGTTAATAGTTTTCACTTTCATGTCTTATTTCAATTCAGCTAACAGTTACTGAATGCTTTATTTTAATTATTTATTGGTATTTTAACAAGAAGAATAAAGGTGAATTATAGTATATGCCTTTCTGGTAAATAAAAATACTAAAGGGAAATACACAAATAAAGAAGTAATGTGAATGAAATAATATACTACAAAACTGACTTATGCATAAAGGCTAGAAGGGGAAAGATAAATTATGTGGTGAAATCAGAAAAAGCAGATGGTCATCAAGGCTTATATTATCTAGGAAAAAACAAGAGAAGAAAAATCACTGAAACATTATTACATGAGCAAAATATCAAGATATTTTGTTCCTTTTGTCTTGGAAAGTCAAAACAAAACAAATGATGATAACAAAATTCCTAAGATGGTTTTAAATTTCAAATAGGACAGCAGTAAAGAACTATGGCAGTAAAGAATTATGACTTCCACAAGATCTAGAACAAGCCCATGTGGGTCTGCCACTCATGTAAATATCATTCATCATGTACATCATAATGGAACAGCCTTTTTAGAAGCGCACATCTAGAAAATTAATAATAAAATATAAAATCTTGTTGAATTCATTTTAATCCAAAAGAGGCCACCAGTGGGGTTTTTTTGTTTTTTTTTTTGTAGCATTGCACCATATAATTAAGGAAAATAATTTGCCAAAAAACATGCCTAAATATATGTGTGCATGCAGGCACTGGCACACGCTTTTGTGTTGGAAGGGATGCAAGGAGGCATAATATGCTGACCATTAGCATGAGGAATTTGAAAACTTGATTTAGATTATTAATGAGAAAATATATTCATGGTAATAACATTGTATTGAAGGGAAAAAAATTAAATATAAACACATAACTTGCACAAATTGGTCTTTCAGGAGTTTTTGCACCACCTCACTCAATGTGCAACATGTCATCTTGACATTTTAGTGAACTCCTTGACTCCACAAAGATGTATCTTTTTTTTTTTTTAACTTTGATTGGAGTATACTTCCCTAACTACTTTACCAATGACCTAACCATAACCCTTTTGGTGAAAAATGCATTTTTTATAAAAATAAACATAAGCCGTGAAATAAAACTTAGGCAGACTGAATTCATCATATTACATATTAAACACAAACTTTAATGCAGCAGAAAAGGAAGTAGGAAGAGCTACCGACACAGAAAAAATGTAACTGAAGTCTTATCTGAGGTTTGTTCAAACCAGCAAAACCACTCTTAAAAAAAAATATAGACCTAAAACCCATCCATACCATTCATATAACTCAGGCTTACCTCAGTGAGATGCTGAGAGATGTCTCACAGAGTAATAGAGCTAGACAGAAAATCAGATTTGTGTGTCTTTTGTACCTAGCATATTTTATCTTATTTAACCACTCTATCCCTTTGCCTGACTCCCTTTCCATAACAGTACAGTTCAGTACAACCTTGACTGACGCCAAATGGTTAAAAAAAAAAAGAATCTGAGAAATTTAACAACAACATATGTAATAGAGTTCTGTGGGTTGGGGCAATTAACTATTCTTACTTTTATAACTAAACTCCTAGAGAAATTGCTAGAATGAGCTAACATTTTTATATACCTTTTCCATCCTTAATTAAAATGTTTATTCTCTGGGAATTAAGGCAAGTGAGAGAGCTGAATTAATGAATCACTATGTTACTTAAAAGGAAAAGAAATTATAGATAGATATATAGATATGTCTATCTCCTTTTCTTTCCTTTCCAAGAATATGCTTCCTACCTGCTGTACCTGTGGAGAACACTAATTACAGCTCTTCCTTCTCTTGTCTCTTTAAGCTACGTGAGGATGATTGATTATTCTACTTTGTTCCCCTGTTCCACATTAAATCTCAGCTTGAATGGAGTAATTAAATATACAAACTGCATTGTCTGTATAATAGACATTTGTCATTCTTTTTGTCCACATGTCAGGACTGAATACTTTTTATATGTTTGAGAATTCTCCCAAAGGAAAATACAGAAATTTGCCTTTCCTGCCAGAGTACTTAGATTTGACCTAGGCTCCACAAATCAAAATCAGTGTATGAAGCTTTAATCTAGAAACTGGTCATGTGGAGCAGCAAGCAACACACAGAATTTGTTACTGCGTCATGGGTGGCTGCAACAATGTTCCACTTTCAGGGTCAGTTTGGCAGTAATTCTAGCAATTGTGCCTGGTGGCAGCATGTGCACAGCAAGCTGCAGGGTCTGTTCCTGGAACCAGCTGGGGTCAGTATGTTTCCATTGGAACAGTCTTGTAGTATCATTTGCTTGATGCTCTTGACTGTGAGTCATTACAGCCTGGTACTCAGACATTTCTTAAGATTCTGTGGCTCCATAATAGCAATTGATCAATTCATTTCCTCTAGAAACTATTTAAAGTATGTTTTTCTTGCTTCCAAACAAAAGAAACTCTGACTCATACACTCTAATACAAATTTTAAATCATATAAAATAATTAACTGTTTCAAGTTATTTGAAATAAGTGATAGAGAACTTGTACTGATAAAAACAAAGAGCAAAAGTAGCACCCCTGCCCACAAATGCAGAGAATGAGTGAATATTTTCCTTGTTATTTTGCTAGGGGAAATATATTTTTCTCATAATTCTATACTTTTGTGGGACTCTCATTTTTTACTTTGAAATTCAATATAGTTTAGGTATACAAAGGAAAAATGGTCTCCACTGGAAATATGGTTAATATATAATTGTAGGTTATGGCTTATTTTTAAAGACGTTACCTTGCTCCATACCAGCATACCTTTAATCTTTGAGGGTGATGTCTGATGAAGTTTATGAATCTATTTAATTTATATCTTATCAGAGTTTTCAATAAACTTTCCAAATGAGCTGTGAGCTTTTGCTTATAGGGTTGTTTTCCTTCTAAAAATATAATAATATGATCAGCTTTCTTTGTAAGGACTTTGTAAAGAAAACTATTTAGAAGCAATGCCCCAAGCCATTGATACTTATAGATATTATTAATAATAGTATACAGGAAGCATCTTGGTTCAGTAGAAAAAAACATTTTTAAGGTAGAAAATCTGACAGAAACATATTTCTGCTATGAAAAGGGATTAAGCTCACCCTCACCCCATGATTTAAAGAGCAATGCTGATTCTAAACTGAGAATGCAAATAATAAAAAGCAAAGACATAGTGTGCTTGAGTTAGAAGAAAGAGGGATAAAACATTAAGCAGCCAACCTAGGGATTAATAAGGCAATTTTAATACTACTGTGAGACCAGTAATTACAATCGCTGAAATGGGAAGTAGACATCTTACAGCAGATGGTGTGGGTAAAGAGTGAGATGGAACATAAGCAGAGGATCTTGACCAGGAAAGCGGAGTCTGTGAGCTACAAATGCTTAAGTCTACAGTGGTCAACACCAGTTCTAAAGAGGTAACTGGAGATGGAGATTAGAAGCTAGTGTAACTATCTCTTACATATTTTCCATATATATGTGTGTGTGTGTGTGTGTGTGTGTGTGTGAGACTTATGTGTAGTTATCTATCTATAAAACGATCATTCTCTCTACATATGTATGTATAATTGTATTGTCATTATACCTTTTGCCAGTTCCATAAAATCCCAAGAGAAAGAGCCTTTACACACGGTTACATGTTAGCTACATGGTTCATGTAAATACCCTATGACAACTTGAATCAGGATTCTGGTGCCCTAAGAGAATATTTTTCTACATTATATGAGATCTGTTTTTCCCTGGCTAGTCTTTGAAAGAAACAGCCATAAAAACTTAAAAATATTTCCAGTAAAAAGAACAAGCATAAAAAAACATGGAAGAAGCATATTTCTCAGGAAAAAGAAGTAGAAAAATCAGAATAGTAACATCAGTAGAACATACAAAGATAAATTTCATTATTCCTTTTAGTTTGAATAAAAGCACGTGTGTAAGATGTTTCACAAATGTATGTTGAGACAAAAAACAATATAACATCATCTTGAAGTGAGAGAATTCAGCAAATAATGGGATCAGTATCGCATTGCACTTTTATTGTGAGGGGAAAGTATTTGCTAATTTAAACATGAAACTTTGCCTTGACTAAACACTTAGAACAAGGATCTGTCTGTTGTCTGAGCCTGAATTCCTTCTGTGAAACAGAAGATATACAAAGTCTTGGTACATTGTTATTTCTTATGGATCCAAAGAGTTTTATTTGAATATGTAATACAAAGTTGACTTGATAACTGTGAAATTAAAAAGCATAGAAGAGACAAAATCAATTGTCCTAACATAAGGAATTTTGTTTTATATAGAGTCATTAAATAACTGCATGCTGAAGCTCTAGCCCCCAATACTTCAGATCCAATGTGACTAAAGCCCTCATAAGAAAAGAAACTTTGGGCAGACAGACAACAGGGATGTATCCACAGAGAGGAAAGGTCATAGGAAGACACAGAGAAAAGGTGACCATCTGTAAGCCAAGGAAAAAGGCCTCGGAGGAAATCAAATATGCCAACACCTTGATCTTGGACTTCTAGATTCCAGAACTGTGAGAAAAAATAAATTTCAGTTGTGTAAGCCACCCAGTCTGCAGTGTTTTGTTATGGCAGCTCTAGAAAACCAATACAGTTACAATTGGATATATTTCAGCAATGCATATTAATATATTCTGTGATTATTACATTGTATTCAATGTATTACATGAACATGATTCATTTTGGCCTATCATTGTCCATCTCTAACATATGCTAATGATCAGTACACATTAATTTTCTATAAATGTTGAAATTTTGCATGAAAACCAAAAGCCATGTCAAAAGAGCTAAAATATAAATATCATTTATACATCTCCATGTCAAAATGACTAATATCTAGTTTTCTAATTAAGGCATGTGAAATATACATTCTTGTTCAATGTTTGGTCCTAGCAAGGTACCTTTGCATGCATGGTATTTCTGTTTGAGAATTAAATTAAAATGAATAATGCAGATATTATCACGATTTTTAACATCATTCAGTATGTTTTAAACTATAAAATATCCTTTATAATGACTGAACACTTTATTTTGGACAGAGTGCAGCAGAATAACTGAATATTAAAACATGTCCATTTGATTAAAATAACTATTTGATGCTTACTGAAGGTTTTCTCTTATAATCTCCTTTTCTTGGCCTGATTTACCAGGTTCCATTCTCAGAAAGTACCTACAGAGGCAGTTACCCACACATAAGTAGTGGCAGGCTTATAACTGGGAATGTATCTTTGCCTGCTTTATTAGAAAAAAAGAGATTAGCAATCCTAGAAACATCAGATCTGCTGATAAATTTTGGTAGCCACGTTCACCAACTTTGATAAAAAATGTTTTAGTAAAGAGTGATATAGTGACAACTTTTCCCAATTCTTACCCTACCCAGACACTGAACATGAAATTCTACTCCCAGGAAACTTGGGAAATTTTGACCGTTATTGCTTCATTTTTTTTTTTTTTCCTGGTATAAAATCTTTCTTCCATCTTTCTGGGAATTCAACAGCATGAATGGTAGTTCTTTTGATGTTTTCACATAGATCCCTGAGGCTCTTTTTTTTTTTTTTTTTCCCCCTCAAACTTTTCTTATTGTCTTCTTTAGACTGAATACAATTTGTTGATCTATTCTCAAGTTCAGTAATTTTTTCCTCTTTCATCCCCATTCTGTTATTGAGTCCAGCCAGTAATTTTTAATTTTTTTAAAATTTCTACTTTGTTTTAGTTTTGATTTCTATACTGAGTAGGTCTATCTTTCCATTAATTTAATGTAGCATATTTGCAATAGCTACTTTAAAATATTTGACTGATTATACTATCTAGGTTTTCTCAGGTTCAGCATATGATTGTCTTTTCCCTTAAGAACTGGTCACATATCTCTAGCTCTTTGTATGCTAGCAATTTTGGATTGGACCCTGGATATTTTCAATGCTGTGTTGGGCAGACTCTCTTTCCTTTTAGAATCCTCAGGAGAATGATGATTTTTTTGTGTGTTTTGTTTTGTTTTGCTGGGCAGCCAACTGAGTTAGGTTCAGATAAAGTTCTGGCAGTACAATTTTCAGTTCATTTTTCAAAGCTTATGCCTCTTTGAATTTGCCCCATGCATGCATCACCCAGATGTTTATCTGAGAACTGGGCCATGCCTAAATATCTGAGAAGTTCTCAAAGACTTTGCTGTTTCTTTCTGTTCTGTTGCAAAGGTAGCTCAGGAGTGAGCCCACACCTTGTGTTGATTTCTGCATAGAATTAGAATACCTACTTTCTCTAACTCTTTCTTCTCCAGAACTCCCTCTGCAATATTCAGACTAAATAGGCCCCATTACTGTTTTTCTTCAAAAAGTAGGGTTTCTGAGTATTGTAGGCTAAATTGTGTCTCTCCCCCAAAATATGTTAAAGACCTAAACCCAGGCACTTGTGACTGAGTTTCTGCAAATGTAATAAAGATTTAAGTTAGATGATGTCCTACTGCAGTAAGATGGGCCCTTAATCTAATATGACTGGTGTCCTTGTAAGAAGAGAGGAGACACAAAGATAGACACAAACAGAGATGAGAATGCCATGTTTCTGAAGACAGAGATACACAGAGAGAAGATGGCCATCTGATAATGCAGGTAGAAACTGGTACCTATAAGCCAAGGAACACCAAGGATTGCTTGTAAACACCAGAAACTAAAAGAGGTGAGGAAGATTTCTTCCCTACAGATTCAGGAGAAACCTACAGACCTTGATTTTGGACTTCACGCCTCTAGAAATACGAGACATACTTCTATTATTATAAGCTTTGCAGTTTGTGGCACTTTGCTAAGGCATCCCTAGAAAACTAATACATTGCATTTTTATCTCTTGCAATGCTGTCCTGGAAGGCAGCTCTGGGACAGTGCCCACATTCTTGGCAGATCTAAGGGGAAAAAAATAACCTGGTAAAATCACCTTTGTACATGTATTTCCAAGTTTTGAAATCCATTTACAATCTGTCTGCTTCTGTTAAGAGTCTTGACACAATTCATTAGTATGCAACAGGCTTACACCAACATATGGATCAAGGACTCATCTTTAACTTTTAATTTCTGGAATTAAATCCATTATTCTAGCCTATTTATTTTAGATTTTATTCCCAAACCACAGCCGTTTCTGTCAGATATTTTAATCAAAAAATTTGATAGGATTACCTTCTTTGTCTTTCTTCAATTCATTTAAAAAATATGAAAAGGGGCAAGAACAGAGATCTGTAAAATATCATTAAAAATAAATCCTTTTCCTAGTTAGATGTCAATCTTAATTAGCCTTTTGGCATCAAAGCCACAGGCAACATATGAATTGATTAACTGGTGCCTCTGCTAACCCACATCAAGGATCTCATAAAATATTTTTACCAGGGATTCTTTCTAAATTCAACACGTAACATATATGGGAGTCTATTTTGCTCTACCAATAATTCTATGGAATGTACCATAAAAAGGAAATAATGCTAGTGTAGTCTAGCTTCCACTTACTATAGCAGTTCTATATTTTTGATACAATGTGATCACCATTGTTTCTGTGGTTAGGTAAATTTGGGATATTCTGGGCTAATGATAAAGAGATGATTTTTATAAATTACAGACATTCTCTGAGCCTTTTTTATGTTACTATGAAAAATATGCAAAAAAATGTATACTAGGCTGAATTTTACAAACTTTTTGACTGAAGAACTCTTTCTATGAGAATATTTACTTGTTAATATTTGGAGCAAAATTAGTGTTCTTTGAAATGTTTCAGAATTACTTAATCTTGTTAACTCCTAATGGTACCTGTTTTCTTTTTTTTTTTTTTTAATCTGCTTTTACATTTTTTTTCCCTTAGTGTTCACAAACATTTAAGGATGCTTATTTGAGTTTGTCAATATAGTTTCAAACGTAATGCCAGGTATTATGTAGTCTTCAAACTACTTTTTTTTTTAAAATTGTGGACAATTTGGCAAGATCCAGTCACGTGGAACCACTGCAGTACATAATTGCAAGGATTCGAAAAAAAGGATGCCTTAGTTCATTCAGTCCCCTGTGAACTGCTGATTCCTGTATGTCATTTGTATAGGTTGGAAGACATTGTCTCTTCGGAAACAATTCTGAGGTCTCATGACCTCTTCAAATATATTTGGATTTATTTCAACTCTTTTTCAGGTTGGAATTATACTTTCTACATAAGACATTCTTTTATTATTGTATCATTTTCCTCAACTAGCTAATTTGACTTTCTTTTTCTCCTAGAATCTCACTGCTCAAACTATTTTCTTTTTACTGTCTTTACCCTTATTCTTTTTATGATGTCACTTCTTAGGGTATATGCATTTATTCTTATGAACTATTTTCATACATAAGCTCTAAAAATCAGAGATAATCAATTAACTATCTGTGTAGGCCTAATGACTGCATAAATTCCAACTCACTGAGGTAATTTTTCTTTTCATTGTCAAAATTGTACTTTCAGAAGTTACCATAACTCTTTTTCTTTTTTTTTTTCTTCAGCCGGGGGAGGTAATTAGATTTATTTATATTTTTTTAGAGGCAGTACTGGGGATTGAACCCAGGACCTCATGCTAAAGCATGTACTCTACCACCTGAGCTACACCATCCTCCCCAGAAGTTACCATAGCTCTTAAACTTCGTATCTTTTTAAAGAAAAAAATACATCTTTATTTACTGAATGTTTTAAATATTTTGTGAGTCGCATTCTTAAAAAATTGTTGTAAATATTTGGTGCATGCATTGTCTAAATCAAAATATTTTTAGCAATTATTAAAACTTCCAGACTTACCCTAGGCCTACTGAATTAAGTTCTCCAAAGGAGAGAATCTACTGTTTGAATTTTTTAAAAAGTATTTGGGTGCTAAGTATTTAGAAACATTAATCAAGGATTACACTACATTTTTTCAGTTAATATGACCAGTAATATTAAATTGCATGGCTTCTTCCTATTTGATTTATTTCTTTTGAAAAATAATGCAAATATTTTATTCCAGTCTTGTATGCTACCCAGTATTGCCTGTAAAACTGTTCTAAAATAGTGTTCACCTTCATTTATTAAAATGTTATTCTCGTTTGCCAATTTACCATGCATTTTCTCCTCATATAATCTCTCTTACTGCTTGGATCCCCAAAGTATTTTCTTAATTCTTATGAGCTTCACATTGTACCAAACATTTACTTGTTTATTTATGTATTATCTTCCATATCACTCTATTACACTAGGTTCAAAATTCTTTAAGGATGGGAAGCATATCTTTAAAAACTCATTTTAGAATGCCAGCAACAACCGGCAAAATATTTTGTACAAAGATGCTCAATATGTTTGATACATTGAGTTGAATTTGCCTTATTTCCTGATTTTTTTTTTTTCATTTTTAGAAGGAGGTTGCCTCACTAGGGTTGTTAACTAGGGTTTTAATATCTCATTTGCATTCATGCATTTTAGTATCTCTTCCAATCTTGCATATGTGGGAATTTTTTTTTCTCCTTGACTCGTATGATGCATGCCAGAAACTTCTCTATCATTCTTGAATCATGAACTATGTGATCCTGTTTCATGATGCAAAACTTATTATTTTACTCACTTTTTATCAAAATGATGTGTCTAAAAATATTGTCATTCATGATGTCTCAACAAATTACCTTGCTAATATAAATTTGGAAAATACTAAACTGAATAAAGTTAAAATGATGTTTTTTTACTCAACAATGCTCCAAGTTCTTCAATGTATCCATAAGTAAATATAGTGTTAGTCTTTCAAATTTATTTAACCTAGGAAAAATAAAGTAAAATAAAAAGACAATCATTTTTCAATATATACATTTCCCAGAATAGTATTACTTTAATTATCATCATTTAGTATTAGTAACTTGTAAATCAGTATTCAGTAAATTAATAAATTGATTTTGGAGAAATGATAGGAGAACAAAAAAAAAAGTGAAACAAAACAAAAAATCATTAAAATATTTGCTTGGACAATACTATTTCTTGATTTAAAAACAAAACAAAACAAACATAAAAAAAAAAACAAAACAGAAAATAACCAAAAACTTCACAATGGATTCACAGGCACTATATTAGGGTTATAAATTCTGCAAAATACACACAGTATATATTTATGTTTTGGTTTGTGTATAATTATTTCTATATAAAAGGTTTTCAGTATTAATGAAAAATGAATTCATTCCTTGCCAATTCTCCCCAGGATCAACAACTCACACTTGTCAATCATAGATGATTACATATTATAAGGCAAACAATCATAATTAATTGCATTTACCAGGACCAAAACTAACATTAAGTTGATCATTTTTCCCTCATCTTCGGGACTAGAAATAATACTTTAAAAAATGTTATATCCCTAAACTTCTTACATAATGCTAAATGGACACTGAACACACAGTGGGTGATCACTTGATTCTTACTCAAATAGAGTCAACAAATCACAGATCTGCCCTGGATTTAATTTTCATACACACAGAGTTTACAAACTCCCTAGTTAAACATATGCAAAATTTTATGATTTCACATTTATAGAAAAAAAATACTAGAAATTGAGAAGTTATTTAACTTCTGTTAATAGGCATTATGCCATTATTGTGTTAAATTATTCTTGAATCAATATTTTGTGGTCTTCATTTAGTCACTGAGCTGAGTGTCCTCATCCTTCTTCCCACTGAGGATCTAATCAATCTTAAACCATTCATTATTTCCCTATCTTACCTAGCTGTATCAGCTTCTTCATGGGGAAATTCCCAGTTCTACTGTAAGTCATTCATTATAACTTGTTATTGCCTCTTGACAATGTGAGTTCATAATTGGGAATCAAATTAAGGGCTGATGATGAAATTAATAAAAATGCTACAAATATAAGGCTCCCTGCTTGGGAACATTGTAAAAAAAATAAAGCTGAATCCCTTGACAAACAGGAATATTTATCATCCATTTCCAGTACTTGAAAATGTTCTAATGTTATATAAAGATGGTACCTTCCTCAACAAATCTGACCTCAAAAGAAATGCTGTTCTGAGCCCTCTTCATCACTCTGTTAAGGCTTTAATTAAAAGGAAGATTTTTGGTTATAATTTATGCCCTACATTTCATTTATAGGTAAAAATAATGTATTGTAAGCTGTCAACTAAGGTTTAGAAAGTACAATTGATTACAATGTTTTCAATTTAGGATTTCCATGAAATGTGTTTCATATAAACAGAAACCAAATAGCATTAACTCAATGTAATATTCTTCAGAATCTAGTAGAATCTGAAACCTACTTTTATCCAATTCCCCTGTAGAATATTATATCATAAAATATTTATACCTTTTTTTACAGGATGTTTTTATGTAAAAACTCAATAAGACCAGTCCTTTCAGTAGATGAAATTAAATTGATTTTTGAAATTAATTCTTTTTCCTCACTTTAAATCATATGACACCATTTTTTACATATAACCCTATCATTCATGTTACTATGAGATTTTATTGCACTCCTTAGATATTTACAGTTTTCATATTGGTCTGAACAATTCACTATAATGCTTGTTCAATAAACTGATTAGAATGTCTCTTTATGTGAGAAGTTAAGTGACGGTCAACCGAAATTTAAAACAATAATAGTAGTAATAATGTTACAAAATCATTTTATTAGTAAAATAGTAAAAAATAGTTGAAGTTTTAATGCATGTAGATGAAGCTTCATCAGTTGACTAAGTCGACTGAATTTCATTTTTGCTCTGCCAAGTGCTATCTTCTGATAATTGTTTTTCTTAATTCTGAGCACACCTACACTGCTCTTTATTCATGCTAGTTCTTTAATTACCTTTTATGTTGTGCCCTTAAGTAATCATAGGGCTAAGCATACAACAAAAATAATTACCATGTTTGTTTAGTAGTAGCTGTCATTAATGGTGCAGAGATTATTTAGAGAGCCTGCATAACAAGAGATGCAACAACAAACACACTTGTGTCTCCACTGAACAATGGTAGGGATTGAATACTTGAACAATGAGCATCTTTATAAAGCATGACGGGAGTACATATTCTGCCTCCTTGGAGAGAGATGGATGGGTCTGGCATTGGGTTTTTTTGGTTTTTTTGGTTTTGATTTTGTTTACATTTTAATTAGGAAGGTATCCTTGTCTTTGAGTTAAACCCATAATACCAAATTTATAAATTCATCTGAAAAATTATAATAAGGTAGCCATGGTCTTGAAAATGCCAAGTATATAAAACACGTGGTTACAGATTTGTCTGAATGGAAGCTTGATGTGGTTGTTTTCATATTATGCCTATGAATTACCAAGAATTAAATTTCAAGATCAGGAAAGAATTCTAGGCCCAAGTCCTTCTTGAAATAAAATAAAATTCTCTGGCCTTTATCCATTATATAAACAGAATCTGGATCTGGATTTTTTTAGTATTTGAAATGGTGGGGTAAACTGTCACATACATTGTGGGTTGTGAAGCCTGATAGAAACATGGGATGTGGCAAATTGAGGTAGAATGGAAAAACAATTTTAGACTGAAGAAAGCGGTAGAGCAGAGTCAAGATGATAAAAATGATTAACAAAAGCTTGATTAATAGATTTCCTATAGGCTTCTTCATTCTTTCAGAACTTGACATTCTACTAGATTTCAAGAGACCTTTTAAAAATTCAACTTCATAAAAAATAATATATCTTTTTGAAGACAGGAAATATGTTTAATATCTACTGTGAAATATTCACCATTTTCAGGCAATTCAAAAACATCCAATAAATAAATATTTGATAAAAACAGTAGATTGGGATTATACTAGAATTTTAACTTCTATTTATCTCATTGATGGATGATGGCAAAATAATATATAGGAAGGGTCATAAAGAACAATCCTAAAATATTCACTGAAAGTCGCATTTTCCAGAAGAAAGGAATTGTTGAGTCTACAGTACCAATTCTAAAGCAAGCACAGGAGTTTTAAATGCAGCAATCTGGTTCTTGTATCAAGGCATGTGGCTGATTTGCATGAAGCTATAAATTGGTTAACAATTGAGACAGAGAAAGCATGTGACATCCAAGGTAAAAATCTTTAACCAAAATACTGATTTGGTTAAAAGTTAGACACTTAAAATTTGAAGGTGAGGTTTTCAGAGTAATGTACCTGGTACTCACTCCATCACTATTGATCCTGAGGGAGAAAAATCACAATAAGCAAAACAGCCAAAATGCAAGCACTCAGAGGAAGGAGACACAGCCAGAGACGTGAATTGTCCTTGAACTGGACTAGGGAACCAGCCACTGAATAATTGAGAATTGACTTCAGGTTGAATGTTGAATTTCCACTGTGTGCAGCAGCTCTGGAGCCCTTAGGCAATGATTTGATTTACATAGATTAAATCAATAAATAAAAGACAAACATAAGGAATAAATAAAAACTCATCTTCAGATAGAAATCATGCTCTTACGGTTTGTTTAGTTGAATTTTGGGGGCAAGACAAGCTGGCAAACTCTTCTGGCTTTCAAAATCAAGTATCTAAGCTACTTTCCTTAACACACACACAAAAATTAGCAAACAGTGCCAGCAATTCATTTATGTACTTAGAAACTCTTCTTCAAGCTCATTAGGAAGCATACCTTTTATCAATTTAATATGTTTGTTTTATTCCAGTTCAAATATTGTAGTGTTTTACTTGGAATTTTTTTATAAATTGTGTGACAGTAATAATTTATTCCTTCTACAGCTATTTATTTTAAATTTTATTGATAAAGTCAATTTAAAAACCAAATTGTTCTCTTTTAGTTATTTTATTAATTTTTTGATTCATGTTAGAATTTTTATTTTGCAGTTTCTTTCATGAAACTCATGACAGGAAAAAATGAAGTTATTTCAATAGGTTCCTATATTATGAAGTCCATTGCAGAATGAAAATTAAAGCTTTGAACTATAGGCTAAGTCTTCTGGACAATATATACGGCTCCTTTCAAGGCTCTTCCACTTACATTTTATAACTAATTAGCTACACGTTTAAGATCCACAGATGTTTTACCACAGTGAGGGAAGATCAGAATATGTGGATAAAAAAAGGTTGGAACATGTATAAAAGCACTGAGAATATTACTAGGCTCTTGTCTCTTTAAGGGGCAGCCTATGTTTCTATTCTTTTTTTTTTTTTAGTTTCATAAAAGACATTTGATTTATTATATTACATCTGTATAACCTTCATTGAATGCAAGGCTTTCTTTTTTATACTATCACTGTTAATACCTGACATACATTGTTTTTCTCCTTTCCTTTCTTGTATAATTTGCTATTTCTATAAAGTTAATACACGATAATAACGTACATAATTTTGTCATTTTCATTTAATATTTTGTAATACATAAATAAAATTGTAAGGACTGCCATGCAATGTAAGGAATACGATCATATATTTTTAGAAATATAAGTGGTCTTAGAAACTCTAGTTCATCCATTTTGTCTTCTAATGAAGACAATTAGGCTCATGGATTTGTAAAATTTTCATGCCTGTCCAGGTTAATAAAAGAACCAAATTTAGAATCTAGTCCTCCCAATGTTTAAGTTAAAGACATTTATAAGGTAATATCCAATTCTTTGTGAGCTGTTCTAATAGTGAAAGTCATGGGTTTGAAGGAATAATCAGAGTAGCAGTACGCTCTCCGATCTCTTATTTATCATGGCACACCTGGGGAAATGGGTGAGACTGTTCATGGTGAGAAGAAAGGCCCATGGGTTCCAGTTACCTCACAGCCCACCCTGTTATTGCAAAGACTGTAGGAACAAATAACTCAGTAGCTCTGTACTCCACTCAGCACATGAGCATGCTATGGCACAGGAGTTGAGAAGCTCTATTACACTTATAAAAGATTATAAGATAAGGTTTTAACTCAATCTAAAAGATGCTTTAGTATTTTCATTCTCTATGAATTAGGACTATTAAACTAGAAATGAAAGTTCAACAGCCTTAAGAGTTTAAATCGCTATTGAAGATTATATGAAAAGGTCCATTTGGCAAAGCATTTATTTCCTTTGTCTACCACCATTTTAAAAGGTTGTGATGTGCCAGACAAAGTTACAAAAAAGAATTAATTAGGTAAAGAGAAGAAGGAGTGCGTTACAAATGCTGCTTGAATTTTAAAGGGAGTCATGTGCATAGTTAAAGCTAGAGCTTGGGTCAGAAGATCTTAGTAGACATTTCAGGAAAGAAAACATAGGAACAAAACTTTTTAAAGCAAAAAAATGACAGACAGCATCAGACATGAGTTTTAGTAAGATGATTCTGCTACTTTGCACAGAATGAATAAAAGGAAAATTAAGTGCAGTGGCTGACTGCTTGAATTCAGGGAATACCATTGGAGTGGTAGATAAGTAGAAATATTTGACAGATATTTTGGAGGTAGGTGAGATGTAGAAAAAAGGGGAGAGAAAAAAGCCAAAGGTGGATGCTATAAAATCAAATTTTTACAAGCAGGAGGAGAAGTTAGGGGACACTCGTTAATTTGGAGAGAGAAACTGATGAACTAATCGTACATAATTATTTTGAATCAATTTGGGAACTACTAACCAAACATAGTAAGTAGCCAGACGTAGACAGAGGAAAGAGGTGAAGGCCTAAGCTGAAGTTTTGTAGTCACTGAAATGAGATCACTCAGGGAGAACGTTAGAAGGTAAAGATAAGTTATAAAGAAGAGTGATGAAAAAACATAATGGAATGGGTCAATAAAACAACCTACAAAGAAATCTGAGAAGGAGAAGTCACAGAGTTCATAGAAAAATCAAAAGAAAGAAAAGCTTTTAAGAAATAGAATGGGTTCTACTAATCACTCGTTAGCCTATACTGAGTCATTAGATCCCAGTTTAGACTATGAGAAAAAAGTTACAAAAACTGTGATTGCTTAACATTTACTGTGCAATTTCTAAGTGCCAGGCACTGAGCAAAATTTTTGAAACACATTATTTTAATTACCCCCCCAAAGCATAAAGAATACACACAAAAATATTACTCCCATTTTACAGTCAAGGAGACTTACAACCATAAGAATAAATAATTTACTCAAAGCCCAAAGAGTAGAAATGTCTATCCAGAGTTGTCTGATCCCAAACTCTTTGCTTCTAACTGCTTTGCAGGTATTTATCCAAGTATGAATTTTAAAAAATTTGCATCAGAATCACCTTGGTACATGCTAGTAAATAAAAAAAAAAAATAGTAAATTTCTGGGTGCCAATTGAGAACTATGGAGAATCCAAATCTCTGGGGGATGACATTTTAATAAGCAGCACAAGTGATTCTTAAAGTTTGAGAAACACTGTAAAATGCTAATAACAGTATTTCTTAAAGAGTGTTCTGCAAGTCACTGATGTCCCTGGTGATGTAATTAAATAGCCCTTTGACAATTTTGTAAATGCAGAGGAAAAATTATTAATAGAAGTTTGAATAATTTGCTTCATACATTTGAAAACAATGGCTAATTGTGATTTTAACAGAGTTCCATATTTTTATATTTGTTATATTTTTAAATTATGTGCATAAATTTTAAGAACTGTGTCAGTATCTTTCAGTAAAAACATATTTATGTCATTCGTATTTGTTTACATTTCTATCATTTGAAATGATCACTGCTTCTTTTGTTTTGAATTATGTTACTTGCAAAAGGTAGGATGAATTAATCTCTGAATATCCTGATTTTACACAAGCGATGAAAATAATATACAATAAGGAGTTGTGAAAATGGCTATCTAAAAACTGGATTTATTGTTATTTACCTCTATCACTTTTTAAAAATAATTTTCTATTATGAAACAAAATCAATACAGGTTTCTCTTCATCTTCGTTCGTAAACTGAAATTTCCTGCAAGTATTTTAAGGAGGAACAGAAAATTTTGTCACTAAATGATGGGGATAGCAACTTGAAGAGAGATATTGTAAGTCTGCATGCATCACAGTCAAAAGATTTATAAGCATAGCATTACCAACAGAAGAAAATCTTGCTAGTATATGAAAAGGTTACACATGAACACTAGTTTTATTTTATTTAATTTTTTGTCAAGAGCAATTGGAGTTGAACTGTGGTAAAAATGTTTAATCAAAAAATCTGTCTTTTTCTTTTACTTGATGGCGTTACTGACACATCAAGATAAAAATGGATGAGACATTGTTATGCAATCTTATAAACCATACACAAATCCTGGAACCAAAGAGGAAGAAATATTTTCAGAGCTGACCTTGAGAACAACAACAACAAAAAAAAGATGTCAGGAATCCATTCACTGCTATCTTCCCAGAGGGAACATTCAGCTTTTCAGATTTTGCATGTAACAGTTTCATTGATTTGGCATTGACAAGTGATTGACTGATCATTGAGAGTTGTCTTGAATGAGACGCTTTCAGTATATTTCAGATCGATTTTCAGTTGGGATATCCAGGCATATCTGACAACGTGACCCAACATTACTAACCTCCTTAGAAGCCAGTGATTTTAGGCAAAAAAATTTAAAAAAACAAAACTAATCATGTAAGGACTCTAATGTTTGGCTTATCACCACTAAAATATTACCTATCCTACTGGCATAAAGTAATCAAACTCAGGTCTGATCTAGAATGTGTTCAATGAAGATTTATAGTCAGACATATCAGAGACTGCTAATCAAATACAGTAAAGATAAGGATTATCAAGTGTTTATAATAAAAAATGATATTTATGGCTGGGACTAAATAAACAAAGAACAGAGCACATCCCCTTGATATAAATAATTCTTTACACACAGTACTAAAACAAGGTTCTAAATAAGTCATTCAAAATATAAAAATACAGAGATGACATCACAGCTCAAATAGTAGTACCAACCTGTAAAAGACTAGAGTTGTAATACAAGACCTATTTATCAAACAAGAAAGTAATAATATTATAAATTCAATGGTCTGAAAAAAGTAGGAAAAAAAAGAACCTGGAACTCTGAAAATTATCAGGGTAAGCAAACCTTCAAGATAAACAGGGATATTGGAAAAGTTATCTAAAGTAACATCCCTGTATGGTGTATTTCATTATGGGGTCATAATTCTTACCCAAAATTTCTAAAATTCATTATTGGTGAAAACAGTAACTTCAGACATATGTTCTATTTCAAAATTTTTAAAAATTCAAATAAAAGTCTAGTAAAAAGCAAAATGTTATCTTTGAGAAGACCACACATTAAAAAACATGTTTCTTTCTTTTTTGTTGCTTGGAGTGATAGACTCATGTACAATATATAGTAGCATGTGCATCTGATAGGCATTGAAGCTCTAGGGTATATATAATGATAATATTTATATATTTACATATTAATTATATATGCTAACCATTTAGTATATAATATTACAAATAAAAGTCAAACTTCATTAGACTTTCACTATATGTTACTTATATTAGTGATTAAAGCATGTATTATATACATAAAAAGTTGAACTAATGAACCTTAGAAATAAAATAATTTTATAGTAAAAGAAGCCTTTTACACATTGGGGTCTTTTGAGGATTTTTTGCTTCTTTAAGCTGTTTCTTGGTGCATAAATGTTTTGAATGACTTAACTAAATATTTACATGTAGAATTTATCAGATTCTTTTTAAATGCTGTCTGTGAAAGTTAAAAGTGCAACTATAAGAGGAAGACCACTGGAATTGAATTGTAAATTACAGCCAATGTGGGATTCTGGAACTGGGAATATTTTATATCCATCAGGACATCATATTTCAAGGAAAACAAATCTCTTCTGTTATCTAGGTCTTAAATCTCAACTCTCTACACATCCCCACTTGTAGGTCAGTATTTCTATAGAAAAATGACACAACAGTGTTCACTGGTCTCACTTTGAAATTCATAATCCTGACTCATATGAACACTCAGCACTGTCAGCAGCCCACATAAATATTTTCCTGGTGGGCTTTCCTGCCCAATCCCTGAGAAGGCTATTCCATACTACTTACTCCTTACCAAATTTCCAGTCCTCCATTAATTCTCTCAATTAATGAATCTGCCTTTTATTTCACTGAAAAAAATTTAGGAAATTGAAGAAAAGACCTTGTCAGCTCACAACCAAACCAATTGACAACCTATATTTGTACCTCAGCATTTTTCCTTTGCTCCTGTGACTTTGCTCCAAGTTTCAATTTATTTGATTTCTAGATTCTATTTCTTCTAGAACACTCAATATACTGGTTATGGCAATTACATTGTTTCTTTTCTATACCATCAATTTTTAGGTCTTCAGAGTCATTCCCACCAGCATACGATGTATTTCATTTTTAGGTCTTGCCTATTTATAAGCCAACTAAAAGGATCTCTCCTGACCATATTCTTACTTTGAAAATTGTATCATCCCCTTACAAGCAAAACATACAAAAAAGAAATCAAGCTATATACAGTCAATATCTCAACTTTCTCGTAGTCTCTAATCTTCACATTTTATCTTCTCCAAATGCTCCATTTTTGATCTGTATCTAACCCTACCTCTAAGCAGCAGAACACACAGTCGACCACTCCCTATTTTTTGAGGTATTTGTGGGTCATAGTTAGCATAACTACATACTACTCCGGTTTTCTTCCTATTGCAAAGTTCTCCTTCTCATTCTCCATTATTTTTCTTTTTTTGCATATGATCAAATTCTAAATATTGGCAGGTTTCAAGACTCTGCCCTGGAATTTCTATTTATCTCTATATCATATTCAGAAACAGAGAGAAGGACAGTGAGGTAGGATAACACATTCATCAGTCAAGCTTGAAATGATGCTTTTATAACTTTTTTTTAATTGCAGAGAAACAAGAATGATCATTTTGTATTCAAAATCTCTAATAACTTTATACTTAACCTGGGGTAAAATAGAAACCCCTCACAAACTCCACTTAAGGCTTATGGTTCATGCCTTTCCTATGTCTCCAACTTTACATCACATTATTTGTGTTTACTGTCTTTGTCAGGCATGAACCTTCTTCAGGTCTTCACAAGCCTGACCTCTTTTGAACATTCAGATACTAGCTCAGTCTCCTCTCCTTAGTAGGAATTAACAGACTACTCTATTGAAGATTCCTACTTCTTTTCACCCGCCATCATTGCCCTTTATTATATCCATCTACTCTCTCTTAGGACTTATTTCTATTGAGATGATCTTGATTATTTGCTTACCTTCTTTCATAAGCTTATCTGTCTCTGTTGCCAGTGTTTAAAAAATGACTGGTAAAGCCTCTGACACATAACAGTGATCAATATATAGCTGTTCAATAAATGATAGCTTGAAAATTCTAAAATATTAATGTTAAAACATGTTGGAAATAATGTTAAGTTTTAATAAAGTGAGCAACACTTTTAAGGGTAAGAAAATAAAAACTAATATGGTTTACACTTTTTAAAAAATTCTTAAGGGCATGATTATAATAAAATCTCTCCTCTTCACTCTTTCTCTGTATAACAGAATTTTGAGGGTTCCATCCCAAAAACATTTCCTCAAGTTCATTTGCCTAAAGGGAAATTTGGGGTACTGCACATATTGTCTTGCAGGTTAGAAAACTGGTCTGTGACAGGTAACTCCACACATAGTAGAGACAGAAGATTAGGATGACTTACACTGAAAAGGGTCTTGAAAGCAAATTTGATATAAAATAATTAAGAATCATTATAGGTTTTGAACAGCAGAACAACATGAAAAGTATTAAGTGAGAATGTTACATCAAGCATAAGCTGAGAAATGAACTGGAGGGAAATCTATATGGAAAATCTCTGTATTGTGTATAAGTGCACAGAAAAGTCTATAAATACATTAAATAGGAAATTAACTAAGGACATGGAAAAAGTAGGCTAAATTTTAAAATGGACATAAAATTTTGGGACCTACTGATAAATTGAATGCAGATGAGGATGAGGACAAAGAGAATGAGAAGTTTTAGTTTTGAACCTGGGCAACTAGAGAAGAATCACACCAGTGGCTGTGAGATGGGAGAAGGGCAATATCCAGGAATAATGATATCTTATGGGAGATATGACAGACTCAGTTTTCAGTGTCAATGTTACATTTGACAGTGCATTAAAATTAAACTAACATCATGTCTGAAGCAGAATATAAACAGTGGAGTTATAAATAAAGAAGGATGAAGCCTTTTTCCCTTTCCATATCCCTCCTGGCAAGTTCAAACTCTGGCTGCCCATTATCCTTACCTTCCTTTTGAATCACACCATTTTTTTTTTCATTATTGGACATCAGTTATGTGCTAAGTACTCTCAGATGCTCTTAAAATTTACTTAAGTCACTAAAAACACCACTCTCCCTATAATTATATTACAGCAAGCGAGAATATGGTAATGAAGTAGCTGCTGCACTCAGCCACTGCTTCCTTTCTCGTCAAACAGTTGTAGGTTTGGGGTCTATTACACTCCAAACAGCCTCGCTTTCCTTTAAAACATGATTTTATTTTTAATAGAATTTGGTAATCCCTCTCCTCCCCAACTTCTTGCCACCAAAATCTGAAGCATTCCCTAAATCAGTGTGTTTCACAGGCATGCGTATTAAATTGCCATTAAAAAAACAAAACAGGAAAATGATCTTGCTTTAGATGTTTTTTTGTTTTAAATGGTTGGGATTTGGACTCAGTTATTTTTGTTTTAAAAAGTTAAGTAGGTATTAAGTCCACCTCCATCCATATGTGGGCAAACACACACACATACACACACACATTATAACTATGGAGAAATACTTTTTTCATACAGCTACAAAGTTATTGACTTTAGAAAAGAATTGAGGAATATAAAGTGTCACACTGCAGAGTATATTTACCCTAGAGATTCTGTTGGAAATTTAGTACACAGAGCAAAAAATTGAATCATACTTGAAAATCCCTCAGAGAAGCCATGTTTGATACCCACACAGACATTTTTTTTTTCCCTTTATTGTTGTATCTAATCACCATTTTTAATTTGGCAATGCCATGTGATAGTTGTCTCACATTTAGGTATTTATCTAAAATCCATTTTAAATTATTCAACATCTCATGCATAATAAATACAAACTTATAACAACCAATAAAATAAATGCCCATCTGCACAGATGGTTTCTCTGCATGATCTGCTCTGTACCCTGTGATTCATGATTTACACGCCCTAGAGAAAAGAGCTTTTTATAAACACTGGATTAACACCATAATTACACTTAATTTGGAGAACTGCTGACATTAAGGAGGTGGAAGACAACTATGACAATGGATAAACAGGAGAACCATAGATCCCATCTCAATCACTGGAGTATAAATTCAATGAATGAAGCGTCCCATAGAGTCTATGACACTATATGCATTATTCTCTTTTTTCCTTCTCTTTTTGAAGAATAACTGGTTGAATTCACATTATCTCCCTGCTTCTAATCGTGATGTTCCTTTTCTCCAAAATCCTGCTGTGTGTATTACACAACTTGTTACAATCTATATCTTAAAAGACCAATCACAAATTAGGGGATCAAATAAGAAAAGTGCTTAGAGTTTTAATAGAATATTAGGACTAGAGAGAGAAATGGAACTGCTGAGTCAGGGAAGTTGTAAAATTGCTGATTCAAGCAATGAGGGGGTTATTTTTGTAAATCACTTCCTGTACATGACATAGTATATAGAAAGAGAAAGACACATTCAGTCCATGTTCTACTGTAAGGATGGTTATGGGACCACTATATCACTCCTGCCTTCCCTCCTCTTTCCACTTATTGACTTGTTGATCCTATGATGCTCCTTATGTTAATGTCTGAATATTACTGGATTCCTGACCTCCAGTAGTTTTCAGTCTGGTCAGGGAATACAACACTGAAAAAAAAAATGATTACACTTAAATGTGGAAAGTGAGAATTGCTCTGAGGATAAGGATATTAGAGACCACTTGACCAACAGAGGTGACTCTCCTTGTGAGATCTGACACTTGTAAAGCCAAGAGAGAGGATGATGATTTAATATCAAGGGCTGGCTAAAATTAGTGGTAAAAAATAATCATTCTAGGGATTTGGTAGTTGATATTTCCCCTGGTATCAGATTCCTCTTAGAAAGAATTATCTTTGTTTATAAAACAAAAATACTGTGTATGAAAAGATAGGTTCCAGATCAAAGACTGGAACTTCACAGGACACTGAAAACTACAAGAGGGCTTACGTTCCTCTCTGATTAAACAGAACTTGTTGAGAAATTATTTATTTTTTCTTTTTTGGTTTGTTTTTATCTGATAATATAGGAAGAAGAGAAAGAAAGTAGTGTGGCAGGTGATGGAGGAATATGAAAAGATAGGAGACCAAATTTTGTCTTTTTAAAAGTTGGGGTATGAAGCACTCAATTTTAATTTAATTGTGTTGCTGCAAGTCATAGGCTTCAAAATGGACTAACAGTGTTCTAAGTTCACAAAGGCCATAAGCAAGCATTTTGTCTTTTGTAAGCAAACAAACGTCCAGGGACAGAAGCAGCAGTTGCAGGATAATGAGATCTCCATACACTTAACTCAACCAGTGGAGGGAGGAACTCGGCCAGAGGTGACATGAGAACACAAATCTGAGAATTTACATTGTATTTTACACAGGCTATGGTACTGAGTTTGAATTCATCTTCTCTAGATATTAAATGGTAAGAGTGACTCCCAACTTGCATCTGACGTTGTTACTTTCCTTTTGATCATGGCAAAGTCATTTAGGGTAACATCTTTAACCTTACGAAATGAAAATGTTAATGTAAGCAATCTCAACATTTGCCTCGATATTATTGTCCCCCTAACTACCTTTTCTTGTATTTCATGTCTAAACTTTGGAAGCAGGAGAATACAATGACTGCATTCACCTAGTCACTGCCTGTCTACATGTCCTGTAGGTGCCAGCCTCTTTGATTGATGCTAGGAAAGCCTGAGGCATTCCCCTGGCCTGGTCTGTGTTACTTCTAGGGAACAGCCACAGACATTTCCCTCAGACCTAGAATTCTGCCTTTATTAGGGTTGAGGGAGGAGAGTCTGAGGTTTCAGGTTCACTCTTTTTAGCTAATTCAAAGCACAAGATTTGAAATCAGAACATGGGAAGAGAGCTGCCAGGTTACTCAAGCAGTCAGTTATCTGAATTACCCAGGGCTATCAGTGGGAAGGGATAGACGGGATTTCAAAATTGTAGAATAGATAAACAAGATTATACTGTATAGCACAGGGAAATATACACAAGATCTTATGGTAGCTCACAGAGAAAAAAATATGACAATGAAGATATATATGTTCATGTATAACTGAAAAATTGTGCTCTACACAGGAATTTGACACAACATTGTAAAATGATTATAAATCAATAAAAAAATGTTAAAAAAAAAAAAAGGAAGAGGGAACTTTATGGGTTGGGAGTGGCCTGATTTCTCCTCTGGTTGTTTTGTTAGTAGCTGTCATACAGCTAGCAATACGTTTATTTGAGATGGGCATCTTTGAAATGGATGCCTCTGCAATCAAAAGCTTCAATGTCAGGCATTTACACTACACTGTCCTTAATTCTTTAGTTTCTCTTATACCATTTTAACTGTTCTCACAAAAGTAAACAATATCGTGCTAATTAACCAAATATACCAACCTATATTTCATGGCTCTGAAACCCTTCTGGATAAAGTAAAATATATACAATTTAGCCTTCATGACCTCAATAATCTGGCTGCAAACCATCTTACTTCTGATGGATCTCCTACATGAATGATCTGTTCCAGACACATTTTATGCTCACTACTGGCCAAATATATCTTTCCATTCCTTCGTTGTCTAGGCAGTTTTTTGAAATTGCTTTGCCTTCCTTTTACCAGTATTCCTGCAAATATGTTCTCTTTATTCCAAATAACCAAATGTTCTCTGATCTTTGAGGACAGATCCAAACTATATTGTCAGGAATCAAGAAATATCCCCTTCTAACAGTCTTCGGTTCTTATGACTGGACTAATAGTAAACTTGACACAGGTCAGATTAACAGGAGAAAAAGAAACAAATTTAATTCATTCATGTACACGGAAGTCCAATAGAAATGGGACCGAAAAAGTGGCCAAAACTGACAGCTTTTATACTTTGCAGACAAACAATGAATTTGTGAGGAATTTACAGAACAAAAAGCAACTTAGGTTTTGGGTGCTTAATTAGTGAATAAACAAAACAGAATGTGGGCTTCGGCTAGTAAATTAAAGCAGTAACAAGATTTGTTATGCAGGCTTCTTAGCTTTGAATTCCCGATCTCAGGCAATCAGGGTGTCTTTCTACCTCCAGATGCAGGGGGCACCTTTCACATGGCAAATTTATTTCCCGCTTTCAGGGGGAAAGAGAAGGAAGGGTCAGAGTTTCCTTCTTGCATCCGCTGCTTCTCAAACTCAATTCAAAATAATCAATACACCATTGTGGCATATTGTGAGGCTGCCTGCCCTAATCCCCAACAATATATTGTACAATATTTATATAATTATCATTTTTGAAACTGGAGCATTAAGATCCTGACTACTTGTATCCTTTCACTGCATCTATCATATAAAAATAATATTTACTATAAATATTAATTGATTTTATAAACATTTTTGATAATTTAATGTAAGTGAATTTGAGTGAATTTAGAAGTACTATATTACACAGTTTTTTAATCTCAGCAACCATCACCAAATACTTTTATGGAACATTGAACCAGACATAGAAGAGAATTTAGAATTAAAAAAAGTTATCCTCTCAAATAATAATCTATCCAAAACAAATATAAACATTCCCAACAATTACCAATGACAAAAATTTTTAAACAATGATGCATTCTGCATATGGTAATTAGGAAACATAAAGTGTTTTAGTTTTTACTCTGCAAACATTTTCTCACTAAAAAAGATTATTAAAAACGTATATTTCTATGATGTTGAATAGTTTGTTCACAAACGTATTTAGCGTCATAGCCTACTCTTTCTTATGGAGAATACTTTACTCTTTTATACTATCTTTTGACCACTTATAATTTTTCCAGTATTTTGATGCTACCACAGCATTTTGATATCTTAGAAGATCTCTAACTTGTAAAATAAATTCATATCATATTAGTAAATGTTAAGTGGAATAAAATTCAAAATGTATGACTGATGGGTATGTAAAAAGTATTCTCCTTGCAATCCTCACCTTATGGTATCTGAAAAATTAACTAATTGGGCTATAAATTAGACCATCAGTAAAGTCATATGACATGAAAATTTTAAGCACCAAGCTTCATGTTAATCTCCTGTCATATCTGAGATAATAGGGAAATCATTACTAATAAAATCTGATCTTTCAGCAAAACATCATTACTGATTTTCTCATTTAATATCGCTTAACCACTATTTACAACAATCATCATAGTTTCCTCTGATTAAACATCAAATCTATACCTTAAAATATCTTAAAATGTGATCTTTTAAGAAATGACTATTTTCTTTTCTGGTTCATTACTTTTTTTTAACAGTTTATAAGGAAAATGTATTTTTTTAACTTTTCCATTTTTATTGAAGTATAGGCAGTTTACAATGTTGTGTCAATTTCTAGTGTACAACATAATATTTTATTCAACATAAACATATATATTCCTTTTCATATTCTTTTTCATAATAGGTTACTACAAGATATTGAATATAGTGCCCTGTGCTATACAGTGTAAACTTGTTATCTATTTTATATATAGTAGTTAGTATCTGCAAATCTCGAACTACAAATTTATCCCTTCCCACTCCCTTCCCCCTCTGGTAACCGTAAGTTTGTTTTCTATGTAGTGAGTCTGTTTCTGTTTTATAAATAAGTTCCTTTGTGTCTTTTTTTTTTTTAGATTCCACATATGTCATATATAGTCATGTTTTGATCCTTTATATATTGAGTCCAAAGGAAATTCAGTGTTCAAAAATAAAGTTTCTATGTAATAAAGATATAACAATTACATCGATCATTGGTTTTAATTATGTTTTTCTTTAAATAGCATTTTGGAAAAGATTTTCCTCCTTAGGTAATTCTTCACTTTAACAGGTTTGTGTAGTCATTCCAATCTGATATTGGCAATGGCTGATTCAAAGAAAAGTACTGGAAGAATAAATGTATTAGTTTTACTTAACAATGATACTAGAAAAAATAATTATAATGGAGAGAAACCAACAATATAAAATATCATATATACCTAGTTATTTGCATTGTGTATTACAATGCAAGTTCATCTAATGTTTCAATAATTTTATTTTATGGAAAGTTGTATCTTTCCAGTTTAGTATTCCTATACATAAATTATGAAACGTTGATTATCAATATATCCATGCATTTTAAGAGATCTCTGGTTACGCTGTTTTAAACTAATGACACAGTCTTGAAAACTGTAGCATTAATGCTAAAGATCTGTCTGTATTCTATTATATTGTCTTATTTTTTAGTACTTCACAATTTGGATTATGAAGAATGCTCTTCAGGCACAATCTAGGCAAAATAACATTAGCTTTAGGAACACATTTATTTTAAAAAAGTAAATTTAGAAGTCAATTTTTTGAGTTAATTTTTTTGTTAATCATTTGGATTATGTAATTACAACAGGTATACATTTACTCTTGTATTACTAAATATACCTCCATCTGAAGCACAAATGGAAGTGTCACTTATTGGAGACAACAGCACAAAAGACCACTTTTGATTTTCATTTCAGTGGTTTGTGACCTTGGGCAAACCACAGCAAGATTCAGCTTGTCATGTAAGGAAAGGAAACTGTGCCCTGCTTCCTAGCCTGACTCACGACAATACTGAGTGGAATGATACAAATCTATAAAAGATGGGCTATCACTCTTCTCCTGAGAGTGTCACTAGACCTTCCACTTTGCACATCTCTTTTAGAGCTACTCTTGAAGGAGAATCTTTTGGAATACAAAAATAAAACTGAAGTATCCTATATACTCTTGTTCCCATTACTTCCTTGTCTGGAAGCTGCACTGATTCTCTCCCATCTATAGCAAGTGATTTAAAGTCCTTAAGCAACAATCTTCTAAGTGATTAGCAAAGTACCTTGCATCCTTTTATAAAGATTTGCATGTACTTCCAAGTTATAATCAGACTCGTGAGATAAAGTGGTTCATCTTTGTTCATCTCCTTCCTCTACATTAAGTTTTTATTTCTAGGCAACCAGTCCAATATTTCTTTTAATCAGCAAGTATTTACTGGGACTTATATGTTTAGACCTATGAAGGCATTAAAGAGGATACGAAGATATTTAAGAAGGGCCCTTATGCTTAAAATCTTAGTTGGTAAAATGAGATTTAAATACATAAAGCCATTATATGACAATGTAAATAAATTCTAAGCTATCATAGATATGATAAGACATGAGTTGAGCTCATAAATAAATAAAATTTGCATAAAGAGTAAGGAAGAAGAGAGCATTCTAAACATTAAGAATAGCAAAGTGTGCTCAGGGTACATGACGACAATAAAAGAGAGAGAACTTGCCTGACTGGGGCTAATACCGAGAGAATAGGCAGAA
This sequence comes from Camelus bactrianus, assembly GCF_048773025.1. Lineage (NCBI taxonomy): Eukaryota > Metazoa > Chordata > Mammalia > Artiodactyla > Camelidae > Camelus > Camelus bactrianus. The sequence goes on from NC_133539.1 coordinate 43,753,780, forward strand.
TTTGATAAAGAAGACCTGAGCTCTAGTTACATATATATTTTACCTTCCTTACATATATATAAAAAATTACATATTTACTAATACAATAGTTACATATGTATTTTAAACACTGCATTGCCTCAGAATAATACAACTTTCTGATGATAATCCTACACTCTTTACTCTAAAGTTTTTGTCCTATAATCAAAATTTTTATCACACAACCCTTTAGTTCAAAATACTCCTTTGGTTTCCTGCTACATCTTTGTTTAAGCTCCTCCAAATACAATCCCTTCCTTATGAATTAGATGACCTAGCAGGCTCTCAACTGGAAATGTACCAAACTGAACTCACCCTTAACATCACTCATGATCTCTTTCCTCTTATTGCCTTCCCTATATAAAGAATTACATCACCATTCCCAATGTTACCCAAGCTAGAAATTGAGAAGTTTGCTCATTTAGGCTCTTATCTTTATTTATTCAAATTTCAATTGTTTTTCAGGTCTTTCTCATTCTATTTGCTAAATATTTTCTAGATTATCTCTATGTTTTTGTTTGTACATTTGTTTGTTTAACCTGTTACTTTTTTTTCTGACCCTCATCAATTATTACCAGGATTCTATTTAAAAATATTCAATTATTACTTTACTGTTTTCACATTAAAACAACCAGCATAATATATAGTTCCTTTGGATCCCCTCTCAGCCCTCTTTTTCAGCTTCTCCCATAGCTTTCTTCCTCCTTAATAACCTTAAACCAGCTATTCAGAATTAATATCATGTTCTATAATGAGCCAGGCTCTTTACAGATTTGTGGATTTGCCTGAGCCACTGTTATATCTGACAGCTTAATTCCCCTCTCTTCAATTTGTAAACAACTCTGGTCCTTCAAGACGCTGCTTAAATATTTACCCTCTCAAAGCCTTTTGTGTACCTGAGTTGGGTTCATCTACCTAGATTATTAGATTATATAGTAACCTTATTATAGCAATTTCAACCTTGTGCCAAACTAAAATAATGTAGTTATTTGTTGCCCCTACATTCTTCAAGTTTGAGTTCAAGGACTCACTTTATCTTATTTTTCTGGTAGAAACATGACATCTATCTGCTACATAGTAAATGTTCAATATCTGTTCCTTAAATAAGAAAACTTTATTCAGTTTTACTAAAATTTCTACAAGAGAAAAAGAAAAAAAAAAGGAGGAAGTAGGGAGTGGGTACTCAATCAGAATGAGAAAAAAACTCTGTTTAATGCGCCAAGACTCCATGCTATTGGACAATCCACTCTATGGAAGAAGAGAATGTCTCTGAAATTAGAAACTGTATATGCTAATCCAATGAAAGGCTGATCAAAAAGAACAAGTTCATTGTATCAGAGGAGTTCAAGCAAAAGTTTACTATCTGCTAGCTTTTAGAAAGATAATTCATGCTTCATACAAGACTTCAATTTTATTTTTGAACTTCAACTCTTTTTCGAATTTCACATCTCAATCAAATTCAAGAAATATTTTTGAGTTCTATCATGTGTCATGCACTTTGTTATTCTATGAAATGTCCAACATACCTATTAGGTTGTCAGATTCCAGACTCAATATTTTAGTTGCCAGGCTGGAAGGTCAGCATAAGTTTAAGGGAAAGAACTTCAAGGAGCAGATGTTAAGACAGTGATTTCCAAACACGAAACTCAAAATAAAGAAACATGGTAATCATTACCTTCAGGGAGGAATATCAGGATTTTTATATTGGACTCTACAAAACATGTACAGTTAGCATTTTAAAACCACTCCAGACAGTTTTATGTACATACTCTATGAAATGGATGCTTAGAAGTGAAAGAAGTGTTGGAACAGGCAGACAGCCCTGCTTGTTTTATGAAAGAGGCTTTGAACACAAGGAATCAGTCAAACAAAACCTAACCATGCTTACAATAAAAAAAAAATGTTTTGCACTTTAAACAACTACTTTGCATTTTCATCATTTGCATGAATATCCCAATTCCTTTGTCAGCCTGGGACATAGGTTGAAAGAAAGCCATCCTTCCCCCCATTCTAAAGGAGCAATTATTTTGAGGATATTTTTATTGTCTTTATTATATAAAATATTATAGTTTCCTTTAAAACTGCATAGCATGCCTCATCGGAAGATAACTATAAGGCCCCCTGCAATAAATATATTATTATAGTTTGTATCAGTAAACCTGGGGATTGCTGATTTTTCATACTCATAGAGTTAATAGTAATTGTTCTTTAAGGTAGTTAAAATGAAGTAATTAACAGTTTCTCAGTATTGACTGGCATTTGCTTGTGAGTCTAAGGTGCATAAATAGCGAGGCAATCATTAATTGATTTACCCATTTCAGAATCAAATGGTTTTCCTTTGAATTATTTATAAGAAAAACAAATTAAACAAGTGAAGTTAAAATGACAAAAAGCATAGTATACTGCATATACATTGGTAGCTGTTCCATTTTGATACTGACCTGCCAGTACCCCAAATTGATTTCTCCTTACATGTGACACCAGGAAAGACAACTTTAAATACTATCTCCACTCAAAAGTCCAAGGGAATTTTTTCTAAATAACTACTGTACAAAGTTGCACGAACAAGTTAAAGAGATACACTTATGACATAAAGGCTATATGGTTTCCTATGTATTAATTAGATAAACAGAAAACTTGTCATGGGTACCCAGAGATTTCCCAGTCTAAACTAGATACTAAGAGGTACATAGGAATGTTGAATGACTTCTCCAAATTTGTAAATTCCTTAGTAAATAGAAAAAGATGATAATATACTGTTTTTGTTGTTAAGATAAGAATATCCATATACTTTCACTAATATTCATTTTTCCACATCCATAAAACTTATAATTCTCATAATAGAGCTATCCATCTTTCTTAATCCTTTACTAAGATTGACTTGACGAATTCAGCAGTGATATATGTTTTAGGTTGCTCCAATTCACTAATTTTTCCAGACAATAACTAATGAATTTTGAACTGTAAAAATGAAAGGAAATTATAGCTGCCAATAAATGAAATTATGTCATTCCATGTGGTCCCTTCAATCCCTTTATCCTTTTAATTGTGTTTTCTTCTACATGTTGACAAATTTATACAATTCAGTAATCTATAAATTGTTTCCCTAGTTATTACTAAAACAGGCAAATTTTCCTGGATTTCAAAGCTAACTTTTCAGTCACTTCATCCATCCAAATGAGTTTAAGATTTGAGCCTATAATCACCTAACAGGCATAAAAACTGCACAAGAAACTAAATTGTACCCACAAGCAACTATGAATAATTAACCACTGGAACTTGCATGCCAAGAGTACAAATTAGCAACTCAGTTGCACCTGCAACTGGTCACCTGTAGGCTCAATTAGACATGTGTAGTTTTGCCTGGACAGTACTTTTCTGTCACAAAATAAGTGACATATTTTTAGACCAGAAAAAGGTACTTAGCCTTTTGGAACTTCCCAGAAGAACACAGCTTTGGAATATTTTCTTATACCTAAACATTGTCTGTTCTCAGGCAATGTTCTCCAAACATTTATACAATGAAATATGTTATTTTTATGCTTTCTTTTCTCATATTACTTATTTAGTTTGGTAGGCCACACAGAGTTGAAATAATCTGTGATTCTGGTCCTCTGAGAATTGTTACATTTAATTACCTGTGTTTTACAGAATTATGAATGCTATCCTTCAACACAAACCCATTAGTACTTAACCAACGCTCACTCAGGTAACACTAGGGTTTTCTAAACAATCCATTTGCATGGAAAATTTATATCTTTTGTATTTCAGGGATTAGGTTAAAGGAAAACAGTGTTAATGAATCATAATATTTCTTTATTAGATTTTAATAATTAAACTAAGCAACTAAATTCATGTGTAGAACACATTTTTCTTGTTTCTAGGATGACATCACCATGTTTTAAAGGCTTAAAAAGAAAACTGATGACTCATGTTCTGGGGAAAAAATATCTAATAAAATTGTGAAATAAAAACTTTGCTTTGAAAATGTACATTACACTCAAAATTTCTAATACAACATTATAGTATATTAGATTATTGCTCACTTAAAGTTTACTTCTCCCCAATTCTGATCTTCATGAGAAGTGTATATTTTGTACCCAAAGATGCTGAACTTGGTTTTGTCATTGTGGTATATGTGAAAAAATGATAGATGCTACTTCTGAAACTAAGCATTAAGAGGTCTTGCATGATTCTGCTCACCTTCTGGGACCATCTGGCATCATCAATGAGACAAATCTACTTTAAGTAGCTTGGTGGTCTAAGAACAAGAGACATATGGAACAGACTTGAATTTGATCCATGACTAGCAACAAGACCACTCAAGCTAGATTAAATAAGCTGAAACCCAACCTACCAGCAGATACATAAGAAATAAATGGTTATTGTTTTATAGCATTAAAGATAGATAGATAGATAGATAGATAGATAGATAGATAGATAGATAGATAGATAGAATTGTGAAATAATTTCTATGTGCTTTTCAAAAACTGCACTGTAAAACATAATGATATAGGCAAGATACTAGCTATATAACATCATTTCTCTCTATGCAACCAACTCAAGCAAACTACTATGAAGAATTATCAAAACTTGAAAGTAGAAAAAAGGTTCACTTCATATGCTTTATGTGATGAATCTCTAGGTGTGTCCCTTCATCTGCCTTGCTATTTTCTACTGATTAGGGTATCTCACAACTGTAAGGAATGATGTTAACTTGTGGAAAAACAACTGAAATGCAAGTAATTCTTGTCTAATTTCATTCAGTAAAGATGCAAATAATTTATAGAATAAAATAACCCCCAAATTTATACTTTTATTGCTTTGAAGGACCAGTTTTTATCTAATTTAGAAATCTTATTCAAACTTACTTCTTTCAGTGGCTATAAATACTTTCCTCTTTCTCTTCGAACAGAACTTACTACCTTATGTATTCCTTATTAGCAAGCAAATTAAGTCTGACACAATCTCAATTTGTATGTTTTAGAGTCATTTAAAAAATAATAGCTTTATTTTACAACAGTTATAGATTTATAAAAAAAGTCGTTGAGATAAAACAATTTCCATACATCCTTCATTCACTTTCCCTTGTTAAAATCATGGTATGGTACATTTGTCACAACTAATGAGCTGTTTTTGAAACATATTATTAACTGAAGTTCATACTTTATTCAGAATGGCTTAGTTTTTCCCTAATTCTCTTTTCTGGTTCCAGGATCTCATACAGTACATGTCATTATTATGTCTTTTTAGGCTCCTCTAGACTTGACAACTTACCTTGTTTATAATGATTTTAGCAATTTTGAGGAGTCTTAGATATTTTGTACAATGTCCCTCAAACGGTATTTGTCTAATGTTCTTCTCATGATTATACTGGGGTTACAGGTTATTGAGAAGAAAACTATTGAGGTGCAGTGACACCCTCATCATACCATACCAAAGTTACATTGTCTCAGCATCATTTGCCAGTGTTGTTGCCCTTAATCACCTGGCTGAGGTAGTTTTTGTCAGGTTTCTCCCCTGAATATTTACTCCTCTCTCCCTCTTATATTGTACTCTTTGGAAGGATGTGGAGGTCCCACATAATGAGTGAGGAGTTTTGCTCCACATTTTTCAGAGGAAGTATCTACCAAAAGTATTGGGAACCCTGCACAGGAGATTTATCTATCCTTCCCCATTTTTTAATTCAATGATTTATTTATATTACTATGGACTCATGGATATTTATTTTATACCTTGGGTGATAATCCAATGATACATTATTTATTTTGTTACTTAATTTGTTCTAACTTGGTCATTGAGAGCCCTTTCAGTTTACCCCCGTGTCCCTATGACATACTCTGTGTATGTGTGTGTGTGTGCGTGTGAGCATTTCCTTATTTTCTGCCACTACAAGATGTTGCAGGCTCATCTCACATACTACCTTCCTCAAGACAAGAATCAACCATTTACTTTTACTGGAGAACGTTATTAGAAATCCAAATCTGGAAACTGAATGAAGAGTTATTTTTCACTTTTGAGAATTATACTTTCACAAAGTTAAATAAAATGGATTTTATTGAATCCATAGATTATTTATAGGTGTCAGTTTTCCAAGCCTGTTCTTTATGGGCACCCCAAACATAAGGAAGTTATCATTTTCAGCAGAAGAACAGACTGCCTAGAAGAACCTTCATAATGGAATGTGAGCAAGGTTTGATGAATCCTTTATGTTATCTATGAGTTTTATAATCAACTAAAATGTAGGAATGGAATACATCTAGCATAGATGTAGAGGCAGACATACCCACTCAACTTTATTTGTTTCTCATTCTTTCATTCTTGTTTTGCTTTGAAATGCTACACAATTTAAAAGAAACAGGAGAGTTGACATCAGATGGTCAATTTAAGGAAATAAAATTTTATGTAACTCAATCTACACTCATTAAATAGTACATCTAATGTAATGTTGGAAGTCTTCTGTCTTGGATGGTATTCATCTGATTCTACCAATTCTAGTTAATAATCATTGTAAATCCCTTTATTTTAGAAGCTATACTTATATTAAATTTGCTTTATCATTTGGGATAGGGCTTCATAGATCACAAATTACATTTGATATTTACTAATATTATTAATGTGCTATCACACATTTTGTTCATAAGTGTGACAAAAAGATGTCCTGCTTCTGTCATGGCATATCCAAAGTCAACACCAACAGAATTTTATCTCATCCTTGTTTACCTTGTTTAGGATGGATATGCCATAAGAGTATGAGAGCAAGTTAAAGTTCAGATGTCGGGGGTCAAATATTAATAATAATTATACATACAAGGTATAATTTCATTTGGTGGCTCCTTTTTATTTACTTCTTAATTGATATATCCAGCTCAGTTCTACTTTGAAAGTACAAAAGAGAATTTTACTTCCCATTGACAATGAGATATAATACATACTACACATATTTTTCTCATTTTTCATCACATACATTTTTGCTTCACAATGACCAGAGCAGTGCCACCTGCATACTTTCTAAACATTAAATACATAGTTAGAAGATTTGAAACAATGTGGTCTTCAGGCAAATTTCTGGTTTGTAATTCACAAATAGGAGCTTATTACCTCAAGACCACTCTAAAAAATATCTCACTCCCTTTGTTTTCAGAGGTATTCAATGTCAGGTAGTAGGTAAATAGTATAAATTGTGCCATTATTTGCTATTAGCAGTAGTAAATTGTTTAACAAACTTTCCAATTTTGTTTTAAGTCTCATATGGCTCAAAGTCCATTGAAACCCCCTTTCAAAAGAAATCTAGTTTTCAACCACTTACTTTTGCCTCTAAGTGCCCTTAATGTACTTCTGGGACCCTTGTAAAGGCAAGCGTGTTACTACATCTATTCATTCCCCTCAGGGGAGAAACTTGATATGAAGCATGCATATCTTCATCAGCAATCGTATAGCTCAATTCTTTTATAATGGATTAAATAAAATTAAGAGTGCCATCTTATGTACACCTCTTCACATTGTAGCTCTCCTCTTAGTACCAGATGTGTTTTCAGGAAGCTACTGGTTGTAGCAGCTCATTGCTGCACCTGGGATTTGCTCTTTTATAGAAAGACAGCTAATTGTGTTAAATGCCCTTTAAAAGGAAGAAGAGAATTGATGTCTGCTTTCCTAAATGCCAACATTCCAAATCTCTTTCAAGTATATTTTGACAGTTAAAAAAAGAAAAAACAACTTTGTTTTCTATTTTGAAAGAACTTTAAGATTTTTGAAGCCTCCTATGTATAGTCACTAAAACATGTGTAAATTACTAAGGACTAGAATAAAAATCTCTTCTTATAAGCACTTTGAAAATTGAGGACATCTGTGCCTACAAGTTGAAGGTTGATTCCAGCATATATGAGGAGGTAAACAACTTTTCAGGGCTTTACCTCTTTCTATTCTTCTTGTCCTAATCTTCCAGTATTCCCAGATGCTTTTTCAGAGTAAATAAACTAAGCTTCTGTTTATTAATGTGCAGAGCTTTTCTGATTTAATTCTTATTCATCTCTATTGGTTTTTCCAGTAAATTTTACTGAGCTTAACATTTACAACTACTACACCCAAATATATTATAACCAGTCATAGTTAAGGTCATTTAATACTGTATTTCTAGCATTCATACTCATACTTTATCATCTCCCAAGGGGAAAATAAAAAGGAGAGACTACTTACAGGTTTAGAACTACTAACATAGGATTACATGGTCCAGCATTGCTGTTACTTTATTTAGACTGCAGAGTGCACTACAAAGCTAGGCCTATGCAAATAGATTTCATCACCTTAGGGTACATTAATGTAGCCAGGACACAAATCCAGAGGGTGACTAAGATCACATTTCTTTCCTGCTTAACAACTCTCCATTCTCCCCTCTTCCCTACTTTGAAAGATAGTGGCTCAGGAGGGAATTAAAGCAATACTGTAAGAATGGAAAACCCTCCTCTTTTCTCTCAGAAGATTCCCACCAGCATGGAATCATATTTAATTCAGGCAACTAATCAACAGAAACCGTTTTAATATCAACAAAATCTTAGAGTTCTTTTTTTGTTTGTTTGTTTAAATCCTATTTATAGACGATGATTTCAATGCTCAGGTCAGTGGAATTTCTACCTAATCAACTGGAATGCAGCCAAATGAAACTGTCAGAAGACCATACTTGAGATTAGCCCCACATTATCCGGGATTTCCTTGATAAAGCTTTTAAAGTTATTTATATTCTAAGTTCTGGTGTTATTTCACTACTGGAGCTTTTAGTGCGAGGATGTCTCTTCAATGAAGTATGGCCTCATGAAAGTCAAAAAACTGAATATACTGAATAGCTACTTTACTGAGAGTTTAATTTCTTCTTTGAAGCACTAAATGCTGCTTTTAAGGGTTAGAAAAGATGAGACACTTCAGAATTCATTTAAATTCCTTACTGTCAACCACTTAAAAACACATAAAATGAAGAGATGTTGTCGTATGATAGAAATGAAGTTAGTGTGTTTGATTTAAAAGTAGTATCTGTAACTCTGAAATCCCATAAGGGAGATAAATTGGAGTCCCAATGACACTGCTCTTTTGGGTCGTTCTTTTACTATTTCTTCATTTTATTTTATCTCATTTTTGGTCTTGGTCTGAATTTGCTATAGAAAGTAGTTAAAAACTTGCATTAGGCAGTAAAGTACTACATCTAGCAATCTCGGACTGTAAATAAACAGAATTTAGAATTAAGAAGGCAAAAAAAGCATGTGATTTAGCTGCCCTTACAAAAATGACTTTGACTGTAAATTACCTCATGTCTTTTTAGAAACTGTATTGTTGTCATATGAAATTATATAGTAAGTCAAAAAGTTGAGAGCAAACATGCTTCTGATACAGGATAGCGGTGGATTTGACAGAAGCATGTAGGCCTCTTACCAGAATTTCACTGTTTACCTGCATTTCAAATTCGTGTTCTTATGAAGGCTCAACTACATGTATTTCTTCTTTCTGGCAACATAGTATAGTAGCAAGAGCATGGATTTTGAATACTGACAAAATCCTGAGTCTATTATTTACTATTCTTATAAACTATAGGATACTTACTGTTCCAAATCTTTTTTTAATTTCCTCAATAAAATTTGGAAATTAAAACTTTCTTCTAAAAATGCTTTGATAAGTAAATAATATTACATTGGTGAGGTATAATGCCCATAGTAGATGCTCAAAAGTGTTGATTCCATTTCCCCCATTTCTAAAATTTGTACATTAATAATTAAAGCTTAAATATTATTTTCCTTTCTGAAGGACATTTGGTTTAAGATATCTTGACTTTAAATGCTGGCATTTCCATAGTATTTCTCTTATGAATCATACATTGAACAGAGGATTCATAACATAATCTTAAAGATGGAATCATCCAAATTCTTTCTATTTGTGTTTTTTAAATCATTTTTCCTGAGCTATTGACTTGAAACTATTAAAGAAACTATCAATCTGTATCTGACAAAACTTTTATCTCCAAATTCCAGACCTTGATAGAGTCTTACTTTGGGTTCCCCAGTGAACCATCCTCTAGTATTCATATTCCCACACTGATTTAGAACCTGGAATATGATTAACTTCTGCCAGTGAAACACTACCAAGTATGATACATGCAGACTTAATAAGCATGTGCACAATGGGGCTAGTTCTTTTGGAGCACCTGTTCTTGGAATTAATGCTAAAATAAAGTGAAAGAAGCTATTTGGAGAGGCCCACATGTAAGAAAACCAAGGCTTAACAACCACAGCTGAACTCATAAGTGGTGGCCAGCACCAACATGGATAGCTGAAAGAAAAAGGATATTTTGCACTTTTCAGTCAACTCTATAGCCAACCAACACCACATGAAGCATAATAATCACTCAATCAACTCAGAATCATGAGAAATAATGATTTTTAATGATTTGTTATTCTATAATAATAGAAAACCCAATACCACACAATGGCCATGAAATACTGGCTGTATTTAAGGATATAACCAAGTCTATGGTTTGGAAGAAATCAGAAGGAAACAGAAAACTAAAAGGTTAGTATTTGTGATAAAAGAAAAAAGAGAGCAAAGAATATAATTAATAATGAGAATTAATACGTACTAGAAAAGAAAAAGGAGCATGTCAAGGGAAGGGAATTTTTTCCCTTGTATTTTGAAATACACATTTCAAAATTCTTTTTAGAAAAGTTTTTGATGTGTTAGATATATATATATATATTATATATTAAATTATTTACAGACATCATGTATTAAATGATATAAATTGACTTAATATGGAAGATTATTTTAATAAAGGAGAATCTGAGTCAAATGTAAGAGAAACAAATTTTTCTTCATACAACAAAGCATTAAACTTGAGCATAAAACAAAAATTTTAAAGTAGTAAAACTGCAAGATTATATTCAACTTATAATATATACATTACTCAGACATGTATACACATATACATGTGCATGTTTTATTTCTTGATAGTTTTTGCATGTACTCTGCTATAAAGATTTATTTCTGTGCATTTGGAATAATTCTCTGTTTTATGTGGGCGCCTCTCAAACAAGTGGCAATAAAAATCTTTATAGTACCCCATACTGACATGTTTTATTTATCTCTCTTGGTTCCTTTCCATTTTCCTTCTTAAAACCACATAAATCAGCATGGAAATAATGAGGTCACTGACAAGAACTCAAAAGAACCATTTTAAGGCAAAGCATTTAACTTGGGAAAAAAATCAAGGAAATTAAGAGATGAAATAATATGCAACATTATCCTCCAGTGGAGGACTACCTGTAACTCAAAACCTATACAGGAAATTTTCCTTATATCTAGGATTTTGAAAGCATATTTCAATATCTGTATATATTCTTCGTAATAGATTGACAAAAGTTGCTCTGATAGAAAGTCTGGCAATCCTGGAAGCAAATGCATTTTGGATTAAGACCACTAGCTCACTTGGACAACTTAGGATCCACCCTCATCTCCTTTTTCTCCATATGTTTTATCAATTATACTACTTTGGCCTTTTAATGAACCCTCAGAAAAAATAAACAATAAGTCAGATTTCCTTTCATGAATCTTGCTTTATGATCTACTTCTTTTCATCACCATCCACAACTATTCACTTCTCCAGGCTGGTTAGTCTACTTCAATTCACAGAAAATTCTAGGTTCAAGTCTCGATACCTCTTTATCTCCACTGCCACCACTCTAGCTTAGGTTTTATTATTTCTTTGCTAGATATCTAATACAACATCTATATTTCATCCTAAAATATTTTAGCAGGAAAAATGTAACTAATTAAGGCTGCCACTCAGGTGTCGGCAGTTCTCCTAATCAGGAATTAACTCTCCAGTGGTGGCAAACTAGTGTGATCTCAGCAAAGCTTCACCCCAAATACAGTTATTAGGCCGCTGTAAGTGCTGTTGGCCATATCTAGGGAATAAGAAGAGGTTTTATTAATTACTATGATAAACAAACAAGTTTGTTAATTAGCACAACAGATGCTAGAAATGAGAAATAAACTTTTGGTGCTTATTATATATGGATTATGAACATATTTTAGAAAAATGTTCCTTTCTTTTTATGAACAGGATATACAAATTTAGTGAGGCCTATATCCTGAACCCTTGAAAATGCTACCTGAGTCTTGATCCTCAAGTAGAACTCACTCTATCTATCTATCTATCTATCTATCTATCTATCTATCTATCTATCTATCTATCTAAGACAGACAGGGACAGAGGGACAGACATAGATAATTTCTTACTGTCTTTTGAAGATAATGAGGAGAAAAGAATCCTATCTCTGGAATTTTGTCTCATTGGCCTTGTAAACCTTTCGTATCAGTGGTGTTGGGAGAACCAAAAAGGAAAAAAGTGTTGAGACTTCACTGATTTTTCAGAAAAGGTTGCTTGTCAAAATGTGTTCAAAAAAAATCTGAAACAATTTCACTGTAACCTTCTAGCAAGTTTATGTGGAAGTTCCCAACCAATCTTATTCAACCATAAATCTGTCTCATTATCAAAAAGAACCTAAATGCTTTACATGACCAAATTGACTTAGGTGAATTCTTAACCAGATCTCTAGTATCGTAATTTTTTTTTCATCAGCTATGTTTCCTTTCAACTCTATTCTCAACATAATCTTTTGGAAAATTTTATATTACTTGCTTGCTTACATTATTTCAAAGACATCTGAATGCTCACAGAACATGATCCAAAATCCTTCCCAGCTCAGTCAGATTCTCGTCATTTCTCCACCCTGATCTCAGGCCATTCTCTCCCTCAGTCACTATGTTTTGCCCATCCCCACCTTCCTCTTTAGGATTCTTTCTATTCCTAGAACATTATTATCTATCCTCAACCACGATTTCCTTCTTTTAATTTTTATTTCTTTATAATCTCTCTAATCTATTTTCTGTCTGGGTAACTCCTTCAACAGGTTGAGGGCTGTTCAGCCCTCAACACAAATTTATTTTTAGGAAAAACTGAATTGAATCTTTATATTAACATGGGTTCCTCTGTCAATGCACATTAAATTTTTCATATAAAGGGATCATTTTACCTAATTAATTGTTCTATTCCAAGTGTCCAGTACTTCTTAATAACGTACATAAAATAAAATATATTGAAGAAAAGATATAAGAGAAGAATGAAGGAAACAAATAAAGTATCACTAGGGACCATTTACAAGTTTCATATGCCCATTGGGATAGCTCAAGACCAACTACTCACCTCAGCTCTCCCTTTAGCTTGTCTATTGTAAGGACTAGTAAGAAAACTTGTCTCACTTGTCATTGCCAATTTAAATTACTTCAGTGCCCAGGAATCCTCCTAGTCCCATGCTTTCCTTATTTCCCACCCTTAAGTTGTCACCCAATTGTTCACAGAGAAAACTATTTTTGTATAAATAATATAAGCATTAAATGTATGTTCTTATCATTAAAGGCCAGCTGGAAAGAAGGGATGACAATTTAGGGAGAGAAAACACATCTACAGTGAGTGGTGGGGAATATAAGGACACACAGAATATGTAGAATACCAGAGTATATTGAACAGAGTGTAAAGGCTGAGGTAACAGAAAGAACAAAGTTGGGTCCTTTCTATCCCTTAGAATAAGTGCAACATTTTTCAGAATGGTTGTTCAACCAACCAACCTCAATTCTCTCTCCATTCCTTACAAAACATAGTTTACACACTTTTACAACAGGAGTCATATTTCCTATAATACAGGAAGATGGTAAGTTCCATGAGCATTCTATATGAAAGAACTGAATGAGGAGCCAAAAATATAGTTACATAAATCAACATATTCAGCATTAGTTTATTGAACATGAACCCAGTCATACTAAATTGCAACCCTTGGGAGTAATACAATATTTTGAGATACATCGTAAAAATATTTGATAAATTTAAGCATGAAATAAATTACTAAAGTCGCATTACCAACAGTTCCCCAGTAAGGGGAAATGCTTTTTTTTTTAACATTTTTTATTGATTTATAATCATTTTACAATGTTGTGTCAAATTCCAGTGTTCAGCACAATTTTTCAGTCATTCATGGACATATACACACTCATTGGCACATTTTTTTCTCTCTGAGTTATCATAACATTTGTGTATATTTCCCTGTGCTATACAGTGTAATCTTGTTTATCTATTCTACAATTTTGAAATCCCAGTCTATCCCTTCCCCCCCTTCCACCCCCCTGGCAACCACAAGTCTGTATTCTCTGTCTGTGAGTCTATTTCTGTCCTGTATTTACGCGTTGTTTTTGTTTGTTTGTTTGTTTTTGTTTTTTAAGATTCCACATATGAGCGATCTCATATGGTATTTTTCTTTCTCTTTCCGGCTTACTTCACTTAGAATGACATTCTCCAGGAGCATCCATGTTGTTGCAAATGGCATTATGTTGTCGGTTTTTATGGCTGAGTAGTATTCCATTGTATAAATATACCACCTCTTCTTTATCCAGTCACCTGTTGATGGACATTTAGGCTGTTTCCATGTTTTGGCTATTGTAAATAGTGCTGCTATGAACATTGGGGTGCAGGTGTCATCCTGACATAGATTTCCTTCTGGATACAAGCCCAGGAGTGGGATTCCTGGGTCATATGGTAAGTCTATTCCTAGTCTTTTGAGGAATCTCCACACTGTTTTCCATAGTGGCTGCACCAAACTGGGAAATGCTTTTAAAGTAATTACCAATAGTTTCTTTCTTCAATGACCAAGAATATCATTTTGAAAGATAAATTTTGATAATGAAACTATTCTTCTTCTTTGTTATTTTAACAAAAAGATCTCAAATATCGTTGACATTATAGCAACTCTGCAATTCTCACCCACATTATAACATTCCATGTAAGCAATTGCAGGGGATAGCTATGACTCATCCTCATGTGCCTTATTCTGGGATCTAGGCTGAAGGAAGGTGCCCTACTTTGACTGTGCCATTCTCATGGCAGAGGAGAAGAGCAAGAGAGCTAGCAGAAACACTCAACGATTCAAAGCTTTAGTTTAAAACTATCACGTGTACTTCTTCTCATATTGCATTAGACATAGTAAGTAAAAGGCCAAGACAATGATGTGAGAATTATAACCCTTAAAAGAAAGACAAGTAAAGCCCATGGCAATGGGCAGGAATATATTAACCACTTACAGGAATGGCACGTGATTCAGTTTTGAACATAATAAAATCTACCATACCACACCAGTCACAAACAGCATTTCTGACAAACTAGGCTTATGTTACTTGGGGGTGCAAGTTGTGGCTCATGATGAAATTAATATTGTAAATCCATGAGGATGAGATATGAGAAGTCTAAAGTTAGGCATAAGTTCAGTCTTTCTATATTAGGGGAAAAAAAGTTGATTTCTTAAACTTCTAAGGATTTGAAGATGAATCTCAGTAGAACTCCAGAGAGCAATTTTCAAAG
Organism: Camelus bactrianus; assembly: GCF_048773025.1. Taxonomy (NCBI): domain Eukaryota; kingdom Metazoa; phylum Chordata; class Mammalia; order Artiodactyla; family Camelidae; genus Camelus; species Camelus bactrianus. The sequence goes on from NC_133539.1 coordinate 43,769,243, forward strand.
CATATTTAAAGAACATTTAAGAACAAACAGGCTAAAAAAATGTGACAATGAATATATATATGTTCATGTATAACTGAAAAATTGTGCTGTACACTGGAATTTGACACAACATTGTAAAATGATTATAAATCAATAGAAAATGTTATATTGTTAAAAAAAAAAAAAAGAACAAACAGGCTAATCATCAGGATCCACCACGCTTCATGAAGAACGAGTCATGCCAAATGTTGCTGATATAATATAATACATCAGAATGTAAACAGTCATCTGGCAGATTTTCTCATGATATTTTTGGACTAGAATACAATGAGATAAACTGTCATTCTTCCCCCTCCCCCCAGGTTTCCATCTTGTCCACTAAAATTTTATGAGAAAATCTGGTAGATTTCTTTTGAAATTCAGACAATTGTACTATGTCAATAAAACCTGGCTAGAGAAACAAGGCAGGAGCAAAAGCAGACTCCAAAGAGAGGTGCAAGGATGACTTTGATGTTGTGTAACCACAGTATTAGTCTAACATTTCTTAAAGCCTTCCTTTTCTCAACCTCTAAATCATACTAGAGATTTGCAGCTAAGGCTGCAGGTGGAGGAAACTGACTCCAGGGAGAAGGCGGCCATGATGACTGGGAAAACAGAATCTGAAAATCTTCAAAAATAACAACAGGCTTATTTCAATATTCTATTAACTATTCTGATCATGACACTTCAAAAATATGTTGAATTAAAAAGTAATGATACTACATATAAGTTATGAGATACAGATACAGTAGTGTCTAGAAGAAAAGGCATAGCTTTAAAATACATATCCTAGAGAAAAAAATAAAGGATTAATCATCTATCACAATGTATTAGAAAAAAATTATTTCAAAATAACCTAAAGGCACTAGAAGCAAGAAAATAATAACCACAAGAACAATGATCTAGAAAGGCACATAATCAGAAAGATGAAAAAATGTAAAATTTGGTTCTTTCAACAGACTATCAAACAGGAAAATTCTGATGAGAATAATTAGAAAAGAAAAAGGTGGAAAGTAGGAAGACAAAGAGAAAGGGAGTAACCATAGTCAACAATGAATTAAATCTGGAAACACTGTGGACACTACATACCTTAAAAACGTAATAAGTAGACATTATGAATGACTTACGCCAATTCAAGTTTATAAAATTTTATTAAGCTATTACCTACAATAAAATTCAGTAATTTTAAGTGGCTGGTTTCATAATTAATACATGTTGGTACTGCCACTCTCAATAAACAGAACAGCTAAATTAGTTTAAAAGTTTTCTTCATGTCAATTACATCAATCCACTTCCCCCACATCCTGCCCTGAGTAACCACTGATTTGCTTTCTGTCACAGTTCTGCACCTCTAAAATTTCTTATAAATGGAAGTATACAGAAGTATTCATTTGTATTTAATTTATTTCAGTTAACACAGTTATTTTTAAATCCACCTGTGACTGCATATTATTTAATTTCTATTTATTGCTGAATAATATTCCATGTTATGAATATACTGAAATCTACCTATTCACAAATAGGGCTGATTCCAGTTTAGGACCATTCCCAAAAAATGGTTCTGCCAACCTTTGTGTACATGTATCTTTGCTGTATTGATTTCTGCTGCATCTGTCCTCAATATTAGAATTTTGCTAGAACATAGTAGGGCTCATGACTGACTACGCTGTTCAAGTGGCATAACACATAGAAAAAGAGAGAATATTGCTCTGAAAGGCAGAGAGAACTTGCTGACTCCACCAAGGACATTTTGCATTCCCTTAGGTGAGTAACTTAAAATCTCAATTTAACCTCCACTTGTCAAATGAAAAAAATAATGAATCCTTGCCTTGGAGGAATGATGTGAGGATTTATAACATAATATTGCATGTAAAAATCGCTCTGCACTTTTAGGGAAAGGAGTGCAATTTAAATACAACAAATTATTTTCATATTTTATATCAGCTTGCATCTGTTTCTGTTGCAGTCTGATTAAATCAGTTTTAACTTTTGTTAAAAAAAAAGACTCTGGTGTTGTTCTAATGCCACAGAATAATTCTAATGATTCTGAAAAAAGTACATCCTGAAGCTAAGTCAATAACTGCACAGTAATATTATGTTTTACAATTGAAATACCACTACAAATCTTTGAAGATTAACAATTCATAAACCTCAGCTTCTTACTGTGACCTGGAGATCTTGCTGTACATAGAACCAAATGACTCCTACAGTTCACACTGCTTGTATATTAGTGTGTGTACAGAATGATTCCTGAGAAGCACATTAGTTAGATATATGACATAACTGCATTTAACTGAATTCACATGCTTCTCTGCAATAAAGTAGAAATGTCAAAAAACAAGTTATACACTAATTTACTTTTCTCTTAGCTACAATGATAAATTGGAATTTTATTTTAGCACCAAATAATTCTCCTCTTGCAGCCTAAAGATGGCAAATTGGAAAGGAAATGGAAAGAAAAAAATATCAGAGTTAAAAGTGATTTGGATCACAAGTAGTAGTTGAAGAACATTAGAGTTTGAACCTCTTAAAACTGCAATGGCTGAAATTCAACAGAATGTAGACACGACTTTGCATAAATGAGAGTGGAGCTAGATATAGCAAAACAGTAGTGTTAAAATACACAGAACTGATTCACAAAAGCACTGAGATCATGGGAATTTCAACAGATTGCTTAAGTACAAAGCAAAATGAACATAGCAACTGTATTCATTAAATTGTAATTAACCACATAATTGTTTAACTTAAATTTAACCAGTATGTATTCACATTGGAGGAATTCATCACATAAACTTCCTACATTAGTAATTCTCAAAACTGGCTACACACTAGAATCAATTAGAAAGCATATATATATATATATATATATATATATATGTAAAATACCATTGTCCAGATACCGTCTAGGATATTAGACTACTTTGGTTGGAGGTGGGGCACAGATTTCAGTATTTATGAACAACTCCCCCAACCTAGCTGATTCTAAAATACAGCTAGAGGCAAGAACCACTGTTTTGGAGGGAATGTTTTATTTGCTTCAGTTCTTAAATTATTCTGTCTGGATAATAGATGGTTATAGTAGCTGTGTTTACTTTGCCTAATTCCTAATTGACTAAAATTGTATCATTTTCCGATTAACTGTCATGCACTGTATTACGGTTGGCTACTTGTCTGTCCCACTATTTCTTGTGAAGGTAGCTAGAAAATAAGCATACATAGCTCTTATGCCACATACAGAAACTACCATGATCAGCGACGGGGAGGGACTTGCTAGACTAGTATTGTTGCACGCAATCCAGACCAGCACAGTGACCAGACTTAATGTCCCTTCCACAGGTGGAAAAATTTGGCTATAAATGGAGATAAGGAAAAACAGTAGCTCTAGGTAAAGGAATAAATTATGTAATGAGGGAAATTTCATATTACATTAACACCTCAAAAGAGACTCAAAGCAAGGGATGACACTGTCTCTTGGCTGGATTATACCAGATGCCTGGAAAAGTGAAGGCATATATTGCTGACACCACTCATCTTTTGGAAACTGATAAGGTCAAAAGGAAGCCTGCAAACCTGAATAGCCTTGCCCTGGGAGACATTTTCATATGATGATGGACTAGACAGTTATTAACACCTGAATAGAACTCTAGTAATGCCAGGATCTTTTGACTTTTAAGATTGTTTTATTTAAACAAGGAAGACCTGTTAGAAGACCAGGGGATGGACTGTGATACTGTGATTCATAATAAGAAATATATATTTAGTCTTTGTCCTTGTTCCAGGCATAGAGTTCTTAAAATTCTTGTAAATTCCTAAGGGATAAGAGTCCTAGGAGCATTTTTTGTTCTAATGAGGTAACTCTGGGGACAGATTCTTAGATGGCTCCTGGATGAGACTGGTCACCAGAAAGACCAAAAGTCATGATTAGGTGCTTGAAGTTTTTAGCTCCATCCCCAATTCTCCACAGAGGGGAGAGAGGCTGGAAATAGAGTTAATAATTGATTAGCCTGTGTGAGGAAGACCCCGTAAAATCCAACAGTATGAGATTACGAGAGCTTCTAGATTGATGAAAACATCCATGTACTGGTAAAGTGACACACCTTCAACTACAGAAGGACAGAAGCGTCTGTGCTCAGACTTTGCCTTACATACCCCTTCATCTGGCTTTTCATCTGTTTCACTTGCCATATCCTTTAATAAACTCCTAAACTAAGTGTTTCCCTGAGTGCTGTGAGCATCTCTAGTAAATTAATCAAACCCTAGGAGGGCCATGGAAACCTCAGATTTATAAGTGACAATATGGACTTGCACTGGCCTCAGATGTGGGGTAGGAACAGTTTTGTCCCTGATGCTATCTCCAGTTAGACAGGTTGAGAATTGAGTTAAATTGCAGGACACCCAGCTGGTGTCACAGAGAACTGTTTGGTGTGAGGAAAACCGCCACATATCTGGTGTCAGAAGTGTTGTGAATGTAGTAGTAGTATGAAAGTAAAGGGAAACATGGGAGGAAAAACAGATCATTTTTTTCTTTCAATTTTTTTCAATTAGCAACAGAACAATAATAACACAATTCTGGTTAATCATAAATAATTCTCTGACTTTTCCCTACATAGATTTTCCATATTCATAACCCAGTGTACCTTACAGCATTATATTTCTTATATGCAAGCTGTTATTGATGCTTTTATCTGCAGGAGGCCCACCTTTGTTCTACACCATGGAAGGCAGGGAAAGCTATGGGAAGATAAACTCTATTTCAATCTTTAGGTTCTCTGCTCCCTTGTTCAAACCCTGGCTTCAAATTGCTACTCTTGTTCTACCTACTTGATGACTCTAGCTTGCTAAATTTGATCAACTATTCAGATGTTTATTTCTCACACTGTCCATGACCCTAAGAGTTTTAGGTTAAAAAAAGAAAATAAATTATTTTTTTTGAAGAATTCTAGCAGGAAAAAATCATTGGAAATTGGTTTTCAAGCTTTAGTAAAGAGTTGAATTTTTATTTATTTATTTTTTACTTTTTGTCAAACAAATGTTTTACATAGCACTCACATACACAGAGCACACACATACATCCTTAACAGTTAAAACTGAGTTATTCTCCTAGACATAGGGGTTAGGCAATGAGAAAAAAATTATTACCATTCAACATGTTTCCTACTGTTGGAAGATGGTAAAACTGAAATACATAGAAGCAGAGAATCAGAATATTTGAGATAGATAGGACTTTAGGGAAAACAAGGTTTGACATTCTCATGTGATTTATATTTCATGATTAAGTTTCATGAAACTTAAAGTGATGTCTAAAGTTATGTAGTGCAATGGTGACTCAGCCTTTAAAAAAAAAATGGAGCTCTGAGACAGCAGTTAACTTGTCTGAAGCCAAACAAATAGGAAGTGGTGAAACTAGAATAACATTCATCTTCTTTACTCCAAAATCTGTACACTTAACCCTTGGTGCTGCCTAGTCTCTACAGTATAACTTTTGATTTGTGCTTGTAATTGACTAACATAAGTCAGAGATATACTAAGAATTTCTTCTATCTATGAAATGAATTACCTTAAAATAAAAACTCTATCAAAACCAAAGACTAAATGACAAGAAATAAGTAAGCAGGATCAAGAGAGTCTCTTAGACTGTTACATTTGCAATTAGGGCAAGTCACAAAGAAGAGGCAGATAATAATGATCAAATGAATTAAAAAAAAATTTATTCTGACAAATGTATGGGGTCAACATTTTTACCATGCTATTATATATCACTTTATTACCCTCTATCATTAGAAAGTGTCACTTTGCAAAACTAGAGGCTGCAAGTGCATTTAAAAAAAAAAGAAACGTGTTTTAATCCTAAAGGTCATCTGAAAAATTTGGAAACTTCCATTTGTACCTTTTGGATATAGATGATACCATGCAGTAGTTAGATCTAGATCCCAGTTAATGATCCTGGTTCCTGGTGACAGAATCTTCCCTAAGGGAATGAGGTTTAAATAGGGAAATGTCAATGCCCCATTCAAGGAGCACTAATTTGCTGGGAGATCTGATAGCATTTTAAGTGCTCAGCATTGAGAGGACCTGCTGTGCATGCTGTTTTTTTTTCTCCTCCCACCCAAAGGGCCAAATCAATATTACAGAAAAAAAAAAAAAAAAAAAAAGGAGGAAGACTATAAAAGAAAACCAGTAACTGTTTGAACTAGTGAAATGGATACTTGAACAATGTATATTGAGTTTATTTTTAAAGAATACAAACACAAGCTATAAAAGGTGTTAAGAAACCTGAATGCTATCTCCATATAATCTGTGTTTACTGGCTACTCAGACTGCATCCTTGTAACTCCAGGTCTCTGCTGCTGCAGCTACTGCCTCTGAAGCAAATGACAATATCCTGGGAGGCCGTGGTGGTTTGCTGCTTCCTTTCTTCCCTGGCTATACATCTACCTGCTGAGACTGCCCCTGGTAGTAGGCGGCTGTCTAAAAAGAAGGTGGGTCAACGTTTTTGCTGCATTACTTTAATACATAATATCCAAATAAGACAGTGAACAGTTGCTGATGCTTGAGAGGAAGGAACTCACAAGGTAGAGCTGCTTCACTACTTCCTGCTATCATGCTATTGAAAGACAAGGGCTTGAGATGTGGGCTCACCCACTGTTTCTGCTAACTAAAATTGGCATTTGCTATCTGCCTCTGCAAGGACTGGATCATGTTGACACTTGCCATCTAACTCTGCTTGGATTAAATCATGAGCCACTGCAGCCACTGACTTCCAACATACTCTGAAAGCAGTTCAGGATGGAGGTCAGGATTGAGGCACTCTGTGCTCTGGGAAAACTGGCTGAACGGGCCTTCAGATAGTTGGGTATTTTCAGGAGAAGATTTTATGACCCCAACTGTCGCATATCCTTACATCTAGAAAAGCACTAAAATCATTAAGGGTGACATCTGCTCCTCGTGACTAGCAGCAAGCCTCTGCCTAAACGTGTGCTTGACTGCACGTGCCCCCCTTCACTGAAATTGTATATAATACTGAGTTTTCTCCCTGCCTCTTTGGAACAGTTTCTCAGAGCTTTCCAGGATACTCTCTCCCGGGCTATAGTCCTCATTTTGCACCAAATAAAACTTAACCAACAACTCTCATGTTGTGTCATTTTATTTCCATTAATGCTTCCTACCCTGGAATGAAGCATAGTATCTAAATATAGAGCTACTTGTGCATCAAAGTCTGAATGTGTAGTTAGTAATTCACTACAGAGAGGTGTCCATGCTACCTGTGTTCTATGTGTCAGATCGAATAAGAGAAATGTATTGGAACCAAAGGAGGTGAGGGACAGGAGTCCTTTAAGTAATACAGAAAGGGAATGATAAAAAGGTAGGGGATGTAGTCTTATTCCCTGAAAGCATGCTCTCTTTAAGGAATCCTTTGGAATGACTAAAATAATATTCTAAGGGCAATGAGTCAATATAAATCAATGGTTTTCAGCAGGAAGAGCTCTCTCCTTACCTCCCCAGGACATCGGGCAATTTTCGGAGACATTTTGGTCTTCACAGCTTAAAGGGTACTAATAACATCTGGTGATTAGAGACCAGGGATGCTGCTAGGCATCGTACAATTCACAAGACAGCCCCATATAACAAAGTTATCCTGTCCAAAATGTCAATAGTGCCAAGGTTGAGGAACCCTAGTCTAAATAATTCAATATATAACCCTGGTATAAAGAAAGTTAGGCCAGAATAAAATTATTCTAAAGAAATAATCATATTCAAAAGAGCTATTTAAGAAAGGTTAACATGAAAAAAAAAAACCACACAAAAATACATTTTTTTCTACCAAATGAATCTCTACCATATTGAAAAAACTACCTAGATACATAACTTTTACACATTTTTGATACTGATATTTAATTTTACAAGTCTTAGGGAAAGGCAGAGATTCCATTGACCTTAATTTGCATTTTTTATTTTTAACTTTCCATTTCCATTTCCACAGGACAAATCTTAGTCTATACCTGAAACTTGCATTAGGCCTCAACTGACATAAAGGCTATGAAGGCTGTGAACAGTTTCCTTTTAATATTAATCATAGTTTGTGATTAAATATAAATGATTATTAAATTGATAGAGAATTTAACTTTATCAAATAAAGATTATTACACAGAAAAATGATGTCACCCAATTACTTCTAACCACATTTGCATGCACTCTACATTTACAAGGTCAGTTTTCTTAATTATGGCTTTCTTCTTATATTTTCTAAATTCCCCTTAAAGGAAAGCAAATTTGGTTAAATGTCACTTTACTAGCTGTAGCCCCTTCTAAGTAATTGCCATCAATTGGGGTCATCATAGCCTGTTCTTTAAACTGCTATGTTGTGGTGTCTTTGGATTTCTAGCATTAGCATCTGCTGTGACTGTAAATGTCAAAATAGAAATATTTAAGAAAAAAGGAAGAAGTCATCTCAACAAAAATGGGTGAAGACAACACTGACATTCTCAAGTGGATAATTAGGTTAATTTTCTGGATCTTTCAAGCCCAAATTATAATTTAAATAAAACATTCAATTTAAACAACATTTATTTAGAACCTGCACCATACAAATAATGTATAACATGCTGTGAAGGATAAGAAGATAATCAAGACACAGTCTTTCCTGTTCTAACTCTAGAGAAAGAATGCCAGGTTTGAAATCCAGGTTTACATTTAAGTCTATACTACTTAACCTCTCCATACTTCAATTTTATCATTTATAAAATGTGAAGAATTATAGTACCTATGTTTTTCAGTGATGATATGGGTGTGAAATCCTTAAAATAATTCCTGGGACAGTAAGCCATCAAAAAAATCAGCTATTTTTAAGTACAATTGTACTAAGTGGAAAAGTTCTTCCAGGTTGACAGATTAGCAAAAGCAAAGTCCAGAAAAAAAAAAAAATACAGGATATGCTGAAAAAGGATAAATGGTTTAGTGAACCTGTACTAATGGGGACTGATTAGAATATAGTCAATTCTGATGAGAAATACCAGGTTATGGTCAAAATACTAAGAGATTTCATTGTCATGCTGATAAGTTCAGATATGGGAGTGTGTGTTAAACTGGGAAGGCGAGGGAAGAGCATAATCAAAGGGTTGAATAGGACCTTCATTTGTATGAGTTTTATTTATTTTATTTTATTTTTTGAGAGTTATGTTTTATTTGGCGGGAGGACAAGAGCTGGGATGACAGCCCCTCAGATTGCTCTGAGGGACTGCTCCAAAGAGGTAGGGGAGGAGCTAGGATATATAGGAGCTTTACAACAAAGACCAGGTAGTTGGAACAATAAAAGATTACTTGTTATCTAAAGAAAACCAGGCATCTCAAGTTAAAGAATTTAGTGCTTTTCTATATATGGGAGGAAGCAAACATTTGGGCTCATTGAATTCATTCCTCTGACAAGCATCTAGCTATCTAGGGCCAGTATCCTGTCCTTTCGTATTCTGAGTCTGCTCAGAGGGCACCATTGTGAGTGGCTGCAGAGGCTGGGGGATGGCAGCAACCACTGATGCCTTGGTTTCAGCATTCTTTGTTTACTGATAAACATGTGTATGAGTTTTAAAAAGTAACTCTCTTGGCAATGTGAAGTCTGAATTGAAGGGTAAAAAAATACACGATGGAGAACAATTTAGAGATTATTGCCACAAATCAGACAGGAGATGTTAATGAGTGACCTAAAATAATGGAATTAAGATTAAAAAGAGTAGATAATGATTTTCATCAGAAAAATAAACAAAATGTTTTGTTTGTGAGAGTAGAGTGGGAGGGAGAGCAAGCAATCTGTATTGTTCACCTTATATTCATTTGTATTGATGACTACTATTTGCAATTCTGCTTTAATCAGAAATAGTTAACGGTAACTCTCAAGTTTTATAGATCAGCTCTTGCTATCAGAAAGTTTTTGTAAACCCTTGATTGTTTGGAGAAAAACAATTTTTTTCCCGTTTTTCACCCTTAGGAAAATATTCTTGAAAAATCACAACTGGTCTGTCTCTTCCATCTTAAGACACAAATGAGCCTTGCCCTCTTGGCTCATGGCTTGTTAGGGGTTATAAGGAAAAATTAACAATGCTTTACCAGGTTATAGATGTAGTATGTAAAAATGCAACATTAAGGAGGGTACCCAGAAACTTATGAAATATAATTGATAATTCAGAATCCTGCATCAGCTCCAAAATGTTATACATGAAAGTTTACTTAATGACAGCTGCCTTCCTAACTAACTGGAGTTGGTTCTCTCAAGTCACTATTTTACATGAGAAACGAGTCTGTTTCAGGCATAGGAAATCTACTGTATACCATTATTAATTTCTATTAACCTAAAAGGGAAGAAATACGATCAAAGCAATTTTATGATAAATGAAGCCTAAAACACAAGCAAGCAAGACTGTTTCACTGTTCACCTGGTAACAATCAAGCTCACTAGGAAGTTTAATGTTACAAAGAATCAGCCATGGCTCATGAATATTATTGGGTTTTTCTATGGCTACTAGACTTACTGATAAAATCTTTGAAAGAATTTCAAGTTAAAATCTGCAGCACTAAAGTGGAATGTCGTGGTCTCAAATAAATCGTGGTATAAAAGTTCCTGTAAGTCAATAAGGAAAAGACCAATATTTCAACATGAAAAAGAAAAGAAGGTCATAAACATGAAAAATATTCATCTATGCTTATAAAAATCATGAAAATACTAACTACAAGCAACAGGTTATTCTCCTATCACATAGGCAAAGAACAAAAAAATGTAATAAAATATTTTGTTAGGGAAAAGACACTCTCATGCACTACTTACAGAATAAAGGTTGACAGCAGGTTTTGTAGGGCAATTTGGTAATACTTTTCAAATTTTAAATGTACATAACTCTCTAGGGTATTTGTCCTAGAAGTACACTCCAAATAGGGCACCAGGATGTTTAGTGCATAACACCAAGTGCTTGGAAACAATTTACATGCCTATCATCTGAGGGACTGTGAAATATATCATGGTACCTCATTCAATAGCATAATAAACAGACATTAAAAATAATGAGTTGATACTGTATACACTGATATGAAATAACTTCTAAAATACATTGTTTAGTGAGAAAAACAAGGCATGGATTTCTATACATGTGTATAGAAAGCAAATACTGGTGTGAAAAATGAAAGGATAGCTTTATACGTTTGTATTTAAATAGAATATTTCTGGGTGGATTAAAAAAATTAGTGAAAAAAAAGTATGTTTCAGATGGAGAATTGAATGTTGGTTGACAGAGAGCAGGGGCCTTAGTATTCATGATATAAACTTATGTCCATTTGAATTCTGTATTATGTGCCTGACTTACTCAAAATACATATTAAATCATAATGTTCATGAAAACTTAAAGGAATAATAAATGCTAACTTTCTGGATTCCTTGTAGATGGAATTTTTTAATTGTCCTAATATTCTCAAGGGACAGTCTGTCTCTCTTTCAAAAGTGTAATAATGATCATTTTCTGTTTTCTTCACACTCCGTGAATTTATACACCTATAACTCTTTTTGCATCTGAACAATCTGCTAAGCTTTATTTTTAAAATTTTTCTCAACCACAGCACAGTCTCTGTCAGAAGATCCTCAATGAATATTTAAGAATGCAGAATAATAGACACAGGGTTTCATCTTAGAATGCAAAGGAAAAGACTCCTGATTATTACTGAGTTCCCTTCATGGTGAAAAAGACAAATGACCCCCTCCCCCAACAACAACAACAACAAAAATAGTGAGAAGGACAGCACTGAGAATTAATCAGGTCACAAGTCTAAGATATTCTAAGATTTATGGAAGAAGAGAGTTCTGTAACTTCAAGTAATTATTATAATATATATATCTATTTTTCTATCCATGTATTTTCTTAGAATCCTTGTAGTTGCACAGAGAAATGGGGATCAGTAATGGGTAAACAGCAATTCAGTAAAAACTGACTGGCAGTATTATTTTATTTTGTAACACCAATAATTTTGTAAATAAAATTGCTATAATGTGAAATTCAAAATATGCTTTTACAGGTGTGGATGGAACACTCAAAGTTGAGAATAATAATAAGTGATAATGCTGTAGATTTGTTTAAACGTACGCTCCTGAAAAGCCACCAAGTAATTTATTTTAAATGTATACTTAAAAAAAAAAAAGATAAAGCCAGCAAATGGATTCACAACTTTCACTATGCACAGGTAAAATCATTAAATTTAAGTACAAATTTTCCCTGGACAATTCTATCTAAAGAATTTAGCAGCAGCCCATAGAGGCTTATACCAGTGCACCTGGAAAACATATGCTCTGCTTCCAGATTTTCCTATCATTCTTAATAAAACTTTGTTGCATATAATTCAGACTTCTAATCTGTCTTTGCAAAGACATGATTACTGCTGTGATTTCGGTAATGATGTCTCTTTTCAGGCTAGCCTAAATCAGAGCAGCTCAAATGCTTCCTGGATATTTGTTTGGTGGGGGTTTTGCTTATTTGTCTATGCCTTTAAAAAAATTATACCCATAGACATACATTTATTTTTCTGATATGTGTCTCGTCTTTTAAGTCTAAAGAAAATATAATTTCCCACCAAAACTTACTTGAGAATGTTAATTCTTTAAAGCTACAACCTGACATCTATAATTTCTATGAGAACCATTGAGTTTTAATCTCAGTGTGATAAATGCACTCAAAATTCTCTCCTGTCATAAATGAGAGGTTTTTATGTTTTGTTTATCTATTTTATATATAGCAGTGTGTATTCTATTGTACTTTTGAAGAATATTGCACTGGGTACAGTTGACAGGGTTTTTGGTTTTGTTTTGGTTTTTGGGTTTTGGTTTGTTTGTTTTAACAATCAATGGTGTCACATCGTTTTCTTCTCGCTTGCACAGATTTTGTTAAGGAATCTATTTTAATTGTTATCTTTGTTTCTTTGTAGGTGATAAATGCTTTTCCATCCCAAATCTATCCATGGCTGCCTTCAATGTTTTTTTTTTTTAATTTTGGTTTTCAGCAATTTGAATATGATATGCCTTGTTTTTAAAAAAAAAATTTGTTTTATATCTTCTAATCTTTTTGTATCAGTAGTTCAGTGTGTTTTACTAATTTTGGAAATTTCTTGGCCATTATTTCTTCAAATATTTATTTTGCCTTGTTCTCTCTTCTCATTCTGAAATTCCATTAAATATTGTCCCTTAACACTTGAATTCTCTATAATTTGAAAACTTTTTATTCTTTTTTGCATTTTAGTTTGGGTAATTTCCATTGACTTATCTTCAAGTTTACTGACTCTTTCTTTGGCTATATTGAGTCTACTGATGAGTGCTTTAAAGAAATTCTTCATTTATGTTACTGTGTTTGATTTCTAGGATTTCCATGTTATTCTTTTTTATATTTTCCATCTATTTGCTGATAACATCTGTCTGACCTTGTATTGTGTCTGCCGTTCTCAATACACTCTTTAACATACTAATCATAGCCATTTAAAATGCTCAGGTCGATAGTTTTCACATTTGTGTCATATCTAATTCTTGTTCTGATTATTATTTTTTTTTTTTTGGATGATGATGATTTCTTTGTCTCACTGAATTCTCTCTCTCTCTCTTTCTCTCTTTCTTTTTCTTTTTCTTACTCTATGTCTCATAATAGTTTTGCTGAAACACAGAAATATTATATGGGATAGTAGATAGTATGGCAAACGTTATTTTTTATGTTTGGAAATAAGCAACCTTTCCTTCTGGTATGACTTCAGTGTAGGATTTTATTAACCCAGTCATCAATAGAGCTGGCTTTGAAGTTTTGGTTAAAATGAAAATCAGATTTAAAGTATTTTGTTTCTGTGAGTACCAGATACTTCAGAACCCTCTAGGAATACATTGTTTTTATTCCCTTACTTGAATTGGGTCTTTTCATTGTCCTGCTTGCCAAAGGAAGTCTACTTTTTGCTGCTATGCCAGTTGTATTATTCTGTTATTTTCACAAATGAGCAGTTACCAGTGGTGGCTTGGAAGGGTTTTCTCTGGTGTTCTGATTAAACCTCAGTCTTAAGCAGGAACTATGAACCTAGGTTTCATGCCCCTCCTTCAGAAACAGAGCTTCATTTCCCCTTCACTCCATTAATTCACATAATGAGTATTTACCAAGTTTCTCAAGTTATGAAATGGATGCTCTTTAAACTTTAGTTTAAGACTTTTATTGCTGAAGGGAGGTAGAAGAGAGGACTCAGGGTGAAGTTTCAGTGCAGAACCTCCACTCCCATCCTAGCCACAATGGGATTCCTTTAGTGCCTCAGGGATTCCTTTAGTGGCCCCTCATACTTCTCTGCAGCGAAGATAACTAAGATAGCGCTAAGGAGATTTCAGGAGTGATTGCTGTTTCCCCTGCCCTAACAAGCACTATGAGGAAATCCGTATGTGGATTCTTACCAATTTTCTATGTAAGATACTTGTGGTATTCATAGAAGCAAAAACTACAAGAGGATGGGAATGCTCCTATGTCTGTGGTACCCACAGGCCTCACACTCTCAAGCTAGCTTACACTAGGCTTTTAGCAGTTGTTAAAAGCTAATTTTGTTAGTCTAGTTAAAAGCTAATTTTCCTATCACTTTATACAGCACACTGCAGCATCTACTTCAGTTACACAGCTTTTCTTTTGCTGTTTCTTCCTCAAGATACCTGTCTTTCTTCAAAATTTGTGTTAGTGTATCCTGTAATCTCCAACCACTGACTGGGTCAAGTAAGATTATTTTTATTTGTAGTTTGTTCAGATTTTTACCCTTGAAATAAAGATTGGAATAATGTTCTTTCCAGCTCCCTATATCTCTGAGCTGAAACTAATACTTACAATTTCACTTTTGTATTCCAGAAAAGTTATGGTCATACAGACTAGAGTAAGGATCTTGGATCTAATTCATTTTATTTACGGAAATTTGAGTTTGTCAACTACTTTTCTAAGCATTTTTTATCTATAATATGATGACAATATTGCCTACAGTAGAGAAAGTTTAAAATATTTTATACTGTAACAATAAACACAGATGTCATCTGGGAATCTCTGCCTCTTGAGATTTGGTTTAAGTTACTCTAAACATCTAAATTTATGGAAACACAAACTCTTGCGAATAATTATGTAAGTTCTAAGAAGTCTCTCACTTGTTTTATCTCCCTCTCAGAAGTATGCCTTTCCAGGTGTGAAAGTCAACCAAATTTCAAAAAAACTACTAAATTAGAATTCCGATTTTAATATAAAGGAGCATGTTCCTGACAAATTGATCCTCCTGAAAATAACAGCTATAAACGCTGCACAAAGTGCAAAACACAACTGTAAGTGCTCTGGAGACTGAACAAAAGCAAGCAGACTTCTGAAGGAAGTCAAAACATCAAGCAGGAGACAAAGACAAAGCAAATTCTCTGTTTTTGTTTTTGTTTGCTCTATTTCGAGCTTTAGAGCAGAAGGCAAGAAATGGCTAGAAATTTGATGTAAATCCCAACCTCTTTATAGGTAAAGGAGTTAGGGTATGTAGACCAATAAACGGGGGCTACTGCTTAGGGAGAAACATCAGAAGAGAAACTGCCAGGAGAAGAGACCCTAGATCTCAGTAAAAAGAGAACTTCCTTGATCTGATAAGGGGCATCTGTACATATATGGTGCAAGTAAAACTTATCTGGTGTCTGTGCCATAAAAAATTTTAGTGATCTCAATCGCTGCCCACTACAGACTTGAGTATATTCAATTGAAGTTCAACCAAGCTAACTGCCTGCTAATGTGAACCATAAACAATTAATGGATCAACATAAAAGAATCTAGTAGAAAATACATCATTGACAATGGCCAGAATGTAATCCAAAATTACTTAACAAACAAAAAAGCCAGAGAAATATGAGCCATCCTAAAGTGAAAAGACAATAAAGGGATGCAAGCCTTGAAATAATACTGCTGCTGAACCTATTAAACTAGGAATTTTAAACAGCTATTTTATTATGTAGTATTTATATAGTACTTGCATATTATATGATTACAATAATTCATGTTGACAATGAAGGCAAATATAAAATATATCCATGGGAAGTAAAAACCTATAAAAATAATCACATGAAAACTTCAGAAGTAAAAAAATATGTAACAGCTGAATTTTAAAAGAAATCACTGAATGTTTCTAATAGTGTTGCAGAACGTGAAATTAGCAACCAAAATTAGCAACTCTCATGTGCAAAAACAATAAACAGAGACAAAATGGTAGAGAACGCCAATTTACAAAATTAAGAAAAATGATTAAATGCTTAGGTATACATTTAATGAAAAGGGCATATTTCCTATATGAGAAAAAAATTAAAGCACATACGGCCAACTAATTTGATAAATTAGTTAAATAGACAACTACCTTGAGAGACACAAATCATCTATATTCACTCAAGAAGCAACAGATAAGCTGAGCAATGCTAAGTTTATTAAATATATTAAATTCATCATTAAAAAAACGGAATTAAAAATCTAGGTCAAAATGATCTCCTTGGCAAACTACTAAAATTTTAAGAAAAAATCCCAATTATATGCAAAATCCCTCAGAAATTAAAAAAGTATGAAAGAGGTTCTATTTCATTTTATGAGCCCAGCATTACTCTCATAAAAAACCAAAGACATTAGATAAGAAAACTACTGACAAGTAACCCTATTCATTGTACATGCAATAATCTTGTCAAAATTTTAGCAAATTTAATTCACAAATATATATCAAAGTACTAAGATATCATGATCAGTTGGGGTTTAATCACAAGATTGCAGCATTGTTGAACATTCAAAAGTCAAAGTAACTTACTATGGTAACAAAAATGTATGCTCATTTCAATAGATGCAGGAAAATCATGTGATAAAATTCAATATTCATTGATATTAAAACAAAAAAACAGGAACTAGAAATAAAAGGAAGTCTCC
The DNA here is from genome assembly GCF_048773025.1 of Camelus bactrianus. Classification (NCBI taxonomy): domain Eukaryota; kingdom Metazoa; phylum Chordata; class Mammalia; order Artiodactyla; family Camelidae; genus Camelus; species Camelus bactrianus. The sequence goes on from NC_133539.1 coordinate 43,786,204, forward strand.
TTGCTTTGATAAAGGGCATCTAAAAAAACCTATAACTAAGATCATATTTCTTTATTATCAAATCAAGACGTAATGGACTAAACTATTTGTTGAATCTAAGGCATCACTGATGATATCTTATTATATTTGTATACCACTACAAATTTTTGAAAAACATTGCTAATTATAATTGCCACACATTTATTGGAAGATATATCCCAGTTTCAGTGATGAAAAACACGTGCCTTAGAATCAAGGAAATAGATGTATATTAAAACTTGTTTTAACTTACTTTTTATGCAATAAAAATATAAAAATCATTCCAAATTTGTTATTTTTTTTTATTATCAGTATTTCTGTCCCAGTCAATAATAAATACACTTGAGATCAGTTTTTAAAGTATTACTCACTAGGTCTCCAAAAATTTCTTTTTGAAGGAAACATCTATATTGTTATTTTCCTTTAATTAACTCAAGGAAACTTTGCAATATGTAGAAGTTCTTAAACTCTCTGACCTGATATTAAAATGCTTGCAATGTATTTTAACCCACTGCTCCTACTTGGTCTATACAGTTCCATTTCTAGAGAAATTAAGAACTATTTTGTGGGGAGGGTACAGCCTAGCGGTAGACTGCCTGCCTTGTATGCACAAGGTCCTAGGTTCAATCTCCAGCACTAAAAAAAGAATAAAAATAAAAACCTAATTACCTCGTCTCCCCCAAAATTAAAAAAATAAAAACAACAACAACAACAACAACAAAGAACTGTTTTTTAATAGTTGCTTTTCTGGGAGGCATTGTCCATTATAACAAAGTATGAAACAACCTAGAAGATTTAATTCCTGTACAGCTCCAAACAGGCCGAGAGACAGAAATTTTAAACGACTTTCTAACTATAATCCAATAACCCTTGAGATTTTTTACTCTTATTCTAGACATATGCTTAAAGTTTCCAACAGATCCCATAACCCTTCCCTTTTATCTCAGCTTGTCAATTCTCTTCTGAAATTAGTTTCTTTCCTATTAAATGAGGCCTAAAATGTCCATCCTCTCTATTTCCTTAGTTAAATTCTACTCATATTTTAGTATTTAGCCCAAAGATCATCCTTTCTGTGAAGCTTTTCCTATTTTTTCTTTATGCCACCAATTCATTATCCATTCCCCATATTATAACATTCATCACACTGTATAACCATTATTGTTTCTAAGTCAACTGTATTAGTTTCCAATCGCTGCTGTAAAAAAATTACCACAAATTAGTGGCTTATAAGAACACAACTGCATTCTCTTACAATTCTGGGCATGAGAAGTCTAGAATGGGTCAACAGATTTGCATCCATTCTAGAACCTCCAGGAGAGAATCCACTCCCCTGACTTTGCCAGTTTTGGAGGCTGCGTACATTCCTTGACTCACAGCCATGCATAACCCTGACCTTTGCTTAGACTGTCTTAGCTCATTCTCTGACTCTGATCCTTCTCCACCCCTCTTTTCTGGCCTTCGAGGTTACACCGGGTCCATGTGGATAACCAAGGATACTCCCCTTACTCAAGATCTTTAACTTAATCATATCTGCAAAGTCTCCCTTGCTATGGAAGGTTAGGTATTAATAGTTTCTGGGAATTAGGATGGACATCTTTGTGGGGCCATTATTCTGACTAACATATTAACCTTCTCATTAAGCTTTGAAATTCAGAATGTGTAATGGACCCACCTGAGAGCCATGGAGAACCGAGAGAAGAGAAAGTGTCTGCCCTTTCTCGCCCAGGTTTCCTCAACCTGTTTCCACAGAGTATTCAGAAGACCTCCATCAATCAGAAATAAAGAGGTGGAAAATTTTTCCAGCCCTATATTTTCAAAATTATTTCCATAAACCAAGAAAGATAATACCTTCCTCCAAAAATCAATCTAGTATGCAAAATGCATACTCCCACTGTGCACATCAACTATTCTGCTCTTTGAAAATTATTTTTCTTCATGTCCTCTTTCTGACTTGCTACACTGCTCTCTAGCATACCATACTCAGTGTGGCAAGTGTGGCAGGATGGAATGGATATAATATTTTTGTTTTGTATATTCTCTTATCTGGAGATATATTTGCTAAAATTAGTTATTACATGCATTGTGGGAGTTTGGAGGATAAGGATAATATGGAAGATGTTTATGAGAATGTGAGGAGAAAAACAGATCTCATCACTGTTTCATTTGTTTTGAAACAAGCAAATAAGTGTTATTATAAGTGTTTCTGAAATGAATGAATGAATGATGAATGATGAATAAATTAACTTCTAATTACCACAAAGGAATTTTATTTGGGAAACTTATAAAATGGTCCCATTATGTATATACAGAAATCATATACAGAATGCAACTGTTGTAAAAAAAAAATCTAGACAAACTTGACTGAACGGTATGTTTCTGACATCTTTATCTTCACTATCTTTTTGTCTTAGATCTTGCTTCTCCTATTTGAATATATTTTATTTCCATGCCCCAATTCCTCCAAACTGAATATAATAAATATGGAGTAGCCTATGTTTAAGAACACACTAGGATATTAAAATATCCTTCCAGAATAAATCAAGAAAAAAAATGCCCTTTTTCATCCTCAAAGCAAAAGCATCAACTTTAGACCTTTTGGATTAAATTTATCTCTGTATTCCTCACATTCAAGGTGGTTAACATACCTATAATTTATCATTTAGAGAATACTCAGGTTTACTTTTTATTCTCAATTGATTCTGAAAACATAATTGGGTCAATCTTGATTTTATTTATTAATGATTAGTAAATGTACATCCAGAGCTTCATAATTCTATTGTAATTCTCTACTAGATCATTTGATTCCTTCCCTACTAATTCTTACATTATGGAAATTTTAACCAACATACTCAACTTAGGTGTTATTTACCCTATTGTGAAGTACTTGTGTGAAATATGTCATGTAAAAACTAAAGTATAAAATGTGAAGAAATTCTACGTATATGGATCAGCTGAAAGTTAACATGATATTTTATTTTTTGCTTCAAAGAAATGGTTTAAAAAAAACAACAAGTACATTTCCATGAGGTATAACATAAATTGGAGTATCACTTAAAAATAACAATATACTCCTGGATCATCTGTTCAATGCTATGCATCTCTATAATTTAAATCAATCAAAGAGAATCACAGTAACCTTTCCAATTAAGGTAGCACCCCTAAATCATTTTGTCAACATACGTTACTTAAAAATATTAAAAGTAAATACCTCTACTTCACAAGGTAACTTTTTTACTTACAATTTAGAAGGATGTATGAAGCTATAATTTTGAAGAATTTCAAAGTGGTTCTACATTTTCAGCAAAGCATATATGGAGTAAATCCTGATTTAAAAAATTTAAATACAGATCTATTTTTAGAGGTTCCATTCAGTTGTTTTTTTCCCTATAACTCATAAAATTTATCAGTTCTAAATAATGGAAAACCAAACAAATTAAGCATAATACTGAATTAGATAAATTAATAGCTAAACATAAAGAGACTTCAAATATCTATAAAATATCCAAAATCAATCCGAGTTTTACCATTGGAAACAAAGTGTAGATTAAATATTATAAAACAGATCTAGATCTGGAATACATTAATCTCACCTTGACTAAGAGGGACAAATGCTGCACCCTGTTTGTTCTCCACCCTACTCTTTCTATCTAAATAAAGAACACATCCATTTTTCAGTGCAACATCTGAATGAGAAACTATTTTAAATATAGTTCTAAACTCCACAAGACAGATCAAATACCTAGAAAACATAAACTTCTAGGATGGATTGAAAGAGCAAAGTTATTCACCCTTATAAAGAAAACAACCAAGAGTAAAAGTTAACAGGACACCAAAATGTAAAAAAATGTATTGCAATGACATCTGTGATAATGGACAGCTAGTTAGCAGTACACTGGTCTCAGGGAACAGACACTTCAGACATTAGTGCAGATTCATATGCCCAAGGTCTAAAACTACTATGCTATTAGATGGTTTAGGGTAAGTGCAAAATGCTTTTTTTGGAACAGTACATGAATATGTAAATCACTTCTTGTGGCACCTTGAATATAATAAAGATTCAAAAAGACAATTCTTTTCCTCAAGTTCTGGATTAGAAAGCAGACCAAACTCCTAAAATAGACTGCAAATATTCACGTTCAATAAACTTTACAACTTTGGCATTCTTTCCATAGTTTTAACTTCTTCTGTATCTTAGCTATGTGACTTCTGTGCAGTGAGTATTTTGGATCTACACACACATACACACATACACATACACACACACACACCTGTAGGTCTGTTCTAGGAAGTTAATATATCCATATGACCACATGTTATATAACTCACTTGGCCTGTGGACAGTTATTTCAAACTTTAAATTCTGGTTATGAAAGGAAAATTATATTGGACTAGCTCTCCCATGGTTAAAAAAAAATTTAAACTGGAAAAATATCAAATACTGGTTGGATTAAAAAGAGAAAAAAATAGTTGTTAACAATAAGAGATGGGTAGAAACCATCCTAATCCCAGACAATTAGATACCCTGCATGTATGGAGGAGGGGCAGAGTCACTTGTCCTCAAATCTGTGACCCAGCGACAGAAACACAGCCTAAGTTTGAAATTAAAAGAGGATAAGAGAGTACATCACCACTGGATCCACACTCAGACTAACAAACAGCAGCAAAAAATAACAGCAGTTTATTCCTCAAGGCAGGAGCAAGTGCCCAGAGAGAGATTCTCTTTGAGTCCAGAAATCACCAGAATAACCCACATCTGAGAGAACAGAAACAGTGAGCAAACATCTCCATCCATCCAGTCCCCCCAAATAAAGACGGGCAACACCTGAGCAATTTGAAGCCAGCAGGGTAGTGATTCTAATAATAGCAACAATAAAACACAAACATAGCTTGATTCATGACTATATTGACCAAAAAAAAATTTACGTTAAAGTTCTAGCAAAGGAAACAAGCTCATAATAAGTTCTGGTGACTTAATATACAGTGTAGTGACTATAGTTAATAATAATGTATTATATACTTGAAATTTGCTGCGAGAGTAGATCTTAAGTGTTCTCACCACATGTATACACAGAAGGTAAATATGTGAGGTGATGGATAGCTTAATTAGCTTGATTGGGGAAATCGTTTCACAATGTACACATATATCAAAACATGATGCTGTACCCCTCTAGCATATAATGTTTATTTGTCAATCATAACTTAATAAAGCTGGGATGAAATGCCCATTTTGAGGCATAAACATTAGCTTTGCCTCTTAATCTACAGGTGATCTAGAGCTTTTATCCAAAAATTATGCAACAAAGGAAGTAAGATACAGCATACAAAACAAAACAGATAAAGCAATCAACAGAAGCAAGCTCAGATATGACCTAGATATTGTAACTCCCAGATAGGAAATTTAAAAATACATGACTAATATCTCAAGGGCTAGAGTGGAAAGGGTGGACAACATGCAAAAACAGATGGGGAACGTCATCAAAGAAGTGGAAACTATAAATAGCAATCAAAATAGCATGCTAGAAAGTTTTTAAAAGTAGTGGTAACATAGATGTAGAATTTCTTCAATGGCATTGTCAGCAGACTTGACATTCAACATTAAGAGAACTTGAAGATAAGTAAATAGAAACTTGAATAGAACACAAAGTAGAAGAAATGTGAAAGTAAAAATCAAGGAAGATAATAGCATCAAGATCTTTGGGAAAATATCAAAGAGTAACACACATTTAATAGGAATCTTAGACTGAGAAGAGAGAGGTAACAGGGATGAATACATATTTGAAGAGATATCAGTTAAGAGTTTTCTTAAAAAAAATAATGAAATGCATTAAGCCACAGATCTAAGATGCTCAGAACTCAAATGAAAGTTAAATATAAATAAACAACAACTCACAGAGATCTATATTGAACCTGCTAGAGACCAATGTTAAAGAGAAAATCTTGAAAGATAATGGAGAAAAAAGACACAAAACATACTGAGAAATATAGGTAAAAATTAGAGCAGATTTCTTGTCAGAAACCATGGAAGCAAAAGGACAACAGAGTACTACCATTCAAGTACTGGAAAAAAGGATAGCCTAGAATTCTATACACAAGTTAAAAGTAAACAGAGTATATATATAAAAACCAGCAACCTCAGCACAAACAAAATCAAAGCAACAAGTGGTTCTACTTTCCCACAAATAAGTCTAATTCCAAAGCAGTCTGGTTATGCTTAATATTTTTAAAATAAATACAACTTGCAAATATTTAAGAAACTTTAATGCAATGCTATGAAAGGTGAAATAAGGCAAATGCTATGAGTAAATATATATGAAATATAAATTTAAAGTTTTATTTATAATGGATATGGTTACAAGGAGACTTAGATAAGCTTAGTTCAATAGGCATAAATGACTATTCAATTTTAATTTTCCCCCAAATCAACTCAGCTAATATGTTTGCAGCATTTCACTCTAGCTCTGCATCCACAAGTTTATTTCATCTATCAACTTCTTTTTGGTGGATACAAGCATGCACTGATTCATCTGTTTCTCAGCAGTTGTTAATGAGAAGTCTTTACAGAGGCCATGAGTAGTTATGGACTTTATTATTAGTAGAATCAAATAAATACTAAATATTTTTCTATCTGCCACTGATCAAGAATAAAAAATCAGGGAACAGAAATATCACGATATAATTTCAGAGAGAATATTAAATATTTGGAAAAAGTTTTAAAAAGAGAGCTTTCATATTTTAGGAGAGAATCACAAATTGTACATGTATGTGAAATGGATTGAACTACTGGCAGGTGGCTATTAAATAAGAGCTCAAATTTTTATATCCATAAGTCAGTATACATCAACATTTTCAACTGCCTATAAAGAAACAATACTCATATAATAGAACTCATCAATATTTGGTGGTAGATGTGTTCTTATTTGTTTCATGTTAAGTCTTTCAGGTTTCAGATGAAGTTATTGAAAGCAGTTCCCAATATTAACCTTGTTCACACATAATTTATTTTTCCTCCCATGGATTACAAGCTTAAAATAACCTCTCCTCAACAAAAATAAAGAGATCAAATTTTATTAACAGTGAGCTAATTTTCCATTCTCTATAGTAGTTATAAAGTCCTTCTCTAAATTAAGAAGAATTCAAAGTTCCTAATAAAAAATATATTGTACATTATATATAAGAATTACTTTCAAGTAAAAGGGTTTTTATTTCAAGTAGGAAGAAGAATTAATTGATCTGTTATGGAAATAAATTACCTAAGTAAAATCTACTGTTAACTAAGCAAAACAAAAAATGTTTCTAATCCTATGTTCAGTTTCCTTTGCATTGACATTAATTGAGAGGAATATTTATTTTTCACATACTAAGGAAAAAGCTTCTATCTGTTATTGATAATTGTGAAAATTACCTTAAGTACTATTGGATGAATAAAGAAACAAAGTTTCATTTTCAATTTATTCCTTTAATTTAGAAAGTTCACACTGAAGAATAGTTATGCTCATTATAGCTGTTTCACTGTTTCATAACTTAGGAATTTAAAGTTCTAACTTAAGTTGCAAACTTCTCTGTTTAATTAAAAGATTTTAAAAATTCATCTTTCTTTTCTGGCTTTGATGTCTCTGACCACTAGCTTTGACTTTTTGCCTGTATGTTTCTCACTGCACACCCAGAATGGCAGATATCTTGAAGTATTAGGAATAAGTAAATGCTGTTAAAAGGATTACTCTGGCTTAGAAATTCCTCCTTAGCAGCAATTTATTCCATCATAATTTGTGCAAATCTGTGAAATAAGTAGTGGCAGTGAGGTTGAACTTTAGACAAACTTCACTCTTTCCCTTACCGGAAATTAGATTTTGAAAATGGAGTATTCTTAACAGGCTTATAGAATTTGTTACTTCTCTGTGGTCATGCAAATATCATAGGCAACATACATATACTCTCTCCTCTTTTCATTCGTTTTTTTTTTAAATAAAAAATTCTATTTAGAAGGGAAATTTTGGTCTAGTCTTCTACAGGAAATCTTAGGGGCAAGAAGTAAAGAAATTGATGATTGAAGTAAAAAAAAAAAAAAATCAAATGCCCTCAATTTTAAAATAGAGCTTGGATAAAGCCAGTTGGTGACAGGCTATCATTTTCACCCACTGAATATTTCATTGAAAGGTGATTATTCTGCAAACCTATAGGTTTGTTTGTTAACTATTAGAAAAGCTTCATGTTAGCTCCTGAATTTTCATTCTGTCATAATTTTGACTTTTCTACTAGGTCTGCTCTAACCTGTTCTTCTCACTAACTCTTCACTAACCCAGTCATTAATGGAGGAATTCTTAAATCATTCATCAAAATCTCTTAAAAAAAAAACCTTCACCCATTTATTACTGTTATATTTTAAAGCAATTCATAATTTAACATTTATATTTCCTCACAAAAGCTAAAATACTAGATAGATAGATAGATAGATAGATAGATAGATAGATAGATACATACATACATACATACATACATACATACATACATACATAGATGCATAGATACATAGACAGACAGACAGACAGACAGGTTCAGAAAAGTTTTGAACTATAGAAAAATTATTCTAAAAACTTATGTTCTTAGAAGTAAATTAGGTATTTGTGTAAGGTTTAGAACTCTAAATAGCATTCAGTATATAAGAGGAATGTCTAATACAGATGAAGGTAAAATGAATATGGTATCCTTTATAGCTTTGTAAGTCTAGTGAAAAAGGGATCAAGAGAAAAGGAAGGGAAGTTGTCACCATTTTGAATTTTATTATTAAATGTAACAATGGGGTAGGTTTGAAACAGTGTTTTCATTCATGGTGACAGTTCTAGGGGCAGCCTGCTCTTGATAACTTGAATTAAATTATTTTTATTTCTTTCACATCCCATCTAGAAAAAAAGTCTATTTTACTAAACCATTATTAATCACTTAATTATCATTATGCATGACTTAGTTCAATCATACTTATACAAGTAAAACGATGTATTCATGTTTGAAAACTGTGCAAAATGAAAGGAAGGAATAGGGTGCTGGAGACAATTTGGAATCAGATAAGGAGGTGAGAAGGGAAGGGTAAGAGGATAAATAAGTGAGATTTCTGCTGGAAAGTATATGAAGAGCTCCAATGTTCCCAAATTATAATAGTTGAACCATTAAATGGAAGTTATCTGTCTATAATAATCATTGTAGAGGTAGTACATGTGCTGGCTAATTTATAGAATTTATAGCATTTTCTTTTAATTTATAGTATCTAATTAGATTGAGATATCCATTCTTCTTTCAATGGACTCTCAACATTTTCTTAAACATGACACCTGGTTCTGACTAATGTGCTATATTGAATCTTTTCCAAGACACTTAATTTTATTTTCTCTTTTGTAATTTTGTTTTACTATATTCCTTTTTTTAATTTGGTAATTGAAACACATTTTTGTTGGTAATTCCACATGCAGAAAATAAAGTCAAATTTATTGTAATAAATACTTAATGGTGCTTTCCATTTCTTCTCTTTTTCTAGGATAGGATTTTTTGGTTGGTATTATGTCCCTATGATAGCTGTTTATATAAAATGTAGCCCCCATGAAATGTTTCAGATGGATGACTTTGCACTGTAAGATATCTCTCTATCCAAAGAAACCATATATAATTTGTGGAATGATTTCCATAATATGAATAGTCCTCTGATTATAATTTAAATAAACTGATGGAAAGTAATTGTTTAAGGCTATAGCAATACAAAGTTTATTATTTGGTGGGCTTAATTTTCAAAATATCATTGATTTTTAGCAGACTGGGCTTTCTAATTATGAGTCTTCCAAACAATTTACTTAGTTATGCATTGTTGTACTGGCAATCTAGTTTCAAAGAGAGGTATTCTATAATCAGTTACTTCCTTGATATGGCAAAACTATTTCATTTGGATAAACAAGAGAAAACAAAGAGTCAGCAAAAAGGGTGATTTTTGACAATTAAGTATAATCTTTCATTTTCAATTAAAATATCACTGCTACCTTCATTTTACTAACTTGCATACTGTCTTATAGTTAACTTTAATTTTCTTCATATAGCCAAATAAAAATCAAATCAAATTTGGGTTTTTTTTGTATTATTTAACCTCTTCTTTAAAATCAATTTAACTTTACAATTTATGCAATAACATTTCTTATAATGGCTTTAAAATATCCAGCATATGTATATATTGGCTAGAGTCATGGAATTATATTTTTTAATGATTTCAATAGTTGTATATGGGATATTTTAAATTATTTTTTTAAAAAGAAAAAAAAAGGGGGGGGGGATTATTTAGTCCTACCCAGTCAGCAACAAAAGCAATCAAATCATTTTTTTATCCAGTGAAAGATTAGACATTCATTACAAACTTAATGCATAGTCTAAGAATAGAACAGTAAGATCACTTATATGTAAAACTGAATTGCTTCATAAGCTTCCATTTTTAATATGTGCCTTTATATACTAAAATTCCAATATCCACAAGAGATTGGATCTGAATACTTCAGAATTTTTCATAAGAATACAAGAAATTGAAAACTTCTAATTCTACTCTAGCGGGGAAAAAAGTATTGCAACACTGAAAATTAGTTTGTATAACTTTTATCTTTGGCTCAGTCTAAAAGATCACTATTTTATATGAAACATTATAATTTGTAAAATATTTTGCAAATATATAAAAAGTAGTTAGAATTCAGGAGAATCCTAAATCTGAGCGTTTGTTGGTTGATTCCAGCTGCATTATGCTTACATATTTCCAAGAAATATCAGAATACTGACTGTAGTACAATTATGATATGCCCTCAAAATTCAACACTAAAATATATCCAACAAAAGTCAAGATCCCACAATGACTGCATACATTGGGGGCATATGATTATGCCTGCCACACTGCAAGTGTTCCTTTTTTCAGGAATGGTCCCCCAAAACGTATTTCTCCAATATAAGAGATTATAAATGGAAAGAATAGAGGTATTAGTTCACTAGAAACAAAAGGCCATTTGAGCACATCAAATATTCAAATAAATATTTTTGAACAAAAATGATAGCATTGAAGAAATAGATAGCTAACTGATATAACTGATTTGGTTAAATATTCCATCAGGTGGACCTAGGTTTAATTTGCAAAACTACTGTCATCATCTGTGTGAACCAGAGTACCTTTTTCCTTTTTCTTTTATTTAATTTTTTGCCATTACATCAACTTTAAGTCAATATAGAACTTTTAGATCTCATATTATGGAGGTCCAGTAAAATGATTTATACTAGGAAACTTTTAAGTTCAGTTAGTCAGCTTTTTAAAAGAACAAAAAACAATCCTAAAAGAAAAAATTTGAATATTTGATTCTGCCTTTATGGGAAAGGAGAGGGTCATAAAGTTATTTGTGATAATTTTCAGTAAATCCTCTCTTATCTACAAAAATAATGACCCAAAATGAGGTCATTGATAGGAAAGTTACAGATAGGATACTTATTTTTTTGGTCTGGTGCTTTGGCTTTTATTTTCATTTAAATACAAATATCTTAAGGAGGGGGCTCACTGTTCTACTCACTCATTTATACTTTCCTGTAAGCAGTGAGTATAAATCAATATTTCTTCATTCACACTGTCAGATGATGTATTAAGAGAAAGCAGGATTGATTTTCGGGGGGAAGAGAAAAATTAAGAAGCTATTCACAATAAGGCATATAATGTTGGGGAAAAATGTAAAATTGGGGAAAGAACTCATTAAAGATTTATTTATTTCACAATTTTGCTGATGAAAAGAAAAGGCTATCTGGAGTATGATGCATTTCCATGAATATTTTTATTTCTGTTACATGTATTCTGACGTGCATCTCGTAGTTTAGATTTAACTGTATTATAATAAAGTTAAAGTACAGATAGAGTAATAATACAAGAAAAATATCAGATTTTATTTAATTATTCCCCAGATCTGCTGGTTTAGGAGCCATCTGAGAAAGACAAAACAAAAAGAAATGGAATTTGGTGTTTAGAGTTAAATAATGAAACATACTTTTAATCTACCTTCTTTTGAAAAAACATATATATTTGCTTGTTTAGAAACCCAGAGCTAAAATGATGTTCCATTCAGTCAGCTTTATGGCTGTAGGCTCTTACTCCATGAGATCCTCTAAGTTAGTATCCAGCTGTCTATATAGTACTGCAAATACAAAACTCTTGAATAATTTTATATTAAACAGGAAAAAAATCATGATAAAATATTACTTAGGTTTAATGCATTACTTTCAGCCATTTACTTGACAAATATTATTTATCTTGTATTATGTGATAGGAATATGATAAGAACATATTACTGTTTTCTGAGTATAAGATAAGCTTCCCCCAAGTATTACTTTCTCTTTACAGCCTTCAACATTAGTGTTGATACTGGTTATTATGGGAGAATAAATTAAATGTGTTTAGTTATACAAATATTTCTTAATATACAGTTCAATTTGCTAGCCAATGGGCAAAAATATGTAAGATGTTTGGAACTGTGTCATCTTTTCTTCATCTATATGTAATCAATTTCATTCCTATTATTCATTGTTCTGGTCTATACAGAAGGCATCCAAACCCCTAAAAATTAAATTTCCCAGACTCCTTGTCAGTTGAACTTTAGTTAGTATCAGCTACTAAGAAGAACTAATAGGAGTTATTTATTTTTATTTTGAAATAATTTTATTTTCACAGTAATTTGAGAAAGAACAGAGATGCAGTATACAGTTTCCCCCAATTGTTACACTTTATGTTATTTTAGTAGAATACCAAAACCAGTCACTGAAATTTCTAAGATGTACATATAGTTCTATTTCATTTTATCACATGTATGGTTATGTAACCACCACTACAATCAAGATACAAAACTATTTCATCACCACAAAAAACTCACTATTTTTATTCTTTCAGTCACTCCCATTCCTCCCCTTCTCCCCTTCACCTTCCCTAACTCCTGAGAAGCACTATGTTTTCCATATCTATCATTTTGTCCTTTCAAGAATGTTATCAGAATGAAATCATACAGTATATGACCTTTTGAGACTTGTAAACTTTACTAAGCATAATGCCCTAGAGATCACTGCTTGGATGTTAGGAGGAAGGGTGGGCAGCAGACCAGTGAGTGGTGACTGACTTCACTGCCTTTGGTATTCCAGCAGCAGCAGCAGTGGGTGACTGCCAGCAGTCACTGGGGCCACAGGCTACAGAGGCTTTCAGCAGCACTGAAGGCAAAAGCAGTGAGTACCTGCAGGTCTCAGCAGCCTTTGGAGGGTCTGGTGTTGGCAGTTTCCAGCAGAGTCAAGGGTACATGTGTATCTGGGCTCTGGAAAATCTACCTCCCTTCCTTTGATTTTTCTAGCACTTGGGTATGGGAAATGTTTCCTAAAATTATCAATCTCTACTTACTTATCTCCCTTTTGCTCCTTCCACCCTACTAAAACCTTTGTAACTAGCTCCCAGTATTTAATATCTTCTGTATGAACTACCTATCATAATTTATGTTTTCCTAACTGGGACCTGACAGGCATCATCAAATAGCATGGATGTTAAAAAGCTAGCCATGTAGAGTACTGCAAAAACATACAGATAACATCAATTTTATTAACAATATTAATAATAAAAGAGCTACTATTTACTGGGAATCTATTTTGTGCTAGGCATTTTGCATAATAGCTTCCTTTCAAAGAGTGTACACACGTAAGAGGCAAAAGAGTTGAGTAAGAAGAGGAAAGCTACACCAGCTTTGAACACAGTCTTTTTTCAATTGTATCAAAGCATTTTCTAAGTGTATTTGATAAATTAAAAATTAACATCAATGCTCAGAGTCAACTGTTTTGAAGTTAATCTATTTCCCATCACAGCTCACTTAGGAGTCCAATGGCCATGCAACTATCAGGTAGTTAAGTTTATGTTTAAAAATGGAACCAGAATATTTCCAGTGAAGTGTTCTGGGGCTGTAACCCACATTGCAAAATGCTGCCCTATCAAGTATTTCAGATACCAAGCCCAATTCGGTATCCTTTAACTTGTGAAATACTTTTGGCATTTCATTGTGTTTGCTGAAAAGTCGTCTCCCTCCAAGTGCACAGTTTAGTATTGCCAGTAGAGGCCTTGTGCAGCTGGCAACTTATCATTGTTTCCTGTACCCTTAGAATGACATCAGTGGCCTAGTTTAATAATTGATTACTTATTTGAAAGAAGATTTTTATTTGTTTTGATTGGCTACATTTTTTTAAAAGCTTTCTCTCAAAAAAAAAAAAAGAAAACTTCATAAAAATGCCTAAAAAAAGCAAGGTTTTTGTTCCTCAAGTTCCTTTGGGAAAAAAACGTAACTTGTACCTTAAACATTTAGTTACCTAAATCTTTTTAATCAGTGACAGTGTTAGTTACTTATTAATTTCTCCATGAATTTTAAGTGATAACTCTAGTCTAAACTGAATTCTTCCTAATAACACATTATGTTTTATATTAATTATATATATTTGTGTTACATTTTACTATTTTTACAAAAAATTGTTTTTGAAATTGGTCAATCCTTAATAATGTTGAGTATGTATATTTTACATGCCTGTCATATGTACAAACTTAAGAAATATTATGAATATATCAATATTTGTATATACAAGCTCTTGCACTAATAAAATACTCAACAAATTTGTTTCTATATGCATTTTAATGTTTACAACTACTAACTTAATAGTGAATTGTTAAAGCATCCCCTCTTAAAATTGAGAACTATGCCACATCAGAACATACATATCCCTTTGATTATGAATTTTATATGGTTTGTGTGCCCTCTGCCTTGTTGACTACTGATTAAACTGGATATTTCATCAACAACCATTGTCTCAGTGCTAATCCCCAAGTGGAAACAAAGCACTGTATGTGACAAGCAAAGCCCCTACTCTTACAAAACTTTTATTTAAGAAACATAAAGAAGAAAAAATATTAAATAAGAAAATAGTTCCTCACAATAATAATGTTATAAAGAGTGAAATCACAGAAATATCTCCGGAAGAATGATTGTAAAAAAGTCAAGAAAAAAATCCTCTTAAAAGACATGATAATTCAAGCTGAGAATGGAATTTTGTCAACAATGTCTTCAGATAATCAGAAGAAAGATTTTAGTCCATGACTAGCATGCAATCCAGAGGTGGAAATAAGCTTAACTTATTTGAAAGGGATTTTTTTTTCTTCAAATTTGAGTAAATAGTTTAAGTTTTATACCAAGAACACTAGGAAATAAATTTTTGGTTTTGAATTATGATATGAATGTTATGATGATGAATCTGAGTGCTGCTGTAACAAATGAAGTGGCAAAACATAAGCACTCCTTAGTTCCGGGTGAGAGGTAATAGTTGTTTAGGATGGTTTCAGTGGCTATAAAGAGGAACAGGCTTACTTACAATGAGTTCTGTTGGCCAAATTAAAAATGTTTGCTGATGAATCAGATGTGAGAGGTGTGGGACAGAAAAAATTGGGTGTACCAATGAAAGTTTTAGGGAAAGCTTTTCAAAAATGTTAAGAAAACTTATATTTGTCACACTTTACCACTTATAATCACCCAAATCTTATGTAATGCAATCCCTTCAATTATTATATGAGATAATTATTCTTATTGTACTATGAAGATGAGTTCACTGAATGTCAGGAAGATTAAGTCAATGTCTCAAGGTCACAGACCTTTCTTTAAGGCAAAGTTAATAATATAAAATAAAACTGCAGAATCCATGTTTAAAATTTATGATAGAAATACCAACAGAAACATATTTTGGGTCTAGAGTTTTTCCAACTGGAAGCCACTGAATGGCAAGTGGGGACATGTAATTAATTGTTTTTAACATATAAATTCCTCTAACTATGTGCCTCTCAAATATTTATACCCTAATGTATAAGTTAGCAAAGTTTTAACTAAAATAGTTTTTACCAAATCATCTGATATGGATTTCTCACATTAAAAACTTAGTTCATGAAAAATGACAATAAAATTTTTTTCACTACAATACAATTTAATGATATGAATTTTTTATTTAAATCAGAAGTCCTAGGGATTAATTCAGAAAATTAAGCTTGAGTATTCATATAAGATGACTATATTTATTATTAATAAAAAATTTTCTAGATTGAAGAAAAACAGTGTTTTCCTTGATTTCTGAGTGGTTTTCAAACAGTCTATTATCTAAGATTATTAATGAAGACAGACTAATTTTATCCCTAAAGGATATGCTCTATTAACATCAATTATTTAAGTCCATGTAACATATACACATACGGTATAAAAACTGTAAGGTAAAGATAACCCAAGTGTTTGAATGATGAACTATTTAATCATTATTTATTAGTTATATCAAAGTTTAATATGTATTTTAGGAAAAATAATAATAATGTAATTAATAGTAATATATCTTTCAATAAAAGGCTTCTCAGGTATCAGTAAGGTAGAAGTCATGACAAAGAATACAATTTATTCTTTAACCTCTAGGAAAACTGTGGTATAAAATGATTCCATCACTTGCTCCAGTCAACAAAGCAAAAGAATATTGTGAATTTAAGCCAAATTGAGTTATTCTGATTTCCACAGTTATTTTACCACCAATTAAAAAATCAGCAATTTTGAATTTATTAACTATACATAGTAACCCTATTATTTGCATCCTCATGTTCAAATAATATGACTGATTAATTAACACAGAAGAAATAAAAGATAGTTTAATAGACTGTCCACATGATATCTGTCTACTATAAACCCTACTAACCTTTATCATTTTAGTGTACCCCTCTTGTGCCTGGCTTCCACATTCACATTTGAACTTGATTTTAGATTGATAATTATTTTAAAAAACAGTGTCTTCCTCTGCCCTTGCTGTCATACATTCTTAATAATAAGACTTTAATTAAAAGACTTTATGTTAGTACTCAAATATATTTTGTTCTTCACGGTGGAGATCATTTAATATCAGTGTCAGAAATCTAACTGTCTTTTATTTAGCAACTAATTCATGAGATACATCAGTATTAATCAGGAAGATACTGAAGTTTAATGAACATTCAGAAAAAAAAGTCAACAAAAAATAGAAAGTAACAACTCAAGTAATTTGACTATTCTTTGGTTTTGTGAAGATCTACTTTTTGTTCTAATGTCTTTACTTGGTCAAAGAAGAACAAAGTCCCATGTCCCTTGCCTTGCTCTATTAGCCATGCTGATGATAAACAGAACATTTAGAGAAATGGTTGCATGCTGTGGTTGCTGTTGAGAAGCTCAAAGCTGGAAGACTGATTGCAAAGAAAAAGATAATCATCAAACTATTGTCTGTCTCCAGTGCCTATTGCATCAGGAAAGGAAATTAAAGGCAAATGAGCTTATAAGGTAAACTCTCTACAAAGGAAGTTTTTCGGTAGGGATAGGCCATTTTACTTATCAAATCAATTATTTGATTTTAATGAAATAATGCAAATTCTCCACAATTATATATTTTTCAATAAACATCTCTTAGATTTACAGGAAAAAAGGGTGAAGACAGTAATACTTAAGTTCCCCTGTTATTAAAGTCTTACTTTAGTATGGTACTTTGCTACAATTAATGAACTGATCCTGATTAATCATGAATAAGTAATGTGCATATTTTATTAAGGTATCTTGAGTTTTTATAGTATTTTCTTTTTATCTGCCTCAGAGTCCCGTCCAGGATATGACATTGCACTTAGTTGTTATGTCCCCTTAGTTGTTGACCGTAACAATTTCTCAGACTTCTTATTTTTGATAATCCTCACAGTTTTTGAGGAGTGCTGTCCCTTAACTGGGATTTGTCTGATAGTTCTCTTATTAGATTTGGATTATGTGTTTTGAGGAAGTAGAGCACAAAGGGACAGTGCTGTTTTCATCATATCATATCAGGGGTATATGCTACCAATATGACATCACTGTTGATGTTGACATTGATCATGTGTTTAGCAGACTTCTCTACTGTAAAGTTACTCTTTTTTCCCTCCCTCCATCTTTTACCCTTTGGAAGGAAATTACTATACACAAACCATATTTAAGGAGTGGGGAGTTATGTTCCACCTCCTTGAGGATAGAGTATCTATATAAATTATTTGAAATTTTTGGGCATAGATTAGTATTTTACCCATATATTTATTCAGTCATTTATTTACATCAATATGGACACATCTTTACTTTGTACTTTGACTTATAATCCAATATTACTATATCTATTTTACCCTTCAAATTGTTTAAGATTTGGCCATTGGGAACTCTTACAGTTGACTACTGTTTACTGTATCTCTTTGATGTATTCACATCATAGTGCTTTGTTTTGTTTTAAACCTCTCTACTTTCTGGCACTGAAAGGTACTCAAGGCTAATACTGTGGATTTGTCTCTCAGTCCCAAAATCAGCCATTTCTTCAAGAGCTCTAGTTTCTTTAACTGAAAATCATATTATAAACCAATATCCAGGTACCAGGTGTGCTCATTGTTACTGAGGCGTCATTTCTAGTCCCTCTCAAATGACAAAGCAAGGAATTATATGTGTAAATATGTGTTGATGTACATATCTCTAAAATTTCTGCATGTAATAATCTATATCTATATTAAGCTAAATATGAGTGAAAACAGATGTCTCTAACTCTCTCCAACTCTAAAACATTATAATGGATCATTCTATCTTCTTCCTGTGAACTTCCACTTCAACAACAAGAAACCTGGTCCCCATCATTCACCATCTATTTATTTGATAGTTCAATTCCAGTATACATATATATTGGTATCAGAATTGTTGACCTGTGCACTCTGTGGGAAATAACTTTATCAAAAAGGGTACAGTACTTATGCACAATTACTTCTACTCTAGTCTTACAGACTCTGCTCATTTCCAAAATTACTTTAGGTCAGCACCATTTTTCCTCATGCCCCTCAGTAAGGATGTTTCATAAGTTTGTAATACAGTTAGATTATTTTGTTGTCACATTCTGCATTCCATCCAGAGATCTCATGACCTCCTAAATAATTTTTAAAAATTTATATACATTAAAGTTCAATTTTTGTGCTGTAAATTTAAATGGGTTTTGAGAAAGGCACTGCATTATATTACAGTATCAAAGTTTCAAAGCTCTAAAAATTCCCCTTTGCTTCACCTATCCAGCTCTTTCTCCAGCCTCCAGGAACCCCTCACAACGTATTTTTTTACCTTTTCCAGATCGTCAAATAGTTGAAATCATACAGTATGGAGCCTTTTCAGTCTAACTTTTTTCACTTAGCAATACATATTTAAGATTCATTCATGTCTTTTCTTGGCTTTACAGCTCATTTATCTTTTTCACTGAATGACAGTCCAGTGTATGGACGTGTAACAGTCCATAACAGTCCATTCACCTATTGAAGGAAATCTTTCTTGTTTCCAGTTTTTGGCAATTATGAATAAAATCACTATAAACATCTATGCGCAAGTTTTTGTATAGACATAATTTTCAATTCAATTGGTTAAATATCTAGGAGAGTGATTTCTGTACTTTATATTAATACCATGCTTACTCTGCAAAAAACTGCCTTACTGTCTCCCAAAGTAATTATTCTAGTTTTCATTCCCATTAGCATTAAATGAAAGTTCACATTGTCCCACAATCTCACAGGTAATTAAACTGTCAGAATTTTGAATTTTAGCCATGTTACAGGTGTTGTAGTGGTATCTCACTGTTCTTTTAATTTGTAATTCCCTAATGACAAATTATGTAGAGCTTATTTTCAGTTCATATTTTTCATTTGTATTTTTCTTGGGTGAAATGTCTGTTTAGATATTTTCACTGTTTTTTAAATTTTTTATTATATAGTTTAAAATGTTCTTTTTATATTTTGAGTATAAGCCTTGTACCAGACATGTGATTTGCAAATATTTTCTCCCAGTTTGTGGCTTGTGTTTTGTTTTTATTTTGAACAATTCCTTCAAATGTATTTTTTGTATATATATTTTTAATTGAGGTATAAACAGTTTAGAAAGTTGTGTCAGTTTCTGGTGTACAGCATAATGCCTCAGTCATATATGAACATACATGTATTTGTTTTCATATTCTTCTTCACCATATGTTACTACAAGATATTGAATACAGTTCCCTGTGTGATACAATATGAACTTGTTGTTTATCTATTTTACATCTATTAATTAGAATCTACAAATCTTGAACTCCCAATTTATCCTTTCCCACCCCTTCCACAACTGGTAACCATAGGTTTGTTTTCTATGTCTATGAGTCTATTTATGTTTTGTAAATAAGTTTGTTTGTCTTTTTTTTTAGACTCCACATACGAGTGATATCATACAATATTTTTCTTTCTCTTTCTTGCTTACTTCACTAAGAATGACAATCTCCAGGTCCATCCATGTTGCTGCAAATGGTATTATTTTATTCTTTTTTATGACAGGGTATTATTCCATTGTATAAATGTACCACAACTTATTTATCCAGTCATCTGTCGATGGACATTTAGATTGATTCCATGTCTTGGCTACTGTAAATAGTGCTGCTATGAATATCGGGGTGCATGAATCTTTTTGACTTAAGTTTCCCTCTGGATATATGCCCAGGAGTAGGATTGCTGGATCATATGGTAAGTCCATTTTTAGCTTTTGTAAGGAATCTCCATACTGTTTTCCATAATGGCTGCACCAAACTACACTCTCACCAGCAGTGTAGGAGGGTTCCCTTTTCTCCACAGCCTCTCCAGTATTTATCATTTGTGGACTTTTTAATCATGGCCATTCTGACTGGTATGAGGAGATACCTCATTGTAGTTTGGATTTGCATTTCTCTGATAATTAGCAATATTGAGCATTTTTTCATGTGCCTATTGACCATTTGTATGTCTTCATTGGAGAATTGCTTGTTTAGGTTTCTGCCCATTTTTGGATTGGGTTGTTCATTTTTTTATTGTTAAGCTGTATGAGCTGATTCTATATTCTGGAAATTAAGTCCTTCTCAGTCACATCTTTTGCAAATATTTTCCCCCATTCTGTAGGTTGTCATTTTGTTTTACTTATGGTTTCCTTTGCTGTGCAGAAGCTTATAAAATACTTGGGAATAAATCTGACCAATTAAGTGAAAGACTGCACAGAACTACAATACATTAAGTAAGGAAATTAAAGATGACTTAAAGAAATGGGAAGATATCCCATGTTCTTGGATTGGAAGAATCAGTATTGTTAAAATGGCCACACTCCCCAAAGCAATCTACAGATTCAGTGCAATCCCTATCAAATTACCCAAGACAGTTTCCACAGAACTAAAACAAATAATCCTAAAATTTATATGGAATCACAAAAGACCCAGAATTGCCAAAGCAATACTGAAGAAAAGAACGAAGCTGGAGGAATAACCCTCCCAGACTTCAGACAATACTACAGAGCTACAGTAATCAAAACAGAATGGTATTGGTACAAAAACAGACATATGGATCAATGGAACAGAACAGAGAGCCCAGAAATTGACTTTTGGTCAATTAATGTTTGACAAAAGAGGCAAGAACATACAATGGAGTAATGACAGTCTCTTCAGCAAATGGAGGTGGGATAACTGGACAGCTGCATGTAAATTAATGAAATTAGACCACTCCCTCACACTATACACAAAAATAAACTCAAAATGGCTTAAAGCCTTAAAACATAAGACAAGACATTATAAACCTCTTAGAAGAAAACATAGGCAAAACATTATCTGATATGAATCTTAGCAATTTTCTCCTAAGGTAGCCTACCCAGGCAATAGAAATAAAAGCAAAAATAAACAAATGTGACTTGTTATTGATTCTATTTACAGAGTCCTTCACAGGCAAACTTTTTTTTTTTAACTTTAATAAAGCCCAAAATGTCTTTATGTCTTTCATTACCACCGTTTTGGGGTTTTATCTAAAAACTCATCACCAAACCCAGTGTCTCCTAGACTTTTCTCCTAAGTTTTCTTCTGTAAGTTTTAAATTTTGTTCTATGATTCATTTTGAATTAATTTTTACAGCAGGTATAAATTCTGTGTTTCAGCTCTTCACATACAGTTGTTGAATTTTTCCAACATCATAGGTTTAAAATATCATTCTTTTTCCATTGAATTACCTTTGTTCCTTTGTCAAAATGAGTTGATTACATCATATAGGCCTATTTCTGGACTTTCTATTAAGTTCTATTCATCTATATGTCTTTTTTTTCCCACTAGTATACAGTCTTGCTTATTGTAGATTTACAGTGGGTCTTGAAATTGGGTAGCGTTAGTCCTCCAAATTTGTTCTTCTTCAGTACCAGTATTCTAGATCTTTTGTTTTCCCTCATAAATTTTAGAATCTATTTATCATTATCAAGAATACAACACACTAGGATTTTGATTGAGCTCTCACTGAATATATTATGTTCGGTAAGAATTGGCATCTCAACAATCTTTGATTGATTCTTCCAATCCATGAACAGTTCTTCTGTATACCCTGTACATATTTTACTAAATCAATAGCTAAGTATTTAATTTTTAGTGCTATTTTAATTTTCTTTTTTAAAAAATTTCAGATTGCAATTGTTCATTGATTCTAAATAGGAAAGCAACTGACTTTTCTATATTAACCATGTTTGCTGTGAACTTTTATACTTACTTTTTAGTTTCAAGTGATTTTCTGATTCTTTGGGATTTTATTCATAGAGAATCATGTCATCTGCCAACAGTAACAGTTTCATTTCTTCCTTCCCAATGTGTCTACTTTCTTATTTCCTTTGCTTGTCTTACTGCATTAGCTAGGGTTTCCATTACTATGTTGACTGGGAGTAGTAACAGAGGACACACTTCGTTCCCAATTTTAGTGGAAAATTCTCCAGCTTCTCACCATTAAGTATGCTATTAACTGTACAGTTTTTGTAGATGTTCTTTGTAAGCTGAGGGAGTTCTATTCTATTCCTTATTATCTGAGAGCTCTTATCATAAATGAGTATTACATTTTTGTCAAATGGTTTTATTTGTATCTATTGATGTAATCCTATGATATTTTTCTTCTTTGGCCTATTATGGGGGTTACACTGATTAACTTTCTTCTTTCCACACTTTTTACCATAGAGAGTAGGTCTTTGCAATGAAGAATTTCCCGTGTGTATTTCTTCCCCTCCTTCTGACATAAGGGATAAAAAGATCTTTCTTAGCTCTTCGTCTAAGACCCTAATGTGATTCCTTAAAACTCATGAACAGTGTAGGACCAATGCCTCCCGCTGCAAAGACAGTCATCTTCAGGAGTTTCTCATTCTCATTCCAGCAACTCATTAAAATAACCACTGAAGTACTTCTATCATTTCATAGCATCAGCAGCTTCTGCTACAGGAGGTAAATCTTAGTTGTGACAACCATGAGTTGCTTGTCTCTCAAAATTTCAAAGTAGCTGTTTGCCCTATGATCTCTGGATTTTGTTAGGTCCAGAAAGAGTCATTAGTATTGTTGATTCAAATTTTCCTTGATGTAAGAATGGGAATAAAGTCTTCTAAGCTCTTTACATGTTGGAGCTAAAACTGGAAGTCCAGGACTATATTTTTATGAATTTTTGTCTTGATTTTAGAATTGGACATTGTTTTTAATTTTTTTTTCTTATCTGCATATTTAGAGTGGAAGCTGACATTTAAAAAATTCCATAAAATAGATTATAATTGTTTTATCTCTCTTTCTGTAAAAGTAGCTGGAGTTTCACACAAATTAACTTACCAGAATGCCTTATTCATAATTTTTATACTAAAATAATTGGAAGCAAGTAAAAAAATAAGCACAACATGGAGAGAAAAAGAGTAGTAACTATGACTGGATCTCTTTTGTTTTAATTTTTTCAATAGTTGTTTTTAAATAATGTATTCTATAACTTTTAAAACATCTATTTAAAAAACTGCAACAAAGAAAATCTAGTCTTTGTATCCCAGAGACTTTACATGGTTTCTGTAGACTTTGTTCCAGGGCAAAAATTAAGGGAATTTAATGAATAGGAACACACATTTATAATTTCATTTAACTCAAGTGTGAATATAGGTATAAATCAACAGTAATAAATGAAGCAGCTGTGACTTTGGAATTTGTAGCAATAAACATCACAGATATTTTCATATTACCCATAAGCACTGCAAACTTTTAAAATACTCTGTTTATCAGTACACTGAAATTACAATAGATCTTAGCCTCACCATCTAGACCTTTTTATTTAATTAATATTAATAAATAACCACAAATATGTTTGCATCACAAATGTGATATTTTAAAATAGTTTGGTGTTTTACTAAATTATTATCTTTTGTAACTCAATATATTTTATACATTTAAAAATACTACATTTGAGAAGAAGAATACAGGCTTAACTAGATTACGGAAAGGTACTTGACACACATTAAGGAAACTCAACACACTGACAGGAAGGCAAGAAAACACACACTCATACACACACACACACACACACACACAACTGAATGACTAGGCATTTTATACAGAGATACTTGATTATCCCTATGGATTCTTGTCATGATGGGAATTTTAAAATTGTTATTACTGGAGTATTACTACAAAAAAATCACAGATATTTGCCATTTATTTACTAGCACTAGAAAATAAAACAAAACGAAGAAACAAAACAACCTCAGTTCCATCTTTAGACACAGGGTGTCATTTTTCTGCATTTACCATTTTTGCCAATACAGATGACCAAGGAATCTGCCTTAAATTCTGCCGCATAGATGCACCACACAGCCATTTCTTCTATGGAGCTCATGACAATTCCAAAAATGCCTTCTAGGACGGGGATCCATGTCCTTTCTGCTTTTGGATCTCCCAGCTTTGCTGAATATTTGGAATTGTAAACAACCCCTCTACTTCAAAGATATGCAAAAATATACTCAAAGATAAAAGTATGAGCAGAGCACATAAAATTCTCTCCAAAACCCACATCATCTATGTTTTCCTCGCCTCCTATGATACTCACATTCTCCCCTGAAGAAGAAATTCTGATTATTTGTTTGGAGATATTTGCTGGAGTTTCCTTGATTCCAATAAGTTAAAGACTTTTTAAAAATCAAAATTTAGGAGAATCCCCCTGCCTCCTCCCTCCACCCAGCAATTTCTGTATTTATCTTTTCTCTGAGACAGAGAATAATGAGTGTTTAGCTGATTAAATATTGA
Organism: Camelus bactrianus; assembly: GCF_048773025.1. NCBI lineage: Eukaryota > Metazoa > Chordata > Mammalia > Artiodactyla > Camelidae > Camelus > Camelus bactrianus. The sequence goes on from NC_133539.1 coordinate 43,811,404, forward strand.
AAAGGGTATTTTTAAAATAATATTTTAAGTTGTTCTGTTGATTAATATTTCAAAACATCATGTTTTAGTCATTTCTTTTGCTTTTCTCATTTTTCCTGATTATAAAAAAATGTGCTTTTCAATAACCTTGTAAATTGTATCAATCATTTCTTTTATTTTCTGCATTTTATGATGTTTTGATATCTGGGCACTTCCTGATCCAGGAGAGACTGCCCCAGGCATGGCCAATTCCTAGAGACAGTAAAGGACTCTCATGCAAGTGCACCTTCCATAATGCAAACCAATGAATCCAAAGCCCATCCCCAACCATCTCCTAGATTGAGCATTTACACTTTGGACACTACTCATTTACCCTCATCATCCCAGACTAGATACAAGAAAAGGAGGGCAGCCCATAAGTGCCAGAGCCTGCTGAAATTATTCAAACCAGCCAATCTTAAGCCTAAAATTGTACCCTGTCTTGCATTTCCACAGAAATCACAATAAAGTCCCTTGCCCTTTTTTCCCCTCACTTCCTCTATTTTTTGGCCAACCCTGTGCTTTCTCTTGTGACTGTTCCATGGTGTGGTGAGTCCCCCTCTTAAGGACTGTGACAATCTATTATTTCAAATGGCAGTTGTCTCCTGATTGTTGGTCTCACCATGCCTGAATAATAATAAAACCTAATTTTAAAACATAAGGATAGTTCTGTATCTATCAAATAATGTATCTGATCATTTTATTAGGCCAAGTTATTAAAAATTTAAATACTTTGTAAAAGTATATATATTTTAAGATGTTTGATATCAATTGCCTAAAAACCCTGAAAAACGGAAACAATTTACACTCTCTCCTATACTGATTGAGAGTATTTATTTGCTCACATTCCTGACAGTATCTTGTAAAATAATTCATTATAAAATTTGCCAATATGGCAATATAATGCATGCCAATATGCAAATATTTTGCTTCCCTCAGGTCAGCTGGGCTCTGGTAAAACCCCAGCAAGTTAGGTTCTGGTTCATTAGTTTCTCCTGAAGGCAGACTTTGTTAAGAATAGGATGCTCTGTCATTTTTTCCTCCTCCTGCTAGAAGCATGAGGAGTGTTTCTCCAGTGTTCACTGTGAACCTAGTAGAGCTTCAGGATATAAATGCACAGAAGTTTGAGGATATCAGATAACTGGGTCCTCTTGTAGTACTTACTCATCACTGAGCTTTGAGCAATTAGTCAATTATATTTCAGGTTTTCCTACCCTGGCACTGGTTCAAATGGAGAGTTTTGCTCTGCTCAGGTAAACTATTATGTCTTGTATATTCCTGTCTATCTCTCCAACCTGGGGACAGCAGTTTGCCCTGTAACTTCATTTCTCTAATGGATCTAAAAAGAGATGTTGTATTTTTCAGTCTATTCAGCTTTTTACTTGTTGTTGGGATGGCAGTGACTTCCAAGTTTCTTATATGCTGGCCCTTGTATACTATCCAGCATGACTTTTTAAGCATGGTCAATACCTCTGGGTCTCAGCCATCCTCCATCCAGCCCATGGCTGATGATGTTCATCCCATAACTTACTACAGAACATCTCATCCTTAACCAGAGTGGCTCTTTGCTGTCCCACTCTCTCTTTTTAGTAACTTTTCTAATTCACCCCATAGTGGTACACAGAAACTGGGAGTCAGCCTAAAGAAGAGAGTTGCTGAGGAATGGAGGAGATGGGTGGCTTAGAAACACTTGACTAGGTATTTCCCTCCATCCATTTTTAAACTACCACCTGAGAGGCAAAAATCTTGCTCTAGTCCCGTGATAAATGTAGGGATCTTTCTAAGGAGATTTCAGCTTTCCTAGGGCCTCATTAGCTGAATCTATACTTCACAGAAAAATGTGCAAAATACCTCCACTCCAATTCATTTCTGGGATTATAATGGTGAAAAGTCTGTATGAAATACATATTCTGTGGAGGAAGAAATGTAAAACTTACTAGTTTCATGTATTTCAAAAAATACTCACTACATTGTTTTTCTATTTGACTTGGCCTCTGTTCTAAATAACCATTGTATCCATGTATTGTCAAATTTATTGGTTATTTTGCTAGCCAATTTGAAGGAAATTAATTTTTTTTTGATTTAACTGAGATTTTATTCTTGGTTTAGGAGTTTTCCTACCAAGAGCTTTTTATGCTATGACAGAAAGAAATTTATTCAGGGGCAATACCTGTTGCTTACAGGTGATATTGCCATGCCTCCACATATTTTTTCCTCTATTTTTATAAAGAATGTTGGCTTTTGAAGATAAAATCTCTCCTAGGGTAAGAGTACCTGTTCTTTCTATGTTATGAATAACACTCTAAACCTCATTTTACTAGGCTAGGATATTTCTGTTTTGATTTAGAAATAAACTTATGCTGGAGTTATTTCAAACCTCTACTCCTCTACTGGGAAGCCAGTAAGAGTAAAAATCAGCTGCCTGTGGACTTTTCCATTTGTTGTAACTTCATACCTGCTGCAGTCTCAGAATGATGTCTTTCACTCAGCAAAAGTGGCTCTTACTGAAGGATGCAGAAATGCCCATAAAATACTGAATTGCTCATGGCATTCCCACTAAAATATTTACCTCTAAATTTTAGAGATACTAAGATTTTCTTCATCTATTTCACAAAACAATTTTTTTTGTTGAAATGGGAGGTATGTGTTGGCAGCGGAAAAAGCTTCAACGTGATACCATCTTCACTATGTCTGGGAGAAATTCTTCTATTTAGCACTTGGTTTATACCATGCTCTGATTTCAGTGTTAAAAAAGGTTCCCCACTAGTTTGTTCCCCCTTTTGCAAATTCAATTAGTCATGGACTAGGGATTTTTAAATGCTATTATTTTTTATGTCATCTTTTCTGGAAGTACTTGAGCTTGGTTTGGAGGACTAAGTAGGGATTAAACAGATGAGGAGAAGCTAAATGATCTTGCAGGCAAAGAATACAGTAATAATAAACACATCCAAAGTATCCACAGTAAACCTTCTCTTTAGATAACTGTTCTTTGGCATGTTCCCAGAAATAAAATGAAAGATTTCACTAACAACTGTATGTAGAACTTAAGAACTGATAATAATTAGTTATTCTCTATATAATCAGAATCTGCAATATTAGATGATAGTATACATTTTTTCTCTAGATTTATTGTTTTTAAAGTCATACAATGAAAATTTTGCTAGCTTTAAAATTTACATTGGTAGGTGGGAAACAATCTCTTCAAATTCAGTTGTAATTACATTAAAATTCTAAGTGTATTATTTCCTTGTCTAATAATAATAAACTATAGAGTCAATTATGAACACGCTAGCCAAGTAAACAAAAAAATTCTATAAATTTGTAAGTTACTAAGTTAGGGCTAACACAATGGAAAGGGTGTGATTTAATAATGCCTAATATTTGAAAGCATCTTTTGACATTCTTGGCAGTTTGCCATAAAAAGAAGTGTAACAGTTGTCTGACTCCCCCCCATGCAACCCCATAGAAGAATACAAAGTTCAATTTACAGACCACAGGAAATGATGCATCTCCTTCAAAGTAACTGAATTTTTAAATATTGTTATTAAATTATAGGGGAGGGTTATGTTTTTTTTTTTAAAGCTATGGCCACTGGTTTGGGACAACTCTCTTAAAAATTTTTCAAAAATGTTATTATTCATAGTCTTGTACATAAGAATTAATCAAAGGTTATTTCAATTCCTCAACCTTCTCCATTCATCAGCCTCCTCTCTTCACTGGTTTCTGTCATTAGGCTCACAGTGAGGTGAAATAATAAAAGGACATCATTCTTCCATGAGCACTGCATAGAACACCACTTCATACGGCTTTAGAACTCACACTGTTTTCTTCACAAGCTAATGTATTTTACATACATTTCTAACAGGTGTTGAAAAACTCCACTCCCTGCTTACAGAAAGGCCATATTTCTCAGCTAGAACTGGGATGTAAATGGAGGGTTATATTTCACTGGAACAAATACGTGTTTAAGCTAGTAATTACCATTAGGTAGTGCTGTCCTTAAATGCCTCATAGCACCTTAGCTTCCCTGCACCATTCATGCTAATTCTCAAACAAGAATTTTCAAATGAAAACAAACCTTATAAATCTTTCAAAGTGATCATGAAGATACTCTTTGTGAAACTGAAAAACCATTAAATCATCAATGATAATGAGTACATGGACAGATCTTAAACCCATGGATCTGTATCATTTGGCAGCAGGAACTCAATATGCTACATAAGTAACAAGCACTGTGCAGTTATCCCCATTATCAAGAGGGAGAGACAAAGCGCTAGGAAAGTTAAGCAGCTGCCAGAGGCCATACAAAAAGAACTTGTATATTTGCCAAAGAATTGTCTGTTTGCTGCAAAAAAGATACTGATAAAAGGAAGTACTAATTATTGTGTGCCTTCTAGGTACAGACTGTGTCACCAAATTCTTTATCTTTGGCATCTTGATTTTATTCTTAAAGCCAGTCATATTTTATTGTACTGTAATGCCATAAGTACATCTTATTACCTTTAAACCTCAATTTTAGTGTATATCTTATGATTAAAAATGGTTATATTCCACTAACACTTATAATACAAGAAAATTCTTTCCAGTTCCTCCATTCTCCTGTATCATACTTTCTTGATAATTTATATAGATGAAATTCTCATAATGACTTGGTTCGTTCAATAATGTTTAGAACATTTTCATATAACAAGGATGGCTCACAGTTATCTAGTTCCTTAAATTTATGGGGCTCAGATCCCTTATAAACTGAAGATATTTAATTGTGTATTGCTAAGACCCAGTCCAGTCTAATGTTCAATACTGTTTAATTGTATTGTTCCATTCATTACCTCCTTCTGTATGAGAAAGCAGCAATCACGCACCTTCCCAGTCAAAAGAGGAAAATCAATATTACTGTTTTATACAGTTTGATTCTTCCTTGAACCTTTCAGAAAAGGGCTAAATTTCTACTCAACTGACAAGACTAATTTTATTTGACAATATAATATGTTGAATCAAAAATTTCCAGTGACACAGGCTTACCTCTGAAATACAGTCAGTCCCAACCAACTCACTTGAACCAAGAATGGGAAAAGAAATGATGGTTTCTTAAGTGATGCTAGGCAAGACAAAAGCATATAATACTCATTCTACTTTGATCAATGAAACAGAGAAATGGCGGTTGTATTTTATTGACTGTCAACAGTTACAATCTAGTATCATTACTATACTACAGGGACTATTTCCTATGGAAAGAGTTGTTCTAAACTCCCACGTGTACACAGTAGATAGTACTTGCCCTAAAATAATCCAAATCCATGATTACAGCAAAGTGCTTCCTAATGGAATTTTATTTTGATAATAATTTTAAATTTCACACATAAAGCATGAAAGAAATAACAGAACAGTCCTTTAAAGGCATCAAGTTCTAGTGAATAAATCAAAAAGCTTGAGATATCTTAGAAAATATTATTTCTTTGTCCAGTTTCACCATGCCTTTTTTTGCAACACAACTTGCATTTCTCTCTGTGAAACATAGACATTTTCAAAGAACATTTCAGAAGAGTCCTATCATGCATTCCTCCCAAGTACCTTGAGCATTCTGTAAATATTATTTCATCTTGGGCCTCTCTTTTTCCCCTTTAAATACTGAAGCTTAGTTGTATCAATAAGTAAGCAAAAACCCTTCACAAAATTTTTGCCAGAATATCTGGCTTCAGGGAATGGTTTTATAGTTTACTGATAGTCTAACAATTTAGCCTGTGTTATAGCTCCAAAATGGTTTAACCTGTAGTCATTTATGATAAAGAGTGTATGCTGCCTGCTCTTGAATTTATCAGTGACAAATTACAAGATGTGCCTCCTAAAAGGATATGCCTATTGTTCAGTACTCATTCAATAAATAGAGAAGGAAATAAATTATACTTATATTCCCATTTCACCTTGGAGGTTGTTATATAAATGGGCCAAAGGTGGCCCCTCTGCATTAGCCTAAATGGCTGCGTGTTGTTTACTTCTTCACAGAATCCAAGACTGTTAGCCCAAAGTTTGCTGGTGCCAAACTCAAATTCTTACATGTTAAGTTGTTTCAAATATAGTCTATATAAACATATTTTTAGCCACTTAGAGTCTATCTACTTTGTATATGCTTCAAAACTATGCTTACCATCTGATAACCATAGAAAATACAACCCTGTGGTTTAGACCCCATACCACAGATGTTCTTTACAACTCTGACTTGGAAACTCCCAGCCTTACTACTGAGTGACATCACCCAGACACATTTGCCCCCTCTCTGATTTTCCCTTCTCTGGGGAAGTCCAGTCTCTTGCTTTATTCCCCTTCGGAGTGGTTCCTCCTACCAAACTTCCCCTCATGCAGACTTGCCCAGGCACTGATCCCAGATATTGCCACGTATCACTGCCTCTCACGGTCCTATCTCTTCCTTGCTCAGTTCCAAAATCTTCAAGCTCACTACACAGGTAATATACTCATTTCAAATTATACAGTTTTTAGATCTTGACTGAACTTTCAGAAACTAAGATGAGGAAGGAAATATAATTAATTTAATTAAAGTACTACCTATGAGCTTCTAAGTGGAAAAATGTAATGACAGCCATTTAAGAAATATTTCAAGGCAAAAAAATAAATAAATAAAAGGACACTATGAACTCACCTACAAAACAGAAAAAGACTTTCAGACTTAGTAAACAATCTTATGGTTACTGTGGAAAGTGGGTGGGAGAGGATAAATTTGGGAGTTTGATATTTACAAATGTTAGCCACTATATATAAAAATAGATTTTAAAAGAAGTTTCTTTTGTATAGCACAAGGAACTCTGCTGAATATCTTGTAATAACTTTTAATGGAAAAAATATGAAAATGAATGTATGTATGTATATGCAAGACTGGGACATTGTGCTGTACACCAGAAATTGATACATTGTCATTGACTGTAATTCAGTAAAAGATTAAAAAAAAAGAAATATTTCAAGGCAACAATATTTTATACTTGTCTATTGTCTGGTGATTTGCTGAAGGAAAAAGGCCAAGAGTAAATATATTGCTAGGGAATTTTTTGTAAATATTTGAAATTATAAAACAGAATACAAAATGGACCTCATAAATTTAAGAAAGAAAAATGAGGTGAAGGAAGCTGAGAAGAAAGAAAAGGAAAAGCAGACACTCACCTTACATGTAAATATAAAACCAGTGAAACTGAAGGAGTTATTAAAGACAATAGTGACCTAAATCATGGCCCTGAAAAATAAAAATAAACATACTATCTTAATTTTCCTTTAGTAATTAAAGCAATTATTCTATCTAAAAGTATTACAGAAAAGAGATTGTTCTAGCCTAAAATTTCAAAAAATATTTGAAGGTCCATCTAACTAATATTTTCGTTGTTCATACCTATCAGCCCAATTACTTTCCTCTCAGAGAGAAAAGAAAGCTATAGGGAGAAATGTTTAGTGATTAATGTTGGAGTTTTCAGAGACCATTAGATGATATACTTTTCTGGCATCTTTTTGGAACCAACAGGAAAATAAAGTATCAACTTTAAAATTGCTCAATTTGGAATAGAAGACTAGATTTTCCTATCTGTGAACAGATGAGTCAAAAAAAGAGTTTAAAGGGTCTGCATAAATTATGCTTGTCTCTGCCCAAACAAGCCACCTGTGAGGGGTAGCAGAGAGGAGCCTAGAGGCTTCCCTTCAGGGAAGTCTTCTTATGCAAACATTAGGCAAAGGCTTAAGGTTATCCCCAATAATTAAAAGCAAGAGATTTTATATCAAAAAGAAAAATATTCAAATGATAGCTTCATTGCTTGTGACCTATGTGAACTTGAGAACACTTATTAATATGTCTATGCATCTGTTACCTCCTTATTTAGTATGGGGAAAAATCAAAACCTGTTCCAGAAAGTGCTGAGAGGGATTGTAATTCTTCTAAAAGTGATGTAGACAAGAAACTATCTTGTCAAAAGAATTTTTGTGTTCCTATTTTGGTTTATTCTATTCAAGAAAGTATAACATTAGTCTTCGGCATTATTGGCATTTGATGAATAAAAAAATCCAATACTGTTTTAATTTTATTGTCCTTGATTATTAGTGACTTTGAGTATCATTTTATAGGTGCATTGGGCCTTTGCATTTATACTTTGGTAAGTTGCTAATTGTCATCCATTATCCATTTTTATATTTAGTTGTCTTGTTTTTAGTAAGTCAATATATACATATATAAATATAATTTCTATGAATTATGTTATAAACCTTTCTTCCAATCAGGTTCTTATATTTAACTTTTTATATATTATTGTTATTATTTTGCCTCTGAATATCTGGCAAATTAGGTAAGTGATAATATGCACAGGAGTATGGGATGGTTTATAGGGGAAGAATAAAACTACTGAATGACAATAAATGGAAATTTTTACAAAACTAAATCCTTCTCATCCTATTCTACCCCCACTTACTAGAGTTAGGCATCTTTTGTTTTTAGTTACTCATTGATTACCAAGAGAATTCTAAACAATTAAGTATATATTCATTTCTTAAATTACCACCATTGTATGGTTTCCACTAATAAATTTCCATAGTTAAAATGCTTTCAACTGCATGCATGTAACTCAGTCTGGCTTAAAATATAGTATACTGTTATTTTATTTCATACAACTTCACTATTTCATATTTTCACAGACTTCAGAGTTAATTATTTTAGAAGCTCAATTTTATTATCAAGAACCCAGGTTCTTTCTGGTCCATTCTGCCATCTGCAGAATTTATTTCATATTTAGAGGTAGCAAATTGATTACTCAGGTTCCAGGCATCAAGTAATTCACATAAAATCCAGAGGAGGAAGAAAAGACACCTTGTCATATGGTCTCTTTTAGAAGTGAAACTATTCTCACAAGACTCTCAACAGTCTTCATGCTCATTGCTTCTGTGGAATTTTAAATAAGATACGCTAACTTTTGTTCACCATTTTATGGACCTCAGACTGTCTCTCGATTTCTCACTATGTAAGAATAAGAAATTAATGCCTTTATTCTAGCACCTGATTTTCCACTTTAAGAGGCTCCTCTACTACCAGCTTCTGTCTATCTGTTCTATTACTTTTACATTCACATGGTTTATAAGATGCAGCACTTTACTTGTAACTGTCTTTTGTATTTTTCTTTTTGTCACAGATGTTAGACGGGCAATTTTAATTATAAAATGTGTAACAATTTCAACTGTAGCTCTGAATTTCTTGGCCAATATTTACTCTAGTTATGAGTTATTTCTTGAAGGAAAAAATTGTGATATTGTACTAGTTAGAAGGTTCACTCCATTAAGCTTTCAAAATTCATGACTAACAAAGTTGTTAATTGGGACCTTTTGAACCAGATGTCTGTACTCTTCCTCCAACACTGAACTTACTTGGTTTTTTTGGTACAATAACTCTCTTTTTTGCCTCTATTTGCTAAATTTTCAGGTGCTACATTTTATATACATGATTTAGAAGTGGTTTTCCTTGATATTCAGTTGAGATTTCTCTTGTTTTCTCCCATGTATTTCTCCTTAAGTCATTTTATCCAATCTCAAAGATTCATACATCCTACTGTTGATTCCAAAATTATATTCACTAGACTTATCCTTTGAGCCCCATCTTGTACATATTCATTACTTTACATTAAGTCTACCATATTCAAAACTAAACTCTTGACTGACTAAATAAAAATGGTTGTATCCTCTTCTATCAGTCATCTCTATTCTAATAAATTGTTTCCTTCTGAATTATCTCACATATCCAGTTAAGCACAAATCAACAATTTCTGTCAATTTTGCCTGCAAACTTATACTAACTCCCTCAGTTTTGCCGATTTTCCCAGTCATATGCCTAGTTCAAGCCAGAATTATCTCCTCTTCTGCCCATGTCCATTTCATCGTAAAGTAATGGCATCCCAGTGGTCATCCTACATAAACACCTGCCTCTTCTCAGTTCTTTCACTACTATGTGAATCTTAGTGATTTGCTTAAAATATACATCAGAGTCTGACTGTTGGAATACAATTCGCCATGGGTTTCTTGCATGTCTGCATGTCTTGTGAGCAGAGACACTGATCTCCCTTTGTTCTAGATTATCTTTTCAAGGATGTTGGTATGACAAAGATACAGAAAGACTCTCCTACTAAGCAAAGAGTAGGCATGCTTACTGTCCAAGATAGTAAGAATCATGTATTTTATGGGAAAAGGGGGACAAGTTTTTTCTTTACTATCATTACAAAAGATTCATGTTCCATAAGCTCAGGGTCCCTCTCCTGCAACACAATCCATGCCTGTTCCAGCACCTCTGTGGCCCATTTGTGTTGCTGCTGTGGGAATCAGAGGCAAGGGGAACTGGCACAAATATGTTGATCCTCATGGTACTTGCTGTATTACAAACAATAATGTCTTTGGTTTCTGGCTCAAAAGTATGAAGTCTTCTACCAGTAGTCTTCCACTTTGACTCTGACAGGCTAACTTATAAGTTTGCAAATAAGGTAACAGTTCCAGCAACGGCTAGCTGTCCCTGTCCACAGGCTCGGCATCCACGGAGTCAACCAACTGTGGATTATATTGGCTGAATGTAAGGGACTTGAGCATCTGTGAATTTTGGTATTCTTAGGGAATCCTGGAAACAACGCCCCATGGACACTCAGGGACAACTATATTCACATACCTTGATACTGTCACTTTCTTGTATCAATTTTTACCAAAAGAGGAAATCTAGTCTCTTTATTATGACTGAGATGCCCCGCACAGCCTGTACCAATCTATCTCATTTGGTATAGTGCTACTTTACCATTTACTTACTGCATGTTCACCATTCGAAACTTCTTTTAGTTTTTCAAATATATCAAGCTTTTTCTTGCTTCAGGGATCCTAATCTCCTCCTTATCCTGACATGACTTTCCTTCTTAACCTTTGAATATACCTCCTCATTTCTTCAAAGGGAAGTCTACCTTAATTAACTTATTACTCCTTCATTCTTACTGCCTCATCATTACTCACTGTCAGATACTTGGTTCTCTCCTCTTAGCTCTTACCACAACATGCTATTTTATTTGACTGGTTATTTGTTTTTGTCTGTTTCCCCCACTAGATTGTAACCCTAGATCTTAGTACAAAGTTGGAATACAGTAGGTTTTCACTTTGTATGCCAACTGTGGTTATGACATGCATGATTTTCTATGTAAAACTTATTTTAATCAAAAAAAAGGAAAACCTTGATTGATGGCCCCAAACAATTCTTACATGTACATTAATCATGTTTACAGAATAAAAAGGAGAAATGCATGTTATAAAAAAAACATTTGTTTGATTCTGCAAATAGGTTTTATAATGTATGAAAAAATATAAACTTTCAGTAATATAATTAATAACTTTCTATTAGCAATTAGAAAAAGAATATAGTGACCTAAAATCCACATGTAAATCAATACATTTATCTTAACTCTATATTAATATAGTAGTTATTCTAGGTTAAACATGAAATGATCGATATATATTATTTTTTACTTTTTATTTTGTTGTGGTAAGAATATGTAACAAGATGTCTACCGTTTTAAAAGTCTTTAAGTGTACATTGTTGCTGACTACAGGCACAGTGCTGTACAGCATTCCACACCTTGGCTATTGTAGATGGTGCTATAATGAATACTGAAGCACTAATATCTCTTCAAGATTCTGGTTTCAATTCTTTTGGATAAATACCGAGAAGTCAGATTGCTGGATCACATGGTACTTCTGTTTTTTAATTTTTGAAGAATTGATGTACTATTTTCATAGCAGCTATACCATTTTGCATTTCCACCAGCTATATCAAACTAAATGCTTCTGCACAGCAAAGGTAACAATCAACAGAGTGAAAAGACAATCTACAGGATGGGAGAAAATGTCTGTAAATCAAGTATCAGATGAAAGTATAATCTCCAAAATATATAAGGAATTCCTCCAACTCAATAACAAAAAACTAATAACCTGACTTAAAACTTGGCTAAGGACTTGAGTAGATAATTCTCCAAAGAAGAAATACAAATGGCCAGCAGTTATATGACAAATGCTCAATGTCACTAATCATCAGGAAAATACAAATTAAAAACACAATGAAATATTTGTTTTAATTGATTGAACGCTACATGAGCACTTCATTAGAGACAAAGTGGAGAACAGAGTAGAGTTTTTCAAAAATACTGAATATTTTTGGAACTCTAGAAAATCATCCCCTTGATGTCACTGGCTTTATTTAACTGTACTTGTTCGTCTATGTGATTTTATTTCAAAGTAACTTAAAATACTTACGTCTGGTAACTTAAATGATTGAGTTAAAAGCTATGCTGAAAACAATAAAACAATAGTTGAAACTCCCGAGTTAGTCACAGATACAATGTATTGTTCAGTTGGTGGTGGGAGGCATGGTGGTGGGGTGTTCTAAGGATGGTCATATAAGACTGAGAGTATAAAATGCAATCTCAGAGCAGGCATCTTAAACTACCTCAGTGACAACAGCTCCCAAGCTGCCAGTAAGAGGGAAGAAACACAAGTTACTTACAAAAAGGGTAAAGGGGCTTCTTTTGTTTGGAGAAATACAGTTTTTGAAGTTAAACTGATTGATGCAAAGAATTTTGAGAGTTATGTGAACATCAGTATTTCTGGAGGAGTGACAACTGCTTTAAAACCTCCATTATCTCTGCCACACCTTACATCCAGAACTTACCTCAGTTTTCTCTGGGGTCCATTCACCCAACAGATGGGGAGCCTGCACTGGGAGTTACAGGGTTGAGGAATTCTCTGAGGCTCTGAGTTTTGAGAGGCACTGGCCCTGGGGTATACATCAAAAAAAAAAAAAAAAAAAAAAGCAATATATATCAGAAAAAAAAACTTAATCTTACTTTGTTGTTTGTTGTTATTATTGTTGTTTTAACTTAAAGGGAACCAAAAATCATGAACAGTTTTCAGGACTTTTGTAGGCTCTGATTTTATAGTTTCTTGAAGAGAGAAATCTCAATGGCAGAATGCCAAGACGGGAAAAATTTTACTAATAGATGAGAAAGATATAGAGTTACTGGAATGATGTCTCAAATCTGAGTTCAATCAAAATTACTTAGGAATGAAATCAAAGTGTATTTCTTTCTTTTCAAATCCATTAAAATTTATTTTAAAAATCTTGAGTTATCTGTTTCAGTCTCTTTCACAACAGGAATCAATGCTATTGTACACTATTCAGGTATAAGAATGTATGTGTGTGTGGTTTGCAACATGTGTGTGTGTCTGCCTGTGTGAATGAGTAGGAGAGATGAAAAAACTGAGTTTTGATAGAATATGAGTTGACTCAGTCATTCTCTATGATATATGTCTATAAAAATCAGAATGTCAAACATATTGGGTAATTGGACATGAAGGAAAGGAGAAACTGGGAAAACTCTAAAAAGTACAGTTAAATACATCTTCCTACTTTGATTCTAGTTATAATCCTTATAGCAAATTTTCAAATATATATGTATGTATATGTATATGTACATTATGTATGTATATATGTATATATGTGTTTATATATTCTATCTTCTATGTTTATATATATAAAATATATTCTATCTTCCATGTTAGCTTCTTCAAAGCAGCAGCACAATTCTTCCACAAAAAGAAAACTGTGTTTCAGTGGCACTTTTTTGAAGATATTAGAAATTAAGCTTTTGAAGACAAATTGTAAATCTGTTGTAGATAAATTTCATAGATCTGTATCTGCTAAATTTATTCATATATAGTTTTGCTATATTCCTTCATTTAGTTTACACTAATCAGCTTAAACTTTCTGAAGAACTTAAAAATCTACTGATTTTGGTTCTTTTTATTGCTTTTCTCACAAAAGCCAAAAATAATTACTAGAGACTGACTAGCTAAATATTTTATCACTTGTCCAGTTTTATTTCTAAAAATCAGTTGATTAATAAATTTCCACTGCTTTCAAGATAAGGTTCTATCATACTCATTTTTTAAAGAACTGTTATGATTGACAAGTAGAAGGCAACTGCCTTCAACAATTTTTTGAGGAGCACCCCAAAATAAGCTTTGCTCACTACACTTCCAATCCCATTCTTATGCTAAACCAGAAATAATAGTATTAATTGGCTACAAGCATATCTAAAATGCAAAATATTTTTAATAAAATTTCTTCATGTTCCTTCTTAAAGAAAAACACAGAATTAAACCCTTGATATGTTTTATGATCTGTCTGAATCACAGGGAGAGCACAAGATGAGTAGTATAGGTACTAATAGCCTAATGTATTAGGTGACTTAAATTACCTACTTCATTTAATAACCCACATTCTGATTTATACTAGACTAGAATACATGTCACAAAAAACAATATTCGATAGGTCTCTAAGAAAATATGGCACAGATAAATAAGTTTGAGAAGTTAGAGGTAAAAAGGTACACATATGGAGTACTTGGAGATAGTCAGGAGACCTGAGTAGGGCTGCCAAATAAAATAGGGAATGCTAAGTTGAATTTTAGTTTAAGATAAACAGTAAGTAAATTTTAGTACAATAAGTACATCTTAATTATTGCCTGAGATACAATTATACTTGAAAATATACATGTTGTTTATCTAAAATTTAAATTTAACTGGGATTCTTGTTTTATTTGCAATCCTTGCATCTCCAAGTCCATGCACCAAGGGCCAGCATGGGACCATTAATTGCTACAATGGGAGAGAAGGAAATAAGCTTAAAAGTGAGGGATGTAGAGGTTATAATAAACAATTCAAATATGCCTTGAATATAGGGATATATATACAATTGAATATTTTTAAAATTTGAATATTATTTGCTGACAAAGATATTATTAGTTAGGTACATTCCTAATTAGGGATTTTACCTCAATGACTCTATAATAAGTTTTAGGAAATTTATAGTTCTATTTAGCTCTCTGTAAGTACTCATATCCATCTAGCTAATATAAGCATAGAAAGATTTCCTTTATGTTAAACTATAGATTTTTTAATAGATTGAGTTATTTGAGCAACACTTTCCAATTTGGTTAGTTTTCATTTAGATATTTTTACAAATTATTAGATAGTAAAGGATGTGTTAAGAAATTACATCCTATTTCTTTATCATTTTCTTTTCACTTAATTTATGATATCTTATTTGTTTATTGTTTTCTTCTTATTTTGAAAGATGGTATTATTTGGTTCTGTTGAGTATTATTTACTCATTCTATAATTTGCTCATTACACAATTATTCCATTCTGATTATAAACCTTAATCTCTTTCATGGTTAGACTTCAAGAACAGCAACAAATTCAGATTTATCATATAAATTCTCTGGTATAAACAAATTTCCAAAGATTTATTTTGACAAATGTAGTATTTAGAATATAAGATGGGAGGAGGGTATAGCTCAGTCATAAAGTGAGTGCTTAGCATGCATGAGTTCATGCTCCTAGGTTCAGTCCCTAGTACCTCCATTAAAAAAAAAAAAAAGATAAATGGGCAAATTTAAAAGACAGATTTGTTAATTTATAAATCAACCAGTGAATAAATTAACACTCTTTTTTTAAGTCACTGGTTTATGGAGTATTTACTACTTATAAATAAGAATAATTTTAATTATTTTTAAATCTACCATGTGCCAGTAACTCTTTCAGGCCCTGAAGACACAACAGTGAAGGAAACAGAGAATAATAGGCCTCTGTGGAATTTATTCTTAAAATGAGTGCCACAGTATGAATAATATAAATGGATAAAATGAGCAAAATATATAGTATATTAGATGTGAGAAGTGCTATAGGGAAAACATAAATCAAGGAAAGAAGAAGATAAGGAATGCAGGGACAAGTGAGTTTTCAGTTTTAAATTAGAAAGGGAAAGACTCAATAAGAAGATGACAAACTAAGACTTTTAGAGGATGGGCAACAAGCTATGTGAATGTGTGCAGGAGAGTATTCAGTCAGAAAGAATAGCATGTCCAAATCTCTAAGGTGCAAGCATGCCTGGTATGTCCTAGGAACAAAAAGGAGGCTGGAGGGGCTAAAATGGAGGACAGTAGTTCAAGAAAGTCACTGGAAGAGAGAAAGCTATGGTTCTGACTGTACAGCATTAGTTGGAACACTGAGGTAACCAAGAAAGATGCTAGTACTAATGGAGAAAGATAGCTAAATGCATAAAGAATCTAGGAATACCAAGAAGTGCTTAAGAATTGTTAGATAACTTCATGAAAGAAGACTGTGATTTGATAGTATAATACTCATTTTCAGGACCAGTGATATGCAAAGTATGGGTAAAATAAAACAACTACTTATGCAGGCTAGATTGGATTATTTTTCCTTGGAGAAAGGATGAGGGGAACTTTCAAAAAAGAAATAAATAATTTAGGAGATTTTTATAGGTCCTGGAAGCAGCATAGAAACGTTCAAAGAGTTCAAGAGGAGTGACAGAACAGAAAAGACAACGTGGAGAGACATGAGATTCCGGGTGTGAAGAAAGGCCTGGGAGTCTTGTGCGTGAAAAGCAGTTGGTCCAAAACAGAGGCAGAGCACACGATAATTTTTGTGCTGAAAGAACCAAGGCAGATAATAGTTACGAAGCTGTGAATTTTGAGGGAGTACTGGGAACTTTCCAGAATCTGGTAGAGTTTAAGGCTCCTCCTGGATTTGCACCATGGAAGATAATGAAGGCCAACATACGCGTGGGCTCTGAGACTGCCAACTGATCCCTGCAAGGCAAGTCAGACCCAGTAACAGGGGCTCCAATGTCATATACCAGGTTATTCTTTAATGCTTATTCAAGAAACTGAAAATTACATTTCTCTTCTTTATCCCTATCTTTTCACCTTGAGAGTTTCGGATATATTAACTATTAATATCATATCATTAAAAAAATGAACATATAGCTCAATATATTCATCCTGGAATAGTCTAACAAAGTAAGAGTTTATTATTTTAATTAACCAGAGGAAAGTAAGATGTAATATTTCTGTATGTCTCTGTGTGTCTATATACAAATATATACTAATGTCATTTTTATATGTGGTCATATTTATAACCATGTGATATATAGGAAGATATTTTAAGGGAAAATAGATGCTAGAAAGCCATGCAGAAAAAAAAAGTGTTCATCAAAAAGTTAGAAGACTGCCTTAATCATTCAGAATAAAAATAATTTTCAAAGAGAAATTCTGGAGATTTAACTGCTACTGTTCCCTTCTATTATAATGGCTACACACACATTAACTGTATTTTATGTTTTTTCCTTGTTTGAACAAACTTATTTGAAGAAGTCATTAGTCAGCCTGATACATGATACTGAACTGTAACATCAAGGATTTTATGCAGAAATTATTATATTTGCATAATGGATTTTCTTTAAATTGGATGCAGAAACATTTATTACCTACAGCTTCTATAAGAGTAAAGTATAATGTAGCACACTGAAAACATTGATCCCCATCTGGTTTAAAGATTGCCAAATTGTATAATGATATGTGTGCTCTAGAAGGTTTAGAAAGGATATTGCGTGGCTTGCAAGACACTTAGCTTTACAGGTTTTCAGCAGGAACATGATTGCTAGAACTCACTTATGGGGTCCTAATCTTGTTTATATCGATTACTTGCTGGGAACTACGTTTTTCTTAACCTTTATGCTTCAAAAGAAATATCTACATGTTGCCCTAGTGGCCTTTAAGACCAGCTAGGGATTTCCCTGTTAGGAGCTTACAAAAAGAAAGAACATTGTAATTATGCTGCACGTCTTATTTCGTGGGCTTACTGTGTGACCCCAGGCAACAGAGTAAATATTATTATTCAAAGGAAAGTCATGTGTATAGAAGATTTTAAAAAGTCATTGACAAATGTAACTGGTAAAGCTAAAGAATAAATAAGTTGCCTATAAGTAAGCATAGTGCATGCAAACACATGAGTCAGTAATTTTGGTTACATATCAATGATTCACAAGAAGCTCCTTACTCCAGCCAACTGAAACTAATTTTTATCCAACTAATGACTAAGTCAAAAAAGACTCTGATTTCTTTTCTTTATTAGAAAAAAATAGGACCCTGACCTTCATTTTTCTCATTTCACATTTAATGTTTTCTTCTTCACCTAACCTATCAAACCTCTCTGAGAGAAACAGATGTCTCCTCATCTCATCCCTCCTCCCTTCTTCCACACTCTTCTTCATCTTTGACTTGCACACATATAGTACCCAGCCATTCAGAGTATGGCTTCTCACACCTCAGTAATCTCTTCTGCATGTGCAAAGGTCTAGTAATCATTTACATTTGCATACCTTGATAGATCATCAAAACTGACTTTGCACAAAAGATCCTTCATCTTACCTGCTGGGCAACTGGGCAAAACTAAATTATTCTTCTCATTAACCATTTATGATCTTATCTGAATATTATTTTTCCAGGAAGGTATACCTTTAACCTTAGAACAGTCTTTGGCCCTTCACACTGTTCTATATTCAATTAGTTATCAATTTAATTCAAGATTACTATTTTTCCCATCACATGATTACAGACCCACCATCACTGCATCGCATTAAATTCTCATGATTTTATGAGCATTTGGTTTTAGTATATTGTAATTTCCTAACTGGTAGAACTAATCTCACACTCTTTTTCTAAATGTCTTTTACCACATATCTAGCTGCTTTAAGTGTCTTCATAACTATTTCACTTATCTGCTTATTTCTTACTGTTTCTTTTCTCCAGCCTGTATTATCTCTTGTCTGGCAATAAGGCCTTTCCATAACCTTATCTCTCAATCCATTTTTTCTAGTTTTATCTAACAATATTCCTTTATTTATATTCAACATTTAAATTAAACCATGCTTAGATGTCAAGTGTTCTTTTCTGTATATTTCCTTTTGTCTTACTGACTCTTTAACTGAATAACTTAAACACCTACACATTCTATAAAGCCCAAATTAAAGATTACTTCCTAAACAATCATTTTTTTTAATTTTTTTTTTTAATTGACGTATAGTCAGTTTACAATGTTGTGTCAAATTCTGGTGAACAGCACAATGCTTTAGTCATACATGAATATACATACTCGTTTTCATATTCTTTTTCACTGTAAGCTATTACAAGATATAGAATATATTTCCCTGTGCTATACAGTATAAACTTGTTTATCTGTTTTATATATACCAGTCAGTATCTGCAAATCTGTAGACTGCCTTGGGCAGTATGGCCATTTTAACAATATTGATTCTTCCAATCCAAGAGCATGGGATATCTTTCCATTCCTTTAAGTCTTCTTTCTAAACAGTTATTCTTGAACAACCTAGTTTGTTTGTTTTGTTTTTTTCTGTCTTTTCCATCACTCACCTCTTCTTGTAGTTTTTATCACATACTATAAAAGATGTACTACGACTTATCTCTTATATGTTCTAGGCCTTATGATACTCCCTGAGAATGCACAGATAATTTTAAAAGATTATTTGTTTGAAGTAGCGAACATATATTCCTTATTTTTAGGTTTCTGGGAGAAGAAATGCAGAATTCTAGTTATAAAATGAATGAATAATAAAAACTGTGTGTCTTTCATTAAGTCCATACTTTAAAAAGTAGTGAAATAATCCTTTATCTCTTTGTATGCTGTCTTGATTTAATAATAAGTTAGGAAGCTGAATTATAAAATAATCCACATAAAATCGGACACTAAATAATACCACTGTGCATGAACTATGAACTACTTTTTTCATTGAGGGGAGGGAAATAAAACTTTGTCAAAGAGAGTAAGGCATCTATTTCTATTTTCTCTACTGTTTATTTTTTAAAATGAAAATTATTTACTTTTAACTTTATAATAATGGCAGTTGGATAATAAAATTCTATGATTTCACTATAAAAAGTAAAGATGTATTAATTTGGAGAGAGAGAATAAGATTATAAGTTTTTTAAATTAGAATAAAATATAATTTCTTTCAGTAACAAAATTTAACCAAGGTAGAATTTAACTAATAGTGAGCAAGTATCCCCAATTACATTTTATTCTGCACTGACACTTGAACCATTCTTTGCCTCAGACTTTATTTTTCTAAACATGTTTTTTTCACCGCCACAAAAAAGAATCTCTCATGAACCCTTCTCAGGTTATTTGCTTTAAGACAAATGGAATCTTGCAAAGTCCTTGCATACAGGACCAATTTTAAGGATGTACACTAATACTCAAATGAAATATACATTTTAAGTAGCAATATTATTAATTTTTAGATGGCTGACATTTTATTTCCATTTTCATGGCAGCAACGAAATAGTATTTAAAGACCTATTATATCTTATTAAGATATATGATGAATATATGCATTCATTTTCATATATATTTCATTCAGGTTTAGGCCTTCAAGCATCCACATCTCAATACAAATGAATAGCTTGTAGTAGACCAATGTTTTCATAGAAAATGCTTTAAAAAGCCAGCTAAAATCTTTAAAAAAAACACTAAAATTAAACTTGAAATGATCAGAGAATTATCAAGCCAAAATAACATGAGGAAGAAAATAATCAATGGATAAATATAAACATACTAATATACAAGGAAATAGTCATCAACTGTTTTCTCTTATAGGTCATTCGCCTAAAATTCTGTGTCAAGAAAGATTCTGAAAATACTTTTCAAAAGGACTAAAGGCCTCTACTAAGAGACAGAGAAAACAACAGAGATATTAATAATCCTGAGGGAAAAAAGAAGAGTTTTCAGTTTTCCAAAAATAGAGCTATAAACTGTAGAGAAAAGAGTGCTATAAACTGTTTGATGCCCCTTTCTCCAGATATTGTTCAGCTGTGAAACTGCACAAAGCATGAAGCCAATAAGTCAATCAGAATGTTTAAAAATGTCAGAGTAAGTATTTTGACAGTCTGCAGTTCTGGGAAGATAGTAGTTAAAAATAATTATTAGAGTTCAAGACCTGTGTGTAGGTGAGTGAGTAGCTTCATAAAATACCCCTAAAGATCTAAATATGAACTATCTTACAACGCGCCTTAATTAATGTAATCAACCCATATTCCTTACTTTTTCCTTTAACAATAAAGTGTGAACACTCTCTGCAGGAAGAGAACATCCATATACTTTATAATTTTTCAAGCACAATGTAAGGATTTAAGGAAGAATTGCCAGGCCCAGAAAAAGGCAGAATGTTGGGAAAAAAAAAAAAAAAAGAAGAAGAAGAAGAAAGAAAATAAATAAACTACATGATAATTTGAAGATGATACAATGAAATGGAAATGGAAAGATACCTCATGCTCTTGGATTGAAGACTTAGTACTGTTAAAATTACCATACTACTCAAAGCAATCTACAGATTTAATGCAATCCCTATCAAAATACCCATGACATTTTTCATAAAATTAGAACAAATAATCTTAAAATTCATATGGAACCACAAAAGACCCAGAATTTCCAAAGCAATCTTGAGAAAAAATAACAAAGCTTGTGGTATTACCCTCCTAGACTTCAGACTACAGTACAAAGCTACAATAATCAAAACACTGCCATGGTACTGGCACAAAAGAAAGACACACAGATGAATGGAACAGAACAGAGAGACCAGAAATAAAGCCACATGACTATGGTCAATTAATCTATGAAAAGTAGGGAAGAACATACAATTTTTAAAAAGACAGTCTTTAATAAGTGATGCTGGGAAAACTGGACAGCTACATGTAAAACAATGAGATTAGCACATTCTTTCACATCATATACAAAAATAAAGTCAAAATGGATTAAAGATCTAAATGTAAGACCGGAAACCATAAAACTCCTGGAAGAGAACATAGGCAGAACACTCTTTGACATAAACTGCAGCAACATTTTTCTGGATAAGTCTCCTAAGGCAAAGGAAATAAAAGCAAAAATAAACAAATGGGATCTAATTAAACTTAAAAGCTTTAGCATAGCAAAGGAAACCATCAACAAAATGAAAAGACAATCTATAGTATGGGGGAAAATATTTGCAAATGACATGACTAACAAGGGGTTAATATCCAAAATATATAAAAGGCTCATACAACTCAATGTCAAAAAAAAAAAAAAACAATCAAAAAATGAACAGAAGACCAGAGTAGACACTTTTCCAAAGAAGACACACTGATGGCCAACAGGCACATGGAAGGATGCTCACCATCATAAATTATTAGATACATGAAAATCAAAACAGTAATGAGATAACACCTCACACCTGTCACAATGACTATCAATAAAAGTCAAAAAATAACAAATGTTTCAAAGAGTGTTGTGAAAAGAGAACCCTGGTACACTGGTGGTGGGAATGTAAACTGGAAAGGCACTATAAAGAACTGTATGGAGGTTCTTCAAAAAACTAAAAATAGAACTATCATATGACCCAGCAATTATACTCCTAGCTATATATCCAGAAAAAAAAAAAAAAAACCACTATTTTGAAAAGATACATGCACCACAATGTTCACCATAGCACTGTTTACAATAGCTAAGATAAGGAAGCAACCCAAGTGTCCATCAACAGACAAATGGATAAGAAGTGGTATATATATATACCCAGAAGGTGGGCCCTGTGCCTACTCTGCAGTGGTGGTGGGTGAGGAGGAGGGTGGGCAGGGATACATAAAACACAGCATTAAAGGTAACTTCTACCCTCTTAAAAAAACCAAGAAATATATATAGGAATATTGCTCAGCCATAAAAAAGAAGGCATTCTGCCATTTGTAGAACATACATGGACCTAGGGAATATTATGCTTAGTGAAATAAGTCTCATATAGAAAGACAAAAACAATACATCATTTATATGTGGAATATAAAAAAGTGAACTTATACAGCAAAACAGAAACATTCTCACAGATACAGAAAACAAACTAGTGGTTACCACAGAGGAGCAAGAAAGAGGGAGGGGCACATTAGGGGTATGGGCTCAAGAGATACAAACTACTATGTATAAAATAGATAAACAACAAGGATATATTGTATAGCACAGGGAATTATAGCCATTATCTTATAATAACTTTTAATGGAAGATAAGCTGTAAAAAAAAAAAAGTAAAGTATATGTGATGGAGATAATAAATAGTAGACTATAGAGGAAAATACGCAGAAAGAGAAGAAAGAATAAAAATTTTACCAGATTTTGAAATCTACATTAATAATAAAATGGAAATTTTAGAAGTAAGAAATTAAACAACTGAAATTAAAAAATAAACAGATAAATTTAACAGGACATTAGACTCAGGGCAGAAAAAAAGTTAATGAACTATGAGGTTAACACAAAATATCCTAGCTGGAGATCAGAAAAAAATTTAAAAATGAAAAAAAAATGCACAATCATTAAAGACCTAAGTTTTAAGGGCTCATATTATTAGATCAAGCTCACTCAGATCTTCTATCATAAGGTCACTTGATCTGGGACTTTAAATAAAGATTACACTCCAGAATGTGGGCCTCATCCAATCAGCTGAAAGTCTTAAGAAGAAAGACTGAGATGTCCTAAAGAAAACACAGTCTGTCTCAACTGCAACATAAAAATCCTGCCTGAGTTTCCAGCTTACTGGACTTTCCTGTAGTTTTTGGACTCAAGACTGCAGCATCAACTGTTACCTATATTTCTAGCCCACACCTTGCCCCACAAATTGCAGACATATGAGCCCCCATGACTGCAAGACACAACTTGTCATTCCTTACAAATAAATAAATAGATAAATATAAATATAGATATATAGAGAGATATTTGGAAAGATAGCCCACTGGTTCTGTTTATCTGGAGAACTTCAGCTAATACAAAAGCCAACAGTTATCAGTAACATAGCATTTTAGAAGATTTAAATAAAATAGAATTTTCTAAGTACAAAGCTGAAACAAAAAGTAAAAACAAACCAACAACAACAACAAAAACTGCAATTGTCCTATATCTATACTTAAAAAAAAAATTACCCACTACAGGAAATCTTCAAATCCATATAACGTTACTGGTAACTTCTTCCAAACCTTTAGGTATGAAATAATGTCAATCTTACCCAAATCTCTAAGAAAATAGAAAAAAAATAAGAATGAACAATCAAAATTTCAGGTGATATAATCAGCATTTCCTCAATTGTGTAAGTTAAAAAAAAAATCTTTACCAAAAAAAAAAAAAAAAAAAAGAGCACAGGACAATTTCCTTCATGAATATTGATGTAAAAATCTTAAACAACATTTTACCAAATCAAATCTAGAAGCAAATAGGAATTACAATATGTGAGAAATATTTTGCATTTATTCTAGAAATGCAACATTAGTTTAATCTTTGAAAACTAATCAGTGTAAGTCACAACGTTAATTACGCTTTATGTAAAAGTAAAAAAATCACATGGTCATCTCAATAAATGTGGGAGAAAAAAACTACTTAATATAATTTGGGGTAGGGAGAATTATAAGATGATTCCCAAGATTTCCAGCCTCTGGTATTATTCATTCAAACATTAATCTAGGTGTTGTCGTGGAAGGATTTTGTAAAATTAATTAAGGTCCAACAGGAAGACATCTGGGTGAGCCTGATTTAACGACACCAGGCCCTTTAAATCTAGTTCTAGAGTTCAGAGATAGGAGAAATTAGAGATTCAAAGCATGAGAAGGATTCAGTGAGCCTCTGTTGGCCAAGATACGGGGTCCATATAGTAAAAACTTCAAGCAGCCTCTGGAGGTGAGAATAGTTTGTGGCTGACAGCAGGCAAGCAAGGAAGCAGGGACCTCAGTTCTATAACTTAGAACAATTGAATTATGCCAACAACTTGAATAAGCTTGGTGGCAGATATTTCCCCAAAGCTTCTAGACTAGAACTCAGCCCAGCCAAAACTTTGTTTTCAGCCTTATGACATCATGAGGAAAGAACCCAAACATTCCGTGCTAGATTTCTTACACACAGGATTGTGAGCTAATGAATGGTGGTTGTTTGAATCCTCTAAGTTTGTGGTATCACACTATGCAGCAATAGAAAACTAATATATAATTCAAAACGACAAATTTTTAGGAAAGTAGAAAGAGGACATTAAAATAAAGATTTTCTGCAAAAAAAAAAATAGCAAGCATCAAGCTTAACGTAGAGACAGTCATATAATTTTCCCCCACTATAACAGGACCAGGATAAAAATGTGATCACCACTTCTACTCAACACTGATTGGAATTCTTAGCCACAGTGATAAGGTAAGCAATGTAAATGAATTGAAGAGGGAGAAATAAAAGTATCATTATATAAAGATAATAATGATATATGTGGAACATTCAGAAAACTCTACAAACTATTAGAATAAAAATGTAATTCTTTTTCTGGAAATTATTTTTGTAAATACCAGAAACAAACCAAAAAAATGAAATAAAAATACTGCTTACACAAACCTAAAACATTCTAATATCTAAGGATAAATTTAATAGAGGTAAATTTTCTATTCTGAAAGTTATTAAAAATCATTGGGAGAAATTAAAGACAAACCAAGTACAAAGAATATGCCATCCTTGTGAAGTGGAACACAATATTCTAAACCTGTCAATTCCATCCAAAGTGATCTATAGAAAAATACATAATAATAATAATAATAATAATAATAATAATAATAATAATAATAATAATACGAGCAGGGGTTTTGAAGCAGATAGACTCTAAAATTTCCATCCAAATATAATGTTTATGAATAACCAGGCATTCTTGAAGAAGAACAAAGCAGAAAGACATGCATTAACAGATAGCAAGGCTTTTATAAAACTATATTAACATGGTTGGTATAAATGCAAGGATAAAAAAATAAATAAATACTAACTAATGGGTCAGAATTGTTTCCAGAAACAAATCCAAACATATTTTGCCACTTGATTTATAAATAATAGGGCAGTGCTATAGGGAAAACATGATCTTTTCAATAAGTACCACTGAGTCAATCAGATATTGACATTGCAAAAAATAAATTACATCTTACTTCTTATGACACACAAAAAATCAACTTTAGTTGCATTGTAGAAATGTAAATGCAAAACAATAAAAGATTTTTTTATCAAGACAAAAAAGATAGCCATAATATTGTAAATTGCACTACATTAAAATTAAGAATTATACCACTGAGAGTCAAAAGTGAAGCCACAAATTCCAGAAGATATTTTCAATGAACATATTTGATAAAAATCTTTTATCTGGAACCCATAAATAACTTCTACAATCAATAAGAAAATTACTGACTGTTCAATAGATAATATGGGCAAATGATCTGAATTTACACATTATACAAAATGATATAAAAATGGTCAATACACTTATGAAAATATGTTCAAAATCATTACTCATGACGAAAATGCAATTTAAAATTACAAGGCAATACAACTGCACATCCAAAAGAATGACTAGAATGAAAAACAGACAAAATTAAATGTTAGAAAAGATACAGTAAAAATGAAAATCCCATTTACTTTTGGTGTCAATTTAAATAGAATCACCCAACCAATTGCTTTGCGCTATCTTCTAGTGCTAAACATATACACATCATATAACTCAGCAACTCCACTCCTAGGTATTTACCTAAGATAAATGTGTATATTATTCACCAAAGATATGGGTAAAGGAGGAAAGGTGTATTTATCATCCCTTTACATGATAAACCCAATTATAAACAAAAACAAACAGAAAAATGCCCATCAAATTTAGTATACTGTGATACATTCATGCAATGTAATGCTATATCACCTTGAGTACAAATGAACTTGTTGTATGTAACATCATGGATAAATATCAGAAACATAAAGCCACAAAATAATTCATACTGTATGATTCCATTGTTAGAAAGTTTTAGGGCATACACATACTATTAAAAATGAGGATATGAATTAACTTATGAAAATAACACTGAGTAGGAAAGAAAATGTAGGGCCTTTGGAGTTACAGTAATACACTTTTTTGTGCTGATTACATGAGGTAAGTTTGTGAAAACTGTTGATATATATTTAGGATATGTGCATTTACTGATATGCAGCTTCTTAAATAAATATGTGAACTCTAAAATTATTTTTCACTTTTAAGTTTATTTCATGCTTTCATAATATGAGTATTTTGAAAAACATTTTGCTTATTTAACAAAATATACCAAAGAGCATGGCTTAGGATGTGAAAAACAAACCAACATGAAATGCAACAATTAAGAGGATCTTATATAACTGGCAGTTAATTAAACCTAAAATACTGTTTAAAATTTAAGAATTACAGTACTTATAAAATGAGGGCAAGGGAGCAGTTTCTGGGGTGATGGAAATCTTTTATAACTTGATAGTAATTAGGGTTACATGATTATAATTTATTAAAAACTCAAGTCATCCACTTTAAGATTTATGCATTTGCATTTTCTACATGTAAATTTTACCTTGAAACTAACTGTAAACAAATATTGAAATCCAGTCAGCAGGTTTGCTTTTCTTGGTGCTACTAGTAATTCTGCATATATTGTAATTACATTAAAGACTTGAGTCAATTAATGAATGCATTGATGATCTGGGAGCCAGGTTTCTCATTTTGGGAAAACTAAGTCGAAAAAAAATGAAAGGGAGAAGAACAGAGAGCACTTTGTGATTTTTCATTATATTAGGAGGAAGGAGGGTTAAGAAAAAGAGAGGAAAAAGGAGGAGGGTTAAGAAAAAGAGAGGAAAAAGGAGAAGGGAGAGAAAATGAACTCCAAATACAAGTAATAACAATCTACAATATCTGTATTTCTTAGCTGTGTCCAAAGAGAGTACCCTGAAGCAATGATACTCCAATGGCAAAGACTTCTAGCGCTCAGATCTTCATATCAAAATCTCATTTCCCACTTAAGGAATCAATACTCCTTAGAGTAAAGGCTAAATCCAATACTGAGGCAAGGAAAGTACAAGATGATCCTGGAATATTTTAATCTAATTGTGCCTAAAAATGCTCAAAGAATGCTCAAAGAATGACAGGGACTTATCTAAAGGAAATAGTTGCTGACATGAAGGAGTTCTTACAGGTGGAATTTGGAAAAATTTGAGTATCAAAATTAAGGTACTAAGGGATTATAACACATGAAATAACAAAGGACAATATGAATCCATACTAGTATTAATAAATTAAGGAATAAATAAATAAATGAACTAGAAGGGAAAATCCTTCTTTACCTTTGAATGGCAACTTAAAATATAGATGAAATGAAGTTAGAAAATCATCCAGTGATACTAAAATTAATGATAATTTAATGAAAAAAAGATTTTACATGATTTCAACGAATTTCACCCCCAAATAGTTATCAGTTACAAGAGGAAAAATAGAAAATTTGCATTGGAGAAAACTGAGGGACACTATCTTAACAAAGTGATCTCATTTGACATCAACAACACTGAGAATAATACAATAGCATGTCCATGATATTCCTCCTTAAAGTTCAAAATTTGAATCAAATCCTGAGAAAACATCCAACAAACATAAAACGTAGGACATCCTACTTCTCAAAAACATCCAGGTTATTAAATATCAAGATTATTAAAAAAAAAAAAAGACTGAGAAACTCTGCCAAACTTTAAGTACTAAAGAAATATAGCAACTAAACACAACGAGTAATCCTCTACTGGATCCTGGATCAGGGAAAGAACAAAAGCTTTAAAAAAATTAGGTACAAACTGTGGATAACATTTGATCAATATTAAATTTTTGACTTTGATAATTGCACTGTGGTTTTTTAAAACAATGCCCTTGTCCTTAGTTTTAAGGGAGTGCACACTATAGTACTTAGGTGCAGGAGGCATGCTGTAGTCAAGATAGTCTCCAATGTAAGATTTTTTTTCACACCTGATTGTGTCCATTCTTTGTGATTAACCTTTGGGAATCAGCTGAATTTCCTGGATTAAACCCCGAGAGCCTATAAAGAACATTTTCTTACAAATGAATGAGCTACTGGTCATAGTTATGAATTTGATCCAGTGTGTGAAATGATTCTAGCCTTTAATGGAGCCCTACTGCATTGGATCTAAAACACATTGGTTAGTTCAACTGTGCATTGTAACCTTAAATCTGCAAAGAAAATTTGTACCTATAAACTCACCTCGAAATATGCTGTTTGTAGGCAGTTCATACTGAACCTATATTTATGTGTTTATATCCATATTCTTGACATATTATTTATGTTAGAGCCTGCCACCTGAGTGCTGTATTGACTACACACTGAGGTTTAAAACAGTATATAGCCATTTAAAAAACAACCCATCTGGGTAAGAGAAGGCAATTACCATTATTGCCTGCCACTTATGTAAGTTAAATCCCACATGTAAATATATTCTCAAGAGAAGGTGATAGATTGCCTCTTTGTTAAATTAAGAAGGTTCAAGGAGTGACACTTCATAAAAAACTGCCCTGCTGTTTCTACACAGGCTCTACTACTCATATATGCAATCAAACTCAAGTACACAATTGGACAGAGCTTGCAGGGATTCATAGCCCTGCTTCATATCTAGAATTTTTCCTTTGATGAATGTCACGTTGCCAGCAAGCTCATCTGGTAGCATGTGGAGATAGAGTAAAAAACATTAAAACAGTCACATAAGTTACAAATCAATGACTAAAGCATCTTTTTAGTGACACAATCAGAATACTGAAACACTGCTAGGAAATAAAGATTATTGGTAATATTTTTGCCTATTTTAAAAATTTTAGCTACTATGAAACAGTAATGTGATTGGTATGTGTGGGGAAGTATAACAATATTGTGTCTCACATACTATCCTATGTGGGCATGTATATATAACCATTGAAACTAGGACTCAATAAAACAACTTTAAAGACAATGGAGATCATCTTGTCTATATTATTATTATCATTGACAAATAACAAGGGCAACAGCAATTTGCTATATCTTGTATTTAACACTTGAATCTGGACATTTCAGGGAACACTAAAAAAGGTATTCAAATATTTAATGACTTTCAATTTGATCTGACTCAACTGATCAACAGAATTGGCACTTATCTTCCAACACTCAGTACACATGTAACAGGGCGTCAGTTTGTGTTTGCTTCAGTAAATCTTCCATTTGGTGAGACAGATACTGAATCAGTGATGGTCCTTGACACATAGGATTTTCCTCAAATGTTTGTTAAATGAATTTTTTTGTGAAGTAGATTAGAGAGGAAATGAGGAAGAAAAATAAAACTATCGGAGCTGGTCAAAGATGGACGATGCTAGTGTAAGAGTCACCACTTTTCTAATGGAAAATATTCAAACACAGACCCATTAAATGATAGAAAAGAGAAACATGAAGTTAATTGGGGTTTTACCTAGAATCAGTGTTTTTCCAAGTATTTTTTAGCCTCTGAACCAGTGGTGTAATTGAAATCACATGAGGGAGGTTTATTCATAAGGATTTTTAAAAAATCGATACAAAATAGAAACATTTTAAAACAGCTAAATAAGGGGATATGTGAAATGTGTTGGTTCATGTACGTAAAACAATTAAAGATGACTTTAGCCTTTGTCAATAGAGTCAGAGCTATGTTATCAGTAGTTGGTGTCTCCATCCTAGATTTTTTTTTTGACTGAATTCTCTCTTTACTGGGATTTTTTTTTTTTTTAAGTTGACAGGCAGCATTTGATGGTAAGTGACAATATTATTTTCTAATTTGCTCATAAACTCAAACTCAACTTTTTTTCTTTGTATCTTGTTTTTTTAAATTGAGGTATAGTCAGTCTACAATGTTGTGTCAATTTCTGGTGGACAGCACAATGCTTCAGCCATACATGAATATACATATATTCGTTTTCATATTATTTTTCACCATAAGCTACTACAAGATATTGAATATAGTTCCCTATGCTATACAGTATAAACTTGCTTATCTATTTTATCTATACCAGTCAGTATCTGCAAATCTCGAACTCCCAGTTTATCCCTTCCCACCCCCTTTCCCGCTGGTAACCATAAATTTGCTTCCTATGTCTGTGAGTCTGTTTCTGTTTTGTAAATAAGTTTGTTTGTCTTCTTTTTTTAGATTCCACATATGAGTGATATCATAAGGTATTTTTCTTTCTCTTTCTTTCTTACTTCACAAAACTTCATGGCTGTTTGATTATTATCACTAAATCAGACATTTTCCTACCCAATTTTCTTGATTGTGTATTCATATGTATACGTGTGTGACCATCATTAATTGACCAGCTTTGACTGTTTCTAATATATGTCAGGCTTCATATGGTACCTAGTTAAACATTAAGCAACCTAGTTAGGTCCATAATATTATCCCTGTTTTAAATGGGCAGAACAAGTACATCAGAGAGTTAAAGTAAGTTACCACAAATACATAGCTACTTAGTTAAAGAGGTTAAAACCTGTGTCTAAACTCATATTTGTATACCATTTGGTGTCTACATCATGGTCAGTGTATGCAATTTGGTTAACTGAATTAAAAAATGGAAAATAAAAGCTTCTGTAGATTCTTGACTCTTCACAGCAGCTACGTGTACATCTTTCTAAATGGCAAAAGCATCTGAAGGAAGACTTGTATTTTCTTGTCAATTCGCTTAGGCAATTTTAAAGGTACATAGGAATCATCACCTTTCTAAAGTAGTTTTTTTCCTTTTGAGTCATATTTCCTTGTTACTATGCTTTATATGTTTGAGTATAATACTTGATTTAGAAATCAGAGAGACAAAGTAAACAATTCTCTCTTCCTTAGTGTTGAAAGTTTAAGCAGTTGAAGTAAATTAGCTTGCTAGTACTACTTTTGGTTAGAAACCATAAGTGTAATTTAATATGCACTCTAGAAATGTCCTTTCCCAAAGAACAATTTTTTTTTAAATTTAGTATCATATCTACTTTCTCTTTGGCAAATATTTTTGACAGGTGGCAAATAAGCAAGTAATTGTTTCCACCAAAGCCAACCAATCAACCAACCAAATATACACACTCACTGCACTGACCAAAAATAGGTACCCTACAAATAGCGTTGAGCTTCAAGTGACTTGCTAAGCAGAAAAATAACTGAAAAGAAAGCAATAGGAAACAGACTTTCAATATTGCTGAAGATTCCACATTGCTGTCTATTCCACATTGTCTTTATGCTTGAACTCTGCTGGAATTCTGATCTAGAATCCTCTAGATTTTGGCTTCTCTAGAATAAGAATTCTGGCTTCTTCTTTCTCCAAATCTCATCATCATTATGATCATTGATAGTGTTTTTACAGTGTATTCATTAAATAATCATTTATTATAGATATTTTTCTTAGAGTTTAATATGCATCACCTCAATTAAAATTTACAACAATCTGTGGCCCAGATACCTTTATTTTATCCACTTGGCACTATCCACTTAAGATTCATTTAATATATACAATATGTTAGAATATGTAAATAGGGGAAGAGAAGATCTCACAATTCTTCCTTAACATGAAGATGGCATATGCTATGTGACTCAGCCATTCACTTTTGCTTTAGTCTTTCAAAAGTTTGGAAATTTGTATTATAGACAAATGATCTTCAAACTGAAGGGCAGTGTTGTCATTTTCAGGTTATCTGAGAGCTATGGTTCAAAATCCGTATATTAGTTAGAAATAACAGTATCTCATATAAAGGGTAAGAATATGTTAGTAAAACAGTTTAGCTAAGTCTTTGGAACCTCAAAGAAAATGTAAAGAGGAAACAAAGTAAACTATGCTGTCTTTGACAAAATTGCCAATGAGAAATACGCAAAAAATTTTAGAATAACTAAGAATTTACATTTATCCTAACCTTCTAGTTGTCACTGCAACAAATCTTAGTTATCTTCTAATCAATCATTCCTCTTTGAAACAAGGAAAACATGATTATTGTCTCATGATACTGTCTTAGGTACTTTATTATACTGTGCCTTCAATGGTTGGTAATAATTTCTTAGTTATTTGCTAGATATATTTATGTGCATGATGTTGGAGATTTTAGACCAGAGGCAGGGATATTTTGGAAAGAGGGTCTGTATCTGAGCTACAACCAATATTATCTAATCATATAATGTCTCACCTGCCCATGAGAACAGCATGTAAAATAAATCTAAAAATCAAAGTTATTTTCATAAATGTGATCTGGCTTTAAATTTGTAAATTTCTCCAACATGCAAAGACTACACACTTTCAGTTATTAAATAGGAGCTTTTATATTGCAGTTAGTTTCCTTCTATTCATAATTTGTTAAATGTTTTTATCATGAAAGGTTTGGATTTTTTATATGCTTTTTCCATATTGAAATGATCATGTGCTTTTTTCCCACATGCATTCTGTTGATGTGGCATAATATATTAATCAATTTTGATATGTTGAACCATCCTTGCATTCCAGGAATAAATCTCACTTGATCACGATGTGTAATCCTTATAATATGTGACTGAATTGTTTGATAGTATCTTATTGAGGACTTTTACATCAATGTTCATAAGATATATTGGTCTGTAATTTTCTTTTCTTTGTCTGGCATTGGTATCAGAGCAATGCTGGCCTCACAGAATAAGTTTAGAAGTATCCCTTCCTCTTCAGTTTTTTGGATATGTTTGAGAAGTATTAGAATTAGTTCTTTAAATTTGGTAGAATTCAATAATGAAGACATCAAGTCAGCAGTTTTTCTATAATTTTTGATTACTGATCCAATCTCTTTACTAGTTGTAACTCTATTTAAATATTCTACTTATTCATGATTTAGCCTTGGCAGGTTTCATACTTCTAGGCACTGCCCATTTCATCTTTGTTACATAATTTGTTGGTGTACAGTTATCTATAGTGTTGTTTTATATTCCTTTGTATATTTATATTATCAGTAGTAATGTCCCACTTTTGTTTTAGATTTTAGTAAATTGAATCTTCTTTATTTTTATAGTTTTCCATCTAGCTAAAGGTTTGTCAGCTTTTTTTGTTGATCTTTTAGAAGGACAGACTTTTGGTTTCATTGATTTGCTCTATTTTTCTATTTTTAAATTTCATTTGTCTCTGTTCTAATTTCTATGATTTCCTTCCATCTACTGGGTTTGGGTTTAGTTTGTTCTCCTTTCTCTAGTTCCTTAAGCTATAAAGTTAGGTTGTTGATTTGAGATCTCCCTTGTTTTTAATGTAAGCATTTATACTTATAAGTTTCCTGCTTAGCACTACTTTGGCTGCATCCTGTAAGTTTTTGTGTGGTATGTTTTCATTTACCTCAAATTATTTTCAAATTTCTCTTGTAATTTCTTCTTTGATCCACTGGTAGTTTAAAAGTGTGCTACTTAATTTCCACAATTTTGTAATTTTTCTACTTTTCTTTTTGTTCAATTTGTAGTTTTATCCCATTGTATCAGAGAAGATACTAAGTATGATATCTGGCTTTTAAATTATACTGTGACTTAATGCATGGCCTCTGGTCTACCCCAGAAATCATCCCATGTACAATTGAAAAGAATATGTATTCTGTTGTTGCTGGGTAGAATGTTTTCTATGTGTCTATTATACTTAGTTGGTTTATTGTGTTAAGTCCTTGATTTCCTTACTTATTTTCTGTCTGGTTGTTCTATCCAGTATTGTGAGTGGGACAGTGAAGTCTCCAACTATTACTGTAGAACTATCTATTTCTCCCTTCAATTCTCTAAAAATTTGCTTCCTGTATTTTGGTGGTCTCTCATTAAGTGTGTAAGTATCTATAATTGCTATACCCTCTTGCTCTATTGAAAATTTTATTAATATATGATGTCTTCCATGTTTCTTGTAAACTTTCTGATTTAAAGTCCATTTTGTCTGATATTAATATAGCCACACTTATTCTCTTTTGGCTACTATTTTCACAGAATATATTTTCCATCCTTTCACTTTCAACCTATTTGCATCTTTGGATTTCAAATGAGTCTCTTGTAGACAGTATATAGTTAAATCATGTGTTTTTATCTATTCTGCCAATCTCTGGGTTTTAATTGAAGAGTTTAATCCATTTACTGATAAGGAGGGACTTACTGCTGTTATTGTGCTATTTTATTATATAAAACATTTTTTTCTAAAAAAGCCTTATAGCTTTTTTTGTCTCTCATACTCTGCAGTACTGTCCTCCTTTGGGCTTAGCTCAATTATTGTAGTGAAATATTTTAATTCCTTTCTCTTTTCCTTTTGTGTATATTTTATTGCTATTTTCTTTGTGGTTACCATGGACATTACATTCAACATTATAGAATTATTTTAATTTGAATTTATACCATCTTAAAGATACAAAAACTCTGCTCCTTAACAGCTCTTTCCCTATTCCTTTTGGTTGTTGATGTCACAAAACTGCATCTTGTTATACCATTTGCTAAAAAACATAAACTAATTTTTAACTGTATTAGTCTTTAAATTATACAAAACCAGATTTTGAGTTATGAACCAAAGTTACAGTAACACCAAATTTTACACTAATTATTTTTTTCTTTAAATAAACTAGTCTTTTAAATTATGTAGAAACAAAAAGTACAGTTACAAGCCACTGTTACAATAACATTAGCTTTTATAATTGTTCCTGTATTTATCTTTATTGGTATCTGTATTTCTCCATACAGTTTTTAATTACTGTCTTGTATCCTTGCATTTCACCTTGCAGGACTCCCTTAAGCATTTCTTGCAGGCTGGTCTAGTGGTCACAGACTCCCTCAGCTTGTGTTTATCTGGATATATCTTAATTTTTCCTATACTCATAAAAGACAGTTTCTCAAGTTCTAGGATTCTTGGTTGATAGCTTTTTCTTTTAGCACTTTGAATATATCAGCCCAGTCTTCTGACCTCCAAAGTGTCTGATGAAAAATATGCTGATAATCTTATTGAGCATATTTGAGTTCATCTTACTTGGAGTTCACAGAGCTATTTGGATGTTCATATTAATGTCTTTCCTCAAATGTTATAGGGTTTTAGCCATTATTTCCTCAAATATTCTCTCTGCTCATTCTCCCTCTGTTCTCCTTCTGGGGTTCCCATAATACATATGTTGATCCATTTTATCATATCCTAACAAGCTCCTTACAATCTTTCTGTCATTCTGTTTCTCAGACATAATAATTTTCCTATCCTCAAGTTTGCTGAGTTTTTCTCCTACCTACTCAAGTCTGTCTTTAAAACCCCCTAGCAAAATGCTTCATTATTATGGTATTTTTAGCTTCAGAAATTTCATTTGGTCTCTTTTTAGGTTTTCTATTTCTTTACTGATATCTCATTTTGTTCACATATCCTTTTCTTGACTTTCTCCATGTCTCTCTTTAGTTCTTTGAGTATTTTTAAGATTTTTTTTAAACCTTTGTCTAGTGTTTTTGCCATTAGATTTTTTTCAAGGATCATTTCTGTTGACTTTTTCTTTTTTTCCCTTTGAATATGCCATTCTTTCCTGTTTCTCTGTATGCCTTGTGATTTTTTTTTTGAACAATGAACATATAAATCTAATAATGTAGTAACCCTAGAAATCAGGTTCTCCTTTTTCCCCATGGTTTTTGAGGGTGTTGCTGCTGTTGTTGTTGTTTTATTGTTTTGTTTTTGCTTTTGTTTTGTTTTTAATTGTAGACTGTCTGTGCTGAGAATCATACTTAGGTATAAACTTAAGGTCTTCTCAGGCCTTTTCTGAGCCTTTCCCATGGCATGTATACTTTCTAACTTTCATTATATACACAGTTGCTTTTGAATTACCTAGTCTTTAATGTCTAGTTGCTAAAAGCGTAAAAAGCAAAAAAGTAAAGGGGGGTGGGGAGGGACCCATCCCCTTAAATTTTTGGAAAGTCACTTCAACCAAGGGGGTAGGGACTGCAACAATGGGAGAAGGTGCACAACAATGGCTGCCCATCTCTTTGTCTGCACTTCTGTGATCAGAAACTACAAAAAACAATCAGAACAGAGATCCTTAATATTTAGAGAACAGGGTCTATTTTGCCTACCCTCACTCACACGAACTGTGTGAAAACTGCTTCAGGAATACGTGCATAGCTGCCTGCCATGTGGCTAGGGTTAGTGAAGGAGTAATTGCTGTTGTGCTAAAAGCTGAAGTTGACTGAAATGAACCACAACTAATTGTCTAAGTCTTCCCCTGAAGTAATAAGCCTTCAACAGACTCCAGAGTTTGAAAACAGTTACATCAGAAAGACTCTGCCAGTGGAATTACTGGCTAGGTAAAAAGACAAATTCCTGATGGTACCTACTCCATCTTCCCAGAATCTGCTGGACAATCTCTGATATATATTTTTAAAAACTCACAATTGAATTTTGTACAAATTTTATCTTTAGCACCAATTTTTAACTCCAAAATTAAAAAAAAAATAATACTCTGATTTGTTTTAATATTTAGACTATATTCCTTTTTGTAAAATATGCATTAACTTATTCAATCTCCACGCCTACTCAGCAGTGCTATCATTATTCTCACAATACTATGTACCAATGTGAAAACTGATAAACAGAGAAGTTGTGTAATTTCCCAAAGATCCTACAACCAATAAATGTCAAAATTTTGATTTGTACGAAAGAAATGTGGCTCCCAGATTTATACTCCCAACCCCTACAATATATTTCAGAGTACTCATGTGACCAATTAGGAAAAGTTATGCTCACTACCAAAGTTTTTGTGCATTTATTAACACAAAATAGTAAATGTATTAATAGTTATTCATACAGTTAAAAGCCCTGGTACTAATAATGCAACCAAAAGTTAACAGAATATATTATAATGTCTCTTTAAGTTCACAACAGCAGGAAAAAAATAAAATAATACAGCTTTTCTTTACCAGCACAATCTGGAAACCCAGGTTCTTCCAAACCTATTCCTCTGGCTAAGAAAAGTTCAAAAGGAAACAGCTAGTATGTGAGTGATTACAACTTCAGACACGAAGCCTTGTGGATTCAGTATAACAGTAAAAATATTATTTTGAGTAGCTCTGCCTCTTAATTATTCAGTTTATCATATCTAATAATATCTGCCAAAATCTACTTTTGGTTCTAAGTTTTTTCTAATTGTGCATTTTCTTTTCAGGATCTAATTTTATCCTGAGGAGGCACTGATGGTTGACTCATTTTATGTTCTTACCACTTTTCAGTGTGCTGACTGAAATGCTCACCAACTAAACATTTCCCTTATCTCTACTGCTTAGTGTTATTTAGCCCCAGTCATTTTTGGAATCTATCCCTAATAATGAATTAAACCTCAAATGAGATAGACAAATCAATGTAGTCTGAACTTCCTCAATGTAGGAATAAAAAAGCTGGTCCAGGTAGAACAATCAAACTATCCAAAGGTGTGTAATATTTTTATATTTGTTTACATATACCCTGTGGTGAACTAGAAAAGATTTAGAGCAGTCTATAGTGATATTTAAAACACAGCAAGAGAGTTTAATGAAAACGAAATGAAAAAGAAAATAGGTAAACAATATGAACATTAATAGAAAAGAGATAGAAGTATGTCTAAAATAGAAATAAACACAGTAAAATCATACATTTTCTAGATATGGGACATTAATTTGAAATGTTAGAAGCAATCCAAATAAGAAGACCAGAAAACAGCAAAATAGTGTGTTTAATGATAAAAATCACACAAATTACTCAAGGAAAGAATAGCTATTAATGATACTATAACAGAAATATATTTCTCCAAATACCCTCATAATGAAGAATTTACAGTAATTCTTAAATCACATTTCTTATAGTAGAAAATGTGTCTTAATATAAAATAATGTTGTCTTACAGGAGCACAAATAAGTAAATATATATGTATTAAGACTAATAAGAAAACCTGTAATTAGCCAAGATTTTTCTGGCTTTGTTACTAGAGGATAATTTTATATTCTTTGATATAGGTAAATGTTATAAATTTCAGCAATTCTCCATAATTAACTGTCTTTCAGCTGAACATTCTATACTTTTAAATAGCATTCCATTAAAAATTGTGTTGCCTGGTAAATAAACTGAACTGGTTTTGGAATTAGCCTTTTTTTCCTATTATGATATATTATAAATTTATTTCTTCCTATCTCTTGCCATGAGTCACTGATTGTGCCACTGAT
Organism: Camelus bactrianus; assembly: GCF_048773025.1. Classification (NCBI taxonomy): domain Eukaryota; kingdom Metazoa; phylum Chordata; class Mammalia; order Artiodactyla; family Camelidae; genus Camelus; species Camelus bactrianus. The sequence continues at coordinate 43,850,409 of NC_133539.1, forward strand.
CTGATCCCAAGCCCAGCCAAACTTTCAAACCTGAGTGAAATATGTATAGTTATAAGCTCCTAAGATATGGGGACTGCTTGCTGTTTGATATTATCAGAGTAATACTTAATAGAGGTAGCAAGTACAGAAACTTATGCTCAATTATATACATTATCAGGGGGAAGACTGACATCATACTTTTTAAATGTAGAACAAGATCATCAAAGCTTAATAAAAGCCATCCAGATCTGATTCAGATTTGAGGTGAGGAAAAACAGTAAGAAACAACTAGTTTCACAATGACTCCTAGCTATTCCAGCCTAAATTTCATTTCAAGATGCTGCCCTTTCTGCCACAATTGAATATAATCAGGGAAGCTAAGATGGACCTCTCTTGGAGTTAGCTATCTACGTCAAAACAAACTGTCTTGTCTGGGAACGTCCTTTATAGTGATAGGTAGGATCCCAATCATCACAGCTCTGCATTTTTGTCCTACCTAGCTGATTCTTTAGGAATATATACTTGACCTAGACTGGGCCAAAATTTTTAATTTGTAATAAAAGCTAGGGAACGAGCAGTAGGTGAAATTGCATATGGTTGGTTGTCAAGCCTCTCTTTTATGTCAATTAATCAAGACTCATCATATTTCTAAATTTCTACATCCTTTACCCTTTTTTACTTTTTTATATCTTGTTGGGGAAAGCTGACACTATATGATCGCAAGTAATACAGCAGGTTTTGTCAAAAGTTTATTTTTTCTGACAAGTGCAATTGGGAATAACTCCTTACAGATTAGTTCCTTACACTGAATGTGTTCTGAGTGACTATGGTCTCATGTCACTTATAAGCCCTATTGCTTTTTACATTGCAAAAACCCTGCATGTCCAGGGAAATTAATTTTTGATTATGAAATACTCTAAATTTTATTTTATATAATATCCCTTAAAAGGAGAACATGAAATAAAAACTATCACATATATCTTTGTTATTAATACCAAAGAATCAAAACCCAGGTTGGTTGTTTCAATATTATTTGGCCATAATAAAAAAATTTTGTATTTTCATTTTTCAGTGGCAAAGAACGTTGTTGCTCCTCATGCCAACAATATACATTCACACAGGCAGTTAAACTATCACCAGTCTTCTGTTTGGCTCCAGGTAAGGGAAATAACAGCTTGTGGAAAAGCTAATTAGATCCAGTTATTACTCACCTGAACTAATTTGACCTCCGATGTCTGGGAAGACGTCATCTGAATTAACTGAATAGAGATTTAGCTACTATATGCACATGAGTTACTGTGGATAATTTATTCCGAATGAAATGCATTTGGAGAAGAGGAATGTACTGATTGAGACAAAATAATTTTAAAAAGGAGGGAGATGATCTAATTAAAAACTCCTAAAGGAATATGATTGTGCAACATAACTTGTATTGATTCATTAAATCATTTGCGTATTTTCTCAGAACAGTCTCTTGCTGTAAGTAAAACAAAAGTCCTTAATTTTACTTTTAAAGTCTGAGCCTAAATTTGTTCATGTGATAAGGTGATGACTTATATTGATCAAATAAATCCTTCCCTCTATGGAATTTCTCTCCCCCCCAATATATCATTTATTTAAAATGGTAACTAGATGCAAGAAACCCTTCTTGATTTTGTAGTTTCTAGATAGTTAATAAAATCCACACTAACTCACATAGATGGTTTCTGGGGTATGACAACACCACAATATTTTAATATCTGCTAAGTGCAGAGCAGAGTGCTCTAGGCAACATAAGATATTCAACGGGTTATAACTTCCCCCTAGGTAGCCAAAGCATGAGGAAGCCCTCACATTGGCATAGGCTTATAATGAGAGTTTTTCAGGAGAAAGTTGATGGACAGATAGAAGACGATCCACAAATATCTATTCCCATTTACTGAATCATTTTTATTCACTGGTAGGAAAACACATATTCTGAACCAAGAAAGCTTTATCAAATCGTGCTGAGAAATGACTAAGAGTGAAAGTGAATTAAAATATGGAAAATAATAAACAACAGCTCTCAAAGTAATTATTACATAATAGGATGATAAAAGGGGATTGAAAAGGAGATGGGTACATAATTATAAATTTCCACTCAGGTCTGTGAAAGAGTTAGCAAAGCACATCACTATAAAAGGAGAAAGAAAAAACTCTCTTTATACCTTTTCCTTTATTCTTTATGACACTTAGCCTGCTATGCACTTTGTAGCAAAGGAACAACTTCTAATCTATTTACACAAACCTAAATAACTGACCAAATGGTAGTTCAGACAGGGGCAGGCAGTATTCAGGCAGGGGAGGCAGAGGAGTCCTATACCTTGAAGAATTTGTGACATCCTATAACAGACACATGACTCCATCTTCTCAACTGTATCTTTGAATTTTACACTTTATACTCTCTTAAAAAGCCAATAGCCTTGTGACATATTTAAATCACCATCAATCATATCTAACTTAGAATAATTTAAAGTTCTGAGAGTAGGCTTCAAGGCAAGATGAAAAGGACAGCATTAGATAACATAGAGATGTGTAAGGGAGTAACACTAATGTGACAAATAGAAATTACAGAGAAGAGAGTATGAGGACTTAACACTGTTTCCTAGCCAATAACAACTATTTCTGATGAGCCCAGTAGCTCAGATGTCACTGGATCCATTTATTTGCATTAAGAAAGTCATGAGTATATGCCACTATTTCTTCACCCAACTTCTTCAAACAGATCACATAAAGCCAGATGGGGCAAAATCAGGTCTAATGTATTTTTCCCTAACATTAGTAAACAGTGTTTTTGCACTTATGTGAATTGATCTTGGGTATGTGCCTAAAATGCCATGAAGCATTTATTAGGACATAAATACATAACATTTAGTGCAAAATTTCTATTAGCCACATTTTAAAGAAGAAGACACTGTGGCACAGAGAAGCTAAATATATTTCATAAGGACAGAAGCACACCTATAAGTGATATAAATCCAGCCTGTCTGTCCATGGTCTTACACTATGACTTGCTATGCTGTCTCACTGAAAAGACCAAAAAAAAAAAAAAAAATGAATGGTATTAGAATATGAAAAAAGTTACCCAGTAGTACATAAATGAGTACACTTCAAAACTTTTAGAAAGTAAACACATTTTTGACAAAACAATCAGTTGAAAATTATATATAATTTAAGAGAGCCTCCTAACATAATACATTTATTTTCTTTCATACAACAGCAGATTTCCTTCTGCCTTCATATTAGATGGATGGAAATTTTCAGCAACCTAATTTTGGCTCTGAGTCACAGTCAGAAAACTGACCAGCAGTTTCCTTGATATGATCAACTCAGCAGGCCAGCACAGATGGGCCTCCATCACCTCCTATCATTGAGTGCATTAGTGTTGTCAGCCCCCAGATCCAATTACATGAATGCTGCTTGGCCAAACAACACAGGGCCTTCCTTGTCTCCAGTGTCTCCTTTTAGAAGTGTATACAATATCACTTTGCCTCCTGGTGCTGGAGGTGGCCTCCTGGCTAATTTGATAAAGAGAACAGAAAAATAATGTGACCCAACCCAATGCTGGCAACTGCCTTGGTGTTAATACTATTTCTTTAACACTTGTAATTCAATCTCTTAATAAATAAAACACAATTTTTTCCCTTAGCAACGAGATTCAAATGCTTTGCGATAATATTTCCAAATTAGAATCAGCAGCACAGTATATGTATCTTCCTTCTGTCGACAAGACTTACAAGTTTTACTGTGAATTTATTTATTCCCTGTCTGACCTCAACATATTATCCTACCACCAAGATAGGATTAAGGGATTCCTGTGATATAATTTCAGTTTCAATTTTTAAAAATAACTTTGTTTTTGATTTCTACAAAGTAAGGGCTACCATTAACAGAAAAGCTTCAGGATTAAAAAAATAATAGGTGTTTTGAGGACTTTCGTTTGTTTGTTTGTTTTAATTCGTTTAGAATGTCTACAAGCCATATATCACCACCTAAAACAATATTTCTGTTTTCATAATATAGGAATACAATAACTCAATAATTAGGGAAATCCAGAAATACATGACAGGTGATGCTCACTGCTGATCATCCTTTGACATATGCTTTACTTTTCAGATTCTTCACTTCAGAAATATAACACAATCATGATAGCAGCAGGAGTAAGTTAGGCTATGACTGTCATTCCAATTTCCTTTATTGATCTCTATCTCTCACCTATCTATCTTCCTTTCACACTGAAGGTAACTGCAGAGAAAAATCAAGAACCACAAATGGCAGGTAAGTACTGTAGGTCTGAGTATGTGTCTCAATATTTTGTCATATAGCACATGTAGAGTAATGGCAGTGGATTTGAAAGGAGACTTTTTTTTAGTTTTTTAGTTGCTAAAGGATCACCAAAGTCAGCTCAAACAATTTGTGAATTTATACAAGTTCTCTATTCTTCAGGGAGGAAGAACCATATCCTGGGATATGGCATGAGCAAATTACTCAAAGAAGAATTCAGAGCAGTTCTAGCAGTGTTTTTGAACACTTCCAGTTAGTGTGCCACTGAAAGGTGGCTAACTTCCCTCACTGCAAAACTTTGAAAGTTTAATTAACAAAAATATCCTCTCAAATACAAAATCAGAGTTCCCAAATTATTGGGTTATTTGTTATTGTTTCCTTAAAACAACACAGCAATGGATGGAAGTGTTTCTAATCAGAGATAAATTTAAAGCACGATTCAGATACATAGGATAGTAACAACAGAAGCCTGGGGAGTAGGATGAACCAGTATGCCCAAAATGGTAACATGTGTGTGTGTACCAGAAAGAGCATTCAAAGCCATATTAAGAAATGAAAGAATGAGTAAATGGCAGCATCAGGCAACTTTAAAGCCTATTTGTAGACTTTAAACTCAATTTTAGAGATAATGAAAAATTGTAGAAGATGCAGAAGACAGAAGAAATATAAGAAATTACTGATATAAGAAATAACTCTTTTACCATTACTGAAAGAGTTCAAATAAGAGAATCAAGATTTTTTAGGATGCAGTAACGACAATAATATTTAGCTTTTACCAAAAGAATTTTAATGTAAATTTAATTAAACATTGCATATGAGATAAGCTTTTTGGCTAAAATAGTTTTAAAAAGAGTAAATGCTAAAATAGTGCTGTTTTGGGGTTAGGGAGTGGGAGGTACACACTGCTGGGTGTAAGATAGGCTCAAGAATGTATTGTACAACTTATCTTTAAAAATTATATACAAATTTTAAAAACACACAAAAAACAAACCAAACAAGGCAAAACAAAAAACTCAGGGTATCTTATATGAAAAAAATAGTTCTGTTTACTTTGAAGTTAAATTTGCTGAAGTACTATAGTCCTAAGTGTATATATAAAATCAGAGGCAAAATTTAATGTCAGAGAATATAGAAATCCTTATGAATTCAAAGGATATATTGACAGTTAAATCTAGGATACCTCATTTTTGAACTGAATTATCTCAGAGTTTACCAGAACACAGAAATAAGAAGAAAGTGAGATACAGAGAGAATAAGTGACTTGTCCAAAGTCATAAAGCTTGTAATTGGAAAAAAAATAGAATAAAACTGTGTGTCTTTATTTTTCTTATAAAATATTTCAAACATATATACAATGTATAGAAAAATAAAATAGTCATATCCCCACTATGTATTTTTAAAAACCCTAGTATTTTGGCCATATTTGATTCAATTTTAAAAGGAATGCAATATTACATATATCATTAAAGCCCTAGTGTGAAGCTCTATTTGTCGCTGCTGGAAACAGACCTCTTAAATGTGGTGTTTATTATTTTAAGACATATTACTTCTAAAAATAATTCATATCCTTTGAATTCAGGAAGACATCTTGGGGTTTTCCTAATAAAATGCAAGTATTAAACTCATTTGGAACTGATCTGAAAAGATGTTCCCAGCTGAATTTAAGTAACAGTTTTAAAGAAGTCATATCTGAATGCATACAGTCCTTCCACAGAAGTAAATTATTGTCACTTTAAAAAAAAAGAAAATGAAAACAGAACGTCCTGGACAAGCAGTCAAAGACAGCTGTATCCTACTTCCTGTTTTCATTATTACCTTCTATGACCTTAGGCAAATTACTTAATAAATCTGATTCTTCTTATCATGGAAATATTATACAAAGTATTACTGAAGTGTTTGTCTTTCCTATGAGCAAGATGTATAAATGTGTTGTTTAAAAGGACATTGCAGCATACAAATAAATTCATAGATCCTAGAAAACTTGACGGAAACTTGAAGATTTTAAAGGGATTTGTAAGATTTTAAGTGTTAAAAAAATGATCCTCACATAGATCAATGGAACAGGCTAGAGAGCCCCAAAATAAACATACACTTACCATCAATTAATCTATGACAACGGAGGCAAGGATACACAATGGAGAAAAGACAGTCTCTTTAATAAGTGATGCTGGGAAAACTGGACAGCTACATGTAAAAGAATGAAATTAGAACAGTCCCCAACACCACATACAAAAATAAACTCAAAATGGACTAAAGACCTAAATGTAAGACCAGATACTCTAAAACTCCTAGAGGAAAACATAGGCAGAACACTCTGATATAAACTGCAGCAACATTTTTGTGAATCTGTTTCCCAAAGTAAAGGAAATAAAAGTAAAAATAAATAAATGGGACCTAATTGAACCTTTTACACAGCAAAGGAAACATGAACAAAACCAAAAAACAACCTACTGAATGGGAGAAAATATTTGCAAATGATATAGCTGATAAGGGATTAATATCCAACATATGTAAACCGCTTATACAACTCATCAGAAAAACAAACAACCCAATTTAATAGACATTTTTCCAAAGAGGATATGCAGATGGCCAACACTCATATAAGAAGATGCTCAACAATGCTACTCATCAGGGAAATACAAGTCAAAACCACAATGAGGTATCACCTCACACCTGTCAGAATGGCTATCATCAAAAAGAATGCAAATAGCAAGTGTTGGCAAGGATGTGGAGAAAATGGAACCCTTGTACACTGTTGGTAGAAATGTAAATTGGTGTAGCCACTGTGGAAAACAGTATGGAGGTTTCTCAAAAAATTTTTTAAAAAAACTACATATGACTCAGCAATTCCATTCCTCCACATATATTTAAAAAAACTCAGAAAGGCTAATTAGAAAAGATATATGCACCTCACCATGTTCATTGCAAACAACTGTATTTTAATCAAAGGATTTTATATCCTTATCTACAATTACAGTAAGAAGCAGTGAGTAATATACTATTTCTGAATTTCTCTGGGGGGGTGGTATTTTGTTTTCAACGTTTAGAATTAATTTAGAGACAAATCTTTAATAAAACACCTTTTCTTAGCTAAGTATCTTGGAAAACAAATTCAGACACAAAACTTTAGTTGAGTGTAGTTTATGTGGAACATCATCCAAGGAAGTGCAAATGAGGGAGTTGGAAAAGAAGAAAAAACAATCAAGGGTGTCTTAATGGAAAGGTCACCATTTTGACCATCTGAGAGTTTATCCCACTGGATACTCTCAGAGGAACAGTGTAGAATACATTTCAGACTTGTTTCCTTGAAGATAAATTCCTTAGATAACTTAGGTACTAAGGCGAAGGGTTGTCTGTGGGAATGTTAAATCCCGGCACTGGACTGCTATCTTCTTTATCGGCTGAATGAGCCTCTATGGCTCAGGAGAAAGCTCCCAGGAGGAGAAGCAGAGAGATACAGGCTCCCTTTGAGGAGAGAAGCCTTTAGCATAGACAGGAAATTTCCACGGCAGCAGCAGGGAAACTTCCAGATAGAAGGAATTTGGATAGGGCTGGGAAATCACAGCATGTTATACAAGCAAAGGGAGTGCTACTTTTACTCTCTAACACCAAAAGTTAATGCAAGTATTATAAATCATGACAACTAAAACTGTAACTAATGAAAATCAAGAGGTGCAACAAAGAAAAAATGACTTACAATAGTGAAAACAACCTTTTAAGAACTAAAATGTGTAACAACAAGGTTGGGAGTTGGGTAGGTGAGAGAAAAGGTAGGAGGTAACATAGTGCACCCCATTCTGTGCTTTTTCAGTCTGGACTATAGATACTCACTTCCACAGTTGGTGCACTCATAAACAGAGCTATAAAGGCATTAGCATTACTTCACCTTATAATGGTAGTATCCATCAGAAAAATTAAACTTGGAAATATTAACCATGATTTCCTCTGGGGAGTTAGAATGGGCTTGGGAATTATTAACACAGAAAATAATTCTTTGCCATTTTATAATTATTTTCTAAAATCATGCGAGCTCATCAGTTAATTTTTGATTTTCACAGAAGTTAACTGAGGGACATGGAGAAGTGGAGAGCGTAAGGTTGCATTATATGATGATGACATAGACTGGGTTTGAATAAAGTCTCATGATTTACAAACTCAAACCTTGTTTATTCTGTATAAGTCACTCACCTAATTTTTATATAAAAAGGATTAAAAATTATTCTTAAATTGAGATTTATTTTACAGGACATATTTGATATTAAATGGTAATCCTAATTTGATTCCTAAGCTTTTGGTTTTCTTCTCTTGTTTATATTAATCATTTCAGATGGAAAGTATTACTTTTTAAAATATTTAAAAAATAAATTTTGGTTTCAAACCACAGAAGCATCTATGATAGTGTAATTGAGGCAGCAAACCACTTCACTGTAAGCTATTTACTTGGGTGACCCTAGCACAACTAATAAAACTGAAGGCAGTTTTCCTGATAATGACTTTTGATCAAAATTTCTGTACAGTTTCCCAAAAGGGCACATTTTTTGATTGTAGAATCTATATTGAAAGAAAAATAAAGAGACTAGGAACAAGGCAAAATTATTTTTGAAATTTTTACTAACCACTTCCTAGGAAATTGTACACAGTAGAACATTTCTGCTTCTCTTACTCATGCAGCGTTATCGTCTTTCTCTTGTACAGTGTGTTCCTTAAAGAGCTATTGGGTAACTCTTTGTCCTAGAAATGAAATGTATGGTAGTAGTTGAAGGCACATAGGAATACTTTGATATTGAAAGTGATATTGGAAAACAGAGTAACTGTAAAATAGGGGGGAAAGAGCAATTTTTATCATATTGACATGAAATGTTATATTTTCTCTTTTTTTACATGTTACTTATAGGAAATATAGGTTTAATTTATTGATGGTTTGACATTTGAAACAAGTTGAGTAACAATGTTATATTTTCAAGCCTGGAAATATTGCTTGATAATGTCCCTCTTTTTTAATGAAAACAATGCAAGAAATATGGAATGGAAACTTATCCTTTCTCCCTCTCTCATTGTCTCTATGATGTTCTTAAGTCAGGGGTTACATTGTTTTTAATTTTACAATTATTATGTTATAAATATAACACAAGAATTAAGAATTCAGTTTTCAAAAAATTCAGTGTTTCAGAAGAGCAAAAAAAAAAAAGAATTGTAAAGGTAGCCAATTTCACCACTAACCACCTGACCTCTGATACTGAGTCCTAATCCACAAGTTAAACATTTTTAACCTTTTCTGGTTTGGGGTTTTCAAATGGCTACTCCCTTTATTGATTTATTGTTTTTATACATTATTTATTATCTCTCCTAATTGAAGCTTGAAGATTTACTATTGATCTCATACCTCACATTTATTTTTCATTCTCCTTCCAATTTTTTAATAATACTTAGTTTCTAGATCTTGTGTCTTTATAATTCTAAGATACATATTATAGCTCCACTTTCTTATCTCTCAATTTTAAACACATCATATATATTAAAACTTAATTATCCAAAATAGGACAAACATCACTCTTGCCACTCTTTCACTCAGTTTTCTCTGCTCCTGAATTTCATCTGTTGTCCATTACATTATTCTCATAGCTGAGATATTCACATGCACATGCATAATCGGTTTGTATATGCAAACCCCCTATGCTTTAACTATAATTTCATTGCAAAAATCAGAAACAATTTCATTCATTTTTTTAGATCAGAAATAAGTAAATGTGTAAGGAAATCCTTAAACCACTATGTTAAGGAGACTATTCCAAGAATCAAAGTTAGTACACTTCTTACGCACAATTCAACAGTTGTTCTAAATTTAGCTTCTTTGCATTTGGCCCTTTATGATTTTTAATTACTTTATCTTGTTCTTTTTCAGAGATAATGGATATGCTTTTACCTAATCATTGTAGGAATCATATGCCTTAGTCATATAATTTCCTTGCCTTTATTTTTTCACTATTTTATTTATTTTTTAAAATTTTAGCAATTATATTTTTATTGCTAAAATTCTCTTATTACATGGTGTCTCACTCATATTATACTTTTCTTATATTTCAAATGACTTACCTTTTTTCATATTCTAGTAATATAATTTTTTTTAAATGATCTTCTCTTCCTTTATTTCTATTTCATTATTCTGGAATCTATTACATGTTTTCATCTTGAATTGTCTTCTTGTTGATTTTCCTCAAATGTTCAGGGATACTTGGCAATCCAATTATAGCTGTAAATAGAAGTCTAAACTAGATAGAAAAATATAGGCCAGGATTCCTCTGTTATTGTATAAATCTGTTCCCAAATAGGTCCTTCCATCAGGAATGGAGCTCTGTAAGCATAATGAGGTCATACAAGTTGGCAACACAAGCTACAGAAAGGGAGCAGAAAAATTAATTGTGTACCAAAATACAGTCCTTGAATTAACTACTCTTAATTGTTCTCCATAATTCTTTGACCTGCAAACTAGGGGCAAGATGATTAATCAGGGTTTAAAAAGAGTACTAGACTAATACTTTAATTTTAATTCAATTTAATTTTAATATCATTAAAAATATCTTTATTTTGCACATATATATATAATTAAATATCTGTGTGTATATATTTTTTTCAAAAAGCACATAATTAAAAACCAATAGTGTTGAATAATACGTTTTTAGAAAGTCACTGCTATACTCATTCATGTGCATACTCTTTATTTTGAGCTAAGAAGGTTTTTTTCTAATGAAGAATACTATTCTAATGATTTTTATTAGCATTATTGCTATTTTTTTGTTCTTTCTCATAGGTTCTCCACATAGTTATGGATTCATTCTTTTTTTAACAGATGCACTATTTATTCAGTGAGAATTGTAGATAAATGATTTATAAATATGTTTACTTTGTCCAGCACTAGTATCAGAAGCCTCAAAAATCTTTTCAAGGAGATGTTAGATTCAATTTTTGTTAAGCCTTAAGAACTTAAGTCTTTAGTAAAATATGGAATATAAGGCAGAGAGATGCAGGATTTGAGGAGAAGAGGCAAGGAAGGACCAGTTCCAGAAAGACTTTGAATATTGAGGTTGCTTCTTTCATGGGTATTTGGTATTATACCTAACAGAAAGAAAGCAAAATGCAGTCCAACTATCCTTTTAAACCTCTTCAAATGAGCTACAAAATGCATAGTCCATTGTTTTGTTTATGTAGTCTTACACAGTAACATGTAGGTAAAAGTGTGCAATGAATACAGACATAGGATGATATAATTCCATGGAAGGCTGTATTGAAATTAAATCCTTCAAGTATTTTATCCTTTGGAATATTTCTTCAAATTACTGAAGATTCCAACTGGCTTTCTTCTTCTGTTTTGCACTTATTTTTGTTTTATTCAGGCAGATGTATTCTTCCAAGTTTTCAAAAGTCTTTATATTTACTTTTTTTCTTTCAGTATAAATTCTACTGTCAAAAATGTGCCCATTTGGGAAACTGTACATAAATTTTGATCATAACTCATCATCAGGAAAACTGCTTTCAGTTTTATTAGTTGTGCCATGGTTACCCAAGTAAATAGCTTACAGAAAGTTGGTTTCCTGCCTCAATTGCACTAGCATAGATGCTTCTGTGTTTTGAAACCAAAATTTATTATTTAAATATTTGAAAAACTAAAAGTTTGGCAGTCATCTCAAGCTTAGTTAACTAGCCTCTACTGTAGCCTTTCTGAAGTCCCCTAACTAATCCATGGTGGAAAAATAGTCTTTTAAAAGTAGATGTAAATATACTGTTCCTAAATATAAGAATATAATAAGTATTCATGTTATGTAAGATCAAAACATACTTTAAAAAATGAATGTCCAACTCCCAGTTTCCACTCCAGCATTTAAGGAGCTGGGAAGTCATCACTCCATTCTAATAACAAGTAAAAAGCTGAACAAACTGAAAAATCAAAAGCTTCTTAGATCTGTTAGAGAAATGAAGTCACAGGGCAAACCACTGCTCCCAAAATTGGAGGGGCAGCCACGTGGATACAGAGAAATACAATTTACTGGAGTAGAAACCTCCAGAGAATCAATACTGGGCTAGGAAAACCTGAACTGTAACTGATGAATTGCTGGAGGCTCAGTGTGGACAAATCTGAGATTTTAAACTCTTGGGGGCTCCAGTAATAGAAAGAACTCACAATTTCTTCAGTTTCACCTCCAGGAACCCAATCAGATTCTCATATGGAAGACCAGAGAAAAATCCCAATCCCTCAGCTTCCAGCAGAGGGAGAGAAAAGTAACCACTTTGACATATAGCAGAACATTCTTTCTTCTTAACTAGGTCTGCCCTCAAGAGAAACGATTTTATCAGAGCCTTAACCTACTGGAGTTTTATCAGACCCTAACTGAAATAACGGAAGGGAAATAACTCCAGCTCCCTCTAACTTTCCATGTGAAGGAAGAGAAAAGCATACACTACACCCTTCTAGCCATCTGGTCTCACCTAAGGTGGGGAGGTTTTGGGACTCACTTGTGAAGTTAACAGACGAGGGGCACAGAATCACTAAAAGACTGACACCTAATCATAGGACTACACAACACTTCCTCTTCCCTGCATCTTACCACCACATTACTAATGTGGCCTATTTATGACACTTCCTTTTATCTGGTAAATCATGTCTAGCTATCAAGAAAACATTACAAATCACACTAAACATCAAAAAAACACAGTTTGAAGAAACTGAGTGAACATTAGAACCAGATTCAGATTATAGAAAGAATTTTGACTCATCAGATCAGGAAATTTTTAAAACTATGATTAATATGCTAGGAGATTTCCTGGAAAAGGGCGAGAATGTGCAGGAATAGATTTGTAAAATAAGCAAAGAGGTGGAAATTTTAAGAAAAAAATCAAAAAGAAATGCTAGAGATTAAAAACACTGTAACAGAAATGAAGAAGACCTTTGATGGGCTCATTAGTAGACTGGACAAGACTTAAAAAAGTGACTCTCTCTGAGCTTGATGTTATGACAAAAGACACAACCAGAACTAAAAACAAACAAACAAAAAAAACCAAGAGATAAAAGGAAAAAAAGAGAAGAAAACCAAGAATGGTGAGAGAACTACAAAAGGCACAATATAAACAAAATGTGAATACCAGAAGGGGAATAAATGAAGAAGAAACTGAAGAAGTATCTGAAGCAATTCTGAAAATTAATGTCAAACAACAAACCACAGATCCAGGAAACTCAGAGAACACTAAGCAGGATAAATGACTAAAAACTAAGCCTAGGTATATCATAGCTAACTACAGAAAATCAAAGATAAAGAAAAAATCTTGAAAGAAGCCAGAGAGGGAAACCCTGGTTCCGCAGAAACCCTGGAAGCAAGGAGAGAATGGAGTGAAGTATTTAAAGTATTAAAAAGAAAAAACCTGCAAACCTAGAATTCTGCAACCTGCAAAATTATTCTTCTAAATGAAGAGAATAAATACTTACTCAGACAACAAAATGAAGGTAATGTGTTGTCAGTAGACCTGCCAGGCAAGAAATATTAAAAGAAGTTATTCAGAGAGCAGTAAAATGATATAGATCAGAAAGCCAGATCTACATAAAGAATAAAACAGCATTGGATAAATGAGGTAAAATTAAAACTTTTATTTTTATTTGTCTTATTATTAATTGATCTAAGAGACAACAGTTTGTTCAGAATAATAATAGCAGCAGTGTCTATGAATATACATATTTATATATTTACATTTTATATATTATATATATATACAAATACACATACATGCTTGTATATACTTATATATAAATGAAGTGAATGACAGCAATGATACAAAAAACAAGACATAGGAAGAATCAGGAATGTCATTATTATAAGTATGTGTATTACCTGTGAAGCAGTATAGTGTTATTTGAAAGCAGATTTGTATTAGTTGTAAATGTATACTGCAAACCCTAGGGAAACCATTAATAAAAGTTTAAAAAGTATAATTGTATAACTGATATTCTAAGAAGGAGATAAAATATAATCATATAAAATGCTTAATTAAGACTATAAAAGGCAGAAAAAGAGTGTAAGACAAAATAGGAACTAAGAACAAAGGCAATGAATGAAAAACACAGTAACAAGTGTGGTAGACATTTACTCAACAATATCAATAATCACATTAAATGTCAATGGTCTAAATATATCAATTCAAACACAGAGATTATTAAAGTGGATAAAAAAAAAAGACCCAATCATATGTTGTCTACAAGAAATCTACTTTAAACCAAAAAGACATGTAGATGAAATGTAATTGGACAGAAAAAGACACACCATCCAAACACTAATCAAAAGAAAGCAAGAGTAACTATACTAAAGTAAATCTTACTAAAGATTTCAAAAAAGAGGAATGTTACCAGGAATAAAGAGAGAGGAGCTTTATATAATGATAAAGAGATTAATTCTCTAAGAAGACTTAACAATCCTTAATGTGTATGTACCTAAACACAGAATGTCAAAACATATCATACAAAAACTGAAAAAACTGCAAGGAGAAATAGATGAATCCACCATCTATTTGGAGACTTCAATACCTTTCTATCAGAAATAAACCCAACAAGCAGAAAATCAGTAAGAACACAGTTAAACTGAACAACACCATCAATCAACTGGATATAGCTGATATTTTTAGATATACTTCAAGCAACAATAGCAGAATACACATTCTTCTCAAGAACACATGCAGTATTCACTAAGAGAGACCATATTCTGGACCATTAAAAAAAAAACTGAACAAATTTAAAAGTACAGAAATCATAGTGTCTGGTTCTAGCCCACAATGTAACTGAATTAGACATCAGTAATAGGAAATTAACTACAAAATCCCCAAATACTTGGAGATTAAGTAACACTCTTCTAAATAACGCATGAGTAAAAAAGAAATTTGAAGAGAAATTTTAAAATATTTTGAACTAAATGAAAGTGAAATCATAAATTTCCAAAATTTGTGGGACACAAAAAATTTAGTGCTTAGATAAAAATTTATAGCATTTGGATGCATATATTAGGAAAGAAGAAACCTCCAAAATCAATCATCTAAGTTTCTATTTTAGGAAACTTGGAAAAAAAAGAAAAGAAAATTAAATCCAAACCAAGCAGAAAATTAAATAATAAAAATTAGAACAGCAACTATATATAAAAATAGACTTAAAAAGCCAACTTTCTTCTGTATAGCACAGGGAATGATTTTTAATATTTTGTAATAACCTTTAATGAAAAAGAATATGAAAATGAACATATGTATGCATATGCATGACTGGAACATTGTTCTGTACACCAGAAATTGACACATTGTAACTGACTGTATGTCAATTAAAAAATATATATATACACATACACAAAAAGAAATCAAAAAAATTGAAAGCAGGAAATTAATAGAGAAAATCAATGAAACCAAAACCTGATTCTTTGAAAAGATCAATAAAATCATTAAGTGTCTAGTGTGACAAACTAAGAAAAAAGAGGATACAAATTACTAAAATCAGAAATGAAAAAGAAGGATCATTATAAATTTCATGGACATTAAAGTATAATAAAGGAATACAATGAACAAGTCTATGCTCCCAAAATTTAATAACATAGATGAAATGAATCAATTCCTTGAAAGACACATCTGCCAAAGCTCACACAAGGAGAAATAGACCATTCAAACTGACATATATCTTATGAAGAAATTGAATCAGTAATTAATAATCTCTGAAAACAAAGTACCAGACCCAGATGGGTTCACTGGTGAATTCTAGTCAACATTTAAGGGAGAAATTATACCAATTCTCTATTATCATTGTCAGAAGACAAAAGCATAGAGAATACTTCCTAACTAATTTGAGAAGGCAGAATTTCCCTAATACCAAAACTGAATAAGACACTGCAAAAAAAGAAAGTTACAAACCAATGTATACTTTAATAAGATGAATGTAGAATAAAAACATGAGAAGAGTATAAAGTCAGTTGATAATTCTCTCTAGTGCAGAAACAAGGTAATTATCTGTTACTATATAAAAATTCAGAAGGCATATTTCCTGAAGCTAGACTTCATTCAATCTTTCAAAAATACATATTATGCAAATAGAACAGGTTTAGCACTTTTCTGAGATGGAGGGCACCAGACAGTGAAGCATACAAATGAAGCCTTTATCTTCACTGGTCTTACATTCTAGTAGAGAAGAATAACCTGGTAATCACACACATGATAGTTTAACTTGACATGCGGTGATAACTGCTATGAAGGAAACAAAGCTAAGCAATGGAGATAAAAAAAATGAAAGGAATACAACTTATACAGGATGGATGGTATAGACATTCTGATAATCTGATATTTAAGCAGAGGCCTGATGAAATAAAGACAAAAACCATAAAGATATTTAAGGAATATGCCTTCTAGAAAAAAAAAGTATTAAGTGCAAAGTAAGAAGCATGTGACTGCTTGGTGAATCTGAAGAACAACAAAGATGTTAATGCCACTGAAACAAAGAAAGTGAAGAAAATGAGATAGTGAGGGAATTATGTCTAGCACCTACAGGGCCTCATGACTCATTTTAAGAACTTTAGCTCTTACTTTCAGTGAGATGGGGAGTTTTGGGGGGATTTGAAAAGACGTGATCAAGCTTCCCTACAGTTGTGTCAGAATGGACAAATCTGTCAGAATGGACAAAAGGAACACAACTGAAAGCAGAACGAAAACTCATTAAGCTATTGCAATAACCTTGGTGAGAGAAGATGGTATTTTGACCATTATGGTAGTCACAGTGGTGGTGTGAAGTAGTTTGAGTCCAGATATATTTTGTAGGTAAAGCTGAATGACTGAATAATGAGTGTCACAGGAAGAGAGAAGTCAAAGAGGACTCCAAGGTTTATTGATCAAGCAACTGTGAAATACATGTGTTATTTGTAGAAATGAAAAAGGTTAAGTGGAGAAGGATTCTGGGTAGAAATCAGGAATTCAGCAACAAATGTTAATTTTGAGAAGCCTGTTAGATATCCAAGTACATGTGTTCACCGGGTATGTGATATATGCCCATATTTTCATAAAGAGTTCTTGTCTGAAGATACTGAAGTGAATGAGATCATTTAAAATGTTAGGAGAGATTTGAAAAAAAAAATAGAATAGGCCAGAGTACTAAATCCAGAATCACACAAAAATTTAGAGGTTTGGTAAAGAAAGAAATCAGCAAATGAGGCTAGACTGGGTGAAGTAGTTACAAAACCAAGAGAGTGATATCTCAGAATCCAAATGAAGAAAGTCTTCCAAGAAGAAATCACTAACTGACTGTGTAAAATATCACTGGGTGTCTAATATAATGCAACTGAAATTTACCCACTGAGTTAAATAAGAAGACTTTTGGTGACTTAACGGTATTATCAGCAGGATGGTCATGACAAAAGCTTCACTGGTTCAACCTTAAAAGAAAGGAACAGGAGAGAAAATGAAGACAACTACTTTGGGAGTTATGCTGCAAAATAAAGCAGAAAAATAGTTTGGTAGATGAAAGCAGTTAAAGGAGGCATTTAAGAGGCTTTTTTTTTAATGTGAGGTATTAGATGTTTATGCTGATGAAAATTAGGAGCAAGGGAAATGCTGGTGATGCTGAAGATGATAACCTAGAATAAAAAGAGTGAATAGGTTCCAGTACAAAAGTGAAGGAGTCAGTCTTACATCAGTGTATGTAATTACCAAAAATAATGCAAAGCTGGAAGGCAGGATATATTAGAGTATATAGGGGCTGAGAGATGTGTTGGGAGAAACAAGCAGACCTTTTTTTTCCAATTGTTCCTATTTTCTTAATAGAAAGCAAGGTCATCAGGTGAGAGTGAAGAGGAGAGAAAATGTTTGGAGGTTTGAGATAATTTAAAGTACTGAGCTGCTCTGACTCCCATTCCATGAGTTTATCTCTGAATGCACAAATAATACTGTTTTGTGTCATCTAAAATGTCTACATGGATCTTTTCAGCAAGATTTAAAAGATATGAATATTATTTCTTAAACTATTAAAAATATTTATAACTAGCTATTTCAATTTTTAAGTTGGATCATCATGGCTCAAAATTTCATATCTGCTAATAAAACTGAAATATTTTTAGAAAATGACTAGAGATACTGGTGCTAGGACCACAGGAACCAGTTTTGTACCCTCTTTTTTATTTGATACGAAAAGAGGTCATTTTCTCCATTGCAAAGTGAAAAATAAGAGCAGAATGGAACTCAGAATGGCTTGTTTCCTGCTCTAAAACAAGAGAAGACGCAACACTCCCTTCCTTAACAATACAATGTAAGGTGATAACAGTTGAACTTAAATAGAAATAAATATTTCAGTTGTTGTAATTGAGTGAATTTAAAGTGAATACATTTAAACAAATAAATATTTATTTAAAAGAAATCTTGTTCCTTTCTCACTCAAAACCATTTTTTGTTTGTTTTTGATTGTTTTGTTTGTGGTCATTATTGCTGTTCATCTGGGTCAAAGTAAAATAAAAAGAACAACGGGTCTACGATAAGCAGAGCTGAAGTCAGACTATCTGAGTTCTGGTCTCAGCCTGTAGGATACGAATTATTTTAATATGATTTAATGCCATTTTGCCAGGCCTTATCAGTATTTGAAAAACAAGATGGGTACACTGTGTTCTTTAAATTTGATTTCAGTTGGCAGCTCTGCTGTGCCCATCTAACTAGAGAACTACTTAGCCGTATAAATCTCAATAACGTCACTGGTAGACACACCCACTTCCATTAGTTCGCTGCTTGATGGATGGGGAGCAATAGTTAGTGAGGATCATATGTATGATTCATAAACTAGGAAGAGCTTAAAATAACTATGATTCTATACCACATGGGCTTCCACACATTAGATAAAGAGGCAAAAGTAACACCCTGGTGAGAGGTGTCACATTTCTGAAGAAGACCATTGGAGATGGTGACAAACATCCAATTATCTGTGTATCCCCAGCAAATCTGTTCTGTCAGAATAAAAGGAAGCTTACTAACCTGTGACTCTTAGAAATGTAGTCAGACTTTTCTTAATAAGTCATTGAAGGAAAGTTAGAATATAACTACAAAAAATTAAATAAATATGGCTGAAAATAACTGAAGGAAAGAAGAGAAAAAGCAACAAATTCTCCTGATTCAACCTAATGTTTTAATTTTCTTCTCCCTCGTAATTGTAAGATTATGACATAATAAACTCTTACTCCGCATTCTGCCCCCCTGTACAGTAGGCTTAAAGCACCATGGAGAAGCAATTAAGACAAGCTCATATGGCTGGGGCCACAGCCACATAAAACAACAACCATAACATTCATTTGTGTCTTTATACATTTCTACATACACACAAACACACACACACACATAAACACACGCGATAGATACTACATGGGGTGTGTATGTATATATGTAACTTTTTCTCTTTAGTTTTCTGTCTTCAAGAGTAATGTATCATCCTCTCATCAAAGCAATGCATCAGTATAAAAGAAGAACAGAATTGAAACTTCAACAGATTATGAGAGTAATAATAAAAAAGAAAAAAATTAAAGTAAGAAGAGGGAAAATGGTAATTACATAGAAGAACAAACTTAAGTAAAATTATATTTTAAAATTATAATATTTTAAAGAAGAAAATTATAATTTAACTCTAGTATTGCAGAATCATGGACCCTCAATAAAATTTCCATGTATTTTAGAAAGAACTGTGCCATTATTCTAGATAGAAAACAGTAAAATATTTATTTTTTAAAAAGTGAAATAAAGAGAAAGAGCCTTGAGGTTAAGCTGAAAAAAAATATTCCCACATCATGAATAATTGAAAGTAATAATTAAGTTGAATAGGCCACAAAAGGTGTGAGTTTTCAAATTCACATGAACAATATTCTGATTTAAAATAACTTGGCTTTATTATTTTTTTTTCTAATTGGTATTTGAGAACTCAAAGAACTCATAATTCTAATAAAACTTTAAAATTTAAAAAATAAGTTGCTAACAGTGGCTTACAAAACTTTGAAAATCACTCTTTTGTAACATATCTTTGAGCAATGCACTATTTGACTAAATTTTTAAAATATACTGTATTCCAATAGCAGGCATCTCAGCTGTGGCTATCCATTCAAAGAGACAACACTCTAATAAGAATTGTTTACTTAAGAAAATGATTCAAGTTTCTACACACTTCTAACCACAGATACCTACTTTTCTGCTCAGAAAATTTTAATTGTAACAAACCTCCTTAGGTAACTACAGTTTACCAAATGCTCCGCCACTTCTCTTAAATATCTGATCTAGTTATATTGTGCTACTCCTATCCTTTCAATTTTGTATTGATATATGTGAGAATCTAATCAGTGTAATTGTCTGATTTATCTTATTTGATGAGAAAACTTTCCACAGTTCAAAGTAATCCCTCTCATGGCTTCCTACATTAGCAATTTTACAATCATTCTTAACTCCTTTTTTTCTTTCCCTACGTTTAAACTGATAGTAGCAAAGTCATCTATATTTTTGCTTCTGAATTCTCCATGTTTTGGTTTTATGTTTATTTAAGGGAAGAGCCATAATGAAAAATAATTTTAAAAATTCCAAAATAATATTCCAAATCAAAAATATTTTTTAAAAATACAAATACATCATTCAGCATTTTTTTCTTTTCTCTTCTTGGATGTCATTTAAAAAATACAAAAAAAGAGAAAGAAAAAGAATCAAACCCCCTTTTAAAAAATTACTTCTAGAAAATAAGTATAATCTTCAGACTCTACAATGCATATGAAGGTTGCCAAAATTGATGTCTTTAAGGACCCTCATTGGCAAAAGTTAAGCAAAGGAGACAAATAGAAGAGAGGGTAGTGGTAACAAAGTTTAGAAAACATGAGCAAAATTCAGGGACAGGAGAATGTTTAATTTTGAAGTGCAAAACATCATTTTTTGCAGCAATATTTGCTAGAACTCAGCATAGGGCAGAGAGGGGTTATGTTGAGAAGCACTATCTCTGAAGTGTTAGGAAAAAAGGATACTCTGGGTTCTGAAGTAGGAAGAATACAGTGCATGCATTCCAGGGATCTCTCACAAATACCTGCTTTAGTGTGGCAGAGACTGCCCAGGGTCCAGACAAGAAAGGACCCAATTCAAGCACAGTTAAGTTTAACAGTCCTCAATCAATGTCCCAGTAAGGGGGTGCTATAAGGATCTGGCTATCTGTCTCTCACCGGTTGGCCCACCACACAGCTACACACACACATACACAGAACAGAACTCCTCTAACAGGTGATCTTTGTTCCAGAGCACCTTGATGGACAATCAGAGTCAAGAGGGCAGTGGGATCTGAATGTTCTCCTGACCAATCATGTTATCTCCCCTCTCCTCTCCCAGATGTTATGCTCCCCAAAACCTTTTTACTTCCAACCCTTCCTAAGTTTCCCTATAAAAATTCACTGGCTAGAAGAAGGTACAAATTATTAAATGATTAATAATAAAAAAGGGACACATGCAATACTGATATGAAGTTACTGTTAAAAAAATACGGGAAATAAGCCCAGTGCTTACAGTTAAATGTCACCATTAAAAAAATATGCTGCCTCCAGGGAGCAGAGTAAAATAGTGACTGAATATTTTGTAATGAATTAAAAACCAAAAAATATGGCAAATGTGCCTTTGTAAAGTAAAACCACAAAGAAGAAATGCAAGATCTCAAAAAAAGATAGTAAGACAAATAAAAAAAAAAGAAAGGATAAAGTGAAACTTGAGTCATCTAAATTTGTGTGAGAAGAAAAACCACGCACACACAAAAAAACAGAAACAAATACAAATGACAAACATGAAAAACTCAAGACAATGGCATTATAGACATCAGAAAAAATGAATAAATGAAGTGGAAATTGAAAACAAATATTGAGAAAATAATAGAGAAAGCAGGCAAAGGATTTCCAATATCCATAAAAAGTGGCCCCTGGAAAATAAAAGCTTAGACAATCAAACTAATAAAATATTCGAAATATTATTAAGAAAAATATTATTTTGATAAATACAAACTTGAATTTACATACCAAAAGAGTACACCAAGAGCCAAGGAGAAAAACGATTGAAGCAATTCAAGAATAAACTTCAGGTAAACAAATTTTATTAAGGAAATCAGGGCAAAATTACTAGTAATGAACTCTAATGAATGAAAGAACTGATTGTACAAAATGGGGGAATTATATTTGTATAATAGGATATGACCATCATAATGGTTCATCTAATATGAACTGGGAGGTAAAGCAAAAGGTAGTGGTAGGTAGGGTAATTTTCCTGATCACATTGCAATAGTTCAGTGTTAAACTATAACATTAAATGGGAACAAAAGCAGTAGAAGAACAAGCATATTTAGCAGTACAACATTTATCACAAAAAGATCACATTCTTGGCTAGTGATATGTCAGGGAAAAAGAGAAGGGGGTGAGAGAGGAAGCCACTGATTTTTCAGAGGGAATTAAGAAAATACAGGACTAAAAACTCATAATTATAAGCACAATCACCACAACAAAAATGGATACTCTTCCAAATTTAGGAACAACACATATCCGAACAGCAAAGAAATGAGACTTTTAAAAAAGTATAAAAAGATAAAACAAATATTGTGACAACTAAAACCAAATATAGGTCATTTAAAATGTAAATGGACCTAACCCCTACTAAAACAAAATGATTTTCATTTCATTTTAAATCAGAAAGCAAAATTCAACTGTAGTTTGCATAGAGGTAAATCTCATACAAAGGGATACAAAAAGTGTGAAATTAAAGACAAAAGCAAAATTTATACAACAGATTTATATTAGCAAAGTAGAAGTCAAACCAAAGGCAGTGAATAAAGCAAAGAAGGGCATTTCATAATGCTAAAGGGTTTAATTCATAAAATGAAGATATAACAGTTGTGAATATTCATGTACAAATTATCCTTGCAGCAACAATCATAAAACAGAAATTGAATGAGATAAAAGAAAAAATCAAAACATATTATAGAGACTAATTTATTTTTCCCAGGTTATGACTAATCCAATGGTAAAACAAACAAAACCCTAACATTACATAAGATATAAATGGCATCCTTAATAAGGTAAACATTATTGCTATATATAAACCATCTATTTTATTTATACATTACCCATTATACTTCTGGGTTAAATAAATACCTGCCATCATAAAAGGTTTAAATTTTATATTCTACTTATTTTATTTAACTATTTTTATTCTTTTTCTCTTGATTTTATTATTTTTTCTTTTTCAATGTTTTTCTTTTTTTCCTTGAATCAAATTCCTCCTTTAAATCCTTCCACCTTAATTTATATGTAATTGAGTTATATTCAGGCTTTGGTTACGACTACCAAGTGATCATCCGGCAGGGTAATCACACAAGGTAATGCCAGAATGATCTTGCCAATGTGTAATTCTTTGATAGCCTCTTCCTGTAATTATCTTCGAGATTTCCTTATTTCTAGGTAAATTAAGTACAGATTTTTCCACATGTCTTTCAAGTTTCTCCAAAATGTATGATGCAACCCCATTTTTATCTTTATTATATTCTCTTGTATTCACTTTATCCTTGTCTGGATTATGGGTGCTTTCTGAATGTTTCACTCACTTTCTGGTCTTCTTGCCTCCTCTTATGGTTTTGTTTATTTAAACTTCCTTCCTTTCTCTTTCCTGGCTAATCTACCTAGTGTTACACATTTGTTTCACACTTACTGCAAATCTGGAGGTTCTTGAGAAGACCATATATGTGTTCTTTAAGCCTGTGTAATAGGATATAATGCATTTCTAAATTAAGTAGAGAGGAGTGAGAGTAATATCTCTGGAAGAATAGAACTCTTTCCAGACTATTTCCATCTCATACCTTATACTTCCACATTATTACTGTCATCTTCTACTGCTGAACTGCAGTCAGAGTCTGAATCTCCTGTTCTTATCTTCTCTTGTTTTACTTTTTAAAGAAACTTTTATACTAAGTCAGGAAGATATTGCTCATACTTCAGGAGACAGAACATTTTAGATTGTATTAAGTTTCTGTTAATGTGGAAGCAGTGGAGAAAAGTAAATAGATTTGGAAGACATTTAGGATTTAACATTGACATACATTTGCTGTAGATGAGATCTGATAGTTTTTCAATCCTTAATTATTCTTCAGCCATTGTCTAATTTCTCTGCTGTGCTTCATACACAATCTTGTTTAGAGAGATAGTTACCATAAATCTCCATTTTTCTTATTTCCTCTTACTTTACAATGCATTTTATCTCTTACTAATATCACCAATTACCACATAGTAAAATTCAAGGAAAATAGTTAGAAACTTTTGGTTACACCATCATTCTAGAAACATCTGTGGTAAGTATGAATACCAATTCAAAAATCTTTATGTGCAATTATATAACTTTATTTTCTATTTATGGCAACTTTAACTTGACTTCTGGACCTCATCTCAGCATACTGGTGGCCAATGTAACCACCGTTATCCTTTATGAGGTTTTCCACTCACTTGAATTGTGACACAGTTTTGTGATCTTACACGTTGGCAGGGTATTTGGATCATGGAAGATTTGGTGCCCCAACTATTCCTTAATAACAATACATGTGGATTGTTTCTATGATGGTCTTATTTAGTCCATGTCCATAGGGCTCTCCCAAGTCTGATGTCTCTGATTTTTCTATCTCATTGCAGTGCTGTGTAAGTTCTCATATGACTAGTTGCAACATGTATCTGGGATATTATTACCTCTCTTTTGATACTACTAAGAAGTACTTTGGGAACTCTCAGTTATTTCTATTTCTACTCTTTCTTTATTCCTCTTACAAGCCCCTGATCAGGGAGGAAACTTGAAGAGTAATGGAAAATATTTCTCCCTTTATATTTTTTCAAGGAATTTAGTCTATGCTCACAGATCCCCAGCTTTGACCACCTTTTGGTACCTGCCCCCACTTTCACCCTTCCCTTCAACCCCAAAAAGTGCTTTGGTATCTAAAAGATAAAAAACAATAATATGCTATGTATTTCTGGTTTCCACATCTCTCATGCCTCCTTGTGTCTATGAGTACAGTATTAAACATATGTTTGAGTTGAGGGAAGAGGAAAAGGAAGGACGAGAGATACAGATAAAATTAAAAGAAAAAAAATGACTATCATCCCACCACATTTTTCTCCTAGTTATTTTGTGTTTCCAGGACTTTTTTTTTTAATGTGACTATTTGTTTCCTTCAGGTGCACAGAATCATTTTGACCATACTTTGCAGGTTAAGGCAAACTTTTATTAGCATACCACGTTCTACCCTTTGTTTTCTTTCAACCTTCCTTCATCAACTATAAATACACATTATTATGTATCTAATGTATGCCTTCCAAATTGTCTTTGAGCACACACACATTATATATGTGTGCATACAAGAAAACCACATGATATTTCAATACTCTTTAAAATATATGTAACAATTTAAACTCCCAGCAGAAACATTTTGTAGGTTCGTACTATGATACATTATCATTAGCCTTTACTTCTTAATTTTTGCTCATATTATGGATATAAGGTGTTTTGGTTGGCAGCATTATAAAGATGCTCCCTTCCCAAGTTTCCCAAGTTATTCAATACAACACTAATCTAGGTATTGCTGTGAAATGACTTTGTATATGAAATTAAGGTTGTTAAACAGGTGACCTTAAAGCAGGGAAGTTATCCTGGATAGGGACTGGCAGGCCCAGTGTAATCACATGCACCCTTAATAGCAGAAGAAGAAGGTAAAGTCTGAGACCAAAAGACAGGAGTCATAGCAAAGATGAGGTGGAAGAGACATTAGAGAGATTCATTCTCCCATCATTGCAGGCACTGAAGATGGAAGAATGGGATCAGGAGCCAAGGATTATATGCAGTCTCTTGAAGTTGAAAGTAGTCCCCTGGTTGTCAGCCAGCAAGGAAAGTTCTTTTTCTGTATATTTATTTTTTGTATGCAATTAACTTCTCTTGCTTTGTGGCTTGCATTTTCACCCTTCTAGAAAAGTCTTGTGATATTTAGTTTTTCTTACCCTTAAAATAATCTAATAACTTACTTTCCTTTTATTAATACTAAGTGTCCTAGTCAACAAATCTTTGCCTACCCTGTGTTCAAAAGGATGTTCTGTGATATTCTCTAATGCAGCTTCTAGGGCTTTTGCTTTATTGAGTGTTGAATTTGGAGTTTGTAGCTATCCACGCACTGTATTTCATTAGCACCAAAATTGTAGTGAATTAATATAGAGATTTTCTCATACTATTTTTGTATGTCTGTGACAAATACTATTTCATGTGATATGTTGTCATTTTTGACATGCAGGTGAACTCACTTAACATATTTTATTTAGGATTTTTGCATTTATGTCCATATTTTAAATTATACAGAAATTAAATCATAATTTAATTTTATTGTACTACACTTTTCAGGTTTTATCATCAAGTTTGTATTTCATATAATTTGTTCAGCAGTTTTCTTTCTAATTTCCAGAAAGGGTAAAATAGTCATCTATTCTTAAATGTTTGGTAGAATTTGACTATAAAAGTTTCTGGACTCAGAATTATTGTAAACAGTTAACAAATTGTTATTTCAATTTTTTTCTATTTATATTTATATTTTATCTTGGACCAATATTGTAATATTATATTTTCCACTTTATCAGAATGATTTAAGTTTTTAAACATATTAGTATAGTATTTTTAAATAATTTTAATGCTTTAATTTCTTCTCTTTTCTATATTTTGTTGCATTATGCCCATTCATTTTTTTTCTGGTTAGTCTCTCTATAAACCCAGAAAATATGTAAGTTTATCTTAGCTTTTTAGCAACTAATTAGAACAGTTTTTTTTTCTTCTTCTTTTCTCTACTTCATTGATTTCTGATCTTATGTTATTATTCCATTTGTTTCTTGTCGTTTGGGGCTCAATGGTTACTTTATTTTTCTGGATCTCAGTCAATTCAGTAGGTTATTAAATTTTGCAAATACTTTTTTCTGCATACATAGAGACGATCCTAAGACTCTTCTCCTTTGTTCTGTTAATGTGTTGAATTCTACTGGTTGATTTTCAAATGTTAAACCAACATGATGTTTTGTTCTGCTTCAAAAATCTCTAACCCAAACAAAAAAGGTATACAAAACAAAACATATTTTTGTTCATGTTATTATTTTTTTTCATATTCACGAAAACCAATCCAGGTAGACAATATTATCTGCTTAAAGTATCAGTCATCCTCGTTCACAATAAGCCTGATTCATCTTCACTAGGCTAACAATTAAATTGTTAATGATGTCAGGGATTTAAATTATGCTTCTGTTCCATCTTGACAGCAGCAGCAAATAAGCACAAGTTATTTTTCTGGTTCCATACCCTAGAGCGCCAGACAACACCTTGGTGGTCAAGTTATTTAAACTGACAGGCTCACATTATGAGTAGGACCTTGATTTATTACCAGTGGAACAAACACATTTTGAATTTGGGTAAAATTTTTAATTCAAATCTATAGACATATTTTATTAACCTTTCAATTCATTGTTATTGTTTTTCATTGGCTTTCAATTAATTAATTTTTTCCTCAAAAAGTCAAAGATGTTATCACTTCCCACTTGCTTGAGACTCTGAACAATGCATTCTTCTTTCTAGTCAATATTTTGGATATCTTTAATCAAGTCAATAAAGTTGTTTCCTCCTGCACTGACTATTTCAAGTTTGATTAATCTCTCTATTGCTACAGGCATAAAATCATTGAAATGGACCGACACAACTATTTTAAGTTCTCCTTCCTGTCTTGCCATCTTTCTATGTATTTTGGCAGAAAAAAATATTGTTAAATTTGATTCATATAAATGCAAGTATAATGCAAATGCAATGTGACATATATTTAAAGACTCTAGACGTTATTAATATAGCATATCTTGGAAACCATGTTAATAATCTTAACGTCATATATTTAAAAGCTGCCTCCATATTTGCACAAATGAAAACTCTGAGAAGATGATCTAAATTCAACTTCAAGCTTGTCTTACAGAATATAATTTGAGAAAGTATATCAAGTTTAAATAAGAAACATTTTCTTACAGCTATTTACTATAATAGATTATTATATGTAATAAATGTATACCTTATCATCTTTATAATATTAAAGTACAAATTTAATATATTGTTCAAAATATCTGATTTATTTGATTGAACAAATTTCAAAATGTATTCTCAAACTGTATTCTTGACAGGTCAATTTAAAATGGAAACAGTTTAGATCATTTTTTTTTCTCAACAAAATAAATAATTATATTTCCTTGTAGGTGGTTTTGCAATTGCATTGGGGCAGTCAATGTAACATATGGCTCACAGAACACCTGCCAGCAAGAATATATTTATAGAAACAGTAAACTAATTAATACCTTAAAGAGCCCCATAACTTTTGACACATTGTGCTATCCTGTCAAATGAGACTTGTATCACCTTCCTTGGGAAAACATTTTGTCAGCAGCATATAATCAGTGATTTAACCTGGAAAGATGATCTTACTGCTTTAAAAAGTACAAAATAATGTTCTGCGAAACAACAGGTAATCACAGTGAAATGATCCCCCTCCACCATGCTATTATGCATAGTATTTCCAAACTGTTGACTATAAACCCGGAAAATATATATTCAGAAGTCTACATTTCTCTTTAAGTTGTCTTTTATTGTCAATATATCCCTCTAGCTCAGTGTCTGTGTTTTATACCATATAAGTATTCGTGAAGTTGACAAGAAATATGTTTAACTTTAAAATCACTGACTGTATCCTTCGTAATTCAGATTTCTCCATCTGTTTGGATTAGCATACCCTCAGTTTCTGCTTCATTCAAATACCCTGAAGCAATAATAATATTTTCACAGAATTTGTATCTCTCCCAAAGTTGCATGTACCCCTATCACTACTGGTGAACAGTTTGTTTGATAAATCAGACGTCTAGTTAGTCTTCTTCCCAATTCTTTTATAGACTACTTTATCTTTTTTTCCATTAAAAAATAATTTATTTTCTTTGGCATCTGAGCAAAAACATTTTAGAAGAAGAAACTCAGATAATAAGTGGACTGCTTTTTTCAAGTCTTAAAATTCACTGCTGTTTTTGGATTTGCACATAACTGCATTTATTTTTATAGCCAGATCATTTGCAAAATTATCAATATTTTATGAAAAGAAGTTCTACCACTTATTAAATTCAATAATATTCAAGGATGATGAGCAGATGCTGCTTCCACATAGTTTAATAGTACATTGCAGTCTCATATCATCATCACGTATGTTCGCAAAACAACTGTACAAAATAGGAGATAGCAAAGCAAGTGTGACATTTTTATCAGGGTATTGGGAATAAAAACCGTCATTAAAATACATCGCCTAGGTTCATTACAGTAATTCTTCAAACTGTATGCAGTAAGAGCAATACCCTATCACATCCCAGATAACTATGGTGAATGGAATATTCTAAAAGAGTTTGCCTCAGCATAAATGGTATGCAGGTTAATTGATCACTTTTTCCCTATAAGACAGCATTTAAAAAAATTTAAAACATAGTTATTATAATAATTTAAATTATAGCTAATTCAAGGAAAATGGTTGAACACATTAAATATTTTTCAATACATCCATATTTAGTGCTTTAGGGAAATTTTTCTAAACGCAATTGTGTTCAAAGATGTCAAATATTCACTTAAAAGTATGCCAATCATTTAAAATTTAATATCAAATATACTGTAAACTACAGGGATAGCCTCCAAATATGTCTGATGTGTTTTATTCAGAAAGGCCTCAAAAACAGATTTTTTAAAACTATTTCTCCTGTGAATCAGAGGTAACTTTTGTTTCTTATTTCATTTACTGGGTCTTGCTAAAGCAAACTGCATGCTGTACAAATTAGAAATTTAGTCAGAAATAAATCTTCATCCTTTGTGAATTCAAATCAGCTGAAATAATTCTTCAATTTATTTCAGTTTTCTTTAGGGACTAGGTATTCTGGATTTTTTTTTTTTTTTTTTTTTACTTCTAAAAAATATAATCTCAGAAAAAATACTGCAGAATCAAGTATAGAAAAGTACTATGCTCAATTTTTCTTGAAGAGATGAAACTTTACAAAGTTTCAACTATGAATTGGTCTATTATTTGCTTACCTGTTATTTTTTTATTGGCTTAAAAAAACTTTATTATTTTTATAATTCTGGAAGTCCAAAGTGTGTCCCACTGGGCTAAATTCAAGGTGTTAGTAGAGCTGCATTTTTTTCTGGAGACTGTAGGAAAGAATCTGTTTGCCTTTTCTAGCTTCTATGAGCTGCGTTCATTCTTTGACTCATGGCTATGTGTCATTTTACACGTTAGGAAGAACTGTGCTTTGGTTTGGTGGGCAGAATAATACCCGCACCCCCTAAAATGCCCATGTCCTAATTCCTGGAACCTGTGAATAGGTTACTTTATATGGAAAATAGGACTTTTCAGGTATGATTAAAGTTAATTGCCTAAATGTAAAATTATCTAGAATATTCTGGTAGACCTAATCGAACCATATAGATCCTCAAAAGTGGAGAACTTTTGCTGGCTGTAGTCAGAAAAACAGATAAAGAATGAAAAAGGGTCACAGAGAATGCATGTGGCCCCTGGGAAAAGCAAGGAAATGGGTTCACTCATGGAACCTCCAGAAAGAAAGGCAGCCCTGCCGACACTAATTTTAGTCCATTGAGATCCATTTTGAAAGGCTTCCAACAACCAGAACTGTAAGAATAAATTTGTGCTGCTTTAAGCCACTAAGTATATGGTAACTAGTTACAACTGCAACAGGAAACTAGTGAAAAAATATATAAAGGGCCTAAAAAGGACATTCTTTTTAATCCACTAACCACTTCTGAGTCTGGCTTCTTTCACTTAGCATGATGCTTTGGAGATGTATCCCTGTGGTTGAGGGTACCAGTACTTCATTCCATTTATTGCTGAGTAGAATTCCATTCTGTGTGTGTATCCATTCAGCAGTCAAAGAATTTTTTGAAAATTGGCAATTATGAAGGAAGCTAGTATTAAAATTTGCATGCAATTTCCAAGGGCTGTTTCCTAAAAAGGCTGCTCCGTCTCGCATTCCCAAAAGCAAAATATAAGAGTTTTCAGTATCTCTGCATCCTTGTCAATACTTGCTACTGTCAGAATTTTTTATTTTTATTTTAGCCATTCTAATAAGTACAAGTATACCTCAGAGATATTATGGGTTCAGTTCCAGACCACTACAATAAAGCAAGTCACAGGAATTTTTTGGTTTCTCAGTGCATATAAAAGTTATGTTTACACTATACTATAGTCCCTTAAGTGCACAATAGCATTATGTCTAAAAAAATGTACAAACCTAAAATGCTAACCACCTTTTGAGACTTCAGCAGCTGTAGTAGTAACGTAAGAGATCACTGATCACAGATCAATATAACAAATATAATATTAATGAAAAAGTTTGAAATATTACAAGAACTTGACACCAAGTGAGCAAATACTGTTGGAAAAATGGTGCTGATATCCTTGATTGAAACAGAGTTGCCATAAAACTTCAATTTGTAAAGAACACAATATCTGCAAAGCACAATAAAGCAAACTGAAGTAAAACAATGTATGCTTGTATGCTATGATGTTTCATTTTTACTTTAATTTGAATTTATTTTGTTACAAGTGATATTGAATAAATTTTCAAGCACTTGATTGCCACATGCAGGTTGAAAAAGTCTTTTCAAATATTTAACTTTTTTTGTTGTGATTTTTTTTTGTGACATTTTGAGAGTTCTTCTGTATTCTGGATACAGTCTCTTCATTAGATATGTTTTACAGTCTTTTCTTCCAGTATGTGTTTTGTCTTTGTATTACCTTAGTGTCTTTAAAAATGCAAACATTTTTAGTTTTGATAAACTCCAATTTATCATTTTTATAAATCGTGTTTTGTATTATCTAAGAAATCTTTGCCTAACTCATGATCACAAAAAAGTTTTCCAATGTTTCCTTTCTAGTGTTATTACATGTTTAGGTTTTATATTTGGCTATGCAATCCATTTTGAATTAACATTTATATATGTTCCAAGTCATGAGTTACAGTTGAATATTTTTTAATACTGATATCTAATTTTTCCAGCACCATTTGTTAAAAAGATTATTCTTCATTGAATTACTATTCTACCATGGTCAAAAATCAATTGGTTATGTAAATGAAGATCAATTTCTAGACTTCCTACTCTTTTTTATTTAAATTTTCACCAATACCACTCTGTCTTGATTACTGGAGCTTTAAAAAAGATATTGAAATGAGGTACTATGAGTCCTCCAAATAGATTATTTTTCAAAATGAGATTGTTCATGCCAGTCCATGATTTTTACATTAAAATTTTAGAATCAGCTTGTCAATTTCTTAAAAAGAAAGAAGTTTCTGCCAGAATTGTGATTGTTATTCCATTGTGTGTATAGCTCAACTTTGGGAAAACCTCATCTTTACAATACTGAGTCTTCCAATATACGGACAAGTGTGTATCTCAATTTATTTAGGACTTCTTCTATTTATTTAATAAATGTTTGAGAATTTCCATCCTACACATCTTGCATTTATTTTGTTAGGTTTGTAACTAAGTACTCTATATTTTGGATTGCTATTGGAAAAGATACTTTTAAAATTTTCAGTTAGCAATTCTTAACTGTTAGTAAATAGAAATAACACTTGAGTTTGTATATTCACTTTGTATCTTATGCTTTTGATAAGTACACTTATTTGTTCTGGTTCCTTTTTCTGTAGATTCTTTAGTATGTTCCATTAAGACAATAATGCCTCTACTAAGAGAGACAATTTCAATTCTTGCTTTCCAGTTTATATGTCTTTATTACTAATTTTTGTGTTGCATTTTGCCCTAAGATATTTAGTACCCTTAGCTTCTAAATTTTAGGGAAAAGTATTCAGTCTATCATCAATTATGCTATTAATTGTTGGGATTTTGTAGATGTTTTTTATTATACTGAGGAAATTCCCCTCTATTCTTACTTCATTGAGAATTTAATTTTCTCAAATGCTTTTCAATGTCTGTTGAGATAATTATATGTTTTTTTTCCCTTAGTATGCTGATATAATGAATTACATCAGTTGTTTTTTGAATGCTAAATCAAAGTGCATTCCCAGGGAAACCCAGCTAGTATACAATGTATGCCTTTTATATATATATATAAAGCTGTATTAAATTTGCTAATATTTTGTTGAGAATTTTGCATCTATTACCATAAGCAATATTGTTCTTGAAGTATGTCTGTTCAGTTTTGATTTTACAGTGATATGGGTCTCAAAAAGAGTTAGAAGTGTTTTCTTATCTTCTATTTTTCTGGAATACTGTGTGAGAGTTAATTTTTCCATGAAATTATTAGTTAATCCACTGGTAAAGCCACTTAGGACTTTTTTTTCCTGTTGGAGGTTTTTGAGTATGAATTAAATTTCCTTAATAGTCATAAAACTATTCTGATTATTTATGAACTTCGATAGTTTGGTTTTTTCATGTGTGTGTTTAAAGATTTGTCAATTTTTTCTAAGAGATAATACTCTTAGAAGAAAATATAGGTCAAAAATCTTCATGACATTTGATTTGGCAATGATTTCTTGGATATGGCACCAAAGGCACAGACAACAAAATTAAAAATAGACAGAGTGATGTCAGTAACATGGTGGAGTGAAAAGCTACATTTGTCTCCCCTTCACTCTAAAACCAGTAGAACCTCCACAATGCTTCAAAGGTGCCTCTGCCCAACACACTGGGATGACAGGGAATTCCACATATCTGTATATCTGGTGGGTCGACTGGAATATGTAGAGGAGATGGAAATGAGAGAAGAAAGGAGGAAGCCACCAATCCCTGGCCCTCCAGCTACAGTAACTGACCCTATATCCCCAGAGAAACTGGCATTATCAGTAGAGTTGGAGCACACAAATTCAGCCTCATAGCCATAGCAGCACCTGAGGACACAGGTAACTGGACAGCAGTGGTAGTGAGATCTGGGACCCTATCCCTTCAGCAGCTAAGGAGCCCATGTTTCAGGACACTGCCTGCAGCATTGGAGCCCGTGAACTTTACAACACCAGACATAGCAGTGGTGCTGTGCAATGCCAGCTCCCTCCTCAGCCAGCACCCAACACTTGCAGCAGTGGAGGCTGCAACTCAGGGGATCCCAGGTGTGAGAGAAGAGCCCACTATCCCAGTGCACCAGGCAGAGATGCCAAGACACTGGCAGAAGCAAGGCACCAAGGACCCCAGACACATAAGAAGCCATAATGAGGGCACAGGATCATATCTCTGACAGATATGGTGGAGGGCATGTGCATGCTCTCAAATATAACCAGAGGCATCTTAGGTAACAGAACACTAAAATTTGTGCTATATTGCCACCTACTGGGAAACAAAAGAAGCACCTCCAATTTCTAGTCTGCTGAATCCTTGGAATAGATCAAAAAGATGTTCACTAACTCAAATGCACCGGCAGAGGAACAATTCATTAAGCACCATGAAGAATCACAGAAGCACTACAGCACAAAAAGAAGATAATAATTCTGCAGAAACCAAACTTACAGTCATGAAATATTATGATATAACTGATAGAGAATTCAAAAGACCTTTCATGAAGAAAATAAACAAGCTACAAGAAAACTCTGAAAGGCAATTTGATGAACTCAGGAATAAAATTAACAAACAGAAGGAACACTTTACCAAAGGAAAAAAAAAACCAAAAAGACCAAACAGAAATTCTGAGCAAAGAACTCAATAAACAAGATAAAGATTGCAGTAGAGCATTAGAAAGGAAATAAAACAGACCATATAGAAGAGAGAATAAGCAAGTTCAAAGATAGGAATCTAGAAATAATACAAGTAAAGAGAAAAGAGAAATATTTTTTAAATGAGGAAATTCTACAAGTTATCCGACCATTTTAGGAAGGGCAACATTAGGGTAATGGATACCCCAGAAAGAGAAGAGAGGGAAAAGGGAACAGAGAGTTTATTTAAAGAAATAATAGATGCAAACTTTCCAAACTAGGGAAGGAACTAGATATACACGTCCATGAAGCTAAGAGAACACCTAATTACCTCAATACAAAAAGACCTTCTCCAATATACATTATATTAAAATTGTCAGAATGTGGGATTTTAAATCCAACCTTGTTTAAGCCAGTTGATTATGGATTTTTCATTATATCTGAAAAAAAAAAGGTCTAACCAATACAGTGACTGAAAAATTAACAATATTGGAAATAAATATTTCACAATTAAAATAAAAAGTTACTGACCTCTTTCAAGCATAGTATGTCAAATGTCTATAACGATTTATTATATTCATTGAATAACTATAGTTTTTAGATAATTTGCCCTGACTGATTCACTGAAAGCTCCCAGAGTATAAGTTATCACAACATAATTTAGGAATGTGGACATTACACAATGATTCTAACTTATTTATTACTCTAGCATTTGGAATTATCCTTCTCTAAATAATTACTAGATCTTCACAAATAAGTGAATTAGAGTATAATAATGAATCCTACGTGCATTAGTCTGAGCTTTCAAAAGAAACAGAACAAATAGAATAATATATATATTATATAGTTATAAAATTGTCTGTTGACCCTAAGGAGTCCCAGATCTGTAACAGACAAGCTGAAGATACATACATCTCCAGCTGGAGATGTACATAATACATCTTATGATACTTGATAGGGAAGAGTTCCACTCTGAGTCAAGTCCAAAGGCAGGAGAAGACCAATGTCCCAAACTGAGACAGTCAGGCAGAGAAGAGGTAAATTCCCTGAGTGATGTTCACTCTCCTCTTTGATATCCTGTAACCTAAATACTATGATGTAAAATTAACAATATTTTAACATTATGATATAAAGAGAAGGATAGCAGAATATGCCATCCCAAAGTATGCCTTTTTGGTATAAGGACTGATTTGAGCTGACTGTTTCTGAGAACTGCAGACACAGGAGAATCTACGAAAACAGAGTATAAGTTGCCCTTTTGTGAGGGAAATTTATAAAGGAAATCTCCATTTGTACAAGTGTCTAATTCTCCGTACTAGGAAGAAAAGGATGACTCTAATACACAGGCAACTTTTATCAATGAAGAAGGCACAGGCTTAAACCTGCATAACAATCTTACCCTTGTTTACTGTGCTTTTACTGATAACCTTTCATAATTGCTCCACTAACCCCAACATCTTTCTTTTGTCTTAACTAAGGATGGTATTTTAAGTGGTGGCTTGAGCCATTTCAGAAAGTTTCACTCAGTTTTTTTTTGGTTTCTCCCATGAATATATAAGTTATATCTGTCATTAAATGTCTGTTTTATTTTCTCTTTTAATCTGTCTTTTATTATAGGGGGGTATCAGCCATAAGAACCTAGAAAGGTAGAGGAAAAATTATTTTTCCTCCCCTATAAAAGTACAGACATCTTATGATACATATTAAGGAAATAAGAGAGGAAAGAAACAAAGATATTTGTGTAAAACACACGCATACACACACATACATATCTACAGCAAAATAAAGAGCAAATACTCATGACAACTACAGTCCTCCTTTTTGTAACTGGCCATGTGATACAATAGCTGATCTTTATAACCACCTTCCTCCACTACCCAGTCTGTTTTTCCTTTGCTTTCAGCAAGCAGCTTAACTGGTTATGGTTCTTTACTTGGAAGAGAGATCAAGAACTTTATTACTGAAGTGTCTGGTCTTGTCTGGACTGTGTTGTTGTCATTTTCTATTGACCTTATTCACAGGGCATGGTAATACTGAGATACCCTAAGAGAGCTCCTGTATTTCAGATATACTTTTCCTTACCCTCACTGAGGAGTAACAGTCAAACTTCCTCTTGGTAGTCAGGATCAATTAGCTTAGCCAGCACAGCAACCCTTTCTGTGCCTGTTTATTCAGAGATGTGAAGCGTCCAAAGTAGCCAGCAGTGGTCTTATCTTCCAGTTCAGTGGAATCATAGTTATGTCTTCTGGCAGAAATATTCCTTCCTCCAGAACTGAGATCTCTAGGCCAGCAAAGCATAAGGCCAGGGAACAAGAAGCAAACATTTTTCTAGTAGATTGTGACAGATAATAGTGAGTGATGCCACTCTCATTTCCATCCTTGGCCTATGAATCCTGGCTATAGGAGAAACAGCACCATATATTAGACACTGATTCAGAGCATACACAGCCTTCTGGAGAACCCTTCCCAGGTCTGCAAGATATAGCCACCTGGCTGGGGCTGTAACTCAGTCTTCAAAAGGCCTTCCATTGCTCTATCAAAACTGTAGCCACAGAATAGTGGGGAGCATGGTAAGCCCAGTGAATTCCACAAGCATAGGATCACTGCCACAATTATTTTTTACTGTGAAATAACTTCCTTGATCAGAAGTAATGCTGTGTAAAATGACATATCAGTAAATAAAGCATTTTGTAAGTCTGTGGATGATTATTTTGGCAGAAGCATTATATGCAGGGAAGGCAAATTCACATAGAGAGCAACTATCTAGTTCAGTAAGAATAAAATGTTGCCCTTCCCATAATGAACGCTATCCAATGTAATTAACTTGTCAGCTAATAGCTAGCTGATCACCCTGGGGAATGGTGCCATATCCAACCAACATGGTTCAATATTGGTCTCTGCTGCTGGCAGACTCAGCATTCAGCAGGGACCATAGGCAAATCAGCCTTAGTGAGTGGGAGTCCATGCTGAGCCTATGCATAACCTCCATCTCTGACACCTTGGTCATTTTGTTCATGAGCTCTGTGCTGGGGAAAGAGGCTAACTAGTATTCATGAAACACATTATCTTATCTCCTGATTTTTAAAATCCTCCTCTGCTAAGGTCATTCTTTGATGAACATTCATATGGTACACAAAAAATCTTGATATTTTATTTGCTCATTTAGGCCTATACACATACCTCTTCACCAAATTTTCCTGTCACTTATTTTCCAATCATGATCATCTAAGTCTTTAACCATCTATCCAAACCAATGGCCACAGCTCATGAATCAGTACAAAATTTCATGACTGACCATTTCTCCTTCCAAGCAAAGTGAACAACCACGCTTGAAGTTCTGCCCAATGGGAGATACCCCTTCACCACTGTCCCTCAAGGATGCACAAAAAGGGGCTGTAGTGTTACAGCTGTCCACAGTCTACTGGTGCCTGCACATCATGCAGAACTATCTGTTAACCAGCCCATGTCTTCTTTCCTCTATCAACTAATTGTAAAGAACTCTCTATGAGGTCATAGGTGCCAACATCAACAAATCTGGTGTATGGTTAGGGGGCACATCTTGGCTAGTATTTCAACATATGAATTTGGAGAGAGTGCAAACATTCAATTCATAGTAGATACAATGTACTTCTCAGGCTATAGCTACTTCACTTATCCATTTATCATCAAACTTTAGGCAGTAATACAAGATTCCCCAGTGGATATTCTGGGTTCAAAGTATGTACCCTGAGAATGTAACAGCAACTCTACCTCCTTCAGAAGATCAGGATAAATTATTCTGGTAAAATGACAACTCCATTCCTTACCTGCTGATCTAATTCCTTCAATGATGGAATTGCACTGATGTTCAGTGGTGTCACTCTTATTTCCATCTCTTAGTTTCCAGTCTTGTCATTTATTATTAAGGATACAGCACCATATCAATGGCCATTGATTTAGGTTTTACTACATTTTGAAGGATGACACCCCATCTTCTCAGGGTATCATCTCAAGGCTTTTGCTTCAGTTTAACCTTCTATAAGCCATTCCAGTGCTCTAACAGTTTGGTATTAGATAGAACCAGTAGGTACATGCCATAGTCATGTGACTACTACTGCAAATCCTTTGCTATAAAGTCAAATGCTTGAATTGATGAAATGTTATGGTGGTTCCTGAACTCGTGGATCAAACATTTTGGAAGCCTCAAATAGTAGAGTTGTCTGAGGCTATATGGGCAGGATAGGCAAATTCACACCAAGAATACAGGCATATTTCAGTTAAGATGCATCTCTGCCTTTTCCAGACATGCAGGGGTACAAAGTAATCGAATCTTGGCCATATATGGTTGATATCCTATAGAGATGGTACCATATCAAGAGTTTAATGTCAGTCTGTTGATGACAAATTGGACATGCACCAACAGCAGGAACTAGAGCAGTAACCAGTGAGTGGAAGCCCACTGGTTCAAGAACAGTTACCATTCCTGCCACTACGACTAATGCACTCATGTGTCCATTATGTCAGTACTGAGGAGGCTGATGGCAGAGCTGACTGATATCAACTAGCTGAGTCATTTGTCTACTTGGTTGTTAGTGCCTCTTCTGGGGAGAATGGGATCTGGTGGGCTTTGATGTGCTACATCAAGTTCTTCTGACTTAATGCCAACTGCTGAGGTTTTTTACCTCTTCTAATGCTGGCATTTTTAATTCACATAACAGGGACGATTATCTTCTCTGTTTCCAAGAGTCATCCTAACAGTATGTTAGTACCATGTCCTGGAGTCCTTTGCATTTTGGTAAATAGTATATCCCAAGACCGTGCTCTTTGTAAAGCAACTACATAACCATCTTTAGAGAAATGCAGCAGTAGATGTTAGCAGTGAGGAATGGGCTACTTGCTCAAGCACAGAAGATTAAAGGAAAGTGACTGTTCAAGATTTTCAAGGGTAATGACCTATACTATGTCTCAGTATCCAATTCCTTCCTGGTCTACATAGACTTTTGGGCCTGATAATTTAATCAGCTCTGGAGATCTGCTACTGTTATGATAAAGTCTTTGACTTAGTACTCTACTTTTCTGCCCTCTAGTTGGAAGAAGTGAGATTCCCTTTTTATATTGCCAAGGAGGTCTTCTGACTTTCATACTTAGCCTTTAATTGCTAAATAATCACCCTCAGCCGTTTATCACATTTTTTTTACTAAAACATCTATTGCCCCTATCAATAACCAACCAATTCTACAGTCCT
Organism: Camelus bactrianus; assembly: GCF_048773025.1. Lineage (NCBI taxonomy): Eukaryota > Metazoa > Chordata > Mammalia > Artiodactyla > Camelidae > Camelus > Camelus bactrianus. The sequence continues at coordinate 43,890,717 of NC_133539.1, forward strand.
CAAAATAACTTTTCCCCATAATTCTGGAGACATATATTTCACCTCCAAGGCACATTCACTTTCCCTAGTATATCATCTCCACTTAACACCTTTAAAACTCCCAACAATTGCATTTCTACAGAAGTAGGCAATCAGGAGGTAATTCAGCCCCCAAAACCCATTTTGCAGTGTGTTTCCTGGAACCACTTCTGGCACCAACTGTTGTTAAGTCTGGTTTCCTGGGAAACAGACTGAGAGGGAGATTTGTGTCCATGAAGTTTAATGGGGAAGACACTTAGAAACTGCAATGAAAAGAGGGAAGCAGAAGAGGCAAGGAAGAGTTGCATTAAAGAACTCATTTGATCCCACAGAGATTTCTGAGGATGAGAGGGCCCTTCAAAATTGCCTAACTGAGGTAAACAGGATGAATCTTTATACTCTTGCATGGATCACTCATTAGGTATGGGCTGACTCCCGAAGATGGTGCATCCTTCAAAGAAGCAGATTCTTTGGGCAGGGTTCTAGGAAGAGACCTAGTCATGGACTACCGAGAGGCAACACTGCTGTAGGCTGGGGAGGTAAGTGCCTCCTTCCTGAGGGGCAATCTGGTAGTGCTCTTCAATATCCATTACAGAGGTTTGGACTCCAATGTGTGCTCCAATATATGCTTCACTGTTATTTAGACTACAAATTACCCACTTTAAGTAATATATATATATACACACACACAAATGAATCACTATGCTGTACACCAGAAATAACATAACACTGTAAATCGACTATACTTCAATTTAAAAAAGAAAAAACATTACTGCTAATTTCCACATGATACACTTGTGAAAAGTAAGCTCTTTATCCCTGGTTGGAAGCTGCTTTTTAAGTTAGGGATATTTCATGGGTGTTACTGATTCTTAAATGAGAGTAGACTTATTCAGGTCTGCAATCTATTGCTAAAGAATAAAGTGAAAATTTCTTTGGTCTTTCTTCCCTGTTTACCTATTTATTGTTAAAATCTTCCTCTCACATCTTTGACTAGAAGGCTCTATTTTATGCATATCCCCTAGCCAAGTTTCTTATGTTTTTGTTTTAAATCACTTAGCTCCTGGGAATGTGATGACTTAAGCAGATACTTACTTTCCATTTGCATGATATTATAAGGCCTGTAATTTGCAGGAGCTTGTGTCTGGCATTTCAATATATTAGAGAATAAATGGAGGGCAAAACATGTCCCTCTGATAAAGTAATGGCTCTTTGAGGGTTAGTACTTTACTTTTGCTAACTTCCCCCAATGTGCAACTTCACTCATTCTTCACTTCAGTAATTGCCTAGGCAACAATTCTAAGATTTACACTTACATGTTTGTTGTAGAAGAGAGGTAATAATGAAATATAATAGAGGGTGAAAAAGCCCTAATTATCTGGGAAACTAATTGTGAACATTAGTGAAGAGCCTCACCTCCTTTCAGTTGGGGAAAGTACTTTGATATAATGATGATATGTGAAAGTAGGAAGATTTACAATTTTCTACAGAATGTTGCTTGGGCTCCATCACTTTTCTGCCTGAGTCCACAGTTTCAACCTCACTGAATAAAATTTTCTCATGGTTTCTGGCATATAATTGACCAATATAACTATATTCCTGGGCAGTTAAATCTCTTGAATCTATGTTTATGTTTTCATGAGTATTTTAACAAGACGGCATGAGATATCAGAAATCAGGCATCATATATTGGAAGTTTTGATATCCTTTTAAAAACATTAAAAAAACACAAATAGAAAATGATATAATGATAACTTAACTTGTAAGAAGTAGAAGAACACAGACAGCCTACTTTTTTAAGAAGACTCACTGGTAAATTGCAGGCCCCAAATCTGGCTCCTGCTTCACCTCCTAAATTTGCTGCAATGTATGTTATTCAAGCGGTCTTGCACAGGCTAACTATATTCCTATTTCCCCTAAGCAGTGGGTAAAAACCACTTTCTGATAACCTGAAAATGATAAAATATAAAAATACTATACATTTTGAGGAAGATAGAAATACTCCAAAATTAACAGGATTATAATTCTGCCCAATATAAAGCAAAATTATTGTAAAAAGCCATAGAATCTCACAATTTTAGGGACAGAGGAAAGCAGCAAGTTGTTAAAGTTTAATAAGGAGAGCATGATTTCAGAAATGGGAAAAATATAATGAAGAAATCATACCTGAGTCAAGCTACTTGAACATCTCCATGTAACTTAAAAATAAAATTGGAAATATTTGTCCTGGTGTGTAGAGGTAATAACCTCCTCAGTAGCCCTACTTACTGAATTCTGGCCCTCCTATGCTCTTGAAAATGAAATGGAAAGGCAAATTCTGTTCTACATTGTATGTTTTTCATTGTCAAGACATAAACAAACACTAAACACTAAGTATTTCCAATTTTCAGTGTAATCATTCAGTTATTCATTGGCAATAATATTTGTATATTTATATAGCATGACTAAAGTTAACTATATCAAAAAGTATTTAATGTAAAAAAAGAAGGGAAAATAGAGTTGCTTTACTCAAAAAAAAATAGTATCTTTTGAATGAGCTCTAACTGACTGGAAATTTTGACAACTAAAAATTTCAGTTAAAATTGCAAGTGTTGACAATATTCTAACCATTTACCTCCAAATGAAGACACAGAAAATTAACTTAGAGTAAAATTACAGCATTAAGTGTCTTCAAAATCAATCATCTGATATAGATGTTAAGACCTTTCCTCTGTGGTACAAGTTATCAGGATGTTTTGCATCTGGGTTGGGATTCTTTGTATTGCTGTAATTATAGAGATGCATACTATGGATATTTATACATATAATACATATATATATTAACTCTCTGTTTAAGAGTAAGAGGACTTTTTCCAATGGATACAAAGCATACATTTTTTTCAGGATATTTCATCTACCTAAATTCACTTGCTTTAAAAGAGAACTTATGTTATTTTATTTGCATTTGACTATGGGTAAAAAGTACTTCATTTTAGGAAATGATAATAATAATCATTATTATTATTAAATAATAAATATAATAATTGATGTAACTATTAACACTTCAATAGGGCTTATATGTGCCCGGCACCATTCTAAATGCTTTACATATATTAACTATATATTATACATATTAACTTATCCAAACCTCACAATTGCTCTTTGACATAAGTACTAATATTAACCCTACATTAAAAATGATAAAAGATGCTGATGAAATAAATTGAAGAAGACACAAACAGATGGAAAGATAAATGTCATGTTCTTTTGATTGGAAGAATCAATATTATTAAAATGACCATACTATCCAAGGCAATCCACAGATTCAATACAATCCCTATCAAATTATCAATGGCATTTTTCACAGAACTAGAACAAACAGTTTTAAAATTTATATGGAAACACAGAAGACCCCAAATAGACAAAACAATCTTGAGAAAGAGGAATGGAGTTGGAGGAATCATGCTCCCTGACTTCAGATTATACTGCAAAGCTACAGTAATCAAAACAGTATGGTACTATCTGATCCAGCAATCCCATTTCTGGGTATATATTCAGAGCGAACTTTAATTTGAAAAGATACATGCATCCCAATGTTCATAGCAGCACTACCCACAATAGCCAAGACATGGAAGCAACCTAAAGATTCCTCAACAGATGACTGGATAAAGAAGTTACAGTATATTTGTACAATGGAATATTACTCAGCCTTTAAAAAGTATAAAATAATGCCATTTGCAGCAATGTGAATGGACCCAAAGATCATCATTCTAAGTGAAGTAAGCCAGAAAGAGAAAGAAAAATACCGTATGATATCACTCACATATGGAATCTTATAAAAAAAAAAGGACACTATGAATTCATCCACAAAACAGAAACAGACTCACAGACATAGTAAACAATTTTATGGTTACCAGGGAAAGTGGGTGGGAAGGGATAAATCTGGTAGTTTGATATTTACAAATTGCATGACTGGGACATGGTGCTGTACACCAGAAACTGACACATTGTAATCGACTGTACTTCAATTAAAAAAAAAAAAGTATAGTATTCGTACCACAATTGACACATAGATCAATGGAACAGGAAAGAAAGCCCACAAATAAACCCACACACTCATGGTCAATTAATCTATGACAAAGGAAGCAAAAATATACAATGTAGAAAAGACGAAAAGACAGTCTCTTCAATAAATTGTGCTAGGAAAACTGGAAACTACATGTAAAATATGAAGTTAGAACATTCTCTAACACTACATATAAAAAACTCAAAATGGATTAAAGACCTAAATGTAAGACCAGATATTATAAAACTTCTGGAGGAAAACACAGGCAGAAAACTCTTTGACATAAATTGCAGCAATATTTGTGTGGATCTCCTAGAGTAATGTAAATAAAAGCAAAAATAAACAATTAGGACCTAATTAAACATAAAAGCTTTTGTATAGTAAAGGAATCCTAAACAAAAAGAAAAGATGATATACAGAATGAGAGAAAATATTTGCAAACAGTGCAACCAACAAGGGAGCAATTTCCAAAATATACAAACAGCTCATACTGCTCAATATCAAAAAAAAATAAATAAATAAAAATAACTCAATCAAAAAATGGGCAGAACACCTAAACAGACATTTCTCCAAAGTAGACATACAGATGGCCAATAGGCACAAGAAAAGATGTTAAACATCACTAATTATTAGAGAAATGCAAATCAAAACTACAATGAGGTATCACCTCACACCAGTCACAATGGCTACTATCAAAAAGTCTACAAATAATAAATATAGGAGAGAGTGTGGAGAAAAGGGAACCCTTCCACACTGTTGGTAGGAATATAAATTGTGCAGCCACTATAGAGGTTCCTTAAAAAACTAAAAATAGAGTTACCATATGAGCCAGCAATCCCACTTCTGGGTATGTATCCATAGAAAACTCTAATTTGAAAAAATACATGTGTCCTGATGTTCATAGCAGCATTATTTACAGTAGCCAAGACATGGAAACAACTTAAATGCCCATCAACAGATTAATGGATAAAGAAGTTATGGTATATATATACAATGGATTACTCAGTCATAAAAAAGAATTAAATAATGCCATTTGCAGCAACATGGATGGACATACAGATTATCATACTAAGTGAAGTAAGTCAGACAGAGAAAGACAAATGTCATGTGATGTCACTTATATGTGGAATCTAAAAAGTGATACAAATGAACTTATTTACAAAACAGAAACAGACTAACAGGCATAGAAAACAAACTTATGGTTACCAAAGGGGAAGGAGGAGGGAGGTATAAATTAGGAGCTTGGGATTAATAGATACACACCACTACATATAAAATAAATAAACAACAAGGACCTACTGTACAACACAGGGAATTATATTCAATATCTTGTAATAGCCTATAATAGAAAAAATCTGAAAAGAATATATATTTTATATGTATAAAACCAAATCACTTTGTGTACACTTCAAACTAACACAATATTGTAAATCAGCTATACTACAACTTAAAAAAATGATGAAGCTCAGGAACAAAGGTTAAATTACAATCCGAATTTAGCAAAGCTAGTAAATATTTATTGTACAACATCCTGTATACACATAAAAAAATTGGATGAGCTTTGTCCCTTATTTCTGGGAGAAAGACACTAAACCCCTTAGAATTTCCAGGATGATAGGAGTTCCTCTGTTATTCACAGTGGACCCCTGGAACATACTGGATAGTTTATGCTAAAGAGCTACCTATGATTGTTCCCTAAATACTTTATCCTAATAAGATAACTTAGGATGAGTTAGATTCATCTCAGGCCATGTATCTATTTATTGGATAAGGAACAATGTATAAAGTCCACAGAGTCTGTTTCTGTGTTTAAAAAAAAAACAAACTCATAATCTTTCTGTTTTTGAAGAAAATTGACAAATTTTTATATTCTAGGTATATACTCCCAAATAGACAAGTGCTACTATAGATTTCATGCTTACTCGGTATACACCCTTATCTTTAAGGGTATCAGAAGAACACAACTGAAAAGGGGGAATAATAGTGTAGTTGACATAGATTCACTACTTTTCATGGTTACTGCTGGAAATTTGAGAAACACCAATCTTCATCTGGAAATATGTCACATGCATAAGAAGAGTCTCCTGCCCTCTCCCATTACATGGGAAAAAGAAAAAGTAATAAATCAAAACCAAAACAAACAAAAATTAAAATCAACCTCCCCCCCAAAATAACTGACGGATATTATTATCTTTTAAGTACTCTTTTGCACTTAGATTCTAAGTGGGAAATACCAGATCTAAAAAGTTGCTAAGTCTCATTTGTATAATCAAAAGATTTAATAGCTCACCTAAGATTTTTTAATAAAATATATTAAACTGTTTATAGTGTCTTTACCTAATTTAGTGAAGAGAATTATGTCGCACTGTAATTCTCTCTCTTCTTTTATAAAGGGTTTACTATTTTACCATAATATAGCTGTTACTATGGATATAATATGCTTCTTCTTGTCATCCTAATCCCAGTAAGATTGCAATAGTTAAAAAAAAACCCTACTCATCCTTAAGCAATATTAATATAGGGCATGTCCTTATTATTCTCTTTACTGAGTTTTTGCTGGGTTCATTCAAATGTCTATAGAAAAACTAAAATAAAGAAGGATGTACAGCAAACAAGAAGAAAAGGTGACAAGAAAGAATGCATGCAAAATACTTCTATCATTAAAGTAGGTATTATAGCCATGCAAGGGACTACTAAAGCTATAGCAAATACAAAAAAAAAAAAAAAAAATTCAGTCAACTTACAAAGATTTGAGAGGAGTTTTTATCCTAATAACACTGTTTTACTTTTAGCAAAATTAATTCAGGATAAAAATCCACATGAATCAATAGTAGGTACCCAACCTTAAATGAAGTGATTGCTTTAAATGATTTCCAATACATCATATCTTATTATATTAGGATATGACAGGTTATGCTGTGCTTCATTGGGTTACATAATATCATTTTGAATATAACTCCAAGTCTATCTAATATAAGATGATGAATCAGGAAATAAAATGACAAGGACTCATTTACTTCTAGGTCTTAAATTAGATTTTTCTGTCTACACAAAGAGAAGCAAGAAAGCCAAAATGGCTTCCAGGAGGGCTGTTTCAATTCATGTCAATGAGCAATCACCAACTACTGTCCCTCATTCATTTAGGGCTGGAATGTCTGTCATCTCTGTAAGAACTGGTGTAAATGAGACAGCTTTTAGGAAATAATGTGTATGTGGCTTTCTACTGGTTTTGTGTGGCTGTGATACTGTCAGAAGCATTCTGTCAAACTTGGGGAATCAGAATATTGCATTCAAAAATTATTCTATAATCTAAGAACACCATGGAAACCTGCTGTGATCTCATTATTATATATACTAAATGAGGAAATAAACTTAATAGGCATGTATAAGAAGAATCTAGTAATCACAACAAAACCGAATAGAATGTGGTTTGGTATGTATTCTTCAATATAAACACAGGAAATAGAAAACTGAAAAAAAATTCCTTTAATTAAGAAGAGAAGAACATATTTTATCTAGTTTAAAACTCACTCTGCTTTCATGGATAATAAATATTAAACTATACTCCAATGTGGTAGGAGTCAAAATCTCATCACTAGAAAAATGTTAATTTTTATTGCCTAGGTAGGGAGGTGGGTAATCCTAAAGGGCATGTGTCCAAAGATGTTATAGATAACTTGGTATAAAAAATGTGTCATTGGGTTACTAGTGTGAAATATTAAAAACCTTAATAAGTGAAAGAAAAATGTTATAAATGCAGATAAAAAGAGACTGGAGTCAACATATTTGAATTCAGTTAATCTATATCTTAGATACGCCTTCCCATGTTACACACTCATTATATAGCAAGGTTCTAGCAATCTACAAATGTAAGGAAATGGATGTTATCTCATTAAGACTTCAACAAAAAGTTACTTAGACAGACAGTAGATCACAACGACAGAAATTTCATCATTGTATTAGTCTCTGGTTGGTTTATCTATAAGGTAGAAATAACCCTGAATGTTCAATGACCAAATTTTCATTTGTTGTCACAAGTTCAAAAAGACCAAAAAAAAAAAAAATTACTTGTCATAGTCTCTATGCTATAAAACTTGAATATATACCTTTAACAACTTTGCTACTGGATCAGAAAAAATCATAACACATTGTTTTATGTCCTTCTCATCAGAGAAAATACTTATGGGTTGCAATCACTAAAATGTGCCTTAAGAATATTTAGGTGCAATTGAAGACCAACAGATACAAGTGTGCCACATGTGATAAAGAGTAATATATCTGCTTTTCTCTTCTACTTGAAATATGCTAGTTTGGCTGATAATTAATGAGTTAGCAAATATTTAATTATGCCCTTCTAGCCAGATAAATCAACACTATTTCGGTATACAGAATAATTTAGCTTCAGTGTTCTGTCTACATTCCAAGACATTCTATCCTATAAAAGTCTGGTTATGGTTTCAAACCAATAATTTAGACAAGTTAGTTTTCAATGCACTGAAATGTAATTAGCAAAGAACTTCACATTGTTCAACTGAAAGATAAGTTCACTTGAGGGGTGATTAAGTCACATATCCTGTCATCTGCAAAGCACCTTGTGATTCTTTTACATGGAGACACTGGGAAATATAATGGCTTATTATAAATATCTTAAGAAAACTGATAGTTTGTTGTAATGCACAATTAGGGGCTTGAAAAAAGCAAGAAAAGGCTTCTAAAATACATTATCGTATGAAATTTACTTTTCCTTTTCAATCATTTTGTCTTGTCTCAAAGGTGTACTAAGCTGTTAAATTACCAGGAGTTAGCTCCTCTTGCATTTTTAAGTTGCATTTAGATTTGAAATGGATGGGTGCATCTGTTTTGCTGATTCAAGTGATATCATCCATCACCCATGTAAAGGCATCAGGGATACATAACTGGTTTTCAAAAGACATATACGACATATACTACATGTGGAAAATCTTAGACATCACATCTAGACACACTGCCTACTTTTACTCTTATGCCATCTGCACAGAAACAGAAAAATAGTTATTTTCTACATCAGTTTAGCAAGAAGTTTTCCATGAAAAAGAAAATCTGCTTGCTATTATGTCTTGAATTTTGATAGCTTCTGAGCTTTTACTGATAATTTAGTTTGGTTTTATTTACTAACCATATGGGAAAATTTCATTTTTCTCCTGTTCTTTCTCATGCATGTTCATTTTCTTACTTACTACCTAATATCTATGTATCTCCCTTTCTCTTTCTCCACTCTGCCTCTCTCTCACCCTCCCTCTTTTTCCCCCACCCTTCCCTTAACTCTGTCTCTCTTTCTCTCCTGACCTTCATGTCTGTTAACTGCACCTAACCAAAGAGCTCTTCATTAGTTATTTACCTAGTTAGTTTACGAATTTATAATATTAAGGAGACTGGGATCTCAACAAGTTTGATGAGCTTATACGTAAGGTACCAAAACAAATCTTTTTAGTTGTTTTCCAGAGGTTGTTTGTTTGGGCCTTCATAAACAGACCCATAGACTATCTATCAAATTGTGACTAGAAAAATAAACTAAACTAGTAATTGTGAATCAAAATGAGCACAAGTTTCATTGCTAAACTAATCAAAGTTCTTCATTTTTAAAATGAGAACAATATTTACAAAGAATTAATGTGAACCAAAAGTTAAAAATGTTACACAACTATGGATGCAGAATAATTTCTCTAACTGAAAACAAAGTTTTTCTATGAACACTTGCTAAAGAAAATTCTATTCAATTTGACAGAATTATTCATTGAATATTCCTACTCAATAAAATGGTTTTGTTTGTAAGTTCTGTCATATTGGAAATGTTTCACTGTGCCAAACGCATGTATTTTTATTTAATAGATATGCCATTTTGTTATGTATACATATATGTAGCATATAATATTCATTATATAGATTGATTGATAGATACATAGATAGATCGATCAATCAGTACCTATGTAAAATAATTCAATGAAAAGTTGTGAACCAAGATGTAACAATAGGAACAAATAGTAGTTTACAGAGTAATTATGTAACATGGGGATAAATAATAAACAACACAGGATATTCTTTTTTCAGCAAGCATCACAAGTTCTTTGCAAATGTATTATTCGAAAATGTGGTAGTAAATACAAAGCAGTAATTTGAAGTTTTTTTTAAGAAAAAGAAATTTTAAATCATTTTATATTAACAAGGAAGCTGTCAAATCAATGAAACTTTCCTTTTTCACAGTAATGTTTTACTGGAGCATGAGGCTTCGTGAAACAGTAAGGTCTCTCACTCAAAATGTTCGAATTCAAATATCATGAGTTTTTGTTTTGATCATAGATAAAACAGATGGAAAAGAACAAGATCTACATAGATATTACTGTTAGTATAGAAAGGTTATTCCTGTCCAATTCACAGAATAAATAGAAACAAGCCTTTAAACAGAGGGCAGCTAGGTATCATGACAAAGAAAATATGACTTGATATTAAAATGTAGATTTTTCCTATAAATATACCATTTTAAAGGCAACTGTGCTCTCTAATTTAGGTGTTTCTCCACTAAAATATATGAATAAAATCAAATGATCCATGCAATTAATAATTTTTATTATCACTTTTACTCTATGCTGAATAAATCCCAAAGTAGTCCTGAAATATGAGCAGATACCTCTAGAAAAATCAGAAACATCATGGTCTATATTCATCCTCTGTTACTTCAGCTAGGTAAAATTTATTATCCTAATGATCATTCAGTTGTACATCTATACAGGATCCATACACAATGATATGCTATAGAATTTTGTGTATACCATAATTAATGGGCATGGGATGGGTATGTAAATAGTGATAATCAACCACAGATGATATTAAATTTCTGTACATTAGAAGATTGTTGTGTGGAAAAGGAAATGTCGGAAACAGGACTACACTGTCTCTCTTTACCTGTGGGGATGCTGCAGAAAAGGAAAAAGAATGATGACCTGGTCCAATCCCTTTACAAACATGCTAATGAGAGTCCTTCTGGTAAACACATATATCTGGTATTTGGTAGTAAAAGAATCCTTATATTTGAGATGCACTGCAAGATGTACTTAGTCTGTTCAGAAGTTTGTGGAAAATAAACATGGTATTTTGGGACCCTTGAAAATGTAATACAAACTATGTAATTATCAAGGTATAACATGTAGATGTTTCATAAACAAATTACCTCACTTTTGTGTGACTTACATGCATCATTTAGGGATGAAGGATGTTAAAATCAAACCAGAGTACATCCTAATACAGCAAGAAACAACCTGGGAAGCTGTGCAGAGTCCTGCACTACTCCATGCTTCTTCACCTATGTCTCACATTTACTGTTATTTCTGAAATGTTGAAATTATTAGTAAATTTTGACATTAGCTAAGAGCTCCCATTTTGGTGGAATTTTAACGATCCCAGGTTGTGAGTTATCTCAGGGTGTCAATCTGGTTTGAAGGAGGGAATTGTAAGATTTGTTTTGAACCTACACAAGCAAAGCAATTACTCCGTATTTATCTAGATTGTATATTTGGGGGGATTGTAATGGAAGGATTAATACAGATTATGGACTTAATACTCCAAGCCATCCACTTTTTGGCACTATCACTGTAGTGTAAACAGTGTAAATATCTAAGAGATAAGTAAACCTTATTTGTAAATAGGTACGTATCAATTACTTGGGAGGAAGAGATGAGACTAGTCACTTTTCATTTCCTGTGCCATTTTTATTACTATACTAGGTCACTAGGTGGGCCTATGAAGATATTCAGTAAATAAATGGCATACATGAATTTATATTTTAGGTAAATATATCCTGTCCTTGATGTAGAGAATAATTTGGAGAAGAGCATACACTGAGGTAAAGAGAATAGCTGGCAGGGTTGGGTGTTGGGGACTGTATTTATTGAGGGGAAAATTGATGCAGGATTTACATATGGTAGGAATGAGAGGTGCAGAGATACTTTGAAAGGAATGGCAATCTATTGCATGTCAGGAATTACAGATAAGGATACAATTTAGGATGAATGTAATTATGTGTTTTCTATAAGTAGTATTTGTACACTAGAGAGAAAAGAATTATAAGAAGAATTCTAGAATACCACAGCTTGTCTTCCCCCCCCCCCACATAGTTCATTGGTATAGAGAACCGTGAGGAGGGTATTAGAAGATCTGCCCTCAATCCAATGGAATTAGTCTATGTGAATGTCTCCTAAACATCATATGACATGACCTGTTCACATCAAGCTTTTCTTTGGCTGCAAAGTAGATACTACCAGCAACCAAACAGAATGTGAGCTATTTTAAACTACATCAATCACTTATGTTGGCAAGTGCCTAAAAAATAAACATATATGAGAAACCAAAGCATAAGGAGAAGGCACATCATCTTAAAGAGTCAGAGGAAATTCATTTCAAGAATATAATATCAAAAAACAGGGAGCTTTAGTATAAACAAAGGTCCTGGGGAACAGAGAGGACCCAAGAGGCTTCTATAATTTAACACTCTGAAAGCACAGACAGTAGTAGCAAAAGTGTACCCCATCTCTGCTCTGCCCACTGGACAGAGAGGTGCACACTGCAGAGAGCTGGGGAATGACCAGTCATATGCTGGGGACGGGGAAGACGCTAACTCTGGCACAGGCAGAGGAAAGGGTCAATGGTTGTGCCTGTGAGTGGGGACAAGATGAGGCCCCATTGTTGCTGCATATCCCCTTGTCTCTGTGGGAGCCAGTATGGGAATCTTCTGCCCACTCTCCAAATCTGTGCAGGGTGGAGACCCTAGCAGTTCATGGACCATGGTTAATCTTGTTAATGAGTTAATCAGTGAGGTCAGTGGGGAGGATTAGGCAAGGGGTGGGGGTCCCCGACATTCATGCCTTCACATCACAATGCCTTGAGGACTTACCTGGTTGGGAGACGTCCCCTACCACATACTTGCTGGGTGACCTGGCCAACTTCCTTCTCCTGCCGAGGCCTCGTCTCATCTGTGGAGGCCTTGCTCGGCTGGCCCAGCTGCAGATGAGGGCCTCCCAGCGGGCTGTGGCCATGCAGTCCTCCAGGAAGAGAGCTGGGGCTGCCCCTGGGCCATCTTACTGCCCGCCAGGGTACTAGCACCAGCACCTCAGGGATACACTGGTGCAGCGCTGTGCGCAGCGCTTGGGCTGGGGCCACTGGGCCTCAGAGGACCCGGCCTCTCGGCTTGTCCTCACTGTCCCTGCTCCCAAAGCCGCCCTGACTGGTGTGGCTCCGGCAGAGGGTGAATAAGAACTGCAGCTCGGCCTCTGTGTCTGTGCTGTCCACGGGGTGCGGGGCTGTTCGAGCAGGAGTAGGAGCAGAACTCGCTGTGGGCCAGGGCGGGAGTTACCCTGCAGGTGCCGCTGCTCCAGGGCTATGAGCGCGCAGGTGCGCGCGTCGGAGAGAATAAGGCGCATGCGCAGAGGCCTGCGTGCCCTGCCGCCAGGCGCTGACGGAACCCGGCTTGGCTGAGGGGAGAAGGCGGTCGGCCTCTTGTCAGCAGCTTCGGGGCCCTCCTCTGCCTCTCTCCTCCACTTGCTCACTGCTGGCTGCCGCCGACCACTCAGCCCCGGTGAAGCAGAGGTCCAAGGCCACAGCTTTGACCCAGGACCCGTGACTGTGGCGTAAGGCACTACTCGGCCTTCAGTGAAGGACCACACGGTGACCAGGTAATCTTTGCCATCCGTCAGCACATAGCGGCAGTCAAGGTTCCAGAACAAGCAGAGCAGGTCCCTCAAGTAACTCTTTATGAGCCCAGCGGGAATGGAGTGTAAGTGGGGACAAGCCTGCAGCCGCTTTGGCTGACACAGGCTAGGCGCAAGCAGTGGGCTGAGAAGGCCGACTTGTGCAGTGGGTCACAGGACCCTTGCTCTTGGCAGTGTAAACAGGGAAGCCCTGACCCTGCGTCAGCAGGTACTGGGGCTGGCGCAGGTGCATAGGTGCTTTCCTGATGTCTATATCACCTTGGTCTTGTCAATTAGCCATTAATCATTGAGTGCTGTGCTGGTGTCCTTCTTGATGAGATTCAAGTATTGCATTTGGCCAGTGGAGAACCCCACCAGGAGGGAGATGATCCTTGTGACATCAGTAAACTGGCCGAAGTCTTGGCAGGTGGGCTGGTGCCCTTATAGATGATATAAATAATGCAAAAAGATACTGATGACTTTCCTTAAAATAAGAACAGATACCCATAAGGAGAAATACTAGAATGAATGAATGACTCTCAAAGAGACTGATAATTGAGATAATTTTCTTCAGAGATTAAAAAAGAAGATATAAAGAAAACTCAGGGAAATAAAAAGGCATTATAAGAAAACTCAAATTTCATAAGCAATATGGCCATGCTAAAGTTAAGAAAATTCTTAGTAACAGCATGTAAGATTAAAAATTTTGCTCATACTGGAGAGAAGGAAGTGAAAATGAAAATTATGAAAGAGATAATAAATACAAAAGCTATCCCATCTATAGTAGTAATTACTCAGACAGCAGAGCGTTGTCAATAATATTTTAAAAGTTTATAACTCAAAGTGTAAAAATAACTCATCCTTTTGGAAATGTTAAAAAATTATTTTTTGTAAAATAAAACATTATTTAAAGTAGTACTCCATCTCACCCTTAGACTAAATTATAAACTCAAGAATGAAATAGTGTGACCAAAAAATAATACCTTCACTAAACAGTGAAATGGCATAAATCAAGAAAAATCTAAAAGAAGTTATACATAAAAAGATAAATTTAATTTAATTCCTAAAAACAGTATACAGTAAAAATGCTGTGAAATGATGACCCAAAGAACTTACATGAACAAAAACTAATTGAGCAGTCTAATGATTAACTAAAATCAAATTAACCTAAAGTCGTTCCTATGCAGGGAGAAATTAGAATACAATAATTAAAGAAATATAAGTAAAAGCAGAGTTTTCAAATACAGAGAGAGTGAATTAAGAGCAGAAGGTATACTTCTCAAATGTATCCAATAGTAAAGAAAGCAAACTGATGACCACGCAGAAGAAAATAGAAAACCAAGCAGAATAAAATAGAAAATAAAGCAACAGCAAAATTACATAAACATGAAAATCATAAACATAAAGGCATTAGTACATTATTAACATACACATAAATACGTAAAATTTTATCACTATTAATCTTTTTCAGATTGTATAGTTTTATATTTGCATAGTACTAAAAATTCTGGAGCAAAGTAAGTGCTCAATACTTAATAGAGATGATGATGACAATGGTGATTGTTCTATGATGCTTTTAAAAAGTACACGTAGCACGGGGAAATATATACAAGATCTTGTAGTAGCTCACAGTGAAAAAGAATATGAAAAAGAATATATGTATATTCGTGTATGACTGAAAAATTGTGCTGTGCACTAGAAATTGACACAACATTGTAAACTGACTATAACTCAATTAAAAAATAAAATTAAATAAAAAATTAAAAGAACACCTAATATATATACGCTAATATGTATCATATATGAAAAATAAAATGGAAACAATTATAAACTAAGGCAAAACACAGATGTGTAATGAATAAGAGAGCATGATGTTTTACATTAATTGATGCTTCAGTTTTGAGGATTTTTTTTTCTGAGTTTCTAATTTCTGTTTGGCATGTCTACTATTCAGAGAAAAGACTAATGGAAAACAGGTGGATAGAAAAGTCAGTTATTTAATCTGTCTTTCAAAAGCCAAAGCCCTTAGTGTACCAGAAAGGTTTTTAGGACATAAGCAATAAATTATTAAAAAAAAAAATTCTAATGAGCCAGAGCTTCTCTAACTCAAGAATATGTAGAGGTTTCTTATTCTGGAGAGGAGAAACTGGGGTCCCTGAGGTATAGAACATACTAATGAGAGAAGTGGTAGAACTCTCATGATTTTCTGGGATTTAAGAGTGAGGAACATCTCTGCAGCACTTTCTGGGCTGGACTGGTAGCTGTATCAACATTCAATGGAAGAAACAGTTCTCTAATGTAAAAGGCCCTCAAGTTCACTGAATTTTCTAACTCTCAGTGCCGTGTAACGACTGATGATTTCAGTATGCCCAATATGCCTTAAGAACCAAAATGCCTTCTAGATCTATAGAAATTGCTACAGGGAACCAAGATGATTCAGTAGCAATATGCATGGTACAGTGACACAAACTCAAATGGTCAGTGGCTTTCTAAGTGATGTCAATGTAGAAAAACACCTAGCAAGAATGAAAAATCCAGTGTTTCTCACTCTATATCTTAATAAAGTCTTGACATTATATAAGTTATCTTGGAGAAGTGTTGAAGGCACCCATATTGATGGAGCCCAATGCTGATTTGGATTAAGTTTTGATATCTGGGAAAGATGAGGACTCAGAATAGAAATTGAGTTGAGTTTCCAAAAATTCAAAAGCAGAAAGTTCTCATTCTGTATATTTGAATCTCTGAAATGAAATGTTGTATCAACAGTAATTATATAAAGATATATGAATATTTGTATGCTTAATCATGTTATACCAAATTAATAAATGTGAATTATTAAATGTATCAAAGATATAATTATTTACCCATAAAACCCAAGGCAATCAGCAAAAAAATGAATAAAATTGATGAACTTATAAATAAAAAATTTAAACACTTTCTAATTTACCAATAACAAGATAAAAAAATATGAACATTTAAAGTTGCCTCAGGAAAACAGTTTTGAAGTACTTAGAAATAATTTTAATGAGAATATCATATGATTTAAAGAATATTTGAATAAACAAAAAGATAGAATATATGTCATAAGTATAAAGACATAATTACTTCACAGATTAAAGTATAAATATTACTGTAAAAGTAAAAAGCCAAAGGGAATAAATTAAGAAAGTCATAAACTTAATAAAGTACTTTATAAGGTTTGTCAAATACAAAATAAAAACTGTAAAATCAGTATAATTCATATGTAGAAAAGTAACCAGGTAGAAGTTATAATTTTTAAAAATCCAATTTAATAATAGAATAAAGCAAGATGTCCAGAAAACAAGAGTAATAATTTTGATTTCAGAGAGAAAGAATTATGAAAACGATGATGATAAATTAGATTGCAAAAAGAAGATTCCTATTTTCTTCCATTGAATGTATGAATGAAAGATAAAATCATGCTCTCAAATTTCCAGTCATAAGTAGGATGGGGAATCTTGGGGCAGACCAACCAACATTACGTCTGAGAACAACTAGAAAATATGAATAAATTACAGAAATTATTTAGGTTAATAGGCACCAATCTAGAATTATATCCTTCTCCCAAAAATATATTTCCCCCTCCCCCCCAAAAAAAGAAAAGATGCCCCTCAACAATGGGAAAGGTAAATAGTGAGTAAATATAAATGAATATTGAGTATCTAAAATAATTATTTTAATATCTTGTCCTTTAAAATGTATGCAAACAGACATCATAAAACAAAAAGAGAAGAGGTAAATATGTTTAAAGGATCTAAAGTTCTGACAATATTAAGGGGTGGTAAAGTGAAATAATTTATTATATAGCAATAAGTTATACAGTAATAATTCAAGTCATATTTTAAATTAATCACTAAAAGTAAGAAAAGTAATAATTTATTAAAGGAAAAGCACAGAAATATATGATTAATTTAAATTAAACTGAGGAAGTAAAAGAAACAGTAATGTGATGAACCAACCATAGTAGCTGTAGCACTTCTCGTTAAGTAGAATATTAGTCCCAGGTTTCTGGGCAGGAAAGAGAGAGAGCTAGAGAGAGAGAAAGACAAAGTGAACCTTGCTACATGGCCCCAGTCATGCCATTGAAACCTCTAGGATTTATGAGTAATAAACCTTGTCTCTTTCAAGACAAGGTGGTTATTGCTGACAGTGTCTTGCAATCATAATAAGTACTGCAAGTACTAGTCCAGCTCACAACATTGGTCATTGGTTTCAAAAGGGGAATGCGGGCTCAGGTGAGTGCCCCCAGGCATATTATCTCTATCCATAGGATGAAGACATTTCCACACTGTGGGGAAAGGAGAAGGAACCCAGGTAGATCCTAACCAACCCCCCTCAATAGATGTCAAAGAGCTAAGTGTCCAGGGATGTCCAGGCAGCTAGATGGCTAGACTTCACAGGGCAGAGAACCAGAGAAGAGAGAACTGCTTACAGAAGAAAGTCTGGAGCTCTGCCAAGGATCCTTGTGGAGGATTCAGCAGCATACTAGTGCATACATTACAGGGGAACTTCCTGAATTGAGGAAAAGAACCATCCAAAAAGGTTAGGGAGACCTGTATTTGAAACTTTCAAGAGCCTCAGGATAGTGCCTGTTCCTGCCCATGCAACCTCATAATGCACAAGACATTGGGTAGAGCATTCAGAAGTGTCCTGCCTGCATGATGGAGATGATCATCACTGACGAAGTGGTGCTCTGGTTTGGTGACGATGCAAATAATTGGATATCTTATACCTTGCTGATGTTAGCAAATTATATCCACGTTGGAAAACTCTTTGGAATATCAACTAAGCTGAATATGTGCTTACTCTATGACTTAGCAATTTCATGTTTAGATTAATATCCAGAAGAAATGTGTACAAATGTTTACCACACAACATATATAAGAATTTTCATACCAGTGCTATTCATATTAACTGAAAACTGGAAATTACACAAACAAAAGAATGGATTTTTGTATTCATACACTGTATAATACTGAAATGAATAAATTAAAACTACCTACACCACATGGATGAATTTTACAAGTATATTATTGAGTGAAAGAAGCAATAGATTGCAAAATGTTTGTTATCATTTACATAAAGTTCCAACAGGCAAAATTATTTTATGATGTTTGAAGTCAAGGAAATCACTTTTTGACTTTTATCTCAATAAGTGTTCTGCTACCTCTTTTAGTGCTAGTTATATATGTGTGTGTGTGTATGTATACAGGAAGTCCCAGTAGCATCCTATAGAATCCTAGCTAATAATCACAATGTTGAAGAACTTAAAATGGCTCACAGAAGCCACACCTGATTCCCTTTCCTAGATAGGATCTTTGTATTTTTTTCTTTTTGATAAAACTCATCTTTCTCCAAATCACTGCATTAGAATTTATCACATCTTCAACTGCCTTCTGGACAGAAACATCTGTATATCAAAAATCACATGTAACTCAAGAAATTCCAGAAATTAACTCATACATGTATCTGCCAACAAGTTATCCCACTCATGTTCTATTCCAGCTACCATAAGATTTGAGAAACTTAAACTATAGAAAGAAGATTCTGTAAGATTTAAGTTGAAGGAAGAGACAAAGCTACATGCTAAGGAACTGGTGTTAATTGTAGCAATTCCTAGATCAGCCCTAAGAAGTTTTAAAATCAGTCAACAGTTCCCCTTTCTTTCTCCAAGGAGATCCAGCATCAACAATGATCTGTGTTCTCAGGCTAATTGCAAAAAACAATTCACTAAGGAAAATAAATACCTGTCCTGCTGGGTCATGAGTGGGAAGCAGAGCAAAATGTGAAGCAAGTCTCAAAGGCGGTAAAGAAAAATTAAAAAGGCAGTCCTTTCAAGTAGGAAAATATTTTAAACTACTTTATTTTCAGAGTAACGTATTTTCTCTTTAATTTTACAAATATTGATTCATCCAACTTACCTTTCTATAAAACTTCAGCTAGTTGATAACGCTTGACTTCTTTTCATGGAATCATCCTTGAGGCTCTTATTCAAAGATTTTGAGAGATGCAGATGAAATCATGAAGACTACCTATTATAGTAGAGTACTTCATTTATCTGTGAAGAAAGCAGGAGGATAGAGAGAACCAAGATAGGGGTAACCAAACAAATGATTTCAGAGGAAACTGATCTAATTCTCCAAGCAGATGAGATATTAAAAGCAAATTGTGTCATTGGTAGAGATTTGAGAGATGTATAGTGCTTCCAAAACCAAAAATGGTCTACAGAAAAAATGAACAATCTGAGAACAACAAACGAAATGAAATACATCATGGTTCAGTTTTTTTGTTATATGAATGTATGCATGAATAAATTAACAAGGGAGTGAATAATCTTAGCTTTATATCGACAGAAAGGATAAATCTATGTGAGTTGCTGAACTACCTGTCTGAAAGAGATTGTTTTCCTTCTTGTGATTCACTGATATTTGTATTCCTTTATCTGGAAAAGTGAACATAACCTTGAGTTCCACTTCTGTGTTTAGCTTTTCATCTTCCTTTTTATGTTCTATGCCTTGGAAGTGACCAGCAATTTTCATTTCAATGAAGTCCTTTTCAAATAACCTCCAATTTTATTTTTCCTGGTGGTGGCCTTTCTGGTTACTGTGTAACTTTGCTTTCACTATCTTTCTTACATAGTACATATTGTCTAACTATGAGAAAAATGTTCTTAAATTCCCTCTGATTCTGTAAGAAAAAAAGACAGCAATTATGCTCACTTTCCTTACTTCCAGGGCCTGGCCTAGCTCAATAAATTTCTCCATGGATATTTTTCAACCAAGTCTTCTCAATTCCCACCATGCAGTCTTATAATGCAGTCTTACCAGAGCCTTATTTCACAGTTGAACAGATAGTGGCCTTGTTCATGTGACATGTCTATAAAAACAAAGAGATTTTATTGTATAATTAGAACTTACAACTCAGATTTGGTTTGTAAGTCAGGGCTGATTTTTTTTCCCTCACACTAGGCAGTTCATGTTCTTAATAGTCAGATGAGAAAACAACTCAAGGAAGATAAGTTGGTTTGCTAAAATGTGTGCAACTGTAGTGGACCCTTAAATAACATGGGCTTTGGAGGGCTAACCCTCTGCTCAGTCGAAAATCCATGTATAACTTATAGTCAGCCCTCTGCATCCTTGGTTCCACATTCTTAGATGAAATCACCCTTGGATCCTGTAGTATGGTATTTACTATTGAAAAAAATCCATGTGTAATTGGACCCGTATAGTTCAAGCCCATGGTGTTCAAGGGTCAGCTGTAGTTTATGCTCAGTAAGGGGATAGGGCCTATTGAGAACACTCTAGATCATAAATGATCTATCCTATAAAATTAATAACCATCTACATCATCATTTCCAGTCTCCTTTTCACCCCATCACTCAAGTTCCATAAAGGTCAAAATAATTCATCTGGGAAGAGTAATGCTCAGGAAAATGTTGACCTTACATGCTTAAAACAAACAAACAAAAAACTGAAACAACTTGTAATAGTATCATTTTGTTAATCTCTTGCTATGCCAAATGGGTGAATTAATTATTTGGATTTTAAAAACATACCACTTATGCTTCCCCCAAAAAAGCACTAGTTAAATTTTTTTATTATATATTTATATTTTATTATTGACTTATCCTTTACACATTTAATATGTGACAGACACTATTTTAAGGATTATACATATATTAATTTATTTAATTCTCATAACCATCTTGTGATATAGGTTTTATTATTATCCTCAATGTACAAAAAGGAAACTGATACATGGACAAGTTAAGTAATCTCCATAGCTTACATTACCACTAAGTAAAAGAGCCAGGATTTGGAGCCAAGCTGTTTAGCTTCAAAATCCCTATTTTTAATAACTATGCTATGTTGCCTTTCAACTATGAATATCAAATATTTAAATGTAAAAAAAAAGGTGTTTCCAGGCTTTTAGCTTTCGTCACATATCTCTTGACATGATGAAATGCAAATAAGGAGTATATTCTGATCTCAATATCACCCTCCATACAATATTTTTTAACATTTTTTATTGATTTATAATCATTTTACAATGTTGTGTCAAATTCCAGTGTAGAGCACAATTTTTCAGTTATACATGAACATATATATATTCATTGTCACATTTTTTTCTCTGTGAGCTACCATAAGATCTTGTGTATATTTCCCTGTGCTATACAGTATAATCTTGTTTATCTATTCTACAATTTTGAAATTCCATCTATCCCTTCCCACCCTCCGCCCCCTTGGCAACCACAAGTTTGTATTCTATGTTTATGAGTCTATTTCTGTTTTGTATTTATGCTTTGTTTGTTTTTTTTGTTTTGTTTTGTTTTGCTTTTTAGATTCCACAAATGAGCAATCTCATATGGTATTTTTCTTTCTCTTTCTGGCTTACTTCACTTAGAATGACATTCTCGAGGAACATCCATGTTGCTGCAAATGGCATTATGTTGTCGGTTTTTATGGCTGAATAGTATTCCATTGTATAAATATACCACCTCTTCTTTATCCAGTCATCCGTTGATGGACATTTAGACTGTTTCCATGTCTTGGCTATTGTAAATAGAGCTGCTATGAACATTGGGGTGCAGGTGTCATTTTGAAGTAGGGTTCCTTCTGGATATATGCCCAGGAGCGGGATTCCTGGGTCACATGGTAAGTCTATTCCTAGTCTTTTGAGAAATCTCCATACCGTTTTCCACAGTGGCTGCACCAAACTGCATTCCCACTAGCAGTGTAGGAGAGTTCCCTTTTCTCTACAGCCTCTCCAGCATTTGTCATTTGTGGATTTTTGAATGATGGCCATTCTGACTGGCATGAGGTGATACCTCATTGTAGTTTTGATCTGCATTTCTCTGATAATTAGTGATACTGAGCATTTTTTCATGTGCCTATTGATCATTTGTATGTCTTCCTTGGATAATTGCTTGTTTAGGTCTTTTGCCCATTTTTGGATTGGGTTGTTTGTTTCTTTCTTATTAAGTCATATGAGCTGCTTATATATTCTGGAGAACAGGCCTTTGTTGGTTTCATTTGCAAAAATTGTCTCCCATTCCATAGGTTGTCCTTTTGTTTTACTTATGGTTTCTTTTGCTGTGCAGAAGCTTGTAGGTTTCATTAGGGCCCATTAGTTTATTCTTGCTTTTGTTTCTATTGCTTGAGTAGACTGTTCTAGGAGAACATTTTTGAGATGTATGTCAGATAATGTTTTGCTTATATTTTCTTCTAGGAGGTTTATTGTATCTTGTCTTATGTTTAAGTCTTTGATCCATTTTGAGTTGATTTTTGTGTATGGTGTAAGGGAGTGTTCTAGCTTCATTGCTTTACATGCTGCTGTCCAGTTTTCCCAACACCATTTGCTGATGAGACTGTCTTTATTCCATTGTATGTCCTTGCCTCCTTTGTCGAAGATTAGTTGACCAAAGGTTTGTGGGTTCATTTCTGGGCTCTCTATTCTGTTCCTTTGGTCCATATGTCTGTTTTTGTACCAATACCATGCTGTTTTGATTACTGTAGCTCTATAGAATTGTCTGAAGTCTGGGAGAGTTATTCCTCCAGCCTCTTTCTCTTCAGTAATGCTTTGGCAATTCTAGGTCTTTGATGGTTCCAAATAAGTTTTATTATGATTTGTTCTAGTTCTGTGAAATATGTCCTGAGTAATTTGATAGGGATTGCATTAAATCTGTAGATTGCCTTGGGCAGTGTGACCATTTTAACAATATTGATTCTTCCAATCCAAGAGCATGGGATAGCTTTCCATTTTTTAAAGTCTTCTTTAATTTCCTTCATCAGTGGTTTATAGTTTTCTGTGTATAATTCTTTCACCTCCTTGGTTAGATGTATTCCTAGGTATTTTATTACTTTGGGTGCTATTTTAAAGGGGATTGTTTCTTTACTTTCTTCTTCTGTTGATTCATCGTTAGTGTAAAGAAATGCAACTGATTTTTGAACGTTAATCTTGTAACCTGCTACCTTGCTGAATTCTTCGATCAGCTCTAGTAATTTTTGTGTGGACCTTTTAGGGTTTTCTATATATAGTAACATGTCATCAACATATAGTGACACTTTTACCTCTTCTTTTCGAATTTGGATCCCTTTTATTTCTCTCTCTTGCCTGATTGCTGTGGCTAGGACTTCCAAGACTATGTTGAATAGGAGTGTGACAGTGGGCATCCTTGTCTTGTCCCAGATTTCAGAGGGAAGCTTTTGAGTTTTTCACCATTGAGTACTATGCTGGCTATAGGTTTGTCATATATAGCTTTTCTTATGTTGAGATATGTTCCGTCTATATCCACTTTGGGGGGAGTTTTTATCATAAATGGGTATTGAATTTTATCAAATGCTTTTTCTGCATCTATTGAGATGATCGTGTGGTTTTTGTCCTTTTTCTTGTTGATGTGATGTATTACATTGATTGATTTGCGTATGTTGAACCACCCTTGTGTCCCTGGGATGAACCCTACTTGGTCATGATGTATAATGTTTTTTATGTGCTGTTGGATTCTATTTGCTAATATTTTGGTGAGGACTTTTACATCTATGTTCATCAGTGATATTGGCCTATAATTCTCTTTTTTGGTAGTGTCTTTGCCTGGTTTTGGTATCAGGATGATGGTAGCTTCATAGAATGAGTTTGGGAGTATTCCCTCCTTTTCAATCGTCTGGAAGAGTTTAAGAAGGACTAGTATGAGTTCTTCTTTATGTGCTTGGTAGAATTCCCTGGTGAAGCCATCTGGTCCTGGACTTTTATTTGTAGGAAGGTTTTTTATTGCTAATTCAATTTCATTTTTAATGTTTGTTCAAGTGGTCAGTTTCTTCTTTATTCAGTCTTGGTGGACTGCCTCCATACAATACTATAATGAAGATACAATTTGAAAAATTTAAAAAGAGCCCAATGCAATATAAATTATTGGGAATAAAACGGGAATTTTTTTTTCTATTATCAGTTCCATATCCTACTTCTAGAGAATGGAAAATAACTATCCACTGAATTAAAACCTTGAATTGGTATCTTCTGCATAAACATATTATGCTTAATACCTTCCTTGAGTAAAGGAG
The DNA here is from genome assembly GCF_048773025.1 of Camelus bactrianus. NCBI lineage: Eukaryota > Metazoa > Chordata > Mammalia > Artiodactyla > Camelidae > Camelus > Camelus bactrianus. The sequence continues at coordinate 43,915,574 of NC_133539.1, forward strand.
AGATGATGGATTTAACATTTTCTTGAGATATGTTTAACATTTTGGGGTGTCTCTAGACTAGAAAGGAGGATGTTTTTAGTTCTAAGATAGACAAGATGAAGTTTAAAAATATATACTATAAGCTTATATGTGGATGCAAAGACAGTTTTAAAAGGCAGGTGTACTCACCAGTTAGTAATCAAGAAATTCTTGCTGCTTGGCTGAAGGCACATTCCTAGCCCACTAGGACTTTACAGTTTGTTTGGAGAATCAAGGCTAATATATGTGAAAGGGTGGACATAATACTGAAGTACTTCTTTGTAGTGCTAGCAACTAGTGCAACAGGAGTCAAACGTATACACTTACACTCTTTTCATTCTTGTAAGTGAAGAATGGCACTTGGTCTTAAATGATGACTGGGATTAGAGCTTGTCAAATAGTGGAGAGAACCACAAATTTCTAGAAAGAACAATAAAGAAGGTATAGAGACATGCCTGTTAGGTAAAGAGCCAGAAAAAAAAAATCCTTTAGATTTATAGGCTACATATAGCCTCTGTCATATATTTTCCTTCTTTTCTTCTCTCAACCATATAAAAAATGTGGAAAAAAATGTTCTTTGCTGGAGGACTGTACATAAATAGTCAATAGATCAGATTTGGCCAGTGGACCGCAGTGTGCCAATCCCCAGTTTAGAATGACCATGTAGAATTCTGCCTAACTAGATTGAAATTTTAATATAGGACAATGACGAGAATGTGGGAAAGAAAAGATAAAGCTATATTATTAAGAATACCAAAAGCCAGAATAAAGGATTGGATTTGAATTCAACTTTATTCCCTAAGTATAAGGTGAAAGTACTTATATGCCAATTAATTTCACATATCTTTAGCATTAAACCAAATGTTCTTTGTATTTGATCCCAGGAAATCAAATGGAGCATGTTTAATTAAAAAGGAACATTAAGCCAGGTTTTGTTTCATCCCTTATGGGGTGGAGTCAGAACATTCTCTTTTTTAAATTTGTACTGCTTCTGAAGGTACACCTTTTAATGAAGTCCAATAATTGCTGATGTTGATGTGTTGACCTTGGATGTTCTGATGCACAAATTAAATGAAGACCATATGTGGTGGTTTTCTTTGGAGAAGATGTGTATTTTTGTACTTGTGAAATCAAAGGAACTGTTATTGAAACTCAAATCCTAAGTTTTATATTTGCTCACAGCTGGGGTTTCCCTCAGCCCTGGTAAATACACAGCACATGCTTAGTTATCAGAGTACCTTGGGAAAATTTCAGAGGTTTTAAACAGTTCCTGAATCTTCTCAGCATCTTTACTGTCCATACTTGTGAAATCCCAAAACAGTGGCTTGGGATCTAAACCATACTAGGAAGTATGACATATGAGCAAGAATATGTATAATGCATAATCTATATATTACACACGTGAAATGCTTTGTTATCATCTGGATGTTTCGTTGTGATAAATCAATTTCTTATAATGTATGTTGAAATAGTATGGAAATATACAGTGATGTAGAAAAGAGAAATATCTAAGAAGAAAATATTGATAATGAAACTTTTACAGGGGTGAGAACATGATTTTGATAATGATGACATGAGAAAAATATAACAGTGCAAACAGGATTGCCTAAAAATTAAGTGAAATGGAGTGATTGAAGATGTGTAGATGTTTCATAAACAAACAAAAATATATTTATGTACATATACATATATAACACACATATAAATTTGTATTTTTCAGTTGCATTCTGATTTGCTGTGGCTTCCATCATCAATCAAAATTTCAGGCTTTTGATTATTCAGCATACACATTTATTATGTTCACTTCTATCTGATGGAAAATTGAGAGAGTAAAGGGAAAGATCCCTATAGATCCCATTTTCAATTTTTCATTGTTGTGCAACTTATTTGTATTAATATAGGTGTACAATTAAAAAGTGAAAGACTTTTTGACAATATAGGAAAACAATTATTTTATTATTATTATTTCTTTTAGAACTCCAGTGAAAATTAACTAGTTGAATCAGCAACCCCTCTTCCATACCCATCAGGTACAAACATAAATCCAGTAAATATTAGAAAACAAAATAAAAACTAAACATAAATTTTGAAAAGGTAGAATCTGTGAATAAGTTTGACTCAACTTACCTGATATATAATATGTGTATATTTTATTCAAGATGCTTTTTAATTTAAAAAAAGTTATAAATTCATTATCTGTACAGTTCTCCATAATGTTTTTTATCTTCTACAAAAATCACTATGTTTTGACCAGTGGTTTGAGTTTATTACTTCTGATGGGAAAAATTGCCTTTCTAGAACAATTCTAGCAAACTCATCAAGCACGGCCATCACCTAAAGAGTTATGTCCTGATCTCTTCTTAATAGCATGAAGTTTATGTCATGTCATAGTAGTTAACATCATGAGATTTCATTTACCTCATATAGGTGTATGTATGAGCTTTAGAGGTGAATGGGCATGTTTAGCCATAGGGACGTTAAAATACAGTTAGCAAAGACTGACCAGGAAGTGAAAAGCAAGGTTATATTTGAAAGAATTTTTGTAGTGTTGTTCTTATTTTGAAGGTCTACTTATAATTATCTTTTGGTTTTTCTCTTGTTTCTAATTGTTGAAATATAAAAAAAAACAAGACATTTTCAAAATTTTGTTGCTATGGTGATTAATACATAGGGCTTTTGAAGAAATAAAACCCAGTCTACAAAAGAGAAATAAAAGACGAGAGGATTATAAAATTAAAAAAAAGAAAACACAAAAGAAAACAAACATTGTAATATTAAGAAGAAATTTAACCGAAGATTGGTGTTGTGGCATTTTGGGGATGAGGAAAACTTCTTCCCTTTAACTACCTGCCATTTTAGTGAGATGCTTGCTTTATCAACTGTTATACTTTCGATGAATATATTTTCAAATTGAAACCAAAATGCAATTTTGAACTTTTCAGAGCAAGACCTGCATATCACAGCAGGAGAGAGAGGAGAAGCTTAAGGTCAAAGGGGAAATTCCTTATGCTAGAACTTGTTTTTGCAAGTTACGCCAATATCCACAAAATCACCGTTGCTGACCCTAATGAAGAGGACACAATGAAATAAAAAATTTGGAACAGAACTTGACAGCTATCCATAATCTCATGTACAAACTACTATACAAAAAAAAGAAAAAAAAATTCTCCCCATCACACCATACACATATTATTATCTTAATGAAAAATAATATTTCTTAAAGTAATAATTACAAACTGGAATATATTTCCTTTATTAAATATTCAATGTCATTTAATTTTTTTTTACTGTTAATACACTTTGAAATAATTATCAGCAAAGCCACACATTAGTGTTATTTTAAAAAGGAAAGAAAAATCTATTAAAATTTAAGTATATGGCATGGATGCAGAAATTGGTATGTTTAACAGAGAGTACCAGGAAAGATCAAATACAGATATGTTTCATTGAATTTGAATAGAGTCAGTATTCAGTTTCATATACTACTCTATTTAAAGTAGTATTCGCACAATACAAATCATGATTGTCTTTAATAAGAGAAAGAACTCCGGAGTTTGTCACAGATGACTATAAATATTTCTTCCTAATCTTTCAAATTTTCAGGCCTGAGAGGAAAGAGAACTGTTGTAAAATGGAAACTAACTGCCTAAAGGAATTTGGATGAAAGACTGTTCCAGGAAGGGAGTTATCATCATAAATAACTATAGTATAAAATGAATAGTTGGAGTTGACAGGGAGGAACCTAGCAAAGTCTGTTTATTAAAATTCTTCTCTGTGTCCTATTGTTCCTTTATGGCCCGGCAAACATTAATTTACCAAACAGTTGCTCATTTTCATCTTCCTGTGAATTGCTTTCCTTCCCTTTGAAGTCCTAAACCTCATCCTCTTCTTTTTCTCTCAGATGGCATATGAGCTTCAATTGCCTAACTTGTCTTTGGGCCATATATTCTTACAACCCTCACCACATACATACATAATTAAACTTGATTTTCTCCTGCTAATCTGTCTCATGCCATTCTCCCACAGTTGGTGTAGTTGGCAGAATTAACTTCCTGGGTTGAACTGTGCTACCTCTGAGTCTGCTTGCAGCTGAAAGATCCTGGGACATCTGATAAGACCCACAAAAGGTAGGAATTCTTACCATGTTAGTCTTCCAGATCTCTGCCTTCAGTGTCTTTTGGAAGCAAGAATGGTAAGAGAACCCTTTTTCGCTTTTCTAAATTTATATTATCAGGAGAAAATACTTCTAGAGCTAATTTCTTGGGCTTATTAGCAACTCTGGCAAATTTGGTAGAGTACTCTTGGCTTTATTGATCCATTCTATTCCAGAGATGGTCATAGTTTTTCTTTGTCTCTGTTGTGCTATTTGTCTTGTTCTATGTCCTGAGAGCTTGGCTTTATGATCAGTGAGAATATTCTATCTGCTGTCCACAATCCAGAAAGTGCACTTACCAGTGTGCATTTGACCATCAGTTGAATAGGCTAGGATTCCAAGCAACTCTCGCCAGCTTGTCAGAAGCACAGTTAGCATAACCTGGGCTTGTGACTGGTATCTCTTTGTCCAGCCATGCCAGCTATCAGGGAAGTTTGTCATAGGGTTTTCAGCCCATAAGGTGCCTTTTTCGTCTCAAACTTTTTTGCTTTGTTAATGACATCATTCTTACTGCCTGTGCAATGAACTTCTTTGCTCTCATAGGCTGTTTTGGAGACTGAAACTTTTTCATCTTATGAGAGCTATATCTTTTTGCACTCTCTTTTGGAGATGCCTCTTGCATCCATGATTAAGCTATGAAAGGCTTATTGGTTTCAGTCACTATTAAGATCCTACTTAGCAATGGCCAGACAATGGATCCTTTGTATTAGAGAAACTTCTATATTGGTAAAGTTTTAGACAGCTCTCATTATAAACAGCTGTCTTATTGGTACCTATGGGAAAGAAGAAATTAAAAGGTGGATACAAAGAAATATAACAGCTAGCTTTAAGAACTCCCTTAAAAATAAAAACCTGTTTGGGAAACCTTATCAAATTTGTGGTCTCAGCTTCCTTTCATGGTTCTTAGAGATGCTAGTAAAAAACATTAGGTTAAATTAACAAGAGAATGGGAACAGGCTGAGAATCAAGGGACTCTTCCCAACAGGTGAAAATTTTTGAAGGATTATTAAGAAATAAGGTAAATAAAGCAAATATTGAAAGAGGTGGAATAAGAGAAATTGGAAAAGAAGAGTTGCAGGACTTCTCCCAGAGTGATTTAAATCTTTAGATGATTAGTAAGAAATGGAATTAGGAAGTAGTTTGGCCTGGAGGGTCACCCGGTTTCTATGCAGCATCGGGAAACAATGAGGGCCCCTGAGGGTATGCCTCCTATAGTCCAGTGCACCTGGCCTAGGACCCACTTACTCCCAGAAGGCACACTTCTGGGCCAGACAGAGGACACCACCAGCTCTGGGCATTTAAAATTAAAAAAGAAAAGAAAAGAAATGAATAAAACAAACATGATGGAGTTAAAACAAAGGTTCTGAATATAGCACTACCTATATATAGCTAGCTGGGCCAAAGTGTCCCCTGCTAGTCATTCTCCAACATTAAAGGGCCCCAAACCAGTCTGCTCTATTTATCCCATTTAGAGAATATTTTTTTTAAATCAAGAAGGTAAAAATTATGTGCAGTAAAATTCATATTTTATGATATGATAAGAAAAATTTAAACATAAAAAATTTTCTGTGCCTTTTGGCCTCCTCTTTCCCCACTTCTGTGCATTGTGTATCTGCATTTACCCATGGACCAAACCTCCCCTATTGGCAGAAATACCTGCTCAACCATAACCAGCAACATTCTCCAGTGTCAACAAGACAACTCCTTAAAAGATCACATTCCTTCTTGATCTTGCAAGGGATCACAATGATGCTTAGATATGAATTGTGTAAACTGTCAATAAAAATATGTCATTTAATATACAGCCCACTGTCTCAAAACTTACATAACTGTGCCTTGACTACTAACAAACAAAACAGTTCTCAGAGCATTCTGAGATGCTCTTCCAGGGTTATGATCCTCAAATTTGGCTCAAATAAAGTTTTTCATTTCTTTCTTAGGTAGACTGATTAATTTTTCATCAACAATTACAATGAGAAACCTGACTAGTAATTGCTTGGGGCAACAATTAGGGCAGTTAATCGAGTTAAAAATTGACAGAAGGGCCTGGGCCCCTTGATTTAACCCCTCTGGGGACCCAAGGTCTTTTGCATAAGAATGGGTAAAATGACCCTCCGAAGGGAGTGTGGAGAGGAGTAGTTTCCAGGACTTCTTGATGTGAGAACCTGAGCTTGGTACCAAAATCCATCGGTGAGGTACTGATGGACTAGATTGAAAAAAAAATGTAAAAGTATAAGGATTGATAGGATGTTTGAGCAGGTATTATGTGAAGAGGTTATGTCAGTGTTGCTCGAGTGTTTAATAGGAATGGATGTTATGTCTGGGAGTGCTTCCTCACCCAGAATTGTAAGACCAAGACATGTTGATGGGGTCCTAGTGAAGGCTATGGTTTGAGATATGAGTTGATGGAATGAGCTGAAAGTTTGTAGGAAAGTTGGTATATTTGAATGGGCTTTATGAAAAACTGTTTTTGTCTTGCAAATCTCTACAAAACCAAGAATGTAGCTCTAGAAGCAAAATAAAAGCTTACCTATCTTTACCATCCAAAACTTTTCCTACTATTCTCAAAATGCGTGTAGATATTGGGATGTGAGAACTGTACCTTTGTGATGTAGGTTGTCTACCTCCATCTTCTCTAGGACCTAAGAGACCTTCTTTGAAACGCAAAATTTAAGATGTTTCTCATCAGAGGAAGAAAGTGGGGTGGAATATTCAGAAATTGGACAAATGAGAAACCTTAAAAATCTTACCTACAAATATTAGTAAAAACTCGTTAGCCATCTGGAGAGATAATCTTAACTTTTCCAACTGCCAGAACTAAGCTTGGATCCAATGTTATTTTATAAACTAGTGAGTTTTGTACTACTGTACCCATCTTATGACTAAAAATTTTTTGGACAAAAGCTATAAGATCTCTATGTCTGTCTGTATGTTTGTGAGTCTGCATATGTATGGTGTGGATATGTAATTTTTTTCTTAACTTCTAGGTGGTATCATTAAAATTAATTTGTAAAAGAGCTCTATTTAATTGACTTAAACAAGTACTTATATAAAATTTCTCAAAGACAAAATAAACTAACCCTTTTTTTTTCAAGTTAGCAAAATATACACTATCTGTTAAATAAAAAATTGTTTAAGTGTGTTGGTTTAATTAAACTAGTTATGCTTTCAGAGTTATTGGTGGCAGATATTAATGCAGATATGCAGTTTTTATTCCACATGGGTTATTAATCAAATAAGTTCATGTTATCTCTGTTATAAAATTTGTCAGCAAATAAATAAATAAATAAAAGTAAAAAACCTGGAGATGATGGTTGACTTTGTCTAATGTCTCAAGAAGTTTTCATAGGTATTCTAAACATAATTGTTAAAAAAAAAAAAAAAGTAAATGGATGTAAATGAGATACAAGTTTCTAGGTAAACATGTTAAGTAGCCCCCCCAAATCTTTTTGCAAACCTGAAACCTTGCAGTTTTGATAAGTTTAATTAAATGATAGAAACTGAATGTATAGATCATTTCCAAATAAGATAAAATGCTGAAACATTAATTGCTGAATATAGGCTTATTTACTTTTGGTTTCTGATTACAGAGGAACTAAGGAAAAATTTGGGTCTATTTTTTTTTTTTAATAGACTTTATTCTTTCAGAGAAGTTTCAGGTTCACAACAGAATTGAGCAGAAAATACAGAGTTCCCACATAGCCCTCCCCACCCACACATATATACTCCCCTACCCTCAACATCCCTCATCAGCATGGGATATTTGGTACAATCGATGAACCAACATGGGCCCATTATTATCAACAAAAGTCCGTAGTTTACATTAGGGTTCACTCTTGATGTTGTACATTCTGTGATTTCAACAAATGCATAACAACATGTAGCCACCACTATAGTATCATACAGAATAATTTCATTGCCCTAAAAGTCCCTTGTGCTCCATCTATTCATTCCTCCCTCTCTCCCTCTCCCCAAACCCCTGGAAACCACAATCTTTTTATTGTTTCTGTAGCTGTGCCTTTTCCAGAATGTCATTGGGTTGGGATAATACTGTTTGTAGCCTTTTCAGACTTGCTTCTTTCATTTAGTAATATGTCTTTTAAGTTTCTTCCATGTCTTTCATGGCTTGATAGATCTTTTTTCTTCTTTTTCTTTTTTTTTTTCATTGCACATATACCTTTTAATTTACATATATGTACTGTTCATTGTTTCTAAGAACACTTTTAGCTTTTTAAACTTACATAGTTATCAAAGGAATAAAGCCAACCACAAAATAAGAATTAACTCAAAAAGATACACCCTGCTATTAACAGGGTCTACTAATAGACATATCTTTTGCTTTATTGAAAGATTGTACTGTGAAGTAGTGTATGTCTCTAAAAATTATAAAATGCATTTATAAATTTGCCAAGCCACAAAATACTGATGTAAGGCTGTTCGATTGTTTACTCCTTAGTTAAGGTTTCTAAGGATTAAGAATTCTAACTGATATATGTAATTAAAGCTACTAGAAATAATAAGGAAAACATCTTTGTCTGCAAGGAAAGTAAGATGTATTTTGGGGTAAGAAAGAAATGAGGAATGAGGATGCACTTTTCTTGAGGAAAGTGAAAGTGATTTCATCTTAAAATAAAGCTGATTATTTCAAGAATGGAATGGAATGAATGAATGAACGAATAAATAAACGAATACACTAATTTATTTCAAGATGAAGCATAAAAAGGGACAAACTAAAATTGGTGTAGAAAGCTGTAGAATGTTTTTTGAAAAAGAATCTTGAGAAAAAAATTTGTGTGTGAACAAGCTGTATTTGCCTTTAACATCTTCTATTGTCACTTTGGTCATATAGATAGCTACATATTGTTTCACAGTGATTTACAATACTATTTGTTTTAAAACCTTTTTATATTTATCACAAACTTCCTAAAAATTAAATTCTAAGTTAAGTCTTTCTGACCTGAAAATAACTTTGAGAATTTTCCAGTGGATCCCTGGAAAAACCCTCAAATTATTTGTTCTCTCTCCTTATAGAAGATATATATTAAATTAATTAGGTTTGTTTTGTATGTTAAATTACATGGGAAGCATTGTCAAATGAAAAAGAATATGAAAATGAATATATATGTTCATGTATTATGCTATACACCAGATTGACACAAAATTATAAACTGACTATACTTCAATAAAAATATATATATACAAAAAAGTGATGCTAAGCTTTCTTTATATTTATGTGGATACATGTTATTAATGTGTGTTTCATAAATTGTATGGAAGTATTAAAACTCTAAGTCCTTCTGTGTTAAAACTTGGAATTCTATTTTATTTTCAAATGCCATGTTACTGAAATAACCAAATTTCCTTGCCAATAGCATTATAATAAACTCTTACCAAACCTTTAACCATGACCTTTTTAAGTCTTTTTTCATTTATAAACAGATATGTCTTACTGTGATGCTTTTGCAAATATATTTCATCATCAGAGAGATTCATGGAAAGAACTCTGAAAATTACTCTAGAATATAGTTTTCTAATTAACTTTCATATCATTCCACTTAACTGGCTAAGAATTTATAGAACTCTAATGAAGAAACTGATTACTTCATAAAATTTCTAACAAAAGATCAAGATCAACAAGAATTAATTATAAGGAGCTGAATGAACTGATGAGGATGATTATTTTATAACTTTTGTTTTATTGCTATTTCTCTATTTTGCTTTTTCATATTTTAGGAAATATTTTTCTCTTTTCTCTTAACCTACTAACAATTTGGTAAGATATACCATTGTGAACAAAGAGTAAACATGTACTTTTTATTCCTATCTGATTCCTCTAGAACTCGAAAACTTCCAGTAAGTATTCTTACATTTTCATGGCAATATATTTATTTGCTTAAGTTCAGCAAAAAATCTGTTATCCTTATAACAGGGAAAAATTAGAAATATTAGTTATATCACCAAGATATTTGACTGGAATATCATATTTGGAAAGAGCCATGCATAGACTCAGATATGACCAGACAGCTTTAAGAAACTAAGGTTGGCTTCTTGGAGCCAATAAAATCCCTTGGAAGAAACAGCCTTGCATCTTGCTTATAGGGTTCTCAGAGGCCTTACCAGGTGAGTAAGGAAGGTCACTTCCTGGTAGGTACAGGAACTTCAATATATTTTGGGAACCTCAAGAAAAAAGGAGTTTACCCAAATAAGTATTACTGGTGAATCTGATGGCAAGTTCTTGGCCTGGCTTCCTGGCCATAAGGGACATTTGAATGTTCAGTCAAGATTCTTGATGAAAAGTTCCAGCACAGCAGGTTTAAAAGAGGCTAATTTATGGTCAATCTCTATTTTTTGCTGTACTCATGTAAATAATTGGAACAAGTTCAATGAAACTAAATTCATTTTGCAAACAAATTAGTCTTCAGTTGGTTATCTTTAGTAGAAATGAAGGTAGTTGTAGACAGAAAAATTGTTTCAGTAGCACACTTTTGTGGATATTAGATTTCAGTGCTGTTTTTTGTCTTTTAAGGTTTTGTTTTCTACCTGTAAAGTGTACTTCATCCTGAATTCTCCTACTTTCCTCCAGTATTTGGCTACAACTCTCTAAACTACTGTTTTTATTTTTTTCTCCCACGCTTTTGACTTGGATTCATTAAGAACTAAAACTGCCCTGTTTCCAAAGCTTTTATGCAAGCTAAAATTTTACAACTTTATATAAACTTCAGAAAAATCACCCCATAGCTCATTTATAAACAATCCTTATGACTGTTACTGTGTAGGCCACTTAGAATGATTACTAGGTACATTCAAACTGCAAACCAGGAATATCTGTCAGTCTGCCACCATCTGCCCTCACTCCATCTGATGATGCTTCAAGCCAGACATCTAAAAGTCTTCTCTACTGGCTGCCCTCAGAACTCAGAAACTGGGATTATGTTTTGCTTTAATCACTAAACATTGCTCTTATTTTGTTTCTGATGTGGTGTGGGTGTGTGTGTATGTTCTAACCTCTAAATGATATTACTAAAATTAATTTGTAAAAGTACTACCAGAACAGGATGAGAAGAAATTATCTGATGTAGACAGCTGACCCAAAAATCCAGATTTGGCCTGTATGCCAATTACTTTGATAATTGCTCACTTTGCTCAGGAACTAAATGTATTTCACAATGTTAAAGTAAATTCAATTGCTAGGTTTGTGATCAGTTACCTGTATCTAGTACTTCTGGATTACCTTGGTGGATTTCTCCACTCCAAGGATCCTGTTGGTTGACCCTTAGGAAATTTATTCTAGAAGAAAGAAATTATAGTCCTTTTCAGGCCACTAGTGATTTTATTTGGTGGGATGCCCTCACCTGGACAATTAATAATACCTGCTCTGACCCTGCCCATAAATGTTAATTTTTTTCTAAAGTTATTCAAGCTCAATCAGAGCAGCAAGCAAAATTTCAGCCAAAGAATATAATTTCCCACAATTATGGGATGAATTTATGTGGTTAACATCAGACTGTGGTCATTTAAGTTTAAAGGATCCCTTATGCTGGGAAAAATTAAATCATACTAAGAATAACCAGACTAATACTAGGAAATTGGGCTGGGTACCTTACAGATAATGCCAATATATAATTTTTATTAAAGACAAGGATTGGTACAGAATTGGTACACAGCTGCACCTAATGGAAGTTCTTAACTTAAATTCATACTTATGACCTTACTATACTGCTAATTATATTATTTGCATATTGTGTTTTACAAAATTATTGTTTCTTGCATTACCGAATGTGTGACTGAGCTTCTGATAAAATGATGATGTGGCAACTTGAAGCAGTTAACCAGATATATAGTTATATAGGAAATTTGTAATTATAATAGTGTAATTCTAGATATGAGAAGAAGCAATAAGAGGGAATATTTCCCTGGATCATAACAGATGAGTAAAATAGGTGGTCCAGAGAATTTTGGCTACTATTAGTAAGTCTAGCAATAGGACATTGAGTGGCCTTAACAACGAAATCCTCACCTGACCTAGGAATGAGCATTCCTAGCACCATAGAAAAAAATGGTTATAAAATGCCTCCCAAGCTATTGTGGAATCTATCATCATGAGGGAGCCCTGACAACTAAAACTGGTGCTTGCCATCTGCTTCTACAAGGATTAAGTCACAAGCCACTGCAATTGCTGTCCTTCAGCACACCCTAAAAGGAGTTCAGGGTGGAGGTCAGGAATGAGGTAGTCAGTTCTCTAAGATAAACTGGCAGAACAGACCTTCAGATAGTTAGATGTTTTCAGGAGAAGATTTTATGAGCCCAAATTCTTGAATTTCCTCATATCTAGAAACACACTAAAATCATTAGTGGTGACATCTTCTTTGGCCATTAAGGAGAGAGATGCATTTGAAAGCCAAAATGGAATAATTGTAGTTCAGACATCCAAGGTAAAACTAGGCAGCCATTGTAGACATAATTCCAGGCAAGTTTCTGTATTGCTGTGAACTTGAGTTTTCTGAGCTGTGTCAGACTTGGAACACCACCAGCCATTTTCAAAGCAGTGTCTGCTGGCAACTGGTAGCTGCAACCTTATGGTTTCAAGGTCTCCTCTTATAATTAAGTTTTTAGACAATAAGTTGCTTTAGATCAGATATTAACAGAAAAGAGAGACTTATGTGTAGTGGTCAATAGTTCCTATTATGTATATCTAAATGTCACATCAGAAGTTAAAATTAGACACCTGGCTACCTGGCTACAAGCCTCCCCAAAGTGCCGGGTCCAGATTGGGTTTCAGGTTTATTATCCTGACTCCCTCAAAGAATGAGATCTATTTTGTCAAGGTTTGGGTTGTTACTCCTACATCTAACTGGGTCTGTTGAACGAAAATGGCATACCAAGTGATTGATTCTTAATCATACTAGGCTCAGATCAAGGACTTGAAACTGGAATCTTTTCAACTTGATGTCCATTTCCCAAACTGTGGCAGGACTATGCCCTGTTTTAGCAGGAAGTAGCCAGAGTGGTCATCACCCCATTCCCTGAAAGATTTAGGAAAGGATCAAAATGTGAATGAAAAATACTACAAACTATATCAGTAAACAAATAATGCTGAAGCCATCAGGTCATCAGCCGCTGCCCCACCACCACCACCACCTGTGAGGACAAGCTTGCAGCCCAGCCTCCGCAGCCACTCACAATGGTGCCCTCTGAGGGGACTCAGAATAAGAAAGGACAAGATACTGGCCCTAGATGGCTAGATGCTTGTTAAAGGAATGAATTCAGTGAGCCATTTGCTTCCTCCCATGCATAGTAAAGCACTAAATTCTGTAACTTGCAATGCCTGGTTTTGTTTAGATAACAAGTAATCTTTTATTGTTCCAACTACCTGGTCTTTGTAGTAAAGCTCCTATATATCCTAGCTCCTCCCCTACCTCTTCGGAGCAGTCCCTCAGAGCAATCTGAGTGGCTGTCATCCCGGCTCGAGTCCTCCCGCCAGATAAAACATAACTCTTTAACTTTTAGGCTGTGCATTTATTTCAGCCGACAAAAATAAAGGAGGGATTGAAACAGAGTCCCTCTAAAACTGGCTTTCTCTGCTGAGTTTATGACCAACCCCCCTCTATCCAAAATTTTATTCCTTTTCTTGTTCAACAGCTGCTCTTCTCAACATTGAGGAGTATCAAAAGAAAAGGGGGGAAATGATACCAAGCAGGACCCTGTGGTGTCCTCCCTGGCACAAATCTTTCCATGTTCCCATTTTTTTGTTCGTAGGAAATAGGCTTCCTTTAGCCTCCTTGACCTTCCATGAGCTCCAGAGGGGAGATTCAAACAGCTGTTAATCTGGAAAGGGAGGGAATGCAGAGGTGGGGGAGGAACAGTCAAGAAACAATAGTGCAGCCTTAAGGCACAGTCCTGGTTCCTCCTTAAGGAATATACATAACAATGTCTCTAAGTTATTTTGAAGATACTAATGTGCCCTCAACCCCTGCCCATTGTTTGTGACTGAGCAGAATCTTCAGAGATTGGGGGGGGGGGGTGGCTCTTGGTCCACCAGATTGCTGGCATTCTGACTAAAAGCAACTTTCCTTTTTGTTACCAAGGATGTTGCCTCCAGGCAACATGCCCCTGCCCCTCCCTTGACTATAAACCAATTATTCTTATCTAAGTCTCAGGAGGTAATTGCAACCAGAAGAAATAAGAGATTAGAACAATGGAGCCCAAGATAGTGGAGGATTTGATTTCCAGTGAAACTTGAGCCTCATTATACACTCATAAAGTATTAGCATGCTAAATGACACACCCGTCAGCACCTTGACAGTTGACAGTTTCCATGACAACAATGAGAAAAGCCCATACAAGGTCTGAGAAGCCCATACGAGGACCCACTGGCTCTAGCACACTGGAATGAGGACATGATGTGAGAGCTTTTCTTCCCTTCTCCCTGCTCAAGCTCTTTCCTTCCTTTTCCTCTTTTGAGAAATAAAGCAGCTTTCACTCTGTTCCTCTGACTCAGCTATGAATTCTTTCTAGCTGGCAGGCAAGAACCCACCTTTTGTGAGATCCTTGTTCTAAGGGGGCATCTTCCATTCACTAACATTTCCATAGAAATGCCTCTTATCAAATACCTGATTGCTTGTACATTATGGACCTAACTTTGGCAGCCCACCTGCTTCACCACCATCTGAAAGGAGTTTCACTGAACTGACCTATTATCAGGACTAAGAGACTGGCTCAATGAGATATAAAGCAACCTATCAACTCAACTTCTGGACTGTGAAACTTCTTGGAGAAGTTTTAAAGATGGCACTGCAGTGAAGCAAAATTTGCCACCCTTAAAGTGTAATCTCTTAGTCATGGAGATTATTTCAATCTGAAAATAATCAAAGCTTGAAAGATTCAGGAAAAATCTGCCTTAAGGAATTTAGATAGCATGAAACTGTTCCAGGTAGGGAGCTATCACTATAGTATAATATGAACTAGATATGGTCACAAGGAGGAACTTAGCAAAGTCTCTTTGTTAAAATTCCTCACTATGTCCCATTGTTTCTTTATGGCCCTTCAAACATTTGTTTACCAGACATTTTCTCACAGGAAGGAAAATCATTCTTCTACTCTTCTAGGTTCTTCTGAGTGGTCTAAGAATTAGACAAATTAACAGGAGAAAAACAAGCAAAAGTTTAATCACATGGATATCTTCTATGTACATGGCAGAGACTCAGGAAAACTTAGTATTTCTCCAAAATGGCTAAAGCCCTTACCTTAAATACCATTTTTAAAATTTTGGAAATAATAGTTTGGAACTTGAAAGGGGATTAAGATAATTCACATGGAGATGGAAAGGCAAATGTTTGGTAAACAAGGGTTTGTTGTCCCAAGGAGAGACAATAGGACACAGGACTTTGGACTCCAGGCCCTGCTGAGTTCCCCTACCACACCTGGCCCATACTCTTTGTCAGTATCTCTGTTGGTAGTGCTCTTCCTGGACCAGGCTCTATATCTAAATTCTTTAGATAGCTGACAGAGAGGTAAAAAGAAAGTCTTCCTAAGTCTTTGGTTTCTTGAAAATAATCAGCTTAAAATAATCCTCATGCCAAAGAGACACATTTTGGGGTCGTTGCTGAGTCCAAACTCATTCTGCTCGCCACATGATAGGGCAATAAATTGGGAGACAAGGTGTTAGGGAAGGAATAGTGACTTTATTCAGAAAGCTAGCAGACCAAGAGGATGGCAGACTAATGTCTTGGAGAACCATTCTGCTCTAATCAGAATACAGGCTCCTTTTATGCAAAAAATAAGGGAGGTTGTGTGGTTGATTGCTGTAATGCTACAGGCATTCTTTGTTCTTGCAGCCATCCCCATGGGCTAGGTCATGGTGTCCCTGTAAACTTCCAACAAAACAAAGGATATTCTCTACTTCAGGGTGACAAATTTTGCTTTCCTACAATTTCCTTGATTAAACTAATTGGTTCAGATATTTTTTATATAATCCTTTTTATATACATAACACAATTTTAATGTACTTGATTACATAGGGGCTAGTCTTTGGCAATCCATTCTGAACTATGATAAAATTTTATGCCAGGCAAGTGATACATTTTATAGTTAGCAATTATTTGCTAAACATAATGGATCATTGGTATCTCTCACCAAGTAATACATATATATTTTTAATTATTGTCATTAGCATGGCCAGTGAAGTTTTCTTACCCAAAGTGAAAAGTAGAAATCTTCATTCTATTTTATTCTCTTATGGGTTTGAGAAAAAGATGATTAATATAGTGTTTAATTTCCAAATTATTTCTTGCTTAGTTACTTACATATTTCCTGACATTCCTTGTTAAATATGAAAAACATAAAGTAGGAATACATTTGTATTGACTGCAATATATCTTACAGCTTGGGTGGTACAAAAAATTTTTCGCCAATACTCAACAATTACTTATACTTGCCTCTTATCTCAATATGGAATATTTTAAAATCATAAATATTTCACAGTACCATTTCAGACATTTATCTATTTAATGTTTTGAATTGAATGCAGATAGATTTTTAATGTATTTTTCACAAGTGATTTGAATATTCTTTTTTAAATTAGTAGCTATATGTGGTTAAAACATTTAACTTATTGTAAATAAAAGGGCAAAAATTTTGTTTTGACATATATCTGTAATTTGGTCTTCAATAAAAAGTAATCTGTGAAAATTCAATAGGGCAGTTTTTATCACTTGGGGAGGCAAATGAGTAGAAAAATCATAGTTTAATGTCAGACAAATATGGATATTTCCTTTAATTTTGCTTATGGAAACCTGAGAGATCCCAGAACATGTTACTTAATATTTCTAATTCCTGAATCCTCACCTGTAGAATAGAAGTGATGGCACCTAGTCCACAGATTGTTTGACTGTTAAATGATGTTGTTACTGAACTCTGATTTGGCTGTCACTGCTTAAAAGTCAGTAGTTCAAGAGGTGTCTTGACCGAAATAAATGCACAACCTAAAAGTTGAGAGTTGTTTTACTTGGCAGGAGGACTCGAGCCGGGATGACAGCCACTCAGATTGCTCTGAGGGACTGCTCCGAAGAGGTAGGGGAGGAGCTAGGATATATAGGAGCTTTACTACAAAGACCAGGTAGTTGGAACAATAAAAGATTACTTGTTATCTAAACAAAACCAGGCATTGCAAGTTACAGAATTTAGTGCTTTACTATGCATGGGAGGAAGCAAATGGCTCACTGAATTCATTCCTTTAACAAGCATCTAGCCATCTAGGGCCAGTATCTTGTCCTTTCTTATTCTGAGTCCCCTCAGAGGGCACCATTGTGAGTGGCTGCGGAGGCTGGGCTGCAGGCTTGTCTTCACTGGGGGGTAGTGGCTGATGACTTGATGGCTTCAGCATTATTTGTTTACTGATATGATTTGCAGTATTTGTCATTCACAGGTGTCATTAGAAAGCAAAGGTGCTTTAATCAGTAAAGCTGATAATCTGGGGAAATGGTAGACTCATGTCCAGAGATTATCTCCAAAGATTCTACTCAGCCATGCCATGAGAGTTTTTAAAGGGAAAAATGGGGGAGAGGAGAATCTGAGTGAATCATTGAGGTAAGAGTTGTGTTCTGCATCATTCTCCATTGTGTGCAGACTGGCTGACCCTCTTTTCAGATGTTATCTTGCCCCTGTGATCTGCCTGCAGGATTGCTAAGAGGGTTGTCGAGGGTAGAGACCAAATCATTCTTTAGCTGCTTAATTCTTTATTCTTCTTTTTTATCTAGGAGAAGAATCAACAGGTTAAAGAAGGCATGGTGTGCATTTAAGAGAGTGTAAGTCAGGAGTTAATTTAAATTGCTTAATGATCTCATTCCAATAATTAGCATCTTTTAAAGTTAGAGGGAAAACAGAAATGGGTGAACAGGAAAGGGGCAAAAGAGCTGCTTTCAATTCCCCACTATCAAACATCATTCCATTTCTAAGGGATTAGGGGCAAAAATCCATCACCTGTACTCTCTTCATACTGACATAGGGTACCATATTCTCAGAGTGGAAGATGTTCACATGGGTCTGTAGCATCTCTCTGATGACAATTTTAGTTCCCCAGTTACATATACAGGCAGAGTAAGCTATAATTATTTTGATGTCCACTAAGATATAGATTATTATGAGCAATCCCATTCTTTTGAGGCCAGTTCTTGAAATTGTGCTAGCCATAGATTCAGTACTGCTCATGTTACAGTCTGGTCATGATATAGTTAGCTTTTTCCTCCAGGAGCCATTATAGTATCTGTCGAATAACTCAGGAATGTCTATCAGACACTGAGTCTGTGACTCTATTGTCCTAATCATTAACTGCTCAGTTTTATACTGGGGACAGGGCTGGGGCCACAGGGTTCTGCTTGGTTCCAATGTTACTTGTAAAGCAATTACCAGAGTTCTACAGTGTTAGTAAACACTAAATAGATAACAAATATTTACTTTAATTAGTTGGTGTGTTTCTTAGATGGAGTTCAGCGATTGTGTGGTTTGTGAGATAGCATGTCTAGCACCATTAGATTAAAGAGAATATGTTCCTACTTTGTACTAACTTACTGAAAATCATTTTGGCTTAATTTCACTACAATAGCACTTTGTCACCAATTTACTTTGAAGTATACTCTATATTACCATTAATCATTGCAGTTTTTATCTTATAGAAAGTACCCTTTTACTCGTATGTGCATTTATAACTCTTTGGTTTGTGCCTGGTATAAACATTTATTGAGGGAATGTATATGTGAGTCAGTGTGAGTTTGAGCCCTGAGTAGTGGACCACCAACTAAGCAGAAACTGAGAAGAGGTGGTATCTGGGATAAAACAGCAACTCATTTGGAAATAAGGAACTCATTTGGGATTGCTGTGTTTTGGGAAAAGGCAAGAGAGTAGTGCATAAAATAATGTAACCAAATTTATGTATAAAGCACCATTAAGTGACTGGAGCAAAAGAATAATGCCATTATTAAAGCAACAATAATTAAAGAAATGGAAGTAAATTATATTTCAGAAGCATTGTGTTCTTTAAGGAGAGCAAAGAGAGACAAAGGAATAGCTTTATGGAATCATACACTAAGGTGTGGGTAGAGAAAGGGAGTGAAAGACAAAGTAAGACACTAGATTGATTGGAAAGAGAAAAAGAAGGAAATGCAGTGTCACACAAGGCAAAAGAACTTATCAAAGAGAGACTGGTCAGCTCTCTGATATCAGACTTATAATTTCAGTAAGATAAGAAGTTAAGAGACAAGAAGAATTGGCAAGTAAAAAGTCATTGCTGACTCTATTGAGTCAATTCAGTGGAGTAATCCTGAGGGTGGAGGAAAACTGGGAAATAAGGAAAGGAGTAAGCACCCATTTTGTACCCATTAAAATACCCATTTAAAGTATGGTGGTGAATGCAAGGAGAAACTTCTCTAAGAGAGAATATGCATATTGATATACCAAGGGAGAAGGCAGATTTACTTATTGAAGTTAACTAGCATAGCATGGCTATAATGTAGAAAGAAGTTAGAGTACTTCTTGTGAATTTAATATTGAAAAGTCGCAAGGGCATGGCTTTGATAGGAGTTTTATGTAAGGGAAGAATAATGAGTAGTAATATTATTATATGCTGAATTAAGAGTAAATTATTCAGGTAATTCATAACAGAAAGATTTATAGTCTTTGAAACATTTGAAAGTGAAGAGAATCAGCATGGGATTTGGGTAATGAAAATGTGTATATTAAGAACTATTTAAGGATTGAAATATGAAGTAATTTGGAGTTGAATTTCAGGGTTTACAGGACATATTGAGAAATCTAGATGAAAATAGTAAAATCCTGGAAAAATTTCTGAATCTCTTATTTATAAAATATAAATAATAAACTTTACTATGTGAAATTATTGCCAGGATTTTATAAAATATGTTTGAGGTATCTATATTGATTTAATGATGCAGATTAAATAAACTAGACATGAGGGGAAGAAAATGTTTTGTTTCTTTGACACCAAGTGTGTGATACCTGTTTGTGATAATTCACTGGGAAATCTAGAATAAATAAATCAGAAGGAAAAGGGTAAAAAAAATGGAGGAAAAATAAGGTGTCATTGGGATATTGGATGTGGAATTAGTGCAAGTGAGAAAAATTTAAAAAAAGAAAAGAATTAGCAAGATTAGTGGCTGTTGTCATGAAGGGAAAGTCTAAACAAGATAATTTTTAGAAGAGAAAGTGTCTGATAATAAGACTTATCATATGGCTCTAATGAATAGTAAAGGTTGTTGTTACTGGACTGTCCAGATCCTAAAAGATACATGTTTGTGTGTGTGTGTGTGTGTGTGTGTGTGTGTATACACGTACATATATATACATATATATATATACACACACATCTGATCTGAAACAGTGTATACCAAAATGTTAATGGTGCTACAAGACTTGGTGGAGACAATATCTTTATAGTTGTTTTAAACCTGTAACTTTTTTTTACTACTAACAGTAAGTTCTATTATAATAATTTCTAAAATTTTTCTTTATAAGACTAAATACCAGGATTTCTGATGTTGCTTTAGTGTGTCCTAACCTATCTGTGAATCTGCAAATATTTTACTTTAAGACAACAAAATTTGTTGAATTCTATCTCATGCAATACAGAGGGAGGCACAAAGATTGATATTGTAGATATAGCACTTAAACAAATTACGTTCTAATAAGGAGAGGAACATGAAAATAACTATACCATAAACCAAACTGGAATTAGTGAAGCATATGAAAGAAAAAAGCTATTGTGCTGTGGTAATTGAGAAAGAACTACTTATTGTGACTTAGAGAAAGCTTCCTGCAGGAAGTAAAAGCACTGTGCCTTTCATTTTCATCATTTATTATTTCTGTCTTCTCTTTGCCCTCTTTTGGGATCCTCTCTCCATTTTAATTTCTCCCTTTGGAGTACAATCCTAAAAATATATCTTGTCATTGGAAGAATGTTTTTACATGTGACTTAGGGAGATTTCACTACCCTTTCCTATTTTCATCAGCCTTCAATTATGATTATGAGCAGGAAAAGCTAGTAGACTACAGTGGAACAAAATTTGCCACCCCAAAATGTGTCTCTTTGGCATGGGGATTATTTCCAGCTGAAAACAATCGAGGCCCAAAAGACTCAGGAAGGGCATTTGAATTTCCCCTTTAACTGCCTCAAAGAAATTAGATAAAGGACCTATTCCAGGATAGTTATGTATCACCAGAGATAACTTTGGTATGATATAAACTAAGTGTGGTAGTCAGGGAAGAACCTAGTAAAGTCTGTTTGTTAAAACTCCTCTCTGTGCCCCATTGTTTCTCTAAGGTACAGCAAACATTTGTTTACCAAACATTTGCATTTTCATCTCCATGTGAATTGTCTACTTCCCCTTTGAAGTCCTAAACCACTATGCCAAACATCATCTTGTGTCTTTAGCTGAAGATGATATTTAAGGTGAGGGCTTCAGTCATTTTTGTTACTCAGTTCTCCTGGGTCTCTCCCATGTATTTATATTATTAAAGTTTTGTTCAGTCTTCTTTTTTAATCTGTTTCACATCAGTTTAATTCTTAGACCAGCCAGAAGAACCTAGAAGGGTAGAAAAAATTTTTTCCTTTCTACAAGGCAATTCTACCCCACATTCCTTTTCCCTTTCTCAAATGTACTGTGTGTATTCTAATGATCAAGAACATTTCTGGGACTTGAAAAAATCAAGATGTGAAGACATTTAAAAGAGGAAGTTACGAAAAATCCATGAGAAGAGAAGTTTTAGTCATTGCCCTTTAATTTAAAGCCCTGAATTGAGTTTTATATGAGTTAGGAAAGAGATGAATCATCTATGAAAGAATAGCTAGAAACATAGTTTCAAAGGAGCCATTTAGCATGCTTAAAATCAGGACTCAGAGATGGACTAGAGCAATGTCCCCACTACATTCTTCCTCAACCAAAGGCCAAAGCACTCAACTATTGTAACAAGCTTACATACAAATTATCAACTGCTTACTTGCTTCTAGAGCATCATTGCCCTATAATTTGATTTAAGATATATATATATGTATGTATAAAATCCCTGTAAAGAAAACTACTCAAAGAAAAGTGAATGTTCTAAATACTTAATCACATAGAGTCTTGGACTAGATGTAAGTTTTTAAAAGCAAGACAACAGACCCAATATGGAGTCAGTTACACTAAGCCTAGCACCACCAAAACAAGACTTAATTACTGTTTGGCTCTTCCAAAAATGGAATCTTAAACCAGTCAATCAGGAGTCACCTGATCAGCACTAGGTGGATAATCTGTCTAATAGACCACTGCCATTCCCTGAGGGAAAGTAATTTTGCAATAACCAACCCACTATTTTGCCTAGTATAACTTCCTTGTTTCTACTCCCTTCTGCCTATAAAATTTGTTTCATTTTGTATAGCTCCTCAGAGCTCCTTTCTATCTGCTAGACTGGCTGCTAACCAATTTGAATTAATTTTTGCTCAAATAAACTCTTAAAAATTTTAATATGCTTCATTTTATCTTCTAACAAGTCAATGAGGCATGGAAGGAATTTTTTTCCAGGAATCTTTACTGTGCTTATATTGGTTTGTGTCTGTGCTGTGGTACAAATTTCTAATTCCTCTGAATGAAGAATACAAGACAGAAAAAAATAATTCCTGAGTGAAGAAGCAAAAGCAACAATAAAAGGAGAACATACCCTCTGAGAAGATTGTATCTGCTTATTACCTATAATAAGCATAGATAGAAAGACAAGGAGATCACCCATTAAAATATTCAGTACTATGTCATCAATGATATTCTCAATTAATTTTCCTCTTTTTCTTCATTAATAATATAATATGAGAGATAGGACTTTTATAGATGAAATCTTTTTTGTGTTTTGTGTATTTGATGGATAGGAGAATATGCCACCTTAAAATATGTCTCTTTGGCATAAGGACTATTTTAAGATGATTATTTTGAAAAGCAGCAGACTCAGGAGAAGCTCAGAAAACAGAGTAGCAGTTATCCTTTTGCAATATATATATATTTATGCTATATATATATATATATATATATTTATTTATAAATGAAAACTCCGTTTGTAGTGATGTCTCCCTTTCTGTACCAGAAAGAGACAGATGCTCCACCAGGAACTCTTATCATAGTGGAGAAAGCACAGCCCTAAATCTGCCTTAAAGATCTTACCCTTATTTTCCTTGTTTTATATGGTAACATCACATAACTGCACCCCCAACACACACATCTTCCTTTTGTCTTTAGCCAAAGATGATATTTAAGGTAGTGGCTTCAGACATCTGGGAAAGTTATTCATTTTCCCTGGGTATCTTCCATGTATAGATATAGTATACACATTAATTCTGTTTGTTTTTTCCTTGTTAACCTGTCTTCTATTAGAGGGTCATAACCAAGAACGCAAAGGATAGGGGGGAAATTATTTTTTCTCTCCTCTGTATTTTACTACTGCTTTACTTTCTAATTCTGTAGGAGATGGGAAATTGGTTTGTAACAAAGCACTTTTTCAATAATTCTAAAATTACAGGATTATACTTCTAGTATATTCAACTTGTATATTGTTATTTTAATCTCAATGTAATGTTTTATATTATCAAAATTAGAAATCTTTTTTATATTCTTTCTTGTGTAGAGATTTAAAAATGAACAAATAGAAATGACTGACATTTTTGTCCTGCTTATGTATACTTTGGTTGGAGTTGTCATTGACTTACCAAGATTTAAGGAACATGGAAGAATGAATATTAAACCTGTTTCAAGCTTGAATTTTTTTCTATCAGTGGCTTTTTAATGATCTCATCCATGTGGTTTAAAATATTGAAATGATCTAACTCAGAAGGTAATTGCATACCAATTCATTTATTTCAAGAATAGCTTTTTAAATTGATCTTGGCACTAATAATTTAACCATAACAAGAGATTTCTCTGGTAAAATGAAGAGATTGTATGATCTCGGAGGTGGCTACATTAATATATACTTCAACAATTTTCTCTGGAAATATCTTTTTTTTTTTTTCCTCAATAAAGGGGCTTCAAAAAAATCAATGAAGAAGCAACTCTCTTAAAAGAGACTGATCTCTTTAGAACTAATATCAATAAAGCCTTGAGACAAGTATTACTAGAAAGATTGACTTGTTGTTGTTTGCTGGTTCTTTTGGAAGTAATACTTTGATCTAGATTAAAAGATTTGCTGTGATTTTGATATAGTTGTAGATGCTACATCACAAAATGGAACCTTAGCTATATAGTATTAAGCTTTAACTCATATTTTATATTAACCAATTTCCAATAATAAATACTACAAATAAATATTGGATCTCTGATATAGTTTAATTATTCTTCTGGCCACAATGCAGTAACCAATAAGGAGCTGTCACTCTCACAGTAAATTAGAGAGACAGATAAAATATATGAGGCGCCCAGTGTTCGTACATTGTACAACTGTCAGCACAAAGCTATGATCTCTTTTAGCAGAAAAATGTGTAAAATTAATAAACAGAAATTTCAATTAAATGGAGTCAGAAGACCAGAAGGGGAAGCTCTTAGGCCCTGTGATGACGGCAGAGCCCAGCAGGAAGAAGAAAGACTCCTCTTCTTTCCTAGCAAGGATTCACCTAATAAAAAGCCATGGACTCTGTTTACTAAAGCCCTCAACTTCCTTTTCCCACTTGTAAAAGTATTCTCTTTCCCTTGCCATGCAGAGACTTGCAAATGGCTTGCCATATTTGCTGACCCCAAGTTGCAATTCTCTTCTGATCCCAAATAAACCCATCTTTTGTGGGTAAATACCTGTCAGTCTGTTGTTTCTGGACAACACATGCAAGATGAGATTTAGGCTTACCCTGGCTTCTGCCTGGAATTCCAATTAGAATGAGGTGTGAGGAAGTTGACTCCAAGTAGAACATAGAAATCTCATAAGCAGAAGATGCAGGAACTAGAGTGTGGGCCTGCTGTGGCAGTAGGAATTCAAAAGACAGAGTATCAAAGAGAAGGAAGCTCACGAAGAAGAAATACCCAAATGTAATACTGTCACATTAAATCTTTGGACAAATATTAAGCTGTGCTTGTACTGGCCAAGATTCTACAGGCCTGGCAGGACACAGTAGCTGTTGATCTCTGAGTTGGATGGAGGCATCATATATGTGTGAAAGACGGAGGACTTGTATGTAGCTAGATAAAAGAAGTCTCATTGCGCATCCAGGACCATCAGTTTACGTGCTAGAAAGTCATCCTTTATGCAAAGTGCTAGTCCAGCTTTATATATTTTATATCTGCCTTGTGATAGCTTAAAAAAATCTTTTTGTAAAGATAAATCTGATACATGAGTTAAGGAACTTGCTGTGAGCAAAAACACAACATATTTTGAGAAGACTCAAATATCCACAATATCCAGCATACAATTAAAAATTAGTTAAAAAAAAATTCTGGGTTCACATATAAGGAGCTTGGAGGTCACCACTCCCTCCTAACAAGTGAAAAACTTAACAGACTGAAAAAACAGTGACTCTTTCTGTGTCCTTAGGAGAGGAGAATACACAGGGCAAACTGCTGGCACCAATACTTGAGAGACAGATGGACAGGTGAAAACTGGGAGTCACAGTTCACTGAAGCAGAGACACATGAGTGGAAACCTCTGCAGGAACCAACACCAGGGTAGGGAATCCAGAATGCTAGTTGACAAATAACTAGAGGCTTAACGTGGAAAAGTCTGAGTTAATTCTGCTGAGGTATTATTAGAGCCTAAATGACCTGGGAGAAGATAAATATTCAACTCATGATATATTTTTTTAAAAAATACACTTCAGCATATCATTTTCAAATTACAGAAAATCAAAAATAAAATAAAAATCACGGAAGAAGCCATAGTAAAAAACACCTCACTTCTAGAAGAACAAATAAAATACACTTGACTTTTCCTCAGAAACTATGCAAGCAAGAAGAGAGTAGAGTGAAATATTTAAAGTACTGAGGGAGAAAAACCACCAACCAAGATTTCTGTACCTTGAAAATATCCTTTAAAAATGAAGGAGAAATACTTTCTCAGACAAAAACTGAGGGCATTTATTGCCAGTAGACCAACTTTTCAAAAATATTAAAAGGAGTTCTTTAGAAATAAGGAAATTAATATAGGTCAGAAACTCACGTCCACACACACACACACACACACACATAAAAAAGCATTAGAAAGAAATAAGTGAAGGTAAAATCAAAACTTTTATTTTTCTTACTCTTAATTGATTTAACAGATGATAGTTCAAAGTAGTAATGGCAACAATGTATTCAAATGTGTACACTTAGATATGTGTCACATATATGTGCATATATATGTTCATATATATGTAGAAACATACAGAATATGCTTAATATGAGTGAAATGAATGACCACAATGATAATAGGAACAAGAGGGAGGAATTTTCACTAAAAAAAGAAAAGAGAGAACATTAATGAACTCATTTACAAAACAGAAACAGACTCGCAGACATAGTAAATAATCTTATGATTACCAAGGGGAAGGAAAATGGAAAGGGAAGGGAGAAATTTGGGAGTTTGAGATTTGCAAATGTTAACCGCTATATATAAAAATAGATAGAAAGTAAATGTCTTCTATATAGCACAGGGAACTATATTTAAAAACTTATAATAACCCTTAATGGAAAAGAATATGAATATATATAAATATATATGCATGACTGGGACATTATGCTACACACCAGAAATTGACACATTATAACTGACTATACTTCAATTTAAAAAAATTAAAAAAAAAATTCCCCAATAAAATTTGTATTTGTGTGTTCAGCAAAACCAGTGCTTAGAAGGATATTTATAGTTTTGAGTGAATATACTAAAAAGAAGAAAGATCTATAACCAATCATGTAAGTTTCCACCTTAAGAAACTAGAAAAAGAAGAGCAAATTAAATACAAAGTAAGCAGAAGAGAATAAGTAATAATAGAGCATAAATTGATGGAATTGAAAACAAAAAAATAAGAAGGTTTCAGGACACAAGGTTAATATGCAAATATCAATTGTTATCCTATATATCAACAATGAACAAGTTGATTTTGAAATTAAAAACACAATACTATTTACATTAGTAACCCCCAAAATGAAATACTTAGGTATAAATCTAATAAATATATATAAGAAATCTTTGAGGAAAACTTCAAAACTCTGATGAATGAACTCAAAGAACTAACTAAATGGAAAGATGTTTCATGCTCATGGATAGGAAGATTCAATAATGTCAAAATATCAATTTTTCCCAGCTTGATCTGTAGCAACCCCAATCAAAATCCCAGCAAGTTGTTTTATGAATATTGACAAAAGAATCTAGACATAATCTTACACAATTCACAAAAAATTAATTCAAAATGAATCACAGATCTAAATGTAAATGCAAAACTGTAAAACTCTTAGAAGATAACATAGGTGAAAAATCTCGATGACTTTGAGTATCATGATGCCTTTTTAGATAAAACACTGAAGGCATGATCCATGAAATAAATAATTGATAAGCTGGACTTAATTAAAATTAAAAACTTCTGCTCTGCAAAAGACAATGTCAAAAGAATGAAAAGATAAGCCACAGATTGGAGAAAATATTTGCAAATGACAAATAAAGAACTGTTATCCAAATTATACAAAGAACTCTTAAAACTCTACAACAAGGAAACAGATGACTCCACTGAAATAGGGGTCAAAGTCCTCAACAGATACCTCACCAAAGAAGATATACAAATGGCAAATAGCCACATGAACTGTTGCTCTACATCATATTTCATCAAGGAATTGCAGATTAGAATAACAATTAGATACTACTACACACCTAACAGAATGACCAAAATCCAGAATATTGAAAACACCAAATCCTGGTGAGGATATGGAGCAAAAGAATTCATTCATTGCTGGTGGGAGTAAAAGTTAGAGATACTTTGGAAGACATTTAGTGTTTTTGTTTTGTTTTGTTTTAAATCAAACACACTCTTACCATATGATACAGCAGTCATCCTCCTTGATGTTTACCCAAAAGAGCTGAAAACTTATGTTCACACTAAAGCCTATGTAAAATGTTTATAGCAGCTTTATTCATAAATGCCAAAACATGGAAGTAACTGACATGTACTTCAGTATGTAAATGGGTGAATAAACTGGGTTAAAAAAAAAAAAGTCAATTAAAAGACATGGAGAAATCTTCAATCTAAGTGGAAGGAGCCAACACGAAAAGGTTACATACTGTATGATTCCAACTACATGACATTCCTAAAAAGGCAAAACTAAGGAAATAGTAAAAAGATTATTGATTCCCAGTGGTTGGATGGAAGAAGGATGAATTGACGGAACACAGAGGAATTTTAGGCCAGTGAAAATACTCTGTATGATAGTATAATGCTGGAAATACGTCATTAAACCTATGTTCCAGCCCTTAGTATGTACAACTTCAAGAGTAAACTCTAAACTATGGACTTTGGGTGATTATGATGTGTCATTGTAGGTTCATCAGTTGTAACAAGTATACCAATCTGGTGGGGGTTGTTGATAAAGGAGGAATGTGGTGCATGTGTGGTGGCAGGGGGCATATGCAAAATCTCTGTGCCTTTCTCTTAATTGTGCTGTGAATACTTAACTGCCCTAAAAAAGTAAAGTATTTTTAAAAATAGTAGATGTGATAAGTGGAAATTAAGACTTATAAGAAGGGAAATAGAGTCAAAAGAAACAACACTGAGGTAAAGCAGAATTTGGAATTGAGATAAGTAGGTAAGACCCTTAAAGAAATTATTTTACATATACTCAATGGCTTAATAAACAAATTAAGTGTATGAAATGGAAACTGTAGCAAGGTTAAAGACTAGAAAACTCAATATTGTTAATATATCAGTTCTCACCAAATTAATTTATGGAACCAAGGCAATCCCAATATAATTCCAATATGCTTTTTAAAAACATGTAAATTGCAAAATAGACTTAAACTGTAGATGATAATGCAAAAAAATCTAGAGTAGT
This sequence comes from Camelus bactrianus, assembly GCF_048773025.1. NCBI lineage: Eukaryota > Metazoa > Chordata > Mammalia > Artiodactyla > Camelidae > Camelus > Camelus bactrianus. The sequence goes on from NC_133539.1 coordinate 43,944,773, forward strand.
AAAAACAATCTTGAATAGGGAGAACAAAGTTGAAGGATTGTATAATTAACTTCAAAACACTCTACAACCCTACAGAAATCTAGACAGTGTGGAGTTGGTAATAAATAAAACCATTTTTGTATAATCATTTAGTTTTGAATACAGTGCCAAAGAGAGTCAATAGGGAAAGAAAATTATCAGTTAATAATAGCCAGTTGTTAATTTAAAAAAATTAACAAATGTTAAATTTAGCCATTTAACAAAAGGTGTTAGAAAACTCAGATATCCTTATGTAAAAAATGAACTTTAACTCCTACCTCACACTCATAAAAATCAATTTAAATTTGGCCCTATACCTAAAAGTAGTATCTAAAACAATAAAACAGCAAACATTAGAAATATTCTTCATGATCTGGGAGTGGCAAATATATCTTAGAACACAGAAAAAAATATCCTATTAAAAGATGGTAAGTTAGACTTTGTCAAAATTGTAATAATTTACTTGTCAATCAACACTATTTACAAATGAAAATCTAAAGCATGGATTGGCTGAGATGATATTGCAAACCATAAATTTGGTAAAGGATTTATCTCCAGAATAATATTAGAATAATTTTAAATGATATTAAAAATCATGACTCTATTTTGATGTGAATAAATAAATGAAATAAAATGTTAAAGAAGTGGCTAATAAATTTAGGACTGACAGAGTTAGAAAATTATCACCAGTTGCTAAAACTTTTCCACTTAGTACTTTTTTATTACAAACGCAAAAATAGTAAATTTATAATACAGAAACCTTGGGATATCAGCATACCCAAGTGATTAGATGAGACTTCATCAATACTGAGACAAATACTGATTTGTCTCAATTGTGTGTCTCTTTATGACACTGAGAATGATACATCTTTTTAGCAAACATCATCCAAACAACGAGAGACATTCTTCAAAATAACTGGCCTAAAAATTTTAATCTTAAGAAGCAAAGAAAAGCTCAAGATCTCTTTCAGATGAAAGGAAGCTGAAAGTACACGGCAACTAAATGTAATGTGTGATCTTGGATTAGATCTTCGATCAAATGTGGAAAACAAATAGCTATAAAGTATATCTCTGACAATTGAGGAAATTAAAATATGGACAGTGGATTAGATAATATATTATATGAAGGTTAAATTTCCTGATTTTGATAACTATACTGTTGCTATGTAACAGAATACCCATGTTCTGTAAAAAGGAATAGTCTCCAAATTATTCTCAAATGTTTCAGAAAAAAAAAAGCGTATAAATGTATGCAGGCAAACACATACATGAGAGGGAGAAACAGAGCAAGAGAATGGGAGAAAGAGTGAATGAGAGAGAAAAAGAGAGACAGAGAGATATTAGAGTAAATAATGCAAGACGTAAATAAGAGGTAGATCTAGATAATGATATTCAAGTGTTTCTTGTACTATTCTTGCAGCTTTTCTGTAAATTTTATACTAAATCATATTATATATTATTTTATATTAAATTTAAATATATCAAGATTAAAATTGCCAAACTATCAGGTAAACAAAATCATTGAAAATGAGAATTAATGAAACACTGACAAAAAAGAAAATGGGAAAAATTTGCATCATCACTTGTCAAAGTAAATTTCAGAGACTTAGAGTTAATAGGGATCCCGTACTAATCCTCTAGTTTCTAGCATAGGGAACTGAGGGATTAAATAAGTAATTCAGAGTACAAAGCTAGGTAGTTGCACAGCGAGGCTTATGTTCCAGATCTTTTTACACTCAGCCCATTATCCTTTCCCCATTAAACATATTGTTTCTCCTCACAAATTAAGGCATATGCAGTAATCAATTGTCTCTTCACATGCAAATGGAGAGGCATCCTGTGAAATGCAGAGCAGCCAACAGTCATCTGCAATTTTATCATATTTTTCATAGTGACAGGTGAAAATACGAAATTCAGAGAGGAGCACTGGTGAGAGATTATTTTTAATGTTATTATATTGATCTCCATTAATTTTACATGATCTCCTAAAAGAGGTTTATTCTTTCTAAAATAAAGCTTATTTTGGTATAACAGAATTATCTGTTCTTTGACACTACATGGCAAAATTTCACTTTTCTTAGATATACATGAATATTTCCTCAATATTAGAACTAAGCAAAGGCTTAAAATATACATTAAAATAAGGGAGATATTAGGTATAGAAAATGTCTTTGTTCACTTTAACACAAATCACATAATGCATTTTGTGGACTATAACACAATACAAATAGTCATGTTTCCCACTTTGTTTTACTCCTGCATTTTATTTTAATTGAATAACGTCTAAAAAATAGTTCTGAAGTTTAGACCTTTAATAAACTTACAATAGTCTCTCTACTTTGTGCAATTGAGTGGACTGAAGATTTAAAGCTTAAACTTGAATGAAAATGAAAACACAAACTCTACATATTGCATTACATGCTGGTATTTTATAGTATGTATACTTGTTTATTAAAAGAATAAAACAGTCACTCTCCCAAGTGCAGAAAGTAGAAAAAAATTATAATTCAATTTAGAAGTTGTTATTTTTTATTTTAGTTGAGGTTTTAAAATCCACTAAATAAAATATTACTAGGAATATTACTCAATTTTAATGTGAGTATAAAAATTATGGAATATAAATAATAAAGACTAAAACTGTGTTGAATTATTACCTTTTTAAAATGTTATATATATTTTCATAATCTGTATCTTCCTAATTGTCCCTTTTCAAAATTCTTATTATTTTCTACCAAGAATCGTCTTAATATTTTATATCCCCTTTGGTCTGGGTTTCTGTTGCTAATATTCATTTGTATTTTCTTTTTGTCTTGATAAGCCTTGCAAAATCATGTCTATATTAATCTTTCTGTAGTTTTTTTTTATTAAGGAGCTTTTTGTTCTTCGGTTCTATTAATTCTTCAATTTATGATTGTTAATTCTTTCCTAACATTTATTTTATGTTTTTTTAAAACTTAATACATCATTTTCTTAATTTGAAAATAATTTTGTTTTCTTAATTATAATTATGGTTATTACAAAAAGCTACCTATGAGTATCATTTGACTTCTGAAAAGTTTGGGTTATAATTTTTCATTGCTTATTTCAAAATAATCTGTTATTTCAGCTTCAATGTTCTTTTTTGCTTAAGTTCTTTTTATATACGTGATTCAAAAAAAACTTCAAAGTTAAAAAATAACAAAAAGAAAAACAAAATACTGCTCATTTAAAATTTTTAACTTCCAATTTAATTACAAAATATTCAGAAAATATTGCCTATACACAGTTTCTTATTTGGGGAAATTTTTTTGTATTTCTCTTCCTAAATTCACAGTCTTTTTAAGTAAATATTTCAGAAATACTTGAAGATCAAATACTTCTGCTTTTTTTTAAATAAAAGCAATGATCACTTTTATTAATTATCCTCTATAAATATCTTGTAGCTTTATTTAATCTTTATATAGATAATATAATGAGCACTACAGACAGGTATTGTGTCCTGAAAATAATTGCAAGTTTGTCAGTTCTCTCAGTTTTGCTTAATTTTCTCACTACATAAAATTCATTAATGTTTTATTTTCTTTGTGGATTGTAATTTTTATGAATACAAAATATCTCCCCTTTTCACATTTCATAAACTTTACTCTAAGTTTATATTTTTCCAAATTTCATTAATGTTACCAAGCTATCTTTCTTTCTAAACATCTTGGTAATGTCTGTATTTTCAGCCATGTACTATTTGTTGTTGATGCTTCCTTTGTAAATTCATAGCTTCATATTTTAATACAAACTGAGAAAATCTGTGTCTTTTCTTAGAGAAATATTTCTCATTCCACTTATTGTAAGGATTGATTTTTTTGTTAACCTTATTTGGGACATAGTGTTTCATGTAGGGAAAGGTGAAACGTAGTTAATTTTTATAAATTACTTCTTTATTTAGCTCTTTCTTAATTGACAACAGACATATCTACTTTCTCTTTAGTAGTGTGAAAACTGTATATTTGTCATTATTCAAATGGTTATGTCAAAATATTTTTGTAATATATTTAATTCATATTATATATCTATAGTTATATATCAGATATATTTATATTAATTTATACTTTTATTTATATATTCACTAAGACATATATGTAAGTGTGTGTGTGTGTGTGTATATATATATATATATATATATATGTGTATATATATATATAAAGTTCCCACACCTTAGCCCATTAATTAATATCCCTAAGATGCTTTTATGGTAGTTACTTTCCCTGATCACCTCCAAAATTTTGTTGAAATGACCTGCAATTTTAATCACAGTTGATAAAACTGTTTTATTTTATTGCTCTATGTTTGGGGGAAATAATTCTTGCCATTTATTTTAAACTTTACAGTTATATTATCCGTTATGTTTAAACTTAAAGTTTTAAGTAATAATAGTTTCTCACTCAAAATGTTTATCTAACCAACTTGATGTTCTGAATTAAATTCATTTGTCAGTTTGTTTGCTTGATTATCTTGTTTGTTTATTTTTCTTCAAGAAATTATTCCTTAGTAGTTTTATGATAATTGAATTATTATGAGTCTATGACTGATCTTCACAAGTCTAAAAATATGATTGGTAGGGATTGTTAGGTTTAAAATAATTTATTTTATTTTATTTTTTAAATATTTAATTTATTACTGTATTTTTTTGTTTGTTTGTGGGGAGGAGGTAATTGGGTTTATTTATTTTTTTAGAGGAGGTGCTGGGGATTGAACCCAGGGCCTTGTGCATGCTAAGCATGCACTCTACCACTTAAGGTATATCCTCCCCCCTAAAATAATTTATTTTAAAAATAATCATACCCTTATGTTTTGTTATGGTTGATTTGTGTCATAAAGCATTGAATTCAACTTTAATAGGCTTATAACAATGTTCTCTACCTAGACATTTGATTCCTCCTTTGCTCAGACTAAGTAGATCAAATTCAAAGATCTGAGCTCTTAAGGATGGGATAATTTAGAGATAAACCTAAAGAAATACATTCAGTGACAGAATCAAATTATTATAGTGATAGGAAGACAATGATGCAGTGATAGTGAGCATCCATCATAGTATTGTGCAGATATTCTAACTACTATTATGACTTGGGAAGATCTCTCCCAACAAGTTAATAATCTCTCCCCATTGCCCCATGATTCCATCTATGTATTTTATCAGATATGGGACTTGAGCAACAGAAGGTAAATTAAAAAAAAAAAAAAAATCTAAGGCAAAGTTTGTGTTACCATATTGCTTATGACATTCCATTTCTTGGGATTACACTATTCTACATCTTTTCACATGCCCTTTTTCAGGTCAACACATCTACAGAACATTGCCTGAAGTGACAGTGATAAATTGAATGGTATTGCTGTTAGTGTGAAATTGACTGTCTATAATGTAATAAATGAACATCTTAGAAACATTAACCAATTCACTGTTGATAGATATGAAGATAAAGATGTGAATTAAAGCATATCTCCTCATGTATGAGCGATCAATGGTATTTAACAGAAAACTGTCTACTGGAACCAACTAATGTGAAATGCTTTAGCCTCAGTAGAAAGTCCAAAAGAAAGATGAGTCAGGTAAAGATGAAATACTTCCCTTTTTTTCAGTTAGTCTATCTATAGACTGACAGCTAATAAGGAACTTCTGTTTCTTTCAGTAGTTTTAAAAAAATGTAGTTTCCCAACTCTAATGTCAACTACTAAGCTGTGGTAAATCACATATGTGATTTATTTTTTCACAAATGATGTTCTTCCTTCGTCATGTAGCTTGTTCCTTAAGCTTCTCATTTAACTGTGAAGTAAACTGTTGATGTTGGGTTTTTTTATTTATTTAAAAAAATACTACACCTATTTGCACTATTTATGCATTAGTCCTGAGCTATAATTTTAATTGTTAATTTTAACTGTTATTGCCATTAATGGAATTTGCATAATTATTGCAATTAACATGTTCATCAAATAATAACCAAATAATATATATGCATATACATTTAAGTACTTTATTCAAATAGTATTTTCTTATGCAACCTCAGAGACCTTTGGAAAAATGATTGTAAATGAATTAAATGACTAAATTTAACTATACAGTCCCCCTCGAACTCTGACAAGCACAGGCAACCTAGGTGATGTGTAAGTTCACTGTGGACACAACACGAATTAGAAGAAAAGTGACACAGATGATTAGAATCACAAGATTTGAAACATGAGACAAGAAAGAGACTGTGATGCTTGTTGATTTGTAGGTGGCACTTGAATAAAATAATTCTTAATGAATTCAACTGTATGTCTCCTTAAAGAGCCTATAAAAATGGAGAAGAGGTTATATAATAAATTATTACAGAAAATGAATAAAAAATTTGAATTCTTTAGAGCCTCAACCAGATGTGCACATGAAATTGAAAGCTGAATCGAACAAGATCTGTCTTTGGTCCATACATTCACTTTGTGACCTGTAAATGAATAATGTTTATTCAAATTATTTCATCATCACACACAAAGCCAGTAACCAGACCCACACTATGGGTTCCAGGGTCAAAACTTTGTTGAAAATAAATAATTATACCCACAGAAACATACACAAGAGCCATGAAGCACCAACCAGCCATAAAATTTTTAAGTCCAGTTGGTGATGAAGGTGACAAAAATAATCTTGACTGTTAACAACAAGAAAAGTGAAAACCAGGTTATAGATGCAGGCTTTGTTTTAGATTCATTAAGTCTTTCCACATTCTTTCACTTTTTGTGTGTGAGTTTCTTGAATGGATCATAAAATTAAAAATCAAAACCGGCCACAACTGTTTTTTTATCATTATCTGCCAATAAACCTCAGATATTCATATTTTCTTCTGTTCTCCGTAATATTTTTATATTGCCACAGATTTTTCTAGTAGATATATTTCCCAAATTATAGTACATGTGTTTTCTAATGACATAAAATGTAGATATAATATTGAATATTCCACTCCTGAAATTTTGGTAGAAGGAGATAGGGTTGTAACGAACCAATAGAGCTAGCAGAAAATGTTTGGGCAGCATATAGTTTTGTTGAAAGAATAGCCTGATAGATCAATCTTCTTATCTATTCTCTCAGATTTAATCTTATATGCTTCCTATATACATAACCTAAATATACAATGTAGAATTTGGATATAGCTAGAAGCAGAAGGTACTAAACAAAGCCGTAGGGGCTCTTTTCTGTGGATAGAATGGAGGATAAAGATCTGATATTAACAATTCATTTTTCTTCTCATACATTAGGCTAGGACAAATTTGACGCAGATAATTAAGAGAGAAAAATAGCCCGTTAGTCATCTTATCAATATTAATTCTACCTCTCTTTCTCCTGGTGCTTTTCTATCACATCTTTGTCACTTTTCTCCTCTCCTTCAACTCCTATTCTCTTATTTTTTCCATCCATCTTCTTATTATAACCTTGGTTCTTGCAGAATGCAACATAATTATAGTGAAAGAGTGAAGAAAATCCATTAAACTGACTTGTTTTCTCAACTTAAGCTGACGTTGAATTTCTATTACCAGATTTAATGACAAAATATGGTCTTATGGGTGAACACTTGTGTAAAATAAAACAAACAAGCAATGTGGGCATTGCCAGATTCTATGTTTACCCATGGGAGTAAAGAGATAAATATTTTCTGTGGAGGTCTTTCTTGCCTGTCTCTGCTTAATTGGTCCACAATTTTCTTAGTAATGTTAACTTTATTTAATAAGGTGATTGATAATAACTTATTACTTAGCAATGAATGATGAGTTCTCTAAAAGATTTTTGTAAACTTAGGAAAACAAGAGGCAGATTTATGTCATGTGAGTTTAAGAATAAACCTGTCAGTTTGAACAAATGACTGTTCTTTACCTACATTGATAATGTAGGTTGTTTCCATGAGAAAAAAGTACAAAGCCTCATTTTCAAACATTACAATAGAATACACTCACTGTATCATCTTAGTTTTGTTTTGCTCTTTGCTTCTTAAAACCTACAGCTTTTTTCAATAAAACTGTTGAACCCAGGTCTGAAAAATAATTTATACATAGAAAAAGAGTGACATGTGTTATAAAGGGTTTTTTATGATTTCAGTGCGTATTAGACACATATTAAAGAGCCTTCTAAGATAATATTAATCACTACTAATATACTATTAGTGTCTATGTGAGAATGAAAGAGAAGATAGAGAAGTGGTGATTTATGACATTGGAAATTCTGTACATTGAAGTTGATAGAGATATGACTAAACTGCCAAATTCAGTGCTGTTGATGATACAAACACTCTGACCTATTAGAGATGAATTTATTGTTTTGAGTTCCAAGAGCTATGACCCAAATACAACAGGGGCTAAACTTACACAATCTGTCTTATCATTAGCTCTCCTTTAAAAGAGTAATTTTTGAAGCAGAGGAAGGGCAAATTTATGAATTATTAAAATATTTGAATTCATACTGGGACTTTTGATTGTCCGTTTATCACTGAAAGCAAAATATGCTACCTGTTTGGAATAATTTTTTTTAAGGCTAATGAACTGTTAGCCATATTTTTTAAATCATTAAGAAAAATCTTGGTTCATTTTCTGGAGATAAGTATTATTGTACCTGCAACTAATTCTTCCTTTCTGACATTGACTACTGAGGTAGATTGAATTATGACTTTACCCTTAGCATGGTCTTAGCATAGGTGTGGTACCCTTCTCAGCTTCTTGATTTAGGCTTGCTATATGTGGCTTGCTTTGACTAATGGCACGTAGTGATCACTGACAGTGTGCCATTTCTGAATATAAGTCTTCAGAAGCCTCACATGGTTCTGTGTGTTATTCTATGCTCTTGCTATTGCTATGAAAAGAGCATGCTCTGGCTGGTCTGCTGATCCAAGGTGGATGAGATACATAGGAAGCAGACCAGAACCTGCAGATCTGCAGTGTGGAGCAGAACTGCCCATCTAAAGTAGAAGACCCCCAGTTGACTCTCAGGTTCATAAGGGAACATAGTCAAAATCAAGTGAGCTGCAAAGTTGAGTCCTGCCTTGGTCAGCCACCCATAGTTAACCCTTAAGTGCATGAGAAAGGCTCTCATTCTTGAGTTAGTTTGATATGAAGACGTATTTTTTTATTTGTTTATTTGTTTGTTCATTTTGTTTTGGCAGTAGCTAATTAATAGAGCTACTTTTTCAATAGATATTCCCATGTGTTTCTTCTGCTGCCCTATTTCTGAAATAAGTAACTGCTTGTGAATTTGCTACAGTGTAAGGAAATCACAGTGTGTATTCTATGAACAGTAGACTAACAGGTTACAAATGAATATTTAGGTTCAGTTTATTGCAGATATTCACAAGGGTGATGCCCTGTGAGTTTTATTATGTGTCCTTTAGAGCTACCTATCTCTCTTTAGTTTGATCATTGAAAACTTTTTTTCTTTTTCATTTTTTTTGTTGTAGGTATAAATGCTTGGCAATAGCTCAAAAGCATGCTGTACAAAGCCACTTAAATTTAAATCTTTAAGTTCTATTCTCCCTTAATATCTACTTAAAATATCTTAGTCACTCTCCGTACTTAAAATATCTTAGTCACTCTCCGTGGACATGATCTATCTATCTGGAAAATTCCTCCTAAATGCTGCTCATTGTCTCAAGGCATCTATAACTGGTCAGCATTATCCTCTTAAAGGTGAGGATGCTACTGAGCCATCTTCAGTATGATAGGGAAGTGAATTTTCACTGACATTCCCATAAAGTTTCCCCTTGTCTTACAGTACTATGGCAAACACTTATGAGATTGTTGACTGGGGTTAATAGTTCAATGTGTATCCAGAGTATAAATAACTCACAAAGATCAGATCTGTATTCTTTCACCAGGATAGCAGTTCTGCCTAGGATCTCAGCAGTCACCTGATTGAGACAGAATCAGTATCTCAGTGGCAGAATAAATCAAATTACTTAAATCAGCAAAATAAACAGTGTCAAGGTTGGAAAAAATGAGATTTGCAAATATCTTTTGAACATCTAGTGAGGTAAAATACCAAAGACAAACTTGGATATAAAACCAATGTAAAACTGGTTTCACTATCCTACACAAGAATTTATTTAATCATGCTGCATAAGAAGAAAAATTGCTTGCAGTTCTACTATGCACAACTGTCATTACTATTGATTAGAATAACTAGATTTAGATGAGTTGCTGAAGGGATAAACTTAAAATAATCAAGTTTTAATAGCATTTCTATTTCTAGAAGGAACCTGTAAAAGATATAATCAAGAATATCACTTTTGAGTAGCTAAGAATTCATGAATCCCTGCAAAAAATTTCATTTCCTAACAGAAAAGAAAGTTTAAAAAGAGTGAGTATAATGAAGAAGATATGTGTCCAATATAATAAAACTCTATATGTGTGTGTATAACAACACATCATTCTTGCCATCCACCTATAGGTCGTGGAAAAGCTAAAATTATTATGTGTAGTAGGATTTGCATTATAATTGCTGAAAACCTAATTCCAGTTATTGGGTTGGAATGCCCTGTTCAGATGTAATTGAGTAACTTTATCTGCCAAGTGTCTTCCAAGGGACTGCTAGTATGTTGGTTATACCAACCAAGTCATACAGTTTGTGCCAATCAGAGACATATCAGCATGAAACCTATCATATGCAACTTTAATTTTAATTTTTATTTCATATGAAGACTCAACAGCAAAAAATGGAGCTTATAAAGTGAAGTGTCAAAACCATTTAAGCTATAAATTAATTATGCTAAAGGAAACAATTATGGACATTTTATAATATAGACCCCAAATAAGGAGAATAAAGAGGTTTTTGAAGATGATAAATTTTAAATACTTTTTTAAGAAGTAAAAACATATCTAGACTAACTTTATCTGGTTTTTGTTGAAAACCATTGCTCTTCAAGAAAACTGAGGTTTCAAGAAGGTCTAGAAGTCCAGAGTAAGTGTTCAGGAAAGGCACAGGCCTAGGTTATTGGCTCCTGTGCTCAATTTTACCAAGGGGATTTTAGCACATGAACTTACTGGCTACCTCATTACCAAAAAGCGGCTGGCCTAATGCAATAGCTTACTGATGACTCAAGCATGGCATTAGTTGGGAGACAATATATTGAAAGTATGGGGATCTCCCTTATAGCATGCATTTTATGCTTTGAATCAGAGACCATTGTATGATACTTTCAGTCCATAGTCAGAATTCAGTAATCAGAAAATTAAAGAGTAATCAAGAAAGTGTCTTTTCTCACTATTATTCCTAATAAATTACTCAACGACTTTTTGCTTTTCTCTGGTAACTTTGAGCTCTATTTGTAAAATAGACTTAATTCTCAAGGGGAGAATGCTTCCTTTATGAGAGTGCAACACTGGTACTATTGAATTGGAAAACAAGCTTGCCACCTGCAATTTTGGGCTCCATGTCCACTGAACTAATAGACAGAAAAAGGTTACTCTAATGGCTGAAGTGATTGATACTGATTACCCGTAGATACAGGTTTTGCTTCTACACCGTAGGAACACAGAGGACTTTTAAGAGTACAGACTCTTAACACTTTTGTGTGAAATAGTAAAGGTAATTGGAAAATCAGAGCAACCAAAGAAAGAACTATTGAAGACTTAAATCCTACAGAAACGAGGGGTTTGAGTTGTCACACCTGGTAAAGAACACTAATTGATATTCTGGCTGAAAGCAAATGAAATATTGACTAAGTAGCAGAAGAATGATTTGCAAATATCAAATATAGCCTCATAATCAATTATAGAAGTTAGGACTTCAACTTTGCATATATATTTTTTTGTTTATTATGTGTATATATATTTTTTTCTATACACATATTACCTGTTTTTAATCTCTTTTCTCTTACTGTTTTATCTACAAATTATTGGAGGTTAAACTTATACTTTTTCTTTAGACAACAAATGGTCAGTTAAATAGTGACTTGATTTGAGCAGTAGCTAATACAGCTAGTTGTGGGATATAGCGACAATTAGGACTCTGTGACCCCTCATTTTGGGGGAGGGTAAGAACTTCATACTTTGTACAAAGAATAACTATATCTTGTTAGGTGGAAATATGAAGTTGTTCCTACTGTCTTAAAGGAGTTCAAATGTTTGTATAAAGGTGTGTATGGAATGTGAATAACCATCGTTGTAGAGTGCAACAGTTAACAATTTATTGACTGTCAGCAGCACGTCAATCCTTTCTTCTCCTGCGTTGTTATATTAGATCTGGATGTTACTCTTTGGACAATTGATTTTGATGTATGGTTTTATCAAGAGAGGGTACTAGAGAGAGATTACAAAACCTGGGCAGGATGAAGGGGTTGAGCAGTTTTTGGCCTGACAGGTAGTGGTTTGGAATGTGGAGGCTTGGTAGTGTTAACCTCAGAGACCCTCATAAACTAGCTGAAGCCCAAACACGCTGATGGGTTTCTCTGCCACCCAGCCAGTGGGCTGCTGCTGTAGACCAGCCATAGCTCACACAGTTGTACAAGTTCTTTGCCACCAGGAGGGTTGCTCCACATCCTTCAGCAAGTTTACTTGCCACAAGAGTCTGAGTGTCTCTTTTGCGTACTTTATCCAAAGAGGTCTAAATCCCAGCTTTGAGTCCGCCCCTATCATAAGTTTTTAAGTTCCTTTCTTACACACTTTCCCTCAGTCCTAGAGGTAGGAACAACTTTACACATCTGCTATTTCTGTACTCCTTAAAGTCTTCTTTATCCTATTTAGTAAGCACCTTTTATTAGTTAGCAATTCCTAATATTAAATTCTCCCTGTTCATATCATTGATATAGTTTCTGTCTTCTGACTTGACTCTGACATAACAACCATATTTTTATTGCACCTCTATTTTCTATTTTTCCTGACATTTCTTTTGCTTTTCTCCTTTTTACTTTTATTATCCCAATCCAATTATTGTCTTTAATATGACATTTTAAAACTTGGACCGTAATAATATTTATTGAGTATGTGTTTTTATTTTTTAAGCAAGATAGATTAAGTCTTTTTTATTTCTCTAGGGAAAAGTTGTTTTTTTTAAAAATGTTAGCTATATTTATTTTCTTGTTCAAATAAAGCCTTTGGCTATTAAAATTCTCGAGCCAGTATCCAAGTGTAAGCTTTAAGTATTGGCATGCCCTTTATATCTAACCACCATCTCTCCAAGTACAAATGAATTTCATTAGATATCTCCCATACATATATGTAAATGAATGAGCATCAGAGTATGAAACTATTAATTCATATGCTTTGAAAAAATAAAAGTTAGCTCAGTGTGATAAATTATTTATTGTTATGATTATTTATAAGGAACAAGAAATATTAAGCTATAAATATAATTTAGAATGGGAGGTACAGTAGGAAAACATCACTGGCTACATGAGTCTTAGGATTATTCCGTGTTCAGCAAATAGAAGAGGTCCAAATAATAACCCTAACCCTTAAATGCAGTCAAAAATTAAAGCCAGAAAGACAAAACTGTCATTGAGTAATAACTAGCTCTTTCATATTCATTGTCTATGTATGTAATTTTTGTTTTGCTTCATAGTCTGTTCTCTATTTATTACAGTCAGCCAAAAAAGTTTAGTCTATCTAAAAATGTTAGAATTTCACAATGGAATGATCAAGGCAGGAAAATATCCTAGATTATAGGAAAGAATCTCTGTACATGTCTGAAAGGGAATTTTACTTTCACTGTTGTTTCCATTGAAGAGACACAGTAGAGGATTAAGCAAAAATACACAGATTTATCAAGTGGAGAGTATATTGCTAATATTGGCCCTAGCCAATGATGCTGGCTTTGATTTGGAATAGTAGTCAGGCTTTACATTATGATGGAATAAGTAGGAAGCATTTTAAAATTAATTTGATAAGTAACAGCCTTTATTATTTTTTAATCACAGTAAATGTGATACATTTCTTTTTTGCTTTATCAAACTAATTCATTTTTAGAATACTCCTTTAGATCTCAAGATGAACATATTTTACTTTCTTTAGATGCAACCAGATGAAAACCTGTAGAACAGATGGAGGGCACAACCTGGGATGGAGCCTTATGGAGACAGATTTGTCATCAGATCTCTACAAATCACATTGTACCACTTCATGTGGTGTACACCTGTGGCTGCTTGATAATGTACTTTGCTGCCACACAAGAGACACTGTAGCTCTGTAAATGCCTATTTTATTGTGTCTATAATGTGCCTTAAAACAATAATGAAATAAAGGGACTGGTGTGTCGTAGGGAGATAATGTTCACAGGAGGTGCATAAGACACTTTAACAAGACTTCTTTCTGCCAAAATTTGTATGTTAAAACATTCTAGCCCCATGTTCTGGGGTGAAAATGGGAGTTTGCCATTAAAGATTGATTTTCTCAGTTTCTTATGATTATAAACACACCTGTTCAAAATAACTTTGTGACGATAGACTGAAGAAATTTTGTGCTAAGTGTTTCTTCTCATATGCCTGTATTTGTCTTGAACAGGAGTTGGTCTTTTGAAAACAGATTCTCAAAACAGCAAGTTGTTCAAGGGGTGAAATTTGTAATATTTGATAAACGTGCAGTCTCAATTTACTTATTTTAACATTAAATCTTTTAAAGATCCCACCCATGCCTAGGTGCTTTTGTGTTTTAAGGACAATCTGAACTCTGAATATTAAATGTTACATTATACTTAAGCATACCTTTATGTTACTCACTGTATCTTATAAATGTAAATAACAGGACTCTAGGTCTACTTTTACTGTATGTTAGGTCAGTGCAACTGTAAATCCTCAAATCATTATCCATAGGAATAAAAATTGTGACAATATTTAACAAACTAGGTCCATAGTCTTTGTGAAGTTTCCTCAGTATTAAAATGAAACTGAGTAAAAACTTTACATTTCTAAAAAATAACAATAGAAAATTTTAAGAAATATAACAGATTTTGAAGTTTGAAGCATGTAAAAATGCCTAAAAATGCAAGATATATAAGTAACCATGCAAGTCTCAAATTTCAAACAAAATTTTGAAATAAAATGTATTAAGATAACTGGTAGTTTAGTATCAAAAAGTAATTTGAATAAACTTTCAGTTCATAGAAGAGATCAGTTGAAACTGGTAGAAATGTGCAAACATATCTTGAAGAATAGAAAACTCAGTCTATCTCTCTTTGTGGTTTAAAGATATCTAATACCTGCTGACTTCTGTCCTCTAGCCCTCTGTATATTGTCTTATTTTTGTTCTTCTACAGACAAACTCTCTTGGTTCTACTTGCACATGGTTTAATTTGGTCCCCATAACCCCCTACCCCATGCCAAATGGCAGCCAGAGCACTTGGTTCTACAGTGATTTTAAATTTTCTCAATTAACTGA
Source organism: Camelus bactrianus (assembly GCF_048773025.1). Classification (NCBI taxonomy): domain Eukaryota; kingdom Metazoa; phylum Chordata; class Mammalia; order Artiodactyla; family Camelidae; genus Camelus; species Camelus bactrianus. Next base: position 43,960,145 of record NC_133539.1, read on the forward strand.
CAGTTTCTTTTTATCTAAATTGTGAATCGCCAGAAAACAGAATTTCACTGGCCAGGTTTGACTGGGGAAATAAGATGGTAGTTTTCACATGTCTCTCTCGGATCATAATGCCATAGCATATTTTTTAAAGTGAAAAAGTATTTTAAAGTAAAATAAAGTATTGACATTTGGTAAGAATTGGGTAAATTAACAGGGTAGATTTATGACAACTAAATTTTGTTTACTAGAATATAAAAAACAACTTTTGTGTTTACTCCCATAAACAAGCCCTTTATTCACTGCTGTCAGGCCAATATCTTTTCATACAATACATACAGAATTCTGTTTCCAATACAATTTATCATTCTTCATTTCTTACTTTTTTCAGGAAGCTTCTCTGATGAATTTATCAAATGTCAGTATGTCTGTAACACATAATCAGCATTTTAATATACCATTGAATTTTCTAATTATGTTATACATATTTACTATTTATCATATATTCATGTGCTATATTCATGTGTGCACCTGGTGACACCTACACAATTATAGAATTCTTAAAGTTATACTAATACCACATCTACATTATCTACAGTGAAATTCTGTAATTAGAGCCTGATGCTAGCCTCTTGTGGCCAGAGATCACACACTATTCCTCTTTGAAATCCCAGAGAGAGCTTAGGACTAGAACTATAGCTTTGGTTCAATAAAAATGTGTGGTCAAATTACAGGAAGTTACTACATAAGGTAGTCCTAGAATGGTTTAGGAGTATTTAATTACCTTTGCTGATAAAACATGTAAAAGATCAGAACCAAAAGGACTTACAATTTATTGAGGACTCACTGATAAAAAATTGATAAAGGGTAAAAAGCTAATTCAGCCTTAAATATTACTTACCTGAATAGAATGACCTTAGTTTCTGATATGCAAAAATGTAAATTAATCTGAGGTTAAGCTCTTTACTATTTTTCAAGAAGAAATAGAGTAATCAGAAATCTTCTGACTTATAATCATTAGACCTCACAGTATTTAGACATGAGTTGGAAAGAAAATAACTTAAGGAAAAAACATGGAAGAGCATTTTTATTATAGCTTGTATAATTGTATAAAATAATTAGAGAGGATGTGAATGATTTGAAAGTAAATAGACTTTCCTGAATAAAGAATGGACTAACAAATATTTAACTATTATCTTGTGATATAATTCAGAAATGAATATAATAATAAAAATTTGAAGAATTTGGAAGTAAAACTCAGATTTGATCCATTTTATTAGGTTATAATTCTTCAAATGGGAAGTAAATACACAAAGCAATAAATATTGTTATTTTTTCACACTGCTCTTCTAATAAAGAATTTTAGCATTCATTAAAATACAATATCTATTTCATAAATGTAATTGTATGCAGTGCTACTCAGTGTGGGGTCAATAGACCAGCTGCCAGATCACAGACTATATGTTACTCAACTATGATTTTTTTTAAATGCACTTTCTTCTTTGAGAATGTCTCACTATGAAAAAAAGGAATATCATCAAACAACCTTAATAATATAGGTGATTTACTTTTGGCACAAACTTCTTTATCAAGTTGTAAATCAGCTCTTTGTACTTATTCATTCTGCTGATGATAAATAACTATACACAAATAAACACCTAAACTATATCCTTTTTTTTGTACAATTTGTGATAAGACAGGTATAAAAAGATAACACAGCTCTGCTTGTTTATTCAAAATCTCTTTCTGTACTTTTGTCTTGTGAGTCAAAAGTTCAGTCAGCCCACATTCCCTGGGTTTTGCCTCCAAAGATTCAGCCAATCAAGGATTCAACCAACTGTGAACTGAAACTGATTCCCAGATGGTTGAATCATAGTATGCAAAACCCACTGATATAGATGAATGATTGTATTTGTTGTACATCACCATTTTATATAAGGGACTTGAGCATCTGCAGATTTTGGTATCCACGAAGGCTCCTGGAACCTTCGTGATAGTGAGGGTCAACTGTACTAATAACTATTCCTTTTCTTTTCTTTTTTTTTTTTTTATAAGTGAGTATATGTTGCCTTTATTTTGAAGGACAGTTTAACTGGTTATAGAATTCTTAACTGACTTTTTTTTTTCCTTTCAGTATTTTGTCATTTCACTGCTGATTGTCCTTTTTATTCTGATGAGAAGGCAGTGGTAAATCATATTATTTCTGTTCTATAAGAGATGAATCATCTTTCTCTTACTGCTTTAATATTTTTCTCTTTTACTTTCAGCAGTTGTTATTGATGGCCTAGATAGAAACCTCCTTTTTTTTGTTCTGTCTGAAGTTAAATGAAATCAAATTTGGAAATTCTTCAATATTTTTGTATATTCTTTCTCCTCTCCCTAGGGATCCCATTATACATCCATCAGTATACTTTTTGTTATCCCACATATCTCTGTACATTTTATTTTAATTTTTTTTTGCATCAGTTCTTTATATTGGATGATTTCTATTGATCTATTCAAATTAACTGCTTTTGCTATTTCTGTTCTGTTTTTGAATCCATCTAGTTGATTTTTTATTTTGGTTATTGCATGCTTGAATTCTAGAATTTTAAAATATATTTTTTGTTTCTCCATTGAAGCCCCTATTTGACAAATCACTGTTACATTTTCCTTTAGCTCTTTAAACATAGTTGTTTGCAGTCTTTTAACATATCTATAAAAGCATCTTTGAATTATTTTCTAAATCCAACATATGTACTCATTCAAAGACAGTTTCCACTGACTGCTTTCTTCTTGAGCATGAGCCACACTTTTCTGTGTCTTTGTATGCCTTGTAACTTTTTCTTGTTTTGAGAATTGGATATGTTAGATAACATAAGTGTAACAATTCCAATTTTTTAAAATTTCCTAAAGGTGTTTGTTTGCTTGCTTGTTTTTTAATCTGCATTTATTTAATCTTTTCCTTCGTGGTGTGCAGGTATTAATGTCCCTGATCTTTTAAATTTTTCTTATTTTTATTTTTTAATTTGTTAGTTAGAAGTTGCTCCAGTATCTGAATAGATCTGTGATCAGCCAATAGCTGAGTAGTTGTTTTCCTTAAATGTCTTGAGATTGTAAGGCTTCCACGTTCTGCCAATAAGTCTGTGTGTGGATTAGAGAGTGTGTTCTTCTAATAGGTTAATTTTTAAGTCTGTCTCAGCTTTTACTTTCCACTGTGCTTTCTTGGGTTTTCTCTGTTCATGTGCAGAGTTCCCAGATTAGTGAGAGATGTATGAAAAGCTTACCCAGGCTTCTTTGGCTTTTTATTTTCACTATGTCTTCATTACATTTCTGGGGCTTTTTTGTTTTGCTTTTTGCCACTGAGGATATAGGGATTTATGCCTTAACATGTGCCACTTACTGAGACTGAAATATGGAAAACAGATTGCTTATTAAACTTTTAACAATCTTTTTGATAGCATAAAAAGCATACTTATATCTCAGTGTTTTAGGTCATTAATAATCTCATTTTACTCTCATAATTCAAGGACATTTGAAAAAACAAAAAGGCATGATTAGATTGGAATAGCCTAAGCCTTGATTTAGAGAGCTAGATTTGAATCTTGGCTGCTCAACTTACTTGATATATAAAAACAGTCCCCTGGTCCCAGTTTCTTTTTGCATATGTCAGTGATTTACAAAGTCTGGCTATTAGGGCATAAATGAAATTTAAATTAAATGATTTAAGTAAAACAGTTATCAGATTTCTAAGGAAAAATGCTACCCAACCCCTATTTGACACATCATCATGAATAAGCATATGAGATTAATAGATTTCAATTTAGAGTACAAACTTACTGAATTACATGCATGAATTACATGAAATTTTTATCAGCATGGTAGAGCTACAGGTAACTTTCTGGTTTACCCCTCCCCAGTATTGTTTTTTACATGTCCCTTTACATCAACACCAAGGTTCTTGAATCTTCCATGATTTACATTCCAGAATTCCCATATTAATGAGACTAGGGAAACACTTCCCATGTTTCTTCCACTTAAGAATCACCTAGAGATTTGTTAATGTCGTACAACATCATCTCCAACTCCTCTGGGGTCGTCTTAGTCTGATCAGTCTCTTCCAAGGCCAATGAAGGACACATCTCCTAAAAGATTATTAGCTTCTTACTGCCCCTTTTCATGAAACAAACTGAGCTTTACTTATTTTTCCTTTAAGGTGAAGCCATAAAATCATTTGCATAATATCTGCTTTTTTCTGTAGGTGTTAAAGACAGTTTTGCCTGAGAGATAGAGATATAATTCCCTCCATTGGTTGGGTTGACTTTTTCATTGTCAGGGTCTTTATATTCACCACTTAATTAAATCCTCAGAACAATCTTATAAGGTATATAGCCCTGTTTTTTGAACATGGACAGTAAGATTTAGACAGACTAAGTAATCTTCCTTAAAGTAACAGAGTTCAGTATTTAAATAAAGGCAGTCTAACTCCAGAGTCTAGACTATTAAACTGGAAGTAATACTATCTCCATACAGTGGGCTGATATTTCTGAGTTAGTATATTTTTTAAATAATAATGATATACTTGTTATTATGTATATTCCCAAATTATCTTTTGGAGCAAAAGCTATGAAGGAATTTTTGCTGGAACTTTTCCAATTGCAAATATTCCAGAAATTATTTGGATCCCTGTTGGTCTTGTTTCGATATTCGACATGACAAAATCACAACGTTCCAGCCATGTGGAAAGATATTGGGGTAGAAATCTGCAGATTTGAATCTGATCCTTGCCTCTCGTTAACTTTTCCAGAAACTTGGATAAATATTTTCAACGTACTGAATTTTAAATCAGGATGGTATCTTCTATTTCATACCAACTTCACAGACATGTTGCAAGTTAAATTATTTATCCTAAAGTTTTAAGAAGACACTGTCAGACAAATTCATTGTCTTTCAACAGTATGACTGAAATGGAGACACTATTCTCTTAAAAAAATTAGTATTTTGATCCATATGTTTAACTCTTGAGGCTGGAATCCTAGTCTTAGAATTTATTTTTAGTCAACATATTTTTCTTAATACCAAACTTATCCATGGATCAGTTACCATTTATTAATTTTGAAGAGCTTAAGAAAAATGAAAATCTAAATTAAAAATTATTATGTTAAATGTGGGTTGAGCACTTTATATATATCACATCCGTGAAAAATAATTTATATCAATTTCCTCATCTAGAGATAAAACTTAATAAGAACTCAGTTAAAGAGGTTCCTCAGCTTGTCCAAAGTCACATATTTAGCATATCTTAGAAATAGAGTTTGAATTACAATCTCTTTTAATGCAGAATTCAGGAATTAACCAAGGGCAATGTTACTTCTTGAATGAAAAATTAGTTGAAAATCAATTCTAACAAAAGTAAAAGTGGCAAAAGTTCAGCAGACAAGGACAGTTTGGTATTCAAGAAGTCAAAATTCCCATTTTGGCTTTTACTTTTGGTTCATGCTGTTTTCTTATTGTTCTTACACCTGAGGAGTTGACAGGGCTTGTACCTTCTTTCATTTAAGAAGTCACTGGTATGTAGTTTTGCTTTGTGTAAGATACAGTTTTCCCAATGGTATGTTGGTCTTTGTTAACTCCCAGTTGGAAAACTAGTACACATGACTCTTTTACTGAAAAACCTCCAGTCATTTCAACTGTGCAAAATACAGCAGCTTAACTCCTAAGCATAATGCACAACTTTGACATTTTGCAGTGCTGGGACATTATGCTCTACACTGGCAATCTAGCTCCAATATAATTTACAATGATTTTTCTCAATTCTTTCCAATGGGAGAGCTCTACTTTTGTTGCACTAAGCTTTTTATTACCTTTGTTTTTCTTGTGTCCTTTTTACCTACCATATCTTACATGTATAGACTAGTGAGTAGTATGGAATGAAGGTTAAGGATTTGAACTCAGGCAGTGGATCACCAGTATTCAAATTTCAGTTCCATCTCATTTTGTACCCTATGTCTCTGTCTCTGTCTGTCCCTGTCTCTCTCTTTCTCTCCTCTCTTTGTGTGTCTGTTTCTCTCTCTCATTTTTACTGTCTTTTATTCCTAAGGGTTATCATATGTTAAATTTCAATTAATTTTCTATAAATTCTAAGTCTTGTAAACTGTTCAAAATTTACAAGAAGGCCCAGATCAATTCTGGCCTCCTCAGTAAAAGTGTTCTGCTTTCCTTAATGCAGTTATAGTTTTTCTCCTTTGGCCACTTATTCTCTGTACCACACATTGAGCACACAACTATACTGTCTCAGATTTTAATTTGTAATGAGTAGAAGTGTCATTACTTGAATGTTTTCAGTCAGTAAACACATCAAATCACACAGTAGATATATTCTTCTATTTTTAGGCACTTCCAATGATTGAAATTCATTTTTATAATTAAAAATTGAGATTTTATTTTAATTTGAACTTTGCATATTTGGAATCTAAACTGAATAAATTCTAATGCATTTTTATGAAACATGACTGCAAGTTATCATCTTTTTTTTATCTTTTCATGTTAAACCTTTCAATTTCTTTAACCAATGTGGGTAGGTCATAGAGCAAATAATGATCAATAGGCTTAGAAAAGTTTATGTAGTTTCAAAAAGTTCCAGGTTTGCTCACATTAAATATAATAAAATAAGCTTTAAATATTACAACAGATGCCATAAGTTTAATTTAATATAAAAAATCTAGAATTATCTTCTTTAATGAATTGTCCAGGTGTTGTGGTTTGCATAACTTCCATTTCAAAAGGAGAAGAGATATGTTTTTCATTGGAAACTGGGTTGTTCATTATTATTAATAGTAGTAGTATTATTAGTATTATTATTATTAACCCATTTGTTATACAAAAAAGAGAAAACCATGAATTGTTCTTTTCATGCCTCTGTTCTCATTATGCATGTTTTTCTTTGTTACCATCTGTAACAGCTTATATTTAAGAATTTGGCCTAAAAATTATCACAAGTGTATTTACATATCTTGCTATATACATATTCTTTCTTCCACTTAAGATATCATTCCATTGAGGAAACTTGCTATGAAGTAACAGTTTGCCAAGTTTTGCTACAAAGATACACAACTGCTGTCAAATAGCTTGTAAATTAGTTGAAAGAAAAATTATTTTGAAAAATTAGAAAAAACAAGTTCTAAATTATATGACATAGTAATAGGTAAAACTGAAGTTTATAAAAGACAAATTCCAAAGCAGACTGAAAGAAGGCCAGATTTTGAAAGAAAATGATTCTTAAATAAGTTTAAGAATCAAAAATGGATGTTATTCTAGATGGCAGAAGAATAGAGTAAGTCATGAGTAGAATATCTGTAATATGTGTAGAGGTGCAGTTGGCATAAAAAGAGGAGATAGGGTTTGAGCTGGTGAAGAAAGAACAACTTACAGAATATTTTTGAAATTCAAGGAACATTTACACTTGACACAGTAGGTCATAGGGTGCTATTGTAAGTTATTGAGAGATTAGTGCCATCATACTATTTCCTTATCATTACTATATCTGCCATTGGTGCTATTTTGTCGGATTGGTCTGGCAAATGTATAAAGTAAGAAATGGCAAGAAAGGCAAACAAATCTGGGCAAAGAGACTGACTAAATACCTGCTGCAGATATCAAATGGTGAGAGTCTAGAGTAAGGTGAAGTGTTTACAAAAATCTCAATTGAATGAATGAACACATTTCTATATTTGAAAGAAGGTGTTAGATTTCTAATTCCTTTTTTTTTTTTTTTGAAGGTTTTGGTTTTGAAGCATTACATTTTAAAGCATAGATTTACCATATATGTCTAATAGAACAGATTACTTTTTTCTCATTCTTAATCTGGCATTCCCTAAAATAAATAGAAAGGCATTACCAATTAAGGACATTCAGATTTGCTTTTCTCTTGTAATTTTTAGCCCTTAGCTCTTGTTTACTTCAGGTCATCATGATTTCAACTCATTAAACTGCATTTCGTATTATCAACATTCTTGCTAGTAAATTTGAACTGGTTATTTATATAGTTGAGGTCAACTTTTAGCTAAGATATTTTAAGACTATGTATTTTTATTATCTGATTACTCTCAACATGCTCCATGAAGAATGCTTCCTTTGTTATAGTGAGAGGAATAAAGCATAGCTATTATACATGAGGATTATACTTTGAGGAAAAGAGAAGCAATAAAAACTTTTTAGTATAGTTATTTGCAGTATCTGAAAATAAAATCTCCCCTAAGAAATTTTGAGTTCCCCAACTCTAGCAATATTTATTCAGTTATAAAGACTTGATTGAAATCCTTTTATGAAGGATAGATAATTAGAATTTAGGATTAAACTAGATGCCCACTGAGATAAAAACCAAACAATGAATATGCTTTGACATGAGCAGAGAGGGTAAGTTAGTCAGAGATAAATTCCCAAAGCTTCCTACAACTTGCTTCTCTGCATTTCAAGAGTCTCTTCTGTAATTAGATCTGTGATTTATTTAATACACAAAAGTGGTGCTTTATTTTCCTCATTAACTATTTTAAGATTAGATTCACTATTTTAAGATTAAGATTACAGAAACTTGTACCTAGATGGGATGGATATGCACTTGGTTTAATGCTTTAATGTTACTGTCTTAAAATTCTTAAAAGTTTTTGAATAAGAAGTCTTATACTTTTAATTTTCACTGGACCCTCTAAATAATGTAATCCCCTGGTGCTCTGAAGAAGACCAAACAGAATAACAGAGTGATAGGCTGAGGTGAAATTTGGCTATTTTAGATAGTGAGGGTGGGGAAAATCTCTCTGAAGAAGTTTTATTCTAATTCAAGCCTCAACAAGGTATCCATGTGAGCAGAACATTCCAGACAGAGAAAACAAGAAATGTAAAAGCACCGAGAGTGCTGTGAGTTTGCTGTTGTCGAGTCTGAGAAAGCAAGTTTGTATGACTGGATGGTGAGGTAGATGACAAATGATAGGAGATGGGGTGAGACAGGTGGTGGGGACTAGGGTATGTATAATAATTTGGTATAAAAAGGAGTTTGATTTCTCTTATGTGTGCAATAGGCATTCACCAGAATGATAAAAGAAGAAGACAAACACAATACTAATTTGGGCTTTATGTTTGATGGTTCTATTATGAGAAAAGGTACATACTGTTATTACAAATATTGTTTCCAGGTAAACATAATGGACGCATTTGTTGAAAGTTGGAAAGAAGACATTCCAGAGTTAGGTGACAGAAATAAAACATCTAATCCCATTCTGTTTTCTTCATTTTCTTATTTACTGTTTGTCAACAATTTCTGAATCTTTTGTGTGGGCTGCCCACATTCTTGAGTACTTCATCTCAAGTCCACTTCTGGACAAAATAGGAGTCTAAAACATACAATCAGTTGACAGGAGGAAAATATGTACCTGTTTATTCTCTGAGTAACGAATGTTGTACATCCTAGTACAAGATCAGGATTTTTGTACCATGCCATTTTTTTCCCCTGGAATGATTCTTCAGCATAACTTACAACTAAGGATGAATGAAAACAGAGCAGTTTATATTGATTAGGTATGGGAGACCTTCGTTTAATTAGATTCTCTAAATGTATTCTAAAACATCATCACCTTTTAAAACTCTAGTCATCATATTACTTAGCGTGACCACATTACTCATTTTGACCATCATAGGTGTCATATTCCCCTTGAATTTGAAAAATATTGCTTCTAGTCCCAGTATAATAAAGACAATGTACAAAATGATATATAAAAGCTACAATTTATGCTTTAAAACACCACTTTTAGGCTTTGTAACTTTTTAAAAATATGTGTTTGAATATAGAGAAAAAGATTATCCTAAATACTCCTTTTATTTCTTTAGATTCATTCATCTCTAGTAATAGCTTGAGCAAAGGACATATACAGCATGTACTTACATGAAAAGTAAAGTGCCCTTACATTTTATCATAGTACTTTAACAATCTCAATAAATGGGAGGTCAAGTTTAGAATGCATCATGGTATTTTTGAAAATTTGTTAACTACGATGGAAACCCACAATTTAGCTAGGAGAAATAGATACTTCCCTTTCTTGATCATATTTTACTCTTGATAATTCTTATAATTCAAGATGAGTATTATGTGGTTCTATAATTATATTTTATGTTCTTGACATAAACAGGAATTTTATGATTCCCTAATTTGGCAGAAAAGAACAGCTCCTATATTATAAATTCAATGTTAATGTTAACCTTATCTCGGAAGGAAAGAAATGAGAGCTACAATTATGAATTTGTATTTATGCAGTCTAATGTCTTTCACATTTTATTTTTATTATTTATCTGTAGGAATAAAAATCATTACTGTACCATCAGATTAAAGCCAAATCTTAACTTATATTATTTTTGTATTTGTATCATTTTTCTTTTGCCCATGAGAAATATATTCCATAGAAAAAAGTCATCATTTTTGAGTGTTAATATACTATCGGATATTCTGAACACTCTTTAATATAGCTGTGGTCAGCAAAATTCACAGGAAATACAAGTGGTCACATAGAGCCTTACTCTTGGACTCCAAATTTTCCTGGCTGTTCCTTTTACTGTAAACTTTCAGGCACACTCGAACTTCTAAATGTTGCCCAAGGATGATGTAGAAATCAGAGACAGAGAATTGACAGAGAATTGGACGTAAGCCCCTCATGCTTGAAACATTGCAACAGAAAGTACATGGATGATACAGTCACACAGACTTCTGGCTTTAGGAATTAAAGACTGAGTGACAATTACTTCAACTCTCTGAGGCTGTTCCCTAGATAGAATGGAAGCATACTCTCCTGTAAAAGGGAAATAATGGACCCTCAAAGATGCTTATGTTTTAATCTTGAGAAGCTATGAATATGTTACCTTACACAGCAAAGGGACTTAAAAGACATGATTGCTAAAAATTTTGAAATGGAGAGATTATTCTGCATTATTTGTTGGGTAAAATGTAATCACAGGGGTTTTCGTAAGTTAAATAGGGAGGCAAGAGAGGCAGAGTCAGAGAAGAAAATATGACAACAGAAGAAGAGGTTGGAGTGATTTGACCCACATTTGCAAGCTTTAAAGGTGGAAAAGGACCAAAGAATGTAGGTGGCCTCTAAAAGCTGGAGAAGTCAAGAAACTGATTCTTCCTTAGAGCCTCCGAGATTGCAGTCTTGCCAACACCTTGATTTTAGCCAGTAAGATCCATTTCATACTCATGAGCTCCAGAACTGTAAGACAATATTTTATAAGCCATAAGATTTGTGGTAATTTGTTATAGCAGCAATAGGAAATTAATGCACTCCCCATTATAAGATTTTGTAAAGATTAAATTTTTTCAGCCCAGACGTGGGCCTCAGGAAACATTGTATTACACGAGGTGTAAAGGGAACTTCCGCAGAGATTTGATGAAAACTAAATGTGTGGATATTCTTTCTTTCAACTTCTCTTATCCAAGCAAAAATGATTATAATTAACTTGGGGAGATAAAAGGACTTGGGCCCAGAAAGAATATGTTTGTTTTTTCTTAGCATAAGCAGTTTCAGCAGGCTGAACAGTAATGCTCCATGGCCTTAAAAGTATGGTTAAAGTTTTCCCATGTGGTGCACATCTCAGCTGAATACTGAATCGCTGGAGTTCACTTGCCCTGTGTTTTCCCTCTGTCACCACCACATTATCCACTGTATCTTTTTCCCTTTGCCCCATGGAGTTCAATCATAGGTTAGAAGTTTCAATTGTTTTATTGCTTCAAGGCACATTTAGATGATTTTGAGCTGACCGAGAAATCTAACCTGACATGATAAAAAACAAACAACTCTGCCTCTCGGAATGTGTATGATTATGTGTTAGCGGTTAGAAATGTACTCCTGGTTTTGGAGTAAGAAACTGCCATGAAGGTCACAGCTTCTTGTACAGCTCCAAAACATTCCAGATGACAAATGTTTTCAGTTGCCATAAATAAACATTCACATATCCCAATTTATGTACATTTTCTTAACCAGAGTATGGGTCTTAAACCATCCCCTTACTCCAAAGTGTGAATGGCCTCAGCCAGAAAATGAAACAGATTTTATTTAACAGACTAGAAGGAGCTATATGGAAATTTTACACCATGTTTTATCTACTATCCTGTGACATGTGCTTTTAATTATTTTATACATATTTAAATATAACAAATGTTTCTCAGAGACCTAAGATATAAGATAACATTATAGTTATAATTTTTATTCATTCCTGGATGATCTTACAGCTTAGAGGTAGGTATGACACTTGAGGCCTTAGAATGTAAAACAAAAGTAGATGTTTAATTAGAAAATAAATTAACTGTGCATTTATATTTTTAATGTATTACATGAATCATTTACTACAATTTCATCTGGAGATGTACATATTTTCATTGCCTTTTAGAATAGTAATCACCTTTCTTTTACTCTCTGGCACCAAAATATAATTTGAATGACTTTTTTTTTTTTTAATCCAAGAGCTATGTAGAGCCATCATATTTTCTTAGATTCTGTTAAATCCATTAATGATATTAAAATGATTAAAGTCAGCTACACCAGATTTGACCTGCCCCATTATCAGGATATTTAATTTAACAGGGCATTTATGTAGAAGGGCTTTCTTAATAGTAATGTTACTTGAAGTTGTGGGGGTGTGAGCCTTTCATGGAGAGAAACAGCCACTAGCAGCTGGAGGACAATCTGTGAGGGAGGTTATTGATGGGGAAGCAACTTAAATGATATATTGTTGATATTGTATAATCATCTTCCTGTAGAAATAAATATAAAGCCAGGAAAGACTAAATAAATTAATTATACATAAAGGAAAAGAGAAAAATGAAAAGAAAAGGATAATATATTATATTTTTGCCCAACAATTGTGTTTCAAACAGAATTTGGAAAAAGGATTATGCAAATATATTTAGGTGGGAAATTAACATGTCAGTTACTAGATCCCAGGTATCCTTTTTGCATTCCCATTCACCTCGCTACTCTTCTTCTCTTGCATACCACCTCCTCAGCTCCTGCAGGAAGGCTAAGTCTAAATGTAAGAATTACAGACTCAGAAGAAAATTCAGTCTCGGTGGCTTTTAAAACCCTCAGAATTTATTTCTCCCTGGGGTTAAGTGGGAGTAAGGAGAAGAATAGCCCTATTTACAACAATAAACATTAGCAAAAAGATATAAGCATGTTTTGAAAAATGAAAAATATAAGTAATGTAGACAACAAAATTATATTCCAAAATTTGATATAGATTGGAAATATAAAGACTTTCTTACTATATATAAATGTTTACTACAATATAATTATAATTTATATTATATTATACAGTTTACTACCATGTATTATATGTAAACAATTTATAATATAATTTGCTACTATATATAAATTATTTGTGACCTTATTTGGAAGAAAAGTTAAGAGACTCAACAAATAGATGATTTTACTATATGTAAACATGTAACATATTAGAAAGAGAACACTGAAGCATAAGAACTATTCAATAAATAATGCTAGGGCAAATTAAACACATTTATGAAAAACAAAGTTGAGTTTTAAAGAGTTAAAATATCAAAGTTTAAATGCCTGAATAATGTTTATGAAATTTCTATGCTGTAGGGAAATATTCTAACAACAAAAAGAAAAATTCAAAATTAAAGTTTTGGTAAAATCTATAATATAACTTTGAAATTGAAGTCATTAGAATGTACCCACTTGGGAAATCATTGCAAGGAAAAAAATAGACGAGGGGTTGACAACCTTAATGTGTTTAAAAACCTGGTACACTTCAGTAGGAAAAAAACTAAAATATAAAACAATAAACAGGCAAAGAAAGCAGATAATTAACAAAAGAAGAAAGATACATAGCTCTAATAACAAATATGGAATAACAATGTCATTTATATACAAATAAGTGGGAATTAAAACAAAACTGATGTACCATTTTGGTCCATCAAATTTCCTTTTGTTTAGTTACTCCAAAAGGTAACATTCTTGTCATACCTGAAAGATAAGTTTACAGTCAGGGGATGGTGCGTTGTGTAGTGGAGATTTTAAAGATTTATTTAGAAAAGAAAAAGTACACCTCCAAGGAGGCGGGCTGATCTAAGGGAGGAAAGTGTAGGTTACTGTCTCCCTTTCTCTTATACCCTCTCTTAGAGGTGGTCTTTTGATTGATTGATGGCTCTTGTCCCTGGAATGCTTAGTCATGTCTGGCCCCTTTTGCTCATGTCCTTACCCATGGTGTACACAGAAAAACCCATGGGGGGTTGGGGGGCAGTGTTAACCAAAATGTTAATTATAATACAGTGAACATTGGGTCTTATCCAGTTGTCCTTTCTGCTACCATGCAGTAGTGGCTGTCAGGTTTTAACCAGTTTCTTGTTGGCACTCATTTAGATGAAGTAAAGTCCCTTTATGCTGGAGGTGGGCATAACACTATCATCCTCCCTCTTTTCCACCTATCTGCCCTGTGCCCCTACCTATCAAACTACCTAACAGATGAATAAGAATAATTATTGGTATCATAAGCACAATGAAAAGAGGTATAAAATAATGCAAAACACTCATTATCACTGACTCTAATGCTCCTGTTAAAGATGGGCTGAGACAAAATCAACTCACCTTCACCTTGAACTCCAACCTTATTTAGCAATCCTTCTTCCTCAGAGCTTTTTACCAACTAGATTCTAGAGTCTTATTTTCCTATGAAGTCATATATTCTAAATAACTAAAGAGGTGTGAATTCAAGGCTTTTCTAGAATGTTGCAGAATCTATCAGCTTTGGCATGGTCATATCTGAAGAGCAGCTACAGAGCTGAAACTTCCCAGAGCAATACATAATGAATGTCTTCTTCAGGATGGCTAATTTAGAAGCTATACATGTAATAAAGGGTATATTTACCTGCCTTTTATCTCCTCTGCCCCGATTAAGCTGAATTATTCCATGATTCAAGATTCAAGAATCAGAGGTTAGAGTATAAAATACAACTAAGTATTCCACCACCTATTTTCTTTTATTTATATACCTGGTTGAGGAAATGCTGTATAATGAACATTTCAAAGCTAAGAAGGTAAAAATATGTTTTTGCATCCAAGTGATTTAATGGCAATAATTGAAGAAGTTTTTTGTTAACTCTTATTACAAGTTAATGACTAAGGAATAGGAGCAGTCCTCTTCAATAATAGTAAATATTTGGGTAGTATGAAGAAATGCATTCATTTCAAAAGGTAAAAGATAAAGGAAGAAAGTAAAGAAGAGACAAGCAGAGATGTAGGAAAGGACTGATTCTTAAGACTATTAACACATTCTCCGTTTTTCTATTAAGTACACATGACACTGAGTTCAAAAGTCTCCCTTGTCTTTCCATTTGTAGTCAAGCTGATTATCAACAATATTTTAGAGAGACACACATTATAAGCAAATCAATATAGCTTATGTTATTTAAAGAGAAATTGGAGTTTATTTTTCCATATTCATATTCTCCAGAGATCCACCAATTGAAAATGCATATTATAACTGGAAATAAAGCAATGAAAATAATCTTTGATTTTATACTTTCTAGTACCATTTCTTATTTTATTCATAGATATAAGTGTAACTTGAAAAACATTTACTTTTTACCATCTAAGAAGCTTCAAGAACAACCTCCAGTTTTCAGATCCTCCTTCAGAATGTTATATATTTAACTGTTAACAAAATAGTTAAATTTCAAAAAAAAATTGCAACTGAGAATTTAACCAACAAATCAATGTCCAAAGTATGTTCTGGAACCAATAAAGATTTATTACAGCTTCTAATTTTTTCTGTTGCTATCATATTGTACTATGAGATAGATGAGTCTACACTGCTAAAATATAACAAAATTATTTGAAAGATAACTGATTCTACTACTATTTGCTTTGGAATTATTCTGCCCTCACAATTGTTTCAGTTCATTGTCATCCTCTGCATCATTCACTACAAATATTTTCTGCATTTTTATTCATCCTTTTCTGACCCCAGCTTTTCATCATACTTATAATTGGCATTATTTTTTAAATTCCTGAGATCGAAGCCATTTAACACAAACCTCCACATTTACTTTTGTCACCTCATACATATTCTGTATTATTATTATTTTTTTTTATCAATTTGTCATTCTTCTTTACTGCATCATAAGAGAACAACTCTATTCTTTACAGAGCTGCTGGCTTAGATTTAACTGATTCTAAATTTCACACACACCTGTTTCATCAGTTACAACACTCCTTTTTGTCTTCTGTTTTATTCCTTTCCTCTTCATTGTATCTGTTCTCTCACTTGCACGTTTTATTCCCCCAAATCTGGCCATAAAATGCTCCAACTTCTCTTATTAAAAAAAAAAGAAAGCCAGAAAAAAGCCAGAAAAAATAAACCCAAAAACATTCAGAAGTCCTATCAGTCACTCCATTTAAGGAGGGAGAGATTTACTGAAAGCATAACAACTATGCATTGTAACATATATAATACTTCAAATTTTATTGATGAGTTAATTAAGAGGGTTAAGGATTAATTAGAGGATTAAGGGTTAATTTGCCCAATGTCACAGGTAAATGGTAGAATTGAGATTAGCTATGTTCTGCCTGTCTCCATGTGACACTGTCACATTTATTATTTTTATAGTAGCAAGATTATTCCCTATACTACCTTTATACAATATATGGTACACAATATTTTCTATCTGACTTCTGTTACCACATTTCTTTTTAAACTCCTTTCTTGAAGATAAGAAAGGATATGTTTTTCAGTAAACACTACAGTTTCTTCCAGCATCTTATATTCTTTAAAAATTCTGGGAATTATTACTCAGCTTTTCCTTGTTCTTATAATTATCTGTATTTTTGGCTTTCATGAACCTTATTCCCCTAGTTCATTTTCATTCTTTATGGCTGACCTTTTTCTCTTCTTTTGCCTTTTCTTCTTCTTCTTTTTTTTTTTTTTTTTATCCTGAAAGTTTTGTCATTTGCTTCTATATTGATAGTCTCTCACTTGGACTCATTTTACTATATCCCAACTGAGCTATTACAATGGCTGAGCAATTGATAATTTTCTCTTTTTTTAATTTTTGAAAGGCCAAGACCGAATCTCTCTGTAGAATAAGTTCTGTTTAGTCAGTTAGAAATGAAAGACTGAAAATGAAAGATACCTAATTATTAAAAAATTTTTAAAGGAAACATACCAACTATTATTTATATCTAAAAAATGTAAATTAACACAGAGTGATAAATGATATTCCAAATACAAATCACCATAGATAACTTAGCAAAGAAAAAATAACTTATTGAAATAGTAGTAGGTAGCTCATAGAACTATTGGAATAAGTGACCTGACTTAGAATGTGGGCATAAAGGGATGCTGGTTAGCCAGAACAACAGCCCAGTCAAGCACAGAAGCAGGGCAGTAGGGACCTCTGTCATAGCCCTGGGTCAATAGATCACAGCTTCATCCACCACTGCTCCTGGCACTGGACCTAGGATCCCATTGGTATATCATACGATGATGAATGATGATCGAAAAAAAATGGAAATAAAAAGTTTTTAAAATGTACTGCTAGAGAGTGGTGAATGGAAATGAGGGATAGGATAAAAGAGCTATGGGAATGAGTTCATCCTCATATTAAAAGTTTCATCTTATTTCTAGATTGGATAAATCATAAAATAACAGCATAAACAAAATATCTGGGAGACTGAAGGAACTCCATACAAAAAGTGAAAAGAATCTTGAAAAAGTTATAACTGGAGACTGAGACTGAGCAGGTAGAGGTTATAGCCAGGAAATTTTTATTTTTGTTATAAAACTTTTTAGATATGTACAAGTATTTCTTAAATTAAAAAAAGCAAAGCAAAACAAAACAATAACTTACAAATTTCTCCATAGTTAACTTTTATTTTTTACAGATTTATTTCTTCTAATTGCCATATTTGCTTTTTCTTACAATTGTAAAAGATACCCATTGGATTGATCTCCTCATTCCATATTAATATGAAAAAAGACACTTCCCAACAGTATTTCATAGTTTTTTTGCCAATAAATTCTGTTTATATATATATATACTTTAAAATTATTGTAGCTTTTTTTTTTACATTTTTAACCTGTCAAATATAATTCTGTCCTGTCTCTTTCAAAAGATTTTTTTTTAACATATACAATCTGCAAGGTATGAAACTGCAATCTCATAGGATTCTAAGGGGCAACATGTTGATGAAAATGCTGCTGTCTCTTCATCAAATGGGAATTCCATTCAAGGGAAAGACACCTTTTTGCCACTGGATTGGAGTGATCATATGATTTGTATATGTATGAGAGCCTCTAGACTAAATTCTGGAAAACTCATCAACACAGTAAATCAACTCTCACATCTATAGAAAAGTTGTAGTTATATGTTTACAAAATCAATAAACTCACATACTTATCTCTATTCATGTTAGTAAATTATTATTGAGAAGGCATTACATTCAGATTCTGTCATTCAGACTTCCATATCATTCCATGTGAATGCACATAAATTTTTCCTAAACGGGCAGCGTTGAGTTCAAGGTCAAATTAGATAGCTGTTACCAAAACATTTGACCTACAAAGTATATTGGGATATTTAGTCAGTAGTCAAGAAAGTATTTGACTAAAATGTAAAATTGACTTCAACTTTTGCACAATGAATTTCTTGAAGAGGATAGAATGTCTATGACATGGAAGTAGCGGTTCACTTGAAAGATGCTTGGAAACATCCACATAGTGTAGATTGCATTATCCAAACTGAAGAAACTTTTGAGATGAAGAGTGTGACATTACAGACACATTGTATGTTTTCACTATTCTCTATATTTTCTCTTGCTGTTTTCTCTGCCCAGGTGGCTCTTCATCCTGTCTGGCCAGCTCCCACTCCTTCTTCAAAACAATTTGAATATCATTTTATCTGTGAAACCTGCTTCTGACAGAATGAGTTTTACCTACTCTGTTTCCTTAGCCCTTTAACTCATATTCTCTTCTGAATTTTCACATTTTAATAGTTAGATAGATAGATGATAAATATATAGATAGATGTTGAGAGAGATGTATGTGTGTGTGTGTCTGTGTGTGAACAAACTGGACCAGGCTACTTGAAGGGCACAAATTGTGCCTTATTCATTTATATATTTTTAGTTTTTGACAGAACATTTTACATAACAGGTTTAATAATAATGTATTGAATTAAATTAAAAGTAATTTAATTATGCAGATATTAAGGTTCCATCAGGAAATCATTTAAAGACATAATGTAGTTAATATTAAATATATGTTAATCTTAGTACATGTAGCAAGTTATGAAAGTATTTTGAAATGACAGGGTGTCATGATAAACAACACAGATATTTTATCATTTTGACAGACTTTTCTCTGTAGCATACACATGAGTTGGGTCTGATTTATAACCATTTTCACATTAATCTTGAAAATACTTTTGTAAATCTTGATCTGTTTTAAAGCATTTGGGTATCTCTTATCTTTTTTGATTGAATTGGTTCGATATCCTTAACAAGATTGTGTGATAATTTGAGCAAACACTGTTTTCTCAATATATAAATCTAAAATCAAATAATTTTCCTAAAGTTGCAGAACAAACTAGTGGCAAAGTTGGATCTAATTCCCAGTCTCTGCTCTCTGTACCTTACTATTTTGCCTTTTTCTGATTTGTAATTTGCCAAACTAACACTTGATCCAAAGACAGTTTCTCAAAAAGTTTTCCCCATTTTTCAAACACTTCTATAGGAATAGTCCTTGGAAAAGAGGCAGAGTGCACCTAATAATAATATTCAATCCATTAGGCAATTATAAATCCTTTTTAAACCATAAAGTCCTTTCAAAATACTTGCATTTCTTGATTACAAGGAGCAGTCTTGCATTTGTTTCCTTATTACTAAGTGTGGTGCTTGGTTTATATTGGTAATTGTTATATGTCTTTTTAGTAAATTAATAAGAATTTTGAATACTTCCAAAACTCAGGCCTTACTTTGTTCAGAATCTGATTTGTTTTTAAAACTTCTCAAGTGATTTTAACATGTAGTAAGAGCTGCATACCATTCATTTGGTGCAGAATATGATAGATTAGTGGTTCTTAACTTTGGTTACAAGTTGGAATTACCTCAGGGATTTCCAAAAAAAATCCCCAAGGACAGACTCCAACCAAGATCATTTAGATTAAAATCCCTGGGGTGTGACCTAGGCATCTGTAGTTTTTATATTTCCCCCGTGAATACAACGTAAAGCTAAGTTTGAGAACCAATGTTATCAAGGAGATTACCCTTATTGCTTTAGTTGATTTACCATTATTTGAGGATCTTATATCCTTAAACCATTTTCTGGATAGCAAAATAGCTATAAATATGACATGGGCAGATCCCTTTATATTTGCTGTTTTCTTAAGAAAACTCCAATTATCTTTTTGCCTATTGAGCTACAGTCAGTATGCCATCCATTGTCTAGATGTATGCTTCCTTCAAGAACTAGCTCTTTCTGTCTCCCCATCTCCATAGCACTCTGCTGAGACATGGCTAATGCAGAAGTGCAGTCTAATTAATTAGCTCAGTTGGACCCATGACACTACAAGCTGCAACTCCACTTACCATTTGCATTGCTCATCCACGCTGAGCAGTCATTCTAAGTACAGTGTGTCATAAGAAATGCTGCAGCTAATGGTGTCCACTTCTAGCCCTCACCAAGCTAAATTATGCTGCCATTCTACACTATCATTCCTCTGCTTTGTGAAGAGACCCATTTATTAAAATAGATCCTTATGTGGCACACACCAATTATTTTTACAAAAAGCAAAATGGAAACAGGTCCCATAATTGCATGCTAGTCAACCAGTCAAGTCTATAAACAAAATCACTCACTCCCTTATTACCTCTTTTACTTTTATCTGTAATTCTGTCTGTTGACTGGACATTTTTCTTATGCTTGATTTTCTTTTTAGTTCATGATTAGCAGTACACTTTCGGTCCAAATGTCCTAAAACCTTAGAAATTGTTTAGGATGTTTCCATATCTTATGCCTGCTTGCATATACTAAGAGTTAATGCAGGAAAGCTATTACTGGGACAATGAACATCAGGCCCCGAATTATGTTGCTAATTAGCAGATTCAGATGCTGCTAAGAAAGTCAGTTTTTTCTTTACTACTGCAATGATGGGAGGGAATTAGAGCAGTTATTCCCAGCAGAACCACATCTTTCTTTTACTACTTTCCCTTGCTATCAGTCTGTCTCCATTGGTTCTCTATGTTCTTATTTTATGTATAGCTGGTTAATTTTATCTGATACATACAGACTCTGCAAGTTAAAGTTACAACTTTTAAATAAACTGTGGTGACTTGTTTTGTTTCATTTTCTGATTTCCCTCCTGACATTGTCCTGTGGTCATTCATTGTATATGCTCTGTATTTTAGAATGTGCACCTTGATTTTGAACTGTGTTCATTCCACCTGCCTCATCCCCTCCCTGCCCCTTATCCAAGTTCTATTTGTTACACATTCTGAGACTTTCAAAACTCATTCACTGTAAGTCAAACCATAACAGATACGGCTTTTCTGCTCAAAGTGTGAAGTCTCCCCCAAGTCTTGCAACTGTAGGGACAAAGGCTAATT
Organism: Camelus bactrianus; assembly: GCF_048773025.1. Lineage (NCBI taxonomy): Eukaryota > Metazoa > Chordata > Mammalia > Artiodactyla > Camelidae > Camelus > Camelus bactrianus. The sequence continues at coordinate 43,981,762 of NC_133539.1, forward strand.
ATTGGATCTCTCTGGAGAGCTCTCTTTTTTCTTAACCAAAAAACATAACAAAATACAAAACGACTCATTTAAGGCTCTTCTTGTTCCTCCCTACTCTATACATCCTGTTGGAAAAATCTGATCAATGGACCATGCTGAGGACTGTTCTAAGTCCAAACACAGGAAACTGTTCCCTACTTTACCAGATTCTTAGAATGGTATTTTCTGGGCCTCAAAAGTGGCTATTGAGGGGATGGAGAAACCTCTGATTACGATTCATGACTTTTTTACACCATCTTGGGATGAAGAGACAATAAATTATGGCACAATGTTTGAATACTAAAAGTCAGCTCTGGGAGGGACAATACATGTTTGAAAACCATCCCTTCCTCAGAAGTCAAATTTCATCATCATTATTCCTTATTGAGTTTATATTTTTCAGGCACTTTAAAATTCACATAAAATATTTATAAACCTTTTTCTGCGGTATAAATTTCCATTATTCTGACATTTAAATGTTTTAATATTTTATATTCAATTGTATTTCTTATTATAATTGGTCATCAGCCAAGCCAAAGTATTCTTAGTGATATCTATGTATTTCAATGATTATTGTCTGCAGTTTATTAAAAATATCCTGCAACCTTTAAAGAACCAGATTAACTAAAACAGGTCTACTCACCATGTCCCCTATAGTGGGTTGAATGGTGACCTTAAAACAATGTGTTCATGTCCTAACCCTCCAGAACCTGTGAATGTCACCTTAATTAGAAAAAGAATCTCTGCAAATGTAGTTAAGAGTATTGATAGGAAATTATTTGGGGTTATACAAGTGGGCCCTAATTCCAACAATAAGTGTCCTTATAAGACACACAGAAAAGAGAAGCATAAGGAGAAAGACATATGAAGATGGAGGCAGAAATTAGTTAAGTAGTTGCAACCAAGGAACACTGGAAACCACTAAAGGCTGGAAGAGGAAAGGCACGATTCTCCCCTAGAGTCTCCAGAGATAATGCGGTCCTGCTGACACCTGGATTTCAGTCTTCTGGCCTCCAGAACTCTGAGAGAATGCATTTCTGTGGCTTTAAGTATCAAGTTTATGGTAGTTTGTTATGGCAGCCCTAGGAAATTAATACATCTCTGTATTTCTTGATAATTCTATATAGCCAATTCTAGTTATATATTACACATTTATAATTATATAATTCTGTGTAGTCAATAACTATGGCTAAATATTAACAAAGTCATAGAGAGTGGGGAGATAGCTTCCTGAATTAAGAACAGCCATCTCATCTTAGAGAACAGGATCAGTTTCAGACTGCGTGATGCTTTCATCAGGAACAGCAGGAGCAAAGGCATGAAGGCAAGAAAAAGAATAACGTTAGGGATGTGCAGGCAATTTGACACAACTGGAAAGTGAAATGGGAGATGAAAAATGTCAGGATATGAGGCCAGGAAGGTGATTGTGTGACAGATGTGAGGCTTTAATGCTGTGTCGATATGAGTGACTCTGTAATGGTGTTCCTGCTTTTCAAACAAGGTGTGTGGAAAACCTTGGGGGAAAGATGTAGGACACATAATAAAGATGTTTTTTCTCCCTGGAATATTGTGTTTACTTAAGCATTTGGAGGAATTGAAATAGTGTATTTGGTAAGTGAGTTGGAAGACATTTATCAATGCAAGAATATATATATAATGATATAGGAGATACAATTAACATAATTTGTAAACGATATAACATGAGACTTCATAAGTGGCATGACTGTGAATGAATGGAAGTAAGGAGAGGAGATTTGAGTTAGGCTCCAGATTCATGTAGAAAAAAATCACTTTCTTTTCCCATTAGCAGAAACTCTTTAGAAGATAACATTAAGAGGCATGAGCTAATTAGAGGTCAATCAACAATATTGAAAACAACGATAAATACTAATTACTCATCACTTACCTTGTGCCAGATCCTATTCTGAATGCTAAAATGATATTTCTGTTTACAAAGAGCTCATGAAATAGGTAATATAATGACTGATATTAAAGGAAGTTAATGATTAGAGAGATAAAAACTATTTGAAGGGACCAGAATTTGGTCCCAGATGTAAGACTGACTTTGATGTCCCTCTCTTAATCAATATGTTATATTACAAAGACACCCAAAAACTTCATTTTATAACTTAATGCTCTAATTCTACATTGACTTGGAAAATGATGTACTAGATATGCCAGAAATTGAAATTTATTACTAGTAAACTCCTGTTTTAAATAGTACTTTATTTTTCTCTTATGATAGGACATAATCATTCAACAAGTTAATATTTATTTTATAGATAAAGAGATTGAGAGAAATTAGTATTTTGAAACAAATGTATAAGTGCTGAATTTTTCTGTGTGGTTTTCATGTCAGTGTAACAGAATGAGACTATAGCTTTGTGGTAAAGGAAAATAGACATTTGTTTTATTCTAGAAATGAATCAAATGTGTGTGTGTGTGTGTGTGTGTGTGTGTGTGTGTGTGTATTTGTGTGTGTGTTTCTTCTTCTTTAGGCAGACTTAGAAAAGAGACCCTGAAATTTGGATGAGGGATACCTTTTTCCATCTTTGGGCCTGTAATAAGTTTGTCCCTGTGGGATTCCAAGAGGTGGAAAGACCTGAAACATTTTCTGGGGGAAATGTGTGGGATGAAGGGAGCTATCTGAATTTTAGGGTTTCTGGGAGCCAAGATGTGAAAGACCAGACTCTTGGATAGAATATAAGTCACATGGAGCAATTATAACTATTTACCGTTTCATACTTCTCTTTTGTTAGTAAAGACCTGTTAACTGTTAACCCCTATGCATGTGTCTTATGGGAATTATGGAAGGCCCGTACTCACCCTTGAGGAGAAATTATTCAGTGGGAGCAATTTCAAAAAGCAGTTACCTTCTCATTCATTGTTAAAATGTCACCTTTACCCTGGGACAGATTGTGTTAATTTTTTTTAAAGCACTGCTATATAGCAAATTACCGACAGTTATTGTCATCAGAGAAAAGATCGGCAAATATAGAAATGCATAATTCATCACATATTCAATAACTCCTTTAAAAACTTTGCCACAAGATCATTAACTCACCACTGTGTGATACAAACAGTTTATCAGTATTGCCCTTCTTTTATTTCAAAATGTTGTGATGAGTACATTATGTTTCAAGGTCTTATTTTATAAAATTAACTATGTTATAAACTCATACCACTTTCTGCACATCTGATCCTTGATCTCACTTTCCCTTCCACGTACCCCCTTATTTATTTTCTCCTTCTTTTTATAGAACAGATTCTTGAAAGTATTGTATACTTTACTGTTTCAAAACTTTCTTCCTTTGAATTTTCTTGAGCCCACTCAGGTTTTTGAATCCACCACATCACTGAAACTGCTTTTCTCAACTCCTTGATGACCTTGAAATGATTAAACCATATGGTCATTTCTTAGTACCCATTTTACCTGACTCATCCATAGCGTCATACACAATCAGTTAACCTCTCCTTGACATACTTTATCCTTTTGTTTCCAGGAAACCACACGTTCTATGCCTTCTCAGTTTCTTTCACTGGTACATTTTTACCTCTCAAACCTCTAAATATTGGAATGCTCTAGTGCTATGTTTTCATCCTTCTTTCTTCTGTTTACACTCCCTCTCTTGGTAAACCTATCCAGGTGCATGGCTTTAAATACTATTTATGTCTCTGAATGATTAATATATAACTTCAGCCCAGAACTTGCTCCTGAAATCAAGATACATATGTGGTTAAATAGATATTTAGATATAGATATAGAGATAGATATATACACAATTGTCTCTTTGATATCTTCACTTCAGTGTACAATAGAAACCTCCAAGTTAACATGTTCAACCTGAACTTCTGCTTTCCCCTTACCAGTACCAAACCAGTACCTTCGTAGGTCTTACACATTTCAGTTTATAACAACCAGATTCCTCCAGTTACTTAGACCAAAATCTATGTCATCTTAGACTCTTCTTTTTCTTCTTTTCTTCAACCTCCACCCCTGCTCATTCCAACAAATGTTGTCATCTCTGCCATCAAAAATATATCCAAGTTGTTGTTTACTGGGTATAGAGTTTCAATTTTGCAACATGAAAAGAACTCTGGAAATTGGCTGCACAGCTGTATGAATGCAACACTACCAAACTGTATACTTAAAAATGGTAAATTTTATGTTATGTGTATTTTACTACAATTAAAAATACCCAGCAAGTACAAAAAAAAAAAAAAAAAAAGTCCTGAATTTAACCACTCCAAACTGCTCTCATTCTCATCTCATTCTCAATACCTTAGCCTAGATCACCATCATCTGTTGCTAGATTCCTACAAATGTCCTCTAATGGGTCTCTCTGATTCTGCCCCTATTCCCTTACTAGTCTCTTTACCAACAGTGAAAGCGACCCTATTAAAATGTAAGTCAAATCATGACTTTCCCTTCTCATTTAGGGTAAAAACGAAAGTATTTGGCATGACCTATAAAAGTCCACGTGATCTGGCCTTATTACTTCCTTTATCTCATATTCTGTGACTCACCTTTTTACTCCTTCTGCTTCAGTCACAGTGTCTTTGCAGTTTACCTGACACTCCCACTTGAGGTCTTTGTGCTTGCTTTTCCTACTACCTGATAACTATAAGGCTAATTCCCTCACTTCCTTAAGATCTTTAAAATTTATCTGCTCAGTGAGTTAAGTTTTAATATAAACATGTGCAAGTAGCTGATATTTTATTTCTCCTTCTCTCCTTTATATAGTATCCTTAGCTCTTGTGGAAATCCAAATAGACCAACTGTTGTAATTAAAACAAAACAAAACACCCAGAGAGTTGCAGTGGCTTAACTCTCACGCATATCAGAGACCAATGTGAGTCAGTAGAGTGGGATCCTTCCAATTTTGTTCTCATCTGTAGTCACCTAAGTAATAAGGAAAGAGAATGGGCAGATATTATTTTCAAAAGATATGCACACCAATTTCTCCCATTCTGTATGCTCTTCCTGCAAAGTGATATTGATCCTTTTTCAGTCAAGAGGTGGATCTATGTTCCCTTCCTTTGAATTTGGTTGTGCTCATGAGTATGGAAAAAGTGACACAATGTGACTTACAAAGTTAGGTCTGGTTCACTTGGGATTCTCCAGCATCTGTGCTGTGAAGATGCCAAGCATACATAAAGAGATAATGTTTTGGTCTTTTGTTACAAAGCTTCAGATGAATTTCCAAATTACAGCCAATATGACAGACAGGTGAGTGAAGTAGTCTTCACATTATGAAGTCCCAGGCGTAGAATCATCTCCAGCCATCTAGAATTGCCAACTAAAGACACAGACAAGCAGAGACAAGCCATCCTTGATATTCCTTGTCCATATTTCTAATCGATAGACTCCATGAGCATAGTGAAATTGTTTCATACCATTAAATTTGGAGGTGATTTGTTGTGCAGCATTAGATAAACAGAACAAAGCAAGAGCCTAAAGAAAGCACATCTGCTTTTAACCATTTTGGCTGAGACCACATGATTTCTACTTTTATTCCTTTGATCAAAATCTAGTCATTTGGCTCCACTTAACGGCAAGGCTCCAGCCACAATGGAAGTCTGGAAAATGTCATCTCATGGTGTTGCTGAGAATGTTGTTATACATTATCAGCCTTGCTATAGCCCTACACTATTTACTATACTGTATGTCATTTAATTTTTTTCTGACTTCAAAACTAAAAGATAAGCTGCATGGAGATGAGATGGTTTTCTGATTTGCTCACTTTTTCCTGGCACATAGTGGGATATAGTAAGTACTCAACAGAAAATTATTGAATAAATAAGGAATTGAGTAGATTGTGAGAAGAAGCTTACCTTAAGAGAAAAAAGTAAAGGCTATAAGCTTAGAACCAAAGCAAGGGATTTTCGGTTAAAAGAAATTTGACATTAGAGAATGCACAGAAGCGCATCACTCAGAGTTTCATTAGATACGCTTCCCTCTCACTTCCTCTCATCCACTATTTTTTTGAGGAAAGCAGGTATCACTTGAATTAACAAGAAAAAGTAAGGTTATTAGAGTCTCTGTATGATACAAAGAACAGAGGACAGCATTATTTTATGGACAATGTAATCTTCTGTATCATTCACTAAGTGGTTAAATGACTGCTAAGAGGAAAGGTTGAACAATAGAAATAGCTGAGTCATAAAGGATCACAAAAAAGAGTACACAAAACAAAAGTCAGGGACCAGAGCAGCCAAAACCCGAGCATATGGAGGCATTGCAAGTTTGAATGGAAAAAACGATGGTCAAGGAAGTTCTATGTCTAATGGCTTTTAAAAATAAAAACGCTGGGAGAGAATTGGGATGGTCTGGTTGCTGGTGCTGAGTTTATAAAGAAACTCAGCCTACAATAACAAATTGTTATCATGAATCTATTGTGCGCCCCTTCCCACCCTTCCGGCTGTTGAAGCCTGGGGATACAGCTAGAAAGATAAATAACAGGCCCTACAAGTGACCTTCTCTAGTCAACCTCTAAGCATGACTTAAAGCCTCCTGTGCCTTTCAGACAATAATCCTTTTGTTTTATTAGAACAGAACTTGGAAAGAGGGTATTTTTCATTGGGGGTTATGTCCTTCACAGAGCAAGAGCTACTTACCATATATATACGCAATTCATGATTTTGAGGCTTGATCGATCTATTTATTTATGTCTCTCTCTCTTTCTATCTATCTGTATTTGTTCATACATAACTTCATCTAACTTTTCCTTAATACAATTCTTACAATACCATTGTTTGCCTTCTTTCTCCTATGAATATGCACAGAAACTGAATACTTTTTAATTAAGAAACACCATTTTTTCCCTTTTTGCTTTATTATCGCATTCAGTATAATTTCTGCTTACTATATGCTTCCAGCTGCAGATAGCTACATGAGTAGACTTATTCTTTACTTTCATTAATACTTTTGGTTTTGCTATTTTTTCTGATTTTCTATTATTGCATTGCTATTGCATAGGGTAAATTTTTCTTATCCCTGCAGTAAAGGCACCTGCTTGTAGGTCCAAAATTTTTCATGTTAAAGCAATGGCAATTTTTGTTATAGAGTATATGGTTATACTTCACATAAAATAAATAAATTACAGATATATTAAGAGATGTTCCATTAAAAACAAGGAAGTTCATGTGGTACCAACAAAGTGCTAAAAGTAGAGCATAAGACTAAATGTAAACTTGGACTTAGGGAACATTAAATGATGAAAAACACCCACAAAATGAAAATTTGTTTTCTTGAGGGTATAATTTTTAAAGGACAATTCCAAACTCTTAACCTATTTGGAGGCAATTTTTACTTTTAATTCTTAAAAGGAATTGTGTTTGGGGCTTAGATATATATTTATATGTTTCACTACTCTAAAGGAAAATGAAGTTATGTTATTATACAAAAAAGGAAAGAAAAATTAGTAATAGTGCAAATTGTTACTCTGACTGGTAAGTCTTGTGGTCACTTCTATGTCCTTGAAATTTGTGACACTTCTGACTGTCACTATCCTCCCCTACCCCCTGCCTTCCACTGTAGTTGTAAATATATTTCCATGCTTCTAAAGGCCATTTGTTTACTGGTAGTAAACTACCTGCTTGTAAATCCTACACATGTAAGGAAGCTGGATAAAGTGAAGAGCAAGTTAATCTACCCAGAGGTGTAATTACAAGAGGATAAAGCAAATTTGAAAATGTTTATTTCATATGGTGCATTTGACAGAATCACAATTCATCTGGGCTTTGTATTATTTATTACTTCCTGATAGCACAGTAGAAATCATGGCATTTATCACCACTAAGAACATGATTTGTAGGAGGTGTTGATGACCTATAATGTATGTAGAATGCCAAAATCCAAATTTCTAATTTATTGGGTTGCACAATAAAGCACTTAATTGAAAAGGGCCCTGACTGTCTGGGCAAAATGGAACTGTCCTCTGCTCTCTTATTAGAAACCTGGGGCAAATTCACTAAAATGTTCCCTAAATGCAAAGATCAGACATTTCTAGAGACACTTCTTATTTAGAGGTTACCTCTACTGAATATGTCTATGTCAGATAATCTAAGTTTTAGATCTCTGTAACATGAGTGTCAGCCAATAGGGTGGTTGCTTCTATTCATTCTGGGGTCAGGCTGCTTGTGTTCAAATGCTGCTTTACCACTCTATGATATTCTGAGCATCACTTTATCTCACTATGCTGATTTCCTCAAATGTTAAATTGAGGTAATAATAAAACTCATTTTATAGAGAAAGACTAACAAATAATACATGTAAAATGCTTTGGTCAGTGCTTTGTATAGAGTATATGTTCAATAAGTGTTAGTTAATCATAAACTCAACACAACCAAATTCATTACATTATATCCTGATATGGACCCAAGGTTTTTCTTTTCTTCCCCTTTCCCTTCAAGTTTTTAAGACTGCCAACTCTGTTAATGCCCAAGCATACTTTTTTCATGAAATCTGCCTTGTACCACCTCTAGTACACCAAAATTGTTCTATATTTCACTGCGAGAATTTAAAAGGTGTCATGCAGTAATGGACAGAGCAAGGGTTTTGAAATCATACTGGCTGAAATTTTAAACTCATTTCTGGTAGTTATGTGTGACCCTGTAGAGTTGCTTAATTGTTTTGAGCCTCAGTTTCTACATCTGTAAGATGGACTTCATTTGGATTAAATGAAAAGATAACTGGGAGAGTGACTGATACATATTAGATACTCAGTAAATAGTTTTCTTTCTAGCTTAACTTTTAGCCCTAAAGTCAAAGACTGTTCAATCTTCACTGAAATCTTTATCTACTACATCATCATTCCAACATTTAAAGAACTCTTTACATTCTCCTTAAAGATCTCAATATCTTTCTTTGCATAATATGGACCTTGATTTCCCCAAGAAGTATTGAACATTTCTTCCATGGCTCCCTTCTACTTCTTTAACTTTGATGTTAAACTTTTCTTTCACATTCTATATCAAGCCCACAAATAATTCTCTAATACCCTTCTTATAGATTTCATCTTCTGCTATGACATAAGAATCTACAACTTTTTAGATCATTCCATAATCTAGACCATTAATCTAGACGCTTTATAAAGATTCTAATATCCAGAGGTAGCTTTGCTATCATAATTTAGACCATGTATATTTCCTAACTATCCTGTGTTAATTAAATCAAATACTTTGAATTTTTTAAGATTTTGTGTTATGTTTTATACTTTGTTTTACAATATCTCCCCTATGATCTGTGTTTCTCTTTATCCCAAAAGTGTTTGGTATTAATAGTCTAATTTTAGTTGACTCAAAAATTGTAAAGGGTCAAATTACTCATCCTGATATTATTAAAAAGCAAAAACAAAAAACATACATTTACTCTTCTAATATCAATCACCCTTTCCATATAGCCCTAAAAACTTGACTTGGCTATTTTCTAACACTGTTGCTATGGTCGCTTTAGGTTTACTCCCTGCTCTCAATCTTCAGGACACCTTTCTATGTAATAAACATAAAGATGTACTTGTTTCCATCTATGAAACAACATTCCTCTCTCCCTCTTTCTCCCTGCCACTTGAGGACAGATATCATTAATTTCTTTTCATTTCTTTTTTTTTTTTTAACCCTTCCCACCCCCTTCCCCCACTTTTTTGCTTTTTGTAATTCTTTTTTTTTCCAATTAAGTGGATATGTCATAATTTATTTTACTGTTTCTCTCCTGCATTGTTTCCAGTTTGAAAATATGATACAAAATTCTTTGACAAGTGTCTGTGTTCATAATGCATCTGCATTTATAATTATATCCTTAAGGGAGATCCAGAGAGGAATTCCTAAATCAGTGGCTATGAATGGGTCGAAGGTTCTACTGAGTCACAGGGTGGGAAGGCTTATTAGGATGTAAGGCCAGAATGACACAGCTGGACAATACTTTCATTTGTCCCTGGGCAGCTTCTTCTCCCATCCCCCACAGCAATGACCCTTACTGCTCTCAAGCATCACATGGTCTTGGTCCCCATCCCTTCACATCTTCTGAATGGATAATTTTGCTTCCTTCTTCAGAGAAGATTAAAGTTACTGAGAGTGAACTCTCTCAGCCCAACAACAAGAATTCTTGACTAGACTTAAAGTTCCTTGAAGATATGGTCTTAGCTATTTTTTTAATTATTATATGTTATAGAGAAAACACTGCATTGGAATCAAACAGAACTAATCCCAATCTCTGCCCTATTATTTTCAAGTCTTAAAAGTTAAAGTTACTTTACCTTTGGAAGATTAGTTTTTCACCTATGAAACAGAGGTTTTTCTACATCAGAGTACAAGGGCATATGGAAAGTGATGAATAATAGATGTTTTCCTGTTCCTTACCGCCTTTCCATCCACTATTAAAACCCATAAATTGTTTGGCAATGTGCTTTAAATGTAGTAAGCATTAGGGAAGTTTTCAGAGTAGAAATAAATTAAAAATATACCATAAATATTATGCGTGTTATCTTAAATATAATACAACCTTAATATTTATTATTATTTTAATATTTTAAATATATAGCATTCATTCAGGTAATTCAGAAAATCTCATGATAATTTCATAGGATTTTTACAATTTCCTTTCAAAATTAACCAATATTTCTGCTGATATTTTAATTCTTAATATGTAAGCACAGGTATTCCTGAAATTACATTAAAATACAAGAAGGATTAACTTAGAAAAACATTCAAGTGGATATTTTTCTTGAGGTTCTCTATATGCTCCATTTTTAGAATTCTTAGTTACTTTCTGAAAATTATCATTTTTAACTGAAATAGTAATACTTTGAAAACATCTATCTAGCCTGTTCATTTTTGTACCAGCTGCTATGAAAAAGCCTGCATATAGCAAATTAGTAAAAATTTACCTTTATCTTTTATTCAAGTAGATGATAATTTTTCTCAGGTATTAGAATGATTTCCTGGAAATATATCCATTACAAAAAATGATATTATAGAAGATAAAAAATCTTAGTAATCCAATCAATTTCCCAGATGAAATGCAAATCTTTCTCTCTTTCTCACACAAACACACACTCTAGTTTCTCAAAAAGCTCCCTACCTGGTTAGTATATGAACAATTTATATCAAATTTTCAGGAAACAAATAATTTCCGGATGCAATGTGCCTATCAGGGTATAATATATAGTAGGGATTTCTTCCTGAGAACAATATCCCATCACTGTAATATGAGGAAAGTCAAATTTGAAGAGCTCCTGTCTTCTCTAGGGAAAAAGAAATGAAAGCTCAACCACCAATATGTTATGAATCAGTGATAATTTGACTAGCTGCATCAACTTCTATGGAATAAGTATAGTATAGAATGGTTCAACATTGTATTTAGCCCAATAAATTAAGAATGCTTGAATACTGCCCTGCTTTATCAAATAGGATTGTTGTTATAAACAACATTAACTGACACCATTTCATTAAGTAGAAGACAATAATCAATTTCTTGAAAGGATAAAGGTAGCTAAAATAATAAAAGGAAGAGCCTAACAGGCAGATACAGGAAGGATAAACAGAAGGCAACAATGGTAATCTTAGCAGCAGGAACTCATTAATGTATCTCTAGTACTAGGGCATTGCCATCAGGATGATTTATCTTCTTGCATTCTTGAGTGACTTCATTTAAAATTCAAATTCCCATGAAAAGATAGAATGAGATTCATCTTGTTTAGATCACGTCTGCTTCCCCAGATTGGGTTCTATCTTTTGCTTTTACTCACTTCTCTTGCCTTGAATGCACAAAATGCTTGCCATCTGGTAATTATGTACTAAAAGAGTTTATGAAGGAGGAAGCAGCTTAACTTAGGCCATGTTCCTGGTTACGTTCCTCACCCAGTGGATTTGAGAGCACTATTCTAAGATTATGGAAAATTGATAGCAGTAAAGATTATTTTTGTTTTCCAATTATCATTTCCTCTTAGCTTATGATTTCTTAAGGAAAACTATGGAAAACATGAGTGGTTTAAGAATGAAACCCTAGGATGAAGGGAAATTATAAGAGAGAGAAGAATGGAACTATTAGAAGCTATTAAAATCACTCATGGAGGGAGTAACATGTGCAAATATAAAAGAACATTATGAAGAGCACCAATAACTGTGTCACATGAGCTTTATTATATCTATAGAAGTAAACTGTATAAAAATAGCTCAAAGAGCAAAAGTGGGTTAATAGTATTAAAAGTATTGTAGGTTTTGTGTTTCTGTAATGTGGCAAAAATACTAACTTAAAGAGGACAGAAAAATAAGCCGTAGTATATTCATACAAGGGAATAATATTTAGCAATAAAAATGATGAAATATTGATACAAATTATAACATAGTTATATCTCAATGAGGTTTTGTTATGGAAAATTTTTTAAACTTCAGATTCCAAAGAGTACATACCATTACGAGCTTCCATTTATATGAAGTTAAATAGCAGTAAAAACAAATCTGTGAGGATGGAAATCAGAAAAGTGCTTATCTCTGAGATTTAGAAGCAGAAAGAAAAGGTGGACAAAGTAGATGAAAGGATGACGATTGCCAACAGAATATGGCAATCTACAAAAAGATATAAAATAAACATTTTAAGTGAAAAATAAATTATTTAAAATTTAAAAATTCAGTAAATGTGAAAATTACTATTGCAGATAATAAAAAGTGATTAATCTAAAAAGTGAAAACAAAAACAAAGAAATGTAAATGGATGGGCCAATGAGAAAATAAATGGCAATGTGATATATATGAAAAATTAACTTTATAAGTAATTATAATTAATATAATTGGACTGTATAAATCTAGGTAAAATATACAACTTTCAAATGGTTAAAAATAAAAATATTCTCTTATGCTAATCTCACTATGAAATTGCACTAAACAATATATATAGAACATAGGACATAATGTTTGATGGAATTCACATTCTTTTAAAATACACATGTACTATTCATAATAGGAAATACATAATTTTTCCCAACCTTAATGAGATATAATTGACATACAACACTGTGTAAATTCAAGCCGTACAATGTGATGATTTGAAATACACATATAATAATGTGGAATAATTAACACATTAAGGTTAATTAACACATCTATCACCTCACATAGTTACCATTTTTGTGTGTGTTTATTGTGAGAACTATTAAGATCTACTATTTTAGCAAGTTTCAATTATACTGTACAGTATTGTTAATGTAGTTGCTTAGTACATTTGATCCACAGAACCTATGCATCTTATGACTGGAAGTTTGTACCTTTTTGGGGTTCCCTGAAGCCTGTTTATATAAGTTGGTGAACTTTGTCAATAAATGTTATGTGTCTTCTGACTACTCCCTCATCTGCGGTTTCCCCATCTCTCTCCCTCTCCTCAGTCCTCCCTATTTCCTGAGACACAACAATACTGAAATTATGTCAGTTAATAACCTTTCACTGGCCTAAGTGTTCATCTCTCACTTTTAAAGCAAAAGCTAGAAATGATTAAGCTTAGTGAGAAAGTCATTTGAAAAACCTCGATAGGCCAAGAGCTCTCAGACCAAACAGCCATTTGGGAATGCAAAGGAAAAGTTCTTAAAGGAAGTTAAAGTGCTACTCCTGGGAACACACAAATGATAAGAAAACAAAATAGCCTTATTGCTGATAACACAGAAAATTTTAGTGGTCTGGATGGAAGATCAAACCAGCCATGATGTTCCCTTAACCCAAAGCTTAATCCAGAGCAAAGCCTTAACTTTTTTCAATTCTATGATGGGTGAGAGAGGTAAGGAAGCTTCAGAAGAAAAGTTTGAAGCTAGCAGAGGTTGGTTCATGAGTTTTAAGGAAAGAAGCCATCTCTACAATGTAAAAGTACACAGTGAAGCAGCAAGTGCTTAGAAACTGCAGCAAATTATCAGAAGATCTAGCTAAGGTAATTAATGAAGGTGACATGGTGACACTAAACAACAGTCTTTTTTTAATATAGATTAAACAGCCTTGTATAGCAATAAGATGCCATCTAGAACTTTCCTATTTAGAGAGAAGTCAACATCTAGGTTCAAAGCTTCAAAGGACACACAGACTTTCTTTGTGGGGGCTAATGTAGCTGTTAAATTTAAGTTGAAGCTAATATGCAATCTTTATGAAAATCCTAAGGGCTTTAATAATTGGAACTGTCATGAGGTCACTGGGTCAGAATTCAACAGAAGCCAAATAGCAGGGTATGATCAATGAAGTGGATGCTGATGGCAATGGCACCATTGACTTCCCAGAGTTTTTGACTATGATGGCTAGAAAAATGAAAGATACAGACAGTGAAGAAGAAATCTGTGAGGCATTCTGAGTCTTTGACAAGGATGGCAGTGGTTACATCAGTGCTGCAAAACGACGTCACATCATGACAAACTTAGGAGAAAAACTAACAGATAAGGAAGTAGATGAAATGAACAGAGAAACAGAGATTGATGGAGATGGACAAGTCGACTACAAAAAATTTGTGCAGATGATGACCGCAAAGTGAAGAGCTACTTTCAACTCTTTCCCCATCCCCAGAAGAAGTGAATCTTTTACTTACCTCTTACCAAAAAAAGTTTATTTTCTCATTCTTTTTCTATATAGCAAAACTGAATGTCAAAAGTACCTTCTGTCCACACACACAAATAAATCTGCATGTATTGGTTGATGATCCTATCCCCTAAAGATCAAGCTACACATCAGTTTTCTGATATAAATACTTGTCCTACCTTAATGATAAGGAAGCACTTAGTGGACTCCTTGCAGGTCCATTTTGCCCATGATTAATACACTGTTTGGGCTGGCCCAAATTAGTATGCTAAATCTACTCAACCTATGCTCTATAAATGGAACAACAAAGCCTGGATGACAGCATATCTGTTTACAAACATGGTTTACTAAACATTTTAAGCCCACTGTTGAGAACTACTCTTCAGATAAAAAAATTTCTTTCAAAATATGACTGCTTGTTGACAATGCATCTGGTCACCCAAGAGCTCTGATGGAGATATGCAATAATATTTATATTGTTTTCATACCTGCTAACACAGTATCCATTCTGCAGCCTATGGACCAAGGAGTAATTTTGACTGTCAAGTTGTATTATTTAAGAAGTACAATTTGTAAGTCTGTAGTTACAATAGATAGTGATTCCTCTTATGGATGTGGGCAAAGTAAATTGAACACCTTCTGGAAAAGATTCACCATTCTTGATGCTATTAATAACATTTGTAATTCATGGGATGAGGTCAAAATATAAACCTTAACAGGAGTTTGGGAGAAGTTGATTCCAATTTTTATGGATAACTGTAAGAGTTTCAACACTTCAGTGAAGGAAATGACTGTGGATGTGGTGGAAACAGCAAAAGAACTAGAATTAGAAGTGAAGCCTAAAGATGTGACTAACTTGCTATAATCTCATGATAATACTTGGATGGATTAAGAGTTGCTTCCTATGGATGAGCAAAGAAAATGGTTTCTTGAGATGGAATCTATCCTGGTGAAGATGCTGTGAGGATTGTTGAAATGACAACAAGGGATTTAGAATGTGACATAAACTTAGTTGATAAAGCAGTGGCCAGGTTGGAGAGGACTGACTCCAATATTGAGAGAATTTCTACCATGGGCAAAATGCTGTCAAACAGCATTGCCTGCTGTAGAAAAATTGTTCCTGAAAGAGTCAATTGACATGGCAAACTTCATTGTTGTCTCCTTTTAAGAAATTGTCACAGCCACCCAACCTTTAGCAATCCCCAGCCCTGATCAATCAGTAGCCACTGACATCAAGCAATATTCTCTAGAACCAGCAAAAAAGATTATAACTTGTTGCAAGCTCAGATGATGGTTAGCATTTTTTTAGCAATAAAATATTTTAAATTATGTACATTGTTTTCTAGACATAATGCTATTGCATACTTAATAGACTAAAGTATAATGTAAGCATAACTTTTATATGTACTAGGAAACAAACAAATAAAAAATTGTGTGACTCTCTTTTTCACAATATTTACTTTATTGTGGTAGTCTTGAACCAAACTGGCAATATCTCTAAGGTATACCTGTACACAGACACATACATACACACTCCAGTTGTTTATTAATAATGTATGTAAAATACAAAATGTTAATGAGAATATAAAACAACCTGAATATTAATAGAATTTTATTGAGAATGTAAATTGATACAAGTACTTTGTAAGGCAGTTGAATATACAGCGAATTTATGTCTGTACAACTACATTCCTAGGTGCATTCCAGCAAAAAGGCATTCATTTGTTCAACAAAAGTCATGCATTAAATTGTTCTAAGCTATAGAATTCATTGTATTTCTAAACTTAAATCTACTAAAATTTTTATTGCTAATAAGGTAGACAATATGCTACATTCATACAACAAAATAGTTTACAACCATGAGAATGAATAGTATAAATAAACACAATGAAAAGAATGAATTTCATAAATATAATATTGAGCGAAAGAAGCCAGAAACAGTTTTATGTGTTAACTTATCTAAGGTATTGTCTTCAGTATTCAATCAAACACTAATCTAGGTGTTGCTGTGAAGCTATTTTGTAGATGTGATAAAAGTCACTTATCAGTTGACTTTAAGAGAAATTATCCTAGGTAATCTGAACGGGCCTAATCCAATCAGTGGAAAGTCCTTAAGAACAGAACTGAGGCTTCCCTGAAGAAGAAATTTTGCCTTTGGTCTGAAGCTTTAGCCCATGCCTGAGAGCTCCAGGTTTCCCTTCCTGAAGGCCTTGCTTAAGGACTTTAGACTTGCCTAGCCAGCCCCCAAAATCATACAAGGCAATTTCTTGTAATAAACTTCTTTACATAAATCCCACTGATTTTGTTTCTCTGCTTGAACCCTGACTGATACAAAGATTATATTTATACACAAAGTACACCAAAAGGCAAAACTAATTTATGTTGTTAAAAATCAAGATAGTGATTACTCTTAGTGAAATGTAGTAATAGGGAGGGAAAATAGGTATCTTCCAGGTGGCCAGTAATGTTCTGTCTCTTGATCTCAATGTTGGTTACATGGGTGTTCATTTTTATTAAAATTCAGCTAAACTCCAAGTTTATTTACTAGGTATACTATGCCACTTTTCTGTATGTTAGACTTCAATAAAAAATAGGAAAAACAGAAGTTTGGGATTGTGAGAATCTGGGAGTTCACAGGATGGGTGAGCATGGCTTAGCTTTCTCAGTAGGAGATTGCCCACATGCTGATACAACCACTTAATTGTTGCAAAAGGCCATTTCTTTGATTGTTGAAAGTTTCTAGAGGCCAGAATCAACTGCCACTACTGAGGCAACATGAATGGAAAGAGTAAGCCAATAGTTGGAAGAGATTTCCTTGTTCATTCTTACTACCTTCCAACATTCCTTTGGTATTTCCTATTTTTACAACCTAATATGAAGCTGCTAGCAAAACAATCTGGGCATGAGTTTGCAAAGTTCCAGTCTCAGGATCACAGAGGAGAGAAAGATTGACTTAGAACTGAGAAGCAATAGCCGAAAAGCAAACAAACAAACAAACCAAAATAAACAATCTAGTATAGTTGTTGGGAGAATAAAACGAGATAATAAATTTGAGATTCTTAGCAATGTTTGGAACACTTTTACATATCAGAAAAAAAAGATTCATAGTTATTCATAACATTACAAACAGAACCTAAGAAACATCAGATGTTTCTTAGGCTAAGACATTTGGGCAAGTTAAACACATTGATTTCACAGTATAGATATATTTATTTATTCTTCCTGTATCTAACAAATAGCAGTGGCAAGACAAGTCAGAAAAAGAACTAAGAAATTCATCTGCCAAGTCATTTAGGAATATTGTAAGGAGAAAAAAAATGAGGCAAAAGGTCTATTAGTTTCTTTAATAAGGGACTCTAACTTACTACACCCCCTACTCTATCAGGAGTAACACTTGACCTCATGAATCATCAATCCAATATTTTAGAAATGATAGTCTGTTAGAATCAATCTAGCTTTGATCATTGAATTTTGCAATATTTATGTCCCTTGAAAATAAAAGGATGTTGAAAGATTCTGATGGTTTTCAGAATTGTAACAAATATAAAAAAGAATTTTGTCTACAGAGAAGGCTTGAATTCAGAATTATAACAAATGTAAAAAGAATTTTGCATACAGAGAAGGCTACTGTGTCAGTCAATTTAAGGCTTACTGCAGTAACAAACAGCTTCCTAATCTTAGTGCCTTCTGATAAACATTGTTAAATGTCTTGCTCATATCACATGTCCCTCTTAGGTCAAATACAGTTTGGCTATAAATCTTCTTTAACTAATATCCAGGATAAAGGCTGAGCCCATATCTGAGATGTCCTGGTAATGTAGTAGACACAAAGAAAACTAGACTCTTAAAGCTTTGTCCAAAAAGTAAAACAAGTTACTTTTGCTCATATTTACAGGTCAAAGCAAGTCACACAGATAAGTTTGACATGAGTTGAGCAGGAAATTATAATTTTTGAGTAAGGAGCTGCAGTGGATATTTTGAACAGTTTTGAAAATGATCACATTCTTGACAGAATAGCACTCAGACCATCTATAGTTATAGTACCAAACTATGACCTCAAGTTTGTTGAGTCAATTCAGTAAGAGTTTGATGAGAAGACTATGTATATATTATAGATTCAAACATAATTGTTTTACAGGATGAGCCAGAAGGTCAAAGCCTTCCTCACAAAGGTGTCCTGAAAATGATGCAATAGGGCAAGGAACTCAAAGAAAAATGAATATGGAGGTTAAAAAAAAGGTAAACATAGATTGAAAGGGATGAAAATTTAAGAAGAAAATAAAGTAATTGATAGTTTAAAAATAAAACCAAATTGATACTAAAGCCAAAAATAAAGATCATAAACTAAGAAAAGAAAACCTAGTGGGAATTAAAAGACTATAAAATTTGGATAAAGTTAGGAAATAGAGGAAGATATACAAATGCATCATTCCCAGTGTCTTCAGTTCCAAATTTTAAAAGAGTTGATGTGGCACTGAATAAAATTTCAGAGGATAACAATAAAAATTGACAGTAAAAATTAGCAGGATTGAAATTCATTCCCTGGTTGCTGAAGTTGATAGTTAGGTAGAAGTTGGAACTCCTGGGAACTCAACAAGAACAACAGGAAGATTGAGTTCACATAATTCAGTTTTAATGATAGATTCAGGATAATGTTGAACACTGAAACTTTTTACTGCGCATGAACATTACCTACAGAAGAGAGGAAACAAAAATATCAGCTGTGGCTGGGGGGTATGCTGATGGATTGCATTCCTGGGTTCCTGCTTGTTTTGGAGCTTTACTTTATGGAAGGGAATTTATAATCGCAAAATATTTTGTAGGACTTATTCTCAAAAGAGACCATAATGATCCTAGTGTTCTTTGGTATTTCACACATTCATGAAATAGCAAATTGTAACATAAATACCTATAGTAATAGCAATGGAGATGATTGCTTTGGGGCTATTGAAGCAGAAAATTGCAAGTAAAATTTGAACTTTGACAAACTGAGCCAGGAAATTGAGAATTATTTTGAATGATGATGTTATTCCTTATGGGAAGGAATGAGACCAAAGTGCAGCAGCATAGGATCAAGAAGTGGAAGAAGCTAACTGAAGGATAATGCAAAGGAGAAAGGAGAAAGAATCAGAATTAAATCCTCAAGTAAATCTGAAAACACATTTCCAGAAATACATTCGTCATAAACAGTTAACATGGTAACTGTATTATAATTACACATAATTGTGATTTTCCTTTTAAATGATACCCTTTCCTCTTTATCTGCCTAATTTTTCCTGGAGTAAACAAGTCTCTAAAGCTTGAGGTCTCTCCTACAGGAACTTTGGCCATTCTTTTGTGAATATGTGCAAATTCATAAATTAACAGGGGATACTTTTTTGTATATTAACCTGTAATTTAATACTTCATGATGGATATGATAGACATCCTCTGCCAATTGCTGCTAAAATACCTTATAGAAAAAAGCATTTATTTCAGGAATGAAAGATAATTCAACATCAAGTAATATACTAATATAATGTATTATATCAACAAAAAGGCCAGAAGGTTTTTACATTCATAATATATGCTAGAAAACAAATCACCTGCTAAAATACAGTCCTTATTAAATTGGTATAGATGTAACTCATTCTTTTTTGTTTATAACTGCATACAATTTTATATTGTAAATGTACTACATTTATTTATAATAAATATTTAAGTAAAATAAATTTGAAGCAAATAATACAAATATGGCTGAAAACTTAGTAAGAGCCTATTTACAAAGGTAAATAATCCTAAAAGTACTACATTACATTTTAGGAACAAGAGAGGATACTTACCACTATTATGTTTCAACATTGCTTGGCTGTTTCTAGGTAATAAAATTATAAAGGAAAATGAAATAATTGACAAATCATAAAAAAGGAGTTATAATTATCCGTATCTGGAAATAGTATAATTATCAGCATACTAACACATTCTATTATTAAGTTAATTTGTTAAGATAACAGTAATAAGAATTTTTTCCACATTAGACATTATCAGTTAGAAAAGAAAATTTTAAAAATTATTCTATTCACAATAGTGTCAAAAACTACAAAACACTTAGAAGTCATTTAGTAAGAAAGGAAAGGAATAAGACTTACATAAGAAAAAAGTATAAAATAGTATTATAGGGTATAAAATAAGATCTAAAGCAATGGAAAGAGTTAACATAGTTCTCTGTAACAAGAATTGTTAGGTAAGTTCCAGCAAATTTATAATACACTATCAAGCTCTTGAAATCAATGAGTTATATTTTTATAACAATTGTCCTGGAGTTATGTTTCTTTCAGTGTGTATGTTGACCCCTTGTATCTATCCTTAATTCTTGAAGATGCTGTCCTTCATTGTAACTGTTAGATAAAGATAAATTTTGTTTTAAATTTTTATACAATTTTAAAGGTTACACACCATTTACAGTTATTACACAATATTGACTATATTCCCAGTGTTGTATGATACATCGCTGAGCCTATCTTACATCATTGGCTGTACCTCACACTCTCCTACCCTTATGTTGCCCCCTTCACTGGTAACCAATAGCTTATTCTCTATGTCTGTGAGTCTGCTGCTTTTTTTTTGCTGTTGTTATAGTCACTAGTTTGTTGTATGTTTTAGATTTTGCATATAAAATAATATACAGTATTTGTCTTCCTCTGTCTGACTTATTTAGCTTAGCATGATGCCCTCCAAATCCATCCATGGTGCTGCAAATGGCAAAATTTTGTTCTTTTTGAAATAACTGAGTAGTATTTCAAAGTGTGTGCATGTGTGTGTGTGTGTGTATGTGATTCTTTATCCATTCATCTTCATTCTGTGGTCACTTAGGTTGCTTCCATATCTTGACAATTGTAAATAATGCTGCTGTGAACATTGAGGGGCATGTATCTTTTCAAATTAGTATTTTTGTTTCTTTCGGATATATACCCAGAAATGGAATTGCTGTGCCATATGGTAGTTCTATTTTTAGTTTTGTGAGAAATCTCCATGCTGTTTTCCACAATAGTTGCACCAATATACATATCCATCAACAGTGTACAAGGGTTCCTTTTTCTCTACATCCTCACCACTAGGCTCATCAGAAGAACAAATAAAGCAATTTAGATTCATATGAATAGTAAGTTAATTTCACAGACTATGATATTGCCAGCAAGAAATATATCAGGTCTTCAATAAGTTCTTGAAGTCACAGGCACGGATGTCTTCTGTATAACTGTAAGGACCAACAGAATGCACCTTTCAGACTCTCAAATGGTTTCTTTGTGCAATTTTACATAGTGCAGTGATTTTCAGCAACCTGTCTATTGTGTTATATTGGAGCTGATGGTACTGAGATTGAAATCCAAGGCCTGTAATACCCTCCTTGATTTGATCATGCCCCTCTGTGACTACTTTTCCTACACCTGACTTTGTCCACGTCTTATTGGTCCTCATAAGGGTCTTCTATCTTTTCCTCAAAGCTGTCAAACACTTTAAGTCTTCTGAACAAGTTATTAGTGCTATCTGAAGTACTATTTCCTAAGATATTGGAATAGCTGCCTCCTTTGTTATCCAAATTTTATACAAAGTATCACCTAATTTGAGAGACCTTAATTGACTAAACATTTTAGAGTAGTTCCTCATTTTCTTACTATACGCACATACTTTACAATGACACTTGATCTTTTTTCCATCAAGATTTGGGGTCCCTGTCCCCACCTTATGAGTCTGAGCTGACCTTGCTTTGACCAATAGAATATCAAGGAAATGAGAGAGTACCAGTTTTGAACACAGTCCACAAGAAGCCATGCTTTCTTGAAACCAGGGAAATAAGCCCAGGGATTATAAATCTGCTGGATTATAAGAGACACATGGCCTAGTTGTGCCTGTCATGCCAGCTGATAGCAGACCACATCTACTGTGACCATCCTAGATTCATCACTTCTAGTCAACTTACCATTGTCAGTTAGGAAGCCCAACTGATACCATCTGAGCCTGGCTCACATCAGCAGAGTGGTCCAAATGAATCACAGGCTCATGAGTAACAATAAATGCTTACTTTAAGCTGCTAAATTTGGAAGGGATTTATTATTCAGGAATAGTTAAATGATATAAACAACTGTTTTATTTTCTATTTGAATTAGTTATTTGTTAATTAATTTTATCACTGACTTAAATGAAGTCCATGAGAGGAGCACCTTGTCTTTTTCACTGCTGTATCCCCAGAGTATAGACATACACCTACACCTGTATCTATATTTATACCAATAACTGTATTTTTTTCTATTTATCTTTTATGAGAGAGTGATTTCAAAGAATGGTCACCAAAATATTATCATGATTTGCCTCACTTTGAAGATTTATGCTTCTGGCACATTTTATTTACTTATTTTCTTCTTTCATGTAAGATTTTTTTTAAATGAGCATTCATTTTATTTTAAAACATACATTTATTCTCAAAAATGAATTATTGCTGAAGTCAAATACAAATCTCCATTTTAATAATGTAAATGGGTTAAATTCTTCTATTAAAAGAACTATGAACTACAAAAGTTTTTGACTGTATAAAATATATAAAAAAAGAGAGCTAAAAACAAAATTTGGAAAGGGAAATACTAGAATTATGCCAAAGATATTTCAGGCAACTGTAAATAAATAAGGTAAAGTCAAAAGTTGACATTGGAAAGTAGAAATTAAAGGAAAAGAAGTTAAAGGAGACAAAATGGATTACTGAATTTTGAAGGGTAGTGTAAAGTACTATAAATATGTATTATCTGTAAACATTTTGGGGCAAATTCCATGGAATTGCAATTTAGAAAGACATATTTTATAGAGATATAAAGAGAAAAATGCCCTAAATAAGAGTCAATAATATAATATTCCCTTAAAAATATGACAAGGATAAATCATGGCAATAATAATAAAGTAATAGACTTAACATACATGAGTGTTTAAAATGTGATTAATTTCCTAAAGAAGAAATCATAGAGTTCATAGCTTTCATTCTGTTAAGACAACAAAATAGTAGGAAATAAAAATTAAAAATTAAGCACAAAAAATGAAAACAATGAAAATAGACTGTTAAAAAAATAAAGAAGAAAAAGAAAATAAATCATGAGTCAAGAATGAATTCAAATAATAGGAAAAAACAATAATACTATAGCAAACAAAATAATGGGCTGTAGCAAACATATATATGTTAAGAAAAAAACTTATAATCCTAAATGTTCTAAATATAAAACAAAAAAGAATAAATTCTTCAAATCCAATATAGTAAAAAATAACAAAAATAAAGTAGAATAATTACAACAGCAAAAATACATGGGCAATTTAGAACAAAATAGCACAAATGGAAAATCCAGAAGATGGGTCCTCAAAAGATTGAAAATATTAGATATATTTCTTACAAATAAAATCATGGATAAATAAGGAAAATCACAAACACATAGCAATACCAATGAATAATATGATATAGCTATATAGATTAGATGCATTTCAAAAGAAGATTATATCAGTTTGCTAATTAATTTAAAAATCATAATAAACTGTAGAATATCCTAAGAAAATATAATAATCGAAGAGGAATCAGTTAAAGAGAAAATTTAAATCTATCATAACTGGATCCAAATATCAACCAATACAACAGCAAATTATATTTCAATATCTTTGTTTTATGTGAGATTTCCATAACATTTTTAGGCAACAGTTTAAGCCTACATTCTTAAAATTGCTTGAACACACAGAACAGTTAAAATTATTTCTCATTGCTTTTTTTGAACTCAACATATACCTTATTAGCTTTCAAAGGGAAACATGTTTAAAAACACAGACAAAACTCTGTATAATATACTTGTGAATTAAATTAAGTATCATTTAAAAATCAAATATACCAGCATCAACTTGTGTTTATCCCTAAAATTCAAGGATGATCCAATTAGGAAATTCATTAGCTACAAATTTAATTAAAATAAGCTAAAAATAGATTTGATCAAATTCAACATCCACTCTTAGCAAAACAACAAAACCAGAACAGGCTACTCTTCCAGTGTAATAAAATAAGCATTATATCAAACTAAAAGCAGTAGTCATGGTGAATGTTTAAATATTACACTGACAAAAGCATTTCTATAAAAAATCAAGAACAAGACTTAGGATGCTCACTCTCACCCTAAATTAATGATACAAGAAAGTAAAATAGTAAAATAAATACTGAAAAACAATACAAAACACTTTAATATAAATTTGATTACCTATCTGAACAGTTCAGAAAAGGGAATTAAAAAATATTAGCCTGTTTCAAAATACTTTAAGTACAACTTTCCCAAATGAAAGAAATAATCAGCTATATAAGATGATAATAAATCATAGCAAAATTTGCCCCAAACAAATAATAAACTTAATGATAACTGTAAATGTGCTATATAAAGGGAATAGGAATTTAACTGATGGACAAAATAATTTAAATAAATGTAATGAAATAGCAAGTCCTTTGATGAGAATGCTCAATATTATCAAAGATGTATCAGAGTCATAAACCCCTCTGCCCTTCACAGACCCTAAACTACTTAGCATACCTGCAACCAATCAGAGACTTGTGCACAAGCCGATCATGCACCTTGTGACCCTACCTTATAAACAGCTCGAACAGTTGACGCTCAGTGCTCACACAGGCACCTCTCGTCTGTGTGGCCCACTGTTGTCTGTGGCAACATAACCTAATAAACTCCTTTTCTAGTCTCAAAAAAAAAAAAAGTGTTGCTTCTCATATTAGCCTATGAATCTAATTATTCATTTTAATGAACATTTCCATTATATTTTAAAACTGGAAAATACTGTTTGTTACATTCATTTTGAGATACTATATAGAGATTCATGTAAGAAAAGGTGATTTATCATATAATAAAATAGATTATAACTTTACAATTCAACCAATGGTAACAATTATTATGAAATTACATAGCATACAATAAATACATTGAATTTTAATCCAGAAATATGTTCAAGCATAAGATATACAAGGGGCATTTCTTTTCAGTGCGTAAAGGACAAATATTTATCTCATATTCAGTGCCAAAGCAAAACTCAGATATGTTAAACATTTAATATGAAAAAGTCTATATAGGTAAATAATTAAATATTATTCAGGTGAGAAAGAATGTGTAAAGCAAAGAAATCATTTTGCTATATAAAATGCAAAAAGCAAATCCACATGATGAAAAACCACAATTATTAAAAGGGGGACAAACATTAGGAAGACCATTTGCAACAAATATAATAAACATGGACTTAATACCATAAATATATAAAAATATTCCCAAAATATGAAAAATTCACTCCAATTTTTTAATTCACTAAGTGTTTACTGTGATAACAAATTGAAACACAAATACATATATTCATGAAAGCCTATCTCACTATGTTGATGTTAATTAAAATATTAAATATATTATTTTCTGACTACATATCAATAAATTTATGGTAAATAGCAAAGGAAATCTAAGAGCAAGCTGAACTTAAATAAGATAGGATGCACTTAAATTTGCTTACATTTAAAGTAACATTACAAATTTAACTGAGATACTATGCATTTTATAGTGAAAGTAAGTTTTTAACTTAATACCTATGTAAAAAAAAGTTAAAAATTTAAACTTTTGTAAATTTATGTACAACTTAGTTTTAGAGAACTCTGTAAGGATGTATATATATGATATATTATTCATATATAATACATTAAAATATAATAATAGTTATCATTGCTTGGTAAAACAGCAGTTATCTCTGGCTGGTGGAGGTATTATATATTCTCATTCTTATTATGTCTTTTCTACATTGTTTAAAGTAATAAGTTACTTTCATATTTTTAAAATGAGGTTCTTGTCATCCAAGTATGCAGGCTAATGTGTACAACTATTGAAGCAGGATGCCTAGACAGAGCCTTGTGTGCATGTTACAAATATCTACAGAGACTTTATATCACAAAGCTATAGTCAAATAGCTAGGACTTAAATCCTCTCACTCATTCTAAGTCTTAGCCTCATGCTCTTTCCATTATATTTGTATACACATACAAGTTGCACACCCAGTAATGTGTCGTCCTGCCTTGGTAGCAATGATGCCAGCCTGAGAGTGGAGGAAGGGACCTACCTCTGTCAAGTCAGTATCTGGGGACTTCATGCCTGGAAGAGGAAAAATATCTCAAAGAAGAAGACTATTGAAAGGAGCAGCAAAACATTTTGAAGATGCAGGTGCTGATTTCACAAATGTTCTTATGATTCACTATGTGCCCCAACTAAAGTGATGATGAGAGTTTGCTTAGGTTTCAAAATAAAGGGAATTAATAGATTCAGATGAGTGGAGGTAACATTACCACTGCTGTCATTGATGTGAGGTTAGAAATTAGCATACAATAATGTACTAAGAGGGTCCACTCCTCTGTGCACCGAGTATTACCCCTCTGGTAGGAATTAACTTTTCCATGATGTGTGGGCATTCGTTAGGATAGAGATTGATATTCAACAATCAGCAACATTAATCACAATACTTTTTTTTCCCCTACATATAGGACCTCATAAATTTTAATGATAGATAAACTTTATTCAAAATGTGATTTGCAAAAAAGAAGAGAAAACAGTAATTACCTGGAATTGATTTGTAAGAAATCTACATTTATTGCACAATATGGCATTTAAACAAGTTCATGGGAAACCATACAAATCTTAATGTGAGGTGCTAACATGAATGTTTTTGACTGTGTTACTAAAAAAAAAATCTATCAGTTCTTGACTTTAAAACTTGTGTGCAAGTAATATTAATATTAGAATATGATTATTGGGGCATGAATTTAGAAGGTAAGAGTAATAAATTTTTTCTTAATAACAATTTAAATTTTTTCTGCTTATAGAAAAGATATACCCAATATAGAAAATTTGGGGTGCCCAACAACATAGTAAGACTCACTTTTGATCAGAACTGCTGCAAAAGTATAACAGTAGTTCTCCTTTCAGTTGCTTCCAGAAATCTCCTTCATTCCTCCCTCTCTCCCTTTCTTCTTTCTGTTCTTATTTCTTTCTCTCTTTTTCTCTCTTTTATCTTCATTCTTTTTTATGTCCCAAACAATCGGTCATCAATTTAGCTTCCTATCTTCAA
Source organism: Camelus bactrianus (assembly GCF_048773025.1). Lineage (NCBI taxonomy): Eukaryota > Metazoa > Chordata > Mammalia > Artiodactyla > Camelidae > Camelus > Camelus bactrianus. The sequence goes on from NC_133539.1 coordinate 44,009,473, forward strand.
CCTATTTATGGTTAGGATCATATAATTTATGTAGCATTCGGTTTTGCTTGCCTGTTTAAAAATAATTGCTTCATATTATGACCATTTTTCAACATACTTAAATGTCTATTATCAACATAATCTTAAATGGCTATATGATATTTCACAGTAAGAAGTGCTTCCTTAAATTGTACCATTAACATCGGCCTAAAATCCTTCTTACACAGATGGTTTTAAATGGCTTCTTGTCCTTGTTTCTATAGAGCAATGCTAGAACTTTTGTCCTCCAAATGATTTATAAACATTGCACACATCTGTAAGAGGGTATTTAGAATTTAGATTAGCTTTCTGAATATACACAGAAATATTACTCAACGCATTTAGTGTGTGTTTAGTTGGCATGCGTTTGTGTATTTAGAAAATTCAGATATTCTAAAAGAGGTATCTCTTTCATGGAAAGATCATGAATTCATTGATTATACATATAAGAAATTATGAAGATCAATATAACACATACATGATTTCATTTTTTCAGCTATTTTTTCCTAAAATTCTTCCATATTTGAATGTGCCTACCTGACTTCAATCCGAACATTTAAAAAAATGGATTGATTTATATGAACCCAGGAGAATTATTGTGAAATGAAACAGCTAATATAAACTACATGTTTTTCTTATATGCTTATTTGCTGAGTGAAAGTTGCTATGCTATCAGAAACAAAATCATCTATGGGGTATTAGGCAGCAAAAGAAATACCATAGCCATGGGTTATTTCCAATTCAATACTGAAATAAAGGGTTTAAGACAGAAAATTGGTATTCCAATGTAACCTATCTGAAAATGAAGGCTGTTGAACCACCACTCAGAACCATAATAGTCATCATGTCTGGGGAATTCTAGACATTCTGTAGCTGTTTTCTGGAGTTCAGCGTAATCAATCCAAGCAATCTCACTTGTTTTGCCTACTGTACAATGGTTGTGCTTTAATTTTTTTCCTTTATTTTTCCATCTATGACTCAAGATTAAAAAGTACCAGACCGTGAAAGAACACTACAGTGTTAGAGTTCATATTGCTGTAATTTCTCTTTGCTTTGTGTTGTGAATTCTCTTGCCTTTTGTTCTTGCTTTCTTTTTTTCCTTTTTATAAATGAAGTCTGAATCAGTTATTTGCTGCATAAAGAGTAGGCCACTGATATGAACATCAAGAAAATTGTGATTTAGTGAAATAATAATGCATTGAACTTGGGTGGCACTTTTCCTCACAACCTTTCTTGAACATTAATCATCTTCACACTTCCCCCCATCAGGCAGATCAGCTCTCCCTGTTTCACAGCAGGGAAATTTGACAAAGAGGCAAAATGATATGCTGAGAATTGTCAAACTTATTAAGAACCAAAATGAAAACAGAACCCAGAGTTTCTCAATAATAAAACCAGTTTTGTATTGGTTGCTCCCTCTCTGATTTTTCTTAGACGATCCCAGCTAAGCAGAGAGCTTGCTTATTAACAGTTTCGTGAGCGGGGAACAAAAAGTCAGGAAGGTCATATAATACAAATCCTTGTGCTTCCACATAAATATCTGTAAAGAGGTGCAAGAGATTTTTTTCTGAGGTCAGTATTCTCTGAATTAATTTACATTTATTTCTTTTTTAATGGGATGTAGAGCTGCTGTGTGTTTAAAAAGAACCTCCTCCTCCCTACCAAAGCAGTATTGACTTGGTACAATATCTGAGAAAAGAAATTTTGACATGATAGAATTGAATTTTGGAGACACACTTGGAAGTGTATCTGGGCTTAGAGCTTTTAGTGAAACACAGCAAAAATTTTAAATATTTTAAGTATCCTTCTTGTGACTCATTTTGAGCGGTTCTTATCAATTGTTTTGTGCATCTCTTCTCACTCTCTCTTTTTTCAATGTCCTTTAACCTAAAGTTAAACTAGAAACAGACCTGTATTTGAACAAGTTTGAGATACTTCTCGTTTTGGGAAAGGAGAATGGACACCATGGAGAACTGTGGGGCGTCTCACTAAGTGGGTGTTAGAAAAGATTCAGTCTATCTCAGCTTTGTTTAAGTGATTTTGGGGAGGATTCAAGAAAGGGCTTATTCTGGATGCAGTGCTGCCATGGAGTAGGGACAATTCTGTGACTGGATCTCTTCATCAGTTTTGTCTAGACAGACGAGAGCAAGTCTAACACTGATTGTAAAGAAGGAACAGTCCCCATAATAGCCAGGTTAGGGGAGTGTTTACTCATTTTTCTGATTTGGACAACATTCATGTTTTTCCTTAGTATACACATTATTATTAAGTGGTTTTTGTCTTGCTGCCAGACCTGAAGAAGATATGCTGGAACATCAGTCAGGCACTAGATGAGCAATAAGGAAAGGCAAAAGAAAGCAAGTAACTTCAATTACACTCTAGTATAGAGTAAAAAAGGCAACAGGCCTCACAAATAGCCAGCCAGTTTCACCAACGGAAGGGGCTATGTATGTGTTTGGGATAAAAGTCTGCTGTGGTCATAGGTAGCATTCATTTGACTTTCAGAGAAATGAAGAGACAGACAGAGGAAGAGAGACAAGGACAGGAAGAGAATTTATCTAGGAACCTGGGTCTGAGCAGGATTCAGAGAATCTGATTCTGGTCGTATAATGACCAGATTTTTCCACAGAAATTAAGAAGACCTGTGTAATCCTCATCTATACATATATCTAATCACAAAGCAAAAATATATGTGTTTTATTGGTGAAGCATTGAATGTCAATTCAGTATTCAGATATGACACTTTTTGTATATGTTTAATTGTATGTATTTATTCATTCCACCATACATTCATATGTTAATTCATTCCACAAAAAAATTACCAAGGACACGTGAGATACTAAGTGGAATGGATATGGAATGACACAGTTAAATATGATTCCTGCCTTTTCAGAGCTTACATTGAATGTGAAAGACACATCTTTTATTTTTATTTTTATTTTCTTTTATTAAAGTATAATTGGTATACAATGTTGTGTTAATTTCTGATATACAGCATAGACTTTCAGTTTTATATATATATAAAATATATATATGTATGTTTCTTTTCATATTTTTTCATTATAGGTTATTATAAGATATTGAATATAGTTCCCTGTGCTACACAGTAGAACCTTGTTGTTTATCTATTTTATATATAGTAGTTAGTATCTGCAAATTCAGAGCTCCCAATTTGTCCTTTCATTCCCCCTCCCCACTGTTAACCATAAGTTTGTTTTCTATGTCTGTGAGTCTGTTTCTGTTTTGCAAATAAGTTCATTTCTGCCATATTTTTAGATTTCACATATAAGTGATAACAAATGGTATTTTCTTTCTCTTTCTGGCTTGCTTCACTTAGAATGACCGTCTCCAGGTCCATCCATGTTGCAGCAAATGGCATTATTTGATTCTTTTTTTATGGTTGAGTAGTATTCCATTATATAAATATACTACAACTTCTTTATCCAGTCATCTGTTCATGGGCATTTAGGTTGTTTCCATGTCTTGGCTCTTGTAAATAGTACTGCTATGAACATGTATCTTTTCAAATTAGAGTTTATTCCAGATATATGCCCAGGAGTGGGATTGCTGGATCATGTGGTAAGTCTATTTTTAGTTTTTTAAGGAATCTCCATACTGTTTTCCATCACAGCTGTACCAAACTACATTCCCACCAGCAATGTAGGAGGGTTCCCTTTTCTCCACACCCTCTCCAGCATTTATTATTTGTGGACTTTTTAATGATAGCCATTCTGACTGGTGGAGGTGATACCTCACTGTAGTTTTGATTTGCATTTCTTTGATAATGAGCGATATTGAGCATTTTTTCATGTGCCTATTGGCCATTTGTATGTCTTCCTTGGAGAATTGCTTGTTTAGGTCTTCTGCCCATTTTTGGATTGGGTTGTTTGTTTTCTTGTTATTGAGCTGTATAAGCTGTTCATATATTCTGGAAATTAAGCCCTTGTCAGTCGCATCATTTGCAAATATTTTCTCCCATTCTATAGATTGTCTTTTTGTTTTGTTTATAGTTTCCTTTGCTGTGCAAAAGCTTATAAGTTTAATGAGGTCCCATTTGTTTGTTTTTGTTTTTATTTCTAATTGCCTAGGCAGACTGCCCTTGGAGAGAATATTGCTAAGATTTATGTCAGAGAATATTTTGCCTGTCTTTTCTTCTAGGAGGTTTATAGTGTCTTTTCTTAAGTCTTTAAGCCATTTTGTGTTTATTTTTGTGTATGATGTGAGGGAGTGTTCAATGAGAGGCAGATATTTTAAAAGGAATTTGAGAAATCTTAAAGAAAAGATTACTTGCGAGAATGGGCTGCTGTTTCCTTCCTACATTTCAGTCATGAAGAAGTCAGAAAAATGAGAGAGATGTGAATGGGTTTAGGGAAAATAAAAAACCCATATTAACTGTGAAAAACTCCTGAGGCTCTCAAAATTTATTTGTGACTTGTTGAGGGAAGAAAACTGCAGACCAATGTAGGGGACAGAATGACACAGTTAGGGAAATGGTTTCCTTATGACCATATGTTTGGCCTCTTTCCTTGTACTGCCATGATCAGCAGGGCAACACCAGGAAAGATGAGTAGATGATAATGGATGATGCTAGCTACCTTCCTATTCCTTACACATTCACACCTACACACCAAGGCTAAAGGATCATGGTAAAAAGACAAAAGCTCTTGGAAAAGAGCAGTAACTAGAGTGAAATTTCAAGGAGTTACCATGAAGAAGTGGTAAAATTAAAGCCAGGGAGTGCACCAATAGAGGTGGCTCTGCTCTGTGCAACCAACATAAAAACACCCCCAACACACACACACATTTATACTCACACACACACACACATTTATACTCACCAAGAGAGGCAAAAGTTAGGCCCAAAGTGTTGATACCTTCCTCCAGTATATACATATTTCCAGTCAAAGTATTTGACAGCCCCATAGAAATAGAAGTTGACAGGCAGAAAATTACTTATTATGAAATGAATAAACAAATAAATAGTTAGTCAACTTGTACAAGTACAATGAGAATTAATAGAAGAAACAGAAAAAATATCAAATATTCAACATAAATGCAATAGAAATCTCAGAGAAACAGAAATTATAAAGAAACATTGAGCATGAACACATAGCTATAAAATGAATAAAGAATAGCTACAGATAAGAAATAATTTAATGAACTGAAATATCAAGATTAAATATCTACAGTGCAAATAAATACATAAACGTATCAGAAAGGTAAAGTAGAATAAAAAATGAACAGTAAATTAAATAAAATAAGAGATAAAAAACATAGAAACTGACATGTTAACATCTATGTGACTAGAATCCCAAAGAAAAGAAAATAACAAATGTAGGAGGAAGAATATTTGAAAAAAATAATCATTGCAAATTTCCAAAAATTTATAATAATAGATCTCAGATTGAAAAAGTACATGGAGAGTTAACCAGATACATGAAGAAAACCTACATCTAGACACTTCACAATGGAAATTAATAAAATCAAGGTATAATTAAATTTTAATATAAATATTCCATAAAGAAAGATTACCCACAAAAGAACAATAAATATATTGACATCATATTTGAAAAATATAAATTGTAATAAAATAGCAGTAATATTTTAAAAGTCCTAAAGAGAAATAATTTGAAACATAATTTTTTTTACTTTAAGATAAACAATTATTAAATGTGAGGACACAATGAAACTATTCTGAGAATTATAAAACTGCCAAAATTTAGCTATACAACAAATTATTTTTGAAATATTCTTAAAGGGAATATCCTAATTAGAAGAGAAGTAAATCCACAAGAAAACATGATATAAGGGTAGTAACAGCAAACAAATTCATAGTTGATTTTCCAAAATATCCAGTACAAAATAAAAACATATTTTAAATTAAATTGCCTTCACAATTTTAATTTTAAAAAGCCAAAATAGTAATAGGATTAAAGTAAACACATCATTATTCTACAGTATTTTTAGAATGTAGAATTTGCTAGAAATACGTTCACATAAATATTGCAGAGGTTATTTTTCTTTTCATTTTTGTTTTAATTTCAAAACATCTTATTCCACTCTGCTTTGTATATGTATTTATATTTACTTTTACTTTGTTATGTGAGAGAATCCTGGTGACTGATAAAAAAATAATGCTGATGCCAGTGAGCCATCACATACTTCAAACTCAATGAGTCTTTGATCAGAATTCTTTTATTTATTCTTGTCTCTCTTAAAGTTGTGTCCAAATTTTAAAATAAAGATTTTTATCAATTTTAATGTGTTTTATTTATATTTGGTTCTGGATACTATGCTCTCACAAAACTCAGAGATTACTTCTTAAGGAGATTACCTGATACAGAAGTTATTAATTCTTGGAGAATTTTGGAGTATATCAAAATAGTTTTGAAAGAAAAACAGGAAATTCTCTGCATTAAAAACAACTGCATGTTTCATGAAGGACTTAGAGACACTCTCTCTTACTTACAATCCTCAGGTAGGTACAAAAAGAATATTTATCCTATCTAATTCACAAGTTCAGCACCCCATAAGGGCTACATGAATATGTATTAATTAGTTTGTTTGGAAAAAGAGAGAGGGAAAGAAGAACAGACCCAATTAGGAGTTCAAAGACTTGTTTTTAAGCAAATTTGTTAAGTTTTGGTTTTTACCATTTTTCAACATCGGAAATCAATATATTGAACAACTATATATTTAAAATAGGAAGTGTGTCCTTAAAAGTGCTTATATTTCCTGAGACATCCAGTAAAGTTTAAGAACTTACTTGAATTCTATTGTGGGGTTTTGGCTTTAATACATTTCCACTGTGAGGTTAATACAAGTCCAAAATTTCAGTCAAGCTCTTTCCAGTACTTTGTAACTTCTCTTAATCTTTTTTCATACAGCTATTGCTATTTATGATCATAAGAGAGAATTCAGGAAATTTTTAAGTAGCAACTTTCCACCTATTGCAAACTAGTCACAATGTTCCATGCAGAACAGAGGTGGCCCAGAGCCAGAAAATTCTGACATTTAAAAGGTCCTGACACTATTCAGAGATTTGTACCCAGTTACAAAACAAGGGTAGTTCACTCTCACAAAGGGGCTTTTATGTAACTGTGTCGCACAGCTCTGTTTCAGATTATTTCCTCTTTGACAGCATGGCTCAAAAGGTCAAGAGTTTGCCATTAGATTTTCACCCTACACTTTGAAATGGGCTCTTTTCAGACATTTATTATGATTATTTCTTAGGAAATTCTCTATATTATTAGAAAGACATGTCTCTTAATTAAAAATAGGAATTGATTATTATATAATGTGTCTACTAACAGTGTCACATTTTAAATTTACTGTTAAAATCTGTACATCTGTCATCATATACATATGGTTTCCATCTTGAATTGGAGTACTAGAAATGTACCTCTGCATCTTCTCATCTGGTCATCATTACATGTATCATTAGAAGAATAGCATTTATTTGTTACATTTATCAGTTATAGTGTATCTGTTTATAATTGTTAATGTGATACCGTGTGACAAGTATTGGGTTCAAATAATTTATCTAACTGGAACAATTCAACTGTGAAAACTGCAAATAAGAGAAATGTACCTGGACTAGCCAGGGCCCTAAGGCAATGAATAATCAGGGTACAGAGCCACCCTGGAGGATCTCAGGACAAAGATCCTGGACCTTAGGACTGAATTAGGCTATAATCTCGCATGATTACTTCTATGATCTCCGTGATTTCCATTGCAGTTATTAAATACTGCAATTTGGACTCAGGCTCTGGTTTTGTGAGTCATAGTCCAGCACTCATGCCAGCATAAAATTAGGATTAATCTGAAAACACTCACAAACTTCATGGATGTTGTATATAACTGAAATATATATCTCCTGAATAACCCATTCAATTTTTCCTTTTGAATTAAGCTCTTAAGCAAAGATACACGCTCATATCAAGAAACCCAGAAAGATAATGGTGGATTTAATGTCATTAAATGTTAATTACAATGAACACTTGTAGACTTTTCCTGAATGCATTTATGCCTACTGGTACAAGGGCACTGAAATAATAAGGTAGCTATGACTATCATAATTCCTAATATGAGTCTTATGAGAAACAATAAATGTTCCTCTAAAAGGAGAGCAAACATTATTCACATACATAGCCACACTCTTATAAGGCTCTGGTGGCCAGTGTGTGGCATTGGTTCAAGGAGAGACAAAGTGCTGAATAACCCACGCTGCAGAAGAATGACTAAATAATCATTTGTTTAGCAGAGCTCCTCAACATTAGACAAGCAGATTTTTTTGTTTTTTGAGCACCTAACTATAACTAGTTCCTGTTCTACAACAACATGTGATGAGTTGGAAGTTAACTATGTAGTGAATATGTTGCAGAGCTGTTTTTGAATAAAAACATATCTAGTTGACAAAATCCCATTCCAATAAATTATAATGAATGAAATTTGTGTTTAACATTGCAAATGATGTATTTGCTTTATCTTTCTATGGTAAGTCCTAATTGTGGAAGTATGAAAGATGTGCCACTGAAGATAGGGGCAGAAAAAAAACAGATTACGAGTCTTAGTGAAATTTTGGAAAATTGGGTGTTATTTTCACCTATTCCTACATGCTAGAAAAAAATTCATAGCAGAGGAAGAGAGAAATAATACTTTCCCCTAATTTCACCAGGTAAGAGTAAATACTCTTATCTCCTGTAGTAAGGTATTCTCTATGGCACTTTTTATTTGTTATCTTATGTTATAGACTTTAGAACATTATTTTAACTCACTTCTCTCATCAAATCTAAATCTGTAAGGTCAAAGAGAGGCTTAATTTTCTTTGAAACTGCTACAGTATCTGACTCACTCTGGGGGTTCAGTGAACTGTGCCATTGGAGACATCATGGGTTATCATGCACAGACCCAAACAGATCTGCTGTTCCAACAAAGGAAACTACAGGAGAGCAGAGCTTGATGGCAGAATCAAGGTCACTGAATTCACAGATTACAGAATGGTGCCTCCCTGTATGCAGTAAAATATTGGTGGAGCAAAAATTGTGTAGACCTGGAGGGACAAAGGGACATGCTTCAAAAACATTTCTGTTCTGGGAGCAAGGAATTATATTTTGAAAATTAAAATAAAAAGAAAAGTATAGTGTCTGCTATTTTCCGCCTTTTTAGAAAACATGTGGTGATTAGTAAACTTGAAAATAATAGAATCTCCATGTCATTCAAGAAATATTTCATACGTGATTCTATAAATGCCTTAACATAGGGGTTAAAACATGCCTGGAAATCCCTAAGATAAAATTGTAAACAATGAGCAGTCAGTAGGCTTTGCCAATATGTGAGAAGGTAGAATACAGTTGGGGAAAAATAAAAAGCAACAGAGACCAAAGATTTCTAAATGAATTTTGAGAAGATATCACATGCAGTGTATTTACATATTTCTTAGAAAATAATACAAATAGCCTAGTTAGCTCAGTCTGGCTGAGCTTACAGGCTGTCTAATGTATACTTGCTTTTTTGCCTGAAAGTCAATTTTCTCCTCGTTTAGAAAGCAGCTTGGCTAAAGGAACAAAGAATTGCAGATACACAGGATGTATTGAAAACGGGTTTATTAACTTCACATTTTCTCAGTAGAAAGCCTTTCTACTGTTCTGAAAAGAATAAAATCCAATACATAACTTTGGAAGACTTTTTTACAAGCTTACGCTATGAGCCCTTCATTTGTCTTGGAGAGAAATTGAGTTTTGTATTGGAAGATGTTACCAGAATGCATTCAGTTTCAACATTGCCTATGCTTTAATCTGGAAATGTAAGACAGCATAATGTACTAAATCTAATAGTAGATCATATACATATGATTTAAAATTTGAAGCCGTTTTATATCATAATCACATGTATGTGAATCATAGAAATCAAACCATAGATAAAGGAAAACACAGAAAATGGTTCAACTGAAAGAATATTCATCTAATTAAAAATAGTTGTAATACTTTCAGTATTACAAAAAATACCTGTGCTTTACAAGTAAATGAGAAACACTGACTGAAACACTAAACCTGTTCTTTGATGTTTGAACCCTATTTCCTACAGAACATAGTTTTTCTATATGCAGTGCACACAGTGCTTTTAGGGGATAATTAACAGTTGTGGTTTTTTTTTAAGTTAAAAACATAAAAGTAACATTAAGGACCACTGACTTCATAGACATGTTACTCAAAAAAGATGCTAAATTTATTGAAGCAATATTTAAAGAAATTTATTTTTTATCTGTCTTAGCTATTCTTTTATTCCTTCTTCTTGCCTTTTTTGAGATAATCAAGTTTTTTGTTGTTGTTGTTGTTCTACATTATCTCTTGTATTGGATTTTTAAGCTATACCTCTTTGAATTACTTTTTTAGAATTTGGAGATTAGAATTTATCATAGTCAGCATTAGTAAATATTTCATCAGTTTGCTAATTAAGACTTTACAACTGATTAATTCCATTTATTCCTTTATAACTCTATGTGCTATTGGGCATATTTTATAACTCACACTATACATTGCTATTAAATTTCCCTTAAGCATTCAATAGTATTTTAATAGTAATTTGTATATATCCACATATTTACTGTTTCCATTGGTCTTCCTTTTTACAGACCCAGGCTTCCATCTGAGATTATTGCCTTTCAAAATATGAAATTTCTTTTGTATTTTTGTAGTACAATAAATTTTCTAAGCTTATGTTTGCTTGAAATGTCTTTATTTCACCTTCAATTTCAAAGAAGATGCTGGGTATAGTAAACTAGTTTGTTTTATTTTCTCTTAGCACTTTAAAAATGTGTTATAAGAAAATAATGACAATTTACCTTGTCTTCTGACTGCATTGTATCTGACATGAGGGAAGCCATTATGCTTATTTTTTTTTTCTTCTGAATGCATTGTATATATTTTTCCTGACTGCTTAAAAATTTTTATTTTGGTTGGGGAGGGTATAGCTCAAGTGGTGGAGTGCATGCTTAGCATGCATGAGGTCCTAGGTTCAAACCTCTATTAAATGAAGGTCTATTTTTTTCATATGCTGGAAACATTTACTTAGTGAAATATTAGCATCCTCTCAGTAGACATGTTCAAGCTGACATGAAGAGAAAATTTGAAAAAAGTGGCTATTAAGGGCTTAAGTTCCCTTCTGGTAAATAAATATTCTGTGATGAATCTGAGGTAAAGTTTTTGTACCTATTGTCCCTGATACCTATGCTAACCTAATTTTCATATATCACTATATAGAAGACAAACATTAAGCAGAGGTCGGAAGAATTGTTCTAAGAACCTTCCCTTGCATTTACAGGATTTTCTATTCCCACTTCTTGTTCAATATCTTACCCTCAGTATGGTTTACCCCCAGCAGATGATATAAAGTATGCCCATTACCCACATTTTTTGAGTTTGCATATGAATTAACAAATAAGCAATCACCTCACAGGTACCACAGACTTCCCCTCTATCCAGTAATTATGACTCCTTTGGGTTCACCAGGATCAGATTATGAAGATATCCGATCAGCCTGTACTAACCTCAAACTTTATCCTAAGGTCACCTCAGTAGGAAGACACAAAGAAGCAGATATTACAAAACAAAACAAAAAAGGTTTGATAGGCTGAATAATGGTATCTCAAGAGATATTCATGTTCTATCCTCTGTTAATGTTAATTTATATGGTAAAAGGGATTTGTAAATGTAAGTAACTTAAGGATTTTGAGTGGGGGAAAGTTCATCCTGAATCAGGATGATGGGCCCTAAATATAATCACAGTCATCCTTATAAAAGAAAGAGGCAAGAAGATCAAAGGAGGAAGAAGGAGAAATAACATTAGAAACAAGAAATTGTAGTGGTGAATGGGAAGGACCTTCTTGACCCAAGTAATGAAAACTATCTAAAACCTGAAAAAGGCAAGGAAAGGGATTCTTTCCTCAGAGCCTTACAGGGAAGTAGGCCTATGGACACTCTAATGATCACCCTGTATGACTCATTTTGTACTTCAAACTTCCAGAGCTCTGAGACAGTAAAATTTTTAAGCCACTAAATTTTTGGTAATTTGTTACAATCACAATAGTAAAGCAATACTATTAGTAAAGACTTTCCCCACATTTTAACACTTTCACCGCTTCTCTCCAAACCAACCCAAATATTATAAGAAGTTGGGTGATATCATTACTGAAATATTTAAGAAGGTACTAGCCTGCAAATGTGAAACACATCAAGTTTGAAGATATTTGTTTTCAGGAATCTTAACATGAAATAGTTTAAATTCAAACGATATACCAAAGTTTATATTTGAAACCCTCATCATAAAAAGGGCTCTCAGAACTTCCAGATTCTAAAATAATATTCAAATCCACTAGTGGTCTCTCTAATATCCATGATAAATATATATAATATACATATAAACTGTATAGCATATCTGAGTAAATGAAAGAAGACTAATTCAAACCCTTGTCTAATCTCAAAAGGAGACTTTTAAAACACCTAATGTAAAATAGAACACAAGTTTTTCTGTGTGTACATACCATATTAGATAAAGAAATTCAAGATACAGAAGATGAAAAAGTAACAACACTACTTGTGGAATATAATGTGGTTCAACTATGTTGGAGAATAATTCAGCATAACCTATTAATGCTGAGGAAGGCCATAATATATATATTATATACAATTTTTTTAAACTCTTACAATGGTATCTATATAAATAATCATGACTCTACTGTTAGTAATAATAACTACAAAAACAAACTAACTAAAAAACTATAGGAGCTATTAAAAAAACACAAAACTAAACCAAATAATAACTACAACAAGAAGAATGGAAACAACCTGTTTCCATAAAAAGGAGATGGTTATGGATAAAGAAGATGTGGTATACACACACACACACACACACACACACACACACACACACACACACAAAGGAATACTACTCAGCCATAATAAAGAATAAAATAATGCCATTTGCAGCAACATGGATGGACCTGGAAATTGTGATTCCAAGTGAAGTAAGCCAGAAAGAGAAAGAAAAATGCCATATGATATCACTTATATGTAGAACCTAAAAAAAAAAGGACGCAACTAACTTGTCTACAAAACAGAAAGACTCACAGACACAGAGAACAAACTTATGGTTACTGGGGGTAAAGGGGCTGGGAAAGGATAAATTGGGAATTTGAATATTGCTCCTCTTTGGGATTGATGGAAATGTTATCTGTCTTGATTGTGGTAGTGGTTTCAGTGGTGTATACATCTATCAAAATTTATCAAATTGTACATTTGAAATATGTGTAGTTTGCTGTACAGGAACCATACCACAATAAAGGTGTTAAAAAAAAAAAGAAAAGAAAAATAGAATTACCAGGAAAAACTTACAAATGGACAATCATAGGAAGAGATAACATATTTTTCTTAGAAATGGATTAGTCAGATAAAATGAGAAGGATGTTGAAGATCTGAACAATAATATATTTCTTCTAATAAATCTATGATCAACAACAACAACAAAAAGAATGGTTAAATTTGGTATTTATATACTGTTGACTTCCTGAAAGCAGATAAAAACATGAAATACAGCCATGTATCAATAAGAATGTATCTCAACCATATATTAAACAACATAAACCAACTGCAGAATACATGGAATATAACCCAATGTATACAAGATTCAGAAACACGAAAAAAAATTAAACACTATGTTGTCCCAGAATGATAATATATATAAATATAGTATACATATCAAATAAAGCAAGAAAATGATAAGCAAAGAACTCAGAATAGCAGTTACTTCTGGGGAAGAATGAGAGAATTTAACCTGGGGACAGGGAGGTGCGTGGGAAGTGGAATAGAAGGATTTAAAGTAGCACTGGTAATATTTTAAATTTAAGATGTTTATTTCCTTATTATTCTTTAAGCCAACTCTTTTCTGCTTGGGATCTGCTTGGGATCTGCTTGGGATCTTTAAAGCAACTTTCAGAGCAACCAAAGAAGAGTTATAAATCACAACCCTTTTTAGATAAAGTATTTAAGAAAGTAACCTCTCTAGCATGGTTTCAAGTCACTTTGATAAATCCTGCATTACTTACATGCTCAAAGGATACAACTGTTCATTTCACTTTATGCAAAACTGTCTAGAACTGGTTTATGTTTATTATAGCTTTAGTCCAGTTTTTTTCTCCTTTACTTCCTGGTCTTTGAAACATTTCCTTACTTGTCTCACTTTCTTTGAATTAGACTTTTTTTTAACGGGGTAAGTAAAAGCTTTTGAATCTCAGCTTCCCTGATATTTTTTCATTGTTGTTAACAATTATTTGAAGTCTCTGAGCCACAATTTAATTATCATTAAAATGATAATAACGTACACCTCAATAGAATTTTTTGCATGTAAAAATAGCATAAAACTTTCTAGCATAACACCTAGAAATTAGGAGATATTAATAGAATTTAGCTCTTCTTGCTTCTTTTTCTTATTTCAGTTTCAGTTCTACCCTTTTGGTACTGGGTACTCTGACTAGTTGCTTGTCCATTTTTTTCCTGTGCACTTCATCTATGGCTTAGTATCCCTGATCTGTAGCTCCACTTTCTGGAATATTTTTGCTTCCTTTTATTTTTAATCTACTCATTCTTTTAATAGCAATCTATCTTTCTTTCTCTCTACATTTTTTTTTCAAACTTGTTTTACTCTGAACCTGCCCACCTGACCAACAGGTCAGAGTTTCATCATTCCTGCTGCTATGTTGAGAGATACTCTCATGAGTCACAAACAAGATTAATATGTAAAGAAACCCTCATTTATCCTTTTCTCTAAATTATTGCAGTTATTCTCCCATCACCATTGCCAGTTTGAACACACAAAAGTCCACCCTGTAGGTACAAAATAATTTTACATAGTTTTTTTAGGCAAAACTTTAAATTTTATTCACTGAAAAATCTATCATAAGAAATTCTAGGATCAGTGTACTGCCTACGCAGAAAACGGAGATCCTACTTCAGTATTACTTGTTGTTTCATCTTTAAACTCATTGGATTATGCCTCCCCTCCACAAAAAACATACTCAAATTACCAAAACAGATTAATCTTTCTGAGGGCATAGAAACAGACAAGATTTCCCTCCATGTTTAAAATTGAGGAGGGACACCTTCAGAGCCTTACACATAGTTTAAAATTAGCCAGCAGTACATTTTTGTATATAGTAGTCTCACATACCAGTATCGTAAACATACATAAAATAGGTTCTGTTGGTATTTAATTACTTCTGTTCATAACAGATATCCGATGTCCATTATGGATAGTTTATATTACTGATACATCATTATCTTGACACATACTGAGGCAATTACTTGTGTTTGAAGTCTTCTTAGGCTTATTCATATTTAATGAATCATGAGCAGCAGAAGAAATGCAGTATTTTTGAAGCTCTTAGACATTGAACATAAAAAATACATTCATTTTAGTCCATAAAGCTCCCCAAAATTCTGTTATATAGGAAGGTAGAAAATTACAATGGCAAGAAAGACAAAGAACAAGTTAGGTAGCTGTGGTATGGCACCCTGCCAAATAGTTATGATAAGTCTGGCACTGTTTACTGTGCAACAAATGAAATAGCATTCTACATAGTACAGAGGCAATTAGGGAGTGGTTCCCTAGGCTACTTTAGTCAACACTATTATGAAGAGGCAAAATAATATCTAGGATCACGCTCATTAAAGGAACCCCAAAGCCTGTGGGATGTATTACTAATTTTATATATGCAGAGTTTTTTTTACTTGAAGAAAATTGTATTTTCTTTTTTACTTGAAATGATCAGAAAGGAGTATGGCTCAGAAGGCAGACACCATGAAGAGATCATATGAAAACAAATGAAATAAAGGTATTAAACATTTAATTGATATTCAAAATACTCAGTGTTCAATTTTGGTTTTATATGTGAATTCCAACCAGGAAGCATGTTTCAGAATCAAAAATGTGAAAACTAATATTGGTATTAGCTTGTCTTTTATTACATTAAATTTCTGTCATTTTATTCTTTACTTTTATATTTCTATGTGACCAAAAATATTTATATAATACAAGTGACATGGCTGGGTTTCTTTTACATTGGTTTATTTCATTCAATCATAAAATGGAATCCTGTTATGGGAAAGAGTTAATCAGAATTTATAAACAACTCATAGCTAAGCACAACAGATAAACAAAGAATAACATAATGTGGTTTCTACTCCATGGAGATTCATGTCCCTTTAAGGAAATGGGGAAAAAAAAACAGGAAGAAAAAACAAAACAAAAGAAAACTGGAGAACAATATTGGCAGGATACAAAATTGATACACAGAAATCTGTTGCTTTTCTATACACTAACAACAAACTATCAGAAAGAAAAATTAAGAACACAATTCCTTTTATAGTTGCATCAAAAAGAATAAAATACCTAGGAATAAATCGAACCAAAGAGGTAAAAGACTTGTACTCAGAAAATTATATGATGCTGATGAAGGAAATTTAAGACAAAACGAATAGAAAAGATATACCATAATCATGGATCAGAAGAATTAATAGTGTTAAAATGACCATACTCCCCAAAATAATCTACAGATTCAATGTAATCCTTATCAAAATACCAATGGATTTTTTTCAAAGAATTAGAACAAATAATTCTAAAATTTGTATGGAAACACAAAAGACTCTAAATAGCCAAAGCAATCTTGAGAGAGAAGAGAAAGCTGGAGGTAGAATGCTTTTTGATTTCAACCTATACAAAGCTATAGTAATCAAAACAATATGATTCTGTCACAAAAACAGACACCTAGAACAATGGAACAGAATAGAGCACCCAGAAATAAACCCAAATTTATATGATTAATTAAGTCAAGAATATACAATGGGGACAAGCCTCTTCAATAAATGGTGTTGGGAAAACTAGATAGTACATGCAAAATAATCAGACTGAATGACTTTCTCACACCATAAGCAAAAATAAACTGAGAAGGATTAAAAACTTAAATGTAAGAGCTGAAGCTGTAACATTTCTAGAAGAAAATATAGGGAGCATACTCTTTGACACTGGAATTAGCAATATATTTTAGATATGTCTCTTCAGGCAAAGGAAACAAAGCAAAAATAAACAAATGGTACCAAATAAACTAAAAGCTTCTGCACAGCAAAGGAAACTATCAATAAAATGAAAAGGCAGCCTACTGAGTGCGAGGAGATATTCGCAAATGATATACCCAAAAGAAGTTAATATCCAAAATATACAAAGAACTCATACAACTCAACATCAAGACAACAAACAACCTGATTCATAAAATGGGCAGAAGACCTGAATAGACATATATCCGAAGAAGTTATACAGCTGATCAACAGACACATGAAAAGATGCTCAACATTGCTAATCATCAGGGAAATGCAAATCAAAACCATGAGATACCACCTTACACCTATCAGAATGGCTCTTATAGAAGACAACAAGTAACAAGTGTTGGAGAGATTGTGGAGAAAAGGGAACACTCCTACACTTTTGGTGGAATTGTAAATTGTTGCAGCCACTATGGAAAACATTATGAAGATTCCTCATAAAAGTAAAAATAAAATT
The DNA here is from genome assembly GCF_048773025.1 of Camelus bactrianus. NCBI lineage: Eukaryota > Metazoa > Chordata > Mammalia > Artiodactyla > Camelidae > Camelus > Camelus bactrianus. The sequence continues at coordinate 44,027,098 of NC_133539.1, forward strand.
ACCATGTGATCCAGCAAATTCACTTCTGGGTATTTACCCAAAGAGAACAAAAACACTAACTCAAAAAAATGTATGCACTTTAATGTCCATTGCAGCATTATTTACAATAGACAAGATATGAAAATAATATGTGTCCATTGACACATGAATAGATAAAGTAAATATTATATACAAACTATATATATAAAACTCAGCCATAAAAAAAGAATCTTGACATTTGTGATAACATGGGTAGATCCAGAGGGTATTATTCTAAGTGAAATAAGTCAGAGAGGAAAAGACAAATACTACATGATCTCTCTTACATGTGGAATCCAAAAAACAAACAAACAAAAAACCTCAGTAAACTAAAGAAAGACTCATATATACAGAGAATAATTGGTGGTTGCCAGAGGGATGGGGGTCGGGGGTGGGTGAAATAGATGTAAGGGATCAAGAGGTGCAAATTATATAATAAATAAATTGGAAGTATAATATACAGCATGAGTATTATGGTCAATAATATAACTTTGTATGCGAACAGATAGTTACCTGATTTATCATGGTAGTCTTTTCGTTAATGTATGCACATGTCAAAACATTATGTAGTATATACTTGAAACCAATATAATATTGCACATTAACTGTATTTACATTTTAACCATGTTTTAGGCTGAAATAATGTGATCAACGATAATCATTTTACTTTAATGATAACTTAGGTTACCGTGTACTTAACCACTTTTAACATGATTCACCTAAAGAATATTAAAAGTAACAAACATAAATTCCTATGGCTAATCTAATCATGGACCCATTCTCAGTCCACTATGATATTCCCTTATTGAAAGCAAACGCTTCATAAATTATAAATAACTCTTTCACTGTTGTTGTTGTTGTTGTTCTCTGTTTTTTTTTGAGTGGAAGTTGTTTCAATGGGTACTAGACTTTTACTTAGTTCATTTCTTTCCTCCAATAGACCTCAAGGACATTTTGCTAATTTGAGCATCTCTATCAACCATCTTGAGACTCTCCGTTTCATTAACAAATGAGTATTTCAGACCACCGGTCCCCAAGGTCTTTCAATAATTGTGAAATTCCTCTCTCTATAGTCAGTTGTTCTTTTATATCTCTGTGAGTAAACAAGCTGTTAGAATGAACACATACACGTCAATCTTTTATGCCTTTCCATTTCATAGGTCACCTGTGTTTAACACTGGTTCCACTGTAAACACTTCAATGACAAAAAACATGCTTTTAAAGGAGGAGTACTTTTGATTAAACAAAGGAAAATAAAGGTTCTAAACATCAGTATCATATTCACATTCTCATAATGAATTATATTACTCTTTATTTCCTGAAGAACTATATATTTATGCATGAAAAATAAGCTTTCAATCTATAAGAATGTGTTATTTAACACTTACAGGGTTTTTGTAAGTAGTATAAACTGCATAATTGTTGACTATCACTTTTAGCATTTATATTTCTTCCTTTATTTCTTCACTGCTGTTCTTTGTCCTCTGGAAATGTTAAATATTTACCAATAAAAAGATTGACATTCCTAGACTTCAGTTCTCTAAAAAATAAACATTTGATTTAAATTGCCTTAAAAATGTTAAGGAATTTATAGACCATCTTCTTTCCAACTACAAAATATCAATGGAATGAACACTAAGAAACATATTATATATCCAAATTGAAATGTACGTGAAGTCAGATAAGGAGTTTCTCAATAGGAAAATTTCTTACTTTATTTCTGGCTGCATTGTGAAATGTTTTTTACAACATCTGGTCTGTGGATCATGGAGGTTAAAACTATTTTCATAACAACACTTAGGTGTTTCTTGCCATTTTCACATCTGACACCTGCACTGATGGTGCAAAAGAGTTAATGGGTGAAAGTGACTGTATAAATCAGGGCAATGGCTAAATTTTAATAGTAGTCATTTGCTGTGAAAATAAAATGCCAATTTCATTTAAGATAAGCTAGTAATATTTATTCATTTGATTAAACAAAGTTAAATACATCTTTTAAAAAATACATTTTTTAAAGAAAATATTCCTTACAACAAAAGGGGAGTCAAATTGTGGTTATTTAGACTTCAGCATTTGGCAGACATTTTCTTAAAAATGAACAAAAGGAGCACGCCACTTTAAGGAAAACAAATGACAGTGTTTATATTAAATGATAAAATTTAAGATTTTGAAAGAATATTAAAATTTTGGAAGACTTGTATCTGTCACTATGAGCTTGGCAGCCTCCCAATTCTTAAAGACTTTTCTAATTAGATCAGCAGTGACATTAACAAAGATATAATTTTCTTTTGATATTTTTAAGTGACAAGTGATAACTTTTGGACCTACATAATCAGTGAACCAATATTTTCCAAATGACCAGTCCATGATGTTCGAAATTGCTTGTGGGTAAAATATTCCTTCAAAGTGCAAACTACATAAATGGATTTTAATATGAGAGTGCTAAAGCTTAATGATAAGCTTTCAAATTCCACATTGCATTTTGCTTTGAAGAAATTACCACATGTTGAATTTGGCTTAGTGTCACAAAAGAATATCCACTATTATCTAAAAAAATTAAAATACTTCTCCTTTTCTAAGTACATATTTGTAGGAATCCTGCTTTTCCTCATATGTTTCAGTCAAAAGAACAAATTGAAATTGTTATCTTCCACTCAGCCAGCAGTTAAAGATATATACATAAACGTAAATCTATATTACCTCACTAGCTTTTTATTGTTTTGGAAATACAGTCATTTTTCATTTTTAAAAGATACCAGTTTTTATAAAAATATAATAAGTTTTATATTGTGATTATCAACTGAGTTAATCATTATTTAATATTTTTATTGCTTTTATTATTTCAATAGAGGTATTAATTGGTATACCCACTTGAAGAAAAGCTCATTGATAATCTCAATAATATTTGAGGGAGGGCAAATATTTATTGAAAGGGTCAAGTTATTTTATTTCTTGACCTAAGTATTTGTTACACAGAAGTTTACTTTGAGGTAAACAGTTGAGCTGTACATTTTTTGCTTTGTCCTCTTTTGTATACCTGCAAGCTATGTTACACAGTTTGAAAAGCTTTAATAATAGAAAGTTTACTAGAGTCTTTTGAGAAAGACTTATGAAACTTCTTCTCCTATGGGAATGACTGAAAAAGCAGATAGCCTGGATTGACATTGATAGTCACCTTATAATCAGCCTTGGAATAATTCTGAGTCTCCCCAAATCGAGAACTTACTAATTCTAATAATGTACTGTACTTCTTTTGGATATTAAATGCAGAATTTTATGAAATTATGGCTATAATAATATTTCTTCCTTTCTGATGCTTATACTTTATTTACTTAATATTATTTCATTGGCTCAAAATATAGTACATTATTGAATAAAAGTAACAAATGCAATCATTCTTGTTTTTTTCTAGATCTCCAAAAAAGCAGTTTTAAAACTTTATTCTCAACTAATGATGTTTGGTGAATTTTTTAAATTAAATAATTTTTATTATATTGAGAAGCCACAATTTAAAAAAAAAAACTTGAGTTTTTTAAAAACTATTAACAAATGTTGAACTTTATTAAATGATTTTCTCATAATTACTGAAATGACTATATGGGTTACATCCTTTATACTTTTATTTTGTCACTATGGTAGATTGTATGACTGATTTTTAATGTTAAACCAATTTTGCTCTCCTTGTTTAATTTTTATAACCAATTTGGTAATAAGATATAACTACTGAAAATATATTTCTGACTTTACTTTGCAATTTTGTTTTAAGTGTTTTTCAAGTATGTTCATGAATGATGACCTACAGCTTATCCTTTCTTGTGATAGCCTTGTCAAGTTTTACTCTTGAAGTTAACCTGTACTCATAAGATAGATTGGGAAGTGTTCTTTTTTATGTTTATGGCAAGAGTTTGTGTAAGTTTTATAAAAAATAAACTTACTATTTTGAGATAATTGTAAAATTACATGGGGTTGTAAGAAATCATACAGAGCGATCCTATGTACACTTTATGCATTTGCCCCAATGGTAATGTTTTGTGAAACTATACAATATCACAGTCAAGATATTGACATTGAAACAATAAAAACAGAACAGTTCATTCAACAAAATAATATATTGTATTGTCTTTTTATACTCACCCCACATCCCTCCTAACCTGTACCCCCATCCCTGAACTCTAGATACCACTAATCTGTTATATAAATGGAGTCATATAAAATATTATACAAACGGAATCATAAAGTAATAGTTGGCTTTTTTCAGTCAGCATAATTCTCTGGAGATTCATTTAGGCTACTGTTTCTATCAATGGTTATTCCTTTTTATTGCTGAGTAGTGTCCCATGGTATAGATATACCACAGCTTGTTTAGCCTGTCACCCATTGAACAACATTGGATAGTTTTAGTTTGGGGTTATTGAGACTAAAGCTGATATGAACATTTGTGTATAAGATATTGTGTGAACATAAGATTTTCCTTTCTCTGGGGTTAAATGCCTAGGAGTACAATTTCTGGGTTATACAGTAGTCACGTGTTTAATTTTACCTACTTTTTTGCTTTTGTTTTTCTTTTTTATTGAGATGAAATTTATACAACATAAAATTAACCATGTTAAAATGTACAGTTCAGTAGTACTAGTGCATTCACAGAGCTGTGCAGTTATTACTGTATCTAATTCTAAAACATTTCCTCACCCCCAAAGAAGACCTCATGCCCATTGAACAATAACTCCCCACTTCTCTTTACCACCAGCCCTGACAACCACTAATCTGCTTTCTGACTCTGTGGATTTAACTATCTTTGGTATTTTACATAAATGGAATCATGTAGTATGTGACCTTTTGCATCTGGCTTTCTTCACTTGGCATAATGTTTTTGAGCTTCATTCATACTACAGTATCTATCAGGCTTTATTCATTTTGTGGACTGAATAACATCCCGCTGTATGGATGTACTACATTTTGTTTACATGTCCATTAGATGACAGATGTTTGAATTGTTTCTACATTTTGGCTATTGTGATTAATGCTGTTATCAATATTTGTGTACAAATATTTGTTTGAATACCTTTTCTCAGTTCTTGTGCATATCCAAGAGTGGAATTACTGGGTCATATAGAAGTTCTGTGTTTAACTTGTTGAGGAACCATCAAATTGAGATAGTGTTTGTGAGGGTCTGTGGTGTAAGAAAATTCATATTTACTTCTAAGGCACACCTTCAATATATCTTAATCCAATATAGAGATTTTTAATGGAGTTTGTCTATAATTTACAAGTACATAGATTTCAATATCTGATGCTTGTAGCCTCATGAAGCTTTCGAAGTGTTGATTACTGTCTCCAATTCTATTAATTGGTTAATAATTCAGCTGATTCTTACTGAATTGGTAAAAGTCCAGGAAAACAGTAGCTCCTATGACCTGGATATTCTACTAAGTCTCCAACCTCCTCTAGATCCTAGCCCAATAATTTTTCACTGGTCTATTAATTAAAAATGACTTGAAGCAGAATTTTAAAACAATTTTTTCTGATTTGGGGCCTTTTAAAGTAAGTTCTGTGCAAATAATTAGTCTGCCATTAATAAAGGAATTTACAGATACATTATTATTTCATTATTTAATTGCTGTAAGCACTAGAGATTCATTCTAAATGAATGCATACATCAATTATCCACTGCCTGCTCTGAAAGGCAACTTTTCCCTTTCCATTATACTGTTTCAACACATTCCCTTGTGTGAAATAAATCATTCATCCCTTCCTTTGAGGTTTGTACTTTGCCAGTAACACTTTCTAAACAGTTTCTATCTGCCTCTCTCAGATATCATTTAGCCAATGTTCTTATATTTCCTCATGATCAATTCCAAAGATGTCTTTCTTGTTCTTTTGGGAAGTCTTAAATTTTTTCCCAACAATTTTGAACGCTTGATTCTCAGAAGTGAAATAATGTTTTCTGAATTCAATAACAATGCCTATATGAAGTTGATTACAAAGGGATGTGAGAAAAATTTTTACAGTGACGGAAATATTCAATATCTTGGCTGTGTTGATGTTTACACAATTGTATGCCTTTATCAAAGCTCACAGATTCTTATACAAAAGCAGATGAATTTTACTGTACATGAAATTTTAAAAGTGAATCAAAATATAATTTGGGGAGCAAAAGAAGCTTATGGAATTCTCTCCTTGAAAAAAATAGATTGGCACCCATGCTAACTATAATCATAGCTAACTCATAACAATGGTCAACGAATATGTTTAATAGCACATGTGTTATCCTGGCATTACTTAATGACCCCTAAGACAGTTGTCATGACTTTCTAGATCTGATCTGCATTGTCCAATATGGTAATCAACAGCTACATGTGGCTGTGTATATTTAAATTTATTAAAATTAAATAAATTAAAATTTTAGTTTCTCAATCACACTAGCCACACTTCAAGTGTTTAGGCAAAATACCTTAGAGGCTACCATATTGGACATCACAGATATAGAATATTGCCTTTATCACAGAGGAGTCTAGTAGACAGCTCTATTCTAGATAGTTACCTAATTACTCTTAAGAGATACTTAAAGAATTGTATTTCCCAGCCTTTCAGCTATTGAAAATATTTGATTTAAAATACATATGCTGTACCAAATATCTTACAAAATTTATATTAAATATGTGGTTACTGTGAGCAATGTTTTATATATTATCATCTAGATGTCAATTATAAAATAATTCAATAGATTAGTTTGTTCCTTAAAAAGTTTAAAATAATATAATAACAATTAGGTATATGCAAATATATATGCATAACTCGAGGTAGTTCTCAATATAAAATATATTATTAAACGTGACACAAGTTTAGTACCATAAGAATACAGAAGGATGGGTTTTGTCATTATAAGAATGCAGATGAATCAGTTTTTAAGTCATGAAGGTAGGGACATTATGGAAGAACTTGGAGCTGTAAGGAATGTGTTAAATTTCCTAAGTAGATAAAATAGAATCCATAAAAATTCTTAAAATGTCATAGAGTAAGAAATTCTGAGTGGAAAAGGAGACAGAAGAGATGAAGACATAGAGAGCTGTGTGCTTTCCAAATTGATTAATCAAATCTAAATACATAGAATCCATTTTAGGGAAAAAGTAAAAGATAATGCTAGAAAGACAGAAACAATTATGTTTGTGAGTTTTTGATAAGAAATAAACTCTTTTAACAAATATAAATCATTTACAATGGTAATAGACAGTTTTGAGCAAGACTGATTCAGTTATTATGGTGTGTTAAGAGTATGAATACAACAGCCTGATTATGATATGCTAGGGTCCAGTCTGAAAATAGAGTGAACAGTTAGAAAATTGAGACTATGTGGATGAGGCACAAAACTAATGGCTTGATAATAAGCATCGACAGATATAAATGTATGGGAGAAACAGCAACACAATTTCATATGTTATCTACCATCACCAACCTGACCATCTTTTTCAAAGGACTCAAAGAGAAAGGATGTGTTTATTAGTGTATGAGTATTCTTCTTAAAGAGACCAATGATCAAATGAGAAAAAAATATTGTTATAAATAATATCGATCTTTGGGATTTACTGCACCTGAGTTTTTTTGTCTATAACGTAAAAATTTTAAAACTCTCAACTAAAAGTAGCTGTAAATTACATTTTACAAAATAATAACTAATATTTATACATCACTAATAACTTGAGGTATAAACTTTTTACACCTATGTTTTTAGTTCATTGTTACGGCAACACTTTTAAGTAAGATCTATTGCTATTGATATTTTTAAGGATAAAGGCATTTAGATTAAGATAGGACAGATAATTTTTTTTAAAAAAAGCAACCAAGTGTCAGAGTTTATTGAAAATATGTTTGATGTCTAATCTGAAGTTCTATACTGTTACATTTTATGCTTCTCCTGGTTTCTTTAGATTCTTTGGATTATTCTGACCTCATGAAGCCTTCTATATATTGACTGCAGAAAACATTATTTCACTTCTGATAATTGTATGTTCAAAAATATGTTTGAAAAAATTTAAAAGTTTATAAGAGGAAACATTAAAATATTATTTATTTACAAAAATTGTGTATGGTTTTGTAAGTTGGAATAAGGGATTTTAAAAAATATTAAGTGTAATGAGGGAACTAATGCAGTCTGTTATTTGTGAGAGAAAATCTGACATACACTTTCTAATGAGGACAAGGTGTGCTCTGTAGAGTATGGATTTAGTGGAGTAGTAGTGCCATTAAGGTGAACAATTGTAAAACTATTGTAGAGACAAAAGGAGATCTGTTTTTAAAGTAGGAAGTGTTTTAAAGAGGGAATATTAGAAATAGCAAAAATGGATTGTTATTAATGGTTTGGAAGAGGCCAGACTTGAGAGTACTTGCTGAAAGATAAGAAGTAGGGGTAAAAAAAGTGAAATAAAGGTAATTGAATACCTTTAATTGAAAAAAATAGATATATCCTTATATATTTTAATGCTATATATTTATAATTATATGTCATATTATAAATAAAATGTTAAAATATTTTCATAAAATTATTATAAAGTAATATGTTTACTACACTATTCATCATCTAATATTGAGCTCTTTCCAATTGTGTCACTAAAGTATCACTGAAATGTTTCAGTTAACTGTACCTGCAGATATTATAGTTTTATATACAGAAAAATGCTTTTTTCCAGAAATTCCAACTTATTAATAAAATACTAAATACTTCTTTAGGATTGACTAGAATGAAATTCTCTCATTAAGTCTCTCATTTGCATTTATCATTTCACATGGTTTAGAAACTTTCAACAGAGTTTTAGTCCTTCCTTCTAATTCTTCAGTTTAAACAATGTAAATCAACTCAAAATATTTTAAATATAGTTTATAATTTAAAAATAATTTTTAATAAAATTTTAAATATTTATACATCTTGATTTTCAATTGTCTTATTAGCTGAGGAAACTAACAACATTGATTTTATTCTTATGGTTTTCCTAGGTTATTTATGTTAACTTCAAATTTTTTATAAATATTAAAATTCATGACATCTTAAAAATTTTGTCTATCTGCAGTGATTCATTTATGTTTAAATAGCTCAAAGTTTTAAGCAGGTATATCAAAAGTAATTTTAGATGTAATAAAATATTTTGGATGGATATATTTGTCCTGTGTTTGAAACTATATACTAGTCCTTTCAAAGAGATTCCGTGATATAATACATTCAGCCAATATTCAAAGAGCTATTTGTGAAAATACCTTTTCATTAGAATATTCGTGCATTAAATAATCATTAAAATATAATTTCACATTTTCTTTTATCTCAAAAATCTGTTTTGCTTATATAGACAAGCCTGGATTAAATTACTCTAAATATGCACAAATATTCACAGCTTTCCTATCTGTCCTTTTGGATAAGGGGTATGAAAGCTTATTTGCTAAACTGCAAAGTGCTATTAAAATATATGACCTTATTATAAAAATGTCATTTTATAAGTGACAAGGAAAATTGCTTCCTGTATACGGTGAAATAAATATCACAGTTTTCCTTATTCCTTTTCAGATCCTCATATTAAACCAGATCATCATCAGTTTTTCCACTTAAATACAAGGGGTTCACTGGGTAAGTTAATAATTTTTGTGTTACTATAGCATATTGTCATGTGACCTAGGTTATTTAAATGCATTTGGCTCTCTCCTATCCTGGATTTAAATATTTGATTAATGCTTTCTAAAGTCTATTAGTATTTTCTACTTATTTTCTCTACTTCCTCTTTTCATGAAGAAGCTAAAACTGACAAAGTGAAAAAGTATTGATTTCTGTTCCCCTCTCTTTCTTCTTTGGTATTTCTTGAAGTTTTTCACTAGAGACATTTTAATAATCACTCAAGCAAATGAGTGCCTCATTATCATCATTTGATCTTATAGCCAGATGATCAGTTTAGGTTTCTTGAGACAGATGCAAATAAGTAGAAATAATACATACAAATGAGAGTTAATATGGCATTTTCAAAGTATTATGTAGAAAATTAATTAAATATCTAAAATCTATATATTTTATAAATATCTGTAAGTAAATACTAATATTGACATGTATATTATAATGATATAAATACATATTAAGTTAAACTATTACAGGTCTTCAGAACACATTAATCCACAACTATTCACTGAACTTCTATGTTCTAAGCACTGCTCTTTTTAGTGGGGAAAGGAGAGGAAAGGTCTAATGCCTGCCTCCAAGAAGTTCACACACTGAGGAGGACTCAGACATATAACAAACAGACATATATTCATGCTGTAGAAGAACATAGAATGAGCACCTCACCAGGTCTTCGTGGATGAAGTCTCTTCCTAGAGAAAGGAGTGCTAAATTGATGGCTGAAGTCTGAACAGAGCTTAGCAGAAGAATTAGCAGAGAATTCCAGCCAGGAGGAAGAGTGCCTTCCAAAACTATAGATCAGAGGCCAATGCATGGTGAGAAAACATGAGTTTTACAGGTGTTACAAGAGGAAAGAACCATGTGGTAAGGCTTTAGAGGTTATCAGAGGCTAGGTTAAGTGGCCCATGTTAGACGTTTGGATTTGACCCTAAGGCAATGGGCAGGGGCTGGAGATCTTTATAAGAGGTGTACACATGCTCAGATTTGCATTAATGTGAACAAGGTAATTCTAGGTTTATGAACTGGGGATCAAGATTAGGTGTTAAGCAGCTTTAGTGAAATAAGATATGATGGCCTTGACTTGAGTAATGATGGGAAGGATGAAACAATCTGGATAGAGAGGTGAAGAGCAACACAGATAAGACTAGAAAAAGACTTCTTTGATTGAGAAGTGAGTGACATTTTAATAAATATAACTGCCAGAAAGTTTTCCAAGGAGAATTTCCCTTTTAACATTTTGAGTTATGCGGTCATATAAATACATACAGTATTCAATGCACAAAGAAATAAAGTAAGACTTTTTCATTATGTAAAAGTTCATATTTACAGAATTTACTTATGTAAACTATCTCCACCACCCTAAGGAAATTTGTTTATTATTCATCACAAAATAATCTTTACCATTATCTGTTAGCTGCTGTGTAAATTTTTTAAAAAAAGGAAGTATTTAAAAAATTATGAACATTCTAATTTTGTGTACGTATTTGGCCTTATCTTAATGATATAATCTTGCTAGAAAAGAATGTTTCATAGACCTCTTTGAAATCATTTCCTAAAGTCTACCTTTACCACATAATCACATCCCTCTTTTTATAATGGCTTTTATTGGTATAAATAGACAAGCAGAGACTGAGTTCCAGTCAGTTATAATAAGCTAACCGTACATGGTTTAGCTAATTTTTGTTACTAAGCAAAATGAATGAGATATTGTTTTATTTTTGCTTAAGACTGAAAGCTTTTATATTACTTGTGTACATTAGTGAACCATTATACCATGAGAAATTATTAAATTATTGGCTATCTTTTTCAAAATCTTTGACTACATTTTATTAAGTGTCTTTTTAAGAAATGCATTATGAGTCGCTAGTTCCATTTTTAACAGAATTATTTTCTTTTTACTCTGTTCTTAAAAACAATGTCTAAGTGAAAAACAAGTCTAAAGTTTATTGGAGTAGCCTATCACTTTCCTTTACAGAATGCAACATAACTCCTACAGGATCATTTAACATTCATGCAGATCACTATTTATTAGCAGGGGAAAGCAGCTACATTAAATGAGAAAGGAATTCCCCTCCCCACCAAGCTATCCTCTGTACCTGACCCTCTATATTCTTTCGTGTGGCATTTTAATCTAATGATTCCTCTGTAAAGATGTTTTACATGCTTATGAGATAAGAGTTCCCTTTATATTTAGAAAGCTTCTTGCCTAAAAATGATAATATCAAACAATCCAAAGACAAACTTACAGCTTCAAGATATTTTTGAAAACATAGGGAAGAATGTTTTTCTATTGTTTCTTAACCATGCATTATGTATATCCCCAAAGCAGGTGAGTGATATAAGGAGTTGGTGTTCAGAATCATTAAGTAATAAGAATCATGTAGATTTTAGTTGTTATAAGGTGATATATATTAAAATTTTAAATAAGAATAAAATTATTTCTATATAAAATTATTCTTTTTGAGTGACTTGGCACATGCTTCTTGATAAATGTGACTGCTTCAGTCCTTGACTTCCCATGCATCACTATGAGAGCATTGAACTCAGTTGTGTATGTTTAAATTTGTATTGTTTATTAACAAATACTTCTGTGAAAGACCTGGCCTCTAAGCTTATGAAATTTCTCTAACAAGGAAGGAAGTCTGGTAAGTAAATATACTGTCCATTGAAAATTCATTAAATAGTCATACCTTCTTGTGTAGTGCCACATTCTTGAAGCATGATGAAGATGATTAGAGGGAAAAGATTTGGCAGGTTTGGGCAGCTGGTCACTAAGACTATTTTCAATCCCAGCACAGAAGCTCTTCTAACCATTATCACTTCCTTCACTGTCTTCAACTACATAATTTACTCTTACGATATGCTCAATATACTATCCCGACTGAGACTAGGAAGCTTGTAATCAGTGGGAAGCCTGTCCCTGTTTTCCAGGACTAAGATTTCACTAGCCTGAAGAGTGGTAGAGTGCTAAGTATGATGTGGAGTTCATTGGTGTGGAATAAAAGTGTCATTATCAGTTTCTATTTTCCTGATGTTTTCCTGTTTGTGATAGGAGTGAGCCATGAAAGTATCTTATCTCTTTCCAGATTGTCAGCAGTGTTTCCCACACTAATAATTGCTTGTTTCTTTTAGACAAGAATATCCAAGACAACTTCAGTATCATGACCATAGTGTATGTATGACTACCATCCAAAAGAAAGTAGATGGCCATTCTGACAGACTGTGATTTGATGATTCTGCTATCTAGAACATTATTTCTGCATTCTAAGACACTGCCAAGTCTAGGCAAATGAGAAATTCACTGACATGGCCTTCTGTGTACCAAAGCCAGACATATCTTTCAAAGATCTGTTTTACAGTCTCAAAAAGTTGCTAAAGAACTTTCATGTCAGTAGGGTGGAGAAGCAAACATTGGATGAGCTATTGAGGGATAGGCTGGGTTGCACTGAGATGACGTGGTCCTCCAGAAATCCACTATTTCTGGAGTTAGAATCATGTTGGCTACAGCAATAGTTGGTGTAAATCTCACTGTCTACATTGTCAGTCCCAAAAAGAGTTTAAAGGAAAAGTGGCACTCAGATGCCATGGAGACAGTGTTCTGACTCTTTTTTCCATGACATTGAGGATTTTTCATCTTCCACTCATTCCACCCCAGATCCAATTAAGTGAAAGAAAGGTGATCAGGATCCTTTCCCTCATATGCTAAATATGTCAGAGCCACTAACAACATTGTTTCTATTAGGGGAAATATATGTGCATGTGCAAACACACATACATATACATATACACAGAAAATACATATAACCATGAAATATTTATAATCATTTCAAAGGTAAAATATAGAAAGATTGGAAAGAAGAAGAAGAATTGGATGGAAGATGTTCTATGGATATTCTCTCTAGAAAGAAATATTTAATTTGACCCCAAAAAGTTGAGTCAGGTGAGGTATTAAGACACACACACACACACACACAAAAACACACAGGTGGCTAAAAAGTTGGTAGGTATAGTTAATAAAAGACCACTGTAACTGCAATGTATTGAGAAGAAACAATGAGATAAAGACTTAAAATGGAGTTAGAGAAAAGAGGCAGTTCTTTATCAAGGCATTGTAGGCCATGATAAAGAATTGTTAGAATTATTATTTCATCCTAAGTCAATGTAGAGCCATTGCATAGTTTGATCCAAATTGCATACACACACACACATATATATATATGTATTTGTATGTATGTGTAAATGCTTATATAAAACATCAACCATTATGCAGAGGCTATATTGGAGACAGATGAAATCGGAGGTATTAAGTTGGCTAGAGCTGCCATAATGAAATAACACTGACTGGGTGGCTTAAAAACAAAAATTTACTTTCTCACAGTTCTTCAGCCTGAGAGTCTAAAATCAAGGGAGTCCAAAACAACTGCTGCAGGGCTGGTTTCTCGTGAGGCCTCTCTCTTTAGCTTGCAGAGAGCTGCTTTCGCCTTCAGTCCTCCCGTATCCTTTTCCTCTGTGCTTGCGCATTCTTGGTGTCTTACTTTTCTCATAAGAACACTAAGTGCTGTTGGATTAGGGCCCCACCGTTATGACCCCATTTGATCTTAAATGCCTCCTTAATAGCCCTATTTTCAAACAGTCACATTGGGAATTAGAGCTTCCTCATATGAAGTGAGGGGGAATAATTCAGTCCCTCACAGAAGGGAAGGAGCAGCCAATCACAAAGCTTTTAGAGAATTCCAGATAGCATTGGAATTAGATGTTGTCAACAAAAAGGAAAGAAGGAAGTAAATCTAAACTATATTTTGGAGATGGATTGGATAGGCTAATGGTAGATGATGCCTCCGTCTTCCTTACTCTGATTTGAGCAATAGTTAGATGAAGGCAACAATTACTGTTATTAATTTGAGTAGAAAAGAAACATTCTGAGACTGAGGAAGGAAGGAGATATAGATTCATTAGGGACATATTAAGTGTGTGTTACTATGATTATGAAATATTTGAGGAAGATCTTTTGGAAAAGGATATACCTAAACAGACTTCCATATACTGAGTGAAATTTAACTTGGTAAGGGATTAGAAGGAGTGAGAGCTAGGGATACATTTCATGAATTAAGAATAGCATTTGTAATGGCTGGTAGATGACAAGAACTTATTTTGAAGTAGATTTTAGGGGCTGGTGAGTTAGGGACAAGTTTTCATAGGTCTAATTCACCTTGTGAGAGAATTTGACTTTATTTTAAATTCAGGAATAAATGTTCATATGAAATTTTATGATAAGATTTGTAAACTATAAGAAGAAATACAGGAAAAATAGTCAACTTGGTACTTCTCCAAAAAGCCACCTATTTTTACATAAAGTACTTTCATTTGGATAGGACTAAAAAAGGAAAAAAACAGCTACTTAAATAATTGTCTTACATGTAATCCAGACATTAAATATTATACAATAAAACTTAATAGCAATGAATTTCTGGGCATCGGGTGAAATTTTTCCATTGAATTTATTCTCTGTACAAACTCACAGAGCTGGAAAATGTGTAATACTAATATTAATACTAATATTGTGTATACCTGATTCAGTCAGAGTACCTTCAGTATTTCAGACTCTGTATCAAAGATTAATTACTGGGATCATTATCAAAGACCAAATGATACCTTACACATTTATAACAAATCAGTACTAAGTTATAACCAGAAATGAAGCTGCATTATTAAATAAAATATTTTCATTTATATTGACCTAGTCCTCCTGTATTCATTTTTAAATGTATTGTAATCAGCTTTGGAAGTTAAATCAGTTAGGCCTTCTTATGCAAGCATGGTTGAATTAGATGCTAACTATAGTAAGCTTCATCAGAGTAGCATTTTGGAGGCACAAGGCAAATCTCAGTTGTAGCTAGAAACAAAAGGAAAACCCTAACAGTGAGTATCCTTACAGGTAACTGAATTTCGTCATTCTAGTTAGCAACAATAATATATTTAAAAATTAAACTGGTCTTAAAAATCTCAACCATGAATTATATTATTCTTGACAGTATAATAATGTTTTGCTTTTTTACTAAATATACCTTCTGTAAAAAACAGAAGTTAGTGAGCTGTTGAATTTGAAATGATAAAAAACAAAGGGTGAAGTCTAGGCCATTATACTTTTAGTAGAAGCTGCATAACAGTGCATCACTTTTCTTCAGAAAGGTTTTACAAAAAAGGATTAGTTTTGGAAATGTTGATTAGGTTTGGTCATGGTCCTCCATTTCCATCTGCTGGTTTTCTTCATATTTTTGCCTTTTCTCTCTGTTATTTTGAATAAGAGTAAGCTTAATTCTTTTCCTGCAAGGGATTTGGCCTTGTCAAATAACTGAAATAACATGAATAGCCTCATAGAGAAAAATAATTTGATCCAACTAAATGTGAATTTGCTTATCATGTATTTTTGCTCAATTTAGCACAGTTTAATAATTATGAGCACCAAATGTCAATCACAGTAAAACCATTCAAGTTTAGATGTTATTTGATAGGTCTCCAAGAGTTGTTCTGTGAATACTAAAATAAAATAACTATTAAAAATAACCAAGCTTTGTGCATCAAAATAAATAATCAGATAATTCTGTCTGATTAATAAGGTATCAAAGGTTTATTGAATTTTGAAATGAAAGTAAGTTCTTGCAAAGGCAACAAATCATCTTTGGGAGAAGAACATTTTTATATCAGAAGTTATATACACTAAGGGAAAGACCTCTAATAGCAATAGACAGCTAACTGAACAGGAGTGTTCACATCAGTAGTCACATATCTTCCTTTACTTACCTACACTTAAAAAAAAAGAGGTCTCAACTAATATCATATAATCATATGATGTTAGATCTGGAGGTTCCTTACATTAGATGTCAGTGGTCTCCACTTCCTTCCAAAGTTAGGGTTCATCTTCTTTAATTCATGTTAGATATTCCTTAATCATTGTTAATAAGAAAAATATCTCAAATCTGAGAGGACGCTAGAGTGGAATCTCCAACATGAATTATTTTCCTCTCAAATTATATGTGTTTGCTGAATTAGTCTTAGTAGTAACAGTAAGCATGATCCTGGTAAGCTCATCTACTGTAGTTAAAGGAATTCATGAACAATTATATGTCCAAACTGTGGACAGTTACACATAAAGTGATATATGTTAGAAATATATACATCCCCAACTTCTACTGACAGATATACACTGATCATGAGAATGAGACTTAGAATGAAGTAGATATGGAGGACCAAATTTTTTTTTTTTTAAAGCAGAGTTGTGAAAAACAAAGTTGGATCCTTGAAGACATAAGTGAGTGACACATCTTACCCAATCTTGAAACTCAATTTACCTCTAGCTGTTCTGTTATGTGAATGAATACATTTGATTATGGTTTAAGACAACTTGAGTTGAATTATTTGTTTCAGTAATTGCAGCTGAAAAATGCCAAGTGATAAGGCCACTCTCCTCCATATTGGTGGCCCTTCCTTATATGCTGTCAGAGTGTTGATTTTCCTCTGAATAGTGGCACCTATAACTGTTTACAATACATAAGAAGGGGTCAAATTATTCCAGAGTATGGGATTGTTTTTGTCACTTGATTGGGGAACCAGATATGAAGTGGGATAGACATAGAAAGGTGACATCCAGATGCCCATCCTGAAAGGACTTGCTACCCACCTGTAGGGAGTGTGGTTAGCAGACAGCCTCCAGGGGTCAGTTTCTTTATTATATGCTTCAGCAGTAGAGAGCCACTTCACCCAGTGCCATACCCTTCCCAAGATGACCTGAACCAGCTGTGCAAAGTGGAGCTAAAAAAGGCTTGTCATTTCAGTCTAATACAGAAGAAGTCTGATAGGCAATTTTGGTTTAGTGTGCCACACTGGATTGGCTGAAACTAATCCTAGTTATATTTCTATCTCAGGCCGATCCTGTTTTTTCTACCTTACTTTCATAGTTGTTGATTCCTTGTATACCTTGTATTCCTTGTATCTTGTAACCCAACTCTTACTTCTGTGTCTGTTTCTGTAAAACCCAACTTGCAATATTAACTTAGCCATTTTTAGCATACGTTTTCAACCTTAATGGTACATCTTAAGGATTTTAGGGAGTAAAATTTCTCAAGTATTTTACACAAAATGTAATCAAGGCATATACCAATCTTATGTATCTCATCACCATAACATTTTCTGAATTTTCTAGTATTTTCTATTTATTTCCTCAACTCTCCATTAGGATCTAAGCAACATGTACACAAGGATATTTCCTTTCTTTCTGTGCACTTGATGATTGTGATGGTTAATTTCTTATGTCAACTTATCTGGGCCACAAGTGTCCAGGTATTTGGCCAAACATTATTCTAGGTATTTCTGTGAGAGTGTTTTGGGATGAGATTAATATTTAAATCACTGAACTTTGAAAAAGCAAACTGACTTCCATAATGTGAGTGGGCCTCATCCATTCAGTTGAAGGCCTGAATAGAACAGGAAGACTGGCCTCTTCTGAGCAAGAGAGAATTCAGCAGATTTTTTTACTTCATTTGCATCATTGGCTCTTTCTGGTTCTACACCAGATAGCCTTCAGACTCAAACTGAAACACTGGCTCTCCTAAGTCTCCAGCTTGCCAGTCTTCAGACTAGACCTGAAGGCTTGGCTTTCTAGTATCTCCAGCCAGCCAGTCCACCCTGAAAATTTTGGACATGCAACCTTCCATAATGGCATGAGTCAACTCATTATTTTATATATATATAAAATAAATATATCATACATATAATACAATAATTATAAGATATATGTATATGTGTGTATATATATGTATATATATATACACATATCGTGTATATGTGTATATATATACACATATATGTATATATGTATAAGTGTTCTGTTTCTCTGGAGAATACTGACTCATACAGTGCCTGATTGTAATTGATGCTTAATAAATATTTAATTTTGAAAGCAATTAAAAAGTTATGATAAAAGATAAATTCCTAGAGAAAATGGCTGGCACAGTAGATTCTCAATACATGTCAACTGTACAAATCAATTAATTATTGCATTAGATGAAAATGCTGATAAAATTGAAAGTTAGATATAGCAGGAAATTTTCCCATTTAATTGAAGGAGTGTATCTTCTAATTAAGCATGGATATTTAAAAAGAAAATATGACAAGAAATTTAAAAAGGCTATTCAGAACTAATGCCATTAGGTAATGCCATTAGGTAATGCCATTAGCTAAAAATTTTCTAAAACTGATGAAAGAATTAAATTTTCTAAAAAATAATAAAGTATATAAAGTAGAATTAATAAAAAAAAATTGCAACTAGATAGGTTATGGTGACACTTCAAACATTTCAGTTGACCTTTCAGCTAAATTATTATTCAAAGCTAAGAAATAAAAATGTATTTTTCTAATAAATTTTTAAAAATCCTAAATAAACTGCTACTGATGATCTTCAAAAATGAACTTCGAATTTATATACTTCAGTAGGAAGAAAGGCTAGGATGCATGATCAAAGAAATGAGTATAATTGTGATTAAATATAAACTCTTAATTGCTGTATCAAGGAATAATGTCTGATCTACAGGTTAAAAGTAATAATTCAAAATAGAGCTACAAAAAATGTCAATAGTAGTGTGAAGTGCAAATAATGAGCAATGTGATTAGAAATAGAGTTATCTAGTGTCTTTGTATTTCTCAGATAAATGATAGCAGCATGATTAGTGTGGGACATTCTTATGGTAAGTATGCATGATAAATTTTAAGAAATCCTCTAAAATAATAGTATAGTACTAAAATATGTTCCCTTCAAACCAGCAAAGGAAAGAAATTGGGAGGGGAAAAAATCAATTCAGGGATAATTCCTTTATGCAAGGAATAAAGGAAAACAATGAAAAAATACAAAGTAGAGAATCCTATGTTAAAATTAAGTCAAAATATTGCAATAATTAAAATAAATTTAGATAGAATGAATTTTCTAGTTGACAGAGTTTGTCAGTTTGGATTAAAAATGCATCTATATACTCTTTTTTAGAAAAACTATGTAAAATAAAATATCTGATATAGAGATATCGAAATATATCTAAAATAAAAGATATATTTAGGAAAAAATCTTAAAAGTAACTAAAATAAAAATATATAAAATAAATATTTTAAATGTCTATAAAATAAAATATTTTATACAAGACAGTATATAAAAGATGAAAAAAATGCAGGCAAATGCCAAGCAAAAGAAACATAAGGTAGCTATATTGCTATCATATAAAAAAATGAGTCTCATCAGTAATAAACAACAGTTTTAAACTTGATGCATCTTATAAATTGGTTTCAAAATGAGTAAAATTAATCTACATCACCCTAGAGGGGTTAAATAGAACACTCATTATGAAAAATTGTAGAAATAATACATGAGATTTCAACAATATAGTGACCAATTAGTAGACAAATGCATAAATACATATACTTCTCAAGTACACATAGATCTTATATAAAAATTGAACATTCACAAGATCCTAGAACAATTTAAATTTCACAGAATTGGATGGAAACTATTATTTCCATCTAAGTAGTAAGAAAATAGTAGAATCATCTCAAAAAATTGCTAAGAACAGAAATAAATGGTACAAAAAGCCAAAAAGCAATGCTCTGAAGATGGCTGCCCAGATATATTGAGACAGTAACCATTTAACTGCTGAACCAATTCTAGAACTGCCCTGGTTTTGACCTTCTTGATATATTAGATCATAAATGCCTTTATTATGTAACAACTTTTATAGGTAATTATTATATTTGCAGCTCTAAGCAATCTAACTACTTTGTTTACCTATAAAATATTGATGGATAGTACCTAAGACCAGATATTGGCAATGTTGAGGAAAAAGAGAACTTTTTTTCATGCTGACAGTCCCAAACATTTGCATAATCATTCAGAGAAACAAGCTAGATAATTAAAATATGAAGCTAAATATCTTTGTATACACTTAGTAATTTATAATGCTTCTAAAATTGTCTATAAATTATATAAATTGCTTTCTTTAAATTGCTATTTATTGTTATTCTTTACTCCTGATTGCCAGGAAGGAAAAATTTTCCCTAAATTCTTTTCTCCTCTCTCTATACCTCATTCTACTTGAGGAAAAAGGAATGAACACACAAGATTGGTATGTTTGGGAGGAAAAACTGGGCACATGAAGCTCACCATTTTTCTTTCCTCCTCTCTTGGGTACCACCCTGTCTGTGGACTCTTCTACTTCTCTGTGCATCAGACTGGGAATGGCAGATGTATTAAAGTTTTAAATGAAAAGTTGAATTTAAATAAGTGGAGAAAAAACATTCAAGGAAAATAAAAGTTATGGAATTTGGAGCAGTGAATTTCAAGCAGCGATTGAAACATTTAGCATGGCTACAGTGGATGGGTTTATATTCCGAAGGTGTTTTTAAAATAAGCATCAATCAACTTCTTGAATTTGGTGACTTGCAGTGTCCTCTTTTGTATAGCAGGACTGGTTTCACAGTTAGCTGTTGGCTTTTAATGACTGAGACCTGGGCAATGTTGATAGACAATTCTCCACATATCTCTTGCATTTCTGCACATCTCTTGATGGCATTTGTTCCAGACAATTTGTTCAAAGATGATTATATAACAAATAGCCTTGGAATATAAAGATAGTTTCTTCCTTTAGGACAAGGCAAATTTATTTTCTCATTGGAATACTAATGACAATGTTTCCCTCTGGGGCAAAGATGAAGTACAATTGCTTCTAGTCTTCTAAGGTTGAAGGTGTTGCAAGCTTGGGTTCCTCAGCTGTGAGACAAATTTACTGTGTGTGCAGCACCAATCAGGACCATTTCTCATTTCTCATCCTCTTGTAGGGGAGAAAGCAGTGCAAACAGGGAGCTTATACTGTGTGTGCTGTAAGTAACAAAGTCACAAAGTCCTTTGTCTCTGACTCAGGACACTTGTTTCTTCTGCCAGCATCCATGAAACTATGGCAGATTAGTTTGTTACCTTGCAGATAGGTTAACATCTCAGACACTTCCTAATTCTTGAAGAAAAAGATACTAAGTCTTAAGTCATGTGATATTTTGATATGATGATTGCTTTTGACATTTTGGTGTCTATATTTACAGACAAATATTGTTTTTAAATTTTAATGGGAAGCCACAGTTTAACAAAAAAGCCCTATGGACTTTAGCAAGAGAAAAAGTATTTTAAAAAGTTCTTTAAAAAGGTAAAGATGAATTAAAGTAGTGGAAATATATCCCATGTTCTCGGATTGGAAGAATTAATATTGTTAAAATGGCCAAAGCAATTTACAGATTTAATGCAATATCTATCAAATTACCCAGGACATTTTTCACAGAACTAGAACAAATAATCCTAAAATGTTCTCCTAAGGCAGTTTACCCAGATAATATAAATAAAAGCAAAAATAAACAAATGGGACCTCATTAAATTTATAAGCTTTTGCATAACAAAGGAAACCATAAGCAAAACAAGAAGACAACCTATGGAATGGGAGAAAATATATACAAAAGATGAGACTGACAAGGGTTAATTTTCAGAATATATAAACAGCTCATACAACTTTATAATAAAAAAAAACCCAATCCAAAAAATGGGCAGAAGATCTAAACAAGCAATTCGCCAGTGAAGACATACAAATGGCCAATAGGCACATGAAAAAATGCTCAGTATCGCTAATTATCAGAGAAATGCAAATCAAAACTACAATGAAGTATCATCTCACACCAGTCAGAATGACCATCATTCAAAAGTCCACAAATGATAAATGCTGGAGAGGCTATGGAGAAAAGGGAATTCTCTACACTGTTGGTGAGAATGTAGTTTGGTGCAACCATTATGGAAAACAATATGGAGATTCCTCAAAAGACTAAAAATAGGCTTATGATATGATCCAGCAATCCCACTCCTGGGCATATATCCAGAGGGAACCTTAATTCAAAAAGATACATGCACCACAATATTCATAGCAGCACTATATACAATAGCCAAGACATGGAAACAACCTAAATATTCATCAACAGATGACTGGATAAAGAAGCTGTGGTCTTTTTATACAATGGAATACTGCTCAGCCATAAAAAAAGAATAAAATAATGCCATTTGCAGCAACACGGATGGACCTGGAGACTGTCATTCTAAGTAAGCCAGAAAGAGAAAGAAAAATACTGTTTGATACCACTTACATGTGGAATCGAAAAAAAAAAAAAAAAAAAAGACAAACTTACTTACAAAACAGAAACAAACTCACAGACAGAAAACAAACTTACGGTTACCAGCAGGGAAGGCAGTGGGAAGGGATAAACTGGGAGTTCGAGATTTGCAGATAGTATTATACATAAAATAGATAAACAAGGTCATACTGTATAGCACAGGGAACTATGTTCAATATCTTGTAGTAACTTATGTTGAAAAAGAATATGAAAACAAATATATGTATGTTCATGTATGACTGAAGCATTATGATATACACCAGAAATTGACACAACATTGTAAACTGACTATACTTCAATAAAAATATATAAAAAGTGAAATAAGAAATTGAAGAAAAGATTAATGTAACAATTTTAGATTATTATGAGAATATTATTTTGGGATTAAATTCCTATGGACATTACTTTGCAAGGATAATTAATAATTGAACTTGAAGTTATCCTTTGGAAATTAATAAAGTGAAGGATTTATATTCAAATTTGGAAAATCTCCATTGACTTTGGGTTCTCTAATATTCTTAATATTATTATCTAGTCACAGAGAAGACCCTTTGAAAATTTATATTTATAGCTATCATGCAATAAATATTTCTTCATTGAATCACTTCTTTTATTTTACCTTTGATTTTTGTTAATCGAATTTATTTTGCCAAGATTAATATTGCTTGATCTCGAATTTCTGTAAATAGAAAATACAACAGATATTCTTCTGGATTCAGATTTCTAAACTAAGCATAATATTTTAACGATCTACTTATCCTTCTGAATATATTAGTAATTCATATATATTGATGAGTAAAAGTACTTTGTAGGGATGTACTACACTATGTTTATCATTCTCCTATTAAGGAAGGAGAATGTGCTATTTCCATTTTAAGTTTGTTGTGAATAAAGCTACTAGTAGCATTTATGTTCACAGTGTTTTTGATCAAATATTTCTATTTATCTTGAATAAATACCTAAAAAGTAGAATTGCTATTTCATAAACTATCAAAACTACTTCCCAAGTTGTACCATTTTGCTTTGAGATTAATTTGACTATCACTCAAATTTGCTTATTTATTCATTTGAGTTTTTGAATCAGCCTGTTAACTTTTACAAAGGAGAAATCTGGTAAGACTTTGATTGCATTGTATTAATTTTTGTAAACAATTTGCAGAGAACTGCCATCTTAAACAATTTTGAGTTTTTCATTCCATAAATATAGTGTGCATCTACATTTATTTGTGTTTTCTATATCTCTTAAGATGATTTTCAGTTGTCATTATATATAGGTTTTGCATATTTTATGCCTCCTGTTTTCCAATGGATGAAAATATTATTTCATATATTTTTTCCAGTTTTATAATAGCCTATATAAGAGGGCTTGTCTGGTACCAGTGATTCTATCATGTCTGGAATCAATGTCCCTTTACATTTTCCTTTGTTTCATTTATATCTGTATTTATTTTACATCCGTCAGACACCAACTTACCTTCTATATATTACTTAATGTAGTGAACCTTGTTCACTTCTCAGTTTCTCTATAGCATACCCTATGTAAAATTAGTACCCACCTCTAAGACAATGCCATTGATAATTTGCTAATACACTTATCAAGCTCCCAGAACTAGCAGAAGTTTGATTCAAAGCCCAGAGACTTGCATGGCCTTCATATCCTATATGCCACACTCAAACCTCATAATAAAATTACATACCATGGGACTTATGATCTGACCCCATAGAACTTACAACTCCTTGATGTAACTAATTTCCATTTCTTGACTTTCTATATCTTTTTATTTTTCCAAAGTCAGGGACATATATTAAAATTGATTCACACTTAATCCACAGAGTATTTAATATGTATTTGTTGAATTAATTAATACATGATTTTTCAATATGAACTATTGATTGGACAAAAAACCTCTTACATTTCCCAAATTCCTTCTAATATTTTAATTCAAAATCACTAGATATATACTCTAGTTTTCTTCTCATTTTAACATTATTTTTTGTAAATCATCTAAAGGAACTAGCAATCAGTAAGTTTCAACAAGTATTGACATGTTTTTCTTCCATTTCAAGAAGACAAAATACTTGGAAACTATCTGTATTAGTTGCCCATATGGAGCTCTTTTTTCTCCTCAGCAACAGAGCTCACTACTGACAAGGGATAGATAGATTTGTGCACAATTTGCTTTGTCTTGATCAGTTTTCTAGATCAACTAATTCTACGTACAGCAATCTAAACAGCAAATCATATACTATGTTTATGACCTCTTCCTCTGAGCATAACTCTGAAGTTACCATAGCAACAGTTTCTTAGATCTGAAAGTGTACAGTAGGATTGAGATAAGAGTCTGAAAAATTGAGGCAAACTTCATTTGTCAGATCCCTTCCCCCCATTTCTTGAAATCTTGCTCAGGTATAGCTGTGCTAAATTTTAACTTTATATCTGCTTATATCAATTGGAATAAATTATTTAAACAACTAAAATTATGGTTTCTTATTTGGCAAAATATAATATTATACTTCTAGGGATATTATTCATAATGGTCAAAAGTTGAAAATACAAGTCTTTTATATGAATACTGAACAACAATGAAAGTAGTGAGCAGTACAAATGAAAGTTATCTTACAGAATTTATTAAGAATTTATTCATGATAAATTCGTGAACATAAATACTAGCAGAGAGAAAAAGTAAAAGAAATTTGGGGGTATTTTGCAGCAAAATAAGAGATATTAAGTTGAAAAACCCTATTTAAAAAAAGCATGTTAAAAAGAATTACTAATAGAACAAATTTTAAGGACTAGATATACTTGGGTGATGGGGGACTTTCAGGAATTATGTTGTCTCATCTTGGTCAAGGGATAAACATTTAAGGTGGGATTATAGACAGTAGAAATTAAAGTCTCCATTATCTTGATTTATTTGGTGCCATTAGAAAAATTTACAGGGAAATATGGGATCTTGAAGAATTAAACAAGGGAGAATGCACATTAAATTTTTAATCTTTAAAAAATTTAAGTAAATGGAAAAAAAATTCATCCTCTCACTCCTCGTTCTTCTTCTCTTCCTCCTTCTTCTTCTCCCTCTTCTTCTCTGTCTTTCTTGTTTGATATGCCTGCTATTGCTTTCATTCTCTTGCTCTCTTTTTCTGTATTTCTAATTCTTGACAAATTAGCCAAGCTGTCATAAAAAATTTATCCTTATACTAGTGTCCTTTAACTTTGGATGGATAATAGTAAGTCTATAGTCATTTGAATTCAGTTTTGCTATCTATTCTATGATTGTCTCTTTGTATCAAGTATACTATATTTGAAAATCTACTTGTTTTTTATATTTATGCCTAGGTCTTGGCAATAATTCCTTTACACTGGAGCATATTTATAGAAGCATACTGCAATGAAAAACTTGGAGTATATTTTTGCTTGTTAATTGTTATTTTATTATTATTTTATCCTAGAAATTGTCACCGTTATATTTGGCTGGTGCTATTCTGGAAGAGTAATGAAAGATTTCTAGACTAGGGAGATAGAGTGCCCATAAAAAACTCCCTTTTTGTGTTTGATAAATAAAGCCATTAGCAGAGTTTCTTAACTTTGTATGTATAGATGACTAAGGTGTCCGTGGGAGGTCTTTACTACCAATGAACCCTTTGAAATTTAAGGTATTATTTTCTGAAGAAAAGCATTTTTTAAATCAGATTGCAAAGGCCTATTAAAAATATCTAAGAACCACTACTCTCATCTCATCTTTCACCATGTATTCTGAATCAAATTAGTTACCAACACTTTATAAATAACTTTAAATTACTCTTGTTATAGCAAAAATGGCTAAATATTGCAAAATACTGCTGTGAATTTTTCAGTCTCTACTTATGATAATATGTTTCCCTCTCTAAGCTAAAAACAAAAATTGTGTCCATCTGACCAAGTTACATGTCAGCTAAAACTTGGAGCATATTTAAATCTCTGCCATAGTCAAGAATACAGGTGAGCAGAGACAAAGAGTAGAATCCACAGATGGCTAAATCTAGATTCATAGAAGGATTTAAAAACCAAGAAACTAAATCTGAAGCTTATCCAAATATGAATTTAATTGTAAATACAGAAGGTGGGTAACTGAAACTACAGAGTTTGATGGAAGAGCATCAATTATAGAATATAATGTGTCTGTGTAACTGAGGAATCCAATTAACAAAGAGTGATTAAATAAACTGTGAGGGGCAGAAAAATAAGGAAGTGAGAGATTGAGAATACATCTGGAGATAGTCCTCACTACAGACTTAAAAAAAAAATCTTGTTCTTATAACTTAGTATATAGCCTTATCAAAAGCATTTAAATGGCAGGTGGAAGCTACTCTTTAGACATAGTTGGAATACAATATAATAATAGGATATACAATAGAGAAAGGTGAAATTGGAAGGCAAAGTGAGCAAAAAAACCATAAATATATCTAGAGGAAAGGACCCTGAGGAAAATTGGCAGTGGCTCTCTGGCTAGCACAGAAAAAATTATTTTTAAAAAGTGAGAGCAAGAAAGTTGTGAATTCTCGGGGGAAATATACATTCCCTTCACTTGGCAGGATGAGAAGGATTATTTGATGTAGAGCCACAAGTTGAGAGCTGTCTAAGTAGCCTATGATGACTTCATGGCCCATAAATTCTCAGATCTGCAACTATAGCAGATCATAGTACAAGCACCAGGCCAACAGGTGGGTGTTGATAAGGAGATAGCTGCTCTTCCAGGATGTCATGAAGAGGATTTTCAGCCCATTTCTAAGATCCATTACCTCTGTGTGCACAGGAGAGGAAGAGGGAGTACACGCTGATATAAAATTGTCCAGTACCTGCCTTAAAGAAGCCCATAGTCAGTTTAGTTACTGGAATACTGAATAGATATGGGGTTGTTAAATCTGAATCAAAAGCATCACACACCCAAAGTTCCACAGGTGAGTGAGAGAATTCAGCATTGCAAAGGCTGTGCTCACCCAGAAAAGTGCTGTATCTTTTTGTACAGGCACAGTTAGTGTCTACTTTTGGTGAAAAATGTGTTTTACAGCTCATTAAAGTTCTTAATAAAAAATATGTGCTACCTTGTTATCCTGCATTTCAGATATTCCAAAGTTCCCATGCAGAAACCTTCCATTTGAATCTCATGGAGAAATTCATGAAAGATAGTTGAAAGTTTTAAAGAGAGTTGTCCTTTTTAGTGTATAGTTTAAATAGTCACTCAGTTGGAAATCGAGGCTTATAGGAATGACCCCTTAATATTCCATTTTGCTCTGCAATTTTGTGGAAAGCTAAGATTTAAGTTTCTGTACTGAGAACAAAGAAAGACCAGGTGTAGTTTGAAGCATTGCAAAGTGAGAGGGAATATCCGTAACTGTATTCTAGGTATAGTACTGCTAAGTGTAGGAGCAACTAAATCTGAAAGCTTATCTGTATATGAACTTAATCATAAGTACAAAAGATGTGTAACTGAAACCACAGAACTTGATGGAAGAGTATCAGTTGTAGAGCATGAGGTGATTGTGTAACTGAATTTGACAGGTATAGATGGACATAGAAAGCTGGAGGTCAGAATTTCAAAATTGCAGAGCAATATGTCTTGTTTTACTTTCTGCCACACATCTAAACTAGAGTTGAAGTTTCCTGAAAGCTTTCATTCTAGAGAAATCAATCTGGTATTCTAACTTCTAAATAAAGAACTACAACTGATTTACAAACTGAGTTTCTCAATGTCAGGACCATTGGCATTTTGGTCAGAATTATTCTTTGTTGTGAGTTCTGCCCTGTGCATTGTAGGATGCTTAGCAGCATTACTGACTAGATGCTAATAGCACCCCTTTCCCCAGTTGCTAGAAAGTTTCCCTGCAAAACAAATTGCTCTCCATTGACAATGACTGCTTTCAACAAGAGACATTTGATAATGTCTAGAGACATTTTTGGTTGTCACAGTTTTGGGGGGTGGGAGTGGGTGCTGTAAAGCATCTAGTTCATGTAAGACCAGGATGCTGCTAAACATCCTACTATGCACAAGACAGCCCCTTACACAAAGGATTATCCAGTTCAAAATGCCAATTGTGCCAAGGTTAAAATTAACATCCTTCCCTTTAAGAGTAGATGTCTATGAGCAAACAAACACATTTTTAAAACATACAAAACAAACAAGCATAATTTAAGGTATAGAGGACTGAAAGGCTAAAGAATCAAAATTGGATCCTAAAATTATCATCACACCAGAAGCAAACACTGAGAACATCAAACATAAAAAACAAATGTTAGAAGATCAAAATATCTGAAATAACACCGAGTTTTTCTGAGGTCTCATCTTAATTAAACAAGACACAAAACTTTTCAATATGATGGATGCATAAGGAAAAGATCTGATTAGATTTCCCAACAAGTATAAAGCAACCAGGATGCAATCAATATTAGCTTCCATCTTCTTAGCGAACAGTTATTGGAAATGCAGAGGGAGAAAATTTGAAAATGCAAATTCTTTAAAAGGCTTGGAATGGAAGGGTACAGCTTCCTCTTCATCAGTCTCAGTGGCTCCAGAGGATGTCTCTGGTCCACCGTTCAATGTTATCAAAGGACATTAAAGAGGATGAGTTTCCAGAAATAGAAATTCTACTGAACAGTTAATGATCATTTTCCTTCCAACATAGGATACTCTGTGAAACCTCTGGTTCTTGCACAAGTTGCTTTAAAATTCCAGCCATGCTGGAATACCAGACATGACCAGTTTTTCCAACCCAATGCAGGGACCCCCTGTCACCTGTGCTCTGTAGTTGAAACACATTGCACAATATCTGTCCCTTCATTCCTAGCTATACTCACAATTGGCAAAAAAAGTGCCTCTTAAAATAGTTATTTTATAGTACAATGCCCTTGTCCTAAAACTGTTAAGTCATCAAGAAATTTTCTCCACATGTAATAGCTATACAGAGCATTTTAACCAAATGGTCAGACTGGGGCTCAATGAGTCAAAGAATTCTAAACATTTGGCAAAAAAGTTTCACACTACTATGTAAACCATAAGTACAAGGCACTAAAAAAGTGCTGAAATCAAAGGGAATACAAATAAACAACCTTTGATTCAGAAGCTTTGGTCTGTGACCTTTTTAAATACAGTTGTGAGATCATTTGTGAAGAAATCAGATGCCTTTTCAACCCAGCTCTCAAGATATCCAGTACCTGCATGTCTTAAGCATGTTAGTTACCTTGTCTGAATCTCAGTTCTCATGCCTATAAACTAATGATATCACGTGTCCAGCCTACTCACAGCTATGTTTAGTGAAATTGGTTAATGTAAACACCGTTTAGAAATTACTAAGTCGAGTCAAATATCTGAGGCATGTATTCACTTTTAAGTTAGGAACAAGATACAAGTATCTTCTTTCTCCATTGCTATGCAACATCACACTGATATTTTAAATTAATACATATAAAACCAAAATTTAGTAGACAAATTCTGAGCTTTCCTGACATCTCATCTTAATGCATGATGTTTTTAACAAATAATGCATAGAGAGAAGATCAAATTTGAATTTCCAAAAACAAATATAACATAACAAAGATGCAATCAATATAAGTATCCACTCTTATTGAAAAGTGAGAAACAAGGGAGAAGATAAAGCTCAGTAATAGAGTACATGCCTAGCATGCATGACATCATGGGTTCAAACCCCAATACCACCATTAAAAATAAGTAAATAAATCTAATTACCTCACCCCCCCCAAAAAAAACACCTGAAAAGTGAGAAACAAAATATCATTACTTTTATGGTGTGCATTTGTTGACATAAACCTACAAGACCATAGATGAAATTGTTAAAACACTGTCAAAGTTTCTGGATATAAGATTACTCAGACACACAAAGCAACTGCTTACTGCTCTAAAAGAAACAATAGGTTAGAAATTATACTGAAAACTGATTCTATTAACTATAACAAAAAAATTTTTAAAGGAAAGAGATTTAAAATGTTAGGGATAAATTTTTAGAAAAATTTAGCCTAAATTATTTATCTAATTAAATGTATGAATGGGGTAACAACAGGGGTGTTCCTGGATATAACATATTTGAAATATCAATTTACATGCTCCCTTTTTTAATTAAAATTTTGCAGGTGTTTTTTGCTTGAAGAAAATATTTCACCCTTGCTTAACCACTCTCTGGGATGCTGGTATCTGCCAGTTGTGGGATGGTTTGTCCTGCATTTTTACTACAGTGCAAGATTAATCTTTATTTTTGTTTATCTTCATGTGGTATTCAAAATAGAATTACTTATACAGAATTATAGAATTACTTATAAAATAATCTTACCATGTTTTTTATGTCTAAATATAAATATCTAAAGCTGATATTCTCTAGCTTTCATATATAGAACCCATTGGAAGGGATTATGAGTTATATTTTGTCTAAATCAGATTTCATTTGCATCTCTACTTTTCAAACCAGTTCTTTATTATCTTCACTTTACCTATCATCTTTGCATATATTGTTTTGTATCTAAAAATAGTAAATATTGATGGATTTATTTCATAATCCTATGAAAACAGTTTACTTATGTGCTGAATTTATGATAAGGTGTTAATATAATCCTAAAGTTATCCTTACAGAGAAAAACTGCCCACTGACTACTGGAAGATAATTCAAACAACCTAGTCCTAAATGAATAGTGTGGGTGGATTAAAGCTAATGTTATTACTAACTTAGTGATTATAACGTTATTGGTCAGGGATTACTGCAAGGTCTTGAAGGATCTCAAAGTCTCAAATCACTATATAGGTCCTATATTCTAGGAGCTTAAGGGATGAAAAGTTGTTAAGTGGAATATATATGACTTTACAAAAAAAATCCAAGAATCCAACTGCATAACTGTCACCAGTCTCCCTTCCTAGTCTCTGAGTTTATTTCTTTTCCTTAAAAACTTATTTATACAAATAGATCCAAAATATAAAAGAGCTTAAAATACCATGAAGGCCAAATAATTCATCCCTTTATTTCAAAGGAGACGCAGCTAGTTCCAAATAAGGGTTAAACATTTTCTTCTAACTTTGTCTATTTTTTCTAGTCTATCATCCTGCTTCCCTTGTCTTATGTGACAATATGTTAATTGATCCCTTTTTAAAAAGTTTATAACTGAAAACTATTTTAAGAAGAGAGTTTAATTGGTAGTACCACAGATAAGTTCAAGGGTAATGTTTTATGAAATTGCAGCCATTATTATTTGTGACCTGAACTGCTGCAGACATCTTACCCCTTTCCCAAATCCATGGTTTCTCCTCACACTCAATGTCTACTTATTACTTAAAGCAGATTTTATAGAAAACCATGTTGGTTGTTGCAGATTCCTTTTCTTCTTTCTGACTTCAATGTGCCTATTTTACACTATGCAATCTAGTGCCACTTGCAATTATGAAAAGAAAATAAAAATAAAAGAATGTGAACTTCCCTGGAGAGCTAGAGAAATTCTTTGTAGAAAAACAGCTTGCTTTCTTATGAGTAAGATTGGGAAGAAATGGGGTTGGATAGAGTAAAGTTCATATTAAATGAGGTAGAGGTAATGATCCTCAGGCGTGACTAAACAAGAGGGCAAAGTAAAAAAGAGGAACTTGTCACTAAGACAAATTAGTTGCAAAACCCCAAGATTTCTGCTTTATGTATGATAGGCTAAAGGACTGAAACTAGATAATAGCCAGGCATTTTGATACACATCTTATAAAAAGCAAGGAAATTTTAAAAGGGAGAATCCCTGGCTAAGTAGAGCAGCTTGACAGACTATACTGTGAAAAACATCACGTGATTGAAATTTTTGGTTAATATGAAGTAAAATAAAGCCTAAGAATATTTGGAGAGGAGTGGTGAGTTCATACTTTAAAAAAAATCACAGAATCTACATTATAATCCTTTGTATCAAAACTATTTGCCATGAAATGAAGAAGGGCAGTGGCAATGGGAAAAAGCAACAGTTTGTCTAATGGTTGTAATTTCTATTTGGAGAATGTGTGCCAAGGGTCTCAAAACATAACCTGGCAAATAATATTTTTGGCAGAAACTTAAAATATTTGAAAATTGGGGAAACTTACTTGTTTGTTTAGATTTTCTTTCCTAAGAAGAGAGAAATAAAGGAAGAAGTTACTCGTAGTTTAGTTTGGGGATCTGAGATTGTTATCATCATGTTTTGTAGTGGACAGATTTTAAGGAGGTCCCTATAATTCTCTCCTCTCTTTTAGAGTGGGTGGTATCTGTGAACTGCTTTTAATCAACAAAACTTGGTAAAGGTGATGGATCATAAATCCTAATATTACACTTCATAAAATTTCATCTTGGAAGACTCACTCACTTTCTTTCTGTCTGTCTTTGAAGAGGCCATGCTGTGAGAAACGTGTGTAGAGGAGAGGTCCACATGGTAAGGAAATAATGGTGGTCTCTGGAAACTGGCCTGATGAAAGACCTGTTTGATGATGAAGGCCTGAGAATGGCCTGATAGCCAGCAAGAAGCCAGGCCTTGAGTCATACAGGCACAAGAAAATGAATTCTGTCAGTCATCTCAGTGAACATGAGTAGTAGAGTCATTGCCAGTTGAATTTCCAGATAAGAACTGAGCCCTTTCCAATGTCTTAATTCTAACCTTGCATAGGATCCAATTAAGCCATGCCAAGATTCCTGACTCAGCCAAACTCTGAGATAATAAATATATGTTGTTTTAAGATGCTAAACTTACAGTAACTTGTCACTTAATAATAATAATAATAAAAAAACCTCATTGTTTAAAAACAGTGGGAAAAAAATGGGCAATAGTTTGTGTATCTGCAAAATGAGAATTATTATACACTGGACTGCATTAAGTAAGTTTATTCTTATCATCTAATTCTGCAAAATAATCTTATAAGTTTTTTTTTTATTAACTTACATAACTTACCTAACATATACAAGGAACTGCCAAATTATATTTATTCCAACTGTGTCATGTCCTGGTTCTCCCTCAACATGAACCTTATGACTAGAATGCCCTTCCTCCTCTTCTGTACTGAAAGAACAGAACATTTGTTTATTCTCAAAGCTCAGTTCAAGTATCATCTGCAGCAGGAAACTATCTCCTGATCCCTTAGTGTGGATTAAGGACATCTATTTATTTCATATTTATTTATTTATCATGCATTCATTATTTTAACCAGTGTCCATTAATCATTAATTACCTGCCTCATAACTTTAGTATTGATTATTGTAGTGAATACAGTATACCAGGTTCTTGATTTTCATGAAGCTTACATTCTAATGTGAGATATAGGTAATATATAAATAAGATAAGTTAACCTTTAAGAACCACGCAAGCTATGCAAAAATTTGAAATAAGAAGTAATTGGTAGAAATTAACTGCTTGGCTATTTTGCTTTAAGCAGGTAGAAGAGATGTAAATAAGATGACCTTTAATTTTGAGCTACACGACAAAAACGATTCACCTATGTGAATTTCAGAGGAAAGAGAAGTCCACACAGAAGAAACCGTCTATGCAAAGGCCCTTTGCTGAGGTACTGAAGAAGTTTAAAGAAGGCCAGAGTTGCCGGATTAGAGGTTAAGCAGAAAGGTGGTCATAGATGAAACTATAGAGTAAGATGGGGACAAGACCCTAAAGTACTTTAAACCAATTCTCACATACCTGAATGCTGTGAAGAGGTCACTCACATAAAGAGGGCCGTGGAGGAGATTGTTAAACTTGACAAAAGAACACTCTGGAGTAATAAAAATAAAGGACAATTTGAATGGACTAAGGAATGATAATGATGTGAGCATGTATAGAATATTACTGAAGACAATTCTTTCATTACGTTTCCTTTGAAAGAAGAAAGATACAGCAGAGAGTAAGTGGATTAAGATCACATATGTATACTGATGGAAGAAAAAGTTACTTTTAGAACTATCACAAATAAATTATTTTAAATTTGAGTCAGAGTTTTACTATTCATGAGTAGCAAGCAATGGTGGAGGGGGGATAGAAAGAAAAAAAGACATATGCCACATTATGTTATGTTATCTAAATTTTTAAAGTCTATTAGTAAAAAAAATCTTTATAGGATAAAGTTGCCTTTTCTATGACTTCCTTAAACTCAACATCATGCTTTCATATAACTTATGTTACTTGTTCTTCATTACACACTTAAGGAGCATATGTAATATTTATTACCTATTGCTATACGGATGCAATTTCAAAGTTCTAGGTACTTTTAAGTGACTTCCAAATTCCCCAAACTGGTAAATTGCTGAACCAGATTTTCTGTTATTGAAGTTAGTTCTATTCCTATGACCTCGTGATCTAATTTGTGTTTGTGTGTCTATATATCTTGTTCATTTCTTTTTATGTAAGTAGAATAAAGAGGGAGTCAAATGACAGGTGTTTAATGTTATAGATAATAAATCTTAGTTACCATAAAACATACATTATGGCTACAGTCTTTTTCAATCAATTTACTCTGAAGGTCAGTATGTTTACAATGTATTTTTTTATTTAATTTTTATAGGTTAGAATGGTATCCAGAAAATATTTAGAAAATTCTCAGCAACTGTGAGGTGTGTTGAATTCAACTCTTTAGCTTACTGTCAGTTTCTTTAATCCTCTGTTCTTATATATCTTTATATGGTAAGGCAATCACATTCAAACAATGAAGAAAACATTTTAAATTAAATATTAGTAAAAGTTTTGAGGGGTTTTAATAAGTGAGTTTTTCCATTTTTTAAAGAAAATATGTTCACCTCTGTCTAGCAATTCCCCTCACCCTGAGTTTCCCAACATCTTCTTTATTAATAGATTTCATACTTTATTAAGAAAGTAGAATCCACATGATAGGAACATTTTTTCACCTTACATTAATAAATTATAAGCTAAATAAGTCTAACCATATTTCTTTTCCACCCTATTACATTTGATGCTGTGTTTCTCCTAATATCAAAATCCAAATCCTTGGACCATGAATGAGTATCTGCTATTATCTAGACCTTAATATATAAAAATCTATGAAACTGAAAAAATATATGAAATGACTGTTTTTGGATGCTGGGTAATGTAGACTGTGCGGGACTGTGATCACCAAAAGAAGGAAAAAACACAAAAGGAATCTAAGATTGTTCAAGATTTCTGTTCAAGAGCGCATCTGGATGACAGCATGGGGATATAGAGTCTAACCAGAGTATAGATGTGCTGGGCAGGCAGTGATGAAAGGTCTGATGCAGCTAAAATTTAAGGACGAAGGAAGCTAGGAAGAGAAGAAGTTCCAGAAGTTTGCACGGACTCCTTGTGAGTCTGTGGCTGACAGTAAAGTTGACTTCATAAAGCCTGACAGAAAAAGGTACAGGAAAACTCTGATAAGAACAGAGATTCCAGAGGTTGCATAGATGATATAGGATGACTAATTAGGCAAAAGGTAGAGACTTCATTAAACACCACGGGAATTCAGCTGACACACCAGAAAAGAGTTAAGAGTAGCGATAACCTAGTTATAAAGTACATGCAACTCTAGACCTGCCCTAATAATGCTTAAAATATGCCTCAAGAGAGTCAATCTGAGCCAACCTTAAAAACTTCCTGCCAAGGAAACAAAACTGACTGATGAAAACTTTCTGAATCATGCTAATTGACTCAGTGCTTCTTCCTGAGTGGATGATTTCTAAGGTGGTCGTCAGAAACCACAGAGTTTATCTCCCACCTTCTGGAGAGGATGTGTTTCCAAGACTTCCAGTGCACTTGCCACCTCTTCCTAATTTTTTCTTATTAACTTGAGACCATTGATATAGTGGACCCCTGTGGTATTATCTGGATGTCCAGATCATCCAGATTTCTTTGAATTTGAATTATACTATATGGGGGCACAGACAGGTGTACGTAGCCCTGGGGCAAGACTGTAGGAATACAGTCTTGTCTAGTCTATGTGAATGTGAACTTTTTTTTTTTTTAAAGTTGCAAGCAATACATACTAAGGGATGGCTGAGGAAAATTAATGCCCAGAAGGCTAAATAATAGTAACAATAATGATAACAGCTAATACTTAAGTAGCACCTACTGTGTGCCAGTCACTGATCTAAGCACTTTATTATTTTTTTTAAATTTATGCTGATAATTTTCCTGCAAATGAATCACTTCCACCCAAGACTGTAATGTCTCACATCAGTGGCCACTTTGCTGGTGTATCCTGTAGAGCCAATCATAGTTTGCAGCTATTTATGCAAAAAAATAGCAATCAGAAATTGAAATTTATATAAATTATACTGGAAGAAATAAACTTGGGTCTGAACTGTCCTGTCGAAAAAGACTTTTTTCCCTCTATTATAA
The DNA here is from genome assembly GCF_048773025.1 of Camelus bactrianus. Classification (NCBI taxonomy): domain Eukaryota; kingdom Metazoa; phylum Chordata; class Mammalia; order Artiodactyla; family Camelidae; genus Camelus; species Camelus bactrianus. The sequence continues at coordinate 44,064,324 of NC_133539.1, forward strand.
AAGTAAAAATATTTCTTATATATTATTCACAGAAATATGTATATGTCCCACTACTTCACTACTCATATGTTACTTTGATTACTTTGTTGTGCATAAACTTTCTTTTATTTTTACCCTTTGACTCTCTTTACCCGTTTCTTGACCCCCACAACCAAAACTCCCTACCTCTGGCAACCACCAATCTGTTCTCTGTATGTATGAGCTTGTTTTGTTTTGCTGAGATTCCATGTACAAGAGAACTCATATGGTATTTGTCTTTCTTTAACTTATTTCATTTAGCGAAATACCCTTGAGGTCCATCCATGTTGTTGCAAATGGCAGAATTTCCTTCTTTCTCATTGCTGAATAATATTACATAGATACATATATATATATATCTTCTTTATCCATTCATTTATTGATGGGCACTTAGGTTGCTCCCAAATCTTGACTATTGTAAATAATGCTTCAGTGAACATGGAGGTGCATATATCTTTTCAAATTCATATTTTTACTTTCTTCGGTGTGTGAACTATTTTGATTCTCTTTTTTGATATGATTTATTAATTAGACAATGACCATAAACCACATATCTGAGACTCTGGTAATGTGCATTAGTAAAGATACAGCTATTGGATCAGGAGCTACAATTGGAACTACTTTTTGATTGAATTTACATTAGTTAACTGTTATTCTCCAGCAATTGTTTTTCCTACGGGTGCCTTGGATGAATTAAACTGTGATATGATGTGATATGATGAGAACCACCATCCCTGCATCCTTTAGTGGAGACACTGATCTCTCCCATTCCCTCAGGAATGCATGCTCATTTTACTCTTTTGGCTAGGACATGAGGAAGGGGGCAGTTTCAGAGGCCTTTACTTGGCCTTTACCAATAAAATTGCTCTTATCTAACAAGCCAAGATAGTGCCAGTCACTCATGTTTCTATTCCAGTTATACACTGAGGAACAAGAGGCATACCCATCACAGAATCTCTCCACCAGGTGACTCACTCTGAGCTGGCCCTATTCCAGGAATCAGTTTATTACCTGGTTCCTATATGCTACCACTCTTAACATGAGTACAGTGATTATCCTTTAAATCCTGTATGTCAGTCATCAGTTCTTGCTTCTATAGTTCTCTCAACATCCAGATATTCACACCAGTAACAATTACTAAACAGCTATACATTCCTTTAAGAAAGCATTGAGAGATTCCTTACCTTATACACCTGCTATAATGCTGCAGAATCCTTTCTCCTAGGTACCTGCCTTTCCTTCAATGAATTCCATGTCTGAATAGTTAAATTTTGGAAACTGGGCAAGAGATCATGCTTTTCTATAGCAGCAAGTGTCATCAACTTCCTGAATAAACATTCTTGATTTTGGGGGGCTGAATATTTTAAGAAATACCTTTGTTGGCTGCCTTTCAGTCTTGCCTTAGGGACGTCATGTTTCATTAAGGATTCTCTTACCTCTCTGCAAGGCAAATCCTCCTTGCTGGCACTCAAGTATTCTCATTTATTGTGACTATTGTACCCATCTTGCTTCTGATGGTTAAGTACCACCCCTTAGACTTTAGCAGTTGAGGTTCCTAGGATCCCCATTGCTAGTGGAAAGCTCAAATCTGTCACAACATCTCCTACATCAGCCTTGTGTTAGAGAGGATAGCTGTGAATAAGCTCTTGTTTGCACTAGACCATTCCTACTACTATACATTTGATGTCTTCCAAGTCCTCTGGTGGAACATGATCATCTAGTGGGTTTTCTGGCCTTACATATTACATCCACTCTCCAGAATGGCTAAAACTCCACACCTTTTGATCCCTTCTTATATCATCTTCTGTGAAAGTTCTGGCATTTCTACTTTATTTTGCATGGGCTTCTATTTTCTCCAAGTTTCTAAGAGTCATCTCAGCAGCATGTTGAATTTTGGAGGGGAGTTCTTGGTAGAGTATTAATGTATAACTAAAAAAGTGTTCCCATATTTATATATCTATATATGTTCATTATCAAACTTTACGTTCTGTCGCCTTCAATTTAGCATCTTCTGTCTCCCACCTACAGACACTCTCAGCTCCTCCTGGTACCAGTCCAGCATTTATAGCCTCTATTCTCCATCGGAAAGATTTTTCCAATGGGTTAGGTAGTAACTTAATTCTGGTTATTGGCTTAGCGGTCAGGGGAAAGTTGAGGATGACTCTGGTGGATTGGGTTGTTTTCTTGCAGGGCAGAGACCTTTGCATCATCTTCCAAAAAGGAATGTTTGTTAGCCCTTAAGAGGGAGGATTGTACTACCACTTCTACAAATTTGAAAATTCAGGGGAATCTGAGGGTTTAATGCATTAATCCAGATGTTCCCTTTCAGTGACTTTGGTTGCATTTTCCTTCATTCAGAGCTCTGATCGTGGCACAGCAGACCTGCCCAGTTGAAGATTTAACTTCCATTGAAGTTCTGCTGCACAAAAACTTAAATCTGGATCTGATCCTTGTCTTTCTCTGCCCTCTAACTGCAGAAGACTACAGTACCTTTATATGCTGCCAAGGAGGCTTTCTGGCTTTCACATTTAGCCTTTAATTACTGATTAATTACCTTCAGCCTTTCATTATCTTTATTCACAAAGTTCATGAAAGTGCCCCCAGCAAAAGCCATCCAAATTCAAAAACCATCAATCTAATTCCTTATATTTCTCAAACAAATGATACATTATGCCTGCTAGTGTATTTCCTCTTATGGATTATTCTATCCCAGTTCCCCATAGGTAAAAGTCTTAACAATTGCACTGCTATCTTATGCCAGGCTATCTGTGTTCCATTACTACCCTATGAGGTTGTCTTCCACAACTCTAAAATCCCAACTTGATGTCCACTTTCTCTGCTCACCACCATCATCAACTAGTACAGGTCAGTTACCTAGAATGCAGTCACCGAGATAGAAACTGACATGCAGGAAATTAATTGCAGAAGGTATACCTTTGAGGGAAGGGAAGAAATTAAGACTGGAATGAAAAAGAATTTAGTCTGAGTGCTAAAATTTTAGCTTGGGTGCACAACAAGGGATTGCGAAACTGAAATGACCCTTCTGATCTCTAGTTGAAGAAAAATTTCAGGAATGTATATGTAACCAAGTAGCTAAATCATTGGGTTTAGGCTTACTCAGGAAGAATGTGTGATTTTGTCAGCCATATCTTAAAAAGGCTGACAGCTGAGAGCTGTCAATCAGCAACACTTTCAGAAGCTGGAGTGAGGATTTGGGTGATTGAGTGAAGTATCCATTACCTTAAGGTTATCTCTTTTTTGTCTCACTTTACATGAATTTTCAGCAGCATTTTTACTGTAACTCATGATTTCTATGAAATGATACTATTTGGTTTCCATCCTTCTTCTATAGACACTCTTTATCTTTACATATAATTTCTTTTTTTCTCCTCCATAAACTTTCTTCTTAGATTATTTTATCTACTCCTGGACTTAAATATCATCTATATATTTAGGACTCCATAATTTATGTCTCTAGTCCATATCTTTCCTCTGAGCTCCAGAGTCACATATCCCTCAGCTTGTTGGACAAATCTACCTCAAAGACTAAAAGGTAATTTGAAATTAAATTTCAAAAGTAAAAAGAACAATTTTTGATTGTGTTAGTTTTCCTAATCTAAACCTGTTTGTCTACCAGTTTTCCTAATTGTCAGAAAATGTCATTACTATCCAAATATCATTACTACCCAGTGATCATACCAGAAATCTTAGAGTAATTATGGATACATCCCTAGGTCCCCACCTTGTATGCAACTCATAATCAAAGGTTATCAGTTGTCTCTACTGTCATTACCTCATTTTTAGCCACCATATTTCTATTGTAGATGATGATAATACTTTCCTTACTAGGCTTTTGATTCTACCCTTGCCTCCTCATCTGTTTCTCCACTTAGCAGTAAGAATAAACTTTGTAAAGCATACATAAGACGACACTCTCATCTGTAAAATAATATGATGGCTTTTCATAACATTATGTGTAAATTACCAACTCCTTCTTGTGGTCCACTAAACCCATCTTGATATGCCTTCTTCCTTATCTGGTCTTTCTCATACTACTGCTCTGTTTTTTCATTCTACCTGCCTTTTTTCATTCCCCTAAACACATCAAATTCTTTCACATATCAGTCTTTGCACATAATTTTTGTTTGTTTCATACTTTCTCCAACTCTTGGTTTGAGTGATCTCTACTCTTTTTAAAGAATTTAGCTTGTCTCATTCTTAGAGTGATCATTCATATAATTTATCACAGCTTATCATTCTATACTTTTTAGTTCTGATTGTCTCTTTAATAGACTTTGAGCTTCCTCTAAGCTTAGATTACATCAGCTTTGTTTGTGTTGTCAGTATTTACCTGGAACACAGTAGACATATATTTTAGAAGTATTTCTTAAATATCACTTTAATACATGTTAATAGTTTTTAAAAGTAAATCATAGAAAGTTTGTGCCCTCATGGAAAATTCTACATTAAGCATACTATCCTGAGGACAGGCACATTGGATTTTTCAGATAAGTCATTTTTAGACATATGAAAAGGACCCTTCCAGTGAATGTTTTTATAGTCTTATTTTGAGTACAGATGTAGAGTGTAGCCATACAAAGTAACATCAAAGTTTAATAAAAATCAGCATTTCTTATGTCTCACTAATGATTCTAACAATTGAAACTTTGCTGTTTCTCTTACAATAAAACTCACAGACTTAAGAAAATTTATAATATTTAGGATTTTCAGAAAAGAATTTTACTCATGCTGCTGCAAAGGAGAAGCAAATGAATTTATTTATATAATATTTTACTCTATAATTTTCTGAAATTAAAATATTTTATAATCACAATTCATAATATTTTAGAAATTAGTCATCCAGTTATTAATGCTCTATCATATTTTATATATTATTATTGCTTGGAGGCCATATATTTTCTTGAATGTCATTGATTGGTGTATCTGCATTTTCAGCCATTTTTCTCCATCCTTATAGTCAAGGGCAATCACATGTAACTATGCAAAAGTGCCACAGCTTAAAAATATCCAAGTGTTATTTTTTACATTCAACACTGGTCTCATTCCATTTAGTCTCTTAATGTGGATGAGCACATCTTCTCCCAAGATCATTTTAAAGATGTCTTAAGAGTTCCCACTCATGTTCTCTGCAGACTTGGATTAACCACTATTTCCTACGTGAACCAATTCTTATGGAATATCTATTATATATTAACAGACTCATAGACATAGAATACAAGCTTGTGGTTGACAAGGGGGAGGAGGGTGGGAAGGGATAGACTGGGAATTCAGAATTTGTAGATACTGACAGGCATATGTAGAATAGATAAACAAGATTATACTGTATAGCACAGGGAAATATATACAAGATCTTGTGGCAGCTCACAGTGAAAAAAATATGACAATGAATATATTAACCATTGTTTTAAGCACTGAGGTTACTTCAGGTAAAGATAACAAATAAAAATGCCACCTCTAAGAAGTAAGCATTTTATTTAGGGGAGATAGACCCTAAAACATAATAAATGAGGCAAAACTGCTATTTTTTTAAAAAAAAAAAGAAAGAAAATGTCAAGTAAGAGGAAGTGAGAGTGTCACGGAAGCCAAGGAAGAGAATGTTACTATTTAAAATAGTTAATATCTTATTTTGTGGTTGGCTTTCTTCCTTTGATAATTTTGTAAGTTTAAAAAGCTAAAGCTCTAAACAGTTCTTAGAAATAATGATCAGTACACATGTACACCAAAAAAATGTGCAGTATATTATATATATATATTTACATGCAATATATTGTGTATGTGCAGTCAAATTGTAACAATTCTACCTAATGAAACTGAAAAATGAAAAAAAATTGTTAATATTTACCTATTTTTCATGAGAGTAAGGCTCCTGGAAAAGATACAGAATATACTTGAAATTAGTGATTGAAGGAGTTACATGGATACATGGAGGAAGAGAATTCCAATCAGAGAAACAGGTAGTAGAAAGGCTCTAAGGAGCATACCTGGCATTTCTAGAAATAACATGAAAAATCAATGTGGAAAGGGTTAAGGAGAGAAGGAGAAGACATCAGAAAATATATGGTAAGAGTGGGGCTAGAAGTGGGAGCAGGGTAGATCTTGAAGCTATAATAAGAACTTTCATTTTTAGTCTATGTAAAATTGGGAAACATTGGAGGGTTCTGGGTAAAGTTATGATGTGATCTGATTTTTTTTAAGGCCACTTTGGCTGCTGGATAAGGTACTATTTTAAGAACCTGGGTAAGGGAAGACAGTAGCTTTGACCAGGAGTAAAGTGATGAAAATGAGTTAGATTCTGCATTTATTTTGAATCTAGAGCCAAAAAGATTTACTTTAGGAAGTGATGTCAGTCAGTGAATAAAGGATATTTTATCTTTTTTATACTAAAATATATTTCAGGTTCTTTTAATCCACACTTACAGTATGCCTAACCACAGGAGCATTCAGTACTTTACAAAACAACTAAAGATAAAAAAATAGATAATAACCATTATGTCACAAAGTGACAGAACTTTGTATGATTCTATTGCCAAAGGCAATATTTTCATAGGAAACGTAAATAAATGTATATAGTTGTTTATTACCTATCTTGCAACAGTAGACTGAAAATTGTTAGCTGGGTTAGAGTTTATAAGTGATTTGGGTATCTGTAGACAAAAAACACACATATTTTATAGATATACATTAATCTGCAAATAAAGACATTGAAGAAATATATAGTACTCAGGTCTGTTGCAGCAGAAGAGGAAAAAAACATACATTAAATTTGTGCTGTGAGGTATGCAGCAGTAATAACTCATCTGCTCCCTGTGGTAATACTAGTTGTCTTCACTCAAGATTTTTGAAAAATAGTATTTGTTGGAAATAAATTGTTTGACTACTAATTACACCTAACCTTCAAATAAGTAATATTTTTCTTCCAGTTCAATTATCTCATTAGATATTCCTGCTAGTTAAGAGGAGAAGTGGCTGCTGGTATTACCCAAGTTGTGAAAACCAATAACCAAAATATTGTTTAAAAAGGTATAGTTTGAATATGTTCATAGTTTTGACATAAAATAATAAATTTATGTATCTCCAGAAAATAGATAAAAATGTCCTCAATACATGTAAGTAGTTAACTTGATTAGAGTAATTACCTTTAGTGCCCAGAAACACACAAATGCATGCATATCTGAGTATCTTCCATTTATCATTTAAGTTCTAATATGTTATTTATAGACATCTAGGACATTTATTTCCTTTACTTTTATTTTATCTTTTCTCTCTCTTTGTCACTCTCTCCCTTTCTCTCCCTCTCTCTTCTGCTACCTGTTGATTTTTGTTTGTTTGGGTTGTCCACTTTTTTAAAACTTTGAGGTGAATTAGAAATTATCTAAAAAGTAAAAGTGAGCCAGAAAGTTAGACCAATGTATGGCTGATACCATGCAGTAATTTTCATGAAGATCACTAAAATAGATGAATCTTGATTGTTTTTAGACTAATAGTCATTCTTAACAATGGAACCAAAATATCTATGCACAATTCATAGTTTAGTCTCTTTACAAGTTAAAAATACAGGAAAGCAAGTCATACTTGTATAAGTGTACAATCCTAGATAGTTATCAAAATAATATATAAGAATTTAGAAAAATTTTAGGCATGTTTATCATTACAAAATATAAATTTAATATGTGGAGTATTATTTTCCTATATTATTTAATTACATTTTAAAGTACAGCTAAATTTTTAGTCTTCATGCAAAGAGAAAGATTAAACATAATAAGTGAAAAGCAAACTTATTGACAGTACCAATACCTCATCTAATAGACGGAATTATTGCTTTTAGTTCTTCATCCTTTCCTGTAGCTACAATGTTTTCCATGTGACATTGCAGTTTGTCCCACAGGGGCAGAGTACACTTCCTTCCACCTTGATTTTGAATTTAGCTTTGTGATTTGCTTTGCTGAATGGGGTGTTAATGGATGTGCTTGGCCATTTGGACTTTTCCTTTTGTGTTTCCATGTATGCCACAAGAAGGGCTTCCTTCAGATTTAGCTGTGTCTTCAGCCTGGGCATAAGAATGGGCTCCTGTGCAGCATAGTCAGCCTAACTGAACCATTGACGAGCAGCATGGACCACAGCCACCTCTACTATGATGGCCTGACACAGAGCTTTCCTGACAACCACATGGTAGGAACACAAAATAAGAGCTTTTTGTCTATTTAGGGCTGCATTGAATCCTCTAAAAATATGTTGAAGTCCTAACTCCCAGTACCTGTAAATTTGACCTTAGTTGGATATAGGATCTATGCAGATAGTCAAGTCAAGATGAGGTGCTATTTTAGAGCTATATCTCATCTCTAAAATAGTACCATCTTAGTTGAGGCCATGAGAGTATGTCCTAATCCAGTATGACTGTGTCCCTGTAAAAGGGAAAATTTGGACACAGAGATCAGTACAGGGAGAATGCCGTGTGATGATGAAAACAAAGATCAGGGTGATACCTGTGCAGGCCAAGATCTGCCAAAGACTGCCAGCAAACCACCAGAAGCTAGTGGAAAGGCATGGAGCACATTCTCCCTCCCAGCCCTCAGAAGGAACTGCCCTGTATTGATCTCAGACTTTTAGCCTCCAAAACTGTGAGATGGTACATTGCTGTTGTTTAAGCTACCCAACTGTGGCACTTTGTTACACCAGCCACAGCAAACAAATATATTGTAATGCCACTGAGACTTTGCAGTGGTTTGTACCACAACGATAATTGATTTCTACACCTTATTTCTGATTAGACCAGCAGCAGGAAAATTAGAAAATTAGAAAAATATAAAGAAGAATGAAAAAAGTATTCTGTAGTGTTTCAAGATAGAGCCTGTTTTCCAGCCTGTTTTTGGTCAACATATTAGATTAAATCATGCATGTCTGTCTGTCTGTCTATTTATCTATCTTTCTAACTACTTATATAGTAGGTATTTTCTTATGTCTTTATTAATTATATGTCTTATCCATTTTTTGTCTTACGTTAGAACATATAAATTTTATATGGTATTTAGAAAGTCTTCATAAATGACATTTTAACAATTTCCAGTACTTTGTTGAGAACTATTCTAATCATCATCAATACCAAACTTTTTATAATCAAAATTTCTGATAATACATCCTTTAGCAGTGATAGTCAAAATTCAGGCAACAGAGAAACAAAGAGCTAAAAGTTGAACAAACTGAAACTCTTTCCATAAGTGTCATAACAGATACTTGATAAATAGATAAGGACATCTTCAATAATTGAATTATCATTATTGCTCCTATATATTCAGTCTGGAAAATTAAAACAGGCTCTCTTTGCACCAGAACAGTGAGACTTCCTAGAAGCCATTTTGAAATTAATGATAGAGCACCAGTACTCCAAGAGCCCAGAGTCAGGTACCACTACTTAATTTCTGTGTTAACGTAACTGGATTAAGATTATTGTCATATGCAAGTAACAGAGAACTTAATAAAGTAGTTAGAGGTTTATTTTTCCTGATTTTTTCCCCATAAATAGAAGTCTGGAGATAGTTGACTTCAGTCAGGCATTGATTTATTGCTGGCATCTTTGCAAATCCCTTGACATTTCTTTCATGCTCCATATTTTATAAGATAGTCTGTAGCTTCAAATGTCTGATGAAGATAATAATAAGATAGAATAGATGGCAAGTATCTCATTTGTCAGTTTTATTCCCAAAAAGAAAAAGCTTTCCCCCAAATACTTAACAGATACAAGCTTGTACTTTATATCCTGAATTATATCACATGGTAAATTCTAAAAATAGAGACTGAGTTAGAATTTAGCTTATAGGAAAAGGAATTTGTCATATAAGCAGAATTTATTACACTGAATAGGTATCCAAGAATGTAAGTGTAGCTTGCCAAATTTTTTGAAAGAGGAGATTGTAGGATTTGAAGAAACTGGATATTCATTGAGAATGTAATGCAAGTGTTGTAATAACATTAAGATAGAAAATAAATATAGTAGCAGTGAGGTTAGTATTTGCACCTTTTGTGGCAATAGTAACAGAAGCTAAAAAAGTAGCCACAGAATAAAGATGAGACTTCTGGTGGCAGCACAGGAGATTTTCATGTCTGGCGAAGACACATGAACCAACAGGATGTGTCAAGGAAAGAAGAGCAACCTCGTGGGTTTAGGATACCAGGACTATACTAATCAAAACTCAGAATTAATGATTACTGAATTTGATAACCACACCTTAGATATTGTTTCATGCCCTTTTATTTCTGTGATCATTTCCAGTCTTGCAAACAATCTCTACCACATCAATAAGGCTATTGTGTTCACAAATCAAACCATATCCATTGACTTGAAACAAATGTAAGACAAGGCCATCTACTTCTTTTTCTGTGGTTGGCAGACTGTCAACTCTTTCCAAGTTAACCCTCTTCAGGCATAAGTATATTTCCTTCTTTGATTTTATCCATGATGAGTTTTGTAATACCAGCATTATTTGATAAAAGAAAAGTTATTTTCTTACAATCTCTTTAAACATTATGTTTAAGAATTAGTATTTTTTTAGTGTATAATAATCACTGGAAATAAATTTTGTGTTTTACTACCAAGCCCAATATATTTATCAGACAAGTTCATCCACAATTTTAACATACTGGTTCTGCTAACCAAGTTTAAAGTTCCTATCAGTTTGGTTATTGAAAATAAGAATACACCTATTTGTTATAAAAATCATTCAAGCATAGTGTGGTAAACAATCTGATTTCTCTTAAGAATTATTTTCTCCCTACTGACCCACATCCTATCATACTTTCCCATGCAAAATAATAATAGCTACCATTTATTTAGTAGCTGCTATGTAAGAGGCACCATTTTGCATATTCAGTATATTTAGATGAACTATAATATGAAATTCTAAAAACACAATTTCCAATAACATCTCCCAAAATGAAACACATAGGCATAAACCTAACAAAATATATACTGGAATTGCATACAGAAAACTATAACACATAAAAAAACAAAGAAGATATATATGCATTATATAAATATACATATTTATATATGCTTTTCATGAATTGGACCCAATATTGTTAAGATGTCAGTGTTTTCCCATACGATTATAGATTCAAAGCAATCTTAACCCAAATCCAAGCAAGCTATTTTATAGATATTGTCAAACAGATTCTAAAGTTTATATGAAAAGGGAAAGGGTCTAGAATAGCCAACAAAATACTGGGGGAGAAGGAGGAAGAGAAAGAAGGAAAAAAGGGGAAGGGGGAAGAGAAGATGACAATTGGATGACTCACACTATCTGATATTACAGCTTATTCTATGGCTATAGTTATCAAGAGAGCATGCTATTAGAGAAAAAAGAAACACAAAGATAAATGGAACAGAATAAAAAGCTCACAAATAGACCCACATGAATATAGCCAACTGATCTTTGACAAAGAGCAAAAGGATAGTCTTTTCAAACAGTGTCAGAGTAATTAGAAATGTTTCATGCAAAAGAAAAAATACCTAGACATAGACCATATGCCTTTGACAATTATTAGCTAGAAATGGAACATAGACTTACTATGAGATGCAAAAGTATAGCACATCCTGCAGTAAACATAGGAGAAAATCTTTACAACTTTGGTTTTGGTGATGAATGTTTAAGTGCATGATCCACAAAAGAAAAAAAAAGGTCAGGTGAACTTATCTCCTAAGAGATTAACAGACACATCACCAAGATATACATATGGCAGTATTCAGAATAAAATATATAGCTCTAGACATCTACATTAAAAAAAGAAAAATCTCAAATCAATAACTTACTTTACAGAAAAAGAAAGGAAAGCTAAGCTCAAAGCTACCAGACTAAAAGGAATAATAATGATGAAAGTGGAAATAAATAAAATGGGAAATAGAAAAACAACAAATAAAACAACAAAAAAAGTTTTACTTGAAAAGATCAATAAAAATGGCAAACTGATTTTGTTAGGTATATTTACCAAAAGCAAGGGAGATACATACTACTAAAATCAGAAATGCAATTAGAGATACTACTACCTACCTTAGAGAAGTAAAAAGAATTTTAAGAGAGTATTGTGAACACTTTTACACCAACAAATTTGGAAAACAAAACAGACTAAGGAAAAAACAGAAAATCTGAATAGAACTATGCAAAATAAAGAAATTGAATCAGTTATTTAAAAAATAATAACAAATGCCAGAATAAAAAGATTTCACTGATGAATTCTGCCAAACATTTAAAGAAGGACTAAATCCAGTTCATCTGAAACCCTTCCAAAAAATAGACGAGGAAGGAAGCCTTTCTAGCTCATTCTACGAAGCCAGTATTACAAGGATATCAAGGTCAGATACTTGTTTTCAACACTTCAATTCAAAATGGTACTAGAAGTTTTGGCCAGTCATGACAATAAAAATAAGCGACATCCAAATACAACAGAAGTAAAACCATCTCTATTTTTAGATAACATGATTTTATATATAGAAAATATTATAATTAGCACAAAGAAACTGTTAGCTCTAATAAATGAATTCAACAGAATTGTGAAATACAAGGTCAACACTCAAAAATCGGTTGTAATTCTATACACTTGCAGTGAACAAACCAAAAAGGAAATTAAGAAAGCAATTCCATCTACAATAGCATAAAAATAATTAAATACCAGGAATTAGATTAACCAAAGTGATGCAACAACTCTACATTGAAAACTACAAAACATTGCTGAAAGAAATTAAAGAAGACATAAACAAATATAGAAATATTCCATGTTCATGGGTTGAAAGACAATATTTTTAAGATAAAAGCAATGTTCAAATTATATACATATGGCCAACAAGCATAATAAAAGATGTACAATATTTGGTCATTAGAAAAGTGCAAATCAAAACCACTGTAAGGTACCACTTCACAGCCACTATTATTGGTTATAATAAAGAAAAAGAAAATGTGTTAGCAAAGAAGTAGAAAATGTGGAACCTTCATTCATTGCTGGTGGGAAAATAAAATGGTTCAGCTGCTGTGGGAAACAACCATAAGTTCTTCAACAAATTAAAGATAGAATTATCATGAACTCACCAAATACTCTCCTAGATATATACCCAAAAGGATGGAAAGGAAGTGTTCAAATCAAACTTGTACACAAATGTGTGTAGTACCACTATTCAAATAGCCAAAAGGTGGAAACAACCCAAATGCCCATCAGTGGATTAATGGATAAACAAAATTTGGTATATCCATGTGGAGGAATACTACTACTCACTTATAAAATGGAATGAAATACTACTGCATAATACAACATGGACAGACCAAGAAAACATTATGCTAAACTAAAGAATCCAGTCACAAAAGCTACTTACCTTGTTGACTAGATTTATAAGAAATATCCCAAATCGTTAAATCTATTGAGTCAGAAAACAGTACTGTTTGCGAGGGACTGTGGGAAGGGCAAATATAGAGTGGCTGCTTATGGGTAGAAAGCTTCTGTTTAGGGTGATGAAAATGTCCTGGAACTAGATAGTAGTGATAGTTACACAGCATTGTGAATATAGTTAATACCACTGAATTGTACACTTTAACGTGATTAAAATAGAAAAATTTATGTTGTGTATATTTTACCAAAATTAAAACAAATCAAGTCTGTTTTCAGTATAGTTTATAGTGCTCTCTGATGGTTGGGATGAGGGAGAGGAGAAAACTGACTTCAGAATAATTGCAAGCTTATAAAAATATTAGATAAATTCTACCCTATTATTTTCTAAAGTGATGTAGGATATGGGATTTGCTGAGAAATTTAGACTACATTTATATGTAACCAAGACTTCCACTCCTAATGTAGGCAAACTTAAAGTGTCTTTCACCTTCTTTCTCATTATACCTTTTCCCTGGCATTACTTTGCCTTATGCTAAGCCTCTGGATTGTTACAGGCACCTACTGAATCCTGTGTTTGCTGAAACACCTCATTCAAGAGATTTTTTTATCCTTCCTCATCAAAACTCCTTTGTTACATCATATTCTCTCAGGGCGCTGCCCTTTGGAGACAACTTTATAAGCCAACTAATGGAAATATATTAGTGACTGAAGAATCCAATTGACAATTCAATTAAATAAGCACATTGTGTAGCTTTTCTGGTCAAGCAAAAGTTCAAGTTTGGTTTGGAACATAAATTAAGTATAATACAGATACTATAATAAAAAAAACAATGATTTAACAGGATGGGAAAGACATATTATACCACGCAGAATAAAAACATGCCCCTAAATAATAATAATAATAATAATAATAATAATAATAATAATAATAATAATAATAATAATAATAACAATAATAATGTATGTTTATTGAGTATTTACTTTGTTCCAAGAATGTTGCTTAACACTTTCATCCATTATCTCATTATATTTTCAAAATTACCTAATGAATTATATCCTGATAATACTTTATTTCTACAAATGAGGAAATTTAAAAGTAAAGTTTACATGATTTACCTGAAGTCACTTATTTAGTAAGTGGGAGAATGGAATTTGAACCCATACATATCTAATCTTAAAGCTTACTCTTCATTGAACCCATCATATTGTCTTACTCTTTCTAATTCATTAGAAGTGCATATAGAAAATACAGATTTACCATGTAATTTTCTTTTTTTTGTGTGTTTTCATCCAAACTCCATTTTAAACCTCCATTCTACAAGTTAGGGAGTAGTCCCAGCCAACTGAAAATGTTTTCTTCAGATTGTTTCTGAATTCAAATTGTTTCCAGAAGTATGTGAGTGTGAAGCAAATTATCTTAGGCATTCAATCAGAGTCTTCCTTTCTTCATTGTGTCATTGAATTTGATGTCATTATTCTATTCTGAATTTTAATTTATGATCTGTACAGGTCCCTGCTGTGTTGTCTCTTTATCCTTTTCTGAAGTTTCCTTGGATCCACCTCACCTTTGTCAAAGAATGGAGGCTTTGGGCCATAGAAATCTCACATAGATGTTTAGCATTATTCTTTACTTAATATTAAAAAAATAGAATTTTACCAGATAATAAATATATACATTTTTATCTCTTCAAGAGTCTTGTACTTTTTGCATCTCTTCAGCATTCCCATTAAGGAACAGAGTAAGTAATTTTACATCCATTTTACAGATGAGAAAATTGTGGCTTTCCATATCAAGTAACTTTCTGAATGCTATATGACTAAAATCTAGTAGAATGGGGAAAATAGCCAAATTTTTTGTGTTACCAGTTTAGAACTTTGAAAGTAAAATAAAAGCACTGTGGATATTCATCAAAGGAAGAGATATGCATGGTCAGGATTGTGAAGTAGGTAGAGAATGGAGTCTTTAAAATAAGAGCAGAAGAGGCTTTATGAAAAAAGTACTAATTGAAGTAGATAGTGAAAAAAAATAGGAGGAGAAAATTTTAACATCAGAAGGACTGGAATGAGTAAGAGGGTGGAGGGGAAGAGATGGTTGTTAAAAAAGAATTGAAAATTGGGGTTCATGTATCTTTTTGAATTAAGATTCACTCTGGATATATGCTCAGGAGTGGGATTGCTGGATTATACGGTAAATCTATTTAGTCTTTTGAGGAATCTCCAGACTGTTTTCCATAATGGCTGCACATAAGTACATTTCTACCAACAGTGTAGGAGGGTTCCCTTTTCTCCACAGCTTCTCCAGCATTTATCATTTGTAGCTTTTGAATGATTGCCATTCTGACTGGTGTAAGGTGATACCTCATTGTAGTTTTGATTTGCATTTCTCTGATAATTAGTGATACTGAGCATTTTTTCATGTGCCTATCAGCCATTTGTATGTCTTCATTGGAGAATTGCTTGTTTAGGTCTTCTGCCCATTTTTGGATTGGGTTGGTGTTTTTTTCTTGTTAAGTTGCATGAGCTGTTTGTATATTCTGAAAATTAAGCCCTTGTCAGTCTCATCTTTTTCAAATATTTTCTCCCATTCCATAGGTTGTCTTTTTGTTTTGCTTATAGTTTCCTCTGCTGTGCAAAAGCTTACAAATTTAAAGAGGTCCTATTTGTTTATTTTTACTTTTATTTCTATTGCCTGGGTAGACTGCCCTAGGAGAACATTACTAAGATTTATGTCAGCAAATGTTTTGCCTATGTTTTCTTCACCCCAATGTTCATAGCAGCATTATTTATAATATCCAAGACATGGAAACACCCTAAATGTCCATCAACAGATGACTGGATAAAGAAGCTATGGTATATTTATACAATGGTATACTACTTAGCCATAAAAAGTAATAAAATAATCCCATTTTCAGCAACATGGATGGATCTGGAGATTGTCATTCTAAGTGAAGTAAGTCAGAAAGAGAAAGAAAAATACTATATGATATCACTTATATGTGGAATCTAAAAAAAAAAAAAAAAAAAGACGAACTTATTTACAAAACAGAAACAGACTCACAGACATAGAAAACAAACTTACGGTTACCAGAGGGTAAAGGGTGCAGGAAGGGATAAATTGGGAGTTCCAGATTTGCAGATACTAACTAATACATATAAAATAGATGAACAAGTTCATACTGTATTGCACAGGGAACTATATTCAATGTCTTGTAGTAACATACGGTGAAAAAGAATATGAAAATGAATATATGTACGTTCATGTATGACTGAAGCATTATGCTGTACACCAGAAATTGGCACAACATTGTAAACTGACTATACTTCAATAAAAATATATATACAAAAAATAAATTAAAAAATTTTAAAAAAGAATAGGAAAGAATGATACACATACTTTCCTAGGTCTTTTGCATTTAACATGGATTTGTATTAGAGCACCTACTCTGTGTGTAAGTATTTTAATAAACAAAAAGAATCATGAACTCTGCTCCCTGTCTCCAACTAGTTTATACTCTATTTCATCAAAATTAATGTTTTGATTATGCTCCATAATACATATTTATTTTTACAGGACCCTTCTATGTTTAACTTAAAAAAAACAATTTATGGCAATACTCTATCATATTTAGAAGTAAAAGGAATATTTAGATCCAGGGGAGCTTTCTGAAATACCTAAATTGACATCCTGCAGACTACCATTGCAAGAAGAGACAATGTTATACATATTCCATGGTAATAAGGCATCAATGATAAAGTAAATTAAGGAACTGATAATTTTTACAGAAAATTTAGTGGACCTTGTGTTAGGCAACCATTATATTAGAGCTACGTTACGTAAGTTGATTAATTTGATCTGCATAACCCTACTAGTTAGACATTGTTTTCCTTACTTTAGCAATAGGGAAAATATGGTTCAAATTTAAGAGTCTGTTAATAAATTAAGTTGATTGGGAATTGAATGCAAGTCTTCTAGAATCCAAAGCCCTATGGCTCTCATTTATTATAGCATATTTTCAAACATAGGAAAAAAATTGAAAGAATGGAACTTTGAGCACACATATAAACAACAATTTCAAGATTTATTAACACATTACCCTATTTATTATGTCTATTTAGAGAGGTAATTTACATTAAACGTTCACCTTTTTGGAATTAAGAATTTAATGAGTTTTAACAAATCTATATACTAATGTAAACATTATTATAATCAAGATTCAGAATATTTCCATCACTCTGAAAATTTGCTATCGGTCCCTTTGTCCCTTTGCCCTTTAGCTGTCCATCCTTTTGTCTTATCTTGGTCCCCAGCAAATTCTTATCTATTTTCTTTCTGTCTAGTTTCACCATTTCTTGAATGTCATATAAATAAATTCAGATTATATTTGGACTTTTGCGTCTGGTTTCTTTTACTTAACATGTTTTTGATTATCAATCATTTTGTAGCACACATCAGTAGTTCATTCCATTTTATTACTCAGTAGTATTCCATTGTTATGTACTAAAATCTTTCTTACCTATTCTCAAATTAATCAACATTTGGGATTTTTCCATTATTTAGCTATTATGAATAAAACTATTATAAATATGTGTGTACAAGTCTTTGTGGAGCCATATATTTTTATTTCTCCTGAATCTAGGAGAAATGTCACAGGATCATATGATAATTATATATAATTATATATATATATAACTTTACAAGTAACTTCCAAACTGTTTTCTAAAATATCTACCATTTTCAGCTCTCAATTGCAATGTATGAGAGTTCCATTTTATCCACATCATCACCTAGACTTGAAACTCTCTGTCTTTAATTTTAGCCATTCTAGTGAATATATATATAGATATTGCATTGTGGTTTTAATTTACATTTTCCTGGTGTATAAAGGTGGTGAACATCTTTCCATGTGCTTATTTGCCACTGGTATATCTTTGTTGATATTTTGTATTTGAATGTTTTTCTTCTATTGTTCAGTTGTAAGAGCACTTTAAAAAATATTCTGGACACAGTTCTGTTGCCAAATTTATGTTATTCAGATATTTTTCCACAAAAATGTCTAGTTGGAATTTGAAATTTTATTGATGTAATAGACCAGTTTTGGAAGACCTGGCATCCTAAGATTATTGAGTCATCTGTCCCATAAATATGGCATATGTTTCTGTTTACTTAGGTATTTCTTAATTTCTCTGAACAATATTTTGTAATTTTTAAGGTACAAGTCTTGTTCACTTTAGGTTAAAATTATGTCTAATTATTTCTTTTTATTTTTTAACCCTATTATACAGATACATTTTCAATTCAGTTCCAAATTTTTTTGTTGCTAGTATATAGAAATTTGACTTTGGTATAAATATGCTGACTTTGGTGTATATATTTTTAACCTTTAGGAATGATCTTGATAACATATGTATAAATTGTAGTTGATTATCTGTACATAGAGTAGGATCTTCTATGGGTATTTTGTTTGCTGCAAGTAATGCTTTTAATAGTTTCTTACTACTTATATGACTTTTATTATACTTACTGTCCTCATTGCATCCGGTATAGGGTTGGACAGAAGAGGTAAGACTATATATCCTTAATTTATTCCCAATCCTCATAGAGAAATATTCAGTTTTTACCATTAATTACATCAGTTGTTCATTTCTCTTAGATGTGTTTCATCAGATTGGGGAAGATCTTCTATTTCCTGTTCTCTGAAAGTCTTTTTTTTTTTTTTTTCTTGAATTGAATCAATTTTTATAATTTTGTATCTAAGTTGGTAATGTTGTTTTATTTGTTTTATTTTGTCTTTTACTGATACGGTGAATTCTACTGAACCAGTCTTGAATTCCTGCCATAACCCTTTTCCATCCCATCTTGTCTTCTTCATGATGTATTATCATTTTTCTATATTGCTAATCTCAATTTGCTAAAATTTTGTTAAGAATTTGTGTCTGTGTGTACTATTATGAAGTATATTGAGTTACAGTTCTCTTTTATTACAATTACTTTGTCTGGTATTGGTATTAGGATAATGTGAGCCTCTTAAAGTGACTTGGAATGTATCTTTTCCTTTTTTATTTTCTGGAACAAAGTGTCAAATTGGTATTTGTCTATTTAATGCATGGTAGGATTTACCAGTGAATTGGTACCAGGAGTTTTCTTTGTGGAAAGATGTTAATTACAAAATCAAGATACATACTTTTCAGTTATCTATTTATTCCTTAGTAAGCTTTGTGTATTTAAAGGCATTTTCCATTTCATATTTTTTAGAGATATATTGGTATAGAAGTATTTATATTATTTTCATATTGTCTATTTAAACTCTGTAGAATTTGTAATAATGTTCCCTTTTTCATTTCAGATGTTGATAATTTGAGACGTCTATTCCTTGATAAAGGCTGGAGAGAAATTTATCACTTGTAGTAATTATTTTGAAAAATGTATTTTGCTTTTTTTTACTCTATTATTGCCCTGTTTTCTATTTCATTAATTTTTTACTTTCACTTCATTTTTGCCCTCCTTTCCCTGACTTTGTGTTTTCTTTGATCATCTTTTTCTAGTTTCTCAAGTTGAAAGTTTAAATTACTGATTTGAGAGCTTTCTATTTTCTGAAATAAATATACAAACTACATACTTCTCTCTAACCATTGAATTAGAGCAATCTACAAATCTTTATATGTTGTGCTTTTATTTTTATTCTGTAAAAAATATTTTTTATTTCCTCTATGATTTCATCCCTGTGATGAATATAATTTATTTTCAAGTGAGGTCTCTAGTTTCCAAATATATCAGCATTTTCCGTATATCTACTATTGATTTTATTTTAATTCTACTATGGTCAAAATACTTGACATAGCATTTTGATTCTTTTAAATTTACTGAAGTGTTAGCATCAGACCTTTAGTGAGTGTTCTATTCGATTTGAAAATAATGTGTTTCCTGTTGTTGATTGGAACATTCTATAAATATCAATTATTAAGTCAGAGTGGCTAGCAATGTTATTCCAGTCTTCTACATCTTAAGTGATTTTCGTCTTCTTGTCTTATCAAAAAGACAACAGTGCCAAAATCTCAAACTATAATTGTAGATTTGCCAATTTCTTTTTTAAGTTCTATTAGTTGTTGGGTTTTTTTTTCTTTCAGTTTAAAGCTATTCTTGAGTGCATACTCATTAGGATTGTTTTATCTTCTTGATTAGTTAATCCATGATCTTTCTCTAATGGCTCTCCTTATCTCTAGTAAAATTTCCTCTGAAGTCTCCTTTGTGTGACATTAGTATAACATCCAGTTTTCTCTTGATTAGTGTTAACATGCTATAACTTTCCCCATCATTTTATGGCTTTCATTTCTTTACAGCTGAAGTGGGTTTCTTATGGATACTATACTGTTAGGGCTTACTTTTTTTTTTTAAATCAAGTCTTATATCTGCCTTTAAATGGAGCATTTATATCATCAGACATTTAATGTAATGATTAATATAGTTGTGTTTTAAATCTATAACCTTTTTGGTTTTTTTCTCCCATTGGTTTTTATTTATTCTCCTGTGTCTGGGAATCTTTTAGATTGGTCAAACCTTTTTTTTATGCTTCTATTTTATCACCATTATTGACTAGTTAGCTATACGTTCTAATACTATTTTAAAGTTAATTACAATATACATCTGTAACTTCTCACAAAGTACCTTTAATTATTATTATACCTCTTCATACATAATGTAAGAAGTCTGCAGGAATGCCCTTTTATTTCTTCTCTCCCTTACATTGTACTATTTTCATCAAATATTTTATTCCATGTATATTTCAAGAGAAAACTAGGATGTTATATTAATGTCACACAAAGGAGACTTCAGAAGAAGGAATTTTATTAGAGGTAAAGAGAGTCATTATGCAAAGATAATGAGTTAACTAATTAAGAAGACACAACAACCCGAAATGAGCATCACTTAATAATAGAGCTTTAAATAATGATAAAGAAAAAAAAATAGAACTTAAAGAAGAAACTGGCAAATCCACAATTATAGATTGAGATTTTGGAACTTCTCTCTTTGTAACTGATAGGACAAGTAGACAAAAATCACTTAAGATGTAGAAGACTGGAATAACACTACTAGCCAATCTGACCTAATTGGTATTTATAGAGCATTCCAATCAACAACAGAAAACACATTCTTTTCAAATCAAATAGAATGCTCCCTAAACTTATGTATATTTTAAATAGTAAAAATTATTTTTGTATTTTACTTAGTTATCATTTAAGGAGATTAAAAATAAAGAAAATTCAGTTTATACTTATCCAAATTTTTACCATTTTCCATGCTCATTTTTTCTATAAATTCAAATTTCCATCACCATTCAACTATTTCTACCTAAAGAACTCCCCTTAATATTTGTTTTAGTGTGAGCGCTCGCAATGAATTTTATCCCTCTTTTTTAATATCTTTATTTTGCTTTCATTTATGAAAGATAGTTTTATAGGCTATAAGAATTCTAAAATATTTTTTTCCTTTTAGTACTTTAAAGACATCTCTCCATTGACATCTGACATAGTTTTTGGCAAGAATTTCAATTTACTGTCTGAGTAAATTTTTTTCTTTGACTTCATTCAAGATTTTTTCTTTATGTTTGGTTTTCTGCAGCCAGAAAATTATGTGGCCATTTTTTGTGTGTTTGTTTCATTATTTTAATTTTTATTACTTTTCCTACTTGGGGTTTTCTGAGCTTCTTTGATCTATACTTGTTAAAATCTTTCATTAATGTTGTAAAATTCTTATACATTGTCTCTTTCAGTATTTCTTATTACTTCTTTAATCTCTTCAGGGCAACAATTACAGGTGTTTTAGACTGTTTAATATTGTCTTAATACTCTCTAATTTTGTGTTCTTTTTTTTTCCCCACTTTTTGGTGTATATTTCTGTTTGGATTATTCAAGATAACTGATTTTTTTCTCTGCTATGTAGAGTATAAAAATAACTGGTAAAAATAGTCTTTTCACTAGGTTTTTAAATGCATTAATAAAATATATTTATTACAGTATTTTAAAGCCCCTTCCTAATAGTTCTACTGTGTCATTTCTAAATGTAATTGTTTTGACAGTTTTTTCTCTTGATAATGCATAAATGTTTCATGTGTGTTCCATAATTTTTAATTAATTGCCAAACATTATTTATAAAAAAAAAATGTAGTGGCCTAGGCAAGTAAACATTATATCCAGAAATGGACTCATCTCGCCTTCTGTTAGGCCATTGGAGTGGTGAGTTCAATCAATATACTCTGGGTAGGATTTGTTTTGTAGTTGCCAAAGTGTGCTTAAGTGCTTAAGTGTCTGCGAGGCCTCGATCCTTTCAGTGTGGACTGCTGCTGTTTCCTCGTACTTAGTGGGAGGGCTGCAGTGACCAAGGGTTTTCATCAGGCGGTGAACACCTGAGAAACAGAGAGGAAACGTTTTTCTAAGTTCTTCTAAGTTCATTTGACAGCTTGGATTCAAGCAAGTCCAAGAATATGAATGGGGTTGTCTAGAAACTGGCAACCTAGTTTCAAATGGTGGCATTCCTGAATGCTTGTGATATTAAAAGGGGGTCTAACAAATCTGTCACATCTCTAATATTTCTATTAGGCTCCTGATAGAAGCTTGGTGAAAAGAAATTGTCTTTAAATTAGGTATCCCTTTTTGTCTGGGTCTCCCAAAGGACTTTATCCTATCATAGTAGCCCATGCTTGGCTTTTAAGAATTTATTAAAATTTCATGGGTGTTTTTTTTTTCCCCACCATTTTTATGGTTTCCACTTCTTTCTCATATTATCTGCCAAAGTTGAGATGTTTTATGTGTCCCCATCTCTCCTCAGAGGGGTCTGATACTCTCAAGAATTCATCTGTTACCTCTCAGCCTTAGCTCTCAGATAGGCTCAAAGTATGTCATTTTGTAGATTATTCAGGTTTTTGGTTTTTTAGTGTATGACACTCACTTGTGGCTTTCTCCTTTTTTAAGGAGAAATTTAAAAATGCAGCCTGACAAATTACTGTTTCAAGTTCCTTTCAGTGTTGACATTTGAATCCACATACAGAAGAATAATCATATAGATCAAAGCTTTGACAGTGTTCTATGGCCTCACTGTGTGACTAAAACATGTTTTCTTCTTAAGTAATAATGACACAATTTTTTGAACAACTAGAAAAGGTGAGCACAGGGCTAATTGGTTTTTATCCATTATTCTCATTTAATTATTAACCTAACCCCTTGAGGAAGTTGTATTATGATCTCCATTTATTTAAAAAAAATTGTGAAATGCCTACAGATACACAGCTAAACTGTGGAATGAAAGGGATCCAGGTTATTTGATTCAGACCTGTACCCTTAATCACAAAGTAGTAAGAAGTCCCCAATTAATAATCCATTCTTTTACTGTGGAAAAGTTACACATTTCTGCTTCTTTTTGTAAGTCCTGACAGAACTCTGAAGTATGTAATCATGCTAGATCTTTCAACCAAGCCTCCATAAATATGTGAACCCAGTCTCAATTTTCAGTTATGAAAACAATGCTTGTTCATGTTTTTGTATTCCTTCTTTTAATGGGACTCCTGCCACAAGTTTCAGGTTTGTGCCAGATGGTTATAAATTGAAAAACAAATAAACAGAGAAATAAAATACCCTTATTCTTCTGCTCCCTAGCCACAAGTATCCAATAAAAACAATAGAGAGCAGATTAGTTCTGATAATTAATAGACTATTTTACCAGCTAGAATGTTTGCTTAAGAAAAATCTAGCAAAAAAGCTTTATGCAGGACTAGAGAATGAGTGTCTTTTTTATGAAGTAAGGGAAAATACCTTCCAAACAAAGGTGAAACTTAAAAAATATGTTTCTAGAAATGAAATAGTTTATGTCAGTTAAGTTCTAAGCAACTCATTGATACTGGAGGTTGGTTGGAGATGGTGATAGTGGAAGAGGAATTTTACTGAACCATAAAAAATATGTCAAATGATTGAACTCTCTTTTGACCTGTTCTTCATCATTGTCAGCCTACTTTTTTCATTACATTTAAGAATTTAACAGAGAAAAGACAGAATCAATCTTCAAAAATGCCAGAAGAAAATGGATGTGTCTTCATTCCTTTTGCAAATATTCTCCCTTGTTATGAGGAAGGAAAGCCATTCTGACAGAAAAAGTGAAGATTGTGCTCCCTGTATCTCTTTTCTTTATTCAGTCCCATCTCTCATCCTCTGTCTGCCTTGTCAAATTTCATAGTCATTCCTTTACCTTTTCTCATTAAGCTTTTTACCATTTTTCAGATCATTCCCATTCTTCTTAACAATCTCTTTTCTTCATTCTGTTCACAAAATGCACTATATTTCATTTTTACACAGTATATATTTTCTTTTTTTCTTCACTATGACACTAATTCCTTACTTCTAAATTGAGTAATAGGAAATTGAATCACTACCTATTTCCTTCTGGTCTAAGTGAAATAGCCAAAAATCAATAACTGGAGACAGGTCAACCAAAGGCCTTGTAGGAGAATATTGATCAGGGAAGCAGCTAGTCTGTGTGTGTGTGTGTGTGTGTGTGTGTGTGTGTGTGTCTGTGTGTCTGTGTGTCTGTGTCTGTGTGTCTGTGTGTATGTCTATGTGTGGTGTAGATTGGTAATTGTGTGCCTGTGTATATATGATGTTTGTGTATGCATGTGTCTGTGGTGAGTGTTTGATAGTAAAATACTTAATGTCTAGATAACTCATGTCAGGCCTTTCAAAAAATGGTAACTGACTTGGTCTCGAGTAGATTTTAAGATTTGTCTTAAATTTAACCACAGCAGAAAATATTTTTAAAAATAGCCTTGCAAAAGTAATTAATGAAGGAAGTGAGTAAATTAATTATTTTGTTTGCATATTACAATTAATAATGTAATTTTACTAGTGAGACAATTTAATAACCCCATTTCTCCTTTTTATTCATTGCATATAGAAAAAGGCAGTCTCCATTTAAAAAAAGAAGTTGTTTCAGTTTCATGCTTTTCCATATTGTGGTCATTATGAGATCAATGAAGCTTCTATATGTCCAATCCAATTAAGCGTTAAAATAGTTATGACAAAAAAATCTGATGATTATAATGATCTTACTGGATTGACTATGGGGAAATTCCATTGTTGGCATCTGAAAAGTTATTATAATCAGGACTGGAATACTCGCCTGGATACTAGATTCAATCAGGCATATATACATGGCCATGGCTTTAGTGCATTCTCTTAAATATATGCTTTTTTTTTTGAAGTATAGTTGATTTGCATTGTTGTGTTATTTTCAGATGTAAAGCAAAATGATTCAGTTATTCATATATATATATATATATATATATTATTTTTCAGATTTTTTTCCATTATAGGTTATTACAAAATATTGCATATATTTCCCTGTGCTATAGAGTAGGGCCTTGTTTATCTATTTTATATATAATAGTGTGTATCTGTTAATTCTACACTCCTAATTTCTCTCTCCCCCTTCCCTTTTTCCCCATTTGTTCTCTATGTCTGTGGTCTATTTCTGTTTTGTAAGTAAGTTTATTTGTATCATTTATTTTTAGATTCCACATGTAAGTGATACCATATGATATTTGTCTTTGATTTACTTCACTTAGTATGATAATCTCTAGATCCATCCGTGTTGCTGCAAATGGCATTATTTCATTATTTTTAATGGCTGAGAAATATTCCATTGTGTATATACACTGCACTTTCTTTATCCATCCACTTGTTGATGGATGTTTAGGTTGCTGGCTATTGTAAATAGTGCTGCTATGAACACTGGGGTGCGTGTATTCTTTCAAATTAGAATTTTCATCTTTTCTTGATATATGCCCAGGAATGGGATTGCTGGTTATCACATGGTAACTCTATTTTTAAGGAACATTCATACTGTTCTCCATAGTGGCTGCACCAATTTACATTTCCATCAACAGTGTAGGAGGGTTCCCTTTTCTCCACACCCTGTCTAGTATTTATTATTTGTAGGCTTTTTGATGATGGGCCATTCTGATCAGCATGAGGTGATATACCTCATTGTAGTTTTGATTTGCATTTCTCTAATAATTAGTGATATTGAACATCTTTTCATGTTCCTGTTGGCCATCTTCATATCTTCTCTGGATAAATGCCTATTTAGGTGTTTGGCCCATGTTTTGATTGGGTTTTTTTTTTTTTTTTTTTTTTTGATATTGAGCTGTTTGTGAATTTTGGAATTAGTCCCTTGTTGGTTGCATCATTTGTAGATATTTTCTCCCATTCAGTAGGTTGTCTTTTCATTTTCTTTATGGTTTCCTTTGCTGAGTAAAAACTTTTAAGTTTAATTAGATGCTACTTATTTATTTTTGCTTTTGTTTCCATTACTCTAGGAGACAGATCTAAAAAACTAATGGCTGCAATTTATGTCAAAGAGTTCTGCCTGTGTTTGCCTCTAGGAGTTTTATGGTATCCAATCCTACATTTAGGTCTTTAATCCATTTTGAGTTTATTTTTGTATATGGTGTTAGAGAATGTTCTTATTTCATTATTTTACTTGTAGCTGTCCAGTTTACCCAGCACCACTCATTGAAGAGACTGACTTTTCTCTATTGTATATTTTTCCCTCCTTTGTCTAGATTAATTGACTATAAGTGCATGAGTTTACTTCTGGATTTTCTATCCTGTTCCATTGATCTATGTGTCTATTTTTGTGCCAGAACCATACTGTTTTGGTTACTATGGCTTTGTAGTATACTCTGAAATCAGGTAGTGTGATTCCTCCAACTCTGTTCTTCTTTCTCAAGATTGTTTTGGCTATTCAGACTCTTTTGTGTTTATATACAAATTTAAATTTTTCTTTTCTAGTTCTGTGAAAAATGCCTTTGGTAATTTGATAGGGATTGCATTGAATCTGTAGATTGCCTTGAGTAGTATGGCCATTTTAACAATACTGATTTTTCCAATCCAAGAACATGGTATATCTTTCCATCTCTTTATGTTGTCTTCCAATTTAAAATATGTTTTAAATATCACTTCTACAGTCTATTGATTTGTGAGCAACAATTTTTAAAACTTCCATTTTCTAGGCTAATGCTAAAAAGGTAAAAATGCTCATTTCAATAAATATTGCAATAAAATTAATAAATGGTATTTTCTTTGGAAGCTGAAAGTAGATATCAAACAACTTGTGTCTCTCAATATAAAATCCTTGGTTGGTGTTTCTAGTCTTCTAGCCTTACTTTAAAACTTACTTTTTGGACCAGATGCTCTTTCTAAAAGGTAGTCTCACAAGTTTGCCTATCTCAGAAAAAGCAAGCGCGAGAGAGGTAAGATGAACAGGTCGTGGTGTTTTCTGATATTTTTCTTGGCAGAAATTATGAAGAACCTAATGTTGAGGTAAGTAAGCCCTTTGGAACTTAAAGGAAGTCACATTCCTTATTTGATTCCACACAAATATTTCTACTCTATTGATCAATGCATGATCTAAGAAATTGTTCTGGCTCCATCCTCAAAATACCCATCACCTTCTCTTATTTTTTCTCTTGTGTAGCTATCTTGGAAACTGGCATCAAAATTACATATAAATCGTTAACATTGGAGACATCATTGAAGGCAATAAATTTGGAATCAGAAATTAGGAGATTTTTGAAATATTCAGTGGAAAGGAACAGTAATTCTGAAAGTATTTTGAATGTAGAATCAGCATGACTTGGTCAATAACTGAATGTGAGAAAGTAAGGGATAGTTGAATCAAGTGGCTTATCTCTTAGTTCACTGGGGTTGAGCATAATTTAAATCAAAATTATTTGGAAATGGTGTACAGCCTATAACAATGTTGAAGTACACATAATGATACTTTAGAATAAATTCCCAGAAATAATATTGAAGGGTATGCTTTTTAAAAAAATATTTATTCTTATTTTTAAATTTACAGCCTTTCAAAATGAATAAAATTAAAGATAGAATTATAGATTTTCTTTTAGACAGTATATCAGAAATCTGGCAATGGCTATGTCCTGTCTATGGTGTTTGCCTCTGATTGTTAGTTTTATGTAGATAATTGTATTTAGAGTTGAAAGAGGTTATTAATAGTGTAAGATTATTATCCATTGTTGTAATACTTGACTTCTTCAAATCTCCCCATCTAGTTTCAACCAGTTTATATGTGAACATATTCAGTGATATAAAATGTACTACCCCAATATGCCATTCCAGCATGGGAATTCTCTCACCACAGTCTTCCTTACATATACATACATACATACATACATACATATATATATGTATATATACATAAATATATATATAAATATATATATATTTACACACACACACACATATAGATATATATCCTTTGTCTGGTCCTTGCTTATTGCTTTAGGGACCAACCAATCAAGTTTAATATGTTTTCTGCATGAGAGATAAAATGTATTTAATGGGTGTTTGGTTTCTCCTATTTTTCTTCTTCTTCTTTTTTTTTTTTTTTTTTTTTTTGTTTTGCTTTGTTTTGCTTTACCTATCTTCATATAATATGATTTAAAATCCTACCAGAGTTTGGTCACTTTTCTTTTTAAATATGCTACCTATAAATTAAAATAATACTTTGTGTATAAATTTGCATTCCATTTATTTGTGTAAACATCCAATTGTTGAATCATAGTAAGATTTACTACATTAAATCAGTTCCCTTTTAACATGATTTTTTTTAATCTATATATTTCTAATTGTATTCTGTGCTTGTTTGATCTCTGTCTTTCTGTTTCTCTTTCTCTCTCTTTTCTCCTCTGTTTTACTTTGCAATGTGGATTATAAAGTCAGGAAATAGGAATATAAGAGTGGATAATTCAGTACAAGATAACCCAGTATTTTTTTTAATGTTAATTTTTCTTGACTACTTTGTAAGATATGGGACCACCCTTTCAGTACTGTTTCCCATAAATTGGACAAGCTGTTACGTGTGCAAATTTTGTAAAGAAATATTAAATGATGTAATAGCCTAACTAATCATATGATTTTTAATATAGTAACAAATTGCTTATGTAGAATGAAGATTTTATCTGTAAATTCACCCGGACATTTTTCTCCCTGTGGAAAATCCCTGACTGACAATATTTCATGCTACCTCATCTCTATTCTGAGATTCAAAACTTTTCCATTTTATTTATTCATTCAATAATATTTACATCAGTAATCAAGTTTGTGACAGGAGTTTTCTAGGTACTGGGAATAAATTGATAAACAAAATATCCCTATGCTGCTGGAGCTTGAACCTAGGAGGGAGAAAAAGACAATAAACAAACAATTGAAATCATAGTCTGTCGTATGGTGATAAAGACTAGGGAATAACTTGAGCAGGAAGGAGCATTAGAAAATGCAAAGGCTGGGGTACAATTGTTAATAAGATGTGCAGACAAGACCTCGTTGTCAAGGGGTCATTTGTGTAAAAACCTGAAGGAGAGACAGGAAAATGAGCCATTCATAGATCTGGCTAAAGAGCATTTGAGGCTTAGGAAAGAGCCAGTGCAGACTCCATAAGGTGGATGCTAGCCTGGCAGGGAAGCCAGTATGATTTGGGAGAGAATGGCAAGTGTGGTTAGAAATGAGTGAATACTCATCCCTGAAGGTGACTTCCTGTAGGGTCTTTGGCTTTTACTCTCAGTGAGATGGGAATCTATTGGGAGTTTGAGAAGTAAAATTTCATTAATTAGTCTTAAATGAAGATATAGTCATCTTTTTTTTAGCTTTATTGATATGTAATTCACAAATAAAGTTGTAAGATACTTAAAGATTTGATATATGCATATATTGGAAAAGGGTTTTCCCATCAAGTTAATTAACAGTCCATCACCTCCCTTTTCTTTCTGGGTTTGTTTGTTTGTTTTTGGTAGGAAGTCTTATATTCTTAAAGGATTGCTCTGGCACTATTCTCTTGGAAATAGGCTCTAGGAGGGCAAGGGAAGGGTAAAAGCTGACACAGTGACAAAGTCTGATGTTATATTTTTGCAGCATTTCTATGCTTGGAATTTTATGTTGCCAAGCATTGCCTTATGTTGCTACTTATTTATGGCTGCATAAAATCCTTTTCCACAATTACGTCACGTGGTGTTCTGTGGTTTTCTTTGACATTACAACTGATAAAAGGCATGGTCCCCTTGAGGAGAGCTAAAACACAAAGGTGAGTAACAAGTTAATTACAGAAGCTCCTGCTATGTTTTATAAGCTTTAATTAAGCCCTGCTATATCCTTCTGTAATGCACAATTACTATTAAACCTATTTTGCAGCGGGTGAAAATGAGGCAAGCTGTAAGCTAACCAATTAAAAAAGTTCCAAGATCAGAATTATTTTTCTCCGTAAAAAAAGGGACCATACTTCTCCAAAGATGAAAAACTGTTTTTATCTGCATCATTTATTTCATACTATTTTCCTGATGTTCCGTTTTTGGATTATAGACTTTCTTCTCTAGGAGAGAATGAGGACGTAGTGTCATGTGAGGTGCTGAATTGAGCTCTGAAGTTCATACATGGTAGGTGAACTGTTGGAGATTAATTGCTTACTGACACTGTCACTGCTGAGCACTCAGATGTTTTAGCTTTGCTGGTTTCAGGTTTAATGAAACCTCACTATCAAAGCATTTGGGCTACTGGAAAATTATCCATGCAGCTGAAGAGGAGGGTAGGGATGTGAGGAAACAAATTTAGTAGCCAAACCCGGGGATTATAAGGCATTTACCTGTGAGAGGTAGTCTAAATGATATAAAAGTTGTTTGGAAATCACTGAGTATTAGATATTTTGAGATCTTTGATTCATTTTGTCAAAAGTATTTTGAGACTAACCTTTCTTTTGAGATCTGTGCTCTATACATGGGAGATAAGAAGAAAGTAACGTAAGGTCATAGTTTAGAACATAGGCACAGAAGTCACACAAATCTTGTGTTTAAATGTAGCCTCTGCCATTCAATAGATGTATTCTCTTGTAAACATTACTAAACTTCTCCATGTCTCATTTATTTAGCTACAAAATGGGAATAATAATTATAACATCTACTTCACTGAGTTTTGTAAGACCTGAAATAGAAAATATGTGTTAAGTAGAACATAATAAATGCTCAATGTTGTATGATTGCTATTGTTATTTTTACTATCACTGTTAATATTATCTTTACATAAGACATGTTCCTGCCTCAAGGAGTCCTGAATTTTATTTTATTTTATTTATTTATTTTAAACATTTTTATTGAGTTATAGTCACTTTACAATGTTGTGTCAAATTCCACTGTAGAGCACAATTTTTCAGTTATACATGAACATAATATATTCATTGTCACTTTTTTTTTTTTTTGCTGTGAGCTACCACAAGATCTTGTATATATTTCCCCGTGCTGTACAGTATAATCTTGTTTATATATTCTACATATACCTGTCAGTATTTACAAATTTTGAACTCCCAGTCTATCCCTTCCCACCCGCCTCCACCTTGGCAACCACAAGTTTGTATTCTATGTCTATGAGTCTGTTTCTGTTTTGTATTTATGTTCTTTTTTAGATTCAACATATGAGCGATCTCATATGGTATTTTTCTTTCTCTTTCTGGCTTACTTCACTTAGAATGACATTCTCCAGGAACATCCATGTTGCTGCATATGGCATTATGTTGTCGGTATTTTATGGCTGAATAGTATTCCATTGTATAAATATACCACTTCTTCTTTATCCAGTCATCTGTTGATGGACATTTAGGCTGTTTCCATGTCTTGGCTATTGTAAACAGTGCTGCTATGAACATTGGGGTGCAGGTGTCATTTTGAAGTAGGGTTCCTTCTGGATATATGCCCAGGAGCAGGATTCCTGGGTCATATGGTAAGTCTATTCCTAGTCTTTTGAGGAATCCCCATACTGTATTCCACAGTGGCTCTACCAAACTGCATTCCCACCAGCAGTGTAGGAGGGTTCCCTTTTCTCCACAGCCTCTCCAGGATTTGTCATTTGTGGACTTGTGAATGATGGCCATTCTGACTGGTCTGAGGTGATACCTCATTGTAGTTTTGATCTGCATTTCTCTGATAACTAGTGATATTGAGCATTTTTCATGTGCCTATTTATCATTTGTATTTCTTCCTTGGAGAATTGCTTGTTTAGGTCTTCTGCCCATTTTTGGATTGGGTTGTTTGTTTTTTTCTGATTAAGTCATATGAGCTGCTTATATATTCTGGAGATGAAGCCTTTGTAGGTTTCATTTGCAAAAATTATCTCTCATTCCGTAGGTTGTCGTTTTGTTTTACTTATGGTTTCCTTTGCTGTGCAGAAGCTTGTAAGTTTAATTAGGTCCCATTTGTTTATTATTGCTTTTATTTTTATTGCCTGGGTAGACTGTTCTAGGAGAACATTTTTGAGATATATGTCAGATAATGTTTTGCCTATATTTTCTTCAATGAGGTTTATTGTATCTTGTCTTATGTTTAAGTCTTTGATCCATTTTGAGTTGATTTTTGTGTATGGTGTAAGGGAGTATTCTAGCTTCAATGCTTCACATGCTGCTGTCCAGTTTTGCCAACACCATTTGCTGATGAGACTGTCTTTATTCCATTGTATGTTCTTGCCTCCTTTGTCGAAGATTAGTTGACCAAAAGTTTGTGGGTTCATTTCTGGGCTCTCTATTCTGTTCCATTGGTCTATATGTCTGTTTTTGTACCAATACCATGCTGTCTTGATGACTGTAGCTCTATAGTATTGTCTGAAGTCTGGGAGAGTTATTCCTCCAGCCTCTTTCTTTCTCTTCAGTAATGCTTTGGCAATTCTAGGAGTTTGATGGTTCCACATAAATTTTATTATGATTTGTTCTAGTTCTGTGAAATATGTCCTGGGTAATTTGATAGGGATTGCATTAAATCTGTAGATTGCCTTGGGCAGTGTGACCATTTTAACAATATTGATTCTTCCAATCCAAGAGCATGGGATGTCTTTCCATTTTTTAAAGTCTTCTTTAATTTCCTTCATCAATGGTTTATAGTTTTCTGTGTATAATTCTTTTACCTCTTTGGTTAGATGTATTCCTAGGTATTTTATTACTTTGGGTGCTATTTTAAAGGGGATTGTTTCTTTACTTTCTTCTTCTGTTGATTCATCGTTAGTGTAAAGAAATGCAACTGATTTTGGAACGTTAATCTTGTATCCTGCTACCTTGCTGAATTCTTCGATCAGCTCTAGTAGTTTTTATGTGGGCCTTTTAGGGTTTTCTATGTATTGTAACATGTCGTCAGCATATAGTGACACTTTTACCTCTTCTTTTCCAATTTGGATCCCTTTTATTTCTCTCTCTTGCCTGATTGCTGTGGCTAGGACTTCCAAGACTATGTTGAATAGGAGTGGTGATAGTGGGCATCCTTGTCTTGTCCCAGATTTTAGAGGGAAGCTTTTGAGTTTTTCATTTTTAAGTACTATGCTGGCTATAGGTTTGTCATATATAGCTTTTATTATGTTGAGATGTGTTCCCTCTGTACCCACTTTGGTGAGAATTTTTATCATAAATGAGTGTTGAGTTTTATCAAATGCTTTTTCTGCATCTATTGAGATGATCACATGGTTTTCGTCCTTTCTCTTGTTGATGTGATGTATTACATTGATTGATTTGTGTATGTTAAAACACCCTTGTGTGCCTGGGATGAACCCCACTTGGTCATGATATATAATGTTTTTTATGTGCTGTTGGATTCTATTTGCTAATATTTTGGTGAGGACTTTTACATCTATGTTCATCAGTGATATTGGCCTATAATTCTCTTTTTTGGTAGTGTCTTTGCCTGGTTTTGGTATCAGGGTGATGGCGGCTTCATAGAATGAGTTTGGGGGTATTCCCTCCTTTTCAATCTTCTGGAAGAGTTTGAGAAGGACTGGTATGAGTTCTTCTTTGTATGTTTGGTAGAATTCCCCGATGAAGCCATCCAGTCCTGGACTTTTATTTGCAGGAAGGTTTTTTATTGCTAATTAGATTTCATTTCTAGTGATTGGTTTGTTCAAGTGGTCAGTTTCTCCTTGGTTCAGTCTTGGTGGACTGTATGTTTCCAGAAACTTGTCCATCTCCTCTAGGTTATCCATTTTGGGTCCATATAGTTTTTCATAATATTCTCATATGATATTCTGTATTTCTATGTTATTTGTTGCAATTTCTCCAGTTTCCTTTCTTATTAGGCTAACTTGTGCTCTCTGTTTTTTCTTCTTTGTGAGTTTGGCCAGAGGTTTGTTGATTTTATTTACTCTTTCAAAAAACCAGCTTTTGGTTTGATTGATTTTT
The DNA here is from genome assembly GCF_048773025.1 of Camelus bactrianus. Taxonomy (NCBI): domain Eukaryota; kingdom Metazoa; phylum Chordata; class Mammalia; order Artiodactyla; family Camelidae; genus Camelus; species Camelus bactrianus. The sequence continues at coordinate 44,098,987 of NC_133539.1, forward strand.
TTCTATTTTTTTAAATCTCTATTTTATTTATTTCCTCCCTGATCTTTATTATTTCCTTCCTTCTGCTGACTTTTGAGATTTTTGCTCTTCTTTTTCTAATTCTTTTAGCTGATGGGTTAGATTGTTTATTTGAGATTGTTCTTCTTTTTTAAGGAAGGCCTGTATCGCTATAAACTTCCCTCTTAGCCCTGCCTTTCCTGTGTCCCATACATTTTGTGTGGTTGTGTTTTCATTTTCGTTTGTCTTAAGGTATTTTTTAATTTCAACTTTGATTTCATCATTGACCCATTGTTTTTTTGATATCATATTGTTTAATCTCCATGCTTTCCATTTTTTCTCCTTTGTTTCTCTGTACTTGATTTCCAGTTTCGTGGCATTGTGATCAGTAAAGATGCTTGAGATAATTTCTATCTTCTTAAAATTGTTGAGGCTTCTTTTGTGCCCAAGTATATGATCAATCCTAGAAAATGTTCCATGTGCACTTGAAAAGAATGTATATCCTATTTTGGGGGGATGTAATGCTCTGAAAATATCCACCAACTCTAATTTTTCTATTGTATCATTTAATTTCTCTGTTGCCTTATTTATTTTCTGTCTGGAAGATTTGTCTAGTGATGTTAATGCAGTGTTAAACTCTCCGACAATGATTGTATTCCCATCAATTTCCCTGTTTATCTCTATTAGTGATTGTTTTATGTACTTAGGTGCTCCTTTATTGGATGCATATATATTAACGAGTGTAATATCCTCATCTTGTATTACTCCTTCAATCATCATAAAATGTCCTTCTTTATCTTTCTTTATGGCGTTTTCTTATAAAGTCTATTTTGTCTGAAATCAGTAATGATACACCTGCATTTCTGGCTTTTCCATTTGCATGGAATATCCTTTTCTATCCTTTCACTCTTAATCTATATGTGTCCTTCTCCCTAAAATGGGTCCCTTGTATGCAGCATATTGAAGGTTCTTGTTTTATTATCCAGTCTGCCACTCTAAGTCTTTTGACTGGAGCATTTAGTCCATTAACTTTTACAGTAATTAATGATAGATGAGTGTTTATTGCCATTTTGAACTTATTTTTGGGGTTGCTTTGGTATGTCCTCTTTGTTCCTTTCTTCTTCCTTTTGTGGTTTGGTAATTTTCCTTTGTATTATCTTGGATTTTATTTAGTTTTTGTGACTCACCTGTAAGTTTTTGGCTTGTGGTTATCCTTTTTTGTAAGTCTATTAACCCATTACTATAACTGTTTGTATTAAAGATATAGTAATATAAGCTCAAACCCATCCTACTGAGAACAAAATATTTAAAAAAGAAAAATACTCTATTTTTTCTTGCTTCCCTCTCCCACTCTTAATGATTTAGATGTCTTCTTTTATAGTTTTGTCTTTATCCTATTTGTAATTCATGATAGTTATCACCTTTCCAGTTATGAGTTTCTCATTTCTGTAGCATCCTGCTTCTTTTCTATTTAGAGTAGACCTGTCAATATTTCTTTTAGCATGGGTTTAGTGTTGCTAAACTCTCAGTTTTTGCTTGTCTGTGAAGTTCTTTATCTCTCCTTCAATTCTAAAGGATAGCCTTGCTGGATAGAGTATCCTAGACTGCACCTTTTTTTCATTCAGGACTTTGACTATATCTTGCCACTCCCTTCTGGCCTGTAGTGTTTGTGTAGAGAAGTCAGCTGAGAGCCTTATGGGGGTTCCCTTGTAACTCACTCTTTGCTTTTGTCTTTCTGCCTTTAGGATTATTTCTTTATCCTTGACTCTGGCCATCTTGATTATGATATGTCTTGGTGTGGGTCTGTTTGGGTTCTTCCTGTTTGGGACCTTCTGAGCCTCCTGTACTTGGATATCTGATTCCTTCTTTAGGTTTGGGAATTTTTCAGTCATGATTTATTCCCCTTTGTTATTTCTTCCCCTTCTGGAACCCTTATTATGAGTAGATTGGCATGCTTTATATTTTCCCTTATAGGCCCCTTATATGGTTTTCATTGTTTTTTATTTGTTTTTCTCTCAGCTGTTCTGATTGGGTGCTTTCTGTTGTCCTGTCTTCTAGGTCACTTATTTGTTCCTCTGCATTATCTAGCCTGCTTTGTACAGCCTTTAGATCAGCTCTCATTTCAGCCAATGAGTTTACCAGTTATACTTGGCTCTTCTTTATAGCTTCAATTCCATTTTTGACATATTTTATAACTCTGAACACTATCTCTTTTAGTTCCTTCAGTACTTTGATCACTCCTTTTTTGAAATCTTGATCTAGTAGGCCATCAACATCTATTTCATTGATCATTCTTTCAGGGGATTTCTCTTACTCTTAATTGGGAGTGGTTCCTCTGCTTCTGCATATTGCTCATATCTCTCTGGCACTGTGGCTTATGGAGTATCAGTTATCTATTGTGGTCCTTAAGGAATTTATTTATCTATCTAAAGCCTATGTTGGAATAAAACTTAAAAAAGAGAGAGAGAGAATTTTAAAAGGAGAAAAAATAGGTTTGGAAACAGTGTATAATCAATAAGAGGAGATCAAAACCAAGAGAAATAAAAACGTAATGAGGTGGATTTTTAAAAATAATAATAATAAAAATATTTTAAAAGAAAATTTTAAAGGGATTAAAACTGGAGACATATATAATTGTTTAAAAAGTAAAATTTTAAAAGGTAATAGAAAGTAGAACAGATTTTTTTAAAAAGATAAAACAAGAGAATTTAAAAGAAGGGAAAAAAAGATTTGAAAACAGTATATAATCAATAATAGAAGAGCAAGTTGATGCAGAATAGCAATCGAGTTAAGACGTCTTTAAAAACCTTAAGAAAAGGAGAAAAAAATAAAAAAAAATTTGAAACCTGTGTATAATCAATAATAGTAGATCAAAACTAAGAGAAATAAAAATGTGAGGTGGATTTTTTAAAATAATAATAAAAATATTTTAAAAGAAAAATTTTAAAGGGATTAAAACTGTAGACATATACAGTTGTTTAAAAAGTAAAATTTTAAAAGTTAATAGAAAATAGAACAGATAAATAAAGATTTTAAAAAAAATGAGATGTGTTCTCCTGGAGACTGTGCACTCTTAATGATTTTATCGAGAAGTCTGTCTTCGCCCTGTTTTGCGAACTCAGCTTGCTGCTTCCAGAGGTCCTCTGTTGGCGCCCCACATCTGTGCTGCTCCCAGTGCCAGTTGGCAGGCAGATCGCGCCCACTCCCAACACTGGGTCAGGTGTTGGGCTCTTTCATCGTGGGCAGCTGGGTCACTCCCCCTCTCCCGGTGCCACCAGCCCTCTCCCAGTGCCAGTTGCTCCACTCCTCTGTGCAGCTGCCCACTCTGCCTCGGGTCCGTGCTCCATAGGTGGGCTCAGGGAAGACCACGGAACAGCCTGCTCCACGCCAAAACTCAGCTCCTTATTTGTCTTGGAGGCGCGAGTTCTCTGAGGTACCAGGGTAGAAAGCTCTTATCTGCCTCAGGCTGTAGACAAATCTCAGTCCTGCCTAGCAGGTTGCGGAGCCCCCAAGAGTGGATTCAGGTCTCAGCCCTGCCCTTGCCCAGGTGCTGCGCACTGGAGGATAGGGCAGCTGTGGCTGCCCCCTGCCTCTCTTCTCCTGAAAGGCACCATTAGCCTCGGGTCTGAGGAGACAAAGGCTACGGCACCCCTCACGCCAGGGCACACCGTCAGTGTTGCTTTGCTTTTTTTCCCCCTTAATTTATGGTGGCCCAGGTTGTTCTACTCTGTATCCCCTCCCAGCCACTGCATGCAGCACCCTGCAGTCCCCTGGGGCTGTGTCAGTGCCGCTGCCCCAGTCCTCTGCCCGGCTTGGGCCACTTTTCCCGTCCCCTAGCTGCTGGCTCGCATCTTGGGCTGGGTGTCACAGGGACCCTTTGTGCATGTTCAACTTGGTTCTGTCAGTCAAGGAGTGCTCCGGGCAGGTCTGAGCCTCGGAGGCTTCCCCTCCGTCCCGCTGGCCTCTCCGTTGGAGAAGGGGAGGTTCAACGAACGAGCACTTGTCCTCCTTTGTGCTCCCTCCCTCCAGGAGCGGTCCTGCACTGTTTTGCTTTTTCTTCTTTCTTTTTTCCTTTTCTTCTACCAGATTCATGGCATCTTTGTCTTTTGAAGAGGGCAGTGTTCTGTTGGAGTTCAGCAGGTGCTCTGGTTGGCTGGGTGGGTCTATGGATGTGAGTTTTGGTGTATTTGTGGGAGAGGATAAGCTACCAGCATCCTTCTACTCTGCCATCTTGGCCCCTTCCAATGAATCCTGAATTTTAAAATGAAGAGTTTTAAAGGCAGTGGCATATGTGGTAGTCATTGGTTCTGTAGAAGTTCAGAATAGGAAAGGAAAAGTAATGGGGTACAGTGATTAGAGAAGGTTATAGAAAACTTTGAATGTGAATTAAGTCTTGAAGAATGAATTGTATTAGAACTGAAGTAGAAAAGATGCAGTTCAGGGAAGACGGCAACTTAGAAGTTAGAAGAAATGTGTGTAAAGTTGGGAATACTTCCATAAACTTGCACATTTTAAGAGAGGGAGAAAATACAATCATTTGTTAGAGTGTGATTAGACTATGAAGAACCCCAAAAACCACATGGATAACTTCAAACATGATAGAAAAAATAAAGGAGACATTGGAGGTTTTTGAGTAGAAAATTCCCTTAGTGAAAGAAGTAGGATAATATGGTATCAGAGTGTCAAAAAGATGAGTAATTACCATTTGAGTAAGCAGCTCTGAAGGTGATATAATTTTGTTTAAAAATTGCCAGATTTGAGTACCTAAAACTACAATGAAGGCAGATGTACCAAAGATTAAAAATACTTCCCCAAACTTCTTTACAGCCATAATGACTGATCAGAATTAGAGGACAGAAACCAAAAACAAACAAACAAAGAAACCGGAACATGGGCATGGCTCTAAAACTGTGAACAAAGATGCCCTGGAAAATGTTGATAGAGACTGGGAAAATATAAGAAGTTACTAGAAGGAACAGAGTGGGGAGATATGTTGGTGAGTTCAAATTTGGAAATAGCAAGTTCACTATGACATTGGAGATTCAAGTAGAAAATGTCATCCATTGGACTGGAATTCAGGAAGAGTGATACAGATATGAAATATAGTAAAGGCATATGGTTCCTGGGATTTATTCAAACCAAGTATTTCAACATATTTCCAGATAGTTCTTAGAACATTCAGAAGAGTATGGAAACCCAGTTAAGTATAATAAAAACCTATGAACATTGTGAAATTGTTTGCATTGTCATATTAAGTAAATCATTTTTTAAATAATAGGTACTTTAAAAAATAACATAAACCCATTTTTCTTCTTTCTCTAATGTCTGTGTATAAACTAACTCACCACCATATATTCCTTCATAGCAAAATTTCTATTCTCAAAGATGACTTCTAGAATGTTTAGTCCTTTATATCTAACTCAAATATCCCAATTAAAAATGTCTCATTGGCACCTCAAACTCAGTATTTCTTGAAGTTTACTCGTTTATATCCTCTTGTTCCTAGCTCCATATTCCTTTTATCATGAATGATACCATCAAATCAGAAATTTGAGAATCTTCTCCAATTCTTCCCTCTTTCTCTCACCTCACATCCAATTCATCATCTAGTCCAACTGACATTATTTATCATACATATGAGCCTATCTTTTATGCTTATTCTGATTTTTTTTAACTGGTCTCACTAATTTCCCATTAGCTCCCCTTAATTCATTTTTCATGTTGCAATGTATGTTGATCTTTATATATCATGAAAGTGAATTACATAATATCCTTCCTGAAAACTCTTCAGTAATTTGCCTTACCCTATCAGGTTGCAATTTCTGGTTACCTTACCTGTATTTGTCTCTAGAGAGTAAAATCACAATACTAGGCCATACCTATCTGTCTTATTTCTAATATTTTCCCAAAACTAAACTTAGACTATAACACATATTTAATACTCAATAAATATATACTAAATAAGTGATTGAAGAAATAATAAATGAAAAATTATTCAAATAAAAATGACTGAGTTAAAAAATAAAATATAAGCTGAAATCAGTGTAACTGTAAGAAAAGTATTAGACACAAAGTCCCAATATATTCTGACTGAACCAATGATATTTGTAATACATGAAGGAAAAGTATCAAACAATCTTCTTAAAAATATATATAATGTTTCCTGTTTATTAAAACCAATTTTTCTTTTGTCTTTTAAAAATCTAAATAGAAAAATTTTATCAAGTAGTTTGGACTGAAAAAATAAAATATTAATGAATCCATTTGGAGAATTGACACAGACAACTGTCATTTCACACTGATTATTTCATTATATTCCTTGGTTGGTATCTCCACAGAAGATTGGCATAAATATTTTTTCTAAAAACCTTCAAATGGAAGGTTTAGGTACATGGAACAGATATAGTGCTTTACACTATATAGAGACTCTTACACTTTTCAAGTTCTTGAACTCACTTTTTACAGTCCCTTAAAATGGTTATATCTGCTCAGGGAAGGTAATGCCGATAATCAAGTTTATTAGATGTCTATATAATTAAAGTTAATAGTCCTTGAGTGAGGTCTTGAGGGCCCTTCAATGAAGAAAGGGCATGAAATTTTAAAGCTTAGACTTCATAAAATTTCTTTTGGTTACTCAGGCAAGTTTTGTAACTTTCTTTTAGTTTTGGGGTAAATTTAAGGGTTCTCTTAATAAAAAAGAATGTCACTGTAAATATATGATACATATCTCATGAAAATTTCCCTTAAAATTCTCAGATTATATCTAATGTGTATAGAAAATATGAAAGACTTTTAATATTTAAATTAATACCTAATACATGAAGAATGTTAAATTGAATATTGAGTAATATTATGAATCCAAATACCTAAAATTTAAAAGTATAGTTTAGGACATGCCTTGAGTATTTAAAATTTTACTAAAATATATTTTAGTCCCATTTTGTAAAGTTAAGAATGAATGAATTCTGACTATTTTATGCTGATTTAAAGTAGGTAGTATTGTCTGAAGTCTGAAAGGGTTATTCCTCCAGCTTCATTCTTTTTCTTCAATAATAGATCTTGTGTGATTCCATATAAATTTTAGGATTATTTGTTCCAGTTCTGTGAAAAATGTTATAGCTAATTTGATAGGGATTGCATTAAATCTGTAGATTGTTTGGGGCAGTATGGCCACTTTAACAATATTGATTCTTCCAACCCAAGAGCATGGGGTATCTTTCCATTTTTTAAGTCATCTTTAATTTCCTTTATCAATGGTTTATAGTTCTCCATATATAAAGCTTTCACCTCATTGATCAGATTTATTCCAAAATATTGTATTGTTTTGGATGCAATTTTAAAAGAGTTTTTTTTTTTTTACTTTCTTTTCCTGTTATTTCATTGTTAGTGTAAAGAAATACAATTGATTTCTGTACGTTAATCTTGTATCCTGTGACCTTGCTGAATTCTTTTATCAGCTCTAGTAGTTTTTGTGTGGAGCTTTTAGAGTTTTCTATATGTAGTATCATGTCATCCTCATATAGTGACAATTTTACTTCTTCTCTTCTAATTTGGATCCCTTTTATCTCTTTTTCTTGCCTGATTGCTGTGACTAGGACTTCCAAGACTATGGTGAATAGAAGTGGTGAGAGTGTGCATCCTTTTCTTGTTCCAGATTTTAGTGGAAAGGCTTTCAGTTTTTCACCATTGAGTATTATGCTGGCTGTGGGTTTGTCATAAATAGCTTTTTTTATGTTGAAATATGTTCCCTCTATATCCACTTCAGTAAGAATTTTTATCATAAATGGGTGTTGAGTTTTATCAAATGCTTTTTCTGCATCTATTGAGGTGATCATGTGATTTTTGTCCTTTCTTTGGTTGATGTGGTGTATCACATTGCTTGATTTGCGTATATTGAATGATCCTTGTGTCTCCGGAATGAATCTAACTTTATCATGGTGTATGATCTTTTTTCATGTGCTGTTGGATTCTGTTTGCTAATATTTTGTTGAGGATTTTTGCATCTATGTTTATCAATGATATTGGCTTGTAATTTTCTTTTTTGGTAGTGTCTCTGTCTGGTTTTGATATGAGACAATACTACGGAACTACAGTAAGCAAAATAGAGCAGTATTGGCATAAAAACAGACATATGGATCAATGGAATAGAATAGAGCACCCAGAATTAAACCCACAAACTTCTGGTCAATTAATCTTTGACAAAGGAGGCAAGAATACACAATGGAGTAAAGACAGTCTCTTCAGCAAATGGCATTGGGAAAACTGGACAGCTGCATGTAAATCAGTGAAGTTAGAATACACCCTCACACCATACACAAAAATAAACTCAAAATAGCTTAAAGACTTAAACATGAGACAAGACACTGTAAGCCTCTTAGAAGAAAACATAGGCAAACACTATCTGACATAAATCTTAGCAATGTTCTCCTAGGGCAGTCTACCCAGGCAATAGAAATAAAAGCAAAAATAAACAAATGGGTCCTAATTAAACTTATAAGCTTTTGTGCAGTAAAGGAAACCATAAGCAAAACAAAAAGACAACTTATGAAATAGGAGAAAATATTTGCGAAAGATGAGACTGACAAGGGCTTAACATCCAGAATATATAAATAGCTCATACAACTTAATAATAAAAAAAAATGAACAACCCAATCCAAAAATGGGCAGAAGACTTAAACAAGCAATTCTCCAATGAAGACATACAAATGGCCTATAAGCACATGAAAAAATGCTCAATATTGTTAATTATCAGAGAAATTCAAATCAAAACTACAATGAGGCTGTCACCTCACATTAGTCAGAATGGCCATCATTAAAAAGTCTGCAAATGATAAATACTGGAGAGGCTGTGGAGAAAAGGGAACCCTTCTACACTGTTGGTGGGAATGTAGTTTGGTGCAGCCATTATTGAAATCAGTATGGAGATTCCTCAAAAGACTGAAAATGGACTTACCATATGATCCAGCAATCCCACTCCTGGGGCTATATCCAGAGGGAACTCTTATTCGAAAATATGCATGCACCCCAATGTTCATAGCAGCACTATATACAATAGCCAAGACATGGAAACAACCTAAATATTCATTGACAGATGACTGGATAAAGAATTTGTGGTCTATTTATACAATGGAATACTACTCAGCCATAAAAAAGAATAAAATAATGCCATTTCAGCAACATAGATGGACCTAGAGATTGTCATTCTAAGTGGAGTAAGCCAGAAAGAGAAAGAAAAATACCATATGATATCACTCATATGTGGAATCTAAAAAAAAGAAAAGAGAGGACACTAATGAACTCATCTATGAAACAGAAACAGACTCGCAGACATAGTAAACAGTCATATGGTTACCAGGGGAAAAGGGGTAGGAAGGGATAAATTTGGGAGTTTGAGATTTGCAAATGTTAGCCACTATATATAAAAATAGATTTAAAAGAACTAAATTTCTTCTGTATAGCACAGGGAACTATATTCAATATCTTGTAATAACCTTTAATGAAAAAGAATATGAAAATGAATATATGTATGTATATGCATGACTGGGACATTGTGCTGTACACCAGAAATTGACACATTGTAACTGACTATACTTCAATTAAAAAAAAAAAAGGTTCAACCTGACCAAAAAAAGAAAAAAAAAAAAGTAGGTAGGATTTCTCATTCAAGTGTTGTTTCTCACTTCACTTGTGATTCACTTGTGAAATTCACTTGTGAAATTTCAAGCCCTATCCTCTGAGTTTTCCAGGAAGCATTAACTTCAGACTTTTCAGCACCACTTCACACACATATCTTCCTCAGGAATGTGGCTAAATAACTATTACTCAATTAAAAAATGTAAAGAAAAATAAATTAATTTTTAAAAAAAAAATGTGGCTAGATTCTGGGAGATGCAGGTAGTACCAATTAATTACTTGAAGGAGTCTAAGTTATTATACTATCAGGATATGTCAATATAACATAGTACTGCCGTACTCCTGGGCCATGTTTGAGCCAGTGAATAATACACACCATACTCTGAAGACCATAGACATCTCTACTTCATTCCTACCCTTGTTATGGGAAATTCTATGAGGCTGTCTATGGTAATATCTGTCTAAATGCATTACATTTGACTACCAGAAAATTCTACATGAGGCAAGAATTACAGGTAATCCTACACCATCTCTAACGCAGCATTCTCTCAGTTTCAGCAAGAGCTTACAAAATCGAAAGTCACAGAAATCAAACTTCTCTGTACTTTTTGCCATACAATATACCTTCCTCTGGGCAAGAACACAGCACCCAGTCCTAATTATCTACCTGTATTGAAATAGGAAAAGGGGGTACCCTAGGTGGGGACTATGGATCATGGATGTCATATATTGAGAGTATGGAGGAGCAGAATGAGTTGATATTCAGAAATGTTTTATCAAAATAAATCTGGGCTTATGTATAGTTTTAGATCAAGCATGTTCTTTCTGATTCAACACAATCCTCCAGACTCCTAATTTCTTAAACATAATTGTCCATCTATTTACTTGTTTGTCCTTGTAGTCCTTGTATTCTTGTAGACATTTGGGTCTGAAATGTTTGTTGTGACCTATCAGTAGAGAAAATAATATGTAAGGAACTCATACACGTAAGAGTTATTATGATCATATGTGGCTTCATCTATTTAGAAGCAGAATCTCTAAATCAGTGATTCTTAGCCATGGAGTTTTACCCCATCATAGCATATGAGAATCTCCAGAATTCATGTTTAGAAAGACATGCAGTAATAAAACATTGCTGGGCTTAATGGGAATACCTCTACCATCACAATATCACATTTTATTTCCTTAAACTTCTCTTTGGAGAATTTCATAGGCTCAAAAAGTAATAGAAATGGTCTCTATGTACCTACCTACCTACCTGCCTACTTACCTACCTACCAACCTATCTGTCTGTCTTTACATGGGAAGCATTAGATGACCTGAGATAATATGTAAGTGTAATAGGTAGAAGGTTACTGAACAACAGCTGTGTACTAAAATGATTCTAGAAGATTAGAGTAGCTGAAATGAGTGGTCTGATTGTGGTGGAAAGAGTGATACTAACAAAAACTTCAGGCCTAAATATAAAAAATCCTGCTTACTCTTACACGTTTTTCTTTTAAATTACTTTCTGAAACTACAGGAAATAACGCCAGCTATGATACCTTACTCATTAGCAATACAGCCAAGTTGGCTTCTGACTGAAACTCAAAAATAAACTTTTCCTAGGCCAACTTCCCTGCACACACATCAAATATTACAGATTAATATTAATGAGGACAAGGGTTCTTTATGTGTTTGTTAATCCAGGGTGCCAAATGTGCCAAGTGTCTAGCACATAGTATGCAATCAATAAATATTTGTTGAATGAATGTATATGTGTATTTTGTTGTGAACATATGGAATACTGTGAAATTGTAGGTAGGAATGCAGTTGTATAAAAAATTGTAGTTACGTTTGTGTGCACATTTGTGCATGTGTGTCTATGAAGGAGCACACAGTTTTTATGTTTTAATTATATAAGTAAACTATGAAAGCATTTTTCTTTTATAAACATTGAAACATTATACGGTATATAAATTTGACTCTCATTCCTTGTGAGTAGTACCCACTGATATCACTTTGGTGTCATTACCTGCAGCCTTTCTACATACATTTAGAAACTTTGATATGTTCAAATACAATATTTATTGTAGATAGCATATCATACATACACTTTTGTAGGAGTTCAAGAAGTATTTGCTTTACATTAAATATAGCATAACATTTTTATTGACCTTCAACTTCCTTTTGCTCCCAACCATCTGTCCTAGAGATCTATCAGTGATGGTACATATATCTACTTTATTTAAAAAAAAATCCCATGGCATGCATATGCCATGTGTCGTCTTTAACTTTGTGTAGTCTTTCACTAACACAGATGCACATTGATGCCATGTCTAATATTATGTCCTTGCAAAAGGTCAGAATAATTATTTAACTTTTACACAACATATGAATAAACTGATCTAGGAAAAGTTCTGAAATTTATTATTCTTACAGTCTGTGCATTTTCATTTTTGATTCTGCAAATTGTCCTCCAAAGAGGTTGCACCACTTTACTTTCCTACTATGTAAAATTAACAGTTTCTTCACTCTTGCTAATTACTATTTTAATCAAAATTTAAATTAAATTTGTGCCAACATAAGAAGTTACCTTATTTCAATTCCTTAATTACCAGTAAGGTTAAACATTTGTTTAAATTATTTAAAATGCATATCAACTATTTTAAATGATCTGTTAATAATCTATGTTCAATATTCTTTTTTTTTCTTGTGGATTTGTAGTTTCTTTTTAATAAAATATTCCTCTAACCATTATATCTGTGTTAGATCTGTTAAAAGCATGTTCACCTAGTCTTTTTCTTTTAAGCTTATTTGTAGTCACTTAGAAGTAATACATTTTAACTTAAAGTTCATAAAAATTTTGTTTGTATCTTTTTTAATCTTATCGAATATGAACTTTCTTATTCTAAAAACATAGTCTCTACATTATTATGTTAGTGTATATGTTATATGTACATAATATCTATAATATGCATACACATATATACACACATAATTGAGGATTAAATCCAAGAGAAATATTTCAATTATTTGTTGTTTTATTATTTTGTCCTGTTTGATGTATTTGATTTGATAATATTGTATTTGTGGTTTTTGCATTTATATTTGTAAGTGCAAAGGACTCTTTGTTTTTTACAACTGTCCTTATCTAATTTGGGTACTGAAAACACAGTAGCCTTGGACAATAAATCACCTTCACTAATTCTTGTAGCAAATTGTATAATATGCAATTGATCTGCCCCGGTGGTTTGGTGAAATTTGACTTTAAAACTGTTCCTCTGTATTTTATTTGTTTAATTTATAAATGTTTGGCTGGGGACAATTTTTAAATATTGATTTAATTTCTTTAAATAATTTTATTCTCTTAAATTTTTATTTATTGTGGTAATTTGAAGACTTATGCAATTTAGTGAGTTTTCATATTTGTTGTTATAAAATGTTCATAGACTTCAATTGTGATTTTTAAATTAATAGTGTATCTACAGTTATATTCCTTTTTAAAAATCTTAATATCCCATACTCTGCTTTGTTGTGAACATTAAACAATATTCCTGAAAGTTTACATTATACAGCTTTTCAAAGAGCCATCTCAGTTTTGTTCATCATAACTATTTTTTTCTATTTTAAAATTTCTGCTAAATATTTTAAATAAAATACATGAATGATAATTGTGCAATATAATTAATATGAAGGTAAATATGTCAATATTGTCATTTGGTCTGATTTTGCTTGCTATAGTAGGTAGTATACTGCTAACTGAATATTTCTAAATTAAAAATATATCATTTTTTTACAATTTTTTCCTTTCTCATTAAATTTGAAATCTTTGAAAGTAGGAATTAAATAAATGCCTAGTGCTTAGCACAGTACCTGAACGTATTAAATTCTCAATATATTTCTTGAATGAAAAGGATGAATAACTTTAGTAAAGAAACTGTATACATTTTACATAAAAAGCCCTTTCTTTGAAGTTTTCAACAAATTGGATTGTATCTCCATCTTATATAGGGTGAGTCATCCAAAATCTTACTTCGAACATCTGTTATCAACAGCTTATATTAGCAGGGTCAATTGTAGCTTTGGATTTTTTTTTACTGATTAAATATCACTATTCATATTTCAGTCCCTCTATTGTCTTTGGCATAAAGCCAATAAAGCAGTGTTATGCAGCTTCTTTTTTGATTTTTTAATCCCCACCACAATAATTCACACAATTCATTTATGTTTGCAGCAGATTTTACTGAAAATTTAGAGGTAATACAAGGCTTTACATGCAGCAACATTAACAGCTTTAAATAAATTAAAAGATAAACAAAGATAGTGAAATCCAACCCATATGACCTCTATTATGCATCCGCCTAAGCAATTCATATATTTTAGCTCATTTGATTCTTACAACAAACCCAGGAGGTAGATATGATTCCTTTTTTTTTTTTTTTTGCATGTAGAAACTGAAGCACACAAAGTTAAGGCAAAGGTCAACAGCTAACAATTGTGGTCCTGGAATATAAAATATGCTTTTCATTAAAAGCTCTTTGAATATGCCCTTTGATTTTATACCACATAGAATTTTTCACTGGTTGACTTTCCTCAAAGTGGCAGCCTCCTGCTATGTTTTGTTACCCACTCTCTGTTACTCTCCAACCACCTGTCTAGTCTTTTCTCTCATCTTTGTACATTTCTGTTGATTAATTAGAGAACTTAGATATCTCTTTTTTTTCCTATCTCCTTCCAAACATCAGAGATTAAGTCTACACTCAACAGTAACTTTAAATTTATTTTCTATACAAAATGGCCCTGCACATGAGGAATTCAAGCATTAGCTGTGAAAATAATAATATTTTTCCTTCACCTACAAGATGTGGATGTAACTCACATTGCTTTATTTGGGATCTGGTTAGATATATTGCTTTACTTTAGCACAATGTAGCTTCCTGAAAAACTTTTTTTTTTCCTTTAACTTCCTAAGAACTTGGGAGATACGGCTGGTTACACAGTAAGTCTGGTCTTTTGTTTCTTAGATGTTCCATACATACATAAAGCACTGAAATTAGTTAAAGTAATATCTGAGTCCTTTCATATTGACATTGCCCTAATGAATATAAGGATTCTTTGCATTTCAGCTGAATAGCCTTACAGTTTTTATCCATAATTCCTAAGACATATATAGTGTTAACAATTTCCAATAAAATGAAGAAAGAAAAATACCTCTAAGTGGAAATAAAGAAATATGAGTTTATGATATTGACACAAATTTGTAGTTTATTGACCTGTATGGAAGAAATTTTTATCTCTGCAAATGGATATATAGTTAGGTTGTATGAAGGATATTAATGAGATTCTACACTGAGGCAAAAAAAAAAAAGGAATGAAGTTTGTTTACAGGATATTTCAGAGTAAATAGCCCCTAAACCATATGTGCTTGCTTCTAGATGCAAAGAAGAAAGTATCTTTATTTGATTAAAAAATGAAAAATCAATGAAGAAACCAAAATGGGTGATCAGAAACCAGACCAGAATATGAAACTGAGCAAAGTCTGGAGTTATACTTAATATTTCACACTGATTTTTTGATGTGCAATCCACATAAATGTTGATATTCTCAAAATGACTGTATGGGAGTGTGACTCCTAATCACCTGAGTGGTATCACTCCCAATTCCCCCAGAAAACTCAAGTTAATAACTTAGTGGGTATTCTTTTTTTTTTTTTGCCCCAGGTTCATTTTATATATATACAGTCATATATATAATGTATGTATATTAATATATACACGTGTATTTATAATACATATATTATATATATGAATAATATAGATCTATGATACAGATAATATGACTATGGAGGTTTTTGTCACAATTTGCTCTTTTCAAAATGGTGTTATTTTGTACACACTTTTCTGCATTTTATATTTCTTTTTTTAATTTTAAATTTTAATCTATTGTTACTGAAGTATAACTGACATCAGATTGTATTAGTTTCAGTTGTATAACATAATGATTTAATATTTGTATATATTGCAAAATTATCTCCACAATAAGTCTGGTTAACATCCATCACCATACATAATTACAATTTTTTTTTACTTTTGATAAAGACTTAAAATTTACTCTCTTGGCAGCTTTCAAATATGAAATGCAATATTATTAACTATAGTCATTATGCTATACATTATATCCCCATGACTTAATAATAACTGGACGTTTGTAGTTTTTGACCTCTTTCACCCATTTCTCCCAACCCTACCTCCTGCCTCTAACAAAACCAGTATCTTTTCTGTATCTTTGTGCTCATTTTTGTTTTGTTTTGTTTTTGCTATTTGTTTTTGTTTTGCCGTTTTTTAATTTCGCATGTGGAGTCGTACGGCATTTGCCTTTCTCTCTGACTTATATCACTTTATATAATGCCCTCAAGATCCAAGGTCCACCCATACTGTCACAAATGGCAAGATTTCATTCTCTTTATGGCTGAATAGTATTCCATTGCAAATATATAATATAACTTCTTTACCCATTCCTCCATTGATGGACAATAAGGTTGCTTCCATATCCTGGCTATCATGAATAATGTTGCAGTGAACATGGGGGTGCATATATCTTTTTAGATAAGTGATTTCATTTTCTTTGGATAAATACCCAGAAGTGAAATTGCTGGATCATATTATAGTTTTAATTTTTTGAGGAACTTCCATACTGTTTTCCATAGTGGCTATACCAAATTACTTTTCCGCCAACAGTGCGCAAGGGTTCCACTTCCTCTACATCCTCACCAACATTTATTTCTTCTTTTTTTGATAATGGCCATTCTAACGGGTATGATGTGAAATTTCGTTGTGGTTTTGATTTGGATTTCCCTGATGATTAGCAAAATTCAGCATCTTTTCATGTACCTGTTGGCCATCTGTATGTCTTTAGAAAAATGTCAGTTCAGTTCCTCTGCCCATTTTTTTCATTGGATTATTTTCTTTGGTTTTTTTTTTTGTTTGTTTGTTTTAGGTTATTGAGTTTTATGAGTTCTTCATATATTTTGCATATTAATCCCTTATTAGATATACAATATGCAAATATTTTCTCCCATTCTGTAGATTGCATTTTAATTTTGTTGATGAACATTTTACTTTCCTTTGTAAGATCTTATGCAATCTGACATATCCCCACCATCAGCCTGCCAACTTGTAGAGTCCTAATTCACTCTTGTTGATAGGTATATAATATTCATGGTGAGCATATAACACAATTTATTTAAACATTTCTCTGTTACTGATCATTAGTTTTATCAAAGTTTTGTTCTTCCATAGTAGATGTCCTTGAACACATAATCTTTTCAACTGGTATATTTATTTCAAAAGGATAGATTTCCAGGAGTAGACTCTTCCTTTGAAGGCATAAGCATTGTTTTTCTTAAAGGATGTTGCAAGAATGCTTTCCTAATAGAATGTAAAAATTTAGTTTCTATCATGTATATATGTATAAGTATACCTTCCCCTCCATAAACAACTGCATATATTTTAAACTTTTTCTGATCTAAAAGGTACAAAGAAACAACTCATTATTTCAATCGCATTTCCCTTAATTCTAGTGAGTTTATTCATCTTTTTATGTAACTTGACCATTTTCTCTTCTGTGATTTGCATGCCTTGCCCAATTTCACATTGGCTTATGTGTCTGTTTATAGATTGTAAATTCTCATTTTTCACTATAAATGTCATACATTTATCTGTCTTTCATTGCACATTTTTCTACAAATCTATCATTTTTGTTGACTTTGTATAGTATATTTTACCACACAGAAGCTTTTCATGTTTACACGGTCAAATATCTTTTTTTTTTAGTGGCTTTTGTATTTTTAGCATTATCTATCTATAGTATGCATCACTGATTTTTCTTTTCTGTTTTAATTCATGTGGAACTGATTTTGTAAATGGTTTAAATAGTGCTCCAATTTTACAGTCTTCTGAATGGATGGCTTATATCATTTTATTTCTAAATAAACTATCATTTTCCCACTGAACTGAAAGATCACATTCCTCATATATTAGAATGTCATTTTGGAGAATCTACTTCTGGATTTTGTAGTCAATTCCACAGGTCACTGGCTTTAGAGCAATGTTCTGATAACTGAAAAGGACACTAACCATTCATCATTCTATTTCTTCACATATTTCTTAACTCTTCACCAGCATTTATCCTTTGACATCACTTTTAAGAAGAATGAATTCTGTTTAAGATAAAGGGTATTTTAATTAGAATTGTTTTAAATGTGTAAAATATATAAAATGTAGTTGAATCACTGTACAATAATATTATTTTCACATCTAAGAAAATGGTAAACATAGTATGCACTATTCACCTATGAAGAATAGTGTTTTACAGGTCCTAGGCTCTGATTAAGTTTAATCTTTAAAGATTATAATTTTTCAACATTATGAAAGCAATGTTTCCCATTTTATTTTTCAGTGTTCAATTTAGTATAAAATTTTTATTTTTATTTTCTTCCAGATTTACTGAAATATAATTGACATTTAATATTGTGTAAGTTTAAGTTGTATGAAATGATGATTTGATCACCAAAAAATCTTCGCCACCTCATATAATTTCCATTTTATTTTTGTTATGAGAACATTTAAGATCTACTCTCACAGCAACTTTCAAGTACACAGTATGATATTGTTAGCTATATTCACCATACTTTACATTAGATCCCCAGAACTTACTCATCTTTAACTGGAAGTTTATACCCTCTGACCAACATCTCTCTATTCCTTGCCCCCTCAGCCACTGGCAACCACCATTCTACTCTCTGTTTCCATGAGTTTAATGTTTTCAGATTCTATATATAAGTGAGATCATTCCATATTTGGCCTTCTCTGTCAGATTTATTTCACATAGTATAAGATCCTTAAGGTCCATCTCTATCCATGTTATCACAAATTGCAAATGCTGGGATTTCCATCTTTCTCAGACCAAAGACCAAACAAAATTTATATATTATGTATATGTATGTATAATATATATAGCTTAAATGTATCACATTGTATTTGTCCATTCATCTGTAGATGGACACTTAGGTTGTTTCCATATTTTGACTATTGTGAATGATGCTGCAACTAGCATGGGAGTACAAATATCTCTTCAATGTCCTGTTTTCATTTCCTTTGGATATATACCAAAGGATTGCTGGATCATATGATAATTCTGTTTTTAATTTTTTGAGGAATTTCCATACTGTTTTACATAGTGGCTGCACAGATTTTTATTCCCATCAACAGTACACAATGTTCCCTTTTCTCCACACTCTCATCAGCGTTTGTTATCTCTTGTCTTTTTGATAATAGGCATTCTAACAGGTGTAATGTGATAGCTCATTGTGGTTTTGATTTGCTTTTCCCTGATGATTTGTAATGTTCAGCATCATTTTATGTACCTGTTGGCCATCTGCATGTCTTCTTTGGGGAAAATATCTATTCATGTCTTTTGTCCATTTTAAAATCAGAGTGTTTATTTTGCTATTAGTTGTATGAGTTTCTTGTATATTTTTGAAGATAACACCTTATCAGACAGATGATTTGCCAATATTTTCTCCCATTCCATTGGTTGTCTTTTCAGTTTGTTGATTGTTTCCTTTACTGTTGCAGAAGCTTTTTAGCCTGATAGAGCCCCACTTGTTTATTTTTTATTTTGTTGCTTGTATTTTTGGGGTCATATACAAAAAAATTGTTGCCAAGACCTACGTAAAGAGGTTTTTCCCAGTATTTTCTCTAGGAATTTTGTGGTTTCATGTCTTATGTTTAAATTTTTAATACACTGCAAGTTCATTCTTGTGAGTAGTATAATATAGAATTCCAATTTTATTATTTTGTATATGAAAATCCAGTTTTCCCAATACCATTCATTGAAGAGACTATCCTTTCCCCATTGAGAATTCTTGGCTTTCTTGTCAAATATTAGTTGACTGTATAAACATGAGTTTCAGTCTTGGCTCTCAATTCTGTTCTTTTTGGTCTGTCTGTGTGCCTGTTTTTATGCCAGCACCATATTGCTTTGATTGCTATAGCTTTGTAATATAGTTTGAAATCAGGAATTGTGATGCCTCCAGTTGTATTCTTCTTTCTCACAATTTATTTGGTTATTAAGGGTCTTTTTTGGTGTCATACAAATTTTAGAATTGTTTTTTCTATTTCTGTAACGAATGTCATTGCAAGTTTGATAATGATTGCGTTGAATCATTGGTTTTGGGTAGTATGGACGTTTTAACAATGTTAATTCAACTGATCTATGAACACAGAGTATCTTTCTGTTTATTTGTGTGTTCTTCAGCTTCTTTCATCAATGTCTTATGATTTTCATTGCCTTGGTTAAATTTATTCCTAAGTATTTTATTGTTTTAGATGCTACTGTGAATTAGATTGTTTTCTTTATTTCTCTTTCAGATATTTCATTGTTAGTGTATAAAAATGCAACCAATTTCTGTATGTTGATGTTATATCCTGCAAATTTTTAAAATTTGTTTTTACTTCTAACAGCCGTTTTGTGGAGTATTTAGGATTTTCTCTATATAAGATCATATCATTTGCAAAAAGAGACAATTTTATTTCTTCCTTTATGATTTTTCTTTCATTTGTTTTACTTGCCTAATTACTTTGGCTAGGGCTTCCAGCACCATATTGAACAAAAACGATGAGACTGGTACTAATGTCTTCTTTCTGATCATGAAGCAAAAGATTTTAAACATTCATCATTGACTATGATGTTAGTTGTGGGTTGGTCATATATGGTCTTTATTATGTTGAGGTACTTTTCTTTTATATCCAGTTTGTTGAGAGTTTTCTTTTTATCATGAAAGGAGTTTGAATTTTGTCAAATGCTTTTTCTGCATCTATTGAGATAATCATATGATTTTTGTCTTTCATTCCATTAATGTGGTAAAACACATTTATTGATTTTCATATGTTGAATTATCCTTGCCTCTTGATCATGGTGTATGATGCTTTTAATATGCTATTGAATATGGTTTGCTAAACTTTGTTAAAAATTTTTGCATCTATGTATATACTTTTTAATTTTTTTATTGAAGTGTAGTTGATCTACAATGTTAGTTTCAGGTGTAAGGCAAAATGATTCAGTTATACATATACATACTTTTTTTTTCGGATTCTTTTCCATATATGTTATTGCAAGAAATTGAATAGAACCGTAGGTTGCATCTATATTTATAAAGAATATTGGCCTGCAGTTTTCTTTTCTTGTGCTGTCCTTATCTGGTGTTGGTATCAGGATAATGCTGGCCTCATAAAATCAGTTTGGGAGTTTTCCTTCTTTAATTTTAGAAAACTGTGAGAAGAATTGGTATTAATTCTTATTTAAATTTTTGGTACAATTCATCAGTGAAACCATCTGGAACTGGGCTTTTTTATTAGATAGTTTTTTTATTACTGATTCAATCTTTTTATTCACTAATAGTCTGTTCAGATATTTTATTTCTTCATGATTCAGTCTCAGTAGGTTGTGTACTTCTAGGAATTTATCCATTTCTTATAGTTTATTCAACTTGTTGGCATATAAATTTTCATAGTAGTCTCTTATTTTCTTTTGTATTTCTGTGGTATCAATTTTAATCTCCCCACTTTCTGATTTTATTTACTTGAGTCTTCTCTCTTTTTACCTCAGTATAGCTAAAGCTTTGTCAATTTTGTTTATTATGCATTCAAAAAAATCAGCTCTTAGTTTTGTTGGTTTTTTTTCGTTGTTTCTCTGGTCTCTTTCATTATTTCTTCTCTGATTCCTTTTATGTCCTTCATTTTGCTAACTTTGAGTTTAGTCTGTTCTTTTTTCTAGTTACTTGAGGTTAAAGTTAAGTTGCTTATCTTAGATCTTTCTCTTTTCTTTAATGTAGGCATTAATAACTTTAAATTCCCATGTTAAAGTTACTTTTGTTTTGTCTTATAAGTTTTGGTATGCTGTGTTTTCATTTTTGTTTGTTTCAAGATATATATATATATATATATATATATATATATATATATATATATATATATTTTAACTTCCCTTTTGATTTCTTCTTTGGTCCATTGGCTGTTAAGGAGACAGTTCTAAATTTTTCTATGTTCACTTGTATGCACTTCTTTCTTAAAATTTTCTAATTGAGTCAATCTATTGGGGCTCTTTTTTGAACTAGAATATTTTCTTTTGATTTTCTAGTTTAAAATGGCTATCTAGCTGAATAGCTCACATTTATTAAAAAGCAAAATTTTGTACTTATGTAAGATACTCAACTTGATTATTTAATAAATTTTTTTTTTGAGTGAAGGTAGATTTATTCAGAGAGATACACTGAATGGCAAGAGAAAGGCCACAAGGTGTGGGGGTTGGGTGCTCAGATTAAAAGTAGGTACACTTTCCATAGACAGAATGTGGGCCATCTCCAAAGAGGGGGAGAGAGAGAGAGGCGGCCGATTATTTAATAAATTTCTAAAATGACTTGAATCTATTTGTAGGCACACAATTCTGTTTCTCTGGTTTGTCTCTTCATGCAGCAAAACTATACTATTTTAATTATAGAGATTTTATTATATAATATCTGTCAGGACTAACTCTCCTACATTGTACTTCTTTCAGGAGTTTTTACAGAGATCATGATGAATTTGTAAATTAAATTAAAAGAATTGACACATTTGCATTGTTGAATCTGACTACAAACATACTAAGTTTTATCATTTGTTCAATTTTACATTTTTGTCTTTCTAAAGTATTATAAAAAGTATTCCTTAAAATAGGTTATATACATTCTTAGGTTTACAACTCTCTATCTCAAAAAATATTGCTAGTTTATTTGGGGCACTGATATTGATAATTATTATATTCCATTGGGAATTATAACCTTTAGTATTATAATGATTTATTTGTCATATTTAATATTTCTGTTCCATTTAATGCTCTTTTATCTTGTTTGATATTGTTTTCTCTAGAAGGAGAACCTATAGGAAAGGGTTCCTCTGCAGGGAGTAGGAATGGGCCAGAGTAGCTTTTTCAACTTTCCAGAATTATATTTTCTTCAGGTTGTTACAATGAAGAGGTCAAAACATGAAATCTTTCTGTGACCTTTCCTTTGTCTCACGGCTAAGTCAGATTCATAACTGTGTTTCCCAGCCTCCAGATCTGTGTTTCCTAGAGTCATTCAGGACTTATTTTCCAAACCAATTCTCCCATTTTTGGATGTTTTATTTTACTGTCATAGTTTTTTTCTGGGCTTTTGCTCTCTTTAGCTCCTCATACCTTAAAATCTGAACTTTCTCTCTACTACTTACTGTGTTTTTGCTCTCCTCAACTTGCTTCCTCTTTCAATTTCCCCTCCAAATTAAGCTCAGTCCCCAAGAGAGGTAGTTTGTTTGTTAATTTTTTTTTATATTTCTGAAAAACAGCACTATTTGATCTTCATATGTTAAACAGTTAAGACTTTTTAAATTTATTTTTCCTTACTTGCAACTTAGTGCTCATGAGAAAGCAGCACAGGTTTGTCTGATGCCCTGGATTCACTCAACTAGGTTTCTACTTGAAGTTAATTTTTTCTCCATTTGGGGTTTTATATTATTTTATTTTATTTTATTTTATTTTAGTCTCTTTGGCAGTTTTAGAAGTCCAAGGCGAGAGAGCAAATCAGCTCCTCTTTCATTCCTGCTACTCCTGCTGACAAACTGCTCTTTTCTTCCCCTTTTTTGTGCTGGTCTTGCTGTTGGTGGTTTGGCTGTATACCCCCTTTCTCTCCACATCCTGAGTTCATGGAGATACTTTGTTTCATAATTTTCACTGAAGATATTATTTGTGAAATTTTTCTTCTGCTAGTCAAGTTGAACCCTCGTTTTTAAGGACGAGTTTGGGGGAGATGCCACTGTGATCCTGCCAACCATGATAAAAATGTTTTTTTGTTTTTGAAACTATTTGAGCCTTAGAGTTGCAAAAAATGAGATCATGTTTTCCACACAATAAAGTTTCTGAGTTCTGTTTCATGCAATAATTTGTAAACTACATCTCTCTTCCTCTGTCTTAAGTTGCCCAGTATCATTAGAAGGAGCCATAGTCCTTACATATGACTTTTATATTATTCCAAGTTCAGAGTTTCAGCCCTTAATACTAGTTGTTTACTTACTCTCTTTATCTCTAAACAAGTGGAAGTTCCCTCCAATCCCTGATGGCCTGTTGTCATAACCATACTGGTATCAATTTTCGAATCAGTGAAGTTTCTTCATTTAAAAGCAAATGAAATCAACTCAGTTGCAAGCAAGATTTGGTTTGTTAAAATGATAGTGATAAAGCCAGTTAATTTCTTAAAAGACTAGAAAACCAGGCTTGGAAGCTGTGCCACCAGGAGCTATGCCCAAAATCATGCAGATTTGTTCAGTGAAGATCTTTCTGCCAGTGCACCTGGGGAGAGTTACTATAACTTGCCTTGCTGATATCACTCACATTAGCACTAGAAGCTGCCCCTAGAAACAATGTCACTGGTGCCTCTGAAATTGATTGTATATGGAAGCCCTGCTGCTACCCATTGCCTAAATGGATCTTCATGATCTTTGATTTCAGTTCCTGGGGTGGGCATCTGATTGAGAAGCCTACAATATACACTCATTTTCTACCTGCAAGAATAAAGAAAAAAATTAAATCTTATATTTTCAGCTTCCATAATGGGAGATAATTACTGTCTCTTATTAGGGATTCTCTCAGCAATCACAGTATATTCACTTTTTGAGCAGAGAAGAATTAAGAATGCCACTACACCTACTATAGTAATTTGCCTCCCCATAATCTTATTTGTTAAAAAAAAAATGGACTCTACATGGTCATTATATGTAGGGTGGCCTTGAAAGGAGACCATGTGTGTCTGTATGTGTGTGTGTGTGTGTGTGTGTGTATACATATCTATGTTATTTTATGTGTAAAGAATATTAAAAGCAATATAATAAGATTATAAGTTGACAAATTTTAAATTATTTTGGAATACAAAAAAATCATACCATACTTTTAAAAAAGTTAAATACATAAGATTTTTCTGTAACCTAAATAAAGTTACTCATATTTTAATTTTGCATATAGTTAGCACTACAAATAATTGAAAGGAAACCTCCAAATATAAAATATTATGCCTGTGAAATGCAAAAAAAGTTAGGAGACAGGAAAGTTATAAAATTTAATACCAGCATGCTGTAAACACACTCATTTTAAAGCATAAAGTAGATATTTTCACAGTCAATTTATTCCTAGAAATTTTCTTTTTAAATAGAATAACACATTTTCTATTTTGAAAGGCTTGTTTTTTTAATTAGTGAAATATAATTATATTTCAAAACATGTCATAAATATAATAAACTTGGGCTCAAAATAAAATGGGGCAGCATTTATTGTGTTTGTGAGTTGTTTGGCCAATATTTGATTTCAGTAGCACAATTTTTCCATAAACTATCTTCACTGACATTATGCTTAATTATGTACACCAAGATACAAGATATCACCTTAACAAAAGTCATAGCTGACTCATATTGCCATTGTCCCAATGCCTCATCTTCACTCTCCTGCTAAATCAGTAGATGGAGAAAAGTGCTCATCAGAGCTGCCACTTAGCCCTACAGTAGTGTCATAAAATGCTTATTAGTAAGTGCTATTCCTTCATTCATTTTTTTCATCTTGTTTCTCTAGCGGTAGAGATTATGAAACAAATTGCCCTCAGATAAGAACCAGGTAAAGAGGAATAGAATGGGTCAGTGACTTAAAGAAACTTGCAAAAATCCAATTGTTTTTTATTATATATGAAGAGATAGTTTATTCTCTGTAAACAAAATGAAAACAAATGACAGTTTAGCGTTTATCAGATTTGGTATGCACATGAGTGACCATATGTGTATATAAATAAGATGCCAAATTTCAAATTACATTGTTAGATAATGGTATTTTTAATTCACATTTTAACTCCCAGCCATAAATTGTCTATTTATATTATGCAACTCCCAATAGATCTTGGGAATAGATCACAATAAATCTTAACATATTCAATATGGAGGAAATTTATCTGCAATATGTATTACACTTTATTGTGCTTTGCAGTACATTTCTGACATTGAGGTGGAATCATTATCTGTTCCAGTAATTAAATAAGATATGCAGCCTAAAACTATGATAAAATATATTTATTAATTGTTATTTTATACACATATATTTCCAGTTATAGATGCATCTACTTAAAGTCAAATACATACAAATTTATGAATGAATTTTATGACTTCACAAGTCATTAACCTTTAAATACAACTTATATAAAATGATTTCTATAAGCACTCCTTTAAATTCAAAAATTATTAGTAACTAAATATCAACTTCTTACTTACTAAAATCTAAGAAACTTTCTCATTGTGAGATGATACATATCATCAAAATTGATGCCAAACAGCATTTCAATTGTATGTTTATTATTAAATGATTTCACTTTTTGTAAATTTCATGGTCATTGCTAAATCTTAAAACCAACAGGGCATATCAACTTGTATATTTTAATGTCCTATAATGAAATATGTATCTGAAATATCCCTAAGTATACATATGTAGATACATAAATATGTAATCACATATCATCAGGTCAGGAAATCGGTTCTCTGTCTCCTTAATGGCTATGAGGAAATCTTGGTTCCAGGTCAGTATGAAAAGCAATATTTCACTGTTATGATATAATCAGATGGTTATACTGAATTATGGAAAATATAGACATATGTAATATTTTTTACTTGTAGAAAAAATTCAAAAGCTTCATTTTTCAATAATATTTTACTCATTAGTATTGCTACTGACAGATATGTGAAGGATATTTGAAATCCCCTTTGGCATCTCAATTTTATTCCTTAACATAGGTTAGCATGTTATACTTTACTCCTTTTCAAATGAAAGAATAATAAAGTAAAAATAAACACTTCAGTTATTCTTAGATCTCTATTTCCAGTGAAGCCCTACAAAAAAGTATAATAGAAGGCAGCTGTGGGTTTTTCATTTTTTCTTTATAGTTTTCATTTTTACTGCATGCCATATACAGCTAAAAGATTGCCAGAAAACCATTCTGTCATGATATATGCTCTTTGGGCCCCGGAGACACCTAAACATTTTTATGAAATTAATGCATCAGGCAATAAAAGTATACTAACAGGAACTAAAGGCTGAGCAAGAGCAAATCTAACTTCAGGGCTAGCTTTATGGACGGGCGCTAGAAGGGCTTTACATTTGGTCAGTGCTCTGCTGCTGCCATCTTGAAATTCTTAACTTTTTAACAAGTGGTCACCATGTTCATATTTCACTTACCCACGCAGATTATACATCCAGTCCTGCCAACATCTGTAGAAAGTCAGCAGCCTTTACAGAGAGCCCTTGGTTGGTAGGTTTTTTCTAAGAGCCACTCGATGGGAGTGCCAGTTGTTATGTTCTTAATCTTCATTTTCCCCTTGAGATTTCCTTCATCTCAAAGCCTCTCCTTTAGGTTGGAACATAGGAAAGAAAATACGTTTTAGTTATCTTTATAAACCCAATGCCTACCACATATATATTAAAGATTCATTAAATGCTTGCTTAAGTGAATTTAATTGACTTGCTGTAACATTTAGAGGACATTTATTAGAAATGATAATTGTTCTTCTATAGATTTACTTTTAGCACCTTGAAATTATAATAACAATGTTTATATAAAATATGCACATTTAAATGAATAGATAGCAATTCCACTACCATCAAATTTTTTAAAGAATGTACATGATAAAATATCATTTGTTTTTTGAAAGTATTTGAACTAAATGGAGGCAAAGGAATAAGTAAAATAAAATTTAAAAATGAACGACTATTACTTATCCAATGTGGAGACTAAGAATACATACGCGTACCTACAAAAAATGTAGAACTCAGAATTTGAGGAAATGATGCCTGCTCAAAATTGTTGGATTGTTTCCCATGAGTTTAAACAAGCAGAGCAAATATTCATATTCCTTATGAAAGTCTCATTGCAACTGTCTGCTTTCCTGTACTCCTTGAGTCAAAAATCTTCAAGAGCTTCCTTGAACACATTTCTTCATAAACAAGTACCTTAATAGTCACATAAAAACTAAACAATTTTTGAAGCAACTTTATATTTAATTTTGCTTATCCCTTTGGTTTTTATATATTTCAGAAAAGTTAATCAACTCACTTGAAGACTGACTTATCCAAGCCAACGGAAAATTTTCTTCAAGTGGGCTGATCAATAGTATTTTCTTTTTTTCTTCAGCTAAATTGACATATAACTGACACATGAAATATTTAGGTGTTTAAATTGTACATGTGATGAGTTGATATATGTATATATTGTAGAAGGATTCCTTCCATCTAGGTAATTAACACATCCATCCCCTCACATATTTACCTTTTTTTTGTGAGAACACTCATAACAAATTTCAGTTATACAATACAGTGTTATCGACTACAGTGATCATGTTATACATTAGATCCTAAGATCTTATTGATCTTATACCTGAAATTTTATACCTTTTTACCAATTCCTCCTTATTTCACCTATTCCTTGCCCCTGGCAACCACTTTTCTAGTCTCTGTTTCTATTAGTTTGACCTTTTTTTTTTTTTTTTAAGATTCCACATATGATACTGTACAGTACTTGTCTTTATCTGGCTTATTTCATTTCTTAGCATAATACCATCAAGTTTTACTCATGTTGTTGCACTTGGCAGGAGTTCCTTCTTTCCCATGGCTGAATGATAGTCCATTACATATGTATACCACATACTTATCCATTCACCCATGATAGACCGTTAGATTGTTCCCATATCTTGGCTACTGTGAATAATGCAGCAGTGATCATGGGAATGTAGATATCTTTCTGAGTCCTGATTTCATTACCTTTGGATATATACCCAGAAGCAAAGTTGCTGGATGATATGATAGTTCTATTGTTTAACTTTTTTTGAGGGAACTATACTGTTTTCCATAGTGGCTGTACAAGTTTACATTCCCACCAACAGTATACAAGGGTTCCTATTTTTACACATTCTCTTCAGCATTTGTTATTACTTGTTCTTTTTGGTAATAGCCATTCTAACAGGTATGAAATAACATCTCTTTGTGGTTTTGATTTGCATTTCCATGATGATTAGGGATGGTGAACATTTTTCACATACCTGTTGTCCCTTTGTATGTCTTCTTTGAGAAATTTCTATTCAGGTGTTCTGCCCATTTTTCAATCAGTTTTTTGTTGTTGTTGTTTGGTTTCTTTTTGTTTGTTTGTTTGTTTTTGCTATTGAGTATTGTGAGTTGTTTAAATATTTTGGATATTAACTCCTTATCAGATTTTATCAGAAAATATTTTCTCCCTTTGCAGAGTTTGCCTTTTCATTTTGTCAATGGTTTCCTTTGTTGTGTAGAAGCTTCTGAGTTTGATATAATCATACTTGTTTATTTTTGATATGTTGCCTTTGCTTTTGATGTCAAAAAAAAAAAAAAAAAAAAAAACCATTGCCAAGATCCACATCAAGAAGTTTTTTTCCCAATATTTTTCTCTAGCATTTTTGTTTCAAGTCTAATGCATAAGGCCATTATTTTTTTCTGGCAATTATATTTCATTTAATTCAAAGTGAAAATACTACATATTAATGGGATTTAGAATAAATCTCAGAATAAATGGAACATATCTTCATGGAGCTTCCTAATTATCACTTTTATAGTTGGAGTTTTAATAAAATAAAGAGCAGGAGGAGGAGGAAGAGGAGAGAAGAAAGGAAAAATGAAGAAAGGAAGGAGGAAAGAAAGGGGAAGAAAAGACCAAAATCTCTACCAATTGTTATATACAAGAATCAGAATGTCATTAAAATGTTATTTATCATTTACATGTTAATTTTTAATTTTCACTTACTCTTAAGTGCATTCTTCTAAAACTGGCCATTATTAGCTAAGGTTATAAAATATGCTGCCTGAATGTTTCTTTATGTGAACTGATTTATAGGGAATTATGCTTTTCAGACAAATCATATTCTTTAATCATAACTTGTTGAATTAAAAAAAGTTTCATTATAATCATTAATTTTAATATGAAATACACACACATATATATGAGTTTATGATTTGCATACTTCTATAAAAACCATTCATCTCTAAGAATTTTCACAGATCACTTTGCTTAAATCAGATAGAAGCTTAAACTGATCTTGGACATGACCATGTTTGTCTGAGGAGTCATATAGAACCATTCTAGTTAGGAGCCATTCTAGTTAGTCAAAGTATCCACTTACATCTTCTCTCATCCCAGATGACTCTTTCATCTAAGTTAAGTCACAGGATATTCTCTGGATTCTGGATTTCTAGAGAGACCAGTCTGGTTCTTGTGAAAACAGCTAAATCACTGTTGATAGGCAGTAAATCTTCCTCCATCCATGAAGAAAGAAAGAAAGGTAATGGGAAAGGAAGATGATCATAGATTCACCTTAATCCATACCACCATCATAGAAAAAAAAATGCAGATGAATTCAGAAGAACACAGGTTATACACATGAATTCCTGCACTTCTGAGAACAATTAGCTGCCAAAAGTCTTAGTTTTAAGAGCTCTATATAGAATTTAGACTCCCAAATATATTTATCACTGTAATTCATGAGTGAAATATTAGGGAAACTTAACCTCTTTATCAAACTCCCCTAACACTCAGATTGTTAAACAAACTAGATTGTTATTTCCCTTAATTACAAGAAATGAAACTTTCTAATCTGTGCTACCACTGGAACTCAGTGTGAGTAACTTTCTTATTTATTCTGCCTGAATCACAAAGACACACTACAGAAAAAGCAATTTCTGTGTTTGTGTGTATATATATATATATATATATATACACACACACACATATATATTATATATATATATATATATATACATAAATATATACACACACACACATGCTTTTACTTACATATGTGCATGCATAGTTGGATAGAGATATGCAATTTTGTCGTTTCAGATGAAAGAGTACTCATCCTTTTCCTATCCAAATCCTAGCACAATTTCTCCCTCAACACTGTTAAAAAAAAAAAAAACTCATTGTTGATTAAGTATTTGTATAGCAACTGGAGTATTTTATATATTTACCCTACAGATCAAAAACTTTGATTAGAGATGCACACGTGCCTTCATTCACATCCTACATCTTTTCTTTCCACTTCCGTTCTGACTTTGGTCTTTAATACCTCGTCCTTGGTGGCTTTATTTTTTTAAACTGTCAGAAAAGGAATAGAGATTAGTACATTATTAAAAATACCAATAAAATAATATCAGACAAAAGAACATTCAATGTACTATTAAGAAAAAAACAATAAAGCAACACACACATTCCAACACTTTTATCCAAGAAACTAGACGAATTTTCAAGAATCTTACCACAGGAAATTATAATAATGTCTGGATGGTCAATGGCAGGAATTGCAGCAAAGGAAGGGATTTAAGTCCTATATATGGCTTATAACATGTTCTCCAAAGTTCTATTTACAATCAGTAGCAAAACATGATTATCAATAACATAACCGATAGGGAGCTTTTACTTAGAAATAGGTGTTTGTTTCAGAGGAAGAGGTTGTATTCTGGACGACATTAAAGATAATTAAAATATGACTCCTATATATGCAACTGGATGTTCCCATGTATATTCATGAAGGAATCATACTAATCCAAAAGAACATGTTATTAATACTTGTAAAGATGATCAATTAATTAACAGCTAGACCTATCATCTGAATATTTATTCATTTATATATACCTTTTGATTACAGATTTCTCCCAAAGAAAACTAATTAACTAGCTAAGAATTGAATAAAATAAAATAAAATAAAATTCAATTCTAAGTATTGAATAAAGTTGCAATTTGAAGACAGTGAAAAATATGGGAAAATATACTCCTTGATTGATGAGGTTAAGATATGTTTTAGTCATCTGTCACAGTTGCCTTCTGCCCTTGCCTTTGTGCAAGATTAGACATTTACAACACCTTTATTTTCTCTTCATTTATCCATTTTATATGTGATAGGAGGAAGAGGGCAGATAGAAAATGCAAAAACTTTACCTAAAGTTCACAGTACCTTCAAGGTTCTACATGTACATATATAAATGATCTGAATGGTTTTCTAAGGTATGGAGTAGTGTGCAGTTAATGGAATAGACTTAGGCCATATCAAATTCAAAACAGAATAGAAGGAGCATCTCTCAGTGTCTAGTCTGTAGTTGCACTCTCACATTGGGTCATATATCTTCCCTGAAATAAAGTTCAAAAACAGGTTTGTCCAACCACTCTTTTTATCACAAAGGACTCATACTAGAAAGCCCACTGGACAAATGATAAGTTAAAAATAAAAGATTCAGTTAAATAAGAAACTATTATTGGCACTATTCTTTATCCCCAGTACTACATTTGGAACTGTGGACACCCCTCACACCCGCCCCCCCCAAAAAAAAATTAAAGTCACCATTTCTACATTCAAGAAGCTTAATCTGGATGGGCCAAGTAAAATAAATGTAATAAACTTAAATAAATTAGGGGCTTAACTAATTTAGAAAATAATTTCAGAGAAGTGAATTACTATCAGTACTAAGCACTGAGTTTGTCCTTCATCATTTAAGATAATTTTCTTTTTTGTTTGTTTGTTTGTGGGTTTTTTTCTGGGGGGGAGGTATTATCTATTTATTTATTTTTACTGGAGGTTCTGAGGATTAAACCCAGGACTTTGTGCATACTAAGCACACACTCCACCACTGAGCTCTACCCTCCCCCCGAGGATAATTTTCTTTCTTCATGACAGGACGTCAAATACGTCCAAGAAATATGACGTATGACAAACCTTAGTATGCGGTTTACCTAGGCTACATTTGTGAGGGGGTCTGCTTTTCTTTACATGTTTTAAGCATCCTTGTGCCTTAATAAATATTAATTAATAATGAGGGAGATAAGAAAGCTATTGCTTTCAGTACCCACCTAATAAAATTAATACTAATATTAATTTATTCAACAAATTTCAATTCAGTGCTTACCATAAGCTTATATTAAAGTTGGCACTGGAGAGATAATAATAAATATGACAGGCACAGTCCCTGTTTTATGAGTCACACAGACTAGCTTCTTTTCAAGGACAGTGTTTATAAAAAGGCAATAAGTAGATAAATTTATATATTTATTGAAAATAATCATTTGTGTTTTGGAATTTAACTATGAGGTACCATAAAGATACACCTAAGACTATGGAAATAAAGGGATTAAGACTGCCCTCTGAACTAAATGTTTAATTCAGTATATTCCAGATCAGCAAAATCATCTTAAAAATAATGGCTCCCAAACCTTCAAGATAAACTGTAATTGGATTGAACATATTAATATATCAAGTAAATAATATATTAGAAGGTGATTGTCAGTCTTGGAAGCACGGAAAAGAGAGACAACCGGAAAAGCATTGTCACTCCCTATCCACTCTTCTGACCCAGAAGAGAGTGTGTTCTTAAACAATGAATGCTTTTTCAAAACCAGAGTTAGGCATAAATGGTATTAAAGGCCTGTGACTTAATGCTGCACACATCAAACAAATTTCTGAATGTAATTTGCTTCCTAATAGGATCTGCTTTCAGAAACAGATATGGTTACACTGGTAAAAGTATTATAATCTGTGTGATGGTTTGAATTCTCATTGTAAAATAAGACATTGGCTTTCTGACTTTATACATCAGTCTCTGTGACTTTATTGAATGTGAGGCTAACCCTGAAAGCAACCCATGCTCAATATGCTAAAGCAATCAGGATTCTAAATCTGAAAACCTGAGAGCAGGATAATGACAAATTCATTAAGGTTATACATGTACTCTATCAAAACACATCCATTGACTTTCCTAGGCCACACTCCAATTTAATGGTAAACTGCTGACCATACATGCCATTTTACTCTAGGTTTCTACATTCCCTAATGTTTTAGGTTTCTAGGTAAGAAACAGAACTGTATCTATAAGCATCAGGGAGCTATTTTGTAATGTATACATCTAACTTAAACCCCATGTGTATATCACACATCTTATCTTAGACTGTAGACATTGATAGTTTGACAGTCGCTTTAGCATGGTGGATAATATTTTATAAGCAGCAACGTATTGGTAGAAATGAACATGGGCAGAACATTGTGGGAAAATGATTTCAGAAAAGGGACTTTGAAAACAAATATGCTTGTATAATATTAGTATACCTTAGGATCTAATGAAACAGAATGGTTCTAGTAAACCATATCGAACAGTTGTTTTTAATAACAAATACTTGAGTTAGAAACTAAATGTAGGCTTTTCTCATCCCAGCTGAAGCCTTCTAAAAAGCTTACGTTTTATAAATATATTTCTTATTTAATTCTTTACTTCTAGAACCTCTCATGTGAACTTTGACTATTGCTCTCAAAATTAGGTGGTAGAAAGGAAAGAATACATCTTAAAAATACATATATCAGAAATAATAATAATAAGCCTTCTTTGTGGGGGTCATTTTCTTTTTTAGGTACTTCTTTCAAACATCTGTTTTTCCATTCTTTAAATTTTTTTTTCAAGTAATTTTGATTTACTTTGTCTCCCTCATTTCTTTTCTTCTTCCTGATGACATTCCATCAGTCACATTATTGTGGCAAGAGTTTGTCCTCACAATCTCTAATTGAAAATTCTGGGAGGAAGCTGTTATTGTCATTGTTCATTGTACTGCTGTTTTAGTCACAACTGCACTAGCAGAATGCTCACTGAGCCAGAAATATCAAGCAGCTCTGTCCACAGATCAGCTCCTCCGTCGGGGGAGGGCTGGGGAGAAGGAAGACTAAAAAGGAACAGAAGCTCTAATTAAGTACAGATCCACTGGCTTTCTCCCAGTGATTACCTGGGGGATTTTAGGGGCAGAAGGTTGACGTTATATTCTTGATGTACACTAGTAGAAGTGGCATTACTAGTAGCACTAACAAATTGTGTGTTGATTAAGAGTGCAAAAAATGTTTTCCCATGCATTTTTATCAATGAATATATACAGACCATAAAACTTAGTTAATTTGGTGGGACGTGCTGGAAAGCAAGGATAAGAGGGGAAAAGGACATATCTCTGTGTTCTTAGGTACTCTTTCTGACCATTCAACTATTAGTTATTGAACAGTCTTTCAATGTGTATCCTTAATGGGCATGAAGAATATCGGTTTCAAAAATGCTAAAAAATTGAGTGAGTTGCTGGGTAGAGCCATCATTCCTGCCACGTGATAAGACATTTCTAGAAGAGAGTAAGGGGGTCAGGACAGCCTGCCTGAGGCTGTTCTGGCTTCTTCTACCAAATGAGATGCTGACTAGTATCTCCAGTCTTGTCAGTCAACTAGTCCAAGTTAAAATAAACCCTGAGACATTTATCTTTTATTCAGAATAATTAGCTACTGAGCAGCACAATGAAAATTAATTAGGAAAACACTGTATAAGATAACGCACAATGCTATCACTGAGAACTGCAAAGTCTTCCCAGTAAAGCAGAACCTGTTGCCACATGTTCAGGATAAGCCTGTGTTTGTGCTCTGGAGTTATTTGCCAGAGGCATTACATCAAAATCACTGACTCAGTCCTGGTGATCTCTCATTTCCTGTGAATAATTGTGAATATGTCTTGTAAACAGTCCCCAGGAACTTCACATAAGATACTAGGTTTTTTGTTTGCTGTTTTTAGGTAGTACTTTACTAAAAAAAAAAAAAAAAAAAAAAAAAAGAATTAAATCCACTAATTCCCAATTTAGTGCTTAATGACAATAAATATATAGGAGTTGGGGTTATAATCACTAAAAATGTTACCCTGTCACATTAATTTTTATGAAAAATAAAATAACATTTCTCCATAACCATTTTTATAAAACATCATACCATAAAATTTTCTTTATATATCCCTCACTATTATAATGAAGAGTGCAATGATATATTTGGTTTGTACTTACTCATTTTCAATACCTGAAAATTATCTCTGGAAATCTCAATTAGATCTAAAGCTCTCACCTAATTCTGTTTGAACATAGCTCTGTTTAACAGATTTATTAAGTTTCCAGGATAATTACGGTTCCTAAAATATAACTACACACAGTAAAAGCCGCTGTACATGGAGCAGCAGATCTAAGCCTGACTCCCAGCAGTGTGTCTGAAAGAGCTTCCAATGTTATTTTCCACAATAAGGCCCACTAGTTGGCAGAACCCCTGGAAGCTATGCAAACAGCAACACATCTGTTCCCTAAGAGGCAAAATTCTGCGTCTCAGTTGAGATGTTTATTCCCTTCACCAGCAACATTGAGAAATAGCAAATCCTGGAGCTGTCTAGAAGGAATTTTCCTTGATAAGCCTGCATTTCCTTATAGAAAGAGAGAATTCTGGCAATGCCAAAGACAGTGAATCCCTGTACTTCCATTCATGATACTTAGCGAGTAGCCTCCTTTTCATATTGGCAGAATCAAAGTATATTCAACATTTTGTGTATATGAAGTCTGAAGCCTGAATAAAGCTGAAGTCCTCAGCAGAAAAGGAAAATTTTAACGTCCATTAGTTAGCTTGTTTAAACTATTATTTCCAGAGCTAATTATTTGTTTAACTAAGAGATTAAGTCTTGATTTTTAGTGCTCGTGAGTAAATGAAATGTTTTTGCGTTTCATAAGCATACTTGAATTTCAAGTCTTGTTTTTAGCCAAGGAACAAAGTTCAGCTAAGACTTTCCTGTCATTACACCTCTTCTGAGCTATGACTTAACCTGAAGGAATAAAAAAAAGTTAGCCTTTATAATAAAAATGGAAGCTCCCTTAGAAATTCCATCATTTCATTTTATAAATATCACCTCAATACTCAAACTTTCAAATTTGCATTTACAACCTAAATATACTCCTGAGCTCCAAAACTCCATTTCTAACTGCTTCCTGAATATTTAGATATTTTCCCAACTACTCAAAAGACAACAGTTTAAAATTCAAAATGCTTTGCTTTACATCCCACAATAACTTTTCCCTTCTTCCTTTTGTCTGCATTCCTTCCTGTTGTTGTTTTAAAACAATACATGCTATTTTAACAGCACTGCTACTCATAGTCATCCCCAAAAATCACTGCCTTACATCTCCCCATCTAGTCAATCCTAATCATCTACATTACTACCTGCCTTCTCCAAAGCTTCATTTCTTATCTTCTAAATACACAGAAATATCTTCTATATTGCTTTTCTCAGCCAGTATCTGCCCCTTCAATCAGCTATGAACGACACAGCTAGGTTCCTAAGTCCCTGCTTAAAGTCTCTACTACTTACCACGCAAATCACAGACTTTACCTCTGCCATCAGGGTCAGCCCCTACAAAGGATCAGCACCAGTTGTTGAACAAACATGAATGTGAAGCAATTTATCCCACAACCTAGTAGGTTCCAGGGACTGCACTGTGTGCTGGGACATAATGTGAGCTAAACTGAAGGTACTTTCTCCTGATAAGGACCATACGGTAGTCACCCCTCATCCAAGGGGCTTACCTTCCAAGACCCTTAGTGGAGCCTGAAACCACAAACAGAACTGAACCCTAATATACTATTTTTCC
This sequence comes from Camelus bactrianus, assembly GCF_048773025.1. NCBI lineage: Eukaryota > Metazoa > Chordata > Mammalia > Artiodactyla > Camelidae > Camelus > Camelus bactrianus. The sequence goes on from NC_133539.1 coordinate 44,136,227, forward strand.
TATACATATATACCTAAGATAAAGTTTAATTTATAAATTAGGCACATAAGAGAATATCTGAATTGCCAGCATGACTGCTCTTATGCACTTGGGCCATTACTAAGTAAAGTACGGGTACTGTGAACACGAGCACTGCCATGCAGCCACAGCTGATCTGATTACTGAGCCAGTTACGTAGTGACCTGCAGGCGGGATCTGCTGGACACAAGTTCCATGTTCTGGGTGGGAAAGAGCAGGACTGCAAGATTTCATCATGATACTCAGAACCATGCAATTTAAAACTTTTAAACTGTTTATTTTTGGAAATTTTAATTTTTATATTTTCAGACTGTGGATGACTGCAGATAACTGAAACTTTGGAAAGCAAAACTGTGTATAAAGGCGGACTACTGTATTTTGTTGGAAAGCTAATCTGTGCTAATATTCTTGCTCCCCTCATTCCTAGCTGGGAGTGGAAAGAGTGATTTACCTACTCTGTGCCTCAGTTGCTCACCTATAAAATGGTGACTAAAGTGTAGGGAAGGGAAGTACTTAGCTTATTGGGTTGATGTAGGGGTTAAGTGAAGAAATCTATGCTATGCTGTTGGTTTAGGATATTTATTTTGAGATTCTTCATTGATGGCAAGAACTTCTTTCCAGTCTCTCTAATTAGCAATGTACTGGATTAGGCAATGTATTCAACTGTGACAGCTCATGTCAATTGCTGCCTCAAGGCAAGATTCCCCCTTGTACCTCTAGTTTCACGTTCCATGATTTCTAAATCTTTATTTATCATGAGCTTTACCTTATTATTATAATTAATTTTATTAGTCATTATTATTGTATCATATTTATTAACACTCTTTCCATCATAATCACTATTGTCACTTATTTGATTTGATTATGACCTAGGCCTTACATGTATTTAATCCTCACTAAAAAAGGTATAATATTATTCCCACTTCACAGACAAGAAAACTAAAGTTTGGGGATAAATGGGAAGATATAAAGTAGCTTAACAGTTCATACAGCATCATTTAGCTAGTAAGTTGTGAAGTCAGGATTCAAATCCCCATCTGTTTCACTGCAGAACGCACACTCTTAGCTTCCGTGTTAAGGATCTGTCACAGGCTACTATCCTGTTGTTAGCCTGTCTTAGCCAGGCTAAGTTTGTAAAATCTTAAATGTGCATTAAGACATTTGTTAATGTATTACATTTATCAATATATTTATTAAAAGCATAAATTATGTTTTCATATATCATCTCTGTAATATCTCCTCACCTGGGGCCTTGCATTTGATAAGTGTTGAAATACATATTTATTGCATAAATAAATGTGAGAATGAAGGAATGAAGTTAAGTCTGTAGAACAGAAAAATCTGGGTGATTGTGAAGGGAAAGGGGATTTATCAGGTTTTCTGCGTGCATCATCCTCTCTAAGCAGCATAGTCAAAAGTGAAATGGAGGGAAAAAAGAGCTACAGACCATGATGAAGATGATTAAAGAGAGTACAGAGCAGCTGTCAAAGCAAATATCAAGCAACATTAATAACGTTATAGCTCACCATGAGGCTGTCTCAAATATTTCCAAGAAAATAGGATCCTTGCTGTTGCACAGAGTAAGTGAGACTAATAATCAAGTGCAGATTCAAAGAAATTTTTTTGTCAGATACCTTGAGCTGCAGACATTTTTAGAAAATAAAAAAATAAAAAGACACTTAAACCAACAGAAAAATACATGACTCAGAGGAAAATATTATTGCTTTCCTGGTATTTTACTTTGGGGCAGAGTTGATAAGAACAAGATCTGAGATGTTCACCACCTATTATCTAAGTTGTTTGAATAGTCAGATAATATCCCCCAAATTTCTGATGCTGATCCAAAAATACCATGTTGTGAGACTTGCCAGTGAAAAGCCTCAGCACTCCCAAGAATTCATTTTACATGTATTTCAACCTGTCCAGTGGGTTTGAAAGATGATCTACATGGATAAAAGTGAAAATTTGAGATCAGGTGCTAATTTCTATTCTAAATATGAAATTATTTATTTTAAATAATTTATATTTTTCAAATGTCAAAGACTCTACGTATAAGTTTCTTGTGTATTAGTAACACATTATCTGCATAATTTCTTGACTATAGTGTCTAGTAAATCTATTTATTTGCTCATTTACACAATTTTCACTGTAATAAGCTTTTGTGGATTTTGTGTTGTGACAACTGTGCATCCCTTAGGTGTATAATGTGGGCTGCAAAGGAAGCAGGAGGTTTATCTCTGGTCTCATTTAGCTGACAGTTAGTTTATGGGCATTAGGAATTAAAAAAAAAAAAAAAACTTTTACTTATATACTGATTTGGCAGTGTGAAAAAAAAATATTATCATTGTTCCTCTCAACTTCCACTGCCCAGTTTGATTTTGGATAGAAAAGTTAAGACAATAGTAAATAATAGGGAAAAAACAAAAATAGCTAAGGCAACTTGGAGTAAAATAAAAGGTCCATGGTATAAAGACAACTACAGTGGTACTTGACAGTGGGTCCTGTGATTCTATAAATGGTAGATCACATTGCGGTAGGTGTGCTTTTAATCTTGGACTGAAATAATCTTATTTACCTGGCTATTTCTTACATTTCAGACTTCAACTGAAATGTTGTCCTTTTATGGCTACTGGCCCTAACTAAACTTTGTTAAGGAATCCACTTACAACCATCCAAACAAAGCTACCATCACACAATTAATAATTGATCTCAGTCTTTCCCACTAAAATATTTGTCTCATGAAGCTTCTAACCTTGCCTACTGTGTTCTTCTCTGTAACTTTTAGGCCTTGCACATGGTAAGTACTTAGTAAGTTTTTGTTGAATGAGTAAATGAATGAATGAATGAATTAGCATTCTAGTTATTATTTTCCAAAAGATTATGTCTATAGATAACATGGCTAGGTCTCAGACATTGTGAAACATATACTTACGTGTTAGGACGTGATATTTATTTAAAACAGTTGCATTTCTAAGGGCCCAGATCCCTTGGGACAGATCTGCATCTCTGCATCACTGTGAGGAAGGGCTGTAGTGTTGTTATCTAATCTCTCTACATGGCAAGTTTCTGTATCACTAGCAGAACTGTCATAAACTTGACAGTAACTTGGCCTTAAGTATACCAAGTGGAATCCTTTTGTGAATCCAGCCCATAGGTCTTGCTTTTATAATGCTAAAGTTTACAAAGGGAAAAAAAATCGTAAGTTTATAGAAGGTAGACTAACAGTATGCTCAGAGAGAAAGACCTAGATTAGGTAAGAGAATTCTAGCCCAGAAGTGAACTCTGAATCAAAGTAGAACTGAAATCAGTCATCACTTTAATAACTGATAAAGCAAATTTTACTTTTTATTTCTTAATTTCTGAAAAAAAGGAGTAGTAAAAGACTGATGCTTTTACTCAAAGAGTTTCTGGTTGTTAAGCTTGGTGTTCCAAACATTCTGTAGGAAAATAAAACACTCAAGGTCTTTTGTCTACTAGTTAGGATGAAAAGTTAAAGTAAACTGTAGCTTGATCTCACTTGGCTGATCTTTAAGAAAGTGTATTTAAACTAAATGGTAAACTAAACATCCTAACATAGGTAAAGAATTTTTCTTATCTTCATGACGTTTCTTTCAAATTACATTTTTCTTTTTTGTAAAGAATGTGATAGGAAATAGTTAATTAAATGGTTAGTCAATGATCTAACCTTGGGTTTATAATGAAATGTTAAAATGCTAATCCCTGGATTCCTAATCTTTCTGAAGTCAGAGGCATGCTGGCAACAGGTCTCCTGTTTACTACTTTTTTTAGAACTGTATAATTCAAATATTTGATATGCCCACTATGGTCTCTAAAGCAAGAATGCAGGGAAAATGCTCACTTGGTTAGAGAACAAAGAGATTAAGAAAGTGTCTGGTACTTACTAAAAGTATAAATAAACAAATGAAAATACATTAATTGCTCTTTATATTTTGGGGAGGAAAAGAAATATTTTACATTTTATCAGTTAGTTTCAGAATAAAGTAAACAAAAAGTACCGATCAGAAAGATGTAGTTTACATGCTTAGAATGGTTTATCTATGAATATACTGCTATCTAACTCATACATTTATGGTGTACTTTAGGTAAAATGCATTAATTGCAAGAAATAAACTGATCTGGAAACAGTATCTTATATCTTCGAGCTTCAATAAGATTATCCTAAAAAGAGTGATTTATTCATGGACTTGAAATGTAATGATGTCTTATTTTTTGTCTCCATTAGAGAGAATTATGCCAGTTCAAAATGGCCAGAATACCTTTCTTTAGTTTCAGAATAAAATAAGAATTTGAGGAATATCCAAACTGGTATTGGGAAAAACAAAACAAAACACAAAAACCTTTCCTTTTACAGTATCTCTGATGTAAACCAGAACTTTCTTGCTGTTGACCTTAGTAGTCATAGGTACTGATGTTCGCCTTTCCTTTCTATGTCTTCCTCTTAAAAATAGCAAAAGACACAACATTAAATTCTGTGGCTCATATTTGATTTACCTCTTTCCAGATACAAAAAAATTGGGGGGATTTATTTTGTAAATCAATTAGAGCTGCATGAATATCCTATTCCTTCTGTTCACGTGGAGAGGGATGCCTAAAGCCACCGGATGGGGGGTTATTAGACGTGCTTTTCTAAGGGGGAAATAGTAAGACAAAAATGGCCTGCCTGAAGTTACAGTTTATAGATTGGAAAAAGGCACAGACAATTAAAAGATGGAACTACTTAGGGCAAATTACTTGCAATCAAGCTGCAGCTAAATGAACTTCTTGATGAGGAAGCCAAATTTATGTTGTTTCAAACCAGGGAGAAAATTTAAAGAAGTTGAAAGGTGAGCAAAATGTTAGTACTATTGGACCCAGATAGGTTGATAAGAGAAGTTATGTAGGCAATTAAAACAATGCCTTCTGAAACATACACACACACACTCACACACACAGAAACATACACAAAACACTTCAAAACAGAAAACTGTATGATTACACACATTTTCAGCCTTCATTTCCATTGTATGTAGATGCCCCTTCTCATCACAAAAGCCCTGTGGCTTTAGAAACTCAATCACAGAACATAATCATTTTCTCCCTTAATCTGCAATTTACTATAGACATTTTATTCGAAAATGATGTATTGTTTAAACTGTAAACAACTGTGTTTTCATTTTGTTTCTCCCCTCCCTAAATTATCCTTTGGCAGCTCTTTGAGTCGATTTTGAAAGAATGTATTTGATAATGAATTCAGAACTTACACAAAGCACAAAAGCCATGTGAAAGCTTCAAATGTGAAATACCATATTTCTTTCTTTGTTGCTCTCTCTATATGTTTGCATTCAGGGCTGCATGCATCAGTTTCACTAAAAGCAGGATATTGTTTACATATGTCTGTCTGAATGGAATGACTTTCAGGATTTTATAATTTTGAAAAGGCATCAAGCTAGGCTATCCTTCATCCCACTTCTGTTGCATTGGAATGTTAGGTGTAGCAAGATAGACAAAAGAAATGTGCACTACAGATCCTTACTGGCAGTCAGCGAGTACAAGGAAACGTGGAAAGAAATCATTTTCTGCTGACAGTTACCCTTATCTTGATTTCTTTATTCTTTCATGCATTAAGTTTTGCATGAACAGAATCTGAAAAAAATTAGCCCTTGTCTGAAATAGACAAAAAAAACTTTCTCCTTCAAATGATCCCCTTTAGGAAGTAAGAACTCTCTAGTATTCAAGAATTGAAAATGACAGTAAAGAAAATGTCCATACTTACAGCAACAAATAAGAATGTGATTCTGCTGCTAACGTATTTTTTTTTTAATAGTTAAAATGGAAAATTGTCAGCACTTCCCTGGCCAGGTCTCCCATTGAAAAACAGTGGAAAATACCCAAATGCTCACAGTGGTAGTTAAGAGGTCTTTTCTCCATTCGACGTTGTCCAGCTACATCTCCCATATAACAAAATGTAAAGACGCTGAATAGAAAATACTCTACAGAACACTGAGAGAAAGTTTGGCCTTGAAAATATATTTGTATCTTTTTTGTTTCTTCCAGTGAATTATAAATTTTTAAAGACATTTCAAGCACTTTGGGAAGGTGTCTCATTACATAGAACATTGCCTAAAGGAGCATTTGGCAACTGAAGTCATACCACCTGGAAGTGATGAGATTTCCAAATTCCACGTAAGTCAGCCAGGTAAGGAGGGCTTAAAGGAAATGGGAACATCAATATACAGGATAAAGTTCATTGTTAACTGTCCCAGTAACCGTTAACTAAGCGACCAAAAATGGGCATAAAAGTGATTTTTACATTAATGACATCCTTAGATGCAAACCTAATGAGGCAAGTCTACTTTAAAGAGTAGTGAGAACTACCTGACCAAGTGCCCCTCAAGTCTGAGGCAGGTGAATAGCCAACAGAAGCAAATCTTAGTAAAAATGTAGAAACAAAATTCAACTGACCTGGATTCTCTGCTGCCATCATTATCTAGCTTGAAAACTCGGTGCAGATCGATCAGTCTACCTTCTGAAAGATGCTTCTTCATCTACAAAATGAAAGAATTGAACTAAGTAATCACTGAGGTTCTTAGAACTCCGTGACTTCAAAAATACTTCTATACCCCTATGTTGTTCCAGGCTTCTTAAAAATGTTTTGGTTAGAGGGGGAAAAAACTTCTAGAAAGGGAAATATTTGCTTCTTTATGCCAAACTGGGGACTATAAATACTTTAGGGGTAGTTGGCCCAGTGGACAGTCCCTGGGGTGCTTGGTTAAATGCTACAGTCAGGATAATCTCATAAGCAGTTTGATAAATTACTTCTATCTTCTATTCTTAAAGTCCTTTGGTGTTATGGTAAATTACCTATTTCACCCTGGTTTGTATTATAGTATGTCTAAACATATCTATCAGTGCTGCTATAGCATGCTTTTTTAGGGGAATGACCATGCCTTTTAACTTACATGTCTCGTAATACCTAATAAAACTTCCACCATAATGTCACTGTCCTTATTTCTTACTGCTGTCTTCCGCGGTTCCTGGTGTCCAGTAATGTACACCTCTTTTCACTTCTTTTAGTTTCTCACATTTGTGACTTCTACTCCAGATTATATTATTTGTTCTTCTTTGAATGATTTGCTACCCTTTCAACCTACCCCCTCACCAACATACACATGCTTCACCTTGCAAATTCTTACTCATCCTTTAGAACTCAACTTCCATCTCTTAGTTCATCTTGAACAAAACTTTCTTAATAATTCTCCTTTGTAACAAATAACCCAATTTTAATTATTTAATAGATTATGTATATCACTTACCTACTCCTTTGTAGCCATCTCTCCCAGATTCAATGGCTTCAAAATAAACAGGAACAAAAAAATATATTATTGCTCACATTTTATAGGTTGGTCAGCTGTTTTATCTGCTGATCTACCCCAGGCTCACTCAACTAGACAAACTGACTTTATTCACTTGTCTGGAAGTTGGTGCTGACTGATGGCCTCTCATTCTCCAGTATGGTTTTCTTATATCTCCTGGTTTTCTTAGATCATGAGAGTCTTAGGACAGCATTCTAAGAAAGCAAGAACAGAAACTGTAAGGCATCTCAAGACTGAGGATCCAGAATTCACACACTAAACTTCTGTTTCATTCTGTTAGCCAACAAAGTATGTTACAAAGCCAGCCTAGATTTAAAGGGGTGGAGGGACAGAATTCACCTTTTGTTGGCAGGAGCAGAAATATCACAATGCACAGGGCATGGACTCAAGAAGGCATAAGTCATTGTGGGCCATTTTATAACTCTGCACCACATTATGTAAAATTATTCATTTAATTTCTACATTTCCCAGTAGAATGTCAGTATACGTGGACAGGAACTATGCAATTTTTGAATCTCTGCCATATTGCCAGCATTTAATGTAGTCTTTTGCATGTTCTAGGCATCTGTGCACATTTGTTGAATAAATAATTAAATTAATGAGTTAAAGAATGCATGGACAAATAAATCAAAAAAGTTAGAAACAGATTTCACAAACTTCTGCCTAACAGGATGAAGTTTCATCTATAGAAAAAGATAACTGTTTCTCTCCTTGACCCCACAGAAAACTAGAAACTCCACAACCAGGGGTTATCTGAGTTTACTTAAATTTTGTTGAGTATCCAGTTATCACAGTAGTTTTCTATTGTTGCTGTAACACAGGGCCACAGACTTAACAAATTAATGTTAAGCAACATAAATTTATGAGCTCACAGTTACATCAGTCAGATGTATGGAATAACTCAGCTGGGTTCTCTGCTCAGGTTTTCACAAGGCAAAAATCAAAGTACTATCTGGCTAGGCTCTTATCTGCAGGATCTGGTAGGAATCAACTTCCAGGATCAATGAAGTTGGATAGAATCCAGTTCTTTGTGCTGTAGTACTAAGGTCCTTTTTCCTTGCTGGTTGGTGGCCAGGAGTCATCCTCAGCTCTTCCAGGCTGCCCACATTCCCTCTCACACACCCTCCTCCTTTAAGCCTGTGACATTCACAGAGTACTTCTCATGCTCAAATCTCTTACTTCCTCTTCTGTCCTCAGCTGAGACAGAATGCTTTGCTTTTAAAAATCCAAGTAATTACATTTGGCCTACCTGGATAATCCAGGCTAATCTTCCCATCTTAAAGTCAATTGATTATTAACCTTAATTACATTTGCAAAGTCATTTTCGCCATATATCATAATATATTCACAGGGGTGGCACCACGGCAAAGGTCAGGGGTCCAAAATTCTGTCTATCACAGATACTAACCAGCAATAAACTTTATGAGGCAGGATGATTTGGGAGATGAATTCAGGAAAAGGTAATTTCAGAACTCCAAGTTGGCCATGTCTGCTCTCCTTCCCATAATCCCCTGAGACCAACTACCATTTCATTTGTCCCCTGCAGTCTAACATACTTACTGATTATATGATCTCTGAAAATATTTATCACGCTGAATGAAATTATCCTAGGGAGTTATCTCTGACAAGGATATTTGCATTCTGGAATGCACAGAACAAACTATGATGTGACAAGAAAAAAGCAGATGCAATGTTTATAAAATTTGGATTATAGAGTGTTATGGGCTAACATGTGTCCTTCCAAATTTGTATGTTGAAACCATAAACTTTGGTACCTCAGAATGTCACTATATTTGTAGCAAGAGCCTTTAAAGAGGTGATTCAGTTAAAATGAGGCCTTTAGGGTTAGGCTTTATTCAGTATGACTGCTATCTTTATAAGAAGAAAAAAAATTGAATACACAGAGACACCAGGCATCTGCACACACAGAGGAAAGACCATGTGAAGACACAGTGAAAAGGTGGCTAGGTCTGCGAGCCAAGGAGAGAGGCCTCAAAAGCTACCAAGTCTGCTGATACTTTGTCTTGGTCTTCCAGTTGTCAGAGCTGTGAGAAAATAAATTTTTGTTCAAGCCACCTAGCCTGTGGTATTTTGTTTTGGCAGTCCTAGCAAGCTAACATACAGACAAAGGAACATTAAAAATAAATACCTTATGAATGGTAGTTGTAAAAATGTATCATAAAATTATCTACACTTAGACCTTTGTAAAAAAAAAATTAAAGATTAGGAAGAAAATTCAGGTTGGTTAGTCCTCACTTAATCATTATTTTAACTTTAAGAACAAGGAAAGCTGGATGTTTCAACAGTTATGAACTATAATAATTACAATGGCTGAGAAAAATGAAAAACCAATGTTGTTTGCTTCTTCACATAAAATTGCTCAAACATTTGGGGCTTCTGTTAAAACTATAGAGAAATGCTATTATTGTTAAATTGCATGCGGTTTGCTGCATGTGATTTTAGTTGTCTATGTGTTTAGAGCAATGTACTTTTGAGTAAGCCTCTAATTGGAAATGTGTTTGTGCTTAGGATTCACTCATTCATTCAACTAATATGTATTAAGTACCTGCTATGCACCAGGCACATGTTTGGGCAGTATTATTAAATAATGTAGATTAAGGTCTTGATGCATTCATGTTTAGGAAGATGGAAATCAGCAAACAACATGCACTCTAACAGTGTTAGTAAAGATGTAGATAAAACAATTTAGAGAGAAAATGAGAGTGCTATTTTATATACGGTGGTCAAGGAGGGACTCTGGGTGGGGTTAATACCTGAGCGCAGATTAAATAAAGTAAAAAAGCAAGTCATTCAGTGTTTGGAGAGAAAACTTCCAGGCAAAGGACCAGCAAATACCAGGGCCTTAAGCCAGAAATATTCTGGTCTTGCGTTTAAGAAATAGCAAAAGATAGTGGTTGCTTGAGGAGGTGGGAAGGAAAGTAGTAGAATAAAATTAGAGACATAATTTCAAGGACCATTTCATGTAGGGCCATGCAGGCTGTGGCAGGGGACTTTGGATTTTCTGTTCATTATCACAGAAGACCATTGGAAGTTTACAAGTGGACGAGTTCCACAATCTGACTTCTGTTTTAAAAGGACTTTTCTGGACACTAATAGACAATATATTGGAAAGAAAAAAGATGTTTAGAATAAGTTAGTAACAGTGGTTGGACTTGGGATATACTTTAAGTTAGAGCTATACTTAATGAAATGAACAAGTCTCTTGCATGTGAGAAAAGGTAGAAGTCAAGGCTGATATTAATATATTTGGCCTGAGCAAGTAGGTGACTGTGATGCCATTTCATGAAGCAGGGATCAAAGAAAGAAGATAAATTTAGAGAGAAAAATTAAGAGTTTGGTTTTGGTCATATTAAAGTTTGAGAAGCCTGTGAGACATTTAAGTATTGATGAATCAGCAGTTGGAAATAGAGTCTGGAGGCCCGGGAAATGGTTTGGAGCCAAAGATAGAAACCTGACAGGTTGCTGGTATAGATAAGGTACTTATAGCCATGAGAGGTAAAGTGATCGCCTAGGAGATGAGTAAAGATGAAGAATGAAGGTTAAGGATAAAATCCTCAGGAATACTAAATTTGAAAGATGAGAAGAATGGGAGGAGCCAGAAAAGACAAAGAAAGAGAGATCAAGGATGTAGACAGAATGTTAGAAGAATTTGGAGTCTTGGCAGCTAAGTGAAGAAAAAAACAAAAAACAAAAACAGGAAACATATTTCAAAAAGAGAAAGTGACTGACAAACTGGGTCAAAGGCTATTTAGAGATTGAATAAGCTGAAGACCAAAACTTTTCATAGAGAGTATTTAATGTACTTTCAAATACTTTAAGATAAAAAATTATTTTACTACAGGGGATTAATAGAGCAACATGTTTCTCAGCTGTGTAGTGGCTTTATCAGATGCTCAAGCAATACCCAATAAACTGAAAAATGTATAGGTGCATCTGAGCACTCAAGTCAATTTTGGCCTATAAAAGGCAGAGGACACTGGTCCTGGAAATGCTCAGTGAAGATTCTGTAATTAAGGTACAGTGTTTTCACCAAGTCTTTTCACCCCACAGTTTTATTCTGTGACTGAATTATCTAAGAAAATTATTTTTTCAAGTCAGCAAAAATTTTGTTATTAAATCAGTTAACTAGAATATGTTGAAAGAATGCTTTTAGTTTGCATCATACAGACTTAATTGGGAATTTGAGGAGGAAATCTCAGTTTTTTTGGACTTCTCTCATCGTTTTGGACTTCTGATTTACACAGTCAGAATAATCAACGACTTGGTAAATTTTCAAAGTTTGTCATTTACACTTGCACAGAATGAATACACTTTTCTTTTAATTGCTTGCTGTTTTGTTAGTATTACTGTTAGGTGTCATCTGTACTGAAGTAAGAAAACAGAAAAGACAAATTCAACAACTATGCAGGACTGTAAGTGGAAAGTTTTCTATTAACTTATCAGGTCTATATAATACATATTTAAATTTTTCAAAAAGAAAAGTATTTGGGACATTTGCCTGAATCATAGGATGCTGTGTAAGAGTTGACCAATCCACCAGATAATCTTGTGACAATATCTGCTCTAAGTGTTCCAGTGTACCTACCCAGTCTTCAACATTGTGGAGCCATTTGAGATTCTTGAAAGGCCTAATCCATATAGGTATCAGAACAAACATTTACTTAGTAGAGCGAATATGCCTTTTTATGTAGAGCATTTACAATTATGCTGAATTTTTTATTATAATCCATGTTCTTGTTGGTGGTGGTATTTCTCAAGTGAACAACTTACACATCATTCTGTAACAAAACATATTGTCATCTTCCATTTATTTAAGCCATTCTTGCACCCTCAAGGTTACAGTTTTTACCTAAGCCAAGTGAAGTGGATTTGAGGGAGACCATGAAATTTCTGTGGGCATTATTTTAAAGAGAAGTATTCACAGCTTTCTTCAGTGGTCTCATAAACTTAAAGACCATGGTAACTTTGTCCATGAAAGAAATAAAATGATGTAATACAATGTCATCAAGTCTCTAAAATGTATTCAACAAGAGTGTATGATCATTAAGAGTAGATTGCACGCACCACTGCTCATTCCTAGTATATTTAACTATGATATAATTCAATAGGTATCTCATTCAAACAGAAAAATGGTGTATTTTTTATTTTGAGGGAAAACAAGAATAAGAATTTGAGAAAAGTAATTTTAATATTTAAATACATTTTCTTCTTGATTTGATTCATTGCATATTGATTCTATTTTACAAGAAAACAAACACATATTTTTCTTCCTTAATGGAAGTTATGTAATTCCTGAGAAAGCTGTTATGGATTGAAAATGAAAGAGAAGTGCAAAAACAGAGTGTAAAATATATTTTGAAAAGAAACAGCAGAAGTTGGAAAATTAAAAAAGGGGTTGCTTAAGATATCTTATTGCTAGAAAATACTTCTACAGTAATATAAAAAATATAGCAAAGCAGCCAGTGCATTAGCATTTAGGTAAAAAATGAGAAAATGCATTTTAAAAAGTGGTCTTTCTCAACATGAAGGTGGAAGCTGAATGTTTATATGCATTATGTTCTTACTATTTATTTTATTGTACCTAGCTCTGTAAAGAGAAGGTTGAAGTCACCTTTTTGAGGTTGCTTTCCAACGCATTCATTGATTTCCTAAGTGCAATTTTATAACTTAATTTCACTTACTCCAAGTTGAAATTTTTGGGAAGAAGGGAATAAACCCATTAATTATGTTTAATAAGTTACTTTAGACATGAACAAAGTTTCATAGTCCATAATAATTAAGTGTTGCCAGTAAATGTATTTGTGCTTCAACTATAAGATGTAAATTTACTTCAAGCGCTTCCCTCAACCCCAATGAATTTAGATATTTACAGAATGATCTAAGTTTTATAGCCATTATGTTAAAAGTAGGCTGAGGACTTATTTTATGTCTTCAGAGTGGACACCACATCTCATCACTTTGGAGGTAAGTGCTTTTCTTTAGTCAGAAGAGTCCCTTTGCATTTGATTTGTTTTTAATTTGCCTAAAGCAGATATTTCTGAATTATGAATTAAAACCAACTCTGTTTCAAATCTAATTCAGAACACATTCTAACTTTCTAAACCTAAAATCAACAGAATACATAATTTGGTTATTATTTCTTATAATTTTATTTCATCAAACCAACAGAAGGAGAAGGAAGCTTCTTATCTATCAACAAATAAGGTTTATTACGATGTAATACTATAAAAGTCATGGCAGAAAGTTGTAAAATAAAAGCTATTTTTTCAATCCTAAAATGAAGTTAGAAATGTATGGAGGTTCCATTTTATTTATTTTTAAAAATAAAGTCCAAGTATATTTAATACCTGTCACAACATCATATATATTTTGAATTTTAGAGTATATTTCCAACAATATCAATGACCAAGCTTCTGTTAAAAAGATAGGCTTAGTTTGTGGACTCAAAGCATGGCTGCCATATAGGAGGCTGCCAGTCGGTGGCAATGCAATTTATAAAGACATTAAGAGAATGAAAGTGGTGTGAAGGACATCTCTAAAAGAAATGCAGTTTGTTCTTGGTCAGAGAACTAAGGCAAAATGCAATTTTTTGTTAGAAGGGAAATCTTTTGTTACATTCTAGAACTGTTTTTCCCCTGGAACAGACTAAAATTTGTGAGTAGATGGAGAAAACATTCTGAAAAGTATATGAATTTGCCAACTCAGAAATTTTTAATGAAAACCTTCAATTAAATAAAATAAATTGGCTCAATTTATTTTTCTAATTGAATTGATAAGTCCAGTTAGACTTTACATAGACTCAACCAATGGCTAGCACTGTATCCCTCTTTAAATTATATTTATACTCTCACCTACAAAGAAGTAATCAAATTACTGTAATGGGAACAGAGCACAGGAACCCAGACACAAAGTATCAGAGAAGCCAAAATATGTATTACATGTTCAAGCAAACAAAAAAGAACAATAACAAATGCTCATGAACTGACACATTTCCTGCCCCATCCCCAACACACGCACACATACACAAACGCACACAGAGACAAACTTTGGACTTTCACTATCAAATTTAGTTTTCTAAACTCCAAGCAAATTAGAAAAAAACACAAAAGAAAAATAAAGAAATTATTGAAGATATGTCCACTATTAGCAATATGGTGATGACTAACAGGGAAGAGATTAAAAGACTTTTTAAAAATGCATACACACATAAATACATAAACAAATTGACAATATTCTTGTTAACCTTGGGTAATTAAGTGTGATATAAAATAGTGCTATGTACTTCAGGGATTTCTTTTGATACTATTATATTAAAACTATATTGAAGCATAGCTAATGTCTATAACAATGACAGGGAATACATATAAGCAGTGTAACAGTTTAGAAAAAATATAGAAATTTGTCATGAGTTTGAAAAAAAATTAAAATGATTGAAATAGAATTTTGAAAGCTAATTAGGAAAAGATTAAGTTTTAGTATATAGTTAGCAGAATGCTAAATGCCTTATATAAAAATGTCATCACTGAAACAAGCCCATCCTGTATGTCATTTTTAATCTTCATTTTATGAATGAGAAGTATAGGCTCATAGAATTTAAGAAACATGTCAGTGTTGGTACAGCTATTAAAGTGACAGAATTAGATTTCAAACCCAGACCTGACTCTCATGATGCTGCTTCTACTATGATGACCCATTTTAGGGATTTGAATAATTGACTTATATGGATTGGCACAAACTCTAAAATGAAGCACTAATGTACTTGGTCAGATCAGAGTTTTATTATCAAGTTGACAAAAGCGTATTTAAATATGCAGGAAAAAGATCTATTATTTGTCTAAATGCTACGCTATACTTTGTTCAAAAGTTATGTGGAAGCCATTTGTTCCCATATTAAGTAACCTCAAAATATTTTTGCTCTGAACTCTCTTTTTTTTTTTAATTTAATAATTTTATTTGTTGATTTTTAAATTTCCTGCCAGGTTTTGCATGCTACTTTTTTCTCTTGTTCCACTGTGACTACCTCTATCAAACTCTTGCTTTTCTATCTAAATTCTACCTAGCTTACTATACTGTAAGCAACCAAATGGCCTGTCAAGCTCATTGGAATGTTATGTTTTATGAAAAGATGGAATTTCTGATTAAATATTTATGTGGTTTACTGTAAATGAAGTATACGAATTCTTGTCCCTGGATTTTAAAAAATTTCCTTTTTTCTTTCTTCTGAATTCTTAACTGTTTCAAACACTTGAGTATCCTTCAAAATGAGGATTTCTATGTACTTTTATAATGTAAAATATTTCTAATGTCTTGCAATAATTTCTCAAATGGAATTCACAATTTAAAAACTACTAATATTAGATGCATTTTTACCTCAGCTTTAGGTTTTAGGGTTAAACAGAATTTTAATGGAAACAGTTTGGGGAATCAGTTAAAATTACACAGAATAACCAGTTAAAACACTCCATACTAGTAAATAATTGTGGAAAGTTCTAATATTGATTATTTTATGGGCTCTATACATAGTATTCTGTTTTTCATGTGTAACTGAAGGTACATATAGTATCAACCTTGTAGAAATAGTAAATTAGGAGTAGTATGGGTATTTTTTAAATTTGTGAATTAACAACAATAATTTGTGCATATGTGGTACTTTCCCCAAGTTAATTTGGAAAACATCCTCTCCTAAATCCCTATCAATATCCCTTTTAGGAAGATGACAGATACCATTATATCAATAGGAAACAAGATGAATAGAAGATACAAAAAAAAAAGTAAGAGTTAGAAAAGTTATTTCTAAATTGGTGGTATGCCAATTAAAAATCCAACTAAATACCTACATCACAAATGTTCCATAAGATCATTGGAATAAAATAAACAACTCCTATGGAAACAAGCTATATGTAAACCATGGATACTCAATGCTTACATTGTGTTTTATCCCCTTAAATGTGAAAGCCAACAACTTCCCAACTCTCTTGCTTTGACAGGCTAGTTGTTAATTAAGCAATGCATGCTATTTATGATTTAGTACGTTTGTTTTTGCTAGAATAAATAACCACATTGACTTCTTGCAATAACATAATCTGTCATTTAGAAGTTGTGGTAATGCTTTTAAACATTGTTCCCCAACTCTAGCTCTAAAAATCATTTGCTATTGTTCCTATTGTTTAGTAAATTAGATCAAACTTACAACGTTAAGTCATACTCTTCATTTCTACCACTGTTTTTTCTTACCTTAGAGAACTATAATTTTTCCAAAACAGAATTACTTAGAACAGGCAGGAAACAAGATCTTAGATCCTAGACTCTCTCTCCTTTTGGTATTAGTCCTATGACCTTGGCCGAATCATTTAACCTTTCTGAACCTCACATTTCTAGTCTGGAAAATGAAGGGGTGGGAATAAATTATCTCTAAGGCCTCTCCAGTTCTACATCACTCTGATTCTTTGTATAGGATTTCAAAGTGGGTCACCATTTTTAGAATTCCAGGACTTTCTTTTTTAATTTGCCCTAAGAACAAGAATTGGTAACATGTAGCTTCACAAGAGTAAATCAGTAGACCTTTGTTTGAGTGAACTTCTTGGAATTTTTTTAAAAAATTGTTATTCAAAAAATCTGTCTTTCATCTACAATAGATTCCAAATAGTTAAGGATATGAAATAATTCTCTTTGTACTGCCAATTTTGTTATCAAGAAAAATAATAATAATTTTACAACTTAAATACTCAGATACAGACACATGGTTCGTGTGAATATTGTATCTTCTCATTCTTTACATTTTCTTCCCTCCTATAAGTTTTCTTTCTACTGCTTTGATAGATTATCTACTCCACCCAAGCAAGTAATAAGAATTTTGTTAATCTGCTAAATCCTATAACTCTCACCTCCAATTTTCTATGTGTATGGAAAATAAGAAATTATTTCAAGCTGACATCTCTTTCCTTAAAAAAGCAGTCTACCTAAATAAAAATAGTACCTTCCATTTGTATGCTATGGTCTTTGGAAGGTACATGTTTCATATTTACAAACAGTGATACTTGTCAAGTTAGAGAGACGAACTATTATTGATAATGCTTTGTCTTCTACCTTTCTTGATTATCTATGTTACTTCAACAAAAGATGTATATCACATGTAGTATACCAGGAGAAAGAGTGACCTGTGTGAATCTACATGACCTTGGTTTCCGTACCAGTTCTTAGTGTGTAGTATCTATGTGTACTTGATCTAGTCATTTGAGATTTCATGTGTAAAATGAAGGTCTAACTTATCTTTAAGGTTTTTGCCAGTTCTTATTTTTTCTATATAATGAAAATATTACTCATCCATCCTTCTTATTTGTCACAATCTATATGATAAATCTTCCTGTTGTAACAAAGGTGAAGAGAAAAGGTAAATCACAGAAAGACTCAGAGAGGTGTCATAGTTTTCTCACCTGGTATCTCATTTAGTCCCTTAAATTGGCTCTTTAAGGACAATTTACTCATTTACTTTGGCTTCAAAAACAAGTCCAACCAAAAATGTACACCAGCAAGCTTTTTATCTTAGTTAAATTTGAATAGAAACCATTAAGCATTTAGAAAAACATATTCACTTAGCAATCAGAATAATTGTATTGTATATTAAAAAAACAAACAAACAAAAATTTTAAAAAGCAAAACTGGAGAAAATGATTGAGCAGTTGGACTGTGAAGGTTGCCAGCTTCTGATAGAAAGTATATTCTATAAAGTTTGCACAGGAATCAGCAACTTTAGAGTTCCAGCAAACATGGAAATGTACCCTATAAGACAATGATGTTTAAGAATGAATTCCTCTTTCTGTCCCCAAAGCATTCATGTTAAATTTCACAGGATGTTAAATGCTTTGTAATTAATCTCAGTGTATTTTTAAAATAAACTAGTAGCCTAAACTCAGAGAAGACAACATAAATAAACACAAGGAAAATTGATTAGAATCCAGCACATTCCTTATTCTATTAAACAAGAAGAAAAAAATCTACCATAATAAAAAGAGTCAGAAGAAAGCTTACGTATTGAACCCATGATCATATACCATAGGAGCTAAAACAAGAGAGATAAGAGAGAGAAAACAAGATAAAACAAGAGAGATAAAATGAATCAGCCAGAAGCCATTTTGACATGATTAGTTCCTTCTCTAATTAGAGAAATAAGTAAATGGAAGGGGATGTGTGTATTGGGGTGTGGGGATGGGATAGGAGTGAAGATTTGTGACAACAAGACAACAAAAGAATTTCAGCTTTGAGTTTATATCGAATTGAGATTTTTATATCAGGGTTTTATTTTTTAACCTTATTATTTAAAAATATGGAGTTCTTTCTCTTGTTTGTTTTTACTTATTAGATATCTTAAGTTTGCAGAGCCAAAGCAAATCAGAAGTTTGAGGTAGTGTAATTGGTGAATCAATTAATTTAGCAGTCAACATGTTGGCAATGAGAAATCTATAGATTCAGAGTAGCTGGATTCTTAATTATTAATGACTTAGGAAAATTATTTGGTTTCTTTGACCCTATTCTCCTCATCTGTTCTTTTCAAAGTTCCTGCCTCCACCACAGGTTTGAAAAAAGGCACAAAAATGATAGTTATGTGAAATATATCGTATAACAGAAAGCACTAGATATATACAAAGTAATCGTAGTATCAGAGTGTGCAATGATCTGTTGCAGAATCTGAATTATCCAGATAATGATTATGGAAGACTCACCTGTCATTGGATATGCAGATGTTTAAAATATAGTTAATGATTTGTAAGATGTGGTGCTGATTAAACCTCTAATTAGATGTTTTCTAATTTTAGTCTAATGATGACTCTTCTAGCCCTTAGGTCTTTTTGCTTTCTGTTTTTGGTTTCACCAATTTCAGAACTGACTTAAAATTAACTGCATGAAAATCAGTGAAATCTTTTTAGTTTATGTATCCTTTTAGTTTATGTTCATAGAGTGTTCGATAAATATCTCCTTCATCATTAACAGTTACAGTTAATAAGTATACTTTTGTACATTTGAAGTACAGAAAACACTGAGAAAGGAGGATTTTTTTTTTTACTTTAAATCTAGAAATTACCATTTGCCTTAATCTGGCCTTTTTTAAGTGAAACTAGTGAATTGCCAGATGTCTTACACTGCTTCTTATCATGTCCACAAACAGGAAATGTGTCCCAACTAATTATGTTAGACATTTTTAAATGAAAAAGAAAATAACGCTTTGAGTTTGCCTGGTTCTATTTCTAGAATGACACAGACAACCACTGATGGAGAAATGATTTGGCTTTATAAACTTCTAAAAACACTATTTAAAATGTCAAATTTTCCAAGAGTAATAAGAAAAGCTTACTTAGAGCACACCAAGAACCTGCATGCTCCTGTTCTGTAAGAGCCCAGCTTGATCCTGGTGATAATACCTCTAAAATTTACAAAGTCATTCATCCAAATGTTAAGTGAAGTGGGCAGTATGATATTTTTATTTTGACTGGGTAAATATTTAGTTTTCATACAGGTCTTGATTTGTAATGCAGATCCCAGAGCCATGAAAAAAATAAATCCTAATTATCTAACACAGTTAAATTAATTTCAACTCATATACCTTTTACCTAATTTCTACATCAGGATAGTAGCTTTTAAAAATGTATTTTGCAATATTAATTACAGAAGCAGTAAAAGATGCCACAGCTTTTTCAATGTATATATACTATGCTTACACATTTATATCCATTATGTGTAAAGGTATTTTAAAACTGAACAATGATTTGAGTTCCAAAAAATATAAATTAAGATTATTTATAGGTAGTGAAGGTTTTTTTCCATCTAAATTTAGATAATACATATTTTTATATTTATATTATTGAAAAGTTATTCATAGTCACAATTCTACTATATGCAATGAGAAAAATAAAATAAATGGCAAACCTACTGACCAGTCAAGTGACAGTCTCATTCTAAATGTAGAGATATTTTAAAATTTACCTCCAGTATTAAATGATATTTTTGTGTGTGCAAGGTGTTAGAAATGTAGATGAACTGACATACTTGAAATGAGTTATTCTAGACTTAGTAGATATTATTAATATACCTTGAAAAGGGAAGCCATGTTTATTAAGGAACTACTGGTATGCCTCATTAATCTTACCTCATATCCCCTTAGTAAGTCTTTATATAATACTTCAGGCTTTTATAGGATATAGTCTATGGAAAAAGATAACCACCACTTATTGAAGCTGTCACCACCAATGTCATCAGTATCCCCACAGAGTATCTCTTATTTTGGCTAACTTTTGGCCCCACTTAATAAGAGGGAAGTATTTCCAGATCATTTCCCCCACAAAGAAGAAGATCTCTGCTTTAATGTTAGCATTGCCAGGGCTTCCGTATAATTTCTCTCATGCTGTGATAATTCTTCCTTATTCCTAGTTCAAGGGAGAGACACTATTTGCAAACAAATGCAGGAGAAAGGGACAGCATGATCTGCTCAAGCTGTGGCTTACCAGGGCATTGCTAAGCCCTAATGTAGTGGCCAAGAGTGTAGTTTCTGTGCCATTCTCACAAACTTATTCTTCCACTCCTGTCTATGCAGGAGTAGATATTCTAAGCTGAGAAATGCATCATCTTTGGCTAAGGAAACCATGTATAATCTTCCATAATCATAAGGCCCATAAAAGACATAGAACCTCAAATTCAACAAATAGTTAAAAGGGGAAATGATTATACCAAAGAGAATAAAAAATGAAATTCATGGAATTCACATTATAAAAAAACTGAGAAAATATGATAAAACATGAGAAGAGACTTGTGATTTACAACAAAGCAAAGAAAATATGAAAAAAAAAAAAAACCCTACATCATAAAGATGAGATGAGAGAGTAGCTGAAGTAAAAATTCAGCTCTTTGAGAGGGTCCCTCTGTCTTTTCCTGCCTTTCGTCAGGTATATTCTAATTCTATCAAAAAATCTAAAATCTACTATGTAATAACTTGCAAAGACTGTTTCTATAAACCATATACTGCCTATTAAAACCCAGTATGTTTTGAAGCTGGTTGATAAAATTATGGTCATTCTTTTATGCTATGCTTTTGCTTATTTTCAATAGAAAATGGAAATACCAATAAGGTCACTGACAGATTCCATGAAAATTGTTAAATGTGAGGCAATAGTATGCTGTGATAAGAACACTCAATTTACTAGTTTAGTGAAAGAATCCCCTTCCAAATGGCTGTGATTAAATTACCTGTGTTTTCCAGGGCATAGAAACCTAAAGATAACACAGAACATGAAGTCATTACTTCTCTAGCTCTGTTTGTCTTTCTTCAGGAACTCCAGTCTCCTTCAAATTCTCCTGAAATGTCAGGGAGCTCTCATGATGTCACCTTTCTGCTAAACTATGGCATTGGACATATGCTACTTCCTTGATTTTGGTGTCATGTGATGATATCCCCTTTTGCTACTGTTACTACTAGAGAAAAAACATAGCTGCCAAAACCCATTGAATTAAATTTATGCAAACTCAACTCAAGAAGCTAACTTAAGTAATTTTCCTACATATCATAACCTATGAGCTAGAATAAAGGTATATGGCTAATGGCTGCAATGAGTTTAAGGTTTATCAAAAAAAGCAATCTTAAATAATTTTGTGAGAAGCATTAGGAAAATGCAAGAACAGTACACAAAGAGGATTAACCTAATCTGGGAGGCAGGAGAGGCCTCTCAAAAAGAGAGATTTAACCTAAAATAAGAAGAATAAGTAATCACAGATTTCTATTCCAGATATGAAAAAGGTGAATATTTTTAATGGGTCCCCTTTGAAGTGCAAAAACATCATAGATATGGTATCAAAATAATTGCATTTAGGATATAATTGGGCTTGCAAGAAAGTTAGAAAGAATTTACATTTAGATGATGCCAGAAAACCGTAGTGTTTTCTTAGAGCCAATTACCAACACTTATGCTGAGATGTGAAAACAAAAACCAGTCAAACTTTTAAAATATAAACAAATAGAATTGTCAAGAAGTATATAATTAATGAAATTGCAAACCCCGTGCGTTAAACAGAAGATTAAGCAAATTTGTGTTCTATTATTAAGGAATTATATGTTCCATCTAAAAATAAAAAGTTATTCAAACTGCAGCAGAGAAGGATAAGAATATCAATAAATAAAATGTGTGTTTGTGTGTGTGTACATGTATGTTTTAGGATAAGAAAAAGCATAACATATGTATAATAAGAACCTTATAAGAAGATGACAGAGACAATGGAGAAAAGATACCATTCAAGCTAGTTAAAAACATACCAAAGCCAATGAAGGATATGAAGCCATAGATGCGAAGCAGGTAAATACCAAAAGTGACAATCAGAGGAAACTACTATTACAGAAATAGAGGATACCAAAATCTAAATGGCCTAAGTGTCCAAAATAAGATGTGAGAGAAAGTATAAAGAAATACATTCAAAGTGATAAATGGAAGTCAAGGATAAAGAAAGAACAAGACATGCTCTACAGCTCTCAAGACTTGTTATGAAGTTTGAAGATCTTAGCAACAAACATAAGTATGAAAGAATTATTTGTAAAAATTTATAACAATTCTTAAATTAATGCATAGAATATGAGTAACTCCAAAGAAAACAAAAAAGCCTTTCACAGAAGAAAAATGTGATAGGAAAAGTTGTTCAATTTCATTAGCATGCAGAGACATGTAAATTAACATGTAATGAGATATAATTTTATACCCATCAGATTGGCAAAAATTAAGAAGTCTGCAAATATTAAGTGTTGGTGTGGATGTGGAGAAGGAGAGAGGTTTAGACACAGCTAGTGGGATTTTAATTGGTATAATCACTTTGAAAAACAATTTGGCATCATCTAGTAAGACTGATTATGCCCATATTCTCTTAAGTCAGAAATTCCTCACCTAATACAGTGTAAGGATGAAGTCTCACACGTACATCTGGAAACATAGAAATGAATGTCAAGGCAGCATTATTTTATAATAACAATTATAAACAGGGGAAATTTTAAAAAATATTTATCAACAGGTTAAGGTGAAATCATTTGTTGTGATTTAACTCATAGAATATTATATATCAACAAGCATACATAAATTAAAGGCACGAGTCACAACATGCATAGACCTTAGAAAATAAAGCAAGATGCAGTACAATCTTAGGCATAAACAAAATTAAATAGTATATTTTTTAATTACACCTACACATGTGAAAAACTACTTTAAAAAATCAAGAAACTGTTAAACTCAAATTTCAGAATAGTTATTTATGCTAAGGAAGGAAGTAATGGGATACAGGAATAATATTACACTCTGTGGGTACTATCCAATGTTGGGTGATAGGCTAAGGAATGTGTTTTATTATTATATTTTATTTTTATTTTATTATTCTTCCTTACATATTTCTTTTTCTGGTTCAATTATTGCATAATAAAAATTATTTAGAATTATGCACATAAGAAGAGAAAAGATTTTATAGTAAGCCAAAGAGCATTGTAAAAACTTGATGGCTGGAAATTCAAGGCCAATATGAGGAAATCGTTGATGGTGCCAATGACATTGCTACCTATCAGAGGAAATTCTGCTTCTGAATTCTGCGCAAACCTTTCTAATGTCAAGGGCAAATACATCTGAATGAAAAGCTCTGACCCTTTCCACTGCCACTGCCAATGTTGATCACATGCCTACGGTTGCCGGATAAAATTCAGAATGCCCAGCTCAATTTGAATTTCAGATGAACAACAATTTTATTAGTATAAATATGTTCCAAATATGAGACTTAACTTCTACTAAGAAACAAATGCTGCTTATCTGAAATTCAAATTTAGCAGGACACTCATATTTTTATTTGCTAATTCTAGCAATTCTAGACATGCCCCTTTCTTTCATAGCTAAAGGTACTCTCTCTTATTGCTGAAGAACATCCTACCTGAAGACGACTGATGCTTTACCCTCTCAACATCTACGCTCTTTTAGTCTTTACCATGTTGTCACAGCCTTTTTGTTTTATGATTCAGTCATTAATCAAACAGCACAACCTAGAGAACGACATCGAGCACATTGTACATCACCTGACCCTTCTTCTAACTTCTGTGAACCAAAAGCATGTGGCAGGCTCTTCTCCCAGGGTAAGCGCTTTCCCTGGAAGCTCCTGGAGCGCCCATGTAAACAGAACCACTGAATGACTTGCTATATAGCGTTCTGCCAGACAAACCCACACATGTCTGCATTCTTGAATAAACAAAGCATGAATTCAATGTAAGGCCCAAGTGAAACTGAATATTCAATGAATAATGAGCTGCAATTATCAACAGCAGTTTCAGTGAGCAGGTTCATCTGTAAGACTTTCAAGAAGTTGTTCTTTGACAAGATTTAAATTGCTTTTTTGAGTTTCTAGTCATTTTCTTTAGTTTGTCCTTTATACACAGTGAATTAGATAAACACAACAATAAAATTTGCATCACTTACAGTTAAGAACACTATCTTATTTTAGTGTGATTTTCTCTAGATATAGGTGAAGTTTGCTATCCTATCATTTGCAATTCTTTCCTAAGTATTTTGAAATCAAGATTTAAAAACAACAAACAACATCAAACTCTGCTAAATTGACACCAGGTAATAATCCAGAAAATACTGAATAAAAAGACAAGATATTCTTCAATGGAGTTCTGCTTTCAGCTTTACTATGTCAATTTTGTGATTCTGCACCTATTCAGACTTCAATATACTGATTTCTTAAGTCCTTTACCTATTTTTGTTTATGTATTTCTGCAAATAATCAATACAAATAGGTAAAAATTTATCAAGCCAAATAAAATAGCCCACATGCCTAGATGATGAAAGAGGCATTTTGATGGACCTGAGATTAGAAAATGTAGTCAATTTTTTGTATAGTTTAAAATGCACTTGCAAACCTGTTTATAGTCTTAAGTTTCCATTCTTAAAAATTAGAATATTGAATAATCTCATTAGATGTTATGATTGCTATATCTTTATGGAAAATTTATTGCTATGATTTCAGAAATACATATTTATAACAGGATGACAAATAAATTTTTATTGGACTTGTGAGTTTTGGCTCAGGAAGGAGGGAAAGAAAAAAATCAAAAATATTACGCCTTTCTCATAGAACTTGAAGAACAACTAATCAAGGAGGCTTAACCATGTGTTTGCTTTTATAACCTAGGAAACAGGGGCATAGTGTTACCATATGAACTGCTAAGAAATACAGAATTCACCTACATCAAACCTGAATGGGAATGTTCAGATTCTATGTGCCTGATTTTTCTACCCTGTTCAGAAAGCCTATAAAATGTAATTTGAAAGAATTACTAGACTTGTTGATAAGGGAAATGCATTAGACATACTGGCATTTGACAAGATGCTTTCATGAGATTAAAGCTCAAGTAGGGTTAGATGATACTTCAGTTAGGTGTTTTGCAAACTGATTGAATGGTGGTGTTCAAAGAATACCGGGAAGGGAATGACTGTCGGTCTGTAATAAAATTTTACAGAGTTCTGCCCTTGAATATGTTCTGTTCACTATCAAGAACATAAATGGAGTCTGGCATCAATCAATAAAAGAATGACTGAATATATAATATGATAAAATCAGTTTTTTAAAGTATTTTGGTAACTAATAATTGTGGGCCAAAATTTGCAAGATTAAGTACAATGCATACTCATTTCTAAAAAGTACTGTAGAATAGTACACAGTATATTAAAGTAAAGGAATTCAATATAAGCTTCAATTTCAAAAAAGGCTAATGTAATAATATATTACATAACATTATAATACTGTGATCTCTTGATTGATGGAAGAGATGGACATTCTTCTCTTATTTGCTCAAACACCTTACAGATTGATGTGTTCAGTTTTAGTAGAAACATACAAAATACCTACCTAGGCAACCAGAAATACACTGTAAAGGATTTGACAAAGATTGTAAAATTATACCAAAAAGTCTACCTGAGGAAGAGTCAATTAGAGAAACTCAGAATATCTAGTTAGGATTAAGAATTTTCAAATTGGAGAACAAAAGATAAAACACCTGTTCTCAAATGTTTGAATCACTGTGATACAAAAGAACTAATTTCTTTTTTTTTTTTTTAATTTATGATGTTACTGAGTAGAACTAGAGCCAAAATGTAAATCTGCATTGAGACAAATTTTTACTCAATATTAGGAAAAGAATAAAATCTAATTGGCTAATCTGTATTCAGTTATTCATGTTTAAATAATTATTTGTTTGGGCTATTGTAGAGATTTCAGATATGGAATCATAAAATGAGCTAGATGACACTTAAAATCACTCTGAGGCCTGACTTAATAATGCTGGAGTCATTATTTGACTAGGTTTCAAATTCATCTTTATCTTAATCTTATCTTTCTGCACTATGCTATGAGGATTTTGTATTTTTGAACTTTCACTGTGGCATTATCAATATTCCAAGGAATTTCCAACTCTTCCCATGGATATCAGATCCTTAGCTGCACGTGATTCTGCTCTAATTAGTATGTTGATAAAGGGAAGCATAACTTTTTGTCACCAAAATGGTGTTTTTCTTGAAAGCCACGCCATATGTATGTATCATAAATGATGAGAGAATATCCCAGGAAACAATAGACCAAGACTGAGAACAGAAGACCTGAAGGAAATGGCCATGGAAATGGCTATGAAAGCAAAGTAAAAAGACTACCAATGAAACTGAAAGAGTGGTAAGAGTAAAAAAACACACACAAATTTCATCAACCACAAATGAGTGCCATAAAAGGAAACACTATCAAAGAGGAGGAGGGAATTAACAGTGAAAAAGGAAAAAAGCAATCAAAAGGGAGAAAATATGGCACAAAAGGTAAATGCCGGCCACATCAAGTGACTGGATTGTGTCCAAAAACAACTGGAAATGGGAGAGCAATGAAAGACAATGTGTTACATTGGAATTTGCATTAAAATTAAGCTAGTCACCATAAAAGGAAGAATTTTAACAGGGAAAAGTAGCCCAAACAAAGGAAAGAAACAGACAACAGATGCTCCAAAGACATGTGATACAGATAATGTGTCCAAAAAAAAAAAAAAAAGGCAAGCTGCACAATACATGAAAAGGAAAGGCCAGTGCAAGGCAAACAGGAGGAAATTCAGGGTTGGGTACAAAAAGGGCAATGTGAGAACAGTGATAATAAAAAAAAGGGGAGGAAGATTAAGTTGGAAAGAGATTGAGAGAATTGATGTGTTAGAAAATGTTTATCAAGAATACAAAGAAAAATACCTGAGTGAATGAGTCTCTCTCTTCCTTCTGTATCTCACACACACACACACTTGAACCATTTAACATTCCACTTAAACTGCATTCTGAATTCTGAATTATCACCAGATACCTAGCAAGGGTAGACAAATAAAACCCCCTTCTCACTATAGTCAAATTCTGTTGTGGTACCTTAAACTTGGGGAATGATTCTAACTTCCCAAGCAAGTTTGATGCTATAAATGAATGAAATCTACTTGTCAATTATGAGAATAAGTCTACAATTGCTATTCTGTTTTTGTTAGCATGGGCTTCTACACAAGTATTGAAACACAAAGTGAATGTGTGAGGGAAAAAGGTTTTATGTCTTTATAGTATAGAATTAATCCCTGTTTCTGCTTATAACTCTGTCACAGTGTTCTAGACAGTCTAAATGAACATTTATACTTTAGTCCTTAAGCCCTCTATTAGATAGCATATATGTGTGTGTGTGTATATATATATAAAATCAACAGAATTATAATGTACCATAGTCATGAGCTTAATAGTATTGGTAAGAGGGTGAGGGAAATAGGCGTTTGCACGCTCTGCTGGCAGGAAAATAACTGCTACAAATATTCTGGATGACAATTTAGTAATATGAATTAGAAAATTAGAAAAGCTTAAATTGTTCAACACATCAATCTCCCTTTCAGGAATTTATGCATAAAATAATCAATTAAATGTACAGAGACACGTGCAAGTGATAATCATTATAGGGCAGCTTATATTAACAGTATAATGGAAATAATCTAAATATCAAAGAAAAGGAGATAAGTTTAAAAATCATGATATATTTATAAATGGAATAGTATACAACCTTTCAAAGTGATGGCATTGAAGCAAAGTAATTGCCATGGAGCGATGTCTGTGATAACATATTGGGAGAAAAATGCATCCCATGAAAGAGTTTTATAAAATATTAATTTTTTCTATGTGATTAAAGAGATTACATTTTATATATAAAGGAAATGTCTAGAAGACAATGTAACCATACTAACAGTAAACTTTTAAATATTTCCTGAACTCTTAAAAATGTTTGTCATACTTTTGATTAAAGAAAAAATATTTTTGCCAAATATATTTTATAAAATATGAAAATGTCATCATAGCTTGGTTTGTTTTGACAGAGAAAGTAAATAATTTGAAGAGGGATATGGGATATTTTAGATCAATCCTAAAATGGAAATCTAGGACTAACGTGTTTCTAACTTTATATGAGGGATGCAAGTCGGAGTTAGAGTAGAACAAATTCTGAAAGCAATAATGAGACCATATCCACAGTGGTTACACAAAGCCATGTTTTATAGAAAGTAGCAAGGATGAACAAGGTACACATGGATACTATTTTAACTGTGTTTCAATAAGTACTTAGAAATAAAGCTGGGAAAACTGTGTCAGAACCTATTAGTGGTTTCACCGATGCAAATATTGAAAACTTATTCCAGATGTTAGGACAGGTTAAATATATTATCAGATCTCCTTACCCAAATTGTTGAGATATTTACCTTTGGATTCTAATGTTCATCATCTTAAATTAGCCCATGCTTCATGCTCTAACTCCTATTATCACTATTAACTTTTCAAATTCTAATTCATTTTTAAAATCAAATAATCACAATTATAGCATTTGGTTATAGCATGTACATATGTGTGTGTGTGTGTACATGGATGTAACTTTCATCCAGTGAATTTGTAATCTGTAATTGATCCCTGAGATCATGACTGTCATATTCTTTCTTACTCAAACTTTAGAATAGACTATCTTCACTTAGTTGAAGTTACAGGCAAAGTAAAAGAAATGTCCTCGAATACTTATGAAACATTTATTTTGAATTTGACTAAAATGAACCCTGTTAAATTATCAAATGATTTTCTCCTTTACTGAGAGTGCCCTATAAGTTTGTATTTCAATTTTCAAAAATGGGGACTTTTATCCCAATTATATGAAATGAGGGGCTGATTATTTTTGTGTACACAGTAGCACACAATGGAAGCATTTATGGCTTTCTTGCTTTTTATAAAGTCTCACTTTTCTTATATGTAAAAGTGGGAGAAATACTATATTTCTTTTAAGTGGATAAAATAAATATTGTATGTGTAAGCACCAAGGGTAATTGATCCCAGGTTATATAATCCTTGGAAAATGGGATCTACAGGGGAGTGAAAATATTAGAGACTGAGTAATACATTAGCAGAAGAGTGAAATGTCAGAAGTAGGCACAAAAAGACAAATTATTAAGACAAATGAGATAGATCAGAGGAACAAGAAATAATATGTGTGTAAGAGTTCCTAATTCTAATTGAACAGAATTAAAGAAGACTTTCTGGATTCCATTCATAAGAACTAGGCACCTAAGGCCAAATCCATTCTCAGTTAATATTTTTCCCCTTTGGTCTCTTTAAATAGGACCAACCAGTATAAATGAGTTTTCTTTCTTTGATCATTAGCCTTTGACATTTTCTTTACTTAACATGGAGAATCTATGTGGTTTTAGTCTTCATCTCATCTTGGAGAGGGAGAACACAAACAACATCCTTGATACCAAGATATCAAGTTACACGTAGCTTCTTCAGCTTTCTCAGTGTTGACTTGTGGGACACCGGGCGTATGAGAAACTGAGTGTTCTAGACACGATACAGGTCAAGGCCTCAAGGTCTGAACTGAGGGCTAGGCCATACTCTGTGTGCATATGTGTGTTTATAGGTGTGCATGAGTGTTTGTGTGGGTGTGGTTTTCTGTGATTTGAGTTGCCATGTGTGAAAGAGTTTGTCGCAGGGAAAGAATTGCAATATGCTGACATGATAAATGGCTTTTTCTTCCCTTGTGACATTATTATTCTTATTTAAAATATCCTTTGACTCAGGTTTGAATTGCTCACAGTGTTGCTCCATAATACCAGCATTAATTAATATAAACAAAGTGTCATACAATTCTGCCTCTGTCATCCCTACATCATGCTAGATCCCCACATACCACAGTTGCTAAAAAGAAAGGCCCTGGTATTGCTAGAATGCCATTTAAACTGTATAACTACCCTGAGGGGAGGTATTGTCATCTATGCTTGTCTTTAAGGGAAATGAGGATTAAAGGGATCAAGGTTTTTCCTGAAGTAACACTCATCTGGTAAGTGGCAGAACCAGGATGAGTGATAACAAAAATGGTGGCAGTTTGTGAGTGTTCTCCTTAGCAATGAAGCAAATCAGAATATAGTACCCTGTGTAGCCCTGTAGCCAATGTGAATAGAGAGCCTACGGTCTAGATTCCTTAATTCAAATTAAATCAGAATCATAGAGAATTAGGAATACAGGGTCATTAGGGATCATCAGCTCAAGCCCCCTTTTCTTTTACTGATGAAGCTGCAGTCCAGAGTCTTCAGTCATTCCTTAAGAGGTGGTTCCCATGGCCAGAAAGGGGCACAGTTAAGAGTTTGTCAGACTCTGTGCTTTTAGGTTGCTGTCCACTTCATGATGCCAGTCTGCTTTTCTAAGCCAAGGCAATGTAATTCTTAGTCATCCAGCAGGTGGAGTTAGGTCACTTCATCTTCACAAGTCACAAAGAAAATGCTGAGAGGATACAGATCAAGTGTGTAACAGCCAGCTGGCCTACTCAGCTAGAAATGTCAATGTTTCTATAAGGGGAAAGTTTAAATCATTCTGTTTCTTCTTTCATATATTGATTGGAAATCTATGATAACTTTGACCATTAGCACTACAATATATTTTTTGAAGGCTCTCTAAATCAGTACATACCTGGTTACTCTTCTAGAGAACAGAGAAAGAGGAAGATTTCTTGTCTCTGATAATTCCTGAGTTCTTCCTTCTTTTACTTTTTCTTTCTTTCTTCCCCCCGAGAATCCACTATGTATCCACTTAGAATATAATGTCGCCATAGCCATAGAACTAGGGATATATGAATATAAATGGAATTATACTGATTCATAAGACAGGAGCAAACCCAAACCTAGCATTCATTCTTGTCACCAGTCAATACATATCTTCCACATGGAGCCCAAAGCAGCCTAGAGCTTTGAAAGGCAATCAACACAAATGCCATTGATGAAAGAGGTGTGTGCCAGGGTGGGATCAAGGAATGTACACGAGGTGATGTTGGTGGCTGGGAATGGGGGTCTTTGAAGACAAAGAAGTTGCTTTGTCTTTATTATGGAGTAAATGCCTTGAAGGTTCCTGATAAGAGTCATGGGTCAAATTCTATTAGCAGTTCTTAGATAAAAATATCTCCCAAATTTTTCTTAAAAAGTAAATAACAAAACCCCCTTGGGCTAAAGATTTCTAATGACTGTCTCTGTTCATCTTGAGGCTACTATACAGGATGATGTATAAAATTTACTCATGGGACCTAAGGAGTCATCTGGCACAGGCCTGGAGAGAAAAAAAAAGAAAGAAAAGGGATTTAATTTTAGAAGATGGAAAATCTCTGCCATAATGCCTCTAGCTGCTTTCTTAGCTACTTTCTACATAATAATGGTTTATCCTTTTTTCCCTACTGGGGAGAGGGGAATAAAGTTAATGTATCATCCTCCCATCAGGCACATTAAATCAAATCCTTTCATCCTGAACTTTTATTCCTTGAATATGTTAGATGTAGAATAGAGAGGCAGTGAGGAGGGAGAGAATATGTATGCATTACAAAAAAAAAATGTTTTTTCACATACATATATTTCTGTATATGTAAGATATGTAATGTATGCTTGTCCAAAAATCTTTTTTTCCAGTATCATTCATTCTTCAGTCTAAAGCATTTCATTTACCCAGTGGGGATCCAGATATTCCCCAAGTTGGTTACACTAGGAGTTGGGCTTTTCAACATGATCCTCATGAAGAAACTCAGGGATATGGACAAGCATAGCTGACAGGACCATAACATCATCTGGGAGAAAGCTAAACTGCAGACAGCCTCAGTAATGTGGGCTTTCATCCAGAAAAATCATAGAAGATCTAAAACCTAGAGCCTTTGGCAGGGTGTGGGAGGAGAGGACAAAGTTCAAATACTCATACTTTAAAAGATATAGGAGATGATTTGATTGTGTTCTTTCATTTGTTAATCTTTATACATAGTGTACCTTTATACATAGAAGTTTACTATTGACAGCAATTTAAATAAAGAAAAAAACCAAAAATGAACATAAAGAACAGAAATAGGAGAGGCACTGTGGGTCAATAGTTTAAATAGAATTTAAGCCAGAGTTACCCGTGTATGTTCTTATCAGCAGACTCTTCTGAAACCTCCTGGCACAGATCTTCCCTTCTCTTCCTGCTCCCTTCTATGAGGTAGCTTCTTTTTTTCTTTATTTCTTTTTTTTTTTTTTTTACAACTATTCCCTAGAGCCTTTTCTTTCTTCCATTGCACATTTGATGGTGAGAATTTTTTTTTCAAGAGACTCTCTTGAAGACTTATTTAATTCACCTTCTAGGCACACATAACTCCCACCTTTAGCAGACTTTCATAATACTTTCAGCTGTGGAAAGCCATATTCAATAAACTATACCTAGGAAGTAAATAGATTAACTAAATGTCCTGCAAAGGACGCTAAAGGACATTAAAGGCATTCTTCAGCAACACTAGGATAAATATGAAAAGTGAATCTTTCCATTTCAGGCAAGAGTATGATCTTCATCAAATGAAATTTGGTACATTCTGTATCCAGTGGAAGACTCCAGGATTTAGAACTGCATACTTAGTGTTAGCCTTCATTTAATGAAAATCAGCTCATGTGGAAAGTGGGAAGTAGGCATGGCATTTTACTCAATTTCATCTGTTGTGTTAGAGGGCAGCGTTTTCAGTCACCAGGTGTGGTCTTCTTGGTCTGTTCTTACAAGAGCTTCTGGCTGCCATCCAGGTTACTCATAAGCTGCACCTGTCAGACACCAAAGCCTTCCATCTACCTCTCAGAGAGAAAGGAAGAATGTTTTGATTCTTTGATTCTTTTATGAGTTTCAGTTTAGAATGTTTGTTTTATCCACACAGAGGCCCAGACTTCTTTCAGAGAACAAACTCGTTACCAGTCTTGGAACTCGCAAAACCTGCTGTTGGATCTGGAACACACACAAGCTTACCTATCAGCTTCCATCCCCTCCCTACACCCACCCACTTTCAACCTGTTTCCATCGTATACCCAGCCCTCTCCGAGAGATCTGGCAGAAACTGGCCTTATATATTGCTGTAGTTCAAATGGAGCAGAACAACAGACAGAGAGCCTCTTTTCTCCTCACATAACCATCAGTGAGGAAAATCATTCCCTTAATAGACACACCCCAAAACCATAGGGAAAGAGGGTGGAATAAGGCCAGCAGATTACTGCTCAAGAGCCATACTCCCTATCACACTGAAACTTTCCCTTCTCTTGCTGAGTACCTTCTGTTCTTACTGAAAACTTTTCTTCTGTCGGTTCATTTTCCCAAGGCATTCCAAAGAAGCTGTGATCAGGCATTGAAGAAGAGATGCTATTAAGTGTAAAGAATAAAGGGGACAATTAAAACTGCACTTCTATGAGTAAGAACCCTTAATTCTGCTTTTAATGATGATCTCAAAGAAACCATCCAGAGTTTCACAGAGAACAGATGGCCAACACATTTTGTAGTTTATTTTCCAATCCCAAACTAATCAATAGGAGTGGGATTTATTCTTATAGCCCTTGGACAGAGTTTGTTAGTACCTTCACTTTTCCTTCTGGTGATCCCATCATATAAAAATTCTCTAACTTCTGACAAGTGTTCTGAATTCAACTGGACAGCAGCTTCAGGCAAATTCATCTGTCACAGACACTGAGAGACATTTTGGACCTTGTCTTTGGACCTGCTGTGTTGATGGCACCGTGTCAAGTTTCCTGGCTTTTACCCTCAAGTCTCTACCTTTGGTCATACTCTAACTTGAGTAGGTAGATTATTTAGCAAGATTTAGACTCACCGTTTTCTTGTTTTGAGTCGGACAGGCAACAAGTGATGCAATTATGTACTTAGTAGACAAACTCAGTAATTATAACCAAGCACTCTAAAGATTTATTTAGGTAACACCTTTCATCTAGAGGAGGAAAAGTCCCAAGAATTTTTTAGATGTTGTCAGATCTTGCATTTACATATCATATTAAATGAGTGGAAGGTTGTAATTAGTGTTATTGCTGGTCATGAAATTGATCCATGTCACCTAGTCTCATTTTGAAATCACCCTACACAAATGACCTTTATGTTAGAGATTTAAATACAGTGTATTCTTCGAATTAGAAACAAGGCTTTCATTGAATTCCAGGCACAGAAAGATTTTCTATGCATTGTTTGGGCATTTTTAGTTCATAAAGTCATTTTAGACAATAGCAGGTCTTTTATGAACAGAAATAGTTTTGTAGAAGTAAAGTGACACACATCAGAAAGAAAAGGTAGTGGTCTGTATCTTTGAAAATGTCAAAGAAAATCTAGTTAATTATTTCTTCTGATCAGTTCAAGAGAGGGATGATCACATCAAGGTCATTAAGAAATGCTTTCTAGAAATTAAAATATACCTATTTAAAGAATTATTCTATACTAACTATTAATGACAAAGTTAAACTGAGTGCATTTTTATAATAAAAGTTAATAATCAGGCTGGAGAAACATGGAGGTATGGGAAAGTTGAGGGCTCTGGAGAGAAAAAGTAAGACTGGGAGAGGTGAATGGAGAAAGAAGTTAATAAGAGCATGCACAATAATACCTGTTATATACTCCACCACAGTTATAAAGTTAGAATCAGAAACTTTTTTGTATTTTTAATGCACTTATTTTAAAAGCATGGCTTAATTTTTCCATAGTTCTCTACTTATCAACAAGAAAATAGTACAGTTCTGATCACATGTCATCTGTGTCTATTACTTTACTCTGCTTCAAATAATAAATTAACAACCAAATGATAATTTTATCATGGTTTAAAAATATTGATTATACACAGTATTTTCCTTTTCATAAGCATGAAAAGCTTTCATCTGTTTTTCCAAATGTGTAAATATATAACATCAGATAACAAGGGTCTTTCATGAATTAAAAAAAAAAAAACCGCAGCACAATAGATTATAATTGTAATTGCCTAGTACCACCTCTCTTCTCATATCTGAGCCTATCAGATCGTGCTCATTTGTGTAGCTGAATTTATAATGCATAGCCTCTTCCCATCCAATGCTTTTGTCTGGCTCAGGAAGTCCTTACTTCCCTAGTGGCTCAATAAAATCCTATTTGTCTCATCTAATGAAAGGATGTCAAGCCAAACCCTCAAGCCACAAAAAGAGAAGTTCTTTCTGAACTCTGGATACTTCAGTATAGTAATTCCTTTGGCAAGGACAGAAAAGAAAAAGGAGGCTCTTTTCCCTATTTTTGTTTTTGCTTTGCTGATGATCAGACAGGAAGCTGTGAGCCTAGGAATGCCTTGGTAGACTGGACTGATGAATCTTCACTATTGTCTTTGGTTATAAGAATTTTGAGCTCAGTGTCTATAGAAGCAACATCACCATCATAATATTTTACATGCTAACAGTGCATACATACATAATAAACAATATAATACATGATGATATTTTACATGTTGAAGTTTCTGATTGAATTTACGTAAAAGTGCTAGATGGCAAATTCATCAGCTTATCAATAAACAGTTCATCTCTTATGTCCTAGTAGTTTACTTTAAGACAGAATAACACTATAAACAGAAAGAAAGGCAGGGAAAAGGAAAAGGATATTTCTTCTTTGAACTAATTGTAATCCTCCTGGATTACTTGTCATCTATAAAATATATATAAAAATATATTTATTACTAGTTGGGGCCCTGAGATACATACACTTGACTTTTACGTTCTCTTGTCCCCTCGGAGCCATGGGTTTACTTCACACTAGAAGTCCCTGCTGAGTTTACCACTGGGAATTTTGGCCAAGGTATGCTGCATGATGATACTACCAGTTAGAAGGCCAAATATCAAAAATGACAGAATGCTACCCGTTTCTCTCCAAGAGAGTGAAAAAAAAAAAAGGAAAAGTGCCGACCTGTGATAATCTCTTAATGTCATCTGTTTATTCTCTGTGAATTTCCTTCATTCCAAGTTATAAATCTCTTTAAAGTGGGAAGCACTTTCTGGGAGAGAAGAGAGGGAACAGATATGTTTTTTTGTCCCACACGTGCATTCTTACAAGATAAAACCTGTTGCCTTTTCACAGAAGGGAAGTCCTGGAAACATCTCCTGCCACACAGCCTGGTCACTCCCAGCCCTCTCAGTAGTCTTGTCGCTGCGCTGGACGCCATCAAGCCTGCTCTTCCCTTCTTTCACTACATATACTCATAATGACCATGGCAGTGAGCATTTGGACAAAATAAGAGTCATTAACTTGGCAAGTTAATGGGTTTTTCGATTATTTCAATAAATTAAAAAAAATTATATTAGTATTCCATTAGGTTAGGATTAATACATAAATAGTACTTTGAATTTCGATAGATAGATAGATAGATAGATAGATAGATGATCTTGCATTACGGTACACAATTAACTCAGTCATCAAACTGCTAAATGCTGGAGATACAAGAGTAAACGACAGTGAAGACTGCATCTTTAAGAACTTCAAGTCAACTCAATGAATGATATCTCTGAACGCTTTAGGAAACTGTAATTGTGTCATTGGCAATGCAGATATTTCTTCAAACATTCAGATCATAGGAGAGCAGAAGTCAAATCAAATTTTATGTCAAATTCCTTTGCTTTTAATTTTCTGTAGAAAAAGTCTTTCAGTAAAGCTTTCCTTTGATAATTTGGCAAAGTTCTGGCATCTATAAACATTGAAACAGCAATTCTCTGGCAAAAATGTTGAATCATACAACTGGCTTTGTTTGCTCTCTCTTCATTCAAATCCTCTCTCTCTATCTTTTACTTGTTCCTACTGCTATCTTCTTGAATACCAGATCCCCACTTTGTTTTAAACTTTCATAGTTAGTCCCCTCACCCTCATTTATCCTTTGCAATCCTGTGACAAAAAAACTGTATCTTTGGCCTGTTCTAAGATAAAGTGTAAAAGAAGTAAAAAATTTCTGATTAAATTAATTAATAAGGAAGCTGGAGTCATTTGTCTATTTCCTTACCTGTAGAGAT
Organism: Camelus bactrianus; assembly: GCF_048773025.1. Classification (NCBI taxonomy): domain Eukaryota; kingdom Metazoa; phylum Chordata; class Mammalia; order Artiodactyla; family Camelidae; genus Camelus; species Camelus bactrianus. The sequence goes on from NC_133539.1 coordinate 44,174,042, forward strand.
AATTACAATTAATAAAATAATTTACCTTGGAAAGAGGACTTCTAATATCTCAATTTTGCTCCATCTGCCAAATAAGCTTATTAATTGTCTAATAAAAATTGAAGGAAATAAAGAAGAAATAAGAAGAAGAAAGCATTAGCAACCCATAATTTTTTTTCTTTTGCTATTTCTGTTCTGGTGTTTTAGAATGCTGTATTTATGTATAGGTGAATAGCAAACAGATGAAAGATCATTACATTTGGGTAATTCTATTAATTGGCCACCTTTTGAAAATAGTGCTGGCTGTCCTTCTGGTAAATTCTAGGTTGCTCGCCTGGACTTGGAGAAAAAAGTGACAGAGGAAACTATGAATTTACTCTGAAATTTAAAATCTAATATTCAAAGCAATGTGGTAGCTTGAAACAAGATGAGTGTATTTGATCCTTAACTAGGGAAAGCAGGAAATCAAAAGGTGTGTTAAGTTTACTATGACAGAAGTGACCACAATAATTATCCGTGAGAAAGAGAGCCAGTTAAGCCAAATACAGAAACAAAATTTAGAAGGGAGGGGCTCAGAACTTCAGGAGAATCTATACAAACTAGTTTTTATTTTGTCTCTCTCTTTGTCTAATCTTTGAAACGTTACCTTTCTTAATCTCTAGATTAATCAAGAGGAATCTAAGAATACTAGCTATTCACCATTAAAGTACCTGCTGGTAGTTGTGTTTTGACCATGTATCTTATATCTTAGAGCTGAGTTTTCACTGTTAACCAATTTTGTTAAAACTATGGGCTTTGATGTTAGACAAGCATCTTAGAGACTTACTTCTCCATATACTGTGCAAGCTGGGCAATTTAGTTGACCTTTTGAAATCTTGGTTTCATCCTCTGTGATATAGAAATAGTAACAATAGTACCTTCCTCACAGAACCATTATAAGGAAAATATCTGATAATCACCCATTCTACAGTCAATAAATATTTATTGAATGCCAAAGTTATACAAGGCATTGCACTAAGCACTATGAGTGCAGTGAGCAAAAGAAGATCTTTACCTTTTTAGTATTTACATTTTAGTAGGTGGAAGAGAAAATAAAACAGTAAATATAAAGAGATATGCCAGGAGTGTGAACATCAGAGGTGGTTTATTTTCCTGTCTGCCTTACCCTTAATCTGTTCATGGATACTTATTTACTAATGATTTTTTTCCTTAAGAGTTATGAGATAGAAAAATAAACTGTTTGCTCTTCATTTACTAAATGACTGTAAATTCACGTTTTTCATCAAAATAAAATTCCATTATTTTAATGTTTAAAAAAAATCAAATCATAAGAGACAAAGAGTTGAATGCAAGTAGTGCATTTAGAAGAAGGCACTATCAGGAAATACTCTTAAGCAAGTAGGAAAATGAGACTGCAAAGGAAAATCAGCCAATAAATTTTATGTTGTCAAGTAAGTTATCACCGTGGATAATTAGACCTTAATCCCTCTAGGAAACTGAGTGTCAGTGAGGAACATTACATCTCAAGAGCACTCCCACATAGGGCTCTAGAGAGCTGGAGTATTTTTACCTCAACTCCATCAGTCATGGAGGATGCTGAGGGTGGGGTCGAGGGTGAGTTAATATTACCTGCTATGCCCATGGGTGGTACAAATAGAGAAAGAAAATCAAGAGAAATGGAGGATGCTATACATGTAGAAGGTGCTGTTTTTGGATAAGCAGAGAAGGAAAGGACTATATGGGGAACTGTCATTTGAGCAGTGGCCTGAATAAAGTAAGGAGGTGACTCAGGTAAAGATCTTGGGGGGATCTAAACCAAGAAAACAGAGAATTCTAAGGTCTTGGGGTGAGACCATGTTTTATATATTTGTGACACAGTAATAATGCCAAAGTGGCTAGACCATAGCTATTGGTAAAGAGAAGATTGAGAAGGTAATAGGAAATTGGACAATTGGACACAGAACATTATAGGTCATGATGATGGCTGTAAGATTCATTCTAACTCACAGAAAGTTTCTGAAAGATTTTTAAATAGAGTGATATGATCTGACTAATATATTTTAAAGATCGCTCTGGTTAATAATTTATGAAGGCAGACCATCAGGGAATTAGAATAAAAACATCAAGACCAATTAAAAGATTCTTGTTTATATTAGGACAGGGGCTATTGAACTTTTAAAAATTTGTCTTAAAAATTATTTAAAGTCTCAGAGTGTTTGTGTATGTGGGTTTTATCTTTCTACCATATTAAAAATCCAGACTGAAAAAATTTTTTAACCTTTGTTGAAAAATAAAACCTTTATTAAGATTTAATTCATTTACCACAAAAACATACCCATTTAAAGTATACAGTTAAGTGGTTTTTGAATATTCAGAGTTGTGCGATCATTACACCCAATTTAAAAATATTTTCATCATTCTCAAAATAAACTTGTATCCATTATCAGTCACTCCTCATCCCTCCCACCCAACTGTAGGCAACCATTAACCTACTTTTTATCTTTATAAATCTGATTATTCTGTGTATCTGGATATTTATATAAATTGAATCATATAATGTGTGATCTGTGATTGACTTCTTCCACTTAAAATGTTTCAAGGTTCATCCATATTATAGCATGTATCAATAGTTTATTCTTTTTTATTGCTAAATAATAACCCATTGTATGGATTATTGTATATACATACAACGGATTAGTGCATCCATTCAACAGTTGATGGACATTTGGGTTGTTTCCACTTTTGACTGTGATGGGTATTGCTACTATGAACATTTTTGTGTGTACATGTTTTTGTATTTACATATGTTTTCATTACTCTTGGATATGAAACTAGGAGTACAATTTCTGTGTCTTATGATAACTCTGTTTTTGACCTTTGAGGAAATGTCTGACTCTTTCCTATTTATCATTCAAAACTGAGAGATTTTTAAAACATGATAATACACAAGCACATAGTCCATTAACTGTAAAAGCAATATCATTATATTTTCCACATAGCCTCTGGAAAACTCCACTATAAAACTGTGAAAGAAAAAGTATGATTAAGAAAAATAGCATCTTAGTACAATTGTGAAAACAATGTGAAAAGGATATAGTGATTTCATTATATATGGAATACTGGGATTGAAATATGATTGGAGTCAGTTTAGAGGCAGAAATATTACATTTGTGTTACATATTTATAATTAAGAGAAATGGTGTGAAGAGCCTAAGATTTCTGAGATGTTAAGAAGGCAGATGGATTGTAGGATAGGGAGGGACCTTGATATGTAAATTTGGAATCCCTTAGAAAATACATGGTATTTAAGTCATGAGAGTGACTATAGATTGAGAAGGCGAAGTCCAAGGACAGCTTTGGAATGTTGCAAGATTTGGGGAAATGATGAGGCTCTATATTCAGAGACTTGAGGAAAATTAGGTGAAGGTGGAGTCTTAGAAGTTAGCTGAACAAAGAGCTTTGAAGAGTTACTGACTCTATTAAATGTAATTGAAAAGTTGAGAAAGATAATTGATGATGAGCTTTTTTTGCCACATAGAGATCATGAGTGAACTTGGGTGGCTTCAACAAAGTGGTGGTGAAATCTTAACTGATGTGGCTTAAAGCAAATTGGGGCTAAGTAGTGATTTAGACACGCCTTCCATAAGGTTTGCTCCAAAGGGAAGCAGAGAAATGGAGTAAAAGGTAGAAGGGAAGTGGTTAAGAGAGTTTTTTTTTATTTGTTTGTATAATTAAAGAGATTACTTCATGGTTTTATAATGAAGAAAATGATAGAATATAGAAGTAATACGTGAATGAATTAAAGCAAGGGATAATAACTGGAGCAAGTCCTTGGACAACAGAAGGAGATGGGATCCAGGGCACAAATACAGAGGTTAATGTTAGATTGGAGCAGGGACAGACAAGTCCCTGTCATCAATAATAAACATCGGGAATAGCGTGTAGGCGTAAATGCATGGGAGTCTGTAGATCTGATGGTGGAAGTAAGTGGAATTTTACTTTTGATTGCTTCCATTTTCTCATTAATACAAGAAAAAAGATCTTCAGTTATGAGTCAGAGGGAAAAGGCTATGTTAAAAGTCTGAGGCATGGGGTTATGTGAAATGCTCAGGGAATGAGAGAATGAATGTACTCAGGAGGAAATGCAGCAGGTTTGCAATGAACCAAAGTAAATGATTAAGCTCCATGCTTGGTACACTACAAGAACTCAATATTTGTGAGCAGTTTATTATTACCTAAGTCCACATTTTTTGCAGCCACTTCTGGTATATACCTCCCATTTGTATTAAATCTCTAAACAACCACGTGCTTTTGTGGCTTGGCTTAGACATGTCTTCAAAGTTGAATGGCCTTTTCTCCTTTTCATTCACCTGCTGAACCCTCACACTTTCTTCAAGTTGCAACTCAAAATCCCTCCAGAGTGAAATTCTCTGTTCCCTCTTAGCAACAATTAATTTTTATTTTCTTTACATTCTTCATTGCAGGCAAAGTAAAATTCCCTAACATAAATCGTTCCATAGCAATAGTTTGCTTAAAATCCAAAAGCTCTCCATAGATTGTAAAACTGATTCTAAGTTTCTGTCACTAACTACAAAGGTCCCACGTGTTCCCTTTCTCTTCGATCTTTCTCCGCCTTCTTCACTGGTTACTTTTCTGTCCTCCGGACAGGCAGAACTCCTTCCTGCCTTAGGAATTGTGTACTTGATATTCCCTGTACCTGGAACATCCTCTTCCCAGGTCTTTGTGTCTATGACACCTTCTTATTATTCAGGCTTTGTTTCAAATGTCTCTTTTTAACTTTTTCTTAAGAATCATTCTCCATGACTATTATAACAGAAGTTGCTATGTAAGTTACTTGCTATGAAGTTATTCCTATTTTCCTATAATTATTTGTTTATGGTCTATCTACCCTACTAGTGTTTACTTTTCATAAGGGTAGACACCATATATACTTTGTCCACAGCCATACACAAAGGGCACAGAACAGTGCCTGGGTCAGAAGAGGTTCTCAGTAAATACTTGTTTAAAAAATAACAATTTGATGAACAAGTGTTTAATTTACTTTATATACCAACATATGATGAGCAAGTTTTTGCTAGTGGTAATGGGTTCTACTAAGCATAGTAAATCTTTACTCCTCTACAAGAGGTGAACATTAGCACAGCCTCCAGCAGGCCAGCAGGGACCTCTAGACTAAAGTTCTTTTGCAGATAACAGTGAAATTTGGACTGCAAGAGAGAAATTCCACAGTAAGGTTTTCTAAAGACAACTTAGTTTTCAATTTTACCTCAATGTGATGCTAGTACGGTAGTCATTCTAGGAAAGAGCCTCAAATGTCTCAGCAATTCAAACTTTTTGACATAAAGAAACCCTATGGTTGGGGGACAACCTCCAGGGATTTGAGCTCCCAAACAGATTCTCCATTGTCTGAATCAGGAAACTTAAAGCATCTACTGGCTTTTTCCATCCATCGCCTTCCAGGATCAGTGCCCACAGTTTTCTCTTAGGAATTCCCAGGACAAGATTTAGAAACTGCTTCTGGTATGACTATCTCTCCTGCATACTGTCAACACAATAATCTTAATGGGTATAAACACAGTCACACCTGGAAGCCAACAGTCTGTCTCAAATCCCTTTCTGGCTCCAGGCCCAAAGAGCTCACAGTGCTGACCTCAAACTCAGCATGTCACCTGATTTCACCTTTTCTTCTTTGATTGCCTAAGAAAAAGTCTATTTATCTCTAAACATATTTCATTTTCCTAGCCTCATCATTTGGAACACCTGGTTGACTATTACAAAATCCACAGTGTGAGTTACAAGGGGTTATTTGGCTGCAAGATGTCAGTTTTTTTTTTTTTTCTCTCCTTCCCCTTCCTTCCTTTCTCACATATTTATCCAGCACCTACTACGTACCAGGAATAGCAGAAAACATTTAGGGTAGAGAGGTGATTATGTGAAGGTCTCGCTTCTCAGAGAAGAGAAATATAAACAGACAATACTAAACAGTATTATATTTTCTCTTACAGCAACACGAATAGGAGCTTAGGACTAACTGCCTGAAAAAAGGCTTCAGAGAGAAGGCTGCATTTGAGTCGGCGTGAGCATGATATGCCTTTGTCTTTCTTTTCTAATTGATCAGCAGGGTCACGGAGCTGCTCTGAAGGATCCTCAAACTTCAGCTGCATCTCAGATAAACAAATTTCTTTGTAAAACTGAGTACCTGACACCTCTTTGTAGGGAAATTAATAGGAATTTGTTTACCAGAAATATGACCAGTCTTTATACAAATGATCAGAATTCTGAGGTGACGCCTTATGTGGCTTGAGCATAGTCCCTTCCTGTTATGCATGACTTTGAAATAATTAGGACCCAGATTGTGAGATTCCTTATATGCCATGGTGAGCAATTTGGAATTTCTCCTTCAAAAATATAAAACCAACAAAGATTAATTAGGTTTTTTTAGCTGTTCCTTTGGTAATGAATGGCAAATGTCTAAACTTGTTTTGTCACTAATTGGTAATATAAGTAGATGTTTGGCACATAGTAGGAACTCAATATACAAATATTTGTTGAATTAATAAACAATCACATAAAATTTATGTACCACTTCTTATTAGCGAAACATTTGTTTTGGGCTTTGTCTTTTATTTCATATAAATTTGCTTTGTTCATTTCTCTAAGTCAAAATTTCTAAAATTCATTTCTTTTAATATCCCTCAACATGATAAGTAATGTGAACCTCATTTCTCAAACTTAATAAACATTATTCAATACTACTATTACTAATAAATATCTTAAATGTATATTGTACAATATACAATATATAAAATATTCAAAATATTTTTTAGCCTTGATATCATTTCATCCTTGCAATTATCTTACGGAATTACTATTCCTATTTGACCAGGGAGGAATCTGAGGTTAATTGGTTAAGACATAAAGCAAGTCATACAGCTAGTCAGTGATGAAGACAGGCTAGAATCAGTCTCAACTCATAAAATCTGTTGATTAACTTGACTTTATACTTTATCCAGAATTATTACCTTTTTATGAGACTGAATGTGTTGGAAAAAAATGTTTATTTTGAAGCAAAGATCCCTTGGCCTTCAGAGAGGATCTCAAAGTGGTAGAGGCACAACAGAGGATAGAGAGATTTGGGACAGAGTCATTGAAATAACTTGGAACTATTCTAGCCCCACCCAAAGGAAAATCTCTGGATGGGCCCCAGTGTCTATGTTTGTACATCTTCTGGGTGATTCTGATGATCAGACATGTCAGAATCCCTGGGCTTGTGGATGTCTGTAATTATTTACTTCACCAAAATTCTTCCAGTTTCTATTCTCTTCAGGAGTGGTGATTTTTCTTAATTGATCTCACAACCCTTCCATAAATTCTCTGTTGGCTCTCATTCAGTCCCACAGTCTGTGAAATAAGTGGAGAGTCATATGACCTTTTCTGGGCCAAAAGCAGATATTGTCAAGTTCCACAGACATTCACTCTAGCAGTCAGGCCCTAAAAAGTAGAAAGGGGAAATATTCATGGTGATTAATCTAAAATATTTGAATGTGAGTCAGTTACCCCTACAATCTGACGTGGTATCATATGAACAAAGGGGTATTCCACTAGCGTAAGAAGGTAGGACTGAAACACTTGCTTTAGTTGCAGGGACAATAGGGGCAAACAGATTATTTTTGCCAGCCATACCTGAGTCAACTCCCTCCTTCTGACTTGGCCCATACTAGACTGTTATGCCGCCAAGCACCCTCTCATCCCATAGGACAGATGGAATTTACAGCACGGAGAGGCTGCAGCTGGATCAGCAGATTGATCAAATATTTCACAGGTGGTCAGCATATCTGGCAAAGGTTGGAAGTTACCTCAAAGCCAAACACAAAAGCTGGCTCTGAGTCAGGTGCATTTTCTGTGACTCCAACACCTGGATATTTATTCCTGACTGCAAGGGAACAACAACTGAGCCAACTTACATTCTAAGTCAAGTATCTGTGATAGTAAGGAAATAAATGGAAATTTTTCAGCTTGATTCCTAAACTAAAACTACTTTCCTTCCCACAGAGAGCCATTGATAAAAGAATATCGTTGAAAATAAAACACTGATTATGTGCATTAGTTAAATCTATCAGAAATAACTTTTTTTTTTCCCCTGAGAAATCCATTCCATCAAGTGTGAGCAGACATATGAAAGAATCAGATGGGAGTTGGGTTTAGAGCAGGAATTCTCAAAGTGATGTCTCTGGACAGCATCACTCTGAAACTGATTAGAAATGCAAATTAAGTTACAGCCCCACCCAGTGTTTCTCCAACAGTCACATCCTTCACAATAACCTAGATGGTTTGATAAAAGACGATTGCAGGCCCTATCCCCTGACTTTCTGATTTAGTAGGTCTAGGATGAGACCCTAGAATTTGCACTTCGAACAAGTTCCCAGGTGATGTTGAGGTTGCAGAGAACACTTTGAGAACCAGTGTTTCAGAACAGTGGATTTCAACCTTGGCTAAACATGAGATTTATTAGCAGAGCTTTTTATAATTCCTCATGCCTAGGTTGCATCCCAGAGCAATTGCGACAAATTGACTGGATCATGGAGTGCCCAGTTTAAACTTTACTTATGGATATGTCTTTGAGGGTGTTTCTGGAGGAAATGAGCATTTAAATAGTTGGACTCAGTAAAATAGTTTGCCCTCCCCAATATGGATGGGCAACATCCAACCCACGGAGGGCTTGAAAAGATTAAAGAGCAGAGGAAGGGAGAATTTTTTCTTTTCCTGCCTGGAGGAGACTGAGCTGGGACAACAGTCTTTTATTGCCCCTGGATTGATATTTATATCCTTGGCTTCCCTGGTTTTCAGGCCTTCACACTCAGATTGGAATTACACTACTGGGTTTCCAGTCTGCAGATAGCAGATCATGTCTCAGTTTCTGTAATCATGTGAGCCAGTTCCTCATAATGAATCCACACACAAACACACACATATTCTATTGCTTCTGTTTCTCTGGAGAACCCTGACAATACACCAATCAAATAAACTTTTCACAATGGCAAGTGTTAGACCCAAGAGTCAGTAATTTTTAAATCTTCCCAGATGATTCCAAAGTGTAGTCATATTTGAGAACACTGAAGTATAGAAAAAACACAATCATGAAGAGGGCAAAGAATATCAGATCTGGTAAAGAGAAAGAAAATCCAGTTTTGACTGAGCCAGACAATATTTGACATATATTTTTTCTGTAAATGTAATTTTTGTCTTTTAGTTATATGTAGCTTCAAATTTTATAGCTATTAAATAAAACTCGCATTCCCCCCAGGAAGATATATCCATATGTTCACGCACACACACACACACACAAACTCAACCTAAAGAAAGGAAGCATCAGTAAGTAAATACCCACGTTACAAAATGGTTTGATGCTAAAGCTGATTAAGTTTTAATCAAAGGAGATAGAGATCATTAAATGTATGCCAGTAGCATGTGCATTCTATTTTTGTTCACTGTTGTGAAGACCTCAGAACAGGATATGGTGCACAGCAATCTTTCAATAAATATTTTTTAAATCAATGAATGAATAAATCTATCTGAGATGCACTAAATCTTTAGTAGATGCTTCCAGACCTTTTGTATGATGATTTAATGTTTTAAAGTGAGCCTTTGCTGGCTGTGTGCTCTCCTACCTTCAACTTAGGACATCAACAATGCCAGGAATGGTTCTTTTGTTATTTTATTGCCTTTTGGAAATATCTTTGCTTATATGGAACAAAAATGCCAAAAAGTTTCATGTTTCTCTTTCCTCGTTTTTTCATCCTGGGAACTCAATTTTTGGTTTGTTTTTTAGGCCACTATCTGTGAAAACAAATCAAACATTTATCATCTGCCATCTAACTCAAAGACATGAAACCTAAATTGCTAAAAGGGGCTCTTTTTGTTACATTTTCCCTTTTGCAACAAAAACCACCCCACTCTAAGCCTTAAACACAATGCTAACCTAACATGGCTATTTGAAAACTAAACGGATCGACTACAATACAGGAACATACTGTTACCATCAGGTTCTCCCTTGAGTTAGGAATGCACAATTAGAAAAATAATTCTCTAAAAGCAGCTAGTCTTTCTCCCCACAATTTCCAGAAACTGCTTTTATTATGGCACTTGCTGCCTGTTTGGTAATTTCAGTGGAGCCTCACGTTGCCACTAATATAAAAGATTTGTCAGATTTTCCATTGTGAACTTCATTGTGTTGAGTGTTTAAACATTTCCAACTGTGTCAGCCTAAAATTCTTCCTTGCAAGTTTCCACCTGGAATGTATTTTTCAAAATATCAAAAATAGTCAACAACACAGTTTAGCATATTTCCCTTTGAAGTTCAAGAAACAACTAAAGAATATAAACCTGGGCAATTGTCTTATGTCCATCAAGGCATACAAACTCATGCATGCATGCGCCACACAAACACTTTTCACCTAAATCCAAGAGAAAGGAAAAGTGAAAGATTTTTCCTGGTAAAGAGGAAAACATTGCTTAAATTTTTCAGGGAGCTCAGTCTTCTCTCAGATCATGCTCAGTGACAATAATATTTTTACTGAGAACACAAATCATGAAAAACATGATGAACTCTACTACTGTAAATGTCTATTAATGATTTGCTCTCTTATATAATTTATCTTTTAATTGTTTGGTGTTCCATCAGAGACCCTCATGTCAAGGAGTCTGACAGAGCTCTGTTCCTTTAAAATGAACACAGCCCTTCCTTAGAATGTTACCTAATCCCAGTTTCCCCAAATCCTAAACTTCATTTAGCCCCTCTTCAGTTAATGTTGAGGTTCCTACCCATATACAAACTTCAACTAAAATATAATCAATTGAAGTACTCTGTTGTTGTGATACACTGAAATATATTATAAAAGGCAGAGGAGAAAGGAGACATTATTTTCCCTTGGACCACTGACAGATCCCTTTCTATCCCTTGAGTATATGAATAATAGCAACTTAATTTTATTTTCATGTGCCATAGCTTAAATTCAGCACTGAATTAATTACTCTTTTGACATGGTATATTAAACCTGTCATTTTATACCATTGTTTTGTCACTTAGGGTCCTTATTGCCTCTGGGGGACACTGCAAGTCCCAGGGCAAGCTAATTCCTAGACATAGGAAAAGACTTGCCTGCATGTGTGCCTTTCATGTACAAACCAACCAATCAGATCCCATGCCCCAGTTACTTCTTTATTAAATACAGGGCTCCCACACTCAGGGCCACTATCCCCCTGCCCTACTCACCTTAGGACCAAGCATCAGATAACTAGGGACAGTCTTTATGTCTCAGAGCCTGCCAGAATTATTCAAGGTAGCCAATTCTTTACCTCCTTAACTTGCCTTGCCTTACCTTCTTGAGAAAACCACAATACAGGCTCTTGCTCATGATTTTCATCCACTCCTTCAGCCTCCTGACTGACCCTGTTGCTTCCCCATGTGGCTCCCTCATTTTGGGAACTGTGAGGAACAGACCATCTTTTCAATAGCCATTGTCTCCTGATCTGTTGTCCTCACCATACCTGAATAGTTATATAACCTACATTTTAAAACACATGGTATGAAAAAAGAAGTATGGTTTAGGGTCAGAAACATAACTAATTTTTCAGTCAAGTAATCCTGGACATCCTTTATTCAGCAGCCTTTTTATGCCAAGATGTTCCCACTGGGGATAAAATGGTAAATATAATCCGAGTGTTTGAAACATTTTCACTCAATTGAGATACACAGATGAATAATGAGACAATTATAGTGTAGTGCTTACCATAAGATTCAGTGTTAAAGGAAGTATTTCTTACAAAAGTTATATTTGAGCCCCAAAGATAAAGTACAGGAATCGAATACCACCAATATTCCCTGAATATCACCTCTTTAGAGATAGTCCCTGAACATCAGTTAACCCCTGAACATCAGCCTCCTCATTTGTAAGACTGGAATAAAAATACCTTCTGTAGGACTACTGGAAGAATTGCTGAGATATTGTATTTAAAGTCCATGGAATGTGATAGCCATCTATGGTTGCACCCACCAAGCCTAGGTTCGTCTCTTACTGACTTTTTTCTTATCCTTCACTTCTCTATAAGTCTTGCCTTTTACACCAATCTAGCCAATACAGAACCAACTTCCCCCTGCACTTTTCACTGAGAATTTAATAAAGCTAATGCTATAGCTACAGACTGGATACCCTTGGGTTGAAGAACATGTGTTAAGTATTCTTTTAGCAGTCTGCCAAATCAATTCAACTACATGTTTTGGAACACTAGATTTCTATTTACCTAAAGTGAAGCAGATCAGCAAATCATCTCTAATCAACTTGATATGTGTGTAGCAAATACACTTAGAAACTTAACTAGATGACCAAAAGTGACAGCCAGCATTTATGATCAAACACAACCATTAGGGAAATTGGTGAGTAACATGTTTAGCTCACACAGCATACTCTCTGTATTCACTCTGTACACCCAGACAAACATATTTTACTAGACTTTAGGAGTCCCATTCTGCTGGAAAAAGGGGCATTTTTACAGGTTGGATAAACAATCCTCAAGGCAAGACTTCTTGAAAAAAAAACTACCAAGATAGTAACCCACAAGTCTTTTAAATACACCTTGCTTATATGAAAAAAATTATTAATAACAGTACCTTACAAACTTGATTAATTAGAAAATTGCATTGAATGTAAGGAGCCAAGGACTGTGCTAGATGCCAGAGACTCAATGGTAAAAGAGGTCATAACTGTCCTTAGTGCCAGAGAACTAACAATTAGTGGGAAAGATAACAAATAATCATGGAAATGTGAAATTGCCATCATTATAAGGATAGTTAATAGGTTATAAGAGCTAATCAAAGAGGTCTGGAAAGATTTCCTTAGGATAGAACAATGGAACAGAAATATTAAGAATGATTAGAAGTTACCTGGGAAAAGAAGAATCTATGATCTGACATTTGCAAAAGGTGTGGCAGAAAGGCCATGGTGTGTGTAAGGAACCTAAAGAAAGACAGTACAGCATGAGTAGACTGAGTGAAAGAGACTGTCTCACAGCACATTGTGAGATGAGGCTCGAGGGGTAGGGCCAGACCACCACAGCCTGGTAAGCCTGGCTGAATAATGTGTTCTCTCTCTTACAAACAATGGAAAAACATTGACCAGACTTAAGCAAGCATGGGATTTAATCAGATTTACATTTTTAAAAGATCACTCTGGCTTCTGCATGTAGATTTGATTTTTAAAAAGAGAGCAAAAATAGATGAAGCTATTCTGGTTGGGAGGCTGTTATGAAGGCCCAGAATTTATAAGCCTGGACTAAGGTAGTGGTGGGAAGGTTAGAGAGAATGAACACAGTTGAGAGATCTTTAGGAAGTTAAATGGGTCAAGTTTCTTTCAGTTTGGATAAAGATGGTAAGAAAGAGAGAAGCTCATGGATGACTACAGAATTTCAGGCGTGGAGCTGCACGGGTTCACTGAAGTGGAAATTGTATTACCTGAAATTGGCAATGTTATAGATGACTCTGTTTGAAGGGTGAGACAGACTATGATTTCATTTTGAACATGTTGACTTGGGGGAGATTTTGACTCATTCCGGGGAAGATATCTGCGGGACATTTAGATCTGATGCTCAGAGAAGGCTTCCGGGCTGGAGATGCAAATTTGTGAGTCATCTGTGCATGGGAAGTAACTGAAAAGAAAATGTCAATATAAATATTTATGGGAGTACAGAGTAAGAAGTAAAGTAGGACTAGGACCAGACCTTGAAGAACTCCAAGATTAGATGGCTAGGTGGAGAAGGATAAAGAGAAAAACAATGCTCAAAGAGGAAGAAAAATCATTAGGGCAATGCTGCTTAGAAAACGAAGGATGAGATGCCATTTCTTCTTAGGAGAGAGTGCTCCAGGTGTTGGATGCTGCTGAGTTCATGACAAGCCCACTGGTAGGTCCTGTGACACTGATGAATCCTCACTGAGGCACGTTTCACATGCTGACTGACTATGAGTACTGGAAGATGTATGAAAACTGTAGCTAGGGAGGGCAGCCAGGTTACAATAAGAAAACTTTTTTTTAAATTGAGTTTATTTTTTAGAGAAGTTTTAGGTTCACAGCAAAATTAAGCAGAAGGTACAAAGATCTCTCATATACTCCCTGCCCTCAACATTTTTCTAGTGAAATAATTTCATTAAATTTTCTTTAAAAATTACCAGAAACAAAAAAGAATCTGAATCTCCAAAGGCCCAGTACATTGTTGACATTTCTTTTCTAAGTAAGTAATCATATATTATCCAATTTCATATTTGTTATTTTGTTTTTTTTTTAGAAATGGTTCCCCTCTTCCAAATTATGTGAGCTTCATGCCAAAACCTGACTTGAGAGAACAAACCCTACACCAGCCTCTTCAAAGTTCCTAATATTTGGCCATGGACACAAGGCTACACAATTCGTGCTCTTTGATGGTTACAATATAAATAGCAACTTCATCGTAATAGCAAATAAATTTCTACAAAGAACCCCATCACTCTTTGCTGCCTTGGTCCTACCCTCCTACCCAGGGGTAGAGGCATGTAGATAGACATATCAGAGTGGGGATAAAGCCTGAAGACTTTGTATCGCATGTTAAGTCCAACCAGAAACCATCCACCATAGAAGAGGAACCGAAGAAGCAAGTAGACAGATGCTCTCAGCCGGCTGATGTAAACTAGACTTTGTCAAAACTAGCACAGGAGGCACATGAACAAAGTGGCCCAATAGCAGAGATGGAGATTATGCACGGGTTCAATAGCATGTACTCCCACTTACCAAGGCTAATGTAGCTCCAGCTCCTTCTGAGTATACAGCACATCAGAACAGATACCGATGTGGAGCCTCCGGGATGGCACTATCCCTTGAGAAGATTATTTAGTGGTAAGTTGACAGTATCCGGTCATTTTTACAGTCCAGTTGTCCAGCTGTTGTCCTTAAAGGGATAGATACCTGTTTTGTATGTGTGTTGTGTCAGCCAGCACCAGGCATCCAAAACTTACAGAATACCTGATCCACAAAGATGAAGTGCTACATAACACAGCATCGATCAGGGGACCCACTTGGTAGCAAAGGAGTTGTGGAATTAAGCTCAAGACAATGCAGTCCACAAGTTACATCACATACTATGTCATCTAATGGCAGCCCACTTCAGGAAAGCAGGATTAGCTTTCTAAAGGTGTGGCTGAAAGGCCAGCTCAGAAGAAGCACTCTGGAATGACTGGGTACCATGTGTCAGGATGCAATAAATTTATTAAATCAGAGACCTCCGTATTGTGCTGTGCCCACAAAAGGAAAAACACATAGGTCTAGAATCCAAGATACAGAAGCCGAAACGTCTCCATTTACTAACACTTGCAGTGACTCACTGGGGGAGATACTGTGATTCTCCTCCACAGTTCTGATTTCTACAGAGTTGTAGGTCCTGAAGCCCAAAGGGGCAAACTCTTGCCAAGAGACACAGAGTGTTAGTTAACTATAAGCTAAGTTACTTTGTGCCCAAGGGCAGCAGGCAAAAACAGGAATCACCATGTTGTCAAGGGTAATTGACCCCAATCAGCAGGAGGTAAGGCTATTTTTATACAATGGGAGCTAGGAGGAATTATTTATGTAACACGGGTGAGCCACTTGGATACCTGCTGATATTCTTTTGTCCCATTGTAACTGTAAACAAACATGTGAAGCAATCCCAAGCTGAGAAGGGCGTTACTACTGAGTGTTCTCTCTGGGAAGCTTTGGGCCACAAGCCATCAAGACCTGAGTTGGTGATAGCTGAGAGCACAAGGAATTAAGAACGGACAGTGGGGGAGGGAGTTGAGTGCCATGATCAACTGCCACAATTGGGGTTGTAGTTAATTCTACTTACTTTTCTCAATGTTTATTTTAGAAAGAAAGGCTCACAGGGACGATGGAGTAGCTGCTCTCAAAACTGTGTGGGAAAACTGAGAATGAGCAGGGGCAGGCTCAGGGAGACCATCAGACAGTGATCTAAATTTGATACAAAGTAAAGGAGGACATGTGAGAAGTTTAGATGGATTGTCAGGCAGTCTAAGGAAGACTTGGCAAAGTTTTGGGGAATCTTTGAAACAAAGTTGTCTATCAGAGCAGACTTGTATCTCCTAAGAATGGGTTTGCCTTAGTATTCCTGTGACACCAAATCATTGGCTGAGAGCAGCCCTGGGAGGTGTTGCCTCAGAAGTAATAGATTTCAAAGCACAGTGGCTGAGGTTGTCATTTAAGTTTGTTCCCCGTAGTTGAGTATCTGCAAGCACATTCTCCCAGATGTCACAGTCATTATTTATTTAAATCATAATGGTCATTTGAAGCATAGTATCTGCCTGACTACAGTTTGAGAATTCCTAGGTAAAATAGTTCAGATTGTCATCTCTAATAGTCTAAGCAGAAATCTCATAGTAATCTTTACATATCATCTTTTAGATTCATTCAAACATCAGTTCTGTCTGATTGTGGGCTGCAAAATACTCTTGACCTCTTACCCTGCTTTCATCAGTTCTTGACTGAACTTCATTTTCAACCTTCCAACTTATAGTATAAGTTCCTTAAAAGCTGGTTTCAGGTGAAATGGGAAACAACAGTCCTCATGTACAGCTCTTTCATGATTAAATGGTGTAATGCCTAGAGAGACTGGCAAATGGTAGATATCATTACTAGTGGCTAAAAATATTGAGTACATACTCAATACCAGGCACTGTTCTAAATATTATCTCAATTAAAATTCTAGAGGCTTTACTATATTTCAAAGGTGAGAACCTGAAGCAGAAAGAGATTAAATAACTTGCTCACATCACATTTATTAAGTTTTGGTGTCAGGATTCTAACTTAAGCAGTCTGACTGAACAGCACGTGCTCCTCCACTAAACTGTTGGCTACTCAATATATGTTACCTTTCCTTCATTTCCCAACTTTCTTTGTTCCCCAATTATATTGTTTTGTTTGTTTATTTTGTTTTGTTTTAAAGGCAAAAAGTGAGTCTGGTTTGTATGGTTCATTTCTATATTCCCAGCAGCTAACACAATGACTGAAATAGAGCAAGTACTAGATACATGGGAATTAAATGAATGTGCATGTGGGAATATATTGTATAAGGAAAGCCAGTCTTAGCTGTTACATGTGCAGACGAACTTAGTGGGGATCTGCTATAGACTGAATTGTGTCCTACTAAAATGCATGTGTGGAAGCCATCAACGTCAATGTGATGGTATTTGGAGATGGGGCCTTTGGCAGGCAGTTAGGATTAGACAATATCTTGAAGGTGGGGCCCTTCAAATTGGGATTATAAGAAGAGTAAGAGACGGAGAGAGAGAGAGCGAGATTTCTCTCTTTCTATCATCAGAGAACACAACAACAAGGTGGCCATCTGTAAGCTAGGAAGAGAACTCTCATCAGGAACTGAATTAGCCAGCACCTCGGACTTAGACTCTTCCAGCCTCAAGAAATGTGAGAAATAAATATCTGTTGTTTAAAGCACACAGCCTGTAGTAACTTGTTTTAGCAGTCTGAGTTGACTAATATGGGCTATAAGCCCAAGACACAAATGCACAGGATTGATTTGTGTCAAGTCATGCTTTTGGAAAAGTGTTAGTGAAATGTGATTAGACAAGTAGAGATGAGGTTCAGCCAAGATCATGGGCATAGCTGATATAAAAGTTTATCAGCAAACAGGTACATGGCAGACTGAGATAAAGTTAGGAATAAGGTCAAGGCCACATCAAGAGAATAGACAGGTTAATGTTTAGTAAATGAATGAAGTCAAGATCAGGGCTGCAAACTAGGACAGCTATGGAACCAGGGTCAAGACAGCAGTAGAAATAGCTCCTAAGGGCCCTTGTGCTCTGACTGGTACTTTCTCTAAAGACAGAATGCTCCTTAATTTGTGACTCAATGTGTTTCTCTACTTTGGGAAGAGGAAAAAAGGGAAAGAGGAAATTGAGGGCTAGGATTTGGGTTACCTCTGATGTCATATGTCAGGCTAAGAAAAATGTGGTCTCAAATAGAGACTAGCTACTGTATGACCCCATGGGAAAATTTGGGGAGACAAATAGCACCAACCACAGAGTTAGTATCAATTTTAAGCAAAACTACTATCTATGTCATGCAGTCTTGAACTGAAGGCTACCTTAGCATGAAGATGGGGGGAGTATAATTTCCTGGGCCGGAGAGCTTTTTGTTTAGAGCAATATTCAGAGAAGAAGGGCAACTTTGAGCAAAGCAGCCAACACTCTGAAGCTGAAGGATGGGTGTTCTGACTGGCAAAGAGAACAGTCATGTCCTCTCAATAGGGAGTGGGCGAGAGAGGGACAGTCACTAGAGTGTCTACCACATCTCACATGAGAAGAGGCACAGTCACTTACTGTCTTCCTTTAGGCTCCCAAACCCTTATCATGCCACATCAGTAGTTGTTTGTTCATTTATTCAATTATACTTCTTTAGTTATTTGAATCCCCCTTTTGTCTTAATAACCAGTTTCACAAGCTTTGGCCCTGAACCTATCTATCATATTCCATTGCAATACAAATACTGTTGACAGAATATTATTCTAAAATACAAGGAATATTTTTGTGCCAGTGACTTCATGTATTTCCCATAAATTTCAGGATAATACCTTTTGCAATCTATGCACACCCTTAATCATTTGACATAATTTTTAGCTATTCCATTTTTTATGTTCCGCCTCACCCTGCCTTGTACCTTATATCCCAGCAATACCCAGCTATCCATGATTCTCCAACTATGACTTCTCTCCTGCCTTTTGTCTATGCCTGGAGTTCTCCCTGTCCATCTGTGCTTCTAACAAACTCTTCCTTAAATGTCCTCTCATATCAAAGCTTATCTAATCTGTGTAGCCTTCTTTGATGCCCTCAGGCAAATTTAGGAACTTATTCTTCTGTGAACCCTTTGCATTTCTTTTTCAGAGCAATTTATAGCATTTAGCACTCAATGTTATAATTTTGTTGGCTGTGCTATGGGCTACATATTGGCGCCTCCCCTGCACTTACCAAAATTCAAATGTGAAACCCTAATCCTCCATGTGATGGTATTTGGAGATGGTGCCTTTTTGGGGTAAGCAGGTCATGAGGGTGGAGCCCTCATGATGGGATTAGTGCCCTTAAAAGTAGAGATCCAAGAGAGTTTGGGAAGACAGCCCAATACAAGCCATCTCCCTCACCCAGATCTGCTGGTACCTTGATCTTGGACTTCCCAGCCTCCAGAATTGTGAGAAACAAGTGTTTGTTGTTTAAGTTACAGAGTCTGTGGTATTGTTATTACAGCAGTTCAAAATGACTAATACCAACAGTAAGGATCTTAATGGCAAGAACAGTCTTCTTGTCTCTGAATAAGCAATATTAGACACAGTCCCTGTCACACAGTAAACTCCTCAAAAACATGCCTTTAGTGAAACAATGCATGCAAAAATATTGGTTTATAGACTTTTCCTTGTCATTCATTACTCTATCAGTCATTCACCCTTTTTTTGATGTTATCATTGTTAGCTTAGCATTTTCCCAAACCTACACTTCTCTCCTCATCAGATGAATTTTGTCTAACAAGGAAAGGGAGTATAGTGTATACAATTGAGAAAGTGACTTACACACTGCCGATGGTTACTAGAGGGAAAATGCTCTGAAAAAGAAGATAGAATATCCTTCAAGTCATGCTAAGTAGAGATTTCTCTGCTATTTCCACATGGGTCTTTCTTAGTGGGGCATCGATCACATGAAGCATTGTTTATGAAGCATTCCAGCTCCTGTGAAGTGGATAACATTCTTAGGCCACTAGGGGGCTACAGGTACTCCATTTGGGGGACTTTATTTTCCTAGCTACTGTTGTATGTACTAAAAACACAGGAAGAAGGCACCAAATGTGCTTGAGGAGAAGTTAAACAAATTCTGGATATCCTTATAAATAACATTTTTTTAGCTTGAGATCAGAAGCCAACACTATTTTGGCTTAATTCTGTCTTTGGACAGCAATAACAAAAGCTTTGGAGTAACAGAGATCCAGATTTCAGATCCACTTCTGACACGTAAGAGGAGAGTGACCTTTGGAAACAGCCTATTGTATTTCTGAACCTCAGTTTACTTGCTGATTTGTAAATCCAGATCCTCTTGACACTAAATGACAAACAGACTTCAAGTGTCAAGTGAATGGAATATGTAACAAGTTCTCCATAAACATTAGCAATCGTGATTATTACTGTTTCTGTAACTGAAGAGTTTAGAGCTACAGTCCAGGGACTGAAATAGTAAAAATATCCTAGGATTGTAAAATGTATTCTCAATGTGTTGTTTTCTTTCCCCCGTCAGTAAGTTTCTAAAGGGGCTTAAGTGATTGGGACTTGTGTCTATTTTACACAGATAGCAAGGAAAGAAGACAGAAGAATAGCATCCATTCCACAGCCAGTCACATGGAGACAGAATCCACAAGGGAGCAAATAGATAGTGAGCACAGGAAAGTAGAGAGAACAGGTTGAAACCTGAGGCTTGCTGCAAAGAAGGGAAAGATACTGTGGGAAATTTTGCAGTTCTTACGCATATGCAGTGTATTACAAGGTCTCACTGCTTCCCTCCCTCTTATGGTGGATCTTGGAGAATTCTCTTTGGAAATTCAATCCCAGAATGATTCATACCTTAACCACTTCCCTTACTCATTTTTTTTTTCATTCATTCAGTTAAAAGATAGTAATTGAACAATTATTTGTGTCCCATATACTGACCCAAGAAAGGGGTCAAGATCTTTTTAATAAACATTTGATTTGATTCCTTCATGCAATACATGGCTAACATATTCCATGATCTGATACTATATTAGGGGTTAGGGACATAAGAGCAAAAAAGATAAAAATGATCCCCACACATATGAAGATTATAGTCTTTAAATAGAGACAAATAATAAATAGAAAAATCAAACAAATAATCACTTATTTATCCTAAAAAGATCCTAAAAGGGTCATAGGAGTTAAATGGGAGGACATGAGAACTAATCATGAAAGAGGGAAAGTGACTCAGGTACACTTAACCTGTTTCACAATTTTGCCAAAAGCCAACCTTTGGCAACTCTAATATAAGCCTGTGATTTATTCTTGGTACAAATTTTCCAATATGTTCCTATGATAAACTTAGGGAAAAGACACGGTTCCAGGAGTGTGTTCCATTAACAAAGTCTTCTGACACTGTCTGGAATGAGCAGTTTTTACATAAACATGAAATAAGGAGTCTTTGGGGACTTGCTCCTCCAGAGAGGGGAGATATTTTTAGTTGCAGGAGTTCTGGGATGTGCGGGGAGGATTCAGCCCTTTCAGGCAAGTATAACCAGCTTGCCTTTATGCTCCTGGTCCCAAAAGCACAAGCGTTCTTACCTGATATACGTTTGAACTATCTTAAAGTTTGTGGTTTATAAAAATATTACTTGAAGAGACTGCACAGTGGAGTGATTAGGAGTGTAGGCTCTGTTGGTGCGCTGCCTGGGCTTGACCTTGACTCTGCCATTTACTTGCTGTGCAATCTAGGGCGAGTCACTCAGCCTTCCTTTGCCTCATTTTCTGTGTGCGATAGGAATAAACAGAATCAACCTCCTGGGATTGTTATGAGGGTTAAATGAGATAATACTTATAAAATACAAAGATATCCTCATGCACATAGAAAATGGCTGGTAAACATTAGGTATTTTGTTATGTGTGCATATGTGATGTTTGCATTAAGTGTATATAACACTTGTATTACTTATAATATGCACTATAATACGCATTTTTTATTATACAGGAATACTGTACTAGATAAGTGTTCCTATACAGTACAAGTAGGCTGTCTACCCCTTCCCAACAATAAAGGCAATGATTTTCAAAAATAACATTTATCTGAAATATATGACATTGGTTTCAAAATTTCAGGATGCAATTATAAATGTTGCATAAAGATATGAAAAAAATGTTTACTAATAAGGCATTTTAAAGGGGCAGTTCATATAGGAGAAAAAGAAGAAAAAAATATTAGGTCCATTGAATTTCATTAGTTTCTGAAAACCATGGCATTGTCTACATTTCAGCAAAGGACATTTCTAACATGGCTGTCACCAAAGCCTTTCTTTCTAACTCAGAAATAAGTCATGTAGAGTATACCTTTTTTGACAGAAGAGCAGGTAATTGAGTCAGCTGCCTGAATTGTCTCAATAGTCTTTATATACTGCATATTGAATATTCAAGAACGGATTAAGTATTTTTAAGATAATCATTGCTCTTTCTTCCTCCCTCAAATGAACTTATAAAGCTTAACATTTATTAAAAAACAAAACAAAACAAAAAACCACTGAACTAAACACATTGATCTTCCATATCCTAGCTTTATTTTATAATCTCTTGCATCTTTGAAATTCATTTTTTGTTTGTTTGTTCGTTTGTTTTTGAAAAGCTTAACATTTATGATCTGTTTATTTTCACATGACCCTGTGAGATGGACAGGTCAGATCTTAATATCCCCATTTTACAGATCAGAAACCTGAGGTTTTAAAACTTTTCCAAATTAATAAAACCAGTGAGTTGCTTCATCACAAATAGAATTCAGATCTTCTCATACCAGCCCATCTTTTCATTTTATATCACTCTATTTTATATTTTGATATTCAGTTATATACCTAGCCCTGTCATTATTCCTCCGAGAGAGATTATATTAGATATTTGAAAACAAAAAATCTTATTAACCATAAAATATAACTCTGATTAAAATCTTACTCAATGTCAACCATTAACATCTTAGTTAAATGCCAAGATACAGAAAGAATATTTGGAAAATATTCCTAATTAATCAGTGTCATTCAATACAATATGTTTCCATAAAATGTCTTTTCTTAACTTCTTTTTTTATTTTTATGTTTTAAAAAAAATTTTGTGGAGTGGATAATTAGATTTTTTTTTTAAATGGAGGTACTGGGGATTGAATCCAGGACCCTGTGCATGCTAAGCATGCACTCTACCACTGAGCTACGCCCTCCCTACTCCCTTCTTACATTTTTTAAAATTGGTGCATTTCTTTCTATATAGAGTGAACTAAAATACTGGTTCTCTGATTTTTACTCAAGAATATGGACTTTGATCATTCATACAGAACGGAAGTATTTTCTCTTTCTATTGCACTCAAGCAGGACATAAGTTTCTCTTCATTTTATATTAAGGAATCACGCGTTGAAATTGAGGGGGGAAGTTAGCTTTATTCTGCTCTGTGTTTAATAATATTCATTAATGGGTTCATAAGCATGGGAGGTAGCAGGCAGTTAATATTCCAGCTGTGAGTCTGGCCTCTAGATTTGCTAAATTGTACAGGCGTCTCCCACAGGGCCTTGTGTTTGCACATCAAATCTGAGAACTGATGATGTACATCTTTGGCAAACACTGTTCTCTACTTCTACGATTATAACCTGGATGGGATTGGAATAGGTTAAGGCACGACAAAAGTGTATCCTTGCACTTTGTAAGATTTGGAAGCACTAAACAAAATAACCATGGGAGGCTGGAGACTTAAGAGTTATGGGGAAAAAAAGAAAAAACCTGAGAATAAACATAAATACAGAAATCTCCTTTCTCTGATCCTATTTGTTGGTCTTTTCTTCAAATAAATTACTTGTTATCTTGCTCCAAACCCTAAATCACAGTAGTTCCCTCAGTCCGTGTTCTCTCATAATTTCTTATCTTCCTGATAATTTCAGAATCCTTTAAGTGTGGTTTCTCTGCCTTTAGTCAAACAAGCTGCCCACTAGGAAGTTCATAAAGACCACCCAGAGTATTTCAGCAGAAATACCCAACAGTGAGCTGATGTTCATAACTGCCAATCCCCATTTGCCTGGCTTCAGGGAAGCCTTGTATTAAAAAGTGCTGCCACATATTTTTAATTTCCCCAGTGAGTCCGCTCCTCTCCATGCTGCCCTATCAAAGAACTGGATAATATCGAAATGTGAAAGAAGGCATACTGTTCTGGAATTTACGTTGTTCTTTTTGTATCAAGAACAAATTTGTGAACATGGGGTATTGTGTCATATGAGCAAACGAATTAGATTAACAAAGAATTAAGAACACAATATTATATTCACAGTTAGACCACTTTCATGTAGACTGAATTGTACATAACTATTCTAATGTGGTTGTATTGGAAAGATTCAAGCACTGAGGCTAAATCTTTATAATCCTTTTTGTTCTTGTTAAAGCAATTACTTTGTATATTTGAATATTGTCTTTTTCTCACCTACTTGATCCAAATTTATTCGAAGTCAATGGGATTTTCTACTTCTAGGAAGACACTTTGGTGTGTAAGGTTTTTTTGGGGTTTTTTTTAGGAAAAATTTAAAATCAATCAGTACGGTAAACTAAGAATAAAATAGGTTAACCATAGATACTAACACTGGAGAAAAATTAATTAGATGAATCAATGTTTTTAATACATTTACACTAGAGTCAGATCAACTTCATGATGAATCCCTTCATTTGAACATCAGGAAGCAGTTTGTAAAATAGCCAGTTTATTAAAGAAGCAGAGTATAATAGTGCCATTCAGCCTCTCCTTGGACTTCACTACGTAGCATTTAGATCTGCCTTCTCCAGCTCTGCTGTAATTGAGCTATTGATATCTTAACTAGCAAAATCTGCTCTGACCCAGTTTTCAAGCCAACTTAATGTTAAATCAGAATGAGTATATTCAATTTCATTTGCCTGCATTAGCATCAATTCCCTTTTTCCTACACTACCACTAAAACGTGCACAACCAGGAGGGCTTAGAATCTCTGGGCGTTAATTCAGTTTGATCTCAGATACACCTCAACTCTGCTGAGGCTCTTAATGATTGAGTTTCCAAACAGATTTTTCTCAGTTTTTATGTATCCTGAGTTATTCAAATGGACTAATCATTTGAGTTCTTTTTCTGAGTTCTTGTTTTAGAGATTCACCTAGCTCCCAAATTTCCCTGCAGCTGGGGTTCTTCCTTTCTTTGCCAGTCATTTTCCTGCTTAACTGAAATCCTGTTTCTGATCTCTAGTCCATGTCTAATGGTCTTGACAAGGACAAGCCAACCAGAGGCTCTGCCCGCTGCTGTCTAGACTCTGCCCAATAGAGACTCTACATTGGCAGTCTGGATTGGACTACTGGTTACTAAAGTTCTTAGCCATCTCATCTAAATTGCATATTTTTTCTGACAGACTAAGATTCTACACATTTTCAAAGATACTGTCACACATTAGTATTTTAGAAATAGCTTTACAAATTCACAGTACTGAAAATTTTAAGCAGAATGTCACTCAGAAGACTAGCATGTCTTCATGTATTTTCCTCTTTTTATTAAAGTATAGTTGATGTACAATATTATATTAGTTTCAGGTGTAAAACAGTGATTCATTGTTTTCACAGTTTATAATGTATTAAAAGTTACTACAAGAAAATGGCTATAATTTCCTGTGCTATATGATATATCCTTATTGCTTATCTATTTTATATGTAGTCCTTTGTATTTCTTAATCCCATATCTCTAATGTGCCCTTCCCTTCTTCCCTCTCTCCACTGGTAACTGCTAGCTTGTTTTCTATATCTGTGAGTCTGTTTCTGTTTTACTATATACATTCCTTTGTATTATTTTTTAGATTCCATATATAAGTGATACCATACAGTATTTGTCTTTGACTTATTTCACTAAGCATAACATTCTCTTGGTCCATTCATATTGCGCAGATGACAGAATCTCATTTTTTATGGCTGAGTAATACTTCACTATATATATATATATCACATCACATCTTCTTTATCCACTCATCTGTTAATTGCTTTGGTTGCTTCCATATTTCAGCTATTGTAAATAGTGCTGGATGAATATTGGTGTGGGAGCAAGTATCTTTTTGAATGAGTGTTTTGGTTTTTTCAGATATATACCCGGGAGTGGAATTGCTGGGTGATACGGTAGCTCTATTTTTAGTTTTTGAGGAAACTCCCTACTGTGTTTCATAGTGCTTGCATCTATTTACATTCCCACCAACCATGTACAAAGGTTCCTTTTTCTCCACATGCTCACCAAAATTTTTTTCTTGTAGACTTTTTGATGACAGCCATTCTGACAGGGGTGAGGTGATACCTCATTGTAACTGTTTTTTGATTTGTATTTCTCTAGTAATCAGTGATGTTGAGTATCTTTTTATATGCCTGTTAGCCAGCTGCATGTCTCCTTTGAAGAAATGTCTATTCAGGTCTTATGCCCATTTATGATTGGTTTGTTTGATTTTTCTGATATTGAGTTATATGAGCTTCTTAATGTATTTTCTTTACTTTGTCTAAAGATGGGAGAAATATTATATGCTAAATACACTATGATAAATAAATAATAAAGATAAGGAAATAAGGAAGTTCTAGCACACCCAGAGAATTATCAAAAGAGATTTTTTTAAACATGATGGATGCAAACAAAAATAGTATAAAAATAAGAAAACAATTCAACTTGATAATTGTCTATGTTTTTTCATTTTCTTTTGTTTTAAAATTATTTGGCATATTAATATATGTCTGTAATTGGTGAGAGAAACTTAAGATATTAAATAAACAAAAAATGGTAGAAGTAAAAGTTTCATTCAAATAAAGTTATTTTAAGGATTTTAAAAACAAATTACAAAAATATATTTACTTAGGTCAAAGTTATTACTTTTTAAAAATGATTAGTATCAAATGAGAAAAGTAAGCTGGCAGTTCTATTGCCACACACTAAAATTTAGTAAAAAGTTTCTGTTTTCAAAAGAATATTGTATTAATACAGGGAATATCCAAACCAATCAATAAAATAGTAAAACAAGACATTTCAAAAATAGATCTGCATGTATGTGAGATCTTAAAAAATGACAAAGCTGTTATTTCAAGTCAATGGAAAAAGGATGGTTAATTTAATACATTGTTCTAGAAATGGATTAAGCCCATAATGATTCTCCCTCTGTGGCTGTAAAGTTTACCTGCTTCCCCTGAAATATTTGGCTTTGTGAAAGAAGGTGGATACCTGATCCAAATCATCTCCAGCAATACCAAAAAAAGGATAGGGATGGTGTAGACATCTGATAGGAAAAAATTTGTATTCAGACCAAACTGACTCCATCACTAAGCTGTGTGATTTTAGCAAGTTTTATAATCCTTCTTAGAAAATTAACAATTTCAGCTGGACTTTCAAAATTGTTGATATAAATTTCATTATAGTATTCTTTTATAATTTAATGTCCTCTATTTATGTTTATTACCTGGTTCTCATCCTTTATAAGTTTTCTTCATGATTCCCTAATTCTTTCATTTTCTTTACACTTCAAGATGATATTGTCTTAATAGATCTTTGCAAAGAATGAGCTATTTGTTTTATCATTCAGATCTAGAATTTTGATATGTAATTTACTACTTTCTTCTTTTTACACTTATAATTTTCTTTTAATATAATATTTATATTTGTTTCTATAGCTTTGTGAGATGGAATCTGATGTTTTGCCCTTGTATTAACTTCCTCCATGGGAGTTTAGTCATCCTGGCATTGTTTTTTGTGTGTATGTGTTCATTTTTCTTTTTCTCTTTTTCCTTTTTTGCCTCTTATGCAGATAGATTTCTTTAACTATTTAGGATTTGAGTTTGTGTATATATATTGATGGTATTGGCAGCCTACGCACCTTTCACTGCTTCCACATGTTCATGTAGCATCTGATTAACTCACAGCAACAGCAGCTTTGATGGCTTTGTCCATGGTGTGTGGTTAGAGACAGAAGAGTTTACACATTCACTTCAGGTTGGCAGTGTGTTTTCCCACATGGGAATTTATTTTCCTCTTCTTTCTGTGAAGCTTAATTACTTGGAACACATTCCCAATTCCCCGGAACACTGACCATTTCCAATGTCAGAGCTACTTCATCTGTCTGTTTGTGGTTCTTCATCTGAAATGGCACTGATTAGCTCTTCCTCAAACTTTAAGTAATAATTGGATCAACTTCCCATTAGCTCCACTATTATCTCTGTTTCCAATATGAGTCTTGGTGTTTAGATTCTACAGTTCTTTGGAAAAAACCTAACTTGTTTAAGTTTCACACTTTCAGTTATGCAAGGTAAGTAATTTCTCATAGCTATTGGATTTTGGCATCATTTTGATTCTATCTACATTTTCTTTTCAAGAAATTGTTCACAGATATGATCAGTCGATAACTTCCCAGACTATTGATTTTGCGGAGGATTTATTTACTTGTTCTGTTTGTTTGTTTGTTTGTTTGTTTTTGTTCTTAAATATTTATTGTCGAGTTGGTGGAATTTTTGAGAGAGAAGTCAGCCATTTTGCATTTTATACCTCCTGTTCCTGTCTACTATAGAACCAAACCTCATCTGAGAGTAGTGGTTCTCAAACTTCAGCCTGTCTCACAATCACCTCAGTGTCTGATGTAACATGTAGGAGGCGAGGCCTGAGAATCTGTACTTCTAGCAAGTTTCCAGGTGATGCCGTTTCTACTGGTCAGGGAGCAACATTTTGAGCATCACTCTTTGAGTATCCATGCCTTCAAGTAGGTCTAGACATTAATATACATCCTCAGCTAAAACTTCTGAAAACATGGCATGAGCTTTAAGATTTATTTGTTTGAAACATTTATTTTCAGTTGAGGAAAGTTAGAATCAGTGAAACTAAGGGATTTGAACAAAGCTGGTTGACTGGTCATCTCAGGAAAACCCAAGTATCATATTTGGAGCAGGACATACATTAAGTGACCTTATCTTCTTTTTTTAGATATAGAATTTCATTATAAATAAGTGTTTGGACTTTCAATTTAGGAAGACAATCTTGAATTTTAGCAGTAAATTATTGGGAATTTGATATCAATGGCTGCTGTTCTGTCTGTTGGTGCACTTTTTTTTCCATTTGTGTCTCAAATCACCTCTGTGAACATCTAGTGTTAGCACAGCTAAACACTGTGCTTAACATGTGCCAACAAACACCTCCTCCCTCTTCCCCTTTTGATCCTTTGGCTTCTTTCCTTCTCCATTTAAGAAAAAAAGTCCTTATAATATCTGTCCAGGTCACAGACTTTGTCCTTTCTCACTGCTGTCACTTAATTGACAGTTTAAAGTAGATTATATTTAAATATTACACATACTACTTACCATTAAGTTATAATTGCAGTGAAATTTAAGCTAGAATCAATATTAAGTGCTCACCCAAACCACTGTATTCAACTTGATTAATGATTGCAATTGATTGATGTGAATTAAAAATGGCAGAGCATTTAAAAGCATTACAATGATCAGCTACATTTAATTTTCACAGCAATACCCTTGTAGACTATTTCACACGTTAATGGTCCTAGAGTTCAGAATTCTATATCAGGTTCTAGAAACAGTAATCAGAGATTTAGGGCAATATTCTTCTCTCTGTTGCTTAAAATATCCAAATATAAGAAAACTAAATTTCCTTATTTAATATGAATATTTTAGCTGAATTACATAAATATTTACTAGTATCTACAAATTTCCACCTAAAGTTGTTGAATAATAATGCTTCATAAGAATACACCTAAGAAGAAGAAAGGAGTAGACACAGGGTATGTTAAAACTACATATTTCAAACATTCAGGGGAAAAGTTCATGTTTTACTAAACTTTTCCATAAATAAAATCAAAAGACAGTAATTTATAGCCAGGCTTTCAAATTTGGGCTTTACTTAACATGTCTAATAAATAAAGGCCAAGGAGGAGTGCAAGCATATTGTGCTTCAAGTCTTGAAACTGGCATCCCAAAGTGATATACAGCTCTGGGTATGCATGACATTTGGAATTACATTTGGTCTTCCTTTCTCAAATACCAATAGAAAGATTGCTTACTTGGTAAGTGTAGGTAAGTTAAATAGATTTTTATTTTTATAGTATATCTAACAGCTTTTCAAGGGAAAAAAAACCCAAAGATAATCCAATTTCTACCTTAAAATGAAGTTAGATTGGAGGATCGATACAGTGAACATATAGCCAAAATTTTCTCCTAAAGTTTTTCTTAAAAAAAAAAAAAAAACTTTATCAGAGCTGAAAAGAATTCTGGTTTTTTAACTAACTCTTATTTTGGCTCTCATTATATCAAAAATGGAAAATAGCCAGTTGTGGAGAAAATGTTAATGGTTTTGCAAGGTACAGGAATGTAGTTTAAAACTTAGATATGTATAGAGTCAGCCTTTTTTACTGCCAAAATGAATAA
Organism: Camelus bactrianus; assembly: GCF_048773025.1. Lineage (NCBI taxonomy): Eukaryota > Metazoa > Chordata > Mammalia > Artiodactyla > Camelidae > Camelus > Camelus bactrianus. The sequence goes on from NC_133539.1 coordinate 44,204,300, forward strand.
ACCTCTCAGTGAACCTCAGAAGTTCACCTTGAAGTTCATGGTGAAGTCAACAGAACATTTAAGCACAAAAGGAGAACAAAGTGGAAGTAAACATATTTCCACCAATTACAAGATACAGTGGAACATTATTAATTCTAACTCACTGAATTAAGACCTTGTAATGTCAGTGCAAGTGTGTTTTAGGGGTAGGAGTGGAGGAGTGAGATATGTTTGCTAGCTGAAAATACTGTCTGGACATTTAAAAAATGTCTATACAGCACACTTTTTGGCTTAGATTATTGAAGAAGTCAAACTATTTTCAAACACTTAATACAACATCAGTCTGTATTTGAGAAATGAGGTAGTCCCATATCATTTTTGTTTTTATCAATTTAAAACAGTCTAAGATGGTTTTTGATAGATGATTTCATCAAAGTTCTATACATTCAAAGCTTAAAAAAGGTTTTAAAATTCTATTATAATTATCTAATCTGTTTTTACACACTTTTTTCAAAAATATATTAAATTTAATAATATTTAAGAAACATTTCTGAAAAAGTACATATTTTGAAGCAGTATGTTATTTTTTCTCATTGGCTTATGTTATAAAATTTTTAATTTATTTATATCTGACAAGGAATATTGAAATTTGAAATGTGTTTCATAATGGCAAGAAGCATTAAAATATCTTACTGATTCTGTTATAGTGCTCCTTTTGAACATCTATAGTTTTAGGTTGTAGAATTTTAGGATAGAGTTATCTTATAGTAATTTGATCCTGATAAAGGACTTTAGTTTATATGTGCTTATTTCTGCCTGATTAGTGTTACTTCAACACAAATCTTACTAATATGAGAATGAGATCTTACATTAAAAACTTGAAACAGGTTGCAGTATAAATCCACTTCTAAAGACACTGGGTTATTCATTAATTATAAAAATAAGTTCAAAGAGGAAAATATAAAGATGAGAAAAATTTTCCAAATCTATCCAAAAGAAATAATTATTTTTAACATGGAAGTTATTTATTACTCTTAAAAAGATGTATACACTTCAATAGACTCTGTGCTTAAAATGGCAGTTTTCAAATATGTATTATGATATATTCACTTAATAAAATGTTGAGAAAACAAAAAATAAAATAAACTTAGACCTGTACTTACTACAACAGACCAGAAAACTTGTAAGAAAATTAAATGCTTCAATTTAAAATTGAAAACTGCGATAGACAGACACATTTGTACTTCACATTTGTTTTTGCCAATCACAGTATTTACCAGAAGCAATCTAAAAAGATATAGTACCTGAATCCCTTTCTCTTCCCCAGAGCTTCAAGAAATGGAAGACATTTAGATATAAACACAATGTAGAACAAAATATGCAGAAGCAAAGAGCTTTTGTGTTTGCAAAATAATAAAGCAGAGGACCCAGGGATTGAAGGATATCCTCAACTTTGTGCTTCTTAGTGTTGGGCAGTCCGAGGCAGAAAAGTTGAACCAGAGGAAGCCGGCCTCAGAGCCACCGCATGAGGCTTGGAGTGCTGTGTGAGGCTGCCAGTGCCTAGCAGTATCGGATCCCAGCAGAAGTTCCCCATAGGGCACCAAATACTAGATCTTTCAAATGTATTGTTTCCTAATATAAGAGCCAAATTAAGTTCTCAAAAATGGAGTCATTTGCAATTCTCACAGTATGCACGTACACAGTGTATGAAAATTTGCTTTATTCAGTAATGTTATTAATTTGGTAAAAGTATCTAAACATACTTGGGCTAATAATTATGACCAAAACCATGTTTACATTTGGTGATATACATATGTTAAACCCAATTTGGGTAACATTATGTACAATAACCTATTCTTTTACTGATTTACTATAAATAAGTATTTTAGGAATTATTTGCTATCACTTGTTATACTTGCACTCTCCATGGCAAGCATAGAGATGTGCTTTGCATATAATCATGATGAAATCTTTTTTTTGTAGACCAGAATATTGACTATTTGTAGGTACACCAGCATTAATTTTTTTTTCACAATTACTATCATTAAAACCATTTCCCTTCTTCACTCATGGGTCACAAATTACTCTTGTTCATATAAAAGAAAATTGCTTTCTAGGAGAGATTAATATCTCAATGTCACTATGGCAGGATATCTAATGGTCTTGTATGAATAACAAGATGATGTCCTTTCCTGAGCTTAAATAACATACACTTTTAGATTGTAATATGTTTAGTGGCTCTTTTGTTTATCTAGTAACATGTCTTCCTTTTGCATTATTTGGTTTCTTTAGTAGTACTTTGCTGATTTAACTTTCATTTATAACATAACATTTAAACCCTAAGAATTAGAGAGGGTTGAAAATTAATTTTCTTTGTCATAAATCTTAAAAGGATTAGAAAAATCTTTCTATTCCATAGAGCAAGGAGACAATTTTCCATTTCCACTAATATTACGGGACTTAGAAATTTTCAGTCAAAAATTGAGTTTAGTTATGATTGGCTATATGTTAATTCTAAGTAAATTCAAATGTACTGGGATGGTAGTCTAATGACATAATGTTATTTATTTTACTTTGCACTTCTATGTTCATTTTAGCTGCAAAGGACAATCAATAACTGAGAAGTCTTTAGTGCTGGTTTTTTTTTTTCCTAAAGTTGGTTGAATTCTTAAAGCATTTTTTTCCTGTAAGGCAGAAGCATTTTCTAGAACAGTTTTTGTATCACTCAAAAGGGGCATGAAAATGGAATAAATGGAAATCAAGGTGTGTACTGTTAATACATGAGAGAAAGTACAAAGAACTATGTAACAAATTTTACTTCCCTTGTTTTCAGCTACAAAAACTAGAAAGAACAGACTAAATAACACAGACGTAAAAGTTGGGTGAAGAAAGGATGAGAACACATGTAACTGTCTAAATGAGATAAGGACACTAAATGCAGAAAACTTATCCTACAGTATCAAATGAATTCATAGGTGTAATTTCAGAACACCTGTCAGTAATCCTAACAAACTCATAATAAAAGGAATATATGCCATAAGACTAATGATGGGCAAATGCTTTCAAACTGAAGGGAAGAATAGAAACCAGAAATGACAGGTAGATTCTGAGAAAATTCTAGAACAGATTATATGTTTATGAAAGTCTCATTAGCATAACTTAAGAGCTGCAACTTCAGAGGAAGGAAAAATATGAGAGATATTCAAGATTCAATGGGATGTCATTAAAATGAATATAGAATTGTTGCCTAAAGCTAAAGAAATGCAGACTCCACTGAGAAATCAGTGAAGTTTGCTAAATCTGAATAGGTGTGAAGATTTTCATCTAATCATATCAGATTAAAGAATATCAATTGAGTAGTAGGGAGACTTGGACACCCTTGTTGTCTATAAAAATGTGGTGGGTAGAATGTCTATATGGGGCTGGAGAAAACTTAAGAAGATACGTATTGCCCCTAGATCTCTTGCCTGTCTCCAGTTTGGATAAACAACGTCAACTCTTTGAGATGGTCAGTCTTAACATTCACGAATTATCATTCTAATACCCTCAATTTGCCTGAGTTGCTAACATTTCTCCTAGAGTTAGCAGATTTTCTTCTCAACCCCCACAATATTTTAAAATTAAGTTTAAAAATAAAGTAAATTAAACTCAAAAGACTAACTCAGTAGTTTAGAGATTTTTAATTGTCAGAATTAATCAGACTAGGTAATCTGTCAGATTTTAATTTGAACTAAAATATGCACTTACTGGACTTTTGATTATGTCAGCCAAATAATACGATATTCGATAAAGTTTGTAAATGGAACTGGGATGTTTAAGAGATCTGGATTGACAATATACATTATTTTAATTTGTGAGATTAACATTAGATATTTAAGCATTTGGAAGGATTTTCTTGTTAGCATTATATGTTATCCCAGCTCAGCACTCCAAATTACTATTACAAAATTAGATATAGTAAAGTTTAAATACATTAAAAAAGTTCATGGATGTTTGATAAACTAAGTAAATACATGAGACTGAAAAAAACCATAAAGAAAATCTGAAGGGAGTGCTTCAGAAAGAAGAAAAATGATACCAGAGAGAAGGTTGAATCTACACAAAGAAATAAATAATCTTAGAGATGGAAAATGTGTGAGTAAATGAAAAAACTTTTTTTTATTTTTAATCATTTATAAATAATTCACTGTTTAAATAAATAATAACAATGAGGAGCTTATAACATGTATAGAACTAATTATAGGATAACCATGGAACAAATGAAGGGAATGATGAAATTATCATATTTTAGGTACTTATGCCATATATAAAGCAATAAAATATTATTTTAAGGTAGAGAATAAGTTAAAATGTATGTTGTAATTTATAGATCAACATCAAAAATTAATAACACAAATATGATTAATAGGCTAATAGTGGACATAAATGAAATCATAATAATGGTTCAGCTAATCCAAAATAACTAAAAAACATTGAGAAAATATTAAGGAATAAATGGGACAAATAAAAAATAATAACAAGATATCTATAATTGGAGATACTGTCAGATTGGATAAAAAAGCAAGGGCCATATATATATATATATATATATATGTTGTATATATGATGCAGAAGAGTACTCAAAATATTGGTGAATGGGTTCAGTGATTCAGTTTGTTCACAAGAGATGTTTTATGGAGTCATTTTTGGGTCCCGTCATGTTGAAATTTTATTTCAGTGATTTGAGTGAAGACATAAAAAAACAAAACAATGTCAAGCTGCTTAGCTAATGCCACATATAATAAAATCAAGATTAAAAATAACATATAGAAACAGTGGACATAAACCAAAGTAAAATGTAAAAATGAAAGTGAAACCTTGAAATAGGTGCAGAGCAGTTAACAACTGGCTTATCAACTGGATATCATAAAAGATCTTGGGATCTGTATTAAAAAAAATTAACACTTGCTGAATGTAACATGGTGTCCTGAACTAACTCTTGGAACAGGAAAAAGATTTTAGTGGAAAATGGTGACATATGAATAAAGTCTGTAGTTTAGCTAACAGTGTTATACGAATGTTAATTTCTTTTATATAAGATGTCAGCATTAGAAAAACTGTAATGTAGGGCATATGAGAACTGTACTGTAACTCTTCTGTAAATCTAAAATTTTTTCAAAATAAAAGTTAAGAAAATGAATATGTTTCAATAAAATACACTGGCATGTAAAATATTTAGAAGAATAGTTATTTCACAATACAGAAGTAAATTTTCCTTGGTAAAGAAGCAAGTAAATGGAGGAATTTGTGAAGATAATTGAGTACTTCCTATGTACCAGGGCTTTACATGGATTATTACATTTTATTTTCGTAATAACCATTATAGTTGACATACTACTCTCATCATTTTACAGATGAAGTTAAGTCAATTGCTCGGAGCCAGTAAGTTGCAAATCTGGGATATAAAACTAAGTTTATATAACTATAAAGGCCAAGATTTTTCCACGATGCCATAGTAGCCTCTAGTGTTACAGTTTAACTGTCTTCTGCACTAACCTTAAATTTTATTTTCATTTTATGTTAATTTTAGGATGGATGTTAAAAAGTAGAGTGTATTAGAAGAATAATTAGAATTAAAAGGGGGTCAAGAAACAGAGGTTTAGCCCAAAATTTAAAAAGGGGAAAATTAGATATCTGAATATATGATCATTATAATCAATAAGCAAGGCTTTTGTCTCTTCAGAAGTAATCCATATAGATTTATGAGAGGGGTGCATATTTCATCTTAAAGGAAAATATGCTTCAGCATTAGGTTGTTTAATAATAAAATGAGCTGTCTTTGAAATCTTGCTAGCAGTGTTATCTAAGTAGAGGCAGGAAGTTTTCTCCAGTAGAGGTCTATCATTTTAAGAAGAAATAATTCATGCAAAGACATAGTGGTATGAAAAGCATTTAATATTTAGGAAATAGAAAATACTAATGGATAGCAGGATCATAGATTCTGGTACCAATGGGAATTGCTTGGGGATTTTTCCATCACAGTGAAAGACTGAGAAATATATTCTAACTAAATCCTACTGTTATGACTTGGAGTGCCATTATAGATCCATTAAGTAGTCACCTGAAATAATTTTAGGTAGCAAGAAAATTTGGTGATAGTTTTGTAAAGTCAGATTAAGAACTAGTATCAGCTAATTCCCTTGCAAAAGAAGGAAGGATGAAAACAATTAAATTAATTTGTTATTTAATTAACAACAATTAAATACAATACAGTTAAAACTAGCTAAACACTTATTACATATTAAATATTATGCTTGATATATTTTATTTAATTATGTACTCTATTTAAAAATAATAAAAATCAAATTCTTAAATCGAGGAAAACCATATTAACTTACTAAAACAATTTTACCTCACAATTCTATTTCACTTCTGGCACAAAGTCATACTGGGCTTCATTGGTGAGCTAAAATGGGTACAAAATATAAATATTTTCCTTGGAAAAACACCAAAACCACAGAGAACCAAGACTGTTTAGTTCTTTTAGTTTAAGATTATCATCTCTCATACCATCAAGAGATGCAACCCTTGAATCTTTGTTGTAAATGCCCTTTCAATATAAATGAAGGCTCTGAAGGCAAGTTTTGATAAAGGAGCCTGGAACAAAATTGATGCTGCTAGATGGCTGAATTGGAGGTTAAAGTGGGAATCCACAGGTAGGAGGATGGACATACACAGAAGAGGAGACCTAGGGAGATGCATGCAAATTGCCTTAAATATTTGCCTTGAATACCTCTATTCATTATTTTTCAACTATCTTTATCATATCCTATAAAATTACAACCATGTATTTTGAGTTAAGGAAAATATGAGTACTGTCATCCCTAAATTTTCCCTAACTTGAATATGAAATATGAATAGGGTAAACTGGATATGTGATTATAAAGATACGCATATCATACACACTTTCCTAGGAAAGATAAATCCAGTAGCTAGAAGTTGTATCCTTTTTAGGAGGTGCTTTTTAAATAAAAGTTAATTCTTGACTAGTTTTCTTTTTATGCAGAAGAATTTCAGAATTTCCTTTTAAAATAAATATACATATTCAAGTAATCTCAATAGTTGATTGTGATTAATTAATAGAGATCTAGCTGTGGCCTTTATTATACCTGTGATGGTTATTTGTATGTCTCAGATTGACTAGGCTATGGTGCTTAGACGTTTGGTCAAATATCAGTCTAGAATTTGCTGTAAAGGTATTTTTTAGATGTGATAAACTTTTAAAACAGTACACTTTGAGTAAAGCAGATTACCTCCCATTATGTGGGTGGGCCTCATGCATTCAGTTGTAGAACTTAAGAAACAAAAACTGAAGTTCCCCCAGGAAGAAGGAACTCTGCGACCAGGATGCTTTTAACCTGATACTGCAACATCAACCCCTCCCTGAATCTTCATTCTGCCAACCTGCCCTGTGGATTTCAGACTTGCCAGTCCCCACAATTACACAAGCCAATTCCTTAAAATTTCTATCTCGATAGATTATATATAATATAGATAGATAGGTAGGTAGGTAGATAGATAGATAGATTGATTGATTTATATAGATTAATCTGGAGAGACCTAATACCAATACCTCTACTAGAAAATGTGTCATTGCTTTTGTTTGCCTGCCCCTTTGGCCAGCTGCATGCATATTATCACTGTACAAACCTCAGGGGCACAGAGAATCTGAAATAAGTGCTGAGTGATCACAGAACACATTCTCTGGGCAAGTGCATCCTTTTCATTATGTGACAACCACAGCCTTCGTTTGTGTTGTTGTTCTTGTTCTAGTTTTTGTCCTTATGGAAATGCTTAGTTCCATTCTGCATGATATAATTCTGTGTGTTTTTTGTTCTGATTTTTAATTTTCACCCCTAGGCACTAAAGCCTGAGAAAACCATTGTTTTAGGTTTATTTCTAATACCAGTCTTCACAGAAGAATTGAAACAATTTGTAATCATAGACTCTATATCTTTCATTCAACAGACAAAAAGAACTCTTTTCAGAGTTTTTGATTCTCAAATACAAATAAATCAAAGAGAAAAATCAAACGCACCCCACTCTTGTCAAGATATAAAAGCACACACGCACACACAGTTTTAGAGTGATACACATCTCAGTGTGTCTTATGCAAATAGGAAACTTTTATTGTATGTATTATTTTAAAAGTACTTATTTATATAAAGATAAATCAAGCATATAATAAAAAATATAAATTTTTACATAAAGGCTTAAAAGCAAATACAAAGTCCCCGTCACCATCAAACCATTTCCTGAGTACTATTCCCTGCAGAAGTTCTGATTAGAAAATTTTAGTATATTGTTCGAAGAAAATGTATGCATATATACCAGCATATGAAAGCATACTACTCTATATGTTCCTTTGCATCTTGACTTTTAATTTAATGAAAAGCTCATGCTAAATCATAAAATCCTCACAACAGCACTATGAAGTGAATATTCTTATTCACTTTACTTGGCAAATGAAGAAACTAAATTATTTGGCACCAAGATGTTAAGTAACTTGCCCGAGATCACACAGCTTGTAAGTGGCAGAACCAGGGTTCAAGAACTGACATTCTGAACTTCAGATTCTATGCTTTTAGCTCTTCATTATAATGTCTTAAGAATCTTTCTTCATCAAAAGATGTATATTTACAATATTGTTTTGAAAGACCATATGGCTTCAGAGATATTTTTTAAAATAAACATTCCTTTATTGAAAGAGTACATAGCATTGTTTTCAGCATCCCTGTGGTAGAGCTATAGGAATGAGATACCAGCCTAGAAGCTTATCAAGTTAGCCTTTGTAACTTAGTTAAACTTAATTAACTTCTTTAACTAAGTTAAAATCATTCTAACTTAGTCAATCTAACTTTTAACTTAGTGGAGGTAAGCACTCTCCATACACTTTGTTGAAATACTAAGCTGGACAAAGTTTGTAGAATAGTAGCAAGATCTGCCTTAAGTCTCTCAAGGTGTACTTAGGATAGGGGAATGCTGTGCCCATACTGTTGGTTGGTGTTTTTTCCTGTCATTATTGCGGCTACCGCAGTCACGGTTCCTAGTCAGTATGAGGCTATTTCTTATTAATCCCCTTGGCAGACTATTCTCTGCCTCCAGATGAGATCTTCAGACTAAACTCCTTACTGGGTAGTGAGAAACTGTGGATAAAGCTATCTCAGGCATCAGGATTTTTCTCTACTTGAAGGCTGTACATGCTATTTTATCTTATTTATTTATGTTTTAATCATGTTTTTACTGAAGTATAGTTGATTAACAATGTTGTGTTAGTTTCTGGTGTACAGCATAGTGATTGAGTCATATATATATATATACATGTATATATATATATATATATATATATATATACACACACACACACACACACATATACACATACATATTCTTTTTCATTATTGGTTATTATAAGGTATTGAATATAGTTCCCTGTATTATTAAAACACTCTATCACAAATTTTCAGAAATAAGTTCCCAAATTATTTCCTTCAACTCTAAAGATACCTACCTTGCCAATTATCTTTGTTCAGATAATAAAATAGAGTTTAAGTTCCTTTTCATTGCAAAAAATGAGAGCAAGCCAAAATTTACTTACAGTAAAGAAAATAAGACTTTATGCAAAATATGATGGTTATAAGAATTCAGATTGCTAAGGTTCACACAGTTCTCAGAAAGCCAGAGTCCCCAGCCTGTCCTCTCCTAGACGGAGAGGTGTGTAGGCATCTTCCTAAGCTTCTGAGGAGACAGAACATTTTGCCAATTATCACCTTCCATGTTTCATTTAATTACTATCATATTTAATAAAAGAATGCAAGCTAGTCTTCAAAGTGAAAATTTTAAAACTAATTTTACCTTATGTTAAAATCCCTGGTAAGTTGAACATTAAATGTATTATCCTTTCTCTGCATTCTCCAATGTTTTCCTCCCTGTATGTACATTATTTTTCTAATTGGAAACATGCACCACCTCTCAAATATTTTAAAGAATTTCCTTAAGTTGTATGTCCCATGGTTAACAAATAGTTCTTAGAATGTCTATTTTTGCCAAGTAAACAGTCATAGAATTTCTAATAAATGCAAGCATATTTTGATTGTGATATTAAATTCAGTACAAATGGTAAGTATAGTTCAAAGCTAAAGAAAAATGCTAATTTTGTTTTTATTTTTCAAATGTTCAGATAACAGAGGCTATTATTCTGTAATAATTGTTCTACTGCAGCTGTGTATAAACTTACCTCTTTTTGGCTGATAAATATTACATGAGAAAAAAAGGAGTGTTTAAAACATTTCTTACAAGTTAAGAAAAATTTTTATCTAATTCTTATATTTGTTCTTGAACTTTCTAAATGCTATACATTGCTGCGTGAAATTTAGGATAACATATAAAATACATACTAATAGGAAATTTTCCCTTTCAAAAGACTTCATTTCTAAAAAGAGAATATAAGACTTTCAAAGAAGTGACATTTTTACCAAAAATCTTGATCTATCGTGACATGTTATCTAACTCTCACCTTGGGTGTAATTTACAAAATTGGTTTGAAGGCATTTGAGGAAGGTATGGGAGCCATGGTCTGCATTACTGATAAATTTATCCAAGTACTTGATAGTCCATTAGGTGAATGATTCATCTGAAAGCAAGCAGACCGATATCCACACAGTGTTCCAAACACACAACCAATTTGAGAAGCAACCAGACAGCGGTTACCTACTTAGGGTCTGCCTGTGACCACATAAGTAATGCCTCACGTTCCCACTTCTAACAAGATTATATTTGCTGCTTTCAAAAATTGCTGTTTTTTTCTTGAATAGATGAATGTCACATATGCTGTAATTAGAAGGCAACTAAAGACTATCCAATTCAGTGAAAAAGGGTATGGAGGGGGAGAGAAAGAGCTGTAATACAGACAGAAATATTTGAACTAATGAGTCAACATTGCCTGAGAAGTCTTAGGTACTGTCATTAATGTATCTTAAATTACAGTATCTGAAATCTCTGGGCCTGGATTCTTCCCTGCTCCCTACTCTCTGATTTCCCTGGTGATTTCACACAGAGACTCAAAGTTTCATTTTATAAATTTCCCATGATAGCAACTCCACGCTCAGTAGTCCTACAAATATACTTAGGCATATTTGTGATTTATTTTGTGTTAAGTGCTAAAATATTTATTTGGGCTCAGTGGTGACTAAATCCTGAGAAAACAATGTAAATACCTTCAAATTTTATTTTTAGTTTTGGAATTACCATTTTCAAAAGAATTTATAATTATCTATTTTTTGATCATAATGTTCTAATTAGCCTCTTTTTTTTTTTTTTTTTGCAAATTAATAATCCCTAGGTCTGTATCTTGTAGACTTTATACTACAGATATTTACAGGCCTAATTCACATAATCCTTCCAAATGGCTTATCTGCTTACTATTGACAGAACCCTGGGCTGCTGTGTTGCACAATTCCAGCAGGTGCATTCATATAATCTATGTGAACAGTGCTTCTGGAGTTTTGCAAGGTGCAATCTATTCACATAAACTATAATGGGAAAATGCCTTCTGGAGTTATGTACTACAGTAGGATGGCTAGGCCCATCATGGTTTTTTTTTATTATCTGCTCCTTTGCTCTCATTATATGTTCTGTGCTAGTAATCCCACCACCAAACTCCAGACTACCTAAATGAGGTTAAACCTTATATTTCAATGCCTAATTTAAAGGTTGCCATGTCAGTGAGCCTACCTAATGAATGAAGTTGCTATGTCCTCCCCTGTGCTCCAAAAGCCATTTGTTCTTATAAGAGGTCAGCAGTCCCTCTGTTGCTTTATGTGTGTGTATTGCCTTTCCTGCTTGAGAATGAAATGTTTAAGGACAAGAATCATGATTTGCTGATCTTTGAGTAAGTATGTCATATTGCTTGCTTCATGGTTGGGCTAGAAATAATTTGCCAAATTGATTTCAATGAAATGAGAATTCTCATGTAACTCAAGAAAGTACTTCAAAATACCTATTGGCCCTTAAGGTAAAAAATAATACCCAAACCACTTACCTAAAATTTCATTCTTAAAAATCACTCTCATTTTAGGGACAAATTCTGTTTCATATGTTTTGTTGATGTGGCTCTGTGCACAATACAAAATACAGAATCACCAGACTCAAACACAGGTTCCTTGGAGCAATGTCTTCCTATTTCCCTGCTTGATTATTCCTCCAATGGTCACAGGAATGCTAAACTAAACCCACAAAACTTACATAATTCTTTTTTTAGTAATGCTTCCAAAGCCTAAGCCTGCTCCTTATAATACAAATTAAAATCTGTACATCAGAAATTCAGAATATTATCTTAAAGATCAAAAAAGGGTCATCTTCCATAAATGCAGACACTGATCCCTGTTTCAAGCAATTTTCTTTGATCTACTGTAAGTTATGTGGGTGCCAGTTTCCTACTGTGTGCAGAAATTTCACCAGGTAAGGGCAAACCGATCAGGTAACTGTCCGTTTTTTAAATAAATCATAACACAATATAAGACAGTGTGATGCTAAGAAAAAATATGACAATACAAATAGCTAATTGATCTTTAATTATTAGACATCCCATAAGATTTTAGAAGGTCTAATTGGTACCCTTTAGGTAAACAGCTGCAGAAAGCTGATATATGGAGAAATGTATACAATAAGGAGAAAGCCAGTTCTGAGATTTAGACAAGTTGGATTTAACAGGTATTTATTGAGAACCTATTATACTCCTGGCTCTAATACAGAACTATGGTTAAAAGTAAAGAAAACATAAAAATTTCTTCCTTCAGTATAGTAGGAAGAGAAATTAATGCTGAAGAAATAGGTTGGGGCTTGATTGTTAGATGGGCTTTAAATTACATGTAATTATGTTTCTTCTAAACCAACCTAATCCCATCATTTGTAACAAATCTTGGCATTTATCTGTCTTATTCTAAGGGGCTGTCAACCAGGAATAGCAAAGGTGCTTCCTGGCTCATCAACACTACATCTGAGTATGCAGTTCCAACTGCAGCTTTAGTTTATGCCTCATCATGTGACACATTGTGATGGAAGTGCCAATAGACCCCAATAGATTGTGTTGGCTCTGAAAGCCAGTTTGAACATTTAGAAGCTGATCTGGCAGAAGACACTTCCCTAAAGACCTTTTCTAACATCTGAACATGCAGTTTTCTATGCCTGCACCTTTTCACACTATAAACACAAGCTTTCTGTCAAACACTGGTGTTAAATAATCAGCATCCTTCCCCAGCCAGCATTTACTTGTATAGCAGAGCATGCCAATGAATCTCCCAGCGCTGACTACCAGCCAAACCATTTCCAAAGAAAACAGAGCTATTAACCCTTAGAATTCTTTAATTGTCTCTTGTTATTTTTCAGTAATTTTCTCTTATGCTGCGTAAATACTAAAGATGATGGAGGAAACGGATTACCTTGGGATTCAGATGTAAAGACACCATCATTAAGGTACAAAAATCACTTGGATTACAATTTCACTTAAAAAAAATCTAATAACTTTCTTAACAACAACCATAGTGAAATTGCTTCTGTGTCTTGTTTCTGCCTATGCAAAACCAAAGAGAAGAAAAGATTTGTTTTCAAAAGAGTGTGAGCTAAATTGATTTAATTGTTTCTAAGGACATTGAAAGATTCACTGATACAAGATACAGTAAATAAAAGTGATGACAAAGCACTGAAGACTTGGATACTGTTCCAGAAGTTCATATGACTGCTTAAACTTGCTATGTCTCAACATCTCTTGTTACCCACTTTTGGAACATAGTTAAGACTAGAAATGTAATTATCTTGATCTGACTAGACTTTTTTTTTTTTTTTTCTCTTATTAGATTTTAATCTCTTAAAGCAATACTGTCTGTTAGAAATATAATGCAAGCCAGAAATGCATTTTTCGTTTGTTTGTTTGCTTTGAAGTTTTTTTTTTGATTTATAATCATTTTACAATGTTGTGTCAAATTCCAGTGTAGAGCACAATTTTTCAGTTATACATGAACATATATATATTCATTGTCACATTTTTTTCTCTGTGAGCTACCATAAGATCTTGTGTATATTTCCCTGTGCTATACAGTATAATCTTGTTTATCTATTGAAATGCATTTTTAAATATTCTAGTAGTTACAATAAAAAGTAACAGGTAAATTAAAAATGTATTTTGTTTAACTCAGTTTATCCAAAATGTTATCATTTCAACAAGTGTTCATTATAAAAAATTAATTTATGATTTTTTTGAGACTGCCTTTTCAAGTTCCAAATTAGATGTGTTATACTAACACATCTAAATTCAGACTAGCCACATTTTAAGTGCTCAATAGCCACATGTGACTACCATATTGCATAGCATAGTCTTACGAGGTGACACTATATATCTGTGTCAGTGGTTGGTACCATGTTCTGGACAAGTGTATGTGTTTATCAGGGCCTAAAAATAGTACATTATTATGATGAGTGATGTTTGTAAACTAATTTGTCATTTAGAAGTATGTCATGTGGTAATTTATGACATCATCCCACAATGTTTGAAAGTATTGATTCACATTCCAACAGCGAGGAATTGACTCCTTACTTACTGATTAAGGAAGCCTATAATTCATTAACACTAAGAGTTGTTTAGGAAAAAAGACATTTTAAAACATCAATACTTCTCAATTTCCTTTTTTTCTTTTATGTAACTTAAAAACAGCTGAGGCAACACATATCAAAGATTTAGAACATCAATCATCATTAAGAACTAAAACTGAAATAAAATAACAAAAGACTAGTCAACATTTTCAGAATTATTATCACTTAAGGCAGATGTGTCAAGTTCTGGGACCCCCCCTCCCTAAAATTCAAGATTTATCTTTTCCGAAAACTTCTCTCTGGAAAAATTCTCATTGCTTTCTCTTATATGCGATTCAAATGCTCAGCCTCCTCATTGTGTGGCTCTAAAGGATTAATCGTAAGTGGATTTCCTGGCTAGTGCTCATACTTGCTCATGCTAGAGTTTTGGATTCCTACAAATTCTCCTTTAAATGTTTTTTCTCAAGTCACGGGATGTGTCTCATTGCTGCTCAGAAACAGCATGCAGCCTTTGCCATACCCTTCCACAATCCAGCTTCCCTCTTGGGTGTCTTGCTTTTCCCAGTAGACTGTTTGAAGTTGAGCCCATCTATAGGATGTATTTAGCAGTTTAATTTAGAGACATGGTTAGCAGTATAATTGCTGTATCCTCCAGCTGTCAACTAGGCAAGCTGTCCAGGTAACATTTGTTGCCAAAACTATTTATTAGCAATTTGGAGAAAACAGTCCTCTCCCTGGTGCTGTGGTATCCTTTTAACCAGGCCCCAAGGTGATGCTTAATATGCTTTGTATCTGATACTGCCCCTATCAAAATAGCCACTTTAAACTTCTGCTTACAGCTTCTCTATAGTGGGTCAGATCAGGTCCCCAGGGCTAAACCAGTTTTCACAGACTATCCTGTCTTGTTTGCCAGTAACCACTGCCTTCATCCTACCATGAGCTTCTTGCTTTATCAGTGCGAACAAAGCGTAGGCACTTAATATTTTGAATGAAAAATTCTTTTATCTAATTCCATTTTCATATTCTCTATATAATAATATTTATTTAAAATTTAAGAATTATTTAAAGTGTTTAAAAATATTAATTGCAAATTGATTGTGAAATTTTGTTTTTTAAAAACAGAAACAACTTCCTCATTTATTCTGTTTATAGAAGTAATAGTCATTGTAAAACATAAATCAAACTTTGAGGATTTCTATAAAATTTCTTATAATCCCTAACAGTGAAATTTTCTAAATGGTTTGTTTCAACTCTTTAAAAATGCTTTGTGCATTCTCTTTCTCACAAAGGTCATATGGTTGTACATGTTGTATAACATACTTTTTCATGTTTTTATATATAGGAGATATAGTATCTACCTTGGAATTTTTATTAGATGCATAATATTCCATTACATTTATGTACCATGAATAATTAACCAACTCTTATTGGTGAATAATTTATTTCATATTGTTTTTCATTAAAACCTCAGTGTAAGAGATATGTTTTACATATGAGTTGGAGTTGCTGCTAATTGTATCTTCTTGAGAATTCCTCCAATGTGAAACCCTTGTGTAAGTTTACTCAGACATAGGAACAGTCTTTAGGGAGAAAGTTTTAGGCATACTGATTTCTGTTGCTCATGGGAGATTCAGGTAGAGATGTCCAGTAGGTAATTTTTAAACTCTTACGAGTTTAGGAGTCAAGTCTAGGATAAATATGGAATAGATAGCTTCCAGCCTATCCTGAGGGTTAGGAGCCATGAGAATGGAAGCAAGAAGGGTGGTTTGGGTTGTGAAGAAATACAGTTCTGTGGAGTTCTAGGGAATATTTAGGGGTCAGAGAAAGATGGAGGATGAACATTCAAACCGTAAAGAATTAAAGAGAGAATGGCTTCATTGAAACAGGAAGACTTTCAAAAGATGAGATGTTTTCAACAGTGTTTGATCAGATAAGAAGCAATATTTTTCTATAAATTGTGTCAAATAGAAAATTGTTGGTGATCTTACCAAGAGTCATTTTAAAGAAGTAATAGGAGATGCTTTCAATTTGTGTAAATGTGAATTAAGAAATTAAATTACTTTTTCAAGAAATCAAGCTATAAAATGACAGAGTGATAGGTAGATGAGTGGGACAGTAGTCAGGGAGGATTTTTTGTTGATTTTATAGACAAAAATGTCTCGAAAAAATTTAGAGAGAGAGGAACTACTAAAAAAATGGTAATTTGAAGTTAGGTGATAGGTGATAGTTTGTAAAGTACAAAGAAGGCTGAGGATAAAACTGGAATTATAATATTTCATTGTTTAAAGATTGCTTACAAACTGTTATCTTTGGTTTAAAGATGGGAAAATAGAGATATGGACCAAGAAACCCTAACTAAAGAGCACTGCAAAAAAGAGAAAAACAGAAACCAAATATGAAATAAGCCATCAAGCTTTTCTTTTTAACTGTACAATGTGGCTTCAATAAAAAGATAGGATTTTGTGAATCAAGATTCCTATACTGCTGTATTTACAACCTACAAATCCCACTGCCAATGTAAAAGCTCATGTTAGTGAAGACAATTTTGTTCAAGCCATACTTAAAGGAAAATCAATTGTTTCCTTCCTCTTTTCTTTTTGGAGCTCTTTAAATTTTCAATGCAGTATATCCCCTCAAATTCACTTCTTTGATATTTAAACAATTTAATTGAGTTTACATCTATGTACTCAAAAATGTAGATTTTAAAATGATCACTATTTATTTTAGTTTATTTTGGAATAAAGATATTTGCATTGCACTACAGTCATTCATCCAACAGCAACAACAAGGAGCTGCAAATCATACCACGCTGGTGGGTGGAGGGGACGTGAGAGTGTAATACAAACACCTGCTCCTCAAACGGTTTGCAAACTACTTTGAAAAAAAATTATACTCACCATTTGTAGGACATTCTTTTCATCCCATTTTGCTTGCAAACAAGTTTATCTGGGGGACTTATTCATTGCCAGGTGGCTGATGGATTTGCATTGATTTATTTAAAGTGCTTTCCTTGTGATCAGATGCAGATACTTGCAAGAAGGCCAGCAGAGACGAAAACTCTGTTTGTGGCCAAGGAACAAAGTGAGAGAAGCCCGCATTCATGACTTTGACCTTATTAGTATGGTGTTTCAAACAACTCCACTAACCAGACATGGAGGATTTGTTGATAAATATGCACATATATAAAGGCAGAGTACTTAATGCAGCGTGTCTTACTCATACACTCAGATGCTCCTGTGAAGCAATTTGCATTTCCTAAAATACATGAATCTATTCATATTTTTCGGAATTGGTAAGAAGGGATTTTGAAAGCACCCTTCTTAACTTTCTACTTAATTAATTACAGAGCCAATGAAATATAAGCAGCAGAGATTTGAAGTACAATAATCTATGTTCTTTGTTTAGATAAAATTTTATCTATCTCATAAAATACAAACACCAGATACCTAATGAATTATTTAGATCAACTGATCTACAGTCAGAGTTTCAGATTCTGCCAAGCCAGAACACCAGAAGAATACAGCACGGTTGAGAAGCAGAATGATTTGCTTCCTCACTGGGCTCATATGTCACTTGGTTCACATGTATGCTAGCAAAATTTCCATGTTGTGTTGTATCTGCTTACTTTTCAATTCACCAAGGCATGAGACCCCAAAAGCAGTGTCATAGCTTTGTCTTCTTGATATTTCTGTTATTAAGCAATATTCCTACACATAGTGCACTCACAATATTTATTTTATAAAGCAGTGTATTAAGTTTTTGTACTTTTCTATTCTAATCATCCCCATCTTCAGTGAGCATATATAGGTATTATAATATAATTTAGATTTACAGAGATTATTATAAAAGCATATATCCTCATATAAAGGATATATTTATGATTTGAGTTTCAGTTATAATAAACTTGTCTAATTTAGAAACTAATAATTCTTTTTAGCTGTTGCTCCAGTCTATTATTTTATGTTAAGATATCCAAGAACAAGTAGTTTGTTCAATTGTTCCAGTTCTGATATAGTTGTTTATTGTTGATTGCTGTTCCAGCAAACTGATAATTGAATAATAATCCAGATCTCTGTTTTCCCTCCCACTGAAGGATTACGATGTCTTACTAAGCATCCAATATTAAAATTTCTATAATTGTCTTTTTTGTCTCCTTTTGGGTTTGGTTTTGTGTGTGTGTGTGTGTGTGTTTTGGCCTGAAAATGATGCAGTAATGTTGATCAAACACAGAAATACGTAAGTATTGACATTCACCTGTTTAGGGTAGGGAAAATAGTATGTTTTTTTCTCTTACTCCAGTGATTAGTGACACTGAAACAAGAACAAAGTTTATTTAATTTGATTTTGGTTAGGCTATTGGAACTACTTTCTCCTAAAGACCATAAAATCAACTATCATAATAAGATCCTCATGTTGCCCTAAAACATGTCAGAATAATTCTCTATGCCACAAATGACAACAGATGTCTTAGATTTATTTTCATTATTTTATGCACATAAGATCCCTATACTTTTAGCACACACAAGACAAAAAAATGAGTCATGAAACTGAAGACAGATTTATAAAAATAAGTCAGAACAATTATTTGCATCTCCGTGAAATCCCAGCATTGCCTGGTCTTACAGGGTCCCTGTAATGAACAAAGGAATTAAAGTAATTCTCTAAATAAGCACATTTGTCAAAGAGATCGATGTATTCAGCCCCCAGCGCAATTATCTAGCTTTGGCTTCGGAGAGCTGACGATCAGCTAATTAAATTGCCTTTGAAAGATCAACAGGAAAACAGATTCTACCACATTTACTCACTTCTTTTTCAGCAACAGTAATGCTTTATGACTTAATTCTCAACATCATTGAACTAATGGAAAGATCAGAGAAAATCCCTAAAAAATGCTCCACTCCAAGTTCATTGCTACAAATCATTTTCTTTGCCTCTGAAGTAAAGATAACAATCATTTGTTCAGGCCCACAAAGTGACCGTGGGGCCAAAAAGAGACTCTCTGTCACATAAGGTCTTCCTTATGGAAAGAGAGGAGTCATTCTATTTACAGTCCAATTTTGACCTGTGAGGTGGGCAATGATAAAACACTGCTCACATTTCCTCATTTTAGAAATCAGTGCGATAGGGAAAATAGAACATTTTTTTTTCCTTCTACATAGATACTGATAGAGCACTAATCATGATTTGCCCCTTCTACCTGTATCAAGGGGACACGTGACTAGGGATCTGTGATCCTTAATACTATAATCCTTTACTTTTGGTTGACTTCTGTTTGTTTTTTTACGTCTCATCATCATAATTATCATCATCATCAGTCCAAAATATTGTAGTTATTGAACACGTATGTGTCAATCTATGCTGATACTTATTATGTGCCAATCTATCCTAAATGATTCAAATGTACTATCTGACTTAGTTCTTAATTTACCATTGTTTCCTCCATTTTAAACCTGAAGAAACTGAGACGTTTGGAGAATAAGTCATGGGCCTGCAAAGTAGTAGAATACTGTCTTGAACTCAGATGTGTCCAAGATCCTACTCTTAACCACTTCGCTATAAAATAGTGTAATTTGCTAGGCTGTCTCATGAGCAGAGAAAGGAAATTGCAGTTACATAGCTAGAAGTACAATGTCTGCATACATAAGAATTTATCAGTAAGGAAAGGCATAGTGACCAAAATCCATCCTGTCTGTTTTAGCCTATGTAATGGTGCTATGCATCTGTCACTTTTGGCCAATTCTAATGAGAAGTTAAGATGATCTGCACCAGCAAGAAGTCACTTGTTAACACAGATATCTTTTAACTACAGAAAATAAAACTTTCTAATACTTTACACTATTATAATGTGTATCCATATGTTATTCTAAAGAGCTTTAAAGGATAAAAACTGATCTGCTAGGGAAAAGTATATAAAGATTGCCAAATAGGACACATGTGCCTTGACTCTAGAAGAAAGCATTTCCCAAGATATGTTTCTACTTTTTGTCTAAGTGTCAAATATTCTTTGTATATTCCTCCCAAAGAGGGAGATTTAAGGCAAAAATTAATGCCTATTCCAGATCACACAGTGTGGTCTATGGCTCCCAGGTGATGGCTAGAAAGTGCAAAATTTATTTCTGCATACCAAGAATACACTGAAAATACACTGATGACTGCAAACTTGTTTAGGAGGTAGAATGCAGCTAGTCGTTTAAAGCAGGGATGGGAAGTAGAGGAATATCTGGGATGATCCTCTCAGGGAAAAAAGTTTTGTTCTTTCTAGATCGGAGCCAGGGTGATTGTCAATAACAACTAAGAAACCTACTGGAAATTATTAAATCAACAGAGAAAGCATTCTGCAAACCAGTGTTCATGTACAGTTTTGTTCAGTTGCATTTATAATTGTAGTTTAATTTTAATTATTTATAATGCTTTCTTCATAACATAGTGACATAAAGCCATAGAGCATTATGTGAATCAAATGAACTCTCAAAACTAGGAGCAACTTACTTAATAACTGTGTCTGGAATTGAGTAAGCAACTGCTAGCAGACAAACACTGCTCTTCATGTGCATTTCACTTGCATTATTTGGCAAAAGCCTTCACAAACGCACACACACACTCTCAAACACACTTACACTTGTACCCACCTGTACATACCTTAAGGTAAGAAATGTACATATAATTTCCATTTTCCAGGTTAAGACATTAAAACAAAGAAAAGGAAACAGACTGCCTCCAAGTAACAAAGTTAGTTCTAAGACCTCAGTTATCCCCTGTTCTTTGATCTACATGATTAAACGACATGTCTTCTTTTTTCTTGGCTTCAACTATTGCATCTTTTTAAAAGGCAAGAGTAAATGTATATGTTTAGTTGACAGTGGTGCTATTTTATTTAGAAGAGTGAAAGCAGAGAGGTTTTATAATACAGAAAAAGACAAATTTAGAACTTGGGAGGAGATTAGTGAAGAACTCTGTTTCAGATAAATTTATACTAAAAGAACATTCAGAAAATGATTCAGAATCTTCCTCACGATGTGTAGGATATTTTCATTTTTGTTATTTCAATCTTTAACAATTCATGTTTCTAAGATCTCAAATGTAGCAAGTGAGATTTTCAGTTACATAATGTAGATCTCAAGGAAAAGAATATCACTTAAAATAAGAAAAGATGACAGTGTATGTATAATCATAAATAAGATACAGTAAACTAAATATTTCTTAATCTAATAACATCTTTACTCTATAATAATTCTCCCTAATTTTCCTTTTTCCAATGGTGTATATAGTATTAACTGAGTTATAGAGAGCCATTTTCTTCATTTTATTCTCTTCCAAGAAGTCCAAGGGCATAATTAGGCATCTATAATCAGAAACATTGTAGCCTTGCTTACAAATCTTAGCAAATTCTCATTATTCCTATAGTCACCAGAAAAAAATTAAAACTTAAGGGAAAGGAAGACTGAAATGAATATAAATATATATATATATATGTTCATGCATGACTAAAGCATTATGCTGTACACTAGAAATTGATACATTATAAACAGACTATACATTAATAAATATGTATGTGTGCGTATAATATATATATATACATATATATATTATACGCACACATACACACACACACAAAAAGAGAGAGAAAGGAAGGCTGGCTATTGGCCTAAATATCTGCCAAATTCTGACCTTCAAGAAATACCCAAGAAAGGGGGTGGAAGGGGATAAATTTGGGACTTTGAAATTTACAAATGTTAGTCACTATATATATAACAATAGATTTTCAAAAAAAAGTTTCTTTTGTATAGCACAAGGAATTATGTCCAATATCTTGTAATAACCCTTAATAAAAAATATGAAAATGAATATATGTATGTATATGCATGACTAGAACATTGTGCTGTACACCAGAAATTGACACATTTTAATTGACTATATTTAAACAAAAAAAATCCATAGAAAAAAAATACTGAAACTTCCTATAAAAGAGCTGAATTTTTAGTCCATGGAAAATGCAGGAATCCAAGCTGAATATGCAGTCCAGCAGAGGATGTAGTCTGCTCTGACAGGATGTACACCCACAAGCACTGGTGAACACCCAAGGTAAGTCTTGGCTCTGAGTACTTCTTTTCAGAATTGAGTTCCTAGCAATGCTAGAAAATAATAGTTTTCTACCCAAACAAAGGTTCAGACCAAAATCCAAGACACCAAATTAGAATTCACACATACACTTATACACCCACGTACACATCAAAGACCTTGGTACATTATACCATTAATTATTTAGAATTTATTATTCCTTATTCATAAATCAGACTTACAGAATACCCAGCCCAAAAAGATCATCAAATAAATCATCTCTCTTTTTTTTACACTTACTGTCATTTCCCACTTACCTTTAAAAAATACATTACCCAAGTATCCCTTTTCATCCTTTCCAGTTCTCACTGATTAATTCCAAATTATCTTTCATTCAAAAAATTTTTTTCTTAAATTTATTCTAAAAATGTCATGGGGAGAATGTATAGTGCTGTCCTCTCACAGGGAGAGTGACCTTGAGGCACATGAGTAGGGGGACCTACTATGCTGTACACCAGAAACTGATACAACATTGAAAATAAACTATATTTCAGTAAAAAAAAAAAAATGAGAGAGAAAAAGAGGAGGTAGCTTACTCTTATTCCTCTGGAAAACTAAGATTGAACTTTAAAGAAATTTGCAAAAAAAAAAAAAAAAAAAAACAGTAAAACCTCATTGCCAGTTTCTGCTATCCTGAAGAACATATAATCTTTCAGGAGATGGATCAAATGATTACAATCAAAATTAATACTTAGAATAAGCTCAAATAGAATCACCAAAAATAAATATTCTGGTTTTCAATTAAGAAAAAATTTAAACTGCAGCAAATATTACACACCTAAAAATAAAGGAAAGTACAGATTAACCTGTTGCCTACAGAATAAGCTATACATTACCATAAACATTTTCATTATGCTTTAAATTTGAGGGCTTTCTATACAGTAATTATATTTGAGGACTGTCATATATCATGCATTTTTCAAACATCCAGCAGCATAGCAAAATTTAATGTTGTATAAATGAACGGGAATATATTTTAGTATTATTGTGAACTGTGACACTATGGTGACACTATCTTACTCATGTATCTTCAAATGAATTTTTTTCTCTTTTTTTTAATAAACAACAAATTTTATTTTAGTCAATAGGTTTACATGTAAAGCACACAAATTCAGAATGTTCCAGTGACCTTTTATTTTTTTAAATGCTGGCCTCATAAGAGTGAAATATGACAATTATTAGAGAGAACACACACAACATTTTCAAGTACATTCTTAAAATTTTTATAGAGGATTACCTAAATAAAAGACACAAAATTTATTTAAAGCTAGTTGGTATTAAAGTACCTCAGTAGAATTGGATAGTTGTACAAGCCTAATTTCAAATGATCAAAATTATATACATATGTTTATAATCTGCACATATTTGATATCTAGGTAACTATTTAAAAGTATGTAAGAGAGATGCTCAAAATACATATTTAAGTCATAAAAACATGTTACAAAAGGCCCTGTGCAGATGGTCATCCTCAAATTAAAATATTTAAAATATATAAAGACTAAATACAAGGATAATATTTTGAAATACTTTTTAAAGTGATGTTCTTCACTATCTAATTCAACCCCACACCTTTTCCCTACCAGCAACGAAACTAGAAGTTGATGATGAGATCTTGCAGAGAAAGGATGATAAAGATATGAAGTGCCAGTGTGAGAAAAGCTAATTCAGGACATTTACATTATAGGTCATCTTTGACTTTTATTAGTTATTGTTGAGATTAAAAATTGTGCTGCGAAAGCTTGAATTTTTTTTTAAAATTTAAACTCTTAAGCCTTAAAACGTTGCAAAGTAAACCGTAGAGCCTAAATGAAGTGGTAGTATATGCTACCACATCAAGAGTTTTTGAAAATCTGAGTATGGGAGAGGAAAAAGAATAAACTGAGAGTCCTTGCCCTCTGTCCCCGTTCCACAGCCCCAACCCTCCACAGACATCAATCACTGCTGGAGAGACTGTACAACAGGTAGATATGTTTGAATATCTAAGCAAAGATAGGATGTGCATCTTGCTTCCTTGGGGAAGTCTATGGAATAACAGTATCGAGAATAGCCTTCTCTAAAAAGAGTACTCCACAATCTAGTTCAAGGAGTATGGTAGACATAGTGGCATAGGGTGCCTACATAATTAGGTCAAAAGACTCTTTCACATTTTTTAGGGTCCTAGAGTAACATGGGCCAGAATCGAATTATTTCCAAGAATAAGTGGAAAACTCAAGACAGAAATGAATCCCTGACATGGAAAAATAATGAAAGCTAGAGTTGCTGTCTTCTTTAGCTTGTAACATAAGAAATGTATGTTCTTTGTGTATAGTGTGTGTGTGTGTATTATTAGAAACCCAAAAGGTCTACTGGTAGGCAAACATTAAAATATCAACAGTGGCATTCTCTAGATAGGTGATCATTAGCTCTTTGTTTTCTGCTTGTTTATATATCTGTAGTTTATCTATTTCCCTTGTAATAATTATAAATTGATATGAAACTAAAGGGATAGCTGCAGAGATTGCCTGCTTTGTGCTCCTTGTTATTATGTATTTCTTTTTTGATAAATATGAATTAACAATTAAAATTAAGAAGAAAAGCCGCAATTGATATCAAGAATTATAGGAGAATGGAAGGAATAGGCTCCTTTTCTTGTGATAACTTACCAGAGCTCAGAAAAGTTTATTCCTTCTTATCATGTTGGGGAAAAAAGAAAAAAAATTGAGTAACTTTCTGCAATGAGTCACTAGTTAAGAGTTAAGCAGGAAAAAAAATGGGGGAAATCCACCCAATGAAATAACCTATTCTTTGGTACAGTGTTTGGAAAGTTGTCAAAGAATAGAAAGTAAAGTTTAGATAATAATAAATAATATCAATATTTTAAGGATAAGGACCTAAACAAGTTTATAAATTGATGCAGGTAAAAAAATAAATGTTTAAACAAGCATTACCTTTAGTCTGATAGTAGAAACATAACTATGTTCCTGGTTTTTTTCATGGTATTATGCAACTTTCTACATCAATAATGTTCAGGCTTTACCTAGTCAGTAAATACACACACAGGCATTATCAATATATTTTTACATATTTTTAAAAGATGAGACATACCTTATTTTTTTATTCCCTGCTTGATATTCCTGCTTGATTATACCCTCATATATCCTTTATATACAAAATAGAAAATCATCCTTCCTGTCTAAATGTATCATATTAAATTCTTTATGGTATCTATTATTCTCTTTTAAGCTTAAATATCTTTTTCAGTAATTCCTGAGAAGTTCATGCTTTCCCTTAATAAAGAGGCTAATGTTTATCTGCATTAAAGTAGGAAACATCAGAAAATCATAGGAAACACATGGTTTATATAAGGCCATTGTTGATCAAAAGTAAAAGCACTAAAAATGCAGAGCTCTTATATTTAACCTTTGTACCTTTCTAAGTAGTTAAGATATAAATTGAGTGTTTACACACTTTTGGTGGAAATAGTTCAAATCAACTTGTAAAGATAAACATGGACATAATAAATAGAGCAAATAGGAAAAGTATAGAATTTAAGGCTTTTCACTTTGTGAAAATAATTTAATTTCTCTTTCTCAGATGTAATGTAAATCATAGAAATGTTTGTGGCTTTAAAGATCTCCTTAGGTTTAATACACAGCAATAAACATGGAAAACATAAATAGAAACACACAGATTATTTCCACTAAATGTTCTTCATTCTAAAATGCATAAACCAAATATGCTGAAATACTGAATGAAACCCATTGAGAGCCATAATAGTAATCATCATTAGTCTTCTTTTATTTTTATCAAACCACTATGCACTTGTTCTTTGCAGAAGAGAAACAGAAAGCTGTCCTTAGAATATCCAAAAGTCACTAGGGAAAAAGAACCAGAAATCCCACCAGAATGTCTATTTTATGAGAAGCTCTGGGGCCCAGTTTTTCTCACTTGGCAGCTTTGTTGAATATAAGCTTTAATTAGGTTATTCAGCATTTTATTTGGCTGAACTGAACTTAACCTAGTCTGTAGATTGCTATGTCCTACGTGTAGTTTGTTTATCTAGTAGACAAACTTTAAACAGAATATAGAAAGAAAAATATCAATTAAGAAGCTGACCAGAATTATTTATCTCAAGGCAGAATGTATCCCATATGGCTACTTCATTCTGAGCTAATATATTAGGATGGAAACTTTGATAAAACAGGAAGTCAAGGGAGGCTTGTGAAGAATCGTACAGTGGAGTGGAGGAAAGAAGAGTGACAGTCTAAATCACACTTGTTTACTTTCAAGAATAATGGGAGAAGCCCAACCTGAGATTCGGAAACAAATCAATGTAGTGATTTTAATGTCATTCCTTGAGAGCACCTACTCATATTTGAAAATTCCTTCCATCCCATGCAAATCACCATCTGCATCCAAACTATATATGTAGTTTGAATATAGAAACATATGCAATGGGAGGTCAGTCTAGGACATAGGATGAAGTCCTTTACAAGATTAAGGTCATTCACCAGACATCATAGAGAAATTGATAACATGATTGGGTATATCTACTGACAGTGAATAAATGGTTATCCTCACTAGAGTCACCATAGACATAATGGTGGTTTACACAAATCTTATTTCACAGACTGTGGCTATCAAACTTTAGGAAATTTAGAGATAAATTCTCTAAATCTGTCAGAGCATACCTATACACATTTCCAAAATGAAAAACTAAATAGAATAGCTATTCAGGCAGCTGACTACTCTCATGGAAGAGCCCCAATTGCTTAAGTTGTATGTAAGTGAAATACGCTGTTTTACCCTGCTAAACCTTGTAAACTAATATGGTCCTAGGACAGTAACCCAGTGGGACTACAGTTCTCTCTCTGCCAATTTTGTAAGCAAAATACCATCCCCCTGGTAATTTAAATACATACTTAAACACATAAAATACTGAACTCCTCATGTTCTACTCAAACCTGCAGGTGATGGTTAATTTTTTGTGTCACCTAGCCAGGCCATGGAGTATCCAGATTAGACATTGTTTCTGGGTGGGTCTGTGATGGTATTTCTGGATGAGACTGGCATTTAAATTGGTGGACTCAGAAGATTGCCCTTTCCAGTGGGAGAGGGCGTCATCCAACCTGTTGGGGACCAAATAGGACAAAAGGTGGAGAAAGGAGGAATTTGCCCCTTTTTACTGCCTCACTAGTTGAGCTGATTTGTCTCACTATATCTTATCTTCTTCTCTTGACCAAAATTTATACCCTCAGCTCCTCTGGTTCTCAAGCTTTCACATTATATATATTTATCTTTTATTGGTTCTGTTTCTCAGGAGAACACTGACTCATACATTCTTTCTCCCACATCCTTCCACCTTCTGTTGATCATTGCATCCTTTCGGTTGCCCAGGTCAAAAAACCTGGGAGCCATTCTGACAGCATTTTGTCTCAAGCCCTCCATCTAATCTCTCAAGCAATCCTCTTGTCTCTACTTCTCCACACAGCTGGACTATTTAAAAATGCAAAACCTATAATTCCTCCATTCAAGACTTTTCAATCACTCCACATTTCATTTGGAGTGAGTGTAAAGCTTTTAACATGAACTATAAGGCCCACATGAATTTCGTTTCCTGTTATATGTGCACACTGTTCCAACAATATCGATCTCTTTGGTTCCAGTCCCTGTATTTACATGCATTTTTTGTTTTATGTCCATGACACCCACAGTCACATCCTCAGTCATGGCTTCACCCCGAGCTCCAGACTCTATACTTCGTATTTTTTTTCCTGCAACTATAATAGGTATCTTCAAACCAAATATCCAAAACAGTTTTGATGTACTATCTTTCTAATTTACTTCTACTCTTAGGTTTCCCTGTCTCAGAAAACAGCACCATCATCTCCCAGGTTTCTCAAGACACGACACTGGGAGTCATCTTTGGTTGCTCTTTGCTTCTCACTCACATTGGTCCAGTCCTCTCAGTGTATCCATCATCTGTGCTCCTTTCTCTGCTTCCACCGTTGTCACACTCGTCTGAGCCACCTTTTCATCTCTTCACAGCCAGTGTGATGTGGTCAAAACACGGATCAGATTATATTACTCTCTTCTACTTAACAACCTCAAATGGCTTCTTGTTTCCCTGAAAATAAAATCTGAGCCCATCTGTTGTGTATAGGCTTTACAGGTCCTGGTCCTCCTGACCACTCCAATCTCATCTCTGGTCATACCAGCTGCTTTTTTTTTTTTTTTTTTTAAATCTCAGATTAGCCTCACTCACTCTCACCTCAAGGATAGTACAAGCCCATGTTATCTGCATGAAATATATGTTCCCAGATAACCATATGCCTAGTTTCTTTCCATTTGTATCTAACTCAGATCATTCCTGCCATCCAGGAAAAGATTCTTTAACCACATATTATGTAGCATTCCTTCCTTCATTTTTTCTTACTTCATTCTTCCTTTTTTGTAGCATTAATTGTATTTGTATTTATTTCTTTGTTCTTTTTATTATTTTACCCCTCTCTTCACTGCTAGCCCCAAGAGAATAGGGTCTGTGTCTTTCTTGCTTACTATTGTGTCCCCAACACTTTAGATTTGTACCTAGCACATAGCAGGTCTTAGGAAACATTTCTGGCATAAAAAGGAAACCTTAGCATTTTGTTTAAATGCCATAATGTTACACAGGTCTCATTTTAAGGCTATAAACATTAAGCCAGTAGCAACCATTTGCAAATTTATTGATTCTGATCACCTAGTTTTATAAGAATTATTTCAATCCTTTGGTGAGAAAGGGATTTGTAGTAGGTCTGCTTTATAACTACAGGGTTAATACTCCATCATGTCATTCAGTTTAGGTTGAGAGTAGCTGATCTTCATGAATACTGGATGGAACTGCATAAGCATACTTCCTACCGTGTATATTTTACTTCTGAAAGCCTGGGGAAGAGTGCTTTGTAATTAATGATTATTTTGTCCTTCCAATTATACCATCTGTTGTAATTGGTAATATGGTACATAAGTGTAATACTGTGCAGAACACTCTGTTGGTCTGGGCAGTGGTTCCTACTCAAGTGAAGAATATTTTCTCTCTCTCAGCTTTTCCCAACAGCCCCTGTTCCTTACATCACTCTTCTATGGCTTCAGTAACAGGGGGAAAAGCAGCTTGTAATATTAGCTGCCTCCAATTTACCTATTTATTTTAAAAAAGTAATCATTAAAACACGAAACCCTCTTCAACTACATTTACATCTCACTTCAGTAGATCTTGCTTAAGACAACTGGCAAATGCCAGCTTTTATAACAATCTGATAATGTCAGGGAGTCTTTATTTTGCAATGAAAAGATACATACAGGAAATAAAATATCTATTACAGATAGGTGGCTGAATTGATATCATCTATAAATTGGCAAGAGTTAGTAGAAAAATGCTTAGCACTAATTTTTATTCCTATAATATACCATTCTGCAGTTCCTCAGCTTTGCAACTATTCACATGACCCTATTCTAGTAACATGCTGGAAAAGTAGCTTTTTTAAGAATAGCTTTAAAAATTAGTGTATTTTTCACAAATGTTCATATCCATAAATAGCCAACTACATTTAAAGTGTGATCTTTTGATTTTATTATTTATTAACCTCAAATAAGACTCTCAAAAGGAGGCAGTAAGTTTATATATTTGAGTGAAATCCATTTCAATACTAAGATCCACTAAATTCACAGTCTGTTAACCCAGGCTCAGTGTTTTACACTGCATATCAGTATGTCATAATGACGATGATCATCATTACCATCTTTTTATTTAAAGACCCCAATTCTTCAAATTGGCATGCAGTCGTAGGCTACTGAGAATACAGCAGTACAGTGTTGCCTTACTCATTCAGAACTGGTACCCTTTTGCTTGAAATTTGTCCAGGAATAAGGGCTTGGAGTAACATTTTTTAAAAAAGATGAATGACATTTGGCTTTCCGATTGTTACCGAACCAAACTGGAGTCTGCTCACCCACGCACAGTAAAGCCAATCTACTGACACCAGGTTGTTGTGAAGGAGAATACAGCTTTTTTGGTAAGAAACAAAATGTGGGGCCAAGCAAGGAGAATGGGCGGCTTCTATTTAAAAGATCTGAACTCTGATGACTTTCAGGGAAGGGTTTTTAAAAACAAAGTGAGGGAGGGAGAGGGTCGCAGGGTATGTGATCAGCTCATGCACAATTCTCTGACTGGTAGTGAGGTAATCACATGAGTCACAGGAGTGAGCATTATCAGTCCTCAGGCTCCAGCCGACCTCTGGGCTGCGTGTTTATGGTCATCATGCAGTTAGCTTCATCTGCCTGGGGTGGGGTGTGGTTTGGCATCTGCAAAACAACACAAGGATATGGCTCAGGATACTGTCTCTAGCCCTTGAGGAAGAACTAAAGGTCCTTGACTTTGTTTGATGACTTAACTACTATTATTTTGTCTTGCTTGACTATTTCCCCTTATTTCTGCATTTTCTTACGTCTCTGATTAAATTTGCTCTTTGGAACTCTGGAAAGGCCTAGGAGGCTGTTTGTCTGTCTGTTTGTTTGTTTTTAAACAAAGAAGAGAAGGCCATGGGGCAGGGAGTAGTTGGTGGGGGGAGGGTTCTGCCCAGGGAAGGCCTCCACAGTGTCCTGCTCAGTTTCAAGATCAGCTCTTCAAAGCCAGGGAAAGAAGTTCTAATTCGGAGTACCAGGCTTTGTTTCTTTATAGGCTCCTTTTGTAGGATCTGCAATTCCACATTTGTTTCCCTTTCAGGAGTATTTGTACAAGAATGCTCAGAGCCCCCAGACCTTAAAATACAATGGAAATAACTTTAACTGGTAGTAATTAACCTATCAGAAATGGATACATCTGCATTTGCTTGGAAAGACATTTGCCCTGTGTTGTTAGACCAAAAATAAAAACAAAGCACAAAACTGTTTGGAGAATATGAGCTTTTATGTTTTAGGAATAATATGTATGAATATGTATATGAGTAACATGTTAATAATGGTTATTTCTGAATAGTGAGATTGTAGCTTTTGGAAATAGATTCAGGTATAGACAGAGATATTCATAAGCATATCACAGTTTTTCTAAAATGCGTATATATGTGTGTGCATAATTTTAAAACAGAAATTAAAGAAAGGAAACCACTGTAAAGACAGAGAGCTAATTCCCGTTTTCTAGCCTTATCATGTCACTAAGAAACAGACTGTCTTCAGTGTAATGCTGAAGGACGTCATTCACTGTAATGATTTTTAAAATTTGATTAGCTCCTTCCATCAGTCACCAGAATCAAGCAGAAGGGACTATAGCCTAACATCATGACTGAAAGATGACACCGTTGCAAGTGCAGTGCTCACTCCTCCTGCTTTTAGGAAGCTTCTGCTGTGTCAGCATAAGAGTGGCACAGAGGACTGAAAACATAGGGGACCTGATTCACTGGTAAGATCTCATATTCTACACAACCCTTACCCCTATAAAATTGCTTTTATCATTGAACCTTAACTACATTGCAAACAGAAAATATAGTGAAATCGTTGCATACACTACAGTAGCTCGAATAATCTTTCCTTTTCTTAAAGAAACACATGCCTGCCTTCAAGCATAGAGAAAGAACATTTGTGATTTGGGTTTACTCAGTTTGTGTGAATTGGTTTTCATTGTTTCAGCTTTAACATTTATATTCTCAGTGAAAACATTTTTAATTTTTAGGAAAAACTATTTATAGATCCTCTACATTAAATCATTTTTGTAACTGTGCTGCTAACGGTTGAATTTGGAGCATCTGGTTTATAAATGTCTCTTGAAATGACCCTTGATAGAATATGTATCAGCACTGAAATTCTTAGACTTTCTGGAACCATAGTTTCAGTTCCTGGCAAGACTGATACAGCTCCCTAATTTTCTGAGCGATAAGGTACATTCCTTGTAGTTCAGCTTATTTGGATTTTGGGGGAAAAATTTTTTTTTTTCTGTTCCCAAAGGTCTGTGTTAACAACCATCTACTTAATGAAGAATTCCAAATAAGATTTTTTTCTTAAGAATTGTCTTTTCTAAAATCTAAATCTCATTAGGGCTCAGTGATTAAAAATCTTTTTTTGAAATATTTTAAATGCACAGAAAAGACAGTAGGATATCTTTATGCACCAACCACTACCAATAAACTGATGTTAATGTTTTGCTGTATTGGCTTCAGTTCCCTTTTTTATTATTTTTCAAAGGCATACAATATTTGAGATATAGCTTAAATCTCATATCCCTTTAGCCCTACTGAATCCAGTGCATATCATTTCCAAATATGGTTTTAAACTTTGCCTCATATTTCCCTAAACTGTACGAATAAAAATGAAGTGAGGTTTCTCTTTTATTTTTTGTTTCTATTTATAAACAATTATTTTGCACAGTTTTAAATTTATGTGAATGGAGTCAACACTGGATGAACCCTTTTGATACTTTGAAAAAATTCAACAGTATGTTTTTAAAATGTGTTTATATTGATACTTACTATGTTATTTATGTCCTATAAACTATTCCATTTGTATTAACTATTTTTTAGTATATAGTGAGATTATCTTATATTTAGTCTATCAGCCATTATGTCAGAAAGTGAACATTATATTAAATAATATTTCATGACACTATAAAATTATCAATTTGTATTTTTTAACTTTATTTTTTATTTAAATGTAGTTGATATACAATGTTAGTTTCCGGTGTACAGCAAAGTGATTCAGTTATACATTTATGTACTTTTTTTTTCTCAGATTCTTTTCCATTATATGTTATTACAAAAAATTGAATGTAGTTCCCTGTCCTATACAGTAGATCCTTGTTGTTTATCTATTTCATATATAATAATGTGTATCTATTTAACCCCAAATTAACTTTTATTTATATACTACTTGGTACAGTTATTGAATATGAAAATTCACTCTATTTTATTATTTCAGTCTTTCATTTATTCATCTTCCCAGTCTTTATTTCTAATTATTTCTCTTCACTACATTACTTCCACTCTCTCTGTTCCCTTATTGTGGAAAGCTTACTGGAGATCTGTTAGACCATCCTCTTTTATTCTTCATGCCTCTCAACCTCACCTCTTTACTTATCATTGTCCCTCTGTGCTGTGTTCGGGGTAATTCTCTCCACAGCTGTATCTATTTTGCCTTTCGACCCATCTTTGTGTTTTCAGCATATATATATATATATATGTACTTGTATAATAATGTACTGGTTTTATATATATGATATCAGTACTTCATTATACATTTATATATATCTATATTTAATGAAATGCTTTTTTTTACTTTTTTCTTTGCCTATCTTTTTTATATTTTAATGGTTTTGATTTATTTTTATGCTTTTATGGATTTTAAACAAACATTTTATTATCTCTAGCTCCTTGAATTCCCATTGGTGCTTGTTTCATTCTTTGCTTCTCCATCATTGGAGTTATAAGAATAATGATAATGATAATATTAACAAGAGTGGTACCTACTTATTTTTATTGAGCACCTACTCTATGCTAGGTATCATTCTAGGTGCTTTCTATGTACATTCAACCTTTACAGCTCTATGTGGTGGCTTCTATATCCAACTTTACAGATAAATGAACTGAAGTTAAGGAGACTGCACAACTAATAAGCAGATGTGAATTTATCTTCAAAGTTCAAAATCTTTACTCTT
Source organism: Camelus bactrianus (assembly GCF_048773025.1). NCBI lineage: Eukaryota > Metazoa > Chordata > Mammalia > Artiodactyla > Camelidae > Camelus > Camelus bactrianus. The sequence continues at coordinate 44,238,678 of NC_133539.1, forward strand.
AATTAGCATGCTATAGTCTCTCTTAATAAATGCATATAGGCAGATTTAATTTAATAGACCTATCATGGCTTTAATGATTGGTCCATTAATCAAAAAACATTTAGCCAAACCAGATAAAAGCACTCTGTTTGTGTGTGTGTGTGCATCTAAAGGATATTATATAAATATAAAGTTATATTTCTGTGTACAGAAATTATTATATGACATATCATGAAAACATTGTATTCCACCCCTTAGACTTTGAGTAGTCTAGATCTAGAGGAAACATTGTGTACACCAAACACCAAGGTCCAATTACATGGCATTTCTATCTAAGTCACTTTCTAAAATTATATGTAAACATCAGATAGATACCAGATTTAGAAACATAGTTTGCATTACACTCCTGCTGAAAATATTTGTGCATCTGTGAAAGTTTCTGGATTCTTAGACAAAATGTTTGGAATGATCTTAATATCATCAGATATCAGCCATATATAAAATCATTGTTTTGGTTACAACGTACTTTCTGCTAATGATGATTTTGGTCAGACTTTAATTGTAACACAAACCATTCATGAAAATTGATCCACAAAATTATGTCAGAGTCAAAGAAAAAATCCTCATAATCTTAAATTCATTTGTTAGTAAGATTCCCTTTCTTCCCTCAGTGAATACAATGTAAATATAAAAATAAATAAAATATATCTTGACAAAGAAGAAACCAGGATAGTATCCTGGATGGTCTGAAATTCATTCTTGAATAAAATCATGGTTTATGATTTATTTACAAAAAGAATTAGAAGCTGTAAATATTTAGACCATTCATTTTATAAGAAATATATATGTGTGTATATATATCTATGTGTATATATCTATGCATATGACTCACTTGCCTACCTTTTCATTACTAAAATAAAATCCTTTGGCTGAGGTAGGCTCATAGTTTGAAGGTTAGGTGACTCCAGAGAAGTTTTACTTTATATGCGGTGTAGAAGGCATATGACTTGCAATCTCTCAGAGAGCAGTCTGTGAAATGAATGCAAGCGTGGTCCTGTGTATGCAAGAGTACAGAGGCAGTCCAACCTCTTAATAACTCACCATCCCGTGTGACTGAATCTGTACATCACTCATAGAAACTCAACTGAAGGCAGCTCCTAAAGTCACAGGGATAATTTGAGGACTAGGTGAAAAAATTGGATAGTGCCTTCATGCTCACGCCATTCATCCAAAGGGGAAGTTGGGAAGTTGAGGCCATCTGCTAGGAACATAACACATTATCACATTTCCACTTCACACAGACAGGCTAAGGATGTTGACGCTGTCACCATTTGGCACATAAATTTACTGTGGCTTGTTATATAGATAGGAAATATGAGAGCAGAGGTCCAAACACTGATCTCTCTAAGGGCTTTCAGGCCCACTGGTAGACACCGATGGATGCCTGACCCACCTCTATCCCTAACTTCTTGCTGACCGAGGCCAATTGTATACAGATGATTCTCTCCCAGCCCCTAAGCCAGTTTCAGTAATTCTGTTTTCCCCTTGTGTTTTATGTGGGAATGTTCATGTGACTAAATCACAGCCAGTGGAACCAAAACTAAGTCTGCTAGAGGCTTCTAGGAAAAGGTTTTCTCCCTAGTAGAAAGACCCTCACCCCATCCTCATCAAAAATAAAATAGTTTTCTTTGTAACTGTATATTATAAGTTCTGAATAAACTGCCTTGAGTAGTCAAAGTCATCTTGCAACCACGTGCAGAGATATTAAAAACCACTTCCTTGATCCTGGATCATATCACTATGACACACAAAATATTCATTTAAGGACTCACCTATCTCTGGATATGTGAAATATTCAATCCATTATGGTTAAAGTTAAATTTCTACTCGATGTAGTGATACAACAGTCTAAGACAAGCGTCAGAAGCTGTTTTCTATGAATGGCCATACAGGAAGTATTTTAGGATTTGTGGGCCACTGAGTCCCTGTCACAAGTGCTGCACTGTAGTGTTGTAACACAGATGCAGCTGCAGACAGCACGCAAATGGATGAGCATGGCACCGCTTCAATGAAACTTCATTTCCAAAAAGTACGAGGCCAGCATATCTGGCCTGGGAGCTTTAGTTTGTTGAATCGTGAATGTGCTAAACATCACACACAATTTGAAAATACCACCAAATATCTTTGTTTTCCAAAGGAATAAGCCGAGTTGACGTTTAAATGACTTGTTCTCAGTTACAAGCACACCTATTAATGGTGTAGACGTTATCTCTTAGAATGAAATTAATTGAGGTTACCTGGGCATGTGCACAAGAAAGGATTTGTATCCAACAGCCTTATGAAAAGTCAAAAAGACCATGAACTTTCTCACTAAATGTAAACTTTTGTTATTCTCCTATTAAGATGATTAATGGATACACAGGTATATTAAGACTGTGTATGCTTCTCTTTCCCGAAGCTGATAAAAATGTCTTCACTGAACTTAATGGAGAAAAGTATGAAAATATCATATCTTCTTTGGTTACTGAAGGAAAAGGACAGTTTTCACTGACACCATCCACTTTGGTTCAAAAGAAGTAAGTGGAGCTCTGAACTGCTGTTTTGCCACAAGCATTTTACAGCTCTTTCTCCCATTATAAAAATGGCAAAGTGTTCTGAAAATGAAAATTTTTCCTCAGGGACAAATTCATAGAGATTTATTATCTTGCCTCCAAGGGATAGGACTGAGCCATTTTTACAGCCAAAAGTTACTTGTATTTTCAGCACTGGAAGTATTTCTCTGCAGACTTGCAATGTGTAAAAAGATCATTATTGCTAAGCACTTCTGCCACTGATACAGCCACCAACAGGCCATCAGTGATATTAGTCAAGTGCTTTGATAGCATTCCTGTGACTCCCAGCCAGAAACATGCATTTGAAATTTATGTGAAACATTTAAAAATGCAGAGTCCTGGGCCTTACTCTAGTGGCTACACTTGCCAGAGACGGCCTCTGGATAGCTGTCTATTTTACACCGGCCCCCAGTGACTCCTGAGCACAGCCAGCATGGAGAGCCACTGCTAATGGAGAAGAAAGCAGTTTTCTTCTTAACATCCAATTTTAAAAAGTCAATGTCTAAACAATGGTTGTTTATCAGCTTATAAATAATGCCTGTGTGCCTCAAAAATAAGCAAAAATAGACACTTTTTATAACATTGATCCAAACCATCAAAGTCTGCATCTGAAACTGATGGCAATGGTCCTGTCAGACCTTCCAGGAGATCTGCCCTAGAGTCATTCCTTGGGGTTATTCTAACCCAGTGCTGATTTCAGATTTCATCTCATTCTGGGAAGAATCCAGTCAGAACAGTCTTCTGTTTCCTATGCTAAGTCAGTTAGGGCTACTCTTAGGAAGGGGAAATTTGAGAAGTTCCAGAAAAGTACCTTCACCACACAAGCAGACACTAGCCACAATAAATAAAATGCCTGGTCAACTGCCTATCACATCTACATTATCATTAGAATATTTTTTGAATGCTGGAGATTATTTGGGCTGTAGGGATATCTTCTTAGAAGGTCAGCATGTACATAATATAACTCTTTTAAACTCAAGAAATACCAAACAGAAGATGCCTAAATGTAGTGTGGAAATCACATGAGATTTACCAAAGGACATGTTATAGATTAGCAGATACACATAAAGTAATAGGTTTTGTTTAGCTGTATCATCTATCTTGTTTCACAGACAATATAAGGAAACTGCATGAACTGGTAGGCTTCAAGTGTTTAACCAATTGCTTGTTGCCATGGCTATATGCCTGAAAGCTGCGGAATCTCATTCTAACAAATTTAGATAAAATTGTAATTGAAATTGAAGCTGAAAGTAATCATATTAATTCAACTAAAACTATGTCATGCACTTAGGAAATGATGAGAGATTATCATTGAACGAAGTGAATGACTCCCCATTACTAACTCCATTGAGTAGTGACCAGTCCTTGTATTATTTGGCCTTTCAGTGCATCATTAGACACTGAAAATTGCTTAAACACTCTCTGACTTTAGCTTCATAGAACCACATACTCCTGGCTTTCTTGTTTATCTTTTTTCACTTCTTCTTGACCTCCTTTAAAGAAAACTACTCCTCCAAACAACACTTAAACACTAAACCTCCTCTATGCACTAAGCAAGGCATTCTGCTCTTTTCACTGTAAACCCAGAGAAACTGACCATTTTGTAATTTTTTCAATTTTCATCAAAATACTGATAATCGCTAAATCCATACAGAAATTACACATTGGTTGATCTCCAGACTACTATAGCCAACTTCCTACTTCTATCTTTACTTCTATGTCATGTAAACACCTCAAACCCATTTCATAAAGTGAACCTATTGCCTCTCCCTCAAAACTGCTCCTCCGCCAACATCTCTACACTAAAAAAGTGCCACCACAGTCCATGTCCACCCTCCCACTTCAGCCAGAATCCTAGGAGTGGCCCTCACTGGCTCCCTCTTTTCATCTTCAATAATCTATTCATATCTCTTCTGCCTTCTACTGCTTCCATCAATATTGTGCTACCATAGTTCAAACCACCACCTTTCCTTCTTGGACTATGGCAATAACCTCCTAACTCTTCTGTGGCCATCACCACTTCAAATCTTTCAGTGGACTCCCATTCTCAAAGTATTTGCCATAGTTATAAAGAAAAGGCATTGCTTGGTTCCTCCCTTCCTCTGAAGCTGCGTTCTCCTGTGGCTGCCTAGGCTGCAGCTCCCCTGTGTTCTTTTAGCACCTCCTCCATTGACCGCACAAGCTGTTTTTCCTGCTTGGAGCACTCTCCCTTCAAAATTTTCCTCTCAAAGGACTTTCTTATTGTTAAATTTTCAATTTCAGTCCCATATTTTTCAGGGAAATACTCTGTGTCTTCCCCAAGAATCTTAGATGCCTCGTGTTTCTTCTCTCCCAGAGCATCGCTTCCTTCCCTTTTTGTTACACTACACATGTAATTACAGGTGTTCATTCCAGTTTTATAAAAGTAGTGGGCTCTGTGAGTGTAGGGAGCGTGTTTGTCCTGTTCTTTGCATTATTTCTAGAGTCTACCATTATCCATAGCCCAAATTAATATTTTTGACTGAATAACTGAATAACTGATGTTGGCATAGCGCTGGTTCATGTTCACTAGGCTAGTATTTGTGGCTTTTTGCTTTTCATTGTCAGGAAGAAAGAAACACGTGGTCCTTATAGCTGTGAATTTATTATCATATTGACACATACTGGACAGCACTGACAGTAACCTTTACAGTAACCTTTATACCTTAGGAGGGATTATTTATATCTTTGGAAGGTATGGTGAAGAAGGAAGAGCTGAGAAGTACTGAAGGAGAAAATGGGGGAGGATAATAGATGAATAACCTGCCACATGATTATCACTGAAGACCAGTTACTCTCTTCTGCCCAGTTGATGTTTCGGAACATACACTGTGTGTGTGTGTGTGTGTGCGTGTGCGTGTGCGTGTGAAATCTGCATCAGACACAACATTGGGCTCACATCAGTTACACTCTTTCTAAACCCATTTATCATTTTTGGACTGAGGTATAATGGCATTCCCTAGTCTGTAGGTTTGCTTGATCAAGTGAAATGATCCACATAAACAGCATAACACGAAGCATGGAAATTGTAAGCATTCAATAGTTACTGTTCTCAAAATTAGAATAATGTTAAAAACAAGACAAGAGGCTCCAAATAATTCACAAATTTTACCCAATGATTGTATATTCAAGAATAAACTGTTTTGGAAAATATTCAAATGAGGCTGTCTTTATAGTGCTTCTAATAGATAATGTAACTGGGAGTCAGAATTTTCCACATAAATCAGTGGATAGTGAACATTGTTTAGTCTACCACATTTTTGTGGTCTCCACCAAAATTTATCAATGATACCCACTGAATTTATTTCCATTCCCTTTTGCTACTCCATGGAGAATGAATACAATAATATGACTTTAATAAACAAAGAACTTATTTTACCAAAGAAAGCTTTTTTAAAAAGATGATAAAGAATGTACTATCTAAGCGTTATATGTGCATTAACAAAATTGCATAGACAGCCACCCTGTTTATCCTCATCAAATTAATTTTAAATCTCTGGTTATACCAAATTCTGGATTTTTCAGAATGATAAATTCAAACCTCAGACAAAGCAAAATTAGAGTAAGTATCCCACAAACATATTCTCATTTGGACCTAAAATGTGATTCTTAGTAATGCAAATCTATTTGGAGAATTATTTTGTGAAAACTCACAAAGTCCTTTGCCCTTATTTTTACCCCTAAAACTTTGGATAAAAGGCTCAAAGTTTTTTTAGATCTGTTTTTGAAAGGGATGGATTAGGGATTTTTCTATTACCAAATTTATTCATATTCAGACATAAGGATTTTAAATATGTCTCTTTATACTACAACTTCTTGTCATCAAAGGACATGGGCTGTCATCACTCTGCTGACTATCAGAACCTTGCTGTGGAAGCCTTATGTGATGCTTCTTCACTTGAGCTAAATAAAAAGATGGGGTAGATGCTTTTTTGGGCTCCATGTGTTAATTGCGTCCTAATAAAACCATCTAGTTAAACTGTCTGCTTTGTAGTGAAGTGCAGTTGAGAAGAAATTTCTAAAGGAAGCCTGCTAAGTCGATTGTGCTCCTAGATAATTAATTGAAATAGGAAAAAAAAGCAAAAAAATGAAAATTCTGTAACGCTGCCTTTTCAACTCTTTTACATAACAAAGTTTCTAAGATTCCTTGCAGCGGATAGAGTATTCTCCTTCAGCGAACTGTGTGCTGTTTTACTCAAATTAGCAACTATTGCCATTGTATTTGACCAATTCCTTCCAACCTTCAAAAATGGGAGATAAGGTTAAAAGCTATCAAAACACCCTGAAAATATAACTAGTTGACTTTCACTAATTGATAACATAACTATAAAAATTTGATTGTTACCAAGGTTGTTTGTGGTTTATTGTCTCCTTTCTGTGATCGCTGTGTTTCATTTTAGTTGTCGGAGTCCCATTTATAACTATCTTCCAGATGTAATTTAGCTTTGTATTTATTTTTTGAAAGCAGGATGATCAATGTGCTATTTTTTAATCTGTGTTAATATGTCATTAGTGTTCTATGCCTTAAATTCTAAAATTCCAATATTAATTTTATTTTTTTATTCTGATAGTAGTTACAAATTAAAATCACATTTCCCCTTGCCTAAGATGTTTTAAATGATTCGTTGTATCAGCAATTGATTGCACCCAAGGGCCAGGTCTTTCTTCAGTCCTATCATGGCTTTAACTTGTTTTGCTTTGACATGCTATAGAAGCAAGCTTTTCTTATATAACACATAGTATTGAATATCATAGCCTGCTCGTAATAACAACTTGCCATACACCCATCCTAATCATACTCATACAGATAGCAGCCTCAAGTCTCACCATTTACCTTTACCTGTTTTACAATTTATAATCCAGCCCAGGTAGAAAAGTCCCATGGGTTGAATTGTGTCCCTCCAAAATTTATTTGTTGAAGCCATACACCTCAGTGTCATGGTGTTTGGAGATAGTTAAGTTTAGATTAGGTCATGAGAATGGGCCTTTACTATGGGATTAGAGCCCTTATAAGAGGAGACACCAGACGGCTCACCTGCTCACACAATCTCTGTCTCTCTCAATCTCTCTGTCTCTCTCTTTCTCTCTCTGCCACATGAGGACACAAGGAGAAGGCAGTCCTTTGCAAACCAGGAAGAGAAATCGTACCAGAACCCAATCATGCTGACATCCTGAACTTGAACTTTCGGCCTCCAGAACTATGGAAAAGTAAGTTTCTGTTGTTTAAGCCACTCAGTCTATGGTATTGTTACAGCAGCCCAAGCTGACTAATATGAAAAGCATTACCCTCAGGAGGATTATTCAAACAATGAAAAAGAAAACTTGCAAGGAAATGATACATGAATTTCTCTCTTAATTTGCTTCTCCCTTACATCCACCATCCCAATTAGATGATAAGTAGATAGACAGATACATACACACACATATAGATGCATAGAGGACAGAGAGATTAAAATGTGACATAAAATGCTTTCAGATCTAAGTATGCATTTAACAATCCAGGCTTAGTTGGCTATCATTCAATGGTGGTTGGTCACTCACCATTTTTCGCAACAAATTTTACTATTTCCTTTTAATGAAATTTTCTCTATAATCTTGTATATAGTACTATTTTAATAAATTTCAGTATACACTTCAATTGTTGTCATCTTGATTTATTACCTTAGTCCACATTAAGCAAGCCTTGGATTATTATTTTCAATAATGTCTAAAAGGATTGCTGATGTAAAATATAGCCCAAAGCTATTAGATGTACATAAAATAACTTTATCAGAAGCCTAAGTTAACAAATTTCCAGGTAGGATGCTTGTTGAAGAAGCTAGACTTCCCATTCAAAATGTGAATATTGGAAAGCACTTACCTTTTTGCATACTGTTTCCATGTCTGCAAAATGCACATGGGTTTACTTCCTTCTCTACCTATCATCCTTCTAGAAGATCACAGTTGACTCTGCACACAAATCAATCTTGAGAAATCCTTTGATAGTTCGCTAGCTATAGTCCCATTAAGATGGAAGAGTCTGTGTTTTCTTTTTTGTATCCCCAGTCTGCCCCATAACTGGTACTCAATTCATACGTTAGTAAATACAGCCAGTTCACAATTATCTAAAATAGCCTAATATGTAGTTACAAAAAGCTAAATAGGAGCTATTCAATTATGTCTGGCTTCTCCTACCGTCCTTTACCTAACTTTTAGAAAACAGGGTCATTCATGATGATGGTTCTCTGAAGAGCTTATTGCTTTGTCCCTATTATCTATTTTAGGCCCAGGAAAATAAAGAAGTGGCACTCCAGTTTCTAATCTGAAGATGAGGGACTTGGACCTACAATAGAGCAAAGATATTTGTACAGTTACATAGTCAGTGAGCAGGGATGAGATGACTTGCGCTTTGCTTTAGCACCAAATGTCATTGCTTTTCCACTGGTGATAGTATCGCTCTTGGTTTCAATACTTCTATCCCAGTTTTTAAGATGTAAACATTAGGGGGAGTTTGGTAAATGGTGCATGAAAATCCTGTGAACTACTTTTGCAAGTCTTTTGTGAACCTAAACTTATTTCAAAATACAAAGGTAAAAAATAATAAAATGATCATAGTAAACATTTAGATAACATTTAACAGGTCTTAAAGTTACTTTTCAAGTGCTATATCTGTATTAGCTAATCATACAGAGATAAGTCTGAGATTCAGATTTCTAAGTCTAAGGTGACTCATTTAAGATTTCACCATTACTGAAATATAAAATTGTGCTTTTTAAACACCCTGATACATAAAGATAATATTTGTGGTCAATTTGTACCAAAGTAGATGAAATTCCTATATCTATATATACGTATATAAAGAGAGAGTTATTTACATATATAAAGTCCCTTATATATGAAGAAAGTTGTTTTTACGTATAAAAATTTTACACATAAATATACTTCTAAGTTACAAAATTTGAAAAGCTACCCATAAAGTATAATGAGAGAATTATGGGATTGATAGTTGTATAAGGAAAAGATTAAATATCAAAACCACCAGCGTACACATGACAATGAAATCCAATTTTTCCCTTCTCAGGGATATAAAAGGAGCTTCGGGAAACTGATTAGGGAAACGAGTATATTAAATTTAAGAGATGCTTCACCTCTTTAGCATTGTCCTTGACTGACACTTCTTTGAATGTGGACCTCCTCCCCTTCTCCCAATCTTTTTACCTTCACAAACTCATGAATATATAGGGAAAGCCTATTCAAAATTTAAAGTGCCATATATAGCTATTTCCAAGACTGGTCAAACAATTAATAGATTGATTTGGTCTGTCACTCATATGAAACTTATGCAGTTATAGTTGCACATAGACAATAGGACACTTTGAAGCATGACTCAGTTTGAAAGCATTTATTTCTCAATGTTCTTTCTACTTTGAGAAGATTGGATTATTGAAAGGGAAGCTGGCTCAATACTGAAGCCCAAGTCAGCATCTGAAGGTAATGACCACTTAATTGCCTGAAGCACAGTAAGGACTTATTTCACTGAAACAACAAAAGCACTGTGATCAGAAATTAATTCTTTGAGCAACTCATTTGGTGTATCATGCACCCAATTATGCACAGAATTTTTGAATCTTATTCAATAAAGTCAGGTATATGAGAAACAATTATTTCTTTTCAGTAACCCATTTTACATCTGACCACACAATCCATAGGACTGCAATCATAGTCATTCTTGATCTTTCTTTCCCTTTCTTGGGACTTACCAGAGATTTAGAATCCTAAGCAGTACCAAGGCAGAGAAAAGGCATAGGTCAAAGGTGGGGTTGGGGCTCTCTGAGTGTTCATGCTAAATTCTTCCACACATCCTATGTCACTTCTGTCTTCTCAATCAGCCATAAAATTTTTACTAAGAGCTTAGATTTTGAGGATGGCATGTGTTTTATGTATAGGAGAGTAGTAACAATTTCAGGGTTTTAACCAATACTTTTGGACTTGCTTCTTGTATTCTCAAGACCCTGTCACATATCTTTCCTGAGGGGGAAAATGTCAAAATATAGAGAGAATAAAAGCATGCAAGTTTATATTTTAAAATATTATCCAGCCACATATTTTTAAACACTTTGAACAATGACATCCACTTCTGGGCATTTACCAAATACAAGATCTCTATTTGAAACAAACTATGCTTAAAGAAGAGAGCACATTAGTACTCGTATGGAAGGTGTGAACCAAATACACCAGGGCTGAGGCGCTTTTTTATTGTTAAAATACATTGCATATGCAGATACCTGAGGAAACTCATACAGTAGTATTAATAAACCTTTCTTGCTTGGGGGTACAACTAAGTTGGCATAGACATCATTATGTTCTGTTGCTGTGAGCTACTTCAGAGAATTTGCAGGCAGCCTTTGCTTTCTATTCATCTCTTAGTTCTGCATTTTCAAATCATTCAATATGCAATGGCCAGCCCTCTTCCCTCTCTCTAAAGTAATGTCATGAAAATAATGCTATCAACTGTCCTGCTGCAGAAATTACCTACGCCTTTCCTCTCTCCCTACAATATGCAATTTTATGATCCCTTTGGAACAAAAACCTAAAGGCTTACAAGCTTGGAGATTTGAAATGTTCAGAATAGAATGTAAAGTGCAGATACAGTTGTTTATGTTTGTGAGGATTTCAGGGCTATTTGTTCAGTAAAATAGTTTATGAGCCAATGGGTATGATTTTGAAAAGCTTGATGGTTAATTTTATCTCCCCAAAACAACATGGCTCCCAAGACTCTGGAAACAAAGTTGGGTACAATTAGATTGCTATCACAAAATATCTAGTTTTAAATTGAGATAGAAGCTTCAAGATTTGTGACTTTGAAATAAGAGTAATAGTTAATATCCTGAAGGAAGTTTATTGATGTCTCTAGCTTAGAAGAGAGAGAGAGACAGAAACAGAGAGTCCTTCCATCCTAGTACTCTCTTTTTGTAAGAATGGTGTAGAATTCAAAAATAAATGTTTCTTTGACACTAATTTTCACGTTATTCTTTTAACATAAGAAGTTATACGTAATAAAGGTGAAACAGTTTTTGAATATGAATTATAATTAGAGTCATGGTTCAATTCCATCAGTTTTAAAAATTAATTAAGTAGATAAGTTTTACTTCTAGGCCACCAAGAGAATCCAAAAACAACCCTCCCTCCACGTTGTATTACTGTGAAATAAAATCAGTTACTCTTCGGAACTCGTTTCATGAGGTAGTAACTTCAACAAACTGGAAAAATGCTGTTCTTGACAGATTGTTAGCTAGTGAGATGACAGTATATGGAGAAATGCCAGGACAAAAAGAGAGATCCTCAGTAAATAAAAAATATTGTGAAATAAGGAAAGAATTGATTGTTTGGGTCACTTAGCAGAAAGCAAAAGAAATAGAAAAATCTCTGGAGGGGTTAAGACTCATGTCTGTCTTAGAAAATATTAGGTGAAGGATTGCTAGCTACAAGGGTTCATCTGTGTCAGATCAAATAGTAATTTTCACTTAGAACAAGATAATAAATGCTCTGGAAAAGAAAAAAGTACATGGCATTTTCTAATTGAGAATTGTGTTATAATAATAGATGTTTGAAGACCAAGTGAGAAGAAATCATCATAAATCAATAATTAATTAAGGTAAGTATTCGTGGATTTTATACCAAAGTAGGAGAAATTTAGATAGAAATTCAGTGTAAGACCATTTAAATAGCCTTCTAAATTTAATCACTTAGTTCTTTCATTTCTTTTTTTTTTTTTTTGCCAATAGAGTCTGTTATAACTAAATGATGGAGAGTGCTTTATGTGTTCAATACTTATTAAAATATTAGGTGTACACGTGTGTCCATTTCTAGGCATATATCATGCAGCAACTTTTTTGACATTTTTTAAAATTAAAAAAAAAATAGGACACAGAAATATGCAGTCACCTCATTGTGAGATTAACTTCACAACCTAATAAATTAGTACAATAAAGAGAGACAATAATGATAAACACAGATTTTAAAGAGTTAGATTAAATTTCACTTTCAGTTTAGGATATAGAAATCGTTGCCAAGAGTGTTAATTCCAACTTAACAAAGTCAGATAAAATAGAAACATATAATTTTATTAAAATCCAACGGGAAGTTGAGGAAAAAGAAACCTGAATGAACTAAAATTCAAAATGTTATAATTCCCCCGCTAGAAAAGACCTGCTCACCTTCATCCGTGGTGAAGCAATGAGAGGAAGAGAAAATTATCATAAATGAGGGTAAGAAAAAAATGAGAATTTCTAAAGGCCATGTGATGTTTTAAAATTCTAAGAAACTTCATCAGCAAAGACAGTCTACACCCACCATTCCAACTCTTTCCCGTGAGCTATTACTAAGTTTTCTTGCAGCAGCGTGACAGCAGAGCAGGACAGAGAGATGCTGTGAACGGAGGCTGGGATGTTAAGGACTAAGGGTGGGGCAAGGATCTGATTTTAACCATCTGAAGCTTTCTAGGCTCTCACTGAGTACTAGTGGATAGATCACTTAGAGAGAGCCCCTTGAGGCATCAGTGTATCGAACTTGAAGAGATCTGTGTGCAGAGCAAGAGACCATAGAAAAAGCTCTCTGAGGCATCCGAGGCCCTTGCTTTAGCCTATCTCCACTCCAAGTCTGAGGAAAGGGCAGCAGAGGTGAAGAGATCTTCCGAGAGACGGACCATCGTGGCGGATCCAGAGAGCACAGAGAACTCCTCACCGGCCTCCAGCCCCCAAAACTGGCAGCCAGACTGGAAGGCAGAGTAGGAACTCCCACGATCCTGAATGCTTGTAGCTGGGCTATAAAGTATAAAGCATAAAGAGATTTTTATATGTCTTCCCAGACTCAACTCCCAAGTCCTAAGATCTTAATCCAATGGTAAAATGACTTGAATACAGTAGTGAGTGATTCGTGTTAAATAAATAACAAAAGCCAGACCTGGCTAATTACAGAATAAGATTCTCTTCCTCACCCTAGAGGCCTGAGAGAAAGAGAGAAAGATGTACCCTTTTCTAGGAGAAAATATAACTTATTTCAATCTATTTGTCTTTTTACACTTAATATTTAAAATACAATCAAATGTTATAGGACACATGGAAAAGAAATGTGACTCAAGAAAGCAAACCATCAAAAAAACTAAACTAGGAGATGGGCCAGATGTACAAAGAGCCAGAAGGGACTTGGAAAATGACTATGATGAAGGACTTGGAGGGCACTTTGCTAAGTGAAATAAGTTGGACAGAGAAAGATAAGTACCGTACAATGTCACTTACATGTGGAATCTAAAATATACAACAAATTAGTGAATATAACAAAAAAGTAGATTCACAGATACAGAGAACAAACTAGTGGTTACCTGTGGGGACAGGGAAGTGGGGAGTGAGAAATACAAACTATTAAGTATAAAATAAGCTACAAGGATATATTGGAAAACACATGGAATATAGCCAATATTTTATAATAACTATAAATAGAGTATAATCTTTAAAAATTGTGAACTTATGTAATATTGTAACATATAATATTGTACAGCAACTATACTTCAATTTAAAAAAAGAAAATAACTGTGATGACAGTGGAGGAAAAATGGAAAATATCTGAGAATAGATAGGAATTTTCAATGGCAAGAACAAATCTATTAAAAAGACTCAAATTATAGCATGCTATAAATTAAAAATGCAATATAAGAAATTAAGAATTTATTTTATGGATTAGCTGACTAGACATGGATGACAAACTAATGTGTGAACTGAGGATGGCCCAACAGAAATGATCCAAACTGAAAAATATAAAACAAAAAAGTGTGAAAAAAACGAAATAGAGTATTCAAGATCTGTGGGACAATATCAAACGATAGAACATATGTGTAATTTTAGTCATAAAAGGAGAGAGGAAAGAGAATAAAACAGGAAAAACTTGAAGAGATAATTTTCTAAAATTGGTGGAAGACATCAACCCACACTTCTAAGAACTTTAGTGAACCCTATGCAGAATAAAATTGCATTTAAGAATAGAAAGAAAATCACATCTATGCATACCATTGTTAACGTGCTGAAAATCAAGCATAAAGAAACAATCTAAAAGCTGATGATGGGACTGAGGTGAATTAATAACATATGAGTCTGTAGCACTAAGAATAATGGCTGACTTTTCATAAACAACAAAGGTTAGAAAACATATGGAATACTTTTAAATATATTCATATTTTAAGTTATTTATTGGATATTATTTTACTTAAGCTGTTTTAAAGTTTATTGACTATTTAAAATAAAATTAATAAAAATAATAATAGCATACTGTGGGTTTATTGAACATGTAGAAGCATAATACATGACAGTAATCAGAGATAGATAGATATATTTTTAACATTCTGTCATTCTTTGTTAGATTTGGACAATTTTTGAAGCAGATTGTCATAAATTAAAATGTATTCTGTAATCTCTAGAGAAACTATCAGAAGGAGGCACAAATAAAAAGATAATAGAAGTGATAAAATAATTCTTCAATTGCAAATTTTTAAAAGGAGCAGAAAAGGATAAACAAAGGAGTAAAGGATAGATTGGACAATGAAAAACAATCCAGTATATCAATAGTTACATTAAATGTAAATAGTCAAAAAAAAAAAAATAATAAGGAAGATGATCTACTCCTGCTGGGATCCAACCTCAAGTTTACTTTGTAAAGGGTATTTCTTAAAGATCCAGCTATTTGTATGGAAATACCATCTGGTTGGCCAAGCCATTTTTTTAAATGTATTTTCAAATGGTCACCAATATAATTACCTTGATTAAATGTGTCATCTTTCGGGAAAAAAAAAGTAAATGCTCTAAACCACTAGTTAATGGACAGCTGATAAAAAACAAAATATAACTATATGGTGTTTCTAAGAGCATAATAACTATATGTCTTTAAACATAAGACAGGTAAATAGTAAAAGGCAATGCAAATATTATAAAAACACCAAACTTGAATATGCTTGTGTGGCTTATTTATTTATTTATTTATTTATTTATTTATTTATTTATTGTGTGTGGATATTTTAATATACAACAAAATAGACTTAGAGATAAAGAAAAAGAAGCACATTGGTTTATATGTTCTCAGCCCCACATTACTCATCTTCTAAGTGCTTAGTTACCAACTTTAAATTTTCTTAAAAAAATAAATATATAAAACTTCCTTACTCCCAGTTGGGTATTTTAAAATCCCAAACTTTAAGTAAATGACTTATATCTTTACATATTACAAGCCATAAGTCACCAGTTAATAATCAATCAAAATTAAGAATATATTG
Source organism: Camelus bactrianus (assembly GCF_048773025.1). Taxonomy (NCBI): domain Eukaryota; kingdom Metazoa; phylum Chordata; class Mammalia; order Artiodactyla; family Camelidae; genus Camelus; species Camelus bactrianus. The sequence continues at coordinate 44,254,584 of NC_133539.1, forward strand.
TATAGGTCATTACACTATTCAGATAGAATACTTTTTTAATAGAATATAGTCAGTTTACAATGTTGTGTCAGTTTCTGGTGTACAGCATAATGTTCCAGTCATACGTATACATACATATATTCTTTTTCATATTCTTTTTTATTATAGGTTACTATAAGATATTGAATATAGTTCCCTGTGCTATACATAAGAAACTTGTTGTTTATCTATTTTATATGTAGAATTACTTGTCTTTCTTTTAAAGGGATCCATTCAATTCTCTTGATATTAATCTTCTGTTTTTCAACATGTAGACAGTGGATTTTTCTAGCACCAATATTCTACGGCCTTAAGATTTATGACAAATACAGTGGCCACCCAAAAATGAAATATAAAACAAGTAACAAATTTTCTTACAATTTAAATTCATAGGAGAGGCACACATATAATACAAATTCTCTGAACTATTATAACACAAAAAATAAAAATGTTTTTAGTATTGATTAATTATATTCCATATAGGATACCTAGATTTCTTTTCTTGATGAAGACTTATAGAATTTTGTGACGCATATAGAAGTGGTGGTGGTGTGGGGGTATGTGCATGTTTCTAAGTGATTTTAAGCAGTTTCAGCTGGAGAGAGTTTCTAGAACTCTCTACTGTTCTTTACAAACACTAATTCTTGCTCCTATATTAAGGTATCCTGCTGCTTTATTTTCCATTTCCATTTGTATAAGACATAATGATTATGTGATTGCAGAATATATTATATATAGGCATGTTAGTAAATATCTAACAATATGGTAGTAAAGTGGAAATCACAGCAGGATCACATTGAAAACAAGTTGAAATGTAGGGGAAATTTATCTCTTCTTCAAGTTTAGAATATTCTCCAATATTCCACAAATCTCAGACTTCCACTGTGGTTTCAGAAAAATATCTAGTCATATATTCACTGGCAAACTAAGACATATAAATTTAGCAGATCTTCCCCGACAGGCAAAGGCTTGGTGAGGTCTGTCAGGATACTTGATGTACACCTGTTTACTCCAATCTTCTGTCACTTCCACTGCAGGGACCTACTATTACAGACTGAAGGAACAGTCAGCGTAGCATCCTGCAGTTTTTTCCTCACCTGGAGGCATGACTTCGTCAGGCCCAGGACAACTGATACCTTTTAAAGGAGCACTTTTCTGTAAATTCAGAGGTAAAATAGAATTGCCATTGTCCACATTATAAATGAACTTGAGTTAATCTTAGAAAGTTCTGAAGCAACCATTCCTCTTATTTACACAGGAATTCCTAACTAATTGGTTTTTATTTATAATTCTTCAATATAACATTGAACTTTCTTGATGAATGAATCACCTTTGTTATTTATACAATTATTGGCTGGTTATATATGCCCTATTGCTACAAGTGGCCAAGTTACATTAATTTTTAATTTCTCATTGAGCCACTAAACTTTAGCACTGATGCTCCTTTGATCATATTTTTTTTTTAATTTACAAAGGTTAATTGTGGTGAAAATGACTAATGTCCCCACAGGAATTCTTGTTCTCGTCTCCTTCCAGGCACTTGCTCTTTGAGTTATATCCTGCCACTAATTTTGAGCAATGATATGTAAGCAGAGGTCATATGTGCTACTTCTAGGAGGAAAAGTTACAGAACCAGTACACAATTCTCCATGGTTCTCCCAGGTCACAGGGAACAGAGTGGTGTGTTTATGTGGAGTAATATCTAAGCATCCTGGAAGCCTGAGCCAATCAACTGGAGGAGGGCAATCTGGGGGTGGGACAGGGAATGGAGGAACACATGTATGTGTTTTATTTATTCAACACAAGTTTATTGAGATGCTACTGTGTGCCATCATTTTAGGTACAATAGTGAATAAGGCCTTATCCTTGGGAAATAAACATTTCCTGTTTTAAGCCACTGAAATTTTAAGATTATTTGTTATCTTAGTGTAAACTAAACTAATATAACTAACACCATACTGAAAGTTTAACCAGTGAATTTTGAGTTACTGTGATTCAATAGCGACTCTAGTTTTTCAGGTTTAGATGGACCAAATAGGTGATCAGTTTAGGAAAAAATGTAATGTTACACTTTTAATACAAAAACAATGCAAGAACAGTATAGAAAAAATAGAAATAAAGAGTAACACAAAGAAAAGAATCACCTATAATCTTATTATCAGAAATAACCACTCAAGTTGTTCTTGTATATCCTTCAAATACAAGTATATCTGAAAATTTATTTTGAAATGACCATAAACTCATTGAATTTCTCTTTCCTGGAAGTTGCTCCATCAGCTGAAATTTTACAAAATTTATTAAAAAAAAAATTTATATCTGCCACTGGGTAGGACATACCTTTCCCAAAACTTGACGTCAAGTATTTCCTAGGTACCAAGTAACCCTACATAGATTTTGACGTGTTATATTAGTAAACCAACATCCATCGTTCTGTCTTGAAACAAATCTCTCTGAATTGAAACATAACTGTCCCCACAACATAAACTCTATTAGAATTTCTGTTCACCTATTTATTTTGTCAGCATTACACTTCTCTTACTTTTTCACTAATTAAAAACATCACCTCTATTTTATTTGTACTCCTATAAAATCAGGATGGTCTTTGAACAATATATTTAATCAAAATAATCAAAATTTAAAGGGGAAAGGAAAGTGTTTCTCTAAGCTTATCAATCTAATTTACCAATAAATTGAATTATGTCAAGCAAACATTGAAAAGTCTGATAAAGCTCAGGCCATGTTTCTCTGCCCATCAAAATGTGCACAGCACTGTTCTCATTAGCAAAAACTCAATTTTAAAACTGCTTCCAATCTTAAGAATTCTGTTATCAAGCCTCCTATAAAACATTAGCAAACTTCTACAAATATCCATACATGGCATTAAGCACTCTTTTGTTCTCCAAAGAATAAATCATTTAAGGTCACTGTGACCCGCACTGAAGATAAAATAGAGATTTCTTTTTTTAAAAGAAAATACTTTGTTTTAAAGGTTGAATAAAAAGATAGTTGAAAAAAATCCACTTAGCTAAAATTAAATTTCCACTTAAAAGGATCACGCAGAATATGCTTTGTTTTAGCATCTTCACAATGTTAGTTGATGAGAAAAAGTTACCTTTCCATTTCCTTTAAACTCTGGTTCAACATTTTCTACTTCTGCAATTGGCAGACAATCATCAGTTGTTTTTTTTATAGTTGTTTGAAAATAGGGTTCTTTATATTAACTATAATTTTAATAATGTTGTTGCTTATGAAAATGTCTCAACATTCTCTGTTACATCTTCAGGAGAGACTGTCTTTCTCACAATTTTTCCATTTGGATTATTGGACCTTCTTTCCCTGTCTTGCACTCTTTAAATTTCTCTTCTAATCCGCACAGAGATAGACTGCTTATCCCTGTCTCACGAGTTGGGTTGCTGCCTAGAAACAAATTCTGTGATTCCATGCTCAGGCGCTCTGCTCCTGAGGAGAAGGCCATTAGTCCCTCACACTTTACTGAATGTTATCCATGTGTTTTCCTCTGAGAACGCTGAGCAGTTTGGGTTTCTATTTTTTCTAGCAGACTTACCTGCTTTCATTTTCTTGATGCTGACTTTGGTACCCTGCTTTTCTCTGCATCTTTTCTAAGTCTTCTGCTCAACTCAGCTCCATACGCTTTTCTCTGCCTCTGGACTGGTTCTTCACATCCTGGATTCCAAACTTGTCTCTCAATCACTTGTTAAGCCAAGTAAATATGCTGTTTTGAAGCCATTTGGAAAAAAAAAAAAAAACACTGTCCTGCTTGGAATTTATTAATAGTTGTTTAAAAAAAAAAGGTACAACAAGTTCAGAATGTTTGTCAACCTCAGGTCCAATAAGGTAAAAATCTGCTTTGGAAAGAATGGTTTCTAGAACTCAGTTTGTATACTATATACGGTAATATACATGCTTGAATCAGTCCTTGATTTTAGCTCTGTGCATCAGTAATCTCTCTGGTCACCATGTCATTACAGTAAACTTTATTTTGGGATCCTGCTTATCAAACCATCCTTTTCTGATGTTCGCTCATGTTGTGCCTCCCCCTCCCTTCTCATACTTTCTATCATCTTTCTGCTTTAGCTTCTACTGTCCTGCTGAGTAATCAAACAAATCTCTAGACACTGTGGTCTTGCTGCTCATCTCAGTAAAGGAAGAAAACAAATAACAGCTGCTGAAATTGTGAACCTTCCTTCCTGGCTGTCAAATTTAGTGAAAACAGATGCTTCAAGGAACCATTTGTAATTCAAGCAGGCACAGAGGAGAAAATGAAAGCTCTTATTTGCTAAAACTAGAGAAGTTTTGCTAGGTCAACTTAGCTTCCGTCTTACAGTATGAAAGAAATAGCACATCCTTAAGTTCTTGCAACTGCCTGGCACTACGTTTCTACAGTAAGGTCATCACTTATACTGACAATACATAAAAAGATGCCCAGGAAAGGTATTTGACCTGGAAGAAAAATGATTAAAACTGATTCTAATGAAATGAATTAAATGTTTTAAAATGTTAAGCATTCCTCCAGTGAGGTAAAGTACTTCTATTTCTATAAGCCTGGGCAAGAGCCTGCATACCTGAGCCACGCGAAAGAATACTGAACCAACTATTGAAAGATGTCAGAACTGGTTAAGGAAACTTCCTCAAGTCATTTACATCTCTGACCCGTATTTTTCCTCAACGGTGATGACACATAAAGAACCTTACATCACTAAGGTTCTGTAATTCAGTGAATTGAATGCCTCTGTTAATATTTTACTGGCAAATTTTGCCAAAATAGCACAGTCATTCTAATCAGATCAAAACTTGACAATATGTATTCATAGAAAATGTTTTTCAATTTATCAGAAGATTGCCTGTGCCCGGTTTTTAGTAACGACTGTAGCATAAAGCTGACTACGTCTGTGGTTATTCTTATGGCTAACTTAGTCTGTCAACCTCTTAGTACAAGTTAGAAAATCCGCAAACAAAAACTAAGGACATCTACTCCCTAATTGGTCCTTTAAGAAGAGGAACCAGAATTCTAAGTGTATTTGTACCTATTAGAGAATTATAAAGAAGCTATATGAGGTTAGCATTTGGGGAAGTGGGGGAACAGAGGGGGGTGGCTGTGAGTCTGTTGGGCCTTCAGGACGGAGAAAAGTACTGAGAAATGAAGCAATCTGAGGCTGAGTGAACCCTGAGAGAACACCAGATCTGGACCAGGGAAGGGGTGTGGAGGGACTTCAAATGATAGAAAGTGAAAGAAGGGAACAGGGCTAACCCTGAACTATAGGTAAACAGTATTAATAAGTTTTCCTTGATTCATACACATTTGTTGGACACTGGAGAAGTTAGTCACCTCTAGACTAGCCATCATCCTGAATCCCCGTTTCAGGCCCCGAGAGTTAGTGAGACTGATATGGAGAATCATCATCAAGGACATTTACTGAATTAAACTGAAGCTTAAGTGTCAGTTAAAACCTCATGCTTCCACAGAGATGTGCTCTGACATTTTTTCATGGGATCCAGTCTTTTGAAATTTTGGACTTTAGGGTCAATATTCTAGAAGTTCTAGCTCCTTAGTGGTTTGATGCAATCAGATGGGGTCTTGGATCTTTATCATTTCAACAAAAAAATCTTCCTCCGTCCCACTTCCCATGAAACCCTAACATAACTTGATAAGAATCTGGGTGGGCAACAGGATAAATACATTTACATGGACTTCTATTGCCTTAGGAAGAAACTCAATTTGCATCAGTTTTTCCTTTGTATGCTTTTCCTAGTATTACCTACTGTCACCATTTACATTAAACCAATTACAGAATGTCAAAGAGGCTGCTTTCCTTACATTTGAAAAATAGTTTACTTAGCACAAGGCAAGTATTTTGCTTATACCTCCAAGCTTCCTCCCTAGATCATCAAGAGATTCTATTGAAGATGGAGTCAAAAAACAAACAAACAAATAAACAGAAATGAAGTAGCATTCTTATCATAATAAACAGATTTTATTTTTCCTAAAGTATCACATTTACATATTTCCCTCAAAAACCTGCGGTAGTAATAGATAACTATTTGAAAACTGCATTCGGGGACACGAAATGACAGCAAGATATCATCCCTTTATCATAATAGCTTTGAAAGGAAATAAACAAATATTTCTCACTGTAGCCTCTCCCTTACCTTACTTAAAATTTATCTAAAACTCTAAAGATAGGAAGGCAGGCCAAACTTTTAAAAGTGCAACCCTACTGCAATCAGACTCTTGCCTACAAAACTCCATTGAAGCTGCTTTGTTGAGATCACTTATGACTCCAGTTTTCTAAATCTACTGGTCAATTCTCAGTTCTCATGTTACATACCCCAACTGCAGTGGCAGAATTGATCACTTTCTACTCCTGGAAACTCATTTTTCATTTGAATTCCAGGAAACCACAACTGCTTGGTTTCCCTCTTACGTTAACCTCACTGATAAGCCTTCCTGTCTCGTTTGCTGGTTTTTACTTTCCTTTCAACCTCTTAACACTAACATGCCCCATGGCTCAGTCCTCAGATCTCTTCTCTATTTATACTCACTCCTTTGATGATATTATTTAAAACTTATAATGCCCTAATTCATATCTGTATCCCAGATCACTACCCAAAACCCCAGGCTTGTTTATTCCACTGCTAACTCAATATCATCATTGGGTATTTAATTTACATCTCAAATTGAATCTCAGATTTAGTATCTCCAAAACTAAACCCTTATCAACTCTAGTCTTCCTGCTCCTTAGGCAAAACAAAACAAAACAAAACAAAAAACACCTAAGAGTCATCACTGATTCAACTTATTCTCACATATGACATCAAATCTGTCAAGAAATCTTGTGGGTTTCATATTCAGAATATATTCTGATCCCTTGTCAGTACTTCACTGCTGTAACTTTGGACCAAACCACATTATCTCTTCCCTGGATTATTGCAATAGTCTTTTAAATTGTTTCTCTGTTTCTGTCCTTTCCTCCATCTGGAATCTATTTTTAACCCAGCAATGAAACTAATCTTTTTAAAACATTTATTATATCATGCTCTCCTCTGCTCATAATCCTACAATGTTTTATCTCACTGAAAATAAATGGCAAAGTCCTTACAATGGCCTATAAGATTCTACACTATTTACTCTCTTAGTATTTTTCTGACCTTATCTCATTCTACCTAATTTCTTTTTTTAAATTGAAATATAGTTGACATATAACATTATGTTAGTTTCAGGTGTACTACATAATGATTTGACATTTGCATACATTATGAAATGATCACCTCAATAAGTCTAGCAACCATCTGTTCTCATACAAAGTCATTACAAGATTATTGACCATATTCCTTATGCTGTATATTACATCCTCATAGTTTATTTATTTTATAACTACAGGTTTGTACCTTTTAATGCTCTACATTTATTTTGCCCACTCTGATGCTGTCCTCCTTCTGGCAACCACCCATTTGTTCCCTGTATCTATGAGTTTGTTTTTGTTTTGTTGTATATGTTGTTTTGTTTTTTAGATTCCAGACATAAGAGAAGTCATGCTGTATTTGTCTTCTCTGTCTGATTTATTTCACTTAACATAATACCCTCTAGATCCATCCATGTTGTCAAAAATGGCAAGATTTTTTATGGCTGAGTAATAGTCCATTGAATATGTATACCATATCTTTATTAGCTGTTTGTCTGTCAATGGACACTTACATTGCTTCCATAACTTTGCTATTGTAAATAATATTACAACGAACATTAAAGCACATGTATTTTTTCAAATAAGTGTTTTTGTTCTCTTCAGGTAAAAACCAGAAGTAAAATTCCAGGATCATATGGCAGTCCTACTTTTAATTTTTTGAAAAAACTCCATACTGTTTTCCATAGTAGCTGCATCAATTTATAATCTCACCAGCAGTGCACAAGTGTTTCCTATTCTCCACATTCTAGACAACACTGTTACTTGTTGTCTTTTGATGATAGCCATTCTGATAGATGTGAGGTGGTATCTCATTGTGGTTTTGATTTCCATTTCCTTGATGATTAGTAATGCTGAGCATCTTTTCATGGGCCTGTTGGTCATCCGTATGTCTTCTTTGGAAAATGTGTATGCACAGCCTCTGCTCATTTTTTAATAGGTTTCTTTTTTTAATGTTAATTCTATGAGCTTTGTGTGTATTTTGAATATAAACCCTTTATTGGATATATCATTTGCAAATATTTTCTCCCACTCAGTAGACTGGTTTTTGTTTTGTTGATGGTTTCTTTTGCTGTGAAAAAGATTTTTAGTTCAATGTAGTTCATTTATTTTATTTTTGCTTCTGTTTCCTTTGTTTAAAGAGCCATACCCCCAAAAATGTTGCTAAGACCAATGTTAAAAAGTGTACTGTCTGTGTTTTCTTCTAGTAGTTTTTATGGTTTTTGATTTTAGAGCCCAGTCCTGGGGTCCTCTACCTATTTTCTTAATCTCTCTTTCTGGAATCCTTTTCTATATATCTGCATGACTAACTCCTACAAGTACTTAAATAATTGTTTACCCCCTTAGTGAGGTGGTCCTTGACTAAACTATTTATAGCTTAAGCTCCTTTGATACATCCTTGGTTTATTCTTCTCCAAAGACCAAATCAAATCACTTTCCAACATGCATAAAAGCTTCATATATTGATTATGTTTATTGACTGACACCCCTTAATGAGGTCAAGATTATTATCTCTTTTAAGGCTACAATACACAACATAAAATAGATATTTAAAATATTTACAGAGTAAATGAACACATAAAATAAGTGAAGAGTATGCAGATGGACTAATCAAATACCCGATATAACAACATTGACTTGAGAAGGAGACAGAGAGTAATTCTAATGGGAGTGGCCCATGAAAATCCTAATTTGCCTCATCAAATTCAAATAGTAGTAGGAATTAATAGAATTATTTTTCACTAACTATTACCTTGTTTCCTTGGGTGCCGTCTGCTTTCCATCATTCACGCATTCATTTAATCGTTTATTCTCTTCCTTGGTAAAAATTTTGCCTAACATCTATTTCCCCTGCATTCCGGTCTATTCGGACTCCTGCTCTATTATTTCTCTTAGCGCAGTTGCCTCACTTAAACTTTCTTTGTCCAGTCTGCCTCAGTCTCTGCTTGGTATTTACTCCCTGACTACTTTATTTACTTTTGGTCATTTTCAAGCCAAAGGACTTCCTTAACTTTCTATGGTTCCATTTAGTATGTCTATACACTGAAACCTCTATAATCTATTGATCAAGCTGTGGAACTGAGGAAAAAAATAAAATAAACCCTGATTATTAAAATAACATCTACACTATGGGTTGAATAATAGTATCACCATTTTCCAGATGAAAAAACTGAGATCCGGTTTTTAATTGACTTTCCTAACCTCAATTAGCCTGTATATGGTGTGTGTGCTTTCAAAATCATTGCTCATTGTATAATGTTACATTGCCTCTTTAATCCAGATATCCTAACTCACAGCCCCCAGTTTTTCACATTTCATATGCAAGCTTCCCTCACGTTTTAGGAATATACCGTTTTTTGCCTCTTCATCCTTAGGCATTTAATAATCAATTATTCCTCACACTTCACTTCAAAATCTATTTTATATACAATGCATTCATTAGGCATATTGAAGTGGGAAAACATTCAACTATCTGCCAATAAAAATATGTGAATATTTGCTAGTGTTAAAAACAGCCACTCTTTTTTCTCATGGAAAAAAAGACACCTTTTAAAATTAATATTAAGATTACCAAACAGTCCAAACATAATACCACTAAACAACTTTAGATTTTTTTCATCTATTTTTTTTTAATCTTTTAAAAATTAAATTAACAATCCAGTTGTCAGTAAATATAACACAGATACTTAAATCAAGGTAATATTTGAGTCTTCCATATTTAGATTATTCCTAAATGGGAAGACATTTATTTTCTTCTTTTGGCTTCAAAAGAGAAGAAAGAAAGCCCATAGCGCAGGGTATTCATACTGTTCTTATAGAAAGTGGTATAATTCTGAATAAGGACCAAAGTCATATTTTCCTTTTCATCTAAAATAAGGGAGAGACTCTCTCGATGCCTTTTAATCTTGTCTCTGGAAAGAGTGTAGTCAATTGTCAGTTTGAATTTTTGTGATAACTAATTGCTCCTTCCTTGGAGTGTCTGATTCTATAAGAAGGTAAAATGGAGAAGGCATGAAAACCTAACTTTTTATACATATTTTTCCACTCCATCACCATAAGATGACTCTAAACCTAAAATGATTTGCTTATAGTGAAGCTCCAGAACTTTCTGAAGTCCTAAAAAGTTTGCAGTTTCTCTAAGGTTTTCTTCCAAAGCCAAACCATATCTGCAAGTTTTGACTTTTAAATTAGAAATTATATTATCCCGATTGTTCTCATGACAGCTTAACTAACGAATGCAGTGATTTTTAAAATGTAATCAATAAATATATTTTGTTGTCAAACAAATTATGTGTTTAGTTTTTACTTGACTCTAAAAGGAAACTAAAATAAACACTCTCTGTTCACAAAGAAAAGCAAGTAAGATGGAGCACAGGGATGGAGTAGTTAGAAATGATCCTACTAAAGAAATAGACATCAGTAGCTTAATAAGGAAAATTTATATTAGGAATGAAAAAAAGCAAAAACTAATTGAAACAAGAATAAGCATAGATTAATTTTATTGTTTTAGTCAAATATGTAACATAAAAGTGGTGTTTGAGGAAGATTAGTTAATTATATGATCAAGAGAAGGAATAAAATTTGCTGAATCAGAAGGAATTTGTGTAGAATGAAAAATTCAAAGTTGGAGTTATGGTAATGGGAATGAAATTTAATTTGAAGGAAACAAATCTATAGAATATGAAAATAAACTTGATGAGAAGTATCAAGAATACATATGAATCAGAGATCCTGTTAAACTTTTTCTCAAGGAAGCCTGTGGGTCTGGACCTAGGAGAGCAGTCCACAAGTGCAAGGCCAGAGCACAGAGTGGGATACACAGTAAAACTGAAGCATCTGTCAAAAGGAATTCAGGCTTTAGATTTATGTCATTCTTCTAAAACTTGATTATGATTGTGATTCTCATTTTAAAACATTTTGTTTGTGCCTAAAAATGATCATCTTAGCATACAAATCAGTAAGTTAAAGAACAGAAAATTAAAATGAAAGTAGAACAAAAAAAAAAAACAAAAGGAGAAATTCATAAAATGTAAAACAAATATAATAGAGAATATAAAAAACAAATTTATTTTTTATCTGATCAAGATAAAAAGGAACAAGATTCTAAGATCAAGAGTGAAAAATGGACATTTCTATAGATTGTATGAGCATTGCATAGATAACATAAGGATATTATAAAAAACTTGATAATAAATTTCAAAAATTAGATAAAATGAATTTTTTTGAAAAAGCACAAGAAAAAGTAGAAAATCTGAACAATTATATACCTATTAAACAAATTATACTTATTAAAAAGAACTTATTGGTTAGTCTTTTAAAAATCATAAAAGAATATCACTAATCTGTACAAAATATTCTAGGAATAGAAAAGGAAGAAACAGCTTCCCAACACATTCTATGAAGCCAGCACACATTAATACCCAAACTTAACAAATTATACTCAGGAAAGATTATTACTATGTTTTGAAGATGAAAAAAATTCCAAGTATCTTATCAAATTAAATCCATCAGGATACAAAGAGAATAATAAATCTCAAATGAGGTGTGTCTATTCTAGGAATGTCAATTTGGCTTACTAGTAAAAAAAAAGTCTATATAATTCACCACACAATGTTTAAAAAAAAAGAGGAAATGTAGTATGATTATGTCATTAGGGAAATATTACGCACTTGAGGATATTGAAGCAGAATGCTAAAATGATTCTCACTCTTCTATAATCTCTTCCTCCAGAATGTGAACTGAACCTGTGAATATAAGTCACTCCCATGATTTTGGAACTTTAGGTGGGAAAAGGGATTTTGCAGATGCAATCAATGCCACAAATCAGTTGAGCCTAAAATGCGGAAGTTATCTGTGTTAGCCTTACCAAATCACATGAACCCTTAAATCTGGATTGAGAGGTCAGCAACTAGGAAAGGTAGAAATTCAAAGTACAAAGATTTGGCATGCTATCCGGATGCTGGCTGAAAGATGGAGGGGACAATATGGCAAGGAATGCAGGTGGCCTCCAGGAGCTGAGAGCTGCCCCCAGCTAACAGCCAGGAAGGACTAGATTCTGACAACACAAGAATAAGTTTCAGAGCAGATTTTTTTTTTCCTTCTAGAGCCTCCAGATGAAAGTTCGCTTGGCTGACACCTTGATTTCAACCTTGTGATAACCTGAGCAGAAAACCCAATAACTCCTGACCTACAGAACTGTGAGTTAATAAATAGGTGTTATTTTAAGCTATTACGTTTCTGCAAATTTGTTATGTATCAAGAGGAAACTAACACAAATATCCAGAAATAGGTAAATGGTATCTATAACAAATCCACTGCCAACATCATCCTTAATGATGATTAATCAAGTGTTTGCCCTGAAATTAGAAATGAGACAAGGATGATGTTGCCGCTGCTCTTCAACATTGCCCTGGAGTCCTGTCCAGGGTAATAGGCAAGAAAAGCAATTGAGATGTACAAGGCATGGAAAGAAGGAATTAAACTGTCATTTTTGCAGATGACATAATAGTGCTTGTAGAATATCTAAAATAACTTACAGAAAAATTACTAGGGTTCATAAGTGAATTTGAATAGCAGCTGTATGCCAGGTCAACACCTGCAACTCCATATAAAAGCAACAAATTAGCAAATAAAAATTTTAACATAAAATTCTTTCTCAGAGCATAAAAAAACAAGCCACCTAGGAAGGGGTGCAAGAGTCCCTTTGTCTATCATCGTGCTAATCTTAGCCCATCTTAATACAGTTAGTTTAAACTTCTACCTTGGTAAATCCTCCCACTTTTTTCCTTTTCAGGATTCTCCTAGATATCTGTATCCCTGTGGATGTGTGTGTGGATGTATTTTAGATTCAGCTCATCAATTTCCACCAAAAAAAAAAAAAATAACAGCTATTGAATTTTTTATTGTGATTGATCAATTTGGAGGTTATCTTAAAAATACTGAGTCCTCCAGTGATCCTTGAACATGTCTCCAGGAACAAACCCAGGCATATATAGACTTAATTTATGAATAAGCCAGCACTGACAGCAAAGTGGTTTAAAAAATGCTTATCAATAAATGGTGTTGGTTTATCCATCGGGAAGAAAAGTGATACCTTACACCATTCACCAAAAGCAATTACAGATGACCTTAAATCAGTAGGTTGAACTATATCCCCTCAAACTTAATGTGCTGAAGTCTAACTTGCAATACCTCACATTTTGACCTTATTTGGACATAGAGTCATTGCAGATGTAATTAGTTAAGAGGAGGTCATGGGGGAGTAGGGTAGGCCCTAATCTAATATGATGGAGGTCATTTTGAAAAGAAGTTTAGATGCTGACCTGCACACAGAGGAAACACCATGTGAAGATGAAGGCAGAGATCAGAGACATGGTTCTACATGCCCAGGAATGCCAAAAATTGCCAGAAAACCACCAGAAGCTCTAGCAAGGCATTGAACAGATTCCTCCTCACTGTCCTCAAAAGGAACCAACCCTGTCCACCTCTTGAGCTCAAACTTCTAGCCCCCAGAACACTGAGAAAATAAATTTCTGTGTTTAAGTGATTTAATTAACATAAAATCTAAATATAAAACAGACTAGTAAAGTCTATGATATCTAATAAAAGATAACAGAAGAAAATCATGACTTTTGTTTTAGAGAAAAAACTCTTAAACAGAGCACAGATATCACAAGCCACAAAGGAAAAGACTGATAAATTAAATAATATTAATATTAAGAATTTTCTGTAATAGTTAAGAGAAATGCCAGGCTACAGTGAGGAGGAAGATATTTATAATACATAAAAATGAAAAGGAGTATATAAAGACAGAAATCAGTTAGAAACAGATAAACAGCATAATGGAAAAATAAAGAAGTTTAAACTAAACTAAAAGAGATTTAAGTAAGTACCTCAAAAAAAAAAAAAAGGGTTTCCAAATGATCAAGAAATGTTTTTAAAAGTGTTCCAGCTCATTGAATCATCACAGAAATTTAAAAAATAAAAAAAAAAAAGAGAGATATCAATGCGTAGTAACCAAAATGATTTAAATGAAAAGGAATAAAAATATGGTTTTGGTCAATATTTGCAGCAACTGCATCTCTCATATACTACTCATAGGGTATAATTTCACAGAAACATTATCTACTAATTAAACGTACACATTCTCTGTGATCCAGTAATTCTACCTCTAGAAATACATACGTATGTGCTCCAAGAAAATAGGTACAAGGATGTTAATAGCTGCATAGTACGTAATACCCAAAATCTGGAATTAAATGCCCACCAATAGTATTATGAATAAATGAATTATTATATATTCATGAAAATGCTATGCAGCAATGAAAATTAATAAACTACAACTATATTTAACAATATGGGTGAATCTCAGACCAAAATTTTGAGCAAAGGAAACCAGATACTAAATAAACATACTATTTGACCTCACTTGTGTGCATTTCTGCAGAAGAATAAAACTAACATGACTAATACATAGAGAAGTAATTCAGAAGAATGTAGTGGTTGAGATGAGTTATAAGAAGATTCTGGGTGCTGGTAATGCTCCCTCCTTGGTGATTACACATGTATGTTCACTTTGGAAAATTAATTACCATTCACACAATCAATGGGTGCAATTTTCTGTATCTTTAGTATACTTTAATATAAAAGATTACTTGAAAAGAGACTCTAGAAAATACTAGTTTTTAATAAGAGTGATGAATAATTAAATTAGATAAGTAGAGTTATAACCAAATAATTGTTAATATTCATTAAAATACATATCTTAAAGTAATTATTGATATTGTTAAAAATTTCAAACCTTACTGCTTACAAATCTGATTTGAATGAGTATAGAAGAATCAAATTCCATATTCTGAAAAATTTCCTAATGATTGCTCATATTCAGCAACAATGTGTTAGCTCTAAGGTATTGTAGTGTATTACCAGGATAATTCTTCATTTGAACTCTGAAAGTATCATTAGGAGGACTTTCTTAACTAAAGGCTGAAATTGAAAATGTCACAGCCAAAATGTCCATTGTAACCCTGGCAAAATTCACTGTTTCTTAAAAGTGTCATAATTGGAACTTGGGTGGTTCACAGCTGGCTTAAAAGTGTCAGAGAAAATGCTAGTGAGCTGATTTTGTATATAATACAGATTTAATATTTGACTATATAATGTTTATTTTAAATGTATACGTATCTATATACATATGTGTATGTGTATAAGATTTGAAATGCAAAATAAATTATATGTTTCAAAGAAATTCTGATAAAGTGTTAGAATTTAAAAGATTCTTAAAGATAATACATTATCTACAAAAAGTATGGGAAATTGTTATGCTTCCTATAAGAAATCCATACTGATTGAAAAAAAAAAAAACCCAAAATCTGAAGTAGCTATATTCAAATCAAGCACAAAATTTTTACGCAAAAAATTTTATCAATAATGAAAAGGGTCATTTCATAATGATAAAGGGGTAGATTCATCAAGAAGACAAAAATTATAACTATATACTTCATAACAAAGACTCAAAATATATGAAGCAAAAACTAAAAGAACTTTAGTAAGAAATGGACAAAACCATAATTATAGCGGGTGACTTCAACACCCCTCCTGCAGTGATTAGCTGAATAGGTAGGCAAAAATAAGAAAAAATATAGAATACTTGTACCATATTGTTATAGACTGCATTGTATCCCCCCCAAATTCACATGTTAAAGTTTGAACTCTCCCCCGCCCGATCCTCAGAATGTGATTGTATTTGGAGATAGGGTCATTAAGGAGGTTATTCAATTAAAATGAGGAATTAGAGTGGGTCCTAATCTAATATGACTGATGCTTTTGTAAGAAGAGACTAGGACACAGACATGCACAGATGATCATGTGAAGCAACAGGAAGGAGACAACCATTTATAAGCCAGAAGAAGCCAACCCTGCTGACATCTTGTCCGGAATAGTAAGAAAACAAATTTTTAGTTGTTTAAGCCCCTATCTGTGCTACTTTCTTATGGCAGCTCTAGAAAACTGATACTCATACTATCAACCTATTAACTGACAGTTGTAGGAATACTCCACTAAACAGAATATACACTATTTTCAAACTGTACAGGGATCACTCATGCAGACAAACCATATTCAGGGCCTAAAATAAATCTTGATAATTTAAAAAGGATTCAAGTTATTCAAGTTATACAAAGTATGTTCTCTGACCCCAAATTAAATTTAAATTTAATAATAGAAAAAAAATTTGGAAAATCCCCAAATAATCTGAAAACAAATGTAGTTCTAAATCACCCATGAGTCAAAGAAGAAATCAGAATGGAAATTAGAAATTATTTTGAACTGAATGAAAATAACAAACCATATCAGAATTGGAGGGTACCGATAAAGCAGTATGTAGAGGGGAATTTATGCCATCAAATGCCTGTAGTGGAAAAGAAGACATGTATCCAATCAGTGATTTCAGCTTCCACCTTGAGAAACAAAAAATAGAAGATCAAATAAAATAAGGAGAAGAAAGAAATGTATAAATAGTGCAGGAGCCAATGATAGAGAAAACAGAAAAACAATAGAACTGTTATATTCACTTGGGGTTGATTTGTGGATTTTCTATTTTGTTCCATTGGCCTTCTGTTCATTATGTGCCAAAACACCCCATATAGAGACTTTATGATAATTTTTAATAACTGGTAGTACAAATCCTGCATTATTTGTGTATTTTTCAGGGGTTTCTTGGCTACTCCTGTTTATTTTTTCACATGGATTTTAAATCAAACTTAACTTCTGGATTTCTTTAATTGGTATAATAACTTAGAAAGAACAGATAGATATCTTTACAATCGGTGTTCCAAGCCACTAACAGCTCTTTTCATTTTGCAATTTTGTGTTTTTCTATGGTTTTTAAAAGTTTTACTCTTACAGTCTTGCTAATTTCTTGCTAAGTTTATATTCAGACATTTTTTCTTTTTTACTGTTACTTTAATGACGGCTTATCATTTATCTATCTATCTATCTATCTATCTATCTATCTATCCTGGGGATTTAACCCAGGACCTTGTGCATGCTAAGCATGTGCTCTACCACCAAACTATACCCACCCATCCAAGTCTAATCTTTTATTATATTTTGTAACTGTTTATGATATATATAATAACAGTAATAGTATCCAGTATTGATTTCATATTTTGCAGTCTTTTTGTTCATATGGTTTTAAGATTTTTCTTTTTTCATTACTTTTATAACATATCAACACATAGTTTTCTTTCTGTTTATCTTCTTTAGCTTCAGAGCCTTTTGCGAGTTTGCCAATGACTTGAAGGGAAAATGGCTCATGGAGTTGCTCTCATTTGGTGTTTCCTTTCTCTCTTACACTTCCACCCCTTAGCCCTGGTTGCTGCAGCATTTCTTTGATGCTTAAAATTATTCTTTGTATTTTATTCTTTTTATTTTATTTAGGTTTTTCCTAGTTATTTTCATTTGGAAGCCAGACTGTTCCAAATTACTCCATCTGACTTGGAGGCAGAAGTCTCCTGAAATCATCATTTGGTCCAACATCTAGACACGCAGGACATTTTCAGCTTTCATTTTGTTGTTGATTTCTAATCTCATTGTTTTGTGGTCAAAAATACTCTTTATAATTTTTTTTTGCTTCAGAATTGATAGAAGCTTCATTTTAAGACTAGTATATGGTTGATTTTTGATAATACAAAAAATGTTATTAAATGTAAAATTCTATATATAGCTATTTAAATGTACTATTTATGTAATTCAGAACTTCTATAGAGACCTCTATTTTTGACCATTTTATCAGTAGTATATATTAAAATTTAAAAATCCAGTTTCCCCATAGTTTTGAGAATTGCAGCTTTATAAGACAGTGCTGAGAAGTATGTGTTAACAGTGTTTTGTATTTTAAATCTCTTATTTATTAACCAATATTTAATGACCCTTTGTCTCATTATATTCTTTACTTTAAATTCTTTGAAAGAGCTATCCAAGCTTTCTCTTGGTTCATATTTATGTGTTAAACATCCATTTGTTGTCTATCTTTCAGTTGTTTTCTGTTTTGAATATATCTATTAAATATATCATTATGTAGCATTTTGTTCTGTATTTTTGCTGAGTGAGCTTAACCCATTATATTTACAGTATAAACTGTTAAATTAAGGTTTATTTCTATCATTTTATTTCTTTTTGTTTTGTTTCCTTCTCTGAAACTTTCTTTTGGATAATTTTACCTCTTTTGATTTTAATATACATTAAAGTTCATACTTATCCTTAATTTATTATTGACTACTCAGAGCTTATTTTGCCTTAAGAATATCTAAAGCTTATAAATATTTGAAAAGCTAATTGCACTCTTACATCCTTCTGGTCATCCCTTTTCTAATAGACCTTTGTGTCGATTTATTTTGGGTTTTAATTCTGAATTATTAGTGACTGCTCATCTAACAATCATCACTCCACTTCACGCTTACCTTGCATGTCTTATTTCTCCCTCCTGGTTTCATCTGGCTTCTTGCTAGAGTGTATCCTCTGTATCTTTATCAAAGAAAATCTACCTGGGATACTCTCTGAAACCTGATATGCTTGGAAATATTTCATCTCATCCTTCAGTTTTAATAAGTTATTTGGATATAAAGTTCTAGCTTTATAGTTATTTTCTTAAGTATTTTGGAAATACTATGCCATTGTTTTCCCACATGCAACAATACTATTTATAAGACCAGTAGCAGTACGATTGTTGCTCTTTTGTAACAGATTTGATTTTTTTTTTCTATCTTGAAGTTTTTAAATATTTCTCTAATTTTGACATCTTTAAGTTATTGCTACATTGGGTCTAGGTATGAGTCATTTTCTTATATGTCCTGTACAGAATTCTGTGTATCCTTTGAATCTAAGATCTTGTATACTTTTTTCTGACAAAAATCTTGTTTGATATATTTTATTTTTTCAAATACATTCTTTTCCCTGATTTTTCTTTTCTTTCCTCTTGAGATTCATGATGGTTGATATTGAAAATTCTACTCTTATTTTCCATATTCCTTAACAATTTCAATATTCTGTCTTATTTCCCTTCCTAATATTTCTTAACCCAATTTGTAGTTCATTCTTTTCTATGTTCTTTATTTTTGTTTATTTATTTTTGTTTTTGTTATATTTTGTTTATATTTGTTATTCAGTTCATCCAGTGAGTTATTTCAACAGTTACATCTTGGTGTTGCTATTTTCATTTTATTCCTCTTCATTATTTCTTGTTCATACTTTATGTTTCCAATGTCCTTTATCTTTCTAATATTTTTTAGTAAAATGCATTTTATAAAATAGCAATCTTTTTCTTTCATTTTCAGTTGTATTTGTAGATTCCTTCCTTCCTCATTTCATTTTTTTCTCTTCCCTTTTTTTTTTTTTTCTCTTTTTTAACCTATGCTCCAAGATGGGTAGAGTTACCTTATTAGATCATCATACACATTTGTGCTGTTAGATTACTTGTTTATTAATGTCTATGATAAAGGATGTTGATGGAAGTCTAGATCTTAGTTTGTGTCCTTACGGATGAGGAAAGGTTTAGTGCTGCTAGTTTTATTCCTGTTCCCTGCACTCCATCAAGTGCCCCCTGCTGGCTCTCTCAGCTTGCAGATACTAACAGGAGGACATTCTCTCTGTGGTATTTGCTCAGCGTATGAAGTGGGAGTGGTTCCGGGACTAAGGAGTAGGACTGTAACTTTACCTACTGTTGCCATTGCTCTTCACTTAGAACAGCTTCCAGGGCCACCTGGGTATGACTTTATCCCGAGGCCACCTTAGATTGGTACTGCTCTTATCTTGATAATCAGGAAAAGAGCTGATAATGATCTCTGCAAGATCAATGGGGATTTTTTTTTTTTTTAATTACAAAAGACCTCCCTTTGTCCATCCCCTGTGTTGGGCCCTGGGCATTTTCTGCTCTAGGCATCTAGGTATATCTCTCAGTCCACAAATTTCTCACCATGACACATCTGGCCACCCTGTGTCTCCACATGAGTTTCTCACAAATTTTAGGTGTTACTAATTACGGCTTTAAAATTCACCAAAATTCATGGCATCTCCAGGTTTATATTATAATGTTTACTGAACTAGAATTTCCTAGGATATCTTTATTGTTTTATATTTATAACTTTCAAAAGTAATTTTCAAATATTTGTCTCCCCACTAGACTGTGAAACTCAGAAGTGAAATTTAATTATTTTGCATGGCCTACATCTAGCATTATGCTTAGGCCTCTTTAGGAATTTAATAAATATTTTTGAATGCATAATTTATCCATGTTTATATGGGAAAATGTTGCTAAAAGTGAAAAAGAATAAATTAAGGAAACAGTATTTATAGGTTATTAATTGACATTTCTTAAGACTGTTCTACAACAAGAATATCTTTACACGAAGAAGGCAGATCCATACCCACTTCAAGTACTTGGTCTTCCCTAAACATTTCTCACATTACTAACATACCCTACAGAAATCTCTAAAATTATTCAGAAAATTTATAGTTTATGTTTTCTCTTTTTAAACAAACCAGATGTAGACTCCTCTGTAGCTTCAGAGTTAGCTTAACAGCAAATAATAGCATTTAACAAGAATTTCTGGAAACTTGTGCAAATTATAGGAACGATTAAATTTATAAAAATATGTGGGTAATTTAATTCATGGGGAAAGGTAATAGAAATTGCTATAATATAAATAAAGCAAGGGAATGGGGGGTTCAGTATACTCCTTACCCATACACATTAAAAAAAATTAAGAACATATAGGTATATGAGTACTTTTGAAAATCTCCTAGATGTATTATTAGGTTTAAAAAAAAGAAAAAAGAAAACTCAAATAAATAATGTTTATGGTATAATATCGATAACTTTCCATTTTTCTACATTTTTGTACATGTGTGTTCGTATGTATTGAAAAAGTCTAGAAAAAAATATCGTAAACATTTATCAACACGTGCCTGGAAGGAATGGGACTGTGAAAGAAAAGATGTGAGGACAGAGCTTTAAATAGGTATTTTCTATGTTTTCTTGTTTGGTTAAACATGTGGCAATGTATGCGTATTACTTAAAATTACATAAAAATGTCTAGTTATATAGAGTCACAGAAAATGAAGAGACAAAGATAAGGAAGTATTTAGTGCATGGAATTAGTAATGCTTGCCACGTCCATCTTCCCTCACCTCTGTTTGTTGCCTGGAGTTGCAAACCTATGCCAGGTAGCGTTTTGGAGAAGAAACGGCTATTATTTCACAGTCACAGTAAAATTGTCACACCAACATTGCCTCATTCTTTGTGGAATTGAAAAAGGTCCCTTATTTTTCTCTGCCAGGGAATGGGATCTTTGCTATATTTAGAAGTGTTTGAAAATAAGGGTAGAAAGAAGGAAGAAGGTGGCAGGTTGGCAGGGTTTCTTCTTCTACTAAAAAAAAAAGGAGAAAAGCTCATGACTTAGGAACTAAAGGGAATCCTGCCCTTGCTTCTTTCCCAGGCTCTGCCTCCTCTGGGAAAATGGTTCTTTGGGAGAAACCCGAAGTGGCAGCTACCCAAGCTCACTGCTCTGTAGACGAAAGGGATGGGCAAAGTGCCCTGGTAGAACTGCCCAGAGAACAAGATGGCTTAGAGAAAGAACTGTCCCCACCCCCATTCAGCAAAAGCACAAGCCCTCAGGGAAATATTCCTCGTGGGAGAAATGCCAGGACTGAAAACTAGAAACCCCTGCTTAAGATTCCACTGAAAGTAATGTTCCATTCAAATATGTAAAAAATGGAAACGGCAAGTTTATTGGAATGTGAAGAAAGGAGAGAAAAACACTGAGGCAGGCAGATACAGAGTGACAGACAAGATCCATTAAGACTAGGTTTATAAAAACTTCCTGCAATGACTAACAGTATTGTAAGGAGCTACAGGCAACAAGAGAATTGTGATTCTTTAAAGAGAAAGAAAGATTCATGTTTTATGTTAGTGATGGTATTTCCTGGATATCTGAGTTTTTTTCCTTCTTTCACATTCCAACAAGAGATTTTCTGTTTCAATTTGTTTTCCATTTTGAGTCAGCTGTATTTGGAAACTAGCTACCCTCTGATACATTATTGATTTATGTGATAGACCCATGAGACACCACTTATTATCATGGATTAGTAATTTTCTGAAAATTCTAATTTTCTAGAATGATAATTGAATGACCTATGTAGTCCATGCTCCCCCATCTCCTGCCAAACACACACTCACAAACACATCCCACTCCACTCCTCTCTGTGGCCAAGTCACAGCTCTTTAAGGAAAAGGGGCATTCAGCTAGGATAGCATGAAATATTTAGTGGCTTGCTGATGGAAAATTTATTGGAGGGGGAGTTCTCGAAAAAAGAATCTAAAGTTCTATTTCTTTGGAACGGCAAGTGTTTATTTGAGTCCCCTTTTCTGCCCTAATAATGCCCAGTTTACTTTCAGCTATCATAGCTTTATTGCAAAATATCCTAAAAGCGAAAGAGGGAAGCAAGTGAGAGAGATGCAGTTGGAGTGAATGCCTAATTCCTGGTGGGAGCTTATATCATCAAGAAAATCTGCCTGGCCTCTTCACTCAAAAGATAATGGAAAACATATACTGCATTTGAACTCTCTCGAGTCTGATACTAGGTTACGTCCTCTGACTTCAAAGAATTAGTTCACTCCTTTTATCTGACCACACATGAAGTGTCTGAGCCAGATGAGAAATCATTTTACGAGCAAAAGGCACTTTCCCAGGTGTTTACCCTGCAAAGCATATGAGAATAAAGTGCACAATTGTGGGGAAGTTAAGGTGCTTAGAACTTGCTGCTTATTTTTCTTCTCAGAATCTCAAGTTATTTCTCAAGCCTTAATAAGATTGTGGTGTTGCACCTGCCTAAAGAGCACAGAAAAAGAATAAATGACAGACTCAGATAAATAATAAATTGATGGCAGAAGTCGTGTATGATCCAGGAAGTGTTAGGCACCAGGCCACTGCACAAATCCAGAATCTGTCTTTTATTATTATACTCCAGTGACCACATACGGAAATGCTTAGGTCTGTGTGTAAGGCTCTGTAGTAACACTGGAAGTCCTTATCTTATTTAATTACCTTATCCAGCTTTGCACTCTGATATCTTCTGCTCAACTGAGCTTTTGTTTTTTGGGTTGCTGTGGGTTTTTTCTCTCTTTTTTTTTTTTTTTTTTGGTTTGTTTGTTTTTTGTTTTAGTTTGGAGGGTTTTGTTTGTTTGTTTGTTTGTTTTTCAGAATCTGCTTGGGATTTACAGCCATAGCAAGAAATGGTACACGGAGAACAGTACTTAGAGTGATAAGAGTTTAAAGGGCAGTAGTTATAATTAGCAATGAGGTAATGACGTTGGGGAAAAAAAAAATCAGAGAACCATATGAGCATGAATTTACCAGAATATGCTGTGCCCAAATGTTCTTTCAAATAATCACCAAAACTATAGCTCTGGAACTTTGCTTCTGAGATTCAAATCATTTGCAATTATGCAAAACTAACTCACTGGAAAAAGACATTTACAGGGCAGAAAGATTGTTTGTGTTAGCATCATGCTAAGTGTGGAAAGGTCTGCAAAAGAGCTCCAGGGCCCACAATACCTCCTATTACCCATGGCTGTTGTTTGCCAACTGTCATAAGCTCTATTTCAGCCTTGAAATATAAATACCATGGAATCTGTCATGGCTCCAGAATTTCTCCATAAAAGGGGCTTAAGAGCTACGAATGGCTTGGAAGGGGGATTGCATGTGGTGATGAAAGATGTGGCTTGAAAGCGCACTAGCATCTCTTGATTTGTATGACACAAATCAGCAAATACAATATTAGTAAGAATAGGAAATACAAAAATAACTTTTAAAATACTATAGAAAGTGTTTTTCTGATTGACTAGCTGATGAAATAAACAAGCTCTAGTGACAAATTAAGTAATTTCTCCTTTGTCCACATTAAGCTGTGGAATCAATTAGTCTAAGGCCCTTACACAGTTTGGCAGTTGGTAAGTCAATTATTATTATTGTTATTATTCCCATTATTTTGCGATGCCTTGGGTCCTTCCACTGCATGCAAAGATATTTCCTGTAGCTGCAAATTTTGTAAATTTGATTGTTAACAAAAGGGCCATTTCTGAACTCAGGATGCCTAATAAAATAGAATGTTGGTCATTCTGGTGGCCTCACAGTAATCATCACTCTCTTCCAAAACAAAAACTGAGACATACATTACAGTTACAGATAAACACAGTGGTGGCGGGAATCAGAGGACAGGCTCAGAGGGGAACATAGATCTTCCTGCCCCATCTTATTATTTTACAGATAAGGAAAATAAAGAATAGATTAAGTAGACAGCAAAATTTTTAAAGCAAGTTAACAGCAGAGCTCAGATTGGAAGCCTGATCTGAGTCCTAATCCAGTGCTGGTCCTACCACACGACCCTAACATCCTGCTATTTCAAGAAGGCAAAGACTTTTAGGAATTTCTCCCATATCCTGGTCTTATATTTAGCTTTAGAGATAGTACAGGGTGTACTTTGGCCTTCTTTTCTTTTTCTTTCTTTCTTTTTTTTTTTTGTAAAAGTAGAAAAGGTTTGCATTGATGTGCAAAATAGCCATTATTCTCACATATGTGAGATGATATCAAACTCAGATCTCTGTTTTATTCATGGCTGAGATCAAAAGAATAAAGTTCTTACAAAACCTCTTCACAAGAGGTAGTGCTTGTCCGAAAAACGATCACTTCTGCTCACTGACTGATCAGGTGGAGCGTCTCTGAGTGTGTGCTTCAGGGAGGTGTATTTTCTTCCTGTTCTGAAACAAACGCTCTGGATTTGGCAGCTGTGTGGAATTTCAGGGGTTTTCCCAGTCGCAAAGTGAATAGTGCCTTTCTTGGTAGACAGTGAGGAATTGCAGGTATTTTTGTGAATTTTCCCCCAATTTACTTAGTATTTTTCATGAGAAGATCTAAAAGAAAAACTGAGGTGCCACAGAAATTGCCGTTGGCAATCACTTAATCAGTGTGCTTTGGTAGCACAGAAACACATAAACATTATAGAAAATATATATTTTAAATGCTCTATGTTCTTCCTGAGGGAAGAAATTTGGCAATTTAACTTAATTGATGCCCTGAGAGCAGAGCTGGAATGCAAAACGAAAGCCAAGGACCCCCCACCAACAAATCAACTCAGAAATGCATCTTATAAAAAAAACCTTTGAAATGGAAACAAAAAAATAATAATCTATAGAGACAGGTTATGCTATATACTTAGGAAGTAGGTAAAATTAGGCATAAAGAGGTATTTTTAACTTGTGACTTGGTGCTGAGCTGAGGTTTACTGAGTGGGTGCTCAGTAAACATTTGTTAAACTAAATGAATTTGCTGCAACAATGAGAATCTATGTAGATAGAAAAATAGGAAACTAGGTAGATGTCCACATGTGTCTTGAGTGCTCATTACTGTGTAAAAGGTTTTAATGCACTATCTCATTGAAAATCCATTAGGCAAGTACTAATTATTAAACTAATTTTACAGCTGAAGAAATGAAGTTTCCAAGAAAATAAGTAACTTGCCAAAATTTCCCCAGATAGGGTGTGTTAAAACTGAAAAGCAACTCTAGGCCAGGTCTTTTAACTCTGACAACCAAAGATTTAATACCTAAACTGTACTGACTTCCTTTATTCTCAATATTTAGGTAAACAATTTCAAATTCATGGTTTTGAGTTAGGAGTATCAAAGGAAAGAATGCTTGCTATTTCTATTTTAATAGCGTATGCAGACAATTTTTCTTTGTTTTTATAAGCATATCTTCCAGGCATCTCACATTCAGATTTACCAGGGTTAAGGAATGAAAAAATAATAATAATCTAAGGAAGAGAAAGTTGTGCACAGTCAAACCAGTCTATGGTTCCTCAAATACATAAAACTGTGTAATTCATTATGTCTGACTACCCCATTATTAGGCATATTAAAAAGATGGATAGTCCAAGTTAAGTGTCTGCTCCAGGGTATGTTGTCTCTTGTTCAGTCTCAAGCTAGCATGTCTACGGTGCACCAGTGATTCATAATATAGACCTTTAGAGAAGCTGAATGCAACTAAAACATGAAATTAGTTTTGGCATATTAAACTCTTCAGCTTCGGTAAATGCCCTTTCTGCAGGTGCCCTCCTGACGCCTTCGCTCTCTGCCGGACTTCCATCACGTAGTTTTATCTTCAGCTTTTGCAGGGATCATTTCCTTCTTAGAATAATGTGCTCTACAGTTTTGTAAATCATAGTAAGGTACTCTCTGGGTTATCTAGTGACTCTTACTGTTGCCTGGATTTAAACACAATTGTTTCTTTAGTGCATTAATACATGTTGACAAAATTTAAAGAACAAATACCAAAAAAGAAAAAAAACAAACCCAAAACAGGGTTTTGACTATCTGTATTATAAGAAAATATGTAAAGTTTCTTTGGTCTTGAGAAACTTCTGGGAATTTGCAAAAATTCTATCTAAGACTTACTGATTTCCAACTATGTGCAAAGCACTAAGGTGGACTCGAAACGTGTTTTGTTCTGCTTACAACTTTGATTTGTTTCTTTTCTCCCTTAGATATCAGAATTTAAAATAATTTATTATTAAAATATTTGAAATATATAGTAACACCTAGGGAAATCATTTTTAAATAATCTATTATCTCATAGCTTAGAAATAATATTTATCATTTGATTGATATTCTCCCAGTTTTTTTAACACACACGTTTATGTGTGGGCATGGTTGTATTTATGCCTAAACGTGGATTATGCTTTATCTTGTTATTACTTAAATCATGTTTCTTCACTCACCTATATAGCGAGATCCATTTTTGCACATTTATTAGTTGTCTACTGCTGCATATGGAATTACTCCAGAATTTAGCAGCTTTAGACAACCCACATTTATTATCTCATGGTGTCTGTGGATCAGAAATCCGGGTAGGGCTAGCTGAATCCCATTCAAGGCTGATCAAGGGCCATAGTCATATCAAGGTTCAATCAGAGTAGGATTCAATTTCAAGCTCTTTCAGTGGTTGTTGGCAGGACTCCATTCCTTATGAGTTGCCGTACTTAAGGCTTCAGTTTCTTGCTGCCGATTGATTGAAAGCCACCTTCAGTTCCTTAGCATGTGGGTCTCTTCCTAGGGCAGCTCAAAGCCTGCTAGCTTGTCATCCAAGCCATACAGTGAGAAGAGTCAGAGAAAGTGTGAGCAAGATAGAGGTCACAGTTTTCCAGCACCTGATTTCATGCCATCACTTTTGCAATATTCTACTCATTAGAAGCAAGTCACTATATCCAGCCCACACTCAAGCGGAATGGTTCAGAGGGGAGTGAATACAAACAGGTGGGGATCATTAGGGCTGTTTTAATGCTTGGGCGTAATAAAATTATATTTTTCTGTTTATCTATCTACTTAGGCATCCATTATTATTTCTTTTTGATAGATTCTAACAAGGAGGATCATTTGCTGAAAAGGAGTACAAATTTTAAGACTTTGAAACATTCTTCCAAATATCACAGCAGAATTATTTTGCTATAATACAATCCCATTAGCAATATATGAGAAAAAAAGCCCCATGTTCTCAAAGTCTCACACACTTACTATCATAGTTTTCGTTACTTAAATATTTTGTTAAAAAACAAGATCTCATGTTTTAATTTTCACCTCTGATAACTTGTGAAACTTAGTGCTTTTTGATTTAAAGGTTTATCAGACCTTTAAGTTTCTTCCATTGTGAATTGCTTATATTCTTTATATATTTTCCTATTGGATCACTGCTTATTGATTGAAAATAATTTATATTAAAATATTATACATCCTTGTATTTTATGCAGCATTAATACTGATACAAGATTTCTCATTTGCACTTTAAGTAAATAAGTCTTCTTTTCTTTACTTAACATAGATACATTTTTTTCTCACTGAACCCCACTAGCATTCCAATGATACTGTTTCTTGTAACTACAACAAAACAAACAAAAAGCACATTTAGAACTGGAAGCATTCAGCACTTTTCAAGGCCCCTTTTAAGCAGAGAGGGTTAGAGAATTTTGCACTTAGAAGGCAGAATAGCCTGAAGGTGAGGAATTTATGGAAAGAGAGAGAAGAGTGGTTTGTACAAGTGCCATGTGATATGAAATGTTAGAAAGAGAGGAGAAGAAAGAGCAGTGATAATGCCGTCATTATTGTCACTCAAAATAAAACTTATAGTAGCAAGTCTACATTATTTAGTAAAGATTTTAGTGTGAGATCTGAATTTCTTTTTGATTCAGTAATGAATATGGAATGGCCAGAATAAATCTAATGCTTTTTCAGTTTAAAGGGAGATTTTCAATACCACCAATTTGTCTATCATATTTGTTACAAATACTGACTCAATTAAACTAGACATTGTTGAAGGATACTATTTATTCTTACAATTAGAGTTCTAATTAACCAATTTGGTTCTCGAATTGAACTTCATTAATGGAATGTATTAGTAATTAACCAAACTGATCAACTCTTTCCTTTAAATATAGTAAACACATTAGTAAATACATGTCATTCTTCTCATTACTCCCACCGTGTGTGGAGAGCCTCTGCTCCTTCACACATGTCAGTTAGGCACAATTTAAGCACAGACAGACTGATACAATTCTCCCTGTTCTTATACTCCTAGGTCAGAAAAATCCCTGAGTTAAATCATTTATTTTTTACTCCACTCTTTAATTCAGATTAGGTTTATTGCCATTTTAAATTATGTTAGTACTGTTTAAAATGATCTTTACTTAGGAATAAAACTATATGTCCAAACTTGTCTCCAAGGATATCCAATACACTTTGGCAGCTACTAAAGCAAAGAATTACAACCTAACCTGAAGCCAATATGACATATTCAGATAAAGAGGGCAGACTGAGCACACATTTCTATCTTTACTCCCTTCTGAACTGTAGGAGTGACTTCTGGTATAACTACACGATGGAGTGCTAAACATCTTTCAAAAAGGAAGAAGGCTATTTTTTATAAACTACTATGGAATAATTTCTCGTATATAAAATTAGTGATTAAAAAGCAGAGGAAAAAGAAATGTGAATAGTATGACACAAGATAGGAGGGACTAAAAGTGCATACACATTTATTTTATTTAAAAAATAGAAAAATAAAACAAAACTAACAAAAATGACTAGCAGAAAGGATGGAGAAAACAGAATGGACAAATAAGTTAAATTCTTGATATATGTACCTAATTTGTAGGGTTGACTTTGGAATCACATATTTTATATAAATATAAAAAGCATTAAATTAAAAAAAATCCTTAAAACAAAATGAAATAAAAACACTGAGTAGCAAATTGGTGGCATAACAACACAGAGATATATGTGTGTGTATATAAATTTATATGTGATTTTTATATATGAATACTTATATAGGAATTTAGCTATATATGAATGTATATTTATATATAATTTAAATATGAATATATGATTGAATATATATCACTGAATTTATATATGTATATGATTGAATAAATATAGTATATAGGAGTTAATGTTGATAGGAGCCAAAATTTTCAGTTTAAGAGAACAGAGATACAAAGAAGAAAAATTGCTTTTAAATTAAGTAGAAGTTCAGGAATTCTAAATTTGAATTGGATGTCAGTAGGAACTCAAGGAGTACCAACTGACTCCCAGCACAGATATGGATAGGTCTTCCAACTAAAAAAACTTAATAGCTGGCTTACAACTCACTTCCAAGAACTTATTTTACCTGTTCAGGTATAAAAGCATCTATTTTTCAAGATTATTCATGATGGTATTATTTGTAACAGCAAAAGTTAAGAGAATAACAATTGTCCAATAACAGGGGTACTGTTGAAATTAACAATGGCCACAACAACAAAAGCATGGTAATCTACATGAGTGCTTCTTAACAAGGGGTGATTTTACCCCTTAGGGGATATTTTGCAATGTTAGGGGACTTTTTTTGGATGTCACAACACAGGGTGAAGTGTTGCTGCTGGCCTCTAGTCAGTACAGGCCAGGCTGCTAAACTCTTACATTGCACAGCAATCCCCTCATAATAAGTAATGATGTTTTACAAAATAACAATAATGCTGAAGATGGAAATTCTGACATACATGGAGTACTGTGCATCCATAATAAAGAATGAAAAGTGATCTCCTTGTATTAATATTGTGAGATCTACAGATTACAGTAAAAAGAAAAATTAAGGTATAGAACATTACATATAAAAACTGTTAAGTAGAATGTGGGATAATAAGAATCCTTTCTTGAAATATCTACACATACAGAAACACAAACATATTTTTTCCCCAAGAAGTAACAGTGGAATGAAAATGTTGACTGCATATGGGGTGGGCGGAGGAGAACAGGGTGGAAAAGGCAGGATGGAGGAAAGAACTATCGGTGTGTATCATTTCACTTCCTGAGGAGTTTAGACTTCTGAATAAGGCAAATGCAATATATGGTCAAAATTATTTAAATTTCAAAAAGGAAATCAAAGACAATGTAGAATAAGATAGTCAAAATGAAATATTATTAGAGTAATTAAAAGATAAAGTCAAGAAAATCAAGTAGTTGAACTGAAAATATGAACAATAGTATGGAAAGAGCAAGAAACTTATAGGATCATTCTATCTTTTTAATAAGAGTTCCATAAAAAAATGAAGTAGAAAGAAATTTTAAAAATACATTCCTAAATATTTCCTTGAACTAAAGGGTTGAAGCTCTAAACAGAAAGGGCTTTCTGATTTTCTGTTACAATGAATGACAAAAGCTCACACCAAAGCCCATTGTTGCAAAATCCTTAACACCAGTGATAAAAATAAGAAGCATGGGCTTTGGGAGATTTATGGAAAAAGCAAAACAAAGAGTGCAGCCCTGTTGAAAGGATTAACTATCCAAAAAGGCTTGGGGCTGTAAAGAGCAATACCAGCTGCTAAATGTCATTAGACATTTAAAACAAAGTATGAATATCGATACCCAGCCAAATTGTCAATCAAGTAAGAAAACGATACTTCCAACTAACAAGGTCCCAATAAATGTGTCACTAAATACACTCTTTCCTTGGTATCAGCTGAGGAAAGTATTCCATCAAAATGAAAACAAATAAAGAGATGGTTTGGCAGAGACAATAGAAGGTGTACCCCGAAACAGACTCATTTTTGTTCTGAACGTACAGAAGGGCATTTTTGAGCCTCTGGGGTACAGTTTGCTGAGGCCATGGGACCACGTCCTGGCCCATGGGTGTAGGCAGAAGTGGTACGTGCCACTCCAGGTCTAGCCCTCTCTCCTCTTGCGGTTTCTCCACACTTACTCTCTCTTTTGGATTATCAGGCAGAAGATACTGTGGAGGAATCTAGATGTCTGCAGAGCCACACAATGGAGTGAAGGGTTTCAGCAGGACTCTGGAGCTGAGCCCTTACACCTGCCCAAGTCACACAAGAAGTGAGTGTGAAACAGACATTTTACTATGTGAAGCTACTGAAAAAACATTGAGTGGTTTATTTTAGTAATTAGCATATCCTGGTTGATACACATTAGGTTTCAGACAACACGATCCTACACCTGGGAGAGGTGGAGGGAAGTCCAAGAATGAAAGTAGCTCAAAAGGCCAAAAAAGCAAACAATCCACCTAAACAATCCAGGAGGGGAGGTCTCTGGAGGGGAAGCAGTTAATGACAGGTTTACGTGGAAATTTGTTTTGAAAGGTTGTTGGAGAGAATGGGAAGAAAATTCAGAATTCTTTTCTTTTAATGAGGAAATATTAACTTAAGGAAAAACATACAGAAGAGGAAAGAATCAGTCTATCACTGGGATCAGCAATGACTAACATGAATATAGTCATAAATTTGTGCCTGTGAATAGAAAGCCCATGGCTGATTTTTAAACCAGATAAATTTTTAAAAATTACATGTTCATCAGAAAAGCATATATAAATATCAAAAGAAACAGTCAAAATAATTCAGAGTGGCTGCCTGTAGGGAGCAGGTCTGTATGGTGAGGAGGTGATAGTCAGAGAGGTGTTGTTTAGAGCGTGTGTATATGTAAGTGTACATGTATATGCGTCTATATGAATGTATGTATAAATATACATGCAATTTTTATTAATTATTACATTTATATTATGTAAATAAAATTACTTTTGGAAAGACAGAATCAGGTTTGAAGCGATACTTCTTTGACACTGTGAATTAAGAGCAGCCACTCTGTACTCACAATCCCGCCTAATTTATCGTTCAGTCTTTCAACTGTGCACATCTGGATGCTATCTTTTATTGTCCTGTGAATATATTTTGCTTCGTTGCCCCTTTATTCACACCAATAACTTTTCTTGGAATGCCCTCTTTTTCCTCTACTCTATTAAATTATATTTGTTTTCAAAATACAACTACGTTTCCAATTCCTACAAAAAAATTTCCCTAAGTCTTAAAAGCTGATATGCTTACTGTGATTTCCTATACATTTTTCCCATACATTTTGGCACTTTCTCATACAATTTTTGGAAATAATTTTATCATAAAATATTTATTACCCAATAAGAGTTTAAGTTCCATGAGAGAAGAGACCATTATTGTCTCCCAGTAGACACTCAGTGAATGCTGGTTAAAATTATATTAAATCAAATAGTGTATTTGTGTCCCACTCAGCATTTTGGCACAAACTTCATTAAAATATTAGAAATTAAACTTGAACTCAAATGAACTAGGAGCAGTGTGTACAGGGACAAAGATGAACAACTCTTAGAAATCTGAAAATCTCTCTCGGTCAGGTTTGGATACAGGTGACAAATATTATCACTGATAACACTCATGATCACATCCGGTGATCTCTTTCCTATTTGTCTACTATTTTCAAAGAGGTTAAAAATTTAAGTAAATTGCAAAGGAAAAAAGTCAATGTGGGTTAAAATAAAATGAGGTAGCATTTAGAGATGAAAGTATTTTTGTCTTTGGCAAAATTCTCCTAATAAAAAACAACTACAAACATAAGAAGAGTTACTACTTTTAATTTATATTTGGACATTTTGTTTCTCAAGATGTTAACTCTCCCAGAAGTACCTTAGAACGGGGGCCTCTGTCACTAGTGCAAAATGTATCCAACTCTGAGGACCAAACAATATGTTTTCTCTCATTGACATTTATGTTCTTTAGTTTAACTAATTTCAAACAAATTTAGTTCTCTAAAATTAGTGCCACAAAACTCGCACTTTACCCACTACCAGTAGAAAAAAATGAGCTGTCAACATCAATTTCAGTTTTAAAGTAAGAAGCATGGTCTGTGTTTGAATGCAGATGTTGAAACTCCAAACACACAAATACTTTCTCTTAGCGGAGGCTTTATTTTTCCTAAGAAGGACAACTGTTTAGCAGCTTGTTTGAAAAAAAAAAAAAACATGAATGTAGAAACACGTAACAGCATGGGGGCTAAGTCTGACAGCATGAGCGCTACATAAAGGAACAATTACAAAATTGAATAGATGTTGCCACATCTTGCATAAGAAGTGGAAGTCATTTCCCAGGTTCTCTTCAGTTACAGCATCCTGATGCTATCAACACAGGTATGAAGAGACTGCAAGTATCTTAGCATTGCAGTAAACCCACTGGGGGAAGACCAAAGCCTGATTTAATAGGAAATTCCTGTCACTCACAAGAAGTTAGCAGAAAAAAAATTAAAATGCTTTTATTTAATGATCACAGGCTGAAAAAAAAATATAAGTATGAGTTTTATGTCCTTACCCTGAGGTTGAACTCAGCCTGCTATGCTAATTGGAAATTATTGCATCATTTAGAACCCCAAATTACAAAATCAAGATGAGATCAGAATTGGTCACTAGGGTGCAGGCACATTTTTATTAATTATCCATTATGTATCCTGATCTATGCTTGGTGCCCTGCATAAGTTATGACTGCCTTGTGATTAATTTCCAACAAATTTCAAATGTCAACAAAGTCAACATGTTGAAACAATGAGGCCAGCAATTCTTTGCTGTGTAACCACGAGAGTAACCTAAAGAATAAAATAGTGGGGAATAAAGGAATAAAATAGGAATTCCAGCAGTCTAAGCCTGTGCCCACACAACGAGAGAGGGGCCTTGGAAAATTCTATCCTTGGAAAATTAAGAGAAAATAGCATTGTAAGTGGAAATGTCGGTTGTGACTATTACAAGTGTCCTTAGAGTGTTGCTAATCAATCATTTTACTTCCACTTAGGGACTTCGAGATTGTTCAATTAAACGGTGCAAGACTTCACCTATTACAACCCTGCTAGGCGTTCAGCTCCCTTTTAGACAGCTAAGGGAGAGTTGTTTGCACAGCTCACCCTTCCTCAATAGTTGACACCGGACAGACTCACAGAAACACCCTAGTTACAAGGGCATCTGCTGTTTGTACTGCTCAGCTAGAGGTAACATGGAGCCTGGGTATCCGGGGGCTCTCAGCATCCACCTGAGGATCCACTGAGCTGAGCCACGACATAGGGGTGAGAGGTTCATGCCTGAGTGAAGCTGGGAGACTCCACTCCCATGGAGGACATTCCAGGACATTCAAGTAAGTTCTCTCACAGCGCTCCTTCTCTAGGTCAAAACACCCAACCCTTGCTGGGAAATAAAATGAGTTCCCAGACCTCTAAAGCACCTTTGTTTGTTCTCCTCTGCCTGAGTCTCCCTGTAGTTGCTCTCACAAAAATTTGTTATTTTTTCATAGCTCACTCTTCCTCAATGTCCAACAAATACCCTGTATCTTATTTTCTTCAAACAGTAGTTCTCTTTTTCATTTTCAAATTAAACATGACAGCCCAGTAAAACAAGAGCACAGAGGAAATTAGTCAAGTGTTCCCAGGTGATAAAATGAAGTATTTATGTTTCATCTTTCAAGCACACCTTAGAACACAAAGGGGATCTGAATAGTTGTTTTCCTGTTAAAATAGGTTATCCATTTATAACCTGTCACATGAATAACAATGGCTTCAGTAAGTTGTAGGTTTTCGGATATATTATCTCTAATCCTGGTCATACTGGGGAAGCTGCACGGTGGATATTACGAGATACAGTCCAGAGATTAGGAAACCGAGGCTCAGTAGAGTTAGTCCAAGTCTCAGAGGAAAAACAGCAACCAGCTTGACACAGTCAGTAGGTTCTGAATCTCATGTTCTCTTTTGGGGGGGATGGAGGAAGGTAATTAGGTTTATTGCTTATTTTTGGAGGAGGTACTGGGGATTGAACCCAGGACCTCATGCATGAGAAGCATGCCAACCACTAGAGCTATCCCTTCCCCACTGAATCTCATGTTCTTTACACTAAACTTACCTCTGTTAGAGTACAAGAGAGAACAGGAAGGCGCTCAAGCCATACAGCTTCAAAAATACAAAGATTTTAATGGCAGAAATAGAAGAAGCCTAACAGCAAGAACAGAAGTGATCTTTCTGGAGTAATGATAGCAAAAGCATGTATGAGTCTCAGCAAATACTGAGAAAATGTGGTGATATGCAAAATGCCTCCAAGAAACCTGTGAGAACTGCAGAAGAAGCCAAACTCAATCAGAGCCTCATCAGAGCTGGAGAGTTTCTAATAGCTTTTATGCAAAAATTGATGGTTCGAAGAGACATACTTACACATATGCAAATATTGTTTCATCCAGCTGTGAGGATTTACTCAGTTACTTTCAATATTCTGTGTCTTCCTAAACATAGTTAATAGTTTTTCTCAGGTTAAAGATTATAAAGGATTGTAAACCTGAATATGATATAGCCATAAGAGCATTAACCCATTGAACCAGGCAGAGTATGAGTATTAAGTTGACCGTGGGTGTGATGCTGTTAACACTATTAGCTCGTGAGTTGGAATGATTACTCAAGTGGCATGAAACTCGGATCATTCAGCTCTCCAGAAAGAATAATCTGCACCAGATCAGTAATGTCGGAAGCAAGTGTCCTTAAGCAGAGACAGCCTCTGATTTGGGGGACTCAATGGAATAATACATATTTAAAATTTAAACGTAAATACTCAAGTCCACTTCTCACCTCATTGTTATTCCTTAAAATAAACATGAGATTGGACACCATTTCTTTGATTTAATTGGTCATTTTCAGAGGGACAAGAATAGTCTTTATCAAATAAGAATTAATATGATGCCTGATGAGATTATCTCCACAGTGACCTCAAGAAGATTGTTTCCTAAATCAGTCATTAAAATTAACATGTGCATCACTCCAAAGATGCAAAACAATTTCTTGCAGATGAAAACTTTATATATTAAAAGAGTGATTTGATGAATAATTTGAACACTGGAGTGCTAGTCTCACTATCATCTAATATTTAATTGAGAATATTTGGTTAAAAAGCCAAAGCAACACTTTGCTGAGAAGTTCACATATAGTCTCAATTTTCTCAGAAGACCTTTATAAAAGCAAGCGATGGACAATGATAGAATTATTATTTGTTCACACGGCAGTCGTCTGAGTGTCTCCTATGCTTCTGAAATATGTAAGAATGACTCAGAAAGAAATTTATAGTTGTTAACTGTCTATTTCCCCCATTCAACCAAGTTATTATTATTACTTTTTAAAACTCATATTGCTCTCATTCCATCAGTACTCGGAGAGACATGTCTTACAGCAAGATACACTTT
The DNA here is from genome assembly GCF_048773025.1 of Camelus bactrianus. Taxonomy (NCBI): domain Eukaryota; kingdom Metazoa; phylum Chordata; class Mammalia; order Artiodactyla; family Camelidae; genus Camelus; species Camelus bactrianus. Next base: position 44,291,451 of record NC_133539.1, read on the forward strand.
GGTAGCATTCCAGTGACCAGGGAGAGTAATCAGTCACCATTATTAATCTTTGACTATGGGAAGGTTGTTAAATAAAAGGGAATGTGTTATCCTAAAAAAAGAAAACAAGATTGTATCCATTATGTTATTCAATAGATAAGTGCTATTAATACATATGTTTAAAGAAGTCCAGTTGATATATATGTATATCTCTCTCTCACAAACACACACACACACACACACACACACACACACACACACACACACACAGAGACAAATGTGTATTCAAAGTGGAAAAACAAAAAGTCATGGTATCAGAGTAGAATAATAGTCTCTGGGGAAAAAAATTATAAGGCAAAAAGATTTTTGACAATTTTTTCCTTGGGAGAACACATATGTAATATTTAAGCCATTATTTATGTTCTTTCTCTTCAAAAAAATTACCAATGCACATTGTTTCCAGGACGGAGGCTCATTTTATCTTCACTATATTGCTTATTATAATTAAGAGCTTGGAAGCTTAAGATGGGATGAAATATTACATTAACCTAAGCAAAAATGGTATCTCCAAATTACAGCTATTAATGAACACCATACTCCTTCTGAGAGTTATTAAACTAAAGTGTAAAACAATCATATATTTTAAATTCAGATATAAAACCTGATACAGCATCAGGAAATGTGCTGTTGGTCAGCAACATATGAGCATCGACTACCCATACGGCGGACTTATACCTTTATTTGGGGGAGGTATTTGAGACTCCCAAGCAACTCTGGCATTCTCTGCTTATTGGAAACTGTTCTAGTTTCTGTTTACATGTTATCTTTTTCACTCGTTAATCTGGCATTACCTATCACTAAGGATTCAGATATGTGAAATAGAAAAATCACTTTGAGTTCAGAGCAATAGTTGAACTTTGTTATAGAAGTCCTAGTTTATTTCAAACGATTTACATACATACCTGGAGAGGACATCACTGATAGCTAGTTCTGTAGGTATTGACCCAGATTTCCAGTCTTTGCTTCTGAACTGTATGAAGACTATTTCCTATTTTCATTAGATAGGCGAGCCCTCCCTGTGAAAAGATTTGAAGTTTAGTGTGTTCCCTTTCAAAAAAGACAAAGGCAGTTTCCAGTTACTTTTTTTTTTTTTTTTGGTAGGAATTGGGGGAGAAACACTCAGTAATCTGGTATAAGGACCATGTTGGTGTTGTAGGCAAAAACGTGCCCTCCCCCCAAAAAAAGGATATACAAGTCAAATCCCTAGGACTAGTTACCTTAATTGGGGAAAAAAAAAGGGTCTTTTTAGATGGAATTAAGTTAAGGGTTTTAGAGATGAGGTCATCCTGGGTTACCAAGATGGGCTTAAATTTAAGGACAAGTGTCTTTACAAGAGACACAGGGGAGGTCTGGCAGACAGAAGAGAAGGAGACTGTGTGACTAGGAAAGCAGAGGTTGGAGTCCTGCTGCCGACAGACAACAAAAGCTGGAAGGACAGAATCCAGACTAGAGGCTCTGGAGGGAGCAGGGCCCTGCGGGCAGACACCTCGAGGTCAGGTTCCTGGCCTCAGGAACTGGCAGAGAATACAGTTCTGTTTTAAGTTATCCAGTTTGTGGTAATCTGTCACATCAGCCCCAGTAAACTGATAGAGTTGGCAAACATGTTTATAACTGAAGTCTTGAAATCAAGAAGATTAATAAAATTACGAAAATTTATAGAATGGGAGAGCACGAAATCATATATGTGAGGGAAACAGGCATAATCAATTACTAGGCTGTGTTGTGAGGGAGTACAGAAATGAATGTTGGATGAATAAGGAGATGTGTGTATGTGTGAGAAAATTCCACTTAGAAGAGTCATCCAAGCATTGGGGGACACTGGGGGTTGGTTGGGGCAGGAGTCTTAAAAGATACATTTACTAGGACATGAAAGGGGGAAGGGTATAGATCAAGTGGTAAAGCACATGCTTAGCATGCAGGAGATCTTGGGTTCAATCCCCAGGACCTCTTCTAAAATAAATAAATAAATAAATAAGCCTAATTACATGCTCCCCCCCCCCAAAGAATATATACATTAGGAGGTGAAACAGGATGTATACATATTATGTGTGAAGATGAGCTTCTCTATGTGGGATGGTACTGGTTGAAAACCACGAGTTCTTGAATTCAGCCATTTTATTTTTCAGAATTTTATTTTTCTATGTATTAGTCTCAACAATACCCAAGGACCAAGGACAATTACTTCCAGGACCTGACAAGTTTCATTAACCAAACCAAAATTTTACTTTCTATTCACCAATTAACATTTTCAACAGGGGTCAATATATGATAGACTAGTGCTCTCCCAGTCCTCATCATCCTTTAAGGGCGCTCTTGTCCCATCAGGTGGAAGGGGGGATTATACCTTAGCTGTCCAGATTCAGAAGCCAATGGCATGAAGCAGTCAATTTACCGTGTACCACTAGCTGTAAGTGTCCAAGACCAAGTAATAGACTGGAAAATCAGGAGCTATGGTCTGTGCTGTAAATGCTCCAAGTATCTTTTCACCTTATAAAATAGGGTGATGGAGGATCGTTATCATTAAAACAAACAAAAAAGAAATTCACCAAAATAATTTGATTCCATTTTACCAATTCTAAAATAAGCTAGAAATATATACAATATACTCAAACTGCATTGACAGATCATTTTACTGTGAAATGAGTAGTACCCAAGGGACCAAAATTCAAAAAGAAACATTAAAGTTTCAAATACAGGCATTACCCTTTTCAGATACCCAACTCACACAGGGACAATGACAGCTACTGTCTCTCCCAATAGCCAGATTTCAGAGCAGCTTTTGTGTCTGCCTCAGTTAAAGGAAGAGGAAATTGAGAGCAAATGTTAAAAGTTATATGATTAAAGGTCATTTTATACAAGGTTTTGGAAGGAGGATTTGTCCTCATGACATAGGATTTGGTTGACTTCAAAATTGGACAGTAATTTTGTATTGAATCCCTGTGGATGAATTCAATTTCATCTAATAGTATATGCATACTGGGTACTAATTTATGCATATTAGTGTTCAGTATACATGCTGTGAAAAAGGCCCATAGTCCCATCACAGACCTGGGGTTGTTACTAGTATTTAACAGGCTATAGATACCAACATATTCAATAAAGAAATAAGAGCCAACTTTGGAAACTGGCCAGAAAAAAAAGAAAGATGGGATTCTTCCTCATTTTTATTGAAAAGCTGAGGTTTGTTTTAAAATGCTGAATAGAAAGATAGTCTACAATTTTTAAAAGTTATTTAAGTGTCCAAATCTTTTTATTCAGCTGAATTATAGGAAATTTGGAATTGAAAGGTATTTCCTCATATTTGGTAAGGAAAAAAAGTTTCTTCATAATGAAGGCTTTCTGGATGAAAATGTTTCATGATACAGAATGAATGAAAAAATCAAAATGTATCACACCTTCTTGGGTGGCCAGAGGAACAGAGATGTATGCTTTAATTGGAATGTGGCAAGTGTTCTAAGGTGCACAGTGTGATAGTAATTTATTGTGTGATGCATTAAAATAGTGTTTGGCAAGTTAAGCATGCTACAGTAAAAAGTTGCATGTGAGGGTACCAGGGGGATGGAAAAACAGAAATGAACTATATTTCCAGATCTCTGTTAAAAAACAGAATAGAAAACAAAAACCAGAAAACTTTTCACATAGTTATAAAGATGCTATTTGAGAAACCAAAAACTTGTACTGAGGAGAACTTAAATTTTAATATAGCAGACACTTTGCTCTGAAAAAAAATTTTTACTTGTTTAAATACTAACACATGTTTAGTCCATAAAATTTTATTTAAAGGGGTGTACCCCTAGTTAGTCTTAAGAGTTATCTTAGAACATTTTTATGAACATTTCAGATGTATATGTTAGTGTCATGATTGACTAAGAACTAGTCATTATATGAAATTTCTCTGTTTTCACCAAAATAAATTGTCCTTAACTACTTTAAAATATACGAAATAACTAAATGCGTATACCTTTAACCATAAGCCCTGAAATCTCATGGCCATGATTAGCATTTAGTCATTTACTAATGTACCAACATATCTGCATACTCCATGGAAATATAGATTGTTAAAAAAATGCATAAAGTATATTTGAAAAAAATCCTTTATGAAGTGAAAACTGAATCTGACAGGGTAAGCTAGAATTGAAAGGGAGTGTCTTGGGTCAAAGGTGGTTATTTTTCTAGGTTCAGGACACAGATCCATTTAATTTCACTCATATTTAGCATTTCCTATAACCCCTTCCCCAATCCCACACACAGACACCCTACTTACTTTGAGAAAAATGGGAGTTCCAGAGTTCAGCAGAAGATAATAAAGCACAGCAATCAAGATCAACAGTGTCTGAAGGCATCTGAGGTCACAGATAAGTCACTGCCACCCTCTGTGATGCCTCAGTGAACCCTAAAACCTTAACCATACTTGGAGTAATTAATAACAGCAATTATGTGCTGGAGCCGTCCACGCTGAGGGGGTCCCACAGAAACAGAACAGCCGGCATGCTGCAGACGGTGGCTGAGAAAAGAAAAACAACAAGGACTAGGAAATGATCGCTTTCGTAGGGCTTTTGGACAAAGAAGTGAATGTGGCCTTTCCTAGAACAGACAAGATGGTGTGGTCGAAGTAGACTCACGTTTTACATGCCCTGAATTTGTTGTAGAAGTCTGATTTGTTATTATTCCTTTATCTGCTAACAGTCTATCCCATTTTTTTGAAATTATATTGAAACCAAATCAATGAAAACCTAAATGAGGACCATTTGAATTTATAGACCAAGTACGTGATTCCTAAGTATGTTCTTAGCGTACGTACTTGCATAAGTTATACACAGATCACAGCCCTAAGTGCTGCGAGAAATTTAAAGACAGCAAATGAAAAACAATACTTATTAAACATCTATTTTGTGCCAGGTCCTCTCTCTCTCTCTCTTTCTCTCTCAGTCCCCTTGGTTTTGGTTTCTGTTTTTCGGTAGTGGTGTTGGTGACAGGGTACACGAGTAAGTGAAGACAGAGAAATAGAGAAAAGCACTCAAGCTCGGGGATGCGGATTTCTGGTTATTGCTCTGATACACTAAGCTTTTTTTTTTGACTAGTTACCACATATATGCGTATCAAAAATACACCACTAATCCCTTTCATAAAGAAAAGCATATCTTAACCTGTAAACATAGGGATAAATATACAATAACTGATTTACTTAAAGCATGTTTTAATATCCTGTGTAGAAGTAAATATTCTAGCAATGGTAACGGAATATGCTGGATTCACACCTACAGCGCAGACAGGAAAGAGTGTGCATAGACTATAGGCACAGGCCAGGGGGAAAGGAGTTAAAAGGTGCTGGGGTTTGGTAGACTCGGTCATAAATACGGAACCTCAGTCCACTTGAACAGCGCTAATTACCCAATTTTACTACTCTCTTGTCTTTGATATATAACATATATGTATGACATGAAAATTAATCACAATGAAAATAAATCTTTCAAGCTATGTTTTGATTTTCAATTGTGGTGTTGTAAATTACCACAAACTTACAACACCACCTATTCATTGCCTCACAAGCCTGTACGTCATTTTAAGTGAGTTCAGCTGGGCCAGGCAGGGCTCTTATTTAGAAGTTCTGGAAAGAATCTGTTTCCAAGTCAATTCAAGTATTTGACAGACTCAAGTTCCTTGCAGTGTTGGCCTGAGATCACTGACCCTGGCTGGTTGTCAGGGGCCTCTCTCTCCTCCTCAAGGCCACTTGCACTTCTCCTATGATCCCCACCTCTAACAAGCACAGGTATGTTGAGTCCTCAGACATCGTCTCTCTCTGACATTTCCTTCTGCTCCCAGCCAAGAAAGTTCTCTGTTTTCAAAGGCTGATGTGACTACATAGGGCTCACATAGATAATCCAGGACAGTCTCCTTACATTAAGGTACATCATGCCATTTAACAACAATCATGAACATGATGTCATATTTTAGGTTCTAGGGATTAGAGCTGGATATCTTTGGAGGAACATTTAAAAATGTCGGCTTAACACAGCTATAAAATTGCATTCCAAAAGTACAAAGCACAATGGCCAAACAGTACTGATTTATTCTTCCCTACCCCGTCCCCTTCCCCCTAAAAAAGGACTTCAATCATGGTAGTAGAATCTGGAGGCTATCCATCCAACAGTTGCTTTCTCCAGATATGAAGAAGGAAGATGTAATCATGGTTGTCTGACACTGAAACGTCTTATGGCCTCTTCCCTGGAAACATTACTAAGATCAATGACTCCTTCCTCCATGTCTTCCACATTTAGATGCATAATCCTTTTAAATTACCAAGATTTCTAATATGTTGCTTGGGTACATGAACTGAAACTTACGTATTTAATGGGTTTAGGAGATCAATATAGTAATGTTTTGTGCTCAAGATGGGCTTTTTTCACCCTGTAATTATAGTTCTTGACTGAAACTTAGATGCTTTTGCAACTGAACTCATTAATTCTCAGCCCAGTCCCTATGCCTTGACCTTTCCAAATGTGGTCTTCACACTCCTAGAAAAAAAACTTTTAAAAGGGATAAATATGACAATATAAACTCTTATTTTTAAAAGAGAAAGTCGGCTGAATGGTCTTTAAAAACATGTTTTCAAACATTCTTCAAGCACTTCAATCTACTACTTAGAAAAAATTTCTTGGAGAAGACATAAAACACAGAATTTATCTCTTCTACTTTATAAATCATTCATCTAACTTATGCTCAAAGGAACAACACAGAACTTCTAGTATTCAGCATTTCAGGTTGTTTAATAGAAATATATGCAGCACACATAAACACAAAATTGTGTGTTTGTGTGTGTGTATGTGTGTGTGTATATTGTAGTTATCACATTCTCTAAATCACAATTGTATATTCACATAAATATCTGAAAAGCATTCACTCAGAAATATGTAGGCAACCAATTATGGGTTAAAACACTTAAATTTTTTCAGACTATGTATATTTTAAAAATTCTTTGCGTCCCTGGGATGAATGGTATACCATATGATATCACTCATATGTGGAATCTAAAACAAGCAAACAAACAAGCAAACTTATTTACAAAACAGAAACAGACTCACAGACATAGAAAACAAACTTACGGTTACCAGCGGGAAAGGGGGTAAGAAGGGATAAATTGGGAGTTTGAGATTTGCAGATACTGACTGGTATATATAAAATAGATAAACAAGTTTATACTGTATAGCACAGGGAACTATATTCGGTATCTTGTAGTAGCTTGTGGTGAAAAAGAATATGAAAACAGATATATGTATATTCAGGTATGACTGAAGCACTGTGCTGTACACCAGAAATTGACACAACACTATAAACTGATTACACTTCAATTCTTTGTGTTTGAAAACAGGTGACAATAGATGTGGCAAATGACACATGCCTATTTAAGATAGATTATTAATCAAAACGATGTATTGTTGAAAAAATTACATATCATTAAAATAATTTTCTAAAAATAAAAATATTCTCTATAACTCCACTTCCACAACAATTTTTTCACTTTATGTTTAATCTGTGTGTACTTGCATACTTATTGATAAATTCAATTCTTTTCAAATATTATTCAAATAACATATCAATAAACATTACTCATGTTCCTTCGTAATTTCCATGATGACATGGTTTTCATTAGTTCACTAAGTCATGCCTTTTTCATTAGACATTTAAGTAATTTCCACTTTGGGTGCTTTTTTTGTGTGTTTTTCTGGTTCATCTCAATTATTATATCATAAGCAAATCAAAAGAATTTCCTGTGGGTAGTATTGCAAAGTAACTGCTTGAAATAAATATTTTCTGTATTTCATACTTTTCTTTTCTATCTTTTTGGTCCTTTTCCTGCTTCTCTCTACTTGATCATGGGCCAAGCTGATTCCAACAAAGGCTTCTCACTTCTAGAACACAGAGCACACATGATTACTTGGACAGTGTTTCTCAAAATGCGGTCTATGCACCATCTGATCAGCATACCCAGATGCTTGCTGAAATAGAGGAAACCCTGGCCCCACCCTGGCCCCACCCTGGATTTATCCCATCAGAATCTCTGTGCTGGGGGTGAGGGTTACAAATCCTTGGGATATTTATTTCAAAATTTTTTTTCAAGTTTCCTTCCCTTGGAAAAGTATTTTTATTTTCCCATTGTGCTTCTTTTATACATTCTAATTTACTGAGACAGTTTCTTTAGGAACTGTTCACTTAAAAAAACCAATCGAATCAAAGGTCATTATCTATTGTTCACTGCAGACTATATTTTCTAAAATGATCTGTAAAATCTCCATTTATATTTAGAACTATTATTTATAAAATCATTACAGTAAAACCAGTCTACATATTCCCTCTAATGCTGAGTTTGCTTGATACTTTTCTTTGTTTCTAAGTGCAAAACTGACTCCCAAGGGGGCTTTTCTCAATGTTTCAGCATCTGCTCTAGCTGAATCTGGAATAACATTTGAGATTCATTTGGTTTCAGATTTATTGTATTGTTCTATTTTCTACAACAGTGCATACAATCCAGTTTTTTTTGTTTGTTTCAAAAAACCTACTTCTAAAAAATACAAGACACACGTTTGTCTTAAAGGGTCTACACCTACCAAACAATTGCCCTAACCCAGACTCCCACTCAACATACATCATAGCTGTGGGAGCTAACGCTGTACAGCGTGTGCGTTCAGGATGCTCCCAGAATCTTACCGGAGAACTCAAAGTTACTTCTTGGTATACTCTACCATCACAATTATATCAGTAAAAAATAATAGTAATACAATACACATTTTGCCAATCACTATTCTAATTATTTTAAAAATATTAACTCATAAGACTCAAAACAATCTTATGATAAATACTATTAGTCTCATCATTCCCATTATACAGATGATGACGGTGAAGCAAAGACAGATGAAGTAACTTGCTCACCACAGCTAGTAAGTGGCATGGCCAGGGTTTAATTTCTGCAGAATCCATAAGATTCTAATCAATACCCTTAACCATTAAGACATGCACCAAACTCCTGCACCAACTGGGCTGTGTTGATGATTCTAACCTTTCCTTAACTAATATTTTTCCCTAAGTATACTATAGATTTTCTCTTAAATGTTATAAATTCTTTGTTATTTATTCCACCTCATTCTAAAAGCTAGTTGAGTGTTGAATTTTTAATGGGTAACAAACAATTGTATTCTGCTAACTTTGTCATTTGTAGCCAATAACTAAAAAGAGATGTTTAATTTATATTTTTTGAAGTTCATACATTATTGTGTAATCCTGAAGAATAAGGACTATGAGTTATAGCGTTTTAATCTCTTGCACAGTGGCAAGGCCAATGTTTTGTGCATAGTAAACATTAAGAAAATAATGTGACTCAGGTAACAGTAACTAATTTTACTGAAATTCAGAAATTTAAAGAAAAGAACTTGAAAGTACATTTTGTAATGCCAGTCAAATCACTTAAAATTATATTTTTTATGAACAATTTTTATTTGAATTGAATATGTCAAAGAAACCTGTACATGGTTACCACAAAGAAACCATTTGTACTATTGTTAATGTCTCAGTAAAACATTTACCACATAAATTCAATTATGAAAGTATTATCTTTGTACAGAAAAAGGAATCCATGTTTACTATAAAAATTTGTATAAACAAAAGTATAAACAAATAAAGGAGAATTTATCCATAAAACAGCTATTTTTTAATTTTTTAAATTTTTTACCTAAACAGCTATTTAAATTTAAACATCTTCAAAATATTGGCATATTCATTTAAATAAATAGTCTAGAAGTCTGGACTATTTATTTTTTATACTTCTGTGGATATTCTAAAATTTTACTTCATTCTTCTGAAGAAATATGCCTGCAAAATTTTGTTTTCCAGAATTCTCTGAGATTTTTAAAATATTTTTAGTCTTTTGTCATCGTGTACCAATTATTCTTGGGTTTATAAAGGGTATGTATGCTCTGGTGAGAGCAGCAAAGCTAAATAGAAATATGCTAATTATTCATTTATGTTATGTTATTTGAACTACTTAAAAAAGAAAAGATAAAAAACCCTATTCTATTCATAATAGTAACCAAAACATAGACTATTTATATCTACACCTAATAAGAATGAATATAGCTAAATGTAACTTATAATCTATAGTAAATATAACATTTATTGTGTGTTTGTGGTATATACCTGTCCAATATAGTTAATATATAACTTATGGTAGGTATAATATATATAATATCTATTACGATATAACCAAATTTTACTAAAAGTGAAATTTTGAATAAATGAGAAGACTAAAAATACCAAGTGTCATTTGTCTTCAAACTAATTGATATTATTTACATAATCTCAGTGTTTCATTTGTTTGTTTTGTCTTAATTTGACAGAATCATTCCAAAATACCTCTGGGGATATAAGAAGGTTAATAATTGCAAAGAAAATTCTGAAATGAAGAAGAGTAATTGAGAACTGGAAGTAAAACTTATTATACAGGTATAACAGTTAAACTACATTATTCCAAAAAGAATAGAAAATATGTCAAAAGATGATCATGTAATATCAAGAAACAGATTCCAGTCTGTAAAAGAATTTATTCTGTGAATAAAAGATGACCTTAAAAATCAGTATTTTATTTTCAAGCCACCTTTTCTGAAATATATACAGAAATAATTTTATGTTCCCTTTTTTATATTTTTCAACTTCTAGCTATGTTCCTTTTCTTTTACCTTTTTTCTCCCAGAAATTAATTACATTTTCTCTATTCCTACTATATAATCATTATTGTAATGGCTTCATTGTAAAACAAATGAATATTTTCAGTTATTTTAACATCCATTTTGTCCTTTATTTTGATGTTTGAATTTCTGATCTGGTAAGGCTAAGAGCATTTCAGTAAAATCTCAAATACCTGTTTATGTATCTCGGTGCCATGCTGTTCAGCACAAAATTTTTTATAAATTCAGGTCTTTGTTTTGAACCATGTTTGCAACAACGCAAATCCGAGTCCCGTGCAGGTTGTTTTTGGTTTTGCTTGTTTGATTATTTTTATTTGAATACGAAGTTTAAGTGACTTTGTCTGATACACGGTCACAGGCATTTAGGGAAATATGAAACAAGAGTCCAGACGTTGAGTAAATTTTGTCAGTTTTGTACAAAAGCGGGAGATACGCACTCTATCCACCTGTGGACACAGCCAGCCCCTCTCGGTCTCTGGCACAGAGGGGCAGCCTGGCTGAGGGCAGGGTAGCTTGTCGTGTTTCTCCTATTCAGACTACAACTTAAATAATTTATCCAAGATCTCTGAAGGTCATTTTATTTTAGATCTTCTTTGCACATTTTTGCTTAGAGTTGAAGCATGCTTTTGGTATGGGAGAAAATATATTTTTGAATGTTGACTAAGTAGCGACTTTAGCTATGAGATTTTTATTCTCCAGTTGAGTTGATTCTCTTTGGGGTTTAAGTAGAAATTCTGATGTGTCCATGGAGTTCATTTCGTTCTGTCCCACAGAAGGAACGAATTATATCCGTCGTTATAATGGAGATGTTTGAGCATGTGTTTGTTACAGTGTTCTGATTTCTGCTCTGTATAGGTCCCTGTCATTTCTTTTGCTGATTATGGTAAACATGTTGCATTAAGTGATAAATTGGGAAAGTCTATATCAGAATTTGATACCCAGATGATATTTTGAAATGAAATATAATAATTATATTTATTATAATTAATATTAATTTAATTGATAACTAATTAATATTATTTTGCTCTAATTACCAAAATTAAAATGAAATTGATTGCCTTTACCATTATATATGAAATATAATTAGTTATAGTTATATATTTCAGTATAAGAAAATGTTGTAATTTACTTTCTTCCATCTTTTTCATACTGCTATAATAATAAAGAATTTAATTTAGAAAATTAAACCAAATGCTTATCATTATTATAATTTCAAATTTATACATCTGCCTCAATATTTTTGATTTGTGTTGTTACCTCTGTGTTTAATTAGTTTCATGGCTCATCACGAGTCCTCCTAGTTTCTTCCCCAATCTTGAGAGAGACATACACTATGAGTAAGGATGTCTGTCAGACAGATACAGATTGACATTGTATGTTCTCTAATTACTAGTTGTGTGACCTTCAGTCTCTGAGATTAAATTCCTTTATGTATAAAATGAGATTAAAAACAACTGCCTCTTAGGGATGTTTTTATATTATATAAACTAATGTATCTGAAACATTCATCATATGCCTGGCACATCATAAATAACACTTAACAAATGGCAGCTATTATAATTACTCTCTATTTATATTCATCTTTCTGTGATTGGATTAAGCACTTTGTCCTGTGGTTTTTGCAGTAGTTTCTAAGACAAAGAATGTCCAAAAATGTTTTCACTGTCCCCTTTGCTGATGAGTGATAACTTCTTGATAAAGTTACTGATTTTCTATTGCTGCATCGTAAATTGTCACAGATTTAAGGGTTTCGAACAATTCACATTTATTGACTTACATTTCTGTAGGTTAGAAGTCTGATGCAGGTCTCAGGAGGCTAACATCGAAGTGTTTACCACGTTTGTTTCTGGAGTCTGTAAGAAAGAATACTTTTTTTGCATTCTCCCATTTCTAGAGGTTGCTGCATTCCATGTTTTGGAGCCCTTTTCCCCATCATTAATGTTAGCCGTGGCCCTCCTTCTGTTTAACATCTCTGACCATAGCCTAGAAAAGTTCTCTGCTGTTGAAAACCCATGTGATTATACTGGGCCACAATAATCTCCCCATCTTAAATCCATAATCTTAATCACATCTGTAAAGTTCTTTTTTTCATGTAAAGTAACATATTCATAGACTACAGGGTTTAAAATATAGACGTCTTGGGCCACTATTTTTTGTTTGTTTGTTTCCAAAAATAATTACTTGTAATTTATTTACTTACAATATCTTCTCTTCATAATTCCACAACAGTATCTTTCATTTCATACCTATTTGCATAGAGGAGATGACTGAATCTAGTCAGATTTGGGGGTATTTGCAGTTAAGTTGTTGTTGATGATAATAAAGGTGATTCCGTGAGTTTGTGTGTAAATGACTGGTTCTCCTAGACATTTAGAACATTTCTTAAAATGATTGCATATGCTTTATTTGCATTCTTTCATTTCTGATTCTTAGTACATAAATCGAATTCCCTGCATCTGTGAAACTGCCCCCTCCTTTCCGTAAATATTTTTATTTTTGCATCCTTTTCCTATAATCCCCATTAACTTGAATAATTCACCTTTGTTTTTCTCCATCACTAACATAATATTTTTGGGAAAACACAGCTGGTGAAGGGAATGCATATGTTCTAGAAATTTACTCAGAGCTCTTTGAGCAAAAATGTCAGACGAAACCTGGAGCGTAGTTTGAAGGCTCAGGCTTTGAGTGAAGGCGTTCTCTCAGCTCCACAAAGTCCACATTACATGGGAGGGGCTGACCAGAGGTGGGACAGTGTGGGCCCCCCTACAATGTGATACCTACCATAAAGGAACACTGCTTCCCAGGTCTGAGCGAGGAGGTGGGGTTTTCATGCGATGAGAGTATAAATGATGTTTGGAGCCAGTAGAATACAGAGATAACTGAATACTTGACACAACTGGTTGGTTTTCCCTTTCACCGGATACTCTGTCTTCAGTATGAGGAACAAATCAACTGTCTGTCGTCATGGGAATAGGTTTGCTTATGTTGAATAACTGATGTCCTCAATCTGATTGTTCCCTTAGACTGCCTGCTACTCCCAAGTTTCTTAAGGTACATAATTTATATCCCTAGGTTCATGAAATATAGAAGACTACTCCACCTGATCAATGGGGAGCAGGATAAATGGGGACGCAAGACACTGATCAATTGCATCCTCTTTACCAGCTGACTAGGTAGCTGTCGAACAGTGATAATGTTCTGTTTAAGCCAGATATTCATGCCCACTTGGTCTGCCCTGAAGTTTATGCACAATCATCTGTCTGATGTTATTCCTTCTCTGTAAGTTTCATCTGGGAGCATGCATATTTATGGGTTGCTCATGGCAAAGTACCTCTGAATAGTATTCAGTTCTAAGTATTGAAAAGTAATCAGAGTCTAAGACATGATTCAAATCCCACCAGTTTGGTAAGGCATGAAGTTTTGACCAGCTGAGCTCATTTAATGGGCCATGCTCCTCTAAAAATACCAAAAATTGTGTTTAGTTCCTGCTGCCACAGGCATAAATCCACATACACTATATCCGCTTACCAGCCTTTCCCCTGATGGAGTTATTTATTTCAAATATTTTTTCTTATGCCTGGTGGGCAGACTATTAAATATTCCACTTTGGGCAACATATAACCCTAATGTGCCTCTCCCAGGCAGTAAATGAAAAGTAGAGAGGGGCATTGGTATACTTAGAACACTCAAAAGTTCGATGGCACAACAGGCCCTAGGTTGCTCATCTTTGTTTAGCAATTATTTTGGCCAATAATGAAGACTAACAGCTCTGGGGGGATTAATTACCCAGGGGTAAATCCCATTTGCAACAAGACTATGTTGTTGACTTGATCAATCGCAGCAATGCCAAAATAAAATTGCTTACTATCATGTTGGTCTAAGGGAACTCTAGAAGTTATAGCTGACTTCTGACTTCAAAATTTAGTGATTCACATAATACCTGAAGTCAGAAGTGAAAACCTCAGAAGAAAAATTATTTTTAAAGAGTGTATCAAATTGTGTTTTCAATGACATCATATTTTCAACATGTAGTGGATCAGTTTATTTGCTATCTACAATGTGCCAAATCAATTTCTGAAACACAAACACACTTATTCTTAATAAGGCAGCTGGCTTTGTATCAGCACCCGCCTTACTGTCAGCCATAGTAATCAATACTATGTAGTACTTTTAGTGCAGAGCAGAGAAAATTCCTTGCTGAGAAGGACCTTTCCCACCTGGTGCCAGTGTGACTGCAAGTCTACCACTCTAGGCTAATCTTGTAGCATAGAGCAGTGCCCTCTCTTGTCATACTCCTTCAAATGAAACAGTCCCTCACTGGCAAACACTCGGGGTCATTGACACTTTAGTGTCACATATTTCTCTCTTCTAGTCCCATGTTGGTGGCAGGGAACCCAGCATCATCAGAATCCTGAGCAAGGACGATCGGGAAAGGAAAGTGAGAGGTAAGTGTCAGAGAGCAGGCTGGGAGCATTCTAAGGAGACTGAATAATCCTGTGAATACATGTAAACGCAGATCCTCCACAGCCATGAATGGCGCTGTGCTCCCCTAATCTCTCTTGTCGAAGTGTGGGTCACAACACTACCGAGAATTTCCAATAACCCCATTGATAGTAAGCTGTAACACTTACCAAAATTTTACTTACTGCTCTCACTTTATAGAATGAAGTTGAAACATAGAGACTAACTTCATAATTCTGATGGTCAGATACGCCGTATTCTCAAGAGTCTGGGAGCACAGCTCATCTTTCTGAATCTTGAAATCTTGAGTGTGTTCATATTCTGAAAGTTATAAACACTTAATAATCTTCTTTTTCTATATGAATGCCACTAACCGTACAGTAAATGGGTAGAAGAATCTTGGGTGACAGGATTTAGCTGCCGTGTCATGCCAGGACAGTACGTGTTAGGAAGCAGTATCAAGACAATGTCCTGTATCTTATATCTCTCTGTGCAGCAAAACCGAATGGAAAAATTAAAGATAGTTACATCTGATATGAACACAAAAATGCACTCAGAAGTGAGGCAAATGTTACAGAGGTCAGTAAAGGAGACAAAAATAAGTCTGGAATGATGAGTACTGTTTGCTATTCTTGATAGTGTAGTTTAATAATGGATTTCTAAAATGAAAAACATACTTCTCTAAAGTTACTATAATTTTCATCCACCCAGAGCACAGATCTTTGGGTGTGTGGAGACCAATGAAGCGAGGCTTCTGTAGCATCTACAATACACCGATCCTTGGAAGTTTCCAATTTCCAGTCTGGTCTCAATTCTTTAAAAAATGAGTAAGTAAAACAAACAACTAAATAAATATTTAAATAAAGTTTCCCTGCATTGGTTCTATTTGGATTCTGTTTATTAAACTTTTGAAATCATTGGCTTTCTTCTTTCTTCTCTTAGCTTCTGATGACATTTCTCAGGGCTTTCCAATGAGAGGAAATATCAGCTTTTAAAGAATGAAACATTCAGTGGGATGTTTACAATGCCCTAGGGCTTTCCCTTTCCTTCAGTGTTTGACTGAAGGGGGAAGAAATGAGTGAAATCCTTCATTCTGGATTCAGGGATCCCAGCTCTGTCTGCTGCTCTCTTGCTGTTGAGGACAAGCCCTTATTGCTCAGTTAGCCAAAAGTAATGCACTAATGTCTCCTTTGTTATAAGTTCATTCCTTCCAACATCTAATTCCTAAGTTAATGGCCAAAATAAAGCCTGTATGTATGGAATCCTTCTTATTTCTTGCTACTTCCCCTTACCTGCATGTTTGCTGCTCCCATAGCTTGATATAAAAAGACAGATGCCACATAAATGGCTTCTATTATCATGAACTCCTCCAACATGAAGCCACCACTGATTAAAGTCATATCCCAGGTCAGAGACTTTAATATCAGCCTCCATAGTACAGCTGGGCACGTGAACTTTGGGGTCAGATACTATACCTAAATCAGGTTACCCCAATTGTTTTTCATCTTAGTAAACTACTTTTTTCTGTCCTTATTTTACCATCTCTCTCAGCCCTACTGAATTTATTATTTTTTTATTGACGTATAGTCAGTTTATAGTGTTGTATCCATTTCTGGTGTACAGCATAATGTATCAGTCATGTATATACATACGTATATTTATTCCTTTTTATATTCTTTTTCATTAT
Source organism: Camelus bactrianus (assembly GCF_048773025.1). Lineage (NCBI taxonomy): Eukaryota > Metazoa > Chordata > Mammalia > Artiodactyla > Camelidae > Camelus > Camelus bactrianus. Next base: position 44,308,374 of record NC_133539.1, read on the forward strand.
AGATTACTAAAAGATAATGAATATAGTTCCCTGTGCCATACGATATAAACTTGTTGTTTATTTTATATATGCATTTTCCTAATAGGACATTGTCAAGTTTGTTGCAAGTATGACATTTCTAGCATTAATAAAGTATAAACTATGATATGCTAGGCTCTATATTTCCAAATGGAAAGATACAGAAAGTAAGTTTATGTAATGCATAAAATAATTATTAGATGTGAAGAAGAGGAGAGAGAGAGAGAGAGAGATAAAGCAAGAAAGAAAGAAAGAAAAAGGAAGGAAGAGAGGGAGGGAGGAAGGAAGGGAGGGAAGTTGGGAGGAAGAGACCACTATGCCATAGAGAGTTGGCTCCAGAGAATTATGAAAAACTGAAGCAAATGTATTTCTAATAAAATTTAATCCAACTCTTACACCTTGGCTAAATAAATAAACAAATAAAAAACAAACTTGAGGATTTGGGGGTTTGATAGAAAACATTCTAAAAAATAGTTTGTTGCTTCTTTTTGGAAGGATTGATGGCTTAATCCAACATTTTTCCCTCATGTTTGACCTTGGACTCTCAGTAATGACACCTTTCACTACATTCCATAACTGACCATATTGAAGTTTGACAAAGAGAAAAGAAAGATTGGAAAAAAATAGCAGGTAATGGAAAATATCAGGAGGTCTATAAAGTGAGAAAGACATAGAACTTAGAACCACTGTGCAGGTATTTAAATCTCAGGTGCCCTAGTTACTGGTTGTATAATCATTAATTAGAAAGACATTTGCTTTGATGAGTCTTAATGTCTATCTGTAAAATTAGTATAATAATAAGGCACATATCCATTCTTCCATAAATATTTTTGAATGTTTACCCTGTGTTAGGCTCAGTGTGTAGTCCCTGGGATACAATGATAGGCACAAATGGTCAATTTCTCAGTACTCAAGGAATTTACAATGGAGTAAGGGAGTAAACAGTCACAATATTCTAATATTATAATGGAGAGGTACATTGTGCTACAAATTTAAAGTAGGGTAATCACTTAAGAAAATCAGGGCAGAGCTAGATCGAGGTGACATTTGAAACAGAATAGGAATTAACTATTCATATTTATATGGTTTGAGATATCATGCACTCCTAACAGAGGGAACATTGATTTAAAGACTGGAAAGGGCATATGTTTTCAAGAAATGGAAAATTATGAGCATGTTAAAAAAGGATGGAAGAGGAGAATGAGAGCTGGATTATCAATGGCCATTCACTGTGTATGTGCATCATTGCTATGATGCCTGAGATAATGTTTGTCTAAGTGTTGAAAACATACAGTTCTATATAAACGTTTGGTGTTTTTACAGTGTTGACCCAGGATGTTTAGCTTCACTCCAGCAACAATAAGACTGCAATATAAGAACACAGAAATTAATTTGGAATTGATTACCTTTTGAGCCTGTAGATTGGGATACTGTTCACTGTGATATGTCTTTGGTAAACTCAAACCAAATTTCATGGTCACATGAAAAAGTAGACTTTGCCCATTGAAGAATTACATAAATGATGCTCTGACCTGAGTTGGTACATTATGTTTGATAGGCATGAGAAGGGAAAAAATAAACTCTGAAAAGTATATGCAACAATAACAATGACTATATGACTAATATCAGACTTGCAGACATAGTAAACAATCTTATGGTTACCGGGGGAAAAGGGGTGGGAAGGGATACATTTGGGAGTTTGAGATTTGCAAATGTTAGCCATTATATGTATAAATAGATTTTAAAAAAGAAGTTTCTTCTATATAGCTCAGGGAACTCTATTCAATATCTTATAATAACCTTTAATGAAAAATAATATGAAAATAAATGTATGTCTATATATGCATGACTGGGGCACTATGCTGCATACCAGAAATTGACACACTGTAACTGACTATACTCCAACAAAAAAAATTTAAAATTTAAATATCCTTAATTTACAAAGATACTTACAAGTCATTTTTTTCAAAGGCAGAGTTTCTTATAAAAAAAATAAGAATATGTATAGGTTATTATCCTAGGAAGAAATCTGAGTGGCAGATAAGTATAGAAAAGATTTCCATCTCACCAATTTTCATAGATAAGAAAATTAAAAGAACATATAAAAATTAATTTATAACATATTTATTATAAAATATAATTATATACTTTATATATTAAATATATTGCATATATATTTTATATTTTAAAGTATATATCAAAGTTAGAGTATATTATGCTTTATGTATATAACATATAATAAGATATGATATATCAATAATAATAAATCTAGGTTCTATATCACTATATATAATTGTTATATTATTGTTAAATATATATTATTTTAATTTTTTTACCTATGAGAGTTGTTGAGATGGAAATCTTTTCCATACCTATTTGCTATTCAGATTTCTTTTGGGGGTAATAACTTGTACATGTTCTTATAAAGTACATATTAAATAATATATTATAATATATAAAGTATGTATAATTAAATATAAAGTGATATATAAAATATATTACATTATAAATTAATAAATATGTATTGCTTAAATTAGCAAATTACATAAAGTTATGAAAACTGTAGAGAAAGAGAATAGGAAGAGGTGATGGGTATTTGAGGGGCTGATCACATACTCCTAGTTGAAGTAAAAATTGCAATAGTATTTCCTGAAGGCAGTTTTGCAATATATTAAAACAATACATGCCCTTTGTCCCAGAAATATCACTTTTAGGAATTTATATTAATGAAATTACAGAAAAGTAAGGAAAGATACATACAGACACAGCACACACAAACACACATACATTCACGTTAAAATGTCTAATGTACATGTAGAGATATGCAAAATACCAAAACCTTGGAAATAAGCTAAATATCCCGCAATAAAAGATTAGCTAAATACATTACTGTACATTTGTACGTGAGAAAACATTCGCTCACCAAAGTCGATGATGGGAGTATTCTCTGTGCCGTATACCAGTGGATTCTTCGTGGGTGATATGGGACATCTCTTATGTAACTTTGTTAAATTCTCCACCCTGTCTCCTTGAAGATTCACAACACACGTTATCGCATCAATAGCTCCAAGTCTCACTTGTTTAATACTATTTAATACAGACTTTAATTGAAGATTTCTCATAGAACCTCTTTTTCTACATAGCATCCGCAGAACACAAATAAATGTCTGAGATGCACCTGTCTGTTGCCATCTGCCTTGCTTTCTCTTTTAACCAAAATAACTTTAAAAATAGAATCTTTAGTCTTTAAGAAGTTTTTAGGAAGAATATAAGAAAACTGTATAGAGAAGTATATTTTGGCTGTGTATGATTCATGGGGATATGGGAACACAGTAAATATTTAAGTATTGGAACAGAATACATATGGGGAATACTAGCTCTTTTCTTTATCCTAACACTAAACCAGAGAAAAACAGGTAATCTGTTAAGCCATGATAAAAACCAGTATTTTGAAGGTGTCCCTGAGAGTTAGATGAGACAGCCCAATAAGTGAACCACCAAGTGAACCCTGGCGTGGGACAGACTCTTAAATATGAGTTGCCTCCTCTTTAACTGACCCTACACCGCACAAGAATCTTGCACTTTCTATCTTTGACCCATGAGTAGTGCCTTTTTTGGCTTCTTCAAACAAGTCATTAAACATTCTTTTTGCTTTTTTAAGTTCCTCCCTTGTTTAAATAAACACTTCCAGGGTCACACTGTCTAATGGAAAGAAATCAGTCAACGCTTTATGGCCCATGGGTGAATGGTTGTTATTTCAAGGCACAGGAGACTAGAAGGTGGGCAACTCTGTACCAGCACAGTGACAATTTTCTTGTCCTATTTTTGGTTTAAAGGGGATGTTTATTTCTCGTGTATCCTCACAGTTTCAGAAAAGAGCAAAGTTTTGGTGGAAAGAGCCTTAAAAATTGTCAGATGAATAATAACATGAGTTGAAGATATTTTTCACATAAACATGGTTGGAGAATGATTTAACTGGTTTAAATACCTTGTCTTATTAAAGACACCTGGACTACAAGATAGAAAGAATTTGGGTAACTTCAAGTGATGGAGAGATCCTAAGTAAAGGAGAATTTAAATTTTAAAATTTACATTTTAAATACCTTTTTAAAAAAAGTTCTTCTGTGAGGGCAAGAAGTCCCTTGAAGAGAAATGAATTTTCAGTTTAGTAGAAAAGACTTGGAGAAAGATATTCACAGGAAAATATTGACCATGGCCTTTAGAGATAAAGGAAAGCATATAGATGTTCTGATAACAGCTGATAAAGAAAAAACAGAGAGCCCAATATAATGTGGAAATACTTTTAAAAGAATGACCTATTGCTTGCGCACTCAGGTCTTGATTCTGTCTGATATCTTTCTGCCTGACATGTGGCCAAACACCAAGAACAAATCATTTCAGCACCTAGTTCCAATCAAGTCTATGCTTGTTTTCCATTTTAAAAATCCCAGTCAACCCTCAAGCCTCACAATTCCAGTCCAATGGGTTGGAGCTTCCAGTCTGGATGCCTGTCAATAAGATCACATATTCAGCACAGTGGGTTTTGTTTTGTCTTGTTTTTGTTTTTGTTTTTGTTTTTTGCCTCAGTGTCCTCTGTGTTCAAAATCCTTCAATGGCTCACCTTTGCCTACAGGATAAACACAAATTAGTTAATGATCCAAAACCCTTCTCAGTGGAGATATTATCTTCCTTTTATATGCTGTAAAGAAGAAAATTTCAACTAATTTTGAAGAGAAGAATGAGTGCAAGAAAATATAAAACCATTGGAAGGTTTCAAAGTGATTGCCTCAGTGCCTTGTGAGTAGTATATATTTGATAAAATGTTTGCTAATTAAATTTAATTGAGCATCCTTATTTCTTCCTGCATAAATATTCTTCAGCTACATACATTTCAGGGTACTTTTCTTACACATAGCCTTTGCTGTGAAACAGGCATACTCTGCACTGTTGTTCCTCAACCCCACCCACCACTCCAGCTGTGAAACCATCTGTGGAAATTTTATCCGGAGGGGCCTCTGTATACTTTTCTTGGAAGCCTAGCCACTGATCCTCTAAAAAAAAAAAAAAAAAAAAAAAAAAAAAAGAAAAAAAAAAAAAAGAGGCTGAAAGGAAGGGATAAGAATAGGGGAGAACAGTGACAGTTGACTTAAGGGAGAAAGAAGATGAAACAAGAGTACTGCAGGCAGTGGCTGACTCTTTGTAGGATCTTTAAAATCATATCAAACGCATCTGTTACTGAGATAGATTAATTTCCTTCTAAAAAATCATTCATATAACTCTAAATATAAGAAATTGTATATCCTCTTATTGGCCTAACTTTGATCAGAGTTCTTTTTTTCCTTTTTACTATTTTTAAAGCATTTTTAGGTTTATAACAAAATAAAGAGTAATGTACAGAGATTTCCCATGGATCTCATGTCCCCAGACCTGCATAGCCTCGCCCAATATCAACATTAATCACAAGAATGGGTACATTTTTTAAAAGGATGAACCTTCACTGACTTCACAATCACACAACGTGCCTAGTTCACATACAGCTCTCTTGGTGTATGTTCTGTGGGTTTAGACAACTGTATAATGTACATCCATCATTATAATATCATACAGAGTATTTTCACTGCCCTAAACATCCTTTGTCTTCTGCCCACGTACCCCAACTCCTCCTCTGTTTTCACAAAGATTTTTCTATTGTCTCCACAGTTTTGTCTTTTCCAGAAAATCGTGTCGCTGGGATCATATAGTATGTAGCCCTCTTGGATTCTTTTACTTAATAATATGCATATAAATTTCCTCCATGATTTTTCATGGCTTGATAGTTCATTTATTTTTAGTACTGAATAATATTCCATTATCTGGATTTACCACAGTTTATTTATTCATTCGCCTACATCTTGGTTATTTCTAGGATTCAGCAATTATGAAAAAAGCTGCTATAAACACCCATGTGCAGGTTTTTATGTGGACATGAGTTTTCAATTCCTTTGGATAAATACAAAGGAGCACAATTTCTGGATCATATGGTAACAGTATGCTTAGTTTTGTAGGAAACTGTCAAACTGTCTTCCAAAGTAGCTAGACTGTTTTGCTTTCCTACCAGCAACGTATGAGAGGTCCTGTTACTCCACATGCTCGCCAGCATTTGGTGTTATCAGAGTTCCAAATGTTGGCTGTTCTATTAGGTGTGCATTGTATCTCACTGTTCTTTTAATTTGCATTTCTTTGATGACATATGACGGGGAACATTTTTTCATGTGCCCATTTGCCATTTGTTTATTGTTGACCTGAAACTATTAAATAGACTGCTAGATACCCCTCCAGCAGAGATCAATTTACTTGAGATTAGCAGCGAATTGAAATTCAGGGTCTGCAGCCGTGGCAAGCCACACGCAAGTCCCTTCACAGCAAGAAAAAGAGAACGCTGTTATAGGCAGGAAGTTGGGAGGACTATAGTGAACAGAGTCCATGGCTTTTCATTGGCTGAGTCATTGTCAGGAAAGACGAGAACTCTTCCTCCTTCTCTGCTCTGCTATCACTGCAAGGCTTAAGAGCCTCCCCCTCTGGTCTTCTGACTCTAACTGAGGCTTCAGTTTATTAATTTCATACAATATCTTCTTTGGTGAGGTGTCTTTGACCCATTTTTTTCTTATTAGTTTTCTTATTGTTGAACCTTGTTAAGAATAACAGAATGCTCTGGGTAATTTCAAAAAGAGGCCTTTTCCCATCCCCCTGCTGGAAGCACATGGGGATTGTTCTCCGGTATTTACCGTGGGAATCTGGTCGAGTTCCTGGAGGTAAATCTCACAATATTGTGGGGATCTCCCTATGACTGGGTGTCTCTGGAGTTTTTAACCTTCAAGAGTTGTCCACACTGAGTCTCCAGCAATTTATCAATTAACGTTCAGGTATTCCACCCACGTACTGTTCCCACAGTGGTTTCCGTTCCTGAGTCTCTGGTCTGATAAACTGCTACTCCCTGTATCTGCGTGTCTGTCTCTAAAATCTTGCGGACAAAGGTATGCCCTGTATCCTCCTCTCCCTTTATGGATCCAAGATGAAATGCTTCAACATTTAACTTGTTGTTAGAACCGAGTGGCAACTTCTATGCACCTTATATGCAGAACAGGAACGTGGAATTCTTCATTATAATCCTTAAGAACTTTACTGTTGTTATTCTAACAAAATTTGTGTCCTCTTTCTTAGTTAAATTATACATCACACACATACACGCACATAGAAATTCTGAATTTACTTGAGCATGAAGAATTATGCCTATATTATTCATCAAGAATCTGCCGTCTGGATGGGGTGTTTCATTTCACCCCACACAGGTATGCATGAGGTACTGTAAGGTGGGGACTGAGCTGGCCCTCATCATAGTGACAGGGAAGAACAGAAAGAAAGAAAGAGCAGTTTGATAAAAATCCACTGAAAGCAGAGGAGACCTCTTCTGTCTACATGATCCCAGAGATAGAGAAAGCTGGCATCTTGGGTGCTGAAGACCTGCAGACGTCAGTTTTCCTTTTCTTTTTCTATTTTTAATTGGTCTTTACTCCTTGCATCCATAGACCTCTAACAAGATTGTTCTTTCATTCCCCCACAAATACTCAATATGCATCCTCAACTCTATTCATCTGTTAGTGCCTTTTCTTGGTCTGAGGTTTCATTTTCCCTTCTGTCCAGCTATTCATTCAAAGATGAAGTATCACTTATTCTGGGAAGCCTTCCCCAACATCTGAAACCCTAAGTGGCCAATCTCCCACTAAACTCTTGTGACACTTCCATATGTACCATTCTTTTAGCACTGTATTTATTTACTTTTTTAAATGGCAGTACTGGGGATTGAACCCAGGACCTTGTGCATGCTAAGCATGCGCTCTACCCCTGAGCTAGCCCCACCCACCTAGCACTTTATTTCTGCTGCTTCCATTTACACAGTTTTGTCTGTGAACATCCGCCCACTCAGACCTAGTTGTAACCTCTCAGTAGCGTCCTCCAGCTATTAGGCATGTTTCTAGATCCAGTGCCAACTGCTGGGCTCTCAAATTTCTTGATGCTTCACAAGACTTAGTTGCTTATGACAATACTAAGGAGCAATAAAAGACTAAGGAAAAGTCATAGGCATCTTAAATAACTTTGTGGCAATGTTTCTCAAAATGAGATTTGCAGAGGACCTGAATTAGTAGTTCCTGGATACATATGAAAATGCAGATATCGTGGCTATTCCATAAACCTTTTAAAATAGACTATCTGGAGGAGCAGCGTGAAGTCTACATTTTTAACAAGCATTTTTATGTGATTCGCATTACCCATTGCTTCATTGACTGACCAGTTTGTCATGGAATTCTACAACTGGAAAAAACCCTAAAGTATTATCTAACTGAACCTCCCACAAAAAACAAAATAAAAATGGTGAGCACGCATTATTAATGAGGTACAGGAGAACTAAAATGTTGTCACTTGGGCTTCCAGATACCTCACATCAAGCTGTGTTAATATTTCATTTCACCTCCATTAAAAACTCAAAACAGCATATATCATACCAAAAATTCAATGACACAACTTACAATGGTGAACCTACTAGTTTCAAGCAACTTTCTAGAAGAATTTTGGACAAAGAGAAATATATTGATTTTCAATATCACACTGTTTTGCTTACAAGGGTGTTTTCAGACTTATTTCAAATATTGGAAACACATGAGATGAACACAGTATTTTTTTTTTTTTTTTTAGGGAGTGTAAGGCTTCAAAGAAACAAGAAATTTCCGATTAGACGCTTTACCAGACACAGCTGACAGAGCCACAGTTTTCACCTCAGATACCCCATTTTAATTATTTTGCCCATTATTAGGTGTTCTCACTCACCTGCTACAGATGAATCAATTTCTACAATTAGAGACGGTGCTGTACATCAACTGACAAGGAACAAAGAAAGAATAAAACAAGCCCACCAGCCAGAGGAAGTGGCGGTGATGGGTGCATAGAGAAGCCAGTTACACCTGGCCGCTAAGTTGCACAATTAACCTGTACCACTTAAATTTCCCATTTGCACATGCACCCGAGAAAACATGCACTGATCTCTCTCTGAATTGTCAAGGCAGATGTTGGTATAAAGCCAGCTTGACAGGTATAAAAATATGCTGAATTATCCATCACCTAATTGCAGAAGTTGGCTGGGGCAGAGGTCAGCTCTGAGTTGCCAACCAGACACCCACACGGTCTGTCATTCTCAAGAAGAAAACAAAGAACCATCTTCTCAGCTGATTTAAAGGAAAAGTCCACCGTGGTGCATATGAAAGCTAAATAAATGATAAACGTGGATAAAAGCAAAATTCAGAGATTTAGTTTCCCACACCCATTTAATTCACTAATGTCCCTACTGAAACCATTAGCAGGGTGGCATTTGCTGTTACTGTAATTTTTTTTCCTACGTGTGCTTAATTTGCAGGAAGTTTAGCATCTGTGAAGCTGCTCGTCTGACAGCCCCAGAGACGAAAGTCTGTTTATTGGCAGAGGAGAGAGGCCAAGGCAGCCTAAAAGTCTAAGCTAATATTATCACCTTTGCCATGCATGTTTTTCCTCAATCTGGAGACTAGTGAGCTGAAAAAAAGGAATCTGTGAAAACCATTAGGCGACGACTGTCCCCATCTCGAAAAGTATGTTTCCTGGGCTGGGCCTAATAAAACAAATCAAAATCCATGTTTGTTCCAAGACAAGATATTTTCTCCCAAAAAAGTCTTTTTAAAGACACAATACCCAGAAATCAAGGGTTTGATATTTATTACTTGAAAATGTTGAATTAGCTCCCTGGATCTCAAGACAAAAGTTTCATGATTTTCCAGCCAAAGCTTGCTTTTGCTAGAGAGGAGATAAAGAGGGCTCTGCTCAAAGCCTGGCTGTCATCAGTCCTCAGGGTAGAAACCTGCTTCTGACACTGACCGTGGTTTTGCCAGGTTCTTTCACCTTTCTGTGCCTTACCTCCTTTTTCTCTAAACTAGGGAATAATAACTAGTGTCTACATGAGACGATTTTGTGAGGATTAAATGAGTTAATACATACACAGCACTTAACGCCTGGCGCAGGGAGGAAGACCTCCCCACATTAGCTATTACTGCACTCTCATGCAACGAAACCAATTGTTATCCTGAGAGTTACTTTATCTTAAAGTGAGCTTTTTTGTGATGACACAACTATGTCATTTTTCCATGATCACTGTTGAATATTTATGGGGAAGTGAGGCCATTCTTACTCTCTCTCTCTCTTTGTCTCTCCCTTTCTCATTTAAATCTCAACTAAGTGAACATGGAATTCTCAAGTTTGGAGTCCCTTTGGCCAGCTGCCTTCGTCTCGGCAGGCGTCATGAAGAGGGAGCAACTCCTTTACAGCACCTTGTGAATTTGTGGAGTGAGGAAACATCTGTGAGTGGGGATGGTCCTATGTGCTTACTAATGAGTTTTTTGGCTGTTTTGCATCTACTGGTGCTCTGTAGATTTTTCATCCCTCACTGATGCTGGCATTTGCATTGCATTGATTCCTTAATCTTCACTTTGCCTTGCTTAAAAAGGTGTCTGAATAATTGATTTTGGACAAGACCAGCTACATAATTTGTGGGTCCCTTGTTAAAAACGTTAAGAATTTTAGTACAGTGACAGCAGAGAATTAAACCAAGTATAGTTTCTTCTGACTGCAAGGCCAGATCACATGGCTATGAAGTCAGCCTTGACTTGAGGTTTTTGTTTTTGTTTTTTTTTTTCAACTCAGAATCTGAACTAATCATGGTCATCTGTAGAACTTACATTAGGGTCATACTAATGAAAATTATTTTTTTTCTGGCTTGTGAACATAGGCTGTTACTTACAGGTATTTTCATAAACTTCAAATTCTTATTTTTTATAAGCTGTGAATTTCTCTGACTTTTCAGGAGCTTCCCTGAATAGTTTAGAAAAACAAAATGCAAAAAAAGGGAGCATAGACTTCATACTTAAACTTCAGTCCTTGATCTCGTCTCTGAAAAGGAACTACTGGTTGGCTGGTTGAGAGAAAGAGAATTAGCAGCAAAAAAAAAAAAAAAAAAAAGAAAGAAAAAGTGATGTGTCTGAGGACCTACAGATTCTCCTCTTGTTTAGCCACTGTTTATATCATAGTAACATTTTTGTTGATTGATCTAATGCTTTTATTACCTAACCTCATTTACTAATTTTGATTCTGATGACAGAAAGATCAAAATATATTTTTGTGCATATCCTTAATTTTCTGCTATTTTTTCTACTCCTTTATTTCTACTGGGGGACTTTTACATAAAAACAGATGTTAAAAAGATAACATCATTAGCTGTTCATCATTTCAAGTTATAATTCTCTGCTTGAAACATTATAATCATTTCCAAGAAAATCAATTGAAATGCTGCAAATCAGAACATTATGATGTAAAGTAAGAAAATTCTAATGATAACCAAAAAATAATATCAATGGTCTTAGATCTCTACCTACCAATTCACAGAGCATTAGGAAAAGAAGGCGGGCAGCTATGGTTTTATACAAAGAAGTAAATGCAGCATTTCAGCTTCAACCTTTGTTGCTCAATGGTATCACAGTAGCTAATTTATGTTTGTATCACCTTAAGATTTGTAAAGGACTTTATATACATTTTATATACATAATCAGAAGAGTCCTGTGATGGTATCATCATTATGTTCCACTTAGAAGATGAAGCTTGGCGTTCAGTGATACTGTCCAATGTCATACAGTTAATAGCAGAATGTCTTGTAAGATCTTATGGGAGAGGGAATTAGACTCAATGAGCAGAAGTGACATCACTGCAGCCATTTACAGAAAGTTACTTAGAGAGTTGGAGAAAATGCATGATTGATTCACAAAGCATAAAAGAAAACTGCTTATTCGTTGATTAATTCAGTTTGCACCCATTCATACATTTATTCAAACATTCTTTCCTTTAATAAATGCACACTGATGAAACCCACAACCAACGCAGATGGCTGTCTCAGTCAACTGAAAGTTCTGACTTGAATACATTCTTGACTTTTCTTGACAGTTTCATCATTGTGAGGCTCGGAAGAGATGAGAAAACTGCTGCCCTGGATGGAATTCTGCCAAGAAGGGAGAACATTTGCTGAAGTGGAAGCTGTGGGAAGCTTACGAAGAAGGGAGCAGTGGGTACCAGGCTTTATAGTAAAGGGCAGATCTGAAAATCTTTAAAATAATTTTTTTCTGCCTTAGCTGCCAATGAGAATAATCTGAGACAATTAAAAAAAAAAAAAAAGAGGATTCATGGACCCCTTCTCCAGAAGTTCCAATTTAGCTAGTCTTGGGTGAGGCTCAGGTGAGTGTGTGTGTGTGTGTGTGGTCACCTGCACCCTCCGGTTTGCAAAAAGAAATTCATGAAGGATAAACCAGAAACTGCTGAAAATGTTCCATCAATGGGGAAAGTGGAAAAAGGGGAGAACGAATAGGTCTGGGAATGAGGGCACTAAGAAAACACTTAGAGTTTTGACTTTTAAAAACATGTAAATATTTTATATACGTTACAAATAAAATAGAATTTAAAGTGGGAAAAATGCACATACGAAGAGAAAAAGTAAACAGAAACTAGTGAGAACTGAATCCAAACTGCACACTTAGGGGTTACAGTCTAAGAACAAAAAGGAGTGAAAAGATATCACAACCCAATGTAACATATGACCCTTGATTATCTCATGGATAGAAAATTAAAAAAAAAAAAAATTTTAAGCATAAAGAAAATTTGTGGGATAAATAAAGTAATTGGAATATAAACTAAATATCGTTTATATTGCTTTATCATTGTTCAACTCTTGGCTACAATAATGGTATTATATGTAAAAGAATATCCTTGTTCTTAGTTATATACTGAAATATTTAGAATTGAAAATACTAAAAACTCCAGTATGTGTATATGTGTGTGTGTATGTGTGTTGAGAGGCACGGGAAGACGGAAAGATGGAGAATAAATGTAGCAAATGTTTAAAATTGAAGAGTCTAGGTGAAAGATGTTTAAGTGTTCCTTGTACTGTTTTTTCAGTTTTTCTATAAAATATTCAGAAGTGTTTGGAAAACTGATTTATGAAACTGGTAGAAGAAAGAAAATATGTAATCAAAGAGAAAATATTGATATATTTTACTACACTAAAATTTAAATCATCACACATAAAATTAAAAAAAAAAAAAAGAAAAGAAAAACAAAGGGCATACCAAAGACAACTTAAAGATATTTAAAGCCCTTACTAATCAATCTGAAAAGATAAACATCCGGAAAGAAAACTAGCCTATGGAAATGAATAGAAATTTAATTTGAAAATCAATATTATTTCTCATTTAATATAGAAAAATTCAATTTCACCAGTAATAAAAAACAAAGCAGCAGTTAATGCCATTATAATACCCACTATTAAAGAGATTCAGTGAAATTGTTATACCCATAAAATCTTTCTGGAAGAAAACATGGCAAATCCTTGTATAAGGTTTTAGTACTGCACCTTTTTTTCAGTTTACACATGAGCGTGGAAGTTCCATCTAAAGAATTAATTGCAAGGAATTACGAATACCTTAAGAGGCAAGCACAAAGAAATTCATGGTAGCATTGTTTATAATTATGACAAGTTAAGAATAGCCTAAGTGGCAAAAGTAAAGACTTGGTTAATGGAATTATGGTGCCTCCAGGAAAATATCATGTGGCCATTAAAATATATGTAGTGTAATTATATTTAATGTGTGAAAAATGTTGCAATATAAAAGAAGAATTAAAAAGGTTACAAATCAGTACAAGCTCCTTTCTATTTTAAAAAGAAAACCTGTGTATAATATATACATATGATGCATATAACATATGTGTATAAACAGATGGAAGAAAATTTGCTAATGTATTGTGTCGCTATCTTTGGTGAGATTGAGGTATTTTTTTCATATGGTACCATATTTTTTCTCAAAAAACAAATGCATATTATCTGTTTGAAAAATATGAGAAAAGTTTATAAAAGAGAAGTTTATAAAAAAAGATTGAGATGGCTACAAAGGCAGCTCTAAAAATAACTCAGATTTTAAAGATTTTATTCAATGAAATAAAGGAATATTTTCAAAAGTATCTCTAGGTACTTTTCAACACGTAATGACTCTTCAACTTTAAACACTTGCTACATTTATTCTCCATCTTTCTGTCTTGCTGTGCCTCTCAACACACATACATACACACATATACACATACTGAAATCTTTAGCATTTTCAATTCTAAATATTTCAGCATATGTCTAAGAACAAGGACATTCTTTTACTTAACATAAACTACAGATAAAAACCCTAAATTCATTAATCGAGTGAGACCAGACATAGATATGCATTAGAATGTCTTTGAAAATTGATACCTGATTTCCATATCATTCAGTGTTAAGGGCAGTGTCAGAGAATCAAGGTCATCACGAGCTTAGACTAATACAAAATAAGAACAGTGAGAGGGGTTATGTTCTTCTGTTCAGAGCAGGAAGGGAGAGGAGGAAGAAGAGACAGAGAAGGAGAAGAAAAGGAAGAAGAGAAAAGTGGAGAATAAGAACCCCTTATTGTAGTTTACTGTCAGAAAAGTGATCTTTAGATTTTTTTAAGGGCAGAAACTAACTTTGCCAAGAGAGAATCAATGCCCCAATACATGTTAAAACACACACACACGCATGCACACGCATGCACGCACGCACACAAGACTGTAAGAAAGCATACAGACTCTCTAATCATGTTTGTTACTTGTCCCAAGAAAATTATTTCTCAAGGAACTAAAAAGAAAAGGGAAAAAAACCTTCCAGAATTGTATACATAAGAAAAGATTGATAGTAATTAGAGACCTGTGGTGAATAGAAAAGTTGTTGAAAATTTACCTGAGTCAGGTAAATACACTCTTCAATAAAAAAAGGACTACTGTGACTCTTTAGCATGGAAATTTTCAAAGTATTTCTCAATTTGCCACTTTACGAAAGTCAGTTCACCAAAAGCTAGATGTGCAGAATGGTCAGCTTATGAAAATCTGCTGCAGCTGAATGACCATCAGAAGCCCAGGCAGACAGGGGCTGGGGAAGGGTGGGCTGAAAAGGAAGGAGCAGGAGTTTAGAGAGAGAGAGAGAGACGCAAGACAAGGGTAGAGATAGTACTGGCAGAGACAAGGGAGAGGAAACTGGCGGGACAGAAACAGTTTCACAAAAATGAAGACAGGAGATGCCTTGCAGGAAAAGCCCACCATTGATGAGTAGATGGGAATTCCAGGTGCACGAGAGCCTTGAGATGTTAAATCCAGCTGTTCTGCAAAGGAGCTGCCTTAAACATCTGCAAGGCAGCTAAACCCTTAAATTAAATCTTCAGAAAGGCTCTTTACAGTTCAACAAGCTAGTCTTGTAATGAACTTATTTTCTATTAATTTGGCCTGCTTCCTTTCAGGTCTTCAATGAAAGATCATTTAGTAAAATAAGAATGATCTCCAAATAAATCACAACTCTCATTTTAATGTCGTTACCAATATATTGTGAATTGTAAAACAGAATATTACAGGTAATATAAAATGTATAGTACCTTGAGATTATTCACAGTGAGTATTTATCGAGTGCTTGTTTTATAACAGATGCTCGGGAGGTGTGCTTTATTTACATTGAATTCTCACAGCCACACTGTGAAGTGCAGTTATGTTCTCCATCTTACAGATAAAAAACCCTAAATTCATTCATTGAGCAAGACCAGACATAGATAGGCATCAAAATGTCTTTGAAAATTGATACCTGATTTCCATATCATTTAGAAGTTTGTGTAGTGTGTTTTCTTTTGGGTTTCCTTTTTAATTGAGATATAATTGATGTAGAACATGATATTCGTTTCAGGTGTACACTATAATGATTCAATATTTGTATATATAGATCTTCCTTGACTTGTGATGGGGTTATGTCGTGAAAAACCCATTGCAAATTGAAAATATAAGTTGAAAATACATTTAATAATATACTTAACCTACCAAACACCACAGCTTACCCTAGCCTAACTTAAACATGCTTAGCACACCTACACTAGCCTACAGTTGGGCAAACTCATCTAACACAAAGCCTATTTTATAATAAAGTATTGAGCACCCCATGTAATTTATTGACTACTGTACTGAAAGTGAAACACTGAACGGTTGTCTGGGTACAGAACGGTTATAAGTACATTGGTTGTTTACTCTCATGATTAATCATGTGACTACCGGGGGCTGCAGCTCGCTCACTAGCCTGAGAAAAGATCAAAATTCCAAATTCATTGTGTGGTTGCTACTGCATGTGTATTGCTTTCTTTACCATCTTAAAGTCAAAAAATTTTAAGTCGAACCATTGGAAGCCAGAAGTCATCTGTATTTGAGAAATGATCTTCACAATAAGTATCCTTAAATGTCCGTCACCACTCATAGTTCGTAACACTGTATTGCATATTTGAAAGCTGTTAGAAGGTTGGTTTTACAGCATAAACTTTCATACTTTTTAATTCTGAGATATTGGACATTTATGAGAATGGCTTACGTTCTATCAGACACAATTGTGAAATGCTTTTGACATCACACTCTGTAACAGAGACATAAGCATTGTCTGTATGTTTGGAAGAATTATTTAAACTGTAGGAGAGAGTTCCACATCATTGAAGACAACAGAGAAAGAAGTACTGCGAGGCTTCTTCTCCCAGTTCTGTGTTTGTGCCCTACACCCCCCTTGCGGAGGGTAAACCATGGCAAGGAGCAATAAAGAGCTCCCTGGCTCAACTCTGTGATCTCCACCTCCAGCAGCCTTGCCGGGAATTCAGGTTGAGTTTTGGTCTCTGAAGGTGATAACGAGGCATCTTCTTCATCTCTCCATTTTGTTAACCAGCCTCAAACTTTTAGGACAAAAATTGTTTTTCTCTTATTAGCAAATCCATCTCTACTCTGGACTGGATTTCACCTCCTGAATCTTAACCCAGAGGCAGAGATCCACTAGCAGCCTCGAGACTTCACAGACGCAGATTCCAATTCTCACTGACTATATTTTAAACTGTTGTCTGCTCCACATCACTCAATACTGCTCTTTGCTCCTTGGTCTGACGTTCCAACACCACAAGAAGTGTTTTATTGTTGATCTTATTATTGCAAGTAAGCAACCTTATATAGATTCCCGATGACATGCTAGCTACTGAGATGGTTTTAAGAGACAATATAAAAATGATATGCTCCCAGCCCTGAACTGACTTTTAACCTACAGTAGCTTGTCCTAGACAGTCTCAAGCTCAGGATTATATTCTGCATATTTAGAGTATATTTACTCACTTTCCCTACTACACAGAACATTTGACTTTCTATGAATACAGTACATGACGTATCAGCTTTTAAAAAATAAGACTCTTAGCTTTTAGCTAAAAACAAGTATTGAACAATAATATTTTCCAGAAGTCATCTAATTTAAGAGGTCCCAAAGTAAAATGGAGGAATGTAAGGATTTGACCACACAGGGATACAACAGTTACAGGTAAATGTCAATTAGTTTGAAATGAATTTTCCTTCCTAAAATTTTACATATGGGGAAATACAGATAAATTATTTTTTCACTGGTGGTTTCAATGCATTAATAAAGAATTCAGACTTATCTTTACATATGATTAGAAAGAGCTCACCACACTCATTCTAGGAAGATTATTATGCCATTGTTTTGAGGGTCAGAATCCAATGCCTCACACCTTTTTTTAGAGTAGTTCAAAGCTACAGAAACAGAGGAACTTCCACTGTATTTCCAGAATCCTGGAACTCAGTTCATTGGCTAAGAACAGCGGTTCTTCTTTATAATGGGCTCTTATTTGTTCTCAGATATTCAAAAGTCTTCCCTGGTTCCCTCAGAGACCCATTTAATGTGGGGAATTATTCATAGGATTTTTGAGATCCTCAACCCATCATTTAGAAACCAGTAACAAAAGCAAGGTGAAATCCTGTCCTGAAGCAAAATCAGCCAAACAAACAATAAACAGAAACCAAAAGGTAATCAGATCCATAGCCTGTGTCACACTGTATTTTGCCAAAGGAGATTTTAATCATTTGTGAGACCCATTACATAAACTTCTCTTTCCCACATGCCATCATCTCAGATAATGGAGAGAATAACGTATTTAAATCTCTTGACTATTAAAACTTCATACCCTCCTATCTTCCTCTAGCAGTTCACTGTCTCTGGTGCATGGTGTAAGATGATTTAGCTTGGGCAGTTGCCAAATGTTTTATTTCTATTTGCTTAGTTTCTTTTTTCTTTGCTTTGCTTTCCTTTGCCTTCCTTTCCTTTCCTTTTTATCTTTTTGGTAGGAGGTCTACTCAAACTCTACTCTGTAACATAATTTGATGCTTTATTTGATTTATTTTAACTTACAAAAAATGTGGGGTGACTCTGTGAAATGAAACAAAGGTTCTTGGGGAGAAATATGAGTTGGTGTCAGACCCCCTGGGTATCAGTCTACTCCCAGTTCTGCAAATGACTTTCTTTAGTACATCTGGTTCAAGCTGACAATACATTTTTGGTGCCCTCTGTACATCTGGATCCTCTGTAGAAAAACATTTTATATTATTACTTGGCACTGCTGCAAAATCAAATTGATTATAAACTAGTAAACATGCTGATATGCAGGCTACATGATTAATTTTTAAGTGGTGTAGATTCTCTCATAAGACAGTCTGTCAGTCAATAGCAATAATTAGGTCTCTTCTTAACAATAAAAATATACAGTGAACCATTACTCTTGACTGTGGGGTGAGTAGGCAAAAGAGGAAGTATGTCTTTCAACAAACTGTTGTGACCTATTAGCTCAAATTACTAAATCATATATTAGCCATTCAGTATCCTTGTTAAATTAGGGGGAAAACCCCACATTTGGACAGTCTCTATACTACCTTTATTCATACATGATGTTTACAATCTTGACAGCTGACTTACAGGAAGTAAGGTTTGTTTGATTTGATCTTTTTTAAGTGTCAGATCCTCCTTCCTATTTCAGCCTCAGGTGTGTTTACTGCAACCTAACACTTTCCCATTTAGAGCCAGAAAAAAGTGAATACTGTCCTGCAGTGTGGACTAGGGGGAAAAGTGAGGTGAAGGGAATGAAAAAGTGCTCAAAGTATTACCACAAGAGAAATCTTGACAAGGAGAAAATCCTACTTCAGAACCTTTTAGCTTAAAACTCTTGGTGAGGAGCCAGTGGGCACCCTTGGAGAATCCTCCAAACTCCAGGGAATTCTGCTCTTCTTATCTGTTCAACGCAATGCTTCACAGTGGGTTGATTCTAGGAGACGTTTGTACAGCATTTGGAATAATTACAAGAAGAGTGATGGGTTTGGACAAAAGAATGCATCCTCCAAAATATTGAATAATGGATGCTCTGAGTAACTTCCCAGTTTAAGCTATCTTCCACCCAGTGTCAGAATGATTGCTTTCTTTGTGGTACGTAAACTGCACAAGAGCAACTATCCATTTACTTGCAGTGGCATTAAATCCTGTCTCCTGCACACCATAAAAGCTCCATTTTCCCAGCTTGCCAACTTTTATCCTATCCACTAACTATGCAATCAGAAATAGTAAAAAAATGTGAGGCCAACAAATCGCTGAACTATTCTATCAAACGATGTGTCAAGGTCTAGGTCTTTACCGCCTTTTAAGAAAAGTTACTACTTTTCTGGTGAGTGCTGATAATCTACAGTTCATACACTTGGCAGTTATACCACTCCCTCTGCCCTCTATTCACCACTGCCTTACAAGACACACTGATATTTATGAACACATAAAATCACACGTGATCTATGAACCTAACTAGATAAATTCCATTATAACATCAACTCAATGATCAGCCATGAATTTTTTTTCTGAAAAGTTGCCAGAATATAAGCATTCTCTGACAGACCTGCCCAGGGTAGGTAAGTAGTTGAAATTACCCAAATATATTCAAGTTTGACAGGGGAGTTATAGTGTATTAAAATAAAAATTAAACTGGGATCAGAATGTTGAAAATGTTTTCCTTTACAGGGAACTGGAAAAAGATCGAAAACTGTGAATTATTTACTTTTTGCTACCTTATCATTTCACCTTATATTTTTCTGATAGAGAAAAAAGGTATGATTTATACTTTAGTATATATGAACTTATATATATGCTTCTATACAGTCTTTTTTTACACAAATTATGCCTGCAATACTCAATATTCAAAATGGTAATACTATTAATAACAGCTACAGTATGACTCAAAATAGTTGGATTTCCACAGTCATTTTCCCTTTAGGAAAAAAAATTCTGATAAAACAATAATTGTAATAATAACGGTAGCTAACATTTACTGAAGGCTTATTTAGGTACCAGGCATAGTTCTAAGGGGCTCTAGGTATTAGCTAATTAATTATTGCAATGTTGCTATGAAGCAGGTACTACATTATCTCCATGTAATAGGTAAATACTCTATGATGCAGAAAAGATTTAAAAAATTGATAAAGTAATTCCTCAAATTGAGCTGTTCTATAAATACTTTATTGGCCATATTATTACCCCTTCCAAGATATTAGACTGTCTTAGTAAGTTAATGCTCAGGGCATTAAGTAATATAAATGATTTCAGCTTATGAGCATAGTATATTTCTGGAATATGTTTCAAATCAGACTATCCTAAGATTAAACCCTGAATATGCATCGTCTGATGTATTTGTCTTGTGACTTGGCCCTTAAGTTGTTCAACAATTGAATATACATTTGATAAAAAGTCCACTACAGGTTTTTATTATAATAAATGAAGCAGAGAAAATCAAGTTCTGAAAAAGTGACCTGAAAAATGTTTCTCCAAATGATCAAACATATTTAGGAAGGTAGAAAAAAAATCCCCCTATATAACAGGTAAAATATCTGTGACTGGAAGATTATTAAGTTACAAGCAAATATAGGAAGCTCTAGAGCTGGCTGCCCTGGCCCACATGGTGGTCACTGCCTACGGGTGGCTCCAAGGGATCTGAGATGTGGCCAGACCAAATAGCTGTGTGTAGTTAAGTGTAAAGGCCACAACTGATTTCCCAGACTTAGTATAAAAAAAGTCAAAATCAATAATAATCATTTATCTTGATTATTTGTTGAAATAATATTTTTGATCTATTATATATAATAGATCAAACAATATAAAATTATGACTATTACAATTTACTTCTTTTAACATGATCATCAAAAAATTCTAAATTACGTATACGGGCTTTCATGCTCTAAAATATGGGGATGGTGCAAATTCTCACTCTTGTTTTTCTATACTATCATATGTTCATCTCTACAGATAGAGTGCTATAAAAATTCGTATGTAAAAGTCCCGATAGGAAACCTTTAGAAGAGCGTAATATACTGCTGTATCGGGAACATAAAAAATGGAAATTTGAAGCCTAAAATATAGACAAACATTTGTTTCTTCAAAGGTTAAAATATGGAAAACTTTTTGTAAAAAGTAAATAAATGTTCATTCAACGGAAAAAAAAGAAAGGAAGAATGATACATGTTAATAGAACACAGAAAAAAGTCATTATATGAGAAAATACCAAGTGCCAAAGAGGAGCCAGTTGCTTAATGGACTTGTCATGGCACCAAAAAAAAAAAAAAAACCCGAAAATTGTAACAACATATAGGAAGGCAGTGCCTAATGGTGATGAGGGGCGTGGTTTCTGCCTTTAGCCTTCACTGATTCTAGATTTGCACAGAAGCCTTGTGTCCTTGGACTAGTTACTTAGTGTCTTGGTTCTACTCAGAGTAGAGTCTGAGGCCACGGGTTACTTTGCCTAGTTGTCAGATCTGAGGGAAAAGGCATGCAGGACAGTGGGAGGAAAAGGGAATGGAAAAAAGCCAGTTCAAAAATGTCTTCTTAAATTGAATGCTGACTTTAGGATCTTATGAGGAATCTTACAAAATGCGCCTCAGAACTACCTGCAACAGGGAAAAAGTTGGGATCAGGGGCATACTTCCCATTGTCTCCTGGCCTGTGGGTCAGGAATAGATGCACCGGCACTAATACCACCAGACTTCATTGGTCCACGCCCTGGTTACGTGGGTCTGGGTAGTGCTTGCACAGAGCAGAGCTGGGTTTGCCCCATACAGTGGAGCAGGAGAAGCCTGGAGGCAAGATGTGAGACGTACACTTGGAATTGGTTTCTGCCACAGTGGCTAGAAGAGGAACTGATACAAAAGGATTTTGGAATGATGCAAGCAAGGTGTGAAAATATTAAATACCTGTAAGTCCTAGTTTCCTCACACTGAAATGGGGATGAGAATAGGGCCTTCCACGCACCATTGTTATGAAATCAAGATAGTGATTGTAAAGTACTTGTCACACTGCCTGGTATAATGCCCTTGCCCAGTACATCTTAGCTCTTTGATTATTCAGAATCAGCTACATTATGCTGTGTAACAAATAGTCACAAATTTGAATGGCTTAAAAAAAAGAAATTATATATATTTTGTCCATTGTGGGTTGGCAGAAGGGACCTGATGGCTGTAGTCACCCAGGAATTGAGGTTGATGAAGGATAAGATTGATCTTATCATGAGTATAAGATTGATAAAGGAAAGGAAAGATGAAGAAATAGAAAACAAATTTCAGAACAGAAAGTGAACTTCAATAATTTTATCTATGCAAGAAGCAGCTCGGAGAAAGAAATGATACCTGCTTTCCTATTATCTTCTATGTTTGTGTCCAAAGGATCCTGAATTTCAGTCTTGTCAAGGACATTAAAGACTGTGTATCCATATTATATTGAATAGAATTGTATTAAAACCAAGATCTACCATCAGGAAGAACAGGAATAAATTATATATTCCACAGACAATTTGGGGTGGTTTATGAACACTCCAGAGGTCAAACCAATGAAAGGTCAGAAAAAAGGGAAGGGGTTACATGGGAAAGAACAGAAGTACAGAGTTAGAAGGAGTACACAGCTGGGTCCTTTTTCTGTTATTCAAAAAAGATGTCAGCAAGCCCCTGGCTTCTGCTGGCATCTTGTTTTCCAGAGCCCCCTCCTGCTGCGCTAATGAGGTGAAAAGTGACCTGCCTGCTCATTTTCTGGCTCCTTAGTACTGGTGTGACATGCTGAAAAGCTGACTGCGTGCGCTGTGTTAGAGATTAGATCATGCGATACCTAACAGATGCTCTTAGAGTCTTTGAAATAGCAACTCTGAAGTTTCAAAACTGCGTGGGTTTTTCATCTAAAACACTGGAGGAGTAACACTGCTCCTGTTAATTCCACATACTTCTACATATGGTTCCTTCATTACAATGTGTCACAGGCTAGCTGCCTACAAATTACTCCATTTGCCATTCCAATCGATAATTATGAGCTACGAAGAGCCCTCGAGGGCCCAATTTCATCTGATGATATATCTTGCACTCTGATCCTTCTATAAGAAAGTATCTTTCTTTTGATGGCATTAATGTCACCTTTTAAGTGTAGGCTTGCAAATTCAGGCCTCAAGAAGCTTTTTCTTTCTTTTTGTCACCAGATGAAGGAAGTCCCTGTGGTTACGGCATTGAGGTCAGCACAGACAGAACAGATGTGTGTTTCTGAGTCTGCTTTTGCAAGTGGGGGGCTGGGGAAGAGGGAGAGGAGTTTATTTGGAAGTGAGAACAGCATACTATTTTGATGAATTGCACTTAAAAATAATACAGTGCAATAGGTAAGGTTAACACAAAACAAGTGCAAAGTTTTCCTAATCAAACAGTAATAGGGCAACAGGAAGATGCCCTTAACAAGCTGTCTGTCCTTGGTCACTAGTGAAAGAGGTAACAGGTTTCTGCATCACAATGGCAATGTCTTAACTAGGACCGCTGGTGTAAAGACTGGATCACTGTCTTCTAAAAAAAAAAGAAAAGATTATTTTTTATTGTAAAAGGAGTAGTAACAAGGAGAGTACCACTAAGATCCCTTCAGATAAGAGAACTTCATAAATAGGCCTGAACAGAGTAGAGGCCAGAAAAGTAATGTACCACTAACTAGTGAGAGATCAGAGCAGCATTCTAGCCTTTAAATAGAAGAAAATTCCTAAAGAGATAGCATACATTTAAATTCAGAGAGCAAGAGATCTGGTCTCTGAGTGTAGAAAGATGAAAAACCGTCAAATTTCTTAAATGAGAATTTTTCCCCCTTCCTTTCTGTTTTTGTTTGTTTGTTCGTTTGTTTTTGCTGTATTACAAGTATTCAGGTTGGAAGTTCTTCTCGTCATCTAGGGAAGAGTTATGAAATTTCTAAAGGAATAAGATTATTTGGTTGTTTAGAGCCTGGATCTAATGAGCCATCAAGTATTTCATGAAAGAAGAGAGTGTAGAGCATTTTACAGAGGAGGTAAAAGTGTTAGAGCAGGCAGATAGCTTGATATGAGCAGAGAAAGGGGGACTCAGGCCAAATGGCAGGAACTGGGAGAAGAAGGAGAGGGGCATGGGCCAAATGCAGGAATCTATACATCATGGAAACACCAGGGGTCCCTAAGCAGAGGAAGAAAAGGAGGAAGGTCTGGGCTAAGAAATCACACATTTTGGAGTGACAACTGTCCTGGAGGCTGACAAAAAAAAGGTGGGAAAAGATAGCAATCTCCAGTGTCTGAATGTAACCTCTTACTCATTATGCCTTCATTACAATAAAATTAGCCTTGCAGATTAGAAGTACCCATCATGCACCAACACCATGACACTTCTGATCCAGACTAAATAAGGGCAAAAATCCCTCCTCCCTTTCAGAAGGTGGAGGTGGGATGAAAATCAGGGAACACGACCCCAAACCCTTCCTTCCCCAATGAATATTCCACCCATTCATTTTACACCATTTGTAACCAACTTACCAAAGAAATTCAACACAGCTGTTCACCTGAGCCTGCCTGCTCTCCCCTTGAGAGTGTACTATCACTTAATAAACCCTTACTTTACCTTCTTTACCTCTGTGTCTCATCTCTGAATTCTTTCTTCGACAAGATAAGAACCTAATCATCGGCCACAAAAGGAAGGGTATATATGGGGTTAGAAAACTTAAGCGCTCAGAAAGGAGGTCATTCCCCTTGACCATAAAGATATAGCAAGAATGTGAAGAAAGAAGAAAGAAGACAAGATGAGAGTAGAGTAGAGGGGAACAAAGGAAATAGATTATCTGCAACTTATCAATGTATTCTTCCTAAACACCATAAATTTTTTAAAAAGAAAAGAGAAAGAAGGTGGTTATATTGGAAAACCATAGTTCTTGCTACTGCAAGGTCTTCAAAATAAAATTCAGTGTTAACACAAAAACTTATTATACTGTGGGTCCATAACATGGAGCAATTATTTCAGGGTTCTTGGTCCTGAGAAGTGCCCTCCTTCCCAACTCTTTAATCACTCACTGGTCTCAGGTGCTTTTATCCCTTTAAACAACTTTTTTCATTATAACAATCTTCTCTTTGATGCCTCGGGCTTCCATGGAGAAGACACAATGAAGGGAAGTGCACTAGAAAATGTTCTGAGCTAGGCATCAACCCGTGTGTGTGGATCAAAAGGAGAGGAGAGGAACTGGGAAAGGTGTCCTACTTCCCGAAACCAGTACTCATGGAGGGAAAAAAAGGCTCACTGTGCCTCAAGTCACACAACCAAGCTTTGCATTAAAGTAGCAGTGGATGGACCTATTGCTGAGGTTCATTGCTGACGTGCTTTGGAACTCGCAGGTGGCTGAGCCCATCCCCACAGGCTAGCTGATCTCTTGAGTCCCACCCACTGCCTGGACCATAGCAGACTAGCTTTACCTGATCAACAGCCAGATTCTTTCAGTTTGTCATTTTGCAAAGGGAATGGCTGGAGCGCCTGGTTCCCAGCTAACTTAGCCCATTTAGATACACTCTTTGCAGCACTTTCTTAGAACGCCCAAGAAAAAAATTTTTAAATTTTCTGTACATCTATTTTAGGAATGAGGAGGGAACTAATATGTCTTGAGGTCCCTTGAGCTGGTAATATGGATAATAAAACTTTTATCTATAAACGTATGAAAAACTAGTATTGATATGAAAATAACAATTAATTCACTCACTACATGTGACTGTTAAGGGCACCTGAGATGAGCCCTTGGATGTCACATGGAGGACAGGTGGACAGGTGTTTGCTGGGGAATAAGCATGCAAAGATGGCTCCTCTTAGGGAAGGATCTGTTTGTTACTGACAGGATGCAATCATTAGGTAGCTAAGCAGTTTTAGCCAAGAATACCAAGGTAACCTGATGAAGGTAAGTGTAAATAGGTCATAATTTAGTTAATGGATTTCAGGGATTTTCTTAGGCAGTAGGAGTATGTGAACATTTTCACAACTTTTTTGAATTAAAGTATAGGTTATTATATTTTTTCCAAGTCTGAAATTGGGCAAACTACAAAAAGAATGGTCAAACCAACATTAAGGACATGGTTGAAAAGACAAATAAAATTTTAAAGCAAACAATATTCACAGAGTCTAAGATGGCCTCTATAAAAAAGTACAAAAACTAGCAGAAATACCTAAGAATATATCACCATCTAGCCAACTAAATCTGAATTTCCATCCAGAATAATATTTCAGAAATACTCAGAAATATTCTACAGTCTAAGGAAATGATATTTCTACAATAGGATTATATACAGACAATGCATGCGCGCGCGCACACACACACACACAGCTAAAATCTCATCTTAGGTTCATTGTCTGAGACTTTCCAATATAATCTTCCTAGTCACCATAAACCTTAAAAAGGGGGGTGGGGCTATTAGAAAATCAAAGTTCTTGTTATTGAAATTATTGAACTTACTTGTACAAAATCAAGATGGAATTGGATCTTGTCCCAGAAACTGACCAAACTGTGGTTCCATAAGAAGGAAACAATAATTTCAAAGCTCTTGATTCTGAGATGTGGTCAACTTCCGATCTCTTAGATCACTCACTTGTCTCAGGTACTTTGCCCCCCCCCCACACACACACACAGAAACAAACACTTGGTAATGTGATAAACGGCTTTTTCCATTATAACAGAGTCTTCACTTTGATGTTATAGGGTTCAGGACATGCTACCACAAAATAAGGCATCTAGGCATATTGAATATCTTAAGCTAAAGGAATTAGAGAAAATGACAGAAGCAGGAAGTCACTCAGACTTCCCCTATCCCCACCCTTCTTCCCTGAAACAGGCCATAAAACTCAAGGAAGAGGTACCCTCCCTATACTCAGAGGAAAGGAACGTCCTTATCTCTGAAGACAAAGTGATGCTGAGAAGACTCCTAACAAACAGGCCTTGTTGAGTTTCCCCTACTTTACCATAATTACCTCATACTTCTTAATCTACCATATTTCTCCATAACTGTGTACTCTCCATCAAACCTCACATAAAACCCTGAGGTCTAGCTGTTTCTCTTCATTTCCCTATGACGGCTCCGTGTCACTTAAAACTTAGATTAAATAAATCAGTGTGCTTTTTCCCTGTTAATCTTTGTCAGTTTAATTTTCAGAACCAGGCAGGGACCTTAAGAGGGTTGAGGGAAGATTCTTCCTTTCCTATAGATTTTATCTTCCAAAGAGAATATGATAAAGGGAAATATACAGGAAAATGTTGTTCTCTAAGCATCAGTTAGTCTGTGCAAAGCAAAAGGATTAGACAAAGTAAAGGCCAATATTTCTTATAGATTTAATATTCTGACTCATTTTCTTAACTTTGTATTTAACAGTTTAGTAAACACATCTCTCTAAAATGGGAATTCTCATCCTTTGGGGAAAGTTTTTTGCCTAAAGGTCATGTTCTTCAGTTTACAATATCACAACAGGTGTATGATCTTTTTTATGTGTTGTTGATTCTATTCGCTAATATTTTGTTGAGGATTTTTGCATCTATGTTCATTAATGATATTGGTTGACTATACACCATGATCAAGTTAGGTTCATCCCAGGGACACGAGGATGACACAACATATGCAAATCAATCAACATGATAGACCACATCAACAAGAGAAAGGACAAAAATCACATGATTGTCTCAACAGGTGCAAAAAAGCTGTTGATAAAATTCAACACCCATTTATGATAAAAACTCCAACCAAAGTGGGTATGGAGGGAATATATCTCAACATAATAAAAGCTATTTATGACAAACCTACAGCCAGCATAATACTCAATGGTGAAAAGTTGAAAGCCTTCCCACTAAAATCTGGAACAAGACAAGGATGCCTACTCTTATCACTTCTATTCAATATAGTATTGGAATTCTTAGCTATAACAATTAGATAAGAAAAAGAAATAAAAAGGATCCAAATTGGAAGAGAAGAGGTAACTCTCATTATTTGTGGATGACCTGATACTATATATAGAAAACCCTAAAGGCTCCAACCAAAACTACTGGAGCTGATAAAAGAATTCAGTAAGTTAGCAGGATACAAGATTAACACACAGAAATCAGTTGTATTTCTTTATGCTAACAATGAAATATCAGAAAAGGAGAGTAAAGAAACAATTTCTTTTAAAATTGCATCCAAAACAATAAAATACTTAGGAATAAATCTGACCAAGGAAGTAAAAGACTTATATGTGGAGAACTACAAAACATTGACTAAGGAAATTAAAGATGACTTAAATAAATGGAAAGATATCCCATGTTCTTGGATTGAAAGAATTAATATTGTTAAAATGGCCAGACAACCCAAAGCAATCTAAAGATTTAATGCAATCCCTATCAAATTACCCAGGACATTTTTCACAGAACTAGAACAAATAATCCTAAAATTTATATGGAATCACAAAAGACCCAGAATTGTCAAAGCATTACTGAAGAAAAAGAATGAAGCTGGAGGATTAACCCTCCCAGATTTCAGACAATACTACAGAGCTACAGTAAACAAAACAGCA
This sequence comes from Camelus bactrianus, assembly GCF_048773025.1. NCBI lineage: Eukaryota > Metazoa > Chordata > Mammalia > Artiodactyla > Camelidae > Camelus > Camelus bactrianus. Next base: position 44,337,291 of record NC_133539.1, read on the forward strand.
TGATATTGGTACAAAAACAGACATATGGATCAATGGAACAGAATAGAGAGCCCAGAAATAAAATCACATATTTTTGGTCAATTAATCTTTGACAAAGCAGACAAGAACATACAATGGAGTAAAGACAGTCTCTTCAGCAAATGGTGTTGGGATAACTGGACAGCTGCTTGTAAATCAATGAAGTTAGAATACACCCTCACATCATACACAAAAATAAACTCAAAATGGCTTAAAGACTTAAACATAAGACAAGACACTATAAACCTATTAGAGGAAAACATAGGCAAAACATTATCTAACATAAATCTTAGCAATGTTCTCCTAGAGCAGTCTACCCAGGCAATAGAAATAAAAGCAAAGATAAACAAATGGTACCTCACTAAACTTATAAGCTTTTGCACAGCAGAGGAAACCATAAGCAAAACAAAAAGACAACCTATGGAATGGGAGAAAATATTTGCAAAAGACTAAACTGACAAAGGCTTAATTTCCAGAATATATAAACAGCTCATACAACTTAATAAGAAAAAAAACAAGCAACCCAATCCAAAAATGGGCAGAAGACCTAAACAAACAATTCTACGATGAAGACATATAAATGTTCAGTAGGCACATGATAAATGCTCTATATCACTAATTATCTGAGAAATGAAAATCAAAACTACAATGAGGTATCACCTCACACCAGTCCAAATGTCCATCATTCAAAAGTCCACAAACGATAAATGCTGAAGAAGGTGCAGAGAAAAGGGAGCCCTCCTACACTGTTGATGGGAATATAGTTTGGTGCAGCCATTATGGAAAACAGTATGGAGATTCCTCAAAAGACTAAAAATAGGCTTACCATATGATCCAGGAATCCTACTCCTGGGCATATATCCAGAGGAAGCTCTAATTTGAAAAGATACATGCATCCCAGTATTCATAGCAGTACTTTGCAATAGCCAAGACATGGAAACAACCTAAACATCCATTGACAGATAACTTGATAAAGAAGCTGTGGTATATTTATACAATGGAATGTTACTTAGCCATAAAAAAAGAATAAAATAATGCCATTTGCAGCCACATGGATGGACCTGGAGATGATCATTCTAAGTGAAGTAAGCCAGAAAGAGAAAGAAAAATACTGTATGACATCACCTATATGTGGAATCCAAAAAAAAAAAAAAAAAAGGACAAACGAACTTATTTACAGAGGGTGAGTGGCTAACTAACAATAGGTTTGGCTGAAGTCATTCAACCAGACCTGATACTCTGGAAATTTTTTATCCATTGATACCTAAGTTGAACTCACAAAGTGTGTTTCCTCAAAACATGAATTTGCTTATGTAAATGAATATTCTATATGCAAAATGCAGGCAGATATTTCCATTTAGGCATGAAATTACCTTTTTTATGGGCATAGGAATATTTTGTGAGCACAGACATGGGATCTAAAGTTTGAACATCTGAAAGTAGTAAAAAGTTCACCAACTAACAAACTGATAGAAAAAAATGTGCAACAACTTTCTGCTCATATTCTGAGATAGTTTCAGATTGGTCTTGATTTTGGTTTTAAATTATAAAATCAAGGTCTAAATCTCTCTTGAATTTCCTGAATCCCCCATCTAAATAGACTCCTGTGTACACCAGGTCTGATGCTAGGGCAGAACAGGCTTTCCAATCTAGTCTCTTTTTCATTCTTTTATGTAATGACACATAATTATTTTATTCCTTCCTTTGGTTTATCTGCAAATCACATGCGGTATGTTTTGAGGGGAATTTAAACCATAATGGAACATATTATTAGGTTTTTCCTTCTTCTCAGCCCTAGTCAATTTGATTTTGGCAACTGAACTAATCTTTTCCAATGGTTTTTATTATCTCTTTTGTTAGCGGCTGCTCCATCAATAACTTCCGGTGTACCAGTCTATTGCTGGTACATTATGATCTTCCTTATTCAGGGCATTTCTTTTTAGAATAATATCCTTTATCCTAATAAACATATTGTGCTTCTCAAATGTCTCAAATGTTGGAAAGAATGTTTTGCTGAAAAGGAACAAGTTCTACTTTCGGTTGCATCTTATTATAACTATACATTCATTGTCTACACATTGCCTAACATATATTAGACACTCAATAAATATCTAGTATTTTACAGGTTACATTGCCTTTGTGAAAATTACATTAAAAATATATACTGCAAAATTTGGACAAAGAAGCCATAGATCTTACTGTTGTTGAAGCCATGCTCCATATCTAAGCTAGATCATTATTTATTCATTTTACTCTGTCTTAGCTAAAGCTAAAACTAAAATACCCACATGAAAGTTATACTGAAATCTGCTATCAAAGAAACAATCAAAAGTAGAAGAGAGCAAGTATAAAAAATATCAGATACGGAAGTGGAAAAAAAACCATATTTTATTTTATTTTTAATTTCCACTGCCAAGAATTTCCAGACCACATAGCTGCTTATGAGGACGGGCAATAAATCTGCATATAAAATATGTGGATATAATACCTTGAACAAGAAAGCCTGTAATCTTAAAAGTTGCTGAAAATGTGTCCTACATCATAGTTATGGTGGACAGTTTAGTGATTGCCAGAGGCAGTGGGGTGGGGTTGGGCAAAACTGAGTGTAGGGGGTCAAAATGCATAAACTCCCAGTGATAAGATAAATAAGTCATGGGGATGTAGTGTACAACATGATGACAATAGTTAATACTACTGTACTGTATATTTGAAAGCTGCTAAGAGAGTTGATCTTAAAAGTTCTTATGATAATGAAAAAAAATTCTAACTGTATGGTAATGGATGTTAACTAGATTTATTGTGGTGATGATTTCATAATATACACAAATATCAAAACATTACATTGTACACCTGAAACTAATCTAATGTTATGTGTCAATTATACCTAAATTTTAAAAAAAGTTTCCTATAAACTTTGTCACATCAAAAGCATATTTTACTTGAAGCAAATTTCTGTTAGAATCACAAAGAAATATCATTCTTTCTCAATTTAAAATAATTATGGAAAATCTTTTAATAAATATATATTTGATAATGCATCACCCCTGAATTTACATATAATTATTATTCTTTTAATTGAGCTATTAGTATACATGATTCTGTGATAATATTACTGATCTTTTTATACAGTAATAAATGACTAATGCTCAAATGCAAAAGACTGGTAATTTACCCCAGCAAGTTACCCATTATATATACATTTCAAGACATCACAATTTAACTCAAAGAAATACATTTTGATAAGCTTTTAGTTGTGTTCTCCTAATTAGAGGGCCCCTAACTCAGTACAAGTTAACCCTCCCATTCTGAATGCTGGTAGATATATCATAGGATTTGCCACCAGCAGATGACACTGCAAACCTTCTTCATTAACATGCAGCCATGTGGAGGAAACAAAAAAAAGCCTGTGAATGAAGTGGAGGGGCTCCTATTTCTGCATACTGATGGCCCAGGAGGACACTGTGAGCCCCAGCTAGCCTGGGAGCAGATCAGACAAGCATGACCTTCTGAGGCTTGTCCTTTATCACTGGACAACATGATAATTCTCATTTCTTTTTTATGGCTGAGTTGTATTCCATTACATATATATATATATGTATATGCTGCATCTTTATTATCTATTCAACTGTTGAAGTGCACTTAGGATGCTTCCATAGCTTGGCAATTATAAATAATGTTGCTGTTAATAGCAGGGTGTATGTATCTTTTTTGAATTAATTCTTATTTTGTGGTTGGCTTTATTCCTTTGATAACTATGTAAGTTTAAAAAGCTAAAGCTCTAAACATTCTTGGAAACAATGAACAGTACGTATATGTAAATTAAAAAATACATGTGCAGTAAAAAAAATGATCTATCAAACCATGAAAGACATGGAAGAAACTTTAAAGACATATTACTAAATGAAAGAAGCCAGTGTAAAAAGGCTATAAACTGTATGATTCCAACCAAATGACATTCTGGAAAAGGCACAGCTACAGAAACAATACAAAGATCATGGTTTCCAGGGGTTTGGGAGAGGGAGGGAGAGAGGGGGGAATGAATAGATGGAGCACAAGGGACTTTTAGGGCAATGAAATTATTCTGTATGATACTATAGTGGCTACATGTCATTATGGATTTGTCAAAGCCCACAGAATTTACAACATCAAGAGTGAACCCTAATGTAAACTATGGACTTCAGTTGATAATAATGTGTCCATGTTGATTCCTCGATTGTACCAAATATGCCTCACTGATGATGGATGTTGAGGGTAGGGTAGTATATATGTGTGGATGGGGAGAGAAAAAAAAATTTTTCCACTGGAAAAATTGACACAATTTTCCCTAACTTGTGATTCATCTAATGCTTCACAATTATTTTGCCCACCTGAAAGAATAATTACAATAAGGTTGACTTTTGTCCAAAAACTTTGTGTGAGGAAAAAAAAGGTAACAGAAAGATGGGGGAAGTGGGCTTTAGCTGTGATGGGTTGGAGGTTTTGTAAGGAAGCATGACAAATGTTTAGTTGTACGTGTATTAAAATGCAAACAACTTTCCTGCTTTTTCCTTACTTTTAAAATTTCTACATGCATTTCTCTGTAAACTTAGGTCAACAAACTTGTGAAATCTTAGCCCTTTTCTTCCATTGCTGACTAACTAAGCATTCTGTTTAATAAAAGGCAAAGTCAGCGAGAAGCGTTTAGATGAGATTGCTGTTAGAAACTTAAGATCCTCATTAGACAGAAAAATGGAAAACATTAGGAGGAAAGGTGAGGGCTTTATTTTTTTTTTACAATAAGAAAACAATTTTCTGCAGGTAATATTTTTTAAAGGCTTTACAAAACAACCAGAGCTGCAGTCTATAAGCATATTTCCTTAACTTTAACCCAGATGATAGTGGTGACATTCTCCTTGCTCTGCTCAAGTTGCAGGAAACCTCAGAATAGTTCAGCATGAAACACAGGGGACTGCCAAATTTCAGATCTGCAGCCCCAACAACACGCAAACTTATTTAAATATTTTACACACAAGTAGCATGGGTACCACTGCTTTTCATAGCCATTTTTAAAGCTTTATACAGGATTGATTATCTTGGATGAAGTTCTGCTCTTACACAGTTGAACATTTCTGCTTCTTAAGAGAAGTCATATTCAGAGAAGTGTTACTTTATACTTTGGAATTAAACTTGAGAAGGAATAGGGTTTATGCTTGACTAACACAATTCACCGCATCCTCTGGCATCTGAGCCCACTACAGAGTAAGAAAGAGAGACAGTAAAGCAACTTTTTGCTCTACTTTTGATTCAGCTCCTAGTTATCCCCACATGAGTAATCCAGAATGCCTCTTTTCTCACCTTTAATCCGTCTCACTGCTCATTAGAATGGTAATAATTGAAAGACAAACATCATTTTCTTCAACAAATGTTCTCTGAGTGCTCTGTGAGTAAATGCCATTATCCGAAAGCATTGTTGTAGGGAATCTATGTTCTGTGAAAATTAAATTGCTTCTGCTGGAAAAAGAGCAGAGTGGTTGGGAATAAAGTGAAGGCAGTAGTAACAGGAGACAATCGACCACTATTGAGTTTTCTTGTTTTTGTTTTTGCTTTTTTAAATTGAAGTATAGTCAGTTTACAGTGTTGTGTCAATTTCTGGTGTACAGCATAATGTTTCAGTCATACATATACATATATGTATTTATTTTCATATTCTTTTTAACTATAGGCAATTACAAGATATTGAATATAGTTCCCTGTGCTATACAGTATGAACTTGTCATTTATTTGTTTTATATATATACTAGTTAGTGTCTGCAAATCCTAAATTCCCAATGTATTCCTCCCTATCCTCTCTGCCTCCTGTAACTGTAAGCTTGTTTTCTATATCTGTGAGTCTGATTCTGCTTTGAACATAAGTTCATTTATGTCTTTTCTTGATTCCACATATGAGTGATATATGATACTTTTCTTTCTCTTTCTGGCTTACTACACTTCTATTGCTAACTGTGCTTTTGATCCTTTTCCTAAAGCCATTCCTTCTTCTCTTCCCCCCACTTCCCTTCCCTTCCTCTACCTCTTACTTCTTCTCTTCTATCACCGACTACCAGTTCGGAAAAGAATCAATTTCCTATGCATTAGAAAACTCTGGCTCAGTTGAGTACCATGGGATCCTTCCATTCAGGTGAAATTTTCTCTTACCAGTTACACTTTAAATTTTGGTTAGAGAACTAAAACATTTTTAAAAATCACAAATCTAAAATTTCTGTTCATGGGCACTTAGGTTGTCTCCATGTCTTGGCAGTTGTAAATAATGTTGCTATGAACATTGGGGTTCATGTATCTTTTCAAATTAGTTTTTGTGGGGTTTTTTTTGGATATATACCCAAGAGTGGAATTGCTAGGTCATGTGGTAGTTCTGTTTTTAGTTTTTTGAGAAACCTCCTACTGCTTTTCATAATGGCTGCACCAATTTACATTCCCACCAACAGTGTGCAAGGGTTTTCTTTTCTCCACATTCCTGCCAAAATTTGTTATTTGTGTTCTTTTTGATGACAGCCATTCTGATAGGTGTGAGGAAATATCTCACTGTGGTTTTGATTTGCATTTCTTTGATGATTAACAAAGTTGAGCATCACAGTGAGCATCTTTATATGTGCCTGTTGGCCATCTGCATTTTCTCTTTGGAAAAATGTCTATTCAGCTCTTCTGTCCATTGTTTTATTGGGTTGTTTTATTGATGTTGACGTGTGTGAGCTGTTTATATATGTTGGATAGCAATCCCTTATCAGTCATATAATTTGCAAATATTTTCTCCCATTCAGTAGGTTGTCTTTTCTTTTTGTTGATGGTTTCTTTTAGTGTCCATCAACAGATGAATGGATAAAGAAGATGTGATACACACACACACACACACACAAAATGGAATACTTTACTTCTCAGCCATAAAAAGGAACAAAATTTTGCCATTTGCAGCAACATGGGTGGACTTGGAGGGCAGTATGCTAAGTGAAATAAGTCAGACAGAAAAAGACAGATACTGTATGGCATCACTTATATACAGAATCTAAAAAATACAACTGGTGACCATAACAAAAAAGAAGCAGACTCACAGATACAGAGAATAAACTAGTGGTTACCAGTTGGGAGAAGGGGGTTTGGGAGGTACAAACTATTGGGTGTAAGATAGGCTCAAGGATGTATTATACAATACAAGGAAAATAGCCAATATTTTGAAATAACTATAAGTGGAAAGTAACTTTTCAAAATTGTATAAAAATAAAATTTAAAAATAGTAAAAAATTCAAACCCAAAAAATAATAAAATAAAATAAAATTTCTGAAGTATATGGGTTGCTTAAATTTCATAATTCCATTTTCCCCCAGTTCTCTTCATTGAACAACACTGATTCTTCCAATGCAGAGCTATTCTCATTAGCTTCCTCCTATGTTCTGTTAGTCAAGGGGGTCACACACATGCCTGCCCATAATACTGTTTCTAGATGTCTCTCATAATTCTTTATCATACAACTCCCTTTAGAAGTCATACCAATTATTTCTAATACTCTCTTATACTTTTCTCTACCTACCAATTTTTAAGCTCATTCCTACTTAATTCAACCATTTAACACTTGTTTTCTGCATTTTTCTTTCTCCTATTCTGTAATATCAATTTCAGGAGCTTCAATATGCCAGCAAATTTTACAATTTCTTAATATGCTTTGTGCCAATTAATTCCAGCTCCACTCTTTCCATTTTGAGTCATAGTATGTCTTTTATCCTGTGTATTGGTCTAGGGTTTTTCAGTCAACTTAATAAATTCAACTCAAATTTTATTTAAAGAAAATATTGGCTCATGGATTTTTGAAGTTGTTATAGTGGAATCCTTGATCAGCCAAAGACATCAGGAATCTATTGTTTGCTTTGTTTTTCCCAATTTCTTGATTATGTTTAGCTCTGTGCTATTTTTAGGCACACACTCTCTGTATGATGACAGAGATGATCTCTTTTGATTTGAGTTTTATGGGTCCTTTTTAGTAGATACCCAAATAGAGATCTATCACATGTCAATTATGTCTTCCAGTATTCATATCAACCAGTGGGACTATTGTTCTTGTTTGAATCACCAAGAAGAGAAATAATTTATGGTTAGCTGGCCTGAAATAATTTCTCTGAAAAGGAGGGCCAAGTATGTTGATAAGTATATTCGTTTCATAGTTACTACCTCAAATACCACTCTCTTAAGAGTTTAAAATAATATAAAATTATTCTCCTAAGTTCTGGAGAACAGAAGCCTGAAATCGTACTACTGGACTCAAATCAACATGTTAAAGAGTCCAGCATTTCTCTTAGAGGCTATAAAGGAGAATCTATTTCCGTCCCTTTTCCAATGCCTGCTTGCTTTCTTTGGCTCCTGGCCCCTTCTTTTACTTCGAAGCCAAAATCATAGCATCCATCATCTCCTTCTCTGGCTGCCTCTATTGCCTCCCTCTTATAAAGAGTCTTATGACTTCACTGGGTCAACCCCTTTAGTCCAAGATAATCTCCCCATCTCAAGATCATTAACTTAATCACACGTGCAATGGATATCTTTTTTATTATGTAATGCAACATATTTTTAGTCTCCAGGGATAAGAACATGGGTATTTTTTAGGGAACGTTTTCCTGCCTACCACCGTTGGCAAGCCTGGAAAGACCTTTCCCCTTATGGTTGTAGAACTATGCTCTTTGCACATGATCTTAGCCAAAAGGCCGAGAAGCGATAGAACTATGCTCTTTGAATGGTAACCCTACAAATGAGGATATGTTTGTGTCTCCCTAAAATGTACTCATTGAAACTCTAACCCCAGATGAAAAGGATTAAAACATGGCCTTTGAGAGGTAATTAGGGTTAGATGAAGTCATAATGGTGGAGCCCCTACGATGGGATTATTGTCTTCATAAGAAGAGGGACTAGAGCTCTCTGTTCTCTGCCATGTGAGGACACGGCAAGAAGACAGCCACCTGCTAACCAGGAAGTGAATTATCACCAGGACTTGACTATGCTGATCTTGGACTTTCCATTCTCCAGACCTGTGAGAAATAATTTCTGCTGTGCAAGCCACATCTATTTATTATAGCAGTCTGAACTGACAGGATGGGACACTTTCCTAAAAGAACACGGATTTCCAGAAGAAACTCAGATGGCCTCATACAGCTGTCTTCTAATATTACAACTGGTCTTTAATTAACCGATATGATCTGGCATTCTCAGTAGATAATCTGTAAGGTCTCAATATAATCCATAAACTCTCACTCTCAATAGATGACATTTCTAATCTCAAAAGTAGATGTTACCAATTAGAATTTTATCAACATCACCATAGTGTGATTCATTCACCATTATTTTTCACCACCATCTATATTCATTTCTATTGTATCAACTGATACTAACCAGTGATTAGTAAATGACTAATAACTGATTTCCAGATCTTTATCTCTTTCCCAGATCCCTCAGCTATGCTTTATTTTCAATTCCTGCTGGGCATTTTTGCCTGAATATCTCACTGGAATCCTTAAACCTATCTTTTCAAAGTCAAGCTCATTGTCTTTCTTCTGAACTCTTCTCTCATGATTTTTTCCTTCTGTTAATGATACCATTCTCATCAAAGTTGGAACTCTGGAGTCATCTTTGTTTTCTCCTTTTTTTTTTCCCCCATTTCTAACCAGTTGCTAAAATTCAACACAAGTTGTCTCTTAACTGCCTATCGCTGTGTTTTAATTCTCCTTGTCTCTCCCTGGAACCACTGCAATAGACTTGTTGCTTTCATGTTATCTCCCTGTAACTTTGCCCAGTAAATATTTCTAAAATGAGATTATGATTATATTTTTTAGCATCTCAAAATTCTTCAGTGCTCCCCAATGCATTGAGAATTAAGTAATAATCCTTTACAGTTGCATAATAATGTTTTACAATTAACAAAGCACTTTGCATTCATTATCATATTTTTTTAGTCACAGAAATAGGCTTGTAAAATATTCTAGTTTTTATTATGAATGAGGAAACTGAGATGCAGAGAGGTAGATATTTTAAATAAGCTTATATGGTAAGTGGCAGAGATTTACACCATATCTACTGTACTCAAATTCACTCTTCTTTGAGACAGAGGAACTTTTCTCATTCAGTGTCTTCTGCTGGGAGGGCCTCTCTTGTATATATTATCAGCACCACCTTAATTAAATTTACTACCTAAACCTCTGCGTTTTGAATCATTGTAAAGTTATTCTTTGTGAAATCCACTCCATCTGTCCCTTTTATTACCCTATTAATTCCTCCAGTTCTTCATGAAATCTACCACTAGTGATTCAATGTGACTGCTCCCTTGTGCTTTTATTCTTGTTTTGTGTGTACATTATTTTCTTATTTTGCCCATAAGCTTTTAAAGTTTTATATATATATTATATATATATAAAATATATATATTATATATATTCCTAAGTGATTAGTACAAATAGGGCCTTTCATATGTGAGCCACTCAAGACACAAGTGTAAATTTAATCTTATTCCTATCTACACCATGTTTAAAAGATCATGAGAATTCCTATGCTGGATTTGACCCCAGCATTCTGTCTTTAGCAGAAGAAAGAATAGACAGGTATTAAAGAAAAAAATGTATTCTGACACTTGTTAAAACAGTAAGAAAAACTTTATCAGGACTGTCACAATAGGTGTCAAGATTATCACAATAGGGAAGGGAGATCAGGTCAGGCCCCACTCCAAGTACAGCAGACAGCTGGGGATTTTCCGTCAGCCAGAAGAGCAAGGGGGTCAGGGGATGGAAAATTCTAAGAGGAGAGAGACATCAAGGGTAGAGAGTTTCTTGCTAAACTGACCTAACAGGATTGTTGCTGAAGGCAGGCCAGGGTCATCAGATGTCAGTGGGTGGGCGGGATGCTCGCTAAACTGACTTAGCAGGCTTTCTGTTATAACTACACTAGGCAGGCCAAAGGCCGGGCCCAAGGATGAAACCCGGTTGAAAAGAGAGTTCAGAGGAGCCTGACTAAAGTTTGGTCAAAGAGAGGGGAGGTAGGATAGGAGAGAAATAATGATTTTCTTCCCCTCAACAGCCACATTTCTCCCAGTTAGCCATCATGGATAAATGACTAATGATTTTTTCTAAACTTCTTTCAATCCATCTGTAGTTTTATGTCACCCTACTCTTAGAAAATGTTATCTGTTTTGTGAGGGACAAGTTAACCTCTCACAAGCAACAAAGGGTGTCCACTTGTAAATTATGCTAGGCTTGGATAAGTGGCCACACTTTTTTGGATAGTAACCGCACACCTTCTCCCAGAGTTTGCCCTGCACGACTGAAAAATCCTCACGCAACATCTCACCCTATTCTCTTTTTCTGCATTGTTTTTGCAACCTTTCTTAGACTTTTTCTGTTTCAATTTTAGCTATCTCACGCTGTGACAATTAAAGCTGTAAACATTTTTCCAGATGGCAAAGCATCAAAATAGTTTCAAAGTTTGAGATAATATCTTATATGTTCTTTTTAATATGACATATGCTAATGTTTGATATTTTAGTTGTATTCTTGATCAAGTCAGATTTTAAGCCTTTATCTTTAAGACTGAGATTTTAAGTGATAGCTTGAGTTGATAATCACAATACAAATTATTTCCTCATTTTCTCTACTTCCTCACACAAAAAGAGATCTGCTACTTATATAAACGCTCAAAATTTTGTGAAGACTATTATCTAGCCTACTGCAGTAAATCGACACTAATTTTATTCACCCTTATTTTCAGGTCACATTTCCCAATTACTTTAGTTATCTGAAAGAGTTTTGTCTTCTTGAAATTTTAGGATGGTAGAATGAGAAATTGCCTTTGCACTTCTCCATTTAACACATTATTTTAATGTAATTTATATTTGATGAATTCAAATACATTCAGAAGCATAGAGACCAACATCCATAATATTTATCCAACATTACTATCTTTTAAATCTTAAAATTTTCATATTCATTTTTTAAGGAGTAAAACAGTAAAGAGTCAGTTTATATCTCTTTGTATCCCTCCTAAGACCTATTCTCCTCAACTCTTATTCCAAAAAAAAACCACTTTGTTAAAATTGTTTTTATAGAAAGATACTCTTGGGAAGTTAACAGTACACAGTTTCTCTGGGCCAGGTGACCTGCCCTGTAGAGCAGACTTCTATGTTCTTGTCTCTCTCAGACGTCCCCATGGCTTTCCAGAATCACAAGTGAGACTTTGAGATTGTGGGCACATAATAGTGTTTGATTTTCATGTCACATGATCTCACCTCTTGCTTCAGCTTTCACATTATAATTAACCAGCCATCTCCAGGGTGTGCACATCTTAAGAAAACGAAATGTCATTCTAGTTCAGCCTATGTGACAGCAAAAACTTACCTCTAAATTATAATCAAGAGCAGGGCACATGCAGAGAGAATGACAGAAGAACAAAAGCTGTGAGTATATTAGATTGTCACCAGATTTATCCTTTTCAAGCTAAATTAACTTCAACAACAATCATTTAAAATATCAAAAATATCTTTTTTAGAATGTAATTTCAGCAATCGGTGTGACCCCCAGGAAGAGTTACGAGTATAGTAATAATGATTCATGGTTTTAAAAAAACATATTTAAAGTTAAAAGGAAAGAAAATAATATGTTTTAATTTTTATTGATAGAAAAGATAAAACCCTCAAGTAAAAATAATACTTTTGAATCTTTAGAAATATAAGAATTAAGTTACTCAATGTTTATTATCTTTTATTTCCTCTACATTCCTTCCAACAAGAGTGAGCAGTGGGAATGAGAAATGCCACGGGAAGGCTAGAGCCAGCCATTCCCCCTGTCTAGGCGCAGATACCCACAGCAGGACAGTAATCTCATCAGCCACTGCAGCTACTCAGGGAACTGTTAAAACACGGGAGGTAATGCAACAGAGGCCATCAAAATGTCAGTGCCACGTACTTACTCACTACTACTTAACAATGATTGCTAACAAATAATAATATTATTCATACATAAACGCTCAAAAAAGTATTCCCACCAAAGCCTATCAGGAGTTACTCCACTATCAACATCAACAAAAACAAATGTAACCTGTGAAAGGCGAGATGCACATGTGACACTGAGGAATCCATAACTAATTCTGGTTTTTATAAGTTATTTCATTTCACAAACAAATTTTTTTTAATGAAACCTTGTTTTTATAAGAATGTACGTACTGCAAAAGGAAAAATACAATTTTTAAATTGTCAGGATGACTCCTATACTACATAAATGAATCTACAAAGAAAAAACCTTCCCCACTCTGCCTAACAGCTTGTTTGTCAATGTCTCTATTGGCTTCACCTGGGTGATATGTAAAGTGTCTAAATCACTGAGCTGGGGCCAACGGGTGATACCTAGGTGAGCTTTTGGGTGACAAAGCAGTACCTGATCTGGACATTTTTCAATGTACAAATCACTGAGCTAGCTGCTAGGGACAGAAGAATGAATGAGAGTTACGCTGCTCAAAAGTTAGAAGAGAAGAAAGCTATTTAAAATGATCAATAACATTCCGGTGTGGCAAAGGGCTTTACCTGAGGAATGTACTAAGTGCAATGGAAACAAAGAACCCTGGTGCTATCAGAGAAGCCTCAGGTCCATTCCAGTTTTAATTAATAGATGTGTGGACCTGGGAATACAAAAGAAGGCTTTTCCAATAATAGATTAAAGAAGTTTAATGATCTCTGTATCAAACAGTGTTATTCATTTCAAGAGAACTATGCTTTTGATTACATAATCTTTCTGTAATCTTCTCAACAGCTCTATTAAAGAGTGACATACGTCAGATCATTTTGTGACAACCACCCACCTGAACTCTGAAACATGGATTATTTTATATAATCTAGCTGAGATTCCACAAACTTGTACCTCTACTTTCTTTATTCTTAGTAATAACTTTCATTGTATAAACTATCAGCATAAAGTGAACTAATTTCAAATAGGTTGACAAGTTACTTTTGTACAGTTACTTTTCTAAATGGTGAATAACATTCTTACTCTATTCACTGTTCATAAAATTTTGAAAGTATTTCCTATATAAATCCTTAGGCAACAGGAGATATTAATACAGTACACTTCACAGGCAGTCCAATGTGGGACTGAGGCTGAGTGGTTTTCGTAAGTTGATGTGAGATTAAGAAAGAGGAGTACTAAAAAATAGAAGAATTCTTTATCATCTTAAACATTTGTGTTTCTCCACAGTTTCATAGGCCTATATTTTTATTCCCAAGTTACTTTCCATTCATCATTTATGTGAGTTTTATAGTTTTAAATTAAAAGGCATTATTATTCGTTTGCATTTAAGCAACATCACACTGTCACTTACATTATTTTTCATCTTTGATCTATTGTTTGCCAATTCAACAGACAGTCAGAAACATAAATTAAAAGCACTAAATAAAGGAAAAAGAAAAACACCAAAGAAATTTAAATCAGGGAAGCAGGAACATGGGACTATCATGGGGGCAAAGACAGAGGGCAGAGGGCAGTTATACATTCATTAACAGCAAATAGAAAAGCCTCACTTATTAAAAGTAAAGATTATAATTTGCAAAATTGCGGTTACTTAAAAATATTTGTAAACCTTGAAACATATTTCTAAGGATGTATTCTGAATAGGATATATATCTAACATGATATGTGTATAAATATACATGAAAAGGATGGTCAAAGTAAAATGCTTTTATTACTGAAATAGTGACACAATCTGAATATCCGAGGATAGGGTACAGTTTTTTAAAGTATGTTTCAATTTTATAAGGGGACAAAGGCAATATTTGAAAAAGAAGAATATTCAGGACACAATTCTCAGGGAGAAAAGCAAATTACAAAACAGTATGAAGACTAGTCCCCTCCTCGTTTCATAAAATAATTTATATACATTTGTGTTGCATGTCTAGAAGAACATAAAATTTTTAACAGTGTTATCTCTTGTTCATATATTTATCTAAAGTTTTCCATCTTTCTTTTTGCTTATATGAATTTTCTATTTACTTTTTGCAGTGAACATGGGTTGATTACATAAGAGAATTCTTAAATCTCTTCCTGATAGCACAGCTGCTGGGAAGAAAATGCCTCAATGTGGCACTAGGTCATTTAAGATTTAAATTGAGTTACAGATGTAAAAATGTTGATGCGTCAACCGAATGCAGATCTATTAGATATGCGCCAAGTTGATCTAAAAGTGTAAATCAAGTGAGGAACAGTGTTAAAAATCTTAATTTCTTCAAATGTGAAATAGATAAAATTACTGTTTCCATCTGCAAACACCAGGATCACACAACTGTTATCTCTATGAAACATTTGGGGAGTGATTCCACTTACACAAGGAGGTTCCAGAGAGGATAAGGACTGAAGATCCACTAATAGGCAGGTTCTCTCTGTCACTCTTTATGAGCCAACAGCAACTTTCCAGACTCTGTACAACCACAATACCCATTGGTACAACCACAATATCCATTGGGTATATTTTTAAAGCAATGCCACCTAGTAAAATGAAAAAAAAAAAAAAATATATATATATATACTGATCTGAGTAAGTTGTTTATTCAGAGGGAGCATCCAATATATTTCAAAACTTTCCTCACACATCATGAAATGAACAGTGCTGCAGGGGTCAGGGATAGTCCACTGTGGTATAAAAATTATTTTGTGCTAAAGGCATTTGAGAATAGATTTTTTTTTTTTTCTGAACTCCCTTATCTTCCTTAAAAGCAGAGCCTCTATCCCCAAAAAACTCAATTGTCATAAACCCCCTTTCCTGGGGTTTGGCAGCCAGGGGAGATTGATTCTTACTACTGGCAGGAAGATGTCAGCCCCACACGTAAACAGACATTGCCCCCAAACTCTCAAGTTCTCTTTCTATTATCTTAAAGGCCCATTTATCTTTCCTGAAAGTTAGTTGCTTTCCCCTAAGTTTCTCTGCTTCCTCACCTCTTCCCATGTTAAAACATCTTTCACTTTCCCAGAAGTGTCTTTTTCCCCCTTTACTTCCCCTATTAAGAAGGTATATAAGCCCCAGTGTCTAATCAGTTCCTGGAATCACATTTGTCTGTGACCTTCCCTATGTATGTTAATAAAAGGACTTGATGAAAATTTGGCTTTTCTTTTATTTATCTGTCTTTTGTCAGTTTAATTTTCAGGACTCCAAATATTGAACCTAAGAGGGCAGAGGAAAGTGTTTTCCTCCTTGGCAGTGCCCTTGCTGACACAGACAGAAGTAGCCACGTGGAGAGGTACCAGTAGATTTTGTCAAAATTTGCAGAGAAAAGATAAAAATGCACTATACTTCCTTATCCCTTTTCTAGTGGATATATTTCATAAGTGAGACAAATTGTTGTGCTTGAATTTTAGTGACAACTTGTCTCTACTTACAATCTAATGAGTAACATTTTTAAAGGAAAGAAGTGGAGTATAACCTGATCCATTCTAGCGAATTCTGCCAACTTTGTTATGTGTTTCGAATCAGATGACAAAAGTCAATACCTCTTCTATGAACCTATAATAAGTATGTGACAAGATGTTGCTGGAGAAGAGGTTCTTGCCTTGCATAGGAAAGAATTCAAGAGGAAGGCATAGCAAAGTGAAAGCAAGTTTATTTAGAGACATCTACACACTTCCTAGACAGAGTGGGGGCCATCTCACTCAGAAGGGAGAGCGGCTTAAGTGATATCTACTCCATGGCAGAATTTGAGCCATCTCAGAATGCAAGAGGGAGACTGAGAGGTGTGGAGGTGTTTAGTTTAAAGTAAAAATAGATACACATGCCATAGACAGAGTACATGATGTCTCAGAATGCAAGAGAGAAAGCGATCACGAGGTGCTGAGTTGTTAGTTTTTATAGGCTCAGTAATTTCATATGCTAATAAGTAGAAGGATTATTCTAGCTACTTTGGGGAAGGGGCAGGGATTTCCAGGAATTGGCCCTTTGCCCACTTTTGGAACTTTTATGGTCAGCTAGGAACTGTCATGGTGCCTGTGGGTGCACCATGAGGCTCAAGGTCTACTGGAAGTCGAATATTCCGCCAGCTTGGTTGTAACCAGTTTGTCCTGTCCTCGATGGCTGTGTCATTCCTTCAGTGGTTGTGCCCTGCCCCCTTCCCTCAGTCTCAATTATAACATTAATAAAGAATAAGTATACAGAATTCTGAAATATATACAAAAATATAAAAAAGAAAATACCAATCACCCATAATATTTACACTTGAAGATGATGACCATGGTGATGAGGACGATGATGATGATGACTGACAATGACAACCACAATGGCAACTCTGATAATAATGATGGCAGCAACTAGCATACACTGTGCACTGACACTATGTTGGCACTCTGCTTAGGGTTTTATGTACATCACCTTATCAACAATGTACAGCTACTGATTTTGCAAGTGAGAAAACTCAAGTCTAGAGTGCTGATTTTTGAATCAGAAGAGGGTAGAAGCATTGAAGTAGAGGACTAGAGACCTGGCCCAACTCTTTATTTTAACAGATGTAGGTTCAGAATGCCAGAGTTTGACTAAGTTTGGCCCATTAGTTACCTGCAAAGGTAAGATTATACTCTTGCTTTTTGACTCTTAATTATGAACTATATTGACTGCCAATTTATATTTATATGTACAATATTTTAAAAGAAAGATGTGATCTAAATTCCTATTATAATCTCAAAATTATTTTATTATTGTAATTTTTAAATCCACAGCCGTGATAATAAGAATTTGAATGAAACTATCTATATTCTGCGAAGATATCCCACTTCACTATCAAGACTGCTATCATTGTATTTAGAAGCTATTTTCCCACACCTGCCTCTAACCTCCCAAAAAGAAAATGATTTTAAATGCTTGAATAATAAAATCTCTAGGCTTTTTTTATATTTAGTATTCCCTTTCCTAAAAGTTTGAAACAATTCGGTTAAACAATATCACATCATTAGAAATAATATCCAAGAAAATAAAAAGTAATGTGTGTTCCAAAAGTTGTGCTGCTTGTAAAGATCTTGTTCCTGAAGTGCGAGAGAGGGTGAGGCACAGCGCCAGTCATGGTCAGGGTCAAGTTAATAAATTCTTTTTTATTTTTCAATGGCGTATGCCACGTAGTTAAATTGTTCCGCAGTGCCCTATTGTCCTAACACCCCCATCTATTCTGAACCCTTTTGTTTAAATGAAAGCCCATGTTTAACTCTGTAATACAAAACACAGCTGAATCATTGACACTTCAATCAGACTTTATTATGCTGAAATCACAGTAGGGTATCCCCTTCTCCCCAGAATGTACTGACACTAAAGTAGAATTGACTTCAGTCTAAAAATGAAAGACAAAACACATCAAGATATGCGTGCATCTGCATAATAATCCAATGTAATTTCATTAAAACTGTGTTCACCCAACAGCAGAACTCACCATGAGACAGACCTGAATTGGGTTGCACCTATTTATAGTTTGAGAAAGAAAAAAATTAAAACTAGGTGGACAACTTTATTTATAAAGAAGTTTAATAATTCCTATGCTACAAAAGTATGCAGTGAGAAGAATGTCTTAAATTTGTCAGGCACTTGGTTTTCTCTAACCTTTGTGGTCACAAATATTGGAAAGTTTACTGAAGGCTGCTCTGACTTGTCAGACAGGCACAGACTTTAACTGATGGCACAGTGGGACAGTTCATCAGATACAGCTTGATCAGCTTCCCAGAGTTACTTGGGAGTTAAAAAGAGATTCCAAACCTAGGGCTCTCCTTTGGCCAGTAAAATAGATGTATGGAAAAATAAATGAGATATATATATATTATATAAAGACCCTGAAGATAGGGTCAAATTTAGAGTTATGTTTTAGTGTGGTTAAGCAAAGAAAATGTGAAAGAAATAAATTGCCATAATTAATTAATTGCCTGTTATCGGGAATCAACACTCTGCTTTTCTAAAATATCGAGGAAAAAAACTATTTACTCTACTTGGCTGGTCTAGTAATCAAAATAACACAGGAAGAATTAACAGGGGAAAAACTAATTAAATTTTGTACATATGGAGGATTCATAAGACTATGAGACCCACACGCAATCGGACAACTGAGGCTTATATGCCATCCTGAGCTAAGGAGAAGTGATAAGGGTCTGAGACTTCACCAACAGGGAGACAGACAGTTCACAAGAAGATGGGAAGAACAAACATTTGAGAAATGAATGTTTACCATGCCAGGCAAAGACAATGGGGCACAGAGAGGAATCTGACCTCTGGGCCCAGCCGAGCTCCCCCCAGTTTACCACACAGCCTGGAGTCTTTGTAGTTATCTCTGATGCTAGTTCTCTTCCTAGACCAAGCCTTCTGTCTAAATTCTTTTAGGCAGGTTAAGAAGAGGTAAAAGATTTTCATGAGTCTGCTGGGTCTTAATTACTTTCAATTAAAAATCGCCCACATGCCCAAGTGGCACATTTTCGGGACACTTGTTTTGAAACCATTCAGAGGGAAAGAGTAGGAAATTGAGCAGCTTCCCAGAGCGTTTAAGTCCTGCACTATGGCTCTTAAGTGAACCAGATTTGATGTTTTTAAAGTGTACCCAGAGTTCTATTTGCTTAAACTGAATGCTGCGTAAAATGCCAAGCAAGTCTATGAAGTGTGAGAAATGAGTTGGCTTTTGTCCACTAATAAAGTTGAAACAAATCATGTTGTTGCCTAAACTGTTTCCTGGGCCAGATGAAAACTGGGACTCCTACATAATGCATATGTTCAATTAATTACAGGGGAAAAAAAAAACACCTTGTAGTTTAGAGAGAGCACAGTACTCAGAGTATAAAAATGCCAGCATGCGCAAAAAAGTAAATAAAAAGAGACTTACAAATGAGTACATTTACATGCAGGAAAAAGAAGAGAATTTAAATAACCAAAGCAGGTGAGCTGTTTTAACAAAGAGATCAGTGTGTTATTTAACAAAAAGCATTACATCTAATTCCACAGTTAAATCCATCTTGCAAGGTGAAGTGAAATCAGAGAAGCAACCTAAATTGTCTATAACGGAAAGTACTTCCTGTGCAGAGACCTCAGATAGTCTAAAACTTGAATCCGTAACTCAGTTAAACACAAGGAGTCTTACTTTGAGGATATGGAGCTTGAAAAGTCAATGAAAAGTCCATCCAGAGTTTATGAAATTAGCTCAGATTTGTTAACTGTATGTGGTGATGAGGGGTAAGAAGGCTGAATTGATTGATAATTCTCGCAGAGGCTCACTTTCATCTATAAGACAGCAGATGAACCAGCAGTGTGTACATATTTAGCATAATTCAGCACATACAGAGTTTTGGCATTCAGCAATAACTGATCAGAAAATTATATGAAATACATGTTATGAAACATGATGTAAACTGACTAATGAAGATATAAAACAAAATCATTTTCATTAGCAATAAATAACTTATTTTTTTGAAGTAAATATATATTATTCAGAAACTGTAGGCTTCAGTCTGCTAATTAAAAGCCATTGGCTTCCCAGCTATTTACATGGCTCTCAGCTCTCCAAAGCCAGTGACCTAGTCAAATTAATGTTGGCCTCCACTTAAAAGTCATCTGTATAAATAATTCACAGCCTCTGTATACTAATTGCATTAGAAGTTTCAGTGCAGAATTCTGCTGGTATTATGAAAAACTTCAGTAGAGTTAAAACTGAGAATGCAAATAAAATATATTTTAGACAATAGTCTAAATCAGAGCATGAAATTATAAAATCAAAGCCATATCATAATAGAGTTACAACTATACACAAAGACTTCTCCTGGTTATATTGTCAGCCTCAGACTAGATGATTAAAATATATGGATATGTAAATATGTATTTTCTAATCCAATAACAGCATCTAAATGGCAAACTGGTTTGGATAGTAGGATATTAAGGAAAAAAATTGCAGAATCCTGGTGGAAAATAAAACCATAGCTTGAAACAGAAATTAATGCCATATTTTGTTTTCTTTGTTTTGCATCTTCAGGCCTATGTTAGAAAATGTACTAATCATTCTAAAATGGAAAAATTAAAGTCATATAGATAATTTAAACATTTGCATATGTGTATTTTATATAGTCTAAACATATTAATCATTACAACAAGCTGAGTTTCCTGGAGAAACATTAGCTGACCATGACGTAGTTTTTTTGTTTTGTTTTGTTTTAACATTTTTTTCTGGCTAATTGTATTTTAATTCTCAGGGGGACAGACTTTTAAAGCTGGTTAAGGTCAAGCATGTATTTAGCTTGACTCCTATAAAAAAAGAAAACTCCACACCAACTTCACAATGTATACTATTGAAGGAGAATTAATAAAAAGGCTGCATTTAGCCTAACAGATTGCTTATTCTTATGCTTGCTCTTAAACTGGCCAACTAACCTGACTGACCGGTTGCTGTTCACAGCTCCAGGCCCATTGTTAAAATAAAGCTATTAATTTTACTGTCTCTGCTTTATTCCAGTAATCGAAAGCAATAATCAGACTTGGTCTCTGAGTCGTTCTCCAGGGAGAAGGTCACGGACTGTAACCTTACAAAATAGCCTGAATTACGAAGAAGACCACACTTTGGGCGCTTACAAGATAAAGAGATCGAAAGAGTGACAACCATTAGCTTCTATAGAACTGGTACCTGGAGATGCCATGACACCTCTCTGAGACTTACGAGAAGAATTATTTTGTAATAATTTTGTTCATTATTATCGATGCTTAATGTTTAAGCTATGGCTATATAATTACCCTACCCAATCCCCAAGATGGGTGCAGTTCTGAGGGCACCAGCCTGCTATGAGTCACCTTTGCCCGGCAAAGTAATAAAGATGTCTCTCTTTCTTCAGTCCTAAGGCCCCATCTATGAGTTTCAATTCGGCTCATCAGGGACAGAGGCCGATCTTTCGGCAGAACTATGTTGTTCGTTATGAAGAGACTATAATTCTTAATCTACTAATATGAAGAGATTCTTAATTGATTTATCACTTGTTTATCAAACTCTCTAAGATACATATGTGTGTGTATATACACATATATATGCTATAGTATTTACAGATTGATACATAATTTGTCATAGATAGCAACATAATTTCTGAGGAATATTCTGTTTGCTTAATATTAACCATAACTAACAAAATAATAATTAAAATACTTACCAAATATTATTTTAAAAATTAAAAATACGAAGAGTTTTTTGTATATGTGTATATAGATGTGTGTGTGTTTAAGGAAGTATCATAACTGGAAAAACTTCAGCAATTCCAAGAAGTTAAAATGAATAATTATTTAATCAATAATTAAAGCAAATGTAAATCATCTCTGTAAACATCATAAAATGAGGAAAAAACCCACACATTTATCAGTTATAAAAGGACATCATTTAAACATTTCTACTGATTTTAATTTGCAAGAAGTAATAGAAGATTAGGAGTATTAACAAATTTGTGGCAAGAAAATTAAAATATAAACAAAATTCTACTTTTAAAATATTTCAGAAAGTAGGGAGTAAAAATTTTTTTTTTTTTGATGATCTGCACATGGGGTAGAATTTGTTGCAGGCTTTCCACAACTCCTAAATTTTATTGAAAATATAGGTTTTATGTAAACATTGGCTATCTATTTGTTTCCTGACATTAAATTTGCAGCATTTGATTGACTGTATGGAATCTTGGTCTGTGTGCCACAGCAGGATTGGTTAACGTGTGCTGTCTCATTGACTATTTGATTTGGGTCACTGGGTGCTATTTATGAGATTAAAATTAGCTGCTGCTAGGAAGCTTTGTCACTTGGTAATTGGTGTTAGGTTCTACCTCCCTCTGTGTCGTATGATCAAGTTCAAGGTCTGTTGGTCAGGTACTTACTGAGAAACTCTAGGCTACACATCATTGTACAAGTTCTTGAAGGGAAGAAAATTAAAATGAGATGTGATCTTTCTCTTCAACAATTTGCAGACAGGATGATAATATAGCACTAATATTTAGAGACATAATTATATGACTTTAAAAACTTTGGAAGCAATAATAAGTGGAGAAGTATGAGAGCTTATTTTATGTGTCAATTTGAAAGGACCGTAGGATACCCAGACATCTGGTGAAATATTATTCTGGGTGTGTCATGAGGGCATTTCTGAGTGTGTTGAACTTTTGAATCAGCAGAACAAGTAGAGTAGCTTGCTCTCCCTATTTGGGGGTCCTCATCCAGTAAATTGTAAACCTGAATAGAACAAAAAGTCTAAGTAAAAGAACTCCTCCTGACTGAAAAGTTGATGTGGGATATTGATTTTTTCTGGCCCTTAAGACTTTAGACTAAAACATCAGCTCTTGGGTTTGAGCCTGATGATTTTGAAACAGGAACTTACACTATCAGTTCTCCCCATGTTTAGGTCTTCAGACTTGGGTTATTATATACATCGGCTCTCCTAGGTCTCCAGCTTGCTAACAACAGATCTTGTGACTTATCAGCCTCCATATCATGTGAGCCAATTCCTTTAAATCAATCAGTTAATCCTATTGGCTCTGTTTCTCTGGAAAACCCTGACTAATGCAAGAGGTTAGCCGCAGGGATTGTGTAGGAAGATGAAACACTTCCCCCTAAAATGACGAAGGTTGTTCATTTATTTTTATGTTCTCTTCTTTTGCCACCTCTCTACCCCTTTCCTCCTCCCTTTGCAGGATCAGGAAACCCTTCATTGTTAGAGTAGAATAAACAGATGCACTTTTTTGAGAGAAATTCAGGAGAAACCTGCTCCAAGTAGAAGATCATGATTATAAGAGAAGATATTCAGAAGTAGTGTTTGAAAAATAATGAATGGTTCAGTTTGGATGGAGATACTGGTATATCAATCCTTTAACAATGGTTTGTGATATTATTGTGGAAGGCCTCAAATGCCAATCTAAGAGTTTTATAAGATTTATATTATAACACAATGCTGGGTTATAATGAAGACTTCAATATAAGAAGCACTGATGGACTAGGAATAATGAGTTAATATTTCAGTATGTAGCATAACATTCTTCTAAGTACTTTATTTAACTCATGTAATCCTCCTATTAATTCTATTAAAATATTTCTATAATTTTTGAAGTTTTACATGTAAGAAAACTGCAGCACAAATAAGTTGAGCAACTTGCCCAAGATTATATAATTCATCATTGGCAAAGCCAGGATTCAAGTAAAGAATGGGGAGACACTAAATTCAGAAAATATTAGTCAGAGTCTATTGAATGATTCAGATGAATTATGAGATTTGAAATAGGATACTAATTGTATGAGTGAAACAAAAAAGAATGTTAGGTGAAAAATTACATTGTCAGATTATGTAGCATGTGGCAATACAATGGATATGAAAACCAACAAAATACAAAGAATGAAAAAGGATCAGAGAAAATCGTTATGCCACTAGACAAAATGGACGAGCCGGAAAACAGGAAATAGAAGGCGGCAAATTTTATTTTGGACACTTTATATTTGAAAGGAGACACAATCTTTTGTTTTTTCAAAAATGAGATAAGTTATCCTGAATCACTGTGTTGGCCATTGCTCAATGTGCCTGAGGCTATTATTACAGACCAAATACGCTGTCTTGTTCTAAATTCTCCAGTGGCATGAACCCTGGTTGGACTATGTGACTAACTCTTAAACCAATGGACGTCAGTAAGAATGAAGCAGTTCAGAGCAGGTGATCCCTGTCCTTGTTCTCTTATTCCCATGGGAAACAAGGATATCTTGATGGCACTGTTTCAGGATGGAAGAGGTTTGGATCACTAACACAAACTTTGGAGGAGAGCCCTGATGAGAGGTACCCTCCTCACACTAATCTGTGAAATGGATGAAAAATAAAAATTGAATGTGATAATTCATTGGGATTTGGGAGTTTGTTTATTACTGAAGCATAGCTTATGAGGTTATTACCTAGGCACTGGAGGTAACTTATCTTCACAAATATATACAACAATAACAATGTCTAGGTTCTGGGTGTTAGCTCTAATACTATCTTTGAGGTCTCTGACATCTTTAATTTCTCTGTAAGAATTGAGGATAAAATAATCTATTCCTAATGTGGTTAAGATTTAGTCAACTAATAGGTAGGAAGGCACTTTATAAGTTAAAACCACTGTGTAAATAAAAATAATTCATATTATGTTAATAGAATACCAATCAGATGTTTTTGTAAGTAACAAAAATATTAGGGCTATCACAGTTTTTTAAAAAGGAATTTATGAGAAGTATGTTGAGACCTCAAAAATTCTTTAGGGTCTAGGAGAACTGTCTTGAAAATAAATAGAATTCAAGGTATCTCTAGAGGTTCAACAGTCCAATATGCAGGCTAATAGCCATATGTGGCTATTGAACAATTAAATGTGGGTAGTTTGAACTGGGATGTATTGTAAGTGTAAAATACACACTTGATTTTGAAGAATTAGTATAAAAATGTAAAGTAACCCATTAATAACTATTATACTGATTAACTGTTGAAATGAAGATATTTTGTATATATTGGGTTAAAGAAAGCAGGTTATTAAAATTAATGTCACCTGTTTCTTTTTACTTGTTTACATGTTGGTACTAGAAAACCTAAAATTGCGTAAGTAGCTCACACTTGTGACTTCCATTATCTTTCCACTGGAGAGCATTGACCTAGAGATTTCAGCCTTCTGGTGTGAGCTGGGGTCTATCTGACACCAAACAGGGAAATCTCCCAATGGGAGATTCTTTGTGAATAACATCCAACTGAAGAATAGCCTTGATGTAGATGGTAAGAAACGAAGGAAGAATGGTTGTCTCCATTCTGAAAGTTGTTAAGGGTTAATTTTTTTTTTTAAGAATAAAATCTTGACCATTATACAAATGCAGAAAAAACACGTGTCAAAGATTTTATCCAACTCATCAATTAATGTGGGAACAGTAATATGTTGCAAGCAATTCAGAGGAGAATTCTAAGAACCACACATTAAAAAGAGAGAATAATGAATTCTGAAATGAAATTGCAAGTAGATGCAAAATGGGTCTATCCACAGGGCAATAATCACTTGCGTTTCACTGGACACAACCAATTTACATTTCTATATACGAGAATGATTTGCATGATGATCAGTGTCCCACAATCTACAAACTCAGAGTCAAAGATACAGGTGAACCAGACAGGACACACATTAATTTTTTTTTTCCCCATTTCAGACTCTTTCAAAAATTTTCCTGACAGGATGAAAAATTAAGAAATAAAACAGTCTTAAATTATTTTTTCAACATAAGGGCAATTGATGGGAACTGTTATCTAAATCATGATCTCTGATTTGTAATATGTCATGCCACAGTTGTACTTTTTATCTTGTTTTAGAAAGTTTCCTAAGTGTTTTATGAATGACAAAAATTATGCCCTTAAAATGTATTTAGAATTACGTGTTTTTCCTGAAGCTCTACTCCGGTAGGTATACTGTGTCGCACCCCTGCCACCCCCCAACCCCCTCCCCACCAAAAAAACTCCTCGTCCTAATTCCTGGAACCAATGAATATGTTATCTTACCTGATAAGAAAAAGGAGTGACCTTGCAGATGTGACTGAGATTACAGACTTTAAAATAGGGAGATTAGCTGAGATTATCCAAGTGGGCCCCCTCTATGACACGAGCACTTTTTTAAAAGCAGCAAAGTTTCTCCAGCTAGAGGCAGAGCAGACACAGCAGCAGAAGTCAGGAACCCTCACACCTGCTAACTCTGGAGGAAAACCCAGGCAGCTCCTTTGTGAACTGCTGATGGGGGCGGCCTCTAGAAGCTGACCGTGATCCTGAGTTGGCAGCCAGCAAGAAAACAGGGACCTTTAGCCCGACAACCACAAGGACTGAATCCTACCAACAACCAACGGGCTTGAAAAAGGCCCCCAGGCCTCACAGGAGGATGGCAGCCCCAGCCAGCAGTTTGATTTCAGCCTGTGAGATGTGACCAGAGGAACCAACTAATTAACACCCAGACTCCTGACCCATGGAAACTGTGAGATAATAAATTTGTCTTGTTAAAAGTCACAAAATTTGTGGTAATTCGTTACAGCAGCAACAAAAACCGTATGATTTTCATGCCAAACTTCTTTTTCGATCTTAAATTTTTTGTATTGTTTAGAGTGCAGTTTTTTTTATATCTGTGAGTCATATGCCATCACTCATGAAATACACTGAAAGTCTTGTCTATCTTACTAATCCAAACACCTGAATTCTCTAAAGTACCTGAAGAGGCCAGCCTCTAACATGACAGCCGCCTGTTTACTTTTAGCTTACTCAGTGCAAGGTCCTGGGTTGGCAGAGCTTCGTTGTTCATTTTGAAAGAGGAAACCAACAAACGTTTTGCAGGTTAGAGTGATACAGCTACTTAGGGGAAGCACTGAAGTGCTTGGTGATCACAAATGGCAGGATCACGTTACTTGATAACAACCTTCTACCAGCTCTCTACTGCTATGGACAGTTCCGGTTCCCGAGTCCTGGAAAGATGCTGTCAAATAGGAGGATAACCAGGAAGTATTCAATGATTAAGAATCTGGATGGATACAAGGTAAGATTAAAAGTGTTAAATGTAAACAGAGTGATCAACTACAATAGGAAATGGGATTCAAAGTGCATGATACACAACATTGTAAAATGACTACAACTCAATAAAAAAATGTAAAAAAAAGTGCACGATAAATATCTGAAGGCTATTATTTGACACGACATTGTAAAATGACCATAAGTCAATAAAAATGTTAAAAAAAAAATCTGAAGTCTATTGAACAGCAAATTCAAAAGGTAACTGGGAAAAATACCACAGCTCAGTTTTCAGTTAGAACATAGCAGGATTAAGCACTAGATCAAAGAGAATATATTAGGCCAGAGAAACAGATACAACAAACAACGTTCAAATCTCAGAAGCTTAATGCTTGCATCCTAGCCCCCTGTGGGCTGAAGAAAGAAATGAGAAGGGTGCTTCTCCATGGAGTCATGTAGTTCCTCCACCATCTTCCTGAGAAGGAGTCAGGAGGCTAGGACCTGTGGAACAGTATTGGACTCAAACCTGTGTCCATATGGCATGTGGGCAAAGAGTGGTTTCTGTATTTTTAACAACTATAAAAAATAATATGACATGGAAATAATTGACTGTCCAGCCTCTTCAAAAAAACAAAATGCCGACCACAGATATAGAGACTTGGTGCTCTCGACTAGATCTCTACCTCCAGCTGGCAGACAAGGGAAATGAAGGGCCGTGGAGGATTGTGCCAGAGGTTCTGGGGACCAGGCTTGGAAATGACACACATGACTTCTGCTCACATACTAAAGGCCAGAACTATTTAATGGAGCCCCACCTCTACACAAAGCACCATTGCAAGTACAGTCTGTCTGTAGGCACAGCTGGAAAGGAATAAAAATTAAAGAATTGTTGGAGATGCTTTATTGACAGGAAAAGACTTTAAAAATGTGCTATGATCCCAACTACTGGCTAACAAAATCTAAAACAGAAACATTTGAAAAATATTTAACAGAAAATAACTCAATGTTGATTTGCAGGAAAAAAAAGTAACAGGAAGGCACAAGATTGTCCAGGTTACAAACTGGACCCCATGCAATTGTGGCTAGTGGTATATTTTTCCTCAAATGTAAACATAATCCAGTAATAAATTAGCCCAACTCTCGAACACAAAATCTCTGGAAATATAATGCATGTTGGTTGGCCTGTCAAAATGGAAATTAGATTTTTTCAGACACCAAGAAGTGGAATTGAGATTATCTTCCCCCAAAATATGTTGAATAAAATTGTCAGTTAGATTCTTTTTGTTCAGGTAACTCTCATCTTATTGTGTAATCATTACTCACTTTCAAATCACAATTTTATAAAAATAATTTTAAGTTTAGTTCTAAATAATTAAACACACTCAGAAATGAGCAGTGTTTTATAACCATTGAAGATAAGCCTAAATATGTAAAAAAATATAAAAAATATACACATCACTATAGTGTAATTCTTATTAACTACAAATCACTCTTCCTTGGGCTTCAGTGAAAACCATTAGTCATGACTGAGAAAAATCTCAATTCTTACCCTACCAAGATGTTTATTCTCCTTTTATTGTCATGATTGTGTTTTATCTGCTTTTATATACATCGATTCATGCT
The DNA here is from genome assembly GCF_048773025.1 of Camelus bactrianus. NCBI lineage: Eukaryota > Metazoa > Chordata > Mammalia > Artiodactyla > Camelidae > Camelus > Camelus bactrianus. The sequence continues at coordinate 44,366,452 of NC_133539.1, forward strand.
AGACAATAGCAGACTGCTCACTTTCTTTATTCAGAGCCAAAATATTAATTAAAGAAAATTATCTTTCTTTCTGTCTGAAACTGCTTAATGATCAGTCTTTAAAGCAGGAGAAACAGTTGATTAAACAGATTTCATCAATCATTTCTATTCTTCTAGCTCTATTACAATTCCTATTTCTTATACTTGTGAAATAGGAAACGTAGGGAAAGAAAATCTGTTAATGTCTTTTCAGAAGCTCTTTTCAGTGGGATGCATTCCCCAAAGTGTTCTCTGCAAACTGCCTTCTTTAGCTGTGGTGGGAATGGTTTTATTCATCTCCTTCATTCTTCAATATCATCAAAAATTTATTGGGAACATATCATCTTAGATGCTAAATGTTACTTGCAACAGTCATCTATCTTTTTCATCCTCTCTTCCTTTTATAGTTGCTTCCTCCTTCAGTAATCAGGAAACCCCAACTTTGTTCCACTAAAGCACTTGCTTGGCTTCACCTTATTTGCTTGGGGTCTTCCAGGAGCTTATCGTTAAACAGTTTAATGCTCACTTGCATGCAGAGAAATGCACACCCTTTCTCTCACAGCCAGACTGTATCATCTGGTTGTTACCATAGAGACTCCACATCTGGCACTTAGTAAAAGCAGTGAGGTGAAAAACCCAGGGAAAATATCTTACCAGGATTTTTGGAGGTAAACTACCCTTTAAATCTGCCAATCTGGTTCTTTCAACCATGTCTCAGCAATGACTGTGGAAACACTCATTATAGTTTCTTTACTGTGAAGGAAGGAAAAAAAAAATGATTCTGCATCTTAAAGCCCTTGGCTTCCCTCCTAAATCTTGCAAAGGAGAGATTCTCCTTTGGTTGCCATCCTCTCCTGTGGATTGCAATTTGCCACATTGCAAAAGTACTTTGTGACTTTTTGAAAGGCTTGTGCTTTCCCATGCTGTCCTGTGAATGGATTCTCAACTATCAGCCCTGTGTGTGTGGGGGGGACGTCAAACCAGAAAACTTTGTTATAAGCCACATCCTTAGGGACTCTGTGCACAGTGTTTTGAGAAAACCTTACCAAAGAATATGATCAGCCTTTAAATCAAAGAGAAGAAAGACTATGGAGAGTGTCTCCAGTACAATGCTGGCTCTGCGTGAAACTAATAGGCACAAGTGTTCTAGGAAACCTGGGCTACTGAGTTGAAAAGCTTTGCTGGTGTTGCTTAAACCTGTAACTCTTATAAAGGTGTTTTTAAATAAGATTTTTAAGTCATGAAAATCTAAGACTATCCTTTTTTAAAATATTCTTACACTCGAGTCAAGACAAGAAGCCAGCTATTCTGTTCCTAATATTAAACATAGCATAATATATATAAATAAAAATAAACTATTTGAATTATTACTGTGTCTTTGAACTACCCTTGGTGGAAGCATAATCCAAGTTCTAGAAGCATTAAACCTGCTCATACCAGAAAAGGATCTCAATGTTTTACTTTACCTTAAAGAAAAGTAGTAAACAATGATCTGAAATGTCCAGGTCAGGTGGAATATGCTCTCTATTTTTTTTAAAGTTAATTAAAGCACAAGGCTGGAAAGTATAACTATATAAAAGTTAAAATCAAGTTATAAAATCTCTGTAAGAGAGCTTTCATGAATGTCACTTTGGGGAGTGGGATAACCTTTCACACAAAGTATCTTAAAAAAAAAAAAAAAAACTGCATCCTAAGCAGCATCCTCTGTCAGAGGGGGCAGATCCTGAGAAAAGCCAAGAAGGACAAGTGGTGATGAGGAGGGAAGTGGGGGACAGCAGTGCAAGGCATCACAGTTAAATCATGATGGAGGCGTAAGTCATGATAAAACCTGATAGAAAGAAAGCTTCCAGAAGAACATCAGGAGGAGAGCAATGGTATACAAGATAGGTGGAGTCCAAAATTTCCCTGCTCATCTGAATAAAGGGTAGGGAAAAGATCACTCTTTATCTATAATTGAAAAAGGAAAAAAGTCAAAATAATGGAGAATGGGAAAAAAATGGGAAGTAGAGGAAAAAAAAATTACAGAGTAAGAAGAAAGAAAAAGAAAAGAAAAAGATGCTCCTTTTGCCAGGTTTCTCTTAAAAGGCCACAGGGAACTGCGAAGCAAAGGTTGTTTCTGCCTGGTTATCAGAGAAATATAAATCAAAATTATCATGAAGTGTCACCTCACACTAGTCAGAATGGCCATCATTCAAAAGGCCACAAACAATAAATGCTGGAGAGGGTGTGGTGAAAAGGGAACCCTCCTATACTCCAGGTGGGAATGTAGTTTGGTGCAGCTGTTATGGAAAACAGTCTGGAGATTCCTCAAAAGACTAAAAATAGACTTATCATATGATCCAGCAATCCCACTTCTGGGCATATATCCAGAGCAAACCTTAACTCAAAAAGATATATGCATCCCAATGTTCGTAGCAGCATTATTTACAATAGCCAAGACATGGAAACAACCTAAATGTCCATCCACAGATGACTGGATAAAGAAGTTGTGGTACATTTATACAATGGAATACTACTCAGCCATAAAAAAGAATAAAATAACACCATTAGCAGTAACATGGATGGACCTAGAGATCATCATTCTAAGTGAAATAAGCCAGAAAGAGAAGGAAAACTACTGTATGATATCACTTATATGTGAAATCTAAAAAAAGAAAAAAGAGAACACTAATGAATTCATCTACAAAACAGAAACAGATTAGCAGACACAGTAAACACTCTTATGGTAACCAGGGGAAAAGGTGTGGGAAGGAATAAATTCGGGAGTTTGAGATTTGCAAATATTAGCCACTATGTAAAAAATAGATTAAAAAACAAATTTCTTCTGTATAGCACAGGGAACTATATTCAATATCTTGTAATAACTTTTAATGAAAAAGAATATGTAAAAGACTATATGTTATGTATATGCATGGCTGAAACATTGTGCTGTACACCAGAAACTGACACATTGTAACTGACTACATTTCAATTAAAAAAAATTTTTTTAAAAAGATAGCAAAAAAAAAAAAAAAAAAAAAAAAAAGCCATAGGGGCAGAGGTCTGCAAATAGGAACAGAATAAAGTGAACAATATCAACCCCTGTTGAGGGGAGAAAAGGTGCCCAAAGACTCTTGTAAAAGAAGTTACCAGGGTTGTTTTTATAAATATTAGCACATCCTCTCAGAAAGAAACAATGTCTTGGGTCATAAATATTCAGTTTAAATAAATCTGAAGTTGCTATTCAAATAATTCAATTGCATAGGGGCTTAATGAAAGATTTAAATTAAAAAACAACAAAAGTCAAATAAAAAATTTTATCAGTGAGAAAAGAACCAGCTCAGTATTGATAAGATTCAACTTAATAGGTCAAAATCAGAAATTGTGGTTTCTTTTTAAAAATAACACAGTGGACACAGGAGAGATTGTGAACTAGTTAAACTGGGATAAATGAATAGATATGGTTAAATTATCACACAGTTTGCAGACTTGGTCTAGGTAAGAGAATTATAAAATAGAGCTATGGCAAGGGAAAGGTAAGTATCTACTTTATGGGTAACTTTGCACAGAATGAGGAAAGAGACTAACACTTACAAAATTTTCCCAAATAATTCTCAATATGAGGCCTAGGACATCATCTTAATGTGATGCTTAGCCTGGAAGAGTCTATGATACAAGAGCAATTACGTATCAAAAGTAATAATTACTAATTAGAACATTTAGTTATTGTTAATGTACCAAGCATTCAGGAAAGTTGATAAATACCATTTAATTCACACACACACACACACACACACACACACACACACACTACAAGTTATCATATGTACTAATATTGTTATAAATGAAAAAAAAAAATGCAGGCTGAGAAAAGATAAATTTCCCTAGGAACCAAAATTTCTGAGTGGTAGAATTAGGAGTCCAAATGAGGTCTGGGCCTAAAGTCAGTGTTCTTAACACTTATTTAAGCTAACTCTCAGTTCTTCTTCCAAAATTGAAAATGGGTATAACCTTTGTGATGAAAAGAATATAGCTATTCAAGCTTCCCCAGAACATTCCTTAATAAAGCTGAGCAAAGTGTGACCTGTTCCGTTGCCTCAAGGGGTAAATAAAAACAAAATTAATTTCTCAGTTCGTATCACCTGCAGGGGAATCTTTGGAGGCTCTAAAAGACAAAGGAAACAAGAGAGGTCTTAAGAGTACAAGTAAAAAATAAAGAAAATGGATTTTCTGCTGTGATGAGGAGAGATGAGAGGCACAATGTAAAGTAGCTGGAAATAAACAAGAGGTACAGCGAGAAACAGCAGGAGGAAGACAGCTCTCACAGAGCAAGTGAGACCAAGCGTGTTTATTTTTGAGCACATGTCTTTGTGTGAAGTCTCACTATGAGGGGAAAAAAGGGAATGGAAAAGGAAGACATTAATATAAGCAAAGGGGGAAGAGCCGAAAGAAAAAGCAGTGGAAGTCAACTAGAGATTGAAGCTGAGTTTCTGATACAGGCTGAGAAACTTAACTCATAAATCAAGTAACAGAAAATAGCCGCTTTGGAGAGCCGAAGGTACAAAAGAAGAGCCAGAAAAAACCACACCAACTCATACAGTGAGGGGTCAAGCAGTTCTTGAAGTGGGATTGTGTAACCCAAGCCGCATAACCAGAAAGGCACAAAAATAGTTCTCTGAGGAAAGAAGAAAAAAAAAAAATACAATGTCAGTACAAGGAAAAATCATATGGAAAGAAAATACTATGAAAGAAGGAACTAATGGAATTCTTCACAACGGTTAATAAAGGAAAACACAAGCATAAGCGGAGGGAATATGGTATTTTACAATTGTTTCTTTAATGTAATTGATCCCCTTATGTGAACCTATGAGAAAGGGCATGGTCAAAACTATTATAATTAATTTGCTTTCCCAATCTATATCTTACCTCAAATCGAAGTTAACATTTCTTAGAAGAGGCAATTTTGGTGTACCTTTATAAGACATATGAATTGGGAGATGGTTCAAAATAGAAGGAAAAAAAAGGACAGCAGGACTAAAAGTGACCTATGGAGAAAATATTTAAAATCAGATTCAATATTATAAATGTAACTAATTTATGTACTTTTCTATTCACTTATTTAACATAATTCCAAAAGCAATCTATATTCATTGTTAGAATTTTAGAAAATACTCTTCACAGCAGCAACGCAAACCTAAAGGGACATCGGATTCTCAAGACCATCCGTTCAAGTGTATCTTATATCCTTGCACACTACCTTCAGTGGTATGTCAATGTGTGAGGATGACTTCCTGGATCATCATTTTGGGATGGTGAACTAAACCCCCAGAATGTGTATCCACTCACTAGTTATGAAGCTGGTAGCAATCCCTGTTTCACCAAGGCCGCTCAATTTTCAGTGTCAGTTTAGATATTGCAATTTCTTTTGGACTTTGAATTTTAGGTATAGAATATACCATTTATGTCTTAAGAATTTTAACACTTTGGATTGAATCTCTTCTAAAAGATTTCCAATCAAGTCTACAATGAGTGAATGTAGAGGCACTGTCTGGGGAATTGTGTGCCTTTATTATGTTCAGATAGCTGTAAGAACTAAAGCTAGATTCATATAAATCACAAAACTGAATTAAAGTAACTTACAACCCAAAGCAAAATAAAACTAGCGTACAAATATCAGATACTTTGTGACACAGGAAACTAATGTTGTATATGCAGTGTCATTCCTACTAGAATGGTCTGATTTATACATATTTCCAAAAAATACGAGCAGAAGAGCTGCATCAATCAATAGCTATTTTCAGCACTAGCTGGCTATGCAGGGAAAAGGCATAAGCGTTGTACATTTCAACTTCTTGAGTACTCTTCAAATGCTTAGTGTTTCATATACAGATGGGTAGTTTTCCCCCTTAATTGCAATTCAGACTGACACGGATGTGTGAAAATAGACACTCAGGTGAAACTTCCACTCGGTGGTCTGAAAAGCAACTGGCCTCTACGCTCATCTTTATTGTTGTGCACAAAATCAGGTGTGCACAGATTGGGTATAGTATTATTTCTTGGTTCAGTGGTATTAACAAATTAGTATCATAAGATCAATGCACTGGGTTACATATTTAGGAACTATCTTTAAAAAAATATGGACAAATTGAGTGTAACTATTGAAATGCTTGCAAATTTAAAATAAACTATCAATATTTTGGAGGAGCAAGCAGAAATAAAGAATAAATCTAATATTTTTCACCTTTCATAATTCTGTAGATTCAATGCATGCTAAGTTTTTTTAAATATAAAAATAACTACTCATGAAAACCAAAAATTAGAACATTAAAATGATGTACATGGAAATTGGTGCAGCCATTATATGGAAAATAGTAAGGAGATTCTTCAAAAGTTTACAAGTAGAACTACCATATGATCCAGCAATTCTACTTCTGGGTATTTTTTTGAAGGAGAAAAAGTCACTCTCTCAAAAAGATATTGCACTCCCTCCCCATGTTCATTGCAGCATTATTTCCAATAGCCAAGACATGAAAAAAATAAGGGTCCATCAATGGATGAATAGATAAAGAAGTGTGCTATGTATATACAAGGGAATATTATTCAGCCATAAAAAGAAGGAAATCCTGCCATTTGCTGTAACATGGGTGGACTTTGAGGGCATTATGCTAAGTGAAGGAAGTCAGATAGAGAAAAGCAAATACTATATGACCTCATTTATATGCGGAACCTAAAAAAAAAAGAGGGACTCAGATACAGAACACAGACTGATGGTTGCCAGAGGTGGAGAGTAAAGGGTGGGCAAAATGGGTGAAGTGATCATAAGGTACAAACTTCCAGTTATAAGATAAAAAAAGTCCTGTGGATGTAATGTGAAGCATGGTGAATAAACAATACTCTGTTGTATATTTGAAAATTACTAGCAGTAGATCATATAGTTCTCATCACAAGAAAAAAATATAACTATGTGTGGGTATGGATGTTAACTAAAATTATTATGGTGATCATTTTGCAATATTTACACATTAAAAAATCAGTATGCTGTACATCTAAAACCACCACAATGTTATATGTCAATTATACCTCAATCTAAAAAAAGAATATTATAAACCTATAATTCATGGGAGAGTAAAAGTGCTCTCAATTTCCAACATTCATACTGAGAAGTAGAATTTGTCTACAATTTATAAATTAAGAAATAGAAACTTAAAGGTTGTTTAAGGTAATGACAATCATCAGAATAACTAGAGAGATTTATTCCAGTTAGAAGGGGTAAAATATAATGTAAATAGATTCATTTACTCAATATTTCTAGTTACTGCTTAAAGTTGTTAAGTCAAGGAACAAAGGTAAAATAGTTGATAATTAAAAATCAGTAACTAAGAGTTCCAGTTTTTTTTTTTTTTAAAGGATGTAGAAAATAGGAAATGGTTCTGCTCCCATCTCAGCAACGAGAAAAGAGCTTGGTGATTTACAAATCCATATCTTTTCCTGAACCTATCAGAGAGCTGAGTTCACAGGGCAATCAACTAGCCTGAAATCTAAAGAGAAGTAGAAACTGTCAAGGACAGATGTGGTCCCATGCACTAGGTTATCTGGGGCAGACCAAGAGACAATATAAAATACAGGACTGCCGAAACAGTAAGAAAAAAAAAATTAATTGACATATAGTCAGTTACAATGTGTCAATTTCTGGTGTACAGCATAATGTCCCAGTCATGCATACACATACATATATTTGTTTCATATTTTTTTCATTAAAGGTTATTACAAGATATTGAATATAGTTCCCTGTGCTACACAGAAGAAATTTGTTTTTTATCTAATTTTATATACAGTGGTTAGTATCTGCAAATCTCGAACTCCCAAATTTATCTCTTCCCATCCTCTTTCCCCTGGTAACCATAATATCGTTTACTATGTCTGCAAGTTTGTTTCTGCTTTGCAGATGAGTTTTATTAATAAACTTCTAAAGGTTTAGTGTCAGCTAGCACTGAAAGTATAGAACCCCTGGGAACTGTAGGCACTTAGATACAACCCAACTATTGGAACTATCCATCAGGGATTTTAAAATATCTATGATTTAAAATATCTAAGTTAATAATCCTGGAGAAGTGGAGAAGTTGAACAAATGAAGGATTTAGCAGAAAGATGGAAACTATAAAAAATAATCAAGTGGAAATGCAAGAGAGAGAGACCTTTAAATGAGTCCATCATTAGAGTCAACACAGTCTAGGAAATAGTCAGTGAAATTAGGTTAACAGAAATTACCCAAACTGAAACACAAGGGAAAAATGAGTTAAAATAAGGAACAGAATATTCACACAAGCTCACATACATGTATTTGGGATCCTGTAAGAAGAGATAATGGGGCAAAAGAAATATTTAAAGTGAAAAAACACAATTTCTAAAAGTAATGAAAAATATCAAATCACAGATCTAAAACTTTCAGAGAATTTGAGGAAAATAAATACTCTGCCCAAAAAATGCACCTAAAAAGCTCCTATGCAAACACCTGGAAACCAAAGATAGAGAAAAAGCGTGGGAAAATTGATAAAACTCCAGTCAGGGTAACCAAGAAAAAAGAGAGCAGACATAAATTACTAACATCAGTCATGAAAGAGAGGATGTAACTATATGTCTATAGACGTTTAGTTTGAACAAAAGAATGCTACAAAATTTAATAAAAGATTGTTACCAAAAAGTTATATGAAATAGATGAAATGAATGTGTGTGTGTAATATCAATAGTTCTATATATTTAAAGAAACCAAATTAAAAGTTAAAAACCTTACAATAGCAGCAGCAAAACTCTAGGCCTATATGACTTCTCTGGCAAAGTCTAACAAATATTTAAAGAAGAAATAATACCAATTTTATAGAAACTCTTTGACAAAATTAAAAAGAGAACGCATCCCCACTCCCCCAGTGATGCAAAATGCTGTGATATCAAAATCAAAAAATAAGAAGACTGTAAGAAAAGTAAACTACAGTCCCAAAGCCCTATGGAATGAATATGTCAAAATCCTCAATAAAATATTAGTAAATCAAATCCAGCAAAACACAGATAAAGGTAAGTATATCATGATCAGATGGGGTTAATCTCTGGAAATGTAGAGCTGGTCCAAAATTCTAAAACCAGTGAATGTATTTCCCCATTTCGACAGATAAGGGAGCAAAACCATACATTAATTTCAATAGAAACAGAAAAAGCATTTACTCCTCAGGTGCGTATTTCATTATTCAGCATGCCCACATTATATCATAAGTGAAAAATGTAGGTTCCAGAAACAAACATATGTTTATATAACATATAGATATAGGTATATAGACATATGTGTACCTACACGTACACACACAATGATCCTGACGGATTAAATGTGTGTATTTGTGTACACAAAGAAAATATCTTGCATGTTAATTGTGGCTACATCTGGGTGGTTGAATCAGATTTTGGAAGCTACGTGAAAAATCAGGAATCTTGTACGTTTTTCTGTGTGTACCTCTGTGCAGTTAAATTGTTTTACAGCAGATTCATTACCTATATAATCAGTTTCAATATAAAAACTGTAATTATGACTGCCTGTTAAGTGACGTATTCTAAAAGAAGCTGTATATTAATGAGGGGGAAAAAGTGAAAGTTTCTAAATGAGGGTCTTGGAGTTGGCCAAAACTTACTGCCAGCAGATTCTTTTTCCTCAGTGCTCCTGGAGCATTAATTGGGACTTGGAATAGACGATTAACTCGCTCTTGTGAATGCTTTATCCTGTGGAGAGAGTTATGGCTGAGAATTAGAGCACTGTGAGGTATAGGTGAGGATGAAGCTGGCATAGTAACCATTCATTTCATGTTTCAAAGACAATTCTTCTTTACCAATTTATACACAGTTACATCTCATTTCCACAGTGGATGATTTTTTAAAAAAAAACATATGAAAATGGGTTACTTTGTAAATAATGTGACACTGAATAACCTGCTAAGAAAACTTCACGAAGAACTGAGGGGTACGTAAGAGTGAAGAAGACACATTTGACATAACAGCTGTTTCAAAAGAGGCCAACGATCCACCCATGTCCTTCAGAGGAGAGGGCTGGGGTGGGAGGTGGTCAAAGGAGAGACCAAGTGGATTCAGTGGGGAGACTTCATCACCCCAATGTTTTGAATTGATTTTATTCTTTTGATGTTTGGAGTTCTCCATAAAACTGCATTTATAGAGAGTGTACCACTGCAAAAGAAAGTTTATAACAACTTGTCTACTAAATTCATTTAAAAAATACAGGCACTGAGCCTTTAGAGTTGCCCGTACCTCACTTCACTGTCTTTTTACTTGTAACCCAAGCTGTTCCACATATGTTGCCTTTACACAGAAACAGTTCAAGAGCTTATTACACTTATTTATAGATTACACTTATGGTATGCTTATGCATTAAATTACAATTAATTTTAAATTCTATGAATACCATTTATGTTATAGATCTGTTGTTTTTAATTGAAAAAAGAACACATGCTTGGCTAATAATAAAAGTTTCAAATATTAAAAATATAATTTGTATGAAGTGTAGTATAATTCTCCCTCTCCCCCAAGGTCCCTCCACCCCTTCCCAAGATGCAATCTTGCAACATTTTTGTGAATATACCTCTAGAAATCTTATATACACATACAATTCATATACATGTGAATATAAATATTTACAAATATGAGTAACCTTTTACAAAACCCAAATGGTTGTACTCAACATTCTATACCTTTTTCTAATCATACCTCTTAGAAATTATTTCATTATGTAACATGAGTTTAAGAACTACAGTGCCTATCATTGCCTGCATCATAATTTAATTATAATTTTAGTTGATCAAATCATGCTTTTTAAACTTACCTCATTAAATTAAGGTCATGTTGGTCGATTTTTGTAATTAAAAACCGTATTATCAGTTTAAGTTATCAGTTGCTCCTGTAGTGCTTCATAACAAACCACCTCCAATTCAAAGGTTTAAAACAATGACCATTTAATAAAATATAGTGTAGATGAGTCATTCTTCTGGTCTTGGCTAAACTCATTCACCTGTCTGCAGTCAGTCAAAAGTTGAGGAAGTTGTTTTGCTAATCTTGTCTAAATCCTTTGATATGTTTATGCCTGTCTGGAGGTAGGCTGGATTTTGTCTCATCTAGGATGGCCTTTGACTGGGACAATGGGGGTGACTATGAAGATAAGGACATCTCAGCAGTCCTCCACATGTCCCTCACACCCTTTCCATATAAGACAGTTTTAGTTTCCTGCAGGAGATACCTAGTCAGTGATTCTGAGAACACTATTTAGAAATTGTTTTAATGTGTACAGGCACATTATGTTTTCCCCTAGAGTTGGTCTCTTTATTCATCTTGGGCCTTCTCCTTCACGCTAATGGTTTTACTAAGAGGCTGTGTCCTTGGTTGTTGAGTTGTATTTATTAACAGAGGGTTATCTTAGAAGAGGTAGCTGGCAAAGGATAACATTAGATAGGTTACAGGAATGCTTTTCAAACAAACCTCTCTCTTGAAAGGGAGTGTGAACCACTCATTTACAACTAGAACTGATATTTCAATAGGTAGAGTTGGCAAGTGAGAACAAAAAGGAGAGAAAGCAGACAGATGAATAGACTCCACCTGCCGAACAAGTGGGCTTTACTCCGGAAAGGTGAAGCAATTCAGTATATTTTACTGCCCTACCAAATTGCCTCCCTTATCCCACCATATTTTTTTTCTCCTTTTCTAGTGAAGAGGTTCGGTTGACACCTCACTCTGTTCACAACACTATTAGGACAAACACCCTTTCTAATTTCCTCTGAATATATATCTATTGATTCGTTTAACAACAGTTCTCAAGATCTGTGCTGTGGGCAAGTTGGTGTTCTATTTACAGAGTAAAACAAAAGTTGTCCTAAGAGCCAATTCTTTTGTTATTTTTTTAAGAGCCAAGTTATTTTAATATGGCTCCTACATGAATTAATCTGATGCCTCTCCCCTTCACCCTCCACATCCTGGCTTTGTTGATTCTTGACTTAGAAATTCACTTGAGAAGAGCCTCACTTATCTCCAGTGGCTTGAGCCATTATTTGTTCTGATTTCTTCCCCATTCACATTCTTTCTGCTGTTAGTATTGCTGAAATCACTCAAAATTTTCTATGGCAAACTTTCTTATACTCAAACACTTTTATAGCTGAAAAAATTTTATAGTTATTAAGTAACACCAATTCTACATAATCTCTATAATAACTTTGAGGGAGTAGGAGACATCTTTGCTTTACTATCAGGAGCTAGAAATAGGTAATTAAATATGTAATGAAATGATTTTAAGAATAAAAAGATTAATGTAAATAATAAGGGGAAACTCTTACTGATTCAATGGCAAATAATCCAGAATGTGTATTTTTAAAATGAAACACTTTGGCCTCAAAACAAAATTTAATCAAAGAACTAATTCTGAATGATAACGTTTCATTGGTATCTTTTCTTACAGGTAATCTACTTTCCATCCTCCCATTCATAGGTGGCAAATGAGATCTGCTATCATCTGTTTTTCCATTAGAGAGCAAATAGATTTTAATTCTATTCCGAACCACATTTTTAGGTAGTATTAAAGGAAGTATAAAATCTGATTTTAATTGCCTAAGACTTCCCAACTTGATGACATAAATTATGATCTAATTATAGAACTAGATTTGTCAGATCTGTGGAATGATAGAAATCATCTCTCCTACTTTTAGGTCTGTGTATAGAAAATTACCTTGTAACTAAAATGTTTCTTTTTTTAAGATAACTGCCAGTCTGGAGTCAGTGGGCTAACTCTTTGCACAGAGAATCAAGCACTTAATTTTTAAACAATCAGATGCTGACAAAACTAAATATTGTTACCACTCTCTTTGGAAGTGGCCATTAAGACATATAATGTCCCTCTCTAATAAACTTGTAACATACAAAATTGCTTGTGGGAATTCTTCCTAGAATTTCGTATCTAAACGGGACAGCTGGTAAGAAAACAGGTCTCTGTCATCTTAGAATAGATCATTTATTTTTCAGTCCTCTCAAGAGATTACCCCTTTGGCAACCAGACACTTTTTGCCATCTGCAGCAGGTGAAAAACACAGATAGTTTGTTAAATTCTGGTGCATTTCAGTGATCAAAAGAAACATTTGCAGAAAAATGTTTTCTGTCATCTTGGTGGAAATTTTATGTAATTTTAAGAAATGTTCCCTCCCCATGATCTCTGACAGTATGCCATCTCTTTTCCAAATATATTATTACTGTCCTTCCCAAAGATGTTTAATATAGTGTCAGGAATTAGCCATTTAATGTGTTCATAAATCATACCAAAGTTATTCAATAGCCGTATTTCAAACTGTAATTTCTGCTTCAAGTCCCAGCATTATCTTATGCCAATTTAGTTAACATCCAAAAGAGTCAATCTTCTTTCAAATTTCACTATTTTCCTGACCCCCTTCTTGTCTCTTTCAGTTCAACTCTCAAGCCTATATAAGCACTGTACACTATACATACAGGCTAACAAGGACTCATGATCACCATACACGTTTCAGGTAATAAGAAATTTTGAGGATTTTCTGCTTCCCAAACCATCTACACTTTACTGCTGCATTCAGGACTGTTCAGGTCTTGTAATCTAAACTAGTATATGAACAAAACTCCTTACCAATAAATCTTATAATCCATAATATGTATTTGTATTTGTATTTATTTATAGTTATATGACATATCATGTAATAGCTATATTGTAGACTCTGAATTAGCTCCTAATTATCTGATATCAAGATGGATGAATGAATAAATGTTATTCCAGAAGGAATCTAATTAACTAGACAAACCAGAGTACTCTCAAGCAAAATAACTAGGGTTCCCCCATAGTTGAAAACACTAGAAGAAAATATGGGGATTTTCAGCACTAATTTTCAAGCCATTTCTAAACTGATGTAGCCCTTTATTCAAATGAAATATTGCTTGGAATTCCAGTATGTAAAATAGGAAAAAGTTGAGATACTTGGGTTGAGGAAGAATAGGATAGGAGGGCTTATAACCAAACTTCTGTCCCTAGCATGTCACTCTGTGACATGATTCACTGCCTTTCACCTCTCTGAGGACTACAGATTATAGTTTAAAAACTCGTATTGTATAGGAAAAATTGATTATTGCTAATTACTGTTGTATACATACTGTTTATACTGCATACAACTTAAGGAATAAACCTAAAGCAGTGTATATTACCATAAACTTTTAAAAATGTATTTTACATTTGATCTTGAAAATATAATTCAATATGGAACAATTCTGGAAAACAAAAACCTCATCGATGAAAATATTTAAGCTTTTCAAATATTTCAGTTTAATTCACAAAACATTAAACTTTTAAAATGGCAAATGATATCAGCACACTAGCTTCTTTATAGAAACAGCCAAGCTGGAGGTGAAGGAAAAAAATTACCTATTCTGGTAAGTGTTAGAAAGTGAGTGCCAATGAGTTAGCGAGCCCTGGAAATACATCATCACTGAAGACATCTGCTCGACCCTGGCAGCCTAACTACATTAGGGGCTTTCATGGCTTCTTAGCAAGGAGAATAGAAGCAAATCAAAGGGTTTAAGTAGAAGAGGAGAACTCTCCCCCACATAAAACTCGGACATACTTTAACACATCTTTGAGTAAGGAAAAACAAAAACAACAAGCAAAATTCACTAGAGACCAGAAGATTCTCAGAATAATTAACTGTTTACCTCTGAAATCCTTGTAGTTTTAGACGCAGCATTTCTACCAGCATGGGTGCAAAAACTCCAAGTCAAAAATTTAAAGGGTGATGAGTTGGTCAAATTTTCAGGCAAGCTTCAATCAGCAAGCAGAAATGATTTCCAGAACAGTGCATTTTAATACAATTCTCAAATGATTCCAATAAATACTGTTCATAGGAACAGGAGCTCACAATTTTTAAAAACCAACAAACAAATGAAGAAATCTACCACCATAAATAAGAGTCAGCAGGAAAAAAAATTCACACAAACTGGACATTTAAGTCCTTGAAGATTTCATACGTTGAAGTTGTAAGTTATAAAATATAAAGGCATTTTATATTTTTAAAAATATAAAGAGACTATTTAAAATAGAAGAAATTAACCAACCTTATTTAGGGAAACAACTAAATATAATTTTTAGAAATCAAAAATAGAATAATTAAAATTTTTTAAAAATGGTCATATCAAACTGCAGATTAGGCTTAAATAAAAGATTTAGTAAAGTGGAAAATGTATATATAAAGAAATTATGTAATATAAGGCACACAAACACTAGAGAAAAATTATAAAAGAAAAATTAAGAAAGCAGACAGAGAAAGACAGTTTGGAAATTAAATAACTAGAAGTATATAAAACAGAAAATTGGAGACAGATAATAATCAAAGAGAAATAGGTTAATAGTTTTCCTGAATTTAGAAAAGATAAAGTCACAGGTTCAAATACTTAAAGTCCAAGCAGAACAAGTTAAAAAATGTCCCTTGAATGGCATATGGTGAAACGGTCAGTAAGAGAAAATTTTACAAGCAGTTAGAGATAGGATGGATTACCTACACTCAATGACAATTAGCCCAATAGCTGCCCCCTCAATATCATAGTAGAAATACAAATATAGTGGATAATATATTCATGGTAATTAGAGAAAATAATCATTGAACTAGAACTGTACATCCACTAAATCATCTTTCAAGAAAGAGGTAAAAGTAAACATGTTTTCAAAATAACAAAAGTTCTGTTCATTATCAAAAAAGTATCACTAAAAGACTTCATAAAGCAGTGCTATCCAATAGAATTTTCTGCAATGATGGAAATATTCTACATCTGTTCTGTCCAGTATGGTAACCAAAAGCCACTTGTGACTTTAAGCACTTAGAGATGCAGCTACTGTGGCTGAGGAACTGAATTTTTAATTTTAATTTTAATTAACTTAAATTTAAGTAGTCACATATGGCTAGTGGCTATGCATTAGACAACTTTTAAAGGATATAATTTAAGAATGAATGATGTGCAAAGATAATAGTAAAATTATTTATAAATATTAAAGTACATAAAACAATTTAAAAATCTTATTTGTGCTTTTAAGAGAATCAAGAGAGAGTAAACTGAAATCATAGTCAGCAATATGATCTGGGAAGAGGATAATTAGAACATTGTAAAGTTCTTGTTTAGGAGGAGAGTAAAGTAAATATTAACTTAATCTTTAACAAACTAAATAGTCATAGTAAATTCTAGGGAGACTAATAAAAGGAAATAACTAGAATATATAATTTCCAACCTAGGAGATATATAAAAAAAAGAGTGAGTGAAAGAGACAACAAACTCAATATAAAATAAGGCAATAAGGAAGAAAAAAAATCTATATAATATGCAACAAATAAAAGGGACAAAATACGATGAGCAATAGAAATAAATCTATCTGTGATAATATTAAATATAAAAAGAAAAATTTCCTACTTAAAAGGTAAAGATTACTCAGGAGTGTTTTAAAAAGAGCTAGTTGTATTCAGTGTATAAGAATATAAAATGAGGGTAAGAGAAAGTTATACCAGGCAAATACAAACAAAAGAAAATCGATGTATGTATGCTAATATCAGAAAAAATTGGATTTAGGGGAAAAATTTACTATAGATAGAGTTTTCTATGTTAATAAAATGTTTAATTCATGAGGACAGGATTAAAAATTGTAAATTTATAAACACTCAATAAAATAGCTTCAAAGCATCTAATAAATTGAAAAATATAATTTAAAAAATTTATAAATCTGTCATCATAAGAGATTTTATCACACTTTTGCTCACCAAATTATTGATAAGTAAGAGAAAAACTCATTAAAGACATGGCAGTTTAAAGTAACATAATAAAAAATAATGATCAAATAAAAACTGTCATAAATACAATATTTCAAGCATACAGGAAAGTTTTCATGGAAATTGACCATGTTCAGAGACATAAAACAAGTTTTAACAAATTTCAAAAAAGGGTACCATACAGAGGACCTAGCAGTCATCACCAAACTCCTGTCTTCTTCTTTTTGAGAAAAGAGGTGGAGTCCACTTCCCAGACTTGATTTCAGTTGAAGCAAAAAAGTACATGCAGCATATGTAACCACGGAGGCTATTTTATTCAATGGAATGTGAGCAGAAATGATGTGTGTTTCTTCCAAGCATGTGTTACAAACACCTCTTATAAATAATTTTCCATTCTCATTCCCATATCACTGTCATGGTGATAAGTACAGAGAAATGGAAGCCCTGTGCAAAGATACTATAGCCCTAATATAAAAAAAATGCCTGGAATCTTGAATCATTGTTTAAAAAAGAGTCTCTTCCTAATCAAGAACATAAGTGTTGGAAGCTTTACATGAAAAAGAAATGAAAGTATGTTTTGTTAACTCACTGAGATTTCAGAGTTTATCTGTTACAAACACTAGTGTTATTATATCTAATACAGAAATTGATATCAGAAGTAGTGTGCTACAGTACATCATTTTATATATCTACATGTATATATATAAACATAAAATATTATTTTAGTAATTCAGCATTGGATGGTGATGAACTCTTATTAAAGATCAAAAAAATGAGGAACCATGAAATAGATGGCAAAACACTTGGAGACATGTGACCTACAATAATTTGGAAGGCAAACCATGTGTCTTCTGAGTCTGCTGCTCTAAGTAAAGTGATTAGACAGAGTCAGTGTAACAGTATTCGCTGGATTCTGATTTTGGTAATGTATTACAAGATAGATATGACGTCAAATAAGAATTTTTTATTTTGCCAGCCAAAATAAAAGGAAATAAGAGTTTTTAATAAATTGTGGCACAGAAGAATCAGAAACGGCAAATGTTTCTAGACCTCAAGCAATAAGACATAAGACTAAAAGAGACTTTGAGAGTCAAAAACCCATAAAGATGTAACTCTGCAATAAAGGTGAGTGTGTTAATTACCTATTACTGTATAAAACTACCCTGCGTAGTGTATTATCTATCTATTATTACGTAACAAATTTCCCTATTCAGAGGCCCCAAAGACATTGGATCATTGTCTCTAGAACCTGTGGATGTTACTTTATATGATAAAGTTTTTATGGGTGTGATTAAATTAAGAATTTTGAGTCATTTTTTAGATTTCACATGTAAGTGATATCATGATATTTGTCTTTCAAATGAACTTATTTATGAAACAGAAATAGACTCACAAACATAGAAAACAAATTTATGGTTACTAAAGGGGAAAGGGAGGAGGGATAAATTAGAAGTTTGGGATTAGCAGATACAAACTACTATATAAAAAATAGATAAACAACAAGGTCCTACTGTATAGCACGGGGAATTACATTCAATAACTGTATATGTATAACTAAATCACAATGCTGTGCAACAGAAACTAACACAAAATTGTAAATCAACTATACTTTAATTTAAAAAAAACAATTACACTAGTGCTTTTCCTCAAAGCAATCCTTGTACTTTAATGTGCAGCCAAAGTGCCTCATTCATATTTTGCATTTCCCACATCAATAGGATAATAAAAAGACATTTACTAAAGGGTAAAAAAAAAAGAATTTTGAATAAGAAGATTAATCTGGATTATCCAGGTTGGCCCTAAATCCTATCACAAGTGTCCTTAAAAAGAGATGCAGAGAGAAATCAGAGAGCAAAGCAATCTGAAGAAGGAGGCAGAGATTGGACTGATGTAGTGACAGGCCAGTCAACAGAGCAGCATGTACCAGATTCTCCTTTATAGTCTCCAGAGGAAGTGTGGCTTGGCTGATACCTTGATTTTGACTCGCTGAAATTGTTTTTGGATTTCTAGACTCCAGATCTGTTAAAGAACACATTTCTTCTCTTTTATGCTACCCAGTTTGTAATTACCTGTTACAGCAGCCATAGGAAACTAAGACACCTTAAGCAGCTATAAACAATAAACATTTATTTTATCACTGTTTCTCTGGGTCAGGATTACAGGATTGACTCATCTGGATTGTCCTGGTTTAAGAACTCTTACAAATCCATTATCAAGGTGTCTGTAACCATCTCTAGGCTCAGCTGGGGAAGATCTCTCTCCAAGTTCACTCATACAGCTTTTGGCAGGTCTCAGAAGATCTGCTTCCAAGCTCACTCACGTAGTACTTTCCACATAGATGCATCAGTTCATGGTAGCTGGCTTCCCCAAGTGAGCAATCTGAGAGAGAGAAAGAGAAGGCACCAAGATGGAAGCCAGTCTTTTTCTAACTTAATATTGGAAGTGAAATCCTATCACAGATGCCATATTCTGTTAGTTAGAATTGAGTCAGTAAGTCCATCTTACGTTCGAGGGGAGTGTGTTGCACTAGGGCATTCATAGCAGGAGGTGAGGCTCTTTGGGGGCCATGTTGGAAGTTACCTACCACATAGGCATAGATTGTATGAGGAAATACTTAGAAACACTGAAGAAAATTTATTTTATCTTAGCTCAGGGATGGATAGGATAAGAAGAAAGGGTAAATCTTAGAATTCCAGGTATAATTTTGGATACTCTGAAGAAAGCAAAAATATAAGAATAGAAATCAGATCATTGGTTGCCAGGGGGCTCAGAGTGGGATAATAGGTAATTGCCAAAAAGTGGTACTTTGAGGTTGACAAAATTATTCTATATCTTGATTGTGGTTGTAATTACCACAAACATACAGTTAGTACGTGTTTGTATAAATCATCAAACTATACGTACAATGGGTCAACTTTATAGGACATAAATTATATCACAACAGATCTGACTAAAAATTATTGCTTCAGTGCAAACCAGGAATAACATCAAGGAATGAATAAATCTAATCAGATACAAAAATTGGGGGAAAAACAAATTGAGAATATTCCTCAAATTATTTTATGATGTTAGAATAACCTGAGTCCCAAAATCTGAAAAGGGGATTAAAAAAATCAGAAAATTAGAGGCTTATTTGTAAAAATAAATACAAAAATCCTAAACAAATTTTAGCAAAAGAAATACTTTAAAAAATAAAAAGGATAATGCATCATGACAGAATTGGATTCATCCCAGGAATGCAAAATTACTTTCTCAGTTTAAAAAAAAAATCAATGAATGTGATTCATCAAGATAATTTTAATAGGTAAAGAAAAAGAATTAGTCACATTTCAATATCATTTATAATTTTTAGAGTACCTCTCAACAAATTAAGAATAAGAAGGAATTTCCTTTAATTGACTTTAAAAGATTGTGGTCGCTGTTGCCAGGGTTTTTGTAAGCAATTGCTGTCACAGATTTAAAAAGAAAACAGAGCAAAACATTTTCTCTAAACTCAGAATAATAGGGTCCTAGTATGAATGAATTCATTCAACATGCCAGATCTTTTTGGTTGCTTACCCATCATCCTTTATTTCTTATTGGTAGAATCCAGTGTTGTTCAGAATCACACTGATGTCCTTCTACATATGACAAAGCAAAACTAGTCTAAGTTGTTACGACAATCTTTATTCCTTTGCCAGATACGGAATTTACCAGCTTCCTATTGTGGCCATTATGGCCATGTGAGCCCATTCTGACAAATAGAACATACATAGTACATGACTACTACTTGATTAGAGTTGCTTCTAAGAAAATTTACTTTCTATTAAAAAGAAGCATGCAGATGGCATCACCTTTCTTGCCTTGAACATGAATGTAATGTCTGAATCTGAGATAAGTCATCTTACCCCCATGATACAGAGAGTAACTTGCTGAGGAAAATACACAGAGGATGAAAAGAATCTAGCTGCTTGAAGACACTATTAAGCATCTATCAGTATTGGGTTATCTGTGTCTAGACTTGGGCATGATTAATGTCTTTATTGCTTTCAGCAAGTATCAGTAAGGAATTTTGTACTTGCAGCTGAAAGTACTCTAATAGATACAACTACTGGTCACCCCAAATTCTCTTATAATTAAACTATCTTTATTTCCAATTCATGAGTGCTTAGATGGGGTAGCTTGGTCCTTTTTACTTGTAACAAAAATTATTTAGTTCAAAAATTTATATTTGATAGTAATGTATATTCTCAAAGAAATCATGTTTCAGTTCTGGATTCCCATGTAACAAATGAATCCAAAATCTAGTGGCATAAAATAGCAATGATTTACTATTTCTCATTATTTCTTATAATTTTTTGAGTTGGCTGACTTAGCTTTTTTTCTGTGCCACAGGGTGTTGGCTGAGGAAACAAAGCACTTTTTGGCTCCCTTCTGCTGGGAGCATGATTGGGAGCACACATTCAAGATGGTTTCATTCACACTCATGGCACCTCCTCTGTATCTGGAATGCCTGCAGACTGGCTGGGGTTTTTTCTCTCTCATCACTCAATAATCTTGCCTACAGCTTTTTCACTTTGTGGCTGGACTCCAAAAGAATGAAAATGGAAGCCGCTAAGCCTGTTAAGGAAGAGCCACGCACCAGACCTCACACAATATCACTGTTGCCTCATTCACTTGGTCAAAACAAGTCATAGGACCAGCAATGATTTAAAAGAGGGAAAATACCTTCTATGTCTTGATGAGAGATTGAAGGAATTGTTGGTAGCCATCTGCTGACTGGATAACTTGCCTTTAAGTCATTTGTAATAATATTTTTCTCCTGTCCCCATTATAGTTTCTTTTATAACATGTATCATCTTACTGTAATGCTTAAAGTAAAAGTATTTTCTATGTTGTGAAGAATTGCTGAAAAGAAAAGCAGTAGATATGGTATAGATTCTAATATGTATTACTATATACTAATTGAAGATAAGTTACGGTTTTTGTTATAGGAGAACTATTGGAATTAACTAAATGAATGATAGAAGTAAAAGTGATAGTGTACTAAGATTCAATTTTTTTTATATTATATATTCTTCTCTCCATTTCTTCTTCCAGACATTTGACTTTGTTTTAGATTGGAAGAACAATGTAGCATTATTTTACACTTCTATTTTTCAATGAAAATTTTCTTTCATTCAAATATAAAAATTATTTCTTACAATTTGCATAAAAATACAGAATACGGAGATGATTAGAGAAACTTATTCTATTACCCAAGAGAGTACTTTAAAAAGAAGTAAAACTAAAAGTTATAAGAGAGAGACCAGAAATCCCAAATATACTTACATATGCATAGATCACATTAATAAATTACAATGTATTTCTTCTATTTTTTAAAAGCTACATCTATTTTAGGGATTACTGAGGACTTTCTCTAAAGAACTGAAGTAAATTTATTGTTTTGTTTTGTGTTTTAGAAAGGTCTTTGGTCTATATACACAAAGTAGCACTATTCAGTATTGTAAAAAGAAGGCAATCCTGTCATTTGTGACAACATAAATGAACCTGGAGGACATTATGCTAATTGAAATATGCCAGACAGAGAAAGACAAATAACACATGGTATTCCATTTATATATGGAATCTAAAAAGAAAAAAAAAAGTTGAACTCATAAAACAAAGTAGAAAATTGGGTTCGTTAGAAGTTAGGGGTTGGGAATAGGGAGAGGTTAGTAAAAGGGTACAAATTTTCATTTATAAGATGAATAATGTCTGAGGGTCTAGTATATAACCCAGTGACTATCATTGACAACACTGTATTGTATAATTGAAATTTACTAAGAAAAAAGAACTTAAATTTTCTTATTTAAAAAAGGTAAAAGTGAGGTGATGGATGAGTTAGTTAACTAAACAAGGGGCAGTCCTTTCACAGTGTATAAGTATGTCAAGTCATCATGTTGTACATTTTAAATATCTTACAACTTTATTGTTCTGTTGTATGTCAAAAGCTGGGGGGAAAAGGAGAGCTCCTTGATGATCAGCAGGAGAGAATTATCTAAGGTTATCATAACTTGTAAATCCAAGTCCCTTTTTAAGGGCATAACAAGCAACTTTTGTATATTATAGAATTCATTTTCTCCAGTCCAGTTAAATCTCAATTCTTCATCATGTTACTTATTTTAAAAAATCGATAAGTTCTTAAATCCAAATTACCAAAAATTAGTAATACTTAGAATAGGTAATATCATATTACATTTTATTAATTAGTACTCTAGTCAATCAACCTTGGCCTCCTCTATACACAGACATGCATGCATATGCTTATGTATATATTCATGTACATAAATACATTTGTGTGTATATCCCAAGGCAATCTACAGATTTAATGCAATCCCTATCCAATTACCCAGGACATATTTCACAGAACTAGAAAAAATCAATAAAATTCATATGGAACCATCAAAGACCTAGAATTGCCAAAGCATTACTGAAGAGAAAGAAAGAGGCTGGAGGAATAACTCTCCCAGACTTCAGACAATACTATAGAGCTACAGTCATCAAGACAGCATGGTATTGGTACCAAAACAGACATATAGACCAATGGAACAGAATAGTGAGCCCAGAAATGAACCCGCAAACTTTTGGTCAACTCATCTTTGACAAAGGAGGCAAGGATATACATTGGAATAAAGACAGTCTCTTCAGCAAATGGTATTGGGAAAACTGGACAGCAGCATGTAAAACAATGAAGCTAGAACACTCCCTTACACCATATACAAAAATCAACTCAAAATGGATTAAAGACTTAAACATAAGGCAAGATACAATAAACCTCCTAGAGGAAAACATAGGCAAAACATTATCTGACATACATTTAAAAAATTTTCTCCTAGAAGAAATAAAAGCAAGAATAAACAAATGGGACCTAATGAAACTTACAAGCTTCTGCACAGCAAAGGAAACCAGAAATAAAACAAGAAGAAAACCTACGGAATGGGAGAAAATTTTTGCAAGTGAAACTGACAAAGGCTTGATCTCCAGAATACATAAGCAGCTCATACGACTCAATAAGAAAAAAATAAACAACCCAATCCAAAAATGGGCAGAAGACCTAAACAAGCAATTCTCCAAGGAAGACATACAAATGATCAAAAAGCACATGAAAAAATGCTCAATATCACTAATTATCAGAGAAATGCAAATCAAAACTACAATGAGGTATCACCTCACACCAGTCAGAATGGCCGTCATTCAAAAATCCACAAATGACAAATGCTGGAGAGGCTGTGGAGAAAGGGGAACCCTCCTACACTGCTGGTGGGAATGCAGTCTGGTGCAGCCACTATGGAAAACAGTGTGGAGATTCCTCAAAAGACTAGGAATAGACTTACCATATGACCCAGGAGTCCCACTCCTGGGCTTGTATCCAGAAGGAAATCTACTTCAGGATGACACCTGCACCCCAATGTTCATAGCAGCACTATTTACAATAGCCAAAACATGGAAACAGCCTAAATGTCCATCAACAGGTGACTGGATAAAGAAGAGGTGGTATATTTATACAATGGAATACTACTCAGCTATAAAAACCGACAACATAATGCCATTTGCAGCAACATGGATGCTCCTGGAGAATGTCATTCTAAGTGAAGTAAGCCAGAAAGAGAAAGAAAAATACCATATGAGATCGCTCATATGTGGAATCTAAAAAACAAAAACAAAAACAAACAAACAAAAACAAAGCGTAAATAAAGGACAGAAATAGACTCACAGACAGAGAATACAGACTTGTGGTTACCAGAGGGGTGGAGGGTGGGAAGGGATAGACTGGGATTTCAAAATTGTAGAATAGACTACACTGTATAACACAGGGAAATATACACAAAATGTTATGAAAACTCACAGAGAAAAAAATGTGACAATGAGTGTGTATAAGTCCATGAATAAGTTAAAAATTGTGCTGAACACTGGAATTTGACACAACATTGTAAAATGATTATAAATCAATAAAAAATGTTAAAAAAAAGAAATGCTTTAATTAGCAAAGCTGAAAAAAAAAAGAAAATTGCAAGAGAATATATAAAGAAAAAGAAAATTGAAAGACACTGGACTTAGAGAGTTATTGTCACTACATCTAGTGAGAGAGTACAGCTGAGTTGGTAATTAAACAGCCACACTCCCGCTGACAGATCTGCAGCATCCCAAGAATATGACTAGATCTAGACTCACACGGAAAACCACCACTAAATAGGCTTACTTCAGACAGACTCAGTCTCTCCACCTAGAAAGTGCAAATTATAAAATCTGGACTAAGAGGAGTCATGAAGCACCCAGTCTTAATCACACAGTATGCCCAGGATAGAAGCTAAAAGGATATCGTATATTTTAATGCATTCACTCGTCAGATCACAAGCTGAGTCTTTACAGAAATTGATTGACACTATTAGGATATATGGCAGTATACTATAATGGGATGTACAGCATCTCATAATAATAATGTTTGATGATGTCTTTTAATAATGTTCCAGTGGTATTTCTGGCTCAAGGAATGTCAATCAAGATCAATTCCCTCTGCCATTTCTAGAAAACAACTAAAATTCAGAATGACCAATAATACCAAATAGTGCAAGAATAGTAATAGTACATATTGCTACTACTAGTAAAAGATTCGCTTCTTATAAGCTCACTGAATTCCACACAGTTCCCAATAATAGAAATCATATTACTGCTATTAAAACCTAGATACACATAGTGATTATTTGTCCACAGAGCCCAATTTCCATTTATGGATGTTATTCTGCTCTGCATTATACTTTCATGGAAGTAGGGAAAAGTAAAATTCCCAATTTGGATGGAAACTTATGCTAAGGGACAGTATTTTACACTTAATCCAAGATCAAACGAGATCAAAGAAAACTATTATTTGTGAAACGACAGCCCTAAAACAAATTTAAGTCCCTGGCCAATACCTTCCACTCCAAGTACATCCCCACCAACTCCTTTTTGACTGAAAATTCCAGAAATTTTCCTACATAGTTTGCTGCCATTTTTTGTTCCTCCAAGACAACAGGTAGCTACAAGTTTATGGTCATAGTGGGAATTCACACTAGCCAAATTAATGCCAGAAGACGCAATGATATGTATCACTGCCTTAAGCCAATTGGTTGCTAACATAGTCTCTGAGCAATAATTTTGTTCCATGATTTTGAAGCACTATAGCAAATTCTCCTTGGGCCTCTGACAATGTGAAAAAGGACCACAAAAGACAAAATCAGGGCTATATTTTGTCCTATCACTTAAAATTCCTCCATATTGATCTCACTGTTTACCTGTCTTTCTAGTTAGGATCTTGTTGATTTTTTGCCTAAACCGTCTCTGAACAAATTTCTTCCTCAAATGATGCATTCTCTACTAGCCTGAGTTTTGTCTACAGCCTTCCTCTGACCTATAATGCTATAAATCAGGACTCATATTCTATGTCTTGATCCCAAGGCCACTTTGACAACAAGCTGTTGAAACTCCCCAGGACTGACCAAACCTTCTGCCTCTCCTACCTGGACTTTCATTGGCCTTTTGGTCTCAAACTTCAGCAATTTACATTTTGCCAGTGATGCTTTGACATTAGCAAGCAGTCATCATCTTGACCCTTTCCTTCTCACCACTATCTCCTATAATAACATGTTAATATCATTTTCCTTATAGGGCAGCTTGAATTTGTTCAGGTGTTCCAATAAAGTACTTTCCTCAAATCATAATCTTGTCTTTGGCCTAATGAAGATAAACTCTCCATAGAGTGTATTTTCTACAATGGGAATTCAGTGACATATTTAATACTCAGATATCTTACTTAGTTGGCATATTGACATTAATTAAAAAATCAAATTTTGGTGACTTTGACACCACCACTCACTACTGCCTTTTGCTAAGCCCATTCACAAAGGGCATCATCCTTTGAATTTGCAATCTCTAGGTTAATGATGAGGATAAGAAAGACCAACATGCTCTGCTTCATCTTCCCCACCCCCTTAAATTCAAGTATCTGCCAACTGTCTGAGGAAATCCAGAACAAACAAAGAAGTAAGGGGAAGACATTAGAGAGAGCAAATAAATGAGGATAAGATGGTGAAGAAAAGAGCTCTCAATTCATTTCAAGACTTCTATCATTATGGTAACCCCAGTTAACTCTGAAAAAGAGTATCTGTCTATCTATCTATCTATCTATCTATCTATCTATCTATCTATCTATCTATCTATCTATCATCTTACTGAAGTATAATCAGTTACAATGCATCAGTTTCAGTGTGTCATTTCTGGTGTACAGCATAATGTCTCATACATATACATATATGTATTCATTTAATTAAACAGAATTAAAATGTTATTAAGACTTATTTCCTCAGAAATTGGAAGGCTGCCTAAACCTGCATCTTTCACTAATTCAGTTATTATTTTTTAGCATTTTAAAAAGCAATTAAGCCATATTTCCTCAAAAGAAACCTTACAGGTAACCACAACAAGATTTTCTGGTTGAGTAAAAGTGGGAGGCACTGTTTCATTAGCTTTTTTCCTGACAACTCTGCCGTATCTCCTGAGAAAATCTTGATTGTCTCTACTTTCTTTGCCTTTATCTTTAGGTGTTTGCCAGTGTCTAATATGGGCCTACTGCTCTGACTTACATTACAGTTGCCTTAGTTGGCTTCTTAATCTGTTCTGTAGCCTAATTCTCACCTGAACTTTCTTTGGATCACCAAAGTACTAGTTAATAAACATAGTCTCTAACTGTCACTCATTTTACCAAGGTTTAAATTTAGAGTCCATTTCCTCATCACATGACCCTCAAATTTAGCTGAATTCAGTGTGTGTGTGTGTGTTTGTACATGTGTGTGAGAGAGAGAGAGAGACATGGGAAAGGAGTCATTACAACACAAGGGAATTATGCGATTCAATCTATGTACAATTGAGAGCAACTAAACATTTTACCAAGTATCTTGTTTTCAGTAATAAAAATTGAGATAAAAGGGCTTTTTGTGTGAGGATTTATGTTAATCTGGCTAGGAGTTGGGTGGTGTTTAATGTTTGCTCTAGCTACAGGTACAAAAGTCTTCATTGGTGGTGTAGTGATGAGGACAGCTGCCTTCCAAAGTCTTCAAATTCCTCTAGTGTACTTGCTTTCTTCTCCCCTCTTGATGACTGTAGGTTTCCTAAGTCCTTCTCCTCTGAAAAAGCCTCTTACAGTTCTTTTAGCTGTAATCCATTACTAGACTGTGGCTCTCTTAGTGTGATGAACAGTGAGAACTCAAACATCTCTCTTCTAACACTTCTGCTTCTTTGGCTCCTACTGACAAGGTGCCAATTTAGACCACAACATAAAAGTCATTTTTTTGGAACCGGCAGTGCACTTCAGGACATTCACACAAAGAGAAATGACTATGTGTGGCAGCCACCCAAGCCCTAACTCTCCTGCTGAATATATGTGCGGATTCTCTGGAGAGGATGGAAAAGGGCCTTCCCACTGCAGTTTCCTGATGTGGAAGAGCTCCACTCCACCACTTCTTGTTGCTGGGGTACCTTCTGGCAGTGGGTATCCTTCTTGGGTGAAAAATTAAGATGGCAGAGCCCAGCTGTCTTTCTCAGTGTTTATCTGACTCTATCCAATTTTAAATGGAAGTGTGAGGAGGAGTGTAGCTTCCTTCACTCTTGACTCCACTAACTCTTTTCTAGTCCTTTTCTTCTGTTTAACTAACATGGAGCAAGTCAGGAAGTCTGCTGGCCAAACAGAAATGTCTCTTGAGGTCGTCCTTGTTCAGTCACCTTGAATTCTGCAAGCCTCCAAGGCTTCAGTCTCCTACCTCTTCGGTTCTCCTTTCCTACTGATTTGAGTTTGGGGTGATGTTGAGGGTTGAGGACAATTTCTGGTGCCTCTTGAGCCCAAAAGAAAACAGAACAGCATTTGACTCCACTGCTGCAACCTCTCTGAACTTAGGATTTTTGGTGCTTACCGCCTTCAGTGGTCAGCTGTGGTCCTTAATTATAATTCAGAGAGAAACAGAAAAATATAATAATCTTGTTATGACTATAAAATGAGAGGCTTTGCTGGTAGTTGATTTTTTTTTCTTTTTAAGCAATTTCTGATTCTTGAGAAATATATAATAAATGATTCTGTTTTAAACAAATTCCTCTGAAATGTAATTTCTCTCACAAAGTCAAAGCATCTATAATTTGATCTGCCCTTTTTCGCAGATACCATTTAACTTTATCTTACTAACATGCAAGAATCAAGAGTCCACATTTTGTAAAGGTCTGAAAACATTCATCTTAATTTTAAGGACACATTTTCTAAATCTTTTGAAATCTCAAAAGCCTTTCAGCAGTAATTATTCACTGGCAGATCAACATTCTGTAATCATCTTATTCAGAGCATGGAATGCAAATCCAGATGAGTGGTTGCAACAATACTTAATAATTTATGAACTGTAAAGAAAATAAACCATGGACATTCAATCTGTCAGTGGTCTGGTTAAGAGAGTAGCCTAATGAACCACACATAGAGCCTGGAGTTTCACCTTCTCTAATCAGTGAAGTGACCTTGATATAATCTCTGTATCCATTTTCTTGTATATCAAATGACCAAATTCTACTGGAAAAGGAAGGGAGAACTATCCAGCTAACAATAGAAAATCATTCTAACTAACCAAAACACAAAACACTGTTAAAACTGTAACTAGAAAGCAGAGTATAGAGAGTAAAGCCTTATTCACTTAAAAAAAAAAAAACTATATAAAAAACACATATTCATTAACAAAATTGTAGACCTGGCTATATCACTGACTCTTAAACATTTCATGTGTTTTCCAAAAGCAAAATAAGATTACTTCAATATCAATCTCCACAATCACATTTGGAATGATTTAGTACCTTTTCAATAGTGCTTTACACACAAAGAACGTTCATTTACCTTTGTCTAAATCATAGAGAAAATCTGATACTTAGGGATCACTTTACAGAATCTTAATTCTCTCTTACAGTAAATGAAGTTCCATTTGTCCACTTAAAATGCTGAATTTTTAATATGTCCCTCTGCTCTTCCTCTGTCTCCTTTTTCCTTTAGCCCAGAGAGTTAAGTTCACATCTAAAAATCCATTAACTTCCACAATATGCCACAGGATAGGAGTGGTTTCAGCAGGAGGCAGAAACAAGGAATTCTTGTCCTACCACTGCCAAATGTAAAGATAACTTCACAATTTTATCTTTTCTCACCATGTATATGTCACGTGATTTAAGTTCACTCACATGTTACCTTTCCTTTTTCCAAATGAAAGTTTGAGTTTAACCTGAACTCTCTGCTATAGACAATCTTTCTTTTTCCCTCCGGTTTTTAAATTGAAGTATAGTTGATGTACTATATTGATGTAATACAATGCTGTATTAGTTTCTGATGTACAGCATATTGACTCAGTTATACAAATATATATACATATTCCTTTTCATATTCTTTTTCATTACAGGTTACTACAAGCCATTGAATATAGTTCCCTGTGCTGTACAGTAGGACCTTGTTGTTTATCTCTTTTGTACATAGTGGTTTGTATCTGCCAGCCCCCAACTCCTAATTTATCCCTCCTTCCCCCGCCCACCCCCAGTAGTCATAAGTTTGTTTTCTATGTCTGTGAGTCTCTTTCTGTTTTGTAAATAAGTTTGAGATAATCTCTCTTAAAATAGCAATTTCAGACAAGTCTCCACCAAGTAAAAACCGAAGGAAGCTTGTTAGGGGAGAATTTGGGAACTTGAATTCAAACATAATAGTGTTTTTGAAGAGAAATGTGAAATAGTATTTTCACAGGTTTTTTAAAGTAGTTATAGAAAATGATTTAAATTTTAATAGGTACTTTGAAGTGCACATTTTTCATTTAATACTAAATCATGCAAACAGTTCCCCAAAAATGTGTATAAATTTTTATTTTTAAAAAATTGAGAAGAGATTAATAAAGTGAGAAGAGTAAAAATAGCTATTATGTAATTAGTGCTTACTACATGAGAGCTACTCCTAACATTTTCCATATTTTATGTTATTTAATCCCGACAATAACAGACGAGGGAAGTTACCATTTCCAGATGTTAAAATGTTAGCTCGAAGAGGTTACATGACTTGGAGAAAGAGCAGAGTCAGGAATTCAATCTAGTTACCCCTCACTCCAAAGCCTGTTTGTCCTAAACACTCTTTAAATATGTTTGTGAATAAATATTGTTTACAAACAAATTTCAAGAGCACAGATGTTTAATAAAGATTTTAAAAACGTTTCTCTTGTAGACCTAAACTTTAAGTTAGGTAATACAAAATAAGAGCACTAACACAACTTAGAGTACTTGGTGTATTATTGCAAAACACGTTCTTTTCTCTTCAAAGAGAGATCCCTAGCATCATTGATAATAGTAAGAAAAACCAATAAATTTGTCTTGGAAGAAAAATAAAACCTTTTACATCACTTAATGCTTAACATTCTTTTCTCATCTTGACAAATTAATAAGCTTACTGTGCAAATACATGTAGTCAAAATAGGGTATGTTTTAGTCAAAACCCCAAAAATATCCAGTGGCCTAATTTTCATCTTATAAGTGAAATTCCACAGCCAGTCCTCAATCTTTCTTAGTATCGCTGACATACTGCTGAGATACAGAAAGCCTTTTCATTGCTACTATTAATATTGCCAAAGGTATGTAAAACAGACAAATGTTAAGTGTGTTTTCTCCTCCCCAGTCCTGTAGCAAGAAGTATCCATTTGAAAAGACATTTTCAGGTGGTATTATAAAGGTTTACAAAGTATGCCCTTTCCATACAAAACAGGAAACTATGCCTGTTTTTGAAAATCCTTGCATCACAATAAATGAATTTTTGCTTGAGTGATGAGACAACCTTTTACTTTTCTTTATGATGGAAATTACCTGGAGATCATGTTAACTCCATCTAACTGTAACAAGTAAGTGATTAAAAGAAAAAAGGAGTCATCTGTCAGATTCCACATACAGTTGTGTGTGTGTGTGTGTGTGTGTGTGTGTGTGTTTTTAATAACACACTTCTCTGTTTCATTTTCCAAAGTTGTTAAAATTATATAGAACATATCTGGAAGGGAGAGCAGAGATAACTCAGGAGGGGCAGTTTCAGTAGACACTCGGGGTATTTTTTCGTGAATTAGGTTTGCAGTAGAACCTCATGCCACTAAGCCTAGGAACCCGATTCAAATCCTCCATGAGAAGACGCTCAGAGAATAACAGTCTCGAACAAATTTGATTTGTGACATAATCAAACCAAATGTCTTTTTGTTTCCCACTGTTCCTTTAAAATGTATTAGTGGAAGTAATCATCTCTTGCGTCTGGATTAAACATGGGGAGGCCCCATGATTTTATGGTTTTCCTCTTCTGTCACAGGCAGTAGAACATGCAGTTTTACAGGGTCTAAAGCTTAGTTTAGGGAGACTTCCCTAAGGAAATGGACACTGAAATGCAATCACACTAAAAATGAATATTTATCCAGGAGGAAAAAAGAAAGCATAAGATCTTGTACATCTCTAGAAATGTTTAAATACTGCTCACATCACAACTCTGCCTCCTCCTACTATATTTGTATCAATTACTTTCCTGAAACACATATGTAATATTTGTTCCTTACTTTTTTGGGCAAAATGCTCTTTGATTACTTTCTCATTTCAATAATATTATGATGTCATTTTCTCATAATAATACACATCAGTTTTTATCTTGATTTAGGAAAAAAAGACTCATACTTTTTATTTTAGAAAGTTTCTTTAGCTTCATATCTGTATTAAATTTTTAAGATAATTTTATTTGGGGGAAACTTCTATCAGATTTGTTTTATGAGCTGTCAGACGTGGAAGAATTTTCCACAGACCAACTTCTGAGTCTGTATGTTATAAGCTTTGCTTCTTCTTCCACTACCCATATATTTTTGGTGCCAGTCACAGCATGAAAACACTGAAGGCACAATATGATGTGTGGCTCTGCACCTCTGTGGAATGGTGCCAGATGAGTTTACGCACTGGGCAGCAGGGGGGTTGCTGGGAGCCCTTTCTACACCTGGGTAGCCAGCAGTACATGAACTATGCATGGAAGTGAGTGAGAACATCGATATATTCCATGAAACCCAAATGCAAGTATCCTCAACTCAACTTCTCCGAGGCTGGATCCTAAAGTGCCCATGGTCACATAAAAGCCACTTAACTGGAAGGCAAGTGTGGTAACAGGAAGTCAGAATGGAAATAAGCAGCTATGCTGATTGTGGTTAAAATATCATTTGCAAAATTTATGAAAACCAGTGGTCAAGTGACCATGTTGCTAGAGCTGAATCCAAGCTCCTGGCAATGAGGGGCCCTGATGCTGGCGTTAGTGTCTCAGTAAATATGCCTCTGCGCTTAGTTTTAATAGTACCACGGGTGGTGTGCTGAGACCAGCTAATAGGCTTGGGAGACCCAATTATGCTTCTCTCTCCCCAACTCCGGTTTCAGTGACTTCGTATTTATAGATAGAAACTAGCCAGGGTGGGGAACTTAAACCACAGAAAAGGGCAAATGCCACAAATCAAGGCTTTATTTGTGGAGGAACCACTTGTTATTAACCAATACAGTGCTTGTCCTACTGTCACTTCTCTCGGGCTGTGCACAGACAGAGGAGGGAGCGTTACTAGGGCACAGGAAGAAGGTGGCTGTCTGCAAGCCAAGGAGAAGCCTGTGCGGAAATCAGACCTGCTGACACCTTGATATAGAACTTTGAGCCTTTGGAACCATGAGAAAATAAATATTCTGGGGATTAGGACAGGATTTCTTTGGGGAAGAGAAGGCATTATTCTACCTACCACAGAGGTCATCAAGTTAGGTCATAGTCAAGAGTTTTGATTTTCTATGTATTCTGACCTTTGTTTGAATTCCAGGTCAGTAACAAAATACTTCTGTGAGCTTGGGCAGGTTGCTTAATCTTTCTAAGTCTTGAGTTTACTTTAAATGGGAAAGTAATAATGCCTACCTTACAGGTTGATAGAGTTAGGTAAGAAAGTGTTTATAATATTCCTGGCATAGTGTCTGCCGTATAGCAAATGCTCAACAAATTTCAGCTATTATAATATTTATTGTCAATAACTGAATAAATTATCTTTTTCTCATATCTTCAACCATTTTACAATCAGTGTTTAAGTATCCCTTGACACCAGTCCATCCTGAGCACTAGAGTGGACCATGTTGACTCCAGACTTTCCTCAAAGCTTTAACAGGAGTCCAACATCACTGCTATTTCTGATTAGATATCTCACAGTAAAGCATATGTTCTCATTTATTTGGGTGATAAAAGTTCCCTCAGAATTCCTAATTAGGAAATGTTAGCCATGATAGAAAACAATATGAATTTCCCACCCATTTCTCAGCTTAACCAGAAAGCCCTACTAAGCAAATATCTTCAAAGGCAATTCTGGTTAAGCTTCCTTTTAAGCTTTTCTAGGATCACGTCAGCCTAATGCCTGTGGTCCATCTGCATTCTAACAGTATCTCATAACTTCCTTCACATTTTTGTTATGTCTTATTAATGAATTCATTTATCCACTACTTTCCCCTGAAACACACACACATACACACACGCACACACATGATTCTGCTCCTAACCAGCCTAGTCAGAGTGGTAGCACTTGTGATGCTCAGTCACAGATTGTTGGAATACAAAATTAGGTAAAGAACATGAGCACATTTTGAAGACTATAGTGTGCTCCGTAAATGTAAGACATCATGTTGTTCATTGCTGATAACTGTCTTGTTAATGGAGCTTTGACACGTTGAGGTGGCTAAGTGTGACTCTACCTCACCACATGTATATACACTTCTCCTAAAACATTTTTATGATGGAAAAGACTCTCTGTTGTACGCCTGGAAGAAGATTGTCTCAGTTATCATTTGGAGTAGAAGACAAATTAAGAAGGTCTTTGAAGCAATGTTATACTTAAACCCAGGGCATTCTTCCCATGGCTATGGTCTCCATAGAAGTTAAAGGAAATCCAGTAATAATGTATGCATTTTGGTCTACGTATTTCTTGCCACAATATTTCATTGTTCACTCTTATTCCAAATTAAATGCAGAACTAAATATAGGTACACTATTGCCTGCTATTCCTTCCTTTTATAGTGTCCCTCCTATCTATCTAGTAAACACAACTTTCATATATAAGACTACCTGTCTTGTGAAGGCTTTTCTGATTTCATGGATAGTGAGTTTTTAAAATATTTACTAATGCCAAGTGCTAGTATGTGCCTGCCTTGGCAGGAAACTAAACAGATAATGTTCTCATTCTCATAATGCTTAAATGTCAGTGTGGATATAAATAGTTCAAGAAAAAAGTTTGAGTTTATATTATATATATGCATGTACATATCTAGATAGATAGATATAAATGTTATAAGAAAAAATAGAGTAGAATAAGGTGCTATAGTCCCAGGCGGTGTTGGGTAAGTTTTCTTAATGGGAGTGCCATTTGAGGATAGTCTAAGTGGAGATTTGAAAGAGCCAAGTAATAACCTGAGGAAGAATATGCTTGATGGGGAAAAAAATGGCAAATATTCTCAAGCGGGCAGGGAATACATGTGGCATGTATTCGGGATAGCAAGGGCACCAGTGTAAGTGAATGAGGGAAGGAATGGTTGAAGATAAATTGTAGAGATGGTCAACTTTCAGTTTATTTAGCCTTGTAGGTTGTGATGAGGATTTAGCGTTTTATTATAAATGCAACTGAATTCTAAATGTGGCAGAATGATATGATAGTACCTACATTTTTAAAAGATTACTCTAGGTGTTTTGTGTAAAAAGTGGTTGATGAGGAGTGCAAGAGTAGAATTAGAGGACCCAGGGAGAGTTTTATTGCAGGAGCTCTGATGAGAGATGATGGCAGCTTAGTCTTTGGTTTTAGCAAACGGTAACAAGCAGAAGAATTTTGGATTTATTTTAAAAATAGATCCAAAAACATGTGCTCTCAGATCAGATATGAGGGGTGACAGAATATAAGGTGTTAAGGATAATTCCAAGTATTCTGAATATAAAGCTGAAAAGTTGCAGTTGCCATTTGTTGTGATAGGAAGTCCACGAGACATAGATAAATAATTTTCCAAGTTAGTATAAGGAACAAGTCAGGTTTGGAGCAGACATACATTGCTTCAGACAGTCTAGAGTTGCCATTTACCAAGATGGGGAAGGACTTTAGTGTAATCGAGAGTCCACTATTGGATATTAAGAGCTTGAAATTCTAACAGATATTCAGTTGCAGGCAACGATCAGGAGTAGGTTAAATACAAAGAACTGGATTTCAGGGGGAGAAAAGTTCTGTGTTAGAGTCAAACCTTCGAAAGTTGTCAGTGCAATTTGATATTTAAATCCACACGACTGGATGAGATCATCTAGGACATAAATGTAAACAAAGAAAATAAATTTTTCAAGGACTGAGACAATTTATTTTGATGAGCATATTGAAGCCCAGACTAATTAAGAGATTTCCTTTAGTTCAGCTAATGATCTCCAGGGCCAGGATTAGAAATGCAATCTCCTTCATCTTCATTCTGTGTTCCTCCCAATAAACTTGCCCCTGGTTTGGGTGAAAATGTAAATATATGTTTCCTGTGTGAACACATATTAACACACACAATAATAAATCCTAAGACATGCATGTAGCTTTGGATATATCCAAGTATGTGGATTCCCAAAGGTATCCTTCACCTCAGAGCCCCATGCAATCAACAGTCATTGTGCAGAGCAGATAAACACATTCTAAGATAATAAGCCATCATCATACTGCACCTGCTGCCAAAAGAAAAGGGCAGTCATCTACCACAGCTCCCAAATAAAAATCTTGAAATGAAAGGTGTAAAGTCCATTGCATCACAGAAATAAAATAATCTTACTCGTGTCTCTTTCAGCAAAATGATCACTCTCTCCTTGTACTACAGTGAAATTAATTGCATATCTCACCTACTAGATAGGGAATTCCTGAGCAGCAGGGATCTTTTGTTGTAGATATCTGTACCCTCCTGATTAGAAAATGGTATCTAGCTGATTTTCAACAAATGGGTTTTGAAAGAAGAAAAAAGGAAGATTAAAATATTGCGCTACTAATGCCATTTGCAACATGGATGGAAATAGAGATCATCTTTGTTAGTGAAGGAAGCCAGAAAGATAAAGAGAAATACCATACAATACCACTCATATATGGAATCTAAAATAAAAAGACACACATCAACTTATTTACAAACAGAAACAGACTCAGAGACATAGAAAATAAACTTATGGTGACCAGGGGGGAAAGGGTGGGAAGTGATAAATTGGGAGTTCGAGATTGGCAGATACTAACTGCTATATATAAAACAGATTAAAAAAACAAGTTTCTTCTGTATAACACAGGGAACTATAGTGAATATCTTGTAGTAACCTTAATGAAAAAGAATATGAAAATGAATATATGTATGTATATGTATGATTGAAACATTATGCTGCACACCAGAAATTGACATAACATTGTAAACTGACTATAATAAAAAATAGAGGAAAATGTTGTGCTATTAACATTAAGAAGCATGGGAATTAGACTCATAGACATAGAATACAAACTTGTGGTTGCCAAGGGGGCAGGGGGTAGGGAGGGATAGACTGGGATTTCAAACTTGTAGAATAGACAAACAAGATTATACTGTACAGCACAGGGAAATACATACAAGATCTTATGGTAGCTCACAGAGAAAAAAAATGTGACAATGAACATAAATATGTTCATGTATAGCTGAAAAATTGTGCTGTACGGTGGAATTTGACACAACATTGTAAAATGATTATAATTCAATAAAAAATGCTAAAAAAAAAAAAAAAAGCATGGGACTTGAGAGAATTTGTTCCTCAACCCTCATGTGTTCTGAGAGAGCTGTTTCAGTTAGGTAGGGGAGCAGGAAAAGATGGCCCTGAGAAATAGAAGGGGAAAAGAAGGGTGGTGTGGAAGAAAGAGTAAGCTCAGGACAAGGGGAACCTGAAAACTCATCAATAAACAAGAAAAACCCAGTCAACAAGAAGAGTTTAAAGATGTAAACACAGACCACAGATGTCTCAAAGACTGGAGGAGATTGGAAATAGAAAGGTTAAAGAAGGTTGGTGCACAAAGTAGTTGGACTTGCAAGAGCAGGGGAAAATTTTCTCATGAAACAAGAGGGAAGTAAGTAGGTGAAGAAAATGTTGATGTAGAAAACTATTCAAAGAGAAAGGTGAACTTAATAACAGTGAGATGGGAAACAAGGTCATTCTCTGAGAGTAAAGAAGATGCTGGTGTGTTCGGATAGCATGAGAATTCTCAGAAAGTATTAAAACAGCCATTGTGAGAAGTATGATAGAAAGTCCAGAGGAGATGGACGGATGGCTTTCAGAGTTAGAATAAAGGATGAGAACAGTATGAATTTGAAGTTGTAACAACATTGCTTCAAAGTTTTTAGTGAAACAGTTTTACTAGTACTAATTTTGTAAAGTATTTATGCAAGTATAATAGAAAATAATTCCCAATATGAATAGATAATTCACTGAGTGTTTAATACAAACATATCACTTCTTGGGTAATTTACTATGTGCTGGGCTCTAATCGAAGCACTTCTCAGGAAATAACTTACTGTATCCTCCTTCAAATTCTACGAGGTAGAATTTATTATCATCTCCATTTTAGATATGAATAGTTGAGGCATAGAAACATTAAGCTTTCTAATCAAAGCAAACAAATTGGTCAAGCATTGAATTGGAGTTCAGATGCCAGGCTCTTAAACAGAGTATGAGTCATTGACCAAAAATAAGTCAATTTGTGTGAGTGTGTGTATGTGTGCGTGTGTATGTGAACCCTTCTTTTTTTCTTGTCAGGCTTGTGGTGGCAAGAAAAATGAAAGCTGTATGACCGTAAGACGAAAGATACGAAATGAGAGGGCAGTGTTTCTGAAAAGTGGAAAATTTCAAGTGAGAAAAATACACATAGTGACTTAAGAGATGAGAAAAAATCCAGAAATATGTTGGTTCAACATACTTCACGTGGGTAAAGCAACAGTATCTTCGGTAAAGGGAAAATCTTTGAAAAGAAGTCTTTCTGTTTAAAACGATAATGGGCAGTAAAGTTCACAATCTAGAAATATTGTCAGGTTAAAAGTGAACCTCTGTCAGGATTATGAGGAGATGTGTATAAACTAAAAGAATAATTAATTAAAGAATAAGTGTATTTTTTTAATGTTTTGGAACAGTTTGGGAGAAAGCCATTCACTCTCACTCATGCATTCCTTTAATTCATTTAATACTTGTGTTTGTGCTTAGAAATCGCCTCACTATTCTACACAATTTGATTGTGGGTAGTTGGGGGATGAACATAGACAAATTTGGTTTATTGACTTTAGATGGCATCTACATAACTCTACCCATGAAGCACTTGGTTAAAGGAAAAGTTGGTTGGTTAAACAGGAAAATGGATAATTACTACCATCTTAGGTAAGAAAGAATGTTTAAAAAAAAAAATGGGTTTCTTGGCTTGTGCTCCGGAGACCTGTATCCAGTGGGGCTCTCCCACCTACTGGCATGTGCAGACTGCTTAGCACCTGTGGGCCTCGGTGTTACCATCTGTGCGGTAAGAGTTGATCTTTGAGACCCTGTCTAGTTCTAACAGCCAGCGAATATCTAATGTTAAGATTGTAACCCAAAACACAGACTGTCATGATGGCTACCTGAGGACAAGGACTCCCTTCCTGACCAAACTTGAGGCAGGCTCTTCTGAGCCCTGTTCTTTACTGGCCTTGGCCTAGTGAGCCCAATTTATACAGAAACTTCCATCTTGTTACCTAATCAAGTTCCTCTTAGTAATTTTTCACCACTACCTCCCTCACTCTGTGCACTGACCATAAATCCTAGCGATTCTTGCCATTTTAGAAGTTGAGCTTAGTTCTATACTGAAGTCTCTCTCTTCTACTGCAATAGCTCAAATATAATCTGACTTTCTGTTTTTAACAAATGTCCAGTACAAATTCTCTTTGATTCTGAAGATACCAGAAACTGATCTTGACATCTATAAGATGTAAAAATTTGGTGAACATAAAAATACAAGACAGAATATATGGAATCCGATTTCTTCAGTAATAACAGATTAAATTAAATTAATTTTTAATTTTTTTAATTAATTATTTTTGTGGGGGGAGGTAATTATGTCTTTTTTTTTAAGAGGACATATCAGGGATTGAACTCAGAACCTCATGCATACTAAACATGCACTCTGCCACTTGAGCTATATACCCTCCCCTCTTAAATTTTAAAAGTAGTGTGTTTGTGTGTGTGTGTGTGGGTGTATGTGTGTGTGTGTGTGTGTGTGGAGAGAGAGAAAGAGAGATTGAAAGAGAGAGACAAAGAAAGACTGGTTTTTAAGATAGAATCACTGTGTACATTTTTTTTTTCTGGAAGGAAGGTACGGAATTATCTGTTTTCCTAAAAGGTTGTATGTACTAATCATTGTAGAGAGTTCCTTTTTTCCTCCCTTTAAAATAAGACTAAACTGTGTCTGTGTTCTAGCATTCTGATTGGTAAATGGTATGTTCCTTTATCATATTTGGAGTTATTTAGATATTTTTATATATTTGGAGTTATCTAAACATTATTTTGAATAGGCTGTGCTGCCATTTTTAGATAATGGATAAAATCTAATTCCTAATAGTGCTAAGCTCCTGTCTCAAGAGGAATAACCTGTTCTGGCTTCACTGGGATTTTATGAATCATATTTATTATCATAAGATGTATTTGAAAGTAAGAAATGTGTGCTTTCATTCACGATCTTGAAAGACATATTTGCTGTTATGGAGAAGGTTTGCAAACACATACATAGAAAACAAAGATTAATGCCTAAAAAATTTTGTTCTAAGAAATCATCTGAAAAAGACTTCACATGCATGAAATATTTCACAGGTATGCTGGTAAAAATTGCCATGGTGATTACAAAGGTCATGACTATGGAAGAAGGACTTTTACCTTCCATGAGGACATTCTTAAACCTTTATTTCAGATAATACCTTACTTGAGATTATTGAATTTTTACATTCTTATACAGACCAATCATAATATAAGGACACCAAAAATTTTTCTAGTATTAAAGATATTAACAAAAAATATGAATATGTACTTCCTGAAACATCTGGGACTCATCCAAACTGTCACCTTGACTTATTCCTGATTTAAAGTGATGTGAATGAATAAATGGAAAGAAAACCTAATTCACATTGTAAAGGAAGGCTAGATATTCAAATGGCAACTAAAATACATTTATCACAGGATAATCAGTAAATGAAGAAATACATGTATATAAAATCATAAAAGGATATTTAAAATACAAAGTAGCATGCTTAAAATATTTATATGTAGTACTTATATATTTAAAATTCATAAATTCATTCTTTGATATTGAAATAACCTAAGAGAATAACTTGGAGGA
Source organism: Camelus bactrianus (assembly GCF_048773025.1). NCBI lineage: Eukaryota > Metazoa > Chordata > Mammalia > Artiodactyla > Camelidae > Camelus > Camelus bactrianus. Next base: position 44,407,775 of record NC_133539.1, read on the forward strand.
AAAACGCACAGATCAATACAGATAAAAGAAGACATATATGAAAACATCAACACTTAGTAAGTGAAATATAGCTAACTCAAACAACTATTAACAAGGTGATTTTCATTCACTTTTAGACTGTAATGAAGATCATTAGAACCTTGACTTTACTCAGTCGTAGGTCATGTTTCAAAATAGAAAAGGTCTGAATTTGCTTCACTATGACTTTTCATCAATCGTTTTTTTCTCTTTCTGAAACTTATCCTTTTCCTAAACTATTCTCCTTTCTCCTTTCTAAAAGCCAGCTAGCTTGTTGTTGACATGTCCCTACTAAACTTATATCTCCTAGGAGAGTTGCAATTTTAATAAGATTTTATGTTATAAAATTTTTTCTCTTTTTACACAAACTATTATTAAAACAATATAATAAAGAAGAAATTTGAAAATAAAACCAACTAAATAATAATCTCAACACAATAAGCCAACAGTTGCTTTTGTAATTTGTGCTGTTCTCTCATCTTTGACCATATATACACATAGTGTTCATATAATTTTGAACTCTGCTTGTTTTTCTTTTCTTACTTAATATTAAGATGTAAGATTTGGGGTTATTAAATCATTTCCCAGTGTTTCAACAATTTTCAAAATGCTGTAAATAGCATCTTAGAGATGTGAAGTTTTGCCTGGCTTTTGTATTTTTGATTAATTTAAAACTGTGTTTAAGGAACCAATGGATAGAACAGTTTTCAAGGTCTTCAGAATGATGATTCTGCTTTTCAAAAGCTTCGCATCACTTTACAATGCTACCAGTTAATGTATGAATGTACCAGTCTTACCCCAATCTCATTAACATTGGGTATTATGTTCGTTAATGTAATAGGTTTTAAATGTACCTTTTCAATGTTTTAATTTGCAAGTCTTTAATTAGTTGAGAACCTGTTCATGTTACCAGATGTTTGTTTTCTACCTGGAATTTTTTAAAATCAATTATCCACTCCTGGTATAGGTCCACTTCCCTGGTGGTATCGTGATGTTTTCATAACTTGAATAAGTACTTTGTATTTAAAACAGTATCTATTTTTAATGTTTGGTGCATGTTATATGTACTTCTTGTTTTCTATATTTTTTACATTTATTTGTGCAAATGTATATGAGATTACAAGTGGCTTTAAACTTTTTTGACTATGGTCATGTAGGTACTGAGTGACATTTTGAAAAGCAGCTGGATTTTTCTGGCTCTGTCCAAAGTACATCAAATGGGCAGCATCTTGGCCTGCTTCTTTAGCATCTTTAGCCTCATAGATTCCAGTAATGGGCTCTTTTATGCAGGATGATGATACATGAATACCGCCAATAATAAAATGCATTCTAATAGAAATGTGTATTTAAATGAATAAAGGCCTTGTGATGATGTAGCAAAAATGGCCAAAGGACTGGGAAGGGAAATAACTGTAAACTTGTAAAATGTATAGCTTCTCAAATTGAATAGGATCAGGCAAAGGCAAGTAATAGTCTAATACCTGGAGAATGTAAGCAAAACCTAAAAGAATAGAACTCTAATGAGATGACCTGAAGAGAAATTTAACAAATATCAAATATTTTTATAGTCAGCTCAAATGCAGTATGTATACAACAGCTATTACTGATGTTTTGTTTGAATACCTTTCCAAACTTTTTTAGGACTAGAAGACAGAGTAACTCATTACAAGTCAGTGCCAAAATCAACACCTAGCTCAAAAACACACTATTTTTGTTTTGCTTTCAACCATGGTTCCAGGACTTCCCTCAAATTATCCAAAATATTTCAAAATTTTGAGTGGGAGTGGAGGCTAAAGTATAGTGGACAAATGCAAAGAGGCTAGAAAAAATAAACTCCAAAAGAGAGGGGGAAAAAAAAGAAACAATAAACAAGGGAAACATTCTTGCCATAGTTTCAATGGCTTGGCTAATTGGAAAATCAAGCGCAGTGAAACCTGCTTCTATGCACCTGGTGAATCCCACATACACCTCAAATCCCACAGCCAGAGAAGCAGTATTCATTTTATTTCCTCACTCTTCCTGATCTAAAACTAGGATTCATCTTGATAGCATCCAGATTTATTACGAAGTATTAATTAGTGAAGCTGTACTAACTTCATTGGTATTGTATGGTTTTCACTTTTTCCCCTCTGAGACGTTTATGTAAAGGTACTATACAATAAATAACACTTTTTACAAGTTCTCTTTGAAGAACAGAAAGACTTGATGTAACATCTGACTAACCTACATTCAGCAAAATTCTGGGTTTGAACTGAGTTGATTTCTGACTTACTTGCTAATGACCTCTATGACGCTATTAAGAAGACTTCTTTCTTCTTTCCTCTAAATGCTTCATATTTTAGTATTCTTTCACTTCAGTTTTTAAAAAAATCTTCCAGCAGCTCCAACTTTTCAGGTTGAATGTGTACTATTTAGTCCTTGTGAGCAACTTTGACTATATTTGTTAAAATAATATGCGTTTTATATTTTCTCTCTCCTTCAACCATTATGAAAGTGATTCCACGCCCAGATACCTACAGTCTGGTGGAGACAAGATTCAGAGAATGAGAATAGAATTGAGGAAACGCCAAAAGGAAATAAAGTGAAGTAGGTGTAATAAAGAAAAAAACCCTGGAAATCTTTTGAAGCCAACAGAATGTGTGTGTGTGTGCATGCGTGTGTGTGTGTGTGTGTGTGTGTGTGTGTGTGTGTCTGTACTTTCTGTTAGGGTTTAATTCTTGATCCTTAAATGCAAATCCCACATAGATATTTTAGTTTAATTTTCATATTCCCTCCCAGTTTTCCCAATGAATGTAAGTTGGAGAATACAACTACTAACCTAAAGTAAACGTCACTATTTTCCAGACAAAAATATTACCTATTTTGGTCTGTATAAAAGTTTGGCAACCCCAGTGGTCTCTTACAACAGATTCCAAATTAGATCCTGCTGTTGAAATTCTAGATCTTGGATCCTAGAGGATATGGTTTCAAGAGATGGTAGGTACCAATTCTCTATAATTTAAATGAATACGTAAGAAAAGGTGAAGCATATCTAATCTGTCCCATCAAAGAACTGAAAGTAGAAAAATTAAAGATGACTTAGTAGAAATAATACTAAAATTGAGAGAAGAAATTTGTTCAAGAAATGAGGTTAAGATTGGTTAAAAAAAAGCAAACAAACCAAAAATCCTGAAAGACACAAATATGTAAAGACATAAAAAGAAGCAGAGTTACTTTTAAATAGCTGAGCATTATAATCCCCCAAATTTTTAAAGAATATTAGGGAGTAAAAATATTTAATATACTTAAGCATTTGTTCTTCCACACACTAGGGAAATAAATCAAATAGTCCCCATGGGTTCTCTTTTCTTTGCAAGCAACTCATCATTTTCACTTTTGCTTAGGGCTCTGAAACTTCTAGAATGAGCTCAGAGCAAGTATCAGTGACTGGTTTTGGTTGCCTAATGGAGTCAAAAGGGTGAAATAGAATAGTTAATGGACAGTTAAGACATCTGCCAGCCCAGCCACAGATTAGCTTTTATTCTATCATCTCCCAATTAGCTGTCGAAAATTCAGTTTTCAGGTTTGATATGTAAGGAGTAATTAGCACCTTCATACAAACATGGATTGGAGGGGAAACCTTGATGTTAGCAGCAAACTGGATGCTAATAAAATGTACTTTAAAGGAGCAACAGAGATACAAAACCTTAGTAGATTTACTACAACATGGGACTGACATGCTACTGCCTATCACCCAAGTCAGGAGTAACTAAACTCAAACATACTGGCTACTTTTGACCAACACAAGTTCTTCCTGGATGAATGTAAAAATAAACACGTGAACAAACCAATCAAAAACAAACAAACAAATTTGAAAAAACAAAACCTAACACAGTCTTTCGAAATGAACTTGTAACAAACAGTGGAATTTCTGTGGGAAGAACAAAGCTAATTAAAAATAGTAATAACAATCTCAGTTCCAGGAAAATAAAGTTCTGCTGGCGTCTCACTCTGTAGCTCTCCAGCATTGTACTGAATGCATGGGAAACTCACCTTACTCACCTAACAATTGAAGGATTTGGACATGACAGATACTAAGATTTAATAAAGATCTGAGTTCCCATAATTCTATGTGTCTAGGATTCTCAACCATTATATATACATCACTTTCATTCTGTCCATTGGAAAAACTTATACTCTAAAATTACTGAATATTTACTGCTCAAATGAAATGAAAGGCCATCTAGCCTAGTGTGTCCCATGACACTTATGAAACACTTAGGAACAAAAATGAGTAAATCACACAACATACCCAGCTAAGGGTACATGTTAAAATGACTTCTTTTCCATTTTCTTAATGTGTAAATACACTTGTATAACAAGATGGTAAACAGGTTCATTTTTATTCTAAAATATGGTAAAACATATTTATAATATGGCATCAGAAGCGTGTATTAAAATCACATGGCTTTTTCCTGACTGGTTCTATTATTCTTCAGATACAGTACTTTATGGAATATACTAACTGGGCATAACAATAGCCAAGCTATGACTTTTTATACTGTATCATGACTCATTTATTTATTTATTCATTCATTTTATTGATTTAATGAGCACTTCCTAGGTAACTATAACTGTGCAAGGCTACTCAGCTACAAATACATAATCCTTGACTTCAAGGATTTTAGTATGGAACTAACTATAGTATAGAAGTCATGAATCTCTTGGAGAAAACTCAATCATTTTAGCAATTTTTTTCTGATAATAAACATTTCTTTCTTTATGAAGTGGTGATACTACTTCCACTCGGACAGCGTTCTTGTTTATTGCTTCCACCACTCATTTCTCTCAGCAGTCGTGCAGGCCAATGTTATCATCAAAACTCATACATTAACCAAGCTTAATGATATTTTGACTGAGGAGAAACCACACATCCTTCGCCTTTTATTGATCAGTTGTTAGGAGAGGAAATGCTGGTGTAGTGTACATAATAAAAAAGAATAAATAATACATTTTAATTTGTGGCAAGAGGCACTTGGATGGACATGTAAAATTATAAAATAGGTAGGTAAGTAGGTAGATAGAAAAATTAAGACAGCCTGCCCATGACAAGTTAGAAAATAAAAAACAAAGAATGAAAGCCAACCACAAAGTGAGGACAATATTTAAAAAAACAAATAAATAACATAGCATAACACGGGCCTGACTTCTATTGGCAAGATGCCGCAGAACTACTCTTGTGTCTCTAGGTAGCAACTGATGAAGCAGTTTGATGAATGATGCTCTGAGTCCTAGCTTCGTCCACAGAGGTCACTGAGACTGACTGATGACCCTGGAGGTACCCAAAGGTTGAAGACAGAATGAGAGCACCAGGAGTGACAGACTCAATCTGGTTACAGGATGTAAGTCTCTGTCATCACTCACTGAACTGTAGCTATAATGACCGTAAAACCATTGAGTCATTAATGTGACTTTATATAAAAGAAAAAACAGCAAAAGAAAATAAAATGCGTATAGTTCTGAAAGACCTAGAGTGGGGAATCAGTAAATATGATTCCTTTCCTCATACAGAGACTGTGTGAAAGCCAGACGCTCCCAGGAAGCTTTTCTAAGCCTTGCGTTTCTTGATCACAAATGTCCCAGACAGTTCAGAGGACCTTGTGAAGGACGATGTATTTAAAGAGAGTGATGGGCTATACTTTCACATGGGAAAACAGCAGGCCGAGGCTTTTTATTTTCTATTTTATTTTCTCCAGATTCTTCATGTCTTCATTAGTTTGCTTTCCCATGAGCTTTATGGGTCACTCATAGGTACTTCAGTTTCTGAGTATAAGCAATGAAAAAGTAAGCATGCATTTTAGTAACACTTACTGGGACTGACAGAAGTGCCACTGAATAACACAGGTGCATATTTTTATGGAAAGGGTATTTTATGTTAGACTTAGAGAAGGCAGTGACTTCTTAAAGAATCTTTATTCCACATTTATGTCTATATTTAACACCTTCCTAAGCTTGAACTTCCTAGTTAAGATTACCGAAAGTTATAAAACTGGAGAAAATACATTAAAAAATTACATAATTTTACCCAGACAGTAACATTGCCACTATTTATATTTTTGAACTATTTCCAGCAACTCTACCAGTAAAACTAAAGTATAACATCAGGAAAGTAACACCAAACATATAGTTTAAAATAGTCTTTCAAATCTTTACATTTGCATGAACCGAAAAGGTAAAATACGAGCACTTTCAAGTCAGTATTAATTGCAGGCTGGGAAGGGGCCTTACACATTGTACATTTCCGTTTCCCACCTTCTTCTTCAATATCTCTGGAATACGAGAATCAAGCTGATACCCACTTTTAGTGGGGAGGGTATGGAAGAGTGGTTAACAACCTAAGCTCTGGACAGAGGCTTTGTGGTAAGTTCTGCCTTTGCCTCCCTGGACAACCTTGGAAACGTTACTAAAACTGCTTTTGCAATATTGGACAAATTACTCAATTTCTCTGCCCCACCATTTCCTCATTTTAAAAACAGAGATCACAACCGTACCCCACCTCATTGGGTCAAGAAGGGCATTAAAATGAGTAAAGCACTTCAGACAGAGCCTGAAGTCAGACAGACTGACTCATACTTGAGTCTCCAAAATCTTTAGCCATTATGAGCAGTGTAGCTTTGGAGCTTAAAAGTTCACCCAGTTCTTTGTTAGACAGTTTTTAATACAGAAAATTAGTCTGGGTATTGAATCAAACCTTCCTGCCTAGAACTCTGGTACCATTTATATTTTCAAAGGAAGAAATTTAGTGTCTCTTTTACTTAATAGTTATTCACAATGAGAAAGCACTGCTCGTGTCCAAGTTTTTTTCTTTTTCTTTTTCTTTTTTTTTTTTTGGTGTGGGATGAAGCATATCTAGATTCTCCACATAAAGCTTTTCCAAATACTTCACCATCTAGCTTCATAACTCCAGCTTATTAATATCATTCTTCAAAAATAACATTTAGGAAATTATATGAGAACTCAATTATGTATGCTTGTTATCACTTCATATTAGAAATCTTGTTTCCTTTGATCTAATTCAATTTATTGGTTATCTTAAATCTAGAACATCATGTTTCTGCATTTTGATTCACTTATAAAATGATAGAATAACAGACTATCAGAGTTAGAAAAGACTTTAGAAATCAAATGGTCCAAATGCCATTTTTACAATTGAAGAAGTAATAACTGAAGACTAGAGAGGGGAAACCAGTTCACTAAGGTCACGTGGCTCAGGTTCCCTGTACGGGTGGAACTAGGACTGGGCCCCAAATCCAAAACCTGTATGTTGTAACTCTGATGCCAATTATAATCAATTTAGTCATTTTGTTGAGCTAGATCTAAAATTTAATCCTGGCTCCAGGGGAAAGTGTGCTGACAATTAATAATGTCTCCTTGGTCAAAGGAATGGTAAGTGGGACACTCTTACCATGTATTTATTGTCTTTATTCTAAAGTTCTCTCAATCCAGACTGTTTCAATACTGAAATTTAAAAAATTGATTCTTCCTAATTTCACATTTACCAGGTTATTAATTATTATTTTGAGCCTATTATAATCTAGTCTGTTGACCTATTCTCAAATCTGAATTCTGACATCAAGTATAATACATTTGCTCTTTTTTATATTTATAGGATGCACACAAATTTGATAAGCACAACTATATCTTTATCTGAATCATTCATTAAAATGTGGAGCAAGGACATTTGCAATACTTTAATAATGTCTACCTCACATTTTTCCTAAATTGAAACTGAAAACAAATATTATTCCATCTGCTAGGGTATATCTAACAGCAATCTATGAGCAAGTCTAACAAACAAGTCAAATGTTCAGCCACTCCAATCTCCTCTTTAATATGATTTCACAGGAGCATGAGTATGAAAAGAATAATTAGTTACATACACTTCCCTTAGAAAATACTATTATTTATTCAATATAAAGGGGTAAAAGGAAGGATGGGTAAGCAGTTTAGGGGAAGGAAGATATTTAAAAAATTGCTAATGGCAGACAGTGGGGTGAAGGAGGAGATTATATTACAGGCCAGGTAGACTATTTAAAAGCTTAAATTAAAAAAAAAATAGTGTAAGTATTTTTTCTAAGTTAAGGCAAGAACATCAGCTAGACCAGAAGAGCTAAACTGCAGCCCGGTAAAGTATTCCCCATCTTCCTTCACTCACGTTAGGACCATGCCTAAAGCATTCAGGCAGCTTCTAGTTCTGAAGGGGAGCAGGTCACAGCAAGCCCGCAGTGCTTCTGGCCAGTTCAAAACATTTCGCTCCCGGGACCAATAAAGGAGTAGATTGCAAATATTGAAGCACTAGCCAGCACGACACCTGGCTGCCCAGGAAACATTTCATCTGCTGTGCCTTAAAGGAAGCTTGCTTATGGGGCTTTTAAAATCTGTACTGGCTTCTCACCGCTATTAAGAGGAAACTAATAGGCAAAGTTAAACTTTAGGCTCTTCCTCTATTTGACTTCCACAAAGTCAAATGCCAGGGATTCTTTTGAATATATCTGTCTTATAAACTGAGTCCTTAATATCCCCTCTCTGCGCTTTTTCCAAGACAAAAAAACAAAAGCAAAGTAAAACATTAAGTCATCTAAAAATACTCCTCTTGCTACGGGAGGGATTGTGACGACAGCCAGCACCTGGGTGTCTATGTACACCAGGGGCCACTGCAGTCGTGTGTGTTTCCACAGCTTAGTCAAGGCAAACAGCAGCCAGCTGGCTGTGACTAGCTCAGACTAATAAGCATAGAATCAACACAGGCTGGTCCAGGCTGAATACCGGCATCTGTTAGGCCATTGTCTTTGCTGATACGTCTGACTGCGCAGCAGGAAGAGCCACACAGTCTGCTTGAGGCAGATCACAAGAGGAGGAACCCCCACCCACCTGCCAAGTTTCTGGTGGAGGAGCCATGGAGGGAAGGAGGGCAGTCAAACCCACAGAGAAGGTGCCTCATCCAACCCGTAAACCCTGTGTCCTTTTCCAGTTGGATTTTTCCCTGCATATTACTTTTGGCCAGTTTCAAACAAAAGGCAATGAAAAAGAGCCATTGGTGAGTCAGGAATTAGAATTAAAGATCAGGAGCTGTGAAATCATTTTGTGCATCATTACCCTTACCAGAGAGAGCCGGATGAACAAACACGGCAGTCCACGTACCACTGCAACCAACGATGAGGTTTCCCTCTGATCTAAAGAGGTCGTATTAAAAAAATAAGGCATTCATTCTCACATCAGATATGGGAAACAATTTACCTCTCATTGTTTCCTCATTCTACTGCGGCTTCTGCTCCTGGCTCAGCTCTGTCCCTGGGCATATTTGGCACTTCCTGTGACCCTAGAAGCACTCAGACCTTAACATTCAGCTCAGATTCTTCTGATGCCTGATTACTCTACAAAGTAAACTCTTCCTCTCTTGGGAGGACCATCTCTTAAACAATCACTGAAAGGCTAAAGCAGAAAACTGATGAAGAGAAAAACAAGGGGCCTCCTCTCCAATCTATGCCAGATTTGATTTTTGAAAATAATTGTTTCCTCTTATTATTCCTCAAATAAAAGAAAACTGAAAATCACTTGACAGTTGCTAATAGTGCACGAACATCGTATTTCTGCAGAGTATTTTATAAAATGGAAGAGTATGAGTATGGAAGCTTAGTGTGTTAAAAAGCGGTGTTTCAAAAGTGAGAATTACAAGCATGTATGTCGTTAGTGCTGAAGACTAGCAGAACATGCTACCCCCAAAATATGCTGCTTGGTTACATTGATTATTTTGAGCTATGGACTCCTGAAAAGCAGCAACGCGGGGAAAGGCTTTCTCTGGACGCCCCTTATTTGCTTAAAGACAGATGCTCTAAATGAACTCAGTTGTCATGAATCCTCTCCCCAGGGGGCTTCACCAGCCACGGAAGATTGACTCTTATCATAGGAGAGGAGACTGGGAGTCGACACCACTCCAGGACAAACTGGGTCACAAACCATTATATCTCACATCAGTTCTTCTAAGCTCCCATTCATCTTTCCTAAAACTTACTTACTCTTCCTCAAGAGACCGACATCCCCCCTCACCTCTTCCTATTAAGATGGTATTTAATCCTGAATTCCAAGCCACCCCAAGGAGTTAATCATTTATCCCTGGTGTCTCCCATGTAAACATGAGGAATCACATGTTAGTAAACTTTTGTTTTCCTTTTATTCATCTGTCTTTTGTCACAGGGGTCTCAACTAAGACTCAGAAGAGTAGAGCGAAAATTAATTTTTCCTCCTTTATAGCATGCAAACATTCAAACATTTGTGCAGTGACAAAACAGTATATAAATCACAAAGTCTTTTTTTTTTAAAGGAAATCAAAAGAAACTGCTGTCTTGATTTAACAGGAGACATGAAAGATAATAGCAAGGAGAAGCAGAAGAGACAGAAACACAGAATTTGGACTACTTAGTGTAAACGCAGAGAAAAGAGTAGTTTTTGAACCAAATGTGATGATTCATAAACAGTAAATCACTTGGCTGGGGGGAGGAGGGATTCATGCTGCAAATTAGCTCAGCATCTTTATGTTTTCTAATTTTTCAGAAGACCAACACAGAGCACATAAAAAAAGGAGAACCTTATAAATCAATGCTTTTCAAGGTTCTCTGTGCATCAGAATTAGCTGGCTAATTTTTTTTTTATACCCCTCCTCCTCTCACCTTACAGTTCAAGTTTAATTTTGGTGGATGGAGACCAGGCAATAGAAATTTTAAAAAGCTCCCCAGGTGATTTTGTTCCAGTCATTCCTAAAAACTACTACTTCCATAAAGGGGAAAAAATGCCCTAAAAGAACGAGAGGGAAAATGGGGAAAAGAGATTTGGGACACCACATAAACTTACACCTTCACAGGGTTTCAGAATTCATGTGTGTGTGGTTTTGGAAAGTTTTGATTAGATGAGGATATTCCATAGCAAAGACTCTGGTCTCCTCAGATACTTGAACTTCATTGACCAAGAAGAGCAAATAGAAAGCAAAGCTCAACCAGCTCAGCTGACACATTTAAGGGTTAAGAAGCCGATCCTTAGAGAGATAGTGACTTTTCCTATTACCTATGAGGAACTGCATCTCAGATGGGAGGTCTGATATCTTTTCTTCAGGGCTGATAGCCCTTTGCTCATGGCTAAAATAAGAAAACTATCAATTTTAGAAATGCCGTTATGAGTCTAGAGAACCCTTATCTTGAAGTGTGGGTCTGGGGGCCATGTTTCTTGCATGAGTTTGGAGGAGAGGTTGATGGGGCAGAGGGAAGAAGAAGGAGACAGGCCACTTGAAAGAAGCCTAGTTATCTCAGGGCCAAAGTGCTCATTTAGTTTAGAAAGTTCTGTGAGACGATGGGGTATTCAGATATAAAAAATCAAATATCCACCTCATTGCAAACAGAAAAATAAACTACTTTTGTATAAAAGACCCAAAAGTGAAATGACAAATTTTTAAAAATTTAGAACAAAATATTTCACATGTTTAGGGTTTCAGGGTAAAAAGAGATTTCTTAAGTCAAACACAAATGTCACAGATTATAAAATAAATAAAATGTAAATATTACTCATATATATATATGCAACCAAAGTTACTGTCAAATAACTAAAAACTCAAGACACAGGCTAGAAAAGAATACTTTAACAATAAATAACAGGGAAAGAATTAGTACTCATACTATATGAAAAATACAATTTAAATTTTTGAAAATGAATAGAAAAAAGTGGGCAAATTTACAATTCACAGAAAAGAAAACTCTAATGACCAATAAACAAATGAAAGTATGTTCAACATTCCCTAACAAAATGTAAGTTAAAGCAACCAGAAAATATAGCGCTAACCAGTTTGGCAAGATAAGTAACATCTGATAATTTCAGATATTGACAAAGAATAGAAAAATGTGAACTTTTAAGTACCATTCACTGGATACAAACTGTTCCAACTCCTTTAGAGGGTAACGTGATAATATCTAGTAGGTGTACATATATAAGACCAGAAATTTCACGTATGGATATATGTTCTTGTGAAACTCTCAAGTACACAAGAAAATATATGCAAGATTATTCACTGAAGCATTAATTTTTATTAGCAAAATAACATGTAAACAACCTAAATATTCACCAACATGACACTTTATAAGTAAACTGTGGTATATTCTATAATGGAATCCTGTACAGCTAGTAAAATAAACAAACAAAGCTATATGCATCAATATGTGTATGGTATATTTGAAACTTGCTAAGAAAGTAGATCTTAACAGTTCTCATTACAAGAAAAAAATATGTAACTATGTGTGGTGATAGATGTTAACTAGATGTATTGTGATGGTCATGTCACAGTATATACAAATATCCAATTGTTATATCATATGCCTGAAACTTATATAATGTTGCATGTCAATTACATAGATCTCAATTTTTAAAAAATATATGTATAAAGTTGAATGAAAAAAGGAAAGAGGTAGTAGAACAGAAAGAGAAAAAGAAAAATTCATTACTTTTGGACATACAACTTCCAGAGTCAGTGGAAAAACACTGGAGATGCTACAGTAAATTGGCTTAATTGCCTGGCCTTGGAAGTCAAACAAATCTGGATTCAAAACCTCTATCTGGCAATTACTTTCAGTGTAACATTAGATAATTGCTCAGTCTTGGTAAACCTATTATATTCATCTGTAAGAATAATAAAACTGAATTTATGGAGTCGTTCCAAGCATTAAGTTAGACAAAAGAATATTTAAAACTTTTCCTCACTTAAGGTAATTGTTCCATAAAACAAAAGAAATACATTACTTTTCCCCATCTTCATTTTTCCACCTTTTAACATACTGCACTAAATGCTAAAAATAATATGTTGACTAATAAAGATATGATCTCAAACCTACAGAAACTGTGTCCTTCAGGAGTTAGACCTTAAAGGCCAAGTCACACAGCTGCATCAGAGCCTCCAGTGTGGAACCACCAAGTGCTTTCATTCAACCAGCTGAGCAACCAAAGAACATAAAGCAATTTATCAAATCAGAAAATGCATAATCATGGAGAATATCTCACTCTTTGGACGTGGATGCTGTCATTATCATAGAGATCAATGCTTCAGATGGGCTCTAGGTGAGTAGACTTTCAGGCGAGTGAAAATATTGCACTGATGCCTTGGCAGTAATAGACAACTACGCTAAAATTACCAGGCTAGGCTTATATTAAATGCTCTAAATATTGGCTAATGAAGATAATGTGCCCCATTTTTATTGGTCTATATTTGTTGCTACTTTGTGGATGTCAAACCATTTCAGAACATTAGGTTCATAAATAAGTAACCACATTCTCTTGCAGGTTCTAACTACCAAATTTAAGATTTTAGTTTCTTACCCAGCAGTCACCAGCATTCAAGAAGAAACATGCAGGCTGAGAAAGAAGTTTAGGGTATGTATCCCTGTTGCCCTCAAGGTCTCTGTCTCTCTGTCTGTCTGTCTCTTTAGAAACTTCAGTAACAGCATTTTACAACACTCCGAGAAACAGAGCAAATTTTAGGAGAGATTTTACTGAACAGAATAGATTGTTTTGCTACGCACATATGAGTCATGGTTAAACTTCAGTATAGGTTGTGAATTGCAAAATAAAAAATAAGTATAGCTTTTAGAAGGTCAGAAACTGTGTTTGCTGTGACTAATGCAAAAAAAATAAAATAAAAACAAAAACCACACACAAACACACACACACACACACACACACACACACACACACACACACCCCTTCCTCCCTGCACAATCAAAACTAGTTCTTTAAGATTTTAACTCCTGGAATGATGCAAAGTTGAGCAGAAAATCAGCTTCTAGTAACATTACATAAAGTGGTTTTGATAACCTGTTTGAATTGAGCAGGTCCTTTGCTAATATATTTAAACAAAGCAAAGAAAATAGAAACAAAGAAAAAAAATAAGAAAACAAAATAAAGAAAACAGGAAAGAAATAGGAAATGCTATATTAAATTAAGCAACATTTAATATAAATATAGAATATTTACTTTAAGAGAACTTGTTCAGATTAGTTAGGTCAAAGTCATACAAAGGTAATTTGAACATTTTGTTAGAAGTGGAGAAACTAATTTTCAGTGAACCAAATATATGTCCAAGCTCTTAGAATGTACTCATTAGATAAATATTTATAGAACACATTCTTCAGATACAAAGATGGAAAAAAAATCATAACCCTCAAATAACCTATGCTTTATTATATAAAGGAATCAACATGCACAATGTAATGAGAAATATATTAGTAAAAATCTTTGCATATTCAGCTTTTAATCAGAGTTTTAAAAAATGAATATGAGGATTAATTAAAGAAGATAGCACAGCTATCTCATTTTAGAGAAAGGAAAAAGTACAGTTGCAAAGACATAAAATTACAGTGTGTACTTGAGTAAAAAGGAGTAGTTGTATACCAAAAGAACAGTTGTATGCAGTCTCCTGATGGCGTCAAAACTAGTCTTTCAGCAGTGGTCTGATTTCTCAATCTGAACTACCACTTGAAGGGAAATGTCATTCTTTTCTCTCACAACATCTCCTCTCTCAGATCGATATATGCATCATGAAATATGGCCATTTGGCTCCATTCTCTGATCTCCCAGAGAGAGGTTAATGTTTCAACTTAATGGGTATAGCAAAGATTACAAAGAAAATTTCAACCAATTTCAAGCAGCCCATGGGGAAGAGGCTTGCTTTAATAATTGTACTTTTGCTCTCTCTCTGTCTTGTCCCACTCATCTACATACTGTCAGCTCCATATGACCCAAAATCAAAGCAATGCCAACAATACCTCCATGCCAACAATAACTTACACTTAGTTTTTCTAATTTACATTTTAAAAACAGGTTACCCATATTTTACATTTTCTCAGGTTAACTATTAAAAAGTATTGGAATGTCATTAGTGTTTTCTTTGAATGGTATTGTCATAAACCACAATGAACATGAAAACGTTTCATAGGTCCAGAATGCTTAAGTAAGTTTTGTTCTAAGTTCTTATCCATGCTTCGGGGTTTGAGAAGTTGTGTTATGTCCCCCTTTACAGTACTAGATTTCTGAGTATTGCAAGAAGAGAATATTTCTTCTCTTTGGTTTTACTATCTTAAACCTGCTTAATGGGCAAGTGAAGCAAATATTCTCTATTAATCAAAAGATTGATAAAACATTGTGTTAAATATGAGGTTTACAAATAACCACTAGATTATAAAATATGGTGTTAGGCTTTACAAGAAATGCAAAAAGACATCAAATGATTAATTTTTCATTAGTTCTGTGTGTTTAATGGAGGATGAGTTCATAGCAGATAATTTTAAAACAATGGAATTAAATGAAGTGATGTGAATTGTAGAGAAGTAAAGTGAATTCAGGAACTCCTATAGGGTAGTCTGCATCAGCAGTGTCTTTATTTCCTCTTGCCTGTGGAGTAGAAGCAACTGACTTGAAAATTTAAGATTGGGAGCCGCTCATACACCTATGAGCTATATTTAGGAGGAGTAAACTACTGGAAGAAAATCTCATGTTTTCATTGCTATATGTTGGTAGCAAGTTTTTCAAGGTTAAAAGGTAATTTCTAAGCAGGACCAGCTTCATTCAGGGAGAAGTTTATCTAATCATTGTGATTTGAGACAAGTTCTAGACAGTATGTCCTTTCAAACCCACAACCTGTCATTGGGTCTCACAAGAGACCCAAACATCTGAACCTTAAAAGTTTTTATGTCTGAGAATTTCCTATTACAGTGCAAATTATAGATAACTGACACTGTAGGTTCACTAAATTCTTTTCACAATTAGTTGGCAGTGTGGTTTGAGTAAGACTGATGGAAATGAAGCTTAGAATACTTTTTGGGTTAGGGGAAGAGTGAGAGGAGATCTTTGGCAAAGAAAGAGTTTTGAGGTCATTAATGTAGCCTGAACATAGAGGACCACCAATAGTCAAACAGAAAACACCAAAATGTTTCGGTCAGAAAGATCAGTTAATAGAGATAACTCAAGAAATGTCCTTACAATAGTTATATGATTTCAGCCTGGTGGAAAGCCCTTTTCAACTCAAAATCTCATGTCATACTGACAAAGCCAGAAAAAATGTTAGCTTACCTACCCTGACACAGTAGATCAATGGCATTCTGTAACCAATAATTTCCATAATGAATGACAGTAGTTGGCAGACTAGTGGGTTAAACCCCTGATTTTTAAAGTCAGACCATCTATATTCCAATTTTTGCTCTATCACTACCAAGCTAAGTGGCCTTAGGCAAATTACTTAATTGCTCCAATTATCAGTGTAAACTTGGGATGTTGTGAGGGAGTCAGAAAGGAAACAAACCCATAATAAACATAATGACTCTTTGATGGGAGTAGAAGTGGCAGCACAGAAAAAGCAGCAGCTTAGTTTGCCTGGGGGAGTTGGAGAAGGCTTCTCAAAAGAGGTAAATTGAGCTAAAATCTCAATCACCTGTAGGAATTTGCTAAGCATATAAACTTGAGCTGTGATCAGGCAATGAAAACATTATGCAAAGGCAAGAAGATGTGAGCAAGCATGGAGCCATCAAGGAATTTAATGTGGCTGGAGTCTAAATTGCAAAAAGACATAATACAAACAAAGAGGCAATGGGGCACTACAAATTACTCAGAGCAGGAGAGTACTGATGTTAGATTTGCTCATTGGAAGGTTCACTCTGGCGACACTCTGAATTAAGTTAAAATAATACAACAAAATTTCAACTAAGCATTGATGAAAACCTGAATTAGGGCAAGAAGTAGAAAGCAATAGGCAGATACAAGAAGTAGAACCAACAAAACTCAAAAATTAATTTGGTGGAGGAGAGAGAGAAGGAAAGATCCTAGAATGACTTCTAAGTTTCAGCCTGAACATCTGATAGGTAGTGTTGCCCCTCACAGAAACAAGGACCACAGATTCAATGCAGAAGGTAAAGACGCAGACCCCGCCAAGCCATGAAAAAACACGACTGACACATGCTTTCTTTCTTAAGACCATGAGCAGTTATAGCAAGCATTTCTGTGAGAAAGCACTGAAAAACAGCAAATCTCCAATAACGAAAAATTAGTACCTAATGAGTAGTAACGATAAGAGTTAGAATCACACAAATACAAATGCACTGAAATGTGGATTTTGAGCAGCTGTAGAACAAAAGTCTCACAATTTCTATAATAGGTGTGAACATGGATAATAGGAAGTCATTAACCTGAGAAACTAAAGATGATCAGGCAAAGAAGAGAACATGGCTATTGTAACAACAGAGGTATTCCCCTCAGGCTCATCAGACTAAGTTTCAATTCACTGGAGTAGAGGAATTAAAAACTGAGAGCAGCCCAATTCTTAGTGCTATTTATAGAATGCTGTTTGTAGCCAAACTCAGTTCATTGTTCAGTAAATTCTACGTAGTTATCATTCAGTAGTGTAAGTTAAAATATTCTCAAAACAGTTTGTTTTTGTTATGGAAAAGAACTATATTACACAACCTTTCAGACATATTGAAGAGAGTTATGTGGCTGAAAATTCAACTGACACATTTTCTCTAATCTAGAGAAACCCAGGCTAGCAACGTATCCCAGCTATTTTAAAAGTCATTCTAAATAAGACTATTTCTTCCTTGGTAAGCTGAGATGAATGTGGAAAATTACAGAGGATGTGTTTTTTGGTCCCAATATCTACCTAGGACTGGCCCTGGACTAAATGACTAGCATGTTTTCTATAAGTCTGTGGATAATTCCCAGTAGAAATCCATTATTAGCCTGACAGTAACCAGAATCTTTTTTTTTAAACTAGAAAAAGATCAAATGGGAAGCAGAGCTTAACAGGATAAATCATTTGTTAGTTGTAGGGGAGCTAATGTTGTATTTATAAATTACAAGGGAAGGTCCTTGCAGCTCTGTGTTTCAATGTCTCCAATTACAACATTGGGTAAAACAAATATCTGTCTTCTTCTGTGATGAAGTAGAAGGAAATGTGCCATAGAATCAGATGTAGTGTTGTCCCCTTGCTGGTATTAACACAGCAATGCAGGTCCAACTGGACAAGACCAGGATAATTTATCTTTAGCTTAGAAATCTCCTGATGATAGGGCACGTTTCTGTTAGGTCTGCTTTTTGAACTAATGCCAAAGGAGGTCAAACAAATCCAGTAACAAGCAAGCCATTTTTACTTTGTGATTTCTCCTTTCATTTTATGTCCTTGTGGTGTGCACACAGTTGCTAAACCACAGACTCGAATGTGCTAAAACTTCACTTAACAGTTGAGCCTTGAACAACTCAAGGGTTAATCTGAGTATAATTTATAATCATTCCTCCATGTCCTCAGGGTCTGCTAACCCAGGGTTGTGTAATACTGTAGTATTTACTATTGAAAAATACTGACTTATAAGTGGACCCATGCTGTTCAAACCCATGTTGTTCAGGGTCACTTGTACTTATTTTACACAACTGAACTAAAATGTCTACATTGAGCCTCTATTTTGCCTGATACAGAAAACTTAATCTAGTTGCTTATAGAAAACTCTGTCATGTTCATGATTATCAGTTATCTCACTCAGGTTTGAACTCAGTCATTTTCTGGTATGTCACCCTCTCTTTTCAAGAGCTGGTTTCCACATAGGAATAAAGTAGAGGGGCTGTCAGAGGGTTTGGGGAGGACTTTCCTGCTTAGAGAAGCCTCAGGGACTCTTTGTAAGGCTTATCATTGCCTGGGGATGTTGTCCAAGAATCCAGTAGAGATGAAAAATGCTGTTATGAACATGTGTGCACAATATTTGAGGACTTTTCAATTCTTTTGAGTATACAGTCAGAAGTAGAATTGCTGGATTATATGGTAATTCTATTTTTAATTTTTTCAGGACTCACCATACTGTTTTCTACAGCAGCTGTGCCATTTTACATTCCCACCAACAGTGCAAAAGAGTTTTAATTTCTGCACATTCTTGTCAGCGATTGTTATTTTCTGGGGTTTTGTTTGTTGGTTGGTTGGTTGGTTGGTTTTTGGTATTAGCCATCCTAATAGGTATGAAGTGGTACCTCATTGCAGTTTTGATTTGTATTTCCCTAACGATTAGTAATGTTTGGCAACTCTTCATGTGCTTATTAGCCACTTGCATATCTTCTTTGGAGAAATGTCTATTGAAATCCTTTGCCCATTTTTTGATCTGGTGGTTTTTTGTTGTTTTTGTTGTTGAGTTTTAGGAGTTTTGTATCTATTTTGGATATTAACCTCTTGTCAGATATGATTTTCAAATACTTTTCCCTATTCTGTGGATTGCCTTTTTACTCTTTTGATACACTATCACAAAAATTTTTTAATTGTCACGAAGTATAATTTGTCTGTTTTATTGTTGTTGCCTGTGTCTTTAGTGTCATACCTAATAAATTATTGCCAAATACAATGTCATGAAGTTTTTCACCTATGTTTTGTTCTAACAGTTTTATAGATTTAGGTCATGCATCCATTTTGAGCTAACTTTTGTATATGGTGTTAGGTCAGGATCCAACCCATTCTTTTGCATGTGGATACCCAAGACTGTCCTTTCCCCATTGAATGGTCTTGGGACTCTAGTCAAAAAATCATTTGACCATATGTATGAAAGTTTGTTACTGGACTCTATTCTAGTCCATTGGTTTATATGTCTGTCTTTATATCAAACACAAAATTTTGATTACTGTAGCTTTGTATAATAAATCAAGAAGTGTTAGTCCTCCAATTTCATTCTTATTTTTCAGGATTATTTTGGCTATTCAGGGTCACTTGAGATTCCACATGAATTTCAGGATAGGTTTTTCTTATTTCCACACACACAAAAAATCTTACTGGGATTTTTGACAGTAATTGAATTAAATCTGGAGATCATTTTGGGTAGTCATATCTTAGCAATATTAAATCTTTCAATGTATGAACATGAGATGTCTTTCCATTTATTTATGTCTTCTTTAATTTCTTTGAAAATGTTCTGCAATTTTTTTGGTACAAATCTTTCACCTCCTTGGTTAAGTTAATTCTTAAATATT
Organism: Camelus bactrianus; assembly: GCF_048773025.1. Lineage (NCBI taxonomy): Eukaryota > Metazoa > Chordata > Mammalia > Artiodactyla > Camelidae > Camelus > Camelus bactrianus. Next base: position 44,427,848 of record NC_133539.1, read on the forward strand.
CTACTCTTGCTAATATAAATAGGATTGTTTTCTTAACTTCCTTTTTAAATTGTTCATCATTATGGAATATAATGCAATTGATTTTTGTGTGTTAGCTTTGTATCCTGCAAGTTTACTGAATTCATTTATTAGTTCTAAGGGCCTTCTTCTGGATGCTTAATGTTTTCCACATATAAGATTATATAGTCTGTGAATACAGTTCATTTTACTTCTTTCTTTCCAATTTTGAGATCTTTCTTTTACTTATCTAATTACTCTGACTAGGACTTCCGGTACTATGTTGGCTAGAAGTAGAGACAGCAGGCATCCTTGAGGAAAAACTTTCAGTCTTTTACCATTGAGCATGTTGTATGATGTGGGTTTTTCATACATGGCTTTTATTAAGTTGAGATAGTTTTCTTCTATTTCTAGTTTGCTAAATGTTTTCATCATGCTGTGTGTTGAACTTTATCAAATGCTTTTTCTGCATCAGTTGATATGACCATGTGGTTTTTCCCCCTATATTCTGTTGGTGTGGTATATTGTATTGATTGACTTTGATATGTTGAAATAGCCTTGCATTCCAGGAGTAAGTGCTACTCAGTCATGGTGTATAATCCTTCAAATATGCTGCTGAATCAGGTTAGTGTTTTTTAAGACGTTTTCCATGGATGCTCATTAGGGATATTGCTAAGTAGTCTTTTTAGTGTAGTCTTGGTAGTGTCTCTGTCTTTACTATGAGGATAATACGAGCCTCATGAAATAAATTAGGGAGTTTCCTCCTGCTCAGTTGTTTGAAAAGATTTCAGAAGAATAGCTTTTAGTTTCTTTTTAAATATTTGGTAAAATTTGCTGATAAAGTAATTATTCATAAAACTCTTATAATTCGTTTTTATTTCTGTAGAATCAGTAGTAATGTACCCACTTTAACTTCTGATTATAGAAATTTAGCCTTCTTTCCTTTTTCCTTAGTTTATCAAGCTAAAGGTTTATCAATTTTGTTGATCTTTACAAAGAATCAACTCTTTAAAAAATGTTTACTCTTTTTCTGTTCTCTATTTTATATCTCTCTTCTCTAATTTTTATTGTTTCTTTTCTTCTACTAACTTTGGTTTTAGTTTGCTCATCTTTTCTAGTTCTTTAAGTTGTAAAGTTAAGTTGCTGATTGGAGATCTTTTTCTTTTTTTGTTTTATTGAGCTATCATTCACATATAACATTGTATAAGTTTAAGGTATACATCATGATGATTTGATACACGTATGTTTTGAAATGATTACCACAGTAGGGTTAGTTAACAACTCCATTGCTTAACATAATTGCCATTCTTTTTTTGTGGTGAGAACATTTAGGGTGTATTCTCTTGGCAGCTTTCAAGTATATAAAACAGTATTGTTAACTGTGGTCAACATGCTGTCATCAGGTCTCCATAACTTATTTACCTTAAAACTAGAATTGTACCCTTTGACCACATCTCATTTCCCCCAACTCTAGCCCCTGACAATCACCATTCTGCTCTCTGTTCTAAGAGCTCAGCTTTTTTAGATTCCATATGTAAGTAATATCACACAGTATTTATCATTCTCTGACTAATATCACTTAATAGCATTCCTTCAAGGTCTGTTTATACTGTTGCAAATGACAGGATTTCCTTTTATCTACTAAAAAATAATTCATGGTATATATATATCACATTTTCTTTATGCATTAATTCATAGACAGACACTTAGATTGTTTCCATAGCTTGGCTATGGTGAATAACATCATGAATATGACAGTAGAGATATCTCTTCAAGATCCTGATTTTATTTTCTTGGATATATATACAGAAGTGGGATTGCTGGATCATATTGTAGTTCTATTATTAATGTTTTGATGACTGTCTGTATAGTGGCTATACTAATTTACGTTCCCACCAATGGTGCTGTCTTACTTTATGAACTGATGATTTTCCTTAGTAGTATAATTTGATTCCCTTATCTTCAATTTGTGTGTCTCTTCTATATGTTTTGTTTGTTTTTTGTTTGTTTGTTTTGTTTTCCCTAAGGCTTACAAATTAATAGATATAATAGTCTATTTTATACTGATAACAACTTAATTTAATTGCATAGAAAAACTCTTTTTACCACTCCTCCCCATTTTACATTTTTTGATCACAGTTTCCCTTTTTATATTATATATTCATTAGCAAATTATTGTAGCTAGGTATTTTTAACACTTTTTCCTTTATACCTTATGCTAGAGCTTTGTGGTTAATACACTACCATATTATAGTATTAGAATATTCTGTATTTGACTATATATTTATTTTTACTGGTGTGTTTTATATTTCCATGTTTCCATGTTAATAAGTGCCATCCTTTTATTTCAGCTTGAATAATTTTCAGCATTTCTTATAAGGTAGTTCTAGTGGTGATAAACTTTTGCAGCTCTTCTTGGTCTGGGAAAGTGATAATCTCTCCTTCAATTCTGAAGGACAACTTTGCAAAATATGGTATACTTGGTTGGTGATATTAAGTTTATTTTCTTTTTATTTCAACACACCATCTCTCGTGATCTGCAAAGGTACTAAGAAATCCAGTGATAGCCTTATGAAGATTCCCCTGTAAGCTACAAGCTTCTTTTTTCTTGCTGCTTTTAAGATTCTCACTTCGTCTGTGATTTTTGACAGTTTCATTCTAACGAGTCTTGGAAGATATCTTTTAAGGTGAGTTTGTTTGGTGATCTGTAAGATTCATGAACTTAAGTATCCAATTATCTCCTCAGATTTGGGGAGTTTTCTGACATTGTTTCTTTATATAAGCTTTCTGTCCATCTCTCCCATTCTTTTCTTTCTGGGATTCCAATAATTCGTAGATTGTTTCTTTTGATGGTATCCCTTAGATCACATTGGTTTTGTTCACTGTTTTAGTTACTTTTCCTCTGTTCTCTTCTGTCTAGATAATTTCAAAGATCCTGTCTCTTAATTCACAGACCCTTTATTCTACGTGATTCATTCTGTTGTTGATGCTGTCTATTGCATTTTACATTTTATGCATTGTATTCTTCAGCTCCATAATTTCTGTTTGCTTCTTTTTTATGATTTCCATCTCTTTTTTAAAATTCTTAGTTTTTCATGTATTGTTTCCCTGATTTTGTTGAACTGTGTCTCTTGTATTATTGTAACCTATTGTGCTTTCTTAAAACAGAAGTTTTGAATTCTTTATTGGATAAATCATAGAATCCCATGTCTTTGTGGTTGGTTACTGGACTATTACTGTGATTTGTCTGTGGTGTCATTTTCCCTTGAGTTTTTATGTTTTTTGATGTCTTGCCAAGTTTCTGTCTTCACCTTTGAAGTAAGTCACCTGTTCCAGTTATAAGTGACTTTGGGAGACAAAGTCCTCTGTAACATTGCTAGGGACTCTGAGGCTTTCTCATACCTTCTATGGATACACCTCCTCCATACTTATTGCTCTCTCTTGAGGCAAATTCTTAAGCTTATTTGCATGTGGTATGCAACATACCAGGCCAAAGACAAAGAGAATTTTGAAAGCAGCAAGAGAGAAGTGACTCATACAAGGGATCCTCAATAATATATTTAGCATATTTTTCACCAAAAGTTTTGGAGGCCAGAAGGCAGTGGGCTGATATATTCAAAGTGATAAAAGGGAAAAAAAAAAAAAACTGTCAGCCAAAAATCCTATATTCAGATAAACTGTCCTTCAAAGGTTAGGGAGGAATCAAGATTTTCCCAGATAAACAATCATTAGTGGAGTTCATTACCACTAAAGCTGCCTTACAAGAAATGCTAAAAGGAGTCCTACAGGTTGAAATGAAAGGATACTAGACAGTAACTGAAAGCAGTTTGAAAAGATAAAGACCTCATTAAAGGTAAATACATAGACAATTAAGGCTAATATTACTATAATAATGGTGTGTAAATCCTTTTTGTTGTTGTTGTTTTCTACATGATTTAAGAGGTTAATATATTAAAAATTCTTAGTTTAAAAGCTAATATCATTGTCATTTTGGTTTGCAACTCTGCATTTTGTTTTCTATAATACTAAAGAGACTAATGAATTAAAATAATTAATTTGTTTTAGGACACACAATGTTTAAAGATGTAATTCTATGACATCAAAGACTGAAAGGAAAGGGAATAGAGCTGTAAAAGGAACAAAGGTTTTTATTTATCATTGAAGTTAAGCTGACATAAATTCAAATTAGTATTATATCTTTTAATGTGATTACTATGGTAACCACAAAAAAAGTAGCTAAAGAATAAACACATAAGTAAATGAGAAAGGAATTTAAATTTTTCACTATAAAAAAGAAACTAACACAAAAGAAGATAGTAGTGAGGAAATGAGGAATAAAAAAGCAAAAGTCATGTAAAAAAATAGCAAAAAGACAGAAGTAAGTTCCTTCTTATCAGTAATTACTTTAAATGTAAATGGATTAAAATCTCCAATAAAAAGGACTGAGACTGAGATTGGCAGAATGGATTAAGAACAAAATTAAACAAATAAAAAACAACAATTACAAAAAAAAATCCAAATATATACTGTCTACAAAAAAACTCACTTTAGACCTAAAGAAACAAATAGGTTGAAAGTTAAAGAATGGAAAAAGAAATTCCATGCAAATAGTAGCCAAAAGAGAGCACAGGGGCTATACTAATATCAGACAAAATAGATTATAAATCAAAAGTTTACAAGTAACAAAGAAGAACATTATATATTAATAAAATATTCAATACAGCAAGAATATATAATAATTGGAAACACTTATACACCTAATAGCAGATCATCAAAATATATGGATCAAAAATTGATAGAAGTGAAGAGGTCTACAATAATAGTAATAGTTGGAGACTTCAATACTCTGCTTTGAACAATGGATAGAGAAACCAGACAGAAGATAAGAAATTAGAGGACTAGAACAACACATGTCTTTCATTAAATTCAGGAAGTTTTTGGCCATTATCTCTTCAAATATTCTGTCTTCTCTTTCTGGAATCCCCACAACGTGTATACTGGTCCACTTGATGGTATCCTATAGGTACTTTAGGCTCTGTTCACTTTTCTTCCATCTTTTATTCTTTCTGTTCCTCAGACTTGATCAGTTCCATTGTCCTATCTTCAAATTCGTAAATGGTTTCTTTTACTTGCCTGCTCAAATTTGCCTTTGAATCACTGTAGGGAAATTTCCTTTAGTACTATAGTTTTCTCTTTTTTAGAGGGGAGGGAGGTAATTATGTTCATTTATTTATTAGTGTCATTATTTTTTAATGGCGGTACCAGGGGTTGAACCTAGGACCTTTTGCATGCTAAGCACTTCACTCTACCACTGAGATGTACCTTCTCTCCCTGTTACTGTATTTTTCAGCTCCAGAATTTCTTTCTGATTTCTTGTTAGACTTTCTATCTCTTAACATACACTTGAATTTTTTTCATACAACATTTCCTTCACTTTCTTTATGTCTTCCTTTAGTTCTTTAATTGTCTATTAAAATCTTTTGCTAATGTCTTTGTCTAGTAGATCCACAATTGGGTATTTTTCTGAGATAATTCCTGTTGGTTTATTTTTCTTCCTTTGAATGTGTCATGCTTTCCTGTTTTCTTGTATTCATGTGTTTTTGTTGTTGTTGTTGCGGATTGGATATTTGAACCTAATAATGTGGTAATTATGGAAATTAGAGTCTCCCCTTCCCCAAGCTTTGCTTTTTTTTATTTTTGTGTACTGTCTCTGTTCCTGAAGTGTAAACTTAAGAACTTCTTAATTTTTTCATAAACCTGCACTTTTCCTTGCATATGTGCAGTGTCTTTCTAATTTACTGGTATTTGCAGTTGCTTTTGAATGTTAGAGTCTTCAATGCCTGGCTCTCAAAAAGGGAAAAGAGAAAGATGAAAGGGAATAAAAGGGCACTAGCCCTTTAAATTCCCTTAAATATAAGTCCTCAGCCTAAGGGAGATGGACTTGCATCAACTGGAGAAGCAGAATAACAATGGTTGCTGCTTCTTTGTCTAAACCTCTGTGATCAGAGAAGAGATACCTGGTATTTGGAGAACAGGGTCTTTTCTGTCCATCCTGTCTCCCACAAGCTGTGTGTAACCTACTCTAGGAACTCTTGACAGCTGCCTGCCATGGGGCTGATATGCAGTAAATAGGTAGTTGCTACTGTGCCAGAACTTGAGACTGACTGAAATTAACCACAATTTATCATTCATGCCCTTTCCTGGGAATTGCAAGCCTTTAATAGATTCTGGAGTTTCAAAATATTTACATGAGATAGATTCTGCCAGTATGGCTGTCGTATAAGTGGGGAGAAAGATTTCTAGTGCTTCCTATTCTGCCACCTTCCCAGAAATAAGTTCATTTTTTAACCATTGCTTTTGCATCTATTAAGGATAGGTATAAAAAATAGCTATAAGCTATAAGTTCTAGCTTCTTCAGAACTTTCCATTATGTTCCTCAATAACCATTATAGGGAAACTATATGATAAATGTTCATTATTTTATTGTCAGGAAAATATTTATTTCTCTTGAAGCATCAGTATGCTCCCTGTGATCAGAGGAGATCTTACAACCTATTTGGTTTTATTGGTGCTTTAGTGTTAGAAAGCTTAGAGCTGAAATGATTATGTAATCATTTCATATTTAAATCACTGTTTAACATAATCCCTATCTTTTATTTTTTAATGAAATAAAAATATCTTTATTCTCTGACTAACTAGACAGTTTTATACTACATTTTAAGCAAGTTCTGTTTATTCTTTATCTGTTGTGTAATTAATGCCTTTAATCCTTCTTCTCTATTATCCTTCAATCATTGCCAATTTTAAAAATAACCTCTTACTTGTGTATTTATCTTGGATACAGTTTTCCAGATTTTTTTCAGCTTCATTGTGGTATAATAGACATATAAAGTTGTGAGCTATTCAAAGAGTACAACAAGATAATTTGATATACATATACACTTGAAAGAATTTACCCTCATTGAGTTAATTAGCACATCTACCACCTCACATATCTACTTTTTGGGGGGAATGTATGAGAGAACACTTAAGTTCTATTCTCTTAACAAATTTCAATTATACTATATGGTATTATCAACTATAGTCACTATATTATACATTATATCCTCAGACCTTATTCTTCTCATAACTGAAAGTTATCACCCTTTACCAACCTCTCCCTATTAATCTCACATCCCAGCCCCTGGCAACCCCACTTTTCTAATCTCTTTTTCTATAACTTCAACTTTTTTTTTTTTACTCCAAATATAAGTGATGCTAGGCAGTATTTGTCTTTCTCTGTTTGGCTTATTTCACTTAGCATAATGCCCTCCCAGGTCCTGGTTCATCTATGTTGTCACAATTGACATGATCTCCTCCTTTTTATGCATATCTTTATATATGTATATATATTACATTTCTTTATCCATTGAACCATTAAGAAACATTTAGGTTATTTCTATATACCACCCCTTTCTTCACATGGCTTACATTTATAGTTTTCACCTTTATTTTAAAATGCCTAAATTTTATTGAAAGACAACACAAATGCCTTATGGATTGTGAAAGTTTATAACTTATAAATAAGAAAACTTACTAAAAGCATAGCAATAATTGTCAGTGTATCAGCATTAGCTTTATCAAATAAACTTAATTGATATCTTGGGTAGAATTTATAGCCTATTATAATCATCCTGTTACAAAGCGTTCAGTGTTATTTTTATTTTAAGTTATTCTCAAAATTAAAATTACTGTAGAAATTTAATTCATTGATTAGCTTATTTGAGAGCCAATTGTTAGTATACTATATTAGCAACAGCATCATGCTTGCTCATTTAATCCCTAAATGTGAAGCTTGAATATATTCCTTTGTTTGTATCCTCCATTAATTCAGAGTTTCTATAATGTATCTATATCTCTCAGGAAGACAGGTTCTTTTTCAATTACACAAGTGCTGCTTTACTTTATATAATGATGGGTTTCTGAAACTTCAGGTATAAACCAGCCTTTTAAGATTCACTTATATTACATAAATTTTGTATTTTTAAAGCATTAACTGGAAGTACCTGTGTGTGTGAATTGAATCATCATTTTATAAGGTTTCTTAATTTACTGGTTTGTAATGAAGTTCAGGAATTTTCAATTATATCAGTGCTTTTAATTTACATTAGGTTATTATTATTACTATCTTTGTTACATTTGTTTCAAGCCTAAAATATTCATTGTCCTGATTGTTTAATTCTAAGAAGCCCTAATAGATGGTCTGTGTTTCATGATTATCTCTAGAAGTTCAGGAGTAAACTTGAGAAGTTGGAATTAAGATTGACCTTAAATAGTAACATCTAGCTGAGCATGTCAGAACAAGCAATTTGGGATTCATTAGGCGGGTGATGTTGGAAGAAAAAAAGATGGATAAAGAGAATTGGTTATTTATTGGAGAACTAAAATGTAGCTTTAGAGTTTGAAAAGAGATTGGAAAGAGGAATCTGAGATGTTTTGCCATATGCTGCTGTTGGCTGGCATCAGTCTCAACAGGCTAAGAAAAAAATTTTGTGAGAGTTCAGGAAGTAGGCTATAAAATCGTTCCTTGAATGTATACCAGAATCATAACATCATAGGCTATTAAAGTTGGAAGGAATTTTTGAGAATGTTTAATACACTTCCATATTTAATACTAAAAATGATAGACATGGAAATGTAGTGATTTCCCCAGGGATAAGTATATTTGTAGTAGAGTTTGAACAGCAATTTCACCTAACTTTTTCCAAATATTAACAGTCTCTCTTTTATACTCAAAGCAGAAAGCTTTAGTCCAACTCCTATTTCACATCCCACTGTTTCCATGATATACTACTAGCTGTCACTAAGCATCTCAGAAAGAATGTCAAAATGATACCTGTAAAGAAGTCTGTGCTCACCATTTCCAAGAAATAAAAACAATTTCAAGACAGAGCTCACATAACAGAGGTTGGCTAGAACTTTTGCCAATTTTGAACTATCATTTTCTCTTAGAGTTATTTTTCCTCATATATTATTTTCAATTTATATGTTTTTTTCAAACATATTTTGTATCCAATCTTCTGAGACAATTTTCCTAGTTTCTTTTTCCTTTACTAGGCATGAATGATGTTTTATAATGGCTTACTTTCTCATAGGCAAGTTGTTTATATTTGTACAATTATAATTTGTCAGTGGGAGAACACATCAACTAGACCTTTGCTACCAAAGTGTGTTCCATAGATCAGCAGCATTGACATCTTCTGAAAACTTGTTAGAAATGCAGGTTCTCAGGCCCTGTCTGACCTCCTAACAGAATCTGCATTTTAACAACATCCCTCGGTAACTCCCATGCACATCAATGCCAGAAAATCACTGAACTAGATCAATAATTTATATAGAAATCAACAGAAAACTACTTTAAATACCCACTGTAAGACTCTCTTTTGTTGCTAATTTTTGGTAAAAAATAATAATAACAATAAATTTAAAAGGTTGGCTAAACTTGCGATATCAGATACAAATGGATTAGACTCTTACCAAATTAATGTAAGTACTTCTGTTATTAATTTAGGCAAAACAAAACCCTAGTCTTCTCTAAAGCAGAATTATCTCTGATAATAATATAGAGTTCTTATACTTTAATACCCAAATGTTATATACATTTCTAGAAACAGTGTTATTCAAATTACACACAAATTATTTAAATTACTAAAAGAATGAAAAATGGCAACTCCAGGATAAGATTATAGGTGAGAATTGGGAAGAAATAATGCAGAAGACTAATGTGTAATAGAAATACTTTTGAAAATTAATGATTTATGAGACAATAAATTCATATTGAGTATACTGCAGACCTGAATACTCCCCACTCCTGGAGCACATGCTTCCTCTAGTGGTTTTGTCAACACAACATAGGACATGTTGGTCAAAGAAAATAGCCATTTTGCTTCCTACTGTATTGATGTCACCTAAAATATGTATGTTTTTGATTTGATTGGGTATTTGTAAAGGGTCAAATTGGTAATTCTTTTAGCATCTTTGAGAAGGATACAGAAGTTTAGTAAAACATGTGTTGAGATGGTCACAGCTTTGCTCTAAGAAACATCTACTTTAGGAAGTTAGCATGTTATCTGTTTACTGATTCAATAGTCTATTGTGAAAAAAAGAGTATATTTTCAAACAATTTCTATATTTGAATAGTTGCATGGCATATCTTTTAATCTAGGTAATCTGTGTGATAAACCAGTGAGAAACACTAAGGTGATTAATGAAAGTCGTCATATAATTTCTAGCCAATTGTCAATTAAGACAACGATGTGCCACTGATCTTTGCAGCAAACACAAGTGAAGAAATATCCAGCATTGCAGTAGTTTCATTGTGACTTGTAGAAAAAGGTTTATGAAGAGGAATTTCATTTTGAGGAAGAAACACTTTGCATATATCCTTATATCAGCACATGCCACCATTGGGGAATTACAATTTAAAAGTTTTAATTTAGATGATTGTCTATTTTAGATTGCCATTGTTCCCATCTCTAGTCTGGTTCCAAATAGAATGAAGTCTCTAAGCACACAAGTGTAATGGGAGTGTCTGCTACAACAATTATCATTATTTTCCCCTATACAACAAATGTTAGCCATAAAACAGCAGAGAAGATTATAATTCAAGTGGAGACTCAAAGAGCATGAGATAGCATCAATTTCCATGCTGCCTGTACAAACAAAGCTAAGAAAAAAGAAAAGGGAAGCTAGCTGTTTTCTTTAACAAAATGAGAGGGCTGAAATATATGTTCCATTAAGAGAAATCATTTGCCTTAATGTGTTACATAATGCCTAGCACATATTAAAACACTCAACAAGTGTTGAGATGATGAAAAATAAGTGAATAGGTTTTGCTATTAATGATCTCAAACTTAAAAGAATAACTCTTCATATTTTCTTCTGTTTAAATAAAAATGATAAATAATTATTTCAAATCTTTGACTAACAAAGAACTGTACCAGTCTGTTCATTATTGCTAGTATTAGATTTATTCAGAGTTCTCAATCTTCTACTAAATGCCAGGCATCATTTTGGCTCCAAGTATGTGAAGATTAACAAGTCATATTCTCTGAAAGAAGTTCAGAGTCCAGACATGGTGCAATAAGCACCATGCTCAGATCCTTCCTTCATGCACAAGGTGCTCATTCGCCCAGCCACTGGGAGGGTTGATGACACCCAGCTGGGTCCCTCTGAGAATTTCCCATAAGTGAAGAGATCTGTTTGATATATCATACTTCTTCCCCAGAAGCAATCTATATCCAATGACTAGTTTCTATGAGTGAATAAAATCCTGGCTCCCCTGCCTCAAGGAAAATAACTGTGAAGCAACATCCCAGGAATTCCAGAGCTTCCTGGGGATTTGGTTGAAGCCTGTATTGCAACTGATTTGCACTGTGACTCCTCCCTTTACCTGCAAGACCCATACCTCTTATTCCCAGTGAATATTTCTCCCTAGGGTTCCTGTGATATAATTCCTGCACAAAATTTTCCATCTCAGAGTCTGTTTTGTGGAAAACAAACTAAGAGCATTGATGCTAGGAGGCTGTTGGGACTGAGAAAATGGGATTTTGGAGCCAGCTGTAGGGCAATGAAGATGTCATCACTAGGGTAAGTGAAGCAATAAATGCCCTTCGATTGCTGTAGGAGTACAGTTGTCAGAATTTTCACAAGTGATTAACCAGGATGGGATACTGATAGAAGGAAATTTACTGGCAAGTACAATATCTCAGGCTCTTAAGAGGAAACACAAAATATTAATTATGAAGTTAATAAGAACCTGGTGGCTCTGTTGAGTAATCTGGATATCTTGAGAAAGACTGAAAACCTTAGATTATTGAATCAACCAATGAAGGAAAAGTGTGAAAATCAAAGTACCTCTTTGACAGCATAATAAAACTCTTATCTCCTGCAACCAAAGGCTAAAAAGCTGAGGACTTACAAGAGTTGCACAGCTCTAGGGAAAGTTGAAGTCTCTGCCCCAGCAGGTATGCTATGTTTAGTTCATGGCCCTGGTGGGAAAAGAGTGGAACTCTGAAATTTGGAATTGAGGATGGTGCATTCAAAGCACTGGAGCTCTGGAATATCATGAACTCTTTTGGCTTGTACCCATGGGAATTCAGATCCAATAAAGCTGTGGAGATAAGTAAAAGACCATTGTTCTCCCTGGTCATGATAGACAGGTAATCAAAATGGATAATGCTCAATGTATAAAATAAAAGAAACCAGTAATAGATGAGGAGGAGGGTAAAGGCCACCACCTCCCCCAAAAGCCATAATCCCTTGACAAGTTTCTGATATTGAGCCAATTTTTGGACCCAGGATCCACTGATTGAAGGAGAAAAGTACAATTTTTAGGAGTCCAGCATTACTGTATCACAGGAAAAAAGGAAAGGACAAATTATTGCCACTTGTACCCTCTGTTGCTAAGGAAAAAGCACAATGCCTATTATGTCTATTTGGGTTCTACAGGCAGTGTATTCTAACTTGGAAATAAACTACTCCAGCCCAATTTCTAAGTGACACAGAAGGCTGCCACTTTTGAGTGGAAACCAGAGAAAAAAAGTTCTGCAGCAGGATCAGGGTACAATGTGAGCAGTGCTGCTGCTGCAGATCCTATGGTACAGGAGTACCAGTGATGCAAAAATTGCTGTGCAGAGTTGATGGCAAACTGTAGTAGAAAACACAACCTAGACTCCTAAGGTTCTGTATCAAAGCCATTCCATATGGAGCGGATGGTCTGCTACTGGGTCCTGATATAAAACACCTGACTGTGAGATAACAATTAACTATGTGTCCGGCACTGCCTGTCCATAGTCAGGTTCTGTCAGACATCTGAAGTCATAAGAAGTTTGACAGCAATTCACTGTATCACAGAAGTGGTACATGAGAGGTCCCAAGTAAACTGCACAAGTACATGACCTAAACCCCTATATCATCCATCTCTGTTTTATTGAAACCTCTTCCTTAACTCCCAGCCATAGTCATATGTGGGAAGAGGAGATTTTTATCACTTGCAGATGGAGAACACACGTAGCCAAACTTGGTTCTTAAGTGGATTAACTTACTCTGTGAGTATGACCCAAAAGTATAATATACTACTGCTATACCATAGTCTCACCAAGAGTCTGAATGAGGGAACTCCTCCCAAAGGACAGAAATGAAAGAGAAGTTACTACTGATACCACAGAAATACAAAGAAAAATGAGAGACTGCTATGAATAATACACACCAATAAAATGGATAACCTAGAAGAAATAAATAAATTTCTAGAAATATAAAGTCTCTCAAGATTAAGTCAGAGAGAAATAGAAAATATGAACAGATCAATTACCAGTAATTAAACTGAGTCAGTAATCAAAATACTCCCAACAAAAATCTAGGACAAGATGACTTCATAGCAGAATTCTACCAAACATTTAAAAAAGAATTAATACATATCCTCCTCAAACTATTCCAAAAAATTGAAGAGGAAGGAATGCTTCTGAATTCACTCTATGAGGCTAGCATCAACCTTATGCCAAAAACACCACAAAAAAAGGAAAATTACAGGTCAATATCACTGATGAGTCTAGATGCAAAAATCCTCAAAAAATATTAACAAACTTAATTCAATAATACATCATAAAGACCATACACCATGATCAAGTGGGATTTATCCCAGGGATGCAAGGATGGTTCAATATTTGCTCATTAGTCAGTGTGATTCACTATGTTAACAAATTGAAGAATAAAAATCATATGATCATCTCAATAGATGCAGAAAAAGCTTTTCACAAAATTCAACATCCATGTGTGATAAAAGCTCTCAACAAAATGAGTATAGAGGGAACATATTTCAATATAATAAAGGCCACACGTGACAAACCTACAGCCCACACATACTCAGAGTGAAAAGCTGAAATCACATCCTCTAAGATTAAGAACAAGTCAAAGATGACCACTGTCTCCACTGTTTTTCAATTTACATTCTAAGCCCTAGACACACCAATCAGACAAAAAAGAATAAATCAAATAAAGGGAATCTACACTGGAAAGAAAGAAGCAAAACTGTCCTTGTTTGCAGATGACATAATACTATTATGTAGAAAATCCTAAAGATGCCATCAAAAAACTATTAGTACTAATAAGTGAATTCAGTAAAGTTGTAGGATACAAAATTAATTTGCAGAAATCTGTTGCATTTCTATACACTAACAATAAAATAATCAGAAAGACAAATTAAGCAAAAAAGCCTATTTACAACTTCATCAAAAAGAATAAAATACCTAGGAATAAATCTAACCAAAGAGGTAAAGAATTGTACTTGGAAAACTGTAAGACACTGATGAGAGGGCAGAGGACTTGAATAGACAATTTTTCCAAAGAAGACATAGAGATAGCCAACAGACATGAAAAGACGCTCAACATCATTAATCATGAGGATAATGAAAATCAAAAGCACAATGAGATGTCATCTCACTCTTGTCAGAATGGCTATTATCAAAAAGACAACAAATAACAAGTGTTGGAGAGGATGTGGAAAAATAGAAACCCTCATGCACTGTTTTTGGGAACATAAATTGGTACAGCTGCTATGAAAAATTGTATGGAGTTTCCTCAAAAAATTAAAAATAGAACTGTCATATTATCCATCAATTCTACTCCTGGCTATTTATATAAGTAAAACAAGAACACTAATTCCAAAAGATATGCACCCCCATGTTCACTGAAGCATTATTTGCAATAGTCAAGATATGGAAGCAACCTAAGTGTCCACTGATAGATGAATAAATAAAGAAGATGTGGTATATAATTAGCCATAGAAAAAGAATTAAATCTTGTCATTTGCAATAATGTGGATGGAATAGAGAGTACTACACTAAGTAAAATAAGTCAGAGAAAGACAAATACCATATGATTTCACTTATATGTGGTATCTAAAAAACAAACAAACACACAAACACACACACACACACACACACAAAACAGAAGCAGACTCATAGATGCAGAGAGCTGGTGGTTGCCAGATGGGAGGGGATGGTGGGATGAGTGAAACAGGTAGGAGTGATTAAGTGGTACAAATTTCCAGTTACAAAATAAAAAAGTCATAGGGATGTAATGTACAGCATTGGGAATACTGTAACAAATTTGTATGGCGACAGATAGTAACTAAACTTATGGTGATTATTTGGTAATGCATAAAAATTAAACCACACTGTTGTACACCTGAAATTAATATAAACTTGTAAGTCAATTATACTTCTATTAAAAAAAAAGAATCAACTGCAAACTCAAAATCATTTGCAGCAATGGGGCTGCTAATCCCCCCACTAACTTTTTTTCTGTAAATTTCTCCAATAAAAGAGATCACCAGGATTCTGAAGGAGTTATTTCCATAAATTATTAAGTGAAGCAAGTGGATCCAACCAGCACAAGCACTGGCCTACGGTGGATGCTATAATGTAAGTACTCTCATTATGGCTGATTTAAAGCTAACAAGGTAATTGAACATAAAGTTGGGAAGAGATGTACAAAAATGATTCTCAGCCTGAAAGCCAAGTGAGTTTGCAGGTACACTCTCCAGAAAGCACATTCTGAAACAGAGTTTAGTGTGCAGGACATTTATTAGGGATTGCCCATAGGACCAACACTGGTGGGAGGTAGAAGGAGGAAGCAGGACTGAGCAAATGCAGAAGTCAAGCTGTGATGTTGACCTGCACAGCCTCAGTCAACTCCCAGGGGGACTCTGGAGCTAAAACGTCCCACTGGAGTTTTCGTGCTTAGGGCCAAAATGGATAGGGCTTTACACCCCATTGATATGTCACTGGAAGGAGCACCCTAGAATTTGGTGAAGGCAGCTCTTTGCAGCTGAGCCAGTCCCTGAAGGGACTGATCAGTGATGACTGTCTGGTGACTACATTCCAGCAGTTGGACAGAAAGTGCTTCCTCAAAGGGAGTTTGGGCAGAGCCTCTCCATGTCTACCACAGTGCACATCCTCTTTCCAGGACTGTGGTGCTCATTCCTCCAGCTGCTAAAGAGTTAGTAGCTGATGGCCGTGAGCTGAAAGTTCCTTTGAGTATTGCCCTCAGCCAAAGAAAGTCTCCTTGCTAACATTCTTGTTTCCTCCCTGAGAAAAGCCCATATCCAAAGACTGGTTGTATGAGGGAAAGGGGTTAATACAATATTCCAGTCCTCTTACCTCAAAATTGTCCAATTATCCCAGCAGCACAGCCCCCTCCCCCTCTTTTTGTCTGAAGCCCTTGTTGTGATTAAATCACAGATTTAATCTTCCCTTTTTTCATTCCCTCTTCCTTAGTCCACCACTAAGTGTTGATCTGGAGGATACACTGCAATATACTTCCTCCAAGCAAATCTCTGTCTTATTGTTTGTTTCCCAGGCAACCTGATCTAAGAAGTGATGAAAGTCAAACAAGCAACTATAAATCTGTACAATAAAAGGTTTGACAGAAGTAAGCAGTAGCACCACTGAAGCGTAGTAGGAGCACTCAACCCAGACCTGACTGGTTATAGAGATGCAAAGGGGAGGGGTCAGGACAACCTCCGCAGTAAGATATCTGTCTTTCATGTTGCGCAGCTAGAATGGAGCCCCTAAGCCACTGCAATGCTGATAATATAATCATTAAGTTTTACATGCAGATGTAACTGAATGTAACTCTGTAACTGAAACCGAGCTATGTTCACTTAAAAGAATAAGGAGTTATTTTTCTCATCTATCAAGAAATTTTCACATAGGTAGTAGGTAGTCCAAAGTTGGCATGACAGATCCATAACGTCACCAGCAACTCGGACTTTTCTCTGACTGAGCTCTTCCATTCCTTGTGTGGGACTGTTTTCCTCGGGCTCACAGCATAGTTGCTGAATTTATAGGCATTGTTTTCCTTTCCTCATAGGAAGAATGAGAATGATGAATAGAAAAAGTCAAAGGGCAAATTGCAACAGGCAGAGGTCAAATGACTTTATACCCCCTTTAAAATGTTTTCCAACCACCTCTCCCCAGATATTTCTGGTTCTATCTCATTGACCAGAACAAGTTCCTTTGGCATACCTAACTGCTGTCACCTTGCTGTCTCAAATTGAGGTTCTGTTAGTTGGGAGACCAGAGGAAATAGATAATGGGTAGGCAACTCATAAGTATCTACGACAGAAGATTACCCTAAAAGCAAAGCCAAAATAAACAAGAATATTTATCAGTGTTTTTATATGGCTTAGTAAGTTTGAAACTTGTCAGTGTTATAGTGCCTATTTATGTAATTTAATAACAACCAGTTTCCAAATAACATAATACATATTGCAGTATTTAGGGGACTCACTAAAATAGGGAGGGGATGGTTAGCATGTTTAATGCTGAATCATTTCTATATGAAAAGTAAAAAAGCTTATGTTGACCGTGTAGAAGCAGTTTTTCCTTTCCAGTATCATATTGGTTTAAATTGCCAAAAGTAAGTATCAGGAAAGAATCCAACTTACTGCAACTACTGTTTAAGCAAAACTTTCCATTGAACCCACAAACCTAATTCAAGGAGCACTTTATTCACACTGTGACTTACATATACAGAATCTCAAAATAATGCATAAAGTTAAATAATACAATTACACAGTTAAACGACCACAAAGGGAGAAGAAAATTAAGAGAGCTCTAGGCAAGACAGAGGAGACTTTCAAGAACTATATGAAAAAAAAAAGAGAAGAGATAGTGTCAACGATGCAGAGAAATGCAAGAAGCTTCTTCCAGATGCCAAGAGCAATAAAGGAAAAGGCTTTTGATCCCATCCGTGGGAAAGCACCACGGAAAGAAGGGAGAACTAACGTCAGAGAACTGAGGGAATGGGATGCAATGGAGACAAATATTTCTTGAAATACATTTCCTGGCTACAAGCAGATGTAAAATTTTAAAGGACGTTGGGTATACAAAAATTCTGAGATACAAAAAGCATTTGATAGTATACGTATATGGCTCCAAAGTTCCTGCCATGTAACTAGACACAGTTCTCAAAGCAGGAAATATAAGAACATATGTATTTCCTAGTCATAACTAGACCAGCAGTATTGAATTAAATGAGCCCTTTCCCTCCACCCAATTGTCCTTATACAAAGTGTTTGATGCGTTAGAAATAAATCTGTTACCTAAACCTTCTTCTAAATGCAGTCCACACCTCAAAGACCATCCTTGCTACAGGGAAAAATGCAGGAAATGTGGTTTGTTGGTTTGATGAGGCTCTTTATTCAGAATCCCCACCGCCCATACCGATTTTGTCAACATTTATACTTTCTTTATGTGGAACACTTGTCCACAGCCTCTTCTTAAGTCCCAGTTACGCCCTTTTGAATGG
The DNA here is from genome assembly GCF_048773025.1 of Camelus bactrianus. Lineage (NCBI taxonomy): Eukaryota > Metazoa > Chordata > Mammalia > Artiodactyla > Camelidae > Camelus > Camelus bactrianus. The sequence continues at coordinate 44,446,196 of NC_133539.1, forward strand.
GATTCTGAGGTGTAATGAACACAGTACTAGATTTGGAGATAAAAGAATGGATTGGGTAATTTTGCTTAGCTTTTTAATATGTATTCATCTGTGTGCCTGTTAACTTTTTTGAGCTTCATTGTTCCCATCTATGAGAGAGGATAACTATGCAAGGGCCACTGAGATAGAAACAGGTTAAATGAATTTTATGACAAAGAGAAGAAACAAATGAGATCTATTCAAACAGAATGAAAAATGGAGTTAGCTAAGACAAAAAGATAGCCGAAGTTTACTCCAATATTGTCAAAAGAATTATATAAGATATGAGTGCTTTGTGAATTTTACATACATCTAAACTAATAAGCTCAGGAAAGTCAGTTCTAGTGGAAGTAGAATTGATTACGGGGACCATCGTTTTAGATGGAAAAGTACTGTGGCTGTCTCTTCTACATTAACTAAATCATCCAGAATCCTCAGCAATTCTCTTTCATATGGGTGCCTTCTGGAAATATAATATTACATTATCCTACTGTAGCCGAGCAATAAGATGTCTTAACATACCATCTTTTTTTAGCATATATTCTTAAAGTACTGGCCTTTATACTGGGTGTCTAACCAGTGTAAAACTACAGAATGCTAATGAGAGTCAGAATTATATGTAACAGATACTGATATGAAATTTGGGTATTCAAAACCCTGTTTGGAGCACTCTATTTGTGGTGGAATGTGGATTTCATTAGTAGGCTTCTTTGTCTTCTAGTGTAGTGTTTGATGGACAGAGTTGCAACAAAAAGAGAGAGGCTAAGTTGAATTCCTTGGTATGTGTATATCAGAATGGAACAGAGCCCACAATTACGATGGAGAAGTGGGAGGAGACTTCTCCCAGCAGAGGCTAGGATGGAGAAGACATTGGAAAAAGGGTACCGACAGTTACTTGAGAGGAGCAGTTCCAGTGACAAATGAGGTTTTCGGGACTCAGATGAGAAAGGAGAAATTAGGACATTTTGCTATGTGTCATGCAAAGCATTTCTCTATTTTTGCTCTTTTGTGTGAGACATACTTTTCCTTTCAAGCCTTTCATTTTTAATGTTTGACCTGCATTTTCTTTTATAGATGACTCTCTGCTGAGAAAGGTCATGAGACAGTGAAGGTGGGTGAACGTAGAGTTATCTATACAGAGACACTTAAATTATATTACTAAATATACACATACACACACAAAGTTCGGCAGTCATGGAAAGTTATGATTTTGGGAAAAGAAAAGCAGACTTCTTTTTGAAACAACAACTTTGGAGGCACCGTATATCTAAATTCCACCGAGATCTGCTGGGATCTCCAATCAGAGTTCAGCGCTGACAGGCTAGGGCAGCTATTGTGGTGTTTCTAATAAAAAAGAAGGGTTAAATGGAACAAATAATGCCTAGAGCAAAATAAATAAACCAAATCATAAAAAAAAGCCCAGCTTCTATGACAATATCATAAAACTCGCCTTTAATCTTATTTCTCCTTCTTTTGAAAGAGGGGAGTGTTCACATGGGAAATTTTCCCTTTTATGTCTCCCTGGCCCTTCATGTGAAAAAATCCTGAGGCCCCAAATGGACCATTAGCACTAAATTATAATCCACAGCTCATAATTTTAGTCACTTTCGGATGATTTCTTTCACCTCAGTTTGTTGTTCTCCTTGGCTTCCACACGATGTTTTCCTTAAGTCACCACCCAGCAGAGCCTGCTTATTAAAAATGTTGCAGTGAGAACAAGATAGTGATGGATATAAAGAGGCAGAAGGAGTCACCATCATTGAAAATGGCTTTAGTCAGTGCAGTTAAGTGAAAACATATGTTGATAAGAGTCATATTTTTCAGTAAAGCATTTTCTCGTGGCTTAATTTGTTCTACAAGCCCAACCTCTTCCTCCCACTGTTTCTGTCTAAACACAATATTACTTTCTCTCTTTAATTATCTTAATAGCAGCCCTGTAAATAAACACAATAGCTTAATTGTACTTATTTGTGAGCTCTCTGTTTTAGTGTGGTTCTAAATGATTACCTTTTCTAATTATTTTTGTGAAGCTGCTGCTCATAAAAAGAAGATAAAAGCCAGTGGCTACAGGCACGAAGAAGGGAAGGGTGCATTAAGAAGCGCATAGAATTGCGTTGTTGGAGAGGGAGGGATGGAAAGAGCTTTAAATACCAGTTAGTCCTTCCTACCAAATCATCAATCTCATCTGAGACTGCAGCCCAGGTAAAAGACTAACCAAAACATTCATTAATTAGAAAACCTCCAAGAACTACAGAGTAGGGGATGCTGTGGTTTACCACCCAGATTTGCCTTCCACAACCAAGGCCCTCACTCCTTTAGCTGCTGGGAGTGTTGGCTGCTCAGAGATCACATCTGAGACATCTTTAGGAATTGCCCTTAGAGGAAGGGGGCTGTCCCAGCCAGGGGTTACCTTCTTCTCAGGAACATCCCACATCAAAGGACTGGTCTACGCAGAGGCTTGGCACCCTTGCCTCAGTTTGAGACATCTCTGAGCATTCACAAACTCTAGAACTCAGCCTGAGATTGGCTAAGGCCTTTGGTGCAATTGCACAATTCAAGTTGTCTCTCCGCAGAATCCTGCTTTTCTCATTCCTCCCAGGAGCTGCTCCCAGCAGCGTTCTCCAATAAATATTCTGCATGCAAATTCTCACCTCAGAGTTTGTTTCCCAGGGAACCAGTCTATGGCCCATAGCTGGACCAATTTAACACTTGTTTAGTTGCCAATTTCAGAAAATTATAAATATTCTAAAGTGTCTGAATTTTTAATCATATTTTGAAGATCAGGGTGTTAAAGAAAATAATAAAGTGAGGAACTTGAATTCCTAATCAATTATTCCTTAGCATTAAACTAAGAATTGTAAGTTTTCTTATCGTTGAAAGTTGAAAGTCAAAGACTAGTTTCAGAACCAAATCACTTGTATCAGACAAAGAAGTATTAAGTCTCCACCATATGCCCACATAATGCAAGGAACTAAGAATGTTAAGACAAATACGACCCAGCCCTGGCATCGAGGAACAGATATTTAATCAATTATTTGCAGTAAAGTGCGGCAATGAAGCAATAGAGATACTACAGATAGAGAAATGAGGCAAAGGAAGAATTTTGGTTAATCCATGGAATCCTCATATAGGAGAAGGTATTTGAGGTGTGACTGCAAAAATTAGTAAAGAGTTCATGGGGCAGAAAAGGAAAGGTAAGAAAAGTAATTCAGGCAACTATAAGATGTAAAAAAAGCACAGAGGCAGCAAGAAGGACATTGTTTGAGGAAACTCAAGTAATTCAAGATGGCTGGCATGGAGGGAAGGTGTGGCAAGAGAGAGAATGAGGTCGGCTGGACTATGAAGATTCTCTGCCAAACTAAGAGATTCATGGGAACTCAGGGAAGGTCAAGGAGGCCGAATGAAGCTTATGTCCTACAAACTAGAAACGGTTTGTACACTGGAGGACCCCACATGGTCCCACTCTGTTTCAACCCCATTGCCACAATGACTGAGGCTCTGGCTCCCGAGGTGCATCCTGCACTCTCTTCAGTTATTGACAGAGATGCTTAGATCTTTCATTCTCTGAAATTCCCAGTCCCCTTGTTCAAGATGAGAAACTGGTTATAAAGGAAAAAAAGACATGAAATAACACAAACAAAAGATCTGCTCTTGAAGGTTCACTGTCTTTTCTCACAGATATACAGATCAAAAGAGTGGTTACCAGGGGTAGGGGGGTGTGAGGTACCAACTACTGGGTGTAAGATAGACTCAAGGATGTGTTGTACAACACGGAGAAGATAGCCAATATTTTGTAATACCTGTAAATGGAAAGTAACCTTTAAAATTGTACTAAAATAAAAAATTAAATAAAGAAAAAAGGATTCATACAAAAGAAATTCACTTATTCTCTGCAATAATATGATAAAGTCTGACTTTGGGAAAAAGCATTCTGGGAATTGCCGAGAAAGGGAAAGGGTATCAAAGGGAAGCAAGAGTAGGGAGAGGACAAGTTAAGATATTCTCATACAAATGTGAGATCATGGGAGTTGTGACAGTTGTGATTGAGAAGCAGATACAGAAATAGAAGGAAGTACAAATACCAGGAAGTGGTGACTAAATTCCCCTTGATGCAAGTCTCCTCTCTGTTGATATATATCCCCTACAGTGTCTGGTGGTCTGTAGCCGAGTCTTGCTACCAGATATATCCCAAGGAATCACCCCATATTAAAATCTATGTATTCCACAGTCAGGTCTTTAGGAACCTGCTTGTTACTCTAGTAAATTAGTTTATTATAGACTTTAATCATTTCATGTTCAATAGCTCCCATAGGTATCTATAGTTTAACCAGAGTCTTAATGGATATGTAATGTCTTAACACTGGGGAATGAACAACTAATGATGAAACTGCAGGCTAAGGTTAAATCTTCCTATGCTTAAGGCCAGTCCCATTTCCCACATATATATCGCTTTCCCATTAAAAAAAAATGGAGTATAACTTGGCGCATGAAAAAACCTAACCATACGCAAACTAAATTTTCCTATATGGTGAGTTAAAAAACTTCTTTATTGACATAATTATGCATATTTTACCAGCACCACCCTTAGAAGTATTGAAAAAGAAATCAAACATCACTGTGCTATAAACCATAGACGAAAGAAGATAGCTTACACTTGGAAGAAAAGAAAAAATTTCACAACATCCAAATTTATATTTAAAATTTTAAAAGAATATTAGGATCCTTACATTCCAACTTTTGACATTTATGGAAAAATCAACTTATGCCACAAAAATAAAGTAACATGCCCCATGATTAAGTTACTTGCTCACATTAATTCAAGTCACATGTATTCCATATTTCAATTCATTGATTTTTTTCCCAATAGTTAATCCATAAAAATCCAGCACAATTATACTATATTCCAGAGGAATGTAAACATATAATGGTGGCTTGATTGGGATTACAAAAGCTAGTTTTAGTCATTTTTCTATTCCACTTTATTAGGGTGTTTTAAAAAATTCTCCATTAACCCATTCAGCCCCACTTTTATGAAACAAGAATATGCATTTCATCTTCTCCAGATTTCTCCCTAAATCGTGTTTCTTATCAAAATTGCTCCCTCTGAGTAGCCCGAGTGGTCCCCGCCATGGCTTCAACTCTTACCACAGAGATGTTTGTTCCTCCAGTTCTGGGAATAGCTCTTCAGAAAAAGGTCACTTTGAGGGCTCAGGCTTCAAATCCCTCTTGGTAGAAGCAGAGTATAAATAGATTTGACTCAATAATACTGAGATTTTTAGACTCAAAAAATATCTCTAGCAATTCTGTTTACTGAGAGACATCAAGACCACAATTTCAAAAGTTCTCAAAGTGGAGGCTCTCAAAAGACAAGTGGAGGAGGCAGACGGAGGCAGGCCTGCAAAGAGCTCTATCCTCGGACCCTAACCGCATGGAACATTTTCATGGAAATAAATGAGAAAAGATGGTGATATGTGCTCAAACCCATTCTTCAGAGTATATATATGTATATGTATGTACAGCCCTTGTTAAAAACTACAGGGCTGACATCAAAAATTAACTGTAACAAACATACAGACTACCAGAGAGAAATGTGATGAAGATTAGCAGAGGGGAACAAAGAATAATTAGCAAGAAAAAATGATGCATTAGCAAGAGACGTCAGAGTCACACCAAATCTTCTATTTAATGATCTAAGATTAATAATATTTGCAAGATTTTATTGCAAAATTAAAATACATTGTAAACTTTATCATAGAGTTTACAGAAGTAATATCTGATTGACCAACAAATTTTGAAATTGTTATTCTTGAGTTACATATAAAATGCATCATTGCCTTTAAATGACAAGATTCAGGTTCAAAATCAGGCTCACTGAAGGAGAGTTATGAGTTATGCCTTTTTTATGGATGTAAGTGATATATCTGTGCTAAGTGAATTACCAAGTATCTCAGAGCAGAAGGAAAATCCCAAGGACTCTATTACAAATCTGCAGTTATAATAGGATTAGCACTAGATAGCACCATTGATATTTTTATATATCTATATTTTATATATGATATCAATATAATTTTATAGCACATAAAAGGTTACAATAATTAAATCAGTGGAAATATTAACAGAAATTACATTTTAAGTATTAGACATATTTATTAAAGCATATTTAATCATTTATTACTATAATTAAAGTATAAAATAAGAAGAATTTCCTTTTTATGGAATGCTAGTTAACATCTATTAACTTAATGAGCTGATACTGAGTAAATCTGTAGACAAAAAGTATGTGAAACATATGATTTGTTTTATCACTATATCAGAAAATCTAATAATGAGGTTTGGGTTTGCTGACAGAGGAAGGAGAAGGGAAGGCCATCACGTAAATCACAAAGGACCTAAAATGATAGAGTAATTTTTAATTGAGAAAAAGAGAGTTCAGAGTTGATCACAGTGTTTAGTGTGTATCTGTCAATTAGCACTGTGAGAAATATACATGGCTTACTGTAACCTGGAATGGGAATATTCTCATGGTCTTTGTTACACTCTCAGATGTTTTAGTACTGATTCTAATATATTGGTTAACTTAATCAACATATACAGACATTTTATTCAATTCTTATGAACAGTTTTAGTCAAAAGTTTAAAATATGAAGCTATCCAGTTTGAGTCAGACAATAGGGTTAAGCTATTTTTCTTTAATGCAATAAAGTTAAAAATATAATAGAAACCATTGGCAATTTTTTAAAAGAAAAATCTTATGTAAATCTTTTCATGATTATTGATTATTCAATGATCAAATAGCATCAATTAGCAAGCAACAAAAAGATATGTGTGAAAAAATAGATGGAAATGTTTAGATGTTAATGATTTGGCCTATATTCCATCACAAGACAGGAATGTAAGAGGTGGGTAAAACAATTAGTTTTACCATTAAACAATGACACAGACAACAGTTATGCAAAACGGAATGGTGGCAATTACATGCTCTGTTCTTTTAATGTCCTGCTACCAAACCCAGTATCATTTTCCTTAAAGTAGACATATTATTTTCCTCAAGTGTTGTATTTCCCCACACCTGTAAAATAACTGGCTATTAATGGGAGGTGGGCTGTGTGTTCATACCTCTGTGTGTGAGAGACAGAGACAGAGAGAGACAGAGAGGGAGACAAACAGAGACACATAAATACAAATAGAGAAAGCTAATCCCACCCAAGCTGTTACGCAGTTGTTAAAAGAATATACACGCCAAATAGAAACTAGGGAACAGTATTAGGAACTCACGTCAAAAGGGGATCTAAAAAAGACCTAGCAGATGTTTGGAAATGCTTTTTTTCTAGAGATAGTCCAGGAGGAAAACAAAAAGGAATATAAAAGTTCCTTTTAGCTTAGCAAAAATTTCTATGAGGTCGTCAGAAATAAGATAGACTTCAACAACATCAACAACAACAACAACAAAAAAGAGGGGCAAGAAACTCAGTTTTGGTAAAATGGCTGAGGCTGATAAGCTATGACGTGACAGAATATGACACATCACGGTCCAGCTAAAAGAGAGCGAAAGTTCTTTCTAGTTAGTTCAGAATCTCTGCCTCATGACAATGCTACACACCCAGACAGACCTATCAGGAGAAGGGAACATGTGCTCAAGTGCGGAACAATTTAAATAATGTTTAGACACACTCTTTAAATAGTATGATAGGCAATTAAGAATTGTATGAAAGGTGTTGCAATTGAAGTTTAAAGAAAGTTTCAAATGTCCCAAGAGAGCAACTAAAAGCAACTCATGAAGTAAAGGAAGAACATGAGGAAAATAAAGAGGAAGACAAAGGTAAAAAATAAATAAAATCGTGTAAAATAATAGACACCAATCTCTCTCTATGTGAATATCTTTGGAGAAACACCACAAATGAAGCACTTTAGTTTTGAGATTTGTCTATTGGCCTCATTAAATGTACTTTCAAAATTGGATTATGATTGCATTATAGTTGCTAAAGATGCTTTAGATTGTGTGCTTAGAGAACATAAAACAGCCATGCTTCATGAATATTTTGCATATCATTCTGAACACTTAAAAAATCCAAAAGATGTTCTGCTTTCCTCATTCTGCGCACTTTGCTCTGGGTAAACATGACACTTTAAATGTTGTGCAATTTAAAAAAAAAGTCTCAGATATCCTAGACAGTAAATTCTCTCATGCGATTTTTAAAAGCTACAAAATTGATGGAAACATATTTAGAATTTTAATAAATTTAAAAAAGGAAAATTAACTTGATGTTTTTAGCTTTCATAGGGTAACACTGCCATTTGAACGAATTAGATGTAATTATGCTGTAGTGTGCATTCATTAATTGTAGAGTCATTATTCTGTATACAGAGAATTAGAATTTTATTTTCATTCTTAGTTTTGGAAAAGGTTTCATCTGGCATGATAATTTATTTTATTTAGTTAGTTAAGTGCAGTTTTATAACCAAAATGATAGACTTACTTTAGCAAATGAAGAGCCAATTTAGCTATTAAAATTTCTATTAAAAATCTGCATTTAAAACAATGCATATGTACAATGTGTCAACTTTGTATGATTAAGAATGCTCAAGTGTTACATATCAGTGTATTTTTATGGTCAATATAAGAGCCTGAGAGGCAAAGTACAAAGGAAAATAAATCAGTGGCTTAAGTTTTTAAGATGTAAAAGATAAATGTCTATGAAGATTGTTGGGATGGGGTAGTGAAATCATAGGTGACTTGTCTATTTTTCTTTTTCCTAAGCTTTTCTTTATTATAATAATAGCGTTTATGCAAATGTTAAAGAAAAACAAATTTAAAAAAATGATATGTTTTAACCCATTACAAGTAGCTCCAAACTTAAGACCTAAGTGTTAATTTAGACGGTAGATGTAATAGCAGCTCAGACAACTTCAGGAAATTCAAGTAGCCGGTAAGTGGTTGGTTGAAGATTACCATTGTGATTGATTTTTACTCAGTAAATATGATTTTTGTTTAGCATTCAAGAAACAGAGTGATTTTCATTCCTTGCTGTAGCATATGTATGTCCTGCTCTTTTTTTCTCTAAAGTATTATCATAAAACATATGCTTTTGGACAACCGAGCTTAACATCACCTTCCTTTCTGATTGTGAAAGAAAACTATGAAGGAGGTCACTCCTGACTGCCACCCACACTGGAGTGTTGAAAGTATTTCACTATGTACCAAATAAGCCCAGCAGGAAAGAAAGAAGATCTTGTCCTCACTGTGTATCCTTGGACATTTCTGACAAATAGAAAAAAACCTGAATACCAGCAGAGTGTGTTTCCACAAACTGGCTACATACAAACATTTCTGCTCTGGAACAAAGCTATACCCTCCTGAAGCGTCTACTCTTGCCAGTTCCTTTGTTCAACTGCAATTTGTTACTGAGAAAATATTATCCCTGTAATTCTACCTCAGTCAGTGAATCCTCAAACACTCTGTCTTAGAGGTGCAGGCTGTTAAAAGTTCAACCATCTGTCTTTTCAGAATAGCTTTTGTAATCCCTTTATGGGTCAGAAATAAATACTTTTTTCTCATTTGTACCATTGTTTCTTGTTCACTGACTCTCAGAAGTGGACACTTTGCTCATTGGCCCCTTCAGGCATCAATTTAATCTTTACCCTTAGTTATTCTTCCTTACTCGTAGGGTGCAAGCATCTATTTCACTTGTACTTTCTAAGTAAGTTATAATAATACCCATAGGGGAGCTGCATAGTTTCAATTATTAATAATAATGTCCTGAGTGAGAAGGAATTTACTTTTTGAAGTTAGATTATTTATGTTCTCAGTTGCTACCCACACATTTTTGGGTTTGGGGGCATGTTTTATTTTTTTTTTTCCTCAGGAAAAAAAGTTGTTGAGCTTAAATTGTCCAAAATGTAGAGCTCAGCAGTTTTAGATGTCATATTTAACACTCATAATTCAAAGATGAAAAACATTTATCTCTCCACAAAACAAAGCAGTCTTCTTCCCAAAGCGTATTTCATCAGATATGAATGTGCTCATAATCCAGTAATCCTTATCAAAACCACATTGGCTTCATGTCAGTGACTATTCTGTTCATCTCTTCCTTCCCCCTCTTTTATGATTTGCCCTTTCAAAGAAAAAAAAAAGAAAGAAAGAAGTGCACAGCTTACAGCTGATGTTCTCTGTCTGCTGTGAACTTTTTAACTAACAAAGCAAACAGAGTTCCTGGAACAGCTCCTCAGACCACTCTTCACCTCAGGCCAAGCCCAGGGAGTGTTTCCTCAGCAAGGAGGCAGCCACTCCCTCCCCTGGGAAGCTCCAAGCTAAAGACATGAATAAACGGAAGGCACTTCCATCTCTTGAGACAACAAACACCAGTGACTATTTACTTAGTGACTGGTTCTCTTTCACCTCTCACTCTGTGTTCCCTATAAAGTAAGAAAGTCACTGTGGTTTCACAGATCCTAATCTGCAGTGACAAAGATATGCATTGTGACCAGATGTAACTGGTCCAAGAGTAACAGAAGAGTCAAGTGAGTTGTCAGTTAATGTAAGACTGTGGTGGCTCTGTGAGTGAGGTCCACGTATTCATGGAACCCTTGGACTCTGGACACAAAGTACTTCCTTTATCAAGATGTTGGTGCCTGAAAGAGTGACACATGTGGTGTCTGTCTAACGAGAGACAGTGTTTCTTTATACGTAAAGAGTGTCCTTCCCATATAAAATTTAACTTGGACATAGCTTGAACAGAGACCAAGAGAGGCCAGGGATTTTGTTAGATGAGAGGAAGTGAGGCAAAGGAAAATAAAGCATAGAACACATGTACAAACAAAAATAATAAAGAGAATGGCAAAAATACATGATCCAACGCATTAAATGAGTTATTTACGGTATATCACAGAATTTCAACTAATTGGTGAAACATTCACTATTTTAGAAATAAATATCATTTATTTTTCCACCATAGCCTACAAGATAAAAATCAAAATATATCCCTTGATAATACTGTATAAGGCTTTTCAGTTATCTCCGCTCATTCTATATTTTCTAATCCCACCACACTGTTACAGTCATATCAAATGATTAATCTCAAAATAAATCATTCATTTCAAAATATTGTTCCTTTTGTCTAGAATTCTTTGTCACTCACCTCCTCACACCTTTTTTATTTCCCATAAACAGTATGAACTGTACTTAAATGCTCCTTCCAACACAAGTTCCTTTTAATATTTCTCTTCCAACATATCCTACATACCTTTATTACAGTCCTTGCCACATTGTCAAGAGACTGTTGACATGTCTGTGATATTACCTAATCTGTGTCAGGTAGGGATCATATTGTGTTCACTTTAGTATTTGTAATATTATACATCATACTGAAAAACCAATTTTTGACATTTCTAAGTGATAAAAATGATTGAAGAATATACAGTTGTATACTTCTCTCACAGTTCAAGTTTCTCAGTAAGAACTTTTCTAAATATATTATTTTATATTCAAAAGCTCATTGGTAAAGGGAACCCGTCTTAAAGTTTTATTCTGATTAAAACAATTATACTGCCAAGAGTATTTCTTAATATCAACTCATGTTTCTGACATAATTGTCAAGCCCCAAATTATTCAAATGTACACATTTTTCTATTGGTGATCATAGCAAATTTTATTCCTTAGGAAAAATTACTGTATATATCACTTAGTTTTTAAATTAGATATTATGGAGACACTGAAGTGTTTTGGAAGTCATTAATAAACCACTTATGAAATGATCATGCATTAGAAATATTGGTGCTGTAGTTAATTCAACAGTGCATACTTGTCTCACTTTGTCCGATATACCAAATAGGTATGTTCTTTTTATCAGATGAAAATAAACAGATGTGAAAACTTATGTCCACAAAAAAACCTGCACCTATATGTTTACAACAGCTTTATTCATAGTTCTATAAAACTGTAAACAATGAAGATGTCTTTCAATAAGTGAATAGATAAATTGTGGTACATTTATAACATGGGATAGATTCAGTGATAAAAAGCAATGAGGGGGAGAGTATAGCTCAGTGGTAGAGTGCATGCTTAGCATGCAAGAGGTCCTAGGTCCGATCTCAAGTACTGGTAAATAAATAAATAAATAAATAAAAATAAATCTAATTGTCTCCCCCCCAAAAAATAAAAATTTAAAAAGCAATATGACAATGAATGTATGCATGTTCATATGTAACTGAAAAACTGTGCTCTACACTAGAATTTGACACAAATCGTAAAATGACTATAACTCAATAAAAAATGTTTATATTAAAAAAAAGCAATGAGATATCAAGTCACACCCTGATGAATAAATTTTAAAAGCATATTGCTAAAATAAAGAAGCCAGTCTGAAAAGGCTACATACTACATGATTGCACTTATATGATCTCCTAGAAAAGGCAAGATTTTAGCGGTAATAAATAGAGCAGTGATTTTCAGGAAACTGGAGGAGTACTTAACAGAATTTTTTAATGACCTGTAACTATTGTGAATGGTACTATAATGGTAGATATATGACACTGTGTCTTGTTAAAACCCAAAAAACTTTACAGCAAAAAATGTAAATCTTAATATACACAAAGTTAAAAAAAAATCTTTTGGGAGGTCTGGAGACTTTTCAGGATGGCATGCAGAATGTGACAGAAGAATCAAACTATACTACATATGTATGAGACAACCTCACTGGAAGGGGTAGAAAAAAGATGTTGACTTAAGTAACTATGGAAATCAGCGGAATCTGTAAGACTAAAGACAAGGGAACTGCACACAAGTACTACTACACTCTGGTAGAGAGAGTTGTTTCCCATGGGAGTACAGGTTAATTTTAAACAAGTATACATATCTACTGTAAATGAACAATTAAGTAAATGAATAGTCAATGATGGAGGCCAGGCTTCTCACTGTTAGAGTAGGAGGTTACAAATAAGGAAGAGAAACCTAGAATGATCCATGTGGCAATGAAAGAGACTCAGAAGCATCAGCATGAACTCGTGTTTACCATTTAATATGATAAAGGTAGTTACACTGAGAAATATTTAAAGATATATGTATAAATATGTGGGTTGGTATATACACACATATGTCATTGCTCTGTCAGCTGAGGGGGCCTAGAATGAACGACATTCCAGTAACAGTGAGCATACCTTGTGCTTAGGCCTTGGTTTCTAATAGTGTTCTCCAATGAAATAAACTATTGCTCCTTGGAGAAATAACTGATTTTAGGATTGGGGCAGGAAATATATAAGTTGAGGCAGGAACATCTTGTATTGCCAGAAGATAAGAAAGCACTAAAAGAAAAAAAAAGGAAGAAAGAATAAAGGAAGGAAGGAAGGAAAGAAGAAAGAAAATAAGAAAAGAGAGGAAAAGTAAAGAAAACTACAATGCATGTTAAAGGGAGCCACCTCAAAGAGCTCCCAATGTCTAACACTAGAGCAATTTAAGCAACAACATGGTGTATTAGATTATAATCTAAAGTATAAAATAAATTTCCAAGAATCCATACCAATGTAAGTGATTAAATAAACAAATAAAGGGAGAAAATAAACAAAGTTCATAAGCAGAAAAAGTTCCAAAAAATTATATACACGTATTTCACCCAAAAGGAGGTAGAGAACTCTTCCTACCCTAAATGTGGGCTACACGTGGAGACTTCCTTCCTAAGAGTGAAAAACGAGGGAAAGTAACTATATCCAGTTGACCAAAGTTAAAATTAATAGAAAGAAGTCATGTAGATTGTATAGGATGTGATGAGAATGGCATTTTAAGTTTGTGATTTTTCTCCCCAAAACACAGAACCCCACTATAATCATAAGGGGAAAAAATAAGACAAATCCCAATTGAGGGACATTTTGCAAAACAATTCTTGAGCACTGCTCACAAACAAGATTATCAAAAACAAGAGAAGTCTGATAAAATGGCATAGCTGAAAGAGACCTAAGGAGACAAGATAATTAAATGTAATATGGTACCCAGGAAGGGATCCTGGAACAGAGAAAAGACAAAGGGTTACAACAAGGGAGTGTGGTATTTAGCTCATAATAATGTATCAATATTGAAAAAAAAATACTCAGAAGAATCTTTTCTTGTTAACCTTGAACTTTCTCATTCTCTTTTTCTAGAGTTCTCTATCTTCTCTGTCTTTGTCTCTCTTACACATGCACAAATACACACAAACACAAAGAGCATACACACACTAGTGACTCACATCATACCCTGAAACTGACACACTGTGGCACTGGAACTGTTTGTTTACCTTCAGTAACTCCATACTTAGATAACTTCAAAGAAAACACAACCAAGAAGAGCACTGTGTTTATCTAACATCTTATGCCATGAAAAAGATCACCTCTAAACCACTGCAATTCCAAATGTTTGAATCCTAACTAAAAGACTCAAAATGATCAAAGTTGTTTTCATTTTTTCCATATATTATATTTTTATGAGTCTTTTTAAGTGATTGAGACTCTGTATGATTTTTAAAAATATGTACAGCATTCAGAAATAAATGTCCTGATAGTCTCACCCTTCACAGAAGTACATTTGAATATTTACTACACTATTCTTTCCAAATCTGTCCATCCCCTTAGAAGATGACTATTTACACATAACTATATCATCTTAATGCATGGAAGAAAGGTTACTAGAAAAAACATTAAAGACACCATATCTTTGGTGTCTTCAACCAAAAAGTTTAGGCCAACAATCCAGCTAGTGGATAATGAGCATAGCCTAAGCCTCCAGTTTCTGCAGAAGCTTAATTCTTTGAGACTTGTCTGTTATTATCTAATGTGTTCACTTCAGAAGAACTCAGTGCAATGGACAGAGTAAGCAGGTCGAGACCATGTGTTTGTATTGAAGCTCAGCTAATGTGAGTTGCAAAACTATCGATTGTAGCTTTGAGAGGCTAGTAAATTCAGTATGTCACTACTAAGGAAGAAACACAACTGAGGTTGTATAAAATTAAGCTCTGGCTCAAATTTTCTAAAAACTAGGCTAAAATATTATCTATCAAATTGTGGCACCATTTAATTTGGTGCTGAGCCTCCATTACAGTAGAGCAAATGAAACTCACAATAGTTTAATATATCTAAATTCTATTCAAGTGACCCAGAAAAATTAAATAATTCAATTAATTGCTCAGTAATACAAGAGGCATCCTACAAATCTGTCATTAGCTAAGGATTTTTAAGACCAAATTACTACACACACACACACACACACACACACACACACACACACACACTGTATGTATGTGTGTGTGTGAGAGAGAGAGAGCAGGAAAGAGAGAGAGAGGAAGAGAGAGAGAGAAGCAGAAACAGAGCTGTAATATTAAAACACTATCTCAAGAGATCTATTTCTCAAATTTAAACTCAGAATTCAGAAATTATTTTTCAAATAACATCTCTCATGCATTTATGACCCCATTTATTTTTACTATTAAAAGAAAGAACTCAGATTTGGTAAAATTGGCAAATGCAAAGACGAGCCAGGGTAATAGATTATCTTTGATACTTGGTGCCTTTTTAATTGATAAACTCTAAGTGTATTTCGTAATCAGAGGTATGCAAGGATAATGTCACTGTCTTAAAAATTATGTGAAAAGGTGTTTATTATCATATTTTTCATACCAAAAACGTTCTTGGTTAAATTAGAAGGTATTTAAAATTTTTGCTTCAGTTTCCTGATATGCTGAGAGCCAACTTGACAGATCTGGCCATTGGTGGTTGATTAGAGGATGAGATGATTATTCTTCACTTTTCATTATTTAATCTATCTAAATATTAAGAACAAAGTTACTTATTACTTTATATTTGTCTACTAACACAGATAAACAAAACAGAAGAGTACATTGAAAAAGCCATGATGCAAATGAAAAATTGAAATTCCTTAAAAAACCACTAGCAATGCAATTATAGCTGCCTATTATTAAAAATGAAATTGAGTCATCTATATTATGGCAAAATTATTATAAATTGCTATGAATGCCAATTTTCTCTTTCTTTATCGATTTTAGTTTGGAAAAGTCCAATTTTTTAGATTGTATTAATTAAACATTGATGTAGTAATTCTGATGAGTCAGATCTGGCTCCTGTCTCTCAGCACTATATATAGCTCTGTGAAGTAGAGATTATTAGCCATTTTTTACATTTAAGCAAACTGGGTCTCAGAGCTCAGGTAATTCATCCCAACATGTACAGACAGAAGTGATGAAGCCAGGATTCCCGTCCAACTACTCTGGGTCCAGATTTGTGTTCTTATCTAATCTTTTCCAGCTTTTAAGATCTATCAATTATACTACAACAAGGCATCTCTTAACTCTTATGTCACACTGCTTCAATTCACCTAGACCCTTACTGATGTTGTAATAAAATACAATCATTTTGTCAAAGCGGGTTATTTTTCCATGTTAAAATAGGTAACAACTATATGGGAAAATACGTAAGAATGCATTCTTCAGTATAAATACTTACTTTTAAAAATATAAAATACAGAAGTTATTTAAAAATCGTAACAAAGACCATTCCTGTTACACGGAACATATGAAGTTGTGTTTGAGCTGAAAACATTTCAAAATGCCTATTATATTATCATTCTTTTCTTGTGATTTCAAGCTCAAAAAGTGTCCATTTGTAATAATGTTAGCGCCAACATAAAGTAATTGTATTTGGCTAAATGAATCCTTGCTGTCACCTGCAGAATTATGATGTCATTTTAAATTTTGCTTTGGGGCATACAGTCAGGATTACACCATAGGCTCAATGGGCAATTGTTATTACAAGAAAAACCAGTGAACAACTAATTACGTCTACGTATCTAGAATAATTATTTTAGCAAGTAAATACATTTGTAAAGCAAAAATGACAAACCTCCCTCCTCCATCGTATTCCATCTACTTGGTATAGCGAGACAAAGATAATCTTTCTTTTGTAAACGATTTTGATTTTGTCTCAACAAAGACAGTGAGTGACGGAAATTTTCCAATAACTTATTTTTCTATTTCCTTTCACTTTGACCTATTCAAAAATTAATTGCAGTGATATTAATCAGTACTATTATGTAAATATTCAGGATATATATGCTGCATTTGTAAATACCAAACTGATAAAATCATAATAACATCACATCACCGAAAGGTGATATTAAGAATATGCATTTCACCTTTTCATAAATTACCATTTAAAAATGTATTTTCATGATCAAAATTTCTGAAAATGTGACATCTGTTCCCCTGAGTGAAATAATATCTTTATAGGATTCAAAAAATTATTTATTATTGTAGATCATTACTTCCTTTTTCTAACAACTTGACAGATTCTTAGCAAAATATTTGGTTATAACACCTGATAAAAAAAAGTTAACTGACACTCTATTCCTAATATCTTCTTTGTAGAATGTGGTTGTAGAAAGAGGTTATTTTAGAAGGCTGGGGAAAAAAAGAAATAGGTTTGGGCATATTATTATATTTGATAAATAGATGAAAAAAATCCAGAAGAGATGGGAGATAGATCATTGGGAATCATAGGGATAGTGGAGATTGAATGAATGAAAGGTCTTTCTACTTATGAGTTTGCAGAAAGACTCTTATGTGGGTTGAATTTTATGGGGATCCACACTGCTGTGCCTGTCGTCTTATAGAGTTAGTGTCCCAGTAAAGATTTTTTCTTTTACCTCTTCCAACACAATCAAAATTAACTCTTAAAGAAGATCCAGTTGGGGTTGGAGGTGGGGAAGGATGAATAGGTAGAACACAGAGGATCTTTAGGACAATGAAAATACTTTGAATGTTACGATAATAATGGAAACAGGTCATTATACATCTGTCCAAATCCACAGAATGTACAACACTGAAAGTGAACCCTAAGGGAAGTCTCTGTACCTTTCCCTCCACTTTGCTATGAATGTTAAAGTGCTTTTAAAAAAATAAAGTCACAATATTATTAAAGGTAAAAAAAAAAAAAAAAAAAAAAAAAAAAAGACTTAATCTACTCAGAAGTCTTCCAAATGGAAATAAACAATGTAAGACAGTTTTTGTGTTCACTCCAATGTGTAAGATTCAATTAATTCTGGAAAGGTCATCAGAAGTAAGTAGGTTCTATTGAAGTGACACCAATAAGTTAAGTGTTTCTACCTGACTACTTTTTTTTCCTATCGTGACAACTTTGAAACCTAAAATCATTACTCTTGAGACAACTGAAGTAGAAAAATTTCTCACAAATGTTCTTTATACTTCTTTACACTTCACAGCATCCCCTTTGCCACATATTTCCTATAACTTTTGAAACTGAACAATAACTATTTCCTGGAAGCCGCAGAAATCAAGGAAGTCCATGCTAAATATTCCAAACAAATAGAGAGTGGAAATGTTTACTCTTTGTTTTATTCTTTGTACTGTAATATAATGATGATATTGGAAAGTAAACAATAGGACTTTTCTTTCAAAAGCTTCTTTCTTTACTTCAATTTTTCAAACTCCACAGATTTTTTAAAATGTCCTCATTATAAATACCAAAAATAGCAGCCAGGTTGTTCTTAAGCAGATGCTCAGTTTAAAAAACTGCGTAAAATGATTTTCCTTTAAACTTCTGACCTGGTGAAGGAAGTAGGGACTCTACCTAACAAGAGTTTACTCTTCCATCATCTTAGATGAGAGGGCATTGGGAACAGGAGTAAGAGCAGGCTTCGTCTCATTTGTCTCTTTCCACGGACACAAGGCCAGAAAGCATGCCTCTAAGTTAAAAAGAGCAGAGTGTTATAAATCATGTTTCCACCTTTCTGTCCCTTTGGGTTGAAAACAGGGTGGATTGTCTGTCTTGGCAGCTCCCAGAGTAAGTCACAAAAAGATACAGGAAGCCTCGTAAAATCCTTGCTATCTAAAATGACATTCTTAGCTATTGGACTGAAAGCAACACTATAGAAAGAGGTGAGATTTAATAGCATAGAACTCCAAAAATTTCATGGAAATATTCTTTCTTGGAAAAGTAAGGGGATAAAACAGGTCTTCACAGATTTTAAGCATACTCCGCAGCAGACCTCAGGCACTCCGGCCACCTCTCCTGCACACTGCTGGTTTCCAAACTGAACTTGTTCACCAGCCCTAACGGTGGATTCAACAGACTCTATCTCTCAAACAGAATTCCATTTGTTTGGTTTTGTTTCACCAAAAGGCAAATTGACTTTTACACATGTAAGTAAACTACAAGGACATATAGTTCACAGGAATTCATCAATATTTTCAGGAGATACAGGTTCCTTATATAGCAATTTAATATAAAATAAAACTTTTTTTTTTTTTGGCTAAATTCTGGGCCTTACCAATATCATAGTCATTTCAGTCTCTGGGGAATTAATGTCTTTATTCTGCATTACAATAAAAAAGACACACTAAATTATGACTGTTCAAATTTAGAGAAGCAGGAAATAGAGTTAAGATTTCCGAATCAGAATGACTTTCTTAGTGGCCATGCTGGTATATGTCAAAATGTAGAAAAGACATAATATAGAGACATGAGTAGGATTAAAATGAATTTTAAAGTAGCTAGAAATAAAGCAGAATAAAATATCTTTACACGAGTCAGTGATTCAAAATGTAATGCATTAACACTTAATTTTCTCATCTTATCTCATATAAAAATGTTATATATTAAAAGTTTTAATGCCACAATCCTTCATTCTAGTCCTTATTTTTGGCCATAAATCACATAATATTCTTCCAATAACTTATTCTATCATCCTTTCTCAGATGTCTTGTTCTTCTCTTTTATTTCACAGTTATATATCCTTCAAAATCCTTCAAAATTCAGTCAGTTCTTAACCTTGCCTTAGGCCTGCCTCTGGCTAAAATTAGCTCAGCCTCGTCTCACCTCAGATCAGGTAAATGAAGGCTTTTGGGTAAGGTTTACCATCACCCCTGAGCATGAGCAGAAACTTCATTTGGGCAAAATAGACAATGTTCATGTTTGATTCCTCAAATAACGTAATTTAAGTTCAAATTATTTTGGGGGCGTAGTGCAATCCTAGATTCTGAAATTAGTTTGCATTCCTTGCTTTAAAATCATTCATGTTCAAAGCATTAAACAGTGGTGTAAGAAGGAGCTTTTAAAACTTTGCTTCTGAAGTACCTCTCACCAACCTTCCCAGTTTGTCTGGGATCAGAGGATTTTTCAGCAGTGACTTTTAGCAGTAAACCCCAGAAATTTCCAGGCAAACCAGGGGCGTGTGTGTGTGTGTGTGTGTGTGTATGTGTGTATGTGTATGTATGTTCAGTGGAGGAATATGGCTGGGATATTTTGGGTGGATTTTGGAGGAATATAGCTTGAAGTGGCACAAGGTAAATAAGAATTGTCTTAAAAGTGAAAAACATTTAAGACCCAAAGTTAGCTTTCAAAGTTATGCAACCTTGCATTTGATACTATATGTGTGATTATTTTAATATAAAATCATAGCTTATCTTTAGTGATGAAAATTCTCCCTTTCCATCTCCAGACTTCAGGTAAAAGTGGTTTCACATTTATCACTTGGCTTCAAACATCCTCTTGTCACACTGCCACATACCTTAGCAGATTTAAAGAATTACCATTTATTTCCCAACTCTAATAGAATATAGACTTCTGAACTGTTGAAACTGATGACAATATTTAAAATCATTTAAAAATCAAAATGGAGTAACTACGGTTCAGGCATACAAAATGGAGCCGGGGGACCATGTGGATGTGACTTCAGACACATTCCTGCATCAGTAAGTTGAGTAAACTGAATATTCTCTGAACTGTATCAAACTCAAGGATCACTACCAGTCGGTCGTTTTTCAAACAACAGATGCTAGCAGCTGCTAGCCTCAACCTTGTAGTTTTAAAGACCTCCCCCCACACCCTTTGAAACTGTGTAATCATTCCAGACCTCAGCTAGTTATTGCTTAACAAGCACCTTTACTTCTTGCCATCTCCAGTCCTAATTTTTGACAATTTATGTAACCTTGCCCATTTTTTTGCCTTTGTAAGTCTCCCCCATTTTGTAGTTTGGCAGGACACAATTCAAGTACTTCTTGAATTTTTGTCTCCAAGTCTGCAGTCCTAACAAAACCCAAATAAATGCCTCCTTATTTCAATCAAACCTCTATTTTTGAAATTTTGGTTTAATCATATATATGTTAGTCTATGTGATTGTGAATTATAACGCATATGGAAAGTGAATAAAATTTAGATACACAGTTCAAAGGATTATTTTACTTGTGCCACTGTCACCCTGGCCAAGAAACAGAACATCATCAATAAACCTATCTCATGCCTCCTCACAAACATTACTCCCTTTCTCCCAAAGTAAATCACTATCCTGATTTTAATGATAATCATTTCTGTGTTTTATTCACGTCTTTAACCACCAAGTGTACATGCCTATAAATTTCCAAGCACTGCTGCTCCATTTCATGTGTCTTTTGAGTTTTTATAAATCATATCAAACATTATGTATTTTTTGTGTATATGCCATCTTTTGCTCAATTTTGTTTGTGATATTTGTCACGATGCTAAGTATAGTGTTTCAGTCATTATCACATAGAACAAAATTTATGTAATCATTTCAACGATAATGAACTTTTAGATTGCTTCCAATTTGTGGCTGACAGAAAAAGTTCTGCAATTAATATCCTTGTATGTCTCTAGCCACCCAAGTGTGCATATTACTGTTGTGCTATCCTGAGCAATAAATTGTTGGCTTATAGGTATAAATAAGCTTCACTTCTGGTAGATGATAAAAGTGGTTATAAAAATTTACACTCCCACCAGCACTGTGTGAGACTCATTGAGTCGTGAATTTTTCCAATTTCTGGTATGGTCAGTCTTAATATTGGCCCTTGTAGAGGGTGCCTAGTAGTACTTCGTGGTACTTTTAATTTCCATTTTCCTGATTAGTTATTGTGTTGAAAACTTTTTCACATATTCCATTCAGAAATTATCTTTTCTGAAGTGCTTGTTCAAGTCTCTTGCACATTTCTTTATTAGGTTTTCTATGTATTTTTCCCTGTAATTTGTGGGAGTTCTTTATATCCTCTTTATATGAACTTTTTGTTATTTATACATACATGTTTCAAATATCATTTCCCACACTACTGCAGTTTACAAAAAGAAGTTTGAATAAACTAACTTTGCCTATCATTTCCTTATGGTTAGTTTGTTTTTGTCACCTGATGAGGAAATAACCTTATCCTGAGGACATAAACATGTTTTCCAGTATGACCTGATAGAAGTTATTCAATCGTCAGTGTACCTGAAATTGATTTTTGTATATGAGATGATGCAGAAGCTACATATCACTTTTTAAAAAATGAATTTTATAATTTTTCCACATTTGTTGAAAAGACTACCCTTTCCCCTGTTGATTATACAGCAAGTGTCTAAACTTTACAGGTCTACATCTAAAATCAATACTGTCTTGTGTTCCTGTATTTGTGTAATCTGGAACCAGTCTATATTATTGTAACTTTAAAACAAGTCTCGAAATCTGTCTTGAATTCAACAAGCTCTACCTCCTGCTTATTTTCCTTTAAGAATGTCTTGCTTACTTTTGGAATTTTTATGTGAATGTTAACATTAGCTTATACAGTTCTACAGAAATGTACACAAACTCACATGCACATTCACATACACAAAGCAATTAGGTTTGCTTTGAAATTATAGATCAAGTTTAGAATAACTGATCTCTCTATAGGATTGATTTCTCAAATTTATGAATATGGCATATCTCTTCATTTGGTTAGGTTTTTGTTTCATTATTCTCTATAATGTTATAGTAACATATTAAAATAATTAATTTTCTGTATAAAGACCCTGAATATCTTTGGTTGGGATAATTTATAGGTATGTCATAGTTTATGCTTTTAAATGACATATTTACATTTTATTTTCTGTTTGCTGCGGCTCATAGAAATATACTAGTTAATTTTTGTATATTGACTCAATATCCAGGAGCTTTGTAAAACTATTAATTCTAATAATGTATCCTTTTATTCTTCTGTATTTTCTACACACACAAACGCATTGTCTAAGTATTCACAGAATTTTTACCTTTTTAATACCTATAATTTTAACCTCACTGATATGCCCTGATATATAATTACTAATATATTTGGATTTAAATATACTGTGCTATAGTTTCCTTTCCATTTGTCCTATCTTTTCTTTATTTCTCTTTCCTTCCTTCCTTGCATTCCTGGGTGATTTCTGTTTCCTGTTAAAGAAATCTTTGCCTAATTTAATATTATAAATATTTTCCCTGTTTTTTCTTCTTGAAGTTTAACTCTTACCTTTAAGATTCCATTCTGAGTTAATATTTATTCTTGGGCCATTCTTAATTTCTATCTTTCCAGAAATGTATGTTTCATATGGGTTTTCAAATTTATTAGCAAAAAGTTGTTCATAATTTTTTTTATCATTTTAAAGTTTGAAGAATCTATAGTGATATTCCATCTTTCCTTTCTAATATTAGTAATTTGTGTCTTCTCTCTCTCTCTCTTTTTAATCAACTTGGCTAGAGGTTTATGAATTATACTGATATTTTAAAGAATCAGAATTTGGTTTCATTGACTTTCCCCCCGTTGTTTTCTGTTTTCTATTTCACTGATTTCTGCTTTTTTTGTTTTTACTTTCATCTGTTCATTTTGGTTTTCACTTGATATTTTGTTTCTGGTTTCTAAAGGCAGAAGATTAAATCACTGATTTGAGTTTGTTCTTTCTATCAACGGCATTTAAAAGCACTAACTTCTTTCCAAGCACTGCTTTATCTCTATCCCACAAAGGTTGACACTGTATTTTCATTATTATTCATTTCAAAATATTCTAATTTATAACTGTCTACTTCTGATCTTTCCAAATCTAAATTCTAATTTCTTTGTTGACCCTTTATTTAAACATATATGGCTAGTTTCCATATATTTGACATTTTTATTGTCTTCTTATTATTGTTTCTAGTTAAATTCCACTGTTACAGTCAGTAAACATTTTCTGTATAATTTCAAACTTCAGAAAAGTATTCCAATGAGTTGATGAACATTTGTATCTTGGGTAACATAGAATGCACACTTGAAGAGAATGTGTATTCTGTTGTTGTATAGTACATTTTTCAAATATAAATATCAATTAGATCACTAGGGGTGATTACCTGTTGAGACCGTAGTGTTTTCTGATTTTTTTTTTTTGACTAGTTCTTTCAATTGCTGAGAAAGCAACTATGATTTTGGAATTGTTTCTTCCTCCTCTTAATTCTGTCGAAATTTGAATCCGTGTATCTTGAAACTTTATTATTGCAATGTACACATTCATTATTTTTATATTTTCTTATTGTATTGAGTTATTGTCATTAAAAGCTCTCCCTCCTATGCCTGCCAATAAATTATACTTAAAATCTAATTTTTCTGATATTAATATAGTCTCTCCAGCCTTCGTAAGATTACTATTTACATGATATATTTTTCTCCTTCATTTATTTTCAACCTGTGTTTTTATATTTAAAATATACCTCCTGGAGATAACATACAGTTACATCTTATTTTTTTTCCCCAGATTGTCTCTATCTTTCAATTGAAGTGTTTACTCCAATAAAATTAAATATAATATAGGCCCACCATTTTACTTTTTGTTTTCTACTTGTTTCATATTTTTTCCTCCTATTTCTCCTTTCCTAACTTTTTACAAGATTACTGAAATATTTTCAGAAATCTATTTTAATTCTAATTTTCCTGTTGCCCTTTTGCCTATTATTTTGTGCATTATTTTCATAGTGGTTGCCATGTATATACTATATATTATACATATATAATCTTGAACACAGTATAATTACTACATATAAAATTGCAAAATATAAAAATGTTTCAACTTACATATCTGTATCTACTCCTTCATTTGTTACAGTTTTTATGTAATACAACTACATGTTATAAATCTCATAAGGCAATGCTATGATTTTATTTTTAGCAATTATGTTTTATAGCAAAGTTAGAAGTAAAAGAAAAACAGTCATTCATTTACCATTTCTTCATTCTCTCTAAATATTTAAGTTTCCATCTGTAATCATTTCCCCTCATCTTGAGAGAACTTCCTTTAGCAGTTCTTACAGATCTGCTAGCTACAAAATTTTACTTTATTTTATCTGAAAAGTTATTTAATTTACTTTCATTCTTGAGAGAAATTTTAATCAGGTATAGAATTCTAGGTTAACAGATCTTTTTCATTCAGAACTCTAAAGATATTTTTTCTTTCTTTTTTTTTTTTTGAGAAGAGAGAAGGTCCTGTTGTTAAGTTGGCCACAAATCGAATCACAGTTCCCCTGCACAGAATGCTTTTTATCTTTTTTTTCCCCTGCTACTTTTAAGATTTGCTCTTTATCTTTGGCTTTCTAGAGTTTGTGATGTACCTAGGCATGGGAATTATGAGTTCATTCTGCTTATTTTTCATTTAGTTTAGAACTTTCATTTAGTTTAGATACTACAAGCATCTGACTTTTACCAAATTTGAAATATTTTAACCATTATTTCTTTAAATAATTTTTTCTGCCCATTCTCCCTTTTCTCTCTAGTATTTGAATTATAACATTCATTTAATCATTTGGTGTCACCTAACAGGTTCATGAAGCCCTGTTCATTTTCTTAACATATTTTTTCTATCTATTCTCCACCTTGAAAATGTGTAGTGACTCTATTTCTATTTATTTCTTTCTCTCTCATGTCTACTTATTTAAGTCCATCCACTGAATTTTTTATTTGGACATTGAATTTTTTTAGTTCTAAAGTTTCCATTTCATTTATTTTTATTGTTTCTATTTCTCTACTGAATATCTATTCATGCATTGGATATATTTCATGTATTGGAAACATGTTTTGTTTTATTTCATTGATGATAGTTATAAAAACATCTTTAAAACTTATGTCTCCTAGTTCAAACATTTGGTTCACCTCAAGGCCAGAAAAAGATTGATTTCCTTTTCTCCTGAAATTGTGTTTCATTTTCTTGGTTTTTCCTATCTCAGATAATTTCGAACTTTATACTGGACATTATCATTGATAAATTGTGATGATTCGGGAGTTTGTTTTGCTCCATTGAGTATTTTTGTTTGTTTCGTTTTAGGAGATAATTTTCTTGGCTGAACTTGAACTGAAATAATTTGTTTAGTGTGTAACAGTTCTGGGTTTTGTTCTGACAGTTTTTTCTTAATTGGGCTTCTTGGAGTCTGTTCTGCACATGCATGTTCTGGGTGTCAGTCAGAGATGTGGATAGATAGATTCGGGAATTCTTTTCTCTAGCTCTTTCTCTTCTGCAATTCTCCTTCCGATATTCATGGTTTTCTGGCTTCATTGTTCTAATTCTGCAGCTGGAAATATGGTAAGGTTTTCCAGGAAATGCCCCTCGAAGTCCACCCCCACCACCATTCTTGTGCATATTGTGAAGACTGCAATTATCCCGTCTAGAACTTACAGGGAGGAGAATTTACTGGACAGTCCGCGTTTCAGTCCCTCAGAGTGAGTGTGCACTCCCTATCAGAGCCTGCCTGCCTTTGTTCACGTGCCCATTGTCCAGGTCAACAGCTCTGGTCTCATTTCAGATTTTTCTCTTTGTTTTACAAGCTTTATTTTGCACGTCATAAACTATACAAGGCGATGCTATAATTTTAGTTTATTAATACTTACGTGTTTTATAAAAAAAAGATAAGAGAAACAAAGCAAATGTAAATAAACTTTTGCATTTACCCAGATCTGGGCCAGCAACTTAATTGTAAAACCAAGGAAAAATGATTTTCAGAAAGTACGTTTTTTCAGAAAGTACGTTTTTTCAGAAAGAAAAACAATTTTTTCCTTTTTACCACAATCTCTTTCTCCTAACCTGTCATAGTGAATTTTATTTACTATTTAATGTTATGTTTTCTCTGGTTGGGCGATATTCACAGGGTGAGTGCGGAAACCTTCATAGATGCCCAGCCCCCGACCTAACTCAGACTGCAGGGCACACACATCTTCTTGCACAAGCAGCCAGGCTTTACCTGGGGGCAGATAATAGCAGTGGTTCCTGGGTGTTGCTAGGGGAGCAAGCAGCCAAAAACCCATCCTGAAGTGGTGTTGGGGTTGCAACCAGGTGGGAGCTGAGGCTCCAAGTACCCAGGACATGCTTCACCGTCCCATGACATTCATATACAAAAGAAAAATTCAAAGATTTCAAGACAGTGACTACGGAGTATTAAATCCCAACCATAGGGCCTCCACTTGAGCACAGGAGGATCTATGCACCTGCATTGGTCTTATGCCCATGAATCTAGCCCTGACCCAGATATTTTCCATTTTTGATGCTCTTCATTCTTTTTTGAGAAAGTAATTTTTAATCTAGTATAATTTCCCTTCATCCTGAAGAACTTCCTTTAGAATTCCTTATTGGGCAGCACTGCTGGCAACAGATTTTGTTCCTCACTTGCAAGTTCCCTGTTTCTATTCTTCCTGCCAGTGTGAACTCCTCTCCAGAGTCCAACTGCTTCTCTCCACCTCTGGTACTTCCAGGTAGTTGCTTTTTGTACTATGTCTAGGTTGTTAGTTTTCTGCAGAGGAAGTTCTTCTGAAACGATTTAGTCTGTCATTTCCGAAAGCAGGACTTAACCATTTTTCATTATTTGGTCCAGTTCCCTAGGTGACCTCAGCAAGAATAGCTATATAAATTACATGGTTTTCCATTTTCATTAGCTAAAAACTGTAAGAAACAAAAAGCACTGTAATTATTGCTTTCCTACCACAAAACAATGGTTATATGATATTTTCTCTTTTTTTCCATCCATAAAACATTTCTTTGTTATATTTTCAGACTTCTTTAGGTCAAAACTGAACTTATTTTCCAGAATCTACGGAGATTGTGTGGCAAACACTGTTTAATCAACTTTATCCAATCACCTGACTATATCTATTGTTTAAGAGGCTGGCAAATAGTCCAAACTGAGGTTCATACATATCAACATATATATATGTGTGTGTGTGTGTATCTCAGCTTATTTTAAGCTAATAATCACTTACCTTTAAACATGTTCTAAAAGTACTACATTATTACTCCCCCACAAGTTTTATGCTTTTGATATTTTGCATTCAAAAACTCTTTTGTATTTCTTAAATACTTACTATAGTTATAGTTGACTTTACTATTTTTATCTTTGAACCTTCATACTAGCTTTTTAAGTTGCTGTTTCATTGCCTTTATTCTTATTTGCCTTTACCAGTGAGATTTTTTACTTCATATATTTTCTTATTTCTGGTTATCACCTTTTCATTTTTGCTTAAAGAAGACCCTTTAACATTTCTCACAAGCTGGTTTAGTGATGATGAAGTGCTTTGGTTTTCACTTTTCTGGGAAACTATCTCTCCTTCAACTCTGAATGATAACCTTGCTGGGTATAGTATTCTTGGTTGTAAGTTTTCCTTTTCAGCAATTTCAATATAGCAAGCCACTCCCTTCTGCCCTACAAAGTTTCTAATGAAAAATCACCTGATAGTCTTATGGGATTTCCTTGTGTGTGACTACTTGCTTTTCTCTTTCTATCTTTAAAATTCTCCCTTCATCTTTAAATGTTACCATTTCAATTTTGATATGTCTTTGTGTGGAGCTCTTAGGTTCAACTTGTTTGGGAATCTCTATGCTTCCTGGACCTCAATATTTGTTTCCTTGCCCAGGTTAGGGATATTTTTAGCCATTATTTCTTCAAATAATTTTTCTTCTCCTTTTTCTCTCTTGTCTCCTTCTGGGACTCTTATAATATAAATGGTAGTATACTTGCTATATCCCAGTAGTTCATTAAATTTTTTTTTTTTTTTTTGCTGTCCTGATGAGAATTTCTACTATTCTGTCTTTCAGATCTCTGATCTGTTCTTCTGTATCATTTAATCTGCTGTTGATTTCCTCCAGTTTCTCAGTTATCATATGCTTCAGCTCTAATTGGTTTTCTTATATTTTCTAACTCTCTGTTGAAGTTCTCATTGTGTTCCTCCATTCTTCTCCTGAGTCTAGTGAGTATTCTCATGACTATTACTTGAACTTTTTATCAGGTAAATTACTTATCTCCACTTCATTAGTTTTTTTTTTTCCAGGATCCTAGCTTTTTCATTTGTTCAGAACATATTCCTCTGTCTCCTCATTTTGTCTGATACTTTGTGTTTGTTTCTATTAATTAGGTGAAACAGCTACCTCTCTTGGTATTGAAGGCATGGCTTTGTGCCAGAACATCTCTTTTGTAGACTGCATGTGCCAGGCAGATTTGGCTGGCCCGCTGGAGCTGGAGTGGGTACAGGCTGAAGCCTGGGGCATGCTGCACCAGGGCCACCTTGGAGGGATGGCTGTGGCTGCTGTGGACCAGGGGCCTGGGTGAACTTGGGCAGACTTTTTCAGGCCAGCTAGAGCACCCAGACCATGTTCCCACTATTGCTAATAAAATGGAGGAGGAACACAAAAAATGGTGCTCTTAAGCACCTTCAAGCCCAGAGAGAGTGCCAGTAGTTTTTCATCCATTTGGCAGATGCTCTAAGGATAGTAAATGGATTTCTTTCACATATATTCTAGGTGTCTTTAAAACCACTGTTTTTGTTGTTGTTGTTGTTGTTGTTGTTGTTGTTTTGTTTTGTTTTTTGCTGTGCCCCAAGGTCAGCACATCTGCACAAGGGGGCCTGCACATGGGGGTGGGGGGAATAGGTGAGTTCAGGGTCTTCTTATGCCACCATCTTGAAACACCACTCTCTAGTTAATTATTTTATGTGTCATGATAAATTTTTTAAAAAGCTCAGTACTTAGCATGTTGTGACATTGTGAATTAAGCAAAGAAGTTGGCAGAGTAACTGAGAAAGTCAGTGTTGCCATAGGAATGTTGACTCAGCCACACAGCAGGCAAAGTACTGTGTGTTAAAATGTATATTCTTTAAAAAGGTGAACCAAAAATTTAACTTCCTTTCAGAGCTCAGCAAACTGTGGTTTTCACAGAACTTTTCTTATGTCTTCAATCAAACCACGTAAAACAAAAAATAGGGAAAAATACCTCATCAAACTAGGAATAGAAGGCAACTTCCCCAACCCAATAAACGTCATCTACAGAAAAACCACAGTTAACATATTTAATAGTGAATAACTATGCACATTCCCCTAACATTGGATTCAAGACAAGGATGCTTGCTCTCACCGCATCTATTCAGCATTGCTCTGGTGGTTCCAGTCAAGGAAATTATGCAACAAAAAGAAATAAAAGACAATCAGGTTGCAAAAGTAGAAGTCAGCCTCTACTTGTAAATTACATAATCTTGCATATAGAAAATCCTAAGGAATACACACACACACACATAATTAGAACTAATGAGATTGACAAAGTTGAAGAATGTGGAATAAACAGAAATATCAATTATATTTCCATATTCTAGCAAGGAATGTTCTGAAAATAAAATTAACAGAAAAATTTCGTTTATAATAGCATCAAAAATAAAATTCTTAGAAATAAATTTTATAAAGAAATATAAAGCTATATTAAAAACTATAAAATACTGTATAAAGTTGATTTTCAACAAGGGTGCCAAGCCTTCCAACGGGGAAGCATAATTTTTTCAACAAATGGATATTCACATGCAAAAGAATGAAGCTGACCTGACCTCAGATGATACATAAAATTAACTTAAAATAGATTCAATATCTAAATGTAAGAGCTAAAAATATGTAACTCTTAGAAGACACTGCATTAAATGTTACCAACCTTGGATTAGGAAATGGCTTCTTGGATATGACATAAAAATCACAAGTGACAAAAAGAAAACCTAGATAAATTGGACTTTACCAAAATTAAAAATGTTTGTGCTCCAAAGGACTCCATCAAGAAAATCAAAAGGAAATAAGTCAGACAGAGAAAGACAAATATTGTATGATATCACTTATATGTGGAATCTAAAAAAATACATCAAACTAGTGAATATTACAAAAAGAAGCAGACTCACAGAAATGGAGAACAAACCAGTAATTACCAGTAGGGGGAGGGGCAGTATAGGGGTGGGGGAGTGGGAGATGCAAACTGTTGGATGTAAACTAGGCTACAAGGATATATTGTACAACACAGAGAATATAGCCAATATTTTGTAATAACTGTAAATGGAGTATAACTTTTTAAATTGTATAAAAAAGAAAAAAAAAAGACAGCCCACAGAACAGATGAAGATATTTACAAATCATATCTTATAAGAGATATATCTAGACTATATTGGAAAAAAGCTCTTAAAACTCAACAGTGAAAAAATAGGCAATCCAATGTTAAAATATACAGAGGATTTAGACATTTCTTCAAAGGAGATATACAAATGTCTACCAAGGATATCAAAATATGCACATCACTAGTTATTAGGGAAATGGAAATAAAACACCATAATGAGATGTCCCTTTACACCCTCTGATAAAGGGTGAATGATAACAAGATGAATGATAACAAGTAGTTGAGAAGAATATGAGAAACTGGAACTCTCATACATTGGTGGTGAGAATGCAAAATGTTGCAACAGTTACAGAAAACAGTTTATAGTTTTCCATAAAACTCTACAAGTTTAATATGGAGTTATCATACGACCTAGTGGTTTCACTCTTAGATATGCACTCAAGAGAACTGAAAACATATATCTACCCAAAAATTTGTACACAGATGTTCATAGTAGCATTATTCAAAATAGTCAAAAATGGAAGCTGTTCATAAAGTGGTGGATACATACACACATGAGATATGTTGATACAGCGGAATTTCATTCAGCTACAAAAAGAAACCTAGTACTGATACATGTTACAACATGGATCAAACTTGAAAACATGGTAAGTGAAAGAAGCCTTACACAAAAGGCCACATATAATATGAGTCCATTTAGATGAAATATTCTGAATATGCAATTCCATACAGACAAAAAGTGAATCAGTAGTTTCCAGGAGCTGGGAACAGGGAAGAGGAGAGTGATTGCAAATGGGTACAGGGCCTCTTTCTGAACTTACAAATTTGTTGTGGAATTAGATAGTGGTTTTGGATGCACAACAGTGTGAATATACTAAAAACTACTAAGCTGTGTACTTTAAAAGGGTAAATTTTATAGTATGTGAACTATACCTCAATAAAGCTATTTTTTTTTAAAGGAGAGAAGGGAAAAAAATGATAGGTTGAAAGAATCCCATCCTGATCTAGACACTACATAAGAATTGAACAGAGTAATTTTAAAATGTGGATTCTTTCTGTAGATATCTGAAGGTGATGCATACCTCCTTTATGACTACTGGCTGTTCAGCAGACTCGTTTCCTTTTACTTTTGGACAAACAACCAAATTATCATTATTTGTGACCAAATGAGTGAGTCCTGATCAGTTATGGAAAGGGAAGTATTGACACGCGCATTTTCTCAGTCTGGCCCAGATAGGCCTCTCACGCAACATCATCTACAGTCTTTACAATTCATCAGCTTAGATAAGCAAGAAGAAAGCCACATGTGAAAGATGGCGTAGACACAATGAAAGCCTGGCTCAATAAAACAGTTACTAGAAGAGAGCTTCTCAGACAATCACTAACAGCTATCTTGGTATTTAAATAAGTAAGAAACAAACTTTTATTATCTTTTGCCTCTAAGATGTTGTGGTTTATCTGATACTCCAGAGAGTTTTTTTTTTTAATTACAAAA
Organism: Camelus bactrianus; assembly: GCF_048773025.1. Lineage (NCBI taxonomy): Eukaryota > Metazoa > Chordata > Mammalia > Artiodactyla > Camelidae > Camelus > Camelus bactrianus. The sequence continues at coordinate 44,478,904 of NC_133539.1, forward strand.
CTAGTCTTGCTAGATAAATTCCGAAAATTAGCAAGCCGATTATGAGAAAATCAAAATAATCAGAATCATCACATGGGGACAATTTTTTTTGCTTCAGGTATCCGAGTCTGTATTCCAGAAAGAATAAAACTGACTCTCTGAATAGTCATAAAATTATCACCTAGCATTTACTACAAGGACAAAACAAATAGCTGAACATTTAGATGTGGAGTTTACAGTTTAAAGTTTTTGGAAAAAAACTTTTAAATAAAATTTCTTCCTTGCAATAATTGGTAATAATACAAACTTTTCTATCATCTTAATTTCATGAATAGGAGAGACCGTAAAAAACTCTAATGTGAAAATACTTGAAGCCAGTTTTATAACTTATTTCTTCCTAAATTATTTGTTCCCTCAAAATTTAAACATTTTATATTTAGTTTCATAAGTTCAAACTATAAAAAGCAAAGATAAATTGCTCTATTCCCTTCATACAATTTTCAAAATTACCATTCAGTAGTTTAATTACTTAAAATTACTCTGAAATTATTCCTCCAAAATAAAATGCCTCATTGTAATAGAAACTCATATTTCAAATTTGAGAAGGGAAATTTTACTCAGAGATTTGTAAAGTGTATATTTGATTTATTTGAGTACTATACTGTTAAACCCAAATTACACATCATATATTATGAAATTAAAGTCCATATGCCTAATTCTGCTCAGCTGTTTTGGACGGCTATCATGAAGGTACGCGGTAACAGTGTGCAGTCCTAAGTAAGACTGCATTTACATTAAAGGGTGAATAAAAGAAATTTGACAGGGCAATTTCAACGCAGTTTTATTGACATTTTAAAAATAGTTACATAAAAAACAAAGAATTTTTTCTCTTTGTTTTTAATAATTAAAATGTGTGTGCATCAAACTTCCCTGATCTGCCTCCTACCAGCGGCCCCTCCCTTTAATCCTAAAGCATGAGGGTGGATTTAGAGTTGTGTTCAACACTGGACTGAGGGTCAGGAATGGGATAAAGTTATTTCCTCATATTACTTGGTAATAAAAATGCCAAAATCTAGTGGCTCAAATACACCTATGAGCTAGGAAGTTCTACTTTTTAAACATAACCCAGGTTACCTTTCATCACCTCCACTGCACCATTCCTGATCTAGTTTCCATAATTTCTTGCCTAAACTACTGTAAAAGCATTATGATTTTCTTACTTCAATCTTTCCTCCTACACAAAGTCAACATTAGAGCATCTTTTAAAAACATAAATTTATTTCAGTCGCTCTAATACTCAGAGCATCCACTGACTTCCCATAAACTTAAAAAGAAATCCTGACTCTGATGCCCAGGACTTCAATGATTACATGATAAGGCCACTGGCTTACACCTCTGACTGTATCCCCTATGGCTCTTTTCCATTTTCATACTATAAAAGCTGCATTGGCCTCCTCAGTGTTTCATTTTTCTTTTCTTTTTTTTTTTTTTGACCTGCTTTATTGAAGCATACATCACATACCACAAAATCTGCCCATTTTAAGTACCCATTTTCACAATTTTAGTAAATGTATACTATTGTGCAACTACCAACTCAGCCTAGACTTAGAATATTTTCTTTATTCCAAAAAAAGTTATCTTCTGCCCACTTCCAGTCAATTCCTACTCCCACCCACAGTTCCAAGAAACCACTGATTTACTTTCTGCATCTGTAGCTTCTGGTAATTGAATACAAATATAAACATACAATGTATCACCTTTTGCATCTGACTTCTTTCATTTAGCCTAACATTTTTAATGCCTACCTATAATGTAGCAGGTAACAGTAGTTCATTCCTTTTAATTGCTCACTAGAATCCATTTTATAGCTATACTTTACATTTTGTGTTTCCATTCATCATGTCATGGATACTTGAATTTTCTCTAATTTTTCACTGTTATGAATAATACTGATGTGATTATTAATGTGCAAGTCTTTGTTGACAGTTTTTTATACTTCTTTGGAAAATAATTCGGAATGAAATTACTGGGTCACAAGTAAGTATAACTGTCTAAGAAACTGTCAACCCGTTTTCCAAAGCAACTTACCATTTTACATTCCCACCAGCAACATTATGAGGATCTTGTTTCTTCACAGCCTATCAGCACTTGGTATTGTCAGTCATTTTTTTTAGCCATTCTAGTGTATATGTGCTCTCATTATAGTTTAATTTACATTTCTCTAATGACTAGTTATGTTTAAAATATTTTTATGTGTTTAGTTATGATTCGTACATCTGCTTTGGTGAAGTGTCTCAAATCTTTTCCCTATTTTTAAAAAAACTGGGTTGTCTTCTTATTATTAACTTTTAAGTAAGTGCTCTTTGTATATTGAGGATGTATGTCCTTTACCAGATACATAATTTGTGATTACTTTCTCCCCATCTGTAGCCTTTTTCATCTTTTTTACATTTGATTAATTATATTTTTTATTTTGATAAAATAAAAATAATTTTTTGAGCAAACCAAATATTCTCTAACTTCCTCACTCTTCCTTTTGTCCCTCATTTCCTTCAGGACTCAATTCAAATGTTGCTTTCTCAAAAAGTTCTTTGTCTGACATTCCTTCTTGGTGGTTATTAGTACTGTTGAAAACATATACCTAGGTCTGCCCACTTTCTGTCTACCCTGTGGTTGGGTGGGCCACGACATTGCTTCTAGGCAGAAGAGAGATGTGTCATACTTCTTTCTAGATCAAGTCCCTCCAGAGCTCTCTTTTCCCTTTAGCACAATGACCAACAACTTGCAAGATGACACCTGATTCTTTAGTCTGGGTCACTGAATAATTTCAAGAAGCAGAGCCCAGCACCAACCCACAATGTACGTATAACATGAGCAGAAAACCCATGTTTTTAAAGTCACTAAATTTGGGAGGCTTATTTGTTATAACAGCATATTCTGATTAATATGCCTCCCCAAAGAACTTTCCCAGGGAGATCCTCTATTTACCTAGCCTTTTCTTTATGGAATTTAGTACCTGACATGTGTCTGCCTTGCCCTCTAGCACATATGGGGTGGGGGCGTGTGGTTTGGTTCACTGCTATATCCCTAGCACCTGCTACAGAGCCTTGCACACAATAGATGCCTATGAAATATACATTAAATGAATAAATATGGCTCTACATCAAGAGAGGTGTTCTAAATTGGGCACATCAAAACATAGCACAATTTTCAAAGCAGCATCTGAAAGTGTTGCCAGGTTTTATTTTGTTCTAGTTATTTATTAAAAGCAGCAAAGTTTGAATATAATTGTAATTGGATTTTTCATTGTTAAAAGTTCCTATCTTTGATAAAACTTATAAGTAAAACACTAAATCAATTGAGAACCATTTAATTCTTCTAAGATGGCTACACTCTGCACTATATACACAGCTTATGGAGCAGAGAACTTGGGTCAGTGTTTTGAAATGTAAATACATGTTGCTCCTGCATGATTTAATCACTTCTCACAAAGGAATTATAGCCTTAGCCAGATATGGCAAAATACATATTTTATCTTCTTGTCTCAGCATCTTTTCTATCTTTATTTTGGTTCTTTGTGGTCTGCTGATTCCCATCTATGCCCCATGTTAACTTGCAGTAGATCGATCATGTCAACAATTCTTTTCCTTTCATTATAAATGGTTGTCTTGACTGGGCTGGAGAAGGAACACAAAAGTTGCTGCTCTCTGGAGTTCAGACCTCAGCCCTAAGTCTGGTCTTCTCCCAGCCAACCAGGATGCTTCCTTCTGAGGGACTGTACACTTTTTGCACACTGCCTGGTCTCCTCCCAGATATCATGGCTCACTTCTTCATTTCCTTCACATCTCGGCTCAAATGTGCCCTTCATATGCAGGCAATCCCTGATCCCTCCATGTCAAATGGAAAATTATCCTTACTCCCGGACGTACCTATAGTCCTACTTCTTTGTTTTATTTATCTCTTTAGTACTTACTGCCAACTGAGATGTTATTTTTTACTTGCTTACTTTAAATCACTGTAGAAAAAAAGCTATGTGAGTTCACAAATTTCTCTCTTTTTTTTTTTTTTTCCCTTTCTTGTATTCTCTATGCTTACATCATTGCTGGGCACATAGTGAACAATGAATATGTTGAGGGGATGAACTGACTTACTGAAATCAAATCAAAACTCAGATGATTTCTGAAGGGGCAGGCAGAGGATATGGGGCCTGAAGGCTTTCCACAATGACGTCCAGACATATACACAATATGTTTACTAGACTGGGATACCCTGACAGAGGATAAATTGCAGTGTGCTGAGAGAAAAATCATTCTAAGGAGGGATACAGTGACAAAACCTAAGAACAAAGCCAAAGACTGAGATTAACCATGAATGGTGGCCCAAGTCCAGCATAAAATCCACCTACCTTTGGGCAAAGTGGTAGTACTATTTTGTTATAAAAGATGTTGGAAAGAGTTGTTGAAAGAGCCACGTCATACTCGGATCTGTGACACTTGGAGCACTTAAGAAACTTTGAGAGTTGACGCCTTGCCCTCACTTCATTAAAGTAATTATGAACAAGCCAGGCCTTCATGTCCACAGATGACATATCATGACAATGATAAGGTGGCTGAATTTAAGTTCTACCAGCACCAGCTCTCAAAGGATGCAGCAGGTTTATACCCCTCTAACACTTGGGTATGGGCTCATAAAGACAGCAATGTTGTGGTTGGGAGCTGCACTTCTGGGAAACTGAGACTGCAGAATACACACCTGACTGTGAAGGTGCCTGAAAAAATCCATCACTGACCACCCGCCGCACTGAGCCTCCAGTCATCTCCTGTGCAAGCCCTCAAGGAAGAGTAACAAAGAAGGCAAGTTCTTTCAACTTCTCGGCAGTGCCGGTCACAAACGTATGTGACTGAAGCACAGGAACTTGCTTCTGGTTTCCCTGGCACTGGGCATGATTTATTTCAAGTCACACCCAGATGTGCAGGTGAGGCAGTATTGCACTTAGGGTTCCTGAAATTACTTGGGGTGGAAGGAAAACCTCTATTCTAAAAACTCAGTATTCCTTCAATCATGAAGAAAGTGACAAAGAACTTTTTATATTTGGAGACCCAAAATGTAGCCACCAACAGGTGAATACAGACACTTGAAGCCCACAGTAAATCACAGTAAATGCCCAGGGATCTATTCTTTATATGTTTTTAGATTATATTTTAAACTTAAGAGTTTTATTAACTGAATTCCTATTTTCTAGCTGCTATCAAGGCTAATATTCTATGGCACACAGACCGGCAATGTCTTAGATTCTATCCTAGAGTAATATCCCCTTCAATTTAATACTGGAAAATGTATGTTGTACCTGTCCATTTTCTTAAGAATGGCTACAGAACATTGCCTGCTGTGGCATAAGGGCTTGGTGGTAGGGAAGCTTTAGAATTCTCTGGAGTTTTTGGTTGGAAAACTAAAGCTTCTAGGCAAGTAACATTACTTAGTCTTCCTCATTGATCAGAAATTACTATTGTGATAGCTTCTAAGTCACACAATATTAAACAACCCTGCTATGTGTGACAGTCCTCAATTTGTTTTCTGGTTAATCATTTAATCCTATGTTTGTTATGCTGGCATGAAAGAATGGAAAATAATATTATTACCTCTCTTCTCAATACAGATTTATCTCCATGCTGAAAAGCACATCACCACTATTAGCAAATTTGCCAATAAAAAGCTAAGTATACTCAACCCACATTTGCCTTCATATGTATCCTCTACCTGGAACATAATCTGGAGTGAATTTTAGCCATTTAACCAACCTTTATTATTGCCAGGGATACAGAGTTTATTTCCTTATTTCTCCCTACTCTACTACTATCTGTATAAATTCTGGAATACTAGGGCAGGAATTAACTTGAAGTTATGTGGCATGGAATGGAATGTGGAATGGAACTCAAGTGTAGACAACAGAAGACCTCAAGTTCAAATGTTTAGGTAAATCCAAAAGTTATTCCAAAAATCTAGAGTCTAAAATCTCACAAGGAAATTCATGTAGTCACCAAATCTGAGAAAAGAGAATCCAGGATTCACATTCAGGATAGAACACCCATAATCAGTGAAATATTTTAACTAAGAGATTGGGAGAAAATGGTAAAGACTAGAAGTCATTACACAAAAGGTTAGAATCTCATCTAACCTGCAGCTTTTACTCAAAGGTAATTTTGGACATGGTGGATGGGTGAACTGGCATGATTTAAAAGGCCAGAGGCAAAGCTAGCACTGACACTCATATAGTTAGACATCTTTGTACAGCTATTTGACACAGTAGCATCAAAATATGAACATGCTTGCTTTAATCACTGAAAATGTATGCAAACAGGCATTCTTGATCACCTTGATCTCATCTCTAAAAGTAAAAAGAATAATAGGCTATGTATGGGAAGATATTAGGAAATAGATTAGGGATTGCAGTTAATCTCAAAAATGGAGAGGGACTGTGACTTCATTCACTTTTTCATTTATTCAACAAATATTTTTGAATGTCTATCATTGTCAAGCAGAGGCATCTGCTACACAGTTTATTTGGCATTGCTTTTTATTAAACCTGAAGTTTGCAGTTTGATTTTCAATTCAACTTAAATAAGCCAGACTTTTAAAAAGGGAGAAAAACAATTGTGAGAAAACAGACTAGATCAAAATATTAGGTATCTACCTACCTATATTTCTTTGGAAAATGCCTACCAGTTTATTTTTTTGAAATGGAGATGATTCAGATAAGAATATTCAGAGCCTCATTCCCTTTAATCTCTGCTAAGGAAAGTTTTATCATTGCCTGTGACCAACACTTCCTCTCTATGTGTGTGTGTGTGTGTGTATGTGCACACTCACATACACACTCAATATCAGGAAGACTGGCCTGAGGGAAGCAAGCACTAGACATGGATTTGGATTTGGGAAATTGCATTAGAAAGACCTAAGACTGATTGCAAGATGGAAAGTGAGGCAGGTGACTATATTCAGATTCTTGTAATAACACATGATGAAAAGGAATCTGAAAATATATATATATATATATATATATATATATATATATATATATATATATATATATATATATGTATGTATATGTATAAATGAATCGCTTCATTGTACACCTGAAACTACCATTGTAAATCAACTAATCAATTATACTTCAATGAAAAACAAAATTTTAAAAACCTGTAAAGAAAAAAAAAATGGAGGAGAGAAAAAACTACACCTGGGTAGGCTGAGGTCAGAGACAGATTTTGAGGGAGTGGATGAGAGACTGACTCACCTACAGGAAGAGGAAAAAATAGATTTTACAAAATTTTTCTAGAAATGCAAATAAAATGTGAAGATACTTTTTCTTTACTGTTATGAATTGCCTCTTCGATGTGATTTCCTTAAGACACTGGGCTACTGGTGTGTATAGGGGTTACAACAAGAAAGAATACAACCTAAAAAAGAAAAAATAGTGTGACTATGGCATTTTTAAAAGATCACAGAATATACTTTAATGTTTTGCATTCTATATTCTTTTTTCCCCATTGAAATGAATAATGAAGAATTGATGTTTTGTCCTACGCTACTACACTTTTACAAAAGAAGTGTTTCTAAGTGATTAGACAACATACACATTCATGGACTCTGTAATACATTTTAATAGGGAGATGTCAATTTAACCAGAAAAGCATGAAAACTCTTATTTCCTTTTTTTGATTCATTTTGCTTTTAATTCTTCCATGAAAAAAGAATTTTAAGTGGAAAGATCATAAAGTATTTAAGATATTTGAGTGCATAAACATAATTGCACTTGTATATGTATTTGTGTGCAAATACATATACATAATTTTTCCTAAGTAACTAAATTATTATGTCTTAAACAGTCTGTGAAGAGGCTAAAATAATGATCCTGTTGATTTCATATAATTGAAAATAACCATATTTTAAATCCTGGCATATACTTAGTTCAATTCCAAGTATCACCTAAAATCCTATCCTCAGCTGTTGCCATTCCTACAAAATATTCACCATGTCGATAATGGGAAGAGAAGGGGACATTGCCAAAGCAAATGAGTGCCACAGTTCACACCCCTTTAAAAATCTAAATACTGGGGTACAGCCAACATTAGATGTCACCAAATGCAATCACTCAGGAGTATTTACATTTGCACTTGAATGTGACATTAGCCGTCCTCTGTAGTTTAAATTCCATGGGATGGTTACAGGAGGAGGGAGCTTCTCAGCAAGCCAGATTGCTGCTTTCATCCCTGTTAGATTGCCGCTTTCATCCAGTCATTTCATCATAATCCATTATAATAAATTCATAGTAAAGATTCCTAAGAGATACATAGCAGCTGCCTTTTCAACCTCAAAAGCTCCACTTTTATAAATTCTACCTCATTAGAGATGATAGAATTATGTCTTTGTCAAGCATCACAAACTGATTGTATGGTTTGGATTGATAAAGTAACAACCAATTTCTTGCCAAATATTTCAACTCTTAAGGTTTTAACCAAAACATATTTTCAAATAGGAGAAAGACCCCATCTGTGATTGATTCATTTAATATTAACTCATCTAAATGCTAAATTATGGGACACATTTGTGGTTCGGGAAATCTTCTGCTGTTTATTTCTTGCAATCATGACTATGTACTTTTGCCTGTATGAAGCTAATTTTAATTCCATACTGATAGCTATGGAAGACAGTTGATGTTATCTTTAGTGCTTAAAAACTTTTAAATTCGGATCAATTACTAGCAAAAGAATTTGTTAACTCTGAAGCTTTAGAAACATTATTATGAAGTTATAGAAATTACTATTGTTTGTCCAAAGAGTATACAGATTATTGAATAGAATCAATAGAGGTAAAAGATGAGTTCCTAACCTTGAGTCAATGGTCCTCTATTACCAGTATCTTCTTTGAAAGGATTCAAAAACAATATGTTGTCAATGGACAAACTGTGTCACGTAATTCGCAAATGTGACCATATTGTTTAATCATGTACTTTCACAGTAAATTACTGCATCGTTACAAAGAAAAAAATTTGGAAAGTTATACACCAAAATGTTAACAGGAATTGTTTCTAGATTACTTGTTTTTACTTTCTCTATTATTTCTTATCTGTTTCTGAATTGAAAACTTACCAATAAAAAATAAAAATTTAAAATTCTTCTGTTCACCCCTGCATTAAGATAGCCTAAGAGAAACTAAAGATTTGGTATATATTTTAGAAGAAAGGAAACATGTAAATACGTAGTAAATCTCATCAGATTTTCCACTAGCTCATAACATTTCAACAATATGGTAAATGAAGAATTGTAAAATGCTTCAAAGTTACTTGAAAATTCCAACTTAAAAAACCGGAAAATAATCTTATCAAAAAAGTGACTCAATTTAAGGGCTATGCCATATTTATAGGTACTTGATATTCGTAAGATTGTAAGTTTGGTTTACATACCGTCCAAACTTTCCTATGTTATAACTCTCATCCCTATGTCTTCTGCACACAAAATTCAGAATTTTGTGCTAGCAGAAAACTTTGTGCCAGCAGCCATCTTTGCATTTTGTTGGATTATATTTTAAGCAAATATAAAACAACAGTAAAGATGTGCTGTGCTAGTGATAAAAGGTATGTCTCTTAAACTTAATATAATTGAGATAATGATTGCAATCATCAGATATGCCAGATGTGAAAATCATTAGGTGTGAAAAAGCTTCAGACCACCATAAAGACTTAAGCTTGTCAAAGGTGGATTTAAATGTAAATTAAAGGAACAAAATTAAAGCATAGGTATGAAAGATTGGATATATCATCAAAGATCCTAAGAGGTGAGGTATAATTAAAGAAATTATAATGTTTTTAGTCATCTCAGTAAAGAATCTTCTTTATATAATATGTGAATAGATTTTCTGACTTATATTTAAATTTCCCTTACATTTGCAGATAAGCTCATGGAAATTTTGGTCGTACTGAGTACAATGAGCATTAGGTGATTTCACCACTGTCTTGCAAGTTAGATACTATTCTCTCAGCTTCATAAATGAAGAAACTTGCTCAAAATACATAGCAATAGACAGAATGAGGAGTAAAATGCTAGTCTTTCTGATCCCAACAAGCAGGCTTTTTCTATTACATCATTCTTTCTTCCCAACAAACAAACAAAAAATTGTTCAAGATCTAAATTTCAAGATTCTGGCCAATTTTAAGAAGAACCAATGAAATTAGGAGTGAACACACAGAATGTGAAATCCAATGGAATCTTGAACATTATCTAATCCATATATTTCTTTTTTGTGACTGAATCAAAATATATGAAGGATAAGTTATCACCTTTTGACTGTCAACCAGTCCCTCTATAGCAACTGTTTGAGGGTTATTTGCGGGTTTTCAGCAGCACAAAGGTGTAATTGGAACAACGTGTACTTTCAAGTCTTCATTTCCTTCTCTTTCACTGGCTTCTATCTTTAGCATCCAGGCATCTAGCATCTGTTGCCAGTTAGGCTCATCAGCACTCTACCGCGGTCCCTGATGATCCCCTCGCTCTTGTTAGTGGATCAGCAGGGCATATGGCTGCTTGGGATGGCAGCTTAACCCTCATCCTGCCAGGGTCCGCGCGGGATCCGTTCATCCCATCACAGTAATCTGTGAGAATAGGTACATATGCACTTCAAGGTTCTGAAGCCATGGTAACCAGTGGATGACAAAGTCATTAAGAACACTTAATAGTAGTTGGAACTTCTGCACATTTTCATGGCTGCCAGCTGAGAGAGGCAAATATTGTTTTCCAAACACTACCTGCAGCTATTAGGAGTCATCAGGGTGTAGGATTTTAGATGGAGATGGGAAAGACCTTTCCATTTGCAGTTTTATGAATTTTTGAGTAGTAATACTTTGCACGTGTTCTGATTTTTGTTACACGTGCTCTGCACAACACATAGATGTTCTCATGTAATGATATTTAGGTTTTCATCTTATGGGATAAATACATTCCAATTTGTTCTCTGTGTGTTCATATAGCAATAATAAACTGTCTATGTATTTGGAAATATTTTTACAGGTTCATATAGTTTTCTTCAGTTCTAGATCATTTAACTATCCTATGGACATTTGAATCAACTGCTTTTGAAATTGACAGAGTAAAACATAGACTAAAACTTATCCAACCACATAGGGGCAAAATTATAACTAATACTGGCATTCTCAATGTAGTGATTTTTTAAATTATCTTTTTCCTCACAATTCTATCTTTGACATTTATAGTGAGGCACAACTTTGATCTGGATTATAAAACATGATATGTTCAATATGATCCTGTAAATACTCAATATCTATCCATTTGCATAGATGCATATATGTATGTTTATATATGAATATTCATTTAAACTGTTATTTGGACAGAACACTACATATATGTAATTTTGTGCAATATCTTTTTTCCAGCTTTGTTGAGGTATAATTGACAAATAAAAATTGTATATATTTAAAGTATACAAGTGATGTTTTGATATGCAGATACATTGTGAAATGATTGCCACAATCAGGCTAATTACATCCACCACCTGACATAGTTACCTTTTTGTTTTTTTTGGTGTGGTGAAAACATTTAAGATTTACTCTAAACAAATTTCAAATGTATAATACAGTATTCTTAACTATAGTCACCATACTATACATTACATTACCAAAAAATTTTATTTAAATATTTACTATTAAAAACTAAAGGCAGCCTTAATAAAACACCATCAGAAAAAGAAAAGCTTGCTACAACTATGCTAAAACTATATTAATTTGTTAAATATTTGCCATTGTCTAAATAGATAATATAAATAAAATCATTACAAATGTACTGGTGGACCCACCAATATTTTCTTCTGTGAAAAGTAAACAACATATAGACCCATGATGATGATTTAAATGGTTTAAGGCAGCTTAGTAAGGCCTGAATTTAAATTCTAACATCTGCACTGAGTAATTGTCCAAGCATTTGAGATAAAACATTCACTTCTGAGAAATTTCTGGTCTTGTTTTGGAGCACATCTATTACTCACACCAATGCATATTTAAATGGTCTCTTCATCATGATATGGTCTTCTTCACAAACCAAAAATGTTGTCATTTTAATATCAAGTTCTTAGAATAAATGATCCCTCCTTAACCAATTTCTCTTTAGGCTAGTGCCAAAGAATTCAACGACGCAATGACTGACATTCACCACATGCTCTCTGATATTTGAGAAAGTGCATCTGAAAGATACGTTGAACTCCCATTTCTCTGGGCCGAAGCTATATTCCTATATTCTCACATCTGGTCTGTATTACTTACTCCCCCTGCCCCAACACACAGTCATGCCTTCACAGTTAAGGTGTAAACTATGTCTTCAGCTTTTCTTTCCTTCTATTTCATTAGAAACATCCATTTAAAATGTTCATATCTTTTGCAATCCTGTGTCAAAGATATTTGGACATTAAATTATGCTACGTTTATTGTAGAACCAGCTATATGATTGATTTCCCCTGAAACTCAGTATTAGAAAATATTCTATCCCTGCAAACAAAATTGTACCTCTTTATTATACAAAAAAAAAATTATATATGGCTTTTGTGTTTTTGTGTGTGTGTTTTACTTTGACTATAAGAATTCTGAAAGCCAGATCCAATACTCAATGAATGTTAACTAACCATTCTGGGTTATTGGTACGCTGCTCTTCCTTCACTTTCCAAAATAGCAATCCCTAACATTTCTGGGCCTACTAATACTTTGAGAACATGATCAAAGTTATGAAGCCACTCCCCAGATTAATGAGCACATACACATAAAATGAAACATAAACTCTCAGGGATTTCAAAGATCAAAACTATGAACCCAGGGTTAAGAACTCTCTTTTAAAGGATTTCTGATTTCTTTTTAACTTCACAGTACTGTTTTTTAATCTTGTAAAGTTACTTAGAACTTCTTTAGCAACACCAAGGCAAAAATTACACATTAAAATAATTCCAATATTAATAAAATAAAGGGAATATTAACATAATAAGAATATCAATAATAAAATAAATATCAATAACTTACTAAAGTCTCATTAATCTCAAACCACAGCAATAAATTCAAGTTCCATTTACACTGTCTTTTCTTTTCTTCTTTTTCAGTTAAGAGTGGGCAATGATAGGGCAAAGAAATAAACAGAGACCCAGGGTTTCATATACTGCATCCTGAATACCAGCCTTACATCTCTTCACATCCCTCACTCAATGCAAACTGTATTTCAAGCTGCAGAACTCTGGTTGTGCTACCCAGTGGACCCTGGATTTCTTGATTGTTGGAGAACAATCTCTTTGAAGTAATCATCGTGGCTCATAATGTGCTTGGTTATTCTACCCAATACACTGAAATGCCCTAAAAGTAACAGGTGTTTATTACCTCCCTCTGCTTGTGAACTGGAAGTGTGACAAGCAGTGATTTTTTTTTTTTTAAGCACCTCCCTGATTTAAATATTTCATATGGAGTCCAATCCACATTTTTAGAAAACACTTGAAAAGATATAACTTGCCATTCTGGATTTAAGAAAAGAAAAAAAAAAATTCAGTGAGCAAAACAAAACAAAACAAAAAAGGCCACCCACTGCATCCATAACATGTGCTACACAGTATGCAAGGGTATAGTAAGAGAGCAGAGAACAGCCTCTTTCACATGTTAAATTTCTCCCTTATTCATGTCTGCATAGCCAGCACAAAGAACATAAAGCAAACCTTTTTATAATTCTTTTAGTCCTAATTTTTCGATCACCATATGTTGTAGTGTTTATAAATCAAATTCTTGATTATTACCTTAAACGTTGTGAAGTCAATCCAAAGTAGAAACTGATCGTCCAAAGGAGATGCTCTTGGCTCTTATTCACTACATTAGTTTCCTAGGCCTGCTGTAACAAATCTCTGTAAATTTAAAGGTTTAGAGCAGCAGAAATTTATTCTGTCACAGTTCTGGCCAAAATCAAGGTGTCACAGTGAGGTTCATTTCCTCTGGAGGCTCTGGGGGAGAGTCTGTTCACTGTCTATATCCTGGCTGCTGGAGGTTGAGGGTGACCCTTGGTGTTTCTTGGCATGGGGTTGGATACCTCCAGTGTCAGCCTCCATCTTCACAGGACTTCTGTCAGTGTCTCCATGTCTACCTCTCTTTTATTCTGGAGGGGCCTCAGCCACTGAATTTAGGGCCCATTTGAATCCAGGATGATCTCATCTCATAATTCCTTACCTTAATTATATGTACAAAGATCTTTATTTCAAATGCCACATTCCAAGGTTCTGGGTAGATGGGAATATGGGGGAGACTGCATTTAATCTACTACACCCACCAGAGAAACTGCTTTTAAGCTATGATTTAGCATCACCTGTTCTTTTTCATTCCTGGTGTTGTTGCTGCCTCGATCAGACAACACTGTAAACTTTTAAAATAGCCTTTGTTTTTCACTTCAAAATCCTCTAAAATGCTATTTTTAAAAAGGCATTTGCTCTTGTTCTCTTTACCAAGGCAATAAATGTTCATCACAGAAAATTTGGAAAATGTGGAAAATCACAAAGGAGAAAATAAAAACCACTTGTAATCTCAGAGTTAAAGATTTTTAATATATTAAGTAAATGATTTCACTAGTGTGTGCAAACATCTGTATGCATTAATTACAAGTTTGAAATCATCTTGGGCATATTTTTCACATAATAATTTATATTATATTAAATATCGTTCCATTTTGTAACACGAATGTGTAGTTTTCTTAGGTCATAATTAGATACTATAAATTTTAACAGAATATAAGCAGTCTTGCAATAACCCTACTTAAGAGGGCTGACTGCTGAAGCAAGAGGACCCCAGGAGATAAAATTTCTTTAGTGAACACTATTTGAGAGTAGGGGCTGAGGGGCATAACAGAAATTTAATAAAGAAGTCTATCACCTTCTTGTAAAGGACACACTATGGGCTCCCTAGTAAGGGGGCTCTCAGAAGAGTCAATAAAAATACCTCCCAAGACATACATTGTATGGACACCTACCACAAAAAGGGTGCCCACTGCAAGATTCCAATACCACCAATATTGCCTTTTTCTGCTAATACTCCTTAATCCTGCCCAGTCCTGGAGGAGTCAGAAGCAGGCTAGCAAAAGTGGACAAAAGTAGAACAGATACTATCCCTCTCACCATTCTGAGCAAAGGTGGGGTAAGACTAGGTGGACTTGGGAGAGGAGTAAAAGTTTTGACTTGCACGAGACTAGATTCTTTATTATGTATAAATGAGACAATTTTTGGCTCTGCAACTGGTGATGAAAGAGATCTGCAAGATAATGGATGGAAAAGGAAAATAAAGAAGCTATTGAAATCATTGGGTAAAGAGATACTCTTAATTTTATCCTAATTTAGCTTGTTCAATGAACAGGTAAAAGAATAGTATGTTTTTATTTCTGCCTCATCACCCTTCCAGATGAATCATAGAATCAATATGCCAAATTCCAAAAAGTTTCATTGTGCTTTCAATTTTTTTTTCACTTTTAGAGATTTTTGTTTCTAAAATGTACACATAAAGAATTAAAGCATCTACAACATGATAATAACAACTATCATAAAATAGTTAATGCTTCCTACTCCTTCTCCAACATCATGCTCGTATTTAGTTTGGGTTCTAACTTTTAAGACATTCTCCATTCTTTAGAACAAGTTTCATTGCTATAAATGTTCCATCACCAAAGTTGTGTTATGTTCTTTTTGATTTGTTTATATAAGGTCACAGTTAAAAACAAAAAGTTAATGCAAAATATGGAAATATTTTTCTGACTAGATTTAACCCACTTTTCAACTAATACTATTTTGTGCTTACTCTCATCATTGTACAATAAGATTTTCATGAATTCGGAGATGAATAAAATTCTACTCTCAAAAGTTTATAATCTAGTAAGGGAAGAGAATATATAAACAACTACATGTAACAGAAAGAGAAGGAGTTGCATGCAACAGACATCAGAACAAAGTTCCATGAGACAGGAGAAGAGAAACAATTAATATTGATGAGGATAATCTAGGAACTTGAAGAAGATGAGGTGGTCACGTCCAGAGACTATTTGAGTTGATTTTGGAGGCTAGATAGATGACCTATAACTTGACAAACAATAATTTTTATATTCTACCACTGTGCTCAAGAGACATCTTGGAAACTGTAATTTTAAAAATTTTGAATTTATATATAATCCATAACACATAGCACGGTTCCTTCAGAGGTGTCTCTTCTGCATTATCTGTTCATTCTTTGTTTGGTTAAACTTTTATGTTTCATGATGCATCATCAGTTTTGATATTTTAGCTTGAGCCCAGATTAGTAGATAGAATAAATATTTCCTCCAATGTAACTTGGCAAAATACATAAGTTTTACATAGTCTTATTTGGAGAAATGAAGCACAGTGTACATTATTCCCAAAGCAGTGAAAATCAAATCTCTGTGTACCTCCTTGTTCTCAGAGAGTATTAAGGATGTCAAGGCTATTTTTAAGGACATGTATAACTAACTGTTGTTGAATACAGTTCAGAAACGCTAAAGATCTTAGTCTACTAAGAAATAATATTCTCAGCCAGAAAACCTGGAGAATTTTTATTGGTGAGGAATGTTAAAATGATAAAAATGTAACCTCACTATGATGCCATTTTTCACCTTTGAAATTGCATTCCAAGGAGTGACAGTTTTTAAAAGCTACCTCTACCCTACTAGCAAAGGTCAAATTTTCTTAGAATTAATAACATATTCCAATAGATAAATCTAAGTTTACCCAACACATAAATTAGGAAGTAATTATTTACACCATAAATGATTCACTGCAGGGTTCCTTTAAATCTCTACTAGTGATTTTAAGTAATTGTTTACAGTTCATTAACTACTTCATAAAAAGACTAGAGGAAGCAGAGAGGCTTACTGCTAAAAAATTCTGAAGATCAACCAGAAATAAAAAAGCAAAATATTCTTGGAATTGGAAGGGAGCTAAAGAATCAGGCCAAAACATTTTATTTTTGGAGATAAGGGGCTAAGAGAAGGTCGTGTTGCCCTATGTCATCCAGCTAGTTGCCTAAATGGGCAAAGCAAAAACTCAGCCTTTTCAACCCACAGTCCAAAAGTCCATCCATTACACTAAAACCAGACAAGTACTGTTCACTTTGCAAATATGTTATCAAGAGAGTTTTTTATAAGCTATCTATTCCAGAGTAGAAAATTTATTTCATTTTTAACTGTAAGTACAGAATTGCCAGTTTGTCACTCATTTTATCAGATCAAAATCTATCAAAAGAAAGTAGTCTGAAGGGTTTTATACATGCGATTTGACAGTTTAGCATTACATCTCTTCCAAAATAATAAAAATTAAAGTTAGCTGGGATACTAAGAGGTAATCCAAGGGGTACAAGAGACCATTCTCTAATTGACCACCTGTGCTGCTAACTGGGTTCTCCAGGAAACAAACATGAGATTGACCTGAGTGGTTAGGATATTTTAGGGAGTACTCCTGGAATCAACTCTTGTGGAAGGGTAGAGGAGGAATCAAGGTCAGGCTGAGAAGAAAGTCAGCCTACAATATGGGCAGGCCGAGAACTTCAACCAAGCACACAAGAAGTTTTAGGACTGAAATAGCCCATCTGAGTTGTCTGGAGTGGAATTATCTTTGTTTCATCAGTCAATGAATGTGGGCCACCCTGGAAACTCCTTTGTTCCACCACTGAAGGGTCCTTTAAGGAGCAGCTGGTACAACACCCTGTTCATCAGAAGGACTAAGGTAATGCATCTCCATATTCATCACACTTTCCAATTCAGAATTTTATGTATGATCTTTGAAGTTAGTTAAAACTAGATTGAAATATCAGTTTTCTCATTTTCAGCACTGTGACTTTGGACGATTTATCTAGGCACTCTGAATCTCAGTTTATTCATCTTTAAACCAAGGTCAGTAGTGATTACCTCACAGAATTAGTTAAGTACAAATGCTTAGTTCATAAAAGATGGTTAATTAATAGTACCCATTAGGGATGTGACCTAATGATTATTCTTTTAACTGATGAGATTCTGTTTTTCTTACTTCATATATAATAAATAACAATTTCTTCCTAACACTCATCTCTTGGAAGCAATGTTTCAGATCCATGTGGCCTAGAGTGGCTTTAATGAACATTATAAAAATGATCTTCAGATCTTCAAATTACAAGACAGACATGGAAGACCTTAATAATATTAATAGGTATTTTATGCATAGATTAGAACTCATTATATGTAATATATAAAACTGACAAATTCCATTATCTCATTAAATATCCCCAATGACTTTATATGGTAGGTACCCTTATTATCTCTATTTTACAAATAAGGAAACGCAACTTTTGTAAGATTAAACGATCTGCCAATATCAGTTTGAGTCCCAAATCTGATACACTATACTTCCTAGGTAAGGCTGCTGGACTTAGAGAATCTCTGAATGGATTTTTTATGATCAAATTAAACATTCAAAAGCCAGTTCCTTTATTTAAAGAAAATACTGTTTGTTTTATATCGACGTAGTTTCCTCTTATCTAAATTTAAGGTCTATTTAAGTTGATAAATCACACATAGAATAGTTACAGATAATTAAAATCTCAGATTTTAAATGCACCTGCCCTAGCACTGCATTTTATTCTGTTTCATTTAACATATTTGTATGTTCATATACTGCATTTCTTAATCATGCATTTTTGTTGATATTCACATAATTCACTTCTAAATAACTGGTGAAACTCTTCCTGAAAATATTATTATCTTCTACTCAATATAATTCTATGAACTTTGCCTATTTTATTTATTATTATATCTTATATACTTGGAATAGTGGCTGGCACATAGTAGATATTCAATAACAATAATCATTTTTCACTTGTTTACATGTGTGTCCATTATCTCTGCAACTAGATTTTCAATTTCCTAAAGGCAACAGTCATGTTTTATACCGCCCTGGCATCTGGGCCAACGTCTTAAATACCATTACAGATGTTCAGTAATATTTAGTTTTTGACAGAGAACTCTGAAGAGCAATGTCATAGTACCTTCTGACACCAAAAATGTCTATTTAAATACAACCTTTCAAAAATGATCATTATTCAGTAAAATAGCTGGTGGCCCATAAACACATGTCTCTGTAGATGCATGATGAGAGCTAGTCAGGAATACTGGTTAATAGATTTAGCCAAGGCACCTCATCAAATGATACAAAATAGAGTATGGAAACACTGTGTTTTGAAAAGTCCTAATTCACATAAGATGAAAGTAAAACAAATGTAAGCCAGTCAAACATTCAACTTCACGCACTTTCAAGTCTGCAGGGTTTCAGATTTTCAAATATGTATTAGTTTTGACATGAGTATACAGTAATTGACTCTTTACATTTCTTTCTGCTAGCCTTTAGACAGACAGCTCTCTTGTTCTTGTGCTAGTTGCTGCTTTGTTTATTTGGAGGAACTGGATTAGACTCATAAAAACATATGTATTTTATTCTTATGAATATATAAATGCTATATTACCCTATAGAGGTTGAGTGAAAACAAAAAAATGGGAAATAGCAATGGACATTCTACATTACTTTTCAGTCAAAATGCAGTTTCCCTTCAAACTATACATCTTTAAATAAAGAACAAAGAGATAGCTAAATAAATAAGGGGGATATGCTCCATCATAGCCTTTTTCCCAATGTTACTCATCTTCTGATACAGAGGTAGACATAGAAAGAAATCATAATGGAATTTTTAAAATAGAATGCTTTTCTTAAATAAAATAAAATCACCAAGGGCTGCAACCCTATTTTAAAATAGCACTGTATACAGATATTCTTCTCTAGTAATTTCTTATTTTAGTTATAAAAATATTTGTTATTAAAATAAACCAAATAATTGATCAAAATGCTAAAATATGGAGACTAAATAGTCATCAAATAAAAGTCAGTAAAGTCCATTTATTAAAAGTGATGAATGATGAGATAATTTTATTATTTAATCGGTTTCAAATAGCAGGAGTTGGTAAACTTAAACTTGAGTAGTAAGTGAAGAATTCTTTAAAATATACAATTTTAGGCAGTAGTTGGATGAAATAAATAGATATGTTTTGGTGAGCTGTGAGGAAAGAGTGCCTTCTAGAGAAACGAAGTTCCAAGAACCTCTGAAATGGGCAGGAGATGAATAAATAAAGGCAAAGCAGAGCAAATATTCTTGACTGTGGTAGAACTTCTATATGAGAAATAAAAAAGAAAAGGAAATAAGTGAGGAGTACAAAGATCACAGTCGTGTTTTGCACTGTAATCCTGACACTACAAGGAATACCTCAGGTATCCTTGTAAGGAACTTGCAAGCATTCTTTGACATATCACGGAGTGACATTTTGGCAAAATTTATAATTTTTCTGAAATAAGAATGAAAGTAATAATAGATGTCATTTATTGAGATTTATCTTATGTTATCTTGACCATAATCTTATGATCTCCATTTAACAGAAAAGGTACATGACAGGCAGAGTGATTAAGAAAACCCTTGTATGTCTATGAGCCTGTTTCTTAAAATAGAAACAGGCTCACAGACATAGAAAACAAACTTATGGTTACCAGTGGGGAAAGGCGATGGGAAGGGATGAATTGGGAGTTCAAGATTTGCAGATACTAACTAATAGATATAAAGTAGATAAACAAGTTTTTATTGCATAGCACAGGGAACCATATTCAATATCTTGTAGTAACTTATGGTGAAAAAGAATGTCAAAACGAATATATGCATGTTCCTATATGACTGAAGTATTGTGCTGTACACCAGAAATTGACACAACATTGTAAACTGATTATACTTCAATTTAAAAAAGGTATATATATATATAAAGAAAATCCTCATAGTCTGAGAATGGAAGAGTCAGAATTCCACACCAGGTATAACACCAAGATCAGCATCTTGATGACTCTGTATTGCAGGTCAAGTAGTTTGGACTTAATTCTTTAAGAAACAAGATGCCATTGCAGATTTTTGAGCAAGTTCCAGGATTCTCTTATCAGTAGTTGTGCCTCATTATGATCCTAGGTAACTATTATGGTAGCATCAAAGTACCTTTCAAGAATCCTCTCCTGAAATAAGATATGAACATTTTAACCTCCCAAGTGGATATACTTGGAAAGTATAGAAAAGAAAGTCCCTTCCATAGTTTTTCAATGAAACAAACACTATTGTATTGAAAAATGTTTGTTCTGAGAAGCCCTCTTCTTTTTCCTCCTTGTCATCTTATCACTTCATTCATTGAGAATCCCAATGGCACCCATGATATAAGTTCTCCTCTCATGTCCAACATCAATAGTTCAAAATAATGTCATAATTTTATAGAGGCAACATATCACTATGAAAAAGGTATAAATAGGATGTTTAGTAATACATGTATCAGTTATAATTATCATCTAGCGACTCTCTTCAGCAAAGAAAGGAGAGCAGAATGCCAGATAAATACTTGGAAAGAAATATTTGTTAAATCAAATTTGACTCTAGATCCCCAATAATTAAATGGGGAATACAGCCCCGCAATCACAACTGAAGCCATACTCAAATGTTTTAAAACCTCGTTTCCTGAGTTACAGAACAGAAACCAACTTTTCTTATGCAAAAAATGTCATTTTTTTGTGAGTATATTGTAGGGTATAGACAGGAACAAAGGGCATCAGTACCTAGCCTGGTCCCATCAAAGTTCCTGTATTTGGATCTGTGTGCTTGACTAAAATTGGATTACAGATCTTCACTTCCAGTATAAGAGAAAATAACAGGCAATAGATTTACCCTCCCACCTTAAACATCTAAAATACACAGACAAAATACGAGAATAAAGGGCACTCAAGACACTAGACATCAGGCAATAAAGGTCAGCAATCCCTTAAAGACAAAACAGTGAGATGAACCCAATCACTGCACCAGCTAACTGCCTTTTGAGAGCTTCCATGCAGTGATCAGAAACTCAGACAGAACTAGGATGTCTCCCGGAATTGAAGAGGCAGATGAGAGTCTGGGGAAGCCAAGAAATCATCTCCCTACAAAGCCATAACCGCACAGAACCCCCAACTAAGGCAGAGTATTCTACTTTCCCGCTTCATAATCTCCACTGTGAGTACAAAGACTCATCTTTAACCCGTTGTGTGTTTTTGTGTCAATCTTAGGAGACAATGTTGTAACTTCTGGAGGTGGGCAGAGCCATTATTTCCCCTTTCTTTCCACTCCAGGCCAGACTTTTTGGCCCCTGTGCTGTTTTTTATTTTGAGATCTCCTCCATGTAAGATGCATATATGATTTCTGTGCAGCCAAATAGCAAGTGTCCCCTGTGAGCATGAAATAAATATGGCGACCACTACTGAGCACTTCCTTTGTGGAAGCACTAAGTGTTTGACATAGATGATCTCATTCAACCTTTCAACCATATCATGAGATGACAGGTATTATTATCATATTCAGTTTTACAGAGGAGAAACAAAAGATTTAAGCAAGTCAAATAAGTGATGAATTCAGGACTTGAACAGGCATAGCTCCTTAAATTGCCTATTATCCATTGTATATAATACCTTTCAAACATCTGCAGCATTGGTTACATAGTTGATGAGGGGAAGGAATGTGGCTCCATCAGCCCAAATACATTTCCATCCTCAGGAAAACAACTAAAAAATAAATGAAAAAACAGCTTTTCTACTAATATTTTTAATTCTTGCAGCCTTTGGCCCACTGATCTGCACATACTATATGCTCACAAATTGTTGCATAAATATTTATTAAATTCAGAGTGTATGACAATCTAAGAAAGACAGAATTCAGAAAGAATCATTTATTGCTCTTTAAAAAAATCTTCCCCTTTAAGTAATGTTTAATGAAGACTGCTAGCCCTCCAAACGTAGCCCCAGTAAAACCTTAGGAACAAGTTTAGAAGCATGAAATCACCTCTACTCTCCTTCTTAGGTCAAATGGAATTTCCGCCTGAGGAAGAGATATAATTCTGAGTAGCTCTGGAATGTGACTGTGGGCACTTAACCAGCTCTGGAGTATCACTAGCATTACAGAGAAAGAAAACCATGCAGCTGGTGGAGGTACAATACAAGGACCACGTGACAAAGGGGCTGCGTGACAGATGAATAGCAAGAGCCAAGTAGTCCTAGCGTGACAATCAGAAGGGATATTGTGGTACAGATCAAACCCCCGCAGGTTAATGAAAGGGAAAGAAAAACCTGGAGGGGAGAGGTAGCCGAACTGACAAAAAGGGTTGATTGATAAAAAGTAGAGAAATACTGAGAGGGCACCATATCTCTCTAGGAAGTCACACAAAAAAATGACTAGTAGACACTTGATCATAGTCTCTAACTTCAAGTTAAAAATATAAATGAAGTAAGGGAGTTATTCACAATCTCCAAATGTAGTAGGGAAGAGATCAGTGCCCTAGAGCTAAAGAAAAGTCCCTTTGAACTTACATTTGGGGGAAAAAAAAGATTTTTTAATACTTTGAACAACTGGACAATAGGCTTAACTCCTAAGGGAAGTCCATGGATTGATCTTCCTACAGACACTTCACAAAAGGTTAGAGAAGACATTAGTCAGATCTAAGCACTAAGTTGCTATCACAGAGGTAGGAGTGATTGAGATTACCTTGTTTCAAATGACAAAGATTCTATGACTTTTAAAAAAGAATTCCAAATATTTACTTTGCTTGATCAAACATTGTAACTCCTTTGGTGCCTTTTGAAGAGCACTAGGTCACAATGCAAGTTCAACTTTAAATCAGTGTGAATAATATATGACCTTGCACTGGGTTTTAAATATGTATCTAAAGGATTCTACAAAATAGTTTTTGTTTAGTGAAGACTGACTATAGGTTCAGTAAGCATGTATTTGATTTATCACAGCTCTTTTGAACACATTCTAATCAGCCACATTGATGCCATGATATAACTGGACAAATACATTCCCACCTACTCACTCTCTACTCCTTTTTGCAATATTTAGTTTATTCTGTATTTCTCCCGGGCAAATGAAAAAACTCTTCTGAATACTGCTTGTCAACACAGTTACTGGCAATTTTATTCAAATACTATATTCATGGGAGATTACAAATATTTTAACTAGAAACGGGTGATGTGGAAGTATCTTTCACTTTTTTCATCAACTTCAAACTAAATGTATGCATACGAGGCTTGGTTATATGAGAAAGTTTTCATATCCATTCTTATTTCCTTGGCAGGGGACTTGGCCTTCTGGCCTTCAGAGAACTTATATAATTCCAATCTATGCTATTTATTAAAAAGCTCCTAATGTTTATTAAAAAAAAAAAAGAAACTAAAGAAAACCTAAACCACCTCTTATTTTCTCATAAGCTGCAGCTTCTGAAAGTTCTTTCTTGTTTTGTCTACCTAGTAAGCACCTACTTAACTTTGTTTACCTAGTATAGCTTGTACACAATAATTAATAATAATAAGCACTTTTGATGTGAAAAGACATGCAACATTTAAATTAATCTTCAAAACAGTCATGAGTGAATTCATGTTATTTTCCTGATTTTATGACTGAAGAATTTGATGTGTTTTTAATTTGCCCAAGATCTTAGTTACTTGAATAACAGGGTCAGAACTTGAATTCAAGTCCATCTGATTGCCGATGTTCATGCTTTTAAATACCTTCTTATGTTGTCTCTTGTGTTGTCATAGATACTTATGATGCCTAGAGCAGGAAATGTATTTGACTAAATTTCCATCTCCTTCCACTAAGGTAGTAAACGCCTTTTGAAATCAGGGACAATTTCTTATTAATCTCCATATCCCAGTATAATATTTGATGTAAGCAATAAACAATCAATGAACACATGGCCATGGATGACCTGAAGTAGAAAATTATTTTTTCCTTCCACTATACTATGGGTAAAACTACTTCCTTGTGATTATGATGTGCCCTGTCTTTTTAGAAAATCTCCTGGTTCTGTTTTTAAACCTCTCCTTAACCTTGGCCTGATCCTTTATGTCTGGCCAGAAGATTGCATAATAACGGCTTTGGAGGGCTAAAGTTACAATTTCAAGCCCTAATTCCTTAGGACCTTTCTGAAACTGGGAAGATTTCTAAACTCTATTGAGTAAAAACTTCCTGATGTTAAAATGTAGGTGTAGATGCTACCACTTCATAGGTGTTAGTGTGGAGATTAAATAAGATAGTCCACAAACAGTGCAAACAGTAGGCATTCAATAAATACTAATTCTCCACTTGCCACCTATCCCAACATATCCTATCATCATGAAAACCTTAATCAGATTCATGAGGAATGTCTAGTATAGCAAACTTGCAGGAATATGTTTTAGTGCATGGCATTACCACGTACCAAGTCTAGTCAGGATCCTCACCAAGTTAGATGCTACTCTATTAACAATAAAGGATACTAGGCCTCTGCTCTCAACTGGTTCCAAGTCTAGTGGGGAAGATAAAGAATGTAAATAGATCTTGTAAGACAATGTGTTCTGCTACAAAAATGGCATGAACAAAGTGTTATGGGAACACGGAGAAAGAACAATTAACTGTCCAAGGACAGAGTAACCTCAGGTAGGCTAATTTAAAGGAACAATTAATAAAACACAGGTAATTTTCCAAAGTACAGAAACATCTCTTGTGAGCTCATTAGAGAAAGAAAATATCAAAAGCCCAGAATTTCCCGTAAGCTAGAATATAACTAGCTTTCACTATAGCACAGAGGCCAAGCATGAGAACAACTTTTGTCAGTATTAATATAGTATTAATTTATAATATAATTTTTAGGCACACAGTCCTGAGGTATACAAGCCAAAACTCATGAAAAAGATTTCTTAACCTGCAGGATGAAAGGCCAACATTGCTGACATAAAAGCACCAAACCCTACATCAGGAAACAATGACTTTGACTCCATTCTTTGAGAATGGATCCCAAGAGTCTTTTTTTTCCATAAAATGTCTCAACTTTGACTTCGTGTCCTCATTGATTTTTATCGGAAATCTTGTATTACAGAAAAGTAAACATCATCAAAGAGAAAAAGGGAGGAGTTTTCCTATGAACAGGAGAACAAATTTCAAACATTTTAATAGCACAAGCAAGTGATACGAGACTGTCACGAGAATTCATAGCGTGTTTACATAGATGAACTTCAACTCTTCCTGGGTTTATCTTTTGTGGAATTAAAACTTTAAAACTTTAAAAACATTGAAAGAAATTAAACAAATGCCTAAAGGCTATTGAGGAAAATTATATTTTTCTTCCAAATTTTAAATTATAGAAAGATAATTGGGAAAAAAAGATCAAGTCTTGTTATCCTTCATTTCCCATCTCCCTGTTTTCTCAGCAGGAAAGTAAGGCTTTTTGAGCAATATTCTGATTCTACAGTTTATTTCTATTTATAGAAAACTGAGGCTTTAACTGTCACCAGTTAGATTGTCTGCTTTTGAAGAACCACAGAGGCATCTTCTACATTATAGATTAAGTAAACCATGGTGGAGGATTTTCTTTGTTAATTCTTGCAATGATTTGAGCTTTTTTTTCACAAATTGGGTAATATATTTCTATTGCGTTGAGGTACATAATTGTTTAAAAATGCAAAGATGCATTTGTATGTTACATTTGCTAGATGAGTTGCTAAGGTGATTCATCAGTTGTTGTATTTTAAAAGCTATTAATTACTGAATGTGTACTATGTGCTAGATATTGCTAATTCCATATATATACACATAATATTTTTTCCCACAGCAATTTCATTAGGTAGCTATTTTAACTGTCTCCGTTATAAGACGATGAAAGCAAGACTTAGAGAATGGACACAACTTGCCCAGGGACACAGAACTAATACATGTCCAAGGTAGGATTTGACCCAAGTCTTTTTGACTCTACACCTCAAATCCCTGCTCCTAGTCATGACCTTCCAGTATAGCCCTAATAGCAAGCTTTCATTATTTATAGCTTTGTATTGTTTGGATGTTGCTCTAATAGCTTATTACATTTGTGGACAGAAAAAAAGAATGAATAATTCCAACTTAAAGCCATTTAAATTTGTGATAATCCATGTCTAATAACTCCATGAAGGCAGGCATTCAGGCTGGTTTTTACTACCATAGCATTCATCACAAGTAACAGGCACCTGGCACACAGTAAACCCATAATGTGCACATAATATGCACATTTACCAAATCACTGGATTTTAATGCATTCACAACAACAAAAAAGAGAAGTACCAGAAAATTTACTTATTCTCTAGCTATGGTATTCACGTAAGTGCACAAACTGGCATAGTTTTATAAGCACAAACCAAATTTGCTTAATAACACAGCAATAAAATCCAACCAAACTTGCCTCTGGCGGATGAGCGCTCCAATGACTAGTGACAAGTACTGGCCTTCCAATCAAGCACATTAATGCTACATTCCACATCTAATGATGACTAAGAAGTCTATTTCCCTAAATGAATAGTTTTATTTTTTAAATAAAGGTAATGGAACTTTAAAAAATAATAATTCTCATGTAGAATAAGTGAATAAAAATGGTAGTAATACACCCAAAGTATCTGGTTCTTAATGTTAATCTCTACCCTCCCTCAAACTCCATTCTCTACTATAGTACTGTAGAACCTATTAGGAATCTGATTTTGACCTTAAAAGCCACTCTTCCTTAAACAATTGAAACAGAGATAAGACCTTTTTCCACAAAATGTTCACACAACACTAAATTGGTTTTTGTAATGAATACAAAATTGTTATCCAGGAAGCTGGCTTTGCTTTCAGATGTCTACAAATGGGTTGATTTCCTCCATTGAAGTCCACACACCCAAATTGTCTGATTCTACACATTAATATTTCCCATGAACTTTTATCCAATAGGAATTCTGGCCCTCCAGTACCGTGCGACATCCCTTTCTCCCCAGGATGTTAAGGGAGGGAGGTGGTGCACGTATGATATTCCCAGACTTGCCTGCCCAGGATTGAAGTGGCTTATTAAAAATTCCTTACTGACTTGTATTAATATAAATTAGTAGGTAGAGAACATAGTCCAGCACAAAGTACAAATTTTTATTTAAATAATTCTATTAGCATAATTATCTTTTCTGAGGAAATTAAATGTACATTATTATCCTTAATATGCCACAAATTATAGAAGCAAAAATTTCACTTGTAAGATTCTGCAGTTCTCAAGTAATTAGCCATATTGCACCCTGGAAACTAAAATTAAATACATAAATTAAACCAGTAGGGGAGATAATAACATTATAAAGGGGGTCTGGATATAGTACAGCATGTCATACCTGAGGCTCAGCCTTAGAAGAGTGACTCTAGGTTTGGTCAGACAAAAACCAAATGAGGTTTTCCGAAGAGCTAAGCTTGTGACTGAAGTGAAAACTTGGAAAGTCTACCTTTGATGAAATAGTGTTTATGCAAATAGGCCTCCTTTGCCTACTTTCTGAACATTATTCAGTCCCTTAATCTCTGGAATACTCAGGGTGTGAATTCAGTAGCAAGGTGTTACATAAATTCAAAGTTATAGCTAATACCCTTTCCAATTTATACAAATGAAATTTTCTGTTCTTAGTTCTCTGAAAACACACACATGAAGACATAATGAGGACATTCACTATTCGTCTTGTTGGAAGTAGCTTTGTATAATTTATAAGTAATTTTATAAATAAAAATTTATAATATTTATATTGGCTACATTTAGTGGTAATTGTTCCCCAATTCACAAGCTCAGGGAATACTCTTTCTACTAGCTAGTGCTACGAAAGATCAGTCTGACAGCAAACTTAAAAGCAAAAAGCGTAAAAACAAATGAAGTCTTTGAAACATTTTAATCCCCTCCATATATAATTATTCTTTTTTATATAATTGGAAAACAAAATAACACTATATGTTAGGTTCTTCCTGTTTGAGTCTCAGGCACAGAGTGAGATTCATCTTAAATATAAACTCTGGGGACTCCAAAAGACAAAGTAGATGACGGGGTGGTGGTTATCTCACTAGGAATGTTGGTACCACAGCCTCACCCAGTATTTCTCGAATATGCCTGAACACCTAACCCACAGATGCTCTTTTCAATCATATGTTCCTTTAATATAAAATCTGCATTAGTGCAGTATAAGAGATTTTAGGGTACAGGCTATTTACCATTAAATAAATAATCCTCTTACCACCGACTAACATAAAACCCATAGGAATAGGCACAGAGTGTGAAGAACTTCCTATGCCATTTTAATTGCCACACAAAGAATATCCTTTCCTGAGGAGTCAAAAACAACTAAATGGTTTCACACGGTCAGTTATCCTCAGTTAGCCTTTGTCTTTGGCTAGTGCTAGCACAATGAGCACATGGGTACAAGTACGGAAGCTATATATATGTGGGCCCAACATTGTGAGCTCACACTCACCAAGTCTGAGCTACGTACCATTGCAGCTTGATGTTTAACCTGCCAGCAACAAAGACCATTGCTGAGTCACTGACATACCATTATCCCTTGAAATAACCCAACTAATTAATAGTAAGTAGGCCAATTGACAATAAGTTGTCTTTCCTGGATCCCTTCAATCCTGGAAGGTCAGAGATTTATTTTTACTAGAATCAATATATATTCTGCATATGGATTTGCCTATCCTACCCACAGAACCACTGCATGAGAACTTTCAGAGTACTGGATCCAACAGCATTGGATCCCATACAACACAATATTGCATCAGTAATGGAGACACACTGTACAGCAAAGGAGGTTCAGAAGTCGGTATATGACTATGGTGTCCCTTCATCCTACCACATGCTGTAACACCCAAAGCTGTTGGTCTATTAAGCTAGGATATAAAATTTAAAGGCACAGCTGAAGATGATATATTGCAAGGATGGGTACTATCCTCCAGAATTTAAACGCACACCTTGAAGATAATATATTGCAAAGATAGATACTATCCTCCAGGTTATAGAGTCTACCCTAAGTCAGTGATTCTTTCATGGGATGGTACTGCCAGTACGTAGGGGATGGAAGACAGAGTTTGGAATCAGAAGTAGCCCCACTTACAAACACTTAGTGACTCATTTTTGGGCTCAGCAACTCATTTGTACTTCTACTTTGCAACTCTAGGTTTTGTGAGTTTAGAGGTCTTGCTAGCCAAAAGAAGAATGGTTCCCTCAGGAAAACACAATAATAGTTTTATCAAATTTTAAGCTATGGCTGTCAGCTGAGCATTTTAGGCTCTATGCTGAGATACTAGCAGGAAAGAAAAGAAGTCACTATGTGGCAAGTGTAACTGACCCTGTCCATCAGGAGCAGGGTAGGGGTGCTACGCAATGGGTGATGGAAATAGCATATTTTATTGCTAAGTGATCCAACTGGGTGTCTTTTCTATTTGCCCCACTTAATGGCATATGAACAAACACAATAGCCATAATCTGAGAAGGAAACAGTGACCAGGGGCTAAAATCTCTCCTGGGCTATGGTCTGAATAATCTAAGCATGAATGAGAGAAATCTAGGCTGGAGAGTGAAGTAGATGAATCATGAAATATGAGTATCATTATTAGTCTCATACTAGCTGCAGCTTCAGAGGCTTTAATTTATGCCACTAACAGTTCACTTTCCAAGAAAAGAGGTAGACCAGAATTCTGAAGGAGCTGCTCCCAGAAAAAAGGTGTATCTAAACAGTGGAAGGGATGGACTATAGTGGGTGCTGTGGTACTGCTCAGATTCCCCAGCCTCCTCTGGGTTGAAGCATTCGTTCCCCTGAACTGCTGGAAGTGAGTAATTGATGCAGGACTGTAAAAGCTTAGCCTCCTTTCCCTAATTTGAGACAATTCCAAAGGTCACTGTACTCCAGAACTACATCTGGGTTCAGATAAGGCTTTTTGTTGTGATTATATCAAAGCCCAACTTCTTCCTCTGTTCAGTCCTGCTTCCTTTAGTCTCCCTCAAGTGTTGATTCAGAAACAAAAAAAAAAAAAACAAAAAAACAAAAAAACAAAACCTCCTGTACACAAATATCCAACTCAGAGTCTGCTTTCTAGGGAATGGGAAATGATATTATGGGAAGCTAATACCAAAATCTGTATTTGTTTCCTAGAGTTGTTGTAACAATGTACTGCAAGCTGAGTGACTTAAAACAACAGAAATCGAATCCTTTCAGTTCTTCTAGAGGTTATAAATCCAATATTAAGATGTCAGTTGTCTTGGTTATACTGAAGATTCTAAGGGACAATCTGTCCCACACTTGACTCCTAGCTTCTGGTGATTATTGGCAATTGTTGACATGCCTTTGCTTGTACATACATTAATATTTGGCTTCATTCTCACATGAAGTTCTCCTTCCTGTGTTTTTATGTCTAAATTTTCCTCTTATAAGGATACTAGTCTTTAGATTAAGGCCTACCCTAATCCAGTATAACCACATTTTAATTCCATTTTATCTGTGAAGGCCCCATTTCCAAATGAGCTCACATTCTGAAGTTCCAAATGGGTTTGAATTTGCAGGGACACTAGTCAACCCAGTATACTACAATAGAATAAAGGAGAAAACTACATGATAATCTCAATCAATGCAGAAAAATTATTGACAAATTCAACATTCATTAACGAAAAGCTTAAAAAAAAAAGGTCACAGTTGACTAGAAATAGAAGCGAACTTCTTTGACCTGATAAATGCCATCTGTGTAAAACTTACAGTTAACATCATAATTAATGACAATATATTGCATGCTTTTCCCTAAAATAGGAAACAAGGTAAAAATATTAACTTCACTTATTATTTTTATACTTATTATATTTACTATTTATTTTTATCATTTAATAGGAAGAGGTAAAACAGCCTTTACTAAAACACCCTTTACTAACAGGTAACTTCATCATTCAGCAGAAAATCATAAGAAATCAACAAAATATTAGTAGAACTAATGATTTAATATGGCAAGGATGACAGATGTAAAGTCAATACAGAAAATTCATTTGTATGTCTATATAATACCAGCAAAATATCAAAAAGTAAAATTAAATTTAAAACAGTATAATTTACAATAAAGACAGAAATACTTAGGAATAAATTTAATAATAATGTGTAACAATTTTATACCAAATGAAAACTAACACATCTAATACAGTTAAAAGAAGACCTAAATAAATGTAGATATTAATCAGGGTATGAAGCAAAAGATTCAGTATTATTAAACTGTGAATTCTCCTATTCTCTTCCAAATGATATTTGCAATCCTAAAAATAGGCCATCACTTTTTTGTTTGTTTGTTTGTTTTAGAAAAAGTGATAGTCATAGTTATAAAATTGAAGGATTCATTCTACTTTAAAGTCTTGCTAATAATCTATGAGCAATCAAGACAGTATGCAACTGTTATAACTGGCGCAAGACAAACAAACAGATCAGTGGGACAAAGCAGAGATTACAGAAACAGGTTCACATAGGCACCAAATTATTCTGTGGAAAAATAAAAGTATTTCTCAATACAATACTTTTAATACCTTTAAAAACTTTTGGAATAAAATTAAGTTGAACTTTTACTTTATTCCATACACCAAAATTAAATTAATAGGAATCATAGACCTAAACTTAAAAGCAAAAACTATTAAGTACAAAAGAACACAAGATAATATATTAGGTGTCTAATGCAGGCAAGAGATGTGATAAGTAAACATTTCTTAGAGCACAAAGAGATAATAATGATAAACTGGATTTCATCAAAATTAAAAGCCTCCTTCAAAAATCATCATTAAGAAAATAAGTAATCAAGGAACTGGGGAAAATACATGTCCAAGGACTTGTACTAGAATATATAAAGAACTCTTACAAATCAGTATCAAAAATATAAAGAAGCAAGAATAACTTATAAGACATTTAAACAGAAACTTCATAAAAGAAAATAATGAAAATAATTTTAAAAACGTATATAAAAATACTCAACATCATTAATCAAAGGGAAATAAAAATCATTAGGGATCAGAGAAATGTAAATTAAAACCAGGGAGATTTATTGAATAGAATGGAAAAAATAAGACTGACAACAGCAAATGATGAAGATAAACAGTGAAAAATTATACAACCCCTTCGAAATATTATTTAATATTTTCTTATGGAGTTAAACATAAACCTAACTTATGACACAGGAATTTCACTCTCTATCAAACAGAAACTAAAAATATATCCATAAAATACATATATAAGAATGTTTATAGCAGTTTTATGTATGATCTACAGTAATCAAGACAGTGGAATTAGTGTAAGCATAGACAAATAATTCAATGACTAGTCAACTGATTATCTAAAAGACAAGGTTATTCACTGGGGAAAGACTTTTCAATAGTGTTGAAACAACTTGATAAATATATTCATAATAGCTTATACCTGAAAAGAATTCAAATTCCTACATAAAGAAGACAGATAAATAAACTGTCATATACAGTGGAACACTACTTATCAATTAAAAAAAAAGAATTGTTGTTACATGTAAGAGCATGAAGGATTCTTGAGATCATTATTTTAAGTAAAAGAAACTATGAACAAAAGACAAGATATTGTTTGGCATTATTTATATGAAATACAAAAACAGGCAAAACAAATCCATCATGCTAGAAATGAAAATAATTGCCTAGAAGGGCACGGAGGTGAGGACTGACTGGAAAGGCACAAAAGAAAAATACTTGGACTCCTGGAAATAATCTATGTCTCAATTAAGATGTTGGTTACATGGATATATGTTCATCAAAGCTCTGAATTATCCATTTAAGATCTTTGCATTTTACCGTGTGTAGATATTCTTTCTCGATGAAATGGAAAAATAAATAAATAAAAATTATTCTAACTCTGGGAAGTGAATTATAACAACAGAAAAATTTCAGATTATACCAAAGCAGTCATTAAATGAAAGAGAGGCATTTCAAATAGAAATAATAAATAGATTTCAGAATTGCTACAAATGATCTAAGCAATGAAAAAATGAATCATTGGAAAATAATTTGAATTTCTTGCTGACTTGACATGAAAACATATTAATGAAGGTAACATCATATGCGCTGTCAAGGGCATCAATGACAGTGTGACAGAGTGGTTTATGAATGCTATGAATTCAGAGAGTACTTAAGATTAGCCATTGCACAAAAGAAACTTTAAATTCTCTCTTCACACTTGAGACGTTCAAAGAGGCTTTCTCAAATTTGACAACAATCTTGAAATATTGCATAACATTATCAGAAATGAATTATAAAGCAGAAAGACACTTTTCTAAACTATCAATAACAAAGAAGAATTTCATATCAACCTTGCTAGAGGAAAGACTTAATTATCTTTCTATTCTTTGTAGAAGATGATATTACAAAATATTTATCATATGAAAAAGCAATCAAAGAATATGCTGCCAGAAATGTAGGAAAAATAATTATAGATGTCTGTCAGGAATTTCATTCATGAATATATTAGAATGTTATTCTGGATTTTGTTATGATTGTGGTATATCTTAGCATTTTATAATTTGTAACTTGTTATGATTTCTCATTCTAAATACTCCCTTCACTCTCCCATCCAAATTTATTGTCATAATTTCATAATCTTTTTTCTCAAGGAGGACAGCAAAATAATACGAGATTCAGTTTCCATGAAACCTGGCTCCAGTCCTCCTTCAACTGCTCTCAGGAGTCAAATCTTATAGATGTTAACAATGTCCCATTCTTACCTTCCTAGGATACTGCACCACCTTGTTATGTTGTTCCCACCCTCAGCCTCACCCCTACCAGCTACTCTTCACCACTTCCCACCTGCCTTCATAAGTCAAGCCCATTTGAAACACTTGAACCTAAAATTCAAATAAGAACTTATGGTTTCATTATCAGCTCTTTTTCCTCCAAAAACAATCGAGATTATACGTTGTTAACAATTTGTCAATCACCTCTGAGGTTGTTTATATTATTGTCTCTAAATCTCTGTAAGAAAGACTTCTTTTTATAGAAAAAACTCACAACACATAATAGATATCACCAGCTAATCCATAACTATTTAATCCTTTTATGGCTGAATAAATACTACAATACAAATAATGACAATAAGATTTTATAATATAACACTCGAGTCCAAAGAGAGAAGGGTGAAAAGTGCAAAGGTCTATTCTAAAGTTTTTTCTACTTTTTCTTCTGGATCTTACTAAATTTACAATGGGCAGCAAATAGTTATGATTTGCCAGATGATATTCTTGCCAGTGAGTAAATAGAAGATTTAATCACTATTGCTTTGACTTGGCTGACAAAATAGTTTAAAAGTGAAGGACTGGATTATTATGCAATTATTTTAAATGATGTTTACATTAAAAAATTATAATGACAAAAATATCCAATATGAACTTAAAAGATGGATACAAAATGGATTGTAAAGTATAATACTAGTGTTTATTTTTAAAATAGTCTGTATAAGTATGTGAAAGTCTAGAAGGAAATAGAAAATGTTAGGCGTGAAAGATACCTCTGGGTGGTGTGACTGCTGAGTTTCTTTAAGTTTGTCCATAGTTACCATGCTTCTATATGTTTCATTTTGTAGTAAAGATGTTTTTTAAAAATAAAAGTTTTAAAAAAGGCTTAATGACCTGGGAATTATTCACAATATAATAGAGAAAAAATAGGCTAAAAAATACTATATATACACTATGATCCCAGGATACAAGTATATGAGTATGTATGTAAAAGTACCTGTATATACAAATGCATTTTACTTAAATGTTTTAAAATGTATACAGACCGACACTCATATTTCCTGGGAAAAGATCAGAAGGCAGCACAGCAGATAGTTAATAGGAGTTCTTACTGGGAATTAAGCATACGGGCGATTTTTACTTTCTTTTTTATACTTTTTATGTTTAATTTTTTCTAAAATTAATATATACTACTTTTTAAATGAAGGAGCAAGAAGACAGAAGGCAAAAAAAAAGTTATCAGAAAACAATTTCTCTTTTGTTTTATAACAATAATTGTTCCTAGTAATACTCTATAAAGCTAAACCTTTCCTACCTCAAGATGGGTTTTCTCCAAATTTGAGACAAATCTCCCCACCTCATTCAGAGAGTGGGAAAAACAAACCTCAAGCATAAAGAGTTTTCAACCAAATATGGATGAGCACACTGGAGAAAAATTAGGGGAGTATGAGGAAGTAAAAAACACAGCAGAACAAACCAAATGACCAAATAGACAAGCAAAGATATTTGTAAAGATTTGTAATTAGGTCAGCAAGCTCAGGAATGATGGTTTGACTTTGAGATATTGTAGAAGGCACCCGAGGGACTCCAATACGCACACAATCTGAACAAAGACATTGCAAGTATTATCAGCTCAGCCAATCAGATCAACCAAAACAGAAGCACATACACATGTAAACACATGCGCATATGCATAAACACATACATACACACAGGGCTGTGAATCATGAGTCCAGCCCTTAAAGCATGGATGAGCTAGAACACAGATCTGACAAATGATTACCAACTATTTAAAGGGGCAATGGTTTGGGAAGGTGGGGGTGGTGTCAGGTATTCCTGGTAAATTAAACTCACACAGAGAATGTTTAGTAATAATGATGCTCATCCTTATATAAAGATGTTAATTCTTTAAATTGTTTGCCTTCTAATTTCCCCTGGACCATGCATCTTATTGAGTTATTCAC
The DNA here is from genome assembly GCF_048773025.1 of Camelus bactrianus. Taxonomy (NCBI): domain Eukaryota; kingdom Metazoa; phylum Chordata; class Mammalia; order Artiodactyla; family Camelidae; genus Camelus; species Camelus bactrianus. Next base: position 44,515,585 of record NC_133539.1, read on the forward strand.
AAATATCTCTGTTCAAATTTGATAAATACAAATTGGTATGGTTTGCCAAAGAAATACTTGACCCTGACAGATTTTTAAGAACCTTCATTAGCACATCAGTGTCCAAGTAAAAATCAATTCTGCCTGATTAAATTCAACTGCAGCTCAACCTATCCTATGTGTAGAGATATCGGGGTAAAGGTGGTTTTATATACCTATAAACAACCACAATCAGTTGAAGACTACAGCATCCTAAAAACAAAGCAGAAAAAACCAAGGGGAACCTGTGTCAATATCTTCTGAATAGTACTTTTAACATTTACTAACCTCTGTGTACTTTGCATGTTATTGGTACAGAAGTATTTATTTCATCTACCTGGACTGAAGACCCAAGGTTATGTATTATGAAAATACCAAAAGGTTACAAGAAAGGTTTTCAGCAGCACTTCACTTCATCTTTGAATTAGGATGGTTCTCTGGTACGGGACCCCAGGGACCAATCACACATTCCCTCTCAGGGGATGCTCCCATCAGCAGTACTGTGAGGCTGGGCACCAGTCCATGGGAAAACCAGAAACTGGACCAAACTCACCACTGAACTTTCAGAGGGTAATAACTTCCATGCATTTCTACCCTACCTATGTTTGAACCAGTGATTCACCTCTGAAAAGCCATTTTTAAAAATCACAATAACCATTTAACCATTCACAAAACAAAAGCCTAATCTCTTTTTAAATCTGCTGTTTACACCAATATAATGATTATTTCAAGTAAGTATGAAAGATCTAATCCAAGGGGGGAAAATGGTCCACATATGGGTTGACTGCAATTGCTTTTTGTTTTTTTCCAAAACATATTACCTCATGTAGCATAATCTCTGTCTGCAAATTGAGGAGATGGAAGCAATGAGATGGGATTAGAAAAAGACATGTAATCAGTATGGCAAATAATATTTACTACAAGGATAAAATCAAGAGGGCAGGCAGGTGTTAAAACGAACCATTATCTAGTATAGTAAGTTACTTAAACACCTTTGTGATTTTTAGAAGGAGCAATACCATCTTAATTCTATTTTAAAAAGTGAGGTTTTGGCTACCGTTGAAACTAAAAATTCTAACTTCAAGTCCTTGAAACTTAAACTTAGAAGTCTGGTATTAAAAAAAAGAAATAACTCTCCTACAAAAAGATATTTGTATATGCAAATACTTGGTAATTAATAATTTTTGGAACTGTTTTAAAGATTATTGCTTTATTCCACATATTGTTCCAAAGGTTGTTGCTTTATCTTAAGCATGGGTTAAGTCTTGAAAAAAGGATTAAAAAAGTCTCAATATTTAGTATTGTTATGAAATTTTTGCAAATTGCTATCCAAGGAGTACAAGCAAATAATGATAATATCTACCACTAACTGAGTGGCTAATGTTTTATTAATTTTACTAACTTCATACCTAGGTATGTTTCAAGGCAAGTCTTATTTTCAAGACAGGTATTATTTGCTTAATTTTATAAACTATAACCAATAAACCTACAGTAAGACATAAAGTCAATTTCATCATGAGATTTCTTTTTTGCATTTTCTTTTTTCTTCTCTTTGTAAAAGCCGAGCAAACCGCCTCATACAGGATGCAAATAATGGAACAAATATCATTCCAGTGTTTTTTTAGATTCTCCTTATCTGATTCAAATAAGAGGTCAAGTATGAAAGATCTCCCATAGGTTCCTGTACACCTTCATGCTGTTCTTCCAGATGATAATGAACTATGGCATTAAGACTTAACTCATTCATTCATTCAAAATACAGCTCTCAAAATTCATCAAATTGTACATCTGAAATATGTGTAGTTTCCTGTACAGAAATTATACCACAATAAAGTTGTTTTTTAAAAAAATTTCATCTATCCATTCATTCATTAATTCAATTCAGTAAGGAAATAGCCATAGTCAGTGCATTTGAGGTTCTTGTCCTCATGGAGTTTACAGCTTAATGGAGGATACAGAGGAGTGAATGCTGGTACAGCACAATAAGCCCTGTGGTAAGAGAACTTGAGATTTGAGCAACGGGAGAGACTCCCCAGAGGAACCAGACTTGAAGATGAGTGGATTTAGTCATGTATGCTTGGCAGAAAAAAAGAGAAAGAGTACTGCCCACTCCAGGCTCAGCAGTCAGGCATAACTTAGCTCAATCAACTTTTAAAGTATCGAAAAACTCTGCTGCCCTTTACCTACTCATTTGGTGGTCCTAATCAATAGACAATCAATAGACAATTTGGTAATCTTATTAATGCAACTGAATGGTCCTCCAGAGAGCATCCAAATTTACACAGAGGAAATGTTTTAATATCGGAATCTCCAAAATGTAAAAGAGCAGGTGAAAATGTGAGTGCTCCGGGGCTTCGAGCCTATTCATATTTGCTCTTCACCCTCATTTTACCAGAAGTAGGCGAGAGCTACATAATGCCCTGCTTCATAAAGTTGCTCATCCCTGATAGAGATATTATACCAATATCATTCTCTAGATAAGGATGTGCACAGGGTCAAGAATAACAGAAGCATAAAGTCAGGATGGATTTTAATTCCTGGTCCTCGAGAATTCCATTAAGCTATATGGTTTCCCACAACCATGATTCTACCAATCAATTACACTAATAGTCTAAAGGAAACAATCAAACCACAACATTAAAGGAACAAGTAAGTGTTTCTGCTTAAGGGAATGAAATGAGCAACTTTAAAAACAGAAACTACTATATACGAAAGTAAGGGTTTCATAGAGATTTGGTGATATTGCCTAAATATGAAAATATTAAATTTATCCTCAAATAATAACATAGCAGCTGCTTAATAAACTTAACAAATAAAAAGATGGGTAAATGGAAAGATTAATAATGTATTTATTTATTTGTTTATTTATTTAACATCTGTTGAATACCATATTTCAAGTACTGTTTCACATATCAGCCAATCCTCTAAAGTGTCTGCCCCCAGGAAAATGAGCTCTGTGGCCTGTGAGAAGTATGAAGGGGGCCAGTGTGCCCGGAATATGCTGGAGAAAATAATACAGGATGAGCTTGGAAACATAGGTACCAAATTATGTGTCATCTTATAAAGCCAAGGTTCTCATTTTAATGGTTGAACACTAACAAAGTGTAATTTATGTTTTTAAAAAAAACACTCAGCTCATTGTCAGGTTTGCAGCTGGCAAGAATGTAAAGAAGACGACGAGTCATGGGTCTTGCCAGTAGGTGGTATTGGTAGCTTAGACTATGGTGACATCAGAGGAAGAAGAAAAGAGAACAGATTCGAACTAGGTTTATAGGTTTGAAAGCGGTACTAACTGATGAACAGCATGTGAAAGATAAAGAGAAGACAAACCAAGCGGCTGAGTAACTGATTAGATGATGGTATGATTTACTGAGCTCAGAAAGACAGAGCACAGCATATTTGGAAAGGTCAAGAATTCCATTTTTACCCATTTTAATTCTGAAATACCTGTTAAACATCTGAGATGAGGCAGTTGGATATATAATCTGGAGATGCTAACTGGAGAATCTATCTATCTATCTATCTATCTATCTATCTATCTATCTATCTATCTATCTATCTATCTATTTATAGGGGTGGGGGGGGAGAGAATGAACAGAGATTAGAGAGACATGGTTTTAGATGCATTCCAACATTTAAAGTTTTGGCAGAGGAGAGGGAGTCAGCAGATTAAGACACAAGTAGCCAACAAGGTGGATGAATCTTGAGGCGAGTGAGAATTCACAGAAACTAAGAATTCCAAGAAGAAAGGAGCCGTCAACTATGTTGAATGCTGCTGAAAGGTCAAGTATGATGGAGATTAGATAAGCGAGCACTGAATTTGGCATTAAGGGGTCATCTGCTAATTTAATAAGCCGATCCAGTGGTGGTGTACAGACAGTACCTGGAATGAAGTGGGAAGATGAGTGAATGTGAAGTGAAGACAGGGAGGTAGTGATTGTGTACAACTCCAGAGTTTTTGCTGCAAAAGAGAGCAGAGAAACGAACAGGCAGCTAAGGCAGGGTTGTAAGGTTAAGAGATTTTCTTGTTTTGAATGTGATTGTTGTTATTTGCATATGCTAAAATTAACTGGGCATGGTACTAAAACATATTTGTATGAATCATACAGGAGAGGTGGAAAATGTGAAGACTTCATGGTTCAGGCGAGAGAAAGGATTAATGCAAGGGCAAGGTCCCTGAAAAGGACAAAAGTAAAGGTGAAAATGAATATAGGTATTTATATGCATGACTGGGACACTATGCTGTACACCAGAAGTTGACACCTTATAACTGACTATACTTCAATAAAATAAAATAATTTAATTTAATCTTAATTAAAAAAAATTAAAGGGTGCAGGATGCAAGGGGGTAGGTGGCAGGACTGTCCTCACAACTTTCAAGTCCAGTGAGCTGAAGGGCACGGGGTGAGGTGAAGCGGGGATATCTTGGGTCGGCAGGGCTTGACTCATAAACTGCAGTGGCCAAGTGCAAAACGAAAATGCAAGGACCCTGATTGCCAAGGCAGGAAAGAAAAGTACCAAAAGTGCTAAATATAAACTCTCCTTTTCTTCTGCTGTCTCTCTCTTTCAACTTGCTGGTATATATTTTTCTTTGTCATATAATGTTGCTCTAAGTAAAGAAAAATTAAAATATTAAATTATTAGCATGCATTTAACCATTTATTTTTATATTATACAATACCAGTTTGAATCATAAATATAAAAGCACTAACTCATTTTGAGAATTATCAAAAGTATACCGTTTGTATTCCACAACTAATCCCCAGAGTGTGCCTCAAAATGACTGGAAAAAGCAATGAAAACTAGACTCAGGAAGGTTGGAAGGCAGAAAAGAAGGCCCTGCCAGGCATGGAGTCAGCAGGGGGAGTGCTCTGTTGGGAACTGGGATAATCATGGGGCCACTGCAAACACGTACTTGTACCTGGGGGCCCCTGCTTGTGACTCAGAGAAGGCTGGGCAACTTTTCCTGCCAGCTGCTGGAATGACGTGCTGCACCCTGACCGGAGGTGGGGGAGGCACCTCTGAAAAAGTCAAGCCAGGTATCTCCTCTGCCCACAGCAGGCAATACGAGGGTTTCTAAAGTCCTATGCATACGTGAATGCAGCCTCAGTCCTCGGGATGCACCATATCAAGGGTTCGGGGCTTCCTCCTGCCCATACATGGTTTCAGCCTGCTCACCCTCTGGATGCCACGTGCCCCAGGCACTGCCCCCAAGAGAGAGCAACAGCCTTGCGCCAGTGGGGAGACTGGGCAGGTTATGGGGTGTCAAAGACAGTAGAAGACCTACAACCCATTCCCACGAGGCAGGGAGGGGGTAAGAGACAGGTTTATGCACAAACCAAGACTTCAAGGGCCTGGCTGCTGTTCTGTTATCTCATAGGCTTTCACTTACAAAATATGAGGTCTAAGGTAACATTATTAAGCAATCACAGACCATTAACCCACAGCGAGGAGTGTAGGTCCTGAGCATAGGGCTTCGTGTGTTTGCACTAGTGTGTCGTGAAAATGATCCCCCTTAGGAGCTGAAAGAGATCACTGGGCCAGGGGCAGGTACGTTGACTTACTCATTGTAAAACCAAACCCACTAGCACAGCTTAAACGGGAGACATTTCTCCATGAATCTTTCATGTTTTTGCTTATCTTCCACACAGGGTCATCGATTGTCTTTATTTAAAGATCATTTTTTTTAAGATTGTTTGGATTGTGAACAGCGTTGAAAGACAGAGATAACATTTTTTTTAATTCTTATTTTTTTTTTATTGAACTGTAGTTGATTTACAGTGTTAGTTTAAGGTGTACAGCAAAGCAATTCAATTATACATATATATTACCTTCTCTGATCAAGACTTTCCAGAAATAATTGACTTTGCAAAACACTCTAAAATCCAGGTCATTGTGCCCCATTAGCAGATATAGTAAGTGGAAGTATACTGTTTGGGGAAAAGAAAAAAAAAAAAAAAAGCAAGCATATGGCTTCTAAAACCGTGACTCACAAAGTGTGTCTCATTGGATCATAATCAGTAGTACATACATATACATAAAGTCGCTTATGGTAATATAAGTTCAAAGTAATATTGCTTTACTAAAAGGGTACTAAGATCCTTTAATGACGAATTATGGAAATTTTTTCTTTATACACTTCATCAATAACAACTTTGAGCACATATTCCTAATAGAAGTGTATGTATTCCCATGTAAATTGAATAATTTACTGTTGTGTTAATGTTATATACATTTTAAAGTACACAACAAAATAAAAAGAAGTTAAAATGTTATAAAAATAAATATTTAAAAATGTTCTCAACTTTCCTTCCTACCTCCCACTGAGTTATCTCGTGCACCCTCTGACATAGATGTATCCCATTGGAAGAACACTTTTTAAAATGCATTTGATATACGTTACAAATCTGCAGAGGGAGATATATTATGTACAGAGTCTCTCCAACATATGTAACAATGGAAGCTTCCCTCTCCTCCCCAGGAATCTTTTATGAGTATTTCTTAGAATGTACCTTAAAAATATTGATTTATTCTCCAGAGGTTGCTGATGGATGACCCAGAGCAGTCTGATTTATTTTAACTGAGTTTGCATGATTTTATTCAGCAATGTAGTTAGTCTCCAGTTAACCAGCTAACAGTACCTCTGTTTGCCGCAGCAGTCTCCTCTACTCACTCATTATCTAACAAACATGTAAAGTTCTTTTGGTCTCTTACCAACACTTGGATCGGTTTTAAATACCACATAAAGTTTAGTGGGAAACTTCATGGCTTTTGAGGAGCATAATTTCTTCAGAATGAACAGATATTTTTGGCCGGGGATAAGTAGGTGATAGCTTGCTTGAATTGGCCCTACCCCAAATCACTGTGCAAAGTAAGAGAATCGTTAATGCCCTTCCCCGCTATTGATTTAGGTTGCCCTGTGCCAAAAACATGATCCCTAGGTTATCTATGATTTTCACATTCAAGAGGGTTATAGCTTTAGCCTATGGCCAAGCTTGAGGAAGACAGGTTGTTGGCTGATACCGTAATTAAAGACTAAGAGACATTAACGTGTCGTTTCCCTTTCTTCACCAACCCCTTGACCTAGAGACAAATTTTTCAACATGAGTTAAAAATTTTTAATTTACTTTGTAGTTATCTTATTGGATTTTAAATCAGCTTAGAAAAGAAAAAAATTTAACTATTTCTGAAATTCTTGCAATAAGGGTAAATTAAACATTGCAGAGTACAATAACTGAATCATATTAACCCAGTGTCATTTGCATTGCTTCTGTGATCCCATGAAAGAAAGAGGAAAAGAGAGAAAGAAATTACATAAACATTAGTTAGTGCCTTCTTTCACTTGAAAGGTTTCCAAATGTTAGCCAGGAAAGGGAAACATTTTGCAAGGTTTTGTGCCAACTGGAATTGTATTGACATTCATTCTATCCCCACAGGGAAAGAGTGGATGAGACAGTAATTGATTTCTTCCAAAAGGAACCATCACCCATGACTAACTGTTCTTATACATCATTAGTCAGACAAAAGAAAGTTTCCTAATGGGATTTTAGATTCTCTTGAATCTAAAAAATATATATATGTATATATATTTCCAGATGTTTTAATAATTAAATTTCAAAATTCTATGATGCATCATGTTTTTGTTAATCTCAACTAACTGATAGAGTCATTTAACATGAAATTTAATTAAAAAGTAGAACTAATATTGGACAGAATCAAAATAGAAGGTCTAGTGAATAAGGTATCTAGAATGAAGTATTTTGTCATCGGTCATAATAGTGTAATTTAATTACCCTACATAGAAGAATATATTGGAGACAGATTAAAAAAAAATTAAGATATTTAAATGGTTGAGCAATAAACAAAGGGTAAGGTAGACATAAAAGTTGTCCATCATAAATGTTTTTAGTTCATATCCAGATTTCTCTCTTGAACCTTTAAGAATAAAGAGGGCCTATTTTGGCACTCTGTAATTTATCCTAGCTCTTGAACTGGAAAACTACAACTGAAAGGAATCAGAGCCAGACAGTATGATTACAAACATGCAGTCTCATATTCAAAAAAAAAAAAAAAAAAAAAAAAAGAAAACAATGGACTTGCATTAGGTTTTAAATGGCTCCTGTTTCACCCAGTAGACTCTCAAAGAGCAGAGTGTAAAATCTTACCATCTTAGCAGCATGTGCTCTCTCTCTCTGCTGCTCCTTCTCTCCTTCTCTCTCTTTCCAAACATATATATATATTTTTTTCTTTTATATTATGTTCCAGTGGGAACAGGATATAATCCTCTCTTTGAAGTTGCCATTACACTGTATTTTTGTGGGCTTCTACTTCAGGCAGGCATGAACAGTCTATGATGAAGAATCATATACAGGAGAGCCCCTTGTCTATAACTAAGTACAAAATGGGGGTAGAAGCAAGGTATCAATCAGACAGTAGGACTTTTATTTCAAGATCTCTTTCTTGAAATGTAGAACACCAGCTGGCTCTTTCTTTGCTGCATGCTGCTAAGGTGGTGACTAAATTAATAATTTGATTGCCAGGTTTGAAGTCTATTATTAGCAGGGGAGAGGCAAATAAACAGGAAGAGATTGCAGAACAATGCTGACTGTAGTCAATACCAAGAACTAAAACCACCCCCTCTGAACAACTAAAATTCAGTGCTGAACATTTGGACACAGGAAAAACTAATTAAAAAAAAAATCAGCTCCACCCTCCCAAAGTGAGGGAACTGCAAAGCTACGTAAATACTTTCAGAGTTATGAAAGTACTTGAAAGTCATGACAGCAGAAGTCAGGGCAATGGGCTCAGGATGAAGCTGACATGAAGAGTCTCCAGCTAGAATAATCCAATTCCAAAAAAGCAATGTTAATAGCACTGACTGGGCATCGATTCAAATACCAAATACCCTGACTTTGAGTTCCCTCAAAGAGATATCAAAACTTACTGTACCAATGTTGACTCTCTTCTTTCTACCCGGCAGCCACAGGCGTAAGTTCCATCCATAGTATCAGAATGTACGTTTACAATTATAATTCATGAATTTGGCAACATTGGTCCTATGTTTCCTTACTTAAAAGAGCATTTGAGAAACCCAAACTCTGATTACTATCAAACCTGAATGTCCATGTTAACCTAGGCAGTTCTAACTTTATTTCATCTCAGCACAACTCCTTTTCTGCTGATGAATTAAATAGCAAAATGTTGCTTCAGGTTGTGTTCTAAGGTTGTGCCCTAGAGAGAAATTCAAGAATCAGCTTAGTTGACAGAGCTGCATTTCCTAGTCTACATTTGATTGAATGTGTTCTGTCCACGAAGTGCTTTGGAGCAAAGATGGTAGGTGATATATAATAACTAAATAGGCAGAATTATATTGGGGCACTTAGGGTGGGAAACAGAAGAAATATGACCATTTATCAATATTGCCATCAGGCTGTTCTAAGGGAACCTTATACAAAACATGTTGTCAATAAGAGCAGATTCAGTTACTCACTGGTATTAACATAAGCAAAAATCAATCACTTGGGGAAATAATCATTTTGAAATATTTATTTGGTCATCAAGTTTTGTATCCAAAGTACTCATATCCATTAATTTCCTTTCTCCTCATCAATTTTTATCCTATTTTAGTCTTCTATGTTAATACCTTAAAAGTACCTAATTATTTCCTTTCAACAAGTTTAAATTGCCCCCAACAATACAGATAGCCATCTAAAAAGACTAGGAGAAGAACTACCCTGTTGATACTAGTTGGCCCAGAATTATTGGAAATAATAAGTTTTTATTTCAAGTTATTAAGTTTTAAAGGTGATTTTTCTGTTGCAACATATATCTAAAAACTTATCATAGAAAAAAATTAAAATTTTTGAAATTTGTTCAAATTTTAAGTTTTCCACGTTAATAAAATGTGATCGCAAATATGACTATTCCAGCTCAGTCTCCCATGAAACACTGATAGAAAAATCTCTCACACGCACACATATGCCCACACATACACTCATTCTCATACACACACTATATTATTAAATAGAACTGACTCAAACATTAAAAGAATAATAAATATAAACAAGTGATTCAGCAAGGATCGTGCACTGCTAGGAATATGATGGAGATCTGCGTAATGAGGCATTCTCACATATATTCAGAGGGGACATAAATGGGAATGACTTTTGGGAAGGGAATATAACAATATCAAAATTTAACACACGTATGCTTTTTTAATCTAGTAATTCCATTACTAAGTATTTATCTGATGGAAAGATTGAAATTAAAATATGGCCTAATATATATGATAGATTATTGATTGTGGCATTGTGTGTAATAGTTAGAAACTGAAAAATAAAATCTAAATACCTGTAAATAATAAAATGATTATATGATTTATTTTTAAAAATTCTTTCTAGGCAGAAGTTTAAAACATAAGTTAAATAAGTGCTTAATGTCTTTAAGAGGGAATAACTGAGGGGAAAAGGTATGTTATAAAATAGTTTACAATAGAGTAAGTTGTTGATACTATCTGTATAAAAAATGTATATGCCTTTTCTTGAACTTGCACACAAAATTTAAAGAAGGGCACACAAGACAACGTGAAAGCCATTACAGTAATTAACATGATGAGTGAAATGGGGAAAGAGGAGAGAGAAGAGAGAAGTTTACTATTTATATTAAACACTTCTATTTGTTTTTAATTGTTATATGCATGAATTATTTTATTTTACAGATAGAAGGCTAGACAGATAGAGATAGGCATTCTATGTTTATGCATCGATCTCAGCATCTTCTGGTGTATTTACTTCTTTTCCTCAAGTACTTCTTGTCACCATTTCAGCTGGGTAGGCAACGGTTTCCCATAATATCTCTTTTTAAATAAAATTTAACACATTTTATTACATTTCTTAACTATCTATTAAAAGAGAGAATACAAACGTGTACTTTTGAAACAGTTATTTTACTTCTAGAAATATAGTTTAAGGCGGTGTTTTGCAAACTATAATTTTATTAATTAGTGGGTGGGAAATCAATTTACTGAAAAGAAATCAACATTTTATATAAATACGTTAGAATAGAATAGAAACAAAGAAAAAACACCAAGTTCATGAGATGTAGAAATGATGAGCACTGTGTTGATGTATACGTGCCTGTTTGTGCACATGCATGAATTATGATGAATATTCATATCTAAGGTTTTCCCTTTAAATAATGAACCATCAGCCAGCCACGAGCAGGCAGCCACTTTGCCATAGATTGTGATTACTGGCTGAAGAGACTGTACCCCCTGTGTCCTGTTTGCTTTCTGTACATCAGCGCTATATTACTTGGTGCTAAGTTAGAGCCTAATACGCTAACAACAAGGAAAAGCTTAATAACTTATCAAATCATAATTTTTGAAGCCCTTTATAGAATTGAAACCACAAGGAAACTTGATGGACTATATTTCAGAAGGAAACAAGCCCTTCTGAGTAGAGCACACGGTTTCATTTTGTGTAGAGCAAGACATGAAGAAAGGAAGAAGGAGGTCTCCAAAAAAGCAAGAAGGAAACAACTGGAATTCAACAAATTAATAAGTACTCCATGTGAGCTGGTGTAAAGGTAGAATATTTGGGAGCCCCAGATACAAGAGGATTTTTCATCCACCCCCCCAGGTCTTTTTCACAGGCCCTCATGGGGTCCTTACACAAAACTGGGGGTGAAGCAGAAGACCTATGAATGCCACCTGGGTGGCGTTGCCATCGAGGGCTGGCATAGGTGTAGGAGTGGAGCAGCAGCATCTGGAGGCACCAGTCATGCTTCCGGACTCACACGAGCACATGTCAGTGATCAGCAGCTCCTGCAGGACAGGTACAAAATCTGCCCACATTGTGGAACCTTCTCTCATAGAAGACAAGTCTGCTGTTAGGGAAGGTGCAGAAGACCTCCCATTCACCAGGACTTGCCGTGATACCTGGCCAACTCAACTATTGCTGGGCTAGGCCTGTACTAACAGGCAAAGGCCATCAGCCAGGGGAGAGGCCACACACTTAGACATGCTCAAGGGCCTGTACTGATACAGGCAGAATGCACTGCAGTGGGGGATGAGAGAAGGGTTCAGGGAACATTGTTAAGGAGGGAGAACTGGTTGTTTGCCTCTACCTCTACTGGGGCTGGGGGGCAGGAATGCTGAGAAAGTCTCATCATTACACTTTACTTATAATGTTCATTGTGCTAATATTTGAAAGTAGACTCTTATGAATTCAAGATCTGTATTGTAAAGACTAGAGCACACTTTTTCAACCTGGCACTGCTGACATTTGTTTTGTTCAACAGTGATGTTCAAGTTGTTAGAACAGTGCCTGGGACAGTGCCTAGAACCTAGATCTCAGGGGAAAATATGTGTTGAATGAATAACTGAAATTATGCAGTAATAGGTATTTAATTTCCCCTTGAATCTGCCACTTCCTTATAAGGAAAAGACTTCACCTCTCATTTTGATTTCTGTTATAATTTTCCTCCCCATTACAGATTGAGATTAAGTTATTAACATACATTTTTGAGTAGAAATTATTACCTAAAACACAATTATCATTGCCAAGAAAGAATATGCTTTTTAAAAAATTCACAAGTCCAGATTACAGCCTTCTAAGAAACTAAAACTTACTGATGGGATATAAAAAACCGAACATATCTCGAGAATAGCTACAATTCAATTTGTCAGTCAATAGAGAACAGTCTACTATAAAAAATGAAAGACGTGATGTGAGTGGTATAGGGAGTGAATCCAGGGAGAATTCCTAGACATTTATTTCTTGAACAAAATGTTGAATAAGGTGTTGGAGCATAGATTGTCAGCTCAGAAAACAAAGGGCATTCTCTAAAGATTAAAAAGCTGACATTAACCATAAGAAAAGTTAGGCAAATTTTGTTAGAATGGAGCAAAACATTAAAAGTGAAAAACAAAAAAGGAAATATGGAAGCATAAAAAAAATGATAGAAGATGTTCCAAGCTAAGATGAGAATATAAGGGAGTTTGCCAACAAATTCAAATACATGGAATAAAAATTTAGAATTGAATTAATAGTATCTCCTAAATTGTTTAGTAAATGACATTATGATTCTTCTTAAATAAATAGCTTTGGGGCACAGTAAGTCAATTCATTGTTATATCCTTCTATGCCAAGCAAAAAGCAATGATGAATAAATATCAAAAGAAAATCCTAAAAGAAAAACACAGCTTAAAACTATCACAACTATCTCTGTCAAGAATAAATATAACAAAATTACACTGAGTCAAAGTGAACCATGCACAGGCACGCTGGGCTCCAGTTCAGAAATAGGCAGTGGCAGACAGGAAACCAGCTCCTACAGGGTAACAGGGGCTGAAGTCCTGCCTACAGGACAGGAAGTCAGATGTCAGAGTTAAACTGTTCAGGAGCTGAAGGAAATCTGCTTGGGTTCACACCCCAGCTCCACCACTAACTAATTGTGACCTTGGGGAAAAGGGGACATTAATAACTACCTCATAGGAATATATGAGGATAAATTGAGCCGACACAGGCAGGGCACTCAGAGAGTACCTGGATATCTAGTAAGCGTACTAGAACCCACCCCTTCTCACCCATTTAGTGATACAGCTCCAGCATGGCTCCACCCACTTTACATCAAGTTTGTGCTTTCTGCTGGGTAATTCCTAACACCATACAAATTGTTGACTTCACTATTCCTGCTAGCTACTCTCCCATTTCTTGCTCCTCTTTGCAGCAAAACTCTTATAAGCGTTGCCATATTAATGGCTCCAATTCATCTTCTATTATTAGCTTTTAAATCCACTTCGGGGAATTGTTCACCTCCATTACCTCAATGAAACTGCATTGTTAAGGTTACTAATGACTTCTGCATAGCTATATTCTAAGGTCAGTTCTCAGTCCCAGTCTTATCTGCCCAATCTGCGACATTTCGTACAGCAGATATTCCTAGTCCTTGGTAAATTATCTTTGCCCCCTGGTTTCCAAGACTCTAACCTCTTTCACTTTTCCCTTCTTACTTTATTGGGTTTTTTTTTTTTTTTAATCCTTTTTAGGTTCTTCCTTGTCTCCCCAATTACTTAATGTTGTAGTAATGTAGGGCTCACTTCTAGGTCCTCTTTTCTTCTCTCTCATGCTCACTCCTTTGGTAATCTCATCAAGCCTGTGGATTTAAATGCTGTCTATATGCTGAAAACTCCCTGATTTATGCATTATAGATAGATCTCACTCCCAATTCTAATTCCAAAATCCATTTGCCTACTAGGCATCTCCACTTTAAAATCTAAAAGACCCCAAACTCAGCAGGTAGAAAATTGAACTCATGGTCTCCCCAGCTTCACGCCAGAGGCTTACTCTATGAGCAGCCTTTACCATCACAGTTGATGTCAATCCCAACTTTTCAGTTACTCATACAAAAAAAAAAAAAAGAGAGAGAGAGAGAGAGAAAGAACTTTGGTTCATTCTTCTCTGACATAACACATAAAATCAATCAGCAAATTCTGTCGGCTATTCCTTCAAACTACATCTGGAATCTTACTACTTCCAGCCACATTCACTGCTACCAACCTAGCAGGAATCCCTTTGTTGGGCTACTCTGTAGCTTCCCAACTACTCCTGCCTTCACCTCTTACAGTCTACTCTCAACACAGCAGCAAGAGAGACTCTTTTAAAGCTTATGGCAAATCATCTTATTTCTCACCACAATTTTTCCCCATGGTTTCCCATCTCACTTAGAGCAAAGGTAAGTTCTTACAATGGCCCACCCACTCATGATCTACCCCACTTCTTACCTTAATGGTCTGAAATCCTACCACTCTTCTCCTACCAGGCAAAAGGGCCATCTTACCCATCCTCCCATGTTCCAGGCACACCCCTTGAGCATCTGTGCTCAAGTGGCTCATGAATATGCATCCCCTGGCCCTCTACTGCAGCAGCCGCCTCGTCTGCTTCAAGTATTTGCTCAAATCTCAGATTCTTAATAAGGCCTACCCTGCCACTTTATTTAATACTGCCACTTGCTCCCAGCCCCCACTCCCAGTTTTTCTTTCTGTACCACATTTGTCTTTTTAAAATTTATGTATAATTCCCTAGCATACCCCATAATGTAGTAATTTGTTAGGTTTACCACTTATTATTTGGCTCCTTTACTAGAAGATAAGCTTCCCAAGAACAGAAATTCTCTATATGTTGTTCCCAGTACAGCCAAGCACAGAAAACATTCTCAGGCTCAGTCGTTAACGCTTACAATTTTTGGAAGCATTTCTATTAATTGAAATTCATAAACTGGTCAAGGATGCCCACTATGAAAGCTCAAATCAAACTGAAAGAACTAAGTGAAAGAAACAGTAAAAATAAGAAAAAATAGTAAGTGGCATGATATTTGAAAAGAAGTACACAAGCTTGTTATAATCTGCAGTCATCTACATAGAAAACCAAACTTCAGATTTTCTAACAACAGAATTCATCAGTACTGCTAGATATAAGATTAACTTTAAAAACAGCATTCTCTTGCACCAGTAATGCCATTTAAAAAAATGTAATAGAAAAGATCTTGCCATGTCATCTGTGGGTATTATGGCTCAGGGAACCAATATAAGATGCAACTGTTGGGGAAGAAGGCACAGCTCAGTGGAAGAGTGTGTGCTTAGTATGCATGAGATCCTGGGTTCAATCCCCAGTACCTCCATTAAAAATAAATAAACTTAATTACCCACCCCCCAAAAAAAACCCCAAAAACACTCTTTTTTAATTTTTTTAAAGATGCAACTCTGTCTTCTGTTTAAGCATTAAGTAGTAAACTATCTGCTCTCTGATCAGAGACTTTGTGTATTCTATCAGAATATGAACATAGATATAAACTTAATAGGCAGTATACTTTCATTTATGCATGTGATTTCTATACAGTCAAATCTGTTTTATCTGTTAATTAAAGATAGCCTATAAAATACTACTAAAGTAGTTTTAGCAAAATTTTAATGAATGTTAGTATCTTGTATTAAATTGCTTATAATATGGCATATTTTATATTTTTATTTGTTTATGACAGTGAATTTTTTAGGTCATTGTACTAATCACGACAGAAAATACAAATGAGACTAAGAAATAGTCTCTTTTCTTAATGTTCTTAATGTCTTAGGGAGGATTAAGAGCACACATACACAAAACAACTATGTAATACAGTTCAGGGTAAGGTCAAGTCCACAAGAAAAAAAAAAATCAAATTCCATGAGCTATCCTGAAAAATGGAGATAAGACGCAACTGTGCACTTAAAGAAATCTTTTATGGAGACAATGTCATTTTGATATCATTGAAAATCTAGTAGGAATTCTACAGAACTGTTGGGAGAAGATGTTCCAGAGATGAAAACCAAGAGCAAATATATGGGTATGAGAAATCATTGGGCATATCAGGTGAGTAGAAATTCCTAGGTGGCTGCCATTTATGGTTTCTGGGGAAAAGGTGGGGTTTAAGCTAGAAGAGAAAGCATCAGCCATATTTACAGATTAACATATTCACAGTTGCCTAATTAAAAATTAATTCAAATATTTACTGAATTTGCTTGAAGAATATCAAAATGAATCTGACTGAAAAAAAACGGAACTAAAATTCCTTTCCCTTCTCCCTCTTTCTTTCATTTTCCATTTATACATACACTACAGTATCCCTCAAATATCTTTCTTCTTTTTTTTCAACTTTCCAAATCACTCTTTCTAAAGCAAACATACACATCAGCTCTTTATCCTGCCTTCTCTTATTCAGTGTACATATAGAGGGATTAACATTTCTTGCGTCTTTATATTTTTTGTTACTTATAATCATCATTGTATAAACTGAAGAAAAAATAGCTTCCAAATGACATTCAGCAAGCAAAACTCACTTTTCTTAGAGTGTGGTAGAAGAGAGGGATGAAAACTTTATAATTAAACTGTATAGCACAGGGTTAGTATATTCAATACCTTATAATACAGATCTTATAGCTTATAATTTTAAATAATAGGGAAAGAATATCTGAATCATTATGCTGTACACCAGAAGTTGACACAGCATTGTAAACCAACTACACCTCAATAAAAAAACTTTATAATTTATTATGTATCCTTATACCCTGTCATATAGAAATTTATCATAAATTGAGCAGAAAATGAGCCATTGAAGATTTATGAGGACAGTGGTAAAATTAGAATTACAAATTAGAAAAACTAATCCTTTAGTACACAGGATGCATTAAAGCAAAGGGTGATGAGACATAAGTGAACTAGGTGAGAAGGTCTTAGAAAATCATAGTAAATTTCTGGATTAGTATGGAGATGGTGAAGTAACAGTGAGGGCAGAAATGCAATAGATATTGGGGAAGTAGATATGGCTATCGATTGGATGCTAGGGGTCCAGGGTGTCCAAAAATGTAGATATAAAAAGTCTGGGTAAATATGGAAAAGGATAGTCGTTAGCAATTCACTCAACCTTGATGTCCACTAATAGTTCTAATTAGTGTGGTTTTACTAGGAATGTGTGCATTTATACATGGCATTATTTTGTCAGTGCTCCAATGTACCGACTACCTGACCTTCTCAAAGAGCTTTCTTCTCTCAACAGAGCTATTCTTGAGGTGTTCTTCCAAGCTTCTCATTCCCAGTCTCCTGTGCTAGATTTTCTTTCCCAGGGGACCCAAATATTAGTGTCATTTAGGTTCACTCCTAGACATTTTTATCTTATCACTCTATACATTTTCCCATAACAAATCGATTTATTAAGCAAATAACCCATAAAACTGTACCTGAAGCTAATTCCTCCCCACTCAACTCCAGAGCAATATCTATACAAACTCAAAATCATTATCTCCACACGCATAACTAAAGGCCCTAAATGTATTACCCTCTCAAAAAGTAAAAATAATTTTTAAAAAATTCCAACAACTACAAAATCTCATCTCAGTGTTTTCTATATTAGTAATTAACACCACTATCTGCCAACTTATACAAACAATAAATCTAGGAGTCCTCATAGAATCTCGCTTCACCCACACGTGCCATCTAATCAATCACCAAGGACTTTCAAGTCCACCTGCTAATTCTTTCTCTCCTTTCCCTTTCCCCCGTGTTAGTCTGAGCCACTGTCATTTCTCCTGATGAGTCTCTTACTCCTTTCTAATATTTTTTTCACATTGTATCCAGAAAGATACTTTGAAATGTAAACTGGATCATGTAACTCATCTTTAAAAAATTTTTCAATGTCTTCCTGAATAAATGATAAATGAATAAATAAGATGAAGACCAAAATCATCCTACCCTCATATAGAAGCCTCTGCATTTATAAATTCTTTCTCCAACATCCTCTCCCTCTACATACATTATATATAAATATTTTATTAAAATTCAATATATATATTTATAGCAACAAATATTATAGTAGCAAATATTATATGCCACTATTTCTAAAAATACAACAAGTTTGTTTTTACTTTAGGTTCTTGAAATTACTCCTATCCCCACCCCTCTCATATTAGGGCTTTTATCCATGATGTCTTCTCTGCCTGCAAATACTCTACATTTTCACCAGAGGATCCTTAAATGAGCTCTCATACTAGGTTTACCCTATTGTGTTAAGTTTCCATTTTATCGTGTACTTCAACTTTTCAAGCACATTACACTTCTAATTTCTAGTTCAATGTTTGTCTTTTCCATTAAACTGTAAGATCAATCGCCATTTGTTTACCATTATATCCCCAAGGCTCAACACAGCGCGTGGAGAATAGTCAACTCAATGTTACTTACTTATTTAGTTACTTAATTACTTACTGACTAGTTAATTAATTAATTAATACTGTGTTTGGTTTTTAAACATTCATTTAATTTAGATACATTTCTACACATCTGCTAATGTTAATGGATAATAAAAATATGAGTTTAATGTTTTTTTATTTTATGTTTGTTTTCATATAGTCTGATTAATTGATGTAAGAGGGAAAAAGACTATTGGTAACTTTATAGTCAAGAATTTCCCTGCTGTTGAAACAAGTTTGTGGCATAGAAAGAATACCGTTTCATTATTTCTTAATGCCACGGTAAAGCCATATTTACATCATTTTGAATCAAGGAAAACTGAGTTACAAAGAGGTTGCTTGACAAACAAGAGCTGTAGGTTAGACACTGGCAGATAGCAGGCTGTAAGTCAGGAGAGATAAAAAAGCGTCTGAATAATACATATCAAAACACTGCAGCCTGAATTATCACTAAACAAGGAAGGCTGAGATGAACCTCTTTCAAGCACCATAATAATCCTTGTACACTTGATCCATTCAGAGGGTTAGAGCAATTCAGTGATTCACCCCACCCTCCACCAATCTTTCATTTCCAATGCTATTTACTCTGATGTAGAATATTAATTAAATCAATTCTACACAGACCTGGTCTCTTGAAGCACTAAAGCAAACACCTGCAGTGGTCCCATTGAGACCAATATTAGTATCAGGTTCATCTACAAAAGCCCCTGAGTACCTGAAGAATACGTACTTCAGGTTCTGAAAAATACTGGGTTCCAACATTTCAATTTATTCAAGTATTTTGTTTCATTTCCATAATCTGTTTTTATGTGCTGCCTTCTCATTTTTAAAAATGGAAGTGAGCTGAAATTAATTGCTCGGTTGCATGAACCTTAATAATTACAAAAAATCTCATACGGTTTATTGAGCACACTCCATTTTAAGAGATGCTTGTGAGTAAGAAAAACTGATTGCAATACGGTTTCATGTAAAATGCCCCTTAGGTGGCAAAAGAGTTTCCTGAACCTTTGGCCAATTGTAATAAAGCTTTACATTTTGCTGTAACCATATTCTAGACGTCACTGACTTCTGATTTTCTGTCAGTGCTCAGTCATAGAGGCCACATCACACAGTCTTCAGGAAGCCCATTCTTTTACTAAGTTCTGCCCTCTATTTCTGAGAACCTTTAAATTTCTGAGCCAAGAAAGCATGCACATATGGGCCTCAAATTCCTCCTGCTCATCACTTTCATTTTGGACCACAGATGCTCCCCAAATCTGCTACTAGTAAGTGCCTTCCTGAAGCTCCTTCACTCACACAATGTAAGCATTGTTAATGAGCTGGGTTTTCTCATTCCTCAAAGCATACCCTGGATCAAGCCATAATATTTTCAAAATAATTTCACTAAAGGATGAAGAAAAGTGAGCTGAGAGGATAGTTTATGTCCCAGTCTAGCTCTCAGTAAACTGACACAGGAAAAACCAGTTCAGACTTTACCGAAGTTATCTCCCTACTTTAGTGTCACAGTGCAACTCTGCTTCCATCCTGGAGACAAAAAGGAATTTTGCTCCAATCCAAGACTTCAGTATTTCTTACCCCAGAATTTAGCAGTTCTCAAGAGAGGGAGTTTCTAATTCTTTTACAGGGAAATTCCCATTCCCACCTACAAGATAGGATCTGGGAATCAAGACAATCATATGTATCTGGCTTTTAAAATATTAAATAGCACTGCATATGGGAGCACATAATAAGGCAGCACAAGTTGGACTGCGACAGCCTCAGTCCCGCTAACAGCTTTTCTTCTATTATGGGATGAAGCCACTATCAGATACATACTTCCTTCCTGGAGTGATCTGTTCTTCCAATAAATGCAAGTAAATGTTTGGATATAAAAGAACACTATCTCCCAAGGACAAATAATAGTTTTCAGCCATGGGATAGCATACATCCAGATTCAAGAAAAAAATTCATTTCTCTATCTCAGCAGGGACACAGTTTTGCATAAGATAAACCTAACTTCTATCATTAAACAGAACACATTTGGTTGGAAGCAGCTGCATTTTGATTACTTCTCTTCTTCAAGGTTACACTATAAGGAGAGGGTAGATATTTGCTTTATATATGCATGAGTAAAAGAGCAAATGAGAGAAGCAAGTTCCCTAGTCAATGAAAAAAAAATACAGGGTCCAATTTCTATCCCCAATCACTGGAACTGTCAGCAAACCTAAAAGTGGCAGTTTTAAACTTCCAGCATTTTAAAATTCAATCTTCATTACACAACCACACAGAAAAAAAGTCCAAAACACCCAAGAGTTAGTGCCTGTCTTTGCTTTTCCCCTGAGGAGAGCTGACATCCTATATAATTCCTCTACCTTCTATTACTTTTCTTCCTGGTCACCGCTAATTAACCTCTCTCCTTTTAAATCTTGTAAATCGTTAAGCAATTAATCATTCACCGCCTTGGAAAATCATCTCTATTGTTTCCCAGTATTGCTTTTAATCACACGTTCCTGTCAACTCCCCAACTCAGTTGTATACTTGGTGGGTACAGTTGTGGAGGGGGAACAGATTTTCATCTTTCAAACTACCTTGAAATGTTTCTCTGCACTTAATAGGCAAGCAATAAATATATGCTGATTCTATTCTATGAATATATTCAGAGATCTCTACTGCCTTTTATTGAGCCCACAATGCCATCTACAAGTTATCTTCATTTTGGTACCACTGAATACTAAATATGCTATCTCAGTTAATGCTGTTACCCTAGCCCTTACGTTGTAAATGATCCCCAAGTTTTAATAACTCCCTCTTTCTTCTTGTCTCAGTGAATTATCCAAAAAGTTGTCTACATTTTTACCTGAGAAAAGCCTATGTAACTTTAGCTCTCTCTTCAGTGCCTCTGCATTTCCTTTAGCTTAGGACTTACCTGGAGTATTCCAAGGACTGTTAGTAATTAATTCCCCAGTTCTCCAGTCAATGAACATGACTTATTCATCATTTCGACCAATCCCACCAACATACGGCTGACTATTAAATTGATTTCATCATCCTTTGTCTTGAAATTTTCCAATGTTTTCCTATTATAACCTTAGTTTGCCATCAAAGCTTTTCACAATCTGGTACCACTCTTCATCTTCAGTCTTATACCTACCAAATTATACTGTACACACTACATCCTGCCGCCCTGAAATCCCCACTTCTTCTTGGCTCCAGCACTCACTTTGTACATGTATATGTTTTGGCATAAACAGAAGCATGTTCACACATTTCCATTTCTGGAAACACAGTGGTCTTATGGCAGGAAAAAAGCACACACTTCCAAGTTACAAAGATGTAAGCTGAAATTTTACTCTGTCGCTGGATTCAGATTTAAGATCCAACATCAACCAGCTATAAGAAAATAATTTAACCTGCCTATAAATGCAATTATCTATAATGTAGAGCTATTATCACTTATCTAATTGTGTGGTCATAATTACTAATACGATTTTATATCTGTATATAGTAGACTTCCTTAAATAAAAGTTTTTATTATATCACATTAGTAAATACTTGAAGAAATAAATTCTTTACCTTTATTATTTCCACAATTTCCCTATGCGGTTTAGCTTCTGGCAAATGAATCTGCACCCAATAATAAGTTAAGAAATAAGAGAAATAAAACTAGCTCTTGGCTTAGATGTAAAAAGGTGCAAAGAATGTCACTTCCACCTCCACAACAAATATAAAAACTGAAAAAACACAGAATCACAATTTCTTGAACCAATCAGGGCACAAAAGTCATAAGGCCCCTGTTAAACAGGTAAATTCCAAAGAGAGACAAGACTCTCTAAGGAGAAACAAGCTACAAAAACTGCCCTATCTGTGGCAGAGCACAGAATAAAGACACAAACAACCATTTAAACAGGTGAGAAAAAGTGGCCAAAATTTTATTTAACTGCTGCAGTCCAAGAGTAGGCAAGTTTGTCAGTTTGAAGTAGCTCAGTCCTGCATGAAAGAGAAGTCTCCACAGATCTGCATAACTTTCTCATAGGTCTCTACCAAGTGGGACAAGAAAGATTTGGGGCAGGACATGAGCCGAGAGTAAGTGATGCAAGCATGAAGAGATTAACTGGGGCTGGGAGGAAGCTGTAATTAAACACCGCATATTTCTCTAGACCTTTCTCTCCCAAGAAGCAGCAGATTTCAGTCTACTGATGGAAGAGCAGCAAAGTCTGTTACACACAGAACACAGGCAAAGACCTTGCAGCTGGGGGAAAGATAAAAAACAAACTCATTACTCTAGAAGATAGCAGGAAAACAAGATGGCGAGAAACCATCACAGACCCAGAATCCGATATTGATATCAAATAGTAATCTCTTGTTGCCAGCTGAAGAGAAGGAAACTTTCATCAAAATGAAACACAAATATAAGACAGTGTTTGAAAGTCATTGAAATGAGGACTTGGAATGCTGAGAAAATCATGTTCCCAAAGCCAAGATATACAGTGCCCCTGTAAGCATGAGGCTGAATCAGGAAAAAAAGACAGGAAAACCCTGACCCAAAGGTAATCCCAGTACCTAGCAACAAGCAACAGTAATTTAACTAACAGTCTCATCCAAATCAGATATGGGTGAGAAGAGAGGTACAACTCACCCCGAGGCAAAATTACACTGCAGTTGTAGACCTGTAAAACCAGACAAGCTCTTATGCTTCCGAAATACAGGCGTAAGACAGACATTTTAATTCCAAAAGAAAGGAATCAGAAGAAGGGGTGGCGGGTTCTATGCAAGTTCAAACCTAGCAAGTCAAATTTCATTAAATCTTAAGGCTTGAGAATAATCATCTTTGGTTTGATGCTGTACCTCCCAAGGCACTGGAGTAGCAGCATCACTCCCATCACTCCTTTGGTTCACTAGGGCATCCCCAACCCCTTGGTCCTCTGTGTAAACACACGCATCAGCCCTCCGTGATGGCTTCCTGTCCAGCTGAAACAGAGATGGGGGCTCTACCCTCTGAAACCGAAGAGGAATCAACCTTGCTTCCTGTATCTGTGGTGAGAGTGGCAACCTTGATGATCTGTGAATTAACTTTCAGGTCATTATTCACTTTTCTTGAAGGATAAAGTATATTTGCAGCTGAATACTTCCATTGACTTTGTCCTGAAGAATCCAAGAAGTCTGACAGTGGACAGACTCCCTTTACTTAATTTCCTTTCTCTATTCCCTGTAGTTAAAGCTGAAAGTGTCTCTGCTGGTATAATCCCGTCTCCATTCCTGGCTTTGGTTGACATGGCTGATTAAATCCATGAGTCACAGTAATGATTTCCTCCCAATCAAACTGCTGTTTAACCACACTCTTAGCTCTTCTCTTCAGAACACACTATCTCATTTTTTGTAACGTGGATAGGTTGAGAATACTCCAAATTTTCAAGTTCTGGTTTCTTTCTATTTAACAATGTTTTCAACTTATCTCTCTCTGCTCATATTTTACAAAAATGGTAAGGAGAAACAAACCCACTCCTTCAAAATGTTGCTTAGAAATTTCCTTAGGTAAATATTCAATTTCGCTGTATGTAATTTCTACTTTCCAAAAAACACTGAAACACAATTCAGCCAAGTTTCTTGCCACTTTACTAAAAAGATTGCCTTTCCTCCAGTTTCCCAGTTTTCAATAATGTTTCTCATTTCTCTCTGAGACCTTACCAAAAAAATTTTAACATTTCTACCAAAATTCTATTGCTGATAATATAGGTATTCTCTAAGACAACAGAGGTTTTCTCTGTAGTTCACCTGTTTCCTTTCTAAGCTGTCACCAGAATCACCTTTAACATCCACATTTCTACTGGCACTCCCTCCAAGGAAATCTTGGTTTTTTCTATCATGCACTTTAAAACTCTTCCAGCCTCTACCTGTCACCCAGTTCCAAAGAGACTTTCATATTTTTAGATATTTGTTAACACAACACACTTTCAGCAACTTTTTTCACAATCAACAAGATATGGAACACATCCAAATGTTCTTCAACTGGTGAATGAATGAAAAAATTGTATCCAAAGATGGAATCAAGATGGTGAAGTGGGAAGATCCTAAGCTCACCTCCTCCTATAGACAAACAAAAAATACAACTACATATAAAACAACTCTCTCTGAAAAAGACCCAAAGACTAGCAGAACAGCTCTTCCACAATTAAAAATATAAAGAAAAAAATTCATTGAGACAGGTAGGAGGGATAGAGATGCAATCTAGTCAGGACCCACACCCCCACCACAGTGACCCACAAGCAGGACAGGCTGTCAAAAACATGAGGTGTTTCCTAAGAAGTGAGAGGTCTGAAGCCCACGTTTGGCACCCTAGAGACCAGCCCCAGGAAGATGAGTCCCTATACCATTTGGCTTTGAAAATCAGCATGGATTACACCTGGAAGAACTGGAGGGTTGTAGGAAACTAAGACTCCACCTGTAAAGGGTTGATGCACAAACACAAAGGCTCCAAGTACCAGCATAGATGAAGCAGTTTGAAAAGTACCTGGTGTTCTAGCCAGCCTTCCAAGGCCACCCCAGCATACAATGAGATATCTCCTTGTATCTGTCAAAATGACTATCATGAAAAAGACAAAAGATGACAAGTGTTGGCGAGGATGTGGAGAAAAGTGAATCCTTGTGTACTGTTGGTGGGAATGCAAATTGGTACAGCCACTATAGAAAACAGACTAGAGATCCCTCAAAAATTAAAATTAAAACTATCATATGATCCCACAATTCCACTCCTAGGTATTTATCCAAAGAAAAAGAAAAGACTAAATATATGTTTGAAAAATATATTTGCACCCCAATGTTCATTGCAGCATTATTAACAATAGCCAAGAAACAGAAGCAACATTAAGTGTCCATCAATAGATGAAAGGATAGAGAAGATGGGCACTCTCTCTCTCTCACTCTCTCTCTCTATATATATATACACACACACACATATACACATACATATATTTGTGATGCATACAGACACACAGGAATATTACTTAGCCATAAAAAATTCAAATCTTGTCATTTGGGGCAACATGAGTGGACCTAGAAGTTATTATGCTAAGTGAAATAAGTCAGACAAAAGAATACAAACACAGTATGATTTTAACTATGCACAGAACCTAAAATAAAAATTAACAAACATAAAACAGAAGCAGACTCATAGAGAAAGTGAATTAGTGGTTGTCACAGGGGTTGAAGTTGGGGGAATTGGTGAAATAGGTGAAGGGGATCAAGAGGTATAAACTTTCAGTTATAAAATCAATAAGTCACAGGGATATAAAATACAGCATAGGAATATAGTCAATAATATTGTTGTAACTTTGTATGGTGACAGATGGTAACTAGACATAGTGATGATCATTTCATAATATATAAAAATATAGAATCATTATGTTATACCCTTGAAAATGATACACTGTTGTAAGTCAATTATACTTCAATAAAAATTATATCCATATGATTGACTATTACTCAGCAATAAATAAGAACAAACTACTAAAACATGCAACAATGGAGATGAATCCCAAGTTATGCTAAATGAAATAAGCCAATCTCAAATAGCTAGATACAGTATGATTCCTTTTCTATGACATTCGGGAGAAGGGAAAACTAAAAGGACAGAGAACAGATTCCTAATTGTCAGGTCCCTGAAGTCGGGAGATGAATTTGACCACAAAGAGACAGATAGGAATGCTCTGAGTGAGGAAACCATTCAGTGTCTTGATTGTCTAGATTGTGGTGATTATTTCACTATATACGTTTTTCAAAATTCTACTGTGTATGACAACACCAAAGGGGAAAGGCAAGAGGAGGATGAAGAGGAAAAGGAGAAAAGGGGGGAGGAGGAGAAAAACAGAAGGGGATGAGGGGCATAGAGATGTGTGAGCCTGGCTCCAAGATTATTTCCAAGTCATCTCTGCCCCTGGTATTCACACTCTGGGCAGACCACTCCTTCAAAGAATTGAGGCTTACTATAATCAATGAAATATGGTAAAAGATATTACTTAGTTGCAAGATTTTCAAGGCCAAGTCATAAAAGATCTTGCTTTCTAGGAAAACTCATTCATAGAGCCCTGAACTTCAATGTAAGAAGTCTGACCACCTTGAAAGTATCATTATGGACAAAAAACAACGGGAAATATCCCTTAGAAATTCTAACCAGGAAAGGAGGGAGAGCTGCCTGCCCAGCACTATTGTAGGTGTTTCAGTCATCCTAGAAATTGTAGATCAGAGACCATTTGGCTTGCTGTACCCTGAACAAATTGAAGATTTATGAGAAAAATAAATGATTGTTGTTTTAAGCCATGAAGTGTTGGCATGAGCTTTTATGTAGATCAATGGAAGAGAAAATAAAAAACAAAAATTATCAGCATTAAATGTGTGTTAGCTATTAGGACAAATGTTAATACCTCAGAAGCAAAGAAAATGATATCAAACAGAATTATCAAGAAAACGATTCCTCCCATTTGAGGAATTTTTCCCCACCTTTCTTGTTCTAAAATTCCTTGAAACATCTGTTAATGGGGATCACAAGATTTAAAAAAAAATTGCTTAAATTTAACAGTAATGGAATCAAGCTTTCTTACATTCAAAGGGAGATCAACCATGATATTCCAGAATTCTGATAAATACATTATGACTCACAATACAAACACTCTTAAACAACACGCCACATCTAGCCTTGAAGTCTACGAAATACAGTTAAGCATTTTTATTATAAACTGTGGCATAATCTGAAAATTGCCTATATTTTTGTAATAATTTTATTTTGCCCAACGAAGTTAAAACCATTTCTTTGCTGGACCCAACTGTCAGGATTTGGTTATGAAAACACGATAGTCATTGACCAAGAAAATAAATGGCTTTTAAGGAAACCAAAAACCTGTTAGAGAGTCTCTGTATATCTTTAGTCTTACATTCTTACATTGTGCATATAGAAAATTAATTCTATTTGCCAAATGATAGGAATTTTTCTGGGTGGTAAATAGCACCATGCAGAGGAACACAGACAAACGTTGAGTGACAATCGATGTTCTGAGACAAGAGACACAACTGACTTAACGCCTAACTATTGGGGCCATACCAGTGTGAACACATCTAAACAAGAGACATTCCATAGCAGAACGTCCAGATGGCCCCACGTAGAACACTAGTGAATGAGATATTAACATATTAAAAGTAACATCTTGACAATTTAGAAGACAAAATGGCTTTAGTTCAAATATTGATTCCTCCTCTACCTTAAATAAAACCACATTCTTCCCTATTTTTCCAACCCATTTTATCTTACCATCTTTCTTCTTTAGTCATCGTGTGTTAGAATGCACCATTTCTCAAATTTCTACATCTTCTGATAGCATAAAACCTTTCACAGTGAGCTAAAATGGAGATTCATAATAAATTTCCTGCCCTGACATTTAATTGACCTCCCATTAATTGCTGTCCCCTGAAGAAGCCGAGAGACTAACTCAGAATGTTAAAAAAAAAAAAAAATTACAGTAAGTTGTGGTAAATGCAGCAGAAGGCTGTACAAGGCACAGATGTAGCATCAATGCATAACTAATTCTTCCAGGCTACAGCAGGCTTGCTGGACACATCAGATGGACATTTATTGGACATTTATATGAGTTTGCCAAGAGGACAAGTGGTGAGTTGGATGTCCCAAACAGAGGGGAATAGCAGGCGCAAAGACAGGAGGCTAAAAGCTGCATGATGCTTGATATTTGGCACATCATAAAGTCTGATATTAGGGGAGTAGCAGAAGATAAGAAAGAGCCTTATATTTTATACTAAGGCAAGAGGAAGAGGGTGAAGTTCCTTAACTGGAAGAGAAAGATTAAATAAACATATTTTAAAGATCACATAAGCAATAAAGTAAAGGATACCTAGAATGGAGGAAATTTAAAAACAAGGAGACCATTTAGATT
This sequence comes from Camelus bactrianus, assembly GCF_048773025.1. Lineage (NCBI taxonomy): Eukaryota > Metazoa > Chordata > Mammalia > Artiodactyla > Camelidae > Camelus > Camelus bactrianus. The sequence goes on from NC_133539.1 coordinate 44,544,292, forward strand.
ACAACTTAATTGTCTCATTATAAGATGAAAAAAGCCTGAAAAGTGGCAATAAAAGTGGCAAAGGCATAGAGAGAAGAGGCTCGTTTTGAGACTATTTAGGAGGAGCACAATCTGATGAGTAACTAGATGTAGACAGTGAGCTTGGGCAGAGTTCCAGAATAACTCCTAGATTTTCCGTAAGGTACTGAATAACTTGTGAGTCATCATCCAATATAGGGATTTAGAAGGAACACATTTGGGTGGGAAGATAATGAGTTTAAGGTAAGAAATTCTGGGTTTAAAATGACTGTAGCAAATAAACGTGGAAATGAAAATATTCAAAGAGTAGTTGGGATTCCCTCTAGCATTTGGGACTCCTATCTAATCAATGACATTTTCTGGTTATATTATCTATGAAAGCATATTTTCTATGAGCAGCTGCATCAGAGTATCATGGGTTAAGAGCATAGACTCTGAAGCCAAAATACCAGAATTCCTCTACTTGCTCTGCTACTTTGGGGCTGCATGAACTTCAGCAATTACTTAAGCTTTCTATGCCTCAGTTTCTTAATCTGTAAAATGGAGCTAATAATGGTTCACTTTTATACAGATATTATGAGAATTTAATGAGTTACATTAGCACTCACTAAAACCAGAGCCTGACAAATAGTGAGGACAGTGTGCTTGCTAAAATAAGATAAATAAAGCCAAGAGAAACCATTCATTTCAGTACAATATTTTGACTTGGTATAGAGACATACCACAACTACATTTTATCTTGATTGTATACCATAAAGGCAGGAAGGGGTTTGTTTTTGTTTTTTAATATTTTCTTATAACTTGATAAAGCACTTGAATTATGTGCCTCTAAAGAAATAAGGTACAGGGCTTAACCTTTATTAATTTGTTTTTCTATTGATTGCAGTGTGGTTTACAGGAGACACAAATCTTGTTAAGGCTGTTCTGATTTGAAATTTAGCATTTAAATAGCTTACTGTTTTTTGTAGGAGGTTATTAAATCTGAAAAATAATTTTTCCATAATTTAAACTTGGTCTAATCTAACATGAGGCAGAGGGAAAAAATACCCTTGTTTTAGGCCAGTAATATTCTGATGGAAAGAATATAATTTTTAATTCAGTGGAAATGCACCAGAGTTTTTACAGACTTACTCTATTGTATAACCCAGGAGAATTGTTCATGAACTTTTTTTTCTCTGTCAGGATGTCTTTTCATCATCGTATTAGTTCAATGATTCCCTTCAGAATCCCTCTGAACTCCCACCCTGTTCACTCTCGCCACCTCGTTAACTAACTTCTGCTTCTTGTCCATCAACCTGTGGTTTTGCATTTCACCTTTCTGCCTCCCAACACCTTCAGGAGTTAAATATCTGACTCCCCTAAAGATATTGTGGAAAGTTGGAAAATTATTTTAAAAGTTTACTTTTGGAACAACTTTAATGTAAATACTGCAAGTATAAAGATGAGTCTGAACATACTGCAGAATTACAAAATTAGAACTGATTTTTATCTGAATGACACTTTAAGGAGAAAGAGTCATGTAACTAGTTAACTTTTCACCTCATTTCTAAAGTATTATTTGAGTTTAGCTAGGAGTGCTTAAGTTAGAGGAATCATCCACCTGGTACTTGAGTTAAGAAGAAGCAGAGAACAGCAAATAAGGAGGAAAATTAGTCTTTTGGATACAGTCTCAACCGTTTTGTAGTTTCACCTTTGCACAAAATTCATTTTCTTAAATAACTTCATGTTTTCTTACGGAATAAGTAATTTGGCACCACACTCTTGACTAATTCGCAATGCAATATAAAACAAGAGACACGATGAACAAAATGTCAGTTTCTAAAACCTTCCTATTTTAAAATAATACAACAGTGACATCTTTGTCAGCTACTGGTTACACAAAGAGCCCCCAATGTTAAATCACAGACAGGGTGATGAAAAACTTCAACTCTCACATCATAAATTTAAAATAGAATTAATGTTACTTATATTAAGAAAGAAATTTGTTTCCATTATAAAAATTTAGCAGGCTTTTGGAGAATAATTTTCTTGGCCCAGGTCTCTTCAGAAAGCTATCCAAAGGAGCATGAAATCATGTCATCTTTTTCTAAATTTCCCTGTAGCAAGCAGAAGCATTCAAAATCATTTCATTTGTTCAGACAGTGAGGACTCTCTAAAGGGACTAGGACCTTTACTGCAATCACCAGCACCTGCAGAATTTACTCTGGGGCTCAGCACACACCTGTGAGCCTTCATCCATCCACATCAGAAAGACTGCTTACAACCAGGGCAGAGGGATTATCAACCTCATCATGGGATTTGCTGTCATTTCCACTGCACGCAGGAGTGAGGGATCCACCCACGCATTCAGGTTCTGATCTTCTAGTCCCAATACATTCGCCACCTTTTCCTTCAAAATTGCTTAAGTCCTGAGCTCTGCCCTGACCCACTGTTGCACTTCAGCTCTCCTGCCTGCCTTACTGCCTGACTGCCTGACACGGACCTCAGCCTTCACACATAACATCATGGATTCTATCCTCGGGTGTTTAGTTCGAAAATTTACATTTATTTTTTTAATTATTTGTCCCAGGAGATATGCTTGATGATAGTAATTCACTAAGTTCTTTTATATCCAGTTTCATTTGATCATCATAACCATCCAGTGAGATTGCGTCAGCCTTGTGCCACAGCCCCTGCATTTATCTCTATCTTCCTAGCTTCCAGGGCTTAATCCACTCACCATCTCCACTTATAGACGAAGACTGACTTCAGTTCCTGAGTCAATCAACAGTGGTGGGAAGTATATTTTATTGGAGGTTGGAATTTAGTTATGTATCTTAGACTCAGTGATTTGGCCAAGGTATCTAGGTTTCCCAGTGTCCCAAGACTCATTTATACACTGATGGAGATTTTAGTTTGGGAAAAACCCTCTTCCTTACAAAGCTGCAGCCAAGAGTTGGCCCTATTCACAAGTGTGTGCACATGATTGAATTCCCCTCTATTACTTCTTCCTGTTTGCTTGGCTCTCTCTCCTTTATGACCCCAGAATCAGGGTCCTGCCTTACACCCTAGACATCGACAGAGCACCTACCTCCTGTCAGATCTCCTCCCAAGAGGCCAGCTTCTTTTCACTATGTGTCCCCTCATGTGCTCCCAGATTAGATCCCTGAAAAACATAAATTGATTTCTTGAAACTAATGGACTTGTCCTGAATTCCCAATGGTAGCTATGATTGAAATGTCTTGCTAACTTCACACCAGCCACCCCAAATGCATCTAGACTACTTCAATAATAATAATGGTGGTGATGATGATGATGATGATGATGATGATGATGATTAATAATAATAATAATAATAATAAACATTTCTTTTGAAGTTTTTGTGTTAGGCACTATTCTAAGCCATTAACATATGGTGCTTATTCAATCTTCCAAATAACTCTATGAAATAGAAAATGTTATTCTCTTCATTTTATAGATAAGGAAATTGAGGCACAGATGAACTTAAGCAAATAGTCAGGAAATCGTGAGCTAGATTTTAACCCCAAAGTTGTTTTCCTCCTAGAATCCACACTCAACCGAGATCCGTTCAGTTCTGCATGGGCATGGACTTTGAATGTTGCAAGTTGCATCACTGGGTTTCCTGTGCAGGGGAGGTTACTATCACCAGTCAGAACCTCAGCACCATCCCACGCCCACGGCCCAACTTTAGCACTCGCCTCCTTTGGTAGATTATTTCCAAACATAATCATAATAGTATCTTCCATATTGTATTCTTTCTATAATGACACCTCACCACCCCTCTCATCCAGTAGTGGGTCTGACTTTTCTCTCCTCTTGACGGTGGGCTGGCCTTGTGACTTGCTTTGTGTATAAAATGTGGCGAAAGGGATCCTGTAGGACTTCCAACAGCACCCTTTAGGAGCTTTGTAGCATTCATTCTCTAATTCTTGAAATCCTCCCAATTGGAACACTTCTGGAGACCAGGAGGCAGTGAGAAAGCCCAGTCTAGCTCCACAGAAAGGCTCTGCGGAAGAACACTGAGTCTCCCTGGCTAACAGCCCAACTGAGCTCTGCCCTCGTCAATCCCAGAGCTACAGGCAACATGAATGATGTAGGTCAGATCAGCAGAAAATTCACTCAGTCAACCCACATAATCATGAGAAATAAATTGTATTGTTGTAGAGCAACACATTTTGGGGTGATTTGTTATGCCAAAATAAATAAGTGACATGTATTCCCAGTCCTGGAGTGTCTGGATTCCAGCATAACTCATATATAAGTTGCCTGAAATAGCAAGATATGAATTTTAGAAAAGATGAAACTGAAGTTCAGAGAGATTCAGTGAACTGTTCTAGATCATATTTGTGAGATACAAAGCCTAGACTTCAACTCTAGTCTTTTAAATTTTAAGTGCCATAGATTCTTTTTTTAGATCTGTTTTTGTTTTTTGTTTTGTTTGTTTTAGTTGAAGTATAGTCAGTTTACAGTTTGTGTCAATTTCTGGTGTATAGCATAATGTTTCATTCATACATAAACATACATATATTCATTTTCATATTCTTTTTCATTATAAGTTACTACAAGATATTGAATGTGGTTCCTGTGCTATACAGAAAAAAACTTATTTTTTATTTTATATATAGTAGTTACCCAATTTTTCCCTTCACACCCCTTTTCCCATAGACTCTTAAAACCACTGACCTCCCTGTACCAACACAACATCTCTAGCACTCTGTTCTTAAAAACAACAGAAAAACACAGTCTGGTAGCCATGATTGATCTCTACCCAGTTTATGTCTAGGCCATTGAATTTCACCTGAGACGTTTCCCAGACACAGCCCCTCCAGGAGTGCCCAGTACTGCAGCTGACACCACTAATCTCTCAACTCTCCTCCAAGAGCTAAAGTGAATGCTTTTTGATGAAAAACAGAAGGATGCTTTTCCCATTGACAATCACTCTTAACATAAGAGATTTAGACAATATTTTTCACCTTTACATTCTCCCAAGTCCCCAGTTTATTAAAAAAAAAAACATGCAAACCTACTTAGTGTCAGTTCATGAAAAGTTAAGACTTACTAATTATTACTGCCCTTGTCTAAATCATATTTTACCCCTTGTTCACAAATATCAGAACCCTTCAAGTATCCGTGAAAGGCCACAGAAAAACATTTTAATCTTCTGCATAGAATTTTAACTAAAGCTTTGAGAAGAATTTTGTGTTCTGGCCTTTCAAGAGTTGTTGGCTTGGAATAGTCAAAACCTGGTGAGGACTCAGTGCTAATTAATTAGGCACCATCAGATAAATAACATTAGTGAAACTTGAAGATTCACTATATGACCATGAAAATCTGAAAGGAATAATTAAATTTCATGGAGTGCTATTGGTGGGAGTTTGGATCCTGTGCTACATGATTATATTCTAAAATATTTTAATTTCCAAGAAAACAATATGGAAGAGAGTAATATTAGATTGTCTTTATTATTTTTTCTAAATGAACTTTCTTCATTCTGTCACAATTAAAAATTTTATTCCAATCAACAGCAGTCACTTGTCCTTCATATTCTTTTTCCATGTGATTTTATTTTTTTCATAAATGAGATTCATTAATATAAAGCTAAATGTGATATAGGTTTTCTATCTTTGCAATAAATGTCATTTTTTTAAATAATTAAAAATCGTGTAGGTCAGGTCACATAATGACATTTTTGATTCAGAAAATGTTGCAATTATGACTACATCATTCTCTCCTCATGTTCCAACAAAAACAGATTTAGAAAAATAGATGTACCTTATACTCCTAAGGCTTAAGTAAGATTAAGATTATTCTTCTGTCCAGGGATATATATTTGGAAGCAACATTATAAAGGAAGCATGAAGAATTCTCTGCCATAAAGAAATACTATATGTGTTATTTCCTTATTTGAATAATAATATGTTGTCATGCTTCCTTCTCCCTTATTGACTTATAATAGAAAAGCCATCCCAGCAAATGACTTTAAATATTTTTAGAATTGTTTAATTGCATGCTTAAATACAGTCACAGTGATGAAGTTGCCTAAATGATTCATACATTTTAAACAATGTAAATTCAAGCTAATAAAGATACAAATGCACATTCTGCATGGACAGCTCTGATGGAACTGTGGATAAATTGCTTTATCAATTTGTAGTTCAGTTCCTGAAATGCAGTTTTCTTCTCCAAAGTACTTATAAAGTACCATATGCTCACATACACTTGCTCTGTGCAAAATCAATGATTCCTCTGTAGACGGTAATGTAAGTAACGTGTTCGCCATGTCTACAGGCTAATGATAAAAATTAAACAAAATTGTGATTGCGAAAGGGCTGTGTACACTGTAGAGGGCTCTGGGAGGACTTTGTTCATTTTTTAACTTATTTAAAACCCAATAATAGCAGCCTCAGTCAGATTCCCTTCAAGCATTTTTCAGTAATTTAAATGCAAAAACAGTTGTCGGTCAGTTCTGTGCATCTCATCACCCTCTCTGACTGAAGTAGCACAGTTAAGAGTAGAGTCTAATTTTAACAAACCAGGAAGTAGATGATTTTTCCTTCTGTACCATCAACTTTCAGAACAACTTTGTCTTCTAACAGCATTCTAACACTCATTCCACGCCCTATTCTTACAAGATTGGATGCCTAACTGGATTTCAATTGTGGGATTTACAGATATTGCCTAATATTTTCAAAAACAACCTGCAATTTAATAGCTGCACTTTTGAAAACTAAAACCTTTCCACACCAAAGGAGTGAATCTATAACAGTGAAAATATAAGCTGTTGGGACTTACATTAGTACAATGATTTCCACTTGCTACTCCACCCACTCCTGAAACAGATCAGATCCTGCTCTGCCTTCTCTTGAGGTCAGCTCTAACAAGGCTTCCATTACTGCCTCTTCCCACTGATGACACTTCTCACGAGAGAAGCATTTCTTCTTTTTCATTACTAAGAAAAAAAGCGATCAAAAATTGAAGCAAGCTCACATCCAACTTTTAAAAATAAATATAGATAAATTATACAAGCATGCTAAGGAATGAAAAGGTGGCCAGTTCTGTCAAAGTTCTATGACCTTGTAAAAATATGCACTTAACTTGAAGGTTCTTTCTATCCATACAGCATGTCTTACCTGCCACATGTCAATTACTTTCCTATTAAACAAAACCTGTGTGGGCAGAAGGTAAAATGTGATGACTGGGTGAAAGTTAATGATTCAGGAGTCAAAGAAGGCTGAGCTTCAAAAAGGTCTTTGAGGTTCACATGTGATCATATCCAATATGAACAAGAGCAGACTGCACATCAGCAGCAGACAGGGCACTGGCACTGTGGGACTAGTGGGGCAACTCTGCTAAGTGTTCTGAAAGGGGATTAAAAACTTCCAGGCTGGCAGATACCTTCCCTGCTCCTACACTTCAAATGTCATACAGCTTCAACCTGGCCATACACGACAGATGATGTTTCAATTCCCCCTGGATTTTGCCTTGCGATATCATCGCAAGAAATGTGGAAACAATCAAAATACCCTGTCTCTCCACGTCAGTCTGATCTAGAGCTAGAAGAAATATAAAAATGACTTGAAGCCAAAATAGCCATAAAGAGAAACTTGACAGCCCTCTTTGGGGTTACTCTTTGGAAACTACTCTTTGCATACTCTCTACATGCATCTCTCAGCCGTGAACATAAACCCTGGAATGCGCGCTTAGGAATGAGAAGGAATCTGTGTGGGTCAAATGGAAACCAGACAAAGAACACAATGAAAACCAGGCTAGGAGCCTAAGCGACGTGAAGAACTCTGCCTTTCTATCTCTTCTTGCTTTATTTTCACAGCCTCTTTGAAAGTATCAGTGTATCCTCTGCTGCCAGAAGTTTGTTGTGTGATCAGAAAAAGCAGAAGTAGCCAAGGAGGAGGAAAGAATCTGGAATAAACCCTGAAGAGTCAAATGCAAGTGTTGTGAATTAGGTAGGAACTAGACCCGTGGGTTACTTTTTTAAAATGATTTGCAAACTAGGCCCAAAGCTTAAAGTGAGAGAAAGGAAAAGGAAAGGAGGCAATGGATAAATAAAGATAAATAGAATGAATGAACCAAAAAAAAGAAAAACAAAACAGGGATCAATGTGACAACCCTAAGGTCATATTAAAAAGCCCACATAGCTCTGTTACTTTTCAAAATCTGAGCTACTATTCTGTTTGACTGCCCGAGTATAAAGTCATTAGTGTTGTGAGCAGCAGTCACTTAAAAGAAAGAACTTCACAGCACTGAGGGGTCTCTCAGAAGACAGAGGCATTCAAGAGGAAAGCTAGTGTAGTGATAGTCTTTGAAATAAAAGTTTTCTTTTATCTGATTTTCAAATTTTCTTTGATCTGATGATCACATTAATTTCCAGGCTGTGCTCAGCATTTTTGGGGTAAAGTGAAAAAAAAAACAGACCCATATTCAGGAAAGGGGGTTGCTTCCAATAATGGGAGCTGGACATTTTGAGGCCAATCCCAACACTGTTCTGTGAATAGGACGCTAAATATCAGATTTGATACACTCTTTTTAACCTGCGTTCAAAGGTTCCAATGATGAGCATCAGGTTGTGAAAGAATTCCTGAAATAGAATGCTGAGTGCATGTGCAACTTTGGGGAAGAAAGAGGATCCACCACCTTGCATCAGAATTCAAAAAGGTCTAGGATCCCAACAAATTTAAGAGCTATTCAACCAGAAAATCTCCGAGCTCTCTCTAATTCTATGCTGAATTTTAAACTCTTCATGTCAAGATAAAATTGATATTTTCTGCAAAGTATGATTTGAAATTATAATAATATAGAAATGAATGTCATAATTTTTTAGTATTTATAATATGCTGGGCAGCTGTCTTTCTAAACACTACCTCCTCTCATATGCAAAATAGGCCTATGAAGCAGATATTTTTATTGCCATTTACAATAGGAAATAGGGAGTCAGGAAAGACAGATGATTTGCCAAAGATCAAAGACCTGGGAAGTGGAAGAACCTGTCGTAAAACCTATACAAGTCTGACTCCAAAGCTGGTGCTTTCATGAGTACACTACATTTCATAAAGACGTGATCAGGTAGCCTCTTCCCAGAAAGAAACAAAAACAGGAGTTTTCCCTGGAGGTCCAGAGCCATACACGGGATACAGAATAGAGAAAGGGTAAAAACTCATTTTGCCTGCCAGTAGTTTAATCCATGTGTATTCAGAGTAAAACAAGCATCAAATGGTAAAAGAAAGAAAGAAGAAAGCACAGAACAGTGTATGTAGATGTGATGTATGGCCTGGACAGCAGAGCCAACATAAGAGCTTCAGGTGTTCTGGGTACCAGCTCATAGGTAGCATCAACGTCTCACTCTCCAAGCCTCCCAGGATCCCATCTTCCCTCTAAAGTGCAATGAAGGTACATGTTTATTCTACCCTAAGGACAAATCTGCAGCTGATATTTGGGAGATTGCAGGGTGACCTTTGCAGGGCTAGCTTCACAGTGTGAGACCTGAGATAATCCTTGGAAGGGCCCTGCACTTGTTTTAATGCTCTGCTATTGTCATCTTGAAAATTTTACTAATTTTTGGAAAAAGGGCTCTACATTTTCATTTTACAATGTGTCTTGAAAATTATGTAACCAGTCTTGAGTCTTGATTTGAAGTTTATGTATTACCTATTTTTTGCTTCATTTAAATTGAACTGTTAAGTTTTAGTCACACACAGGGTTCCAGCTTAGAGATGGGGGTAGGGGAAGAAAGTAAGACGTGGGATCCTCAGCTGTCCATACAGTACCATTCACTGTCCAACCACCCATACTCCTTACTACATCCCATTTCATCCTTTTAATCCAAGGTGTGGTAAAGGTGAGAAAAATGCCTTAATCTTTATCAAACTGATATTTCCATTTTTACAAGCAATCGATTCAGTTCAGTGAGGCCAGTTCAAGCCATGAAAAAAAACTGGACTGAGCCATTTCCCCTCTGGTCCTGAAGACTGCATGTCATGCACAGAAACACAATCTGATGAGAGAGACTTCATGCTTGATAGGTTATCTTCTGCAGGTAGCCGAGGGCTACTAGTTGGTATCTGAACACGCCAGAGCTGCTTAATCCACCTACTTGTGTTTTACAGTCCCTGAAGTGCTGAAATAAAACACTATATGCCCAATTAAACACCTATTTTCTGAATATTTTTAATTTAGAGGACATTGAAAACTTTATTCTAATTCAATTTTTCTTAAACTTTCCAATATAAGAACCAAGTCAGTAAACCAAACAATGTCTACATCTTCTTACCAACACTACCTAAATAGTCATGGAATATTTATTCTCATAACCACCATAATTTAATTTAAACTATAGATTAAAATGCATTTAACCTATTTTTTTCTGGAAAATATACCTTAAATAAGACTATTTTATTTGTATGTTTATACTTGCCATCTGACCATCTTAAGTATCTTAAGAGAAATTCACAGACCTCTCCTAAAGAACCACTAATTAAACATCTTTCATATATGCTATCAGGATGGAAAGAATACATTTTAAAGTGATTTATAAGCTGTAGAGGGTAATAAAACATTGATTACTCCACTAAGAGTGATTATTTTTAGTTCCTTTCCCAGAAAAGTGCATTTGTAAGGAATGTCAACTTAGACACTAAACAGTTTATTTAAAGTCATGTAATTGTTTTATATGTTGAAACATAAGCTCTCTATTGAACAATAAAAAGACAGGATGAAGTTTTTCTATTGTTTGGAGTCGTTGTCAGGTCTCCCTCGTGCTGAAAATTTTGCCTCATAGATTACACACAATACCTAAAATATCATCATATAAGGAAAATAGTTTCTATAGCTCAGAAGTCCAGGTATGACTTATCTGGGCCCTCAGCACAGAATCTCACAAGGCTGCAGTCCAGCGCTGGCTGGGCTGCATGCTCATCTGAAGATTCAACTAGGAAAAGGTACCTTTCTGAGCTTCCTCAGTCTCCCCTTGCTTGCCTTTACCTGTGTACAAGTACTGATGCTATTAGTGCTTACTGGAAGAGGCAGCCGATTAAGGAGTATGTTGAATTTGTTTAAGCTTTTTTATAGCTATGTAAGTCAAAGCCCAGGAGGAGGGAGCCGTATAGTAATGAGACAAAGTTTGTTGTTAGTTTGATACCCTTTTTTTCTAAGGAGAGTGCACACAAGGGAAATGCCTAAGAGGGTCCTGGAGTATAAGGAGAATGGCATAATTCCCTCGAGTGCTGGAGAGAGAAATATAGAGATATTATCAAGGTGTATGTTAAGTGGGGAGGTCAGAAGCAGAAAGAGGAAGTACTTGGTCATTTTTCCCTCTTCATAGTTTTTTTTTTTTTTTCCCTGAGAGTCAGTCCAGGAAACTTAACATAAACTCATCATAAAAGACAAGTGTGACACCTGTCAAGACATGCATGGTCTACTCACTGGTTGCTCTGGATTGAGTCTATGAGATGAGGCAGGGTCAAAAGATCAGTTACTGCCTCAAAAGAACCTTTCTCCATTAGGCATGTGAGTGGAACACAGTAATGATTCCTATATAAGCAGTACATATACAAACCAAAAACTTAATGTCTACAGTCTCTTTCAATCCCCAAAGAGCAGGGTGGGTATTGCTATATGTGGCAGACACACCCAAAGGTGACCCCTAATGAGTCATGCTCTTGTATAATCCCCTCCCCCTAAGTACAGCTGAAATCTCTGACTTGCTTTCCACCAATAAAATGCAACAAAAGTGATGGGATGTCACTCTTGATAAGGTTATGTTAGATGTTCCTCCTATAGTTGTGTTATATAAGATTCTGTTTTAGTAGAATAGAGCTAGAGTAGCTCCTGGCTTACTTGATGAAATAAACAGCCATGTGGAGGAGGTCCTTGTGGCAAGAACTTGTGGGCAGCCTCTAGGATCTGCAGGAACTGAGGACAGTCAACAGCCTACTGGCCAGCAAAAAGCCATGGTCTTCATTCATACAAATGCAAGGAAATCAATTCTGCTACCAATCCCAGTGAGCTTAGAATCGTATCTATCTCCAGTCAGCTTCCAGATGAGAATGCAGCCCAGCCAGGACCTTAACTGCAGACTTGTATGACCTTGAGCAAGGGACACTGGTAAGTTGGGCCCAGATTCCTGATTCACAGAAATTGTGAAATGATGAATTGGTATTTGCATAAGCCGATAAGTTGTGATAATGTTTTACCATTAATAAAAAGATAACATATTATCTCTTTTTGCAATGGGACTTAAATATCAGATAGGTTATGTAGCCTCATCCATCTAGAGACAGGGATTAAACCTACATCTGTCTAATACCCAGGACTGTGTTTCTTCAGCTCCTATCTGTACATCATCAAGGAGTAAACTCTTGTTCTTTTCCCTGAAACCCCAGTTTTTGAGTTTCCTACATTTATCTAGCTTTTTCTCCAGCTTCAAGCTTCTCAAATTTCAGTTGTCCTTCACGAGATATCACCTTCCCCTCCACTCTCCATAACAGGATTAAGCTCTGGATGCTGGTATGTACCCTTTTGGTTTGGCTAAAATCTGAAACTATTTTGGACATTTTTTTATTTCTTATCCTTTGTGCTTAGAACAATCCAGAATATAAATTTGAAAGATTATTAACTCAAGTTCTGTTCTAAGATGCAAAATTCACCATAACTATTTATAAAGTTTTTGTCCTGGAAAGGAGGGACTTTTAAAACTAGAGTTTCTTTCAAGTTTTCCCATCTTTATGGATGGAACTGATGCTTTTGACTGTTACATTTTTGCAGTTTTAAGGAACGAATTAAACATTTGACAAAGTATATTGCACATTGTTATTGACTTAATGTTTGGGTCTCCCCAAAATTCATATGTTGAAGCCCCAACACCCAGTGTGGCTGTATTGTAGATGGTCCTTCTAAGAAAGTAATCAAGGTCAAATGAGATCAAGAGTAGGGCCCTAATTCAATAGGATTAGTGTCCATATAAGAAGAGATACCAGGGAGCTCCTTCATTCTCTCCTTGCATGTGCACCAAAGAAAGGCCTGTGAGAACAGTGAGAAGGTGGCTGTCTGCAAGCCAGAAGGAGAGTCTTCACAAGAAGATGAACCCTATTGCTACCTTGATCTTACGCTTTCCAGCCTCCAGACCTATGAGAAAAAAATTTACGTTAAGCCAGGCTCTGGTATTTCGTTATGGCAGCCTGAGAAAACAAATACATACACCCTTCATGAGAACAAAATACTTCAGAATTAGCGTACAAGAAATTATTTCTGCTTCAACATTAAGGCAGATATAGTCAAAGCTTATCACATCAAACTAAATGAAAATCTACTGTAAAATTAAGTTCCCAGAGCACCACCCCCATTTAGATCCTGATTTAATAAATCTTAGGAGGGACCCAGGTATTTATATTTCAAGAAGTATGAAAACCAAAGTACACTGGGTGATTCACTCTGTTGCTGAGGTGCTTGAACCATACATGGAGAAATATTAATCTAAGTATTCTAAGAACACTAGGAATATCCAAGTATGTGTCTCTAATGGAATGTGACGATAAAATAGGGAAATACTCCATGTAATTCAAATGCATATTTAGTCATTTTTCAAGATTAAAGAAAATATTTATTTAGAGCTAGTAACTTTCTGAATGCTTGTATATAGGCATCTATGTTCAAATTTAATCACTGAAATTCTTTCTCTTACAATAAAACAACAAAAATGTTGTTTAAATTAATTTTTCTGTTCCATTTGCCATATTTGTTTTCATCCCCACATAAAAGACACATGGGAATATTCCTTTTCGTGATTATTTTACAAAGTTAATATACATTTCGCATTACAGAAAAGAATCCTAGATCTAGGAAACTGAATAAGAAACAGATGTTGGGAAATTAGTGAGACCTAAAATGCAGCCTACCTTCATTTCTATTATAAAGAGACCCACATCAGGACCCCTGTTGTGGTTATATTCTCTTAACAGAAGTTTCATTTGGATTTTTTTCCAGTAATGAAACCCAAGTCAGGACGTTTTCAAGCTGCTGATACGCCTACAAAGACTATGGATTCTTTTAGGCAAGTGTTATTTTGAAAATACCTGTCCCATTTAAAGGATTGCTGCAGGGCACCAAAGCAATAGAAATTTTTCAAGCCCCGCTGCCCCTATCATAACCCTTCTGGTGCCCAGCGTGATACTTGGTAAGCAAATACACGAACTACTTGCTAAAGAAGTGCTCTTTTTAAAAATTTATTATTTACTAAATCCGAGGGCATCTCGGAACATTCCCTACTCGTGCCCTTCAAATCTTCAGCCTGTTGATTCTGAGCTGAGAGGACAACTACTGGGATGTTAAGAAAGACCTACGTTACTAAGACTCCATTGGGTTGAGCCTTCTAAAAACAGGTAACTGCCGGGTCAAAATGAAACCACAGGTCATCATCTTTATGCATTAATTTTCAATTGGGATTAAGAACTATACTATTTTGGTGCCCTGATTTTCCAAAATAAATTACTAGTTTAAGGTGATTAATGAAATAATCAGTCAGGAGACCAAGTGAGGTGAAGGAATACAGCAGACGTACCAAACATTACCAAAGACATTTTCCCCACATTCAGAAAAAATGTTGACTTTTTAAAAGTAGATTTTAAAAATGCAGGCCTAGACAAAATCAACTTGAGAATTAAAACAAGTAACATTCTCTTACTATTTTTTTTTTTTCATGTCAGGAACTGTTTTTTTCCTCTTGTTGTTTTTGTTTTATTTTTCCATCTCTCTTTTAATTGTAATTTGTCCTTTTCTTAGAATGCAGATGCTTTTGAATTAAATGCAGTTTCCTGGCTTTCCTTTTCTCTTTTCTTTTGTTTAATCAATTTTTACCCTCCCTTTTTTGTTTGGTCAGATCTCCTACACACAGCCACCCCTACACATTTTACAATTGTTCTGCTATGCTACATCACTACTCCAATGACAATTTTTAGATCAGTTAACAAAAGTCACCTTCTGTAAAAATAATAATCTCCTCCCAAATTGGCATGATGATTATTTTAAATATAGTTTTCATTAACTTATTTGTGAATTATAAGATGTTTCTCTCTACAATAATAATAACAATAAAACAAACAAACAAACTGTGCCTTAACTGTGAGAAATTGAGTGAGATGTTTTCTCTATAGTCCATAATGCTGTGGCTAATGCTTCTAAATAGCTATATATCATCTCTCTGGAGCTATAAGCTCCACATCATTTTCCTCAAAAACTTGTTTGATGAAACAATATTTCCACAATATGCTAATTGGTACTAAGGAAAGAAATCACGTGAGAAATACTGTTGCAGTTTAAAAAAATTATCAGATTTTTATATTTTTTAATTTATCTTGGAATAGGTAAGACACAGAAATATGTAGTGCTGCAAAATTATGTGTCATGCCTATACCAGGACTATGACATTATTCTATTTCCTTGCAAATTTTTGGTATATGTGCTAACTGATCAAGCACAACTTACTTTTTATATTGTAAGGCATCCTAGATCATTGAACATGCTAATGTATCTTATAATTTCCAGTGGGAAGAAGAGAATGCAGCCAAATATATCTGACCACAAATCCCTTCCATTCTCCTGTTTATTGCCCTTACCCACTTCCCCCTAGAATGCTTCCTTAGAAAAATATTCTGTCGTCCACAGCTGAGAAAATCTGCTCTAGACTGAACCTTCAGAGTGCTACATGCCAAAGAAAATACCACAGGCACAAGCCAGCCCAGTGGACTTTTGTGTCAAACAGACTCGGTTTTGAATTCATTTCTCAGTTATACAACTTACTTGCTAAACTACCTGAGAATGTTTTTTAAATCTCTCACAGGCCTAATTTCTGCATCTATGAAATGGGGAAGACAACGTGCATCTTGTTGAGTTGACATGATTTCTCACAAGATAACATGTAAAAATCCTTGTGCATAACCATAGCATTCATAGAGCACTTACTAAATGCTGTAGTCAGCTTAGAGCATGAGTAAGTATAACAGTGAGCCAGAAAATTACATTACATATTAGTTAGGAAATTTTGCTGGATTTAGGAAATGTTCACTTCGTTATAGTAAATTTGTGATCATTTTTAATCAAGGGTTTTTTTTTTTCTGAGTTTTAAGCTCCTTTAAAACAGAAGTCATGTTTCATTTATCTTTTAATATACTTGAAAAATAGCAGCTAATCAATTCTGGTAAAATTAATTGAAAAATGTTATGTCACAATGTCTGCAGTCAATCCTTCCCAACCATACATACCTAACACAACAAACTTCCATCAGTTATTAAGTTATAAATAATATATTAAGATATTTTATTAATTAATTTACATATAATTACAATTTAAAATCTAATTTTCATGAGGCACAATACCTATTGAACCCAATTTACCAGTTCCTTTAGAGATTAATGTGTAAATACCTGTCTCTAAAGCATGGGGTCATAAGGTAGAGGTAGATTCTGTCAAAAGCCTGTCCCTGATTTAGAAGCACATATAACTCTTTTAAACAATTGAAGTCACTGTCTTAAGTTTAAAATAGATGGCTTGTTTAATGTTATCATTTTTTAGAATTTATAAGATTAATATCAAAAAGATTCAGTCACCAGATTCTCAGAAATGAACAATTGCCACTAACGGCCACTAACTATAGGTCCCTGAAAGTGTCACCATTTACAATTCGACAAGCATGGCTTTCACGTCATCAGTGAGGCTGGTGTATTCAGGGTCCACAAACAACACCTAAGTTAACTACTGTCAGGAGGATACAATGCCCTGCAAGATAGTGAAAAATAGAACTTCAGTGCTTTATAGAGAGAAATTTGAATACCAAAGTTTTCAATTTCAACCCTGAGGTCTAGGCATTCTCAGAGGCTTCAGATGAAAGCTCAAAGATTTCATAGACTGCAGGGAGATAACAAGAATTTCACACAAGAGACAGAGCCAGCAACAGGACATGTAACCTGTGCAGTCTTTCAAGGGTCCTGCTTTTGGTTCAACGTTCTGCTCTCACTGTCTCAAAATTTCATAATTTTAACTTTGAACCTGTGTTGTAAGTGAAGTCCGGCGGCACACTGGAGCATACAGGCGAGCAGAGGAGATAACGCTACGTGCAAGCTCAGGCTCAGGCCAGAGAGCGTGGTGGCAGCTCACACCAAGCAGGTGACCTGGCCACATGTGTTCACGTCTGGGCCAGTCCATGGCAGCACAGGGCCCCAAGGGAGCAGCTTGCACTGGGCCCCAGCAGACTGGTGGCAACAGCAGCAGCAATGTCTTGCTGAAGTAGCAACAGTGGTAGCAGACAGGACACCAGCTTGTCCGGGCCTTCCCAAAGCCCTGCCTGACGCACCTGCACAAATCACAAATATTAACTCTCCAGCCTGGGTGCTGAGACAAGATCTGCCTGTGCTCATGCTGTAAACTTTGTCAGTAAATTGTAACAAATTACAAGGGTACACAAGAACACTGCAATAAAGCATATCAGCAAACTATCAGAATTCTTCAAAGGGTTAGACTCAGGTTTTGAAAACTGCTGCAACATTGCAAAGCAAATATCCCTAGGCATAGAAATTGAATTTAAAGATAGTCACATTTGATGAAAAAGAACACTATTTTCATATGAAGCTTCAAATGAACCAATTATTTACAAGGAGTACAATTTTAAATTAACTTTTCTTATAATTGAAGATCGTGATAGAAAGCACAAACAGGTATTTTTTTAATTATAAATAAAGTATGAAGTCACTTTTGTTTTTTTGAGTAATTCCTACAAGTTACAGGAAATGTCAAAGATTCATTAAAATTCCATCGTACAAACTGCAATTAAAATTAAATTTAGACTTATGTGAAATTGATTCCTATACAGGTTTAAATATTTTTAGGAAAATTATTTCTCTAGAATCATCAGCTCTAGATATACTAAAATTTTTATTTTAAAATAATTATTGGAAAGTTATTCCAGCTCTAGCAGTTGTAGCTGCAAAAAAGATTCTTCTCAAAAATAAAAATTATCAAAACTTAGTTGATAATTATTTATGACTGACACTACTTTCAGTTATATAGGTTAAAAATGAAGTTGCTAAAAATACAAATTTGATGACCTAATGAAGTTCAGAAAAGCTGATCAGAAAAATCAAGATATAACATTAAAAGACTATTGTAAGAGTGTTATAAATGCATATCACATAATAAAGTATCATTATATATAATCTCATTATCATAAGCTATAGGACTAAACTTATTCTGCGATCTTTTTGTTATTACTCACGTATCTCTACTGTATCTATAACATTTTATAAGCAATAAATTTTTTAAACGAAAAGCTTTATATTTTTGTATTTTAACTGAACTTTTTCTTTCCTGCTTTTTGAATCAGGGGCTTTGAATTTCATTTTGTATCAAGACCCACAAATTGTGTATTCAGCCCTGTACACATAACTTCATTCATTCCCACCTATTCTTGCTATCTCACTTATTTCACTAATTTCTAGATTCTCCTCATCAAAAATTTTGGAGTTCTTAACCTGGCATGGTTACCCCTAAGATAAAATAATGATGGATCGTATTACAGAATAACTTCAAGCAATGCACATGATATTTTCAGAATCTTAATTTTTCCACCTATAAAGTTGATTGGTGGCCAGGATCTACACAAGTGTCTGTCTGTGGGCCCTTTTTATGTAACACTGCCAACTCTCCATGGGCTGCTGTTTCCTGAACATTCTCTGAGAAAGATGTATATACATAAGAGTTACTTCAGGTTTAAATTCAGCTTTAAAAAAAAAGTCAAAATGCTTCAGAATGTAGGGTAATTTGTATACTGCTCAGGTAGGGTGGGTGTTTGTTTTTGGTAGTTCCTAATAAATCAAACTTGAAAGACTATGCATTTATGAGTTTCCAACCACTAAACCATACCAAAATATTTTTTTTCCTGTCATGAACACGTCAACTCTCAGGGAAAAAACACAAGAGAGAAAACCTTACCACTCAGTTATTTTTCTTTATAGAAGACACACATACATAACCTTCTAACTAAAAATTAGGATATGTAAATTATCTACCTACTGTAAATAATACAATCATGTAAATATGTATTTGTAAATGTATCTTGTTTAAACACTTAGGAAAATTTTGAAAGATTACAGAATTTTTAATAATCAATAAACAGTATTTACTATTCTCTCTGATTATGCAAAAGGCTTATTTTTCAGCAACAGTTTTTCTACAATAATCAATCCTCAAATATCAATAACAATGCAGAAAAGATAATGTCAACATAGTTTAAGAGTAAGAGAGCTAAATATGAAGTCATGTTTTAGTTTGGCTGGACTACTCTGATGCTAAGTCATGTGGGGCAATTTATTTTAAGGCATTTTCTTCATATATAATGTGAAGCTTAAAATAGTTCCTACCTCTTAAAATTGCTTTGAAAATTAGGCTGAAACATAAAAACATAAATGAGATAAAATTTAAAAGAATAAAAGCAGGAGGAAATTGACGTAAAACAAGGAATAGATAAAAAACCTATTGTAGCATAAAAACTTAGCAGATAAAAATCTTTAAATTACCTGCAAAAAAATAAGAAAAAATATAATATCCATGAAATATATATGGAATGCTGTTTTTAAAATATATAATGTATATTTTATTCTTTTATTGTATGTATATATACAATACATACATATATAACAAAAGAATAAAATATCTTATAATAATTTAAATAGTGAAGGCAGAAATAAAAAGAAAATGAATAGAAGAGTTTTAGATAAACCTGAAGACACCACTGGAAAAGTAAAGAAAAAGAAAAGAGAGAAAAAAAAAATAGAAAGAATAATTAAATCAAGCATTAATCTGGGAGGTTCAGCATGCAAATAATTCAATTTTCAGAAAGAACAAATAGAGAAAATGGAGAAAAGAAGTAAAGAAAGACATAATTCAAGAAATTCCCCAGAATGCCCAAGAAGGAGATAATCTTTTCGATTCAAAGTGCCTATTGGAACAAGGAATGAAAAGAGACTCACATCAAGTCACACTATCATAATGGTTCAGAAATGTGGTCTAGTTTTCAAAAAATGTACCACCACTAACTCAAGCTACTAGATTCATCCATCAGGAAGTTACAGGATGCTTCAAGGAACAAAGAATTAGCAGGAAAAAAAAAATAAACTAAACTAAAAGTTAGCTTGAAAACAGAGGATCCAAAGAAAGAAGGCAGGGAATAGAATTCCCAAGATGGTGGTGAAATGCATTCCTAGAAAAACATCTGTGCATCTGTCCAGAGAACAGATAATCCAGACAAAAGGAGCTAGACAGAAGTCTTCAGGAGGAATCTAACAGAAAATGGATGGAACTGAGAGAATATTTGTGATACTGGAGTACTAAGTCACATTTCAGTTTTTTTTCAGGAATTTGGGATAAATTAGTAATAGGTTAATAAAAAAAAAAGAAATGACGAAAAAGGGGGGAATTAACCCTATTAAAAGATGGGCAATAACATAATGTAATCGTTGAACATTCCATGGATAAGAAATGAACAATATTGTTATAGTCATAAATGTAAACCCTGAATGTTAATTTAACAAAAATTGTGATATGTCTTGGAAGTATAGGGTAAGGGGGTTGCAGGAAGGGGTCAGGAGTGATACAAATAAAGTAAAACTTAAATGTCAATTTAAAGTCAAAAGATAATATCAAAGTTTAAAAAAGCAAGATATAGTTGGTGTACATATACATATAATTACAGAAAAAAAATGATTTAGATGATTCAGCAGTATCCTCTGAAAAGTAGAATTTGAGAGTAGGGAGAGAGGGTAAAGGAGTCCTATTTTTCTTTATAGGACTAGTAGTGCTATTTGACTTTGTTTAAACTGTGGACATATATTATCTCGATAAAATTTTAAATTAAATTTGAAAACAAAACAGCAATGTCATACAAAACATTTAGTACAGCTGTGTCCGACTGAGTTTATCTTTTTTTTCTTAAATCTACATTGAACATCAGTCTGTGGGAGACTTATAAACCTATGGGATTTTTTCCATGCCACTCATAACATCTATGGGACACATTTCTTTTAATCCATTAGTATTTAATCAAGGAATAAAGATTTATTTAACTAACAATAAAAGAGAATTTTTATACACTGCAGATTCAATACAATGAATATTGTAATATCTTTTACATAATATATATGAATGTTTTTAAAATTCAGTGTGTATATAAATTACCAGGAAATCGTGTTCTGAAGATTCTGGTTCTGAAGGTCTGAGGTGGAGCCTGAGATCCTGCATTACAAACAAATGCTCAGATGATGTTGCTTCTGATCCCAGGACTATACTTAAATTGTCAGCACAGCTCTAAACTATTTTTCTGCTCCACATTGAAAATAATTAAAAGTTAAATATGTTCATTTCATTTCAAAAGGATTTAATAATCAAATAAATTTTGGAAAATTTAGATTAAATATTAATTTCAGGATTCCTCAGGGTTTTCAAAATGCTAATGTGGATTATCAGTCTACAAGTTAGGAAGAACATAGTTTCCTTTTTTTTTTTTTTTTTTTTTGGCCACTAACTGTTAAAGGAAAAATTATTCATGACATTTGTTAAAAGACAGTGAGGCAGACTTTAGTCAGGGGCACTGCTACAGTGGGGTTTTACCATAGGGGAGAGATATTGAGCTCCCCAAATACCATAAGGAAAAGCAGGGATTTGTAGTCACGAAGTCAGGTAAGGGGGTCAGTGGATGAAAAATTTACTAAAGAGGTAAGGGTAATTTTTTGCTTAACGACATACATAATAGGAGTCTTGCTGAAGTCAGGCCAGGGCAATTATACACCAAGGGTAGAGGATCTTCCCTAAACTGACTCATCAGGATTCTTCAAAAAACTAAAGTGGGCCAGGAACAGAGAGAAAGATCGGGGCCCAGTCAGAAAGAGGGCTCAGAGGAATTTGACTAGAGTAAGGTCAAGGAAAGAGTCTTTGTCACCACATATCCCATTAAAATAAAAAAAAAAAAAATGATGCATCAGCTTTTGATGTTATTGATATATGCAAGAAACTTAAATATCTTTGCACTTTCTTCTACTTGAAGAATATATAGAAGAAAAATAAAAAGAACTTTCAGATACAATATCCTAGGTAAAAAAATAAAAGCATAAAAAATGAACTCTTTCTATAATTTAAGCCTTCAATTAACAAATACTAATGCAATACTTCCTATTTTTCAAGTGAGTTATACCTAAAGGTTACACAAAAGAAATTAAACCAGTCGTAATAACAAGAATCTTAAACATTTTTTGAAAACCCCTGGGACCTCGGCAGGCCGGAATCTTCAGTTTCAGTTTTCACTATAGCAGAAAATAAGAAAAGGATTTCCTCCCTTTGGCAAGCTTTGCCTTTCAGGAAACTATTGCCTCAGGTGGCCTGTGTCTGTTGCTGCTTTTTTCATTTCCTTGCAAGCTCTTTGACCCTAAATTGAGCCACTGGTTCCTCAACATACCCATGCATCTGAATCACTTGGAGGAAATTTAATAAAATATAAATTGCTGGGCCCCAATTTACTCCAGGATCACCAGCTACTACTTATATTTTTTAGCTCACATAAGGAACACTGGAGCAGCCAATCTGGGAGTACTCCTTGGACACTCAGTGGATTGGCATGAATTAAATTTGCTAAATATCTAAGGGTATATTGCCTCTAATGGTTTTAAAATGTGTGTGTGTGTGTGTGTATGTGGAGAGAGTATGTGAGAGACACAGAACACTAGACATTAAGATTTCACAACTGGTGACTCTAGGTCTGGGTAAGGGGTATATGTACTTTCCATACAACTATTGCCAAAGTTTTAAAATCCTTTAAAATAAAATAGTGAAGAAAATCCACAACTGCCCCCGAAAATTCACCACCAGCTGCAGCAGACCTGCTACTCTCAGTCCCCTTTAGCAACTACTCTATTTCTCTTTTCCACAGCATTTGTCATCTTCTAATAAACTATATTACTAAATAATTTACTTATTCATAATGTTCTGTGCCTGTTATCTGTCTTACCCCACTAAGACATAGACTCCAGGAGGGCAAAGATTTTTTTCTTTTTTGCTTACTGATAATTTACAAAACCTTTGATCAGAGACTGGCACAGAGAAACCACTGAGCACAAATTTTCTCATCTCCAAAATAAAAAAAAAAAAAAAAGTAACTTCAAAGATATAATGTGAACATCTGCATTTACCGTCAAGACTTTTTTGTATAGCCATAACTCCTTTACCGGTTACTCAATAGTTTTAATCAATTTTAGATCGACTCATTTCTATTTGCTGAGCCTCATCATAAACAAAAGTCTACATAAAATTATGATTTTTATGTTCTAGCTCTACTTCCAATAAATATTAAAATTTAAATTATTAAAATAGTAAATATCAGAATAGTCCCTAAAATTACCTCAGATTTTCACCAGTGGTGTTGGAAGCACAGAGCTTTATGAGAACATTGAACACAGTGACTGGTTCATGACAGATACTCAGTAACATTTAAACCTAATTGAAATCCTTTTCAATATGTAGCTTTTCACTACATATAAATATATAATATCTTAGGACAATCACCAGAAAATTTTAAACTTTTAAAACTCAACGTGAAAAATGGAAAAAAAGAAAAATTGCTCAAAGAGAGAAAAGAAGGAAAAAAAGAGAAATAATAAAAAATGTAAAATAGAAAATCATTAAAATACAGCAAGCATAAATACAAATACATTCATAATAACAAAAGTATGAATGAAACATATTTTATATTAAAAGACTCTCAAATTAAAGTGCTTTGCTTTTTTAAAAAATTTTACAGTATACTGTTTACAGGGGATAAACATGACACGGAAAGGTTTAAAATAAAGAAGTACAAAAGATTTAACGATCAATGCCAGCTGATAGAAATTGATTGCCACACTACTAATATCAGACGAAGTAGAATTAAGACAGAAAACCTTAAATAGGATAGAAGGTGAAGCAAAATTAAAAATAAAAACTGTCATGACCCAATATACATCAAACAATATAACCTACAATAATATATGCAAAGCTGGTAAAACAAATTAAAAATTGACATACAACTTGAGATTTTAATACACGTCTCTGAAAATTCTGAATTCAATGAAACAAAGGGGATAAAAATCACTAATACTAAAGACAATTTGGGTAACACAATTAAATGTATATGCACTCACACATAGTTTTTACAGTCCTGTGGAATAGCAAAAATCTCAATAAATTCCACAAAGCAGAAAATAATTATGCCACATTGTTTGAACATAATGTAGGTAACATTAGAATTCTATTTACAAGTAACATTTAGTTAAAACATCAACTTTCCAATCAGATAACTCCGGGGAAAAAAAAGTAATTAAAATGGAAATGACAGATTATATATAAATGAAGATTAATGAGAGTTTTACATAAAAATCCTACAGGATATAGACAAAGAACTATTTGGAACAAATAAGGAAGCTGTATATAAACTTTACATACATCCACATACTAAAAGGGGGCAATTTGAATGTAAATTGATTATGCTTTTAAAACTCATTAGTCTAGGAAGAAAAAGGTATTTAAAAACTATTATTTTACATCCTTGGCTATTCTGAAAAGTTTAGCCATGTATATCTTCTCCAAACCTCCTTCTCACCCATCTTTCAGTCTTGTTCCTTTCTTATCCCAAGCCTTCTAGAATATCATTATCCAATACTCATGAATAAGGTGGCTTCTGGGTCCCAGATGAGTGATCACTGAGAGGCCACTAGCCATGAGTGATGCTCTTAATAACCAAATCAGCAAGGTGCATAAGCCAACTCTTTCCCCTAGCCACACCAGTACTTGCTCACTTAACTAATAAAGAAAGGAGCCCTGACGGCAGGAAAGAAGCCTGCGTATAAACTTAAAACAGAGAATCCCTCTCCATAAAGATGACATGGCTATCACTCTGCAGAGAATCAAATAGTTGGGCATTAGCAACCAACCTCAGGTTCTATTTCAGCACCAAGTACTGGGCTTCAGGGAGCAGATAGAGTTGATTAGAGTGGCATATTGAACACCTTGCACCTATGAGTAAGAGTGAATTAAACTCACTGAAGTCATGGAAATGTCATGGCCACAGAGGATTTATTCCAGGAATTCAAGAGTATTATATTATTACTCTGTTAACAAATCAGCACATACATAGGTCAATGGATTCAAATACTTCATTTTCCATACATACCCCAAATTTATCAAATAAATTCATCAGACATTTCCATTAAGTTTAATAGGTGAAAATGTAAGGAGAAAACTATTTAAAATAAAACATAATTTCTCCAAAATTTCTAAGATTTTTTTTAAAAATGGGAGAATCAACAATATTACTAAAATATTTCTGTGAATGCTAGCCTATGTAATTAAAAACAGTAAAATAAAATAGGATGTGTAAATACAATGTGGGTTATTTGAACATAAAAAGAAAATATGCATGGGAAATACAGGAAAATTAACTGAAAAAAATTAGGACACTTAGGTTAGTGTGGAAGCAAATGAAAAAAATTAAGCCAGAAAAATGTCACAGATGAAAATTAAATTTAAGAGTAAAGAATAATATTTAAGCTATAAGAATAAATATTTCTAAAATGGTGTCAATCTGTTTGAAATGTGGAAAGACATAACAAGAGAATCCTACATAAACACACAGATATATGATGTTTCTGGATGGGACTCAAAGGAGCTTCAGCCTAAGGTCCAAGAATGAGCGCTGATTATACTTAACTGTAGAACTTCAACAAAAAGATGAATAAGGGAGATAGACTAGGACATACATTTGACTGTATGTTTTAAAAATACAGAAATGTCATTACCAACAAGAAATCAAAAACAGAAAGGAAAGAAAAAGTGAAAAATAGACTAAGCTTGCTGACTTCCTGCTAAGCCACAGCTGAGAATGTAAGGAAAGTTTGTGAAGTTGGTAAATGAACTGGGGGGAATTTAAAGGAATTACTTTGTACCAGAACTGTTTCTAAATTCACTGCAAAATGCACCTTCCTTATCCATAAACGAATTTTGTAAACAGGGTATTACATTCCTGATAGTGACCATTCTGGGTACTACAGCTGTCAGTGTGACTCACGAGCTCTTACGGCTGTTACCGGCAATAACAAAGAGAAAAATTAATCTGTAAACTTTATGGAAAAGAACTGAAAGCTCATTGTGGATGCAGTTTTAATAATTATAACCAAACTCTAAGTCATAAAGTTTCTGTTACTATTATCACTAATTTCTAATTCCTCCTGGCTAGGAACTAGCGAAAATCTCCTGGAAGACTTGGAGAACTTCCCATGCCTAAACCAGCCTGACTTTCTTAGTCACCCATAATCTGATCTCTCTCTTGGAAATGTCCCATGTAATTCTCCCTGGAACGATTTAAAGCTTGTGTCAAGACTCTCATTACCTGTCGCAGGAAATTCTTGATCCTTGTTCTTGTCAGTAGCATGAAGTCTGCCATCTTGGAAGGCTCCCTGATAAAGGCCTTCACCTGTTATCAATGACCTTGAGGATGGCCTCTCTCTGTGGGCACAGGGCTCCATCATTGCAATTGAGTGCATGCTGTTTTCTGGCCACTGCCTCCTTTCACAGATTTGTTCTCACCAGGCTCTAAACTCTTCACTTTTTTTGTTGAGAAAAACAGCAAGTTCTCCCATTGGGTTGAAAAACAGGCATTAGGAGTTACAGTGACTAACATTTAGCCTTCTGCTTAACCCACCGTGCAGTACAAGAGGTTAAGAATTTGCTTTTTAACTATTTTATGTCTACTTCTGGGTGAGCTTGAGGATAATTGGTGACATTTACCCAATGTTATATAATTTTAATATAGATAGGTAACACTAATTCCCTAATGGAAAAAAAAAACAGTGTGTTCTCCTTATTTCTTTCTATTATTGCATCACAAACCATGCATTGCTCTAATAGAAAGAACTGCATATAAGTTGAATAAAAGGAATTAAGTCACACCATCAGAGACATTATTAAATCAGTGGTTTACAAATTTTAAAGTGCATAAGAATCACCTAGGGATCTTGTTAAAATTCAAATTTTAATTCAGTATGTCTGGAGTGGGGTCTAAGATTCTGAATTTCTAATAATTTCCCCAGTGATGCTAATGCTTTCTATCTTTAGCCCATACTTTGGCTTACAAGGATTAAGTAGACTTTTAAAAAACCTCTGTGCATTATTATTAATTGTGACTGGAGAATTATGCACATGTATCCATGCACACATTCATATATACAAATATTCAAAAAAATGTTAAAGAAGCCTCTCTATAAAAAGGAACATGGTGTTTCTTAGGGATTACCTTTTTCTAGACACCCTAAAAAAGAGTATTTCTTTGCTTTTAGTAGAGGAAAAAAAAATCCTCACAAAATACCATCAGATAAGAAGTTGATGATTTTCTTATAACTCCTTATAGACTTTCTCAGACTTTATGGCAATTTTTGAAAAATCAAAGCAATCTCCTACAATAGATATCATGAGGTAGTGTCCAGTTTTACATGAAAACAACCACAACAAGAAAAGTATGCCCACAATGCCATTCACTGGAATGTACGCAAGCCTCACTAACCAAAAAAGGTGTGGTATACAAACATATGAGACATTTTAATGACGTCTGGGAAAACGTGTCCTAGTGAATGACATGCTTCGCAGATCACATGCTGATTTAATGAAAATACTTTTAACCAGTTCTATAGTAAAACAGATTTGTATCTTTTTTATACAACAGATATAAGATATTACCATCCTAACTATGATTTTAATGAATGAGGATTTAACATTTAAAGAGTTCTTTTATAAATCTTTATTGAAAAAAAAAGTTACTTTAGAATATAGTAATACAATGAAATTATCATTTGTTGAAAACCCACTAAATGCCATGCACTGTGCAAAACACTTCAAATAGCTTATTTAATACTTAGAACCTCCCTTTGAGATAGGTATTAGTAGTAGCAGTCCCATCTTGCAGATGAGGAAACCGAGTTTCGGAGAAACTATGTTTTCCAAGGTTCTACAGCTAGTAAATGGTGGAGCTGGGATCCAACCCAGGTCAGTACAATTCTAAATAATAGCTCATTAAATATGCTGTACCATTTCCAAATGTCATTCTATGTCAGTGACTCAGTTTGTTCCCCAGATCAAAAACATCAGTATTACCTGGGAACTTGTCAAAATACAAACTCGGGACTGTCTCTGACCTACTGGAATGGAAACTCTAGGAAAAGACTTCAGCAACCTGTACTTTAACATCCTCCAGGTAATTTTGATGCATATTTAAAAATGAGAACCAGTGGTGTTAAGAAGGGTCCTGCACCCAATTTCACCATGGGAGGTGACGGGGGAGAGGGAGTTTCCCCATGCCACCAAACAATTCTCCTACAATTCAACTGAATCCTGCTGCTGTCTGCTTGGAGATGGCATCAGGTTCCACAGGTCAGCGCTCAGTCCCACAAGACCGCCCCCTCCACTTCAGATGCCAGTTGCAAGTCCAGGCTGTTACCTGTGCCTCTGCCTGACTAGTTATAAATCTGAAGTTCCTAAACCCTCTCCTTGGGTTGGATTCGTTTGTTAGACCAGTTCACAGGTCTCAGGAATGATATTTACTAGATTACCAATTTAATGCAAAGGATATTAAAGGATATGAATCAACGGCTAGATGAAGAGACACATAGAAAAGGGGAAAGGATGTGGCGTTTCTGTGCCCTCTAGGAGCCCCTCTCCACCAATCTCCATGTGTTCACCTACTTCCTAGGACGTTCTCCCAACCCCATCCTTTTGGATTTTTATGAAGGCTTCATTACACAGGCATGATTGATTAAATCATTGGCCATTGGGGACTGAACTCAATGTCCAGCCGCTTTGGTGGTTGGGGGTAGAAAGCTCCAACCCTCCAATCACTGGATTGGTTCCCCTGGCAACCAGCACCTGTTTTGGGGGGGGAGGAGGTTGTTTGTTCTTTATTTTTAGGTGAGCATTCCAAAAGTCACCTCATTAACATAAGATATCTTTGTTGCTCTCATACCTTAGGAAATTCCAAAGGCTTTAGGAGCTCTGTGTCAGAAACTGGAATGAAAACCAAACATATATTTATTTTAAATCACAATATCACAGTATATATTAACATTAAGATCAGATGTTAGTTACTTGATTTTCTTTAAGTGAGGCATAATCAGAGATATACATTTGGACAAAGCAGAAAAATACCTAAATGGAATGATACTAAAGATTCTGGGAAGGTGTGCCTACCCAGAAGAATTTCTCTGGCTCAAGGTTAAACTTCTTTAGAAGAGAACAAATTATTTCATACAATTAAAATTAAGGCACAAATTTTACATTCTTACATTGTCTAGAAACTACATTCCATGTTGCTACTGTAAGTTGATATTTTTGTACTTTTTGTTTCTTACTTTTTAAGAATGAAGTTTCCTAAAGCTTCCTTTAGTTGGGTACACTTGTAACATTAGCTGTCAGTGAAAGTGTGCCTTCTGTCAGGAACAATGAAAGGTCTGAGAATTTACCCTACTTTTAGGCTAACAAACTAGCTGGCGAGTTTCAGAGTCTGTGAGAAATCACAAGACTTCTAAATCAGAGACAAAGGAATTTACTCACAGCAATAATAACAAAAGCCAGAGGATTAGCTTTTTCTTATGCAGGTTCCCCAAACCCCACTTCCCACAGGATGGTGCAGAGAGCCAGGTGATACTTGCACACACGGCGAATTGCATGACCAGGAAGACACCGAGCCTAGAGAAAACGTGAACCTTTTATAATAAGCAGTAACGTGCTTGTTCTTCACTCCAGAAGGACAGCTATGTCTACCTTTCAGAAGTGTAACAAAATCTGCTTTTGGCTCTGGAGGGAGACAATTCTCTACCTCCCAGTATTTGTTATGCAAGCATCCTTGAAAAGAGAGCCTGGATAAAAGGTTGTGAGCGCCTCTGTTTGCAAGACATGCAGAAATGCAAGAGACCCATAGGGAACTGTATTTCCACACACCTTCATTTCACAGATGTTTGGCAAGAGTGTCCCTCTCCATGAAAATGCCAATAGGATATAGCTAAAAGGTGCACAATTATAAAATATTGGATTTATTTGTAATGCTGATATTAAATTTTTAAAAGATGACATATGCTATGTACTTTAAAGTCTTTTGTAACTTGAAAGAGAACAAGTTATCTTGATTAGGAAACTTTCTAGATTGTCTGAAATAAATTCTACTTCATAAAATTTAAAGATATCATGTATACATACTTGTTATTTAATATTAAATTATAGATTGAGCTTTTTAATCCACCACTAAAATCTCAGAATTGAGTTCTTCTACTGCGTCGTGTTGCTTGGCAATGAGGCCTAGCCACACATAGAGAGGAGCCAAAGTATCAAATTGGAGGGTCCCAATAAGGGTCATTTAGAAAAGCAGCAATTATTTGCAGTGCAAGATATTAATGTTTGATATGATTAAAAGCAACACTTATTTCCCACTTTGGAATCAATTCTCTGACTTAAGTGTTCACAA
The DNA here is from genome assembly GCF_048773025.1 of Camelus bactrianus. Taxonomy (NCBI): domain Eukaryota; kingdom Metazoa; phylum Chordata; class Mammalia; order Artiodactyla; family Camelidae; genus Camelus; species Camelus bactrianus. The sequence continues at coordinate 44,574,887 of NC_133539.1, forward strand.
CTGCCTGAATCAGCAAAAAAGGAAAGAGGGGTAAGAGCTGGCTTCAGAAGCAGCCGGGGTGAATCAGTACGGCACCACTGGTATTTCTTCTTTTGTAAATAATCTCTCTTTAATTCAGGCCTGTAACCTCTGAATAACTATCTTGACCGTGTTTTAGATTTTGATATCAGATGATAATTATTGAGGGAGGAGGGTACAGCTCAGTGGTAGAGCACATGCCTAGCATGCAGAGGTCCTGGGTTCAATCCCCAGTACCTCCATTAAAAAAATAAGTGAATCGATAAATAAACCTAATTATCTCCCTTCTTCAAAAAAAAAAAAAAAAGATGATGATAATTATTGTATCTGGCCCTCATTTTCTGTTCTAACTTAATTAACTTAACATGCTGAGTTGCTTTCTAAAGAAACATTTATTTACTAACAATCAGATTAACTGCAATATCTTATCACTCTTCAAATACCTCTTAGAACAAAGAGCAAATAAATTGAAAGAGTAGAAGGAAAGGAAGGAAGGAAGGTGGGAGAAAATGAACCAGAAAATAAAGAGAAAAGAATTTAAAATGATGTAAAATACATAACTAGCTCTTCAATGACTATAATAAACATTGAGAGAGATATATTAAAAGAAAAAATTTTTTGTCAAGTTGAAAACACTTGTTTGGGATTTTGATGACACTTTACTCTAGAAACAATGGTTCAAACATCAATGAACACAACAAAATTTATATTATGCACAGCAGTGCTTAAAGCTTATTAACAGAGACTTCAAATAACGTTGAGGCCTCTTAGTCTTCCTGAGAACAAGTTCTTTTTTCCCTTGACACTGTTTATCACCCAGAATTGCATTAGCACACCAAGCTTTCTTTTCTCCTGGCTCATGCTCATCTTTCAGAATTTCCCCTCTGATATTCTTTTGCTTCTCTTCATGAATTTCTAATGTTGTCTTTGGTAAATATGTCCATGTATGTGTGCAGAGTAAAACATAAATTACAGATTCTTAAGTGCCATTAATCTACAGTGTTGAATTGCTGTCAGTGTATAAGGACAAAAACTCTTCTGCTTACTTCCTTTTATAAAGCCCAAGAAAATGAGAGCTGTGTAATCTCATCACTTGCAGAAAGTACTCAACACATATTGCTGCATAATGCACTAGGGTGATAGTAACGTTAACTAAAGAGTAAAGTAAGATTTTGCTCAAGGGACCATATGAAAGAGATTCGATAAATTAACTACAGCGATGTATTTCAGTTATCTATTGCTGTGTCACAAATCACCACAAAAATATGGCTTCAAACAATAACCATTTTCTTGAGTGGTAATTCTACTGGACTAGGGGCTCGCCTGGGCAGTTCTTCTCCTGGGCTGTTCTTGCGTCACTCAAATGGATGAAGTCATCTGGTGGCACAGCTGGCCTCATAGAAGACATAGAAGGCCTCAGTCACATTCCTGACAGCTGCTGCTGGCTGGTTGGTCTTGAACACATCTACCACGAGGGCTCACCTCTACTCCCTGTGGCCTCTCAGCTTGCAGTAGGCTAGACTTCACATGACAGTAGAAACATTCCAAGAGGGCAAGGGTAGAAGCTGCAAGGTCTGTTTGGAACCAGGCTCAGACATTGCACAATGTCTCTTCTGCCACATTCAACTGGTCAAAGCAAGTCATAGATGAGCTCAGGTTCCAGAGGTGGGGAAAGAGATCCATCTTTCGACTGGAAAAGTGGTTTAAGTCACATTGCAAGGGTGCATACACAGAAGGGTAAGGAGAATTGTGGAAGAAATCATTGCAGACAATCTACCACAGAAATGATTAAAAGTTTGTTCTAATATTTATAGCATGCTTAAAAATCAGAAACAGAATAATCACACTCACGTGCAAACACACACACAATGCTCTTCCAAATTTAGGAAACTATTACTTAGAGTCACCATTTCTTTTTTATTTTATGCTCTAAGAGAAAGCACAGGCCAGTATCATCCAGACATTTTGAGTTCATCTTTAACCTCTGACACAGCTACTTGGTGACATGACATAGATATGCATAGGATGGATCACCAAACATTTTCAAAGATCAAGTTTTGAATGGAAAATTCAGAATTTTGACTAAATTTATAAAAGTACACGTCTTTGGATTGATGGATGGTTCTCTCTGATGCCAAAAGATTTTTACTTTTAAAAAATGTATGTCGAAGGGAGTTAAACAAATTTGTTCCCTCACCACCAACAAAATCCTGCCCCTGGAGTCCCCTGCCGTCCCTTCTGAAAGTAAATTGCTAAAGAGAGTGCTTTGATCATAAAATATGCTTATAAATACTTGTGGAATGAAGTCTTGACCACTGTCTTGACCTACCTCTACCACTCAGAATAACTTACACCATCCCCAGTCAAGACCAATCAGCTATTTTTAGTGAATGTACAACACACCCTTCTTCATAAAAACAACAGAAATTAGGAACTTAAAAATTCAATTCAGAAAGCATCCTGTCAATACTACTCAGCCATCAAAAAGAGTAAGATAATGCCATTTGCTGCAGCATGGATGGACCTGGAGGTTGTCATTCTAAGCGAAGTAAGCCAGAAAGAGAAAGAAAAATACCATACAATTTCATTTATATGTGAAACCTAAGAAAAAAGACACAAATGAACTTATTTACAAAATAGAAACAGAGACACAGACATAGAAAACAAACTTATGGTTACCAGGGGAGTGGGGGCTGTGGGGATAGGAAGGGATAAACTGGGAATTCGACTCTGCAGATGCTAACTACTATACAGAAAATAGATAAACAATAAGCTTCTTCTGTATAGCAGAGGGTACTATATTCAACACCTTGTAGTTACTTATAATGAAAAAGAATATGTGTATGTTTATGTATGACTGAAACATTATGCTGTATCCCAGAAACTGACACATTGTAAACTGACTATACTTCAATTAAAAAATAAAAGATTTTTTTTAATTTAAAAAAGAAAGCATCCTGTCAAGGTACATATTACTGTATTTTTACTAATTTTTTTTATTTGCGATGACTTCTTAAGAGTCTAAAGTTAAAATGTACATCCTTAAGAATGTTCACCGTGGACAATGCTAGAAATAGATAAAACAGATAATTTAAAACATTTTAGTATGAGAGCTCTTCCTTTATTTCTCCATCATTGTAGTAATTTTAGTTTGAATGTTGTTTTTTCACTCTCACCATCTGGCATCTTTTTCCCTACATCCAGGAAAAATCATCTGTTTATAAAATGTCTACTAAAATGGAAAGAAACCAAGTTCCAAATTCTATTCATTTCCTAAATATTCCTTCTCATGAAAGGAAACATACAACTTAGACCTCACCTGGTCCCAGAACATCAGAACAAGATGGAATTTGAAAACCCAGATTTCCAGTGAAGACCTGAAAAGGAGGCACAATGAAGGCAAATAGGCCTTGACACCTCCACTCACATGCAGTGACTCCAGTCCAGTGATAATATTATTTATTGAATATTAGCCTGCTCTTTGATGCCATGCTGGACACTAGGGAAATTATTAGTCCCTGACCCAGAGAATATGCTTCAACTTATGTGAGTTAATCCAGCACAGTGATAATTTGGGTACAAATTTCTCTCCTATTATGTTGTATTGTGATATTTTCCTTTGTTCATATTTTTGATAAAATGTCCATTTTTTCAGGATCTATAGGTTGAAAAATACAAATAAAAAACTAAGATATTTTTATTACTGAAAACTTTGATGGGGCTTTTCCACAAGTAAAAATTATGACTTGGAAAAATGAAGCATTTACACCCATTAATAAAATATGAGGCCCTGAAAAGATGAACAAAAATTCAGAGGCTTTCCTGAAACACTAGGGTCAATCTAAAGGAATAATAAGTTGTGGGATCATCATGGATTCTAAGTGGAAGGGTTCACTTTGTTTTGTGGAATTCTCCTCCCTTCTCTTTTTGTTGAGACTTCAACCCTGTTTCCTGTCAGAAAAGGAACCTAGACAGGTTTCCACAGGCTTCCACATTTTATGGACACCCCCCGACCCCCACCCCGACTGCTATACTAGGTGCCGGAGAGAACAAGAACCTTTTTGGAGATCTTTGTGGTAAACGTTCTGGTGAAAGAGGAAGAAGGGCCACACGACAGGAAGTACAAAGACCATAAACTGAGACTCTTCTGCCCTCTCGTGACATAGAATAATTCCCTAAAATAGCCCCGGCTATTTTTTAATACAGAGTAGAAAATACCGGCCAAAGGTGGAGTTGGGGGTTGGGGTGGCGGAGCTATCCGAAATAGTCCTTGCCAACGTCTCATTAAAAAGAAAACAGTCTCCCACAGTTTGCACTTGATTTAAATTAAAACCACGGGAACACAAATACTATGTTTTTCATTTCGAGTGATTTCTCCTTAGACCCCTGTGAAGAGTACTCTTTATGCTGACACTAATGACCGCTTTGGGTCCGTATTATCTGGCAAGGTAACCAAGGAGAAGGCCCATTCAGGCAATAATTTATTAAAAGTGCTGGGCAACACCAAGGTGACTGGAAACATCTAGAGGGCCCAGCAGTCTCTGCATCTCTCCCTGACAATGATCAGCCCCCTTTCCCTTGCAGTATTATAAATACAGCAAAATAACCAGTTTCTCATAATTGGCTTCATTATGGCATTATCTACATGCAATTTAATATGTCAATAGATATATGAAAACTATATACTATTGTTTAGGTCTTTTCTTTTAATCATTGAATGCCTACTTCTCTTTTTTATCCTTAATTTTCTTTGGTTTGAATTGTGATATGCCTAGGTGTAGTTTTTTTGGTTTGTTTGGTCTTTTTTTTTTTTTGCATTTATCCTTCTTGGTGTTCTCTAAGCTTCTTGGATCTGTGGTTTGGTATCTGATATTAATTTGGGGAAATTCTCAGTCATTATTGTTTCAAATACTTCTTTTTCCTTCTTCTCTTCCTTCTCCTTCTGGGATCCCAGTTACATATATATATTACGCTTTTTGTAGTCGCCCCACAGGTTTTGGATATTTTGTTTTTCTCAGTCTGTTTTCTGGTTACCTTTCAATTTTGGAGGTTTCTTCAAGCTCAGAGTTTCTTCCCTCAGTTATGTCCAGCTTACGAGTAATAAGCCCATCAAAGGTATCCTTCATTTCTGTTAGTGTTCTTGATGTCTAGCGTTTCATTGTGGTTCTTTCTTAGAATTTTTATCTCTCTGCTTACATTGCCCGTCTGCATGCTGTTACTTTCTCCATTAGAGCCCTTAGAATATTAATCATAGTTGTTTTAAATTCCTAGCCTTAAAATTCCAACATCTCTGCCATATTAGCATCTGGTTTCAATACTTCCTTTGTCTCTTAAAACTGCCTTTTTTGCGTTTTAGTACGTCTTGTCCTATTTTCTCCAGAGCTGGACATGATGCACTAGAAAGAGGCACTGCTGCCGTCAGTGACGTGGCGGGAGGTGCTGCCGTCAGTGACGTGGCGGGAGGCGTGGGCAGTGACCTGCTGTAGTGCTGTGATCAGGTATCAGTTCCGCAGTGTCTGTGTCTCTGGACTACAGACCTCACAAGCGCTTCTTAGTTTTTTTATTGCCCCCTTGGTGGGACAAGATGCGTCAAGTGGCTGGAGTCGAGTTTTTCCTTTCCCCAGGTCCTGATAAAACCCCAGCACTTTAGGCTTTGGTTAAGTAGCTTCTCCTGAGGGCAGACCTTGCTAAGAACAGAATGCTCAGGCATGTTTCAGAACGGTTCCTCTTCCCCTCCCTTTGCCAGAAGCACGAGGGGATTTGTTTTGTTTTTGTTTTTGTTCTTTTTAGTATATTCACTGTGAGGGCCCAGGTCCTGGTAGAGCTCCTGGAGATAAAAGTCATACAAATGTGAGGGGGCTCTTTCTGACAGGGTCCCCTGAAGCTTTTAACTTTCAGACTGGTCCACACTGAGCCTTCAGCAATTCAATTACAGTTCAGGTTTTCCTAGTCCTAGACTGGTTCCCACTGATGTTTCTACTTGTGGGTTTCTGCTCCAGGGGGTTTTGACTTTCTTTTATTTGCCTGTCAGTCTCCAGTTTTGAAGGCAGTGGTCTGTCCTGTGACCTCATTTCCCTCACAGATCTAGGAAGAGCTGTTGATTTTCCAGTTCATTCAGCTTTTAACTTGTTAGGACAGAGTGGAAACTGCCAAGCTTCTTATATACCAAACTAGCCTACTACTCTCTACTAAGAAATTTACATACTTTATCTCATCGAACCTTCACAACACTCTGTTAAGAAGTGTCATTAGCCCCATATCTCAAGGTGAGAAAACCAAAGCATTCAACAGTTAATTATCTTGACCAGTATATCCCAGGCAGTACCCAGGGATCAAACCCAGGAATGTCTATCACCAAAGCCGCTGCACCCCATCTCTGCACCCATCCCCACTTTTCTGCTGTTCTACCCTGTGCTGTCTTCTGATTTATTTCTGAAAGTAGTCCATGACTCAAGTTTTGGAATCAGAAAACCTTAGAATAATACAGAGCTATCTACAGCTTTAGGACTCATTGAAGTCATTTAAGCCCCAATTTTCTTATATATAAAATGAGAGAAGTAATCATCATGGAGAGGCATTATAAGATGAAAGGGAACTTACAGAGACAGAGATCCTGACACACCCACTAAATGAATTCCTGTATCTATGTATCTGTAATTAGATCTACACACTTGTGTGTGTACTCAGCACTGAATGTGTGTATGTTAGCCAGTCTACATTAAACACTGCCTATTTACCCCTAATCCATATTGTTTCAAACCAGACCACTCACCTCTATCCTTCAGGCTCTTCTTCAGTGCAAGTGGTTCTGCTCTTACCTACTATAAGTCCCTGTCCTACCGAGTTCCACGGCTTTAGGTGAAAAGAATATCTTCTAGACTGAGTGTTAACTAGAAGACCATTCTTTATTTAACAAAAATACAGTTGCTGATTGTCTCTAAAAGCCAAAATAGCACCTCACTGCCACTGTCCAACTCACAGCTGCAGAGAATCACACTATTACTAGTAATAATACTGTCTTCTGGTAACTGCTGCCACTTACTACTGACACACAGAATGCTCCACACTGAACCTTATTTCACTTAATTTACCCAGGCCGCTTATTAACTAGTAGAGATTTTGCTATATAATCATTCCATGGCCATTTATGCTTGAGCTGTAGCAGAAAATTCAAGAGGAGGGGTAGAAAACAGTGAACACTTTTATTCTCATTAAAGAATCTTGGCTCTGAAGTTTTAAGTAAGGGACTTCTGCATCTAGCTTTTGGTGAATGACATTCTCCATGAGGCCCTCCTTTTCCAAGATACCAGATCCCAGCTACATTAGAACAAGCACCTGTGGATTCTGGTTCCTGAAAAGGAACCTAATTGTGAAACATGGAACCTTTCTGACAACCACCCATGAGAGCTGTCCCCAACTGGCCTTGAAGACTGCATCCTTATTGGTTTTCTTTTTAGCTCACTGATATTTCAAAAAGGGACTTGGGTGTTCTTTTCCTTCCCACCTGGCCACCAGGCCTGTGATTATACCTCACATGTCTGAGTGACAAACCTGATTATGTGTCATCATGATATGTCTCATTCCCTTTTGGAGGCTGCCTGTTTCGAAAATCGTTAGACTTTTAGTATAGGTATTTGCTAAGTTATCATCTTCCTTTCCACAAGACTGTGAGACTGTTGGATTTATCATCCCTAATATGTCTTGGTTAATTCAAACTGAACTGCACTGTTCATACTTGATTATTATTAAAGTCATATTTTTGAGTGAAGGGCTAGCCCCTGGTTTAAAAGAGAAATGCATTTCCTGAAAGGGTGATACAATAAATAATTAGCTCTTCCAAACTAGTTTGAATTTGCTCATCAGATTAAACAGAGCCATTGATGGGGAGAAGGAGGGAAAAGGAAGAGAAAGCTACAGAGTATGCTAAGGAAAGATCAAAATGAGGAGTTAAAATATTGGACCTTTGGATACAATGGATTGAAGATGTCAAAATAAAGGGAAGCACTAATACAACATCCACAAGAATAATTCCAAGTATTTTAAAATTTTGCCTAAGGCTAACGCTGAAAGACCAAAACATATCTCAGAAAGGTTGTCAGCGGTAAAGGAATATACACCTAATGGAAGCAAGTAAAAGGAGGCGTGCTAAGCTTCATTTGAGGGATATTTTCTTCCTCTAATGTTTGTGGAAATATCAAATACATGCTAATTTTTTTTCTAATGTCTTTCTAACTATGTCTCCACTTCCTGTTTAGGAGTTTTACAGATTTTAATCTATAATGCACAGTTATGATGTCAGTACAATTCAAAGGAGAGGCAGAAGAGCTATCTTGCTCTTGTTAAGTTACTACCTCTAGGCAATTAGAGAAAATGGAAAAGGAAAGTATTAATCCACACCTTAAAGGTAAAGAGGTTAAAACAAGTTCAACTTCTGACAATATTATGGTGTTTGTGGTTGTACAGCCTGTTGCTTTCAGATCTAAATACTGGGAGAGCACAGAAGGAAGGTATATTTCAGGATCAGAGGACTGTTAGGGGATCCTTTGGCTCCTCTGTGTTTACACTAACCTCAAATTAAATATCAGCACATTCTGTCACATTAATTTAAATCTTTGCTCAATTTATTTTGCTAAGAGGAATAGACAACTTGTTCTCAAGGTAAATCAGTGATGAAGAAAACAGAAAAAATCATAGACCTACTGATTCCCTAGACTGATTCCCTACTGATTTGGAGACAAACTTCAAATTTTAAAAAATTATCTTGAGCCATCTTAGAAATCATCATCACTCTCACATTTGGTAATCAGAAGCAGTATTAATGGCACTGCTGGAAATTTCCTGACCCCTAAATTTAAAAATGTGTTAATTTATTCAAAAGTTATTTATCTGTGACTGTAGTAGACCTGGAACTCTTACAAGTCCTGAGGATGCAGCAATGAACAAGAAAATCTATATGCAAGGCATTTTCTAGTGGGGTGAATTATATGTGTTTGTATGTGTGCACACATGCATATGTATAGGAGTTATAGAACTTGGACTGTAAATAAATAGACAAACAAATAAGGAAAATACAAAATTGTGGAAAGTACTGAGGAGAGAATGACTGAGTCTCCGGTCAAGATTTGATGGACAGGAAACCTGAGTGATATTCCAACTGAGATCTAAATAACAAAAGGAGACAATGAAGCAGAGGGGATTAAGAGGAATGGTTGGCACATGGGCTTCTGGGTGGAAATTAGGGAGTAATATCCAGTGTAGCTTATTGTGGTAGGTGAGAGAAAGAGCTGTACTAGAAATATGAGTTGGCCAAGGGTTAAGTCATGTAGAATTTTGTAGCCAAGATAAGAAATTTGGATTCATTCTAATTGTGTTGGGAAGTTGGGAAGGGTTTTAAGTAAAGTCTAACATGATTTGAATTACAATTTTAAAACATCCTATTCGCTTCTGGGTGAATTGTTAGCTGAAGTACAACAAATATTTTGGGAAACATGTATTGTTGCTTCTTCAAAGTGGTCATTCTCTTTTGTTCATTTTCAAATATCTGAGTGCCAATTTGGGACAAACACTGTAGTCTTTGCTAGACAGGCAATGTGAGCTAATGTGGGTCCTTATTCTCATGGAGTTCACTCTCTGAGAAGGGACATAGAAATTAATTAATCACACTAAGGATATATAAATACCATCTGCAAAATGTTCTGAAGAAAAGGGAAAGGATTATATCTTAACATGTACCAAAGGATCCAAATCTGACTGGGAAGTCACAGAAAACTTTACATTAGCTGTGATCAAAAGAATGAGTAGGAGTAAACTGATTTTTACCCTAAGTACAATGAAGGCTTTAAGCAGGATGACATGATTCAGTGTGGGTTTTAAAGTGATCATTCACTCTGGCTTCAGCTGAAGAATAGATTGGAGGGAGAACAAAATAAATGCAGAGGGACAAGTTAGGGGGATCTCCTAAGAGATAATGGTGGCTAAGAACAGAGTGAAGGTATCAATGAAGAGAAAAACAAATTCCGTAGATATTGAGATGACAAAAGTGAGTGGTCTTGATAACAGATCAGGTAGGAGGAGTGAGGATACAGAAGGCAACAAACAGCCTGGGCTAGTGAATAAATGATGACGACATTTACTGCAAGAACAGATAGAGAAAGAGGATCAGGTTTGAAGAGAAAGACCATGAATCTGGTCATACACATCACAAATTTGTGATATCTTCAAACTATCCAAGTGATATGTCAAGTCAGTCATTGGATATACTGACAGAGCAGAGCAGAGCTATGGGCTAAAGAAATAAATCTGGACATCCCCATGGTGACAAGAACTGTGGATGTGTTGAAATTTCCTAGTGAAAGACTATTTTAGCCTATTTCTGAGCTTTAAGGAACTCCAGAATTTGATGACCCAGTAGGAAAGGAACTGCTGGCAGAGGAAATCTGAAAGGCAGCGCCAGACAGGTAGCATTTGAAGAACGTCCAATTAGGTCAAATGATTATGAAGAACTAGGGAGGGTATGGGAGTTTTCTCTATGTACAAGCTAATAAGTTAGTCTGTTACTGCTTTATAAGTGCCGGCAGAAGACCCAATACTCCTGAGCTAGAGACAAAGGACTTTATTATTCACAGTAAATACAGTGGCAGGATGCTCTTGCTGGTTCCCCATGTGTCCTAAGTCCTGTGGAGTGATGTGAAGTGCCCATGGTGGATGTTTGCAGATGCAGTGGGTTGCCCTACAGAAGAGGAACACTGAGCATGGAAGATTAACCACTTTTATGGTAAGGTGGAAATAAGCATGCTCATTATCTGGAGGAAAGTGTTACCTTATTCCTCAGGGTTGCTTGCTGGAAATGCACCTGGAGAAATGGCAGAGAATAGTCAGGAAATTTGTTTGTTTGGCACAGCCAAGAAGAACATATAAGGAGGTTTAGGGCCTATTGGAGATTGCATCTTCCAATAATGATCATGTAAAGACAAATGAATCGAGGGCAGGGGAGAAAAAAATCTCAAATGGATTTAGCAAAATGGAGATCATCTTTAACCTTACTAGGAGCTGTTTCATTGGTGTGCTGTAATGTGAAAACAGACTGGGGTGAATGTGGGGTGTGGAAATGAAGATCACAAACACAGAAGAGTCTTTTTTAAAAGAAGTTTAAATATAGCAAGATAAAAATAAAAATGGTAGCTTGAGGTAGTATATTAAAATGAGGGAAAAAGTAGGGGGGAGGGTATAGCCCAAGTGGCAGAGCTAATGCTTAGGATGCATGAGGTCCTGGGTTCAATCCCCACTACATCTTCTAAGAATAAATAAATACTAAATAATCCTAGTTACCTCCCCCATCAATAAGTTAATTAAATAAATAAACTGTAAAATAAAATAAAATAAAATAAAATAAAATAAAATAAAATAAAATAAAATAAAGAAGTTTTTGTTATAGGTCTGGTCTTGAGAATGTGGAAATACTGATAGAAACGGACAAGTGAAATGTCCTATGGACATGAGAGTATAATTCACCACTAGGTTTACATTAATCCTGTTTAGAACATTGAACTGAGCCCTCTCCCAAAATATACCGAAGTCCTAGCCCTCAGTATTTCTGAATGTGACCTTATAAGGGTTTTGTAGATGACCAAGTTAAGGTGAAGTCATTAGGGTGGGCATAATCCAGTACGACTATGCCCCTTTAAAAAGGGGAACTTTGGGCACAGAAACAGACATGCATAAAGGGAAGATGTCATCTTCAAGCTAAAGATCCCTGGTGGCCACCAGTTCAGAGAGAGGCATAAAACAAATTCTCCCACACAACCCTCAGAAGGAACTAACTCCACCTTTATCTTGATTTCAGATTTCTAGCCCCCAGAACTGTGAGAATAAATTTCTGTTGGTTATGCCCCACCTAGTTTGTGGTACTCTGATACTGCAGCCCTAGTAAGCTAATACAAGCATCATTTCCAGAAAGACTGAATTCTGATTGTAAGAAATGAAAAGCAAAGATTAAAGCCTTTTGAACACTTTATTTCACTGCATTTCAGCAGGACAATGGTCATGGCATAGTCTTTTTCAGGAGCCTATCATGTTAAGAGCACTACTAAAATGATCATTCTTGGTGAAATTTCAAAAAAAAGGAAGTAAGGGAAGAGGGAACAAAAGCTCCTGTGACAATGTTGCCTTAACAAAATGAGAATTCAATGTAAGTTAGCTTACTTAACGAATATTCGATTATCAAATACTTTGCAATTTGTTAATATAATTTTTCAGAATAAAATGGGGAATATAATTTAAGTCTACATGGAAAATAATTGGGATTATTGAGGAAGTGGCTTTCTGAAATGGTCTAAGTCAGTCTGCAGGAACAGGAAGCTTAAGCAATGACTCCCCCAGACTTTAAAAAAAAAAATCACTTAACCACTATAGTTTTATATTTCCTCATCTGTAACTAAAGAATTATACTAGATCACCTCTCAGAATGATTATGGGAATTACTTCAAAAACATATGTTTTTCATATAAGTGCCTTTTCTTGCACAAATTAAATACGTAACTGAGGCTGAAACCATTCCTGATTACCTACCAGTAACCTTTGTTCTTACACAAGATTTATTTGCTTTTGACACAGATGTCAAACTTATCCTTAATTCACGTTTTTTCTTATTCCAGTTTCCCTTAGGATGCCTTTCTGGGGTTTGTTCCGGACTTCATCTGGGGAGCTCTTTAATTCTCTCAAAGAGATTGCTCATTCATTCACAGGAGTCCAGCTAAAGCGAGTTCAAGGAAGTACACATCTGCCCCTGCAGCTGGACCAGGGCTCTCCAGTGGGCTGACTATGGTCAGTCATCTGCAAGTTTAATATAGATAAGTTTCGGCAGTCCCTAGCTCTGAAAAGTTTTCTCTATCTTATAATTATTCTTTTCATTATTTCTTTGAAGAAGGGAAAATACCTCATACTTCTGGCTAAACAATCTTAGGGACATTCCCACTTAGCTCTCCAAATGCCCCCAGATGCCACGTGAGTTTCCACGTGCAGCAGAACTGAAACATAAGTTAATGACTCTGACCACAGGATCAGAGAACTATTCCAGCAAAATCAAAAGTGAAGAGAATGCTCATGGACAACCCACAGGAACACATATCCCTTTGAGTAAACAGAGAAGAAAAATTGGTCCAAGTTGTTGAAGACATATAAGATTATTGCCCAGCTCCTCAGAATGTACACCTCTGTGATGAAAACAAAACCAAACACCCATGGGAAATTTCACAATTAGCTATCTCATTTCCCTAGCTCTTTAAAAAAACATTCCAGGGTGGGCAGGGAAGGCTACACCCTCATTGTGCGGGTCAATGCTTATGAAATCAAAAATGGTTCAATCATCTGAAAAAAATCTTCATACAAAGAGCAAATAGTAGGCATACCAGCCTGGCCTAGCACATTGGCTGTGTGCACAGTGTAACTTCAAAACAGCCTCTGGTCATAATAGTGCTAGAAATATGTTGCGGTGTTTTCAAGACAAATAAAACATGAAAAGTCCATTTATTTATAAAAATAAACCCATCTTAACTTTTCATTTATACAAGTATGCTTTTGTACAATGGCTTGCTCTTCAAAAAAAAAATATAGCTTACATTTAAGAATACTGCAATATCAAGGTCTTAAGTTCCTAAGAGTTAGTTTTATCTTTATTATTATTAGCCTTATTATTATTATTATTAAAAAGCTATTTGATGTGTTAGTCACCAGGGATGTAATTACATACATACACACACTTCAGTATAATTTTAAAGTCCATATTAACTTGTTTTAATTACATGCATTTGGGTATAACTAAAATTCTAGAAACTAATCTAAATATTTTCCCCTATACAATAGTAGCCAGGCTTTGGGGATAGAGAGAGAGGAGAGTGATAAACTATATTAAAAATAATTTAAATGTTTCGGGAAAAGGTCTCAGTTCAGTAGCCTAGTGTTCACATTCAATGCTTTTTCTTAAATTTACTTCTCTCTATATTAAATTCAGATAATAAAGTACTATGTCCCTTATCAGTATTTTCCAGTAGCTGAGCCCATTTTCAAGAGAAAAACATACTATTAAAATTATACAGGGTATTTGTTATATTTATTAAAAGAGACGGTTACTTAATTCTTTTTAAATGCTTGAATTTTATTATTTAATTGTACTTATTTGTGCTTGAACATTCAGTTTTAAGTATATTGGAAGAATATTTATAATACAATTCTGTTGTAAATATTTTGAAATATAACTGAGGAATACCCCAGAGCTCCTTTGACATAATTAAGAATATAGCATATCATCCTATTTATTACTTTTTTCTGGGTCATGATCTGCCTCTCACATTGTCCTCATTGACAGCTAGATCAAAAATAAGGAATGGGAGCCATTAAAATCTAATATACACTTTCTTAAGCTTCCCATATGAAAAGGAATCAGACATGACTACCCTCAAATGGCATCACAAATAAATTTCCTTTGCAATGATTCAACAATCAGTTGAAAATGAAAAACCATTTAAGAAGATAAAGAAGCCGCAGCAGATTTGAATATCATCCAAACAACAGGGGAACTAAAACTGTGGAAAAGGAACAACACCACCACCAACAAAACAAACCTAAGGAAATTGTCATGGGAGAAAAACATTGGGCAAATGTATAAAGCTTGGGAAATGTCACCTGAGTCAGGAAAATCTGTATGTCAGAATATGTATGAAGTTTTGGGTATTTCAGATAAATTTCCAGGGACGAAGCTTCCATGAGAAGTCACAGTGTAATGAGCCTATGATGACGGTTAAGCAAAATTGTCATTTCTCCCTTTTAACAAAGTACAGATTTATCATTGATTCTATTTTAGATTTTTACACACAAAAAAATGCTACTTTGGGATTTTTGGACAATGTCTCGTATCCACACAAGAACTGAAATTACTAAGATTATAATATTGTTCTTTCTAACTAGCCAGAATTGTGGATTCCAGCTCAACAGCTTCCCTTCAATATACTTACATTCATATTCATCACATACATTCCAGCCACACTGTTAGGACTCAAAATACCCTTAAAATATCTTCCAAGTCTGTAACATAGCCTTCTGAATACTCTGAGTAGTGATAAAGTTCCTTTTGAAGACATGCTTGATCTTTTGAAACAACAATACAAACACAATTTGTAGTTTAAAACTATTATCCTCAAAATAACTTTAAAAATATTCATTAATAGTTCCTCACTATTTCTCCTTCATTTCCTTTCTCATCTTTCCCTTTCCCCTTTCAAATACTTAACCAGATGTTCTCAAACCTGGCTACAATAGAGTTTTTTTTTTAAAAAATACTCTTGTCTGCAATGTATCTCTGG
This sequence comes from Camelus bactrianus, assembly GCF_048773025.1. Classification (NCBI taxonomy): domain Eukaryota; kingdom Metazoa; phylum Chordata; class Mammalia; order Artiodactyla; family Camelidae; genus Camelus; species Camelus bactrianus. Next base: position 44,590,261 of record NC_133539.1, read on the forward strand.
GAGTGGGGCTCACACACCAGTATTTTTCAAAAGTTCCCACAGAGGATTCTTTGGTGTAGCCAATGCTGAGAAAAATGGATTTGGGCAATCTTATACTTATCATCTCAAGAAGGTGATATGATAGAACTGGGGGGAAAAAATCTTGAGTCTCTTTCTAGCTTTGTGCTTCAGGAGTCCATATCCTTAAGGAAAAGTTTGGAGGATTAAAGAGGCAACTCTTGCCCTTGGATTGCAAAACAGTAGGAGAGATGAAAGGGGTCCAGGAAGAGAGGGCTAAGACAAAAGAGGACAAGGCAGATATGTCGCAGTCAAAGGACAATGTGAGGAGGATTGAGTCAACGTTAGGCGACTCTATACTTACTTAAGTCAGCCTAGATAAAGGATCCCAGCTCCTCCGCATAAGTGAATCCCTTAATCACACACACCAGGGCTTACGTCAGCTGTTTCGTCCCACCACGCCCATTGGCAACTTCCCTTTTGTAGGCCCCACGCTTTCGTTGGATAAGGCCCGTCTACAACTTAAGTGTTTGGGTCTGTCCTTTCTTTTTCAAACTAAACCTTGCAGCTCCCACTTGTAAACCTCAGAGAATAAACTAGATAAGTCTTTTCCTACAGAATTACATATGCCCAAATTTCAAAAGGAGGAGACAGGAAACAGAAGAAAATTTCAATTTGAGAACATGTTAGCTTTTTCTGTTTCTTTCTGTCTTTAAAATGTATGGGCAATGAAATGCCTGGTAATTATTTAGTGTTTGCATTACAATAGATTATCTCATTTTGTAGATGAGAAATATAGACAGCATAATCAGGAATCATCCTCAGTCACAAAACAAAACAAGCCCTGAACCTCTTCTTTAGCCTATGAAATCTCTCCCATTTGGGAACTGAATTTGATACCATCTGGCTCCAAAACCAGAGCCTGCAATTTCAGGCAGTACTTGGAGGAAACAGCTGCATACAGATCACTCTGAAACCCTCATAAAAATATATGGTACCATCATTTTTTTCTTTTTAAAAATGTTTTATGGGATTCCCCCATAGTATCTTTTGCTAGTCTTGCTGTAAAAATAATGTTTATGATGATTGAATATACTTTCAGTAGATAGCTTCTGTGGCTATCAAATGACGGTTTTTCTTCTTCATTTAATCACCTAGGAGGAAAGAAATGATGGAAAACAGATTTCACTGCCTTAAACAATATTTGTTAAAGAAAGACTTTTGCCCTGGAGCATCTTACTCAGAAAGTAATTTCCTGGTCACTGCTTTGGAGCCATTGCCTTATTATTCAGGGTTTTCTTTTTTCAGCATGAATCAGCTCTTTTGTTTTTTGTTTTTTGTTTTTTCGTCTGGCCCTAAAATGACATCACAGTCTTTTAACATCATGGTTAGTGAATAACATTCCCGATGTGTCTGGCTCAGATATTCCTGTGTTGGTGATGTTATGAGTATCTCATTTGTATTCTTAAGAGTCCAGTGACCTTTGAGTAAACCGTGGATTCATGTGGATCCATGTGAAACAACTGAATTACCTAGCTTTTGAAATAAACTCTGTCCTGAGCAGTCTTAGAAACGTGTTACCCAGAATTAAAATGTGATATATCTCTGAATTTACTGTATTAAATGAATTAACACTAAAACTTAAATAATCCATTTTTCAGTAAATTTAATATATAAGGTTTCATGCAGATTTCAGATAGATCTTCTTGTAAGCTCTGGTAATAATATTAACAATGACAATAATAAAACTACAAGTATTTTGTGATTTTATACAAAGTAGATTAAATATCATCACTGAATGATAAAAATTGAGTAACACAAAAATATTTCCAAGCGGAAACCAAATGTTAGGTAGTTAGATAAGTGGGGGCTCCGGGCAGATAGGTGGAGGGGAGGCAGGATGGTCCAAAAGATGGTGTTATGCCCGCCTCCTGCCTAAAGGGGCTTTACTTCTTCTAAACGAGTGTCAGCAGGAAGCAGGTTAAAACCCGACAACTACGAGGTAGTGGAAAGGACTTAACCAGACATGATCCAGTGCTCATTGTATTATAATTAACATTGCAGTTTAGGCCCCCCTTGGGTTTTTCTGTGTACACCATGGGTAAGGACATGCACAAAGGGACTGAACATGACTAAGCATTCCAGGGACAAGAGCTGTCCATCAAGAAACCATCGCTAAGCGAGGGAATAAGAGAAAAGGGAGACAAAAACCACCGCTTTTCCTCCTCTGGATCAGCCCACCTCCCATCCTTGGAGGTGTACTTTTTCTTTTTTTAAATAAATCTTTTAAAATCTTTCACTATACAACGCACCGTCACCTGACTGTAAACTTGTCTTTCGGATAAGACAAGAACCAGGGTCTTTACCTTTTGGGGTAACACAAACACTAGTTCAATGAAAGATAAAACACGTTATAGTTTTCTGAGAACTAACCCAGCCTTGTAAAGAACGCTGCTAATATGGAATGGTATTTAAATTAAAAATATATATATATCACTAATAAATCCAATCTTTGCAATGCTAATATTTTGACTATTTTGTATATCAACACTATTCTTCTGTATCAACTGCTCTAAATTCCCAGGATGAGTTACAATTCTGCCTTAAAAAAAAAAACACAAGAAAATTACTTTTAGAGTAATCTTTGTGGACCACCTGGTTGAGGAGAAACTTCATAATGATTTTATGGACTAGATGATTCTCTGCTACCCAGCTACAAAAATTAGGTCTTTATCTTTGACTAATTTCTTTCTCACTAAAATATATGGGTTTACTTTTGCTCTTTATGAGTTTGTCAAAAATCATAATAAAATCCTGCCAATTGCTGCAATTTGAGAACATTTATTACTTTCAGGAATACTTGTAACAATACAGTAATAAGTAAGGCAGAGTTGGATCCATGGTTGTTACAGCCTCTGAAGGATGCAAAGATTCTACCCAGCAGCTCTTTTTTTTTTTTTTTTTTTGCCATTGCTGCATCATTTAAGTCTGAACATTTTGCCTTCAGGATATAGCAGAGTTCTCTATGGTTCTCTGTAGTGATGACCCTTGCAGCTTTTACCAGTTGTATGGCTTCTACAAAATAACTAGATTGTACTAAATAGAGTCCCCTGTCATACAGTCATCGGTCTGATATATTTGCTCCTCCAATCTCTAGCCAGTGAAGAAAGGTGAAAAGGTCATCTATGCACTGGTCTTCAGGGAGTAAGGAAAGTCGAGAATTAGCCACTGCTATTTACAATATTGATTGGGAGATGGACCTGGAAAGGAAGGAGTTAGAATTAACAGGAAACAGAGTTTAAGGGAAAATAGATGCTTATTCTTTATATTTTCTGATAAAGATAAAGAAGAAAGACAGGTCCATTTCCCAAATTCCAAAGGCATAATCTTTAATGAGGCAAAGGACAGAGTATTTGTGTCTTTGCAGTTTTCTTTCTTTTTCAAAATTTTTATACCATAGCATTTTGCATAAGTGCCCAGAATATATGTGTTTTGTGTTTGTATATATGTATGTGTGTGTTTAAAATAGATATGCTTGACAGATTATTATACTGATCAACTATTACCACTTAAAAAAATTATTTATTAGTCAAGTTACAGACAAATATTTTGATACAAAACAAAACAGACTTTAGGAGCCTGCTGTGTTTATACAATACAATCCGCATTATCTTATTTAGTTCCAAAACAATTATTTGTGAGGGCAACACAATCCCAATTAATCTGTTCCCAAGTCAATGTTCCAGTGTCCAAAGAATACTTTGGGGAAGAGAGTATTTTCTTAAAAATGTGTTTTCAAGCTGTACTTAAGAATGATGACTGTGTTATGGTTTTTTATGTTTCAAGATTAAACAGTACCTACTAAAAATAAAGGTGTGAATAAAGGCTAGCCTTTAAAAGAATACACAGCTCATGTTGAAAGCAGTCTGGAGTTGATACACTGACACAATATCACCAATACTGATAATGACAAGTACACTATGAAACACACACATGAGCTCTATTTTCCATTTCCACACTAACATGTGACTTCTTATATAAAATTCGATCCTCTAAGGCTATCAACAAATGATATATAACACCAGTAAAGAATTCTTACTAAGATTAATGTTCATAAAACTCAAAACATTATTCTGTAGTTAAAACAAGAAACTGTAAACTACTAAAAACAAACTCCAATTTTGTAACACTCCTGTATATATAAACAGTTAAGGATGACTGGCCTCCGTAAGCTTGCATTTTTCTTTAACATTCTATGTTTGCCCAGATCGCAGGCAATAGTGTATCCAAATTATCAGCCAGTGTTGCTAGAGGGCCCACTGGCTGCGTGTTTGGATGTTTTTGAAGTAAATATAGAATGGAGTTTAATAAAGTTCCTACAGGAAAGAGCATTTTAAATTAGAAATTAGGTAATGAATGATCTTATAGCCCACTTTAATTGTCTTAGAGACGTTATAAAAAGTCATGTATATTTGTAAACATTTTCTAATTTTCCTTTGTTATATTTTATCCTCATAAAACTCTGTAAGGTAGGCCAGGCAGAGAGCGTTATCCCTAATGCACATATGAGCAGATTGAGGCTTACAGAGGTTTGATGATTTGCTTAAGGTCTCCAGATTTTTCAGTGTTGTACTCAGAATTTGAACCTAGGTCATAATAATGTAACAGCATCAACTTGCAAAAAACATAACAGGATAACAGTTACTACCACACCCCTCTGCCCATCATCCCAAGACTGTGATTGCAAATATACATCCTCTTAGGTACAATCTGGGATGAAATGACCCAGATTTACTGCCCTGAGAAAATATCTCAATGTGTAACTAAGAGCCTATCATGACTCAGAAATTCAATCAGGTACCCTCAAAACGCCAGTGGCTTAACAAACAATCATAATACCAAGAAGTACGCAGATACCATAAAAAGACAAGGGGAATTACTGAAATAATTTTGGTGTGAGCTTTCATGACTTTTCGCCCCTCTTCCCAAACTTGTATTTCTACATTCAAAAACCACTAGACACCTGACCACCTCACAGAAACTGCTATGCAGAAAGAATTGTCCTGAACACCCAGAATAAGCTTCATCAGCCAAAGAAAAAAGGTTTATGATGGAAACAGCCTCTTCTGCCTGACAAAACTAGAAGCGTCCAATCGCTGGTGTTTTCCACGATGCGAAAGAAAGATGAGAACAAAGAATAAGAAAGGTTGTGAGTCCTTTGTGAGAGGGATGAAAATTATAAAAACATATCTAAGTATCCTCTAGCATCCCCCAGTCCTGGCCTCATAATCAAAGCCAAACAGTTACTATTACATCTGGGTCAAATCACCTACACCTGCCTCCACGCCTTCCTCTCTCACCATCATCTCTGACTACAATGTCTTCATGGTCATCTTTAGGGATAAAAAATATTCCGCAGATATGCCACCAACCCTTCACCTCATGCCCATGGCAGACATAGTGGAATTCATTCCTCTTTCTAAATTCTTACCTAGGCTGATGAAACAGCATGAAAAATGCTGGAAATTTTCCATCTTTATATATACCATCTTGAGAATAATAGGAAGAAATTTGGTCGTTTTTCCCAACCCCTTTGTGTACTTCTTCCCATAACAAAGAAATGGCTTAGTGAGGCTGTGTGGAAGGGCACTGCTCATGCGTGGCCAGGCCTGTGGACTCTTGCCCTCCCTCTGGAATTCACTGCTTGTGAAGGGAACACACTCTTTCCCTGTTCTTGCCCTGTTTACCAGATTGAAAGTAGAAGTCTTTGTCTGCTCTTGTTTCTCTGAATTTCTTTACCCCATCTCAATTGGTTGTGAAGTATCCTGAGGCTCTACAAGCAACTGGCTAGAAAAGGATCTGTTCTGTCCACTCACATCTCTCTACAGGCAAGTCTCAAGGTTTATTTTTTAAGAGAAAAATCATAGTGTTGCTGGAGAACAGGTTCTTGCCTCGCATAGGAAAAACTTCAAAAGTGGGGCATGGGAAAGCAAGTTTACTTAGGGAGATACACACTCTCTAGGCAGAGTGGGGTCCGTCTCACTCAAAAGAGAAAGTGACTTAGGAGATAACACACTCCACAGGCAGAACGCGGGCCATCTCAAAAGGCAAGAGGGAGAGAGACCGAGAGGTGTGGGGGTGTTTAGTTTAAAGTAAGAGTGGATACGCACTCCAGAGACAGAGTGCGAGCTGTCTTAGAAGCAAGAGACAGAAAGACCACAAGGTGCAAGAGTTGTTAGTTTTTATGGGCTCGGTAATTTCATATGCTAACAAGCAGGAGGATTATTCTAACTATGTTGGGGAAGGGGCGGGGATTTCCAGGAATTGGGCTCCCACCCACTTTTTGGAACTTTTAATGGTCAGCCTAGGAATTGTCACAGCACCTGTGGGTGTGCCATGAAACTCAAGGTCTACTGGAAGTCGAATCTTCTGCCTTCTTGGTTCTAATCAGTTTGTCCTGTCTTCAGTTGCTCTGTCATGCCTTCAATGGTTGTGCCCTGGCCCTTCCTTTTGGCCTCAAATAAGAGATATACTCTGCAAATCAATTTTCCTTTCAATAAAAGTAATATTTTGATATATTGATTGGATTGGTCTCATAATCTTTAACAGTGATCTGGGAAGCCATTATCTAATAAATGGAATTCTCACTCAAATTGAAATCTATTTGTCAGTTTTGCTCTATGTCATACGTCTCCTTTAACAACTTATTTCTAAAGTTTTTATGAAACTTTCCCCTAATTACCTCAATTTATTTTAACCTCTCACTATTAAATTCTAGTGGCCTTCACAGGCTTTACCACTTATTTAGTACTTAGCACATCCTATCCCATTATGTGAGCTACATTTTCAAATACACCTTCTCATTCTCTAAGTGAACTGTAAGCCTGCTCACGGGAAGCGCTGCCTCTCCTGCTCTTTAAACTTCTGGAGTCTGATGTTCAGTGCTCAGTTACTACTTCCTGACATTGATGATGAGATTCTAAGGAAATTACCATGACAGACAATGGTAACACATGATTTATATACTGAATTATCCTTGATTCATTTTATGCATATCAGCATGAACTTCCAACCTCTGGACAGATGAAGTAAAGCAATGTAAGAAACACTTCTTTAGAAAAGTCTCAATTGTAAGGGTGGTTAGAAGTTGACTGTGTCTAAAATAGGAGAAGCAAATATATGTTCCTTAAATATTTCAGAGGACACACATTGGTGCCTTTGAAATTAACGAATTAGAATTTGACTTTCATTCTAGCATCTCTAGAAAATGCTAGGGAGTATGTTTTCCAGGGAGTATGGAGATTAAAATGGAGAAAATTCTATTAAACAGAGTTAGATAGTTCTGAAATCTCTAGGCAATATTTTTCCATGTTTGGGAAAAATTATAAAGGAATATAAAAGTAGAATTTGGTACAAGCTACAGTAATCATATCTGAATGAATGCTTTTCACTCAGTGACCTCCTCAAACAAAATGTCTTTTCAACTCTTATAGTCACTGACCTTGCCAACCCAAATCACCAATTCTCCCACCAATTCCCTGTGTGTATAACCTTGAGTAAGTCACTCTTCCTCAAATTTACTGCTGTTCTCTAGCTGTAACATGAAAATATTAATGATTCCCATTTGCCAGATTTCATGAAAATGATATGGAGCTCAGGTAACTTTCAGAAATAGTCTGTGTTCTTCAGAATAAAGATGTTTAGGGGGGTTGGTATAGCTTAAGTGGCAGAGCACATGCTTAGCATGCACGAGGTCCTGGGTTCAATCCCCAGTATCTCCTAAAAAAATTTAAAAATAAACAAACCTAGTTACCTACCCCCCAAAATTAAAATAAAATAGAATATTAAAAAAAGATGTTTAAATAATCACAACTCTTTCCTTCCAACTGAAAGATTAAGCAAATAATTCTACCTATGAGAGATTAATACATGAGCTAGTTGGTCAATGACTATAATGTTTTGAACATTTAAAAATCTAGTAAATATAAGTTTATCATTGTTATAACTTTTTCCTCAGTAATTGTTTTGTCGATAGACCTATTGAATGTACTTGAACCCTTTTATAAGTTTTTTGTGGAAGAGAGAATTTACTCTATATTCTATAATTTGCACTAGAACAGAATAAGAGAAATTCGTGTAATAAAAGCAAAATGAAATGCATTTTTACATGTTGACAGAATATGCTTCTGCATCTGGAATCTAGATGATATTTAATACTCAAAGTTAGCAGCAAACAGAAGATAGTCATCAACCATGTGTCACCCTTGGTATATTTAACTTGTATATTTACCATCCTCCTAGTGACATCAATTCTTCTTGTGCAAACATTTAATAAATACTGTCCAAGGTTAACTCTAAAGCTCACAAGCCAGCAGAATAAGCTCACAGTATCTTAATCCTAAAATAAGCTAAATTTTAATGTGACAGAAGGAAACAATAACAACAACAAACCTCTAACACACTGCTGAAAAATTTCAGAAACTTCTCCCTAAGACCATATAACCTACATGTTTTTGGAACATGTATATATACCCATAGAGATACATTAGCAGAATGGAGAAAAACTCTACCCTTTAAAAATTACGTTAGGAAATTCAGAGTAGAGGACCTAGAATCAAATCAAGGAAACTCTATAGAGCAATATAAATAAATTTCTCATTCACTGATTTATGAACCACTTACATCTGAGACTAGCAATCACCTCCCTCTGAGGTGTTACCTTGTGCCCCTCTGTCTTCTTTTCTGCAGCTATAAATCAATCCCTCACCATTAATCATCCTAACTAGTCTTCATCCTTCTAAACACAAACCAAAGGATGCTAATTTCACCCCACTCATTCTGTATTTACAATGTTTTCAACCTGTCCCCTGTCCTTCTGCCTTTTCTTCCCTCCCTTTCAGTGTAATTATCATTTACAGCTGTAATTTACTTCCATGGAGGACCTACTATGTGTCAAGCACTCCAAGAACTTCACATACACTTCAAGTCATATATGCATGTATATATGAACACAATCACATACATATGCAATTACATATGCATATATATACATGTACACATAACCATGTGCACACCTTCACATACACAATTACATTCAGTCCACAATCACATCAGACATGCAAGCACTTACTTATACATAATCACATACACAATTACATACATCACAATAACACAATCATACAATCACATATTCATATAAGACTACACACATGCATACAGTTTAATCCTCTTAAAAATGCAGTGAGTTTGGGTCCTACTACTATCATCCTTTCTTTTCAGATGAGGAAGTGAGGTCCAGAGAGTTGTGCAATATTACACAGCTTGTAAGTGCTGAGGCCTGTATTTGAAGAGTAACCAATCTGACTGAGTCCACAGTCTTCATCAAAATTCTATACGGTTTTGCACCAACAAAATGCCTATAGTTCTTAATTCTAATAACTGACTGCTCTGTCACTACTCTGTGTTTAAGCTATAATTATTCATTTTTTCTAATGACATTGCTAGTCCCAAATTATGACCTCTCAGATGACTGCACCAGATTTTATACAATGCCTTCTGTAAAACACATTTCCCTGCATTGGTAAATATTTAATAAAGCATATTTTGACCATTATTATAAATTTAGGTAAGTGAATCATCATCTCTGAATGTTAAGCATTTTCAAAACAATATTTTACTAAATTCTAGATGTTTAATGATAACTATGTGTACCCATGTAATTGCTTCTTCCATAAAATTCCAACTTTATCTTTTTTCTTTACTCATTCATAGTATTCTCCCCCCTTTTCTGGTTCTCCCTTTTCTATATTCTCTCTCATTCATTTTATTCAAGCACTGGATCATGGGAAACAAATAATATTCTCTCACCAGGATCATGTCCACCTTGAATCTTTGGATTCTATGTCTGGACATTATTAGAAAAACACTATTAGAAAAACCAGCCAAAGCAGTCCCTGGAATATATGACCCACTTATTAGACTAAAGTTTTAATTTACTAAATTGATTCTAGTAATTTTGGCTTCTTTTATTATTTTTTTACAACACTTGAAGATTTTTAATTGCTGCATCTATTGACACAGGTTTTCTTTTGAATAATAAATACACTCCCCACTGCAAACTCTAGGAATACATTTTATCAAGTTATTTTACAAAAGAAAACAAAGACAAAGAGAAAATACAAACCTTTTTTAGAGTATCCTACCTCTTTAACAATATAGTACAAATGGCTGTTTAAAAAGATCATGTTTATCAATTACTCTGCTTGTTTAAATTTCATTTAATTATAAATTTACCAATTATTAGAACATTATATAGGCAATGCTTTAAAATTTGTTTTTTATTTTAGTAATAACAATCTTAATTATATCAATAAAACAAGCTCTCTGCCTTTCCATTTGGAAAGGAAAATGTGTATTTCATGAGAGCAAGAAGCTGTCAGATAACCAATTTGTAAACCAAGAGAACTATGAAAAAAAGGATAAATTCATGCTCAGTTAAAACTATCCCTCAGAAATGTATAAGCCTGTAAAAAATACACAATAGACTCAAGTACTATTATTCAGTTCCCTCTCCAGCCCTCCTCCTTGTCAAGGCCCATTTTATAGACCAAGAAATCAACATGCAGAATATTATATGCCACTTACTAATTTAAAAAAATAGTCATCTATCCCAAATTTCCATGTCATTATAGACTAAATTTATTCCACGTTTCTTACAAAGCAAATTTTGCCTTAAAATAATTCTCGGGACGCTCTCAAAAAAGGGTCCCTATTTATTCTATTATAAAAAATATGAAAATATATATGTACACATATGTACCTAGTTATTTAGAAAATAATAGATAATATTATTTTCAAACTACAAAATCTATACAGAATTCCATATACTCATAGAAACATTATCAGTGACCTCAATACAAATTTTAGTATTAATTACTAATTCATGACATTAACTTACCAATGATAAATGTATCTTACTAAAGACACACTACAATTTTAACTGCTGCATTTATTGATACACATTTTCTTTTAAACAATAAATCCATAAAACTCCAGGATTTTAATACATTTTTCAAATTATTTTACAAAAAAGTAAATGGAAACAAATTCAAAATTCTTCAGAGAACTTTACCTCTTTAGTAAAGTCGTGTCTTTCATGTAAGAAAGTCAGCAATGGGTTGTTAAATGAAAATAAAGATCTTGTTTAAGAACTCCTGTGTCATGGAAAACACTCAGGTTTCTAAGCTTTGATGGAAATTCTGACCTATTCATGTGCAAATGATATCCTCTATCACCTACTCTTCTTTGGTGTTTTGGGTGTTTTCCCCCACATCACTCCACCTGACAAGTGGTTAGGAAATATTTTTTCGGCAAGCATCTGTCTAGTTTAGAAAATGTCATTTCCTCTGTAGTTGAAGTCATGGACTTTCATGAAGGAAAAACCATTCTCCGGGTCACTTAACTGTGAGACCACAAAGGTCAAAGCTACTGAGCATCAAAATAGTGGTTAATTCAGTGATATAATAACTAAACTGGTATGCTGATACTGTTTTTAAAATCTCTGATATTGCCTGAAATGTATGCTTATTGCCCAGGTGGGTTTAGCAAAGGATTAAAGAGGTAGACATTAATTATTTCTGTCTAAGAGTCATTTTAAAAATTTAATCATATAATTTTTGTTAATAAAATTAATACTATTCTAATAAGTTAAAAAATTGAAGTTACGGAAAAAGAAAGGTGAGAGAACAAAATCATCCATCTTCCTACACTATGAAGGTTTGTATTACCCCGTAAGCAGATTTCCTTCGTAGTATGCACATGACATAATACACCATCTAAAGCAGAAACAGCAATGCAAAAGCCAGGAGATTCAGTAAAAGACCAAAACAACAACAACAACCTATGCAACTACAGCAAGCTTCCATATAGGTATTATTTGGGTACTTGGAAGATGGTATCAACAAAATACCTCATTAAATCATTAATTTCAACTGCCTTCTTCATCAAACTTTTGAAGGACTTTCTGAAGAAAAAGTGGTAGGAAATAGAAACTTCTGTAAATCAAGCAAAGGAAAGTTAAAGAAAATGACATTAATGAAGCCAGAATAATCCAGAAACTAAGTAATCAACCTCTAAATTTAAAAAAAAAAAATTATTTATCCTGTAAAAATTATGAAGACATTGAAGTTTAAAGAACTCATTGCCATTTAAATCTTACATCCAGTTTTCTCTTAACGGCAATAATTTCTAAAATGTTCTTTGCATAATAGCTAACAGCAAAATCTAGAATAAAGTTTCATTATACCGAAACTTCTAGGTGCTACAGTATTCAGGTTACATGAATATATTTCAAATATAGTGCTATAGTGCATTGTTGACTTTTCAACAAAAGGCTCCTATTTTATGTTCATTTCTAAATCCCTTCAACTACTTTTAACTAGAAAGACCCCAGTTGCATGGCCCTGCACTAAGCAATGAGACTGGAGGGCAGTGAGTATGAAAAACATATGTCAATTATTATTGACATAATATATGTCAATAAAATATGTATCAGAATATATGGTCCACAGTGACTGGCACTTAGTAAGTGTTCATTAAACTTAGTTCTCTTCCTTTCTTACATAAAAATAGGTTTGCTCTCTGTTGACAAGGTCTGTCTTTCTTGTCTGCTGCTTTTTTCTCTTCACCTAGCCCAATCCCTGGCACAAAGAAAGAAATCAAAATATATAAGTGAACAAATTAATGAAATAAGAGAGTCATCTATGGATTTAGCTTTAGAAAGCTCAATTATTTAGTCATTTTCATGCATCTTCAAAATTATGAGAATTAGCACATTATCACTTAATAAATTGGTAGTTATTCTAAAAAGAAAAGCATTTTTAATGTACTGCCATGAAATAAATTGACTCTCTAGGTACCCCCCAGAATACCATCACACATATCTGTGCAGACGTTAGCCTCAGTTGAAGAATATCTGACAGAATTTTAATAAAGTTAATGAAGAGATTATTACTTGCTAACTTATACATAGTGCCAAAATAATCCTCATTTTTAAAATCTGTTTTTGTTATTTAACAAGAAATGATTATACAGAGGACTTATATATTGACCAACCCCAAATAAACATAGGATTTTCAATGATAAAATAGAACTTGTGTGATATTTTGAAGCCCATTCTTCATTCTGACTGTTGTCTACATGGGAACATTGACATGGTATCCAAAATCCACAATGGGAAACTAAAGTCTACTTTTATAAATTTGAAGACCTACAGCAATTTATTCTCAGGTATCTTTAACACCACTGTATTCATCTAATAATTTTTCACAACAGGAAAAAAAAAAAAACCTATTAACACCATATTTCAATGAGTTTTGATTGAAAGACTTTCCTTCTTGGCACAAGCATCAGTAGACTCTATATGATGCTTTTGACTCTAAGCCAAACCAGTGTTATCAAGGAACAGAGGTAATAATATTTGGGGAAAATCCAACTGTCATACCATTCAAAAACTTCAGTGACTTCCTTCATCTAACAAGTAAGTCCATGCTTGCGGTAGGACAGATTTCAGGAGCACATATGCAGAGACTTAACTACCCAGGATTAACCAAACAGACATTTTATTTTTCTCATATGCCATGAAGTCTAGAAGTAAGTGAAAGAAAGGTAGAATGCTCCAAAATTACAGAACAGATTAAAGGTTTTTTTCATTTACTTACATGAAACTTTTGTCCTCACAATACTTCTGCTATGATTGCAAGATTGCTACTGTGCCTTCATCACTGCATCCTTAATCCATGCAGGAAAGAGTGGAAGGGAGCCTTCCTTCCTGCTTCCCCGCCATCTTTTCGAGTTCATTCATTTCCCCACTGTCCAACAACTACCAGTTCATACGTTCTCCTCTACCAAAGCCTCCGTATTTCCATATATGCACATCAGCACATTCAGCTCATATTTCCCAGAGAAACCTGAAGCAAGCCATAAAAAATTTTGAGAAGCTTCCATCACCACACCTTCTCACCTATCAGCTTCAAGACTGGATATTTTTCCAAAACTTTCTCTTGTATACAAGATCTCAGCCTATTTCATCCACCAAAGAGTATTGCACTCTGTCTCTTATTATTTCCAGTCAGCAAATAAACATGCTGTCATTTCTCCATCTGAGTTTTTAAAAATCTCAGGTTTACAGCCCCTTTGACTCTATCCTTTCTGAAATTTTCTTGACATCCAGAGCATTCTACCCTCTTGGTTTTCTTCGTACCTCACTCACTGCTCCTTCTAAATCCCCTTTGCTAATTCCCTTCACAACTCAAACTCTTTACAAGAGAAAGCCCCGGGACTCCCTTCTTTTCTCCTCTCTATCCATATCCTTTTCATGACCTTTTGATGTCTCAGTGCTTTAAAACTGTCTTTATGCTGACAGGACCCAAATAAGTATCTCCAGTCAAGATTTCTCCCCTGCCTAAATCCAAGAGTCACTTCGATAGCTCTATGTTAATAGGCCTCTCAAATTTTACGAGTCCCAGCCAAGTCCCTGATGTCTACACCTTAGAAAAACAAATAAGAAAAACAGAACAACAACAGCAAAACCCTGTTTCTCAGAAATCTTTCCCATCTGGGTTTCTCAATTAATAGTCATAACATCCTATCCCTAGTTAAGGACAAACTCTCATAATTGTCTTTATCTTTTGGAGGGGGAGGAAATTAGGCTTATTTATTTACTTATTGTTTTTAGTAGAAGTACCCAGGATTGTACCCAGGATTGAACCCAAGACCTCTGGCTTGCTAAGCATGCACTCTACCCCTGAGCTATACTCTCCCCTACTTTCCTACTATTCTTGATTTTCCTTGAACACACTAGGCACATTGCTGACCCAGGTATCAGGAATTCCTGCTCCTTCTGCCTTGAATTCTCTCTTCCCAAAAATCAACAAGAAGTGCTTCCTTATCTCTAATTTTTTGCTCCAATAATGGGGCTCTATATGACCATACTACTTAAAAGTAAAACAATCTTCTTACTTGTTTTCTCCTCATAGTACTCACGTAACGTACTGCATATTTTCCTTTTGGGGCAGGGTGGAGGAGTTGTGTTCAATGCTCCCCCTTTTCCCTTTAGAATTAAGCTCATCCAGATTAGAGATTGCTCTGTTTCATTTATTTGTTTGTTTTCTATTGCTGTATCTCCAGTGCCTAGAACAGTGCCTGGCTTAGAGCAGATACCAATAAATAAGTATTCAACTAAATAAAATACATGGAAAATTGTGTAATCTGGCCACCCCCAGAAGTCTTGGAAACATACATTTTCTTGGGTATATCACTGCTGTGAAAAAATTAGGGTCCCATTTGTAAGGAAAATAGGTGGCAATGGATACTGTACATGTAGCCAACAGTCTTCCACACATAGTCTTCTAAGAAATGGCTCAAGCCAGCATTTTTTAGCCTCCTCTCCCCACCACTTACACAACAGGACTATTCAGATGTATCAAGCAATTGGCCTTTCTTCAAGCAACACGTGTTTTTGTTTTTTTGTGTTTTTTTTCCTTAACTTTTGCTCAAGTTCTTTTCTTTCCCGAAATTCATCCTTTATATCTCAGCCTAGAAATCTTTGAACTCACATGACCATTCTCCACTTCCCTTTCTGAAGAATTCATATTCAAATTTGAAAACTCAGTTCAAGTTCACTTGCCCTCTTCTCAAAAACCTGTCCAGTCTCTCTTTGGGTTTTGATGAAACTTCCCTTTGCATGTTTCTGTTACTGCATCCATAGTGCTATATCTATTACTTTTTAAATGACAAATTAGTAAGATCCAGAAATCCAGAAATTTCTCTTTAATTAACTTAATTTTTATTATACTAAAATTTGTTCTATATTTCTCTCACTTTCCCCCCAAATAAGTGAATGAATGAATTTTGAAAGAGTAAATTTTTTACAAAAATATGTCACTTAAGGTAATTCTATCTCTTACACAGAATCTGAATGTAGATTTTTCTTTTTAGGGTGATTTAAGGCTTTAAAGTCAGAGGCAAATAATTTTTTTTGCCTTTGCCCCATATCAAAATTTTCACTCTTCCCTTCTTGGGTTCTCTCCATGTTGCCCTTTGTCTACCCCCTTGGATTCCATTACCACATTCATCTCCAACTGCACTACATAAATCACAGGCAAGAACTTAAAAAGAATCTGATTCATTAGACTAAGCTAGACTGGACTAAGTATAGTTTTAAAAAGGACTGTGAGTTAACTGGGAATGGAACTAGCTGTCCCAATACCATTCAACTAGTACAGTGCCTAGTACGTAGCAATATCTAGTAAGTATTTGTTGGATGAATGACTCATTGAGTAATTAAATGAATATAAAATAAGAAACACAGCTAAGTAGAATAGGGATATTCAGGTTATGAACACAGTGGCATTCCAAGGCAATAATCATCAAATGGTGTTGGAACAGCTGAGGAAGACTTTTAAAAAGAAATATTGAAATCAATCACATAATTTATTTCAAATTTCATTTAATCCATAAGTGGATTTAAAAATTAAGATAAAAAATAAAATCTTGAAATTAGGAGGAAAACATAGGTGAATTTACATTGTTTTGATGCATTCTATAAGATGACAAAGAATAAACCAAAAAATAAGCATTTTTATTAGGCAGTGGTAAGTACTACAAAGAAAAATGAAAGAAAGAAAGGAAATTGGAACTATCGGATTATCCCTAGAAAAATAATTTTTTTTTAAAGTTTAACAATAGCTATCCATCTATATGTTATGGGTGTTTTCTCTTTTATAACTCTATACATTACCCAATTTTTATAATGTGTTATTTATACAAGAAATCATTTCCTTTCCTTTTTTCATAAGGGAAAATATAGACATAAAATACAAAAGCAAATAAAATTTTAAAATTTCAGTGTCACAATTTTCTACAGGACTGAAGTTATCCTAAAACAAGATGATTTTCTGAGAATGGGAGGAGTTTCACTGACCTGAAGAAACTTAAGAAGGAGAAAAAAAAAAAAATCAAGGCAACACATTAATGTCAAAGAGTGACAGAAAAAAAGCTAATCTTCCCAAACCATCCATTGTGCCATGTTATTTTCTAACCGAAATTACTAGCTTCAGTACTTTCAGTTTCTATTCACTACAATAGTTCCACACTATGCCAGGCTAAGTAGTGGCTTTTAATCTTACAAATATTTCAGTTTCATCTTACTGCCTCTTCCCTGAATCTAGAAACAAATACACCTTTGAGGCCTAACATCCTCAAAGTGATTTGCTTATAAATATTTAACAACCGATTCACTGTAGGTGCTTATTGGAAGAGGGGGAGCCCTAATTTGTACAATTTGCCCATTTCTACAGCGTAAATACCCCTACCATGGCTGATTTCCCAAAGCTGGGAAGAGAGAAGTTTCCCTGAACCAAGTCAAACCAGTTTCAACAGACATTAAGCCAAGTCTTCCATCATCTGCCCACCTCACACATTTAATCTCTTCTTCTACTATTCCACACAGGAACTCTTCCCTCAAGCTAAATCAGAACATCCTTTACACACTGACCTTGTTCCCTATGTCCATGCTGCTTCCCTCCCTGGGATTATAGGGCAACCACCTCTCTATCTATATACTGCCCATGGTTCCATATGCTACCAATAGTTCTAAGCTGTATTCAGACTCACCTGTATTCAGACTCACCTTATGTCACATAATAAAGTGTTCTTTGCCCCTCTTTTTCTCAGTGATGTTTCCTTCTTTGGAACTCCTCCAGTTCATATTTCTTAGGCACTTTTGAGTTAGGCACTAAGCTCAGAGTCCACACATAGCAAACCAAACAGCTACAGACCATGCCTTTTATAAAACATACTTTTGAGACATTAATCAAGTACTCACAGCCATGTATATGAGAAACTGACATGTTAAGAAGGATGCTAAAAGAGCACCGCGTAACAGATGACTTGATTTCTTCTGAAGGACCTTGTGTTCTGCCACTGTGCGGTATAAATTTTATTTCTGAAAGTATATTGTGTTCCTTAAGTTCAAGGTATATATCTGTTATATCTCCATTGACTATGCCTTGTCTCAGTGTTATCTCTGCTTTTAGCAGGTTTTCAGGAACAGAGTTGGGGTTTTAAAAGAATGTCTTGATCAGACTTGACCTTACAGAGTAGGTGAGGACACAGGTAGGAGGGCAGCAGAGACCATGGATGAAAGAGAATGTCGGCAGGAGAGAAGGGAATCACACAAGAATTGAGGCTGACCAGAGCACTAATCTGGGCTGAAGCAGAGACCAGATAGAACTGCCCATGGATCTGATGGCCAGGAAGGGGTTAATCAAGACTGAAGGGCACTGATAGCAGCTCACCTAAGTCAGATTAAGAAGGCTCTCCACCTCTCAGGTAACCAGCTTTGCACATTTCAGAAGTCTATAGGGATGACATACATTTTTCACAAAAATCAGCATCCTCGAAAAAAATGATATTAACAAACTTACATCATTCCATTAATGATAATGAATCAAAAGGGTTAGGGACAGCAGTAGGGTTCTAAACAATTAATAGGTGACTTCATATTTATAGGCACCTTCCTCACAAAGGTCTACTGACTGGCCAAGGCAGGCCTTCCATCCTCCCCAACACTTACAGCCTCATTTTTAATACTTTTTACGGCTTTATTTAGAAGAAAAGAAAGGTAGAAATATTTGGAGAAAAAACAAATTATCCATTATAGATAGAAAAATCCTCATAGTTTACAAAAGAGATGATGAAATCCATGTACAATAATTAAGCTTCCCTTCTTCCTCTATTTTCATAGAAACACATGACACTAAAGTTTAGCTGATATGTAATATTTCCACCTACACTGGATAACTACACAAATATTACAGATGAGATAACAATACACATAACTAAGACTTATTCTTAAAGACCAATTCATTTTAGATTTCACACAATCTAAGAATTATGTTCTTCATGGGTGGCCTGTGAAATGGATGTTGGGAGAATGTAAGATATTGAGGAACACAAATAGTGTAATATAAGATATCCAGGTAATTCTGACAAACTCACCACCTTGCCTTGATCTCTCCAAAACAACCACTTTGAGAACCACTGGTGTACAGCCAGCAATGTTCAAACCCAGCCTTGGACACATTTGCCAGTATCATTTCTTCCTCCATGCCAATATCAGCAACATAGTTCAAACTTCCACAACTACAAACACAGTCCTGTCCAGCACTAAATTAACTCTATTTTATAATTTCTCTTCCCTGAAAAAAATTTATATCCACTACAAAAAAAATGTACTTCCAGTATAAAACTTTCTATAAATCTTTCGCAATGAAACAAAACCTTCTAGCTTCTCTGATTTCCTTAATCTCGAACTAAATTAAACCTCAAGACTATCATTATTTTAGTATCAAATCACACTTTTATTTATAAAAACAAATGCTGAACAAGAGTAGCACTCTCAGATGATCAGAGTTTTTAAAACTGGGCTAAATCTTGTAGCGTGCCCTGTACTTTCTCAGCTTTTATTTGTACACTGAACAAATTATTAGATTTCTGATACCAACATCTCAGCAGCAATCGTATTCTCCTTAATGACTTCCCTCTGCTTTTTTCAATACCTTAATGCTTGGCTATCAAAACTTTAAAATTTCCTGACTTCTTTCAACATTTTCAGTGATAATCTAAAGTTAGAACAAGAAGTTCAAGTGGGCTTAATACAAAGTCTCTTGTCTCCTTGAGTGAACATACAAAAATATATATCCAATACAGCATAAATTCTGTTGTCAAGTCTGAGATGGTTTGACTTCCATGACTTTATCTTATTTATCTTTCTTCTTTTAATTTAGAATAGTGGTTCTCAAACTTTAGCATAAATCAAAATTTTGTATAGAGCTCATTAAAACACAGAGAGCTGGGCCTCAACTCTAATTTCTGATTGAGTACACCTCAGGTAGGACCCAAGCATTTGCTTTCTAGTGAGTGACCAGGTGACGGTGCTTCAGGTCAGGGGACCACAGTTTAAAAGCCACTGACGTAGATAATCATAGAATTCCATTCTAGGGGTAACCTTTCCCATCAGCTAGCTGCATTTGATCAAATGATTCTTAGGAAAAGTTCACAGCAATAATAAAAATTTCAATTTGAGAATGAATTTTCATCTATTTTTCAGTCTTTCTATAGCCCCACTGGGAGGACATTAAAAATATTCAGCCCAGTCATGAACACAGACTCATCAAGGAACTAAATATTTCAATTAAAGAGAAATCGATGTGTGCACAACACATTGGTTAAAGGTTAACAGCCAGAGGACAGCTATTATCACCTTTCTGCAATAAAGAAATACAAGTGCTAATGGCTTAAGGGACTTACCCAAGTCGTTTAAAAAATTTCAAGCCGTGTTTAGAAGAGGACCTGATCAGCATTCCTAGTTGCTTATTTGCTGTAATCATAGGGTAATGCTATCTGCTCTTGGATGACAACAAAATCTTCCTATTTCTTCATGCTGATACTGACAAGACACTGTTTTGAAAATATTCTGGGTTTTTTTTTAAATTACAATTTTAAAGAGAAATTTACCTAACAGAAAATGAAAATATTTGTATATGTTGATCGTGCATATTATTTGAAACAGATACTAAGTGCAAGTGCTGTGATAAAGCACTTAGTTGCACGGACCTACAAATACACAAGGACTTACAATAAACAAAACAATGAGAACAAATTTATCTTTACAGCCAAGGAACTGCCCAAGACTGCAAAGGCCTCATATCTCATTCCCAACCATATCTTGAAGGAGCTTTTATGAAAGTCAGGCCACCTCTCTGGACATAAGTATCCTTAGCTGTAAAAGGAAGAATATTGAACGACATGATCTGAAAATTCACTCATGCTCTAAAGTTTATAGTTTCACACAGCAGTCTAACTAGCAAAAATGTATTTCTTGTTTTTTTATTTTTATTTTTCACTTTTAACTGAAGATTGCAATTAGTCTCAGCTAGAAAGCAAATTTTTAAAAATGTATTACTCTGACCACATATCTTAAAAACAGAGATTCACTGCTGCAGTGAAATGATTGGTCCCAAAAGTGAATCTTGCAGAAAACAAATAAATATGTCCATCTGGTAAAGTTATTACACACTATACAAGTGATAAAGAATAAACATATAATAATTTTTAAAACCCTGCATGAGTTGTTACTGTAGTTGGTTAACATTTAAGGGCAAGTTTTTTTTCCTAGTAAACCATCAAACTCTATTTTAAAATACTGCCTTCTTTTCCTCTCTCTCTCTGTGTCTCTCTCCCACACAAATGTGCTCTTTGTTTTCTTCATTACATCAACTTCAAAATGATTATGCAAAAAAATTTAAGCCAAAATTACAGTCAAGGTATGACTGCAACCTCAGAAAAAAAAATTGCTACATTTAGAAATCTGGGTAAATTTCAATAAAAGATGCTCATCAGGAGTCAAATAGCTCAAATATTTATTAAAGATGAAATATCACCATTATATAAATATAGAGCATTGTCTCAAAACAATAATTTCAAATATGTTTCATGACAGCCATTAAATTGCTCTGTCATCTAAACAGATAACGTAAACATTTCATTTAACATTTACTTTCAAAGTAGCTTATGTAGTTGTACACTCTAGGGCCAGAATAATCAATAATCTTTTCATATAAAAAGGCTTTTCAAATCTAAATATTAGTCACAGGTCTTTTTATTATGACATATTAAAATATGCAAAATAGATGACTTCAAAATAGTCACCAACCTCCACTGATCTGTACCATGTTGATGCCTACTGGCCAACATCATTACGTTACTGAAAACAATAAACCCGGTTAGAGAATGCAGCCCACTGTTATTACTAGAGAGAAAAATACAACTCCCTAACCTAGAAAAATCCCTCTCTACTTAACATCGGATTGGCTACTGTGAACATTTTTACTCAAAGGAAGAGTTTAGATTTTAAGGAAAATTAGACATTTTTAAGAGATGTCACGCTTAATTGTCATCTTAAATGGCCATTTACAGTAACTCAGACACATTGGCAACTTGAAGGTCACTTTGGTGGCTATCACCTCATTGTAAAAATTGGGAGGGGGATTAATTGAAGAAAAGAATTTAACCAAGAATTGCATCGTTCTTAGTGCATTAAGATCAAAATATAGTATTGATTTACTTTTGAATGATGGATATTCCATAAATTTATACAATCGCCTTAAATTTTCATTGTTCCTTTTACGGATTCCATAGTTAGCAATTATCATGCTAGAGAGGAAGACAAGTTTCAGCCTCTTCCACTCTTCATGGAATGAAACAATCCTGTGAGGCCGGTTTGTCTCTCTCCCTTTGCGGTCCCTCCAGGCCAGTCACACAAGAGGAGCATGTTCTTGCTGGTAAGGAATGCAACAGGCAGCGGCCCTGTCTGCTGCCTTCCTCGGAGTACATGCAACATGCCAACTGCTCCCGTGGTTCATTATGGGACAGCCCACCTCCATCACTGTATGATTACTTGGAAATCCTTTTACGTTAGCACCTAAAAGTCACTATTCTATATGATGAAACGTCATGCTATTAAAAATCAGGTCTTTGAAGATTACTTACTGGTGGGAAATTTTTTTTAATAGAATATAAAATAAAAGCTACAAAGTACTAATTTTTATAAAGTATAATCCTAATTATATCTCAAAAATGCATAGACAAAAATTAGAAGAAAATACATTAAGGCAGTACATGTGATTCTCCATGTATACAGATACAGTCAATTTTTATTTTTAGCACTTTACCCATAGTACTTTTAAATCATGCTTTTAAAAAAACAGTGAGCACTTTTAAAGTACTGCCATAAAAGAAATGACCTTTGGAGGGACCAGTGAAAGCAAAGGACCAAATCCTTACTCTCTTATATTTGTGTAAAATTTGTCTGCCATGAATTTTAGAGGTCAGCAGAAGGTCTGAACAGGCAAGGAGTGAGTATGTGCGAGGGGAATTGAGTTTATGAAATGAGAATCATCAAGACAGATACAGAAATATAAGGCAGAAGAGAAAGGGAAAGCAGAAAAGGAGGTACTTTTCAAAACAGTCATGATGTCCTATATTACATTTATGTCATGGATATGAGTATTAATGTAAATAAAAAGATAATACTGGACACAAAGTGAATGATTAAAATTATAATTTCACAAGAAGATATTACCAGAAACAAGAGCTATTAAAACCACTATTTGATAAAGATTATTTGTTCACTTTTCTTAGCTTTTCAATTTATTTTCAAATAATGAAATGAAATTGCAGGAGCCACTTACTGATTTCCTTCAGTCTGCCTATCCACGAATGCATTTTACATAAGAAAAAAACCTTTTTATCAGAAACATAATCCTCTATCTTAAATATATTAATTAGTAGAAATTATTTTCTTTAAAAGGTGAGATTTATTCCAAGTTTTTTTGAAAAGTTCTGCTACTTAACTCTCCCCCAACGATAAGAGGCAAGATATCCATATGAATTACAGAGAGAGCACAACCACTGATGAAGATGGCAAAATTATAATGCCTCTAACTCTGTGCCCAGAATTTTTAAAATATATATGTTTGATTAAAATGCAACTGAAATTTCTCTTAAATAAACTTAATGGATTCAAATATGTCCTAATATCTCTTGCAAACAGGGGAGAGTGGTGAATTAACATTAACAATATAAATGGTCTAGATTGTCACAAGCTATATTATCAGAGAAATATCTCCATGAAGATATGCTAAACATAGACATCTATTAAATTTCTTAAGGTTTTCAGAATTCATAAACCAAAACAGCCAAGGTTATTAAAATCCCGTAAGCTAAATATTCAAGGTATTTCACAAACTGACCCCACAAGGTTGGCCTTATTTCCTGTCACCTATCATTCTAGGAAGTGGAGTAGAAAGTTCCTGCTAAATTAAAATCTAAAAAGAGTTTGGGATTCTTGCATAAAAATAATATCCCCATAAAAGAAAAAGTAAAACCATGAACATGTGTTTTAGAAATTGAGCTTTTAGAGGTAACTATACAAAGCTTGTTCTGGAAGATAGCAGGTTCTAATAACCACATCAGAGTTAAATTAATTTAAATTTAATCATGTCCACACGATCCTGTTTCCTATGAAAATTTAGACACAAGTATAAAGAGTGCACAAAGAAAACCAGCTTCTGATTTCAATCCACAATTCAGGTTGGTGACTACAGCCACAACTATGAGGGTTTAGGTTTAACCAAAGTTATAATTCTGATTTTAGATTTGCTACTTGTCTGAAGATCTCTTGAGGGAGAAAAATTATGTCTGTCTAAATCATCATTCCATCTGTAGCTACAAGCATAGTGCTCAATAAATATTTTCTAAGTTAATTCACTTACTTCAATTCAATTCACACTTATTGAACACTGACTCTGTGGTAGGCAATGGTGATACAAAAATGGATAAAACAGGGATCTCAGCATTCTTAAAGTTGTTTGGGCCTCAGTTTCCACACCTCAATAAAAGAAGACTGAATTAAATCATTTCTAATGTCCTTCCCCATCCTCAAATTCTACGATTCTACAATTAGAAGTATTAGCTGTTTATCTTTAAAAGTTATGCAAAGCCACATCATTAACAGCTTTAACTTACCCCTGTTAATGGTAAGGAGCAGTGGTAGCACACGGTAATGGTCTAAAAGTATGGACATTGAGGTCAGACAGTCTTGAGTTTAATCAGGAGAAACCACACAGTAATTTGAAAAGGGAAAGATTAATGAGTGAATTATTAACTACAATGAGGGACTGGAGTAAGGAGGTATTGGCTAATGAAAAGTAGAGAGAACTCTAAAACGTATAGGAATATGAGAAGCAGTCACTGTCCTTAGGACTGAGATAGAACAGCTTAAAGAATGCCTCCCCGCCATCCCTCCAGATTTAAGTCCCTCCGGACTAAGAAACAGATCTTAAAGGAGAGGGCACAGCCATGACTGGTAAATGGCAGAGAATTTGCTGTGGTACCTAGCTGGCAGAACTTGCTGGAAATCTGTGCTCTAACGTGCTTGGGAAAGCTGTTCACGGGGAGGTGCTGCAGAAACCACCCAAGTGGAAGCTGCTGGCCACTGCGTGCTGCTGGCTGCCGTGCACTGCAGGCGGGGAACTGCCGAAGCAGCTGCACACTTCAGGAGCTGCAGAAGCCAAGCAAGGAAGAAGCCATCCCTTATGGGAGACTGCTGATCGAGCACTCCAAAACCAGAAAATAAAGCCCTACCTTCCGCATTCCTCTCTCCACGCCTCTGGACTGACAAAGCTTAACACTGTGCCAGTCACCAGAGGGCTCAGATCCATTTTCACAGAGCAAGCAAAAAGGTTAATTTGGAGCTGATATGCAATAGATAGCTAAGGAGCACAGTCCATGCCTTTGACTCTTAACTTCTACATGTTCCCTGCTGCTCACATGTTAACTCCCATACAATAAAATACTTTATATCACTATGTAACAGTGTATAGCTACGCTTCTTAAAAAAGATTTTATTCCTTCCCCAAAATGAGACAATCCAAAAAGTCTTTGTATCCATCACTGGCAAATTCAGTAAGAGTCCTACTGAATAGTAAGAGTCCCCTAAAAGCTAAATTGTAAATTTAGCTACTAATAATACGCATATGACACAAGGAGAAGAAGCCAAGAGATAAAGAAAATAGCATACAAACAAGTGCACACACACATATACACGCACACACACATATACACACACACAAACATAGAGAAAACAAATAACATTATGCAAAGCTTCTACAGTCCTCATTTCTATAATTGGCGTAGGGACTTTAACTAATACCTTTGGCTTCCTTCTTCCAGTGACCGTTAGTTATTACCTCTACCATCAGCCAGAACCTCAATTAACCAGGGTTTGAATGACCCAAATCTTCACTGCCACAGAGCCCAAGTCCTCAACTGTTCCATCCTTACACTTTTGGTAAGTTGCCAGACCTCTCTAAATTCTTGTTACCTCGTTCATAAAATGATAATAAAGGTAGCTAGTTCTCATCTCAAAACTTTGTGATGTAGGTTAAATGAGTTAAGGCATGAAGAGTTCCTAGTACATAATAGATATTTTGAAAGTCTTCCATTTTCTTCATCAATTCATCTTCCCTTAATAAGGTAACAGAAGATTCTATGTGCACTAATATGTTCCTTTTGACTTCCAAAATAATTTTAAGAATGAGCTTTATAGATCTTGCATCATGAACCCTATTTTTGAGTGCTACTTGAAAACTGGAGGATGTATCGTCTATCTATGAAATGTAGAATATGTCCGGGATGGGGCATAGTGAGATTTGGGGGTTTTCTTTATATACTTCTGTAGTATTTGAATTTGTTACTACAAGTATACATGATTTTTGACCTAGCTCTATGTCTGCAAATTTCTAGATTTATTACCTAGAGCACTTAACCTAACCGGAATTCTTTTCTTATCTACAAAATAAGGGAATTGGAATAGATGCTCTCTCAATTTTCTTCCAACTCCAGCATATATGATTCTATTTCTACAACTTCAGAGTTCTGTCCAGGTGTACTTCACACATGGTCAATAGATGTATCTTAGTTTTTCTTTTTTTATTGACACATCATCAATTTACAATGATATGTGAATTTCTTGTGTACAGCATACATATACATAATGATTCCTTTTCGAATTATTTTTCATTATAGGTTACTACAAGATATTGAGTACGGTTGCCTAGATGTATCTTTAATTTATGTAAAAAAAAAAAAAAAAAAAAAAAACGCAATCTCTGGGCCAGAACAATAACGCTCAGATACCACCATTTACTAGATACATAACTCTGGTGAGGTGCTTAACTTTTGGACCTAAATTTCCTCATCTGAAAAATAGAAAAAAATAAGACTTCATGTGCATTAACATGCAATAGGAGTTCAACTAATTGTAGTCATGCTCCTTAATCAGATATCAGACATGTTAACATGTGTGTGGTAGGGGTGGGGAGATGGCAAATTATTTTTTAAATCTGTGAAATAAGGTAGTCCTGTTATTGTTACTCACTGAACATGTATCACTCTGGTTGAAAAAGCAACTCAGCAATCTTTTTTTTTTTTTTTTCATTTTCAACTCCAGTAATTTAAAAATGTTAAATCAGTATTACAAAGTATGAAAAGTAAAGAGCAAGTATCATGTGTCCTTTATGAAAGGGCAGGACCCATGCATTTTATAATTGATTACTTACTGAGTGACTACTATCTGAAAGATAGGTTATTAAATGCTTGGGATATACCAGTGAACTAAAATAGAATCCCTGTTCATATTGGAGCAGACAGCCCAGCAGGCGGGGGGAAAGCACTGATAGAATTTAGGAAGGATAAAGAGTAAAGGAAATATTTGACAAATGAAAATGGAGGACAACACTGTACATTATTTTTTCTCTTAGAATATTAAACCCTAAAAAGTGTGAATGTTTTTATATATCTTTTCTGGAAATTTTTATATGTATAAAATGAAAACATAGTATCTTAAGTTGAATCACTATAAAGCAAATGATTTGGTGACCAGGGGCAAGGTGCCACCAGGATTAAAATTAAAAATATTATAAGGAAAGAAGTAGAAAGTTAAAATATCCATTTCCCAAGCCTGGTTGATTTATGAACCTATTGTCTTCAAGAATCTAGGGTTTTGATTCTTGACTTAGACAAACAAAAAAATATATGAAGGAAAATAGATTTGCTTGTCCAAAAACAAAAGGGGTGGAAGGTGAAGTCATAGAACAAGTTTCCAAATGGAAACACAAAGGACATTCTTTCAGGTTTTACTGTCATCCACTCAAGAACAAGCAGATATTCTCAAACTAGATAACAGTGCTTTTGATCATACTGGACCAGCAACAGAGCCAGGAGGCATTTAATCATCTTTTATTTACTTAAAAGCATACCTTGAATATGTTTGTTTTTCTTTCTACCTGTATAACTCATTTTGTTTCATTTTAAAGCTATTGTAGGATAGATAGGCATTTTACTTAGTGCTTTTCATAACAAAGCAATTTACTGAAAAAATTTTAATGACAAGTATATTAAAGAGACTTCTATAGGTAATTTTGTGAACTCTTTTCCCTCCAGAGAGCTTCACAAGCAGAGGGATGTTAGCATAAAATTGTATAAACATCTTCAGAAAGAAGTTCTTCATTTCAAGTAACCTATTTGGTATTTTGACATTTGGCAAATGCTTTACTTGTGTTCCATGGACATTAGGAACAGAATATATTGCAATATATTCTGTCTTCTGGTCCCATTTATATGAACTTTTTAAGAAAGCACTCTGTTAGGTATGAAGTTCTGGATTTCACTAGTGACTTTGTACCAATCTATATCATTTAGCAATAATATTCCAACAGTTCATCTTGAAAGAAGGGGAAAAAAAAAGTCAAGTTTTATATGTTATGTGATATAGTTAAATGAAAACAAATATCATTATTTTACATCAGTGGGTAATTCTACCCATGATGACTACCTTGTTATTTTTCTTCTGTTTTTCTTTCTGTGCATCTCTGTGCCTGATAAGTTCTCATTCCCTAATCTTTCCACACTCTTGCTCTCCCTCTGTCTTCAATGTTTCACACTTGCTAAGCTCTTACAATTTGTTTTTAGGTACAAAGGAAAATACAGGGATAGAATAACTTGTGTGTATAATTAATAAAACATAAATTATATAAATATTTAGTACATTTATTATCTTAAAATAAATTATGTTAGAAAGGAAATAAAATTTCAAAGGGAGACGAAAAAGTGGTATTTCTGAAAATAGATATTGTAGTAGAGTAACTTCAGGAGCACAGATTCAATAAGTGGACTCAGCCAAGTTACAGAACACAGAACTAGAATTCGGAATGTGAGCAACAAGGTTTATAATATTTAGATAATATTGATCTTATCCATGGAAAGAGAGTTAAAGGTGAGGCATGTAGGATAAAATAGTATCAGCACATTTTTAATACTGAGTACAGTAAGAGAGGGAGAACAGAAAAATATACAACTCTAGAATAAACCAATCCTACTAAGTGCCAATCTATGAAGAATAAATATAGGAAAAAGTCCAGGGAGAATTAATATAAATGCAGAATTTCCATTCCCACTAAAGGCTTTATTATCTGGTCTGTCCATGGAAGGATTCTTTAGCATCTGATTTTTGCTTATGAAAGAAATCTACTTAGAATCTTCTGGTCAAGTGTTGTGAATTTAATATATGCATTTATTTCTTTTCCATCTAAAATACACACACACACACGAAACCTGTAGCAATTCAAAAAGGATAGACTCACAAAGTCAAAGAAAGCTAGAGCAATGTAGGGATGTTAATTAAATTTTAGAAACTGGAAGTCAAATAGGCAGCATGATTTAGGAGACCTGAATGGAAGATGCTTGTGCGTGATGAGAAGGGGGATTAAAAACCAGACTCTAGCAGTTTCACACCACAGGAGCCAGAGAAATTGCAGGGATCAGTTACTTCTATGAAGGTGCAAGGTAGAGCAGAAAACAGGATAAGTGGCTGAGTCTTTAAAAAGAACTGCTATATCCTCTCTCATCCCAAACAGCCCAGTAATTATCTCTCTCTTACCCGTGCTAAAGATGAAGGGTTTATCCTCTGGAAAGTTGGATAACAGAGCATCTCATCTAAGAAGGTAAGGCACAGGTGAGGGGAAAAGGTAAGTAAGGTACTAAAAATGAAATTTAAGTGATAACTCAATGACTAAATATTCAGTTCATGAGCCCTTTCCCTCTCCTGGTGCCTAGACTAATAACATCCAGGTCTAAATCTCCAGGCAGGCTATGGAAGAAAAAATAAAACAGATCAAAAGGGAAAAAAAAAATCCCACCAATACTGACAATAGGGGATCCCCTCAAACACAAGGAGAAAACTGAGCTCTCACACCAATAAACGCCCCACCTGAGAAAACAGAGCTCCAGTAAACTCAGCACCTCACTCTTAATGTAAATGGGAGGCCAAGGACCACTAGCCAATTATGGAAAGTCTCTAATATAAATAAAAATGAAAACTTACAGGGGAAAAAAGCAACCAAGGCAATTTAAGAAGCAAAATTTAAATTTTTAAAAATATTTTATTGTCCTTAAAGAAATAAAAGAAATAGTAAACCTACAACTCCAAGTCAATATGCTACCAAAGTAAGATTATTTCAGATCAGTGGCATTTTTCAGAGAACTAGAACAAATCATTTTATAATTTTTATGCAAACACAAAGGACTCCAAATAGCCAAAACAACCTTGAGAAAGAAGAACAGAGCCGAAGGAAGCACACTCCCTGACTTCTGACTACACTACAAAGCTACAGTAATCACAACAGGATGGTGCTGGTACTAAAATTCTGATTCCAAAAAATAGAATAGATTATTCGACAACTTTGGCTTAGTGGAAAATGAGACTGAGAAGTGTTAAATAGTATGGAAAATTTAGCCAGGGATCATAAGAAAACAAAATAACAACAATAATAAAGGGCAATTAACTCCACAAAATAAAAACAAGTTGTACACACACAAAAAATTTAATAACAGTGCTCCATTTGGCTCTGAATTAAACAATATACACATAGTCATAACAATTTAAAACTCTAAATAATGATTCAACTTAAATGTTAAGAAGTGGGTTTGTTAGGCGGGAAGAGGTGATGACACATAGCTGTGAGGGGAACATCAGCATGTGAAAGGGGTTTAACAGAACTAAATCTTCAGTTTCCACAGTAGGAAGTCAATACACAAAACCTGAAATTTAGGAAGATAGGCAAAATAGGTTATTTAGGAACCTAGCTAAATACCAAAGAAAATGATGAAAAAATTTGAAATTCCAAGAATTACTTTGAGAAAAAGGCATACTTACATTAAAAATCTGTAACTAGGAAGAGTGCAGTACTTACTGCTGGTGGCATTACAAATTATATTATTTGAAAAACTATATGACAATTTGTCATAAAGAAACAATTCAATAAAGCAAAATGCTGTTTATTACAGCATTATCTATAACAGCAACAAACATAAAATAAATGTTCAACAAAAAAAGAAAGCATTTGTAAATTACAGTAAGGACATAAAAGGATTTGTAATTATAAACACAATATTGAAACATATGAAAATGTTTATGAGATATAATTAGATTAAAAAGGAAGAATATAAACAGAAGAGTGCAGTATGATTGCTACTCTTTAAAACCACGTTTGCATGTGGAAAATAAAACAGAAAGGACAAGTAAAGCAAAAGTACATAGCAAAGTTAAAGTAAAATTGCAAAGTAAAAAACCTAAATTGTGTAGCCATTTATAAATACTGTATACAAACTGGGGGAAATGTTTGCAATACTTCATGGAAAAAGAGCTATTACCTTTCAATGAGCTGAATAACAGAACATCCCAAAATTTAGAAGTTTAAGACAAAAGCAATTTAGCTCCTGATTCTGAGGAATTTTGGACAGGTTATTTGGGTCTTTTAGTTTCTGCTGGGCTCACTTGTGTTGCCAGGCCTTAGCAAAGATGGCTTATCCCTGCTCCTTATGGACTCTCATCCTTCAGAAGGGTAACCAGGACTGGCTCACATGGCAGTTAGGCAGGGTTCAAAGAAAATGAAAGAAGCATTCAAGGTCTCTAGGGGCCTACGCTTGAAACGGTACACAGTCACTTCTGCTACATCCTACTGGCCAAGACGTGTCCCAAGCCTAACCTTGGGAGGAATGGAATCCACATCTTTATAGGAGGAACTGAAAAAGAATATTGTAAACAGAATGGATGCAGGAAGGAGTGAAGAAGTGCAGTCAGTTTTGCAACCTGCCATAATTCCTAATACACTTTAAAGTTTTTTTTTTTTAAAAAGAAAGAACACAAAAAGACAATAATTGTATATAAAAATAGTCTTGAGATATGATCATATAGCCCACCAAAAAATAAAGTCAAAAACCCATTAAAAATGAAAAATTAACATCTTAGTAAGATGAATGCAAATTAAACTGTATTGAGATACTGTTTTTTTATTTACCAATATAGTAAAATTCCAAAAAGTTGATAATATACCCTGTTGGTGAAGCAGTGGCATAAAAGTATGTTCATACATTATAGGTAAGAATGCAAAATAGTGGAAAAGAATAATAGCAAATTTAACATATGTATTTGTTCTTTGACCAGAAATCCCACTTCTAAGACTCTATCCCAAAAATACAATGACAAAAATATGGGTAAAATTATGCATAACGCTATTCAATAAAGGCCAATTTGTAGTAGCTAAAGATTGGAAGCAAACACATCTTCATCAATGGAGAACTGGTTGAATAAACTATAGTAAGTCTGCACAATGGAATACAATGCAGCTGTTAAAAAGAAGAAGAAACAGCCCCATAGACAGCTGTAGAGTAATCTTCAGGGTATAATATTAAGTGAAAAAAGAAAGTCATGCCAACATTTATCCATTTATGAATACTTGTTTAGTTTCAAAAGGGAGAATGAGAAGATAAACCATAAAATTAGTAAAATGTTTACCTATGAGGAGAGAGGAACATGTTTGAAGGACCAATGGCAGAGATTAGACTTCTCTGAATATACTTGCTTTGTACATGTTTGAGCCATACAAATATTTTATAATTATAAGGTAAAATTATATGCAAATGAAACAACTGCAATCCCCAAAATTCAGAAGCAAAACCAAATTTACCATATATTTAGTTGCTGGCCTAACTACCAAACAAAAATAATTTCAAATGATTAAAAACACAATAATTTGTTCCTCCAGAGTGAAATTTATCTTAAAGACAAAAAAAGAGCTGGAGGAAAAAACTATTACTGCCTAAAGCAGCTGTTTATAAATGTTAAATGTAAAAAAGCAAATAAGTAATTATGAAAACAGTGGCATTAACTGGAACTCCATAATGGTAAATTCAAATTGAAAATGTTGTTATGAACACATGGTTTATTTTTTCTTAAAAAATAATATTTACAAGCTTGTCCACTAAAAACAGAAAAAAGCCTAGAAATATTGCTTAAAACCAACCAAACAACAAATAAAAAAGCCCTAGCTTTCATTTTTTTATTTCAACATATGATTTTCTACTAAAAGGAACCAGGAATCATCAGAGCAATGGCTAGCACCAGGTTTAGAAGAGGAAATGTTGAAAATGATTCTGGATATTGGGTCATACCTGATTATAAGGAATCCATCAAAGACTATCAGGGTTATATCCAAAGGATGGAGGAGACAATTTGAAAAGCCTCTTTATGCCAATGATGGACAATTTGTGTATCAAAAAAATTAAAAGTGCAATGGATTGATGACAAGCAAATATGTGAAAATCTACAAGTTCAAAACTATATTTAAAAATGTATTAATCACTTTGGAAGATGGTTGATAACTAATTCATTATTTAGAAAGTAGTAAAGAAAGAGAAACAACCAAGTGTTTAACATGTCTCTCCCACATAAAACCAACGCTGAAGTTAACAAACTACTTGACTGATAATCTCAGGAGAGAAAACCAGAGATTATGTCTCCCAATGGAAGATACAACACCACATATAAAGCGTTTTTGCCAAAAGTATCAAGCTTAAACCAGATCAAACAATACAAATAATCTCGTTTTCAACAAATAAATTGAATATTATTAGGAAGGGTAACCTCAAGATGAAAAGATACTAAAGAGTTATATCAAAATAAATACAATGTTTTGACCTTACTTGTATACTGATTTAAACAGACCAATTGTAAACAAGCTATTATGTAACTGGGAAAATTTGCACATGGACTTGATATCTGATAATATTAATGGGTTATTTCTAATTTTTTTTAGATATGATAATATCGTGGCTGTGTTTAAAAAGGAATCCTTACCTTTTAGCAATATATGCTGATATATTTATGGCATAATCTTAGAATTTTTTAATAAGATTCTTGGAATATTTTCTATGTAAAAGTAATTGAAATGAAATGCAGGATTGGTCTTTTATTTCCAATATTAAAAATTAATTGTACCAACCAAGGGGAATTTCAGATATTTCATCAAATATTATCCAATTAACAATTCAAACAGTGAAATTGTATCTCTCTCATTCCATCTTTCTTATTCACTTTTTTCTCTCTTTTATATTCTTATTCTCTATGTTCATATTTTATCTTCTACTCTTTTTTATATTCTTTACCTTTTTGCTCCCATTTCTTTCTCAAATAAATTTACCTATAGAGGACTTTATCGTGGAAGTACATTATGAATGTCTAAGGCAAGTACTGAAACTTCAGAAAGTAGGACGGTTCATAGCAAAATTCAGCTGTAACAGTAACTCTGCAGTATAGGTTTTCCATAGTTATCTACTGGTAAATGTATAGAGACTTAATCAGAACAGTAACACCAGAGTTCTCACATGATCCAACTGTTAAATAACTCAGCATAATAAATTTAGCTGTTTTCACATGAACCACTGATGCGCAAAAATAATTTCCTGCTAATCAGTAATAATGACTATATCCCCAGTGAGTCACCGTTACACTTTAAGAAGAAGACTGTGCTAATGCGTGAATAATTATTGACCTGATTAAGTGTCCAATCTTGCTCTTGGGGGAAAAAATGCACATCATTTAACAATTCAGCTGTATATTGTCTGTGCGATAAAAGCAAGAGGTAATTTGGATAACTAATGCACCAGCTAAATTCCGTTAGGCAGTTCCCAAAAGTAGATGATTTTCATCTCCCTTAAACATTTCAGGAACCTACATTTTTCTCTGCTTTGTGTCCTTAATGTGCTGCCAACTATTTTCTAATTTTTTTTTTCCTAGAGGCAAGAGGAAAAAAGAATTAGAGAAAATGAAGTAGATGATAGGGTTTTATCTGTCTCTCAGTTAAGAGGGCTTGGAGTTCAGAGAAAAAGCTATTACTAGTTAGCGCCACAGAACATTCCTCCGCAAGGCCACTTTGCAATGCTATTAGAAAAATAGGCCTTTTTGGGAAAAGAGAAATGCACAGGATTCCACATACTTAGCAAAGACCAACTTGGACTGTGATAAAGAGCTAGGAGCTATTATTTGTTGGGTTTAGTTGTCTCTGATCAAATTGTTACTTCTGTTTGTCTCCCTAAGATTAACTCCCATTAAGTACAAAGCGAGAGCAGTTTTGCTCTCCAGGAACGTCTTGACATTGCAAATCAGATCAGAGGTATAAAGAGGGAAATAGGAATGCAATCTGGAAAGGATGCAATGCTCCTTCATTTGGAATGAGTGTGGTGAGATCTGAATGCTACGTTCTTAACCACTGAATGAATACATTGGGTCAGAAAAACTTCCTGAACAGTTAAAATTAGAAATAATTTGGTTTCTGCAGCAAATCTGTTGGATCAGGTTCATAACAAATTCCACTGGTGTGCACCACTATTTAAAATTTTCCAGTTCTACTGAGAGAAGGGGAATTAGTCCAGCAAAGCAACGTCCTTTCCATCAAGAGACATTTGTTTATTAGCCTTTATGAAACTGCCTGCTTATCACCCAAAACTACACCAGAGCTAAAGAACAATTGAAAGTATTCCCACAACTAACATTCAACCAAAACAGCTTTAGTGATGCTGATGAACAATATGGGGACTTTCCAAGAATAAGTGAAAAATAACCTCAACTCTGAGAGGGGCAGAATATTTTCACTGAATGCTGCATCTCGACATAATCAACGATGGAAAACAATGGAAGGGCTGGAGTCGTCTTTCTGGGGGAGGACGTTGTTTGTGTAACAGTTATGCCCACTTCCAACCATTCACTTTAATTTTAAGGGGAAATGTGAAGCTACCTCAGAAGCACTTTGAATCAACAGAGCAATATTGAGTTTTGGTCTCATGAGGCAAGTACATCTATAAGTTGTTTGCACCTCAATATTAACTCCAGGCTTTAATCATTTAACCTTTCAACTTCTTCCTTATTGAATGGTATTCTCTCACATCACACCATGAGAATACTGAGTTCCCCACTGTACTGCACTAATGAGTCACTGAAAAGGTTTTGCTCACTTCAGACTACAAATAATACTTCTGTATTATAGCACCAAATAATAATTATTACTCATTCTGATGACTCTGGGTCATTAATAAAATGAGTATATAATGATCATTATGCTCTGTTTAGAAAGGTAAATCATTATATAATACATTTTAGAATAACTTCCTCCCCAAATGATTAAAATATAAAGCTGCAATGAAAACAGATAATTTGGGTGATTGAGAAAATTTACTGGCCTGAAATCATTTATGGTCCATTATATTGTATAAATTATTTCTGTATCAGCATAATAATACTTATTATAATGTTTACTTCAATATAGATTTTTCAACTCTAAAGAGCCTCAATATGGCATTTCCTCTTCTGAAATAGATTCATCCACAGTCGACTGGTTTAGATTAGGCAAAAGAGATTTTGAATGGGCAAACATAAGGTTAGATGAAGATACTGTGATGTTTCTGCTCCCAGAGATGAAGTTTATGTCTCTCTTGGACTGATTCAATACTGTAGAATGGGAGTTGCTCGTGAGTCGTGAGATTTCATCAGTCTTCCCCTGCCTGGAGTCTTCCCCTGCCTGAACCCCTCTCTGAACCCCTCTCTTCAGGGTTGCCTGTCAAGAGACCTGAAGTAGGTATCCTGCTGTCTTGCCCAGTTAAGCCACTGGATTCAGGCAGTGTATTACAAACACATTTTTTTTAATCTCATCTCTGAAATTTATCTCCCTTACTGGCGTTGCCTTAATATTTTCATTGCGCCCCTTCAGTTGCAATCACTGACTTAGTGAGGTGCTACAGCGACATGGGAGGCTACATCCCACCTCCCTCCTTCTGAAGGTCAGAGTAGCTGTGAGACTTCGCTGCAGTTACACCTTCTCAGGGGAAAGCAGCATGTCGTGCACGGTCTAGGGCATGGAAGCAGGGAAAGGATGCTGATTTTTAAAAAAGAAAAAACCTTTCATTGTACTTTTGATTATCAAGAATGAGGTATTTGCTCATAATGATAGGCTGTCTCTAAAAAAATGAACACTATTTGCTCCATCTACTTGGAAAAAAGTTTTATGAAATTGAATTAGAGAAATTAAAAATATGTTTAAAAAAACTCACCAGAAAAACTGAATTGGGTAAATGAGAAGTGGAGAAATAAAAATATTATGCCAGAAAACCTCAGCTCAGGGAGAGCCCCGTGGCAGCATGAAACTTCCTGCTTACCAAGAGAAACGAAGGTAAAGCAGAGTTGCCATCACCAAAATTTAGAACCCTCATCTGATGAGACGATGTTTCCCTATATGGGAGAGCTGAAAAGGAACCAGTGGTTGAATAATTCATTCTCTGCACAAACACAGGTCTTCCTGAGCATCCAGAACGGGGACAAAAAGAAGCACAAGAATGTGGGTTTCTCAAGTGTACACACTGAGTAAGATAGACACATACTATGGTTTCTGCTTTAATCCATATGACCGTGTTTCTCTAATACATGCTATTGCCAAAGATCTCTTCAGCTCCTGCTGTGTCTCCTCGACTGGGTGTATATTTCTCCATGGAAAGTGAAAGTCGCACAATTAGAGATGCCAATTAAAGAGAATAATTTCACTGATCTAACAGCTAAAAGGTTCCCTTCTTCTAGTACAAATTATCATCCTTTGGTCATTCTTGTTGACACTTTGATTTTATAAGAAAAAAAGGTTAGTTGTATAACTTCATTGACTCTTTCTTCAAAGATTATAGGGCAAGAAGATTAGAAACACCAGCCTAATTGAGCTTTACCGTGCACTGTAGATTTCTGTCTTCCAGTCTCTCCATGAACTCTTACAAGCCAATTCCATTGGGCAAATATTTACTGAGCATCCACACATGATGGGTTCAGACAGTGCTAGGAGCTGGAGGGGTTGAAAAAGTTAGAGGGAATAGTTTCTTCCCCAGAGAACCTTTAAATCCTTATTAGAAGAGGAACACATAGAGATCTTCTTTTTTTAAGTGGGAAACTTTTGGCATCACATGATTAAGGACACAAGCAAAAAATACAAAAGTTAAGATTAGGACAGAACAATTCAGAGAAAACATAGGACTTGGACCAGACCTTGAAATAAAATTGGTAAACGTAGGCCAGGGAAATAACATCAGCCAAGACATGGAGAAAAGAACAAACACCAGACTTTTTTTTTATTGGAGCTGGAGAACTGTGTACTGGGAGAAATGGAGAGCTGACAGCAGGAGATAAACACAGCAAAGAAGGAAGTATACGCATCTCCCTAGATTAGTAGGAATGCATCATTTATACATTAAATGTCATCATGTAAATTCCTACAGTATAAACTAAGACACTGTTTTGTTTCCATATCTATGAGAGTCTGCAGAAGTCGCAGAGGTGAATTTTATTTCCTCTCTACACTAACTGGCAGAGTGAGTCAGAAACACTGGCAAGCTCTGAGGGCAAGACATGTTTTACTTTTGCTTGAAAACATTAGCAGCTATTAAAATAATTCTCTTCATTTCATCTGTTAGACTATAGACAGGAAATGCATGGGAGAAAAACACGTATACCCAGGATCCATTAGTCTTTTCACAGCTGGGGAGAAATGAAACCTTGTTTTATCAAAGTAATTGGGTTATTATATGAGACTAACTTCACTCCAGACCCCTTTTCTCTCTGTGGAAACTATGTACACGGTCAGCATTTCATATCCCCACCTCACTACACCTCTTTTAGGAATATTTATTTTACAAGGCAATAGATAATTCATGTGTTTGTAGCTTAAACTTACTATTATAAGCTCATTATTCATTTAGTTATAATGTGAGTGCCCACTGTATATCAGGTTCTCTTGTAAAGTACAAGAAATACAATGATAAGCATGGAAACTAAGGTCCCACCCTCCAGTGAAGGAAGACAGCGATAAACAAGAAAGCAAAACTGTAGACGTGATGATTTCAGGCTGTGGTCAGGCTCTAATGGAAAAAAACAGAGTCATATGACAGAGGATGATGGGAAAAGAAGAAGGTCTTTCCTTGAACAGGGTAGTCATGGAGGTGATCCCTGAAATGGTACCCCTGAGTTTAGCTGGAAGAATACAAGGAAAAAGCAGAGAGAAGGGTCAGAGGAAGAATATTCAAGGCAAACAGAACTGCACATGGTGTGTTCAAGGAACAGGAAAGGGGCGATGTAGCTTGGCTGCAGGAAAAGCGAGAACAGGTAGCAAGAGCTTGGAAGTTGTTGGGAAGGAACCCAAACCAAAAAACATGGTTTCCAAACCCATGAATTCCAAAATTCATGTAGAATTGTGTAGGGTTTGGTTAGAGGAGGGAACGAAAGTGAAAAGAGTGGATTGGCAAGTGGTTGAGAACTATAAGGGGAAAAAGGAAAATGGTCCTTTCACAAAGTTAAAGAAAATATCTTCTAGAAACTTCTTTTCTTGACACTGTTCTCTTTAGTTTGCCAGTTTCTTAAATAGGGAATTTTATTTTCAATTAGCTATTTTAGGCTGTAAAAAGCCAAAGACAAAGTGAATTGAATTTTATTTTCCCTTTGCCTTGGACTCTTTCCAAGAATGTATATACAAAGGAATCTACATAAAAAAACTTCCAAACCATTAGTCCACTAAATTAGACAAGTGTTTATTAATCACTTACTGTCTCCTTTACAATTCCAGGCCCTGCAGAATTACAAAAGAAGGCAGGCGGCATGGTTCCTGCCCTCAGGGAACTTATAACCTGTTTGAGAAGACCTGTATAAACACAAAAGCTAGAGAGCAATGTTATTAGAAATCTCTAAATCAGTGGAAAGAATTAGAGTACAAGTTGCATGTTTAATTTTTTTAAAGATGTGGAATGCTAGAGGAACCACCATGGGGTGGATTCATCCAAGAATATTGTGTGAAGTAGTTGAGGTAATGTCCAATTATAAAAGAAAGGGGTTGAATTTCTAAACAAGGGACAACATTCACAAAGTTGGGGTTGGGTACTGGTTTCTAGGGAAAAGCAGAGACTGTAGCTAAGTGTTTATCTGTAGCTAAGGGGGAAATTTAAGACTAATTAGGCTAAAAAAGATGATATAATAGAAAGTCTATAAAATCAGACTAAAGGATTTGTATCCAATAGTTGGCAGAAAACTACTAGACTTTAATCAGTCAGCACAAGAGTGGAATTTTTTGCTATATAACAGACAACAATAAAACAACAAACACATGCAGTGCTTCTCATATGAGAAATATTTTAAAGAAATTTCCTTAAAATTCTTATAGATATTCTTTGAGATAGATCTTTAACCTCAGGGAACAGATAGAGAAACTGGGGCACATAGGGTTCCCCAACTTGTTCATTGTCACCATATAATCTCTCGCAAATCCAGATAATAAAACCAACAGGATATCTCTTGCTGCCCAAGCTTTTAACATCATTGAATACTAGATACTGTGTCTATTCTATGAGCAAATGTGATAAAACAAAAAGGGACTAGAGACAAACACCAGGTAGAAGGGTTTAGTACCTGTGAGTTAGAAGCCTACATCTCAGTGCTAACAATGAGAATGGGGAGGAAGGTATAAATCTAAGAGTTCTTGCAAAGGATGATTGTCCAGGCTTTTGGAAGATATGCATATCTGAAAGAAGAAATAACACCAAAATAGTCCACTTAGGAAATAGGGAAGATAGTAGTGTAGTTGGCACAAATATAGAACTTGGAGAGGAGGGTTAATTAGTGGTGAAAAATGATGGTTGTCTGGACATAGAGTTTAAGAAGATGCAGGAACTTTGCCAGGAAGGTATTCATAGGCAGCTGTAAAGCAGATAGAGAATCAATTCAGAGTTTCATGCCAAATAGACTAAGTCAAAGTAACTTTTTTATCATTGTCTTTCTTTGCTTTAAATTTGACTACAAAAATTGAGATCCAAAGAGTTCCTGGTCTAACTTCAGATGAGTAACTGTAGCAGCTGTGTCTAAGACTAGTCATTCTCAGGGGTGATAGGGTTAAGATCTGCAGTTAGCTTGAC
This sequence comes from Camelus bactrianus, assembly GCF_048773025.1. Taxonomy (NCBI): domain Eukaryota; kingdom Metazoa; phylum Chordata; class Mammalia; order Artiodactyla; family Camelidae; genus Camelus; species Camelus bactrianus. Next base: position 44,631,262 of record NC_133539.1, read on the forward strand.
ATTTTGTTCAAACTGAGCTGCCCATCTGCTCTTGTAGACTAATAGTGCTGTGCTTCACAAAAAGAAGATATCTTGGTCACTTCTGACTAGATTTGGGAAGCAGACACGCATAAAGTGATGGATGGCTTTACTTCAGCAGAGTGTAGAGTAGGAGCAGGGGAGGGCAAAGGTGGGAGCACGAAGAAAGTTTACCAGACACCAAGAAAAAGGCCACGCTTTCCTTGGATGAATCTTTAGGTCCTTTACTGCTTCATCTTCTTGTCTTGGGAGTTAACCCCATCGAGACCCTCCATCTCACTTTGTCATTCTGATACACCACAGTCATGATGCATAAGGTAACCGCATACTAAGTTCCTATTTTTCTATTTCAGAAGACCCATGGGAATAGTTGCTACTTGGTACTGATACGGCCTACCCCCAAATTACAGGAATGGTCTTTTGTTTTTCAAGGTAACTAATTTGCTTATCATCCACTTCTCATCATCCTTCTTTCCTTCTCACAGGGGGAAAAAAATGGGGTATTACAGAAACTCAGTTGGATACTACCCCTTAAAACAAATCAGTTTAAACCTCCTTGATCTGAAAAAATTCCCTGAGAAAAGATATCACAATATGGAGTTAGAGAAAAGTATCCTTCCCTTCAAGCTAAGAAGCCATATTTTCCACTGTGAAGAAAGCAAAGTAGAATAAATCTTGAACACCTATTCCACTTTCATTTTAGCATCCATCAATTTATGAACAATAATCTGAAAAAAATTCACGGCACAAAACTAGGAAGATTTCATTTTATTGATGTAGTCTGAAGTAATACAGATACTTTGAGGCCTACATCAAATTTGTTACCGGATTTTATTCAAGATATATATTATATAAGAGAAAAAGCAGGCTCTTGCCCTACATGTGATATATGTAATAATTTACTTGCTTGTCTAATAATAACATCACTTTGTATAATGCAAATGAAATCTGTAAAAAATATGGACTCACAGGTTGTTTTTTAAACCCTGTAGCAAGAGGGAAAATAGCTAACTACTATCCAAAATTCTCAAATCACTTCGTTTCTTAATAAATTAATTATTTTCAGTTATCCAGTAGATGAAGGTTTGAAAACCCTTCAGTTTCACAAAGCTTTATTTGATTCTCCATTGGCTCCATAGATAACCAGCCATCAAAATAAAATGTACAAAAACATCAGGCTATTATTTTATACCTGAAAAGACTGCTAACTATACAGTTCTGTGAAATGTATTTGAGAGACAACTGTTTCCTTTTGTACTGACTTGCAGTAAATTTGGCAGCTCCTTTCTGAAACTGTTTTCAGATCTTTCAAAATGGTTGCAATTTGAAGTCACAAACGGTTTATTTATATCTTTACAAAATGTTTACAAAGACCCAGTCATGAGACTCTACACTATTCACAAAGGCAGAACATATTATTTCTAAAATATAACATTTCTTAATCTCTGGTGGCACTCTTTGTCTAACAAATTCATGCACTTAGCACCTGATTTAAGCTAAAAAAAAATACAATTATAACAACGCCCGAGTCCTCTTCACTTTAAGGAGGCTGAGAGCAATGTACTCTTCAGGACACCTGACAGCTCTACAGTCACTCAACCAACATTAAGGATGCTGAATTACTTTATTATTGTGTCTTCCTATCTCATCTTCTAAGTCCATGTGACAATAACTCACATTCAGGTCAGCTTACTCTCATACAGAAATTTACTTTCCTACAGTAGAGTGTGTCCATGTGTGCATGTGAAGAGGGTATCAATAATAACACATGCTGAGCAATTTACAGTCACTTTTTGTTATTGTTTTGCTGTCAAATGATGCTAACAGATCCACTCAGATAAATTAACTTTCTTAACTAGATTGCCTCACTTGGTGGAAACAGCATAAGAAAAGCTTACCACAATAAACAGTCCATCAAATATACAGAAGATTATTATTTTATCATTTTGTTTCCATATTAACAAGCATTAAAAATGGTCAGGTTTATTTTTGTTTTCTTTCTTTTCACAGAAATACTCATTATCCTGCATTCCAGCACATACTGGTGCAAAAGAGGGTAAAAATCTTGTGGTTTTATGATACAAAAACCTGCTGGTGATTTGTGGTGTTGTTTTAGGGATAATATATGAGAAGACTTGAATAAAGTTAGATGAGTTGATAAAAAGCTTTTTTTTCCTCTTTTTTAAATTTCAGGGGAAACTGGCCCTGTCCCCAGCTCCAGAGATAAATCTTGATTGGACTAAGCCAATCATGAAACCATTCCCCTTTCAGTAACTGGTTTAAGTAAGGGCATTTGATACCATTCTGGCCAATAAAACATGAAGGAACATCTGCTGGGGACTTCAGAGGAAGGTTTCTTTACTGAAATACATGAAGACATATGTGCTGATGTAGTATCTGCGTCTAAGGCCTGGAATCACAACAATCATCTTGTAATCCTAAAGGAGACCAGGGGAGGACAAGCCCAACACACTCCCCAGCCACTCCCCAAAGGTCCTTCTACTATTTATACAGTAAATATAACTGGATAAAGAAGAACACCCAATTTTCTATGGAACCTTCCCATGGAAGACTGTTGGATTTTCAAAGAATCAAAGCTCCATCATGACCCACCTACTAGGGTAAAAGTATATAGGGTTATATAATAAATGAAGTCCTGACCCAAGTCTGTTTTACACAGATTTATAATTGCTTTCCAATTTCTGAATGAGAAATCAGAATGGGCATGCTGTTGGTTGATGAAACTTTTACACTGAAGTCCATGATAAACCAAGCACTGCCAATTGTACAAAGTCATAAATTGGCATAAGCCCAACAGAAATACATCCTAAAACAGAAATAGTGCACCCAGGACTGTACTTGAGCAGGACTAATAAGTTAGTTGCAAAAATAAGTGGTCCAGACCTCCACGTCACCTACCACTTTTACATCTACGTCTCCTCCTTAGCTTATACCTATGGCTTCATAGAGAGTTCTCTATGATCACCTGTCAGAGGAGGAAGAAACTCAAGCTTGGTTCATGGAGTCAGTCTGTTTGACGTACAAGTCCAAGCTGAAACATGACTGCTACTGAGCTGCAGCCCCAGTGAGGAGTAACCCTGAAAGACAAATCAAGGCACAGAGCTTCGGACTGTGTACCTGATCAGCTGCTTTTTGTAAAAATAAAATTATCCCATGGTAAAGATTTACAGAGAATCATACAGAATCACCAGCAGTGCCTCATTATTTGACTGGTTAGTCAGAGATCTGAAGGAGCAAGACGGGAATGTTGGATGTAAGTGAGTTAGGGGAAATGGCATTTGGAGGGAAGACACACTAAACACCATTCATAAGTGGTCAGCCAGGAAGAGAGATGAAGTAGACTCTTAGAGTCGTGGATGAGACATCAGCCCGGAAATAACACCCTGCACTGGTAGAGAAATATCCTTCAGGATGCATAACCCAGTGGCCACTGCATGACACAGCGCCCTGTTACATAGAATGCATGGGTTCATGAGCCAAGATGGGGAATTAGGGGTGACTCCACCCATCTTACTCATCCCATTCGGAGTTGTTTTTCCATCCTCTCAAACTTGGGTTCTTTAAAGCTAGAAGCCCTGGGTTTCCAGAGGAATGATTCTTCCACCAGAAAATATAGTAGGAGTCCAGCTTAAAAAAAAAAATCTATGTCTGCTGCCAGCTTGGGACACTTATTCTAGTGGCTCAGTAGTCACAGAAAGGAGTTCTCATACTAGCAGAAGCCAGTGACCCTGGGCATAATTAGGAGGTAAGATTCCTGCTACATGATGACATCTGAAAAGAATACGTTAGCTCTGAGGTAACAGCTTTGTGAGCTGGGAATAGACAATTACTGCCTGAGTTTGGACAAGTGGGAGCAGAAGTGCTTCCATAGAATGGATCACACTGGTATGGGCAAGGAGGATCACAGTGACATCAAGATATAGAGAAAACTAGAGATATTTTCCCAAATTTTCTGGACTAGGTAAAGCTCTCAGAACTGTTGAATAATCCTGGAAAAGGAACAGTAGCCACCAACAGGAATGACTGAGATTTTATTTTCTGCTAACACTGAAAAAAATGGGGTTATCTAGTCAGATTTTTTTAATTTCAAAAGCATCAAGATATAAGATATTTATTCTTTCTACATACTGTCATGTTACAGAACATGTTCCTAGCAGGTATCTGCCTAGGTACTATGTACAGTGTTACTCCCCCTGGTACTAATGGTTTTAGACTATCAGATCTACCAAACAATAGTCTCACATGCTAAAATGCATGTAAAATATTAGAATTGCTAAAATGCACAGAGAATATCAAAATACTTTTTCTTCTTTAGGGGTCCAAGTGACTTATTTATATTTATACATATTATATACATGCTATATAAAATGATATGTTATATCATTTTTTCAATCAGGTATTTGAAATTCAGTGACTTAGAATTTTAATATTTTCCTTTAAAGTAATTTTGTTTTTTATTAGTGTTTCCACATTTTCAACCACAGTGGATACCTGGAAAGAGATAAACCTGTGTTTGAAAGCTAGCTTGCCTATGACTTTTCTAGCTATGAGACCTTGGTCAAGTTACTTAAACTCTTTAACCCTCAGTTTTCTATAGCAATAATAATTCCTATCTTATAGAGTCCTTATAAATATTAGATGAAATAATTTATGCAAAACGCCCAGCAGGTTGGTGGCACTGGGTGGATGTTACTCTGTTAAAAGAGAAAAGAATGACCAAACACTATGATTTGAATATTTAAAAATATTAGACCAACTGTTCCCAGAATTATACCATAGTATTAAGCATACACAGTTTATAGTGTTTCCTTTGTCAGATTTCATCCACACAGGTATAGGATGCAGACATTCTTCACTGACTTAAGAAAGACTACAGGTTCCTTCTACTCCCCTTTGACTTCCTAGTTGTAGAAAATATCTCTGTAGTCTGTGTGAGAAGTGCCTGCTCTCCCACACAACCATGTATCAATTAGGAATAGGCTAAGCTGTAGATAACAGAAACCCAAAATGACAGTGGCTAAATAAAATATACATACAATCTATCTCATGCAAAAGTCAGAAGTGGGCTACCCAGGAGTGATAAAGGTATATCTACTACACCAAATCTTTCTATCATGTTGTCCTGTCATCCATGGCCACCATTACCAAAATCATCTCATTGTCTGAGATGGCTGCCCTTGCTCCAGCCATCATGGCTACATTCCAAGTGTCAGAAAGACAGAAGAGGCGAAATAAATAGAGGTGAATTATACATATGGACCTACTTCGAAGGAAAATGTCAAAATCTGGTGTATGACACAACTTACCTTATCTTAGACAAAATTTCTTTCCATATCCACACTTGGTTTGCAAAGAAGGCTAGGAAATAGTTATTTTTGAGGGCAGAAATATCTAGAACTAAAAGTGAAACTCTTGCTAAGGAAGAAGGGGAAAAGGGATATTAAAGAGAATGAACAGTATCTGACATGATCCAAGACACAGTCCGAAGAGAGTATCTAAATCTTCCTCAAAGCTTTGACTTACAGAACATGAAACTCAGAACACGAGGCTCAGTTATTTCCGCCTTCTGCCCTCTTCCTCTCTGAGGCACTGAACAAGAGCAAGTCTCACCCATTAACAGATATAGAAGAAAATTCAGGAGGAAGTGAAGCTTAAATTAGCATCTGAAGTATTATGGAATTATATATGTCAAGTAGCTGATTTAATAAGTACTCAATGAGAGGTATTCATTACAAATTATTATACAAAGGGACAAGATATTTTTTGAAATCTGCATAATGATGTCACATTACCCTCCTCAAATTCTCCTTGGTATACTGTTATTATTATTTTATATTTAACTCTAAAGGGGAAAAAAATCAATGAATGAATATATAACTGAAGACTCATAAAATTCCCTTTCATAGGCACATCTACACATCATTTATAGAACATCAGAACATATCATTATTTTTGTTCATTTTATTAAATATCAATACAATCAACACATGTATTAATGTTAATGACAACATGATAAAGTGAAAAAAACCCTGGACTGGGAATTGCTAATTAGTGACTAAAGAAAGTAGTCATATAGCTTTTAGTTATTAGCCCTCTGACCTTGGGCAAGTAATTTTCTTTTAATTTCCTCTATGTTATAGCAAAAGTAATATGTGCTGAGAAAATTTACACAGAGGTATAGACTTTTTTTAAGTTAACAATCTTCCCTCACCTACCCCATTCTCAATGCTCAGACACAAATTATATTAATATCTTCATGCATAGCTGTCCATGCTTTTCTTCTTAGGTAATACAAATATGCACAAATATATTTTTTAAACACATTGGCAGTGATTGTGCATTATTTCTACTGAAAATAAAAGAAGGAATTGATTGTATTTGATTTTCTCACAAATACACTTTTGTCAACCTTCCAGAAATATGTACATAGTAGATTCTCATTATTCATGGCAGTTACATTCCATAAGGTCACCCTGAATGTTGCTTTAGCTAATACTGAATCATTGTCCCAGGTGAAATACAGGTTAGGTTACTTAAAGCCTCTAGCCACAAAATTTTCATCCATCAATCAGTATATAACCTTGCCTTATGTCTGTTTCTATTTAAACACATCTTATTTAATATATACGTTAGTGATTCATTAGCACTGAACTCACAGACAACAGCACTGTAACTCATGACGGAAGTCTATCTAACACAAGGACTTTCTCCATAAAATGTCAACCTTTCAACCTTCTTGCCCCTGGGAACCCTACACAACACTACTGCACTATACGTGGGGGCAATTTAAACAGCGAAATCAATATACAGCACAAATACACAAAAAACATGGCACTACACAGACCACAAAAAGGACACTTTTAACAGTGTAAGTTTAAACAAGAAGGCAGAACAACCCTCTAATTCAATGTCAGCTAGAAATATGTGCATTGGGCAATTCAAAGTTTTCACTGATCTTCACATGCACGTGTCCACAAATGATGTGAGCATGTCATGAGTATTGATTAGGGTGTTATAAATAAATTTTAGCAAGTAGGAGAATTCACAAATACTAAGTTGACTGTGTATAGTTTATCCTCATTATTCTTACATTCTATATTATACACACACACATAAGTAGAATTAACTCATATTTTAATGAGTATAACATCTCACAGTATGAGTGCACTACATTCAAGTGCAGTTGAATACATGTTTCCACCATGTCAATACTCCCTTTTGAACATTCAGGTTGATTCCAACTATTTTACCATTATAAGCAATGCTGTAATAAATATCCATGTACATTTATCCTCAAAATATTCATATTTATAGAGATTTATGGAAAGTGTCATTGCTTGATAAAAACCATCATATATTATTTTATTTGAGTAGATAAGTCTTTAAAAATAACTTTCCAATTGATTCTCCTACTGAAAATATATAAAAGTATCAATTGAGAGAAATATTACTAATGCTAGTTTTTTATAAAAACATATTGATTTCTCAGAATTGTAATAGAGAAAATGTGTGGAAAACATAATATATATTTAAGTTCTACTTGTTTACTCACTTGAAATTGTATCCTGAGTATTAAATTGAAATAGTTAACCAATAATTAACCATTTTAATAGTCCATCATATTATTTACATTTATTATTAGATCTTTCTGAATTTTTTCTGTAAGAGATTAGTAAATTTTCCTTTATATATTTTGTTGAATTATTCCACATATTTTTATTTTGAAGGGATAAAATTTTCCCAGAAACACCTCTCATAGCCAAATAATAATCAAACATGTAATTGAATATACCACAATATCTTTATACTTCCCTACTATTAGACATTTAATTTTTCCCAAATATTATTTTCAATTAACCTATTGCTGTATAATTTTTATAAAATAGGCTGAACTCATTTAAAGAGTACCATTTAATGAATTTTGAAAATCATATACTCTCATAAAACCATTACCACAGCCAAGATACAGAACATTGCCTTTTTCCTAAAAGCATTCTCTCATTTTCAGTCAATTCCTTCCTTCACCCCAGGACTTCAGAATAACAATACTCTGCTTACTGTCACTGAAATCAGTTTACATTTTCTAGAATTTTGTGTAAATGGAATTATATAGTGTGTTGAGATTTATATGTGTTGTATGTATTAATAGCCTCATATATATATTTTATTGCTGAATAGTATTCCATTGCTTAGATACAGAACTATCATTCTGATATCCACTTAACATAGTGATGGACAACTGAGTGTTTTTCATTTGGGGTCTATTTTGAATTAAGCTGCTGTGAATACTGATGTACAAGTCTTTATGTGGTCATATGATTTTATTTTGGACTTATAGGAAGGTATGATATGTATATGTTTATAAGGAAACTATTAGTTTTCCAAATTGCTTGTGTCCTTTCCCTTTCCCACCAGAAGTTTATGAGAGTTTCAGTTTGTCTGTATCTTCACCAACCTTACTATTGTTAGAGTTTTTAGTTATAACTCTTAATAATACCTAACTGGTATTTGATTGTGGTTTTAATTTGTACTTTCCAAATGACTAATGAAGCTGAGCATTTTTCACATGCTTATTGGCCATTTCTTCTTTTGGGAAATGCTCATTTAAATTTTTTGCCTAGTTTTTATTAGGTTGGTTTTTTAGTTTTGTGTCGAGAATTCTTCACATAGTCTTTACACAAGTTTTTTGCCAGATAAGTGTATCAGGAATATTTTCTTTCCTTTTGTGGCTTGTCTTTTCACTTCTGTAATTATGTCTTTCAAAGACCATTTTTTAAATTTTTTAAAAATAACATCCAGTTTATCATTGTGTCCTTTATGGTTTATGCTTTTTGAGTTCTGTATTAGAAATATTTGCTTGCCCTCTTTCTTTTTCTGGAAGTTTTATAGTTTTGACGCTTACATTTAGGCCTATGCTCCTATTCAAATTAATATTTGTGGATGGTATGAGGTAAGCGGTAAAGTTGATTATTTTTATCAATATCCACATGTTCCATAACTACTTTTTTAATAAAGAATTCCCTTCCTCATTGAATTGCTTTAGCACTTCTCTCAAAAATCTATTTACTGTACATGTGTGGATTTGTCTTTGGACTCTGTTCTGTTCAATTGATCTGTATTTATTCTTTTACCAGTACCACATTTATTTTGATTATTGTAGCATTAATATGTCTTGAAATCAGGTATCACGAGTTGTAATATCGTGAGTTATAATAATAAGTGTGCATTTAGTCGTCCTCCCCGGTTTCTGGCAAAGAGCCCCTAAAACCCTTGGAATGCCCCAAGTTAGAAGAACAGCAGGGAGAACCTTTTGTTATAATATTTGTTCTTTTGTCCTCAGTTCTTAAGCCATAAAGGTGAAATGGGTGTTTTGTTATTCATAAGCCCATATTTTATAACCATAACTGAGTTTATATTAATGAGGTGACTTTTGGAAGTTGTCTAAGATGTAGGGTGCTGGTTGCCAGTGGAGCCAAGCATGTGACAAGAGGGTTGGAACTTTCTGTTCCACCACACACAAAAACCCACCTTCTAGGTGGGGAGAGGGGCTGGAGATTGAGTTCAATCACCAATGACCAATGATTTCATCAATCATGCTATATAATAAAGCCTCCATAAAACCCCCAAAGGATAGGGTTGGAAGAGCTTCCGGGTTGGTGAATATGTGGAGATCTGGGGAGAGCAGCGTGTTCCTAGAAGGCATGGAAGCTCCATAACCTTTCCTCATACCTAATGCTATGCATCCCTTCCATCTGGCTGTTCCTCTGTTAATATCTTTCCATAATAAACTGGCAATCTAGTAACTAAAAGGTTTCTCTGAGTTCTCTGAGCAGCTCTAGCAAATTAATTGAACCCGATGAGGGGGTTGTTGGAACCTCCAATCTATAGCCTAACTATCAGAAGCCCAGGTAACAACTTACACTTTGAAAAGATGTCTGAATTGGGGTGGGGTGGGGCTCAGGTTGTAGGACTAAGCCCTTAATCTGTGGAATCTGACGCTGTCTTCGGGTAGAAAGTGTCAGAATTGAGTTGAACTGTGGGAAACCCAGCTGGTATCTCAGAGAACTGCTTTGTTGGGGGGAACCACCCACACATATTGTAATTGATGTCCAAAACCCTTCTGTAAGTCCTCTAACTTTGTTCTCCTTTGTAAATTGTTTTGTCTATTTTAGAACATTTGCATTTACATATATACTTTTAAATCATCCTATCAAAATTGGCTTGCACTTCAGTCTTATTTCTTCATTTTCAATCCATATGCCTTTTATTTATCCTTGACTTACTGACATTTCTAGGATCTCCACTAGAAAGGCTGATATTTTTGCCTAGCTCCCAATCCTAGGGGGAAAACTCAGCCTTCATCATTAAGTATAATACTAGCTACAGAATTTCCACCAATGTCCTTTATAAGGTCGAGAAAATTTCTTTCAATTGTCAGCTTGCCAAAAGTTTGTCTCCAGAATACACATAAATTTTTCTCTAATGCTTTTTTAAAATATATTAGCTTTTTTATGTATAGCTGGGTTTGATTTGCAATTATTTTGTTAGATTTCTGTATGTTTAAGAGGAACATTAATTTATCATTTTCTTTTCTTGAAATATCTTTGTGTGGTTTTGGTATCATATCAGTGTGATGTAGTCCTCATAAAACTCACTCCCTGGAATGTACTCAACTCCTCTATTTTCTGAAATAATTTACATAGGATTGATATTATTTCTTTCTGAAATATTTTTCAGAATTCACCAGTAAAACCCTCTGGGTCTGAGACTCGTTTATAGGGAAGTTTTTAATTATGAATAAAATAGTACATTAGAGGTATTCTGAAATTTTATTTCTTCCACTGTCAGTTTTTGTCATTTTTATCTTCTGAAGACTTTTGCCAGTTCAACTAAGTTGTAAAGTTGATTATATAAAGTCTTTAATAATATATGTACGCATTATTCTTTTTAACATTTTAACACCTCTGTTAGCACCCCTCTTTCATTCCTGATCCTGATAATATGGCCTTCCCTTTTTAACTGTGGTCAGTCTTTTAGAGGGGATGGCAAACCACAATCAGTGGACAAAACTGTCTCACTGTTTTTGTATAACCCATAAGCTAAAAAGGGCTTTTATATTTTTAAATATTTGAAAAAAAGACAAAAGTTGAATAATATTCCATCATACCACAAAATTGTATAAAATTCAAATTTCACTCTCAATAATAATAAGCAACATTTTATTGGAATACACCTGTGCATATTTTCTCCTCTTTTTCTGCCTTTGTAAGGGAGAATCACTAGTCACTGAATTTCTTGTTTTCTAACATTGGCATTTAAAAATATAGACTTCCCTCTAAGCCGAGATAAGCTGCAGTGTACAAATTTGGAAATATTGTATTTTCATTTTTATTCAATTTTAATTATTTTCAAATTCTTTTTTAAAAAGAAAGTAAATCAGAGAAATCCATTCTATTATATATGAGCATATGGCAAAGTTATAATAATTTTAAAAGAGTAGAATTGATTAATTAATGATAAGGTTATACACAATGCAATAAAGGGCAAATTAGATTTGGTCAATGGTGTATTAAAAGTCTACTGTCGAATAACAAACTACCTTAACATTAGTGGCTTAAAACAATAAAAATTTATTATCTCAATTTCTGTACCAGAAATCCAGTTTGGCAGAGTCCTTGCAGTCAGAGTCTCTCATAAGGCTATAGATAAAGTGTTGGCCAAGGTCAAGGTCATCTTAAGACTCCACTGAGGGGAAATCTACTTCCAAGCTCGCCCCCTTGGCTGTTGGCAGGCCTCAGATCTACTTCCAAGCTCTCTTATGTGGCTGTTGACAGTCCTCAAACCCTTACTGGCTGTTGGTTAGATCTAGACTTTATTCCCTTGTCATATAGCCCTCTCCTCTCCAACGGGTAGTTCACAACATGGCAGCTTGTTTCCCCAAAGTGAAAGAAGGAAAAAGCAAAAGAGAGAGCAAACAACACAGAAGTCACAGTATTATTGTAACCCAACCTCACAAGTGATATCCCATCAGTTTTGCCATAATCTGTTGATTAAAAGCAAGTCACCGGGTAGAGCCAGCCCACTCTTAATGGAAGGCGATTACACAAAGGTGTGAATACCATGAAGCAGGGGTCACTAGAGGCCATTCAAAACGCTGCCAACCACACATGGTGCTGAAAGACGAGTTCAACATACAGAGAAGAGTAAAACTAGATCGCTACCTAACATCATATAAAAAGATGAAATCCAGATGGATTGATAATATACACTGAAAGATACAGTAATAAAGTTAGGATTCAATGTAGATTTAAAGATTAGAAAGAACTTTTAACAAAAGTTCAAAAACACAAACTGTAAAGGAAAAAAATAAGTATTTTGATAACATCAAAAATAAGGAATACTGTAAAAGACATGATTAAAAAATTAATTACAAGATGAACAAACTGGAGAAGATATTCTTAAATCCTAAGCATACAAGACATTAATGTGTCAAATATACCAGAAATTTGTCTGAATCAATAAAAATCATGGAATAACTCCAAAAAAATGGCAAGAATATGAAGATACAATTCAAAAAGAGGAAATCCAAAGGCTGACAACCTAGGAAAAGATGTTCGGATTCATTCTGAGTCCTTGAAATGCAAGTTACAATGAGATAACATTTGAAGTCTCCTAGGTTTGCAAAAAGAAGAACTCTGAATAAAGCATGAAGTGGAAAGGAAGTGCAGGCGTAGGGACTTTCGCATAGTAGAGAGAGTAATACGGCCAACCAGCAGTATTTAGCCATTTAAGTATTTATATACCTTATGGCTCAGCCATCAATTCCTAGTTCTTTATATCCTAAAGTCCTAAAGAAATTCCTTAAGAGGAAATTTATAAAGGCTTTTCATTTCTAGATTATTTAATTTAGCAGGTAGTTGGAGGGTATGTGGCATTCAGCATTGGGAGAGAGAATAGGTACAAATATGGACAATATATCCTCATGCAGCATTATGCAAAGTAAGATGGAACAGATTCCATGTTCACATAGCCACATTGAAGGACCTTATAAACACAGAACTGTGTGAAAACAAAAATAAGGAACAGAATGAAGTATCTAACATAATACACTTTTTAATACACTATATTTTATTTCATGCATACACTGTATTTAACATTTAATATTTAATGAACACTTAAATTGAGTATACTTGTATACATTTTTTTCCCACATTACTATTTTCTCAATGTTTCTGAGAAATGAGGTTGATGGATCAAAGAGTAGAAAATTTGAAAGTGTCTCTAGGCACATTGTCAACCTTTTCCGGAACTACGGTTCCAATTGATGTTCCCATCAACTGTGTATGGTAATTCTGTCATACCGTAAACATCTGTAATTGAATTCTAAGAAATACATTTCCTAATTTGACAAATTTAAATGTTTGAATAAGCACTTTTTTTATTTTTGCATAACTTCATTGGCAACAGTATTTTTCTAATTGAACTTTAAAAAATTTAACCGAGTATACTTACATTATATTTAGGTGTTCTGATGTTGAATATATATATAAATTGTTGTATTTTCCTGATGAATTAATACTTTTATCGTTACATAATGTCTTGCTTTGTCCCTTACAACAGTTTTTTAAATTAAAGTCTATTTTATCTAAGTATAGCTACCTCTTTCTTTTTCATTTGCATATAATTTTTTCCATTCCCTCACTTTTGACCTTTACGTTCTTAAATCTAAAATGAATGTCTTCTATACAGCATATAGTTGGGGCTTGTTTTATTACTTATCCAGCCATTCTATGTTTTTTGATTGGAGAGTTTAATCATTTATCCGTAAGTACTTATTGATACGGAAGGATTTACTATTGCCATCTTATTGGTCTGTCTATTTTGCAGGAATTGGTTTGGGGGGAGGTAGGTTAGAGGTCATTAACTGGGATGAGCAAGAGTTAGTAAATGGCTAAGCAGGGATCCATACTTGGGTCTGTGCCTCTAAAAGTTTTGCTTTAGAAGGAGAATTGACAAACTATCGCACACCAGCCAAATTCAGCCCACGGACTGCTTTTGTGTAGCCCTGGAGTAAGAATGGTTTTAGCACTTTTAAAAGGTGGGGGGGGGGGATCAAAAGGAGAAGAAAGTTTCCCAACATGTGAAAATTCTATGAAATTCATATTTCAGGGTACTTAAAGTTTTATTGGAGCTAAACCACACCCAGTAATTTACATGCTGTCCAAAAGAGACACTACGCCCCATAACACCTAAAATTTTACTATCTGGCCCTTCACAGATCTGCTGACTCCTGCTGCAGAGCTTTGCTGCTCAAAGCTTGGTCAGTAGATCATTAGCAAATGGTATCATCTGGGAGTTGACTAGAAAGGCAGAATCTCAGGTACCACACCAGACCTGTTGTGTCCAAATCTGCATTTTAGCAAGATGATTGGTATGCACCTTTAATTATAAGAAGAATTGTGATACTAGTCTGCTGTTTTGGCTGAAGAGTTGGAAGAGGGCAAGTCTAGCAACTAGGACATTGGGTGGTTTAAGAGTAGGAGACAGAGGGGGAAGGGTCAGGGTCCACAGACATTTAAGGAATGTCTGCCATTTGGGTGCACAGGCAGGCACACATTCCTCCCCTCCTACCCCAGGCCTCTGAGATTCCTGTATATAAATATGCAGAGAACAGGAAGTCATATTCAAGTTAACATGAAATCATTTCTTATTATTTCTAATTTCTTATTATGAAAGTGTGTTTTGCCAAAGCAGATCACAGGATAATTGAATTAGCCAGTAGTATCCAACTGCCCATCTCCATCCTCAATGTGGACCAAAAAAACAAAACAAAACAAACAAAAAAAAAAAACAAAAGACTTCCTGACAAGCAGGAATGCCAGTTCTGCTAGAATTTGGCCTGAAGCACTGCTATAGGGAAGTTTCTCCAGAGATAGTAGTTCAAATATTTTGTTACAGCATCTTCACAAATGCTAGTTGTGAATAAGATGATGGAACCTGCATTTCTCCCTCAAAGGTACTCCACAAGGAAATTTGCTATTTGACCACTTTCTTTCTTTCTCTTCTTGTAATGAAAACTTTAAGATTTACTCTCGTAGCAACTTTCAAATGCAAGATACTCTGCTGTTCGTTTTAGTCACCATGCTGTAATCCCCAGAACTTATTTATTTAAAACTCAAAGTTTGTCCCTTTTGACAATCTTCCCACATTTCACCCATCCCCTAACCCCTTCTCTGGCAGCCACTAATCTGTTCAGTTTTTTTAGATTCTACATCTAAGTGAGATCACACGGTATTTGACTTTTGTTGCCTTATCTTACTTAGCATACTGCCTTCAAGGTTCATCAGTGTTGTCACAAATGGCAGAAATTCCTTCTTTTTATGGCTGAGAAATATTCATATATATAATGTATATATGTAATGTAGACACACACACACATTTGCTTTATTCATTTATCTTTTGAGGGACACTTAGGTTGTTTCCATGTCTTGAGTATTGAAAACAATGCTGCAATGAATACTGGGGTGCAGATAATTTTTAGAAATAGTGATTTCTTTTCCTTCAGATATATACCCAGAAGTGGAATTGCTGGATCATGTGGTGGTTCTATTTTTAATTTTTTTGAGGAAACTCCATACTGTTTTCCATAGTGTCTGCACCAATTTACATTCCCACCAATAGTGGACAAGTGTTCTCTTTTCTCCAGATTCTCACCAAAACTTCTCATCTCTTGACTTTTTAATAATAACCACTCTAACAAGTGTGAAGTGATATCTCATTGTGGTTTGATTTGCATTTCCTTGGTGATTAGTGATTTCAGCACTTGTTCATATATATTGTTGGCCATTTGCATGTCCTCTTTAGAATAATGCCTATTCAGTTCTTCTTTTTAATTGGATTACATT
Source organism: Camelus bactrianus (assembly GCF_048773025.1). Taxonomy (NCBI): domain Eukaryota; kingdom Metazoa; phylum Chordata; class Mammalia; order Artiodactyla; family Camelidae; genus Camelus; species Camelus bactrianus. Next base: position 44,647,206 of record NC_133539.1, read on the forward strand.
TTTGTTGTTGTTGTTATTGAGTTGTATGAGTTCTTTATATATTTTGGGTATTATCCCCTTATCAGATCTATGATTTGCAAATATTTTCTTTCATTCCTAAAATGCCAGGATATTGGGTGTAAACTCCATTCTTTTCCCATCCTTTCTCAGGAAAAGATTCTGGGTTGTATGCCTTTCCCTATTCTGCACAGCTGTGCTGGCTGCTCAGAGCCACCCAGGCCTTTTCCCGAGAATAATACACTGAAATGCCATGTTGTCAGAAGCAAGATTCACTTCTCTCCCTACCTCTTGAAAGAGACATCTCAGGATTGCTCATCTTCTCTCTATCCCACAGAATCATGCTGGTTGCAGAAAGCCAATCACTCCCTCTCCCTAGGGGAGTGCACTAAAATGCAGTGAAGCTGGGTGGGAGCTCCATCCTTCTTCCCTCTCCCTGCAGCAGAAGCCTCAGGATGTACACCTACCCTCAGTCCTGCAAAGCCCTGCAGTCTGCCAAGATCCACCCACTCCTCTTTTGTTGGGGAGCGGACTGGGATGCCAGGAGGTGGGGTGCAATGCCACTCTCTCTTTCCTTCCCGGGGGAGAAGTCTCAAGACCATGCACCTTCTCTCCATCCCGCAGCACCATACTGCAGAGAGCCACCTACCACTTTTCACTGAGGGGCCAGGCTGGAATGCCAGGAGGCTGGGTGCAAGTTCCACTTTTCTCCCAGTCTTCTGAAGGAGAAGTCTGGGAATTGTGCACCTTCTCTCAACCCCTCAGGGCCAGGCAAGCTACAGGGAGCCGCCCACCCCCTTTCTTTGTTCTTTGCTGTCCTCAGGCATTCTCAGTGCCGGTTGCCTCAGCAGTCTGGGTGAGGTTACAGAGGTAGATTTCTTGGGCAGCATCCCAAAAGGTAGAGGATATCAAATGCATGCTTACCGCACTCTTTCCCCCAAGGGAGAAATCCAGTGGCTCTTTCCTGGCACTGAACTATGCCTACTTGGGGGAGGGGTGGCATGGGTACAGTGAAACTACTCTTCTTACCTGTTTCAAAGTGGTTTTTCTCGTTTTTGTGCTGTCTTGGCTGTTGCAAATGCTTAACTGGTCTCTGGAGGTCTCAGAAAGTTATTTTGGCTCAAACATCATTGTTTTATATGTGTTTATGGGGAGGGACAATGCCTGGGACATCTTATTCTGCCATTGTACTGACGTCACTGTTCAATACCTTTTCATACACAGGTACACCACGGAGACACTGCGGGTCCGGTTCCAGACCACCACAATAAAGCAAATACCACAATAAAAGTGAATCATGTGAATATTCTGGTTTCCCAGCACATATAAAGGTTATTTTTGTACTCTACTAGAATCCATTAAGTATGCAACAGAATTATGTCTAAAAAAACAATGTACATACTTTAATTAAAAAATACTTTATTGTTAAAAAATGCTAACCATCTTCTGAGCCATCAGTGAGTCCTAATCTTTTTGCTGGTGGAAGTCTTGCCTTGGTGTTGATGGGTGGTGGTTGCCAAAGGTTCGGTGACTGCAGCGGTTTCTTAAAATGAGACAACAGTGAAGTTTGCCACATCGATTGACTCTTCCATTCACAAAAAAAGTTTCTCTGTAGCATGAAATGCTGTTTGATAGCATTTTACCATTTTTGAACATTTAGAACATTAGAGCATTTAACGTTTTGGAACTTCTTTCAAAATTGAAGTCAATCCTCTCAAATCCTGCAGCTGCTTTCCCGACTAAGTTTATGCCATATTCTAAACCCTTTATTGTCATCTTAATAATCTTCACAGCATCTTTACCAGGAGTAGATTCCATCTCAAGAAACCACTTTCTTTGCTCCAGAAGAAGCAACTCCTCATCTATTCAAGTTTATCATGAGACTGCAGCAAATCAGTCACATCTTCAGGCTCCACTTCTAAGTCTCTTGCTATTTTCACCACATCTGTAGTTACTTCCTCTAATGACTTTCTGAACCCCTCAAAGTCACCCATGAAGGTAGAAATCGACTTGTTTCAGTCTCCTGTTAATGTTGGTATTTTGACCTTTTTCTTCCACAAATCATGAATGTTCTTAATGACATCTAGAAGGTGAATCCTCTCCAGAAGGTGTTCAATTGACTTTGCCCAGATGCATCACAGGAATCACTACCTATGGCAACTATAGGCTTACAAAATGTATTTCTTAAATACTAAGACTTGAAAGTTGACACGACTCCTTGATCCACGGGCTGCAGAATGGATGTTAATATGCATGTTAATACGCATGAAAACAACATGAATCTCATTACACATCTCCATCAGAGCTCTTGGCTGACCAGGCACATTATCAATGAGCAGTAATATTTTGAAAGGAATCTTTTTTCTGAGCAGTGGTTCTCAACAGTGGGCTTAAAATATTCAGTAAACCATGTTATAAACAGATGTGCTGTCAGCCAGGCTTTGTTGCTCCACTTACAAAGCACACACAGAGTTGATTTATCATAATCCTTAAGGCTCTAGGATTTTCAGAACAGTAAATGAGCACTGGCTTCAACTTAAAGTCCATCAGCTGTATAGCCCATAAGAGAGTCAACATGTCCTTTGAACCTTTAGAGCCAGGTATTGACTTCTCCTCTCTAGCTATGAAAGTCCTAGATAGCATCTTCTTCCAATAAAATGATCTCAGTTTGATCTCCTGGATAACTTGCTGTGATTTCTACATCAGCACTTGCTGCTTCACTGTGTACTTTGATGTTATGGAGACACCTTCTTTCCTTAAACCTCATGAACCAACCTCTGCTGGCTTCAAACTTTTCTTCTGCAGCTTCCTCATCTCTCTCAGCCTTCATAGACTTGAAGAGAGTTAGGGCTTTGTTCTGGATTAGGCTTTATCTTAAGGAAATGTGGTGGCTAGTTTGATCCATCCAGACCACTATAACTTTCTCCACATCAGCAATAAGGTTAAAACAACCTTATTGCTTTCTTATCATTTGTATGTTCACTGCACAGAAGTAGCACTTCTAATTTCCTTCAAAAACTTTTCCTTTGCATTCACAACTTGGCTAACTGTTTGGCACCAGAGGGCTGATTTTCATCCCATCTCAGCTTTCTGCATGCCTTCCTCACTAAGCTTTATCATTTCTGTTTTGATTTAAAGTAAGAGATATGCAACTCGTCCTTTCACTTGAACTCTTAGAGGCCTTCTGTAGGGTTATTAATTGGCCTAATTTCAGTATTGTTGTGTCTCAGGGAATAGGAAGGCCCAAAGAGAGGGTGAGAGATGGGGACACCTGGTCAGTGGAGCAGTCAGAACACACAAAATGTTTATTATTTGCCATCTTCTTTACATGCAGTACATGGTGCTCCAAAATAATCACAATAGTAACATCAAAGATCATTGATCACAGATCACCATAACAAATGTAATAAGAAGAAAGTTTGAAATATTGCAAAAATTATCAAAATGTGACACACAAAAAAAAGTGAGCAAATGCTGCTGGAAAAATGGCACTGATATACTTGCTCACAGAGAGTTGCCACAAACCTTCAATTTGTAAAAAGAACAAAACAAAACAAAACAAAACACTGTATCTGTGAAGTACAATAAAACAAAGTGTGCCTGTACTAATCATTGATGCACACAAAAAGCGTATTTTGGGAAGAACACTTACTAACACAAATATACAAATTAAATAAATTAGAAAACTGCCGGGGAGGAGAGACAAAAGAAAACCTGAAGTCATATGTGGTAATAACCCTACAAACACCGATTTCTCACCCAGCCTTAAGGTAGTTGGGTACTGAAGAAAATGTGCAGCTTGTAAGAGGAGATAAAGATTTAATAAGGAAAAATGTTTGTGGATGTAAGTAAACCTGTTTTAGTACAGGAGAATTTCATAAGGCACTGCAAGAAACTTTGGGAGGATGCAGAGAAGTAGAAAGTTAACAGAAAGGCATCACTGAGCATTTGAGAAATACATGTAGGAATCTGGATGCCTACAGGCATTCACATTTTCGGTAATGAGCAAGAATAAAAAGAAGTTAAGCATGATGAATTTGGTTTTAACAGTATCCTGAAGATAGGAAGCAATCCAAATTTATAGAATTCAGCCGTAGGTTGGGATAAAAGGACAGGTGGTTCTAATGTGGGGTCAGATTTTTCTCTCTTTGTCTTTGGAGAGGAGTGCAGCAGAGATCAGGCAGGGAGCAAGGTCTAACAGATGGTTGTAGCAGAAGGTTGAAGGTAGAATACCGCAACAGTAGGAGGTGGGCCCCGGGTTGACATGCCTCAACAAGTTGGAGCCCAAAGAGGACAACATGATCAACAGAGCAATCCCAAATACAAGCCCCATGGAAAAAGGCACCATATCTGCTATGCTCATCAACCAGTGCACAGAACCTGAGACATCAATCAATGCAATAATTATTTACCAAATGAATGAATTAGATAAGGGTGAAAAACTGGAAACAGAAAGCCAATACAATGGACTAGTCAAATACATTACGGCATATCTTTACAATGGAATTTGAAATAAATGAAATTTACAATTTGAAAGTATATTATTAATACGGAAACAGAGCTATATAAGTAAATACTCAGAGATTACAAATAATATCACTGTATGACCCTATTTTTGTAAACAAATAAATATGCATGGAAAAAAGTTGAGAAGAATATACATTAAAATATTAACTATAGTTATTTCTAGATGTTATAAGTGATGTTTTTGCTTATATAAATTTCTGAATATTTCAAAAGTTACCATGGATTATGGTAAAATTTTTAAAGCACAAAAATGTACATGGATTTTAAGAATTGATACCTGCAATGTGAATGAATGAGTTTTTATTTAAATTGTCTATACTAAGGATTTATATTTAACTTTAATTATACCAGTTAAGTAGGGATAAAATGGTTTAATAGTCTAATTTGCATTTCTTTGCCGTATGTTTCTGTGGTTAGCAGCTGCAAGCTCCTTGAGGGCAGTGATAATATTTTTATAAGTATCCTGAGAACCTAGGAGTTCAATAAATGTCTGTTGAACTAAGCAACTATTTTTAAATATCCTCTAATTATTTGCTATGTTGCTGAAAATGTACTTAAAATGCTAAATGAACACTTTGTATAGGACTGGTTTAAAATGTTTTCACTTCTTCTGAAACTGCTTCTGCCTTTACTCTCTTAATTTAGTTGCAACCTTTGTACAGAAGCAAAAAATTATGGTGTAACCTATGACTCTTTTCTATTTTGATATTTTCTGTCACTTCTCTGCTTACAGGGTGACCACTCCAATGTTCAAGTCAATAGTCATTTTTTTCTTTCTTTCTGTAATGTAAATATTTACATTTTGATTCCTAATATATTTAAAGTTTATTCATTTTATTTTATTTCCACAAAAAAGTAGACATTGTTTTTATTTTTATCATTTTATTCTGGACTTTAATACATAGGAGTTAATAACCCTCAATTCTCCTTTTCAGAAAAATCTTTGCTATTCTGACCTATTTATGCTCTTGGATGCATTCTTAGAAAATTTGTTTGGTCTGGTTACAAAAAAAAATCATGCTGATATTTTCACTGAGACTGCATCAAAGCTGTAATGAAAGTTGGGAACATCTGACATACTTGGAATCTTATTATCTTCATATTCAGAAATACAGTTTGCCTCTCCCTTATTTCAGTATTCTCCAAATAAACCTTGGTAGTTTACGCAAACTTTTCAGCTCTCAAATTTATTACTATTTAACGTTTGCTTTATTGTGAATTGGATCCCCTTTCTATTATTGTTCCCACATATTTCTACTTATCATTTCCTTTTTCCCTACTTTCTTTTGGCATGTTGCTTTATTCTTTTTCCTGAACACTTTAGGTAGAGACTTAGTTCATTGTTTTTCCTTTTTCTTCCATACAAACAGAGGTATTTTGAGTGATAAATTTTCTCCTAAGTGCTATTTTGGTAACATTCCATTTTTTTTAATATATTGTATTTATATTTTCATTGCATTTTCTTGTTATTACATTTTGGATTCCTTCCCTGACCTAGGCACTTTTACAAAATGCTTTTTTTTTAAGATTTTATGCATTTGGCACATTTTAATTCCATTCTCATTATCTGTTTCTATTTTTAATGTATTGTAGCCTAAAACGTAATCTGTAGGAAATCAGCTGTTAAAAATTGTCATTCTTTTTTTTTTTTTTTTTTTTTTTTTTCGTTCCAGCAAGCGATCCTTTTGAAAGAGATCCTGGTATACTTGAAAAGGAAGAGCATTTCCTTATCCTGCTCTCATGTTCTCTCCAAATAATGATTAATTCTATTCCACTACTCACGTTATTTAGGCGGAATTTTTTTAATTATTCGTTTCCTTGTTAGTAATATAATTAGGAGAATCTTCATATGGCAGTCTCACTTCTTTTTCTATCTTCTTGGATCTATTTTGACTAACTTGACAGTCCTCTACTGGCTTGCCACTGGCCTCTGAACGAGATAATCATATGACTTATTACCCAAACTGGAAAATTTTTATAGTGAAAAAGAATACTACTAATAATTATGCTGGATCAACAGGCTTGAACCAAGACTGTCTGAGCAAACCCAGGATAAATGTATCCTACCTAAGGTAACCTGGCACCACAGCTCTATTCACTAGGGGGTTCTACACTACTCATTCAGAAAACAGTTTGAATCTCTGACTTGAAACTTTAAAGAGTCTAGCAACATTCTGTATCTGTAAGACTTACATATAAGAGAGGCCCGGGGGCATCAGCTGCATGGGTTCTTATGTGTTGGAGAGATAGCAGTGGCGGTAACAATGTTTGCTCTTGGACGGAGGGGTTTTGAGTAATTTTTGTTTCATTCTTTTGCTTACTTGTATTTTCTAAATTAAATACAACTACTTCTTAACAGAGGAAAAAAATAAAGCTATCCAAATAAACAGCTGATTTTGTAAGTATGGATATCTGGGGCCATTCTAAGCCTCAATTTTAATAAAGAGAGTAAGGAATTTTAGGAAAAGGGTGGAGTAATAGAAAATAAAGTGATCAACAGGCAGCCCATTAGAGTCAGACTGCCATTTATTTGCAAGATGTGCAACAGTTAGACCTATATCTGCTCTCCTTCTCCTTTGATAGAATGAAGATAACAGGAGTACCTTCCCCATGAGGGCGGTAAGAGTATTACGGGAGATAATGCTAAGGAAAGCACTTAGACCAGTGTCGGGGGGCGGGGGGGCATAAGTGTGCAGAGCACCAGCTAGTAGCTAAGGGCAAGCAAGAGAGCAGCAAAGGAAACAGCAGCATCAAGAAAAAAATAAGAAGTGGCGTAAATATAGAAAAGCAATCCTCAAACCGGGCCTGCCTTCCTTCATGCCATTGAACCTTAGTCCTCCGCAGGATTCGGGCTGTTCTGCAAACCCGTGGGACCTGTTTAAGTTCAGACAGAGGCCTTCCTTCTTTAAGTGCTCCACCTCCCTGTCCCCCATTTCCCAGGCTACAGAGATGCTGTAGCCTGCTCTGCCCGAAGCTGCCAGCCAGATGTTTTGACCCTTGAGATTTATCATTTGCCGCAGAAAGGAAAGCAAAATCCTGCTGATTGCAGAGTTGTAACATTTTTACCCAAACCATGTAGAAAGAGTCGCTGAGTGTGTTCTCTATTATTTTCTTTCTTTTTGCAGCATCAAGCCAAATGGAACCATGTATAAGAAAATATGCTGGGAAATAATTCCAAAAGAAGTATCTGATGCGTGTGAACGTGCAGAGTTTGGCAGCAAGGGTGGCAATGATGAAGAGGACAATTAGGTGGATGTCAACATCCATTTGTGGTATTCTACTTATATTTTTTGCAAGTATTATGATATTAATGCTAGGCTTTCGATACTGTCCATGAAAGCATGTTATAAAGATAACCTTTTTTTTTCCCTTAAATTCACTACACTGACTCCTCAAAGACACAGACCCTGTCTTTTCCATTTCAATATTTTCAGCACTAGACACAATGCCTGGCACATGGTAAGTCCTTAATATGTAGCTTGCTTAATAAAAATAGGAGAGAATAAACACACGTTACAGAATCAATTACAGAATCAAAAGTCTTGAATATGCTTTGGGAAGGGGAACAATTATCTGGGTCAACAGTAAAAGCTAGTTGAAAAGGTAAGTATTTAGTAAATTAAATTTATTGTTGTTTTCAGGGCCTCTAATCTCCTCCCTCTTAAATCTAATATTTGACTCTAAAGCACCTAACATGAGCCTTTCATTATTTTACCTGTTTAATTAGAATTCTACACTAGAGGTTGAAGGCAATATATTAACAACAGACCAACAAAATATAGTACCATCTGAAATTTTTTTAGGATGCTCCTTTAGGCTCAGATTCCTTTTGCTAGCTCTTAACTCTACATACATCAGCTCCCTGATTATCTAACAGGTCAGCATCTATCATTAAACCAAAATTATAAAGAACCAACCTTGTATCAAGAACTGTGCTAGGCATCTGGATTAAAGAATAATTAAGTTATAGTCTTCCATTTCTGATTTGCCTTTGCACTGCTGGAGCTTAACTGCCTGGTTCAGGACTCCTACTTCAGGCATCTGGCTTTCATAGTAGTTTCAGTAATGCTAGCTTCTATAATCAATGATCTCCACATCCTTAGGGGCTTAATTCAGTGAAAGTTTCTTTCTCACATAATGTTCAAAATGAATGTTCTTCATCAATGGGGGTGGCTCCCTCCAATTATGTGTTCAGATACCATGTGTTCCTTTCATCTTGAGATCTGCCATATTCAATATGGGCCTTACAAAGTCACCCTTGAGTTTGTCTCCATCCTGTCCAACCTGAAGTGGAAAAGAATAGAGAGGATTATGTATGGCAGTTTTTTGTGTCCTACCTGAATGTGATTCATGGAATTTCTATTTGCAATCCTTCATCTAGAGCTCAGTTGCATCACCACACCTACCTCCAAAGAATGCTTGCAAATATGGTTTAGCTGTGTGCCCCGGAAGAGGAGAAAATGAGTTTGACAAATAATTATGCAGTCGGACATATCTGTCCACTCCATATATTGCAACTGCAGACAGGAGGCAGTATTTCCCATATCCAACTTGGATATCCGAGCTACAACTCATCAGCTGGCCCCTAGAGCCAGGCCTGCCCCTTAACCTCACCCATCTCTGGGCCAAAACAAGACAACTTTCCTTCAGTGTTTCTCAGTGTTTTCTCAAAAAAAAAAAAAAAAAAAAAACTATGCTTGTGTGATAGATCCTAAGATGACTCCCAAAGTTCCCCACCTCCAGCTACGTACGTCCTGTGGAATTCCTTCCCTTTGCGGGCATGCTGGACTTAGTGCCTAAGTTCTACAAAAAGAAAGTGGCAGAGTGACGGAATGTCACTTCCAGCAGTTAAGTTATAAAAAGATTGATTTCCCTGGGGTTTCACTTGCTCTGGTGCTCTGAGGAAAGTCCACTGCCATGCTGTAAGTTGCCCTATGTGCCCTATGAAAGACCCATGTGTCAAGGAACCAAGGGAGGCCTCTGGCCAGCTGCTAGTGATGACCTAAGGTTCTCATCCAACAACCAACCAGTGAGGAACTGAATTTTGCCAACAACATTGTATCTGAGCTGAGCCTTCAGATGAGATCACAGTCCCAGCCAACAACTTTACTGAAATCTCCTAAAAAGCTTTCAGCCAAAACTCTGAGATTCCTTATCCACAGAGACTGTGACATATGTACTATTTCAAGTCATTAAGTTTGGGAGCCATTTGTTACACAATAGCAAATAATAAGCTTGTGACTTATTGCCAGCTTGGGCTTCCATCATCCCTTTGCCCCTCCTTACAAAACATCCATATTTATATACCTGTAAGATTATGTTTCTGCACATGTGTGTATTTTTATTGAATTTATACATGTATATTAATATACGTAATTCCAGAAAATTTAAATTTATGCAAATGAATTTTAAAATAATGCTAATTTGTTAACAATATAAATTGGATTTGTATTTTGTAAAATGCAAAAACTTCATGATTATCTTTTGTCTAATTGGTTGTCAAAATATGATCAGGCTATGACATATTAAACTTTTAAGTATGAAATGGAAGGCCTAGGTGAGGAATATATTGCCTAATTCAGGTTTAGATGAAAGAAGGCATAGACAATATGTAGCCAAATCCTTGAGGGCAATAATCTTAATGTATTTATTACTGTATTGCACACAGCATCTAGCACAGATCATTATATTGGAGCAAAAAATAGCAGTTAGTTAGAGATAAGGTGGATTTTCTCCCAGAATCTAACAAACTCCTGATGTGAAAAGAAGAAAATTCTTAGTGCCTTGCCTTTTTCTCTGCAAAATATAGAATTCAGTGTTTATTATTCTATCTCCTTAAGGGTACTGTAAGAAATAATGTAATAAAACATTGAGAACAAAACTCTGTAGCAATATCTTCAGGACTTTTTTTTAATTTAAAATTGCCAGGGAGTTTGCAAATAGAAAATACCTAAGAGGCAGCCTTATACTGTTGATAGAACACAGGCTTTGAAATTCAAATACATTGTACCCCAGTTCTGGCATTTATCTGTGATCTCCAAGTTCAGTTTCTTTGAACTGGTTTCCCTAACTGTAAAATGGGGATCATAATACATAAAAATAGCTTGTGGTGATGTGAGGTGTCAATGAATTTGTGTACATGCTATAGCTTTATAAACCATAAAACACTATATAGATGTTACTTGTAATAATTATCATTAAGCCAAAGTATACCTGCATAGGCTAATATGTAAGTTCATGTTTCTACATCGTTTCATTTTTCCAATTAATAATAATTATGTACTGGGGGTTAGATTCTGTCCTAAGGGCTTTGCATGCATTGATTTTGGAGTTTAAAAAAAAGAGGCTCAGAGATGTTAATTACTGAAAGCTACACAGCTTATAATTATTGGCAGAGTCTGGATTTGAACCCCAGAAACAAGTGCTCATTCTGCTCTTAATGATAGTACAGTATCACATTCCCAGTAACATGTCATCACAGCTGCAAGGATGTGTTCACATGCACGCACAAACAGTCCACCCCGTGACATATACATATATATATATACACCCCAGCATCCATACTTTATCCAGATTATCTGAGTTTTTCCATAGTGTCCTATCTCTCTTCCAGGACACCACATACACTTAGCAGTCGTGTCTCTTTTAGGCTTCTCTTGGCTATGCCAGTTCCTCAGACTTCTCATATTTCTTATGATCCTGACAGTTTTGAAGATGACTAGCCAGGTATTTTGTAAAATGTCCCTCAATTAAGGATTTGTCTGATGTTTTTCTTACAATTAGGGAACTGTGTCTTCGGGGAGGAAGACCATAGAGGTAAATTATCATTCTCATTACATCATATCCAAGGTACAAACTATCAATATGATTTATCACTGCCAATATTAACCTTGATTATATGACTTGAAAGAGTGTTTGTCAGGTTTCTCCACTGGAAAGTCACTACTGTTTCCCAGCCTTTCCAAACTTACTGCACTCTGGAAGGAAGTCCCCATGCACAGCCCACACTTAAGAAGTAGTGAGATATTCTCTATCTTCTAAAGAATGTAACATGGACATTCATTACCTGGAATTCTTCTGCATGGAACACTTGTCTATTCTTCCCAATCTATTTCTTTATTCAATCATTTATTTGGTCCATATGGGAGTTGTGGATATTTACTTTATACTTTGGCTTACACTCTAATGCTACTTTCTTTCATTGCTCAAATGGTTGCAGCTTTGGCCATTGGGAACTCCCTTTGACACACAGACACCATTGTGGGATTTGTTTTATTTTTGTTTGTTTTGAACACTTTCTTACTTTCTGGCACAATGTGTCATTGAGATTCCATTAAAATAATCATATCTCCCAGCAAGTCATTATTTTAGATACTGGTGAATCCCAAAAAAGGAGGTAGGAAGTGTGAGCCTTCTACAGCTCCCCCCAGCAGTATCTGCAAGTTTCTCTCAGGGCCTGCACAAGCACAGTTTCTCTTACACTTCCCTTCCTTAGGGCAATTGTTTGGGGTCATAAACTCCTTTGAGAATCTGATTTTAAAAGAAACACCAAAGTTCTGTGATCCCCAGAAAATACACACAAGCACTCATTCATTAAATTCGCACAGGATCTCCTGGCTCCACAAACCACCTGAAGCTTACAAGTGTACCCTGCTCTCGGGCGGGCCCCTCAGAGGAAACAAGCAAGCGAGCATCAATCCTGCACTTACCAACTCCAGATGCAGAAGAAATATAGTCAGCCCTATTTAAAATCTTAGAACTTTAAGGTATTCTGCGAGAACTGTTTCACGTATAGATGTATTTCGAAGTATTTGTGGGAGGAGGTGAGTTCCACGTCCTTCTATTCCGCCACCTTGATCTCTTTCCCTAGAATGTTAAGATGAAGGACCCTGAGAGGTCACACTAGTACACTCCTAGAGATGAGAAAGGGAGGCTTGCAGTAATGAGCTGACCTGCCCCACTCTGTTCCCACACAGCCGGCCTTGGCCTCACCTCTGAATCCAAGTCCACTGCTAATTCCACTGCATTATAGGACAAGTTAATCTTGTTTATGCCAATGTAAGGTAACATAGCTTTTAATCTCTTCACTTTTCCCAAGCAGCTAAACGAAAAACCCCTTCTGATGAATGTTATTATTTACCAACACCTTTCCCCTAAATGACTTCAAGCAGGAAACCGTGGGAGAAAATAAGCCACTATCCTTAAAAAGGCAGGAAGCCCTGTTCTGAGAACCTCCTCATCTCTCTGGTGTTTACATTTTCTAGCTCCCTTACTCTCGCTCTCCTCCAACGATATATAGTTTCCTTTCTTGCAGAAGTTCAAAGAGTTGGAACGGGTCAGAGGGAAATGAAGGTTTGGGCATACCTTCTCTTGGGAAGCACTTAAGAAAATAAGCTTCATGTTCCTTTTCAAATTCAGGCCTCCCCCTCTTTCCACTGTGAAGAAAAATTTCAGCCTGGGATTTGGAGATTCATGTTGCTATGACTGGGGCTGAAATTAGAGAAATCATGTTGACTGTCCTAAGGACAGGGAGAAACGGTTACATAAAGGGATTTACCATCAGACTCCCTTGAAGTGTCCTGCCACCCCAGATCCAACATCTCCTTAGAAGGACATAATTAACCAGCAAGACTATTATGAAGAAAAAGTTCTTCCAAAGGTAGTCACATCCAGAAAAGTACCGTAGGGGAGCTCCCATCTATACTCTTCAGCTGGCAGATAAGGGCTATCAATGGCTATGTACTTGAACCCACAGAACAACTTGGACCTACTCTAATAGACTTTCCTGTAAGGTTGACCAGTATACAGCATTACAGAAACAGAATAATAGCATGAATGTATTGCACTTTCAGAGTCAGGAATTTTATCAGGAATAAGAATCTGGGGTTTCCCAGCTCTCTGTTACTAAATACAACCCAGTATTATCTGTGGACACAAGTCAGGACCATCTATCAAACTGCCACTCTCATTTCTACCCTCCAGTTAATCAGCCTGGGCTTCCAATGATCCACTGTTGGCCATGGACTCTGAAGGAGGTAGTATTTGCTACCTCACCAACTGACAATGTAATAGCAAAAACAGAGACTGTGTCACAAATGCGGATTTAACACCACTGACCTCCAATTTCATCACTTTATCTCAAATTGAAGCACACAAGAAAAAGAGCCTGCCTTAGTAAAGTAGAAACAAAGTTACAACTAACACTCAATAAGTCTTATGGGGGTTATTTGTTCCTTGAATGAGATTAAATAATGAAAAAGTCAGTATGTTCACTCCATGTTATAACACTTTTTGTCTAATAAGGATCACTGTAAGAAATCACCTCAACTCAGAAAACAGATCATTTAGCCCCACAAAATAAGTTCACTTAAGTAAAAATTGGAGAAGATGACTGTCTTGAGAATTTTTTCAAATAAAAATATACAAATTAGGCTGCTTTTCTAAATTTTTATTAACAAATGCTAAATTGAACTATGATGAAAAGGAGAGACAATATTCTACAGGTTTTGGTCATGCAATCCATAAAAATGAACTAAAACGTTTGAGGTTCTGACCCCTTCCAGAAAACAGGCAAAGTTCAAGGTCTTTAGAAGAAGCTAGAGCACAGATCTGTTAAAATCCGTTCCTGACAGTGCATTCTGAGGACCTTTTTAAGAATTAGCTGCATCAGAATGACATGAAGTAATGAGGGGAATGACCTAATGCAGATTCCTGAGTCTGCATCAGATCCACTGAATCGGAACCTGCAGTGGTGTGTTCTCCCCAGGTGAGTCCCCTACACCCGCGAGGCCTGGAGCTCCTGCCTTAAAAACAAGGGAAAGGAGAAATGCCTTTTTAACTGATAGTGTGCATTTTTGGACAACATTGGGTTTGAATTTATGATATGGTGTAGTTCAATTTGATCAGCCACAGCACATCATAAAATTTTAAAACGTGATCTTTGTTAAGACAAGCAACCACTAGGACAGTTGAGCAGTTTTCTATCTGGAGGCTCTAGAAAATTCATGTCAAATTGGCAATTATACTTTTGACAAAACGTTCAGTTAAGGTTTTTCAATTTTCTAAGGGTTTATCTACCTCAACTATAGGGAAGATTCAGAATAGGTTGAACAACTTCCTCCTTAATGACATTTCTATGCCCTATCCTGAAAATATTCTGAAAGGCACATTGGCTTGGGATTGGGGTATTGTTGATTCAGCAAACTCAAAGGTGGTTAAAAATTATTTCACAAGTCTGAGTTCTTAGTTTCCAATTCGCAAGGGTCACGACATCCCATGCACTCTAGGTACACTTTAAAAATTGCTCTGTGGCATTTTGATCCATGTAACAAGCTACACCTCTCTTAAGCAGTGAATGGAAATAAAGAAGCTGTAAAAGTATAAACAAATCTGGTTAAAGTTATTACTAGGTTTTGAATCTTTAAAACATATTTGTAGAAGCAAAATATTATGTGCTCCAGAAACCACTGCTTTCAGGATGAACAGCAAAGCTTAGAGCAAGTGCCAAGAGCCACAGGCGTGATCTAAGCCTGAGTTCTGCACTTAAGAGGCAGGTGACCAAGGTGAGAATGTATGCCTGCCTGCTCTTTGCATCTCGGGCAGGTGAAAGAAATACAGTTCATGGGCTTTCACACTTTATTCCAAGATTACCATAACGTGAGAATTTCACATTGTAAAACCTCTAAACACTAAACCTTTAACTCAGCCTGTCATGCTTTACAAAGAAAGGCTTCTATGAAATGGTATTGTCTGAAATTCTCCAAGGGCACTGGAAACATCAAAGTTAAAATTCCACATTTTGAAATCCAGAATTATTCTGCAATAAGCAAAGCCCTCCTAGACGAAGCTTATTGACATTGATCCTGTCAGCACATTTTCCTGGTTTTTTGGTTAAATATATTGATTTTAATAACTATTATATTTTAATATACCATCCGTTAGTGAATTTCAAGGCCGATTTGATTTACTACAGCTTTGAGGATGACACTTTGCTTCTCAAGGATGAAAGGAAGGGAACAGAGTAACCCACGAGATGCAGTGTTACATATATTTGTTGTGTTAGCACCTTAACTGATCTATAGAAACAATAAATCGGTTTGGTAATCAAGTAGTGTCACAGCTCATTAGAAGGAACTCACAGAGAAGCACCCCACGTAAAAGAGAATGTCACCTACCGGCCATTAATTAACCACAGTCATTTTTTTAGCTGCAGCTTAGGAGACTCTAGTTCCAATTTGCTTAATTGCTACTGAGAGAGACAGATGAAAAATGTACAAAGGTTTGTTTTTTTTTTTTAAATCCCTGATAATGCATGAAGTAAACAAATCCCCTCTTGAACAAATAAATCAAAAATTTAAAAATTCTGAATCTTGACAATGCCAGTCCAAGGAGAAGTTTAACTGTGAGAAACGGGGTGAAGTCAGACAGAAAAAGAGAACTGTTTCTTCAACATGAAAAACTCCACAGTAGGCAGATAAAAGGGGGCGGAGAGCAGGGCTATGAGCTGCTCAGATCTCCTGAAATTATCTAATGGAAAAGAAACCTTAACAAAGAATTAAAACAAAGATGGAAGACTTTAATTGAAAATTTGATCAATTAGCAGAGAGGCCATAAGACGGAGGCAGCAGAGCATGAAATTTGATTAAACAGAACCATACGTCCCACTTCATTTCCAGTGATGTGGTGAAACAGATGACCTTGGAAAGAGAAGATGTTTGGCAAGTATGAAATAGCTGGGGATGACGGTTACAACAGAGTTCTGATGGGAAGTTTTGCTCATAAGAAAGCTTTAAATTAAAATTCACATTCATATTCAAAGGAGAAAGTACAGAGAAGTAAATTTGGATAATTGACATGTAATCCAAATTTACGACACTATATCAGGGCAGACAGGATGCTGAAAACGGTTTCATTTCATAAATGTGAAGATCTGAGCTTATCATGGTTTGCTGATGAGTCAGATTGCTCTCAGTTTGGCCCTATTTTTGTGCATTCTTTAACGGCAGCAGGTCCAAATCATGGGCCTGAGCCCGGTTAGAACAAAAGTGTGATAACCCCCTCCCAAAAATCGCCTGGCAGTGATGCTCAGCATATTGTTTCGAAAGAAGGTGGTGACAAAGGAGAACTAGACTTAAAATACTATTTTTCCTCTGCCTCATTGTCAGATCACCCTACGTTCCGTCGACTCTCAAGAGCAGAAGCAGAAGCAGTCACGCAGATGGTTACACATTCAGATATGAAAGAGTTAGTATTGGGAAGACTTCCAATTTTTGTAGTCTCTTTTTTCCTTCAGCGTGTGTGGCTAAATATCCCCGCCCCTTTTCATTACTTGTCTCTTCACCACATTTCATTTCTAATTTGATCTTGTTTTCTTTCCTTCCATACAATGTTCTCCCACCGCCTCCCCAGTGCTTGTACCTGCAGACAAGACTGAGGTTTTGTTACTGCCTTCTGCAGATCTACGTAAACGGTCTCATTATTGGGAAAGAAGAAGGGACCCAAGAGACTTTGGAAATGTGATAAGAAAAAAAAATTATATTGGTAGAAACAGAAGATCTTTGAGGAGGGAGCAGAGAATTTTTACCTCAAAAACTACTCAGCACTGTAAGAGATCTGTTTGTAGCAAATCTGAAGATGTTCACAGCTTGGATGGAGAACAGATCCACTTACCACTCAGGTCTGCAGAGGAGACAGAGACTCAAAAAACAAACAAACAAACAAACAAGGCACTCCGGTTGTAGACTCTGTAAGAGCACCTCCTCCCTCCCAGCCACGAATTCACACTCCCCAGGCGCTATGAAAGTGGCAGTGACTCGTGCCTGTCACACAAACAGTGGCTCTGCCAGCTAGCATTAAAATATGTCTGCAGTCTCAGATGTGCATATTCTGCTCCTAAACCCACCACTGTTTCCAAAACAAAATAATCTATCTTCTCCTTTTCCCTCTTATTTTGGCTGCCTTCCCTTCAATCTCTCCTTCCGTGATTCTCTCCACAAGTTCATCGTTTTCCCATAATTTTCCCTGTATAAAAATATTAAAGCACGGGGAGACAGCAGCCTACACCACCCAGCCTGTACTCCACCTCTGAACATTACACTAAATACTGGACTAGATTACTGAGCGAGCATCCTCAAATTTTAATAGCTCATACCTTTCTGAGTTATGAGGAGGATACAGACCAAAATCTGCAAGTCTCACAAGTAAATTCAACTTTACTTTGGAATCTCTAAAACACACACCTGCTTAGCCTTCATTCTAGGGATAAGTTTGAGCTCTTCATTTGGGTAATAAATCTTAAGATGACTTTTGTAAAGTTTCTCCCACAGTGATTCCTCAGCCTCAGTGTGGAGATGCATTACCTGGGGATCATGGTTAAAGGCTAAACTTGAAGCAGTACAAATCTGAGATGGGGCCTGAGATTTTGCATTTCTCTCAAGCTCCCAGATGAGACTGACACTGCTGGTCGGGGTGTTAGGCAGGCAGATAAGCTGGCCCTCCTGGCAGATAGGTGGAGGAGAGGGAAGATGGTCCAGAAGATGGCGTTATGCCCGCCTCCAGCATAAAGGGGTTTTACTTCTAAATGAGAGCCAGCAGGAAACAGGTTAGAACCCAACAGCTACAACTGCACAGTAGCGGAAAGGACTTAACCAGACGCGCCCAATGTTCATTGTATTATAACTAACATTGCAGTTTAGGCCCCTCCCCCCACCCTACCTCTTCCCTATGGGGTTTTCTGTGTATGCCCTGGGTAAGGACACACACAAAGGTGCCAAACGTGACTAAGCATTCCAGGGACAAGATCCGTCAGTCGGGCAAGAGACCACCTCTGAGCGAGGGGATTAGAAAAGCTGCTGGGTTTCCTTCCCTGGATCAGCCCTCCTTCTGTTCTTGGAAGTGAACTTTTCCTTCTCTAAATAAATCTTTCACTACACAGTGCACTGTCTCCTGACTGTAAGCTTATCTTTCGGGTATGATAAGAACTGGGGTCTTCACCTTTTGGGTTATCAGGGGTACCAAAGTCTTAATGTCTCCTATGTCTTGGCATGTGGTAGATGAAAGAAAGAAAGGAAGAAAGAAAGAAGAAAAAAGAAAGCAAATCTAGTTTGGAGTGTTTTCTAACACTAACAACCAATTATCTGATTCTCTGGATACCAGCTGGATGTCCCACAATTTGATTCTGTCACTGACCACAGGGAGTTAGGGCAGACCCCACAGGGTAAGGGCTCAGTCCCACAAGCCTGCCCCACTTCAGATGCCAACTGCAAGTCCCAGATTGAGACCTGTACTTCTGACCAACTAGCTATAAACTGGGGTTGCCATGACCCTTCCTAAGGTTTGATAATTGACTAGAATGGCTCACTGAAGTGAGGAAGCCACTTTACTTACACTTAACAGTTTATTGTAAAGGAAGCAGCTCGGGAACAAATGGAGGAGATGCTTGTGGAAAGTTCTGGTGCTGGGGGCAGTGCTGTGTGCAGCCCCCATGCTCTCCCCCATGCTCTCTCCAGGTGTATCACCGTCCAGCACCTTAGTGTGCTCACCAGCATGAAGCTCATCAAATCTTGTCCTTCCAAGGTTTTAACAGAGTTTAACCTCCAGCTGTCCCTTCTTCCTATCCCCAGAGGTCAGTGAGTGGGGCGACCAGCTCTGTCCTGAGGCGATCAAGGGGAACCACCCTAAGCTACCCCATTAGCATAAACTCTGGTGTGATCAAAAGGAGCTCCTTGTGAATAACAAAGGACACCCCTATCACTCAAGGAATTCCGAGGGCTTTAGAAGCCTTGTTCCAGGAACAGGGGACAAGGACAACTCCGTTTCTTACTACGCCACAAGACAACTGGTGACTGAGATGTTGCTACTGATGTTTTTCTAACTTCTACTATGAAGTTTTCTTTAAGCTCACGCATGTGAGCTCCCAGGATCAATTCCTACTACCTGTGTCTCGATCCCTAGCCTTCGGCATGTCCTGTTCTCCCTAGAGACTGGCCCAAGGGATGCTAAAGATTGCCAACACAATGACAGGGTTAACTAGAATAAAAGCTACAAGCCTGACTGGCCACGCAAAGCTCCCTTTTGCGTAATGAAAGCTGCCTCCCTTCAGATGCTGCCAACAGATACCACACATTCTCATTCCCAAGTGGCACCACTGAGAATTTCTATCAAACAACATCCAGGTCAGACGGAAAACCTTTTCCCAGTTCCTAGAAGTCTTGTGCTGTGCTGTATCCTTTTCTTGCACAGGCAGAGAGCAATATAGGTATGGTACAGGCAGATGAATTACTTTTCATTTTCTCCTTCAGAATTTTGCTTGCCCTCTGATCCTATGTGGTAAATACTCAGCCTACCTGAGAGCATCTCTGTCATCTCTCTCTCTCAGGCATCTGTTGTTGTCCACCCCTCACCTTGTGTATTAAAATGTTCTCCCATTATGGTGATCATTTTGTAATGTACAGAAATATAGAATCACTATGCTGTGATCACTAACAGGAACTAACGTAGTACTCTAGGTCAAATATATTTTCAAAAAACAAACAAACATAGGAAACGAGATCAGATTTGTGGTTACTGGAGGCATTTTGGATGGGGGATTGGATGAAGGTGGTCAAAAGGTACAAACTTCCAGTTACAAGATAAATAAGTACTAAGGATGTAATGTACAAGACGATAAATATATTTAACAGTGTGTTATATATGAAAGTTGTTAAGAAAGCAAATCCTAAGAGTTTTTAATCACAAGGAAAATACATTTTTTTCTTTTTCTTTTACTTTGCATCTATATGAGATGATGGATGTTCACTAAACTTACTGTGTAATCATTTCATGATGCACGTAAATTAAATCGTTATGTTATACACCTTAAATAGTGCTCTATGTCAATTATATCTCTATAAAACCAGAAGATAAAAAAGTTCTCTATCGGCTATGCACTCATATTGCTTGACATATATCACACCAAGTGAAGTGTGCACCTTCCAAGACCAACAGCATCCACATTGTGCCAGAAACCCATTAATAAAATTAATAAATGGGGTAGACTCTATGGTAGAGCCGTTTTGTGAATGCCATCAGTTTAAACAAAGGAAAATCAGTGTCTGGGAACAAAATAAAACAAAATAAGCAAAAGATAGGGGTAATTTTCATGCATATTACATTGCAGGGCTCACAGGATGGGAACATTTTTTAATGCGTGTGGGTCTTTTTAGACCCACTTCTAAGTTAACCGAATTAAAAGACTCAGAGTGCGAGCAAGCGAGAAAGCGACTTTGTGAAGGTGCCAATCTAATTACAGTACAGCCCGTCCCTCGAGGCTCATTGGGAGCTGCATCATCACTTATGTAGGTCACCTTAAACAAGTTCACTGGGATTCTTCCACTGTCTTTAAGGGGAAAATAACACCGCTTTAAAATTTTTCCTCATTTGGTGACAGTTACTTTTTAAAGCTTAGAGATTCACTTTTCTTCCTTCAGTGGTCACCTTAATCACAACAAAATATAATCAAAATTAAAACTCTCTGTCATATCCAAAATAGGTTTTCTTTTTCTCCACGCACTTGTCTTCACTTTTCTCTTTAACTGAGACTTGGCTCTAGAAGTTCTCTCTCTGCTCACAGTTCTGTCCATTCCTCACTATCTCTCTACAATCACTTTCACATGAAGACACGTTCCTCTACCTTGAAAAATTCAAAAATATTTCCAGTAAAACCTGTCTTTCATCTTCAGGCTGATCACATGCACTATGTTTTGTATCTGTTTACTGATACATACACTGTGTTTCCCGCCTTTTCTTTACTCTCAGGATTTGGGTTTCACGCTTGTTGCTTTAACCTTAAGCCTATACCTTGGTGCTGCAGCCTTCTGCTTCATCCTCAGAGCAAAACCACCAAAACAAATATGCTCTAGTTCAACAGCCAATCTGTGTAACCACAGGCATTAATACCTTCAAGGGCATAGAATTTCATTTAAAATTCTGTAACATTCCAAAAGGTGGTTTTTAAATTTGCTTTTTTTAAAATACACATTTTATTTCATGGGGACTTGGATTTCCACTAGTGACTGCAAGTCCAAGTATACTCCTCCAGATCATGGTCCTAAAGGGAGTGGATACAGATTTGATACCCATTTTTTTCTCAATTTATTGCAATAAAACAACAACAACTCTGTGTTGAACAACTCTTTGCCAGGCCACTCTGAAATTGCCTGAGCTAAGTTCAGTATGTTTCCAAATATTTCCTTTTTTATAATTGTATCAGTTTGGCAGGAAATAATCAGATAAAATAAAACCATGAGAATAGGAAAGGAAAACTGGAAAAAGAAAAAAAATGATGCAATCAGAGGATGGGAAAGTTGGAGCAAAATGAACATGTGCAGGAGAGAGAGGAAAATGAGCAAAAAATGAAGGGGAACAAAATACAGTGTGATATCCTGTGTTGGATCTTGGAAGATAAAAAGGATATTAGTGGAAAAATGGTAAAGTCCAATTAAAGTCTGCAGTTTAGTTAATAATATAACAGTGATTATTTCTCGGTTTTGACAAAAATACTATGGTCTTTTATGATATTAACTGAAGGGAAACTGACTGAAGAGACAAGAGGAACTCTCTGTACTGTCCTTGCAACTTTTCCATATAGCTAAGGGTACCGAAAAATAAAAAGCTTATTTTTAAAAATGGAAGGAGAAGAGTTAGAGGAAGAATGAAAATGAAATACAATCAACCCATTTTCTTTCTGCTTTTAAGAAAATCAGAGGAACACAGCAGTAAGAGTTCAGGTTAATTCTGGCACCACCATTGGACAGCGACCTGACACAAGAGCTTTCCAAATCTCCATTCCTCTGACTATAAAGTAATAAGAACACTTACCTCAAAGGTTCTGGTGAGTTTTAAATGAACCTCAGAGTGTAAAGTGCTTACGGCAGCGACTGCCAAGTATTAGCCTTGTAATCATTTACAGTATCACGATTTATCTTTAAAGTAAAATTGACTTGCCAGTTGGTCCAATCCAGTGAAGCCTGTCATTTTATTCTCTCTACCACTTTAAAGCTTTGTCTCAATAGTCATACTTTTCTCCTTTGTTCCTATCCCAGGGAATAAGATGACAAAATTTACCTCTAAGACTAATCCTCTCATAAAGAGAGGTAATACTTAAAGTATTTAACACACAGTTTCAACCAATTATGACAGATGCCACAACCAATTAGTATGAACATCAGCCCCAATCAATCAGTCCAGCTAGTCACTAGTCACACTAGTGACTAGCAGCTTTGATTGTAAGAGTCACAGATCACAGTGGCCGCCTGTTCATAACAATCCCCTCAACAGACCAGACTGTATTATCCACCTAGTTCTAGAAGGATTTTGAATTCTCCTTCTCCTTTGTCCTAAGAAGGATTTTGAACTGGAGCTCTGCCATTGTCCCAGACACAATGGTAAAGCTAAGGAGGACTCCTGATTCAAGATGAGCCAATCATGTATCTACTGTCCTAGCAACAGTGGTTAGTCATGGGGGTGAATATGTGATTGGAGCTGGGACAAAGACGGTACAATATCCTTGCTAGTTAGAGAAGGTCTGGGTACTCTAGGTCTGGTGAGAGGAGAAGGTCTGGGTACTTTTATGATACTTGCATCTCAATTAAATAGAGCCTTTCCTCTTAGGATGAGACTTTGCAAATATCTGTGCCCCAAAGGGGCTGGAAGTTCTTGGTTTGTTACATTTTTTTTAATCCAATTAGTTTCAAAGATTAAAACTAACACAGAGATAGAAGCAAAGACATGGGTGGAGAGGAGAGGAGGGTTTGGTTACGTGAGTCATGGCAAGTTCAAATCGGGCTTCAGTCACTTAAAGCCAAAAGTTCTAATATACCCCTCCACCTGTATTCCTAAAGACTACCTACTACCAATTCCTTAGGGATCTCCTACACACACATACACACATTCAGTCATCCTTTCCTCTCGCCCAAATATTTCATCATTTTTACCTTAGTGAGTTTTTCTGTCTGCCTTGAAATATTCATTTGTCTAGATCCCTTATCTTGAAATAAATCTTTATGTGACTCCCATTCTCCTCAAGTCACACTCATATTTCTTTCTATTTACAACCATACTTCCTGAACATGTTTTTCTCAACTCTCATACCTTGACCTCCTATAATCTGAGCTGTTTTCAGTATTCTGTAATATATTTTAAAGAATATTTCCAAAGTCCTTAGACTTCTGTTTTTCTTTGTTCTTTATTGCCATTACAAAATCAGAATACATATCTTGCATCAAAAACATCAACTACGGAACTCCTTCTAGCAGGTGATAGAAACAGTAGGCTTAGCCTGGAAGATTTTTTTTAAATTCTAGAGCCTCATCAACTCTCCACTATATTTCTACCTGGATATCCCACAATTACTTCAAAGCCATATGTCCAGAAATGAACCTAATCTTTAACCTAAACATATACCTTCTGACTAATCATATTTTTTATTTTAATACTTTAATCCCCTAGGAAAAGAACCAGTCATTTTTTTTCTGAAAAAGGCCAGATGGTAGATATTTTAGGTTGTGCAGACCAGTGGGTCTCTGATCCAAGCACTCAACTCTGCCGCTGTAGCAGGAAAAAGCAGTTACAGACAAACAGAAATGAATGAGTATGGTTTTGTTCCAAAAAAACTGTACTTACAAAATAGAGAGCAAGCCAATTTTGGCCCATGGACTAGAGTTTGTCAACCCCCGCCCTTGGAAAATCAGCAAATGACCTCACAGGGCCAATCAGCAATTACACAATGTCTTCTTCTCCCGTCACTTGAACTCATTGCTCTGATCAATTCCTATAGAATATTTGGACAGGATTATTCATTTAGACTTTACAATTTTCTGGTTTGCTGCCTATATATTGCTACTCAAAGGAAAGCTGCTCATACAAGTAGGCTTACTGTGCAAAATTAATAGATTATAAGTTCCTTAAAAAAAGAACTCTCATTTAGTCTTTCTGCATATCACAGTTCTTTATACAATGACTAGCGCAGAGTGGATGGATACTCAACAAGGATTTCCCAGAGTAACCTGTCACTATATTCATTGCTTGCCTTTTCTTCAGATTGTTCATGGGGTTATCAAGAGTGAGTCCTATGAAAACAATTCAGTTTTAAACCTAGAACTTTTATAAAAATAATAATATCTTAACTTGCTCATTTCTGCTTGGAAAGTGGAGAAAACAGTCATCTCAACTGCTGATTTTGGCTTGAAGGAAGGAGTGATGTTAAGAATGCTTGGTGAAGAAGAACTTAATTTGTAAGGAGGTAAGAGGAACATCAGGAACATCAGCCTCTCCACGGGTTCCAGGTTCATCCACAATCCTGATTACACTGAGTCTGCCCAATGATGTCATCCAATTCGTTTGTATTTGGTTCGTTTACTCATTGGCAATCTACCCATATGGCATGCATTTTAAGTGCGATGCTGTAATGGAGGGTCATCACGCCTTTTTATACCTACTGAAGGCAATATAATCAGTCCTCTAATCTTCAAAGCTTTGACTTCTTCTACAAATGCTTATAAATTCATTTTCATCCTGGGTGGAATCATGGCTACATAAAACAACAAGGAAAATGAATTGTGATCCATCAGAATCAGAAGTTAATGTAGTGTAAATGAAAAGAAAGCTTCATCCTTTAATAACTTTCTAGACCAAACCAAATTGAGAGAATTACAAACTAGACAGCTTTCTTTCCCAGTGGGTATTAATTGTGGATTTCTTTTAGTTTATGTCATATATGTATAAATTCAGTACCAATTTTTAAGTACCTTAGCTACAGCACTTTCTAGTACATTAACAAATAAGTACATTTGCTTAATAGATCATGCAAACAATGATTTAGGAGCAGGAAGGTAAGAGGTTGCTCTTGTATTAGTGGCAATTTTCTGCTTTTAGACTAACTATTCAGTTATCATCAAATAAGCTTTAAGATGTAATTTACTAATTGCTACCAAATGGCTTACAATTTAACATTTCTCAAAATGTTGACCTAAAGGTTACAACTCTCTAAAATATTAAATTATTTATCGGGCATCTGCTGACCTTGTCACATTGACAATAAAATTCTTCAGCTCTCCAAGTTGCCCCAAATCATTTATGTTTTGATAGACTAGAAATGGAATATCTGGTATTTTCCAGTTACTTAATTAGCCTCTTACTCAAAACATGTCTCTAAATCTTTCACTCAATATAATCTAGCTGCCATTTTTTACATTTATATACCAACTTTAAAATTCTTAACTTCCAAACATAATTTATTAAATAATAATTGATTCAAATGAGACTATACATGGCAACAAGAAGAGAATTTTATAATGTAGCATTATGCCAAATATCTTATCTTTCTATAAAACTCTCAGAAATGAAGTCAGATTCTATGAAGCGTAAGCTTATTACTAGAGAGAGGAAACTAATTATGACAAGACATCGACTTGGATTATGTGTAGATAGATACCAGAGATGAAATACAATGAAGATGAATATGACGAAAACACTGATAGAGTAATTCAGCCTAAGATTATGCCATGAGCAACTGGCTCAGGAGAAGAAATTCATAGCACAATGATAAATCAGGAAAAAACACTTGCCTAATTCATCTATGATCAAGAAGTTTCCAAATTGAGTCATACTATTAAGGGAAATAAGAATCTTACTTGTGGATTTTGTGATGAAAATACGGTTACAGGCATCACTGAGCAGAGGAAAGAGAATGGGAAAATTTATTGTCTCTGTTAAAGCCAAAAGAGCCAAGGGAAAAGCAAGTTTCCTCTAAATTTTGATATAAAGAAGAATGAGGTAATATTGAAAACCTTGAGGAACTCAAAACTATGTTCCTGGGAAGGACCACAGGAATGGCTATTAAAGGAGATCATTTCAATGAGCTTTGAAAAAATCCGATAAGATAAAAAGTACACTTGTACTAAGATGAATATACAGGATCAGTTTGAATTGATCTGATTAGGACACCTATTGTGAGGCTATCAAATGCCCACTGGCTTTATATGCTGTTGAAATTCACTGCTGCAAATAAATAAGCAAAAGTCACTGTCTGCATGGAACAGACCGAGTTATAATATGGTTTAAAGAGTATTTCACTAGTTCATGGTGCTTCCTGAGTAGGGAAAATGATGACACACAGAAACAAAACATGAGATTGCTATTTCAGAACCTGCCTTGCTCCAAGTTGATTAAACTATGTGAGAGAATTTCAAGATAAAAACCACCAGACAAAAAAGAATATTTATTTTCTATGTTGTACTGAAAACCATAAGGAGATGGAAAATTTTCTTTAAATCATGTGGATGAAATAGAAGCCATAATTTAGCAATTTATAATGAGCTATGGTTCCAAGATTGAGAGTTTATGCTTTGATAAGATTCTTAAAAAATACATTTCCAGAGATATACTTTCATAATGAATAATTTAGTTTTTATGTATGTAATTTATGTGAAAGATGAGCAGGAAAAAACCTAGTATCATCTTTATCTTATAAACTCTTTCTCCTTTTATCAATCGATTTGTGTGGTCCACTAAAAATCACTGCAAGTACCACAGCTGTAGACTCATATCCTTAGATGTGTATGTAATATGCACACTTTGATGTTCTTATTGCTTGAGAATATTTTCCAGCTGTGTTTTTGCATTACAGAGAATGATTCCATTAGTATAAAAATCTCTGCTCCGAACCCCTTTGAGGATTTGGTGGCATATGGCGCATCTTCAGGGGAGTATGGAATGGTGGGCGTGGCGTCATGGTTAGGGTGAGGAGCTGCTTCTCTTCCACTACAGGAGTCACAGTAAAAAGTATAAATTTGCTCCATACAATAAGGACATAAATGCCTTTGCCAACCTTTTGGCAATATCTTTTCCTCAAGCTGGCAAACAAAATTCAGCAGATGCTTCCCCAGATGACTCCACACTGATGAGCATTATATACACAATCGATCTCATACGATTGTACAACATAGATCATCATAAACATTGCATGTTTCACAGCCTGTCTGCCAACTGATCTATGATTCTGGAGGCTTCCTGGGCACAAAGGCATTGTGCATTTGATGGTCTGCCCACTGATCCAGGAGGGACAAATAAAATCTGTGACCACAACAAACCCTGGCTTCCATGATTTATCAATATGGATGAAGGTGAAAGGGGTATATTTTGAGCATGCTTTCTTACAGTGGCTAGTATAGAAGCAGGAAAAGATAAAACCTAAATAAAAATTCAGATATCTTGACCAGAAGAAGTTCAAAAGCTCAGGTGACAGAATCCTCATATGGTTTGAAATAAAGGAATAAAGCTCTGAGCACCCAATCCAGAAGCACACTGACCCATTGCTGGACTGGCACTTATCTGCCCTCTAGTCTGCTGTTCCTTCCAGTCTACATCTGGAACAGTATGGTGTGCTAAGAAAAAAAAAAATTAGTGTTGGAACTCAGATGGCCTGGTTTCAAATTCCGTGTCTGCTCCTTACAAGTTATGTAACTGTTGGTATATTAATCCACTTTAATGTCAAATAACAACTATCCTTTAGGAGGCACTGTACTGGTCTCCACAAAAAGGGCACTACAGAAAATCCCAGAGTTATCATCTAATTTAAACTTTACTATAATACGAGATGTGGGCTAAGATCACCCCCCATTGTAAAATGAGGAAAACAAACCTTAGCACATTTAAATTAACTGACCAAGGTCATTCAACAAATAAGCCACCAATATGTCCCAAACTTACATTTCTTACACATCCAGACTATCGCTGCCTAAGATCAGACCCCAACATCCCTTCCCTAAGTAACAGCAAAAGCTTCTTGGGGATGAAGAAAAGGGAACATTCATGAATGACTCCTAGGTTTCTGCATTAGGAAAGCAGATAAATGGTAGTGGCCTTAACAAAGATATGCTGTAGAGAAAGAATATATATGGTGGTCATTGTGGCCTGGAGGAAGATGATGAGTTCAGTTCAGGGAAAGTTCTAATGTCACCTGTAGACTACACAAGTGGCTTAAGATCAATAGGCAGGGAGGTATTTGTGGTCTCTGGATTCTGGACAGAGCATGACTACATACTGTAAAAGTACATCACATTTAAAAAAAAGAGAAAAATAAACCAAGCAAAAGACAAAGAACCTAAACTAGAACAAAGTAAATCTTATGGAAAAGACAGGAATTCCTCACAATTGCTCCATGTTATATAAAAACTTAATAAACCCATGGATTCAGTGAAACAAAAATTCAAAGATGGATAATAAAATAAAACAATAAGGTAGAAAGATGACTGAAGACCCAAAGGAAAAAAAGTGAAGATTGAAACCATCTCTATAGAACTGACAAATAAGTTAGATTAGAACAAAGAAAGTAGCAGATAGCCTTAGAATTCGAAGAATTGAGAGAGAGGAAATACTGTTATCATCAAACTAAAAGAAAATGAGTTTCGAGAAATTAGAGAAAAGCAAATGAGTAAAAAAAAAAAAAAAAGACAAAGATGTCCCATTACAATAATTGCTGCTTCTGTAGTAAGAAATCCACTCAGAAAATGAATAAGTAAGTAACAGACTTTATTGAGTGATGTAGTTCAAGAAAATTACCTTGAACAACTACAGATTACAAGAGCAAACAGGAAAATTAGAAATAGAATGATCGCACAAAGACATATTATATTGAGCACCTGAACTTTAATAATAGAAAGAAATATTTTTCTCCCATATCAAGATGAGCTTCTGGTTTCTGCTGGGAAGGGTAGGGAAGGACGATGCACAGTTGCAAAGAGACAGACACCTTCAGGAACCAACGACATCTGAACATTTGCTTGTCTGAAGAAGACAGTTCAACACCAGTTAGAATTCGGCTTGAATAGTTAACAAATCGAGGGAGTGAATGTGGGCTGCAAAGAGAGCGTGGGAGCCCATCAGGCTGCAGATACAAGAGAGTTTGTTTTCTCTTGCTGACTTTTGCTTTATGGACCCCACTTGTTGAAAGTCCTGGGATGCCTTTCATGATGTGGGGGTGGGGGCAGTACAAATCTCTAGTGGGACTCATCCCTGTGGAACAAGAGATTTAATTTGTAGGAGAAGGGGAACTCTGTCACTTTTAGGGCACTATCAGAGACCCACTGCAGCTAAGGGAAGGAAAGAGAGAAAAAAATCTTGACCTCTGGGGCAGGGGCAGAAATGTATCTTATACCAAGAACTACAGCTGGAACAGGCACAGGAGCACTAAGAAGGCCACAGCACTGATACCCAGGGACACAGTGCACGCCTACGATTGCATCTTAATCAGAATAATAAAGAATTATTCTTTATTATTGGCAACTTCCCACCACCACCAGACTAATAATGATGGAATATGGCACTGAGAGCATGGAGATGACCCTCCCTGAGGTGCTGTGCAAAGGAATGTCCTAAAGCTGAAGGAGGAGCAAGCACTGAGAGAAACTCTCTGGCATTTCAGCCCTGGTTCTAACCGCGAGGTCTCACCAGGGGTATTTGATGCCTATGGTGCACTGAAGATAACCAGTGAAACAATAAACTTCCAGTACAGCCCAACCTCAGACCAGATTCAGTCAAACACCTGCTCTAAGGCCCTGACAGAAAGAGAGGTACATCCATTTCTGGAGATAGAAACTATGTAGCTCAATCTCTGCTGTCCTACATAGATGGCTACTAGCAACAAATCATTACTAGGCGTATGAAAAAGCAAGACAAAACAACATATCCCAAGATTCAAAAAATCAACACAATCAGGTTTACATATGATACCAGTGTTGGAACTCTCAAATAGGGAGTTTTAAATAACTACGCTTAATATGTTAAAGGCCCTAACAGACAAAAGTAGACAGCAAGTAGGATGGAGAATGCTATTAAATACACACCAAGGCAGATAAAAAAGAACATTACCTACCAGAAGCAGAAGAAGACAAAGAAGAAGAGGAGAAGGAAGAGGAGGAGGAAGAGAAAAGAAAAGGAATCAGGATGCTGACCTCAAACTTCACATCAAGATTCAGAAAAACGGACTGATACGTGAGAAGTCCTGAGGGCAGAAACTGTGACTCATATTATACCCACACAAGGTACCATTCAGTTATAAATGCCAAGAAGTCATTATCAAACATGAAAAACATTCCAGGAATATGCTACTTATAGCCCTTGTTGGGAGAAAAAAAACTCAGACAATTCAGATTTTAATTAATATACACACCTAAGAAGTAGAGAGACTGTATCAAAAGACATAGAAGTGAACACTGAATTCATTCTCAAAAAATATAGTCATGCTTTCATTCAACTCAGTAAATATTATTGAGAAAAATAAAATTCAATTGAATAAATATTGAGTGCCTACTAGGTTTCCAGCACTACTCTAGGTGATGGGGCTAGAGTGTTGAAAATAATCAAACAATATCTTTGTGCGCTTGAAGCTGGCTCATTTAGACATAAAATGACCAAGCAACCAAGAGAAATATGGTTTCAAAATTAAATGTGCATTTTATATATAATTCTAAGAAGATTCAAAACCAGTTTCATAAGCAATATGATCCAGGATATAAGGGTAGGCAAGCTGAGATGTGTTGAAAGTTCTGGATTCTTCTCTTTCACAGCAGGGTTTCAATTGTTTAAAATAGTAAACATACTGTTTTAAAGAAACATAATAATACCAGAAGTCTTAACTATTTTTATAAATTTTTAAGGAAATCTTTTTTTAAAGATAAATTTATTTGAGATTCAAAAGGTCCTTTAACCTTTCATTTCAATCTCTTTTTCTCCATTGATTTCAAGTAAAAGTAAAATTAATGTTCTTTTATTTTTGAAGATATCTATAGCATAATCCAATATCTGTAAAATTATTTTTCTGTTATTTATTTGGACTATGTCTGGAATTCTGTTTGCCTGCAATAATGAGGATTATTCCTAAATAATGGGCTTTGCTTTTTTTTTTCTTAAATGTTATTTTGTACTTTTCTATATTGCTTAAATTCTCTACAGTGAGTATACATTATTTTTACCAAAAAATATCGATTTTTCTTTCAAAAATGGCAAGTTGTTACTGGGTGGTAGGGATATGAGTAACGATTATTTTTTTCTTTGTAATTTTAATTTCAAGAAAATTTTAAATAAAACATTAACAGTGTAAAATGCTGAGTAATGTTAAATGTGACAATGATTTTAAAAAGAAGAAGAAGAAGAAGAAACAGCAGGCTGGTAGAGAAATAAGTCACTGGGAGGATCGCAGGATACCAACCACAAGCATCCCATGAAGGATCAGAGAAGAGCGTTCTCTCCATCCTTTTTCAACACTGAGTGAGGCTGCAGTTAGAGGCCTCTGAGTGATATTTTGCTCATTTTGGAGTAGGGATGGACAGCAAATCTGCACAAGGAGCAAGGGCTGCTGGGTCTGTCTGGCCCGCTGTAAGAGGTACCTGTGCAGCATCAGTGCCTGCCACACTGATGGGCTAGATCATCTCTGTTTGGGTAACAGGATCCAATATTCTGGATAACCAGACTAATTCTCAAGCTGCTTTTGAAAAGATCCCTGAAAAGGGAAGCAAATCACTTGCTTTGAAATATTATTTATTTAATGTATCTAAAATGTACAGAGCAGGCACTTCTGTTCATATCTCTCTGAGATATGCTAATGGCTACAAGGTACCCCTCCCCTCCCAGGAAAGGGTTAAAAGGAAACAGGGAATGAGTCCAGGTTCCCTTTCATTGTTTATGTCAACTGATAGCACAAATCCTCTTGAAACCTGCGGCTCATCCTGCTCATTATCTAAAGTGGAACAAAACCTGCCATTAGTGTTCCAAAGGGGGCGGGGTGGGGGGGGCGGTGGCTGGGAGGGGAGTGGAGGGGAGGGAGAAGCATTAATAAGTGGAACATTCAGTGCAGGCTGGAGAGTGTCTGAAGCAAAGTTTTAAAGGAGAATTGTGTCAGAAACAGATTGCATATTTTCGTAATGTAAATTTTCTGGGTGATTTGGAGATTTAAAAGAAAGCAGTTCTTGGTACATTCACAATGTACTTCATGTTCTGAATCTATCTGCTGTCAGATCTGTCTCTACATGAATAGCAGCCCTTCAAATTCTCTGGCCATAAGATTTTTTTTTTTTTTTTTTTTTTGTCTTTCATTATTTTTTGGTGAGGGGGAGGTAATTAGGTTTATTTATTTATTATTTAATGGAGGTACTGGGGATTGAACCTAGGACCTTGTGCATGCTAAGCAGGTGCTCCACCACTGGGCTATACCCCACCCGCCCAGAAGATTTCTTTTAAAACAATAGTGAAAGTCATCTATTAGCAATGAAAAAAAAAAAAAGAAAGAAAAAAAGAAAGAAAATGAAAGCTATTCCTCATCCAGCAGGGATGCCTTTTAATGCTTTCTCGTCAGACCCCTATGGCTCAGCGGCTCTGTCAGTTACTTTAGGTCTCAGACATTGAACGTTTCTTTCAAAAGGTCATCCTCACATGGCATTTTCCCCCATTTATTTTTAAATGTTCCAACCCTAGTAAGTTCAGCCACCTAAAAGCCTGAGATCGACAACATATTATAGTGCTGATGAAACTAGGGCTGGGTCACGCCCACACCTTCACGGAGATTCTCCACATGCCATCTCTGTAGCTTCAACGGCCGTTTCAAAAATCACCTGCTTTCTAGGCACTGAGGTCTGTGTGGCATTGTGAAAATTAAAGAGTGCCACATGGTTTGATGTCTAAACTGATGGCCAAGGCATAATCTAGTATAAATATAAGGCATTTCAACCCGTAAGGAGGCAACAGTAGCTCTCCAGGCACGCCCACATGTGCAGGCCCAGAGCACTGCATCGTGCAATCCAGACAGTCTCTGCCCATTTCACAGTAATCACAGTCAGGGAGACACACACCTGCCAGAAAGTCACCTTTCAAGTCATTGTTTGTCTCTCCCCTCATGGAGAAAGTGAAATATACTTCAAAGCCTTAAATACATTCCAAGGATGTGGGGACTTGTAACCACTCATGGGTGGGAGGCCCAAGCCAGTACATTCACACAGGACTTGAGATCAGAGCTGAGGCAAGCTTAAGAAATCTGCAGCCATTGCTGGCCGAATGCATATGAGAAACGGTCAGCTATCCTATCTGCTATAACTTGAGGCAGTAAAAGGATTCTCTCCCTACAGTGATTTCATCAAGTCTGAATAGAATATATACTTCAATTTAAAAAAAAAAAAACCTAAGAGCCCATCATTAATTCACCTCTTCAGCATGTGTGCACGTGGTGTGTGTGTTCATGTATCCATGTGTGTGTGTGTGTGTGTTTAAATTAATAGGTAAAAGTTGGAAGGGGACTAGAAATCAGTACATGGAGAACTACATGTAATTAAATTACATAGCTGTTTACACGGTAACATGTCCACACATGTATCCCAAACAAGACACCATGTGTCCTGCTGGAGGAAGTGAGGTACAGTGATACTTACTATAGATTTTTAAGATCTTATAATTTAAAGGAATGCAAATTCATTATCTTTTTCTTTTAGTAAGAATATAAGGCCTTAAATTTGTGCCCAATAAGCACAGCTGCTTAGTTTCTGCCTTAGCGCTATCGATACGTGAATGCAAAGCAAAACAGAAAAGGACAGAGAAAGAACAAGGAAGGGAAGGAGAGAGAGAGAAGGCTGAGGAGAGATACACAAGAAGAAAGACTAACACAGAAGACACAAGAAAACATCTAAGAAGGGAGAAGTAGTATCTGAGAAAGTCAGAGGGAGAGAGGATAGAAATGGAAAAGACAAAAGAGGCAGATAAAGGAGAAGGAAAAGTTAAATGATGGGAAAGACAAAGAAGTAGAAGAGTCCACAATAAAGAAAAAAAAAACCATGTTTTAAATACCTTCAAGAAAAAGAAGAGAGACTGGGATAGAGGAATCTGTAGAAAAGCACAGCAGGTTCTGAAGCATTAGGCAAAGCCAGGCTCTCTCGTCCCACGTGCACGGTGGGCATAGACCGCATGGCCAGTTCCCTTTCAAGTCCCGACTGAGCGCTGCGCAGAGCCCACAAGATCCCCTCTGAGCTGACAGCCATAGCAGGCCAGGGAAAAGAAGCTTTCTCTGAGTTACCAAAGGTTTGGCCTGTATGATTACACCTTAGACAGTACCATCCACCAAAAAGGAAAAAAGTGGGATCTAAATTCAGCTGAGATTTCCTACCTCTAATTCAAGTAAGATCTTCAGAAGATTCTCTGATTATGCCCCTCTAATTCAGGGCTTCTCAGCCACGACACTATTAACATTTCAAATAGGATAATTCTTTGTTGTGGTGAGACTCTCTGTGGATTGCAGGATTTTTGCAGAATCCGGGCCTCTCCCTACTCAGTAGTTACAATCAAAACTGTCTCCAGACATTGGCCATCGTCCTGGGAGAGGGGGTGTGAAGTCACCCCCGTGGAGCACCACTGCTGTAACGCATTATTATCAGTGAGGTTACAAGATAGCAGAGAATAGCAAATAGGTGTTTTATGAATAAGGTACAAAGCTACACAGAAATTTGGTCCCAATTTCTCCTCATTTATCTTCATAAAACCATAATGTTAGCTTAGCTGTATACACCCCTTCTAGGATACCCTAGGACTTCTGAACTAACTAGAGTTTAGGCAGAGTTCCCAGAGCACCCAGTTCTGTCAGGACAGTTGATGGGCTCAACTCTGGATGGAGGATGTTGGCCACAGAATAAGACAGACCAACTCCAATGCTGACACCTGCTTCAGTGTCAGATTAACTATGGGACGGCAGAGGAGCAGGGTTTTCTGGCACAGAATCCCCCATTAGAGTACCATTTTCCTCTTTCACGTCTTCTATTTGAAAACCCTCAGAGAACATTAAAACGCGTGTTTTAGCAGGCACCTGGCTTTGCCCGACTGTAATTAGGATGCACAATATCTAAATCACCCCCCTGGATATCGGCCACAGGCAATTGAAACACAAGCAGAGCAGGAGGCAGGCAAGGTTCTGAGGATTCCAGCTGACTCCAGGAAGGAGCTCCAGCTCCCAGCCACCCTTGAACTTTACCATTGCCATTGCCAAGTCATTCAGCCCTGTTATTTGAATTAGACAGCACTGTGATGAGGCACATCCAGCAGGGCACTGCTATATTATCTTTTCATAAGTAACTGCTGCACTTGTCCAGCTT
Organism: Camelus bactrianus; assembly: GCF_048773025.1. NCBI lineage: Eukaryota > Metazoa > Chordata > Mammalia > Artiodactyla > Camelidae > Camelus > Camelus bactrianus. The sequence continues at coordinate 44,682,890 of NC_133539.1, forward strand.
TACGGCAGCCTTTACCTCATCCTTTTAACTGTGCATAAATCTGAGAGGACAATGCTTTTTTGTATGGAGAAAACAAATCTAAGTACCCAGAAAACCCTGTCGATATTTGTTGGGGAAACAAATGAAACTAATAATATGTATACAAGTTAGAAATTTCAAACTTTATCCAAAACGTTCAAAATGAAAAACAAAAACCTCTCTCATCTCCTAGTCCCTCGTCCTTCTCCTCAAGGGCAACTGCCCTTTACAGTTTCTAATGATTCTGGACACTAAGAATTTCTATACCTAAATACACGTATATATTCAATTCCAATTTTACATAGATTTCATATTAAGCACCCTCTTCTCTACATTTATGAAAATCTGTTTTAGTTTCTTCTATTTATATAGTGACCTACCTCATTCTTTTCAAGGACTGTTTTGTGTGAAACTGTGTGGATGTGTAACTTTCCCAGTCTGTATCCTACTTAAAGAAACTTACGTTTGTTTTTTATTGCTGCTGTTGGTATCGATATTACACACAAAGCAAAAATGAATATCTTTGGACGTAAATCTCAGTGAACTTCAGCAAGTATATTCATAGCAAACCTATTTTCTAATGACTTCAGAAGTATATCATCTCTAGACATTCTCCTAGAAGCATTCATTCTGAGAAAAGTTCCCTAAAGGTCTCCCATTTCCTAGTCAACATTTACCTATTTAACTAGATTCTGTGTGTCAATTTGGACCAGTAGAGATTTAAACTGGAAATTTCAATATCATTGTGCTTGAATCATTGTGCTTGAATTTATATGTTTGTGTCTTTGCTGTAATTTGAACATGTGGGGTAAAAATTTATTTTTTGAATATATTTTGAAATGCTTTTCTGAGAAACATACTATAGTAATAATTATAACTATTGTTCAGATAAAAAAAATCAAAATATGTTTATTATTTACATGGGTATTCTCCCCTCAATATTTTAACAGAATTTTTAATTAAATATACTTATGTCTTCAGAATGTAAAATGTTGCAATAGCTTTGGAAAACAATTTGGCAGTTCCTCAAAATTTTAAACATGGAATTAGCATATGACCTAGCAATTCCACTCCTGAGTACTTATTCAAGAGAACTGAAAACATGTCCATGCAAAAGCACATACACCAAAGTTCATAACGCATTATTTATAATAGCCAAAAAGTGAAACAACCTAAATGTCCATCAGCGGATGAGCTGATAAACAAAATTCAGTATATTTATATAATGAAATATTATTCAGCCATAGAAAGGAATAAAATGCTGATATATGCCACAACACGGATGAATGTCAAAAAAAGTTATGGCAAGTGAAAGAAGTCAGACACAGAAGGCCACATATTGTGTGTTTCTATTTATATGATATGTCCAGAATAAGCATATTCATATAAGAAGAAAATAGATTAGCGCTGGCCAGGGCCTAGATAAAAGCAAGAGCTGAGAGTGACTGCTAAGGTGTTTAGGGCTTCTTCTGGGGTGAAAAAATGTTCAGGAAATAGTGATAATTGCACAATTTTGCAAATACATTAAAAATCAGTTTATTATACACTTTAAAAGGATAAAATTTGTGGTATATGAAATATACTTTAATAAAGCTATTATTAAAAATACATGTAAACTTACATTTAATTTCTGCATAAATAAGCATTTACTTGTGTACTCTGAAATCTCTACATAGTTGTGCCTAGAATTATCCAGAGAGAAAAGTGATATTGGCCTTGGTTACAGAAGAAGTCAGCCTACATTCCAAGGTCCAGACATTTTTTCAGTATATGTAAAGGACATCTCTAGCTATGTGTCTACGGTAATCATATTTTTTGAACCAAGATTCAGGGACCTGATGCAACTGGTACGTATTTACTTATAGTTAGCCTTATGATCAAAATGCTTGAGATTAGGTCTCTCCTAGGAAGCTGAAAAACGAAGTTTTGACACAGACATGTAGATATTTCTGAAAGCTATTCTTATGCTGGAAGTTAGTAATAAGAAAATAATACTTTAGGGGAGGGTATGGCGCAGTGGTAGAGCATGTGCTTAGCATGCACAAGGTCCTAGGTTCAATCCCCAGTACCTCCATCATTAAAAAGAGAAGAAGAGAAATGAACACTTCAAACCAATACTAAATTACTTCTTATCAAATGTCTATTTGGAAATTCTAATTATCTCTTTCTCTTAGAAGGGTCAATTGGGATAGAAGAATGTTAAAATAAAAATTGCCCAAGTCACAGTAATCAACCAAAAAGAAGAGGTTAAAATTCAGACTTATAGTATTTCCATCCCTGGTATGTTAGTCTAGAAGGAGCATTAAAGAAGATAACTTAACTTTCATCATGAGAGTCTTTGTTTGACAATCACCTGATTTACATAAAATTAAATTTGGAAACTAAAAAGAAAGGGATAACTATATGCAATTACTTTGCCTTAGAATGTGGTTCCAATTACTAAATAGACTTACATTTCTTTTTTCTTCCCAAATTATCACCACCTGATAAGAAAAAGAAATGTCTTTATATTAACATTCTTGTGTAACCACACTTATCACTTGGGGATAAAAGAAGAATCCTCTTTCATGACTTGCTCTCGGCTGATGATGCTTGGTACGCTGCACATTGATAGAAAATAAAAATCAATTAATTTACTAGCCCAGGTATTTGTGCTGATTCGGATCAGAGCGTGTCTTTAGCAGACCGAGTACTTGTTTCTAAAGGCTTTGCTCTTTCTGGCCACAGGATTGTGGAAGCATCAGTGGGGGCACCTGCCTTATATTTGAACAGTCCTGCATTTTTTCCAGACCAGGAAAAATTCTCTGAATCATAGTGGGGGGGGGGGGAATCTACCATATTCTTTACGGAAATATGAAGAACAAAATAAAAAAAAAAAAAGAAAACAATGATAATAGCTTAAAAAGGCAAGTTGGGTATTACTATACTTGTAAAAGGAAATTTAAAAATACATTGAAATGTAAGGTATTGTCAACTAAAGACTACATATACGTATATATAATTTTTGAATTTTTTTTCCTTGCTCATTGGCACAAGGTCAAAATCCTTTCACTTATTTTAATTGGATTTTCTGTACACTGTAACTGTTAACTATTCTCTAGAACACCAGATTTATAAATAGGATACATATATATGTGTGTGTGTGTGTGTGTGTGTGTGTGTATATATACGTACATACACACACACACACACACACACATATAATACATATATAACTGTGAGTTGACATATATAGCTGTGAGTTTATTCACCAGGGGGAATAAAACGCAGAGCATACCCAATATTCCAGGTTATGTTATAAAAAGGTTATCTCACTACCTGTAAACCAGTATTACATATCATGCCCTATAATTTGCATGAAAATTAAAATTACACCTTTCATCTACATTTCAATGGGTTGAGTCAATAACCTACTCTTTACATTTTAGAAAGTGAGAAACTGTACTTACATGGAGTTTGCTGAATTCAAAAATCCACTATCACCTTTTGAGTTTTAACGCCTATCAAAGGTGTAATGTTTGAAATGTGAAGCGGGAACATGGAGTCCCTAAGAAAGCCAGGAGAGCGACATTCATTTAAGTCACTTAATCTGCTCATAGAAAACTTCACTACTTATAATTAAGGAAATCAGACTGCATATGACAGCTTGCTTTTCCCAGTCACAAGGAAGTAATTAAAAAGAATAGAAAGAGTAAATCATGAAAAAACAGTATGAGACTTGTGAAGCTTTTTCTCATATTAAGTGAGAGAAAAGAATAGTTTCTCTAATCCTGGACCCTGTACATATGTAAGGATGAAATATTTCCCTAAAATAATCCTGGCCATGGAGCCAGATCCGAGAAAGAAGGAAAGAGAAGTGAATTCTATGGGCTCTATTTTCCAGCCACCTTGACTGTGAGATGGACTTTCTTTTCTAAGAAAAGTCAACAGTTTCATCCCGCAATCTGTTTCACAGTTGAAGCAGGATTTCCAATCTGGCTGAATGATAGCCACTTTCCAACTATCGGTAAGAAAAAAATTTTATCCCATTTGCACTAGTCTCTTATTTATACACACACACCTATGTGTGTACGTGTGTATAAAATAAGTAAAGCCAAAGCGATTAGACTGAACAAACACATGCCTGGGAAATCAGAAGGCATCTTTCTATTTGTTATTATTATTACCAGGATAAAATTTTGGTGCTAAATTATTGTGTTTACATGAGCTCACACTCAGAAGAAAGCAATACTGATGCTGACATATAAAGACAAATTAACATAGCTTTGAAAGTTAGTATAAGCCTATTGTTGTAAGGACAGCAACACTAGAAAACAAGTGACAAGAGAATTTCCATGAATTGGAAAATGCATAAACACTATGTCCTATTCAGCTTCTTTACTGTTACTAATTTCATCATTGCAAAGACTCTGGACAGTCTGGGAAATATCTGCTGAGAACAATCAGTTAAGGTCTATCAATACCCATAAAAAATCTATATCCAGAGAGAAAAGCAATAATGACTAATAAAATTTGTAAAGTACTTTATTTTGCCAAGTAATTCCACCATGTGTTCTTTCTTCTGATTATCATACAGAGCAGGTTATTATTCATAATTGTAATTAAAGAAATGGTAAGGCAGTGTGATTTACTTGAGATCACACAACTATAATGATGGTTCTATTCATGATCTCAACCCAGGACTTTTCACTCCAAACGGCTGTTGCTAAGAGCATAGGGAAAAATTACACTGTGTGTAAAATTTTAGTTTTTATCTTATTTAATATTACACAAAGCACCACACTGATCATCTTATACAAAAGACACCACTGATTGGTTAGTTAAAGTTACTAAGCAATTATTTAAACTGACTTTTAAAGTCAGCCCAAAACTGAAAATTCCCTTATGTCTGTGGATATAGCCTGAATTACCATCCCTGAACTCCCTGTAAATGTAATACAATCATCACCTCACAAACTTAGGCTAAAGACGTTGGTTTTCTTTTCTGTTGGGTAAGGAGTAGTTATCTGTTGCTTTCTTAATAAAGTCAAATTTCAGATAATCTTTAAAATAAGAGGATAATAGCTGCAAGAATAGAGAAGGTAGAGAATTTGGAGTCACCTAAGATCTAAGGGAAAGTCTACACTGTAATTCCACTTTGGCTACTGAGTTCATTTACTCTGGACCCTTGGTTTCACTTCTCTATGAGACCATTTCCCTAAGGTGAAGCCCAAGCATATCATACCCCTTAACAACTGGGAACGTTATGAATAATGAATGAGATAGCGAAGCACTTAACTGAGTGCTACGTAAGTAATGTTTTTTTAAGAGAAGAAAATGTCCATATGGGAATTGAATATGACTTCTTTCTAGCACCATGTGGTGATTCCCATGTCAGTGAAAAGAATAACCTAATTATTTTTTTAAATGAGATGATAAGACTTTTTTTTAGATCAAGACAGCTTCACACTCTAGGGAATCCTCTAGAATATCACAAACATAGTTTAAAACAACTAAAAGTCACAAAATCACCTACATCCAAATCTATGAGGTCAAAAATAAGAACATTAACAATATTAAGATAGAAATGTGCCAAGATATATCTCCAATGTAATAAAATTCTTTTTTTAAGACACAAGAGAAAAACTGTCACCCATAAAATATGTACTGAGAAATTCTTGACTAGAAAGGAGGAAATTCATAATTATTATTAATACATAAAGCATTAAACTAAAGAATGAGTTCAGGAAATTGATTTCTTAGTGTGCTTAGTTCAAGGCACTTTCTAGTTAACCAATATATGACTAATTCAAAACTTTAAACTTTAGGAATAAAGACTTATTTTTAAAGAGCATCTAATATTTTATGGGTCAATGGCCCACTTAAGAGTCCCTGGATTGATTCTTAATGTATATAATTAGTAACTTGTGTATATCATTTCAAGGGATTCATGAAGACTGGTGAAGTTTATTGGAGGAACCACTAGACATTCAGATCTTCATCCTAATGCTTGTGTTCAACCTCCAAATAATTACTGATTTGGGCCTAGGGGAGAGGGGCAATGTCAGGGCAGGAAGATTAATAAGGCATAAAATGTTACCAGCACGTGTGGATTTGGAATATTAACTAATTAAATAGTAGAATTCCAAGTCACTGTTGCCTGGGGGATGCTTAATGGTGTTTCACAAGTATCAAGGTGCTGTGCAAATGGAGAAACTGCTTCCATCTCAGACTCACGGCTACCAAAGAGACGTTTAATCATCTCTCTTCATAGCACATATACATACCAACAAACCAGTTGCTGGCAGAAACTTTTTGATTCTAGAACATGAAAGAAACCATCCCAAAATACTAAGATACAGACCACTCAGCTTTTAGTGATAGAGCTATAATGTTACGCAGCTATTGCTGAAGTTAACAATTAAAGACTAAAAACATTGGTTTCAATAATCGGATCTTAAAGCTAGAAGAAGATGTGTCACCATAGATAAGATGCCATGAGAAAAGAATAAGGCAGAAGAGAATCCAGACAAGATCAACATGGTTAACTGTGGTACTAACTACACTAGCAAAGAAAGAGTGATACCACTTCCTTTGAAGGAAAGAATTAGAGACTGATACCGGGCTCCTCCACACAACATTCAGAATACATTGAGTAATACATTTTATGTCATTCATTATACAGGCATAGTGCATTTTCTACAGTTTTCAACAAAGAGTAGGTTCAGTAATTTTTTGAAAATTGTTCTGTCATCATCATTTAAGTCCATATTTAAAGAGTCCTTCAGAGTATTGTTATAGTCATACACATTCCATGGTCTAGTCAGCCTCTATTTCCTGCATTTTCCTAAAGTTATTTCTTCATTAAAGTGAATTTGTTTAGATCATAGTTTACATGCAAGTCTCTACTTTCAAATCTTTTAAAACATGAGCCATTGTGGCAAAAGTTCATAGCACCAACATGGAAAAGCTTACAATAATTAGCTAGAAAAATCAGAGGCAATCTAAAAGGATCATTTGCAACCTACATATTACTGACCTCTACTTTTAAAAGCCTAGTTTACATTCCCTACCAAATGATTCTTTCCAAACATAATAGCACAAAGAATGCTGTTAGAGCCAGGAAAAACAAAAAAAAAGGAGTGACAAATAATAGAAATAGGAGATAAACTGAGAGTTCTATAGGAAAGTGGAAGAGCATAAAACACCATTATCTGTAATGCTTGTACTTGACATTTTATCAGCTACTCTAATCCTTTGTTCTCTGCTCATGAGTTTTTATAAAATTAGCATCATGATTTGGATTTGGTCCATGTGAAACATCATGTCTACACATAGATTCTTTAGAATTGTTGAATTCTTTCTATAATTTCTTCTATAAGTAGAGTAAGATGCTAGTGATTTCTAACAATTCATAGTAGGTCTTAGGATAAAAAATTAAATGGTAAATTTAATTAAAGTTATTATGTTAGTACTAGAAGGATCATTGTGTCATCATTTCTTTTTTTCTTTCTGTTTTTTTTATTTTTGTACAATTCTATTGTGGTGGAGACTGGTTGTTTCCTTCCTGTCCCACATCACTTCCTACTAGCTAAGGTACAGGATGGCTATCAGATCTTATCTTAGGAAAACCCATTTAATACACTTTGAAAAGAAAGCTGATCTTCATCTACCTATCTATACCTAAAACATGGTAGACTTATGAGCATATTTGTGAATAAGAATATTTCATCTTCCTCGATAAATTAGTTCAGGGTTTCATATATGTTCTCAATCAGGGTCTCCTTAGGATTTTTTGACCAGAGCTATAAGAGAGTTGCTCTTTTACTTAAGCTACTTTGAGTTGAGTTTCCAATGCTCACAACCCAGCACCTTGGTTAATACTTCAGTAAAATCTTCCCTTTACATAAAATTAATACTTCTTTGAATGTTGGATATGGAACTGAAGAGAAGTGAAGAGATTGTTTTTAATTATATATAAACTCTAGTGTAGTCCATTTTCTTTTCAAAGAGTTGGTGCATATTTGCAAGAAGATGGAGATGAGAACAGTTTGTTATATAGAATTTTTGTTTTATATCAGGAGAGTCACCACCCTGAGCCACAACCATGAAACAAGAAGAATATAAAATCCTTACCTGCATGTGTATAATGCAACATCCACGACTTGTGACAGATGGCCAAGACATGAGCATTTCAAACCGAGAAGCTGAATTATCATAGACACTTTACTGAAAACACTAAGGTGTTTTTTATAAATCTATAAAGCTGATCACCTGTTTTGTTTTATTTTAAAATAATAACAAAGCTCTACAAAATCAAAATCATACTAGGCTAAATATGTAAATAGAATAATTATGACTAACAACATTTACAATAGTAATGAACAAAATATATGCTCTGAGTTCAACAAATTAATATGAGTAAAATTTATGAACATATACAGTTAAGAATGACAAAACAAAAGGAATTTTTCAAATTTCAGGTAATTAATAACATGAGTTATGCTTGACTTGGATTTCTAATCAAAATTCAGCCCTTTCTTTATTGATAGATTCAAAAGCATCTTTTCATTTTCATTTTGGAAGGGGTAGAAAAATGTTGCCCACTCAGGCAAACTGAATAGATGAGCTTCCTCAGGAAGATATTATGGAGAGCTGCCACATTCTTAGAATTGATGTTTCAGAAATCAGGGAGCATAAGTCAATCTGATTAAGAAATTCTTTTTGATCATAAAATCCTCTATGACCCAGTGGTGTTTTCAAACACGTAGTAGACATTTTAAAATTAAAAAGAGAAAACACATGGTTTCCATTTTTGAAACATTTTAACCAAACAAGAGAGTAAATTGACAAAGTTAATAATGGTAATATTATCAAAACCAGAAAAGCTTTTGAATGTGCAACAATACACAACCTTCAGCAAGCTTAGTAAGCCTAATGTTTATAATCTCATTCAGTCTAATATGCTTGTGAGGAAGCTTCAATGTAAGTACCAACAACATTTTACCCAAATGGACACGTCTTTAGTAGTACTCTTTGTCTTAACTCTTTTAAACAAAAACTAATTATGTAAAAGTAACAACAGTCCCTGCTCAGAATTCAGTGTGCACACAGAGGCAGTTTCACCTTACTATTTGCTTTAAGAAGTGTTATCCCAAAAAGCAAGAATTTAAATAAAGATATATAAATGAAGCAGTATTTTCCATTATTAAAATATTCAAAAAGTCTTATCTTGGGTATCACAAAACTAAGCCAGTTGCTCTCAACCTCATCTGCATATTGGAAAACTTTATAAAATAGAGTCATGTTAAATGGGTACTCAAGAGTTTTACTGAGTGAATGAACAGATGAATAAATCGATAATAATAGAGCAATATTGCATCTTTACTAGAACCGTTCATTCTTTCTCTAGCTCCTTTGTTCCTATAGATGAGTCACTTCACACAATTCTATTCAGGTTGGACCCAGTTGCTCCCTAGTAGCCCACAATTGTGCAGCATCATGTAACAGAGTAAGGCAGTAGCATCTTTATGCAGTTCTTCTACTCACCTTGATGACGACCCTCCAATATCTGCTGTTGTTATTATACTCTTGAAATGATAATACCATGGGTGTAATCTCTACTTCACAATTAACATAGGAAAAGCATTGAAACTTTTGTCCCAAATGCTTGAGAAAACAATTATCTCTCCATAAAGAAACTAGGCTAACTTCAGAACATAATGTTGAGGGAAAAATGTGTTTTAAATGAAAACAAATATTTCCCCTTTTAAATTATGAAATTCTGGACAGAGCAACAATAGTTCATTTGCACATGGTAGTCATTTAATAAATATTTGTGAAAGTTAGGAAATAAAGCAACTAAACCTTTCAAAGGAAAATCACCAAATAGAATCTAAATTAGAGAAACATATATATGGAAATTAAAATATGCAAAAATTTTCCCACTTGAAAAATATACTATGTATATACATGTATATACTAATTTACATACAATTTTTATGTAATATATTAAAAGAGAAAATGATGTTAAGAAGAACCATGACCATGACCATGACCATGACCAGCAGGAAATTTCATCTTTAAGCTACAGTATTGCCTTGGTACTTTTTTTTTCCTCTCTGTCTTAGATGGATGACAAGGTATTTCACTTTTTCAGTCACCAAATATGATCTCATAGTTTATATTGTCTTGTACATTGCAAGTCACCAAAATATGCCCTGATCAGCTACCTCCATCCATCTTACCTTTCCTCTGGAAACTTGGGATAATTTTTTATCTTTTCTGTCAACTGAATGTACAGAAACTGCCCAACATTATGAAACATGTTCACTCCCTCAGGACTGCAGCCATTTGAAAATGTTAAAAAGATCACACAATATATGCAGCTGCAAATCAATGCCAGGCTCACAAGTGTCTTATAGTCACTAAATCTCCATACAGAAATGCACGTATGTGCCTATAACTCTACATAATATAGACAGACCATACAATATGCAATACATATCATTTTAGTTTTAGAACTTTGAGGAGCAATTGAAAGAATTATATAAACTAGAATAGTGGTTCTTAGTGATGAAATAAAATACATGGAATTCTAGATGCAATTAGATGATAGATTTGTGGGATTATTTACTTTCGTCATTTGTAAACTCTACATTTCTCTTTTCAAGGAAGTCCTGCAAATATAACTAGGGAGAACAAGGTAAGATTTAAATTCCAAAAATAAAACTTTAAATCTTACTATGTTCTCTGCTATTGTGAAATTATCTCCTATGATAACTTACATGCAAACCCCCTGGAGTACATTTCTTTTGTATGAAAATTATGCCAGCTATATTAAAAAGCAAACAAACCCTTCACATAACACATAAAAGTACACGTCCTTCTATTTGAATTTGTTTGAAGATACATTATGTGTGTGTGTGTTCAAAGCTTTTACTATCCTAGTCCAGAGAAATGTCAACAGGGCTCACCCAAATCAAATTAATGAAATTTTTAAAGTTTGTCTTATTTGCTTCGAAATCTGTCCCAAGTGTGAAAATTCTTTTACAAGATAAAGCTCCATGTGCCTTGTCTTTTTACCCCCTTACCTTTATTGAAGAAATGGAAGATTCAGCAACCAATTACCTTTGGCTACTATTAGATCCTGGATATCTTTAATAACCTGTGAATTAAAAAAAAACTGTTTTCAATTTTTAAAAGATAAGCTAGTAAGAAAATATGTTGGGGAACAAGAGAACTCTGAAACACTCTAAGATCAATATTCATTGTACAATGAATGCATTGTACAATTCCTTATACTGTATACCTGAAACTAGTAAGTTATATGTCAATTATAGGTTAATAAAAATAAGAAAATAAAATTAAGTCAAAATTTTAAAATTCCTGAGCATGAATAGAAGCCTGATTAATGTATTACATGGGCAAGAGGTCTAATCTGTGGTCCCTGGACCACCAGCTTTTACAAAAATAAATCTAAGGACATCAGGGAACCTCCTGAACTTAGAACTTTCAGTGTGTTTGTATGCACATAATAAATGTATTAAAATGTCTAACAGGATATAGTTAAGAAAAGATTCCACAGTTTTCAAGATACTCTCAAAAGCGGTTTTGTCCCCCCAAAATCAAATTATTGTTACTTTTTTTTCTTACAAACTCTTACATGTCTAACTTTGTTTATAACTTAATCATAGTTAAGGCTCTTTTAAAACTATTTTTGGTTTTGTTTAAATTTTCCCTTAATTTATATAAAACAAAGTTTTCTTCCTTGGTATATAGTTTTGTGAGCCTTTTTAAAAATATAAAGAGTTTTGTAGCAACAATCATGATACAAAACAGTTTCCTCACTCCTAAAAATGTCTTCATACTGTCCCTTTATACTCAAACCTTTCTCCTATGCCTAATTCCTGGTAAAAACTGATCTGTTCTCTTTTCCTATAATATGGTCTTTTCCAGAATGTCATAAAAATGCAATAATATAGTATGTAATCTTTGGTGGCTGTCTTATTTCCCTTAGCATAATGTATTTGAGATTCAAGAGTTTGTTCCTTTTTAACTGATGTATAGTATTCCATTGCATGGAGGTACTATAGTTTGTTTATTCACTCTCATTGAAGACTATTTCAATTCTTCCCAGGTTTTGTAAATTATGGATATTGCTTCCATAAATGATCATGTACTGTTTTTATTATATGTATGTCTTCATTTCTCTGGATAAATACCCACTAGTAAGATTGCTAGGTCATATGTTTAATTTTTCAGAAATTGCCAAACTGTTCTCCAGAGTATATGCATAATTTTTCATTCACACCAGCAATGTAGTAAAGTCTGAGTTTCTCCACCTGCTTTTCAGCAAGTTATATTCTCAGGTTTCATATTTTAGCGATCACGATAGCTGTGTAGTGGTATCTCAGCATGGTCTTAATTTGCATTTAAATGTTCTTCATAGACTACATCAAGTCCTTCATTAGACATGTAATTTGCAAATATGTTCTTCAGTCTTCTCAATCTCTTGACAGTGTCTTTTGCAAAGTAAAAGTTTTAGATTTAGATAAAGATGATTTATCTTTGTTTTCTTATATTTATTTTGTCTTTGGGATCTCTAAAGACACTTCGCCTAACCCAAGGTCCCCCAAATTTTCCCCAATTTTTTTCAAAGTATTTTATACCTTTACATTTTACATTTAGACATATAATTCACCTTAAGTTCATTTTGTATAAGGCATAAGATATATATTTAGATTCCTATTTTCATATAAGGATTTTCAAATGTACTGGCACCATTTTTTGAAAACACTATGCTTTCTTCTTTGAATTGTTTTTGCATTTTGTCAAAAATCAGTCAGCCTCATTTGCGTGGGGCTATTTTGCACTCTATTCTGTTCCACTGATCTATGCGACTATGCTTTTGCAATACCACACTGAGTACTATAAAGGTAGGTAAGTCTTAAAATCAGTTAATATGGATTCCCAAACTTTGCTATTTTTAGAAATTTGTTTGGCATTTCTAGTTTCTTTGCCTGTCAAAATAAATGTTATATTCACTTTTCAATATCTACAGAACACCCTGCTGGCATTTTGGTTAGGACTGCTTTCAACCTGCAGATCAATTTGGGAAAAATTGTATCTGAACAATAATGTCTCTCAATCCACAAACATTGTCTATCTCTTAAACTTATATCAGGGTTTCTCAGGAAAAGAAAAGATACTGTGGAAGCAACCACAGATTTCCACTATAAAATGTGGCATAATGTTTGATATATGACTTCCTTACACATGACAATTATGAGTATTACTTAGTTTATCCTTAAAGTCAAATATTTTCTCATGTATTACCTTGGTATTCATCAGTCACCCAGTCTTTCCACTATTGTCTCACTAAAGGAGATAGAAACAATGCCATTATGCTCCAATCTTTTCCCCTTTAATTTCAAAGCTAACTATTTCTATAAAGCTGACTAAATGTGTCTATCTCTATATGAGTTAGCTACAGCATTCACAGGCTATGTTTAAAATTAAGCTGTTCTATACATTCTTTCCTGAAATTGTCTCCAGGATACTTGGCAATGTTAGGTGACAGCATATGTTTAATGTTGTTAAGAGCAGAGTCATTTTAGCGGAAGTCTGAAATAGCACTTTAAATCTACAAAAGGTACACCCCACAGAGGTCCTAGAATAGCACTTAATAAGTATAGAAGGAAGCGAATCTGGAGTGCATAACATGATGTAAGCTATAAAGAGTTAGTGTTAAAAGAGTTAGTGTTAAAAAAGTTAATGTTAGTGGTTATACTATTTCCCAAATTCTTTTCTGAAGAATGTCAGTTTTGTGGGAGGAAAAAAGGTCTCAGAAGTTAAATATGTTTGGAAAATACAATGCACTATCTTGCTCCTTTGGAAATTCAGAATGCAGATTCACATACTAAAGGACCTAAAAAGTTCTATACTAAAGGGATTGTTTAATTTTGCTCACCCAGCTTTTTCCAAATAGGCTTGAAAGACATAGGTGGACCACTTACTTTTTAGAGATGTTTCCCATTAAAACAGGAAATAACAGTGTGATGTGTAATAGGGAATCAAATGATGAAGCATCCTTCATTACTAATCAAAATGAGCTACAAAACAAGAAATTGGTTGTTTGAAGGCTCAAAGTAGTGAAGGAAAAGAAAGAATGTAATAAGCCATGCTAATGCCATTTTAAGATGGCACTTTCCAGTTTCAGCTAAATAGTAAACCCATTCTATCTTGTTCTTCATACTGATGACAACTAAAATCTCAGGATGGAATTTATAAAGCAAGTATCTGATAACTCTGAAAAGTAAACGATAGCATAAAAGTCAAACTTCCAAAATAACTAATAAAAGTAGTAAGTTTCCTGTTTTAGTTTTTTTTCTTTTTTATCTCCTGGCTTAGATTCTAGGTACTCTGAATCATAGGTTTAAGAATTTCTGTGTTTCTAAGGATGGGAAAATTATACTAAGATAAGCCAAGGGTTAAATTCCATAAGCCTAGACCTTGGATTATTTTAGAGGTGGCCATGCGACAGGATAGCTCAATCATACTGAATTTCAGGATTCCTTCTGGGAATACTAGAACAAAAGTCATCTCTTTGCTCTGGACCATACATTGTACAGATGTGAGGCAGTGGAACAAATATAGCTATTTTTTCTTCCATAAGTAGGCAAAACCAACACACAAAGGAAATTAGAACTTAGAGGGAAAAAAAGTCATAGAGAAACTTAGCTGATCCACGATCTAATCATGCCTAAAACTTATACCACCTTCAAATTTTTCTTCAATAAAGCAAGTGATATTCATTATGTATAACTACATGACAAATTACCCTAAAATGTATTGGCTTAAAATGACAATCATATTTATTACCTCCTATGTTTCTATAGCTCTGGAATTCAGACAGCATTGTGGGATGACTTATCTCTGCTCCATAATTAGAGGTCCTCAAGTAAAATACTTGACGGCTTGAAGGCTGTGGCCTGGAGTCATTTGAAGCTCATTCACCCACACATTTGGAAATGGATGCTGGCTGTCAGCTGGAGAACTGGTTGGGGCCGTGGGCTGAAACACCTACATATGGCCTCCCCACATGGGATGCATTTCCTCCCATCATGGTACCTAGGTTACAAAGGAAAGGAAAGCACATAGACTGAGAAAAGAAAGACAGACAGACAGACCCAGACACACACATACACAAAAGCTATGTTGCCTTTCATGATTTAACTTCAAAAGTCAGGCAGGATTGCCTCTGCTTTATTCTTCCGGTTGAGTCTCTTAGAGATGTGTACCCACCTTCAGGGAAAGGGAACATTAACCTGCACCTCGCTATGGAAGTATGCCAGTATGACATGTCAAAAAGAGCACTTGGTGTTATGTATGTATTGGTGGTGCCAACTTTGGGAAAAATAACCTAGCACACAAGCCATGAATATACATTTATTGTATAAGCCAATTTGAATTAAATTATTTGTTTCATGCAACTAAAGCACCCAAATCACATCACACTTATACATGTTATTTCATTTAATGTGAACAACTCCTATAGAAAGGAAGTACTTTTAACACCTTATCAATCAGTATTCTTTAGAAAAATAAAACTAATAAGATATAAAATAGACGACAGATGGACTGATAGACAGATAGATTTTAAGAAATTGGCTCATGATTATGGGGGTGGAAAGTCCAAAACTGGTAGATTATTGTAACAGGCTAGAATCTCAGGCAAGAGTAATGTTATAGTCTTTAGTATGAAATATATAGGGCAGACCAGTAGGCTGGAAACTCAGACAGGATTTCTATTTTGCAGTCTTATCTCAGGACTGTCCTATTTGTGTTTTGTGGAGCTGCCCATTGTGGCCCTGTCTTGTCAATACAAGTGACCTTTCTATTTTCAATGTCAAAAAAAAAAAAAGGCAGAATTCCTTCTTTTCTGGGAAATTTTGTTTTTCGCTCTAAGGCTTTCAACTGATTGGATGAGGCCCACCCATATTATCAAGGGTGATCTACTTTTCTTAAAGTCAACTGATTATAGATGTTACCCACGTCTACAAAATATCTTCCCAGCCACATCTAGACTAGTGCTTGACCAAACAACTGAGTAGATTGGCCTAGCCAAGTTGACACATAAAAATTAATCATTACAGTCAACTTGGCACCAAGACACATCTCCTTACACTATGCTGAATATCCAAATAAAGACAGGAGCAAAGTCATACTTCCTCCTCATATGATACAACTATCCTACGTACAACTGAGAAAGCACTAACCCTTAACCCAAAGGGGATGCAAAGTCCTTGGGTAATACTTAATCTTCTCCTTGATATCCTATAACTTAAATACTATGATGTAACGTTAACAATACTTAAATACTATAATGTAAAGTTAATCCATCTTATGTGATAATAAGGTAAGAGAGGGAAGAAGACAAATATATTTGCTTAATAGCACACACACATATTTATAAAGAAATACTCATGACAATTACAGTCCTCATTTCAGCAACTGGCCATGTGATCATAGCTATTATTTACAACTACTTTCTTCTACTTTCTATTTCATAATCCCTGTGCCCTTAGCAAGTATCTCAGCTGGTTGTGATCCTTTGCCTGATGGGGTAACCCAAAGCCCTGCCTGGACTGGGTTGTTGTAGTTTTCCATGAGCTTTAATCATAAGGCAGGACACTACTAAGAAAAGCCCTAAGGAATCTTCTGTATTCCAGATATACTCATCCTTCCCTACACTGTATAGCAGCTGTCTGATTGGCCTTTGGTAACCAGGATCAATTTTCCCAGCCAGTACGGTAAGTCTTCTCTTTGTTGACTCAGAGGCATGAGGAGCCCAAAGTGACTAGGTAACAGTCCCAACCTCTAGCTCAGTGGGCTCATTGTTGTGTCTCCCAGAAGAAGCACTCCTCTCTTTGGAACTAACACTTCGAGACCAACAGGACATAAGGACATGGGGACTTAAAGCAAAATTTTGCTAATGGATCACTAGTGGTGAGTGGTCCCGTTTCCATCCCCTGATGCCTGGATCTGTGACCCTGACTATGGAACAAACAATACCACATATTGAACACTCATTTAGAGCAGGTATGATACCCATTTTTTAAATATCTTAAGACTGGGAATCACATTGCTTAAGAAACTTGTTCAGGGTTACTCAACTAATAAACAGGATTTGAAGTCAAGCTGTCTGACATCAATGTATGTTCCATAGTAATTCAGTGTGGTTTATTGAGTCTGAATGTCTGTAAATGGCCTTCAGCACTGTAGCTACATTCAGATTTGACTCTGCGTACTCAGTGGACTGCATGACAGTTTGGGAAGTTCTCCATTTACTCTTTAGATCCACTCTTCACCCTTCTCTACCCAACTCCACACTGTATTCTGGACACTGACTTTATGGGCTACATCAAATAGGCTTGCTCACTGACTTTTGGCTCACTTGTGTATGGCCATGAGGAAATGTAAAGGTGGGAAAAAAGGTAAGCCAAGGTATTTTTCCTTCAGCTCTTTTATTGATAATCTGCAATGTGTGAGTAGCTTTTTTTTTTTTTTTAACATTTCCTGAGCTACACTAGAGCTCTCACTGAGTCCTGATCATTCTTTTCTTTTCCTTTTATCACAAGTACTGAGGCAAATTCTGACCCCCTAATATGGCACCATTCACTAGGGGTCCAGCCAGACACACTGGACATCTTCTGTCATTGACGGGACAATTATTTTTCATCAGAGGAATAGATGCATTAGAGATATGTTTTCATTGCCTTCCACAATATTGCCAGCTCCATCTTCGGACTTATACAATGCCTTCTTCACCACGGCATCCCACATAATGTCACCTCTGGAAAGCCAACTTATTCTATGTTGTAAGAATTATAAATCTGGGCTCATACCCATATTACCCTGTGCCTTATCACCAAGAAATGGGGTGGTAATACCTTCCTGCTGTCGGGATCCCCAGTGTGCTTCACCATCCTTGTTAGTGTCCCTTAATCCTGTCCACAAATGTAAATGGTGCCCTCATTAAACTCTCCTCAGTCACATCTTCAAGACACCATCTGTTTCTGACAGGAACATCATTCCAGACAGTGACCTGCTATATTCAAAGAAGGCTCATCCTCATATTTAAACTGCCAACATATTATCTCCTATACCCACATCTAAAGGTGCTATAGCTATATGAATGTGGTTAGATGGTTCCTACCCCAACATTCTGGAGTCTGGTTAGTTCTGCAAATGGTGAAAATTAGACACAGGGAGGATTGTAACTACTTCACAGATTAAAGAGTTCCTAATCTCTCTCAAATTAGTCATAATTTCAAAGACCAGCAAGCAAAGTCAAAAGAACTCCAGTAAAAAAAAATGAAAAGAGTCCAAGGGCAAGGGGGGCCTTAGGTCCTCATGCTTATAAATTAGAAGGCTAACAAGTCTGAATCTGTAATTCAGAAACAACAACATGCTCAAAATTTGCACATTTTGATCTAAAATAAAACAAGTTCCTAAAATAGGTAGCAACTTAAATCAATAACATGGCTAGACAAACTTAAAAATTGCCAATAGTTGAAAGCTAATTTTAAAAAAAACTTTCAGAGAAAACTAATTCCAGGACTGCAGCTTAATGTTCTAAGAAACCCCCATGTAGAACAGCCGTGCTGCGATGCGACGCACCAGGTGGGACTCCCATGCTCCTGCCTACTCTAACTGCTAACAGTGCTATCAGCACAGAGGATGCAGGTGGAACCCAATCAAAGGGTCTCTCTGAAAATATGCTGAGTGTTTTCAATAACCCATCTTCTTTCTGAACACAGGAGTGCCTTGATCCTAGTGAGTATTCAGTTTTGCCCTACCTCCCACCCAAAGCTAAAACAGTAGGGAAAATCTGAGGATTCTCACTGACTAAATCAAATCACAGGTTTCTGTGTATCCAATTCTTTAGAAGATAGGATTTGAGCACCAATGTTCTGTTGAAGAATTTCTGGGACAAACTACAGAATGAACACATAGGATAAACACTCCCTTTCAGGTAATCAAATGGGAAATAGAATATTTTAGTCTCTCCTTAAAAAAAAAAAAAAAAAACCACGGTCTAGCAGAAGCTAAAACTTATTGACAACTTGTATCTATAAAGATATAGTGAAATAGGAATTTCTCTATATGAGTCCTTTAAAAAAAAAAAGTCAAGGGAAGACCATACATGGAATCAGGTGTATTCACATACTATGGAATAAATTTTAACTTCCTCAAGTTTATGCCATGTTGAATTCTCAAGCATCATAAGTCACCAATGTAAAGATGTAGGATTTACACCTGCTAATTTTCACTTGTGTTGTTTACAACGGACTCATCCATGTACAACATGGAGGATAATCCATAGCAGAAGGTCCAGCCCCAGGCCCTCTTCCTCTCCACCTTCTACAACTTTATTTTCTGAAAAAATATACCTAAGGGACCATAATGGAAGCCTTTAAAGAGGGAAAGTTTGACACAAAAGGACGAGGGTAAAGACAACAGAATGAGAGTTTGGCAGTCTTATCCCTTCATTTGGTGATAGAATGAGAGTTGGGCTCATGAATACTATGCTGTAATTGTAGAAACAATACATAAATCATCTTTAGTCATATCTTTCTACTATGTGTGGATTTTCTTATAACTTTTTTCCTTTCTGTTTTTTTTTTTTTTTTTAATAAAAAGGGAAAATGTCACAAAATGCTTAAGGGAATTTGCTGGAATATATTCCCTCTAGTGACCAAAAAAAAAAAAAAAAGATTCCAACCTTTGGCACATATCTCTTGTATGGAAATAAAGTTTCTAGGATTAAGATGCTCTGATTGATTCATTTTGGTAATTTTCATGGAATAGTCTTTCCTCCACTATATCTGTATGTATTGTCTTATATTCAGCCATGTGAAAATTTGAAGAATATTTCTATTAAATTTTTTCAATTTGTAGGGCCTAGAAACTAACATGACTGAAGTCACTGAAATTAGAGACACATTCTAGAGGAAGTGGGTGATATATATTGCTTGTGGGGAGAAAATGTAATAGTGATCCTCTTTAAATCTTTCCAAAGAACCCATAAAAAATTTACAAGAAACAAACAGAGTGCTAAACAAAACGATTTGAGATATAAGTTAACAAGTTTACCTATGAAGTAAGTTAGTAAGTTATCATGAGTTCATAGCATACTTTATTTAGTCCCACAGCCATTTCGAAATGCAACAGAAGAAGCATTTGATAGAGCTGAGACTGAATCACAACGATGTGATTGTGAATAAGCATCAACACCGGCTGGGCACTTCCTGAAACCACTGTGAATGACATTACACACACTGAGACTTTCAGTTTCCAAGGATGTAATAGAAAATGGATAGTAGCTAAGGAAAAGTCTACACAGTGCCAAATATAATAACTAAAAAATTAATCCCTGGTGGTACTTTGAAATAACCAAATAGTAGCCAGCATAGAGATAAAGACAAAATTCTGCATGCTTGATTTCCTAAGTTTTCATCAATTTATAAAATTGGGGAACAACATCTTGTTTATTTGTTTTATTAGAAATGACCTTGTATTTACACAAAAAATTTTCATTTAAAGATGAGAAAAGTGAGAATCAGAGATGTTAGGTTAGTAACATACCTAACTTTTATCTGTCTACCTACTTTACCAGCTCACTAAATTGGTTACAGTATTCACCATGTTCATGGGATCAAAACAACCTAATTACTCAGAAGAAGGATTTTTTTTTTGTATTTGGACTAGTCGGGAGAATCTCCTAGGCATCTTCATCAAGTAAGAGGTAATACCAAGAAGCTTAGAGAGGGTAAGTGATTTGCCTAAGGTCACACAGACAGTAAAAATGCTACACCCAGTCTTCACGTTTGATAAAAGTATGGGTACAGCCTTCAAGAATTTAGCAAGATTAGGATATGAAATTTTCAGGCTGTGTCTATGAATTGGTGAAAATTACAAGAGATGAATCAAAGACCATTCTTTTGTGAACTCTGAAGATAATTACAGGTAACAACTAGGGCCTATATGTTTAATGTGGCTCAGTGGCTCAAAAAATAATTTAAATACTTTGAAGGGATGTCTTATCTGAATCAGATGAAATAGTGTCTGCAGACAAACAGCAAAGTTTTAGAAAAAACATGAGAATTGAAATGTTTCCTCAGTTTTTCCCATGGTGTTTCCATACCTGCATCACAAAGGGGTAATATTTTTCAAACAAACAGTCAAACTCCTCAACAAGTAACTTGGCTTTTGGATTAAATTTCAATTGTGCACATCATAGAATTCTATAAATTCTATATGATTTCTCAAGTGTATTATGAATAACTCCCATGTGCCAAGTTTTGTGCTAGAGACTGTCATAAAAGAAAAAATGTAAGCTATAATAGTATTGCTATATATTTACCTGCTCTGGACCATTTTGAATGAATTTATCAGAATTCTGTGACAAGTAAATGAAAAAAACAAATCATAGCCGACAGTAGTATAGCATGCCTGAGCTTTGATTGATTAGACTCACAGTCAAACACATGAGAGACTTTCCTTCAGTGTTCACTGTGAGAACGTTAAGAAAAACATAACACAAGAATGGTCAGCTCTAGACTGCTGCCAAAATATAAGAACACATAGGTAATTCTTCTACAGGTCTTGCCAACCATCATTACTCATCTTTTCCTTCCAGAGCAAGCATTTACATCCACCCCTTGGTGTTTGGCAATATTCTTTGCAGTTTATATGTATTATTCAAAAGGCCTGGATTCATATTTGGTGGAACAAATCTTGTATGCACTATCTAAGTCCAGTGATTTAAGATTTCTTGTGATTCTCTTCCTCCTCAACATCATTTTCTACATAATACCTTCTAGTGCAGTGCTCATCAAACTTTAGTGTACATCAGAATCCCCAGGGAAGCTTGTCAAGACAGAGACTTGAGAACCCTGCCCAGAAATTCTGATTCATTAGGTCTGGGGGGGGGAGGGTCAAGACTCTGCACTTTCTACAGGAGACAGTGATGCTGTCAGTCCACCAACCTCACTTTGAATGGCACTGCTCTAATGGCGCATTACTACAAGTGTGCTCTGCAGACAAACAGCACCACCACCACCTCAAAGTCTGTTAGAAATGCAGAATTTTGGGCCCCACTATAAAGCTACAGAATGTTTTCCTCAAACAATACCATCAGGTGAAGTTACACATCCATTGGGGGAAATCTGTCATTACTAGAGATCACATAGCAAAGACCCTTACAGTCTATAGGACCTATGCTCAATTTGCTTGCCTCTGGGTTAAGCCTCTGTTGTCAAATATAGTTCTTGGGTCCTTGTGCTAATTTTCAGGACAATTTCTTCTGAAAAAAAAAATCTAGACACTAACTGAGTGACTCTTCATTAGGTGAACAAGAAAATATCCACATCACCCACATTAAAACGGATAGGAAAGGCTGAGACACACTATCACCATGAACTCCACCTCTGGCACAACCCCACACAATCAGGAGGGAAGTCCCAGCTTCTCCCTGAGGAGAAAGGCATCTGAACCCTCCATTTAGTGCCCCAACATGTAAGATTCTCACTTGAGGGACAGGCTGCCAAAACAACTAGCTCTGAAAGTCGATGGTGCTTGCATCCATGAGACCTATAAGACTATAGAGCAAATAAATAAACAGCTCTTAAAAGGCTCACAAGGACTTGCAGTGGCTACCCCCAACCCCCAGGGCTCAGTGCAGAGGAAGCAGACAGAAACACCCATCTCCTAGGCTTTCCCTGAAAGATGTTTATTTTCATACCTTAAAAGCTGCTGCCTGAGCATCAAGTGTCTACTACAGCACACATCTGGGGATAGACATGATCCAGCCCAGAGAACAGGGAAGCTTCTGGACACTTCCCCTGCCCTCTCCCTCTAGCTTGCTCCAAGTCACCACTATCTCCTCGAAAGGAGATTGTACATATGACTGACACCCCAACTTCTGTGACTGCTGCCTAAGGGACAGGCCCCTGGATCACCTGGCTCTGATAGGCAAAAGGCTTATATTTATAATTTCCATAGAACTATACAATAAAGAAGTAATTATTAGAGAGTACAGAACACCTCTTGCCACCACCACCATGGCTATATCATGGGACCAGTGCAGAGAGTCAGGGAAAAAAAATCTCACCTCCCAGCTTCTCCATTTACTTTAAGTGTAAATGGACTAAATTCTCTAATTAAAAGACATACAGTGGCTATATGGATCATAAAACAAGATCCTACTATGTACTGCCTACAAGAGACTCACTTCAGCTTTAACAACACACACAGACTGAAAGTAAAAGAATGAAAAATATATTCAATGCAAAGGGGAACCAAAAGAAAGCAGAAGAAGCTATATTTATGTCAGACAAGACAGTGTAAAAAGAAAGAAACAAAAAAAATCATTATGTAATAATAAAGGGGTCAATCCAACAAGAGGATATAATATTTGCAAATATTTATATACCATGTAGGAGCACCTAAATATAGAAAGCAACTATGAACAGACTTGAAGAGAGTAACATAGAAGAAAATTAATAATAATAATAATAATAATAATAATAATAATAATAACAATAATAATAATAATAAACAACTTTATTACCCTATTTTCAACAATAGATAGATCATCTAGACAGAAATCAAGAGGGAAACATTGAACTTAAACTACATGTAAGACTAAATGGACTTAACATACATTACAGAACATTTCATTCAATAAAAGCAGAATACACATTCTTTTCAAACACATATAGAACATTCTCCAGAATATATATATGTTAGGCCACAAAACAAGTCTTAATAACTTCAGAAGATTTAAATTATATCAAGCATCTATTTTGACCACAATGGTATGAAATTAGAAATTAATTACAAGAAAAAAATCAAAATTCACAAAAAGTGGAGCTTAAGCAATATGCTACTGAACAATCAATGGGTCAAAGAAAAAATCAAAAGAGAAGTCAAAAGTTACCTCAAGAAAAATGAAAATGGAACTATAACATTACAAATGTAATGCTACAAAAATAGTTCTAAGAGGGAAGTTTATAGCAATTAATGCCTACATTGAGAAAAGAAAGATCTCAACTAGCAACCTAACTTCACATGTCAAGAAACCAGTAAAAGAAGAACAAACTAAGCCCAAAGTTAGTAAAGAAAGGAAATAACAAATAATAGTGAAAATAAATTTTAAAAGAAGCTAAAAAGACAATAGAGAGTATAAATAAAACTAAGAGCTGGGTTTTTTAAAAGATAAATAAAATAGGCAAACTTTTAGTTGACTCACCAAGAAAAAAAGAGGACTCAAATAAAATTAGAAATAAGAGGAGATATTACAACTGACACCACAGAAATACATAGGCTCAAAAGAATCCTGTGAACAATTATATGTCAACAAATCGGAAAACCTAAAAGAAATGGATACATTCCTAAGACATACCAGCTACTAAGACTAAATCATGAAGAAATAGAAAATCTGAACAAAGCAAATACTAATAAGGAGATTGAATCAGTAATCAAAAAATTCCAACAAAAAAAATCCAGGACCAGATGGTTTCACTGGTTAACTCTACCAAACATTTTAAAAACAACTGACACCAAACCTTCTCAAACCCTTCCAAAAACAGAAGAAAAGGGAACACTTCAAGCTTAATTTATGAGAGAAGCACTACCATTACCTGATACCAGAACCAGACAAGGACACTATAAGAAAAGAAAACTACAGGGAAATATATTTGATGAACATAAATGCAAAAACCCTCAACAAAATGTTAGCAAACTAAATTCAAGATTAAAAGGATCATAAACCATGATCAAGTGGGATTTGTTCCTGGAATGCAAGGATGGCTCAATATCCAAAAAAGCAATGCCTTCATTGCATTAACAAAATGAAGAATAAAAATATGATCACCTCAATAGATGCAGAAAAAGCATCTGACAAAATGAAACATCCATTTATGACAAAAACTCTCAACAAACTGAGTATAGAGGAAATGTAACTCAACATAATAAAGGACTTTTATGATGAGCCCACAGCTAACATCATACAAAATGGTGAAAAGCTGAAAGATCTTCTAAGATTAGGAACATGACAAGGATGCTCACTATTGCCACTTTAATTCAACACATTACTGAAAATCCCAGTCAGAGCAGTTAGGCGAGAAAAAGAAAAAAAAAAAAAGCATCCAAATTAGAAAGAAAAAGTAAAATTGTTTCTATTTGCAGTTGACATATAATATATAGAAAACTCCAAATACTAGAACTAATAAACAAATTCAGGAAAGTTGAGGATACAAAATCAATGTATAAAAATCAATTATATTTCTATATACTAACAGTAACTATCAGAAAGAGAAATTAAGAAAACAATCCCATTTACAATAGCATCAAAAAGAATTTTAAAAAAAAGAATAAATTTAACCAAGGATATAAAAGATCTGTACACTAAAAATTATAAGGCATTAATAAGAGAAATTGAAGAAAATACAAATAAATGAAAAGATATTCTATGCTCATGGATTGGAAGAATTAATATTGCTAAAATGTCCATACAATCCAAATGATCTCCAGATTGAATGCAATCCCTATCAAAACTCCAATGGCATTTTTATGGAAATAGAAAAAATAATCTTAAAATTTGTATGGAGCCACAAAAGGCCCCAAATAGCCAAAGTAAGCTTGATAAGAACAAAGATGGAGGCATTATACTTCTTAATTTCTAACTATTTAAGAAAGCTATATATAACAAAACAGTATGGTGTTGGCATAAAAGCAGACAATTTGGTCAATGGAAGAGAACAGAGCATCGACAAATAAACTTATATGCATGTGGTCAATTAATTTACAACAACAGAGCCAAAAACATACAACAGGGAAGCAATAGACTCTTCAACAAATGTTGCTGGGAAAACAAGCCAGCAACATGAAATAATGAAACTGGACCTATATCCTATACAAACATAAAAATTAACTTAAAATAGATTAAAGACTTAAATTTAAGAACCTAAAAACTTAAAACTTGTAGAAGAAAACATAAGGATAAGCTTCTTAACATCAGCATTGGAAATGAGCTTTTGAATTTGACACCAAAAGCAAAAATTAAAAAAGTGTAACTATATCAAACTAAAATCTTCTGCATAGCAAAGGAAACCATCAACAAAATGAAAAGGAAACATGCTGAAAGGGAGAAAATATTTGCAAGGCATGTCTGATAAGGGGTTAATATCTGAAATATATAAGGAACTCACACAACTCAATAGCCAAATTCTGATTTCAAAATGGGCAGAGGACCTGAATAGACGTTTTTCCAAAGCAGATATTCAAACTGCCGACAGTTACATGAAAACATACTCAATATCACTAATCATCAGGAAAATGCAAATCAAAACCACAATGAGATATTTGTTCATACTGTTAGAATCATTATCACCAAAAGATAAGAGATAACAAGTGTTGGTGAGGACGTGGAGAAAAGGGAAGCTTTGTACACTGTTGATGAAAATGTAAGGTGGTACAGCCACTATGGAAAAAACAGTATGAAGTTTCCTTAAAAGATTAAGAATAGAACTACCATATGATCTAGCAATTCTACATTTTGGTATGAAATAAAATTACTACCCTGAAAAGATATCTTAACTCCCATGTCCACTGCAGCATTATTTACAATATTCAAGGTATAGAAACAACCTAAGTTAGTATGGACAGATGAATGGGTAAAAAAAAAAATGTGGCCTATACATATACAGGTACAATGGAATATTATTTCAGCTATAAAAGAGAAGGAAAATCCTGCCATTTGTGACAACATGGATGAACCCTGAGGGCATTACACACTATGTGAAATAAGTCAAACAGAGAAAGACAAATACTGTATGATCTCACTTGTATGTGGAATCTAAAAAAACTGAACTCATAGAAATAGATTGTTAGTTGCCAGTGGTATGGTTACATGGGGTGGGAGAAATGAGTGAAGGTCTTTAAAGGATACAAATTTTCAGTTATTAAGAGGAATGAGTTCTGGAGATGTAATGTACAGTATGATGACTATAGTTAACAATACTGAGTGATACATTCGAAAGTTGCTAAGACAGTAGCACAAGGGAAGAAGAGGTAAGTATGTGATGTGATGAATGTGTTCATTTTATTTTGAGTGTTATATCTCTTTTAGTTTTGTGTTAACACACATTTTCAAGTAGCATATTGATGCAAATTTCTAGTGGAAGTCATAAAATGTACTAATGATGATTTAAGATTTTTCTTTAGAAAATCTTGAAGAGGAAGTTGGTAACAACATAATTAATGGCATTTTCCTAAGGTCATTTTATTTTATAAAAAGAAAATAACGAACCATAATCTATTTCCACATGTTTACATTTGTCTTTTAGAAGTACAGCTATTGAAAATGCAACTGTTGAAAAACCATTGGAAGCCTGTACAACTACATTGTATCTTCCAAGGTCAGCCCATTTACCCAGAAGGAACTATTATTATAAATATGAAAAATGCCAGTGATCATTCACTGATATCAGCTGTAATTCTTCAAATGCCTAATGATTGTATTATCTTAGAAATGACTGTGTTGAAAATATAAAAGTAACCATCTAGTGAAGTTTCTAGGAAAGATCTCTAGTGTCTCTTTTATTCTTTACCATTTTTATTTGGTGAAGTCCTGGCAAGTAACTGCTAGGAACATCTGGGAGGACACAAAAGATGATACAGGTTTCCAAGAACAAGCAAGGCCAGCTGGCTTGTCAAATGTCAGCATCTGAGGGTCAGGAGGACTGTTATTTTGATTTCTGAAGGTCATGCTACGTGGGGTTAGTGGTGAACACCTCTATCATACACCACCACTGTATGTCTAAGTCTAAATTCATCTTCACAACTGTACAAACAATTTAGAAGTGCAAATACATGATGTCACTTCCCATGTGGAAATTGCTGGTCAAAACTAGTACTGTCATTAAAATACTGAATGGCATATGGCAGGCCTAAGTATCAGCCACAGCATTTGCCAGCTGCCATTATTTTAGGATCTACAGATGAAATGATACCACTGGCAACTTCTTCAGAATGGATTTTCAATCACAGCACTTCATGATGATGGAAAAAAAAAACCTTTTTTGTTTTTCCTGTTTGACAGCTTGTTGTTGATGTTATTATCAGAAAAGCGCTTTCTCTGAGTAAATATCTGTCCGGATTGAACACTACTATGGACAGGAGAGATTTTCAGCAGGCACTCATAGTTTCATGGTACACTTCCTGGAAAAACACATTCAGATTTTGATCTATAAAAGGTATAGGAGAAACGTCTGAGACATCCAGCTGTTTACCACTCTGTAGGGAACTGCTGGACTTCAGCCTAGACTCAGCAAACTAACTTGTGAAGCAGTTCAGTATAGGTACACAATTTAGTAATGATGTAAGAAGGAAATGTGTACTCTGAACACATTGTATGTGTACTGGATTTGGGGATGTCCTCAATGAATACTTAAAACAAGAAAGCAAAAATGAGAAAAACTTTTCAATTGTTGAAAATGCACTTAAGACATTCCTCTTTTGACGACCGTAGTAATACATGTTTTTTCCCCATGAAGTATTGACACTGAAAGAGAAATGTCATTGCTTCCTGCAAGACCTCACATCCTGGAATTTCCAAGAAGAGAGCAGTCATATGTCAAGGAAAAGATATTGTCACTCTGGAGGCTGAAATATTACAGAACTGATTTCAAGTCTACTGTCTGTGGACTAGAAAACTCCCACATATTGCACATTGTTTCAGGAAATTCCAAACCTTTTCTTTCTATAGAAGATTTGAATGCAATAAAAGAGAAAGAAAAATACCATATGATATCACTCATATGTGGGATCTAAAAAAAAAGAAAAGAAAAAAGAGGACACTAATGAACTCATCTACAAAACAGAAACAGACTAGCAAACATAGCAAACAATCTTACGGTTACCGGGGGAAAGGGGATAGGAAGGGATAAATTTGGGAGTCTGAGATTTGCAAATGTTAGCCACTATATATAAAAATAGATTTTAAAAATTTCTTCTGTATAGCACAGGGAACTATATTCAGTATCTTGTAATAACCTTTATTGAAAAAGTATATGAAAACAAATATATGTATATATATGCATGACTGGGACATTATGCTGTACACAAGAAACTGACACATTGTAACTGACTATACTTCAATAAAAACAAAAACAAATATATCAAATTTAAAAAAAGAAAATATGTTTCTAGACATATACCTTTAGTGCAGTGTGTCTCCAAGTTTGCTGTGCATAAGAATCACATGGGAATATTTCTAAAATGTGGACGCTAATTCAGTAGGTTTAGGGTGCGGCCAGGACTCCGCATTTCTAACCAACTCTCAGATGACATTGATGCTGGTGGTCTGCAGGCGCAATTTGAATAGCAAGCCCCCAGAATACACGACATTGACAGCTGAACACTGTCCAATCTATAATCTATGTGGGCAGCAGGGTCTATTAGTATTGGTGAGGATTCGTTGTTAAGAAAAATAATATTGGAAAACACTGCCTATTTACTTGAAGCATGTGTGCCTGGGAACTGAACGTTGGGATAAGGAACACCAGGGCTAAGGTTGACTCCCAGCACCCAAGTAGAAGCGGCAGTGAAAGTTTTAGCTGAGAACACTCAATAGCTACAGTCAGCATCCCAGGCTTCTTTTTTTCAAAATAATTGAATATAATTTAATCTTGATCTCCCCCTATACTTCTGTACTGATGCTTGAAATTCTTTTAATAGTCCACATACCAGTTTTCTAGGGCCGCCATAACAAAGTACCACAGACTGGATGGCTTACACAAAAATGCATTTTCTCAGTTCTGGAGGTTAGAAGCTTGAAATCAAGATGTCTGCAAGGCTGGTTTCTTCCAAGGCCTCTCCCGTTGACTGGAAGATGGCTGTCTTCTCCCTGTGTTTTCCCAGGCTTCGCGCTGTATGTGTCTATGCCCTAATCTCTTCTTACAAGGACATCAGTCATACTGGATTAGGACCCAATCTAATGACCTCATTTTAACTTCATTACCTCTTAAGGACCCTATCTCCAAAAACAGCCACATTCTAAGTGCTCGGGGTTAAGACTTGAACATAACAAACTTTGAGGGAACACAATTCATCGTGTAACACTCTATATAACCATAATTATAAATGTATATAATTGGTATGTAAGTATACACATACTTCTTTAAATGGGTACACTGACTGAGTTATATTGACCAAAACTAATTAAATTAAAACTAAAAAAAAAAAAAAAGTGTCATCTGAGTGACATGGGTCTCCTGGTCTTAGTGTCTAAAATGAGGAACTAGAAGGGCTGATATAGAAAAGAAGTAGAAAATCGGAGGCTTCAGGTGAAATAGAGAGTCTTCACCCATGTTTTTGTGACTCTCCATCCCAAATCCCCGAATCCCAAATCCACAGAATAGCTTATCAGCTCACTTAGGTTTCCAGATATAAACATAGCAGTTAATGATAGTAATGATGATATGATAATAACAAGATATTAATTGCCAATTTCACTACCTTACTATTTGCTCTGATGCTGCAAAAGCAAGTGTGGGTGAAACTGCTGATGCCCAAGCAGAAAACAAAGTAATAGCACCAAAAAAAAAAAAAAAAAATTAGTAGTCATTACCTTCTTTACTGCTACACACTTGCAGTAAAATGCCAGTTTCACTTAAGAATGTCTTTCATGAAGCAGTAAAGATTATTAATTTTATTTCATCTCAATTTTTGAGAGCATGACATTTTAACTATAAATCACTCCTGCTGTCCACTGATGTATGTTTGTCTCAAGAAAAGGCTCTTGTGGGATTTTTGGAGTTACAAGCTGAACTAGTTGCTTTTACCATGAAGACTAAGTCTACCAGAATGGTGGAAAAACTATGGTTATTCAGACTTGGGCATTTGGGATATATTTTCTCAAAAATGAACGTAGGGAGCCTGACATTTCAAGGAAACAGCTGACAGCATTTGTTGGCAAGGACAAAATTTGAGCTTTCAAGCAAAAACCAGAGCTGGGGAAATTTATATCTGTCTCTATGAGCTTGACATCTTTCAATACAGAAAGATTTTTCTAATGAGATTAACAAATGTTACCATTTACTAATGTATAATAAAATGTTTCAACATTGGGAAATCTGCTTCAGTGGTCCAAAATTTTCCAAATGCACGATGTTACAAGATCAAGTATGGTAGAATATACAAAGATGGTCTAACGATACTGTCATGGAAGTGAAAAGTTCACTGGTATAGTTTCAGTTTCCACACTGCTACTAACCTTTAAAAAATCACCATTTGTAGAGTGGAGTAGTGTGAAAAAGAATATCCAAAAGTTGTTTCAAAAATCTATTAAAATATTCCTTCCTTTTCCAGCTATCTTTGTAATGTTGGATTTACTTCATTTACTGCAACCAAAACAACACATCATAAATGACTGATTGCACATGCAGGTATGTGAATTCAGCTATCTTCTAATAAATCAAATATTAAGTACCTTTTTTTTAACTGTAAAATAATGCCACTACTTTTTTTTTGCTTTGGAATATACAGTTATTTTCATAAAAATGGTTTTTATATTAACATGTAATGGGTTAAGTATTGTTGTTTTTAAATGAGTTACTATTTAAATATTTTCTGTATTAATTTCTAGTGCAGTAAATCAATGACTATAACCCAAGTAAACAAAATTCTCTATCATCTTCAGTAATTAAGTATCAAGTCCTAAGACCAAAAAGTTTGTAAGCTACTGCTCCATGCTTTTATTTTGGCTGGGGATTCTGCACAAATCCCTGTGTGATCACCTGTCCTTCTGATGTGAGCTAGACCAAGCATGAACTTAGAGCCCCTTTTATATTTCTTCCCCCCACCCCTCAATACAAAATAGAGCTTCACCCTTACTTTCCTCAAGATTAACCTAACCACACTTATCTTTGCAGAGCTGGCAAGAAGCTTTAAAAAAAAAAAAAAAAAAGTCCATCTAGTCTAAATCTTATTTCTCCACTTAGAGAAAGAAAACCTCTAACACTTTTTCCTCTTCTCCCTGAAAACACAGTCCAGACTCAGAGTCATTCCTGAGGAAGCTTTCATTATCCCTACCTGGGTGTATTCAGCCTGAGGGCAGGTGTTTCCTCAGCAGAAAGCTAACGATGAAGCACCACGGAAGGAGACAAAAATATTGCAAAGGAGGAGAGAGTTGTCCTCATCTAGGTCTACGTTCACTGATGTTCTCAGCACTGCCATAACCACCATCAGCATCATACAGACAATACCGAGCTACTGAGTCTTGTCCCTTATATGCCAGGCACTGTGCTAAGTACTTCAAATGAATTACCTCATTTAATCTTCACCTCAATCCTGGGAGGCAGATTTTATATTATTTCCACTTTATTAGATAGGAAGTTGAAGTTGAGAGGTTAAGTAAATAGCCCAAGGCCTCAGCTAATAAGTGGGGTGATCTGGGATTTAATTAAACCACAGTCTTAACCATTCAACAGAAAAGCTCCACTGCTTCCTAGTAAATGTATGAACAGAGGGATAAATGAACATCATTCTGAGAGGCCTCACTTGCCATTTTGTTTTTGTCAAAGTCCCACTTCCCTAAGGATGGGGTAAGAAAAGTGACTGCGTTCAAAATCAATGTTTATGACTTTGAGAAGTTATTCTGGGACACTTTTTGTTAAGCTACAATAGAAGAAGTTTTATTCTGAATGACTTTATGAACTTTGTTTGTTTACATACTATCATTGTAAACGCAATTTGTCTTATATAACTTCCACTTGTTGATTAAAAGAAATCCAAAAGTTTGTCTGATAAGACATTTTTTTCCCCAACACAAAATTTAAGAAGGTCCTTATCACATGGAGTCTTACATGAGAGATTCTAGGTTATGGAACGGACAATGTCTTCAACTACCATTTCCCAAGCAATAAAGAAGTGTCATTCAAATGGCCATTTATTTTATCAACCATCTATAAAGGCATAGAGCATAGTATTAAATCATATATCCATGAAAGCATTTCTGAAAGGAACTAAGCTAATGTCACTCAGGTCTGTTATTCCGGCTGCCCTAACTTGATACGGAGACTCAGCTTAGAAAACCTAGAGGGGAGAGGGTAAGGCTCAGTGGTAGAACACGTGCTTAGCATGCACAAGGTCCTGGGTTCAATCCCCAATACCCCCATTAAAGAAAAACACCTATAAAATGAATAGTAAATATATTCTTACTCTCTGTTATTACATCCCAATAGAGATGATGGAAAGCGTTGGCTCACAGTCAGCCCTTGATTAGACTTCCTGACATTGCCTGAAGAAGTGATACAATGTTTGGTTTGTTAGAAAGAAATCCTATGCCTCTGATGTCAAATGTTCAGACAGCCGGCAAATCTGTGTTAAAAGTTTAGAAGTCTGCTGTATTCTCAGCAAGAGAAACACCCTAAACTACATCTAGGTAGGGGTCAGGCATGTCTTGGCATTTAGCTGCGTTTTTTTCTTCCACTCTCAGAGGAGAATCTAAGTTTCCCTTAATAGACAAGGAACAGCCCTAGTTCCTGAGCCTGAGTTTGGGTGAAACTGACCCTGAAGGGGCAGATTACAGAACTAAAGACGGTATGACAGACAGTGCCCTAGAGTAAAACACAATCAAAGAACCACAGAGGTTTCCATCAGAGGGGCTCAGCAGAGAAGCAGAATGCTAGGAAAAGTCAGCTAGACAGAAAGCAAAGTTATCAGAGTGGATAAAGGGATTCCGAACTACAAGTAGGAGATGCTGGGACCAAGGTTTATTTTCAAATGTCCCCAGGCCCAGTGTATTTGATGAAATGGATTTGTAGCTATAGCGAGCCTGCTTAAGCAAAATCTAAAAGAAATACTCAGTTGAGACCACAATCACCACCATCACTACCAAGTTCCTCCCCACCGCCCCACCCCCAGGAAATACAGAAGAGAAAGTCATATTATTTCCAGAATAAAATCTTACTAGAACTGGTTAATTTTAAACTTCAAATATCTTTTATTTGAACATACTTAAAATTAGCGGGAGAAAAATTTAAGTCTACTCAGAGTCATGCCTATTATATTAGTTTCCTATTGCTGCTATAATAAATTACCACAAACTTAGTGAATTAAAACAATACAAATTTATTATCTTACAGTTTTGGACGTCAGAAGTTCAAAACGAGCATCTCGGGGCTAAATCAAGGTTTCAGCAGGGCTGCGTTTCCTTCTGGAGGCTCCTGAAGATATTCTATTTTCTGGCCTTTTTTAGCTTCTTGAAGCTGCCTCATTGTCTTTCTGCTCCCTCATTCACTTGTAAGGATGCCTGTGTTTACATTGGGTCCACCTGGATAATCCAGGAAGCTCTCCCCATCTCCAGGTTAACTGATGAGCCACCTTAATTCTATCTGCTACCTCACTTCTCCTTTGCCATGTAACAAACTGTATTCACAGGTTTCAGGAATTAGGATGTGGCCATTGTACAGAAGCCATCATTCAATCTACCATACCTGCCAACAATTCACTTACTGCTACTTTAAAAAAAATTAAAATGACACCACCGCCACAAGCCAATAGTGAGAGATTTGAAGGTATGCAAGAGCTTTTAACAATTAATTTGCTTCTTGAATCAATTAAAACAAATCTTTCAGCATGACAGGAATGCTCTTTGCTCTTTGGCAAACAAATTAAGAAATTCAAATTTATTTTAAGAAGCTACAGACTAAGTATAGAGTTAACTGAAGTATTATAATTAACTCATGTCAAGATCACACATATTAATAGACAGTTCCTGACTATCTATTAATAAACTTGTTTTTAAAAAAGCCTCTTAAATTGCTCTTACAATCTTGTTAA
Organism: Camelus bactrianus; assembly: GCF_048773025.1. Lineage (NCBI taxonomy): Eukaryota > Metazoa > Chordata > Mammalia > Artiodactyla > Camelidae > Camelus > Camelus bactrianus. Next base: position 44,717,801 of record NC_133539.1, read on the forward strand.
CATAGTTTTATACATTTATTTGTATTATAAAAAATTCCTGTATTTATTTATTCATAGTATGTCAGTAGTCAATGGATTATACGTACATAGTCATTGTGAAAGATAATATATCAAGATTCAATCTCAAAATTTGTTGAGAAAGGTGTTAGCATTGCACTCTGTGAGAGCATCTGTGATAAAATGGCTTTCTAATTTGAGGTGGATAAAGGACTTTTCATTAATAAAATATATTGAAACTTGAGTCCATCCTGAGAATAATAGGTCTGAATTTTATTTACGATAACATAGATAAGATCTAATCATTCAGTGTTGAAACTGAGAAATTCTTTTCAAAAAAATTTATGTCCTTTTTAGCTTTAAATTTTTTAAATCAATGAGGTTACTGGATCAAGCTTTAAGAAAATCCTGGAAGTTAGAGAATGCAAATGAGTATGTCATAAAACTGTAAAACCTAGAGAAATAATACGCCTAGTCTTTATTAGATGATTTCAGTCATTTATCTTACAGAAGTAATTCCATTAGAAATAGCATTCTCCACCCTACCTTCATTATTGGATTGGAACTGAAGGCTGCACCCAGAACTCCTACTGACTTAATTCAATTTTTTAAAGAATAAGTTACTTATAAAAGGATTTTAACTCAATACATTTATGTGTGACTTCATCTGAATTCCAACTGAGGTGTTGTCTCTCTAACTTTGTCAATCATTCTTATTATATTTTGTTTTATTGCTCTTTTTTCAACTTCCTGGAAGTCTTGATGAAGAAATGGAGGTTGGGAGTCATGGTTTAAGCTCAGGCAGTCAAAATTAATTTATTAACAGTTCTTTCTAAACTACAGCTGAGAGGATCTGTTGCAATTCCTTGGACTCAGAATGTTACTTGCAAAACTAAAGCAGCCATTTCTCTATTTTAACCCTCCTCTGTCCTCTGGTCAGCCTCAGGGACCACAATATGAAGGATGGATTAAGAGTATGGGGACTGTAGTCTTTTTCAACCCTGACTGAAATAACTATTTCTTGAATTGAACCAAACAAATAAAGGATAATGATTAGGAAGAAATAATCAACTTTTAGTTGGATATAGCCCTTTTATTTATCCCATAGACCATGTATTGGAGAGATACAATTTTCAGTACATGCTAGTAATTCATCACCTAACTCCAAACTCTGCTCACCAACACCATCTTCCTTGCTTTGTTGTTGCAATTTCATTGAATTTCCACCTTCTTCCATGCAGCCAAGTGTTCAAGGAAGGTGACTTTATCGTCAGCCCCAATCCCTGTCCCCTTCTTTTTGAGCAAGCTAAAAGCTATGACATGTATGCCATTATAGTTTTTCCTGCAATTTACAAAACCCTCAAAATGAATTTGAACTGTGGAAGATCTAGAAAAGCATCCATGAATCAAGTCAGTACAATGAACAGTTTCTCTCCACTCTTTAGCTGTCACTAATCCCTTAAACCACTTCATCCTTTTACATATCTATGTGAATCATTGAATCATACACTCTTTTCTTAACCTTGTAATAGGACTAAGGACACATAAGAGGTTGAGCCGCTTACTGTATTTCTCAAAATTATTTTAGGTTGCTTAACTTTTAGCTCTTTCATTTCTAACCAGTCTTTTTCACAGACACCACCAAACACCTGCTGAAGCCACTGGGGACTCTTACCAGGGCAAGGCTCTGCAGTAGTGTCAGCTTGAAAACAAGAGAAGTCGGCAACTTGGTTGACATCCTGCTTTCACAGCACAGAAGATGGAAAAAAAATCCTGCTTCAGGAAAAAGATGATGGCAGACACTTCTGTTGAGGAAAATCCCTTGATGAGCCACGGCAAGCTTTTCAAGATGAGAAATATGAGGGTATAGACAACCAGAGCTGTAGTTTCCTACGTAATAAAAGGAGGACAATGCAAGAGAGAACGTGTTCAGACGAGGAGAAGAGAGAGGAAAAGAAACAAAGAGAAAAAGGAACCGCATCGGCAGTCTGCTTGTTACCCTGCAAACCCTTCCAGCACAGCTGTAGCTCAGTCCGGAAGAAAACTCTCAGGGACACCGAATATATATTGCTTCCCTTGTTTGCTGTGATTTACATAAAAACATAAGAAAAAGAGAAAAGAGTACCATGTTCTCTATTGTTAAAGTCAAAAGCCTAATATTGTAGGAAATGAATTCTAAGCACTGATAAATAGAGGAAGTAAGTTCATTATGGTGAACGTATCATCTTGGATCAGAACAGAACAGGTAACAGAAGATAGAGTAGGACAACATGGACTGAAGAAACAAAAGGGCCAAAACACATGTAAAAGGTAACAGAGCTGGGCAGAAGCACTACTAGATTCACCAAGTCAGCAGGAAATGATTTTGGACCCAAAGCAGTGCAGGGCAATAAACTGAGGGTTTGCCTTAAACCTGAAACAGGCCTGGGATCAAAATCTGACTCAGGCAAACCAGCGTGATCTTCAGCAAAATTCCTTTTGCCCTTGAACTTCGGTTTCTCTATCTATGAAAAGTAATATCCAGAAAGGTCCTTGGAGCATATTAAGAAGGTATTTCATCACTAAATATTTGTACTGATAACCAGACATCTCCAGATATACCTTATTTTTATAACCGTATTTATAATCTGTTTCATAAATTTTTGTTTACAGTAACAGTCCATTTTTACATAATTGATAAAATTCTTCTGTTACCATTATAAAATCCTGGAATGAAAAACAACTTCAGCTCTTACTAAGGAGAGATAGTCAACTGTGTTGGACTCAACCAACATCTCTTCACCCTGGTGTCCTAATTGGGAAGACATACTTCCCCTTAAATTTCATTTCACCACACTGACCTGGACTTGCAAAACTGAAACCTTGAAACATCTTGCATGTTCCTGACACACAATAAGGCTTAATAAATTATGTTATCTTTATGTCACAAACGACCCTTGAACAGCAATTGTGTTGAAACTGAACATAACATACACCCAAAATATTTCATCCATTACATATCTGTTCTCATATAGATTTTCACTATGTGTCTTAGTACAGCTTTTACTTGCATCAGTTATCTGAAAACAAGCTCCAGCACACTCTTTACAATGTAGATGCATGCGATGAAACACAGAACATTAACTGCAGAGTTAGGGTTGAAATAAACTGACACTAAGCCATATTATTTCAAAACAGTTGAATTTCTCAACTTACCCCACCCTCTAGTATCTTTCACACCTCCCCCAACCCTGCCTGCCAATGTTAAGTTTATTAGATTTGATCGAAATCCTTTGCTTTGCATTAAACAGTTTTTGCTTGGTGCTTTTGGCTTGAGATCTGTGATCACTGAAAAATGCTAATATCACATAGACCAGGCAAACACTTTTGCTCATAAATATTGGATGTACTAGTATTTTGCATGTTTTATGCTTCTTTTGAATTCTAACATTTAACTGAGTACAGTATTACTTACTTTCATTACTCATTGAACTAGAAATAGAAATGTGAAAATGCTGATGTAACAGTTGTAGTGTTTTTAATATTAAATATCAATAATTATATAATAATAAAAAAAAGAAAAATATACACTTATTGTGCTTCAGGTAGGGGAAAATGTCTTGAATACAAAACAAATTATCTGCTGACATTCAATTTGCCAAAAATCTCAATAAATTATTTTGCTAAGGATAACATCATTTATTCTCCACTCAATCGTCATTCTCTTAAATGGTTTTTTTCATGTTTCAAAAAATCTCTATTTTGGGTCAATAACTTGGCTTCATTCTTTATCTACAGTGTCCCTGAATCAGTAACAGAGTAGCAAGTTACATTCCAGAAGCATTGTAATATTCTCAAGAATCTATATGAAGTTCTGTATATTCCAAGTGATTTATAATATTTTGTGTTCTTCCTCAACATCCTAATCTGTTGTCCATATTTTAAAACAAAAGCCAAAAGAAGGCTACATTCTTTTCAACAGAAAAATAGTTGGTAATAACTTACAACAAAGTAAAACTTTCACAAATGCAGGTTATATTTTTGACTGTAACAAATATGATATAGATGTATAAATATATAAATAGGTATTCATTTCTTCCATTTATCTAATATATTCTCAATCTGATTCTGGATGCACATAGTTTCCTGTGATTTTCAAACTCGTCTGAGACTCAGAACACTGCAGAATAGTAATGTTTTCAGTTTCTTCCCAGAAGAAAGCCTAGACAGGTCTAATTGGCCACTCAGACAGACTTGGAAAGGAGGTCTTTAAGGACTACCTGCGGAACACCACCAGATGCAAGATGGCGCCATCACAGCACTGGAGTCAGCAGCCTCAGTGTACATGGGAAAGGGTGTGCCCACACTTGCTTTGACTCTCTATTATTTCAAGCCCTGGGGGAGAGCTCGAGAGGATACTTGTGTTTCATTGCCATGTATTGATTGAGAGGCTGCATAGTGAAGCAGGCAAGAATAAGAAGTGAATGCACCTGCACACAGTTCTTCTTCTTGACAACTTATCTGACTCATCTGAACCCCTCTTCCAGTGGGTAAGCTGGAAAAACTACTGTCTAATTAGGTTTTTCCAATGATTAAATAAGAAAATATATGTGCAATTTGGTTGATAGTGAAGTTTTAATAAGCACAAGCAATTATAGTGTCTACAATTATAATGACATTTGGGACATTCATATTGGTATAAGTCATGAACCTGAGCTTTAAATTGCTTATCATCCATTTGGGAGTCTTAGACTTAAAACCTTAACACTTTCATCCACTCATTCATTATATTCATGTTTTTCATACGATCACTTGGTCAAGGATTTTATTAAGTACTGTATAATAATACAAGGCAAAATACTTCAGTATAGTATGGTGGAAATCATACTTTTAAAGTCAAAGATCGTTTAACCTTAGATCAGTCTCTTAACATGTGATTTGGGGAAACAGTTTAAATTTTTAAGCCTTAGTTTTTTATTATTTAGAATAAGAATAATAATAGAACTATTTTGAGGATGAAATGAGATAATGTAAAATGAAGTAATTTGGTATTCTATAATAAACATTAAATTAATATTATGCAACAGGTGATAGATGAAAAGAGGGATAGGTATAAAGAGAGAGAGAAGTACTAATTGTGTGGCACAAACTCTAGGATTTGAGAGAAACAAAAGACCATATAGGCAAGAATTAATGATAAAAATATGATTAAAAGCTACTATTATTACTGGAATTTAAACCAGAGGAGAATTTGACACAAAGATAGTGCCAGGGTATAGAAGCAAATTACAATCTGAGATCAGATTGTGGACCATCTTGAATGGCCCACTTGAGAAGAGTGGATTCAAAGAGAAATTACTGGAATATATAACAACTGGAAATAGCATGAGTAGTTGAGTATTTTCAGTCAGTTTTCACTTGTAGATGTTATACAAATTAACCATGCAAAGGGGTCCTATAATGTATATAAGGTGGGTGGGAAAGAAAGGAGAAACAAAAGACAGGAGGAACAGCAGTTGGTACTGTGTGAGGTGATAAGCAACAGAGTGGGTGGTAGCACCAATATTTGAGAGACATTTCAAAGGATTAACCCAATGGGTTTGTCTGTTTGCCTGATTGCTTGTTTTGCAAATTAATATATATTGGAGTAGAATAGAAGACTTTATTTTTCTTTAATTGAAGTACAGTCAGTTACAATGTGTTAATCTCTGGTGTACAGCACAATGTCCCAGTCATGCATATACATACATATATTCATTTTCATATTCTTTTTCATTAAAGGTCATTATAAGATATTGAATATAGTTCCCTGTGCTATACAGAAGAAATTTGTTTTTAATCTATTTTTATATATAGTAGTTAATATTTGCAAAAGACTTCTTAAGAGCTAAGAATCTGATTGGAAGCAGGTGACACTGACAAAAATGAAGACAACAATGGTGACAGTGATGTTAGTTTTAAGTATGTTTAGTGAAGTAATACTAAAACATTCAAATGGAACTGGCCAATAGGATAAGAATTTAGGGTAAGTAATATAGTTTAAAAATTCTTAAACATGCATGAACCACAGTCAATTCAAGGGCATTAGTTTAAAAAAAATCACTCTCCCACTAAAAACAAAACAAAACAAAGGAAAAAATACTAGGATCACAGAGAGGTTGAGAGAAGGAGAGCTAGAGGAAAAAGAAAAGAAAGGGAGGAAGAGAGGGAGGGAGGGAAATGGGGGAAAGGAGAGGCAGAGAGAAAATGAAAGAGAGAGGAAGGAAGGAAATAAGGAAGGAAAAAAGGAAGGAAAAAGCAGCTGTCTCTGAAATGGACAGAAAGAAGGAAAAAAACCGAAGTCTAAAAGTTGGGTCTCTGTTAATACCCCTGGGTATAGAATGAGGAATCACAAGGAGCCACAAAAGGACTGTAAGAATTAGTTCAAACAAAGTTGTAGAAATGAAGCAAGAAAACCCTAGGACTACCAAAGGTAAGGAAGGAAGAGTTTCCATAAGAAACAATAAAGATCTCAAAGGGGTCAAAACAAAGAAAACAGAGGAAATGTTCTTAGATGTGGCAAGAAGGAAACCACAACAGTTTCAGTTGAAAACTGAAGTCCAGTTTAAGAAAATTAAATTGGGAACAGATAATAATGAGTATGTTTCTAAGAGAAGTGACCTATATAGAGGAGCTTTTTTGCAAATCTTTCATGAAAGCTCAGAATTGAAATTTAAGTCCACCACTCAGACTATTCCTTGTGCATAGATAATATATATAGATAATATATATATCTCTGTTCTTCCAAAGACTCTAACATTACTTCCTGCATCAATACAATCCATCCACAAGGTCCTGGCATCGAAGACAACTTTGAGTAGGCTGCAGATACTGGAAAAGAGATTAACTGGAGGTGATTCACTCAGCTTTACTCTCCATAGGTTACTAATCAGTCAGGGCTGCCTTTCAGATCTCTTGCTCTGAGTTGTTTTTACCCCACTGAATGGCACAGCCTCTAATCCTTTTAGGGTTAAGAATGTAAAGCAGATGACAACATTTCTTTTCTCGGTGAAAAACTGTACCATAGTTCAAAAGAGCAATATGTGGTAAGGAATAATATTTGGGGGAAAAAATCAGGCTGTCTGCATGAAAAAGAAAAACAATTCTATTCTCCCAACAACTCAATCATTAAATTTCAGTTGCTTTCAGAGGAGATTTTGGTCATCCTTGGAAGATAACATCTTTTACTTTTTCCTTTTCCCTTTATCCCTTCCTTTGGGGAGCTACTTTTTCTCCACCTTATGGTGCAGGGATTAATTAAATGGTGGTCTCCCTGGCCCCAGGCTGGCTAATTAGAGTGCCTCTTCAACCCTGACCCAGTAGTTCATCCAGCAGCGAGAACACAAACCTACTGGACTAGGCAGATCATTAGAAGAGACAGATAAGGATATTGGGTGTGACAGAAAGAATGAGTCTTTTTCTTCTTATCTGAATGAGCTGTGAGGACCCTGTAAATCTTCTCACCATAAGAAGAGAGGAATTCTGCCTCTATAGCCTCCCACACACACACACACAAATGATCTTCAAAATAGGGATGAGTGTTAAAATAATCTTCACATGCCTCTGTTTCAAAAGTCATCCTCTGGTCTGCCTGAGACTGGGCAAATACATGTATATGAAACTGGTGACATCATATGCCTTTTTTTTTTTTTAACCTATAATAATTAGGTCAATATCCTTCTTTTCAAAGGCAGTAATTCTTAGCTCCACAAGTCATGCCAAACTCCATTATCTATCGCTTCACTGAGCCACATGAACTAGGATTTCACTTCCAGGTCCCATCCAAGCAGAACGCAGTGATCACTTCTTATATCCCCAGTGCTTGTTTTTCTATTATGCTAGATCTTTCCAGTTTTTGAGTTTAGAAATTACAGTAAGATTCCAAGTATCCAAGATAGCGTTTGTCACATTATTAAACCTGAATAACCACAAAGCTGCTTCTACGATTACTTTCCTGGGATGACTATTAATTTACTTTTTCATAAATTGCTTCTGCTTTGGTGTTAATGGTTTCCAAATTTCATATTTTAAAAAGGAGTCCTTTGAAGCCATGGTAAGATACCTGGGATTTAAATGGAAATCATTGTAAAATATTTTTTCTGTCTAAAAGAATTTTTCAGACTCCTTAGCATTGCTACAGAGATGCTGAGAAGCAAAGATGGCATTTCATTTACAAGCTTTCACTAATCTTGTGGGTGAGGATCATGGAATTTTCAGTCAGAGTGATACATATTCTGAATACTCTTCATAACAACATTTGCAATTAACTCAAATATCCTGCTAATGAAGTAATATATACTTACATTAATTGCTACTTAGTAGATTATGAGCATCATATATGCCCTTGTTTTATAACACACTAGACATAAATGTATTGGAAAATCCTCAGGAATTATGGAGTTTTTACTAAATGGTACTGTCTTTAATAAATATCTAAAATAGTCCATAAAATGGGATATATTTCTGCAGAAAAATTAATGAGGCTTTACCTAACCACTAATTTGACTCGAGTCCTATTTTTAAAAGAGCAGTTGAATGGAAGATTATTTAAAGACTTATTTTGTGCCCTGATTCCTGTAAAAATGAATATGAAAATGGGGTGATATATGTGAACAGATTTAACTTCACTAATTTATTCTGATTAATCAGGGTTGATTATCAACAATGTTCAAAGAATCTTAATAACATGAGAAAATATATGGGTAATTGTCATACATTGTCTTGTTAGAATAAATAATAGTTTATAACACAAAGTGACTCATCAAAAGAAAATTAGGAAACAGGCAACATACTCAGGAGATACAAGTTACAGCAACATCTCTTGCACATTTTTTATCCTAGATTTCTTTAAGTCACGGTGTCTGTGACACAGCAAATGCTATTACTAATACCTTTTTTGTCATGGCCATAATCTATTTTCTAATTGTGTGCATCATGTTTTGGGGGATTTATTATCAATCCCTTATTTTAATACCTTAATATATTTCTCCTCATAAGGCCAAAGTGGTAGACCAGTTGGAGATGGATCTTTTTACATTTTTTTCTAAGGTTTCAACTTTTGTTTCATTGCCCTGAAAATAAAATATGTAGAAAAAAGTTGCCTTTTGTGTTCTGCTACATCATCAACTAGTCCAGTCTTGCAGGTTTATTTACTGGTCTTCAGAAACACAGGAGCCCAAGGCTTCAGTTAGCAGAAGGGGCAGCAGCTTGCTGTTGTAGGTATTCCTATTTATCTATCATGATACCCTCTTGATACCTTCTTTGTTGTAAAACTTCAGTGATCTTTTTTCAGTTTTTTTTTCCTCCACTCATTTAAAATTCCCAGTGATATCTAGCTCATCTTGCTGAGTTTCTTCTTACCATATGTTTTTAGTCACTCACTCAAGTCTGCATCTGCTTATCTACTATAGCATGTCCTCAATATCAACTCCAAAACAACTGGAGATTAAGTCATTATGTTGTGCTGTAATGAATCAATTTCTGCTTCACATTATATTTTTTTCCTTCGAGAGAATGACAGCAGTATACTTGATATACCAGTGGGTTACATTAGCATTTAAGTGCATCTTACATAGTGTATTAGTAAGTTTGGGCACAGTATTTCAACCTGGGAAGTTCAGCTATGGGGAAACCCACCACTGTTCTTCTCTGAACTCTATACTGTTGGATCATTATCTCCCCTTGAAATATAATAAACAGTATATAAATATATTTTCCTGTTGTCTGTCGTGTAACATGCGCAGTAAAAAAAAGTGAAGAATAAAACAAATATCCAAACTAACAAAATGTAAATTTTAATTGGAAGATATATATCAAACATAAAGAAAAATTTAGAACATCAGCACATAAGACCCTGCAATAGTGTATATATATTTGGATATGAGATTCTTGTCAACCAAAAAAAAATTTTAATTGAAAAGTATTTGAATATGTGTTTTTGAAGCAGGGTATGGTTATAGACTTTGCTTTCAATATTTTTCCATCCAATGGTAATTTTGATGTGAAAGCAAACAGCTGAGTATGTGTGTTGGTTCCCCTTTAGAAGTGCTGGTTATGTCATATATTTTAATTACATAAGGCAAGCAGACTAGTTATGTACCAATGCAAATTTCCAGAAAAATAATTAAAGGACATCACCATTGAAATTAAATTTTTAGATACAATTGCTTCAAGCTGTCATTTTCACAGCTGTCTGCTAACATCTCTAATGACACATAGAACCTTAATACATATTTGTTGAATGAATGAATTTATCGATTAATTGATGAGAGTGACTTAGGGTGATTCTGGCTTTGTCTAGAGCCTGGTGATCTTTGAATTCCTGCATCTGGTGATAAGCAAGTTGTCCACTTTAAACTAGCGAGTGCAGCTCTGAACAACCTAGACCTGTGAGCATGCATACTTGTATAGAAGGTTTGGGACCAGGGTGAGGCAAGTGAGGTACTCCCTTAAGGTACAAAATTCAGGTGGTTGCAAAAATATCACTGATGAAGAAAAAGTGCCTTTTAATGCAATACTTTAATAAATCAAATTGATGCAAAATCCATAGTGAACAAAGAAATCAAAATGTTAACTAGTGATTGCTCCCACCACTTGGAGGACCAGATGAAGTGCTGTCCTGTGGAGGCCAGTGAACAATGCAGAAGTGCAGGGAGTGGTCACACCCAAGAGGTCTAACTTGAACCAATGAAAGACAAGAGACAAGAAGGAGGAAGCAAACTCGCAATCCTCTTCCTCCTACTTGACTCTTCCAAGGTGTAGTGTTTCCACACAGCCTCCCTGGAAGACATCCCACATGGCTGAGCAACCAGCTCATCGTCCTGTGAAGCTGTGACCAGCTCAGAACAATGGCCCGGGATTTTCTTTCCCCACTTCCCTGTCCCGCTTCCCCTTTCATACACTCTTTCTGCCCTGAAATTGCATCTTTCTATGAAGTATAGCACTAGATTCCATTTTGCAGGCAACCACAGCTAAGACTCAAGGTGAGTTAAGCCCAGGTCCCTGCCCTCAGTAGTTTAACAGCCAAGCAAAAGCAGTCACAGGTAAATTCAGCAGATAATTCAATGTGGTGCAGGAAGCACTTGGTCTGCGAGCCCTCATGAAGAAGAACTAGGCATGGGGTGAGATCAGTGAGTTTTGTAGAATGAAAAAGATTTTGCAAAAAAACAGCCGGTTAAGTAGATTGCAAGCTAAGAAAATAGTGACAGGAAACAAAAGTGTGGAAATGTTGGCAGGAAACAGCACCTAGAAGAGCTTATTATAATCTCATACACTACAAGGTGCTTGATTAAAATATGTTTCTAGAGACCTCATTCCCATTAGCTCTAAAATGAGGATCATAAGAATGTCTACCCCATAGTATTATCTATTAGAATAAATGAGGGGCTACCTGAAACAGCACTTAGAAAGAGGTCTGGCGAATAGTAAGACCTCCCTCCCAACCTGCTGGAGTGCCTCATCCACTTTTTAAATCCTATTTTCAAAGAAATACCCTGAGATTGCCACTCCATCGAATCGTTTCCATCTTTGGACAAATTGTGTTGCATGTTAATAATCTGAACTATTTTAATATGCATTTCCATTTAAAACTGACTAGTAAACATCTGTTGAACCGCCTAGAAAATGGATTTTCAAAAATGAACTAGTGACTTAATTTAATAATATGCAGGAAGTCATCTAGCTATCAAATCTCAACCTTGACATAAGTAATTTTTTTTGACATTTGTGTTTTTCCACTTTTACTTTTTTATTAAAAGAATCTATATTGGTGCTTTATGGAACACTGAACAAAAATTACCAATGCTGCAACTCTAGGCTGTCTTCTCTTCCTTTAATAATCATTTTTCTGAAATTATTTTTACCACATACACTTTTTGTTTGCTTTGTAATAGGCAGAAGTGCCAAAGAAGTGTTTTTGGTTTTTAATCTATAATTTTTCTGGCTAAAAGGTGTCTTTAATAAACTGAAGTATGTACCTAGTCTTTTCTACTCAAGCGCATAACATCAATACAAGTTCTAAAGAGGTTTTATGTGGCTGAATAACTTTCGTGTTTTTACTATCTCATTAACCAAATATTAATTTCTAGGCTCAGTGATTTTTTTTAAATATATATTTCTCTACATCAATTAACTTCTTATGAAGTACTTTAAGAGTTTAGAGTAAAATACGGCTATGAGTCGACTGAAGTGAAGGAAGATGATACGTGAAATGTGAGTAGTGTAAACACAGTTGAAAAGACATTCTCACTGCAAACTGGGAATCCAAATAATGTCACCTGATTATTGTCTAAAGTGGGGAAAGGTCCTGAAACAATAAGAGGCTGATACTATTTTTATATATGTTCATGGTTTAATCTCAAACACACTGGGAATATGCATAAGTGAATTGGTCATGGCATTAAGCACCTTCCTGTAAAATAAATATTTGAATAACCTACAGTCTGTATATATCCTACTATCAGGAATCTGAGGTTATGGGAAACCAAGTAGCAGGCACTTAAGTAACTAAGATAGTAGAGCTGGTAGGAGAGAAATTAATTTTATAAGACAGAACTTGCGGTTTTAAATGTATTTTTCTCCTCTCTCTGCTTCTTTTGAATATTTTTTCATCGCATTAATATAAAGAACACAGGAAAAATAAACAATGTACAATAACATTAATTCATAGATCTTTTAGGCAAATTCTAAGTAATCTGTACTTAGTTTCTCCATGCATGATGAAATAACAATAAATCTTGCAGTTTTTTTTTCTAATATCCTGATCTCTACCAGTAATTACAAGCCATGTCTTAAAAACACAGTTGCCATGTTTACTGCCATGTTTACTCCTATATTCCAATAGCAGGCTTCTGTAATCATAGCTCGGTAAATTAGGAAAGAATTCAAATAGGATTTTAATCCAAACGAAAGTTAAATTCTGAATACTTCACTGCCGGTTCCCAAATTGGCCCCTGTGCACGGAGGGCAAGGAGAGACTGAAGAAAGAGGCAGCCGCTCCACACTGGTAGGTGCAGGTTTAATAAGAAAAGGAAGGAAGGAACTTACTTAAGAGGCTGGAGGGCAGCCCCGCCACGAACGAGTAGGGCGCCTTACCGCCCGCCAGAGTCTTAAAAGTTTATCCAGAGGCCTTACCTGGGTTCAGTCACGTACTCAGTCCAGAAGGTCTCACTACACCTTGTTCTCTCAAGGCTGCATCCTTGAAAACGTCTCCCACGGTGGAACGGTGGGTGCAACACACACTCCAGGGCGCAGGAGGGAGTGAGGCGCCGCCGACAGCCCGTGCGCGTCCCGCTCTCACGGCGTCAACCTGCGGTCGCGTCCTCTCCGTGACCTCGCCGCCCTGCCCTCCACCCTCGTGCCGGCTCTCACAGCCTCCCACGCTGGCTCTTCACAGCGCGCGCTGGGCGCTCAGCCAGGGGTCCGCCGTCGTGGGGGTGGGCAATCTGGCGGCACCCCGGCTGTGCCGGAGACAGAGCCCATCCATGGCTACAGCGCAGGCACGTGCAATCTGGCTCATGAGGCGCCCAGCGCTGCTGATGGCTCACGTACACGTACTAAAGCCTGGGACAGTACTTCAGTCCCCCAGGCCAATGTGGTTTTACCTATTACTAATTTAATCTGCTGTTTTAATATTCCATTCTTCCTTTCCATGAACCCTAGAGCCTGCAGGTTACAGGCGAGATAAAACCTCCTTTGATGCCATGTTCTTAGGCCCAGTCTTGCACATCATGACCTTTGAAATAAGACCCCCTAGTCACTGTCTATCCAACAAGGGTTCTCTGTGCGTGGTACTCGGCTTCTCTAATCCTCTAATGAAGACAGCCGGGTTTGCCTGGAGACAGGCTTGGATTAAGCCAGATGCAGTATCCATACAAAGGCAAATTTAGAACCCTCACTCAGGTGGAAGGGGCCAATATAATTAATTTCCCAATCCCTCACTGCTTGGGAACTCTCGTGGATGGCCCCAGACTCCTTTGGCAGTTGCCTTGGGTGTTGTTTTGAACAAACAGGAAATGCTGTTATTGTGTTAACCAAGTCACTCTGTTTCAAGGTCAATCCGTCATCCTTGGCAATACCGTTTCTAGGACTTGTACCTGAGATGGGGCATCAGCTTCCTGATTGCCAGGGGGTTCGTGTGTCTTATGAGCCAGGACCTGGAAGACAGGGAAGACTGCCTCAGGTTTTGTAGATGAACCCAAGTGTCTTCCCACACATCCTGACCCCACAACAGCATATTTACCATCGTCCACCCCTTGGCTTTCCGTTGTCCAAGTCTTACAGTTAATCTCTTTAGAACAGCCCAACTGTCGGTACAAAGGCCAGGGCTCATGAATGATCACCAGCCACACCATGGAGCTGAGCCCACTGGCTGCTGTGGTTTGTTCCAGTTTCCACCCAGGTGGTGTCAGTGTCAGGCTGAACGGTGAGTACAGTCCCTGTGGATGGGTTGTGCCTTACCCACCTGTATAGCAGGCATCAGCAGGAATTTCCCACACTACTTCTCTACAGGCTGCAGGGGCCTCCGCAGGAACGGGGAAGGCGGGGCATTTGGAAGATCTACATACCCTATAGGGCCTAGTTCCACCCACATTTCGAGGGACAGTGGGCTGGTGGACAGGGGGCTCCTCTGTTGCAAGCCACTCAGTCGACATGAGAGTTAGAGCCAGGGCAGAGGAGGGTCAATAGAAACCCAGCCCTTCATAGAAAGGGACGTTCTCACCACAATACATGATTCCTTCAAGAGAGGTTCTGCCTGGAGGAATGCTGTGTACACTGCTAGGAGCTGTTGCTCCATGGGGTATATCAGGCTTCTGCCCCCTTCCAGAGCTGGGACAAAATCCTGAGGGTATTCTCCTCTGCTGTTTCTGCCACAGTGTCTAACCCTTATCTGTGAGAGACAGACACATCATCCTCAAATGGTAGCCCTGCTTGGGGGATGCCCAGAGCTTTAGTCTGCTTCATTAGTATTTTTAGTTTCTCAAAAGCAGCTTGCTGCTCTGATCCTCAGTCCTACACATGCCGTTTCTTTACCAAATGGTGTAAGGGATGGAAGCACTGTGCTCCATGAGGAATAAAACTCCTCCAAAGCTCTGAAATCCCCCAAAGCCTTGCATCTCTTTTGTGTTCGTAGGGGTTGGATAGGTTTTCGTCTTATCAGTCACAGCTCCTGGAACAACAGGCATGTTACCCAGACAAATGACCCCCCAAAATTTTACATCAGTGTCTGGGCCTTGATAATTCTGTGAGTTTACTTCCTCCTATTCTCTCCCTCAAAGATGTCCCAGCAAAGTCTGCAGTGTCCTGCAGTGGTGGCAAGTCTTCACATGTTACAGTTTATCATCAGTGTAATGAGCCCATGGAGAAGGAAAACAGAGATACATCTCAGGCCACCATCCCATGATATATGATGGGGCTCGGCAGGTAGTCTTGGGGAAATGTCTGAAAGGTCCATTTTTGTCCCTCCCATTTAAAGGTAAATTGATTTTGTGACTCAGTGACAAGGGATATAGCGAAAGAAGCATCTGCTAAGTCCAGAAACGCACAATACACTCCTAGGACCATGGCCAAGTCATCTAAGATGGTGGCAGTGTCGAGCACAGCCACATACATTGGGGCCACTATGTTGTTCAATTTTCTGTTGTCCACGGTCATCCACCATGAGCAATCTGGCTCTCTTACCAACCATACCAGGCATTCCTATAAAATAGGACACCAATTCTTCCATGTTTCAAAAACAGTAATTAACTGTGAATTCTATCTCTGTACTCTGCTTTTCCAGAATATCCAGTCAAAAACAAACAAACAAAAAATCCCAACTTTGGATTGGATGAACATGTTCTTCTTCTCTTTGTATTCTGCTGATTATTTCAGATCCTCACAGTTGCAACTATTACTCAGAGAAATAGTTCCTAATTTGGAGTATGGGCACCTGTATAAAGGCTAGAAGGTATTTTAGGCCATCCATTTCCAAGAATTTGAAAGTAAGGTGATGCTGCAACAAACTAGAAAATCAATATATAATAGCAGAGATTATATTCCTATTAAAACCACCTGAAAGAGATGAAAAAAACTTGGTTAAAATCTATATATTTATACATAGTATATAGTACATATCTATTGAATACTATATATATCTATAGTATCTTTCTATATATCTATAGTATTTATAATACATAGTATATTTACTATTGTGTAGTATACTATATATAGCTATATTGTATTATATATACATCTATGTATACTATACATAGTATACCTATATCTACATACAAACTATACATGTATAATATATGTTTGACCCTTGAACAACACGAGTTTGAACTGCATGGGTCCATTTATATACAGATTTTTGTTTGGTTGGTTTTTTGTTTTTGTTTTTGAATAGACTTTATTCTTTTAGAGTAGTTTCAGGTTCACAACAGAATTGAGCAGAAAATACAGAGAGTTCACACATAGCCCCCCCCCACCCACATATATATACCCCCCTACCCTCAACATCCCTCATCAGCGTGGCATATTTGGTACAATCCATGAACCAACATGGGCACATGATTATCAACCAAAGTCCATAGTTTACATTAGGGTTCACTCTTGATGTTGTACGTTCTATGGGTTTTGACAAATGCAAATTTATATATAGATTTTTTTAATAACAAACACTACCATACTACACATATACAGTTGGTTTAATCTATGGATATGGAACAGCAGATACAGAGGGCTTACTATAAGTTATACCCAGATTTTTTACTGTGCAGATTTTCAACTAACCCCCACATTGTTTAAGGGTCAACTGTAAGGTGTATAGAGTATATTACAGTACACATAGTATTATATCTAAGGTACTATATCTCTATATATACCTATAGAGATCATATGGTTTAATTTGACAAAAGATAGTATAGCATCTAAAAAAGAATGTATCAATATGAAAAGGAGATGATCAGTTTTAAAAGAAAAGGAAAAAAAATAGAAACACATGAAACAAACATTGCCTGTACTCATCTCTGTGCTGTCTTGGGGAGTGAGACCCAGGAAAGCTAACTTGTGGTTCCACTCTGTTTAAGAGGTAGATAACGACATTTTGCACAAGTGGATGCATCAAGTTTAAAAGTAATATGACTATGTATTGCAATCATTTATCTCTTCTGCCACTGCTCCTTGATTATTGTAGTAATTATTGCTGCTGTTTACCAGATATTCCCAGCTCTTCTCCTTGTGACACATTGTAGAATTCTGCTTCCCAACCCACCTTGAACTTGGGCTGTATCCTTCCAGATTGAAGCTTGAACACTCAGTATGTAATTCACCACATTCTTTTCTCCTTACCTAGAAATCGTTGAAGCATGAAACTAACTCACTGTGAAGCTAATTGACAAAAATCTTTAAGTTTTAGGGCCCCTCATTTGCATGGGCCCACTTCAAGGCTATGTGTCTAATTCTGTATTTGTATTTTTGTATTATATTTCTTAAAAAGAGCACCCAAAACACTAAGAGCCTCAGACCCCTCATATCCCGGATCTGCCCTAGAAGAATATGACACAGAACCTGCATCAGCCTAGTTCCCTGATGCACTACAGTGAGATCACCCTGCTGGCAAGGGCTGGACAAGTGCGAGCAAAAATAAATCTGTTGTTTCAGGACACTGAAACTGTGAAGTTGTTAAGCAGCATAACCTAGATTATCCCAACTGATACAATTAACTAAATAACTCCCTACAGAGGGAGAATGTGTTAATCAGATCAAAGTAAACACCTAATTGCTCTGGCAATTAGGTTTTATAAATCAATTACCTAGAATTTTAATTTATTAACTTATTGTTGCACGCAACTTGAGTGCATATCTTGGTATCTAAGACCCTAAGAGTCAGGCAAAATCATGTTTGTAGCATGCAAAGCCATTCCAGCTTAATGATTAAGAGAGTTTATCTAGCTTTGATAGAAATTTAAGCAAGACCTGTCCTGAGTAGTATCTTGTACATGATCTTAAACCCCTGACTCTACCCCATCTTTTATTTACCTTTATTAATTAAGTGGCTGCAGAACTCCTACTTGTTTATCTGAGTGGCAATTCATTAAAATGCTAACTCAGTTGCTTACTAGTTGTATAACCTAGTCTAAGTTAGTAACTTTAGGCCTTCATTTTCTCACCTGTAAATGAAACCAATAATATATCTCCCTTACAGTTTTATGGTGGGAATTAAGTGAGATAATCTTAGTAGACACAAAATGAATTAAAACTTTTAGGAAGATGGAGAACTGAGGAGAGCCTACAACCAATTCCTCACCCTCCAATGCAGCGTTTGTATTTGAGTTTTTAGCATTTGTGGTAGTCTCCATCACGATCTCACAATTATGATCTCTTTCTGGTATTCACACCCTCATGTGGTTCCCTTCCACAATGATTAAGGCTGATCCACTTGACAATAGAATATTGAAGAAGTGACTATATGTGACTTCTGAGACTAAGTTATGAATACATTGCTGCTACCAACTTATACTTTCTCAGATCTCTCCTTGTGAGGAAAGCCAGCAGCACGTCACATGAACACTCAAGCAGCACCAAGGATAGGCTAACGTAGGGAGGAGCTGAGGCCTCCTGCCAAAGGCCAGCACCGACTTGCTGGCCATATGAATGAGCCATCCTGGAAGTGGACCCTCCAGGCCCAGTCAAGCCTTCATGTGATGATTGTAGCCACAGCCAATAGTTTTACTAGGTCCTCTGAGAGGCCCTGAGCCAGAAGTGCTGAACTGATTCACTCTCCAATTATTGACCTACAAAACGATGATGATAGCAAAGTTTACTTTTACAAAGTATTAGGGTAATTGCTTATACATCAAGAAGCAAGCAGTACATCATTCTAGTTTGATTTTTTCCCCCAAGTAATAGAATCATAACCAATCATTAAAATAAACACTAAGTTTGTGTCCTCAGAGAAGAAATGAATGAAATTATATAATGCTTCATAGTATTTCAACATGCTGCTGTGTTGAGAGCCCTTTATTGACTAGGCTTTGTCACTTTGTTACAAAGAACTCAAGACATTAGCCCCTTTGGCAACAAACCTAAAATCATCTTCCAGTTTCCATTTCCTTCTCTTTTCATTAGCCTACGCCAGCTATTTTAAACACAGCACTGCAGGAAAGTCTATCAGTCTGGACTTGGACATCTTTTTCACACCATTTCACTCCAAGCTTGTAAAGTGGTTCATTCTTTTCAAAATGAGAAAGCTTTTGACAACAGAGCCCTATTAACTTCTATATATCCTCCACCATGCATTTCTCTCAAGTTAAAAATTAAGTGCGGGAGAGTAAAGGGCCTTGACTGCTCCAAACTCCATTCTTGGCCAAAGGTTCCAAAATTGTAAGTGATGAGAGTATTTAAAGCACACAATTTCTGTGCCTAGAGTTCTTCATTCACTCGCCGTTGACTGAATGCCTTTATGTGCTAGGCACTGTGTTAGGTGTTGGAGACCCTGGCAATCTTAAGATTCTTTGGTTTTAATTTCCTTTGCTTTTTTGTTTTTCCCTTTCTTGTAAAAAGACAAGGAACAGAAAAGGAAAGCAGAATTACTTTCAAATGTGTATACGAGAACATATAAAAAAAAGGCATAAAAATGTTTTATAATATATTTTATTTATAACATTTATAACACAGTGCTCACTTCATAATACAGCTTCTTTGGGATTAGTGTAGGTGCACTGCAGCCACAGCCTGAATATATGATCACCTGGTGTCAACAACTAGCAATTGCAATTAATGCCAAATGAAACCCTAATAGAAAACTGCCAATAAGGTGAGATTATTTACGACAAAAATGAAAGAATCACTCTTCTGTGATGAATAAAAATATCAGGGAGGTAAGTTCAATGGGGAACAATCGAAAATTGTGAAAATAAATGATCCATAAATACCTAAATAGATTTTCAAAGATATTTTCCCACCATGTCTCCAGATTTGATTGATCTGTTCCATCTGCCTTATAAAGCACCTAGGAGTTTATTCTACTTATTTCTATCACATATTGGAATCCCATAGAATTATCACTGGCAGAATTAATTATGCTTTAATATCTAAAAGGATGTTGGAATTAACCAGAAATACGTAGGATCTTTGTCTAAGTGTCTAAAGCATTTCTTTGTTGGTGATAAATACATTGAAGACTTAATATGATGCATGTAGCACTTTATCAAGGAAAGAATTTTGAGAGTGATCAGTTATGCCAAAGAAGAACTACAGATTCTGTTCTAGTCATCTCAGAATGATATTGTTGTTGATGTTACACAAACTACTCAAGCTGAACATCCAAATGAGCATCGTCAGGACCATGAAATTGCTGGTCAGACAGAATGACACAGTAGTGACATCAAAATAATTAGCAGACTGAATGGCTCTAGCATCAACCAATCACAATTTATAGTAGTTGGGGTTCTAGCAAGGTTCAAGACCCCTTGCTAGACCGTGAATTAACCTAGTGTAGGGGCAGTGGTTGCAGGGACATTTGGGGAACCACATTCAGGGGAATTTAAGGAGGGGCTGTTAGTAATAGGTACAGAAATATTTCAATATTTTTAAAACTGATATAACTGTAGCATATGTGGGTGAAATCAACATGCCTTGATGAGATGAATAGAAGCCTTTAAAATTATTCCAAGATATTGTCATTGCCTAAGTCATGTGTGGAACTCTGCTTTGGAGTTGCCCTCAGAGCCTGTTTACAAGCTTGTACAAATAAAAGTCTCATTAATTCCATCACAACTCGTTTTTGACCAAAAATGGTATTATACAGCTTGTTCACTTATATTATTCATGACACTTGGCTCTGAGTGGCTTTTAGCTATTTCCAAAAATCAGACTCAAATTCCAAAGACAAAGATATATTAAGGATTTATTTTAGTGTTTTATACAGCATCCAAAGCAACTCCAAGTGAGGAAAAGGAAATTCAAGTGCAAGTTCCTATTTTATACCATTTTAGTACTAGAAGTTTACATATAGTTATCCCATTTAATTTTACATTATTTTGTTTTACATCATTGACCCCTTGGGATTCTGACCTCCAGACATAAGCAAAAATTTCAAAACAAAAATTTTTGACACTCCAGATATGTTGACTTTCTCTTGTAGGATATTCTACCTCTTAATTACAACTTGTGACTCTAATTAGTAGATTCATGGATAATAACATATTGAAAGAAACAGGACAAAGCTTCCAAATATCCAAAAATAAAGGGAAGCTAAGATTTATTGAGTACCCATTACATTCCTGGACTATTACATGTTAGAACTAGTTTTCGCACATGTGTAACAAATTGTAAAATACTCTGTATTTGGCCAGCAGTGTGTTACATTTCTACATCTCTTGGTATTAACCAATTGCTAACTGAAAAAATGTTTCTATCATTGTATTTTTTAATCAAAATTTTAAGCACCTATAATATAACAGGAGCTTGTAAGATTGTTGTACATTATATTATTTAATCCCCACAATTACCGTATAAAGTAGGTACTATTAAAATTTGCTGGAAGAGGTTATAGCTCAGTGGTAGAACACATGCTTAGCATGTGCAAGGTCCTGGGTTCAATCCCCACTACTTCCATTTTTTAAAAAAATCCATTTTGTAGATGGAAAAACAGAGACTTAGGGATGTAAAAAGATTGTCTATGGTTACAGGACAGAACCAGGATTTTAACCAAGGCACCTTGATTCTAGAACCATTTCTCATCACTAAGCTGCACTGAAAGGAGTTGGTGAGAACACTGACATAGGCTTGCTACTTGTTAAAATCAGAATTGCAGTTAGTATGGAGTTTATGCTGTTGTATGATTTACATACAGGTGGGCACTGAACAAGTTGACCTCCCAAAGGACAGAAGAGAGAAAGATGGCGCCAGTATTATATGCTAGAAGGAGCACTCATTCTCCAACATCCCCGAAGAATCTTATCTAAAGTCTGGCCACCAGAATAGCTGAAATTCCCTTTACAAATCTTTTTTCTGGGTAAAACAATGATAACATCATCTTGACACATGTGTTGCAAACTACATGTCACAAATAATTTGTTACTTATATACTTAAAATACAGAATTGTAAAAATTCTTTACTTTTTAAAATTTGCTTTCTTGGGAGAGGTTTTGTTGTTCAACATAGACACAAGAAAGGGGAAAATTTTGTAATCACTACTCAGTTGAGAAATAGAGCAATGCTGGTAGTATCATACCCCCCCCACCCCAATCTCATCAACTTCCTTTTTCACAGAAGACGGTTACTTATTATCCTAACTTTTGAGATTTCACTCTTAGTTTTCTTCAATTTACCATCCATGTTAGGTATCCCTAAACATTACATTTTTCAGTTTTTCCCTGTTTTTAGACTTTATGCAAATAGAATCATCCTGTGTATACTCTGTGACTTGCATACATTTTTAGCATTGCTGTGACATTCATCTATGTTGATGTGTGGGCTCAGTTTATTTTCATAACTGTATAGTATTCCACTGTACACATTAATTCATTTATTCTGTCATTTTTATGTCAATAGATTGTTATGGAATGGACAATCAATGGAATGCCATCCATGACATTTATTGTCAATGGATAATTCAAATGGATAATCCAAACATTCCAGACTTTTTTTGGTTACTGAAGCAGTGTCACTGTGAATATTCTTGTACAGTGTCTCCTGATGGATATTTAGAAACAAGTCTCTAGATATATACCTAGGAGTGGAATTTCTGTGTCACAAAGTGTAGTAGAGATTGTTCATTACCATCTACCCTAATCTTACTCCATAAAAGTAGTGGACTAGAGGAGACACTTTCCAGCTTTCTAATGATTTTCAGCCATGTGACTAAGTTCTCGCTAACAGAGTCCAAGTGAAAAGGAAATATGATGCTTCCTAGTCTAGACATAAAAAATTGGCTGTGTGCTCCTGTATGCTCTCCTTCCCCTTCCCACACACACTCTGGGACATTGATGTGCCTGCAATCCAGCTTACAGACCACGCAAAGATAGACAATGACCTAAGAAAGGATCAACTGATAAAAGACAGAAGAATCCTCAGAAGTCACTTGAGACATTATATGAGAGGTGAATAGTGCTGAGATTTTATTTTACAGTATCTTGAACTCTAACCTGTGTAGTATGTAACATAAGCACATGTTTAATTTGACTAGGTTATGCCAAAATGTTTCCCAGACTGGTTGTATCAATTGGAATGTCTACCAGTAGATCATGAGAGTTCTCATTACTGTAACTCCTCCCTCACATTTGGTATGGTCAGTCATTTTAACTTTTACAGCTCTGGTGGGTATCAAATGCTAGCTCACTGAGTTCTAAGTTATATTTCCCTGATTACAATTGCTAACTTTTTTCAAGTGATTTTTGTTCAGTCAAGTATCTCTTTCTGAACATATTTAAGTTTTTTGCCCATTTCTCTATTGATTGTCCTTTTCTTAATACTTTTTGAGAATTCTTTATAATTTAAGGGAGAATAATAGTCCTCTGTCAAATATATGTGTTGTAAATATCTTTCATTCTGTTTATGGGGATTGTTGATTTATTTAAGGAAGTTAAATGTCTCAAATTCTTCCTTTATTATTTATGCTTTCTCTCTTTCTTTTTGATATTGTATAAATAATTATTTTCTTTCCTAGTATCATGAAGATTAGCCTATGTAATCTTCTAAAAGCTTTAGGCTATTGCTTTTTACATTTAGTCATGTGGTTCACTCACTCAAGTTCTGATATGCTCTTTTGTACAGAATAGTAAAGGGTGGAGTTAAAACCAACAGATAGAAATTTTAAATAAGCATGGGTGTGCCCATGGGCATTTGTCTTTCATGTGAATATCATCATTAATGTGTACTGAAAAGGAAAAGAAAAGGTTGGGAACAATAGGTCGAAGGCACTGTGTCCAGAAGTTCCTTTAGCGTGACTTAATAGAAATAAATATTAAACCCTGCAGTTAGACACACTCTTAGTTACTCATGTACAGAACAGGCTAGACCTGGATTATCAGTACTTCATGTGAAAAGGACCCAGAGATCTTACTCTGTTCCTACCTTGTGTTTGGCAAGATAGACATGCCTCCAACTGTGTGGCATGGTTGCCAAGGAATCTAATGAGATAGCCTCCATCAAGAATATAATGCCTAGAGGGGAGAATATAGCTCAAGTGGTAGAGCACATGCTTAGCATGCACAAGGTCCTGGGTTCAATCCCCAGTACTTCCTCTATAAATAAATAAATAAATATACCTAATTACCTACCCTCCCCCACACAAAAAACTCAAAGGAAAAGAATAGAATGCCCATACAAATGGCCAATAGATACATGAAAAATGTTCAATATAGCCAATTATAAGAGAAATTCAAATCAAAACTATAATGAGGTATCACCTCACATCAGTCAGAATGGCCATCATTCAAAAGTCCACAAACAATAAATGCTGGAGAGGGTGTGGAGAAAAGGGAAGCCTCCTACACTGTTGGTGGAAATGTAGTTTGGTGCAGCCATTATGGAAAACCGTATGGAGATTCCTCAAAAAACTGAAAATAGACTTACCATATGATTCAGCAAACGCACTCCTGAGCATATATTCCAGAGTGAACTCTAATTCAAAAAGATACATGCACCCCAATGTTCATAGCAGCACTATATACAATAGCCACATAATGGAAACAACCTAAATGTCCATCAACAGATGACTGGATAAAGAAGTTGGAATATACTTATACAACGGAATACTACTGAGTCATAAAAAGAATAAAATAATGCCATGCAGCAACATGGATGGACCTAGAGATTGTCATTCTAAGTAAAGTTAGCCAGAAAGAGAAAGAAAAATACCATATGATATCACTCATATGTGGAATCTTAAAAAAAGAAAAAAGAGGACACTAATGAACTCATCTACAAAACAGAAACAGGCTCCCAGACATAGTAAACAATCTTATGGTTACCAGGAGAAAGGGGGTGAGAAGGGATGAATTTGGGAGTTTGAGATTTGCAAATGTTAGCCACTATATATAAAAACAGATTTTAAAAAATCTTATGTATAGCACAGGGAACTATATTCAATATCTTATAATAACCTTTAATGAAAAAGAATATGAAAATGAATATATGTATGTATATGCATGACAGGGACATTGTGCTGTACACCAGAAATTGACACATTGTAACTGACTATACTTCAATTAAAAAAGTAAATAATAAAAAGAAAAATAAAGAATAGACTGTCAGACCTGTGAGATAATATCTCCCCTAATTGATACTAGTTAGATAATAATTAGGCTATTGCATGTCTTTCTGGTGCATCTCTTGAAGAGGCATATAGGTAAACTAGACGTTTTCATGAACAGGCAGTTGGTGGTAGAGTGAAAAATCATTACAGATGAACAGCAGTTGAAGGAACTGGAAAATCTTAGTTTGAAATGGAGAAGATAAAGATAGGCTATAATAACTGTGTTTAGAAATTTTTTTAAAATTTATGAATAAGAGGGCACATATCTTAGCTCAGGATGCTATAGCAAAACACCATAGACTGGGTGACTTAAACAACAGATGTTTATTTCTCACAATTCCAGACGCTGGAAAGCCCAAGCCCAAGGTGCCCAAGTAGATATGGTTTTTGGTGAGGGCTCTCTTCCTGGTTTGTAATGACTGGCATTTTGCCGTGTGTTCACATGCCCTTTCATCAGTGCATGCTCCTGGAAAGTCCGCTTGTCTCTTCTTCTTTTTTTCAGGGCACTAATCCATCATGAGGGAACCACTCTCATGACCTCATCTATGTTTAATTACCTCCCAAAAGCCCTGCCCCCAAATACCATCACACTGAGGGTTAGGGCTTCAACATATAAACTGGGGGTGAGGAGGATACAGACATTCAGACCATAACAGTCCACACCTCCTTTATGCTTCTCCAAGTAAATACGAGAGACTACAGATGGAAGCTATGAGGGATGAGGTTTAGGCTAATTAAAAAGGATCTTTACAGGAGGTGCACAGTGTAGCTCCAAAAAGAACAGATTAATTCAGGAAAGTAGCGATCTCTCTCCCAACACTGATGGCATTGAAATGGAGTCTGGAAGACCATTTATCAGGGATGTTGTTACTAGGAATAGCTACTATTTATTAGTGGTTACTACTGACAAGGAATTATTTGATGTGCTGCCCCTGCATATTCTACTTAATACTCACAGTGGCCCTGGGAGATGAGATCTATTTTGTCATCATTCTTAAATGAAGGGTCCAAAGCTTAGAGAGGTTAAGTAATTTGCCCCAAATCACATAATTCATGAAAGGCAGAAAGCACATCTGTCTTACATCCAGAAACTGAGTTCTCACTCACATTTGTCAAGCTATAGAAAGGATTTGGTTCACTAGGAGAGAAGCTGTATTATGTGGTCTTGTAATTCTAAGTCTACTTAATTGTTACAAAATACAAATGTATTACCTAGGAAGTATAAAACAGTAGGGAAAGTAGACACCAGGGGGAATGGAAAAAAGTGGTAGATAAAATTTAATGAGGGAGGGAAAAATTTGGAAAGATCCTAAGTAAAAGGCACTGGTCCAGGAAAAACACATTCCTGGCTGGAGGAAGGCAGGGGGCATTTCCTGAGGATTGTGCACACACGAGAGAAAGGTGAAGGCAGAGTACAAGGCAGCAAAGACAGAAAACATACCAGAAATTTCCCTGTCATAACAGAGGCAGGATTTGGCCATCTGAAGTGAGGTTCCAAACACCACATTTCATGGAAAGTCAGAAAGAACTAAGGCAAACAAATACAAAATATCATCTCCACGTCATGTCCAGTGAGCTTGATTTCATTATTTTTCCTATAGGTTATTAATTAGCATCCGTCCCTAACAAAAAAGCAGCAGCAGATAGATGCTAATTGGATGTAAATAGACTATTTTCAAGCCTTCCTCCATTCATGTATGTGCACATTCATTTATTCAACAAACATTTATCTAGCACCTTCTGTTTGCTGGGCACTTTTCTTGGCACTAAGGATACAGCAGAAAAAATATATATATAAAATCTCCACCTCACCCATCAAAATAATTCTGTGTCTTCACAGAGTGTAATCCCTGGAGCAGAAAAGCACATGAAAAAAGCAAGACGAATCTGTAAAATTTAAGATGTGTTAAAGAGTCAGAGTGCTAAGGAGAAAACAAAGCAAGGGAAAAAAATAGGAAGTGAACATGGAGACTTGTTGAAAATTTTGATCAGATATTACCTAAATATTCAAACTAAGAAGGAGAGTGGGAAAATGCTCAAGAAAAGAGGACGTGCTGGGGCCCCATGTAGGTTTAAAATTTGTGCTTATGAATCACAAACACTGTGAAAGGTTTCATAGCAAAGTGAAAAAGACATCCAGAAAAATCACTTCCCTTCTTTTATCTTCAATTCCTCATCTTTAAAATGGGAATCCTAACATTAGCCCTCTAGGCCACGTGAGGCATGTGCACATCTCGAATGTGGCCTTCAAAATGAAAAACAATATATACGTGTGACTTCACTTTACTACAAAAAATGATTTATATTTTTGAAAATCCCCTCCTCATCTCCTCATCTCTGAATATATATAGAGAGAGATAGATACAAATATACTTGCACACATACAAATATACACAGGTACACACACACCCCCCATGTTGTATCCAGCCCATCTCATATCTCATGTAAGCCATCTAGCACAAATATTCAGACAAGGACTAGGCAAGTCTGTGGTGGAACGGGGGCCTCTAAGTCTCTCAGGAGCCTCTCAGCAGACAGAGAGCAGTATATTCCTCCCCAACTCAGGTCTCCTTGCATTACTGAACACTCTCTTCAGAGCTTTTTTTTAATCACCTCCTGAAATGCTGGTTTCCTTCCTCCATCCAAGATACTCAACAAAATGGAACTTGTCAACTGTGCTTATGGTAATAAATCTCCTTTCCAACATTTCTCCTGACACTCTAATGCCTTCCTGAACATAATAGAAAGGTCATTTTCCACCTGAATTCATCTTCTCCAAGCTACCTTATATTTCTGCAAATCCAAGTTTCAACAAGTTTGATTCCGTTCCTTCTACAGTATTTTATTTGCTTTAACCAAGCTCAGAATCCCAACAGCAACCCCAAGCTCTCCTCTAATTGCCTGAGTGGGGATTATGTTTTATTGGCTGACTGTAGAATGTAGATACATTTTGAAAGCTGAACTGTTCCTTTTTCTTGAGTGACAGAGAATTAAATGCTCTCTTTCAGATATTGCTGTAGGATTTCTTATGATTTTCTTTCACACATCAATTCAATAACTTTCTATGTATCAATTATGCCAAGATCAGCATTGTCAACTAAATATAAATCAGTCCCCCAACACCCCTAAGACATGAAGGGCCTTTCATTTCAGCAACGAGGTCAGCTGTATTGGCTAGTTCACAATCCTGTCTCCGGTTTCCGGAGGAGAATTCACGTTGTAACCTTCCAGAAATTACACATTTTTCGTTGCTGAGGAATTCCTTCTAGTAAAAACAGCAGTATTTATTCTGGGTAGGTCCAGGTGTTTATTTAGGTACAATCATCATTTCAAGACATTCTGTGGAATATACAGTCATTTATAATGAGTGTCTATGGGGGCAGTAGGACTACTAGGGAGGGGCTCACTGGCAAAAATTTGGGAAAACCTTGGACTTCTTTTTGCCAATGATAATGACAAGACATAAGCATGTTCTTGCTTATTTTGTTTAACATGTTTGTGGCGTTCTTTTCTCTCTGTGTATCAGTCAACCCATTTGCCGGAAACGATGAATCAGCGGCTTCTGACCAAGGAGTCAGGCTGCGGCCCTTCATCTAGACGAACGGAACCCCGGGAGGATTGCAAGGGACCACACCTTGACCACGATGTCTTCTGTGACAGGCAGGAACCACGCGACCCAAACCGGGGGACTGGCAGTGCTCCAGCCTCTCGGGGCAGCGGGGGACAAGGCGCGGCCAGCCGGGCGTGTCGGATCCCGAGTCAGGAGCCAGGGACCACGCGCGGTGTCTGTCCCGAGGGTGGTAGACAAGACGGTCCTGGGCCATGGAAATCAGTTTCCACTCCGAAAGACAGTGGTTTGCTGAAGAGGAAGAGCGACGGTTCCCTTTGGGATCCTGCCAACTCTCCGGGCACATCCGCCGGCCCTCCTGCGGCCGCGGGCTCGGCCAGGGCTTGGGCAGGGAGGGGCAGGTGACAGCTGGAGAGAAGGGCGGAGGGACCCGGGGGGCGGAGGGACCCGGGGGAGCGGAGGGGAGGAGAGAAAAAACGAGAGGGAGAAAAAACCGGGTCAGCTTCCTGGCCTGTGCCTTCTCAGGACCAAACCCAACTTGTGTCTGGAGAATGGGCCTGCTGCTGGGGGCCCGGAAGGATGCGGGGCCGTGGACCGCGGGGGAGAACCTTGGTGCGCAGGCTGTAAGAAGAGCACGGTCGGAGGAAGGCAGGAGGGAGAGAAAACGAAAGCACCCCTATTTGTTTCTGTTTCTATTTCTGTTTTTGTTTGTTGTTTTCTCTCCCGAACGCAGAAGGGAATCAGTCGTTTCCCTGGTCTGGGGAGCATCCAACATTTAGTGGGAACGAGAGCATTGTTTTCTTCTTTGAAACTGCTTCTCTCTCCACCTCCTTGGTTTTTCTCCTTCCCTACTTTATTTTCTGGTATCCCAATCCCACAGCATCCCTAGTCTAATTCCTGGCCTGCCTTTTGGGCTAATTGAATGAATATTTCTCGGTTTTCATGTCTTGCGTATCAGGGTTTGGTTTTGGTTTTGTTTTAACCCGTTCAGTACCTCCAGACTATACTCCTCCTCAAACCTGAACTTCCACTCTCGACGTTCCATTCCTTTGAGTCCAGGGGTTTCGAAGTCAAGTGGGCCTTCCCTGCCGGCCTCCTTGTTTTCATTCCAAGACCCTTGCATTCCAACCCCTCGCTGGGTTGCTGTTTTGCCCTCGAGGCTCTCAGAGCACATCAAAGTAATTTGCTTTAACTGCCCTTACACCCAAGTGGTGCCTACTGGGGGTCTGTTCTCTAGACTGGGAATCCTCACTGCTTTACTCCTTTGTTTTCTTTTTAAACCTGTCTCAGTTCCTAATACTAACAATAATAGAAATGCTTTAGACAAAGCTGCAAAGAGCTGCTCTCTGCACACTGAACACAGTACTTCCCTTCTCTTTCCCCTACCATCCTTTTTCTCCCCTTCTCCCGTCTCCTTCCTCCTCAATCTATGGCATCTTAAAAACTAATTCAACATTGTGGACTCAAAGTTGAGAAAAGAGCTGGTATCTGTCATTTTAGCTGTGCTGTACAACTATTCATTCAACAAACATGCACTGAGTACTTACTAGATGCCAGGTTCTGGGAAATGGTCCAGGGATTGAAAAAATAAGTGAGGTTTCTTTTTCATCACTCCTCTCCTATCTCCTCTGTCATCATCATCAACATCACCTTTTATAATATTCAGAGAGTTATTGAGCCCTGAATATAAGCCAGGCATACAGGTAGGAGCTTTACATGCATTTTCTCTTTTAATTATTATGAGGAACCTGATAATGGAACATTCTATTTTATAGGTGAGAGAACTGGCAATTACAGAAGTTGAGTAGCTTTCTCAAGCTTATATATTTACTATGTGTTGGTGCAGGGGTTTATAAACCAGACAGCCTGACTCCAGACTTGTGGCACATCACTGCTGAGGAGTCACTGCTCCAGTGTAGGAGCCAGACTTGTAAACAGATAAATACAATTCAAAGAGGTAAGTGCTAGTGCTGTAGAAATACAGAGACAGCATGACTAATACTGCCCAGGGAATTAAGAAATTCTTCTTAAAAGACTACTTGACATGGGAGGTGGGTCTTGAAATATGAGTGAGAGTATCCCAGGAAAACAAAGGGTTGGAGTGATTGGTGCATTTTAGGCTGAGGCAACCACAGATGTAATGAACAAGTGGGAAAGGCTGCCAGGGTATGTTTAGGAAACAGTGTGTTCAACCTGACTGAAGCCTTGTGTTCATGACAGAGTGTTGTGCTATGAAACTAAGATGGGCAAATATGAAACTAGGGGCAGAAATGTCTAGCTCTTGCTAGGAAGTTTAGCTTTCATCTTGTAGGTAAAATGACTCCAGCAGAGATTTTAAAGATAGAGGGTGACATAATCAAATGTGTGCATCTGTCAGTCTTAAGATGACCACAGGGAGAATGAAGAGTGGAGCTAGGTGCTAGGGTGACTGGTTGGAAAGCTGCTGTACAGATGGTGGGGGCCTGGGCTAGAGGTAGTGAAATTGGAAAGGAGAGATTTTGTTCACCAAAGAATAATGGCATTAAATCTTCTATCAGTTTCGAGAATGAAGGGCTTAAGGCACAAAGAATTTTATTTAAAATAAAAAGGCCTCGTGAGAGAGCACCAAATTAGCCCTCTTACTTTCATAGATATAGTTAAAGTCTATGAAGTTTAGGAAGATTAAACTCCACAATCACTAGTGGAAGAATGGTAATAGCCACCTTTTGTTTAGAGACTATTGTCCACACATTTAGCATCCTTTAATACATTTGACTCTCCTAAATTTTGAAGGTAGTACAAAGCTACTCTTTCGTCCACGTAGCAGATAAGGAAGCTGAGGTCAGTAACTTGATGAAGTCTGCAGAGATAATCAGAGGCAGAACTGGGATTAAAAACTAGAAGTGTTTGATCCAGGGGTTCTTGCAGTTTTGTATGCTATGGTCTGAGGTTGAAATTTAGACATCCTTATTCTTGACCTAGTTCTCTCAAGCATCACTGGGCACACATTCCTGACCATCTGAGTGCCTACTCTACGAATATGTCCTGAAGTAGCATTTATTGTGAATTCACTGTCTACCAAACACACTAAGTTATATACTCTGATGATCCTTCCTAAGATGGGGTTTTTACAGTGAATAAAAAAGCAAATACAACAACATACAGCCAGAAACCTAGCTAATCAAAACTTTGAAAGGTATACACATGAAGGATCAAGGGCTGTTGAAGAAACAGCTACTGCTATTCAGCACTTTCCTACACCATGGCCTTCACATGTATTATTTTACTTAAGAAAGCTGACTTAGACAGGCGAAATAACTTGCTCAGTGTCACATAACTACTAGATCAACGAGCCATAACCCAAGCTCCAGTTTATCTGACACTGAACTCAAGCTCTTAAGCATTATTAGAGTGCTTGGTGAACACTCAAGTCAGTTCCATGGACAGCAGTAGTGTGCTAGTAGTTTAACAACCAGCTCTCAAAATCAGAAACAAAAACAGCTCTGATTTGTAGTGTTTGCCAATTTCTGATTTCCACAGCATGTAAATAATTGCACAGTTGCGATTTCTAGCTGCCAGTGTGACATCACTGAAGGCAGCATAGAGAAGTGATGTGCACGAGCAGCCCTGGAGAGCCTTCAGCCTCCTGCTGTACCACCGAGGAGGAGAAGCTCAGGCAGCGTGTTAGAAGAGAAATGGAAGAAATTTGGAGTAATTCTTGGAAAAAGAAGGAGTAATACATGAAGGCTGGAATGGGGATTAGTCTAGTTTTATTCAAAGAAGGTAGATAGGTTGAGCTAATTGTGGTTAGATTAAATAGAAAATGTGATTTAGGATTGGCTGGGGGCAATTACTTGCTTAAAATCAGCATTCCTGGGCGATGGCAATTTGCTTGAAAAAAAGACCACGTGTTGATTTATTTCATCTAAAACTTTCTCCAGGCACTTGTCCCAATAATTGCCAAACCTGAAAATATACTTAAAAGACTGAAATTGAAGCTAGAGGAATCAAAAAGATTGGCCAATATGAATTTCTGCTATTTATCTACTTTTTTCTTTCTTTATGGCAGGGACAACAGCAGACTGAAGATGGTGATAAATTGATGGAAAATGAGCCTTAGCAAATATATGGACAATAAAGTTGAAAAGAGTTACTCTGTGCTCACCTTCAAAAGAAGCCCTGAGGAAATACCTGCTTGTTCGGCAGACTGTCTGAATGTATGTTATATTGACCTTGTATTCAGGGGAACTAAATATACTTGCAAATCTCTCAGAATATTTATTTTGTCACTTGATTTCACATCCTGCTAAGCACAGACCAACACCAGCGCTTCCCTTTTCCCCACATCATTAGAGAGTGCATCGGATTATGAGAAGAAAATAACATTAGCTAGTACCTGCAAATAATGCCTGTTTTCCCTTTGTGCCAGTAATCTAGCCCTTTCAAAGAAGCAAGGATGAAAATAAGATTAGGTTTCCTATGTTGCAGAATGTTTCTGTTTTTTCCCCTTGATAATCAAAAAGACTTGTTGTACAAAGTCTGGATAGAAAGCAAATTGGTCCTAAGAACCAATTAAAAAATAACATAAAGGAAATGAAGTAGATTTCTACCATAGATTTTGTTTGTTTGTTTGTTTGCTCCTTGGGGAATGGCCCACATCCCTGCGATTCTGAGGTACTGAAAAGTATGATGCCCACCTGCCCTCTGGATGCAGGTGGGGCAAACGACTCTGGCCTGGCCAGTTGTGGTCCTGGATCTTCTTATTCACAGAAATTATTCAGGAGATGGGCAAAGCCAATCAAACTTTCCCAAGAGTGGGAGTATATCTCTCCCTTTAGGATTTCCGTCTCTGTGAATATAGGCTTAGGTCTGAGGTAAAGATCTTTTCAGCAGGGAGGGAGCTGTTCTGCAGCAGAGAAAATCGAGAAAACAGTCAGAGACAGGCAAAGGCATGCAGAGCTGAAGTATGAGGAAAGGACAAAGCACCTTGATGACTTTGCTCAATTGTTTCAATGATGCCATACTGAAAAATAGACACTCTTTGGGGATTCCCAGTCACTTAAACCCGTGAGTCCCCCCTCTTTTTTTTTTTTTTTTTTTGATTAAGCTATTTGGACTGGGTTTTTGTCACTTTCAGTTGAAAGTATCCTGACCATTACTAAACCTTAGTAAAAATTTCCCCTATGTGATGACAAACTCTTGCTGGTTGACTAGGATTATGAAAATAATGTCTCCCAGCCTAAAAACAAAAAAAAAAAAAGCAGATGGGGGAAATACCAAGAAATAAATTCCCTTTTAGCCTATATTCTAAGATATGCTGACATATTGTTATTTTGTTTTTCTGACCGGTAACTCATCGCTCTTGAAACATCTCTTTCATTGGCACACAGACCACAGTACATTCATTCCTTCTTTCATAAATTGTCATGGCTTTATTATTTGACTGGAAACACTGAGCCTTCACAGAAGAAGCCAAAGACAAGGTGCTAAGTTGGGAAGCAAAGAAAGGAGAAGACAAATCAGCACTAGAAAAATAGTCTTCACATTTTAGATTTCATGGCAGGAATTCAAGCGGATGGTGGAAAATCATCTCAAGATAGAGTAATTTGGGAATTTTTCTTAGACTCTCTGGGAAGATCCCAGAAGTTGAAGATGGTATGAGGGCAGAAGTGAGATGATTCAGTTACTGGTGTGGAGTAACCCAGGCTCTTCTTCTCAGTCAGGCTAAATGAGTATGATTCCCCCGCTATTCACACTTCAAGGTGCCCTTGACATGCCTTTGCCTTTAAAGGTTGAATTTAGAGTTTGTTTAATCCTGAACTCAAGATTTGACTCAGCCCTGAAAAAAATCTGAGAAATAACCATGGCCCTTGCTGTCTTTTGAAATATCCTTGAGTCTAGGAAAAATAATGGAGAGTTCTGCTCTTTGGGGACTCTCTTCTCACTTGATGTGTTAAGCAGTCTTGGACAGTGTGCATCACTCTATAACCTGGTTGTCATTCTCCATAAAAAGGCAAATCATTTTCCTGTAGAAATGTATCAATTAACTAGTTTTAACCGAATTTCAAAACTAGAAGCAATAGCCAAACATCATTTAACCTACCTCCCTGCCAGCTAGAACCCATCACAGATTCTGGTGATTTCACTGAAAGTATGTACATGCTAATAAATCTTTTTATGCACTGGCTTATATAGCTCTTTTAAAACGTACTGTATTTTCTCATAAGCTTTTCACCTTGAGGTTACAATTACTAAGTGAATTTTTTGCCCTTACAAAGAAAAGTAAACACATTAAACACCTCCGTGTAATGTTAAAATGCTGGACATTAAATTAAATCAAATATTTGTCCTATAGCGCTGTTAGCTGAACAGGTTATGAATCATCTATGTTTGTGGAATTGCTTTGAATTATAATTTTGCCAAATCCACCCTGTAAAGAACAAAGCATAAAGAACACTGAGGCTTAAAATCTTGAGTACTGAACCACCTCTGCAGACTTTGCAATATTGATACTGCATCCATAATCATGCCTTAGTGAAATGTGATGCAGAACATTATTAAGAATGTTTGTTCTGAAAAGAGTCTGGATAAATACACTGTATTTAAATATTGATTAATAATGTCTAATATGCATCCAATTTTTTCTTCTTATTATTATTATGAGAATTTGACTAAAACATTACAGAGTATCTTGTTTATTTACTCTACCAGAAAGTGGTCCATTTGCATTTAAGCAAGAGTGGTACCCATACCTGTGTAAATGTTGGTTAAGTCTTCTGGGTCCTGGGACCTCAATTACCTCATCTGTCATATGATATAGCTAGACTGGTGCTGAATGCTGAAAAGCTTTAAAGTGTCTAAAGGAGGAAGTGAAACCTTCAGGCTGCATATCAAACTTCAGCCAAAAGAGCCCTACTTGCATCAGTTTATTAATTACCTTACAAAATAATATATTATTCATTCAAGTATTCATGAATTGATGAACTCATTCATCAACTAGCATGGTGTGACTACTAATGTGTCTGTCTATTCTAGGCAGATAGTAAAGAATAAAACAGACACACGTTTCTGCCCTCATTGAGCTTTCAATCTAGTCGAGGGGGGCAGACCATATCCAAGATACTTAAGTTAAATATCTATTATGTTATATAGTGATAGAGTTGATGGAGAAAAGACTGTAGAAGGAAAGGGAGATAAGGAGGGCTGGGGTTAGGGGTTGAAATTTTAAACAGTTGTTCATGGAAAGCTTTGATGAGAAGGTAATATTTGAACAAATACCTTGAAAGAGGTGATGTAGTAAGCTACACTAGTAACTGGGGAAACGAGTTCTAAGGATTAGAGACAACAAGCGGAAAGGCCCTGATGTGGGAATATGGAAGGTATATTTAGGAATAGTGAGGAGACTGCTGTGGTTTGAATGGGTCAGACAAAGGGGAAGTAGCAAATTGGACTTTAGAGTAAGGCTACATTAGAAGAAAAAGTTTTGTATTTCAATAAAGATTGAAAACTTTTCATTTACATTACTTACAAGCTCTGGGAAATTGGACTTTAGAGTAAGGCTACATTAGAAGAAAAAGTTTTGTATTTCAATAAAGATTGAAAACTTTTCATTTACATTACTTACAAGCTCTGGGAAACATTAAAATTCTAAGATTCTTTTGTATATTACATAATCAATGAGACTTCATTCAGTGTTATTAATCTTTTTTTCTTTTTGCTAATTAATATCACTCTTTAGGGGTTATACATTTATGCAAGAATTTCTTCTTAATACTTTCCTGTAAATTCAACTATCTTACTTATTTTAAGGAGAAAGAGTATAGATAGCCTGGGCCTAGTTAGTATTTTATTAATTTGGCTTTCAGAAGTCCATTAAATCCATGATGATTTGTTTGTTTTAGAAAATCAAATATGCATTGTTTTCATATTTCTACAGTCACTATATATCCACCTCAAACTCCTGAATGAAAGTATCATAGATCATAATGGCTAGCAGATACATGACAAAACAAGTAGAGAGAACTCTGGAGAACTTCTTGAGATGTAATCAAGTTGCAATTTCCTTTAAGGTATCAAACATTTGAATAACCACAGTGAGTCATTTTCTGCTTACTGAAAACTGAAATAACTGTTAAAAGTTGAAAACACATAGAGATCTCTGAAAAGGAACTCTCAAGTTGCAGGGTGAACCCAGACTGTTATAATTTTTGAGTACATTTAATGTACCTACTGAAATCACTGATGAATTTTGAGTGTTTAATACACTGAGAGTTTTTGGCATCTATTTTATAGTTAGGGTGTAGATTTCATAGTAAAAGAGCTTAGCCAGATTCATTCTCCATTTCTCATGTCTAAGACAGGAAGGAAAATGACTAAGTGGATTTCTACTTTGACTGAAATAGCTATGAATTTCTCTTTGTACCCAGACATTGAGCGCGCTACAGTCTGAAATAAGAACATAATGTTTACCATAAGCTTTGAAAGTTTCTGCCCTCCTGAGCTCCAGTCATATGGCTTTATTAGCCAATGCTGTTGAAGATGTGAGCTGCAAAATCTTGTTGAAGTGATAACTGATATTATTACTAACAATTTAAGTTCAACAATAAAATTCAAGGGAATATTTCTTGGGAGCATCTGCCCTCCAGTCCATATCTAGAGTCATTCTAGGAATCATTGACTTAAAAACCTTAGGGTCCAGAAATAAAACACATCTGTTATCTATACCTGTGTAATCCTTGTGCCTTTTGAAAATAGTTATATATTCCTAGACTTAATATAAATGCCACTTAGCCCTTAATTTCGATTTTTTTCATCAGTGCACTAGGCAAGGCCCTTACTGTCCCCTGCCCGGTCACTCAAAACCTTTACTAGTCAGGCTTCTATTCTCAGCATGGCTCTTTTTCTTTTATTCTCATTGATCTGGCAAATGGATTTTTTCACTCTCTTGTTCTGTAGATTGTTTCCTCAGTTTATATTTGAAAGTTTTCACTGTAGTGACTAGGACTTGACTCATTCTATTTGCCTTTCCTAAACTTTAGTCAGACTAGTTGTGATATTGTAAGTTATACTAAGAAATATAATATCTGATTTTGACTTCATTCCTGACACAGAGCTCCTAAAACCTTTGGAATTTCCTAAGTAAGGAGAGTGATAAAAATATCTTTTGTTATGTTAGTGCGGTGACTTTTGGAAAGCCCCTAGGTCACCTAAGGATGAGGCCTGGTTGCCAGGAAATCCAACTGTGTGATTAGTGGGTGAAACTTTTAGTCCCATTTCTGGACCTCCTGGGAGGGGAGAGGGGCTAGAAACTGAGTTCAATCACCAGTGGCCAAGAATGTAATCAGCAATGTCTACATAATGAAGTCTCCATTAAAACCTGAAAGGACTGGATCCCAAGAGCTTCCAGGTTGGTGAACACGTGGCAATTTGGGGAGAGTGTGTGTATTCTCCTTCCCCTGTGTTTCTCTTCCATCTGGTTGATGCTATCACCAGGTAGATACTGTCAAAACTGAGTTTAATTGTGAACATCCAGCTGGTGTCCAAGAAGTGCTTGGTGGTGTGAGAAAAAACCCACACGCTGGAATTGATACCAGAATCACACCAGTCCAATCACTGAAGACCCAGTGGAAACACATTTCATCTCCTTATTTCACTCTCCCTGTTATGTTTCGAGATCTATGTTTTATAAAGAAGAACTCTTTCTCACACCTTATCATTCATACATAAATACTTATAGAGTAACCAGTGTATTTACAAAAGTATTGGCTAGAAATGTGTAATCATCCATGGGGGGGGGTGGGGAAGAGGGGAAGAAAGTGAATCAGATTCGTTGCCTGCTCTTGAATTGCATACACATTTTGTTCAAAAACTAGGGAGGCACAGAAAATACTATGATAAAGGTGGTAAAGAACAAATGTCACCAGCCTCCAAAACCATCTTTGGGAAATTTCATCTCCAGTGGGAAATTGTTTCCACTAATCAGAAGAAAAAATCACCTCAACTCTTCAAATGCCTCATCTGCCTCACCTGTTTTCACATACTGATGGGTTAGTACAGATAGGGCAAAGGTTCCCAGCCTGAGCCTCTGGGGTCCTGAGTTCTGATTTCAACAGTTTCTAAGTAGGGAAGTTGCCTGCTGTGCTATGTCACTACTTTGAGAATACTGTCCTGATTGATGGTGAATTCTTTTATATTGGAAATGCAAAACACTTCTCATGTTTCAGGTAACAAGAAATATGTTTTTCTCTGGTTGAACATTATTCATTTTATTTCTTGCAATAAGAAGCACTCATTATGATGCTCTGATGCATGACTAAACTGGTAAATATCATTGGAATACTATGTATTCTCAGTTGTAAGAAAAGCGATTGTGATCCGGATGCAGCTAGAAAATATCCTCCAGTTAAGAACCAGGTAAGGTGAATCCAATCTCCCATTCCCTAGATTTTGAAAGACAAATACTCTCTCAACTACATTGTTTTGTGGAGTTTACACCTCAAGATGATTTCTGACTCTGAGCTCTTACTCTAAATTATTTCAGTCTAGAAATGTTCTTGTCATCATTTCACATGCACTGAACCTGGCTCATGCAGATAGGGTGCACTGCCTTATTAATCTCCTCAAGGAAAATGTATTTGAGAAGTGGGGCTTTATTAAAGTTTGGGAAAGATAAAGGAATTTATGTTTAAATCAAACCCCTCCCAACCAAAAGGAAAGTCATAAATTTACTGTTAGATATTTCTGATTAGCAAAATGGATAGTGATAGAAATGAAGCTCTAACATCAAAGTGCTTTAAGTAGAAGGCATTACTTTTTACTATCACTATGAATCACTGTGTGACCTTGGGAAATTTACTTCATGTCTCTGGGCTTCAGTTTCTTCATGAGTAGAATGAAGATGATAATAGCATCTACCTCAGAGGGTTCTTTTGAGGGGAAATTATTCCATTAATTCATATAAATTGCTTAGAATAACCTAATTTCTAGTAACTGTCCAATAACTGTAACTGATTATTTATAAGCTATTTGAAGGGTTTCCACCATTTCTAAACTCATAATTGTATTGCTTAGTCCTTGTCCCTTCTTTTCTCAGCATCCCTCTCTTCATTCTTATTTCTGTTATTTTGTAATTCTTCATTTTATTTTTATTATATTGTTTATTACAGAGTAGTTGCACCATCACTTTTGTGGTCTACCTATATGTCACTAGTGGCTTTTGGAGTTACTGCTCCTAGTGTCTTTTTAAGGCATTTTCTCGTACAAGGACCAATTCCTCTCTAAAAGGAATTCTGGAAGCAACTTACATACAATCATATTTGTCCTAAATATGTGGATGTATAATATACTTAATTCATAGAATGTATATCATTTCAATTTAGCTGCACATCTTTGAAGGTGGTACTGTGATGGATTACCACACTTTGATTATAAGAGACTGAGTTTTGCTCAAGGTCACCTGCTGAATGCAGAGCAGAGATTTTTAACTAGACTCTGATTACTCCCCAAAGCCCAAGCTCCTTCTACTGTATCTAGCCAGTTATTTGTGTGATCTTGTTTAATCCTCACAGAAATCTCAGGAGGCTGGCACTATTGTTACCACTTTTACAAGTAAGGAAACTGAGCCTTATGTTGAGTTCACCAAAATTACACAGCTGGTAAATATCAAAGCCCAAAATCAGAGTGTACCTTTTGCAGCTCTACTTTTTAACAATCATGCTGTGTTAACTCCTACCCCAAAATAAAAGGGATCAGATAGACAGAGTTAGTGGGGGGGGGGGGTCCAGGTTAAATACATAGTTAGGATGATTGGTTCAAATACAAGCTACTTAGAGCCACTGTTAAAAGAAAAACAATTCCCTAAAGGAATTCTACAGAATCCCATAGGAATGCTAGCAATTCAGCCAAATTTAGCTCATGGAATACTGAATTAAAAGGCATTTGCCTGTAGCATTAGCCTTCCTGTTGGTTCAGAAGATGCAAATGAAACGTTAACGTTAAAATCAAGCGGGAGAAACTACTTATTTTGAGAGGAAAAATATAAGAGCTCTACCCTAGAATACTGTTAACGTAATGTAAGGAGAACCGGGAGGACAAGACTAGCAGGCTTTCGGAAAAAACCACAGCGGAAGACGGAGCTTAATAGTCTCCAGCATGAAAAGATAAAAAAATTCAAAGACCAGTGTGTGTGTGTCTGTGTGTGTGTGTGTGTCTGTGTGTGTGTGTGTGTGTGTGCGCGCGCGCGCGCGCCCTTGTTTTATTACTTCTCCTGCTGCCAGGTCCCTCACTCCAATCTAGCTGGTGACTCGAAGCCTTCTGATGAAAGCACAGTATATGACGATTACTAGTTGGCATTCTCTGCTGGAAACTGGCCTCACACAGGGGTGACCCTGTGATGCACGGAAGGCTATTTAATGCCCTGGCGAAGTGGTTCTGGGACCAAGATTTTATTATGCTTGGTGGATGAGAGTTGTGATCCCATGTCCCTAATTTAGAGCCACTTAGGGCTCCGATAGCTCCACCCGGGTGTTCTAGAGGAAAATACTCCTTCGCGCTCTCCGCCTGATCTGAAAGAGACACAGCGTCCCGATGTTCCGCCTGGGAGGTGGTTCAGTCTTTAGAAATTGCCAGAGAAGCCTGTCCATCTGCTGGGATGCCTGGCTTTCTGGAACGGACAAGGAGGAGCTTGGCTTTTAATCTGCGTAACCTGAGGATTTACTGTTTGTAACTGAAAATTGCCGCTTAATTCAAAATAAAAGAGACACACGTTTCTGGCTTTTGTAGACACTGGGAAAATCCGTGTGACGAAGTATGATCTAGAAATTTCCGATTTAATTTCCCCAGGGAAAGGGTAAACATTTTCTATTTGGTACTGGGCAGTAGAATCAAGTGGTCTGCCTATAAAAGAAGGTATGTGAGAGAAGGGGCTGTGGGGGGAGTAGGGGGGGAATCAGCCTAGTACGTGGATACCCCACCTGCCCCTCGCCAACCAATAGCTAGCTGTTCCTGTTAACTCCCAGGAGGCAAGTTCCCACCTTTGTCACCTCCTCCAGTCCCTTCCTTCCTCCTTCGCTCTTGCCCTGATCAGTGCGCGCCCCCGGCAAGCTCCCTACCCCCACCTCCCAGCCCCACTACTCTTTATAGAAGGAGGCTGCAGTATCACAGCCAAAAAACCCCCGAGAAGTTAGCCAGCGGATGGGCGTCTGGGGGCAAAAGGGCAATTTGGCTTTTCCAACCGCGGCTAAGCTGCGTGGGCAGAGTGAACTGAGAGGCCGTATCACGAGGGCAACGGCAACGCCACAGGGAAGTGTCAGTACCGGGGGCCCCGCCGGCGCGCGCTGCTCCAGTGTCTGCTCCCTATTGGCGGGCGTGGCCCTGGGGCGGTGCCACGAGAAGGCCCCGCCCACTGGGGCGGTGAGACGCCGGCACGCATCTCCCCCGCGAAGTTCCAGAGCTGGACTCAGTGTCCGACTCGGTCTTGCAGCGCCTCTAGGCTGCGGATCCGGCTCCAACCACCTGCGCTTGGCTCTGCGTCCTGGGAAGCGGGGAGGAGAGAGGAGAGAGGGAGGAGGCGAGGGGAGGAGGAGAGCGGCAGCTTACACACGCCTTCCAGTCTCTCCAGTCAGAGCAGCTCAGAGACCGCTGCTGGCGCCGCTGCTATCGCTGCCGCTGCTGTCGCTGCCGCCGCCGCTGCCACCTGAGGAGACCGCCTGGACCTGTCGCCACCCCCTGTCGCCACCCCCGGCGGTTCCTTTCTAGCACTGGGCTTTTTATGCACACTGACACTACCATTATTATTATTATTATTATTATTATTATTCCAAGAGAAGGAAAATAACAGACCAGCTAAAAAGAACAGCGTCCACCTTTACTCAAGTGTCTCCCGGGAAGAGAGGGTCGCCGGTCCCGGGAGGAGCAGCCACAGGGGCCAAGGGCGGGTGTTGAAGGGAAGGCAGGAGGAGTTGGGGCACTGCGCGGTGGAAAGTTGCGGCCCGCGGAGATCCGAAGGTGCAGCGCCACAGCCCAGGGGGCGGTGTGTCTGGGAGAAGCCGCTGCCCCCTGTGTCCCGACCCGCGAGCGCGCGGGCAGCGCGAGGCCGAGGACGACGCCCCCTCCTGTTGCGTGGACTCTGAAGGTGGCCCCAAAGGAGGAGGAACATGGCATCGAAGGCGGCCCCCTCCTGCCGTCTGGTCATCTGTCTCTTGATCTCCGCTGCAGTCCTCAGGCCAGGTGAGCAGGGGCCTCGAAGCAGCCCCAGGCCGACCTGGGACGGGGGCAGTTTCCTAGGTCCCCAGCCGGGGCCTTGCACCCCCGTGGCGGTGCGCCCAGAAACGTGGGGGAGATCAGGGGACGGCGGTGCGGGCACAGAGCTGGCCCTGGGTTCCCTCACCTGTGTCCCACGTTTGGGCTCGGCCGGTTAGCTCAAGTTCGGGCAGCGACTGGGGTCACTGGTTGAAATCTCCCGGAAGTTTGGGTGCGGCCGGGGTCGGGGCTCCAGGGGCCCGCGGGCAGGATTCGTCTGGCTCCCCCTACGGTTCCCTCCTGGGCGCGAGCTCTCGCCCTGTGACAGTCCCTCCAGTCTCTGAATATCAAAGTCCACGTCACTGCGCTCTGGGCAGTTTTTCTTTCGCTTAGCTCTGAGAGGCAATAACTCGCACTTTTTCCTGATAAATCCCCTGGTAACTTCCCCTGGGTATGAGGTGAAGGAGGGGTGCGAGGGATAGAAGAGAAAGGGAGGACCTTAATCACTCCCTTTAAAAACCTCCTAAAGCTTAGATCTGGTTTGGACGCCCCCTCCCCCATTGTCTGTGTGGGTGGTGAGGGTAGGGGTGGCGGCGGCAAAGAACGCAGCCTGGACTGGAATTCGCAGCCAGGTTTTTGAGCCCTTAGTGAGGGGGTTGTGGATTGTTCAGGACTTGTGATTCAACCTCAATTCTAGTTCTGTATCGAGTCTCAGAAGAAAAAAAGGGCAAAAACCCCTACAACTAATATATCTCGCCTGGGAATCCCTTTCCTCACCCTTGGGGACGTCCCCTGGCGTTGTCATCCTTAGACCTGCTGGGCGGCTGACGCGAGTGGGTCCTAACAGGGCATAATGTGTGCTCGCCGTCACTGGACAGAGCAGCAGGTTAATTTTTCGCTAGACTTGAGGATTTGGGGGGAAATTTTTCTTCTTCTGAAGTTTTGATGTTTAGCCCCTCGTAGACGGTTGCAAGTAAAACTCTTACTTCCTGTTATTTCGGCTTCTGTTTGTTCTCTTGACCTTTTCTTTAGTTTTCGTGAAAGAAAAACTCACTTCCTTTTCGTATTTTAATTTCTGCACATCCCTTCAGTTGTTGACTAGCTGAGGTCAAGGAAGAGATTTGAAAGCCTCTGAATCTCTCGAGGAAAAGGGGCAGAGTGGGGCTGTGGGCTCGAGCCCTAGTGTTTGTGAACTGCCGCTGCTGTGTGTTCGTGGTGCTGGCACGCGGGGGCGGGGGCCGCCCCCTCCCGATCTCTTTTTTAAAGTTACATTTCTGGTTGAGGTAATGAGCTCACCTGCTGTTGTTCTGAGGCTAGAGAAAGAGGCGTCTGTGACAAATCTCCGATTCCGGGGCGGGGACTGTGAAACGGGAGTTGAACCGGATTTAAAGCAGGTGGGGTGGGGTGAGAACACCTGGGAGGTGGGAAGGGGAGACCCCCTTGGGTTTGGCACGGTATGGATTTTCACTTTTTTCTTGATTCCAGTGTCCGATGTGGGAAGGAAGGGCACTCTGGAGCGGAGGGGAGAGGAAGGAGACTGAGGGTGATGCAGTTTGTAAAATGCAAAGATCCACACGCCCACAGTTGGTTTTCAGTTCAACCCCATCGCCACTTTTAGAGTGTAGACTTACCTACACCCCCACCCCGGGACCACACGCACACGCCCGATTTCCTTTTCGGTGCTGGAATTTCTTTTCAGTC
This sequence comes from Camelus bactrianus, assembly GCF_048773025.1. Lineage (NCBI taxonomy): Eukaryota > Metazoa > Chordata > Mammalia > Artiodactyla > Camelidae > Camelus > Camelus bactrianus. The sequence goes on from NC_133539.1 coordinate 44,762,543, forward strand.
GGGCCACCTCGGAGGACAGGTTTTTCCGCACATGTAACTGCTAAAAAGGGAGAGGTTCCGCTTTCAGATCTGCGCCGCGATTCTTTTGGCGCAGCCAGCTTACGTTTCTAGCCGGCACCCAGCTGCGCGCTTTCAGCCAGCCGGAGAGCGCGCTCTCACCGCCGCCAACTCGCGGCCGATCTGGAGGTCAGAAGCCTCAGACCCTCAAATCAGCGGTTTCCTTGAATTCACCAGGCTGGCATGTGCGCCAAGTTCTCGGTGCGTGGTCAGTGTGTTTTAAAAGACAGGATTATGGCACTAAAAGCTCTCTGTCGAGACTCAGGACTCAAGTCCTGGAGGGCAAGTGCGCCTCCTTCGGAGCCCTCTGCGAAGCTGAGCCCGGTGGGGGTGCAGTGCCAGTAGCTGGCTTAGTCCAAGGGACTGACTGCCCTGCCTGCAAGCCCTTCATTTCCGGAGCAGTTTTGATAGTGAAAATAGAGTTTTTGAAACTGCCCCTTCAGGTCCTTTGGTCTGCAGTCGCTACATAGTTATTGACATATTTTAGCCATGGCATGTTACCTGTTTTGAAGGGAGGGGGAGAATATCTGTGAACCACGGAACCTGAATTCGGAGATAAAGGCAATGAAGTATATGCTTAGCATCCGAGGGAGTAGGAATCTCATTATTCTTGTAGAAAGAGCGTCAGCCTGTGGTGACATTTTGTATTGCTTTAAAAAAGGCTTTCCTTGATTATTTACAACAAGGAGGTGCGGCCCTGCGGTTAACTGTTTCTTCTCTTGAGTCAGCAGTGTGCACCCCTCTCTGAAATATTTTTTAATTGGTTACTAATATTATAGGGTTCGTTCCGAGACATAAACGCACTGAAAGCTTTTTTTTTTTTTTCTTTTCACAGTAAGACGTTATGTTGGGAATGTATCCGTTTATCTCAATAGGCCTTGGGAAAAGCATCAATTCGTATAATGCCCTTTCAGGCTACCGGGTGTGGGGTCTTAAAATTCATAATTTCAAAACTGAAAACTGCTTAGTAGTCAGCAAAATTGCTTTTTCCTTGATGATTTATTTAGTCTAATAGCAATTTATAATTTAATGAGGCACTATTTTCAGTAAACTGCTTTTCTAGTTTTGGTTCAGGACCATATACCTCCAGGCACTTGAGCAAGTCATTTCACCATTTTGGGCTTCAGCATTCTCATGTATAAGAGAAAGGATGAACTGGACCAGAGCTCTGCTCTGAGAGCTCTGCCAGCTCAAAATTCTGTTTCTAATGACCTAAGGTAAAAAGCCCATTTAGGCAAGGCACAGTCATTTTTTAATTGTACTTTACTAATGCTTTCAGACAGTCTGGACAGACACAATTCATATAAATTCTATTCCTAGAGAAATGTCAATGGCTCCCAATTGCTAGTTTCCATCTTTTCCCCCTACTTTTATAAACTTATTGTATCTTGTGTTTACTCCTCCAGGCCTGAATAAGGCTATTTAAAAAACATATATGTATATACATAATACAGAGAGAATTAATCTCCTGTTCTTCTGGGAAAAGAGACCTCAACAGTCGGAAAGAGTTTTAGGTCTTAAAAAAAAGCTTAATAAAAGCCATCCCTTCTGGAAGCCTGGCTCTATTTAAACTGTGTGTATAGTTCCTAGAATGAAATGTAAGTGATGGCTGACGCTAATATGTTCATGTGAAAAAGCCTTATATGTATGCCCTAAAAATGTTCCTAAACAAAGAAGTTGATTTGTTCCATGGTTGTAAGCGCAATACAGAAGGCAATAGAAAATACTAATGCTTTCAGTTGTTTTCAAATCTGTAGAAATCCAAAATACTTTCATGACCAGATTCCAAACTTTGTCATTTTAAAAAATTCAAACTAGCTTCTCTCTTAAAATAGAAATTTAAAAGGGAATGCTTGTTTACTGTTGACTTATTAAAAAAGAAGAAAATCAATAAAAACCTACTTTAAGAGTCCTAAGTGTTAACAGAAGATTCTTTGTATTGGAATCAGTACTCCTGTGTTCAGTTTTTAGCTGTGCCATAAAAGAATGTTGTGACCTTGGGAAAGTTATTTTTCTATTCTGTAGAATTATCTGTAAAATTATCTCCCTATGTAATGCATAGTTCTGATTTTGGCGAGATTGGTAACTCCTTGCCCAGCATTTGAATTTTTCAAGTAAAACATGCTATATTAATTAAGACTTCTATTGCAGTCTCAATAGAATAACACTCTTTAATTTATTACCCTTAATTATCACTTTGACCATTTTATTAAAAACAGGCAAAAAATGTTTCCTTTTTCTCCTTTTTTTCCTCCCTCAAGTTTTCATGATACTAAACTAAACTTTGTAAAACAGCACTAAGTTGTCAGCATTACTTAGTGTAAGATGGCAGCATTTTGTCACATAGTATTTTAAATGCTTTATAATCACCTTGTTTTATATTCCCAAACACGCCTCTTTCTGCTCTGGCCATTTATTCCACATAAAACGTCATCAAAGAGTTCTAGCTCTCTGAAGCTATTAACTCAAGTAGACACATGCAATATATATCCCAAATATGCAGAAGAGCCACATTAGTGCGGCTATGATAAAAGAGGATCTCTGGGCCTGTGTGTCTACATAGAAACTTGAATTCCTCTCAAATTGTTAATTTTATTCCTCACTGTTAGGTTTTCACAAAGGCCCATTTTATTTCTTATACATGAATCTATGTGGCATACTAAGACGTGAGCTAACTCACTGGAATGCTAAAGAAAGTTTTCTTGGGTGTGGTGGGTGATGAATGAATATTTGATTATTACTTTTGGATATCAACTCCTTTTTATTTTAAATTAAAAAATGAAAAAGGCCAGAAAAATGTCTATTTATATTCTCAGTACTTTTTTTGTTAAGGCAGAAGTTCCCCTTCCCTATGGAGAACAAAGCCATGACTAAAATAATCTTCTCTATTTAAGAAGAGGATATTATAGGCTATTTGATAAGGTTAAATCCTCCAGTAACTACAAGTATCCCTATAGTGTACAAAGTATTATCATATATTTGGAGTTACTGATATTTTCATCCAGCTAATTCCTCTGTTTAAACCACAAAATTTATATTCTTTCCTCCCAACCTTATTGGACAGAATACCATATATATTTCAGCTCGGACTAATTCCAAATGTGCTGTGGTATTCCGTAATTGTTTTATGGTAACCTATTATCATAGCCCATTATTGTAGTGTATGTTCCAAGAATAAAATTAGCTTTTAGCGCTTCCTCTCTTACTTATCCAGTCAGTTCTCAATTATCCATTCCATTCAAGGGGAAATCAGGGTTGTGCACGATCCAAAACAGTTTCTAATCAAAGGATTACATAATTCAACTTTGAGTTGAGGTGCTTCAGTGAACGTGACTTTGTCTGATCTTCTAGGAATTCATAATATTGCAACATAATGAAACTAAACTGTGGGAGAATAGACTAATCAAAAATTAGACGGGTATCCAGCATCCCTGGCTTGCTTCCCCCACTTTTTTCCCCTCTAAAGCTCTGTTTTCTACCACTCCATGAACCATTCATCTTGGTATATCCAAGATAGTCCCAGTTTATGCCTGGTTTATTCATTTATCAGTGGTACCCTTTTCACTCTCAAAAGGGCAGTTTGGATGACAAATTATATGGTCACCATAATTATTTAATGACTTGACTGTCTATGTGTCTGTCTTGGAATACTTAACTACAAGACATGCATTCCTTATCCTGACAAACTGCGTATTTCTAATCTTTTTTTTATTTAAGTATCAGCTACTGTGAAGTATCAAAAAGGGGCTTTGTGTGTCCCCTTAATGTCAAGTATAAAAGAGATTATACTCTGAAACCCAGAATACCATAGTAGCTGTGGAACATTAAAGATCCCATGGTTTGGAATGGAAACCAAATCCACCTGAGATGCCAAGAGACTAATGGTGTTTGAAATTCACCTGGGAGCTGTATTTAGCTATGGCATTATCTAGGGAAGGCCTATTTCAATTTGATCCTGAAATCATTTCTTAACCAATTGCACGAATCCCATTGTGTTCCTCAGTGAGGTTTCTCAGTTGCTCCACTATCAATTTAGATCTAAAATAAATTACCAGGGATGTCTATAAAACTGAAGAAAGGTCTCAAGTCTTTTTGTCCATATGAGCTACAGTTCTATCAGTTAGATATGGTGACCTGACTTGGGGCAGCCAACATATGGTAGGACAGTTGGTGCGGAGACTGACTATCCTAATTGGGCACCCACATGTTATTTGGATCAGCTGTCTCTGAGTGTCTCAGGTATTCAGAAAATTCCAAAAGTGGATGGGGGTAGGAAAGGTGAGAGGGTATTTTCTAAGCATACAGGTAAAGGATGCCATAGATTTGTCTTTATTAATAGGACGGAATGAAGGGAGAGGACATTGGACACTGTGGCTAAAATTCTTGTCAGCATATTCTCTAATAGTTGGGAGATTTCTGGGTATAAAATTTACCTAAGTCCAAATCAAGCAAACAACCTAAAAAGAAGTTTAAGCTACTCTTACTGAAATTTTGAACCATGGTGTATTAGCTGACTGTGCCATAAAATAAAGTACTCCAAAGCACAGTGCTTTAAAACAACAGCCATTTTATGTTGCTCATTATTTTGCAAGTTAGCAATTTAGTCTGGACAGTTCGGTGCTTCTCTGATTTTAGCTTGATACCTTCGTTCTGCTGTAGTCTGGGGCGGGTCAGCCTAGGCAGCTTTGCTTCTGGGATTTGACTGGTTGTTGTTCATGGAAAACAAACTCTTCTCCATGGCCCTCCATTTTCTAATAGGCTTCCCTAGGCTTGTTCTCTTGAAGGAAGCTGGGTTCCAAGAGAAAGCAGAAGTGGGCAAGTCTTTTTCCAGCGAACTGTCATTTCTGCCACATGCTGTTGGCTAAGACAAGTTCCAAGCCCAGCTCAAATTCGAGGGTGGGGAAATCATCTCCATCTACTGAATGGAAGGAGCTAAAAAGACTTTGCAAAAGGTGTAGAGAAAGACCAGGAGAGAGAGTTAGGGTTATTTTTGCCATCAGTCTACCTCTCACAATACTAGTAAGGGATGTGGCAGCAGCAAGGACCCTTACACGTCCTTAGCCCCATGTTCATAATTTACACCCTCCTCTTTGAGAGCCTTGGGCAAGAAATATTATAGAGGCTCAAGCAGTTGCAGGAAGAATACTGTTTCCTACTGCTCAAACCTTATCTTCCCCTGGAATGAAATCATGGAAAGTTGAGTGTGTGTGTGTGTGTGTGTGTGTGTGTGTGTGTGTGTGTGTGTGTGGAGAGAGAGAGGGAGAGACAGGTTGAAGGGTTAAAGGCATGTGACTCATGATCAGAAACTAAAATGTAGTAGAAGAGGGGTTGTTGGAAAAATGAGAAAGTGACTTAGGTGTTTATCTTGTTCAGTTCTTTTACTTGACAGCTGAGATAGATGAAGACAGGTTAAGATATTACATAAAATTCGGTAGAAAATTAACCACCATTTTTAGGGACAACAATGTTCTTAGTTTGATGTATGTTTAGACCTATAGGTTCAAGATTTCAGAGCTATGAAGAACCTTAAAATTACTTGGCTACCTGTCTAAAGTCATACTGTTAACCAATCCAAGATTAAAACTCTTGTCAATTAATCATTCAACATACATAACAGTATTCAATAAATATTTATTGAGTGTTCAATATGTGCAAAGCATTGTGCTTGGTGCTGGGGATACTGCAATAAACTAGTTACTGGGTAGTTGAGGTCCTGTCACTCCAAGAAATTGTGTTCTTAGTGTTCCCAGAGAAAACAGGCACCAAGCAACTAATTATATAGTTATTTGCTAGAATTTTTGCTAAGTACTACAAAGATATGTAAAGAGCATTTTACATCACTGTGGCCAGATTTGGTCTGGAGTTTAGGAAAAATCGGAAAGGCTCTTTTAGGAAGTGTTATCTGAAGTATGTGCTGAGGAGTAATCAAACAAAAGATACGAGCTGAGAGAATGGGATGAGTGAACACACTAAGGTGGGAGGAACATGACTTCTCACCCTGGAGGTGACCAGGGATTCCTTGAAGTTATTCAAATACTTTTTTTGTAATTTCCCTAATTTACTTATAACTTGTGGGTCAGAAGAGGATCTTTTCGGTCTTACTCAAATGCTTATACACTAGCAAATCTTTACATATGTACATCCCCACCTTAAAAATATCTGTGGAGCATGCTGTACACACCATTTTGTACCTTTCCTTTTTCACTTAGCAGCATATTTTGGAGGTTAAGAGAATATTTAATATCAGCATAGATAGCTCTACCTCATTTTTTAACATGGTGTATTGGAGTTTATTTGTACACACCATGATTAATTTAACCACTTCCCAGTTCTTGGAAATGTAGATTGTTTCAACTCTTCACTATAAACAATACAGCAGTGAACATCCTAATAGTTGTTCTTATCCATATGTGTAATTATGTTGGCAGGAAAATTTCTTGGAAGTGAAATTGGTAAGTCAAAGAATATGGATATTTTTCATTTAGAAAGAAATTCTAAATTTATAGTTCGAAGTGTGTACTGTATCGTATATTTCAAAGTTGCTAAGTAGATCTTAAAAGTTCTCATCACAAGAAAAAATTGTAACTATTTGCGGTGATGGATGTTAACTAGACTTATTGTGGTGATCATTTCTGCAATACACACATCTATCAAATCATTATATTGTACACCTGAAATGAATATATGTCAATTATATCTCAATTAAAATAAAAGAGTATGTATTGTTAATCCCAACAAAAGTATATGGGGATGCACCTTCCCCTTACTTCCGCCATCACTCTGTGCTATTAATATAACTTTCTAAAAACCAGAATGATAATATGTTGGTTCTTATTTATTTAAAGCTTCTGGGAAAAAAATGAGGACTATAGGCATAATAGGCACACACACTCACATGCTGGGCAAAAGCTATAGATAGATTGGTGCCTAAATTTATTATACGTGAGATGGAGCCACAAATGGGGAAAGAAGTACATTTATTATGAATTATTATCTTGCTCTTTCCACATAAGATGCATGACTTAGAACATAAACCATGTAATCATAAGCCATATTTTTTTCCATTTTGGAAGATTCATACTCTGTGGGATCAGATTAAGTGTAGCAGTGGATTAAGAAGCAACAAGATGTGAGCCTTAGGAGTAGTTGATAATGTTTTTTGTTACACAAATGGTTTCCAGATATTCATGTGAGTTCATTGCAGATACAATACACATTGTGTGAGTGGTCTAACTAATGCCATTTTGTAAACTCTGTATAATAGGTTTTACTAAACAGACCTCAGTTATTTTTAAGTAAATTGTATTTTGAACAGTTCTTCCAACAAGTTCATTTTAACAGGCTCGTTAGAATTGTTTACGAGCTGATAAAAAGTGCCATCTTCTGTAAATTTTTTTTATAAAAATCAGTGCTATTAAGTATGTTTCACCCTGTAATTTTTGGACCTATTATGGAAAGGAGTAAAATGTATTTTTATAGTCACTTTTATATAGAAAAACCATAAAAATATGTACATGAAGAGTTTTCAACAAGTATCTGTTGAAGATATATTTTTTAAAGCCAACAAATATTCATAATGGACTTAATATTAGTATGCATATGCTGTAATTTTATGAATAAGGCAGTTTCTGCCTAGCATTTAATTTTAAATGTTCAAACTTGTGGCATTTATACTTCATTCTGCAAGCATTTTCTCTACCTGGTGATAGGTATGGCACTTTCCAAGAAAAATGCTTATGTTGGTCATAAGACATAGGTTTTGTATTCTTGCAGGGATAGGCATGGCTCTAAATATGAATAATGCTTTTGATATCAGATCTAAGAGTAAAATGCAAAACATATTTGAATTTACCCTGTTGGATTAATCTCCTACTCAGCCCAGCCCCAGCGGATGGTAATCTGGTTCTCAAATACAATTTTTCCTTTAGAAATCACTGATTAGTATATGATAAAATTGCTTTTCTTATCATATTGGAATGGCAAATAAGTATCTGTTTACTAAAACAAAACCTGCATCTGCTTAGCTGTTTTTCTCTTTGCTGATAAGAAATATGTCTTCCTTCTAAAATAAATGATAAAACAGTAAAAAGAGTAGAGTTTCCAGTTATGGTCTGGAAGTTATCATTTTTTAGAATTGATCCAAAACATTTAACTAGAAAGGATTTGAGCTACCTGAGTAATGATTTTTTTTTGTATACAGTATGGCTATCCCTTAGTGATATTAAAAAATAATTGTTTATTTTTTATAGACTGTCAATGCTCACAGATTTCACAGTCAATACATAGCATATATTCCATTGCACACGAAAGAGCTCAAGAGCTTGGGCTATGGATCAGAGCATTAGTTTGATCACTAGCTCTTGTCTTTATTTTCTCATTTGTAAAATGAGGGTTACAATACTATCAAGTTCATCTGAGATGAATATTCAAAAAGATAGTGAATGTGTAGTGCATATCTCAGTGCCTGGCACACAGTGGACTCTCAACCAATAATAATCATTATGAATCACATTTTTCATAATAATATAATAAATGTAAGTTTATTCATATCAGAAAAATACGTGAAATACCTCATTTTACCAGTTGGAAGATATGTTTAGTTCCACTGAAGTATATTTTTTTAGTTCCTATAACAAAATTGGAATTCATAGTCTTATTAGGATGTTTCATAGTCCCAGTATCTGTCAAGTAACTTTTCTGTTTTGTCATCTCAGGGAAAACAAAAGAAAAACACAAATGGAAAATTACAGCCTTAAAATGTGATTTCCCACAAACAAAAACCATTAAGGAAAAATAACACATGCTAAAATTGTTAAGACATATGTTATTTATAATATTATTCTTAGAAATTGATACTGAATATGTATTTCTATAATTTGAAAGGTATTACAGCTTAGAAAGAGAAAAAAATTATTATAATGGAATTATTTTGAAGATAAAGTTATGATTTTAAACACAAGGCACATTTTCTCAACTATAACTCAATAGAGGGAGCTCCACTACTTTCCTTTTATGAGCACTGTAGGATGCTTCTATTTATTATGATTTTCTGGTGACCTTTAATAGTGAAATTATGGAAAGTCTGTAATTTTAATATTAATGATATTTTAGAAATTGAATTATATTTTCCTCTTATTAGTGGAATTCAAAAAAGGCTTCTACAAATAATATGTTTTCAACCCCTAGTTCTTAGTTCTCTGTACCCTTTGAATAATAAATCACTAGAAGAAATTAAAGTAGATATACTCTTGAGAAGCCTAATCCACTTTAATATTGCAAGGCATCAAAGGAGAACAAAGTTTATTTCCAGTGATAAAATAATGAATATTTTTGAGAATACTTTTGTGGTATCTATTAAATGAAAACAGTTATATGTTTCAATAAGCGAGCAAAATTAGCTGATATTTTTCTCACTCTGCCTAGATTTTTAACAAGTGGTTATAGACTTCTGTGTGGAAATGGCCTATATTGATATCTTTCCCTCTTTTTTATTTTCCCAGATATCCCCTTGATTTAGATATCTCCAGCTAATTTTCAGTCTTAGGTTGATATCCATCACCTGTGTGTGATCCTAACTATTCATTTACCTTTTATGAGATTCACTTTTGTCATGAAAGTATTTCATATGATTTCTAAGATCTTTACAGCTTAAAAATTCTAAGATTTAAAATTATTCAGCGAATTAGAAAAATGTATATTGGTTTGAATTGATGATAAGCAATAACTTTTACTGGCAGTCCAATTAAGAAGAAAACTTTTAAAATGATAATCCCCGTTTACTTTATATTTAAGATGGAAATTTTTTTTTTTGAGTTCTGCAGAAAATTGTGTAATTCCCATATGCAGACCTCCTAATTTATTACTAAAATGCTTTCGGTTAAAGAAATGGCCCAGTTCTCTGGTATATTTAAGAATGGCCAACACAGAAACAGCTTTTAAACAGTTCATGTTAAAATTAGATACGTGCTCTTGTGGCGGTGCTAGGAGGGCAGCCTGGGACTGAGGCCTGTTGCTTATTCATTACCGTTTTAAGCATTCCTTAAATAGTGATTGTTTTATTTCGTTTTCTTTCTGTTATAGATGAGAGTTTGAGAATGTGGCTTCTGGAGCTAAATTGTGTGATTTTGAGTTCTGCGTCTCCACTCTCCACCTCCGAGCCGGGTGACATTGGGCAAATTGCTTAACCCCTCTTCTGTCCTCATTGGTGCAGTCGGGACAAGTTCATTCAATAGTGTGACTCAAATAATACACTCTCAGTAAATTGTTAGTATTATTAAAATATTTAATTTCAGGAAATCTTTTCACCTTCCCCAAAATACGATTATAAAACCAATGTACTCCCATGAATACATACAGAATAGAAGTCTCAGTTTGTTCAGAATTAGAAAATTGACAATTGTATCTCCTCCCCACTTCACCTTTTTTTTTCTCCTGCTCAGGAAGTGGAATATGAATGAAGGTGATGTCATATTATTTATTGGGCATAACCTTGAATCTATTCACTTTATAAAATAAATAGAACACTCACAAACACCTAGACTTTATCCATTAATTATTAGTATCATCATTATGACATAGTCCTCATCTGATAATGAAACATCATCGCATTGCGGTAAATTTAAAACTAAAAGTAGGACACCTTGCAGGCTGTAGTTCATAATGTCTGAGGGCATATTGTTGCCTTATGTCATTAACATAAGTTGGCCCAAAGTAACTTAGAAGTAAGAAAATGTGTGTGTGCCTAAAAGACAGATTTGTGTAGACTCCATAGATTCAGAGTAAAATCAGAGTAGTGATCATACACAATTTTAAGGAAGTGGAAAAAAAAGAGTCCTAACAGTTTTTCTAAACTTCATTTTAGCCCCTGTCCAATCTCATTTCCCCTCTACCATTAAACTGATGTAAGGTATGAATAGAATCTTGTAACTGATCTGCTTAAAATACTTCAGTTGCTCCCTGTTAGAGTAAGGGTAAAATACAAGCTTCTTAGCATAGTATTTAATTAAGGTCCTTCATATTTCTCAACACAGTCTTTCTTGGAAGTCCAGGCTCCAGTCAAACTTCTAAGTGTACATGGCCTTCTTGTTCCCTGTGTTGTTATTCGTGCCACTGCCGTATTCTAGAATGCTCTCCCATAGCCCTCCCTTTGCCTGAAAAATAACTGGCATCTCTGTCCTTCAGAACACAGTTTAGATGCCATCTTTTCCAGAAATTCTTTCCTATCTCCCTAAAGTGTCCTCCTCTGTGGTTCCAGAGCTAATTTCATTGTTGTCTATTATTGTCTCTCTCCCTTAGAAGACTTTTGTGTTCTGGGCACAGGGGCTCTGTCTTCTTAATCTTTTTTTCTATTCAGTGTCTACTAATATACACTATATCCCCAGTACATGTATGATGATTGAATAAATGCATTAGTCAAAATTAGAAGTCTCAATTATTAATAAAGTCTATTTAAAACTGCAACACATATTTACATATGAATTATAAATACCTGTATTGAGACAATTTTTCAATTTCTGTTAGAAATTTAATTAGAGAATGATTAATATCCTGAATTATGATTCTTAAAAAAAGCAGAATTTGCCATATTCTATCCAAGCTACGCAATGAAGTATAAAAAGAAATGGAATAAAGTTAGAGTAATTCTTATTCCAGGTGCCAATCCAGGTTAACAAAGTTAAAAACTTTAATAACTATATTCTTCTAGAGCTTCCATAGACATTGAACATTAAATGTAAGATTTTCTAGAGAAATACAGAAATTTATTTAAAGTAATTTATTTTTAAAACTACAAGTTTTTCTAGGATGATTGCAGGAATACATTCTCAATAGGCAGTCATTTACTGGTAATATTTTTGTTTCTCCTCTTTTAAATTAAACCTGTGGATCAGAGCATTTTCCTGAATTTGACAAAACTCGTATAGAAATGATTTCATGAGAAACTGATCAGTCATGCAGGCAATATTGAATATATCTATACCACAGAAAATATGTGTGTATGGTGGGCCATGCCTTGAATGTTTTTAACATTAAAATGCTAGAGATAATTTGGAGGAGAATCTAGTGTTACTTTCACAAAAGTGTTTTCTATTGAAGAATTTTTAAAAATCAGATACACACCTAAAAAATTCATGAAAAAATTAAAAGATTTTATTTTTACTGAAAAATATACTTTGTGCTCTCGAAACTAACATACCATTTTAAGAAACAGGCCATTACTGGTTAAAAAAACATAGTGCAGAATCGAATTTATCACAGTATCTCATTATTTGATCATATTTGAGAGCCGAAAACCTAATAGTTTTACGTCTGTCTGATGTCTCTTCTCTGAGCAAAATAATCCTAATCCTTAAACCCTTTTTACTTAAAATTTTTTTTTTTAAATAAGCCTAAGTTTTTTTTTAACCTTACTTTAGAACCTTCTTCCCAGTTGCTCTGAATTTTAACTTTCATATCATGGTTTTATTCTGTCACACCCCATAGAAAACCTTGTTAGTAAATTTTTACTTCTCCGGTCTAATAGTCAGGTTGCCTCCTGAATTCCCAGAATTAGAAAAATTCTGATGTTTTCCAAATATGTTACAAAAAAGTACTTGTCCTGATACACCAGTATGACTGCAACGCGTGATCACTGATCGGTCCCACACATTGTATACCTGCTGTGCTCCATGCACAGCAATGCTTTACAAAAGAATGGCCAATATATTTGTATAACCAATTTTAGGTTTAACAACTATATTTTTTATTTTATTTTTTTAATTACAAAATCTAATCTCACTTTCAACATTTGCAACATAGGACTTTGAATGTAGTATGGCATAAGTATCAAAAAGTAATCAAAGCAAAGATATTATCAAATAAAGCCAAGTAAGTGAGACGTTCTTTAAATATATAAAACTGGTTGGGCCACAACAATGACCTGTCAAGAGTCTAGATTAATCAGATAGTCTACATGACAATTATTTTTTATCTCTTCCACTACTTGAAAAAATATCACAATTCCTATGACAAGTATTGCATGAATTCTTGGATTCTTGGCATCTCATGTAGGTTTCACATTAACAGTTTTGTGACTCAACAAAATAATCTTCCCACAAACATACCAGACAATATATAAATAATAGAGATTTCAATTTTTTATGAAAGCAGAAGCTAGGATTAATATGATGAAATAATTTTCTTCATCAACAAGCCTTATTTTATCCTATGTGAATGAATAGGTTTAAAAACTTAAATTTTATGATGAAGAATGTGATTACAGGAAAAGTGAGTATTCCACATAAGCTGTAGAGGACAAGTGATGCTTAAGGGGGCAAGTTGTGCTGCTGAGGAAGGTACAGGAGGAAGTGAGAAGACCTCTCTACAGAGAGAAAGGAAAGAGAAGACCTGAATGCTAGCATGAAAGAGAAATTGCTTGTTTAAAAAAGAGATTACCACAATAATAATTTTTCTTTTCTGCTCTGTACCTAGTTGATAATACACTCTAGCAATTCCAAATTTGAATCTCTCTTCTCAATAACTAAAAATCACTTAATTTTTATCTTGAAGCGGGAGAACAATGGCTGGAAAGAAACTTCTTACAGAGAAGTTTTGTTGCAAATCTCTATTGAAATCCAGATAATTATTGACCAAATTTAGCAGTGCTTATCAAATTCTACAATAACAGAATTGAATTCATGGTTCTTTATCAAAGTTGAGGAATTCTGAATGGTATTTGCTTGCTTAATTCTAGAGATAAGCTAAAGTTAAATTAAATAATGCTAGGGGATATTATTTAATAATAAAATTACATAAATATACAGCACTTCTGTCAGTTTCCAACTGAGCATATTTATGTATACTCAGATCGGTGGTGCATGCTGAAGGCTTGTCTATACAGATTCAGTCCCTTACCGGAACCAGTGAGAATCTGGTAAGACAGTTTCTGCTTTTGAAACTACTGTTTCTGATTTTGAAACTACTGCCCCAGAGATGGATGGAACATATACCATTAATTTAGTGTTGTACGGTCTGCTGTAAACGCAGTGATTAGTACACCTGAGATAAGACTTGAGCATTGAGCTTCTGTTTCAAAGAGTAGGGCTGAGCTGGAATAAAGAGTTTACCTTCCCAAGTTTGCAGAGGAAGTTAAAACTAGAGAAGTGAGTAAAACAGAGAGATGAGTGAGTGACTACTCACATTTTGGAAAGGGAAATCTGATGGGTGAACAAATCTGAAGGAAGAAGAAATGGATATTAGAAAACCAGAGTTAGGAAGACAAAAATGAACCAGTGAAATGTCTGATTAGAACAGGTGCCTCTACATCTGTTTGGAAACAATAGCACAATGGTCCATGCATGGGCCAACTGAACAGAAATATTCAAGGCCAGAATAAACTGCAGTTTTGGTTCTAGTTCCAGCTTCCCTCCCTTGGTTTATCCATAGAGAGCCCAGTCAGATCCATTCTCATTGGCTGGGGACATTTCTCCCCATCCTTAGATTTTGCAAGACGTTCCCCCACATCCTACCTTCCTACCCCCTTTCCCCATAGCTTTTACCCCTAGATATTAGACCCTGCTTCCTGACAGCCTAGACTTGGCCTATCATCATATTAAACTGAATATATGTATTTAGTTGCTTTCCTAAGTGAGTTGTGAATTTTTTTTTAATTAAAGTTACATGGAAAGGGGTGTTTATTTCCTATCGAGTTAGGCATATTTATGAGAAGCATGCCTGTTTGGACACAAAGCCCAATTCAGGAAGTACCAAATAACTAGTCTCATTATGTTCCTTTTTCAAGCACGGCCTCCAGTGTTTAGAATGCTATCTGTCTGAACTTAATTCTGGAACATGAAAACGAACATCAAAGTAGTATGAGCAAGTTACCTAATAAACATTATTCTCCCAATAGTTTCAATCTCACTCTGGTTAATATCATATTAAGTGTTAATGATATTTAAAATTGATAAGCTTTGAATTTTATTTTCTCTTTTCACCTCAAATCATTTTCTAAATAGAAATTTAGAGATTTCTCTATAAGAGAAATAGAATAACTGAGGAGAAATTACATTTTCCACAGCAGTATTTAGTAGTCATACAGTCTGAGCTTCCAAATGAGTTTGCTATAGGAATGGCAGGCGGAAATAGAAATAAAAGAAACACCCTTCCCACCCACAACCCCCACCCCTCCAAAGAATCCATCAAACAAAGCCCAGGAACACTTCAAACATAACATCATCCTTTACTTTTTTGTTGGTTATTTACTTTGCCTTCTGGAAATATTGCACAATCCATTAGCTTTTTCTCTTCAGATATTTGCAGGGTACAGAATGTCCTACTAACTTAAAAAAAATTGATTCTCACAACAGAACCAGTGTGTACTTGTTAACCACATAACTATATTGTTAGATATAGTTGCTTCACAAATAATAAAATAAAATGAAAAAGAAGTTAAGAAAACGGGCCCCATGAAAACAGTTCATATGCTCCACCAACGTTATTATTTAGTGCTTAAACTAGAAAACATTTAATAGTGAGTGTTGGTTTATCACTGTTGAGTCAATTACAGTGACCAGGATCATTGTCACATTAATAACAGTGACCAGGAACTTTCCCCCCCGGTGAGGCCAGTGGTCAATGGCAGAGTGGTGTAGAAGACGGCAGAATATGAGCCCCAGGTTTCCTTTGTCAACAGCTGTGGGCTTTTGGTTAGTCATTTTCTATTTTTGTTCTCTGTTTCTTTGTTCAGTGATGATGCAGGAGCTAGATGGGCTTCCTTCCGTGTAGTTATGAGTGTGTGTGATTTCATTCCATTGCCAAGTAGAAAGGATTTTGGCATTGTCTCTTTTGGTAGTATTTGCTCTTCTTCTGTTCTCACCAATAAGCTCAGTTAAGAGCTAGCCATGGAACATTTTGCAGATTGAGATTCCCAGTCACAGTGGACCATAAATAAAATAATTAAGCCATAGAAAGAAAGAACACAGTATAGACTAGCATTAGCAGTGTGTGAAATTATGAGAGATGAGGAAGGGTACAACTCCTCCCCTACTCAACACTGAATACACTTCATGAGAGTATATTATTGTATTTCATTTTGGTCTCAATATTTAAATAAAAATTTCAAAAAGAGAAGTGGATTTGGTTCAGAGAAAAACAATAATTTTAATTAAACCTTACAGAATATAGGTCCTGTGAGAAAGGGTTATCATACGGAGAAGGTAGGGGTCAGGTGTGAATTAAGAGCTGTGATGAAAACACTGATCCACGTTCCCTGTCTTCCCGCAGACATCTGTCCCACACCGGTAATCACAAAACAAGATTCAGCTGCTGAAAGAAAAAGCTTTGCCTTTGAATTTGCTGCTTTGGGGGACGACTCAGTGACTGCTATCTCTGATAGTGTTAGAAAATGTTAGAGCCAGTTGTTTGGGAAGTTTTCTATGTATTCCATACTCAAGGCAGAGATTTTTCTGATATCTCTTTCAATTTAGACATCAGTATGAAAGGATAATAAATTTGGTGATAAATACTTCATTTTTCTTATCTGCAAAGTGACAGGGAGAAACCGTAACTTAAGATTTCCTTCTGATTCAAATTGTCTGTGATTTTTAAGTGTTGGGTTATTGGGCCTGTAACTTAGCTTGCTATTTGATTATAGAAATATCCTTCTAGGAAACTTATTTTAGTTTAAGAGACAGCATTTTCTTTCTTTTTCTTTTAAAATATAAAATGAGTAGATTTTGAATTTAATAATTAGATTTTAAACGGTTCTAATTAACCCTGCGGAACTTCAGCTCTTGAGGGCTGAAAGTCTTGAGACTTTACAGCCAAGATATAGAGTCTATAAACTGAATAGTTGTAGAAAGAATTTTGTGAGAGGAAGGAGGAAAAATGAGTAACTAAAACTAACTGCTTAAGTGGGCAAGTTGTTTCATGTCTCCAGGTCAGTTTCCTTCTCTGTAAAGTGAAAGAAATAATAGTAATTATATCAGAGGTTTGTTGAAAGAACTAGCTGACATAATCTTTGTAAACTGATTAGCAAATTGCATAGCAAGGAGTACAGACCTCAGAGATGTTTGCTATGACTGTTAATACTGTTACTGTCAACATCTTAAACTGAATGTTTTAATATTCTGTACCTTCCATGAAGAAGTTAAAATCTGACACTATTCAAATATAATAGAAAAGAGGAAAACTTTTTCATGTAAAGTGGAAAAGTATCCCATTACAGCTTGCTTTGTGCTTTTTTATTAGATATATAAGGATAAATAATAAGGAAAAAGTGGTGGCCAAACAATGTGTATGATATGCTCATTTGCATGAAAATGGAATATGTCTTTATTTATAGGGTTTTTTTTGTTTTTTGTTTTTTGTGTGTGTTTGTTTTGGAGGAGGTAATTAGACTTATTTATTTACTTCTTTATTTTAATGGAGGTACTGGAAATTAAACCTAGGACCTTGTGCATGCTAAGCATGTGCTCTACCACTGAGCTATACCCTCCCCCCAGAATATGTCTTAAACGGACACAATCATTTAACATGCTTGTGTATACATAGATATATTTTTCCTGAAAAACATAGGAGAACATTTTGTAATGGCTAACTTTGAAAGGGAGGGCTTCAAAGTTGAAATAATTAGAGCCGGGGATATGAGATAGAAGGGAAACCTTTCTTTTAAACAGCATATTCTTTCATGTGATTTGAATATTTATAATTTGTGTATTATTTTAAAATAAACTACTAGTGCAAAGATTATTACAACAGTGGTGCTACAACCAAAACTGTAGAAGAGACTCATCTTCTCAAGTAGTAATGTATCTACTTGGAATTGAGAAATTAGAGCATTTCATTGCATGTATTGCTATCCATGATTATAAAATTTTAGAATAACACACTCATTTTTGCATGTTTCTTGCTTCTCTTTCTCTTCTTTAGGCACCTGGAAAGTTTTCTGATTCATTATAGTAAGCCTACAAATATATTGGAATTTAAATAATCCTTCATTTTTATTGGCATTTAAAAAAATACTAACCCGCATTTAAATTTAAATCAATTTAAGATGAAATTGCTGAGTTTGCTTGTTGATTGGTGTTTTGAGGTGATTTGTAAATGTAAAAATGTAAGCCTGTGTGATGCCTGTTAGAAGATTGTTCAAACACATAGTTAAAAAACTCACCTCTGTGATGACAAGCAAGTAAGGAGAAGGAAACATACAAGAAGAGGAATTTAAATCTTGTATCAGTAATAATTTTCTGACATCAAAGGTTGTTGAACCACATTTAATGAAATGGATTACTTTAGAAGCTTGTGGCATTGTAGTCCTGAAGAAATGTTTCTCAAACTCTTGTGATCCCAATAATTAGGTCATGATTAAATTTATTTGTGAAATGGTGCACAGTTATACTCACTCTTAAAATTCGGAATACAGATAAGCTTTGCTAAGGCCTGATGTAAAGAAATCTGTTTAACATTATTTAATCTGGTGTCTTAAGATACTTGGAGAACTAATGTTGAGGAAACATTACTCTAGTCACGTTTACAAATAAAATATACTACATTAAATATATTATGCAAATGAAATGTAATTTCCAAATTTAGGATTATTTGATTTCTGGTATCATCTTGAACTGTATTTCTGCATTAAAAATAAAAATACAGCAACAGAAGAACAAATCAAAAGAAGGCTACTGTTCATTTCTGTGAAACTGCATATAAGCTTTCTTCATAATTTAGAATTTATGTTATCCAATTATTAAGGTTAAGCTTACTTAAATTAAGACTAATTGTAAATTTGGAGAAGTAGTCAATAATAATTGCCTTATTGTTATTATTTTTTGCCTGGTGTATTGAATACATAGCGCCTCATAAATGGAAGCTAGAGACATCAGGGATTATCAAGGGTATAACCTCACTACACAGAATATAGGAAAATTGTATTGCCAAGCTGTTTTCATCAATCAGAAAAAATTTCGAAGTATAAATATCTGCAAGTAAAACATTTTTGTTATTCTAATTTAAGCACTGCTTAGAGAAATGGAAGAATATTAAATCTTACCTCTTCATTGGAGCACTTTAGCAGGGCTAAATTCTGTGAAGCAGCATTAATCCTCCTAGAAATCTTTGCAACAACAAAGGATGATTCTTTTCAAGTATAGATTCATACAAAACATACTCATAACTCACCTGATTCAAAGAGACATCCCTTGGCCACAATCTCCCTATAGCTGTCATTGCTGGTATTTTTCAGAAACATCGCTCATAAAATGATTCTTTTCAATGCTAGCAGTCCGGGTAATGGTGTCATACTTGTAGATTGTATTCTGGCATTTAGAAATCCAAATTGTTCTGATTTCTAGGCCCTCCTTTGTGCCTGACATTTAGTTCACAGCTAGTCAAGAGCTAATTTGAAAGGGATTAGACCTTAAAACACATGTAAATGTGTTTTAAAAGAAACAACTGAAAGAAGGAGATAGTAAAATTAAGACAGGGAGTAAAAGGTTTTGGAGGTTTTTTTATATTTAAAAATACAATGAACACCTGCCTGTAGGTAATCAACAATTTCAGAGTATTATAACTAACCTCACTTGTCAAAAATTGAAGCCAGGCTGATTCAAGTTAAAGTGCCTTCAATTTATGAGCTGGGATGAATAGTATATGAAAGGCATTATGAATCCCCTCAAATTGCCATAGTAATCCTGCAGCTACAGGAGCAAACAAAAAGGCTTTGTGTGTTTTTAAAATATAGTTCTATTCCATTTCCTCAAGAATGCCACACCAGTAGCCACAGTATTATGGCACTTGCACTAAGTGTGATGCCAGCATGTAGAACACCTAAAGCTGAAAGAATTAAAATTCATCCTTAGATCATTCAACCCACTAGGAAAGTACAGAATAGTTTGAGGCAATAGGTTGAGTGCATTTAGTTCCCCCTTTACTTTTCCATATAGCCTGTAACAGCTGACTCACTACCTGTGTCCGTCCGTCTGTCTGAAATGACAGTGTCTAAACTCAACATGTGAATGAGGAGGGAAGCAGTGACATCTTGAGACATATCCAGTTTGCTATTGCAGCACACACAGAGCCCTGGTCAGCCAGCTACTGCCCTCACCCCCAGATGCCTGGGCTTTTCCATCTTTAAGAGACATATCACCTCTTTTTTTTATATATATATATAATGTATATATATATTTTTTTTATTGAAGCATAATCAGTTTACAATGTTGTGTCAATTTCTGGTGGGCAGCATAATGCTTCAGTCATACATGAACATACATATATTCGTTTTCATATTCTTTTCGCCATAAGTTACTACAAGATATTGAATATAGTTCCCTGTACCATATGTGTGGAATCTAAAAAACAGACAAACTTATTTACAAGATACATCACCTCTTAATTGACATTTCTTTGCTTCTTTGCTACCATTTACATTTCCTAAGGCCTCAAAGATTTCCTTTAACTCCTTCAACCTAGACTGACTTTGTAAAATAGACCTCTGTCCTAGAGGACTTTTAATAAGTTATCACTGTTTTAAAGAAAGTACAAGATATGAAACACATTCCACAAAGTACCCCAGAAAATTACTATTTTCCTTATTTCAGGGTTACATTGTTTACACTTAGAACTGTGCAGCTCTATGGCCTATGGATCTCATGCATTTATTGTCATAAGCAAACTTATTTAGTCTGGGAAGTGATTTTTTATTTCATTTGAAGATTAACTGAAACCATACAGAAAGTGTAACAAGTCAGTGATTGTACTTTGAAAATTATTTAATAATTCAGTGGCTTACAGAGATTGCCTTTGCTTTTTCTGAATCCATCATACTGGTCTAATAAGGTTTTGCTCTATGCTGTTATCCTTTCCATTAATGTGGAAAGTAGAAGTAATTTTATAATTGGTGAAACAAATGCCAGGTAGGTAATAATGACCATGGTTCCTATAGAGTTTTTCATAAGGTTATAAATTGGAAGCATGGTAAATAAAGCAATGCATCTCATGCCATAGAATTGTGCCTAAAGCATATCATAAGTTAACAATCAGTATGTGTGATTTAAATTATAATCAAGTGACATCTTGCCAAGTTATTGACCAAGGATTTGTGCTATTAAATTTTCTGAATGGTTACTTTGCACCCTTTTATAGCTCTCCATTAAAAAATATATTTAGTGACCACAGTGAAGTATGCTTTTACATGTTAGGTTGAACCATATTCAATGGAACTTTTTTAGAGTGATGTTCCATATATTGTCACACTCATCCTATTTGGTATAATAGATATCTAGAGCTTTTTGTCCTTGGAGAATATACAGACATGTAGAAATCCAAAGCAACAAATAGACACCAACTTCCCAACTGTAGATTTTTTTTCTTACTTTCTTACTCTATGTATACTCATGTATTTGATTTCAAGTGACTTTTCCACATCAGCTTTCTATTTTAGATTATTTCTCCTGAAAATATGATTTTCTCTTATTAATTTAAAAATAATTAACTAAATATGACCCATGCTTTTGGTACCTGTGTTGTTTAGAATCTTTTATTGCAGTGATAGGAGTCTACTTGATCCAACTTAAGCAAAAGTGGGGATTTATAATGAGGATGCGAAAACATCTCTATGAACAAGGGAGATGATACAACTAGGACTTAGGTCTTGGGAATTAAATAGAATCAAGGGCATGAACGCTGTCAGTTCTCTCTGTTTCCATTTCACAGTTCTTTATTTCTCTCTTTCTACAGACTATCATATTTTGATTCTAATGTTGTATGTTTATTTTTCCTAGATTTAGTTCTACTCCACTCAATAAACTAACAGCATGGCTTGCCTAGTTCTGGTTCCCAATTGGTCCAGAAAGGATTCTTTTTGGGTTAGCTTGGATCAGGTGCCAACTTAGGACCAGTCAACTAAGAGGTGAAGGGGAAGTTGACAGATTTCTATACAGTTTCAGGAAAACTGGAGATGTGGTAACAGGGACTGGGCAGGCAAAATAATGCTTGCTTACTACAGCACTTTTCATTTAATTTAACTAACCTCATATTTATTGGACATCCATCATGAGAATGCCATTGCAGACAGCTATGTGCTGGATAAAGATGAGTAAGATACAATTCTGCATTGAAGGTGTAAGAGTACTCAGCAGCTTCACAAATCACTGGACTACAACGCAGAGAATGGAGATTGGTGATGATCATAAGGAGAGAAGCAGGAGTTTAAGGAAATAAAGAGGTATGAACCTCTTGAGAATGTTTGGAAAAGAAGAGATCTAAATACATATGTGGTCAACAGAAAAGAAGGAGCAAGCCCAAGGGGCAGAACTAAACTTAGAAGCAAATGGAGATTGATTGAGCAAACTGTTAAAGTTGGAGGAAAAGGAGCCAAGAAATGGGAGAAGAGTGCTTAGGAACTTGAGCTTCATTCTCAAAGATGGAAACAAAAGATGGTTAAAGGCATTAGTACCAGTTGAGTTTTAAAAGTAGGTCTGTAGTGAACTGAAATTAATAAAATTTTGGACATTATTCAGTGATATCTACTCCCTAGGAGTTAAAATTGGATAGAACTATAGCTTTCTTCACTGCCTGGTCCTCTATTTCTTTTGTTCTTTTCCCCTGTCCTTGGTGTTCCTGCTGTCAGAAATAATTGGTATAGCTGACCCCCCAGATGACCTTCAGGAAAAGAGATTGTTCCCTTGTGGTTTGTCATTCCTTTCCAAAGATCATGGTCTCTCGATACATTTCTTAGCAGTTTTAGAGTTCTTTTGTTGTATGTTAGCATGTGAAATAGGAATTTTTATAAAAAAGAATACTAAGCACTATCTATAAAATAAACAACAAGTTTATACTGTATAGCACAGGGAACTATATCCAATATCTTGTAGCAACCTATAATGAAAAAGAATATATGTATGTATATGTATGACTGAAACATTATGCTGTACACCAGAAGTTGACACATTGTAAACAGACTGCAATAAAGAAAAAAGATATGTGTATCTTTAGGCATACCTTTAGGCATTAAATTTCTAATCGGTGTTCTATTTGTTGGCTTTCAGCCAATTTTCAGAACATGGTGACAGATTTCCTATTACAGATAAATTGAATTAATTTTTTAAAGTAATATATTTTTGTGAGGGTATATCAAATGGCATACTAGAGTTAAAGTGTATTACTTTGCCCAATCCCATTTTCTACTAAAGTTTATAATCCAAACAAAATTACAATGAAAGCATGTCTCCTAAACTTGTACTTTGTGGAATGATGATAGCCATTATTTTGCCCCTTCAGGTTCATAATTTATCCTCTTGGCACTTGTTCCCTTATTTAACTGGCAATATAAGTTTAGAGTTTACAGATACAAATCTTACTGTTCTTTTAAGTTTTTTTGTTCATTCTCTGTAAACATTGATTTTGAAAAATAAAGCGTATCTTTTGTAGATTGTACACATGTGTATGTAAATTGAACCTATCCAAGGTGCTAGAGTTGTTCTATGATACAAAATTTTATGAATGTATTCTGTTACGTTGAGTAACAAGTAATGATAGCTAAAAGTTTAAGTGGATGACTAAATTCAAAAAATAATCCATGTCAGTTATGGAGAATAATAGATAATAGCTTTTATTTTTCAAGGCCAGTCCCTCCTCAAATAATCCTCCCCCCAGTAACAACCAAAAAACCCTCAACAGACTGACTACCCATTCACAGATTCAAAACTACTTATGTAATGATTGTCATAGTATCTTCTTAAAGGTCAGTTTGTTTTTCAAATACAATTGACTAAATTTGAATATAAATACCCCCATTTTAATGAAGCTTTTAAAAAACGTTTAACTTCTGTTCTCAAAATGAAATTATTTATTTGCCAGCACTAAAAATACCTAAAATGATAGTTTGGAATATCTTTTAAAATCTACTTTCTTGTAGAAAGTGTCTCTTTTTAGTGAATTCATTAAACAAACATTTGAGTGCCTACCGTGGGTTAGCCACCATGCATGTTTGGGTGGTGAGGGCGCAGCAGCAAACACCTTTTAGTCCCAGGAAGCTTTCATTTCAGTGGAATGGTGGTAAGCAAACTGGGACATGCATCAGAATGACCCAGTTAGCCTGCTGAAAGATTGTTGGGCCCTGCCCTGGAGTTTCCAATTCAGCACTTCTGATATAGGGTCCAGAATTTGCATTTCTAACAAGTTCCCATATGTTGCTGATGCTCCCTGTCCTGGGACCACACTCTGAGAACAGTTGTGCCAGGGGGAAGGCAGTACTGTCTATCCATGCAGTCTCCAATTAACCTACTTTCTGCTGACCCACGCCCACTGCTGGATCCCCTTTTAGTTATTTCCAGTGGTAAACATGCTTTCTATAAATGCAGTCTGGTGTGTGGGTAGCCCACAAATTGTATAGCTGCTTATCAAATCTTCAGGAAATTTACAAGGTCAGATAGATACGATTTTCAAAGACAAAGCTACCTTGTTTATCCTCGTAAAAATGTATCATCAGCATTATGACTTGATTTCCAATTTAATCATCATTTTATTTTAACATAAAGCTTTTCTTTCTGATCTTTTGGCAATACTCCAGATTTCCTTAGTCTTTTAAAAGTGATAGCCAGCGGTTCATTTATTGCAATAATTAAGATGGATAGCAGCATGCCAGCTGGAATGACTACACTTCTGTTTGTTGTATAAATTATTTTCCTAGTGTGAAAGCTTCTTTTATGGCTTCTGCTTTGGTCATGTCTTTTGTATTCTAAACCATTAAGCATGGTATGTTTAGGAGAGATATTTATAAAGAAGGTAGTAGTATTTAACAATTTTTAATCACTATGAATTCATGTCTGCATTTTTCTTAGCACTGAAGATTGCCTTTCACTTTGTTCCTTCTGCCAAGAGCAGCAAAAGAAAAAGGCCTCTAGCCTTTATAAACCTTTTTTTTTAAACTACCTTTGCACTTCCTTTATTTTGTTCTGATTCTTAAGCCATTCCCTGTGAATCTTAAGTGATTTTGTGCACTTAGCTCAAAATACATAGAATCACAGCCCCAAATGTGAATTTCTTATAAGGTATATTTGAAATTCCCCTAAAACACAGATAACAATAGACTTTTATCATTTGTTTAAATGCTACTTGAGTTTGGTGGTGTTTCCGTCTCAAAAATAAATGTACCTCAGATTCAACAGAAAGTATTCAGATAGAGTTTAAGCACTAGTCTCCTGATTTCTGTATCCAGTGTAGTGCCAAACACATTTTACTAAATATGTGCTGACTTGACTTTTTCTGTGCTATGCATTTTAGCTTCAAGGAAAGTTGCATGTCTCTTATTTTTCTGAGGCTTAGGATAGTCGTTGCTACATTTACAAGACTCATCTTCCCTTTTAAACTTTATAAATATGAAAAGATAAATAAAAATGTAACACTATGTCAGAATATTACTTTAGTCATTATCCACATGCCAGCTAACTAGTTAGAACAATTCAAAATAGCTAACAAGAAATATTTAGTCTCAATAACATATAATTGCACGTATGTACACCTGTTAGACCTAAGTAGATTTATCGTCTGCAACTCTTTAAATTTCCTTGTCAGATTTCAATATAAAGAAAAACAGTGAATGAAATAAGCAAACGTCTATACCTAGTTATCATTATTAATGTTAATTTGTCTATCTCGTAATGATTTAAAGCTCTATCATGATAGTTTTGTGCTTTCGATCCAACCTTGCAGATTAGAATTTTTTGACCACCCAAACTGTGAAAACCTGTGCTCCCTGGAAAATCCAGAAGAGCGGGTCAGTTCACAGAAAGACAACAAGGGTCAGTCTGTTTGGAAAACTTTGGCTCTCTTTCAGTAGAGTTGCCAATGGCCTGAAAATACAGAGTATTCTTACCCACGGGCTAAAATTAACCTGTTCAGTAGACAGCCTGCATCTCTTTGTATAAAAACTTTCTTAAAAAGTAGCAAACATTGTTCTAAATTCCCTTACCCCATCCCTCACTACTGTCACCTACTTTCTGTCACTGACTTGTTAATATCTTTATTCTTATATACAAATTTCATATGTTGTCACTACTCCTGTTTTCAAATAATTGAAGTTAAAAGCATAATAGCTGTCTCTCTGGAATTTATGTCTTGTGTTTGATGGAGCACTGCTGAGACATATAAACCTTACTGACTTCCATGTACAACTACTTGGGAAGCTCCTTTAGGGACAATGATGCAGGAGCAACACAGCGGAAGAGCTAGACAGAATCTCAGGAGAAGATCATATTCCGATAACTTCATTATAAGAATTATGTTTTCCTTCCCAATAAATTCATAGTTTCCATCAGTATAGTTGTTTGTTTATTCATTCATCCAGTAAATTTTTATCAAGTGTTAATTATGTTATTAGTAAGGAACTACACCTGGAAATATGGTAGTAGCCAAGACATGTATAGTCCCTGCTTTTGTAGCATTTATAGTGTGTCTAAAAAAAAAAACATTCCAACTCTTTCAGAGGGTACTCTACATACTACGTAGACGAAATTACATAAAGTTGTCACTCCCATGCCCTTTCAGTGACCACTGCCTTTAATTATTATTAGGTAATGAGATTTGATGCTCTGAAGCAAAGTAAATGCCTGTGGATCAGTGGTTTTCAATTCTGACTGCACCATCTTGGGAATTTTTGCTAGCAACTGAGTCTCACTGCAGGCAATTGAGTAAGAATCCTGGGGCCTGGGGCCCAGGCATCAACATTTAAAAAAACACTTTGGAGTCAACTGCTGCTTGAGAGAGAAAAACAAAGAAGAGAAACAGCACTGACTGTGTAATTCTGGAATGATGAATAAGGACAAACACCAAGCAAAGAGAAGGATAAAATAATACACCTGAAACTTTACCAAGCCTCCCCCCCATACGTTTCAAGTATATAGCTTATACAGAAAACAAGTGAAGCAACTTACTTTTAGATAATCTAGGAATTTCTTTTATACTCAATGGAAGTTTCTGTCAAGAAATGTGCCAATTCTAGACACCTTGTCACAGTGTTAGGGATTTCCTGTCCTAAAAATAAATGGATTGTTGTGCCATACCTCACGCACAGGAGCTATATGATGACAATGCATTCAGGCCAGGTTGATCTACATTTAAGATAATAATACCTACATCAGTATGAACTTGCCACTTGTAGCTTTAAACTACTGTCTTTATTTTATCCTCACAGTCCCCTTTGATGTTATAACAGGGCCATCGTAACAGCTGTCCATTGGCAGTTTCAGTCTCCAAGATCACCAATCTGGGTCACCCAGAATTAGCACAATGGGAAAGGCAGGTTGGACAGGCTGCGTTAGAAATCACAAAAGCAAGTTGTCTTAAGTTGGAGGGAAGGAGGTGGTGTGTGCTGTGATGGCAACCATAAAATCCATCAGGGAATTAGAGTGGGTTCAAAGCAAACAAGAGAGGAGGAGTTAACGTCCGTCCTCCTCTGTGTGTGCATGTGTCTGTCTATGTGATGTGTACGTGTTTGTGTACTCCAGTACTGTTTGTCGCTCCCTGGGAATAGGCCTTACTTACTTGGTTGATGAGCCACTGTTGGTTTATTTGCAGATCTGAGTGCTAACTCATTTATTCTGTTTACCTTTCTAAGTGAGGCAGTGCTTCAATTGACTTAACAGCATGCTAGCAACTCAGAGATTGTGCAGTCTAATCACATTTTGACCCATCCTTAAATGGCTGCATCTTCATCTGTGAAAAAAATGTTTGATGAAGCCAAACTCCCCCATGGGGATTTGTTTGAGGAATAAATACTAAAAATGCTTGTGGGGCATTTTGAAAATATAAATTGTTTTGAAAAAAGTTAATTATTTTCAAAATGTTCCTGGACATCAGCTTATGAGATGTAATCTTTCCCATTATAGATCTTTGTAAGAAATTAAATTTTTGATTTATCTTGGTAATTGTCTACATACTTGTGTACAAAGCTTGTTAGAGCCCATTAATGGAGTTGATAAACATTATATAATATTGAAAGATAGTTCTGTTTGGCAAACTTTCAATTATTCATATTAATGGAAAACGTTAATGCAGATCTTACAAAATGACAGACTGTTGGAAAGCCTTTCAGGAAGGATGAAGCGCGAGAAAACCTAAAGGCTCTGTGATCTATATAAATTTGCTGCCGTGTATTTGTCAACTGTGGATAATAATTGTGTTAGAGGCCACATGATCAGGGAGAGCCCAGCTCAGCTGTACAGTTAAGCTGGGAGTTGGGAGGAGGTGATTTCTAGCCCCCTAAAGTTCGCTCTGGACACCCCACTTGGTAGAAGAAAGTGCACCGGTCAGGGTATAATAGCAGTAGATGCAGTATCAAAGGATAATAGTAGTAGCAACAGTGGCAGCAGTAGAAGACTAGTAGTAATAACAGTAGCAGTAGAAGTGGTAGTAGTAGTAACATCGCAGCAACAGTAACAGGAGTGGTAAAAATGGTATCGATGGCATCAGGAGACATAGCTAACTTTTATTGTCTATTTACTGCGTGCCAGGCACTGTCCTAAGATCTTTGCATGTTTTAATTCATTTAATTCTCACAGTAGCCATTATAACATGGGCTATTCATATTTTACAGGCTATTATCTATGAGAACATTATTCTTCCAAATCAGCAGAGGGACTAAGAGCAAATTGGTATGCAGTGTTCAGAGTTTAGAGATGCTGGTTGGGCATCTGAAGAGCTGAACAGGGTCTTCTTGGCAATGCTGTCTTTAAGGCAACAGAAGTCCGCAGGTGACTCTGAGTAACTAGTGACATAGACAGCTTCTGACGCGAAAGAGCAGAATATATAGAAAGCGCTACAGTGCTCTGTGTTTGGGGTCTCATGAGGTAGGAGAGAAATGTAACCTTAAACGAAGGAGTAGATATGTTTATCTGAAGGATGAAAAGTATGAGAAATGATTTAATCACATATAAAATACGGTCAGCAGGATCAAAGGGGAAAAAACCTTATAGTGGTAAGGGCATTTTATAAACTGAAACAAATCACTGAAGGAGGACATGAAATCTTTTTCCCATGGAGATATTTAATGTGAGTAAAACCTGGAGAAGGAAGAGATAAACCCCTGGAGTCCTTTTCAGACCTCTGATTTTATAAAGTAATTCTTAAATGTTCAATATCTTAGACTAGTACTCATAAGGGGAGTAAGGGGAGAAAGAGATCTGTGTGCCCAAATAATTAGGACATCAGTTTTCTTCAGCATTTCCACCTTAACAACCTTGAAGAATGTGCTAAAAAAAAAAAAAAAAAAAAAAAAAAACCAAAAGAAGAAAGAACTTGAAGGTCAAAAAGCAGCCTAGGATACTCTATCCAGCAAGGCTATCCTTTAGAATAGAAGGAGCGATAAAGAACTTCACAGGCAAGCAAAAACTGAAAGTTTAGCAACACAAAACCCATGCTTAAAGAAATATTCATAGGTTTATTCTAAATAGAAAAGCAGGATGCTACAAAAATGAGAAACTCATAACTGGAAAGGAGATAATTGCCATGAATTACAAAAAGAATAAACATAAAATTGTAAAAGAAGACATCTAAATCATTAAAGAGTGGGAGAGGGAAGCAAGGAAAGCCACTGTGGGAAACAGCATGGAGATTCCTCAAAAGACTAGGAATAGACTTACCATAGGACCCAGGAATCCCGCTCCTGGGCATATATCCAGAAGGAACCCTACTTCAAAATGACACCTGCTCCCCAATGTTCATAGCAGCACTATTTACAATAGTCAAGACATAGAAGCAACCTAGATGTCCATCAACAGATGACTGAATAAAGAAGATGTGGTGTATTTATATGATGGAATACTATTCAGCCACAAAAACCAACAACATAACGCCATTTGCAGCAACATATGTTCCTGGAGAATGTCATTCTATGTGAAGTAAGCCAGAAAGAGAAAGAAAAATACCATATGAGATTGCTTATAAGAGGAATCTAAAAAACAAACAAACAAACAAACAAACAAAACATAAATACAAGACAGAAACAGACTCATAGACATAGAATACAAACTTGTGGTTGCCAAGGGGGGTGAGGGGTGGGAAGGGACAGACTGGGATTTTAAAATACAAAATAGATAAACAAGATTATACTGTATAGCACAGGGGAAAATATACAAGATCTTGTGGCAGTTCATAGCAAAAAAAAATGTGACAATGAATAATATATACATGTTCATGTATGACTGAAAAATTGTGCTCTACACTAGAATTTGACACAACATTGTAAAATAACTATTACTCAATAAAAAATGTAAAAAGAAAAAGAAAAAGAAACTCAAAATGGATCAAAGACTTAAACAAACAAAAAGCATTAGAAACAAACATGCTTTTCTGATTGTTAACTGATATGGTAGGTGATGTTCAAATTATATACTTATAATTAATTTGAAATGTGGTACTCAAAAATTAGATATATCCTTCTCACAGTAACACTGTTAGAAGTAAAACAAAGTAGAGTGATTTTGTACTTAAAACTAGTAAAATTAGTGATCCATATGCATGTCTTTTCATGCAAATTATTAATTTTGTATGGTACATTTGTGTTTGGGAAATACCTGAATTTTAATTCAGAATCATATTTTTTAAAGTGCCATACTATTTCTTTTACACATGAGATGATTTACAATATTAAGTGCTATGTTCTTCAGAAGGAAAATGACTTAGATATAGTGCCACAAGTCAACAAGAGCAGAAAACAAATGATGGTTTTGTCTAGTTTAAGAAAAATTTTTCCTAAACTCCTAATTTTGGAAAATACTAGAAGAACATGTGAATAAAATACAAAATATACTTTAATGTTCATCCACTATGTTTACTATTTTATATTAGATACTTATTAAAACCAAAAGGTGTTTTAATGGGAATATTAATTAGAGTTTCTCCAAGGAAACATTTGAAAGTAAATGATCATAAATCTTATGCATATATACTCCTGTCATATGATAAACAATAATGATAGACTTATCTAAATTTAACATTTCAGATACTTAAGTTTTTCCTGGATTATATGAATTTGTGCATATAGTTAGGAAGTGTATCTTGCCATTTCAGCAGGTGTGGTTCTAAATCAGTGTTCTATGACTAGCTAGCATTGTGATCTTCGATAGGTAATATCTCTGAGTTTTTGTTTCTTCATCTGTAAGATATGTATAATGATAATATTTACCTTAGTGCTTTTGTGAGGATTAAATTACTTAGTGAATTGAATGCTCGGCATAGTAACTGGTTTTTAATATGTCCATGAAGATTATATTTTACAATTATTATATGATTTAAAATATGTTTGATAATAACACTATATATTTTAGGTTAAGTATTACAGTTTGGACAGATGTAGAAAAGGTAGATTTGTTTAGTAGTTCTTTCTGGTATTGAACTTCTGTATAAATTTGCTGAATAAATCAGGATAAAAAATAGCTTCTCCATCTCTTCTGTACAAATTTGCACATCATTTCAGTCTTACAGACCTGGGAATTTGTGCTGAGCCTAGAACATGTCTAAACTCTAGAGTCCAGGATACCCGACTTCTAGTTCCTGTTCTGGTCCCTAATAGCTGGGCACGGGATGTCACCTACTCTATCTCTGACCATCTCCTCTTTGAAATGAGGGGATTGGTATCTAATAAGTTGTTTGGAATTATAGATTTAACAGTGTCAAGAATTTCAGTTTTTGATATAAAGCAGGCCTAATCCTGTATGAGTAACGAACGTGTCCACAGCTCCTTTTTATTGCAACATGTGCTTGCTCATTGTAGGCTTCTTTTTAGTTACAATCTCTTTTTATTGAAGAAATGCAAATGAAAAGTAATTACAAAATAAAATGTGTAATATTCTGTGCACTCACTGAATGGAAGAAAATGATATAAAACATAATTATCTTAGCTTGGGCCTAAAATGGACATGGCCTATGATATTATTTATCAATGTTACTTAGTTCAGTTTAGCAAATGCCATGCCTACTATACGCAAAATGGCATGCCCAATACTGATGGAGGGGAATAAATGTAAACACATTAGATAAATTTCTGCTATTTAGTAACTTAAAATCCAGTGATGGACAGAAACACAGAGTTTAAGATAAGCAGTGAAAGTGTTTGAAGAGATGCACAATCAAAGTCCTATGAGTTTGGAAGAAAAATATCGATTTGTTCAAACGGGTGAATTGGATAGCTTCTTTATCTGGCTGACCTATGAAGAATCGGAAGGCTGCTATGAGTAAGGGTACTTTAGAAACCGACTTGGACAAAGAAACGCAAATTTGAGAAAGCTCAGAGCACGTTGAGGGGACTGGAATATAGGACGTGTGTGTTTGTGTGTTTGTGGTTGTGTTTATTTGTAAGACATGAACTAAGTCAAAGTGTAGTGGGAGATGAAGTTCACAAACTTACGTTGTAATTAAATTGAAGAAGGATTTGAATTCTGGACTGAGGGGTGTGGAGCTTATTTCGTAAACATATCAAAAGTTTTTTTGACTAGGGGAATGAAAAGACCCAATTTGTATTTGGGAAAGGTCAGTCTGTCACTAGTATTTCGGATATGTTTGCAGAGAGAATTTGGGGGGAGGGAAGGAGTGCATTAAGGAAGCTATGGTGAAGGTAAGACCAGGAGACAGACTGGAGCTGATCCATAGCGGTGAGAGCAGAGATGGTAGCGCTGACTCAGGAGATGTATTAGATAAAGCACCAGCAAGATCCCTGCCAGCTGAGGGAGTTTTGGCTTCCCTGTGGAGGGCTGTTTTGCATGCACTGTCAGGCTAGTAGCCTGAAAATGTTGCAAAGTCCTCTTTAGAGAGCATGTCGTTACAGTTGATGGATGCCCATTTTTTCCATGCTTATTTATTGAGAGACTCCGGGCAAGGTGCCTAGATTTGCTCTTTCTCAGTAAACATGAATTACTTGCCTTCATCACTTTGGTCTCAGAGAGGTTTTAAGGATTAATTAGTTGAGATAAAGTTCTGTAGAAAGAAGAACTATGGAACACACAGTTTTCCTGAAACAAATCTTAAAGGTGTCTCTAGGTCTATGCTCCAGAATTAAATTTTTAAAAGGCGGAAACTGTGTAAAGTGAAAGATAAGGAGAGACCTCCAAATAAATGATCACCCAAGGACCGGCTTTTGCATCAAAAATGAAGATTTCTGTTCCCTGACAACAGTTTACAGATATACCCTTAAGAAAACAACCTTCTGGTCAGCACAACAGCCATATTAGTGCCAACAGAAACATCTATTGGTGCTCTTCTGGAAACCACATAAACGAGTATGTCGAATCAAAGTGACCATTTATAAATTTGTTTTACTTGAATGTGTAACCTTTTAGTTATCACTGAAAGATTTATATGTTGTATTTTTTTCTACCAAGCTTTTTGTCTGTGTGCTCTTTCTTTTTAAATCATCCCACAATTTTATGTCAAAATTATGTCTTCGTTATACTTTTACCAATGGCTTTTCCTTGATGCGGCCATGAATGAACAGCAGCAGACTTTACAGAGAACATTCTTTCTGTAGGTTTTACTGTTATTCTGTAGGTTGTATAGTTAAAATATAGTGAGAATAACTCAGATAATTGTGGGCCTAAAGTAAATATGTGTTTTATTTTGTTTTTAGTATATTTTCCTGTTGATATTCTCTATGCGTCTCTATAAGACAACCATGCACTGCTGTACACTATTTTTCTGCCAACAGACAAGGTAGATATGCAGGAGGAGGTATGCAGATATGCAGAGGCTCTTTGGGGAAGTCTGCCAATGGTCTTGATTGTTTCCACATCTGGCCCTTTCCATTAGTTTCTGCCTGGCTCCTGATTCTTTGCTCCATCTGTCATTCTCAACTTAACCTTGATCTCTCTCTTTCAAGGATGTACCATAGACTTTTTTCACCAATTATTTCCACTGGAGAGTAAATTCATTAGGACATCTCCTCAGGACCTTGGACCACAAAGAGGAGACTTTGAAAATGCCTTGAGCTGTCTTTTCCCAAATAGCATTTAATACCTCTTTAACGCTTCTTTTCTTACACTCTGTCAGGTTGGCATTGGGGCATACCAGCTGTATAAGTTGCTAAACTTTTCCATTCTTAATTTTTTCATGTATAAAATTGAAATAATAGGAATAACAACGTCAGAGGGGTAGTTGTGGGAAAATGAGATCATACATAGAAAGCACTTTTCTGCCATACAGTTGAAAGTTCAACAATTGTTTATCATCATTATACATCATTATTATTACTGGTAATAGTAACAATGTTATTATGAAATTGCCTCAGATTGCCCCTCCTTCTGTGGTCCCAATCTTGATAAATCATTCAACCAATTTTTAGACCAGTATTCTGAATTAGCCTTGACATCTCTCCATCCATCCTATCCCAGAGTTAATCAACAAGTTCTGTTGATTTTACTTCTAGATAATTGTTGCATCTCAGTAAATTTTCTCCATTTCTACACACAGCCATGCTCTTCATTTCTTCCTGGAGCTACTTCAGTAGCTTTCTAACTCAATTCCCCACACTTCCTTTGTAAGCCTTACAATCTATTCTCATACAATAGCTGGAGAGATTTTTAGAAAATCCAAATCTGATTGTGTTATCCCTGGCTTCAGATATTTCAGTAGCATCTTTTAACCTCTTATAAGATATGAGCTATGGGAAAACCACAACACCATCGGCTAGTTACCTCCCTAGTGACATTCATCTCTCTGTACCCAAGCTTCAGCTTTACTGAACTTCTTTATTCCCCAAAATTCCCCTGCCCCACTCCCCTCCCAGGCCTTTACACACACCATTTCCTCCGCATCTACAGCTCTTGTGTCTACTGGCTAACTCTTACCCTTCAGTTCTCGTGACTTTTCCCCAAAGCTTTCCTGATATCACCCTCCCCCCCACTCCACCCCCTGCTGACCTATATATTTACTAATATTTATATTTACTAATATAAATCCTCTAGAATTTTTACACTACATTCACTGTGTTGTCTTTACTCATTCCATGTATGGTGTTCTCTAACTGATAGTTATGTTCCTTGAGGACAGTGACAGTTCCATTTTTTTCACCATCTTGGCCCAAATACATAAAATAGATGAGTAATAGATATTTAGTAAATAATTGTCAAGTGAAATGAATAGGCTTTTGTTAACCATTCAGACCTGGGCTCAAATCCCAGCAGGACCACTTGCTGACACTATTACTTTGAACAAATTATTTAGTCTGAAGTTTTGTGAAGATTTTTGTCTGTTTTTTTTAAAGTCAGGAAACTGGGAGATAATTATACTCTCCCCATGATGATTAGGAAAGTTGAATAAGGTAACATATGTAAAGCACTTAACATAGTGTATTTTCTATAAATGTTACTTCTTCTTTTTTCCGCTTATATTTAGAGGCTTTTGTTTTGTTTTTTTGAAGTAGTAGCAGTGATTTTGATTAGTGTGAAGCATTCATGCCCTTTTATTGTATATTCTCCTAGGATATACAGAACCAAATTTGTTCCTTCTTTTTGTCAATATTCTTTAAATGATTGATGATGAGCCATTTTGTGCCACTGGAAAGGGAGGAATTATTACCCCTCCCCCACCTTTTTTTTCCAGGAATGAATATTATTTTCTTTACTATAACTTGAGGACATGATGTTGTGGTTAAAATTATCACACACGCACACACACACACAAAAGAATTGTCCTTCTGCTGATTAACTTGAGGGGTCTGATTGCATGGTGCATGGGTGCTGACTCACCCTGAATAAAGACATGTGTCTCATTTTCATTTCCTCCTGTGATGTATGGCTGTGCTCATTCTTTCTTACAGGAGTCTTTAAATTCATTGAGTATAAACTTTAATGCAAATCTTGTGTGTTTTGAAAGTGTTTCTTACTTGGTTTTTAAAGGTAAAACAGAATCAAGGTGTTGAAGAGGTGGGTCTTTTGGTTTTAAGAGTATTAAACAGCAATCTTCACTAGCCATCCATTTAAAAATTAGATTTCCATTTCTCACATGACGCATTGTGTACGTTGGCTAGCTTTAGAATAAGAATTTTAAAATGCTCAGAAAGCTTTGAAGTTAATTCTCCATTAAGAAAGAGCTGAGAAGTTGAGCATGGCGCCATTTTCCTTGATTCTGCAGTCAAGCAGATGGGCTTCTTTCAATCTGTCTGCACTACAATGAGATTAAAAAAAAATTAATGATGGTTCAAATTCACTTCATAGAGCAAACTTTTCTAAAACTATGGATCATGATGGTTGAGAACTGGATTTTTTTTCTTCAGATGTATGAGGGTTTTTGTTTAGTTGGTTGGTTTGGTCTGATTTTGCTACTGAGTTAATTTGATGTATTAAAATTCATCTGCCTCAGAATTTGGAGGGTTTTAGCATTAGAAAGCTCTGACCAAAATACAAATGAAGGGTGCAGTTTTATTTAAAAAAAAAAACAACTCATTTAGGACAATAGCTAGTGTTTGACATTTTAGGTATTCAATTGTATCTTTAGTTTCTTGAGTCTCCTAAATACTCATTCCAGAAAAAAAAAAAAATGCAACTTGTTACAAATGAAATTTTTCCAGAGTTCTATTTTTTATACCAAATCCTAAAACATTTCCTTTACTTTCTTATCATCTACCTGTTCTTTCATTTCTACCTTTTTTTTGCCTTCTTACAAGTAAAGCTTGCTTATCAATTTCCATTTCTTTGTTTCTTTGAATAGTTGATACATTTTGCTTTATTTAAAGATCATTTCCCTTTCCCCCCAGATTCTGGTACATCTACAGGACCTCTGATTTTTATAGTTCTCTGAAAGAGGGTGCTGTGAGATAAAAACTATCATATAGTTTTTATATACACAAAAATAGTACCCTCCTTTCTCTGAAAAATGTAAAAAAGTATGATATTATATTTTGAATTATCATTTATTTCCTTAAAAGATACAATGAGTCCAAAGAAACTAAATTTAGCAAAGAAATCTGAAAAGTATTTAGGTTCAATAGGCAACTTGATTTCTGAATCACATTCAGATTGGTGCCACTTCTTTTCATTGCTGCATTTGAAAACGTAGGATCAAACAGTTACGTTTGGACTATAAAAGACATAACCAGTAAAAATGAAAACAAAAACCAGAGATCAGGGAACTAGAGCACTAATGGGAAATGAGGTAATAAGTCAGGAGAGAAGTATATTACAGTTGCTTTGAGAGATGACGAGAGTGATACCCCAGGCTACGTCACAGTGAATGCAATAACTGTGATGTTTTAAAGGTCATTTTGACAGGGAGAGTCCAGAGATAAAGGAGGACATGAATATAAAGTGCCAAATTTCGTTAGGTCTTAAAATAGATAGTAATAAAATTTCCTATAGGGAATTTTAAAAATGTAGCACACTAGAAATCATGAGTGGTCCCAAAGGAGTCTTATTTTTCCAGTTGAAGTAGCTGCTACTAATCTGAGACTTAACAGTATGTCGTGGTCAAAATAAACAGGTGGTTATAAGAAATTTAATTTCCCTAGAGGATGAGTAAATAATATTGACATACGAGTAAGGACAGTTTCATGTAGTTCACATTGTGAAGAAGGTCACACAGTGAAGGTAGACTTCAGTTGTATCTCCCAAAATGAGTATCTGTTGCTTGCCTACTGTGTGCCTGGCACAGTTATAGATTCACCATTTTAATCATCTTGATACATAATTGGAAGATTGCTTGACCGGACTTTTACGTATAAGCACAAATATAAAAACTTTTTTGGGATTTTTGAAGGACATAAATAATACTTCATATTTTAAAGTAAGAAAGATTAGCAAATATTAAATACTTAAAAAAAAATTCCCAAAAAGGTAAGTGCTCCAATTTTACCATAGTCAGTTGAATTATCTAACTAACATCTTAGGGCCACTGCTCAATGTTCTCTTTTCTCTCTTCCTTTCTTCTATCGTTTTTTCTTCCATCTTACCTTCATTTCTTCCTTTTTCTCCTAATTATGTTTTTCTTTTCACAAACATGAATTTAAGTTGTTTATAAAATTAAAACATACATTGAGGACATTTTAAATATAAGATAAAAGAGAGATCAGAAATAATTTGAAAGGAAAATGGACATTATTGTACCAAGTGTATGAGTCAACTTGAGCTGCCATAACAGAACACCCAGACAGGTGGCATAAGCAACAGAAATTTATTTTCCCTCGGGTATTGGAAGTATTGGAAACTGAACTGCTCAAGATTAAGGTGACAGCCTGTTTGGTTCCTGGTGAGAGCTCTCCTCCTGGCTTGCAGATGGCTGCCTTTCTTCTGTGTCTTCACATTTCTGGGGCAGAGAGAGAGAGAGAATTATATGGTTATGATATTACTTCTTATAAGAACAGTAATCCTATCAGGGTGCCACCCTTATGAATTCATGTAACCTTATTTACCTCTTTATAGGCCGCATCTCCAAATCCAGTCACATTGGGAATTGGGCCTTCAACATTTCAATTTGGGGGCTGGGGAGCAGAATTCAGTCCATAGCACCAAGGATATGCTGAAGGAGTAATTGTCTTTGTTCACTAAGCATATCATTGGGCAACATAGTGTACTTGAAATAACCTTGATGTTGGTGTCACAGAGAGTATTGAAATGTGCCATATGCCTAATAGGCAACTTTGGGCACGCTGCTTAACCTTCCTGCAATTCAATTTTCTCATTGCTAAAGTAGGGTTCATAAAACCGACTTTTTTGCATTATTATAGTAATCAAATGAAATTAAGTACATGTTGCATTTTATGCAGTGCCCTACACATTGAAGGCATCTGTGAAGTCCATACCAGTTTCTCTTTTAATTTCTTGAATCCAGTGGAAAGAGAGGAGGAGGCAGTTATGTAGATTCCATTTTTAAAAATAGATGGAAGAAGATTCATGTAAAAAGAACATACTTATTTTCAATTTTAAGGAAAGAGTGAAAACTAGCTCCTACTTTTATTAAGAAGACTTTGAGGAACTTAATGAGCAAAAGGCGTTACTTATAGTTAAGTGATCTTTTTTATATTGGTTCTCAATACAAGTTCAGGACAGTTCATTGATGTGTAACTCAATTTAAGTCATGCTTATGTTCACCTAAACTTATGCGATGCACACATGATGTTTTGGTGATCTGACCTAATTTAAGTACAGAGGTTCTTGATGTGGATTCCATAGATAAGCTGTAGTGTCTATTAATTCTTTGAGAAATGTTGTGATATCTGCTCACTTGCATTCTTCTGAAGAGAATTTTCATTGCTTTTCTCTACAAGGCCTTTACCTCTGAAAGGACAAAAGCTATTATAAATAGAGACAGAGAGCTTAAAGAGCCCAGAGGAAGGGACAGTTCACACATCTCTCAAATGCCAGACATCTGAACTGTACTTTGGGAAAAACTGGATAGGAATTGATTCCCGGTTTGCCTGCTAAGAGTTCCTGAAGTTCCCTCATTCCACAAATTGCACACAGCCTAGGAGACAGATACAATATTCAGGACTCAAGTGTGGAAAGTGAGAAGTCTGCCTTTTCTTTTTGTTTCAGAAGGAGCAGCTTTCTCTTTCCCAGCTTGTCATGTGGAGAATACTTGCAGCAGCCTAGACAAAACTTGTGCTTTTCTTTTGAAATTAACTGCTCCCCAAGTGTTCAGTGCCTAGTAATGTCCTTTATTATATTCTCAAATTTCCATATTGCAAAATATTGAGAAGACCATTTTAAGTTAGTGAGATTCAAGGACAGATTCTACACACTGGCATCCATTATTAAAGAATCCAAATTTGGCTCTAAGAATGTTTGCTTTGAAGAAATACTATATCTAAACAGCCAAAATCAGCTAACTATAAACTGACTCTTGGAGAGCTGAATGAATTGATTTGGCAGATGACAGTTTTGGGAATTATATATTTGAATTTTGGAAATGATGTGCCCACCAAATAATAATTTTTGTTGTGATATTCTTTTCCTTAGGTTATAGAGTATTTATTTCCTAATGCCACTCCTGGGCTGTTCAGTTTGGCAATCACTTAGAGAGCTTCGCATGTTCCATCAGGTACCAGGCAGCCAAAATGTCACACATATTCACAATTAGCTATAAGGCCCTGGACATGAGAACTGTAATGGAGATATCACAGTGGGAACATAAATGAGGGAGCAATGGATTTTGGTGGAGGTGTGGAAGGTGTCTGTGCAAAAGAGATGAAGGTAAAAAGACAGAGATTTATCTTCTGTGGGACTATGGGGTAAACGATTCAGGGGTTTTATGCACAATTTGGTTGTATTTTAAAAGCTAGGAAATGAATGACAAATTAGTAGTAACTTTAATCTGGAGCACTTCTTTTAGGATTGGCGACCTGTGAGCAACTGATTTAGTAAACATTTGTTTATATTCCTCAGATTCTATTTAAAACATATTTTTAGGTGTCAGGCATTATACTATCTACCTTAATAGTAACAGTAAACTTTTGCAGTTAAGAGTTGTTAGCTTTATTTCCAAGATGAAGAAATAGCTACAGAGAGAATTAGCAAATGGTTCTGGTTACACAGTTACTAATCACCACTAACTTTCTAGCTGATTGAATTAAATGTAAGAGGAGAACCTATAAAAGGAGGAAACAAATTATGGAACTGCTAGAAAAAAAAAGAATAATATCTGAGCTACGTTTCTTTTGAGGTCCATAAAAATTAAGTAATCTTTATGTTGAGTATAACATTGAAAATATCAGATCTCAATGACCACATATTCTATTTGTAATAAACTTTTATCATAAAAGGCCAATAAAATTGGTAACTTCAAGAATTCCTTCTCACTATTTTTAAAATAGAAAAACAAAAAGATCACTTTTAATGATATCTATTATTTTCCTCAGCCTTCTCCATCCTAATGAAAGATCTAGAAGGAGACGGTTTCTGATAGAAAAGTACCACCCCGAAAAAGTGGATTAAGACTTGTCATCCTTAGAAATCCTGGGTTCACAAGTGTGCCCAATCCACGGCATCTATTAGAGCTCCAAAGTGCTCTAGTTGAAAAATTTCCTGAGAGATTTTTGTTTATTCTTGAGTCACAAACTTCATAAGGTTAAAAACATTTTACTCCACTTCTAGGACCTCAGTTTTAAACAGTTTTGGCCTCTCTAGGGTGACAATACTTTAAAACAACTAATAATTCCATGATTTTTCCAGTGGTACCAGTAATGCACTTAGGCAGAAAATTTGTTGACTCTCCTCTGTTTACCTAAATTAGTGCACTTTGTGGACACAGAATTATGAATTAATGCTGCTAAATTTTTGCTTTGCCTCTGGGATATCTTACAGCCTTGGGCAAAATATGTGCTCTTCCAGACCACAAGTGATAAGAGGAGAAAAGAGTGCCTTTCTTCCCTTTATGGGGGCTGTAGCAATCATTTAATGTGTGCAGCATGCTGGATGTGTTCATCATGGTACAGTATTGGATTTCTTTGGTGTATTACGGAACAGAAATATTGAACAATAAGAGAGAATAGCTTTTCAAACTACCGGTGTTTTAGTCACTGATAATTATTAAATTATGCCAGATGAACTTGTTTTTTTTTTCTGTAGCCACATCCTAAGGAGTCAGTGGGATACAGAGTGTTCGAGTGGGGAAGGCACTAATAGACAGAGCAAATGTAGGCATGACTCTAGGGAATGACACATAGTTCAACAACTGAACATACTTTCCAGAAATTATTAGACTCATAACTAACAGTTGTACTAGTTTTGTTTGAAAATATGGTAGCCATCCCATTTTACAACACAGGATATAGGTAAGTCATACAGTTTTACTGTAGTCTTCTAATGTAAGTTTCTCCTGTTAGCAATGAAAGCAACAACTGGCCACTAGTGCATTTTTGAAAAAGCTAGATGAAATGGAAATTTTGTACAAGATCTTCATTTCTATATTATAGGCAGTGAATCAAAATGTCTTTAGAGTAACAACTTTATAGTAATAATTTACTGCAAACATTATATTATATTGCCCTCAGTTCTTTACTATAATATCCTTGGTCCTTTACTA
This sequence comes from Camelus bactrianus, assembly GCF_048773025.1. Classification (NCBI taxonomy): domain Eukaryota; kingdom Metazoa; phylum Chordata; class Mammalia; order Artiodactyla; family Camelidae; genus Camelus; species Camelus bactrianus. The sequence continues at coordinate 44,804,576 of NC_133539.1, forward strand.
AATCCACCTTCTCCCCAATATTCAATAAAAATATGGGATGTGCTTTTTTTGGGGTCTATGGAAAAAACAAGTATTCCTGCAAGTAACTGTTAGCACTGTCTATGGAGTCTCATTTGTACACAGATTCCTTCAGAGGAGGACAAACAGAGGTAACAATTTAATAAAGACATTGGGCTGAATCAGTTATCCTAGGATTTCAATAGTAAATAATTTTTTTAACTGTGGGCATTTTTAACATCTTTTCTTTCAGGAAAAAAAAAAAGCAATATACAATCAGGTATTCTTAAGTTCTGTACTAATTCTAATTATCTGCCAGGACTATGTTTGTTACTCTAATGACTAAGATTTGTATTAGTTCAGTATTAGCCAAATTACTTTAGTCAATAACACAGTATTTTCACACATTTAACTAGAAAATTATATACACACATGTCATTTTATTCTATAAATTAATGCTGTTCTAACTCTGTAATATAAAGAAAAAGCCCCTTAGTATTTAAAGTCTAAAGCAATCAACACTTTAATAAACCTTGATCCTGTAGTTAAGAGTTCATGCACTTTTCATAGAGGGAAAATAAAGCTTGTAAGGGTCTAATTATATATACAGTAACTTTGATTCATGGAGCTATTTTATCTTGAGTCAGATAAGCTACCCTTATTTGAATAGTTTGGGGAAAATGCAACTAGTATTTTTTAAAGAAATCTATTTTTATTAAAATTTCAGATTATTCATTTACTAATATTTTGGGTGACTATACCAGGTCTCTATTCTAGATACATATTTTTTTAGTAGTTAAGAGTGCCAGCTCAGAAGCCACACACTATTTACTAGAAAATTGCTCTAGCTTTCCATGCCACAATTTCCTCATGTATGAGAAACAGTATCTTATCTACATCATAGAGTTATTGTATTAAATGCATAAATACATGTAAAAGGTATAGAATGGGACCTGGGCCACACTATGCTCTCAATCAATTATGTATGTGTGTATATATATATATCTCCACATACATATATATATGTACTCATTATTAGCTATTATTACCTCAGTCAATCCTCACAAAAGCCTATTGAGTAGTTATTCCCATTTTATAAGGAGCCAGCTATCCTAAATAATCTAGTCAGCTATCAGAATTTATATTAATACTTAGAATTTTTTGAATTCAAAAATTATGTTATTTTTACTGTTCTGAGAATGAAGGGAGCATTTCAGAGCAAAAGCATGTTGGTATAGGACTGGGAAGTTTTATGGTGTTATACTGAAGAATTATCTTTGCTTGATTTCAGAGTTGTGGGTAAATAATATTAAATAGCTGTAAGCTGGTTTTGAGTATATCTTAAAACAGAGACATTCTAATTTGGGATTTTTAAGGTAGGAATTTAAAGGCTTTGGTAACACTTGGATATGTCTAAAGGTGACAGAAAAAGGCAAATTTCTTTGGAAAAGGACAAGATTAGCAGGAGAAGTAAGGATGACTTTACAGGAATCATGGTGTGAAGTTCCAGCCAGACTAAAATGGCATTGAAACAATGAAATCATGTTCAGAACACCATAGACAATTCAAAGAAACAAATGCTTTGTTGATAGACTGACTATGATAAGTGAAGAAGAGGAAAAAGTAACTTGCTTTCTAATATGGGAGTCTGGCTTTATTGACTTAGAATGAGCAAATCAAAAGTGAGCACCTGCTATCTGTCTGCCATTATGTTCAGTACTATGAAGTAAGCAGTAGAACTAGAACTTGAACTCTGGGGTGTTTCACATGATCTGTACTCTTGGTTTCATTATTCTGCCTCCAAGCTGTGGGTGGCAGCATGTTCAGCTATGTTGAGTCCCATTCTAAAGACGGAGAGAATGAGGCTCAAAGATGCCTTAAATTATTTAAACCATAAATAGAGGAATCAGTGCTAAAATTCAGAACATTTGCAGTCTTGTTCTGTGCTTCATGATTGTTAAATACTTCTATAATTGTTTCAATGTAAGGGCTAATCTCTCTGAAAAATTACTTTCTTGCTTGAGTTCAGGCTGTGCTCTGTTTGGTGACACAGTGGCTCTATTTGCCTTTTTTTTTTTTTTTTTTTTTTTGGTGTACAATATCTAGCTAGGCTTGAGGAGAGCAGGGAAGCCAGAATTTTCTTCTCTCTCAAGAGAGAAGTGGACCCTCTCAAGCCGTCAGAGGAAGAGCCTCCATTAGAGGAATCTTGTGTTTTTAGTGCCTCTGCTGAACACTTTTGATTCTAGAGAGATGATTTTTGTTCTCTAGTGATGATTCAAAGAATAATTTATGGTAAAAATTAAATAGATTATACTGTAAAAATCAAATAGATTACACAGTAAAAAAAATCATGTAATTACTCTTGTAAAACCACAGATGAAAGCAAGCACAGAAAATTATAGTGTAAAGTTTTTAATTAGCTTCTGATTAGCTATAAGCTTATGTTTTAAATGTAGCATCCAATACCTTATAATAACGAGACATAAATTAAATAGCCACTGGTATGTACATGGTATAAAGATTAATACTACAACTACTAGGCATTTTTGCTGACATCGTTTTGAATGTTTTTACTGTAAAGGGGGTGGGCTCTGTAGAGTTGGAGTATCATCACATGGTTATTGGAATAGCAAAATATTCTTTCAGAATGTGGGCAGTAGTCTTTACCTAGTTGCTATGTGGTTGTGATGTGTTCATCTCTTAGAAAATGAGACATCTCCCTTTCAAAAACGAGATCCTTGGAAGATTTCACTTATTTATTTTCATAGGAGATCTATTCCTCCAGTAGAAGGAAATGCTAGCCTTAGGATCATAGCAAAACTAAGCTCTATTTTGCTATTTTTGTAGGAGCCATCTTGCTCATTTTAGGTTATACTCTTGTTCCTCATTTTAGGGTTATATACTGGAAACTTAATTTGAGTGAAAGTTAGGGTATTTTTCAATCTATATTTAGTGACTTTAGCTTGCTAAGTGTCCTTGGGCAAGTCATTTAAATTATCTGGGCCTTGGTTTTCAAATTGGTGAATTACAAGTTTAAATTACATTATCCTTATAGTTGGTGTCAAATCAAAAGAATCATATTTCTATATCCATTCTATTTTTGGAGGTTCTTAGCACCTAAGTTCCTTCAATATTATCTTAGAATTCAAAAATACTTAGAAGTGTTTTTTTTAAAGCAACCCCTCAATATGTTGACATGAAGAAAAACACTCAGTTACTTTCCAGTTATGCAGATTGTTAACTGTTTAAGCAACTAGGGTTCTTCTTAATTAGACTTTGGCTCTCATTGGGCAAAATACCATAAAATTCATAAGCCCACCCAGAATCTAGTAAGATTTAGATTCAATCCCCAGACATCTCTACTGAGACAATGAGGAGTATCTCTATCTTTTTGGTTATTCTTGGATTAATAGAGAATGGAGGAAAGAATGTAACAGCTGGCAAACAAAGTTCAGTAGTGTATACCATCGTGTGTTTTTGGAAAAGACTTTCCTCAGAGATATAAATGACCTTGGATATGTTAAAGAAGGTCTAGCCAATATAGAATTACTACTCGCTTCAAATGCAAGATGTAAATTAGTGTATAAATGTATTTTTCCTGGATATTATAAATATGGCTAGGATTAACAACAACAGAAAGGAATCATTGGAAAGATTTTTTGAAAACTTATTTTTTTTTAATGTTTCCATTATTGGTTAAATAAAAGTACAGTTTAACAATATAGGTAGTTTTGTATTTATATACAGTGACTGAGATATTTCTCTTACGTTTGAATAGTCATTCCTTCCAGAGAGACATGGAGAGTGTGCTGCTTTCCTCAATGCCAGGCATGATTGTCCTGTTCTAGAAGTGATCCTTAAGGAGTGGAGAAGAAAGGGAAAAAAAGGAAATCATTTTCTTTTCTTCACCACTGCTCATATTTTCCTAAGAATTGTCCCTAATTCTTCATAATCCCTTGCACAGTACGGAAATGGAGGGGAAGCAAACACAGGAGGGCTAGAACACGTGGAGGGAGGGGCGCTGGGGTAACTAGGAGAGTAGTGCAGCTGGTCCGGGTAATCTTCCTCACTCCTCCACCAGAGGACTTCCGTTGGCCGTACTCCTGCTTCTGATGAGCTTCAGCTGTCCTTCCTGCTAGTGTGTCTGTCTTTCATCTGTAATAAAGAGTAGAGGAGAAGAGAGATGAAGAGCTGGGAGATAGAGAAAAAGAAGAGATGGGATGCAGGGAGAAGGGCAAACTCTGATTTAGATTGCCTTAAAACTTCCATTGCTGCCATTTCTTGCCCTCTGTCCCCACTGTTTTATCATCGTAGACTGACGATTGACTTTAAGTGGTGATGGAAAGAGGAACCTGGAGACAGGAAAACTGTAGTCCCCTTCAGTATCCACCATTCTTCATCTACTTCCCTGTCTAGTCTGACATCTTACTTAGAGCAAAGACTCTTAACCCCTGAGCTTCTAGGGGTGAGGGGTGAGGGTGTCCTTAAATGAGCTTCACAATGTTGTTTACTCCATGAAATTATGGCAAAGTTTAGGGTGTCTTTGAGGGTTTGGCTGGAGAGAGTACATAGGATTGACTAGGTATTTAGAAATAGCCAGGACTTCATTTTGGCTCCGCATAACCTAACCCACGTGTGCTTTTAAACTCTATTCCTTGGCTTCTCCTCTCCAATTCTTCATGATTTCTTACTTTGCTTCTACGGACTCTCCCATAAACCTGACCACAATGCGAAAAGTTCTTTGCATTGGAAAATGCCTACAAATGATAAAGAAGTTTCCAGACAAAGCATTTTAAGACTAGAGAGAACCTATCATAGTTTATTGAAATAAAATAAAAGGTAAATCAAAGGCTGGATTGGTATAAAATATATTTTATCTCTCTGCCCCCTACACAAAAGAATTTTGAAAAAGAGAAAAATATTTTTAAATCCTTCATTTGTATTCCTGAAACATCTGAACGAAATATTTAAATGCCTAGAAAGGCCTGGAGTTGCTGTGTGCTATTAGAATCACATGACTCACGTCCTTTGTAAACTCCCCATGACTGAGTAACTATGTCAGACTAGCTTAGAATTAGAAGCTTATGTTTTTTGACCAACAAATTTGCCAGGGTTAAAAGGCCCTTTTGACAGAATGTTCCACTTAAGGTTCAATGAACCTAGAAACAATAAAATCTAGAAAAAAAAAATGAGGACATTAAGAATATTTTTCTTTCTCTTAAATTAAACCCTTATATTCTTGAACTGCTTCCTTTTCTTGATTGGAAAGAAAAAAAACCTTTCTAAAGGTTCTTCTTTCCAAAATATTGTGATATCCATGTTTTCTGGCACTGGAACAGATCAGTTGAGTACTCTCTACATATTTTTAAAATACTACATATAATGCCTATATTATAAATACTAGGAATATATATATATATAAACACTATGTTAAATTTCGTGCTAATCTTGTTAATGTAGGAATTAGACATTGGGCAAAGTGCAAGGAGTAGACATTACAGTCCTGACTCCAATAAATATTTCAGAATCGCTACTTTTAAAAGGTAATTCATGAAACACGTCATCTACATATCTCTTAATAATTCCACTGCTATTAGTCTCTCTCGTGTAGACGTGGTAGTTGGAGTGTAGACCATTATACAAAGCAAAGGTGGATTAATACTACTAGTGTCTGAAACAGTTAACCAAAAATGTTTATTAAAACTAGAAAGTGTGGCTGAGAGGGCATGGAAAACAACAAGCCGGTGCCACAGTGTGCTGGAGTTGGTCTCAAGATGGAAATTGTCATAAACAGGCCCTGAAGAGAGGAAGAAACTAATCTTGAATCTTTATAATTTAGTGACCTAACATTTCTTCATTTATCCTCAATATAACCTTCATACTGGACTGAAAAGAAACATTCTCCATGAATTTATGTTGATGTTCTTATTTACAGAAAAAATTATCCAACGTAATATGCTTCCAGTGTAACCTACGGTTGGAATCTGTAATCTGTGCTTCCATATCATGCCCACTTCAGATGATAAACATTAAACCAATATCTTAAATTGCTTCACACTTTAATTTTATCTGTAAAAAATCTATTTGGCTGTTTAACACTTAACATAGGTCTCAGCCATCCCTTCCACCACCCTTCTCTTGGTTGCCACGTCAGTAGACAGAGAGAATAAAAGCATCTGCCTGAAGCAAATACGCTGCGGTTCACTGTCAGAGATTCCCAAGAAACCAAACACAAAAGGAATAAAAATGAGAGGCATGTTTTATTAAATGTCTTCTACACCTGCTTCCTTTATCTTTTAGACCTGTTTACCAAAGCCCATTGGATAGCCTTCATTTTTTTTTTAAAGCCACCAGATATATGAGCTAGTGGTTATTTTTGTCACTGCACTGAACATTTGTCTCGTAACATTAAAATATTAAGGGTAATGGCCTAGTATTAAAAAATAATAATGTTCCATACATGTAGGGGATCTCCATGAAAGCTTTTCAGCTGAAAAAAAAGGTTATAGTTGCTAAGCAGACTGGTTATTTATTAAGCTAGCATTGTAAATAAAAAGAATATTTAAACAGCTGGTATCTCTGTGATCCTACCATTAATCTTCTCCAGAAAGGGTGTAACAAGAAGTGATATTTGACAGTAATTTTAGAAAATGATAATGGAAACCAATTGATTATGCAACTTGCGTTTTACTCTCCAAATTATGTTAAAAGAGCATGCAGTCTGCTCATTTAAATTCATTTTAAAATTACAATTATTTTGACCTACAAAATTTATCTTTCAGGATGAGGTATCGGTTTTTTAAATTAGTGATTTGTAGTAAATTAGTAATCTGTTAAAATTCATTTCTTTATAGCACTGTTTGGGAAATTACATTTTTTTCAGATTAAAAAAAATTACGTCTGAAATTTCAATAGAACCTAACTAGGTAATGAAAAATAAAGCAAACAAACCAATAATACATAAACAAAAATGTTGTGTATAACCAGTCAAAACCTTCCATCTGTGCAGTAGAGTAATGCATGATAATTTTTAAAAATACATACTTTATTGCTACATATTTTCATGGACACTATATTTTTAAATAAAAGTTTAATTTTAGAATGTTTTTGGGTTTATAGAAAAGTTTTGAACATAGTACAGAGTTCCATACCCAGTTTCCTCCATTATTAACATCTTACTAATATATTTGTTACAGTTAGTGAACCAATAATAATTACATAATTATGAATTGAAGTTCATACTTTATTTAGAATTTCTTAGTTTTTAGCCTAATCTTATTAGAATGCCACCCTAAATTCAGTCATCATGCCACTGTAAGGTCTTCTTGACTATGACAGTCACTCAAATCATCCCCCTCCTTTTTTATTGACAGTTTTGAGAAGTACTGGTCAGTATTTAGTAGAATATTGCTTTATTGGGATTTGTTTAGTGTTTTTCTTATGATGATATTGGGATTGGGGGTGTATTAGGTTTGTGGGAGGAAAACCGCAGAGGTAAAATGCAGTTCTTACCACATCATATCAAAGTTCCATACTATCAATATGATTAACAACTACTGTTGTTAACTTTGAACACTGGCTGAGTTGGTGTTTGTCAGGTTTCTGCGTGGTCAAGTTACTCTTTTCCCCTCTTTTCATGATATCCTTCTTGGAAGGAAGTTACTATGTACAGCCCACACTAAGAAGTGGGTACTTACACTCTACTTCCTTAAGGGTGAAATCTCTACCTAAATTATCTGGAATTATTCTACATGGGACATTTATCTATTCTCCCTTAAATTTATTTAATCATTTATATCAGTATGGACTCGTAGATATTTATTTTATGCTTTCAATTATATTCCATTACTACTTTGCTTATTTTATTGCTGTAACAGTTCCAGACATACCTTTTGAACTATTTCTTTATATTTGGAATTCTTAGCACAGTGCCAGAAACATAGTAGATGCTCAATAAATGGTAACTTAATGCGAAACTAAATGTAGAAATATGCACATGGTCTGTTTCCTAATTAAGAAATGGAAAATGTACTTTATTAAGAGGAACTTAATCCTTAAATTAAGTTCCTCACTTACACCCTTAGGAAGAAAAATAAAATTGAGAGGAGACACAGTATATAACTTAGATTTTGCCACAGTAATATAGCATTATAAACAATCACCAAAACTTAGCAGCAAACACAATAAACATTTATTTAGCTTGTGAGTCGGGGGATCAGCTGATCTGGGATGCGTTTGGCTGATTTGGGCTGAGTTCATGCCTCTGTGTATGTGCAAATGTAAGAGGGTGGGAGAGGGGTGAGGGGGAATCAGCTGGTGCGAGTTATGCCTCAAATGGTATAACTGGGGCAAATTAACTCCAGTCCAACATTGTCTGTCTTCATGAAGCAGGCCAGCTTAAGAATGTTCTTGGCAAGAGTGAGCAGAAATGTGTAAGTCCTTTTCGCAAAATTCTGTTTGCATGATATTTGCAATCATTCCGTCAGCCAAAGCAAGGCACAAGGTGGGCCCAAATTTAAGGAGAGGGGAAAGAGTCTGTGTCTCCTTGGTGAGAGGAACTACAAAGTCACACGGCAAACATAGTGTATACAGGACACGGTAAAGAATAGGGCCGTTAAAGCAATCAATCTCCCAGGCATAACTATGCAAGAGAAAGTGTCTAAGCTCTCATGGGTGTGTGTTTATTGTTTTTGAAATAAGTTTCCATCCTGTTTTTGTTGTGAATTATGACAGTAAATGGAAGTGCGGTGTTATCATTAACTGTCATATTTCAAAAGCTGTTCTCTCCAAACTGAGGACCAAATCATTTAAAAGTATAAGATAGTAATTTGCTTTTCAATTCTGCACACATCTCGGATTATAATAAAATCTTATTGAACAAAAGCTTTTTAATAGGGGTGTATTTTCAATATGAGTGAGAAACTCATGCAGCGAAATTTGAAGTGTAATAATGAACAGATCTGTAAAATGAAAGAGTCAGCTAAGCCTATAAATCTCCTCCATATACATTTATGCCAAAATTAGATGTATGAATAATCTATTCTTAGTGAATATTCAGGAAAGGATAAACTCATATTTCTAAAGAGGTCTCCATGGAAATGTGCTTTCAAATAGAGTTATTGACAATTGCAAAATATACAACTTGCATATTTGTTGTTTAGGGTTTGTTTAAAAAATAAGCCTTTAAGAATGCATGCATATCAAATCCTAATATTTTTTCTATAGAAAACTGAAATGAAACAAACTGAAATAAATATCTTTTCTTCTCAAAACATTTGAAAATAATGCATGAGATGTAATTAAACATAAACTTTTATGTTTACATCTCATGTTCTAAATACAATCCTGAAAGAGGTGGTTTCTATTACATTTCCCTTAGAAAGCTGCTTATGTTTGAGGCAGCACTTTGTAATAAAAAAGATAAGAATTTCAGATCCAGGAAGATCTGGATTGAAATCCTGATTCTCTCTCTTTTCTTTTTAATCCCTGGGAGCCTCAGTTTCCTTATCCATAAAAAGGAAGTATAGTGTCTATCTCATATGATTTTTAATGAGAATTTAATGCTTTATAAAATGTCAAGCTTAGTACAGTGCTTTACACATAACAAGCTTATTATTAATGTTTTGATATCACTGATACAAACTGTTACATTTATTTAGTATCTTACTTTCCAATACTAAGTTTTAAAAAAGTCTTTCAGTCTCTTGCCAAGGTACATGTATCTGCTATCCTCAGGTTTACATTATCTGCCATATACCAAAACTTTGATTCCAATGTAGGCATGGGAAAATGCATACTAGCAAGAAAATCCTCCTGCAGAATCTGAGCAAAACAAATGACTAGTAGAAACCAGTATGTTATTACAAGTATTTATATATATACTCTCATCCTAATCATTTCCTCTGAAACTTAACAGGAGTATATACATTAACCAGTTTAATATAATCAATTTGCCTCACTAATATGAACATTGAAAAGATTTTCATATATATATATATGTATGTATGTATGTGTGCGCGCACACACACACACACACACACACACACACAAATTAAGCTGGAGAACTTGGTTCAGAACACGTAGAGCTCTGAGAAATGGCCACAGGAAAGTAAACAGGATTGCAAATATTAAACTTTGGTTTGAATATCACTTGTTCCATCTTCCTGAGACAATGAAAACTCTTGCTTATAGCTGTAATAATCAGGCTACAATGTGAGATACACATCTAAGAACTGTTCTTAGTTTAATTTTTGTGCTATTGCTGGATTTTTTTCATAGGAGATTGTAGTTGATGCCGGGTCTCACTGCCAATGTCAGTTAAGGACAAACAGGCTCAATCAAATAAATTGATGTTCAACGTGCAGTTTTTCAATGAGCAGGCTTCCCCTGGCCCATTGAAACATTCTGGTCTTCCGGCCAAGGAGTTTTTCACTACAAGATTCTGAATATCATATTGCATACACTCCATGAATAAGTTATATCTAAGCCACTGACCCTCCTTTACCTTCTTTGGATGGTGCTAAGGAGAAGTCTTATGTTTCTAAACAGAGCTTGACATTATTTCCATCATGGTAAAAAATGTATGCACACTCCCAGACAAGCTGACACCCTGAAACTGGATTATAAACAGTGTCTTTAAATTTTATGATAGACATATGATGAGCTGATCAGGGTGAATCTATCAGTGAGTCTTTGTCCCACTGCAAAAAAAGTGCTCCTGAGTCTGCTGCCAGGAAGAAGACTGAGTGATTAGTTAAGAGCAATAGAGGTGTTTCTTTGTATTCATATTTCCCTCCCCCAAAGTCACTTACTTCATTGTCCCACCAACAGGGATATGTGGAAGGGTCTTAGTTATAAGACTAACTGGTGTTAAAATACAGGAGTGAGGTGCCCTTGATATTAAAAATTCCTTATGATTCTTCTCAACTTCAAAATCTATTCTCCCCATGAAATGACTTTTTCTTTTAAATTCTTTGGTATTTATGGAATTAGTAATGTGTTGCGTTAACACAAAGCCTTTCATCCGGGAACCTCAAAGCACTTTTTATTTGTCACATACTTTGATTAGTTTCATATGACTATAAATTGCTTTTGTGATTGATACTGAAGTGAGAAAACAGTAAGAAAAACAAAGTATAATTTTGGGAAAACTTTCAAATATGTAAGATTTCATCTTAACCAATTGTCTTAGTTTTCTATAGTTTATGGTAAGTTAGACTAAAATGTGAAAAGTTAGCTTTGGTAAGATCTGATTCATTTAAATTAGATTTTAATTTAAAATGGTTTGTCCTTATTTTGAAAATATAATATGCAGAATAATTTGTCTCAGATTTTGAGTTTCCTTCAGTAAAAATTTCATATCTTAATATATGTAAATGTATTCTACATTGGCCTTTTTATCCTCTTGGGCAATTACTAAAGTAATTCATAGACCTGTTCTTACTGGTAAGTAGGGATAAATTAAATTTGTCAGGACACTAATGTAGCTTTAGATAAATTATATTCCATTGACCTAAAAGATAGCTATTCTCTAGAAATGAAGCTGTTTATTTCTTAATTCTTGTATGAGTTTATATTGGAATTTTGAGAGTGCTAATGAAATCACTCTTAATGAGCTCTTATTTAGTAGAGCACAGTACGAAGTTCTGTCATTCCGCCTAGTGATAATACATGTGTATAGAAACTGTGAACCAGTTTTCTGCATGTGAATAGAATTCTAAGCCTAACTAAATATTTTAAACTCTTGTGTATGTGATTTAAAGCAAGTCTCTGGAAAGAAATTACAATATAAAAATAAGCAAAATCATAGAATGGTTTGCCATGTTAGAGTCTGCCTCTGCTGCCAGGCAGTGATATGACACTGGGCAAATTCCTTAAGTTTCTTCAATTGTAAAATGAGGGCATATATGTTGATTCCTCAAGCTGTCTGAGGCGTCTGTGTGATTTAAGAAATTGTAACTCTTTCTAAAATGTGGATTGTTTTTTCTGTTTTGGAGGCATGATTATGGTTGTTTGCTATTGACCAAAAAAAAAAAAAAGTAGTGATTAATTATCTTACTTCAGTTCTGGAGTCAGAAGTGCTGAAGCAACCAGTGGCAAGTCACAGAAGAAGAAACACGCCATCTAGAGAGCTTAACAGAGAAACAGGTGCTTCTCTTTCTCCTTCTGAAATTTAATATGAGTAAATTAAAAGGAGGACACAAACCTTGCTAGATATTTCTAAGAGTACACTATGTGACTGTCACGATTTTCCTCCCATGGTTATTATATGACTCAACATCAGCATGGTACTATTCATTTCTTCCACATACAAAGTCTTAAGTAATTAATACAGTGGTATTGGAGGATATATTTATTATGACTCTTTCAGTAGCAAGTAGGAATCTATCTCAAACTGAACTTATAAAAATTGAATTTATTAGGTCACATAATTTCAAAATAATGGGATGGAACTGGCTTCAGGCCTAGAATCCAGAGCTTAGATGATGCCAAAATACACATCTCACCATCTCTTGGCTTGGTTTTCTTTAGTCTTGACTTCATTTGAACAACTTCTTGTCATGATGTGTGTGGGTAGGATAGCCAGTATTATAATTCTTCCACTCAGCAACTTCAGTGTGAAAAGCTTCTCTTTCTTAATAGTTCCAGGAAAAGTTCTTCAGCTGAGTCACTTCGTCTGGTGTGGGCCACATGCCAGCTGAACCAAACATTTGTTTCAATGGGTCGACTGTTCCTATTGGCCAAATTAAGTGGGTGCTAATATCTGGAGCCTGTCAGAGTTGGGGGTGGGAACAATGTCAATTTGCCTGAATTGCATAGGCTAAGATTTGGGACAGAGTGATGATGCAATGACAGTCAGGGTGCTGTTCCCAGAAGCATGATTGATTGCTGGGCTGGCCCATACAATAGATATCCACTCCAGTAAAGAATCAAGAAGGAAGAAAAGTCAGAAAGTAAAGTACCGTTCTTTCAACAACTTTATTTTGAGTGTTTCTATGTGCCCCATACATTTAGGACACAGAAGTGAACATAACAAACAAAAACCTTTATTCTTATCTTATTTCCTCTGGTCAAAGAGACAGAATATGTGTTGACCTCTGGAGAAATACTGTGTCTTGGTCTGTTCAAGCAACTATAACAGAGTATCATAGCCTGGGTGGCTTAAAAACAATAGAAATTTATTACTCACAGTCCTGGAGGCTGGAAAGTCCAAGATAAAGGCACCAGCAGATTCAGTGTCTGATGAGAGCCCATTCCCTCGTTTATACAAATGATCATCTTCTCTTCGTGGTCATCGCATTTTAGAAGGGACAAGGGAACTCTCTGGGGTCTCTTAGGAGGACACTAATTTCATTCATGACTGCTCTACCCTCATGACCTAATCACCTCCCAAAGGCCTCCACTTCTTAATACCATCATATTGGGTTAGGTCTTCAACATATGAATTTGATGGGGACATTAATATAATATACTTTATGATATAGGAACTATTTGGATTCAAGTTTGGTTCAAGACTGAATTTGCATATTAATTCATTTCTAACTTCCATCCACTATAATTTTGAGGACAAGTGGTTTCATTCTCTTAACAACTGATTGTTGCCTATAATAGTTACAGACTTCTGAAAACTTAGTAACAGAATTTTCAAACCTGCAATATGTCATACATTATTGTAATCTTTACTTATTTTTATTGGTAAAAAGATTAATTATTTTTCATATACCCTTTGGGGAGCTAATTAGCTGTTTTTTGGAGAGGTTTTCCCTATTTCTGTACTACTGTTTCCATGATAATAATATGACTTCATGGCAAAGATAAAATTGTTTTTATATTCCTATCCCTTCTACCCCTCAGCCTCCTCAGAGCACATCTTAAGGCAAGGGAAATTTGTAAAGATTATTCCTTAGCATTCTTGATATTACTTGGGAAACTCCTTTTTATAAACTTTCTAAAGGAATAAAACTGTGGTTTGTTTTTTTTTTTAAAGTCCTAGGTGCTTTGTGAAGGAAGTGCTGGCTGGTTCTTACATGTTAAAACATTAGAACACTTCATCCACAACAGTTAATAAAGAAGGAAAGTTAAATGCATAATGGCTCTGATTAGTTTAACTGTATTACATGATTCTTTGGTGTTCAGCTGGTAGGGGAATGTGAGTTAGCTATAGTATTTAAGAGACTGCTGTCCTAATAGCATGTCATATTCCTGGGATGATAGGTTCTTTCTGAATCTGATTTAACACAGTTTTTCCCTCCAAAAGAAGAAAGAAGATGTAAATTAACATGAAAAGCTTTTCTTTTAAAATCTGCCCCAAGATTCATTACCAACGGTATGAACCCCTTTTCAAATTACATATGAATATAAAATACTATACATAAACCTTTGTATACAAATCAGAAGCTGCCTATTTTTACAGTTATAAATATGAAGAGATTCCTAAACTCTCACATTTCCTAAGAGGAAAATATATCTTTTTTAATCAATTTTAAATTTAGGCCCATTTAAAATTTAAAAAAGTTGTAGCCTAAACTCAAATCCTGTTTGTAAATACATTATTCTGCACAACAACTCCTTATATAACAAAGTCATCTTTAAGGCATGAATTTGGCCTCTGTTGCCCATTCTTAGCATTTGTTTTCTAAATATTTATTCGTATCTGTCGTATTCTTTAAAAAGAATGTGATCCCTCTTATAATATGAAGCTTAAGAGCCCTATTAATGATCTTTTGCTGTTGGGCCTGATGGAGAATCCCTGAATTTCCATAGACTGTATACTGGTTTAAGATTAATTTAACATGCTTACTTTTAATATACTTTTCCTTACTGTTGACATAGTCTGTTTATGCACTATTATGACATTATGAATCAACATTATGAATCTCTAAGGCATTTTATATATGTTTATATTTGATGGATACAAGTAATTTTTAAAATGTTAATCACAAATTTAAGGTTCTTAGAAAATCATGAAAAAATATCTACAATTCAGTTTATTCAGTATCTACTAGGGAAAATTTAAGCTATAAATATTAAGAAATATTTTACTATTAAATAGATACCAAGTTATATGACAATAAATTTTAAGTATTATATAAACATTTCATTAAATATAAAAGACATTTTTATTTTCTTAAAATTCTCATTACTTGGATGTTCTGTCAATCCTTAACAACTTGGCAAGTGTAGACTAATGAGAAAAATGTCAAACTGCTTTTCCTACAATGAACCATTCATGTTATTAATGATACTATATAGAAAACATATATAGAAATAATGTTATATTCCTGACCAGTGTATGTGGAATTGGAATGTTATATGCCAGTTGCAAAATAGGTGAAAGTGTTCTTCAGGAAAGGATGAGATGACTGGAGAGTTTTAGACAGTGAGTAAGTAGCCAAAGGTTGAAACAGAGACTACAGCTCTGTGGTTGCTAGTACCTCAGATAACAAGTAAAGGAATTAGGATAAATGGTAGAGGATTTGCACTCAAAGTCAGGAGCCAAAGGATTTTAGAATCATTAACTCAGTGTAAATAGGTCTCAGAGGTTTTATTTAATTATTTAAATTATAAGCGTATGTTGAGTACAAAGTCCTGTAGTGGTGATGATGCAGACTGGATTGGATCCCAGATCTATCACTTACATCATCTTCATGGCTTATGCAATTGACACGTGCCTCAATTTCATATCAATAAAAATAGCAAAACAAAATACAGTTGACCCTTGAACAACCCAGAGGTTAATCCGCCTATAATTTATAGTCTGCCCTCCATACCCGAGGTTCCTCAGCATCCTCAGATTCAATTAACTATGGACCGTGTAGTACTGTAGTATTTATTATTAAAAAATTTCTGTGTACCAGTGGATCCATACAGTTCAAACTCATGTTGTTCAAGGATCAACTGTAAAAGGAAACTAAACAAAAACATCTTATATGTTTGGGATTTTTTTGGTATATATAGAAAATTATATGGAATTCACCTTCTACGTGGTAAGCACTCAACAAATTGTATTTACTATGATCTGGATAAAGAAATGAAAACAAAAACACAATGATCCAAAACCTATAGGATGCGTCAAAAGCAGTTATAAGAGGGACGTTTATAGTGATACAAGCTTACCTCAGGAAACAAGAAAAATCTCAAATAAATAACCTAATCTTACACCTAAAGCAACTAAAGAAAGAAGAACAAACAAAACCCAAAGTTAATAAAAGGAAAGAAATTATAAAGATCAGAGCAGAAATAAATGAAATAGAGATTAAAAAAAAATACAAAAAATCAAAGAGACTAAAACTTGTTCTTTGAAAAGATAAGCAAAATTGATTTAGCCAGACTCATCAAGAAAAAAATGGACAGGACTCAAATCAATAAAATCAGAAGTGAAAAAGGAGAAGTTACAACTGACACCACAGAAATACAATGGATCATAAGAGACTACTACCAAGACTGTATGCCAAAAAATTTCCTGAGACTGAATCAGCAAGAAATAGAAAATATGAACTGATCAATTACCAGCACTGAAGTTGAATCAGTAACTTAAAAACTCCCAACAAACAAAGTCCAGGACCAGGTGGCTTCACAGGGTAATTATACCAAACATTTAAAGAAGAGTTAACACTTATCCTTTGAAACTAGTCTAAAAAATTGTGAAGGAAGGAGCTCTTCTGAACTCATTGTGAGGCCACCATGACCCTGATACAAAAACCAGACAAAGATATCACAAAAAAAGAAAATTACAGGTCAATATCACTGAAGAACATAAGTGTAAAAATCCTCAACAAAATACTAGCAAACTGACACCAACAGTGTATTAAAAAGATCAATCAAACATCATGATCAAGTGGGATTTATCCCAGGGATACAAGGATTTTTCAATAGCTGCGAATCAATCAGTGTGATATACCACATTAACAAATTGAAGAATAAAAGCCATATGATCATCTCAATAAATGCAGAAAAAACTTTTGATAAAATTCAACATCCATTTATAATAAAAACTCTCCAGAAAGTGGGCATACTAGGAACATACCTCGACATAATAAAGACCATATATGACACACCCACAGCTAACATCATGCTCAATGGTGAAAAGTGAAAGTATTTCCTCTAAGATCAGGAAAAAGACAAGGATGCCCACTCTTGCCAGTTTTAATCAACATAGTTTTGGAAGTCCTAGGCACAATAATCAGAGAAGAAAAAGAAATAAAGGGAATCCAGATTGGAAAAGAAGAAGTAAAACTATCACTGCTTGCAGATGACATGATACTACACATAGAAAATCCTAAAGAGGCTACCAGGAAAGTACTAGAGCTCATCAATGAATTCATTAAAGTAGCAGGGTACAAAATCTATATACAGAAATCAGTTGCATTTCTATACATTGACAACAAAATAGCAGAAAAAGAAATTAAGGAAATGATCCCATTTACCATTACAACAAAAAGAATTCAATGCCTAGGAATAAACCTATCTAAGGAGGCAAAGGATCTTTAGTCCAAAAACTATAAGACACTGTTGAAAAAAATTAAAAGATGACACAAACAGATGGAAAGATATACCATGTTATTGGATTAGAAGAATCAATATTATTAAAATGGCCAACTACCCAAGGCAATATACAGATTCAGTGCAATTCCTATCAAATTATCAATGGCATTTTTCATCGAACTAGAACAAAATATTTTGAAATTTGTATGGAAACACAAAAGATCCTGAATAACCAAAACAATCTTGAGAAAGAAGAGAGCTGGAGAAATCATGCTTCCTGCCTTCTGACTATACTGAAAAGCTACAATAATCAAAACAGTGTGGTACGGGCACAAAAACAGACACATAGATCAATGGAATAGGATAGAAAGCCCAGAAATAAACCCATGTGTTTATGGTCAATTAATCTCCAACAAAGGCAGCAAGAATGTACAATGGAGAAAAGTCAGTCTCTTCAATAAGCAGTGCTGGGAAAATTAGACAGCTACATGTGAAAGAATAAAATTAGAGCATTCTCTAACACCATATGCAAAAAATAAACTCAAAATTGATTAAAGACCTAAATGTAAGACCAGATACTATAAAACTCCTAGAAGAAAACATAGGTAGGGCTCTGTGACATAAATTGCAGCATATAAATAATTGGATCCAGCTCCTAGAGTAATGGAAACAGAAGCAAAAATAAACAAATGGGACCTAATTAAACTTAAAAGCTTTTGCACAATCAAAACCATCAAAAAAGAAAAAAGACAACCAACAGAATGGGAGAAAATATTTTCAAACAATACAACAGGGAAGGGATTAACTTCCAAAATATATAAACAGCTCATATACCTCAGTATCAAAAAACAAACAGCTCAATCAGAAAATAGGCAGAAGACCCGAATAGACATTTCTCCAATGAAAACATAACAGAGGCCAATAGGCACATGAAAAGATACTCAACATCACTAATTATTAGAGAAATACAAATCAAAACTATATGAGGTATCACCTCACACCTGTCAGGAAGGCCATCGTCAAAAAGTCTACAAATAATAAATGCTGGAGAGGGTGTGGAGAAAAGGGAACCACCCTGCACTGTTGAGGAATGTAAATTGGTGCAGCCATTATGGAGAACAGTATGGAAGCTCCCTAAAAAACTAAAAATAGACTTATCAAATAATCCAGCAATGCCATTCCTGGGCACATATACGGAAACAACAAAAATTCTTAAGTCAAAAAGATGCATACGCTGCATATTTATAGCAGCACAATTTATAATAGCCACGACATGGAAGCAACCTAAATGTCCATGGATAGATGAATGGATAAAGCTGTAGTATCTGTAAACAATGAAATATTACTCAGCCATAAAAACAAATTAAATAATGCCATTTGCAGCAACATGGATGGACCTAGAGATTGTCATACTAAATGAAGTAAGTCAGATGGAGAAAGACAAATATCATATGATATCACTTATATGTGGAATCTAAAAAATGATACAAATCAACTTATTCACAAAAGAGGAATAGACTCACAGACATTGAAAACAAATCTATGGTCACCAAAGGGGAAAGGCGGGGGAGGGATAAATGAGAAATTTGAGATTAACAGTTACACACTACTATATATAAAATAGATAAACAAGGCCCTATTGTATAGCACAGGGAACGATATTCAATATCTTGTAATAACCTATGATAGAAAAGAATTGAAAAAGAAAAAAATCTTTATGTATGTATAATTGAATCACTTTGCTGTACACCTGAAACATTGTAAATCAACTATATTTCAATTAAAAAAAGAAATTATCTCTTTTTAAATTAGCTTGTCATTCTGTTGGAAGAAAGTTGCAATATAAGTAATACACATGAACAGGAATTGGAGACCTGAAGAACATGGGCTCAGTGTGGAATTCTTATCTTGTATGTTAGAATGGAATCTTGGAGGAAGTGTTGATCTAGAATCTAAAAGGTCACGTGCACTAAGATCAGGATTCAAGTGTTCAGAGCACAGAATGAATTCAATCCCAAAACTGAATGAGTAATTTCTGTGGCCTGTTTTATATTTCCTGAAGGAGTCTTCCAGGCTGAAGGTCAAATAAATGTAGTTGCTTCATAGAGAGCAGGATCCCTGTGGCTGTAAAACTTGCTATTTTGTTGTTGTTATTTTTATTGGAGGAAAAGTGTGATTATAGGAATAGTTTTACAGTTCCGTTCTGGTCTGTGAATATCATCAAAAATAAAGTTTAAAGTGTTACTAAATGATTATTCTAATATTACAACTTATTTTATCTTACGTCTCTTTTTCCTGCATGACAGTGATTCTCCTTTTTGATTTTGAGTTTGTCTTTAAATAAAATAAAGTATGTGAAAATTCCTAGCAGGATTTGTGGTACGTAGTCCGCCCCTTTTTATTTGTATTCTTTACTTTTCCTTGCTCTGCTACATCATCATAAGAAATATGCATATCAACAATTAGTGTCTAAAAAGTAAAATGAGAAATGTAAGGTTTCCAGGATCAGATGCTGATGAATGTGAATATAAATCCAAGGGAAACTAGATTAAGTTAATTAGGTAAAATCAGTTCTTTTTAATTTTTTTGAAAGACAGAAAGAAAAGAATAAGAATAAAGTACATTTTACTTTTGAACATTAACATTCAGGTTTTTTGGGGAAAATTTCTGAAGGTAAATTTTTATGTGACACTATTCCATATCCTAAAAAAAAAATTATTTTTTTCAGCTTTTCTGCAGTTTTGTTTTCAAAACCGTACATTATATTCAGTAATTTCTGAATGTGCATGCTTTTTTTCTTCTTTCACTTTATTACTTATTTAGTTCAAGGCGTAAATCAATATTTTGAATAAAAGCCCTCAAACTATAGCACTGTTAGTCATGAATATGGTAGTTACTTCCTCTGTTGAGCTTCAGAAGTTCAAAATACCATGTTCTTTTACTTTATGATTTCTGCCTATAAATAAAATATTTATAAATCATTTCTTAATAATTGGTCTTGGCACTGTAAACAATTTAAAATCATTCTAGTAATATTTAATCTTAATTGGAGAAATTTTTTAAATGAATTCTGTCAAAAAATAGTCTCATGGTTGATTGAAGTTCTGTCCTTCAGTTTCATTTGTAAATTAAAAAAAAAGCAGATAAGAATGACAAAATTTAGAAGATGTACTTTTCCACTGGTGATGCCTTTGTGAAGATAATATCAAATGTTAATGCCTCTGAGCCAGTTTTCATCAATTTGCTGAGTCAGAGGTTCAGTAAAACTTAAATAATTTTCTTTCACTAATGGTTATTTTAAATTCTTTTCTTCTTACTTCCATCTTAATACAAATTAAGACAGTTTCTTTATTAGATTGCAGCATTTATTTGTATTTTGTATCTTGCATCTAAAAGAATTAAAGTTATGGTCACACATTGGGTAAACTTTTCTTTCTATAGATTATTTAGTTACACAGTATTATTTCTTTCCTGTGGGAAAAATATCAGTTATATATCATTCATTCAACAGTATATAAAGGCCATTTAATACTTGCAAGGAATTCTACTTATCAGTGAAGATTAAGGTGATTAGGATAAAGAGGATAAGGAGAAAACAAATTCAGAATGAGAGTAATTTAGCTGTGGACACCCAAGGTATAACACTAAATCAACTCCTAAGCCAGCCTTGCGACAGGAAAGCTAAGAGAACACAAAACAGGAAAGGGAAACGCCTTCTTGGAGGTAGTACTTTTATTTTTTTTCTGGAACTTTTGAAATTTATATTTTATTGGAAAATAACACCACTAAAGATTTTATCACACAATTTCTTATATCACTATAGAAACTTAATTTGAGTTTCTTTGTTTCATCAAACTCTTCAGGTTAAATGTGACGTATTAATCTAAATCACTATCATCATTAGTATTATCATTGTTTGCGTTTAATTTCTGTTACATATATGTATGTATATGCATGACTGGGATATTGTGCTGTCCACCAGAAATTGACACATTGTAACTGACTGTACTTCAATTTAAAAAAAGAAAAGAAAAGAAATATAGGAGATAGTACTTTTGACAGGAAAAAGAAATAAACCATTTGTTGAATAGTTCTAAAGCAAAAAAGCAAAATACTTATTTATTATCTGCTGCCCATTCTGGAGTAGCACAGAGTCTTTTCAGATGTTTTATTTTGTTTTGTTTTGTCTAATATTGTGTGGTTGTGATGGAGCGGGAGGAGAGGAGATGGTGTTGGGGAACAAGATCCTTTAGTTACAGCTCCTCAGGGTCAGGGACTGGAGTGTCTCATTTATGTCCTTGCCTTCAGTACTTATCTCAGAGGTCAGCAAATAAGAGACTTTCCACTAAAATAAAAGTTGGTGCAGTCTTTAAAGGATTGCCAAATTACTGACCTCTATCTCCAACATGCCCTAGGGAAGACGTTAGCACAGAGCACCAGGCCTGCCACCTCTTGACACTAATCAAGATTCATTTATGTTAATAATCCCTTTTAAAAAGCAAGTCAGGCAGGAAATTTAAGTCGATTCACACTTCTATATAAATTACCTCCATCAGATAACCAAACAAATTGTTTTTCTTTTTATGCTATCTCAGATCTTCTGCCCCAGGGTATTTTTTTTTCCAGGCAGTAGAGGAGAGGTGTCAGTTTCTTTGGCAACCCTGGCCATTTGGGTCTTGGCAAATCTGCTTGGGGGAATAATGAGGGCATTGAAGGGAGAGAAAAGAAACTTTCTCTCTTTAAAATTTTTACCTAGGGTCTTTGTGTGAGTTAGAAAATTCTTTCAAGAACATTTGTTCTAAGTTGCTGAGGCCTGAGCTAATGTAAAATATAAGATCTGAATTTTTGATGTAATTCTGCACATTAACCATAATCACTGGATTATAAATAGAAGCCCAAATTATCATTTGAGCATTTGCCAAAAGCCCAATATACTTTGTCACCAAATAAAAATAAAAGGAAATGTAAGTTGTAAATGTCTGATTTTTCTTGTAGGCTTGCCATTTTTTTAGCCCAGAACCAGATCTTTGATTCTGTTTTTCATGTTTTCACATACTATTTAACCATGGTAACCAAATGGTCTCAAGAGTGTAGTTGCTACAGTGGAAGTTCATGGATCAGATTTGTTGGTAATGCATCGAATCAGATTTCTGCTCCCATTTTTATAAATGGGAAGATTGACTAGAAGAGCACATCGCCACCTAATTCATTATGTAGAGCTCATTAGTTCCCTTGTCAACTTTCCTTTGCTCTAATCAATTGAAAGGAAAAGGCTTCACAGATTTTCAGTAGGAAACATATGGAGCTGTAGCTCATCAGTTAATGTGTGAACTTATGTATAAAGGTGCAGTCGACCTTGACTACGCATCCTTCCGGAGTTGCCTCTTGTAAATCCTGTGATCAATAAGTGAAATAGTATTCCAGCCCCTTCACAACTCACCTTCAAACGTCTGTTTTTCCTACACATTGTCTAGGTGTCTATGAATTTTTTTTATTTTCCTCTAACAGGCTCCAATCTTCGTTACATTATAAGTTTCATAAAAGAGGGGCTTAGCACTTCTTCTCAGTGCTGAAGTATAATTGTAAAATAATGAATTAACAAGACTGATATTTAAGGCAATCCAATTCTACTTAAATATCTAAGTGAATACTGCGTACTTCCAAGGAGTCACCCTGAGTAACAATACATTTATTCCAAGGGTGTGTCCATTACATGTAGCTTCTTGCTGTCATTCTTTTGGAATGGAGTTTAGAACCGGTTTCAAGCTTCAATACTTTTTAGTCAAGCCTCAATTTCCGTTGTTAACTACAGGTAAAGATTTTTCATTATCAACTTTTAAAAGTAACCAAGGGTAATAAACACACAGCAATGTATCTTCTTTTTCTTTGACTATATTTGTGAACATATTGGGAAGAGTAGAAGATTAGAGATGGTTTGATGCTGTATTTGAGCCTGGATGAGGTTTTATATTATTAATGAGGACTAGAGTATGACCAGAACAAATCTATCTAGGGCCTTTATACCTCTTTTTGTCTCTCAGGTTTGAGGTACCATAGTACACATAGGGCCATCCTAACTTTTAGAGACACCATGAGCTTAAGTAGAATGAAGTTTATTGTTTTCAAAGGGTATTAAAGCATTGCAGGATGTTGGCCAAGTACCTTTTAAGATGTTTTTTAAATTAAAACTTATTTCCACTGCAAGAGAATAATGAAAATATCTTTTTACTTTGTTCCTTAGGATAAATGAGAAAAATATCAAATGTTTGAGAGGGAAAAATGATTTTTTAAAAAGAATTACTGTTGTGAAAATGACTAAATTCCAAGTTCTCAAGTTAGAACATTTAATATGTCAAAACTTATTATTAAAAGAGATAGAAATCATACTGTTTAATAAAGTTATTTCAATTTAAAGATTGTTTCTTATTCCTATTTTGAGTGCACCCTCTTTAAGATATCAAGTATATCCATTTAATTGCTAATTTTCATATAAGGACAGGCATATTTTAGGAAGTTTAAGTCATGATCCTTAGAGGTATTGTTTTCAAACTGCATCCCTAGTTCCCCAGCTTCCTCCAGATTTGACGTGCCTTCTCCTGTTACTTCCATTTCTACTGTGTTCAAAATCATACTGTGCATGTACAGCGTTTCTGAGCGGAGGGTGTTATGCAAATGAGCTTACCAAAAGCTGAAAAAGATATTGAGAACCAGTGAATTAAACCACAGCTATCTAAAAAACATTGAATAGTAAGAGGTATGCAATAGAATTTAATATCATTAATTAAAACCGTAGCTGTTTTTTTAATATAGGCTTTTTAAATAATAAAATATATGATATATCTAATTTAAAACGGTTTCTCTTGAAATTATACTAAAACATATATATGTAGGTTTGAATCTTAAACACTGGACATAGGTATCATCTTTGTTATTAAAATAGGCTTAGACAAGTTTCAAATGGTTCTGCATATAAATTATGCTGACATGCATAATTTCAAATTAGGCCAGTTACAGCTTTCATTCTTTGAACTGAATTAAAACTCTTACTTCCACAGTATTAGAAAGATAAATCAAATGTTTCTTTAATGCCTAGTTTCATTCAATCTATTCCCAGTTTTGGAGGACTGCTGTCATGATGCCAAAAGCATAGACTGAACTTTTAATAAAGTTCCTGATATAATAAAAAGAATCTGGGGTAATTGGATAGTACAGTCTAAGTGCTGAACTCATCTTATACCTTTCAAATAAAATGAAACCACTACTAGTTTCTTTAAGAGCCTTTTTAAAAAATTGACTTTAAGAAAAGCATGATTTATTCACCCATAGAGCAAGAAATGCTGCTTTCTATAATGCATTCAAAATAGAGGTGGTTGTGTTTATTTTTATAATGGTATTGCAATTTCTTTTCTTCAAGCAGACAAAATATGCTTTTAATTGAAGTATAGTTGACATACAGTACATTGATTTCAGGTGTAGAACATGGTAATTCAACATTTATATACATTATTAATTTATCACCACAATGTCTAATAGCCATCTGTCACCATACAGAGTAGTCGCAATACTATTGACTGTATTCCCTATACTTTGTGTTACATCCTTGTGACTTATTTATTTTAATTGGCAGTTTGTACCTCTTAATCCACATCATCTATTTCACCCAACTCCCCACCTTCCTCCCCCCGGCAAACACCAGTTTGTTCTCTATCTATGACTCCGCTTTTGTTTTGTTTGTTCATTTTTTTGTTTTGTTTTCTTTTGTTTTGTTTTGTTTTTAAGATCCCACATATGAATGAAGTCATACAATATTTGTCTTTTTTCTGTCTGACTTATTGTGATAATTATAATATCCTTTAGGTCCATCAATGTTGTTGCAAGTGGCAAGGTTTCATTCTTTTTTATGGTTGAGTAATGTTCCATTTTGTTTCCATATCTTAGCCATTGTAAATAGTGCTGTAGTAACACTAGGGTTGCAGATATATTTTTGAATTAGTGTTTTCATTTTCTTCAGAAAAATACCTAGAAGTAGAATTGCTGGATCATATATGGTAGTTTTATTTTTAATTTTTTGAGGAACCCCCCCATGCTGTTTTCCATAGTGGCTGCACCAGTTACAATCCTACCAACAGTGTTCAGGCTTTCCCTTTCTCCATATCCTAGCCAATACTTGATTTTTTATTTTATTTTATTTTTTTTGGTAACAGCCATGTTGACAGGTGTGAGGTGATATCTCATTGCAATTTTGATTTGCATATCTCTGATGATTAGTGATGTTGAGTGTCTTTTCATATGTCTATTGACCATTTGTATGTCTGTCTTGAAAAAATGTCTATTCAGGTCCTCTGTCCATTTTGTATTTAGATTGTTTGTTTTTTTGATACTGAGTTGTGTGAGTTCTCATATATATTTGGATATTAGCCCCTTATCAGATAAATAATTTGCAAATATCTTCTCCCATTCAGTAGGTTGCCTTTTCATTTTGTTTGTGGCTTTCTTTGTTGTGCAAAATCTTTTTAATTTGATGTGATACCATTTGTTTATTTATGCTTTTGTTGCCCTTGCCTGAGGAGGCAGATCCAAAACAATATTACTAATGCCAATGTCAAAGAGTACACTGCCTATGTTTTCTTCTAGGAATTTTATGGTTTCAGACCTTACTTTTAAGTCTTTAATCCATTTTGAGTTCATTTTTGCATATGGTGTGAGAAAGTAGTCCACTTTCATTCTTTTGCATGTAGCTGTCCAGTTTTCCCAATGCCATTTATTAAAGAGATTGTCTTTTCCCCACTGTATATTCTCAGCTCCTTACTCATAAATTAATTGACCACATAAGTGTGGATTTATTTCTGGGCTGTCTTTTCTATTTCATTGATTCATGTGCCTGTTTCTGTACTATTACCATACAGTTTTGAATGTTGTAGCTTTGTAGTATACCTTGAAATCCAGGCATGTGATACCTACAGCTTTGTTCTTCTTTCTTAAGATTGTCTTGGCTATTAGGGGTCTTGAGTTTCCATACAATTTTGGGATTATTTGTTCTAGTTCTATGAAAAATGCCATGGGTATTTTGATAAGGAGTACATTGAATCTGTATATTTCTTCGGGTAGGATGGACATTTTAATGATACCAATTCTTCTGATCCATGGGCATATACATCTTTCCATTTATTTCTGTCATCTTTAATTTTGTTCTTCAATGTCTTATGGTTTTCAGAGTAGGTCTTTCACCCCCTTGGTTAAATTGATTCCTGCATATCTTACTCTTTTTGATGCAATTGTAAGTGGAATTGTTTTCTTAATTTCTCAGTCTGATAGTTCATTATTAGTGTAGAGGAATGCAACAGATTCCTGTGTATTGATTTTTTTATCCTGCACCTTTACTGAATTCATTTACTAGTGCTAATAGCTTTTTTTTTTTTTTTGGTGGTGGTGTCTTTAGAGTTTCCTACATATAGTATAATGTCATCTGCAAATAGTGACAGTTTTACTTCTTTTTTCCAATTTGGATGTCTTCCCTTTCTCTTTCTCTCTCTCTTTCTTTTGGTCTGTGGCTAGGATTTCCATTACTATCTTGAATAAAAGTGGCAATAGTGGGGCATTCTTGTCTTGTTCCTGGTCTTAGAGGAAAAGCTTTCAGCTTTCACCAATGACTATTATGTTGGCTCAGAGTTTATCATGCATGGTCTTTATTATGTTGGTTTATATCCTTTCTGTACCCACTTTGTTGAGAGTTTTTATCATAAATGGATGCTGACTTTTCTCAAATGCTTTGTCTCTAATTATTGAGACGATCATATGATTTTTATTCTTCGTTTTGTTAATGTTGTGTATTATGTGATTGATTTGCAAATATGGAGCCATCCTTACATCCCTAGAATAAACCCAATTTATAATGGTATATGGTCCTTTTAATGCATTGTTGAATTTGGTTTGATAATGTTTTGTTGGGGATTTTTACACATATGTTCATCAGGGATATTAGCCTGTAATTTTCTTTTTTGATAGTGTCTTTATTTGGTTATGGCATCAGGATAATGCTGCCCATGTAGAATAACTTTGGGAATGTTCCTTCCTTTTCAATTTTTTGGAATAATTTGAGAAGGATAGGGATTATCTTTTCTTTAAATGTTTGATAGAATTCACCTGTGAAGCCATCTGATTCTGGACTTTTGTTTGGTGAGAGTTTTTTGATTACTGATTCAGTTTCATTACTAGTGATTAGCCCGCTTAGATTTTTATTTCTTCCTGGTTCAGTTATGGAAGATTGTATATTTCTAGGGATGTATCCATTTCTCCTAAGTTGTCCAGTTTCTTGGTATATAATTGTTCATAGTAATCTCTTATGATTTTTTGTACTTCTGTAGTGTCAGCTATAACTTTTCCTCTTTCATTTCTGATTTTTTTTACTTGGACCCCCTCTTTTTTTATTTTCTTGATGAGTCTGGCTAAAGGTTTATCAATTTTGTTTATCTTTTAAAAGAAACAATTTTTAGTTTTATTGCTCTTTTCTACTTTTTTTAGACTCTATTTCATTCTTCCCACTCTGATCTGTATTGTTTTCTTCCTTCTGCTAACTTTGGGCTTTGTTTGTTCTTTTTTTTTTTTTTTTTTGCCCTCTTGTACCTTTAATTATAAGGTTAGATTGTTTATTTGAGATTTTACTTTAAATAAACAAAAATATTGACCAAACTTAAAAAAATCAATTCAAAAAGGCCCAAAATACATCTTAATATTTGTTCTGAAGATGAAAAACTAATTTAAAATGCCATGACTATCTAAATCAGGATCCTGCAGTGTCCAAAGTATTTATCTTCAAAATTAGAACCAAAATGGTTAGTAATATTATTTTAGCTTATATATACTTTTAAAAAGTACTCATGCTTTTTATCTTTCTCTTCTTTTAGCTTAATTTTTTTAAAAGATAAGTAGGCAGGTAATCAATCACTGATACAGTTTTATATCATAATAAATCATGACATCAGTCTGTTTTATCTTAGCAAATATGAATAATGACCTATCTTTGAGAATATTGAAAGCTACACTAGAAAGAAGTTTATATATATGTGTGTGTATGCATATATGTAAATAACTCATACATTCCAAGTACATCCAGGAAACAACTAACCGTTTATTTGATGTATGATGTATGAAATAAATTATTTGTGTGACCTTCATTCATCTTAGTCTTTAAGAGATAATAGTATTTATAATGAGCTTAAAGAGCAACAACAACAAAAATAATTGGAGAAATTAACATTGGAGACATATATAAATTAAGTCACTCCATCACATAATTGCTACATATTCAGATGCAATACATGTTGGTTAAGTAATACAGAAACAGGTAATTTTTATCTTTAAAATTTGGAAGGATTAACTAAGAAGGAAAGATGTAAAAGGGTTGTAATTTCAGTGCAGGAGTGGATTTCAGAATTTCAAGTGATGATTTGAATATATTTTTAAAGGTAAATCATCACCTGTCTTATTAAAAAGAAGACAAGTTTATGTTTATAATTTTTAAAAATAGAATTCTCCAAGTTCTGGCATGTTTTTGACAAGTTCTCTGCTTTTGTTACCAAATAATGCTGGTGTTTGGCAGTGGAATGGGGAGCAGTCTTCCTTTATAGCACTGTTACCAATAAACACATGTGCAGAATGAAAGGATGCATTTATTTTTCTCTTTATAATGTTCTAAGGAGTATACCAAAAATATGAGGAGGAAGATGTTTGATAATCTTGATTATATCTTTTCATATAGATTTCTAGATTTCCACAATTGGATGTGTTTAACATGAACACTTGATATATAGACATCACTGCGAACAACAAAAAGCAGTTGTAATTGTGAAGTTCTAATGGTATAGGAGACACTGTTCTTCTTATAGAGGAGAGGTTAGTTATTTAATTTCATCTGAATCTGAACTGTGTTTCAGTAACATCCTGAAGGCATTTCAATTCTAATTTAGAGAATTTTTTTCCTGATTAATGTAAAATAATTTTCTATATATATGAAATACATAGTATTTTACACATTCGTTCTTCCTGTTTATAAAACTTTCAACTTGAGGGCTTTATAAATGGTAGAAATATGGTAAATAAATAATAATAATATGTGAGTGAGACAGAGAGACCTGCACTTTCTCATCAATTTTAAGCAATTTTCACCTATACATAATATAATATATATGCATAAATATTGGGTATTGTCTGATTATTTGTCATTGATCTGATGAAATTCCTTTCAGCTAAGAAAAAAATGTCATTTTTAGTTCTTTAGACTTCATTAAAATAAACAATTCAAGTAATCTTCTGAATCCCTTTACAGCCAACAGCTCTGTGACATCTTGCCTCCACACGTGGTACTGCCTTTTTAGCCAATTCCAGCTCAGAGAGATGAGTAACCATGGCTCCATCCAGTTTTCCACATGACATCTGTGGCAACAGAGGCATTCACAGGACCTCTCTCCTGGAGAGCACTCCCTTGGGTGGAGCTTGAATTTCTGTAAGAAAATCATTGACACAGGAATCCAATCAGGACTCTGCATTAGGACTAGATGCTGCCAAGGCTCAGATGCTGACAAGGCCATGTTTCTTATCTCTGGGGTTTCCTGCCCTTCCCCCATGAAGCTCGGTTCCTCCAGGCTGGCAGGAAACTCGCCTCTGGACCAGAGGGTGACAGACTCCCTTTGATGACGAGCATCCCCCAGCACAGGGAGCAGGCTCTTGCTATTCATTGAGCTACACAGCTGTGGCAACGGGAGCCCACCCGGGGGGGGGGTCAAAATGGGGGGCAGGGCTTAGTACAAGCAAAAGGGAAGGCAGTTTAAGCACAGATGAACTGCTTTCAGCTTTGTGAATTGATCTTCCCCCAGTTGCCCTGATCTAAGATCCACCCTTTATTTTACTGAAACTTCATAGCTGTAAAATGACCATCTTTTCCATAGGCTCATATGAAAAAATAATACCATGCTTTCACACCTCAGAAGACATTTTCATACATAAATAGCTTGGTGGATCTTTGGCATTACTGTTTTCACAACTGTATGTTCTCTCTTTCTTACTAAACCCTGGGTTCAGTGTGAAATTGATTCTTACTGATTAATCTTCAATACTATTTATGCTTTGTCTGACTGCAGGTTGTGTGGAGTAATAATAATAATAATTTGGTGGACTTTTCATCTTTTTGGGGAGCAGAAAGCTTGCATATTTAATGAATAAACTGCTCAAATCTTGAAGGAATACAGGCATGTTCACCAGGCATTTTTAGAAGGACATGAAAGAGAATCTGCAGCAGGTGGCTCTTTCCAGCCAAGCAAAGCTTCAAACGTACGTAAGAGTTAATTCAACTCCATAAATGAATATGCTAATCAGGGCACAATTTATCTCTGAAGAAACGTATTTATTGTGTCTGCTATTTGATTAGATGGCTTCAATGTTCAATTAATCAGTTACCTCTCAATATCATTCCTGAGAGCTGCTTAATTAATCTGTTGCACTGCAACCCTATTCATTCTACTAGCTATCCCTCGTCCCATTTCAAATGACAAAACCCAGGAACTGTGCCATGTAAAGACTTTATGTCAATGTCAGATGAAGGTTGATAAGTAGCTGACTTTTTCTGTTATTAGGTTAATCAAACCAATCATCCTTATAGAATTTACATTTGTCAAAACATTTTAATGGGCTAAAGCAATGAGAAATAGAGGAAGAAAATCACCAAGAGAATGGTGACATTGTTTGTATACCTCAAAGGCAGTACACTACTTTCATCTAATGGATTGTTTTCTCATCTTTTTCCAAATGATGAATTTTTAAAATGCTGTTGATTGAACCCAAAGTCATCTATTTAGCTCCTCTACCACATCTCTCATTAACAAATAAAGCATGATAGTTCCTTGAGTCTTTGAAGCAAAATGTGTTCTAAATGTTTGCTGCCTTCTGGACACTACTTACGGCTTCACAAATGCTATTAATAATAGTTCCATGAATATGTACCACAAATTTACCAGTTTAAAGGTGCTTCATGTATAACACAGGGTAGCCACTCCAAGTTGAGGTATTCCACCAATAAAATCACAGAGTCATGGTATTATCCTCTCCTTATCTGCTTCCTATTCTTGAAATGTCTCTTTTCTTTCATTCTTTTCCTCCTGATACTGACAGAGACTCCGTAGTGTCCACCGGTGTCATTCCTTTTTGCTCTGCAGAAGCGGAGGCGTTTTGGTAGAAGTTCTGCCAAAGTTGGTATGGGAATTTCATATCATTCTTCTTCATCTTCTCAGTACCCTAGACCAGTTTTCATCTTCCAACACCACCTCACATGGGCCCACTTAACATTCCAAAAAGGACTTAAAATACTTTGGATCAATCACTGTTACCCCACATAACTTCTAAAATAAAATGTCATGAAAGTATACAGCAGTTTTTCTTTAGTTGCGTGGTGCCACAAGCCCCTTTGAGAAAACAAACAGTAATAAGAATAATATCTGTACTATAATTGAGTACTTTTAATTTGCCAGGTATAATTTTAACTTTTACATAAAATATATATTATTTCATTTAATATTACTTTAAATCATTCCTATGTGCTATTATTTTTCCCATTATACACATGAGAAAACCAAGACACAGGGAGATTAAATGACTTGCTCAAGAGTACATACCTGCTGTATTAAACGGGAGATGACATTATATTTATAACTTTTAAAATGTGATACGGAAAATTCTAGCAGGTTTATGACTTTGCTTTTATCAACTAATCCTATAACCAAATAATACTTTTCTTAACTTATTCATACTCTTAGAGACGAACCACAAAATTATCCAAGAGATTATCTATTACTTTTCATTTAGTGGCAACCAAGGGCAAACTATTTTAAGCTAAAAAGATAATTCATTGGCTTGGACTGCTAGGAAGTACAAGGGTACACAGATGGCCTTAGGCATGGCTGGATCCAGGTACTGAAATATGTCATCAGGATATTCTCTCTTCCAACCTCTCAATATGCTTTCCTCTGTTTAACTTCATTTTTTGACATGGGCAGCTGAATATGTCAAATGTTTAGAAGATGGATCCTGAGTCAGTTGGCTTATATTTTGGTCCTGGTTCCTTCATTTATTAACTCATAGTATCCAGTGATATTCCATGAGAAAGGGAAGTTCTGAAGAAGCTCTTCATCGTTGTTTACTTCTAGATAGCAACTGGAAAGGCGTTGATACACAGTACATGCTCATTAAAACTTGCTGAATGAATGACATCATGTAACAACAATCACTGGTTCAGTTATTGAAAGGGGTTAAGACAAACCCAAACCCCTTTTAAGATATTTAAACTAAAATGTTATTCATAAGCTTGGTTGGGTGTACAGTGATATTTTACCCAAGTTCTGATTTCAGTAAAAAATATTTATTAGAGATGATAAGTTCAAAATATAGAAAAGGCAATGTACACAGGAATGACAAAGTATAAACTGAATGATTTAAAAAGTCATGGATTGCCAATGACAAGATGCACACACATATGGGTAATTACTCACTAAACTGAGCCTTTACAAATAATTTCAGTGTTACATTAGGTACAAAGCATCCTTTCCTGCTGTTTTTCTATGCATTTTCAGCAAAAGTATATTCATAGTTTGTGTAATAATTCTTTATCCAAGCTTGAATAAGACTCATAAAGCAGCTACATGGGGTTTCCCTGGACTCCTATTTGTGTTTTACATGTGGATATGCAGTCAGCCTAAACTTATGCAAGTATAGAAAGGTGATATTTTTCTTCTTAAATGAGATAGTAGTGCCCTTAAGTAGAATTTTTAGCTACATTATATTAAAATGAAAGTATTTCTAAGTCAAACACGTGAAAGCGTCTGCTTATTATGGACTTCAGGGAAAAACAATTCCAGTTAGGCAAGTTTCCTCTTTATGTAAAGGTTTGTGAGCTTATTAACACAAATATTTACACAAATAGTCACATATATGTTTAAAATTAACCATTTTTTAAAAAGGGCACAAATGGACTTATTTACAAAACAGAATCACAGACAGAAAACAATCCAGTGGGGGATAATTGGGAGTTTCAGATTTGTAGATACTAACGACTATATATAAAATAGATAAACAACAAGGTCCTACTATATAGCACAAGGAACTATATTCACTACCTTGTAATGGCCTATAATGAAAATGGATATAAAAAAGGAATATATATATATATATATATATATATATATATATATATATATATATATATATGAATCCCTATGCTGTAGACCAAAAATTAACAGAACATTGTAAATTGACTATACGTCAGTTAAAAAAATGATCTGAGTATTCAAAAATAATGTGTTTTATTATTTAAAGCATGCAGAGTTTAAACCTTTCTTAGTGATTGGGGTGGGCATCATGAATATCAGTTTCACACTGATGCACTTAGGTGTTTGAGGTTGTTTGCTTTAGTTCTAAATGTTACTACTATCGTGACCCCCATTACAGTTATTTACTTATCTATACCCTGCCTTATATTAAAGAACTTAATGTTTCTCACAAAATACATCTTAAAAGACTTTAAAATAATGGTGAGAAAACAAGGTAATCAGGACACAGATAAATTAAGTAAAACCAGTAAGATGAGACCGGAGATGATACTAGTACAAACAAAATGTGTGTTCGGAGGTGCTATTCATTTGCAGGAGGAAGGCCCAGGTGACCAGCAGCCTACAAAAACAGGTGCCCTGTGTGCAGATGTGCAGAAGGATCAGAATGATTTCTGGTACTGAGAAAAGCTTTCTGGTGTTCCCATGTCTTCCCATATGCTCTCTAATTCTTCCTGCATGTCCTGCCTCTCCTCCCCAGCTTACTCAAAGCACTGCCCAGAAATCCCTAGAATGGCATTGTTAGGTGCCCCTCCTCCATAGGACTTTCATTTAAGTGCTATCATTGCACTTACAACGTTGTATTGCAATTATGTGTTTACTCATCTTCCTGCTCCATGGCTTTGAAAGCTCCTTAATAGTGACGGCTCTATGTTATTCATCATATTTTATCTCTAAAACCTAGCACAATCTGGAAAATTACAAAGTATCTGTATATCCTGAATGAATGAAAGGGTATTGTGCCTAAAGAACCTCTTAAACAACATACATTATAAAAAATAAACAGATAAAAAGCTAGTTTCCTAGAGCTGTTTCTTAAATACATGCAGTTTAGAAAAATGCCAACTGTATAGCTAAACCAACACACTGCAGCCCAGCATCGCATCTAGGGGACTCATTTAACTCAGAGATAAGTTTTAAATGAATGGTTGGATTTCGAGTCATTGTACAATCTTCAGAAGTTCTTTCACCCAGATGCTTCGTACACAGTAGTCCCTCAGTGGGTGCCTGAACTGCTATAGTACAGAACCTTGTGTGTACTATGTTTTTCCCTATACATACATATGATAAAGTTTAATTTATAAATCAGGCACAGTAAGAGATGAACAACAACAATAATAAAGTAGAACAATTATAACAGTATATGGTAATAAAAGTTATGTGAATGTGGTCTCTCTCCCTCAAAATATCTTACTGTACAGATTTAATGTTTTTTCTACCTTAACTTAGCACTTATCCCCACACTGTGGCCATAACTTTTACAGCTTGAGGTGTGACAGCAAAGCTAAAATGAATTTCTTTTTCTTTCTTCACAATTTCAGGGATAAAAGATTCCTTCTTATCAGAGAGATATCTTAGCAACCACCACACAATTTTTTTCTTTGCTTATTAAGTCAAGAACTTTCACCTTTTCACTTAAAGGAAATACTTCATAAGCTTCTCTTTAGCATGTCTGATTGCCAGCATCACTACTTTGGTGCTTTGGGACCATTATTAAGTAAAATGAGGGTTACTTGAAACACAAGCATTGGGATACCTCAGCAGTCAATCTGATCACTCTGAGTTAGGCTACTAAGTGATTAACTACTGAGTGACTAATATGCTGGATATGCTGGACAAAAGGATGATTCATGTGGCGGTTGGGATGGAGCAGGATGGTTCAAGAGTTCATCACACTGTACAGAACAGCCAGCAATTTAAAATTTATGAATGGTTTATTTCTGACATTTTCCACTTAATATTTTCAGACTAAGGTTGATCAAGAGTAACTAAAACCACGGAAATCTAAACTGCAGGTAAGCGGGGACTACTGTATATTAAGCAGTATTAAGTTCGTGGTTATTTTCCCTGCAAACTACCTAGAAAGCAGTGGTTCTATGCTGCTCCTTTAAATGAGGGGCCATGTACTTTACCCATTAGTGAAATTGAGTGTACCATTGACTTTTGTTCAAAAACCAGACATCTGTGGGACAAGGCAGAATTCTACTTCAGAACCTAGAGATATGTTAAATGTCATTAAGCATGTCAGAAATAAAGACTGCTATAGTTGTGGGGTTTTTAACGTTTGGGGGGGGGCTCTCCTTCTTTAATTAAGCTATTGGCTATCATTTCTTAAGTGCTTACTGTGAACACCTACCTACTCCAAAATTTCAGTTTCTAGTTTAAGTTGAATTGGTAAGCTAGATATTTAGGCTTATTTTTAAATTATCTAAATGAAAATAAGATGAACCTCAAATAGGTACCTGAGGAATTTCTGCTGAATGTGTGGCGGCTAAGGTGGATATTATACCTGCTTTTCTTTCTGGATTCCCTACCTGGACGAAGGGCACCAAAAGCTACTCAGTTATCCAAACCGCAAACCTGAAAAATATTTGCATATTTGAGCTCTCTCTTATCTCTTCATATCCAGTTATTCACCAAGCTGTGCCATTTAACTTCTGAAATAGCTCCACTTCAGTTTTTCAACTGTCGCTTTATTTGGGTTCATATCATCTCACATGGACTACAGCAGGGATGTCCTGTCTGGTCTTTCTGCCTTTCATCTCACCCCCTCTAATCTAAACACCACACTCACCTCTTGGAGACTTCTCCCAAATGCAAATCCTTCTATACATCTGCAACACCCTTGGGATAAAAGCCAAACTCCTCATTCACTCATCATTCACAAAACTTTTTTTTTAATTAATGAAGTATCATCAGTTTACAATGTGTCAATTTCTGGTGTACAGCATAATAGTTCAGTCATACATATACATACATATATTCATTTTTATATTTTTTTCATTGTAGGCTACTACAAGATATTGAATATAGTTCCATGTGCTATGCAGTAGAAACTTGTTGTTTAGCTATTGTATACATAATAGTTAGTGTCTGGAAATCTCAAATTCTCAATTTATCCCTTCTTACCCCCATCCTTCCCCCAGTAACCATAAGTTTGTTTTCTGTGGCTGTGAGTCTGTTTCTGTATTGTAAATAAGTTCGTCTTTTTTTCTTTTTTTTTTTTGATTCTACATATAAGTGATATCACAAGGTATTTTTCTTTCTCTTTCTGGCTTTTACTTCACTTAGAATGACTATCTCCAGGTCCATCCATGTTGCTGCAAATGGCATTATTTTATTTTTTATGCTGAGTAGTATTCCATTGTATAAATATACCACCAACTTCTTCATCCAGTCATCTGTTGATGGACATTTAGGTTGTTTCCATGTCTTAGCTCTTGTATATAGTGCTGCTGTGAACATTGTGGTGCTTGTATCTTTTTGAATTAGAGTTCCCTCCAGACATATGCCCAGGAGTGGTATTGCTGGATCATATGGTAAGTCTGTTTTTAACTTTTTAAGGAATCTTACACAAATTTTTAACACCTATTCTGTACCAGGCACTGTGCTGGGTGCTTAACACATATAAAAGCTTTCCAGGATCGTATTTCTTCCCTGCTTCGTCACCTAGCACCCCACACCCCACCCCCAGGTCAGACCCTGTGAGTACACTTATCATTCAGAGCTACGAACTCTTCCAGAAGGCAGAATGTTCTCTCACAGTTCCAAGCCTCTGCACATCCTGGTACTTCACTCTTTAAGACACATCTCCTTCTCCTGTGAAAACCTTCTTGGCACACCTGCCCATGCCTGGGCAGAGATAGAAACTTTTCTCTTTGGTGCTCACATAGCCGTATGTTCTACACAGTACTTAAGTGAACATTTTAATCTTGATGTTTGTAACTGTTTGTTTCCCTGTATTACTTTATTATTAGACTGTGAAGACAAGGTATTATCTTGTTCATCTTGGTATCCCCGGGCTTTACAGGGCATCTGACAAATAGTGAATTTGGTTAATGTCTACTGAAAAAATTACTGTATGGCCACCTGCCTGCTTTAGATGGGCAATACACTGATGGTGCTACTGTGATACATGCCCTGTTGCACATCTTGGTTATTTGTAAAATTATTTTCTACTTTTCCTTCCAGTTAGAATGTAAGCCCCTGTAGGGCAGGGAGCTCTTCTGCTGTGATGCCTAGTAAAAGCCTTTGCACAGACTAAGTACTCAATCCGTAATTGTTGAATTGAATTTTGAAAGCACTCCAACAAATTTCTCTGCAGTCTGTTTGAACTTCCAAAATGATGACTTCATTGCCATGTGCTCATTAAAGAGGTATAAAGAAGGAACTGGAGAACTTCCTAGGGAAATCATCTCTCCTCTGAGTTCCTGTTCTCTTCTGGCTTCTTCCCCACTTTGATTGACTAAGCATTAGGCTTGGGCAGAGAAGGGTCAGGAAACTGTGGGAGGAAAAGCTGGAGCATGCAGTAGAGGCTCCATCGAAATAAAAAAGAAAACTGGATTTTATGATGGCAGAAACAGACTGAAGAAAATTGTTGGAAATATAAATTCAAGGAGCATCTTGGGTGAAAGGAGGCAGAATCAGAAAACAGTGTGGAGGGAAGGAAACAGTTAAAGTGAGGCGGTTTGATAGTCTGTGGTGGATACTCTCTCTGGTATGACTAATTGAGAATTGATTGTGCATGTGGAAAGGTTATGTTTTATTAAGGGAAACCTTTTTCCCTTTTGTCTTTATGAAATCCGCCCTTCTGCAGATGTTATTCCCTTCTCATACTAAACCCTCATTAATTTATAATTCACCGCATTGCTTTAAAAGTGCTGTGCAGATTTCCTGTTTCTCTCACATACAGTGCTTCTAATAAAGTCAAGTAGGATATAGGCTGAAATGCCACTTGTCTTGAGAGCTGCACGCCAGACTTGCTGGTGCCAAAACATTTCACCAATCGCCTCTTAGATCATTGTAAATGTTTCGAAGTGCCAATTTGCGAGCTCCGTGAAAGTGAATTTGGGCTCTAAAACAACTCTTTTACTGTTGACTATAAATTGACGCTGGTTTCTGGAATCTGAAATCAAAGCTAAATGGAGCCTCAGTGCGGCTCTGTTAATTTTGAGGACAGGTACCCTCACACAGCGAGGGGCACCATTTCACCAAAGGCAGACTCTGAGGGCAGACGTGACAGGCATGGAGAGGAAATGAATCTCTCTCCACCACCCTAACTGTTCTCTCTGCCAGTAAATGTGACAGAACTTGGGAAATCACTGGAAACCAAGATGGAGAAGTCAAAATGGCTTTTTCAGTTTCTAATTGCCCAACGTGCCATTAGTGAAGATAGGAAATAAGAAGTAGGTTTAATGCCATTTTTAAAGTACATGTATCACTTCATTGATATATAGAAAACAGGAAGATGACTTGACAATTTAATGTTGAAAAATTTAAACATCTTAAATATAAACTACCCAAGACATATACAGATAGACACCTTCAGTCGTTTTAGAGACTTCCAGTAAGTTCGGAGTTTGCATTGGGGGTTGAAGTGCTGTGCTGGGGTAAGTGTATTGGCACGGAGTATCATCAAGGGGTAAACTCTCACATATCCCACAGGTTCAAGCCAGGTGGGGATTGACAGTGATATGTGTCTGAACTAAATGGGCAATAGCTACTCAGCTTTGATTGATCACTGAAGCTCAGTGGGACCAGATCTTGTATTTTTCCAAGAGAAATGAGAAAACTAATTTTTTTTGTTATGCATTCTCACATAAATATCTGCAACTAGCTAAACACTGAAATTTTGTAATGGTCAAATAAAACATGTATATGAGAGTAATTCAGCTACAAGTTTAAGACCTCTAGGTTAGAGTCTTACTGGGGACGTAAGATTTATAACATGCTAAGAAATTCAAAACAAGTATAAGCCATTACATAATTAGATGTTAAATTAAATAAAATGAGGTGTCATTTGACACAGTTGTAAATGTGGAAGCAGAGAGATCTGTGTTGGCTGAGGTTAAAGCAGAATTGTATGTGAAGGAGTGTGATATCTGAAACTTAAAGAATGGGTGGCATCAGTCGCAGGAAGCAGGGTAGGAGAGCATTCTAAGCAAGAAAAGTAGTTTGGAGCCTAGAGATGATAATTTGAGAAGACAGTGAATCACTTACACTAAGTAAGAACAGAGAAGGGGCTAAAACCATCTCCTCCAACTCCCAATCCATTGTTTTCTCTTCCCTGCTCTACCACCTCCTATCCTGATCTAGGACAAAATAGAGGTATTTACTAAGTAAGAAGTTAAATACTTACTGAATGCATACTATGTGCCAAGCACTACTTCAGGCTCTAGATGACAGTGCTGTGAATACATGCTCTCCATGCATATGGACACAGGTCAAACCAACCTGACTATAAGTGAACAGTCACTCTAGACACACTTTAATTATTCTAGAAGAAAGTGGAGTTACTTGAGAATTTCTATAATCCTGTGAAAATAATGGTCAAAATAATATTTTGAATATGAGATTCTATGTCATGTCAAATTTTCTGGTATCAAATACTTCTAGAAGCAACTGAGTATGAAGCAATCTCACGTTCACCAAAAGTTTATAAAAAATTAGAAGTCAGTAGCCAAACTAAAAGAACAGTTTGATCAGTTAATGAATACATTCCATTCAACAGTCATCAGATGAGTACTTAGAAACAGGACAAACATTAAAGTCAGTATAAATAATATCTTTATACTTTGCTTCCTTGTCTCTCATGCCCTTTGGAAGGTGCCACATAGATTTGCAGAGAGATACGTAGAAAGCACAGAAGAGAGAGAAAGAACAACTATTTTGGGGGGTGGGGGCAATACTGATATATCCTCCAAAAGATCTTTGATTTTATATATAACATTTCATTTTATGAAAAAATGATATACGTGTATAAATATAAACATTATTTGGCTTTCTAGCTTCAGCAAATGCCTTTATACTTTCTAAAATATGATAATCTGCTTTTACAGTTGAGGTACATTGTATATCAAAAGATGCATTTTAACAAAGTAAAACATAATGTGTTTAAAGAATAATTACATTGTTAAACAATGAATCTGAGTATGTACTGAGGACAGGAAGCTT
Organism: Camelus bactrianus; assembly: GCF_048773025.1. NCBI lineage: Eukaryota > Metazoa > Chordata > Mammalia > Artiodactyla > Camelidae > Camelus > Camelus bactrianus. The sequence goes on from NC_133539.1 coordinate 44,845,381, forward strand.
TATTCAATTGTTTATAGCAAAGTAAATTGCAGAACATAAAGCTAACAAAAGTCTATGTTGATGTTTCATACTCAGGATTACTCTTAAAACACGATCAAACAGTTGAAAACCATTCCAAAAACATGAAAGTGTAGGTAGTTTAATATAAAATATGTACTTACAAAGCTTGTATTGCATAGTGACATTCAGTTCAGAAATACTATATTGCTGGCCTAACCTTCCCATCCGTTTCTCACAGTCGTCTTATCCAGGCACTCTTCCAAGACACACAGAATATTAGCTGTGCACTCTCTAAATTTAACATGAAAATTGAGAGAGATCAGATCCATATGTACAAGGAAAATAAAGTGTCAGCATGACTATCTTAAATCTGTATCTTGGATATTATTTTAAAAAGCTACTCCTTCATAGCTCACATACTCCATAACAAATTTAATGCAAATTTAACCTTATTTTGTTGCATACCTTTCAGAAAACCATACTTCAATCATGAAAAGGGATACAAATCAATATTGCTTAGTAATTTTGATTAAAAACTGTATACCCTAAAGGAACATCCCAGCATTGAATTTCAGTCGTATTTCACCTCCCTCAGTTCTGTTTCTGCTGTGTCAGCACAACATTATCTTGGGCAGCAGCTATTAGGGTGGTTGTCTCTTTAATGTTGGCTCTCTTGCATACATTTTACTGCCTGCTCTGATGGAATTTTTATCTTCACAAATATATTTCCTAATTTGTCTATTTCTGTGTTCAGTTAAGTCTATATGCTAAGAAGGTAAAGGTGCAGCAACCTTTAAGTGACGTAACTTTAAAAACAGAATTTTCCAACAGTGAACAACTTGACACACTTTCTTAAGGCATTTTGATAAAAAATAACTTTCTTATGAAGTTTCTGATTTGCAGTTTACAAGAATTTGGAGTTTAGAGGGTTTTGAGGAAAAAAGAGGATTACTCAATGAGTACCACCTGCATCACAAGGCTAAACTAATTCCCTTGAAAAGTTTAAAATTTACAATTATTCTTTAAAAAAATTCCTTTGTTGACTGTTGGAAATAACACAGATGTTTACCACATTTTTCACAGCAAATGTGTTATAATATATAGCTGGAATATTGAGGTCATGGATTCAGAGATGAAGCTATTTAGGAATTTGGGAGATTTTGTTCTGTTACTAAAGTATTTTCCCTGAAGTAACTTAGTCAATGAAGGAATAGTAATTTCCAGGGACTACAGATTTCTTTATCTGGATGATTGGCAATTTATAAGATTTGCATCCTTCATAAGGGAAGTTTTTATAATGCACAGGTATTTTGTCCACTACAAGCAAGATTAAAATAAGCTAATAAAATCTGCAGGGGTTTGGGGTTTGGTTTGTTTTTGTTTTTGTTTTCCATGTTTAGTGCCTGTAAAATATCTGCTGCTCTTAAAGAGCCAATCTGTCAACCTCAGTATCAGTGCGAGGTAATGCAGAGAGCAGAGATAGTCATGTTTTAGGTAGTTAAATACATTCATTTTCTTGTCCAAATATATGATTATAGAGTATTCTTAAATTCAGATTTTATTCCACCAAAGTTTTCACTGAAAGCTTCTACTTAAAGGAATATTTCCTTCTATGAAATGCAATATAATGGAACAATAATTGAAAATAGTAAATTAGCATTGTCCACATTGTGCATAATCCTGGTTCCTAAACATAAAATTTCTGTATACAGAGCTTTTAGTTAGTAAAAAAAAAATAGTAAGCATTTTAGAAAGGAAATGTTTCTAAGTTTTGGTTTCTTCTGGTTACTCAGAACAGGCAAATCTCAATCCACAAAGAGATTTCAAGTGTCTTCAAGTGAGGTGCCTAGTTTTTCCTTCATATTTTCTCCTTCATAACTGTAAGCACACTGGGAAAAGTAAGAAATTTTATGGCATTGGATGCCCATGGAATAATGTAATGTATTTTCTACTTTATAGGAAACTGTATTTTTTCATCAAAAGAAAGAGAAAAGGCTTCTCAAGAAAAAAATCTTTCCAAGAATAGGTGACTATATTTGCTGATTAATGGGGTTTTAATAGTGTGGTGGAAATAGCTAACAACAGATGAGAGCAGTTTGGTGGAGGAAATATCAGAATACATGCTACACTTTCCGAATATATTTTTGAGATATAATTTGAATTTAAATCTTACCTGTACAGTTCAATGAGTTTTGATAAAGCATCCAGTCAGCCTATCCAATATACAGAACATCTCCTTCACCCCAGCCGACTCCCTCATGTTCCTGTCTAGTCAGTCTCCCTTACCCTGTGCAGAGACAGTTTTACAATTTCTACCATCATAGATTAGTTTTGTCTGTTCCTGTGTTTCTTATAGATGAACTAATATGCTTAGAAATTTTGATATAATGAAAAAAATGAGAAGAAAAATAGTAACACCTAGTAGTTAAGAGGAAAGGAAGGTTCTGTCAAGATAGAAGAGACTTGTTTATATTGTTTATGGGCTCAAGGAAAGAACCTGTGTAGAGAATGTGCCAAACAAGCCAGAAGATTCAGAGAGAGGGCATAAGTAATGATGTGATTTTGAAAGAGTAGAAACATATCTTTTCTGAACTGGAGATAAAGATATGTAAACATAAATTCATAATTATGTCAGTCAACACTGTTACATGACTTTCTCCAGAAAATTCCGAGCTGCTAAGGAGCATTTTCAGAGAAATCAGAAGACATGATTTAGCCAAGATTGATTATGGGCAAGATGGGTTCAGCAGATTACCCAAAGTATAATGAAAATTAGAGCACAGTAAAAATATATACAGAAAAATAATTGGTAAGGATCAAGGGAATGGCAGTTACTATGAGTAAGACATTTACCCCCACTGGTTATTTGTGGTTTGAAGAGCTTATGACCACTTTTAGCATAATGTCTGAAAGGAGCTATCTCCAATTTATACCTAATTTCCCCTTCCAGCTTTAAAGAGGCAACTTGTTTACTGTAACACAAAACGATTGATGATCCTTCAGCAAGTTTAGGAGACTTTTCATTTTGTTTCTGCTACTGTTGTTATGAATAAGCATTAAAACACATTTGCTAATGAAATCCTTCACCCAAACATGGAATTTTTGTAGCTTTTAATCTTTCATAAAAACATCTGTGTCTCAGATTAAAACTGCCTAGAGAGCTAGACCACTGTACATTACCAAAGAGGTAAATAGATTTTGACTCTAAACATCAGGAAAAATACTGCAAGAAGGGCAGTTACTGTCCTTCAAAACCCAGCTCTGCAATGGTTTTGCTAACAATCAAAGCCATGCCAGTTTCTAAATTGCTGTCGACTCCATACGACATTAATTTTACATTCATCTTTTATTAAAAATATTCAAATAGTCCCTAACATCTAATTTAAAATTTAATTTGATTTAAAAATATTTTCTACCATTTATTTCTTAGTCTTTGATTTCTGACTCAAAGAATGTGACAATAGCTGTTTTATCATTCTTGCTGTACGATTATACTTTCTGAACTCGTCAATATTTGTGGAGAGCTCCTGCCCTTGTAGGTCTAGAGTCCCCTAATTTTCAGTACTCTCTACACCTAATAAGTGCCTTTCTGGTCATCTTGAATGTTCTCCAAGAAAGTATGGATGAATAGGCCAGGGGGACTATGCTCTTAAGTGCAAATCACAGCCATCTCAGCAATCAGGGGCCAGGGATCAGGCAAAAACATTCTTTAACATTGTGCCATCTTCACATTTTTATTTAATGGTTTCTCATTTATTAAGGCTGCATATGTTCTGAAGATCCTGCTCCTTGTATAAGAAGTGTTTAAGTGCTCTTCTTATATCCATTTTTCCTTTTTATATTAAAAAAAAAATCCTTCTCTTCCCAGCTCCATTAGTTATCAAAGCCATTCTTCTTCATGTGCCAGGGTGTAGCTCAAAGGTTAACATGTCCATCTAGCTTAATCAAGAGGTGACTGTACTCTGGTATCTCTGAGACATGCAGAATGAAAAGGTTATAAACTCTGAATGTTTAGAACATTGTTTCAGCACATATTAATTAGTGACAAATGACCTGAATTGATTCTGTCTAGATCCAGGTCAAATGAGCAAGCAGATATTTGACTTCTAGCCTCACATGCTAGAAGCCCGGCTGTTGGATTTTTCCACCAGAAGACCCAGGATCTAGTCTCAATTCCTTGAATGAGTTAGACTTTTGATTTTATCGGTCCTACACAGGGTAAGTGAGTAGGCTCTGCAGAAGTGATTTGCACTAAGCAAGCTCATCAGAAACTAACTATGGAGCAAAATGGCATTTCATCAAGTTACAGTGGAAGAGAAAGAGCATGGACTTTGGAACCAGGTAGAATGAGGTTTAACTCTCAGCCACACCATTTAACAGCTGTGTAACTTTGGATGTATACTTTAATCCCTCGGAATTTAATTTTCCTGTTTGTAAAATGAGCATAATTCTTATTCAGAGCTCAGCTGAGAATTACCTAGGCTATACATGAAAAGTGCATAGGAACCTCCCTGGAATATATTATTGCTAAGTAAATATTGCTTTCTTTTTCCTCATTTCTGTTGAGAACAGAATGTTTACCTAATGAAATTTTGGTGTACTAGTAGGTGGATTCCTTCAGAAAGTCCGTCTACAGATTAAATAGTTATTTCATGAACATGGAATTATAGAGAGTGACATTTCCATCTAGTACTAGCTTAATGAATTGATCTTCTTCAACCTGGGACTATTTCTGGGTAGATAACTAATGTTGGACTTTAGCCTTAAAAAGTCTTTCCCATGGAGAATGTAAAATACATGCAGAAAACGTTTTACTTATATACCTCTCATTCTTGAATATTCCTTATTAATTGTATACTTCCATAGTTCAGTCTTTCCTAGAGGATGACTTTCTTAGTAATTTGACTCCTAACCTTTTGTAACACATTTTTGATCAGGAACACATTTTGGGATCTTCAGTAAGGTGTGGAAATAGCTTAAATTCATTAGGAGTAATTAGGGTGTGGTTTCTACAGATTTATGTTGGTTCTTACTAATTTAAATTTCAGTCGATTTTCAAACCCTCATTCTGAAATGGGGAAACTTCTTTGGTGCCTGCAGTGCACCCAGTAAAAATTACACCTATGAACAATCTAAACAAGGGATCTTATTTTGCAAAATAGCACCGTAGCTCTTGTAATCTTATACACCTAACCACCATTGCCTCAGTCAAAACTTCTTTCCTCATTTTTTCATCTCTCACTTTAAATCTTCCAGTTTTGTTGACGTCTGGAAGTAGGAACCATGTTTTTATAACCCTTTCCATGTGGTTGGCTGTTGCCCCATGAGAAAGTAGTAGTAATTTATACCCTCTTTCAAGAAGTTTGGGTATAATGAAGGATGTAGGCAAGAAAAGAATAATTACAATAGAATGTGCTAATTTTATCACTGAGCTGTGCATATGGTGTAACAGGAGAACAACTTGTGGTTTCAAGAGAAGGAAAGTGTCTGGTTCAAACTAAACATGTACCCCAAATTTAGCCAACAAGTAATGAGATAGCCTTTTACCAAACTCTTGGCTTTACTGCTCTCTTTCTCTGACGCTGCTTCAGACTAGGATAACTGTAAAAAATGCAATAAAACCACCTTGTTAATCACCACTTAATAAAGACAAGTTATTAAGAAGTTTGGTTGATCAATTGTTGGTTGTTTTGATGTTACTAGATAAGAAATATAATGACGTCGCTTTGGCACTCTATACCATTCCTAAGCAATATCATATAGTGAACTTTTTTTTGCAGATTTGATCTGTAAACTTGACCAGCAACCATTTCTTTACATTCTATTTTTATAAAGGAATAGAAAATATGAATGATTTTTGTATCCTGTCAGTATTGCAGGAAGATCAACCCATGAACAGGCTTGTTTCATGCCTGTGGTGGGCAGTCCATATGAAAGGTTTCTGATATAATTTATTCTGCCATCTCTATTTCTTTTCTGAAAAAGAATGTCTTACTAACAGGGCTGAACAGACCATAAGCAATTATTAAAAGCACATAAAATGAAATACTCAGTTCAGTTTTGTTGTGTGTTCATACTTAAAATGGGAAGCTGGCATATCTGAAAACGTTAGTATTTAAGCAAAGACTGTATGTCCACTCCAACTTCTTGTTTTAGATATTGTATTTTTGAGTATTAAAATTTTATTGTTATGTCTTCGTTTTATTTCTTATTTGTTTATTGATTTTTTTTTTAGTGAATGTATAGTTACAGTAGCTGCTTCAAAATCTATGCCTGCTAATTTGAGCAGCTGAGTCTCACAATGGCCAGTTTTCTTTGATTTTGTTTCATTAAACGTGGATCACATTATCCCGTTTCTTTGCACGTGTAGTAATTCTGGATTGTATCTGCACGTGTGAAGAATACATCAGAGAGGCTCTGGATTTTGTTATATTCTCCCAGAGAGTGATTTTTGTTTTTTTGTTTGATTTACTATTTGTTTGTTTGCTTTATGAGGCAATTAATTCCAAGTTCTGTCACCACAGCTTGGGGAAGCAGCTGATATTTTTTTCAGATATTTCAGCTTTCATTGGGTTTCCCAGAATCTTCACGGTCCATGTGCAGTTCAGGGCTCTGCTAGATATTATGCAGGGTTTATATACGGTATTTGTCCCTACTTCTCTCCAGCTCTTTCTTTTCCAGCATTTCCCCCCTCACTCTCCAGACGCTGTTGTAGCCTCAAAGTCTGGTTTATTAAGCCAGTGAGACTATGGAGCTTACTGTTATTTATATGACTTAAAGGCACTCTTGAAGAGAGACCAAAAGCAAGCAGAAAGTAGAGAGGAGTTGACCGCTGAACCTAGAAAGAGATGTCACTGGGCAAATTCAGATAAGTTTCCTGCTTTTACAGGATTTTGCCTGTAGGCCAAATAAATAAATGAGCTATGTGCACAAAATACATACTGTATATATTCAATCCAAAGTTTGTAGATTTTAGTTTTTACATATAGGAAAGTTGGTCTGTTAGAAACTCTAAAAGCAGAACTCTACTCCAAGCTTTTAAACTGCTATTGTATCTTTCTAGAATGCCCCCTTGAATGTCCCTCTTTTTTTTTTTTATATACTCCCAGTTTATTATCCATTTAAGACCCAATTCTAGTCCTGAAGGAATCTTTTTCTTACTGTTCCAGCAATGTGATCTCTATCTCATATTGGAACATAAACTCATAAACTCTCTGGCTTACTTCACTGAGCCTCAATTTTCACATCTATAAGCATAGAAATGATAATTCTTACCCCCTAGGGACACTATGATATGTTGTATGCATGAGTCTGTGTTTGTGTGTGTGTATATGTGTGTGTATATAAAATATATATATACATATATATATGTATGTACATAATAGACACATATTACACTTGGTAAGTAGTCAGCAAATGATAGGTTTAATTTCTCCCTACAGTTTTTACCTAAATTGAAAGTCATGCATTCCTCAGTTGTTCTCTAAAGTCTTAGAAGTTGAGAATCAGGTAGCAAAATTCAAAGGTACTTTGTACATAGTAGGTTCACATTATTTAATAAACAGATAAACTGAAAATCATTCTAAAAAAAAAAACCCTGGTTAACTATGCAGCTTTCCTGTCCTTTGGATTAACGTTCCATCTTCCATGCACTCCAGGGTAAGCAGGTATATAATCTCTCTCATCCTAACAGTTCTTCATATCTTCATCAGGATGAAAAAGAACTTAGTTAACTTATAACTCAAAAGAACCCTTATTCTAGCTGCTTCTTTGCCACAGTGAAAAGAAAAAAAAAAAGAATGTATTTGTGTCAAGAAACGAGTTAATTAGTAGGATAAGCAACCATGTTGGTGGAAGTTAGGAAGCATTACTTAGGGGTTAAAATATAATTAAAATAATTCATATTTTGACAACTGAAAATTATTTGTGCATATGAAGTTAGTTTAAAGTTATTATAAATAGGATTAACTATAGTTATCAGTTTATCAAAATTTTATAGCACTCAGATTTGAAAGAGAAAAGTGAGGGAAAAAGTGAGTGATAAGCAGGATTTATTCAGAAGAGAACCTTCTATGGCATTTCTTGAAGATTACGTATAATCAGTCCAAACTGCTACACCATCCCAGAAATGTACAATGCGAATTGTTATTCATAATGACGATCCTGAGTCACACAATCTAACTCATCAAATGTGTTCATTCTCCTCCATAGATTATACTTAATAAGCCAAGAAGAGGATTAAGTCATTTTCAAAAGGTTTTAAAGGAGGATTGAAATTTTTAAAAATGTTTTTCCTCCCTAGTTCATGAGGAAATTTAATTAGTCAGAACTTCCCATTTTCCAAGCATTGTACTATTAATGTATAAAGAGTTTTTCAAATATCCAAGCTGTTCTGTGAAATGTTGTGTTTACTTTCATGCTGATTTTCTGTCCTTCCTCCTCAACATCAACTCTCAAAAAAGAATGAGACTGGGGAAAGGAGAAGGAAGAAAATAAGAGAAATAAGTGGCCCATTTATTCTTATACATGGAGATTAATTTATTGGTTTATCTTTAATTTGAATATTGCTTGGAAGATTTTATTAGTGTAGAACAGATCAAATTTGGTAGCATGAGGAATAAGATTCTTTATTGTTCAATGATTAAATTATTCTTTTTTTTTTTTGAAGCCAGAATTTAAATATAATCTGGTCAAACTGTTGAGAAAAGGGAAAAAAATGATATGAAAGAGAAATTTATGGGAAGGAAGAACGTCACTTTCTAAGAACATCTTGGCTGTAAAAAGCTTGATTACTATCCTATAAAAAGGTCAGCAGATGGAAAATGGGTCTAAATAAAAGGAGAGCACTTTAGCAAGATAAATCTGGTGGTGTGGAGAGCTTCTACACAAATAATACTTAATTTTAGACTAGTTATCTTCTGGAGGGAAGGCTGTTATGGTTAGATAACTTACAAAATTGGCACTGGAGCTGGTCAGCTGAAATTCAAAGCACAGTACTTTCATAATAATAATATTTAAAAACTTGATACATTAGGAGGCCCTTGTATTGTGTCATTATTACTAATTACTGCACATATGAAATCTTGGGTTCAAACATCCAGTTTTCTGGTTTCAATGACATACCCATCTAAGCTTACTTTCTCTACCTTACTCCAAAAGTTTAAACATGACAAGATAGTACTTTCATTTCAGGATCCATTAGCCTACCCTATCTTGTTCTTACTTCCTCCCTTCCCAACCTAGCTCCCAGGAGCTTTCATTGTAATTAGATCCTTATAAACTTTAACTCTCTTGTCCCTTTCATCTTCCATCTTTCTTGCTTAGCAAACCCCAAATCTCTACAAATTCAGCTATCTCCTTACTTTAGGCTTCACACAAACTGGAGAGCATAGCTGAAGAAAAATGATACTACCATTATGATTAGTTTCATGGAAAGTGCGGGACCATAAATCTCAGATGAACACTCATCACTGTGCAGGAATCCTGTGATATGGCCCCAGTAAGTTCCTTTCTCATATGCTTACATTTTCTCACCAAAAAGCAGTATGACCAAGGAATGTGTGTGTTAAGACTCCCATCCACAGAGTTTCATGCTACATTCCATCTTCTACCCCATCCTCTCCCTCTAAGTCCTGGAAATGTATTTAGGTCAGTTAAATCACTAGCCGATGTGGGCTGCTGATAATAATGTGGAATAAGACAGTTTTTCTTTGAAAAGTGAAGGTGGCTGTCTTCAAAGGCCTGTTCTATCCAGTGATTCAAAAAGTTACATTTGAGATTGAAACTATGCTTTTAAGGGTCAGTAGCTACTTAATTATCAACTCCATCCCTGTGGTCAGTACCATAGGTAGCTGTTAGGGTTTATAGCATTTGGTTTTATTCTCAGAAGTTGGTATCCTTTGAGGTTTTTTGGCAATTACCCAAAACATATGCTGTTTTTCCAACAACATCAAATAGGTTATGTAGACCTTGTTACAAGAATTTTGATGCTCTTCTGTGACTTGCCCTCCTCTAATTTTGAATTAAAGATGTAATTAGATACTACATGGAACTGTTGGAATGCATTCTGCTTGTCAGCATCTCTCTGTGGTGTTCATGAAGCAGCTTCATGTGTTTATGTGTTTGTTTCAGCTTGTTCCATATTGCAGTTCTTAGCAATACTGAGGTATTACATAGAAAATTTTGTGAGAATATATTTTCTCTTGTTCTGTGAGAGGGTGTTCAGCCTGTTAAATTATGCCCAGTACATGAAATTAATACTGAAGAGATTTACGGCAACTTTATGTAAATTTATTCATATTTAGTCTAATTTTCTAGGTAGATCTGCTTTCAATGACAAATGAAAATATTCAGACTTAATCGTTTTCTTTTTTAAAATAAAGGGAGCTTTATCATTTTACATTCAAAAGTTATTTGGGAGTAAGTGATAGCAATCTGCTACCTTGACAATGAGGAACGTTGATATCATTGGCAGTGGACATACTATAATTCTAAATTGCAGTATCTTATTTACCGGTAAAACATATTTATAAGAGTTTTTGTTTTTAAGTTTCCTTTGGCTTCCCAGCTCTTTTTATTTGTGTTGCATGTAAAATGCTTCACAGGTTCCAGCCAGTCCATTGATTCAGCTGGCCCACTGAAAATCATCCCCATGGCAGCTCAATTAAAGCAAATAATATTTGATTATCTAACAACTGGGAGGATAAACTGTGGCTTGTGGGGTCACTGAATCATTTTACAATTAGAATATCTCTGCCATGCTCTTGTAGCTGTAGCCAGAGTCACATGCTGTGGCTACAAACCCGGCAAGGCACTTTCTAACTGACTTTCCTCTTGATGATGTTTTCTTACATTGTCAGTAGGCAAAGGGTCATTTGTTTTGAAGCCTAGATTCTGAACTTAAACCATCAAGCAAAGTCTATTAATGCTGAAGTTTTTAAGTTAATAGTTTCCTCAATGATTACATTTTTAAATGATACAGATAACTTTATATAATATCCTTCATGTGAAGTTGGCTTGTATGCTAGAAAAAAATTTAAATGAGATTTTAAAAACACTCTGGTTGCTCCGAAGAGAAATCACTCAGGTAGATATACAGAAATAAAACACTAAACTGCAATGTGTGTTCTGTTCATCTGTTTCAGTTGTGTACTTGCTTGAAACTAATTTACTGGTTAAGTTAGCATTTCCCTTTAAAATAGTCTTTGCTGAGTAGATAAAAACCTATCTATAACTTTTCATTAACTGGGGCATAAGTTTTAAATACAGAAGACTTAATCTCACACACACAGTTTGGCAGTAAAATTGTTCAGCATCGAATATAACAATGTGATAAATTTAAATTTCATGCTCAGCAAAATATCAGATTATTTGAATAAGTCTAAGAGAAAACTCTTCTGAAAGGTTGTCTCTGATTATTGGACTAGCTCTGAAAACTTAAATTACTCACATCTGTCATAGCTTCCCTCAGTTTCTCAGAAACTTTACACTCTCTTTTGTCTGCTTTCTCTCCCTCTGAACTAAATCCTTGCCATCATCACCACGCCCAGAATTCTGCCATCTTAACAAAATGTATTTCCATAACCCAACTTTTCTTCACTCTTCTAACTGCCACCCTCTTCCTTCTTCCTTTTTCACAACCGAACTTCTTGTAAATAGCTATCAACACATGCCTTTCTCCTCAGGGTCTAATTTTCCTGCAAGCTCCAGCCATCCACAAAAAATGATTCCTCCCAAGATCAGCAGTGGCCTATGTTACTAAGGCAGTGGGATTTTTGATTCTTCATTTTACATGACTTCTCTGGTACATTGCAAGCTAAGGATGATTCCTTCCTCCAGGCGCTATTTTCTTGCCCTCTATCACATTGCACAACACTTATTCTTTCCTTTGCTGGCTCAATCTCATCTACCTAACCTTCAAATGTTGGAGTTCCTTGAGCCTCAGGTGGCATATTTCTATAGCAATTCTCTTCTTGCTCTAAATGTTCTCCTTCACAATCATAGCATTCATTATCTGTGTGCTGATGATCCTCAAATTTACACCTCTAAACCAAAACATTTCTCTGATGTCCAATTCTGCATTGAGCTGTATACCTAAATTCTTCCTCTGAATCTTACAGTACTTCCACTGAAGTTCAGTATGCCCCCCCCATCAAATACTCTATAATTCTTCCACAGATTTCCACCTTTTCCATCCTTCTCATCTCAGTAAGTGACATCACCACCTGCTTATTTGCTTAGGCTAGAAACCTAGGAACCATTGTTTCCTGTTCTCTCTCTGACTCTCCAAATCCAGAATATCTGCTATTCCTTTCTATTTTAAATCCACTGTCTAAAGTGCTTTAAATGACCATCTGTTGCAACTAGGAAAAAAAAGTTCTTTTCTTGGTCAACCAGGCTGAGCTAACCTTGCCTGCCTCACCTGGAGACCATTCTTGCTTCACGAATAGATGTTTTCTCTGGTCCTTCAAACACATTTTCCCCTTTCTGATTCAAGCCTCACTTATTCCTCCGTCTATCTAAAACTCTCTCTATTGATTAACTTTTTTTCACTCTTCAAAGTTCAGTTCTATTTTCTGTCACTTGAGGATATCTACTACATGCTTTGATATCACTATTTACTTCACATTCATAGCACTGTTATAATTAAATAGTTAGCTCTTTTTTGTATTGTTATTTGCTTTTTTACTTTCCCACTAGAATATAAGCTTTATTAGAGCAGAGAATATTATTACATCTCTAACTCTTGGCATAATGCCTCACATGTACATAGAGGGTATTTTTAGAATAATTATCAAGTTAATAAATACATGATGGGTGTAAATTTTCCTCTCTAATTAGATTTTAAAAGATTAATACTTCAAAAACTAAACCAGAATACTAAATAAATGTTTGATTATATAAGTCAAATAAAAATAAATGTTTACAGCTTTATTTAAAAGTTTTTTTTAAAGCTTTCTGCCATTCACTCTTAAAGAATTGAATTAAAACTTTTGTTGTTGTTTGACCAGGTTGCAAATTGTTCAGTTACTGTACTTTAAATTGTGGAATCAATATTTTACAAAAACTTTCTTCTTTTATTGTACAACATAGTGTACATATCTAATAGAGGTTTCTTTTGAAGGTTGATAATATATTAACAGATAGATTTACAAATAGGTACAATCAATGAAAACTACTAAATACCAAAGCCTGACTAATGAGTTTTATAAAATTAAAGTGTTTTTGTAAGTGTAACAAAAATAGATACCCAATTTTATACTTATTTTTTGTATTCATATTCCTTTCTTTTGAGATCATAAACAAAAACACATAAATTCTGAAAAACTTTTCACTAAGTAGCTCATTGACAACATATATCTAAATATTTTATTTGTGGCGGGGGTAATTAGGTCTATTTATTTATTTATTTTTTGAGGAGGTAGTGGGGATTGAACCGAGGATCTTGTGCATGCTAAGCATGTGCTCTACCTTGAGCTATACCTTCTACCCCCTAAATATTTTAAGGACATTTAGAAGTAAGACTCCAGCCTTTTGCTTACCTCTGAACTCTTTTTCAGCTCTTAAGTTATATGAACAATTGAGTATACTAGAGTAGTACATCATATCTCTTGTTTGGGAAGGTTATTTTCTTCATAAATATATTTCATAAGTAACAAAAGCTTAGAACTTTAAGTAACAAATATTTTTCTAGGTATTTTGTTATTGATTCTAACTTAATTCCATAGTGGTCAGAGAACACATGTTTTATGATTTTAATCCTTTTACATTTGAGGCTTGTTTTGTGGCCCAACATATGTCTATCTTGCTGTCTGTAATATGTGTACTTAAAAAAGATTGTGTATTTTGCATTTGCTGGGTTATATTATATAAATATCAATTAGGAAAAAGTGATTTATAGTATTGTTTAGATTATGCACATCTGTACTGTGCTTTTGTGGCTATTTGTTATATCGATTGCTGAGAGAATGTTAAGAATCTCCAATTCTGATTGCAGAATTGTTTATTTTTCCCTCTAATTCTATACAATTTTGCTTTCATGGACCTTGAAGCTCTGTTACTAGGTTCATATCATATACATTTATGATTGCTGTATGTTCTTAAATCTTTTTTATTATGAAATGCCTCTTTTATATTAGTAATTCTCTTTGTTTGGGTCTATTTATCTGATACAAAATATCCATTGTACATTTCTTATGTTTGCTATTAGCATGGTCGATCTTTTTCCATACATCTATTTTGAAACTGTTTCTTTTTGTTTGGATTAAATAGCCGTACCTTGTGAACTTAGTGTGAATCAGTCCCCTAAAATCTAATCACACTGGTCTATGTATGCAAAGCTTTGAACAGATCCTGTACTATGGAGACTCCACTCAGTTGTCGCTAATCTATTCCTACCCCATACCAGGAACAATCTGGAATGTAACATTCATTACTACCCCTCCTAACAATATGAGAATAGACATTTTGGTATAATCTGTTAACAGACAAAGATATCTGGAAAAGGTAGTGGAAGTAAGAATAATTTAAAAGTTTACTCATTCATTGGCCTCAAATTTCTGGTCTAATTGGTGTTTTTAAAGTTCTTGTTGCTGGAATCTGTGTGTGTGTGTGTGTGTGTGTGTGTGTGTGTGTACTGTGACATTTTTGAAACAGTTCCTTAGAAGTGGTCTGAAAAGGGAGCAGAATTCTTAACATAAAATTATAGAGTTCAGATCCAAATCCCTCCAAAGCATGCTTCAGCATGGCAGACATCTGAGATTGTTCAAGGGGCATGCTAGGCTAACATGTAGCAAAAGATGTTCTCATTAGGATAAGAACTTTTCTCTTCTCCATACATAGAATAAAACTTGACTTTAGATTTTTTTAAACTTTTATGTGCTGTGACTTTGAACCTCTTTTGCTTATGAAATAAAGTTTCAGATAAAATATATTTTTCTGAGAACAATTTATTCATGCTGGAAAGTGGTTACTAGAGATACAAGTGCTGTCATTTGTTCCCCTGGTCTTACACAGTAATTCAACAGAATTGCTTGTTTGGGGATTCTTTCCTTTATTTCCACTGTAGTGAAAAGAAGGCACCAGAGAGTAAAACCCTGTTCTCTGATTGATGAGATTTTGTTCAGGCTGTGACAGTGCATAACTTCTCTCATTGCCCTGTCTGTTGACCCCCAGAGAAGCTAAAAGTAGCACAACCTTGGGACATAAGAAGTTCTGAACTCTGTTTTCTAATACTGCTTATGAGAATAGTAATTATCAGCAGTCATGATAGCCAGAAAGCTAAGAAAAAATTGGTGAGCTCGGGTTCTTAACGGGGCTAATAAAGCAAATGCCATAATAATGCTTAGCACTTATGTAAGACATATTTCGTTTTCTCAAACCAAAAACTAAGCACATAACTGTAGCTCATTATCTCCTTTTCCATGTTACTCAATGATTGCAAGAGGATCTGGAGCAGACTTAGGTTATACATAGCTTAATGCTATTCATCTTCTCATACTGGGCAACAACTGGAGTTTCATTTTTTACTGATGGAGTGATGCCTTTCCTTTCCTCTCTGAAGAGCATTCATAGCACAGATTATAGGTCACCAAGTAAAAAATGTAATGTTAGGCATTAAAAGGGCATTTTATGAATGAATTGATGATAAAAGATGCATGTAATTCTAAATTAATAATTTTTCTTATCTTTTTCAATTCTACAAGTAGTCCAGGCTAAATACAGGTTTTATTTTATTATATTGTCTTTTTTTGATTGACTTACTGTAAAACGATTTGATTTTTTTTCTTTTGAGATATAGTTGACATACAGTATTAGTTTCAGTTGTACAAGATAGTAATTCAACATTTGTATACATCATATACATTGTGAAATGGTCACCACAAAATGTCTAGTGACCATATGTCACCTTACAAAGTTAATACAATATTATGACTGTATTTCCCATGTTGTACATTACATCCCCATAACTTAGTTATTTTATAACTGAAAGTTTGTACTTCTTAATTCTTTTTACCCATTTTGCCTCCTCCACCCTCCTCCCCTCTGGTAACCACCAATCTGTTCTCTGTGTCTGTGAGTCTGTTTCTGTTTTGATTTGTTTGTTTTGCTTTTTAGATTCCATATATTGGTGAAATCATATGGTGTTTGTCTTCCTCTGTCTGACTTATTTCACTAAGTATAAAACCCTCAAGGTCCATCCAAGTTGTCACAAATGGCAAAGATTTCATTCTTCTTTTTGGTTGAATAGTATTCCTATACACACACACACACACACACACACACACACACGCATCTTCTTTATCCATTCACCTATCTAAGGACATTTAGATAGGACATTTAGATTGCTTCCATATCTTGGCTATTGTAAATAATGCTGCAACAAACATAGCAGGATGCATGTACCTTTTCAAATTAGCGTTTTTATTTTCTTTGGAAAAATACCCAGAAGTGGAATTACTGGATCGTATTGTAATTCTATTTTTAATTTTTTGAGGACCTGCCATCCTGCTTTCCATAGTTACTACACTAATTAAAAATTCCATCAACAGTGCACAAGGTTTCCTTTTCTCTGCATTGTTGCCAACACTTGTTTCTTGTCCTCTTGATAATAGTCGTTCTGACAGGTGTGAGGTGGTATCTCATTGTGGTTTTGATTTGCATTTTCTTGATGATGAGTGATGCCTGTTTTCATGTGCCTGTTGGCCATCTGCATGTCTTCTTTGGAAAAAATGTCTATTTAGATCCTCTGCTCATTTTTTAATTGAATTGTTTGTTTTTCTGTTATTAAGTTGTATGAGTTCTTTACATAGTTTAGATGAGTTCTTTACATAGTTTACCCCTTATCAGATACATGATTTGCAAATACCTTCTTTCATTCAGTAGGTTACCATTTTACTTTGTTGATGGTTTCTTTTACTGTGCAGAAGCTTTTTAGTTTGATGTAGTCCCATTTGTTTATTTTTGCTTTTGTTTCCCTTGCCTTTTGTAGTCAGATTAAAAAAAAATTGCTAAGACTGATGTCAAACAGCTTACTGCCTATGTTTTCTTCTAGAATTTTATGGTTTCAAGTCATCCCCTCAAGTCTTTAATCCATTTTGAGTTAATTTTTGTATATGGTATAAGATAATGGTCCAGTTTTATTTTTTTGCATGTAGCTGTCTAATTTTCCCAACACCATTTGTTGAAGAGACTGTCTTGTCCCCATTGTGTGTCCTTGCCACCTTCATCATAAATTAGTTGAACATGTTTGTGTGGGTTTATTTATGGTCTCTTTATTTTGTTCCATTGATCTTTGTGTCTGTTTTTATGTCAATACTATAGTGTTTTGATTACTGTAATATTTTATTTTATAGTTTGAAATCAGGGAGTGTGATACCTCCAGCTTTGTTCTTTCCCAAGATTGTTTTGGGTATTTGGTATTAAATACCAATTTTAAATGGCACCTTTACCAAAAAGAACCAAACAGAAGAATATTTTTGTTTATTGAACCTCCCCATTTATTTCATAAAGTGAATTAAGACATAGAGTTGCACAAATTTAGGGATGAGAGGTTTTCTTGATGGAAAAAAATAAAAGAAAGCTATTTTCCCTTTGTCTGTTGTTTGGGTATTAGTCTTTTTTTTTTTTTAATAAAATCATAAAGCTGTTGTTTGAGCCATTTGACTGATTTATTAAAGACCGTTTATGTTTAAGTTCAAAATGAGAGTTAAATCTATTGGCTTCTTCACTATTAACTGAATAATTACATATCTGTTAATTAGAGAGTAAACAAGATTATTATTTGATAGGTTTTATAACTTTAGACTAATTAACCCTGAAAAGCAAGTTTAATGGAAAACAAATTTTAAAATAGAGCCAGGAAATACTGCTTGAAACTTGATCATTCTTACTAATATTAATTTATATTATATAGGAAGAAATTTTCTAAAATTTAAGAAGAATTTTTTAAAGAATAAATTAGGAAATTTTGAATTAGTATTATTATTAATACATAATTTGTCCATTTCAAAACAAATAAATCCAGTGAAGACCTCTAGAAGTGCCAGTTCATTTTGAGTATCACCACATAGCTGAGATCAGCCCATGGAGCTTACCTCACAAGAAGGTTGAGACTGAATCTATTCCTATGGGTTTATCAATATGTTTGTGCAGCCTATATTATGTATTAAAACATAAGATTCATTTGAATTCATATGAGTTACAGAAATGTAACCTGCTAGTTAATTGAAGCTGCATGTTTCATGATGTGTAACCAAAATTTAGGGCCAAGTCTTTCTCTGTGAGTAATTAATTTTGAAAAACAGACATTATTCTTTTAGGAAAAATTGTACCCAAGAACATCTAAGCAGTTATAGCTACCTGGAGAGTAGAAAAGCCAAACTGGTCTTTGTGGAAACCACTGAATTCCCTTTGTTACCATCTAAATTTCTTCTTCTTCTCAATCTGAAGAGATTAGTAGAAAATTAGATTAGAAATGAGTAAATAATCATTCATTACCTAGGTTTTCATTCTTCGGAAAGACTTCCTCGAGCCCCAGATCAGGTGAAGTACCTCTCATGTATGACTTTTCTTGGGACATAGTATGCTGATATGTATATATTTATATCTATACATTTGTCTCTCTCCATTTGTTACAAAATGTGCTAAATGAGGGTAGAAACCATGTCTTATCATTCATTTGCTCACTCTTGTTCTATTCATTCATCAGTAAGTATTTATAGAGCACCTACTCTGTGTAAGGCATTACAGTGAACTGTGGTAGAGTGGGGAGATTGAGGATGGGACAAATGACAGGTTTCCATATAAGATGTTAAGGAAAATTTGTGATTGTGGCAGATTGAGGGTGGTAGGGTAATCTAGAGTGATACCCAAGTGCCCAGTTTGGTTGTCTGTATAGATTGTTGAATTAGCAACCTAGTAGAAAATACCAGAGAAAAATTTCTTGCCTATGGGTGATAGAGTAAGGAGAACAAGAAAATAATGGGTTCAGTTTGGGCCATATTAAATTTAGGGTGTGTGTGAAACATTCAGCTGAAGAGGACTTGTGAGCAATTGCAAATATGGGTCTGGATCACAGGAGCATGGTCAAGTCTAAATATACAGACAGATCCCTGCAGCTGGATGTAGTTGGTTTACTTAAACAGCCAGGCAGGCAGGAAAGGAGAAGGGTCACTCAGAGAGGAAAGAAGAGTAGCAGGTACCATGAAACAAGGAATGCATATTATAGAACATATGTGACAAGTTACATTGAGATGAAGGTGGGTGAAATGAAGTACATGTGGTGATGAACAATTTTTTACCAGATTTATAGTTTGCTGTATTCTGAATGTCAGAGCTTTGCCTGTCTGGGGTTTTACCAAACCCAATTAAGTTACAAGTGCTTTTTAGCGAGCTGTGGGTTCTTAAACAAGCCTCAATGTGTCTTTATATTTTACTTTATTTGTAAAAGTTAGAGAGTCAATAAAATGGCCCTTGTAGTGTCAATATTTTACATACAGTATTGGAAATAAGCAGGAAAGCATTCTTGATCAGAAGTAATTTCCTAGGGGATAAAAGTAGACAAATATAGCCATCATATGTCAAGTTCATATCATTTATCAGAAAATCAGCCACACAAGAAAATGTTGAAATAGTGCAAATAGTAAAGTTCAAGAGCAACTTTTGCCGTGTTTGCTCTACTGGATGAATTACTTTCATTCTATAACAACTGGGAAACCAAATCAAGAATATCTATAAGCAGGGTATTGATGATGTTTTCCTTCACAAGCTTCATTCAAATGGCACTTTATATGATTGTCACACCCAGGTCTCAAGGAAAAAGTTGTTAAATCTAAATGACTCCAGACAAACAAAGGTCAGTGAGTCACATTATTATTACTGGTCAATATTAATACATAACCCCACAGTGGGGAAAAAGATGTTTGTTGAATTATACACAGTTAACTGTATTTAGCAAAACTCAAGATTTCTTAGCCAAAATCAGTGTGAATGAGTTTCAAGGTGTTGTCAGTACCACATAGACCCAAAGACATTAGTACATAGTAATATCAGGGTCCAGACAATCAGGAGAAGGGGAGAAGAGGTATTAACATCCAAAGACATTTGTACATGATGATAATTACCCCCAGGTCCTCAGGTTAATATGCTTTCAACATAAATATATGGAATGAACAGCCGTCATGTATATGTGCCACCAAAATGAAAACTTTGCTCAAGCAGAGAAACAACTGGGAAGCTACTGACCCAGTACATGCTCAGACTATGGGAAAGCAAATACTTTACACTAAGCCCATACACAAACTTAAAATCAGGAAGAATTTCTTTAGAAGATAGTAGAGAATCTCAAAAACATTCTCAATATTTACCAAATGTCCCAAAAATATTTGCTTAAAAATTAAAATATACTAATCTCATATATCCCATGTTTAATGGTCAAATATTGAGTTATGAAAATCAACTCCAATTTACCTATGGAGATAAAAATAAAAGCAGTTTTTCTTCCAAAACCAAATGTTGTATCTCTAATGCAGCGTGAAAAGAAGCCTGGGGATGGTGCATCCAAATTACTGACATCAATGCTTATACACAGTTTGCTTCTGATCAAAAAATGCCATTGTGTTTTGCTTTGGGTACTCCCTTGATATATGTTTGAGAGAAATCTTGTGATTACAGTCCTGAAAGGAACCCTAGTAGATAATTTAGTTTATTTTTGATATGCTAGACAGAACTACATTGTGTGTGTGTGTGTGTGTGTGTCTGTGTGCCTGTGTACAGGAGAGAGAGACAGAGAAAAGGAAGGGGGGGAGAAGGAAGAGAAGAAGAAAAGAGAGAGCTAGAGGTAAGAGCATCACATATAACCAAAAAATACAGAAGAAATCCACCTGCTTCTATGCTTCCTGGAATGTAGAAGACACACTAAGTCAATATGGATTTAAGCATTAGGTCTATAAGACGACTGATAGATGAGAGAGTTATGTCAACTATCCACCATTTATTATTCATTCCATAAATATATAGTACAGACCAACCATTTGGGTTATTAAGTGATAATCACGGCACTAAAGAAATTATGTGTCTACCAGCCTTGGTTTTAAGTTAACCAATATGAAATTACCTATCTGTGATCAATTTTGTATTTTTGAAGCTAGTATTTGATCTACCACTGAGTGCTCTAGTGACAAACGTTCATTAACAACTTGTAAAGACAATTTAAGAAAAGCACAAATTTATATGAATCAAAATAATGCCATGGAAATTTAAGCTTTGTCTCTGTTCCACCAATTAGCACACATTATATTGATTTACCAAAAAGACAAATTCTTACAATCCATGTCAAGCAAGGGCTTACTCCTCTTCATGTTTCACCAGCTGCCAAAATAACAAGATCAAATCTCTTATTAGAAAGTTATTGTTTACAAACTTTTGTTTTGGATTAAATCATAGTTTCAATAACCTTTAACTAAACCATTAAAAAAGTTAATCTATTTGCAGCAACTTTGAACTTTTCTAAAATTAATGTTTTTAGATGGAAGCATTGATCCTCCCATGCTTCATAGAACAGCACCCTGCTGGGCAGTGTCATTACAGTGACAGTCCTACTGGGAGAGACACCAGTCCAGTTTATTGAATGAAGATCTTAATATTGTGATGGATACTTCTAAAGCTCAGCTTGATTTTATAAAAATGCTCCCATGCATAGTGGGCACTTGCTCCACTTAGTTATTTGAGGTGTTGTGGTGCTTACTGAATTTTCACATAAATGGCTATTTTCTGAATTAGACTATTATATCAGTTTATAAAGCCTGATATACTTTGTACCTTCCAAGTGGGCATTTAACAAACTTCAGTTGTGTCTTTATATTAGACTTAACTGTGACTCAGTAATTCTTTAATGGGGAGAGGAGTAGAAAGAGAGCAAATTGCATGACAAAGTCCACAAGGGGGAATGAGGACTTGTTTTTAATAAGGAGAGAACGTGTTCTCCATCATTTTGAATTCTCATCTTATGCATCTTAGTGAGCATGCATCTGTTATAATTGCACCCGTTGTTTACCATGTAATTTACCACAGAACAGGATGCATTTATAGACAGTTACATTAATTCACTAGATATGGGGCATTTAGGAAGGTCAGCTTCTGATAGTTAACCAATCCAAAGGCATTCCTAAAAATATAAATGAAAAACTTGCTTCAGGAAATAGCTTTCATTTATCTTTCAACATTAATTTTCGAATTGGTTAGTATGAGGTCTAACTTGAAAATAGATGAATTATATTTTTTAAATAAACACTTGCATTAAAAATCAGGTTATTTTTAACAGTGAATTATTCTTGTGCTATCTCTCTGAACAGAGCACAAGACTATTTATTTATTTAGTTGCTGTGCTAGGCTCAGATTCAAAATAGGTTACCAGTGAAGGGAGAGGATTTTTGCCTAGTTTTGCAAGAGTGTTATCTATAAGCCCTGTAAAAAGGAGCGCTTTCATTTGGAGAAACCAGCTAAGACTCAAGAGTCATAAATTTTGGAGGTGGATTTTTTTTAAAAAAAGAAATCTAACCATGCAAAATTATCTGGGGCCCACTGACATTTTTAATAAGAAGGCCTCCTCCCATTCTTTTTTTCCCTTGGCATCCATCTCCCAGATCCTTATGGAGAGTTATGCTTGAGGGAGATTCTAGGTCCATTATACTTTTTTATTACTAATTAGTGTTTAAACTTTAAGTCCTGTGTAATCTGTGCTCTTGGCTAGCTGGGCTGAATTCCGTCTAATGGAATGTATATCTAAATAAGGACTAGACTAAAATCTAATTTTGGGGTCAACTCTTGTTCCCTTTCTTCTGGTTTATGTCATAGGCTTGTGAGAAGGAAGTGTAGGGTTCCTGCCCCATGCTCTCCTATTAGCTCTAAGGAAGAATGAGACAAAAGCAATACAAAGAGGACAAGTAATCTGAGAGCTATGAAAGATACCAAGAAAGAGGGGCGGGAAACAGAAGAGCTCTTAATTTTTCTTCCTTTCACCAGAAATCATAATCTCCTGCAATCATGCCTTTGTCGTGACTAACGTTAGTAGTTATTGTTAAGAGTTATGAGGTCAGAGATGTAGGTGAGGTTGAATTTTTTGTCTAACCCCAGAGATACAACTAAAGACCTACAAGGCAGAGAGCTAGACCAGCACATGAGAGCTAATGATGTAACGGGGAAAGTTTAAGTTGCTACATTAAGAAGAGTTCCTAGATTGAACCAGCAAAATTCAAGGAGCCTGCACAGAGTACCGCCAACCTAAATGACAAGGTCAACCCAGGCAGGAATGGAGACCAGGAGAACTCCAGGAGTAAATGAATAAAGCTTTAATTTAGACACAGGCCTAGTAGCAAAAATGGGCACCAAGTTCCTCGGAGATTTAAAAATCTATGATTCATGGCTCTAAATTAAGTTGAGTAATATATCTATTTATCTGCAACAAATTTATTTGAACTCAGATATTTTTTCTTGAAGATAACAACATCTTGCGAAGGGTACGTCAGAAAATAAAAATACTCCATGAAGGCAGAAGGAAAAGTATTAAAGGGAAAAACTGAGATCTAAAACTCAGAAAATCCTGATTTCTCCGATGATATTAATGAAAGTTCTTCATTGGAGAGCCTATTGTTGGAGAGTATTATGTTCTAAATCAGTGCTTCTCAAATTTAATGTGCAAAAGGATTTTGTGTGGATATTGTCAAAATTCGGATTCAGTAGGTCCTGCAGTGGGGGTGGTGCTGAGTTTCTTATCTCTGAGAAGCTTCCATGTGAAGTCAATAAGTACTATCTTTTTTGCATATCCCAGTACATATTATATTCTGATGCTTTAAGGTGATAGAAAGCAAATCCATGTGTACCATATGTATTCATAAGTCAGATTTTTAGCAATGATTACAATAATATTCATCCAGAACTAGCTCTGTATCTATCCTTAAGCAAGGAGGAGAAAGTGTTGCCAGGACTTTGGTAATTAAAAAAAAAAAAATTGAGTCTACTGATTAAGGTTCTTGTGTGAATAATTAAGACTGCTGGATTTTAAATCTCAGTTGTCTGATTCCCCGTTATGATTTAGTTCGTTTTAGTGGAAGACAGTTTAGAAGAAACAAGGAGAGGAAGGGAAAATCATTAAACCAGACACACTAAAGAAATGATGGTTGACAGTATGGAGGAGATTGAAGATCAGGATCTGGGAAAATATAGCAATCCAGGAGGCGTTTAGTGGGTGGTCCAACACACTCAGACAACAGGGTACCTCCCAGGGAATCCATTCTCTTAAATACAGGACAATAATTATGACTGTGGTATCATCAAAAATAGGACAGATTATGCTTAGCCTATTACTAAGTTTGATGGATAAATCATTGGAGTGTTCAATGCATTTTTTGATAAAATGCCACCCAGGATGTCAAAGCATGTTTTGCTAATACAGTTTTATAATTAAATGGGTATATTTTAGTTATCTTAAAATTTTTCTCATCCAGAACATTTCATTCTTCAGGGAAAGATATATAAAAGAGGTGTCAGTGTAAATATACACATTTATGCTGCCTTTAGGCATAATTCAACCTATTTCACTGGACTGAATATAAACTACATTCTCTGAAGACTGTCATGTTATAGAGAAAAGACTTATTACATAAAAAAAAAAATTTATCTGGGTATTTTTCCCCATACATCACTTGAACACATTTAGCTGGGTCACCACTTAATGATTTTCACCTGTGTTATTTTTCACATTCTGGTCATTGTGCCAGACTTTAGAAGTAGAATTAGTGCTGCTATCGGATCCTACCACTCAGATCTGATTCCAGTGCACGTTTTAAGATATTTTGTTTCCCCAGCAAAGTAACTAAGGAGTTGGGAGAAGTGAGGCTCAAAAATAAATCTTAGGCTGCAAATGGCCTCTCTCCTAAAGGTCTCCTTTATTAAGAGTTTCTAGGTTGCAAGTGTCTTCCTTATTTAGGCATTGTAGTCAAGTTTTTACCTCACATTTTCTACATACCAAATATTTGAGCCTCTTCTGTCCCTACCCTTTCACAAATAACTCAGTTGCTATCTTGTACCAGAAGAGTGATGTCAAATGACTGTACTCGATAGAATTATTTTAATACTTAATGAAAGAAATCTGGTAAATAAAGATATCTGCTTAGGTTTACTTTGTGACACTGAATCCTCTTAGCCTGTAGTGCATTTGAAAATGGAAGTTATTCTTTCTTAAGTACACACTTGTGTCCAGTGATTCTTTATTTCCTGTGTATTTTCTATTATTTGAGATGTAATTCTGTGTGTGTGTGTTGCTTTGCAGGAATGGTTGAGAAAAAAGCACGATATAGGATTTAGGATTGTGGTTTCTAAAGTTCTCTTCATGTAAAATTAAATTAAAAATATACTTCTATTGGACTGTTTCCTTCTTCATCATTTATTGAATTGGACTCAATAAATCTTGGATGTTCTTGGCACTAACCTTTCTGAATAGCCATTATCTTTGACCCTGCATGGGCTCCTATAAATGAAAAATGAATTTCCACTGTCTGCAGTTTCTACCTAATGTTAACCTGTAATTTGAACACAAATTAACAGGGAAGAATTTTCCAGTGAAAAGCCAGCTTCTCACAGAATAGTACATACTTTGAACATCATGTGTGCTATACTTGTGTTTATACTCAGGGCACTTGTATATTAAGGGATATAATACTGCCATGAGAAGATATATTGAAAATGGCTGGGATATTTTGGAAAAATACACTTGCCATTTATCACTTACATATAAAGCAGAAATTCCATCATTGGGAAATTTCAAATAGCTAAATTTATTGTGGGTAGTCTTTTGGTCAGAAAATGCCAGTTATTCTGTTAATGAAGTAAACTCTTCCCATGGTGTCCTAAGGAAAAAAAAGAATGGAGAATTTTTAAAAGGAGTAATGATGAGGTGTCTGATTTATTGAGATATTGACAGAACTCTTCTGTCAAAGTTTCTCATTATTCAAGTCAGTTCAATACTGCAATGCATCAGATGTCTAGAAATTTGAAAAGTTTGCCTGGAAGAAACAACTAAAAAGTGATGTCCATGAATTTATTGGTCCGGGGGAGTAAGAGATGATAGCCATCAAATACCTAATCATAATTTGATTTAAATGTGTTAGAGAATAGAAACAGTTTTGCCTTGATTTGTCTATATAAAGTGTTTATCTAACCAAAACAGAACTAGTGGCTAACATTAGGTTTGTAAGATATCATTAACCTATGCTTATTTCCCTCTAGCAAGGTATATGGGTAGACATTTTCAAACTGATATCCAGAATATTTTGAACAGTCCTAGGGGGTAGCCTATTTGAATCAACATGGATACTCTTAGAAGGAAAATGGAATAATAAATTGTTGATATAATGCTATCGTAAATTAAAAATGAAATAACTTGCTGACTTCTTGAGGTGTTAATTCTTCCTACTGAACACACAACATCGTCATTCAGAACTATGGAAACAAAAAAGGGAAAGGAAAGAAAAATATAAGAAAAAAATAGCAAGAAAAAAAAGGCATAGAGATAGAATATTCTCTAAAAACTCACTTTTTTCAAATCTAAATTCTAATCTGAACACAGGAAAGTTTAGAAGTTATACACATTCTTCCTAGTATAGCTTAAGATCATCCTATGAAAAGTAGGAAAATTGTTTTATGTTCTCAGTTATGCAAATTAAGTAATTAGCTTGACATTTTTGAGGTTCTATGCAAAATAAACTTCAAGTCAGGTATAAATATTAGGTATACATTTTCGATTACTGTTCTCAGCAATGTAATATGGGGGAAGCGCTGTACTGAGTCATGAACTGTGAATTGTAGAAAGTCAGCATTAGCTGGCTGGATGGCCTTGTGTAAGTCATCTCCCATCTCTTGGTCTCTCATTCTTCAGCTGAGAAATGAGTGATGTGGTTGTGTGTTGGAGGTTAGGGTCACTAGTAATATGTAAGCGATGAGAGTCTAAAGGTGTATGACCGAGCTAATGCCAATAAAATGGTAATGATGAGGATAATAATAATAAAGTGATCCCATTCATAAAGTAGCCGACTATGGTAAGCAGGATCATGACCAGACCTCAACCAGAGATGTCCACCGGCTCGTCCCTGGAACCCATGAATATGTTTCTTCACATGGCAAGAGGGACATTGCTGATGTGATTCATGTTAAGAACATTAGGATGAGGAGGAGATTATCCTGGACTGTCCCGGTGCCCCAACCTAATTACAGGAGTCGTTAAAAGCAGGAAAGCTTTGCTGCTTGCTTTCTGGCTTTGAAGATAAAGGGATGGGAGTGTAAGACAAGGAATATACTGCACACAGCTTCTAGAAGGCAGCAAGAAAATGGCTTCTCCCCCAGAACCTCCAGAAAGGAACACCACCCTGCTGACACCTTGATTCTAGCCCAGTGAGACCCAGCTCAGACTTCTGACCTCCAGGAACTGTAAGATAATAAATTCTTATTTTTTTAGCCACTAGGTCTGTGGTTATTTGTCATAGTAGTGATGGAAAATTCTGATGTATCAGGCTGTCTGCTGAGGTAATTTAAATTCACTCATTTTGGCTTCCCAACAACTCTAAGAAATAAGGACTATCACTATCGCCAGCTTATACATGAGGAAACTGAGGTTTAGGATGTTTGAAAAATTTCTCAAGGGTAAAGTGTGTCAATGATGAAGCCAGCGTTTGATCCCAGGATTGTTTTGTCCAACTAAAGATGGTGTCTTTAAAATCTCTTTATATATCAAAACCAAGTAAGAGTGTCCTGTCTCATTTTTCCCACTACAAAATGAAACCACCTTTTCTTTACCAGTTGCCTGCTAGAAAGAAGTACCAATGTGGGTATCTCTGTGAGGATTTGGGGTCCTTTAGAAAAAAAAATTACTGCATTCATTATGTAAAAGTAGCTTTATTTCTCTTTATAAAGTCATCAACTTTTCTTGTAATCAGAATGATTTTGCTAGTCTTTTATAAGGGAAGAATAAACCGTGACATCAGTAGTCTGACATATTCTAGAATATAGCAAGAGATCTTTTATTTGATGATGATGGAGTTCCTTCCTTCCTTCCTTCCTCCTTTCCTTTTCCTTTTTCAGCCTAAGCAGCTGAACTCATTTATCTGAGAGGAAGGAAAAAATGGTTGGTCCCTCTTTTGAAAAGCATATTCATTCCCACATCGTTTCCCCTGCTGGTAACCTTAAGTTTGTTTTCTATGTCTGTGAGTCTGTTTCTGTTTTGTAAATAAGTTCATTTGTATCTTTTTTTTTAGATTCCACATGTAAGTGCCACAACATTGTAAACTGACTATACTTTAATAAAAGAGAAATAAAAGAGATATCTGCACTCCTCCCCCAAAGAGGGTATGTTGAATGCCAGTTTGCCAGGCAGCAATGCTTTCTCCTTACCTTTATGATACCCCATCTATTTATCTTCTTTTTTATTCTTATTGCTACTCCCAGGTGCCTCTCTTCTCTTTGATGCATTAATGCATCTTTTTTCCTTCTTTCCGAAACTTCCCTCACTTCCTCCTTACTCATTCAGGTTGGGAGAGATTTTTTTGCCTGGGAGCTTTGGACATCTTACATCCTCTTTACCAAAATAACACCACTTCTTCGTGACTGAGTGACACCTGAGGTGATGAGCTTGAGGTCCTGAAGCTGCGAGGTCTCTCTGGCCCGGCCGCTGACCCCGCATTCCCCATCAGAAAGCTAGGGAACCAGAAAGGAACTTAGCTCTTTGGTTTTTTCCCTTAGATGCTGCAGGCCATTGAAGCCATTTAGGGGCTGGTGGTATCTCAGACTGTAAGAAGAATCCTCTTTAATATGAACTGCAGTACAAGAAGGACATTTTGGTGTGAAGAGGGAGCGAACAAAGCAAGGGTGAAACTTGTTTTGTTCTACAAAGGGAGAAAAAAACATGATGATGGGTGTAGAAAGAAAAAGAGTCTATGAAGACTGAGTCCTGATTCAAAAAAAAAAAAAAAAGACTCACATTCAGGTGGTGGAAGAGTGAGATGCCAAACTTGTGAAAAAGAAAAAAAGCAATATGAATAAGAGTTTATTTTTGTAGAAGAACCTGAGGTTGTACTCAAAGTGTGCAAGCCAGTGGGATACATCTTACGTAGCAAGAGCTTAGAATCAGTTTATGCCGAAAATTAGCAAATAAGATGAAATGCCATTGACTACCTTTCACTGCAAACAAAGGATTAGCTGAGAATGAGTTGCTGATTCTGCCCAAAGATAAAGGAAACATTCAGAGCATGGAAATTCACAGATTTACAGAGTATGTTTTATAAGCAATGCATGAACTTTTTACAAATGAGAACTAAACTATTTCTGCTTTCTCTCTCTTCCTTTTTCTTAACTTTCAACAACTGGCTATTCTCAAAGCCTTAACACTTCCAGTCATGGTAAGTTTAAAATGCTTAGCAGAAATCCCGACATCTTCACTTCAACTCTCCTTTTTAAAGTATGTGGATTTTTTAATTATCCAATTAATTTTTTCTATCAGAAAAACTTTAGGGACATGTGAAAAGATAAATATGATCAGAAGAGGTTTTCTACATGTGAAACATTGCACATCGTGACAACAAAGTGCAACAGTGCATTGCAGGTTTTACCATTAAATGTTTGTTACATAGAGGAGCATGTCTGAATTTTGCAAATCAGGGGAATTATTTCATAGCCAATGATTTTCCTTTAGAGAGAGGCATTAACACTGCCAGTATATCTTCATTACATAACGATATGTCATATTTTTGGCTTAATGTCATTCAAAATGGATTGATAACCTTTAAAAAAAAAAAAGAGTAAATTCTGTTCCAAGAAATTACAAAGAGCTTTGCTTCTTATTTTGTGTGTGCAAAGAAAGAAAATGAGGATGGAGCGGAAGGAGATGGAAGGTTAATGCTTTAAACATTGTCATCTAAACAGTCTTTAAAAAGCTTTCTGTCCTCCCCAGTCACTGAAAAGGAAATATATTTTTTATAGCCCCCTCATGGTCTTCAGGTTTGTTAAACTTTGCAGACATCATTCTGCATGACCCATCTCATTCCCCATTCTCTACAAGGTCTTTTGGACCTTGGTGGTGTTAAGCACATTAACAAAACAGAGCAATTGAGCTAGATAAGACAATCTTTAGATAAAGTCGTGGGATAATTTGTTATTAATAGAAAAGGTCATTTCTGAAGAGATTAGTCTTCACTCTGCTTAATGAGGTTAGATATTCTGATTGTCCAATTTAAAAAGTATTTGTGTGCTTGTGTGTGTGTGTGTGTGTGTGTGTTTACAGAAGTATAAGGAAGAGACAAGAAGGAGCAATGAAGAAGTGCAGTAAAGATTAGCCCTCAAATATGGATTGAATAGCCTTTTTCCATCTCCTCTTTCACCCTATTATCTATTTCTCTTAGTAGCTAAAGAAGAAAGGTCTTCTATTCTATTTTTGAATTGAATCAATGAAGACAAGAAAGTTTTATGGTATCCTTTAAAGAAAAGAATTGAAATAAAGTGTACTTCCCACATAAACCCAGAAAAGTATGAGGAATTTTTTTTTTCTTGAACAACAAATCATTCTCACTTGTAAAGGGGGAGCTTTTAAAAGGTCACAGAATGTGTTGAAGATAAGAAATGATTTCTCTCTGGACACTTAGAAAGCAGAGGTAGAGAGGGAAGAAGAGCATTCCCCAGCCATTCCAAATGACAAGGAACTTCCTTTATGTCCTCTTTGTCGTTATATTTGAATCTGTATGTAATTTATCAGAATTGGTCACCACCACAATTTATGATAACGTGAAAAGTAGACGCAGGTGTCTTTTTCAGAGAAAGTGACTTTATGGGTATGTGTTGTGCTCTAGTCAGTCTCCTTTCTTTTCAAAATGAAAACACCAATGGTTGTTAAATAAAATTCCTTTAAAAATGGATATGCTTGGATTCTCTCCTGATGGCTATATTCCTCCTAGCATGACAAACACCCATCAGGGCTTTACAGTCACATTTCCAGTTTCAAATATTCTGTCCTGCTGTCACCATAAATGCGTTCATACTTGGCAAACTACATCTCAGTTTTTCATTTGGAAGATGCGGTCACTGAATTCACATGTTGCCAAACAGAATTTCCTTGCCCCTATTGTTTGAAAGTGGAGACTGGGCTATCCTTTGGAAAGTGACTGATGTCCCGGAGGGATTGATGTCTTACATTAATTATCCGTTTAATGCTGAAAGAGAGGTACAATTATTCCCATTTTACAGTTTGTGAAGTAGAAAGGCATAGAAGTTAAAAATATATTCAAGCTTATATAGCTAGGAAGTCACGGTGCTAGGGTTCAAACTAGAACTTTTAAATAACAAACCTCTGGTTTATTCTCCACTTCCTATAATATTCTGTTTCACTATTCTGTACTTTCTGGTCAGATGAACT
Organism: Camelus bactrianus; assembly: GCF_048773025.1. Classification (NCBI taxonomy): domain Eukaryota; kingdom Metazoa; phylum Chordata; class Mammalia; order Artiodactyla; family Camelidae; genus Camelus; species Camelus bactrianus. The sequence goes on from NC_133539.1 coordinate 44,876,831, forward strand.
AATTAAATTAATATAATATCTCCTGTCTTTTTTTATTTCAAATTACTTTATGTAACAACCACCTCGTTTTCGGAGCCTCTTTGCAGAAGGTCAGAGTGCTGTAGATTATCTTCTCACACAGTCTACTCGGAGTCCTCATAGGTTTTGTTTCAGACTCGTATCAGTTGATTAAAATTCTCCAACTTATTTCTTAGATATTATACTTCATTTACCAGCACAGTTTCCATATTAATTGATAGTGGGATTTCTTCGCTAGAATTCTGCTCCCAAAGCTAAATGTATGAATCATCATGAACACGTCATGAGTATAAATCTGCAACTATTCAAGCCAATTTCTCCAAACATGAGAAAAAGTGGACTTCATTTTTTTGGATTGTTGTTAAGTATAAACATGGTGCAAAGTTGGTAGGTAATAAAGAGCTGAAAAATCTGTCTTTTCTACAATGAGATAATATAGACTACTTGTATTTCATTATCCTATTTTATTAAGATGAAATATCATAATTTTAGAAGCCCTTGCTCCATTTTTCTTCGCTTCCAGTGTGGTCATTTGATAAAGAAGAGAATGAACTGAAGATTGTAATAGGCAACTATTTTCTTGCAACTCTCAACACCTAAGAAGAATTAAATATCAAATGAAAGTTGCCATCACGTGAACACAATTAATGTTTGGTATTAATTGTGTTGAGTAGTTGAAAGTAAAGAATTTAGGGGGAATAGTAATAAGTTTTTTCACACACCATCACTTAGAAGAGAAGTGACCAATTTAGCCACCCTTGTCCTGCGGCCAGAAAGCAGCAATTGAAATACCTATGCTGACTTAACCACAAACTAATTATAGTTCACATTAGGATGGGAGAAATGATTGAAATACAAATTGCAGTGCTTCCTTAATATTAATCTGCAGAGAATGACTTGCTTTTCTCCTCTCTTCTTTCTTTCGTTCTTTCTTTCTTTCTTTCTTTCTTTCTTTCTTTCTTTCTTTCTTTCTTTCTTTCTTTTTCTTCCTTCCTTCCTTCCTTCCTTCCTTCCTTCCTTCCTTCCTTCCTTTCCTCTCTCCCTCCTTTTCTTTTTTCTTTTCCTTTAATTTTAGGATTCTGTACTTTCAAGATACAGGTTTTGTGTGTAGTGGATAGTCAACTAACATTTTTTAAAAATCAATCTCTTTAAAAATCTTTTCTCTCCAACTTTAGAAACTATGAAAAGAGTACTGATAAATATTTACAGTTGAATAGTGGGAAAGGCAGTCTTTCTATTACATGCTTCACTACATGTCATAGTATATATATATACTTGAAAATATATTGTCTTCATCATACCCTTTGTGCCAAACCTCCAAAAACTCAGTGTCTTAGAAATACCAAGATGATTTAGAACAAACGCGTGGTGCAGTGTTAATAAAGAGAACATTGGATTGAGAGTCAGAGGAGTTGTTTTCTTAAGTCAGTTCTGCCTTTAGCACTAAAAATTCTCTGGTCTTCAGCCTCCTTAGTTATATGATGAGTAACCTGCAGTGAATAATCTCTAAGCTGATTTCTCATTCCAGTACACAGCATCTCCAAATCACTAGATGTTTCCTTATAAAAGCTCAATAACAGAAATATTTCATGGAGCCAGAGGCTGCATGTCTGCCAACCTCACCCATTCAGAGCCTAGTCAAAAATCCATGGGAAACACATAGGTTCTGAGCAGCCAGAATAAATGCTGGTGTCAATGAACTAAAGGTTATCCTTAAGGAAACTCCTTGGGGCCCTCACTCAGAGACTGTTTACTCTTCAAATAGAATGTCTTTTTAAGTTTGATTATCTTGTTTCCAAAGGCCTGGTGGCAAATTGGAAAGGGACTATGAGGCAATCACAAAATGGAGCAATGCCTGGGAAAGTGCTTTGTGGGCTCTGAAGTGCTGTGCAAACATGAGCTGTTATCATTAGCAAGAGCAACTACTGACAGGAATAGTGAGAGAAAAGATACATTGTTCCAAACAAACGTAGTGATGTCAAAATCTTGTTGGGGTGTGGCTGGTTAGTATGGCAAATAGGTTTAATCACTTCAGTGGGTCCCAAGATCCTTTCTGAATTATATAGCACAGTATATGCTTGTAGAAATAACTGAATTATCACAAGAAAGTTTATCTATATTCTGAATAATATTTGGTTTAAGAGATGATGTTCTTGGAAAGTCCATTTTTAAGCACTATATGAATGTTAGGTATTATATAATTTGACTTGGAGTCAGGGCAGTATGCAACGTGATACAAATGTTTTCCATTTAAAAGAATTAAAAATTTAAAAGCTATATGGTACATAAGGGGTTAAATTTTAATTACCTAGAAAATTACATCTGAATGATCCTGAATATATGAAGTATTACTCTAATTTTGAAATGCAGTTAATTTTTCATTATCAATAATGGAAGTAATTAAGATAAAATAATACTAATTCATTTTGTTCCATATTTAAACAAAATTATTCTATGCTTGGTTCAGAATTTTCTGCAACACTGTTTCTAAACTCATGAAGTTATCAATGTTAGTACTATTGGAGAGATACAAAGCATGGTGCATGTCAATTCTTAAAGCATATTACGTGCTGAAGCAATGTAATAAAAATTTTCAATAATTCTTAAGTGATAGTGGTAACCAATCTAAAGCAAACTTAGGTTACATGTAAAAACATCTATCAATTGATACAGAGTTAGAAACCAAAACCAAAGTTTGTTCAGTGTCAAGTTACTGAAGTATTCATTGGAAACTTTAATAGCAAGTTAAGTTATAAAGCAAAAATAAGAAATCTGACATATTCTCTTTTTTTAAGGTTTTTGCCAGTCCAGACACAAAAGTAAAATGGCTTCAAATCCCAGCTGAAAATTAACTGTATGCTTTTCCCAAATTGGGGAATGTGAATCCTGGAATATTTAAGCCTTGTTTTATGTCATATTATATATGAATAAATGGAGGCTAAGGAAAGCAAGTTCTCAATGATTTCGAGGTAAATATGAGATAAGAACTCAGGTTCCTAGACTCCTACACAAGTGTTCTTTCAACTATGAGTTACAGAACTGACATTTTATACTGAATTTTTCATAAAGATATCTTGTCATCTATGACATGACATCAATGGCGGGCATTTTAAGAATGAAGAACTGGGTGAACACAACAGTCCCTGATCCTAGGGGCTTGAGTCCATAATTTTGGAAATCACTTCCTAACGTCAGGGCGTTTAAGGAGAGCGCACAAAAGCAACTGAGTGGTGAATAGGAGAAAGGCCATTAGCCAGGCAGGTGCAGGTTAGTCGGATGGATTGACTTCCTGGCAGACTAGAGCACAGATTGCTCAATTACCCTTTTGTACAGCAGGGAAAGAAGGACAGGAACACCAGAGGCTTCTAACTCCCAGCTACCAGTGACTTTTGGAAACGATACTTGAAACATATATAGGTAATATTTTTCACTCTCTCCATTTATGGGAGAAGCATTGTGCATCAAGTCAAAACTGAAATTTACTATTAACTGATATTAGCAAGAATAGTCTTTGGCAACCATCTGTGGTCACACTATCACTTGAGTTGGAATGTTTAAACAGTAACAGTGCCATGGCTTTGTACTTTATATCAGAGCTTTTCATGAGGTCCTTCATCCACGCCTCAGTGCTTGCAGAAACACTTCTGGAGTTCCAAATGAGTTCAGAAACTGCTCTAAAAAAAGAAAAATTAGTGGCACGATATCGTAGGTCTTTCTCTTTTACATTTCATTTTTGTGCTTTTTTTTAATCAAAGCTCTAATTGGTAAGCACAAAGCCTTTTTAAAAAGGCAGCAAGATTTCTTTAGGACTATTTAAGTTCTAGCACCTTGGGCTTTTCTCTTTCTGTATTTTGCAGCGTTTATCGAAAAGGGCTTGCATGTCTTAAAACCAAAATACGTGTTACATTAACAATTTTCGTTTGGAAATCCAGGCACCTAACACCACCAGAGTTAATATTTGCTTTGGACTGTTCTGCTTATTTAGTCTCAAGCTTTTTTCCAAAGAGCTAACACAAAAAGACAGCTTTCCTATTTGCCTAGTGAGCGTGTGATTTCACACAGTGTATGATGTGCTTCTACAGAGACGAACTATTAGCTGTTCTTCACGTAAGCAGTGTCCTCAGCTAGTTGGGAAATGTGAACTTTGTAGTTGCATGATGCATCCCACTTCCTGAAGTTCACATTGATTCCACTTTGGAAATGTCCCCTCTTCACCTTCCTTTCTCCTTTTCATTCCCAGTCCTGTTTCACTGTAATTACATGACCTTCTAAACATTTCACCTTTCTAACAAGGTTACCTTCCCCTAGTCCCTTCTCCAGCTGGTTATCCTCCACACCACCCCTGAAGTTTCACCAGCAGAAATCTGATCACTTCACTGCCATCCTTAAAATACACCAAAAACCCTTTTATTGCTTCCAAATTCCTCGTAAGATAAAATCCAAATTCCTTAAGCTATTGTTTAAGGGCATTCAGGTATCACCCCCCAAAGCTATACCATCTGAGCTATATTTCCTCCCATTGCTTCTCACACACCCTTAGTCTCAGCCACACTGGCTGAACACGGTCATGCCTCTTGCTCCCAGCCTTTCATCTGCATGGAGTTCCCTCCATTCTCCTCTTCATTGGAAGGCCATGTGAATGTCCTTTCTGGGAAAAGCCTCCTTCAGTCCATTCATGAGTCTCTCCTCTGCCCCTGTAACATTTGGCACACAATCTCCTTTATTCCACTAAATAAAAAACAAAGAGACATAATAGATAACATGTTTGAGCTTTATTGAGATTTTATTGACAGATAAAAATTGTATTTATTTGAAGTATACAATGTGATGTTTTGATGTTCATATACTTTGTGAAGTGATTACCACATTCAGGCTAGTCAGCATAATTATTCAGCTCACATTGTTAGCCTTTGTGTGTGTGGTGAGGGTGAGACTTTGAGATCTACTCTCTGAGCAAATTTCAAGTATACAGTACATTGTTATTAACTGTAATCACTTGTACGTTAGGTCTCCAGAACTTTTCATCTTAAAACTGGAAGTTTTTACCTTTTGATCAGTATCTCCTGATTTACCCTGTCCCCTAAACCCTGGCAACCACTGTGCTACTCTCTGTTTCTATGAACTGGGCTTTTAAAATATATATATATTCCACATACAAGTGAGCTCATGCAGTATTTGTCTTTCTGTGTCTGGCTTATTTCACTCATTGTAATGTCTAGGTTCATCCATGTTGTCACCAATGGCAGTTTCCCTCCTTCCTTCTTTTTTAAGGCAGAATAACATTCCATTATGTTTGTGAATGTGTGTGTATGTATCACTTTTTTTTTTTATTGACAAGCATTTAAGTTGTTCACATATCTTGGCTGCTGTGAATAATGCTGCAATGAGCATGAAAGTACAATATCGCTTTGATACAGCTACTTTGTTTTCTTGAATATCTACCCAGAAGTAGGATGGCTGGATCATAGTTCTGTTTTTATCTGCATTGTACCATGATGACAGCACCAATTTACATTCACTCTAACAGTATATACAAGGGTTCCCTTTTCTCCACATCCTTGCCTACGCTTAGCTTTTGACTTTTTAGTGATAGCCATCCAAACAGGTGTGCGGTGATATATTGTGGTTTTGACTTGTATTTCCCTAATGATTAATGATGTGGAGCATCTTTTCATAATAGCTAACATATATTGAGCATTTGTTGTATAAAAGGCACTCTTTTAAGCAACTTATACATATAAGTTTATTTACTATTCACAATAATCCTATGAGCTTGGTACTATTATTATCTTCCATTTAATAGTTGGGAGACATGAGCGCACGGAGGTTAAGCAGCTCTCTGGAGGTCAATTACCTTATCGGTAGCAGGGCTTGAATCATACCCACGCCGCCTCAGTCCAGAGCCCACGGCTTCACGGCTCTGCTGGGCTGCTAGTTCTGTTTCAGTTGCCTCTTCAAAATTTAGCCTCCTTGGAATAAATAACCTCTTTATGTTTGTATGCCTGGCAGGAATACAGTACCTGAAACGTTGTAGCCAATCAATTGCTTTAAGTGAAATGTATTTAAACTAATATGAAATAGAATCTTTGAAATAAGGGAAATTTGATTTTTAAAAGTTTATAGAAAAAAATTCTTAGAACAAATCAAGGAAAATTTGGCACTGGTCAATAAATTAAAAAAAAAAAAAGTTACACTGAGATGCACCCTGTGGCTCCTGATGTTTAGCATGTATCTTTTACAGTTTCTTGCTTAGACCAACAAAATTGGATAAATGTTTAACACGTATTTACTGTAGTCTATTAGACCCATGCAGTTTTCCATTTTCAGTAAATTGCACTGGCTTTCCTGTACACATCACCCTAAATTGTCTTTGGCTACAAAGATTTTAGAATGAGTAGCACATTTTCTTGAGAATATCTTTCTGAAGTACCTGTGTCTCAGTTATTTTCATTGACCATGTCTGTTTACCTTGGGTGACTCTTGAATAAGATGTTGGGTTAGAAATTTCCTTTGCTGAATAGCTTCTGGCTTTTAAAATTGAAGGGAAGAATTCAATTGATTCATGAATAATAAAATCTAAAGTCATACTGATTACCTATAAGGTTTTTAATATATGCTTACTGATTGAACATGTACCAGTAATTGTATTTGTATGTTGAGGCTGCTGGCAATTCAAAAATGGTAAAAAAAAAAAAAAAAAAAAAAAATTTAAAGTTGATTCCAGAGACGCTGTTTATCATCTGTTCTGTATACATAGAGAGGTAGAACTGCAGCTGAAGAAGTCTAACAGCATGTTTGGGTAGGACTCTTAAAGAGGAACTAACTTGAAAATTATCACTGGATTTTCAGACAGTAACACAGTCTAAGCATTTCAGTCTTTTCTTTTTGGTTTGTTTGTTTTCTAATTAATTTACTTCCTGGGAGGAAGCTTTAGGAGTATTTTCTTTTTCTTTTTTGTCTCTAATATAGATTTTTGGAGAGTATTTTTAGTTATAGAACTCAAATGAGATTCACAAAGAGAAGACATGATACAATCTGAAGCCTTGCTGAGACTCTCACAGCTCATCTCTGTAACCTGGTATTCTTTTAATGTGTAAGAACAGTGAACTTTTTTAACCTTAATGACACTATTGTCTTTAAAAGCTGTTAAAAATATCAGAGCCCAAGAGGTAACATTATAATATGCAGTTTAGGGGAATTTTGAGTGTCATTATCTTTCTCAGCAGTAACCATGAACAAATTATCAAAGACATTGTCTCTTTTAAATGGAAAAGTGAACCAAATGTATTAGGACCTCAGTGGGACTGGGAATACGTGGGAACCATAACCATAAAACAGCCATTGCTGGGCTGCAGTACGGCCACCCACAACACCATTCAGCAGAGGTCTTGGTACCGCTGCACCTGCAGAGATCTGCCTGGGGATTCAGCTGCCTAGACTATCACCTTTGCTGGTGAATGCAAAGCTTTGCCCTTGAAGATGCTTATGTCCTTCCCGTCACCTTAACCAAGGGAATTTCGATGAGATTGTCTAAATATAGAACGCATTCCGTAGACTGAAGAAACTATGTGCATTGATTTTTTTAATTAATAGAGTATTTTTAATCTGTTTTAGGTTTGCAGGAAAACTGAATGGAAAATAGAGAGTTCCCATGTACTCCTTCAACCCTCTCCATCCCCACTCCCCTGTCATTAGTGTGGTACATTTCATTAGTGTGGTACATTTGTTACAACTGAGAAGTCAGTATTGCTACATTATTATTATTAACTAAAGTCTATCATTTATAGACTTTATAAGTCTATAGTTTATATATGTTATATATTTAATGGGTTTTGACAAATGCATAATAATTTGTATATATAATTACAGTATAAGAATAATTTCACTGCCCGAAAAATTCTCTGAGCTCCACCTATCCATCCCCTCCTTCCTCCCCTCAAACCTCTGGCAACCTCTGATCTTTTTACGGTTTCCATAGTTTTGCCTTTTCTATAATGTCATATAGTTGGAGTCATAACAGATTGATACAGAGTATTAATCAGATTGGCTTCTTTTACTTAGCAATATATATTCAAGTTTCCTTTGTGTCTTTTCATGGCTTGATAGATCATTTCTTTTTACTGCTGAATAATATCTCATTGTATGGCTGTACCACAGTTGTTTTATCCTTCACCTACTGAAGGACATCTTGGTTGCTTCCAAATTTTGACCATTATGAATACAACTACTATAAACATTCATGTTCAGGTTTTTTGTGAACTTACATTTTCAACTCACTTTAAAGTTGTAATTGTGAAAAGTATTTTTGATGGAGAGGAAAGACAGATTTTGAAGTTGGAAAGATGTGATTTGAATTCTAGCCTTCATTTTATTCATCCAGTAGATTTTTCTTGGTAGTCCACTCTATTATCTCTACTGTGCTAAGGCGTTTGAAATGCATAGATAGAGTGCTACTTTGCCTTGTCTACATTAAAGAGCCTTATTATACCTCTGGTTCCTTATCTGAAAGATGCCTACCTCCTCAGTTATTTGCAGTTTTCTGTTTTGTTTGGAGAAGTCTCTTTTTCTCCAAGAACCTTGTCTACCTTAGTATCCCCGCTGTGCTCAGTCTTGAGTTGGGAACAACTCCTTGAAAGCTTGGCCCCGAAACAAACATGGTGATGGGTTAGAGTGCAGCAGTTGGGGTCCTTGGTAAATTACATTCCCTGCAATCAGAGGTCTATGAGGTTGTGTTTTAATGTCAATTCACAGACATTTTTTTTTTTTGCTTAAATAATAAAGAGGAAGCATCTATTTAGTTGATGCCTAAATAAGGATGTGAAGATGTGATACACAGGCAGGTAAGATATGATGCAAACCTTAACAAGCACAGAAAGCCAACTGAATGCAAAAGAGCCATTTTTCTGCTGTAAGAAATTGTTCTCCATATCTAGGTGATTTTTTGTTTGTTTGTTTGTTTGTTTTTTGCCACCTTATGCATGATGGCTAGTCTTCCAGAAATGCTGCAGATCATTAAACCATTTCCTAAATTACAGCATAAACATGGCACATTTTTAAGTCATGATGGGCCTCAGGGGCTATAAGACAAAGCATTCAGCAAGTTAAAATTTTTGGAGTAAGGAAGAGTTTCAAAGCTGGAGACTGGATCAGGTTCAGATTTTAAGGGATCTTTAAAAAATTCCTCTATTCTGACACCCTTAGACATGATAAAACTACCTTTCAATACAGCTTCCTACATTTCTCATCTCTACTCATTACCTTCCTAAATTCTTTTTCCCATTTTCCTCCTACTCATCAACTAAGAATAATGACTGTCAGGGAAAATGGAATATATGAAAAGTTATTGTTAATATTAATAGATGACAGTATTGTCTAAGTTCATGCATTTCAGAGTAACTCCACTGAGCTCCCACTGTGGACAAGCTACAATGGCTATTGTTTTCTATGCTTTCTTGGTGCTTGAGGTGACATAGGATCTTCTTAAGGCTGGAAGATGATGTCATTTCATTTAACAGATTATTCTGATGTCCTTAAGTGTGTACAACTATTTGTTTTTATTTTTTAATTTTTTTAAAGAAAATTTTATCTTTCCTGTGGTTTTAATCTCTTTTGAAAATCATGTCAGACAAATGTTTCTGTTTATCCTTCCTCCTCAAAGCCAGAAAACGAGATTTCATAGTAAGCTGAGTTTAGTTCTTTACAAAGGGAAAATGCCGTAGAAAGCCATCATTTTCTTCCTGTGACCTTAACTTACATTATCGACTCCTGTGGGGAGTTGTCAATTAAAAGCATGGAATTTACACAAATCTAAATCTTGGAAATCAGCCAGCAATCTGCACCGAATATGTGGGAAAACCTATTAAATAGCTTTTTAACCTTTATTACTTACCATGTTTGATTGTACAAATCTATATCCTCAGGAGACATAGGCAATGCTAATTGGGATTCATGTGAAGAAAAGAGCAAAAACCTGTTTCAACCTATGTAAAATTTTTGGTACCTCATTGAATACTTAATGTGGAATATACCAGAAGCAGGCATACTGAACAAGACCACTGAACTCAGTCCAGAAGCAGAATTTTACTACTCTGCTCGTTCAGGAGCTCTGACAATTTATTTGCTATTCTCAGTAATTCACTACCACAATTATAAGATAAAATTCTCTAATGCTGTTGAATATGACTTTAAATGCTAAAGCAATACAATTAGCACAAGCTGTTATTAACAGAAGCTCTCTGTGAAAACAATGATGATCTTATTGGCTAAAAATCTTTGTGATATATTTTTTTTCTAAGGCATTTTGAGGACTATCAAAGCTATTAAGAATTTGTAACTTGGGGGTTGGGGAGTGTTATCAAGGACAGCTTTGATTATGTCAAATCAAGAAGTCTTTTTGTTGTCATGGCATTAAATTATTTGCAGAAAACAAATTTAATAATGTCACAATAGCTATGAACTTTCTGAAGACAGGCTCTAGTCTAAATTCGAAAAGTTTCCATTACTTCAGATGATGCAATTAAGGTCTTTTGTGAAGTGTTGTGTCTGCTTCCTGTTGATAGTGTTTTCATGAATACAGTACAGCTGTTGTCTTGCTAAAATAATTAAATCATGTTCACAATGCAACTTATATGGCAAAATGCACAGGAAAATGTAACTTTTTACCATTCATACTCTTAAGTAGTTAAACCCCAGATTTTGATGCTGAGGAAATTTTCAGAGCCATGGAGCATAAGTGTATTCATCTTTCCTTTGCATTACTTTAACCTGGGGGAGTATTCAAATACTGGTTTCTTCCACCTACCTCTTTAGTTAAGCTGGTTCCCAGGTAAAGTCCTCAGGATCTGGATACAGACAATGAACGAACTAATGCTGTAAATTGAATTGGGGAAGAGAAACAGAAGGAAAATAATAATCTACTGATTATTTTCATTGTATTGATTAATTGTCTGAATGGATTCTCCTTAAAGACAGGGCATCAAGGCCTTGATAATTAGGAGAGAAGTATGACAGTAGGAAATAGTCAATTTTATGAACTTCAGCTTACATAAATTATTAGTTACATGAATTGCTTTTTATTTTTATAATGAGTAAACTGTAGACTATGAAGGAAAATAAATGTAAGTATTTTCTTTAGTCTCTTTCACTATGAAAATCTATTTTGAAATAAAATATAGTATTTTTTTTTTCATGTACAAATTTACAATTTCTGGTTCAGCATATTCCCACTGCCCGCCCCCCACACAGAGCATGATATGTTTTTAAGTGTTTTTATTTGAGTGTCCCCACGAAGGGACCAGTGTCTTGGCCTGTTGACAAAGACCCCGCGGCCCAGTCACACTCATCACTGAGGAATGATGGCTTGGTAACACAGAGCTCTGCTGCAGGACAAATGTGTGGAAATCTCAGTCTCATTCTCAGAACAAATAATGTGAGGAGAGTTGCCAAAGAAACCCTAAATCCCCATGCTTTCGGTGACATTTCAGATGTAAATCTAGGTCACTGCACTGTTTTGCATGTATGTTATATTCCCTTCAAAAGCTTTTTTTAAAGCAAAAATAGCTTTCGAGGGGGAGACAATGTTAGAATATGGATTTCCAATGACCACAGTCCCTATCCCAACCCCCACTTTGCTAACTTCCCTAGGATTTCAAGGAATAGTATATGGTCTTCTGGAATGTTCAGTGCAAACTAAAGAATATGGGCTGTGAGAATATGATCCGTAGAGTTCCTCCCAGTGCGCGGCAGTGGGGCTTTGTTTTACCCATTATTGTTAAACTCCTGCAGCCTTCAGGGTGCTGCAGCGAATTCTGAAATGAATAAAATGTAGACTTTCCCTTCAAACAGGGTGCAGCACAGTGGAGAAATCACGCTGATAACTTCCCCCTTTTTTGAAAAGATACTGAACTTTTAAATACACGAATAAATATATATGTCTAGAATTTAAACTCCACGAGAGCAGGATTTTTTTTTAATCAGTTGCGCGCCCTAGAACAACGTGGGCACTCAGTAGCCAATGAACGAATGATAAAACATTATAAATAGTGAAATATATATACAGAAACAAAGGAAAAACAGTGTAGTTGGCTCTCATTAATTTTCAGTGAGTTTATATAGAGCATCGTGTGGATATACACTGATTTATATTTCTGTTTTAATGAACATTTAGGTTCATCCAGTTTTTTAATATTCAAAATAATGCTGTGTGATCTTTGTATATAATCATGCACTCGTGCAAAAACTTTTTGTAGGATGGATTCTCACTGGTAAAATGACTAGATCAAAGGGTATTCGCATTTTAGAATTTGATAGATACCATCAAATTGTGCTCCCATATGTTCTACTCAATTTAGAATGAACGTCAAACATTCATTTTTTTATTCAGAGTTACCTTTGACAATCTGATGAAATCTTTGAATTCTCTTTCTGTAAAGCAGATGTTTTAGTATATCACAATTTGGGTTTTTTTTAAATAACTGTAGAGGATTTATAGACACCCTAATGTCCATTCATGGATCCCAAGTTAAGAAATTCTAATAATCACAGTAGAATCTGTATGTTTGCTAATTTAAAATTCACAAGACATTGCTCAAAAATAAAATTAAGGGTCACAAATTAAATCATTTCTGTTGCTTTTAAATCATTTCTAAATAAAATTTCTGCTAATAATTTAAAAGTGACCCCAAATGGAATCAATGGAAACCAAATGCTAGTGTTGATGATAAATGTAAAGAAAAAGTAAAAAGATCTAACAGTTTATTGCATTTTATTAGGAAAATTTTATGTGCATTTATGAATTTGGGAAAACTGGCAGTCTTAGGACATACTCCTTATGAAGATCAAAGATCTACTCTGCAGAAATTATTACAATAAAAAACGGAGTCTGCCAGGAGAGAGAAAACCAAGTATCACTCAGTGTGTCTACATGGTTCCTGGCTATGATAAACTGGGAAGTAGTTCTCATCCTCCAATTTATAGAAACTTTTGTTCAGTGTTCAGATCAAATGAAATTTCCTCTAAGAAGCCTTAACCAATATCCCCATGCTCATTGCTGGAATTCTTTTCTCTGCATGGCCGTACCACTTGGTTTACCTATTAAGCAGCTCATACAAATTCTGTCATGTTCCTGGAGGAGCAGGCCTTGTTATTTTACTATACGTTTCCCCTACAAAGAGTGTCTAGCTCTTTGCCTGTAGTAGGTATTCAGTAAATACTTGATGCATGATTGAATGTATAAGTAGCGGACTTTTGACATAGGCCTTGAAGGATATGTAGGAATTCAGCCAGGGCAGACAGGCCCAAGGAACAATGATAGAAATGTAGCAGAGATGGGCAAAACCTAAACTAATGGGGAAGAATTGTGACTTATCTGTCCTCATAGATCATTCTGTGCTTAGAGTGTAATGAGGCATATGGTAAACTGAGAAGCTAGTTTTCAGCACAGTAATGTAAGTATTGGTATTTTTAAAACTGTATTGTTTTTACAGATCTCCCTTCTATGACATAATATGGATTATTACATTGACCTGTACTCTACTAAAAAGATAAATATTTTGAGCATTATAATATACCAAACTTGGAAGTCGTGTAAAGAACATATATTAAAACATATTCTTGAGTACTAGCAGTATTTTATAATTTAGTAAGAGGGTCTTTTTCCATCTAAATATTATTCCACAGTGGCATAACCATTTATCTAAAAGATATAATATAGTGCATTTAAGAATTGTAGGAACTAGTGAGAGAAAGAGAAAGGAAGCATTACTTTTTTTCATATGCATTTATTTATTTATTTATTTAAGATCAAAGGGTCACACTCTATTGTTTTGTGGCTTATTTTTCATTCACAACAAGTCTTGATGAAGGAAGAGTTACTCTTTGTCTTATTCGTTGGCATTACACTGTTATACTTCTATTATAATATATGATACTTCTGAAAGGCAATGCAGAAAGTGAATTTTGAACAAATGTATTCCTACCTCACATCCAGCAAACACCCAATTTGGCCTCCAACTACCCAAGTTGGTGAAAGGAAATTGAAAAAGAAAAAGGAAGCTGAATAACTGTTTTCTCTGTTTCTCAAAATGACATTAGATTCCATCAGATGTTTTCTCCCACCTGCCATGTATTCCAAGTTACTTGGGAATTATAGGCCCTTGTGTCACTCACACACACACACACACACACACACACACACACACACAAAACAAATCTTACTTGTTATACATTACATGACCTTGACAAAAATTTTAAACTCTAGTGAACTTATGGGAGGTATTATGAGAAAAGATAACCTTGTGTCATTGAATTATAAAATTAAGTTTGGAAGACTCTTTAAAAGCATGAGCTTTACCCTCTGTTAGTAGAGCTATGATATTTTATCATATTAAATAAAACATATGTGGTATGTACCTTTAGATAGTATGTTTATCAGTACAGTTTGTGCTTGATTATAGTACATGAAGTAGACTTACTGAAACAGTATTTTTTTTGTAATTTCTTGGTTTGGATTGGATCCCAATATTTCAAAGTCAGAAACCAATCCTCCTATTTTAGTTTAACATAATATGTTTCTGCTAGGAAAACAAATTTGATAATAACCTGATGTTGTTATGTGCCGTTGCTGCCTCTATCCCTTCATTCATATTCAGTGATTCTTCAGTTCCACACTAAGATTCTGTTTTACAACAACGATCTCTTTTTTGGAAACTCTAGTTTTATTAAATGAGTGAAGCCAATCGTTGAAGGTCTAAACCATAGTTCTCAACTAGGTGGGATCTAGGGGAGCAGCTTTGCCTCCCAGAGGTCATTTGTCAGGTCTGAAGACTTTCTTGTTGTCAAGGCTGGCAGCGGGTGCTACTGTCATCTGGCGGGCAGAGACAGGGATGCTGCTGAACATGCCTAGGCCAGCCCCCGACAGTAAAGATTTATCCAGCTCCAAATGTCAGTGGTGGTGAGGCTGAGAAACACTGCCTGTTTTAATTAGAGTTGTACAAATCTTAATTCATTAATAAAGCACACAGGGACACTAGCATGTTTATCTGTCAAAAATCAGTCAAATAAATATGAAAGGAATTTCTAAGGATAACTCTCATTTTTACCTACTTTGTCCCCCACCATTCATTTGCACAAATAAAAATTTCTCTAAAATTTCTGTAGACCTGGAATTTAGTTCTCATGTCATGAGCTCTGAGCCAGTTGTAATGTGATTAACCCTTCTATGGCACCTACCAGACTTCCAAGCCTAAAGAAAAAAAATGCTTTAAAGCTGATGATGCTATTAAAGTATCAGTGCAATAAAACATAATTAACCACCCTAAATTACAGCATGTAAAATAGACTCCAATGAATTCTGGGGCTGCTTTATTATATATTATTTGCTATACTTCTGCTTGAAATGTGGGAGCAGATTCTGATTTTTAAGCAACCTCAACTCAAATGTCTATTTGTCAGTGATGCAAAGAGAATGATGACTCTGACCTTGATCGTCCTTAAGAATTACTTTATATAGAAAAAGAAATTCTCATAAATATGGCCAAAATTATTAGTTTAATTATTTTAATTAGAAATAAAAAGTGTCGCCTAACTTCAAAAGTTTACCAGAGTCTGTTTCAGTGCCTCTTTAAATTATTTGCTGTATAAAATGCATAACTATAATTATCTTGTATTTTATGATCACTTGCCTGAGAATTCTGTGTGTCAGAATTATCTGGTCAAGAGACTTACGCTCATTTTATTCCCACTGAATTCCCCTATGTAGCCTTTCTAGTTCTATTGGCTTTTTTTCATCTTTAGCTAATAACTCTTCATAAGAATGATTACATAATTGCACACTGCTTCTCAGATGTAATACATTTTCATGTTTTATTTTATATCAGGACATTTTGATAGCAACAAATAATTCATAATATTACCTTAAATTTTTAGTACACGCTTAACACAGAAAGTGACTTAGCCCAGTTTAGATCTAACATGTCCAGACAGAACTGCATACCCTTGTGCACACACACACATTCTAGTTTTTATATTTAGCCTCTTTGAGGAAGGACATTATAGACATTCTATATTTCCAGTAGTGTCCAATAATCTCTAGGCTACAAAACCATGAATAATTTAAGCAACTACTATGATAGGGAGAAAATTGCAGGGGAATTCTAGTAAACTAAATTTAATTCAGACCTGGCAATTCAAAGATGAAATCTCTTACTTCTGTGGAAAGTATAAACAATTACTTGTGTTGGCAGGTCTTTGGGTGTCACTGGCACTTCATCTCAAAGACGGAGACCTCTCTAGAGATCAGGACACTAATTTATCACCAAGTCACAGTTGTCTTTGCAGTACGTTATCCCTTGGGTGTTAGAGATATTAGCTCTCCCAGACATGCAAGCCCTAGTCTTTCTATCAGATGAACCTGGGGGTCATTATACTCTTACCCAAAGAAGAAAGTTGATGATCATAGCAAACTTGAAAATGATTTTTCAAATCATCACGACTGTGGCTCCTAATGCCATCCAACGGATGCCATTCCTTCTGCCTCAGTCTGTGGACCAGGGCTTCTGTCTGTAACTGCTGCCCTTTTACCTACTGCCCTCATTAGTGTCACATGTCTTATTTCCCTCGTGTTTGCTATGCTGTAAAGAGTCCTGTCCTGGCTAATTTTAGATATCAAACTGTCATGTCACTAAAAGACTCAATCCATAAATGTGCAAATACTTAAAAAAAGACAACTCTCTGCTTTGTGGTCATCACAAATAAGGAAAAAGGTATTTCATAGTATCATTGGCAAATCACAGTGCACCATCAATCCTTAATTTCTCTTGCAAGAGACAGGAGAAATGTTCTCTCCTGTAGTTTCATCCATAAACTCATAAAAACGTTTGCTTTGTGTTAGTTTGTCTTCACGTAAGAAAGTGCCATCCAAACACAGATCCATGAAGACGATATATGACAGCCTTTACAGTATGTGGCAGGATTAAGTATTTTCAAAGTTCCAATGTTGTCAACTCCTCCCTGATTTTCAAAGATGTTAATTTAATAACCAAAATGGAAGAGACTCCACAAGATTCAAATGAGAAATCGTCTTATTAGATGCCCATTAAGTGCCAGGCATTGTCCCTGGGATACAGAGATTAAAAATATATGATCCCTTCCCTGGTGTAACTGCACTTTCATTATGCTAATACACTGTGTACTTGAAATTCACACAGCTTCAAAATCAGTTATAAAATTTGGTGTATATATAGTGCATTAAAGTTCTATATGGAAGAGGAAAGAAAAATGATCTATAAGAAAGAGCAAACCATTATATTTTTTGAAAAAGGAATTTTTTTGTTTCCCTGCACCTAGCAAAGGACTCACCTCATTGGTACCTAAGCTCTGTAAACTGTTTTCATTCCGTGACTGGCCACGAGAGCACCGTCAGTTGTCAAAAGAATGTGTGTTTTTATAATGCTAAGAGATAACTAGAGTGCATGTCCTGCCATAATTTATAGAATAGATCCAGATCATCTTGGAGTCATTATGTAGTCAAGTGTCTTGCTATATATACTATTGGAAAACAAAGTATTAAATCACAAAATGGTTTCCATGTCTTGGCAGAACTGCCCCTGTGTAGTGCATGAACAGATCTTAAAATACATGCTAGCATTTCCACATTTGGGATCCAAAGTATTGTAGAAAACAAGTGAAATAAAGCAATTTCTATTTTTTTTAACATTTTTTATTGAGTTATAGTCATTTTACAATGTTGTGTCAAATTCCAGTGTAGAGCACAATTTTTCAGTTATACATGAACATACATATATTCATTGTTACATTTTTTTTCTCTGTGAGCTACCATAAGATCTTGTATATATTTCCCTGTGCTATACAGTATAATCTTGTTTATCTATTCTACATTTTGAAATCCCAGTCTGTCCCTTCCCACCCCCCACTCCCTTGGCAACCACAAGTTTGTATTCTATGTCTATGAGTCTGTTTCTGTTTTGTATTTATGTTTTGTTTTGTTTTGTTTTTTTAGATTCCACATATGAGTGATCTCATATGGTATTTTTCTTTCTCTATCTGGCTTACTTCACTTAGAATGACATTCTCCAGGAACATCCATGTTGCTGCAAATGGTGTTACGTTGTTGGTTTTTATGGCTGAATAGTATTCCATTGTATAAATATACCACACCTTCTTTATCCAGTCATCTGTTGATGGACATTTAGGCTGTTTCCATGTCTTGGCTATTGTAAATAGTGCTGCTGTGAACATTGGGGTGCAGGTGTCATTTTGAAGTAGGGTTCCTTCTGGATATATGTCCAGGAGCGGGATTCCTGGGTCATATGGTATGTCTATTTCTAGTCTTTTGAGGAATCTCCATACTGTTTTCCACAGTGGCTGCACCAAACTGCATCCCCACCAGCAGTGTAGGAGGGTTCCCTTTTCTCCACAGCCTCTCCAGCATTTGTCATTTGTGGACTTTTGAATGATGGCCATTCTAACTGGTATGAGGTGATACCTCATTGTAGTTTTGATTTGCATTTCTCTGATAATTAGTGATATTGAGCATTTTTACATGTGCCTATTGATCATTTGTATGTCTTCCTTGGAGAATTGCTTGTTTAGGTCTTCTGCCCATTTTTGGATTGGGTTGTTTGTTTTTTTCTTATTAAGTTGTATGAGCTGCTCATATATTCTGGAGATCAAGCCTTTGTCAGTTTCATTTGCAAAAATTTTCTCCCATTCCATACGTTGTCTTTTTGTTTTACTTATGGTTTCCTTTGCTGTGCAGAAGCTTGTAAGTTTCATCAGGTCCCATTTGTTTATTCTTGCTTTTCTTTCTATTGCTTGCGTAGACTGCCCTAGGAGAACATTTTTGAGATGTATATCAGATAATATTTTGCCTATATTTTCTTCTAGGAGGTTTATTGTATCTTGTCTTATGTTTAAATCGTTGATCCATTTTGAGTTGATTTTTGTGTATGGTGTAAGGGAGTGTTCTAGCTTCATTGATTTACATGCTGCTGTCCAGTTTTCTCAATACCATTTGCTGAAGAGACTGTCTTTATTCCATTGTATATTCTTGCCTCCTTTGTTGAAGATTGGTTGACCAAAAGTTTGTGGGTTCATTTCTGGGCTCTCTATTCTGTTCCATTGGTCCATATGTCTGTTTTTGTACCAATACTATGCTGTTTTGATGACTGTAGCTCTGTAGTATTGTCTGAAGTCTGGGAGAGTTATTCCTCCAGCCTCTTTCTTTTTCTTCAGTAATGTTTTGGCAATTTTAGGTCTTTTGTGATTCCATATGAATTTTACTATGATTTGTTCTAGTTCTGTGAAATATGTCCTGGGTAATTTGATAGGGATTGCATTGTATCTGTAGATTGCCTTGGGCAGTGTGACCATTTTAACAATATTGATTCTTTTAATCCAGGAGCATGGGATATCTTCCCATTTTTTTAAGTCTTCTTTAATTTCCTTAAATCAGTGTTTTATAGTTTTCCATGTATAAGTCTTTCACCTCCTTTGTTAGATTTACCAATAAATACCAAAATAGGTATTTTATTACTTTGGGTGCTATTTTAAAGGAGATTGTTTCTTTACTTTCTTTTTTCCATTTATTCATCATTAGTACAAAGAAATGTAACTGATTTTTGAACGTTAATCTTGCAACCTGCTACCTTGCTGAATTCTTCAATTAGTTCTAGTAGTTTTTGTGTGGATCTTTTAGGGTTTTCTATATATCGTATCATGACATCTGCATATAGTGACACTTTTACCTCTTCTTTTCCGATTTGGATCCCTTATATTTCTCTCTCTTGCCTGATTGCTGTGGCTAGGACTTCCAAGACTGTGTTGAATAGGAGTGGTGAGAGTGGGTAGCCTTGTCTTGTCCCAGATTTTAGTGGGAAGCTTTTGAGTTTTTCACCGTTGAGTACCATGAAATAAAGCAATTTCTTAACTGTCTTTGGTTTGCCGGTCTGCAGCCACATGTCTAAACCCTCACAACTTTTATTTTAACAAGGCTGAAGAGACTATTTATTTATTTACAGTCTTATGCTCTTTACTGGTTTAAAATAAAAAGAAATTAAAGTTAAAGTATGGAGGACACTGAACAATTAAAAATTATTGATAAAAATTGTAAGTTTCCATTATAAAATAAATACATAATGAACGGTTTTAGTAAAACCTTTGTCTCGAATAGCAAAATGAAAACACATTCTCATGGCTTATATTTTGTATTCTTTATTTAATATGCTGGAAACCAGTTGTTATGTGGCATTTTTACATGAAATTTGTGTTCTTTGTAATGTTTTTGTTCACTGGAGTAAAATTGCTTTAAAGAAAAGTAGCTTCCTCAATTGACAGAATTTTAAAATAGGAATTTTATTACCTTTTTCTTTATTTACTAATGTTAATGATTTTATCCTTACTTGACATTTTTGTACATATTGTGATTGATGAGTAACAGTGAAAGATAGTATCCACCCTGTCTTTTTTCAGAAAGTCCTATGATGGTCTTATTTATATGTTGCAAATTGCCTTAGCTTTGCATTTTAGCACCACCTGGTGGACAAAATATCATTTTTCCTCCACAGTTTAAAATAGCTCCATCACACTGTCTCCAATTATGACATATCTTAACAGATATTTGATTGTAAAAATATTTAACCTTAAGGATAATTGTAAACAAAATAAGGTAAAGAGATCTGAGAAATTTCCTAAGTACTATACTATTGCCAAGTTAAATGCCTGGTTTTTTTTAAATTTCATGAATATATAGCATGCTTTTGAATAGCGTGTTTTTAATATATGCAAAAATGTGAGTACTGCTGACAACTTAATTATTTATCATTTATAGTTTTTCTCAATAAAGAATTAAATAAGACCAGGAAGTTTTCTGTACCTTAGGAGCAGCTATAGCTAAAATTAGATTGTCTACCAAAAATGCAAGGCAATCACTTTGTAAACGCTTTCCAAAGAATTTTCATACTACACATTCTTATTGTGTTAATATTTTACGTATAATTCAAATTAAAACTAGTGTTTTAACCATTGCTCCTCTAAAGTAGGCCATTTTCAATGCTCATTCTTCTACTTGTCATTAAAATCCAGTTGTAGTCTTTCATGTGTAAGTTCTTAGTTATTTAATAGTTTAAAAAGTTTTCCAGAAGTTAAATTTGATAATATTTTCAAATGAAAGACACAAGTTTATTTAAAGCTAGTTTTGAGAATTTTAAGCATGTCAATCTTTGTATAGCCCTACACTTCCATGAAATACAGTGAATTTTTTTTTTAATGAAATACAGTGGAGAAAATACACCCTCAAATTCCACTCTGTTCCTTTGTCACATGCTACTTATCTATTCGCTGGCAAAACGGGAGGGGTCTCTAGATTTGAATTGTGTGACATTCAAAGGCTTAGTAGCTAAATAAGACCTGTTGATATTTAAATAGGAAATATGTTCTAACCACATACTTGTTGCATGCCATTTAAGATAAAATTATAATAATCTTCGTTAAGACATACATCTTGAACTGAAGTTGTTTACTTTGTTACTTCAAGGAAACACTTAAAAATCTCTCTCTCTCTTTTTTCCCTTTTTTCTGAAGGTCTTGGATGGTATACTGTAAACTCAGCGTATGGAGATACCATTATTATGCCTTGCCGACTCGATGTACCTCAGAATCTCATGTTTGGCAAATGGAAATATGTAAGTGTGACCTACCTTGGACTTGGTTGATTGCCTCTAGTGTTTGAGAGAAAATTCCTTCTGTGAGTAAATGTGAATTTCAAATGAACATAATGGCAATATTCAACTGTGGGTATAAACGTAGGAAGGTAGAAATAATGTGTTGAATATGTCAAAAGAATAATTCCTGAGTCTTGCATAACAAATGCTATTTTAAAGTAAAGCCAATAAACACGTAATTCTTAGATCGTATTAGTCTGCAGTATTCACGCTGAAGTGTTCAAGGCAGAAGAAAAGGTGGAGTTCCAGAGCAGAATTAGTGGAAGATAGGACAGAACTTGGGGAAAGACAGCAGCCTTTCTCTACGTACTTGTTTTGTTTGGTGTGGTTACTGCAGAGGCACAGTAGCCAGAACACCCAAATGCTCACTCAGAATCAGTCACCTGCATTAGAAGCCTGTTTCTGGTACTTGGTCTTAGAACTGAGTTGATGTGGTTGGTCCTTTTTAAATTTGACACTGCTTATTTTATTCATTTCTTGCAGATAACAAAATCATTTTCTCAGGTATCAAGGTATAGATGGGTCTGGAAATGGAGGGTAATATCGCTGTAGGTGAGGTGGAAAGGCTAGGTAGCTCTGACTGATAAAATATCCTAATTTAATTGCCAAAACCAACAAAAGGTGTCTGTGTGGCACAGTTTTCAAGAGACTCCCAATAGTTTGCAAGATTAAAGCTGACATGTTTCACGGAACACAATTGGCACATTTTCCCTACTTCCTTGAAATGTTAAAAGGTATTTGAATAGGAAAATATTTGATGGTCAAATAATTTTTCAGAAGTATTTTTATTGCAATACTTCTCAGAGCCTTTGCTATATTAAGATACATTATGAATTGTCTGAATTTGGCACATTTCTTAGGTTTATTGAACCACACCATTTTTTCCTCTCAGATACCTGCAGGAATGAATTTTCTGCAGAATAGAAATGTGCAAAAGTTAGACCCGAAGGGTGGTATGACACGGTACTTTAAAATAGGGGTCTGGCTGGAGTCAGTCTGACAAGTTCTACCGTGTACTCTCTGGGGGCTTCTGGACAAGTAGATTAATCCCCATTTGATCAAGGATAAAGTGAGAATGATGATGGTCTTCCTTACACTGTTGTGAGGGTTACATGCAGTGACTCTTATCAGAATACTTCTCTGGTTCTTGGCACTTGGTAATTGTGTGAAGAGGGTAAGCTATTAGGACGGTGGGGCTGCTAAGCTCTAGTAGGGGCAGCTGGAAGCAGGAGGAGGAGAGGCCGCAAGCACCGTCTGTGCTCTCCCCCCATCATCCAGCTCACAGCAGGTAATTCTGAGCTATTTCTGGTTCCTGATAAAGATGGGAAAATGAAGGTGAGGCCTACGTGGACAAAGTCTGTCTGTACCCCTAAAATTCCAAAGGTCTGGGAGACTACCATCTAATTCACCCTGGAGTCAAACTTGGTGCCTAGAAAAATGGAATACAGGTGGTGAAAAACTTCTGTGATCATAGACGTTCCCAATGATAGCCCAGGGAACAGTTTTCACCCAAACTGAAGTGGCACAGTGGCAGTGGAAACAAGCAATAGTGGCCATTTTCAAATCGTTACTGAAACAGGAAGCTTCAGGAATAAACTGATGAGATACATGTGAGGTACCACATGCTCTAGAAGCAGTATGGATTTGCAGACACAGTGCACAACCTCTAACTGGTTGTAACCTGAGACAGAGAGCAGATTTGAAAGGAGTGAAAGGGCGCAAACACAGAGGAAAGATGGATTCCTTTCTCCCCTACTGCACGGTAACCTCCCCACGAATGGAGATCACAGCTCCCTGTGCAGCCTGCCCACCCTACTCCCACCACCTCTTCACCAGCACCGGCTTCTCTCTTGCTGGTACAGAAGAGGCATCTCTGTCGAGAGTGATATAGTGCAGTATTAACGGAGCCAGGCTGTGAAGCTCCAGTCTTGGCGCTGCTGAGATACACTAGCTGGGGCCTTAGACCAGCTATTTAACCAGCCTCTGCCTCCATTGTCTAATCTGAAATGGAGCCAATGTTGTAAGTCTAGTTTACAGGGTTGTTGTGAGTATTACATCCATTAATGCATGGGAAGCCCAAAGAAAGTACCTGGTATATAGTTACTAATTAATAGCTATTAAAGTTTGATGACTTATTTCTTGCGTAAGTGAATAAATATGGAAATTTAAGGTACTAGTCTAACATATTTCTCTTAATGAAGGAATGATGCAGGGCAAGGATTTGCGTTGTAAACCTGTGACAAAATCCAAAGGTTTAGTGAGAATAGTATTGATGTATTCAGATAGTCAACCAACAAGAACTCTTGGACTCCAAGGTTAGCTTAGTCATTGTCTTAGCGTGGGCTGCTAGAGCAAAATGCCACGGACCGTGCAGCTTAAACAACAGACACTTACTTCTTGCGGTTCTGGAGGCTGGGAAGGCCACGATCAAGGCACTGGCAGATTCCGCTCTTGGTGGGGCCCCTTCCTGACTTGTAGAGAGCTGTCCTTTGCTATGTGTTCACGTGACCTCTTTGTGCTCTCATGGAGAGAGCACAAGCGAGAGCTAATGTCTTTTCCTCTTCTTATAAGGGCACTGATCTCATCACGAGGGCACCATCTCCGTGACCTCATCTAAACCTAACTACCTTGCAAAGGCCCTGCCTCCAAATACCATCACAGTGGGGATTAGGACCTAGACATATAAATTTGGGGCAGGACACAAATATTTACTCCATAACAGTATAAATATTAATATATTTTTAAAAATATTACCCCCATAGCACCTTGGAATTTGTCATGCACTTTAAAACATTTTATCAACAAAGGCCTTGCAAAGCATATAGAAGACAGATTGGCCCTTATTTTAGGTTATTGCTTATTAGGTAAGAGAATGTTTGTGGGAGCAGAGGAAGAAATGAAGTCTGTGTCTCAGTGCTCTGGCATAATTGTGTATGCCAGATTATGTTTTCTTTTGGAATGAGTTTTTATATAAAGCCCTTTGAGCTAACTTTTATGACTCAGGTAGCAAAACTATGGATTTTAGTGATTAATCTGATTCTGTTCCTTAATGGACGTGATCGTTTCACAAGGGCAAATACTGTTCCTCCATGAAGACTCATTAAACTGTGTTATGTGTAAAGGTCAGCTCTGTCAATTCTGAAAGGCGTGGATGTTTAAAGTATGCAGATCAAAGTAATGAACATGCAGAAGATAATTGCCCAAGATTTTTAAATGAGTGTTTGCAGCTCAAGTGTATGCTTGCTGTGATAGTTAGCTGAAAATCATTTTGTAACATAACACTAATAGGTTTGTTTTCATCCATTTTCTTCTTTCATATCAGACATAAGGCCAGCCCTTGTCAGTTTCAAAACAGTTACTAATTCTGTCCTCCAGATGCGAGAAAAGCTCAGATTCCTAAAGCTCTGTCCTCTCATTTTCTTATATTTCAGTTGATGCCAGTAAAAGAACTTACGGCTTCTCCTCTTGTGAAGAGTAGTTTTCTCTTCCAAAGATTTATGGGAGGCTCATATCCAAAATTCTTCTTCTTGGGCAGAACTACAAATATTGGTGGAATAATATGGCCAAGGAAATTTTGTTGTTCTGGTTGTCATCCTGAGACATCTGAATACGCCTGTTTTTAAAAATGTATTATTATTTTAATCTTTAGGAAAAGCCGGATGGCTCCCCAGTATTTATTGCCTTCAGGTCCTCGATGAAGAAGAGTGTTCAGTATGATGATGTGCCAGAATACAAAGACAGATTGAGCCTCTATGAAAACTACACCTTGTCGATCAGCGACGCAAGGATCAGTGATGAAAAGAGATTTGTGTGCATGCTAGTGACGGAAGACAACGTGTTTGAGGCCCCTGCAGTGGTCAAGGTGTTCAGTAAGTAGCCCGCAGTGCAGCTGCTAAGCAGGGTTGACGACTGGTGCTAGGAAATGTTCTTTAGAAAGAAGGCTGTGAACCCTGTGGTGTCTCCACAGCAGGCGTCTATGTGAGAGGACTTCTAGAGATCTTCCTTCTGCTCGTGCATGCTGTCAGTGAGGAAAACAAAAATCCTTGAAATTTGAATAGGAGTTTTGCAGTGAGGAACTATAAGAATATTCTATCATTTTGTCGGGTGAAATTTCCTGTGATATGAAGTACTACTAAATGAAACCTGGCCTATGACATTTACTTTCACTGACATGCACAAATAAATGTTCTGTGATATATGTATACACACACACACACACACACACACAGATACATGATATATACACAGAATCATACATATCATGCCTACATATATATGTACATTAGGCTGAATCATACATTGTCTTTTGATATATAAAAATAGCAAAATACAAGCAAGAGATATAAGCCTTCTACATATATATGGACACACACACACACACACACACACATATCCTGACCTTTAATGCTTAATGTTTGCTGATTTACTTCTTGAAAGTGTTCCGGTAGTTTAGAAAATTGCCCTGAAATAAAGTTCTCCACACGCTGAGTGTGTATGTGAAATACATCAAGAGGAAAAAACAGAGTAGGGGTGGAAGAGAAGGTTGTAGGAGAAACTTGGAGTAATTACTGCAAGTTACTTTGCCTAATGATAATACATAGTTAATGTTAGTGTGCAAATGGCTATGCAGATGAATGACTTGAGAAGTTTGAATGAAAACACTTCATCTTTTAATAGTCAAATAAAGAGTCCCACCCTCATTACATCATTGTATCTTAGAAATTAGAAGGAGAAAAATAGGTCTCAAAAGTTTTAGAATGCTTGTCTTTTTTAATTGGGGAAGAAGACCTCGATTTTCAGTTTTCCCCTCTGCTTTCTGATAACTTGACAGCACCTAGAAATTATTAAAATAAACAGGGAAGAAAGAAACCCAGAGGGCCTTGCTGCTCCAGCCAGTAACTGGATTTTTCCTGTTTCTCTTGTAATAGCCTATGCAGCTAACTGGGACGGTCCCTTAAGCATTTATATGGACTTCAAAGCTCCTGTGGGCTCCTGACAAGGATTCAAAGAGTGCTTATACTATCAAAGGAACCTTTGTTCTCCAGAAGAACCTTGTAAAAGCATATTACACGTTTCAGTTGATTAGCTTTCAGCTTAGAAGGCACTTTCCAGAAGCCATCCACTCTTCTCAATCATTTTATGAATCAAACTAAGTACCAGGGTTTTCCCGGTCATGTCCCATCACACTGAACACACCAGATAATTTGCATCCTGTATTTGCCAATGTCCCATGTACTTTTTCCCTTTCTTTTCTTTTGTTTCACTTTGATGCTATTAGGAAGATGGATGATGCACTGCTAGAAACATTTTCTAAAGAGAGCAACCAAAATTTTTTAATGAGGCCGTGACGTCATAAATAGAAGTATACAACAGGAACGTACTGAGGTACAGAGATTAAGTCACAGCACTCTAAAGGTTATGTGTATTGATTTGTCACCTTCAGTTTTCTCTTGTTACGATGTTAAAATTACCAAATATCAAGGCAGTGTACAGGAAAGTTGAGAAAATCCGGGTTGTTCCATTTAGAAGAAACATTTGTGACAATTTTCAAAATGTAAGTTTTTAAAATACCATACTGAACAAAAATTCAGTTGGCCGAATTCAATTAAATCTGTCAGCTGTTTCAGAATACAGAGGATTTCTATGATTGTGAAAACAAACTCACACCCTGCATACTATCAGCACCCCCAACCCTCTTCTTTCTTGAATGTCATTGAAAACAAAGTGATTCTCAGAAACGGAATTTGCATTCCAGGCTCTGAGCCAGGGATAATTTAAATAGACAAGTTACACACTAATGAAAATGGGGTTTTATCCTGGAAACTGTGGGACCCTCCAAGTCCAGTTAGATGAACAGCACAGCTCACGATAAAGGGCGTGTTTGCAAGAGTGTATAGGGGCTTTGATTTTTCAAACATCATGAATTTACTTTGGGTCACTTTTAGTGAAGCAAACAGCAGCTGTGACATGGAGGCTTCGTTCTCTGCATGTATATACTGCCGTCACTTAAGAGTTACTAGGCTCGTCAATCAATCCTCTGTCTCCTTCTGTCGAGTCACCTAGCAACAGGCACTGTGTACCGCAGAACAAGTACGGTTAAAGTGAGCTAATCGCAGATCCGCGTGTGGCAGAATACCCTCCTCATGAGCAAAGTCACACTGCTTTTATTCAAACTAGAGGCCGTGACTGATGACTTTATTACCTCCAGTGTAGGTTTGTTTATTTGGCTTTAAGCTATACCTCAGTTAAAAGGAATCAGGTCCATAAAGCAGCCCAACTCCAAAAATAAGTCACATGCTTTGTCACCAACATGGCTTTTTTTTTTTTTTTTTTTTTGGTAGTTGAATGGCATCAAAATCAAACTATTTGCTGTCTGCATTTAATACACATTTGAAGTTAATAAAACCATCCCATAGCAAGAGAACTTTAAAAGTTCCCAGAGATTCATTCCAGTGATGGTGCAAAAGTCTTAGAAGTCAAATAGATTGACTTAGAACTGAATGGCTGTCAGTGATATAAGTGGAAAAAAATCACTGAACTGGTCATTCAGGAGATCTGGCTCTGTGAGATCCGCTGCTAATTCTGACCTTGGATGAGTGGTGTCACCAGTCTGGGGCTGCAGTTCCCCCCTCACCAGTAAATGAGTGCTTTGATTAGGCGGTGGTTTCCCCGCTCTGTTCCAAGGATCCTCCTGACAAGCTAATGAAGAGGGCTGAGCGGGGTGAGGACCTGCCTCTACTCAATTAGCTAGAATTCTACCCACTGAATATTTCATGGTATTTTGTTCAGGAGAAAGACAAACAAACAAAAAGGAGATGGACTCTAGCTCTAAAAAAATAGCATTTGCTATTCTGTTCATGATATTTTGTTCAGGAGAAAGACAAACAAACAAAAAGAGATGGACTCTAGCTCTAAAAAAATAGGATTTGCCAACCACAGTGCAACATAATTATCTGCTTGGGTGTCTGTGGTATTAAAGGAAGGCTGCTGCCATGACTTGGAGCCTGCTGTACACCTGAACCAACCAGCTCTGTTCTCAGTGCTCTGGTTGGCTTCACCCAGTTATTTCAGAGCTTTCATCTGGAGACTGTTCTCATTGATTTATCAGAACTGAGGATCCCTTCTCCCACACTCCCTGTGAAAGTTATTCAACTTCCAACTGCAAGTAACTTGTTTTTGGAATAAAGTAAGCAGAAATAAATTTACTATTTAACCAATGGGATCTGCACTGTATATTTTATTTTGATTCTTTAAATATAAAAAAATCTCATTTTCCCATCTCATGAGGACAATAAACTACGATTTCACACTCACAGTGGTTTACTTAAAGTACGTCACGAGGTGATTGCTGACAAAGTACCGAGAGGACCCCTCTCGACTCAGTGCACAGTGCACCTGTGCTTTCTTGCTCTCCTCCCATGTCAAACAGCTGTCCTCTGCGTGGTTTCTGATAATAACTTTAGTACATTGTGGGTGATATAGAGCAGTTTTGCATTCATCACTCCATCTTCACCTGGCTATGAAACCCTTGACAAAATTATTTTAATAATGCAAATAAATTTGGGGCATGACTTTTGCTTTCAATTCTGCACTTGGTTATGAATCCTTGAGTCATATTAAGACATAATTCACGAAGTTTTTTTTTAAAACACTTTGAATCAATATGCAATTTTGCTAAAATAGTATGTGTCCTCTTTTATTGTCCTCTAACACTCATTGATTGTTACAAGCTAATATAAGAGAAAATTACATACAAAGTATGTATTTAATATAGAGGGTTTGAGACAAAAGTTTGAGGAGAAAATATCTCAAGAGAAATGCAATAGATATTACCGTTACTTCCACAGTACCTGCTATGACTCTTTTCTAAATAGAAAAATCAATAACACTACAAAGAGGACTAAATTTTCAGCATCTTTTCATCAGGTTTCCTTGGGTTTGCTACAGTTCTATTTTATTGAAATAAGAATAAATTTTAGGAAGCATTTATTGAAACAAGGCACATGCGGCTATGTGGGAAGGACCAACAATTGTAACACATCAGTACTTATGATTTTATGTGCATTGATAAAACATCACAGGGTTTGTAAATCAAAGAAGAGGAATATATTCTACATTAGAGGAAGTGAGTATGTGTCCAACTGAGTTGATATCTGATTTTGGTGAACTAGAAATTAGTGCAACTTAACAAAACTGCTCACCCACGCTTTGTGTTAAGAGTGTGATTTGGGGGAAGGTTTTTCAAATCTCTCTATATATTCCAGGCATAGATATTACTGAAGAAGAAACAAAAAACTATTTTTTTCTTGTTCATCTTCGTTCTTGATTAACCACATACATTAATTTAATATCTTACCTCTCCTCGGTTCTCATGGAGGTGTCACTGAATAACTGATTTTAGTTCCCAGAGAACTTCGGTCACTCAAGATTTTCATTCTGTTTAAATCTTTTGAATACAGTCCTCTCTCAAATGTATTAGACATTTGCCATAAAACATTGAATGCTGAAGAATTCTTAAAAGAATTTAATGTTTTATCAGTAACTCAGAGTTGTAATAATGAACATTAATGTGAAGTTATATTAAAATAGTGGTAAATAACATCAACACTTTCTGATATTTAGAAGGCTTTAGTCCTCCACCATAAGCTTCCCAGAAGTTGCTACTTATTTTGAGTATTTTGTCAGTTTTCTTTCTAATTTCTTGGTCACATTTCTAACAATCAGGTAGCCAGGTGTCACTTCTTGTTTGTCTTAATGTAATTGTCTATGGTATGCCTATGTTTTTATATTTCTTTTTTCCATTTTTAAAATCTTTCTTACGTTTTCTTTCTCATCTGTGTGTTTAGAATATAGATAACCCCTCTTTAGAGACTGTATTAAGAGAATCATATTTCTAGAATTAATAGTCAATAGGCCCTCCAATAATTAAAGTGCGAGTTCAACACATAGGCAGATTCACTATTATTATTCATTATTCTGATTTCTAATATAAAATAATTGCACAGGAGAAAGTAACTCTGAATGTTAACCTGAAGTTTACATTATTTTTGCATATAGGTTAATGATACCCATTTTGCTGTTCCAAAAACATTTTGTCTTCATCTTTGTTTCCCTGATGGTCTGGGTAGTTAACATGTCTGATAACTGAATTTCAAATTGAGTAAAATTATATAAAAGCCAGTTTAGTTTGATAATCAAAATTAAAAGTATGGAGACGGTAGACAATAAGACTATGAAAGAAAGAATAGCTGATTGTTTTTATTTTGCCTATTTGTTTGAGAATGGAATAGTTCTCCATGAGACTCACAAAAATCAGTGACAATGAGGCAATATCCATTTTCTATAGACTAATTGTTAAAGCTAATTAAAAAGTAAAAAAAAAAATCCATCAATGATAGATAACAAGTAGCCAAGAATAAAATAAGTTAAAATAAGTTTAAATGTTACCTTGTTGCTGCAATTTGTAATCAGTTTTTCCTGAAGCCTTTACTAGAATTTGTGCTTACAGAACTTCTTATGTTTAAAATGCTTCTGTCCATTATCTCAGGTTCCAAATTTGAAAGATTTCCTCACATTTATAGATTCATGATGTAAGTTCACTTAAAAGGTAAAGTTTGAGATACCTAGGAGGCTTGGGCTCCTACATCCCTTAACTACTCTGTGTTTCCTATGATTTTAGAGCAGTGATTCTTAAACTCCACCGTGTCCAAGAATCCCCAATGGAACTTGTTTTTAAAAAGTAGATTTACAGGATTTTCCCCAGATATTCTGATTCAGTAGGCCAGGTAGGACTCAGAAATAATTTTAAATAAGCACCCCTGTGATTCGGTTTTATGTGGATTCAGGTCTTCATCTAGGGAGTTGGAAATTGTTAAGTAGAAAGTGCACATGGTAATCATTTGCAGATAATACATCCTCTTGAGTACATTAACCTCTGTTTACTATAAAACCGATGCACACTGTTTATAAAGCATCCAGAAAACATTACCAATATTTTATTCAAAGGAGTAATAAGCATTTAAAATAATATTTAATGTAATAAAACAAATATTTGAAAGGGGTAGACTAATCAGATTTCTTAACTATAGATTATATGGGAAATCTGTTCTTTATTTTGTTGTTGATTTTTCTACTCTGAGTAAGCAAATTATTTTTCTATGAACCAAATCACAAACATCCATTTTCTTCTTCCATGGGTACTTAAAATCTTTCTCTACTTAACTTTAGAGCAACCATCTAAACCTGAAATTGTAAGCAAAGCCCCATTTCTCGAAACAGAGCAGCTGAAAAAGGTAAGAACTTGTTTTGATTAATAACCTTTACTTAGCCTGGTGTTGAATGCCTTCTCCTGGCCTCAGATGCCAGGACAAATTTGATAGACTTTGCTCTGTGGAGTTGACAATGTTCCAGGTGCCAGTCAGAAAGTCTGCACAAGGTAGAGTGATGACACAGACGAAGGTGTTGTCATTTCTGAAGGGAGAGGCGGGAGGAAAGAGTAAAAAAGGCATAGGTCTTTCTTGTTTGAATAAACTGAATAACATGAGTAGATTCTCTCTAGACTCAAGGTATAAAGGGCTTTCCAACAATATGAAATAATTTGATGTAAAAGAAAATGGCATTTGGGAAACATTCCATTATTTGCATTGCTGGATTTGGGGGTGTTCAGCCAGTGGGCAAGTGAGCGCAGTAAGAGATAAATCTGGAGAGTTAAAGAAAGGCTGGATTATGACAAACCGTCTGTCATATGTAATGTGTGGTCTTATTCTTATGGACAAATTAAACTACTGAAAAGTTGAAGTAAAGGGATAAGAGATTTGAACAATCACAGTAGCAGAGGTTTGAAGGAAGTCTGTATTGAAGGAGGGATAAAACTGGAGTCCTATACAGGAGCACATCCCTTGATTAATCATCTCGTTTTCACTAGCTAAAATACCCAAATTTTCCTCGGTTGGGAGAAAAGGCAGATTCAGAGTTCTTTGAATCAGATTAAATTTGACTGCATAATATTATTTGATAAACACTAACAATTAAAAACACCTGTGAAGGAAAGTGGTGGGTACTATAGAGCGTGGTAAGTCTGTGTTGTCTGAAATATACACAGCATGAAGCTGGGGAAGCAGCCCCATTTTAACACCATTAATGATTCTTGCATACACAGATTTGCAAACCAAGGTAATAGCCAATGTTAATGTAGTTATGTTATTTAGTTAATGTTAAAAACAAATACTGTTGAAATGAATTTGGTAATGCTTTTAAATGAATGTGACTTTATTAATGGTGGCAGCATCTATTGCATCTGTTTTAAAATGGACAAGACCATGATTTTAAGTACAAGACATTGTTTTTATACAAGAGTCTTTAGTCAGTGCTTGGAAAATGAATGGATCAGGGAACCACTGGAATAACTCTGCATCGCTTGAGGAGCCTGGGGCTTTGAAATGGGCAACCCCTGATGGAACCAAAGTTGTAATATTATCTCTTTATTTTGCAGTTGGGTGAGTGCATTTCAAAAGACAGTTATCCAGATGGCAACATCACATGGTACAGGAATGGAAAAGTGCTGCAACCCGTTGAAGGAGGTGAGCAGGAAGTGGGCAATAAACTCAGATGACCTGTTTTGACTTTCTCTTGTCTAAGCATTCCTTAGACTATCCTGAGTCTAAATGTGTGGCCCTCTTTTGATCTATGACTCTATACTTTGTTACTTTAAGTATCCATTAAATCATTAAGGGATTTAAAAAAAAAAAAAAACCAAGACACCGTTTTAGACTTTGTGCAGAAGAATCAAGAGCAGAGAAAATTATTTCTGTATATGGTATGTTCTAGAAGTTAATTAAAGTGAGTGGGAGGTAGAATTCCAGGATTCTATTTCTGTCCATGTCTGATTCATGCTTTTGAAAAGACATCTACCTCACTACATGTCAATTTTCCCTCCTGTTAAATACAGTAAGGACAAAACCACTTCTCAAAGTTGTTGTGACATTTCATTAAGGGCTGTGATTTTCCGATGAAAGGTCCTACCGTTAGTGTTCTTTATTTTCTTCAGCGGCGGTCATAATTTTTAAGAAGCAAATGGACCCAGTAACTCAGCTCTATACCATGACTTCATCTCTGGAATACAAGACAACCAAGGCTGACATACAAATGCCATTCACCTGCTCTGTGACATATTATGGACCCACTGGCCAGAAAACAGTTTACTCTGATCAAGCAGTCTTTGATATTTACTGTAAGTAACTCAATATATAATTATGCAATTTTAATGTATTAGAAAAAAAATATTCAAATGCTATTTTAAGTCCTAATCCAAAAGCTCTTTGGGATCTACTTCCAAACACCCATCCCTATTCCATGGTACCCAAATAATCTCTTCCTCTTTGCAAGACCTATAGAAAAAATACCTACCCAACTTATATATTTCACTCTCCACTTTGCTATTTATAATCATCTCTTCTGTATTCCTCTAGACACTAAGTTCCTTAAACACAAGATTTCTAACTTAGTCTGATTTCTTCTGGTGGTCCTCAGCCCTGGCACATAGCCATGGATTTTGTAGGAGTTTAAAATGCCATCTGATGGTTTTCTGAATGAATGACAGATGAATAGAGGCTTATGACTGGATGGTTTTCTAGATATAGGATTTCCATTTTAATAAAGAGATTTATTTTAATAATGAGATCAATTCCATAAATTAAATAGAATGTTGAATTCCAACATGTTTTGATTAACTTTATTTCATAGGCTTGAAACATAGAATATTAGACGACAGAGGAACTTTCTTGATCATCTGATCTAATTCCATTATTTTACTTAGCAGTAAAGTGAGACCTAGAGACTTGCCCTAAATTAGCTGCAGCAACGTGATTAGAGTCCTCTTCTCCAATGCTATGCTCTTTCCTGTAAGACAGGAGGCAAGATAACAAAATGACTAAGAGCAAAGATGCTGGCAACTCAGTCCCAGTGCTGTCTGTTCCTATGTGTTTCTAGAAAAGAATCTTAACTCCTCTTGGTTTCAGTTTTCTTATTTTGAAATAAGAAAAATGTAATACTTAACTCATGATGTTGTTATGGAGATTAAGTGAAATAAAAAATCTAAAATAGCACAACATATAGCACATTAAATGCTTGTTATTAAGTACTATTGTCGTGACTATTATATAATCATTATTACTTCATAAACAGAGAACTAGAGATATCTTTTGGGGAAAGATACAAGGAAATTTTGTTATTATTAGTTTTTAATGAATCAAAAATTCTCGCAGTCCTGCCATATGTTGTAGAATGACCCAGTACTTCTACACCTATTTGAGAGAAAGAATAGAAATGCCCATTGAGCCTTCAAAGGGTTTTATCTCAGCTACATATCTACTTTGGTTCCATAAAGTACAGAGCCTTATATAAGAGGAAAACTGAAATTCCACTTGCCCTAACAAGAATGGGTTGTTTTGTCTTACACGTTGTAAATAAGTTTCAGCTTGATTTAAAAGCAGGGATTTAGAGGATTTCATCATATACAGCTTATCTAAAATCAAACTATTATTTCTGTATGTGAAAGCAGAATCCTGTCTGTTCAAAAATATTCAATTGAAAATAAACTATTCTGGTGTAAGTACAGGAGTACAAGATAGGAAAGAACATCAAGATGAGTGAAAAGGATTGGGAAACTGGCTTAAGGAAGAATGGGAATGTATGTGAGCATCAGACATGGGGAGACAGACAGTTGGAAGAGTCCTTGGATGAATAAGAAAGAAATGATTTTCCTGTGACTGGCTGTGTAGGGCACATTTGGCACAGCTTTTGAGAAGGCACAATGTATGTAGTGCTAGGCTTCATGACAGAGACTTAAAAGTGTTTAAGACATAGTCTGACATTTAAGGGGTTTATTATTCCAATAGAGAAGTAAGACACGCGTATCAGAAGGCAATTGTCACTGCATGGTTGCAAGTGGTAAGTGCCACAGGGACTCAGTGAACAGTCCTAAAAACGCAGGTGTCCAAGGACAGTGACTCCCAGACTTCAGTGTGCGTGAGACTCACCTGGAGGACATGTTAGAGCACAGATTACTGGACCCAGCTCTAAGTGTTCTCATACAGTAGGTGTGGGGAGGGGCCCAATACTTTGCATTTACACCAGGTTCCCTGGTGATGCTAATGCTGATCATCTGAGGACCACGCTTGGAGAACCACTGTCCTAGGATGACTTCAGAGAAGAGAAGGAGGAGCTAAATGGAAAGTACATTCAAGAAGAAGAAATTTGATCAGTTCATCTTGGGAAAGCCTGAAAAAGATGCACTGGTCCACTCCTTCCGTACCATATCCAGTCAGTAATGAAGTTGTTTAGAATCTACCACTTCCATCTCTGTGTTGATCTGATTCTGCCTTCTGACCCTGCCTGAGATTATGCCACCATTCCTCATGACCAGTATTTTTGCAGTAATTTCCGAAAGAGTATTCCTGTCTGTTCACACCAAACTGCCCTGCCAGCTGTTGCTAGAAACATCTTTCTAAAGCACAGATGTGAACATGTTACTGCTGTGATCAAAACTCATCAGTGACTCCCCAGATATCGCAGGTTAATCTTTACACTTCCAATTTCAATATGCCTTGAGTCCACTGCAGCCGTGGTCCCGACCAGTCCCAGCCTTCATCCCTTCATTGCCTTCTACAGTCTGTCCTGGTTCCAGGGTCCTCCTGTAGAATACGATGTACGTGCCTGGCCATGTGCTGTCACTGTCTTACCTTTATTATCCAGCAAATGCCTCCTTATTCTTCAAAACCCAGCTCCAGGGCCAATTCCTACTGAAATCTTCCCAGTCTGGTGGGTCTGTGAGCGATTTCTATGCTTATACATCTTATGCAGTTTTTGTATTGGTACAGTCTTAATTGTTAAGTTTTGTGTCTTCATAAATAAACCGGAAGCTCACTGAGGGCAGGGAATGCACTGTTTTCAATTTTATAACTCCTGCACTTAGTGCCCACACAAAACAAATATTAACCAAACAGATAAATAAATGAGTGGCAAGAGGATTAAATGGAGAGATGGGAGAAAGAAAAATTGAGTAGACTATTTGTGTTATTATGTACTGGGTATGTATATATGGAGTAGTGAGATGGAAGACTCTCACCTGAACTCGGTTCAAGGCAATCGTGGACACCAGGTTAAATGTTTATTTCAATTTATACATGCTGGGAATGCATGAAGATTTTAAAATATCATTCTAATGCTCAAAGCCTACTTCAAAAACTGATTTGGAGAAAATATATATGAAGAAGTAGAAAAGAGAAAGCCTCAAGGTGAAGGACCAATTGAAGTCTGATGGCAATGTTTCAGGTTTGGATTAATTAGAGCCTGCGCTAGGGAAGTGTTAGTGGGAATAGAAGGGGAGAATCAGATGTACAAAGTATAAGGATTAATCATTAAGGCTGGGTGACTGAGTGGATAAGAGAGGGCAAAGGAGAACGCCAGAGGAACTGGCAGAATGATGATATACTAATAGAGTAAAATTCAAAGTCAGGGGCAAAGGGAGAGCAAGAGATCATTAGTTTTGTTGGAGGCATTATTAGTGGGCATCCAGAAAGTTACTGTTAAAACTCAAATGCGTTACCTTAACCCTCTGATTTCAGTTTGGTTCTTCAACTCTCCAATACAGAGCAGAGCCTATCGAAAGAGGGCCACAGAGAAGGGGAGTTTTGAAATAAAGCAGGACGTCAGACCGATGATGACTCCTCGCTATTCTGGTGTCAGCTCTAGTTAGAGATGTGTGGCAGTGATGTGCAGCAGACCACGCTAGCAAGGAAGGACCACGGGAAAGAGGGAGGGAGGCCTCGAAAGGGAAGGTCAGCAGGGGACCAAAAACAAACTTTATTTTTACTTTCCAACTTTACTGGAAACTGCCAGTCAGGGAACTGCCTCAGGCAAATTCAGAAAAATGAACAACAAATATATTAAACCAATCACTGTTTTGCCTCAGAACATTCTGGGCAAATATTCAGAGATGCCCAAGCATGGAGAAAAGTCAAAGAAGCAATCTATAACAACCCTTTGAGGGTTTTTTCTGCACTTTAATCTTAGAAAGGTAAGTATATGATTGAAAGAGACAGAAAAAAGCCTCAAAAATCTACCACTTATTTGTCTCGCTTTATTAGCTAATAGCAAAATAATTCTTCCTAGATGGATTATTTTTAGTGCTGCCAGTTTGGAAATATAGGCACATGCCTCAATAATTATTAAGTCTTATGGAAAAGGTTCTCTGAAATAAACCTTTGTCATTATATGGTTTCGAAATTCATTGTTCATTGTATCATCCAGCTGCATAACAAGTGGATACATTAGAAAGTGGGTCATTTATAACTGCCAACACCACCTCCTTTTATTTCCTGTTTGCTAGACCCGGTCCACTGTATCCAGCCTTTAATTTCTTTAGCATTCTACTGTTGCACAGTAGCCTCCACTAAAGAATACCCATTAGCCCTATTTTCTCCATAAAAATGACCAAAATGGAATAAAAGTGGCATCTTGGATCCAATGAAGAGAAAAGAATTACAATACATTTACAGTTCTGTTGATTGTGTTAAAGGTCTCTCTCAGTTCGTGGGATTCATCTTTTTGAAAGCAGATCTGCTCTTCTGCATGCCAAACATCTTGCTGGTATTGTTTGGTTCATGTCCCTCTTTCCTTAATACACGGCATTCTTGTGCAATATGAGTACAGGGGTGCCTAATAATTTTAACTACTTTGCGAGCTGCTCCAGTCTTTCCAAACTGTAAGATACATATAATATAGTTAAATGCCCTTGTAATGAGATTATACAGTGGAACCCTTCCTACTGTTCTTTTACACATAAAATAATTAGGGTCATTCCTACTTTAGGTAAAGACATTTTGCTAAGAAAAAATTGATTTTTATGTAACAGGATCTCTTTGTAGTTTGCTCTAACCAAGATTAGTACTTGTTATAGCAAGTAGCTATTAACTTCAATCCTTCTATAAAAAGATACATTTAAGTAATTACCATTACTACCTTCTTGAGAAAATTGTGTATAATTTAGTCATTTACATTGTATGCACAGAATAATTGGGTACCTGATGAAAATTGTTAACTTGCGTCTCTGCCTCTTGCAGATCCTACCGAGCAGGTGACAATACAAGTGCTGCCACCAAAAAATGCCATCAAAGAAGGGGACAACATCACTCTTAAGTGCTTAGGAAATGGTAACCCTCCTCCTGAGGAGTTTTTGTTTTACTTACCAGTAAGTGCTTCAGGATTATTACTTCAGCTAGACTACTCTCACTCTGTCCTGTTGTCTGGCAGCTGACTTGACATTAAGAATTGTAGGTACTTGGGCAGCTTAAGTGAGAAAGGATGTTATTCTTGGAACCAAGGGGCACGTATGGAATGTCCTTTGAAGGTTTTTTTGGCACCTGCCAGTGCTCTTTCCCTTTTTCTCCGTGTTAAGTGAAATCAGGGACAAAGAGGAAAAGAGCTGATCACAGGAAACCATAATGGTAGAAACTTGAGGTCTCATTATCCCAATGAACTATAAGACTGCTCTTCGGAAGCAGGCAAGTATAAAATGAAGAATGAGGACAGCAAATGGTCTGATGTGGATTCTAAATATACCCACAGTGCCTTCGTGAACACATCCCTGAACCTCTGATCTAGGGACATTTCTGTTGTAGATTATGTTCAGTTTGATAGAATAAAGCGAGGGGCTATATCTTACCATCATATGTGGTCTGAAAGAGCCGGTTTCTTAACTTTTATCAATGTCATAGCTGAAAGAAATGATGTCTAGAGGATAATTTGGAAAATTCCTCTAGGATCTGTTCTAGATGTCACAGTGCTGTGGAGCCAGACAAGGAGAGAGCTCTGTCTGAGGGTACTTGCTTGCTCCCCACAGCCTCCCGGGTGTGTGGTTGACATTTCCCTCCACTGAGAGAAGCCATGTACATCTCTATACTGCATTGACCACAGGGATCTGTTCACAGATGTTCCCCCCACTCCCGCACTGCTCAGTGATGTTTAAGAATATTATCCACTGCATCGCTCAGAAGAGTACTCTAAGTGATTCTTTTATACTTAAATGTTGACAGAAAACTTTGTTTCTCTTAATAAATTGACATATTGTTTTTGTCTAATATGCAAATGAAAATTTGAAAATCATTTTATTTCCACTTGGTTATCAGGGATGACAGAGCCAAATATGTGTCTTAGTTTTAGCAACAATTACCTTTTTTGTTAATATATACTCCTGTTTAATCTATATACTTTTTATTCTTAGTTATTAATTCTTTTCTTTTTTCTCTTTTTTTTTCCTCTCTTTCTTTCTCCCTCCCTCCCGTCCTTCCTCCCTTCCTTCCTTCCTCCCCTCCTTCCTTCTTTTTTTTTATTTGGATATATGGTATGTTTTCTTTTCAGGTGCCTCAATTCTTTTTGTCAAATTAAGCAAGGGATAAATATAAAAAAATGAAATATTACACATTTTTTTAAAATCTGCTTCAACACTCAAACACAAGCCATACTGTCAATAAAATAGATGTCATCAATACAATGTAAATTAGTGTCTCAATTTCCTTAGAACCAAAATGTCAATTATTTTTTCCAGGAATCAGTTAATATAATCTCTACTCTCATTTGTCCAATCGAAGAAACACATTCCCTTTTTTTTTCTTATCTGAGAAAATGCCATTTTCATCAAGAACTACATCTGTTCTTATTGTAGCTACCAAGTGTAATCATCTGACATTTTGCCTCTATCAAAAGGGACAGCCCGAAGGAATAAGAAGTTCAAACACTTACACATTGACAGATGTGCGGCGCAATGCAACAGGAGACTACAAATGCTCCCTGATAGACAAAAAAAGCATGATTGCTTCAACAGCCATCACAGTTCACTGTAAGTCACTTGATTCTTCATTGCCAACTTCACTTTAAAGGCCTCTCGTGGTCTAACTTGAGCTATCATTTCAAATAAATTGCAGCTAGTGTTTTTCTTAAATAATATGATTTCAATAGACTTACTAAAAAGCATTAGAGCAAACCCAACTTTAGTCCAGATTTGCACTGCAATATTGAAATCTTGCATGAATCTAATAACTGCAACTTCTGGCAGCAATAAACCTCCATCTTCTTTCTGAATGTCTTCAGTGTGCGGTATCAACAAAATATTCGCATGCAGCTTAAAGAAATAACTCATATTTTAAGAAAATATTTAGCTATTCTTGAAGGTTACCAGGTTTGCATTTAGCCCAGAAATTGTAGATTAAGTATCTTTTTTACTTTTAATTACAGAAGACTATTAACACAGAAACCTGATAACAAAAAGTTACTGTAGACTCAGCTTTTGGAGGAGGAGGTAGATACCATTAAAAGTCATGTGTTGGCTTCTGTATAGGATAGAAAATTTCTGGAAACAGAATCTCTTCAGAATCACCCTGAACATACCTTTCAACCCACTTTTATTCTCCAGATACTCCAAAAGTTATATTTACTCCCATGGACAGAAAAAAATATACATAGAAAACAGATACTTTACTTAAGTTCTTTATTTGGTAGTTGCTGGCAGTTTCCTGGATGTACCTGATGCATTGTGGAAATGGGGAACTAATTTGAACTGCTCCCTGGTGACACTAGAATACGCAGAGTGCTTTGAGCAAATGTCAGTCTTGCTTGGAGCTATAGGACAGATTTCTAATAAGTCCTTTGCACCCAACCACACCTCTAGACATGATCCATTACAATAAGGTTTCTCTAAACATGATCCACTACAATTCCATTGAATATGGGGGTTGGTTTGTTTCAAAATTGAAAGAGATGTTAGAAACTATTCTGAGGAAATGGTTCTAATTCTGCCCATAGTGCTTGGAAAGCATGCAGGATAGGAGCTAAAACTTTGAAGGAGATGTGAGGAGGTGCACTGGGGAGTAGAGCAACCAGATGGTGCTTTTGAGTGTCTGATGTTGGGAGGACGCCCTGGGGAGCCCTGTGGTGACAGTGGGCTGTTAAGAAATATTCACAGCCAGGCTGTTTCTTTGTTTGCTCCATATTCCTGTTGAACAGATCTGAGTGTGTCTGCCATCAGGGGCTAGTTAGAGAGAAAGCAGTGACCTCTCAGGGTAACAACTGTGCTCCTTTTCCTCTGAGGACTAGTCATCAGTCATGGGACCATTTATCTGGTCTGTTCCATGGGGAAAAAAGTGAAGTGAGGGAATAATATAACCAGCAGATAGAATTGCGTGTGGAATAACTTTCTGATATCATTGTTCATAAGATCTTTGAGCCAATAATCCAGTGCTTAGAGGTAGTATGATAAGCTTATGGTTAAGAGATGCTAGCTGTTCAGGGCCGTAAAGGAAGAGGGCTCTCATTTGTGGCACCTGTGTATCAGGCAGGGTGGGAGATAGCAGAAGAGTAAGATAAAGAACTTGGCTGATGCTTCGTAGTACCTCAATGAACTGTTGTGATAAAAAAAAAAAAATTAAACAAAAGCATGTTTAATTGAATTTCAGTGCATTTAACTGGATTTAAATACATCCTGGTAACACTGGGCTCTGAGGCCTATGTCACTCTTTAAAACCTGGAATAAGTATTGCAAGTAAAACAAGATCTTACTCTAAATTACATGAAATGAAAACATAAAAATCCACTTTTGCCGATTTATCCTTGATCGTGTGTTTGTTTTCTAAAAACAAGATTAGTTTCCTTTCCACAGATGACTAAAGGGAGTGGGTAGAGAAAAACCAACTGGTACTTGCACATGTTAGCAGAGCAGTCCTCTCACCACGTGTTCAGCCCGCAGACTCAGAGCTGCTGACCGGGGTCTGCCAGTCCTCTGCCAGTTTACCCTCATGTAGATTCTTTCTCACTGGCAAGTTAACTCTCCAGCCAATAAAAGCTTTCACTGGCCTTAAATAGAATTTTCACCTAAATATAATTCAATCAAATCTTTTGAGGAAACTCCACTTTTCTATGAGATGATGCATATTTTAATATTAATGAGAAGCCCACTTCTTCCCTTCATCCATCCAACAGTAGTTTTTGAGGGCCTACAATGTGGCAGGCACTGTGGAGACACAGTGACAACTCAAGTCATAGTCCCTACCCTCATGATGCTGACAGCCTAGCAGAGAGAAAGAACATTAAAAATAATGTTGCAGACAATCAACAAACTGCCATTGTAACGTAAAACCAAGGGGAAGCACAGGGTGCGGCGACAGCAAATCCCCACTGCCATAGGATGAAGTCCCATCTCTTAGTAAGGCAAGTGCCACCCTGTATAGTCTGGCCTTAATTACTTGTATCGGTTTATCTTCCTTGTGCTCTAACCATTCACACCAGACTGCTCACCTCTGTGAAATCTGCCACGCGCTCTCATCTCTTTGCTTTTGCTTACGTGGAGAAGTTTTCCTGACATCTCTTATCCAAGCCCTTCTTAACCCTTAGGAGCCACAGACAAATGGTGCCTCCCTTACAGAGCCTTCATTGCTGCCCTGAAACCCAGTCTGCACTCCCATAAGCCCTTGTTCATACCTCTTGTCTGTAGCCCTTCCTCTAGTTTTTCAGCAGATATTTACTGAGCTCCTGATCTATAGCACATTCGCTGCGAGGTGCTGATTTCATGCTGCTACGTAGTATCGTCACATAGTTGAGTGCGTATTACCGCTACCTCGGATTATAAATTGTAGGCTCGTTATTCATCTCCTGTCAGTGCTTGGGACATAGTAGTTGTACAATAGGTGTTTGTTCTATTAAACTGGACTCTCCTCATATAGATCATACTATGACAGTAAGATTTTTATAGAAATTACTTTCCATCTGAAAGATTATACCTCCTTAGATGTGTTTATATTCTGTTTTTTTTAAGTGATTATCTGCTGACAGTGTGCTTAACAATAAATCTGATTTAAAATTTCAACTGCATGAGAAATCAGATAGCATTTTTGAAAAATATCTAGCTGCTATAGTCAGTTCTCTCTGAAGAAACACAGAGACTACTTCATGGTTTTCCAGTTTATCACCTGCTGTCTAAATAGATTTGATTTTCCTGTAGTATGCCTTATCAACTCTTTTTATAATATTTACCTAGTCATCATCTTTCTTTATTTTCTTCCAGAAGTGATTTAAGAATTTTTTTCTTAAAGTAATAGACCCCAGGTGAATATTTACATGCAGTCAAAACATCAATCATGTTAACTGCAAATAAATGTATAATCAATTAGACTGACCATTCACTTGTCCAAAGTGGTCTCAAAGCTGGCTTGAAAAACTAGACTGATTATGCTACAGTTGAGTTATTTCAGTCACATAAATCACTTCTGAATTTCAAGTGCAGTTGGAAGGATTTTTTTTTCTTTCATCTTTATTTTTCCTCCAAAATATTTTGCCTGTCTTACTTTCTGGAGTTTGCATTTCAAGCAGATCTTCTGCTTCACAGATTTGGATTTGTCCTTAAACCCAAGTGGGGAAGTGACCAAGCAGATCGGCGATGCCCTGCCCGTGTCATGCACAATATCTGCTAGTAGGAACGCGACTGTGGTATGGATGAAGGTGAGTAACAGTCCTTGATAATACTCCACTGTTTGGACTGATTCCTTTTTAGCTTCTTTTGCATCATATACTATATCCAATTATGTATATTCATGTGTAGTATGTTTATACACCCATACTCATACTCCAATTATATTAATACAAATCATATCACACCAAAATCTTAGAGGTATTCAGTATCGGTATG
Source organism: Camelus bactrianus (assembly GCF_048773025.1). Taxonomy (NCBI): domain Eukaryota; kingdom Metazoa; phylum Chordata; class Mammalia; order Artiodactyla; family Camelidae; genus Camelus; species Camelus bactrianus. The sequence continues at coordinate 44,921,318 of NC_133539.1, forward strand.
GCATTCATAATTGATGCTCTGAAACTTCATTTGGGGCATTAATTTAATTATGTGTAGCTACTAAGTAATATTGTCTTGTATGGATACACACATATATAGTTATATATTTTAGGGGTTAACAATTTTCAATGTGTTTTGACCTACAGTGTTGTAAACACAATGTTAGTGTGTTTACATGGGACAATTTATTATTCAAAAGAAGCTGAGGAAGAGAAATCAGAAAGCTCGTAAGTGACAGAGTGGAAACTTGAGCTCGGGCCTCACCGAGCAGAAATATGCTGTGCTCTAGTCACATAACTTTCTGCCTTTTTACTGAAACTGATCTTAAGTGTCTGAATGTGGGTTCCACTGAAATAGTAGCTCCTTGAAGGTAGGGATCTCTTTTCACCCCTGGGCCATAGCAGAACACCCGGAACATAGTAGGCGCTTAGTCTGTATTTCCTGGGTGAGTGCGTATAGTCTTGTAATCATCTGAAATGTAGGACGTTACCTGGGAACTCATCGCTGTCTTTTTAGAGTGAGAAAGTATGGCTTGGTAATGGGTGATCTGAGACAAGATTATCACCAAAGCGCCTGGCTGTAACTATGTTTCCCTTCGCTCAGACTCTTGGCGAGCATATCTAAACACCCAGTCCATTTATTACGGGAACACAGCATGTAACAGAAACACTTAACCAGTGATGTCTTGACAAAACATATACAAACTGCCTGAAATGGGGGTTGACAAGAATTATCTTTGTAAACAATTGTGGAGAAATTCATTGCTAGAGTTTCTTCTTGATGAAAGTATAAATGATCTTGTATTGCTTTTTGATCTCTTTTAACGCTGGGTCCTCTGTTACTTGTTAATTTACTCTTAAGCCTCAGTTTCTTACTTCATGTTCTTTTAACCACAGCCTCATCACAACTTCTTATTCAGTCATAATTAAAGTGTCACTCCATGGAGTGCATATTTAACCTGATATATTTGTAGTAGTTAGTGGTCAGAAGGCTAGACAAATTCTAGGCATAAGAACACTCAGAGTGTGTTTATTATAAAACTAGAGAAACAGTTTACTTGGCTAAACCAATTTGCACATCAGCTGAAGTCACTGTTGTTAATTGAATATCTAATGTCAGTAGTGCTGATCAGTATTGCCCAGCCTTTGGTTAGTTGATGGAAATGGAGAAGAAATCATAGTGGACAAAGACCACATAATCTCAGAATTGTGTTTAGTTATCTTCTTAGGAGCATTTCAATTCCTGGTAAAACAGCATTATTTTTTGTTTATCAAATGATTTTCATAATTAAATGTTGCATTTCATTTTTTCATAGAAATTAGGATAATAACCTGTTGTTAAAGGTTTCTTTAAAAAGCATTTTTGTCCTAATTGCCATGGCTCTGTAATGGAGCCCCTGTCTTGATAACTGTCTCATATAAAGTGACTTTCAGGTATTTATACCCATCATTGATTATGTAGCACAAATCTCCAATGTCTGTCAATCCAAGTTCATCTACATTTACTACAAGGAGTAGGTGCTGTCAACAGAGAACTTTCCTTAATGTAAACACGTTATATTGTTTTACAAATAAAGAAATAAAAATCTCAGAAGTTTACAAATTTGTTCCAAATTATAAATTCATTAAATGGAAGAGTCAGAAATAAAACTCTGTTATGTCTAACTCTCAAAGTACAAAGTAAAAAAGAAATCTATTTTTGAAAGCATCTGAAGTTAAGTAAAAGAAGCTTTCATTTTCATTAGACCCAAAAGAATAATTTCAGACTTCATTATTATATAATAAATACAGTGAGAGTTATAATTGTGCCATGTGAAGTAATTAACTTTTTGTTTAATCAGGATAACATCAAGCTTCGATCCAGCCCATCATTTTCTAGTCTCCATTATCAGGATGCTGGAAACTATGTCTGTGAAACTGCTCTGCAAGAGGTTGAAGGACTAAAGAAAAGAGAGTCATTGACTCTGATTGTAGAAGGTAATAAAATACGTGAGCACCAATTCAAATTTTTCTTTGGGAATTTAATATCTGCTTTCATGATCTGGGTTCCACATCTTCTTTTAATTGTAATGACATTGTAGGAAAACCTCAAATCAAAATGACAAAGAAAACTGATCCCAGTGGACTGTCTAAAACAATAATCTGCCACGTGGAAGGTTTTCCGAAACCAGCTATACAATGGACAATTACTGGCAGCGGAAGCGTCATAAACCAAGCAAGTATTTGTCTTTTTGTTATGTGCTGTGCTTAGTCCAACGTGGGGTTTTATTTATGTACCTAAACTGTAGGGTAGCTTGTTATCAACATGAGATCTACAGTACATTCTCAGAAGAAGCTTTTATTAACTTCTTAATTTTCCCAAAGGAAGACCATGGCTCAAAGAGAGACTTAAAATACTAGGGCCATGGCAAATGGAAGAATCCTTATGTTGTGGTCAATGTCTGTTTTTTAAAGAATATAAATTAGGTGTTGTTCCATGGTCATTAATTCCTGAAACTGGAGTGATGAAAACATTATGGTATACACTTTTCTGCCTCATGAACTTCCACATCTGAGCATAAGTGGCCTCACTTATACTTTGCTCACTTACACACATTAAGGGATATTTAATCTTGAAACTGGGCTCTGGGGTGTGGGGAAGATCACAGTCACTGTGAACATATGGTCTGATTGGTGTGTGCCAGGGCCCAGGCCAGAGTAAGGCTAGCTAAATATGCAGTGTCTAGGATGGTTCCTGCTGAACAAAGTATACATGAACCAAACAGTAATATTTGTACCTTTGTCACAACATTTTAGTGGTAGTAAAGGGCGAAGAACTTATGAACACTACCAGTAATTTTCTTTTTGACAAAAGAAAAAAAAAAGAAAAAAGATGAGAATCTGGCCTATCACTAACTGTTCAGAGCTGTAATCCCATTAAATTGCTGGTCAATAAAAAAGTTGTGGTATATATATACAATGGAATACTACTCAGCAATTTAAAAAAATAAAATAATACCGTTTGCAGCAACATGGATGGAACTAGAGATCATCATTCTAAGAGAAGTAAGCCAGAAAGAGAAAGAAAAATGCCATATGATATCACTCATATGTAGAACCGAAAAAAAGACACTAATGAACTCATCTACAAAACAGAAACAGAAACGCAGACATAGTAAACAATCTTACGGTTACTGGGGGTAAAGGGGTGGGAAGGGAAAAATTTGGGAGTTTGAGATTTGCAAATATTAGCCTAGTGGCTATATAAAACTAGATTTAAAATAACAAATTTCTTCTCTATAGCACAGGAAACTATATTCAATATCTTGTAATAACCTTTAATGAAAAAGAGTATGAAAATGAATATATGTATGTATATGCATGACTGGGACATCGTGCAGTACACCAGAGATTGACATATTGTAACTGACTATACTTCAATAAGAAGAAAAAGGAAGAAAATTGCCAATCAGCTCAGGGTACTGACATACTTATTAATTCCATTTTCCCTACAACAGTCTTCATGACCTTATTCTCAGTGGAGCCACTTAAAAACTCTTCAGGAACACCTAGAGGTGCCATTTGGTTATTTGAATCTTCTGTGCTGCCTTCTTCCCAGCTTTGGACCCAGCTGATATCTGAGAAGGCATGCCTAAACCAGAGCTGCAATTTCAAGTTAAAATGCCCACTCTTTCTCTGTCCAGGGAAGCTGGGCCACTGGTCCAGCTTCCACAGTGTAGCTTTGCAGAGCAAGGTGAATTCTGGTTCTTTCACCTATGGGCGGGGAGACGTATTTGCATAACTCCAGGGATGGAAGGTCCCCAAAGGAGTGGACACACCTGAAGCAAATGCCTCCTGATTTGGTCATGCGTGATGGGGACACACAAGCCACAGAACATGCATGAGCAGGGCGAGAAGGCCCCTTCACACCAAGGAAATGCAGTTTTCTTGAGTCAGAATAAAGACCTGAACCACCTGAATTGCTAACAATGTACAGATCTATTTTTTAGCCTCAAACATGACTGTTTCTCTTCTCCTCTATTCTTTTTGCTATCTAGTTCAAATAAGTAATAATTACAGCAAAAGAGAACCTTTTGGTATTGGTATGAAAACGGAGAAAATAGAAAAATAAATAATCAATCAATGAAAAGATTCAAAGATTTAAAAGGCCATCCTAGAAATGAGCAAATATATTTTGTAGGGATAAAAGTAACAAAAACAAAAACTCGTGAGAAAGTCATATGAAAAATACTAGTGGGAAGTGGAAAAATGGCAGGTGAACTTACTCTGAGGATAAAAATAATAATGCCATTCTTCATTGTCAAGGAGAAGGATTGATTCTGGCCCACTAGGTGATATGTTATTTTTCTTGTCCTAGGTTTATGCTGATCCATCTAAAATCTTTTATTTGTTCCCTCCTCAATCACATGGTGAATCTATTATTTCACAACTACTGATACTTCTGCCCCGCCCCTGCCCTGGGTATCCCTAAGCGGGATGCTCTCTCCTGTCCTCAAGGCCTGTACAATGCAGTTGAGGAGAAAGCAGAGGACAATACAGGATGTGGTGCGTGTAATATGACTGAGAAAGGAATACAAGTGCGTGCTTGCGTTAGTGGAGGTGGGCTGAGGAGTCAAGTCCTGGCGGAGAGATTACAGTGAATTGTCTCTTGGGTTTGCAGGAATTAAATGGCAGTGATTGTCCTCATTAATACTTCACAAAAGCCGAATGAACTTACCAGTCACTCAGAAAGAACCCATCCTCTGTATTTAACTCAAGAAAATTACGGAAACAATAGTCCAATTTTTCCCATGGAAAAATCAGGCCTGCCTGAGCTCTTAGATATCACGGTTTAAGATAAAGGAATTCACCCCTGCAGTGAAGAACAATGACACAGTTGACAAGTAGAATCAAATTCATAAGTTTATTAGGAGAAAACTGGTGACAAATTAGTCACTAATTAATTATTTTGAGACAGGTACTACCATGCCAAAATATTAACTAACCTGAGCATCTATTTGAAAAAGAGTTTAATTAATTTAATTATTAGAAAATTAACAATAGAAGCATAAACAGAAATCCAATTATGGCTTCATTACTCTTTTTCCTCCCTGCTGTAGTTATAAACCTCAGCTGACCTTACCTATAACCTCACGTGTACCTTTGAATGCCAGCTCGCACGACAGAATGCCGCATCTACCCTATTTCACTCACTATTACTCTTTCCCATGTTTTCAGTCCATTTCCATTTCTAAATCTATTTTCCTTTTCTGTTTTCAGACAGAGGAATCTCCTTATATCAATGGCAGGTATTATAGTAAAATTATCATTTCCCCTGAGGAGAATGTTACATTAACTTGCACAGCAGAAAACCAGCTGGAGAGAACAGTAAACTCCTTGAATGTCTCTGCTAGTGAGTATTTCATTTCTGGCATTAAAAAAAAAGTAAGAAAATTTGAAGTTATTCTTCATTAGTTTAAAATCTTCAGTTCCATCTTCCTGTACTGCATTATGGTAAGTTTTATTTATTTATTTTGCATTTGGTATCATCATCATAAGGTTCTCTTTTTTTTTTCCTGGTGTCCATTGTGCAATCCTTGTCTTGACAGTTAAATCATTTCATGTGTTATGAGTCAGAGATTTTATCTTGTACAGGAATATCTCCCAAGATCAACAGAGGATGAGACCTGAGTTCTTATTTAATCCAAGTTTTATGTTCAGAGTATAGATAATTCAAAGATTATATTAAAACATTTAAGTAACAGTTTTAAGTTTGAAAAAATTTTTAATTCCCTTTAACCTACTATTTTGCATTTCAACTCTTTGTGGTATTTATCCATTCTTATTTTGTATAGGAATGCCACATGCATAAAGTCATTCAGCAAATTGATAGCAAAACTGATATTAGAATTTATTAATTCTGGTTTCAAAAGTTGATGCTTTTGAATATTATGTTTGAATCATAGATTAAAAAATGAAACAAATGAGATTAACTCAGAGAAAGTAATAAAAAAATTTGTCGGTGCTGAAATCAAAGTATGGATACCAATAGGAGTTTCTTCTGAAAACAGTTTCATTTAATTTGAAATTATCTCTCATCTTCAATTCTGTAATACTTCCTATTGCCATGCCAGCCATAAATCAGGGCTAGCCTAGACTGACGCTCAGTGCCGGACAGGATGCTAACTGACCCTTCAAACTTTTATTCTTCAGTTAGTGGAAATCCTGTATGTGACACAGGATAGAGATATACTGGCTAGGAATTAGTGGGAGCTAGGAGAAAATGATTGTCTAAAGATAATAGTCCTTAACACAATATGACTAGAATATAAAAACATGTTGGATTGACAGGAGGAAAAAACCAAAAAATTTAACTCTAAAATAGGAGCATTGACTTCTCTGAATTCAATTCAGCAAGTATTGATTTGTCCTACCAAGAAAGAGAACTTATCCTTTCTTCCTGAACACGTCTCTCTTTATATTCTAGCTTGTTGAATAGTGGTTCTCTAGACCATGCGATGGCATGATCAGCATTTAATACTGTCACTTTCAAATTCAACGAGCACCTCCTGAAAGTCTAACATAGTATGTATGAGGAGGGGTTAGGAATTGGCATTTAACAAACATCACTGGTAAAGTTCTCATGCAAGCCTATGTGCATAGAAGAATATTTGTTTAGTTTAACATTGTATCCTCATCCATCAGAGTGGCAATTCTTAAAATGGCCAAGAACATAGAACTATCAGAGTCATTTGGGGGGCTTATACAAGCATCATATATGTTGTCTGCGACATCCCCAGTTTTAACCTCCACCCCAACCACTTTGACAGTGTCTCTAGTGGTAAGTCCCTGACACTAGAGGATGAAGATAAATTCTCCACTGAGGCAGGAAGATTGGAGAAAAGTTGAGAAATACTGCATTGTAGATTTCATATGTTGCAACTTGCTTCTCTCAAAAAAGTCCTATTGGGAGGTGGTAGATAGTGGGAAAATTAATATGGATTTCAGATTAACACTATAGCTTGTCAGTTGTGAAATTTTCTATGGTAGGTTAATACATCTGCAGTTTTAACTACTCTCCTTTCTTTAAAACAAGATTAATTTCTTTGTAGGGAAGTTCACGCTCTATTAAATGTAAGTTTTTTTCTACCCTTAGCCGTAGAATAGATATTTTATCTTTGAGTATTATTACATCATACTATAATGGTAAAGGTGACTTTCATATATCAACAAATTTTGTTTTTAATTTCATATTAACATTTTTCATTTCAGTAAGTATTCCAGAACACGATGAGGCAGACGAGATAAGTGGTAGGTACTACACTGCCGACTTCTTCCTTGACTATCAGCTCAAGATTTATGAAGTGTCATTGTATAAGTAATTTTCTTAGCTGCCGCAATTTTGACTCAAATTAAAATAGCAACTGAGACAAGATAGTAACAGTGCTAAAACGTTAATCCTTTAAAGCACAAGTTTGCATGTTACTCTCAGTAGTGAGCCTTAGTCATTTTTAATAAGAAATAGTAATTAAGATTGACTTCTTTTCAGAAATCCTTGGCGTTGTCTGTAATTGCACGGGCTTTTCTTCTTTGTTGTAGATGAGAACAAAGAAAAGGTGAATGACCAGGCGAAGCTAATCGTGGGAATCGTCGTCGGTCTCCTCCTCGCCGCCCTCGTTGCCGGTGTTGTCTACTGGCTGTACATTAAGAAATCAAAGTAAGTGGTAGAAAAAAGACCTTCACTGTTCACTGACTTTCACTGGGAGAAGGTACAGTGTGTTCCTGGTGCTCATTTCAGCTGGGCATGTAATTCCTGTAACAGGAGAGACACGCCCCCCGAATCAGGGTCACCACATTTTGCCTTCAGTTCAGCGTGACTACGTTGCCAATACTGGGGACATGGCTTGGAGTGATTTCACACATATCCTCTTATTTTTCTCAGTCAATAATCTGAATTCAATTGTTTGATTTTTTTTTTCAATGCTTAGGTAGATTTTTTTAAAAGTCCATAGTGCCTAAAAGTCAACCGTTTGGCTTAGCATGGTGAAAATAAGTTACAGTGGCTCTTCCGTCCTGCAGAGATGGCCTGGTGTCTCTGTGGTGACAGGTCTGGCCAGCAGGGACACTGCTGCTGAGTTAGAGCCTCCTTGTTGTCACTGCTTCTCTGTTCTATTTAGGTCACTTGGTTCCATAGAAGAATCCAGTTCAGAGAAAAATTCATCATTATTTTGCCTTGAATTTCTTAAAAATGATTAGACAAAATACCAGGATTACTTTAAAAATGATTTAGATAGTGTTTAAAGATTATCAGAGTCTTAAAATAATACAGATTAGTATCAACCTTACAATCATCTAACAGTGGTTTGTAATGAAAATACAATTAATGAATATTCTTAACATACACGTATGCCTGGTACTCCTGATTGCCTCAGATCTGACCCTAGGTTCAGATACAATTGGACAGAGATGGGGTTTTAGCATTGCATTTTTTTTTTAAGTTCCACTGGTGATTCTGCAGTGTACCCCTGGCTTCAAACATGGGTTTCAAACTTCCATATCTTACAAATGAGGAAATTGATTTTGCAAGAGAATGTGTATAGCTAGTGGCAACTTTGGACTTTATATTTTCTTGATGTCTGAACCCCTTTCAGCAACTCAGGTATGTTAACTTAAAAGCAAAAGAAAAAGCAGACACAATCAGGTTCACAATCTCACCCTGTAAAGTTAGAAATTTCAATGAAGTAATATTCAAATGGAGCTGCCATCGAGGGAGGCAGTAGCTCCGAATTTTTGAAGTCACGTGATGTGACCCTGTGTTGGGTTCTGTTTTGTTCTCACAGTTCATCTCTGAAGTAGATGCTTGTACTGTACATATTTTACCTTGGAGAAAAGCTACGGCAGACGATGGTTAAATGACTTGCTTAAGGTTACACAGTGGCATGGGGCAGTACTGCATTTGATTTAAGGCAGTGCTGTTTTAGAGTCTTTGTGCCTCATCACTAGTTCTTATTTTCTCTCACTGTGCCTTACTTTTTCTCTTTTTCGGCCACATAAGGCAGAAGCATGTTCCTGCTGTGTGCTGTAGTTGAGGTACCTGTCCACTCTCACACTGAGGCACGTTCACGTCTGATCTTGGCACTTCAGTCCTTGATCTTGAGCAGTTCCCACTATCACTTGACAACAATTGTGTTCTTTTTCTCAGTGAATATTTTACCAACAAACACTTCATTTTGGCCTGTGTCCACGGTTTCTGTGGAAAGTCGAGAAGACTGCCTACACAATAGAAAAGAAAGGAAATGCAGACCATTGTCCCGAGACAGCATCTATCTTAGAGAAATTCTCCTTCTATCTGTATGTTTCCTAATTATCAAAATCTTATCCTTCCTTTATAATCCACAGTAAGGTGCTCACAAATCTAACAGCTTGGGCTCTAAGGTATTTCCATTTTCATTATTTAGGGTTTCTGATGCACTCCAAAGTAATTTCATTTCTCAAAAGAATGAAAATGACATTTCTCTGCATTCTGGAATTTAGCCGAACATTAACAGCAGTTCTCTACGTTATGATCAAATGAATGTTACAGTCTTGGAGCTCCCCAACAATGCCCTTAATCATTCTGTTCTGATTGCCAGTATCTCATCATACCCCATTTGTCCTTCTGTGAATAGAAAAGCAAGTCTGTGTGTATGTGTTTGGTTACTTCATTGGTTTTTACCACATGATGACCCAAAATTAAAATCATGGGTAAATAAATGCTGGACACTTCACTTCATAGTGTCTTTAGGTTAAGGGTTAAGATATCATGCATTACCTTTAAAGTACCTCATTAAATTAAGTGCATATTTTACCATCTGACTTGAACATTTGTCTAAATAACTGTTATTTAATTGAAAAGGGCACCAACTTTGCTAGAGTTAATGTTATTGGTAATCAAAGGAATAAATTGCAAATCTCATCCAAAGCATCAGTGTTTTTATTAAGAACTTGGGGAACTCTTCAGATTTGCTAAGAGCTTTACATTCCTGACTAGTTATTCCTTCTAGTGCCCTCTGAGATAAGCCAGCATTTTTGCTGTATGAGTTATTGTTAATCCCTGTGTCCAGAGTGAGTGCAGATTCATGATGAGAGCTTTCAGGTTAAGAATTATAAGGCCATTTTAAGGTCCACTAATACTCTTTCTTTTCTTCTAGATAGTAACTTTAACTTTACAAATCAATATGAGGGTTTCCTTTCTATCTTTAGCTAATTTATCACCCTGTTACATGAATATGAGAGATTTTTAATAAAGGTACAGTCCAGACTTTTCCCCAAGATACCTAAAGAAGTATATCCCTGTGTTTACTATCCTGAAAAATAATACCATCAACGATCTTCATGAGTCACCCATTATTGCAAACTACTTTCAGCAACAATTAAATTAGGAGTCAAACATTGTATTTAAATGCTTCAGTGATACAGCTAGCAAAGCAGTGAAGTTTAAGCAACATTTAGGGGGAAGTTCTTTTACATTGGCAATTTATAAACTCTGTAGAGAGAGATGAGAGAAACAACCTTTAGTGCCTAAGCAGAATGTAAGAGTATGTTTGTTGACATACCCAGTGGCTTCAACTACCATGCACTCCCCATTCCATTCATATGAGCTACATATTTTGTATCTATTTTAAGTATGGAGAACCACAGCAAGAAATGCTTAGCAGTTGTGCTTGACCTTGTGATCTGGGATATTCATTGCAGACTAAGGACTCATGATTCCTCTGCTGCTGTGATTCGTATAACTTCTCACTGGAAGTTTTTTTTAATTTGAGACTTTTTTGATAATGAGAATGGATGACTCTGATCATTTCCCCTGTATGTAGGGTATTAACTGACAGTTCCTGGGAAAAGGCATTAATTGACTAAACCCAGTTCATGTCTAGTTGTTTAATAGATGAGAGACATTAAAGAACTAGAGATAATTGAATGACTTTTTTAAATTATTTATTCCATTTCTTTCCATCCCATTCTCTGAACATTGTTTTTATATCTGCAGGAAGTTAAACATTACTGTTTGAGTTCTAAATCCTCTCCTGCATGTCTCATAGTACAAGAACAAATGAAAAATTAAAAGAGCCAAAGATAAAGGAAAAATGTAAGGCAGCATGATGTAGCCTCAGACGTATTCAGAAGTGTATTAAAACCATAATTTTAAGGTTGGTTGCATTTAAGAGACCCCTGACCAACACACTTCTTATCACTAAACCCGGAGTAAGCATTAACCAGACATTTGTAATCTAAAAATACATATTGTGTGTGAATTGTGGAAATTTACTAAGAAATTTCTCTTTTGCAACTGTGGAACTCATGACTATTTTTGTGAAGTTATTTTGTAATATATAGACAATATGGAAGCTGAAAAATCACACATATCCTTTGTCAGTTCTGCTTTTTATAATGCTATACTCTAACACCACTGTCTTAGCAAAAAACAGTCCTAAGTTGGCAAAGGGGACTTGCCTATGACCCCCAAACTTCAAGAAACACTGTAATATTAAGCCTTTCTCAAACCTTTCTCATTAGTATCTATTAGTATATATATATGGAAGAGGATCTTGCAAAAAAAAAAGTTGAGTTTTACCGAATTACATTTCCAATCAATATTCACTTTAAAATCAAGTGTACATTCCCATGAAAGAAGATGGACTCCTCGCTGAATAAATTGAAAAGATAGTGCTGAAGGGCATTAATAGCACATCTTTGGTGACTTTCCTTGTTTATTACTACATACGCATCTTTTCCTCGTTTTGTTCTTCTACTGAAATCCTGAAAATGTAATGAGGTAAATTTAATTAACCATATTTCATGTATCTAAGTCTCAGTGAGAATAACCTGCCCAAAGTAACAAATGGAGTATCTTATTCCATATCCCGTATATATTTTTTCTTGCCTCACCAGGACTTCTTTGGAATTAAAATTTCATCTCTGACTTTGATTGCCTGCTGGCATTTAATATAGTGCTAGGGATGGAAGGGTGTGTGTTAAAGTGCAGGGCTGATGTGGCCTCTCCCCTTCTATTAGACGTCCGGCTAATCCAAGTTCTGGCTTCCTTTTCTTTCCCTACCCATAGCCTGGCAGGCAGCCAGAAGAAGGAGGAAAAGAAAATGCCCCATTATTCTCTCCAACCATAAATAACAGAGTAGACTAGAGGGGAAACAAGATAATGTGGAAATGCTGGAGTCCCCCACTCCCGTTCAGTCAATCACAAGGTCATTGGCCACTCAAAGGGCAGAGCCACCCATGGCCCTCCCCTCTCCTGCTACATGAACTGACACATCCCCAGAAAAAAGACTGAGCATCAAAACATAATGTTTTCAATTGTTATCTCTTCTAGCTGTCTGTACATATGCATTTCACTTTTTTCTTTTATTTCAAGTGTTTGTTTGAGTTATTGTTTCAAAGGTGAAGGGAAGTTCTGTCCCTCCAGCACCTGCCGTCGCCCAGGCTGTGTTACCACTCACCTTACGGGACACTTTGAACCGCGATGCTGAGCACAGGCAGGTGGCATCCTGCTTTCGTGCATGTTCAGTACTGTTACATTTATTTTGATCCTCTAATCCTTTGCATAATGGTGGTTCCCACATTTACTATTGGCCGAGATGAAAGGCCATTTTCTATTTTTTACTGAGGACATAAGAAGGTCTCCCTATTTTAGTGGGGAGTTTCTTTGGAGAGTCTTAGAAACACTAAAGGTATCAAACTGAAACTTGTGATAAGTCCGGCTGTTTACTCTTCTTTGTTTCCTGCTTCAGACTCAGAAATTGGTGACAACTGTCCTTCTGAGATGCAGGGCGTAGAGCCCGCCTCTCCTCCTCCAGCTCTTTATTACGCTTGGCTCGGGGGGGAAACTTACTCTGCTGAGAGCTACGACCCAGGAAGAAAGAAAAATAACTATTCTCATGGGTATGACCGCAATTACCTGCACAGGTATCAACGGCCAGCTTGCTGAAAGTGGCAATTCCACACGGCCAGGGTCCCAGTCTTGAATACCCATAGTCCTGATGCCCTTCTGGGCTGCATCCCAGGCAGGCTATAAACGAGAAATCACGGAAGATTCCCTCTCCAGTAGGAAGTGTTAATAATTCCTCATGTTGCCTCTGAGTTTTCAAATTTGCCATACGTATGCCTGTGTTTGGAGAACCTCAAATCTTATGAACTCTTTCATGTGTGAATTATTTTATGTGGGTGTTATTTTTGTTTTCCAAATTGGCAATTCCATTATAATATTTTATGCATCTTTTCCAATGACACCACATTCCAAGATTGTGATATATTGTTTATGCCTGCCACTCCTACGCCCCCTTCACTTTTCCCACCTACCTCATTCCCCCATTAAATTATCTGTTAGCTGAGATATAATTGACATATAACATTGTGTAAGTTTAAGGTGTACATGTTGATTTGGTCCATTAATATACTGAAATGTGATTTCTGCTGTAGCATTAGTAACACCTCCATCACATCTCCTAGCAACTTCGAAGTGTTAAAATAAAGGAACACTTAGGAGACACCGCTGGATTAGTGCCCCACCTCCTTTCAAGGAGATCTTGAAATAAGTTTATAGCATTGGGGAAAATCTCATAACCAAAGTTTAAAAATCTTCTAAAAAGTTATTTAAAATCAGTTTGAACCCTTTATAGGCACCGAACTTATCGAAAAAACACAAACGAGGAGTTAAGAACTAGGACTGACTCCCCTCGTCCACTCAGTCGCCGTGTGGCTCGGGCAGCAGTCCGTGCGTCACTCTCAGGTTCAGGAGTCCCTGTTACCTGCCGGGGCCTTTCACGCTCACGGCACGTTTATCCTCACTCCAGCCCTGTGAGTACTCCCTGTTGTCCCCTATTTGCAGGTGAGCAAGCATCTTAAGAGGAGGGATTTGTCCAAGGTCTTGCAGCTCAGACTTGACAAATGAGGATGAGAACCCAGACTCACTGACCCCAAGGTCAAGACTCTCCTGTCTGCCTCACAGATTAGACTAGAGGGCTGCCTCTAGAGCTTCTTCCAGCGTCACTTTACTGTGATTCTATTATTTAAAGTTTACCTCATTTTAAAGGCATGAAAAAGCTGACTGATGAAGAGCATTTTTAAGACCTATAACTAATGATTTGTATTTCAACCCAAGCACTCATTCTTTATAAATGTCTTAACCTTGTCCCTCAAGTCAATCAACTGAAAAAATATTGACTGAAAATATAGCTAAAGAGAATGATTAAAATAAATTTTTGTTCTCTTCCAGTAGTAGATGGATTTTTAACCAGTGTATTCTTTCAAATCTCTGAAATTTCCCAAAATTAAAAAGAGACATCCATAAAGTTATATACATATTTACTGTATCAATTTCAAAACTGAGCCCAAAAGTAATCAGAATAATTTTTAAAGGCTTTTCCTTGCTAAGGAGAGCAGACTCTAAGTAACAAAAATGCAGAAATTATTAAAAGTTCATGTAAATCTTATACACATATACTCAGTGAATACCCCCTCCCTCAGCAACAACACTATGTTTATTTTTATTTAGTACATTTCACAGCAGTTAACATTTAGCTCAGTTGTATAACTGTTTAACTTAATGCATGGATGCTGGAGCCAGACTGCTGCAGTTTGAATCCTGGCTTTGCTGTTTACTAGCTGTGTGACCTCAAGCAAGTTTATTAGTCTCGAGGTAGAATAGAGATATCCTAAGGTTAAAACAATTTAATATCTATCCAGGGCTTAGAGCAGTGCCTGCCACATTAAGGCATTATCGATGTGTTAGCCGTTACTATTTTGGAGAGTGGCATTAAGAAAAGAAGGAAGATTTTTTTCGTTTGTAAATTTTAAAATAAGAAAAATAATCAGTTTGAAATTACTCAACTCTTCTTCTACAAGCATATTCTATAAATATGTTTCATGTTGCCCTTAACAAACACTTTTTTGTAATGGCAGACTGTGAGCAGTGATTTTTTTTTTTTTAGCCTGATTTTACCTGTATAGATGTGGTAACAGATCCTGTGATTTGCCCTCGATACCACAACTACCTTGCAGATAATTCTAGTCACTCCCTTCGTTCCAATCCCTCCTTCTTTTATTTGATTCAATTTAATGAAATCACAGAAACTACTTTTCATCCCTAGACAGGTACAAAATCCACCTAGAAAGTAAATAGAATTGGAAATGGAAATGGTATCCAGTTTCTCATTGTAACTTTTGCCTGGTTCTTTCAATCCCTGGCCACGAAGATCATGCTTTAGCTTTTCTCTATATAATGTTTTTGTTTTTGTTTTTAATTTTTTGACTGATTTATTATGTTTCAGAATAACATTGGACAACTTTGTAACACAGAAATGACAAAAGATTACTTAAACCAAATACATTTTCTATACTTAGAGATAGTATATAAGCCATAAGACAACAGTGATTTTTAAAAATTATAATCATATTACAATATATACATGTATCAAAGTGATACATTGTATACCTTAAATTTACAAAATGTATGTCAAACATTCAATAAAATGTATGTAAGACACAAACTTTTCAAGTGTATTAAGAGAAGAGCATTATTATAATGTTTTTATATTAAGTTAAAACTTGCTTTTGTGAAATTTGCAGTTAAATCTTTTTGATAGATGTATACACATTTGTAACCATTACTCCAATCACAATATAGAGCAACCCATCACCCCTGAAACTTCCCTATAATGATTTAATTGTTTAGAATTGCTAAGTAGTGTTCCATTGTTAGAATATATCACATTACTAACAGCTTTGGAAAAGCTGGCAACTTCTCATGAACAAATATCTCCCCTATGACCTAGAAATTCCATTTCTAGGTATTTTCCCAAGAGAACAAAAACAGGCCCACAGAAACGCTTGTATAAGAATGTTGATTTTAGCTATGTTATTCGCAATAGCCCAAACTGGAAACCAGCCAAGTGTCCAAAGACAAGAGAATGGATTAAAATAATGTGATGTATTCATTTAACTTATTGACATTTTTGCAAAATGAATAAGCTATCCATAGAATTCCCTTCTCCTTTTTTGCCTGTGGGTTCTGTGATAACACTTCTTCATTTTCTGATATTATTAATTTGTGCTTTGTTCCTTTATTGTGTATTGTGTTCAGTCTTTTTAGGGAGTTATCAATTTTCTTGATAATTTCAAATAACTAACTCTTAGCTTTGTTTCTATTTCTAGTGCTTATTTTCAATTTTAACTATTTCTGCTCTTATCATTACTATTTTATTACTTCTAGTTATTTAGAGTTTAGGTGGTGGTTTCTCGAATTTCATGAAGTAAATTAAAAATTTACATCACTGATGTTAGCCTTTCTTCTTTTATAACACAAGCATTTCAACTTTGAATTTCACTCTCAGCAGTGGGTTAACTGCATTCCACAAATTTCAGTATGTTGTATTTTCATATTTATTCAGTCAGAAATATTTTTATATTCCCATTGTGGTTTCTTCTTTGGAATCATGTAACTAGAACTTTATTTCTTTCCAAACATTTCTCATTTAATTCTGTTTTGTTAAGACAACCTACTCTGTAGGCTTTTGGTCTTTTAAAATGCGTTGAGAGTCATTGTTTTGTCCTAGTGTGCAGGCACATTATTTCCTGGTGCATGCTACATAGGCACTTGAAAAAAAATTATCTGGTGGTTGGTGGGTACAGTGTTCTACAGCTGTATATTAGTTAAGGTAGAAGATAGTTTGTTTACAACTTTTCTTACACAATTCTTACATATTTTTTTCAAATTATATGAAATCATTTCACATATAATGTGAGAAAGTTATAAGCATACACTTCCAGGACTCAAGATAGCCCAGTACTGGGTACTTCACCATGATCGTGCATACTGAATTTTAGTCCATTCATCAGCTACTGAGAAAGGTCTGTTAAATTCTCTATGATTGTATGCTTGGCTATTTCTCCCTCTAATTCTGTCAGTTTTTGCTTTATGCTTTCGTTGGGAACATACACTTATAATTGTTACGACTTCCTTATGTACTGAATCTATTAGAATTATGACATGTCTCTCCTTATGGTTGTAATAGTCCTTGTGTTGAATTTTACGTTGCCTGATATTAATATAGCCATACTGCTTTCACATGCTGTTTTCATACATATTTTTTTCTAGCCTTTTATTTTCAATTATCTCTTTATATTTAAAGTGCATCTCAGGTACAGTGAGGCTGATCAAACTCTGACTGCCAGGCTGATGCTTAATTTTGTAAATCAAGTTTTGTGGTAGCGCAGCCATGCCTATTTCTTTACATGTTACTTGTGCTGTTTTATGCTGCAGTGCCAGAAGAGTTGGAACAAAACAATGTGGCCTGCAAGCCTAAAATATTTACTAGCTGGACCTTTCAGGGGAAAATGTTAACCCCTGGTATAGAGCATATAGTTGAGTCTTGATTGCTAATTACAGGCTGACAATCTCTACCTTTCAATTGGAGGATTTAGCTAAGTTACATGTGACTTAATTATGATATAGTTACATCCAAGACCACCAGCTCTCCTATTTGTTTTCCTCTTGTCCTCTGTTCCTCTTTTCCTGCTTTCTTTTAGGCTACTCAAATAAGTTCTAGTACTACATTTTAATTTCTCTACTGGCCTTTTAACTGTGCATCTTTGTATTCTTTTATTGTGCTTGCTTTAGGGGTTACCATAGGAACTTTTAATTTATAACAATCTACTCATGTAATAATCTAAAGCTCCTGAAACTTTATAACTTTATGTATCCTCTTCCATATATTTGTAGTGTGAAGGCTATAATATACAGTGTTGTGATGGATTTGACAACAAGAGCAAAAAGGCTGTAGGAAGTTAAATGAAAGTGTAATTTTTCAAGGGTCTCATACATAATGCTGTATATATCGTATTAAATGGTTGTTTGTCTTTGTAAAAAAATTTAATAGTACTTTATATTTTAGTATATATATATACATATATATATATACACACACACACATACACACATACAATCTGTATTCATCCTTTCTTGTATATCTGAGTTCCCATCTAGTGTTATTTCCTTTCAACCAAAGAACTTTAATACTTCTTTTAGCACAGGTCTCCGAGTGATAATTCCTCCCAGTTTTCTTTTATTCAATTCAATATGTCTTTGTTTTTGCCTTTGGTTAAAAGGTATTTTTACTAGATATAAAATTCTGATTCGAGAGAATTTTTTTCCCAGCATTTGAAAGGTGTTTAATTGACTTTGTTATACATTTCTTCCTGATGAGACGTCAGCTGTTTTTCATGTTGTTGTTCCTCTGAACAAATTTTCTATGGCTACTTTCAAGTTTTTCTTTTTATATTTGCTTTTGATTAGCTTACGTATAATGTACGTAGATGTGTTTTTCTCTTTATCATTTCTGCTTGGGGGTTGCAGACCATTTTGGATCTGCAAGTTAATGAACATCAACAAGTCTAAGAATATTTTTCATTGTTCAAATTTAGTCTCTGCCCCAATTCTCTTTTGCTTCTCTCACTAGGACTCCAATTACACATTTGTTAGACTGCTCAAAATTGTCCCACACATCACTGAGGATCTACTTCTTTTTTTCGTATCATTTTTCTCTCTCTTTTTCAGAATGTATAATTTATATTTTTTGTCCTTAAGTTCAAGGCTTATTCTACCACCTCCATCTATTGTTAAGACAATTTAGTGAATTGTTAGTTTCCAATATTGTAGTTTCAAGTTACAGAATTACTTTTGTTTACATTTTTGGTGCTGAGAATTCTATCTGTTCTCTCATTGTTACCATATCTTTCTTTATTGAACATGTGATATAATTATTGATTTAAAGTTCTTACCTGCTATTTCCAAAGTCTTTGTTATCCAAGGACATTCTTTGGACTTTTGTATTACAGTTTTTGTTCTTTATATATATGATAACTTTTTTTTATTAATACTAGTCTTTGATGATATGTTGTAGAAATTCTAATTTCTATTATATAGACTAAAGTATATGGATTGTTTTTCCTGGTAGACACTTAGATTACTGGCTGATTTCCTTGAACTTGTGAAGGTTACTTTTATATTTCATATTTCACATCTGTTTTAGGGTGAATTCTGAGTCTTGACACATAGTCTTGGCTTTTCTGGGATTTCAGTAGAAACACTGATATGATTGCCAAGAATTTCTGGCTTGGTGAGGTTCAACTCCAAACTCTGTCTCCTTTGTGTGGGTAACAGCTAAAATCTATGTCAAGTTTTAAGCTTTCCAGCTGTTGCTTTTGTCTGGGCTATGTGAAATTTCTTCCACGTATGGGCAGCTTAGGGATCATCCAAGGGTTTTACTGTAATTTACACACAAATTCAGGGTCCTCATCATTCTTTAGGCCTCTCCTTTTTGAGATTTTTTCCCCCCTTGATTTCCAGAATTTTGTACTAGTTAGCCTATGGCTCTCCAACTGGGAAGTGCCATCAAAGGAAAATGTCTGCAAAAGTAGAGCTCACCCAGTATAAGGATCAAATTCCCTTCAGTTTCTGCTTTCTTTTTGTTATTCTCAAGTACAGTCATATAGGTTATTCTGTATTATTCTGAGAGTTTATAACTGTTACAATTGTAAGGATTAACAAAACACAAGTGGGTTTTTATTTTTTTTTTTTAGTCATTACTAGTACAAGAACTTCTTATAGTACAGGCATTATTTCAAAGTTGTGAAATCATTATGTCCTCAAACTTAATATAACTTTCTTCTTCTCATTCAGGTCAAAGTAGGTTGAAAAAGCCGCAATTGCAAAATCAATTTATTACATTGTGAAATTTATTCTAATTTATTTTTATATATGCATCTACAACATTGGCTCTTTTATCTGTCACTCTCTCTAGTGGCTCCAAACAAGTTGAAATTTTCACTTTAGAGGAAAAAATAGTATTGAATGAAGTAAGTTTGGAAGAATAAAAGAGAGAGAGAGAGAGTGAAGGGAAAAGTAAAGACAAAAGGAATGAAGGAGGGTGAGAGAAGGCAAGAGAATAAAAGAGAGGAGACAAGCGAAAAGATTTTGAGAATCATGTGTCTTTCCTTGATTGCTACAGTATCTTACTGATTTATAGAAATTGTAGTTATTGGTATGTATTAGAATATATAGTTAGGAGCTATTAGGATAATCAAGGTACATGTTTATATGTATAATTTTGTGCAGTTTTATCTGAAAAGCTTGGAGTAAGACATCACTCAATCTCTATCATTTCAATGTATTCTTTCTATTTTACCTGTCTGTAAAAAAGCAGCTGGGCCGGTATGGACTTCATATTGGTGGACACCAATATCATAAGAAACAGTAAAAGGAAATAGATATGAACTGTATTAAGGTCAGTTAGTTCAGTTCAGTTCAGTTAAAGAAGTATCTTTTGGATGCCTACCATATTCAGACAATATATTATGTGCTATGGGTAAAATATAAATAAAACATGGTCCTTATACTCAAGTCAAGGAGACTGAAGAGATTGGCCACCTCTTGAAGTGTCATGGGATAGATGGCTGGAGATCCGGGTGGAGCCTCTCTGAAGGGAAGAGCTGGATCTTTCTGTATTTAAGGTCTGAAGACAGTGAGACATGCCAGAATCTCAATCAGAAGCTTGAGAGGACTGTGTCTTAGGAGTACAGACAAACCAGTTGTAGACTGAGTCTTACTAAAACTGCAGCTGAGCCTCAACCTAGATCAAATACTAATTGGATTGAAGTCATCCTATCTGTTCACCTGCCTGCTTAACAAACGAAAGGAGGGACCTTATCTGTTGGAAAGTAACATTGTGTGAAGTCTCTATAGTTATTTTATATATGGTGTCACGTAAAATAAAAAGGACTGGATATGCAAAGAGTCCAGAAAATAAGATCAACAATCAAGAGGAAAAGTGGATGAGCAGACCCATGCATTATTTGGGTACTGTAGTTAACAGACAGGATATTAAAATGACTATAAATAATATTTTGAAAGTGGAAGAAAAGATGGCCAAAAAAGATGAGTGGAATAGAAAATTGAAATGTACTTTAAAATATTTAAAAATCAAATTTACATTTTAGACCTAAAAATATATTAAAAGATAAATCTCTGGTGGATGAATTTAAATGCAGATTGGCCACAGCAAAACACAAGAGAAGTAAACTGGGATACAGATCAATAGAAAACACCCAGTTTGGAGCACAGAGAGGAAAAAAAAATAGATAAGACACATAAGAGCGTAAGAGACATGTGGGACACACGAAAGATTTAACTTATGTTAAGTAAAGTCTCAGAAAGACTTAAAGAGCAAGATTGCCCATCACCAGTAAAATTAAAAAGCCATGATGTATTCACACAATAAGCTATACAGCAATAAGAATAAACAACCCACAACTGCATGCAACATTATACATGAATGTCACAAACAAAAAGTTCAGTTTAAATGAGAGGCAGACAGAAATGAATAGATGTGGTATGATTCCATTTGTATACAGACTGTAAGAGCAGGTAAAACCATTCTGTGAGAAATGAGGATTGTGGTAACCTTTGGGGAGTTAGTAGTGACTGGAAAGGAGTATATTGGGGGATTTTGCGTCTGCAACTATTCTGTTTCTTGAGCTGGGTACTAGTTACACTCATGCATCCAGTTTTTGAAAATTCATTGAATTGTACTCTGCTGTTAGGTACATTATCTTGTATGGAAATTATGGAGGTTACTAAGATTTTATATAGTTACTAATTAAGTAACTTATTAGCAAAAGAGACTAGACCTCAAGTGATCCATGATATACATATATACATGTATGATAATGTGATATATATAATGTAGACGGTACATATATCTTTATATATATATAGAGAGAGAGAGAGAGAGAGTAGGAGAGGGTATCTATATTAGTCTTTCCTTTGCCTGGAAAATATAGAAAAATATTTATGCAATAATATGATATAGCACAAAGCATAGACTCAAACTTACAGCATGGTCTTATTTACATTTTTAATGTCTCTCTTGTAAAATGCCATCACATTTTATAGAACTCAGTCGTACTGGCAGGGTTTAAGGTTGCTCTCCTGCTTATGAATAGATTTATAAGGCTGTAGTTTAAGTTAAATTAACAATTTTTAAGTCACAAATCAAATTAAACTTAGGCTAAATATAATGAATGTCCCAGTATGAAAGGGCCATATGTCTTTATCTTACTAGGACATATATCGTACACTGTTACACACTGTTCACACTATCACACTACTAACACTCACATTGTTGATCACACTATTAAGTTGTGATTCTTAGCAAATGAGTTAAGGGATTCTATTTAAAGCATAGAAATACTTGTAGGGAAAAAATGGAGTTTCTTACCCTAAGCTTCCTTAACCAAGAGACACATCTGGTATTACAGGATTTTTTAAAATAGAAGTATTACTTTGAATTATATAGCAATAATAATTTGACGTACCCTATCACTGTGGTTCCCCTGATGTGCTTACAACAGGGAGAGAGTTGGGAAGAAAGGAAGGAAGGAAAGAAGGGAGAGGAAGGGAGGGGAGGAGGGAAGGAGGGAAGAAGGAAGGAAGTGGTAAACTCTTGGAAATACAGTTATGATTTCTCCTGAGTGGTCACAACACCAAGGAATTTAGCGGTGTGTTTAAGAAAGCCTGATTTCAGCTCTCAAAAGAGAGAACCTGGTAGTCGTGTGTGACCCTGGAAGCCACCGGAGCAGTGGTTCTCAACTTTACGTGCAGCAAACCACCAGGAGGTCTTATCACAGGTCGCAGGCCCTGTCCCGAGTTTCTGTTTACAAAGTTCTAATGTGGGCCCTCAGAATTTGCACTTCTGACAAGTTCCCGGCGGGGGCTGACACTGCTGGTCTGGGACCACGATTTGAGAACCACCACATTAGAGCTGCCTTAGCTTCTGCTGTCAATGTTCTGTCATAACTCAGGTCTCTTTCCAAGCTTACTTTTGATGTATTTGATAAAACGGAATCCATAAACAAAGATATAGGACATTGGCTCAATATAGATGCGTAATAGGGAATACAGAGAGGGCAAGACCCTAATGAAACTTCTGCAGAAAATGTTTGCAGAACGTTTTTGCCCAGAATGAAAATTTTGACTATCAAATGATAATTACTTCCCAGAAAGCAGAGAGAAAAACAACCCAGCCAAAATCGTGATGCAGCTAAGTATGCAGAGTCTGTGTTCAAAGTAATTGACTTCCTTTTCTCCTAGCATATATTTAATGCAACCCCACGACCAAGGTAATTTCAGTGGAATGTGTTCTGTTACCGATCAAGGCTCACAGATGTGGAACTGTTTGCCCTACGGGCTTGCCTGTGTTAGGTGTAAAACATTGGCTTTTCAAAGATACATTAATGTGAACCCTAAAATTAAAAATAAGGAAAGATAAATTTGTAAATGTCAACATGATGTTTAATTCTCTTGTAGGACTGCATCAAAACATGTAAACAAGGACCTTGGGAATCTGGAAGAAAACAAAAAATTAGAAGAAAACAATCACAAAACAGAAGCCTAAGAGAGAAACTGTCCCACTTGTCCAGGTGGGTAGGCTGTTGGAGGTTTATAGAAATAATTCCCAGGAAAGTATGAAACATCCTAGCAGATGAAAGATGAAGCCTCGACATTCAGATGCTTTATAGTTGCAGGTTTCAAAACAGGAAAAGAGTGTTTCAGAAAGAAACTTTGGTTGCTCAGAAAGGTATTCTGAGAATAATGGAATCTCAACAGTCTCCCCATCCTCTGAAAAAAATCATTACCCTCAGAATAACCTAAATCAACTTTGAGATTGTAACATTCAGTGAGAACCTTGTAGTCTAATGCCAAAAATTTTGCTGAGTGCAAAGACACTTAATTTTATAAGTTGATATTTTGGTTAGATGAGAGCCGATTCTAATACTTTGTTAATTTTAAATAGCAATTATGAGAATAGTTTTAAAATATGAAAATTCTAATCCACAGATGTAATATACTTAAAAGTGTCAGTGTATTTATACAGCCACCTCCCAAATAATTTTAATGACAAGATAAACAAATTTGTGTGTGTCTAGACACACACGCACTTTTCCAGATAGTACCTATATTATATATGTATGTGTGTATAATGTAAACATCAACATTATATATACACATCCTTATATTGCACATATCTATATACAATAGCTAGATGAGTGTGGTTTTTAAGATACTCTCCAAAGGAGGTATGTTTCCATCGTATTGCCACTTGCTATTTGAGCTTTTTATTTTTATTTATGTTGTCTTGAACCAGTCAAACAGAGAAGCCATTTGGACAAATTATTTTGTGTGTCCTTGAGAATAACCATTACTGTAGTTTACTCATATATGTAAAAATCCCCAACAGCCACAGTAAAATTTTGGTTGATTATAAATAAACCACATTACAATCTGAGTGAGTCACCTAAATTAATCCCATAGAGGAGACTGGGGGCAAGGGAAAAAGTTGTTATTAGAAGGATGTGCATAGGAAAGAAAAACAGAATAATTGAAATAAGACATTTTTAAAATCTGAAAACCAGATCTCAAAGTAATTGGGTGGAAGGACTAAGAACTGAATCCCTTGCCGCACACTGCCTTCCACTGGAGGCCAGATGTGCAGCATTTCTGCTGATTTTCACTTCTGCTTCTCTAGGATTCATTCCTCAATCCTTTGTAAACATAGAGTTTACCTTCCATTTTCTTCAAAATTAGATAAATTCTCAAAGGGAAACTGAGCTTGAAGACAAAGTCCACAAAATAGAGTGTACTTGAAGTGATAAGTGAATTTTTTTCACCTGAAAAAAAGATAAAATGAAATATTTTCCTGAAAAATCTTATAATCCCCGTAAGAATTAAGAAATTTCCACAAAAATAAAGATTCTCAACAATTCAAAAAAATTATTTGTAGAAGAGTTGCACTCATACCTGGGATTACAGTTGGGTTCAGGGACGATGGGGTTTTATACAAAGTTCTTATGAAGTATCACTTTTAGTACACAGTATATGTTGATTGTGAAATGACTGCCGTAGTAACTTACCTGAAGTATGTTTTCTCATCATTTCAGAGAAAAAACTATATAGACCAATTGAAGCATGAACGTGGATTGTATTTAAGACATAAACAAAGACATTGACAGCAATTCGTGGTTCAAGTATTAAGCAGTTCATTCTACCAAGCTGTCACAGGATTTTAGAGAATTATCTCAAGTGAAATAATGAAATGAAATTACAAACAATGACAAGAAGTTTTGGCAGCCATGATAATAGTTCATATGTTGTGTTGGTTTAATTTTTTTTTTCTGTAAATGTCTGCACTGAGAATTTCTTTTTGGTTTGCCTTTTCTGTAAATTTTTTACGTAGCTATTTTTATACACTGTAAGCTTTGTTCTGGGAGTTGCTGTTAATCTGATGTATAATGTACTGTTTTTATTTCAATTGTTTATATGGGTAATCTGAGAAGGTACATTTCTGATTCTGATTGCTATCAGTAATGCCCCCAAACTTTTTCACAAGCACCTAAATCCCAAAGGTGGCAGCTTGTGAAGACTGGGGACACACATTGCCCGAAGCAAAAGCTGTGATTTTTCTCACAGGGGAAGAGGCGGCAGAGGGTCAGATTGGTGTGCACCAGGTAAGCCATTGCTGTGTGTGTGCCACCAGCTGACTCTCAGAAGCAAACCACACACACATATGGACGCACACATAATAATGGTACTCCCAAACTCACAATTTTACCTACTCTGAAAAAAACCTAACAGAATTTGGGTAGCATTTACCTTTAGAGACACCTTTAGAGTAAATTATTTTCTGTCCAAATAAAAAAAAAAGCAAATCAATGTGTGAGAGACACTTTGGAAAAATCATGGGGAACATTTCCATATTCGAAGATCACAATGTAAATCACTGTAATTGAAAATTGATATTAAATCCTTTGGGTTATCCACTGCCTTAAAATTATACCTATTTCCTTTAAAAAAAAAAGATACCAGTCAGAATTGGAGATTTTTAACAGTGATCATTATCAAAGCTGTGTTATTTTCCACAGAATATAGAATATATATTTTTTTCGTGTGTGTTTTTGTTAACTACGCTACAAATATTGAATGCACCTTGAGATAATTTAGTGTTTTTAACTGGTATATAATTTATCAAGCAGTACATGAAAGTGTAATAATAAAATGTCTATGTATCTTTAGTTACATTCAAATTTGTAACTTTATAAACATGTTTTATGCTTGAGGAACTTTTTAGGGTGGCAGTATAAATGGAGATTTCTGAGGTAGACTGGACACGGGCCAAGAGCTACGTGTGACTAGACTTTTAAACTCTGCTCTTTCAGGCAGAAGCCTGGTTTCTGGGAGAACTCTGCACAGTCATTTTTGTCCCAAGGTTTGCATAACTTTATTGAAGAAAAAAAAAGGACATCAGATTTCCAGGTATAAAACTGTGTTCTTTGGGAGGAAAGGGAAAACTGGTGTTTGTTTTTTTTTAGATTGATGGAATAAGAAATTATGAAGGCAATGAAAAATAAACTGAAGATTAAAGTCAGATGAAGATTAGGAAATAAATACCTTGCCACTTCTGCATTATTTAGAAATACACGTTATTGTACATTTGTAAACCATTTGCTGTCTGGGCAATAGTGACTCAGTTTAATAAAAGCTTCCTGTAGTGTATTGGTATCAATTAAATACATAAAATATTCTATTAGTCTTGATGCTGTAAAAAAAAATTGTGGGGAAAAAAAGAAAATATGTTATTTTGCCTCTAAACTTTGATTTATTGAAGTTTTATTTGGCAGGAAAAAAATTGAATCTTGATCAATATTTAAACCAAAGTGAAAGGGGAAAAACCAAAGTTGTTTGTTTTGCATGGCTAAGCCATTCTGTTATCTCTGTAAATACTGTGATTTCTTTTTTTTTTTCTTTTATCTTTAGAATTTTGTTAAAGAAATTCTAAAATTTTTAAACACCTGCTTTCCACAATAAACCATGAACACTAAAATGAAATTACTTCCATATAAATATATTTTTTCTTTTTTTCTTTTGGTATGAGAGATCAAAGATTCAAAGTCTAACTCTAACTCCTAAGATATATTTGCAGAAAGAAGCAATGTAACAATAGAAAGAAAGGTTTATACTATAACTATTTCCTGACTACTGTGGTTAACTAAATCCAAAAACAGCTGTCAGAACCTAGAGAGCGGAACATAGGAAACTCTGAAGTCTGGACTGAAAGCAGAAAGTTTTCCAGGGGAAAGGGGACAACATTGTCACAGGGAATCAATGCCTGGATAAGAAGGAAAGCTCATGTGTGTAACGGCGGTCATGGCCAGGCTGGGAAGGAAAAGAATGCACAGTCCTCAGCTTCTGAGGTTTCATCTCTCCAACTAAACTCTTCGGTAACAGGAGACAGATTTTGCCAGCTCAATGTTCACTCCCTATCTGTGGTTACAGGAATTGTATGTGGAAATGGATTAACATACCCGCCTATGCCTAAAAGATAATAAAACTGAAATATGTCTTCACATATCTCTCATAGCTGTCTGCCTCTTCTCTACACTAAGATGTTCATGTATGGAAAGTAGTTTTATTTATGAAAGAGTGGAAAACTCCCTGTGGCTCCCCATCTCTCTGGAGTGGGAGTGTAGCAAAATAAAGTTATCCATGCCTCCTGTTACATCAGGCGGGCCCACTTCAGCTAGTCCTTGATTTCACCAGTGATGATTTCCGTAGCGTGTGTGTCTCCGCCTGCAGCAACAGCGCCCTGCTGACTGTGGGTGTCCCGTGCGGCTGTCCTCGGGGCTTATTAGGAGGACACCCTGATGTTTCTTCGCTTCCACCATTAACACACCACTCATGGCACCACCTGGAATCACCTAGAAATCCTTCCCCTTCAAAATAAGGGAAAGCCAGCCATGTGCTTTAGTGAAAGTAATTAATATTTAGAGCCCATTCTGTGTCCTAGGGTCATCATACATTATCTTATTTGATCCTTAGTAGTTATAAAGAGTATTAAATATTCCTCATTGAACAGCTGAAAACTGAGGTTTAGGGAGATTCCTTAACGCCCAAGTGCATTAAGCTTGTAAGTAGATAAGTTGGATGTGAAACCAGATCTGATTCTAAAGGCCATGCTCACCCCAGTCTACTGTAGTTCCCACATTTCTTTAATAAAGAAATCCTCCTCTTCGTAATATGTAAAGTTGGGAAATATTAATGGACGTATGAACTGGCTACACCATCTATGAAGGATTATTCCAAGATGTTTAAATCACATAATAGGAAAATATTATATAATTTTAACTGCATTTTGATTACTAGACATTTTTGTATATAATTATGTATGTATTTAAAACACTTGTGTATTTTAAAACGTTATGTGACATACATATGTGTACATATAAATACATATATATGTCACATCACACTTTAAACACACGTATTGCTATCATTTACTAATGGCCTATTATGAGACGTGGATTATATTGATGTTTTATTCACATTACTTCATTTGAATCCACTCAATATCCTGCTTCAGGAGATGCTGTCCCCATCTTACAGATGACGACAATGTAAA
This sequence comes from Camelus bactrianus, assembly GCF_048773025.1. Classification (NCBI taxonomy): domain Eukaryota; kingdom Metazoa; phylum Chordata; class Mammalia; order Artiodactyla; family Camelidae; genus Camelus; species Camelus bactrianus. Next base: position 44,949,858 of record NC_133539.1, read on the forward strand.
CAATTCTGTCTACCATCACAGAACCCAGAGGTGGTTGAGGCAGGATCCAAGCTCAAGAGGCCCAAGTCCAAGTTCCATTCACTGTATTGTTAATCATCCATGTTGTGAGCATACACACGTGCGTTTGGGGAGGTTACCAAAAAGACCGATCTGCATTGAGTGATCAACTTGTTCTCCTCAGTAACTAATGCCGTTCATATTTAAAGTAATATGATAAGTATGTGAAAGCTGCTTTGAAAACAATAAATTATTATATAAATGTTAGTTTTTTATTATGTGTCTAAGGAATCAAATGGAACTAACTACTATTTGAAAAAAGTAGCGCAGCAGATTTGGCTTTACGAGTGTCATACTTTAACAATAGAAATACTTCGGTTAACTATATAATGTATGTATTTTTTTATTTATTTGTAATTGAAGTATAGTTGATTTACAATGTCTCAGGTGTATAACAAAGCAATTCAGCTATATATGTATACACACACACATATGTAAATATGTATTATTGTTCAGATTCTTTTCCATTATAGGTTACTACAAGATATCGAATATAGTTCCCTGTGCTGTACAGTAGGTCCCTGTTGTTTATTTTATATACAGTAGTGTATATATGTTAATCCCAAATTCCTAATTTATCCCCCCTTCCCCTTTGGTAACCATAAGTTTGTTTTCTATGTACTGTTTTTTAAATAAGTTCATTTATATCATTCTTTTAGATTCCACATATAAATGACATCATATGATATTTATCTTTATCTGACTTACTTCATTTAATATGATATTCTCTAGGACCATCCATGTTGCTGAAAATGGCATTATTTCACTCTTTTTTGTGGCTGAGTAGTAGTCCATTGTATGTATGTGTATACATATATGTATACACAGACCACACCTTCTTTATCCAGCCATCTGTTGATGGACATTTATGTTGCTTCCATGTCTTGGCTGTTGTAAATAGTGCTGCTATGAACACTGGGACGCATATATCTTTTTTTGTCTTTTCCAGATATATGCCCAGAGGTGGAATTGCTGGATCATATGGCAATTTTATTTTTTGTATTTTAAGAAACCTCCATACTGTTCTCCGTAGTGGCTGGACCAATTCACATTCCCACCAACAGTGCAAGAGAGTTCCCTTTTTTCCACACCTTCTCCAGCATTTATTAGTTGTAGACTTTTTGATGATGGCCATCCTGACCAGTGTGAGGTGCTACCTCATTATAGTTTTGATTTGCATTTCTCTGATAATTAGCAACATTGAACATCTTTTCATGTGCCTGTTGGTCATCTGTATGTCTTTTTTGGAGAAATGTTTATTTATGTCTTCTGCCCATTTTTTTGATTGAGGCATTTGTATTTTTGATATTGAGGTGTATGAGATCTTTATATGTTTTGGAAATTAATTCCTTGTTGGTTGCATTATTTGCAAATATCTTCTTCCATTCTGTAGGTCGTCTTTTCATTTTGCTTATGGTTTCCTTTTCTGTGCAGAAGGTTTTAAGTTTAATTAGGTCCCATTTGTTTATTTTTGCTTTTGTTTCCATTACTCTAGGAGATGGATCCAAATAAATATTCCTGCTATTTATGTCACAGAGTATCCTGCCTGTGTTTACCTCAAGGAGCTTTACAGTATCTGATCTCACAGTTAGGTCTTTAACCCATTTTGAGTTTATTTTGTAGATTGTGTCAGAGAGTGTTTAATTTCATTCTTTCACATGTAGCTGTCCAGTTTTCCCAGCACCACTGCTGTCTTTTCTCCATTGTATATTCTTGCCTCCTTCATCGTAGATTGACTGACCATGAGTGCATGGGTTTATTTCTGGGCTTTCTATCCTGTTCCATTGATCTACATGTCTGTTTTTGTGCCAGTACCACATTGTTTTGATTACTTTAGATATGTAGTATAGTCTGAAGTCAGGGAGCATGTTCCCCCAGCTCCGTTCTTCTTTCTCAAGATTGTTTTGCCTATCCAGGATCTTTTGTGTTACCATACAAATTAAAAAAAATTTTTGTTCCAGTTCTGTAAAAAATACCATTGGTATTTTGATAGGAATTGCACTGAATCTGAATATGGCCTTGGGTAGTATGGCCATTTTAACAATATTGATTCTTCCAATCCAAGAACATGGTATATCTTTCCATCTCTTTGTGTGGTCTTCAATCTCTTTCATCAGTGTCTTCTAGTTTTCAGAGTGCAAGTCTTTTGCCTCCTTGGGTAGATTTATTCCTAGGTATTTTCTTCTTTGTGATGCGACAGTAAATGGGATTGTTTCCTTAAGTTCTCTTTCTGATATTTTGTAGTTAGTGTACAGAACCGATTTCTGTGTATTAGTTTTGTACCCTGCAACTTAACTGAATTCATTGATGAGATCTGTACTTTTCCAGTGGTGCCTTAGGATAGTCTATGTATAGCATCATGTCACCTGTAAACAATGACAGTTTTACTTCCTCCTTTCCAATTTGGAGTCCTTTTATTTCCTTTTCTTCTCTGATTGCTGTGAAGAATGTATATTTCTTATCTAAGCTTAGGAATAAAAAAATTTTTTAAACACACTGTTTGGGAAACATGAAGTTAGAAAACTGGAGTTCATTTTTTTCACTCTTCACCTATTCATCACCCTCATTTCAATCCAATTTCTTGTTCTTCCCCAAATCTCTCCCTCTCTCATTTTCCCTTATAAATGCTTCTCAAACGCACAAGTGTTCACTGGAAAATGAACACACAAGCATAAGGCTCCAAAGGCAGATTTCATTCTCAAGTTATTGGTCTTGTCCCTTTTTATTACCCATCTCAGGAAAAGGTTTTACCCTGTGATGGTCAAGCAGCTGAATGAAAGAAAAGGTATTTAGTTACATACATGGGCGTCTGTACATGTGCACACGTGTGTGCACGCACTCAGACACACATACTGTGGGCTATTTTGCCCCCATATTCCTGGAAGGGAGGACATAGGATTTGCTGATCAGAAAAGGAAGTGTTTGAAGAGCTCCAAAATATTTGTCAAATAGGAAGCAGCTCTGGCATAAAAATATTCATGATATTTTGATGGGAGGCATTCATATGTGTAACAAAGAGGCACAATAGCACATACTAGACTCAATAGTTGCAAAGAAATGTGTATGAATAAGCCTAATTGCATAAACTCTACGCTACCAAGAAATAAACGAGGGCCTCAACATCATAGAGGCTCAAAAAATTATTAGATTGAGAAAATTATTGGAGAGCAGAGACTGGTTTCCAGAAGGATTAACTTTTGATAAAACATGCCCTCAAAAGCTGACAGGAGCTCAATTTAAACTATTTATGAAATAAATAATCAAAATGTAATCTCGAATCTTTCTATACATGCTTTCTTTCTGGTTATATGTTCCCAGCTAGGCCAGGATGAATTGAGCTTCAGTTAGAAGTTTAACTTGATGACTTGGTTCACGTGCCATCTGAAACGTTCACTTCCACATGAATGGAAATTTGGGCAACCTGTATAATTCTTTGAATTCTCATCAGTAAGAAAACCAAATTGTTAGTGAAATGAGATGCTTGACAACTGATTCACAGGGCTCTCCCTGCAATGGCTGATTAAGGAAATGGGATGGTTCTGTTAAGAAAAGGTTAAAGTCTAAGCATTAGAGTCATTTCTTGGCTGCTAAACTGTTACTAAAAACCCATTTCACCCAGAATTTGGGGCTTCTCTATTGTTGGTAATAACAACTAAGTTCCTTTTTCTTATCTTGATTAGAATTGTCCACCAAAAGCTTTAAAATAGTATTTGTATTGAGAGACAAATACACATTACCTATTGTTAATTCTGATTCCAAGAGGAAAGATGATTTTTTAAAACATTTTTAGGTTCATTTACAGGAGAAATTTTCTGTGACTTTTCTTAATTTAGAGTTTTATTCTTCACAAATAATAGTCTGCATATTAAGCTATTTGAAAAATGATGGGTGGGTTTTGTCACACTGGCAACACCACAAAAACAACAGCTAGACTTCCCTCCATACTCCTATCTGATAATCTGTTTTCAGAGAAATCCAGTTTAAAAGTTGCCTATAGTGATTTTGTTACTCTGTCATCCTTTGAGTTTAATTTTTCTTAAATGTAATAGGAAAGTCATTAGAATATCAAATATGTACTTTACAGTTATCGGCACAGAACTCATCACGTTTTCTGCTGTGCTGATGACAATAGCAATTTATGGAATTAGTGTTCAATTCACAGAGTTGTGCAGATTTATAAATACTGATGCTGTGGCTTTTATGGTGTTTCGGCAACATCAGTGGAGTGAAATTTACATTGATCCCCTCAGCATCACCGTCCAGTGAGTCTTGGTGCTGTACCAAAGACAAACTGGCAGTGAGGCAGTCCTCATTGGTTCAACTCCATCATTCCCACTCTTACTAGTGGAATTAGAGTACATATATGTGTAGAGGCTGGGGGGTGGAAATCCACTTCTCAATTTCTCATTTAAAATGATTTTTCTGGCTTTTGATCCAATGAGGATCCAATGTGGTTGGGAGCAAAGTTAAATGGGCGCTACCAAAATAATATACATGCCAATATAGAAATGAAAGAGCAGAACAGAGCAGCAGAGTCGTGGAAACTTGGATGCGCGCAGGGAGCTATTCAGTTTTGATTTGGTTCTCCAAATCAGCTCAAGTTTCCAGATTTAACGCACATGTGTTTACAATTGCAGTTAACTGAGCTTTTGCTAAAAGATGACTTTGTGTGATGAAGCATGTCACAGTAGTTTGTACAGCCTTTGATTTTGTTCATAGCTTGTATTTTTCTCCTTAGAAGAAGCTACTGCAGCTATACTGTAGGGTAAGTCCTTCCCTTCCACTCCCCTCTTTATGTGTTTCAGAAGATGCTTCCTAAAATTAAACACTTTTGCAAAAAGCATCCTGTTCCCGGTTCTTTTCTGGTCCATTTGTTGCATTCGTTATCCTGATTCGTTACCCTTACCTGTCTTCATACCCTTTGTATGTGGCTTTGTAGTTCTTCCCAGAAAAGTGTCAGGGTGTATTTTCCCACCCCTGGACACAAGGCTCAGCCATATGATTTGCTTTGGCTGGTAAAATTGTGTGGAAGTGACCATCTTCTAGTTCTGAGTCCAGACCTCAAGTGGCCTACCATGTTTCTTCTTGCCCTCTGGTACTTCTGTTATCACCATGAGAAGGATAATCCAAGGCAAGCCTGGTAATGCCAACAGGAGGTTGAGGACACATGGAGCAGATCTGCACCAGGTAAGGTGCCTCAGACAAGCCCAGGCTAGAGCAGAGCTCCCAGCCAACCCTTGGCCACACAAGCAAGCCCAGCCAAGATCACCTGAGCCCGGTCTACATCAGCTGTCAATCAGATGACCCACAGACACAAGGGTTACTGTAACAAACGAGGGTTGTTTTAAGCCGCTGAGTTTTGAGATTGTTATTATGTGACAGTAACTAACTGGTACACCTCTTCAGAGGCCACTGAGTTCCTAGTTAGCTTATTGGGTCAGGATCATATCGAGAAGATTCCTTCCTAAAAAAATCTCAGACATTCTATTAAAACCCCAATTAGTAGACTTCTAGGCTTCTGAAATGCTACCCCCTTCTCTGACCTTTCTGGGACCAACATTCACCACCCAGGACTTCCAAACCCCACTCTATGGTAATTAAATACACTTCAGCATCAACACATAAGAGTTATTTGTTGGAATGCCAGGTAGGTTTTTAGAGATCTTAAGTGTATAAATCATATACAAGTCTCTTGGCAGACTGGGCGCATTACGTGTTCCGTCTGGCTCTAGCCCACATTTGTCCCCTTTCATTGTCCCAAAAGTCCAGTGTTCAGGACAGGTGCATATAATTGCTTTCTCTATATGCTCACATAATTACATGCCAATACTTCCCCCAAATTAGAAATTATATTCAGGCCAGATATTCTGCTGACACCACATTTCTTACCAAATGTCAGAGCCTCTTAAAAAATATTCTGAGCTCAAAAGGCCTAATTAGGATTTCAGTAATTCATGTCACTGGTCATTAGGACAATCATACAAATCAGCAAGCACTAAGGTACCCAGGTGCCAAATCGGAACATGAATCTAAAAGATCACAGGTAACATCCTAAAAGATATTAGAAAAGTTTTCTCACTGCTTTCATTAAGCTTTTCCTTGTGTTTTCACGTTTCAGGCCCAAGTTCTGAAGATTTATAAAGCTGCTCAGCAGGAAGTTTCAGTGGTGGAGAGGGAACTGTGGGTAGCTGTATTTAAATGACAAATGATTGGGAGAGATGATGCTCTGTTTCCTGTGCCCCCAGATGGCACAGGGCAGTCCTGAGGGACAGATGTACTTACTGGTTTAGTGGGAAAATTACAGTCCTTAAAAACAAGCAGACTTTGAATGGACATCCTAATGAATGGGGGTCTGTGATTTGCTAGCAGTGAGGCCTGGAGCATAACATGAAACTCAGTTACTTCATCTGTAAAATGGGAATAATACTAATTGCATCAGAGCCTGCTGTCCTTTAAGAATAAAATGCATATGTTAAAGAGAAAATGACTGTGTGCACCATTGAGTGCAAATTGGAGATTACTACAGGGCAGGGAAACAAGTTTGAAGGAGTGTAGGTTACAAAGAAGCAGGCAGTAAGCAAAGAAATAAGTATGTTTTCTATACATGGAAACTACAAGCAGATCTTTTCCCACACTGGTAAAGAGAAGTCTCTGCGAACTGCTGACTTCCTGGTGGTATCTGTCTAATAGATCAGCCCTTGGGCAAACGCTGGCCCAGCTGGTTGTGGTTGTTCCCCGAAATGGTTCTCCACACTTACGCAGCGGTTCTCATTCCAGCTGAAGCCAGGTCTGTGCCGCTGTCATCACGCTAGATGGCAAAGTTAAGGTCTGACCTAAGCAAAAGGATCGCAGTACCTGCTGTATTGGAGGCACTTGATGGATGTACATTCATCTTCCTTTGCCCTTATCCATACCCACGATTGATGGAGTGAAGTTTGGGGTGAGGTCCCTTCTTCTGATTCTTTGTTTCCTTTGTATCTTAGGCTATTGCAACAGCGACCTAGTTGCAGTAGACTACCTTGCAGGAAAAAAGAATTAAATAATTAAAAGAGATGGCTTTAAATATCCTCTGAAGCCAAAGACCTTGAAGCCATCACTAAATAAACTTCCTACCTCCCTAGACTTTTCCCTCCTCCTTCCCCACGCTCCTTCAAGTCCAGAGAGTCAAAGCTACAGCTGCAAAGCAGGGCTGTGGTGGGAGTTGGGAGACAGCCGTCGCGCTGCACGTCTGAGCTCGCCCTTTAGTGAGAGCAAAGTGAAAAATGAAAGCCTCACTCCACGATGAAGCCTGATTAATACCTTGGACTGGACACTCTTCCTTGCTCAATTGAGACTGTTTTGTGATTTCAAATAACTATAGAACTGTCTCTTATCTCTCAGTGAACCAAAAAGTCGTGGGTCCTGCCCAAATTTCCATCCCAGGAAAGGGAACTCAGAAAGAAGTCTCTTTTCTGCTTGGATGTCTGATTCTTTGGACTGAAAGTCATTGAATGGACAATACAGCAACCAAAACAATTGCAAATTTTGCCCTGTTATTACTTGTATACTTGGCTTAACATGAGAAAAATGATCTCCTGCACGGTGGAGTCCACACGTGGCAGCAGTTAGGCTGCTGAAAGAAATTAGGTGATTGATGAGATAAGGACTACATGAGTGGTAATTTCTTTCTCACTGTTCTTCCATGTTCTTTCCTCTTTTGAAAGTCTCACACACACCCCAGAGGATGCCACGAATGACTGAATCGCCACTGCAAGTAACGAGATGAGCTTTCTACTGCACACAATTACAAATTCAACTTTGTAAACGAATCCATCTTCTCTTGTATCCTGATAGGCAACTTTGTAAACAGCCTTACAGAAGCCTCGCAATTACTGCCAGCAATAGCAGATTTAAAGGATTGGAGGTCATTGATCTAAATTAATGCACGGTCTGATTAGAAAGCCCATTGCAATGCAATTCACCCTTTAAAGGATCTTTTCCCAAATTAAGATAACACTTGGATAGAGTATCACTTCCCTGAACTTCCTCTGCATCTCAGGCAGCTAATAATTAATATGCAAGGACAATCATTCTGAGAGCAACATTTAAAGCTACTGACATGTCCCTCCCTTAGAAGCTAGCAGTTTTAATCCCTTTATTATTAATTTGATTAACGCAAACTACTGTATGTGGCTGTGAAGGAACAGAGGCAAATCAAAGTTAACACACTGACTCACTCAAATTTAAATTGCTGAAAGTGATACGCTCTTCAGCCTGTGATCTCAAGCAAAAGAAAAACGTTTGCTACACAGAATAACAGATGTGTCCCCATATGAAGAGTCCAAGGAAATATTTCAAATTCAAAATGACTGTGTACATTTTGGGATGATGGTATATATTTTCTGTGAATTTAAGGGAGGAAAAATAAAATCCATAACACACATGAATAACAGCAAAGTAACTCCAAAGGCAACTTAGTTAACCAAGAACTCATGTGCTAAAGAGAGGGTCACCTGGGCTGCAAACAGCACCGTAGAGAAATACAACCAAGATAAGTTTACAAACCTCACTTATGTTTCATTTTCCATGCTGTTGCCTGTTTTGCATTTCACTGATTATCATTTTAGGCAGAAATTTTTCTTGTTCATCTTGAAGAATACGTGACATTCTGTAGGAGATATCCCAGGCACACACACACCAGACACACATACTTTTTTCATGTGTTATGCAAATAAAGAATTTGAATATCAGAAAAATAATTTCTGAAGGGTCTCAGTTGATAGAAAGGAAAATTTTTTTTTATTTTAACTTTGTCCACTTACTTGTGATAGTCCACTCATCTAAAGTGTCTTTCTTTCTCTCTACAATTATCAAATGCTTCTCTTCTTTAAGATTAAAATCAGGCTGCACAAGGATATGATCCTTCATTGATCTTCTAGTGACTTCCAAGCACCTCTGCTAATGTCTAGTTCGTGATAGACACGCAATAAACAGATGCAGGAAGGAAGGCAGGGAAGTCAGGGAGGAGGTAGGCAGAGAGGGAGAGAGACCTAACCCACGGGAAGTAACTGAAGAGACTTAAACCCAGGCAGTCTACTAGCTAGCTACTCTAATTCTGTCTCTGCACAATGTTTAAGCAAATCTATTTTTTTAAACTACAATATTTAGCAATCTTAAAGCCTGCATTTTTCCTTCTCACATGTCAACAGCTCTGCAATCAAGGTACAAGTTGCGCCCGTTGACGTCTTATTTTGCCTGCAGCAATCATGACATAGTTGTCATTTTATAAGAAAATATGACCATTTCCAGCATCAAAGCTTGCAAAATTAAGTATCAGTATGTTGGAGGAAAATCAGAAACACTTTTAACCCGTAGGATGCAAACAATTGCAGGAGGAGGTGGGAAGGATATGAAAAAGAACAGTTAAGTTCCAAGCGGAACTCAAAGGTAGACCATCTCAATCATTGCAAAACTGATGTAAGAGCCCAAGGCCAGTAAACTTTAATTTTGTTTTAGCTCTTGATGGCTCAAAGGAAGACATGTGGAAGAACACAGACCTTGCTGACTGAATCGGAAAGCAATATGGAAAATTCATACCCTGAATGGCAAGAACTTTTAGGAATTCTTAGCCAACACAGTTTGCTGATATTGTTGATTTTATGTATGGTAACAGTGATAGATGATTCCAAATAAATGTCTAAATAACACCATAGGAATTCTTTCAATAGGTAGCAAAGTTCTAAATGATAAAATACTGTGCTTTAATTCTAAATTCTAAATGCTTACAATACTTTAATTGACAGCATTTTTCTTTCTCGGTATAGGAAAAATAATTGTGAGTCTTGCATTTGGTGGCATTTTGAGTCAATGAAATGTAGTATACGATGCAGAAGTAAGTCAAGGACAAACCACAGAGTGATTTGCTTTAGCTAGGGAAGTACAAGCATACTTTGTTCCGTGAATTTGCTGTTCTACAGTCCAGAAAGCAATGGCACTGAACCTTTGAAACCTCCTTTGTTTGTAACTGTTAAGTGTTGGGCATCATTGGGAAGTTATTTAACATTTCCTAAGTCCCCGCTTCTTCATCTGTAAAACAATGAAAGTAATGCCTCTCATAAAAGACTGCTGGGAGAAATAAATGAGGACAAGAAATCCAGTGCCTGGTCCCTAGAAAGCATTCAAGGGTGATTACCGTTATCTTTATTTGTTTGTGTCTACAGTCTTCTCAGACACCCAAAGTCTTGCAGAATAGGGCCCAATGCCTGTTACCTCCCACAGGAACTGATACCTCCTCCTTTGTTCCCAGGGGTTTGGGTCCTGCTTTTTAATACTTTCCTCTCAGCCCTGCTTCCTCCTGTTAGACTTCAAAATCCTGCTTTCCATTCCCAACCCAACTCATCTGTCGCCCCATACGCCCAGTAGACAGGCGGTTAAATGTGGATGCTTGGGTAGATTTCAGGTGCAATTATTTAGGCAAATATCCCTTACAGGTTGTGGTATATCGTTTCCTTTGTATCACACCAGGAGGCACATGTCTGGTAGTCTCACCATTTAAAAAAAAATTGTGGTAAACATACATAACATAAAATGTACTGCCGAAACCATTTTTAAGTGAACAGCTCAGCGGTATTACATATGTTCACATTGTTATGCAACCATCACCACTACCCATCCCCACAATTCATTTCTTTTCATCTTGTAAAAAGTAAAACTTCATACCTATCAAACAATAACTCGCCACTGTCCCTTCCCCCAGACCCTGACAAGCACCATTATACTGTGTGTTTTTATGATTTTGACTCTTCTAAGTATGACATATAAGAGGAATCATATGGTATTTGTCTTTTTGGCACTGGATTATTTCTCTTAGCATAATGTCCTCAAGATTCATTCTTGTAGCATTTTGTAGAATTTTCTTCCTTTAAAGCATGAATAGTACTCCATTGTATGTATATATGACATTTTGCTTATCCATTCATCCTTTAATGGACACGCAGGTTGCTTCCACATTTTAGCAAATGTGAACAATGCTGCTATTAACACAGGTGTACAAATATCTCTTCAAGGTCCTGATTTCAGTCCTTTGGGGTGTATACCCAGAAGTGGGATTGCTGGATCATATGGTAATTCTATTTTTAATTTTTTGAGGGCCTGCCATACTGTTTTCCACAGCGGTTGTACTGTTTTGCATTCCCACCAAGAATGCACAAGAGTAGCAATTTTCCCACATCCTCACCAACACTTGTCAAGTGGTATGCCCACTTTTAATGATGATTAGATTTGGGGTTCAAGGTGTTTCTCATGAAGTTCCCTATTAAAACTTTTTTTAAATGGAGGTATTGGGGATTGAACCCAGGACCTCATGCATGTTAAACATGTGCTCTACCACTGAGCCATTACCTACCCCACACCACCCTCCCACACCCCCACCTCCTGCCTGACCCCGCCCCGCCATTAACATTTAACAAATGGCTGAACAGCCACTTATGATCTTTCCCCAATTCCACTGATAATCTAGGGGTTGCAAATGATGATTTTTCTAATGATATCATTCTTTTATATCACTTTTCTAATTATATCCTATTTTTCTAATTATATCATTATAATTATACCATTGTTAATTTAGGGGTTGCAAATGATGATTTACTAATTATTATTCTTTTAGCATGTATTGGAAGAGAGTCTTCTATGAAGAACATTCACACATTAATTACTTGATTACTCTAACTTAAAGTCTGTACTGGAAAGGAAGGATAGATGTCTAGTTCTTCCTGCATCAGTATTTAGAGATATGACATTGGTTCTTATGAGCTCCAAATGGTGACTAAGGACTGTTTTTTTTCTTAAGAATCTTACCGAACTAATGGATTCTTATATAATTTGTGTATTTCAATCCACGGTCCTTATTATTCTTTTTGATGCTCACATGGTCCTGTTTTACGCCAATGGGAGAGAGACCTTTCCATTCGGTTTCTGTTCTCTTTTGATATGAAGCCATTGGTCCAGATAAACTCATTATTTCCTGTTAAAATAAGGTGTCTCAGGTTTATTGTACCATTTTCTGCCCCAGTTCTGGCTATAATTAGTTATTTCATCAAGAGTCCTAGAATATTTTAGTGCAAAATCACATTTACGAACCACACAAGTTCTTACTGCTACTAGGCCTTTTCTGTTGGCGGAGTCAGGATGTGTGTGTGTGTGTGTGTGTGTGTGTGTGTGTGTGTGTGTGTGTGTGTGTGTGTGTGTGTGTGTGTTTTAAGAGAAAAAGTGTTTCTAATTCAAATTTAAGATTGTGGGTTTACATTTAACTTGTTTTACTTTATGTATCTTTTCTGTTTTCTCAGGCTGAAAATCTCCTTCCTTAACTACATTAATGTATTTACCTAGTTTCATCATAAACACACCTATTGTAGTTTTAAAATAACAATATATTCACTACTGAAGTAGTCACTGGAAATTTTTTTTCAACTTGAAGTAACTTTTGTCTCTGTGGTTAGGTAATCAACAGCTGAGTTCATTTGTTTTTAATGGAAAAATTTAAGCAGTTTTTGGTCATTCTGATATGTAAGATGCGTATTTTAACTTAATGTTAGTGTGAATTCTCTAGTTTTGAGCAACATTAAATAACTTGTATTTCGTTTTATGTAAACAACCACGGAACATTTTTTTTCCTCTTGAGACGCCTGAGCCTTTATGAGCGGAGCAGACCACATGAGGGGGAGAAGTGGGTGGGCCCGACGCCGAGCCCACGTGCTTCACGGGCTTGTGGGAGGCGGAGAACTCGCCCAGGCAGGGGCCCTCAGGCTTGATCTGCCCTGGCTCAAGGTCTTGCTTTTGTAGACGCCCACCACGCTCCCCACCATCTCAGGCAGGACGATCATGACCCGCAGGTGCGTCTTGACCGCGCCCGGCTTCTCGGTGGGCGGGTGGGCGGTGCTTCCGCCGAGGCCTCGCGCAGCCGCCCCAGCGGGAGCGGCTTTCCGCGCAGGTCAGTCCCGCGGTCCCAGCCCCGTGACGCGTCAGCTGCTGGCGGGACGCGGCCAGCAGCCGGTCGAGGTCCTGCACCAAGGTAGGTGACCTTGCGGAACGTCTGCTGCTTCTGCTCATTCGATTCTTGGGTGGTTGACTTTTTCTTAATTTTAGATACTCATTAAATTTTAGGGATATTGTATTAGTCAAGAGTTTCTGGAGAAACAAACAATAGGAGAGAGACGGAGAGACTGACTTAAAATTTTTAAGGAATTGTTTCACATGATTGTGGGAGTTTGCAAGTCCAGAATCTAGAGCAGCCTGGCAGGCTGGAAATTCAAGGCAGGGTTAATGTTGCAGTCTTCAGTTTAAAATCTGCAGTCTGGAAATCTGCTGGCTGGAAATTTAGGCAAGATTTTTATGCTGAAGTCTTGAGGCAGAATTGCTTATTTGAGAAACCTGTCTTTGCTTTTAAGGCTTTCAGCTGATTCGATGAGGCCACTCACAGTATGGAGAGTAATCTGCTTCCTCGGTCTACTGATCTCAGTGTTCATCACATCTACAAAATACCTTCACAGCAACATCCAGACTGGTGTTTGACAAACAGCTGGACACCATAGCCTGGACAAGTTGACACATAAAATTAATCATCATAAATATTAAAGATGTTTTCCCCAGGTGGTCAACAATTTTGACACTATCTGAGCTCATATCTTGCATGTAAGCATTCAAATATTTGTTGAGTTAAATTGACATCTCTTTACAGATACTAGACATTTTTATAGAACCCAAGATGACCACTGAGAATTAGTAAACTTAATTGGAGTCTTCTGTGCACTTCAGTTGGAATATTAATTTCTTTATGTGAAGGTTATTAATAAATGCATTAAATTTTTAGTTTAGGACTGATGTTAAGTGAAAACATTTTACAGATTCACAGAAATATGTAAATTGGGTTTCTTTAATTTAAGAAATACCTGTCACAAAATATTTCCACAAGAGGAAACATCCTTTTGATTCTCAAATCTGCAGATTTGTGGTTCTTCTATGGTAAATGAAAACATTTGAAACTCTGAGAAAGAATTCCCATAAGATACTACATTTATGTGAATTTTGTCTCCCCAGAACCACAGTCAAACCCCCTTTTCTCCTGGGAAATGTTTTTTTTCTCTCCTACTCTATGTCTTGCAAGTGGTCTCCACTTAGTGTCTTAAATACCCTGCCTCCTGACCACACTGATGTTGTAATCAGGACAGGGTGATCAGTGTCCTTTCCTGGGACTTCGTAGCTTGGGAGGGGAGAACTAGTTCCTGTCTAGTATGGGTGATGTAATCATGTAAATCCATTACCTGTGATGTGTTTCGAAGAAGCTGGTCAGCTGTATGAAGGTGGATAATGCCCATCTAAGGAAGAAACAGAGCCACCAGGTGGAACAAGCACCTTGGCTGTATTCTAAGCCCTGGTTCCACCTGTTCTCAAGCTACCCTGTACTTACTGATTGAATAAGCTAGTGTCAGTTCAGTTTTTTGTCACTGGCACCCACAGAGTCCTAACACACATAGGTGCCCAGAAGTTTTGCAGATTGTTACGGGGGGTTCATGGGCTACCTGAAGAAGCCCATCTTTGAATCCTTATCCATGGTCCTCAAGGATCAACCTCTGTTCAAAGCTATCCTTCAGTTCTGTGAGCATTAGTCTCTATATGCTATTTACCCAGGAAGATTCTCAATTATCATAAACTCTTCCACCTGGTGGCTTTCCTGCACTTAATCACATTAAATTCTTATAACCACAATTCAGTCAAATAAACATCGTCATCCTTATTTTATACCTAAAGACACTGAAGCAGAAGAGGTTAAATAATATTTTTAAAGTGATATAGCTAAACTGAACCTAGTATTTTTTGTCTCAAATCTGGAGTTCTTTCTCCTGCATTACAGCTACTTTCAAGCATTATTGACAGTGTCAGTTGTTTTTAATCATCGTTTTAAGTTACAACTTTGAAATGTGCCTTTTAAATAATTGAATTGAAACAGGGAAGTAAGCGCTACTGGCAAAATAAAAATGTTAATAACGGACAGACATATAAAATGCAATTGTAGGAGAAAATTCTAGGTTGCTCATTTACGACGTATCACCTCACCCCAGTTTTTAAATAACTAAGCTGTGATGAATAGCAGTAGCCTCTAAAGCATGCCGAAATCAGAAAGTCCTTAGGAAAAAGAGCCGCAGTAATAAAAGTGTCATTATAAAGAATTAGAAATGTTTGTTGCACATCCACCTTCTGTGGTTTATAGAAAACGACTGGCAGGTAACCCACTTGGATTAATCTTCCCACTTGGGTTTGGTTTCTTACGAGAATCTAGTTATCCCGGGGAGAGCGAAACTCGCGGAGGAAAACTGAGAACGAAGCCCACGACTGGGTGGGAGGGCTTGCGTTTTTTCCCTAAAGGCAAGCACGTGAATCCGCCCTTGCCTAGCAAGTTTGCGATTCAGAAATAATTGAGGCAGCGGGCGGGGCGGGGCGGGGTGTGGGGGAGGAACGGACCCGCCGCAGAGATAAACGAGCCCCCGCCTGCCCGGCTTTTGCCCGCCCCCCGCACTGCCTTCCCCAGCCCTGCTCTGGGCAAACAAGAGATTGCCCTTTTGATCAGGCGGTATCCGCAAATGACAGATCAGAAAACGTAAGGACTAAGGGAAAAATAAAGACAACAGGAGGACCGGCTTGGCTGTGGCTTTATTGTAACTGCCGCCCTAGATTTTGTCCTCTCTGCGAACCTTCACTTCGTTTACAAAAGGCTTCTGTGCTCCTTTGTGAGTGGAATACACACTCTCACTGTTCTCAGCGGAGTGTTCAGGTGTTTCGGCAGCTCTGTGACTTACAAGGCCCCGCGGGCGCCCTGGATCTGGTTAACTCCCCGTTCCCTTTACTCCAGGAGTGAATGTTTTCTGATGGAATACTTGCCAGCTCGCAATGAGCTCCTCTTGAGCAGGGTGCGTTACGGTGTGACATCCTTCCCGCTCCCCTTGGCTCCCCTGCTTCTCCCAGGCTTCTAAGCAGTTGGCGGACAGAGCAGCCAGGCAGGAGGGCGGTCTTCTCTTTCGTTTGTCATCCCTCACTGAGCCTAATCAGGTGCTTTGAGCGCAGTGGGCGCGCAGGAGATGTGCTTGTCTGTCATGCTGCCTGTGGTCTCACGGAAGGTGGGACCATCCTGTCACTCTGCTCCTTGCAAAGGCTCCGTCCTTCGCATCCCCACCACCAGGCACGGAAGCTCCGGAATTATACAGTTGGAGGCGTTTCTACAGCCGCTTGCTCATAACTTGCTTCTCTAAAGTTGTGACAGGGCTGTTGAAATGGGAAAGAGGTTAAGTGTAAGAGTGGGTCAAGAAGACTGTGTGAAAAAGGAAAGAGCCCATTAAAAAGTTGAGCATCAAGTATGTGCTAGGCACTTTCCTTTCATGCACTCACTTAAGCATCAACAATTCTTAGGTATTTTTTTTTTTCAGTGGAGAACCCAGGACCTTGTGCAAACATCAGCAATTCTTTCTCAGAATGCAGTATTATCTCCATTCCACAACTGAGAGAAGTGAGGCTTCACTGACATAGGTCCCATACAGAGAGACAGTACGACTATATTATAATGTAAAACCCATGCCCTTGCCTCCAAGATCACCCTGCCCCTTTGCAGAAGGGCTAGGACAGGACTCACCTTAGTATCCACCTGACATCTCACAGCCAGCTTCTGCCTGGCAGGAAAGGATTGTGGAAGGAGATAAAAAGTCATACAGTAGCTTAAATCCAGAGAATGGCCAGACATTTCCTGGGAGAAAGCCTGCAAAACAAATTTAGAAATATAATTGGCTTCAGAGATAAACATAAAAACTGGGGCATTTTAGGTGTGCGGTTCTAATGAACGGGCTTTTCAGTGCTTTGTAAGCATGCAAAGTTGCTAGAAATGGGGTAGTTAAGGATGTGATCACTCTTGTATCCATCCAGGACCAAATTCTAAATAGGTTGGCTGCCTTGGTTCACACACTATATTTGGGTCTCTCATTTCTCCAGAGGAATGGTCAGCTGACTATGGGCAATAAAGCATCACTATCTGCTAACAGCATGTTCCAGGGAACACTTGTGTGGCAGTCAACAGCAGCTGCTGCGCACAACGAGATAACAGGTTTCCATCAATCACTCAGTAGGAAGGAATGTCAGGTCTACAACCCACTTATTCCAGTGCAGCATCCTATTGTCTAGAATGAAGACTCTCACAGGAAAGAGTTAGGAGGAAATGGCAGAAGACGTTGACATTTATCAATCAGCTCCTACTTCCGCGTTACATTAAACTGATTTCTTACAACCATCCCGAGGTAAATGTTACTGCTCCATTTTACAGAGGAAGAAGTGGGGATTCAGGGAGGTTGGGTGATAAGCCCAACTCTCTCGGTTGTCAGTAAGTGGTTTCAAACTCAGGCTGATGTGATGCCAAGATCAGCTCTTTGCATTATGTCTCAGCTGATTCATTACGTGTAACTGTTCATACCTAGATTATCTGTTGCCTCAGAGCCAGTCAGCAGCAGCAGTAGTCGTAGCAGCAACAGCAGTTTTTATGAGATTGCCGTGTGCATGGCATTTTATAAAGGTTGGCTCATTTCATAATCAAAACAACCAGATGAGTTAAATTTTTTTTATTATGATTCAATAAACGAAGAATTTTGTCTTTCTTCCCCTTGAGGCTGTTGTGTGTGTGTGTGTGTGTGTGTGTGTGTGGAGCAGGGAGGGATACAGATGACTGCTTGGGCTGGTATTCACAGCAATGGAATGGATGTGATGAGCTCTAGCCTCCATCAGTGAAAACTCAACAATAGGAGGATATCTTTTGAACCATGATTTGGGGTGTCAGTGAATCTGTGGAGCTTTTCCAACTAGGTGTGACTCGTGTGATGTGCAGGATATTGATAGCCAGCTGGGTCTGTGCATATCATGGTCTTGCTCATTTTTTCCTACGTTCTGGGCTACGTCCATCAATGTAAGATGCTTATTACTGCAGATTATTTCTTGTGTTATCTTAGTCCTGTGTATAACTTTAACATACATGTATTTCTGAGGGCCATTTTCTAAATAAAGGGTACTCACCAAGCACATCCCTGCAAGCACTTGTACTGAGAAGTACATATTGCAAAACCAGGGGATTATGTGAAGCCTTTACTGAGTTTTAGAGAAGATAGAAATTCCCATCACTGGAGAGTCTGCCTCATTTGTCCTAGGGCAGCGGTAGACCTGGGTTTAGTCAGGGTCCTGGTTTTCTTTCCCTCCCAGGTGTGTAACTCCGAGTAGGGCTCACTGTCTTGGGTCACTTCTGTTTCTCTCAACTAATAGAGCATTGGGTTGGCTCTCACTTAGGTCAGTTGTTACCAGTCTGAGACGTCTCCATAGGCTGTGTGCTAAACCGACATGTCTGTCACTTCTGCCTTAATTCTCACAGCTGCCTTCTGCTCAGAGATGCAAACTTTTCCTGGAGGGAGAGAGCCCGTGCCCCTCTGAGACCCATCCACAAAATCAATTTTTACTTCTGTTCTCAACTTGCCCTCGAAACACAGATGCTGTGCTTAAAAGACTAATTGATCATTTTATTTCAATTGCACAGAAATGATGTTGAAAAAATGAGCAGACTTTAGGCCATTAGAGCTCAATAGTTGGCAAAAAGCAATCTGATTATGAATTAAAATCAGAAATTGTAACCCCCACTGTTTCTGATTGTCAAAGTAATACAGAAAAATGTACCCCCAAGTGGTACAGTATGGACTACCAAAGTCATTCTTATATAACTGTGTCTGTGTGTATAATGTTAGTGCTGTCAATTTCAGTAGGAATCTGCTAGCTCTAATAGCTAATAATAATAGCTTATAATCTATATGAATTTTCCTTCACCACAGCCCATAAATTAAATGTGATATTCTTTATATGCCGTGGATCTGATTCCCTCTCCACCACAGACTTTACATGAAACCATTTGCTATTATTATCATTTGTGTAATTTAATAACTTTGTCCCCATACCATTCTTTGTATTTGACAAATAAAATGGCATTTGGGTCATTAGCACTGAAAGACCAGGAAATCCAAACTACTTAGAAAAAAGCCAAGAAAACAGGACTTTCATGACTAAATTATCACGTCTCTTCTGTATTTAATTCCTGTTTTCAATAAACATTGACTTGGTTCAATTATGTGCCTTGCACTGTGCTTAGCATTATAGTTGAATCAAAGAAAATTCAGACAAGGAACTGGTCCTCAAGAAGAACAGACAGAAACAGATGTGAAAATTGAGCATAATATAAGGCCAGCCGGGATCAATAATCAGGTACTTGCAGGGTGCTGTTAGAACGCGGAGGAAGAAGGAATTCTTTTTGGCTAAAGGATACTGACAGGATTTGTGGAGAAAGTAAGAGTCTGGTTAAGAAGGGAATATATGGAGCGGGGGAGGTCAGGACCCCCCAGCTAAGGGAAGAACATCAGAAAGTGCACCAGGGTATAGAAATTCCATTGTATTCAGGGACTGGGTTGGGTATGGCTAGGTCATTGGACCAGGTGGCTGGAGCGATGAATTAGGAGATGAGTCTGGAGGGTAAATTTTGGCAGATGGTCTTAGATGCTGTGGTAGATCGCAAAGACAAGCACAAATTCTTCTCATCCCCTTATGCATACCTCCCTGTAAAAAAAAAAAATCGACTATCTTAGAGCATGTTGAATTTACAAAAAAATGGTGCAGAAAGAACAGATTTCCCACGTACTCTCTTTCCCTCTTCTCTCTCTCACACACACACTCACACCCTCCTGTTAATAGTGTCTTGCACTCGTGTTGTACGCATGTTACAACTGATGAACCAATATTGACACATTATTATTACTTGAAGTCCATAGTTCACATTAGTGCTAACTCTCTGTTGTACATTCTGTGGGTTTTAATAAATGCATAATGCCATGTGTCCACCATTTCTGTGTCATACAGAATGGTTTCACAGCCCTAAAAATCCCGTGTGCTCCACTGATTCATCCCTCCTTCCTCACAGACCCCTGGTATCCAATGATCTTTTTAGTCTCCATAGTTCTCAAGAATGTCACATATTAAAATATTTTCAGACTGGCTTCTTTAACTTCACTGTATGCATTTAAGTTTCTTCCATGTGTTTTCCTGGTTTGAGGGCTCATTTCTTTTTTTCACTGGGTCACTAGATCAAATATTGGGTCAGAGAGAGTAGCGTAACCCTAAATCCCACATTGCCTGGGATGTCCTCCTTCTGCGTATGCACACGGGTGTTCTGGTTCAGTTAAGTAGCCACTCAGATATCTATCGCAGAAACCTTCCTTGACTATAAGTTCTAAAATGTCCCCTGCTCCCCACAGACACACCCCTTACCCCATACCCTGCTCTATTTTTCTTTGCACTTAGCACTTACAGTATATATTTTTGTATGATTTGTTTCTTTTTTATGTTGCACTGTTCCCAGAAAAATGAAAGATTTGTGAAAGCAAAGGCATGGTTCTCTGGCATGTCCTCAGAGCCCTGTATAACACTAGGCTTTAGGAACTCAAGAAATGGTTTTGAATTTTGAGTAAATGAATGAATATGAAGTTAATGAACAAATGAGTCCAAGCACAGCAGGGCATGAGCGCTGTCCTGCCTCAGTGAGGAGTGGCTCAGGGCTTGGGGTCCTTGCAAGCCTACACGTAGGCAGCATCTGTAAATCATCCCTGATGAACCAGGGCAAACAGAATCTGAGTCTTAGAGTGGTTGACAAATGATGATAAAATTCTACTCACTGATGATAAAATTCTACTCACTGATCCGATTGATTCTATCGGGAGTAACACATCATGTGAAAAGGTGCTTGTGGAAGAGTACACCTCACAATCGATAAAAATACACCACTATCAATTTCATAACAATTCTTAGCTATTATTTGCTGGAGGTTGAAGATGGAGAGAGAATTCAGATTGCAATCAGGTACACGACTGTGGCAGGACTGCCACTGTCCTATGCAGTGTCCATTCCCCTCCTTGGTGACAGATCCAAGTTTTACCCTGAGTTCATTGCCTCTCAGCATTAAAGGCTGCATTCTCCAGATTTCCCAGCCTCCCTTATAGCGAGATGTGGTCATATGCTAAGTTCTGACCAATGAAACATAGATATGTGGGGCGACTTCAGAGAACATTGCTTAAAAAGAGCCGGCTCAGTTGGGAAGTGCTCATTTTTAGCAGCATCCTGCAATTCTCTATGTAACCCTCAACTTGGAGGTGATGGCTGGAAACCCTGGAAATCCAGCAGTCCTCTTAGAACATACACTGATGTTGAGGGTGGCAGCCACGTGCTAGGCTGGTGAGGAAGAAGCATGGACTCCACAGAGTCCCCACCGCGGCCCAAGTCTGCCCACCTCCACGTGGAGGCAGAAGTGAAAGGGAACTTCCGTCCCGTTGCCGCGGCTGTTGTTGGAATCGGCAGCCAGACCCGATCCTAACTGATATATCTGGCTTTAAGAATTAAAACAAGTAGATTATTACTAGGAAAAAATACTGGATTTATAGTCAGAAAACATGAGTTCCTATTGCAGATTTCCCTGGGAAGTTCATTTAATCTTTCTGATAATGTGTTCCTCCGCCTTAAAATTTGGGAAAATAAGGCATACTTGTCAAGTTGTTGTGAGAATTAACTGTAAAATTATATTTGAAAGTGGATTATATACTTCAGGGTATTAACTGTAATTATAAATTAATAAGAGATCTTTGTGGGGGGAAAAAAAAGTAGTCCTTGATACTCTTGGCCTATTTAAACATTCCTAAGAGGCAATCAGCGTCTTATTATACAGTATAGCTGACAATTGGAAACCACCTACTGTGTGCAAATCAGTATTGAATGCTCTGATGAAAAAAAATTATGATGCTAGCCACTAATCACCTCCAATTTAAATAGAAAGGAGAAAAAATTTTAAATCAATATAACCCAGTCATGAATTACTGCTGCTCTCCTCACAAATAGACTAAATGATGCGAGTAACACAAATTAATTTTGGTTTCTTTCCGCCACAAATCTATGTCTGGCTAGCCTTTATCATTCCCTGGAATAATGGACGAGACTGAGAGTCTGCTGATTATTTTCTGACAGTTCTGCAGGAAGGCGTTCACACCACGTTTTAGAGTGAATTTGGCACTATTCCACATTTCACCCTCTACAGCATGGATAAAATATTTTGTTGCGAATACTTAGAAAAAGGAAACTGGAGATTAAGAAGAGAAAAAGGCAGTCATACGGATGGCAGGGTAGAAGGAGCTGTTTTTGCAGTTCATCCTTGCAAGAAATAAAATAAGGAACACACAATGCCAAAACCTTAGAACTCCACCGCTGCCTTTGTGGGAGAGAAAAATGAGAGGTGGGCTGAGAAGTTACTAATACAGTGTGGCAATTGCTAGTGATGATTGCAAGTATTTCTGGCTTCCCACCTCTGGGCACACACAATAATGTGCTTTTTGGCCCCTTTGTGGGTGGGTGATAAGGTATAAGAAGACATGTATCACTTCTCAGCCTAAGCTTTCAATTACGGCTGCCAGACTCCAGGAGCTCTCTTTCCCTCTGCCTGTGTGACCAGCATGTTTGAGTCGGTGATCGCTTCATCAGACCAAGGTCTGGAGTCTGGTGAAAAGGTACAGTAGACATATAGAAAGAACAAGACATATATTTAGATTTTTTTTTTCCTGTCACTGAGATTTGGGATTTCCTTGTTACTGCGGTTTATTCCAGCCTCCCCTGACTAAGCTATACAGTAGTTTGCCATAAAATGTCATGGAGAGGCCAGAGGTGGAGGGAGGGCTCAGAACTAGGTAATTAATGAAGGAGACGGGAGAAATCTGGTAACTGGTTGTCAGTGGAGATTTGTTCCACCAATCATGTGAAGCTAAATAAGTTAAAAATATGATAGAAAAAAAAAGGCAGAAAAATAATCAGCTATTTACTGACTTCTCAGAGGAGTTTGGGAAGATTGTATTCTTTGCTGAGCAAACAGTGAGGCTGGGGACGAATGTTAATTTGCTCTGCACCTAGGGGAAGAAGAAAAGCAAGGATCATAGCAAGATTTGAGGTTAAGAGTGGTGGGAAAACCGAAGCCAAGAGAGCTGGAAAAGTTGGGTAATGGAAGGGTGGGAGGGGAATGGTGTGCCTATAGGTGAATTAGAACTTTGGAGGAGGTGGAACTCAATGTCTAATGGGAAATTATATTGAGTATTTCTGTGTGGCATGCCACTCTCTCCTCCTTTTTCCGATGAAATCTTTATTGAGTCTCCAAAGCAAATTTAATTTCACAAAGCCTTAAAAACCATTATGGGTTTACTGAAATGTTAATTCCTGCTTCAAGGTAAGTGTAGGATAAGACTATTAAGTCCCCTGGGGCCCAGACACAGTTGGTAAACAGACATTTTATCTCTATTTCAAGCATTCACATTACTCTGTGCTTCCAGAATCACTCTGAGACTTTTTTGAAACTGCCAACAAATAAGAGACTTAGAACTGTAAAAGTTGTCAAAGATGTAGGAAAAAATTTATACCTACCACTTTTATAATTTTCAAATACATTTTGGGGGGAAAACTTAGGTTGTCTTCCATTGTAATTCAATACTGCTTTTTAAAATGCAACCGTGACTTTGTTCTGAGAAAAAACTTAGATAAACACTTTGTTCTCAGAAAAAACTTAGATAATGGTTTTTCAACCAGTGGCAGCTTAAGGGTAAGGAGGTGGTCAAGACAGGAGTGCACTCAGCTTCCCATAGCTCCCCTATTCAGTCAGAGCGTCTTTGCTTTGATATATTTTAAGTCTGAGATTCTACGTAAGAATTCTTAGTTTTCTTAAGAAGATGGGTAAAAGTTCAGTTCTTTTGTGAAAGTTGGAAAGCTTTGGTGTGTATTCTCTGTACTGGATAAAACATAGTCAATAACATCCAAGCTAACACCAGATTTCAAATACTTGTCTGCCTGGTTTCTTCTGAAAAATCTCCCTGATAGATTCTTTCCATACTTCCTGCCCCAGTCACCTCTGCTTTACTCGTCATGAGGCTCTGTTTAACGTACCATCGAGACAGCTGCACATCTGTCACACTGACCTTACGTGTTAGAACATCTGTGACATTGAACCGGACTTCTGCCTCCCTATTTTCTATTGATGATTTTGATTTTAAATTTTGATTCCAAGCTTGGCTTTCTCCCATGCGTCTGTGCATCTTTCAGCCTTGTGAGTTGTCTGTGAATTTGTCAGACTTAAGCACCCGACTTCAGCCACCCCATCTTCGATTATAGAGATGAACAAAGTCAAAATGTTAGCTTTAAAGCAGAAATTAATTACTGGTCAGTTTATATGTGTGTCTTAGGGCTCAAATTAGAGCTCTCAGAAGGGATTCTGCTGTATTTAAAATATGAACAATTCCATGCCCAGACAGCCCTGCCAGGAGAGATCACAATAAAGGGGCAGATCTTCCAGGAGAGCATCAGTTAAGCAAGTGCCATTTTATTTTTCAGTCAACCTGTCATACAGACCTTTCTCATGAAACCAAAAATGTGAGTTGAGAGAGAGGAATCAGTGCATCAGGTTTAAGCGTGCTGTATCAATCACCTGCTTATGCAGATTTCCTGTGCATTAGGAGCTGCTCAAGCCCAGCCTAATACATATCCTTTCCGCTGGATCCCAGACTGCTGCTGCCCCTGACCAGAAGCGGCTTAGGGGAGAGGTGATGCTCAGTGTAAGATGGGCAGTTCAAGTTCCTGGTTACTTGTTCTGTGGTGACTGACTTCTTCAGCCTCGACTAGGACCCACAACAACCCAGAGCTATGTCTTAAATGGAGAGTAGTTGCTGCAGAGAGCTTTTTATTGCTCAAAACTCTGAGACATGAAGATGGAGGTTTGTGGCCAGCTCCACTTAGCATTCTAGTGGCCCAGAGGAAATTTATGCAGCATTAGATAGCTGGGTGCTAAGGCTCAGGGGCTAGATCTCTTATAATACAGCCTGGGACAGCTGGGGTGCCTTCTCTAGGTTTTATTTGAAGTGGTACAGGTTACTTGGTACATCGTCATAGCCGCGCATCCAAACATGATTTATGTTGCATCCGAAAATCAAAAGGCCTGCTAACTGTTTAACTTTTTCTCTGTGGCTGGCAGGACAACGTGCAGCAATTGTCATTGCTTTGAAGGCTATAATATGCCTGAAAAACGGACATCCAGAAATTTCCCTGAACTGGCATATCCTTGCAATCTCTTGGGGTTTATTGCCCAGTATCTTGCATGCATTTTTCTCCCCACGATATTGTGTGTCTTATGCTCCTTAGGTCCAACAGACATGATGTCTTCAATGTGGCAGACAGGCAGTGTTCTATGGAAATGTGAAATGATGAAAATCCCTGTGGACCCAGATAGGATAGGGAACCAGAAAGCTAACAAAAGTTGAATTAAGATTGTAAAAAATACTGTTGGCTCTGCCAGGTGAAAGGAAATTGATTCTGATAGACTTGGTTTATTACTATCCAAAAAAAAAAAAAAATCATCTGCCTTCTCAATAGCTTCATACCAATTACTAGAGTCTTTCTTGATTTTCTGCAGTCAAAGCATAAATGATTAGTCAACTCCAATTGAGATTACTGCCTGATCTGTTAAGATACTTCAGTGTCATTCTCCAAGACCCATCTAACTTTTTCAACGATGAAGCAGAAGTTAAATGAAGATGTTTGAAAGGGATAACATCTGTGTCAGTTTCCTGGGGCTGCTGTAACAAGGTACCATAAACCGGGCAACAAAAAAACAACAAAAATGTGTCATGGTCTTGGAGGCTAGGAGTCCAAAATCAAGCTGTTTCTGAGGGTCATGCTTCCTCAGAAATCTGCAAAGGAGAATCTTGTTTTTTTTTTTTTTTTTTTGTCTCTTCCTGGCTTCTGATGGTGTTCATCAATCCTTGGCATTCCTTAGCTTGCAGCTGCAGTACCTCGGTCTCTGCCTCCATCACCACATGGAATCGTCCCTCTGTGAGTGTCTGTGTCATAATTAACGTGGCACTCTCTTCTCTGCCTGTCTCCTCTTCTCGTAAAGACACGAGTCATAATGGATTAAGGACCCACCCAGCACCAGTCTGATCTCATCTTAATTTAACTAATTGCATCTGCAACCACCCTGTTTTCAAATCAGATCACATTCTGAGATACTAGGGGCTAGGATGGCAAGGTAACTTTTAGGGGGGAACAAAATTTAACCCATAACACCACCCCTATCTCTTTCCAAGACTTTGATGTTGGTACTCATTTCTGAAATTACCCCAAAGATTCAGTATTGTGTTTTAATGGGTAAGGATTACTTTAGGGGCTTCAAACACACCCTTTCTATTTTAATAGCCTGCACTCCATTGGTCAGGGCGCCAGTGTTGGGATCTGCTAGTTGCAGTGTCTGCATATACCAGCAATGCATTCAGAAAGGAGGAAAATTACCTCAGAGTGTGTTTGTAAACTCCCCAGGCCTATTCTGCTGTGTACTTAGGCTAAAACCCGTTTATCTCCTGATGCCATGCCCTCGGCTTATCTTGTCTCCTGGGGGCTTCAGTCTCCTAGAACCGGTGGCCTTTCCTAGTTGATTGTTACTTGAGTAGAGATGCAGGACCTTAGGGGAGGCCGTAGAGAAACTTCATATTATATACGTATGGCACATTATTGCTAGATTCAAAGGTCCTAGGCCTGTCTAGATAAATCAGGTCTGAGAAGTGAGAGGTGAGAGGCAGTGACACTTCATTATAGTGATTCAAGTTAGGGGTACACAGGTCAGACCTAGAGTTTGATAGTTTTTTTGTTGTTCATACAGAAATCTGTTTGGCAACCATACTTTACCCAAATATTTTAAGCCACTGCCAGTGATTCGTAGTTCTCAAAACATATTGATCCATTATCTGGACTTGGTTTCTGTTACAGCAGCCATGCTTACTGATTCTGGTGCCCTCAGTCCTTTCCTGCCTGAACCAGTGGAAGAGAGATTTCAAGGAACTGGCTTCCATGATTGTGGGGACTGAAAAGTCTGACCTCTGCAGGGCAGGCCGGCAGGCTGACAGTTCTCAAGTGGGAGCTAACTGCAGTCCATAGATGGAATTTCTTCTAACTTGGGGACACCTCAGTTTTGTTCTTTTCCCCCCAGTTTTATTAAGAAATAATTGACCCACACCACTGTATAAGTTTAAGGTGTGCAGCATCATGGTTTGATATAAATACATTTTGAAATGATTACCACAATAGATTCAGCTAATGCCCATTATCTCATACAGATAAAACGAAAGAAGAAAAAAAAATTCTCCTGTGATGAGAACTGTTATGATAACTCTTTAACACCTTCCTATGTGTCATATAGCAGTGTTAACTATAGTCATCTGTGGTCCATTAAATTCCTAGTACTTCTTGCAGACATAGTAAACAATCTTACGGTTACTGGAGGAAAGGGGGTGGGAAGGGATAAATTTAGAAGTTTGAGATTTGCAAATGTTAATCACTATATATAAAAATAGATGAAAACAAATTTCTTCTATATAATACAGGAAACTATATTCTGTTACAGTAACTATTAATGAAAAGGAATATGAAAACAAGTATATGCATATATATGCATGACTGGGACATTATGCTGTGCACCAGAAATTGACACATTGTAACTGACTATACTTCAATTAAAAATAAATTCCTAGTACTTATTTATCTTATAACTGGAAGTTTGTACCTTTTGACCTTCTTCCTCCAGTTCCCCTCCTCCTGCCCTCTGCCTCTGGTAACCCAATTCTGACCTCTTTTTCTGTAAGTTTTTTTTTTTTAAATTCTACATATAAGTGAGATGATACACTGTTTATCTTCTTTCTCTGTCTGACTTATTTCACTTTGCATAATACCTACAAAGTCTATCCATGTTGTCACAAATACTAGAATTTCCTCATTTTTATGGCTGAATAATATTCCATTGTGTATATATGCTACTTCTTTATCTATTCTTACATCAATGTCAACTTAGGTTGTTTTCATGTCTTGGTTATTATAAATACAGTGCTGTAATGAACATGGGGGTGCAGATGTATTTTCAAGTTAGTGTTTTTGTTTCCTTTGGATATATACCCAGAAGTAGAATTGCTAAATTATATGGTAGTTATATTTAAACCTTTTTGTGAATACTTTGTACTGTTTTCCATAGTGGCTGTACCAACTTATATTCTCATCAGTGGTGCACAAGGGTTCCCTTTTCTCCACATTCACTCCAGCATTTCTTATTTCTTATTAACTTTTTGATGATAGCCATTCAAACAGGTGTGAGATGATAGCTCATTGTGGTTTTAATTTGTATTTAACTAAAAACTAGTGATGTTGAGCATCTTTTTTTGTACCTGTTGACCTTTTGTATATTTTCTTTAGAAAAATATCTATTCAGGTTCTTTGTCCATTTTTAAGTTGGGTTTTTTGCTATTGCATTGTGAGTTCTTCATATGTTTTGGATATTAACCTGTTATCAGATATATGGCTTGCAAATATTTTTTCTCATTCCGTAGGTTGTCTTTTCACTTTGCTGATGGTTTATTTTGCTGTACAGAATCTTTTTAGTTTGATGTAGTCCCCACTTGTTTGTATTTAATTTTTTATTTGTGCTTTAGGTGTCATATCCAAAAAAATCATTACCAAGACCCATATCAAGGAGCTTTACTCCTGTGTTTTCTTCTAGGAGTTTTATGGTTTTTGGGTCTTAGGTTTAAATCTTTGATCCATTTCAGGTTAATTGTTGTGAGTGATGTAAGATAGTGGTCCCGTTTCATCCTTTTACATGTGAATCTCCAATTATCCCAGGACTATTTACTGAAGAGATTGTCTTTTCTCCATTAGGTATTCTTGGCTGCCTGGTCAAATATTAGTTGACCTGTATGTTTGGTTTATTTATTTGCTCTCAAATCTGTTTCATTGATCTTTGTGTCTGTTTTTATGTCAGTACCATACTGTTTGGATGATTGTAGCTTTATAGTATAGCTTGAAATCAGAAAGTGTGATGACTCCCCCTTTGTTCTTTCAGGATTTCTTTGGTTATTCAAGGTCTTTCATGGTTCCATATAAATTTTAGGATTTTTTTTCTATTTCTTTAAAAAAATGCCATTGGAATCTTGATAGAGATTGCATTGAGTCTACAGATAACTTGTGGTAGTATTGCCATTTTAACAATGTTAATTCTTTCAATCCATGAATGGGGGTACATTTGCACTTATTTGTATCACCTTCAATTTCTCTCATCAGTCTTGTAGTTTTCAGGGTAGAGGTCTTCCACTAATGTGGTTAAATTTATTCCTAAGTATTTTATTATTTTTGATGCTATTGTAAATTGGATCAGTTTCTTTCTTTTTCAGAAAATTTGTTAGTGCATAGAAATGCTACTGATATTTGCATGTTGATTTTATCCTGCAACTTAGTGAATTCATTGATTAGATCTGACAGTTCTTTGGTTGAGTCTTTAGGATTTTCTATATATAAATCATGCCATTGGCAAATAGAGACAATTTTACCACTCTTTCCAATTCTAGTACCTTTTGTTTCTTTTTTTGCCTAATTGCTCCAAGTAGGACTTCCAGTACTATGATGAATGCTAGTGGTGAGAGTGGGTACCCCATCTTGTTCCTGATCTTAGAGGAAAAGCTTTCAATGTTTCACCATTGAGTATGATGTTAGCTGCTGGCCTGTCATATATGGCCTTTATTATTTGAGATATTTTCTTTCTGTGCCAAATTTAAGAGCTTTTATCATGAACGAATGCTGAATTTTGTAAAATGCTTTTTCTGCATCTACTAAGTTGATCATATGAATATTTTATTCTACTAATGTGATTTATCATGTTGATTTTGCATATATTGAACCATCTTTACATTCCAGGAATAAATCCCACTTGATCATGGTAAATCATCCTTTTAATGTGCTGCTGAATTTATTTTTCTAGTATTTTGTTGAGGATTTTTGCATCTATATTTATCAGGGATATTGGCCTGTAGTTTTTTAGTAGTGTTCTTTTTGGTTTTGGTATCAGGATAATGCTGGCCTTGTGAAATGAGTTTGGGAGCATTCTCTCCTCTTAGATTTTTTTGAAAGAGTTTGAGAAGGACTTGTGTTAATTCTTCTTTAAATGTTTTGTAAAATTCGCCAGTGAAGCCGTCTGGTCTTGGGTTTTTCTTTGTTAGGAGACTTTTGATTACTGATTCAATCTCCTTACTAGTAATTGGTATATTCAGATTTTCTAGTTTGCATTCATTCAGTCTTGCTCAGTTTTATGCTTCTACATACAACTGCAAGAGCCATGAACATGAAAGCATCTTCCAGGGCAGCACAGGAAGTCAGGCAGGTTGGGGCCAAAGTGCCCTCAAGGAGAACATATGGAAACCTGAGGAAAGAGGGTAGGAAGGAGGGAAGAGTTCCTACATAGGTAGAGGAGGTAGCTTGTGGCAGAGTAGGCATGTCAACCCAGCCTCATGAACCTGGGGAGAGGTGCTTTGCATTTGGAGGGGGTTTGGTGGTTTTTTGTTTTTTTTTTTTCTTCTTTTTTTTCTTTTTTCAGAGGAGCTGAGGCTGGGAGAGCTGGCCTAGGGAGCTCTTTGAGAGAGGCCCTACCTGCCCACCCCATTCTTTATCCCAGAGATGTTTCAAGGGTAACATGTGCCAGCTGCCTACTCATGGACTCAGGGCCTGGAGTTCTTTTGACTCAGGAAAAGCACTTTAAAGAAGACAGCCCCTACCTTGCTCATGATAAACACAGGAGAATAATAAATACAATAAAAGTGACTCATTGAAATTAAAAAAAAATTCTAAGAATCAGTCCATTTTGCCTGTGTATTCCAGTTTTTTGTAGTATAATTATCCACAGTGGCTTCTTATGATTCTTTGCATTTCTTTGGAATCAGTTGCAATGTCTCATTTTTCATTCATAATTTTTATTGATTTGGGTTCTTTTTCTTCCTTGGCTAATCTAGCCAAGGGTTTGTCAATTTTGTTTACCTTTTCAAATAACCAGCTCTTAATTAATCTTATCTATTTCTCTTCTGTTTTTTATTTCATTTATTTCTGTTCTAATCTGTAGTACTTTCTTTTTCTGGGCTCAGTTTGTTCTTTTTTCTTGTTCCTTAAGGTATAGATTAGGTTGTTTACTTTGGATCTTTCTTGCTTCTTACTATAAGTGTTTATTGCTGTGAAGTTCCCTTTAGAATTGCTTTTGCTGCATCCGAAAAGTTCTGATATGCTGTGTTTCCATTTTTGTTTGTCTCAACAAACTTTTGAGTTCCTCCTTTAATTTCTCATTTGGCCATTGGTTGTTCAGGAGAGTGTTGTTTAATTTCCATATGTTTGTGATTTTTTTTTTCCAGTTTTTCTCTTGTCATTGACTTTGTTTCATGATATTGTGGTCAGAGAAGATACTTGGTATGATTTCTTGAATTTGCTATATCTTGTTTTGTATCCTAAAACATAATCTAGACTAGAAAATGTTCCATGTGTGCTTGAGAAGAATGTTTTTTCTGTTGTTGGATAGAATGTTCTGTATACATCTGGTCTGTCTGGCCCATTAGGTGTATAGTGTTATTCAAACCTGCTGTTTCCAAAATGATTCTCCATCTGGATGATCTATCCATTGCTGAGAGTGGGTGTTAAAGTCCCCAACTAATACTGTTAGTATTTATTTCTCCTTTTAGCTCTGTTAGTTTTTGCTTTATATATTTAAGTGCTTCAATTAAATATTTACATTGTTCTATCTTCTTGGTGGATTGAACCTTTTACCATTATGTAATGACCTCTGTCTCTTTTTACTGTTTTTAGTTTGAAGTCTGTTTTGTCTGATATAAGTATAGCTATTCTTGCTTTTTTTGGTCACCACTTGTTTGAAATGACTTTTTCCATTCCTTCACTCTGAATCTGTCTGTGTCTTTAAGGCTAACATGAATCTCTTACCGGCAGCATGTCGTTGGATCTTGTTTTTTTATCCATTCAGCCATTCTATGTCTTTTGATTGGAGAATTTAATCCATTTGTGTTTAAAGTAATTATTTCTAGGTTAGGATTGCTGTCATTTTGTGAATCATTTTCTGGTTGTTTTATAGAGCCATTATTCCTTATTTCTTATCCTGCTGTATTTTGATGTATTTTAGAGCCAGTGTGCTTTGACTTCTTTATCATGTTGTCTTGTATAATTGCTGTAGGTTTTTCCCTTGTGGTTACTGTGAAGCTTACATAAAATATCTTAAAATCATAATACCCTACTTTATGCTGACAAAACTCCAATAGAATTTCTAAACTTTACAATTTTACTTCTCCTTCCCCTCATATTTTAGATTATTGCTGTTATATGTTCATACTTTTATATTGTGTAAGTAATAACAGATTATTGTAGTGTAGTTATTTCTACTCCATTTATTTTCATAACTTTTAAACTAGAGTTGTAAGTGAATTATGCTCCACCATTACCACATTACAGAATCTAATTTTAACTATATATTTACTTTTACCAGTGAATTTTATGCTACCTTTTCCTGTTTTTATTATGATAATGAACATCCTTTTACTTCCAAAGAACTCCCATTAGCATTTCTTCAGAATTCTTTGACAGTTTACAGAGCTCCGTTTCATTCACCGTCAGTTATTAGACCTTTATTAGTTTCCTTTGATGGTGTCATATTTACCTTGTTTTTCATGGTCCTTGATTCCTTATGTTGGTATCAGCGCATTTCAGTAATTGGGCTCCTCTTCCAGACTTCACAGGTTTGCTTTGGCAGAGACAGATTCTCACCAGTCAGCTCAGTTTGGATTTCTGGGCATGTCTGCTGGTAATGTTTTTTGGCAGGAGGGATCTGCTATTATGGTCTATTTTTGGAGTGTGGCAACTGTTCAGACTCTGAGGTTGGGGACTGGTGGGGAGAGGAGAGGTGGGGGTGGATGTGCCACTGGCTGAGAACCGTTGGATAGGACTGCTGGCTTGGTTCCCTAACCCAAGTGAGGCCGTAGAATGGGCCCGTGGTTGCCTGGATTGTCTGCTCAGGCTCACTAGATGGCCGAGGCTGAGTACTGTGTTCCCTGCCCTGGTAGGGCAGTACGATGGAACCCAGGGCCTGTACGTCTCATTGTTTGAGGACCCAAATCAGTGACAGTGTGCACTGATTTTGCTCGTCAGATGAGAGAACCAGTTTTGCTCTGTAGATTGGGAAAGCCATGGGCTCTGCTCTCTGTTCAGGTGCTACTGTAAGCAGCATTACTGGGTGGCTGCATGACTTCCGGTGTGCTCTGGTTAAGTTCCCCAGTCATGCAGGCTGGAGGCTGTATTCAGCAGTGAGTGGGGTGTGAATTAGTTTCCCTGCATAGGTGTGATGGGAGAAGCAACTCTGGAGCTGGTAAAGCTCTTTGTATTGTCTTAACTCAAGCTCATCCATGCCCCAAGCTCCCTGGCCAAACAGGACCACTGGCTTTGCTCTGCAAACTATTGGCTCTGTCTTCCTTTCTCTTGACATGGGTACCACTGAGTGCACATGTTTCAGGTGTTCTAGCCAGCCCTTCTGGTCAGACGGGGCCAGGAGCCACAGCGAGTGGGGCTGGCTCAGCTCTCTTGCCTGGGTGTGTAGGGGAGGGTCCACTCCAGGCAACTCTCAATTTCCCAAACAGGTTCTCCAGCTAGGAGGGGTACCACCGTGTTGATGCGAGGGTTGCCAGGCTACACCGCTTCCAGATGTTTCTGCTAGCCCTTCTAGTCAGATGTGTCCAGGGGATGCTCTCCATAGCAGGTGGAGCTGTGATTTAGCTCCTTGCCTTGATGGTGGGCAGACCAGCCTCTTGGGCCAGCAAAAATCCTCATTTCAGAATCCAAATCAGGCAGATCCACATCCTGCTGAGTTCCCTGGTCAGAGTGTGCTGCCAACTTGATTTTATAGATGAGCAAAACCTCTGGTTGAGATCTACTTGGACACTGCAAGTATGAACTCTGCCAAGGTCCATGTGCTGGTTGTTGCAAGTGTCCTCCCCATTCTCTATCACAGTGAGATTCCTAGAGGTTGGGCCCCATAGATTCCCCTGCAGTCCCCTTGGTGAGAGATCAGAGTAGGGGCTCCTGCAAAATAACCCACT
The DNA here is from genome assembly GCF_048773025.1 of Camelus bactrianus. NCBI lineage: Eukaryota > Metazoa > Chordata > Mammalia > Artiodactyla > Camelidae > Camelus > Camelus bactrianus. Next base: position 44,984,024 of record NC_133539.1, read on the forward strand.
GTGCTAGAAATGGCTAGCCTGTTTTCCCAGTGGAGGAACCAGAGGCTCAGGGAGTCCTCTCTGCATGGTGCTGAGCTTGACTTGGGGAGGGGCAATGCAGTCAACATATAGCCACTTCTCTTACTCTTCTAATGTGGGATGTTTTGGACTCTGTGGCTCAGGGAGGTGTTTCAGCCTTATCCCCGTGTTGTAAGATTCTTTCAGTGGTGTCTTGTTCTTGAATAGTTGTTAGTTGTTCTTATTGTGAGGGAGAGTGGAGTCAAGAACAACCTGTATCACCATCTTGGTGATGTCAGTCTTCTCCAGTTTTGCTCTTAAGGCTTTCAGCTGATTGGGTGAGGCCCACCCAGATTATCAGGGTTAAAATCTCTTTCATTTAAAGTCAACTGATTATAGATACTAACTTCATCTACAAAATACCTTCACAAAGAATTCAGGATTAGTGCTTAGTTAAATAACTGAGCACTACATCCTATGGAAAATGACACGTAAAATTAACCACCACAGTTCTCTTTTTGGGATCCATCAACTCAGTGAAATAAGTCAGACCATTTAAATGGCAGCATTTCCCATTTCCCAAATCAGTGCTGGCCTGTAAGGGGCAACCTCTATACTGCTTTCTAATAACTTGGTGTTTCTCTCACTTACCCGTTTCTCAGTGCTTTGGGGAAGAGTGTGCTCGCTGGGTTCTCCTACAGACATAATTTCAGTTTGGATCAGTAAGCTATAGATGACAAATCTGCTCCATCATTCTAATCTTCCTAAATCTTTATATTCTTCACTCTATAACATACTAAGAATTTTCTTAATGTTTATGTCATTCCACGCACACCAGTCTTGAGTCAGAAGCACTCCCAGATACTTGAGCTAGCACGCTGCATTACAAATCTCTGGGAAATGTACACATGTTGATAAATTTGACCTAATCTAAAAATTTGAAGCGCTTTTCCTATTTAGGACCTCGGGAATCCATTCTTGCACAAATTCTTTAGATTGATGCCAAATAAATTAGCAAAATCGTGAAATTTTTTGCTGTAAAGCTACCTTACCCCATGTCAGATTTTGCTTTCGGCCCCTGGACATGTGGGGTATGACTGCTCTAAGTCAAGAGACAACAGTTGTTGTTGTGGGCTTGTCATGAGGAGAGCAGGTTTTTGCTTACAAAGTAACTCCCTCATTTGAGGACTGACAGGACCTCCAAACAAAGTAAAATCCCTTATAAGGCAGGGACGAGAGGAGGATTAGTAGGTCTGGGCGGCCAGAGAGCTCAGATTCCTTTGAATCCACCTAAGTACATTCCTTCTAATTGGGAGAATTTTTTTTTGAAGACTTGCACTAAATTATATGAGACCTGATGACACTATACTTCAGTCCATATATGTACACTTTTCCCCCACTGTGTGCAGGCCCTCCCAGTAGCGGCCAGCCAGGCCCGGGGGGAGTGTGCTGGGGGCCAAGCTAGCATTTTGTGTCCATTTGATGGGGTGGCACTGGGGGCCCAGATGTAGGGGCTCCGTGGTGCCCAGGCCCCTAGTGGGGCAGGGCCTGGGGCTGCACAGAAGTCCTCGTGCTGGATGCAGTTGTGGATTCACTCCAGCATCCCCTCACAGGTGTACTTGTAGGGCAGGTAGGCGTCCACTTGCTGGAGGAAACCAGAATGCTCTACCCCCTTGCTATTCAAAGGTGGCACCACCCCAGACATTGTTTGAAATGCAGGGTTTCAGCCCCACCCTCAGTTTATATTTTAATTTGGTAGCCTACATGATCAGACCATGCCTTTGATCTTTAGCAGTGTCATCCTGATAAGAGATCATTTTAGAGCAAGCACAGGCTTCTGGTTCTTGATAATACCTTAAGGGAGGAATTTAAAATCTTGATTTCATCGTGTTCTTCAAAGCACCCTCCCCTTTCCCCTCTATCCCTTGTTCTCTCTCTCCCTTCTCTCCTTCCCCCTCCCCCCCTTTCCTTCTTCCCATTTTCCTCCTTGTCCTTTTCTTCTTAATCTATATCTGGTGTAGTTACAAGCTGCAAGTCCAGTTTATAGTCTCTGTATTCCTTTTTGTCTCTATCAAGGCCATTTTAAAAACCTATTATTTTAACAAAGTCTAGCCTTTATCCCAGGTGACACTGGATGATAATTTAAGTAACTTTGTTGGTTATTTCATGCAATCTGTTTTGTATAATCCACTTCCAGTGATATTACACCACTGCTGCCTTTCATCCAAACCAGAAGAGATTAATTCTGGATGGTCATCCTAAAGTGTTAACTTCTTGCTCCAAATATTTGATCAGTGTTGAAAAACAGAAACCACTTACATTCAGAAAAATAAGTAATACAGAAATTAGGTGGTTAGAACATCATTTGAAGGGCTTAAGGAGAATGTTGTAGGTTCGGTCTATAGGATGATTTCCAGGTATAAACAGGACTGACTGACAAGAGCGTTGTTTCACCAGAGGCCAATACTAGAGCCAAGAGTTCAAGAACACCCCTGGGGCTCTGATCTAGGCTTTATAAAGTTGGAAATTAGAAGCTGTCATGGCAACCCTCTCTTAACATGGATGAAGAAAGAGAATAGACATTTAAACATTGCTTCTTAACACAGCCATTCTTAGGTCTTCCAAATATCAAATCAGTCCACATAACAGAATCTAAATCAGATAAAGAATCTAAGTTGCAAGGGAGCCTGGAAAATAGACTTCATACTTTTCCAGCCTGACTAATAGGATGGTCGTTTGAAGGTTGAGTGAGGCCCTCACTCAATTTTTATCAGAAGTGGAAATCTGGATGTCACCAAGATGGTGACATAAAACGTTGCTGAACTCTCTCCTCTCACAGACATGTCGAATATATAGCCACATACAGCAGTTCCCTCTGAGAGAAATCCAGGAACTAGCTAAGTGATTCCTACACATTAGGCAACTGAGATAAACCCACAACAAAAAGAGAAAAGTCTGAGACATAGTCTCAACAAAAACCCTATTCCTGCCACAGTGCCATCACATTGGGAGGGACCCCCCCCCAACTCCCAGCTTGCATTCGTGAGCCCCACAGGACCAGAGCAAATGAAGAAGCAGTTGTTAACAGGCAGGGGAGCACTGGCTGTGTCTGTCCCCTCAGGGCTCAGTGCAGAGGGAGCAGGCAAAACATCCATCTCCCAGTCTTTCTCTGGAAATAATTTGACTACGTACTTTACAAGCTGGTGCCTGAGGGTCCCAGCTTCTAATCAGACTCAGTCTAGCTGCTGACTGTGATCCTCCCAGGAGCCTGGAGGAGCCAGTGTGCACTTCACCTGCCTTCCCCTGTCTTCTCCTGGCTTGCCCCAACCATAAAATCAAGACCCCACCTTCTCTTTGGAAAGAGCTTTTCCACACATTTGGTATTCCAACTTTTGAGGCAGCCACTTGAGTGAGACCTTCAAATCACCAGCTCTAATAGCCCCCAAGGTTCAGCCTTCATGAATACTACAGGACCATATTAAACAAACAAAACAGTCAGTTTTCAAATGGGCACACACTTCCTGCAGCTAACCCCCCAGAGCTAAGCACAGATGGAGCAGGCAGAAACATTCATCTCCCAGTTTCTCTTTGGAAGGGATTTGATTGCATACCTCCCTAGCTGCTGCTTGAGGTTCTGGCTTCTGATCACTGCATATGCTGACTGGGATCCTCCCAGGAGCCCGAGAGAGCTGGTGGGCACATCCTTTGCTGTTTTCCCCAAGCTTGCTCCAACAATAAAGCCACGTGTCTAGTTTCTCCCTGGAAGGAACTTATCCACGTATCTAGCACCCCAACTGATATGGCTGTCACTCAGCTGTTCTTGACTCCCAGATCACCAGGAGCACCTGTCATCAGGAGCTGACAGGGATTGGCATTCATGAGTTCCTGAGGATTACACAAAACAAAGAAGCTGTTCTGTTTGGGTACATAAGCAATTCGAGAGACTACTCCCTCTGGCTCAACACAGAGAAAAGCACCCGGCTCCCAGTCTCTCCTTGATAGGGGCTAGACTGCCTATCTAACATCCTGGCTTTCTCAGCTGCTACCTGAAAGTTGAGCTTCCAATTAGCCTGCACTGGGGAGCTGAAGGGGCATGCGATTAGTAGTCACACTGGAGCCTAGATAGGCATAAAGACATTTCCCACACCTTTGGAAAACTGACAGGTCTTGGTATATCCTCCACTTCTGGAAGTCACTAATTACAAAGATGGTGGCTTAGACAATTACAAAGTTTGAGAGACAACAGGAGCTCAAGTCTGGCTGATTGACAAGGTTTATTTACACAAGGCCAGTCTGTCAAGATAGAAGTGCCTGGTTTATCTAATGTGCAGAAACCAACACAGAGTTAAGGAAAATGAAGAGACGGGGTTCCAAACAAGAGAATAAAATAAATCTCCCAAAACCAACCTTAATGAAACAGATAAGTGATTTACCCAATAAACAAGAGCTTACACAAGAGTTCAAATTAATGATCATAAAGATGCTTACTGAGGTAAGGAGACCAATGTATGAGAAAAATGAGAATTTCAACAAGGAAAAAATACAAAAAAGTACCAAAGAGAAACCATACAACTGAAAAATATAATAACTGAAATGAAAAATTCAATAAGGGGTTCAGTAGCAGACTAGGTAAAGCAGAAGAAAGGATTAGAGAACTGAGGATCATGTATTAGGCCACAAAACAAGTCTTAACAAATTTAACAAGACTGAAATCCTGTGATGCATACTCTGCTATCACAGTGGTATGAAACTAGAAATCAATTACAAGAGGAGAGCTGGAAAATACACAAATGTGGGTATGAAACAACATGCTTCTGAAAAACCAATTAAAGAAGAAATCAAAAAATATCTTGAGATATATGAAAATGGAAACAAAACATAACCAAACTTAAAGGATGCATCAAAAGCAGTTCTAAAGGGAAGTTTGTAGGAATCAGTGCCTACATTAAGAAAAAAAAGAAAGCTCTCAAACAACTAACATTAAACTTCAAGGAACTACGAAAAGAACAAACTCAGCCCAAAGTTAGTCAAAGGAAGAAAATAACAAAGATTAGAGTAGAAATAAATGAAATAGAGGCTAGAAAGTCAATAGAAAAGATAAATGAAACTTTGAAATGTTTTTTGAGAAAATAAGCAAAATTGACAAATGTTTACCTAGGTAACCTAAGAAAAAATAAAGGACAAATACAATCAGAAATAAAAGAGGAGACATTACAACTGATAACAAAAAATACTCAAAGATTGTAAGAAACTGCAATGACTAATTATATGCCAACAAATTAGATGACCTACAGGAGATGGATAAATTCCTAGAAATGAACAAGCTACCAAGACTGAATTAAGAAGAAACAGAAAATCTGAACAGATCAATTACTAGTAAAGAGATTGAATCAGTAAGCAAAAACCTCCCAACAAACAAAAGTCCAGAAACACATGGCTTCACTATTGAACTCTACCAAACATTTCAGGAAGAATTAATGTTAGTCCTTCTCAAATTCTCCCAAAAAAACAGAAAGTGAGGGAAGACTTCCTCATTTGTTTTATGAGGCCAGCATTACCATGTTATCAAAGCCAAAGACACTAAAAAAGAAGAAAATTATAGGTTAATACCCCTGATGAACATAGGTGAAAAATATCAACAAAATATGACCAAACTAAATTCAACAGTGCATTAAAAGGATCATATACCATGATCAAGTGAGATTTATTCCTAGGATTCAGGGATGGTTCAACATATTCAAATCAGTAAATGTGATACATGACATCAACAAAATAAATAATAAAAATTATATGATTATCCCAATAGATGCAGAGGAAGCATTTGACATAATGCAACATCCTTTCATGATAAAAATTCCCAACAAATTAGATATAGGTAGAATGTGTCCCAACATTATAAGGGCCATATATGACAAGCCTACACGTGACATCATATTCGAAGGTGAAAAGCTGAAAGCTTTTCCTCTAAGATTGGGAACAAGACAAGAATGCTTACCCTCACCATGTTTATTCAAAATAGTATTGGAAATCCTAGACAGATCATTTGGGCTAGAAAAAGAAATAAGACATCCATATTGGAATGGAAGAAGTAAAATTGTTTGTTTCCAGATGACATGATTTATGTATTTTTATATATATATAAAATTCTAAAGACTCCACCAAAAAACTAATAAACAAATTCAGTAATTCAGTTAAGTTACAGGACAAAATCAGTCATATTTCTATACACCAACAAAGAACTATGAGAAAGAGAAATTAAGAAGACAATCCTCTTTACAATAGCATCAAAAAGAATAAAATATTTAGGAAAAAATTTAACCAAGGAGGTGAAAGATCTGTACACAGAAAACTATAAAATATTGATGAAACAAAAATAAAGCAAGCAGAAATATATGGAAAGATAGTCTGTATTCATGGATTGAAATAATTAATATTGTTTAAATGTCCATATTATCCAAAGTGACCTACCGATTCAATGCAATGCCTATCAAAATTCCAATGGCATTTTTCACAGAAGTAGAAAAAAAAAATTCTGAAATTTGAGTAGAACCACAAAAGACCCCAGACAGCCAAAACAAGATTGAGAAAGAACAGAGCAGGAGATGTCACACTTCCTGATTTCAAATTATATTACAAAGCTGTGGTAATGAAAACAGTATTATATTGGCATAAAAACATTCACATAGATCAGTGGAACAGAGCTGAGAGGCCAGAAATAAACCTATGCATATATAGTCAATTAAGTATAACAAAGGCACCATGAATATAAAATGGGGAAAGGATAATCTCTTCAATGAATAGTGCTAAGAAGACTGACACATGCAAAAAAAAAAAAAAGAAACTGATCCTGTGTCTTACACCACACACACCCACAATCAACTCAAAATGGATTAAAGACTTGAATAAGACTCCAAACCATAAAACCCCTAAAAGAAAACACAGAGGGATAAGATCTTTGTCTTGGTCTTGGCAATGACTTTTTGGATTTGACACCAAAGCAAAGGCAACAAAAGCAAAAATCAACATAAAAAGCTTCTGCACAGCAATGGAAACCATCAACAAAATGAAAAGGCAACCTACCAAGTGGGAGAAAATATTTGCAAACCACATATCCAGTAAGGAGTTAAAATCTAAGATGTATAAGCTTAGTACAATTCAATAGAAAAAAAACCCCAATTTAAAATGACACTTTAATAAGACATACAATGACCTACAGGTACATAAAAATGTACTAAACAACAGTAATCATCAGGGAAATGCATATCAAAACCACAGTGAGATAGCAATTGTTAAGATGGCTATTATCAAAAAGGGGAGATAACAAATGTTGATGAGATTGTGGAGAAAAGGGAAATCTTTTGCATTGTTACTGGGAATGTAAACTGGTACTGCCCCTATGGACAATAATATGTAGGTTCCTTAAAAAATTATAAAGCTAGAACTACCTAGGTGTTCATTGATGGATGAATGGATGAAGAAAATACTGTATATATGTATATATGTACACATGCATGCACAATGTTATAAATATATACAATGCTATATGTATATAGATGTAAATGTATATAGTATTTTACATATACACACAATAGTGTATATATGGACACAATATTATGTGTATACACACAATGTTACATACACACACACACATACTCAATGGATTATTATTCAGCCTTAAAAAATAAGGAAATCTTGCCATTTGAGATAATGTGGATGAATCTGGAATACATTATGTGAAGTGAAATAAGCCAGACAGAGACAAGTACTGAATATTATCACTTATGTGTAGAATTTTTTTAAAAGTCATACTCATAGAAACAGTGAATGGTGATTTCTGAGAGTGGGAGAAATGGGGAGGTGTTGGTAGAAGGGTACAAACTTTCAGTTATAAGATGGATTCAGTGTGAGGATCTAATGCATAACATGGAGACTATAGTTGATAACGCTATGTTGCATAACTAGAAACTTGTGGAGAGATTACAACTTAACTGTCCACACACACACACACACACACACACACACACAATAAAGTTGAAGTTCATGCAGTGGAGACCCACTTTGTGAAGTTGTTTGCTGAGGACCTGCCCTGCAGCCTTGAGTCATATGTGGAGTTTTGTGTTGTTATAATCCTACAGTTTGTAGCGTAGGTCACAGCATGTCTGGCCCTCGTTCTGAGTGATCCCAGCTCCATCACTGCCCGGGCAGTAGGCGGCCAGTAGACGAGACAGGGTTGCTCTGAAGGCGCCGAGCTCATTCTCGGAGCTGCCTGGATACCACCCAGAATGATCAGCTGAGGCAGACCTCCTATTTCATAGTAGGACTAGTGACCATAGACCTGGCACATTAATCGGCCTCCACCTCGTACATGACATTCCTTCTAGCAGGACCCTAAGACACATACAATTTGGGATACCTCTACAGTGGTGAGATGGTAAAACAACAACTCACTGAGGAGCCCTGATTTGTAGCGTGCAGTGTTTTCAGAGTGTACCAGCATGGTGCCACTGAAAATGGAAGAGTTGTGCATCCTCAGCTCTTGAGAACCTTCAGCGGTGGGCCCCAGCACCTCGGCTTCCCCGCCAGGTGGGGGAAGCGCTCGCCGAGGCACAGCTCTGGCTCACCCTGGAGGCCGACCCAGCGTGTTAGTACGCATGCGCGGTGCCGTCTGACACTCACTTCGGGTAGTTCTGCAGTGACCGGGGAAGTAGAAGGCCAGCGGTGGTGTCTGATTCGAGGCGTTTGATTCACTCCCTGTGGGGAGGGATAAAGGCTGTGTCACTCAGGGATTCCCAGACTGGCTAATTGGGCCACCATGGAGAGGTCCTGAGTACACAGCTGATTATCTTTACATCTCAACTGTGTTTCTTTCCATCTCAGGACCTGCGTCAGTTCGTTATAGGTGCTCATTAGCATTTCTGCCTGTGTAGTGCCTTTCCTTGAAAGAACCATGAAACTTGAGCCCTTGTATGTTTTGGATCATTGTTGTGTTCCCGGTGTCTAGTACTGGCACCCAGACAGGCACAGAGTGGGGATTTCAAAATAAATATTTGTTGAATTAATGAATGAAAAAGTAAAACTGCATATTTTGAATATAAATAAGATGATGTTTGGACTCTTTGAAAAGTATAGATTGCCCAGAGAAGTTCAGTTCTTCATAAAGGTCATCTACCAATTCCTTGATTCATCTGTACGCCTATGACTGCCCCCAGATGGTCCCGGGTTATATTATAATGAAATAACTAAATTACCCTTTTTGACTCCTTGTGAGCAAATGTTCAAATACAGATATATTTTCCATGTGCTTTGCTAAATAGACAAATGTGTGCCTTTGAAATCTTCCTCATAAGTCAGGTGCTTTACATCCCTCTCCTTCAGATATTGTGCAACCAAATATTGAATGCAAAGAATTCCACCGGGGGTCTCAATAAAGTAATATTTCTTTCTTTTATTTACGATGAGGACCTTCATATTATTCACATCTAAGAACAGTAAAATCCAAAAAGAATGGGACAGATGAATCATACAGAGTTTATTATCCTTAAGATAAATGAGAAGTATTTTGGGTAATTCTTCAATTGTGGAAGGATTCAGAGATGCTTGGTAGTGAGACACTGAACTTGAGAAGGTGAAACCTGCTTCAGTGACTTTCTGCCCCTATTTCTAAATCAACCTGCAAATTTCATATCTGCAACTGAGGTGATTCTTTAAAAAGTGTGTTCTATGACTACAGCCTCTGAAGTCCTCTTTGCCCACCTTTAAATTGCTGTCATGCATAGAGGGATATGGATTTCTTTAAGGCAGAGGGAAGAGAAATCTAACCAAAGGAAGTGAAAATTAATTTCAAAAACATTTAGTGCAAAGAGCTGAAAGTAATAACTGAATTCTGGAACAGTGGATGGCAATAACTTTTTGATTGTCAGTGTCATCACAGTTTAAAGTCTAAGAGAAATTCAAAGCACTTTTGGAAAAAAATTTAGCCTTACAGACTAAATCCAAGCAACTCAGTTTGTGGACTCAGCAGTTTCTTGTGCTGTGTCCCCCAACAAAGACAACAGTGATTGATGAAGAATCTTCCCAGTTGTAGAAAACTGTCAACACAGGTAAAATCCTGCAAGAGGGATTGACCTAAAATGGAAGCCACGTTATCTCAGACTAGATCGCCATCGGATGGGAATACTGGGGGGGTATCAGATGAGGGACTGATCTAAATGACTTATAAAGTGCTATTCTGCCCTAAAATTCTATCTCCACACACACAAAAAGAAACGATGGATGTTTCCGTCAGTGGACTGTATCGTAGTATTCGCCCAAGTGCACCATAACGTTACCTGACTGTCCACGTATCTTGATGTCAGTTTATAAGCTTCACAGAGTCACGGAATGTCCAACCCTCTACTTAACAGGAGGAGACTACTTACTCCTGCTCCGCATCACTAGACTGATGTTTTTTCAGAATGCTGTTGTGCTTTGCTCACAGCTGTAGAATCATGTGCAATTACAGTGGTAGATTCAGACCAGAGCTCCTGATTCTGACTTAAGAAGTGCAGTTTTTCTGTTGCTCGACCTTGCATGTAAAGTTTTTGCCCCTTAAGGAAAAGAAACCATGTATATTTAACTTTCCATGCTTTCAGAAAATAAATACACTTAAAATATATTCGCCACTCCTGCTGCAGCAGAAAACAGTGTTTTAAAATTATAGAGTTAGGAATTTTGAATAAGGCAAACACACTCCTCTAATACCTAACCTTGAAGTATCCTGTGTTACGTGGAAAGGTGGTTTTACTGCACAACAATTTGGAGGGCAGGGCTAGCAAGAGAGTACAAAGCATCAAGCACAAATAAATCCGGTGGTAAGAAATGATTATTTGTGAAAATTGCTGTAGAATTGCTCCTTTATTTTGAAAACTTCTGAGAGCAGTTTAGAAAGTCCACCACTAGATAAAAGAAACCTTTTAAATACGCTTTTAAAAAGAAAATACAGTACGCTGAGAATTAAATCACCAAGCAGCTTGCAACTATAGGGCAAATGAAACTACAAATTGCATTTACAGGATCCATTTCATCCGGAGGAATATCAGAGCACTTTACAACCTGATTGGAAAGCACACATCTAGAATCAGTGCACCCACAATGGAAGTACTGTTGCCTGCGAGGTCAGTCCAGCAGCTCTTCAGCAAAAGACAACCACCACTCGGACGGGGCAAGTAGCCCCCAGCCTAACCAGCCACATGACAGCTCCTGGTTCAGTGCCGTGGAGCTGGGCGTTGCAGAACGCGGCCTTGAAATGGGAACGTCAGGGAACTTACATTAGGACCAGTTGTATAGGAAACGGTGGTGTTTTTCTCACATAGCATAGTGAGTAAAAAAAGCGTGGGCTTTGGAGTCCGACCCTCCTTGGGGGCAAAACCCAGTTTGACCGTTTTTACTAGCTTTGTGATCTTGGGCAAGGAATCTAACTGCTCAAAGCCTCGATTTCCTTATACGTATTACTTTTTATAGTAGATGATATAAGACCTTAGCTCAGTGCCTGGAACACAGCAGATGTTCAGCAAATCTTTGCTTTCTTCTTCTGCTTACTGATTAGAAAAATTATCTTTCCTTTTTAAACAGTATTATATACCTAAATTTGCTTTCTTATTCATGTGTCTTCCTCACCACCATTTTAGATAAACACATATGCACACGTGCTGTATAACATATGCTATATGTATATCAAGATACTATTTTATTGTATGTGAATTCACACACACACACACACACGTATATATACATATATAAACATAATATGATGTGCATACATGTACATGGAATGGGCTTTCTATTTGCGCTGTAACCCTGCACCCCACCATTGTTAGAGGAAGTTCTGGAAAGAGAAAGAAATCCAGTGCACATGTAGACGGGGTGACATTACTTAGGAGTGAGGGGAGCACTGCTACCTCATCAGGTGAGGACATCAGCCCCTAGGTGCTCAGAGGTGGATGGACATGATCTTGGGGATCTTGGACAGTTTTTAACGGATTGCTTCAGGTTTCTCGAGTTTGTCAGTGAAGTGGAAGCAAAATCAGCTGAGAGTGAAGGTCGGGCAGGAGGCGCTGGATGTTTAAAGAGAAAGAGGGGCGTGTAAAACAATCGCCTGGACAACAGTGAGAAGGAATGGCCAGGGCAGATGGGCAGGAGCCCTGGCCAGCATCAGACGCCCTCTGGAGGTTTGTGGTCATGATTTTAGAGTCAGCATGTTTGTATTTCTCTTTTGCCATATTCAGCTGTGCAGCTGCAGGCAAGGAGTAGTCAGAGAACTTGATTTAACTAGGGTTTGAATTTAATCTACTCAGGGTTTAGTGTTGCGAAGAAAATACAACAAGAGCAGGGGAAGAGTGTGTGCAGTGAAGAGATGATAATAATTGGCCTCGAGTTTAAGCTGTGACAGGAGGGGAGAGAGGACACCCAGAGCCTGAGGGAGAATGACAAGGTGGTGGGTCAACAGAGTGGAGGCACTGGCAGGGTTGAGGGGTCAGGAGTCAGGGTCCTAGAGGGAGATAACGGTCAGAGAACTTCCTACACGAAATTGAGATGATGGAGGGTAGCAGTTCTACCAGTGATCAGGTTTCGGGTGTGCCCCTAGTGGGTAGTGGCTGAGATGGAATAGAAGGCAAGATAACTGGAGTCAAGAGGGTCAAAGTGCTGGGACGCCACTGTGTTGGAAGGATCATCAACTCGTATATGAAAATCACTAAGATTTACATCAGTAAGTGTGAGAGAATTTTATTCATCCAGAACTTATGTTAAGAAATGAAAGGGAATGACTCAGGAGTTGGTAAAGGACTGCAGCAGTAAGGGGGATGTCATCAATTTAATAGTTCCATGAGACGCAGAGCTGGTGGGATCTGAGGTCCTGCTTGACCTCTGTTAATAAAAAAAAAAAAAAAAAAAAAAGGAAATCTGGGGGAAAATTAAGAATAGTGCATTATCGTACCACCCAGAGATGATGGTATTTTAGAACGTGTTTTTGCAGGTTTTTAAAGATACTTACCAATACCAAAAGGAAAGAGTGGTGCAGTAGCCAAAAAGGATCTGTGGGTCTGCTGCCTGTTTACCTCCCAGGAGAAATCAAGGCACCTGCTAGTGATCTGAGGAAAACAGCTGTGGAGTGATGAGGTGGAAGGGGATCTGGGAAGAAAGTCTAGGCTACCCTCTCCCTCAGGGAGTTAAATAAGAAAGCTCCAGAAAAGTTCATCCACTTTCTTGCCCCAGGCACCAGAATTACATTCTGAAGCCAATTAGAGCCACATACATTGTGGGGATTTGGGAGTCGTGTCCCTAGTTATATGGATTGAAGATATATTTTGCTGGCTGTAATATTTATATTATTCTATGTAATCAGATTTATGAATGTTATCTGCTGGAGAGGGCTTCCCTGCCCCTCGCCCTAGGTTTCCCCACAGGGACAGAGACTGTTCAGGCCACGGTCTCACATGGTGGAGAGCAACCTGGCTGAGAAATAAAGTCATGTACCCCAGCCAGCTCTGTCGGTAAGAAAACTGATCTTTTGATCTCTGTCTCATGAGCCTTATTCCTCACATGGTTCTGAAAGGAGGAAGGGAAGAGAGGGAAGTTCTGTATTTATCCGCCCCTTACACACATATTTTCTCCCTTATGTTTTCTGGCGTTAATGTCTTGTTTCAAAAAGTCTTTCCCCAAACATGATAGTGTTTTCCCACGGTGAATTCTAGCACATTGACACTTTCATCTTTCATATGTAAGTCTCTACCCCAGCTCAAATTTACTGTATGAGATAATTTAAATTTACGCTTTTAAAATTCTAGGCTCGTTGTCCAAAGCCATTTGTGAAAGCCTGGATTTTCCCCCACTGACTTGAAATTATAACATATAGAGCTCAAATATCAAGCAGTCACCTTGTCTTCTGCGCATCAGATGAAGTGGGCTTGAACTGCAAACCTAGGATGCCTAGGTTGTTTGGACAGGGAAGGAGCGACTGCTAACTTTTTTCTCTCAGTATTTTTCATAATTGAGCATTGTGTGATTTGATACAGTATTCCTAGTGTTTACCTTACGTAGGATTTGTTCAGCCTCTTGAATCAGTGTCTATAGTTTTTACCAAATTTCAAACTTTTCAAATAGTATTTCTCCACATAGTTTTTTCTATGCCCCTCTCTCCTCCCCTTTTGATTCTTCAATTATATGTATGTTAGAACATTTGGAATTAGGTAATAGGTCAACTGATGCTCTTTCTTTTCCAGTGTATTTCTTTATGCTTCATTCACATATATGTTGGTGATATGTCTTCAAATACTATGCTTAATTTGCTGTTAAGCCAGTTTAGTGAAATTTTCACTTCAGACATAGTAGTTCTTACCTTTGGAAGTTCCTTTTATTTTATTTTTTTAATATCTAACATTTCTTTGTCTAATTTTATCCATATTTAAATACACAAATGTCATATGTAATGTGATAGCTATTGTAGTATACTTTCAAGTTTGTTCTGTCATTTCTGGCATTTCTGTGTCTGATTCCACTGATTGGGTTTTCTCCTGGTTTTGAATTACATGTCCCTGCTTCTTGGCACATCTAGTATTTTTGACAGGTTGCTGGACATTATGATGATTACTTTGTTAAAGGTCTGGATTTTCTTGTCTAACTTGAAAGACCACTGAGCTCTTTTTTTCTTTTTCTTTCTTTCTTTCTTTCTTTTTTTTTTTTTTTTTTTTAGTAACTAAGTTATTTACAGATCGGTTTGATCTTTTTGAGGTCTTTCTTTTGAGCTTTGTGAAGGCGGGTCTACAGTAGCCCATACTCTATAGGGATCATTCAGCCCTGCTACTAAGGGATGATGCAGTGGGGTCTCCACTGAATGTGATGATCACTGAGGACTTTCCACTCTGGTTGGAACTCAGATAACCCCCTACCCTCTGTGAACTCTGGGAATTGCTCTCCTTATAACTCCCTGATCATTCTTTAACTCTATCTTGTGGAGTTCTGTTCCATGCATGTGCAGCAGAGTCCTTAGCAAATGCTCAAGGAGAAGCCAGTGCAGATATCGGGGCAACTTTTTCTGCATAACTCCTTTTCTGGAACTCTTCCCACAAATTTCTTCTGCTTTGGCCTCCCTTAACACTCATCTCCAATGTCTTAACTCTGTAAGTCACCACATACTGTTTAGTTTCTACTGCCTCTTTCTGTCCCTGATCTGGGAATTGCCTGTTGCCCAAAGTCTGAAAATTGTTGTTTTTCAAACATTTTTCAGTTATCTGGAGGTAAAGCCTTGTTATGTCTTCATCGCTGGAAAGAAGTAAAAAATTTTCTATTAGTCTGCTTACTCATTTATGTGTGATCTTTCTGCTGTATTTGCTTTTAAGCTCTCTTCCAAGGCCTTTAGGAATTTCCCTGTGCTGTGTCACATCCATCGTCTGGTTATTCCATCTCTCTTTCTAGAAGTTCTAATTGATCCTTATTCAAGTTTTTACTGTTCTTTTGTACCTGTATGTTTTTAATTTTTTTCTTTACTGCAATAAATATTATCCAGATTTATTTTGTGCTGTTTTTCACATTATAGCCTATCAGTTTCAGGGTATTATCATTTCAAGATCTAAATATGCAGGATTGTTTCAAAACTTAGTCCTTCAAATTTTCAAAAGATACTTGTTTTCCATCTGGAGGCTAGGTCGAGACAGGTAAGCTTCCTTTTCAGTTCCCGATGTTTATGTGCAGACATTTTTTTATAATTTGCCTTTTGCTGAGTTTAGAGCCTTTTGAGAATCTACTATTAGGTAGAAGTCTCAGTTTTAGCTCCTGCTTTGCAAGGACCCACAGTCCTATCAACTCTCTTCGCATGAGCTTTATGAAATTAGTCCCTCCATGATTGAACAGGAGCAGCCCCTTGGGCAGCAGTGACATAAGTTCACATGCTTATTACCTTAAAGATACTAAAGTTTTCAGGTCACTATTTGTTTCTTGCACCTTGAGATTTTCTTTTCATCCTTGCAAGTCCTGTTATGAATTCCAGATTATTTTTATTTTATTATGTTCAGCATCTCTACTTCATTTTAGGAGGAAACATTTCAGTTCTACAATCGTATTGCCTGACCAGAAATTCTGTATTATTCTCTGAAGCATCAGAAATTAAAATTGCTTCTCTAGGAATCACATATAAAAATGAGAGTCATAATGGTCAGGAAAGATTTCCTAACTCTTCGTTATCTTTGGGATTATGTATTAATGTTATTTTGGGAGGAATATATATCACTACCTTTTTTGGCTAATATCTTATTAAAGTTGAACACACAAGGGGTGTTCTCTGTTCAGTTTTTGAATGCTGCTGTGCAAATGAAGGAGTGATAAAATGTAATTCCTAGTTTGAAAGAGTGGTTTGTAAACCTGGCTCCATGTCAGAAACAGTTTTAGAGCTTGGTGAAAATAATTTGAGATTGTGACTCAGTAAATCTGGGTGCAGCCGTGTATAAATGGAATTAAGTCTTAATCCTACTTCAAACAGCATGTCCTGGAACTCTCATGGCCTCAAAAATCTTGTGCCCCACTGAGTCTAAAATGTTGCTAACCAGCATCCAGCTGGCCCTAGAATTTGTTGATAGCAACAAAAAGAAAAAACAGAGAACTCTCATTGGAACCATGACATTTTTATTTCGGGCACTCAGACTAGTGTTTTCTGTCCTGCCGCCCTAGGTGCTAAAGTGCAGGCTGGCATCATTTCACTTCTGGAAGGTACAGAAATTTAAAAGTTTTATTCTGCTGAGAACTGGAACTAAATGCCCTGCTTGTTTGTTTTATTCACTTCAGCTTATTTTAAACGGAGACAGGTTTATGCTCGGTATACACTGAGTTCTACTTTGTACTTCAGAAATCACATTATTGTTTTCTAAACTGCTACTTGAATTTTTATTTACAATTTTCCAGTTAATCTTTTTCTCCCTTCTCGAGGTCAAATAGCCCGAAATAAATGGCCTGCCGGTTTACCACCGTGTCTAGTAGCACACTTAGTACATGAGGACTCCACAGATGTTCGATGTCGTGGTCTTTATATGACGTGCATTTTCCACATAATTACCGACTCCTTACTCTCATCTCACTTTATTTATTCACTTTTCCTCACTGTACACTTTCTCAAAATCCTAAATAAATGTCACATCTGCGGGAACCATGCTACATACTTATTTAAAAATAAGTATACTTTTAATGTCTTAAAAATAGTTGCCCAGAATTAAGTGCCTATTCTGTTCATGACTGAGTGGCTGATACTGGATCAAGCCATTGGCAAATAACAAATAAGAAGGAGAGAGAGAGAGAGAGAGAGTGTGTGTGTGTGTGTGTGTGTGTACATTTGATGATACGGGAGAGGTACTAAGCAGGAGAATAGAGCACAAACCAAAACATTGGTCTAAATGGGCCGAGGATACCGATATGAGTGCTGCCCGAAGAGCACAGTCCAAGAAAGAATGGAGCCAAAGGGAGAGAGGATAAAAACTCATGTATAATTTTACCTTAAGTCATTGACTCCTAAACTGCATCAACATAGGGAAAGATTTTTACAAAACCAAGAAAAGTAGCAGCAGCTTGAGCTTGAAGAGTTCAGTGGAGATTTCAGTGCTGTGCAAGGAACATGCAGAAAGATGTTCAAATCCTGTCAAATTAGAGGGTCCCAGTAAACGCTTAGGCATTCCCTTGCAGCCCTGAAAGATCATATCCTAGGATTAAGAGCAAAACCAAATAGCCAAACCTACCAAAGACTAAAACTAATCTGCAAAGAACAAGTGAGCCACCTGAACACTAAATACCTTTAAAAACACTTTAATGCTTTTTTGGAGAAAGAAAATATCAAGGGTCTCTAGGATTCCTCACCCACGATGTCTGGCTTCCAATCAGAATTGTAAGATAAGCAAAAAAAAAAAAAAAAAAAAAAAAAAAAAAAAACCCTAATGGGAAGAGACACAAAGATGATTCAGATAGTTATATTTTTCAGGAAAAAATTTTTAAACAAATGCAATTAAATATGTTCAAGAAAATAGAGAAATGTATTTGTAGCTTCAGAAGATACTTGAAATTTTTAAAAGCAAGTCAAAGAGGCATTCAGTTTTAAAACAAATACTTTTGTAACTACCAAGAGAATAATGACTATCATTAAAAAAGCTGATAATGGGAGAAAAACTTGGAGTAATTTTTAAAAGCTTGATTTAGGCAAAGGAAGGCAAGAAAACAAGGAATATATAGGCAAAAATATATGCAAACAAATAGCAAGAGAGTGGACATAAACCCAAGTATATGAGTAATTAATTGAAATTCATCTGGACTGAATTCTGTAATTAAAAAACAAAGATGATCTTGCTGGCTAAAAAGATAATTATATATTTATAAGAAACACACTTTAAATATGTAGAAAAAGAAATGTTGAAAGCAAAAGTATTGAAAAAATGATCATGGACACATTAACCCAAAGAAAATAGGTATGGCTTTGTTTTCTTAAAAAAATTGGCTTTCAGGGAAAATATTACCAGAGATAGTGAAGGACATTTCATAATGATAAAAGTCAACTCAATAGGAGTGTGTAACAGCCCAAATTTACATGCACCTAATATTACGGTTTTGTAGCATATAAATAAGATTAGAAAAACAAAAAAGGAAATGGAAAAACATAAGTATCTGGAGACTTTAACACAAAATGCATAAATATATATAAGGTAGGAAAAAAGCATAAGTAACCAACTTGACATAATTGGCACCAATTACATTTATACAACATTGTACTATGCAATTGCAGAATAGACATTGTTTTCAATTGTGCGTGGAATATGTATAAAAATTGGCCATACACTGGCACCAAAGCAAATACCAACAAATTTCAAAGGATTTAAATAATTCACAATATATTTTCTAACTACTGTAGAATTAAACTGGAAATAAATAAAAAGATAATTAGAAAGTTTCATTTTTTTGTAATTAAGTAATACACCTCTAAATTACCAGTTCCACTCAAGAGAAGTGATTGCATATATTCACCAAGAGAATGTATAAGAGGGTGCGTATTAGCTTTATTTGTAATTCTCCCAAACAGAAAATAACCCAAATGCCCTTCACTGGGTGAATGAACAAAATATGGTATATTCATACCTAGCAATTAAAAAGAACAAAACTGCTGCAACATGGAACCACATGGATGGATTTTACAAATATATTGTTGACTAAAACAGGCTGGACACAGAAGAGTACACATGGTATGATTTCCTTTATACGAGGTTTAAGGACAGGCAGAATTTATCTGTCATGATCAAAGTCAAAAATAGTGGTCATTTCTGGACAAGAAGGTAGTAATGGTAGAGACGGCACATGACAGAGCATTTGGAGTGAAGGAAAAATTTCTACGTCTTCTAAGAGGTAGACACATAGATGCGAGTGTTTGTATGTGTGTGTGTGTAAATTTACTGTAAGCATGCTATGCCCTCTGTTGTAGACTGAATTGTGTCCCTTCATAAATTCATTGGTTGAAGTCTTTACCCCCAGCCCCTCATAATGTGACTCTATTTGGGGATAGAGCCTTTAAGGAGTTACATGAGGTCATGTGGATGGGCCCAAGTCCATTCTAACCAATATTCTTATTAGATGAGGGAATTTGGACTAAGAGACACCAGGAACACGTGTGCACAGAGGGAAGACCCTGTGAAGACGTGGCAAGGTGGGTGGTCATTTGCAAACCAAGGAGACAGGTCTTAGGAGAAACCAGCCCTGATGGCACCTTGACCTTGGAGTTCTACCCTCCAGATAATAAAGGGAAAGAGAAGATAAATTTTGTTGTTTAAACCATGCAGTCCCTAGTATTTTCTTGTGACAGCCTGGCAGACTAATACAATCCCCCAAATATGAAATAATAGCCAACGTTTAAAGTATTTACTAGATGCTCATTTAATCCTCCCAGCATTACTATGAGGTAAATACAATTACAAATTATCTTTATTTTAGAGATAGTACTGAGGAAGGATGAGTAAGTTGTCCAGAGTCATGAAGGTAGTAAGATGCAGTCCAGGGACTTGGTTATGTGCTGCCTGAATCCAAAGACCCTATGTTTAATTCCCGGATTATATGCTGAATTTCTAGATTATAATATGAAGTTTCTCTTATGTAGGTAGCTAGCAGACAGAAATTTCTGCAGAAATTTCCAGGAATGTCCTTAGAAATGGGTACTGAGAAAGAAAATTCCAGAGCAGGGGGGATTTCAAAAAAAGAAAAAATAGGGCTAAAAGGACCTGTAGCACTGAGAGTGTGGGTGAGGATAGGCCCCTGGGAGTACCCATCCTGAGTTCAGGGTCAGCAATAGCGAAGAGACTGTTCACACTTGCAAGCAGATCCTTGATTCATTCCATTCTAACTGGTTATGAATGTTTCCCACCATGTCCCCAGACCTTGAACTCCTTGAAGAAAGGACTGGGTCCCACTTCCGTTATCTTACATAATGTGGGACACTGGATAGACACTCAGCGAATGTGCATTGAATTAAATGGGAAGGACTGACAGATCTTCCCAAATGACCTTGCCCTACTTTACACGTTTTCCTTGAAACCAGTCCTGCTCTCATCTCAAATCTCCAATGGGGGAAAATAAATTGCAGGCTCACATTTTACTTCCCAAGTTCTGACAAGTGTTATTTATGAACACTAATCAAATATGCTAAATCTGCCAAATATGCCGGTTGAAAATAAAATGTGATTCAGCAGTGAATTTTTGGTGCCATATTTCCTGTCCTTTTATTCTCCTCTAGTGCTTTGTTTTATCTCCGTGTCTTGCATTCCCTTGCTCTTTTGCTCTCTGTGCAATTGCCTTCTTGTCTTTTTCTTCCATTTCTTCTGATTTACTCCCTTTTGGGGGGGCTGTCACTGGTTCAGCAACTAAAGATTGATAATAACGTCTTGTTGTTGCACTGTAATTGCTGTGTCAAGAAGGCAGGCGCAGCAGGCTGTCACAGTTCTAACACTGACTAAAGAGGAGATTTGCTGTGTGCTGATTAATATCGGGGGGGAGAAAGGGTGCCTTAAGGATGTGACTGTCTCTCAAAAAATGCCTCCTTTCCTCACTTTAAAGATGGAATCACTAGCCATGCACTATCACACTCATTGACAGTGGTCAAAGCGATGTATCTTTCATGATATTATTAATTGTTTTTGAATAATCTTTTCAGAACTTTTCAAGATAATGCTTATGTAATTTTTCCCAAATTATTTTAAAGAAATGAGAGGCTGTAGTACCATTCTTCCTTATAGATAAGGAAACTAGGTCACAAATGGTTATTTTCGTATTGTCATGTAAAGAAGCATTAATGATGGCAGAGCTAGAATTTCAGCCTATTTTTCCATTAAACCAATTTCATTCTAAACATCCTCTCAACACACAGATACACACAAAGAATTAACTGATATAAAAATTGCTATAGAGAGCTTGCAGTGATTTATGTCTAATATTAGAGATTGTCAATAAAGATTTTTAGTGTGGAATTTTAGGGGCTAATGCATACCTTCCATTCCATTAGACAGTGAGTTCCTAAGGTGGGTATTTTTGAATAAAACAATTGCTTTTGGGCTCTCAAAAGTAGAAGTTGGATTTGCAAAAACAGCATAGGATTGCGACTGGCACCATGTTATACTCATAATTTGAGCTGAAGTTTGGACAACATTCACTGGTAATATTTGACTTATAGACAGCCAGAATATATATTTATTTTAACCTAAGGGAAACTGAATTGTGTCTAAATAGACTTAAAAAATTTGCATATGACCAGAAGGTTGGATAGTCTTGCCATATGTCAAGACTATGTCTTTACTTTCTATTTCCGGAACTAAAAAATATGGTGAAGGCTATGAATTCCCTCTTAGAGTTGGAAGGAGTGTTATGAAATGACCAAGAATAGCAAACAGATCTTAGAAATCCAGGCAAGCTTGGGTCTGGCTGGCACGTGGTGTGCATATCTCTTTAGATAACAAGGACACAGCTACAAGGTTGGGAAGTTGAACAGGAAGAGCTCTTGAGGGCCCTTTCAGGTCTATCCTTCTATGAAAATAGCTCGTCAGTAATGCCTCAAATAAGTTCACATTTAGCACGTGGGCTTTAAAGGTTTCTTCAAGTGGGTAGGTTTTGCAGTATGTGCTGTGGGTGTCTTAAGATAACAGGCAAGAACGCAAAGCCCTCAGCAGCTGCTTATCTCTAGGCTCCCAGAATTTAACACTTAGGGATTTATAGCAAACCCACCACCCTGATGGAAACAAAAGGTCACTCATCTTGCTCAGAACTAAACCAGTAAGTGCTTAAAGTTAATCTCCCTAATAACATACCAGAGGCAGCAGTGTAGTGAGCCGGAAGCTGGTGCAGAAGTCTCCCTGCAGTTCTGCCTTGAATTGTATTGGCTTCCAAATTCCTGCATTGCTGAAGTGCAGCTGAAGGTAAACCCTGGTCTGTAAAGCATCACAAGTATTGCTTCTGGATCATTATTCACGGTGGGGAGGGGTCCCCAAAATTAGACAAGGGGTATGTGACTTGTGTCATTAAGCTAGCTCTTCTGTAATGTCAAGGAAATACAAGTTTTCAGTCTCAAAGAACTGTACGCCTTGATTATCTTCATAGTCTTAATCAAGAAGTTAAGCCGTAAATATAGAATATTTTTGCCACATAGATTTTTTTTTTATGTCTCTATTTTTTCAGCTTTATTGAAGTATAATTGACAAATAGAATTGTAATATATTTAAAGTGTACAACATGATTATTTGATAGATGTTGTGGAAGAGTTCCCAGAGTCGAGTTAATTAACACACCCATACCTCATATATTTACCTTTTTTGGCAGCTAGGGGGAGAGGTGAAAACACAAGTACTACTGTTAGCAAACTTCAGTTGCACCACACAATATTATCAATTATAGTTACATTGTTATACACTAGGTCTCAGCCTTATTTAGCTTCTCACCAGAAGTTTGTACCCTTTTACTGACCCCTTCACTCCTCAGGGAGAAACCTGGCGTTGAGGGTTCCCTCTGGATTGATTGGTGTTGTGCTGGTGTGGGGTTTATGGCAAGAGTGTGTATTAGCTTTTCTTACCTGTTTAGATGTGTTTAGATTTTCTCCATTCCTAATGTGGAGGAAGAAGTCACTTAACTAGTTTTTGGATTTCTCTCAGATTTGATCTGCATGTGGCTGTGTACTCAGTACATCTGTGGGAGGTGGGAAATGCAGGAGCCTCTTATGTTGCCATTTTGGTGATGCCTTCCTCCTCAGATAGATTTATATTTGAAAGAATCTATAGAGAAATTTAGTTGAAAATCTATGTGTTGTAGGTGAGGAAATGGACCTGGAGGGGTGACAGGACTTGCTTATGTGGTTTAAAACCCAAAATGGTGATCCTTCATCTGATTTCAGTGAGGATATAACGTTTCTCCTGCGTCTTTCTTTATGTGACAAGAAAGTTATGGTAGAGTGAGGTCATGGACTGATGACTTCTGAAGTTATGGATGCACAATGTTAGAAGCCAGAACTCTTCCTCGGGGCTTTTCCCACTGAGACAACCAGTTTCTAGAATTTCCTTATAAGAACTTGGGTGACATGGAACGATCACATGGAAGCAGTGTGTTAGGGCAGTTGGGAAAAATCAGTCTGTAAACACTAAGTGAAAGAGTATTTTAGTTCCTGATCTTTGTGAAAAATGTAAATAATTTAAGAATATATCCTTTAAAAACTGTGGAGAGCATCACCAAAACCATTTAAAGACTTTTAAACTCACCCTTGGATTTTTACACTATTTTGTGACGTATTAACTCTTTTTTTCTCAATGAAGAAATTTGGGCATCAAGTAGAATCTGAGGATGGCAGAGTTTCACAAAATTAAAGCGTGAGCACTGATAAACTATGCTGTGATTTAGCATTTTATCTGTAATGTTTTATCAAATCCCTGCCATTCCCCTGAGGAAAGGAGAACTTGAATCTCCTTATTGATACCAAAACAGATTTTAATCAACAGTGGAGGATTTGAATGCTTCTGAATTTTCCAGGTGGAATGATAGTGTGCGATCTCTAAACGGAAGCAAGTGCTCTTGTTCCCATCTTCAACTCCAAGTGAGTTTAATTTAAGGGGTTAATATCACAAAGGACTGAGAAGTCACGCACTGAAGTAGTAGCGGTCCTTTGAGAGGAGTACGAGAACATTGGGCTTCTCAAGACACTGAAGTGATGATGAGACGCTAAGTGTCCTTAAAGGCTATTAATGTGAAAAGCAAATTATATTCAAGCTGAATTTGCAGAGTCCTTAACATGACAAGTTTATAGCCTCTCAGAGATTAACAGCATGGCGGCCAAAAGTGCTTCTGTGTTACACACTGGAGCTTCCCAAATGAAACAGATGCTTTTTGATTTAACCTGTGAGAATATTAATTTCTTCCCCTTTATTGGCTTTTCACTGAATCAAGCAGTTAACCACTTTTGCTGGGAAATGGCATGCTGTAACATACTCTTTTCTTTTTCTCTTTTTAATACACACAGTAAATTATGACAAAATAGGTATTTATACACATTTCTGCACATTTTCAAGTTGCCAGTCACTTCACAGAATTTCCTGTGCGTAGTTCAGCTGCAGCTATGTTGATTCTGTTGACTTGGCTGGTAAGTGTTTACCGATTACCAAACTATTCTCAATAAAAAAACAACAACCGGTCAAGAGGCAAACATATTTATCCTTCTTGCCCACATCTGCTACAGGTTAAGAGGTGAAGTGACTTGCTCATTTTCAGTTCCCTCTCTTGTCCACGAAAGGATTGCTTAGATCTTGCCTGATTGTTTTGAAGTCTGTTTTTAATATCTAATGTGCAGAGTGAGATAATTGATGGATTATAATTCTGCCCTTCTTGTGAATGGTTGAGTGACCCAAGGAAAGCTATTTTCTTTCTCTGACTTATAAATTCTCTTTATGTGTGAAGAGCAGATACCAAGTGTAATGCACTCATTTCCAAAGAGTTTTGAGAAATGTAACTTCGAAAAAGAAATATAAAACTTTCCCAAACCTAAAGTGTTATATAAGTGTTTAATTATGTTAGCGCTGATTAAAAAACCCAATAGAGACACATTAGTCTTGCTTTTGGCCATCTAGTCTCCCTTATTTTTCAAGAAATTCCAGATGCGTAACATTGCCAATTGCTCTTGATTAAACATTTATACAAATAACTGCCTTGGTACTGCTGCTTTTGATTCATGTCTGAAAAGCCTTAGGGCTTAGGTGCTTGTGATTAACTTTAATTTTCAGCAAAGATACTGTGCATCTTACACTGGAACATTTCTTCAGGGACGTACAGTTCCTTTTGAGAGTAATTTCAGCACACTCACTGATATTCTGCGGAAGTTGCTGCCAGATGTTTTATTTCATGCCCCA
Organism: Camelus bactrianus; assembly: GCF_048773025.1. Classification (NCBI taxonomy): domain Eukaryota; kingdom Metazoa; phylum Chordata; class Mammalia; order Artiodactyla; family Camelidae; genus Camelus; species Camelus bactrianus. The sequence continues at coordinate 45,009,439 of NC_133539.1, forward strand.
CATCTTTTCTTCATAAACAAGCTAGCAAATGAGGTTTGAGTAGTTTACTGGGGGAGAGGAAATGTCTTCAGTGGGAAGAGGATGGGAGGAGTTGAGACTGGACCCCACACTGTTGAGAGGAAGAGGAGAGGATTTCTGCTGTGTGTGTGTGGAGGGGAGCCGTTAGCCAGAGTTTGCGGCTTCAGGCCTGGACAGACTGAACTTGCCAGGTAGGAAGTTTTCCTGGAGAAACAAAATGGATCCACCCAACTCACAGCATCTGCCCAGAATAGGTCCCTCAAATGATGGCCACCTGACTTTGAATACTTTTTTCTTTAAGCTAAGTAAACAACCAAAGTTTATTTGAAATGAAATGATTTTTTAAAAATTTTTTAGTAACCAATTAACTGAACACTTTAAAACTGATGGGCTGCCAGGATGATAATGTATGATGTTTTTTCTCTAATCACTACTTTTGATGATTGATTCTTTTCTTGTCTGGTCACCAGTCCACTATTTGAGAAGAGAAGAGAAAATTCTCTTTCTCCTATTCCTCTTCACTTTTTAAAAAAATTTTATTATTATTATTTTTTTTGGTGGGGAGGTAATTAGGCTTGTTTGTTTGTTTCTTTATTTAAATGGAGGTACCTGGGATTGAACTCTGTACCTTGTGCATGCTAAGCACATGCTCTACCACTGAGCTATACATTGCCCCCATGTTTACTCTGTTATTTCTGATTCTTCAGGATTGGGACAGGGGAGGAAGAGTTCTAGAAAGGAAGCAAAATTCCTTTCACTTCACAGGTGCTGTTGTAGTGTGTCCTTGATTTTTATTTCTTCTGTTTTCTAAGATCCTAAATATAAACTCTGTCGTTGAGTTAAATGTGTGAGTTCTTCAGGAGGTCACTCACTGGGTTAGTGTCTCTTTTTGAATAGAAGTACAGATGACAATATTGTATTAGTTTCAGGTGTTTGACATAGTGATTCAATATTTTATACATTACAAAATGATTATCATGCTAAGTCTAGTTACAGTCAGCATACTAAATTATTACAGTATCATTCCTTATGCTGTACACTACATCCCTGTGAATTATTTATTTTATAACTGGAAGTTTGTACCTCTTCATCCTTTTTACCTATTTCGCACAGTCCTTTATCCGCATCCCATCTGGTGATTATCTGGATCTGTGAGTCTGTTTATGTTTTGTTATGTTTGTTTGTATATCAGATTCTACATATAAGTAAAATCATGTAGTATTTGTCTTTCTCTGTCTGACTTATTTCACTTTGCATTATTCCCTTTAGGTCCATCCATGTTGTTGAAAATAGCAAGCTTTCATTCCTGTTTATGACTGAGTAGTAGTCCACTGTATATATATAATATGTCTTCTTTATCCATTCATCTGTCAGTGAGCACTTAGGTTACTTGAATATCTTGGCTTTGTAGTATAGTTTGAAATCTGGAATGCGATACCTCCAGCTTTGTTCTTTATTCTTAAGATTGCTTTGGCTATTCAGGGTGTTTTGTGGTTCCATTAAAATTTTAGGATTCTTTGTTCTAGGTCTGTAAAATAAAAAAATGCCCTGGCCATTTTGATAAGGGATTTCATAGAATCTGTAGATTGCTTTGAGTTAGTAGTGTGGATATTTTAACAATATTAATTCGTCTGATCCATTAGCATGGTGTATATTTCTATTTATTTGTGTTGCCTTCAGTTTATTTCATCAGTATCTTATAGTTTTCACAGTATAGGTTTGTCACCTCCTTGGTTAAATTTATTCCTAGGTATTTTATTCTTTGTGATGCAATTGTAAATGGAATTTGTTTTCTTAATTTCTCTTCCTGATAGTTTATTAGTGTATAAAAATGCAACAGACATCGGTATATTAATTTTGTATCCTGCAGTGTTACTGAATTCATTATTTCTAATAGTTTTTTGGTGGAGTCTTTAGGGTTTTCTATATATAGTATCATGTCATCTGTCAATAGTGCCAGTTTTATTTCTTCTCTTCCAATTTGGATGCCTTTTATTTCTTTTTCTTGCTGTGGCTAGAACTGCCAGTACTATTTTGAATAAAAGTGGTAAGAATGGAAATCTTTGTCTTGTTCTTGATCATACACAAAAAACTTCCAGGTTTTCACTTGGAGTATGATGTTAGCTGTGAGTTTGTCATTTCTTTTTGTTAAAGTGGTGTATTACATTTACGATTTGTGAATATTGAATCGTCCTTGAATCCCTAGAATAAATACCACTTGATCATGCTATGATCCTTCTAACGTATTGTTGAATTTGGTTCGCTAACATTTTGTTGAGAATTTCTGCATCTGTATTCATCAGGGATATTGGGCTGTTATTTATTTATTTTTTTGATAGTGTCTTTGGTTTTGGTATCAGGGTAATGCTGACCTCATAAAATGAGTTTGGAAGTGTTCCCTCCTCTTCAATTTTTTGGAGTAGTTTGAGAAGGGTAGGTATTAATTCCTCTTTAAATGTTTGGTAGACTTCTCCTGTGAAGCCACTTGGTCCTGCCTGGACTTTTTTGGGCATTTTTTGATTACTGATTCAATTTCATTACTAGTACTCAGTCTGCTTAGATTTTCTATTTTTTCTTGATAGTCAGTCTTGGAAGATTGTATGTTTCTAGAAATTTATCCATGTCTTCTACTTTGTTCAGTTTCTTGGCATATCATTGTAGTAGTCTCTTATAATTGTTTGTAGAGTTGACTCCTGGAAAACCCTAGTTTGAACTGTATGAGTCCACTTACATGTGGAAGTTTTTCAGTAGTAAATACTACAGTATTACATGATCCATGGTTGGTTGAATTCCTAGATGAGGAACTATGTATAAGGAGGAACTGTGTATAAGGAGGGCTGACTAAGTTGTACACAGATTTTTGACTGTGTAGTGGGTCAGCACCCCTAACCCCTGCATTGTTCCAGGGTCATTTCTGTGATATCAGTTGTAACTCCTCTTTCATTTCTAATTTTAAAATTTCTGCTTGTTTTTGTAGTTCTTCTCTGTTCTTTTCATCTTGTTTTAGTCTCTTGCTTTGTGGTTTGATAATTTTCTTGAGTGTTACATTTAGGTTTCTTTCTATTTTTTGTGTATCTATGGTAGGTTTTTGGTTACCGTGAGGGTAATAAACATCAGCCTATAGCTAGCTAGCTATTTGTTTCAAGCTGATAGTCACTTAAGTTCAAACACATTCTAAAACTTTTTAAAGCCCTGTCACATTTTATGTTTTTGACATCACATATTACATCTTTTTTATTTTGTGTATGTCCCTTACTAATTGCACTGATTGCTGATTTTATGACTGTCTTTTAATCTTCATACTGTTTAAGTGGTTGATCTACTGCCTTTACTATATATTTGCCTAGACCAGTGAGGTTTTTTTTCTTTTATATATATTTTTTATTTCTAGTTATATCCTTTTCTTTTCCACTTAAAGAAGGCCTTTAGCATTTCTCGTGAGGCTAGTTTAATGGTGATGAACTTTTAATCTTTGGGAAATTCTATCTTTCCTTCAATTCTGAATGATAACCTTGCCAGGTAGAGAATTTTTTATTGTAATTATTTTCTTTTTAGCATTTGAAATATATCATGGCACTCCTGATGTGCAAAGTTTCTGTTGAAAAATCAGCCTTCTGGGGATTCCCTTGTAGTGACTCTTTGTTTTTCTCTTGCTGCCTTAAAATTTTTCTCTTTTCACTGGATTATTGTCTGACACAAAACTTATTCACCGGCAGGGCTTCTGCATGCCTGGTCTAGTGGCATACAACCCAAAGTCTTTGGCTGCTGGGTTATTGTGCCTGGTAGGCAGCCTTTTTGTGTCAAGATCGCGCAAGGTCAGCTGCCTTGACAGGGGTCTGCTTGTCTTGTAAGAGTGTGTATCCTTGCCTTTCCGGTGGTGGGGCTGCTTGTCAGATGATTCACTGCAGATCCTCCTTTTTTATTATTTAAATTTTTCCTTCCAGTTTTATTGAGATATGATTGACATGCAGTACTATATTTTTTTTTGTAAGAGGGGAGGTTTTAAGGTCTTATTACTTTATTTTAATGGCAGTACAGGGGATTGAATGCAGGACCTCGTGCATGCTAGGTATGTGCACTCTATCACTGAGCTATACCCCCCTGCCACCGCAGATCCTTCTTGACTGTTTTGTTTTTACTCTGCTCAAATACTCACAGATGGCAGATCAGTAAGTCCACTGTGTAAGTAGACATTCAGTAGAATAAAATGACAGTTTATTAATCTCTGTAACTGACTCTTTTCTGGAAATAACATTACTTTGAGAGTGGTGGATTCTCCCACCCATTCCTCACTTCTTCCAGGTCAGCCCCTGAATCCATCATCTTCTGTTTATGCATTTTGGGGCTGTGGATGAGAGTTCTGCTACCAGCCTTTTCATGAGTCCTGCAGAGGTGTGCTAGGTAGGTTTTTAGAATATAGAAGCACTTAGTTAGATTCTGTTGTTTTCAGTTTGGGGGCTTTAGCCGCATCCTAGGGAAAGTCCTCTTCAACCTCTGGTTACATTTAGTGTGAAGAGACTAGAGGAACCCACTAGTTATGCTACTTTTCTCTGAATCACAAAGACAAAATTATTTGTTGTGCTTGAACTAGATTTTAAACTTTAAAGAAAAGAAAATGTTTTTCATCTACTTATAAAATAGAGAGCTTCTGAGTATTTAGTCTGTGTGGTAGTCAGTGTGGAGGGAAGCAGCTCTCGAGGAACCAGACCTCAGCCTTCGTGGTCCAGGCAGCTCACCATCTCTGTTCTCTCCCTTCACTGCACTGGACTTTGAGTAGCAAGTGCAGGAGGAGTGCATAATGATATATATGCTTTATGTTAAAAACTCAACTCTGGTATTTGTCAGCAAACTGTGTGTATGTAGCTCATTACCCTTCAGTTTTACATTTTCTCAGTTTAGCCAGGACAGTCTTGTTCCACTGTTGTCTACCTTTTGCTGTGTGAAGTAACAGGATTAATCAACATGCTTCTCTTTGCCATCTACTCTGGGGATCCTGGGAGATGAAATGTGGCTTAAGTTCCCTAAATAGGTCATGTGATAATGAGAGCCGCCATTTATTGAGCATTCAGTGGTACTAGGCATATTCTGAATTCTGTATCAGTGTTCACTCAGCAGGCCCTCTGTCCGTCCTTTACTGTAGGTTTGGTTGCTGCTTTCATTTCATAGATGCGGCAGCTGATGCACAGAGAGGTTAGGACACCTGCCTGAGGTCACATAACTTGGAAGTGGCAGAGGGAGGAATTGATCCTAGGCAGTCTGGCTCCAGAGCCTGCACTCTTAACTGTGGTTACAGTGCCATGGGAATATGTGAGTAGCCCTCTCTTGAACAGACATGCCCCTGTCATAACCTCTTTATGAAGAATTAAGTATTCTCTTTGCCTCTCAAGTTACTAAAAAAAATGAGAAAAATGAACTTTTTTACAAAACAGAAGCAGACTCACAGACATAGAAAACAAACGTATGGTTACCAGGGGGGAAAGGGGGTGGGGAGGGTTCAATTGGTAGTTTGGGATTTGTAGATATTAACTACTATGGATAATATGAACAACCAGGGCCTACTGTGTGGCACAGGGAACTATATTCAATACCTTGTAATGGCCTCTAATGAAAAAGAATATGACAAGGAATACGTACATATATATGTATGTATAACTGAATATGCTACACACCAGAAATTAACACACTATAAACCAACTATACTTAAGTGTAAGAAATTTTTAAAAATTTAAAAACCTCCTAAACAAATTTTAAAATCTTTTTACTTTGTGAATCTGATTTTTTTTTTACTAAAAAATATTTGCTCCCTATCCAACCAGTGAACAAAAACCAAGGCATCTACTCTAATCACATTAGTGAGTAGGCTTCTGTATCTTCTAGACCATGGGTGAAGAAGGCAAAATCAAAGAGATGCCATTCCATGTAGGTAGCTAGTGGCAGAGCTAAAGCCAGAAATTGGGACTGTTTCCATTACTGGCTACTTAATGGTACCTTTTTTTTTTTTTTAAACATTGTTTACTATGTGCTAGGCTCTGTATTTGGAGCTTGGGACACTGACATGTATCAGACATGCTTTTTGTACTCGAGATAAAGAAGTTCAGTCCAGTTGGGGCCATCTGTGGAATGAAGTAATTGCAAAAACCACATGGTAAGCATTAGAATAGTGGTGCCATGTGAGATGTGGAAGATGGCATGCTCAACTCGACGTGTGGGTAAGATAGGAACTGCTGCACAGGGGAAGACTGGAGCTGGATTTTGAAGAATGAGTTGGCCAGGCTGGAAAAAAGGAAGGAATGTTCGGAAGGACTAGCACGTACGTAGACACAGAGCATGCTCGGGCAGCTGCACGCTCAGCAGAAGTGAAGAGGGTCTGGGGTGGGAGGTGAGTACAGAGAGGAACGCAGACAAGGAGTCCCTACCATAGAAAGCCATCAAGGGTTTGGGCTTGAATTTCAGAAACTTCATTCTGTCTTGCACTTCGAGCCATGGAGATCAATTACAGGCTGTTTACAATTCTAGGGGAGTTATGATTTCCTAGACCCAAGAGAAAATGGTAGCAGCAGGAATGAAAAAGAAACAGAAAGAGGTAATTAAGAATACTGCCCAAGGCTCCCTTGAAAATCAAACAAAAGAGGGACATGAAGGAGAGGCATGAAAATTAAGTTTCCCTCAGCTCCTTACCTGATTGTTATTCGATGTGGCAGTTCCTGTTAAGACACACCCTAATTCCTCTGGGCATGTTCATGGTTATTGTCACCTCTGACCTCCAGCAAGTGAGCCCTAATCCTAAGGTTCCCAGGATCTGAGGGTTTGCATGGTCAGTCACCCTCAGGCATGGATACACCCTCCCTAGTCTCTTCTGTGTCCACAGGCCCCACTGCTTCTCGTCTTCACCTCAATAACAGTGTTTTATCCTAGTTGAAAAATGTTACCTCTGGAGTTGTTTCTCAACAAAAACCTTGCTCTTCTTTTACGCTGACAAAGTGCTACTCAGCCTTATCATTTGTCTAACTTTCTGGGAGAAAGATATCACACTCTACTCTACTTTCAGTCCTAGAAGAGGCAAGGTGGTTGTTGAAAGGATCAAATGCTTTAATGCTAAGTTCCTTGCATCTGGTAGGGGACCAATATAGTTCTTAAGCACTTACCATAAGCACATAATGCCAGCACAAGGTGATAAAACTCGTGTACAGCATTTATTGTATTGGATTACATGCTTTTGTGTATCTCCCACTTAACTGTATGTGCTTTGTAGGTGTAATTATTACTACTATGCATGGGATTTTGCATGTACTAATGACACAACATTCTGCTATGGTTCTTGATATAAAAGCAGTTATTAACATGGATTTATCTCCGCTCTCTCCCTACTATGTACTGACCAGTAACAAATGATTAGAAAAATCAAGAGTTTAGAAAACAGATGTTGGTGTTGATTAAGAATTATCAATTATATGGTGTGCTGTCAGAGGACCTTCAGCCTTTCCCAGATACAGAATTTCTCACTCAGAACCTCAATACAACTTTGACTTTCAGTTCTAAGACATGAGAGTAGCTTATCTATGTGAGTATCTTTAAATGATATGGTTTTGCTACTTAATAACTACATCATCTGGAGTGGGTATTTTGTACTGCTTTGGCCAGTTCTTTTTCTTAACACAAAAAAAATACAACATAGAGATGGTCTGAAAGAAATGTTTGCATTCATTTGAAAAATAAAATACCAACTCTGCTTTTGTTAACATTCATTTTATAAAATATCTTAAAAGAACAGATAAAGTACTTGAGTTTACATAATCAGAATTGAAAAAGGATGAATAAAATATAAATTAATTGAACACATAACTATTTTGCCACATTAGACAAGTTTAAAAAAGACATTAAAAAAATAAAATAGTAATTGGGAAGAAAACCCTTCAATCTATTGCTGTCATTTTCTGGAAACTTTTCCTATAAGCACTAAAATTCCAGGTCAACAGGCAGTACCTGTATTGTTGAAAACACTGTAATTTGCTTCCAAATCTGTCAGCTTAAGAGAAAAAAATTTAAATTTTAACCAGGTTAGATGACTCAGTGCAAATTAAAGCTTCAAGTTGAAGATCTGAGGGAGAAAAAAAAAATGTCAAGGAAATACTTCTGGAACTGAAAAAGAAAAAAATTCACATTATGAAGAAATCTTTGCAAGTGTTCTTGTGTGTGAAATATTGAGTTAACGAATCAGCCCTCTGAAGTTGCAATTAGGACTCTATTATTAAGACTATTTCCAATATGGGCAAGAGGACATGGACAGGGAAGGGCTAGGCTAAAGGTCATGTTTGTGAAAAGAAGTTCAAGTTGACCACAGCACTGCTGATTCAGTTCTAGAAAATTTGGCCAGGATATCACAGACACTGAGGGGAGAAAGAGATTATGGAGCCCAGTTTACTGGACTGTCATTGAAGATAAGTATTTCTGCCTTCTACCCCCTGGAATATGCTGGGGGACAGGGGAGAGCAGGTTAATGTTGGCCATGACCTGCTTTGATTAGGGATTATATGGCATACTGGCTTTAAAAATAATCATACCACCAAGTCTTGAAAAATGGGAGGAATGTCAAACTTTTTGGATTACAGTGAAACCAAGTCTGGATCATTTCCAACCATTAATGGCTAGTCACTTTTGTAACTAAAAGTGTATTTTGGTTTAATTATTTCCTCAAAAAAATTTTTTTTAAGTATGATAAGTCACAGGTAATAGGTAGCAATAGGTTTTTCATGACAGTGTTTGATAGAAAGTTTCCCTTTTTCATTCCATACAAGTTTTTGATTCTTTCTTTTTAACGACAAAACTCATGGTTACTATCAATAGATACAGAGAGATTTTGGTGGACGCTAGTAAGTTTTCTTTGCAAAACAGATTTTTTTCCTGTGTTGTCACCAGTCTTTTCTTCTAATTCTCACTGGAAATCTTGACACATTATTTGAAAATTCTTTGAGAACATACTATGTTTTCTAACATTTGCATTTTACATCATTCCCTAATCTATTAAGAATGTTGTAACAATGAAGTGGCAACTTTTGGCTTTTAGACTGTACCTAAGATAAGCAAGTCATAAAAAAGCCAAAAAATACAGTGCTATTCCAACGTGACACCAGAAACTTATAAAACAAGTGAAAAATCATGATGACATAACATGATGTTCATAAAGCAATGGAGAATTAGCCAATGCAGTTTTTTTTTAAATAACCTACTCACAGGGAGAAATCTAAGGCAAATTAAAAATTCTCTTCTAGGGACATTAACCAGCTCAGAATCACCTTAAGAAATGACAACATGAGCACAAACTTTCCAACACCTGTGACTCCGTAAGTACTCATGTCATGAGACCCAACTGTCAAGTAAGGGCATGTGTCAGCTCGCAAAGGAAAGCACTGGCTCCTTACCTGGGTCGACACTGTGACCACCCGAGTCTTGAACAACATTAATTTCCTTTGGATCTGCCACATGCTCGGTCACTTCCTTTCAGATCCGGAAGAGGGGCTCACCATCAGATGCATCTTTTTACACCACACTGTGTGATGTTAATGGAGTGGCAGAAACGTGCACAGACCCACAATTAGTCCACGTTTAGAAAATCTTCTGCGGGTTAAAGCATTTTACTCAGACCTGGTTTCGTCTCATTTCTTCACCAACTTACTAAGGGAGAAAATAAAAGCTAACTGCCTGAAAATTCTGAAGCTTTGGTGGAAACCTTCCAGGCTTTGTCCATCAGTGACTTTGACCACCAAAAGCGCAGATGAAGGATGACAGAATATGATAGCGGAATCAGCTTGTGATGGTTTGTGCTTTAAAAGCACAATGCCTGCAGCGTGGAGCACATCACAGATGCCCAATAAATATTTGTAGATTTATTAAAAGTAATAACAACACGGTTTCTGAAGAACCAACCTCCATTTTGCAAAAAAAGCAAAAAATGATATAAATTTCTTCACCTGACTGGATGGAACAATGTAGAGCAACGAATGAGAGAACCTAAAAATTAAATAGGACCTCTAATTTGATTGCAGAGAGAAAATTAAGAATTTTGCAAAAAAAAAAAAAAAAAAAGCCACAGTAGCATTAGCACTTCACAGCGCATCCAAGATTTGCTGTTTCCGCTGCACCGTGAGCTGGTTCCTAAACTTGCTAGGTGCCAGCTTGTAATCACTCAAACGGGAAATGAACTCTATTCTACTTTGGGAAAAGTATGACCATAGTTTTATCTGAAAATTATTAATGTATTCCTGGGAGATGGCCCTCTTATTTGGCACGCCTCGAAGTAACGCAGGCAGAAATATCAGGGGGCCTCGTTACGTAACGCCAGCACGGCACTGTTGTGTGCATGTGTTTCTCTCCCACCTCTGCAGTAGTTGCTTTCTCACACTGGGTTTTTACAGAGTTGTGACAAACCTGGAATAACAAAGATGAGAGTTTGAAGAGTAAAGGTCACAAAACTGACACTAAAAAGGGAAGCTCTTCTATATCGTATGAAAACCCCTTATAAAAGGCAGTTCATTGACAAAAAATGCTTTATACATTCAGATTTTCCCCATCTCTCAACAGTGATGGTTTCCAAAAAAAGACTCAGTAGTGAAGGCCACACACTTTTTTTTTTTTTGCATTAGTTTGATACATTGAAAATCAGAACCTTTAAAGCATCTTGTAAATGGGAGAAATGGAATTGGACCTGGGGGGTGGGATGGGAAAGATCATAATGAATATGTGACTGAGCTGTTGACGTGGACAGCAAGGGAGTTGGTGGGAAACGTTACAGCAGACCTGACCACTGTACAAAGGGTCCATCAAGAACACAGTACAGGTATCAAAAAAATCCCCAAACAAAACTAAAAAAACACTGCAAGTTTGCCAACTTGTAAACAAGGAAAAGCATTTCACAGATTCAAAGTTCAAGGGAAGTAAACGTCTTTAAATTATTTTTGTCAGTTCAACCCTGATTTAAAAGTATGGCTAGCAAAAATAAAGAAGCTGCAGCTCCTGGCATCCCGAGCAAGAAGCTGTCTTCTGAGAAGGGGCACTTCCGAGCCTCTCTCAAGATGCCACGTGAGGAGGAGACACCTTCACTCTTGGAATTCCACCTCACTTTTCCCCTTTCCTGTCTGGAATAGTCATCGATTGCTTTATGTTTCGTTGCTGACAGTCCTGGCTGCTATAGGTTTAGCCGTGGGGAGACTGGAGGGGGGAAGGCAAATTCTCGGAGGATGCTACGGGCCACTTCGACATTATTCTGGGCTATCTCTAAGGCTCTTTTGACTTCTTCAAAGGCATATCCCTCGCCCATGAGTTTTGCAATTTTTGCATCGACGTTTTCCAAGGCCGCCTCAGGCCCATGGGGTTTTCTGTGGTGAATTTCCGGTGCGGTCTTGCGGGGTCGTGGTTTAGGAGGTCTGGCTGGTGCTTGTGAACCATCTGCGTGGATTTTTAAAGTGAGATAGCATTGAAATAATGAGATAAAAATAGACATCGTAACATTAGTATAACCTCATTATTTTATATCACTATTTAATATGAAGACAGTGTTTTATTGTTTCTACAAATTTTTCCCCATTTTTATGTATTATCATTGGATAGGTTACAGTATCCATTGTGAATGTCAGAAAACTAAGGTAGAATGTGTTGGCAATTTGAGAAATTAACACAAATGTATCCCCAATTCCACATTATTCTTCAAGCTGTATGAGATAAGAGATACAGAAGGAAAAAAATAGAAACACCTGTCTGAAAAGGAAAAGCTTTCACCTTGGCAGTACAGCTGCAATACAGCTCATCCTCTACTGTGGTGGGGCACTTTCTTGAGAAGTTTCTACTAGAGAAACCGTTACAAGCTCGTGGAGAGGATTCCTGGCAGAACATCCTCACCAGGTCCTCCATCCCACCATGTCCAGCAGAACTTCTCTGAGAAACAGGCTCTACAGCATCACTGCCTGTCTGATTTTTCATGTTAGTAATGCTGTAAAGTGAAACCTTACTGATGCTAGGAGGGAAAAATAGAATAGTAGATGCTTCTGATGCTTTGAGTCTCCTGTTAGCCAGTAAGCTGAACAGAAGTAAACTCTGCTTTGCTGAAATGCTTCATCCAGATTCCAATGTAGGAAGCTTAGCTTGAGAAAAGCAAAGCCAGCAGCAACAGCAGTGGTGGAGAACTGGGGTCTGGATCAGTCCCCTGATAACGGCTTCACACAGTTAAACCAAACAACACTGGTGTCCGTGAATGGAGAGTAATTTTACTAGGAGAAAAGAAAATTAATTACAAGCCACCAGGGCATGGGCTAGTAATTTAGGGGCCACTTTTAACATGGATTTTCACCTATCTATATTTGGTACTTAATATCAAAAGCCTCTATTTAAAAAAAAAGTCAGATTTATGCCACAAAACATTTATGGACTTAAGACAAGGTAGACATCAACATTTATTTAATATCTTTCTTCTTAGACTGCTGACAAGTGCGAAATTCAAGGACACAGTTAAATGAGGAAGTGAGGCTAGAACCCAAACGCCTCATGACTCCTGTCCCTCCTGGTCTCTGCTGCCTTGCCAACTTCCCTGATGGCGTCAGGAAATACTGTAAGCTGATTATTTTCAAGTCTATATCATAATAATAACAGTAATTATAATAAATCTATATCATAATTATTTGATACATTATTTCATATTTTTATCATAAGTATGGTATTTTTCTCTGAGAGGGTAAGTGGTAAAAACCATCATTCTGTTTTCAAGTCTAGCAATAACAATGTAACATACACAAAATAAAAGCCTCCAGGATGAAAATATTTAGTTCCACACCAAATTGGATGATAGTCTTATTTTGAATTATTTCTTATTTTTAATTGTTCCTTTCTTACAGAATGATACCGTTTGAAAAAAATACAGCTATAGATAGCTTATTATGCTCATATATAAGAACACATATTAATTTCTGGTTCTTGCTAAAGTCTGTACTGCTTTGTGCATCTGTAACTAAACATCTCAAATTATTATGGTCTACTAAATTGTATTTCTTATTATGCTTTGAGGTTTCATTTATTTTTCTATTAAGTATTTCCATGATGTCATGCAGAGATGGACAATAAATTGTGCTTTGCTTCTAATCACTTCCAAAAAAACTATTAGAAATTCTAGCAAGCTTTCCTTTAATCCATTACCGCAAGATTTATACATTGAAATCTTGGCTGTTCTGGTTTACTCTTAGGTGAGAAAAGTACCTAGAATTAAATACAAGTTTAAATTCCTTGTATCCTAATGGTAATTTTCGAAGAGGTCTTCTTTTTCTTTTTTATTGAAGTACTGTCAATTACAATGTGTCAATTTCTGGTGTACAGCACAATGTCCCCGTCATGAATATACATACATATATTTGTTTTCATATTTTTTTCATTAAAGGTTTTTTTTTTTTACAAGATACTGAACACAGTTCCCTGTGCTATACAGCAGAAACTTTTAAAAATCTATTTTTACATATAGTAGCTAACATTTGTAAATCTCAAACTCCCAAATTTATCCCTTCCCACCCCTTTTCCTTGGTAACCGTAAGATTGTTTACTATGTCTGCAAGTCTGTTTCTGTCCTGTAGATGAGTTCATAGTGCCCTTTCTTCTTTTTTTTTTTTTAGATTCTACTTATGAGTCATATGGCATTTTTCTTTCTCTTTCTGGCTTACTTCATTTAGAATGACGATTTCTGGGTCCATCCATGTTGCTGCAAATGCATTGTTTTATTCTTTTTTAATGACTGAGTAGTATTCCATTGTATAAATATACCACAACTTCTATATCCTGTCATTTGTCAATGAACACTTAGGTGCTTCCATGTCTTGGCTATTGTAAATACTGCTGCTGTGAACACTGGGGTACATGTGTCTTTTTGAGTTAGAGTTCCCTAGGATATATGCCCAGAAGTGGGATTGCTGGATCATATGGTAAGTCTATTTTTAGTCTTTTGAGGAATCTCCATGCTGTTTTCCAATAATGGCTGCACCAAACTACATTCCCACCAGCAGTGTAGGAGGGTTCCCTTTTCTCCAGCATTTATCATTTGAAGTTTTTCTAATACAGCTGTTTTCTTCCTGTCCAAAATACTGAGAAGGGCACGTGATTGTCAAGCGTCTGAAAAGCACAGCTGTGTATACTCCTGAAGTGGGAGGGACAGGGCAGTGGCCAGAGACACAGCTAAGAGTGCAATGGAGTCTATAGATTTAGAACTTTTAAATTTAATGACCATGTATCTTTGATCTTGGTAGATGACACTAAATGATGGCACCTATCATCAGGAAAAAAGAAAACAACCCAAGAAGCCTATCCACTACATGAGGCTGCTAAAATTAATGCTGCTCTAATTAATAGTCAAATGCAATGGAAGTTGCAGATGCTAAATTTTATTTAAGAAAGCTCTTCTTTGCGTGGAAACAAGTAAGTACTAAACATAATTCAGAAAACCTAAGTTAGTAGGGAAAAACAATATACACACACACAACAATTAAATCAAAACTAGCTAGAGTAGTGAAGGTATCTCTGATCCTGGACCTGGCTTTTTTTTTTTTTTTTTTTGCACAAAAAATCTATTTGAAATATCAACTGGAGAAAAGGGTTCAAACCACCTCTGGGAGGAATCATGACAGATTTTGAGAACAGTTTCATTAAAAAAGAAAAAAAGCTTATGTATAAAATTAACTTTTCAAAAAGGTAGATTTTTTTTGCTTTAAATACAAAACTCATATATCCCAACTCATTAGTCCTAGACCTCATTGCCCCAACTCAAAATCTTATGGTAAGATTCTGTTCACAACCCTACATCTGTTCAGAATCCTACAAATGCTCAGAGTTGAACTGTCTCACGCATTAAAGCCTACAAATGCAAGTAACTTGGAAGCAATGTTGCAACTTTTGGCAACCTGTTATGTAAATATATTTCTGTTTACTGCTGAAGATTTATTCAATGTGGAATATTTTACTGTTTTGTTTGACTGTTTTAATTGGATAGTTAGGTCTGCATCAGGTAACTGACCAGCCACAACTTTTCTAGATGAGGATGCAAATGAGGAACGTCACGCGGAGACTTGAGGTTGGTCAGCTGCATCTCAGTTTGGCCATAAGATTTTGAGTGCCTTTGAGCTAAGCAGTTTACTTTTATAATTCTCACTCTCCAAATCTACCTTTATATCTCCATCTTTAGAGGTATTACTCATCCCTTCTTGGCCAGGTAGTATGCGAATTAACATAATACTTGGTATATGGGCTAAGGAGACTTTTACAAAGAAAGGACAATGGATTCACAATAGATGTGGATAGATGCTAGAGAACAGCAATTACTATAAATTTACAGGAATGTCAAGTGTGGAAGAGGGAAAAAACCTGGAATTTGCAGTGAGTGCAGTGAGTGCCTAGTACTATATAAAGCTGTTAAGCAAGGTATTAACAAGCAAGATTTGTTACTACGTTGAACTAACAGTAAAAGCTGTTAAAAAAAAAAAAAAGACAACTTTCTTAATGATCATTAAAACAAATCTCTTAAAACTCACGGACAGTCTTCACTGTCCCCACTTGCTCTTTTTTACAAAGTCTACAAGCAGGAGACACCAGGTCCGTATTCGCTTTAGACTGTGTAGGTGACAGAAAGGAGCAGTGAAAGAGAAGAGGAACTGATCTCACAGCCCCCCAGAGCTGTCGGGCTGCAGTTTGGAGTGCACCGCAGTGGCTGTGCATTTGCCAACTCGGGGGGGATTTCTGTACCTGAATCCATGTCCTTAAAAACGTTGACTGGAAGGACATGTGCTTATTCTGTCCATGCTCATGGTATTTCTGAATTCCCATGAGCAAGGGCAACAACACCTAAATAAGTACCTCTTCCTAGAGCACTAAGGATATGAGAGTTAATGTTGTAAAATATGGAAATAAATACAATATACAGAGTAAAATGCAAAATTTATATAAATTTTTGAGTTGAAACAGACTTTGAAGCAATTTCCTGCATGTGATCATCCACTTTTAGTTAAAGCCCTAGTCTCTGTGGTGTTGAGAGTTAGCTCTCTGGTGGGGAGAAAGATTTGAGAAGCACTGATTGAGAGTAAATCTTGATTCAATTTTCTGAGTGGAGAAAAGTCCTGGATGGCGTGGGTTTAGCCTGTGAAAACAGAACAGTGCCCTGAGTGATTACTCTAGGTCATGCTTCTAAATGAGGGCAGTCTCATCCCCCACAGAGCAAAAACTTGCCACTGAGGGATGAAAAAAGATCTTAGATGCTGAAAGGGTTTGTGGCCCTCCAAAGAGTACATAAAGTATATCTGTGTATTAAATTTTCTTTGTTGCAGTGGGGCAGGAGTGATTAAGGAAGAAAAAAATCTGAACATACACCTGGGCAAACTATGATTAAAAAACAAAACAAAACGAGACACACACTGCTGTATGTCCACACCTACAGGAGCTGATGGGAGTCACTGAAGTGTAAGTACCAGCTGGTTTACAACAAGAGGTCCTTATTACTTCCTTCATTATCTAAACTTTGGTGGGGTTTTTTGGTCCATATTTTGAAACGTGTGTCTAATAAGCAAAAGTCATCTTACTGATAAACACATTGTCCTATTTTCCATTTCTGTTACATTGTCTTATTTAACAGTAACTACATCAAGTTTCTGTATTTCTTGGCAAAAGCGAAGTGGCTTCCTAAGGTCATATGAGAAATGATCACCATCCAGGCTTTGGAAATCTCTAGGACAGTTTTCCAATTCCCAGTATCCTCTTCCATCCCTTTGGCAACACTACTCTATTCCTTTGCTCTTGTCTTTATTTGATGTTATCATTAGGTATCTCCAAACTCAGCTTAGCAATCATTGTTATATCAAACTTTGCTAACAAAAAAAAAATGTGTGCATAGCTTACTGATAAGACAGCACTGACTCGAATCCTACCACAATTATAGGTCCTTAGGTAAGTTACTAAACTTTATCGTCTTATCTCCTTCCAAAAATTTGACATTAATAATACCTATTTCAGATTGGTTGTGAGAAATAGAATTTACTTTATATATATAAATTTACATTTATTTATTTCATATGCACAACTGAAAGTATAATTGTCAATGTTATATATTAAATTTTCTCTATATATCTACATTTAAAATACTTAGCATAACATTTGGCCCCAGAGTAAGTGCTTAACAGACTTTAAAAATGATGATTATTGAAGTTACTTAGTAATTTACTGGTGATACTGGGAATGGATATCTATCAAGCCTATAGATTTTCTCAACTGAGACTTAAAAGAAAAAAATAATATAAATTTAACTGATGAAGGCTTAAAAGAAATTTCAAACATATCATCATGATGACTTTGTTACTTTACTAAAAGTTGGATCAATTAATTCTGGAACTCTTTTAGATAAACTTCAACTGCTGCCATGGCAGATACACTGTCTAATTTTGGAAGGAAGTGTTTTATATATATTTTTTCCCCTTTTCAGTTATATTAGGTAGAATTATTACAGTTTGACTGCACATACACATTATAGTGCATGTAAATACTTATATACAAAGAAGGACATTTACATTTACATGCTGCAAACATCCTTTTTAGAATAAATGTATAAGGAAAATATTTTCAAATCAATGAAATTTTTTGAATTACTTAGAAATATTCTTTTCATAGAAAGCTTATACATAAGTCACTATCAATTACTTAGATCACCATAAAAAATAGGAGAAACTGAATTTTTAAGTTGCAGCATTTAAACCTGACTTCTCCACGATCATCTTAAAAAGGCCTTAATAAAAACGCAACTACAAAATAAGTGCTATTTAGTGTCCCAAGGCACACAGCATCCTGTCTCAAGTTTCTGATGGAAAGACCTAATCTAGAAGGCAGGAAGAGTCTGTCTCCTGGTGTGAAGTAAACTGGTGAACAGCTTGGTAGCCTTGTGAAGCGGCAGGTGAGCAAATATCTTGCTGGAAAAAAGTATCTTATTTTCTGTGATTTGACAGTGTGTGCAGAGAGAGTTCAGGGAGCAGGTTGAAATATTTAATGTTACAGTGAGCGGGGGCCCTCAGAATAATAATCAGGACTATTTTATCACTCAGGTAAAAGCCAGTTCAGGCTTCTAGTAAACGCCGATTTGGGGATGTTTCAACAGGGTTTGTGACTCAAGGTTCTTCCTTGAAATAGCTAGAGTAATGCTAACTTGGAATTCCTACCAGTTGAAATCATATATGTGAATGATGTTCCCCTGGGCTCTACAACACCCTTGTGCTCCTGTAAAGAAGATGAGAAGATACAGAGCATTTGGGCCAAAAACCCTTCTCATAACTTGAGTATATGCTTCTGTTAATTCAGAGTTGGTGGAAGTGAGTATGTTATTTTAAATCAGTCATAGCACTCTTCTCAAAATTGTATTTTGACATTATTTCCTTAAGGGATTTGCCTCTTTCTCATATATATATATATATACAGTTAGATATTGTCTCTCCTCCTTTACCTTCACATTTTTTTCATCAGTCTGGAGGTCTACCCTTTCGACTGGAACTACAGTGTCTCATTGGCTACTCATGGATGTATCTGAAATACTGGAATGATTGGAAATAAGCTGGTAAGACAGCATGGACCACCATCTAAAAAGGTTAGTAAAATTTTCTATGCTTTTTGGAGTTATATTCAAGTATGAAAACTCACAACACTACAGAGGGATTTCTGCTCCTCCCATGCATGTCCTCAAGTACCTATACTGTATTGATAATTCTCGCAGTAGCTCACTAATGATCTTGACTCAGAAGTTACAGACTGGATTAAATGTGTGACCCGAGGTTTGAGCTTAAAAACAAATCTTGAAATAGGACAAAAATCTACACAGGGAAAAAACTTCTGATGTTCATAATCTGAGACAATACTATTTATTGTTCAAAATAACAAAGTGTATGTTCAGCATAACACAAGTGTCAGCTACCCTTCCTTCATCCACTTGTCCTCCACACTCTTCTGCACACGTGTGGATAAATACTTCAGCAGAGGAGATGGACAATCAAGAGAATGAGTGAGAGGTGCTATGAGGAAACATAAAGCCAAAGAAGGGGCTAGAAAGTGACTGTGAAAAGTAGGGACTGTTTTAGAAACAGTCATCAAGGAAGGCCTCCCAAAGAGGCACAGCGTTTCTATGAGAATGACTAGTTTGGTGCTAATATTAACTCTAAAGATGGAGAAAGAAGAGGATGCAGCATTTTAGTGGACAGAGACATCTCTCTCCCATTTCTCCCGTCTGATAAGGCAAAACGAAAGTTAGAGAACGAATAGATTTGGAATCACAGAATGTGCTTTTTACTGACTGGTCAAAGATAATATTAAGGCTTAATATTTTCTTTTCAGTGAGGTTATTGTGTAGATATTCTTCTCATAGTACAAGCCTTACAAGCAAAATGCAAAGGTGATAGAAATACTTTCTTAGGCTGGCAGTGCTCATTAAATTATATAATGAATAAAAAGATGCTGCAAAAAGCACTATACAAATGTAAGGTATTATTATTCTTAGGCAACTCACCTGAAGATGAAGGAAGCTGATCATAGTCCTGTGATGTTCTGTTGGATTTGACATTTTCACCTGGTAATCTCCTAGCAGGAGGCAAAGGAACTTGGCCACTTGCGGGATCAAAAAAGGGATCTTAAAAATAAAGGTAATTTTCAGATTAAAACTATTATCTCTGCCAACTGGCTAAAGAGAAAAAAATTTAGAAAATGAATTTCATGACTGGGAGTAACCATTTGTTTTCTACCTTGTTCATCATTTGCTCCAATATGCTTTTCCCATTTAATCCTAAATCCTACACACTCATTTTGTATTTTTCAGACCTCTTATTTGATTGTAAAATTGTTGATGAAAACTGCTTTTAATTTTTACTTTCTGTACCAGTCTCTCCTGTATAATGAAAAGCAGCTGCTGTAAAGTCAAAGAAAAAAAATGGGTTTTGAATTCTGCTTGTAAGAGTATTACATCAGGTAATCTCTCTAAGCATTAGGCAGACATAATCTGCAAAATGGACCTGACATTTGGGATTTGTGAGGATTAAATACATTCATGTACATGAAGCCTCCTGCACATAAAATGTGCCTTTTAAAATACTACTACTTTGGGCATCCTATGCAAAAGACTGTCGCTTATTGGCTCAATGAATAGTAAATTCAGTTGTTAAAAATTATGCTATTATTAACATTAAAGTTTGTATATATAGTAAAATGATTTTTTTTTGTTGCTACCTTGACAGGGGGGATCTGAAATAGTGAAAAATAATTTCACTACTTCTTAATTATATATATTAACTGTAGCTAACAGCAGAAAAAGAGATTTTTATCAGTGCTACTATATTAGGACCATAAACCTAACTAATGGGTTGAAAATTAGTATGTGAGTTTAAGTCCATAGAACTGATTACTTTTTTGAGTAGATGAACATTACCTCCGCATCTTTGGTGTACTGATAATTTATCTGCCACCACTTCCATCTCAGGCTCCTTTGTTTCCTTCTCTCAATTCTTTTATTCTTTCTTTTGTATCTGCCAGTATCTCCAAAGGTATTGGAAGTTTTCTTGAGAGCAGGGTCCTTACCTTACTCACACAAATCAAGTACCAAGCACGCTGCTTATTCAATAGGCAGCACTTTATAAATACTTTTAACTACCGAAAAAAAAAAACCCAGACCAATTCAGATTTTTCAGAAATTCAAAACCAGTGACATTTCTATTGCAAACATCTAAGGCTAAAATTTTAACTATTAAAGAAGATCTGATAATATTTCATTGTTTTAACTTCTATTTGCATTTGATGTTAAAAATATGTAAGAATTTGATTATTTAAGAAAGAACTACATGCCTATTTATACTAAATTTTGACTAGGTAATGTAAGGCAAAAGTTGAAATCATTATTTTCTTCCTCTGTTTGAGTACAATAATTATCTCCAGCTTTGCTGGAAACTTTTTTTTTTAACCCTAAGCAAGGCTACTTAATTTGCTTTCATTAATTTTGAGATTAAAATGAGTCTTAGATGTTGAGCTTTCAATAACTGAAAAGTCAATGGTTCAACCTCATTAATTTTGCTGGAACATTTTAGGAAGGAATCAGAAGAGAAATCAAATTCCATGCAACAAATGTTAATCTTTTGATTTGGAAGACCAGCCACAGGTACCAAAGTGGTAAATTTCTAAATTTATGCAGAAATCACCCTAAGATTCAGATTTAAATATTCAATAAAATCTACTTTCAGTTCTTGTACATTCTAAAACATCACTGACATAATATTAGGTCAGAAAAGAGACTGTCTTTTACAATACATGTACTATTAAAAATTTCCTTAGAGGTAATTTATAGATTTGTCAGATATGCTATTTCTAATCATCTTATTTAAGACTAAAGATTAGAATCGGATACACTGCAGGACCATAAATAGACCACAAGATATACAGTGGTATGATGTTGCTCCATTAATCTACTGCACTTAAAAGGTCAGTAGGTACAATAAAAATGTTACCAGAAGTAGCAAAATACTTAGTTCTGAATCACTAGGATGTTCTGTCTTGTTTTATGCTAAGTTTGCTACTTACTGGTCGAGTATAAGGTAAACTGGGCTTCTGTAGCAAGTTGTAAAGTTGGAAGCATTCCTGCTTCAATGGAAAAAGAGATCGTATATAATACAGTTATACAGAGTACAGTAATTACTGTCTCCTTACAAAGAAAATTTGAAAAGCAGTAAAATTTTTAAAATAAATTCTTCAAACAGTAATTAAAATCCACACTTAGGATTAAAGCATGCAAATTGAAAATACCATAGCAAATGTTTGAGAAGTGAATGATTAAACTCAGTGGGATTAATCTATTCTAAAAAGCAAAGTACTACTGCCAGTGATTTACAGTATGGTAATGCTAAATTGAAAAATTTTAATACTTGTTTTAAGAGGTTATTAAAAACTAAGGAAAGACTGGGAGGAAAAGGTTTGCTAACCATGAAAGTGGGAAAATATGCATCCATCAAAATTATGCTGTGTAGGAAGGAAACCTGTAAGTGGTTATCTTTAGGAGGAGGCATTAAGGAATTTTTTTCTTAATTCTTTTAGTATCTGAAACACTTTAAGATTTTTACTTCTTTTAGTATCTGAAACACTTTAAGATTTTTACTCAGTGTATAGGAAAAGAGGCAAATATAGTTGAACATTTAAAACAGTGCCATAAAACCCACCAGAAAGATTTGTCAGTTATTCTGAAATTTTAAAAGAATCACAATGTTAGGTCTAATTGCTAGAAGAGGGGTTGAAGAGCTATTTAGGTGAAACAAAGTTCCTCTCTCTCTGCTGCCCCCACTATACTGCACATTCATAAAACTCCTAGTGATCTGGCCACTGATTAAGTCTTCCATTTAGAGAACTCACTACCCTTACTACTTACTGTTCTGAGATAGAAGAATTCTTAATAATTTAGGAAGCTTCTTATGAAGAATGGAACCTGTTCTCATGTCTAGCTTCTGAGGAGACATGGAAGAAATCTTCTTTCACAAATACTGTAATTGAAGGCAACTCTCATATGTACTCAAGACCTTCTCTTGGTTAAACGTAAGTTCCTTCCATCTACCGCAGTTTTACGTGGTGTGGTTTTAATTCCCTTTACCAGCCTGGCTGCACTCCTCCAGGGATACCCTAGCCCCAGGTTTCTCAAACGTGAGCTATGAGAATCACCCCCAAAAGCTTGTGAAAACAGATTGTTGGGTCCTACTCCCAGAGTTTCTGACTTAGTAAGTCCTGGGTAGGTCTTAAGTATTGGCATTTTTAATAAGTTTCTAGGTGATGCTGATGCTCCTGCCCTCAAGACCACAATTTGAGAACCACGGCTCTACCCCGACAGTCCTTCAGCACCTGAACACGGTGGTCTCCATGCTGGCTGAGCCCTGGGGAGGCCCTCACCTCACGCCGTCTCTGATTTGAACTCTGAGTGCAACCCTCAAACAGTACGAGTGCCCTCGGTAACCACGTCGTGTGGGTACTTCATAAAGATCGTAGTCAACAAAACCCCAAGTCCCTCCCAATAACTGTTGCTGATGATCCCCGTTTTCTCTGTATTTTCCTTATGCCATTGCATTTCTGGATCCTGGTGGAAAACTTTCATTTATCTCTACTAAGTCGAGTTGGCTAACTTTTAGAGGTGAATTGCAACTTTAAGATTGGATAAGGATTTCAAAAGAGATTGCAGGCTAGAAACACAGTGAAGGAGAGGTTCCAAGTTTTGTGCATTGCACAAAGGCGTGCAGTAATGGGAATGAGCCGACTTCAGTACAGCCTTGGCTCCATTCCTGGAGCACTGGCCCGGGCACAAAGTGGAGGGAGGGGTGACTATTTCTACCCACCAGCACAAAAGAAATGCCTTTTTGTAATTCGGACCAAAGCACGTATGTGCTAGCAGTAGCCTTGGGTTTGGAGACAGGAAAGTGTAAAGCCTTTTTTTTTTTTTTTTTTTGAGGACTCCAGGTTTTGTTAAGATCTGACTGGCCTGTCCGGATTAGATGGCTCACAGACAGCAGTGGGTATTACTGTTTTGCCAAAGGAAATCTTGCATGAAAACCTAGAACAGGAAACAGTTCAAAGCAGCATCAGAGCTGTGCCCCTGCTTCACGTCCCTCCCTTGATCATACAGGAGTCCTGAGGCTCCCTTGTAGAAACACAAGGCCCTGCAGTTTGCACAGCACCACTGCAGAGCAGTCACCGGGCTGTAAGGCTGGACCTGACTCAGGGTGCAGGGCGCCGAATGCTGGGAAAAAGAGGCAGGTTTGATGAGGTAATTAATACAACACCGTGAGGCTATCCAACCTGTGTCTCTAATTAGGGATAATGATTTCCTCAAGGAAACCGAAGCTCAGCAATGCCAGAAAAGCTTTGTCATTACACTGGACTAAAACTTTACAGACTGAACTACAGTGAAAACAAGAGCAGTAAAGGGCCCACACCATCCACTTAGACCTCGTGCGGTCCCACAACTACTGGGTTAAAGTTTTGCTATTTACAGAGTATGCTTTCCTGAAGCTTAATTCAGGGTGAAGAACTGCTTTTGAGAATCTTCTATTAGACAGTATAATGTATTAAATCCTTTGTGAAGTGATACTGTCCAGTGCTTATTTATAAGCTGAAAGAAGCCTCCATGTCCTATGATATTGTGTTAAGAATTAAAATACTTCTTTTGAAAAAAGACGAGATCTAATAATACATGTGGCTTAAAACTGAATAAAAACTGTCTCAGTGGGCCTCATAAAGGATCTGGCAACAGACTAGAAGTTTGTCCTGTTAATGAGACTGGGAAGGGGGAAAAAGGTTGCCATTTTTTTCTCAGAGGTATTTATTATCAAAGGATATCAATGTTATTTGAAAAGAAATTAGAATATGTTCCACGTATAAAAGGAGGTATGTCAACAGGTTCAAATGACCCTGCTCTGGTCCCGTGTGACCCTCACACCACGGGTTACAGAAAGCTGCTGCTGAACCTCCCTGGCAGCCGAGCACACCTGCATGTGAAATAAAAGTTTGTACAACTTCCATTCTAATGAAAGGGGGCATTTTCATTTTGAAGCAATTTTTTGGGAAGATTTTTACATAAAGTACAATGAACAATAAAATTATGATAAAGAACTGAAATATTTCACAATTAATTCTCTTGATAAAAACAGGCAAAAATGTGTATTTGTATAAAATGTTCTCTTCTCACTCCTTGGACAGCTTAAATTTAAAAGAAGGTGCTTTCATTTAATTGGGTGTAAATGACATATAAGAGGTGATAGGTACCTTATAGGAATCTAGTCAGAAACTATCCAGAAGTTGTTTTGGGAAAGGTTACGTTAACTAAAATTTAGAGATTCTTATTTTTAATGTTAAAGTCCATATATAAAAACAAACGTTTAGGGTGAGGGTATAACTCAGTGGTAGAGTGCATGCTTAGCATGAAGGAGGTCCTGGGTTCACTCCCCAGTACCTCTATTTAAATAAACCAACCAACCAACCTAATTACTTCCCCCCATGCCAAAAACAAAGGCTTAAATAAGTGTAAGTGAAAATGATAGTGTTTACATGCAGCTATATGAATACGAGCCTAAGTTATTCATGCTTTCTGCTTGCATCAGAAGGGTTAGGAACCCTGCTCGTTGATTGGGAGCACTGATTTAAAATTAAGGTGCTCCATGAGGACAGGGAGGCATCTCACAGAGCAGGTGACACAGAGGACAATTCAACTGATACTTAGTGGCAAAAAATTAAACTCAAAATTATTTCTTGAAAATAAACTACTTTTAGAAACTGAAGCTATGTATCCCTAGTTATACGTCTATAATTTATGTGTCATAGCCACAAACTGCCTCTATTTCTAAATTACCACAACAAATGGAAAAAAAAAAGCACTTGAGAAAAATGAGTTAGAAGTGAATGACAATGGTTATAAGAGTCCCAAGATTTCGGAAAGGGTTGAGCCAAGATGGCAGAGCAGAGAGGCTCATAGTTTGCCCTCTCCCATAAATAGACCAAGAATTACATCTACAAACCCACTGAATCACACAGAACACCTAGGAACTCCAGCGGAGTGTCTCGCTTTGAAAAGTACAGGAGGATTCTCACAAAATCTGATAAACAACAAGTTCATACTGTATAGCACAGGGAACTATATTCAATATCTTGTAGTAACTTACGGTGAAAAAGAACATGAAAACATATGTATGTTCCTTTACGACCAAAACATTATGCTGTACCCTAGAAATTGACACATTGTAAACTGACTATACTTTGATCAAAAAAAAAAAAAAGTATATAAAAAGATTCCCAAGATTTCAATGACGCATACAGGTGGCCAAAGGACAACGTAAAGGAATTGTTAACAAAAAAAGAACATCTTTTAACCAAATCAAAATAAGGAGGCAAACGTTTCAGAGTATAGATCACAGTATCATCAACAGAACTGATTAGAACAGTTAATATCAGCAGATTCAACATAGTTGAATTTTTTTTCCCTGGTAATTCTGACTAGTGAAATGGATGGTTTATTATAGCTCTTTAATTTCTACTCCTATCTTGAGTGTTAAAAAAGCTATGTATTAATTTTTCCTCGAATACTAATAATTTTAGCAGATACAGTGACACATTAAAAATACAAACAGTAAAATAAAATGCAGATATTTCAGAAAAGCTATCTATTAATGTTACAACAATGTAATTTACCAAAATATGTTTCTGAATAAAATTATGATTCTAAAGCCTATCCAGGAAAACTTTTAAACATATTACTAGAAAGAAACAATTGCACTCAGATTCAGGAGACAGTCTAAATTTGTCCCCATCACTGTCAGCCCAGTGACAGAGCCATTCTGGTTCTCAGGGATGCCTTCTGTAGCACACGGGTGCTATTTGGACCAGATGATCTCAACAGCACCATTTCTAAATTCTGTGATTCCTTATTGATTTGCCATTTCTGTAATCCTGGCATTAAAGCAAACAATTGACAGGCAAACCCACCCAACTGCTCTTTTCCCCACCCTGGAATTTTTCTGCTAGGGAGCTAGAAACCAATGAATTACTCCTGCTTATTTGACAGTAGGATCTTAGAAATATTTTTGCTTCAAGTGAAAAATTTTGCTTGGCTTTTGCCGCCTACCTGATGGAAGGAGGAAAAGGTCCTGTCCTGAGGATGGTCGGCTACTGGAGCCTGGAGGTTTTGAATGTTCGATGAGACTGTGCCTGGCGGGAGGTGGGGGAGGTGGAAGGGATGGGGGAAGGGCATCAAAAGCATCTTCACCTGCATTTAAAGAAGGGTCAGTATCAACAGCAGAACTTCATTAATCAAAACACAGTATCAGGCAACAGTAATGACTGATTTTCTCTTGCTGCATATAAAGGACTTCACCTGCAGTGCTTAGCTGGGACTTGACTGACTTTAACAATGGGAGCTAATTATTTTGTGAGAGGGTTTGCAGGGAACCACAGACACACAAACACATATGTGCAGGCAGATTTTATCTCACAGGCCTTTCTATTAAAAAGCAACATTGCACGTTATGAAACAGCTTATTATTAACTTGTAACCTGTGTAGTATAAAGACAATGGATGTGACCAGTCAGAATGGCCATCATTCAGAAGTCCACAAATGACAAATGCTGGAGAGGCTGTGGAGAAAAGGGAACCCTCCCGACACTGCTGGTGGGAATGCAGTTTGGTGCAGCCACTATGGAAAACAGTTTGGAGATTCCTCAAAAGACTAGAAATAGACTTACCGTATGACCCAGGAATCCCGCTCCTGGGCATATATCCAGAAGGAACCCTACTTCAAAAAGACACCTGCACCCCAATATTCATAGCAGCACTATTTACAATAGCCAAGACATGGAAACAGCCTAAATGTCCATCAACAGATGACTGGATAAAGAAGGTGTAGTATATTTATACAATGGAATACTATACAGCCATAAAAACCAACAACATAACACCATTTGCAGCAACATGGCTGTTCCTGGAGAATGTCATTCTAAGTGAAGTAAGCCAGAAAGAAAGAAAAATACCATATGAGATCACTATTCCACTCATACTTTTCCCTTGATTCTCTAAAAAATAAAATAAAATTGCACTGGATTTATTTTTGTAAGCAATCGCAAATACTTTGTGAATGTAACAGGGTATAAACACATACCTATTCCAGTAATAAAAATTCACATGTATTTAAATATACTGACTTAAAATATCAGGGTATATTTAAATAAAAGTTTTACCATTCATCCAGCTTGCCTTGCAAAAATATTCAAAACATTTTCTTTGATAATTATAAACACTTTTCTAACATAAATTATATGAAAGCATAGGGGAGACAGGGGGCTTTGTTATCATTACAGCCTTCAGCTATTGCTACATTATCATATTCATTCAAATCTTTTATCTAAATCCTGCTAAATGTCAGGCACCATGCTAGTCACATGGGTAATGTGAAGATCAAAATCTTAAGGCCTTGACCCAAGGAGCTTAGATTCCACAAGGAGAGCTAAGAAAAGTTTATAAATGATTCACAGATGGAAGTCCCACACGCCCCAGAGAGATGGAGATGCATTTTACGGGGGAAGAGGAATGTAGAAAGTGGCATTTCAGTAAGGTGTTACCAAGAACAGGAAGGCCTGGGACACTGGGGACTCAAAAGCATTTGTTCATCAAATGTAAGGATGGGGTCTTCTAGGCAGAGTGAAGAGGATAAATTAAAACATGAGATGTACACAAAAAGCCAAAGGAAGGGTGAGTTAAACAGGTGGGAACATTTATCTGCATTGTCCAATATGGTAGTCACCATCCACATACAGATATTTAGTCTGAATTTAAATAAACTAAGATTCAGCTCTTCAGTTGTACATAGAGATCCTTTATGTCGCCACCTACAGTTCTACTGGACAGTGCTGGTCTCAGCCATGAAGACGGGGGTAACGGGTCAAAACCAGCACACAGGGAGAAGCAGAAGGAGAAACAGACTGCAGCTAAAGGAGGAAGTTCAAGGCTCTCTTAATCCAGGCAGGTAAGAATACAGTGCTGAACTACAGAGCTGGGTACAAGACGTTCAGCCGTGTAACTAGGAACGCGAATTGATGGTGTTTATTGGAAAAAAAATGGAAGGGTTCATTTCTAGCAGCCTGATGATCAATTCAGATAAGCTTATAAATGAACTTTCATCATTGTTTTCTGTTATGATGACTCATTATTGTGAAGCCTTAACTTGTGTGGAGGTTGTAATTGTCTTCCTCTAAAAACAGGCTGAGAAGCTTTCTACCTAGAATTAATGAAATAAACAGACATCGGGACCAGCCAGCTTTAACATACATACACATCTGTGTGTACCTCCATGTGTGTACGCACACATATATTAATATACTTCTTTGTAGTAAAATTTGAAACAAAGAAATTGAGATTCTTTGGATGTGTTCTAGTTGCAGTGATGGTAAGGCAGAATTTATTCTCAGCTCTCTACAATAAAATATATAATTTTCCATAATGTAATTAGCTAAGTGGAACTGGGTCATTTTCTGCTGAAAGGAAAAGTAAGTACACATTCATTAAGAATTGTACTTAAAGAAAATCTCAGATGAGTACCTCAAATCCATTAGAACACAAGAGCCTGGGGGGATGAACAATGCTTTCATAGGTTTTTTTTTCAAAATGCATTTAGTACGTGAAGAGACAACCTGCTGAAATCTGGACTGATGCCAGCTATTTACACCACTGTTTCAATCATCTAAACAGAATAAATGGCCACATGAACTTGAGAGCCACCATCACCCAGGGAAGCCACTGTTCAGACAAATTTATCACCTAGTGAGTCTACATTACATTGGGCTCTGAATTCTGATAATTCAGATATTAACTGAGAGAGGAGGCAGGGTGGCTTGTTTGAAATTGTTTTAAAGGTTTCAACCTAATGGAGGGATGAGAAGATCATAATCAGAGGGCGTCCTGTTGAGTGAAGCACCATGCTTCGGATTGTCCCGAGCTGGAGGCCTGGCAGGTGGTAATGGCACTGGATCAGAGGCTGAATCAAAAACATCTCCTAGAGGATAACACAAAATCTTAATGTATTTTCAGCACAACAATGGCATGGAATTTTGCCTTTAAATTCTGACCATTAAGATGCAGAATACAAAGAGAACATGTTTTATACCTACCCTTTAAATATATGCCTAGCTCAGGGATGTTTGATTTCTTCACCTCTGAAGATGTACCATGTGTTCCATTCAATATACAGTGGCCATTGTCACAAGCCCTAAAGCAGAAACCAAAGGACAAAAATTGTAAGGATAATTACCTTCTACTTAAAAGTTATCTGGGGTGGGGAGACGATGGGCTCTAGCAACCCTGCTCATATAATAAAGTGTGAAAATAAATTAGTATTACTTACACTTTCTCCAAACAAGGAAATTACCTAGATACTCTTCTTAAATACTTTTAGAAAGCAGAAGTAAATATCCCATGGAAGATACTTTTTTTTTTTTAAGTGAAACCAAGAATTACAAGGTCCACTTACTCTGTCTGTGGAGTGTGCACCTACCTTTACTTTAACCACAACCACTCTCCCCTCCACTGCCATGTACATCTCTCTAAATAAATCTCCTCTTAAAAAAACAAAAAACGAAGAATCACAAGGGCCACAAAATTGTTGATACCCTAAATACACCTGTGCAACTAATGTATTGTTTTCAAAGACTTCAGTAATACCTTATCAAGTTTTTGAACAAAAAAATGCAATAAGGCAAAAAATCGAAGTCCCAATAACGTCGTGATTTGTTGATGGAATTTAACATTGTATTTTTATTTCTATAATTGAAGCTTTCCTTTTAATAAGCTGGAGAATTAAATATCCATCAAAGAAGGAGAATTACTAAACACTCAGTAATTCCATTCAAATTCTGACAGGCACAAAGACCTAAAGTCTGGAGTGTAATTTCACCAGTCGTGAACAAAACTCTGGCACTTCTGACAAACTATAGAAAAATGACTTTAGCAAAGGCCTTGGGTACACAACAAGTATTTTAATCTAGATCCTGTAAGGGATAATATTTACTAAAAAAGTATTTTTGCTGTTGGTATGAATGCTTCAGAATCATACTTTGAACAGAATGGAGAAAACTGGGGCACAGGAAGGGAGCAGCAGGGGGAGAAGACATGGGGGGTATTTTGTCTTCAGAATATGTAGCAATGGACTATCTGCTCACAAAGAGCTACAGGAAGCAGAGTTTGTATTTTACTTTTCTCTGATTTGCTCTGGATTCTTGGGGCAAAGTAAAAGTACATACATAATAGAGGAGATAGTAGATATTTGAATAGTTATTGCAGAGTGCTTCATCTGAAATTCATTTCCATTCTCTCTGGTGGCCACATCTCTTTTAAGGAGCCAGAGATGGTTCATTTAAAAATAGTTATCATGTATTGAATTTTCATAATAATGATGGATTTTTACTGGAACTGAATTATTCATGTACAGTTTAACTTTTTCCACATATTGACAATTTACTTCTCCTGATGTTCCAAAGGGGAGAAAAATAGAAGGAAAGGATGTATTTAAGTTTAAAGAGTGCTTTGTAGAGGACCTAAGAGGACACTTCATCCATCAGCTTTCAAGAACAAATTAGATAAAATATTCACTCCAATTAAGTTTAGGGATTATCAACATTTATTACTTCTCTGTGACAGTAGAAAGATGGTAATGGTGGTTATAAATCAAATTTATTTTCAGGATTTGGGAGGCCTGCCACCAAAAATCTCATCTACTATGATATGACAATTAAAATTTAAAGTATTAAAATTATATTCCTCACTTTTCCAGCAATGAAAAAAAATGAGATCCCAAGGAGACCAAAAAAGCTCATCTTATTTCAGTTTTTAAAAATCACTACACATTCGTAAGCGCCAAGGGAAGTGAAAGTTGTAACAATTTATATTTGAAGCAAAGGGATAACTTCTTTCTCTAGTAAGAGTAGTAGACATTTGGTTCTTCTGACACAGCAAATTAATCTCTGTTATTTCTGTCTTCTCAATGATACTGTTTTACCAACAAATGTCTTAAAGACCAGCAATCAGCAAGAAATGCTTTCGTTCTTGCTTTGAAATATGATGCCCTGGACTGCAAAGTGTTAAGAACCCTGGCTAATAATTCTGTCGAGTTGCTCATTCTAACCATGTAACTCACTAAGACTGATCTCTGGTTAAAGTGAAGATTTGCTTCTCTTTTCCAAGTACTGCAGTCAGATACTCGAAGAAATACATTAAAACATTCTTTAGATTTTTCATCTGAAAAGAAGGGAACACTCCACTCATGAAATGCTTCCTGTTTGACTCGACCTCAAAAGGAAATGGCACAGTGAGTACAGATGATACAGATGACTGAGGGGTTCAACAGCCCTCTTATCCCTCAGTCAGTAAGGAGATACCGGACGGCAAGAAGGCTGGGCTCAGCAGTGGTTGAGCCCTATTCTATGTGCCAAGCATAGGTCCGGGGATGTAATTATATAAATAAAACTGGAGCTCAGAAAATAAGTTTGAAACTCAAATTTGACTTACTGAGTGTGTCATATTACATTAAAAAATTAACAGAAAAAGATTATTATTTACTGATTCAATTATATAAATGCAGAATTGTCCTTCTACTTAGAGACAAACTAATATTTCAAAACACACCACCCATTTTTAATAACTCATATATACCTCAATGGGGCTGCCACTTCAAAGACCAAGGATGTCTCCATTATAGTGAGAATAAACAACAGACAAGAAGAAAAACAAGACACTATTCCTTACATTCTTGCTTGATCCAAGGAAAAATAAAATAGCACCTGATAAAAAATAGTTAAGGGAGTCATTTTCTAAAAAAATTCTTCAAGATCGGAAAGGAAGCAGGCAGCACATCAAGAAAGAAAACGAATATAAATCACAGCATCTTCACGTCACGAAGAAAAGCTCCACGGAAGGTTAGCATAATACCTTAGCTTCTAAGCACCAATTTTTCTTCATGAGATTATGTGCTTAGAACTGATAAAATGCATTGAAAATAGATACTGAAAATTCATGAATTAATCACCACTATATGTAACCTAATGTGAAGTTTTATTAGAGTATAATTTGTTTTTGAGGGGGAGAGGGGCATCTAATTATTCCATTAGATTCACTAGGCAACTAATTTAGTCAAAGGACTTCCTACTTAATGGAAATCTGCATCTTTTTGTTTTCTCTGAAAGTAATGGAGAAAACAGTATTATAGGTAGAAGAGGCTTTGAGCAAGAAATCAAGGATTTTTAATTAAACAGATGTGATTCAGTTGCTTAAAAACAAGTACCACAAATGAAAATGCTTATGCAGATGTGAGGTGATAAAAAGTGGCCCATATTCTTACCTAGGAGGCGGTTTTACGTTATGACAATGAGATGGTTGTGAATTCAGGGAAACGGGATGGGATGAAGGAATCTTGTATTCATCGTCATCTTCCTCTACTGGGTCTCTTGTTTTCTCTGAAAGGGAATTTGCTAATGGACCAGTACACCTACCAGAGGGAAAAAAATCCAGTCTAGTTTAAGCATAATAATTCAGAATAGGCACATCCGATGTGACATATTCAAATCAAAGAACTACTTTGTCACTTGTGTTCATTTTTCAATTACCGGGTAACATCAGAAGGGCTGTTCTCATACTGAAATACAAATGAAAAGGATTTTCAATCTTTTGTTAAGACTATGAATGGAATCAAAGAGTTTTCATTCTTATAATTTGAAAAAACAGCACAAAACTAGTAACCTGTCAAATAAAATAAAAAGGTCCTGGAGTTGCAAGAGAATACATAAAATTATTTACACCAAAGCTATTAAAATATTAGCATTTTGTTCTAATTTAACTTAAATTGGTAAATTAAGATGACAGATATATATGCATGGTTGTTTCATATATTAATGAAGTCTTTACAGAAATGTCAAACCTTCTGTCTCTTGTGAATATTACCTATAGTTGAAAAAATGCAGTTTAATTAAATAAAACAATTCTTTCTCCTATGAAGTTACAATGCAGATTGTTAATTTTCCTCCAACAACAAAAGAACTTAAAATGATGAAACAATAGAAGTAGATAATAAGAGAGCTTTTTAAGTCTTTAAAGGTAGAGTCCATTATTTTTATGGCTAAAATTCTCTGGCTAAATAAAAAAGAATGAAAATGCATAAAACAATTATCTAAAAAAATTCAAGTATTTTACTCATCCATGTGAATAAATAAACAAGCCAACATTTTTTTTTTAACAGTTATTGCTAAAGGAGTTTACCTTGATGATGCCAATGAAAAATACCAAAATAGAAACAGAAACCTACCCTCACCAACTTTAGGACCATCAACCAGTTTGCAAGACATTGGAGGTACATGTGGATCCAAAGCTGTTTGTGAACCGTCATGAATGAATCTCAAGATAAATCTGTTTCATTGATTTTTTTTTTTTAATCTTTATGACTGCAATTTTGAAGCACCTTCTGTAGAGGGAGCAAGAGGCCTTTGGTATATGAGCCATCAAGCCCAAAATAACTTTCTCATTTTGATTTCTTTACTAGTTAGAATGAAAACAATTTTAAGGGATTTTGTCTGCCCATTACAAGAGACATTTTGAAAAACCGAAAGGTTTTCAAATTTCAGCTGTATATCTGAGTGTCCAGGAAGTTCAGAGATGAAAGAGAAATCT
The DNA here is from genome assembly GCF_048773025.1 of Camelus bactrianus. Lineage (NCBI taxonomy): Eukaryota > Metazoa > Chordata > Mammalia > Artiodactyla > Camelidae > Camelus > Camelus bactrianus. Next base: position 45,043,706 of record NC_133539.1, read on the forward strand.
CTAAGATTTTTCAAAAGTATATTTTAACCTGCCTTTGAAGATCTTCTCAAGATTGATTTTTGAATTCTTGTTTGAGTGACCTTTGGAATTCAGGTGACAGTTTATGGTGAGATGAGAGCACAGTGATACAGTGACAGGAAGTCCACTGTCACTGCCCAGAGCACATGCTAATAGCCTTATTAATAACCTAAAGGTTACACCTACTGTGGTGTATGTAACCTCAGGAGACGTACATTCCAAACGAGGACCAGTGAGTGTGGACTGCAAAATGGTGACTTGATGGGAATTAGAGCAGGAGTTTCACACACTAACTTTTCACAAATTCTTATAAACATGGATGTAAACTGAGCTAACTCAAGGACCAGAATGGGTTCTATTACCAAATAAAATTCATGAGAAAAACACATACCCTTTTTATGTCCTAATATACTTCCACGCATAATGAATTTTTTTTCTATACAATTCAAGCATTGGCTGTACAAACGAAAAAGACTTATTGACCAAATATTCAACAACCACATCAATGTCAGGAATGTCCTATCTGCCTGGTGCAGCTTAATTCCAAAGAAGCATGGCACTGCGACATAAGAACAGACAACTGAAATCACATCTGTCCTGGCTGATCCTATATTTTTTCTCCAATGATAAATATTTAATCAGGGTAATTCCCCCTACTCTTTAGCTCTGCTGCAAATCAACAGAGTATTCCTGAAGGAAATGAAAAGCAAAGCCCACCTAAAAGTTCATGGAATTATAAGGGCTTACTGCTAAAATTTACTAGTCACAGATAATTAGCTTAAATGGATTTTAGTGAATTGTATCTAGAAGTGAAAACTCTTCGAGTGGCATTTGTTGTATATCTAAGTCTGGAAAAAAATGCTTCAATATCCCATTTATCACCATTTTAATAAAGTTCTAAAGAGTCAGATTTAATTTTTCTTACTATATTTTTAATGCAAACTTTTAATATCAGTATAATATTCTAGTTAGATAAAAATAAAGCAAATTTATAAGAACATCATTCCAGTGCATTTTATTCAGTAGTACGTAAATTTTTATACAAAATTATCTTACTTAGTCCTGAAGGGGGAAATAAGAGCAGTGTCTGTCATTAAAAAATAGGAATGTAAACATAGACTCTGGGTGATTATGTGCAAATGTAGGTTCATCATGTTTAACAAATGTACCACTATGGGGGAGTGTGCAGATGATCAGGAAGGCTGGGCAGGTGTGGGGGTGCAGTTATATGGGAAATACCATATTTTCTCAATTTTGCTGTGAATCTAAAACAGCTCTAAAAAATAGTCTTAATAAAAAAAAAGATGAGGAAGGCACAATTAAAGAAGTTGTATATAAAATACCAAAAGAAATCTCAATTAAGGTAAATAATTACACCATTTGTAATTATATATGGGATTTTTTCTTTTCACAAACTCATTCAAATAGTAGGTTCCACTTTACCTGCAACTAGAAAAGCGGTAAAAGGAATTCATTTAAGAATTTTCATTAGCTATCAGGGATGTTTACTTTTGATAGTAGAGAAAATATGTAACTTATGGTACATGGGAAAATGTTCAGTCATTGATTTAGCTCATGGGAAATTTTTAGGATACCAGAGGAATAAAATAGAGCAATTTTATTTGGCTGGTTCCAAGTTAAAGCCGCCAAGTAAACCATCCTCCCATTTACCCCCATTACTTCATTCCCTCTGTATTTCCCTCGTACATGCACAGAGTTCCGCACTGCGGCTGTCATTCCTGAGTTCACGAGCTGGTAACGCACAAGGACACACACTCTTAAAGATAAACAGCCATCCTCCCCACCATCCGCACTTCTTGTTAAATTCACTGTGTGCCAGTTAAACCTTTGGTGAGAAACACACCCACTTTCTGCTGTGCACACTTGAAACAAACCAAGAATGTACTTTCTAATGCTGCTCTCAACTAGTGATGTTTGCATCTTCGAACTCACGGCTCGTGGACGCACTCCTCTGCAGCCTTGTGCATTCTTGGTTTGAGAGGCATATAGAATCAGAGGGCTGACTTTCTGCATGTCCCATTAGCTTTACCTGATACAACTTATACCCCAGACATCACCCTTCCCAAGTACTTTTCTTTCCTTCATTTGAGCAATTCCTGATACTTTGATTAGTTCATCAACTTTTCCAGAAACAAAATAAAGTAGAATCATCCATCTTTACTGTCTACAGATGAACCTCCTGTGACACTGTCCCACAGTCACTGTCTTTGAACTTTAACCTTTCCTATTATGTGTATTTAGGAAGTGTACCTCCAGCGACATAATTTTTTCTATAAATTCGTCTGTGTCTCCTCTATTTCTGTCCTAATCGCAAAACGCTTAAGGACAGGCCCTGAGTCAGCCAAGGCCTGGCACGGTACATGCCCCGCAGAGCTCTCTCAAGGTTTTAGACGAAAAGAATGAGAGGCTGTTGGGGAGATACATGACCAAGCTGTTGAGGGAAAGAAAACAATCATTTTTAGGATACCTTCAGAATCTAGAAAAACATTTAAAATATATTATTTTGCTTCTTTTCTACATGTAACGATCTTTATTTAATAATCTCTGAAGGTAATTTTTAAAAATATCTCTTATCAAAATCTAATCTTCAGCACCTGCCATATACATTAGTCTGCATTTCTTGTATTAGCTATCCCAATCTTAACGGGGAAAAGAACTAATGCAGAAGAATCACAGGCCAGAGAAGTGGTAACACCAAATCTGAGTGTATCTGAAATGATGACTGAGCATGTGCCACGTGTAAGTCACTTCCCCAGTATCTCTGAGTCAGTTTTATAAATACATGTACTAATTCTGAGGAATCTTTCATAACATCAAGAAGAATCAGTGTGGTATATTATTAGGTTGAGTACAAGCTTTAATATAAGCTATAGTTATAAGCATTTTCACTGACTTGTTTTTAAGTTGCAGAAGGAAATTTTAAGTTAATTTTTAAGTTAACTTATTTGGGACCCATATTCATTTCTAACACTTTTAGGGGGCAGCTTCAAGATAGATGTTCAGGAAACTTACATTTTTTGAGAATCTAACTTTCCAATACATGTTGAACATTAAAAACTTCATGATGATATTTAAAGTGGCAATATTTACAATCACCAATAACTGTATACAACCCAAATGTCCCTCAGTGGAAGGATAAACAAACCATAGTTTGTTTTTACAATGGAATACTTACTCTGAGCAATGAAAAAGGTACAAACTATTGATACACTTCACAATGTTGGTGAATATCAAACACATTGTGCTAAGCAGAAAGAAGCCAACATCAAAATTTAAACTCAAAAATTACTGTATGATTCTATTTATATGTCCTGGGAAAAGCAAAACTATATGGACATAAATCAGATTGCTAATTTCCATGGGTTTAGGGTAAAGGGAGAAACTGACAGAAGGCACAGGGATTCTTTCAGAGTGATGGAACTGTTCTGTATCTTGATTGTGATGGTGATTACATGAATATGCATTTGCCAAAACTCACAAAACTGTATGGGGTGAATTTTAGTGTACATAAATTATGCTTTAACAACTGGAAAATTTCACTTTAAGGTTAAAAATTCATTTTAATTCATTTAAGATATTCCAGATAAGCATGTACGCTTAATATCCCTAGTGGCTTTCAAATTATTTATCTAATTCCATTTGAGCCTACAAAGAAATGACAACAGAAACACAAGAAATGCTTGGACCTGGTGGAATATGCCAAGATGCCCTCACTTAATGTGAAAGTAAAATCTCATTTTAACTCTACACATTTTCCATGAATGGCTCAACCTGTTCATGGAAAAATGGAGACTATACAGTAGATCATGTCTCCATGGGACAAAAGAGAGACAGTATCAGTAACAGAACTTAGATCGCATATTTAAATAGAATCCAGTGGCTCATATTTCTGTTTAAGGCTACCTAATTATTTGTGATCCTAAATCAGTTTTATGGTAAATTACAAGTAACAGATTTGTCAGACTACTGGGATTAATGTTAATATCGGTTTTCATCTTAGCTTTTAGTCAGAGAAAATGAAAGATCAGTGGCATTTGTGGCATCCCCTCACCCCGATTACAGCCCTCCTCCAAAGGTCACTTTCCCACAGAGGAAGAGAGGGGGATTAGAATTCTCTCTGAATTTAGAAATTACAACACTAAAGTGAAAAGGAGAAAAACAGTGCCCATGATATTTACTCTGTACCCTCTCCACACACTATTGCTCCTTCTGCTGAGGCTAGTTTAAAATGAAATAAATACTTGCAGCCCTCAATTCTTTTCACCAGTGTGTCAGTAAGTAGGTTCTAGGGACTCACTACAACACATCAGAAAACCTACGCTAGGATGGCCAAGCTGCTCTGCAGGAGATGTGAACAAAACTTAATTTATAAATCAATAAGAATATGCAGAAAAAATAAAGTCTGAGTTTCAAAGACTGAGTCATTTCAGTAGGTCAAGACTGAATGCACAAGCATTTCTACATGATACATCAATGAGAGAAGAGTGCCCCAGCAGTCATAATGAACAAATTGAAAAGAAGGACCCATCCCACAGCATCCTGCATCTGTCATGTCAATCGTTCCTTACAAAGGACTGCCGTCTTCAATAATGGTGCATCTCCCCAAGGTCAAACAAACAAAAATAGTGCATCATCTTTGCAAGTCTTTAAAAGACTTTAAGGTACTAGAAGGAAAGCTGGTTCAAAAGTTGATAAAAGAACATCCCTGTTCATTCACTAGGGTTAAGAGTGCTCTTAATTATAGCTTCATCTGCCACTTAAAAGTTTTCTACCATATTTTCTTATCTTTAAATCAATATTAATTTCTTATCATTGAACATAAACAGGGTTGGTGTAAAACTGAAGTGCACATTGTCTACACAAATTCTTAGGTGAACAATAACAGAGAATGTTTTCCTGCTCTTCTGCCATTAAGCGTAAATAACAGAGCCCGGTAGGTACTGTATCAAAGATGAAAATTTTCCATCAAGTTTATTTCCCTTCAGTTTTTAAGAATTAAAATGTGATGTTTGTTTTAATAACTCCTGTGGCTTAGTACTTTTTTTCCTCTTCTTTCTCTGTCTTTCACTCCTCAGTCAAAAACAAAACAAATACTTCCCCTCTCCGATGAATCTGAACCAGCACTTCGGTCAAATCAGCCCAGTTTTATCATTTTGCACTTCTCTACAGACCATCTCAGCCGTGGTTTTAAGACAGCCACCCTCAGGTGCACACCTGCAGGCCCGGACGCCGGTGCTGTCTGTGCTGTCTGGGGGGGTGGACCTCCTGGGTAGCTCACTGGAAGGTGGTAGTGGTTGAGGCTACATTCACAAATCCTCATTTCTAGTCTGTTTTCCCCAGCAATTTGGTATATAAAGGGAGATTATGGTCATAAAAGATAGACAATGTATACTAAGATTTTACTACACAGAAATGTTCTAAATATGCTTTCTACAATATCAACATTACAGGGGTAAATGATACCGTTTTAACGGTGTTATTTTAATATCTATTTCTATATTGTTTAAAAAATATTACAGGATTATATTCATATGCCTAAGAGTGTAATTAATCTACCAAATTTGGGCAGTGGGCATGTGGAAATGAATTTATCAACTTTAGATAGAACCTACGGAAATAGGTACTCGGATACAATGTAAAGTTTAAAGCTTAGATGGTACATCCAACTGTCCCTTGACGTCACTTTGGATGTGTGTGCTTAACAGGCATCTGAAACTCAAAAGATCCATAAATTTTACCACCTCTGCTGCCTTCCCATACCTGCTCCTTCTATCTTCTCCCTATCTTTGGTAAATGGCACCAACGCATTCATCCAGTTTCTTTAGCCAAAAACCCATACAAGAGTCATCCCTGACATATCACCTCACAGACATCCAGTTTATTAACAGGTACTGTACTGTTGGGTCAAGATACAACCCGAAGCTGACCATGTAACTCCATCGCTATCATTCCAGTCAAAGCCCTGACTGTACCTGACTGGTCCACCACATCAGATGACTGCACTCTCCATTGACTTCCCTGCTCCCACTTCTGCTGTCCTAAAGACAATTCTTCACATAGCAGCCAGTGAAACTCTTTAAAAACACAAACCAGCATCATGTAACATTGATCAAAACCTTCCGACAGTTCCTAAAACTAACCGGAGTCCTTACCGTGCTCTAAAGGCAGTACACGATTTAGCTCCTGCAAGATCTTATTCAGCTCCAGCCCCCCTGCCCTTCTTGTTGTTCTTCAGGTACTTCAGATATGCCGAAAGGATCCACCTGCCTCACTGTTTTGCACTCCAGTTCTCTTTTTTTTGTTTTTTGCTCAGACCACCTCATGGCTTGCTCTCCTGCTTCTTTTGGGTTTCTGTTCAATGACCTTTCCTGATGACCTTACCTAAAGTGTAAACCTGCCTATCACTACCCCTTTCCCTGCTTTATTTTTCCTCCTGGCATTACCACTACCTGACAGTATACTTGAGTTACTTGTTCCCTTTTGGCTTGCCCTAACTAGAGCACGAATCCCAAAGAGGATAGGATTTTATCTTGTTCACTCTGAATCTCCAGTACACACGGCTGAATGAAAGTATGATAGGCAAAATCTGGATTCTCTACGCATTGAGCTTAAAATATTAGCACCCTATCTATCGGTTTAGAAAAAATACAAAGATCAACGCCACCACCTCCAACCACAAAAAACCCTTTCTACAAAAATATGAATAGTGATTCACGTGTATTTGAAAGCTTAAGATTAACATGTCAAAAGGTCCATTTCTAAAAGACAAGGCACAAGAAAAATATTTGTCTAAAACAAAATTGGCATTCTTCAGCATTCCAGAACATTATCTCACCTGGAAGTAATTATTCCATTATTATGATAATTCCTTTGCTTATTTGCCAATATCTTGTGTCAAGTAAAATAAATATTTTTAACTGTTTCAGGTTTCATTTTGTTTAGTTTCAAAAGATCAAATTATTTCAAGATAAATATAATTTAGTAAAAATTGACACTACATGTAAAAATAATCCACATAATTTTTTTCATTCTTCCCCTAAAAAATTACAATCACCCATGTTTCAAGCTGTTATTTAAAAATTTATAGCTGAATGTCAATCAACTTGGTTAAGGCCAAGTTTTTAAGAAAAATAAGTAAACTATTTAAGAAAAATAAGTAAATCCATACATACTAGTACAATTTCAGCTTACTTTTACTACAGAATATCTAAAAAAAATAAATTCAATATTTTTCTAGGTCTCCAGGTAAATTACACAATAAAAGTCACATAATTGCAAACACACTATTTTACAAGAAAGTAAACACTATCAGAGTCACCTCTTCTATCAGTATAATGGGAATCAGAGTAATCAAATAATTTACCAATACACTTCAATGAATATTTATAATAACACAGTATAGATTTAAAGGTAAATGTTAGCTTTGACATTACTGAATTCAACATTGGGATTTTCAACATTTGTGAGAACTGTCAGGGTCTATGTTGGGTGGCAATTTGTTTTGTTTTGTGTGTTTTGGTTTGTTTTTCTGGCTTTGGCCTAATTTTGAAACATGCACTAAGACAGACCCTAACATGGAAACAGGTACCTGAGCAACCAATATCCCTATTTCACTGAGTGACATTTTGCTAAGACTATTCTGTGCCCCTACAGAGCTCAGTGTCTTTACTCACTGTACTCTGGTTAAACACTCTAATGAAGCTGAGGTAGACAAGACATCAAAATCAAAGCAAACTCAGAGCAGGAATCCAACTTACACTGGCTTCAGAAATGGTATGCAACCAACTATAAATGAACATTCACGTTTCCAAGTACTTCATATATAATTAACACTAAGGATGACAGCCCCTTAAAATAACATATATGGAACCTAAAAAGTTGAAGCTCGAAAGGATTTTAGAGATCATTTAAGATAAACAGACGGAAAAAGTGAAACCTAAGGCAGTTACCTTTTTCAAAGACAGACAAATACTTAATGCTGGAGTAACGTCTGGGACCAAATGTGATTTTATTTTAATGTTCACAATTACATGCTGGTTTCATAATAAATACAGTGCAGCATAAATGATTAAGAAAAATGCTTATTAAAATATTAAGCAACAAAGGAAGGCATGAAATTATCTCTACAATGTAATCTAAATCACATAACAAATCTAAAGTGAAAAAATGTCAAAATGTTAAAACTCTGGGCACTGATAGTTGCAGTATGTATATGCTTGTATTTAATTTTTTCCTTTTTATATATTTGCCATATTTTCTAAACAACTGCTACCTATATGGCAAAATAAAAAATAAAATGGAGAGATAAACATGCCATTAATATATAAAAATAGATAAGAAATAAATTTCTTCTGTATAGCACAGGGAACTATATTCAGTATCTTATAATAAGCTTTAATGAAAAAATATGAAAACAAATATATCTGTGTGTGTATGTATATACGTGACTGGGACACTGTGCTGCACACCAGAAACGGACACACTGTAACTGACTATATGTCAATAAAAAAACCAAAAACCAAAAAAATAAGCCGTTAAAAGCCAACACTTCTATTGTTAACTATTAATGTGCAGTACAAAACAGAAAACTAATTTGCTGTTACCAATTCACTGTTAAAGTATTTCTCTGGTTAAGCAAAGCAACTGCATTGTTTCTGAGGCAAAAAATCAAGAGTAAATTAGGAGAAAGTATATCCACATGCATATATAAGCTTAAGTATTAGAAAAATATCAATAAAATGCATCTTTCTATGCATTTGTTGTTCTTTATTTACAGAATTAAGCACTTAGTATTAACTATGAATGAAGCGAACTGTAACCCCTGCTTCTTATCCCACTTGCCAATATGAATTTAATAAACAGAATGTAAAATTTTTATCTCTAATTAGCAAGATTTCATTTACTTCATTTTCTGATGTTCTCTGAATCAGCAGCTTAGATGTTTTAATTATATACACATATATCCAGAGTTCATGCGAGGCTACAGCATCATGTTATCACTGATGTAGATCCTACTACACAGAGTATGTGCATTTGCCTCTAACTTCTATGTCTGCTACATATCCAGCAGCACCAAGAAAAGTGGCCACTGGAGAACCGTCCCATTAGGTTAGTTTCCCACTGTTCCCTAAATGATGTCCAATTTCACACTCTTGCTTTTTCTCATGCACACCTTTCCCCAATTGTGCCCATCCTCCATGACTCAGGAAATTTCCATCCTCTCTATAAAACATCCTTGACTTACCAAGTCTTTAACAGCCATTCCTCCAAGCTTATATAAAAACTAACAAGTCAGATTCATACAACTTACTGTATAACGTTCTCTTATAATTTCATGTATGCTAACTATTTTAAAGCAGACTGTCAATTTCTTGGAAGCTGGTATTCAGCTTCTCATTCTCTTGCGTTCAGTGATCAGCAGAGGAAGGAGTGAAGGTGCTCTAAGACTTTCAACTAGAAAAGGGGATCTTAGCAGATAATAAAGTCAACCAACCAAGCAACCAGGTGTTCTCAGTATACTCACTAAACAGCTAACAAAGTAAGGTGTTAAGGGAGAATCAGAGTTGATAAGAAAAGGGTTTTACCCTGCAAATCTTATCTTTTTAATGTGGAGAGGCACTTTTATATTAGAGAACAGTAGCACAAAGTGCATAATTAAATGTGTACAAAATAAACTCTAGGAGGAGGAAGGAGAACCATTATGACTGAAGTCACAGAAGATTTTATAAAGAAACAGAGCCTGAGACATGGATCTTTAGAATAAAGATTCTGAAAAGTGGTGCACAGGAGGCAACAGCATGAAAGACTCACAAAACCAGAGGGGGAAAAAATCAAGACAGGACTGGAGGGAAAGCATTAGGAATCACTGAACGATGTTTTAGTTGGGTAAAATTCTGTGGATCTTACTGATAGCAGGAGAGCACAGAATTAAATTAGAAGGCAGGAAAGAACAATGCTGGGTTTTGAGTAGGAAAGTGGTCAGAAAGCAGAATTTAAATTACATCAGGTGTGTGAACTAACTATACTGGAGGAAAGACAGGCAGCTTGATTTAATATAAAGAGGAAAATGGGAATCAGGAGACTCGGCTTCACCCTGGTTTGATGTGGGCAGGTAACAGCACTGGCCTGACGTGCCTCTTGTGCCCCACTTTCAAGTGAGACACCTCGGTTAACTCGTTTTTCTAGCTTTATAAGCCATCGATATTAGTTCTGAGATCATATCATATGATCAGGTACAAACCTCTTTCAGTTGTCCAGTTATGAGGCAAAACCAGGGCAATAGGGGAGATTAGCTGGATGTAAAAAAACTTTAAAAGTCAACAGGATTTTAGTGGCTGAATGGATTTGAGAGATGAGAAGACTGGAAGAGCCACAGATGATTTTATGATGTCAAACTGGGTATTTGGGACAGACATGACACCTCTGAGGAAGAGAGGTGAATTGGACGGAGAGCTCACGGCGCTACTCGAGCTTCGTCTTGGATGCTGGGAGGACTTAGCATGTAAAGCAACAGAGAGAAAGCGATCTTAGCATGTTGGGAAGTCTCTTCAATGCTGTAGTTAGCAGCAAAGAATCAGAAAGGATCTTGATTTCTGGTGCTTTACTTTCTAAATCCAGCTGGATCATTCCCACCGATGCATTGCTAGTCACCCCGTACTTTCCGTCCTGAGACACTCAAAACCACTACTTACAACATCTCTACGCACGGACAAATAATCTCCAAATTCAATACAACTCACTTGATGCTGGGAAGAAGGGTGGCAGCTGGAGGGGGAGGAGAAAGCCGGGGAGGAACGTCATACTCTTCACTCCCCAGGTGACCATTGGAAAAGACCTGAAAGGAAATCAAAGGGTTAGTTTAGAATTTAATTCTTGGGGGACCTTAAAACAACAGCAGCTCTTAGACAACCTATAATTGTGAAAAGAACATATAAGTTGTTTATTTAAACAAGTGAAATACAGCATTTACTTAGGAGTTAGGAGCACCCTAGTGATTATTCACCACCACCCAAAGTAGTACCAAGTTACGTGAAAAAAATGCAACATGGTTCTTAAACATACTGATAGGAAATGCTGTAATTTCTATAAATCAGATGGAGACAGCTAAATAAATGAATAGCAGAAGTCTCCAAACATGATCAGTTTTTATTGAAAAATTAGCATCTCTGTAAGGATTCAGTAAAGAAAAACCAGCACCGGTGCGATTCTTATTTCAATCCCTCCCAAATGAAACTGTTCTGAATTGTGTCTCGCTGAGATTAAAGAGAACATTTGTAAACTTCTCAACAAAACCGAACATGAGTACAATCAGAAATGCCTTTGGTTCTTTCAAGGATGAAGCTTCAGCACTACTGGTAACTAGAGACCTGGTCCGGCTTTCTAAATGCAGGCCATTTTAAATACAATTTTTAGTGTGGGAACAACACAAATCAAAACTGTTACCTTGCCTCTAAGGCACCACAGAGAGCCAGTGTCTGATTACTCAGAATTCGGAAATTTTGATTCAGGTTGCTCAGTTACATTACAGGAACTGTAACCGTCTGAACAACTGCTCTTTACCAATCCAATGACTTAAATTAAAGCAGTTTAAAAGGAAAAAAAGAGAGTAACTTTGCCAAGACATATTTACAAGAAAAAATTAAACATATTTAAAGACCTTTAAGTAATCATTAGAGTTTTATCATTAAGTTCTTTTCCAAACTCTTATTAGTTCATATTTAAAAGTTGGGGGCCAATTTGGGGCAAAAAGGATGAAATATAACTTTAATAGTCCTACATAACCCAATCAATGACCTGCCAATTTCTTCCCTGCCACTGCCCATCATAGTTCTAAAACGGTATTGAAGCTTTAGAATGCACAGTGAAAAAGCTGTATCCTTCTCTATCAACTTAAAATAAGAAAAGAAACATGTTTAAAAAATACATTTGAAATATGTCAATATTTGTATTTCAAAGCTACACAATATAAATTTTATAGCATTAGTTTCACTCGAAAGATCAGTCCTATGCTATAGCTCTGAGTTCTTTTTTTGTCTCCCCTCATTAGATTCAATACACTACAGACACACTATGACAAAAAGATATTCTTAATTTTATCTTAGGTTTCTGACTAAGGACCAAATAAGAGAACAAGACAGAGTTTTTTGAACTTTGTTGGAGAGAAGAAATTTCTATGTAGATATTAATTACTGTAAAGCTCAAGAAAACCTTTAACATAAAAAATTCCCTTTCAACCAACAAATACATGTATCAAACCACAAATGCTCATTGTGATAATGGGGCATAAAAAGTCGTCCTTATTTGGAGTCCTGTGCATGGTGCTGAAATGGATACAAAGTAACATTTCTGTAATCAAATCTCCTTGATGTTTCTGACACAAATACATTTAAAATTCATTTTGGAAAATGTAACATGGGTATTATATACAATTATTTATTTTATTATGAGCACGTATCTAATATACTTTGATACCTAATAAAATGTCAGCAGTCATAAAGTAAAAGGGAGATACAGGGATAGTAGTTTCTGTTGTATTAGTTCTACATGAGTCTCCTTCAGGATAGACTCTGATTTCTTCATTTTATAGGACATTCCTTCAATGCTTTACACAAAGTAGGGCTTGAATGAATATTGACTGCTGACTGGCTTACATTATACATGTGTGCAAACAGTAGAGGACCTAAATATGCTGGTACTAAAGTGATGTTCATATTTCTGCTCATCCAAAGTGACTGGACGACAAGATTTAATATTATTTCGTTCTGAACTCCAAGTTCCCACCTGCACCCATTTCATTAAACCTAAAATCATTTCACCTGCCATTACCTGAGGGCACGCACTAAGTCACAACTTTCTGAGCTAAAAATAAATCTTTTACGTTCTCTGGAAATCTGAAAAGCCTGTCTGCAAATAGGGAAAAACAACCTCAAATGTGCAGACTGACAGTAGCAACTGAAGCAGTGTACACTGAACTCTCAACAAAAGCAACATTTTTTCTTCTGCCTTCCTAGCTCGCTGTCCCAAATTTACCACAGTTCCACAGGGAATACTATCAACTTGAATATTCTGGTCCTACCACTCTGCTGCCAAAAAGCTTTAAAAGCTCTCATCTGTCTACCACACTAGAGATAACTTAGTGTGTGACACATTCCCTAACTGCTTTCAGTTTGCCTTGCCATAGTTTCACCCACCGAGTTTACTCTCTCTGTGTGCCCCACAGTCTGTCCTCAGCCGGCTCCCTGCCCCATCCGTATCTTCCCACCTCCCTGCTCTTCCTTCTGGTCATATCTACAAAACAACACCTGCCAACCTTTTAATGTTTATAGCCAGTGACCCTCCTGCAAAAAGCTTTCTTTATTCCTTCTTTTACCCTGCATCTCAAGTAGAATGTTTTTTCCCCCATGGGGATCCCACATTATATCTTCCAGATGCTTCTCCTATGCCTTGTCTCTTAGTTAATCGTATATGTGTCTTACCCTCGCTAGACTGTGCTTTACTCATTTTGTATTCACCACAGTACCTTGAACATCCTCAATACTCATTTAACTGAAAGAGGTTGAAGTAATAAAAATACATTAAGGGAAATTTAGACTTGTGGAAGTATAATCTGAGATACCATATAATGTATTATAAACTCTAGGTTGTCCAAGATTAGTATTTTTCTACATGCCTCAAGATAGCATTTTATCCAAATTTTAAGTTGGAAATGTTTTCTTGTGATTCAATGGTGTCTAGAAATTAAGGTTAAAGCATTTTGGGACCCTTGAGATGCAGGGAAAACAAATACTATTGTGATAATCTTAGCACAATCAAGAAAAACCTTTTTCATGTACAAAATCCCGAACACAACCCCTTTTCCTCATCCCGCACGTGTGAAGCCACACGTGCACCATACTAAAAATATCGCTGTTAATTTATCCTTCGACAACATTAGATTCGAAATGAAACCAGTGTACACAGAGGGCTTATTTTCTGAAAGAGAGCCCCTGGAATTCACAGATAAGTTTAAGGTCATTCATCTAAACATGTGCCTCTCCACCGAAAGAGCAAAAGCCACAATCTCAAAAAGTGGACTCATTTGATGTATTTATCTGGCAACATCTTCAACAGATTATTGTATGCAGGGTTATTTTAGAACAATGTCTCCAGAAGTAACATGACACGTCAGAGATAGGTTTTATCACATAAGAAACAGCAGCATTCTTAATCTTTCAAGAGGAACAAATACAGTTGGACACAGTGTTAGTATCTAGATATAAGGAGATACATTTCAAGTTTCCAATGATATCTGCAAACACTTTAGCGTAAATATTTTCACCTCAGATAATTAAAACAAACAAATCAACAATAACAATATCTAGCCAATAAAATATTTATTAAGGGAACAGGTCAACAATCTGGCTAGAATTTCAGAGAAGGGAAACAGTCCTATAGGAAAGAAATCTATTACCAATAAAATAAAACAAGATAAATAAACCTAATAACTGTTAGCTTGCAGGTTTGTATTGAAAGTAAAGTATTACCTTAGCTAATCTGATTATGCTAGGTGGGAGGGGGAAGAGAAAAGGGAGTAAATGAAAGTCACAGAAAATTCTTACACTTTATTTTAACTATGACTTTGAGGGCTTTTTTCGCAAATGGAGAAATTAGAATTTAATTTACTCTTGTTTCCCTTACAATTTATCCAGTGAAGATGCAAATAAAAAGGCCAAATGGTTCTAACGAATGATGGGAAGTGGCACCCTGACGGAGTACATGAGGTGAAGGGGAGAAGGTCGTCACTCCACTTACACGATGTCTAGTTTCATGAATTCCCCTTGTGGTATTCCAGATGTGCCTGCAGCACTCACCTAAGCTTTCTTATCTTTAAAATGGGAAGATGATATTTAACTTGAGGTGTTTAATGAGAACACAACTAAACAACAGTTGTTACTATGTGACACAAAAATGTATTTGCTTACATTTGGAGAGACTGATGGGTTATATGAAGCTAATACATCAGCCTCCAAATATCTAAGTCCCCATACCCTTTATTCCCATGATAAAAAATTTTAAAACCTGCACACTAGGTATGGAGGGTGAGAATACCCTGTAACATTTACCATCTTCATTAATATGACTCTTTTTAAATCATTTCCTCTTCCTCTTCTCCCCTCTCCTTTGTCAAACCCCCTTACTGTGAATATAGGATCTACCTATAGAAAATTATTACTTTTCTAAAAGAGTAAAAAATCCTATTTTAAACAAGAAAATGACATTTTACCTTTGGCTGAAGGCTAGCGTTGGAAAAATACATGAAAAAGACTGCCCGTACTCCTTGTCGATCACAGATGTCGTCACCTACAAGCCTCTCCTGCCCCTCGCCCACCTCCAACCCCAGCATGAATATACCCTTCTCTCCACTATCATCAGCTTAAGAACTGGAATAACCGGGCAACCCAGTGACTGAGCGCTTGCCAAGTGTCCGTCGGTAGCTGTGCTCAATAAAAGGAGAGAGGCAGGGCTCAAAGAGATGACAGATGATGATTTTGGTTTTTAAATTTTTAAAAATGGACAACTATTTTGAACGAAAATGTCAACTGTGCCAACTTACTCTGAAACTCTATGTCCAGCTGTTATTCCTGGTTTTACTCCAGAATCAAGGGTTTTGGGAATTTAGATGTTTGAAGGGTAACTATTCTAGAAACTATCCATATTCCATTTCATAAAGCAAGGGAAGTAAGTGGAGTTGGGAGCAAAGAGGTAGTAAGTTGCTAGCATCCACAAAGCTTCCATTTACATCACATGTAGATGACCCCGGAGAAAACCTTTACAGACCTTCATACTGATAACAGATAAAAGACCAAAGGTACCCAGATGAGTCACTAGCAAAGAGCTATGGCAAACCACCACGACTCCCCCGCTCTGCTCCGAACGCATGCTACCCAGGCTACTGCTATCACTCCTGACCCACCTTCCCACGTGTGGCATGTATGTACACACGCGTGCACACACACCGAGTACCTGTCACAGCTCACACGTCTTTGTTTATTAACTCACCAACTACAAACCATTATTTTGAAGGAACAAAGTCCTCCCCTACAACAATAGCTTAAGGTCAGAAGAGACAGGCACACTTTAATATCACAGTCTTCAAAAGAGGTAAAGCGCCTCCTTCAGCTGACGGAAGATGGCGATGGCTGATCTGAGTCAAAATTATCATGGAAGCAAATACTGGAAAACCTTACAGGACAGCTCTGCCCAGGGTCTGCCAGGAGTTCTAATCACAGTGATTTCTAGCTGCTGCCTCCTTGGTTCCCTGGATGCTTCAATTCCTTCCTGTACATATAAAGGACAGTGATGATACCCTTTTTGCTAGAACTCAACATGTGTGTGTCTCTTCCAGTTTTATGGAGAAAGAGTTTGCTTTGTTAACAATGAGCTGGACTTGGTGTTTTTATGTATGACAAGTTCATTTTTACCTGGCTGCCTAACATGTCCTGTCCCAGGCAACAATTCCAATGATTGACTGATGATATACTATAATTATACAGCTTTTTTTTTTTCAAACTAGAAAGAACTAGAAGTTAAAAAAAAAGCAGTGCTGATTCTGCCACAGTCAACTAATTAATAAGAAAAAAATTGGGGCAGATGAAATAAGGGAAGGTGAAATAAATCTCTGGCAAATTGTGTGGTGTCTTCATATTAAAATTAAGTCATTACTTAGGACTTTCTTCCTGACTTCTTTTAAGTTCAAGTTTTAATGAGCTTCCGATTATTTATAACTTGGAGGTAATTAAAGAGCTGCAGGGAAGCACCACACCAGGCAAGGAAGCACTGCCCGACCTTCTACGCTGCCTCCTATCAGGAGACTAGCAGCCTGTTTAGCTTCTGCTTTGCATATTTCTTACCTTGGCTCCTTCTGAAGGCAAATCATGGCGTCTGTGTTTCCGCAAAAGCACAGGGTCAGAGCCCATTCTGCTGTGCCTTCCGTTCACACTTGAACTCGCTGTGATTCCAGGCTTGGGAGAGCCGTCCCCTAGGGGTCGACATCCCACCGACTGATTTGTCCCAAACACATCCCGAGGGCACCAGGCTTCAAGAGGCATCGGCTGGTCTCTGGAAGGCACACTTTCCACATGATGGAAGTGACGGCTCAGTCTGTTGTCAGGTGGGATTGGGGGCGGTCTCTCAGGGGGAGGGGGAGGGGGGTCTCTTAAGGGAGGAGGTGGTGCTGGGAGTGGTTTATCTTGTTTTCTCACCATGCAAGGAGAAGACTAAAGAGACATAGGAGGGAAAAAAAAATTAAAAGGCATTCCAGGCACTGAAATGACTTCCAGATTGGTGTATCACTGCCTTTGTTTTCTAAGCCATAATAGAGCTTTATTAGATTCCTATGCCAAGTTTTAATGAGCTTCCTTTATCACCAATTAATGAAAATTTTAAAAATTAATGAAAAACTCCAATATATCTCATTAGGATTTCTTTGTAGAAAAAGAACATATAAACTCAAATGTTAGGATTATAAAGACTTTAGGAAAAAGTAGATCAAAATCATACGGTGATTTTCACTGGTTGACATCAAAACAATAATGAGTCATCATATTTCCATGTTTCTATGATTTAAGAGAGTCAGCAGAAACCATCAAAGCTGTTGTTTTACTTTTTTAAAGATCAACTTGATTTGTAATATCTCTGGAAAGTGCTCACCACTGCAAGACAGAGCAACTGACAAGGGCCAAATGTGCTCGGTTTCTGTGTTTCACCAGTTATTACCAGAGCAGTGAACAATCACAAATGATAGAGCAACAGTATTTATAGACCTTACTTGAATTTTATGGATTCTTAAAAATTAGTCTGATTCTTATGTGAAAATATGAAGGTATGAGTTCCTGAATTGCATCTATGTGACTTTCACAGGTTCTATTTTTATTTACATAGTTCATCTGATCAATGATTTGCGCTTTTGTTGTTAGAAAATATTAAAGAAAAAAGGAACGTGTTGTCTGTTTACATAATTCTGACTAAATAACATCCTAAAAAGTCTTAACATGATCCTAAAACCAAGTTTTAACTATGATGGGGAAAAGGCCAATATAACTAAAATACTGTGCTTCCAACAAGCTGTAGACCATAAAGCATTATTACCAAATGGGATTAATGTTTAAAACCTTATATTTACAGTCCTTATAATATCTGGAAAAAATCCGCACAGAATTAAACTATGAGTTTAGATTTACAGATAGAATTATGTCTTTAATACTAAACAGTAATGTAATTACTTTGCAAATACTGAAACTCTTTGTAATTAATTCCTTCAGGTATAAAAAGCACATACAATTCCCTCTTCTGAGTCACCTTGAAACATGGGTGACAATCCATCAAATCTTAAGCCCTTATGCAAATATGCTCCTATAACATTTTTCTTGTCGTGACACTATGAAAATGAGTGTAAAATATTATCTAATGAGAGCATGCAATTTATTTTAATACATACAATGACCTTTTAAATCCATTTTACAGAGTGACTATACCTGCTTTACTGTTTATTTTAGCAGATTTGGGGGCTGTTATACACATGTGCTTGCTCTGAACAATTATGTAACTTTTACAGTAACAAAGTGAGGAATATGAGAGTAGATCTCCATAAACAAAATGAGAGACCCGTCAAAGTTGTTCATAAACAAGAGCACAAGAAATATGAGTGATGGAATCTTAAAAACCCGAGCAATCAATAATCATCACATAAAACTAGTCTCTGGGCTCCTGATAAAGCTGATTTACCTTTGGTGAACCCGTTGGGCTGCCACAGGGAGACCGAACTATGCCTTTCTGAATGAGATCCAGGCGAGGCGGCACTGGTGGCAGGCTGAGGTGTGGGATCTGGAGAGGGTCTGGATGTGGCTTTCTTCTCTGCGCGAGGGGAGAGGAGCCTGGTGATGTGACGGGGGAGTTCTGCCTGTCAGTGCACTAGAGCATAAAAGGAGAACGATGCTATTTATTTGATGGGTAAAGTGTATACCTTTCAGTTCTTGAGACATGTGGTTGTGAGAATGAATCCACTGAACATCTGTTAAAATAAACTCACTCAGTTTACTCTGATTAATAGATGGAAAGCGCTCGCACTGTCCCTCAAGGGCAGTATTATGTAAAGAGTAAGTGGATTCGGTTCTCCTGCGTATTGCAGGAAGGGTCTAGGAAAAGAACAGCAGAAGTGTAGCTTAAAAATAATCAAATGCAGGCATTCTTCTAGAAACTTGTCTTTGTTTTATGAGGAAACCAGAAACACGCAATGCAATAATGCACATTGTTCTTGATTATTTGTATTCTAGTTTTCCTAGGTCTCTGGTTTATGGTACATTCTAGAACTTAGAAGTCATTTCGTTCCATATAAAATATGTACCTGGTGCATAATCTGCTTTTCAGCAAACCAATTAAATCAGACAGGGTTTAAAAAAATTGGTGTATTTAACATAAACAGCTTTACACTCAAATACTTTTCCCCAAGCCTTCACATGGAAAAGAAATTCTCAAGTTAAATGTTCTTTAAAAGCAATTAAATCTGGGAACGTTTGCACTTCTAAAAACCTGATCTATTTCTATGCTGTTACAGGGAGTCCATGTTTTCTGGTAAATAAAACAGCATCAAAAAACCATTAACAAGTACCTTGATCTCTATGTAGGTAATCCTTTCTACTTTTTGAAGTTTTTTGGGTTTTTTGTTTGTTTTTTTTTAGTGTGACAAAACCTGATTCCTAATTGATATAAAAGCTATCCTAATTATAGTCAGATAGTCTCACTAGGACAGACAATATTCTGTTCTGAAATATCAGGCAGTTTCCTTTTCAAGGCTAAGTTCCCAGCTCTTTGGAGAATTTTTATACCTACACTAATCTAGCATGTTTTGATATTCATCTGTTTCCTAATTGCTAGTATTTATAAAGAGTTTTAAACTTATTTTTAAGTCATTTTCCCCCTAACAATACTCACTTTTACAAGAGTAGTCAGTGTCAACTGACAGTTTAATTTCTACCTTAGCAACAGTGAGAAAGATTCAGCCTTTCTGTCCTTCACTGAAAGTTTGTCTTCATGTCCACTTAGTTACATCATGTGTGGTTTTTTCCTGATTTCCTAAAATTGGAGTTTGATGGTTTTCTGGTAATTAGAATGGAGTTACAGGTTTTTGAAAGTAAGACCATGTTGGTAAAATAACACTGGATCCACATCACATCAAGGGTCCACGCTATCAATGATGCATCACTGGTGATCCTGACCTTGACTAACTGGCTGACATACTGACTGTGAAGGTTTCTACCTTGTGAAGGGACTTACTTTTCCTCCCCCTTCCCTTAATGGACTCCTTGTAAGGAAGTTATTATGTGCAGCCCACACTAAAAGAGTGGGGACTTACGCTCCCCCCTTGTAAAGGCTTTTTAAAAATAAATCTGAGTGGCTAAGCAGAAGTTTCCAGATCATACCTCATGTATACCTGAATATTGTCATGACTTTGCTGAACTGTCAATTCTTTGTCTGTCTCAATAGGTGCCAAATAACTTAAAGTAGATCAGTAAATTTAGATACACTTTTACACGTAAATTTTAAGAAACTTTTCATTAATTTCCCGATTCTTTTTTATATCTCTTACCTTGTGATAAGGCAAAAAAAAATTCAATTGTTACTCAGAAGAAGGAGAAAAAGCAGAAACTATAGGCAGAAGCTGATTTTAATGCAGCCAGTCATTCTTGATAAAATGACAGTTTTACCCCAAAAGTCATGGAGCCTCACATGGTCATGAATTTGAACCTTATGGAGTAAAACCGACACCCAAATGATCACAGACAGAACAGAAAAAAAAAAAAAATCCTGGTGTCAAACTACATGCATCACACTATTACAGCAATTCAGTGAGGGGACGTCACAGGACACCTAACTCTCCATAATTCCCATTAGGGATAATTACATTCTCTGAGAACAAGCGAAACTGTTACCTGATGAAAAAATGCTTTGATGACCTGGTTATTATCCTTTACAAAAAAAGATACAAGAAGCAAAGCTATCCACACAATTCCTACCCTAAATAATTTTTACATATAGGTACAGAGAATACACAGCAGTTCATGCTTTCAGTTACTTGTGGAGAAGTTTTTCAGTGCTAGGTGCATACAATGCAAAGACTGCTGAATGAGACTTGTGCTCCTCCAAGCACTTCTCACCCACAGCTGTCTCTCTGCTTCCCTAATTACCTGGAATAGGAAAGAGAATTCTGACAGAGCAAACAGACCACCGCTGCCCTGAGAATTTGACCTCTGCTTTAATTATCAACAGTCAAGCAGTTACCAAATTCCGAGTATATTTAAATAATGAGATGGACTTGATTTGAAATGGGTGAGTTGTTAAGATACTGAAAGGGTATACTGAAAATCCTCAGGACAGACATCCAAACCACTGTGCGTGGTGCAGCAATAACCTTGAACTTCAAGACCAGCACGCTCTGAAGTTCTGTGAAGGTCATCTGAAGCAGACCTTGCTTAGAACAATTCACACTATACTCTCAAGATGATTTTACAGTGTCCTCCTGAAAATCTAACTCATTCTGAAGCATCACAGTATCTGTAAACTGGCTTAGAAGAATTTTATGGAGGACATATTAGTATGTGAAGAAACAAAAAGTGTTTTATCTTTATTGACTATGTGGTCTAACTGTTTCATTTTCCAGAGCTCTCCTAAATTATAGTAAAATTCTCATGTAAAAGTAGATAATTTAATAGTGCCCTTTAGATAATAATGCATTATTCTTTGCTGAAGCATTTTTGCCATCTCTATGAACAATTCTGCAACAATGGTATTGAAATTCTGCATTAACTTTTTAATTTTTTAAATTGAAGTAGTCAGTTTACAATGTTGTGTCAATTTCCAGTGTACAGCACAATACTTCAGTCACATAGGAACATACATACATCTGTTCTCATATTCTTCTTCACCAGAGGTTACAAGATATTGAATATGGTTTCCTGTGCTATACAGTATGAACTTGCTGTTTATCTATTTCATATAAAGTAGTTAGTATCTGCAATCACAAACTCCCAATTTATCCCTTCCCACACCACTTCTCTGGTAACCACTTCTCTGTTTTCTATGTCTGTGAGTCTGATCTGTTCTGTAAGTAAGTTCACTACTTGTCTTTTTTTTTTTTTTTAATTCCACATATAATGTGGCATTTTAAAAAATATTTATTTTATTTTAATTTAATTTATTTTTTGAAGGGAGTAATTACGTTTGTTTACTTGTTTTTCTAATGGAGGTACTGGGGATTGAACCCAGGACCTGATGCATGCTAAGCATGCACTCTACGGCTGAGCTATACCCTCCCCTTCTCAAACTGCATTTTTCTTTCTCTTTCTGGCTTACTTCACTTAGAATGGCAATGTCCAGGTTCAACCATGTTGCTACAAATGGCATTATTTTATTATTTTTTATGGCTGAGTAATATTCCACTGTGTGTGTGTGTGTGTGTGTGTGTGTGTGTGTGTGTGTGTGTGTGTGTGTGTGTGTGTGTGTATGCTTTATCTAATCATCTGTTGATGGACATTTAGGCTGTTTCTATATCTTGGCTATTGTATATAGTGCTGCTATGAACACTGGGGTGCAAGAACCTTTTTGAACTAAAGTTTTCTCTGGATATATTCCAGGAGTGGGATTGCTGTATAATATGGTAAGTTTATTTTTAGTGCATTAACTTTTAATGCTGGTGAAATTTAAATGCTAAGCATGAACCTGTGTAAACATTTTTAGTAGATGGTCACATGAAAGGTTACTTTTAATTTATGTAAGTAATTACCAATTATATTTTCCTTCCCTTCCTATTTGAAAGTCTAAGGAGGAAAGAAGCCTAACACAAGGCCTCATGCATGTTATGCTCTTTGTCTCACCATCCATCACATTCCTCTGTTTACCCCTCAACTGATCCGAATGAGCTCTTTATATGATCACATAGTTACCCTCTTTCTGTTTCAGCTGTGGTAAATATTTTTTTCCCAGTTTGTTTTCTTTTTTTTTTTTCATGGCAGAGATTTTTACCTCTGCTTTTCTGGTTCTACTCTCCTAATGAATAAATAAAATCTAATTAGCACAATAAAAAGTATATTAATCAAGGCATTCTTAAAATGATCACACCTTTGTTGCCACTGCCTTAAATGAAATCCTTTCTTTGTCACTCCTTCATCTCTATCTGTCCACTCTTATCAGGTGAGAATAAGAAAAAGGAAAGCTAAGAAAAAATTAACTAGTGAAGTACAGGGAGGAGGATGTGGACACAGTACTAACTGTGCAGAATTTATTGCAAAACATAAAGAAAATCATTTATGGAATCATCCTTTCAAGTTACAGGATAGATGATCTAACTAATTCCAATCCTTCATCTTGATTTTAGGTAATTCTCACTTTTTTTCCCTAGTACTATACTTGCTTTCAGAACTTCAGAATAAATGATCTTTGTTCATTTCAGCTCCTTTCAAAATACACAAGCTGGGTGCCGTGATTCCCGCCTGCATTATCATCACACCCGCCTATCTAACTAACAATTTCTCTTGAGTTCTTTAATCCTGGTAGTTGATGAGCACATCTAACCGACTGGAATCCGGGTCTCTAGAAATTTAAAGACCACAGTCAATTCTTTTATGTCTACATTCTCATCAATTTTTCCCAACCCTTTGCTTCTTGAAATGAATAAATGCCATCCTTTCCCTCTCTGACAAAATTTACAGAATTCTTCAGCACCTAGAATAGGATGCTAATGACTATCACAAGGAATAGAGAAATCCGGAGTGCAATTTAAACAGAAAATCCTTAGAGAAAAGGACCAAGTAGTTAAAAGTCCATCTCAGCATGCTTAGCAATTACCAATAATATTCGGGGACTCATTCTATTTTAGTCACTCTTCACTTTATCCACACCTTTTAAAGAGTGATTTCATAAAAGCTTTAATAAGATCCATTATTATGGAAATGGCAAAACATTTGGTGAGAAACTTCAAACCTAGCTAGGCTGTTATTAAAAACAGGACAAGAGAAAACCTCTCCAATTACTAATATGATGAGAGTTCTGACAATCCCAGAGATAATCAGAGTCATTTTTATAATATTTCTAAGAAGATTTTCACTTAATGAATTTTCCTATCTGAACAAGGTAGATACACGTATTATTAAGGATGATTAAAAGGACAACATTTTTCTCTACATGCATGAAAATTAATGAAGGACACTGATAAAGCTTTTATCACAAAAAATATTCTAATAAAATAGAAAAAAAATTAAATATTTGAATATTTTCTTTACTACTAACTGTTCTCTTGGTCCTTTCTCATATTAATTTGTGAACATAACAAAATGAAAAGACTTTGAAATAGTAGCCTATGCAGAATATTATTCTGAAGGTATACATTATAGAAACATTCACACACACACACACACACACACACACACACACACACACACACACACACACACACACCCACCCCTCCATATGTAATTTATAGTATAGGTAACGACTTACGTTGTCTGTTTTGCAGTACTGTACCACTATTCCCTTTTTGACAATAAAAAGAAACTTCTATTAGGAATGTGCGTAAGAGTAATACAATCATTTGGCACTTATCCACAGCCACATTTCCAGAAATCTCAACCTGTAGGAATTTAGGAAGAAACTCAGAGTTGAAAAAGAAAAGTCCTCCCAACCTGATCTGCAGATGGAAAGCAATCCCAGTTAGACCCTCAGCAAGTTACTTTTCAGGTATGGTCAGACTGATTCTGAAGTTTCGATGGAGACAGAAGACCCAGAACAGCCAACATGACAGTCAAGGAGAAGAACAAAGTTAGAGGACTGATACAACGTGACTTCAAGACCTACTATAAAGCTATACTAATCAAGACCATGTGGTATTGGCAAAATGAGAGACAAACACCACACGAATGGAACATAGCAGAGAACCCAGAAATAGATCCTCCAAAATACAGTCAACTGATTTTGACAAAGGAGTAAAAGTAATACAATGGAGCTATGTCAGTCTTTCCAACAAATGGTGCTGAACAACTGGACATTCATATGCAAAAAAAAAAAAAATCTGGACATAGACCTTACATCCTTCACGAAAGTGACTCAAAATGGACCAAAACGTAAATGTAAATTGCCAAATTATAAAACTCCTAGACGATAACATAGGATAAATCTGGACGACCCTGTACCTGGTGATCACTTTTTAGTTATAATGCTAAAGTCACCATCCATGAAAGAAATAACAGATAAGACATCATGACAATTAAAAATTTCTGTTCTGTGAAAGCAGCTATCAAGAGAATAAAAAGATAAGGCACAAACTAGAAGAAACCCTTTGGAAAATACACATCTAACAAAGAACTGTTATCTAAAATATACAAAGAATTCATAAAACTCAACAGTAAGAAAACAATCAGATTCTTAAAATGAGCCAAAGACCTTAACAGATGCCTCACCAAGGATATACAGATGGCAAATCAGTATATGAGAAGATGGTGCACATCATACGTCATCAGGGAAATGTAAATTAAAACCACAATAAGATACAACCGTACACCTTTCTGAACGGTCAAAATCCAGAGTACTGACAACACCAAAGCTGATGAGGACGTGGAACAACAGAACTCTTTTTCACTGCTGGTGGGGATGCAAAATGGTACAGCCACTTCGGAAGACAGTTTAGTGGTTTTTACAAAAGTAAACATACTCTTAACATACAATACAGCAATCAAACACCTTGATATTCACCCAAAGGAGCTGAAAACCTACGTCCACACAAAAGCCTGCACACAGATGTTTGTAACTGTTTTATTCATAACTGCCAAAACTTGGAAGCAATCAAGATGCCCTTTAGCAGCTGAATGGATAACAAACTGTGGTATATCCAGACCATGGAATATTATTCAGCACTAAAAAGAAAAGAGCCATGTTGAGCCGTGAAAGGATATGGAGGAATTTTAAATGCATGTTACTAAGTGAAAGAAGCCAATCTGAGAAGGCTATGTATCGCCTGATTCCAACCATATGACATTCTGCAAAAGGCCAATGTATGGAAACAGTAGAAAGACCAGTGGTTGCTGGGGGCTTTGGTCAGGGGATGAACAGGAAGAACACAGAGGATGTTTAGGGCAGTGAAAATACTCTGCATGATCCTATACTTGTCACTATACATTTGTACAAACCTGTAAAACATACACCAGAAGTGAACCCTACTGTAAACTATGGACTTTAGATGAGAATGACGTGTCCATGGAGGTTCTTCAGTTATGACAAATGTAGTCACTCCAGTGGGGGATGTTGCAAGTGGGGGAGGCTACGCCTGAGCAGGGCAGAAGGTATGTGAGAAATCTCTGTCCATTCCCCTCAATTTTTCGGTGAACCTAAAACTGCTCTAAAAGTCTGAAAATACAAAATAAAAAAACAAACAAACAAAAAAAAAACCAAAAAAAGAGAAAAGTCTACCTAAACGGAAAGAATTCTGATGCATTTCTCCCTGTAAGAACAGAGCCTAAGTAAGTATCTTGCTAGCTTACTGAGAATATGGACATTTAATTTGTGTGTAAAATGAGGTTCAATATTTTAAATTATTATTGTTTACAGTCCACTAATAACTTACGTAAATTTTTAGATACTCCAAATTAGAAGCAATGGAGAAAAGGAAAATAGAAACTTACATGCGGAGAAATGCTGACTTCTCTGAGGTTTGACAGGGAGGCAGCGGATAAAATTCCCAATCAGGTCTACTTTAAAGAAGTGCAAACAGCTTCACACGTGGAATCACCCCAAGGGCCCTCGCCATTAAAATGCTAAACAGCATTAACTACGCAGAGCAGCACGGCTTCTCCTTCAAGTACCTTTTATAAGAAGAACGTAATATCCTAGCCTGTGACCAGCCTCCTTAGCCCTGGAATTTCTTTGAAGTTTCACGTTTTACTCTAAACATTTGTATGAATTTCACATTCTGATCCAAATATATATATGTGACTTTAATTCAAATTTACGGTTCTCCTCTGTTGGTATACACTCCCCTTAAATCTTGCAGCAAAACATAAGCCTTAAGAAGTTTGTCATGTTGACTGTGGTGGCTTCTTATGCCCTTTGGTTCACTCAGCTGCACAGCCAATTTTGAGAAGTCAGGGAAGGGTGACATATAACTTAGAAATATTTCCATAAAAATGGCTGAAAAACAAGAACATTCTGGGAATTAAGGGAATTAATTCTAGTCACTGAAAAATGCCCTCATGTGAAACCCCGATTGCCCGCAAAATACCAATTAAGCTTCTTTGAAAATTAAGCTACTATTTAGTGACTGAAGTCCTTCACCCTACTTCAGAGAATACGTAATCATTTCAAATTACTTATGTAGAAAATAAAACTACTGTAAGCTTTATCTAAATTATTTCGTCCTTAAAATAGTATGTCAGTTGACAATGCTGGCAACTCTGTTTTCTCTGAGTTTTAAACCTAAACGATAGTCTTCTAGTAAATATTTTAATATGGCCATGCAAAGAAACCATAACTATGTAGACATGAATGTACTTAAAAAATACAAGCCACCTCTTGCCACGTCAATCCAGTTGTGATGTCTATTTCTTCCTAAAGAATGACAGGTGACAGTATCTAAAAGGAAAAAGCTCCCATAGACATCTTAAAAATACTGATATTTTATTCTCAGAAATACAGCAATATTTCAGGAGTTTTAAATAACACTATATAAAAAATTATGTTACTAACAGCTAATACTTAACATTTACTATGTACACAGCAGTGTTCAACAGCGTTACATTTATTAACTCATTTAACCTCAACCCTAAGAGGCAAGGTTTCACAGACAAGGTCACCGAGGCACAGGTAGCGAAATCACCAATGCAAGGCACACAGACACTAAGTAGCAAAACTAGAACATGGACCCAAGTTGCTGGACTCCAAGGACCACAGCTCTCTTAAGAACAGTACAATAATCATCCAGTGGGGAAAAAAACCCCAAAACCACTTTCTCAATGTCATATACTGTGTGTCAGGCACTATGCAAGCCTCTGAGAATGAAAGAGGGGCAGAGCACGGCCTCTGCCCGCCGAGAGCTCAGTCCACCTCTGGAGGCCAACCCCAAACTAAGCACCAGAGTTCAAGCGCTTGCTTCTCCTAAACTACTACATCTTCAAGCCATTTCTGAGGAATATGTACCATGTCTTCAAGGTCCCCTACAGCATCATATTGTATTTAGACAAGGCAGTTTTTTTCTTTGTTAATCAAAGAAAGTGCTACTATCTTGCATGGAGAGCTTTAAGAAGACCAGGAAATAGAATGCAATTAAACAGCAAACAATGAACCTGTGACTTTGGGATTGCTTACTGTCATCCCTGACTCTGCCTGTGTGGTACAGCGGGAGGGGAGGGGAGGCCATGGGCATGTGGTCAGAGTAATTCTTCTTAGGAGGGACTGTCCCATGGGTTGCAGGGTGTTTCACATCTCTAACCTCCTCCACTAAATGTCAGTGGTTCCCCCCACCTCTCAGTCATTGTGAAAACCTAAAGTGTCCGCACATATTTCTGAACACCCTCAGGAGGCAGAACTGCTTGCAGCTGAGAACCATGTTCTACATTTGAATGTCTATTGGTATTTTTGAATTTCACTTTTGGGGTGAATTTTATCCTTACAAGTTCCAGCATGGACTGCACCCCTATGGTTGGAATCCAAGTCACATTAAAAAGGTAACGCTCTCCTGAAAACACTGCAAAAACACTGATCTACACACATGAACTCTTTCCTCAGGACCAGGAGTACTCCGGATCCTTTCTTCACACGTTATTATTAGGAAAAGCAAGAATCAGATGATATATTAAATTAGCAATATGTATTTTCATTGATGGTGGCAACATTAGGAGAATGTAAAAAAGATAAAAGAAGAATAATTCCTTTGTCCCCTGGTCACACCTGTTTTTCTTCTCATGTGGCCATTCATTCCAATTTTAAATCCTCTTAAGAAAACGATCTTTAAGATCAAAGGAATTAATCTCGGTTCACATACTAGATCAACCTGTTAAAATATTTATTTTTATCAAATCCTTATTTATTTTGTTTGTAATTTTATGTATTTGGTGAAAAGTATGTTCTATCAATGTAATTGCTAAGGAACTGTTGAGATTCTTTGGACCTCTGGCAAAATGAAACAAAATTCTGACTAGCAACAGACACCTTTTCTTAGCTTTGATCTGACTAAAGTCAGAGAGAAGGATATGATCTTACCAGTCACACTCTGGACTTCCTCTAAGGGCTCATTCAGATCCAATTATCCTAGAAATTCTGACAGCTTTGAAAACTCAGGCAATGATACAATTTCAAGCAAAATGTAAAACATCTTCTAGTGAAACTCATAAAATAGCTAATAAGGAAGGCAACCAATACACTGTAGTGTAGATTTATAGGCTCTATTTGCTTCTGTAAGATTAACAGTACTAAATGAACTTACAAAACAAACAAAAATGCATTCTGTATGTTCAGTATGCTATTTATAAATTCCAGCTGCAGGATATCACCATGGTAACAGGAATATACAAATAGCTCAGTTCTCTATGCAATGATGGAAGCATTACTAATTTAAAGAATGCAGTATGCTTAAGACAGACAGAAACAATTTCACAATATAGTCATCAACCTACTCATAAAAGAGGAGAAAGATGGAGATAAGTATTTCAAATGGCAGATAAAAGAAAACTGATTCCTTCTGCTCGACAATGACTGACAGTCATTCTTGGAGTTGAGGGAATGAAGTATTTTTTAAATGAACGAATGAATGAATGAGGCAACAGAATGAAAAAAATAGAGGAAGAAAATCAGGTAGAAGAGGTATTATGTCAAAATGTGTGGTATCTGTTTACAACATCAACTGTGAAACAGAACTGAAAAAGAGTCTCAAATTTAGCATTTTGTACATACATATTCAGCCTCCAGATTGGAATGAAAAAGATGTGTAAGATCAGCCCACTGCTCTCAAAGACCACGTGAACATGCATGTGCATTTATTATTGTACTTAATAAATATCTACTGAGTGTGTTTAGGTACCAGGAAACACAAAGATAAGTAAGATTTTGGCGCTGGCCTTAAGAATTAACAGTCTAATGGAGAAGACAGTCCTCTAAATAAAAAGCATCACAATTTAGAGTAACTCCTACAACAGAAGTACCCATAAGGTCCTGTGGGAACATAATGTCATAGCAATATTTTCCCCAATTAGAAAGAATTGACGCTTATATCTACAGTAAAATTTAGGTTTTACTGAAAGTTAAGTGGCAGTGATTGATGAAATATTATAAAATTCACAATTTGTGCATATAGACATTTAATTGAAATATCCCTCAACTTAAAAACAAATAATTACAAGTTCTTTGAATTTCTCCGATCTCTTACCACCACAGGAAATTTCAGCAATAACACCGGCTACGGTGAAAGCTTTGTGAAATGACACTGCTGACTGCCACAGAAGCCCCTAAACTGGGGCTTCGGGGACGGTGATGTCTGACAGCACCAGTCTTCTCTTCAGGGAGTAAACTAAAGAGAAGATCAACGCCGAAGTCTCGGAGCTCCCTGGACAGAAAGCTCACCAGCGTGCCAGAGAGAACAAAACATGCACGGTAACGAATACGTGTATACACATGCATGACCGGGGCACTGTGCCGCACACCAGAAATGGACACATTGTAACTGACTATACTTCAATAAATAAATAGAAAAAAACCCCCAAAACCACCAAATAAATGCTCAAAATTAAAAAAAACAAAAACAAAAACATACACATGGTTGTGAGGGTGGGTGAAAAGACTGGGGAAACCACGAGAGTCACCTCTGAACGCTCTGTGCTCATTTTACGTTACCAGTGACTCCCTTCAGTTGCCAGTGCCGCTTCTGAACCCCAGCTCAAGCTTCTCCTTGAGCCTGTTGGAAAACAGGCCGGAACAGCAACCTTTCTCAAACTCATATAGGACAAACACCGTTTTCCCCCAAGCAGTAAGGTATACAAAGTTCTCCAAAGAATTACTCCTGAGGCCTTGCTCCCTCCCCATCCTCTGATATGAGTCACTGAAAGACGAAAACCCATTTGGTAAAGAAAATTGAAATGCCCTTTTCTTAGCTAGAAAACATTACCACCTAGTTCACTTGAACTGCTTGAGCTGTGGTATGTTTCTCAAATACTTTTCTGTCATTCCCTATTATCCATGCATTCAGTAAACGTTCTTGAAATGCTTTACTGTGCCTTGGACCAGGGGACTGCAACCATTTTCTTAAAGGGCTAGACAGTCATTATTTTAGGCTGTGCAAGCTAAGAAACAAAATCAAGGAAATTACGTAGGTGTTCATAAACTCATTTATATATATATAACCATTTAAAGTGTAAAATCATTATTAGCTCACAGAAAAACAAACAAAAACAGGCCATAGGTTGCTGATTCCAGTGCTAGATCATAGTCAAGTATCCAGACCAAGCTAAGATCATTAGGTTACTAAATTAAAAGTAAAGGTCTTTCGCACCAAGCCCTAGCTTCCTCTAATAAGAACCTGCAGTAGTGATCCAGTAGAGCTCTGTCCAATAGGATTCTCCACTGGATATGAGATATTTCTACTATATCTGTCTATGACAGATATTCCAATACCTACAGAAAATGTTCTGTATCTGTACAGTTCAATATGGTAGCCACCAGACACAAGAGGCTACTGAGGATTTAAAATATGTTGAGTGTAATAGAACAAAAATTTTAAAATTTATTAATTTTAAATTTACATTTAAATAGCCACATTCAACTACCATATGGGAAAACAGATGTGATAGTTACTTATGTATCGATTAGTAGGGCCTAAATGAATTGGTCTGGTGTTTGGGGGTCCAATTAGGTAGGTATAGAGCATTTAATATCTTTATAGGTTAACGCTAACAGATCACAATTCAAATTACTTTTAACTTCTGGTTAAAACTTCACTGTGAGTAATTATTCGTGATGCACATTATGCCACAGAACTGAAAAGACCTTCAGAGGACAGGTAGTGATGCTCTATCACGTACAAGGCGTGTGACATGTTTCAAAGAGGGCACAAGAGGCATACTGCATGATGGCTCACAACTACAGTTCTGAAGTCAGGAAGACTCTGAATAAAGCACCAGTTCTGCTATGGAGTAATGCTGGGATCTCTGGAAGGTATTTCATCTCTTTCTTCTTCGATTTCCTCCTTTGTAAAACAGGACAATAACAGTGCTTCTCTACTGGATTGGTGTGATGATCAAATGAGATCAAGGGTTTAAGAACCTAAAACAATGCCAGCTCAATGAAATCTGAAGTGTTACTATTTTATCACCAATGTAAATTAAATTTAATAAGACTATATGACAAGTTTTAGGATACACTCCATGATCTGACTTGGTAGAAATCATTTCATCACTCTGCATGTGAGAGCTACATATGGAGTGTTGAGTATATCACTATTTTTATCCAGCAGCTTTGAATTCCTGGCTTTACAACCTACTAATGCAGCCATGTCACATGACTCGCATGAGCCTCATTTCCTATCTGAAAAATGAGAATATGTACCTCTTCAAGCTGAGAGAATAAAACATGTGAAAAAGTTTTGCTCATATAGATGGCATTAACATTGGTCAGTGACTAAGAGTGTATCTTAAAATCAAGTCTCAATTCCCTATTTCAAGTTTTTCTTCTTGTTTATTCTTTAGGGTTACTGAGAAATATCTACTTCCTTTCTTCCATCTTTTGAGCCAAAGGGAACACAAACTTCAGAACGAAACACTGAATGTAGTTTAAAGGACTAAAGGGTGGGAATCCAGAGTAGATGCTCTGAGAGTTAAATCATGACATTTATGAAAAGCCAATGAGGTGAAGAATAAAAATCGTGGCAGGCCAAAGTAAAATTTGAGAGCAGGTGATGATAATGTATCTCCATATGCAGAAATCTGTATGTGAAAAATTCTAAGGGTAAGTCCTTTTTGAGCATGTAACATTGACATTGGAACACAGAAAATGCAGGAGGCCAAGAAGTAAATTTTGACACAGACCTAAAGAATGGGTAACCCCCAAAATGCTTCATCTGTTCTCTGCACAGAGCGTTCCCCTACCACAGAGGTAGATGCATATGGCAACCACAGTCTGTGCCATTATACATCATCACCACTCTGCTGAGAGAGCAGACAGGTCTCATGGGACCTGCCAAGTCCGCATGAACCACAGTGGAGGTTCTAGAAGGCTGCGTAGGCCAAGTCTGAGCTCAGCAGGGATGACGACCGTGATTGATAAAACACGCCTGCCGTGAGTCAGGAGGAAGGGGGGGCACCTTCATACTGTATTTGCAAACCCTTTCATATCACTCAGTGCCATTTCTCTCATTTAAGAGCGAAGATAACTGAATGTAATCTGAATTTCATGTATCTTCCTATACAGAGAATAGCCTGAAAGCTAAGAGTCTGTCTTTCTTGATCATTATATTTCTGGTTTGTTAATTACTCAACTGGCATTCTGGTTCACTGACAAGTCTCCTGTGGGCTTGGTTATAAAAACGCCAACCGGGCAGTAGCATCCATTCCCAGTGAACTGAGAAAGTCAATTTTCTGAGGTGGCAACACTGATAAGCAAACTCCAGACTACGGTGAATTCACGAAGGTAAATCTTATGTGCCCTCTTAGTAGCCAAACAGAAGGCTGGTTTTCCTGCTAAGAAAACTCTCAGACACTTTTAGACTTCAACAAAGACTATTTTTAATCAGTTTTATCCTTTCCAATTTGAATTATTTCCTTTCTTAAATTTTTCTTCGTCGATGTGCTATTGCCAATCTCAGAAGATATTCAATTCTGCAGGAATGCTCTCCCCATCTCTCATTTTGAAGTTTAAAAGCAGGAAGAGTACTTTGAATAATCTAGTTCTTTCTCAGCCTGTGATTCCATCAGCCTTCCAACATTACTTATATCTTCACCTTTCTTTTGATTCTGGAATCTTTCTCAAACTCAAGTGCACTCAGTCAAACCCCACTTGTGACAGCATCGTTTCTTTTTCAGGTCCACACACCACCCCACAAAAGCCTGTGTTTTCTAGTTTTACCTTTCGAACGTTTGCCAACCGATTCATCATCAAGGACTCCTCTCGGTCATCGTCGTCATCCAAGTCCAGCATCGGCATTCCAAAGGGATCGATGATGCTGCAGCATCTGGAACCTTCATCTCTCGGATCAAAGGGGTCCACGATTATGGGCTCCGTTCCTTTTATTTCACAGCGACAGAAGGGGCAGCCTTGGCCGTCTGACTCCTGAACACACACACAAAAATGCGCTGATTGTTCAAACAAAACAGTACCGAGAGGGGCCAATGTTCTACAATCATAAAAAGTAGTTGCCGAAAAAAAAAAATGGTTTTAGGGTAGAAGGTGGAAAAAGATGTGTCTTAAAGGTGGCTGGATTAGGGAGCCAAAAAAATACATGTTCAGTATTTCAAATTTCAAATTTTTGAAGAAAAAAATTTTAAAACCCTTTGATTTGCTAAAGAAAAGGAGCCTAACTTTTATTTTACTGAATATTCACTTTTATAATTTTAATGTATCAAAACTTAAGAGTCCTGCAGAAAACTGGAAATTCAGTCACGTCTTGTCCTTCTTTACCAAAGACACTAGTGCTAAGTAAACATTCCATAAAAAGAATTCTATAAGAATTCTATAAAAAGGACATTTTGATAAAAATTCATTATAAATAATTAGTAGTATCAATTAGAATAGCCTATTTCAAAATGAATTCTGGAAAAGTTCCTGTGCGTATAACTAGGTCTAAATATTTCCATTTTAATTGCCTAGATCTTTTAAAGTCTTGATTTATAAGCAATCATTAGGAAAAAATAAACGTATTCTTAGAAATCACCTGTCCTGAGAGCCTGGCATCCTGACACAGCTCACATGGAATGTAGTAATAAGTGAGATATTAAGTTTTGTCCTCATCTTGCATTTGAAACAATACAGCAAATGAGTTTGGGCCAGAAATTCATTTATTGATAATTATTGACTTTTTGTTCAAAATCTCCCAATTCCATTTCTCAGAAACTGTATTAAGAATTCACAATTGGTGTATAGCTCATTTCTTGAAGTCAGGAGCTAAATGTTACTTTACATTATGTTCCAGGAAAAACTGAAGCAGAAACTTGGACACTAAAACACATTCTAACTGCTGAATGTCAAGGTTAATTTCAAGAGAAAGTTAGATATCTAGACATATTCTAGTTATCGAATTTCAAAAAAAGATAAGTCATCTTCAAATGGGAAGAATCAGGGTGGCTCAGTTTTCTCTCTAGTGACGCTCAGTCCTCAAAGACAAAGGATAATTGTCCCCCAAATTGAGAAAAAGACAGTGACCCAAGAATCTTAATTCCAGCCAAGTTGCTGAGAAAGTATAAAGGCTGAGAGCCTTCGTTCTCAGACGTGAACAGTATTAAGAAAACTCACCCCTGTGAGTTCTCCTTGAAAATAAAATCTAACCAACTAAAGTGTCATTTAAAATAAAGAACCTAATTTGGGAATGTATGAGGAAAGGACTGAGTGTGAGCACTGAATTCATTTAAACATAAAACCTATGAATAGTGCTCGCTTTGGCAGCACATATACTAAAACTGGAACGATACAGAGAAGATTAGCATGGCCTCTGCACGAGGATGATGTGCAAATTCATGAAACGTTTCATATTTTTAAATTGGGAGTTTGAGATTTGCAGATACTAATATATATAAAACTGATAAACAACAAGTTCATACTGTATAGCACAGGGAACTATATTCATCTTGTAGTAACTTACGGTAAAAAGATATGAAAATGAATATACATATGTTCATGTATGACTGAACCATTATGCTGTACACCAGAAACTGACACATTATAAACTGACTGTACTCCTATGTGTGTGTGTGTGTGTGTGTATACCCATACACGTATATACACACACACAAAAAGAATTCACAATTGAGAGGGAAACAATTTTTTTGCCTTGCAGGTAATGCTGCCTTCCAGAGATAGATAGTATCTGATATTCACCACCGTATTTTTGTTTCTGCATTATACCCTGACTTTAGAAAGTAAGTTATTTAAAAATAGTAAGAATTATAAAATCATTTTAAAGTAGAAACGGGATAAATGAGCATCATTTTAGAGATGAGACAAGGGATAAAAGAGAGTTTACATCTTTCAAGAAACCGTTCAGTACTCAACACTGTCCCATCCACCTGGTGTGATGAGAAACTTGTGATCTGCCTGCCCTTACAGAGATTCTGTGATCAGCGGTGAAAGCACACTCTCGCTCTCCTCTCATTAAACTATTACTTAGCCTACACTCTGCGGCAGACCCTGTGGTGGGTGGTTTATTCTTTCCCAAGCATCACTCTAATTAACAAATGGAACATACTCTTTGCCACACAAATTGCCAAAAAAAAATAAATAAAAACAAATGCTTTTGAATTGGTTAATGAAAAGAAATTGCAACAATTCTTTATTCACCTACTGCTACATAATTTGGGAACGTTAAGAGTAGTAAAATAGTTAAACTAAGATGGTAGTTGAACTAAGGCTAATACGAATCTTTTGATGTTTACCGCTACATGTGTTCAGGTCTTGTGGGCTTCAAGGCAACTTAATTATTTGCTCCATCATTTTACAGATGAGAAAACTGATACTTAATTCTCTCATCTTACACTGTTATTTTCTAGCACAGGGGTAAATATTTAAGGAAAGCTAAACTTTATCCTATCTTTTAATAATAAGAACATTAAATACAAGTGCATATTTGATATATGTTGTCATCCAGGTGCAATCCTCTTATTATAAAAGTCAAAAGGGACTCCTATTGTGTGCCTGCACTGACTTTTCTGACTTTTCTTACAGATCTATGTAAGATAATTTCAAACAGACAGTTTTAACATGTAAGAGCAAGATGCAAAAAAGATCACTTTCCCCTGTGTCTTTAATACATGAAGGATGCAAAGTGGTACTCTGTGCCCTAAGCAGAGCTATACAAAGTCACAGTGATTAAAACAGTGCAGAGCCAGAATGAAAAACAGACACGTAGGTCATTGGAGAAGAATAGAGAGCCCAGAAATAAACCCATGATATATGGTCAATTAATGTACAGCAAAGGAGCCAAGAATATACAATCAGGAAAAAGCCTCTTCAATAAGGTGTGGGGAGAATTAGATAGCTACAAAAAATAAAGAAAAGGAGAAGAAAAAAAGAAAGAGGAAAGAAGGAAGGAAGGAATGAAGGAAAGAAACTGGACCATTCTTGCACCATAAACAAAAATT
This sequence comes from Camelus bactrianus, assembly GCF_048773025.1. NCBI lineage: Eukaryota > Metazoa > Chordata > Mammalia > Artiodactyla > Camelidae > Camelus > Camelus bactrianus. The sequence goes on from NC_133539.1 coordinate 45,081,091, forward strand.
AACTCAAAATGGATTAAAGACTTGAAAGAAAGAACTGAAACCATAAAATTTCTAGAAGAAAACATAGGTGGTAAGCGCCCGGACACTGGTCTTGGTGATGATTTTTTAAATCTGACACCAGAACCAAAAGCAGCAAAAGCAAAAATAAACAAGTGGGATTACATCAAACTAAAAAGTTCTATGTAGCAAAGGAAACCATCAACAAAATGAGAAAGTCACCTACTGAATGGAAGAAAATATTTACAAATCATAGATCTGATAACAGATTAACATCCAATATATATAAAGAGCTCATATAACTCAACAGGCAAAAAACGAACAAACTGATTGAAAAATGGGCAGCTCTAAATAGACATCTGTCCAAAGAAGACATGCAGATGGTAAACAGTTACATGAACAGTTGCAAGACACATGACTTGTCATCAGGGAAATGCAAATCAAAACCACAATGAGATCACCTCACACCTCTTAAAATGGGTATTACCAAAAAGACTAGAAATAACAAGTACTGGAGAGGATGTGGTCAAAGGCAATCCTTGTGTACTGTTGGTGGGAATGTGAACTGGAAAACAGTACGGAGGTTCCCACAAAAACTAAAAACAGAACTACTAAGAATCCAGCAAGACTACTTTTGGGTATTTAACTGAAGAAAAGGAAAACATTAATTAGAAAGATAACTGCATCCCCCGTGTTCACTGCAGCTTTACTTGCAGTAGCTAAGGTACGGAAACAACCTCAGATGGATGAATGGATAAAACAATTGTTGCATGTATGTACAACAGAATATAATTCAGCCATAAAAAATAATGAAATCTTGCCATTTGCCACAACATGGCTGGACATCAAGGAAACATTATGCTAAGTGAAATAAGTCAGAAAAAGACAAATACCATGTTCTCTCTTATATGTGGAATCTAAAAATTAACTAATTCAAAACAAAAGTCAGCTCAAATACAGAGAACAGATTGCTGGTTGCCAGATGAGGGGGGCAGGTGGTGGGAGAAATGAGTGAACTGTTTTCGTTTTTCTTTAGTTCAAATAAGTTAAATGCCACTAAAAAAAAAAAAAAAAAAAAGTAACATGAGCATGAACACATGTTCCCTCTGTCTTTAATGCATGAAGGATGGAAAGCCATACTCTAGGTCCCAAGTAGACACTTCATTCATTTACATCTTTAAAAAAAATTATTACAGAGAATTTCAAAGATACACCAAAGAAGAGAGAAAAGTGTAGTAAATTCTGTATGTATGTATCTCCCAACTCCAACAGTCATCAATTCACAACAATCTTGTTTCCTGTATACCTTCACTTGCTCTCTCCACCCATGGATAATTCTGAAGCACATCCTACACTTTACATAAATTCCTCTGTGAATGTATTAGTACGTGTACCTAGAAACAGAAAATCTTTTAAGACTTAACTACAATACAGTTATCCTAACTAAAATTAATCCACTCAAACTAAATACTTAAACATGACATTAATTATTTTTGAGTACTCTGCCTAGGATGTGTAAGCCACTATACTCGCCTGCCAAGGCTTTCTTAGACCCTTCAAGGTCAATCTGCATGTTGTTTGGTTAAGGATGACTTCCAGATTTATGTGATCTACTTCCTGATAAAGGGTAACTGAAAAGACTGAATCTGGAAAGGGGAGGAGGTGAAAGGCAATACTAGCATCTTGATGATACAAGAAAAAGACAGTCTAAAACCGAATTTAGGTTCTCCTCCATCTCTTCTACCTGAAAGTTTAATACTATTCAAATTACTGATGTGAGTCAGAATAGCTGCTTTATGAGTATATGTCACAGAAGATATTTTCTGTTCAGCTTTATCTTTGTTGAGAGTGTACATTATTTACTAGGATCAAAATCAAAGCAGCAAGGTACATCCATTTTGATTTGCAAACTTAGATCACAATGTGCCTCCTCTAATATGACCTCACCTGCCTCTTTCTCTGACTACTGTCATATGCAAATTAAGTTTGACCGTATTCTCAAGTTTGGTACTTAAATTCTCAAATATTGGTGTATTTTGGTACTCCACCCCAGATGGTTGATTAAACACATGAAGAATGCCTTTAATAGACATATAACGCCTCGGATTGTGCCTCAGTAATTCGTATAATGTTTCTGTCAACATATACTTAATACAAGCTCACAGAGAATATGTAAATGGAGAAGGACCGATAAATAGCTTCTTTTCTAGTCCCCAACTTATTCACGCTCTGAGAAAGGGAAGAGGAAGAAATCAGACTCCGTCTATTCTAATTCACTCAACAGATTTTACTTCCTCAAATAAATCCTTTCAAACCAAAGGATACAGAAAAGTTATCAGCAAGCACTACATTCACCTAAAACTTAACTATGTAATACGCTCAAGCTAAAATTATTCAGACTCATTTGTCAACCATAAATACTGTAAGTTATATTTATGTTTAGATATACGATAACCTGAAAACAAATTAACACTGACAGAAAAACTGGGAAAAAATTAACTTCCCCCGAAATTTCAATTCCCCAATAACGTGCTACGTAAAAGTCTAAATAAATATTGTCAGTATCATCTCATCATCATCACCATCAGTCACCTTCCATATTCTTTCTGTTTCAATGTCGTTCAGAAAGATATTACTTCCTAAATTACTTTCTTTCAATTTTTAAAGATAAACATCACAGTACAATTTATCTGCTTGCTCTCAGGGCGATCAATTATTTGAAGGCATACTTTAAGGTCAATCACTTGTCTGCTCACATATATAATATAAATGGAGGGCCCTAGAGAGTACATAGGACTTCATGAATCTCATTTTGGAGTGCATTTTATATTTTTACTGTGTGTGTGTGTGTGTGTTTTCCCTATCGGTAACTTCTAATGTATATTTCCTTGCTATACTTCACATAGATTTGAAGTTACCATACGTCTCTTTTTTTAAACATGGAATAATTATAAATAAATAAATAACTGGATAGATGCATACATACATGATACATGTACTGAGAATAGCTTGGGTTCCCACTAAACATTTTCAGAGCACAATATATCCCACAGAAACTCAATAACTTCTTGTTAAAAGGGAATGAACAAGGATAGTTACTAGTGATCACAGAATAAATAACAGAGTGGGACAGCTCTTTGGTTTTGGTGCTTTTTTATGATGGGTAAGGGAAGAAGACATTGATGACTCTAGACTTAGTTTTAATCTGGGAGGCCCATGAAAACAGTGACTCAGGAAAGAAGCACTGACATTCTGAACCAGGAAACTTGGACTGAATCCTAGGCCTACCAATTACAGCTGGGTGACAATGGAAAAGCCATTTCTTCTTATTTGTAAGGCATAATGAGAGAATGTACATTTTAGGGACATCTTAAAGATAAAGTGAGATAAATTAACTCAAAACTTTCCAAAGTGCCAAGCAAATTCCAGTTGGTATAATTATTATCAAAATAGTCTCAAGAACGAAGGAATACATTCCATAGCCATTACGTGACTGTCAAAATGAAAGAGGAGCTCTAACATTCTAGCACATTTATACAAAAAGACATAACATATAATCAAGGACAAGCACTAATCTATAACATTCTTAAAGGCAAATGTTATTTTTTTATTTGTAGTACTAAAGTTACAAAGTTTCACTGAGGCTATAAATTTGAAAGCTGTTTGCTTTTGATGGAAGAGATATTAAAGGATTCTTAGTGCCTTGTATGAGAATCCTTTGAGCTGGCTTCTCATCTCTCTTATTACACCATTTTTCCCCCAACAAGGCTATCTAAACATGGGACATCTATAAATTTTTTTAATCATATGTCATATGACAATCAGACCTTATTAATTTTCATCTAATGACTTTTTTTGTGGATTACTATTTTGAATACTCCAGTATCTTTATTTTGAAAAAAAAAATATGCAGGAGGAATAGTCAGAGGAAAAACATTAAATTTACTTTTAGTTGAATTAAAGGCCTTGGCAGTAATTCAAAAGAAGGCTACATATTCAACTAACATATGTGTATCCATTTTTATTTTGGAAGGAAGATGTAAGGAACACAGTTCAGAGACTGGGCCATTCACGAGCTCAGAAGCCATTTTCTAGCTTCCTGGAAAGAAAAATAGAAAGAAAACAATTCCTTATTTTACAACTTATGTGGTAACCCTGCAACATCACTGCTGCATAGTATGTATGCTATTATCAAAAAAAAAAAAAAAAAAAAAAAAAGGAAAGAAAGAAAACAAACTAACAAACATGGAGGAGTTCAGGGTAAAGAGAAATGTTTGGGAAAATGTGTGGCAGTGAAAGAAACTCTCCAAGTTCCATTGCTAAGGGCAGAATAGAAATGCCGCACCCTGAGTGATGCTGTTTCAAAGAATGCCTCTAGGGAGGTGACTACCCAACTTATTTAGTATTCTGTGCAAACCCAGGCTTGCTTATTCAATTTATTAAATAACACAGATGTTTCAGAAGGGGAAAAAAAGTATCTGACACCTCTTTGGAGGCATGACTAATGGGCCATTATGACAGCAATTAAAGAGTAACCACTTGCAGCCTGTAACAACTGACATCGCTCCTGTGCATTTCTTAGGGTTTCCGTTAATTACATAAAATTTAAGTCTCCACTGAATTTCAATTAAACCAAAGTAGAGCATCAAATGGAAGGAAAAGCTGGTGAAGGATGACTTACTAAAAATGCACAATGGCTGAACACATAATGTTTTATGGTCAGGGTTTAATATTTCCTATTGGACTCTGACTGATTTATCAGAGCTTCTTGGCAGCCACGCAGCCTTTCAGATCCTTTTCATAGCAGCATGCCCAACCAAAGCAGTAGAAAGTAGCAAATGTCTTGCATCCATAATTAAATTTGAAGGATAACAAGATATTCATTTCAAGTGATTATTAATATCATGTCCGTCTATAAAATTTTCAGATTTAATTTTAACTTCTCAAGGATAGAGAGTGTCTCAGTATTCTTATCTCAGAGATTAGTATAGAACCTGAGCCACAGAAGCTGCTCAGAGTGTTTTCCTGAATAAATGAATGGGATTTGAGATCTTGGAGAATGATGGATGAAAAATTCTATGTCAGCTTCTACTGAGCCAGTTAATGGAAACCAAATTATCCCAGTGCACAATTAAATTTCAAAACTTAACTTTTTCTCTGATAGAAAAAACCAACAAGCCTATAAAATAAAAACACTGGTTTTAAAGTCAGAAAACAGACTCCATCTAGCCTTTTACCATTTTGAATAAGGAAACAGTTGAAAAAGACAAACGTCACTCATATCCAGAGACTTAATAATCACACATTTTTTACATCTGTGAGTTTAGATACAATGTTTGACAAAATATTGCAAAACTATAAAAATGCTCCATATTTTCTTTTTCCCCTCAGAGTCACCATCAAGTAGGTTAAGTCCAGTGAGTCCACTGAGGCTATGATGTGAGGTTTTAAGTACAGTCAATGTTTGTCAACTGTGTTTTAATTGGATTAACTTTATAAAATTTTTATTTTTATTAAATAATAGGGGCATTTTGCAATTATGTGTTTAAATGATTGTCAAACACTGCTCTTCATACAGCAATATGAAAACTGCCAAAACAGACTGGCTGGCAGGAACTAGCCCTTCTGGAATCCATATGGAAATGTAGAAATGCTCAGGTTATCCAAGAATGGAAATGTTCAAAAGTGTGAACTTCCTTCATCACTCAAATCCTATTGAGATACAGAGACTGTGGAATATCACTCTGAAATTCTCAAACCTTGGCCTAACAATAGGGTAGAGAAAACTTGAACCAGAGATCACTCATGCTAGTAATACTGCCAGCCAAAAAAAAAAAAGTGCAAAAATCAAAATGTGAAAAGTTGAAGGGAATCATCCGGTAGCTACTGAATGGAATCATCCGGTAGCTACTGAATGGAACAAATGGATCTAAGGTTTAAAACTCTTAGGACTCCTCAGATCTTGAACAAGAGGAAAGGTCTTTGAAAAGATCACAGATCCTTTTCAGAGGAGAAATAAGACAGAACTGAGACATTACAAGACCCTTTCCCAACTGATCTACAGTATCAGTGTCTTTTTATCTGTTGTAGTCTTCGTCCATTATTCTCTTTCCTTTACGTTATCTCGCATGGAGTCTACGGGTATTTACTGAGTAACTAACCCACGTGTAGGTAGCATGCTAGGGGAGAGAAATTCTCAAATAGGTAAAGCAATCCACATCTGAGAGGAGAAACAGGTAAATATGTATGGAAATGTTTACAATACAAATACAAGGAGGTAAAAGCTTACAGGGACATATACAAAATGTATCAGGAGAATATTTATTAACCATGAACTGTCTAGTGTTGGAAGAACTTTTTAAATGCTGATGCCTTTACATATTTTTCATTAACCTACATGCAAAATTCAATGATAATATTAGGATACTGACATTATTCTCTAGTGACATCTAGGGATTTAATTTGAATATTATTTCAACCTTCCAAGTACTTCTGAATTTGTCTTTTTTTTTTCTTACTACTTTACTTAGTAAAATACTATTTTATTACTACCTTTACATATAATGTTTCCTAAAATTTTACTCAGAGATAGTTTTTAGTGCTTGGCAATTTATGCACTTCCTCAACCTCTGAAAGTAAAACTAAGAAGTACCTCAGAGCAAAAAAAGGAAATTGCAAATGTTAACAATTTGCAAATATGACTGGACGTATCTTCGTATTAGACCATGAGACAAATATGAAAAATCATGAAGTGAATCAAGAAACTGATTTGCAACTGGCAAGAGGAACTACACCATCTGGAAGAGGCAGAGTAATACACAGAAAAGTTGTGATGTAGAGGGCAAAGGATTAGTAACAGCCCTGACAACTGAGTGTGCCTTTTGCAGTAACACGCCTATTGCAAATAGTTCACAAACATACAAAATAAAATATACAGCACTGGCCTGAAGTTTTAAAAAATAAATTTCATTTAACAAGTATACAGAACTTTGTAAAATAAGTAAATCTTTTGTTTTAGATTCAGCCCTACTCTTTTACTCATTATGAGCCACACGGTAAACAGCTATTTTATACACCACTTTAAACAATAACCTTTACTAATCCAAGGTTTCTGTCAAATGAAGGGACTTTTAACCAATTTAACTTCCAAATATTAGGTAAGTTTCAGGTTAAAGATGCTAAGTTCTGCAGTATGTATGTGTTTGGACGCTCCAGGACCGATGCATCAAGAGAAGGGGCTGAAATACAAGGGCCATGCAGGGAGGTAGAGTCCTGGGAGACTGTTCTGGCCTCAAAGTCTGGTTTTCTTTAGGGAGAATAGCAGAGATTTTAGTTTCTTCTTAACTGTGAGAACCATACTACCACACTGAAGGCGTAAGTCAATCCAAAGGGATGACAAACACATTTGGCCTCTGTCAGTTTAGTATTTACCCTGAAATACTTAATTGCTTTCAGGTTAAGGCAGATCATCCTAAAGTTGCCCCATCCCAGTCAGCTGGACACTGACTCAGTAACATCTAATACTTTCTACTGATACATTTGAAACTCACTTGCCAATTGACAGCTTTGTCTTCTACCAGTGTAACTAAATGTATTGAAACTCATTTATAAAAAGACATTGCTACGTCTGCAGAACTATTATTGTTAACTTAAATAGCAATCAAGTGAATTTATGTTGAGTTTGCTGATGCCACACTGAGCATCCTTCTTCCTCCAACCTCTCGCTAGATCCTTCTTCCTCCAACATCCTGCTATATGACACAAAATTCACAAACATCAGGAGGGGATAAAGGGAAATTAGTACAAGGGTAACAAGGAAAATCTTAAGACATAAGTCACATGCATATTGAGAGAGAGAAGTGTAGGGATGTTGGACAGTTTTTATCAATGTAGCAAAGATGTGTGGGAGTTCAGAAATAGCTTTGAAAATGTAAATCAACTGTAATTCATTTTCCAGTTCTTCCCCTTTTTTTTCATCCATTTTTTAAAATCTCCCCAAAGGAAGAAGGAGGCCCTTTTTATAAAGTTGTGAAAATGTGAAAATCACCGTATTTTGTTACCAAGTAATGAGCTTAACAAACATCAGTGCTCCTCTGAGTCTGCATGGCCCCTTCCTCATCCTCTGAGGCCATCCCCCCTCAGGCTACACACAGGTTCTGGGTTGGAGAGAAGCTTCAGGAATAGGGTAGGACTGATAATACACTCAATTGCAAATTTTTCTTTTAAAGGCTTAAAATTTTAATTATTAACTTTCTAAATCCCATCAACAACAATGACTTCAGTATTGACTGTATGAACTACAACAGTTAACAAACAGCCTGAGCAAAACGTTCTGTGAGACCTCCAAATACTCAAAACTGGAAATCTGTCTGAAGCTCCATCTTAAAACCTTCAACCTTTATTACAGATAAAGAAATATTAAAAAAGCCCTTGGAGAAACCAATTATTCTCCAGGTCTTATTGTAACACATCAAATCAATTTATATTTATTGAATGTCCAACTGCAGAGGGGAAGGCAGCTTGTTTCAGACTCTGCTTCTGTAAACTGGAAAATGTAATGCCTATTTCTATGGGAACTGTATCTATCTGGGGGACCTTTTTCTGTCTGATTCTCCTATTTTCACCTTGCAGAGCAATTGTGGACATGTGTGACAGGAGTCACACCTTCTCAGAAGAAGAGGGGTGCTGAAACAACAACGTTAAGATTTACCTACTGTGGTTCACACTTTGCTTGAGAATCTGACCTGCTATAAATAGAACCTGAACTACAATAAATAATACAAATATGGTCAGCTGGCAATATTGATAAGTCACATTTTGAAATCCACAGTGTTACAGAAGTAGAACTACTTATGATTAATATCACAAAATTAAGTTATAATTTAAAACAATGGAAACAAAATATAAAAACAGCAAAGAAGTCAAATTATATAAATGCAAGACTCAAACAATGAGATTTTTTTTTTAACTACCATTCAAACAAAGCACTTATCAGTGTTATTTCCCGAATCATTAAGATGGAGAAAACTGAAAGGAGAACTATCCATAGGGAACATAAGGAAGACATCAATGTTGCTAATTAAACCTTGATCATACCTGCCAGGCTGTAAGGCAAGAGGTGCACATCAAATGCCCACAAGGCTCAATCTTGACATCTTTGTCGTTCTCAGCACAAATTTTACAGAGCTGAAAAGTGGAACCCATTTCACAATATAATTCATATTGTTCCTGGAATTTGGATCAGGAAAAAAAAAGCAACATTAAAGAATTTCTAGCATGAACTGTTAACACTGAATTTTCTTAAATACAATGACTTACAGTAAATTCCTCACACTTGATCGTGTCAGATTATGTTGCCATTTAAGACATGATTTAAACTGGTAATCACAATATGGTCTACAAAGTTACTTTTTAAAACATTTTTGAGATTTTATCAGCAATTGCATAAGCTTTTTCATACTTCTGATTAACCTTTTTTACTGGTCTTTCAGCAAGGCAACTGCATCAGTAGAGTAATTTAAAAGACAAATTTAAGGTTTTAAAAGAAATATAAATAACTATTTCCTTTGTAAATGCCACATACTCATCTAATTTTACTATCAAATTATACAAAAAATACATATATGATTCTGGCTGATCATTAATTTTATTTCTTAGATATCTATAAAAATTCCAGAATGGAAGAAAGGCAGCATATGGCAAGGCCTTTCTGCATGCTTGGCACTGTGGTCCATATTTATTATGTCACATAATTTCCAAAGCATAAGATATACTGAATAAAAAAAATATCTAAGGCTTAGTTAAGTTTAAATTGTTTTCCTCAAATTCTAGGTTAAATCTCTAACTATCATTTACACACTCTTTTCCCAGTCTATCACAGTCAAGAAAAGTAATCACTTCAGCAACCAACAGCTGTTTTATTAAACATCTGTTTTCTTGATTTACTAGTTTAGAAGCTTTTGGCATAGCTAAATTTTCAGTGTTCAAATATCAAAAAGATCTACACCACAAAGAAGATACAAATATATTGGTAAATATAAAGAAAATATAAAAACAGTATTTAATAGGATATAAAGAAAAGGAATCACAGAAATAAAAATTTGTTTAAATTAGGCAATGTTTTAGTCTAGTAAGTGCCTGCCATGTACATGGCCCTGGGTAGGATGAATAAATAACAATATTTAATCCCTAATCTACCAAAAGATCTTACAATCTTGGTGAGAAAAAGGATATACATAAACACAGATGCACACCCACACATATACCCACACATTCATATACACATTGTCTATCGTGATATATGTGTAACTATATAAAATACTTTTAAGTAAATTAAGGGAAAAAACAAGAGAGAATCGATCAAGATAGAAAAGAAATCTAAAGTAATCCAAAATAAATCATGTACCACTGAAGTCCCTAAAATGATAGATAAGTATCTATACTGGTTATGACACCAAAAGGACCAATTTGCATTGATAAAAAAAATGAAAATAAGCTAAAATCACTGACGCAGAATTCAATGCAACGTAAGGGGTAAGCTATTCAAATACTTAGGATTAATTTAAGGGAGTGATACTACTCCTAAGTATGTGTTTCTAAGCAATTTTAAAACAATGGCTTTATAATGAGGAATTCTCTCTCATGAGTGTCTTTCAATGTACGTTAGAAAATACAAAATCACTACATAATTTTAAAATGGCTTTCGTATATTAAATTTTTAAAACTCCCCACACACGTGTGGTACACGTGTCAATAAGTGTGTTCACATAACAACATCAAGGCCACTGAGACCAAATCCTGGGGAATTAGAAACACAAAAAATTTTGTTGTTTTCCCTCAAATCTATAATTTGTCTTTTATTAGGTTTTTATTATTACATAAAACACAAATATATTTAATCATAAAACATTTTAATACTAAGTTACACGTAACAGAAAATATTCAGGTTCTCTCTCAGTTAAACATTGTTACCAGTTTGGTGTTTTTCAATTTTTTTTTTAAAGCACATTCATATTCATTCATGGTAATTTTTTATTTATAGAAATTGAACTTACCTAATGTAATTTTACAAACAAAATGTTACGTAATTGAGCTCTACATAACTTTTTTACGTAACAAGACGCAGAGGTTCCCATGGGAGGATGTAGGTCCATCTGCCTCCTATTAAAGGCTTCACAGTATAATACAGTATGCCTATACTATGGTCTTTAACCTATGATTAAATATTATAGTATTTTATAGTATTTCATACTGATGAAAATGCTAACGTGAACATCCTGGTGTACAGATCTCTGTGTGTATATGCAAGTGATAGGTACTTGGAATCTAGAGTCAAAGGTGTTTAGATTTTGATAATTACTGAATGTCACTCTCAAGGCGGGCTTTACCAAGTGACACTCCTACTCATAACCTATGAGGTGGCCAGCAACAGATTTATAAGAATATAATTATTAACAGGCTTCAATTATTCATTCACCTCAAACACTAATACATATAATTATTCTAATCTTCCTTGAAGTTTCCTAGACCAATAGCTCTCTCCTCATATCTAGCTCCCTACCTATGATTTATCTATCTCCCCACATAAACGTCAGTATTGTGTTGGAAGCAAGAATACTAACAGCAGAAATTCTTATCCAAAAAAATGGAGAAAGTAATGTAATTTCCTTTCAAACATGGTTAGAATTCCCCAAGTATATTTTGCATTAAACACCTGTACATGATTTTATCTGTAAGTAGAGAACAATATTTATTTCAAATGCATCACAAGTACTTATTAATTAGAAATAAGTTTCCAGAAATTGTCCTTACCTGTGTAACTTTTATATGATCATGGGGTGTAGGTTCACATAATCCAGTTAAATCAGGATTATAACTCCTCCCATCAGGATAAAGATAGCTAGATTATAAAGAGAAATTTTATTAACATAAAGTTTTACCTGCATTTAGGGTCATTTAATTGGATTCTTCTACATCCAAACCACACATTTGGATGTTTCCCTTTTAATGTAACATATCAAGAATCTATTCTATCACTGTTTCCACAATACAGCAAGTTATTTTTAGGACATTTAAAATCTAGGAATCATTTTAATAAGACAGATACATAATGAATATGGACTCAGCCTTTAAGAAATCATTTTCAATGAAACACTTTTACTGTATGTCCTTTAGGTAAGTTAAAAATTTATTTTCTTGACCACTCATGTTCTATTCCAAAAACTCTATACACTTATTTGCAATTATTATGCCTTTCAGATGAAGCACAGTTAATTTTAAACATATCATTTTACACCATGCTGAGTACCACAAGGAGAGAAAAATGGAATTGAAGCCCACAGTTTTACCAGAAAAGTTATTCAGCACTTGGGTGGTGTTCCTCTTTCTCCAGTTTCCCATTGTCTTTCTTTCTGTCTCACCTTCCACTTACCCCGAGCCATACACATGTGCACACACACACAGGTTTAAAGAATTAGAAAACGGCACAATTCTGTTTCATTTACTCCAAATCAAGCTACATGCATGGAGTGGTTCATAAACATAAGGTTCCATTGTTAGAGAGAATTAAAATAAAAACTAAAAGTTACAAGGCTGTCTTGCTGTGCTAAACCAATTTTTAATCATTCAGAAATTCATTAAAAAATGAAGTTTATTGTGTTGGTAAATACTTTAGATTAAGAAAATGCTATTATTGCTGGATTTCATCAATTCATTAATTTATGGTTAATTTTGTTTAATATCTTTCTATTCTAGATGGCTTGAATGAAAAATTAAGAGCATAATACTACAGTGGTAAATATTTTAAAGGGCAAAATTGTACTAATACTATTCTGTGAAGTAATAAAAAGATTTATCCTTAAATATTCTACAAATATGTTAGTAAGTGTTTAAAATTACTAAGGAAAAACTGGAAAAAAATTAACTTAGAGGATATACAATTCTCAAATGGTAAGAATCAAATCAGTGAGTTTTTTTTCTTAAGACTTTGTAAAAGGAGTTGATTACATCTGAATATGACACAAATTTACAGTGTCATTATGGGGGTGGGATAAAATTCTACAAATATTAAATGAGTGATAAGCAAAACTTGGTAACTTTATTTTGATACCTTAAAATGGCCAGTTTTTACAACTATTACATATTTTGTTCATCAAATTTCAAAAGTATAGAAATTCTAGGAAGAATTTAGAAACGAAAGGTTACAAACTGACAATAAGGTTGCTAGAGTAAAGGTTACAAGGTTCTATTTAATGTGTAAGGGGAAATTCAGTGATCACTGTCCTCAGTAATCCCGGGGGCTACTGATGAGCCCTTTTCAACAGAAGTGAAGAAATAAGGAATCTTGGCTGGTTATCAAAGTACACTTCTTTATCACCTAATCAGGTGACAAAGAACAAGCCAGTAGTTACTGTGGGGAGAGGAAAGGGGGAGGGGCAGTATCAGATTAACTATAAGGAAAGGACAGCTGACACTGATAGTTGGACCAGACGATATCCTGTGTTTTTACAGATCTTAAGGAAAAAAAATGAAAAAAATTAAAAAGATAATATTTTAATCTAAAAGATAATATTTTACTCTAATCTAAAAAATCCAATCTGATCTGATTATTTTAATGTAACCTATCATCAAAGTTTAAATTCCACTAGCTAAACCCCTCTGAAGGTGTGTGTGCATGTGCGTGCGTGTGTATATGTAAATAATAATGGCTAGTTTTCATAGCAGTTCAGAGGCTAGACTACTAATTAAAATACGATAATGTTACTTTTTTGACTTCTGTAAAATGGATGGAAGGTATTAGAATAATATAAATAAGGTTCATCAAAATTACTCCATTTACAGATTTGCCCACTTGCGTCCTCTTTTTATAAATTAAAACTTTGAAGTACATTTTCTTCGAAACAAAAATCCTGTCACAGTGAACAGAAAGCTACCCATAGGAATTTCTGATGCACTAGAGGTGAGGTATAAATAAGAGAATAGCAAATTTATGATAATTAAAAGAGAAATATACATTTAGTACCAGTTTGCCATATAATTCTTATGTAACTATTTCTTGAGAGCTCGTAACTTTTATCTCTTCACATAGGTCCCAATTATGTTTTCTTTTTTCCATTTTTGCAATTACTTTATTTTTTTTTATTTTGTGGGGTGAGGTAATCAGGTTTGCTTATTTGTTTGCTCATTTATTTATTTATTCACTTATTTTCAATGAAGGTACTGATGATTGAACTCAGGACTCTACCACTGAGCTATACCCTTCCCCCTGCAATTGCTTTAGAAGCAGTAAAATTTAAATTCTTTACCCATGGCAAACTCTGGTGGACTTTCTCCTGCTAGGTTTCCATCACAATCCAGGCTGCAGCAAGTTTGAGCATATGTGTCTTAAGTTTCTCAGCAAAGCAAATGGCAAAAGCCAGCATGAGGAAGTGACATTGGAACTACAACAAAAGACTAAAGGGAATGGCATTTGGCTAAAAATGAACGAGAGGAGTATTTACTATGAAGGGGACTAGCAGACTGCCTAAACTTTATGTGCAGAGAAAAAAAGGCATTCTTAACCTTAAAAAACTAAAGAGAACATATTTCTAAAGTTTGAAAAAGAACAGTTTAAGATAAACTGAACAAAGCTACTAACATATAATTCTGAAATATGGATTTATTATTAATGTCGACAAAAGGAGGAAGACATGAAGAGAAAAGGAAGGGAAGGGATGAGGGAAGAAGGAGGAGAAAAAAAAAGAAAACCTGGCATGACTGGTCAAAACACAAAGTAAAACTAGCAATTTAAAGGTTACAGGAGGCAAGAGAAGTCAAGCATTTTAAAGAATTCTCTCTTAATACACTTTTACATTTAATTTTAAACTACCTTTAAGTCTTAAGTTCTTCCTCTGTAAAATATACAAACTCATATGGTGATATGATGTTGGAATTTATTTGCTATAATATAGTTAAATTCAATGGTATCACTTTTATGTGGAATCTAAAAAAATACAACAAACTAGTGACTACAAGAAAGAAAACAGACTCAGAGATGTAGAGAACAAACTAGTGGTTACTATGGGGAGAGGAAAGGGGGAGGGGCAACATGGGGGGAGGGGATTAATAGGGACAAACTATCAGGTATCAAATAAGCTACACGGATTCACTGTGCACCATGGGAAATACAGCCCATATTGTATACATGGAGTGATACATGGAGAGTAACCTCTAAAAATTGTGAATCACTATCTTGTATACTTGTAACCTACAGTGTTGTACATCAAGCATACTTTAATTAAAAAGACAAACAAACAAAAAAAACCCAAATCACAAAGAGGAAGAGAGGAAGTGAAAGAGGAAGGCGGGCAGGACGGAAGGAAGACACCAGATTCAGGGAAATACCCACACAGCGCTTCCTATGGAAATGAAGTCTTGGGCCCATTTAATAACCAACTCTGTTTTTCAAAAAGAGAAGAGCTGCTGGATGGATTTTGGTGGTTTGTTTTTGTGAGCTGTCTGCTGCAACCGCCAAGGGAGAATCCTCTGCAAGTTCACCAACAGCCCAAAGACAGAGCCTGTCAGAATCTGCTCATGATTCCAAGAGCAGAATTAAAAGGCCCTACACTGACTAGGAGTGCAGTTTGGGAGCACAGGAGCAAAACCAGTGGGGAACCATCATTCTGCCGGGTCCGCCCTCCAAGTATTTTCTAATATTTGGAAGGAAATATTTAGACTTGAGGATTGTGAAGACCATGCTTAAAAAAAAAAAAAAAAAAAAAAACCTCAAATAATTAGGTTATTTAAAATGACTATTTTCAGAGATGAACAATAAAAACTAAGGAACATCCATCCATTTCTTAGTCTTGAAATAAAGAACAGCCAGACCATCAGCCTCACTATCCAGTCTCTCCATCACAAAGCCGTCTCTATCGTCCACATCTTTGAGTAAAAAGCACCCTGATACCCATTTCTCATACTCACAATCCTTCCCGGCTGCCATCAATCAGGGCTTGAAATAAGGGCTTGTTGTGTGGAATGGTCTGTAAGATGTTGCCATCCCCTGTTACATAGCCGATGGCCCACTGTCCCAATCTGGTGCAGCTTAACCGGAAAATGTAGCTGTGAAACATAAGAAAATTGTGTTTAATCACATTCAAAATGTAAGCTAACTACTAAATGTGCGTTAGATTGTTCTTAAGTGAAAGAATAAAAAACATTTTTACGTCATTCTCCTCTCCATTTATTAATCTGTAAAAGAAGCAATGACAGTAATTCTATTTAAATATCTCCAGAGTTATATGAAGAATTGGAAGTTGTAAATCTTCAAATGATTGACTGCCATCACCATCAGGGGGTGCTCTATATAAAGTGCTGGTGGTGTGAAACAGCTGTGACATAAATCATTTTGGGAAAGTAAAAATAAAATAAGTAAAAATTAATTTGTCCATCTCTGACAGAAACTGAGCCAGTTTCTACTACAGAATTCAATATATTACTGTGAAATTTGAAAATTATACATTTTCAGTTGTTAGTCATTTGTTTAAAAATAATCTTTTCTTTTAAGCATTCCAGCCATTCGACTTTAAATGAAAGATCAAAGAGCTGAACTATAATAAGAAAGCAAGTTAGGTAAGTTCATGCTGTGGCTTCCCACTAACCCTGTCAAGTTCAAAGTCTTGTGATAGGGAGCCAAAATAGTTCTAAAATATAAATAAAAATGAATGACAACGATAGGAAAACACTGCCTTGGTTTTAACTTGTTATTATTTATTAATTTAGCTAATTATCTATCTACTTGTTACATTTTAGGCCATTCCCCTTTTAGTGTATTGCACTCGATCTTGCCACCATAATCTCAGTATCTGGATGGTAAAACCCCTTAAGCAAATCAAAAGTGGGCCAACTTAAGGTGTCAGCTATATTTGAATACCCTAACTGCTATATGTATGTGGCAGAAATAAGTATTTCTTAATATACATTAGTTTTGATTGAAAAATATTATTAAAAATCTTACAGGATAATTTAGCATGTATAACAGCTATACAGTCATTAGATTTAATTGACTGTATATTTAGTACGGCTGTGTGGTTTCACCTTTGAAGAAAACCAGGTTTCTAAAGAAAGGAAGTTGTGATGTTTAAATTTTAAGAACTTCATACTGGTTTTAGAACTTCTGGAAAGGACTTTTTAAGAAGGTCTAAAAACATTCTCCTAGAGAGCTTGAAAATAAATATCAACCCATCACTTATTAGCATTTTTAATCACCATCAGACAAGGTAATTCCACACAGACTTCTGGCTATCAGCTGGATCCCAAATAAAGTACAACCTGGGGAATCCAAATGTCATTGGAACAGGCCCAGCTATTCTTTACCAGGAAGCCAAAGAAATGAAACACTTTCCAAGAGAAAGGACCACTTAAATACATCTATTCTGCAAAAGAAATATTTATCAAAATTATTTAAACTGTTCAGGGTTTTTCTAAACACATTTTAATTGCCCCATCATCCCACCTTACTTAGAACAGTTTACCACAGACTAATTATTTCATCTCTAACAACCTAAAACTTGGGGGGAGGGGGGAAACACTGTCACAGAGCAGGATGAGAAGGAAAGGAAGACATCCTTTCAGAGGGCACTATCTTAAGAAAACTGTTCTAACAGTGATGAGACGTGGCTTTCGCTTCCAAAATTGTCATTAATTATCTCCATGATCTTGCAGAAGAGAACACAAAAAGGACTCAGTTTCTTTATTATTTTTTGGACAAGATGCCGTCCCGAATAACTTCTGTGTTAAATCTGTATGACTTCCATGATTCCAATCATAATACATCTCTCAAATCAGACTCTAGGACAAGACACTTTGATGTCAATCGAGAGAGAAAAAATTATGAAAAAATCTGGTTATGAGAGATTCCTGAATGAAACAAAATGACTCATCTTAAGCCACTGTCAATGTGCAAAATACCTGACCTGCTCTCATGGTTACAGTGAGAACCAGCTCTCAGCCTAAACCGAAGACTCCACAGGAGCCACACTGTTTTCTGTGCCCAACACCTTTTTTTAAACATACCATACAAATTCTTAAAAATAAAAATGGTGGAAATTATCATGGCAGAGAAGAAAGGAATCAATAACTGACTGTACTTGAAAAGATTTTGTTAAAGGACAAATGGCATTTGCACTACAAATCAAATCAAAGCGATTTTAAAAGGTAAAAGGTAGACTTAAAGAAAAACAACCAAATTCATTCCAAAAATGAAATGACCCCTCGATGAGTTTCAGTGCACTCATGGACACTGGGATGGTGTCTCCTACTAAAACGTGAGCGAGTGTGTGTGTGCGTGTGTGTGCAGGTCAGCACTGCCATTACCGCCTGCCACGGCACAAATGCTTGCATCAGCAGAGAGACAGATTTTCTGAGCCCAGATTTGCCATTAATAAGCTATGATTTCTCAGCCAAAGCCAGAGGGGCTGATCAAAGAGCCAAGCTCTGTGAGTTTCACTTAATTTCAACATTAAGCATGAGGCCTCATGGAAGAAGTTCTCAAGGACATGAAACTGATTTGGATTGTTAACAATGGGCTTATGTGTGTACGTACTTATATGTGTTTATCATGTATGCATAAGCACACTTATATATCCTTAAATGCATTAATATGGACTTATATGTAATTATGTGTTTATCATAGAACCAAATTGGATGTCTTAAAAAATACCCTAAAATAATGAACATGAAACTGATTTATTATGTAATTAGCACAATATTCAAGTATTCAACTATACACATACAATTTTATACAAAAACAGAGGTGTCCTGAGAACAGCTAATACGCTAATATCCTACTACAATTTGAAACTCTGAGACTTACTCTCTAAATTCATCAACTTATATACTATCCTATCCTCTTTCACTTTAAGAACACTAAGTTTCAGAACAAGCATAATGTGTCAATTTAAAGAATTCAATTAAAAGGCACTGTTTTGGTCTATTATTATTTCCCTCCCCTCTCCCAATGGGTATTACTGATTTACTCAGGAATGAACCACAGAGGACTTTTCATATTTACAAACATCACATAATGTTACTGCCAAAAAGTCTTACCTTCCGGGTTTGGTGCTGTATTTCTGGAGCCGAGCTTTAACTTCATCATATGTAAGAAATGCCATGTACCCCGGATGTGTCACAGCTAGGAAATTCCAATTCCGCAAAATAGAGCCCCAAGGCTAAAAATATAAATATATTAGAAGATTATCTAGAGAATATACACTATCAATTATATGCCAACCCATCATTTAACACATGTACTGAAATCCTCCTGGACATTTTTAAAGTCAGTCTGCGCTTACTTGGCTTAGGTCAACTTCTATTACCTAACAGCAAACATGCAATTACTTATTTTCTTGTTGGGAGAAATATGATTAAGCAGAAGAGAGATTTCTTAGGAATAAAACACAGAGAGCAAAAAGGAAAACCACATAATCTCTTCTCTACAAATTCTATTCCCAATACGGCAGTTGTGATCGTTTTGAAACATAAACCACGTCATTCTTCTATTCAAACTCTCTCCCTTCAAGTAAAAGCCCAAGTCCGTATAAATGGCCTAGGAGGACCTGACAGGGCTGATGCCCAGGCCCTGTTCTGTCCCCATCTGCTGTGACCCTCCCACTTTCTGCCTCCTCCAGACACATGGGCCTCCACGTTGCTGGCCTGAACAGGACTGCACTCTCTCACCTCAGGGCTGGTGCATTTGCTGACTCCCCTCTACCTGAATTCTTTCCCCACGAATTCTTGTGATTCCTCTCTCCAAATGTCACCGCCTCCATGAGGCCTTCTCAGATCCCCCAAACTGAAGAGGGTCACCTCTCACCTCGTTCCTCATCTCCGTGTGTGTGTTCTGTTCGCTGCTCTACACTGGGACACCTTGTTCTATACAACAAAAAGCTCTATCACATGAGGGAAGAGATTTGGCGAGGTCTACACATTAACCAGAAGCTACATGAGAACAGGGAACACCTCTCTCTCGCTTACCAAGAGGATCCCAGCACTACTGCACAGTGTCAGAGCACAGGGGTCGGGCTGGGACAACTCCTGGTGAACAGCTTCTCCTAATGAGGGACGTGGCTGAAAGGCCAGGTCTCCCCTGATAAGGCACTGCTGTACTCACATTTGGTCTGCCCTTGTACAATTATAAAAGTGGAAAAAGTTTACAGTTTAGAAGTTCTGTAAAAATCTTCCACAGAAACACAGAAACACATACACACACGGTTTGTATCACTCTCTCTTTAACGGGATTAGCCGTCCCTCCAGTTACCATGGCAAGAGAAGAAAGGCAGCCGGTGATAGACAACTTTGCTCAAGGGTGTGAATGAATCATCTCTGCCATATCTTTAAGGCTGAAGCTACATTTATTCCAAGGAATTGGCGGTCTGCTCTAGCTAATGTGCCAGATTATTAACTCAAATCTTCTACATAAGAGAGAAGAAAAAGGTATTTTATGTTGCCAAGTGAAAGCTGTTGAAAGAGTCATCCTAGACATGATTACTGGTGAAGGGCTCCTGCTCTCTGTTTGTTTTCAGACCTGTTCCTCATTACTGTTAAGCAAGTTTCAAATTTACAAGGCAGGACTCTTTGAGGATTATATCCCCGGAGATGAGGATAACAAGGGAAAGAATGATTTAGTGATGAAGAGTTTAACCTTTTCCGACGTAACAAGAAAAATCTTCAGGGTATTTCCTCATCACACTAAAATAACTAACTGGGCAAAAACGAGCTCTGGAGAACACTGTAAAGAGAGGTTCTATCTATGTACTTGGAAAAAAAACATGTTTTTACTTTTCTTCTTAAGGCATAATTAAAAAATTGCATAAACAATACTTGGAGGAGTATAGCAAGTGCTTAAAAAAACTGAGAAATAACTATTACAGGCATTGAATTTTGTTTTGTTCTGCTTCCTCATCTACAAAGGACAGGGATGAAAAGAATACAAAATATCTGGGTCACTTCCATCAAAATCCACAGAAATTAATGCAAGTTTTTTTAATTTAATGCTGAACTTTACAGAGAGTCAATGCACAGATCAAACACAAGTGAACAGAAAATGAAATTGAAGTTTTGAGTCAGCTGCTGCAGTATTTAGCGACCATTTCTTAGTATATAATCCAGAGGGCCGGTTTCTAACTGCAGAAATATTTATGTAGTGAAGTCTCTGCACTGTTTTTCTTGAGAATGCAACCCACGGTCAGAAACACGTGGTAGTTTTGTATTTTGTGTGTGAGTGTGTTTAAAGTATTTTGCCAACTAATGGCTCAAGGAAGGCAAAACAAAGTCCTTTGAAGAAAGATTCTTTTTGCAATTTGTTTCTAGATTGAAGGATACCTTTTCTCACACACCAACACAAAATTATCTGGAGATTCTCAAATGACTACAGAAATTAATGAAGTGGATTAAGACTAGTCCCTCTGTTCTCCCAAAATGCTCCTGTGTATAGGAATAGCCATTTATTGACGTACAATCTACATTGGGACCAGGGCCTCAGCTGGTCAGCCCAGATACTCCATTACTTCTTGCTACAAGAGGTGACTTTCCTTCTCTTCTTTTTCTCCCTATTCCATGGGGATGCTATATATTTCACAGTCACTAGTATACTGCCCCAAGTCACTCACTCCTTATTCTGCCACCCACCCCATTTACTGTCCTATTTCTCAACAACCCAGTCTTTTCTAGTCATGGGGAGATGGAAGGAAAAGGGAGCAACAGCCCCAGGGAGAGGGAAGAGGAAAACAAAATCCCTGTATTTCCACGCCAGGACTTCAGCACTTGCCAATCCCAGCATCGCGGAAGTAGCCGGAGAGGAGAAAGATAAGGTTAAAGGCAGAAGAAAGAAGGGGGATGGGAAGGTAGCCACTGCAAGATCTTTCCAGTGAGTCCAAGCACTTGTTCAAGTTCTGGCACAGTATCAGGATGAGGAGAGAGAGAAAAAAGGGAAACTAGCACCCCCAGCTTTCTTACTTCTTTCGTTTCCTAGGCAATTCTCAACTTCACCCTCCTAAACCCCGCTAACGCGGTCTTCAAACCCTTCTGCTCTTCTCCATGTCCAACCCCAACCCGGAGGGTGCTCCCCGCCCACTTTCAGATCCCGCTCTGCTGAATGCCCCACTCGTAACGGCTTAAAGCTGCACGGATTCACTACCCATGAGCCACCCGGATCACCACGGCTGCAGCAGAATCTATGTTCACGCAGTTACAGTATCCACAAAACATACTGCTCATATAAATTACATGATTATAACTTCAGAAAATACTACTCCATTTTTAAAGTTACATAAAAATTAAAGATCAGTACAAGTTAATACATCTACTTTCTGTACACAGAACCAATGTTATCATATTTTAAAGCACACATTTGATTACAGTCTAGGCATCTGAATAACGAAATCAGGAGAGGTGGAACAATCTCAGGAACACACAGCAGCTCAGGGGCTGTGTTTTAAAAGACAAGGAACTCTTTGCTCCACTGGTAAGATTTTGGTTCCATTATCTGACACTTTTCACAGCAGCACTACTTCCAATATTCTTTTCCTCTCAACGTTCCCATCATCGTAAATAAGATGCATGTGCGTTAGAGGGGTTAAGATTACTTGGGCTGTTTTTAAAGAGAAACAGCTTATAAGAAAATATGTGCACGTATTAAGTAGCTGTTTGGATACGCGTTTGCCCTCCTACCTTGACTACATAATTTCAGGCACTCTAGCAGTTAACATTCACACTAAAAAGTCATCCAGGCTCCCCACAAAAAATACACTCTTTGTAGAATTAACAGTTAGGCTTCATGTATGAAAACCATCTTTGTTTTCTTCCTTCACAAGAGGAAGAAGCAAAGCACCTCCCATTAGAACGCCTTTGTATCATGTTAAATAAATGAAGTATGTGAACAATTATCAGAAACTTTTAAAGAAAGAAGAGGTTCCATTATAAAATAATCAGTTTTAATTATTATTAATTTAATTTTTAATTATTAAATAATCACAACCTTTTTCTAAAATGTATCTCAAAGTCATTGTAAAAACTTAAGCGGACAATGTACGTGTGCTGAGGGAATAATCATGAAACTACTATACACTGAAAATAACCAAAAGTACACTTTCTGTAGTCATTTATCTAACACCTTACCCTGCATGTCTAGGTAGAATTATGATTATAAAGTCGTAATAAAGCAAAGCATAGTCTGTAAGTATTTTTGACAAGAGTTAATTTGACTTCTGTTAACAGGTTCTTTCATAAATTTAAGTTAATCCCATGAAATCTTGTTTTCTTATATAAATCAGTCACCCAGTCCTTGCAGGCTACTACCAAGTGGAGTCGTAAATCAGAGAAGCAAAATTCTTCCAACATGGGAGACATGAAAAGCAACAGTATACTCTAACATTTGTTGAAAGCATGGTTCAAACAAAACAAATCTTACTGCAGACAAAAATAATAAAACATTGTGCCAGAATATAAGCAGCCAGGTTTCTGATCAATTGATATCACTTGCTATATAATTGATATTTTTGGAATCATACAGATTTTAGGTGGGACTCTCATTTTGTGATGACTTGAATTAAATCCCATAGACAATAATGCAATTTAGCGGCAGAGGCAAATTCAAAACAAATTTCTAGTCCTTAGGTTTAGGGTAATTCCACCAAGATGTACAAAAGCACAAAGTGCTTCTCAACAGCTACACGAAGACAATTACAAAAGAATGGTTAAAACAAACAAACAAACAATGAACAGGACAAGAAGGTTAATCACAAAGTTATTTATACTAGATGAAAAAAAAAAAAAACCAAAAACCCAGGAAAAAAAATCTAAATTTCCCAAGTGAGAGATTTGTTCATGACAAGCTATTTTGATGGAATATTCTGCAGCAACTGAGAACTGAAAATTGTATTGATGAAAATATTTACTAACATGGAAAAATATCTTAACATATGTTCAGTTGGGTTGAGCAAAGCCCACTGTAAAAACAGCACACATTACAGTAATCTCCTACACAGAATGGGATACATTTGATATTTATTTCCAAGTTAACTATTCCCCTTCTTGCCTAACAAGTATGGGAGGCGAAGGGGAGACATGGGGATATGACCCCAGCAAATGCCCACCTGTAGAAGTTGCATTTGACCAGTTACTGGGCTAAAAAGATCAACAAAGTAAAGAGAAACTCACGGGACCTTAAAACAAAGCTTCTTTACATCAATCTTCTCAAAGCTAACAAGCAACCTCCAGGCTAGAACACCTGATATTCTAAACAAACTCTCAGCTTACAGTAGTGACCAAAAACTTACTTTAAAATTGCAGACTACCAAAAATGAGACTATTTGCCATACATTTATGTGTGTGTGCAAGAGAGACACACACACACAGGCTGAAGGGGGAGGGGAGATAAGCAAATAGAAAGCTTACCTGAAATAACCTGGTAAAAATATCAAATTCAAAAACTGAAATGTAATCATTACAAGTTAAATCAATTGTTGATTTCAGAGCCATTGCTTCCAGGCCAGAGCTAATTTGATGGACTTCATGAAGGCACTGTCTGAACACTTTCCATGGTACAATAGTTCTGTGCAAGAGGAAAAAAAAAAAAGAGTAACTGAAACAAGCGTCATTTAAGATACACCTTCCACTGACAGCACAATTCAACCATAACATAATATTAACCATAATAATTCAACTGGTACTAAAAGACAAATAGTTGAGAATATTGTTCACAATTCAGAACACATGGAATGGTTTTTGCTAACTGGATTATTGTCCATTTGCTAAGAGTGTGACAAAAATGTAAATCAGTTTTTCTCTCAGACAGTCTTTGGCTATCAAGATACTTCTAAAAATACTTCAGAAAGAAGGTATTAGGGCAAAGTCCTGCATGTCTGACCCCTTCAGTTGTGTAAACAAGATTATTTAACTTTGAGTCAAGTTAAATTCTTCCCCTTTATTTATTTTCTTAAAATAATTACAAAATGATGAGTTCATGTAACAGTAAGAATTCTCTGTTCATTGCATAAAAGAGTAGTATGTATCCACCATTTCAAGACTGTTTAGGTAGAACATCATCAAGACATTTCTTCCACCACCCTGATGGGTTCTACAGAGATGAAAAGCCACGTTATCTGATCTGCCATATTAACGTAGAGGGAAATTTTAATACTTTTTAACCAACCCCACCGGCTAGTATGTGGAAATTTACTCACTCAGCACTTACTCAATTTAATCTTATTAAATATACCGTGTATCAACATTTTTATTAGGTAATGTACTTACATGGTTCAGAAATACAGAAGAACACAGAGTGGTACCCCAGGGGAAGTCTCCCAACCCATCCCCCACCTGACCAGTTTCTAAACTTCACCCACCTCCCCCCGACCATGAAAATGAGTAACATTCATTCATTATTCATTCCTTACTTTTCCTCCTTTTGGAATGTTAAATGCCTATTCCTGGACAGGCAGAAGAAATCGTTCATATTTTTTAAAATTCTAAGCTGCACTTTTCAAAACAGCCTAAGAGCTAGATTCACCCTCTTATAAGACTGCAAATATTTAAATCTAGGTTTTTCTTTACCAGGATCTCTTGAGAAGTAAGACTCAAGCAGAAGGGACTAAACTGGCCCCATCCTAAATCAATCCTCCCAGTGAAGCATCACCATAAAGGTAAAACTTTCATATTCCTTCAATAATTATCTATTGCAGTGGCTGTGAAACCTGAGCATGCCTCAGAATCACTGAAGGGCTTATCAGCACAGAAACTACAGATTCTCAACCCAAGGTACTCCACTCAGTACGACAGGGGTGGGGCCTTGGAACCGTCAGTCCTAACAAGCTCCCAAGTGCTGCTTCTGCTAACGGGCTGGGGACCACACCTGAGAGCCCCTCGTCTGCAGTATCCATCAACTGCTAAGACAAGGCCCTGGGGAGAAAGAAAATTATGGAAATATGAGGTACCACCTCTGTCCTGGAAGAATGCCACTTTCAGGGCAGAAGTAAGATCTGCCATGCTGAAGAATACAGAAGGGGTATTTAAGGAAGTGCTGGAGGAATTTCCAGAGAAGGAGGGTCTGTGGCAAGAAGAGCAAATGAATGGTAAGACAGGCTTGCAATACTATGCTGTAAAGAAAGTTTATGTTTGATAGACCATTAAAAGAAAAAAAATTTATGAGACTGAATACATCAAAGGGCTTTTCTCTATGTATGAAAAAAACAGGAAACCACAGAGAACTGAAGAGAGACACCACATCAGAAGCCATTTAGAAGAAACACACGTCAGGCTCTGATTAAGGTTAACAAGATAACTGCTGTTCTAAAATACCAATGAAAACTTTTGATAATATTAGAAGGCTATTGATTTATGGTGAAGTGTAAATACACAATTATGTCCAGCTTCGTTACAGTCCCTGTAGAAGTGGTGCCTAAGATGCACAGTTTTCTTTTCTGAATTAAAGTTTCCAATTCAATACACAAAAGGGACATGAACCATCATATTCAAAATAAAAAAAAATTGCTGATTTAAGCATGGTATAAGTTTTCTTTTGTATGGAAATGTTCAGAGAATTCTGTCTTGTGTATACAGTATAGAAAGCAAATAGATTGGCCAGACAGACACCTTTCAGTATCTGTTACCATAAAAAAAATTATCCTCATCCCAATATTTAAGGTGCATGCAGATCATAAGTCTTTTGAATATCCAAAGATTTCCCAGAGCAAATTATAAAAAATGTACAAGCTTCCAAAGTTGTAGTCTAACTTACTATTGGAACAACAATTTACAAAGAGGCAAGTTGCATTTCCACAGTACATGTGCAAATGAGACTTGCCCCGGTTCTCTTTGTGATAAACTTAAGGTCCCAACAGGCATTTACCTGTTGAACCTTAGTCAAGAGTACTAACAGGGATTAAAGACAGCGTTATCTGGTTCACTTACTACATATAACTGTTCGTACAACAGATACGATTCCTTTTTGATCAGCTGAGCCAAATACCTACCATGGGAAGAAGGTGGGGGGAACAGTGGGGAGGAGTGGGGGTTTCATGAGTGAAGAACAGAAATAAACTACAACGATTTCTAAAAACATAAAGTTGTGAAACTGCTGCACTAAGGATCTCAACTTTTCAAAGAGGATTTCAAGTTGCTACCACATTCTTTCCTGAGGTTTGTAGGGGGAGGGGAGAGGCAGAGGATGACTGTTCACACCTTTAATTAAACTGCAGCAACACAGCGTGGTGGTTTCTACTCCCTCTTCTCCTTGAGATGAAGCTAGTGAGAGAAAACATTAATGGTAAATTGTTTTACAAATGCATGGAAACTTCAACGTACTGGAAGAGACCTGGGAAAAGGAGAGAGGCCGAGAAAGAAAAGGAATAGAATATAAAAGAGCCAACTAAGCTGCAAACCCGCACCAACACAGAAGTGTTTTAATCTGTCCTTTTGCCACTTTCAATTATAAATCCCTTGAATTGCAAATTGAATTAACTTCAAAATCCAATGAAAAGCACAAGTAACCATTAATCTACAAAGAACTGAATAAAAGTCCAATGGGTAGCCGGGCACCTATAATAACAACATGATTTCGGGATCTTTAGACTTCCAATAGGAATAAAAATGAGAGCTGCCAGTTACTGATGACTTACTACCTGCTAATCACCAAATTAACTTACGGTTAAAAAAAATATGAAAACAAATGTATGTATGTTCCTATATGACTGAACTATCGTGCTGTACACCAGAAATTGACACAACATTGTAAACTGACAATACTTCAATAAAAATATATTTTAAAAAAAGAACTGAGTTTTTCACAGTGACATATTTATCCTCATGATACAGATGGGGAAACTGAGGTTTAAAGAAGTGACCTGTCCAAGAAAGATCTTATATGTGCCAAGCATTTTGACAGGTTCAAAACAAAAATATAAATAAAGCTACAATCTACAGGTGGAAAGACCTGTAAATAACTTGTGCTGTGCCATGTGCTAAGGTTATCATAGAAAAAGATTCATGTGCTATGGGAACCCCAAAGAATGGAGAGTCTTGCGAACAGGGACTGGATCTTAATCATCTTTGCCCAAGACAAAGGAGTATGCAAATAAAATCTGTGTAATTAAACTGTGTCTAGGGAAGGCAAGGGAGTGTTTCATAGAGGAGGAACCCAGAAATTTGACCGTGCTACCAGCTTTCTACAACAGAAATGGTTTCATGACTTAAAAAGAAAAATGACAGTCTATTTATATAATATTAGGAGATAATAACTTGATAAATTTGAAAATCCTGCAGTTTTAACACAAAAGTATAAGGAACACAAGACAAAAATGTACGGAAATTGATTTAAAAAAAAGGGCAAAACATTTCCAAGGAACTACAAGTTCATAAAAGGCTCTATAGGGTTTTATTTTTAACTCACATAGAAAGAGAATCCATATAATAAAGTGTGAATCTCAACGAAGGATAGTGTGTTTGGAAACAGGAACTTCTGTATACTTCTGGTGTGAAAGAGAATTTACAGAGCATTTCTACAAGACAATTTGGCAGAAAGTTTCAAACGCCTTTCACATTAACCCAGGAAACCTACTTCTATGGATTTCAATCAAGTAAATTATATTTAAATATATATATATACAGCCATGCAAAGACTCATCCATGTCTCTTCAACAGTGTTGTTCATCATAGCAAAAAAGTAAAACAAATATTTTCAATAGTGATAGGACATATTACATCCATAAATTAGAATATTTTATAGCAATTAACAATTATATAAATATTTCTTGCCATGGAAAAGTATCCATGGTTTTAAATGAGAACAGCATTTTAAAATTGTATGTCTTTTATGATCAGTTCTAAAAACTGGAATATATGGAGAGATCAACACAAATTTTAATTGTTGATACCTGGATTGTGGTAGAATTACAAGCAACTTTTAAAATACTACTAATATGTTCTAATGGCTGAAAGGAATAAAAGATATACTAAAACTGTTTTAAAATATATTTTGTAATCACAGATAATTAAAACAAAATTAGAACTGTATTTGCTTATAAAATTGTTTTATAGCTTGGAAATACAAAACAACTTACAGATTAAACTATGAGAAGAAAGAAGAGAATGCAACATGGTTGCTGAATATAAGACCACTATACAAAAATCAGTTGTATTTCTCTATATAAGCTATAATACATAATTAGAAAAAACTTAAAAATTTATAACAGCACCTGAAAATAAAAACTAAATAGGAATAAACCTAACAAAACAGGAGAAAAGCCATAGCACAAACACATACACATATATAAACAGAGATGGAAAAGACATAAAAGGGATGTAACACTTTAATGGCTTTGCAGACGTAATATTGTAAAGATGTCAATTCTCCCCAAATTGATTATTAGATTTATTACCATCCCAATAAAAAATTCTAGGAGATATTTTTGTAGTAGGAATTGATAGGCTGATTCTAAACTTTTAGGGAAATACGAAGAGCCAAGGATAGTTAAGCCAGTCTTCAATAAGAACAACACTGACAAGCTTTTACTCTTTACATTAATTAAGAGAGCATTGTGTTGGCATAAGGATAGACAAATAGACAATGGAACAAAACATATTTTGCAAACAAATGCAATCATATCTAGACACTACACGTGTAACATCAACTATATATAAACATAAGTGGGGAATGGATGATATTTCCAATAAATGCTGCTGAGTGAATGAAGATATATGGAAGAAAATGAATCAGGATCCTTAACTAATAACATATAAAAACCTATTTTAGATGAATATTAGATCTAAATACAAAAGATAAAGCAATAAAGTTTTCTGGAAGAAATATAAGAGAATAGATGCATTACTCTGGAGCAGACAAAAAATTTAAACAAGACCCAGTGATAAAAGGATAAAGGAAAAAATAAATTAAAAACTTGTGTTCATGAAATGATGTTATTAACAACGTGAAAAAGAAAGCCACATATTGGGAGAAACCATTTACATACATATAATCAACAAAAGATTCACATCTATAATATAGAAACCCTTCTAAATGTTAATAATTACTACTCATAAATGGGGCGAATAGTTTTCACATTCACACACACAAAAATCAAAATATTCAATAAATACACAAAGATGTATTCAACTTCATTTGTCATCAGGGAAATGTAAATTAAGAGCAAAATTAGATTCTACTCTACCCTGCCCGAGTGGCTTATTTAAAAAAAAAAAAAAAAAGGAAAGACAAATGATGTCATAAAATGTTGGAAAGGATACAGAACAATAGGAACCTTTATGCACTCCTCATAGGTGAGTAAACTGGCAAACCATTTTGGAAAAATCTTTGGTGGTCAACTAAAAGCTACTAAGGCTAAAACTATACATAAACTAGGAGCCAGCAATTCCATTCCTAGATACACATCCAATAGAAATGTATATATATGTTTTAAAATGTATTAAAAATGTCACAGCGGCACTACTGGTAATAATCCAAAGTAGGAAGAACCCTATGCCCATCACCAATAGAATGAACAGGTAAACTGTGGTACAGCCATGCCCTGGAGCAGGGAGAAAGAGCAAAGTACTGCTATGTGCAAGAACACGGATGAATTTCATAAACGTAACGAAGAGCGAAAAACCCTGATTTTTTTTAAAGGCTTCAACTATGTATAATTTCATGATGCTAGAAGTTAGGATACTTTGAGCAGGCAGTGACTGCATGGGACTTGCTGAGGGGTTGAGGGGAAGGGG
This sequence comes from Camelus bactrianus, assembly GCF_048773025.1. Lineage (NCBI taxonomy): Eukaryota > Metazoa > Chordata > Mammalia > Artiodactyla > Camelidae > Camelus > Camelus bactrianus. Next base: position 45,111,835 of record NC_133539.1, read on the forward strand.
GATTCTGAACTGCAGATAATACACTATTTCCTTATTTGGGTGGCATTTACATTGGTGTGTTAAAAGAAAATTCCTCATCTTATATTTATGATTTGTATACTTCTCTGTATGCAAATTAAACTTTATATATTAAACTTTTAGTTTTACATTAAAATTCTGAGATTAAAAAGAGTAAGTAATGTGGGAACAGATAAAACACCTGCCATGGTATAAACAAGGAAATGAACATGTTTTCTTGTTGGTTTTTGGTTTTATTACTGTGGTGCTAGTGGTGGTGATAATAAGGACAGTTGTTTAAAATCCGTTCTAGCTCAAGGATATAAAATGTCACCTGGACTTTAAACAAAATGAAAATCTGTTCTAGCTATATTAACCCATTCCTATCTTTAATTTCATTTGAACTTTGCTCAGAAAATTCACCTTGATCAACAAAGATATGTTAGGTGGCAGTACTTTTAAATTGCTTTTAGTCAGAAGATAACAAAACATCCATAAGATATTTGATGCTTTGATTTTTATTATGGATGCCAGATATTAGCACAGTGATTCCCAAGTCTGTTGATATTTTGTATATTGTTATTCCTTAAGTCCATGCATTGCCTGTAATGACTATTTGTTAGTGGATATGAAAATAGATTCTGAAGAAGCTACTACAGCTCTTGCCCTTCTATCACTAAAAGAAAAACAACTGTTTTCCAGTAACCCACAGAAAGAACATACCAAAACCATTCTGGTCAAATAGTCGCGTTCCAACTCATCACAGAGAGGACAGTAACTATGGTTACCGAGGATATTCATAATTAGATTTAACCATTCTTCCTCATAAATAAAAATTCCTGATTCTTATACAGAAAGACACAAGAGACTGCATATTTGTGATAGATTTTTCTTTTGTCAAAAAAATTCCTCATGTCTTGTCTACAGTGGACAAGAATTACTTCTCTGTATAAGGGACAAGTATCACTCTTATTTTCACATTCTGAAGCTTAAATTTAGAATCAAACATTTTTTGTAAGATTGTAGAAACAAGGAAATGGATTCTTTAATATTATTCTTGATCTTCTCAATAAACTCATTCATGTGATACACTTGATAATTTCTAACTCCTGGTCTCCCAATCTAACTTTTGAACATAATAAACAGCAAATTTAATGTAACCATGAAGTTACTTTATACTTAGTAATTAAATTATTACTCTGTAATTCCATTTATTTTCCAGCTCTGAAAATAAAGTATATTGGTGGAAAAGAATGGGAAGAAAAGCTGCAAATATAATCCACAAAAATATGTCAAAATTCCATTAAAAATTTTTCCACTTCTAAATCCTCACAGAAGAAACTATATACATACTACAGTGCATAAGCAGATCCCCCAAAATTTCTTTTACTAAGAGAAACTGATGACTGCTGATTAACAAAGCAGAAATAACACTACAGAGAAAAACAATTATTATTGTTTCCTACTGATAATCAACATTCAGAATGAGGAAAACAGGAAAATGAAGCATTAGAAATCTATTAATAAAAAGGAGATCCTAAATAATATTTTTAAGTTTTATTTAGTTTGCTAAGTCACAATTTCTCCACCAGCAGAACAGAGTTCTGAAGAACTGTAAAGAGTCTGAGATTCTACCCTATTTGCGAGCTAACAAGTTGTCCTCTCACAGTTGCAAGGATGCTGGCAGAAGATACAGGATTTGTGGGTCAGAGCGGCAAAGCCAAAGGACTTTGTTACTCACAGGAAGCAGTGGTCAGAGTATCAGCATTTTCTTGAACTTGCTCCCTGAGCCTTAATTCCCAAAGGATGATGCAAAGAGAGCCAGGTGACATCTGTACACACAGTGACTTCTGTTAACTGGAGAGAAACCTAGAGCTTAGGGAGCCCAAATATTTTACAGTGGTTAGTTAGTGAGTATACCTGTCCTTTGATCCACAGAGGAATATTATCCTTATGTTACAAGGTTGTGAGCAAACATGCTTTTTGCTCCAGAAGGAGAAACTGTCTCTTTACCTGCAAACATAGAAACATCTCACGGAGAAGAGAACAAACATGCAGAGGGATTAAGAATCAGGACCTTTTTGAATCCGGGGGCACATTAAATACTTTGTAAAAAAAAAAAAAAAAAGGCTTCCACTGAATACAACATTAAGAACTTCTAAGAATGGGAATATAACTGGCTTAAAAACTGTGTTAGTGAATTAAATCAAACTGACCAGCTGGCTGGAACTAAGAAATGGAAAAATGTGAACTCCGCTTTTTTTTTAAAAAAAAAAAATAGGACCTTGCACAGAGCTTTTTAAATGATAGTTTAGAAACACAATTTCTGTGTTCTAGTAACTGGCTGAATATTCAGAATTATTCAAAAAGCATTAATGGTCTCGGCAAAGGGTGTGAATGTACTTTCCTAATTTGGCAGAGCAGACAAAAAAAAAATTAATTCTCAAGATAGGGAAGTAAAATAAGTAGCCAAAATCGAGATACAAACAGGTTAAACAGTAGAGGACAAGGTTAGGATTTTATTTTATCATTAGGGAGCTTAGCAACTTCAAAATAAGAAAAAGTACTTTCAGACTCTCCCTCCTCGGACGGCTCGTCGTAATTCACCAGCAGTCTCGGTACAAGGCCAGACACACTAATCTACCTACTCAGTGCAGAGCAAAACCCCGCGCGCTTACTCTGTGCACACAAAAAACCCAACAGGGCTATTCAGTGCAACACAGGGGGCCTACTCAGACTCTGGTTATAAAGGAGACTCACAGAATGTTAAAAGAGCAAATAAATTAAGTTATAAATGTCATCTTGTTACCACATCTGACGAAAACTTTTAAGTCTTTATCTAGCTGATCTTTCAGTACTGGTCTGAAAGATCTGGTTCATCTCCCTCTTTCTTTAAATCCTACCTTCCTCTAGCATCTATAATACCACACTCCTCAGGTTTTACGTCTACTTTTCAGCAATGCCTCCATTTCCTTAAATTTCCTCTGTGCATACTTCATTCATCAAAATTCTTCAAGGATCTGTCCTTTTCATTCTCCCTGCACATTCTCCATGGTCAATAGTCCTGTGGCTTCACATAGCTCTCAGAGATTATAAACTCATATCTGGAGACCAGGCAGACATTGCATGAGTCCAAGTAAGGACTGCAATGAATTGGAGGAGGGCACATCTAAACTGGGCAGCTAGCACCCATATCCAGCCAAGTGCTGCCCTGTCAGAAATCAGATCCAGTGTTGCCATCACTCCCAGTTTCTCAGTGAAATTCAATACAATATTTTTGTGTAAAATCAGTACTTTTTTAAAGTTAACATCCAATTTTTTAATGTAAATACTGCCTGAGGCCAAAAAAACACTCCACAGGCTGTCAAACTGCAAAATCATAAATGTACTGTCAATCCTTAAATCTGTCTCTAATTCTACATTCCTTCTCTCAAGGTTGTATATACAGCCTACTCATAGACATCACCAAGTGAATTTATCTAGATGCACCAAACTGAACCTAGGTCAAACTGAATTTATCTGGTCGCCAAAATTCCTCTTCTTCCTATTTTTCCTAGTGCTAGTAAATGGTACCTAATTGTTCAAGTCAGAGCTTGAGGCATCACATTTGACTCAGACTCATTTCTCATACCTCATATATCTTAATAATCAAGTGCGGCTAATTTTATCTCCATATCATTCTCAAATTCATGAATCTATCTATCTATTTGTTTATTTCACCTAGTTTTCTACAACAGTCTCCTACCCATCTCTCTCCTAATTTATCAGTTCCTGAAGTGTGAAGTGGAACAGGGGAGCTGGAGAAGGCAGAGGGCAGTCAGAGACCCCAGGGGGTACACAAGATAATCCTATTTAGGGTGAGAAAAAAAGTACTGAAATACTACCTGCATTTTTGTATATTTAAACAAATTAATTTTATATAATATATAAGAATATATATCATTTGTAGAGTAATATGTATTTTTATACATATGTATATATGTAGATGATACAAACAGATACTATATGCTCAAAAAGTAGTTAGCAATAAAAGAGTAATAAGGAATATGATCGACTGGGCTTGGAAACCACTGCTCCAATTCATCATCCACACTTGCAGCAAGAGTGGTCCACCTGAAATCCAAAGTTGACCACTTTCCTACTTAAATCCTATCTATGGGTTCCCATTGTTCTCAGGGTTCCAAAGAACAAAGTTTTAAAAGTGCAACTCTGCATATGGAAAAAGTCCAAAGGGCCAGATGCAGACAGAGCTTTCAGAGCACAGTCCAAGAGAGAAAATAGCAATTTTCAGTACTTTGGTCCTTGAGGCAGGGTAACTCCTACAGTGGATCATAAACCACCACCCTGTACTTGGATTCCATGTTTACCAAGGAATGTACTGCATATGCTATGGCTCTACGTACAATTTATCTACACTGACGTGAGCATCCTCACCTGCTTGACAGCAGCATTACTCATAGTAAGGTAATAAAACCACTATTCTGGACTTCAGATCAGGTTGTGAGATCAGTAAAAATGTGTTCATTCTCGAAACATACTCGTGAGTTCTAATGAAATCAGGTTTCAAGGTTGAGATCCAGAACCTAATTCATGGTGATTTCACTGAGATAAATGTCACTTATTGAGGGCTTCACAGTGAAGAAAAGAAGGAAAAAGTAAACAACAACAAAAAAAAAATTGCCATTTACGGAACCTTGAAGTTACTCTGCATCTTTCTTTGGAAAGACAGCAGGCACTCTGAGAATTCTGTCCCACCGACAGCATTCTCCCCTGCATGGACCGTGTTCTCCCTGTTAACACGTGTGCCACCCACACAAAATGCCAGCTCCTGCATGGAGCATCAGCACTCCTCCGACCACTCCAGTAAATAATTAACTTACTATCTGTGACATTCCATAAGCATTTCTGTAATGGGAACTGATTTTAAATATTTATCATCTTTGTATACACTGTCTTCCCCAAATTGAATACATACTGCTTAAACGTAGAACATTAAAATTTCACATCTTACTTGCTTTTTCTATCTAGGATTTTGTTACAATGAGTTGAACAAAACACTCCTGTAATTTTACTTTCCTCATTGATATAAACAGAGTTTGCTTTTTTAAAAATAGGCAGTGATAGTAGTTGACTAAAAAATAGAAACATTAAATAGCAATTTTTGAGTTTTAGTTCAGTTCTTTCTCTCTGAAGTTCCTGCTGCATATTTTCCTTGTTAAAGTCCTAATTTCTATCATGCACCCCCCTTTAATTAAATGACTATGTTGCCTTTTCTTGGATTAGAGGAAAATTGATCTAGTTAATATGCTTTAAAAATGTATCTCACTCATTGAAAAGGTAAAGAAACCATTGTCCTTTGTTTCTTATTAAAAGTGAAAAGAAAATACAGGAAACCAAAGAAGGGCCTTACCACTTCCCCAGGAAATCAAAGGTAGATGTAATGAATTGCGTTTTAAATAGACTGTTTTTCTCCATGGTCAGCAGTATGGTTTCTCATATTTTACCAAACGTTTACATAGGGATATACACAATTTTAGACAAATTGTATTAATTTTTTTGGATTTTGCTTTTAGATTTCTAGTGACCATGGACTCTCCATCATATAAAGTAAATAGCAATGATGCTATTTGTAGAATAATTAATAAATATATTCCTGGGGTTCTGAGCAAGATTAAAGTTTTAAATTGGTTAATTATCCTACAACACATTATTTACTACGTGTCAGACACTGTTCCATCTGCCTGACAGGTCGCTACATTTTAGCTCTTTTAACCTCTGCAACTACCCTGGACAGTAGGTACTGCTGTTACTATCATCCACATTTTATAGCTGAAGAAACTGATGCGTGGAAAAACCAAGTAGCTTGCCTGCAGTCACAAAGCCAGTAAATGCTGCGGTCGGAAGCTGAGCACAGACGACCAGCCTGCGGGCCCACACCTAAGCATGCGGCCTCCCGATCAAGCAAGCAGCAAGCGCTGCCCCTCCCCTCACACGTGCGCACACTCACACACGTCCCTCCGCTCCTCAGCTCGTCTGAGTTAAGTGAGCAACAGTTCCTGAAAGCTGCACATGAGACGCTGAGCTGAGCCACCTCGGGAAACACAAATATTGATTAAATAAGTATGATTTCATGGGGCTTATAGTCTAATGGGAAGATAACTAAACAAATAATCTAGATCTAGTAAAAAGATCTAGTAATAAGGAATGGAATCATAAGCAAGATGAACTTTGAGGAATTAGTGAGAACTAATTACGCCAGAGATAAAAATCTTCAAGTGGAAGGAACAATGCGGGCAAAGACATAGAAATCTGTAACTGCTGATGTGTCAGTAAAGACCCAAATAGTTCCACCTGACTGAAGAACAGGATGTAAGTAAAGGAAGAGAGGACTGAAATGATAGAAAAACACACCGTGAGCTTAACAATTACTGAGCATCTGTTATGTATACAGTACCCAAAGGACTCATGCAATAGCCATTTAAAGAACAGTGTTTATCTCAAACTTTCAAGTTTATCCCTTCCCACCCCCTTTGTAAACATTAACTACTATATATAAAAATAGATAAAAAACAAATTTCTTCTGTTTAGCACAGGGAATTACATTCAATATCTTGTAATAACCTTTAGTAAAAAAGAATATGAAAACGAATATATATGTATTTATATGTATGACTGGGACATTATGCTGTACACCAGAGATTGACACACTAACTGATTATACTTCAATAATAAATTAAAATGAAAAAAAATAAAGAATGTTTAAACTTTGTACTGAAAATGGAGCTAGCCTATATGAAAGCATTGGACACAGAGTTTGATATATCGTACATCTAATAAAAGCATTTTTTAAATTAATTTTGGGGTAGAAATTCAACCAGGACTTCATATTTGAGCAGGAAAGACCCACATAACAAAGCTACATTCAATAATATATCTAAAATATAACAGAAACACAAAATATGGGGTAATTAAAGTTGAACACGTGGGAGGGGATATATCAGTGAGAACCACCCAGAAAAGGGGGGCTCTGAACTAGACCTGAGGAAGGGTGTCAAAATTCTGGTACCGTGGAAAGGAAAGAAGAGGGAAGAGCAGCATTTCAGAGAGAATTGTAGGAAATGATGATTTTAAAAAATCAATGTGTAGATCATAAAGTTATTGAAAATTCTGTGCACACGATAGATATCATCCATCCATCCAACCACGCAGCCAACCATCCACCCATCCGTCCAATTATTCATCAAGCCTGTTAACACTTATTAGTGCTTACACATTCTAAGAAATGTGCCAGGCTCTGAGGAAGCTTCCCAGTCTATTGGGAAATGCAAACAGGTCAGCAGTTCACTGCAATCTAGCGTGCTAGATCTGAGCTCAGGTACCTGGGAGAACAGAGCAGGCACGTGCACCTTACAGTAGGGTCATCAAGAAACGCTTCCAAAGGAAAACTCTGGGCAGGGTGTGGGTAACTGGTTTTCCAAGCAATGGGTGCAGTGTAGGGAAACAGACACTGAGGTGTGAAAGAAAAAAGCATACCAGGGAAATCAGGCTAGAGTGTTGAGTAGCTTGTTTCTTTGAGGATGAACTGAGTACAGAGGTGAAGCTAGAAAAACATTTCCTACAGCTTGTCACATTAAAAGGGTTTTAGACTTTAACCCAGAATCAGTAATAATTCATGGAAGCATTTCAGGCAACAACAAAAAAATTAGAATGGATACTTCTGCTTTTTAGAGCTCACTGGTCTCACTAAGAGAAAATAATGGGTTAGAACTTGAAGGTAAGGATAGCAAGAAGACACAAAGATTCAGGAGATAGAATCCATGGTTCTTGTTGAATTATAATTTGGCTGGAAACACATGTTTAAATCTCCTCTATGTCAAGTAGTGCTCAGCACAAGTAACCTAAGAACTGCTACCTGACCTGCTTATTAGAAAAATAACTGTCACCCAGAGTCTAACCACATTAATGGGTCTTTTAAACAGCTAGTAATACATTTTTTTAAATGAAGTACCGTCAGTTTACATTGTTGTGTTAATTTCTGGTGTACAGCATAGTGACTCAGTTACACATGTATCTATATATCCTTTTCATATTCTTTTTCACTATAGACTATCAACATTTTTTGAGCCTCATCCTTAAAGTTTCTGGATTATAAACTATTAATCCTAAGTGTGAAGATTCAGTTTGGTATTGGTCTCACTTTGCAGAATTTAGACATATTTATTCAATAATGCCACTTCTCTTTTCCTACCTATTTTTACTACCTCCTGGTCAACAGACTAAGAAAGCAAAAGCAGAACTATTAAAACATTCAATAACTTCGCATAAAGATCTAACAACTAAAGAACTTCCCAACCAGTTTACCCAGACACATGATGTGTTACCGATCCCGTCGGGACTCCAGGCAGGCAAAACCACTTGGCAGCTGGGCTCGGGTCTTGAGCAGAGAGGCTGGCCCGGCCATGACTTCAGAAAGGTTGAGACGCACAGAAATGAGGCATTAGGCGTATGACACCCAGAGAGTTTTGTCTGTGGCCTGCTTTTTAGGTCTGACTCTGAAAACTGCCTTTAGGAGCTCTACCAAGCCCTTTGAACAATATAAGTCTTTCCCAGTTTTAACTCAATCCTAATGTTTTGTTCTTGCTGATAACTCCTTAAGAGCTGCTTTATAAAAATCATAATCTGCTTGGCTGTTCTTAGAACTAACCTCTCAGTGGTTCTGTTTTTGGAAACAATACTGCTTTCAAGTTTAAAGGCACTGGTTGGGTCAAATGAAAGCATTCTCACATGGCCTCAATATGTAGTAAGATAAATAACAGGCATGCTTCTGTATGAGAACTAAGTTATGCAAAAACACAGACTAGTATTAGAGCATAAGGAAGATAAAAGAATTCATCCTTTTAAAAGGCTGCATTATTCATTCATCCGTTCATTCAAAAAATATTGTGGAACTCTGAGGTGGAAAACCCATGGAAGACTAAAAGATGGTTTCTCTAATGATCTAATAAAGTTAATTTTGGTGACTACAGAAATATGTCTGAGATCCAGAAGGAGCTTTAAATTTGGCTTTCATCCCCAAAATAAAAATCTTACAAGATGAATTAAGAAGCTTTCTCAAGTAAGCAAAGAGAAGAGACAAGGGTACAAGGGTTTGGAAAGTAGGGAGAGTATTTAATAGGCATTTCAAGAATCCCCCATTTGATTTAGTAGTGATTTTACTCAGGTAGCAGTTGGACAGAAATTTCAGCCCCTTGATGTCTTTGGTTATAAATAAAGGGAAGTAAAGATGTCTCAAATGCGTAATTCTCTGTGGCTTGAGCTGCCAGCAAAACCACCTCTCTTGAAAAACGTGTCAGCAATTGTCCCAATTTTTACTGACCTTTTGACAAGCAAACCATCTTGTAACTCACCAGAATTTTCAGTTTTCAAAAAGAAATAACACAAGTAATTTGTTGGATAGATTTTCTTATAAACTTTAAAGATAAAGTTTATTTTGAAGGTTACCAACTGTTTGCATTAGGCTCAGGGTGTTAATATATGGGCTGTAACTTCAAGAAATCCTCTCAGTTCTTGTTCCCAGAACCCTGCAATCCTTTTCTGCTTTTGCTACCACTTACAAATATTTAGTTATTATACTCTTGGCTGTTAGTTGAATTCAGATGAGGATGAATCTTTTCTTTTTTCAATTCCTTATTTGTGAGTAGATAGAAGAGCGTTATATAAATAGCTAGATCTCTGGAATGCAGACTGTCTGTGTTAAAGGTAATAATATCCCTTAGTGCCTAAAAATAATTCAGATTACATTTTACTTAAGAAGTGGTAAGAAGACTTCAATATTTTTGAAGTCAAAAAGTTGTATTTCTACTAAGTGCGCATTGCTCAGTGTAAGCATATCCTAATCATAGTGGTAGCTATAGATAAACACAGTGATTCGTAAAGGAAAAAAAAAGGGGGAAACCTAATGTTATGGTTAATTCATCAGTGTTGAAGGATTAAAACCATCAGAAGTGTATGCCAATATGGTATGTCTTATTTCATCAGCTAATGCATAAATATAGAATTTAACTACAGGATAAAAACAATAATCTATGTGTAAGTAATCACTCTTTCTCCTTAATGCTCCACCAGGGTTCTGTCTATATTCAAGGACATTCTAAGGAAGCTCTCCCATCAAAGGGAACCCTTAAAAGGTTACTGAAGAAACCATTTGCCTCTTAATCATCTTACTGAGAGATTTCCGACAAAAGTTTTGCCAAGTTTTAAGTTATGCTGACTTCAGATATTTAATTCCTATTATTTACCAAGCTCACCTGGGTTTGTGTCTGGATAGGAAGTACCTAAAGGAAAACGTCTTTAGCTAGTTTGTGAGATAATGCAAGTTGGTTATAACACGATCTTCATTTCTGTATCTTGTTCACACATGTATACTTCCTGTGTAATGATACACAGGGAACCTGAATCCCAGTGCTAAGGCCTTTCCCCACTTCAATTTTGGATCTTAATCAAGCTTCCTCTAGGAAGCAGTCCCTAATTCCTGCATTCCTGAAGCAACGGTTCCTTTGTCTGAATTGTCAGGACAATTTATTTGGGCCATTTTTCAAAGTATCTATCCCTTTCTGCCTTTTACTTTGTATCTGTGCTTTATGTATGTGCTAAGCTGTAAAAAAAAAAAAAAAAAAAAATTCATGAGCTTTTCCTGTGCACTCTTACGTACCTCTGCTTCTTAGAGCAAACTACTGAACTCAATGGATGTTCATCAAATAAATAAATGTCATACAACTAATATTTACTTGGTAAAACAAAATTACTCAGTTACTGAGGTATACTTCTGATGGCTAAACAGGAAAAAAAAAAGCAATCAAAAACACATCAAAAGCTCAAAAGCACTCCAGTATATTCTCAAAATACCGAGGTAAAATCTATACTGTCTACACCATGCAAGTCCAGGTCATTCTTCAGACACAGATCCAAACTCTAAAATGATCTGCACTTACTTGTCTCCAAAGAACTTCCTCCAGAATTCAGCAGCATCTGCTTTCGTGATACGAAAATTATCTCCCTGGAACTGCCCATTGGGGAAGATTGCTTTGATTTCTGCCAGCATGTGACTGAAGATAAGGGACAGTTTTGTGAGATTCCGCCTGAAGATACAAGGGGGGAGGAAGGAAGAAAAAAGTAAATATATACGCATATAGGTTTTCATGGGAAATACATTATGAAAAAACAAAATTATGTACAAGATCAACCTTGGTCTTGGTGATTGGTCACAAACCTCAACCTCATAAAGCCCTTAAAAACAATACTCTTAAGAACTATATATATAAAGTCCTAACAGGGTTTCTATTAGTCATCCATGTACTTATTTAATATAAACATGTATAACATAAAGTAGGTAGTTTAATAGGAGAGATGGACACTAAAAAACTCACAAATATAAATGCTAAACACAAAAGACAGAGTGCCTGCTTTCTACATGGGAGGATAAGGACAGATGTGTCACTGGAGGAGAATCTAGGAGAGAAGTAGTTGTTTGACGTATGAAAGACCTGGAGTGGAGAGGAGGGAAGGGAAGGAGGCACTCTGGGCAGCAGCAACGGCAATGGGCAGAAGTGCAGAGGTATGGGGTTCCACAAGGCCAGAGCAGAGCAAAGGTGCGTGGAGGAAACAGCACAAGACAGGATGAGACAGTTCAGCTGGGACATGACCTAAGGAGGCATCCGAGCCAATGAACAAAGGTTTCAAAAAGTACACTCATCACTTCTATCTACAAATCAGAGTTTCTGATGAGAGGTTTCAGACAGAACCCAGTAGGGAGGTTTCAGGTATGTGTGTATTTTAGAATCTCCCTGGGTGATTCTGATGCAGTCCCCTCAATCAAAAGCTACCCCTATAAGGAATAAGGAGCCAAAATGGAGTTAAAAGATTTAGGGAATGACCAAATCTCTGTTTCAGAAAGAAAAAGTTATGTAGGTACGAAAAAAATGGTTTGGAATGGATGGAAATGTAGGTGTTGTCTCCATTCTAATTTTCATGGTAAGTTCTGGGGATCCCGACATGATTTAAAACATGCTTCCAAACAGGCTTCATATTTTAAAACAACAGTATCATATGCATTCCTTCTTAGCTTCTCCTAAGTTTACAACATTATGTTAATCAGTCCAACACTGCTAGTGCCAGACAGTAAGGAAGCAACTGAAACATAAAATGCTTTGCCTCTTTATATTCTTGTTTATTCAGAATCACCAGAACACAGTAAGTACATATATAATATTTTTCTATTTCTAAGCTTCAGCTGCTTTTGCGCATGTGCTAAGAGGAGTAGGGGAAGGGGAAGCAATTACATTAGCACTCAGAGTAAATACAGAGGGAAAACAGAGAAAGACATCAAATCTGCAATGCATATAAAACCCATACAATGTTTCAGCAGGCCTTTGACACTGAAAGTTGTCGTTATTTTCCTCATTTTTATTCATGTACCTGTGTTTATTGACTCTCAAATAACAAGCAAAAAAACCTGTTAGGTACCAAAGAAATCATATAATATGCACCTCTCAGTAAAGTCAATGAAAAAGAAACATGTAACTTTCTACAGAATACAGAATAAATGAAGGTTCTCATGATAAAAAATGGGAGAAGTCAGAATGAGGAGAAAGCAATAAAGTATAAAATCTCAAAAAATTCACCGCTACTGGAAAACCAAAAAGTTCCCATTTCCATAACCTTTACTATCTATGAGAAGATTTATGAGAAAGAGGGGTCAGAACTCAGGCCTTATTTTAGTGTTTGAATGGCAATAATAAACAATATACAAAATTATTATGGTTACACGTTAATACTCATCATTTTCTCAGATGTGGTCACATTCCCACACAACTCAGCCTAATTCAAAGGTAAAACATCTTTAATGAGCTGAATCTTTGATCCTCTCGTTTACGTCAACACATCCTCATTTAGATGATGGGAGATACAAGAAATTCAGTCTTACGAAATGAAAAGTGAGCTGATGAACTACATCAAAGGAAAGAACTGTGGCCAATACAAACTGCAACTGACTTGAAATTTGAGTTCAAGGAAAAACAGAGTCACTTTAGAAAATCTGCAACAAATTTTACTTCTATAATTAGGCAAAAGAGTTAATTTTCCACCAAACTTCCAATTGATTCATACAAAGGAAAGAGAAAAATCAAGATGGCAGTAATTAGGGTAAACCAACTGTTCCTTATTTCTGAATTGGTTGATTTCCATCCCCTTGTTTCTTTGTTCTTTGATCATATCCAACTGCTTTTCATTTTTATTTGTTAGATCTAAAGCCTAAAGCACAATGCCAGTGATCACCCCTCTTGCATATCTGACCCACTGGCTCTGCAGGCACCAACCTTTAAAACAAATAGTGACATCTCACCGTTGTAACTTACAGTCTAGAAGCACGAGTAATCCCTAGTACCCATATAACTAATCACTGTGCAATTATACTGCATGTATAGTTACATTTTCTTATTCCTACAAGCAGATAACCACATTTTTATTTGACTTTTTGCATAAACTAAGGTAATGAAAAGATTTTTAAAGAAAATGAAATTCAAGTTCTTAAAAATATGTGAATGTAACAGTTTTATGTTACCCTATTTGTCACATATACTAGAATGTTTATATTTAGTTTATATCTAATTTATAAAAACACACACCATACACATGTAAATGATTATTTTGGAAATCCATTCTTTGAAAGACTGGTTTACAAAGGCTGCAATCCACACCAAGATATGAAAAGAACTGACAGCCAATTCTACTAGCTGATGTCATTTAAATTTATTGTCATAGCAAATAGGTTTTGTCTTTTATATGACTATGTGGGAGTTTTTTGTTTACTATATTTTGCTTTATTACACACTTTAATTCCCCTCCTGACTCTGTACTTTTGGATACCCATTTAAAAAACAAATAACCTCAAATTTTGAAAATAAAATCCAAGAATACAGTCATCTCTAATTATCCCGACATAGAGGAAAGGCAACAACCACACAACTTTATGGATGAGCTTTTTTCCCTATTAGAATATTTTTCCATACTTGGCCAATTTTCCCTTGGCCACTTGATTGCCCCTCATCATAGGACCAAAAATGATGACTGCTTAATAAAGGATCTGAAGCACCTAACTAAGAACACAGTTCTATACTAAACGTCCCTTACCCCAACACAATGAAGAAAATAAAGTTTATCTACAAAGACTCAAAAATCTTCTGAACATAACTTTAACTACATTTACAAGAAACTTTGCAATGCTTTCAATATAAGAGATACCTTATTTTGACTAGTTACCACCACTTATCTCCCATTAACCATCACAAGCTAAGCCATTTCTTAAATGTGTTTTGAGGGAGATTCTGTTTATGAGAAATAATTTTGGAGAAAAAGTATTCTGATATACTAGGTCATCAAAAAGTAGCTTCTATATGTTAATACTGGGTAAACCAGTAAAGATGTTCATGTATTAGAGGAGCCTTAAAGAAGAGGGAGGGAGAGAGGAGTAAAGACAAAGGAGAGGGGGAAGACGAAGAAAACTATCTTTTCTTTTTCTTTCTTTCTTTTTTTTTTTCAAGCATAAGAAATGTATCAGCAATGTCAAGAATAACACCTAAGAAGCAAGGTTACCTCTTTTATCTTGGATTCAATCACCTAACACGGTCTTTCTTTAAAACAGTATGAATCGGGGGAGGGTATAGCTCAGTGGTAGAGCACATGCTTAGCATGCATGAGGTACTAGGTTCAATCCCCAGTACCCCCTTTAAAATAAATAAATAAACCTAATTACCCCCTCACCCCTTCACACACACAAAACACAAAAAGGTAGTATGAGTCAATTTCTCCAAAATTCAAGTTACATTACTGCACAGAATATGCAGCTGGAAATGATGGAGCTTCACTGTTTATGAGTAAGTCTTAGTAGCTCAAGGTGTCTACAGCCAACATCATAAGGAGACTGGAGGTACACAAAACGATGTAGGATGACACAATTCTACCCTTTAAAAATTTCTCCCACAATATGGGAGAAAAAGACATGAATACATTATTATGATACAATATATAGTGGGGACAATGCATTAACTACAGCCATCTTGAGGTGATGAACTTGACAAATGATGACTAAACAAAACATCAAGATTTGATTAGTAGCTGCTTAAGTATAGAAGACACAAAGAATGTAGTCTAATTAGACCGCATATAGTCCTTGCATTTTCTCAACTCAAGAAACCATTGTGTCATAAGTCAAGGAAGGAATAAAAAGCTTTAAATGCTGAATTAGTGAAAAACTTGAAATGACACTTTATATCAGTGAGTTCCAAAGTTTGTGAGAATCTACTGTTTTTGGTAGAAGTGGAAGACCATTTTTTTTATATCTCCAAACTATTAGTAATTCAATGCTAACACTTAAAAGCTAGAACATGTGCTTCTTAATCTTTACAAGGTGAAACAAATTCAACATAAAGAGAAAGGCAGCATGTAAAACAAACGGTGGTACTTAAAATGAGACGCACGTCCAGTTAAAGAACAATTTCCATTCACTCCATTTCTGATGCAGCGCTCTCCAAGATAGGTTCAGAGTGTCACTTCACACTGTTTCTGACCTTGGGAACAGTTTGATTCCGAAAAAAGTGAGGATCCTAGGCTGATGTAAGCCTTACCTTTCATTTCCCCTTCTTGGGAACAGAGATTATTATTAAGTCTGAGAGCCTTAAGTAAAACTGGATCTTACCCATTCCCCTGCCCAAGCACTTTAAAGTTTTTAATACTCCAAATTTCAACAAAGACTCAGAGTCTACCCCATGTCATTAAGAGAAGCCAAGTGTGAGCTGAGACATTCTAACCTGAGACACAGGCAGTAGCACAAGTTTGCAAGCTGCTCCGTGTTACTCCACTGAACCGCTCACTTTAAAAGGGTTTGGCAAACTATGTCAGTCCAAAAGCTCCATGAAAATAGGTAACCAAGGAAGAGTCTTTTCTTTTGTTAAAGAACAAACCATCCACCACTAACATGGCTAGGGAGACCAAGGCATGAAACTGCGGCTGGAAAAGACGAACCCTGGGCATCCTTTGACCTCTGCAGTATACTCTATTATGTGTTGCATACAAAGGTCTATTAAGAGCGAGAGGTTGTCCTGCCAGATAAACTTGATGCTTTCAGGGTAAATAAATTTGCTTTCTAAAATAAATAGCTTTGCAGATACTAGTCAATACACATAAAACAGATAAACAAGTTTATACTGTATAGCACAGAGAACTATGTTCAATATGTTGTAGTCACCTATGGTGAAAAAGAATATGAAAACGAATATATGTATGTTCCTATATGACTGAACTATTGTGCTGTACACCAGAAATGGACACAACATTGTAAACTGACTATCCTTCAATAAAAAATAAGTAAATAGCTTTGAACGGACAATCTACAAATGCTTTACATAAACATAACCAAAACATGAAATATCCCTGTCATGGTCAAACATAATATCCACTGACAAGTTCCCAGGAAATATTCAAAAGATATTCTGCTTAATTTTTCTACTATCCTATATTAAAGAGTTTGGCCCTGAAGTTTGATAGGGCACACTGGGTTCATCTCCTTACTCTGCTGGTAGTCTTAACAAGTTACTTAACTTCTCTCTCTGAATCAGCTTCCTCATTTCTAAAAATTTTAAATAAAAATTCCTGTCTCACAGAATTGTTATGAGGAGTAAATAAGGTATGAAGGTAAGAGCCTAACACACCTATGTTTAAAAACTCTCAATAAATATAAGCTATTTATTAATTCTACCTATCACTTCTGTTTAAAAATATAAGTATCCTGATAGTCTTCTTTTCCTCATGTAATACTCTTGTCATGTAAACCAATGGCCATCTAAATAAGGTAAAAATCAATACTCTCACCTTATTAAGACCATCAATTGTCATGGTGGCCTTTTATAATCCCACAGTAAACAATGGGCGAGTATTTAATGAATCCATTTCAGTCATTTATTCTGCAAATCTCGACTGAATGGCTACTAGGCTTGGTCCAGGAAGGCACTGATGATACAAAGATGAAGATAACACAATCCTACTCTTACTGAATCTAAGGGGCTTAGGGACTGGCAAAGGGACAGAGCAACACAGCAGGAATAAAGTTGAAAGAGAATCAGCACAAAGGCAGTAATCAGTCAGACAGGGGAGTTTAGAATTTCTCGGGTGATGGATATAGTTCCGACCAGAATGTGGCCCTGCAATGGGTAGGAACAGTAAAGTAAAGGTGAATTAGGTGAGGAACTAGATAATTCCAAGGTTGAATGGGATCATTCACGTGGATTTTGAAGTTTCCTATGACTATGACAGGAGTTTGCATGGAAAAAAAGGACTACAACAAGCCGTATCTCAGTATATTTAATAAAGCTTTCCAAATAATCTTTAAAAATGTCAGCTATTTTAACTTTGCAGCAATGCCAAAGAAAGATTAACAACATCCCTTTGATGATTTCAACAAATAGTTTCATACAGAAAATTTATTATGAGAAGCTATTTTTGTATGATATGATCACTGGTACTTTCATCTTGTTCAAAAGCTTAACAATATCTACTTCAATAGAGAAAACACTTTTGTCTTTAGTATTGAATTTCTTTTGATTAAACCTAACTTGTAACAAGTATTCTTTTGTAAAGTAAATCTTAAAAATGTAGACCAGTCTATTACTTGAGAGAGAAAAGAAAAGATCTATTCCTGTATTCCTTTTTATTTAAGATAAAATACAATGAAACTTCTGTGAATTATGTGGAAAGTCATCAATAGGGTGAAAGTCATATAGAAGCAACGATAGTAAAACTTTGCTTTCTTTGTTTGACTTTGTCAGATTCTTTTTCAAAACAAAAAGAAACATTAGAAGTTCAAACTATACTTTTATGACCCTGGGTAATTTGATAAAAGAAGAGTCTTATCAACAAACTTGACCTTGAAGCAACATAGTTTTCAATAACCTAGAGTCACTTTTGTTCTTTGCAATTTCCAGCAGATCATCAAAAAAAAAAAAATTATAGTGAAGTAGCAATCTGAATTATGTCAATTAGTATTTATTATTTCTTATGAAAATTTTAAATTATTTTTACTTGTTACATTCCCTACTCCACTGTTTTTTTTTTTTATCACTTTTACACTTCAAGGATAGGTTGTCTTAATTTTTACCCAGTAGAATATAGTTTAAAGTTTTCCCAAAATAATCTTTTTTTCAAGGATTTCTCCTGTCCATGGGACCACGTTACCGCTCCTCCGTTTCTCACACCCATCGGAATGGTCTGCTCTTTCCTGATCCACACCTTGGGTTAATCCATCTCTTTTTCCTCACTGGTTCAAGAGTTCCTACACCTCAGCCTGTTGAAGTTTCACTGGCACCATTTTATGTAAAAGTACTACCTTGGTATCTTTTCCACCCCCCTTCCCGGATGTCAGCTACCAGGAATTAGGGGACACATCACTTCCACCACTTCACATTACCTGCCACAGCACAAAGTTTTCTCTGAAGAGCACCACAGTCATTCTATATGCACATTGCTTTTCACCTCTATCAGAGCAAAAGTCTCTGCTGAAGAGGAGAAAGTCTTACTATAATTGTAACAGCTACTTAGACATAAAAATATTTAAAGAACTATAAATAAGAAAGAACTCCTGATCCTAAAACTGTGTTAATGAACAGAGAGATAGAGGCAGTATATAAGAATAGCTTATAGACACACTACCTTGATGAAAAGGAATTCTACCAAAAGTTATTTTAAGAGAGAATTAAAAATATGGAGTTTGACTCTAAATTAGGAAAAAAAAATTTTTTGCTCTGTGAGTTCTAAGATTTTTTTTCCTCTCCCTATCTTTTTTCCTTTGTCAATGGCAAAATACAGTAATAGTGAGCTAAAGGAAATTAATGGTATATGCTGTATGTGAAGTTTCCAGAATCTCAAGTAAATGTGGACACATTTGTCATACTTTCTAAGGAAGCATAACATAGTTTCCCATCACATTACTCGTTCCCTGGCAGTTACTTCCGCCTTTAACTCTGGAAATTTTCCCTATTGATACCTTTGTCCCAGGTCAGCCCTGCTCCCTTGAAGTAGAACAAACGGAGGACAAAATGAGCCACAGAGAAAAGAGCCAGCTCATGCCTCTGGTCCTCATACACTGACAAGAAAACTAAAATCATGACATTTATTCCATCTCTTCCTCAGGGTTAATTTAAAATTATCTTTATTCAAATGGGTGAGGCAATTATTTCTTTGCAATTAACAAGAGAGAAATGCTTTTTTGTTTATTTCTCTAAGCAGTAAGAACGACTATCTTGGAATATTTTTTCTTTCAAAATGAAAAAAAGATAAAATAACCATAGAAAAACATGGCTGTAATAGTTGTTACCAGTGCAATTTCTTTGGGCCACTTACAAACTTCTTTAACTTTCTGAATATAGCAACAATAACAGATATACTTCAAAAAAAATTTTTTTAAGGTCTAAGACTTTCTTTAACCGGCACATGCTGAACTGGAGGCAACTTACTCTGTAGCCGAGTGGTGCTGATAGGACCTTGCAGACAAGTGGTTTCCACATTTCCAATAACAAGCCTCGTTAAGGAAACACTGGGATACAGGGGAGGAAAGCAAGGGCCCTGCCCTGGCAGCACCGGGCTCTAGACACAGCTCTGTGTGCCTCATCGCTCCATGAAATGAAAAAGAGCCGAAAGCTTCTCTTATCCAAAGTTCTTTCCTCTACAACATGAGGAGACTGCGGTACGTAATTTGAGGTCCCATAACATTCTGTGGGGCTGTCATCACTTCTCTTCTGGCCAGGAGGAGATGACTAGCTAGCTCTGGCACTAAAAGGTCCGCATGCTTTACACAAAACTATGAGTCTATTTCACGACTTACAATTAATTAAGTAAAGCGTGCTATATAACATTTTCCGTTTACAGACTTTCCTCAATATACCTCGGTCTGAGATTGCAGAAATCTTAAACTCAGGATAGAAGAATCAGACATAGAAAATTGAAATTACATTAAGTATACAAATTCTTTAGTGTATTTGGAAGCCTTAATTTTTATTTTGTTCATTACCATAATAGGCATCTCTGACTTTTTTCTTTTCAACAAAGAAAAATACTTGAATAACACTGGCTCTCAAAACAAAACCACAAAGCAGCAGAAATAACAAAAAGACAATTTAAAGGCTCTGTTTTTCATGTTAATGAATAGTAAACATTAGAATACTGAAACCATATGAAAAATGTACACTACTAGAACAGCATATGCTCAATAAGAAACTTACAGTTTAAAAAGTTGATTTTATTTATTTGTTCTCGGTAAGGAAATGTGCTAATATATGTAGCAAGCACAGGCCAACATCGTATCTAATAATTTTAACTTTCACCTCAACCAAGAGTTATGAATATCCTTATTCAGGGAGCCTGTGATATTTACCACACCATGGCTGATCAATAATATGAATCAAATCCCTTTACTATTTTAGTCTGATTGCAAATGGAATAACCCTCACACCAATAAAACCATCCTTAAGACAGTGGTTTTGGCGTAGGAAAACAAACAGATCTCATCTGCCTACACCCTGAAGGCCGAATACAACAAGAATTAAAAGTTTCAGCACTAAAGCCAAATCTACCTAAGCTTGAGCTTAAACCACTTAGTAACTGAATGACTCTGGGCACTAAGTTAACCCCTCTAAGCCTTAGTTCCCTCATCTTTAAAAAATGAATTACAACAGCACTTACAGGATTTGTGCAGGATTACAGGTGGCCAAAAACTCTTTGCCACTCTTTCCACCATGGAGTAGAGTCTATTTCCCCTCCCCTTGTACCTAGGCTGGCCTAAGCCTTGCTCTGATCAACACAATGTGGCAGAAATTACACTGTGTAAATTTTGAGGCTAGGCCCTAAGAGATTTGCAGTGTCTGCCTTTGCACCTTGGAACTTAGTGGTCATGGTATGAGGAAACCCAAGCAGTCATGCAGAAAGGCCCCAGTGAGTCCCCAGCTGCAAGGCACCAACAAATGCTGGGCATGTGAGTGAGGCCACTGGACTTTCCAGCTGAACCAACATCCCAGCCAACACCACATAAAATAGAAGCTGACCCAGAAAATCAGAGCAAAAAGTAATTGTTGTTGTTTGAACTAAGCTACTAAGTTTTACGGCAGTCTGATACCCAGCAGTAAATTAACTGGCTTAGGAAATGGACACAAAGCAAGCATGTGTTAAATTTTAATCATTATTACTAGTATTAGTTGCACCACCAACTTACTATTATTATCATTATTCATTATCATCATCAAGAGTAGCAGTTGAAAGGCTAGGACCCTCTTCTCTCTGTCAATATGAGTAAGTAAACGACTATGGATAAAGGATCAAACACACTACTTAGAAGTTGTATTCCTACCTCACAAAGTATTTTTACACTGGAAACTTAAAATTTAATCCTCTGTATTTTCTCTGATACTAAAACAAACTAAACAAAAGAGGTTTTTAGAAGAAATCTGGACTATACTAAATGAAAAGTAGCCTACTCACATTTGGATCAGAAGGAATTTAATTTCTAAAACATTTATTTAGATAACCGCACAATGAACTGAACTGTGAAAATATCATTAGGCTAATCCGCCGATTTATACTGACAAAGGACTTAATT
The DNA here is from genome assembly GCF_048773025.1 of Camelus bactrianus. Taxonomy (NCBI): domain Eukaryota; kingdom Metazoa; phylum Chordata; class Mammalia; order Artiodactyla; family Camelidae; genus Camelus; species Camelus bactrianus. The sequence continues at coordinate 45,133,526 of NC_133539.1, forward strand.
TCTACCAGTCTTAAATGCTCACTCAAAGGTAAAGAATCCCCTTTATGTTATATGTACATAGAATGTAAGCAAAGGCCTGAAATATTTATAGGCTGTATAGCAGTTTTTTAATTGAGCTGCCATGTAAATCACATTTTCTAAATACAATTTCACACAACTAGACTTGACATATGTCTAGATAAGAAGTCATCTTGGATTTTGGCTTGTCTAGTCCTAGTCACTGGCATCTCTGTTTAAAAGTCAAGCACTGTTAATAATCTTTTACTTATCAACACTAAAGTATACACACTGGTTTTTTTTTAAAGCATAATTCTTCAGGTCTTCAGCTGTACCTAAACAATCACTATAGTAATCTTGAGAAGACATTTAAAGATACTGCTAAGATTATTGTACATGTCTACCCATATGAATAACTCAAATTTAGTGAAATAGTTATCCAATAGATATATTGCTATCCCTAAGACTTGTAGGATTTATTTTATATACTAAGCACAAGAATCAATCATTATTCCTCTCCTGGTGATACCTATCACTTAAAACTTAATAGAAATAAAAGAACTCAAATTAAAAAATTTTTTTTAATATTTGAGTTAAATATAAGAATGATGGAAGAAGGATCATGTATTAACTTATGAAAATTTTATTTCCTGCTTAATTATTCATGCTTAATTATTCATGCTTAATCAAGTATTTCTTAAGGAATCAAATGCTAAGAGGGAAAGAAAAAAGCTACAAATAATCCACAAAGATTAGGCTGTAAAAGCAGCACCAGCTGATCTTCTTATTTTCCAGCATATCTTAGGATGCAGCTCACTGCTTCTCTAAAGTCTAGCTTGTTAGCACAGAAGTCAGTTCTGTTTTTCAGAATAACTTTATATGCACAGAAATTCTGATCTACATATATGGAATTCCAGTGACTTTAAACAAAGTTTATTCACTCAGTAAATAATGTTTGAGGCTCTGTTATGATCTGCCAGTATACTCGGCAATGAGGACAGTAAGATGAAAACCAGCCATCCCTGCCCTCCAAGAGTTTATCACCTCAGTGAGTAATTACATATAAAAACGCACAACTACAATACAGTGTACTCATACAAATGAAGTACATTCAAGGTGCTTCAGCGACACAAGAGCTCAAGGAAACATGTGCTCAACTCTGGGCCTCCCAAATGGGGTGAAGAGAGGCAGAGAAAGGCAGCAGAAGAAGCTGCCAGGTAAAAGCAGCAAGCCTGGTAGATGAAGGCATATGCGTGTAGATCAGTCTGGCACTACGACAGCCCACAGGGTCAGAAGTGCGGTATACTCAGGAATGAGACCGCTAGGGCAGCAAGGACCCGCTGCAGATAGTAAATCCTCTCTCCAGGCAGGCCTGCCCATTGTACCAGCACGGCCCCGCCATCCACCCAGGCTGCTCAAGGATGCAGAGGCTCACATAGCCAACCTTGATTCCATCCAGGGGGAGTTTGAAAAAGAAAACCACTTTCAATAAAATGAATCACAAGGCATAATTTAATAAGTAGAAATTCTTAGATCTTTATCCAAATTAAAAAGCTTTCATTGAAGAGTTCTCTGTTGTAAGACAATAATTGAATTTTGAGGGTTTCTTCCCTGTGTCCTTGATGAAAAATAATCTAGATTTAACAAATTGAGAAAACAAGCAAAAGAAAACAATAGCACTCAGAGAGGAATGCTCCAGGAGCCTGAGTCTCAGAAGCAGATGTTCCACTCTGGCAGACTCCCAGCCCCTGGTGTATTACCATTTGAAACACACTCAGAGATTGCATTGCAAATGCACATCTGAAAAGATGTGTTTCCATTTCCAAATACCACAGTAATTCCCTCACTTCCAGAAATGAGTCACCAGATAAATATTTAGCACAGTAAAGACATATATCCTTTTTCCATGATCTAAAGTAGAACAACACTGAGCTGACTAACCCCAACCCCAAACACAACATCACCAATAATCCATCCAATACCATCCCACCAGGTGACATTCTCAGAGTTAATTCTCTGGGTAGGGAGACTCTGCCAAAGCTCTCAAGAATAAGACCCATTTGGTTCCACTGAAAGCACTGCAACCTACTGTTTAAAAATGGACTGTAGTTAAGCAACACATTTTTCCATTAAGTTTTATGGTGCTTGATGTATTTTCTGTGTCAAAATCTGTCACAAAAATCTGTTTCTCAGAAATCTGTTTGGTACTACACACATGTGAATGTGGTACCGCATGGAGATATCTGCCAATAGCGATACAGAGCCCAGCATTTGGTTTCTGACCAGTAACAATTTCTGGTATGTTGGTTGGTGGATTTAATTTGGATCCTATTAATATCTATGATTAATCACAGTTTTCCCCATAATACACCTATAATACATATACCACAGGGAACACTGAAGTATATCTTCATTGTGAATAGCATTTTCATAGTCAAGTATAAAGAAAGATGAAACAAGAAGAATGAATGAATGATAATAGTGAGTCTTACCTTCGGTTTGGTATTCAAGATCCAGGGCAGAGAACAAAAATATCTAACAATCTTGCTCAAAATCTGGTCTTTGGGCCAGCAGCTTAAACATCACTTCACAGATTGTGGAAATGCAGACTCTCAGGCCTCACCCTAATCTGCTGACTCAGAATCTGCACTGTGAGAAGCCCCCCCACCTCCCCCTAAGTGATTCATGTGCAAGTTTAATACCTGAAAAGCACTGGGTTAGCAGGAACCTCAAAAGATATTTTATTTTTCATTGTTCTGCCTCTAGGTAAAACTGCATCTAAAGCAAACTCAAGATCTAAATACCTTTATTAAGATTTGTAAAAGAGAACCCATTCTGCTTCCCCAAGCCACATATCTATCAGTCCCTCTCATGACACTGCCAATATGCTGGGAGTCACGGTCATCATTACTGGGCTGGAACATCATTGTTTTAGAGTGATTTAGCTTCTCATCTGGGACAGACCTCAAGGTTAAGCACTGATGGGACTTTCATTTCTCACCCCTCTTGCTCAATAATCCTAAAGAACTCGCCCCTCGTCCTTGATGGCCCCATCCTGGGACAGCCTGTACTTTTCACATTTGTAAATATCACCATCAGACTGATAATAACCTCATCACCACACCCCAGTCCACCTCCCACATCTCTGCCCTGGGAGAGGAACTCAGTTCTTCTGATTGGTTAACACAATGTCAGAGGTCAGGGAGTGGGCTTTCTTCCTCTCATTACAGGAAACAGAAGACAACCACACACATCACTAGCTCAGTGTACGTGTGGCTCACCTATGCCTAATTTTTTAAAAGTAGCAAATTAGTTCTCCCTTCAGTAATCTCCCTCTACCACCATTAACCTTTGAGATCTCTAAATGCAAGCAATTCATCTGCTAGGTTTGGTTCTATCTCCTTAAGAAGAGCAAGGGGGAAAAAAAAGGCCTGCCAGCTGAGAAATAAAAAATATCTTCTCCAAATGCCACTAAGGTGCTTTTTCCACCTAGAACTGAGTCTTGTCACTGGCTCTATATTTCCTTGTAAATTAATAATTAAAGAGCAATCAGGGCCTGTCTGCCTACCCACCAGCATAAATATCCTTGGAAAATGTCAATCAAGGCTGGCTGACTAATTCTATCATGAGACCCTCAAATCAGAAAAAGATCTTGGCACTGCCTGTGGTGGAGTGATGAACGCAACACCATGGGCTGGAACGAGGCCAGGGAGTGCAGGAGTTTGAAAGGAGCAGCTGTGGAAGCCTCGGGATGATGCTGCCCCATTCTGGCACCTGAGAGAGGAAAGTGAAAGGCAGGGAGAGGCTCTCTGCAGAGCGTGTAAGCACACCCAGCACCTCTGAGAGGCCAGCCTGCAGTAGTAAATCGAAGTAGTTAATTGCTCAAATTAACGAAGGGGCTCTGAAAAACTGATGCTGCTAGCCTTTTCAAGATAAAGGGACTGATGATGGAAGGTTTATAGAATAAACCACTGGTTTCCAGATGCTTTTCTTTAAAAGAATACATCTTCAAATATTTAACTTGAAATGCTTAACACTTAAGAACAAAAACAGGGGAAACTAACAGAGGATTACTACTTATTTTACCAAAAGGGCATTAATGCCAAACCTATCTCTGACACTAAATAACATTTTCACACCACAAGAGCAAGAGGCACACAATTTCAGAACAAAAAGGGTATTTCTTTAAATTGAATAAATGTAACTTCCTAAGAGACTCCTCAAATCCCTGCTGTAACTTCCAGTCCCAGGCCACACGTAAGTCTGAGGAAGTCCTGACAGGGACAGTTCAGATAATCGTGCAGAGTCTACAAGACTCACCCTGCAGTACCCCCTCGTGCCTCTAATCACAATGAACTGAGCCAGGAACACACTAGAAGCTTTGAAAAAGAAATGAAACAAAAAGTGAAAAAAAGAATTCTCACAAAAATGAATTAAATACAGCCTGCTAATAAGTAACACAGATAGCTATAAAACATTGACCAAGGAAATTAAAGAAGACTTAAAAAAATGGAAAGATATCCCATGCTCCTGGATTGGAAGAATCAATACTGTTAAAATGGTCACACTGCCCAAGGCAATTACAGATTTAATGCAATCCCTATCAAATTACCCAGGACATATTTCACAGAACTAGAACAAATCATAATATAATTTATATGGAATCACAAAAGACCTAGAATTGCCAAAGCATTACTGAAGAAAAAGAAAGGCTGGAGGAATAACTCTCTCAGACTTCAGACAATACTATAGAGCTACAGTCATCAAGACAGCATGGTATTGGTACAAAAACAGACATAGGGACCAATGGAACAGAATAGAGCCCAGAAATGAACCCACAAACTTTTGGTCAACTAATACTCAACAAAGGAGGCAAGAACATACACTGGAATAAAGACAGTCTCTTCAGCAAATGGTGTTGGGAAAACTGGGCAGCAGCATGTAAAGCAATGAAGCTAGAACACTACCTAAAACCATACACAAAAACAAACTCAAAATGGATCAAACACTTAAACATAAGACAAGATAAAATAAACCTCCTAGAAGAAATTATAGGCCAAACATTATCTGACATACATCTCAAAAATGTTCTCCTAGGGCAGTCTACGCAAGCAAGAAATAAAAGCAAGAATAAACAAATGGGACCTGATGAAACTTACAAGCTTCTGCACAGCAAAGGAAACCATAAGCAAAACAAAAAGAAAACCTATGAAATGGGGGAAAATTTTTGCAGAAGGTGAAACTGACAAAAGCTTGATCTCCAGAATATATAAGCAGCTCACATGACTTAAGAAAAAAACCAAACAACCCAATCCAAAAAATGGGCAGAAGACCTAAACAAGTAATTCTCCAAGGAAGACACACAAATGATCAATAGGCACATGAAAAAATACTCAATATCACTAATTATCAGAGACAGAGACATGCAAATTAAAACTACAATGAAGTATCACCTCACACCAGTCAGAACAGCCATCATTCAAAAGTCCACAAATGACAAATGCTGGAGAGGCTATGGAGAAAAGGGAACCCTCCTATACTGCTGGTGGGAATGCAGTTTGGTGCAGCCACTGTGGAAAACAGTATGGAGATTCCTCAAAAGACTAGGAATAGACTTACCATATGACCCAGGAATCCCACTCCTGGGCATATAACCAGAAGGAACCCTAATTCAAAATGACACCTGCACCCCAATGTTCATAGCAGCACTATTTACAATAGCCAAGACATGGAAACAGCCTAAATGTCCATCAACAGATTACTGGACAAAGATGTTGTATATTTGTACAATGGAATACTATTCAGCCATAAAACATGACAACGTAACGCCATTTGCAGCAACATGGATGTACCTGGAGAGTATCATTCTAAGTGAAGTAAGGCAGAAAGAGAAATACCACATGAGATCGCTCATATGTGGAATCTAAAAAAAGAAAGAAAAAGAAAAAGAGAAATGAACATAAATACAAAACAGAAACAGACTCACAGACATACAGTACAAACTTGTGGTTGCCAGGGCGTGGGGAGTGGGAAGGGACAGACTGGGATTTCAAAATCTGTAGATACTGACAGGTATATATAGAATAGATAAACAAATGTATACAAATAGATAAACAAATGTGTGTACAGCACAGGGAAATGTATACAAGATCTTGTGGGAGCTCATGGTGAAAAAGTATGTGACAATGAATATATGTATGTTTGTGTATAACTGAAAAATTGTGCTCTACACTGGAAATTGACACAACATTGTAAACTGACTATAACTCAATAAAATAGAATTTAAAAAAAATAGCCCGCTAATAAGTGGGTATTATTCACCTATGAGATATTAGCTCATTTTTTTTCCAACTCTGGAAATGATTTGCAAATACAGATTATACATGGGAAAAGACCATGAGGAAAAAGAATGGACTATTAAAATATACACAGCCAGCACTAAAAATAAGACCCATGTAATTCATTTGATCCAAATGAAAGTTTAACACAAAATATAAAGATTCTTTGGACATGAAAGTTGAAGTGATCAAATTATTTGGAGAGTAAAATCAAATATTTTCTATTAAATGTCATGACAACTGTTACCACATTAAATTGATGACTTTTCTTCCCCGAGTCTTATGTGGATTATACTACTACTAAAAGTCATCCCTACTTACTAAAAACTCCAAATAGATTTCTGCATATCCCAATATTCCTTGTGAAAATGACATGATCAGAAATTAACTTTATTAGGTAGTTTTTTTCCACCTGAGTTAGCAGTCATCACAAAACCTTACCTATGTTACATTTTTTTAGGATGTTTTAAAATAATCACAGATACATAGAGATGAAGGCACCTTAGAAATCATATAATTATTTCTACCTTCACAGTTATAGAAATGGAACCACAACTTTAAAAGGCTGTAACAGGTCCAATGTCACAGACCAATTAGGGGCTAAAACTGTATCCTTGAACTCCTAATTATACTGAAACCACACATACATTTTGCCCCCAGTATAAACAGGCAATACTTTCTTGTGAGCTAACCAATTAATCAACCATAATTCATTTTCATTTTTAAATGACCAAATAAGTTAATACATATAAATATGCTAAAGTATGCTGAAAATACATACATATACTCTACTAACAGTAAACAGAATACATGCATACCTTATGACCCTGCAATTTCACTCTAAGGTATACATCTCCATTGGAAATGCATGCATATGTGCACCAAAAGACATGTTCTAGAACCTTCACCACAACACTACTCAAGCCAAAACTACTCAAATATCCATCCAGAGCAGAAGGGATAAAACGTGAAACAGTCATAAAATGGAACACTAAACAGTAATGAAAATGAACAAACTTCAATGACATGTAGTAGTAAGGATGACTTTCAATCATAATGTTGAGCAAAGGAAATCACACTCAGAAGTATATACCATAAGATTTCACTTCTTAGGTAATACCTACTTAGTCAGATTATATGTGGCTATGTTACCATTTAAGGGTTACAGACATCCATAAATATGTAAATAGATGTGTGTTGAGTGTGTATGCAAAATATATATATTTACATATTCCCCTTCTTCCCCCCATTCTCTGGGTAAAGAAGGAGAGACTTCTGCTCTTTTCTTCACATTCACTCCTTGAAATACAAGTTTCTAACCTCAAGAGAGTAACCTCCCCCTACTGGCTACTTTTCAGTCCAAGCTTACCCCCCTGTAAAAAACAAGAAAACAGGTCCAAAACGGAGTTGCTGATGCTAAATTGTATGCCACCAAACTGAGACTTCATTATAGTTTCAGCACTCCCAGAAATGGAATCTGAAATCAGTCAATCAGGAGTCACCTGATCGGCACTAGTCAAGTCATCTCCCTGATGGACCCCTACAGGAAAGGAAAGTAACCTTGAAATAACCAACCCACTTTTTTGGGCTAGTGTAACTGCCATGTTTCCACTCTCTTCTGCCTAAAGAAGTCCTTCTGTCTGCACAGCTCCTTGGAGAGCCTTTCTTTCTGCTAGATTGGATGCTGCCAGATTTGAATTGATTTTTGCTCAAATAAACTCTTGATATTTTTAGTATGCCTCAGGTTGCCTTTTAACACCCCTAAAGCTAAACGTGGAACCGCCAGAGTCTGTGAATTAAGGATGATATAAGAGAAAGTGGTCTCATCATTTTTTTCAGCCTGCCATTGTGGATATTACTTCTGCTTGTTTTTAATAAATCTTCCTTCCACTGAAAAAATCCAATCACCAACTTCACATAACAAAGTCAGGATTTCAATAAAAATTCAGTTTTCCCAAAAGTACTTTTGAAGTTCTGACCTAAACATGCAAAACAATGTAGGTAAAACTGGGCCTAATTTAAGCTTCTGACTTATAAATTCAGACATCGGGGCAACTTGATTTTTTTTGGTGTGAATCCTTCCTCAGGCATCCCCTAACTGTGCACACTGAAGCAGAAAGTAGAGTGGAGAATGGAAGAAGGCCCTTTCCTTCTCATTAACCTATGCAAGCTAGAGTGAGGCGGTTGTTCCCCGGCCTCCGCTGCACCCAGTGCGATGGTTACAGCACGGCAAGGGTTGGTTACTGCTCTGTGCTCTGGTACCAGCTGAAGAGCTGGTCCAGTCCACCTGCCTCATTTGGGTCACCCCAAAACATAAGGTGAAACCATCATTAGAAGCAGTCACACATTTAGTTTTTCAAGGAGACAAACAGGTGCAGAATAATCTTAGGAAAGTATTAAACATTTCTCTTTCAAAAATGTTAGTTGAAAATTGCTGTACTGAACAAAGAGATGTAAAGCGCTGGTTAATTTTTTAAGTGGAGTTTTAAAAATACACAGACATTCCATGGCACTGCTTGAAGTCTGTCCATGTGAACTTATTACCTGTTCTAAAGTTATAACATATTAAAAAATAAAAAAAGTAAAATCCCATCAGCTGTTATTTGCTGTCTCTAAAACAAGACAGAAACACAGGGAGTTCAACAATGATTTCTTTCCTTCAAAGTTTCACTAAAGGATGACTAAATTTAACCCAATCCAGAGATGTGAAACATTGCTGTGTTAAATTATGAACACTCAGAAAACAAGGCGTTAGGCACAACCTTCAGACCTCCTGTTGCAAGTCATTAACTAAAACATTTGACCCTACAGACCACAGTAAAAATAGAAATGTTATCACAAATCATACTGTTTGGGGGTTAAGAGCTGGCTGAATGGGGACTTAAGTCTGTTCCCCCCCCCATCTGTAGTCAGAACCAGATGTTAGATATTGAGGTCAGGGGTGGGGAAGGAAACTTCCTCTTTTAAAACCCAAGAACTGCCCTGTTTTCCCCCACTTACTGCTTATTTTGACTGACATGGGTTTATGCAAACATACAAGGTTTCAAATGAAAAGCTGCAGCCTAGATGTCAAAATCTCCTGTTACTGAATGTGGGGGTGGAGGGAGGTCAGGAATTTAAAGAGGTTTTTATGGTTTGGTTTCATTTTGTTTTGTTTGGGGGATGACAGGGCATCACAGAGAAAGCCAAAAACTGACTTAAGTTGGACTCCTCAAAAGAGCACCACACAGTGGTACACAGCAGCAAGGAAGTACCCAGTTCCTTAAACAAAAAATTACATACATACATACAAATTACATCCATACAGGTCAATACTTCTAAAAAGAAGAAATGGTGAAAGGTAAAATGAGGTCTCCAGGGTGATAATTTGTTGCTAATTTGTCAAGATCTAATCAACAACATGTCTAGATGGAAAAAGGGAATGTATAAGAATGACCAGAGTGATAAAGATGGAAATACATAGGAAAAAATGGCTGTGGGAGAAAAAAAAAAACAAAAAAACATGGTAAATAATGAGGAAGAACAAAGAAAAACAAGTTCCCCCAACTGAGAGAATGAAAAAAAGGAAAAACACCAAGAAGGAATTAACAAAATAAAGAGTAGGGAAAAGCAAACAAGGATTTAACGTAGAAGTTATAAAAGAGAACATTTACGCATGAAAAAGCTACATTTTGGCAGTCATTACGTTTTCATTAACTACATATAATAGGCATAATTAGTACACATTGGTTAAACAGATGAAGCAATAGTTACAACACTAAGTTTTAGTGTCATATATATATATATATACACACACACACAGACTAGTCCCATCCACAAGTAAAACACTTCAATAAGCAAAAATAAAAAGGCATTTCAACATTTGATCAGAAATAATATTTGTCCAATGTTACCTCTGGGTGGTAAGATTACATACATGTGATTTTATTCTACTGTTTATACTCATACTACCAAATTTTCTATAAGGAGTATGTATTCACCCTATAATCCAAAGAAGAATAAAACCCAGTGTTAAACACTCAGTTTTGAGGTCTGAGTGGGACACCACACGAAAGAATGCTCTCCTAGCACATCATAGGCCTTGAATTGGTGGCTACACCAATCTCCCCTCCCCCAACCAACTTGGAATCAGGTGTGTATAGTCTTAAAGCTGCCGTCATGACTGAGAAACCTCCTCCAGGGAAGTCCTTCACCAATCTCCAAAATCAACATCCACATTTTAAAAGAAAAGAACAAGTCTACTATATTGAAATATTTCGGAGTTTCAATCTGTCAGGTACTGTACCCATTTTTGCTTCAGATCAATTATTGTTTTAAAAGGATGTCCGCAAAGACCTTATTTCTGAAGAAGGTAGGAATAAAACAGCCCTCCGTTATAAAAGAGCAAGATTTTAACAAATAATCAGAGGAATTCTATTCAAATGTCCTTTTTTGTTTTCAAAGGATATCTACCTTGCACCTTTGGACCATTAACAGTCTATGAAGAATAAACAAGTTGTAACCCACCAACAAATATTTACCGAATAAATTATGAAGCAGCTACAAATTCCTCTCAAGCCTGTACTGCATGTACTTTTGCAACGTGACCGCTCCCTTCCATCAAGAAGTGGAATCTCTTGCTCCGCCCCGTTAATCAAGGCTTGGTCATGTGACTCGCTTAGGCCAATGAGCCACAGGCCTATGAGCGCCTTGCCTCATTGGGCCCTTCTCTTGCAGCTGGAAGCAATTATGCAATCATCTAATCATGCCCAGGCTATCCTTTTTGAGGACACAGCCATCAAGCTGAGGCCCCAGACACACGAAGTGGGGCTATCCTAGGCTATCCAGCCTCAGCTGAGCAGCCCATACCACAGGAACCACCAGCCAAACCTAAGACGCATGAGAAATAATAACCAATCATTCCTGTAAGCCACTAGGTTCTCTATGCAACAAAATCAATCTGATATAGACACTAAGTACTAAACATTAAATACCACCTATAAAGCACCCAGCATAGTACCTGGCATCTGTGATCACTTTATAAATGTTACCATTGAATTCTTTATTTCAAGTCCTTCCAAGAATACAAAAAAGTATGGTCATCTTCAGAAAATCTGAGGCTTCTTAAAATGCTGAGGACTGGGCTCCACCTCCAGAGTTTCTGATTCAGTGACTGCGGCAGAGCCTGAGAATCTGCCTCTCCAGCAGGTTTCCCAGGAGCTGCTGCTGCGGCTGATACTGCAGGTTGGCAGATCCCATTTTGCAAAACACCACCCTAAGAGTTTACAGTCTCCATCATTCATCCAGCAAATAACTTCTTAAACACACCCTAGGTTCACAAAGGTGCTAGCCTGAAGACTACGGAAAGACAACCTGTGTAGTAGTAAGACACGTTCAGGTGCTGAGGGGGCCAGAGACGCGCCTAGGGACAGGCTTGTGTGTGCGTTTGGGAGGTAACAGATGTGGGCTGGAGAGCAGCGGTCAGCTTACACCCGCCTCTGCCCGAAGAGCACCAAAAGCACGCTTTTCTCAAATACCCGAGACCCTATGTTTGGCCTACAGTATTTTTTCAATATTTCTTTTTCCCTTCTGTGACATTCTGAAAATTTTATTTCTAAACCATTGGTCTAATCTGTACTTTGCTATCAATGCTATTGATAAAGTATGCTTTGTAATGTATATTGTTGTTGTAACTCCAACCACATAGGCCTGTGCAACCTTCTCCCAGACAATGACCCATGTTATAAACACAAGCACTTACGGCTCCTGCTATAGAAATGGCATGGCGTTAACTCATCTTAATGCATTTTCAGCTGAATTATCTTTGCCTAATGTGCTTTCAGATACTGAGCATGAGTTCTAGAACACACAAATGTGTCTGATTCCTAGCTCTTCACTTCTCTTATGTTATAACTGAGGTAATGACTGAATCTCAGCTATGAACTCACACATTTCCAGTGTTAAAAGAGAGAAAATATTTGTCATTTTCTGGACTAAGCAGCCAAGGAACATGATTGTATGGGTACTTCTGACATACCAAAATAAAAGTATGGGATGTCCTAATAAAAACATTTGACTGTTAAGTCCAAAGATCAGAATTCTGGTTCTCTTTTGTGGATCTTGGACAAATCACTTAATCTCTTTGGTTTGAGTCACTCATTCCTCATCTTAAAAAAAAAAAAAGGGCGGGGGAGTTGGTGATCAGTGGTTCTCAACCTGCCTTTGTTTTACAATCACTTGGCTGTTTTATAAAATCTCATGCTCAGACAATACCCTAGGAACAATTAAACCAGAACTTTTGGGGGCAGGCCCAAGATATCAGAGTTGCTTGGGGTTCCCCAAGTGATACCAATGTGCAGCCAAGGATGAAAACCACTGAGCTTGTAACACTCGGTGGTTCCCAAGAAGGGCCGCACAGCAGAACCAGCTGAAAAGCTGGTGCAGCCTCCCACGGCCAGGGCCCACTCCAGCCCAAGTCAGTCAGAGCCTCACAGGGCATCAGGCACCGGTGAAGCTCTCCTGGTGATTCTGATGGATCATGGCTATGAACCACTGTCAAGACTCACAAGTTTAATTTACAGAAAAATTAACTTCAAAATTCTTTAATTGGCAAGCTCTTATCTGGTTACAACAGGCATGCTGATAAAAACCTGGAATTATATACAAATTTCTAGGAAAAGAAAATACACAGAAAACCACTGACCCCAATCCAAAAGTGTGAGCCAAGTAACATCCCAAGGACACCTGCTGATAATTCTGAAACAAATCCCCGATGTGATCTGACCTACTGGGAAATTTCAATTATAGCATACTGACCACACAGACAGACAGAGCCCAAGTGTAAAGACATATAATTTGGGTTTTAGAGAACTACTGCACAACTCAACAACCAAAAAACAAACTGTCAAACTCAAACGCATACTTTAAGAAAGAATAATGTTGACTGACCTGGCTTATTCAAGTACCTGAAGAGAAAGAGAGTATCCTACTTCAGCAGGTTTAAAAAAAAAATCCTGGGAAGAGATTTAAAACACTCAGACTTCTTAAATGTGTGACTAATGAGTTTTTAGGAAAAAAAAAAAAAAACTTTTAAAATCACTCATGACTTGAGCAGGTCAAAAGCCAAATTTTAGACAGGATTTACCCTCTCTCTGGCACTGACAGACTGGCTTATTAATAAAAGTAATCTTTAAAAAAACCCAGGAAAATAACATAAAAAGCAGCAACAGCCATTATTAACACATAAATGGCCTATAACTTTAATAGCTTCCAAAGCCCAGGTGTAGGAGACGAAACAATACTTAATCACTGTGTTGAATATCGTACTTATAAAAGTGGAAAAAGGCAGTATTTTTAATGAGAAATCATATTTTTTTAAGATTTCAATGTAGTATAGACTATTTAAAATGTCTAGCTACTTACAGGATAATGAACTCAAAGGGTACAGTGAGTAAATCCTCTAACAAGTGGCTAGTCAAATTAGTCATTTGGCCTTTTCATCAGACCTTAAGACAGGTCTGAACAATTTTAATTTTCACTTTATAAAGAACTTTGTTGTGCTTAACCACATCACTGAATTCATTTACATGCAATGGTCTTCTCCCTCCACACAGCATGGTGCGGTGAACAGCTCGGGGACTTCCCAAAATGGGCTGGGCTTGGCCCACTACTCATTTTGGAGGCACGTTTGCAAGGTGGTGGTGTAGTTGTCTGGGCAGGGGCAAGACACAACTCTAAGTTAACCTAGTGCCAGCAACAACATTTTGTTAAAACTCCTGAAGGTAAGAATGAAGGCTGGCATTTACTCAAAAACAGGCTTCAGAAATGGTGACAGGCTGAGGACTCCACCTCTGTCAGCAGGACACCCTGCGCTGTAACCTAGGATGGAATCCTGAAAGCTGCCAGGGATGTCTCGGATAAGATGAGGAGGTGGCCTGGCTTGTAACAGGGAGGAGAAACAGATTTCTTCAAATAATAAAGGGAAACATACACACCTGAATCAGAGATGATAAAAACAGCAATTTGCCAAAAATAATCAGCTGAGTCATATTAATAACTTTCAGGATAATCCTGTAAGCAAGCCACTAACGTGAGATAAATTAAAAATACCTCAAGGAGAAACTCCCACACCCAAATACGCCTACATCAGACTGAACGTCAGATTCCTGCTCTTCATTATTTGGTCCTTGCCTCTAGCCTTGTTCCTTACCGCAACCTTCACACAAACACAAACACACACACACAAACACACGATTTACAGTCACCTAAAGGGGGTTCTGTTTCAGGCAACAGTGTCCCTTGTCACATCTAATGCCCTCCAGCTGAAATAGTTCTCAGTTTGCGTCTGAGTCTTACTGATTCCTCCCTGGCCTTACGCAAAACGGTTCATGATCTTAAGTACATCTTTCTGAAAAAAAGAATCTGTAGGTCTCCACTAGATTCTTCAAGGTGTGTGTCAGCCAAAAGAGGTTAGAAACCCACTCTCTTCAGAGCTGTCAACCAAAAACTTAAGTGAAAGTTCTACAATGTGCAGGTGTCAAATACCAAATTAAAATCCAGACATGAATGTCTGCCACCAATGCAGGTCCCACGGAGTTTCCAAGGGACTCACAGCCAGGACCAAAAGGTGACAAAAATGTTCAAATCCCAAAAGAGTCCACCCATAAAAATCACTCACTTGTTCCCATGTTTTGGGAGAGAAGGTCAGAAGAAGGGACAAGGGAGATGGTCGCTGGCTCCGTCCAGGCATACCTTCAGTCATACTCCAGGATGCAACCAGCCGAGCTGAATAAAGCAGCTCAGACATTTCATAGTATCAGAGGATTCTACTACTAAATTACTTGCTCTCTAAAACATTTAGAAGACACTAAAATTTGCATTTAATAATAGATAAAAATTTACTGAAGTTAGCAAGGGGATTACCATGTGAATAAAGAAGTTAGTATTTTTCTTGGAATTTATAAATATATGTATATATTTTAATATAGTATTTGATTTCGTTCCAGTTTAATTTAATGGTTTTATTCTAAAGACTGGGACAACTCACTGGCTTAGATACTGAGGCAAGTTACCTTTAAACCTATGGTGTTGATGAAAATTAAATTAGAGAAATCAGTAGAGCCTTCCTGCCAGCCAATGCTCTCATGCATAGTCATTTTAGGTACAAATTTTGGTTACTGAGGATATTCAGTGAGCAAGCAATTTCAGGTAATTTGCTAGTTGTATAATTTTTAGTTGTGATAATTACCCAAGAGATTTAGAATATACAATTTGTAGAATAACTATGGAACCTCTATTTATGCCTTCAGGCTAAACATTTCAGGAGAGAAACTGAATTTACGAGGTTTATTTTTCAAGCCCCCACCGAGTTACCTTCGTATGGCAGTTTGTAGGTCTCTGACTCCTGGCCAGAACCACTATTTGCTATCAAACACAGCTTCTTTCAAGGTGGCAAGGGTATCACGGACACTCAGAACTGATTTTCAGGGACTGAACCACCTCCTCATGATTCCCAAAGCTCAGTAAAAAGGAGCACGCCCGCCATCTTCCTGGGCTGAAAGTCAGGTGGGTCATATAGCTAAGTTGTGGCTCAACTGGGCCTTCCTCAGCTGTGTCCTGGAATCCTTTAAAGTGCTAATCTTCATTATTTGTTGTTATTCCAACAGGTTGGGGGTGGGGGAGTAGAGAGGGAGGAAGCACTGCATTCTTAGTGGAATACAAAATTCAAATAATCTGAAGTTGATTCACGTGACAAATAAAGCTGGGTATATATTCTTAAAGATAAAGGAGTAAACTTAAATTTTATTATGTTTTACCCCTTGAGGTACTTTTTTTTAACTTATTTTTTCATTACACTCTTTATTAAAGTTACGTTTTCCCCTCAAAAATGTATTGCTCGCTTAAAGATAATTGAACCTAGGAACAGTCACTGGAACTAGCAAGACAGTCAATTACAAGAGTAGTTCCTAGGTTAATGCTGGAAGTTCCTTCGATTCATTCAAGAACTTGTGTTTTTCTCTCTTAAGTTAAACTTTATTCCACTAAATTAATTATTAATTAAAAATTAGCAGTTCTCACATAGCACACTGACTGCACACTTAAAGCCCCTGCCTCCAGCATTGTTAATATGTATAAATCATAGAAGACTTGAAAAAAAATGACTTCCTAAACCTTCACTGTGGTATAGGGGCAGGCACGAGGTGCCTGTGCTATTCAGTGCTTCAAATGTCATTAGTCTAAACCGAGATCTGCTATAAGTGCAACTATGTACACACTGGATTTCCAAGAATTTGTATAAAAAATGTAAAATATTAAGAATTTGTTACATTGATTACATGTTGAAATAACATTTTATGTTAAACAAAATGTAAATTTTAAATTAACTTCATCTGCTTCCTTTTACTTTTAAAAGTACTGCTATTAGACCATTTAAAACTGTAAGTGCCTTGACGGGGAGGATACAGCACAAGAGCTAGAGTGCAAGGGCCTGGGCTCAATCCCCAGCACTTCCTCTAAAAATAAACAGGTAAACCCTCCCCCAGCCAAAAAGAAAAAAGAAAAAAAGTTAAAAAAAAAAAATTTCAGGTGCCTTGCATTGTGTTTCAATTGACAGTGTTGTCCTTTGAGCTCATCTGCTCCCACTTTTTGTTGTATCTAGTGCTTTGTTTCCATTTTTCTTTAGTTTCTGTCTCCCACAGGGAACTATGTTCAACATCTTGTAATAATCTTTAATGAAAAAAAATGAAAACAAATATATGGATGTATATGCATGACTGGGACATTGTGCTGTACACCAGAAACTGTCACATTGTAACTGACTGTGTTTCAATTAAAAAAAAAAGTTCAATTCAAAAAAAAAAAAGTCCTTGAATCCACTTAGATATTCCTCTACTGTACAACAGCTGTTCCTCTACCCTCTACAGTATCCTATCTCTAATACCCTTGGTTACCAATACTTAGAAAAATAACCAACACTACATTCCTCAGCTGGTCTTCCTCACCACACAGTAACTCCCACATCCACCACCACAATAACTGTTCTTCAGAAGTCAGACCCTCGCCATCTCTTACCCAGTCCATAACCATGTACCTCCTGGTTCCTCTGCCTCCAATTGATCCCCTCTGAAATATTTGCATACTTTCCCTATGATTATTTTTCTAAAGCACAGGTCTGAGCACTTCATTTACCTCCTGAAATAAATGTCAGTGGTACCCTAATTTTTATATAAAGTCCACATTTCCAAACATGGCATTCATTCTCTCTAGCCTGAACTGACAATCCCAGCCACATTTTTCATTGCATCTCTTCTTAAAGTATCTGACTGACTTTTTATACTTGCACTGCACTTAGAATTCCCGGGAACACCAGGCACACTCAGAACCCCTTATCTTTACACGCCCTGTTGCTTCAGACTGCAAGACCCCTCCCTCACAAGGGTGCTTATCCAAATCCCACTCGCCCCTTAGTGAAGCTGTCTCCAGTCCCCGAAGCTGCAGTGAATCACTCTGCACTCTACAGACCCACACCACTTTGCCAGCATAAACAGTGCAGCACTTAGAGTTTTCATTCCCTTGAATTTTATCACATATCCATCTCCTCTGCTGTGATTCTTTAAAAAAAAAAAAAAATGAAAGGGAGGGAGGGAGGAAGGGAGGCTGGAAGGAAGGGAGAGACAGAGGGAGTAAAAGGAAAAAAAAATATAAAAAGATTATTAAGGAGAGGAAGCAGGTCATGTTGATCACTATGTGCCCACAGTACCTGTTCTCATGATCTGCACGTAGCAGGCACTCAAGAGGATAAATGTTTGCTAAATAAAGAATAACGTGAATGGAATTTCTGGTTTTAAAAACTCAAGAAATTCAAAGAGATTTTCAATTCTTACTTTAACAGGGCATTATATATAAGATGTGTTGAATAACTGAATTACCTATCTACTCAGGTAGACAGACATCTTTTGCCTGGAAAGGTTTCAATAGACATAACCATCTTTACCACACAAATGAAATTTTAGGACAATGAACACAGTCCTCCAAGGAAAGCTACCTATATTCTCAAATACAGAACAACTCCACTTCAAAGCAAAAGTAGATCTTGTTACTTTATCCATATGGTCTAATGAACTGACACATTAAAACATCTCATAAAAGGCAGAGATGGTAAGTCTGAGATCCCTATCTTTTATCAGCAAGCAGATATTCTTTTTAAAGGTCACGAAGATACGATGAGCCTTAAACCCCTCACTAAGCGTTGCCCAATAGCTAGTTGAAAAGCAACAACCCTCTTCAAAAAAAAAAAGAAAAAAAAAGATACACCACAGGAAAACAGTACATGTTAAACCAGGGTATTTTTAAGTTAAAAATGAATGGGTAGAAATTTCAAAAAAAAAAAAGAAATGCAGGAAAAAAATGTTGAAAACTGTTAAAATATAGATCAATAATATAGAAATGTTTGGAAACTAAATTTTAATTTACCAGAATTAAAGAAGCATAAATAAAGCCAATTCTAGCTATGGATTTGTGTAAAATATTCACTGTTAACTTTCAATTTAAAAAAAAAAAAACACCTTTTTTGAAGCAACTCATTTTCATTACAAACCTAAAAGTGGAACCATATGAATTACTAAGCTACTTTTGTTGAGCTACTGAGAAACACAAATCTAGATTCTTTTAAGCTTACTCACTGTCTAACTACAACAATGAATTTAACAAATAGTGAACTAAATATTTAATACAAAGATTATTCAGAATAATTGCTTTTGAAGTAGACTCTTAACACATCAATACTGAGCTGGAAAGAACTTTAAAGAGCATGTGGTCTAACTTTAGGAATTCACAGATAAGCAAAAAGGCCCAGGAAACTTGCTTGACATCACACAACTGGCTGGAAGCATAACCAGGACTAGACTGGGAATCTCAAAATACCTCAGTCAGTACTCATTCATTATGCTATCGCTGTGTGTGTAATAAATGTGTCACTGTTTCATGTAATAAAATCAGAAAACATGTCCCCAAGAAGGAATCTACGTTTACAAAACTTTTCCCAAAAGATAGTGCTGATCCTTGGTCTGCCTGGCCAGCTGGGCTACTCAGGTTTCAGTACTGAAATCTCTCTCTCAGTGAGCCTTCCTTCTAAAACCAATAGGAAAGGGTTTTCCACATAAATTTCAAAAGAAAAAAAATTAATTTCCCATCCTTCTACAAAAATTATTAGAATTTTTACCTAAAATGTTTTTTTAAATACTTAAGAACCCTCCCCCAACTTGTCTTAAACAGCATTACCTTAACATAAAAACTATACAAACTCAGTGAAATGACTAACTTTATTTTCCCTATCTCAAACTTCATGTCGTGCCTGATCTCTGTCCCACATGCTTTAGAAATACTTGTTTCTCTAAGGATCTGTATGTGCATGTGTTTTACAGTCTATTTTAGTGGCAAAACTGTCCAAGTAATCATCCATTCACCACAGATACCATTGGGGCAACCTCTGTGTTTTCATAATCTAAACTTTTCATCGGTTTCTTACCATTGACTTTTTTGTGTCATTGTACTGGATTTATCCAACTATACTCCTAAGTGTCATGAAAGAATCATAATTCCTATTTCTTTTGTTTCTCCCCAAACGCTTTGTGCATAGTAGATACATACTAGCTGTTCTTAGAGAAACAGAATCTATCATTTGGATCACAGTCTTCAAACCACCAGCAATAACACATTCAATTTAAAGTACTTTAAAGATGAGAATAGCATTAGTAGATGTTACTCATTTCTAACACTTCCAAAAATCAAATCATTATTATTATTTGTTGTTGTTTAGTTGGTTTTATTTTCTTTATAGAAACTGGTAACTATTAATACAAAAGCTTTCCAGTGACAATTTAAAAAATCACTTTAGGACAAATCCAAGACTAAACTAAATTCAAATACTAGGATAACTGAAAGTAAACTAAGAAAAATTCCTAAAACTAAGTAATAGAAAACATAATTGTAGCTTTTAGATTATAAGATCAGAATCAATGCTATCTGCCAGTTGCTTAAATGACAACACAAAATAACCCACCATTAAATGGATTCATTCATTCATTTACTCATCAAACACTTATTGAGTTTGGCTATCTGTCCAGCACACTCCTGGGCAACAGTGATACAGTAGTGAATGTACAGAAAGACACATGGATAAAAGAAAGGAGAGTCATATCAAAACAGACAGACAAATAAAAAAATTACTTTGGTTTTATTATACTTGACTTTGTTACAGTAAAATCAGAGATTTTTTTTTTAAAGAACTACAAAAGCAACAATACTCCATCTGCAAAGAGCTCAGAAAACAAATATATATAAAACTTGAGTTCAATCATAGGAGATTATTAAAATTGTCCAACTGAATGACATGAATGGAGTATCATTACTTGAAAAATATCATTGGTATCAGTAATCATTTGACTTAATAATGGGTACATGTCATCATACACGTGTCCAAACCGAAAGAATGTACAACACTGAGACTGAACTATATAACGTGAACTATGAACTCTGGCTGATTACGCTCTATCAACTTAGGTTTATCAGTCATAACAAACTTGCCACCCTGGCGGGAGATGGTGATAATGCAGGAGGCTATGCTTGTGTCAAGACAGGGAGTATATGGGAAAGTTCTGTACCTTCGCCTCATTTTTGCTGTGAACCTTATAAAGCACAGTCAATACAGAAATAATAATAACAACCTCACACTGTCTTGAATTTTTTTTACATTCCACTATATCTAATAAAAGGTCTGCTTTATGCTTGTGCTTATTTACGATTATTAGAGTCATCAAACCAACGACTGGGAGATAGGAATGCGTACAAATCCCAGGCCGACCCAGCAAACTGCCAAACAGTGTTCTTATTGTTTTCCTTTGCAAATCCTGGTTAGTTAACTGCTTTCTCAAACAGATGACGGCTCACGTGGGGCAAAGGTCACATACACTGTTTAATGGTTGGTAGCAAAACAATAAAGCAATGGTAAGCCACATGTGATTTTAACGTCCCACTGTCATGCTTCTGAAAGGAAAAGATTCAGTTAAAAATGAGGATGGGACATTCAGAAACAGGGAATCAGCACTATCTAGTAACTAAGAAGAAGCTAGCTGAACAAAAAAAATAGCAAATCTAAAATTCCTAAAGAAACACGTGTTTGTAAATATTAGAAGACAAAAGAAACTTTCAAAACTCCTCATTGACCTCAAGAAGAAACTCCACCAAATACAGAAAGAGTACACCCAGAAACGTGCTTTAAGTCTTGCTGGGAGCTCTACAAATTAAGTGAAACTCATTTTGTTATGGCTTTATGTCTATTTAAAATGATTGCCTGGAAATAGTGCCAATCTATTTTCCATTGGGAAGTGTTTTTCCCTCATTTTTATTCAATGAAATTAATGATTTAGTTTGCATTTCTAATTATATCCACTACAGCATTCTCTATTTTATTACTAAAATTAAAGTGTCTTAGCCCCAAATCTTAAATTTTTGTCTCTTAAAAAAGTAAGACTTTTAATTAAAACATCCAGAATTATTTTTGAATCAAATTTATTTAAGGCAGTTTAATATTTTTATTTTAAATTCTTAAGAATCACACATTTAAAAAGACAAGCTGTATTCTGTAAGCTACCAACAAGCCTACTTTAGTGAAATTAGAAGCTACTGTACAGGTATAACTTGAACTTAGGGGAGAAAATAACTAAACCAAGTGAAACTTTATTTCTAAATCTCGAAACTGAAAATCAGGGTAAGCGTAAACCCTCTGTCCAACATGTCAAATGCTAGAAATTTAACCACCCCAATTAAAGATATTCCAGTTTGAGAAGATAATCCATAGTTATAAACCATTTTTTCTATAATCACAAAATGTAGAAAGGGCTAAACAGAATTGCTTGCAACACAGGAAGAAATTTGATTTTAGATTCCAATACTAAATCAAAGTCATATTAATTACTTTATACTTCTTGTTAGGATTAAACACTTGGTACTTCCAGGAAACACTGAGGTTGCCCACTGATCAATTTTAAACCTTAAGCACTTCATAGGTGTAAGTTTAAAATACTGTTTAATGCACTAAGTATATATATTCTATAATATATATATAGTTCAAAAACCACATGTTTAAAATCCATTAAGCCTCCATTTTTATTATTACTTTATATTATCAAGGCAATTAGTTACCAGAAGAAAAGCATTAGCAGATATGTATGTGATTAAAAACATTTCTTTTTTATACTAATCCAAGTGATTAAAGAGTAGTTTCAGGAAACTTTAATTAGGCCTTTCGCTGAGTATTAGAGGATCCCTGCTGGGCAAAAACAAAAGTGGGGCTTTAATTCCAATTTCTGACATAGATCCAGGTTGAAAACTAAATGTTTTCGGTCTGTATGAACATAGTTGGCTAAGAGGCATAGTTAATATCTTTCAATATGGGAAGATTAGTCAAATTCTGGCACTAATGCTAATGAACAATCCTGATACTTGCAGAAGTTCTATAACAGAACTCAGGGCTGGTGAACAGATAGCAACATGGAATTTAAGAATTGATTATTTTGTCTTATGGCCTGGTGACCTTGAGCAAGTTGCTGAAGGAAGTCTATAAACTACTATTTTCTCATGTTAAAAATGATTGACCTGTGCACATGTGCACAACCATACACACGTACACACACACAAACTTGAGTGTGCATAACTGGAGAAATCTGAAAGAGCTCAGTGGACAATGCTAATAGAAATTTCCTGCTATTGATGTGCTACAGCTAGGCAAAATGCTAACATTGGGGGAGACTAGGTAAAGTTTCAAAATAAAAATCAGGAAAAAAAAAAAAAGACTTGCCTAGATAAATTCCAATTTCTATCTAGCTCTGAAATTCTGTAACTTTGTGAAAATCACTTCCTCTGTCTTTTCTACTTGGTTTCCCTCCCTTTCTTCCATTCCGCTTACTTAAGCTTGTCTGTTTGTTTTCACTTACCCTCCAATGACAAGCCTACCAGTAATACTAACACTATTGCTTTGCTGCTAGTGGCACACAGAGTAAAAGAGGAAAATAAGTTAAGTGCAGAAACTGACAAAGATGACTCATCAACTATAAACGTTAAAAGATCATGGTGGAAATTTTAGCAAAGATAATTTCATCAACCCATCCAATCGTCCAACAAATACTGAGCACACATTTGTCTCAGTATCTATGCTAGTCACTGCAGGGTACAAAAGTAAATAAAAACAGACCTAGACATACCACAGTCTTCAAAGAACTGACAGGTCAGTGTAAGAAAGACCGGAGTCAAACCAACAGGCAAATTAAACTAACACTGCAACCGTACCAAGGACTAGTCAAAGGAATTTGACCTAGTGAAGTCTGGAACATCTTTGCTGAAGATCAGATCTGAGGAATAAATAGGAGTTATTGATACTGAAAGGAAGAAATGACAGGTCCAGGCAGATATGAGCACTGCGGTAAAAGGGAACAGAGCAATTCCAAGGGACTGGAAAAGAAGGATCAGTGTGGACACAGCAAAGAAACAAGGGAAATCTTGTGCAAGATGAAGCTAGAGGGATAATAAGAGAGAGAATTGGGAGGATTTTATAGATTACGTTTAAGATTTGAAATCTACCAAAGCTCTGAGATTCATTCCTTGTTCCTCTTATTTCCATAAAAATTTTATGTAGGATACTTCTAAGCTTCTCCTTGACTACTGGTTTAAATAAAATCAATGTGTTAATTTCAGAGTCCTAATTTCTAATTTCAACTTGGTCATCTTAGGCAGGTCACTTAAACTGACAAGTCTATTAATTTCCTTATCTATAAAATGTAAACAGAGTAAGCAAGCCCATTTATATCTCAGAGATACTGAGAGAATTAAATGAAAAATTGCACTGTAAAGGATGAAGCAAAGAATAAAGTAGTATATGAATTCTACAGTGATATTTCAAATCCTATTAAAATTAACCAACCAAAATAATATTTTTAAGTGGGTAAAATGCAACTAACTCAGCAAATTCAAGGAAACAATGGAAGATCATTTTCTCTGGAAGGAAGAAGGATGGCAAAATGACTAAGAAAAAACTGGAGAATATTTCACTATATTAAAAACACAGTCTTTCTAAGTGACAAATACAAACGTAAAATGGTAAAAAATCAAATTAATTAGATCAAACAAAATCCAGCACAGGTGTCTTGGGGCTTATCTCTATTGGCTTCTTTCATGCAGGGGAATATTTTTAAATATTGATATTGACAGTTATGAGACGAAAAGAAAACCCACTCTGCAGATAATATCTACTGATTACTCTAGTTTTTACTAAATACAAGGTAGGCTTATTAAAAGCCATCTCCTCCTCCCAAATATTAACATTTTTGACTATGAAAATATTAGTCAAAATTACAATTACAAATTTGTCTTTCAAGGTCTGCAAGATTATGTCCCCAAGGGCCAAAACCAAGATTGTATTTACATTTGATCACAGAAATAGGAGACAATCATACTTTTGTAAAGAAAGACTCACATCTGAGGCACATATAGCAGTCGCACACAGAGAACTAGTATTGGGAGATAACTGGTAAGCCTCTACCAAACCAGTTCAATAACAAGAACTCCAAGTTGGGTATCACTCAACTACTTTGAGAAAACTGTGACTGCTTGTCTTCCCTACCCCTGGACAATCTGCTTTTCTCCTCCTTCCCATCAATGGCAAAATTTTAGTAAATAAAATCTGTCTTATATGCTGCCTGCAAAGCCTACTAGACTCTCCCATGAAGAAAGATCTCAGAATAGATAGGATAAGGTGATTGACGGTATTGAAACTTAAATGCAGTTTGGCTTAAAATGCAGTTCAGTTAAACACTTTGATTTTTTTTTTTTTTAATTCTCTCTAATGAAAATGGAAAAAAAGATAATCCGGCTTTTAGGCTCAAATACTCATGTCTCAGAATCTAAGAAATCAAGGATTGAGACTCAAAATCAGAATAGGATTTTGGATAGGATTAAATTCTCCCAACCAAAGCTTTTATGTGCTTTATGTTTAGATGTTCATCAAAGATAATAAGAAAAATATAACGATGAAAAATAAAACTTACAAGATAGAACACAAATATGAGGATTTGTCAACATACTTAAATCAATTAACAAACATCACAGAGGTTAAGTAAACTGTTGGTTTCATTCTGTTTTGTTTTATGCAAAGTAGTGTATTTAACTTGATTTAAATTTTGTAACAAATCTGATCTAAGTTACTCTTCATGAGAATAAATAAACTTTGATGCTATAAGTAAAATTTTTTAATCGATGAAGTATCTTCTACCACTGGCCACAATGGAGGAGAATAGTATACATGCTGAAAAAAATATCTAAATAGATTCATGGCAGCATAAATAGATGTGGCCCCAAGTTTCACTGATTCATCAGAAAGCACTCTTGTGCTCATTCCTTCTTTCCCATTCTCACTGCCACTATCATAGACGGAGGCTTCAACCACTTCTCACTGGTAATACCACAACAGTCTTCACAAATGTTCCAAAGACCAATTTCATCAAACTCCAAAATATCCTGCCCAGTGGTGTCAAATCTTCATAAACATACCTCTGGTAATGTCACTGCTCTTCAGTTACACCTCACATCCTAATGAATATGAGACATATTCCCTAGTCTAAGATTCAGGCACCTCCAAGATTTGGTATCACCTATCTCAGAGCCAAATTTCTATCCCTCCCCACACCACCACCACAGACCTTGTTTCTGCTGTCCTTGTGCCTTGCAGAGTCCAGTCCCTCCATCTCCCACCCTCTGTCCACTAATATCCCATCTGTTTCTGGGGCTAAAAATCAAATGCTCTCCACAAAACTCTCCACGATCAGGACCAGCCTGGCATAACGAATCTCTCCCTTCCTAGGAGTTCTTCATACTTCTTTCAAAGCACTTCCAGCACCCTTCTAGGCAAAATCATAATGTCTCTTGTATACCTACATTATTTCCCTGATTTGATAACTTCTTCAGGGCAGACTGAGCTTTAAATCTAGGGAGAGTGACTTATACACCTGTAGGCACCTATTTACTTATTGAATGATAACAATGTCTTTGTTCCCTCTGAGTGTAGTAGTGAAAGGAGAGATAAATGAACGAGTGGACCCCATTCAAAGGATGATAAGCAAAAACCGCAAGAAAAGCTGTTACTGAATTTCAATTACAATGGAATATCAATGATAACTTTTATCAGTTCCACTGAAAAGTACAAAGGTCGCATGGTGTCATCTGACTTAGTCTTGGTTTCCACTTTGCTAAACTGAAAATAAGAGCAAGCTGACTGCCCCAAAGCCACTTGAAGCAAACTTGTCCATTAATTTAATCTAAAACATTTTGACAACTACTGAACAGGTTTGCCCAGTCTTCGTATTCTGCACTTAAACTTTTCTTTCTTCAAAAGCTTAATTTTCCTATGTTAGGCTCTGAGGTCCACCTAAGATTCCAAGTGCATTAATGAAATTCTTACAAATACTATTCATTATTGCCCGTGTTAAAAAAACACATTAAATAAATAAATAAATAAAATAAAAGCACTCTAGAAAGTATTCTACAAAAAAAAAAAAAGAGAGAGAGAGAAGCAAAAAGTGTCTTTCAGAAGTAACTACAGGAATAAATGGTGCATAAACTAAATTCTACATTATGTGTTTATGTACATGGGCTGCTCACCTACTGTCAAGCTAAGTTCTTTTAAGAAACAAATCTGGATTTTGAATCATCACCTCTTTATTCAGTTCAATCAATCATCAAGTTTACTGAGCACCAAAATATGGGCCTAGCACAACTGAAGGCGGTACCAAAAATAAATGATCTTTGCCAAAGGAATCCAAATTCCAACTGAAGTGACAAGTCTACCACAAGTGCCAGCAATGTAACACAAAGTATACTTTGGCATACATCGGTGTCCAGCTCTTAAGAGCTAAACCAGGTTCAGGAAAAGGAGAAATCAGCATGGTCTAGCTAGACTCACGGAAGAGCTGGGACCAAAACTGGGTGGGAAGGATGAAGAGATTCCAGATGGGTGGGAGGGGAAATCATAACCAAAGGCATACAGACAATTAGCGGGGCGTGTTTTTAGGATCGTGAGCAAAGGAAAAAGAAACGGAGACAGGTCTGGAGTAGTGAGAAATGAGATGGGGTGGGGGAATAGCTCAGTTGGTGGAGTGCATGCTGAGCATGCACAAGGTACTTGGCTCGATTCCCAGTACCTCCATTTGAAATAATAAAAAGAAAGAAATGGAAATGAAATGAGATAGAATATTAAAGGTAAACCAGGTTACAAAGAAGGTGTTTAATCTTTTATAAAAAAGGCAAATGCCCCTAGTGGGGACTAAAGTGTTTAAAAAGACTTCCCTAGCTTAGCACAGTGTAGAAACAAGATACTGGAAAGCCAGCCATTAACAGTAACGGAGCCACAAGTGAGGGAAGGCTGAAACAACACAGCTGCAAGAACGGGGACAAGAAGCAGCAGCAAAGATTATTTTTAAAAGAGAGGAGATTCAGTAGAAACTCAGGATTACACGAGGAGGGGAAAGAGATGAAAAGGATTAGTCACAGATGACGTGAAGCTTGACATCAACAGAAGCAAGGATGTTGGGGAGTGGGAGGAGGAGTTCAGGCCCATCAATTTGAGATGTTATCATTTCCAAGCATGCGTGTTCACTGGCAATGCTGAACTAGAGCTAAGCTGAACAGAAAGAATGAGAGACAAGAGAACCATAAGCACGACAAGGAGAATTGAGAGTGAAATGAAATTACCAAGAAAAGGGTAGATTTGGGTTAAAGACAGCCTTGGGAAATACCGGCATTTAGGAACCAAACAAAAGGAATGCAGATGGAGTAGTTCAGAGATAAGAAAGGACAAACTAACTTATTTACAAAACAGAAACAGCTCACAGACATAGAAAACGAACTTATGGTTACCAGAGGGAAAAAAGGGGTGGGAAGGGGTAAACTGGGAGTTCGAGATTTGCAGATACTAATATACATAAAATAGATAAACAACAAATTCATACTGTATAGCACAGGGCACTATATTCAATACCTTGTAGTAACTTATGGTAAAAAAAAGAATATGAAAATGAATATGTATGTTCATGTATGACTGAATCATTATGCTGTATATCAGAAACTTGACACAACACTGTAAACTGACTATACTTCAATTAAAAAATATATACAATAAAAAAAGAAAGAAAGGAATTGAGACACATAGAAATTACTGAAAACCAGAAAAACAATACATCAAAAAGCAGTGGAAGGTGGAGCAGAAGCCAAGCCACTGAGCTGAACCATAAGGTTAAAGGAAATCTTACAGCAAGCTCTGAAAACTGGAATATAACAAAACCCAAATCCAAGGAGTAACAGAAGGCTAGTTTAGGAAAAATTAAAGAGTTGTGTACACCACTAGTTTGTCAATAAAGGCAGGCAGAAAAGTGAGTAATGCAAGTTTTCAGCTTGATGTGAGAAAGAAGCTGGTATTTAACAACCATTTTGAGTGTCTAAGGTAACATATATATACACACATACACAGACACAGACACACACACACACACACACAAAGCAAGGCCAGCAACACAGTCACCGCCAGGAAAATCTAATTTGCATTATTAGATTTATGTATCAATTTATCATTTTAAATCATGCTGAAACTTGGTTCCAGGAATAAAGATAAATTTTGAAAATAAACAATTGTTATTTCAAAAGGTTTTAATTATATTTTCTCTTGCTTAAATATTCTGGTTTCTAGAAATCCATGTACTTCCATTTAAATATGTCACACTACTACTAAAGTGGCTTTTAAAAAAAATACCACAAACTTCATCAGAATTAGTGAAAATCTGTCCTGAAAAAAAAACCTCAAACAATAAATATTCCAAAGAATGGGAACTAATAGTAATAATAAAATATATTTACAGGCATAATCTTATAAAATCAGATTCTACAAAAAACACTGCATTCCGTAATAATTCAACTTTAGTAAATAAGCCACTAATTTTTCTTTTTTGGGTGGGGGAGGAGGTAATTAGGTTTATTTATTTTAATGGAGGTGTTGGGGACTGAACCTCTTTAAATATCTATATTTATTCTTTCAAGTGGTTTCACAATGATTGATTATATTTAGCTTGATATACGAGTCTAGACTTAGTCAAGTTTTATCTAACATTTTGCCAAGTATGTTGGAAACATAATGGAGCTACTGTCTGCATATAAGTGGGATTCCTGTTTTGCAGATTGACAGGTGCAGTTGTGAAGTTAAGTCAGAAAGAGTTAAGTTGAAACAGACTTTCTCACTTTCCTTTTGCCCACTGACATAACCAGTTTCTCTGAGGACTCTTTACATTTAGGTTTATTTACTTGTTTGTTAATGGAGGTGCTGGGGCCTCTCTGCATGTTATGCATACACTCTACCACTAGAGCTGTACCTTCCTCCTAAACCATTAATTTTAATGGTTCATTATCATCAACGATCAACATTTATTAGGATTATATTCCTGTACTGACAAAAGAATGGCTGAGACATAAAATCTCCAGGTATTTACAAGGTAGTTAGGGAAACTGGAAAGATATTAACAAGGTAATGGAATGGGTTCATACTAATAGTATTCCCTACTGAAAGTTAAGAGAGTGATTTAAAAATAAAGTACAATGACTACACAGTTTTTGTACATCAATAAAAATTCTGAGAAACAGTACTGACATTTTTTAAATTAAGGCAACAAATTAAAAGTCAAAACTAAAAGCAAAAAAAATCACATATGATTTTAATTACTGTTGATAATAAATATAGCAATAATGCAACTGTGTATTACCACTGAGTTTAATCCAAACACTGTGTAAATAATTCAAAACACAAGAGAAACTAGGAATTCTTCAATAAATTAAAATATCAAAAGCCTATAGAAGTTTAGAAAAATGGATAATCATGAAGGTTAACTTTATTTTAACAATTATAAACAACAGAGTAGACAGCTATTTAAAGCTACTCTATCACTTTAAGAACTTTAGAAGTTGATGAAGTATAGGATAGGGGATATAAAAATTAAATATTAGAGATTTAGATTCAGAACAGTGAAGGTTTGCCCTCTGCTACTGACTTGTATAAAGTCCTCAGAGAAACTGGTTGTCAGTGAGCAAAAGGAAAGTGAGAAAGTCCGCTTCAGCTTGACTCTCTGATTTAACTTCACAACTGCACCTGTCAGTCTGTAAAACAGGAATCCTTCTACTTCTCTGCAGACAGTAACTCCATTATGTTTCCAACATACTTGGCAAAATGTTAGATAAAACTTGACTAAGTCTTGACTCATATATCAGCTAAATATAGTCAACCATTGTGAAACCACTTGAAAGAATAAATACAAATATTTAAAATGGAAGCATGAAGTTTCTCTGAAAGTCAATTAATAGAGTCAAAAAATACATCATGAAGCGAAAGTAGGTAATACAACTTAGTTTCTACACTCGAGTGGCTCTACAACTCAACTTCTGGTCAAAAGTAATCAATAGCATAGTTTTTTGCTGTTGTGTTTCTTGTATCTTTTTTTTCCTTGCTCCTGAAAACTTTCAACCTTCATTTTGAGAACTACAGTATCATCAGAACTTTTCACTAATTGCTATGTAGCAACATTTTTTAAATGGATGCCACGGTTCCTTTCAGGTTTACTCCCTCTACCTATGAATACCAAACAATTCTAAAATTCTGTTGATACACTATTTTCCTAATATCGCACAGAAAAAATATTCCTAAAATGAAAATGTTATCTTTATATATGAAATTCACTTATGTTGACTATATTAGGGTTCGGAAAGAGGCAGCTAGCAGAAAAAGTTTAAAGAAGTAGAAGCAAGATTGGTGAGGGGGTGGGGGAAGTTACATTTAATTAAATTTTAAGGAAAAAAGATGTCACATAGAAATGAATGGCTAGGACATCAAAGTTCATCCTCACCAATGAGCAGCTTTCTCCCCACCGCCCCCACTCATCCCCTCCTTTCTTCTTGCAGTGACTTGGAAAACCACCATTTCCAGCTTTATAGAGAGAACACTCATTTGTTCTAAACCCATCGCCATAGCTAAGTTGTACGAATTTCACACATATACAAAATTTTAAAGTGTGAAACCTCAAAGAGTACAGAAAGGAATTCTTCAGGATCATTTTAAAGAATTTTGTACCATAAAATCAAGATAAAACATGTCAAAAAACTAGACTTTGCCTCACTGTGAGGAAATCAACAGAACTGGTAACATGAAAATTCACATGGCTTAAAAAGTCCTAGAGAGTTTGTTCCATCTCTGCTATTCCCCATTCCATCTTGTTCTTTACTCGGAAAGTGAAATTTTAATTTTAGAAATCTAATAATTCAATAATTATAATGGAGGGTTCTAAGATCTGAGTTAAAGAAAAAAATTTACCTACTCCTAACTTAAAGGTAGCACATGAAGTGATCTCCAACATTTAGATTTTTACACACACGCCTAATAAGAACTAAATACTCCATTTTTTTCTATTTTCCTAATTTTATAGGCTTCAGAAAATTGATCTGGGTAATCACTGGGTCCCTTACATCCAAACACAAAATAATTTAGATGTCTGGCTAACATTATTCAAAATCCTAGTCCCTTAAAAAGTCAGAGACAGATAAACCACTATTCAAATACTGAACAAACTGCCTAAGAGATCCATCAATATTCCAGTGCCTAACAGTTCAAAGGTTTATACATTCACCTTCCTAAAAGTCAAATGCCAGAGCAAAGGATCTAACCAGTAAGTGCCTTCTAGTTCTACCAATAGGCAGTATCTTATTACAAAAAACTGTCTACAGACAGGATGTTGAAATTTCACAGTGAGTACAGATTCATACTCATGTTACTGCAAAGATGAAAAGAAAAGGAAAGAAAATTTCTGCAAGGCAGGTAGAAAAAGAACTTAATTCACAAAGGTCAGGGGCACTTCAGCATGCTAGTGCCAAGCATGTGTTTGTACTCTCCTCTCTGAACATATGAGAAGGTTCTGCAATCATCTAACCAGTGACTCTGCTTTCTCAAGACTCCCAGGTATTGAAATGTGCATTTGTCCTCACTAACTTCCGTTCCTTTAGTCCTCAACTAATTTTTCAGTATTTCAATATTTCTTTATATCTGTACCCAATTTCCTCTTCCCTCCTAACTCAGAGGAAGAAACAGAGCTTTTCATTTCCAAGGTCATGACTCCAATCCTTCTCATGGTCCAAACAGAAGCAAGCACAGATGTAAATGTGTATGTCTCTATACATTCCTGTTCACATGTTACCATAGTAAACACACTTGTCTGTATCTTGTTTTATTTTCTTTTTATTTCTGTAAAACCTTGACATTTGTTCTATACCAGCATATACAGATACAGCTACAGCTCAGTATTTTTACAAATGTAAGTTTCCATAGTATGGACATATAATTTCTCTAACTGATTCTTCGTCATTTGCTACTATAGATTACAACTTTTATTGATAATTATTTTTATTCCTATGCATTTATATATGAACAGGTATGATGTGTGCACAAGGCGTGTGTGCACGCACACAAGCACACACACACACACAATGATGTTTAACCTATTTAACAACAAATGATACTTCTGAATGGGATATAGCATTTTAAATATCCTGAAATGCAAGAAACACAGGGAAGCTGCTCAAGAAAAGCTGGTGAATATAAAAGAAAAGAAAATGCCTTAACCGTTCTCGGGCCTGCTAATTCTTTAACTACTCTAATAGCTCAGAATGCTTAGGATGAGCATGTGACCAGGCAAAGCTGCTGTCTTTCCATGGCTCCTCAATTCTGGAATGAACTGGATACTCTGTATTTTGTGTACTGTGAATGGAATCACCTCCCCTTGAGAGTGAACGAAAATAATATTCTCAGTTCCATTTGCTGGGGGGTGGTCTCTCTTCAGGCATACTCAGAGCCAAAGTAAACAAACAAATTAAATCCAAAATAGAGTGAAGGGCTAACAGTAGGGCCCTTTCAGATGAAGATGGAAAAATAACCCTCCCACGTGATAGGATTTAATATTTTTTTCAGTCTCCTCTGCTATTCTTAGTACGCAAACAATTCTATCCATTTTGTTTTGCCTTTCCATCTTGTGGTTTCTTTAAAAAGCAACATGCGTTTAATCAACCCATAATATTATTTGTATATTACCCTGTAGCACTGTCTAGAGAGCTGAATAATGGCAGTTTGGTACATCAGCATTTTCTGATATATAACTTCACTGCTCCTTAAATCAAAGACCAGAGAGTTGCTTCCCCAGGCTGGAGTGGAGAAGGCTCTCAGGCCTTGTCCCTCTTGTCACATCCCCCGTCTTGTTGACATGCTATCTCTGTGCTGCTTGTGTTCCTGTTTATGTCTTAGAAATGTACTTGCTTACAGAACCCGTTCAATGACCTATTCATCTCCAGAAGTTAAGTGTTTTGAAATTAAAAGGCTGTACTTGAATTTGATAAGTGAAATGACAGAGGACAGAAGGTCTAAACAGCTTTATCTTAGGCTCTTATAAACAAGCCCTAAAATTCAAACATCACCTCTGACATTCTTCCTGCTTCTTCCGAAAATAGATGGCAAGTATGAACTTCACTGAAACAGCTGCTTCTGGCTATGGTCAGTGTCACTGACAAATGAAACCACACAGAACAGAAGGCTCCCTGGCCTGATCGCATCTCTGCTTCTCTTGGAGACCTTCTAGCCACACCACTAAGGGGAAAGGGCAAGAATTACAGCTTCCCCTCCAGACAGAACCACTAGGATTTGCATTTCTCTTGCTACCCTAGACCCTGTTCCGGGCCACAGAAGTTCAACACAGACATTTTCAGGTCCATAAACTATTTTTATGTTACAAGAAAATCTTGAGTTCAAAGTCATCGGTTTAAGAAACACATGGAAGGTGTATCCTATTTACAAATCAGTCTATTCCAACCCCCTCTCCCCACTCAGCTGCCTGTACACTGTGATAAACAGGCAATTATTATTATTGCCTTTCCTACTGGGTTACTCTTTCACTGCAAACATGGTCTGAGTCATGCACCTCTGCAGTCTTGACCTTTGAAAAGGAAGATGCTTTTCTGTCTTGGTTACCATTGTCCTCTTTGTTTCAAGTTGCAACTCATCTTCTCTTGTGCCAAGGTCTCCTAAACCCTGAGCCCAGAAACGCTCCCCAGCTCAGGGTAAAAAGCACCCTACAGAGCACCCCTGAGCTTCCACTCTTATCATTTCTCCATTATTCATCTTCCTCAATGCCTCTCACTCCTACCTCCACCACCCCACCCCACCTCTGAAGTCTAGACCAAATACTGGTGCTAATTAGCTGACTCTCCATCTCCCCACTATGCTTCACTTTCTTTGTTTAAAAAAACCAAATTAATTCTCCCCATTTCACCCCACATAGTCTCTGTTCCGACTTTACCTTTTGAACTCAAACATTCTGAGGCTTGCCCCCTTCTCCACATCAGTCTTCAGAGGAGCAAGCAGTTAATTGGGACTCTTAAAACTTAAGCCTACTGGTGTTTTCTTCCTGTAGCCCTCAAACTCTAGATTTACAGGCTGTCAGATCCACTGGAACTCCCTCTGCAGCCCTGCCTACTCTTCAGGGGTGAGTGTGAAGTACGCACGTATTCTTCCTTTGGAAAGCAATGCTCTGTTTAAGGGCCATGGAGAGGGTGCTAGTTGTGGAGACTGTTCCCACAGGTTTGAACTCCAGTGTCAGACACCTCCCCTGCTTGTGCATGGAAAATGAACAACAGGCTGGTTTTCTGCTGTCCAAGCAAAGCTGCTCTAGTGAACAAACGTGTACCTAGAAACTCAACCAGATGCAACATATTTCTGTCACCTTAAGAGGGTTGAAGAGCACACACAGCCTTGGCTCAGGGATGCTGTGAAGCAGACTCAAGCTGTCTGCAGGGAACTCCGCCCTCCACTCTCTGGACCCCTTTCTGCTTCATGCCCTTTCCTGCCGCCCATCACCCAGCCCATTCCTATTCACACTGGCTTAAAGTAGCAGCAACTTCAAAGAGGATTTTTGTACCAACTGTGGACATCGAAGTGGTGAAAACTGAGGGAGAAGCAGACAGCTCAGCCTGCTAGGAACCCTGCTGGGGTCGCCGGGACACTGAGCATGGGGGCAGCCTCCTCCATCCCTCTGCTAAACACCAGCCACTGAGTAACCTTCCCTCTTCCGCTTTCCCCCTCTCAGACTCAGACTTACAAGAAGAACTATCCCCACACCTTGCAGAAGTGTTAAAAAATGACAGCCAGGCACACAATCCTATAGTGTAACCATCTCACTTCTTTATCCTAGATTACGCAAAATTACATCATCTTGTGGATGTTGATTTTGACATCTGCCCTGCCCACTAGAACGTACACTCAGTGAGGACCGGAGCCACATCTGGTATGTTCGCCACTGGATCCTCGTGCCTGGAGCATAACTGGCGCCCTGAGAGCCCTTTACAGACCAGAGCAGGAGGCAGGAACTGATCCAGTAGTGGTCATCCCTTCTGTTCATAGTCGGGCAGCTAGTGTCTTATCAGACTCTGTGCCGCGATCCAAACTTAGGGTGGGAAAACAGTTTCCTCAAACCAGTCTTCCACTCCAAGTTCCCATCCCCTCATCTCCTTGCACCCGGAGATGGGGAAGAATGGAGGAGCTGGGATGGGGAGAAGAAGGAAGGAAGAGGACAGAGGGGAGAAGGAAGAGTAGAAGGAAAACAACAGTCAAAGCAAAATGTAGATATTGTTTAGTTTTCCTGTCATTTTCTGTCTACTCTCTAATCCACAAGGGACGAGGAATCAGGCTCAATGATTCCCAATTATCCTGCGTGACTAACACAGGGCCAGGACAGAGTAGGTATTCAACAAATCACATCAAGGAACCAATGACTCAATAAATGAATTCATAAAAATTTGAGAGTAAGGTAAATTAATAATAGCAGATTTTACTGCCATGTATTTCCTGTCTCAGTTTTCAAATTAAAAACAACTCCTTATTAAATTGCTTTAAAGGTACAAAATGCTTTGCCATTAGTTGAAATTCTTATTTGCTTCTCACTGGCTGCTCCTGATGAAAATGTGTGATGACAAAGTATAAGAAAGCATTATGTCACCATCCTAGGCTGAGGCTAAGCCTTCACTTTCCAGTATAATAAACAATGCATCACATACGCAAGTGAACCTCCAATCTTTCCACTCATATTTCATTTCAAATCTGAATGGCATCTTAGAGAGTATTTTGATGACATATAAATTCAGAGAAGTTAGATAACATCAAGATTTAAATTATTGAGAAGATGACTCTAATCTAGCACCTAAACAACAAATCCAAATGCTTTGGAAATCTAAAGCCAAGCACTTTGGGCCTTTAAATGAATCCAGCAGGATAGGTCCCCAGTTTTGTTTATGGAGACTCAAATTCATTGTACAACTCCATTAGGGTAACAAGATAGTAGATACTTCAAAAGAAATCCATTGTCTCCCTGACTAGAGAAATAAACTCACATTTACTACATACATAAAATGTTCTCTATTAAGTCACTCATAAAGAAGCAATAAAACCATGTAGTACAAAATGTAACAATACTGTGTAAAACATGATCTAATTTTAAAAGAGGGAAAATACTAAACAAGAGACACTAACCTGGAAACACCATAGCTTCAGTGTATAATCCAACAGATTTCCTGCTCTATGCTCTAGTCTTTACCACTATCACGTAAACTGTCCTGGAGTAAACCCTCCAGATGAATTTTAAATGGTGCCACTTCACTGCTGAAGAACCTACAGTGGTTCTCCACAGCTTTTGTAAAATCAAATCCATATTCTTTAACTCTCCATTATTTTCTCCCAAACTTCATTCACTTTGTCATCATCTTTTATCCTTCTCTCAAATAGTATTAAAGATAAATGCAGTTCATATTAATAATGACTAACTGCCTTGAACTATATTAGGCAGTTAGCCAAAATTTTTCTATATACTAGACTATACTTTCAACCACTCCACTAGCTGGGTATTATAATACCCTTCTTACACGTAAGGATATTGAGACACAGAGAAGTCAGGTAAATTATTTAAGCTGCACAGTTAGTAACTTGGAGAGCTAAAGTTTGAACTCAGATCTGTCTGCCTAATGATTAACGGGCTCCAAAGTGGGTATGGAAATGAATGAAGCCTGAAGAGAATCAAGAGGCCAGAGAATGGAGTAGGAATAACAGAGGATGCTGATTAAATTTAAAAGCAGATTTCACAGGTACAAGGAAATAAGTGAGGTAGAAAAACTAGGGGTATGTTTGTAGAATGAGATTTTGGAATTAAGGATTCCAAAGGCTAGCATGACTTGGCCAAGGAGACACATGGCTGAGTGGGATACTGGTAAGAGTTCCTGATAGTGAAGTCAACGAGGGGAGAATTACAGCTGCCTAGAACAAAGGTAACATCTGAAGTGTAAAAAGACTGTGGGGAAAAGTTCCTTCCAGAGGCTGGAGTGTGCTGTGAAAGACTAATGCTGACGTCTCCACGCATATGCCTGCTATGGGAGTCAGAACGTTGTGGAAACCTTGGCAGGAAGAGGTTTTGAGAGTAAAGAGAAGAACGATGGTCTCTAAGTGGATCCAGCGAAACAAGAGATTTCCAATATTGCTCCAAGGATCTGGATATAGTCTGTGGTGTTTGAAGGTTGTATATAGACTGATGTGGAAGGAAATGTTTCCTGTTTTCCATTCATATATAAATTGAATTTCAAAATGTGAATGAATCATAGGCAAGGAAGATTACATGTGGCCATCCCCTAGTTTTCTTTAAAATGCAAGATGCCTGGTATTTGCATGCAGTTCTATCTCTGCACACAGAATGTGATGAAATTTGGCACCGCCATAAATACAGA
The DNA here is from genome assembly GCF_048773025.1 of Camelus bactrianus. Classification (NCBI taxonomy): domain Eukaryota; kingdom Metazoa; phylum Chordata; class Mammalia; order Artiodactyla; family Camelidae; genus Camelus; species Camelus bactrianus. The sequence continues at coordinate 45,171,778 of NC_133539.1, forward strand.
GAATGGAAAGGGCATCAACAGAAGGACGTGAGTTGTTCTTGTAATAGAACACTGCCTTTCAACTGCCCCTATGGAGAGTTTCACACATAATTTACCATGGTTCTGCAAGGACACAGTATTTTAATATAATGAAACATAATAAATTACTTGAGACCAAACCCTATCATTCAGTGAAGCTATATCCCATTCCCAGTGCGAGGATGAAAATGACAAACCGAACAGTGCTTTCTGAAAACTTCTCACTCATCATTATGAAACTTTTTTTTCCCCTAGTATTCATCTCCCACACAAAAGCTGGTTCCTATAACATTCAGAATTTCTTGTAAGTGGTATTACTTAGTCTAAAAGGTTGCAAAGCATTTTTCCACCCATTATAATAGAAGCCCACAAACTCCCCAAGCAAGTAACTGAATTTCACCAGTGTGTGTGTTCAGGACTAGGGCCAGGCACCTGGTCTCTATTAAGGTCCTAGGGCTCTGGTGAGCAGGCCAGGCAGGGCTGCACCAGAGCTTTCCCAGAAACCGGCCAATGAAGGAGGAGGAGAGAAAGACTTGGGGGACAAAGATCACAGAAGGAAGGTATGGGAGGGCAGACACAAAGACAAAAACACAGGAAATCTGGACTCTCAATACACAATATCCTGTTTAACCTTCAATGCGTCATCAAACACAACACAGTTAGGGACGGTCACAAATTCATTTAATATGGAATAAATGCATCATGTGAATCACAACAATATTTAAGAGTCTCAGTGGCATGAATTCAAATGCTTGCTTTTAGCTAAGCAAGGCATAGTTAATAAAGCTGTACTTCATATGGCCACGACTTCACGTATTACTGCAGTACAAATTTGGAACTTAAAGTTCAAAGTAATGCCACAGAAACAGTGACCGCTTTCAGCACAGTGGTCGATTTTAGCACACAGCTTTGGCTTGTGTGACAGAGGCACAGAACAGCAGCAACTTCCACTGATGTTTATTCCCCCCTCACCTAATGTTACAGCAGCTCTAGTCTATGAGGTGGTCAGCGACCGAGGCTCCACCATTCCTAGGCCATAGCTCTCCTCCGTGTGGCCCAGGCTGACTTATGACCATTCTAGCCAGTGGGGAGCAGGAAAAGGGGGCAGAGGAGGGCACGTGGCCTTCCTTTCAGGGCATGATCTAGAAGCTGCACATTGTGCGTCCATTCACATCCAATCAGAACTTACTCACAGGGCCACATCAGATCCATGTGAGCCCAGGAAATATTCTTTACTATGCGTGGATAAAAATGGGGGAACATATGATGAAACAAAGCAGCAAAATGAATTCGGGGAACAGTCAGCAGTCTTTAGTACAGATGACAATGGACACTACAAACTGATTTTCATTAGCTGTTCAAAGAAGTTTCACTGGGTGAATTAAGCCAAATTAGATAATCTTTCCTTAAAGCAAAAAAGTATTAAGATGGATGCCAAGCGACATTAAAGGTAGGATTACATGAAATACGAAACATTTTTTAAAACTACCACCAAAATGAAGATTTTCCCATTTTGGTCTCAAACTTTGGTTTTTAGCATAGAATAGAAAATAAACAAACATGCACCAATAAGTTTAAATAGCATACTCCTGACCCTGGGACAAAACACCCCCTACCTTTCTTTCAGTGATAAATTTAGAAGCAAAAGACAATTATATATAAAACATAGATGGAAGTTTCTTAAACTTTCTTATTGAAACACAACCTACTTAAGCTTAAAAATAATCAGCAGGTCTAAGGTATCTCACCCTCAGTCCAGAAAAGGTCAAAGGAAGTTTTACAACACTTTCCCTAGGCACATTTCAAGATACCACCTACATCAGCAGTAATGAGGTAGTTCAGAAAGGTGAGAAAACATTTCAACCACAATGGAACAGAAGCTTCTAGGGAACTTCTGTGCCAAATTTCTACACCAGAAAATTTAACATGAACAACTTGCTGCAGTTCTTTTTTCTTCCTGCAAACAAAAAAAATTTAAATAACAATAAATTTTTCCCTTCTCTCTATGTAGTAACTGCTAAAGAGACACTGTGATATCCCTTAATGTAATGATAAACTAACATTGTAAAATACCATTTTTATTAAGCTCATGAAATATCTCTACTCTAAGTTTTCCAATCTGGTTTTGCAGCTTATGACAAGCACTTTAGAATCAAACACACAGGTGAAATAAATGTAATGAATACTGTTTGTCTATACAAAGTGAAGGCAGAAGATCAATTCCTACTCTCAAAACTGCAGCTATCTTCATGATATGGAAGAGCTTCTTCTACAGTGAAAATTCTCCATCTCTATCTTCTCCACTTCTGTAGGAATAAGACCCAATACAAGTAGCAATTCCTAACCCTGTGTCACTTAACCATTCTCCCAACTACCTTTAGGATGAAACTAAACCCTAAAAAGAAAATCCTTTCAAAGTTAATCAGCATTTACTTTCACTTAAATTTTTCTATCATGCAGTCTAGCATATTACAAAAAAAAAATTCAGGATACATTATTCTAATTTCGGAAGCATTTTTCACACTAATTGATTATCCCTCTGTATGAGAAATTCCTGCTACTGAAAGCCATTACAAGAAGTGCAAATTATTTATTACTGCTGAATATTTAACTCCATACAGCCCTAGTAACAAATAACATTTGAAATGCTACCCTTAAATACTGACAGTCGTAACTTAAAGGGGTAGCTCATTTTATATGCAGTTGGCTAGCACACCTGTAAACCCAAGTACCCTCACAATCAAGTCTAGTTGCCTTGTCTCCATTTTTACTGGCACATTTACTCAGGAATCGTACTGCTTTAGACGTTAAGAAACAATGAGAGAGATAATATATAGTTAGAATCTGTCCTTTCTACTTCTCCCATAATGCACTGCTGTCAACATCAAAACAAGTTGTAAGACTGTCTATGGTATAATCACTGTATAAATCCCTGAGAATCATCATGGGGAAAGTCTTCGAATAAAGCCACTGAATAGGTGTCCAAAATTGCCTAATAAGGTTGTCCCTTGTTTATCTGACGGACATGTAGATCCTTGTACTTCATTTCCTACAGGAAGCAACATTTCCTATCAAAGACTTTTCCTCTGTATGTAATACTTCCCCTGAGTCAGAAAGACAAGGATCTGAATGTTTTCTGAGAGGGGAAGTGTCGGTTACCTGGATGCAGGATCCATCATCGTATGAAGCATCATCTAATAACAAGAAAGGTCAATCAGATTTTGTTGTGAGAGAGAGCAGACAGATGAGAAATACATTTTTTTCTTTTAAAGAAACATCTCTGTCTTTAAAGTTTGTTTTGAAACAACCCTGCCATCTACGATAAAATTTTAAAGTTGAAGCTCTAAGACAGGAAAATATCTGATTCTCTAACTTCATTTTAGGGTAGCAAAGCAAGATCCATACCTGCATACAATCAAAGGCGTATCCCAGAAGGAGCCCGATGGAAGTGGAATGGATGTCCACGGCAAACTTGACTAGGGCTCAATGAAGAAAACTCACCAAACTTAAAAGTCAAACTCTGTTCTCAAAACGGGGGTCAGTGCTTTCAGGTGGTAACTGAGTGCCCAGTGTGTGTATGTGGCACGTGGTCTAGTACAAAGCTAAAATAAGTGAAGTACCAAGAATACTCATCAACAACACCCAACTTCAAAATGAAGAGCTAGCTAACAGTGAATATCCAAAGTGCAAAACTCTGTCATTTAAATATGAAACTGTGTGGTACGCTATTAGGGCCGTTCACTTGCTTTTTTTCCTTTGAGGTATCCTCTCCCTTCTACCCCTCATCAGAAACATAACCATGCTCACAGCCGAAAAGTCAGAAGAGAAAAAGTATCAAGAGGTCACCAAAATCCCCAGCTTCCCACCCTACTAAGATGCCCAACACCTCAGAACCCCAACACAACCTGCTTTTACATACTCTTGAGCTACGTGTGACTTCCCGCTCCTTGAAAATGTCTTCCACCCTTACCCTGCATAGCTCTAACTGCTACCTACTCATATATAATTCCCCACTGAGGTCTTCTGTGACCTCCAGCTGAGCTCAGGTGCTCTCCTTTGTGAGTCCTGAGGACCCTGAGTGTCCCTTAACTAGATCGAGTACATCAAAGAACCAAGATCGAACTCTGTTTCTACACTACTGAAATCCTAACACTCAAGTATTCAGAAAATACTTTAAGAATAAGAACTTGAATTATACCTTGAAAGACAGATAACACACTTGGGAAAAGGGAAAAACCATCAGCAAACATTCAAAATACTAATTGGGACAATTAGCCCCGATAAGAGTGGCCAAAGAAAATTCATCTAAGCAGGTGATACTTATACTCGGATGTGTGCCTCTACTCTCAAAAATGTGAAGACTCAGAGGAATCACTTTTCAGGAAGTGGAGGCAACTGGAAGAGGCAACAAGGTAGAAAGGACCTGGGCACATACTCCAGGAACTGAAATCAGACAAGTGAGGCTAAAGTTTAAATGTTATTCAGGAAGTAACATGAGAGTACCATGGTTTTTTTTAAAAAAACTATTTCAAATTAAGGGAACCAAAGAAACAAAGCTATAAAGAGGAAATACTGCCATATGGGATATTGAGTAATGGTTGGAGGTACAGAATATGGTTCAGAAAAGTAGCAAGAAGTCAAAAAGCTGGTCAAAGCATTTCGGGTTGACACAACTGGAAACAAGGAACAATTTATTAAAATGTTAAAAAAAAATCTGGCATGATACAATTATTTCTATATAAAGACAGTGATTCTTTCAAAAAGGTATAAAGTAACACTTGAATACTACTCACCTGTTTCATGAGCTGTACCAAGGACCCCTGTGTATATTCATAATACTACGTTCATTAACTTCAGAGTCATGAGCAAGAAACTACCCAAGAGCACTTCTGTCACAGGGATTTTGAAACTTTAGTTTAATCTGTATTAAGAAGAAATGTAACATGGATGCACTGGGGTTCCATCTCAGTAAAACTTTTAAACATGCCAATTTTATGCAGTAAAGGAAAACAAATAATGAAATTTGAGGAAAGTGGTTTCTCTTGTAACTCTGCTGTCTCTGCTTTTCGGTTCTCTGCTAAGCAGATTCTCCATCCTGGTTCTAATTATGGATCAGCCGGCAAAGGAGTGATGCATATGGCTGCAAGGCCCTTTTCACCCTTTCTAAAATGTCACGTGAAAATATAATCCTCTGCTGATTAAAAGAAATTATCTCTGGACCATACAAGATTAACAAGCCCAATTTAATTAAATTTATGTGGCTTGGTAACTGTTAAATTTTTCCCTCCATCCCCAGAAAGACAACAAAACTGCACCCCAACAACAAAAACCAACAACACTCCCTCCTGTCCGTGAGAGGTTTAGTATTGCCTGCCAAGTTTTATGATGCTGCTGAAATAGCACCTAGGCTGAGATCCGTGTACGCTCACCCCTCATTCCTTTAATGCATCGTGACTGAGACCCTACTACGTGTAGGAACTGGAGCAGGCACTGAGAGGAGTGTGAAGAAAAGAATCTTACACAGAGTTTATGGGAGGGTCTGGAAAGAAGAGAATAGAGCGCCATGACAGAAAACGACGTGCAGAGTAATTTCAAGTGATCAGTCAAGGAAGTCCTCTCTCAGGAACTGACATTTGAGTTACGATCTGAAGGGTGAGCAAGGGTGAGAGAGATAGGTGGAAAAAATTCAGGCAGATGAAGCTGTGGATGTGAAGGTCCTAAAGGCCTGAAACACTGAAAAATGGTGAGTGGCTGGAACAAAAAGACCTGAGGGAGTCTGTTCTGAGATGGGGGTAGAAGAGCAAAGAATGAAGAAATAATAAAAGATAAACCACTCATACGAAGAAGCAGTGCTTTGTGCTGTGTTATTACTCAAGGTTATAGCCATCACGGTTTCTATTCACTTCCACCAGATGCGCTCATATAATGAGAACAGATTTTGAGGCTAGCAAGTAAAAATGACAACTCATTCAGCACAATGGTTCTGGAGAGCATTCCAGACTCCTGCTTCAGGAATCATAGTGAAAGCAGACCTTTCTCTGGGACAAATACCTTTCTCTGGGACAAAAAGGTTTATTAACTCCCATGACCAGTTAAAACTAAAGACAAAATCAGAGACTTTAATGCAAGATAAAAATTAATGATTTTTACTCTTTTTACAACGGATCTGGCTTTTAAACACTCAGTAGGATATTTTCTCTCTGCTTGTAATCAGTTCCATTTTCTGAATAAGAAATGCTGTTAAGGTTTGTTTTCAGTATCTAGGGGTAGGGTATTGCAAGTATGAATGCGCTTAATTCTAATTAAAAAAAAAAAATAAGACTCACGTTCTTAGGCATTTTCCTGATAATCCAAATAATTTTATTATTTTATTATTCATGGAAATTTCAGAACTTCGATATGCTTCTCTTTTTAATCTCAATTAAATTAAATCATCAATAATAAACAAGTCAAAGATAAGGTTTTCTTTTTTTTTTTTAATCTTGGAGCAGCACAAATTTTAAAATGAAAATTCTAAGCTTTACATAACAGATTCCTCTCAAATAGTTAAATGAGCACTAAAGACCAGTACCCCAAGGATTTAGAACTTGATAATTTAGCAAAACCTTTAATTACCAAAAAAAACCCCTGAAAATTTAACTATTTTTCCTAGATCTTAAGATTATCAGGTCTCGAATGAATTGGCTTCCTCATATTATCCATTAAAATAACTCTGCTGTTTTACTACTGATTTTTTTCTTTTTTACTGCAAAAGAGATCTTTACATCCTTCTAAATTGTATCAGTCAAAACACCTGCAGTGTATATAAAATAAGCTCAAGAATCTGAAACACATGTTAAGGACTGAGTTAACCTCTAATAAGAAGAAAACAGGTTACATAGGAAAATCAAGCCTTCATAAGAACGTCAGGACTCTGCACTTCTTTTACCATACCGACTTCACCTGGAGAAACAGCTCATGTAGCGGTACAACAGATTCTGATCGTGATTTTGCGAGGCTTTCACTCAAAATCCAAGGAACTACTTCTTACAGAGTTGTACACAGTAGGTGCTATTATTCAGATGAGCAATGTGTAGTGCTCCTTAAATCAACAAAAGTGCTGAAGGAAGCATATATTTATTCCCAGTAATTGAAGAGAAATCAGGAGATTAATATAACTAAATGGGGGAAAAGGAGAGGCTATACAATATTGACATCATGTTGTATTTACAACAAATTTTAGCACAAACCTGAAAGTGGATTACACACCTAAAATGAGAAGGAAACAAAAAGGACTCAGTCTTGTTAAAACAAATAAATAAAACACATAGTGTGTGCAGGTCTAGTTCAGAATTCTTCTGTTAATCTTTTCTGAGTTTATACCAATGAAAGAAAGTCACTTTTCAATTTTAACTTTACTACTACCAGATCATGAGAGACTCTGCATTCTTCAGAAATGTTGTAATCTTGAGGGGAAAAAATGATCTACTGGACCTTTCATCAGAAGCTTTCCTTACTCACCAGTTAAACAATAAATACATGCTATCCCCAGAGCCAGTGAGTTGTACAAACTTCGTAACTTTCTGCAACTGAAGGACAGTCTGCCTTTTGCTTATCACTCGTTAACCTCCACGAACTATCAGCACCAGGCATTTTACAAGGATCTCTATTTTTTACTTCAATGGTAAGAAGCAAATGTTTTTCCAAGATCTTCATATTATTTGTACAGATGAAAACAAATATGTAATTCTACAATGACCTAAGAAGGCATCATACATGAATTTATTTTCCCATATCATGAATGGTTCTAAAAAACTAACTTCAAGCTAAAACAAAAAACAAAAAAACTCTGAAGTCATATTTCACAGAAATATTTTGTGAAAACCAAAGAACTGAATTTTGAATCATCTGTAGCAACTACTATCTCACAGCGAAGAAAATCTCCACGAGAGCTATGGGAATGTAAAAACAATCACCATGAAGTAAAATGACCGTGAGTTTACTAAGAAGGAAAGATATGCTATCAGAAGAAATTTTTTAATGTTTAAATTAAACCAACTTAACTGAACTCCAAATAGAAATTTAAAACAGTGTCATTTAAAATTACATAGAAAAACAGTTTTACTCTAAGGCACACTGGGACCCAGAAAATTTTTCATCCTCTTAAAATATAACCTACCCATTCCAGACGAACTCTCAACTACATGCAGTAGACTGCTGATATATTAAAATACTTGGTATACATTTTGCTTCTGTCCAAGCTTCAATGACCTGCAGGGAATTGGAAACTTCCTAAAATAACATCTAATTAAAATTCTTTACATTAGTCTGAGATTGTAACACAGCAAATAAAGCCCTGCTCTCACCTTGTTTACTTGCCATCTGTCTCTTTCTGAAATGTCAAGTACTGAAAATGTGAAAAGAATTCTAGTTATTTTACTCCCACGTAAATGACAGTTTACAATAAATGTATACTAAGAAGACTGTAACCTGCGGTGGGAATGATGCCACACATATAGCAGAGGAAGTAAATAAAGAGCAGTTATCTAATGGAAAGTTATCGGGGACAAAAGACATCTACACTGATCTTTAAATGTAATGGGTACTTTGGGTGACTAAAGGAAAACACTGTGTGCCTTTTGTGTCTCATCTACAAAACTTTACTTTCCAACCTGAAGGTCATGCCAAAGGTGTACTAGGAGCATCACATTGCACAACTTCCTAGAGTATCATTTCTCTTACGAAACAGTAAAAGGATCAAGGCAGATCTGCCTAGGTCATCTTCCCTCTGTTAATGGTTTCTGAAACCAGAAAACCCATTCAGTCAAGTCCAGGAACTCCATCATCTCTTTCACACGTTACCAAAGACTTCCTTATCCCCAGTCAAAACAGTCTATCATGGCTATCTGTGTCTAAACCTACCTCCCAAGAAATGAAATGTGGGCCTGGGGGTATTCCCCATCTTGCCAGAATAAGTAACATTAAATTTTATTATGTGAGAAGAACTATTAAGATAAATTGAAAAGAACAATTCAAGGAGGTTCCCAAATTAGTCTAGGGAGATACCATGAACACATCACAGAGGCATCATGAAACAAAAAAGAGGATATAATCTTAAGGACCCGGTTTTGACCTCCATAGATATAGAAAGAGGAAATTATTTGGCTAATATTTCAGGGCAAGTTCCAGTATTAATATATGGCCTGAGAAATGGATGGATCATGGCCAATCAAAATGGTAAAGTTGAGATTACTGACATCCCACACTAGTTAACTTACAAAAACACACAAAACCACCCCCACCTCAGCAGAGTGAGTCAAAACAAACTGCTGACAAATCCTAACAGCTATGTGAGGGGGCGCAACAATAATACACAGTGAGAACACACATGTCTCTGTTTTCCTTTAAAGTCTGTTTCTAAGTCTGCATGGCTGATGTAGGAGAACAGCAATTTCTTTCTTTAAAAGCCCCGTCTGCAGATTCAGGACGTCTCAGATGGCCCTCAGAGCTGGTGTGCTCATGCCAAAAAAAAAAAAAAAAAAAAAAAAACGGGGGTGGGGGGGAGAGGAAAAAAAGCAGCTTATATAGCAAGAATTCCAGATCTAACCATCTAACCCTGACTTTCAAAAGGAAAAAGGTGGCAGTTAAGTAAATACCTAACTATCCCCAAAAAACTTCACTGAAAACTGAAAACTAATTTTCCAGTTTGAAAAGCCTTATCTGTCACAGGGAACTCCATCAATAAGCACACAAGATGGTTGCCACAATAAGACTTTTTTACTTGCGCACATGTCTTCATGCATTCCCTGAAGAGTTGTGAAATGATATAACGACCATCTGCTGCACAACAAGCTACAAAGAGGATGAAGCACTTCTGTGAATAATACACACCAAGTGAAACTGGACTATTCATGTCGAAAGCATAGATTTTTTTGGAGGATTCCCCAGTTGCTGAAAAGTTCTGTGTATTCAGGGTCAAAATACAACACAGCATAAAAATAAAAACACTCTTTGAAGAAATGTTACAGTAAGAGTAAGAGGAAGTGAAAACGCCCATGAGAGTTCAGATGGAGAACCAGTATGTCAATAGGAAAGCTGTAAAATTTGCTCACTGCCATGTGCAGTTTGTGGGAACAGGCAGAATGGTGACGCTATGGGTTTTTTGGGAATTAACTTTGTAAGTACTAAAGGAAGCCATAAGGACACTTTATTAAAGTACTTTCAAATCATAGCAACCTCATCAAGTTTATCCAAAAACGTCTGCATACGTTTTTGGATACATGTAGGACATTCTGCATACATGTAGCATTAAGAACTGCTGTAAAATACAGTCATTCTATAATCAATCATAATGGTAGTACTGTGCTCATGGACAGTTTTTCCTTCCAAAATCAATGGCACTGATTGCCAAATCTGAAAAAGTTGATATTTTATTCAGAGTTTATCTACAAATTATAAGAGCTAGCCTTTGGACACGTCACTGGACACTGTCCAATGTAACACTTTCTCCTGTTTCCAGGCACTAGAAGCTCATAAACAAGGAATAAGTCAGAGTTTTCAAATAATCCGACAGTTATTCTAGAGAAGCAATCATCTGTCTTTGAGTGTTTGCCAGCTCTGAAGCACTGTTCCTGATATGGCGAGAGATACAGAGGAGAAGTGGTTCTTGCCTTTAAACAACTTATGATGCGACACTGAAAATGACCTATCACCATTTTAAAAAGGTAACAATATTTGACAATATACAGTTAAGGGTCATATGAAAGGTCTTGATAAATGTCAGAGGAAGAAGAGATACTTTGGCTGGAGTGATCAGAAAATGCTGAAATAAGATGAGGCTGGGGGCAAAGTGGGAGCTTCAGCCATATCAGTGACAAGAAAGAGGATCTGCATAAATGGGGGACATGGGAAGGTGAAGAGGAAACGGCAGAGAGGCTGCTGTGCAAAGGTCAATTCCCGAGTCAGAGATTAGGCCAATCTGAAATGAATACAAAAAAGAATTTCAATCCTTTTCCAACAAAATTCTTCCAAAGGCCTTTCAGAAACTTATCCATCTGGGGATCCTTCAAAATGACTTACCCACTGGAAGTAGTCACCTACCTACAGTGGTGATAAAGGAAGCTTAGAAAAGTGAAGAGAGTTCTGAACAGACCCAGGATTCTAGTCTCAGCTGTGCCATCCCAATGGTCCCAAGTAACTGTGTACATAAAATGAGATGATTTGATCGGGGGTTTTTAAGAGCAGGCAGGGTATCAGAAACAGCTAGGGCAGTTTTCTAAAATGTGGGTACCCAGATCCCATCTGATAAAGACAGAAGTACTGTAGGAAGTCAGGGATCTGTACTTAACCATTTTAGAGGATTAGAATGCCTCGTCTGGTTGTGGTCTATGTACCGAAGCCCCTAGATCAGATGACTGCCAAAGGCATTAATGACATACCTTGTGCATCTTGTGTTTAAAAAAAAAAAATATATATATATATATATATATACAAAAAAGTTTAAATTTATCTCACTTTACAATGATATGCATCAGAATACTGACGTTAGATAGAAAATGGGGGTCTAATAAAGCTTTAGCTCTCAGTCACCTGCCATGAACATGTTATTGTCCTTAGAAGATCACAATGATCAGCAATTCATAAAGTATCACTAGCAGAAACAGAACAGAAAATCAAGAGGAAGACAAATGTTTAAGTTGAAAATGCTTAGGTCAACAGCGCAGGGGTCAGTAAACTTTTTCGATAAAGGCTCAGATAGTAAATATTTTCAGTGTTGTGGGCTGTACAGTCTCTGTGGCAACTATTCATGTCTGTCACTGTAGCCACAAAATGGCTATGTCCACGTGCCACTCAAGTTTTCTTTACAGAAAGAAGCACAGACTGGATCTGGCCCACAGGCTGTAGTTTACCAAATACTGATAAGGTAGAAAAAAAGCATTATGACAAATTACCAACTTCAAGACTTCAATTGCTTTATAAAGACAAAATTTTTACATATCCAACTGGCGGGAGAACAGACTAAAATTAGAATTATACAAGGGAAAGAAAATCACAGAAAAATTGGTAAGGAGATTTTGCTGTTTCTTAGGACTTGAATTCATGCAAACCTACTTTAAGCAGATAATTGAGAGCTGGCTGACCAGAATAGAGATCTTTAGTCAAATTCAAGTTTTCTAAAATTTTCTGGAAAAGAATGAACTGGACAGTTCCACATGTCGTGTTACAATCATAGAAAATCAATATACCCCACCAAAAAACCTTTAAAATAAAAACTGAAATGTTTGCAGTATCTGCAAAATGAGTTAACATTTTATTCTCATTAACATATGTCAGAAAAAAAATATTCAGGTAAATGTTCCTATTTCCTCAGTGGAAAAAACTTTGCTCACCTCGAGAAGCTAAAAGTTTAAAAAGTCACAGGCAACATGTCCCACACATACACACTCACAGTGATAAATACAAAGAAAAGGCAAGCTTCCTATGTGAAGTTTTAAATTAACAGTCGGGAATTTAACTAATATAAAAGGTCTTGCAAAAAAAAAAGTTCCTTTTCCTGACTATTTGACATATAATATCAATACTGGCTGAATGAAGATGAGAAAACACCTCATTTTTACAAGTATAAAAAGTGCTAGTTGTTCAAACGAGTCTTCCTGAAATAAAGTTGAAAAAAGGTTTACAACCCTGATACCCTTAGGATGCTAACAGCTACAGGCTCCCACACGCCAACTGGTAACGCGGCATCATTTACAAATACATCACACGTGAACATATTCAATTCCTGTCAAGTCACGTAATCTCCATTCCACTGAACTTCTCAAGAAAGAAAGTGGAACTGGAAAACTTATCACTCACCTTTGAGGTATGTTTGATAACAAAGATAATAATACAAGTCTTATAAAACATAATTTCCACCTTTCTTTCCTGTTGAAACTAATGATTTGCCTTCAATTACTTGGGTCTGAACATAAGTTTCCAGTTGTCAAAGTTTAAAAGAGTATGAGGTATTACTCAATGAAAGAAGAAAACAGAATTGTTTTCTTTCAAAGGATAACGAATTTGAGATGAAGCTGTCTTCGTAAATTTGTTCCTTCTTTTAATTTTAAATACTTCTCCCCCCTAGAAAACCAACAAGAAAAAATTTACACCACAATGTTCTCACTACTATCTAGATATCCCATTTTTCAGCCTAAACAGAACCAAGAGAAACCTGTTGGAGGGAGCAAGTTGGTGGAAAGGTTCGGGGCAGCTTTTTCATCAACAATAGAGAGAGGACAGGCGTATGTATGTGGCGCTGCCCTTCTTTCCTGAGTCTTGCAGCCTTAAAAAAATATGGAGCTGCAGCGGGAATCCCACAACCACGAGGTGACTAGGATGAGGACAAACCCAACGCTCAGGAAGGAGATTACAGAGCCAGAAAGAGCTCGGGCATCTGACAGCAATGCTGAGGAGTATCCATCCCCATGTGCGCAAACTGCTCTTGGAAGGGTATTCTCACTTTTCTCCAAACACAGTACTAATTGGTGTAACTTATATACTCAGCCTATGTTGATAAAACACTTTGAAGATTTCACTGTGCAAAATTTAGATCAATACTTTAAGCCATGAGTTGGCAAACTGCAGCCCATGGGCCAAATGTAGTCTACCACAGTATTTTTCCAAATAAAGTTTTATCAGAACACAGCCATTCCAGTCCATTTACATATTGTCTATGTCTGCTTTCCTGCGACAATGGCAGAGTTGAGTAGTTGCCAGAGACCATCTGGCAAAGTCTAAAATATTTACTATCTAGCTCTGTACAGTTTGCTGACCCCTGGTTTAAGCCACTCAGGAAGCCATTTTTAGAATTAATTTACTCTTGTTTTTCTAAAATCTTTGTATTGATTCTCTAAAATCTTAATTTGAAATCAAACTTCTAATACTTTATATCATAATACTAAAGACACAAAGTAGATGTGAAGTGTAGCCTGATCTATGCCACCAACATGGAAAACACCTCCCACCTCTTATTTAAAATCTGCAGTACTGAAAACTTCGTAGACAGGCTTAATGATGATGTGTCATAATTAACTAGTTTAATTAATCCTCCAGAGTTTATCACAAAATAAAAGAATAAAGCAGGGATTCTCAATCAAGGTATAATCACAGGTATTAATGTTATAACTTTAAATTTAAAATACATATTCATAGCATTAATAATTTCTAAAGAGATAGCATTTTATACACTGAAATCAGTAAGGATGTTAAAAACAAGGTGCTTGTAAATTCATTTATTTCAATTTATATGAAAATTTTACTATTCATGAAAGTTGACACCGTGGTTTTCAATATCTGCATTAAAAAAATCAATAAATTCATTCACTGTGTTGTTATAAACCTGAAAAAAAAAACTACAAAAATTGAGCTACAGACCCCTAAAAAATAATTTTAAGTAATTTGTTTGGCATTATCTTGTACTAAGCAATGTTTTTCACACTTTCATGACACACACTCTGACTTCCAATTTTCCTCCCCCTCCTTAGTATAAATTTTACACTGCCCTATTTGGTCACTATTACGGGTGAACTGTGACCCCTAAAAGGATATGTTGAAATCCTAACCTCGGCCCTATTCGTAAACGTGAACTTATCTGGAAACAGGGTAGAAGTAACAAAGGTAAGACAGGGTCATTAGGCTAGGCCCTGATCCAGTGTGATTGGTGCTCTTCTGCTAAGAGGGAAATCTGGACACACACACACAGAGGAGAACACCACATGATGACAGAGGCAGAGACTGAAGTTCTGCTGCCACAGACCAAGGAATGCCTGGGGCAACCAGAAGCTGCAAGAGTCCAGAAAGCACCCTGCCCTAGAGGGATGGAGGGAGCCTGGCCCTGCTGACACCTTGATCTCAGACTTCTGGGCTCCAGAAGTGTGAGGGAATCAACTGAAGACAACACAAACTGTTGTTTAAGCCATTCATGGTGGTGATTTATTATGGACGTCCTAGGAAACTAATGCAGTCACACATCTACGGTTACATGTGATTACATCACATGATCAGATGCTCAAAATGATACATTCCAGTAATAAATCTAAGTCTGTCTCTGTTACGTAAATAAATCCTTTTTTGTGTACTTTTTTTCAGATTATTATAAGTGATATCATATGCTATTTACAGAAACAGACTCAAAAACACAGGAAACAAACTTATGGTTATGGGGTGGGGGAAGAGGGTAGGCAAGGATAAATTGGGAGTTTGGGATTTTTGGATACTATCTATACATAAAATAGATAAACAACAAGGTCCTACTGTATAGCGTAGGGAACTATATTCAATACCTTGTAATGGCCTATAATGACAAAGAATTTGAGAAGGAATATATGTATTTATAACTGATTCACTGTGCAGTACACTAGAAATTAACACAGCATTGTAAATTGACTATACCTCAATTAAAAAAAAGTAATAAATCTAAATTATCTTTCAGTTTAATCTGTCCCTCAGTGCTTCTACCAAATAAGACAGGCAGCCTCTCTCCTTACTATTTAAATCTATAAATGGGTACTTTCTATAATGACCTTACATGTATATCCTGTTATAATTAACACATCTATAAACAATTGACGTATAAATACAAACTCCAACAAGAACTCATGCTCTAACAATAATGAGCTTAAAGACAAAAGATTAATATTAAAAATGGGTTTAGAAAATGGAATATTCCTGAAGCATTTTATTTCAAAACAATCAGACATGAGTACTATCTTATGACCTACCTACCCCGTTAGTGCTGGATGCTAATCTGTCTCGATTCCCAGCAACTCTACTTCTATGTTAAGTCACTGAAAAAAAAAAAAGATGCTTCTTGGGCTAGATTTCCAAGTATTCCTCAGGCTATAGAATTATCAGTGCAGCTTGTCTGTTTTATAAATAGACTTCAGTTTAGTT
Organism: Camelus bactrianus; assembly: GCF_048773025.1. Taxonomy (NCBI): domain Eukaryota; kingdom Metazoa; phylum Chordata; class Mammalia; order Artiodactyla; family Camelidae; genus Camelus; species Camelus bactrianus. The sequence continues at coordinate 45,187,705 of NC_133539.1, forward strand.
TTATAAAAAACTGCCAATGAAGCTCTCTTTAACTAAATAACAAATCTGCCACTTGAAAGACATCATTCATCAACCTTCTTTGTGGGAGTATTGTTATTATGAAACTAAAAACAGGCACTCTTTCTTGAGTGCTTCTGGATTTTAATTATCAAATTTGAATGTCACCAGATATTTACTGAAAGGAAAAACATCAATTTTAATAAGCTGTCTTAAGACTGAAAAACAGAAAAGGTATTCAAGCATAAAGTCAAGTTCACTTGAGTCCTGTGAGTTGGCTTACTGTCTTATGATACAGTGGTTATCACTCAGAAATTTATAAACGTTTAATCAACTCTCAACTGCAGGGGAAAAAAATTCTCCAATTTAAATATCAAAATATCATGTGTGCATAATATATATATTTTGACTTGGAAGGAATTTAAATAAATTGCAATAAAATTTGTAATAGCTAATAAACCAGGTGTAAGAGACTGGTATTAACACAGGGCTGGAAAAAAAAGTAAATAAAATAAACAGTAAGTAAATGGATTAAATGTAAATATTTGACTTAAAATTTAAAACCAGTGGACAGTGGATTTAGTTTTAAATTTGAATACCTGAATATCAGAATAATTTGTTTTCTTTTGTATTTTGAAAATATATCCCAAAGACAAAATTGCTGGAGAAACCCCTTTCACTTTTCACTTACATGAAAATCAACAAGTAAATTATTCTGCATTCAGTTAGCAAAGCCAAGCCGCATGGATGTAGTTAGCCATAAAGTCCTTAACAGCGAAAGATTCTGCAAGCTCTCACCTGCCCACTCTAACAGACTCCCTTTGTTTAACTTTGAAAGCAGTTGTCTCAATAACTTTCTTGTGGCCTCCACTTTCATAAAGAAATAAGCCCCTTCATTTCCAAACTTTAGAAAAGTATATTCACATCTCCCTGATTCTTGAAATATGAATGAAAGCATTCTTATCAAGACTAAATGAAGTTTTTAATTCATTTATAAGTTAATCTCAGGAAGATGTTCACTTTTTCTAGAGAAAATTCCATTTCCTACTTGGCAGACACATTTCCATTTAAAAGGATTGATTATTGTTTGTCCTCTGAATCCAAATTACATATTATCATTTAAAAATATCAAAAATTAATCTTTTACTTCCTTTGTTCTTCCATGGAAAAGGAAAAATGCCTAGAATGCAGATAAATATAGAAACAATTAAGTAGCAACTGTGTTTATATTAAAATACTTGTGTTCAAAAATCTATCAGTGACCTATTTTGATTTATTTAGAAATCATACTTCTCTACTTGCAACTTGTCCCTTGTCCTCATGAAATGCGAAAGAACTGCAACTTTCACCATTAGTTAAATAAAAAGAGAAACAGAAAAAATTAGGCTAATTTTTAAAATATAAAATTGTTTTTCAGAGAGTATAAACCATTCCCTCTCATGCATCATTAAACAATATTTCAAAAACAAATGGAATACATTCAGGACTATGCAAAACATTTATAAAAGACATAACTTCCTTAAGATTAATTCTCCAGCAAATGATTACTTTAATAACAAAAACAGTGTTTTTACTAGAAACTACTACTGGATTTGAAAAATTATTTACTAGACTGATGGAACAACAGTAACATTTAGTCTGAAACAAACTACATCTTCATTTTCTGATGCTGAAATGTCTGAGCCGGCAAATACTGTGAATATCCAGAAAGTAATTTAAAGACTGAAAACACAAACTGGAGTCAGGAAAGCAACCAAGGTTACAAAGAACACTTGGAGTAGAAAGAGCATCAGACCACCAGACTCCTGCACTCAGTTCCACAGCACTCTGTCCCTGTGTCCTGCTCACAATGTTCAGGGCTGCCTAGAAGAAGATGTGGAACTTCATGTGGGATCATAAACAAGGCTATTCACCGTGAGGTCCAGTAATAAGTAGAACTATTACATGGAGCCCACATTGTGCAAACAGGTTACTCCCTTTGTAGGGTTAAACTGAACACCCATGAGGAATTTCAAACCTGCTTCAAAGACCATGCAATCAACATGTATTTGGTTTGTACCAATTTAAACATTTCAATTAAGACCCCATTATTCTTTGGCCAAAGCAATGTTGTCATACAGTGGAATGAGGAAAGCAAGCAGGTTTGTGTGCAGCTTTGTGTTTTGTTGTTGCTCTTATTGCTATTATTGTTATAACTGACGTTGTTTTGATTCAACTTTTAACTTGACCACTTATCTTCAGTGCGTCAGTTCCAAAATGCTCTTAGTACACTACCTTGTGAATTACAACACAGGCGTACAGAGCAAGCACAGTGATTTGTAGTCCTTTAGGCGGAAAGACACTTTATTAACATAGCTAGTTATGTATTTTAATTTTTCCAACCAAATGGTCAATAGAGAAAAAGATACTTTGCCTGATGTTCCTGAAGATTTTAAATAAAGGCCAGCACCTTCTGGGACTAATTTTCTAATGTTAAAATACTTTTTTAAAAATCTTACTTGGAATGAGTATTATTACACAAGCTATGCAAACCATGATTTGTTTCCTACAACACATGTGCATAACAAATGGTCCAGGGGCTTTCAAATGATATTAACAGTAAGACAACATCTATGTATTACTCTTTGGCATGAATTTTTTAAAAGCTTTTATTTTCTTCACAGATAGGTTATCGAACACAGAGCTATGTTTCCACCTCAGTTGACTTTTGGTTTTGTTTCAGTGGCTGAAAACCAGAGTGTGGGAAGGAAAAATGGGTTGTAGCACTCTGGTTCACTGAAGCAGTTCTAAAATACGGAAAATCTGATTATCGTGAGGCTATCACCTCCGGGTGTTCTACAAAAACACAGTGTCCGACACAAGATGCTGCAGAGCAGGTGATTAATACATAACTTTTTACATGAAAGAGTAAATTTTTCTATTAAAATGGTCAACTGATGAAACTGCCAGTCACATCGCTGAAGAAAAGAATCTCCTGTCATTTTCACACTTGTCAGCTGCAACTACCTTCACACCATTTTGACTTTTGCCCTTAAACTTTAAGCAGTTATATTATAAAGTTTCTCCTCCTCTCTGTGCTTGAAACTATAAATTGTCCCTTCTCTACATGATTCCTCACCCCTACTCCATGCATGCACTCGAAACCATTATGTGCGCTAGAAATCACTGAGTTACTCTTTCCAAAAATTAACAGCTCAGAATGGTTTAAACACTGGACAAGCACCAACGCAGTGAGCTTCAACTGTTTGGGAGAGAGATGGGGGGCTTGGAAAAAGCAATACTAGAGAATGAAGAGGTTCACTGTAAAAGTCAAGCAGGTCATGCAGCCCGCCTCTACCAGAGATCATTGTTCAACCTATTCTCAAAGCAAGAGGCTTGAACAGTGTGCCCTTAATATCTATTTCAGTAGCAAATAAATTCATCTAACTATAATTTCTACCTCTCACCCTCTATGCAGGGAATACCTTATGTGCCATTTGCTATACCTATTTATTTTTCTATTTGTTATCATATTTATCACATTTACATGAAATTGCTTTAAAAATTTAGGCTACTCATTTTAGCAATCAATTAAAACACAGCTAGTTCAAATTGATGCCTGATTTTTTTTTCCCATTTGCCCTTACGTTTCAAACACACCCACAAAGAAGTTTACTTTCCATACAACAGGAACATTAAAACAAACATTTTGATTCATTCATTCGTCCAGCAAAATTTTCTTCAATAAAATACAAATCACTCAAGGATGTACTGGTTTAGTTAATGAATTCCAAATTACTATTTCTACTATTACTGTCCTTCATTTTTAGCTTAAAAATACTAATGTCCCTAGTGACATTATTTATAGAATTTTAAAAAAGGATTGTTCAGAGAATTTTTATTAATCCCAATAATCAGTGTGTCATACACATTAGAGTCATTCTACTAAGTAGAAAGAACACTCTATTGCCTAACAACCATGAGAATGTTCTAAGAAGCTTCTTTCATATTCTATAGAACAAAATGCCTCCAAGCTCCCTGTACAACAGCATGTTTTAGTCTCAGTTTGCATCTGGAGTACTAAGGGAACACAGAAGTGAACCCTTAAAAGTATATTACTACGAAAAGAGACACAAATCAAAAATCTATGTCTTCTTCTGGTATAGTAAGAATGGCACATTATTATGAATTATGGTCAGACACTTATTAAGTGTAAGTTTTGCATAAACACAGTGGCCACTGAACACTGTCAGAAAATGGAACATGATGACAGAAAAATCTAATTAGGAACATGCTACACCAGCACAGGATTCAATAAACTTTGTCTTAGGGTTGAATTTAAGACAGTGACAAAATTTACTTGGATGCTTAAAACACAGAATTTACAAAGTTGCCTCAACGCACTCAGTTAGCACTATGCAATCTACCGTCACCTATGGGACTCAACACACGATCAACCAATGTTTATAAAATTTCCCCCTGGTAAATCCCCACATAAAAAGCCAAAAAAAAAAAAATCAATTTATAAATGAAGTGGTAGTTATAAGACATCTGCTGAGTTAGAAAATGTTTCAAGTTTATAAAAAAAAGACGTAAAAGTTGGGTACAAGTTTACCACATCATGTATTACTACATCCAGTTAAAACACTGTATTCACTCAAATTCCTAGTCCTAGAAGTTAAGCACCTTCTCACTGCCCTGATTCCCTAAAAAGTAAAATTTAGTGGATTACGTTGCTGGATCAAGAAAAATTTCAGGGCTACCAAGTTTGAAGAAGTGCAAAGATAATTTCTAAATCAACTGAGTTTTATTAGATCACTGGTAAAACTACAAAGTAAAAATACAGATTTAAATATAAACATTTGGCTTCCCACAACCTTGACCCTTCTTGAAAAGTCTACAAGAGCAAACAATCATATTTCTCTTCCTTACTTCTGGCACCCGCTGGCAATTCAAATGCCCATTAATAGTCCTGGAGAGAATCTTAAGAGCTTTGAAGCTAAAAGGCGACTAACTAGAAGATTCGCCACCCACAAGATGTATAAACTGTGGTCCAGGAATATTATGTGATGAGCCTAGTTACACTATTGGCTAGACTCCTACGAGTACGTTAGGATTCATCACTAATTTAGAGAGTAAATTATAAATAAGTAAACATTTATGTCATTTTACATTTGGCAGAGAGTTTTTCTATGTTTGAATTTGATGGTTTTACTCACTCTGGGTATTTGTTTGGCTGGTATTTACAGACAACTTCAGAGTCTACACCCCTAGGTAACTGAATTTTCTGTCATATAATCCTATGTTTCATTAGACTAAATAAGGCTAGTTTTTCTGACTTGAAAGAAACATTAGAGATTTCTTAAGACGTTTTCCCATATCTAAGGAAACTAAAATCTAGAGAGGTTAAGTGTCTTAAACTAAAATTCAACTCAACTATGTTAAGACATTATATATTTTAATTAATATTTGTTTTCCAATCTGGAAATTTCAATAGACTATCACTATCAGTGAATATTTCAGATATAATTAAAATATCCCAGAAGTGGAAAACTCTATTATCTTCTTTATTTAAGTTTAAGATAGATCATAAAATTTAACATTGAAATAGCCAAATAGACTTTAATGAAGTCAAGAATCCTCGCTTTAAAATGTGGATTCAGTTGATATCACTTCAGTCATCGCCACGCCAGTCCAGTACTTAATAGTCAAAGCACAGGAATTGAAGTTACATCTTTCACCCACACCTGCCACACCACACATCCAGTCAAGACTGTGTCTTGAAGATGCTGTCCAATACCAAATGCTGGTAGATGTGGAGCAACAGGAACTCTCATTTACTGCTGGCGGGAATGCAAAATGGCACAGTCACTCTGGAAGACAGTTCGGGAGTTTCTTACAAAGCTAAATGAAGGCTTACCCTAATACCAAGCAATCATGCTCTTAGGTATTTGCTCAAATGAGCTGAAAGCTTATGTCCACACAAAATCCTGCATACGAATATTTATAGCAGCTTTATACCATAGCTGCCAAAAATTGGAAGCAACCCAAGATGTCCTTCAATAGGTGAATGGATAAACTAACTGTGCTACACCCATGTCATGGAGAATTATACAGCAATAAAAAGAAATCAGCTATCAAGCTATGAAAGGACATGGAATGACCTTAAATGCATACTGTTAAGTTAAAGAAGCCAATCTGAAAATGTTACATATTATATGGTTTTAACTACATGACATTCTGAAGAAAGCAAAACTAGAGAGATAGTAAAAAGATGAGCCTTTGCCAGGGGTTCCGAAGGTGTACAGGGGAGGCAGGAGGGCGAGGAGGAAATGAACAGGGGCAGCACAGGGCATCTTTAGCGCAGTGAAACTACTCTATGTGATACAGTAATGGGAAGTACAGGACATTATTATACATTTTTCAAAACTCATCAAACTGTGCAATACAAAGCATGAAACTTAATATAAACTATGAACTTTAGTTAATAATACTGCATCAATACTGGTTCATCACTGTGACAAATAAATGTACCACACTACGCAAGATGTTAGTAACAGGAAAAACGCATATGGGGGAGGGAGTACATGGGAACTTTACTTTGAGTCATTTTTCTGCAAAATCAAACTGCTCCAAAAAAATAAGACCACTGTCTCATGAATTAGCTATTAACACAAATAAATTTGCGTAAAACTACAATGTTTAAACAATGTGAAAAGCGAATACACAAACGCAAGGATACTTCTCTCAAAACAAGTACATGATGACACTATTCTAACTGTGAAACAAAAAGCAGCATAAGCAACCCTAACACTGAGAAAAATGGAATCTGAAATATTCTTACCTGTCCTGCGACTGCTCTTCATACATCCTCTCCTTGCCTTCTTTAAAGAGTCTTATTGCCCTTTTTGACTTCTTCATTAGACTGTCAATGTAGATTTTAAAATATTCATTCTCACTGAGCTGGGCAAGTTTCTGGTTGTCATCATATTTACTCAATATAAGTCTCAAATGCTGATATGTATCAGGTAAAATATCAAGTATGTATGGTGGGCTATTCTTCAACTGAAGTTTGGGATTTTGGCACAGTCTGACCTAAAAAAAAAAAAAAAAAAGACAAAAAATGAAACATTTTCATATGAACTGCAACACTTTGTTTTACAGAAAAACTGAGAAACTTATCAAACAATGTACTACTTCCTTGTTTTCCATCATATAAATTTTGATCTTAAAGTTACTATTACCTATCTACAAAGAATCTACATTCTCATCTGTTTTAACACAATTAAATTGTTTTCTTCTCCTCCCATATGTTTTTCCTCTGTTGGACCTTTACTTTCAACCCTGAAAGTTTTCATTCTCTTGTCTCCAGCATCCCAGTGTTCGCAGCTTAACAGAACTTCAGTGTGGAAATTTCTGTCAACCACTAACAGTCTCTGTTTAAAACAAAAATGAGGGAATGGGCCTCGTCTGCCGGCCCAGCTTAACACCTCACATTCAGATACCATTTTCCAGCTATAGCTCTTTCAGGGATTTTAACTTGTTTTTTGGTGTACTGTTCCTGAACCCTGGGAGACTAAAACAAAGAGGAGCAATTTTAATAACTGAATCCTTAAGTAGCCAATGGGGGTGAGGTCACAACGAGTCTTTTCCACCTCTTCACATTGTAACCCAGGCCTGACAACACATGCTACGTGACGGCTCAGTCATTCCATCAGGTGCGGCCCGGGCACTGGGGCGTTCAGGGCTGCCTGCAGAACTGAAAACACCCTCTGCCAGCAAGAAGACGTAGTGATACTGCCACTGCATTCACCTCTACAAGTTCGTGTGACTTCGTCAGAACCAAGTTACCCTTCAAACTAGAGCATAAAGAATCATCCAATTAAACAGTTTTTTTCTATGAAATAACTGGGAATTGCACAAGTGTGTACACAGTGTATGTACAGTGTGCACTCTTAAAAAAAAGGCAAAATGTACACATAAAGGCAGATCTACTGAGAAGCTAGCCCCTCTGCTAAAGCTTTCGTCGTAAGTTTTTTTGTGTGTGAGTTTTCAAGAGTAAGATATTTTCAACACAGCTGGTTAAGATTTCTGCCCTTTTTTCAAGAGTGACTTTCCTTCTGTCAAACTTAGCCTGCTGTAGGGTGGCACTGAAGTAGCCAGGGACACTTTTGGAATCTGGCTAATGGGAGTTTGAGTTGAAGATATCCTTAGTTTGGCTTTAGTGGAAGATTTAAGTGAGGTGCAAGGTCACTCCTAGAACTAATTACATTACTGTCAGCAGCTGTGATGAAAGAATGGCTTCAGGAATATTTCAAGTGTCCGCAGTGCTAACTACACCAGCATCAGAGCAGGAAGGTCCTGTTCAAACTTGGCAATCTGATTGGGTCCCGTGGTCCCCAGGACTGGAGGTGTATGTGGGCAGGGGAAGAGAATCAAGGTATAAAGTGTACAGAGACTAGATTATTTCTCTGATTATTTCTCTGTGGACTTATCCATTTTTTAAAATTTATAACTTGCTGTGACTTTTTTATAGCTCTCAAAAAAATCACTTTCATACCCAATTTTGGATCTGCACTTTTGTTCTTTGAAAGGACCACTCCAAACTTCAGGTTCTACAAAACAGGCATTCATTTAGGGGCACTCATAAAAATGCCTGGGCCAAATGAAAGAGCTGAATGATAATAATTTCAAGAACCACAAACGCAATAAATCAAGGAAACAACAAATGGAAAAGGTACTCTTAAATTTGCTTTCTTTAAGAAATAATTCTGTCATCTTTTGTGGGGAGAAAAGTTTGGCTCAAACTATCAAGCATCAGCCCCTAATTTAAGAGAACTGTTTGCCACATTAACCAAGGCATTCTATCTCCTTCCTCTTTGTATACAGTGCCCAAAACAGACCTGTCTAGCATACAGTACAGAACTAACAAGTGCACGTGTAGATGATCTGGTTGACTTATTCTAAAATTCTTTATATTCATTTTTACACATAAATATGATATTACTTCCTTATTTTCATGACTGAACTATACATAATCAATAGTATTCACATCAACAACCCAAAGGTACACATAATAGTATTCAAATCAATAACCCAAAGGTATAGGCGTATACCTTTGTAAGAATATAAGAGTATCATTTTGATCTAAAGAAATTCTTGGAAAGGTAAGAGAGTACCTCATTTATTAAATAATGCCAGATCTTTACAAAAGTATAGTTAAAAGGGCTAATTAATCTTTTTGCCCTCTTTTTATTTTTGTGACACTTGGATATAATCAGAGAAGCTCATTCTCCCCCAAAGGCTGATAAAGTCCCAAATACCTCAATGATTTAACAAATCCTGGTTGAAACAAGATACATTTTTTTCAATTCTTAAAACTAAAAGATAGTATCACAAATATACACAAATTTCAAAAATATCACCACTAACATTCCACAGCAAGCCTTTTAATTTCAGCAACATAAAATTCGGTACAACATGTCACAGATTGATAAATTATTAACTTGTAGTTAGGGGTCTAGGCAGTTTTAAATTCATTTCCTCCAACTGGTAAAATTTTTTAATAGATAAATGAAAAATTTCTCTCAGGTATTTTTTTCAGACATTCCAAAGTACTGTTCTTTAAGAGATTCTTTTAAATGTTACAGATTTGTAATTTACTATTCTCTACCTGACCTTTTTCTCATTTGCTTCATTGAAATTGTAATTCTATCAGAGAATTTATTGCTTTATTCAGTGAAATTGTCTGAATAACTACTATACACCAGGTACTGAGCTTAGTGCCAGGAAATTATAGATGACTAGAGCATACTTCCTGCCTCAAGCAGTCTGGCAGAAGAGACCTAGTTCTCTGTAATTAACTTAGGAGCAATGTAATTCTTGCTCTAAGGGATCTTAGTAAAGATTCTGTCCAATCTATTCATTTTCAGATAAAGCAACTAAGAACTACAAAGATTAAGGGACTATTAAAAAATCATTAATCCAACACCAGAGCCTGCATCTTATGAATCTTGAGCTGATCTTCCTTCTAACTATATCATAATTCAATTAGAATTAGGCATCTAATTAATGATCCCTGGTCAAACTCATTTACATTTTTATTTTATTCCATTTGCAAATTTACATGAACTTCAGGACCCATTCGTTAATTCTACAAACATTTGTGTGTCAGGCACTGTTTCCGGCCCGTGGGGAATACAGCAAGGAATAAATCACAGACCTGTCCTCAAGGAGTGTTCTAGTGAAAAAGACTGGAGGCTTAGACCAGAAGTACAGGAGAGTCTTAGCTGTAATGGAGGAGCGTACAAAGTGCCGGAGGAGGAGTGACGCAGACACATCTCTGTGGGAGAGCCACGAAAGTTGTACTTAAGTTTGCAAAAGGAATATTCCAGGCAAAGGCTTGTGCAAAGGCTTCAGAGGCCCCAGAGAGCTGAGTTGTGTGAAGAGGAGTCAGCGCAGTCATTCTAAAAGGTCGGGGCATGGGCAGCCCAGAGGTGAGTGGTACGAGCAGATTCGAAACAGGCTAGAGTCAGTCTGTCAAGGCCCTGGTAGGCCACGGGGTTTTCTAAATTTGCACTTGGGAAAGTGCAACCTAAAATGCTGAACTACTGCTATATGCCGCTGAATGTGCAGTTCATCAGCTGGATTAGTATTAAACTCTGTGATTGATGACAGCTCCTGCCGAAAATGAATAACCCTACACCAGGACGATGACTTCTAAGCAGGTCAGATTCAATTCAATCCAATAAATATTTATTGAGTGCCTGCTATGTGCAAGGAACTGTGAACGCCAGGGAAAGAAAAATTGCTTTTCTACAGACAGTATTTTAAGGAGAAAACTCAAGCTCACCGCAAGGTTCAAGTTCAGATTCAAATGACTGAGACCTCTTCTAGAGATCTCAGAGTCGCTCCCTAGAATGAAAGTGGGTCCCAGCACAGCAGAGCTTTCACAAAGAACAAATCTACTCTCACACTATACAATGATGAACTTTTTAGGGCACCAACTGCCACATAAAAGGACTGGTTCATTAGCAATGTTACTCTTTGCTTTTGAACTGAAAGGCAAAATATTTAGCATTGGAATTGGGCTAAAAATTTCATTAAAGTCATTGACTCATAGGATTTTAGAGTTAAAAAGGACCTTGGAGATCACCAAGAGCAACTCCCTCTTTGTGACATGACAATGCTAAAACAAAGACACGGATCCTAGCTGAGTTTACTGCTCAGAATTCTAGTGTTTGGATCTAAGAGTCAGGAACTCTCTCCAGAACAGTATACTATTGCCCGATATATTTCTTGAAATGTATTCAAAGATTTTTAAGTAGACCTCTCTGTATATGCCTATCTATGCATTGACTCACATACATAAAAATACATACTTTATATATAATATACATACTGTGTGTATTTCAATAAATATATGAATATGTATTCACATACCTAAAATATATATTCAACAGTATCAAAGCAAAGGCACAAATATAAACACAGGATTTACTAGGGCTATAAGGATTTTCAAAGCCATTCATTATTCTTGGAACACTCTTGCAGGTAAAGTTTCCTGACTCTGCTTTAATTAAAATTTCCAGCCAAAAGGTAACAAAGAGGTATTAGGTCAGCTAACATATTTCCTGCAAACAAGGTTCAAACCAGCCTCTGAAACCTACAAAAGAAATTCCACTGAAGCAAATGGAAACTTCAACAGTAAGGAATTGTGCCTATACCGAAGCCGACTTTCATTATAAAACACACCTCACTTCACGGAGCATTCAGTTATATTAAATCAAGAACTGTACCTGCAAAGTGAAATATCCTATTTCTTAAAGACACTGTAGGAAGCCTGAAAGAATCCCTTGTCTGTGCTCCTCAGGTACTGTTGTAAGAGATTCCTTACTGCAGTTACTTACAAGTACATCGTTAAGATAAAAAAGTATCTATGAGTTCTTTGGGTTCTCTTCATCTTAGTTCAACAAATCAATCACTTTTAAGTATACAAAAGTATAAAAATGTGTACAGCAGAAAATGTTAAAAAAAACATTAAAATAATATAGAACTCTTTCTACACAGAATATTAACTGGGCAAAACAAGAAGGTTAGCATATAATTGGTTATGAGTCTAGAAATTAATCATAGTACGATTGGGGGGAAACTATCAATTCTTCTATGGTTTTCAAGGTTTCTTTAGAAGACATATAAAACACATCATTCAATAATTGGCAAGTTGTAATTAAGCTGTCAACTGTGTATTCATTTGTTCACCACCTTTCTTCCAAATGAGAGTGGAACTTCCTTCGGGGTAGAGAGCATCTCCCTCTGACTGGTCTATCTCTATCACCTAATGTAGAATCTCACAAATATTTGATGGAGGAAAGGGGGAAGAAAAGGAGGAAAGGAGCAAAGTAAGGAGGAACTTCTCAGAAGTAATATCACAAATAGTATATATGTGTATCTCTATATTGAATAAACCTGTCTACAAATGAGGACAAAGTTTGGAGAAGGGCTTGATCATTTCAAACATACGGGGTAAAGATCATTTTGATTTACTTCTCATGGAAAGAGGAAGAATCATATAACTCCCTGAAGCAGTGTGCTTGAATCTGCATACTAAGAACACAGGCTTGAGAATCAGTCAATCTTGGGATCTTTCCCTGTCATTAACTAGCTTTACAACCTTGGACCACTTTCTTCTGGAAACCCCTTAGGATGTTACAACTCTTAGAAGTGGAGTGCTCTGCACACAGTGGGCACTGACAACTTTTTAGGATTTCTTCTCCTTCCACTTTATACCACAACACGGCAAAATACCTGCAGGTTTTGCAAAACTACAAGAATTAGGCCAAGGCACTGACCTCCTTGCTGGGGATCATGAAAAGTTCTTTCATTTAGTTCCTAAAGTTCATCATACTACCTGAAACCCTTAAAAAGTCTCCTGTTTTGTGTAGAAAAGCAGCAAATAAGGCTAATAAGTCCAGATCCTTACTCCTGACGTGCAGTCAGTACACTGGTACTCAGCTGATCTGGAATTTTTTAAATGGTAGAATATTTAAGAACTATTTTGGGGATCCCTAATGGAAAACAGTGTGAGCTTAATTATTTAAATATTAACATGTGAAAGAGCTAAAAATTTAGTTGGATATTTTCAAAATGCTTCTTTAATTACTAGGAAAAAGTCAGCATCTCACAAATGCATTAAAAAAAAAACACCTTAAATAAATGCCCAAGCAGAGTAGATAAAAATAGCACTGCAGCACCATTTAAGTCACAGTATGTTTTTAAGATGATCTTAATGTAAAGGTTCAGAACTGATTTCCATTTCAATTTGTTACTTAATTATGTACTTAACTGCTAGAAAACCTGTTAAAATATATATTGCTTATTCTACAACACACAATTTTAAAACATTATTTTAAACATTACAAGTGTTACATGTCAAATCACTTCCTGACAATCTAACATTAAATTTACAAGTTCCCTCAAAACTACTCTGTGTATTTCCTTATTCTCCTCTTCTGCAAGTGGAATTTACAGTTATCTAACAAGGACTACCCTTCTACTTGTCCTCAGCCTTTCCCTTCCACATTAGGGGATGCCACTTTATCAATTATTTCTTCTTGCCTTACATCATAAATTACTCCCTACCTACATTCCTTCCCCTCAAACCACAAACTTCTCCAACAGCACACCCAACACACATAAACTTATGCTCTGCTCAAACCCTCAAGCTGTCCATCAGAACTTTCTTTTCACTAGTTGTCCCAGTTCTAGAACAATTTTTTTAAATAATCCACATACTTGTTTTAATCTAGCCCCACTACATAAGCAAAACTACTCTGAAAGATCAACAACAGCCTCTACTCAAGACACTCAATGACTTCTCAAACTTTCATCCTGCTTGGTTTCTCCACTTGAACTTGATCTTCGTTTTCTCAGAATTTGAAACTATCTCCTTAGTAAAGCTATCTCTACCCAGGAAATCAATCCGGCTCTGATTCTTTTTTATCTGTCTCATCTGTCCTTTGCAGGATTCTCTTCCCTTCACTGCCATCTAATTATAGATACACACCCCAACACAGCCCAAAGTTCCAATCTCTCATTTTATCTCCAGCTCCCACCTTCTATTCTGCCTTCCAAATCTCTTGCTGGCCATAGCTTGAAATGCTGCCTCCATGACATATCTACCGAACATATGTCTCCAACTTCAACTTCTCTCTTTAACTGCACATTCAATTTTCTGACTTCAAAATGGATTTCACTCTGGCATGTCACACTCAACATGGCCAAAAACAAACTTACCATGCACCAACTCTCAAGCTTCCTCTTTTTCTTCCTATGTTAATAAAGACCATCACTGCCTTTAGAGTCAACTAAGCTGAAAACCTCAAGAGTCACTTTCACTTCAACTTCTCTTTCATCCTCTATCTCTGAAGGGTCACCAGGACCTTAGATTTTACTCCAAAGTGCCTCCCACATTTGAACCTACACTTGCTACACCTATGTCAGTTCTCTAGCTCAGCCCCTCATTATTTCTTGCCCAGTGTGTTTTAATTCCTCTTGATCATTATTTCTACATTTTAGTTTCTTTCCTCTTAATCCATCCTTTCGAGAGTCAACAGAGTACTTTATCACAGCAGAGCCTTGACTTTCACTCTGCTCAAGGATTTCAATGATTCTGTCTGCCAAATAAATAAAGTCCAAATTCCTTGACAAAGCAGTCAAAGCCTCTTCACCTTTCTCTATCTTAACTTCTCTCACTCAGCAATCTCCCTTTACTCATCAATCCTTCAGCCTGATGTGTCCTCCACCTCACTGGAATCCAATCCACTAAAGAATAGCTGGGTGGTACCTCCACCTCCTCCGAGCTGCATGCTACACCAGCGTTTCACCTCTAGCACGCAACATTAACACCCACCACATACCACGTCACAGCACTTTATTTAGATCATATTACAGCACTTACTACAAGATGACACGGTTATTTAAAAACCTCTATCTTTCCACACTTGGGATATGACAAATGAATGATGAAATCAATAGATAGCATATAAAACAACAAAAGAAAGGAAGAAGTTGGTTCAAAATCTGAATAGTTAAATTTTATAGGAGTTAAAAGATTACGAACTGATTAAGGCTTTTGTTAAATGTATGCTCTGTATCACAAGGATAAGCCCAGGTAACTTTTGGGAGGATTCCTTTAACTCTTTGACTTTATTCAAAAGCTTTTCCTAGAAGTGACAAGTGCCCAGCTTTGGGATCACTTCATTTATTTAAGCACAAATTCAAAATCTAATTCAGTACTAAACAAAAAATTACCCAGGCACTTAATGTGCTAATATCTATCCAAGTCTACGAGGGCCCATGATTCTACTAATATAGAACAACCTCAGTGAGGAAAAGCAAGTACGTGAAGAATAATTCAAATAAATGATATTCCCTGTTCCAAGGGCCCAAGGACAGTGATATTCTCAACTCCAATAAACACAAACAACAGACATCCAAAACCTAAGTTTTACTCCATGTGCGATATTTTTCAGAGGTATGAGGAATTCAACTTAGAAAAGAATACTTACTCTTATCTTTTCATAGCTGTATATAACAAGCATCTTGACTGACAAAACTTTTAAATATATTACGGTTAAAGTGAAATTATAAATGAATGAATTATATTCCAAGCTTGACAAATGTACTGAATGTACTGAGGATAAAAGGCAGGAAAAGGCTGTGTGGCATCAACACTTTTTAAATGCTTTTAAAACTCTTTCAGTCATGTGATTTCAAATAAATGACAAGGACAGCAAGACAAAAACACAGGCAGGTACTCAACTTGCTTTGCTCTCTGGCATCAATTAATGATGTCTTAATTTCCTGAACATCCACGTGAGCTCAGTACTTTTAGTATCTATTAGATGAAAAGCTGTTTCTCCCATTTTCCATCACCTGGCTAAGATGCTTGTAAAAACCATGCTCAGGAACCTCACATTAATAAATTATCATTCCTAACATACTGATTAGCAATCATTTCCTTACCCTCACCTCAGCATTTCCAACAAGAGTACAATAATGCTGTTCCTGAAGGCAGTGGCCAGCAGAATCCAGACAGGCTACTGTCTGAGCAGCGGCCAGAAAAACAAGGTGGATGTTCTCTGCTCTGCTCCCCATTACTCTGCTCCCCCTGTACTTTGTACAGGTCTGCACTACAGCCCTTTCCAGACTACTGGCAATCATCCATTCATATGCCTGGCTATGGTGCTGGTCTCCGAGTTCCTTGACAAGTCAAAGGCAAAGTTATAGCTTGCCCAGCTTTGCAGCCCCAGTAATAAGCACTTAGTAGGAACACAATACATCCTCAATAAATGTTTAGATGTTTAAGAACCTCCATCTCTCCAATGACTCAGGAACAGACTTTACATTCTAGAGTGTATTTGAACCTTGCTATGTATTCAGGAGTAACAGTTCTGCTTCTATACTGAATAGGCATCCACTGGCTTGAAGAGTTTGGAGTCAGCTGTTGATGCATGGAGCCAGGACTAGAAATATATCTAAATGAGATGCTCCAGTTTATGCTCCTATTCTTTCTCTCAATAGATGTATTAAACTAACTCCTTGCCACTAATGTTTTCTTAAAAAACACTTTACATCTTACAAGGAACACAACTGAGCAATTACTCCCTCCTACTCTCAGTGACCTTGTACAGAAAGCCTAACCTCTGAAAATGCAACAGTTAGCTGGAACTGGAATCTCAGTTGACTATTTAAAATTCTAGAGGCCAGGGAATGGTGAAACTACATACTTACTAGATAGTTCCTTTATGGTCTAAGACTACTTCATATTCCCTGTGAGATAAGTTATTTTACTTTGCAGGTAGCTGAGACACACTGTACCTGTTCTCAGATTTACTCTTTAAGATCTGATCTTGTTGAAGAGGCTTCATAAAGAAAACATGCTAAATACCTACCCCTGCCTTTTACATAACTGTCAGTTAGATTTGAAAGCTACTATCTTCTGTTATTCACAAGCTAAACTCACACTATGGCAGTTATTTTACAAAACAGTTAGGTAATGTGTCAAGGGATTAGCTTTTGGACTAATAATAAAGTTCCTGATGTAATCACCGGGACAGTGTTGATATTATGAACCACTTCCTTCAACACTGACAAAGAAGAAAAGATAAACACATGTGGGAGATGCTTCTGCATTACACCACTGAATAAAACATATTTCCAATTTGTAATTATCAATGCCTTTTTATTACTGTGAGACAGGGTAGCAATAAACATACTGGACTCTTTTATAATGATTTATATAATTTCCCTCTACAAAGCCCACGGATGCATCCATAAATGAACACAAAGATCTTCATTCCTGACAAATAATGAAGACAAATAGGGAAATTCACACAATGCACCTCTGCCAACATGCATACCCGCATTCCACTAAGTATAGACTTTAGATAATCTATTTCCTCGTGAGTCAAGTTTCTCAACTGGAGAGGCTAAACCCAAACCCACAAAAGGGTTAATAAAACAAACAATGGCAGAAGCTTAACTATCAAATGACCATCTATTTTACCATAACCCACAGTGAAATCATTAAAAGTAGATAAAACTTAGGTTAACAATCAGTTACAGACCGAAATTACACACACAATTTTTCATGTTTCAAAATTAATGACTCTAGATTAACTACAGTTTACCACTTCCTTATATAAATCTTTTTCATTTGATGTTCATTTGATTCACTCATCATTGTACAAATTCTGACCACTCAGAGAAGGGGCTGTGGAGGGAGGAGCAGCTCCCTGGTAGAATCTGATCCATTTTTTGCCCACTCATATAACAGATAAGTTAAACAAAAACCTTGAATTCCTTCTCTTATGCCCAACTAATGATTTCAGCATGAAAGTGACCTTAAATTGCACACTCCTTAGAAAAGCAAAGACAGCTAGTATTGAGCCTGCCAAATATATACAATTTTTCCAACTGCATGCTCCTCATCCTTAAGGATCCAACACTAAAATCAAAACCTGACCTCAAGCAGCAAGTTGCAATGTTCTGATCCTATGACATCATTCTGTCTGGAGCACTTGAATATCACAATTCGAATAAATTGGCAGAAGCTTAAACAGGTCACACTGAAGCCCAAAACTAAGGATGTTTATCTGACAAAAGCTGTCTGGCTCTGCATTCAGCACCAATGGCCATAGAATGACAGGCCTGTTGTTCATCCACCTATCTGTACTTTCCATAAGGATAAATGAAAACAAAGCAAATCCCATCCCCTTCCTGTATTGCTAATACCACTGACAGTGGTTTTTTTGTGGCAAATATTTGTACACAATTACAAAGCAAAGTAAATGTGACTTCATGTCTTGAGTACATCTCTACAAAGGAATTATTTTTTTAAACCTCCATTTCTGCAGTTAGAACGATATCAAGAGTCCTGCATCAACTTAATTTATAATTAGCCCCAAAGAGCTATGAAATAAAACCATCAGGTGTTACAACCCTTTACCCATATACAGGGGACAGCACTACTGCCTCAAAAGCAAAACTATTAATTCTGCACAGCAGCAAGCTACGCCTTAATTACATTTATTTCATAACCCTACTGAGTAAGACAGGACACTGACAACTAAACTCTTCTCAGCAGACCCCTGTAAAGTATTCAGGTTGCCTAGGCTTCTTTGGGTACTGACATCCAGCTCAATTTCTTCTTGTAAAATTTCAGTTCATCTGAAAGCAACATGCAGAAACCACAGAGGTTTCTGATACTCTCAGTCCCACCACCTCCATCATAGATTTTCCTTTCACAATAAACAATGTGCAATCAAAAAGGTTTCCTGTTTCAAAATGGAATAGATGAAAAAAACTAACTCTACCATTAACAGCAACAAAAAAGTTTCTTAATGAAGATGAATTCTCAAAGATGAAAATGGAATGGAAACTCTCTCAAATACTGCTTCCTCACTTAAGGACTAATCTGGTTTTTTCCCCGGTGAACATTCTCACCTTCAGCATCACACTTTGCAGCCGTCATGAGTGATCCATCAGAGACTTTTCTTACATTACTTGTTTGTAATTTTTTGTTATCAAACAGCAACACAACCTTACATAAGGTGTAACAAGAACATCCAAACTATTCTATGGCTGTGCACCCACAAAAAGCAGCCAACAGTAAACACTTTGCATATCTGAGTCATAGAGGAACTCTGAACCTTGAAGAGTAGGACAAAAGAGTAAAAAAAAAGACAAGTCTTTTGCTCTGAATCCAACTTTTCAAAACACCCAAGAGTGGATGTAAGAAAAATGGTTGATCCAAGGCAAAAGACTGTTGCTGTAACAATAATTATTATTAATTAACAATACAAATAAAACTGGAGAAACCATATTGAGGTGAACTGTGCTGTGTACAATACAAGCATCATCAGAAAGAACTTACCACTTTGTCCATGAGTTTCCAAGTTTTCTCCACAGTCCTGCGATCTGCTGCTGCTTGCTTAGGGGGTCCAACTGCATCTTGAATGGCATCAATAATACCCAGAATTCGTCCTTTTCGGGGGTTTCCTCCTCGACCACCAGGGTTTCTGCCATTCATAGAATTTGCCATCTGGAGTCTTTGTTCTTTGAAAGGGAGAATAAAAAAAACAAAGAAAGAAAGAATGAAAGAAAAAGAAAGAAACAGAAGTTAGTTGGTCATGAAAATATTTACCCAACAGAAAACAGGTTAACTTGTAGCCACTACCTACTTCTCCATCAATGAGAACAAAATCCAGGGTCCCAGATTTAACTTTTCAATAGCGTGTGACTTTGCACTCTCAATCGTACACATAACAAACAGGTGTAGGAGCAAAGACTTCAGATTTGTTTTCGGAACACTAAGAGTTTTAAAAATGCATCCTTCTCAACACTGCAAGTAGCGAAGGCTTGATTAGTACCCAACTCATAATCACAACAACAAACTCGTATAGATTTTCTCCAACTAGAAAAGAACACAATGTTTCTTCCCCTTCCTGCCTTAATCTCAATTCAAAAGACTAGAACAGAAGCCCCTAGAAAACATTTTGGGAGCCTCACTCAAAAACTGCACTTTCACTGTTAGATATGGCTAAGTCATATTAACGTACAGATTATTCTACACGAGCATAAGGGGCACATCTGTTGTCAACAAAGGCTTAGGATTTGGATTTTCCCCGCTAAAACCACCAAGTACGGACATGTGAACATGAACACACGAACACACAGTTCTTAAACCAACGCGGGTGAGGAGTTGCCCCCAAGTTAAGAGCCAAATAAACCAACAAATAACCCATTTTAAGAGAGTGAGAAACTGACAAGAGCGGGTATAGAAAGGAGGAGAGTTCACTTCTTTAGCTCCTTGCCTCTCCTCTCACCCAAGTTGGGTGGGGGTAGGGGGTCCAAAGCTTTGTTTCGGGACATCTGTGCCTCCTCCCTGCTCGGGTCCCTCCCCTGCCACTCTCGGACCTCAGCTGGGGGAGGAAGGTGGACAGAGAAAGGACAAAGTATCCCCTCGCGCCTCCAACGCCCGCAGCCCCGACCGTCTCAGGCGCTCCGCCTTCGGCTCCCGGGCAGACGCGCCTCTCGGGCTTGCCTACAATCCCAGCCGCCCGTCTCCCTCCACTCCCTCTTCCTCCTCCCCCGGCCCTGCCCGGCTTCGGGCTTTAAATACCCCTCTTCAAACTGTGACCGCGGCGGCAACGGCAGCTGGAAGCCGGGGCTGTCCCCTCTTCTTCCGTGGTCCGCGCCCGGCTGCCCCAGGGCCCCCTGGCCGGAAAGCAGCGTCGAGCCTCCCCGGCGCCCCTTTCCCTCCTGGCCTCCCGGCGCCGGAGCTGCCCAGGGACACGCGTGTGCACGGGTCCGGCTCTACACGCACGAGCCCAGGGTGCGTGGGTAGCCAGGGGCAGGGAGTGTGTAATTGCCGTAAAAAAGCCCGCTCCCGAGGAAGGAGCTACCCAGAGCGCCGGCCACCGAGACGGGGAAACGCAGCAATTACCGTCAAGCCCAATCCACGCCTGCTCTCCCCTCCCGCCCGACTCTAGGGGAGGCCGCGGGACGCCGCAGCAGCTCCAGCTGGAGGAGGAGACCACTCGCTGACGCCCCACCCCTGTAGCTGACACACACAGAGACCCAGGCGCGGGGCGGGGCGGGGGCGGGGCCGCGCGCGACTGGGCCAATCCCGCGCACCCGGGCCCTGCCCGACAGCGGGCGGCGCCAATGGGCGGGAGGCGCCCGTCCCCCCCCGCACCACCACCCCGTCCACGTCTTCCACAGTACACAATGGCCCCAGAGGAAGGCCGCTCGCCGCACGTCCCAAATGGCAAGGGATTCGGAGGGAAACGCGGGGACTGGACTCACCCGAGAACGAAAGTGGAAAAGAGAAAGGAAATGGAAGAAAGGATGCAAGGCACTAGGGAACTGACCAATAAGGAGTAGGCGGGTGGGCGTGAGCGTTGGGAGCCCGGGCCAAAGCCGACTCCGGCTAAAAGGCGGGACTTCCTGCTTCACTCGCCTTCCTAGTCTTTTGTCTCATAGCAACAGAGTAGTGGCTGGGAGGGTGTTGCTTCTTCACTCTGGGCGGGTCCCAGACTGAAGAATTTCATCTCCCTAGGGCTGCCAAACTCTTCTACCCAGGACAGCAGCCAAACAGGTCTAAGGCCTTGCTTCTTGTGGGCTATCAAAAAAGAGCAGCAATCACCCAGCTTCTCAGATGAAGTATAAACCTTTCATGGAAGAGACTAGGGTTAACCCCTGATTGCCAACCAAAACTTCCTGAATCTCTGAGGGTCTCCCTTTTACTGTTCTAGAGGATTTGCTTCTCAAACATCAGGATGATGAAAAAGTAGACAGTTGACAACGCTGGCCAGATCGTATCTACGGATTATGCCAGAGCAATAAAAGAACCAGACCATGGGAATTGCTAATTCATACATTGCACCTTTTTATTTAGTGGAAGATAATGTATAAATGACTGAAGAGAAAACAGCTTTCGTATTTTGTCTGAGTCACCTTTACTTTGTATCTGCCATTCTCTCCCAGCATTTGTAATCTCTCTGTGGCCTCATCCCTATGCCTTTAGAAAGGCCCACATCCGGCTATTCTTTAAAGTAGAAGGCTCTGTACCAGGACCCTTCTTTCAACAAGGTTATAGAAAAAACAAATGCTGTCTATTTCTTTATGTTTCACTCTAGTCCTACCACAGGTGCTACTAACAACTGCTGTGGATTGTCATGCTTTGGAATTTTCTTTTCACTACAGTTGGTAGTGCTGAATACACTTTACACTTCGGGTGTCTCGGGTGTTGTGATATTTTTTGTCTTAAAAAATTTTTTTTTATCTCTCTAACCAGTTGACCTGCTAAAATGTTTCTCAATGGTTCTAACTACTTTCTAGATAAAGAACCATTTAGTACTGTGATCATTACTGTCAAGGATCCTGAGTTGTTATAAACATTCTTTACAGCCCTAAATTCAGACAGTTAAGATTTTCATTTGATTAAACAAGCGAAAATGTGCTCTTTGCAACCATTCAGGCAATAAAATGTGCTTCAGGAAGAAATTTTGTTTCTTTGCCATTATTTCTATGCCAATAATTATAAAGCAGTTCCCTGTTTTCACATTGTGTTTATCTACAAAAGTACTGGCCTCTCCGTATCTCTTCCACGCATGCATATCTCCTTTACTCATAGTAACAGTAGCTAAATTTACTACAAGGAGACTGCAAAAGGGAAAAAACTTACTGGGTCACCTTTTAAATAAACCCAAGAAGAATATATGTATACAAGGTTTTTCAGCATGTAGGAAAAGAGTGGCTTAAGAGAACACTGTAACTAAGTACATTACTCATATTCATATCTAGATTAATGTAGAGTAAGAAAAATACATGTTACAGCATGTGGCATTCCTTTGACATTAGTTTTGCAACTGAAAGAGATGACAAAAAATAGCACTGCCTAGGGTATCAAGCATGTCATATTGACACAAATTACAAGTTTTGTGGGATACGGTAATACATAAATGGATAGATATACACACATATATAATACACACACACACAACATAGATATATTTACAATGTCAAGAAATTGCAGCTTCATTCTCAACTAGGTATTTTATCAACACCATCTTGAGTCCAAGTTGAGTTCTGGTGTAGTAGGAGTCCCATTTGAGCCCAAACTAGGATTCAGGATTTGGTTATGTCTGATAAACTGATGGGGTGGTAGCCTTCCCTGCAAACGATTAACATGAGTTAATGAACGTGGAAGAATAAAGGCCTGTTGGGATGAAACTTCATACTCCAGATGCCTCCAGTGAAGACACAAGTGACAGAACATGACCGAGGAATGCAGGCTAGAGCTATAAATAAGTGCATAAGGAGATGTTTTTGTGGGAAACTGCGACACTCAGCATAAGCAGTAGTACTTCAAGGTGACAGGATTGGCTAGAAAAATATTCTCCTCATTTCTACGTAGAACAAGTCAATCTTCAACATGGTGCAGTTTAACGTGAATGCAGTATCCTTTGGCAGCATGGGGATTTGTAACCTAGAGAGAGAATTTGGGTATGGCATCTTTACAGGAGAGGAGTGTTTTCCTGGAAGACCCCAGCATGAGAGAAAACACTGAGACTCCTAACAAAGAGTCTTCCAAGCACTGTAACAGCCAGTAGGTGAATAATATGAACAAACTGATTATAAGTACCTGTGAGACCCTTCCCTCATGCAGATTATAATCCTGTCTTTAAACACAAGAAAAACCTTTTTTTTAAAAAAAATAAGGCAATTATTTAGGCAAATGTGGTATATATCCATCCATCTGTTGATGGACACTTAGGTTTCTTCCATACCTTGGCAATTGTGAATAATTCTGCTATGTACACTAGGGTGCATGTATCTTTTCAAATTAGTGCTTTTGGAGGGGATATATACCCAGAAGTGGAATTACTAAATAAACTGAATGAAATAAGTCTAAATATTTGCCCAAACAAAAACACTAATCTCCCAGGGAGGATGTGGACACACATTCACAGGTTAGGGAGAAATATGAGGATCATTATCTAGTCATATTTGTGTCTAACAAGTTGTCCCTTGTAAGGGTTACAGATTTCCATCTTTCCTTAACAACACATACCAACAGCTGACAGTGAGGGATGTTGATCTACGGATTCATAAGACATAATCAGAATCTGAGTACTAGTTTGGGCTCAACTGGGATTCTTGCTTAACCACAACAACAACTAATAACAATGACTTAAACAAGATAAGATCTTTCTTCCACACATAGAAAAAGTCTGAAAGTAGAAATCACAGGTAAGAATGGTGGCTCGTCAATTCTTTTTAAGGGCCCAAGTTCCTATCCTTCCTTTGTATCATCCCAGCACCTGCTTCTTACCCTCAAAATCACCTTATGTTCTAAATGGCTGTTGGTGCTCCAGCTATCACCAATTGTTTTCAGGTTAAAAGCTAAGAGGAAAAGTGCAAGGGTATATCAAATTTCCACCTGAATCAATTTCCTTTAATCAATTTTCAGAGAACTCCCACAAATATTTCTCTTTAATAGCTCAAGGCCAGAACTCAGTCCCATGACCAAATTTAGCTGCTAAAATGTCTGGAAGGCAATGTGATTTTTATTATAGGAAGCAATATAACCAGCTAATTATTTGAGTTTTGTTTCTAAAGAGAAAGAGGTGAATAGATTCTTGGCAAGAAACCAGCAAATACTACCACAAACGTCTTGTTCAAGAATTAAACTTATGATTAATGAATCAGTTCTGGGAACAAAAACTAGCGATTGCAGGTGGTGTGAGATAATAAAAATTTGAGATACCAGATACCAGACAACATATATATGTTACAGATATATGATATTTATATATATGAGATACATAGGAGATATATTTTTATATGTGAGATATATTTCATATATACCTGAAATAGATAGGTAGGTAGGTAGGTAGGTAGATAGATGGATTCCTTAGAAGAAACCAGCCTCTGCTATTTGCTATTACTGGGCATGACTATCATTAAAATTTCTTGTATGTAAATAAATACAGTAAATTATATACAGTTCTCATTATAGCATGCGAGCTCAGTAACCCTGAAGAATTTCAATATTACAGGGTGCACAATGGGCAAAATTAAGTAAACAGCTCCTTTGATACATTTCCATCTTCAAGTTCATATCAGATTTCAGATTAAATAGTTACATGTCTGGGAAAAAAATAACATCTTCAAAATCACTTCTTTGTGATTTTCTTTCCTAGGCAATTTATTCCCAGATCAATTCTTTTCTAGACAGTGATTTATTTGACAGTTGTTCTTTGTAATAAAATGGATTTATAAAAAAGTGTTAAGTATAGCTACTTCAAAACTTGGAATAAGCCTACTACTTTGTCTCAGTTTTGTATTCTTTTATATCCCTATTGCATTCTTTTTATTTCACAGTATATTTTCCATATTTCCTAACGTGCCTTGATTCAGAAAAATATAGATAAATTTCTTTCTCTAAAGAGTTTGTGTGAAGAATGTAAAATGTGATAAAATTTGTCATATTAATTTATCTACAGTTCCTATGCATTTTGATTCATGCTACATTAATACAACACTGAACTTTAATTTTTAAATTAAACAAAATATAAATTCAGAATTTCAAGGCTGAGGGGGATCTCCGTACTTATCATATAACTTAGTTTGGCAAATCTGGATATTGGCAAATTTATCCAGGATGATTGGGCCCTAAAAAATACAGACAATAAACTCAAATTCACGGGAGATTAATGTGTGGTACAAAAACTATGTTAATTGTGCACGAAATATAACTGCTAATCAGATCAGTATTCATATAGACCACTTATATACTCATTTTTCTTCTCAAGAATCCAAATTAAGACCAAAAAGTTCCAAAATGAATGTATAAATCAGAAGCAATTTACCTGCAGGAGAAACTCAAATAATGTCAATAAAGATCTAATATATTCCAAACCTACAGAAAGTCTTCTCTATTGGTTTCACAGTTTCCCATTCTCAACGTATGAAAATGATCCTTTTTTATTTTAAATCTCTTGATTGTTTCAGGACACAACATATATTAGGCATTCATCTTTATAATTATCAGCTATGACTTCTAACTGCTCATTCACTCATTTATTCAACAAACCTTTTTTGAGCATCTAATATATGCCAACCATTATGCTAGACACCAGGGAATACAAAGATACCTAAGCACTGGTCATTGTTTCCAAAGAAAAAGCAGGCATATAAAAGATCATTATAGACTCAAGTGGTAAAAGCAGTAATTTCTTTAGGCAGAGATCATTACAAGAAACTGAGGAAAGGCACTTATTCCAGCTATGAAAAAGTGATTACAAAGCTGTGACTTATAATTAGGATTAACAGTTAAAAAGGAAAGGGTCATCCTAGTCAGAGAAGATCTCATGAGCAAGGGCATAAAAGACAGAAAACAAACATGGATGTACAGGGAATGGGTGAGTCCCTTTTGTGGAAAGCACAGAAAGGTAAATAAAAGGCAGAAAGGGGAGCCACTAAAGTGTTTTAAACTAGGGGAGACTGTATTGGATAGAAGAGCAAGGGAAATGGTACTATACTGTACATTTTCAAATGTTCACCCTGATGGTCAGATTGATAATAGACTGGAGAGGGATGAGACTGAAGGCACAGTGGCCACTTAGGACATGTGCAATAGGTAATGATCATGACCTAACATGAGGCAGTGGTACTGGAAATAAAAAACAAGTGAGATATTGAGAAAAGTGGTTTTCACTCCTCTCCGCCCATTTGAAAAACAAATTTCCATTCTCCACCCCCAGAGATTCTGCGTTGATTGAGCTAGGATAGTCTTAAAGTTTCCCAAGTGATCCTAATTAGCAACTGAGGCAGATTAGTTAATTAACCAGATTACTTAATTTTTTGTCACTGATAATTATGGAAATATGAAAAGTGCAGAAAATGGAAGAGTCAGGAATGATGGTCAGTATTCCAGCTTTAATGACTTGACAAAACCTAGCCTCAGCAACTAGCCTAGAGAATATCAAAGGACAGTCTATTCAGGGGAAAGGGAGAATTAATTTGGTTTTTAAAAATAAAAATTTAACGCCTTTATTGTGTAAGCAGAAGGATATTTTAATTAGATGATTGGATATATATGATCGTAAGTTTGGCAGCACTGATGAGTGAGGAATACCTGAGAGTTAGGATGCCATAAAGAGAGATTACGTGGGATAAGAGGAGCACTGAAATGAGTTGAACCCTGAGGCCAACATTCAGTGAAAAATAGAGAAAAAAGAAATTACAAAAATATAGAGGATCACAAAAGAAATCAATTGAGTGTGGCATAATGCAAACCAGATGAGTACAGTATTTCCATGGAGCAAATGACAGTTTCAAATGCAGAAGAGAGGTCCAATTAAAAGAAAAAAAGAAAGACAAATATCATATGATGTCACTTATAGAAAACAAACTGTGGTTACCAGGGGGAAAGGAGCACAGAGGGACACATTAGGAGTTTGGGATTAACAGGAACACATTGCTGTATATAAAACAGATAAATGACAAGGACATACTATATAGCACAGGGAACCATATTCAATTTCTTGTAATGAATTGTAATGGAAAAGAAACTGAAAAAATATGTATGTATGTATATATGTATATGTATAATTGAATCACTTTGCTGCACACCTGAAACTAACATTGTATATTGACCACACTTTAATGAAAAATAAGAATAATTTTTTAAAAAATTGCAAAACATCCATTGGCATTAGCAACTGAGAGTTCATTTGTGACCATAGTGAAGAATAGATTGACAAAAATGGCAGATGAGGAACTGAAAAGTAGAGATTAGTCTATTAAGAAATCTGTATAAGGATGTAAAAGGTAAATGAGAGAAATTTAAGCATGAGTGTATATGTTGAGAGATAAAAAGGAATATACATACGTATTTGTATTACTGAAACATTATGCTGTGCACTGAAAACTGACACACTGTAAACTGACGATACTTCAATAAGAAAAAAAAAAGAGAGAAAGAGAAAGAAAGAGATTTAAGGACATTTTATCCTATGAAAATGAACAAAAAAAGACCTCTGGGAATAGAAATGTGGAGACAGGGAAACATATAAATTATAATACACACAGTTTACCCATGTATACATATGTACACATAGTTTTATTTTAAATGCATTTCTAGAGATGGTAAGCGGTTGAAACAGATCATGCTTGATGGCTTCCAACTCTCCTGAATGATATAGTGGGCAAAATTGTCTTCTCAAGTTGAAGGGAATCTATTCAGAGGTCACAATGACGTTTGGATGCAGTAAGTTGGGTGGTGGTGCCAGCCTGGCAGGATTTTTAAGTTTCTCTAGCAGGGCACTGGGGAGGTAAGATTGTAGTTTCAAAACAGGCTTGTGTTTTGACTGAGCAAGTGTTGGAGAAATACAGGAATGAAAGAAATCAAGGGTTCTAGTGAGAGAGTAGTTTAGATGACCAACTATGGGATTCAAGAGATGGGTCAGGAAGGAAGTAACAGTATATAGGAAAGAAAAGGGAGCTATCTTTTTAACATGGAGTGTTAACATGCCTCAGTCTACTGGGAAAGCCCTGTCATAATCATCCAACCCCAAAAGAAATGATCCCACTTGGTCAGGCACATGTGCATGTGCTTGTGTAAAATTTTACATTGTTATGTATAACATTTTATATCATTTGATACACTTTCATGTCTAGTTAGATGTGTTTAAATACTACATTTCTTTTACAGCATATTTTCCAGTAATCAGAGTGAAATAAGAAATAAGATACTTTCTCACATTAATAAAATATTGATTTAAAATGTTTATGGTAATAATTTTTTCACAAAATGATGAAAAAAAGCAAAACTATGAAATTCACTTTACTATTTGTAAATGTATGGGTTGCCCCAGATTACAAAGGAAATTTAAAGAACCCAAGCAGGTTATTCACTTTATATCCAGTTGTATAGTCTAACCACTAACTTGGTGTCCTTTCTCCCTAAGTAAAACAGTAATCATCTAAAAAAGAAAGTGGCTTCATAAGATAACATACAGAAACAGGGAACACACCAAGGACAATTTTCTGGACTACTGCATGCCCTGCTACGTGCCATTCTAACTTCTTGACCAGTGAGTGAGGGGTCTATATTCATTAGCAGGATTCATTTCCATTAACTAGATGCTGCACGGTGAAGAATCAGAAAGGGTATTAATCAAGCCCCCGCTCTCTCAAAGCATCCCCTAAAAAATCAACAGAATTATGTCCATCACCAAAACCCTTGTTTCCATCAACTGCCTGCATTTCTCAAAAGACATTTTTATCAGACTATGCCATTTACAAGCTAGATTTCCAGTGTTTTCAATCAGAACTGGACCTTATCACTATGATGGGAATCATCTGATCATCTTCAATGGTTTCCCCTTGAGCGCTCCTTCCTTACTTCATAGTGTTACCCCCTTCACATCTGCCTGCATCTCACACACAAACACATACACACATGCCCTTATGTGGCCCATCTAACCAAGACCGCTTTACGAAACCAATCTCAAATTTCTAGGACTCAGCTGTCTATGCTCTTTAATGTCAGAGTTCACCTAAATTGTACACTTGTACACACTGTATTCAGATTGTGTTCAGTTTTTTTCAGGGAAGCTCCATCTCTCTTTCTCCCTCCTTTTTCTCCCTTCCCTCTGTTTCTCTCCCCCTCCCCCTCTTCCCTAATTGCCTCCTTGAAAAGTTATGACTAAGTTTCTCACATTGTACGTGTATGAGCTCAGTGTGTTCCCTTTTTCCAAACAGTTACATTCACTCTAGGATAACAGGATGTCTTCACTGTTTAAGTGTCAGGCTTGGGTAGGGCTGATGATTTTGGTTCTACGCACACCGCTCCCCGCCCCCAGTCAGATACTCCCCCAGCAGGAGTCACCTGGTTCACTTACACATTCTTTTATTTTCTCCTCTGTCACATTTTGGTTTTGTTTCGACTGTTGACGAGAAGCATCTATTCCCAATATGTAAAGGGAAGATCAAGAAGCCTTCAAGTTGCTATTTAATCTTGGTATTAATGAAAAAACAGAGCTATTTTAAAATATGATTTTATGACCAGCAAGCAAGGACGAGAGACAGAAACTTCGGCCAGGAGATGTGTGCAGCTCATATTTTTTATAGTAATGAAAAGGAATATTCAGATGAATAATATGTACCTATGAAATACAGATCAAAGGCTTTCTTACTAGGTACAGTTGCTTCTAAATATGAAGAGAAATGAATTCAAAAATAAAAGGTGACAATTTGGAAGGTGTCCTCTGGGAAGGGACTGAGGTGATGAATACAATTGATTTCCTACTCTTCCTCCCCCCATGCCTGCTCTTTAAATGACCTCTTTCCAATTTTCCATCTTACACTCACAGGTCGCCAGAATATTACTGAGAAGGCAATTAGAATTGTGAACATTGATTTTTTAAATGTACATAAAAGGATAAATGATGGGATTGTTTGAAGTGAATGTCAAAACAGCAGAGAGAGAGCGACCTAACTACCACCTGCCAAAGTTAGTCAATGTCCTAAAGGAGCATTAGAAAAAAAGTTTATAAAAAATCTTCAGGAAAATAACCACTTCAATTCTTCTCAGCTGCTAAATCTTGACAGTCTTTTTTCTGGTTACAAATAAGGAAAGAAAGAGAGAGGGAAAAAAAAAAAGAGAGAGGGAGGGAAGCAAAATAGTTCATACCCCGTAAGTCTCTTTTTTTCCCTCATGTTCTTCCTTGCTTGGTTTTTGAAGCATTAAACAATTCTACTGTTGTACCAATGTACAGAAAAAATGGCCAGAAGGTCTTTGCTCCAGGTCAGGTGCAATGTAAGTCTTGCACGAAATTAGCTACTTCTTGGCAGAGCTAAAAATAACAAATTGAGATGCTACCGCTGCTCATTCAGCTTTAAAGCAAGCTTCCTTTCTAGGTCCTGGTGTAGAGAGCTTCTCCTGTGCCTCCTGGCCATAATGCGCCTGAAAGAAGCACTTTCTCCTACCCGTGGATATTGACAGAGAATTGCCACCTGTATTTTTAGAGTCTAATGTTATAGGAAATAAGTGTTATTGTGGAGTCCAGATTACAATATGCAGTTAAGCCATTTTATTGGTAGAAAATGAACAGGAATGCATGATATATCTGGAGTTTCTCTCATACACTGTAAATTGGCTGCTACTAGTTTATTCAACAAGTGTTTGATATTAATTGATTACAGTACCTACTCTAAAGGTAAGGAAAAATGAGTGTTTAACTTGGGCAAGAGATGTAAGGGAAGGCTTTATGGAGAAAGTAAGCCAGACCTTCCAGGATATTGAAGGAAAGACATACAAGCTGGGAGAATGGAGTACATGCAGGAAGCATAACAAATAATCCAATCTCTGTGTCCAAGGGAAAGAAAGGTATCAGCCCCTACACCAGAAAGTTCACACTGAAAATTACAAAATTCAACAGATAACAAAAACTAAATTATGGAAGTTTTAAATGATATAATTGGAAGTTTGTACTATTCTGTGGTCAAAGGGAATTTTAAAGGTTACTGAAGAGGGTAAAGATAAAATAAAATCAGTATTTGACATTATTGTGAAATGAGGAGGCTAGCAGCAAGGCTCTTGTTAGGAGTCTGTTGACCTGGTTTGGATTTGAGCAGTTTAGAGTCTGGTATGATGTGTTAGGTTGAGCAAAGGAAGAAATGAAAAGGAAGACGGTTAGACATAATTTAAAGAAGGATCGTGACCTTGGACTCTAATTGAATATGATTTTTTAAAGAAGTAAAAATAATATGTCTGCACATATATGTATCTGATAAAAATAGAGAAATCAGGAAGGGGAACAGACTAGGGGTTAGAATGGGTTCATTTTTATAAGAGGTCTTTTTGACTTTGGCTTTTTCTATGTCATAATATCTAACAATATCTAGCTAAATAATCACCAGTTTGATAGATGGAGAAACATCTTATGATAAAGGAAAACTCTGAGTTAAGATCCAATGCTTCCACTCCAAATACACAACCCCGCTTAGTGATGTAATAGCCTTTCGTTAAACATAGTAAGACGGGATTCCATTCCCACATTGACACTTCTGAATGTGAGAAGAAAGCTTTTCCTTACACAGGGCCAGAAGCTATGTACCCTGAGGTACTTCAGGGGCCTCAGTTCTGCCACTGGGGACCCTGGAAAAAAATGCAATTGTCTTTTTGATTGAAAGTTCCTCGCAGTATATTAATTTGACCACATAGAGTCTCCTGAACCTTCTTCTATCTATTCTTTAGGATAAATGACTTTAAATTTGTCCTCAATTTTCTTAAACTGGTCCTCAAGTTATCTGGTTTTTATCCTTTCACTTTTTGATGTTTATTCTCTGGCCATCCTTGACTTTATTTGTTACCTCTTAAAATAATAAATATGTGTAAATAGGTAAAATATCTCTTACCTTCATGTAAGGTAAACTATGGACTTTGGGTGATTACAGTGTGTCAATGTAGGTTTATTAATTGTGAAAAAAAAAAAGTACCATTCTGTTGGGGGATGTTGATAGTGGGATATCTTAATGATAAGCTATCCGTGTGTGGGGGTAGGGGCCATGAAAAACCTCTGCACCTTCTTCTTAATCTTGCTGTGAACTTAAAAATGCTCTAAGAAAATAAAACCTGGAAAAAACATGATATTCAGATATGAATACTGTTGCAAATCTGGGCTCATCACAGAGTATAGTTGGGCTTCTTCACTTTACAGACTATGAGTTTGTTAGTATGGTCTGTGAGCTCATTTATTTAAGCTCAAGTACGTTTCATCCAAAATGCTACTCAGCTGTTTTTTACCCATCTTGCTGATTGTTTAAATAAAGTCATTAATTGTAACTTTCTATCCATCAGTTAAAACATGCACACGCATATCACACACAGCCACACCCCACTGATGGGTAGGACTGTTTTCCCACACAGCAAGCCCAAATTCAAGAAAGTTTTTTCAAGTATATCTTAAAGGATCTCTTTACCAGGGTTGAAGGAAGAGGCTCAGATCCACTTCAGATAATTATTGGATTATTAATCTCCCTACTACAAGCAATTCTTCAACTGTGATGGACATCAACTGTCTGTCTTACAATTCAATTCAGTTCTGACACTATACACCTGGAGTTAGCATCGGACCTCACAGATCAGAGACTCAGTCCATTAGACTGCCCCTTCAGACACCAATCACAAATCTAGGTTGTTACCCATGCTCCTGACTTATTGGATAGACATCAGTTCCCATGACGCCCCCTCCTCAGGTTTGATTGCTTTGCTAGAACAGCTCACAGAACTCAGGGAAATTGTTTACTTATTGAATTACCTAGTTATTATCACAAAGGATATCAAAAGACATCAATAAACAGTCAGATGAAGAAATACCCAGAGTGAGGACCAGAAGTATCTTGAGTACAGGAGCTTCTGTCCCTGTGGAGTTTGGGGTGTGCCACACTTGTTCATCAACACAGAGCTCTCTGAACTTCATCCTTTGGGGGTTTTTAATGGAGGCTTCAACACATAGGCATGGCCGATGACATCCTTGGCCATCGGTAATTAAGTTACTCTCTATCCCAAGTCCCCTCCTGTAGGTGAGCCTGGGGTGTGGGGTGAAGCTGATTAATCACTTGTAATCACTAGGTTGGCTCCCCTGGCAATCAGCCCCCATCCTTCAGGACTTTCCAAAAATCTCCTCAATAACATAAATACAGTGTGGTTGAAAGGAACTTGTTGTAAATAGCGAAAGACCTCTTAATTGCTCTTATCACTTGGGAAATTCCAAGAATTTTGGGAATTGTGTGCCAAGATAGGGCAAAGACCAAAAATACATTTACTATAAACCTCAATATCACAACTGTTTTCCAATTATTTAATCTAAAATGGGCACCAAATCTCACACTATTACAGGAGTCTGCAATTTTTTTCTGTAAAAGACTAGACAGCAAATATTTTATGCTTCGCTGGCCGTATGTTCTCTGTTACAACCAACTGACCGGTGCTGCAGCAGAGAAACAGCCATAGACAATATGTAAATAAGTGTGTGTGGCTGTGTTCTCATAAAACTTTATTTGCAAAAACAGGTCAACATGGTTTACCAATGCCTGCTCAATTACATCATCAAACTCTTCTGAGTCTCTTTTATTTATGCACTGTATTTTCCCTCTTTCAAATGTATATTCTGAGAACAGCAGCAACCTTGCTTATCTCACTATTTCTTTCTTAACACTGAACAGAGAGGGAGCTTGGTAAATACTTATTGAATGAATGAATGAATGAATGAAGCTGGTATGGAAAAGTCAAAACTCTACAGAAAAACCAAAACACCACCTCCGAGTGTTTACCTAGTTTTTCATTAGGACAGGAAAGATTAGGAAAATCTTACTATAAATAGATGATTTTACTGTTTAAAAATTTGTATTTATTCTTTACGTACAATTATAACACGTAACGACAGAATGACAAAGAGAAATTTAAATTCTGTTTCCATAGTGTATATCTTAACAAATTCTATTTATTTTTACTTTACATAAAGGTATTTCTCTTAGGCCAGTGGTTCTCAACCTGAGGTGATTTTGCAAACCCTCCTCCCCCTAGGGGGACCTATGAGAATGTCTGAGGATATTTTTGGTTATCAAAATTTGGAGGAGGAGTACCACTAACATCTAAATGAAGATACCGGGGATGTTGCCAAATATCCTACAATGCAGAGGACAAACTCCCACAACAAAGAATGATCTGGTCTAAAATGCAATAATGCTGAGGTTAAGAAACACTGCTTTAGGCTTATTTCCCATAAAAATAGGTCTTGTTTTTAGGGAAAGTCTTACGGCATTTCAGGATGTTACCTAAATCTGTAGATGAGTTTTGAAAACTTATGAGACAAACAAACTTATTTACAAAACCGAAAGACCCACAGACATAGAAAACAAACTTATGGGTACGAGTCGGGGAAGGGGATGGAAAGGGATAAATTGGGAGTTTGAGATTTGCAAATACTAATATATAGATAGATAGACAGATAATAGATAAACAATAATTTTATGCTGTATAGCACAGGGAACTATATTCAACATCTTATAGTAACTTATGGTGAAAAAGAATATGAAAACGAATATATGTATGTTCTCACATGACTGAAGCATTGTGCTGTACACCAGAAATTGACACAACATTGTAAAATGACTATACCTCAATAAAAATTTAAAAAAAGAAAAAAAAACCCCAAAACTGATGAGAAAGCAGGTTGTATTTCTTTAAAACCATAATTTTTATATGAAATGGAAAGCAATTTTGAAGGGTACATTTCACTTGGGGGAAAAAAAAAAGACAGACCTCACTGTCACATTTGTATTCCAAGAACATTCATCCAACCCGATAACCTCCTTAGAGGAGTCAGATTTCAGACTGCCTGTTTGTGAACGCACACAAGGTTAAGCGCCTACTACATTTCATGATATTCACTGGCCAAACAATAATAATGACAGTAAACTTGAGCTGACATCCTATAGCAGCAACAAAACAGGAAAGGAAGGAAGGAGCATTCCAAGGGCATGAACAATGCAGCAAGTATCCTTTTATAGTTTCCATGTAAGCCCGTGACTGTTGTTACACACTGATACCGCCCATTGTCGAGTTAAACTGGCCCGATGCCACAGCATCTCAACAAGTTCAGTTCGGACAAACAAAAGCTATAGTCTCTTGATACTTAAAGCTAAAGATGATTTTTCACTTCTGATTTTTTTAGATCTTAGTAGAATATAGTAAGAATCTGTTGGTCTAAATACAGACTTGTTATTAAGGAATATAACCATATTACATAACCATTTACTTATACTTACATAGCAAGGGAGCGTGTGTGTGTGTGTGTTGGAGTGTGGGAAAGGGTGTCTAGAAGACAAAGGCAATTTTGCACATTTTGATGCCGTTCATATGATTAAATAACAAGGATTGTACATGAACACTGTGGGCGACTGTGTCTCCATG
This sequence comes from Camelus bactrianus, assembly GCF_048773025.1. Taxonomy (NCBI): domain Eukaryota; kingdom Metazoa; phylum Chordata; class Mammalia; order Artiodactyla; family Camelidae; genus Camelus; species Camelus bactrianus. The sequence goes on from NC_133539.1 coordinate 45,223,739, forward strand.
AATCTCTATGGTATCTCATTATTCAGACTCTAGTCCTCTCTGTGATTATTCCTTCCCTGCCACCTTCCCAGGGATGTCTTCCTTCTGTTTCTTCAGATAAATATTCCCTAAAGTTCTGTCTTTAGTCTCCCTCATCTTACTCTGTATTCTGCTTTAGGATTTTATCTATTCTAATGGCTTCAACTATGGCTTCCCTACCAGGGACTTTCAAGTCTTTACCTGCATTTTTCACCTATTTCATGAGCCTGAGCATTTCTTCTTCAGTTTTTTTATATTTTTTATTGACATATAGTTATAATTTGTTAATTTCTGGTGTACCGCACAATGTCCCAATCATGCATATACATACATATATTTGTTTTCATATTCTTTTTCATAAAGGTTTTTTATAAAATATTGAATATAGTTCCCTGTGCTATACAGAATACATTGTTTTAATCTATTTTTATATATAGTGGCTAACATTTGCAAATCTCAAACTCTCAAATTTATCCCTTCCCACCTCCTTTCCCCAAGTAACTGTAAGATTATTTACTATATCTGTGTGTGTGTTTCTGTTTTGTAGATGAGTTCATTAATGTCCTCTTTTTTTTTTTTTTAGATTCCACATATGAGTGATATACAGTAGCCAAGACATGGACGCAACCTAAATGTCCATTGAAAGATGACTGGATAAAGAAGATGTGGTATATTTATACAACAGAATATTTCTCAGCCATAAAAAAGAGTAAAATAATGCCATTTTCAGTAACACGGATGGGCCTGGAGATTGTCATTCTAAGTGAAGTAAGCCAGAAAGAGAAAGAAAAATACTGTTATGGTAACTTCTTCAGTTTTAATAACTATGAATACATTATTTGGAAATCCTCTTCATACCTTAAATTGCATATTACAAAATGCAGCTCATAGTTGCCTCCTCTTATGTGGGACTTCTCCACTGATCCCCATCTTAGCCATCCTCATAGGTAATTCAAAAATATAGAACTCATCTCAACCCTTCCTTCTCCCTAACGCACAACTTGCATTCTATCATAAAATACTACTCTTTTTTACCTCTGAAACATTTCTTGAACCTGCTCACTTCTCCCCTGTCTCCGACCACCGCACTAGTCCGTGCTACCCCCTCATCCTCTGATTATGGTACTTTCATGCTTAAACATCTTCAATGCCATCCTATTGCTCTTAGGGTAAGAGACCTTTAACACAAACTACAAGGGTCTGTATGGTTTAGCTCTTTCTTGCCGCTCTTGTCCAAGATCACGCCTCCCCTCCTCTCAGTGTCTCTACTTCAGCAACGTGGCTGTCTTCCTGTTTCTCACACATGCCACCCTCCTCCTCGCCACAGGGTGTTGCAGCAGTGATGGTGGCTGTTTTTACAACACACACACACACACACACACACACACACACACACACACACACACACACACACACAGCTTAGAAGTCCCCTTGCTGCCCTCTTTTTCTACTTGACTTCCAACGCCTAGTCTTCAGGTTTCAGGTGAAAGAGTCATTTTAGTGGGAGGAGCGCTCCCCTAAATCACTGAAAGCACCCCATTTACTGGAGCCTCCAGTGTAACTAGGTATCTCCCCTTCACAGTGCTTGTCATATTTGTTACACTTTTAGGTTTATATTTGCTTGCATTATCAAATAGCCCCACTGTCTTCCTCAACAGAATGTAAGCTCTCTCTTCTCATACAGTGTTTTATCCCCAGCACTTAGCTCGGTTTCTGGCACATAATAGGATATCAATAAATACCTGTGAAAAGTATAAATAAAAATTAAACTCACCATTTCAACACATTAGTTCAGCCCAAAATACTAACATTTCTAAATTCTCTAAGGCTGTTGGTGTTAGCATCATCTCCTAAACGCCAGGCCCAAATGTTCAACTTCTGTGGCTTCTCTCTTTCTCTCCTGCTATCATCTCCGTCCAATTGTTTGCCAGCTTTCAGTGATCCTACCTCCAAAGCACATTTCCCATAAACCTTCCTAATACCATTCCTGTCTCTGGGCTATTGCAAAATCACCTAGTTGGTTTCTGCATCTAATCTCTTTTTGCCTCAATTTTTCTTCTAGTCTTCCAAAAACAATGTTCTGGTTGCTCCTGTGATCAATATGATTTTAGGATTCCCAACTATTAGCATGAAGGTTCTCTATGATCTTGACTCAATGAGAATTTTCTCAATTAACTTGAAACACTCTCTTTTTAACATTTTCCATTCCAAGCAACCTGAAATATTTTGTGTATGCACTACGTGCCCCGTGTTGACCACTTCTGGGACTTCACCTGTAATGCGCTTCCCCTAGCACTTCTTTTTTGTCAAGCATAAATTTTACTTTCTTTTCTAGACTACCTTTTTTATATCCAGGAACTCTTTGATATTTGTCACTGTATAGACTACAGAAATTAATAGCAGGGATTTGGACACAAATAATTTCAATAAATATATTTAAAGAATTGTTTCATTCCTTTCCCTTTTTTCTATATAGATTGAGTTTATGAAGGGCAAATACTTTCCTATGTGTTTTATATTTTTTTCCATTTTCCCATATCTTTTTTTGAGAAGGCAGCCAAAAAATAGAGATTTTATAAAGTCTTCTCCCCTTACCTTTTAAGAATGCTTCATTTTTTTAAGTGACAAAATAATAGGACAAGGATTTTAAAATTATGATCTAGTGGCAATAAGCACAAATGCTTGTTAAAAATTTGTGCTTTCTCTACTCGAGTATGATGAGCAATTCATAAGCTGGCTAAAGTCTGGATAAAGATGAAGCTTATCTAAATTAATAATACATACTGTCAGTACAAAAGTAGAAGCCCTGGAAAGCTTTAAGTTGGCTTTTACTGCAATGGTAATCTTTCATCTCAGGAACTATCTTGACCATTTCTTGAGAAGGTTAAACACGGGTGTTCTAGAAACTTTAAGCTAAGACAACTTACCATAGTACTGACTGTATTTATTTCCATGACAGTCAACCTAGAAACTATGATTTTGAATTGCTGACATCACATTTTTTTCCTTTCTGCAAAAACACTAAGTTTAAGTTTTTAAAATAGTGTTTGTAATAATTATACTCTACCAAATGCTTTGCACATATTTTCTAGTCAGAATGCTTTACATTTTAAAGCAGTTTTATCTTCCATTTTAACTATTCTTTCTACATAAACCACATTAGTATTACAATTTATTACTAAACTGATATTCACTTATTTTTTCACCTTAAATTTCTTTTATACAGTTGCTCCAAGCCATATGCGTGCACACACACACACACACACACACACACCCTAATATGGTTAATAAAGTATATTCAGTATAAAAATTTATAGATTGAAATGAGAATATGAAAGCTCATAGTATAAAGTTTAAATACTATCTTTAAAGAATCATCATATAAAAATCATGGTGGTAAAACCACAAACCAACCAATGCATGGAAATCATTCTTTTTAAGTTTCAGGCCTTTTCCAAGAAGATTTTAAAGCCATTGAAGGCCTTTCTGTGGAGTAAACTTAATGTGCTTGCATAGAAATGTCTAAAAATAAAGTAATCCCATCCTCACACCATTTCAACATTTAACTCTCAACATTTAACCTGTGATCATGAAACGTACAATGAAAATCATCTTTCAAAATTGAGATGAGGTATGAAAACTGCCCATTATCCATTAAGATGCCTTAGTATATGGTGGGAGGAAGGTTTACTTAAAACTGAAATTACAGCAAAGAAATCCTACTCTATTGAGTTTAACATCAAAAATGGTTATTTAATAATTTCTTCTCACATAGGTAAACATACTTTATGAAATAAAAAGCATTATTTAAAACACTGATGATTAGGAAAATGTTGAGAAAAAGACTTTATTTTAGTAACGCTGAATTGAATGAATAGAGTATCTCACTCAATAACAGCAGTGACATCTATCATTATTAATTCTGCACCTGACAGCTTTTTTTTTCAAATTTTGGTTTATGGAATTTATGGGAGTTTTTGTAGCATATGGGTTTGCCTTAGGTATGATAGGTAACTAATATTTTGATACTTACTAGCTTGCATTTTTTGCGTACTTACCACGCACTACGCAAAGGTTTATACTTGTATTTTCCCAGATAACCCCTTAACCCTTACCATATCCCCATGAGGTAGGTGTCATTATCCTGATTTAAAGGAACTGACATTTAAAAAATTAAGTAGTTTGCCCAAATCATAAAGCTAGTAAATACAGCACTTGGATTCAAACTCAAGCTCGTCTGATTCCAGAGCCCATGCTTTGAACTTTCTTATAATATTGCCTGCCCTAAACTGGGCTTTCCTGACTTAGGACACAACATTTAATCCTAACATTAATGATAAGAAGTAGGAAGTATTATTTCTATATTAAAAATCAAATTTGTGCATCAGATAAATGAATCGGCTCCCAAGGAAGTGATATAGGTGAAGATACAAGCCAAGATTTGTCTAAATTTAGAACCCATGCTGTTTTCACTAAACTAGTCCAACTGAACTTTCAGCAAGCATAGAAATGGTTGCTCTTGGTGATCCAATGAGGTACCCACTAACCATATGTGCCTGGTAAGTACTTAAAAGTTGGCTAATGCTAGTGAAGAACTACGTTTTAAAGTTTATGTTTCTTTTTTGACTGTCATCACCCATTTCTCCCACCCCCTCACCCTTTGTCTCTGGCAACCAACAATCTGTATCTATGATAAGAGCTTGTTCTTGTTTTTGTTTTCTAAGATTCCCCACATAAAAGAGATCATACGGTATTTGTCTTTTTCTGTCTGATACTTCAATTAGCACGATGTTCTCAAGGTCTATCCATGTTTTTGCAAGTTGCAAAATTTCATTCTTTTTAAGGCTGTATAACATTCTAGTGTGTGTGTGTGTGTGTGTGTGTGTGTGTGTGTGTGTGTGTGTATGCCATGACTTATTTATTCATTCATCCATCAATGGACACTTAGATTGCTTCCATGTCTTGGCTTTTGTAAATAATGCTGCAGTGAACATGGGAATGCAGATACCTTTTTGAGTTAGTGTTTTTACTTATTTTGAATTAGTACTCATGAAAACAAATACATGTATGTATGTATATGCATGACTGGGACATTATGCTGTACACTAGAAATTGACACATTGTAATTGACTGCACTTCAATAAAAAAAATACTCAAAAGAAGAATTGCTGGATCATATGATAGTTCTAATTTTAATTTTTCCATAATGTTCGCACCAGTTTACACTCCCACCAACAGTGCATGAGGGCTCCCTTTTCTCCACATCCTAACACTTGTTACTTCTTATCTTTTTAATGATAGTCATTCTGAAAAGTGTGAGGTGAAGTGATGTCTCATTGCAATACTGACTTGCATTTCTCTGATGAATAATGATATTGAGTAAATTTTTATTAAATTCTCAAATTAATTAACTTAACTAAAATGCAAACAAATGTGATGTATGGCTAATGGCTACTTTATTGCATAGGAAAAAATGACTAAACTCTATTATCCTGAACTCCTAAGCAATACATAAAGAGATACTTATGAAAAAAATTGCATCAACTTACTTATTAAATAAATTCAAATTTAAATAGATTCAGTTATTTCTCATTGGTTAATTCTTTAATTCAATATAATCCAAAATTTTCAAGCAAAGTAACCTAGCCATAACCAATGCAGAACTTAAAAATTTGTTTTCTTCTCAATTCTTGCTCTAAGGTGACATTTTTTTTTACTAGTTGCTTTATTTCTATTTAACTTCCCTTAAAATTACTTAAAAGTAATACAAACTAAATTGTGTTGAAAAATATTTTTACCATACATCCTTGATAGTTTCCCACTTTATTTTTCTACACCTAAAAAGTGTGAACTCAGTCTCTAATCTTTTTGCTGTAAATCTGCTTCATAGTTCATGCTGTGACAGTCACAGATGGGCAAATTCTAATTTAGAGGAATAGGAGTCAGAGATGAGGCACTTAGATCAAAAGGGGACTGAGTTTATTGTCCTGGTTCCTAGTCTGGGCAAACAACCCAAGGAACAAAGATTTCAGTTTTTCACTCATTCAGTGACATGGGAAAACATTCCAAGTGTCTATACAATTGAATATTTCCCCAAGCTAAGGTCAGTGACAAAAGTTATTAGCAGAAGAACTGCCTTGGTTCATCTGCCTACCTAAGGACTCTGAAGCAGCCCCTGTCCCACTACTGCTCTTGCAAACATCACGGGACTGAGGCTACATCAAGATGTTATGCCTTTTTTCTGGACTCTCTATTCTGTTCCATTGATCCAGACGTCTGGATTTGTGCCAATACCATGCTGTTTTGATTATTGTAGCTCTGTAGTATTGTCTGAAGTCTGGGAGGCTTATTCCTCCTACTTCATTCTTTTTCGTAAGCATTGCTTTGGCAATTCTGGGTCTTTTGTGATTCCATATAAATTTTAGGATTATTTGTTCTAGTTCTGCAAAAAATGTCGTGAGTAATTTGATAGAGATCACATTAGGTCTGTAGATTGCTTTGGGAAGTATGGCCATTTTAACAATATTAATTCTTGGAATCTAAGAACATAGGATATCTTTCCATTTCTTTAAGTCATTTTCAATTTCCTTAGTCAATGTTTTGTAGTTCTCTGTGAATAAGTATTTCACTTCTTTGGTCAGATTTATTCCTAAGTATTTTTTTTGGATGCAATTTTAAAAGGGATTATTTCTTTACTTTCCTTTTCTGATATTTCATTGTTAGTGTAAAGAAATGCAACTGATTTCTGTATGTTAATCTTATATCCTGCTACCTTGCTGAATTCTTTTAGACCTTGGTCAATTAATCTTTGGCAAAGGAGGCAAGAATATACAATGGAGTAAAGACAGTCACTTCTGGAAATAGTGCTGGGAAGACTGGACAGCTGTATGTAAATTAATGAAGTTAGAATACTTCCTCACATTATACACAAAAGTTAACTCAAAATGGCTTAAAGACTTAAACATAAGACAAGACACTATAAACCTCTTAGAAAAAAACATAGGCAAAACATTCTCTGACATAAATCTTAGCAATGTTCTCCTAGCGCAGTCTACCCAGGCAATAGGCATGGAAGCAAAAATTAACAAATGGGACCTAACTAAACTTATAAGCTTTTGCACAGCAAAGGAAACCATAAGCAAAACAAAAAGACAACCTAAAGAATAGGAGAAAATATTTGTAAAAGATGAGACTGACAAGGGCTTAATTTCCAGAATATATAAACAGCTCATACAACTTAATAAGAAAAAAACAAACAACCCAATCCAAAAATGGGCAGAAGACCTAAACAAGCAATTCTCCAATGAAGACATACAAATGGACAACAGGCACATGAAAAAATGTTCAATATTGCTAATTATCAGAGAAATGCAAATCAAAACCACAATTAAGTATCACATCATATCAGCCAGAATGGCTATCATTCAAAAGTCCACAAACAATAAATGCTGCAAGGGTGTGCAGAAAAGGAACCCACTTATATTGCTGGTAGGAATGTAGTTTGGTGCAGTCATTATGGAAAACAGTATGGAAATTCCACAAAAGACTGAAAATAGACTTACCATATGATCCAGCAATCCCACTCTTGGGCATATATCCAGAGGGAACCTTAATTCAAAAGGATACATGCACCCCAGTGTTCACAGTGGCTCTATTTACAATAGCCGAGACATGGAAACAACCTAAATGTCCACTGACAGATGACTGGATAAAGAAGTTGTGGTCTATTTATACAATGGAATACTACTCAGCTATCAAAAAGAATAAAATAATGCCATTTGCAGTAACATGGATGGACCTGGAGATTGTCATTCTAAGTGAAGAAAGCCAGAAAGAGAAAGAAAAATACCATTCATGATATCACTTATATATAGAATCTAAAAAGACAAACGAACTTGTTTACAAAACAGAAACAGACTCACAGATATAGAAAACAAACTTATGGTTACCAGTGGGGAAAGGGGGTAGGAAGGGATAAATTGGGAGTTTGAGATTTGCACATACTAAGTATTATATATAAAATAGATAAACAACAAGTTTCTTCTGTATAGCACAGGGAACTGTATTCAATATCTAGTAGTAATCTATAATGAAAAAGAATATGAAAATGAATATATGTATGTATATGCATGATTGGGACATTGTGCTATACACCAGAAATTGACACAACATTGTGAGCTAACTATGGGGAAAAAAAGATGTTATGCATTACAACTAGTCTTAGAATCTGGAGGGATGATATCTGGACTTTGAGAATAAGCACATAAAACAACTTCTCTTTAGCTCATAGAATTCCTACAGATCATCTCTACTACTTCATTTTTCCTCTTGTCCTATTGTGCTTCTGGAAACCAGAGTACTCCCAAAGTCATCTGATTTGGAAAAGGTACTGGTCTGTAGGAATATACATTCATACCTGCTGGATAGCTTCTATTACACACATTTCCCTGATTTTTTTCCTCAGAATTCAAGTACCTCAGTGTAACCTTTGATTAAAGCTGAAATCATTGGAGATAGCATTATCTGGCTTGTCTTCATGATTCAAAAACCAAGTTCCCTTCTCCCTGTCATAATCATTTCCTTTAGGTCATTTTTTTCAGATTGGAATTAAGCAAAATTCCATCATCATCATAATAAAAAACCTTTCATAATATAGTTCATTCATCACAGATGGAGATAATTTCAAAACCTTTAGCCACATTTCTCATCATTCACCTCTCTTGATCTCATGTGGCTTTTATTATTAAACTAGATTGATCAGATGTAAACTTTATAGGTTTCCACTTGTGTTTAAATTCTGACTCTAACTCTTGTAAGCTGTGGCCTTGGTCAGATTGTTCTAGTCTTCTTAGCCATTTTTTTTTCCTGGAAAATTGGTTTTAAAATGGTATTTATTACATGGAGCTGCTCTAATAATTAAATGAGATAATTTATGTGAAGTACTTAAGATGACATATTAAAAACACTTAATAAATGATACTATTGTCTTTCTACTGCTATCCAAGTAAAAACATTTAGGAAAACTAATGACCACTAAAAAATACACATTTTAGTCGATTTAAATATAGAGCAACGTCCAGTATTAATATTCAGTGGAAACCAGGGAGAATTTAAATTGACTAAAATGACCAAGTTTAAAATTTTCTCATAGTTCTAAGATTAAGTTCTTACTCAAGTTAACATTGAATACTTAAGTACTATTTATAAGGAAAAAATTTTGAGAGCATCTACAAAAACTTGAAACTAAAAACATGAGGCTAATTACTGAAAACAGTTTTCCTACTATTTAAGAATAACCAAACATGAATGAAAAACGATTACAATGTTTTTTTTTGAGGCTTTACCTGGAGCTAATTAATGTGAATTTGTAAATTTTCAAGAAAGAAATAATTCTCAATGAATAAGCCAGAAATGAGGTACTATTTCTTATTGATCAAAAAAATTCTCTTTCTAGCTTTTAAAAGTTTTTAAATATTTGCTCAAGGAAGGCTTCTTAAAGGTTAAATAAAGACTGCAGAGTCGAGATGAGGTGAAACACCAGCCCCTTGACAACATGTAAGGAGTGTTTAGACCAGACCTTTGTGTGTGTAGTTGGGTCACAATCAACCATGATATTAAGGTCAATTTTGCATACACTCTAAACTCACAGCTTATCTCAAAACATCTTTATAAAATTTAGCACACAGTTCTGCAACATCACTATCCAGTATTGTTTTCCAGTATTGCACAGGACAGTCTATACTTTTATCTTTGTGAAAATACAGTCATGATGATCCTATGAAATGTAAAGCTAACTTGTTCACCCTTATTTTCTAGAATAAAGCAGGAAAAAAGTAAGTTTATAAAAAGGCAATGAAAATGGAATTATAATATAATAATGTATATCCTTTCTATTTACATACTAATTTATGACACTATGACTATTTGGGTACATATCAAATGTTAGCAATCAGAACATGGCAGGTTCTTCAAAACAGATAGCCTAAGATATATAAATACAAAATATTTTGATAAAAATTGAAAATACTATTCAAAGCAATAAAATCCACTTCAAGACTGACATAATAACCTATTTAGAAATCAAAATTAAGTTTTTGTGGAATCTAAGTTCTAACTTTGTTAAATTAGTTTTTTCAGAAAAGTTTAAAAAATGGCAATAAAATTATTTCTGAAAACCATACAGCATATTAAAAGACAACTTCGCAATATACTTGCAAGTATCTGAGAGAAGTCAAGATAAAAATTATTCTCAGGGAGATCTGGCTGCATGCTTTCATCTTAACTTTATACATAAAGTTTAATAAGAAATTGTTGAAATGTTAAATATGGTTCTTAAAAGACAAAATACACTACTACTGCCTGAACCCTTCTTTCTCATAGAACTCTGACTTTTGTTTAAGATAATAATGTGTCCAGCTGAAAACAGATTCTCTGGCATTTGGAAGTGGCTGTGTGACCCAGTACTAGACAGCAAGATGTGAGAAGACACTAGGAAAAGCATTCCTTCCTAAATAAAAAGGCAAATCTTGCTAAGATGAAACACTTTTGCATTTGCATTTTCCACTGCTTTCGGCCTAGAACTCAGACAGGATGACTGGAGGTATAAGGTCAACTTGCAACCATGAGGATAGAAACGTATTTGTTTTACACAGTAGGGACAGGAAGAATGGAGCCTGAAGAATTAATGACATCATAAAGCTACCTCATCAGTCTGGACTGCTACTTGTTACATGAGAAAAATGAACAACCTATCTGATTAAGCCCCCCATAGTTCATGTTCTCTGTGGAATGCAGTCAAATACAAACATAATGGATTCCAAACACTGTAAAATGACAAATATTATAAACAGTGATATTTAATTATTTGGCCAAGATCAATTATAGAATAAAAGATCACAATGTGGAGAAATGGAAAAGAGAAATAATGATTTCATATTTTTAACTTGTGTGTGTTGTGTCCTCTAACCATTCTATTATGAAATATGAAGTTTCAGCATTTTTGCAAATTTTCAGTCATTGCAAAACAATGTTTTTTAATAGCTTAATGCAGGCTACTCAGTCATCAGGTAGCTAGTAAACCCTTTCCCAATTTGCTCAAATCTAAAGCAGAGTGATGGAAATGATCAAAGTCCTTAGGTTAAACTTACCAAATCAGAAGTACTGGCCTATAGACAAAATTAACTTTTCATTCTCTTTGGTAACTATCTCTTTACGTGAGAGAAACAAATGACACAGCAATCAAATTCCTAGTATTTGTAAGTTAAAAGCACCTGAAAACATTTACTAATCAAGAAGTAATTCCATGTATGAAAATTAAAAAAATGAGACTGGTTGTAAAAGCAGCATGAGGTATTGCTTTATGATACATCCAACATTACTTCGATTTATTAAAATAAAATCTTTATCCTTTGATTTATATTTCTGTATACATTCCATTTTGATATTGTATATAAATGAAATTTACTATTTCCTATGAAAAATTAGAGTAAGATTCAATTTCTATGCTAAGAAAATACTTTGTAAAAAGTATTCTGGAGTAGTCTCTGTGCCTGTTTCTTTATGTGTAAAATAGGTTAAAGAATATTTCCTACCCCATAGGGTTGTTAAATGACATATATATTAAACACATCAAACATGCTTGTCATAGGTAAATAAATATCAATAAAATATTTTTATTATCATTGCTAGGGAGGTAGATATGATGACGTGTTCATCAAAATTTGCACTTTCCCTCTACGGTACTTTTTGCTGGGAAGTGACTCCCCAGCTAGGGGAGTACATTTCCCAGCTCCACTTGCAACTCAGTGGGCTGTGTGGCTAATTCTTACTTTGTGGAATGTGACTGGCAGTAGAATGTATCACTTGTAGGTCAAGGTATTTACAAAATAGATGTATTTCCTTATGCTCTTTTCTCCCCTTTTGTCAAGTACCTACCGATTAAGTCCAAGACCTTATGAGGTGAAGAAACAAAGTGGAAGAATCCTGGGTCCTTGAATTACCAGATAGAGAAAAGTCACTGATGTGAGAATGATAAACACTAGAATCACATCACATGAATGAGAAATTACTATGATGTTGACAGACTAAAATTTGGGAGTTAATTTGTTATGATAGTTGTCAAAATGTTTCATCAAATAAAATTCATATTTACCACATAAATTAAAAGTAAAACTCTGATTTTTCTATAATCAGATTATTCTGATATTCATGCATTTTGTAATTAAATCTCAAAGATAAAGTTTAACACCATTATAAATTTCTTCTATATGTTTAAAAAACTAGCTTCTGTGATCTTCCCTCATAAAACCCAATCAATTTTTGTCAGATTGAAATTTAATTATTGAAGCCAGAGAATGCATTACAGAGGCTATTATAATTCAAGATTTTTCTTTTGTAAATGAATGGGCATAACGGAAATTCATAATTTTAAAACTAATTAAAAGGAAGTATGTCCTAGTAATTGATGTTCTAGTAATTTTGCTGGTGAGCAAAATTCTGTTAATACAAGTCAGACCATATTTCAGTTGACATTGGCCTGAAATGATATTACCTGTAATTATAGTTTTGATATGATGGCCAGAACCAATAGCTATTTCTTTTAAATAAATAATTGGAATTTTTTAAAGCTTCTGTAACTCAGTTCTTAAGAATAAAATGGGCACAATGTAAAAGTTGTGGTAGTACCAAAAATCTCAGTGATCTTACTATATTTTTCATAAAAGTAGAGAAATACTTATTCTGATGATTTTACGATATATTTAGATACTTGGAGGCAGGGATCTATCTTATCTCTCTACCTGTCTATCCACACATACACATAAATATGCTCATAGATGCAGTGTTTGGTTTCCCATCTGACCCCTACCCTACTCAGAGTACAGGGATGGAGCTCCTATAGTTTGTTTGCTTGATTGAACTCCATTGACACATTTCCTCTTTTTTTGAAATAAGCACTGGACTCACATATGACATTAGCAGTATGTCTGTGGTATGTGTTTACCTATATATGCATGATTTTGCATTTACAGATGGAAAAGGATAGATAAGAACTCTTAGTCAGCATGTTTGGGTGCCCCACCTTCTTGGAGACACTTGTTATAGTACAGGGAAAAAATGTAGGTCTCTGCTTGCAAGCATCATTATAGCATTAAAAATTTTTTTTTGTAATAATAATTAGTGCTTAAGGGTATAATGATATGTTTGGTTTGGCATCAACAATTCTTGTAATATAGAGTTTTACTGCTTTTTTGTGTTGAAAAGAGTCAATGGTTAAAATTATGTTTACTCAAGGAGAGAGATTTGTAGCTTGTCTAGTTGCTATGGGAACTATATTCTTTTGTTCACTAAATTAATCTATGCGAAAAAAGGATAGAAACTTTGTAAAGGGTTAAGGCATTATATACTTATTAAATAAAATTTGGAAAATACTAAATAGTATTAAAAATATCACCCATAATTATTTCACCAAGATACTCTGTTAGCATTTTGAGATGTTTCACTTTTATTTCACCACACACATTGTTTTGTTGTCATAGTAGTGTTTGAATCATTTACACATTTATATAATACTTTATTTTACTAAAGTTATACTTCAGAAGGAAACATACACACACACACACCAAAGCACATAGGATTATATATTCCTTAAATATCATTTTGCCATCTTGCATGTTAATGCCTTTCAAACAATCTGTGCAAAATGCATTTACATTCCTTCTCCAACTGTTCTTTATAACACATTTTCTCAAAAATTGCTCCACTCTCTAGTTCAGAATCCCTGTCACTTCATCATCACTTACCATATTGCCATATATGGGCAGGCTTATGCAAGGTTTACTCATGGTTATGTGTCAGACTAACTTCTAACACACACATACTTTTGGAGAAACTATCGGTGGTGGTTATGCCACATTTCTGTTCTTCTCTGTTCGTGTATCCCTCTCTATGATTGTACTTTCTCCTTTGGCTCCAACTTTCATTCATTTACTCATTTAGTGAAGATTTATGGAGCACTTTTACAGGCCAGGCAATCTGCAAGACACTGGGCTAGGACGATGAGTAGGGCACAATTTTACCAGTCAATCACGATATAATGTGATAAGTGCCAATTGGCAGAAATAGAAGGTATTGTGGCAGGAATTGTAAAGGAATTGTAATTGACAGTTAGTCCTGTCCTAGGGGATCAAGAATAGCTTTCTTGAGCCCATGGCTTTATCAGCTGGAATAGTGCCAGCTCAGGATACAACTGATGGCCAGAAAAGGAAGACTTAGTTGTTATGAAGAATTCTGGCAAATGTAATTTTGGTAACTTAGGTAAATTCAGGAATGAGACATTCTACAACTAGGATAATGTGAGGTGTTAAGAAAGGGGCAACCAAGATCCAGCCAAAGATAAAGGCAGGGAAGAGCTGGGCAAATTCACTTAGCCACAGACAATGCCTCAGAAAACTGCCCTGTGCAGAGGCTGCCCAATGCTTAGTGCCTAATGGGCACAACAAGCTCCCACAAACATGTGTTCATTGATATCAGGTCATTTAGCCTAGTGGCTGGGGTAGTGCAACAGAATTTTGGGTAAGTGCTGAACATCAGGAGAACTTCCCATATAGAGGAGAATAGTGTATGGAAGTATGGAGACTGGATACAGAGTCGGGAAAGGTCCACATCCCTCAGTTTTGAATTCACTGCCAGATAGAAAAACACTGGAGTCTAGAAGAATTAATATAGAATTGAATCTTAGGAGTTAAAACCTAGGCTGAATTTTATCTAATAATCCAGATCGACATGAAGTACATGGAAGGCTGTATCATTGGGAAGGGAATGCATTTCAAGCATGAGCTCTCCTGAATTGGTGATCTGGTTAGGAATATTCTTTCCTCTGAAAATAAAGTATGCTTGCAGACACATTAAGTTCTTTTTCTCCACCTGTAATCTTTCAAAATAGAGTCCCACACTATCAAGTTTTAGTATTATTTTCAGTAAAATACAATTAAATGATTAGCTCTCTGAGAGTAAAGAAGAAAACTTAAGTAGCAACACACAGTCCTATAAAGATTCCCAGTTTTACTAAATTAGAGGAGTGGGCTGTGTCCTATAGGAGCCGGGTTCTTTAGAGGGCAGCTTGTGGGGTTCTGAGACTTGGCTGGGGAACAGTGGACTTTACCTGGCTATATACCCTGGTTTGTGAGTTCTGATAGTGGGTATTGACTGTGGAATTCATGACATACAAGCTTAGGAACTGAGTAAACTTTGGAGATCAATTCTCTCCCTAAATTCCAGTATGGTAAATCATTTTTGCTGATGGTCTTCAAAAAAAGACTCTGAGAAAGGACACGAGAAATTCCCACTGATTATTTATCTCAGGAATTCACTTCCTGACTCAAGAATCCCAGTCTATTAAGCAACAGGCAGAAGCTTACCAACAATATCTATGACTCTTGCGAGCAGTCAGATGCACGAACTTCCTCTGACCAAGCATTTCCCCTGACCTTGCAGTCCTCTTAAGTTCTTTATTATTGTTTATAAAAATGAGGTGCCCAATTTAATATATGTTCAATATAAAACAGTTTGAAGGTTCAGATTAAGTGTAAAGAGGGAGGAAATATCCATCTGTAATTACACTGACTTTTTCAGTTTAACATGTCAAGGATCTAAGTGTTTTGAGAGTCTGTATCTGGAAGATTAAAACTCCCCAAGGCAGAACAGAGTGGGATTCCTATACTTGAGTGGAGCAGGCAGAGGAGGGGCTCCCCCTTTACCTATAAAATTACTCAGCAAAGAGAAATGGAATTGCTACTGATGTGAACAGCAACTGGATTTTTCTACTCTTGAGCCCTCAAAGGCCGTATGGTGTCTCATCAAACCTATGGAACGTTTAGGAAAAGGCTACTTCTAAAATTATGGCTCAGTCATACAATGGAACACCCTGCTTACAAAATGAAAAAGAAAAAAAAAAGTAGTTCTTTATTCCTTAATATAAAACTATTCAAGATGTATTAATTGAAAACAAAATTAAACTTCATAATAGGTTATGATGTGTTCATATTTGTGTTAAAAAGGTAGATCTAGCTATAGATAGATCTATAGATAGATAGCGTATATACTTGTATATCTAGATGATTTCTCAAATAGAATATACAACAAATAGTTGGTGACAGTCGTTCCTTAAGGGTATATTGAGAGGGAGGAAAGTGGGGGTGTCTACAGAACATGGGTACTGGTGGCTGCGGAAGGAGGAAGCTTTCATTCTTATAACTGCCTTTCTTCTCTTGGATAGTTTTACTCTATAAATGCATTGTTATTTTTGTTAAAAACTAGTTAAATAAACATATCACTCATATGCCTTGGGAAATGGTATAGGTTTTAATCTAAAACTTACTCCTTTAGCATAGGATTGTTATAAGATATTCAAATAATTATTTAACATTACCTGTAAATCTAGACTGTGTTGTTTGCCTATTTCCAGTATACTGCATATTCATAGAAACTGGACTTGTAGGAGACCCAACGCAGACTTAGGGAATAACATAGTAAATTTTATCTATTTTTTCAGGGCAGAAGTTTCTATAGTCTTAAACGTTATTATTTAGGAATGTAAAGCCTTGCTAGAATTCTGTCCTGTATAACCATCCTCTGTTTTCCATTTCTCAGACTACTGGGCATTTAGGTGAACTTCAGTTCACCCCTCACTTGTGCTGCCAAAAAGAGGCCTCCTGGGAATATCACCCGTTACCCAGTCGGAAAAACCTGTAAGATACAATTTTATTCCATTTGGAAATGCAGTATTTACTGGGTGTGAATAGCTTCTCTACAGCAATTGGTGACCTCGACTATGCGAATCAAGAGAGATGTAGAGCACATTCATCTGCTTATTTTTAATCCCCTGAAGAAAAATATAGCATTTTAAGACCTCATCATTATTCATATAGATAACTGCAATTTAATATTCTAAGTAATTCACAGATAATTTTTGATGATAGTCCACGAAAGTAGGCTATTCATAAAATCCTAAGAGACTGGCCATTTTTCTGGATTTATATATTTCAGAACACATTTCTCATTTATTATTTAAGTCTCTTATTTTAGAGCCCGCAAAAAGGAGATGGATCTTAACTAAGGAAATTTTATCTCATTGTGGAAGATATGTTGAAGCGTCAAGAAACAATGTTTCATTGGAAATGTTACCTGAGACTTGACAGAATAGAAATACCCCCTGGCACTGAGTAAGCAATGAAAGGGAAGTGGAGATTTGACTGAAGTAGTCTATATTCTGCTAAGAATTTTTTCCTTTATTATCTGACTCTAGAATTTTTAAACTTGTTTTTGATTGCCTAAGCACACCCATCTTTCATGGGTCTTTAGTCTATGACAAGTTACCTCAGCTTGGGCTGAAAAGTAAGTGACATTATAGTAAGGTTATAGAAAACCCACATAGATAACTGATTTTTGTAATCATACTCCTTGAAAACAACATCAAAAGAGCATTTCATGCCAAATACACTTTACAGAGCAGTTCCACTTCCAATGTAATTTTGTCAGTTTTTTAAAAAATCAAATCCACTCCTACTCTGCCTTTTACTGGCTTTAACATATTCCAAAAGAATTGTGATCTGATTGCTCCAGAGAGGCCTCAAGCTAAAAATGTCCAGAATTAAATTCAGTATTTTTTTTTCCACTCACTGTCCCACAGACTCCCTTCCTTTCCTGCTGTGTTTCTAATCTAAGCAAAGGGTTCTATTCTTGAATTCTCCAACTCTTCCACCTCATCCTGTCAGACTGACCTCCTAAATACCTCTTAGAGCCATTCCTTTCTTCTATTAACCTCACCCTAGTTAAGTTCCAATAATTGTTGAATCCCAAGAATATTGCAGCGGTTTAATAGTCTCCCTTCATATCTTCAGTGTTCTCACTTAAAGTCCATTCCTTGCAACCTTTTTTTTTTTTTTAAGACACAGATATGATCATGTTGCTTCCTTAAAATGATTTCTTTATGAAAAGTTCAAGGCTCTTAATCAGCTGACCCTTGCCTAATTTTCCGTGATCAAATTTTGCCCTGTCATCTCTAGGTATTCTGAATTCTCAGGCATGGTATACTCATCACCTCTGCTTCTCTTAATGAGACAACTTCTCTTATGAGTTCATGGAGTACGATGTAGTTGGGCAAACAAGAGTCCTAGGAAAGAACTTCAGCAAATTTCCCCAGGTATAGACATAGCAGTTAATAATTTTAAAAAATATATATGGGAAAAGTTGGGCTTACTTTCTAAGCAAAACAAAGTATAGATGTAAGAAAACTTTCTTCTCCAAAGGTAGATATGAAGGAAAAGACTACCAAGAAATAAACCATGACCTTTCTAGATTGTACTCTTCTTTTTGTGAAAGTAGGAAAAGGCATTAAAGAATAATATTGCTCTATTTTTTTGTTGTCTTGACACTGAAGAGGAAAGAGGGTGTAATAAGTCATTTGCAAGAAAGTATGAAGTGACGTCCTGGGAAAGAAGTGGCACTATGGCAATTCAGGCAAATGAAGAAATCCACCTTTCTCGTGTCCCTTGAATTCCAGGCAAACCACACTCCTTATCCAAAGTCCGTGAAGTAGTGTAGCTTTCCCACACCTTTGGGCACATTGTTCTCTTTCTGCCTAGAAAGCCTTCCCCTCTCTTCGCCTGACAGTTCAACTCCTATTCCCCTTTCAAGCTTCTATTTCAGTGTCACCACCTCTGCGACTCCTTCCCCTTTGCTCTCCTCTGCTGTGACACTTCCCACTGTATATTGCAGCTGTTTACCCACTTGTTTATTTCCTCAAGTATTTCATGCTTTCTTCAAAGGCACTGTTGTATTCCTAGTATCTATCTTGAAGTAAGAACTCTTATGTTTGCTGAGTAAATAAAGAAATGAATCTACTACAAGCTCTGAAGAAACAAAGAGCAGCACTATTACAATTATTAGATAGGGTCCAGGTTTATAATCATTTATTTGAAAAAAATAACATTCAGCTCAGAGTATAAACTCGGGTTAATCTGCTAAAAGTTAGCAGCCTCATTACCATCATAAGGCAAACCATCCACTCCCCACTCCCATGTCCTACTTTGTTCACAAATAAGGAACTTCCACTCATTCAAAAGTATCACAGTGAGACCATTTACCTTTCTTTGACCTTTCACTTGCTCCTTTCCTTGGATGGAGAGGTGATTTATATGAGGGGAATGATGGTGGGAGTCTGACTTACACTGATCTGCATCTCTTTCTTCTCCTGCTCGATGTCAATATGCTCAAGGTTGCTAAGCATGTGTGACCTTTCCTCTTGAGTCCTCTGTGTGCAGCTTACTGAGAGGCAGCTGACAGAGCATGTGCTGCTTTGCAGACCCAACTCTCTCCAAATGTAAGTCCCAATGCCCAGACATGTGAAGTCACCCACTTTGGTTTCAAGGGCAGGAGATGGTTTCTAATCTAACTTTATCAGATATAAGTCAGTAAGACATTTTCATACACACCTGACCTTTCTGTTTATTTCTCAATGACTACAGGATCTATCTGTGTGGGGTGAGAATACCAGTCTCAAAACGAAACAACACTTAATAAACCTCATCAATGCACATATTTACATGTGGTAGAACAATCTTTTGGCTTCCCAGATGGTAGAGTCACCATATTGGTGGTTCCACCAGTACTGGAACCAGAGTAACTAGGGATTACTTTAATGAATCGGTGGGTGGTATTCTGTGGAAATAGGATAATTAGATTCTATTCCCAAGAACTCTATTCATAAATAGAAATCAGAGCTCAGCTCTTCTCCCTCATCACCAGACAGCTGGAAATCCCTTAGACAAGCCAGCTAAGTCACTTCCTATGGTTCATTTCGCAGTCAAGACTTAGCTTTTGCTTTTATGAAGGTTCAGCTGGCTCCTGCATTTCACTGCTAAAGCTGGATTTTAGTAAGTTCTGACCTACTCTCATGTAGCATCTTCTTCCTTCACACAGGCCAGACACCTCCAAATAACTGGGATAGTAGAAAAAAAGCAGGATAATATCTCTTGATCTGAACAGCCTCTTCAATGGGGTGGGTATAGCTCAGTGGTAGAGCACATGCCTAGCATGCATGAGGTCCTGGGTTCAGTCCCCAGTACCTCCATATAAATAAACAAACAAACAAACAGGTTCTTCACTTCACTTTTCTGATTTAGGACAAAGATAAGGACCCAGAGGGAAGTTTACTTGTTTTTCTCCTCCATCTTAAGGAATGGTTTGGGCAGTTAGTTGGTCCCTGTCTCTTTATTTCATGGTAAAAATCCTTTCCCTACGAGAATTCAAAATTTATAGTGTAAATATGGAAAAATACACTCTAGAAGAATATATCCAGGGATAGGTTGTGCTAAAGTTTCCTGATAAAAAGTGAGTGAAGATTAGCGAACAAAAGTTTTAGAAAAGTAAGCACTAGAAGAGACTGCTGTTAATTTGATTATGGGGGTTCAGGGGAGTAAGTTAGGAAGTATGGGGGAGGTTCCCGTGAGTGGACTCCTTTGTGAAGAGCTCAACTCTTATGTTTTTACATTGGAAACTGAGAATATACTATTCACATAAAGCTTTACTTTCTCTCTTTTGTTTAGTTCTCATCTTAAATTGCACTGACTTCAGTAAAGAAAATCATATATAGCTACATGGATAGTGTGATGGTGTTGAAGGGGCTAAAGGGACGAGGTGCTAAAGAGGAACAAAAACCTGCTTTACCCTCTTGAGAGAAAGCAGCCCCCCGTGCAGACACCGAACATCATCTCAGGAGGAGTGTGACCTCAGTTCCTTCCATTTTGACCATTTAGACAGATGTGGCTTTTCTCTGAAAGACAGGGCATGATGTGTCTTGTTTGTCTCATAGATAAATAGAAATGTAAGTCAGAAAGTCTAATGATGAATTTCAGAAAAGAAAACTGAGGTTAATTTTCAGGTGAAATATTGACTTGAATGAAAACACAAGAAAAACACAGTCTTCTTTCACAATTGAGAAAGAGCTAACTATAATACAACATGGAACCACAGAACTTAGAGCCAGAGAAAGCTTTAGAAATTATTTGGTTCTCACTCCCAGTTTTGAACCTGAGTGTTTAAAGAGGTTAAAATCTTGTCTTAAGATCACATAGTAGGTGATGGGGAGTAGGGATATAATGAAGCCTGGAAACCAGTCCTCCTGTCTGTGATCTGTGCCCCTCATACACCCCCCGCGCCTATTCTCAAACGGCCCCGATTAGCTGCGATGAGAACCAATCCATGCCTCAGATCAGCAGCATCCAAGAATGATCAGTTTCCTAGTCAACTGTGCCTGATGAGCTCTATGACCTGGATTTCTCCTGCAACGTCTCAATTTTCCCTTGCCTGGTTATTTTTATGACCTATTTAATAAGTCATAAAATTTATAGACTAAATTAAAAAGACTATAACTTGTAAGGCTATATTACGAGGATAATGTCATTGGTAAGGAATTGTAATTAGACTATTACTTTTTAAATGTCGTAGATATCTGTAAGTTCTGCTCGGGGGAGTTGGTTTGAACTAGATACACAGGAATTAGCCATATAATAATTTCTCTCTTTAGCAAAACCATTTTCCTAGTTCTTCAAAATGACTCTTGCTTCAGAAATGAACACACATCCAAAACCAGTATACAAACCTAATGGCCTCTGTGATAATATTGCAAAATCTCATCTGACCTGCCCAAATATGTATTTTTAGACAATTCTAAAAATGATTCCTTCCCATGGGATACATATTTCTATTCCTTTTCTGTGAATGAATGTGTTCCCCACTCCCTCACCCTTCATTTACAGGAAGAGGAAGAAACATTGGAATTACTAAATGGAGCATGACTTTTTTCCAGACAGCAGGCCCAGCCATGAGAATTAGAACGTCACTTAGCAACTAGATCCCTTTTCTGTCCTCAGAGATGATGACACTTCAGGAAAGACCTTACCTCCACGCACTTCCCGAAGCCTTATAAGGTCAGGAGTGTTTGCTGAGAAACGTTTATTTTCCTCTGCTCAATTTAAAGGCATCGCAATTTGTGTTTTCAGAGAGGTTTCAGTTCCACAAAATAATTCTGGTAAAGAGACTTTGGATCTAAAGTTTGTCATGTTAAAAACTACTAAAATCTGTTCATTGTAATTTGCTCCAATTTAAAGTATTATTATGAGAGTGTGGCTCTTTGTGTGTGTGTGTGTGTGTATATGGGTGTTTACTAAAGTCAGTTTATTGTAATTTGCTCCAATTTAAAATAATTGTCATGAGAAAATGGCTTTTATTTTTGTGTCTGTGTTCATCATTGTTTTAATCCTTTTCATATTGTTTCCTCCTAAGTATATAAAAGTTAATCAAAGACAATTTTTTTTTAGCTTAACTGGCAAAAATGGAGAATAAAATTGCAAATTTTAAAACATAGTAAATATTCAGAGTAAACTTTTAGGAAAAAAACGTTCAGCTCATCTCATCAGTAAACTATCTGCTTACATTAAAAATAAAATACCAGGAAACCCTGTCTGTTAATATGACTTGATTGTACCTTTAAGATCCCTCCTAGTAACTCTGCCTGCCTAGTTCTTTCATTTCTTTCATAATAAAAGCCAAATCCTCACCAATTACTCTTGGTAGCAGAAGAAAGTCACTGGGGGGCAATATCCTGAAGATACTGGAATTTACTTGGGAAGACAAATATAGAAAGCAAATTAGTGGTTGATAAATATTGAGAGGTCTTTAATGACTGAAATCTCATGTACTTAAATGTTACAACGCAGAGGCAAGCTGCTGGAAGGCCAGTTGCTGGAAGGATTTGTTGAGCTCTTATCATTTGACGTCATGAAAGTCTTTGGAAACGTTAAAACATAAAAGTCACCACTTCACTTCCTTCTGAGAGATTCTAAATGCCACTGAAAGTTCAGAGTACTAAAATGCCCTGATCTCTCAAAGATCTCCACTTTTGGAATACGAATCCAGGATGTTTTAAATGTTACCCAGTTAGATTGACAGAAATAATCCTCAGGTCTTAGAATGCTCTTGATCTTAAACTCATTTATTAAACTCTGTCAAGTTAGAGAAACTGTTATTATAAAACAGCAGAGAAACTGACTGCCTACTGACAAATAATGACAGTTGCGCTTAATGATTGAAGCTTTGATAAAACTGAGTGGTTTTCCATTTTAAAGCAAAAAATTAGAAAGGAATCTCAGTCTCTTTTTGGAGATAAGCTAATGTAAAAGGTAATTTCTATTTCCTTAGACAACACAATATTTTAGTAGTTAAAATAATATGACTCTCTGGTTATTGAATGGTGCTGTTCTGCTGGTGCTGCTAGAGACAGTCTTATGATGTGTGGAACTGGAACTGAAAGTGTGGGTGGCCTCATTCAGCTGTTAAATTCAAGTAGTAGAGTTTTGTTGATTTGACAGCACTCAAAGTACATAACTTGTCTTTAAACCAGGTCCTGCCCCTACCAAACATTATCTGCTCACAAAGTTCCTTTCTTGGCTAATTAGGCTTTTTGGGGTGGGGGGGATAAGGGATATCCAAGATTGTGTCATTGAAATGGACCTCCCAGTTTCTACCCATATTATGCCAGTAGCAGGGTTTTCCCCTACTGTACATCTAATATATATCACATCTATAGAATCTAAGAGAGAAATGAGCAAATGCAGTTGGAAAAATAGCGCCGATAGACTTACTTGATGCCAGGTTGACGCAAAATTTCAATTTATTAAAAACACACTTTCTGCAAAGTGCAGTAAGTCAAAGTGTAATGAAAGAAGGTTTGCCTGTACATGCCATCAAACTGTAAGGCAGGGAAACTTAAGGAAATTAAAAATAAAAATCAGAAATTTTCTTGCATAAGAAGCTGGTTGCAGAAAGAATTTACAATAGGTTAATAATGAACTTTCAGTTTCTATTTTTATCATGAATTATTTCACTCGAAACATTATTTTGTCAATCATAATTTTTCATTATCATAAAAATTTAATAATTTTGAACAATTTCATAGCATCATTTTATATTTCTAGACATTAGGACAAGGAGCTCTTCTAAGAGAAAAGCATCAAGGTTCTACATCAATTTATTAAAATTAACTTTTATGATCATCAGTAGGAGAAAGTCAAATAATAATAGCTCTCACAAAAAAATATAGCGGTAGCTGGGTTTAGAGTAAGATATTCACAAAGGAGTTTTTAGGTTAAATTTTATATACCAACATTATTCTTCACAGAATATTCATTCATTCATTTAAAGATTATTCACTAAGGGTCTATTATGCATCATGCTAGGTAATGGGAAGCTATGGTTATTGCCCTCGAACATGGCATGATCCAATGAGGAGATAAACACAGAAAAATAAGCACAGTGATTTGAGTACTTGTGAGGAGAGTCTAACTTGGATTCATGATGATAGGGAACAGAGGAGGGAAATCTTCCCAGAGGGGGCTTCTTAATTGACGAGAAGGAATTGGTCAGATAAAAAATGGATAGGAATTTGAGTCCAGGAACAGAGTCAACAACAAAGGTAGGGAGGCTTAAAACAGACGGTATCTAGGGAACTTCACTAACGTCACTAAAGCATAAGGTAGAAGATCAAAAATGGCAATGGACGTCTAGAGGCGTGGGTAGAAGGCAGATTGTGGAGGCTCTTCTATATCATGTTTGGGATCTTGGTCCAGGATTATAAGGATTATATGGAGAATGAATCTGAAATGGTTAGCTTGGAGCTAATTGAGATGCTGCTAAAATAATCCACTTTAAAGATAAAACAGTAATAGTGGAAAGAAGAGGATTAGATATATTTGAGAAATACTTTTTGGGTAAAATCAGCAGGATATTTATTGAATGGGTTAAAAAGAAGGGTGAAGGAATAATTAAGAATAAATATAGTGCAGGTGACTAGGCAGACAGTGAAGCCCCTAACTTGTATAAAAGATCCTAGAGAAGTAGGTTTAGAGAGGAAGAGGATGGATTGATGCATTTTAATTTTAAAGAGGGCTTCAGGCCATTCAAATGGCAGCATCTGGCAGACCTTAGTATGCACAAGGTCAAAACTCAAACGAGATTTTTAACAGGATTTATCAACTGAGGAATCATTTTTATATAGCCGGTAGTTAAAATAGTAAGTGTGGGCTGAGATCTCCCAGTGAAAGTGTATGGAATAAGACCAGTGGACCAACATACGATTTAGAAAGTTTAAAGCGATCAGAGTAGAAGTCCAACAAGGAGACAGAACAGAATTGACTACAAGGTATTAGGAAATTTAAGCTGGAGACTAAGTGACTAAAGCCTGGTAAGTAGAAAGTTTTCTGTGTGTCTAGGAAGAACAACAGAATAATTATCAATTTTGTTTGCTACAGAAAAGTCCAGGACAATAAGGAATAATATTTACCTATAAACACTGTGATGAGCAAGTCATTAGCATCTTAGTGAGACTGTCCAGGGCTGTGATGGGGAAGAATCCTTATTACTGTTCGTTAGGGATGATACACATGAATGACAGAGTAGAGGCAGAACTATAAAATAATCTTTTGAGAAGCTGGGATTAGAAAAGACTGAGACAGATTAGATGGTTCTTAGAAGGAAATCTTACCATTAAAGAGAAGTCTGTTTGATTATAATGGAGAAGACGTGAGCATATTTAACAGTCCAGAGATAAGAGCAAGTCAAGAGGGAGAGGTTGAAAATTCAGAGGTAAGATGTAAGATAATCGCTAATGAAAAGAGCAAGATTCCAGAGGAATCGAGATGGTATAGGCTTATTGGTTTAAAACAGGTGGTAGGTGGGAAGTCAATGAATTATTAGATAAAGAAAAATGAACCTGGGTTTTTATACAGACAAAGTTACGAATTTGGAGCCTGGAAGCAGAGATTGATCATATGTGAAAGCTTCATAAGTATCATGCAGTTGGAGATAAGGTCTTCTGGCAAGAGGGTGGTGGGAGTTGATCAGGGAATTTAAGAAGAGAGATTGGAATCTGGAAGAATCATTGACAGAAATGGAAGAAATTGACAAAGGACGAAGAAACATATTAACTATTAGTGCAGAGAAGCAAGCTGAGATTTAAAACTGTGTACCAGAGATGATCACAGTGTGCTTGGTTGGGTAGTTTTCTGCACAGGTGCACAGGGGATAAGAGCACAGATGACATATCTTAGTATGAATGCAGTTTTGGGTTTTTTGAGTGAAGAAAGCAGAGAAGGAAGAATGTGAGGAAACTGAGGGTGATCTAAGAGTCATTTAGATAATCAGATAGAGAGTTGGAGAGTAAAGAATTCAGAGATTGTAGGAGAGGCCTGATTGAAGGAGAGAAAATAGAGGGAAATAAGAAAGTAGGAGAAACAAAACTGTTAAGAGACAGATGGAAATAAAGAAGAGAGGGGCCTAAAAAGAACAGAGGTTGTGGCCAGGGATTAGAACTCAAGGGAAATTATTGAACAGGCCATGACTGAGATGTCATTCAGCCAAGACCATAATACTATCTAGCATTTACCTTAATGTTTATGTCTCTAGGGTGTTCTCTTTAGTTACTTCTCACTTAATTTTTGTTCTACTGAAAGGAAAAGTAAGTATTATTTTACCAAGAAGAAGACTGAGGTAGTGTGGGCTGTTAAGAGGCTTACTGAAGATGATCAGCAGTGAATAAAGAAACAAAACTACGTCAAGGCGTTGGTTGGGAAACTAGGCTAAAAAGTGTCATTGAAACACTTCAATGAATAAAGTCTTATAATTTTTTCTTCTTTGTTTAAGAGACATAGGTTTTTTTCACTAAACATAGCTGTGGAACTGTATACCTGACCAAAGAAGTCTGAAAGAGAAGCACAAGTAAAGATGTCCACGCTCTGTTTGGTGAGGCACTCGGAAGAAACACCAGCACCTGCCCAAAGTTAGGAAGAAAGAAGAAAATGGAGAGAGAGAGAAAGAAGAAAGAAAGGCAATTTAAATTTCTAATGAAGTCTATCTAAATACAACAAAAGAGGAAGCTGAATTATGCTGCAGGATTTCTTTCATATCACAGCCCAAACCTTCTGGAATTCTCTGCCTCACTATCTTAATATCTTACGAATCCTCTTCTGTCTCTCTTCTCTATCCAAACTTAAACAAAACAAACAAACAAACAAAAAAACCCCAGCTTTCTCTGAAACACAGACCACAATGGCTAATATCTTTCTCTTCCTTCCCCACTCAGCCTCCATTCTCTTCTCTACCAGCAACTCTCAGCATCCCCTTCAATGAAATTCATCTTATTGGGCTGAACAGAAGTGAGGGGGAAAATGGAGGAGCTGAAAATTGAGTAATACATTAATATGTATTTTTTCTGTCGGCTACACTGTTGCTAAGATATCACAAGGAACAGCGCTAAGATATGCAAATGTTGTTATCCTATGTTTGCAGAGTCATCTAGGAAATAAAGCAGCAGATGGAGAGAAATGCTGTTGGACTTTTTAAAAGAAAGCCTGTCTATATGTCACTCTGTTCCCTGTCTGCGGTAGCATATAATGGAAGCTTGGGCTGCTTGGGTTTAAATCCTCGCTCTTCCACTTACGAGGTGTATGCCTGTAAGCAAGTTATTTAGGAAATTAGATATATCTACATTTCCTCATTTTGCTATGAGGGTGATGATAATGGCATTGAACTCACAGAGTTATTATGAGGATTAAAAGAGATAATGTTGGTAATACAAAGTAAGTCCTCAATAAATGTTAATCATTATTACTCTGACTACTAATACAGAGAAGAGAAGAAAAAGGAGGTCACAAAGAGAATTTAAACATGTGTCAGTTTATTTTAGAAATAGTTTGTGAAATACAAAGTTACTAGAATTTTTCATTACACTTAA
Source organism: Camelus bactrianus (assembly GCF_048773025.1). Taxonomy (NCBI): domain Eukaryota; kingdom Metazoa; phylum Chordata; class Mammalia; order Artiodactyla; family Camelidae; genus Camelus; species Camelus bactrianus. The sequence goes on from NC_133539.1 coordinate 45,251,601, forward strand.
GTACTCACAGCTAGATCAGCGAAACTTCAAGGGCATTTGATGATAGGTTTTCTGGATATAAGATGGCTGTTTTGTGGCTCTAGTCCACAGTGAACAGTCATTATTACATTTTCTATAGTACACATTATGGAAAGTAATGTTTCTTGAAATTTTCTATTGTGGTGGTGACTACAGAAGCATACATGAAATATGCGTGTATTTCTGGAGGAGGGAGCATTATTGATTATCATAGAGAGACCTTTCATCTTATCTGATGACGTGGTAGACCACAGCATTCATAATATGACAAGTTTAATGATAATTGTGAAGCTAATACTTTATAATACTCTTCACTTTTTGTGAAGATAATAACATAATTGCAAATACATGTAACAAATATCTCTGGAATACTTGTAAGAAGTGTACTGCACCCTTTCAGATGATAAGTTGATTTTTAGATGTGACTAATAATAGTAGCTGATATTTATTTTACAGCAGTATCCTAAGATCTTTTCATGTAGTAATTAATTTCATACTCACAACAACTAGAGAGGTATGTTCTATTTTTCTTATCACTTTACAGATGAAGAAACTGAGTGTTGAGTAAAAGTCATATAGACAGTAAACAGCGTAGCGAAACCCAACCAACCCTACATGACCTTGCAAAAATCCTACACATGGTTCATTATGCAGATTTTTAAATAACACATGAATTAGATCTTACTTTACCAAGGACTAGAATAAAATTTTAATAGTTCAACTCAAATACTTTAAAAAAACATTCATAGTTGGTGTTTCTGTGTACTTAATGTAATTATATTTGCAATCCAGGCTTCCATGATTTGCATTTGCCATTCATTAGAAGTTAATTTTCAGAAGCACTTCTAGAGAGAATTGCCATTTAAAAACCTAACATTGAAAAAAGTAAAATCTAATTTACAGAAATTTACTGTTCTAAACAGTACTAGCCTTGGGCAGTAATCACAACACACTCTTAACTTGAAAGGTTAATTTAGGCTTTAAGGGAAAAATAAAATGACCATTGTTTATGATTATTAATTTGACAAAAGTTTTGAGAAATTGGTTTCATCATAAGCCAGAGAACAAACTGATTTATAGAGATAGATTGCCTTCATTTAATACATAAAAGAAAAAACCATGTGTGTAGTTTTTTTTTTCTTTTTTAAAACACAATCTTTCAGAAGGCTTAAATTTACAGAGGAACCCTGATGAGTAGCATGTGTTCAATATATAAAGCTGGACTTGGAAAATTATACTACAGACACGAATTCTTTCATATGAAGTGAGAGCTGTGTATATTATCTTTGGTATTATTTTCATGAATAGACGCAGAAGCATGCTTACATTAGTTGTTAACTGATTAAAAAGGGCCTATTATAGACTATTACAGAGATAGCAAAAACAGAAAGAGCGGAAGCAATATTCCAGGTTCAATATTTTAATGGAAAAACTGGTTCCTCGTGTCTACATGATAAACACCTAACTTCTTACTCTGCGTGAAGCTGGGCCTTTTCTACATGAATTACCTGTCTGCTCCACAGCTGTTTCCCCTTTTCAGGAATAATAAACCCTAGTAAGTAGTTCCTGGTACCCATAATGTGTTTCATGGAAAGTCTATACTTTTCACTAACTCTTGGTAAAATCCTGATTCAAGACCTGGTTTAAGAGGCTCCTTCTTTTAAAACTTCCCTTAAGTTGTTCAAGCAGAGTAGGTCTTTTTATTTCTTGGGCCAATTTTACAAACAGTCTATGCCACTATTATTATATTTTCATATATATATATATATATATACATATACATATATATGTGCGTGTGTGTGTGTGTGTATGTGTATAGATACACATTCCTTGATGTTAAAACTATGTTTTATTTGTCTTTGATGTCAAAACTTAAGTTGTCTTTGTCTCTAAGCCTCAAGCAGAACATATGAGACAAAACAGTATCTCAATTTATCCTTGCTGAATTAATTATTAGAGACATTTCCTTTGGAATAAAAATAATTAAGCAATTCTAGTCATCACCTTCCGGCCATTCTCAGAGGAATTGCCACAGAGGAGAAAAACCACTGGGTCAAGTTCAGAATCCTGGCTCCCTGTCTTGGCTCTCCCACTAACTTCCTCCTTGGCCTTAGTATCGACATGAAAAGATCCTAAATGATAACTAAATCTTCCACAAAATAAGGATTTGATTGCTTTGCAGCTTTACATGTAGATGATTCTTGGTCCCAATGAACAACAAAATACAGAAATTAATTAATTCAATAATGACCAAGCAGTTTCCAGGAAGAATTAATTGTGAATGGAAACTTAAAAAGCATATAATAAGGATTTATCCAATTTTAGGACTTCAGAAGTTAAAAGAATTAAACATAACACTTTAAATGTTTAGCTAGTGATCCTATATAAAATTTCTTAAAAATTTACTGAGTTTGTATACTCTCTTTAAAGTCTCATGTTATGAAATAAGATAAATTCTGTCATTTAATCTTTCTTATGTAAATTTTAATTGGTATGAGTTGATAAGACGTGATATCAAACGTTAAGACCCTTGACCCCAAACAAAGTACTTTTACAAGTATTTCCATTTATTATTGTTGGCTTTGACTATTTCCCTTAAATATAGTACCTCTTCCATGCTTGTGTTCTGAACTAACGGAGTTAAAGAGTAAAGCAGATGAATAAGAACTAACAATAATGTCACTAATAACTTTTGAGTAATGTAGTTTTAGTCTGTTACTGTCAGACAAGTAGATTTTGTGCACACAGCTCTTCAGAATTAATCAAACATACCAACCAAGAGATAGAAAGTACTGGGAATCTGCAGGCCTTCCCTTTAAAGAGAATGAGGAAGGAAGGGAGAGCCATTTCATGCCCTACTTCTCCTCCCAAGGGTATGGCACTTCTTATCCCCTGGGGAGGAGTGAATAAGAGGATGGAGAGAAGCCACAGGTGTCATGTTAACTGTTACATCTTCACATGGAAGAAGGTATCAGTAGTTGGAAATCAGTGTTGGCCCAAATACCATCACCCATAACCTCCAGGTACGTGCTTGAGGAAGAGTTTACACTAACTGTCAAAAGAGATAATTCAGAGACCTTATGAAGATGCTTTGAGTGAAAATAGATTATTGTGAAGTATTTACAACTGGATGAGTCATTAGAGGCAGCTTTCTTTCTTTGCCTTTTGCTCCTCAGTTTCTTGGTTACCCCGGCACAAAGCCCTCAAAAGGACACTAGCAGATGACACAGCGGCAGCGATAAAAGCAACTTACAGCTCATGAGCCGTGGGCTCTTTCTCTTTTCCAGCTGATTTTCTTTAAAATTCTCCAATTTTCTGACCACATTCATGGGAACTCTTGGAGGGTAAGATGTAAATAAAGATTTTCAAACCAGCAGCTCACAGATCAGCTACGAGCATGTTTTTGCTTGTATGTTTGTTTGAATCTTCACTGTGTGTTTTATTTCAATTATATTTATTCATTTACTTTTGGATCTTAGGTACAGAGAGCTGGATAATCACACTCCTCAGTCCACAGCATGTTATTATCATATGTCCATGGAGTACTCCTGTTTTTTTTTTGTTGTTGTTAAAAAAGGTATTTCTCTCTCATTTCTCATAGTCAGTCTTGTCTCCCATGACACATCTAATGTGTTTGATTTATGTCATTCAACGGACATATCTTACAGAATATTTTGTGTTGTTTTTTACATAAACATTTTAAATTTATATAAATGATGTAACGCTGGAAATCTCATTCAGTTTCTTTTTTCTCAATGCAATGTGCCATAAACTATTTTCATAAAAGTTGAATCAGTTCCCAACATTCACAGATTAAAAGATTTTACATACAAACGCAGACTGTTGGTTTCTCTTCAAGTCTGTATTCCTGCACGGCAAACAATTGTGGGCGCTGCATTGACTCCTGCCCTTAGCAGGGACATAAGCTTTCTCTTTTTCCATTAGACACCAGTCACTCATCACCTGTTCTCCGTGAGTATTTCGGTTTGCAGCCCCCAGAAGCTCTGGAATGTGAACATGGCTCAAGGGACACTGTGGCCTGTTAAACTCATGTTTTCCTTCTTTTCCCTTGTTCCTAAGTCTCCAGTTTAACTTCTAACGACCAGTATCTTTTTCTCGATTATTTTCTCCAAGGACAAAAAGGCACTATAAGATTCCTTTCCATTTTCACATTTGTCTGTTATTCAGCCCTTCCTTTCCATTGGGCCCTTCTTCTGTGTTCTATGTAGACATCCATTCCTTTATCTTTACTTTTACTCAAATGTGTGCACTTTGTCCTCATTTATGAGATGCCAACTCCATCTGTAAACATCATTTCCCATATTTCTTTTCTTTTTTGTAGGAGGAGATAACTAGGTTTATTTATTTACTCATTTTTTAAAATGGAGGTACTGGGGATTGAACCCAGGACCTCACGCATGCTAAGCAAGCACTTTACCACTGAGCTATACCCTCTCCCCACTCATTTCCTACATTTCCGTTACAGCCCTGCTATTTTTCATTCTTCCATCATCTTGTACGTTATTCCCTGCTTCATTACTGTTTCTAAAACCAGAATCTTCTACACCCTCATGTCTCCTCTTTTGAAATACTGTGTATGTTCCACTTTTACCATTCATTCATTCATTCCTTCAGTCAGTCAACAAATACTTAGTGAGCTACTATCAGGTGCTAGAAACACTGGTCTCGTTTCTGAGAATACAAAAATAAACAAAAAACAAATAAAAAGAATTATTATTTCCATCTTCATGGCTTATAGAAGACATTAATAGTTGGGCGTTAAGTGGTGGCCCAAACACTGTCTCCCTCCTGCACTTTAGTGTATTTATTAAAATTTATTTTCTAATCTTTTAATTAAAATTTTTATTAAGTGATTTTAATAACTGGTTTGAAAAAAAAGGTTGAATGCACTTACTGACTTTCATGATTTTCACCTAATGCTTAAAAAATTCAGTTGAAAATATACTTAAATATTTATTAGATTCCTTGATTGGTTTGGAGAATGGTAGGTTTATACTTAGTTCCAGGTTAATTTTACGCCAGTTTACTGCTAAGTTAGCAAAAAGTTGTGGAAAAAACACACTAAAACTAAGGGTAAATGTGGAAATTTCTGCTTAATGTCTCCCTGTTTCTTTGTGGAGCCAAATTCTAAGTTTGGTGGTCACTGCAGCCACTCAGATGAGGACTCCACCAAGTCAGAGGATCCAGGACCCGCGTCTGCCCTACTTTAAAGCTCCAGACTTGGGGAGGCAGTCACCCACCTTTCTGTTCTGTTTCCACAGTGTCACTAGACTCAGAAGGCCAGGCCATGCTGACCACAGTAAGCAAGATGTTTCTAATTATCAGAGCCTTCCTCTCTCTCTAGATTTGACTTGTGAATGAGGTGAGAAGAGAAGGACTCTGATAAGGCGGTGGTAGAAGACTGCAGTAAACGGTAGGTATCCTCCCTGAAGGGGGTAGAAAGAACACACATGAGAGAGATCTCTGACAATCTGCTTTAAGCATCTGGCAATGCAGTCCCTGGCCTTAGTCACAAGTGACCAGAAACAGGGTGTTTTCCATTTAAAGCCCTTCGTCACGAGATAATCCCTCTTCCTAATTTGGCTCAAGATCTGGTTTGCAAAAGTCCAAGGCAAGACAAGTTCAAGACAAAGATTTATATAATACCTACAGAAAAATTTTATATACTTATGGAAAAATTTTATATACTAATTTTAGGTTGGATTTCAGTGATTTATTTTGTTATTACTACAGCTGTAATTGACAGGTTTTCTGCAATATACACAATGCATTTTTAATATCTTGAAGTTAATTTTTTTCATGAGCATTGTTCAAAGTAAGAAAGTCAATAAATTATTTTAACAATATCACACAAACCTTCTAAATGTGTCTGTTCTCAGTTTGTAAGTGAATCAGTTATGCATTTTACTTACAAAAATAAAATTTTGTTCATGCTAGTCTCAAAGAGGCAGGGTATATAAATGAAGTCACTTTTTATTCAATGATAGGATCTAACATTTATGGATTACCTACTATGTGTTAGATACTGTACATGTTGCTGTAAATATTCTATTTAAATTAATTCAAGTTAAATTGAGGATGAGGTTAGTATTTCTGTTTTAGATCTGAAGATAATGAATCTCACAAAAATAAGTAACCTGTGGAGAATACATGGACATTATGTAATAGAACTGTAATTACCTAATGATATTAAATAAAGCCTACACACACGCATGCACACACACACATACACAGACTTTGAAGATTAAGCCAACTGTTCAGAACTTGGAAATGAACCTATCTGATTCCACATCTTATACTCTCCCCACTTTAGCTATGATAGTGTCAAAAGAAAGAGACAACCAGCCTTGATTTTCTTCCCCGGGGCTGGCACGGGAGGCTAGGCTTAGCCAGTTTGATTCCATTAGGAAGGAAGGCTCACTCTCACCCAGTCTCGCTCTAGTATAAATCCCCATCTGAAAGGCCTCAATGGAAGACGTATTTCTCAAGGTCTTCTAGGTCTTTTCAGGTCCCTTAGTAAAATATGAATATTCCTAGAATATTATGCTTTGAGTCAATATCAATAAAATCTCAGGGACTTTGTTGATCCAAACCATTCCAGTGGTGACAGATAACAGAGAACACAGTCTCCAAGAATTCAGACAAGGATGAAGGCTCAGTCTTCCCTGGGAAGGCAAGTAACAGGTGATGCTCAGAGCACCATCCAAAAGATGCGAGGCAGCAGATAATAAGCTGCACTTATTTATGATTTTTCTCTAGTTTTTTATGCTCATTACATTGACAGGCATCAATTCTGACCTTTAGAAAAATATTAGGTTTTGATATGATATTGTCAATTTGCCATAGAAATCATTTTTAAAAGTACCCTTCAATGTCTTAAGCTTTCTTTCTTCTTCTTCTTTTTAATAAAGCCTACCTGCTTCAGAGGTGTCAGATGTGTCTTCTCTTGGTAACCTGTGTTATCTCAAGGTCAAACAAATCCCAACAGGGAGACCACAAATACACAGCACTGTAAGTGACCCCAGGAAAGAGTGAATATTAATCAACAGAAAGCACGCCGAGACAGCAGGAGACTATTTTGGCTAGGTTGCATGACATGTCTAATGGCATGACTATTTGACAGCTCTTTCATTCTGGGCAAAAATTAAAGTTGAGCAAGAGTCAGGGAGGTCGTAAGTTGAATCAAAAATCTCAAAGGAAAAATCAAACCCCAGAAGTACTTTTAAAGAGATGACACGGTATCCAACGTGTAGGCACATTATGGTGCCTCAGAGTAGATTTAAAAGTATTGTACAACCAGTTACTGAGCATCAATAATTTCAAATAGATGAGGGTGGTGAAGATTTTTCAAAAACAATGACAAAACTAGAAAGATTGCTCAAAGCAATTACTTCATTGGAGGCAAGAAAACAAAGAAGAGTAACTAAATTAAGGTTTTTATTTTTATTTTCTCACCAGTAACAGTATAATGACTGGTATTCTCCGTTAATAGCAAAATCCAAGATCCCATTTATAATATTCCCTCAACAAGCATACAAAAAGCAGCTCTACTATATGCTAGGACTGTCAAAATCATTAGGGTTAAAAAATACCAGAAGATAGGAATGGTGGAATGGTGAGTTTTGGACTTTCCTCCACAAAAACTCAGCATCTGTCAATTATGAATGATCTTGAAGAAGGTGGGTAATTAATTATTATATAATACAAGCAAGATTTTGGAGTCAAAATATTATTGTAAATTGAGTATTATTTCTCTAGAGAGAAATAATAAGTACAACCCACGGTGGTAAATGCCTGAATAGATGACCTCGAACTGTCCTTGGCACATACGGCATCTTAGCAGTCTGGGAAAACTAGGTCCAGTCCTACCTCTGTGGTCCTGACCCTTTACTTCTTTAGGCCTCAGTTTCCCAAAGTGTTAAATGAGTGGTTGAATTGCATGGCCTTTGTGATTTCTATATTAAAAATTAAAGAAAATCATATCTTCATGTAGGAATTTTAGAAGAAATTCCAATGAGGCACTAAGGATTTTAATGCCCAGCAGGCTGTAGCTGTGTCAAGATGTTGGTATGATGTTTGAAAGTTAAGGACCCAGTTCTACTTACTCACTTTTCAGCCATTCCTTTCATCTAAAGAGCATGATTTCTCCAAGCAGAGATGAGAAATGTGTACAGGCAAGTACTCAAAAAAAGCAAGCATTTAACTTTCTAAGCAGCCTTATCACTTCCACATCTAGGCTTGGCAAAGAATCACAGAACTCTACATAACAGCTGCCTTCACTATCCTGTGTGCATACTGCAAAAGAGATTTCTGCTTTGTAAGAGGCAATTTCAGAAAGTCAAACATTCAGCTGCTCTAACCTCATATGTCACTACCTTCATAAAGTCATTTTACAGATGATTTTGGACTTTTTTCTTTTTTTGATCTGTACTCACATACTGTAAGTGGCTAAAATCCCAAATACATGACCAAGTGTGTTTGTTACAGCTACAGTAAACTCTTGACTCTAAAAGTACCATTCTGCCAAAGATGGTGCCGTCACGTCTCAGAGTGTCAGTGTTGTAGAGTTCCTGCCAAATGGTTTGGCATGTTTATATAACCACTGTTGATAATATTCAATTCATAGCGAGGAAGTAACAGTCTTCAACTAAGGTTCACACACGCGAGTCTGATAGAAAATCTGTTACTGAGCTTACCTGTAATTTAACGTAAAGAAACTTTCTGAGTTGAGACATGACTTGCACTGAGAACCACAAGATGTCACAGACTCATTTCATAATCTAGGGGAAAGAATTTTTATTTTTAGTGTCTTCTTTCTTGAGAAAGATAGACAATAACATCAGGTACATGTCTTGGGCTCAGAAACATTTATTATATTTGGGAATTGGTGAGATAAGCCCCAATCTGACATACGCTTTACAAATATAGAGCTAAAAAAAGCATTATGCTATGTTAATAGATGTCTAATGATTAGATTTGGAGTAAGGCAGTTCCACAAATTACTGTATTAGTTATGGGCTGAAATTGAATGAAATAGCACTGGAGGTACCGTTGCACCCCAGTAGGACCCATGACTTTGGTTTGTCTGCAATACCCTTTGCTCTTTTTCTTCCCAACATGAACATCAAACATCAACATGAATATCATCTGCTCTACAAAGCATCTCTTGACTTCACCTCCCCTGGGAAGACTGACCACTTTCGCCAACTCCGTTTTCTGTGTTTCCTCTGCACCCAGCACACATGCCTGTTATTAACTTTAACCGCTTGGTTTAACTGATTCTTTTTTGGCAGTGAGTCACACAAAAGAAGTTGCCATCCTATTCATTTTTGGTTATGTTTGCCTTATCTCACTACTATATGCCAAGGCTGGAAGAGACAAATAAAGTATCTGCCCTGCTTGCCAGGAGTTTCCAGTGTGAAGAGGTCCCAAATACACGTGGTTCTTGACACCTGGTATTAACAGCTTGCTAAAGATTAAAGATTACTTTCAGTGGAGCACTGGCTTTGGACTCCAGGTAAAAATTTGAAAGTGAAATGGATTTTGTCTTCCTCTTGCTTCCCATTCTACATCTTTCTTCTACTCCTCAAATTCCCAGAGTTTTCCTGTTGCCTTTAGGGATTCGAAACCTTCACATGAGGTACCCAGACTAGGTCTGCCCTTCCCAGAAAAGCCTCATCTTTCTCATCTACTTCTCACTCCAGCTCCTCCCCTGTGAAGATTCCCTACTGTAAATGTTTATGCTGGGTATTGTTCTGACTATCTGAACAAAGTAGCGTGTATTACACAGTGAGGTGCAAATTATTGATGCATTATGGGGTATTAACAGGGAAACCTTCTGATTAAGAGTATCTGTGGGTTTATAGGGAGATATTATTGTTCACTTTGACCTTGAACTGCTAAACAAAAGCCTATCTATCCACTTAAATCTTCTATTTTTTCCAGGACAGGGTAATGAACACCTTAGACCAGACTCTCGTCCCTCTTACACTCAATTTTCTAAAGGGGGAAGAAGATACTTGGGATTTGGCATACAAGGTGACCTGAGATGACTAATCAAAAAAAATTAGTGTTGTCTGTATTTGGCACTGTTTATATTCTTTCTCACGTCGTTGATATTTTTATATGTCTTAATAACCCCTAATTATTTTGAAATAAGCTTGTTTAACAGATAATTTATAAGTTTCATTGGAGTAGTTTGCATGAGTTACAAAATGTCTGCTGGATTAAGATGATAATTCTAAGGACTGATTTACCACCCGAATCTACTTGTTTATTTTGGCCAATTCATGAAGCATACTTTCCACCAGTAAAGTAGAAAAGGAAAAAAGATTGATTTACTAAGTGTTGACAGACAAGTAAAAAGACAGAAAAGTCATTTTTCATCCATATTTGAATTTTGGTCTTAGGTTCCAATGCAGGGATATACCCATGGGCTAGCTATCCTCTGTATTATAAAGGTTAGTAACGGGCACTGAGTCAATCATCCCTGTGGGATTGTCATAATTTACTGCTGCTGGATCTCCAAATAGTTGGTTAACTGTTCCATGAAGTCATGAAGACTGGGTTGACTGTAGTTCTATTTAACCAAACCAGCTGTGGCTCACAGCCCTACAGCAGTGCCCTCCTTCTCAGGGGGTGCCCTTATAATGCCCCCTGTGCTTCAGCCATCCTCAAAAACTTATCCATCAAAAGTAGATTTTTTTTCCCTCCTTCATCCATTGCCTCAGTGTTGTTGCTCTATTTCCTCCTAAGATCCATTTTAAGAAGTGGTGATCCAAAATCATTATTGGAATCTACTATTTGTTCTTAGTCAGGAAGACAAACAAATATCAGAACAATTTATCCTGAATTGATTTGGGTTTCTTTCACTTAATAGTGTATCATATGCATTTTCTTATCTACTATTTCTGTAATATGACTCCCTTAGATGCCTAATATTCCATAGTATAAAATGGCATGCTTTACTTTACCAAGCTCATAGTGTTGTATATTTAGTTTCTTTCTCCATGTTCCCTTTTACAACTAATGTTCAGCCAAAATTTAAATATTAAAACCCTCTATCACCTGACTTTCTTCTATGCTTTTTTTACTGATGACTTAAATACAGTTGACTCACAAGGCACTAGTTGGAACACTACTTGAAAATGACCTTGGTTAGCAGCTGGGGACACCCTTGTCCTATTATGAATTTGCCACCATTTTGGTAGCTGAGAAGAAATTTTGAAGCCAAAAGAAAACTGCCTTGATTTACCTGAACTTTGTGGTTCACTTTACCAGCATTCTCATTGCCCTACAGTGTTTTTCCAAAGCTTTTCTTAGCAGACTAAAGTAATGAAAAACCTAGGAGCAGAACTATCATTTTAATCATCCATGTAACTCTTAGAGATGAGTAGGGTGTCCACTACATATTAGCACAAAACAAAGGAAAGACTAATTGCAAATAGGAAAAAAAACCAATGGCCATACGTAAGGAAAGAGAGAATGACTCTGTCTCTCTATATCCATTTATCTGCATCATTTATTGCCTTGAGAAAGGCCATATGCTTTAACAAGAAAACTTCCAGAAGGTCAGAAAACACAGCATTTCCATGGCATCCTGCTTTGCATAAGTCTACTTTTGTTAGAGCCAGGAAGCCTGCTTTCATGGACCCAAGGGAACTACGGGGCTTTTCTGCTGGATTGAGCTCTTGGGATTTTTTTCACTAGGTTTCTGGCCTTAGCAGGATCTGGAACAGACTGCAGGCTGGAGTGTGTTGGCACGTGTATGCAGCTCTACCATCTGTTTTGCTTCTTCAATTCATCAATTTCCTCCACTTATGGTCTCGCTCATCATATAGTACAGTTATGAAAAATATGTACTCTGAGTATTTTGTCTTTAATTACTTTTATATATCCTTTCCAAGGAAATTGTGCTGTAGTATGTGAGTAATGATAAGGTAAAATGTAATTGCAAATAAAGCAGTAAATCATTAAAATTATTTAAGCTTCAACCAATTAACAAGTCAATGGAAGTTGTGGTCTTTTGGCACCCTGATGAACAGTTGAAAAAAGGAAGCTGAGGATCTCTGTCTTTGACAAAAGCAGGGTCAGCTGACACTGGTCTGTTGCAAGCTTATTTTTTGTGAATTATTTTAGATTTATGTTAAAAAATTATAAAGCTATTTCCTCGACACACATTATTTGAAATATTTAAGTGCTACTATGGACTGTACCTATATCTCATGGAAGCTTGAAAATGATAGTTTCCTTGAAAGAAGAACCACCCTCATTTATAATAATGAAAATAACTGGTGAAGCCTGAAAACATTTTGACATTTCAGAAGGGATAGATTTATGTTAAGTTAACATTGTAATTATATTTCTGTTGTAGATGACACAAATGTAAGTGCCACTCTGCCAGGGAATTTTCTCAAGCCTCTTCAGTTCATTGCAAACAGCTGCCAGATGGGTAGAATTATCTTTCTTTCATAGGAAAAAAAATTTAGGGACAAAGAATCAGCTAGAAGAATCAGAAAGAGTGAAAGAGAACAACTATAAAGATAAAATAAAGGCTACATGAATATACTCCAGATCCTGTTAAGTACCCACAGGAGTTCCCCTGTCATGATTAAAAAAATATATATATTAAAAAAAATAACTAATACACCACCACAGAACTCCCTGACAAAGATACTAACTTGCTGAACATAATGTGATCTAATGAGCCTGTGGCAGAATTAGAAATACAACCTAAAATTCCTGACAAAAAATCATCAATTACCAGAAGCTGCTCCCCTTCACATCATTTTAGTTTTATTACAAAGAATGCCTTGTGGCCACAAAAATTTAAATTAAATTACAAAGTGACGAAAATTCTGAAGGCAGTTAAATTTGATTTTTCCATTCCTCATGGAACTAAGAAAGGAAATAAGAAATATTGCACTAGACTCCTGTAATTTTCTGACCATTTACTAGTAATTTTAAATAAGATTTTATAATTTGGCTTTAAAAGCTGATAGCAACTACATGATGCAAATGTAAATTTTCAAACAAACAACTCTTTCTGTACCTGCTAACATTTGCTGCGATAAATAAAAAAAATTTTTTTTGTCTAATGAGGTAAAGTTTATTAGGTTCAAAGCTAATTTACTCTATTTCCCTCCAGTCTGCCTACCATTTCTGTCCTTATTTTACATTGATCTGTAGAAGATGAGAGAACACATAGGACTGGGCATGAGATTGTTTTAATGGGTCAGGCCTGGAAGAGGTGCCTGTCATTTCCACTTACATTCACTGACTGGAACTCACTTAGATGACTGTATGTAACTGCAAAAGTGGTGCAAAACTAGTGTGGCTGCATGCACAACAGGAAGAGGAAAAAGGTAGTCTCTGCCGGAGATGACATCAGCACCCTCCTTCAAAGTCTGGGGAACCCTCGGTCCGAGGTGGAGAAAAAGTATAGGTCACCAGGGCTGGTTTGGAAAGTTAGGTAGTGATAAATCAATGCACCAAACTAGAGGCAAGGGGCAACAGAAGACTAAAGTAAGGAAGAGTAGACAGTGGTCTGCAGTCAGGAGATCCAGAGAACGGGGCTCAGGATTCACGTAATAGAAAGCTTGTGATCTGCTAAGGTCGTTCTCATTTGGAGGCCCAGGTATTAATCAGCACCCTGGGAACGGATGTGTAAGGAGTCTGGAATAGTCACCGAGTAAGGCCCATTGGAATTCAGATCCCTTCCAGCCTTGACCGGTCTTCCTGGAGAAGGTGTGCGTGCAGAGACTGCTCCTGCTCTTCCCATTGCCATGAGGTGTTTACAGATCCGTCTCCTCCATTGGACTGAAAAGTCCACAGGAGCCAGGGGTGTTCTCTCATTAATCTGTGTATTCTTGGAATCTGGCATCTCAAGAAATGAAGCACAGTGGGCCTTTGTAAACTAAATGGAACTGATTCCGTAGGTATATCTCAAACATGTCATGTGGCCTCTGATGGGTATAAAATAGGTTCTTGTCTGCAAGATTTCCTTGCTTTTAATGAAATACTACCAGAATTGTTTATAGAATTTGGAGCCTCAATACTAAAAGACTTTCAGACTTTATTATGATCTGTTGACACACCTAGTGGGGAATATAATATTTCTACCCTGTTCTATTAATCATCTTGAATATCCTAAGTAAACATAATAAATACACAAATAAATTCTTAAAATATGAGAAGGGAAGAAAATAAAATTTCCAGATTGAAGAATCCAAAGAGGGTATCTCAGAGTCCAGAACTATGGGGGAGAAATGTAAAATATGAAAGCGACCCAGAAGTGCACTTGCAATGACTGTCTTATTCTTAATTTTTACTTAGAAGTCTACTTCTAATTTCATTATAGAAGAGACTTTACAGAAATTCCTTTTATAACCAACTTTACTACAACCTTCAGCCTGGAGGAATCTGAAAAATCCTAAATGAAGTCTTGTCAAGGTGTCTTAACTTCGTAGGTGAATTGACAGTGGCTGTTGACAAAGCACTTTAGTGTATATTCTTACAACAAGCACATAAGCTATGTTTCTGTGTCCCATTTTCAGATGGAGTCACTTTGCGGTGGTGCAATCTACACTCAGTCCAGAGTCATACGTCTTTGCAGTCTGGAGAACTTTCCACTGAGCCCTAGAGAAATCTATTGTACATCTTTGAATTTGCAAATTGAGGATTTCACTTTCTTCTGAGTATCAGTTGATTTACATCCAGCCAATTATTTCAATGATTTCTTCATTTTCCTTTCTTGTTCCTCAAAAGTACAAAAAATGTGGAGTCTTCTGGCTAATGCACTAGAAAAGGATTAGTAATCCTTAGACATCCCAACTTTAGTTCCCCTCCTCTCTCCAAAACTGATTTCCTCTCTCCACATTCCTCTCCTGTACTTTCTGTAAAAGATCTGAATCATCTGTAAATGTGTTCTAAGAATTAAGAAACTTATGATCACTTTTTAAGATTCCTGGATAACTTTGTGAAGATCACTTAGCACTTAAGTAAAATATGTGTCAACCAACCTCTTCTTTCCTGTCCTTTCCTTCCTTCCCGTTTTTTTTCTTCCTTCTTGTTTATCTAGCTATTATTTGGTTTAAGTTTTAACCAAGCTTATTCATTCATTGACTTATCATTTTAAATAAATAAATTTTAATGGCTTAAATAAATTTTAAAAGATAAAAAGGGACACAGTGAAAAGTCTCCCTTACACTTCTTTTCCCCATCCAACAGCCCCCAACCCCTCTGTTATTCTCTACTTTTTATTATTTTCCCTTTTATTTCTAAATATAAACCTGACTACTGACGCTGGCATACAAAAAGACTTTACTTCTCTGCCCTTCAATATTCTTTGTAGCAAAGTGGCACTAAGATTTACTTGGATATATGTAATATTTCCATAAATAAAAGGAAATCGGAAGGATTCATTGTGTATGTGACAGCAGATATATTAGTAATAAATTTAAGATATACTGAATGCCTGACAAGAAGTTTAATATAAAAAGTCATTCTTTAATAAGTTATTTCAGCATAGGGTCATTATAGAGCTGAGCTGATACCAAAATCCATTCAATCCAACTCTAACTGGAGCACATATCTAACCCATTCTTCTCCTTGAAGCAGAGCCATCATTAGAATGTATATGCCAATCAAATGATGGAAAGAGATCATTACTGTGATATTTAATAATTTGTGGGTACACAGGAAAACATAAAAATCCTCAGTGAACAACATAATATGGGAAGGACAGGATTTTGCTCTTAAAGAGTGTCTGGGTTTAAGAAATAAGTATTATTACTATAAAATATTTTACTATCTCCACCAGAGAAAGATTTGCAAATTCAGTAGAAGAAGAAAAAGGAGTAGGAGGAAAAGGAGAAACAGGAGGAAGGAGAAGAATTTCTATTTTCACTGCACTTATTTGGAATCAGGCAGACTTCCCTGAGTTAGAAAACCCAAATCCGGCATTTACTAATAGATGGTATTTAAACTTGGTCCTCAGTATCCCCATCTATAAAATGAGAATAATCATAATACCTATTTTAAGGATAAAAAAGTGCTTTGCTATATAAAAGTAGTATTTAAATTGTTATTACTTTGAAACTGCTCTTCTGTTCTTTCCAACTTATTTTAGAAAGTTATGAAATTCAATCGCAGAAGCCTAGCATTGGAATCACTGTCATGCTGACTAGCACACATGGCATCTTTGTGCAGATTCAAGAAAGGTGCCCCTTTCAGTACACGCTGACACTGTGGAGGAGTGGCTTGCAATATATGGTGTCTTTGTCTGAATGTGGGGCCTCGGTCCCAGAGAGATCTGCATTATTTTGCAGGTTGACAACGGCCCGACCTTCAGTCTCTACCTACCTTGTTGGTTGTGCTTTTGTGCAGGATAAAATCTGCAGAATTGTAAGCTGTGCTTTGGTTGGAAGATTTTCTGGAGGGCATTCCAGTTCCTTCCCTCTAGAGGATACATGCAGAGTGAGGGAATCGTTCATTATGCAGCAAATTTCATTTATTACTGGCTTGCTGTATATCCTCCTTTAACTTCCAAACATTAATCTTAGATTCCCTTCTCTTGAACCATAGGATATATTTCCATATGGCAACTCTTAAATAATTGAAAGCTGCTATTAAGTTTTCCCTAGGACATTGTGTGTTAGACCCGATTGGTGTTCTTTTTATTTCTAACAGAACTTTCAATTTTGCTCAAATTCCTACCACCTTCCTCATACATCATCATGTCTCAGAGGAACATGACCTTTTCTTAGTTCTGGGGAGTACGGCTTAGTGTGGGAGTAATCCCATTCTTTTGAAAGTGATGGTCAAGGAATGGTAATTAGACAATTCTGACCAATGCCGTCACCAGAGAGCCTTCCAGAAAAAGGTTTCTTTCTCTCCTTTCTCTTTGTAGTCAGCCAGAGGAAGAGGTGTTGCTGCTGGATGTATTCTCTTGCGTTTGATGCCTTGATCGGTCATTACCATGTGAAAGCTACTTAAATTCTGGACTTCTTATAGGAGAAAATATAATTTCTTAATTTTTACACCAGTTTGAATTGGAGCTGTTACTTGCACCCAAGGGCATTATAACGGATGAGCACACACTTCTTTGCAGGCGAAACAGCCTCAGTGTTTCTATCTTTTTTTCCTTAAGGCTTTCTTCATGTGCTTTTTCTCTGAGCTTAGATTATCCTGGTCATTCTCTTCTGAATGCTTTGTAATTTGTTAGAGCCCAGGACTGACTGCAATAGTTCCCTACGGGATGCCCAATTCAGAACATTCTGCTGACTCACGTAGAACTTCTATCAATGCAAAGTCCAGAGACATGTTTGTGCCTGCTCCTGGGACATCAAATCTCCTTCATCCTGTATGAGTGCAACTGTTTGCTTGTTTAACCAAGGCACACACTTTTAAAAATATATCTTTGTTAAATTATATCCAGTTAGATTCTGTCCAGCATCCTATTCTGTTGAGATACTACAGAAATCCTTTCTAGAAAACTTTGCATTTACTATCTCTTCTCCCTTTTAATCATTCTTAAATATGTTAAAGAGATCCTCTATATCTTTGTTGATAAAAATTTTAATCCAGAAAGGGCTGAGAGGAAATTTCTGATTAAGCCATTAAAAAACTTTCTTCTACTTGATACTGCTCTGTCAGTAAACTTTCATTAACTTGCACAGCTACTTAAAAATCCTGAGTATACTGTTCAGTTCATGGTCTTTCATACATCCCATAAACGCTGTCCACTGCTTTCCTTTGGTCAAAAAATATATATACGCATTGGAATTTATTTTAGTACATTTTACATTTTAAAATATAAATATTTTCATCTGTCATGGCTCATACTTAATGAATACAGGCTGATCTTTATTGACCAAATAATTACTTTCTTAAGCTATTTTTTTGATAGACCAGCTATAATTTTTTTTTTTTAGGATGGACATAATATAAATAGGTCGTTGTTAACGTAAAATCAAATTTCTCATTATTCTAAAAGCTTGAGAAATTATTTATCTGTCTGTAGTCTTTAGATGCCAGATGATTTTTCCAGTATTCTTTATAGATCATTGTGAGAGGTACAGTGATCTCACTGGTACAGAATATTAGTTGTCTGAAGGGTAATTGGGCTTGGCTAGGGAGCTAAAACTCATTTAGCGTGTCTAAATGCCTCTTAGGTATCTTGGACTTCAGTGCCTTCGTACCCATGCTTGTTCTGTCGTTTCCATTTTGAATGATCTCTTTTGATGCTGCAGATAATAGAGTTTAGTGATTAAAAGCATGAGATCGGGAGTTAGGCTGCTTTAGTTCAAATCCTGGTTCTGCCACTTGCTAACTGTGTGCCTGTGGGCAAGTTATGTAACCTCTTTAAAATTCAGTTTCCCCATTTCTGGAGAAAAGGGATGATAATAACCACATCATGGTGTTGTGCTAAGATTTAAATGAGATAATCTGCCTAAAGCAACTAGTCTGATGCCTAGTTCATGGACATCAACTCAGTAAAGTGTAGTAATTACAAGGAAGATAAAGGAAGAGATACGGGCTAACACATCCTAGTTTTTATAATTAATATAATTGCTTTAAGTAATAGACCTGTGTTTTCTTATTCTTCTTGTACTGGGCAAATATTTTTTCTGTAACTGCAGCTTATTCTTGGTATTATCTTTCCTATGCAGTCTTGCTTATTCAGGTGGGCCCTCTATCCATCTTGTGTACATTTGTAGACATTGAAGTTTACCATGCTGTTCTCTTTATATATGTCTCTTCTTCTCTCATAAAGAAACACTTGCAGTTAATAGTCATAATTTTATTTAATGCAACTTTTCTTCCTGAATCAGGTCATGATACCAGCCCCTAACTTTGGGAAATGTGCTTTCCTAAATTAGGTACTGACTACATGCCCAGTGTCCCTCTTATTTCAAAGTTAACATCTTATTTGCCCAATGTTTCTATCTCTTCCAGGCTATAAAACAATTTCTCATGGCTGGTCTGAATTAAGTCTAGAGCACCTTTGGTCACATACAGGCTGAAAGTGAGGAGATGGAAAAAGGTATTCCATGCAAATGGAAATCAAAAGAAAGCCAGAGTCACAATACTTACATTAGAAAAAGTAGTCTTTAAAATAAAGTCTGTTAAAAGAGACAAAGAAGGACAGTACATAATGCTCAAGGGATCAATCCAAGAAGATATAACTATTGTAAATATGTATATGCACTCAACAAACGTGTGCCTTAATATATAAGGCAAATATTAACAGACAGAAAAGGAGAAATTAACAGTAACACAATAGCAGCGAGGGAATTTAACACCCGACTTATATCAATGGACAGATCATCTAGACAGAAAATCATTAAGGAAACACAAGCCTTAAATGACACATTATACCAGATGGACTTAATTGATACTTATAGAGCACTCTTTCTGAAAGCAGCAGAATATACAACCTTCTCAAGTGCAATGGAACATTCTCCAGGATAGATCTCATGTTGGTCCACAAAGCAAACTTCAGTTGATTTAAGAAAATTGAAATCATATCAAGCGTCTTTTCCAACCACAATGCTATGAGATTAGAAATCAACTACCAAAAACAAACAAACAAACAAAAAAAAAACAAAAACAAAAAACCAAAAAACTGCAGAAATCACGAACACATGGAGGCTGAGCAATATGCTACTAAACAACCAATGGATCACTAAAACAAAAAAAACAAAAAAAACAAAAAAAACAAAAAAAAATCAAACAGTAAATAAAAAATAACTCAGAAACAAGTGAAAATGAAAATATGACAATCCAAAACCTATGGGATGTAGCAAACGCAGTTCTAAGAGGGAAGTTTATAGCAATACAAGCCTACCTCAGGAAAGAAGAAAAATCTCAAATAAATAAACTAACTGTATACCTAAAGCAACTAGAGGAAGAAGAACAAACAAAACTCAAATATAATAAACGGAAAGAAATCATAAAGATTAGAGCAGAAGTAAATGAAATAAAGACTAAAAAAACAGAAACTATCAATGAAACTAAAAGCTGGTTCTTTGAAAAGATACACAAAATAGATAAACTTTTAGCCACACTCATCAAGAAAAAAAAAGGGAGAGGGCCTAAATTAGTAAAATTAGAAATGAAAAAGGAGAAGTTACAACCAACAACACTGAAACACAAAGGATCATAAGAGGCTACTATGAGCAAGTATATACCAACAAAATGGACAAGCTAGAAGAAGTGGACAATTTCTTAGAAAGGTACAATCTCCTAAAACTGAATCAGAAAGAAGTAGAAAATATGAATAGACCAATTATCAGTACTGAAATTGAATCAGTAATTTAAAAACTCCCAAAAAACAAAAGTCCAAGGCCAGAAGCCTTAACTGGGGAATTCTACAAAACATTTAGAGAATAGTTAATTCCAAAAAATTGTCAAGGAAGGAACACTTCCAAACTCATTCTATGAGGCCACCATCACCCCGATACCAAAATCAGACAAAGATATCACAAAGAAGAGAAAATCACAGACCAATATCACATGAATATAGATGCAAAAATCCTCAACAAAATACTAGCAAATTGACTCCAACAAAAACATTAAAAGGATCAAATACCATGATCAAGTGGGATTTATCCCAGGGATGCAAGGGTTTTACAATATTCACAAATCAATCAATGTGATACAGTATAGGCTTCCTGACTTCCAACTATACTACAAAGCTACAGTAATCAAAACAGTATGGTACTAGCACAAAAACAGACACATAGATCAGTGGACAAGGATAGAAATCCCAGAAATAAACTCATGGACTTATAGTTAATTACTCTGTGACAAGGGAGGCAAGAATATACAATGGAGAAAACACACTCTCTTCAATAAGTGGTGCTGAGAAAACTGGACAGCTACATGTAAAAGAATGAAATTAGAACATTCTCTAACACCATATACAAAAATAAACTCAAGATTAATGATTAAAGACCTAAATGTAAAACCGGATACTATAAAACCCCTAGACAAAAACAGGCAGAACACTCTTTGATATAAATTGCAGCATTATCTTTTTTGAATCAGCTCCCTAGAGTAATGGAAATAAAAGCAAAAATAAACAAATCAGACCTAATTAAACTTAAAAGCTTTTACACATCTAAGGATACCATAAACAGACTGAAAAGACAACCTATGGAATGGAAGAAAATATTTGCAAATGAGGCAACCAACCAGGGACTAATTTCCAAAATACAGAAACAGTTCTTACAGCTTAATATCAAAAGAAAAAACCAAATAACCCAATCAAGAAATGAGCAGAAGACCTAAATAGATATTTCACCAAAGAAGACATCCAGATGGCCAAGATGCTCAACATCACTAATTATTAGGGAAATGAAAATCAAAACTACATGAGGTAGCACCTCATACCAGCCAGAATGGCCATCATTAAAAAGTCTACAAATAACAAATTCTGGAGAGGGAGTGGAGAAAAGGGAACCCTCCTACACTGTTGATGGGAATGTAAAGTGGTGCAGCCACTATGTAGGACATCATGGAGGTTCCTTAAAAACTAAAAATAGAGTTACCATATGATCTAGCAACTCCACTCCTGGGCATATATCTGGAGGGAATTATAATTTGAAAAGATACATGCTCCCCAATGTTCATTGCAGCATGTACAGCAGCCAAGACATGGAAACAACCTAATGTGCTAACAAATGTCCAACAAATTACTGGATAAAGAAGATATGGTAGATATATACAATGAAATATTACTCAGCCATATAAAAGAACGAAATAATGTTGTTTGTAGCAACATGCATAGATGTAGACATTATCATATTAAGTGAAGGATTCAGACAGAGAAAGACAAATAACAAACGATATCACTTGTATGTAAAAAAAGACACAATTTTTTTACAGCCCCAAAACAGACTCACTGACATAGAAAAAACTATGGTTACCAAAGGGGAAAGGGCAGGTGAGAGATAAATTAGTAGTTTAGGATTAATGGATACACATTACTATATATAAAATTGGTAAACAACAAGGACCTACTGTATACAACAGCAAACTGTATTTAACTTCTTGTAATAACATATGATGGAAAAGAATCTGAAAATAAAAAAAAATATATGTATGTATAACTGAATTGCTTTGCTGTACACCTGAAACTATCATTGTAAATCAACTATGCTTCAATAAAAAGTTATTTAAAACATTTTAAAAAGCAAAAAGAAAGTTTCTCATTTCCCTTTTTATTTATTCTTGGACCTACTGTTTATTTTGAAATGTGTTTCCTCATTTTCACATATTTGGGGATTTTCTACATATCTTTATGTGTCAATTTCTAATTTAATTCTATTGTAATCAGAGAACATGCTTTGTATATCCTAAGTCCCTTTAAATTTATTGAAGTCTGTGTGATGGCCCAACATATGGTCTATCTTGATAAATTAATTTTATAAACAGAATATTGTGAATTATTGAAATTAGTGTTTTGTCTTTGCTTTCTTCTTTTTCTGATCCATCAAAAATAAGGAAAATATTTACAATATTTCTTTTTATTATTTTGTTTATTTATGTTACATACTAAAAGTCACTTTGTTGTGACAGGATTTTTTTTTTTCTTTCTGAAAGCTTATTTTAGGTTATGATGTCTGATAATGTCTCCCTTAAAATTTGACTATCTGCTTTATTTTTGAAGCTTGATCTACACCTATTTTTATACTGTTTTATTTTGGGTCCTTAGTGCTACATGATATTTTTAGAAATATAATTCTGGGCATGGTGTTGGTTCAGTTAATAATCTCTTCAACTCCAAACAAATATATTTACTTAATAATATTAACCTGATGTTATTTTCAAGGCACTATTTAAAAAATTTTTTCCTTCAAGTATCCATTGCTTTACTGATATATACTTTTCCCAAGATTAATATAATTTTATTTTTTTAAGAGAAAAGTAATTAAGTGGACTTTTAGATGTCATATTAGGACTATTTTAAGGTATATTTTTATAGGTGGCTTTTTTTGGCCTAAATTAATTTTTAATACTAATAACTTAGAAGTCCTTCAAATAAGAATAGCCCTGCCATTCAAGAGAGTATTTCTTGCTGGTGAAGCTGTATGTATAAAGATTTGGAAAAAAAGAGTCTGCAAATATTATGGTATTCAAAATAAAGCTTTTATATGAATCTAAGATAAGCCTATTACTATTCTTCATTGTCTGTCAAGAGTCCCATACAGTTGATATCTCTTAGTCATCAGTCTTTTCTTCTTCTGCATCAATGCTCATAAAACTACCACAAACCAGGTGTGCATCATACAAGTACTATAGATGTGTGTGAATGTATGTTACTTATAAAAACACAAAGACAAGATACAAAGTTTAAAGGGTGCTGCATTCACTTTTGAAAGTGAGAGTGAGTCATGCTTTTGATTTTATCTCTAGGATCCAGAAAATTGCTGGAGGCAATGCTCTTTAAAAAGAAAAGAAGAAACGCTACTTCAAAAAGCTTTATATACTCTATTCCTATTTTTCTTTTATTTCATTTCATTCACCAGCCAAAACTTTCTATAGCATTTGAAAACTAATATCACTAAAACATTTGAATGTATAGTACTGTTTTAGCATCTTTTATCTCCAAACTAAAGAAATAAAAGGATAGAATCAATTACTTTAGGTTGTTCTCTTTAATCTCACAAATCAGAAAGGTCCCCTTGCAATAGAAATGTTATCTTAAATGCCATGAAATTAAAATGACCAGGGAAAATTTTCTTGTGTATCTGCAACTCTAAAAAATTACACAAGTGATATATTTTCATTCCAAATAAGCAAAATACAGCAAATAAATATTTTCAATAATCACACCATTAGAGATGACTATTGTTAACGTTTTGTAATTTTTGTTAATTGTTATAGACAGATAGATGCATCCATTTATTTAAGTGGGTAAATCTAGATAAGCCTACTAAATTTACCAAATTCCCACACTTTTATTCTTCCCCTTTATCTGACATGATACATTCAATCATTAGCAAAGACTGTCGCTTCTACCTTTCAAATACATCTAGTCCCCAACCAATTCCCACTATCCTAGGTGAAATCATTGTCAATAATCAGTATCAATCTATCAATAATATAATAGCCTTCTAGCTGATCTCTGTCTTTCATTATCGATGCTTCCAACTATTCTTCACATAACAAGAAACAGATCATTTAAAAACATAAGTCACATGGCTCTTCTGCCTTCCTCCCCTCAACGGCTTTTCATCTAACTCAGAATAAAGACGGCATTACAATGTCCTTAACAGCTTGCATGATTCACTCTTAACCATTTCCATGACTTCAGACAGATCCATTTTCTCCTCACTTACTCCCTTCCAATTGCATACACTTCCTTGTTATTAACAAATACCACGCACGGTCCTGCTGACGCAGCTTTTCTAGGGCTGCTCCCTCACTGTGTTGTGATCTTTGCTCAGAGACACACATGACTGGATACCTCACTTCCTTCCAGTCTCTGTTGCAATGCCCTGTATCAGAAAGGCTTTCTCAGATCACCCTGTATAAACTAGGACAACTCCCCCCACCCCCATTATCCTTCTCTTGCTTTCTCTTTGTAGCATTTATCACTACCTGATTCATATGTATTTCCTTGTTTTTGTTTGTCTCTTTACTTTGTCTTATTCACTTTTGCTTCTCTGTATCTGGAACATTGTCTGGCACATAGTGGGCACTCAGCAATTATTAGTTGAGTAAGTCAAACTATCACAGATACAATGACTAAATGTTTTGGCTTTGACAAGTATGAAGATATTTATAAGGAAAAATCAATGGAGTGTTTTAATGAGAACTATTCCAGAACTCCTAGGGGTGCTATCACCAGGAAAAGAACCAATCCAAGACTTAGAAAAGTTAGCCAAAATTCAGTTATCTGGATTATGGAATCTATTTTCTTGTACAAACAATGTAATAAAGGCAATTAGATTAGAAGCTGAGACACCAAATTCCTGTTTATACCTCATGTTATAACTGAAAGAGTGCAGTAGCTCTGAGCACCTCTCTATTCCAGCCCCAGGTTCCACAGGGTTCTTGAATCATGTCCCTAAGCTTTTCTGGGGCCTAAATTAAACCCAATTAGTGAAGCAGCATCAGGGTTTTAGGACCTGGGAGGAGGGTCTCTTGACCCAGGAATACCTAAATGAGCTTTGAAGAAAGGTTTATTAGTCTCCTTGGGCTGTCCTAACAAAATGCCATAGACTGAGTACTGTAAATGACAGAAATTAATTTTCTTACAGTTCTGGAGGCTGGAAGTCCAAGATCAAGGTGCCAGCAAGGGTTGGTATCCGGTGATGTCTCTCTCCTTGAGTTGCAGGTGGCTGTCATGTCACCGTGTCATCACATGGCCTTTTGTCTGTGCTCTTGCAGAAAAAGAAAGCTCTCTGGTGTCACTTTCTTTTCTTATAAGGACACCACTCCTATCTGACTGAATATTCTCCACTCTTAATGACCTCACATAACTATTATCAGCTCCTATATGCCCTATTTTCAAATACAGTCAAATACAGAGGATTAGGGCATCAGAATAGGAATTTTAGGGAGATGTAATTCAGTCTATAACAAGTGACTTTTGCCCAAGAAAAGTGGGGAAGGGTCTGAGAAAGCAGTCCAACGGCTGGAGACAGGGAAATGGTCTGCCTGGGTACCTGCAGCAGACGGGTAACTCGTGTTTGGAGCCTTAGGAGAAGTTTGGTAAAACTCCCACCACCTGTGCTTATTTCCCCAGACATTTCAGATCGAAGCAGCTGCTGTTTGTCATCCTTCCCTCCCCTCAGCTGGCAAATCTTGACAACAAGCACTGTTTGTTTACCCCCATGGTGTTCGTCAGGGACAATCGAAACTTGCAAAGCTTCTCAAGGTGTAGTTTCCCCAGACTACCGACATCAGAAATGCCTGGGGAGAAAGTTAGAAACGTGCATCCTAGAGTCTCAGTTCAGACCTACTGAGTCCAAATTTCCAGGGCTGGGGCCCAAAGATTATCCCAGGTGTCACTGCAGAATTTTGGACACGTTGCTATTTTGCTATATTGCAGTTTTAATAGTCTCCCTCCCTGCCTCCTCTTCTTTCTTCCTGCCTTCATTGCTTTCTTTGTTCCTTTCTTTTTTTTTTTTTTTTCCTTACTTGAAGTTCCAGGCCAAGATTTTAAAATAATGTATGTATTCTACTAGGAAAATAAGTTAGTATTCTGTTTATTAACACGGCCACAGTAACTGTCAGAGTGCAAGAGACTGAATCTACTGCAGCAGCCTGGGGTGATGCTGAGCAGCTGGCCAAAGGAAAGAAAAACATACTTTCAAAGGGGGGTTACAGATCATAAAATCTCTGAATGGGGAAAAAAAAAGAGGTGATCAGGAGGTGGGATTTCTTGTCAGAAGATGCTAGTCTCACCGCAAGTTAAAAAAAACCAGGCAGTTCCTTTATTGGAAAGAGGGTAAAAAGCTTGGAAATGAAAGACGGAACAGATATGTTTGATGTGCATTCCATTTGTCTGATTTTTTCCAGTTCCTGTTGGTGTTTAGAAGCCCTGAGGCAGGAGGGACCCTCAGTAGAGGGAATAGCCTCCAGCTGGCTTGTGTGCAGGATTTCTGCTTGTTGATAAGAGCCCCTCAGCCTCAGGAGGGTCAGATCAATGGCTAAGAAGGAACTTTTTTTTTTCTTTCCCCTAGGGCTGGTGGTACCAAACATCATAGAAAAAGCAAGTAACACTTTCCAACCAAGAAGAGAAAATAGGGTTTGGAAAAGCATTCTAATCAGTTCAAACTGAGCCCCCTCTGATTGGAAGAATTCCGAAGAACCATGTGTGATTTCAGAACAGATCATCTGTTTGACAGGCCCTTTAAATTTTGCATTATTGCACAAAGGCTTTTTGATGTATAGATTTTATCCAAGCCCCTTAAGCATAATTTGGAAAATGGGATGAGGCAAGAGCAGAGGCGACATCTCTGCTCTTTTTATTTTGACCCAGAAAGAAACACAATTTTAAGTGATTTGGTTATCTAAGGGAGCTTCTCCTTGCCCTGTCACCTAGCTTTTGTGACCTCAATCCCACTTATTAAGTGCTGCCCAGGCAGCCTGTCTGAACGCTGTCAGCTTATGGTTTATCCCAGGAGATTCATTACAAAGAACCAAGAATTGTGCATAACTGGCTAAGACTAAACTCCAGGCAAACCACAATTACACAGCTGAAGTCAAGAGAGAATTATGCATAGAAGCACGCTGCCCTGGGTCTCCTAGGCTTCCCAAGTCACTGATGGAGGGGATTCAAGCATTCAGTGACTCTTGGCATGACATTCAATTGGTCTGTTTCTCTGCACTGATTCACTCCCTAAATCCAATGTGTCCTATATGTTGCTTTTGAGTAAGCTTCCTAAAGAATTTGTCTGATTAATGACCCTGTTCTTGCCTAGAAACTGAATTCCTGACATCTTTTCAGGCATCTCTGATTCTCTGAAAATTGGTTCTTAGAAACACAGACCAGAAGCATCAGAATCACCTATTTGTTAGAAATTCAAATTCTCAGCCTCATTTTAACCACACAGAATCAGAAACCATGGGGGTAGGTGGGGTTGACGAGCTCTGTAAAGCTCCAGGTGCTTCTAATGTGCTAAAATTTCAGAAGCACTGCTCTAAACCCTAACAATCCACCTTTCTGAATTTACCATATTTTACTTCCTCTCCACTGACCAGTCTGACTATTCACCATTCTCTAAATGACCTCCAAATTTTGTTACACCTTTGTCTGGTTATGGCAGTTCCTTTGACTGGAATAAAATTTTTCCATCTATACTAATTGGACCCTACCAATCCTTTAAGATCCAGCTCAAATGCTATAGTCTTTCCCCAGGGATTTTCCCACCTCTGCACTGTTGAGATTTGGGACTGGAGAGAATTCACTGTTGTGGGGGCTCTCCTGTGCACTCCAGGGTGTTTTGAGTACCCCTGGCCTCTACCCTCTAGATTCCAGTAGTACCTGCACTTGTGACAATCAGAAGTGTATCCAGGCATTGTCAAATGTTGACCAGGGGAAAAATCTCCCTTGGCTGAGAACCAGTGGTATATCCTGTCATTTTATCACTTAACCTAGACTAAATTACCCCAGACTATCAAAGCCAGACTAAATCTTTCCACTCTCTGTGCTTCTAGAGAAATGGGGCTCTTACTATTTTGCTAAGTCAGAATCAGAAAGTTTTATATGTATATATGAATTTTAAAAATGATTTTGTATATATAAAAGTCTTCTATAAACTGTAAAATGGTATGAATATATAAGAAATGGACATCATCTTTTGTGATGCTATTTTATGCCATTCATTCATTCCTTCATTTAAAAAATTGAGCACTTACCATCTTCCAGAATCACATGAGTGATTATGATAAATCTCTCTGTCTCTGTGTATGAATGTGTGTGTGTGTGTGTGTGTGTGTGTGTGTGTGTGTGTACACATCCTATTGGTTCTGTTTCTCTGGAGAACGCTGACTAATACAGGCATCCAAGAAAGCTGGCAGGAAGCATCAAAAGGCTCAATACTGGTTGAAAGATGAGGTTCTATTGAGAGCCTGGTGGAATACATTCAGAAGGATTTCAGAAGCAGGAGGCTTTTAGAAATCCAGGCAGTTACTGATATCAGAGTAGTCTTTCAGCACGTAGGAATGCCCCCAACCCTTTTTTGTGGGTAAAGAAACTGGCAAATAAGATGGTTTTAAAGATTTGTCTGGGTAGTTAGTAAATTGGATCATAAAACATATGCTAGATTGAGGCTTGGGTCCATGAAGAACAAGAAGGTAATCAGTGAAAGAAATTTTAAAAATTATACAATATGGGAGATGTCATGATTGTTATAAGAATTGCTAAGCAGTAATCCTAATAGTGACTTACAGAGGGGACACCTGAGTCAGAGACTCACAGAGCTGAATTAACACAGGCCTACCTAGGATATGATGATTTATCAGTGGGAGCCCTAACATTCATCAGAGGAGACGATAATTAGTTGCTAACTTCCTGTTGTTCTTCACTGAAAATGTCTTTGTAATTTCTAAAATCCCTACTGATAAAGCCCTCTTTTTTTGGAAAACACCAGAAAAAACAAATTTTTATTTGCTCAAAGTACTTTATACAATTAATGTATTCTAATTCTTGATCTAAAAAGAAAAGATCAGCCTCTGTACAATAGCCTGAAATAGTCTCAAGGATCACGGTTAATATCATAAAACTCAGTTATAAATAGGTAGATAGAATTGGGTTCATAAAGATATTCATCTCTTGAGAACTTTAAACTATTAACAACATGTTCTGAAGTATTCCTTTTATTTGTAACAAGAAATTACTTCCAGCTTCGCAATGCTTTCTGTGTTCACAGTAACAACAGAGTACCAGTGGACCCACCTGTTCTGTTTGCTGCCACTTTCCTTGGGCTCTATCTTTTTGTCACCTTCCTCTTTAAACGGTTGTGGCATGTTATCACCGTCACTTTTCCTCTGCCATCACAGAACTCAAGGGAGTCATTCCCAGACTGAAAAAGAAAAAATGACTATGGAAGCATGATAAAAAATACAGATTCCTGAGCCATACCCTCTTCAGGATTCTGATTCAGTAGGTCTGGAATGGGCCCAGGGATTTGCATTTTCATCAAAGCACACTAAGTAACTCTAATGTAGGAGGATGGTGAATCATGGTTTGAGTCATTCACGTAACCAACAGTCTCAGTTCCTAATATACTAATAAAATGCAGTAGACAAAAACGTTAAAGGTTTTATATAGACATGCAGATACAGAAAATGACTGCAAAGGAGAAAATTGATGTTAACTACTAATTTCACCCACTCGGTTTCTTCCCTGCTCCTCCAGGACTCTCCTCCTTCTCAATTTTTTCTTTCAGAATCTCCCAAAGTAATAGCTGTTGGGAAACCTTAATTCAGTGGTCAAAGAACATGCCACCATTGCAATTATTTTCAATCACCAGTTCAATTATTGGGTTTTGGTGTCAATGAATATTTCACCAAAGTTGACACCAAAACTTATCTTTGAATTATTAAGTAAAGGGATGAATAAAATTCCCAATTTAAACACAAATAGCATCTCATACATTTCATTTTCAAGTTGCTTGATGCAAGGAAGATTTGTATATTATTATGGCACAAATTTGACATTCTTAAGTTTAATGAATGGGAGCGAAATATTTGAGTATGTAAGTCAGAATGATCATTTGTCGGAAAAGAGGAAGATTCCTGAAAACTGTGCTCCTAATGAGGGTGGTATAAAGCCAAAGAATGAATACCACTTCCAATAAAAACAGTTAGCAGCAGGTAAAGTCAGAAAGGCATTAGAAAAGGAAAAATCACAAATACAGAGACATATATGGCCCCCTGAGGAATTTTGAGGACAGTTTGCATGCCTGCATAAAAATATACAGGGATGTGATGAGTACTCCCAAGCAGTGATTAATTCACTGGGCTCAAGAGAATGCGGCAGGTACTAACAGACAGGAGAAAGAGGGTCGGTTTGTAAGAACAATACAAATGGTGTGTGCATTAGTTTGCTAGGGCTGCTGTAACAACATATCAGAGACTGGCTGACTTAAACAGCAGATAATGTTCTCCAGTTCTGGAAGCTAGAAGTCCACAATCGAGGTGCTGGTAGGGTGAGTTTCATCTGAGTCCTCTCTCCTTGGCTTATAGATGACCATCTTCTGTGTCTTCACAGTGTTGTCTCTCTGTGTGTGTCTGTGTCCTAATCTCCTCTTCTTATGAGGACACCCTAATGACCTCATTTGATTTGGGATCATCTTAATGACCTTGTTTTAATGTAATTACTTCTTTAAAGATCATGTCTCTAAATATGGTTATATTCTGAGCTATTGGTGTTAGAATTTCAACATATGAATTTTGGAAGAGACACAATTCAGCCCACAACAGTCTGTCACAAAGGTGTATCTTTTAGTATCATCAAAGTATGCACTACTTATGTAAAATAGCCATGAAACTAGGGTCTTTCATGAATTCTGACACCAGTTTTGGAATATCAAAATACCCATCAAAATTACTCCAGCTGCAGCATTCTCCCACTGCATCCTACTCCTACTACTTTGTCCATCAGAAATCTTGGCGTAATAGCAGTTGGGCTTCCACAGACAGATCAAGGCCAGAACAACATACTAGAGTTAATTTACCACAGCCAAGCACTAGACAGCCCAGCAATGCTAGAAGATTAATTTCTTGCCAACAAACTCACAGAGGAGCGATTATGATGACTTGTCTTATGGGGCACGATAGAAGTTCATGTACCCTGGCCTATCCACTGTCAGTGGTGGGTAGCAAGGAAGAGCATATATACCACCTGGTAGTATGCAAAGAAGCCTGAAGACTCACTGAGCCCTTCTCATGTGCTAGGTAATGTGTTAAGCTTCTGACAGCCAAGTATCCCATTTAATCCATGCAATAGGCTTATAAAGTTGACAGAATTTTTATTACCACTTCACAGATGAGTAAACTCAAGGTTTAGTAACTTGCCCAAGGTCATACAGATTTTTAAAACAGCTTCATTAAAGTATAATGACTTGCAATAAACTGTACATATCCAACACGTGTAATCTAATCTATTTTGACACGTGTATACATCTGTGAAACCACTAGCATCAGCAAGGTGCTGAAAATCTATCTTACCCGCACGGTTCCCTCATGCCACTTTCTACTCCCTCCCTCCTTTACTTCCCTGCAACCAGCAACCCCTCAGCATATCCCCAAGGCAGGCAACCACTGATCTGTGCTGTCATTATATGTTAGCACACATTTCCTGGAATTTCTTTCATGTGGAATCATATAGTATGTACTACTCGGTATATTGTTTGCTTTCTTTACTTAATGTAATATTTTGAAATTAATTCATATTATACCATATATCAATAATTTACTCCTTTTTATTGCACTGTAGCATTCCACTATATGAATACATCATAATTTGTTTATCCACTTACCTGCTGATGGACATTTGTGTTGTTTCTAGTTTTTGGTTGTTACAAACAAAGCTGGTATAAATATTTTTTAATACAAGTCTTTGTAGGAACATATAGTTTCATTTAGCTTGGGAAAACACCTAGAAGTAGAATGGCTGGGTCATATGGTAGGCATTACATAGTTGCATCTTGCTTTTTAAACTGATCTGCCAATTTCTGTGCTTAATTGGAGTGTTTAGACCATATACATTTAATGTGATTATTGATATGGTTAGGTTTAAGCCTATTATCTTGCTATTTGTTTCCTACTTCTCTTACCTGAACTTTCTTGCTTTCCCTTCTTTTCTGACTTCTTTTGGAATAGTTAAGTAGATTTTATCATATAATTTTATCTCCTCTGTTGTCTTATGACCAATACCAGGGCAATAGTAGAGCTTACTTTGTTTCCCACGTGTCTTATGTTGCCTGATGTCCGGTGTTGCGAAAACCATTTATTTCAAATGTTTTGTCTGGTTTAATGGTTGTTTCAAGTAGGACATTAAATACAATCCCTGTTACTCTATCTTGGCTGAAACTTCTTATGTCTGTCTGTTACATAGATTTTAAGTAGCAGATTGAAACCAGAAGCCAAGTCTCTCTTATCCACTACATTACACTGACAATAACCATCAGAGCAAAGAGGCCTAGAGTTCCACTCTAATATCTCTCAGGCCACCTATCTGTGGTTTTATTCACCCCAAAACTTGGCTCTTGCAGTTTATTACTATCCTCCATGTAAATACATACATCAACAGGAAGCATTCTTTCTCCCTGTCTTCTCTTAAGACGAGTCCTGATTAAATGTTGAATGGGATTAATAAATGAGTGATATGTGTTCAATAGGAATTCATATCATTTTATGACTCTCTTAAGGGTCTAATTAATACAAACAAATGCTAGGAAGTTTTTTATAACATTTCTTATAAAATAGAACAAGTCATCCAAAAATTTTCCTAAAGAAGAATACTATGTGAGATATTAACATTTTGAGTTATCAGATAAAACTGACTGCAAAAATATCTGTAACAAATCAGAATTTATTATGTAAACATTTGGAATATTTATTTAATTCAGGCATAATTTTTATCTGACAGATTTGAGAATTTATTTTTAAAGGGTCATTACTATTGTTGCTATTCATTGTAGCATGAACATGACCTCCTTTTCCAAGGGGAAAACACACACACATATCAAGAATCCTCTCATTGTTTCATTTCCATATACCTCTGTAACTACATTTTTTTAAATGGTAAATTTCTCTATTTCCATAGAAACCCCGGCTACAGGTACTTCTGAATGCAGGCTACCATCTGCAGTCACACATGGATTTGTACATGTTCATAGCAGTGGAAAGCATTTAAATATAGCATTACCTCTTCAAGGATATCAATCTTATTTAAGCTGATAAGGAGACTACAGATAAGCTGGATATTACAGCCATCACTGATTCCTTTGTGGAAGTTGCTAAGGACTTTGAAAAATGTGTATCATTCTCTCCATTAGAGTAACTGAAGCATTTAGTTTTAGGAAAAACAAACAAAAGCATAAAAAAATGAATAACTATTCATATTGGACAAATTACATGCTTATGCTACATAAAGGATCAATGTGGCCACAGTACAGTTACGTTGTGAAAACGGTTCATAATGAGAAGTAGAAGAAATTAGCTGCTGGTCACTTACCAGCTTATAATTTTAGGCAATCACTAAACATCTTTAAAACTCAAGGTTGATAAAAGGATAAAATGAAGTAACAAGTATGAAGGCACTTTGAAAACCATTAATCATGGCAGAAGGGAAAGACATTTTGTTAGAAATCACCTTTTTTCCCTTCAGTTACAATATAATTACATGGTAAAAATATGACTCACTACCAGATGTCCCACTCATCTCCCCTCCCAAATTTTCCATTTTTTAGCCCTAATTGCTGGATTGATTGATGGTAGACTTGAACTCAGGTTGATTCTGGAAAAAATCTTTTCAACTTGATCTCCTTTCTTTCCTATCAGCCATGCATATTTCTTCCTCCATGCCTTCATACATGTTGCTCTGACTTTTTGTAACACTCTCTACTCTTCCCATTTTTCTTCCTCCTTTGTAACAACTTTACCTATCCTACAAAGGTGACTGAAATCCCACCTCTTAAGTAAGGATAGTTTCTACATTTCTGGTTAATGATAAGCTTTTCCTTCTTTGAACTCCTTAGAGACTTAGCCTCCATGCAAACTCAGTTTTGCATATAGTACTTATTTTCTTCTTGTTTGCTCTCCCCAACTAGATTACTCAGATGATTCTTCTGAGAAGCTTACAAATGTATCAGCTACTGGACAAAACCACTTGGAAGTCCTGTAGACATGTTAAACTCAATAGGAGCACCTAAAGTCTCCAAGTCTGTTTTTCTTCTTTATTCCCTCAGTGAAGAGTACAGCTAGTTTTGCAAGCCAAGAAGTCTGGGAGAAATGTTTGATGGCCCCATTAAATTTACTTCTCCATTTCAGGATAAAAGTCGCTATTTTTTTTAGCATGGTATGTAAAACTCTAATATGACCTCTGCTTCTCTCCACACGTTTTTCTTGATTCTGTATTTTCTCTACCTGCTGTTGGGTCCCTGTTCTGCTCTTGAGGATCAAACTTCTCAAAATAGTTTTCTTTCTCCTCATCTTCACTTTCTCATCTCTCACACAACTTCATATTCCAAATAGATTTCCATATTTAAGACACAACTGGAACAGCCTGGAACAAGGAATTATACTTGACAAAGTATAATTGCCGTCTTAGTAAGTCTAGCAGAACCTTTTTAGTTCTTATCTTATTAGCTCTCTTATCAGATTCAGTAAATCACTGCACCCTTTCTGAAACATTACCTGACTGGCTTCCATGGCAGCACTTTAGCCTGGATTTCCATATACCTGGCTAGTTCCTTGTCTATCTCTTTTTCCAACTAATCTTCTCTTACTTGATGTGCTGAAAATTCTCAAGGCTCTTTTCAAGGCTCTCTTCTCTTTCTAGCCAACATTTTTTTCTCCAGGGTGATTCAATCCATTCCTTTTCATAAACTTACTGTCATTTATCCTTTAGTGACACCCAGATTCATTTCTTTAAGACAAAATCTTTTTTGAGTTCCTGGCCCACACATCCAAACAGCCTACTCAACATTCTTACTTGGACGTCTTATAGGCAGCTCAACTGGATACATCCAACACTGTCATTGCTTTCCCTCCCAGTCCTCTTTATCTCTAGTGATCCCTATTTCAGTAAATAATTAATGACCTATTCAATGAAGGTAAATCTGAGAATAAATACTAAACAGTTCCATCTTTCTCACCCTTCAGATCTAATCAACCTCTGAGAATTGTTGATTCATCCTCCTAAATATTTAAAAAATTTTTCCGCTTATTGCCAACTCTATGGCAACCTTCCTAGGATAAGGTTATTGCCTGACTTACTGACAGAGCCTTCTGTGGAGTCCCATATATCCACCTTTGTTAAACTACAGTGTATTCACCACACACTGGCCAAGGGATCTTTCAGAAATTGCAAATTGTAACATGGCATTTCTTTAGTTAAAAATCCTTCTGTGACTTCTAAGTTGCTCTTAGAATTATGCCGAAGCCTTAGTATAGCCCATACGACTTTGCATGGAATGTTGAATCCGTCCCCCTTGCTTCCGCTCTAACTCCTGCTCATTCTAGATTAATAACCCTTTTTGAAATTCCAGACTTGTTTAGCCACCTCTCCTAATTAGCTACCTTTAAAATATCTTGTCCTTCTCTTTTGTTGCATTTGTCATCATTATTATAAACAGTTATTGATTTCTGTAATTAGGACTTATCTGAATTTTATTTGACCTGAGGTATTTAAACTTTATAAAGTCAGAGACTTTCTGGTTCACCCTGTATCCTCAGCATTAGTGAGGGTGCTTTTCAATATACATTTATTGAATGAACAAATAAATACACTGATGCATAAATCTCATCTCTCGTCATTCCCTACTTCTCACTCTCAAGCCCAGCCATGCATATCAGTGTGTCAGTTCTGAACTATATCATGTTTCCTCTAACTTTGGCACCTTTGCACTAACTATTCTCTGTGCCAGGATGCTCCTGCTACCTTCACTGGCTGATCAGTACCATCTTCTACACTCAGCCCAGGTGTCCATCCCATCAGGGGGCTTTCACTGACTGTCCACGTACTGGGTCTTGAACTCCCTCTACCCCACAGCACTCACATTCTGATGTGACTCTGCCACCAGATCATCACAGTGCTAACTTCTGCCCCAGACACTTTCACTCTTTTGTGTCTGGCTCCCAGCACTTCATTTCTCTCCTGAGCATTAAGCTTCTCGAGAGTGGATCAGTGCCTTTTAGACATGAATCTTCAGAGGCTAATATTGGGCCTGGCATTTAGACATGACCAATCCATAATTATAATAATCAGTATTTTCGAATAAACAACTCCTTGACAGCTGGGACAGTGTATTTTACATCTTTAACATCTACAATTAGCTTTGGTGCAGTTCTAAATAAGAGATATTCAGTTAGAATTAAATGGCTAATTATCCATTTATTTCACTTAATACCTGTGAACAGCTTCTCATTCTATTCCTTATTCTCTGTACCCTTCTCTTTTGTTTTTTCCCTATACATTATAAAGCTCTTTATGCAAGAAAAAGATTTTGCAGGAAGAGAAGTGACAAGGATAAAAAATGGAACTACTAGTAATCTAGAGATTTATGTTCTTAACAATTTTTCTATTTAAAAAGGCTTTGTGAAATAGTAAAGCAAGGCAGACATTTGAGGTGCATTTATACACCTCTTTCTACCTGAAAATGTACCATTTTTATGTGATAAACGTTTCATAAAAGTCAGTAATTTTAAATACAAACTGCTAGAAATGTCTGTTCTTTTCATGTCCATATATTTTTTCATGGAAAATCTCTGTTCTCTATATTAGTTTCCATTTTATCTCCCTTTGCACTTGAAAAAAAAATTACTAATACACCTGGGTTATGAGGGTTCATCTATAAATTTACTGCTTGCATTTTAGTTATGTCAATGATATATATATGGCTTATATACATTTACACGTTTTAAGTTATTTAAAACTCCAGGCATCATATATGATAGATCTCTTTGATGGAATAGTTGAGATCTGTGAAAAACAGATTTTGAAAAAAACACATATTCGTAAATCAGTATTTCTTCTCATATTACTACATATTGTTTAGGTTGGTTTTTAAATATATCCCCAGACATTATCTTCCTTAATTTTGCCAAGAGGGTTTTAAAAAGTTCCCAAAATCTTCTGAAAAATTGTCCAATATTATGTTCTATTCTTGTCTCTCATGATTTGTGTAACTTTACTGACCATTCATGATGGCTAGGGAGATCTGGCATTCACTATTTAAAAATAAAAGTTGTTGATAACATAATTTCAAGTCCTTAGATGTTTGACCAGACATGTAATTCTATAGCAAAACATGAAAATTAATTGCTTTTAAAATTATAAATCATTGAGATTGATAGATTTCAGTACGGCCATTATCTAAAAATGCTGTCTTACAATTTTATCATTAGTCATTAAGCTATAATCACATACAGTATCTTAGTAACCATTAAAGACAGACAATTCATTTAAAATGTGAAATACAGCCTATTTCTTAAATAACAACTTTTAAGCCTACTGAGAGAGCTCGTATATAAAAATACTTTAAATAATAAATTAAACATTAAAAAATGAAAACATTAAAAACACTAAACATTTAAAAAGACTCTGTCAACTCTCTCCATGACTTAAAAACAAATTTGATTCCATTTGATGCCAAAATAAATTGGTTGGAACCATTCTAGGCATTAGCAGGGATTTTCCACTGAGGGCTCTGACCTTTACCCAACTGAAAACTGAAATCCCCGAAATGCAGAAGTCGCTCCTCTCTTATTTCCTACCTCATACAAAAATCCACATTGAATGTGTGTCCCAGATGGTCTATGCTATTATTTCATATAAGGCTGAGTTTTCTGGCCCCTGTACATCTGGAATATCTCCTGAATGAGCACAATTGGCCCAAATTATTGTGAAATATACTGGTTCATTGAAATATATTCCCTTTTAGACATTTTCTTTGCTTGGGGACTTGATAATAAGTGGGCCTAGTTATTTGATATTAGTAATGGCATTTTAATGTAGAGTTAACCACACTTTTAGGTCTTGGGTGATCCTTAAGAAAGACCCTCACAGCACTAGAAATGTCAACGGATTGGTAGGAAGAGAAAAGCATGCTCCTTCCTTCTCTCCTATCGGTGGCCCTCATTTCATTTTTTATTTCCCTTATATGGATGTATGTGGTAGGCCCAGAGATAAAGTACCTTCTGGAAATTCACCTATAATACACTGACTGCAAAGACTTTAATCAGAAGAGTAAGAGATACTTATGTGGAATGGGGCTACTCATTTGGGCTGAGAATATGCATATTCGCATCAGGTGTTTTATCCTTTCTTGGTACCAATTTGAAAATATCTAAAATAGCTTCAGAATGCTCACTTTTAAAGAGTTCAGCAAAGGAGGTAGGTGCCCCTTATCCCAAGCATTGCGATTTTACTAAGAGGGTAACAAATACACCAATTTAGCACGTGGAATTATATGACACTAAATAAGATTAAACGAGTGTGTTGAGTAGGTTATGTACTAAATATTAATGTACAGATAGAACTTGGCACAAGTATATACTGAGTAGTCCAGTGAGACCAAAGTGAAGGCTACTTTACAAGGAGTAGTATGCAGTAAAACTGAAGAGAAGTATCGGAACTTGGCCTTCAGTCCCTGGGTTTGCACTTGGGCTTTAATTCTTAGGGAAGGGAAAGAACTCTGGGCAAGGGAGTAACATGATCAAAGCAGTCAAGTATTCCACAGCCCTCAGCAATCTTCAAGTTCAACAGTGACTTTCTATGATACTGTGAAGCAAGATGCTTTTAATTCAAATGGCTCTGGAAACCTCATGAAAGCACTCAATAAGGTTGATCATTTCAAACCGATTTTAAAATACAGAAGTGCCTTGGGATTAATAGCACTCCTTCAATTTTAATCTCTAGTAAGATCCCAGCAGCCTCTGCAGGCTCAAATAGATGTACACTTGAGGTGAAAATGAATGATGCTGACAGAGTTCACACGTTACCCAGCAGAAAAGCCTGGGAAATCAGAGCAAGTCAAGGTTAAGGGATGTTAGCACCATTGACCTGACAATGAGAGAGGGAAGATAAAACCATGGTGTATAATGACATAAAAGGATATTAAATAGGGGCCAGGGAGCCATTATTTCTTCCTGACAAGGGGAAAGGAATAGGATATAATGGTCATGAACTGAAGTAGGGAATATTTAAGTCAAACACAGAGAAAATTTCAACTTAAAGAACATTTAAACAAGTATTCACTGGAGGATTGAGAAGCCATTGTTATACTGCATTTTCAAGACAGAAACTTGGCATTTAAGCTTCTTTAAGAAAGTTTAAATAGTCCACTCCATGTTAAACTGATTCTGAGTGCTTTTAAAGAAAAAAAAATTCTTCTTTGATTGTATTTTATTATCAGTGGGGTGAGGGGGGCACACACTTTATAAACTACATTCTTATGAGTTTCTCACAATATGAGTTACATTGTGCTGTTACTAATTAAAACAGAATTCAGTAGCAGAGACTATGACATTGTGGAGCTTTAGTGAGTAAGAAAAAATAGCACAAATGCTCAGTGGAAACATTAAAAACTGAATGAATATAAGTCTTACAACTTTCAGTATCTGCTGATCTAATCTGACAGGTTCTTTTCATTCATTAGTGGTTGGCATGAATCTCAGTACATAACTTGGGTATGAAAGAGGAATTCCTTTATTTTCTATAAGCATTTAATTTCTGACTTCAAATTTCAATGGGCTTTTGGAAAATGTTAACCTTAATTCCTCTTACGACTTTCTCTTCCCCAGGACTGGGCCATGACCCAGTTTTTGAGGCCTTATTCTTGGCTTCTGATAGTTCACACTGAGGGTTACTCTGTGTCAGTTGTCCTGTATGCATGAGTTGCTGTTCCTGTCTGCCTGACTCTTTCAGATCAAGAGATTCTTAGCTACTTCCACCTCCAGAGGAGAGAGGAAGCAAGAAGAGAGGGAGGATGCCAGTCCAAGTGGGAAGTCGCTGAGACAGGAAGATGGTAGCCCTGTTGAGAAACTGAAAGAAGGCTGAGGAGGCTAGAGCTCAGGGGTTAAGGATGAGAGGGATGGAGTCACTGATAGATCTGGCCCTGGGCCTGTCTGCTTACCCACCTTGCTGATTCTGACTGCCAGTTCCATGACCAGGGGACAGAACATCGTCTTGAGTTTCAGAGAATCATAGCCCAAAGCAATTTGTTTCTAGAAATGATGGGAGAAATGATGATCTACCCCTTGCTTCTCCAGGAAATCTATTCCCAAGAATTCCCTTTTTCCTCTTTACTTCCTTCACAGTCATTAAAATATTTTTCTAAGGGTTTAGATGTAGCATATACCTTCTCAGAGTCAATATAATGGAGATCCTTTCTAGGTGAATGGCGGGATGAAAAAAGAAGAAATATATTGATAAAAAATGCCAGTATCTCGAAATATTATCCCCATTTAACAGCAATAATTGAGTGCTAACAATGTGTCAGGCACTGTGCTGTGAATTCAGAGATAAGCAAGGCATTTGCTGTGCCTTGGGGTTTCTCATAGTCTTATGGGAGAATATAAAGAGGAAAAAGGACCATTACCAGGGAGTGAATTTGTATTCAGAGTATAGTGTTTATAGTCTTATTTAGATTTTTGAATTTTAAGACTAAATGGAGCCGGACTATTAGAAACCCCTTAGACCATATTTTTAGACTCATAAATTCCAAATGGGGTTGGATCTCAGAGGTCATTTGGTCTACTCCTTATGTGATAGTCAAATGTCCTCAATGTCACTTGTATGTAAGTGATCGTAATCAGTGCATGAAGATTTTCAGCTTTGGGTAAAGCCATTCTGTTTTTTCAACAGATATGTTTCTTAGAAATGTCACTCTAATAAATTTAAAAAAAATGTATTCTTTATAGTTCTACTCACTGGGGCCCCAACTCTGCCCTTTGGAGCCAAACAAAATAAGTCTAATCACTCTGACACCACAGAAGTCTTATAATTAATTATGGAGCTATGTTTGACACTAACATATTTCTCAAAAATTGGGTGCTTAACTAGATAGCCCCCAAATGCAGAGATTTATCATGATGATTTGCCTAGTAATGCCTCATAATTAATGTGTAGGAAATTGAATGTAGTTTACTACTCTTTTTTGTATATTACTACATCAATATAAAATGCATTATGATGGATGTTCTGAATTAATATCATTAACATATTCACATTTGATGGAACAGTTTTATTTGTAGCCAGAGATTAACCATCATATTTGTAATATTTATGCTTTTCAAAACCCAAGTATATTTTGATCACCCAACTGGGAGGTATAATGCCTCTAAAATATTAAAAGTTTAAAAAAAGAGAGAGAATGCACTAAACTGCTGAATTTAAAAAGAATGATGTGAAAGGAAGAGGGTCACTGAGCTGCTAAGACAGGGACTCTTAAGGCAGTGATACACCTGGTGTGGTCATCAGGGCATAGGGCATAGGGAGTGGCCCTTAACACTGCCATCCCAGAAACACAAACGCGTGAGTTCACTCCAAACTGAACAGCTCTTGGAAAGGAACTTTCATTCTCCAAACTCTCCATCTGTGTGATGACATTTGGTTCAGAGATTCTAGGCCAGGAGACTCTTTCTAGAGATGATGAGAGAGGTTAAGATCCACATCACCCCTTGCTTCCCTAAGACATATTTTTGACTCCCAAGAATCTCCCTTCCCAACCTTTGAATTATCTTTTAAGGGCCTAAATGTTACCAAATACCTCCTGTGAGTCAATGTAATAAAGATCTAGCTTCTAGCAGAAAAGGAAAGAGGAAAATAAGTTTAAATTTTTGCAATGTTAGAAAACCTCAATGCTTAAAGGAAAGGTTACTGCCTTTCTCTCTGAGGGTACCCAGAAGATTAAAAAAAAACTAACTAGAATATAGTTTAATTCAAAAAAACAATTCATTCATGGTCTTACCAGCTATTTGCTAAAAACTAAAGTTGACTCCAATGTTCTCCTTGTTATTTATTAAACATCCCCTCTAGTGTCTTGTGTCCACCAGATACATTAGCCCCCTTCTCTGGACAGTGCTGGATATACACCAGAACATTATTACTGTTCAATTATTTATTTTTGTGTTCTTTAGGAGGTCACCTCCCTACTTTAACTCACCATCATATTAAGCAGGTAACAACACAGCCTCCTTCTTCCATGGCTAAATTGTAGCCTTGAAAATATATTCTGGTCACCTTAATTAGATTGAGGCACTCATTTTTTTTTTTTTATTAGACACAAGAGATGACTTGCTGGTTTTGCAAAAAGCTTCCTGAGTCTCCTTAATATCCCTTTCAGATACCATTGTTTAGATGGCTGAACCTATCCATTTTACATTGATTTTATTAGGTTATATTTCAAAGAGTGAGCTTTCTGACCTGACCTTCTCACGCAGTGAAATATATGATTACATAGCCTTTCTGGGAATTCTAGTAAGAATCAACAGCAGTCATTAGCAAAAACCTAGAGATCATTAGAAAATTTGTGATATCCGTGAAGTTAATATTTAGACTAGTTAGACTTACATTCCATCCTTTCTATTTTTCTTGAAGCCTCATCAAAGATTAATGTAATTATTCACCTTGAGATAAACATAACAAATGAAATAGTAACAGCCAACAGTTAAAAATTTGCATGTTTAAGATTACCAAACATTTTAATATATATTATTTCCTTTAAACCTCACAGCACTGGTGGAGGATCACAATTTCTTTTAACCTTTAGACTAGAGTGGTGGTTCATAGAATGTGTGCCATTACCAGCAGCATCAACACCATCTGGGAGCTTGACAGAAATGCAAAACTTTGGTGCTACCCAGATATTCTGAATGAAAAACTATGTTTTGGTTTGTTTAATTTGATATTAAAATACTTTTCCTCATCATGAAGTATTCAGATCTCTTGGGCACATGGGTGGGAGGTTCCCCTCCAAGTTGTCTTCCCATATGTAGAGGACATTGGTTGTGTTTTCTACTCAGCATTCATTCATCTATTTGCTTTCAGTGCTATGTACAACTGCCCTCTCCCACTGGTTTAGGGGGTGAGCATTTAGCCAGCTTAAGCTAATTAGTCCATCATATTCCCCTAACACAGTGATTGGTACATGGATGGGATATGGCCAAATAAAATCCAATGCATAAAGCATCTTGCTGGGCTGTGTCTCTCTCTCTCTCTCTCTCACACACACACACAGGAAAATTTCTCACAGATTTACAAGGGGCCATGGATAAAGATGTTTATTGTAGCAGTGTCTGTATTATTCACTGATGTCTCTCATGTGCCTGAAACAGTGCCTGGTGCATTGCAGAGGCCCATCATATTTGTCAGTAAATACACTGTTTGTAGCATAAGGATTTGGAGGAAGCCTGGAAGTCTATCATTGAGAGAGATAAGGGAAATACGGTAGCTGCACACTATGGGGAATTCTATAGCAAACAGAATCAATAGATTCGAGGTACAAGAGTAACATAATTGGAACTTAAAAATAGTACTTAGTGAGAAAGTAGGATATATAATCTCCATTTCAGTAAGTTAACACACATTTACACAAAATAGTACACATTTCACAAATACACAATCAAATAAAAAGGGAAAATTGAATGGTTTTCACTGGGAAAGCAGAATGGG
The DNA here is from genome assembly GCF_048773025.1 of Camelus bactrianus. Taxonomy (NCBI): domain Eukaryota; kingdom Metazoa; phylum Chordata; class Mammalia; order Artiodactyla; family Camelidae; genus Camelus; species Camelus bactrianus. Next base: position 45,295,504 of record NC_133539.1, read on the forward strand.
ATTGGTACCTAGTGATAGAAATCCATATATAAATACATAAATACATACTCAAAGCAAGATGCCATGCAAGGGCCAATTGCAAGTTGATGTGTCATGAACTGAAAAAAGCAACTGACTCAACCCTAGGCACCTCATTTAAAAAGGAAAATTACAGAAATTCTGAGAAACTGATTCCACTTTTTCTTCTGCATGGAATCTAGGTAAGATATAGCCCCGGGATCTGTATGGAAAAGGCAAAACTGGAACCTGACCGCATCATTACAAGTCTCTGGATCTAGCCTTGCCTGAAGTGTATTTATGAGCCAGCGATGTTCAATTACCACTCCTCAGCCCAACCTCCATTTTTTTCTTCGGTTGTTGTTTAACATGTTTTGAATCCATGTTTCCTTTCACTGGTAACTAAGAAAATCCCAATTGATATATCATTGTTTTCTTTGCTTCCCCTAACCAGCTTGTGAGAAAAGTAATATGCTTTTTGCTTCCTCCATTTCACCACAAACAAACTCTGGCACATGACTGAACCATCTGGTGCCAATCTCCTCACCTCTCTATTGAAACTGCTTTTGTTACCAAGAATTCCCCAATTGGGACATATATTTGACACTTTCTTAAAACACTCTCCTCCTATTATTTCACTGATTGTTCATCCTCAGAATTCATCGTTGGATCCTTCTTAAATATAATGATTTTCAGTCCATGGTGGCTCAAGATAAGTATCTAACCATCTCTATGTCTCGGGCCCTGTGAGTCAGAGCAGATGCACCAGCAAGAGAGAACAGGTAGTGGTCTGTAAACGATGGGAATGGCATTACTGGCTGGTGCTGGCTGGATATCAGATTGGGTAGGAGCTATTTTTATTATCGCTAGTGGAATTAATCTTCAAGTTACTTTGTTGGTCCTCTGTGACCTACATTTTCTTCCTCATCTATATTATCCAAAGAAATAAATGATTTTAACATCACTTCAAAGATAAGCACTTCTAAATCTGTATGTTTAGCCCCAATTCCTCCTCAACTCCAAACCTGAATTTCCTACTAACACAATGACTGAGATTGAACACAGTAATTCTTAGCATCCACTGAAAGTCTCTCCCATGCTGAGTCTCTTCTCTGCTAATGGCACTACCAGGGACCTCGTTTCAAAATCTATAAATACTAATCATCTTTCATTCTTCCTTTTTCTTCAACCGTCTATACCCCTTCTAACCCAAGCAAGTGCATCAGTAGCTAAGTATTATAGATTCTATTCTGTTTTATTTTTTTAATGAGTATGTCCTTTTGTCTACTCCTCATGGCTTTTATACTAATTTAAGCTTCACATTTTTTGTCTAGATCATGGTATCAGTCATCTAAAAATCTCTCCCTGCTTCTAATCTCCTGACTTTCTAATTCATCCTTTGCATTGTTATTGAAATATATTTTTTCCTAAGTCACAGGTTGGATCATGTTATGTGTCTCTTGTAGTTTCAAGCAGTCTTCAGTGGTTTCCTGCTGTCTACAGAAGTCTGTACACTCTCATGTCATATTCCAAACATTTTCTGAAATAATCCAAAAGGAAACTCATCTTCTGATGCATCCTTTCATGAACTCTAAGATTCAATAATAATAAGTTTATTGTCATCCCAGAGGAGATAATGAAATTCTAAGACTATGACTTTTTAAATGTCATTTCTGGAGCCTGGTTCTTCTTCCCTTTATTTTTAGAAACGTCTTTACTCTTTAAGGTCCAATTCAAGTTTCCTGATTTCTTTATGGCTTCTCTGAACCATCTAGTCACAAGAATAACTTTTTCACTTATAATCCTATAGAATACCCCTTTTGCTCCCCTTAGCAGTCATTCAAATTAATCTTGCAATACGGATTTTCCCCCTCTCAAATATCCTCACTCCTACCCCATAAGAACCAGAGTCTAAGAAACTTTATGATAAAGATTCTGCCTTACATATCTTTAGGTCTCAATTCCAAGAACAGTACTTGGCAAATAGATGCCCAATAAATATTTAATTGAATTTAACATTTATAAGTGCCTGTAAAAGTTTCTGGATCGTGGACTCACTGTGATTATGAGTAAGGCTATAAATCTATACTCTCTAAAAGAAATACAGACCTGTACACAGAATTTTGCATATCATTTAATGAGATTTGTGGTGAACATTTGGACTGGCACACTCAACATTTGTTCCCACCCTATTCCAGTGCACAGAGGATGGAAAACTTAAAATTATTTTTTGTCAGTTCTTTGGAGGTTTTCATCTCCAGTTTTGGGATTCCATTTTTCAAAATACCACACCCACTCAAACTCTTCCGTATTGTTGACCTCACAGGCTAATGGCATCATATAAAGATTTTCACTTTTGACTTTCTTATTCCGTCTAACACCACACATTTCATAACTGTTAGTGATTTCAGTATCTATGTAGATACTCTTTTCATGTATTTGGTTTTGCTGTTTCTTGGCCTTCTGTCCTGCAATGATCTCCCTGGCCTTGCCTCAGACCCCTATTATTAAGGTCATATACTTGATTGTTTCACTACTCACAACTGCACTAACTGTGGTCTTAATTTCAAACACTTCCCTCTGTCCACTACCTCCTCTATTTATAGCACACTGCTTCTATTATCCCAATTGCAAGAGCGCTATAGGACTGGGACGTAAAGTTCAATGAGCCTATCAATTTACTTTTCCTATTACATGGTTCCTCTTTCCATGCACAACCTTGCTTATGACTTCAACTGTCTTGATTCTCTATTTCTCTTTCACATTCGCTTCACAAAGTACTCATGGTGGTTAAATTCAACTCTCTTTGTACTCTGCCAGCACCTGAGCAGTAAAAATAGGGTGCAGAAAGTCATACAACCATGCTGATTAGTCCTATTTTAACTTACGACCATTAATCTCAACTGTACTTTTTGTGCTGCCTGGCAATTCTCCATTTCTCTATTCTATTCACTTTACTCCTAACCTAGATGGGATATTATATACCTTCTTTTCTCAAACCTCAAATGATACTACCTCTTCCCCCTCCCATCCTTACTCTTAGTTCATTAAGAAAATACAGACAATCAAATAAGACTTTCCAAACACCACTACCATATACTCTTTTTGTCTTCTATTAGTTTGAATGAATTTCACTTACATTCTATGACCATTGACTTCTCAATGATATCCTTTTACTTTTGCCCTCCTTTATCTCTGGCATTATCAAATTTTTACTCTTTACTGAATCATCACATCAGAATATTAAACTGCTATAATATCTCCTAGTTTAAAAACCCATATGCCTTTCAGCCCTTTGAAAGAGTTGTCTATATTTGCTGTTCCTATTTCCTTTCCTTCCATTCTCCCTTTAACCTACTCTAATCAAGATTTCATTCTCATAATTCTCCTAAAACAGTTGCCAAGAGCACCAGTGATTTCAAAAGCTGTATCTAGTGGTCAACTCCCTGTTCCTGTCTGACTTGTCAATAGCATTTGATAAAGCATACTGTTTCTTCTTGAAACATGTTCTCTACTTCATGTTCAGAAAATTGTACTCTCTTGGTAACATTCTTCACCTCATTTGCTAGATTCTCCTCCAATAAACCTCACAGTATCGTGGAGTTCAATCACTGGATCTTTTCTCTATCTACGTGTACTTTTAAGTAATATTATCTAGTTCATGGCTTTAAATACCTTCTATATGTTGATAAATTCCATTTAAATCTCGCTTTCTACCTTGAACTCCAAATGCCTATCCAACCACTAACTCAACATCTCTGCTGGATGTCTGTTAAGCTTCTCAAATTTAACACATCAAAATGGAACCCTTAATATTTCCTCTATTCCAAACATGTTCTACTCCCTGTCTTCATCATCTCAATTAATGGCAATTTTATCCTTTCAGTTTATCAGTTTAAAAATGTTGGTGCCATCCTTGATTCATCTGTTTCCCTTACATTTGACAGCAAATCCTATAGGCTTTACCTTCAGAATACATCCAGAAACCGACACCTTACTATTTTCATCACCACTATCCAAGTACAGTGCATTATAACTCCTTTAACTGGATTACCCTAGACTTTTGACTTGTCCTTCTATTCCCTAGGTAAGGAATAGAGGCATTCAAAGATCTGTAGTGCAGTTAGAACTAGCCTACTAATCTCTTCTCCATGGAGCAGCCAGAATGAAATTATTCAAATTCTGTCAAATCACAGAATACTCCCTCACACCATACACAAACTCAAAATGGCTTAAAAACTTAAACATAACACACTATAAACCTCTTAGAAGAAAACATAGGCAAACATTCTTTGACTTAAATCTTAGCAATGTTCTCCTAGCGCAGTCTACCCAGGCAATAGAAATAGAAGGAAAAATAAACAAATGGGACTTAATTAAACTTATAAGCTTTTGCACAGCAAAGGAAACCATGAGCAAAACAAAAAGACAACCTAAGGAATAGGAGAAAATACTTGTAAAAAGATGAGACTGACAAGTGCCTAATTTCCAGAATATATAAACAGCTCATTCAACTTAATAAGAAAAAACCAAACAACCCAATCCAAAAATGGGCAGAAGACCTAAACAAGCAATTCTCCAATAAACAAATGGCCAAAAGGAACATTAAAAAAATGCTCAATATTGCTAATTATCAGAGAAATGCAAATTAAAACTACGATCAAGTGTCGCCTCACAACAGTCAGAATGGCCATCATTCAAAAGTCAACAAACGATAAATGCTGGAGAAGGTGTGGAGAAAAGGGAAGCCTCCGACACTGTTGGTGGAAAGGTAGTTTGGTGCAGCTATCCTTACCATATGATCCAGCAATCCCACTCCTGGGCATATATCCAGAGGGAACTCTAATTCAAAAAGATACATGCACCCCAATGTTCATAGCAGCACTATTTACAATAGCCAAGATGTGGAAACAACCTAAATGTCCATCAACAGATAACTGGATAAAGAAGTTGTAGACTATTTATACAACGAAATACTACTCAGCCATCAAAAAGAATAAAATAATGCTATTTGCAGCAACATGGATTGACCTGGAGATTGTCATTCTAAGTGAAGTGAGCCAGAAAGAGAAAGAAAAATACCATATGGTAATCACTTATATGTGGAATCTAAAAAAAGACAAATGGAACTTATTTACAAAACAGAAATAGACTCTCAATTTACAAAGCAGAAATAGACTCTCAGACATAGAAAACAAATTTATGGTTACCAAGTGGGGAAAGGGATGGGAAGGGATAAATTTGGGAGTTTGAGATTTGCAGATACTAACTACTATATATAAAATATATAAACAAGGTCCTACTGTATAGCACAGAGAACTATATTCAATATCTTGTAGTAACTTATGGTGAAAAAGAATATGAAAAGAAATATATGTATGTTCACATGTGACTGAAGCAGTATGCTGTACACCAGAAATTGACACAACATTGTAAACTGACTATACTTCCGTTAAAAAAAATGATGTCACTCCTTTACATAGAGCCTCCCAATGTCTTCATATTTCATGCAGAAGAGTAGCTAAAGTTCTCAGCATGGTTTAAAAGGCACTACCACATCCAGACAACTCACACTGACTCTAACCTCATGGTCTTCCTCTCACTCTTTTTTTCACTCCAACCCTCCCTCACTGGACTTCTTTGCCATTTCTTAAACACCCCAGGCTCTTCCTTCAGAGCATTTGATCACATTCTTCTCTTTTCCTAGAATTCTCTTCTCCCAGATATCTTTATGGCTTATTCCCACAATTCTTTCAGGTCTCTGTTCAAATGTTACCATAATTATCATACATTATTAAAGCTTCCCCTGATTGAGGCATAAAGAATAGTAATCTCTCTCTTTTTAAAAATTTACCCTTTCCTTTTATCCTACTTTAATTTTCTCAAAATCACATGTTACCATATGGCATAGTATACAAAGAAATTTCTATTTGTTTATTTCCTATCTCTATAAGAAAGACATCTACTTGTATTGTTCACTGCTGCATCCTTAGCATCTTGGGCAGTAACTAAATATATGGTAGGTGTTTTAGGAATAAGTGAATGAATAAATGAATGCGATTCAATCTCCAAAAAGTTTAATTAGGAATTGTGTCATGTTAAGAGAGGGAGGGGATGAAGCATCCTTTTTTTTCTGACCTGGATTATGGCAGAAGTGATGTGGTTTTATACTCAGGAGCAGCAACAGCATTGAGTCTTTGATCTTTTGTAGCATGTGCCCTTGTGACAGGATTCTAGAGGGTCAGATTTGTTCCTCAGAACTTCGTCCAAAGCCTGTAATCTACAATTTTGCATTCATATAATTCCCTCTATTCAATATCTTCTGCTTGAACTAACTAGAATGAATCCTGTTGACTACCTGTAGGTGAAATTTGAGTGTTACAATAATAGCTTCATGAAGTGGTTACAGGTATTCAGTGTTCAAAGAAATGCAAATCTTATGTGGCTACGGTCCAACTATCATTAAAAAAAATTGGGTATGTTCTCATGAAAACCAGTGGTAAAACAATTATTTAAATTCTCTTATGTTGATCCCAGAATGAAGTCCTATTAAAGACAAACTGGATAGAGTGAGTGACTGGTCAATACATCAATAGTGTTTCCAGTATAAAAATACTGTGTGGATGGAATGGCTAATTTTAACTTCACTGTAGAGCTTTGAATGCCTCAAAATATGACTGCTTTAAGGTAATATCTTTTCTCTTGTATCAGCTGAGTTGAAGTAATAAAAAACAGAAGCCTTCTGATTCCCTAGTGTTTTATAAATGAGCCAAAGATGATCTCTGTATATTGACCCTGTGTTGTTTCCTTTTTATAGCAGACTGGCTTCTAATAGTTCAAAAGCCCACCACTACCAATCTCAGATTTTTTCAGACCTTCGGTTGTTTTAATCATAGCCCAAATAAGCATATTTTAGCTACTGAGAGCCTGCCTACTTTCCACACCCATGAAATGCATCCAACGTCTTCTAGTCACAGATAAGTCCTGTAGGTATAAAAGATGCCTTTCAAAGCCCTCTGACCCAGACTCCTTGTTGGGCTTTTAAGTAACATTACCTAAACAGACAAGACCACTTCTTTGATCTCTTTTTCCCCTTGAAGTTCCCCTACCCTCCTATTTTGAAATAGTGGTCCCTGGGCCATAACCTCTGGATGGTTTCATGCCATGAGGGACTGACTGTCCACCTGTTGCCCAGATAAAGCTCACTGTGTGCTACCACCATCTCATTGTCATGTTTTGTTTTTGTTTTTGTTTTGATCAGCCAAAATCCCTTAAATTCACTACACCAGGAGAGCTAAATTGTACAGTCGGTAGAATTCACAGCTGTACCCTGTCTCGAGTGAAACTTAAGGCAATGGTTGAAAATGAGGAGGCCTTGGATTGTTGCTCAGTGATGTTTGGTGAACTGGATAACTGTGAGTTTCTTGAACACCCCAAATCTAATTTGCATCCTGTGCCAGCAGAAGCAACCTCTCCTTCTCTGGCTTTTGTGTCTAGTTCTTTCTTGCATGATGGCCCAGTAAATGTCTTACATGAAATTGTTATCCTGCAAGGGGATGCAAGTTCTTCTCATTTGAATATATCTACTTCCATTCTTTGCCTCAAGGTCTGCAAATGGAGCCAGGTTCCAGTATGCCCCAGGGAGCCAATTACAAAGTAAACCAGGAGAAATAAGACTGTCACATCAAAATATGCAAGATTGTGTTAAAGTGTAAAAGAAGAATCTGAGGAATGGATTCTGAGATTCTAGACAAGGATGGCAAAGATACCATTTTAAGATAGGCTTGATATTGTTAATATGGATTTATATAACTAGAGCTTACTTCACTATTTCTTGATTTAGACTTCTAGTTTGAGCAGCTGGGAGTGCTTTTAAATGGTTTCTCAGTGAGTTGATTAAAAACTGGACTTAATATTGGCCTGTCATTAGTGAAATTGGGATGTCAGAATTTCCTTAGTATAATGTAGAAAAAAAATCCAAAGTCTTAGGGAAATACGACTGCTGAAATGGATTATTCTTATTAGCCAACTGGTTCAGTCATCCCTTAAGACTGTCTTCTGAGAGGGCCGAGATTATACTTACTCTTCACCACAGAATTGAGAATTATGTCAGTGTAGATAAACACATTAGCCAAAGTCCTGTAGTGTCAGTTCTCTGTAGGCCATAGATGAAAACTGGAAATGGTGACATTGAAACAGGCTCTCTGGTTTCACTGGGGTTATGAAATCCCTGGGTGACAGAGGCTGGGTAGCAGCACTTAATGAGAAGGGACAAGATTATAATAGTTACTCTAATAGGCAGCAGAGTCACGTCGGTAATAAAAGTGCTTTGATCTGCATGTATTTCTGGCAATAACTAATTGTACATGGCATTTCTAGAACTGAAGTAGATGAGCAGCCCATTAACTCCCTACTTGATCTGTTTTACCAGAGGGAAACAAAATTTATCTATGTTAGGAAAGTAAAAGTGGAAAGCTTTGCAACTGGAGAGATTATCAGAAATGTAGGTCTATGGTGATTCGTTAACAGGGAAGAATTTCTTTGGCCAGATGGTCAGGGATATGAAGAGAAAGTTATAACATTGGTGACAAAGAACTTTGGGGAGGAGATATGTGAATGGATCTCTTGAAATGGGACCATAATGGAACATTATTTGTTTTCCACGTAAATGATCGTCAATGGCCCCCTCTTCTAAGCGCTGTCATTCAGGGAGACCATATGATCCACACTGTAGATGTCAGTGTCTTTCTTCAACCATTCCAGTTTATGCCCATTGGACTCACGAGTAAAGTGGACATAATGACAGGGTCTCAGCATCTCCTCCCACTGAAGTTTTTATCTGACTTCTTACATCATGGTGTACTGAATATGGCATTAAGGGAGAACAAGGGTGAGGCCCTGATATAGCAGCACACTGAAGGGAAACAACCAGCTACCTGGGAGCAGGTGAACTTGTTTCATTATATAGGGGGTAGACATTTCTCATCCTGGAATTGATTCACATTCTGCTAATGGCTAGAACTGCTGAATAGATCTGTTGAAAACTACAAAGCATTCAATAAATTACTATGAGAATAATTCATATCATCTCCATAAATCTAATGAGCATTATTTCATGGGTCTATGCCATCACTTTATTTAACATCAAATCAAGGTCTAAGAACTAGAGTAAATACAGGTTAAAAGTTGCTTAAAGTATTGGAAATTCTTGCTGAGGACTATCCTTTAACTCTTAACAAAGTTGGTATTTGTAATAGTCAGAATAGTGTGGGTTATGCTGCCATAAAACAACACCCCATATCTCAGTGCCTTAAATTCATAAAGGTTTATTTCTTGCCCATGCCACCTGACAGTTGCACATGGCCAGGTACTCATCTTTGGTACTAAGTTACACAGGTGAACAGTCAACATTCTGAATATTACCTATTGTACCAGAGGGAACAGACCACTCTGGAGAGTCTCACTGTAGCCCAGAAGTAATACACTTCATTTTTGCTCACTCATCATTTGGCAGACTAGTTACATGGCCCCAGACAATCATAAACAGTCAGGAATCACAATCTGGTAATGAACCCAGAGCAAGGAGGACTGGAGCAGTGCTACCAGTGTCTATTCAGGAATTCTACCCAACTTTTCTCAAGGCATTAACTGATACTATACTATAACTAAATACTTTCACATTTTTAAGACTGTCAGGTTCATTTCTCCTTTATTCTTCTAAGGATTTTCTTGGAGCTATGCTGCCTTGCTTGATTTTCCATTTTTTCTCTTTTTCTCCAGTTCCCCTTTTCCTCTTTGCCTTGAGCAGCCTTTCCAAGAAAAACAAATTCTGTATGAAAGCATAGGCTGACTCAGTGTAGGCAAGGGAAATGTTTCTGTTGGGAAAAGGTCAAGGGCTTAAAGATGATGATTCTGCAATGTACTTTGTTGGACAATGAAGAGCATTGCCTAAAATTTAATTCTATTCTAGCTATCTCAGAGTGCTTAAAGAATAATGAGTTAGGAGATGTGGAAACAGTGACTGTGGAGGAAAATGTGGCCCCCATTATCCACTTAGCAAGAGTTCAAACAGAGACGTGGATATTAGAACATGGTTTTGTAAATTGTATTACGAAACGCTACCCAGATCACCTCAGCTATTTCAAAGTGCCATGGATCTCTGTGCTTCCATCTGACATCCAGATGGACAGGAAGGGCTGTGCAGACTGGGTGGTAAATGAAGATTATTTTGTAGTCTGTTTCTTGGAGGGTGGAGGAGGGGACAGAGACCTAAGGAATAACAATCTTGCCATAGGTGCTAGAATTCCTAGATACATTGAAGTAAGCTAGGTTGATGACATTTCACCTGAAGATGAACTTACTGATATTAAAATTTTTATTAATAATATTGTTTAAAAAGCCTTCAACTTAACATTACATTTAATTGATGACTTTGCTGCTGCTTATTGAGTATTTATACATGCATAGCACAATGGAATGGTCCAAGATGTTTCAGCTTGGGGTAGAAGTTCTCCATGAAGTTCATCAAAGCTAAGAACTTCGAAAGAAGTCCTGTAATCATGATCACCATATTAGAGAATTGAATTTACTGAATAAAATTTAACAAAGATAAAGATGAGATATATGTATTCACTACCAAGAAAAGAACAGTGGGATTAAAAGAGGAATGCAAAACTACACACATGGGGCAGGTGTGAAGTGAGCAACATGATTTTCCAAAAGATCTTAAAAGCAATGAATTCCAAACTCTTAAAATGAATTATTTTCCCCTGAATAGGTACACCAAATGCGATCTTGAATCCCCGAACCTGTCATGACTCAATCACACACTTTTTGACTTATATAGTACCTCTTATCTGATGAACTCAGAACACATCCATTTTATTAATGTTTGTTCACAATATTCTCACGAACCACAAAGGGGGAATCTTTAAAGTTAAAGACAGAGAAACTAAAACCAGATGTGAATTACTGACATGACCAAGACCATGAACAAACCACCTGAATTTGACATAGAATTCACTTGTCTTCCCAACCAGCAACCTTCCCTTAGATCACATTGTCCATGTAGTTCTCAAGTGATTCACTTTGTTGATAAACTGGAATAATGCTGAATCTTACATAATTATGTTAACCAAGCAAGATTTAATGATTGTGTGATTCCTGTCCCTCCAGAGATGTGATGGACATGTCATTATCATTCTTTAGTGAATTACTAAGCAGTGACACAAAAAGAGTGTAACTCCAAATGCCATCCTTTGGAGTTGGTATTGTGAATTCCGTAGTACAGTTTTCACTTTATCCTTCCTCAGAGATAACTGACACAAGAAGGAAAAAAGTTGCCAAAACAGTCTGTAAGCTGATTACAACAGTTCTAATAACAAAAATTCTGAGATTATAATCAACTTTTAAAGTAAAAGTCAAACTAATGCTTAAGCCAATAAGTAAAAATGATTCCTAATTAGTGTTTTTCATGGTGTACATTGAATATTGTACTCTTTATGAAGGTGGAAAGTCAGATTCCCTTGTTAGACTCTGAATTGCTTTTATATAAGCTACCTGTTTGATAATGAGAAATAGAAGCATTTGAACCTTCACCCACTTTAAGTCACAGGAATAAAGTCAGTGAGTGGCCTGACATTTCTTGGAGAGTGCCTGATCTTCAGATAATATGTGTAGACACATTTGAATAGATTTTAAATTATCAGTAGCTTGTGATTATGCAGTCAGGTGAATTATAGTTAGAAGATGTATGAAATTCTGCCATTCAATGGTAGTGTTAGTTCAATGACAAAAGTCATTGAACTTGTAATGGCTCAGAAGGAATCTATACAGCAAAATGGCATTTGTTATCACAAACATAAAATCCAAGCTTCAGCTCATGTCGGATGTGTAATGGTGTATGAATAAATATTTTATGATTATTATACCATTAAAAACCAGCAGTTGGTAAGTGTTTTAAAATGTGGGTGACCTCACTAAGCCTGTAGAAGTAAGCCTAAATTGGTAAACTTTAAGCTTAATTTAGTCATTTTACATATTCAAAAAAAGATTAAAAATTATCTATGCCCTTCCAATGACAGAAAAATGTATGAAAGGGGACATGGTGAAACAGAAAGAATACAGAAACAGAAGATAGGAAACCTGACTCCTAGTTGGGTTGGACATGTGACCTTGGATTATAATTATCATACATATTTTCCTCATTTAAAAAATGGTGTTAATGAGTGTAACAATTGTAAGTGAAACGATAAATGCATAAAATGCTAAGAAACCCCAAAACATGATTATCTTAGTAAAATTTACATGTGCACATGGGACATTACCATGTAGTCTCATGGTTATCCTGGTTAATATTTATTTTTATTCATTTATTTTTAATTACAATTACATTTTTTTACCTACTTGCAAAAACATTCTCCATAGGAAACAAATAGTTTTCCAACAGTTGATGCATTTATAGCCACATAATCAGACACGGTGTGAAAGATATGACTGTGGATGAGTTAGCTGTATGTGCCTGCATATTCCATATAGCCAATGAGGTGTTACTACAAGCACAAGTACCAGCAAACCCTGGCAAACGTTATCAATTTGCTGTTTGGTGAAAACCACTATTTGGCACAGGTAACGTTTTGCATTTCTTACACATATCCTCTTGCAGTACTATGGGAATTTGGAACTGGTATTTAGTAAACTGTTCACAGTAAGTGTTTTAAAATGTTCAATGATAAATAAAAGTTCCTGATGGATGAAGCACGAGTACCTAGTCACGTGATGTGTGGGTCACGTCACTTAGTCACATATCTGGAAGTGACTGATTTATTCATCCAAGGAGTTGTTTCCAAGTCATGCAACTGCTTTGAGACCATGACTGATTTATACTCTCAGGAAACGGTGAATGGTTCATGCACTTGATTTATAAGATCCATTACTGACTTATAATTCCTCCAGCTGAGGCAGAAGTCAGTGCTTTATACTTGGGATGTAAATATCTGTTTTGTTAATAAGATTGATTTATTTTACTTGTTTGTGTACACAGACTTTAAATTTTAGCCATAGTCTTGCTCTAAATCCCTTTGATTCAATAACAGGTCTCTTCTCTATTGTGTAATTACAGTTTATTTTATGGAAACAGCTATTGCAGGTGCACTATATTCTTTCAGAACATTTTTCTCTGACCAAGATATATTCTTTGCTTATTTCTTTTTTCTTTTAGAGCCAAATATACAAGTCTCTACTTGCTTTGCCTGTCACCTCTTGTTCTCTGTTCTCATCATTTAAAAAAATGCCTACAATAGCAGCTGGCACTTTGAGGCTTTAGCTGCCACTTCAGGAGCCAAAAGCTGGCTTCATGTTGGCCTTGTGAATGTTATTGCTTTACATCAGCTTGTCTCATGAGGGCACTGGTACCGGCCCCTGGAGGACACATGGCTGGCAACCAGTGCAGAGCAAGCTGAAAAGAGAGGGGTCGGGCATGGCGTCAAGTGACCTTGCTGCAGACACTCACCTTGAAGAGGGCAGCAAGGTCAAGAGTTTAAGAGCACCTAGGTCTGATTTTTGTTTCTGAAATTCTTAGAACTGAAGGCACCTAAACTCATGACTAAGGAAATATAAATATAAATATAAATATAAATATAAATATAAATATAAATATAAATATAAATATAAATATAAATATAAATATAAAAAATATATAAAATAAATATATATATATAAAAAATTATATATATTCATATGGTGATCAGATAATTGGAAGCCAACTGTTGCCAATTCTGAGAAATAATAATAGTGGTTAATATTTATTGAGTGTTTACCGTATGCCAGATACTTTTCTAAGGGCTTTACGAATATAAACTCAATCGGCACAACAATCTTTTGAGGTAGATGCTAATAACACCTTTTTCAGAGAAGGACAGGAACCCAGAAATGTTACATATCCTACCAAGTTCACACAAAGAGAAAGTGACAGGGCCAGGAATGAAATGCACCCTGTTCTCTACAGTCTCTCCTGAAAACAGAGAAGGTGGGAAATTGGCCTCAGACCCAGAAAAGAGAGAATGAAAGCAAGAAAGTGTGAGAATTTCAGAATCTCAGAATTTCAGCCGAGTGTCCTGCTCTTTAAGGTGGAGGCTAATTCTCTGAGGGGTGAAGAGCCTGAATTGTGTTCAAGGGAACCAACTGGAACTAAGGACAAGATCTATAGGCTGCTCACTGAGATGTGGGCAATTAGGGGCAGGCTAGAAAAGCACTGGGATCAGAGTTCATTCATCAGATGGTTCAGGCCTGTAGTGAAGAGCACCAAGTGCTATGCCTGGATTAGAGCTGACTCAGTAAGACTTCATTAAGTAAACACTGTTGAAAGAAAGAGACTTGGGGAGAGACACTCCAATCTATTGCCGGAATTCTGAAGTGCCATGAAGTCTGTGAACACAGGCTCTTTGCACACTGATAAATTGGGTGAGGAGCAGAGAAGGACGAGGAAATGAATTAAGGTAGATGTTTACCACTGACAATTTAAAAAACACACACTTTTTAATGTTCTTGTCGTAAACCCACTGGGTAAATGTCAGCTTTTAAAATCACTTAAATTATAAAATCAATTCATTACTATGGTTAAAGTAAATGTCCATGTTTAAAGACAGAACTTTTCTCTTCCTGCCATAGAATAGCTGGGCTTGGACTTAACCTCTCGTCATAAACAACTAGAAAACTGTACGAAATACATGAAACATCTGTTTTCAGACACTGGCATCAGGCAGAACAGGTCTGAGAACAGGTCTGAGCACGTGAGGTACACTTTCTGTCTGGACGCTGTCTCTGGATCTCAAGCCAAGCTCCGTGGTCCTCGGGAATCGAAGAGACAGAGGTTGTAGGTAGGAAGAGACAGGTGACTTGAATTTGCAGGACACATTACAAGACAGAAGGGAGCTAGACAGAGAAAGAATTCCAGAAATCTGCCCAGGAATCATTTTGAATCTTTGCCTGAATTCTGATCTGTGTATGTGTAGGGTGTCGCTCAACATGTATAACCCAAAACACAACCAAACAAATTAAAGTCAGTTACAGAGGAGCATGCGTTTGAGGGTGGTCTCTTATATTAAGAGTCATGATCCTTCACTTCGTTTCCATACCTGAGCCAGTTTTCAGATCCAGAACCCACTGGCTGGGTCTCTGGGAGGAAGCAGCCTGCAGGTCTGCGGCAAATGTGTACAAGCACAAGTCTCCCAGCTCCTCCCGGAAGAAGCCTGCGGCCATCTACTTGGGCACGTGTCTGCTGTGGGGAGGATTCTAGGACACAGGGTCTGAATTGACACTGACACCTAGACGTTAAAAGCACCCTCACGTGCCGATTCAGAGTGGGGGCCTGTGGGAGACAGGGCACAAACAGAGTCCTGACTCAAGTCTGGCTCACTGTGGACCCACTGTAGTTATTCCCTGAGTTTCTGAGTGTATAGCTGGAATTTCTGCATTTGGCAGTTGAATTAACATAAAGTCCCTGGTCTCCGGGGTAAATTATACACATAGTGTGGAAGGCATAGCTGTGATCACGGCTATTTCATGTTTAAATAAGGGGGGGGGGTCTACAGTCACTTCCCGCGATTCATCTCTTTCTGTAGGGGCCAGACTGGCACATTAAATGGAGCTATGAGAGGGACCACCACTCCTGCCTCCCTTTGTTTCTAACGGTGACACAAATCTCTGCCACAACCCCACTCTTACCCTGGGATACAATATTGTTTATCAGAAACGCCGCATTACAATTATATCATGCTGACTGGACAGAAAAAGTAAGAGGTAGTTAATATGCTGGTGGCCTTGGTAAGACATGCAGAGGGTGGGAGATAAATCCTGCATAGATGCAAGGAAGAGCCACTTGAATAAAGGTTTAAAGGGTCTAGTGGTCAGGGATATGCTGGAATATCCCTTCTAAAGTCAAAGACACATTGCTGCACCTTGCATCCCCTACTACAAAATAGCCTGGTAGGCTTCTTTACCTGGAGGTAATCTATTCCATGCCTAGAAACATGATCCATCCAAATACAGGGTGGCATGGAAAGCTGTTAGCTTTGTGTGGGGCTCCAAGCAGGTCCAGACTGCAGTGCAATCATCCTACTGCTTGGGCTGTACCATCTTGCAGAACTTTTGGTGATGGAAGTGTTAATGGTATGAACAGATCCAGCATAGAAATTATGGTAAATGTCAGTGGGAGGGGCACAACACTGGCCCCTGGGATTCTGGAGCTCTCTGTGCTGTCCACAGGGTTTATGTTTCCAGGACCCTGGTAGAGACAGATTACTTGCCTAGGAAAATCAAGTGATGTATTATTGAGAAGCAAGTCTCTATGGGTCTCTGGCCTTCTGCATATTAGAGCAGACACACGATTTTTGTTCTGGACTATCTTTCCAAGGATGTTTTTGTAGCAAAGAGCCTTCGCAAATTGAGATAGCAATCTCCCCACCTCTCTCTCTCATGCAAAGGCAGATCTGTTTAATCTCTAGTATGATAAAGATACTATTTCCTTTCAAGACAAATATCAGGCAGGCTCACAGCCATCAGAAAACATTTAGATTCTTTAAGCTCTGAATCCTTCTCCTGTAACGCAACCCACTGCCACAGGCAGGTGTGACCTGGCTGTCTTCACATTGCCCTCTGGGAACTTATGGGGCTCAGAAAGCCAGGACACATAGTGCTACTCTGCTGCCAACAATGCTGTGAGTAATAACATCCCTTGTCTCTTACCCAGGAATCTCACCTATTCTGTCAGAACCCATGAAACTGGCAGGGTATCTTGTTAGCTTACATGGAGAAGAAAATCTCATTTCCTTCAAAATTTTGACAACCTTGACATCTAAGTGATCTTTTGTTGTTTATTCCTGAGTATATTATTTTGTGGTTGACTCATAATGTGTGTTTTAAGTTTAAGGGATCTCTGTGGTTTTTAAGAAGCACTCATGCTCAACTAGGCCATCTTTTAGGGCATGAGACTTCTAAGCCCATGTCATCTTGATAGTAGAGATTTTTATCTCTTGGTTATATTCCTTCTTCTCTTGGACAAATGTTGTAACAAGAAAGGTTTCACAGCACACAGGTCATGAAAATGTGTCACCAAGGCTCTAGGATGCTCAGAGAGTTTCATTTCTCTCATGCTGGGGCAGACCTTTTCTGTTCAGGTCTTTCTTACGCAAGCCCGTGAGTTTCATTTTTCTTTTGTAATTCCTCCCAAATAAAGAAGAATTCATATAAAATAAGAATCCATGTAATCAGTGTCTCCTAGGCTTGAATTTTATTCTGAGGATTTTAGCAGAGCACTTGCAGGACATTTGATCCAGTCTAAAATGTCCATAAAAGATTTGGTCCATAAGACATTCGGTCCACACCAGAAGATCCTTGATATTCAGACTGTCCAAAACCATATGGCATAAACCAAATATGTTCATGGATGTTCTGAACAGGACCAAATTTCAAAGACTTTTTGTTATGGGCCAAAAGTCTTATGGACCATATATATCACTGACATTTTGGACAGTGCCAAATGTCTGCTAACCAATCCTATATTATTTTACTAAGTATTAATACAAATTGAAACATAGATGTGAAGAAATACTGAGAATAGAGAACACAGTTCTCTGGCAGAAGAAAGTTGAATAAGCATTAAACACTTAAGCTGAATATTTAAAACTGAAATTCCATTCTCTGTTATTTACCAAAGAGAAATGAAAACACATGTCCTCATAAAGACTTTACATGAATGTTCATAGCTGCATTATCATATTATCCCAGATGAAAAACTACCAAATATTTGTCAACAGGTGAACAGGGAAACAAATTTTGGTATGTCCATACAATGCAGTGGCATTAGCAACAAAGCAAAACGAAATACTGATTCATGCAACAACATGGATGAATCTCAAAAACTGAGTGAAAGAAGAAAGATTTTATATATATACACATACATACAGTATTATTCTATTCATGTGAATTTCTAGAACAGGCATCTACGATGACTGAAGACAGACCAAGAATTGTCTTCCAATGTGGGGTGGTAATTGTCAAAGGACAAGAGGGAACTTTTTGAAGGTGACGCAAATGTTCTATAACTTGATCGTGATGGCAGTCACAAGGGTGTACACGTTTGTCAAAACTCATCAAACTAGACACTTAAAACAGATGCATTTCACTCTGTATAAATTATACCTCAATAAATTATTCTAAAAAGAAAAAAATTAAAATTATTAAAAATTAATGATTTTAACTGCCTTTATTTTAAATGTTATGTATTTGGAGTTAGAAATATATTTTGTATTGTGCAAGAGAAGATTCTGAGATGGATGCTGGACAGATTTGTGATAACCATGATGAAAACAGGGAAGGAGGTCCACAGTGACTGAATTTCAGTGAACTGAAACATGTGCTTAAGGACCAGAATGTTTAGTGATGTAAATAGCACTTTTATATAGGCAATTCCTTCTACTTTGTAAATTTATACTTTTTCCTAATAAAAATTGATTTACATTAAAAATGTGAGTGCTGGTACTTCAGAAACTGTCCTGCCAGATGTGTTTACAGAGGCTGTACACTGTATAACTCCAGGGGGTATCATTCACGGACATTGCAATATGATTTTACCACAATTTTACTTAGCATTAAAAGTCCTTTCCAAGCATCCTTGAGATACAGCTCCCTGAGGTTTTCTGACTTCAGGGCACCTTGGAGTCAAATGTTTTTATGGGCTTTCTTAGAGTCTGGCCCTGGTCTCCTTTCAAGAAAGCTGTCAGCTTGTACCTTAACTGAGGAGCACTCCAATTGCTCTTTCAATGTCTGGTGCTTTTTTGTCATTACTGAACTGAAAAAAGGGGAGGGATTACAAGAAGGGCTGTGTGGTTGATTTGTTTCATAGCTCCTTACTGCAATTTTTACAATAAGGGGGGAGAGCTGTTTCTTCATTACATGTGACTAGTTTGTTTTAAAGTCCTTTTCTGATCGATAACTAGATTCTGTACATGATGTTTAAATTCATTAATTACTAAGTAGCTGTAGATTCTCTGAGCCTTTTATATCTGGGTCTCCGAGAAAGACCATGGAGTCAATGTTCCATTCTCTTCAAAAATACTAGTTTAATCTCATTTTGGTACAAAGGGATGAAGGTGATTTTCTCATATATGTATCAATGAAAGCAAACCCAGAACATTTGTTTTTAGGAATTTGAAGATTTCATTATATAATCAATTTCCCTGTCTCAAACAGTAATGGAAAATGTTAAATATTTTGTGTGTGTGTGTGTGTGTTTTAATAAAATGTAGGACATAGGCTAAAGCATGGCTTTCAAGCCTTTTCTTAAAGGTCAAATAAGCTTGTGGGCCACACGGTGTCTGCTGCAACTACTCAGTTCTTGTTACAGTAGCAAGGAAGCAGCCACATACACTGCTTAAATGAATACAGGTATCTGTGTTCCAATAAGACTTTATTTACAAAAACAGGTGGTTGGACCATGGGCCATAGTTTACAGACTACTGAATTAAATACTATTTAAATTCCCCTAATAGTCTAACATGTTATAGTTCTACTTTAATGAATTAGAAAATATTTCAGAAAAATACTGTGTGGTTTGATAACAAAAGTTCCTTGTCAGAAAAATGGAAATACAAGTCTGTAAGATGAGATTTCACGTGACAAACCCTTTAGCATTAAGATTATTTTAGAAGTAAAAAATCCAATTTCTTACCTCTCTCACTATGTGCACTTTCAGGAAATGTATTGCATTTATTTCTTTGATAGGAATTAAGAATGGGTACTTTCAGAGTAAATGAGCTTGAAGTGCAAGGTGTATTTCAAGAAGGCTTTGATCAAGAGCCATGTTATATTATAATGATAAGATGTTAGCATGAGTAATTTATGGAACACAAATTTAATATTCAAGTATGTCAAATTTAAGGCATAACCCACTTGACATTGTCACAGCTTATAAGTAACCTTTCTGGGGTGGTGTTTCCTTGATAAAATATTATGAAAATACATTCTGTTCTTTACAAAATGTAAATTCATCTCAAAGTACATTAAACTTGAATAAATAAATTTTTAATGAAACAGAAGGGTTGTTTTTGAAATTCACTGTTTTCTGACAGACTCTAAATGGCTTCATTTCTCCGTACTTACCCCTTTTTCATAAGGTCTATGAGTACTATCCCGTGATTATTACATTCTGGGCAGCTTCTCGTATCTCTCTCAGAGTCTGAAGAAGGAATTAATGAGCAACAAGCCTGTAAGTTTCTTGCTCAACTTCTCCCATTAAGACAACTCATCAGAGATCACTCACAAACAGCTGTGTGCTGCAAGTCATAAGTGATAGGTCATGTGTGGTGACTAACATATGACTCTCAATCAGTATTCGTGAAGAGCTCCTCGTCAAGAGCACTATTTCCACTATGTGAGAAGCTATTTTAAAGAGCTCTATCATCACTGAGTTATCTGAGTCCTATGCAGCTTCTGCCAATTTAAAAAATGACACATGGGCAGGGGCTCATTTACTCCCTGGAGCCACAGGAAAATCTGTAAACCATTTTGGGGCTCCTAGACCCCCAGGGACAGGGTTCATCAGGGCCTTAAATCATTTCCCCCTCTTCCTGAAGATATTTGCCTGATAAGTTTCATACAAAGTTCTGAAAGTGTCAGCAACAGAAGCAGAGAAGTCTTTTCCATCCTCCATCTCGATCTTCATTAATCTTTGATTTAGTGTAAGTAGATCCCTTCTTCTTGAAATTGTAGATTAGGAGACTTGGAGTTAGAGCCTTGGATGGCAATAATGCTGGGCAAAACAGAATGCAAAACTGGTCTGGAAGGCTCAGGGGGGAACTCATTCACATTTAAGATTTGGCTACTTCCTGGTTCCAGTCAGAGCTGAAACATCCACAAACATGAACACTTTCCCAAATTGCATTTTGGCTCATGCTTTTCCAGTTCCAGCTGGATTCAGGAAATGTGCCAAAAGGAAAAAAAAAATGTATTGTGAGCAAGATTTTCTTTCTTAGCCTTTCTTTTTTTTCTTAAAGAACCTCCAGGACCCTGTTAATACTGTCAAACGGAGAGGCATGACTGCTTTTTCTTGGCACATATCAAGTCTTTAGAATTACACTCTCAGTCCCTTTGATAGAACCCAGAGTCAGATTGGTGTATGCTGGCAGGACGTGTGCATGTAATATGAGAAGCGTTGAGCCTTAGAGCCAGGAGTAGGGAAATGGGTGTTTGCAAATGGTAGCTGACAGAGAGTGTTGTCCCACCTTGGTTTCATCCTGACTTATGTCTTTAAAGTATAGACTGTTAGCCCAGATCAGAAGACACCTCAAGTGTGATCTGTGTTTTTCCTTCCCATCAAACCTGTACATCCTGGTTTTCCCTTACAACAGTCATATACTATCTACAGGACCTTGGCCTTATTAATGGTTATCCATGAAGATATGATGTTAGCAATTCAAGAAAATGAAATTTAGGCAGTATTTCAGAAAATGGAATGGCAGTTTCATATAAAGCTAAACATATACCCACCCTAAGACCTAGCAATCCCATTCCTCGGTATTTACCCAAGACAAATGAAAACACATATTCACTAAAAATCCTGTGCACAAATGTTTATAGTAGTTTCACTCATACTAGCAGCCCAAATGTCCATCAGTTGGTGAATAAACTGTCATATGTTCACACAATGGAATAGTACTCAGCAAAATAAAACAAAATAAAATAAAATAAGACATGAACTACGAATACACACAACAACATGGGTAAATCCCAAATGCATTATGCTGAGTGAAGGAAGGAAGGCTTGAAAGTCTATATACTGTTTGATTCCATTTATATGGCATTCTGGAAAAGCTGAAACAATAGTGACAGAAAGCAGATCACTGCAGATGGAGGTAAGAGATTGAGAAAGGGGAATGAGGGGAATTTTGAAGGTGATGGAAATGTTTTCTATTATGATTGTGTGGTGGTTACACTTCTTAGTGCTTGTCAAAAATCATAGAACTATATGCTATAGGGTGAATTTTCGTAGTATATAAATTATATCTCAAAAATTATATATATATATATCTTTAAAAAATCTGAGCTCCACTGCAGCAGTGAGAAACTTAATGTTCATTTCCTGTGTCTCTTCTGGTTTCTTTGTTTTAAAATCCACCTCCTCACTTTAGTCCCTTGCTCCCCAAACCAGCAATCTTGCTCTCCCACCTATTGTGACAAGCTAACCAGAATACTGATTGCTATGGACCAGTGCTTAATGTAACGCTTTCTCGCACCCATTCAGTCTCCACCTGTCTCTTAGTACCCTGTTCTCTTTCTTGACAGCCTGGCTGTTTCTGAAATCCCCCACCCTCTGAGAACCAGCAGGAGACCTACTTTTTTGATTCTGTCATTTAAACCCTCCAGAAAAGGTGGGTGGAACCCCAAATAATTCCCTTTGTCTTTCCAGTGGCTATGAAATGTAGACCTGAGCAATTTATCTAGTCCACAGAGATGATAGATGACACACTGTGTGCCAGACATGGCTAAGCATGGGCAATCCACACTGGGTAAGGAGGTTAGTCACTGCCTTCATGTTGTTCCTTGCCTGACACTGAAGAATCATAGAGATGATGATGATACATATCAGGAAGGAAAGAGAGTGATATTAGTGGTTAGTGCAGGGTTCACAACACTTTTCCAGTCAAGACACACTATTTGATGTGTTAACATGTGATGGTAAGTGATTAGCAGGTGAGAGCAACAAAGAGGGCAGGAGATTAAAAACTCACATTAGGCTGTGGCAACTGGTAGGAAAGGGCTAGTTTTGAGGACTCACCCCATCTGGGACGCTGGGTAAGGCTGAGACCTGAAGGACAAGTTTTAGCAGCAACAGGAGTGGTAGCCCGGTGGCGGTGACGGCTGTAACAGTGGTAGCTATAGTAACAGCAGCAGTAGCGGTTGCAGCAGTCATGGCCGTAGTAATAGATAAAAGCCGTGTAGGGAAAGTATTTCAGGTACAGAAAGTAGTAAATCGTGTGTGTCAGGGGGGCGGGTTATTAAATATTATTACAGTTAAAAAACCATGATGGGTACGTATTATGTAAGAATTCGTATCTCATAAATACGTAAATCTTTAAAAATCAGAAGAGTTAATCAATTTTGTACTGACAGGTAAGATTTTATTTCTACTCATATCAAAATATTACATATAGGACTACTTGGGTGTTTTGTATGTACACATCCTGCTATTAAGGCACTAATTTATGGGAAAAAAAGACACACAAAGGAAGTAATTAGAAAATGGGATAAATTTTCTATTTATCCCTGAAAATGGGGTAGAATTATTCACACCCTAAAACATGATAAAGGAAACAGGAAGGAGTTAACTAGGGGAAAAGGGCCGAGGAGGGCCTCCTGGAGGAAGACAGAGGAGGATGGAGAATGCGAGATCTGAATCAGCTGGGTGAGGCGGCGGGCAGGTCCTTCTAGTCATGGGCTTCTCCTGGAGCAAACCCAGAGATGTAAGGAGGAGAAATGTATAAGAGAAAGCAGGAGCATATGACGGTGAAATTATTAACATAATTTGCTTGTCTGCGATTTCAAAGTGGATTTGTACCACACACCATGTTCCATTCCCATTAGAATCAAAGTGCTGCTTACTGCCATTAGTTCTTGCTTCACTGGGGAAAAGCATTATTCTCCCATTATGTGTGCTTTTTCCTCATCTCACCATAAAAAGTGCTAGAGGCTGTGATAAAATTAGCAAAATGAACATCTGTAGCGATGAAGGGTACATGAGCACCCGATCAGAGTGCCTTTGCACTTTTAATATCTCCTGGCTGAGACCTCCTGTGAGGAACATGCGTCTGAGAGGTGTTTTGTCCTGATCTGTTCTGTGCGTCTTTCCCATCCTGCCAAAGGAGACTGGAAGCCTCCCCAGGTATCTCTCCTGAGCCTTGGGGATGGTTCCACATCTGAGTTAAGCTTAATGTTGATGGTCTCCAGAACTTTACATCTTTAGGCATCAGACCCAGGAAGTACAGAAAAGGGTAAAGCTCGTATTGCAGTGAATCAAGGGTTTGTGGTCAAGGTCTGAAACTGTTCCCAAAGAGTTAACACATTCAACAGCAGAACACAAGCATGAACAATGAGAAGAAACATCTCCCTGACTGAGCAGTCCCCTGATGAGTTCACTCTGATTTCCTGAATGGTAAATTCCTGATTTCTCCTCCAAAGACTGTGGCTCTTAACCATCCTCTCAGGAAAGAAGCCTCACCTATTTGGTCACCATGCAAAACTACACAGTGCATGAACATTAAAAAATACAAAGAATATATAAACACATAATGATGAGGTCAGTCCAAATTTTAGTCTAGTTTGGCAAATGTCAACTTATAATTTAGACTCTTGATATATTATGCTATAACCCTTCTAAATTCATGTTTATTTCAGCCTCAGCCCTTAGGGAGCTCTCATAGGTCTGGTGTGAAGTCTTTTTTTTTTTTTTTTTAATCATTAGGCTCAATTCCCTCTAAATTTCAGGTTGCATTTTTTCTTCTCATAGGCTTCTGAATATTTGGTAATTAATTTAGTATATATTTCAAATACATATTACTTGAATATATAAATATATATAAAATAAATATATAATTATTTAGTATATATTTTAAATAATTTAGTATATATTTCAATTCAGTCACTTAAATTGATTTTGCTTCAGCAAAACTGTATTGGGTACCTACCCTACCATGACCTTAGCACTAAGGGACAACGGAGATGACTAATCCTAAATGTGTTTGTCAGGGAGGAAAATCTTTTCCTCTATCCTCTTACCTTCATGTCTTGAATGCTTGCAAATTAAACTGACAAGAGATAGATTAGCAAGAGAAAAGACATATGAGAGTTCACAGAAAGATGTGACTCAAGGAGGGGTTTAGAATGTGGGACATGAATCTTAATAGGAGAAGAGGCAGAGGAGAAGCTCACTTATGGGAAAATAAATGACTTTCAGAAATGATAAACAGGCCCTTAGGAGAACAGATAGGAGATACAGTTCTGTGACAATGTTTTTTTAGTGTGATGCTGGGACTTCCCATTTCCGGTGATAATAGTCAATATTTCCTGGTTGCTCCCAGGCAGGGGGTTTCTCCCCATGGAGTTGTCTGGGGAGGCTGTACTTTCAGGTAGGTAAGAGATTTCAGGCACTCAAATGTCTTGCACTCAAAATAATGTTTACGCCACAGTGGCATATCCTGAACCCCTTCACTTCCATTTAGTAGGAGAAAGAAACACACACACATCACTGTGTCCCAAGCCAGCCACAAGGGCAGTGTGAGAACAGAGGAGGGAAAGCTGAGTTATGACTGGAAAAGTTTCGGAGACTCATGAGATTTCTGAAAAGTCCCCAGAATACTGGGTAGGACAGAGAAAGCTGGGGACACGAGACAAAAGGAAGAACGAGAGGCAAGAGTCTGGTGGCTTCCTTGGATTAAGAATTCTTTTGAAATACAATCTCTCCTTGATACTAATTTCCTTAACTTTTTCCTTACTTTTTTTTCCTGGTTTTATTTATTTCTTATTTTTGTTGTTTTGCTCTGATTGATAGTTCACACTTTATTGAATCCAGTTTTCTTCTCAATCCTCTGTTTTGTAGTAACTGTGGGCCTAGCTCAGCCTCTTTCCTGCTATGTGAACTTAAGTAACAATCTGAAGATTGTAGATAAACCAAAAGCACAGGGCCTCACACACAGAACACACAGCGTACGTGACAGCTAAAAACTCACCACTCATATGTCCATAGTCAAAAGTCTAATTATCTCAGTAAATGTCTACATATCAGTAGTATTTCATTTATAGTATGGTTTGGTCCAGAGTCCATACATATACTTATGTATTATAAAATATGAGCTTTTATAGCCAGCCAGGTAGGATAAGAAGCCAGACTGATCAAGATGACTGAGTCTAAATTATTAATTACTGAAGGGAATGACAGACTGGTCAGAAAGCAGGTCACGTGCCGAGGGTTCTTTTGAAAGTGGCCTTAAGACTGCCTGCGCTTCTAGAGGATGTTGGTCAGTAGCCCTGGCACTTGGATGAGATGGGTCTCAAAGTGTAAACCACAGGTTCTTCCAGCCCAGGCTTCTGATTACAATCAAATACCTCAGGGGATTTACAGATTGGGAATCCATTGCAGCCTCATCATGGTCTAAGTTTTCCAGTCTACTCCTTATGTAAGTTTTACTGCTGTTTATAGCTGGAAAGTCTTAAAAGAAGTCTGATCATGGGAGATATTTTACATATGGCTCAGAGAAGAAATAATTCTTTAGAACGTAGACAATACTTAGCTACTTTTTGTATAGAATACTACGGTTGCCTTTACACAGTTGTTTTTGTTTTGTTTTGTTTTTTAACTTTGGACTTCTTTTCTTAGATGAGAGGAGTTTGTTCTAGAATTCTCTTCTCCTTCAGAGGCAGGATGCCCCTGCCTGCACGGGCACGAATAGAAAGAGGAAGTAAGCACAATTGGCATTGTGCTGCTTTTTGTTCACCTTAACACGCCCTGTGAGAGTGATGTCCCTAGACCAGCCGTGTTTGCTCAGGGATGACTTTAACAGGGTAAAACAGTTTCACAAATCAATGCAAATGTTTAAGGCACCATTCTCCTTTTTACAGTATATTCAAGGCACTTAATGAATATAATCTGAATTTATCACTGTTCTGTTTAAATATGTCTAAATATTTACATGTTGAACCTTAGCAAAAAAATGACAAATGGTTGACCAGTTCATTTTTCCCCAAAGTTAATATTCCAAAAAAAAAAAAAAACAACCAACCCTTCTGCATGTTAACATCCACTAAGAAAAACAGTGCACGTGATTAGAGCAATGAAAAGATTGTGAACACGAGCAGTCTAGGCACAGCTGACCAAGTGTTAGGTATGAAGTTTGCTACCCATCATGCTCCTCTGTGATGCAGCTGGGGAGGATCATGATCTCGTCTGAGGAGTTAGTGCAAAATTCAGGCCATCAGTTGGCGATAGTTCTTCATCCAATATGCTTACCAATCTGCCCACTTGCGTTAACCTCTCTTTTCATTTTGGCAAGTAACATTTGATCCTTTTAATACACATTATTTTTAGCTGAATAGACGCTGCTTGGAGCTAATAGCTCGTAGAGATCAACAGACCTGAGACCTGATGACCCCTTAGTCAAAATACTGAAAGAAGTTTATTCTTTCATTAAGAAGAAAATGCTTTTGTTTATTAAGAAGGTTCTATTTTCCTGGTAAGTTGTTCTCATATTTACATTATTTGTGCCTATAGTAGGGTCTAGCTGTTGAACTGAAGACATTTGTTGAACTAAAAGAAAAAGGAAGAAAGACCGAATATTCTATGAAGGATCTGACACAATGCATGTCGGGGGAGGTAGGCGAGACTGTGGGGGGGCTGGTATGTGTGGATGTGCAAGGTTCACACACAAATGTGTGTATGTGTATAGGGAGGAGGGTGGAGTAAAAACAGGCTAAATTAGGTAGCCTTGTTTTTCCTTATGATAAAAAGCAGTGGAAATAGATTATCTTTTCTTTTCCCATTTTACCAATGAATATTAAGAGAAGAACTTGTACATTACATTGCAAAAGGGACGCTAACTCATTATAATCATAAAAATAACATATTAAAGACCACCTGGGTTAAACATTATGGTTAAGGATCAAACATCAGTTTAGCTCTCTACCGTCTACTTCCTGTGGGGCACTGGACAGATGACTTTATTCCTCTGATCCTTGGTTTCTGTATTTTTATTAAAAAGGTAATGATTACATCTATTTCTTGGAGTAGAAGTAAGATTAAATGCAATGATGTATGTAAGGCACATAGCATGGTCCCAGCACAGCACATTGTTAAGATCTCAATAAATGTTAGACTAATTTTTGTATGTGAAATTAGGCAAATTAATTATCTTTGATCTTCATTTCACTTGCATGAGATGCCTACTTCTCGGGAGCTGAAGAAGCCCCAGACACTTCTCAGATACTTGAACATTAAGAAGAGCATCAATATTAATAGAGTTTTCTAGGAAACCTTTCTTACATTCATTTTTTTAAATCTGAGGATTTCCTAGGATTACTTGACATTAGAATTAGGGCTGACTTATCCATTAGGCAGCCCAGTGCCTAGGACCCATTAAGGAGTATGAAAATATTCTACTTTACTTTAAAATCAGAAGAAAAATATAAACTTTTAGGTAAACAATGTTTCAATATATCACTTTAACTTCAGACTTCTTTTCTTAGATGAGAGGAGTTTGTTCCAGAATTCTCTTCTACTCCAGAGGCAGGATGCCCCTGCCTGCACGGGCACGAATAGAAAGAGGAAGTGAGCACAATTGGCACTGTGCTGCTTTTTGGTCACCTTAACATGCCCTGTGAGAGTGACATCCCTAGACCAGCCGTGTTTAACATTTAAAATATTTTTTTATAAACAGAAGGGTCCAAGAAGACAAAATTGCCAAAGGTCTATGAAAATCATGATGCAGTCCTGCTTAAAAGGTGACGCAGGTAATAGTATTTTCCCTACTGTCACAGGCGACAGTGAGTCAGCTGAAAAAGGAGACAGTTCATTTGTTACTCTTCTGGTTGATTGCTGGTGGACAAAGCTGGGGAGGTTGGTGGCTGGGTGGAGCGGTGGGCTTATCTTTTTAGAGAGTACCAGGCATATTTACTCTCTAATAGTGACACACATCATCACAGTCACATCGGCAGATGGAAGGACACAGGAGGAGGAACTGCAGCAGAGTAAGGCCAGGGTAAGTGATTCAGATAATAGGGAAAGGAGAATACAGACAGAAATGATTTTCACTGTTCTTCAGATACAAGGTACAGCACCTCATTTAAAATCATACTAGTAATTTTTAAAACCCACTGGAGAGCTGAAATAAAGTCATAGAGATGTGTGCTGATACAAATATTATAAAAACCCCTTTGCTCAAGAGGAGCTAAGTTATATTTAAAACACGCTGACATACAAATGCTATGTCTTAACAAAAAAGAATCTGAACTTGCTGTTAAGGCAAGCCCTGTGCTTAATCCTTTGGTGTAGTTATTTGAGCTCGGTATCTGATGTCTCATAAGATAATTCTGGACATATCAGGACGTGTTACACTTACTAAGAGTGAGGAGGAATCTTTTCTTTCTTGTTGCTTGGTTTTGTGGTATTGTTCAAAATTATATTTACAAATGGCTTTCTTGACTGGTTTGGAGCTATTTAACATGTTGCAGAGTGCCAGTAATCTCCAAAATAAAACAGGTAAGACATTCCTCAGGAAACAGGGATTTAGAAACCACTGGTTTCCACTGTACGCCAGAAACATGCATTTTAACTGTAGTCTATAACATGAATCATCTAAGCAATCTTGCAAATACAATTTTGAATATGCTGTACAACACTCAGCTAAAAGAATTTTACTCATAGCCTACAGTAAGAATTGAGGTGCCCACAGTGTAGATGACACTATGTTAGGCAATGGAACTCTGCCAACTGTATCACTGTTGGAAGGGGCTCCAAGTGAGAAAATCATCTCACTTCTTTTAACCTCAGTTTCCTTACTTGTGTACTAGAGGTTGCAATTCCTACTTTATTCATCTTTTGTGAGGCTCAAGTCAGACAATGCCTATAAAAGTGCTTTGGAAACTGCAAGAACTATGAAAATGTAAGGTATGTTTATTATTGTCCTTTGGGCTCAGTTTTGATACCATGGCAATAACTGTGAGATTTTCATAAGAGTAGTGTGGGATTTGGGGCCAATTTGTGGACTTGAAAATATCTGTACGTGTAATTTAAGATTTAGTTCCATGACAGTGTCGTGGGCCATGATGTTTGTCTTAGGACTAATAAAAGCAAACACCTCTAACTAGCAACAAACTTAGTTGCCCTTTGTTGCCTATTTGGCCGCTCTGCAAAGTGATTTGCTTTGCTCTTTGCCAATGTGTTAGTTCACAGAGTCTCCACTGAAGACTCTCAATGAAAATAAGAAATGTGCAAAGACAAACAAGTTTGTACAGAATCTTTGACTTCAGTTGTTAATTCAAGCCTGATATTCAATTTGAGAGTTTTTTTCTAAAGCCATAAAATACATCCCTAAAATCAATAACAAGACATCAAATTTTACGGCCATAGGACCTAAATTATTTAGGATTAGCTTTACAGAATTTGTTACCGAGAAGGACAAAACTAAGCAGACGACTTTGGAAACCTCTTTGGAGCTCCAAGTTTCACTTTTCTGTTTTTCACTTTCTATCCTTCAACTAACATTTACTGAGTACCTACTACATACCCAGTGCTGCTACATATATCAACTCGTGTAATCTTCATAGCACTTAAAAATCTCTCCAAGATGACACACCTGCAGGCGACGGCACCTCCTACTTACTGACTCCAACGCCAGCCTTCTTTCAAAAACAATAGTTTATCACCCAACGCTACACTCTAGACAGAGAGTGTCCTCATATTCTTTCTGTTCTTCTAATCAAAACTTGATCTCAGGAAAGAATTTGACAAACTGATTCACAGTAAGGCAGTAGGACACAAATGACTTGTAAGCTTAAGTTCATACCTAATGCAAGAAGATGTCTATTTCACCAGGGGAAAAGACTAATTGCAATCTTATGTCAAAAGCTTGAAACACTTTCTAAAAGTTCAGACATCAAGATGCAAGTGGGTTAAAGAAACTAATCAATACTCTGTATACTCATATTACATAAGTGATCCTCCCTAATTAAGTAAGTGGTACCCTGAACTGTAACTGTGACAGAAGGACTGATGCTTTACTACGTTCATATAAAGCTTGTATTTAAATTTGTAACTGCTTCCAGTGGCCTTTGCTCATATAAAGTCACCTGCAATGAGATTTCTGTTCAAGTTGGCACTGGCAGTTTATGTAAAATATTTCTCCTGCTTCTCCCCTAAAAATCACAACGAAGATGATATACCACATATATTTTTTAAAAGATATAGCTACCACCAAAAGTAAGATAAACATCTCTGAAGACCAGAAGCAGAATGAAAACAAAACAGTAAGTGAGGTTTAATTTGCAGGGCTCTCGAGACCCAGGATAAGAAACAAGCAGAAGTGGCCACGGATTCATCTTCTGATGACCACAATAGGTGGGTTCAGTGAGTGAAGTAGAAAGTTAGGCCAGGGCACCCATGGTCAGAGGCAAATATAAAGTTTTTGCCTTGAGGGCCTGGAGGAAACACAAATTGTTGCTCCACCAAACCTGGGCCAAGCCCCAACTAGCTTAGTAATATATCCATAATATCCTTGCATTAGGAGAGCTCTGGTTGCCAATAAAAGAGCAAGACAGGTGGAGACAACTGTAAAACGGTCACACATGGAAAGGTGAGAAAAGAGATTAAACAAAACCAAAGAAACCAGGAAAGGCATATTAAAGAAAATGCACTGAAGTTTCAAAGCATACAAGTAGAAAAACTTGACTCCTGGAAGATAGCCATCACACAAACCTTAATCTGGTAACATCATTACGTTTGAGTAATTTTAAAAAGACTTAATAAGTATGTACATTTAAGATCTTGGAATGCATGAATGAAAGAAAGAACAAATGATTATAATACTGAAAAGAAGATTAAGAATAAAAATCATGTGGCTATAAAAAAGTACTGAAGAGAAATCTTAGAAATGGAAAACGTAGCCTTTGATGTTATACAATAACCTAAAACCTGAGAAAAGTGGATGAACATCAGATTGGAAGAGATGAAGAGAACATTAACGAACTAGGAAGAGCACTGAAGATATGGCCTAGAGCACAGAAAAGAAAGGGAAGGGAAGGCAAGCTGTGATGCCAACATTGTAACAGACCTGGAGCATGGTCCAACATCAATTGTATTCCCATTACATTTTTAGAAGAGGAGAAAGTTTCTGATAAGTTAGAAGTCTCCAGACTGAAGAAACAAATCCTCATTTAGAAAATGCAGATAGAAAGTTTAAAAAGATAAAAGTAAACAATTCTGTACCTGTAAAACACCCTGGCTAAAGAGAAAATCCGTAAAGTTCCCTGGGAGGAAAGCAAATTACCTGATAATTAGAATGAGAGCAGGCATTTCTTGAGGAACAACAGAGCCCAGAAGACTTCGGAGCAGCTGTCTTAACATGCTGAATAAAAAGACACTGAGCTACCATTATGTGAACCCTAAACTAGCACTCAAGAGTTAGGATGCTAGGAAAACACTTCTAACAGAAAACAAGTAATGGCATTTTTCACCCAGAGACTTTGGCTGAAGAAAGCCTGATGCATTTACTTTAGCAACAAGAAAAGTATATCTGGAATGAAGGAGCTGGATGCAAGAAGCGACAGTGAGGGAAAAAAATATGTCTGTATATTTGATTAAAAATGAGTAATTATTGTTATTTCTTTCTTTTTAAAAAGCTGGAACTAAAACAGTCAACAGAAATAATATTGGCAAGGTCTTGTTTGAGAATAGGAAAGAGACAGTAAATCCTTTAAATTTGTTAGAAAAACCTGGAGTTTAGGACATACAGGCTTAACCTCGGGTAGTCCATCTGCTGAAAGGGACACAGGCCAGTTCAAGTTCTCTGAGTGTCCCTCTTTCCTACAGAAACTAAATAATAGATATTGATAAAATAAATATCAATAGATACTGATAAAATTTAAAAAAAACCCCAGAGAAATCAAGAATCATGACATGGTAATTCTGTATCTACACTTATATCTAAAACATGTAACCACTAAAATAGTAGAAATATAATTGGTGAATTTATACAAGCAAACACACAAAAAGGATTAAGAAGAACTTTATCATTGTAGCAGAAAGGTAAGAAGAGAAGAAAGTGAAAAAGTGAAATAGGAATAAACATGATACTTATATATTGAGTATGTTAATAAAAAGAAAGCTGATGGAGTATTACTAAACAATAGAATGATGAACTAGAATTTAAAACAAAAGCCCTATTAAGTGTCTCCATAATAATAAAATATTTACCAATGCATGCAAATATTATAAATTGTGATACGCTAACAATATAGAACTATGGTACATAAAATTAAAATTGACAGGATTATAAGAAGAAATGAACAAATCCATAATTGCAGTGGGGAACTTTAAAATATCCTCCAAGGGTTTATTCAAGAAAAATATTATCAAGGTTATATAAAATAGGAGCAATGTAGTCAACAGTGTTATCTATCTCTACCTACCTACTTATCTATCAAACTCTACATGCAAGAAATAACTATTTGTATCTTTATTCCAGCACACATGAAACCTATAAAGAAATTCGATCAGCATAAGCCATAGGGGAAATCTCAATTCCAAAAATATCAGTTGGTATTACCTGACCACAAAGCAATAATAAAAAAATCAATGACAAAAGAATAACACATAAACATTGATATATATGGAAATAAACCGACACAGTGACACATACAGAGTAAATTACACTTAGGAAGAAAAAATCACAATGGAAATCCCAGAGTATTTGAAAATGAATGGCAGTAAAAATATTACATATCAAAATGGGTGGCACATGGTTAGAGTGCTAATTAACAGAACATTTATTGGCAAGCATTCATATGCTAGAAAAGAAAAAAATTAAATACCTGAGCTACATGGTAAACTTAAGAAGATTAGATAAAAGTAAAAAAATAAAGGTAATATATCTAATAAATGAAGGAAAGAAGTTACAAAGGTAAGAATAAAAAATAAGGTAGAAAACAAGGAAACAAAAGAGAAGGTCTAAAAACCTAAAGCTGGCTTAAATAAAACAGAAAACTTTCAATCAAGGCTATTTAAGAGAAAACAAATAAGGTTAAATAATCAATACTAGAAAATGAAAAAAAGAGAATACAGAGTTACAGTGGTGATCTAAGATTGAAAAGGAAAAAATGAAGAACCTAATGACAAAAGAAGATTTTGAAAATATTTACACTACAAAAATGAATCAGGAAACACTTGAAGAGAACAATATCATTTAAAAAAAGTGATTTATCATCTCTCCCTTTCCATTCTTATCCACAGAAAAAGAAAAGATGTTAAGCCCAGAAAGTTAAATAGGTTAAGTTCTATTAAACAGACAATAAACACATAATCTTTACCTAATAAAAACTGTTCTAGTAAATGAAAAAAAGGAAAACTACCTAATCATTTTTTAAGGCCCATGACACTTGAATAAAAAAATCAGATACAAAAGCATGAGAAAACAAAATTATCCAAGAATCTTACTTCTGAACACGGATAAAATGCTAACAAATGAACCCCAGCTATGCATTAAGATATTGATATATTCTGATAAATTTAGGGTCATTTCAGAGCAATGTATCAATGTAATCTATTAAAGAATCAGTATCATATGATTATTTCAATACACACACAAAAAAACACAAAATACTCCAGTTGATAAAATTTAATACTTACGTTGTAAGCATTCTTTTAAAACAGTAAAACAAAAAAAGTGGCAAATGACAGAAAGAGTATTTTCTAGTAACCAGCTTTGATCTAAATATTTTGGTTTGCCAAATTTTGATAAGATATTTAGAGATATTCTAATGAATGCACAAGATTTTTATCATTTTTGTCTGTTTATGGTAATGTAAAAAATGTCTAAAGCAATGGAGTTATTTTTAAAAAACAGAATTTATTCCAGAAGAATAAAGAAATCTTTCTTTCTATCTAAAAACTCTGCTCCTGGGATAATACCATCTGGGGAATTCTATGTTAGTTCCACCCCCACCCAACAAAGATGCAGTCTGTAACTTCCATTCTCTCCTTCATATAGGAGCGATTAGGTTAAGCTACCAGAATCCTTTGTCACACAATTTGATGATACGGTTATAGCAGAACTTTCAGACAGTTCTTTGTTTTTCCTAAATGATTGCCATTTTCTTCAAGACAGCAACAGACAAGCCAGTGCTAAATACTTTTCAACTATGATACACAGAAATGATAATGTTGATAAGAAACATGAACAAGGGATATATCCTTCTCTACCCCACTGTCCTTCCAGCCTGCTGGCAACACTGCCCTTCTGCTGCTTCAGTAATGCTATCTGAACAGCGTTGTGTTGGGGAGACAGTGAGCCTGGAGCCTCCTGTGCTTCCCGCGCCAGCCCACTCTGCCCGCCCACACGGGGAGGCTAGGAACGTGGCTGAGGAGGGCTCTGCATAGGGCTGCAAGACCCTTCCGGTCCCTCACTCCCAAATTCTCTGTACGTGGTGTCGAAACACTCATTCCCATGAAGTTCTGCACACCTACCGCTCTAAACAGTCTTACATCCCTTCCAAATCATCAAATCCTCCACTTTGTTCCCTGAAACTCGAGTCATTTATCATCAACTTATCCTTCATGTTCAACCTCTTGTAAAGTCTTCATTCCCTTAACGTAGAAATAACTCGGCCCTGAAAACACTAGCTTTCCCTTTGACAATCTCATGTGATGCATGATTCCTCTCCTATTTTTTTTCTTTCTTCTTCTTTATGCCCTTTTTCAGAACATTTCCCCCACTCCATTTTTCCTAAAAATCTCCAGGATCTTTGAAAATTATGATATCAAATTATACCATTCCTCCTTATAATAGTCATCCTCCGCCCTTGAAGATTTAACTACCTGAACCACAGTCTCAGTTGCTCTCACTCTAACATTACTCCTGTATCACACTTCTGCCTCCTTTGCCGGTGCCCTTGTTGAGCTCCCCGGTCTGGCTGGAGTTCAAATTGAACCCCAGCATCTGCATACTTCACAGCCTGTATACACTGAGATCTACCTATATCCACCCACCTTCACTTTCAGACTTGGATGGATTCTTATTCTGTTTGAGTAACACAACTTGGAACTGTAGGGGTCAGCATCCCCTGACATGAACCTTGACCAGTGGAAAAAGGGAGATGAGAGTAGAGCACATAAAGATCTCTTCATGTCTCCCTGTCATGGGCTGCTCCAATGTATGTTTCCTCCTTGCAAACCTTCCAGAGAAGCTTCACATGCTGAGTAAAACAACTGCTGAATGACCCATCTCGTCTCTTTATATAAAATGTACTTCTTTGCACTATTTCTCATTACATCATTTGCATCTTTCTTTGCCTCATTCTCTCTTTATGTCTTCATCTTCAATGCCCTGGACTTTCACCTACTAATAGAGTATAAGCATTTTAAACCCTTTCTCAGGCTGTATTTCCTGGAATCCTGGGGCAAAGACAAACAGTTAATATCTATGACTATATTCTGTGGAGACTGGAGGGAAATCGATGAGAAACTTTCAAGGTGAAAAAAAGAAGCTATTATATTCTATTTTGGTGGACCCTTCATTCTTGATCATTTGGTTAAGAAAAATGATGCTCACTCAGAGCTCAGGGGGCCACAAATAACACCATCTTTCTGCTTCCTTTACTAGTGGATGTTCTTGGATTTTTCACTTAGGATTATATTTTATTTGTAGTTTTTCTTAATAAAAATGAAGTATGTCTCACGTGAAATGAATCAGTGTAAGGCTGGTTACTGGGGTCTCTCTGCTCCCAGCTGCCAAACCAGCACCGATTTTTATACAACCATCTGATGACCGAAGATTTCATTTTCTTCATGTCACAGAAATCGCATCACTTTATGTAGTCTAGACCAGTCATGTCCAATAGGAATTTTGTTGGTAATGGATTTATTTGTTCTGGGCTGTTCAAGAGAGAAGCCACTCACCACAGGTGGCTGTTGAGCACTCGAAATGTGGCTAGTGAAAGGCCAAAGGCCTTTTTGTAGGACAGGGGCCAAGCAACTACACTAAATTAAAACATATGCAAGCAGAAGGGAGATACTTCCCAAAAAATAAAGTTGGCAGTTCAAGCTAAATAAAAAATATGTACCTGCTAAAACAAAGGAAACAACACCTATCAATGAAGAATAACAGAATTGAGAATCTTTAAAATTTAGTACTGACAATGTCCAGGACAAAACTCAAAATTATCTAACATAAACAAAACCAAAAAAAAAAAAAAATCACAGCCTCAAGAAGAAGAAAAGGATTGATCACAACCCTAAAATGCAAGACTGAAAAAAGGGATGAACAGACTCTCAAGGTGGCAAGAGGCTGCATTCCTTCCTCACGTCTCTAGGAGAGAGTCTGTTTTCGGATCGTTTGGATGTGTGGTAGAAATCAGTTTCTTCAGGTTGTGAGATTCCGGTCCCTGTTTTCATCCTGGCTGTGAACTGAGAGCTGTTCCCAGAACTAGATGCTACCAGCTTTTGGCTCCTTTCCTTCATCTTTACATCCAGCAATAGCAGGTTAAGTCTTTCTCACGTCACATCTGTCTGAACTTTCTTCCATTGTATTTACATCTCTCCTTGGGTACATTTGAGAACAATTCTCTGCTTTAAAGGATTTATGAGATTAGAATGGGATCCCCCAAATAATTCAGGATATTCTCTCAGTTTCAATGTCCTTGACCTTAATCACATCTTCAGAGTCTTTTACTAGGCAAAGTATCATATTCACAGGTTCTACCGGGTTGGTGAGTAGATCTATTTGAGGACTCTTTTCCTACCCACTACATTAACTATTTCAATAATTACATTAATCATGAAAGACTAAAACACTCCAATTAAAAGACAAAGATACTTGAATGAATATAAAATAAGACCCAACTATACACTGATTTCACGAGACACACTTTAAATACAAAAAACACAGACATTTTGGAAGCAAAAGAATGAAAAAGATATACCATGTAAACATTAAGAATAAGAAGGCTGGAGTGGCTATATTAATGTCAGATAAAATAGATTCCAAAACAAAAATATTACCAGAGGTAAAGAGAAATCCTTTACGAAAATGAAATGGTCAATTCATCAGGAAGATACAGTATATATAAACAGAGCTTCAAATTACATGAAGCAAAATTTACATAATTAATAGATAAACAATTACACAATCACCATTGTAGACTTTAATGCTGCTCTCTCAGCATTTGCCAGAACTAGACAAAAAAAAAAAATCCATAATGACATAGAAGATCTGAACAGTGCTATCAACTACGTTGACCTAATTGATATTTAATAGGCCACTATATCACACAACCACAGAATACATATTCTTTTCAAGTGCAATGATACTTTTAGCAGGATAGGCCACATTCTGTCTCATAAAACAGTCTCAATAAATTTTTAAAACAACTGTGCAGATTATTTGTAACAAAAGTTAATAAAGGGGAAAATGAGGAAAGCAATAACTCATGGGTCAGCAAGGAGAACAGCTATCACTGTCTTCTTTTCAGTTACAGCAGAGTGTATTGCATTTCCTTAAGAAGCAGCGCACTTTTTAGCACCAAGAACTCTGTAGTGAAGAAAGCTAAAGGTGCAAGACTTGAGGGGATGGGGGAGGAATATATGTTACAAACAACTGGATAATTCTGAACACATGGATTTACTTCTCTATATCAAATACTGAAACCAATAAACTAATTTTTTTAAATCCTTTTTTTAAAGGGAAATACCAGAAAATTTTTGTCTTTTTAGCTGTAATCTCTCACTGTAAACTCTGACTTTCCAAAGGTCACCCCAATTAGGATTTCTCTACATCTGTAAATACTAGAAAGAGCACCCAAACACCATCCACAAGTACCAAATCAAGAGCTCTGTATTCTCATTATTTTTGTTCTCAGTTAATAAATTTATCTCTAATAAAATGTAAATGTCTTCCAGTAATTAAATATCTCATTGAAAATTGGTAGCCTAAAATAGAACAAGGTAGGTGACAACATTTGTAAGTTGTATAGTCCTGTAAAAATAAAATCATCATATATTCTACTGATATAATAGCAATATGCCATGTGATAACCTTTATTTTAAAAAATTCAATTCTAACACTGGCTTCTCTAGAAATGTAACCTAATATAACGAAGAGCCAATAATTTCCCCTAAAAATGGAAGAAAATGTTGCATTTCTGAAGACACATATGTATTATATAATTTAGTGATATAATTTACTTATAAGAAAGTAGTAATTTAATAGTCTACTTATGAGGTATTATCCTTCAGTGTTCAGGTTTCTCTTCCTCCAGAAAACCTTCTTGACCTAACCCACTGTAATGGTTAATTTTATGTGTTAACTTGGCTGGGCCATGGTATGCCTAGACATTTTGAGTGTGTCTGTGAGGGTGTGTCTGTGAGGGTGTTTCTGGATGAGAGTAACATTTAAATAGGTAGGGCAGAGTAAAGCAGACTGCTATTCAGAATGCTGGTGGGCCTCATCCAATCAGTTGAAGACCTAAATAGAATAAAAAGGCTGAATAAGAGAGGACTTCTTCAGCCCGACTGATTGAGCTGAGACACTGGTCTTCTCCTGTCCTTGGACTGAAACTACACCATTGGCTCTCCCAGGTTCCAGTTTGCCAATTGCAGATCTTGGGATTTCTCAGCCTCCATAATCATGTGAGCCAATTCCTTATGATCTCAATCAATCTCTCTCTCGTCCTCCATATACATATATAACTATACCTATCCATCCATCCATCTTGTCCCCCTGGTTCTATTTCTCTGGAGAACCCTGACTAATACAGTCACAATTTCTAGGGTTGCTTCATCTATGAATATGCCCTTAGCTCCCTCTCCATCTCTCTGTAGAGCTTATCACTCTATATTATAGTTGTCGCTCAGTTTTAAGGTCTAAGAAAGCAGAAATAATGCCTTTCTCCCACATCCTTTATCCATAGGTCTTAGTATGGTGCCTGACACCTAGTATACACTGAACAACAGTTGTTGAATAAATAAAAGAATAGATCAAATTTCAGTCAGAGATATATCTAGATTGCTTTCATTATGTAAGTACTAGATTGCTTTCTTTATGTACTTTAACTATTATTGGCCCACAGGTAAGCTAAACCTAGGTAGACATGACTGAATGTGATTCTTAAGTCATTAAATCCTTCAGTACACATATGTAGCAATTTTTTGTTTTCTGTTTGCCTATTCAGCTTATATATTTCTAAAGGAAAATTGATTTTTGATACATGTTACTCCTGAAAAAAGTAGTCATTCGAATGGATTTGGGCATTTCCATTCTCAGTTTGGTATAAAAGCAATCAGGGCCTAAGAATGGAAAAGGACCATCACATGGAAGGGAAACGCTCCTCCTTCCATTCTGTTCAGCCACTTGTTCAAAGTGAGACAATCATCTTCCCATTAACTAAAGGCAGAGATGGCTACAGGCAAATAATTATCATGGTTGAAAATTCCTGATTTTAAAATAATTCCAATTAGATCTCTTTCATAACTGCATTCATTGCCCTAGAAAAAATAATGAAAAATGAAAGAGTATTTTGGCATGTAGACATACCTCAAGATTTTTTCTTTTGTTGGGGTATGTGAATTAAGAACAGAATGGAATTTTTAAAAGTGGGTCAACGATGGTTAAAATTACTCTGTTTCCTTCTCTATTCTTTCTGTAAAAAAATTTTAATCAACACTTAAAGCCAAATGTCTAGGTTTTGTACACATCAATAGAAAATACAAACAAGAAGGTGAAAGAACACAGATTACTATTGATCCCTCTTTACACAAAAGGAGTTATTTTCTTTGGTATTGGCTTTAAAAAGTGGTGTTTCCCTGTTTCCCCCTCCCCTTCAATACTTCAATAAAGGAGCCAACAATTCATTGTGTGTTAGCTGGAGCTGCAAGGAATTATTGAAAAAGAACTTAAAAAAAAAAAAAGAAGAAAGAGAGAAAGAAAGAAAGAAAAAGCATTATACCAAAGAGAGAAACACATTTCAAGTCAGATTTATCTACTCTCTTGGATTTAGGCACGTGCATCTTTTACAATGAGCTGAATGAATGAGGGTGAATACAAGCCTGTGTCGATGATGCCTTGTACCCAACTACATTACTAAAATCCTTTTCTATAGAAATTGCCCAGTGTTCCATTCCTTTCAGTCTCTACATTGTTGTGCCATAAATACCTAGTTTAAACTGACACACAATGCCATTTTAGTAAGGCTCTCGAGAGCCATTCATTTGAGCACATGTAACAGCAAAGGGAGCAACCTGGCACCTATTACACTAGCATACTCTCCCATGTAAAAATGACATAGTTCTGTCAGGAGCTGGTATTTATGACTCTAAATTTTAAGCTAAATTTGTAAGAAATAAGCTGTTCTTTTTTTCCAAAGACTAGTACAGTGTTTTCAACTTGCATAGAAAAGTATCATTGATTTATATTTTTAAAAGGGTTATTTTTTACACATTTATCACAATGCAATACACTTTTTTAAAAAGCTCATGGTTCACAACTAGTACTTTTTTCTATTTTCTTTCACTGTCCATTTTAAATGGGCAGTTTTATAGTCAGCTCTCTTCACTTAATACAGTGTCATAAACATTTTACTCTATTACCTGATTTTCTTAACATCCCATTGTCAGCATGTGCATAATTACCAAAATCATTCCACCTATTTACATTTTTTTGTTATAATAAACCCATTTGTATATATGTTTTTATAATTTAAGAAAGATAAGTTTTAGAAATAGGATGTTCTTTTAATGACCTTTCCTGAATTGAAGAAATTGAACCCTTAATCCAACTTAGTCATTTCCTTTTAGGATGGATAAGTAAGAATCTAAGCCTCCTTTCAGACAATTACAAAACAGGCTAATAATTAAGACCTGGGGAGAGCAGGCCTAGATCTCAATTCTATCACAAATACCATATGATCTTTAGAAGTGACTTATCTCTTACAGTTCTTCTTTTCTTTTTTTCTCATCTTAAAGTGGGAATACTGACTTCCGTTTTTCAGTTCAGCATGCAAGGAGCTTAGAAGTCACTTCCCCATCCTAATACAAGTAAAAAGCTGTAGGAGCTGAAAAATCAACAACTAGAATCAGAAACGTGACGTCACGTACAGCAACTGTTGCCCCCAAATTGGAGAGTCAGACAAGAGAATAGAGAGAATCCCAAATTACCAGAGCAGAAACCCACAGGGTAGGAAAACCTGAGTGGTAATTAATGAACTGCTGGAAGCTCGGTGTGGACAACTCCTGAGGGTCAACAATTTCAGGGAGGCCCTGGTCATTGCTGGAAAAGAGTACAATTTTGTGAATTTTGACCTTCAGGAGCTCAAACAAGTCCATAAAATGAATATCAGAGAAAAATTCCCTCAAGGTCCTGGCAAGAGAAGACGAAAAAGAACCACTTTAAAATGTACCAGAACATTCTGATCTTAACAAAAGCCTGCCTTCAGGAGAAATTGTTTTACCAGAACCTAAGCTTCTGGGGTTTTATAATAGTCTAACTTACCTGGGGGAAGGGAAATACTCAATTCTATTTCCCGCTGGCCTTTCACATGGGGGAAGGAAACACACAACTCCACTTTCTCTAGCCATTCTGTGCTAACAGGGAGAAAACCTGAGAATCACTGGAGAAGCTTGAAGTCCAGGGGCACAGGCTCAGCAGAAGACTGAGACTTAATCATAGGACTGTAGAATGCTTCCCCTTGCCCCACACCTTACCACTGCATTACTAAAGGCCTACTGATTATCAGCACATTCTTGTTACCTAGTACATCATGTCTTTCAACAAAAAGTTACAAGACATGCCAAAAGGCAAAAAACAAAACAAAACAAAACAGTTTTAGAGTCTGAACAAGCATAAGAACCAGAATTAGGAATGTTGGAATTATCAGACCAGGAGTTTTTAACAAGTATGATTAATATGCTAAGAGATCTAATGTAAAAGTAGGTAACATGCAAGAGCAAATGAATAATGTAAGGAGAGAGAGGGAAATTCTAAGAATCAAAAGGAAATTCTAGAGATCAAAAACACTAACAGAAATGAAGAATGCTTCTGATAAGCTTATTAGTAGACAAGAAACGGCCTCAGAAAGAATCTCCGCACTCAAGAATATGACAACAGAAAATTCCAAAAATGAAAAAAAAAAGAAAAAATGACAAAAAAAGAAAAACCCAACAGACTAGCATACCCCAAAACTGTGGGATAACCACAAAATTTGTAACATACATGTGATGGAATACCAGAAGGAGAAGCTTAAGAGAGGAAAGAATGGAAGTAGTATTTGAAGCCATAATAACTTAAAATTTCCCTCCAAATTAATGCCAGCCACCAAAATGCACATCCCGGAATCTCATAGAATACCAAGCAGATAAACACAAGGAAAAAACCCTAAACATAGGCATATTATATTCAAACTTTAAAAAATCAAAGATAAAGAAAAAAAAATAATGAAAGAAGCCAGAGGAAAATCCCGTTTTACCTATAGAAGAGCAAAGATAAGAATTACATCTCATTTCAATATTTCAAGTATTGAAAGAAAAAAAACCCCACCAACCTAGAATTTGGTACCCTGCAAATTGTCCATTTAAAGTGAAAGAGAAACAAAGACTTTCTCAGACAAATAAAAATTGAGGGGATTTGTTTCTAAAACTGCCTTGCAAGAAATATTAAAAAATTTCTTCTTCAGAGAGAAGGAAATGATATAGGTCATAAACTTGGATCCACATTAAAAAAAAAAAAAACAACGAAGAACATTAGGGAATGAATAAGTGAAGATAAAATAAAAACTTTTATTTTTCTTATTCTTAATTAACATATTTCAGTTTGTTCAAAATAATAATACCAACAATGTCTTAGGTTATGTCCATTTATGTAAAGGGAAATAAATGCCAGCAATGTTACAAAAGATGGGAGGAAAGAATCATAAACATTTTGTTATTATAAGGTACTTGCAACACCCATGAAGTTGTATAGTGTTATCTGGAAGTAGACTTGGATTGATTGTAGGTGTATATTGCCAAATCAATGGCAATCACTAACAAAAGTAACAAAAAAGAAACACAATTGATATATTAAGAAAGGAAAAAATATGGAATCATATAAAATGCTCAACTAAAACCTCAAAAGGCAGAAAAAGAGTAGAAGACAAAAAAGGAAGAAAAAACAAAGGCAACAAACAGAAAACAGACACAAACATGGTATATATTAATGCAGCTATGTCAATAATCATTTTGAACATCAATGGTCTAAATTTACAAATTAAAAGACAGAGGTTGAGTGGATCAAAAAACAAGACCCAATCATATGTTGTCTACCAGAAACCCACTTTAAATATAAAGACAGGAACTCATTAATTGTGGTAGAAATGCATAATGGTATAGCCACTTTGGAAGACA
Organism: Camelus bactrianus; assembly: GCF_048773025.1. NCBI lineage: Eukaryota > Metazoa > Chordata > Mammalia > Artiodactyla > Camelidae > Camelus > Camelus bactrianus. The sequence goes on from NC_133539.1 coordinate 45,339,683, forward strand.
GTTTGGCTGTTTCTTAGAAAACTAAACATAATCTTACCCTATGATCTAGCAATCCAACAACCCAAAGGAGTTGAAACTCTATGTCCACACAAAAACCTGCACACAGATGTCAAAACTTGGAAGCAACCACAATGTTTTTTGGTAAGTGAATGAATAAACTATAGTATATCCAGACAATAAAATATTATTTAGTGTTAAAAAGAAATGAAATATCAAGCCACGAAAAGACACAAAGGAAACTTAAATGCATATTACTAAGTAAAAGAAGTCAATCCGAAAAAGCTATGTACCATGTTTTCAAATGTATGACATTCCAGAAAAAGACAAAGCTATGGAGTCAGTAAAAATTTTGGTATTTGCCAGGAGTTATAGGGAGGCAGGGAAGAATAGGCAAAGCACGTAGGGTTTTTTTATGCATATATTTTTCAGAGCAATTTTTAGTTCATGGAAAAACAAAGAGTAAGGTACAGAGATTTCCCATATATTCCCTTCCCCCACACATGCACCGCCTCCTGCATTATCAACATCCCCCAGCAGAGAAGTGCATTTGTTACCACTGACGAACCTGCACTGACACATCATAATCACCCAGAGACTGTAGCTGACTAGGGTTCACTCTTGGTGTTGTATATTCTATATGTTTGGACAAATGAATAATGGCATGTATCTACCATTGTATGTAGTGTTATACAGAAGTCCCACTGTCCTAAAAATCCTCTGTTCTTAGAGGATTCTTAGAGCAGTGAAAATACTGTTTGATACTATAATTATGGATACATGTCATTCATTATACATTTGTCAAAACCCATAGTGTATACAACACAAAGAGTGAACCCTAGTTAAGTCCCAGTGAAAACTATGGACCTTGGGTGATAATGATGTGACAACACAGGTTCATTTATTGCAACAAATGTACCATTCTGGTGGGGAATGTTGATAATGGGGGAGGCTGTGCATGTATGAGAATAGGAGTGTATGGGAACTCTCTGCTCTGTTCTTTCTGCTCAGTTCTGCTGAAGCTAACACTGCTCTAAGAAACTAAGTTTATTTACCCTAAAGAAATTGGGAGTAATAATGCTTATTTGCCCATACAAGTGATTATGCATATTAAAACATGTGAGGTCAATATATCCAAAGGGAACCTTAATTCAAAAAGATACATGCACTCCCATGTTCATAGCAGCACTACATACAATACCCAAGACATGGAAACAACCTAAATTTCCATTGACAGATGACTGGATAAAGAAGATGTGGTATATGTATATACAATGGAATACTACTCAGGCATAAAAAATAATTAAATAATGCCATTTGCAGCAACATGGATGGACCTGGAGACTGTCATTCTAAGTGAAGTTAAGCCAGAAAGAGAAAGAAAAATACCATATGATATCACTTATATGTGGAATCTAAAAAAAAGGACAAACTTACTTACAAAACAGAAACAGACTCACAGACATAGAAAACAAACTTATGGTTACCAGGGTGGAAAGGGAGTGGGAAGGAATAAATTGGGAGCTTGAGATTTGCAGATACTGACTAATATACATAAAATAAACAACAAGTTCATACTGTATAGCACAGGGAACTATATTCAATATCTTGCAGTAACCTATGGAGAAAAAGAATATGAAAATGAATATATGCATGTTCATGTATGACTGAAGCATTATGCTGTACACCAGAAATTGACACAACATTGTAAATTGACTATACTTCAATAAAAAATAAATATATACAAGATAAACAAATCAATAAAATACATGAGGTCAATACAAATATAAATTATGATGTTGCTATATTCAAGGTAACTGTAACACTAGACAAATTAGTAACACTTAGATAACAGGAATAAAAAAGAAATTCATGGCATAAAAATGTTAATGCAACTGGACTTCACTTAAAATTAGCTAAAAAATAAGATGATGCTGTGCTGGTGATAGTTATATAGTTGCTCTAGATGAAAAACAAATGGAGTTTTTATGAAATATTTCTGAGTTTTGGAAAATTGATGCTTCCAATTTGGAAAAAGTGCTGCTAGAAAAAGATGTATCAATAGAGTAACAGCTCACTGATCTTTACATTGTGTTTTCAGCCACGCTTCAGCAATGGTTTTGGAATCCTTGCCATCCCAGGTTCTTTATGGATTCTGATTATCTCTGGCAGAACAAAGAATTGGAAGCATTTTAGTCAGCCAGACGGTTGTAGCCTTTATTCTCAAGGCAGATATCTCTGTTAATTACATTCAATTTTTCGTTTGCCTTTAGTTTGAAATGTGATCAGTTTCCAACACTTCAAATACATGTACAGTTCTATATGCTCTAATACTATGCTAAATACAATGTTTTTTCATTGAAGGCTTCTACTGGATCTTTTTTTTCACTTTTAATTGCTCAATTTCAAATGACTTTCATCTTAAGAGTTAGTGATTAATGAACAATCATTTGGAATATGTTTTATGACATTTAAACATCCTGTGGATATGACGTGGTATTCATATCAATGTGTATTTCCATGTGAAGTTTGGGTTTCTATTTTATTTTCAGAAATAACTCCTTTTTTAAAATGAAAATGAATCAACTCCATGACAAGTGGGCAAACAAGGTCTTTCTAAGGAGCATGAGGTCAGCGGAGTTACAGGTTTGGATGACAAGTACTTAATGGCCTGATTATACTACTTTGGTAGAATAAAAGCTATTTAACTTTGGTTTTTAATCTGACAAACAGTACTAATTGTCTTCCAACTCTTAAAAGGTAAATTGAGCCATATTAAAATTTTTAAGAGTTTATCTGAGCAAAAATAGATTAGAATTAGGCAGATCCAAACTAGAAGTGATTAGGAGCATGCCACCAACAGGAGCTGAGAAGAGATTTTTAAAGAGAAAAGGTGGAAGGAAAGCAAGGAAATTATTGATTGCCTGTAGTTTAAAGCTGAGTTGGCTGGTCACAACTGGTTGTCCTTAGGTTTTGATTTTGCAATCTTGAGACGTTTACAGGCTAAGATCTTGGTTTGCTTACATAGGCCTCCATGCCACATTGAGCCACTTCAGTCTAACAGTCTCCTTGTTCAATTACTTTAACACCACATGGTATCAAAGTTATGTCAGATTGTTGGTTACTTTCCATTATTTAGGTTTTAAGTCTGGGGAATTAGAGTTTAACAAAATCCCTCTGTTGTTTGCACATAATCTGAAGTAAGAAAATTCAGTGAAAAGATGAGAGGGAGAATCAGAAACATGGGACTGTAGTTGAGAAAACAAATCATAGCAATAAAAAGAGATTGTCAGTTCTGGGGAGAAGAGTATACAATAGTATGATTATGGTTCAACAAAAGGCAATGTGTATGAAATCAGAGAACACTGTGCTCCACTGGTTCTTTATTTCCCTATTTATAGGTAATCATATATATGACTCCCAAAGAGTTCTGGGGACTGAAATCAAGCCACAGTGGGTTGTATAGCACGGCCACTTAGGAATTCTGCCATTACCTGGAGCCTTATTTTCATGAGCACCACACTGGCTTCCAGGGAACAAGAAAAGGAGATTTGGTGTCAAATAGGCCCCTCAAGACATCAGAGGGAGAAGGAATGACTGTGAGGCAGTTATGTAAAAGCACATCCTGAGGTTGGGAATGGCACAGGGATTTTCTTAGCCTGTTTTGGGCCCGATACACTAGCCTTGTGATCAATAAGGAAAATATGCAGCTTTGGGTTGTAGCCTGTAATTCTCATTGATCTTATTTCTAGAGAACGCCTTTTCTACTTAATAAGCAAGACTATAAAGCTGAAACTTCAGGCAGCAATCCGGAAATCTAAAGGGCTCTGAGGGCTGAAAGGGGGGATAAAAAACGATCTCCCCACTTGGCAGCAGGAGCTGTAGCTTAAGGAAGGAAAAGAGCCACGTGGGCAGCCGGTACCCACGTCCTGACAGCAGCAAAAGGAGGTGGCAGGCACCTGGGATGGTGAGAGCTGGGAGACAGGCAGAGGGAGGAGAGCTAGAGGGTTCGGAGGCCCTGTCCAAGTGCTAAGGGCAAGGCTTAGAAGATGCAGCACAGTCCCAGACAGAAAACAGTTCAAGGATGACAGGTCCTAGAAAATCATCAAACGTTTGTTGAACTGAATTGAAACAGTTAAATCAAGTGAACTAGATGACGTAATTTTTACAATAGTAAACAGATCAATAATTTTACAACAATAAACAGATCACAGTTAAAATGAATGCTACAAGGGTTAGAATTAGTTCTGTAACTTTCCATCGGGTATATATAAGGATTTATTGTCACACGATGCCTTCATTTATCTCTTTCCTTTAGAAGTGGGGCATTTAGTACATCAACAGGCCTAAAGCTTCCTGAGGATTAAGTCTCACCTGCTTGGCCCTGGTGCCTCCCTCTCAGTTGATATTGTCCCAAATCATATCAGAGGAGCCCAGTTTATAGTCTCATAGGATAAGGAGAGAGAGTTAGCCATTCTACCTACTATACCAATAAAGCTCCTCAATCTTATATCATCTTTGGAAGCCCTTCCCTCTCATTTGAAGGATGAAGAGGCTGAGGGTGTGAAGGGTAGTTTTGGAGAGGCCACTGTGAGAATGTTGAACGAGCAATAATTTCCCTGCATGAGAAGCACCCAAAGGCATGATGCTGTAGTCATTTTCTGTGCCTCATTTTGAACAGTTCTTTAAAAGGAAACAAAATTTTGAATACTTTTCTTAGATGATTTCTCTCTAACCTGCAAAAGAAGGTACAGTTTAGAATTTTAACACATCTACCCTGAAATTTTAGCAAAAATTTTCCCCCAAAGATGGTTGGCCATAAATACTCCACTATCTCTACTAATATCTTCTTACCAAGTTAATATTTATATGACAAATAACATCAGATGCTGTATGCTTGGCACTGTTTTTAATAAACCTGTATCCATTTTAATGCTCTCTGAAGATGAAAATACAAAGTGTTGCTAACCAAGGTAGCTGGCTACATTACTGAAATTCAGAGGGGTCTTAAAAGAGGAATGTCACTGGCTCCTTAACATTTGAAGCTTTCAGTTTCTCCCACAATATTTAATTATTACACAAGAACAGTAGATGGGTGGAAAGAGGAATTTTTATCTCAAGCGGCCCAGGTATGCATCATTTAGAAAGGCTGTGTCCATTTGTGTGTATGAGGTGGTGAGTGGATGGAGGTTGTAGTGTGATGCTTTTTTGAAACAAAGTAAACTGCGTTTTATCTTTATTGCCACACAGAGATAAAATAGGCAGCTGTCAGAGGGAAGAGTCACCAGGAAGAGTTAGGTTGCAGACCTCTCATTTCAAGGAATCTCATCTAATCTGGGGTGCAGCAGACTGGTCAAATCAGATGTGAGGCTTGCCATACAGAGAGGCTCTTCAAAGACTTGTCTTCAAACCCTTGGGACTCCTCAGATCATTTGCTTTTTGAGTGACTTCCCTGGCATTGATATTAGTGTCCTCTGTTCCTGCTGGGTGCCACGCATAGCTCTGCAGTGGTACGGAAACAACAGAAAAACAGATTCTCTAGAAGAACAATTCCCTCATTCAAAAAGGCAGAATCAAAACGCACATTTATCTTTTTTTCCCTGGCTTTATTGAGATATAATTGACATATAACACTGTGTATGTTTACGGGGTACAATGTGTTGACTACAGACATGTATATACTGTAAAATGATGACCACCAAACACAGCATTAGCCAACACCTCCATCAGGTCACATAATTATCAGGTCTTTTTTGCAGTGAGAAAATTTAAGATCTACTCTTTTAGCAACTTTCAAGTATATAAAACAGTATTGTTAACTACAATCATCTTACAGCTGGAGATTTGTACTCCCTGACCAACATCTCCCCGTTCCCCCCACTAATCAGCCCCTGGTAGCCACCATTCTAGTCTCTGTTTCTGTGAGTTTGGCTTTTCTAGATTCTGCATATAAGTGACATCACATAGTATTTGTCTTTATCTGTCTGACTTACTTCACTAAACAATGCCTTCAAGATCCATTCATGTTGCAAATAGCAGGATATCTTTCTCAAGACTGAATAATATTCCATTGTAAATGTACACCACATCTTCCTCATCCATTCATCCATTGCTGGGCACTTAGGTTGTTACCATATCTTGGCTATTGTAAACAATGCTTCATAAGCACAGGAGTGTAGATAATCTCTTTGATAACTTGTTTTCATTTCCTTTGGATAAATACACAGAAGTGGAATTGCTGGATCATACAGTAGTTCTATTTTTAATTTTTTGCGGAACTTCCATACTGTTTTCCATAGTGGCTACGTCAATTTGTATTCTCACCAACAGTGCACAAGAGTTCCTTTTTGTCCATATCCTGGCCAACCCTTGTTACCTCTTGTCTTCATGAGATAGCCATTCTAACAGGTATGAGATATCTCATTGGGATTTTGATTTGCATTTATTTTTGCTTTTGGTGTCAAATAAAAAAAAAAAATCATTGCCAAGACCACTGTCAAAGAGCTTACCCCCTGTGTTTTCTCCTAGGAGTTTTATGATTTCAGGTCTTACATTCACATCTTTAATCCATTTTGAGTTGATGTTTGTGTTTGGTGTAAGATGGAGTCCAATTTCTTTCCTTTTTCCTTTTTTTTTTTTTTTTATTTGCTTGTAGCCATACAGTTTTCCCAATACCATTTATTGAAGAGAGTCCTTTCCCCATTGTATATTCTTGGCTCCTTTATCATAAATTAATTGACTATACACACATAGGTTTATTCCTGGGCTCTTTCATTCTGTTCCATTGATCTATGTGTCTGTTTTTATACCAATGGCATATTTTTTGTAATTACAATAGCTTTGTAATATAGTTTGAAATCAGGAAACATGACGATTCCAGATTTGTTCTTCTTTCTTAAGATTGCACTGGCTATTTGGCGTCGCTTGTGGTTCCACACAAATTCTCAGGTTGTTTTTTCTATCTCTATGAAAAATGCCTTTAGAATTTTAATAGGGATTGCATTGAATCTGTAGATAGCTTTGGGTAGTGTGGACATTTTAACAATATTCATTCTTCAAATCCATGAGCAGGCAATGTCTCTATTCTTTTGTGTGCATCTTCTTGAATTTCTTTCAACAATGTCTTATAGTTCTCAGTGTACAGATCTCTCACCTTTTGATTAAATTTATTCCTAAATATTTCATTCATTTTGCTGCTACTTTAGGGGATTATTTTCTTAATTTCTCTGATAGTTTATTGTTACTGTATAGAAATACTACTGATTTTTGTATATTGCTTTTTATCCTGCAACTTTTTTGGATTTGTTTATTAGTTCTGTATTTTGGTGGAGTCTTTAGGAGGCTTTAGGTGTTTTTGCATGTCATCTCCAAATAGAGACAATTTTACTTCTTCCTTTTCAATTTGGATGCCTTTTCTTTCTTTTTCTTGCCTAATTATTCTGTCCAGGACTTCCACTACTGTGCTGTGTCAAGATTACAAGAGTAGGCATCCTTGTCTTGGTCCTGACCTTACAGAAAAGGCTTTTAGCTTTACACTGTTGAAAATGTTAGCTGTCTGCTTGTCCTATATGGCCTTTATTGTGTTGAGGTATGTTTCCTCTATACTCAGTTTGTTCGGAGTTTTTTATCATGAACAGGTGTCAAATGCTTTTTCTGCATCAATTGAGATTATTATATGATTTTTATCCTTTATTTTGTTCATACAGTGTATCACATTGATTAATTTCCAGATGTTGATCCATCCTTGCATCCCTGGAATAAATCCCTTTTGATCATCGTGTATGATCCTTTAATGAACTGTTTGCTAATATCTTGTTGAGGAGTTTTGTGTCTATGTGCTTCCAGAGATATTGGCCTGTATTTTACTTTTCTCATTTTCTTGTCTGGTTTTGGTATTAGAGTAATGCTAGCCTCAAAAAATAAATTTGAAAGTATTCCCACCTCTTCTGTTTTTTTTGGCAGAATTAATTCAGATCCATAATTAACGCAAATCCTTCTCAAAATGTTTGGAAGAATTCACCAGTGAGGCCATCCAGTCCTAGATTTCTTTGTTGGGAGGTTTCTGATTACTGATTAAACCTCCTTACTAGTAATTGGTCTATTTTGATTTTCTCTTTTTTCATGATTCTGTCTTGGTATGTTGTACATATCTAGGACTTTATCAGTTTCTTCTAGGTTGTCCAATTTACAATTTTATTTATTTGAGTCCTCCCTCCTTTTTTCTTGGTTAATCTAGCTGAAGTTTTGCCTATTTTGTTTATCTTTTCAAAAATAAAAACATTTCTTAGTTTTGTTGATCTTTGCTATTGTCCTTTCAGTCTTTATTTCATTTACCTCCTATCTGATAATAGTTATTTTCTTCCTCTTATTAACTTTAGGCTTATGTTTGTTCTTCTTTTTTCTAGTTCCCTGAGGTGTAAAGTTGGGTTATTTACTTAAGATCTTTCTTTTTTCTTAATGTAGGCATTTATTGTACACTTTAAGCACTGGAAGGGACCTTACAGATCATGTTTTTAGCTTCTCTCTGACAGGACATCTGCCAGTTGATCATCCAGTGACGGTGAGCTCATGGACTTGAAACAGATCTCAATTTTCAGTATTTACTAAATATAAGAATGTTTTCCTTGATACTGAAATGAAATTTCCTTCTAAACTTTTATTCATTGGTCCAAGCTTTAAGATTACCAATTATAAAGCAATTCTGTTACCATTTTTATAAGAGCTTATTTCTTATATTTTATAACATCTCTCCCAACTCCACTGAGGATTTTTAATTTCAGAGTTAACGTCCTGGATACTTTAGATACTTCTTACATAATAGAGCAAGGTCCCTTCTGTATTCTAGCCATCATTCTGAGAACTTTCTACAGCTTTGTCACAGTGCATTTTAAAGCATGGCAACCAGATATAAGTATAATACATTACATGGGATCTGACCAAGACAGTATAGTGGCCTAAGTATGTTCTTTCTTCTTCTCTTAGTATAGATTAGGATTTCATGAATGTTTTTGGCAACTCATTACATATGGTGGCTTATATTAAGTTTCAGTTAACTAAAATGCTTACTTTTTTCCCCAGGTGAGCTGTTTAACTGACTTATCTGAAAAGTAATGCAGAATTTCGTATTTATTCTTACTAAATTTTACCTTGATTGTTTTGATCTTGATTCTTATGTTTCTGGATTATTCTTTACCATCTATGTGTTTACACGGGAATAAAGCAGGGTAAAGCAGTGAGTCTTTTGCTGTCCCATTAAAAAATAACCTATATGTTTTTGTTAATCATTCTTATATAAGATTATTTAACTGGCTACAAATCTATGTAACTGCACATGTTGTTTTACATTATCTTCAGGGGAGAAGTCTCCAAATGTCTGTTGAAAAGACTGTGGAGGGGATAGATACAGCTCAGTGGGAGAGTGCATGCTTAGCATGCATGAGGTCCTGTGTTCAATCCCCAGTACCTCTGTGAAAGAAAGAAAAGAAAGAAAAGGAAAGAAAAAGAAAAAGAAAAATAGAAAAAGAAAAAAAGAAAAAGAACGAGAAAGAGAAAGAGAAAAAGAAAAAGAAAAAGAAAAAGAAAAAAAGAAAAAGAAAAGATTATCATGGCTTTAGTGAATCAATTCTGCTTCCTGATAAGAACCAACTTCCTTTGTTGAATATTAGCAAGTTTTGGGCTTAAAATTCTACCCTAATATATTTTCAGGTATGTATGCCATACTTTTGAAATCTTTAGCTAGAATTAAATTTTATCATTGAGATAAGTAACATTTGATTAACAACAATATATTAAATTAATATAAATAACAATTTTAAAAAATAATATTTAAATCTTTTTTGAGGCCAACAAAATAAACAAAAATATAATCTTCATCAAACTATTCTTAGATGGCCTTTCCACAATGATGTTTGCAAATTCCTTTCCATATCCTGAACTATAATTCAACATAAGTTGCATGAGAGTTGAACTTTATATAGGAGTTTAATTTGACAGGAGTCACCTAGAATGTGTGTGATCTTAGTTAGATGACTTACATTCGTGGGACCCTGGCCTGTGAAGATGATAAACATGAAAACACTGGTGGTGATAACCATCCATCTTGGATTTCAACACCTGTTTATGACATTTACTATACCCCTAGTCACACTTTTTTTTAAATTCTACCAGATAATTAATTTTGGCATATTTCCTCCATCCCCCACCCCCTGTACTCTTGGGAATATCTACTATTAGCCACACAACTAAAATATTTAATTAAAGGAATATATTATATAAATTATCAAAAACTAGTATACCATCTACACATAAACTCAAACTTCCTGGAAAAACCTGTACTGCAATTCAGTAACTTTGCTGAAGCCAATGGTTTAAGCTTTTTCTCATGCAGTTTAATGAGGCTTGACATAACTTTGCCTCTTTATTCAGTCTCTCAGCATTTTCTAGAATTTTACTGCAAGTGCTAAACCCAGGAATATTCTTTTGAATTCACCTTAGTTACTCTAGTTTTTCCCTCTTTTGGCACTGGCCCCAGATCATTGTGTTTTGGGAGTGTCACCCCTTCCTTTGCCAGAGGTCACCCATTACTGCTGACTGACTATGCCAATTTTATACATGCGGTATTTTTGCCTACAAAAGTTCTTTCTAAATCATCAGAGAGAGCAAGTGCCATCATTTTCTGATAATCTCATATCCTTTCCTACTGGGAGAGAGGAAATCAGCCCTTCAACATGACAGTTTATAATTTAGTTACAAATCCATCTGATTGTCCAGCATTTTAGAGCGTAGAAGTATATTTTGGTAGAGTTTCAAAAGAAGGAAGCATGGCTGATGGCGAGGTTGGTGAAACTTTAGGCAGTACAGCTGTAAGTAATTCTTCAAGAATGTCATTTAGTATGATGCTAACACCTCGTGTTGTTCTCTCCCAAGCCATGGTTTCACAACGCTGGCAAGCATCTTTCACTTCCCTTCTCCAGACACTCAGTTGCAACACACAGAAGGCGGTGTTTTGAAGGACAAAAAGACATATTCAGCCCACAGTTTTGGCTTGCTTTCCCTATTATTTTCCCTCAGAATTATGCAATCTTTGGGTTGTTCCAGAAAATATGAAAATGATCATCGTCAGTATAGGACCCTGTCCAACATGCTAAAAGGTTTTTAATCACCATCCAGCTCTTGTTTGAGTTTTGCATGCAAACTCCACTGAGCTAGAAAGATGTAAGCCCTGAAGGATGGCAATGGCCTTCTTATCTGACATCAGAAAAAAGAAAAATTGTTTTGTTAATTTCCCTTAAGTGAAAATTCTCTAAGTAAGTTGATTGAACTAGGGATTATTGGTATTATGAGGGACACTATGAAGTGTGTGCCTTTGATATAAGCCTAAATCTTTTTAATAAAATATTATTTCAGCTGATTGAACTGAGAATTACTGGTTATATGAAGGGCACAGTAAAGTTGTGTGTCTCTATTACAAGCCTAAATCTTTTTTTAATAAAGTGTTTGGACCATTATGTTTTCACATTTGCTTCTGAACAGGTAATGACTACCAATCATGCTCTTTCATGATAAATTTTCAGTATGATCCTGAAAAGCCCTTGCATTAAAATGTAAGAATGAATAGGAGTGATTTGTACCTTTGACTATTATTGTCATTAGAATTAGATGATTCCTCTCAATACTTTTCACTTGAGTGGCCATTATAAAATTATTATTTTTCAAATAGATATTTAAAAATCACAGAAAAAAGAAACAGGGTGTACAAAGGTGTAAACTACTCATGCAGGAAGTGCTTTTCGTGCCTGGGGAGCTTGGTAACTTCCTAGGAAATATTTTCATAAATAAACTTTCTATTTTTAGAATACTTTTACCATTAAAAACCTGCTACATTTTAACACCTCCTCTCTCTTCTTTTATTACGAAAGGAAAAGTCCAAGTTGCATGTGTTTTAAATAAATGATTGCCTTCACCCTCCCCTTCTCCTACCTTCCATTTGCCAAGTTCAAGATTATCTGGGCCTTTCTTTGGCCTCTTCTGGAGCATGAAGTAGTGCTTGGCATTATCAGACATGTATGGAAGGGCCATTAAATCTTAGATACTGAGTGGTGTCACCCCAGCTGATGATGTTAGTCAAGCAAACATATATCCTGGTTTTTGGATTCCATTAAGACATTCCATATTTATGTCTTTCCAGTATAAATGGAGAATATATATATATATATATATATATTTAAGGACAACCAGGCTATAAAAAGGTGCATCTGATAAACACAGAAAATCAGTGTTATTATGACTATTATAAATTTCATATTTAAAGAAGGCAATATCAAGGTTAGGAGCAAATGGGGACTTTCTGCTTCTGAGAATGGAAACCCATATGGCAGGAGACAAGGCCTCTAGGGACAGTATATGTTGATCAAAACAGTGAGAGTGGAATTTTCCCGAGTTTTACTTCTATAAATAATTAACCAAATGCCTTTACATAAATAAATATTTCCCTCTGGGAATTACAGCATCATTAGGAATTTCTGAGCACTAATTCTAGTTTTGGCATCTGTTCCCCATACTCATTTTTAGCATCTTTCTGTCTGCTTCTCTTTTAAGAAGAAATCTCCTATTTTCTAAGAAAACAGAAGAGAAATCACATAATAGTCCAGAATAATGGGCATTATTAAGAGTGAAATGGGATTACTGTAAGGGGAGGCATGACAAATGGCCAGGAAAAAATAGTTTTTTTTACCATTAAAAACCCATAAACTGCTTGTGTTGAAGTTCATGAGAAGGGCTGCTATCTCTTTCTCATCCTGGGCCTTTATTCCATTTCTCTTTTCTTGGTAAAAGGATGTCACTGAACTACTGGACGCAGCTCTTCTTTTTAACACTATAGACAAGACCATGGGTAGTTAACCTACAACTCAACCACCAAGAAGTGAAAGAAGTATTCATGACAGCCCCCATTGTTATCTTAATATAATTCGAAACAAAAGAAAAAAAAGATGATTATTAAACACTTATGTCCATAAATGAGGCTCTTGACTAGTGCTAGGAAAAGCAAAATAAGCAGGAAGGCTTTTTCTACGTTTTGGTGAACAAGGAGTCTAAAATAGGTAACAGTGATACAGCCATGCATGAATAGATTTCTACCTATCAAAACTCTGTGACTGCTACACACCTAAAATCATGTGCATAAATCAGTTTCACAACTTCATTAAGAGAGCTCCCTGTAGAGGGAGTTCTGTGTAAATCTGTTTGCAATGTGAATAATCACCTTTTCATTGACCAGCTGGAAGTCAGAATTTGGTGGGTCACATTTTCTTAAATCACAGAATTACCCACATTATAAAAGAGCAATGTTTCTCTGAAGATCTCTCTTGGCTAGTACTGGGGGTCTAGTTTGGGAGCGGAGCTAGACTGGTGGAAAGTAGTGTGTAATGAGACAGCTAATCTTTGCCCTTCCAGAACCATGATCTACAATTTCATACCCTGGTCTGCGTAGGGAGCTGGCGTCACGAACTTATCAAAGGCTTCCTTACCCTCAGGCCTCTTGTTGACACTGACGGGAGAAGAGCAGACAGGAGAGAGTAAGTGTTCATTTTGCCAGGCCCCTCCCAGGTTGCTGTGTATTGCTGTGTGTGTGTGTGTGTGACCTCTACCACGGGTCCCAGTTCCTGTCAGGCTACACTCCATTACAGCTGCCCAGGTGGGGATGCCCCTCCAGTCCTAGGTGGTAACAGCTCTCCATTGTTACTTGGTCCCAAGTACTGCTCTAGCCCTCGTTGGTTTCCTTAAACCTTGCCTTTGCCAATCATCTTTATTAAACTCTTATCAACTATTTGGGTGGACATCCTTGGTACTTGGCCACACAGAAAGCTTTGCAGTAGTGCAGTAGATTAGTAGATTATATAGTGGTATAAACAATAGATTAATTTTCAGTAAAGACTCCAAAGAGAGACTTCTAAAAAGAATTCTGCTTTCTGTATCACTCCTCAGCACCCCTGTCCTCCCAGTTGTCTTGGACTGCAGGGTAAAATGCACTTGCTAGAGCTAAAGAATACTGACCCCTTCCTACAAACCAAAGAACCATATGAAAGTTAAACAGGTGTCTTCCCTAAGAATTTCTTAGGCCTTCAAGAATAGGAATGAGAGACAGAGCTGTATCATTACATTCTTATTCTCAGGTTTAAAAGTTAGGTTAAAAATATATTATTCTTGCAGCAATTTTTTTTGGGGATCTGTCTGCTAGAGCAATGGAAATAAAAGCAAAAATTAACAAATGGGACCTAGATAAACTTAAAAGCTTTTGCACAGCAAAGAAAATCATAAACAAAACAAAAAGACAACCTATTAAGTAGAAGAAAATATTTGCAAATGATGTGACCAACAAAGAATTAATTTCCAAAATGTACAAACAGCTCATACAGCTTAATAGCAAACAAACAAACGGCCCAATCAAAAAAATGGCTGAAGACCTAAATAGACATTTCTCCAAAAAAGACATACAGATAGCCACAGGCACATGAAAAGATGTTCAACGTTGCTAATTATCAGAGAAATGCAAATCAAAACTAAAATGAGGTATCACCTCACACTCGTCAAAATAGCCATCATCAAAAAGTCTACAAACAATAAATGCTGGAGAGGGTTTCCCTCCTCCTACACTGTTGGTAGGAATGTAAATTGGTGCAGCCACTATGCAGAACAGTATGGCTATTTCTTAAAAAACTAAAAATAGAGTTACCATATGATCTAGCAATCCCACTCTTGGGCATATATCTGGAGAAAACTCTAATTTGAAAAGATACATGCCCTCCAATACTCAGAGCAGCACTATTACAATAGCCAAGACATGGAAGCAACCTAAATGTCCATCAACACACACACACACACACACACACACACACACACACCACACCACAATGGAATACTACTCAGCCATAAAAGACTAAAATAATGCCATTTGTAGCAACATGGATGGATGTAGAGATTATCATATTAAATGAAAGAAGTCAGACACAGAAAGACACACATTATATGATATCACTTATATGTGCAATCTAAAGAAATGACACAAATGACTTATTTACAAATCAGAAACAGACTCACATAGAAAACAAACTATGGCTCCCAAAGGGGAAAGAACGTGGGGACAGGGATAAATTAGGTGTTTGGGATTAATATATACACACTACTATATATAAAATAGATTAACAACAAGGACCTACTATATAGCACAGGGAACTTTATTTAATATCGCGTAATAACCTATAATGGAAAAAATCTGAAAAATAATATACATATACATATACATATATATATATATATAACAAATCACTTTTCTGTACAGCTGAAACTAACACAAAATTGTAAATCAACTATACTTCAGTAAAAAAAAAAAAAGTTCTGATTGATTGATTAAAGCCAAAAGGGAACAAAAAGGAAGAATACTGATAACAGATCTCAAAATGTGGGAACCATGGAAGAGAACTGGACACTAGAGAGACCCATTACATGGCTTCATGCTTAATAGATTATTACACCTTCTTAATTACATATAATCATTTATTTGCTCATTCATTCTTACATTCATTCAACAAATACTGACTGATTAACCGTGTTCCACGGTACAGGGATAGTCCTTAGGAATAGAACTGTGAACAAGGTAGAGTCCCCCCCTTCAAGGAGCTTTGTGAAGAGGAACCATGGACTGGTATCAGAACACACACTACACCCCCTTTATATTTAAAGACCATTCTCAATCAATCTTTGTATCATCTTCATAAACCTTACAGTCATAAGAAAAAAACACTTTAGTAATTACCACATAGAGATACCTGAATATGGTAGCCTCTATCATTATCATTGATAAATTCTAGTGCCTCCCTTACTAAATTTGGTCAGAGTGTAT
Source organism: Camelus bactrianus (assembly GCF_048773025.1). Lineage (NCBI taxonomy): Eukaryota > Metazoa > Chordata > Mammalia > Artiodactyla > Camelidae > Camelus > Camelus bactrianus. The sequence goes on from NC_133539.1 coordinate 45,355,578, forward strand.
TATGTTTTAAAAGGCACACCCATTTACAGTGAGACATGTCTGCCCTTTGTATACAGGTTGGTTTGGGTGCATTTCCTCTCTGCTTCAACAAATACTGAGCACCAAGTACAATCTCGCATCTCCATAGGGGATGTGTCCATTTATACATATTTTGGTTTTCACTCTTTAAGTGTTTTTAGTGTTTTAACATACCCAAGCAAGAAACTTTTATTTAATTCATAAACTGCTGGTTACTATTTATTATTTAAAATGCAGAAAAATACATTCTTCCATTACAAAAGCCTCCCAAACACCAAACGTGAAAGTAAGCTGTAGTGCTGTGCCCAGGTCTCTCTTTCCTTTATATGTCTTAGACAATCAACAGCATTGCTTGTCCTGCAAAAATAGCCTTGTTTCCCAGAAGCAAGAACACTATTCTCTAACTGGGTGGGGAGATCTTACAGACTCTTGCTAGATCCAAAATAATAATGATAGAAAAGTAGAAAAAATATTTACAGGGTTGTGACATTTCTGATGCTTTTTTTTTTTTCAACTCCAGTAATTTGTATAGCTTTTTTTTTTCCCAGGGTGTGATCCATGATTTCTATAAGTTAGTTCATATTTTTTATTGAAGTACAGTCTAAAAATAGAGTTACCATATGCTCCAGCAATCCCAATCCTGGACATATATCCACTTTTTACCTCTTCTTTTTTCCCATATGCCTTTAACCTTTATTGTGAGACGCAAGCTACTAATAGAGGAGGTAAGATTAAAACTGCATATTGGCAGACAAAGCTCAATTTACCCTTTGAGGATTTCTTGTTTTGGCCATGGGAGGTAAAATTGCTTTTTTGCTTAAAGCAATCAAATACTTCACAAATATTGGCTGCTGTGCTTTAAAAATACACATTTTAATGAATTTAAAGGATTTTATGCACTTTGGGTGGTATACAATCAAACAGTATTGAATTTTGTAACTTGCCAATTTAACAATCTGTGCTGCTCTCATAGTAAAGAATAAAACTGAGTAGCAAAATTCAAACCAGGTAAGTATGGACGTTACACACAAGGAAGCAATTGGAAAAGAGTTATTCCCAACTGGTTGCTTTTATGTACCCTGTCTTCCACCCAAACTTGCTTTCCTGCCACTGTACCTTTATGATGGTACCAATTACATGCACAAATCCAATCTAGGCTTCAAGTTCAATATTTTCTTAATATTTAATACTTTTTTCACAATATGTTATTATCCTTGTGTTCTTTTTTTCTCTCAGGATATCTCTCTGGTTTACCTTTGCATCCATAAAAGCATATAATTAAATAAATAACAGTATGTACACGGTAGATACTCAAGTGAATTTGGCTACATTAATGAAAGAATGGATGTATTCTAGGCTACAGTTCAGATTCTCGTGATTTATCTCACAAAGGATTATATTATTATTTTAATGAGATAATTACTTTTTTCATTATATTCCAAAATAAGAAATATACCTATTACTGATATGAGAGATTGACATAGATAAGAAAAATTTTTCCAAAGAACAGAACAAACTCAAATTGTATGCACCATCCCCAAACTCCTAAAGAGATTGAAGAAAGAAAATTACAAATTAAATATTGATTAAATAATATTTCAATGTTTACTCTACACAGTATCTAAGCTCCTTTCATTTTTTACTTCTTTTATTCTTTTAGGTACTCTATTTTTACCACTTAATTCTTAGCTGAAACAAATCAGATTTTTTTTCTTGTCAGAAGCCTTCATAAAATATTTAATAAATAAAACAACAAAAGTGTCAAATAACATAATAAACAGGAATGTAATTTATTTCTATTCCTTCTAGTACAGATCTATAAGTCATAGATGGAAATAATTAAAATTTTTGTCTGAAATAAAGATCCATACAACTGGAAAAATATAAAAATTGTGATTCTAAAATAGCTCTGAAAAAACAAACAACCTGATTAAAATGGGCAGAGGGCCCAAATAGACATTTTTCCAAAGAAGACATACAGATGGCCAACAGACACATGAAAAGATGCTCAACATCACTAATCACCAGAGAAATGCAAATCAAAACACAATGAAATACCACCTCACAGCTGCCAGAATGGCTATATCAAAAAGACAACAAATAGTAAGTGTTGGCGAGGCTGTGGAGAAAATAGAACCTGTGTGCACTTCTAATGAGACTGTAAATTGATGCGGCCACTATGGAAAACTGCATGGAAGTTTCTAAAAATATTAAAAATAGAATTACCATATGATCTAGCAATTCTACTTCTGAGTATTTTATCAAAAGAAAATAAAGACATTAATTTGAAAAGATTATATGCTCCCCTATGTTCATTGCAGCATTATCTACAGTAGCTAAGATTTGGAAGTGACAAGTGTCCATTGACTGATGAATGGATAAAAGAATGGGACACTACTTAGACATAAAAAAGAATGAAATCTTGCCTTTTGCAACAATATTCGTGAACCTAGAAGGCATTATGCTAAGTGAAATAAGTTAGACAGGAAAAGACAAATACTGTATGATTCAACTTATATATGGAATTTTAAAAAACAAATGAACAAATGAAACAAACCAGAAACAGACTCATAGATACAGAGAACAAATGGGACAGGGGTTGAGCAAAATAAGTGAAGGGGATTAAGAGGTTCAAACTTTCAGTTATAAAATAATTAAGTCATGAGAATGTACTGTACAGCATAAGGATTATAAATAATATTGTAATAACTTTATGTGGTGGCAGATGGCTACTAGACTTATTATGGTGATCAATTCATAATGTATATAAATGTCAAATCACTATGTTGTACACCAGAAACTAATATAATATTGCATGTCAAGTATACTACTATTAAAAAATAAAAAGGAAAAAAATAAAACAGTTCTGGATCCAAAAACAATGAAACCTATATTTGAATACTGTTACCTTGGTCAAGTCATTTATCTTCTCCACGTCTCTCCTCTCAAATGCAAAATCACGCTGGATGAGTAAGTTTCAAGGTACTGACTAACTCTAGTATTCTGATTTCCATTTTTAATCCTGAAACGAAGAGAAATGATTAAAAAAATTCCCCTTTGTATAAATCTTTCCACACATTATTTCATACTCAAAAAACAACCTGTAGAGTGGCTAAGTCTTGATAGAGTAAGAAATTAGGGCTTAGAAAAGGCTGTTTAATCATTTAACCAAGGTCACATATCCAGTAAATTAGAGTCAGAAACAGCACACACGCAAAAATGCAAGCTCCTTGTCCGGTGCTTTTCCTGTGTTAGCAGTCTGCTTCTCCAAGAACGAGACACTGCACACACGTGCAAGCTCACACACACAAACACATAAACTTCCTTCCTCTCTTTATATGTACAGTGAGCTTGTGTTGATACCGACATCCATAAGCACACAGCTGTCTGGATCCATTACTCTTCACCTTGCAGAAAGCTGGAATTGTTTCGATTATTGGTTTTATGCCAAGGTACAGCCCAAATCCTCACACACGAGGACAACTGTTTGGAGAGCTGTAGCACATCAAAAACAGTGCATCTTCCCTAGACTTCTTATATTCCCAGCATGTAGCTTCTACTGCAGCAGTAAGATGAACCCAAAGTTGTTTGTACTACATTATTAAACATAGGTGAAAATGCTTGCACATACTGTCACATATAGATAAATTTAAAATAAAAGATATCATAGTTGTCTTCAAGATTTGGCTGTTTACAATTTCCTATATAACTTGGGGTTAATAGCCCTTACATCATTCTTGTTCCGTAATATTTAGCAATTTTTGTTTTTTACTCTATAGAAGTATAAATGATCATTCTTGCTATTGTACTAGAACACAGCAGTTAAAGAAAATAAGTTTTAATAAAAATATCTGGGTATAACATTGATGCTTATAATCTCCTCAAAATCAAGTTTTATCATCCTTAACTCCCCTCTCCCACCCCACAGCTAGAGAAGATGACTTACAGGTGTATGGAGGTAAAAATAAAATTATATTTTTTCTTAATATCTTGTTTTGTTCAAATAATAATTTGAGGTAGCTTACATTGAGTCATAAAATACAGAAAGATGCAATAATTTAAAAGGATATAATTGGAAGTTTCCAATGGCCAATAAACAGAAAGGTACTCACATTAAATAACTTTTAGCAAAGCATACACTATGGTTTCTGAATCAGACAGGAGGGGATTATTGTTTATAAAAGTTATATTTGAGGGCTGTTTATCAAAACAATAAATATAACTTCACATAATTAAATTGAACACAGCCCATTAAATGTTATAATCAGGCTCATCTTCTCTCTCTTTTTTAGCACCCAAAATAATAGTCATAGTAAGTTGAATGAAGACAATATAACATCTGGGTATAAAAGAATATTAGTCTTTCTTTATAGCAGGAAGATGTGTATTCTCATTTAAAGGTGTATCAAATAATTAAGGAGAAAATTAAAAGGTAGGTGGAAATCATCAAATGGTTAGCACAATAATGCTGATAAGTAAGGGTTGTTAAGTAGCAGTAATGGCTGGTGGTTTATGTTGAGTTCATGCAACTTTGCTAACCAATGCCAGTTAACCTCTGAAGACTGAGAGAAGATCAATATAACCTTCAAACAAGCATTTCATTATGGTCAGGTTTTGCTGCAAGTTTGTAATATATAGTGGAATAGCTAAGCCTAAAGCCTATTTAATTTACATGTACTGGTCTGATAAATCCTTTTCAGCACTTAATGGAACAAGAAACAGTTACTGGGCAAATATGTAATACATACATCTTACTGTCACTTGGGAGATTGAAAACAGGAGGTTTCTTTAAAAACAAAAAGTATACCTGAAACTATGGGACTAATCACAAAGCCCTATGCTTGTAGGAATGATACAGGTAAAGAAACGAGCAATGATGAGAGCCTATCATTGTAAAGTGGTCCTTGAATAGATCAATGAGTAGATAACTTCTTAAATGCTTTATCCAAGTTTTGATCATTGTGAAGAACTGCTTCCAGGATCCAGTAAGAGCAGTCTGAGATCCACAAAATTAGGTGGTTAACTTTGACGTATAGTGCTACTAAGCTTCTCAAGGAGGACAGATTGAACTGCCACAATTTCAGTAGCCGCTTTTAAACTGTGAGCAACTGATCCAGATATGCAAAGAAATGCTCACTAAAATTATAGTCAACAGATATTTGTACAGACTTTTCCAAATAAATTTGTGTTTCTCCATTAATTCCCCCATTCTCAGCAGTGAAAAGCTGTTTTTTCAAGAGGGACAAATTCTTTGGGGGTGGGTGTTAAATGTAAATGAATCCTCTGCTGCAGCAGAGTTAAACACCTTGGGGACACAAGAAAGGCAAGACTGAATGATCCAAAAGATTCCGCTTCTTAGACCTGGAATTACTATCTATCCAAGTTCCATCAAGTAGGAAAATCCTTGATTTATTCAGTCTATGCAGTATTCTTGGATGGCTATTGAACTATCTATGCTTTTGTTAAGAAAAAAAGTAAAAAGCAAAACCCCAAACACTTTTTAAAAAGGATTTCTTGGTGTGCATTGTCAAATTGCATTTGGAAAATACATAGCCAGTTTTATTCCCACCAACAGTGTATGAAAGTACCTCTATTTTGAAAATTTTCTCATATTTCCTGGAAGACTCCATTAGGTGCTTATCTGTCTTTAATGTCTTTCTTTAATGCTTTATAAATTTACTTTTAACAAGGAAGGCAGAATAAGCTACAGATGGTAGGAGCTGCTAGAGTAACAGCAAACAATAAAACAACGTTGTGTGTTTGACAGTTCACAGTGGAGCAAATGTCTAAAACTGTGAATAACAAAATCCCTGAATCTGGAGGATGACTCTACTAAATGAATGGCAGTTACATTCAGCACATTCATACTTTTGTCTGAAATGTGAAGAAAATTATACAAAGAATTGCTACTGAGATTAATATTACTCAAGATACTCATTGATAACTTAGAGGTCAAAGAAAATTTAATACTGATAAACATGTACAGATATTAGAGAGAACAAAGCCATGGTAAATACAAATATTTAATAAACATACACATGAATTGGTGTAATTTTGTTAAACCACAGTTGAGTTTTAATATACTGAAGTGATCATCATACGCACAAGGTCACTAAATACCTGTCAGTGGTACACATTGAGGTATGTGGTTGTGAAGAAAGATGAGATAATTATAAAGCAGTAAATTACTGCTTCTTACATGTCATTTTTAAGAGTCTCATGCTCTACCGACTGAGCTAGCTGGGCAACCACTTACATGTCACTTTAAAAAGACAATTTAAAATTAAAAAAAATTTAATTATTTATTTATTTTTAATTGACGTATAGTCGATTTACAATGTTGTATTAATTACTGCTGTACACCATAGTGATTTATATATATACGTATATAAGTAATATATATTTAAATAAGTATTTATATATATGTACACACATATTCTTTTTCATCATAGGCCATTACAAGGTATTGAACATAGCTCCCTGTGCTATATAGGATAAGGTTGTTGCCTGTCTATTTTATATACATAGTGGTTGGTATCTGCAGATCCCAAGCTCCCAATTTAACCCTCCCTGGTAACCGTAAGTTTGCTTTCTAAGTCTGTGAGTCTGTCTCTGCTTTATACGTAAGTTCATTTGTACTCTTCTTTTTTTTTTTTTGATTTCCTGTATAAGTCATATCACATGGCATTTTTCTTTCTCTTTCTGGCTTGCTTCACTTAGAATGATGATCTCCAGGTCCATCCATGTTGCTGCAAATGGCATTATTTTATTTTTTTTATGGCTGAGTAGTGTTCCATTGTATAAATATACCACAGCTTCTTTATCCAGGCATCTGTTGATAGACATTTAGGTTGTTTCCATGCTTTGGCTATTGATAGCTATCATAGTGCTGCTATGAACATGGGGGTGCATGTATCTTTTCAAATTAGAGTTTTTTCCAGATATATACCCAGGAGTGGGGTTGCTGGATCATATGGTAAGTCTACTTTCAGTTTTTTAAAGAATTGACATACTGTTTCCCATAGTGGCTGCACCAAACTACATTCCCACCAACAGTGTAGGAGAGTTCCTTTTTCTCCATACCCTCTCCAGCATTTATCTTTGTGGACTTTTTAACAATGGCCATTCTGACTGGTGCAAGGTGATGCCTTATTGTATTTTGATTTTCATTTCTCTGATAATTAGTGATAGTGAGTATTTTTTCACATGCCTATTGGCCATGTATATATTATTTGCAAAATGATACAATTGACAAGGGCTTAATTTCCCAAATAAACAAACAGCTCATACAACTCAATAACAAAAAAAAGCAACCCAATCCAAAAATGGGCAGAAGACCTAAACAAACATTTCTCCAATAAAGGCAATTTTGTATGGTCAGGAATTACAGCATGAAATTCACCATGACATTTTTAAAATGATTTGAGAAGACTACATTTTAGTAACAGGGAATTGAGTTCCATTTTGTATTTGCCTTGTAGTGTTGAACATTTTAATCACACATCTGGAATAGATCAGTTATTATTCCACTTTGTAAAGGTCTGCTTCTACACCATCAGCAGCATTTCCTAATAACCTAGCATGTGTTGAGTATTGTGCTAGGTGTTGTGGTAAAATATTTTCGTGAACATATATTAAATGTACGATTAATAGCGTCATATATATAGGGAGTCCTGAAATGGCACAAACTGAATGCGAGTATGAGAAAAGATGTTGTAAAGAAAGAAATGTAATGATTAGCACTTGAAAAGGATATGACCTCTTGGTGAAAAGTCATTTCAAAAACCAAAAAGGACCATTACATTAGGTTAGATAAAATAGGGAGGGGTCATTCAGGCAGCGTGTAAAAGTAGGTAAATCCAAGAACATCTCATATGAGTAACAGAAAGTGCTTAGAATCAGAAAATCCCCACTCATTGCTTCATTTCTTCCAAACAGAGAGACCCCAAACTCCTCTCTCCCTTCCCCACACGTATGTGAAAATGACCCAGAATACACTTTGGAAAGTGAAGAAGGAAGGAAGGGAGGGAAGGACGGGGGAAGGAAGGGTCCAGTCTGACTGAAAGTCATGTGCTTTTTTCACTCATTCTACCACCAACTGCAGAGAAACATGTTGTTGTAATTTGGGCATTACCAACTATAACCTAATCTCTTTAAAATAAAGAAATTAAACTATTGAACCAAACTTCAAATTTACTATTTTTAAAAATTGGTTTTAAATGAATATTATCCTAGATCAGCACAGTCTAATAGAAAAATCTGTGATGATGGAAATTCTCATTGTCCAATATGGTAGCAACTAGCCACATGTGCTTATGCCTATTGAACTTTTTAAAATGCGGTTAGTTTACCTGAGGAGCTGAATTTTTTATCTCATTAGACTTAAGTCACCTATGGGTAGTCCCTATTGTGTTGGACATCACAGCTTTCCAATATGTTGGAAATTGTAAACACTTTGATGGCAGGGCCTTTGTAAATGATTTCATCTCTTCCTGGGCCCTGCAGAAGGTGGACCTCATAATAAATACTCATTAGCTGATAATTAACTCTGGAAAGATCCAGTAATCATAAAAATAGAAATAAGTGCATAGCCACCAAGAAAAAGTCACTGTAAATTTAAATGGTTCTCACTTTACTTAGGAAAATTCCAATCATAGCCACTGACATAACATAAGATGTTTTTAACTCACTGAAAAGTTGATTAAGAAGGTTTTCTCCTTGAGAGCTGTAGGCTAGGGCTTGCCATCAACTTTTCAGGGACTGAGGCCAAAAGCAGAGCCAGAATCAGCTTCTATGAATTCACTATTAATGTGTGGTTTGGAATTCTGAGTTCTGTCTTGCCACACACTGTCACTATAAATGTCACAATGGTGAGTCTTCCCATCTGTGCTAAGGCTCAGATCCTTTGTTATATATGATGAATTCCTAACAGTATTTTAGTACCAAGGGTCTATTGTAAGACATCTTGCAAGATTTTTTAGGTGGCTCAAAAGAAATGAAGGCACACTGGATTCTATTATAACCATAGATTTAGACTAAATTGGGAGGGAAATAGAAGATACTATTTTGAAAAAGAAAAACAAGCAAAGTATAACTCTATTTTAAAGCTTCCTTGTATTCACTGGGATTGCACATTGGGCAGGATCCTCACCATCAACCACTATAGAAACTATTCAAATGTTCTTCCGGTGACATTATCCTCATTTCTACACATGGACAGAATAAATAACTAGCTCAAAGTCATACTCTATATTACTAGATAATTAGGAATAAAAGCCAGAGTTCTTAGCTCTATTTTAGAGTTCAGGCAGTTTCCTGCATTGCTTCAATCATGACGGTAGAAAAGGAAAGGAATCTCATTAAAGCAAACTATTGTTGTTTTTTCTTTCCCCTTTCAAAAAGTGTAGGATTATAGCCTTAAAGCTCAGCCTATTCCTTAAGAGATAGTTTCTCAGAAGTCTTAAGGTTTAAGTAAACGATGATAAAATAGAGTTGCAGACAGCTGTAGATGGGACTACCCTTGTTCACTGCCCAACATTTGGCTCCCACATTAATTGCAAGTAACTTTCCCAATCACTGTGACAGCCAAAGACAATAGGGCTCCCCAGATGTCCCTATTCTCTGTTCTCTAGAGGCCCTTTTAGATGCCCTGAGGGCAAGTGAAAGAATCCAAGGCCACGGAGTTTTGGTTTTAAGTATCCTTCTCTAAGAGCTCTTGGCATTAAGTTCCCTACTTTCCATCAGCTTCTGTACATTCTGAATGTTTTATCTGATGAACTCCTTAAACACAAAGTTTTACAAGTCTCTATGGTAAATAAAATTAAAGTCAAAAGAGAGTGTTCTTATGCCTTCCTGAATCTAACATCCACTTATAATGAAGTGTAGCAGAATTTGCCACCCAAAACATGCCACTTTGTCATAAGGATTATTTTGAAGTGAAGGCAACTGAGAAGTAGATACAAGAAAAGCTCTCTGCTCTCCAGCTATGTCCCAAAAGCAGGACATCAGTTTGTAAAGGTGTCTCCCCTCCCCTAACAGAAGTTAATCACCAGAGACAACTCTAGATCCTTATCAGCTCAGAGAGGGCACCAGAGAAATCAACCTAACAAACCTCGTTAAAACTAGCCCTTCTCTACCATCAATTTCCCCATATATTTGCCTTCCCACAATTTGCCAGTCACAAGAAGCTTAAAGTCATTTTCCTTTGCCTTGCCACTTCTTTAAAATTTTACCTTTTATTAAGATGCTACATAAGCCCAAGTACTAACCACGCTCTCAGTTACTTACCTCTGAGTGTTCCCATGGGTATGCACATGCTAATAAACTTCTGTTTATTTCTCTCTTGTTAATCTGTCTTCTGCTAGTCTAATTTCCAGGGCCCTAGCTAGTGAACTTAAAATGGGTAGAGGGAAATCACTTTTTCCTTCCTAAAATACTCCAACACTAAATGCCAGTAAATTAGACAAAATGACTTCAGTGGTTAAACAGTTTTCCTTCCTCATTTACTTTAATCTATAACTGTCTGCTGGGTTTTTATAGCTTTTTCATAGTGCAGATACCTTACACTTAAGGTCATGCTCACTAACAGTGAATATATATAATTTTCAAAGTTGAAATGCTTTAAAAGTTGAATAAAGTCAAATTCTCACAGTTTATGATTGTACCTCTTTTCATTATGCCCTAATCCCTTCTCTTACAATTAAATGAAAACAGATAGACTTTAGGAAATAAATTTTTTTTAGCATTCCCTTAGGAAGAAGCAATTTGTCTTAGTAGAAGAGTACCAATTATGCAATAAGACTACCTTAGTTTTAATTTAGCTTCTTTGGGCCTCAGATTCTTCATTGTGTAAAATGGGGATATTAGAAGTATCCTCATTATTATGAATATGTATTAAGATGATGCAGAAAAAGATTTAATATAGATCTGATATACAGTAAAACCTGATTTTGTGTATATACACATATATATTTATGTACTTAGCATATGTTAAATATATAGTATGAAATAAATTTGATAATAATGATGCTACAACTCTGCCCTGTGGCAATATCCTATTTTAATAACTTGTCATTCACTTTATTGAATTTTTCAAAAGTTTCAAAGTTTAGAGGATTAGCTAAAATAATGACTGGCAGAGTCAATGTTTGAAATTAGTTCACTAGATTTAAAGGATGGGTTAAAAATCAGTGACATGTATTTCGACAGGAATAAATGGAAAAGCCTATATGCCAATTTAAATGATTAATGGGCCTGTCAAAAACCTAAAAGTTTTAATTCCCCAAAAGTCAATATTGAGATGTAGTGGTTAGCAAGTAAATATAATCTTGGAATGAGTTAATCAGAATTTAGTTTACAAGAAAGTTGTCCATTTCGGAAGTTATTCTCTGGGCTTGTCATATCAAACTGTGGGGCTGTATTTTGTTCTGGGCTCTACATTTTAATGGTAATACTGAAAAATGAAAACAAATACTTGACAAAATACTGAGAAACAGCTAGACGAACTGCTGTGATTTAGCCTAAAGACAAGGTAACTTAGATCATGCTTTGCTGTCTTCAAATATTTGAAGGGATACAATGTAAAAGACAACTTTACTGGTTATTCACTACATTTATAATAAATTCTTTTGGTTAAAAAATACATCCAAAAATTTTTTTAAATGCTCAGAAATTATAATGTTTAAAGGTAAAGAAAAGAAGACTCAGAGAGGTTAAATGATTTAGAAACAGAGATCCATAAACTTTTTTTATAAAGGGAATTTAGCTGGTATTTTGGACTTTTGGAGTTATGTGGTCTTGGTTTCAATATTCAACTGTCATTGTTGTATGAAAGCAGCAATAGACAACATATACATATGTTCTAGTAAACATATGGCTATGTTCTAGTAAAATTTTATCTATAAAACTAGGCCCCAGGCTTGGTTCGTGAACCCCTGACTTAGGAATTTAATCATGTATATATATAAAACGGTAGAGCAGAGCTGTAAAACTCAGAACCTTCAGTTCTACAAAAATAATGAATCATTTAACAAGAGTTAAAAGTCTAAGCCTCCAACTTAGGAAATTTTCAACAGAATCTGACCAACTTTTGGGGTTATTTATTTATTCATTCACTCATTTATTCCAAAAACATTCAGGGTCTAAAGGAATTTCAACAGATTTCTGATTTTATCTCTTTGGCTAGAACTGTGTCACACGGCCATACCAGGCTTGAGAGAACCTGGAAAAGCAAATATTTTACACACCAAATCTAAGTTCTCTTAGCAAGGAAGAATTAGAAATAATATTGAGTAGGAAATTAACAGTATGTGCCATATTAGCAAGTAAAAAGTTAAGTGATAGAAGTATATATATAAGATCAAAAGATGGGGAAAATTATCAATATTGCACTAGAGCTCAGGGAAGATCAACCAGAGAAAGTGAAAACTGTTTTAACAGGGATTCACGCATTGATAAAAGTATTGAAAATATGACAGCAGAAGATTTTTAAAAATTTTATATTTCATGATATGGAGGATCAGCAAGATGACTATAGTACCTGGAGCAACTTATATACACAATCTGTCTTTTAAAAAAACTCTTTCCTGAAAGTTATCCAATGAGAATGGTCCACTGACAGTTCAAACATTTCAAAAGTCATATTTAGCTAGGAATAAGCGGAAATAAAAGTAAGACTTCATGTTTAATTTTGAAATTTTCAACAAAATGTTTTTCTGACAAAGACAATAGATTAAACTCACACATTTTATTGTGGTTCCTCTAAAAATGAAAATTAAATGACAGGTAAAGGCATTTTATTTCAAATGGCACATACCCACAAAGAATAAAAGATGGGGAAAGCAGAACACGAGCATTCATCTGCTAGGTAGCTGCATGGCGTCTGGCTGGGGTTTATTCTAATCAGTCAGGCATCTTTTCTCACTGGTTGGCTCCCATAACATACCGATTATTAAACATTTTAATATAAATCTTGTGATAGCAACAAAATTTTGAAACTAGAGAAGCTGAAAGAGGAGTTCTAATTAATTGAGTCACTCTGAAAAAGCTTAATTCTAAGTTGGCAGTGAGGAAGAAAGACAAGCAACATGATTTATATCATAGAATCTCTCATAGGTTCAGCAACTGGCATCACCTGCTAACTCTGGGGTGGGGGTGAACGTGGGATAAAACGAGGATTTGTGGAGTGAGCTTAAGAAGTAAAGAGACCCACAGATCCTCAATCACACTCTGCACAGCTGAACAACTGACTCTCTCCAACTGCTATGGACTGAATTTTGTGTCCTCGCCAAGCCCTGCCCCCTCACAAATTCCTATGTTGAAGTCCTAACCCTAAGCTTGGCTATACTTGGAGACAGAGCCTTTAAAGAGGTAGTTAAAGTTAAATGAGATCATAGGGTAGGTCCCTGATCCAACAGGACTAGCGTCCTTACAAAGAGAGGAGGAGAGATCAGGAATGGGTGCACAGAGGAAAGGCCACGTGAGGACATAGAGAGAAGCCAGCAAGTCAGGGAGAAGTCTGCAAGTCAGAGAGAGAGGTCGCAGGAGAAATCAATCTCACTGGTACCTTGAGCTTGGACTTCCATTTTCCTAAACTGTGAGAAAATAAACTTCTGTTGTTTAAGACACCTGGTCTGTGGTATTTTGTTATGACAGTGTGAACTAACTATACTGACCAAGACAGAAGATTGTAGGTTTATTCTCTGGGGAGTGTAAAACGCAGAGTCTTTGTATTGGAGATGAGTAGCTACAGTTGAGAGCAGGTTATGGGCTAGGAGGAGTCAGTGTTTATTTATTAATGTTGAGAATCCCTTAGCCCTCTTCCCCCACTCAATTTCCAGAAATATGGCAGGCAGGCGTATATCTGGGATATTCTTTTCTGGGAATTTTTGCCACATCAAGAGAAAGATCTAAAATGCTAAAATTGAGAGTCTCTCACTAAAACGGTACAGCCAGATCTTCATACTTCAAAGTCTGCAATAGAAAAAATTATCCCTATGTGTTTCCCAAAAAGCTTTTAGTCTATCTCTTATAGCATGAATAGAGAATAAAATAAACAATGTGGAGGAAGTAGATACTACACAGATTGAAAGAAACTTTAATATAAGTTTTATTACTATGTTCAGAGTTAAGAAAAAAATTACAGCTATGAAAATAAAAAGCTATATAAATAAACAGAATTGCTCTTAAAAATTAAAAACAGCATAAATAGAAACTTCAGATAAAGTTTTGAAACATTAAAGAAATTCTCACAGAAAGCAGAGCAAATGAAACATAAATTTTTTTTCAAAACCAGAAGACACTGAAAAGATTTAAAAATAAATATAAGAAAATTAGAGGACCATTTGAAGAGATCCAGTATTGGACTAATAGGAAACCCAGACAGAAAGAATGGAAAAAAAAGATAGTAGAAAATCATTAATAATTTAAGAAAATTTCCTAGAAATGAAGGATATCAATCTCTAGATTATGCCCAGCATGATAGCTGAAAATTGGTAGACCAAAGGCATTTAACTGTAAAATTTCAGGACTTCAGGAATAAAGAGAAGATTATAAATTAAGCTTCCACAATCAGTAATTACAAAGAACTTTGATCTCTCAAAGTTACACCAAAGATAGAGGACAATGGAGAAATGCCTTTGAAATATGGAGGAAAATTATTTTGAATCAATAACACCATACCCAGTGATAATATCAGTCAGGTAAAAGGGAACATTACAGGTATTTTTAAACATACAACCTTTCTAACAATTTATTTCCCATGCTGTCTTTCTAAGAAAACCCCTGGAAGAGTTACTTCACCCAAACGAAAGAGTAAATCAAGAAAGAGCAAAGCATTAGATTCAGGGAATGGGAGCTCCAACTCAGGAGAGAGCAGGATCTCTCTAGGTTTACCTTGAAGGTAGGTATCTCAGGATGATGGTATTTTTAAGGCATAGAACATAACCAGTCCAGCTGGAAAAAGATCAGCAGCCTCTGAATAGTTGTCTCCAAGAACCTGATACAATCCTAATGAATTTGGAACAACTTAGGGAGAGTTAGGGCAGACAAAACCAAGTCAATAAAAAAAATAGTGTACTTAACACCAAGAAGGTTGTTTAAGAAAGCAAAAATAATCCTAGTATAAAATATAGCACAGTCAACATCTACAAAAATACAATGATGTGAATGCTGAATATTGATATAAGTAATGTTATAACTCACAAGTTTGGGGAAATTCGTGCAGTAAGGAGGGCTAGAGGGTGAAAAAATGCCAAGTCCACATTTCTCATGGTGAGAAATTAACAAATTGATGCTTAAAGTTTTTCTTAAAGCTACTAATATAACAAGTGTTATTTGACAATATGGAGGTAAACACACACAAGTGAGTGTTAAAAGTGAACCCGAGGTATGGGAAATGCAACAGTCAGGGAGGACAGGTAACTGACTTTCATTTCATAATTCTTATGCAAACGTTTGGCTCATTAAAACATCTGCATATATATTTTCACCGAACACTAAAACTTAATTACAAACTTAGGAAGAGCTAATGATGATTACTTTTTGTAAGTCTTCTCACTTGAGTTCACCTGAGTTACACTCTGCATTCTGCTGCAAATCCTAAAAGTAAATTAATCTGGGTATTTGCTCCCTACATTGGGGAATGTCTTGTTTTATTTATAATTAGATGCTATAGCCTTTATAAAATATATAGTCAATGTAATTATTTTCAAAAGTTATTCATGGTTTAGCTAACATAGAATTACACTGCATTCTAAAAAGCCCTTTACCTCACTAAGCTCTCATCATATCAAAGGCTAGCTAAGATAAATTTGAGGCATCCATATCTTTGTAAGCGATCTCAGGATGTGCTGATGTTGCATGCAATAGAGAAAAAGTCAGCTACCCTCATTTGCAGTACAGAGAAATGAGTGATAAGTGACTATGGAATTATACTTTCTCACCTCACCAGAAAATTTGACTTCAAACAATGTTTACCAAACTTCAGGAGACTCGCCTACACTTTGCTTACTTCCATAAAATATGTAAAATCTTTATCTGCAGGTTTCTTAAATGACTTCCACTGCTCCTTATTTATTTGAATATCTAGTTCACATTTTTCTCCCTTGATTTTAAATCTCATTTGAAAATATTTTCTTCTCACCTCATTATCGGTTTCTTTTTTTCCCCCTTCTCTTGCTTTATTATTTCTAAACACTTCACTGAGCTCTTTGACACTTAGTTTGTAAGAGAGATGATTTGCTGTTTCAGTAAATTCTTTGTTGGAATTTAGAGTACAGAAAAATGACAGAACTATCAACAGAGAATGTTGTACAAGCTATTGGTGTAGAAAATTTGAAGCAAAAGCCTTGCCTGTTTCGTTCATTGCTTCCCCTTCCTCCACTCTCTCTAGCCTCTATCTTCCTGGTCCTCCCTGGGCATTGCAACTCATAAAATTCTAAAAATCATCATCTTTTTTTCTGGTTAAGGAGATGACTTATTGCTTCTGCTATTTTACCATGAAATGAGAAACAATAAAACAAACACTATAAAAGATCAATGAATTTAAGAGACCAACAGGAAATGACAATCTTTTAAAAGAGGTCAAGCTTATTATCTTGATGTTAATATACTTAAAGAATTTCCAAGCCATTCTGGACCTTCCTATTCCTCTAACACACATATACACAGAGCTACACATGAAGGCATATCTTTAAGCATCACCACCCAGACCACAGGGTAAATGCCCCATTTTTCTGTATCTACATAGATGTACTACCTTTGATCCAAGCCAGAAGTTTTACCTACTTTGCATATGAATTCCAGTATATGAAAAGAAAGCAACTAGGTCTTGCCAGGACCCATGTCACTTTGATAAATTTTTCACTATTAGTTTGCCAAAAACACAACACTCTAAACAAGTTACCCTCTAGACAATGAAGCATGCTCCTTCAGCAGAACACTGAGAAAATGCAATGGCTCAGGCATGCTTAACAAAAAAGATATAACAGGTATTTGCTCCTTTTCGGCATTTCTAATAGCGCCCTCACTTCCTATTGGCTTTACCCAGCGTGCAGTTTGGTAGCAGGGGAGTCGGCTTGCCGGTCCTCTACTAAAGACATGCCAGTTTCTTCCTCTCACCATTTCAGTCAGCTAAGAGAAGAGCAAATGGCCAAAACTCAGCCAACTGAACTGTCTTGAGACACACCCTGAATCTTCAGCAAGTGACGCAAAAAGAGTAGAATGCATAGGAATTTCTTCTTTGCAGTAGCAGTGGCCTGATTAGCCTGTTCCCTTGTCCAGCCCAGGCCTGAGTTTGGTTCCTTAGTCCTCTGATGCTTTCTTGGCTCTTCCAGGCTCGTTCTAGTCTAGTTCTGCAGTCTCCCCATCTCCACAATGCGTTCTTAGTATCTTAAACCCTCTTTTGCTGAGGTTAGCTGGCATCAGTTTCTGTTGTTTATAGTCAAAAACTCCTAACTGGTGCAAAGGACATTTTGCAAGAAATCTGACTAAGAAAATACCGTTACTATACACTATTTCTTATTGTAAAAACTACCTTTTTTTTTTTTTATCACATGTGCTCCCCCCCAAATTATGCTGGTATTAATCTTCAAAAGGAGAAGATATCAATACAGTCTTTTTGATGAGTAGGAAGAACAGGACTGAAAGTAAGTTTCTTCTTCTTAAGCTGGGACCTTTATAATGATGCCTAATTCCATTCATTTATTGAGATCTTCTTTAGCACTTACTTGTGTTCTGCTTGGGGCAGAAAACTAACCTACAGACTTCCATTCACATTGCAATGGCCTTAGCAATGAGCTATCATGCAGACTTTTATGATGTCTAGTCCAGCATAGCTAAGTCACTGTGCACTAGTACTGCTGAGAGGGAAGCAGCTATTTCTTATACATCTCCTAGATGTGAGGTCATGGGCAGGCCATTTTTCCTCATGTTTTTAAATGAGTTCTAGCATCTTGTGATTAATTCTGTAATTTCAACAAGGTTATTTCAATAAATGTAAACATCTATAACTGCAGATTATGGATGACAGCAGCATCTTATATCACTGTATTCAGATTTTTGTTTAATTTTATATCAGTTTAATATTTGCTATGGGGGGTGCTATTTTACACACCTAAATAATTAACAGGTAATCACACAATTTTAGGTGAATGGACATATGCAATCCTGAATTTCATGATTTAATGATGATAACTTAATAATTTAATAATAATTATAGTAATTAATTAATGGCCCGGTTAAAATAAGTTGTATTTGAATAGATATTTTACAAGAAGTTGTATTATAAGATTTCTATAAAAAGTCAATTAATTACCCTGGCTGCTTAAGTCAATGAATCTGTTTCTAATTGTTAAAAATTATCACATTTCAGTGGAAATATTTTCTTACATTTAATTTTTATGACCATCAAAGTTATTTTTCATACATTTAAGAGAGTCAAGTGGTTCTGAAATTCTTATTAAGAAAAACAGCAATGCCTCAACCCTCCCTGCCCTTTCCACTTTCTGAGAAGCAACCTTTTTTCAGCTGTTTTGGCTTTTTAGCTAGCTGTTAGTTTTCCTTCACTGGTGTAAGTAGAATAACAATATTGCAATTTCTTGATCTCTCCCTTTTAGGTAGTATCTACTGACTTCTCCCAGTGAAAAATGAGCATTTAGTTCTCTTTAACTCACTATGCCCCAGAGATAAACACAGATACTTCCCATGTCCTCTATCTTCTCACTAAAATTATTGCATGATTTTGACTAAAAATTTTCAGGAAACATTATTATATTTATATAAGAACTATTCACAGAAAAGCTATGTATAAACCATGACTACATGTACTTGGTTAAGCAACTTTTTGTTTCCTTTGTTGCTAATTATTGTTTTATTTTGTTGTTGGCTTTATTTTCTAATGTGCTCATCACTGAAAAATGCCCCACATCTCCCAGTTACATCAGATATTCTATCATTTTTATTTTCTTAGAGATAATCTTCCTGGAACCCTCTGAGCGGCTCTCTTGCCCTTGCTGTCCAGTGATGTGCTACATTCCTGGTTTATTCCATCATCTTCATCCTAGAGATATTCTTTGCCTCTTTCTTAAAGGAAAGAAAACCCCATTTTCTGGATTCCATGTTTTCCTTCCCTTGGTTACTCCCTCATTTTAGTATAGGAATCTTACAGTAGTTTCCTAAGAAAGGATTCATGGGAAGTAAATTGTTTGGAGCCCTGTATCTGAAAATGTCTATCCTACCCTTGATTTGTTAGTTTGTCTAGAATAGAAAACCAGAGTCAGAATCTTTTTATTTCAGAGTTCCAAAGCTATGTCTTCATTATTTTTCAGTTTCCAGCACTGCTCTTAGGAGTTCAAAACCGTCTTGTTTTCTGATCCTTTATTTGTGACCTATTTTATCTTTCTGGAAGCTTTAGAATCTTCTATTTAATCCATAGGTCTGAATTTCCACTCTTAAGTGCCCTGAAGTAGACCCCACTGTATCTACTCAATAGGCACTTAATAGAAACTGCCAATCTTTAAATTCATGTCTTTTAGTTCAGAGAAATTTTCTTGACTGTTTATTTAATGATTTCCTGAGTTCAGATTCCTCTGTTCTTTCTTCACTGAAATTCTATCATTCAGTGGTTGTTCCTTTTAGACTGGTTCATTCATTTTCTAATCTTTTTTCACTTAAAAAACTCATTTTTTTGTTGTTTTGCTCTACTCTCTGGGAGACTACCTTGATTTTATTTTCTAACTGTTGCACTGAGATTTTCTTTTTTACTATCGTATTTTATTTTTAATTGTTTTCTTATGTCTGAACAAACACATTTTATGTATAAATTATTATATATAAATATATTCACATTTTAAATATATGCAAGATATGTACAAGAAACACATATATGTATATATATGCAATGCATTTATATGTGTATATAAATTTTTGTTTCATGAGTGCAATGTGTTTTTATTTTTCTACGATTATTAGCACATATATATTTGAACTTTTCCTGTCCTTACATAATATATTTCCTCTTAGTGCTTTTTTTTCCTGTTTGTATATTTGTACACTTTGATTCTATCATTCAAGTTACATGCTTGAATGAAGTGTCTACTGATCCTCTGTTGTCTATTCATTTAAGTGGGTTACAAAAAATTCTTTACGAGCTACAGGTTTGTTGAATTTAGGCTTCACTGTAGTGATTCGGTTGTAACCTTTTGTTGGAAAACTCCGAATAATAGTGTTTTTCTGTAGCTCTGGTCATTACTTAGAGAAGAACAGTTCTGCCTAAGTCAGGCTGTCAGTCTCCTAGAAACTGAATGGGGAAAGATGTAAGGTCAGGTTCCATGTTGCATATATACTCCAGGCTGTGCCTGTTTTGGGAATAGTACCCTTTCTACTACTTTGCCTCCTGAGGCAATCAGGAATTTTCATTTTGCTGTCACCAGAGAATAAGCTTCCAGTCTTTCACTGAGGCACTAGGTGGGATCTGCACTTCTGTTTCTCACACAGAAAACTGATCAAATCCTCATTTGTTTTAGCCCCACCTTTACCCTCACCTTCAGATAGGTATGCTGTGGTCACGTCTCAGCCTTTTAGGATTTCTGACATACAATTAGGTTGTTTCGCCTTTCCCCACTACTTGATTGGGCTTCAGCATATCTGGGCTTCTAAGTTAATTGTTATTTATTTTTGCACATTCCACATTGCAGAAAGCTGTTCCTAATCTGCTTTATTTTATCCTTTTCATCTTTTTGAGTTTATGTTTTAGAACTTCTTTACTTCGATATTTTCTATTTTTGGAAAGAATAGAAGTTAATATATATATGGACAGTCCATCCTGTTTAATTGGAAGTTTGAGCATTATATTTTTATTTCCATATAATGACATATATAACTATAATATATATATTTAATTATGTATAATATTTGTAAAGCTTCTTAAATTACTACTGCTGAACCTTCAGGTTCTATAAAACAGAATATAAAATCTGTAACATTTTGGTATAAGAAACCCACATACACATACATCTGTAATTGATATATAAAATAGTCTATGGTAAGAAATTGATAAACAGGCCCATCAGTGGCTTCCTATGTATTGGCAAAATGTTTTTAAAAAGTGAGAACTTCTGAGAATCTTTAGGGAAAAGAGATGTTTAAAAAATATTTAAGTCTGTATGATATGCTTCCCCAATGCCAACCAAATCTACATTACCCATATATACTTCTGGGTTAGATTTAATATTTTTACTTAAACAATGAAAGGAATTATATTCAATGCTAGAACATACCAATTATATTCATAGTACACTATTTTGAAAAACATGTCACTTTATTCCCAATGTCAGTTTCCTCATATATAAAATGAGGATGATACCCCACTGAATTGTTTAAAAGGATTAGAAATAAAAACCAAATAAACACTAGAAAAGTACTAGGAACAGGAAAACTTCTACCTGTTATTAACAAGTACAAATTCGAAACTATATAAACATTTACTTTATTCACTACATGTCTTTCCTCTTGTTTTGCCAAGACTCTAATTCTGGGAAGATATATTTGAGTCTTAAGAATAAGCCTTCTATTCTACCTGCAGTCTATTTCCTTGCCATCTTCTTGACAGGAATAATCAAAAGGAGGACTCATTTTCAGACTGCTTCATTAGGAAGAAGTGGACTAATGTTTAAATCTGTGTCTAAGTTAATGTTTAAATTAATGTACATCTGTAGCATTTTGGATAGTGACTGACAGATAGCAGGTGCTCCACAAATATTTACTGAGTGAATGGGTGAATTGAAAATATTGCTAAAATTAAACTACTATTTTTTCTAGTTGTGCTTTCAAACTGCATTATTATTCTTTCCTAACTCATCTCTAGATATATATAGCTTGTACATCAGGCAGGGTGTAGGCAAATGTCTTCCTTAAAGGGTCAAATAACAAATATTTTAGACTTTGTAGGTCATATGGTGTCTGTTAAAGCTACCAAACTCTGGCATTATAAATGCAGGCAGCCATGAAAAGGACATGGCTGTGTACCAATAAAACTTTAATTATAAACACTAAAACGCAAAGTTTATATAATTTTCATGTCATAAAATATTATTCTTCCTTTGATGTCTTCAACACTTCAATATAGCTCACAAACTATTCAAAATGAGCAGGGGGTGGGCCAGATTTGCAGAACAGACTGTTTGCCACCACTTTATTATGGTATGGTTCTTTGTTTAAAAGCGTATAGGGAAAATCAGATGGGTAATTTCCTCCAGTTGTCAGCATAGCCATACAGCAAATACAAGATATTTTTATTAGAAGTTACACTTGGATTTCTTTTCACATTATTTTCAATAAGACCAGCATGCTAATTTAGAAATCCAGTTTGCTCAGGTATATGGTTTTCATGTCATGATGATAATGTTTATCAAAACATTTTACTTATTTTTCAGAGTTCTCACTGGTTTCAGAAAATAACAAGCAATTATTATTTCAAGTCTTTTAACCTTACTCAAAACCTTAATCATCCTTGACTCCTCCCTTTCCTTTCATCTTCCCCCCATCCCTCAAAGTCAATCAATTCCCAAATCTTGTCAGTTTTTCTTTTTTTCAAGTCCTAGATGTCTTCTTTTCTGTCCCCATTCACAGCCCTAGTTCAGGACCTCATCAATGGTTATGTTTTGTGAAATAAACACTTTATATACTCTATTTCTCTTCTGTCAATCATCTGTCCCCATAATCCTCTGAACTGTGAAGATGATACAAATAGGGAGTCTCAGAAAAACTGCCACATGGTTTTGTACTTGTAAGAACAGGCAGAGGGCATTTGTCAAAATTATAAGACAGCTAGCCTAGAAATAAATACCAAAAAAATAGCTTTCAATGTCATATGTCACGACAGAAAACAAATTGCATGGCTAGGTTGCATTTAACCTGAACCACTTATTCACAGAATTTGCAACTGAGAAATTAATAAAGAGAGGAAGTTCAACATGGCAGGCAAAAAAAAAAAAAAATGACTAGCTTCAGGGAATCCTTTAGTCATCTCTCTCTTTTTTAGACTTAACTGCATGATCTTCCCTATGTAAAAGTCTCTGGATTCTGAGTATCGGACATTGATATTCAGGCACCAGGATATAATTGTTGAAGTTTCTGCTACTGGAGTTTCTTGAGCTTCACCAAAGTTAGTAAATATTATTAGATATGAATTAATGGGCAACCAGCAACTTTTCCAGGTCCCATTCCAGAACACCACAGTTTTATTTTTCAATTTTACATTTGGAACCATAAACATAAATCTCTGTGTGAAACATGTGTTAGATCTAAGAACTAGAAGACTCAGGAGGCTGTCAAATGAGTCTGATACAATGAATTTTTAAAACATCCACACATCCTGTGTGCCCCAGATACCTCCTCCCTGGACTATAAGAGCAAGTTAAATATTCACATCAATTGACCACATTTTGAACTTTCCCTTTCCCTAAACAATAGTTGGTTCGATCTTTCCTTGACAAGGCTCTAAATGCAAGAATTCTCCACTGCCAAACTTAATTCTCATCTCTGGACCGTTTAGACTTTGTATTAGTAAATGATCTTTTCTGTCTGGGGAACTTGATTTTATATAGTGGATGGCTATTTGGTTTTCTCCTTTGCCTCTACAGAAAATGTTTTGCCTCAGAGGCAGCCCAAATAAATCAATCTTCCCCACCTTTTTTTTTTTTTTTTTTTTTTTGGTCACTTCAAGCTCATATTTGCAGCTTTTAATCACTCTCCAAAAACTCAAGGAAAGAGACACCCTAGTATAGAATGAAAACTGTAGGAAGCATGTATTGGATTTTAATCACTATGCATTTGCTTGATAATTGCCAAGTGAGAAGAGGCCAGGAAGGAAAGCTGGAAATCTGTCTGGTACTATTAATTATTTTGGTGATAGAAATAGAGGCTTGGAAAGCTTATTCATCAAATTCCCAGATGGCTCTATTCCAGGTGATCCGAGGTGACAGAATTAATACTCAGAATAAATGACTGTCTAAGAATAATAGGTATGTGGGTTATTTTTTATTTCCTTGCCTGTATTTTCAATATTTTCTATATGTATTATTTTAAAACAAGAAAAATTATTTAAAAATATGCAAAAAAGGATCAGAGCAGGTTTGAATATTGAACTAAATAGAAGATGATACTCAAAAGAAATATATAAAAAGTACTACATTTTTGTTTTATTTTTTAAAATCTGTTATAAAAATACAAAATGGTGGAGACATAACTTGTCATCTGTAAGGGACAGACTTAATCAGCTGTCATTATGTTGCAAAAAATCTGGATCCTAAAGGTGCACAAGCTGACTTGATAACAGAAAATTACTGATTATAGGCTGAATTAACAGACATATAGTGTCCAAATAAAAGAAGAAATTAGGCACTCAAGTACTTCTGTGCTAAGACATACTTAAGTATGAATATGAATATAGACTGAACTTTATATCTAGAATAAGAAAAATTTAAATTAAGCTTACTTCAAAATAAATCTCACCTTTCAGATGACCAAAATCAGAGTCTGATATCACAACATATCAGTGAGGGAACGGCAGAGACACTCATATATTTTTCACGAGTTTAAATGTGTAATATATTTAGAGGAAACAATTTGGCATCTATAAAATTCATAAAATGTCTACCCATTGTGATCAATTGTGCTGGTTTCTAATTATTTGTTTCTCCTTCCTCTTGGTAGAGAAATGTACATCCATATCCTTTTGATGCCAGCCTTGACCACATGATTTTCTCTAGCCAGTGAACTGTGAATAGAAGTGATTTGTACTATCTTCAAGCAAAAGCTTTAAAAACTGTCATTTGGTTACCCATGTCCTCTTTTCCTTCTACCAAAAACCTGGTTTGTCCGGTAAAGAAATTGGTCCTTCAGGGGTGGTGCCAAGATGGCAAAGTAGAAGGACACATAGCTCACTGCCTCCAATGAATACAATGAAAATTATATCTACAGACCCATCAAGTTGCACAGAACACCTACTGAATTTTGGCAGAATATTCTCTTACCTCAAAATACAAGAAGATTCCTCACAAAAACTGGTAGAAGAGAAAAAAAAAGAAAAAAAGGAAATTGGTGTGGGCCCTGTCTAAGGGGGAGGGAGTGACAAATGAGGAAAAGCACCCTCACGCTGGGATGCCCCCTCTCCAGTGGGGAGGTCAGTGGGGACATAGGGGAGCTTACTAGGCTTACAGGTGAAAGCAGCAACTGCTTGGTAGACAGAATTAAGAGAAGCCAGCACAGAGAGTCCCTGCGATCCCAAGCCCTAGACACAAGCTGGTGGGGGTGGGCTAGGACTGGCTGCTGGAGCTCTCTGATGAGCCTGGGGAGAGGGCTGGGGCCAACTCTGATGGGTACTGGTGCCTGACAGGTGGTATGAACTGGTGGCTCTGCAGGCGTAGAACCTGTAGGATACCAGAGCGGCTTGCCAACATTTCCCACAGCTGAGGAGGAGACAAGGCCAGCATCAACAAAGAGTACTTTGTAAGCCAGCATAACAAGTGACAGACAACACCAGAGGGCACTTCCTGGTAGACATCTACTGGGGGGGGGGGGGTGTACTCAGTGACTCTTCTTCCCAGGTGAAGCACTCCAACCCTGCCTGCCACACACTGCAGCTCAGAAACAGGTCTGGAAGCCTCTATCCCAACAACAAGGGAGCAAACCCAGCCACTGTCCAGGCTGTGACAATCACAGACCAGAAAGGAGGCCCTGCTCAACAACCAGGGCAGGCTCTGATCACCACAACACTGGCCACACCCCCAGTGAATGGGTAACAGTCAACATACACAGGAGTAAGATGTGGCAACTATCCATACTAAAAACAGCCACTGTGACAAAATTACTAGATGCACACAGTCTACACAGGAATGCTCACACTTAAAAAAAAGAAACAAAACAGCACTTCAAGACCACAGTAGATAACTGATACTCCTAAATCCTTAAAGTTAAGAGAAATATGAGTAAAATGAAGGAGAGGAACCACTCCCAATTAAAGAACAATAGAAGTCACCTGAAAGAATGAACAATGAAATAGATCTTAATAGTCTACTAGATCATGACTTCAAAAAGGGGGTGATAAAAGCACCAAAGGAAATAAGAAAGATTACGAATAAAAATGCAGAATAATATAAAAAGGAAATAAAAACCATAAAGAAGAGCCAATTAAAATCAGAAAACTCAATGGCTCAGATAAGAGCCAAGCTAAAGCCAGTCAAAAGCAGACTAGATAATGCAGAGGAATGAAAAAGTGACTTAGAAGAGAGGATAACAGAAATCACCCAATCAGAACGGCACACAGAAAAGCAAGTGAAAACTAATGAAAGCAATATAAGGGACCTATGCGATAATATAAAGCATGCCAATCTACACATAATATTGGTCCCAGGAGAAGAAAGAGCAAAAGGGATTGAAAAGATATTTGAAGAAATCATGACTGTAAACTTCCCAAACTTAAAGATGGAAACAGATATCCAAGTACAGGAAACACAGAGGGTCCCAAACAAGAAGAACCCAAATAGACCTCCACCAGGACATATTATAATCAAGATGGGCAGAGTTAAAGATAAAGAAAACATTCTAAAGGCAGCAAGAGAAAAACAAAGAGTTAGTTACACGAGAACCCCTATAAGGCTATCACCTTATTTCTCTACACAAACATTGCTGGCCAAAAGGGAGTGCCAAGATATGTTCAAAGTCCTGAATGAGAAAAATTGGTAACCTAGGATAGTCTATCCAGCAAGACTATTCTTTAGTATAGAAGGAGAGAGAAAGAATTTCACAGACAAGCAAAAACTAAAAGAATTGAGGAATACTAAACCTATCCTAAAAGAAAGGCCTACTCTAAATAGAAAAGAAGCAGGAAGCTATAGAAAACAGAAAACCATAATTGGAAATGCAATAACTACAATGAGTTGCAAGAGAATAAACATGAAGATGTAAAAGAGGATAATCAAAACCATAAAAGGTGGGAAAGGGAAAAAGAAAATATAGATTTTTGTTGTTCTTCTTCTCAGGATGTGTTTGAGCCCATATGACTACCAGTCTAAAGCAAACAGATACAGTAATGGGTTAACACAGTTGAAAAACAGGGTAACCACAAATCAAAAGCATACAACAGAATCACAAAATCCAAAAAGAAAACAAGCTAATACAAAAGAAAATTATCAAAACACAAAAAGAAAAACAAAAAGAAAAGAGAAGGAACAAAGAAGAACTAACAAATCAACTGGAAAACAAAGTTCAAAATGGCAATAAACACACATCTTTCAATAATTACTGTAAACGTCAATGGAACTAAATGCTCCAATCAAAATGCAAAGAGTGGCAGACTGGATAATAAAATAGGAGCCTACAATATACTGTCTATAAGAGACCCACTTTAGGGTGAAGGACACACATAGACTGAAAGTGAGAGGATGGAAAAAGATATTTTATACAAATGGAAATGACAAGAAAGTGAGAGGAGCAATACCCATATCATACAAAATAGACTTTAAAACAAAGATCATAAAGAAAAATAAAGGACACTCTACAATGATTAAAGGAGAAATACAAGAGGATATTATAATCATTAACATATATGCACCCAATATAGGAGCACCTAAATCTATAAAACAAATACTAACAGACATAAAGAGAGAAATTGACAATCATAGTAAGAGACTTTAACACCCCACTAACATCACTGGACAGCTCTTTCAGACAGAAAATCAATAAGGCAACGGAGATACTAAATGACATAATAGAACAGTTGGACTTGGTTGATATTTTTAGGACATTACATCCCCCTCAAAACAGAATATACATTCTTTTGAAGTGTTCATGGAACATTCTCTAGGATAGACCACATCGGGCACAAAAGAAGTCTCAACAAATTTAAGAGGACAGAAAGTGTTTCAAGTATCTTTTCAGATCACAATGGCATGAAACTAGAAATAAACCACAGAACAAAATGAGAAAAAAAAAAAAAAAAAAAAAGACTGCATGGAGACTAAACATTGGTACTAAAAAACCAATGGGTCAACAAGGAAATCAAAGAAGAAATTAAAAAATACTTTGAGACAAACAACAATGAAAACATAACCACACAAAATCTAGGGATCCAGCAAAAGCAGTCCTCAGAGGGAAGTTCACAGTGATACAGGCCTTTCTCAAAAAACAAGAACAATCTCTAATAAACAACCTAACCTATCACCTAAAAGAATTAGAAAAAGAAGAGCAAACAAAACTGAAAGTCAGCAGAAGGAAAGAAATAATAAAGATCAGGGAAGAAATAAATAAAATAGAGATTAAAAAATAGAAAAAAAATCAATCAGGCTAAGAGCTGGTTTTTGAAAGAGTAAACAAAATTGACAAACCTCTGGCCAGGCACACCACGAATCCACCATCTATGAAGCCACCATCACCCTGATACCAAAACCCAACAGACATTACCAAAAAAGAAAATTACAGACCAATATCATTGATGAACATAGATGAAAAAATCCTCAACAAAATATTAGCAAACAGAATCCAACAACACATAAAAAAGGTCATACACTATAATCAAGTTGGATTCACCTCAGGGACACAAGGATGGTTCAACATATGCAAATCAACCAGTGTGATACACTACATCCACAAAAAAAGGACAAAAATCATATGATCATCTCAAAAGATGCAGGAAAAGCATCTGATACAATTCAACACCTATTTATGATAAAAATCCTTACCAAAGTGGGTACAGAGGGAACATATTTCAACATAATAAAAGCTATTTATGACAAACCCACAGCCAGCATAATACTCAACAGTGAAAAACTGAAAGGCTCTCCACTAAAATCTGGAACAAGACAAGCATGCCCACTCTCACTACTTCTATTCAACATAGTATTCAAAGTCCTAGTAATAGCAATCAGATAAGAAAAATAAATAAAAGAGATCCAAATTGGAAGGGAAGAAGTAAAATTGTCACTTTATGTGGATGACTTGATACTGTATATAGAAAACCCTAAAAGCTCCACACAAAAACTACTAGAGTTGATAAAAGAATTTGGCAAGGTAGCAGAATACAAGATTAACATATAGAAATCAATGGCATTTCTTTACACTAACAATGAAATGTCAGAAAAATGGAATAAAGAAACAATCACTTTTCAAATTGCATCCAAAAAAAATAAAATACTTAGGAATATACCTGACCAAGGAAGTGAAAGATTTATATGCAGAGAACTACAAAACACTAATTAAGGAAATTAAAGATGACCTGAAGAAATGGAAAGATATCCCATGCTCTTGGATTGGAGGAATCAATATTGTTCAAATGGCCATACTATCCAAAGGAATCTACAGATTTAATGCAATCCATATCAAATTACCCAGGACATTTTTCACAGCACTAGAACAAATAATCCTAAAATTTGTATGGAACCATTTGCTATGTATTTATTTCCTTCTTCCCCATTTACTCTGGCTCTCAGCCAAGTTTACCAAAGTTGTATATTATTATGGACATAGGCACCTCGAGGCAGATATAGTGTAACATTTCAATTGCACTGAGCTTCTAGATGATTTCAAAGTGATTTTCATGGTTTTCTCTACTGACCAGGTCCCAAACCTCATTGCTGCTGAATTGGGAAATGACCACAGCCACTGAAGTGCTTAAGGAACTCACTTCTTTCTAATCCTTGCCAGTCTTCTCTGTTAGCAAAGATTGCTTCATAGAATTTATTTTTTTCTGTCTATTCATTCCTTCAGCTCTTCAAGGTTAATAATTTGTCTCATCCTCCAATGACCAAGTCAATATTTGACACAACTGATTAGTCTACATGTTTATAACTGCTTTGAAATTTGGTCCATGATGCAAAGCAATACAATAATCCTGAAATACTGATGATGATCCAGAGGAACTAGGCCAACTGGAGTCACAAGCCAGACAGGAAAATCTTTTTAACACAACTTCTCTCCAATCACAGAATTCTCTGCCATATTCTTTCAGAAGCCCCGTGGAAGAGGAGGTTATGGGTTGTAAGTGCAAGTCAAGGTGGATAATGGGGGAGGCACTTAATGAGTTCAACATTATGGACTTCCCATGGTGCTGTTGCTTTTCGTTCTGTATTTTTTTACTCACTGGTTCAATATTAGTAACTATTTTACCCAGTTTAACTTGTTCTTTCGCAATTAGAACTACAGAATCCTTGCATTTTTTTTAACATTAAAAATGTGTGGCTCCCTGAAAGAAGTTTGTTGTGGAGACTCCTCAGTATGTCCACTTTTGGATGGTCTTTGGGAAACAAATCATTTTGTGTGCTGCCTGAAGTTCTGTTCTTGGACCACATCACGTGTTTCCTTTTTTTTTACCACCACCCCCAAATCTCCAAAGGTATGAATCTGCCAGATTTGGGGTTTTGATGTTTATTTCTAAAAACATTTATAGAAGTATCCTGAACTTTATTCTCATTGATTTTCTTATATTGTTGGGCGATGAGAGTTTTTGTTTCTTGAAAAAAATCTTGCTTGGGAATCTCTATTACAGGACATTCTACTTTTATCAGGTACAGCCTCTGCAACCATGGTGGGCATTTAGGGTGATCTCTTTTGGAGGCTGGGCTCCAAGTCCCTCCCAAGAACTGGAAATCTGCATTTCACTAGAAACATGTTGGGATCCAGGGCTTCTTGAAGGAGTTGCCTGAATGGCAAGAGGCATTTGGAGTCTTCTGAATTCCTTTACATTTCAGTCTTCCTGCCCCCTCAGGGTCTCGACAACCGCCAATCTTCAATTTTTAATTGGTGTATTTAGACCATTTACATTCAATGTAATTACTGATACGCTGGGGCTTAAGTTTGCTTCTTTATATCTTGTGTTTATTGTGTTATCTCTGTTTTTTGTTTCTGTTTCTTTTTTCCTATCTTTCTGTGGGTTAATGAAATCTATTCTAGAATCCCATTTTGATTTATTAATAATATTTTCAGAGTAACTCTTTCTATATGTTTTTTAGTGCTTGCTCTAGGTATTGAGTTTTATATATATATATATATATATATATATATATATATATATATATATATATATATATATATATATATATATATATATATATATAACTTAGTATAGTTTACTGGTATTTGCATTTTTGCCAATTCTAGTAAAGTATAGAAACCTTAACTCTATTTATGTTCTTTTACTCTCCCTCATTATAATATACTTGTCTTAAATATTTTATCTATGTACTTTGTTAGTGTTATAATTTTTGCTTGAATCACCAATCATAATTTAGAAAACTCAAGAGAATAGCCCACATTTTTGCTTGGAGTGTTTTTTTTTTCCTAATGTTCAGCAAGTTCCTTCTTTTACTGTTTCCATTCCGTTAAGAAAACTTCCCCTAGCTATACTTTTAGTGTAGGTATGTTGGTGACCAGTTCCCTCAGTTCTCCTTCATCTAAGAGATTACTCCTTTATTTCGGATGGATATTTTCACTGGATATAGGATTCAGGGGTGACATTTCCTTTCTTTCAGCACCTGAGTAATATTTTGACAATTCCTTCTAGCCTCTATGGTATGTGATAAGAAATCCGATTTCATTTAACTTGAATTTATTTTCCTTTTGTGGTGTTTCTCTCTGGTTGCTTTCACAATTTTTACTTTGTCTTTAGTTTTCAGAAGGTTAATTATGGTATATCTTAGTGTGATTATCCATGAGATTGTCCTATTTTGGTGTTTACTAAACATTTTTAATCTGTAGGTTTATATCTCTTGTCAAGTTTCAGCCATTATTTGAGTACTTTTTCAGCTTCGCCTTTTTTCTCCTCTGTTTTCAGGACTATAATAACACAAATGTTAAATCATTTATTATGGTCCAACAGCTCCCTCCCAATTCTATTTTCTTTCTGTTGTTCAGATTTCAGATTGAGTAATTTCTATTGTTACATACTCTAGTTCAATGATTCTTTCCTCTGCCCCTCCATCCAGCCATTAAGCCCTTCTACTGAGTATTTTGTTTGTTGTCTTCTTCAGTTCTAAAATTTCCATTTTGTTTCTTTGAAATTTTTGTCTTTATTAAAACTTTCTATTTCTTTGCTATTTTCCATTTCTATTTGCTTCAAGCATGCTAACAATTGCTTATCAAACCATTTTTATTGTGACTGATACTGAAATCTTTGTCAGGTAATTCTAACATCTCTGTTATCTTGATGTTGGCATGCATTGATTATCTTTTTTAAGTCAGTTTAAGAACTTTCTGGTTTCTGATATGATTGATTTTGTTACTGAAATGTGGAAATGTGACTGAAATTTTTAAATGATAAGACTCTGATTTAATAATTTAAGTTATAAGACTATGGATCTTCTTAACTTTGTTATAAGACTCTGGATCTTATTTTAAACTTCTTGCTTAGTTGGATTTCTCTGTCACTGACACAGTGACTGCCCCTTTACTGCTAGGTGAAGACAGAAGTCCAGGTTCCCTAGTCAGTCTTCATTGCCACATGAAACAGGAGGAACCTCATTACTGCTAGATGGGTATGGGAGTTCCAGTCTCGCATGTCTCTCCATGAACCCCACAGTGTGAGTGGCCTCATTACTGCTGGGTAATAGTGAGAGTCCTGACTCTCCGCTAGGCTTCCTTTTATTCTCCCCAGTGAGGAATGGAAGGAGTGCCTCATTACTGTTGGCTTAGGTGAAGTCTAGGCTCACCATGTGGTCTCCAGAACATTGGGATGGAGCTGGTCCCACTACCACTGTTGAAGGTCATGGAAGACCCAGGTCCCTACTTGAACTTCTCTGACATGACCCTGGTGGGGGTGTGGGGAATACCTTATTATAGTCTAGTTTCCTCACTCAGCCTTTGCTGGCATCAGTAGGGGTGAGACCATAGTTTTTTGGAAAACTGCCAGAGAGTTTTCCATTTTGCTGTCTGACTTATTCCTGGTCTTCTGGCTTTAGAGAGTAGGCTTGGGGGGGGGGGGCTTTTTTGGTCTGCACCTGTTGGTGTTTCTAGGTTGTCAACTTCTTCAGCTCTTAAGTCTTGAATATAAGGGTAAAAGAAGAAAACCCAAGGAATCCACTCACCACATTGTGTCCTGAGGTCAGCTGGTTAGCTTTCTTCTCTCTACTTTGCAGAGTCTTCTTATATATTTTTTATATATGATGCCTAGATTTTTTTAGTTGTATTTAGTTGGAGGAATAGGGAAAAGTATATCCATTCTATTTTCCTGGAAGGGAAAATCTTAAGGCTTAAAAAAATTCAGTTTTAGGACTTATGTTTTCCCTATTCAGTGAAAACCAAATTTGATATCATATTTCACTCTAGAAACAGAAATCTTCTCACTCCTTTCTATTCCCAGGGGTTTAAAAATAAATTCTTTAGCCTTTTTCCATTCCTCAAACTGATATTTCCCTATTCTGACTTTAATAAATGCTTTCATCAAGTGGCAGTTGATCAGATGGTTTGTGTGACCTGATAGGGTGGCACAGAACCTCTTTTCAAACTGACAGAATATTCAAAGCCTTTACTCTTTTCACCAGTTAAGCTGCTTTGTAAATGCCAGACTCTTTTAAAATTGTGTTGCTTGCAAGTGCATGTATTATTCATCTGACTGAGGTATCCCACACTGTCAAGGGGGAACACTGCAAGAAATCTATCTCTGAGCTTCCCTTTGATGCTGTGAGAAGATTCAGAATGAGTGGACTGGAAGGTGATTGTATTTTTCCTTTACCTTCTGGTTAAACTGACAATATCTGCCTCATGCTTCATTTTACCATATGACATGTCACCCAGGAGGAAGACCCTGAGAGCTCGAGTCACCTC
The DNA here is from genome assembly GCF_048773025.1 of Camelus bactrianus. Classification (NCBI taxonomy): domain Eukaryota; kingdom Metazoa; phylum Chordata; class Mammalia; order Artiodactyla; family Camelidae; genus Camelus; species Camelus bactrianus. The sequence goes on from NC_133539.1 coordinate 45,389,406, forward strand.
CAGAAAGAAAAAACTCATTGTGTGATCCAAAGGTGACGGAGGAGATACTGATGCTGACAAATGGCCGTACACACATTTCTTTAGCTCTGCACATGGTGCTTTCTGGATGGGACAGCATGTATCTTATTCCATAAAGTACCGGCAGCAGCAGAAGCTGAAAGGCATCTAGATACGTTCTTCCCAGTACACAATTCACAAGGCTAGATCTTAAATGAGATAGAATTATACACAGATAAGACTAAAAAGACTTTAAAGGTCACTGAAGGGAAGGCTCCCTTCCCCTTTGGCCAACGTACAAGTGAGAGACCAGACAGCTTCAGTGACTTGTCCAAGCTAACTAGTGGCAAAACTACAACATGCTTTGACAGCTGACTTTTATCCAATCTCCTTTTATATACACTGGAGGGTCATCAATAATGACTTTTTAAATGCTGGTTGATTATTCTGCATTAGAGCAGAAAATTATCAATCTACCATAGAAGGACAATCTATGTGAACTTTGAGAACTGGTTCCCTTAAAGAGTCAGGATTCTGATGACTAAGTTGTTCAAAAACACCAAGGGGCAGCAAGAAATAGGCTGTGATTCATTCAGTGGGTAGCACTACTTCTTGTGACAGTCTACTCCCAAGTCTTCTGTATGGTCAACTGAAAAGTGAGCCAAACCTGGGTCCCTCTGAGGTCTGCACAAATCACAGAGTACAGCACAAGTTGACTCGTCTTCCAGAGTAGGTCCTAGCTGGGCAATAGTTCTAGGACTGCTTTCTGATTCCATTTTAAAGAATGACCTCTAGCTGACCTATATTCTCCCGAAAGCTTAAATTGGATCTGGCTTCCAACTTCCTTTGCTATCTTAAACCACATAGCTCTCTGCACAGCTGTTTAACAAGTTGTAGATTCTGTACAGGGTAATGAGTACTAGCAGTTCACACAATAGCTGCTTATATATTTAAATGTAACCTACATATATATATGAAGGTTTCAGTGTGAGTTTATACAACCTAGATATATTTTATGAAATGTATTTGATATTAAAAGCCATTTTAGTGTTTCTGTTATTATCTGTTCTCAGAAAAAAAATAAAGAGGAATTTGAAATAGGTGAAAGCAAGAGATCAAATATTATTTTAATATTCATATTTTCTGAACCTCAAATCAGGGCACACATTAAGAAAATGTAATAATAAGTAAAACCTGAACTCTCAAAAGATACAGATTTTAGGATTTTCATAGATGTCAGGAAACTAAGTTCTCATAACAAGATCTATTAATTTCTCAAAATCCTTAATTGTGGGACTGACCAGAATTATCCTCCTATCTTTCACCTTGATTACTTTTTGAATCTTTTCTAGTAGACCTTAGTTTTTACAGACATCTGATAATTATTCAAGTCTAATAAAAAGCAATAAATATAGATAAACAACAATGTCGTCCTGTGTAGCACAAGGAATTATACTCAATATCCTGTAATAAACTAGAATGGAAAAGAAAATGAAGAATATATACGTATATAACTGAATTGCTTTGCTATACATCAGAAACTAACAAAACACTGTAAATCAACTATACTTCAATAAGAAACAAAGCAATAAATAAATATTGATTAACGCAAAAAAGGAGGAGCTTATCCAGTAAGCAACAAAGAGTCAGTGAAGGATTTTAATAAAAGGATATTGTGAGACGTCTCTCCACAGGTTGCTCTCACTTCTGTACAATTTCTGAGCAAAGCTATTGCTAGCTTTTATTCCGAAGTGTCATTTCAAGAGTGTTTGTATGGTAAACAGCCTTGGAAGATGGAGAAAGTATCTCTTTCCAGATCAAAGATTTGTTTGCTGTCTGAGATAATAAAGATAACATTTCCCTCCAAGGTTAAGGTTGGGCTTACCAACGGACCTTTTGGAAGATTGAGATTTTCGTAACCTAAGACTCTTAAGATGTAACATGTACTCACTGTGAGCACAGCATCCACTTGGGCATCACCCCATGGGCATTGGGAGTCAAGGGGAACCAATGAGAACATGCAATAAATGGAATGAAGTCCTTTTTCTCTGACCTAGGAGTCTCATGTCATCTGCTGGCACCTATGAAACTATGGCAAGCTAACTTAATAGCTTGGAAGCAAAGTAAAATGTCAGACTTTTCATGGTTCTTGACAAAAGGTGACATTGTCATTGGTCATATACTACAATTCCACCATTCTTGGGTATGACACATATGTCTGTGATTCAAACTGAGTAGCTCTAGAAGGAATCATAAGGAAGATCATGACTAACCGGAGAAATGGGATTAAAAATCATGTGAATGGTCTACTTCCTAGTCAACTATGGCAACATACTTTAACTGAAGACAGTGTCTCACATTTCACATTCTCCTCAAAGCAATATATAAATGCGAGAGTGCCGCTGATGGTGGTCTTGAAAGGTAATGAGAGGGGCATTACCCAGCTAAATGCTGCCATGGGCACAACAATTACATCCTCTGCTTTCCTAAACTCTGGGTGTTCTTTCAGTGGCTTACAGCACCCATTGACATTTCCTGTCCTGGACTATAATTTTATGTTGCCATTATGGTTCTCTTACCCTGAATGTTAAATTTTTCTAAATACAGCAAGGAAGATATATCAAAGCATGGTGGCTTCGCAGTTAAAACACTGAACCTAAATTCAGGAAACTGAGCCCTATCTTGTCCATCTCTGGCATCATCAGATATGGACACATATTTCTCTGTGCCTTAAAATAATGGAGATTTTAGTGTAAGGGTAAATGCAGGATAATAGTTGAAAATAGATACATAATTGAAATGAATAAACTACTTGGCAACTCAGAGGAAATGCTTGAGCTATGCTGTCAATACAGCAGCCACTAGTCACATATGGATATCAAGTACTCCAAGTGTGGCTACTCCAAGTTGTGACATGCCATACGTATGAAAAATGCACACTGGATTTTGAAAACTGAGTGCAAAATAAAATGTAAATACTCATCAATACACTGTATTTTGATTATATGTTGAAATGATAATATTTTAGATACCCTGGAGTAAATACAGTCTTAAAATTAATTTTACTTAGTTTTTTTTAAACTTTTTTCTCATGGCTATTAGAAATGTAAGGATTATGTGATTTTTATTTATTCCATTGCTATTGGACAGTGCTGTGTTAGACTATTCCTTGTCCTCTACCTTAGCAATGTGAACAGCGTGGGCCAATAGGAATCTTAGGGCTGATCCTGTAGGTTTAAACTAAATGGTGCTAACTGTTACACAACAGATGAAAACTTTAATTCACTTGAAGGCTTTTAAATAGACCACAAGTTTCTTGAGAGCAAAGTTTCATGTACTGTCATAACCTTTTCTTTTCCCTAGTGACACACGCAGTCCCTCAGTTAGCTCAATGATTTTTACCAGTTGAATGAATTTTAAGGAAATCTAGAAAAAAAGAAATATTGCAAGTGTAGTGGTTCAGTATATGAAGAGATTGTACGTGTTAATTCTGAACAAGATGCCCGTGTACCGTTTTTCTTAGCAGTCATTTATATTCTTCATTTAAGAATGCAGTCTCACTGTGCAATTTATCTTCCAATAGGTCTCACTGCCTCTCTAGAGATCTAGGCTGGAAATGCTTATTTTTCTAACACATATCTTCTTCATTTAGAACACACAGAGCAGTCATGGGGGTTAATCAAAGAGGGAATCACTTGTGCACAGCTGAGTAAGTCGGTAGATACATAGGCCATGGAGTTTTCAAATTATCTGGAGATCATGGCCTTAAAAAAGCATTCAATATTTTGTGTGTGCAGAGACAAAGAAAGTCCTAATAGAAAGGACAGAGCCAGCAGAATCTCCACAATGTCTGTGCAGTCTCCACATTATCACTTCATCGGATGGTAGGGAGTGTGATACAGTGAACAGGGAGAGATGTCCCCAGAACGTAAGGTCCATGACCATTATTAGCACTCATGCCTGTTGCAGCAGAAATGAATCACTGGTATATGAAACTGACAGGAATAAAGGAACCAGCAGTATTCTAAGACATACAAAGGATGCTTCGTGTGTATTTTATTAGGTACAATTAATATTGATGCCGATAGATGAAGGATGATTGCCACATATTGCTCACATTATAACTAATAATATAGTGTACTTACCCTGTGTTAGGTAATTTTTATTGTAAATTACAGAAACTTTGAAGGGGAGGTGTTATCTTTGTTTTATAATTTCAAATAAACTAAGTTTGAGAGAGTTGCCTAGGGATAACATAATGCTCGTCAGTGGAAGAGCCAGAACTTGAACCCAAGTGTAGTCTAACTCCAAAATCCACCTCTTTCTATTAAACCAATGCCACCTTCTCTCCAATGTAACAGTGGCATTAGGATGATAATGAGAGAGGAAGAACAGAGGTTTAGCAGCCTTGTCCTTACTATCCTTCTGTCTTTCCTGCCTTCCTCCATCTCTCCTTATTTCTTCATCCTTCCTTTACTTCTATTGTGCCCCCATCCGCCTTCCCCTCACTCTTTTCTTTCTTTCTCTCTGTTACAGCTCTTCCTTTCTTTTCTTAGTTCTACTTATTTTTCCTCTCCTCTTGTCCAGTTTATTACCTAAGCTGCAGTCCTGCCAATGCCCTCGGAGAAAACTGCTACGTGATAAAGTCTGGCTATTGGAGAAATGTAAAGGCAACTGCAATAGCTGAAGAGCCAAACCAAGCCCAAAGTTTCTTTAGACTCGAAGATAATTCTTCAACCAAATACCACAAATATTCCACTAGCTTAGAATATCAGAATGGTGGAGCTGGAAGGAAACCTAATGCTTCCCTAGCCTGACAGCCTCATTGTGTGCTGAAGGGAACTCTAGCCAAGAGCAGCTAAGGGGCTTCCCAAAGTGACCAAGATTAGTGGGGAAGCCAGAACTGGGATCCTGGAATTCTTTCTTTAGTTTCTAGGAGGGTGCGTGGAAAATGAAGTAGGAATGTGAAAGTGCAAACCTATTGACTCACACTGAGTGAGTTCTGAAAAGGTGAAGTTCATTTCCTCTACACAAAGTTGTTGAGAAGATACGTGAGACAATGCCTGTAAAAGTGCTCAGAGCTCTGAAAGAGAAAGGACTGACTTAAATGTGAGGCAACACTTATTGGCTGAATACTAAAGAACAACCTTTCATAGCGTAAAGCAAAGCCTGAAGAAAGGGATTGTTGGACCATAGACCATTTTATGCTGCTGAACCCAATATGACAAGATCTTTCTTTATAAGTAAGCAAGTACTGAATGGATGCCAAAGAGTTGTGTGTCTTACCATTGTTCCTGTTAAAAACAGAAACAAAGCCAAAAAAAAACCTCTTCTAGGTAAGTATATAGGGTAGTACCTGGTTCCCTGCAAATACAGTAGACAGACGCATTATTTCTCTTCCTCTATCTGGTTCCGCAGCTGGCCCTAAAATAAAGCTTATTGCTGCAATCTAATTGGACTCACTTTAGGTTCATCTTTTTATTCCCATGTGCACTTTGCTTGAGGGAGTAGCTCATTTCAGAAGAAAGAAGTCTGGACTAAGAGACTCCTGTCTCTTCGCAGATCTTATACTTGGTTGTAACTCTAACTAGCCAAGTGATTTGTACAAAATGTAGAACCATTTGCTTCTCCACTTTCTCATCTGTAAGATGAGGATTTTTATTATAAATGAGAGAAACTTTGGAGGGGAGAAGTTATCGATCTTCAGAAGTAACTATTATCTGAGATAATACACATGTATTAGTTTGCTCAGAGTCTGGAACATTGTGAGGTTCTATAAATAGCAGCTATTATTATTTTTATTTGGATAAAAGTTTGTCTTGAGGTGTTAGGATTTAGACTGTCAATATTTCTGCCTTTTAAAAAGAAGCCTCAGAAAATTGTGTTTATCACTCAGCAGATCAAAGCTCTGTGAACTGGAATTGTGTTTCACAAGAACAGATTGATGCCTCACACACAGATGTCTTTCCCCATCCCCAAACCAACAGGGTAAAATGTTTTACAGATTGGATGTTTGGCACAGAGCAGAATTCTGAAATAAAACTACTTTTGTTTTCCCTTTTTTTTTTTTTTAAAGTATTTAAAGAGAATTGCAACCTTGGTTATTTATTTTCTTCCATGTGAAGAAAAAAAAAGAGCACATCTGTTTGCAATAGTGGACTGAAAGGTTTAAAAATAAATATGCTTTAAAGAAAAGAAATGAAACTTTGTTGGCACTCTAAATCCAATCGACAGAGGGAAAATGTTTGTTCTAGAGATGTTTGGCTTCTTTTAAAAAAGGAAAAAAAGAGCAAATAATGTAGAATTATACAGTTCCAGTTAAGTGGTTCACCACATAAAAATGTGTTATTTTTACTCATCTGGTAAATAGTTTTAACCGTGACATAATGTCTTAACATTTACATTTCAATTCTGAATATACCCTGCATCTGTCATTTTCTCTAAGAAGAGGCTGATGAGATATAAAAATGATTTCCGTACTTTCATAATCTGTAATTAGAAAGCAAAAAGCCAAAGTACAAGTAAAATATCTGTAATTTGTGTTGGCTGTGATCTTAGGAAATTCAGTTGCCCACTATGGTGAAAAGTACTATATTTAGATAGATGTTTTGGATTGTGTTGTCCATTTTTTCACTTCATATAAAAAATAAAAATCATCCATCATGCTTATAAATACTGCTGTGACCATTTCATAGAGAAAGGAACAATCCTGCCAAAAGACTTACATGGCAGTTGTCTGTTGGGAAGCCCAGATAAACTAAGACTAGGGAGGGGACAGTGGCAGGGGAGTGATTAGGGTTGACAAGTAAAAAGGAGCTTAGAAGAACTGGAATAGAAAACAGAAGGAGTTGATAAATATGGAAGGGCTGCTGGGGTATCTTGAAAGACAAACATTGGTTGCTCAGAAGCAGTTGAGCCAGAAAATCCTTGAAAATGAGCTACTGAAAGGAATTTGTTTAGGCCAAAAGGAGCCCCTGTTAAGAGAGTTAGGTTAAGGAGGATTTGTATAGGTGAGAACACTGGCTTGCTAGTTACAATCCATCCCAAAAAAGGACATTCACAGGAAAAAAAGCAGTGTCTGGCCTCCTGGGTGAGTCCAGGAAGTCAGACAGACTATTCTATGGGAATCAAAGGCGTACCTTAAATGTTGACTTGGGGTTAAATCTAAATAACTGATTACTATGTTAAACAAATGACTACTGAATGTAGTTTGAACCTGAGATTTTTATATACTTAGTTAAACAGATAGTATTCACGCTGGAAATGGTGTTTTGAGTAATGTCAGTATGAAATGTCAGTAAGATAAATATAAAAATTGAGCCATTGAGTAGTGGACTTAAGTCAGACTTTATACTTTCATTTTACCTATCTGGAAATGGGCAAACGCATTATATTTCATACACATTGCATATATAAATATGCCTGAGAATACAAAGCCTTTGTCTTACAGAGTACCTGAGGAAGTCTTATAAATAGCTCTTGGCATTGCCTGATATTCCACTTTTCTACTTTCTTCACTAATTGAAATTTACAGGTGTCATATTCCCTTGATCTTGCAATATGATAAACAAGATACTTAAAAATATTATTTGTGAAACTGTGTCCCATAGGGTTATCAGAAGCTCATAACAAACTGAAATTATTAAACTTGCCTTAAAGAACAACAGATAAGGGAACAGTTTGTTAAAATCACTTTGCTTGTAAACTGCCCTCACCGATTAAAGTTTGCTTTTTTTGCTTTCTTTTTCCCTCTCTTTAAGTACATACCTTCCCAGCTTCATGCAACCCAGTTGTTTCACAGGAACATGGAGTCAGCTCCAGCTCAGAACCGATGGCTAAGGCTGGTTGGGACCAAGGAATAAGCCGGTTGACATCAGAGGTGCGGAAGACTTCACCCTCAGATTACGCCAAGTGCCTCCGTTTCCAACGTGCAGAAATGTAACCAAGATGTACCTGAGCAGAACACAAATTACCTCACCTTTTTCCCTCCTTCCAATCACTTTCCCTGCGCCTAAGACACCCTGCTTACCCCATAAATATCCTAACCCCCTTGCCTTCCAGGAGGAAGATCTGAGTCTTGTTCTTTCTTGGCTGCATTGTGAATGAACTCCTTTTTGGCTGTAAACCTTGGCATCTCAGGGTTTGGCCTGCTGTGCATCAAATGGACCTGGCTCGGTAATGTTTGGAGTAGGTCAGTGCCCTCCCTCAAGGCCATGAGTTTCTTCCTTTTGATTCTGGAAATCAATCTTTATTTGTTTCACTTCTACCCCTTTGATTCCTTCTTCTCAGTATGTTCTGGGGAGAATCTACTCAGCTGTAACATATCTACTCTAATTAAATGGTCGAATAGCGTTCTGTCTGATTCCCACCTGGGAAATGGCACCAGCGTTAGCTGCTTGCTCCTGCCAGACACCTGGGTGCCAGCTTTGTAACCCCTTTCTTCTCCATATTTACCCAATCACCAAAGCCTGTTAAGGATCTTCCAGTATAGACCCTGAATCTGTCAATTTTTCCTTTTTATCTGCTGCTGCTTCCTTAATCTAAGCTACCAAGATTTCTTATCCTGATTTCTTCAAGAACCTCCTAATGGTATAACTTCACTTTTTTTCTGCTTCTAGTCTATTCCCCAAAAGTAGAAAACTTTCTTAAAAAGACAAATCTAATCTGATTAGTCTGTCACTTAAAACTCTTCTATATTTCCCCCGGCTCTTAGATGACAGTTCTATTGGATTTACTATAAAACTAACAGTCCTTATTGTGGTTCTAAAGCCCTGAGTGACCTCTTCCTAGTTTACCTTGCAGCCCTCATATCCAGAATCTCCCACTTTCTCACTAGTGTTTCATCCTTAGGGATCAATTTTTGATTGTTCAAATCTCCAGGTTCTTCTTGCATTATACGAATGACTCATGTTTAACCCTCTGCTTCTACCTGTTTGCCCTTAACATGACAAATTCCTCCCCTTTCTTTATAGTTAATTTTAAAGATAACTTTCTCAGAGAAACTTCACTGTCCATCCACACCAATTTAAGGTTTTATTTTTTCAGTATAGCTAAGTAGTTAGCATCATTCCTTATATAATAATTATATTGAAATAATTAACTGGAATAATTTGTTTAATTTCTGTCTCCCTCACTAGAGTCTGCATTAAGAATTTAGTCCTCGATTTCCTAAATTCTGTATCTCTCTTTATCTCTACTATATACTCAGTATTCCATTTTCATTACTATATCTGGCATCATAGCTTTTTGTAGAAGGTCTCAATAAATGACTTTTAAATTAGTAGATGAATGTATAAATGAATGCATGAATGAGTAAAACTATCCTCAGAATGCCTAAAAACACGATAGGCTGAGAGTTTCAAAACACAGAGTCTTACTCATTCCTAAGTGTGAATAACCAGGGTAATGGAATCACATTCATTGTATTGTTTGGTTACCTGTAAGATCAAAAAAAGTCTTTGACATTTCTCCAAAGAAGACATACCAATGGCTGATAGGCACATGAAAAAGTGCTCAGTATCACTAATTATCAGAGAAATGCAAATCAAAACTGCAATGAGGTATCACCTCACACCAGTCAGAATGGTCATCATTAAAAAGTCCACAAAAGACAAATGTTGGAGAGGGTATGGAGCAAAGGGAACCCTCCTACACTCTTGGTGGGAATGTAATTTGGTGCAGTCACTATGGGAAATAGTATGGAGATTCCTTAAAAAATTAAAAATAAAGTTACCATAACATCCAGCAATCCCACTCCTGGGCATACATCCAGAAAAAACTCTAATTGGAAAAGATACATGCCCCTAATGTTCACAGCAGCACTATTTACAATAGCGAAGACATGGAAACAACCTAAGTGTCCATCGACAGATGGCTGGATAAAGAAGTTGTGATATACACACACACACACAAACAATGGAATACTTCTCAGCTGTAAAGAAAATGAAATAAAGCCACTTGTAGCAACATAGATGGACCTAGAGATTATACTAAGTTACATAATTCAGAAAAATACCACATGATATTACTTACATGTGAAATCTAACAAAAAATGATACAAATGAACTTATTTACAAATCAGAAAGAGATTCACAGACATAAAAATCAAACTTATGGTCACCGAGGGGTGGGGAGGGATAAATAAGCAGTGTGGGATTAGCAGATACAAACTACTATATATAAAATAGATAAAACAACAAGGTCCTACTGTATAGCACAGGAAACTATACTCAGTATCTTGTAATAACCTATAAAGAAAAAGAATATGAAAAAGAATATATATGTATAACTCAATCACTACACTGTACACAGGAAACTAAATCAGCTATACTTCAAAAAAAATTTTTGATTATCAACTAAATTAGTACTCTCTTACTTTATCAGCAACAGAGGAACACAACCTTTGGAAAGTAATTTGGCAATAAGTATTAAGAAATGTGCAAATAAAACACAGGCACAATAACCCTACTGATAAGCCTCCTTATAAGAATGAAATAGATCATGGCACATTTATCAATCCCATGAAATGAAAATAAATAATTCAAACACATGTATATATACACACACATGTGCTGTGATTATAAATTTAGAAAATATGCATATAAAACATGCACAAATATGTTTACACAAAGAATTATAGTTGATTGATTAAGATGGCGAAGAGGTTATGGGAAATTATTTCATCCCATTTGCTGAACTGCAATATTATTTTATTTCTACAATTAGGTCTCTTTTCTAATTTTTTGTTTACCTTTTCACTTGGTAGTTCAGTATTATCTGTCTTCAACTTTAATTTCTTTCAACTTCTTAAGTCACATGGCAGAAAAGGGAATTTATTAATTGGTCTCTATTCTAACAAGCATCATCTACTGCAATTCACTGATACCACAGCACGCACTACCCTACAGTGTAGTAAATTCTTGTGAAAGCATGTGGAGACACACTAAAAAGGAATGTTTTGTGCCCTCTACATAATAAGAATAAAAAAAAATTGTCAGATAGGAAACTTTTTTACAAGGATTAAGGATCTTGGCTAAGATGGCAGAAGATTTTCTAAGGAATTTTGAGTATCTTCATTTTACATTTTCTTTTTTCTTAATATCAACGCTTTTCAGGATATTTTTTGAAAAAGTTGAGAATTTGATGAGTCCATACAATGTGATGGATTAGGACTGACATAATAAGGACACATGAGACAGAACTGCCCAGAACTTTTCATTTCCCTTTAAGTGGGAAATTTTTTTCCTCCAAACTCAGAAATACTCTTGTCCCCCTTTAACAGAAAATTGAAGCCAACTCTGAGATTTAAATCCAAATGCTTATACTAACACAGGAACCAGGAAAAAAAGCATTTAAAAATTCAAGACAGAGGAATGTCTTTCACTTGCTTCCTAGACATTGATGACTCAGGCAGAATTTTGCATTAAGAAAATTTAAAGGTCATGTTTAGCATTCTGATTTAACAGGGCAGTTTCTCTTTAGAGATACTTTTTAACAAACATTTGAATCGAAACTTCTTGCTTAAAATCTTCTATTAAATTCTGATGGCAATTTTCACAAAAGTGAGAGATTGATAACTATTTTGGTTTTGCTTTTTATGGTTTGCTTTTTCACTGACATAATTTCCAGGAAATATCAGGCTCTTGTCCTTCTCATTTTTCAGTCTGCCCCAAGGTAGATTTTTGTTGTTGTTGTTCTTTAAGTATTCATCAGCTTAAAATGTTAAGAAAATTATTCATAGCTTCTTGGAAATTTTTTTCTCTTCTTATTCTCATCAGATACAGCCAGGAATTCTTGGGAAGTGCCTGCTGCAGCCAGATTGGCTCTAAAGGGGGCACATTTGCTGCTGTGGTGGGCCTCCAGTCTCCCGAATAGTTTGTTTAGGACAAGTTTATCCACTCTCAGCCCAACAGCTGTTACCAAGAGGAGGAGCGTAACATTTATGTACTTAGCGTATGTAAGAGCAGGAGCTCGCTGGTGTATGTGAGACTTTAATGGAACACATTTATTTGGATTTACAGTGACATATTTTCTTAAACGGCCGGTTCAGCACACTCAGTAGAGTCCTAGTTCTGCAGTGCACAGCACAGGTTCCATCCTCCAGCACAGTGCCTGGAGCACACGGGGCTCTTACTGACACTCCTAAGGTGAACAGCGGGATTTTATAAAATTCAGAGCTGACACTTCTCAAGCAGAGGCACAATGATTCTTTACACGGAGAGAGTCTATGATTACCCACAGCGGTGAAATTTCTGGATTTAGATTAGAAATTGTATTATGAACTGCCTCCAGACAGGTGAAGCAGCTTTAATCAGTCAGGCCAGATGCTTCCCTCCCAGGGGAATAGCTGCTGAACAAGTGACAAAAAGTTCATTTCCCAGGCTAGCGTCTTCTGTGTCATATGAACCTCAATATATATTTTTTCATTATCTAGTTGTGTAGCGAACAAGAGTGCTACTGAGGGAATATACCAAAGCTAAGCCCAAGAACAAAAGGTTATTTGGCAGCATTCGGTATCATAAACATAAATTCTTTATCAAAAAAAAAAAGTTTAAAAATAATTTCTGTGAGAAAATTTGTGAATTCAAATGACTTTATAATTACTTTTCAACATAAAAAAATAACTTTTTAGCATGACAATTGAATCTGTCCTTAAACCAGTGACATATTTTATATATTTTCTTGAGACATTTTACAAATTTTCAGACTTTTTCTTATATAGTCAGAACTCTAATAAAAACACAAACACTCCAGGTGTCCCAGTATTTGCTTACAAATTATAAATGGGGAAAAATTATAAACAAAAGAACAATGAGGCTAACTGGTACTTGCATAAAATAGTTTCACATGACAAAGGCCTCAGAAGATTTCAAAGCCTGCTTTCTGTGCTTATATGTGAACATTTTGAAACAAAACTTTCTAAATAAAGTAGAAATGTTTTTCTTTTTAAAAATGTTAAGTTACAGTTTTGTGTGAGGAAAATCACTATATATTTTTCCAACTCACAGGCAAAACATCAAAGTTAAGTTTTGTTTTTCCCCTTGACCCTTAAACATGTGGGTATAGTTTTGGGGTATGAAATTTCTCATCCTCAAAGTCAGATACAAGGTCTCCTAAGATGGAAGGAAAGGAATAACCAATGTTGGTGTATATTTTATGACCTTAATGTAGGGTTTTGTTTGTTTATTGTATTTTACTTTGTTTTTCCAATTTTATCACTAGAGTATACATTTGCAGTAAGGAGGTATCTGAACTCTGAACCACTCTGGTAGTATATGTTAACCACTTGTTAATTATACAGAAAATTGAAAGGAACAGTTGAGAAATATGTTTTAAATTAATGCTTAGAATTTAGAATAATACATCCTTTACTTCATCTCTCAATAGCTAGCACACACTCTTAAATGTACAGATTTCTTTCTCACCCTTTTCTCAAGATTTTCCACCACTAGACAAGGACACACTCAGAAGGAACAATAGCTTGTACATTTAGCAAGCTAACCCAATGAGGTTAAAACTGCTTTAAACACAATTCTGAGAAAAACAAAAAGTTGTCAGTTTTGATCTACTGTTCATATTCTGCCATCAAGTAGCTGTGTCATTTTAGGCAAGCTACTTAGATGTTCTGGGACTTAGTTTTTTCATCTGCGAGTAGGGTGCTGGACTAAATAACTTTTTTCAAAACTTCATATTTTCAGGGAAGGAAGTAGAGTTATACAATATACAACTGGCCAAATCAGGATTTTCACCATTGGAAGGATTCCATGGGTTGGGAGGTATAAAATGCAGCTTTTTAAATCTTTCAGTTCTCCAGTCACTGTGACTTGAGGGATTTCTTTGGATTCTAATTTGAAAAATACTGGACCAGACAGTCTCCAAGACCCTTTGTACCTCTAATATTTTGTCATTATAGATGCTGTTCTGGAGGGATTTAAGAATTTAGAATTTTGAGCTCAAGTAGATTTTAGGATTTATTTAGTTCAATGTCCTCATTTTGAAGATATTAAAACTAAGAGACATCTTACCAAGTTTCCAGAAGGTATACTGCTAACCTGGGCATCTTCAAACTACACGGCACTCATATGAACCACAACTGGTTCCCTAGGAAAACTGGACTGTGGCTGAAAGTGACTGTGCTCACTTACCTACAGAAACCGTTCAAGCTGGTTTCCCTAGGCTTGCATTTAGAATTATGTTGAGGTCTTTAACATGGAGGGTAAGTCTGAGAGATCTGATCAGGACAGGGGTATCCCCCCTGAAAAACTTGAAGAAAGATTTATCCTGTGGCTCCTCTGAGATTTTGGCTCAGTTTATTAGACAGGCTGGGACCTGGGAGCCGGGACTCTTTGCTGCAGTGCTTACACCTGGACAAATGTCTCCTCCAACAGTAGAATACAAAGAAACTATAAGGGACTAAAAATAACAGTGTGTATGCAGTTGAGGCAAATTATGAACAACAAGATACAAAAAGACTGAAACCAAACTGCCACTTCTGAGGTGTTGGGAACAAAAGCAAGGTACTGGGGGGTAAGTTACAGCTCAGTGGTAGAGTGTGTGCTTAGCATGCACAAGGTCCTGGGTTCAATCCCCACGACCTCCATTAAAAATAAATAAATAAATGAACAAAACAAACAAACCAACCTAGTTACCTCCTCCCCTCAAAAAAAACCCAACCAACCAACAAACCAAAAACCCGAAAACAAAAGCAGGGTACTAAGCATGACCCCTGCACACAGCACTACCAAGGGGGTGGGCAGACCACCGATGCCACCCCTCCAGCCTGGCCCATGGATCCGCCCCTACCCTCACCCCTTTAAGGGACCAGCTCGCCCCCACCCCCTGGGAGAGAGCAAGGGTACTTGTTACAGCACGAACCCCAGTTTAGCACTGGCCGAATTTCTTGTTTAGGGGTAAAGGGTTAGGTCTCCAGACTGAACTGGGACCCAGAATAATCTTGAGGCTTTATTATCCAAATCACATTCTATACACATTTGAATCCTTCCTAACAAAGGTCATTATTGAAATCATTATTTTTAATTAAGAGCAGTGATCTTCTTATTCCAGAATATTCTATATGTCTAACAGGTACATTTCCCTTTTAGACTTTCTAAATATGGCACTATTTTCTTGGAAAGAACAAAATCTGAGACTTTACAGATAAAGAAGTACCTGTGAGAATTTCTATTCTGAGGAGCTACAGCAAAAAACAGAAAGCAGTTATATTGGTGGATTTCCTAGAAAGTTGTCCAGTGCTTGAGATAGTTCTGCAGCCCATGTACTACTTGTAAACTATGTATGTGTGAGGTCTTCGTTCTAGTACACAATGCTTTAAACTGGAAGCTAAAAAACAAGGTTCTAATCTCAGTCCTAACCTACACATGGTGTGTGGCCCTAGGCAAATCAATTAACTTTTGTCAGCTTATTTACACTTAAAATCAATATGCTAAAACCCACTATCTGCTAGCCCTAAAATAATTCTGCGAGAATAAAAATAGATGGACATTTTAAAGAGATTTGAACACAATAGCCAAAAAAAGACATTACTTTAGAGAAATCATATGTGTAAAGAATTTCATGATTACTGGCAAGAAATGATGAATTTCATTTGTCATGACTGCCAGTAAGCAGGCATTTTCTGTTTTTATTTTTTGGGAGGACATGATAAGATGTAACAATAAACATGGCCCCAGGGAAAAAACTGCATTGACAATAGCTCCTTCTGGACTCGCTAACGATAAGCAAATATTATTTCAGTGGAGACTGACTAAAAACCTAGAGGGAATTTGAAAAACATTTAACCCTCAAGAAGGATAAATTTATTACATTTCTTGGAGTGTTCTAGGAAATTCTGTAATCAAAATACTGAAAGGCTGGTATCCCTTTTCTCTTTGTCCCACTATGCTTATGTCTTACTAGGTCTCTTTAAGAAAAAGGACTCAGTCATCTTTCATCCTGCAGATTCTTTTTATACATAGACCATGCCAAGCACTTAACAGGTACTCAATCCATGCTAACTCATTGGAATTCTGACATATTATATTAACTCGATTGTGGTGAGGTAGTGAGGGGAAGAACAGAGCCATTTGCTATGTTTGGGAAGAGCATGGGTTAGAAAGTAGAGCTCTGCTCTTTGAGCAATAATAGAATTATCTAGTCCTTCAGAAAGGGAAAAGGGA
The DNA here is from genome assembly GCF_048773025.1 of Camelus bactrianus. Classification (NCBI taxonomy): domain Eukaryota; kingdom Metazoa; phylum Chordata; class Mammalia; order Artiodactyla; family Camelidae; genus Camelus; species Camelus bactrianus. The sequence continues at coordinate 45,405,578 of NC_133539.1, forward strand.
AGGAAGAAAATGTATCCTTGGGCTATTACAAACATTATTTTCTTAGGTAATTTATTATAAAAGCTTCTTTCTCAAGTCATAATGTACAAGAATTCTACTGTTGCAAATCTATAGAGGGACTAGTACTTATTTTACTTATTTCTAGCCTCTTTGAGAATCAGCCATATTTCTAACACTCTGGTTACCACTTTATATCCTTACAATAAATACAATCCCCTTCGTTAACCCTGTCATTTTCTCAAATTACCATGTTTGTTCATTAAAATCAATTTTCAAATCTAAGGATTCTAAAATTTTTGCTCGTTTATTAGTGTCAGTCCTCGTAGAATTTAAGTTCCAAGAGATCAGAGACCTAGCTTATCTTATACTGATATGTATGCATGTATAGATGTGTATACATGACATGTATACATAAATGTGTGCTTTTTGAATAAATAAAAGAAGAAAGGGGAAATTGGAGTAATTAGCTGATTTCCTCAATTATACATAGCAAGCCAGTATAACAGCTAGACCTAGAACCATGTTCCCTAGTTTGTAGTCCTGTGCTCTTTCTACTATATTATATACTGCTTCTCTTTTGGATGTCTGTATCTATCTATGTTTAGACCTGAATATCAATATCTACATTTATGTATTTGTTTCTATGTCTATCAGGTAAGAGGCCAAAAACATACGTTTCCTTCTCAATGAAGCTCTGAAACAGTACATTCAAGGCTGGCCACCTCTTATTTAAAACAAAACAATTTTAAAAGAAAGAAAGAAACAAATCTGGAGTGAACTCAGAAGAGAAACAAGAGCCTCTGGAGGCTGGAGAGAATGATTTACGAGAAGAGGCCAAAAGAACAAAAAAGAGCAGAGGAATAGAGTATAGTTCCTCAATGATTATCTCAGAACGCAGACAAAACACAGAGGAGAACAGGAAAAAAAGAGGAAGGAAGGAAAGAAAGAAAGAAAGGAAGGAAGAAAACCAAAAACAGTATAACATGAAATAGAACAGTAGAACACTATTAATCCACATATATAAACACAAAATCCTTGCAATATTAGAGATTTCTTAGCACCAAATTCATAGTAAATATGAATATTTATGCTGAAGTTGACCACCACCATTGAGACAAAGGAAAATAACAATGACTAAAAATAATTTCTGGTATAATGGTTTTTATTTCCATGTTGAATTTTTTCAAATAGTGTTTAATTTTCACAGCACTCCCATTCCCTATAGGGTGCCTCACAAAATAAAAAAGAGCTACTGTAACTAAATCCAATACAAATGGGGAAAAAAAAAAAAAAAACGCGAACTAGGCTTAACACCAAGACAATTTTTCTGGAGTGAATTTACCAAGTTGTGAAATAATCCTCCAAATGAAGTAATTTTGCTTAATTTTCAAAAGAACAAAGCTGACCCTTAGTGACTTCAGAACATTTTACTTCTTTGAAAATTTTCAAAAATTTTCAAACTAATGTCTTCTTTGAACCAATGAATTCTAATGAGAACTTTTACCTTTCTTAATTTCAAGGATAAAAGAATTTGAAGAGGAAATAATGAAGCAAAGAGCTGGTTTCAAAAATCATTTCCTCTCTTCTAGCAGAGAAGGCCATTGATCTTTTGGGAAGGGAGTTTTTAAGTGAAAAAGACATGTATCTTTGATTTAAAAGGTTTAGTCACATTTAAGATTTAAAAAATATTATTCATTTTTATTGTTTACTTAGAAAAATGAAATTAGGGAGCTGTATATATACTACAGTGGGAGAATCAGGATTGCTAATTTTATGTACATTATTTTCACTGTACTCCTTATAGAAAGGTACTAAGCAATGTAGAACCTGATTTGTAGATAATTTTCAAAAGTATTTATGACAGCCATTTTAAAACTATTTTAATTTCAGCAGTCCCTGCTTATATTTTGTCAAACATTTTTAGATGAGAGAACTAAAAAGTTATAATATTTGAAAATCTTAAGAGATTTATTTAAATTATTATTTCATTCACAACTGTTCATTTAAAAAATATTTATTACAAAGAAAAAGTAAAATAATGTCCTATGTGAGTAATTTGGAAAATTTTCGTGTGACAATGAATATATGTATCTTCATGTATAATTGAAAAATTGTGCTCTACACTGGAATTTGACACAACATTGCAGAATGCCTGTAACTTGGTAGAAAAATGTTAAAGAAAAATAAAAAAATTAAAAAATAAAAAATAAAAAGGAGAAAACATTTCTCAAAAAAAAAAAAAAAAGAAAAGAAAAAATTTTCTTCTTTGTTTACAGAACATGGAGACAAGCTGGTGCTCATTCAAGTATCTTCAGCCCTTTTGGACATTCCAATTTCTGCTTCTCATTTTCTCACTTTATCAAAAAAATTATCCACTAATGTTTTTTTGCACATCTACTCCATCCTAGTCATTGTCCCAGCTTGTTGCTACGTGGCAACCAGCCTCCAGGATAGTTCCCAATGATTCCTGCCTCCTAGCATTCATGCCCTAGATAGTCCTTCCCACATTTTGTCAGTCTGTTTCTGTGAACGATGGAGTATGGCAGAGCGAAAGTGTGTGACTTCCAAGCTTAGGTCATGAAATACATTGTGATTTCTGCCTTATTCTCTCTTGGGCCATTTGTTCAGTGTAAGGGCAACAACTACCTAAGGAGGATACTCAAGGCATCCAGTGGAGAGGTCCACGTAGTGAAGAACTAAGTCTTCCTGCAGACAGCCAGCACCGACTTGCCAGCTATGAGAGTCGGGTATCTTGGCTTGAAGCCTTCCTTGCCTAGTTAAATGTACAGATGACTACAATCCCAGCCAACACCTTGGCTGCAACCTCTTAAGAGCGACCTCAAAATAGAATCTCCCATCTATGTTGCTCCCAAAGTCCTGACCCAGAAAAACTATCAGAGAAGAAACGTTTATTCTTGTCTTAAGCTATTAAATTATAATTTTTTGACACAGCAACAGATAATGGACACAGCCTATGTTATCACATGAGAAAAAAATTAATGTGTTAAATAATTAGTGTTTTGAAAGATAACAAAGAAAAGTATGTACTAGAAGGACCTTAGCCTATCACCTTGTGTTTAGATCCAGGAAAAAAAAAATGGATTCTCAAACTTTGCAACATTCTCATCAGAAAACAATAAAGTTTTCATTGTTTAGTTACTGTAAACAATTATCAAAATGAAGAATTTTACTGTTGTTTTGCTATTATTAATAATTTGCTTTGAACAATATTAAGACCTTAAACTGCCTGTATGTTTTCAAAGCACTGAAATATATCTCTTAGATAGTCTAAGAAAGGAATGAACCCAAACTGACAGCAATATTACTTCCCCTAAGAGTTGCAACTGATTGCAGCCAGACTCTATGAGGAGGGTATCAAGGTCTGATTTCTACTCAGTTATTTTCTGTGGAAGGGGATGTGCTAGCAGTAAAATGGATGCAAAAAAAAAAAAAAAAAGAGGCAGACTTTCTTAATCAAACCTATACTTGTTACCTGTTCTGCAAGAGTCTATGAAAAATCCCCAAATGGGGCCTGAGTCTCTGTATCAGCAACAAACTTTGTTGCTCATTAAGTGACGGTTCTACAAAATTCCTGTCTCCTTCTGAGATAGGCTCGGTGTCTGCACTAAGACAGAATATGTAATATCTATACATCCTCTGCTTAAAAAAGCTCTTTGTTTAGAAATCACATTGGCTAATTGTTTAACGTTTCTGTAAATGAGTAAGAAGACACTCCTCCTCAGTGTCTCAAATGAGTAATAAAGCTGTCACAGAATGTCCTGTGGAAAGTGTTAAAAGGGTCAGAACACCCACTTAGAGTGGCCACCTGGTCTGGCTGTCAGATCTCAGCTACATCATAGTCAATCCCTTCGGCATGCACATTCATCTCTGTAACTCTTCATGTCAGGCCTATTTATAAAGAGTCCCACCTTGTGGAGGAGGGGAGGCAGGGAGAGGCACATCTGGTAATAATGGCTATTGCTAAGTTTTTCATCTTAGTCATAAATTTAGAGAGAATCAAGACCCTCCTAAATGGTCTCTTTATCATTGCATTCTTTAATTTCTTCCTCAGTTAAATAAAAAACAGTACTGTTTTCCCCAGAGCTAACAAGTCACACAACATTTAATTCATTTGTTAGGCTTTTCTTTAAAGTGCAAATACTGACTTCATTGGTTAGGTCCATCAATAACTTACATTCTGGGTAAATTACTATGACCAGAATATGAATATGTGTTCTAACAAGTTAGAAGAGGATAGATATTCTGCCCCCCGGGGAGACTTAGAGGAGCACTGTGTCGCACCGTGGGAGGAGAGGCGAGTGTGCGCTGTCTCTGTGGAAGCTTCAGGACAGTCACAAACCACATGAGGACAGTGAACATTTGGGTGTGGGAGGTGAGAGGAGAGAAGGCCCCAAGCTGTGAGAGAAGTAGGCAGAACAAAGTTAGTTAAGGAAAGGTAAATTGCACCAGCTTGAAAACTGTGCCCAAGATTCAGGTGGTGGTAATTGCTATAAAAAGGTTTTAAATGACAGAGGAGAAATTCTAACTGAATCTTGCTTTGGGCATCAAGAGTACAAGAAAGGGACTGTACTATCTTCACTTTGTCATTTCCCTGTTACCTCTCTGAACCATCAGAATGTGGATACTCAGAACCAAAGGCATTCTAGCAGTCTTCCACTTGTTCAGGCATACCTGGGTGGAGTTTTAATGAAATATGAAATAGTCATTCTACCTGCCCTTGGGAGTGTCCTCAGGAATCAGAGGAATAAAGAGATGAGAAGCCAGAAAACAGGGCCTTAAAGTTGGAATTTGTTCAAATCCAGGCCACCCTCTGGGCTAATATGCCTATCAAAGCAAATTTTCTCACTAATATGGTTTCAAAACTAGTCTTAAAAGCCCTTGTTAGGGACCTGGTCATTGTTTTACTAGGTCCTCAGTCAGTGTGAAGCGCTGAGGTTGACATGTCAGCAATGCATGAAGAATGGAGAAAATTCACTCCTGGTGCATCCCGAGTATTGTTAAGCATTCCTGCTTGCATTCTGGCTTACTTAGCGATAAAAATTTATTTACTCTATCCATAAAACTTGTCTCTGGCTACCCAGGGAAGTCTCCATTCAGGCTGGCTCTGTGAGAGGAATACTGAAGGAATACTTGATGAGCAGTGCCTTTCCCTTTTCTGGAGAGCTACTTCAGTGGGCAATGAAGTCATTTTGTTCAATTGCCCTCTGCTTCCTTCACATGAAGAAATCTCCCCAAATCCCAGGGGAAAAATAACCTTTAAAAAGCATTTGTCTAGATTTACATTCAATTCATATTCATACATTCATTTCAGAAATGCTTATGGAGTACCTCCTAGGTACCAGACACCATTCTAGCACTGCGGATATAATACTGAATAAAATCTATGGTATTAAGGAGGATAAATTCTAATGAGAGAAACAGAATGTATGTGTGTATATACACACATGTTATTTATGTAAATGCAAGTATATGTACAGAAAAACACATATACTCCTAAGTAGTAAGTAGGCTCTACAGGAAAAAAGTAAAGAAAAATGGAATTAGGAGTGCTGATGGTATGATGAGAAAAGAGTTTTATTTTAATTTCTTTAGACTGGTCACAGAAGGCTGGCATTTGAGCTAAAAGAAGTAAGAGAACATGTAAGAAAGGTATCTAGTGGAAGAAACTTCTAGGTAGAAGAAAGAAAAACGAAGACCCTAAGAGGAGAGCACACTTGGTTTGTTTCAGCAACAGCAAGGAACCCAGTGTGGCTGACAGTGCGTAGGGAAGAGAGAAGTCAGGAGCGGAAGAAGGCAGATCTTATAGGACCTTACAGGCCGTCGTGGACTCTGGCTTTTCCTTTGATTGAATTGGGAGAGTTCTTAGTGGGAGAGTTCATGATCTGACTTACACCCGAAAACATCTCTCTGGCTACTGCGGAGATCGCAATTTGAGTACGTGTGAAAGAAGAAGGGAGGGGAGGACTGAAGCAGGGAGACAGTTTTAATTATCTGAAGGAGAGATGGTGAACTAGGACTGTGATGGTGGAGAGGGTGAGAACTCATTGGTTCTAGATGTATCTTGGAGGCAGAGCTAATAGAATTTGCTGACATACTGGCTGTAGGGTTGGAGAAAAAGTGAGTAAAGGATGACTCTTTAGTATTTATCCTGAGCAACAGCAGGATTAACAATCTATTAACAAGATGGAGAATACTGAGCACTTACCGTGTGCCAGGCATACTGTGAAACTAGTGAATGATTGAGGTAGAACTGAAACCATTGTAACAGACACTTTTTTTGGTGCCCAACAGGCACTAACTGCTCTCACCTCTAATTACAAGGAAAGAATATGTGATGCTTGGGGCAAAATGGACTATTTTGTGACGATGAGGTGACGTATCAGTCAGAGTTTAGGCAAGTATCATATGGCACATGCAAATGTGGTAATTGAAAGTTGAATAAAATATGAGCAAGATAAAAGAGAATTGTAAGGAATAGCTAGCATCTTGGGCTTGCGGTTGCTGGGCGCCATTACCATCAGTGGGCTTGAAGATGCAAGAGGAGGACGTGTTCATCAGAACACAAAGGGGTTGTTAACGATAGCCTGAGGGGAGAGGTACCCTACAGGAGCTGTCATCAGGGACATGGGTGGAGGAACTCAGGCTCTTACAAAGCTTAGCCTAAAATGGAAAGACCCAGGTGAATAAAAACCATAACCTCCCACTCTTCTTGCACTTAGAACTCCTGCTGGCATTACTCAACTGGAAGCCAAAGGGCAGGGAGATCCAGTTGGTGTCATCCATAGAAAGTATCTTGCCCAGGAACAGAACAGGAAGGAAATATGTTGATATGAGGTGCAGTAGAGAATACCCAATACTAAGCTTAGAGAAAAGAAGAGAACATGGAAGATTACGAACGGAAAAGTAGAAACAAATCTTAAGTCCTTGATGATGTTCTTGTGCTACCACACAGCATCTGAACAGGTGAACTACATCTCTGGCACCTTTTTTCTTTTGATATAATTTTATATTTATAGAGAAATTACAAAAATAGCAGAGAGTTCCTGTGTACCCTTCACCCAGCTCTTCCCAATGTTAACATCTTGCATACCCATAATAAAGTTACCAAATTAAGAATTAATGTTGGTATAATACTATTAATTACACTGTAGATTATATTTAGATTTTTCCAGTTTTTCTGCAATTGTCTTTCTTTTTTTTTCCAGGATCCACTGCAAGTTACTATATTGAATTTAATTATTATGTCTCTTAGTCTCCTTCAATGTGTGACAATTTCTCAAGTCTTTCCTTGCTTTTTGTAACCTTCACACTTTGGAAGACTACGAGTCAACTATTTAGTAGAATGTCCTACAATTTAAATTTATTGGATGTTTTCTCATAATTAGACTATACATTTTTGGCCAGAAAAACCGAGTCCCTTACAGTGTATTATATCAGAGGGTACAAGATGTTAATGTTTTACTACCTAATTACTAATATGTCAATGCATATTATAGTGACTTTGATCTCTTAGTTTGCACAGTCTCAGACAGGTATAGACTTCTTTTATGTGAAATGATTAAATATTTGTATTATTTAAACCCCTGTCAGTTGTTAATATCTTACTTGCAGATGGATACATCCTAACAAATACACCAATCCTCCTACCTATTTTCGTATTCCCAAGGGTACTTCATCTACTGACTGACAAAGTGAGTAACAATCAAGAGTCCTTGAATTATATGTTTAAGACCTGTGCATACAGTCAATTTATGGAAAACCAAAGTAGCAGAATTGCCTTTTCATCTCCTTGACTTTAAATTTCTTAAAACTAAATGGTAAATGTATGATTTATACACGAAAATATTTAATGATGAAATTAAAAAACCAAAAGTTAGGAAGAATTCGAGTAATTATTAATCTAATAGAGTAATTAACCTCGTGTATAATTACAGAATTTTCTTTGCCAATTTTAATGATGACTGTTACTTCAACACTTTGTAGCGAGCACAGTACATTGCAAGTAACTCTGTTTGGGCAGCTATCTCTATTTCATTTTTAACTCTTCTTCATGCTGAGCTAAAATCTGTCTCACTATTATTTGTTCCAATAACTCTATCCACTTGGACCTTTGGGAAAAAAAATCCAAAACTACTCTTCCAAAGGCAGCCTTAAAACATTTTAAATAGCTAACTGTGTCTCATAAAACTAGTTATTAGGATGAGACCAAGGAAAGAACTCTGTGGTACTACACCTCTTCCACTCATGTTGGCATCAACTGATTAACCAACCCTGTTTCTGTACAGTTATCTCTAAATCCACTTAAGTATTGTTATGCATACCCACCGCCTTATCTTTTTCAAGAAGACATCTTAAGAGTGAATTAGAGAACCACTAAAGAACAAATTCCCCAAGTTTCAGTAATGTAAAATAGAATTTTACTTTTTACTGAAAAAAGAAATCTAAAACTGGTGTTTTCTGTAGGCAGATGACTCCCTTCCATCTGCAATCCAGGGATCCAGGGTACTTATATTTTGTGGCTCTGTCATCCGCTAGGGCCTGCTGGGTAAAGTGCATAGAAGAAAGAATTCCTGCTTCTTAAAAGCTCTCTCTGGAAATTATATATAAATATAAATATATACAATTTTCAGTCATATGTCATTGACAAAAACTTGTCACATGGCCACATCAAGAAGAAAGGAGCATGGGAAATAAAATCACAGTGGGCAGGCACCTCCTAGGGATATGTCCAGAATATAGAGGCAAAGTTCTTATGTTTGTCCAAGCGTTAGCTGCCTTTCACAGGTGGCTTTGTTAAGCATTTTCTGAAATACAGATATACTGTATCTGGGGTATTTCTCTGACCTAATGTTCTAATGCAGGGGTCTGCAAACTTTTTTTGTAAAGAGCCCAACAGAAAACATTTTAGCTGCAGCTCATGTGATCTCTATTGCAACTAGTCAACCATGTCACCTTGGGAAAGCTGCCTTAGACATAACGCAATGTGGCTGTGTCTCAATTAAATTTTATTTATGGACATGGAAATTTGATTTTATATAATTTTCAGAGGGTATAAAATATCTTTTTTGATTTTTTTCCAACCATTTAAAAATGTAAAAATTTTCTTGGTTCTCAGGGCATGTACAACAATGGGCTACAGGCAGATGTAACCCATAAGCTTTAGATGGCTGACCCTCAATCTAGCATTACTCTTTATAAAGAAAGTGACTTTGACATATTATGATTTGATTTTAGTGAATACTTGCTAAGTCTTAATACTCACTTATTTTCCCCCAAAGTTCTGATAAATCATTTACTCATCAGAATGTATTCTGGAAATCACATGGTATTTAATTCAACTCAGCAAGGGGATTTCATACTGTATTACTTGTAGCTGCAATTTATGAAGCACCTATGAAGTACAATCACTTTACATATATTATTTTAGCTCTTCAAAAATACCCCACTACACAGCAGTCACCACTCCCACTTTATCATTGAAGATATCAAGGCTCAAAATAGCTAAGAAGTATTTTGATCGTATTTCACACAACAAGAAATGGAAAAGCCAGGTTTCAAACCCAAGCTGGATAACCAACCTGTGTTCTTCTCATCACACCAAATTCTCCTGGCCTGACAGGTGTCAGCTCATTAAAAGCTGATAGCTTTTTTTTTTTTTAATTCTCTCTTCACCTTTATTTGGGCTCTATTGCACCTTTTTATGTATATTTTATTTTTTGAACTTGAAAATATTTTTCCTTCAATGGAGCCAAATAGCACAGCTAATGTCAAATGACAGTAACTAGTTCAGTATGAGGAAAGTTTCTTATTGTGAGAATGGCTCTGAACTCACAGTGCCCACTATTGACAGGGTGAGCGGGAGAAAAGGCTCACAAGAAAGAACACACTCTCTGAAGAGGATAACAGCAAGAAGGGCTTTAGTCGTTCTGCCCCTGAGCCCTGCAGAAGTGCAATAAGCCTTGCTCTATTACGAACTAGTATGTATGACCTTAGCTAATACACTTAACCTCTCAGTTTCCTAATCTCAAAATTGCTTATTGAATTTTATACTCCGACCTTTTTACAGAGGGACTTGAGGTAACATTAGTGAATCAGATTTAACACTCACTTTGAAAAACTCACAAGGTTGCTAATCGGCATAAATTACAAGTTAGGGTGTGTGAAAATGCTTTTCAAATTGCACGTACCTGACAAATAAAAGCTATTGTTATGACTGTTCTACATTTCATGACTGGTTATTTTCATTTAAGGTGACACTATACTGATGCTCATTCTATCGAATACAGAATTTTTAGCGGGAGTAATGCTATTTGCCCTTTCCTTCAATATATAGATTGTAAACTGATGAATCCATTAATCTCTGTTTATATTTGCCCTTTGGATGAAATTTTTCCTTAATAAAAGTATATGCCTTCCCTAAGTGCAAAGATTACATTTCATAATAAATCTATGTCCTTGAAATACTGTATGAGTTTCTAAACATAGACATTAGTGAAATATTATTTTGGAGGATAAAAGTAACCATTTTACAGCTCATTGACCCTTCAATGATGTTTTCATGGGGATGTTACAGGCAAGATGAGACGGTGCAGCATCAGCAGAATAGATGAAATCAATATCTGTCTACCATAGCCTCTCCCCCATCTCATGCAGCAAAACTCAGTAAAAAGAAAATTGATATGCACAGTATTAAATAACTTAACAACAAAGAGCTGGAGAAATTCTCTGTAGCAACACATCCTGCAATACACAAGTCTCTCCTTGGCAGACTATTTCCTTTTAACTATTTGAGGCCTCTCACATTTCCGCTGCAGCTGGAGCCCATCCCAAGGCACTTCCTGCCTCTTAGGATTTTTGGCACAGGGCCTCGCTTCTGTTCCACTTGGCTCTCCTCAAGGCATCTGATTTGTGGCATTGAAGATCAGTTCTGTCTCTATTGTCTTCATCATAAGTGAAAGACGTCTGGACTACTTTTCAGAGACAGCCCTATCCCACCTTTGATGTGTGCGGGGGCAAAGGGAGCAGCAGATGCCATTCTTCTTTATCTTTTGACAGTAAACAGTTTAACTTTGCACTTAGGGAGAACATAACCAAAGCCAATTTTCTTATTAAGTAAAAATGCCACATTACATTTAGGGAGACTTCACAAGATCTAATCATATCTACACTTCACCTAAATATCAGAGGGAAGCCATTAGCATTTAGCAATGTTAAAGCAGTAACAATAATTGACTTGTGTTCAGCTGCACCAATCAGAAGTTAAAATGCACATTTATTTTGACCCAGGAGTACAACGTCTAGGAATGTATCCCACAGACTGACAAATGTGCACCAAGAAGCACACACAAAGATTCACAATGCTTGCTCACAATGGCCCTATGGCAGCAACAGCCTGAGGCTAAGGAACACTTACTCACTTTAGATAGAGAACCTGTTCTTTCCACATCAGTCTCGGCTCAGCCCTCTTTATTCACTGCTGATACCTTCTTGTTCCCTACAGGTCCTTATATGTGTGACACACATATATGCTTTTCAAAAGGCACCCGTCTCTACAACTACAGGAGCACATGGAAATGAAGGAAAATGCAGACTACCAAAGAAGCAAGAAATTCTGCCAAGATTACTCCCTTTCGTGTCATTGACCTGTTTAATTTTAATAAAGCAAGTACTACAAAATATATATAGAAATATGAAGAAAGAATACATAGAATGATAAAATTAGAAATCCTCTTTTATCTCTGCCACAAATTCTCCATCCCCACATTTCCCAGCTGCAAGTATTAGCAGTTTCATAAATATCTTTCCAGTGTACATTTCTAAGTGTGTGTGCAGGTGCACGTGCATGTGTGCACAGTTCTCATAAACGCAGCAAAATACACATCGCGATCCATGACTTTTTGTTTTTTGACATAAAAATAGAGCCTTCTCCATTTAAGTACATATAGGTCTACCTCACCATTTTGATTGCATCATAACATCCAGAATACAAATTACATTATTTAATCATTCCATCATTGGTACACATTTAGGCTACTTGAGGAATAAGAAACTGGAAACAGCCTCAATGATTAAAACTGTCAATCTTAACTTCATAAAGTTTGTATTATATAACAATAGCTATACTGAATGTATTTTTCATTTCTGTCTCTCACTTGCCCTCTCCCTAAGATTCAGAATTGCCATATAGTGAAGTGTGCTTTGTTCTATTGAAAATCTTCTCTATTAAGACAAACAACAATTTTCAGTAGCAGAAAATATCCTCATAGATAAATAAAGGGATTTATTTGTTTCTGCTGAGTTTCAGGAATTCCAGATCTTTCTCTCCCTCCACACCCTTCACCAAACTCTCCCTTCCTCCCATCACTCAGTTTTGTTTTTCTCTTTATATTAGCCTCATTCTGTTGAAAACATTACCTAAAAAGGTTTCAGGTTTACACTGTCTCCCTGTGGTGATCCACGAAGAAAGTGAGAAATCCTCTCTACTAGTTTTAATATATAAAATCCTCCAGGAATCTGATTGGCTAACGTTGGAACCCGAAGGCTGAGTACTGTGCTTGGTCATCCCACTGTACTGCGTTGAACAGTGTCTCCCAAGAATTTAGGTCTTCCTGGAACCTCAGCATGTGTTATTATTTGGAAAAAAGATCATGGTAGATATAATTAGTTAAGATGAGGTCACACTGAAGTAGGGTAGGCCCTTAATCCAATACGACTGGTATCCTTATGAGAAGAAGGGAAGAGACACAGAGACAGATACACAGAAAGGAAAGGCAATGTGAAGGTACACCGGGAGGACACCATATGATGATGGAGGCAGAGGCTGGGTTAACGTATCTACAAGCCAAGAATCGCCAGCAACTACTGGGCTTCAGGAGGAAGGCCTACAGGAGACCCATAGGAGAACTAGATACTGTAGTTATCAGAAATCCTAAAATAACTGTGCTTAATAGGCTTCAAGATACTAATAACCAGATGGAGAGTTTCAGGTAAACACAACAGTTAGACCTTTAGAAATTTACAAAAAAAAAAAAAAAAAGGAAACTCAGGGTAGTGATTGTACCTTTTCAGAAGGAGGATGGAGTCCAGGTGGGATTGCAATGGAGCGTGTCAGAGGTGCTGGTATTGTTCACTTTCCTGAACTAGCTGATGAGTCCATGCATGTGTTTTCTTTTTGAAAAATTAATAGAGTGGTGCATCTTCTGTGTGTGTATGTGTCTATGTGTGTGTGTGTGTATGTGTATATGTGTGTGTATATATATCCTCAATTAGAATTTTTTAAAAAAATATACAAACTGGTGAAGGTCTGAAATAAAAGGACAGAAGGAATTAAGCCTATAGTTGTCAGTGATTTCTAGCTGTGAATGATTTAAGGAGGGAAGCTCAGTGTTTTGCTCAAGGATAAATTCAGAATTGGTAAAAAAGGCAGAGATTACAGCCTAGAGCAGTAACTCAATAAATATTAAAAGAACAAATGAACTGCCTATTCATTTTGCCTACTGAAAAAGATGGTATAAATACAGGATTGAATAAAGAAATATAAACATTTATTTTTCAGATCTCTTTAGGGTGGCCAGTTGTTTTACACATGGGGACAGAACAAATTATTATATTTAAATTAGAAGAAAAGAAGTAATTTTTCTATATTAGGCCCTGTCTTTGGTTTACTAATTTACTATGTGATTTTTTTTTTGAAAATGTTTGTCTTGCTTCTCTGAAAAGAGTGCTATTATTATACACATTCCCTGGCTTCTAGCTACATAGAGATCAGCTAACAGGAATATTCTATTTAGGATCATGCAGACAGTGAACCTGTCGGCATGTTGAGCATTGTTCTCAACATTCCATGTTAATGTCTAAACCAGTTAACACTAAATGTGTGATTTAACAGATTTTCAAGAGTGAACAGGTTCTATTTATATTGTTTTTTTAAGGCAAGCCAGAACAATCTCTTACTCTGATAGAGCGACATAAATATTGACAGAAGGAAAGTCTAATGGCCTATTTGAGAACCACAGAGTTGGGTGAAATTTCCCTTTCACCATTTTAAATGAAGGACTCCTTTTAGAGTTTAACGTACATTTCCAGTGTGGTTAAAGTGAGTATTTCGATAACATTTTAAAGGAAAAATCAACACTCTGTTATTCCACTTCATAAAGAATTCACACAAAGGGGTCAGAATTAGAGAAAATAGAGATTAAATAATTGTGGCTGGGTTGTATGCCAGGAAAATGGGTCACTTATGCATACACGAACAATCATTCATTCAACAAATGTAAGGAGTCCCTGCTGTTTGTATGGCTTTCCCTACTGCTTAGTTTAATGGGATAGGAAGATTCAGACAGCACTAAGCTAGTAACAGTACAGAGGCCTGTAGAAAAAATACTAGAGGAAATCACAAAGTGTATGTTTAAAAGTACCAACTGGATGCTAACAGGGGAAGTTTATGGAGGAGGCCCACTCTCGCCATTTTTATTCAACATAGTTTTGGAAGTCCTAGCCACAGCAATCAATGAAGAAAAGGAAATAAAATAAATCCAAATAGGAAAGGAAGAAATAAAACCGTCACTTGTGCAGATGACATGATGCTATACATAAAAAAGCCTAAAGACGCCACCAGAAAACTTCTAGTGCTCATCAATGGATTTGGTAAAGTTGTAGGGTACAATATTAACATACAGAAATCTGTTGCATTTCTATATATTTCAATGAAATAAAATGCCAGAAAGAGAAATTAAGGGAATAATCCCATTTACCATTGTGTCAAAGAGAATAAATGAAACACCTAGGAATAAATCTACCTAAGGAAGCAAAAGACCTGTACTCTGAAAACTATCAGATGCTGATGAAAGAAACTGAAGATGACATAAACAGATGGAAAAATATACTGTGTTCTTGGATTGGAAAAATCAATATTGTTAAAATGGCTGTAATACTCAAGGCAATCTACAGATTCAATGGAATCCCTAACAAATTACCAGGGGTATTTTTCACAGAATTGGAACCAATTTTTTTTTTTTAAATTTACATGGCAACACAAATGACTCTGAATAGCCCAAACAATCTTGAGAAAGAAGAATGAAGCTGGAGAAATCATGCTCCCTGACTTCAGACTATAGTACAAAGCTACAGTAATCAAAATAGTATCATACTGGCACAAAACAGACACAGAATCTTAAAAAAATGATACAAATGGACTTATTTACAAAACTGAAATAGATTCACAGACATAGAAAACAAATTTATGATTATCAAAGGGGAAAGGTTGGGGATAAATTTGGAATTTGGGATTAATAGATACACATTACTGTATATAAAACAGATAAACAACAAGGACCTATTATATAGCACAGGGAACTATATTTAATATCTTGTAATTATGGGGAAGAATCTGAAAAAAGAATATATATATATATATACATACACACACACACACACACACACACACACACACACACACACGTATACATGTTAACTGAATTACTTTGCTGTACATCTGGAACATTGTAAATTAACTGCACATCAGTTTAAAAAAAGAAAGAAAGAAAAAAAGGACCTTGGAAGATGGCAAGGAGCTGGATAGGAAGAGTAAAGACCTTTGATTTTTCTTTCTTTTTCTTAGGTAAGGAGGCAACAAAAGAAAATGTACGTGCATGGGAAGTTTTGGGGTGAATAAAAAAATAACTCCAGCTGGAACAGTGCCTATAAAAAGAGAGTCATGGAAGACAAAAAGTCAAGCAGATATACCAGAAAAATAGTGTTAGAAACCTGGAAAAGAGAATTTGAAGAAAAGGCTGTCAATTGTGTCAAATGCAGCAGGGAAGTCACCTGAAATGAGGAAGTCATTGCGCATTAGTCATTTTCCTAAACAGATCTTTAAAGTAATGTTACAATGTTAAGGTTGTATGTAAAGATGTTTAGATTGTGTTCTAGAAAAGGTTTCGTGCAGAATCTTTTCTACCTTAGAAAGCCCTTCAAGAGATCAATAATAATCATAAATGTGAATCCCTTAGGCAGTTCATTTATTTTATGTGCTTTGTACTCTCCTCATCACAGTAGACTGCGATTCAAATCTTAGAATCTGACAATCTCATCCAGTTCAGACTAGATTAGAGGTTGAAGATCGCCAAGAATTGAATAATTTATAATCTCAAAACTTAGCGCTTTAGGGATAATGATGAGACAAATCAATTTTTGTTGTTACAGAAGCAGCTTAAATACTCAGAGCTGTTACCCACCCTTCTGCTTTAGTCAAACTGAAACAACAAAATTTTAAAAAATAACCTCCAGAAAATCGATTATTATAATTGTTGGGTTAAAAAAACAATGCATATTACTCTCATTTTTT
This sequence comes from Camelus bactrianus, assembly GCF_048773025.1. Lineage (NCBI taxonomy): Eukaryota > Metazoa > Chordata > Mammalia > Artiodactyla > Camelidae > Camelus > Camelus bactrianus. The sequence goes on from NC_133539.1 coordinate 45,421,944, forward strand.
TTTAAACTACTAAAACTTCAAACATACGGTAAAGCCACTGCGTCAGAAGGAAGTACTTATAATATAGTCACTCTGCCTGACTCTCATGCCATTTTTCAAACAGGTAAATTTCATGAACAGTCAGCAGGAGGTCTAGGGGAAGGAAGCAAGCACTAAACTAGAATTCAGGTCTGCTTCCACTGCTTTTCCTTTGTGACTTGTGTAAGTGATCTCCGTTCTATGCATCTCAGTTGGTCTGTCTGTAAAGAGGTATGGACAGCATCTCCCCAACCCAGTCTGCCACTCTGGGCTTCAGTGTGATAATTTATGATAAGTAGGCAAGTGTATCTTTCTTTGCAAACTTAATGTGAGGATTATACTTGATAGCACCTACACATGCGCTTAGCATGCGGTAGGCATTCAACGGGATCAGTTGGAGTTCTTTCCATCATTGTCTTCTACCTTAGGGATCTTTTGGAACAATCAAATATGTAAGCCGCTATGTAGTACTTTAGGCATTCATATGCAATAAATGAGAGGACGGGAGAGATGAAGGAGAGATAAAGAGATACGTCTTATTAGGAGGTCGTATTGAAAGCCTACAGAGAGGCCTGGGCTTAATAGCAGATGATGAATAGAAAAAAAGTTTGCCAACTCTGCAGCTCCAGAAATGGATATTAGATTTAGAGGGTTGAATTTCATATGTGAAAGGACCACACAGTCTTTAAGACTGAGATAGCCACAGCGGGGATATACCTATCTTGTCCAAAACTATCTTCCACAGAAATGATAAACAAAAATGGCAGTAAAAGTGACATTTAACTATTTAAAATATCCTGATTTTCTAATAAGTAAGGCTAAATTTTCCCTTTAGATAAGATTATAAGGGGATATATATGCCAGAGAACACTTTTTTTTGGGGCCAGGCAGTCTACTACAGTGGTTTTCAAATGTTTCTGAGTCTGATTCACATATTTAAAGAGCATAAAATAATGAGCCATTTTATGTGCAATACACTGATATTTTCTATTCTAAATGGCTTTCTCAACCTGCTAATGAGTCATGATCTGTACTTTTAAACAAAACAAGAAACCCAACTTCTTTAGCAGTTACTTCTACATATCAACACTAAATGGAATGTATCAGAAATGAATCCTAGTTTTTTAAAATCTGTGAATAAGTAGACATTTATGAATGATGATCCATTTTAGATGGTACTTTGGTATCTATTCTATTCAAGTCATACAACCAGGTATGGATTTCTTACTGAGGCTGGATGGTATCAGTGTAATCATAATCCCTGCAGCAACCCAGACTCAACATTCTACCAAGGTAGGTCATTTGTTATGAAAGGTATCAGGTGAGAGTGATGGGTATGTGTCAAAGATTATACCTCCACTCAGGAAAAACAAAGAAACAAACAAATAAACAAATACCCCCAAACCTCAAAGTGTATGAATTCTGATTTTGTTTACTAAAAGAGAGGCCATCACATGAGGCTCTACTTTGGAGTCCCCTTAAACTCCAGTGTTCTATGTCAATTTTGTTAATTTAGTTTGTGGTAACGAATAGAAGTGTATTTGAAATGAATTTAAATTGGAGGTGCTTTATTATTATCAAGGATTCTTAGTTTGTAAAGCTCTCTTTAGAGAAGCTTTGATCTAATCTAGAGATTCTGATACTAATGTGTGAAAGATGTAAACCACTAAACACAAAAAATAATACCAGTGAGTGGCATTAATAAAAGGAAAGTACAATCATCCCTTGGTATCCATGGATTTTGGTACCCACAGGGGCTCAAATTCCTTATATAAAATGATATAGTACAAGTACTGTAAGCCCCTTGTACCAATGGATGTGAAACCTACGGATATGCGGCATTGACTGTAGTACCATATAATCAAATGAAGGAACACACTGCATCGCGTGCTCATAAAGGAATTGGAATTACGGGCTGAATGAGCATCTCAGATTTTCCTGAACATCATTTCCAATATTCTGTCCATTTGTCAGATGATTCTCAGAGTGCATACCCTGAATTTTGATTCAAGAAAATTGGCATGATGTTTGTGGGTTTACAGGAGTAGGAACTCGTGCCTATTCTTTTCCATTTCACCAAACCTGTGGAGTAGACTAAGCAAAGAGTGATACTGAATTTAAGAAAGGAGAAAGCTTGGAGTGCAGGACTACAGCCCTAACCAAAACGATGAAGTAAGGGGATTCTGTCCGGTGAGTAACTTCCTTTCCTTTTCTGTACCTCTTGCCCACTTTATAGGGAAGTTTGAACCCAAAATTCCCACCAGTACAGAATCTGAGGTGATAAGCCAGTGTTTGAGTTCAAAGTTGATCATTTACTAGCTACTCGAACTTGAACGAACTACAAATTCTCCTCAAGTTTGTAAGTTCTGATTGAAGGAGTATATACACACACACTAATATATGCATATGTATGTCTATATATTAAATCTCCTAGTATAGAGTTGCTAGACTTTATATGTAATATACATTATGTATATATTATATATAATCCCCTAGACAGATACTATGATATATATATATATATATATATATATATATATATATATATATATATATATATATATACGCATATATCCTAGCATAGAGTTGCCAGATGAAATACAATGCACCCATTTATTTTATACATCTATGTCCCAATTACTGCATGAGACATGCCTATACTAAACAATTATTTATTATTTATCTGAAATTCAAATTTAACTGGGCATCCTGTATTTTTATTTGCTAAATCTGGCCAACTCCTCACCAAGCATGATACATGGCGTATCAGAGGAGCTGTAAAATACCTCCAGGAGCAGAAAGTGGTGGCACAGAGCAAAGACATTTGTAGATAAATCTGGATTCAAATTCTGCTTCTATCAGGATTTTTATTTTGGAAAAGGTTTTCATGAGCTCTTAGTCTGACCTCCCCAAGGCAGTATCACGTGCTCTGAATCTCTGCTTTTTCTTCACCATCAATATTACTCTGCTCTCAACTGGTCTTGCTTTAGAAATGAACACATTTACATTATAACAGGAGACACTAAGATCCCTGTATTTAAACTCTTAGAAGGGAAGGGCTTTCAATTCTCACTTTTTTGAGAGCTTCTTATCTACTCTGCCTCTTGCCCTAGATAAAGACAACTAAGAGAAGGCTCATCTCCACAACACCTGCCTTTTTTTAACGTGTAGAAGGGAAAATCCCCTGGAGCATGGATGGTGACAGGCAAAAACTCAATAAACTACCATTAGTACTAACATGCCTACCATGTACATTTATGCTGGGTAGACAGAAATCTGAACACGAAGGAAACTTACATACTAACTTTTGCTTATGGTTTGATCAATGATTTTGCATGGTATGTTCCACAGGTGCTCCCTCATTAGCAATGCATAGGTCTACATGCTGTGTGAAATTGCAACAAAGCTAGAGCTTTTACACAGCATTTCCAACCTCCAGAAAATAGTCTGATACACTGCCATGATGATATATATCTCAAATCTATTCTAAACAAATCTGTACCTTTAGCATACCCCAGAAAAAGTAATTAAGGGAGTTAAAATCTGGTGAGTGTATAACCCATTCCACATGGCCACATTTGCCAATGCAGATTTGAAATTATTATCCAATTAGTCTCTCTCCACTTTAGAATAATGGGGTGGTACACCATCCTATGAGAACTCTTTTAAGTGCCCTTCCCCTAGCTTATCAAATGTAGGCATTAATTGATCACTTAACATGTTGGTTTTGTATGGTAAACATTCATTTATGTTTTCAGACTTTATGACCAAATTGTAGCTATTTATTATTAATCTATAAAAATACGCTTTGTCATTTAAACTTTAAACAATCCCACAAGATATCACTATTATCTTCATTTTACAGATGAGAAAACTGGAGAAGAGGTTATATAACTTGTCCAGGATTGCGCAGTTAGTAATTGATGGAGTCTGCAATTCATCTCAGGCAAACTGAATTTAGAGTCCATATTCTGAACTCCTAAGCAATGTTGCTGGGTAATATTAGAGTAATACATGGTAGTAATGAAACCATTTCCTAGTGCAAGTATCACTTCCATAGAATGAAGTCATCATATACAGAGAGTTGTATCTTTATTTGTAATGGAATCTAAGCCAGAGAATTTCATTTTCAGACACACAATTCATCACCTCAGGCTAAGAGTTAGCTGGATACCTCTGCCAAATGTCAGCGATTCAATTATATTCCAACTGAGGTTTTATTCAGCCATTATTTTCGATTTGTTTTCAAAGCTGTACTCCTACTTGCAAGCTATCTTAGTTTTTGTTGTTGTCGTTGTTGTTACAAAGGTCCTAACACAGTGGATACTTCAAAGTTAAAATCTTAAGACTAACCACAGAAACTTGATTTGGAAGCTAAGATCAAACATCCCTCAAAAACTTTCTTTATAAGATTTAAACCCTCAAATTCTCACTTCAATTTGCAAAAAAGAAGCTATTTAGTAAGAAGGCTTTACTGATTTTTAACCGAGTTTTTAAAAATTATATGCTACCAAAAAAAAAAAAACAAAGAAAGAAAAATTGTTCTTGCTGTTGTACATTATGTGGTCAAAGGGGCAACTCCCTTAACTGACAGGAGGAAGTTAGCTGTTGGTTTCAAAATCACTCTTTCCAGAGAAGTAAGGTGTGTGACTCAGATTTCCACAACAAGGTGGTCCTTGAGAGAAGACTTTAGATGCAGAAGGGTTATGTTAAATTCTTTGGTATAACTTATTATTTCCTTCATGCAAACCACATGTCAGAGAATCTCATCTGAAAATGACACAAATTACATGTGCTTCTTCCTTTTCATTTTAAAATGGTTTTTATGTCTTTGGGTTTTCATGTGTTCTCTTGATAGGTATCTTTCTATAAATAAATGTACTTAGAATGAAAAAGTCATTCCAATCCTCAGTTGGGAGATCTTTTATATCCAACTCCCAGAGAGATGAGATGAGATGTGATTTGAAACTGAACATATACAAACTGGCATATGGATTTCCACACTTTTCGAAGGTCTTGAACGGTCAAAATGATAAAAAAAAAAAAATGAGGACGAAAAATAAGAGAACAAGAATTATCATTATCTGGGAACCCAGTGTACCCCTCATTCCACGGCAGGTATCTGTCACACAGTATTAGTCTTACTCCATTTTATTGATGAGGCATGTGATGTGTGGAGATTGAAAATAACTCTTCCCAAATTATGTATATACTGTAAGTACAGACACCAGGATTCAAAGGTAAAATAAAAGCTCAGGATCTGTGTTGTTTCTATGGCTCTACTTTTAGGAATTTAGACCTAGAGTAGAGTGCTAACACTCTGAGGGTGGTTAATGCAGTGCAGACACCCCCCTCCACCTCCAGAAAGTTGAAATTTTAAAAAATCTTAATTAAAAAAATGTTTTCAAAGTTAATGTTCCAACAGTAGTTTGGGTACCCACAAAAGACAAATTTAATTGGGAAAGTACATCATTGACCTTTGATACGTGAGATTTCTGAAGAATTTCACACGTATTTAGGGTCAAGTGTCAAGCACTTTGTTTCAAATATAAGATATATGCTTGGAAATTAGTTTGCCTGACCCTGGAACTTAGGTATTATATTAGCCCAGGGACTTTTGGATTGTAATCCATTTGGCATTATGCCATCTTTCATAATTGTGTTTTTTTTTCCCCTTCATCAGTATCATAGTTTCCTATTAAACAGGAAGTGACTGATTACTGTAATCCATATAGAAGCTACCTGTCAGTATGATGCTTTTTCATTAGCATTTACTGCAATACAGAAGCCTTAGGTGTGCCCTAATCATGGGATTTCTTTTTAATGTTTCATATACATGAGAATTGAGCCTCTTGATTAGTTAATTCACTCAATTAATATTTACTTTATTGAGTGCTTTATCAAGATCTAGTCTTGTACACAGCATCAAAGATATAATGGTGAACAAACGCAGTCCAGTGGGGGAGATACCAATCAAATAATCAGCAGTGACTGTAAAACTGCAGTTGTGTAAGTGCTAAAATGTATGGTGCTCTGAGATGGAGTAGTAAGGAAATTAACCCATGCAGAGAGATTGGGAAAGGTTTCCCTAGGGAAGTGAAAATTAATCTGAAATCTGAAGGACAAATATAAGTAAATTAGGACTGAGGGGAAGGAAAAAGAGTTCTTTCTTTTGAATCCTGGTTGCGGGGGTGGGTGCTGAGGAAGCAAGCCCAGGGGCACACTGGGCTGCAGCTGGGTAAGCAAGGGTAAGCAAGGCAGGGCAATGGGGAGCGAGAGTGAGGGCCAGTAAAAGAGGCTGAGTGGAAGATGAAAGGATTACAAGGCAGGGAAGAAAGGGAATTCAGGAAGGAGTGACAAAACCAGATCTGCGATGAAATGATTGCACAGGCTTCTGTAGATGCACTGGGGAAAACGCATGAGAGGGGATAAGAATGGATGTCAGCAGACTGCTTAAGAGGTGTCTGTAGCAGTCCAGTCTAGGGGAGTTGGCAGCCTGGCTAGGGTGGTAGTGAGGATGGAGGTATAGATAGAGAGCACATTGGAGAGGTGTGTCTAGATTATCTATGAGCAGACACTGGTACTGAATCAGGAATAAAAAGACAGGAGGTGAAGAAGAGTACTTGTTTAAAATGACTTGAATTTCTCACTCTCTGTGCTCCCAAACTGCGATGGCAGTAAAGAAAGATACTGAATCCAGTTTTGTACATACTGAGACTGGGGTAGCTTACAGGTTTGTGTAAACCGTTTTTTGTTTTTTGTTTTTTTTGTAATTAAATTTGTATTTTATCAAATACTTATACATTCCTAATTGACTTGGCAAAATAGCTGTATCTTTAATTTGGGTGCCTTAGACATTATATTTCCTAAATGAAGTCACTGCTTTTAAATGCTTCCCAGAAAACAAGTTAACTTAAGAAAATGAGTAAATTGTATTATTAAGAAATACAGATTGCAGGTGACAGAGGAAATGCAGCCTGTTCAGAGTTCTTAAGGCCATGAAACTTTGGAATGTTAATTAGAAAGCAAATCACAGATCCCCTTAAATTAGGGTCTATCTGTATTGTGATGAGGGGAAGTCACCTCAAATTCAGGTATCTGTTTCCTTTCTGTATTTCTCCTCTATGTACCTTTTATGGAAAACAACAAAACTGCAACACAATTCTCTAGCAGTTTTTCTCCTGTAGGTTTTGCTTCCTTTTCATTAAGTAAAGACAACAATTCAATGTCAAATGAATTTTGTCATCATGAACTTTTATTCAATGAGCAGTCACTTGCCACTGGGTACAGTGGAGGTAGAGCGATTTAACCATCTCTCCTTCTTTTATTTGTATAATTAAAAGAAACTTTATCTTTTCCAAGTCTGAGTACCTCTATGTATCTCCCTCCTCTGAGTTTAAGGTTCACAGTTGGTGTTTCTTCCCTATGTGTCTAGAGGTATATCAGTGAACTAACCTGATCCTCCCACCTATGAACTGCAGTAGACAAATATGAAAACAAAAATTAAAAATTTAGCTGGAACAGCACTTGTGGGAAATCTCAAGTAATCACCAACTGCTGTACAAAACAAAATTCATATATATATTTGTTTAGATGAATCCAGATGTATCTAACTGTATTTAGGCAATCTTGCAGATATTACAAGTTATTCTACTTTGCAGAAGAAAAGCAAAAGTTTAGGAATGGGGAATATTTATATTGCAGGTGATAGGGTGAGATAAAATCACTACTTATCCAAAAGTTGAAAGAAAAGAAAAAAATAGACTTTTATGTTAGGGAGGAAAGTCTGAAGAGTGCTGTAGATAAAGTTTGAGATTTTGTGACGACTTCTTGTTAGATGTCATGTTTGAATTTTCTTGAAATCTACAAATGTAGTCAAATCTATCTTTCTTTAGGATATTCATATGCATCCAGCTTTTAAAAGAAGGATCATTTAATAATGCAGTAAATAAAAGCAACACTTTTCAGCCTCAAAATGGTATGGTCAGTAAGATAAGTCTATAAAGTTAAGACAACATGAAAGATAGATTTTTCCCCCCTTTTAAAAAAATGCCAATGACTGCCAAGGGCCACATCCCCAGAGGTCATGGTTCAATTACTAGGGAACGGGGCCTGGGAATCAATATTTTTAATGCTGTCAGGTGATAGTGGTATGTAGTCTAGCTTGAGAATCACCTATGTCAGAGATAGTTATGCTAGCTATAAGCCACATGTAAAATGAATCAAACATCTCTGTATGGCTATCAGTCTATTGCTAAAGCTTCCTGGATATGGTGGGGCTATACAGAGTCTTTGTTTTGATGAAACTGGATAGCATATTTGAAAATTGATTTGACAAAAATGTTTTTTGTTTTTGGCTTTTTTTGTTGTTGTTGTTGTTTATTTGCATGGGGGCAGTAAGTAGGTCTACCTTTTAATTATTTTTTTAATGGAGGTACTGGGGATTGGACCCAGGACCTCATGCATGCTAAGCATGCACTCTACCACTTGAGCTATACCCTCCCCTCAAGAGTTTTTTGTTTTAAATTCCTCCTATTATAATAACCTTAAAAATAAGCCTATGACATTGGTATTAGTATTCTCCCTGTTGTAAAGATAATAGGCAAAAGGCTAGAGGACAGAGATAAGGCAAAAGAGCCTATCTAATTTTCAGATTCATGTACCTCAAAAGTGGTGGGTTTGGGACCAATCTCCCTGCTGCTGATGGCCAGACCTGCAAGTTTTCCTATAAGGTTATGCTGTCTGCCCTTTGCAGGTACATCTTAAAGCACTATTCTTGTCTCAAAATGACAGCACTCTTCTAGAGAGAAAAGAAATAGAAACCAAGAGAAAAACAAAGATTGGGAGGATTCAGAAACTGATATATTTGTAGAGTATAGTGTTCCACATTTTCAAAGCAATTTTTCTTTGTAATTGCCAAGGGAGAGAGGGCAACTGCAATTTTCTTCCATAAAGTCAAAGGGTAGTCTTTATAAAAGAAAAGAACACTTATGAGAAACTTCAAGAAGAGGTAGATTTGAAGGCCTCTCCCATGTGATTTCTTTTATTCAACATGTGAACCTATTAATTTAAATAAAAGGCACATAAATCTGATATTCTTACATATGGACTAAAGTCTGGACTTGGAGTTTGGTATCAGAAGAATTTAGTTGCCTTTCGGTTTATGATCCCAGCCATTAAAACTAAGTCTCAAGTCCCTTATTCCCATAAAAAGATTCAAAGATTGAGACTAATTAGTTAATAACCACATTTAAAAACTTGAAAAATGCTGCTTATGCTTTGTATCATCATTAATGTTGTACTGTAGCACCCAGCACGATGTGATGCCCACACAGGCACTTCACAAATGTTCGCAGGAGGTTTGATGATTTTGTATGACTAAAAACCTTAGCACAAAAATTGGCTTTTATTACCTGGAATTTAGGGGAATATAATATCTTGCAAATAAAAGGCATATCTTCTTACTCTCCTTAAGTGTTTTAACTTTCATAGAACATGGTTTGTTTCCTTTTTAATCATTTTAAAACCATGCAGAATCTAAAGACAGGCTAAAATTTACCATCATGCTCAATTCCAAATGGAATAAGAAATAACACTCGCAGCATCACAATTGCTAAAACTTATTGAGAACATAAAATGCTACAGTATATAATCCATCTGATTGCATGAGTTCTCTTAAAGGCCACGACGACTCATGAGGTAAGTACAACTATCACTTACACATACCCAATAAGGAAGTGGAAGATTTAAGAGACATGTCCAGGGTCACACATTTAGTTAAATGGCAAGGCTGGAATTCAACTGGCTTCGGTAGTTTTCATCTGTTTATACAGAAGGCAGACAGATACAATTACAAGAATGGTTTGAAATAACTCCAGGTTTTTCCTACTCACTGACCATGCAGAATTCAAATCCTTAATGCGCATAATGGAGCCATTACTTCACTCTGCTTTATAATTTCTCCTTAAACGTAGACAAATAAACTATTAGTTCATTCAAAACAGTCTGAGATAGAAATAGCAACTGATGTTTAAATCTTATAACCAAGCCAGAAAACTATCTGTGTAAAAGGCTATACTGCCTTATTACTGTCTTATTTTGATCATATCAGCAAGTGAGAATCAATAGGTCAAGCAAGACCTGTGAATTAACGTTTATTTGTACACATGCTTTCTAATTGAAAGCAGTAATGTTGTGACTACTGGGAATGATATTGTCATTAAGTAATTGATAACAGAAGCTAAAATGTTTTGAATTCTCACTAAGTACTGATTACTAGTTAACATGTTCCATATGGATTATCTCACAGGAACCCTACGGGAAGGGACAGGTTATTGATCCCATTTTACAGGTGAGCTAATACATCTTGCCCAGTGGTGCATAGCTAGCAATTGACATTCTTACTTCAGAGCTCACTCTGAACTTTTAAATGATCTTGGTATGAAATTCTATTAATTTTGGAAGTCAAATGGAATGATTACATTATCAGCAATCTGATTTTGATTTGATTGTTTTAAAACCGGAAGTCCTGCATTCTACTTCTCATGCTACCACTCATTGACTGGTATCCTTAGATCAGTTAATTACCTCAAACTTAAGATAACAGCAATACCTCCCTCATACGATGGTGTAAGGTTTAGATAAACTAATCCATATAAGTCCTTTTAGCACAGAGGTAGGAAAATAGTGAGGGCCTATATTTATTATTTAATTTATCTGAATTCTGGCTCCATGAGTTGATTCAGGCTCTGAAAATAAGCAACAAATGCATTAGGCACCTTTGACTGCTTTCTTTGACTTTAGACTTAGCATCTTCACATTATGGAACAATTTAGTATAATTTGGCATTTGTAGAGTTCCCTATCTCACAGGATAATTAATATCACCAATAATCAGTCAACTTGTAAGCTGGCACAAAATTAGAAAACCCACAAGTTTCACATGAAGAAACAGGCAAGCAAGTGGCAAGTCTTGCTGCAGGATACACTAGGACGCACTGAAATCAAGACGGACTGAGGACTAGCACTGAGGCATGCTACCTAACCAGAGGAACCACTTATCTTCCCTGAAAGTTCTTGACAACCTGACTACTCAAAGAAGCAAAGACTCAATGACTCTAGGAAGATAGAAAAGACATCTAAGAAAGGAAATCTGACTACTCTTAGAGCCTGATACAGACCCTTGTTTGGTTCTGGATATTTTCTAACCACATTAAAGTTCTCTACACTGGACTTCTTCAGTTGTCTTGGCAAACTCTGCCTTAGATGAAACAGCAAGTAAGCTCTGCACAGGGGAGAGGAGAAAAAAAGTAACTGGCTGTGTTTCATTAACCCAATGTCTTCAAGAAAAAGCAAAGTTTTTCTTGGTTTGTGTGATGATCTAAAAACTTCAGAAAGGAAAATTTTTTCATTGGCTTATTTTTTACCAAGGCCATTATAGTATGTAAGCTGATAGCCATACTTGCATAAAAATAAATCCATATATACGTTTCTGTGGTACAGAGGCCTCACTGCAAGATGCTTTGTTTGATTACTAAAAGTATTCATCACATTAGGCCTGGCCTTTCCCCCATCCCCCTCATCTCTAACCTCTCCTTACACACACTAAAAACACTTGCTCTTATCACTTCACTGGGAATAAAAACAGAATGATTTCAGTCTCATGAGTTAATTAAGATGAATAAAGTGGAAAAAAATTTAATACAATCCAAAGGTATGTATACACACATATATTCTTTCCTATACTTTGGAGGAAGCTAGAAAGTAAGAGGTAATCAAATATATAAACTTGGTCATTTGATTTCACTTAAAATGCGACTAAAAGCCATTTGCACTAATCAAGACATTCATTGAGGTTAGGATCTGGGGATAGACAGTATACTACATGTTCTGATGGGATTTCAAATCACATTTTCTAGTCCAACTCTAAGATTTCCTGATTTTTAAGGCAGAATGTTCTTTCTAAAGGGCATGGAGTAAATGAACTCTTAGTAAAAATGTTCTAGTAAAATTACAAATGTAAAGGCTTTGGGCAGAATGTTTGTGTCCCTCCAAAATTCATACCTTGATGCCCTAACCCCTAAAATGACAGTATTTGGAAGTGAGGCCTCTAGGATTAATTAGGGTTAGAATGACTCATCAGGGTGGGGTCTTCATTATGGGATGAGTGCCATTACAAAAAGAGTAACAGACAGTAAGCGACAGGAAATCTCTTTCTTGAGTGCATGTGAGGATGTAATGAGAAGATGGCCATTTGCAAACGAAGAGAGCATAACTAGACACCAAATCTGTCTCCTTGATCTTAGACTTCAGAACTGTGAGAAATAAATGTTTATTGTTTCAGCCATCCAGTCTATGGTATTTTGTTATAGCAGCTTAACAGGAAGTATGGCCTGTCTTAGGCAACATAATAACCAAAGTAAAGTTTCTCTTTGCTAGGTGCCCATTTACTGTTCTCAGGACAGCTGCTCCCTTCTCATATTCCCCTCTTCCTTCCTACCTTCCCTAATTCTTGTCAAAGGTTTAACTGAGAGAGAAAATGTTAGGCAGACAAACTTAAGGTTTTTGCTTTTCAAAAGATATTTCCTCAAATTTACAGAAAATAAAGAGTTTCAGAGGGGGCCATTGAGATCTGAAACTTTACATAGCTCAGGGTCAGTAATTTAGGTTTTGAAATAAAATCATGTTTAAATCCCAGTTTTGATACTTCTTAGTTTTATTAACATGGGCAAATAATTTAAACTTCTGTTGAGCTTAGTTTCCTCATGTGCGTTAAAAAAAAAAAAAAAAGAACAGCAATAGCTGTTACCTCAAGTTGAGAATTATGTGAGAATACCACAAAGCTCTGATTATAATGTCTAGTCCCTAACAAGAAATTAACAGCCAGCAAGGTGGATACTTTGCAGAAAATATAAGTAGTACCCCTTCAAATAATATCTATGACCAAAAACACAGCTTTCTGGCGGGACCGCTTACCATTGCTAGTCACAGATTGTCAGAACTTGATGGCATCTTAGAGATCATCCACTTGAAGCCACCTGGGGACAGAGATGCAGAAGGATGTACCAGTTTGTCTTGGCTCAGGGGCTTTTGCTGCAGTTCCAGTTCTGTCCACTTTTAATTCTCTTCATGTCACTGAGAATTCTTGAGTCTCCAGGGAGCTGAAGATAGGAAATTTCATTTTGAACTAAAATATGTATGATCATTAAATATGTGTATTTTGCATAAGATTTAAGATTGAGACTTAAATTCTCCATTTCCTTTAACCATTCATTGCTCATTAAGCAACATTTCTGTTAATATCAAAATATCATTTATAGTAAACAAAATAAGTTTATGAAATGATTTTCTGTCTTCTTTAAGCCCGCAAGGTGAGGTTCAATTCTATAGACACACCAACCTCCCCACCCCCCCACCCCCACAACAGCACACAGATATCCCAATGCTAAAAGGCATGCCAAGTTGTATATTGCTACATAACTTCAGAAAACAGAGCAATATAAATTTTTATGATTGTTGTTGTTTTTAAACATCCTGAAGTACATTCTGAAGTCCAAGCAGAAAACCTCTTTTGAGTGAAACCAACCTCTGGACAGGGAACTGGCAAACATTTTCTATAAAGGAACAGATATAAATAGTCAAAGCTTTGTGAACCAAAGCCTTCTATTATGTTCTTTTGCTTTTAGAATATATATTCATTATCATCCAAATCTTTCCCTTTAATCCAGGATTAAAAAGGACTTCTAAACTAACAACATAATAAAGTTTCTGGAAGCAATTATGTTACAAGGTCAAGCTTGAAAAAGAATGTTATCTAAGTTTAATATTTGGGGACCGAGAAGATCCGTCAGAAAACATAACTGTTTTTAAACTTCACGTGGTAGCTTGTGTATGAAGAGGATCAGAATACGGCGTTCTAAAATATGCACCTTTGTCATACGGATTATTTTGAGCTAAAGGCAATTAAGAACAAACAGACCCAGGAAGAGCTCTCTGACCTCCCCCATCTCCCTAAAAGCAGGGAGTAAATTCCCCTGGTGAAGGTGTGAAGGTGTGAAGGTGTCATAACTTCCCACTTCAAACTACCAAAAAGAGGAAAACAACACCATCACCAGAAATGGAGACGGAACCAAGATGAGTTGAATAAAATAACTTTACTGTATAACCCTGATCTAGCATTAGCTCCCCTCATATGTTTACTTTCCCATAATCTACCATTACTAGAAGACCTAAAACTTTCTCCTTTGGTCATTTTTCCATAATTTATTGCCCTTTATTAAATAAAATGGTACATAAGCCCCCAGATCAAACTGCTTTTTGGGACTTTTTTTTTCCTTCCCTGTGCAGCCCCTGTGCACATAACATTAAAAATAAAATTTGTGTTTCTTTTCTCCCGTTAAACTGTCCTTTGTTAAGTTTAATTTGTAGGCTTCAGTAACAGAATATAAGAAGACAGAGGAAAGGTTTTTTCCCTCTCTACATATACTTGTAAGTAATACACAAAACAGAGCAGAATCAAGGATAATACCTATGAAAAACCTCTTGCACTACTGGAACATGAAGGCTGAGGGCAAAGAGCCATCTCTGCAGGATGAGGATCAAATTTTTAAGAGATGACCATGAAACACCTTGATTTTGCCACAGATTGAATCGTCTAGTCTCTTGGTTGTCTGCACGTTCCTTTCCTAGCTTTCTTTTCCATCAACTTTTTTTGTTAATCTGAGTAACTAAAACCATTTTGTGTCCCCTAACACTAAATTTTTAAGCAAAGTGTTTCCAACTACAGTCTCATTAAGACAGTATGATTCCCAAATATACATATGTCATATTTTTCACTTTTTTAAAATGTATCATCATGTAGTGATCAAGCCTTGGATCTTTTTCTACACAAAGCTGGTTGTGAATCTTGGATTCATCACTGATTTGCTGAGTATCCTTTAACAACTTTTTCAACTTCTTTCTGATTTAAAAAGAGAAAAAAAAAACTAATGTGAGGTCTTAACTTCTAGGGTTATTGTAATTAAACAAGATCAGGTGTGTAATATATAATAAAATTGAATGTACAGGCAATTTTGAAGATAAGAAAAATGTAATTTTCATTTTATACAATGGATTATTGTTTTACATAAATTATAACACTGTAAAATAAAGACATTCTAAAATCAAATATTAAAAATTAGAGTCATTCTGATACAGGACTATGGCAGTCATTTGCTCAAAAATATCCTAGATTTAATTTATTTTTCCATTGAATCTGCCACATAAGAAATACTGACAATTCCAAGAGCCTCTCTGTCTATTACTTCATAAAGAGAAAATTAATTATCTCTGGTGGCATATATACAGTTTTTGTTAAAGGGAAAAGTCATAAAGTAAAATTTGTTCTCACTAATTCTACTATTTAATTAATTATACAAAGCAATGACATAACTATAAGAAAGAGGAACAAAACTGGAGAAATTACACTCTTTAATTTCAAACTATATTACAAAGCTATAGTAATCAAAATAGTAAGTAGTTGGCATAAAAACAAACAAATCAAGGAAACAGAATAGAGATCCCAGAAATAAACCCATGCATATATGGTTAATTAATTTATTATGAAGGTGCCCAGAAGGGAAAAGGATAGTCTCTTCAATAAATGGTGGTGGGAAAACTGGAAAAGCCACATGCAAAAGAATGATACTGGACCTCTATCTTATACCATACACAAAAATCAACTCAAAATGTACTGAAGATTTGAATATAATACCTGAAACTATAAAACTTCTAGAATAAAATATAGAGGGTAAACTCCTTGTTGATGATTTTTTTTTTTTTTTTTGCATTTGACTCCAAAAGCAAAGGCAACAAAAGCAAAATAAACAAGTGGGATTACATTGATCTAAAATGCTTATGCACAGCAAAGGAAATGATTAACAACATGAAAAGACAATCTACAGAATGGGAGAACATCTCTGCAAATTATATATCTGATAAGGGGTTAATATCTAAAATATATAGAGAACTCATACAACTCAATAGCAAAAAAAAAAAAAAAAATTGATTTAAAAATGGGCAGAAGAACTGAATAGACATTTTTCCAAAGAAGACATACAAATGGCCAACAGATACTAGAAAACATACTCAACATCATTAATCATCAAGGAAATGCAAATCAAAACCACAATGAGATAATACCTCACACCTGTTAAATGGCTGTCGTCAAAAAGAGATAAAAAGTGTTGGCAAGGATGTAGAGAAAAGAGAACTCTACAGCACTATTGGTGGGAACGTAAATTGTTACAGCCAGCATGGAAAACAGTACGGAAGTTCTTCAAAATATTAAAAATAGAACTACTGTATGATTCAGAAATTCTGTTTCTGGGTATATATCCCAAGGAAACAAAATCACAATCTTGAACAGATATCTGCACTCCCATGTTTATCACAGCATTATGTACAATAGCCAAGGTTTGGAAATATACAGTTAAGTATCCACTGGCTGATGAATGGATGAAGAAAATGTGATACATCTATCATATATATACACAATGGACTATTATTCAGCCATCAAAAGATAGAAATCCTGCCATTTGTGTCAACATAAATGGACTTTGAGGGCATTATGCTAAGTAAAAAAACTTAAACAGAGAAAGACAAATACTGTATGACTCACTTATATGCAGAATCTTAAAAAAGCAAACTCACGTAAACAGAGAACAGAGTAGGGGCTGGGGGTGGGAGAAATGAGTATAGGTGGTCAAAAGGCACAAACTTCCAGTTAAAAGATAAATAAGTTCTGGGGATGTAATGTACAGCATGGTTATTCTAGTTAACAATACTCTGTTGTACATTTGAAAGTTGCTGAAAGAATAGATCTTAAAAGTTCTCATCACACACAAAAAATGTGCAATTATGTCCAGTGATGGATATTATCTAAACTTACTGTGCTAGTCATTTCCTAGTATATGCATATATCAAATCATTATGTTGTATACCTTAAATTAATACAAGTTTATATACCAATTATATCTTAATAAAACTGGAAAGAGCATAATATAATTAGTGAAGAAGGAAGAACAGTTATTTGGGTGATCATTCTTAAACTACTGTTCGCATTTGCTCTATTAGTGCTAGTTTAAAAGGTGGAAGTGAGTACAAGAAAATCCACGGTACATTGGAATGTGCAATTCATATTTCCACTTTTATTTCACAGTTGTGGTTGGCCTTGCATAATTTGTGTTGCTAAATGGTTACTTTAGAGTGAGAAAAACACTGACCACCTCCTAACATCTCTAGAACTTTTGTGCACTTGGGAGATGATGGTCAAGATCAGAGTTACTATGTAGATTCTAAGCATCAACATTATGAAAGACAGGACTTTCTTCTCTCTTTCCTTTCAATCAGCCATTTAAAACTAAAAAAAAAATAAAAATAAAAATTAAAAAAAATTCTTACCTTGCTAACTACCAAGTTCCTTTCAAATTATTTAGCAGTTCTTATTACTTACTATTTCTTTGTTCGGTGTTTGTTTTTATTTTAACATAACAATTTAATAAAGCTTTATTTCCTCCAGGCACTATTAAAAATTTGCCTATTTTTCCCTGCAAATCTTTGAATTCACTTAGGTGGAGTGAGCTTTTTATGAGCTCTATTAAATCTAAGAGAAAAAAATCCTTGCCCCAAATATATAGCAGCATTGGCAAGGGTTGGTAAACACTAAAGGAAACAAACTAACTCTAAAGTTTATTCTGTTATAACAAACGTAGATACAGAAGCTCATGGGACGTGTGCACTGAAGGTTGCCCTGGTTGTGGTGGGTGTGGGGAAGTGATGAAAAACTAAACTTTTTTCAGACTAAAATTCTCTATTCAGATATGGACCAAAAGATCCTTTAAGGCAGACCAAAAGATCTTAAGGCAGAACTATCTGTAATTTTAGCTTCAAATAGAAATTGTGTGTTTCTTTATTTCCCGAAAATAACATGAAGTTAACTCAAGATAATATGGGAGATACAACAGAGAGGGAAGTGTTTTATCCTTAATGACAAGTCTATGCAGTCCTGAAATATCAGAGCTCTTTTCACCCTGGGTCTTGGTTCACACGGTCCCCTCCGTCTAGGCTTCATCTCACGTCTCACCTCTCCCTCAACATTGCTTCTATAGAGCGAGTAGAAGGCTAATCAGGCAAAATTCCGGAAAGCTTTCTCAGGTTTCTTCTCCTACCTCGACTTCAACCTCCTTCTGTCCTTTACGACTATCATCTCTTATTTCCGCAGGTACCTGTGTAACTGCATAGTGACTGCATCATGTGAACCCACAGAATCAGGCATTTCTTTATGTAGCAAATAGTTATTAAGTGCCTGCTAGGTGTAAGTAATTAGCAGAACTTGAATATTCTGACAACATTAACTATGTTTTTTCCATAGGAACAAAAGGCTACTACTAATACTCAATGGGACCAGTGCTCGAGGTTTTGATTGAAATCATGTGGGACCAACAAACATTTTTGCCCCATCACCTCATACTTACAAGATGGCAAGCTGAAGTCAGAGGAGTGTCTGCAAAACAGGTTTTCTACTCTTCGTGCAAAACTTAGTCACCCATACAAATATCACACCAGCAACCTTTGATGCATTACCACAGAGGTCTCATCAGTTGATTCAACTAGCACAGATATTTTTATACATTAATCTGTCAATCTGAAGCCCTTAGCTTCATTTAGACCATCCATCTCCCATTTTCTTATTCCTCTGCTATTCTCCTCATCAAATATATTTACATGAAAATAGGATTTATATCCCCTGGAATCTTGGCTTTGCTCCTGACAGAATTTCTCCCTTGTGAAGCAATAATTCTCTTCTAGTATGTTGATATAATTTTAAAGACATTGTCTGAAACAACTGAAATTCCATGACGATGGAAATGATGATTTAAGCCAATGCACTGGAGAATTCAAGCTTGGATTAATAAACAGTAAAGTCATTTTATCATTACCAAAAATTCAGTGTATTTTTTCCATGTTGTGCCATTTAGACTAAAGGAGTAGCAGCAAAAGTTTAACAGTACAATACTAACAGATCAAGTAATTTACCAGTGCAAAAAATGCTTTATAATCACCCAGATTTTAAAAAAGAAACCATGGATGAGAGAACACTCTAAAATGAATACAAAATAGCTTACGTCTTATTTTTAAAATTTCATAGTTTTTCACACTTCAGAAGCTGAGCTTAGCAAAGTAATTGTGGTATGAGTTACATTCTGTTAGCAATAACTGTACTCAGTTCTTTTCATGGGGAAAAATGGGGACTACGACTACTAAAAGTCTACGCCAGTGACTAACGTGCATGTTTCTGCTGAATTACCACACTTAAGCACATTTTATTAGGGGCACTTACTCCCCAGTTACTGTAACATGAAAGGTAAAGATTTACCAGAGAGAAAACAGGAAAGAAATGATGTTTTTATGTTACTTATCCCACTGGAACAGGAGGCAGTTAAAATGTACAAATGTGAAGCACTGCTTTGAAGCCAGTGATCAGTAATTGCTCCTGTCTTTAAGTAACGGACTATTTAAAGTGCAACAGTCATGTACTCACTGGTCTAATTTGTGCTGCGAGGTATTATAAATACATTAGTCTCCTAGAGTCGAAAATTCAGTCAGTAGGCCTTGAGGATCTAATGCAGAGAGAGAGGTTATGGGGCAATTGCCCAAGGTGGGGATGCACACTTGCCCCCCACATTTGCTCTAATGGACTGAGATTCAAGACAGCGATTATATGAAAAAGGGTGGGAAACATGTTTGTTAATAGTCTAGCAGAAACATACATTTACAACCTCAGTCACAGGTACAGGCACAGGAGGAGACAAGAACCAAAAACTCCATCTGAAAAACACTAAAATTCTCTTTGCTATAGGGATGCTACAAATCCGTTGGTGGGGCAGGGGGGAAACACCTCCTCAGATACCCCCCACAGGGCAAAAGCAAGTGAATGGTTACAGGGTAGACTGGCTTTAATGCTGCTGAAAATGTACATACTCCAAACCTGTCTTGAGTTTTAAAAATGTACATACTCCAAACCTGTCTTGAGTTTTAAGTTGTATTAAAGAAAAATAAGTAAAGCAGCTAATAAAGGAAAGTAGAAAGAATTGTTTTGTTGTTAGTGGTTCTTTTCGTTTGTAAAGCATAGGCAGCTTCAGTTACCTCTGAGAACAGGGTTTTATGGTAAAAAGCACAAGAAATAGAGGAAACAAATCTGTCAGAAGATGGGGAGATGTGGACACTGTTCATGTTCCCCGAGCTGCCTTACCATCAGCAACTTGGGAGTTCAACGTTTTCTACATTCAGATTTGTACTGCCTCCGCCTCCCTCCACTTCTGCTTATTTTTCAACTTTGTGTTTCTCCACTGCTCCACCTCTGCTTTATTATTAGTGCTGCTGCCTCCTGGCCTCTGCCGGGTCCCCCTCAACCATCCTGCTCTATTCAATCTTCTTTGTGTGTGCTGTGGTTAGACTCTCCCTTAGAAGACCTGCTTGGGTGGGTCAGTCCCATCCTAGTATAGAACATCTCCACTCTGCAGAATTTTCCTGTAAAGACACTCATCAAATATATTTTTGGTTCAGGCAATAATTTCTGACCCCAAGAGTTTTGCCTGAGATGGCAGCGTGACGTGGTACAGAGCGCCCTTACCTCAATGTAAAGGAATCTTTGTATTGTGATTCATTTTGCCTAGAGAGCTTTCCAGATACTCGTGTGGCTCACTCCTTCATGCCCTTCCGGTCTTTGCTCAACTACCCCCTTCTCAGTGAGATCTTCCCTGCCTATCTTGCTTAAAATGTACCTGTCTACCTTTCCAACACTTCTCCATTCATAGGCAATCCCTACCCTTCCTGTCTTTCTTCTATTTCTTTGTTTTCTTTCTAAATATCTATCAACATCAAACTATATAGTCTTCTCATTTACTTTGTATATTGTCTGTCTCCCTCTACTAGAATATAAGTTTCACAACTACAGGGATTTTTGCTTTTATTTTTCACTACTGGATACCAAGAGCTTAGGACACTCCCTGCCACATGGTAGCCACCCAACAAATACTTATTGACTAAACATAACTAGACTGAAGAGGTGATGTGACAAAAATTAAAGATGGAACTTAGAAAAATAGTGAATAAAAATCCTAGAATGTTATCCCAAACCTAGAGACTGACTAATCCAAATAGGAGCAGGAGGTAGAGGTCCCCAAGAAGACGATCTCTGGAAAGAAAAACTCAATGCAATATTTGATTGGATATCACTTTTTCAGGTGAAGAACGAGTTTATGATAAAGATAGATGGTACCTCCCCCAAAAAGAAAAAAATTAGAAACTTTGGGAAAAGTTATAAAAGAAAAGGACATAATCAAATACATTAGTAGGCTCTGCAAAGAACAGTAATTATATAATCTGTGGTGGAAAAACTCTAAGAGGGTCCACAATTATCCTTGCCTCCTGGTACTCTTGATCTTGTGTAATCATATCCCATTAAATCAAGAATTATGAATTGCTTCTAACCAGTGTAAAAGGATGTCATTTCATTGATTACATGAATTTGTAATTATGTTTGCTAACCTACCCTCTCCCACCTTGGCTTTGGGTGATGTAAGCTGCTATGATGTGAGGTACTCTATGAAGAGTCTCCTACGGTACAGAATTAAGGTTAGTCACTGCCCAGACCCTGGCAAGAAACTGAAACTCTGATTCCTACAGCCTTCAAGGAACTGAATTCTGCCAACAACCATGTGAACCTGGAAGCTGATTCTTCCACAGCCCTGGCCAATGCCTTGACTGCAGTCATGTGAGACAGTGACGCAGAGAGCCCAGCTAATCTGTCCCAAACTCCTGGCCCACAGAAACTGTGAGTTAACAGTGTATGTCACTGGAAATTGACACAACATTGTAAATGACTATAACTCAATAGAAAAATGTTAAAAAAAAAAAACTGTATGTTATTGTAAACCACTAAGTCTGTGGTAATTTGTTATGAAGCAATAGATTACTGATGCATAGCTACAACAACTTAAACATTTTTCATTTATTTCTGTATTTGAGTCAGCCTAAAGACAAAGCATAAAAAAGAATGGATGTGATTTCCAACAGCATTTAAATCTTTTCAAGCTTGACATTGTAAAATTAAGAGACTGGGATGTGGAATAGATGTGGAACAGGGAAAATGGTAGTTAAGAGTATTCATAATTTCATCCTACGAGAAGCCTGATTTATAAAACAAGGAATAAAGGTTTAAACATGTTACATAAATTTACAAAAAAAAACTAAATAGGGAAATGAAAATATTATTATAATAATATTGGCCAGATGAAAAAGAGAATACGAGATTCTCTGAGTGACTTAAATTCTAATTTATCCTGGGAAGATCTCTACAGGATAAATAAATCAGTATAGTAAAAGCATATTATTTAGATATCTGATGGTAACTAATAGTAGAAACAACTAAAAGAGCAGAAAGTAGTTACTTCTTGCCATAACAGTGAAGCAATGGAATGTTGATTTTTTATTTTCCCTCCAAATTATTTCATTTAAAACTCTTTGTGTTTTTAGTTGAAAAAATATACAATGAAAGATAAATACATAGAATATGAGTGATATTCTTTAAATCATAATAATGAGCATTTAAAAATTCTTTTCTAAATATCAACTCTTGCTCACTAAAACCTTCAGAAGTTTCCACTTCTTTCTAAAATTTTGTTTTGATTTGTTATCCAATTTTGCTGATAATAGAAGTGATGCATGTCTATCTTAAATAATTTGAATAAGTATAAAAGTATTGTAACTAATAGAGTATCTGAAATTCTACCACCCTGGGGTAACTACCATTGGTATTTTGGTGAATCGTTTACTTCTCTTTCTGCATAATTAAAACACACATACTTACCTTCCTCCCTCACTTATAGCCTTAACATTTCTTAAATGGGATTATATCATAAAATTTCTCTTAATATTAGATGGGATATTCCTCCATAGTCTGTATTTTCCCTCTTTGCTTGTATTTTTATTTTACTTTGTTGAGAAAAGTAGACATAGACATACTGTGTGTGTGTGTTTCTCTATTAAATGTTTCATGTCTTCTTGAGTTTGTAACTGAGATAATACATAAGGATAGTTTTATGGATGTGAAAAATTTATTAAACGAGTGAATTAAACTAAATACATAACACATATATCTACATATAATTCCATGTAAATTGAATTCGTGGTTAAGAGAAATTACTCAAAATATGTATGTGCATTAACATATACAGGCCTTCTTACATATATACCATCTGGCAATCTCAACAACCTGAAAGATAGCAAACAATCAGGAAGGAAGCAATTATGATTCCTCATCTATCTCAATAAATGTCATAAAACCCATGTGCTTTTTCCAGAGTCAATTAAGTTGTGTTTTATCTACATTCATTTTAGTCACAATTCTAATAAACTTGGTTATCTGATTTTAAGCAGATTAAAAGCAAAATCTTAGGGGTGGTCATGACAGAATCCTATAATGAGCAGCTAAAATCAGATTAGAAATTTGACTCTAATTAGAATTATGGCTTAAATATTTCACCTCTGAAAATATGAGAGCCCATTAAAAAGAAATGATGTTCAAATGATGACCCTAAGTCATCAGTGAAAAATCATTTTCAGCTTCCTTTGCTTAAAAAAAAATTATGACATGTCTAAAAAGTTTTCAGAAGGATTTTAATTCAAAGGACTAGCACTTTAACCAAAGTTCTTGTTGCTTTAATGTGTAATTATCTGGTCAGTGGAAATAAAATCACCACCACCACCACCAGTCCCCATCAGCAGCATCCCTATTTCTACCACTTATTAAACTTTCAGTTGCAAGACACATGGAAGCTACTTCACATGGTGACTTAATTAATCCAACAACCACCCTAGGAAGACATGCTCATTTTCAAATAAGGAAAATAAAGTTTAGAAAAGAACAAAACTAAAAAAGAAAGAGAGAGAGGTGACTTGCCCACGTTCTCACTATCTTAAAACCCATGGTAAGTTTCCAAGGTATGTTTCCCTTCCAAGCCTAGGCTTGATCCTCTTCTCACTCTTCATGCTTTCACAGCTGTAGGTTCAGTGAGCATCTTTATTCAGATAATTTAGGCATTTAAATTTTTATGTAAGACTGCTCCTCTAAACTCTAGATTCATAAATCTAATGCCTATGGAAATCTCTTGAATATCTGTTTAAGACATCTCGAACTCACTGTATCCTAAACCAAACTTACCATCTTTCACTGGTTTCTGGTCCTCTTTTAGTGTCCATTACCTCAGTGACTGACTTCACTATCCACCCTGTACACAAGCCAGGAGACCAGGAGTCGGTCTGACAGTCCTAACAGGTCCCTCTCCCTCAGATTTCTTATTCAGCCTACCACCTAGTTCCATCTGATATTACCTTCTTGGTACATTCTCTCCATCTCCACCATCACTGGTCACTAAAACTACCATAATAAATTCCTTGCTCAATTACAATCACCTTTTAACTAGTGTTACCTTATTATCTTTTACTACTCTAGATACTCTTGAATTAACTCTTGAGATTTTACCAGAATGATCTTTTTCTTTTTCTTTTTTTAAAGTGTTATTTAATCATGTCATATCTCTGAATAAGCAAAGCTGTCCATTGCTCTTTGGATAAAGACAAAGCTTGTCCTCACAGTCTATCAGGCCCTGCATCGTGTTGGCCCTGTCTATATCTCTAGTCTTAACTTCCTCTTTGTTCTCCAGGCATGTGGGTCTCTCTGTACCATTTCTTTATCTCTCTTTCTTTCACCACAGGATATTTTCCCTTCGAGGTGGCAAAAATCTCTCTTCTTTTCTTATCTAGTTAACTCTTCTCCTTTTTCAATTTCAGCACAATAAGTTTTTCTTCATGGAAGCCTTTCTTGATCTTTCTAAACAGGATAAATTCCTCTTTCATAGAAATTCATAATACCACATACCTCTCCTTTGTTCCTCCTGCCCATTTGAATTTTTACATTTATTTGTATTATTATTTTATGTTTGTCATCTCTTCTAGGCTGTGAATCTATGAAAGAGGAATACTATTTTTACTCACCATTTACTATGGTCTGAATGTTTGTGCCCAACTCCCACCCTCAAACTTACATGTTGTAATTCTAATGCCATGTACGATAGTATTAGAAACTGGAGCTTCGGGGAGGCAATTAAGTCATGAGGGGAGAGTCCTCGTGAATGAAATTAATGCTCTAATAATAAAGGCTCTGGAGAGCTAGCTCACCCCTTCCACAGAGAGGGCACAGAGAGGTCAGCAGTCTGCAACTTGGAGGAGGGTCTTCACCAGAATCTGAATTTTCCAGCACCATAATCTTGGACTGTCCAGCCTTCAAGACTGTGAGAAATAAATTTCTGCTGTTTATAAGCCTCAAAGTCTATGGTGTTTTGTCATAAGCAGCTTCAATGGACTACTAAGACATCATTGCCTCCTCAGTGCCTTTTTAACAGTACCTAGCACAAAGAAGGTGCTTAATAATGACTCAAGTGCTGTTGAAAGAATCAAACTTTGACAAGGCTACACTGCTTATTATAAACCCTTTGTTCCCTGAGTATTTCAAGACAACAGGTTAAGTGAAAGTATACACCTGATTACAGATACAGGTAATACTGATGAATTTTTATGAGGACTGCCCACATCAAAGAAGTACTGAAAAAAATTTGACCATAGAGAAGGCAGGAAATGAGAATCTCATCTCCTAGGATTATACATGTCCTTCTTTCTTTACTTTTTTTTACAAATTCTTAGTCTATTTTTAAGATCAGTTTCCAAGTCAGCTACTCAGAAGAACATGTGCCTTTCTTGGCTGCTTCCGCAAAACATCATGTTTCAATTGGGAATCAGGGAAATTAAAGGCATCTGAAGGTTTTGATTTGATTATTCCTAATTGTTTTATAAATAGTTGTATAAAATCATAACAAGCAAACAAAAATAAATAAAAATAAAACATAAATCTTTGGAAGCATAGTGTTTGTTTATCCAAACTAGGTTGGTTGAAGAGAAAACTTTACAAGAATTTGACTCAACTCTACAAAGTTCTTGTAAAAGCATGTGTGACTTATTTTTGTCCAAGGACATAAACAAAAATATCTACTTTGATTTAAAATAAAGTTTACAACCAGTCTGTCTTTTTTCACATTTGCTATCAAATGCTACAAATGTTACTGATTCATGAGCTCTGACTTGAGCAAATGTTAAAGGAGGTGGATTGACCTAAATTTAATAACACAAAGATGCTCATGTTAGTTTAGAATATCCAGCTCGTGATTAAAGAAAACTTATAAGCTGTAGTCAAAGTGGAAAAAAATAATGTAAGTTTGATAAATTGCTTTAATTTACTAGAAACAAAAACGAAAACAAAACTTCCTCTCTTTTTGAGATGACTTTTAAATCTTCAGATGATTTTGGCAAACATGAAAAACATAACAATTCATGTCTCCTGCATGTCCCAAACAATGCAGTTGTCAAAGTCTCAGTTCTAAACTGTCTCTATGCAACTGAAAGTTGGCCCAGTAGGCCTGGAACACTCATCAATTAAAATTCATCCATACATTCTGTGTCTTACAGTACTGTAATGGACACTCTTGCAGAGTGTCTAGGCAGATCCTCTAGACTGGTGAGAACAACTTAATCTCTAACTTGTGAACTTGAAAAGTTAGAAAAAGAGTACATTTATCATTGCATGAATGAGCAGATTAAATAATAAATCACTTTGAGAAAATATCTGGCATCCATTAGAAATTCAATAAAAATCAGTTTCTTTTTTCTCAGTCTTTGAAGGATGATGGTATTAAAATGTGGGTTAGATAACAACTTCTTTCACGTATGATTATGAGTCAAAATTAGAAACAACACTTCATAGAAGTTAACCAAAAGATCTTTTCCAAATAAATATATACAAAGTATTACTGCTGTAATCAATTAATTCCTGTTACACTAAGAAAAATGCTATTTTTTTAAAGCATTATGAAGAACTAAAATTAGAGCAATCATTTTCTCAATCTGGATTCATATTTTTTACAGCCAAACCAGTAGTTCTCCTGGAGATTAAGGAAAAAAAAATTGTATTAGTAGGCATAAAGGAAGGAAGAAAGAAAGGAAAGAGATATGAGATGTTAAGCGGTTTTATTCACAGTTCATCCACTCGTTTTCTCAGTGACATCATAGCACTCATTTCCTAATTTAAAGTCAGTGATATCCTGTATTTCATAACATTTGTGAGGTGAAAAAGGAAAAACAAAATTATTTCTACAGTATTAAAGGTGTCCTCAAAATAAAAAAGACCGTTGTTACATTCTCCTTGCTGCTCATTTTATTTCATAAGAAAGTAATCATTGTTATATGAAGTTTTCTGTTAGCCTTTGCTTTAAGACTTCAAGTTGAGTATCTATGTGCATCACTCGGTACATGTGAGAGTTCTAAACTCCTCTCTCAATATAATTCAGTATCAACACTATTACATTTTGTTATGTGAATTTCAAAGTTAAGAATGAAACATTCTGTTTAGCATCTCTCTCTGATTCTCTTTTATCTGTAAAAGAAGGCCATCAAAGAGATAAAGAAAACAAGAGAAGAAAAATTTAAAAAATAGTATGTTAAACTAGAGACTGAGATACATAGTCAGAATTTGATTTGGCTATAATGAGAATGAAAGAACTGTGAATATAGAAAGAAACAAAACTTCAAGAGACATCCAGACAGAAATCAAAACACATGCACCAAAGGTAACACAGAAACTGCACCTGTATACTGAGAAAATAATTTTTATTAAAAAACAAAACAAAAATTTAGGAACATACTTACGTCTCTAACTAGAGAAGATTTGACCTTGTAAACTTTTAGAATGTAATTCACATTTTAAACTGCAATTCTGCAAATAGAAGCTTATCTTCTTTTGTACTTGTTTGTTCTGATGTCAAACAGAATTTGATCAAGGGTCAAATCTACCTGGTAGATCCCCACATTTCCAACCCAAGCTTATAAATGCAGTCTTATATTTAAACATCAGTATTAAAAATGGATTTCTGTTGAATTTTAGCATAAGTATGTGCTTATTTTAAGTAAAATGAAATCAGATATATTCACGTGTTTTTCCACCCATGACAGGAAACTACTGTGGCTTACTCTCTGGCCCTTTACCATCCTTACTAGTTATATAACTCTACGGTTTAACTAGTTAAATGCTCTTGGGTTGTAAGGAACAGCTGCTTTCTCAGGCGATCTGTGATGATATGAGTTGCTTTATCAGTTACTCAGGGCACTACTTATCTCACTGCTTAAGTCATCCAGTCTCAGGGAAAAGTGGAATTTTATTACAGCCCCTACAGCAGCTCTAAGAGGCCTAACAGTCTCTATAGAACCCTGCCATTCTGGACACTTAGCTTTTCTCTGCCTCTGCTTCTGTGTTTGCATCTATTTCCTTTCCATCTTGTGGCTTCTGTCTAATCATGGCTTTTACTGTCTTGTAGCACCACATGCTCTCTTTTTCTTGTGTATTTTTTAATTTCTATGATATCCATAATAGGCCTTCACGTGTGTGTGTGTGTGTGTGTGTCTGTGTGTGTAATTTGTAACTTACAAAGTTAGAAGAAATGTTTTTATCAATCAATCATCATCTTGATAGGACGTGTACCAGCACCTAAAAATAGCTGCCTATAGCTCAGGCTCTCCTCTCAATTCCACTTGAGCCCATGATGACCAGGTTACTTGGTATCAGACATGGAGACGTGTGTGTGAAGAGTGATCTGCAGTTGTTTTACCAGAATGAATCTGAGCTTGTGGTTAGTGCTCGTGTTATGGCCTATTTAATATGGTAGCATTTATATATTTCACGAGGTCTAAACATTTTACAAGTTCATGTAACGATGCTATGTAAACTACATAATTCATGAAAAATTCTGCTTTGTCTCCTGGATGTCCTTGAAGTTAAAAGCACTTATGAAAGTGCTAGGTTGAGTGCATTGCTAGTATTACCCTGAGAGGTGAGCTGTTACATACCTACTGATCCCATTCATATGAGTTAATGCAGCTTTCACTGGAAACTGAGTTCCTGATTAAGTTTGTTGCACTTGACATCATATTACACTGCCTTTGACCATTTTATTTAAGTACCGAATTAATGTGAAGAACTTTTTGTGCTTTGTGGAAAAAATAATAATAATACATTACACTGTGGTTAGTTCATTTACATCCTGAGGGAAAAAGTAAACAACTGAGCATATAAACAAAACACAATTATTTATAAAGCTTTAGTGAGCCTACAGTTTTAATTCTATATTTACCTGTGATTATAAATCTATAAATGTGATCTAAAGATTTTTAAAAAGTCCAGTAACAAAAAGACAAGCTTCTACAAGAGAAATACTGGATAATACAATTTTTTAAACCTGGAAAAGTAAAGGTTATGTTCATAAAAATAAGGCAGGGCAAACATAATGAATATGGACTAATTTGCCAAATCATAGCAATAGAACTAGTTCAAATGATGTTACTCAAATAAGAAATATAGAATAGAAAATATACATAAGTTTAAGGAAGTTTTAGTAATTTCCTGGAAAGTAAAATGTTTAGAGAAAATCTTAGATAATCTAAATATTTGTGTATATATATTTATATATGTATATGTATATATATGAAATGTATTACTAATCTTGATTGAAAATTTTTTTCCTAAGTATAAAAATAATATATTATCATTGTAAGAAATGTAGAAAATGTGGGAAACAGAAGAAAGAAAAATTGAAACAACTTACTCTCAAATCAGAAAGAGAAAAAAAATACCATATGATATCACTTATATGTGGAATCTAAAATATGATAAAAATGAACTTATTTACAAAATAGAAATAGACTCACAGACATAAAAAACAAACTTATGGTTATCAAAGAGGAAAGAAGGTGGGGAAGTGATAAATTAGGAGTTTGGGACTAGCAGATATAAACTAATATATACAAAGCAGGTAAGCAACAAGGTCCTACTGTATTGCACAGGGAACTGTATTCAATATCCTGTAAAAACCATAATGGAAAAGAATATGAAAAATAATATATATATTTAACTGAATCACTTTGCTGTATACAAAAAATTAATATAACATTGTAAATCAACTATACTTTAAAAAAAAAGGACAAAACACAATCTACTCTCAGGTGCAATCACTTCCAGATTGTGTGTTGTGCACGTGCATATATATGAACATATAAAAGAATATATATACACACACATACATATATATATAACATGGACATTTATTTCAGTGACCAATATTTAGGCAAGGGAAAAAAAATGAAACTTTCTGCCTCACTACTGTGCTCAGGCTGTGTTGGGCAATCATCAAAACACTCTTTAGTGTCAATTTCCTTCCTGGTCATTTTAGCAGAAGCTGATGGTGCCCTGTCCATATTTTCTTATCTCTCTAGAGCTTCCATAAACACTATCAGTTTTTGTGTCTCTCTCTGTATGAGGACTTCTCTCACATAAAATGATGTGGATTCAGATCCATTAATTCCTAATGAGCAACCAACCCTCAGCCAACAAGAGATAAGAGTCAGTGTGCAATGTCCCCGCTTCCTTTCCCTTAGTGATACAATTCTGTTTTGCTCCATATATTCTCTAGAAGATCCTACCATGGGGATCCACATATGGACCAAGGCTAACCCCATTCATTAATGCATTCTTTATTGGTCCTCTTTCCTTCTCTGTCTCACTTCTCTGCCCTCTCACTGTACTTCCCTCTCCAATAAATCACTAGCTCTGAAAACCTTGTCTAGGAGTCTTGTTTTTGTAGAAACCAAACTATTATGATAGAAAACAACAAAAGACAGTGGGTTTTCAGAATAGGTCTTCAGAGAGAATTGGAAGTTTTAGATCACTAAATTTAATGCAAAAAGAAAACTATATGCAGCTTTATTATTGTTTTGTCAGCTGTTTTAGCCAGGACTTCTTTTTCACTGTTTATCCCACCTTGGGTTCTGATGTAGTGGGACAGCCTGGTGTTCAGGGAAGAGCCTTAGAAGAGACACACGCATATATATACTCATGCCTTGGCTCCACCACTAGTCAGTCAACTAACCTCTCAGAGCCT
The DNA here is from genome assembly GCF_048773025.1 of Camelus bactrianus. NCBI lineage: Eukaryota > Metazoa > Chordata > Mammalia > Artiodactyla > Camelidae > Camelus > Camelus bactrianus. The sequence goes on from NC_133539.1 coordinate 45,453,097, forward strand.
CAGTTTCTCCACCTGTAAAATTGGGGTAAAACACTTGCTTTTCCAACCTCATAGGCTTTTTACAAGCCTTTAATGAGATTCTTTGGAGCAGAGTGTTTTCTGTGTAATAGTGTAGGAAATAACAAGAACTGGGTATCTAATTCATGCCAGAGCTTTGATCTCCACCTTGCACTTCCTTTGCTGTTACTATGTTTCTGTACTTGATAACTTTGCCTGACAAGGTCTTCAGAGTTCCATGTGCTGACTTCAGGACTTGAACCTTATGAATGTTACTTATTCAGCACTGGATGCACAAAGGCTGACACTTAACAGTCATTTGTGGTGCTGAGGGAAAAATAAAGTTAGTATTTTCCTCATAGAGATGTCTGCAGCGGCAAAAGCCCCAGCTACCGTTCCCCCCCAAAGGAACCTGCCCCAATGCCAGACGTCCTCTCATAATTCCTGATCATTCAGGAAGTTCAAAGCATACAGTTCTCCCACTTAAGAGCATTTGTGGGGAGGTCTCTGTTATCACATCATTTTGGAGTTAGAAAGTCTTGCCTCCTCTAGAAGCAGCCATCTGGAATCTCTATTAGTAAAGCAGAGAGATCCAATTACAAGCATCTATTTGTAGGGGAAACTCCTGTCAGCTCTTAAAGGAAACTATTCTATGGTGCCAAGGCCTGGCTGGTTCACCTATGGGAAATAAACTCAGGCACAAAGATGGGCTCTCTAGCAGAGAAAAATGAAAAGGAAGGAGAAATGGAAACAAATCAAGCCTTGCAATTTTTTTCATGATTCAAAACATTTTAAAATGAGATTTTTATAACTTCTTTTTTAAAGATTACAGAATACGGTTTTCTTCCACAGCAGAAAGGGAGCAATCAAGCTCAAGTTACAAAGCGAGCAAAAAGATGAAAGTTTAGAAAGCCTTAGAACTTTGCTGACTTACAGGCAGAAGGCAGGGGAAAGGCTGAAAGACAGGAAATAATGATTACTATTTGTGCTCTATTTCAGTTTCCACTTTGGTTAAGCTAACTGGAAGGAAACGAGTGATTAGGTTACTTGTGTCATCACTTACATCAGTAGCTTTATTTTTGAAAAAAAACATCATTACCCTTTCTTATTCAAGGAGAATGAGAATCATTGCCCGATCTTACGCTAATGTCTCAAGCTAAACATTTTTTGTTACAAAGATAGGAGAATATTGAAATCTGCATTGGTACATTCGGTACTTTGATCACAGAGGTGGCTGTAAATGTAGCATTACAGACCAGAGGTTACAGATCACAGTAAACAAAATATCATCTGTGGAAATCTATCTTCATGCAGGGTTTTAACCATTTCTGTTCTCCTGCATGAACTTTAACAGAATATCTTTACCAATACAAAATCTCTCATACAGAACTTTCCTTTTTCCCCTATGTAAATTTAATTCTGTGTCCCTTTAAAAAGTGCTCTGATCAGGTTCCTTTTTAAAAACAATAAAACAAAGTGGTGAGCTCCTGCCACGTGCTCACCATTGGACTGAATGTCATACATTAACTCACATGCATGTATAGCAGAGGTGATTACCTGGTTATGCAGATGAAGAAACCATTTTCTCTCCCCTTGAATTCCTCCACCACTTAAACAGTTGGCCACAAAAAAAGCTGGCAGTTAACTGTAGCATCTGTATTGTTTAATCATTGTTTTTAATGGATTTATCTTTGAACCCAAACAGGGTATTTAAGTCTTTTGCAGACTGAGACATTGTAGAATATTGAGTAGACACTCAATAAATGCTTCTAGATGGTTACATCTCAGGTTTATCCCATAATTCAACGGGACTTCAGTCTGCTCTTAAGATCAAGGAAGCTTGATTTTCAGTGACTAGAAAGTAAAAAAGCCATAGACTAACATAAAACCTCAATGTCAGCTGTATGACTTCAGTGTAAAATATAATCTCATTGCTTACCTGTCCAGTATTATTAGACCAATGGAAAGGAAAGGTTGTGGCATACAAATGAAAGAAATTCTGTGTCACAGCTGTGTAAAGAAGCAAACTATGGAATTACTCTTAAAGATACCTATGTAAGGTATAATCCAGTGTGTCTCAAACCATCTGTAGTGAAAGGCTAGCCCTGCCCTGGCACCCCCAGTCTATTCTGGAGTATTAATTTTATAAGAACACATTAAAAATGAATTAGCAAAAAATGAATCACTAAATAAGAGAAACAAAATATAAGTACCTTTTTTTAACTCTCAGATTTATTAGATAAAAATGATCTTGCCCAATTGTCATGAATGTTTACTTTAAATTTCTAAATGACAGTCACTGATCAGTATGTAGCGTTTGTGAACCAACCACATTCTGCAGACCCACATTTAGAGAAGGACTGCTATAAATTGTAATCCTATCTAAGGGTCAACTTGCTTCTTAAATACAAGCAATAAAAAAAATCCCAAAACAACAAACAAAGAAAGAAAAACTACATTAGTTTTACTTGGGAAACTTTCTTGCTGGTCAGAGACATAGACTTTGGGCAGCATGCCGGTGCAGACTTGAACAACTGATTCTCTCTGCTCTTCCTTTTTGTTTTTTCTTCACATGTTTTGTACAATATTAGTGATCCTCTTTTTCCCTTACATCCCACTTTGTCAATGATATTCAAAACTTGTGAATATAAGTATCACAAAACTTTTTCATAGTTCTCTGTGGTATTCTTTAAAAAATTTTTTTTTTACTTAAGTGTAGTTGATTTACAATGTTAGTTTCAGGTGCACAGCAAAGTGATTCAGTTATACATATATACATATATTTTCTTTTCAGATTCTTTTCCATTATATGTTATTACAAGAAATTGAATATAGTTCCCTGTGCTGTATAGTAGGTCCTCGTTGTTTATCTATTTTGTATATACTGGTAATGTGTATGTTAGTCCCCCTCCCTAGAAGTCAAAGAGAGACAAATGTCATATGATATCACTTCTATGTGGAATCTAAAAAATAAATGATACAAATTCTATTTATAAACCCAAAACAGACTCACAGACATAGAAAACAAACTATGTTTCTGGTATCCTTAATAAGCAATTTCTAATTAGCTTCCATGTTTTGATTTTCCTAAGTATTGTAAGACAGCAGGTAAATCTTATTTTATATTCAGCATTTCATAATGTTTTCAAGAATTAGTTTAAAAGAGCTTTATGACTACCAGTAACAATGAAATTAAGTTATTTCCTTAGTATAACAAATATCACTTTCTTTGAAATTAATGCCAAACTTAATTTTAAAAATGATATAAACGTGTGAATTCAACAAAGGGAGACTGAAATAAATGTTATTAATAAATACTTGAAGTTTGTTTAGAAATCATTTCTCTGATACATATGCACATCTACAATCAATCAAATAATAACTTAAATCTTCACATTGCCATCTGGTGGGAATATCAGTGCAATGATTATAGTAGAGGTAATACATGATGACTTAACAGCAGCCAGCATCACAGAGAAGAATATGTTTTACATAATTTTTTTTCACTATATAACACCTAGTTTGATCAACTCATTTTCTTTCAAAAAAGTCTGAACTAAAGGAGAAGAAAGGTAATAAAATTTTGTTCAATTATTTCTAGGTATTATAGACATATTTATATATAGTCTGTCACCTTGGTTTCATTCTTTTGAGACTGATACAGAATTTTTCTTCATGCATTACTTAAGAGGCACTAAGTTCAGATAGGTTGCCTTACCTTCTCAGATGCTACAGGAAGATGTGAACAGTGCAGAAAAAAGTCAAGAGTTGTCTTTGCATGTGATTCCGACTAAATATTTTATTACTACTCATATATATTAACAGTTAAGAATTTATTATGATAAGGACTCTAATATTTCCTGGCAAGTGTTAACTGCCTAAGGAGAATATGGAACATGCAGTCCGTAACAGTAAGCAATTAAAATTGTAAAGGTAGTTGTTTCACTATTGTCAGGCGATAAAAATAATCACACCTTTGACTTTTATTGGATTTGTAAACATGCAAGGTTTCAAAGTCATAAAACAAACCAAATGTATTGAAATTTACATATATTGAATGAATGTACTGCCCTAGGACAGGCTTTAGAGATCACTGGAGATAGTCAAAGACTTGTACAAGGGACAAAGAAACTGGGGATACGGAAAATCTAACAACGTTAACAATACTCCTGAATTCATGACTTTAGAATTCAATTGTGAGCATTCAATTCATATCTTACTGAATATTAACCCTTATATAAGCCTTGTTATTCAGTGATCGAAGATCACATTGCATTTTGTTAGAAGGTTAGCAAGCGGGAACCAGGTATCTTAAAAAAAAAAAAAAAAAAAGCCTGTCCCTTCAGTTAGGTAGAAAGGCAAGCAGAGTGGGGAACTGCTCTTTTGTTTTCTTCTCATGCTTTGAGCGTCAGCAGGAGCAAGGCCTTTCAACGACTGAGAAATGTCAATTAGTCAACAGGGGATGAACAGAAACAAGAACGTAAAAGAAAGTTATAACAACATGAATTTCTGATGTCTCTGGTGAAGCATTTAAACATACTGCAATATGCTGGGAATTTCCAATTTGCTAATATTTTCCCTAGTTTAACCATTTTCTTCTATAACACCACATCAATAAGAATTTAGTGTCGATTAACAAAGAGAGTCAAAAACAATAAAATTCAGAGGTGAGTACAACTGACATTTATCTTCCCATGAGAGATATAGTGAGAATTCTCTTGTGGTGATACTAAGAGTCATCTTTGTGCTCTTTATATGAAGATTAAGATTACATCAGAGTAGAAGTTATTTCCTCTCTACCAATATTCTCTGTAGTCTTGTACTTACCAAAGATTTTTGGGGAAAAGAGGCTACTGCTACTGGTATAGATCTTCAGTTTTGAAGACCATCTTGTCACAATTTGGAACACAAAAGCTGTTCTAGTTGACTTTTTAAGGATATTTCTGACTTTGGTTCTAGAAATAAAAGCTATAAATTAGTTTTTCTTCTATAACAAACAAACATACAAATCACAATCCAAATATCTTACTCAATTTCCAGGAATGATTCTTGTTACAAATATTTAGTTGTTGAAAGTAAGCATGTTTTTTGAAACCTTTGTAAAATCAGAGTTTGAAAAAGAAGCTACCTTTACAAAGGAAAAGTAACACAGACATATGATTTATATATGTAAATGGTTAACAACTGTTTTGAGTATAGTGTGCTAGTTACAATGACAAATTCATAATTTTCTACATGATATATGCCATTCTGAGTAGTGTCATTTCAATATATATGTTAAAGCTGTGTCAAAGAAAGAGAAAGGACAATATTGAATACCTTTGCCTTTCAAAATTGAGACTGGAGGGTAGGTTCATATGGATTATAAAGTTATATGTGGCTTTTCAACTGTGAGGGGTTGCCACCTCTAGCCCTTGCATTGTTCAAGGGGCAACTGTACTGTTTCTCCAATTAAAATTCTCTTTGTTTTGAGCTGGTATTTGGGATACATATACATTTCCACTATATTTATGCCTCAAATACTCAGGGTTAATGAGTATTTCTGTCTTTCATGCCTGCATTTATTCTGGAGGATAGAACATTAAATCCAAGGAAAAGAAATATTTCATATCCTCTTCAGAAAAATGGTACTGCCCCTTTATAGAAAAGACCTATTAAACATTGCTTTATAAGTTTCTTAAGAATTAGAACTTGTAGTGATAAATCCAATTATCTTTTCCTAGGTGAAGAAGAAAAAAGAAAGAACCAAAATCGAGGGTAGAAAGGAGAGGAAGAAATAGAACTGAAGTACAATTTCCTCATTACTTTGTCCAGGGGAGAGACTTCTAGAACTCACAGATATATCTCCCTTTGTTGAGATACAAAAGGGATTTTTTTTTTCAATTTATAAGCCAATCAACTTTAAGTATACCTAATAGCACCTTGTAAAATCTAAGCAGTTTAAACAGCAGGCCCTGTTCTGATGTGACTGGTTTTCTAAGTCATTGCTTCTTTAAAAGGCTGAATTGATCTTTTCTATCTTGACTCTGGCTGAAATCTGAGCGGTATTTTTTGACCAAATAACAAGTCATCTGCCTATTAAACTATTTTCTTTGATTTCTGAGGATAGAGAGGGCCTTCTCCTTTGTCTTTTACATTGAAGTTTGAAAAATATATTGAAATTTTTTTCAAGAATGATTCATATCAAAACCTTTAAAGATAGCCATTAAATTTTATTGTACTGCTAGTCCTGCCATAAAATGAATTTGAATTTGATTCTCTTCTGCCTTCATGTTAATACATAGTATTAAACCTGAGACACTCACAGAAGAAGAATTTACAAATGAGAGGCCATCAAACTTCTTGACCAATTTTTAACCTTAAATTTTACTTGTTTTCAGTGGATTTTGTCTTCTTAATCAATGATTATAAGCACTGGATGGAAAGAGAAGTTCTCTGTGTAAGAAGTATGTAATAGTTGGGACTTAAAGAGAAATTACAACAATAGTTTTATTTTCTGTTTTTCCCACTACCAAAGTAATGAAACCAATAAAGAGTTTCTCAGTAGTATGTGGTATTGCTCTCAAATTATTTCTATGTACAAATTATTTAGTTTCTGACTTATTTCTTGTCTATTTATGAGAGAAATTTTATAGAGCAAGTAACCAAAAAAATTTATTAAACTCTAAAAAGATCAGGAATTTAGCTGGAGAAGGTGCTGGGAAGGGTCAATGAGAAGACACAATGCTTCTGAATTTAACATGTACTCAGATCAGCAATGCTATTCATTAATGCTATTCTTAAATCTGTAGAAGATTAATCTATAGATTTCCCAATTATTGTATAATATAAAGATGAGAAAACATGACATTGCTATGGCTAATATACCTTCTCTTTCATTTTATGCTTATTTTTAGCAGCTATCATGGGGATGAGTAAAAAATAGTGATTTTTTTTCATTGCACTTAGAGTCATGGGTGACATAGTAACTTTAAGGTGAGTTCTACCTAGATATACGTGCATGCACAAATATCTTCTTTAAAAAAAATCTCCTTTGCTTTGTCATTCAATTTAATGTATTTGTATCATAGTCACTATGTGTGAAGGAATTCAAAGTAACAAGGCTTCAGAAAAGGAAGCTCAAAGAGTTTAACTAAAGTAGGGTGAGGAATTAAAATGCTATTGTTGCAGAAAGAGGCAAACTTCCTATTTGTCCATCTTCATCCCTGGTGAAGATGAGGTCTGTTGTATAAGAAAACAGTAAGATGATGCTATGAGAGGTGTTAAGTTAATGAAGCAAGGAGGCCATTAGACTGATGTGACTCTAATGCCAAGATGGTCTATGCAAGCAAACTGATACTCCAGCCTATAATTGCCTCAAGTTTACAAAATAAAAAAATGCTAAGGAGAACCAACCACAACCAGCCAACTAGCCTTCAAACTACAGCCAATCAAATAATTTCCTTTCTTTGCTTCACACTTTTTTTCTATTTATCTTTTCCCTAGCTCCTAACTACTTTGGGTTTGGTGCTGCCCTATTCCAATGGACAGATGCTCAAATAAACTGTTAAACTGTTTCATATGCCTCAGTTTACCTTTAAACAGAGGTAATCAGCTTTAGAAAAATTGAGATTTATCTTCTTTGTACTCAACATTGAAGAATGGAACCCTTCTTATTATTTTTTTTTTTTTTTTTACTTTTTAAAGGATATATTCTTTTTTTTCTTTTTCATTTTATTAGGTAGAATTATTATAGTTTGACTGCACATATACATCATATTGCATGTAAATACATATATACAGTACACTGCACTTTTTTTTAGTTTACATATATGTACTGATCATTGTTTCTAAGAACAGATTAGAGCTTTAGCTTCTTAAACTTACATAGTTATCAAAGGAATAAAGCCAACTACAAAGTAAGAATCAACAGAATGCGGTAACCCAATCATAAAGTACAGTCAAATGTGATTACGCTTTTCAAGAAATCAACCATCTAAGTTATAAATAATAAGTAGTTCATTTGTGTCATTATTATTATTATATTATTATTATTTAGATTCCTCATATAAGTGATGTCATATGAGCCCTTCTAAAATAGAGTGAGAGTCTGACAGCCCCAAGGTTCAAGCAGAGGTTTAAGAGATTCCACAAGGTGGGATACCGGGGGCTGAACCAGGATGAAGCCTGGAAGCTGCACAGAAAGTAGGCAGAAAGGGAAGGAGGGAGGCAGACCATGTGAGAAAGACTTCTGGTTTTCCATTCTAGATGATTCTGAATGGACAAAAAAATCAATGTAAAGAGAAAGTAAAGAAAGGCATTCTCTGAATCTAGTCTTTGGATTCCAAGTGTGTCCATGATCAGCAGTTGCTACCCTTGAATGTTCTTCAGAATTTGCATCTTGTAACTACTGTTTTACAGTGGTATTTTATGCAGCATTCTGTACTAAGACCCAGAAAGTGACCTATCATGAGGCAAATGTATAATACACTCAACTAATAGCACTTTATAAGATATGGTCTGAATGGAACTTTGTTGTTTTCTGCATTTTTTTTTTTCTATTGGACCTGTGTTGTAGCTCTGTTCTGATTCTCCCATTTCCCATCTGCTACAGAGTATCTTTAGCCTCAACACCCAAGCAAACTCTTTCTTCGGCCACTTATGGCTCAGTTCCATGGTTGAGTGTTTGTATCCTCCTTGCTGGTGGAGCATCTGCTCCCTGAGCTCTTTGGTTTCTCTTCAGGGACCGCATCTGTTAAGTACCCTTGTGATGACCCAGGTCCTGTTGTGCCCGTGGCTCTGACAGAAAGAGTTCTTTGAAGCCATACAGCTAACAAAATTCTTCACGAGGAAGATATTTGAATAGCACTAAATGAGATAAATTCAAAAGGGAGTATATAAATATGAAAGCTCTATTATTCATTCTCTCTCAACTTGTCCAAGGAATGGGAACCCAGATAATTCAATACACTGGGTTCTGATCTCCCAGGATCAGCATAATGGAACTGGCTCCACAGGAGAACACAATGTCTAAAAACTCTCATCTTACCAATTGAGTTTGAGCTCCAAAGCTTGCATGGGCAAGTTCTTTCAAATCCTTGAAGACCCAATATTGCTTATATGTCTAGAACACTGAGAACAAAATAAAGGTCTCACCAGAACTAAGGAATTGTGCTGAACCTGTTAAGAAATCACAGAAACAGCAAATTATAAAATAAAAATGTGAAAGAACTAAAAAATACATTGCCAGACTTAATCTTACAGAATATTGATAGAATAATAGCAAATGGGATTTATTCAGGAATGTAGGGATGAACAACCAAACAATCAATTAAAATAATACAACATAGTAATTCACCAAAAAGAAAAAAATCAAGAGATTTTGCAATAAATGCCGTAAAGCATTGGATAAAATTCAATATGTATTTCTGGTTTTCTAATCTTAGCAAAATAGGGAGAAAGAGCACCCTTTAACAAGACAAACATACATTTTAAACTAGCCAGCATCATATTTCAGTGCTAAATACTGGAAGAATTCTCACTCAAGTAAGAAAAATGAGTAGGGCATATGACAGCATCACTATCATTTATCGTATTTATAAAATTTTGAGATAACGCAATTGACTTTTGAAAGGCAAGAAACATAAACATTAGAAAAAAGCCAACAAAATTATTACTTACCTTTAATTTGATAGTCTACATGCAGATCATAAAAAAATCTAGTGGAAAAGATTAAAAATAGACAATTAAGAAAGATGTTTCATTTACCAAATTACTTTTTTTTAATCCATTAGCTTTTCATATGCCAAATAAATTAGAGAAATATAATGAAAATCATCCCATTAAAACATCAGCAAAAAACATAAAATAAATTGTTTGGAATGATCTTAAGAAAAATGTATAAGAACTATTAAAAAAAAACTTTAAAATCCTATTAAGGGACAAACAGTAGCATTTAAAAACACAAATCACTCTAATAAAATAAAAAATATATATTGGAAAAACCATAAGGGTGCAGTTTAAAGAATTTTCACACAATGTACACATTTACATAAGCGCCAAAGAAATAAAGAAATCGAACATTACATTTAAGAGTTATAACTACAACTTGAATGAAACTGATTATTATATACAGGGTACCATTGGGGCCAAGATACTGTTTAAAGTATTGTAACCACCACTGTGGTCATGATATAAAATATTTCCATCACTTTGAAAAGTTCCCTCAATCATCTTTACAGAAAAATACCTTTCCTTCATTTTTAGCTCCTGCCAACTAATGATCTATTTTCTGTGAACAGAATTCATGCAAATGGAATCATACAATGCTAATCTTTTTGTCTCTGACTTATTTTATATAGTGCAATGCCTTTGGGATTTGGTAATTTGTTCCATGTATCAATAATTAATTCCTGGTTTTGCTAATTGGTAATATTACATTGAGTGGATGTATATTCTTTATTCTTTCTACTTATTTATTCTACTTATTAATTTTTTCATGGTAGATGGAAATTTGGGTTGTTTCCAGTTTTTGGCCATTTTAAATACAGCTGCTATGAAAATTCCTATAAAGTCTTGTGTGGATACTTTTTAAATTTTCTTGAGTACAAAGTAATTTTGAAACTAACTACCCAGAGTCAGATCAAACTTTACAGGCTAAAAGCATGTCTTCCACAAGACTGCCCTTATACCAGCAGCAAATTGAGGGGTCCCAGGCCACATACACTTTTGACCAACTGACGACAAATTCAGGTTTCTGGTGCCCCTGCAGGGTAATTTTTTATAACAACTCACAGAACTCAGGAAAGTGCTATACTTTTATTACAGCAAAAAGATACAAGTCAAAATCAAAAGAAGAGACACACAGGGAGCGGTATGGGAGGGTCCCAAACAAAGCTTCCATGTCCTCAAGATGCATCACCTTTCCAGTACATCGATATATTTCACTAGCTAGAGAAACTCACCCGAGCTTCAGGTGTCCAGTGTTTTTGCTGGGGTTTCACTATGTACGCTTATTGACTGAATCACTGGCTACATGCTTAAACTCAATCTTCAGCCTCCCTCCCCTCCCTGGAGTTTGGGAATCCGGGCTGCTATCACGTGGCTCTCAAACCCCAACGCTTTAATTACATCATTGGTCTTTCTGACAAGGTTAGCCTCTATTCTGATATCATCTAGGGACCCACAATGAGTCACCTCATTAGCATGATCTTAGAAGGTGTAATAATAGGAGGGGCCCATCATGAATAACAAAGACACTCCTCTTACCACGGAAACCCAATATTTAGAGGATCTGTCCCTGAAACCAAGGACAAGGGCCAAGTAATTTCTTTATTATACAATGTTTAAAATCTAGGAGAGGAGTTGTATGTTTCGCTACAAATGAAACTGACAAAAATTTTTCCAAAGTGGCTATAAAATTTTTCCTCTGATAAGCAGTACATGAGACTGCCAGTTACTCTTCATCTTTGCTGCAACTTGGTACTGTCAGTCTTTAAACTTCAGCAATTTTACTTTGTGTACAGTGGTATCACATAATAAATTTGACTTAAAATCTTCCTAATAATGGTTTTTATTCATTTCTCATTTTAATCTTTTATAGAATCACTCTGAAGTGTACAACTGAATGATTTTCAGAATAGTCAATGGTATGCAACCATCACTACTGTTAACAAGTTGAATTGCGTTCCGCTCTGCAATTCATGTTTCAGTCCTAACTGCTAGCATCTCAGAATGTGACTTCATTTAGATATAGGGCCTTTACAGAGATAATTAAGTTGAAGTGAGGCACTTGTTGTAGGCTCTAATCCAGTATGACTTATGTCCTTATAAAAAGTGGAATTTTGAACACAGAGATATGCATAGAGGGAAAATGATGTGAAGAGACCAAAAGGGAAGATGACCATCTATAAACCAAGGATAGAGGCCTGAAACAGATCCTTCCTTCACAACCCTCAGAAGGAACCAAGGCTGCTGACACCTTGATCTCAGAATTGTCAAAAAATAAATTTCTTGTTTTAGCCATTCAGTGTGTGGTACTTTGTTACAGGAACCCTAGCAAACTAACACAACTACAATACATTGTATTACCCTCAAAAGAAACCATGTAGCCATTAGCAGTCACTCCAGATTTCCTACAAAAACCCTTGTCTCCAAGCATAGGCAACTGCTTTCTGTCTACTTTCTGTCTCTACAGATTTGTCAATACTGAATATTTCTATATTTAATGTATTGAGGAACTGGCTGTTTTCCACACTGTTTGCACACATTCCTCCCAGTAGTGTATGAGGGTTCCAATTCTCCACATCGTTACCAACATTTGCTATTATGTCTTTTTGATTATAATTATCTTTGTGAGTGTGAAGTAATGTCTCATTGTGATTTGCATTTTCTTGATAGCTATTACTGTTGATTATCTCTTCAAGTGCTTATTGGTTGTTTATATATTGTTATTGAAGAACTGTCTATTGTACATTAACTTGCCTTCTTATCTTTGTTGAAAATCCATTGATCACTAATACATGGCGTTATTTTTCTACTCTCTATTCTGTCCTATTAATATACTTGTGTCTTTCAATGCAGTAACTGCACTGCCTTTATCTATCTGTTGATATTGTTGTCAATTCTACACTGTTTTGATCAGGGCTGGGACTGAGGTAAAGCACGATGCCTAAATTTAAGGCATAAAATTTAAGGGGTAACTCACTCTCAGCTTTGTTCAAGTATCATCCTTGGATTTGTATGATGCCAAGAGTGGATGGTTCTTTAAATTTTTTTTCATAAGCACCTTCCCTGCCTCACTTGATCTGGGTTCTGTCTTGATTACTATAGACTCATAGAAAGCCTTAAAGCAAAATAGTGTAAGTCCTCAAACTCTGTTCTTCTTTTTCAAAGTAGCTTAATAGATTTTTCCTCTGTACTTCTTAAGATGATCATATGGTTTTTATTTTTGCTTTAAAAAAATTTTAATAGGATGAATCACACAGATTTATTTTTGAATGTTAGACCATATTTGCATTCTTTAGTTAATTCCTTTGATCAAGATGTGTTATCCTTTTAAATATTTTTTGGACATGATTTACTAAAAGTCTGCAAGGTATTCTTGCATCAGTATTCATAGGGATATTTGTATGTAAATTTTCTTTTTTTTTTTATGGCAATGCTGGCTTTTAAAATGAGTTGGAATGTATTCATTTTCCCCTATTTTTTCATGTAATAGAAGATTTTCTGTAGACTTTATATTATTTCTCCTTAAATGTTTGGCAAATTTCATAGGCAAACCCATTCGGGTCTAGTGCCTTACGTGGCCAACAAGTTTTTTAACAAAAATTTAACGTATCTAAGAGCTATCTACTTAGGCACTGATTTTTTTTTAATATAATGAGCTTTGACTCTTGGTATATTTTAAGGAATTTGTCCATTTCACTTAAGCTGTAGAACTTGTTGGCATAAGTTGTCCTGACCCTGGCCTCAGACAGCTTTCTCACACACATACACTGATCAGTACTCGGCTGAAAATTCCAGAGGGACCCCCTCTGAAGATCACTAGAGTCCTCTTTATGTATAGCTCTTTTCTCCAGGTCTCTTCTCTAGAACACTGCCCGGAGAACTCTAGCTGCCCTGGCTGCTCAGTACCATCACTTCATCGACCCTAGCAGCTCCCGGATTCCACCAGGGTTCCTTTTCCCTGCTGTCTGCTTTGAGCTTTCCTCCGCCCAGGAAGATCAGCATCATAGTGCTTGCATTGCTTGTTTACTTTCTCTCATGCATCACTGCCCCTACTTGTCTGAAGTCTATACTGTAAAGAACTGTTATTTCATCTATATTGTCTGATATTTGGTTTCAGAAATAAAGGTTTTTTTAGGTCCTTGTTTCTTCTTTTTGTCTGAAAGCAGAAATATTCTCCAATATACTATTAAGTTAAAAAAAAGCAGCATTCGAAGTACATATATAGTATGACATGTATAGCACAGTATGACATACAATTTGTGAACATGTAGAGAAAAAAGCTAAAAAGACCAGTACCAAAATATTTATGATACATAGTTTCAAGTATTTATATTGCAGATTTCTCCATTTTTTTCTATTTTCTAAATTTTTCCATAGAGACCATATATTGATTATATAATAAAAATAAAGCATTGATATTATAACAATAGAAAAACAGAACTAAATTGGGGGCTTAGAAATGAACACAACTTCAAACACGGAATTTTCAATGCAGGTAGTGTAGGACATTTTCCCCCCTGTTTATTCATCATATTTCTATGAATGAAAGCCTGAGATTGCATTTGTTCTTTTTGCAGAAACAGTATCTCATTATTGACTTACTTTGAGCTTACAGTCAACAAAAACTCCCAGGTCTTTTCTCAGGAATTGCTTTCCAGCCCCAATTTTCTGCTTCCATTCCTTTTTATTATTTGAGGAAAGTTTAAGCTCCTTCTGTACAATAAGAACCGTATTATAATTACTTGACAAAAATAAAAACCAATTAAAATAATACAACAGATGCATCACATAGTTTAAAAAGCTAAACAGTTACAAAAAGACTCCTGCTCCATGTACTACTCTTTAGTGGCAATCACTTTCACGTATTTTAGCTGATCTTAAGATTTTGTCTCCATATTAAAACATGTGCACACATACTGCTATTTCTTGATTTTTCAGTTTTAAGAATTGTCTACAATGGAAAGTAAGATTCTAATAAGACATCCCTGAACCCTGTCTCCTGGCGTCCACACCTCTGTGTGACCATGCCCCTCCCCACTTTTGAATTTCAGTTTAGGAAGGATGTACAATTTGCTTCTAATCAATAGAACATGGCAAAGTTCAAAGAATACTACTCCTGTGATTATATTACATTATATGGCAAAAGTATAGGGTGCTTTTTTTTTTTTTTTTGTAATTAAGCCCCCTAATAGTTGGTTTTAAGTTCTCCAAAAAGGAAATTATCCTGTGTGGGCCTGATCTAATCAGGAAAGTCTTAAAAGACAGTCTTGAGGCATGTGACTGGAACATTTCTTCCCCACCACCGCACGCGCGTGCGTGTGTGTGTTGCTAGATTTGAAGAACCAAGCTG
Organism: Camelus bactrianus; assembly: GCF_048773025.1. NCBI lineage: Eukaryota > Metazoa > Chordata > Mammalia > Artiodactyla > Camelidae > Camelus > Camelus bactrianus. The sequence continues at coordinate 45,468,152 of NC_133539.1, forward strand.
CCATGACTCTGCAGCTGCAAGAAAATGAATTCTGCTAACAACCTGAGGGAACCGGGCTGTGGATCTTTTGATAGTTGAGCCTCCAGATGAGAATGCAGCACGGCCACCAACTTGATTTCAGCCCTGGAGACCCTTAGCACTGGACCCACCCAGCCAAGGGGTGCCCTGACTTCTAACTTTCAGAAACTGTATGCTAATAAAAAGCACTATGGTAATGTTTTATTACAGTGCAGAAATTGGGTAAATGATGCAGAAATGATCAGTGTGTGGTAATTTCATACACAGCAATTAAAAAAACTAATGTATCTACTTACTTCCTGTTAGGAAATAGCTATCTTTCACCATTCATTCTCCCAACTATATCTTTGCTCCCACCACTACATATGTGCATACCTCTCATCTTTCTATCCTTTGAATATAAATGTATAACAATTTGGGAAAGGTAGGTATTTAGTGTTTATATAATACAGATTATACTACTCACAACTGAGCCATGAAACATATTGTTTCTCTGAATAATTGTCATTTTTTTTTTGCTGTTTTGTGTTCTTCACAACTTTGAATATTGACTTAAAATTTTTTATGTTTATAGGCTGATTTTGCTGAAGTTCCAGAATTCTAATCACTTACCCCAAAAGACTACTTTTCATACTCCATCCATTCCCTCCCTTTAGGATTAGAATTGTATCATATGTCACCTCACAGGTGTTCTCCTAGAAAGAGGATGATCAGCGGACCTGCTGGCATTTAGAGGGACCACAGCTTGATTCTTTTCTTTCATGACTTGCTCATAGGATGACATGGTACAAATTATCTTCAAAATCGGAAAAACTGCTTCACTCAGGGTAACTGTGACTAATTTTTCCTCACAACACAACCCCTCCCAGATTAGTGGGTCTCTGCTTATTTCTAGATTTAACTCTCTTCACTGGACTATGTTGCTGGCAGTACTAGTATATCTTGATTCAAAGTCTGGCTTTGCTAAGACGAGGGTCAAAGTCGGATCTCTGCAGAATATCCAATGACTTTTCTTTAAAAAGAGAGTTATTTCTTCAAACATTTTTGGACATGGCTGTGCCTGTTAGTTGATTTAAAATCACAGTCTTTAGGTCTTTAAACACGTCTAAAATTAAAATAAAATAATAGTGAACTCAAAGAGGGCAGATAACTGTCAAGTTGTAGTCTCTCACCCATTACTGGGAAAAGGCTTTTTAAGGCAGAATGTCTCTGAGGGGCCACATATCTGAATTTCCTTTTTCTTTGCTTCTTGGCTGGTTGAGTTCAAATACCTACATAAAACACACACAGGTCTCTGGATTCCTTTTGTATAAAAGGCATGAAATTATTTTAAAGGAAATATAAATTTAGGAGGATTGAGATTTTAATGGAGTGCCAAGATGTAAAAACATTTATTCGCCAATGCTGCAGGGTCAGATGTTGAAGATCACAAAGATGAGATGGGTATAGGGTTCATGCATACAAGACAGGTTGTGGTTGAAAATTATGGTAATATAGTGGGAGAAGAATGGAACTGGTGGGAGGGATTTTTTTTTTTTTTCTTTTTTTGGATCTTGAAGTATCTTTGCGAAAGCCTCTTTCTGAGTTAGGCTTGGCCTGAGTCATTGCCAGTCAATGGGTCTCTACGCTAATGAGTTAGCTGATTATCTGAGAGTCCACAAATACAAAGTGAGGTTGGTATCAGTACATGGTTACCTGTATTAGTAGCAAACATCTGAAAATCCTACCCAATTGTAAACTTTAAGCATCTTACACTTTAATTTTTTCTCCCGATTTTATCAATTAAGAGTATGCTCTTTTGCTAACAGGTTAAACCATCCATATTGTAACTGAAGAGAAACCTAGTCTCTACAAAATCATTTTCCCATTATTTTTAAAGCAAATTTTCTATTGCCTAGGCATGAGATCTCAGATAGAACTTTATTTCATAAATATATATGGTAATTAAGAATCCTAAAATGTATTAATAGGTGCTGTGTTAACATAAATACAACCACTGTTCTTACTATTACTACTTTTGGCTAACATTTTTTGTGCTTTTATGTGCTATTTACGATTAGTGCCATTTTACAAATTATCTCATTTTATAGTCTCAACAAACCTCTCTGGTATTCTTATCCACACATTTTTACAGAAAGGAGACTGATGCTAATGGAGGTAGCTTAACTTCAATGAATGAATAAATGGTGGAGCTGAGATTTTGATCCAGTTTTGATTGTGCTCTTCCTACCTCTATGCCAGGAGATATGGGAATATTTCTAACTTTCATTCCAGATTCATGCTATCTGGCAAGCTGGGGGAGTTATATAGAGAAGTTAAATCTTTGACAGACTTGACAAAATTCAGAGTGGAAGTGTACAGGGGTTTCATGCTATAGGACTAAGTCCTTGGGAATGCTTCCCAAGGACAGAGGAGGCAAAACGAGACATCACCTCTAAATGAGGCAGAAATTAGCATCTGTTTGCCCATATGCACACATCATCATGAATAAATATGGTAGCAAGACAAACATATACAGCAAGGGGAAGACATTAGCAAACTAATGAAATGGAGCTTAGTTTTCATTCTATTGTGAAGAACAATCATTTGTTGTCTAGTCTCATGATCAAAGTCACTCACTTCTGTCCCCACACAAGATCCCATTTCCTCTATGAACTACACTTGATTATTCTCTGTATTGAAATTCCAGTGGGTGTCCCTCTCCTAAAATTCTTCCTCCAAATCCATTCTTCACACTGTCACCAAAATAATCTTCCTGTGACTTAGATTTGATACCACTATCCAGTTTGGAAACAGGCATTTTTTTTTCATTATTCATTAACAGACTAATCCTCATCTTTTATAAGGATATCCAGCCTCCTTTAGAAACTCCTGACCTTTTTTTTTTTCATCTTTTTTTCTCATTAAAAATCTGCCCTCCCCCAAGACCATATCTATATTTTCAGGGCTCAACGGGGAAACTGTGGTAATTATCAGCTCTCAGATTCAAGCAGCCTGTCTACAGACTTACGAATCATCTCTCCAGAGACTGTTATCAAGTTGGCTCTGGATTTGTTCATTTCATGGGCGCTGACTACAGCTTTAGACTGAGAAAGGCTTCATTAAACGGAATGATGGGGGGGCTTATTAATGAACAGATACAAAGCGATGAAGGACCTAATTATAAAGAGAACATGCAATGCTCTTAAGATTGAAGAAGAGAAAAATTCAATAAATTTATTGTAAACTCAAAGATTGAAAAAGCAATTTAAAAGGTCTAGAATTAAAACACATTATTTAGGAATCAAGCTTGCTCAGAAAATCAAGGAGATTTGGGATTGTTTTTTTTAAAGACCCTTTATTATTACTTTCAAATTAGAAGGAAGAGATTTTTTTTAAAGAAAAGAAAGATCCACTGACTTAGCTGCAAGAAAAGACAAGGGGGGAAAAAAAAAGCCTGCAAGATAAGGCTTAATGTATTAGAGAACAGCTAGTTAGAAAGTTATGAAAGGGAAAGATGTCCCCAAGTTAGCCTGCTGCTTTTCCCTTTATCTCCGCCTCTCCCATTCTTTTACTTTTAAATATTTTAACTATTTATTTTATTGTTATTTTGAAATAATTTCAGACTTACAGAGAAGTTTCAAAAATAGGACAATTCTCAGATACCCATTACTCAGATCCCTAAAGTATTATTTTACCACATTAACATTCACTCTCTCTCTGAATCATTTAAGAGCAAGTTGCTGCTATGATGCCTTTTTAATTATAAGTTCCATATTATTTCTTCAAAACAGACATCTTTTTTCATGCCACAATAGAATTATTAAAATCATGAAGATGACATTGATAAAATCATTGTGATTTAGATACCTTATTCAAATTTCACCAATTGTCCTATGAATGTCCATTATAGCAAAAGAAAAAGACATTTTTTTTTTCTGGCCCAGTATTACCTTTTGCATTTATTTATTTTATATTTTTAATCTACTTTAATCCCAACCCATCTTTCTTGACCGTGACATTTTTGAAGAGTATAAGCTCCTTACTTTGCAAAATGTCCTCATTCTCTCTTGAAACCATCCTAATGGCTTTTGCCTCCACCTAAACTGTTCTTCTCAAGCCCACCAGTGACCTCCATGCTATATCTAATGGTCCATTCTTCGTTCTATTTTTGTGTGACCTAAATTCAACATTTTACACAGTAGATCACTCACTAGCTCTCATTAGCTCTTTTCTTCTCTTGTCTTCTATGACACCACATTCTCCTAGATTTCCTTCTCCCTCACTGGACAATCCTCAGCCTCCTTTTCTGCTTTCCTTTCACTATACCTATTCCTTTCACCTTAAATACCACGTATACTTTACAACAACCAATTTTTATCTTCAATTTGGATCTCTCCTCTGAACCCCAGAACTGTTACATTCCCACTCTGCTGGCCAATTGGCATTTCAGACTTAAAAATATTTAAAATCAAATTTGTGATGTTCCCTGTCTTCACTTCAAAACATGCTCTCTCTTCAGTCTTCCCAATAGTAGGAAATAGTGCCTTATTTTCCCAGTAAATAGATTAAATCTTTGTCATTTTTCCAGTTAATCAAAAAAAAAAAAAAATCTGGGTCATAGTTGACCTCTTTCTTTCACACTCTTCACAAAAGTGGTCAAATTTCTCATTTGCCTGACCATTAAAATATACCTAGAATCTCATGATTGTTGTTCACCTCAGTTCCAAGTATAATGTTCTCTTATCTAGATAATGGAGGCAGCTTCTGAAGTTGTCTCCCTGTTTCTGCCATTGTCCCCTAAGATCTATTTCCAATAAGGCAACAAAAGTCCTCCTTTTAAAGTGTAAACCACATCATGTCACTCCTGCTCAAATCTCTCCAATATTTCCCCTTCTCCTTCAGAGTAAGAGCCAAAAAATTATCAGTGCTCTATGGAGACTACTATAATTTCAATTCACTTTCTCGCCCTTACTTTTCATGTCTGTCCTCATCTTCTATTATTTCTTTTTCTCCTTTTGCTCCATGGACATTGGCTTCTTTGTTGCTCCTTAACACACCAGTTGCTCTGTCATCAACTGTATAGCAACTGCGGTGTTCATCTACCTGGCTGGCTCCTCCCTGATGTCTGCTCGGTCTACCACCGTGTCTCCTTCAGGTCTTCATTTAAATGCCAACAATGAGGCACTAAAATTAGCACTGAGGCTGGCCCTGACACACAATTTAAAATTACAGGTACTAACCACTAGCCATCTGTACTTTATTTTATTCTACAGGATTTACTGCCATCTACCATACTATATATTATACTTCTTTATTATTGTTGGTCTCTTTCTACTAGGATATTAACTCTAATTTTTAATCTTTTGTTTACTGCTATACTCCCAATGTCTGATGAAGATTAGGTATTTGATAAATATTTGAGGAAAGAAAAGATAGACAAAATATGTCTGTGTTTCTCCTGGTTTTCTTGCTTCTTCCTTCACCACTGGCATTTAGTTTAATCTTCACTTTGCAGCCAGTATGGCAATTTAAAATTGTTTAAATTGAAGAACAGATCTCTTAAAAAGTAAATCTAATCATCCACTTTTCTTCTCAGAATTTTCCCTCTGGCTTCAGGGTAAAATTCAAAGTTATCAAGATCTGTAAGGCCCAGCAGGGTCTATTCTTTCATCCTGTCCTTCCCTGCCTGGTTTTGCTGTTTCTAGAGCACAATAAGCACATGCTCCATTAAAAAAGAAAGAAAGAAAGAGAGAAAGGGAGAAAGAGAGGAACAGAGAGTGGGAGAGAGGAAGAGAGAGGGGGAGAGAGGAAGAAAGGATGAAAGAAAAGGTCTTCTCAATGCCAGTACATGCCACAGACTCTAATATGTCTTTTTCTGGTTCTATTTTCACTTATCACCACTTAGCTCTATATCTCTATCTATGTATCTATCTGAACATGCATGTATGTAATATGTATGCATGTATCTCTCTTTCTTTATGTATAATCTATCAATCATGTAACTAAACTCTATTCATCTAGTTATCTACCATTTATTGCCTGTCTTCTACTAGAAATGTAAACTCTTGTGAGGATAAAAAAATTCTAGGAGCATTCCAGGTACATACTAGATACTCACTAATAATCACTGTTTAAAGTAAATAAATATTTTATAAAAATACTTTATTTTCCTTTAATAGTATTTTTTAAGAGCATTAACTGTTCTCTTTCAATTTAATTTTAAAATTCATATAGTCATTCATTTTTTGGATAAATCATTTACTCAAGCAAGTTGCTATTCTTGGACATTAGAGTTTTCTTCTCCCCCTCCATTTTTTTGATATCACAGCAGTGGCATAGAAATGTAAATAGCCAAATCTCTGTACATATCTATGCTATTTCATTAGAACAAATCCTCATAATAATCAAACTATTGGGTCAATGGGTTTTGCACATTTTAAAGCTTTCCTAGTCCTTGAGAAATTGAATTGATCTAAAAAAAATTACATCCCTACCAGCAGGGTTGATAATGATCTTTATGCCACATCCTCACCAGTACTGTTATATCATTTAAAATTTTTTTTATTTTTCTCATTTTAAAATATTTGTGTCATTAATATTATTTTTCCATGTTTCCTGATAATTTTTGCATAAGAGTGCCTTTTTTAGGAATGATCTATCCCCGTTCTTTCCATATTTTTAAAACAGTAAGCATGATTTTTCTCATTAACCTTTCAATTTATACTTTAAAAGCAATAATAATTTCATTTATATATTTAACTTTTTCCACAATTAGTGGAATTTAAATTTGTTGTTATTTGATGTAACAATTTAATTTTTATGCAGTCAAATATTTTTTCTATTAATCCCATATATAGAAAATATTTTTCTTACTCAATAATATGGAAACACTTAAGAATATTTTTATTCATTTTTTTCCTACTATGACACTGTTTTAATGGCTGTATTCTATTTTGTCCTGTTTATGTGCTATGAAGTTTCAACAAATGTAGGGTTTAATTTGTAAAGTCAGCAATTTAGAAAGTAAGACAAAAATCACTAAGGGTCAAATTTACATCTGATTGCTGTTTCTTTGAATGAACACCAGATGAATTAGTTGGATTAAGTTTAGAATGTTCATACGCCAGTTATCATTTAAGATGATCCCACCAAGTGGTGAAGTGAAGGGATGAGTGGCAGAATTGTCTCCCAAATATTTTTTCTGGGACCTAAACTTCTGAGGGAAGGCTTTGTGTTGGGTTACATGGACATCACTATTTAAATAATTTCTCTTTCTGTCGTAAAAGCACTTAGTCTAAATAAATGTGCATACAATGGCATTAGAAATTAAGATGACTTATTTCTGTGTTGTATTTAAGTTATTTTCAATTTTCCATTGTCATATATAATATTGTGACTTACAATGTTGTGCACGTTTCTCTTTACACCTTTACCATTTTTAAAAGTGGATCAAAATTTACAAATATTTTTTAGGATCTTAAATGCTGTATGCTGGCCAATAGGTTTCTGGAAAGATTGTAACAATTTACATTTATATGAGATGTTTGGCAATTTGTCTTAAGACAGGTAGGAGTTTTATCATTACAAATGGAAGAAAAAGCACTTTATGCTTAATGAGTAGCATAAACAAAGACAATGAAATATGATAATGCAGGAATAGTTAGTGAAAGGCAAGCTATCTGATCCATGGAAAGGGCTTTAACTCGTGATTGAATCTGGATTCATGTGAAAAATTGATAGATGTTTTACTGTCATAATTCTCCAAGACTAGATTGGTTACTTACTGCAGTTATAGTAGTTTACATATTATATTGTAAAACCATAGGCAAATTCATATTATATTAATATTTGTGCTATAATAATAGTTGTTTCCAAATTACCTATTATAAGCTTGGAACATAGTGATGCTCAAAAATAATTATTGAATGAAAAAGTTGGTATTGCATAAAAATGGGGGAAAATTAAATGTTAACTGTCTTTTGCTTTTGATACTGAATTCCTGGTTGCCTGTATAACTGATTTGGTAATTAGTAATAAGTACAATGTCTTTTGGCATTTTAAAATGTTTTGAATTATTTCTGTAACATTATTTAACGTTTTAGGTAATTGGTTTTTTTTTTCCATATCTTAATTGCAAATATTTTGAGATCAAGAATGATGTTTAATTTATTTCAGCATCACTGCTTTCCATTATAACCTAAATATATTCCTAAAATGTATAAAGGGAATATTCAAATGAAAGGCAAGAGATCACATAAACAGTTTACATGACAATACTAACCTGTCTGTATTTTTCTCTGTGTTTAGAATCACAAAAAAATAAAAGGTTACCAAACTCACTGGCTCTGGCCATAGTTTGCTCTGTGACTTTGGATCTGTTATTTTTATCTATTGCTGTATGTGAAAAATTGGGGTAGTAGTATCTATTTTTATGACTACTGTAAATATTAAATGAAATATTAAGTGTTATATAGCACCTAGTAATAACTGAAATTTATTAAAAACTCTAAAAATAAGATGGAAGCTTTCTACCCCCATCCACACCTCTGGAATTTCCAGTGTTCCTAGGGTCTGGGATGGACTTATCCTGACCTGTAGATCTTGAGGCCATAAGAGTATCTTCTTCAGAGTGACTTCCACCAGTAGAGTCACAGTACCTACTGTCTACATACATACATTTAACTTTCCTTTAATTTTGTATATTTCATGGTGGCAGGGATCTATGAAGGAAAGTGGTTTCTCCTTGGCAGGCTGTCCTGAAAGAAAGCAAATGGATTTTGTTTTTTGAAAAATTAAGTGGTGTGTGTATGTGTCTATCTCCCACATAATACTGAAGACCACAAAATAAAATACCAAAAGGAACCTAGATGACCTTAAGGCTAAGTTGTAATTCTTTAGATTCTGAGTTCCTCAATTCTACAATTGAGTGTGTCTTGTTCATAAGCTTGTGAAACATTTAGATTAAGCGTAGTGGTTGAACAGATCTTAGAGGAATGAGGTAAATGGAAATGCAGTGGCTTGAATTCACAGAAGAGTTAATATGCAGGTTATTTTTTAAGAAAAATGAAGACAGATTTTTATAGTGAGGATGTGGGCAGTGGGTGAATAAACTGGATGAAAAGGTGCCCTCTACACCTTTTAAATTGCTTTTTCTCAACTCTTTAAGTAAATACCTCCGGAAATGGGTATCAATCTTTGCTTACTGAATAGAGCCAAAGACATTCATCAAAGAGGCAGATAGAAGACTAATTTTTTATTGTTATATAAACAAGGAGAATTAGGAGTAGAGGGCTTATTTCCATGTTCTTAGTGTTTGCCCATGTATTTAGCATTAAGAAAACAGAAAAACATTTCCACTTTTCATTGTATTTAAAATGATATATCCTTGCACTTGAAAAGCCATTTTTCAAGGAGATATATATATATATATATATGTGTGTGTGTGTGTGTGTATATATACACACACACACACATCTATACACACACACAACGTGCATACAGATTATGATTATGTATGGGCGAGTATGTGTGTATATGTATGGATACTGTGTTTATCATGTTAGTATTATGTATTTTACTAAGAGAAAAATACAGAAAAGGATAACTGCAATATTTTTTAGCTATCTTTCTGGGTCAGGTATTGTTCTATTACGTTCTTCTTTAATACTTTTTTTAAGCTTTATTTGACTTAGGTTGCTGGGGTTCTAGCTAGAATAAATTATAGTGTAAGAAATTCTTGCTTCACACCTTTACCCAATAAACCAACAGCTTTGTGAGTTTCCTTCCTCCAAGTTACCATTGTCCTGGGAACTGAGACCTTTTGTGTATCTCCCTGTCTCCCTGGCTGGTGTCAAGTCAAGACTGCCTCAGAAGGTTAAAAAACAAAAACAAAAAAAACAATGTGGAAGTAAACCACAGATTGCCGGTTGTAGATTTATATGCCCGATGATGCCAGCAAATTAAAAGAATTAGCAATAAATCTACAATAAACACACTAAGTACCCAAATGCTTTTGCATTTAGCATTCATTCTAGAAAGGTGTCACATACTTTTCCAAGACTCCTCATTAAATAAGCAGCAAGAAAGGTAAAAGAAACAAGTCACAGCAGGGGCTCACTTAACTAGAAGACTTCACACTGGGAAAAGTGTTTAAATTCAGGGCACTAGCATACTATTTATGCTGCACTTAAATTCCCATTTTCCAAATATATCATGATTTCTATGTCTTACATCCTTATTTAAACTGTTCAGATTACCTGGCACCCTTCCCCTTTAGGACTTAAGCAATCTACACACATCTCACATCTGACAGGGTTTGTATGCCCTTCTCCACCCATCTGACCTTTTGTATTCTTCAGCAAAGTAGTTTGTCGTCATAATCATAATACATAATAAAGAATATGATAGAGATCTGAATTGGGAGAGAGGATGTCCCTTAATCTCTATACCTTCCATAGTTGCTGTAATAACATGACTGTTAACATGACTCAGATTACTCTTAGGTGAAAAGCTTTGTCTAGGTTTTAATTATGACTCCACCAAGGTCCCTCCCAAACATGTGAGGGAAGGAAGAATTGGGAAAGGTAAGGATTCTTTTTTATAAAAAAAAAAAAAAAAGCTTATTAATTGTCTGTCACAAAGTATTACATATTTAGTATAGAAAATGTTGAGTTATACAAAAAGGAAAAAAAGTCATATAGAATAGACCACTGATTTTTAATGCATTTTTTGTTGTCTTTTCCTCAATATATCAAATGCAGTAATTTTTAGTTATAATGACAATTTTTCTTCACTAACTTTATATTATAGCACCTTATCCTACTATGATGAGTTCTCTGTAAGCGTTATTTGAGTCACTGGCATGTTAAGCAGATGTTCTCATGTCTGTAGATCTTCAAATTTTCTACTTTTTTTCAGTCTTCATATCTCTCAAGTATTCATCAAAGTTTTCTATTTCCTTGTGTTTCATTTCCACAAGTGCTCTCTGTATGGCTATCACATCAGTAGCAACATAACAGAGGGTAGGCTTGGTTTGGACCATTTCTCTTGCCATCAAATACACAGATACCATGGCATGGTCTGTTGGAAACAATGCTCTAATGCAGTTCTTTAGAATCCTGTGGTTTACAGAGGTGCCCCCTGGGCAGCTGGGGAGGGAGTAGGAGTTGGTGTGGATCATTTGCAAATAAGTGTAAGAAAGGATGGGTCTGACCGACTCACCTCAGTTTGATTTATCTTACATATTAGAGTTCATGTCATATCACTACCCTAACTAAAAGCAGTAAATCAAATACTGGAGTTTAAAGCGATAGCAGGATAGGATAGCTGCTTTTCTGGAGGTAAGAATGTTACGGTCTCTTAAAATACATTGGATACCATCTACTCTTATAGGGGACAAACATGTCTTCCACTGCACACGGAGATACTGTCATCCTAAGTTTAAAACTAGGTTTTAGCTAAACTTGGAATTAAAAAAGAAATGACTTAGTAAACTAAACTATCCTAACCATGATTGGTACTCATATGGCCTCAGACTGTTTTTAATAACAGGCCTGCTATGAATACACAATGACATGAAGCTGAATGTGCAGGGAAGTGGCATTTTCAAAAAGCTGTTTTAAATGACATCATCTTTGGTGCAGATGCTGGAGACAGTTATGAAACACTTCAAGCTGCAAGCACATTCCCCTAACATATTTGCCTGTCCAATCATTTTCATCTCATCTTACTTCAATTCCAGATCAAGGATATTTTGTTTGCCTGTGATATAAAATGTACTAGTGTCACGTTAAACGTCACTCCCAAAAAAGGCAATATGCAAAACTGAAAAGGATATGGGAAAATTTCAGAGTATACTTACTTGTACTGTCACATCAAATAAAAAAGGAAAATAAAAGACTATGGTTCTTTTTAATTTTAAAAATATACATAGATCTGTACAAAAGAATTGTTTTTAGAATCTGGTTGGTATCCTTATAAATCTAAATGGTAGTATTATTCAGACTTCTATGCCTAATTCTTATCCTTCTCCCTAAGCTTTATAATACAAAGATTCTAAGAATAATTTAAAAGTATATTTAAGGACATAACGAAACAGAGAGGCAAATAATAGAAGAAAACAGTTTTTAAATTAATGGGAAGGTAATTGCATATTTTCATAATTTGCTACAAATTTGATAAATTTTAATCCAACACATAAAGGAAAGCTCTCAAATTATATAATAGTATGTGTATAACCATGTGTGTTGAGGGTACACACACGTGCAGTGAACTCAGCTTGTCTATAGATTGAACTAATTACCATAATTGAAGCTCTAGGGAAGCTGGAGTCTGTGATTTCCATCAATAGGCATGGATATAATTAACCAATAACTATGGAGGATGTGGTTCTACAAAGTAACAGTTTTTTTTAGCATCTGCCAGAAGCACATCTGTTGTGTTATATTTTATTGGCACACTATGATTAACAATCCAATACATTTTAAAATATTCACATGATTTAACTTTTATATGTTTACATTCTTATAAAATCACCATGATTTTCCCTCCCTTGCTTCGGGAAGTATTTCCTTTGCTCTAACCTATCCAGTTGCTTATATCACTTTATCTACACACAGGCATACTCTCGTCTCTCTCCCCCAACTGTACATCATCACTCATTAATAATAAACATCAGGCTAGATTTTATAGACTTTGGGATCCCTCAGATTTGTGAGGGCTTACATGTATATACAAAACTCTCTTGTGAACATCATCAGTCATTATCTATGTTCAGTATACCTGTCATACATATTCTTAGCCCTAAACAAAACTTTCATGTCTGAGCCTAATATTCCGTATCCTGATCCTGTAGGAATCTGGGTGAAGTGGGTGGTCTGACTCTTCTCCCTTCCCTTCCCCCTCCCAGACCTGAAACATGCACTGCTGCTGCTCTGGGTGCTACTACTACAACTAAGCTAAGAAGCTGAGTGTTAGAGTCAGTTCTGTCCTTTCCCAGTGCTAAGTGAATGAACAAAGTTCCTCCGCCCAAGACACAGCACACCAAATGTTGAGATGTAGAGGTCTGTGGCAGAGAAGAGGTTTATTCACAAGGCAGCCAAGTGAGGAGATGGGAGAACAAATCTCAAATTCACCTTCCCTAAGGCGGGGGTCTCTGGATATTTGTGGGCTAAATCTGAGGTGTGGGGAGCTTGGGGGAAGGTGACAGCAGGTAAGAAAATGCTGAGGTAACTGTCATTCTGCTCAGGCACAACTAAGCTTCTTCCTGGGGTGCTTGTTTCAAAATGGCATCTCTGAGGGTGGCGTTTTTGACCCTCTGATGTCACCGATTGGACACATGCGTGTGCCCTGATAGAGAGTCAGTGGCCCCAACCAGTCTTAACTGGCTTGAGCTCACACCGGACACAGCCGACTCCAAGTTGTTTGACTTGGGCAAACAACTTATTGGTTAGGCCACGTGATGCTCGGAGGACATGCAAGTTTTTGTAAAAAAAAAAAAAAAAAAAAAACAAAGCGAGCTTGAGTAATGAAGCCAGGTTACAGTTTATTATTTATTAAGCAAGTTATAGTTTAATGGATCTAACTAGAGATTACCCTTGATTTCACCAGTAATAAGGAAAATTATTTTAATACTTATTAAATTTTAATATTTTAACATTTTTATTTCTTAGATTCCAAATTATTCTGAACATCAGTGTAATTTTACTGAGCCAAATCTATTTAGACAAGTATATTTCCTTTCCAGATCAAAGTTAAGAACTGGTTGGAAAAATAAGAGGAAAAAGGCATAATTTCATGCATACACAGTTAAATTTTTGGTATGTAGATATGATCAAGACTAAGTTCATGGATTTTTGATTGGATGGAAGCCTATGATAAAATAATAATTATCAGTAGCTCAATGTATTATGCTTTTTACAGTCAATAATAAAATTGTCAATGTGGATGAGGAGATCAAAAGAATATTCTTATTGAATTACTGATAAAATCACGTTGAGGAGGATGTTTGGAACCTTAAAGGTTTAATCTGTGGGGATGTGGTCATAAATGATTTAATAATTAGACAAATTTAAATGTATATAGATATAAATAAATAAGTAGGATAATATTGCCTTTATTTTATTAATTGAGGGAAAGCATATTTACGAAAAACTCTTAAGAAGAGTGGATGCCTCTGGGAAGGAAAAAGTCCCTTTTAGGACTGAAATTGAATGCCCTCCTAGTTCAATGGGATGGAAGGTGAGAGTTGAATTTAAGTAGCTATAATGCAAATAAAGAAAGTAATAATTTTTACATTTCTTACATGACTGAGTTTGAGGACTGAGACTAACATTAATTTTAATTTTAATTTATTAAACGAGCTTCAGTGGGGCAAACCACAGGAGGAAAGAGAGAGAGAATACAGCCATGCATCAAGAGATTTCCAAAACTACTGAGTGAAAGCAAACTTTTAAAATATCATTTCTACAGCTCCTGTTCTTAAGGTAAAAATTCTTAATCAGGTGAAGATTAATAAGCATAGAGTGAGGGATTTCTCTCACCATACAAAGGGCTCTTTCAGAAAAATATGTCTATCATTTTACTAAAAGTTTAAGATTAATAATAACATGAAACACATAGAGAATGATCAGCTCAATCTGGTATTTCAAGAATAAAGATGTTATGAGTAAAGATCATACCATCCTATGTAAAAGATTTCTTTTACCATGACTCTTTAAGGAATTTTCATTGGTTTTTTTAGTGAGGTCCACTTAGAAAAACTTGCACTTTACCATACAGAAATTAATATAAATACTATTATGTTTCTACCTTGTGGTATGGATTTAGTGATTCTAATTATTATTACTACCATTAAACAACTATCTTTACAAAATCCTGTCATAAAGAAGGTTATTTCTATTCCACTGCATCATATTTCACATTCTTTTCTAAAGCCAATCTCTCTACCTGGTTAAGTCCAATCTCCTCTCACCCAAAAAAACACTGCTCCAACAATTCTCCCTTTCTCTCTTACATCATTCACTTTCTCCCTTCTCCACTGGATTATTGAGTTAAGAAACCAGCCTTAAAAAACCAAACAAATAAACAAAAAGCAAAATGAAAAAATTCTCCTGAGCTTACATCCCCCTATTTCTCCCCATGAACTGTATTAATTTTCACTTTCTACCTGCTGCAAAATTCCTTGAATTTGTCATCTCCGCTGTTTTTAATTACTTTTCTCCCACTCTCTCTTAAACCCACTCCAACTTAATTTTTGCCCCTACAACTCTTTGCTCCTGCAAGATCACCAAGAATTTATGTAATGCTAAATTTATTGATCAATTCTCAGTCTTTATTTCACTTGGCCAGTTATAGGCCAAGGATTTGACACAGATGATCACTACTTCTCCCTCTTTTTTTTCTTTTTGCTTTTGCCTCTTTGCTTCCGGGATACCACCTTCTCAGTCTCTCTTCCTATCTCATTGCCATTCCTTCTCAGTCTTCTGCCTTTTTTTTTTTTTTTTTTGGTCTTTTTTTTAAACATGCCAGGCATTGTCTTATTTTAAGACTTTCGTGGTGTCTTTCCACCTAATCAGATTGTTCTTGCCCCAGATATTCACACAGCACTAATACCCTTAACTTCTTGGTCTCCTAGTCTAAATCTTATCTCAATGAAGGAAACTGACTACCTTTTTAAAAATTGTGATCCCTTGTACTGCATTCTCAATCTACTTAACCTCCTCTGTTTTCTGTTCCATATCTGTTACTACCTAACTGTATAATTTACCTAATTATCATTTTTATTTTCTCTTATCTGCGTCCCTTCATCAGAACGTAAGTTCTATAAGGGCAAAATCCGGTGCCTTGCATACTCTTCTGGCCCTGCTGGTACACGTGGGCCAACTCTTGCAGCTCATTTGGAGATAAACTTCTTTTCCTCTCATATTAGACTGCATTTGTCAGGGTTTTTCAGACAGACAGAACCAAGAGTATATATAATATGTATATTATACCTATAGAGAGAGATATTATATCCATAGATATATATTATACATATAGATAGATATACATGTAGATAGATATAAATGTTATAAACAGACTTATTATAAGAGATTGGATCATGTGATTATGGAAGCTGAGAAGTCCCACTCAGGAAAGCTGGTGATGTATTTCCATCTAAGCCTGAAGGCCTGAGAACCAGGCAAATCGATGGTGTAAGTTCGTCTGAGGACAGAAGACTGATGTCCCAGCTTAATCAATCAGGCAGAGAGACAGAGTACACTCTCCTTTTCTTTGCCTTCTTGTTCTATTCAGGCCCTCAACAGATTGTCTGAAGCCTGCCCACCAATTGGGGAGGGCAATCTGCTTTACTCAGTCTACTGATTCAGATTCTAATCTCATTCAGAAAAATTCTTTAGTCAACTGTCTGGGCAAATGTCTTTCCTGCAATGCAGGGAACTTGACACATAAAATTAACCATCTCATAAACTAACACTTCGCCAGTCAGGTTATGTTGGCCTACATGGCAGGGTTGAGGGCAGATTCCAAGGGGGAGAGGGTGCTTGTTGTTTTGCATGGAAAAATGAGGCTTCCATATTTTCAGGTGCATCAACCTAGGTGTAACCATTCTACACGTCAAGTTCGCAACTTTCTCAGCCGTTAGCGCAGACGTGCCTTGGCCACAAGTTTGACTTTCCTAGGAGTTCTGGTATTTTTATGTTTAAGCTCTTGGTCTCATACTAGCTTTCCCTACCCACCATGTATAACAGATGAGAGCCTTTTTATATGCCACAAAGGAGGCACTGTAGCTTTCACAATTAACTCTCAGTCTTTTGTTATCTTTTCCAAAGGTTAACTGAGTTTAGCAACAGCCACTCAATTTGACAGCCATTATATTTTCTATTTTCTTCATATTTTCGATTATCTGAATAGTGGGCAGTGAAAATTCATGTTCTCTGGCCTAGCATCCCATTTGACCTTTAATAAAAAATTAATAATCATATTGCTACCAGTGCCAAAGGTTATCTGAGCTCCACTTACCAATGACGGGATACTCACTGCCACTAGGTGGTAGATGACTTAAGTTACAAAATCCTACCATCATCTCTGTTTTCTCAGACCATGTCCAGTGCCAACTGTTACAGCTTGTGGGTTATGGGAGGATGTCCCTTGGAAGCAGGTGAGTTGAAAATGAGCATGCAGGAGCATTATTAGGCAGTGCTCCTGGAATCACCATCTGAAAAAGGGAAGAGAAAGAAGGAGGCTTGAACTGAGGGAGAAGTTAGGTTGTATGCAGTCTCAAAGGCCTTAGTCAATGTTACAAAGAGTTCTGAAACTGGAATAGTACTGTTAATATCACTAACTAGGATGAGGGGGCCTAGCTTTATGTCCCTTTGTCAGGGAGTCACTGGACGAGGATTATCCCACGAAGAGGACATGACCTTGGGTGATACTAGCTAAAGCAACTGAGAGGAAAAGTGATGTTTGGGAGCCGTCTGCTGACTGCACTCTGAGAAACTGGAGGAATGAATCATTTGATCTTGAAGATGGATCTGTAATACCTTCTATTTCAGTTTTTCTGAGGGTTAATAGATATTGACCAAACAGTCCTGCATGGTATGTCTGGTATATTGCATTTCCTCAATGACTTGCTGTTGAATATGTGAATAATGATATATATGTTTTAGGAATTCAGTATTTGGCTAAACTCAGTCAGTGTGCTCGTCCGAGTTAGATCAGCATATCCTCTATAAAATGATAACTTGCAACTAGTGCACACCTTGAAAATAGTATAAAGAATAGAAACATGATCAGTGTTTTGATGGCCAAAGAAAAAGCTGAAGCAAATTCCTAATACTTAGTGGGATTACACACTAACTAAAATCTTGAATTATAGAATTAGTATCAATTTTGGCAAAAGGTATAGTATTATTAGAAAAAAAAAACCAGCTAAAATTAGAGTTTTTAATGATACCAAGAAACTACCTAATAATTCCATTAAGACAAAGTTCAACAAACAGCAGGGTGCAGAGTATGGATCTGAAATACAATTGAAGAGTTCTATTAAGAGATTAAGAAGACACAAGACAGGAAGAGAAAGTTGATCACAGCCAAGAAAGTTGACCCTAAGAGAGGGTTCAGTAAATTAGAATGACAGATTTAACATGTTCTACTAGTTCCATGATATGACAATTGTTGTTCTATAAGAAAAGAATTCTACGTTTAGGAAAATTAAAACTAAACTGATTTAAATAAAAGTGATTTTCTTAACTATAGAGTGCTCAGGATCAAAGATTTTAATGTACTTGTGTTAGTTTGAGGTCTTTGAGAAACAGATGCCGAGATGGGATTAAATTATAAAACAGATAATTCCGGTTAAAAAAATAAAGAGCTGTAAAAGCTAAATAGAGGGAGGGACCAGGATAAAAGTGGGAAGTGCCTTCATGTCAGGGTGGAGGTATGTTGCCTATGAGAGGTGAGAGGGAAGGAAGCAGGACTGGGTAGGAAGAGCTTCAGACTATAGCACAGTTCAGAGAAAATCTTCACCTGACAACAGAACGGTCCTGGAGCAAGACCGTCGCTCAGAAGAGTCTTACACGGGGTCACAATGGCCTGTCTCTAGAACTCCTGCCATGCTCAGCCACTGGCTGGGTCCAGCCCCGGGGGAAGTGCGACTTTGATGTGAACACTGCAACGGATATGAAGGTGTGGTAGCTGGGAGCTGTCAGTTGATTGTTTTTGCTATTGCTGGTTCTACTGAAAGGAGATCTGAGTGGCCACACTTCCGTGACCACCACACATGCTAATAATATGTGAATATGTTGTGAATTTAAAACAAAGGGATATAGAAAGCTGTTTCCAAATTTTTGTTTGGCAGCATAGCCCTTATAAAACCAGTGTTCTGTGACTTGGGCATCTGGTGTAGAGAAGATAAAAGTGAATTATTTCTCTTTAAAATAACATATAAGAAAATTTACTAGTCTGATTTTTACTGGCAACAGAACAAAATAAAAAGTGATTTTGTCAACAAAGTAAAAATTTATATTATGGATCAGGAATATCATCTGATATAATATGTGGTGAAAAGGCAAAAAGATTTACCAAATGTATTTTAGAATTTCAAATCCTGCATAAGATGACTACATCTATCTTCCTAAAACTCTTTTTCTCCCCAAATTTTCAAATGCATCCCTTTCTCTTACTGTCTTTTTCTTCTCAGAATCTTTGATTCCCTAGTCTGTCACTGTGGCAGCCACAAAAATGCACTCTCAGATCTCCTGCTGTGGAGTGGATGGTTGGCTGAAAGCCCCAGCTGCTCCCTCTGCTTACTCTCTAGCCCTCCCACCCCTGCCTGACTGATTCCCTCCCCCAACCCCCTTGATAAACAGGACCCATTATTCTAGCAGGATTCTTTGTCTCAGGGATTTTCCATCACCTTAGAACAGAACTATAGTCTGAAACTCTGACTACTAATCCTGCTTTCCCCTTTATCCTTCAAAGGCATTTGTCCCAATACGTTTCTGGCATGTCTAATCCCATACTGGTGTCTGCTTCTCAGAGGATCCAAAATAATAGTCACTTATATATTTCTATTCTCTAGCATTTTGTCATGGGTTCTCTACATTTCTCATTCTGTTATTTCATTATTTTCTCATTATTTTATACCAAAGAATTCCAAACCTATTGTTTAGGATCCTTGGGAGCTAATTCTGTCTTTGTCTCTGTTTCTATCTGTTAACTCGGTTTAAAAATAACCTGGGGAAATACTTCAGTAGCTCAGAGATGCTCTCTGACATGTGCCTCCATTCTCAATCCTGCTGCTTTGGCACAGTGTGCTTGTACTTGGATTCAGCCCCTCTGCTGGGCCCCTTGGATTGATGTCTTGGTTGGACTGCATGCTTACATTTTGATATTTTTATTCTTTTTTTTTTTTTTTTTCATTCCTAGGCACTAACCCTTTGATAGCCCTGAGCTCCAAACTTCAGAATTAGTGGTCCAGTTTCTCTCACCCACACACACCCTGAATACCTAAGACCCAGCCAGGATCAAAAGCTCAGACATACTCATGGGTGGAAGAGGAAGACTAAAACAAACTCCAAACTCTGTCCTGAACTAAAGCCCTGTATATCTAATAACGTATTAAATTGCTCCACCTAAATATTCCACTGGACCAAATTCTCTAGCTCTAAAAATGAACTTGTCATTGCTTTTGACACAAATATGCCTCATCATTATCTTGAGCAATGTCAATGACAGTGATGCCATTAACTAAGTAAGAAATCTGGGAGTTCCTATGACTCCTTCTACAAGCTTGTTTCTCATTTCCCATCACTCACCATTTCTGTCAATGACCTTTGCATTCATTATTTAGTTTTCTCTTATCTGTCCCCACAACCAGTGCCTCAGGTCCAGTCTTCATCGTTACTCACCTGTACCATTGTAAGAGCCTCCTTGTTTGTGCAATGGCCTGCATTTGTTTCCTTCCATCTACTGTCTACATTTCTGCAAGACTGATTTTTTTTTTTCAGGATACAAATTGAAACTGTTTATTCTTGGGTTTAAAAATCTTTTGATGGCTTTCCTTTACCTAATGACATGGTCCAAACCCTTTGTTACAGCATTTAAACTCATTATAACCAAACTGTTATGAATTTTTCTGCTTTATTATTTATCCTTCCTCCATTCACTTTACGCTTGAGTGGTCTAGCTGAACTCTGGTCACCCATGGAACATGACCTGGTCTGTCATGCTACTGAACTTTTCTGGGCATGATGTTCCTTAAGTGTGAAGTGCCTTTCTCCTTCCTACGTCCTGGAAAAGTATTAAGAATTCAAGGCTCAATTAAACATTATCACCTTTTTGAAGCATTTTTATACTCTCTCTTATCCATTAAATTTACAACCACCTCTCTCCCTCTTTGCTCACTTCACAGAGCTAGGCACTTCTACTGCACCCTGTTCTTGCCTCTATATAAAGCCCTTTATAATGTACACTTATTCACTAGTCTGCTTTCTTTACTAGGCTGTGAGTTTTTTGAAGGTAAGCTCAAGATACTTATTTTGGCATCAAAAATGTCAAGGGCTATGTCTGGCACTTAGAAGATGCTTTAAAAAGTGTGTTGAGTAGACTACCCCTTCCATTGGATCGTTATGTCAAGCAAGACAATGTTTTTAATTCAAGAAAGTTCAGTGTCCAACATGAGAAGAAGAGCACAATGCTTACTGATGAGTCTTAATGAGAAGAAAAGAAGAAAGAAAAGAAAAGAAAAGTCTAACAAAAAGAACAAACAGTTCTGAAAAAATAGGGAATTATAGACATTAACTTTTAACTAATGTTGAATCAAATTACAGAATGCCCCTGGGGAGTAATGCCTATAAGATTTTCAACTTCATTTCCCATAAAGTCAAAGCATTCTTATTTATTCTCAAATAATGGGAAACCTAAAGGATGTGGCTTGTTTTAAAATACATTTCCATGCTTTGATGAGAGGTCTAGCTTTGGCAGGCTGACCTGTGTAATAAATTTTCCACAAGTAGTTGTGGGTCTACTCATAGCAACCCAATAATAACTAACCAGAAAGTATTCGATTACAATGGATTTTCAAAGGGAAAAAATGAGCATACTAATTTTCCCCTGGAATGTTCACTGAATACAAAGTTAGAACAAAGATACATTAGAAAATAAACTTAGTAGAGGTGTTTCAGAGCATGTAAGTCAAAAGTAAATAGTGGAAAAATGAGTGTAAATAGGACAGTAAATAGGATATAGGTGGGTGAAGACAAATGTATAACAACAGTGTTAGCATTAAAGAACTGTGAGAATATGGCCTCTGCATTCAGGATGGGGGATGGGGGTAGGGAGAGGTCCATGGATGATCAGAGTTAGGACTGAAGCAAGCATTCCTTCCCACATTTTTTTTTCATGGGTAAGAAGAGTTTCAAGATTCCCATTATGAGAATGTCTTAGGTTTCTATTTTTTCTTAATTGAAGTAAAATTCACATAACATAAAATTAACTATTCTAAAGTGAACAATTCAGTGGCATTTAGTACATTCACAACACTCCACAACTTTATCTAGTTCCAAAACATTTTTATCACCCTTAAAGAAATCCTGTATCATTAGGCAGTTCTCCCATTTCTCCCTTTCCCCCACACCTAGCAACCACCGATTTGGGTGTGTCTCTGTGGATTCTTCTCATTCTGGATATTTCTTATAAATTGTAGCATGTGACTTTTTGTGTTTGACTTCTTTCACTTAGGATATGTTTTCTAGATCCAATCATGTTGCAGCAGTATTTCATTCCTTTTTTATGGGTGAATACTATTTTATTGTATTTATATACAGTAACACAGTTTGTTTATCCCTTCATATGTTGATGGACATTTGGGCTGTTTTCACCTTTTGACTTTTGTGAACTACACTGCTATGAACATGTTTGTACATGCACTTCTTAGATTTGACCATTACTTTTCATTTATTTACTCATTCGACACATATTTTTAAGACTTTAATTATGTGCTGGGATCTGTGTTAGACCCCAGGTATAAAATGATGAATGAGACATGGTTCCTGCCTTGAAGGAATTCATTGTCTAGTGGTGGGAATGGCCATGAAAGTTGGCAAATTTCAACACCATTGGTTATCTCTACAAATGGAAAATAAATGATATCCTTCAGGGAGCTATGGGATACAGAGAGAACTGTTTGGGGCTTACTTCCTTCATACTCTTCCATTTTGGTACCTGTCTGCTTTCACAGCCACTTTTATATAAATTCCATCAGAGTTTTCCTATCACTCAAATATAAGTGATCTCTTTCTTTCATTTTTGAGAAGCAAGTTATATCAGTACCTTAATGTTTGATTTATATATTAACTACTAGAAACTAAGGCATTTCTTTTTCTGGAATAATCAGGAGGATCATGGAAATAGAGGCTCTGAAGAGTATTTTCAGTCAAGATGCCAACAGGAAGGAGAAGGTACTCTTGAAGATAAGTCAATGAAGGGACTGTTTACAGAGGTGTGGGCATGATTAAAGTAATCAAAAAAGAATGTGAGGTACCCACGAACTAGCAAAACAAAAAGAAACTAACCACCTGCAGGAGGAAAAGAAATTACCAGGATGTAGTGCGAGTCAGAGCCATGGGAGGATAGCCTTCTAAAAAGAGTTGTGTGAACGCGATGTAGCCTCTGCCCAAACCACAAAGCTGAGGCAGAGGAATCAGAGATTGACATTCTTCAATCTCTCACTTTTTGAACTCTCCCACATGTTAATATTGGTCAACTCTAATCAGAATCCAGGAAGGGTGGATAATTCTAAGGGCACCAGTAGGGCAGAGAGGGGTAGAAACAGATGAAGGCAGGCAGAGGGTAGGAGAACAGCCATCACAGAAACACACTGGTAGGGAACAATGGAAGCCAATTGTGCCACTACTCAAAGCCATCTAGAGTCTTGTTCCCAAAAGAAAGACACATGGCTTTATTCAAGAGACTAGCCAAACTAGTTCCTAAGGAAAAGAGAATAAAGATCAACCTTAGGAGTATAGTAAGGGCATAATCATACAAACAGCAGCAAAGGCAGTGGCATGAAATTTAGGCAAAACTGGAACAACTGCAAAGGATATGACAGTCCAGTAGTTTAACACCCAGTCATAAATTGGAAGTGTGCTTATCACAGTCTGTTGTATGTGGCGGAATGTGAAAAAGCTTTCCTATAAATGCTACTAACATAGGATGGTCAGGAAGTTAAGAAAAGCTATGTTCAACCAACATCTCGGGCATCACTAGATGAATCCTTAAACTGGCTAAGGGTGATCTCTCAGTGTGGAAGCCAATACTCTTCACCTTTGCAAGCCACACTAACTGGGAAGAAACATGTCAAGCTCATTGTTTATGTTCTCTGGGAGGAGGGTAGAAGTAGTGTAACCATTTCATAGGACAGGATCACCCATAAGATAACGTGATAGAACCGATTTTCTAGAAGTCTGTATAGGAATCACAGCAGATTCAAGGCTATTTTCAATATTTCTAATAT
This sequence comes from Camelus bactrianus, assembly GCF_048773025.1. Taxonomy (NCBI): domain Eukaryota; kingdom Metazoa; phylum Chordata; class Mammalia; order Artiodactyla; family Camelidae; genus Camelus; species Camelus bactrianus. The sequence continues at coordinate 45,492,165 of NC_133539.1, forward strand.
ATTTATGTGTAGTGCCCACTATCTTAGTAAAAAGAAAGCGTAGTTACCTTAATATCAATTTGTATTTTGGGAGTTTCTCAACTGAAGTCCTTTCTTCTCTGTAATTCTGTGTTCCATTTTTTCTTGCAAATAAATTAGCAGTGTGGCTCTCAACCTCCTCTTGTTACTTGGCATTGGGATGCCCAGAGGAAGGATATAAGGATATAAAAGCCTTGCATACAAGAGCCTTTGGAGGTCATGCAATCCCCACTCACCAACTAGGGAATAATTTATTTCATGTCCTCCTTGTCCATTGCATATTCGGCTTGTTTGAAAGTTTCTTCTAACAGAACATCCACCATCTAATGTAGCAACCTCTTGAATAGCTTTAATGTTCTTATTCAGTTCCTCCTTATATTTTTATTGAGGTAAACCTGATGTACAATATTATATAAGTTACAGGTGTAATACATAATGTTTCACAATTTTGAAAGGTTATATACTCTGTTTATAGTTATTATAAAATGCTGACTGCATTCCCTTGGTTGTACAGTATCTGTTGATGGACATTTAGGTTGCTTCCATACCTTGGTAATTGTAAATAGTGTTACTATGAACATTGCGTAGCATGTATCTTTTCAAATTAGTGTTTTTGTTTTCTTTGGATATATACCCAGGAGTGGAATTGCTGGATCATGTGATAGTTCTATTTTTAGTTTATTGAGGAACCTCCTTACTGTTCTCCCTAGTGGCTGCATCAGCTTACATTCTTACCAACAGTGCACAAGGGCTCCCTTTTCTCTACATTCTTGCCAACATTTGTTATTTGTGGTCTTTTTGGTGACAGGCATTCTGCCAAGTGTGAGGTGATATTTCATTCTGATTTTCATTTACATTCATTGGTGATTGGCAGTGTTGAGTGTTTTCAAGTACCTGTTGTCTGTCTGTTTCTTTTTTGAAAAAATGTCTATTCCAGTCTTCTTCCCATTTTTAATGGGGTTTGTTTTTTGATATTGAATTGTATAAGCTGTTCATGTAACCTGAATAAATATACACAAAAAAAAGAGAAAGGAATCCTAACATAACGTTAAAGGTAGTCATCAAATCAGAAAGGCAGATGGCAATAGAAGAAGAAAGGAACAAAAAAGAACCACAAAAAAATTCAAAACAATTAATAAAATGGCAGTAAGAATATAAGTGATTACCCTACTTCTACCATCCTCCCAGAGAACATAAGAAATAATTACTTTACACATAAATGAACTAAATGCTCCAATCAAAAGATGTAGAGTGGCTGAACACAAAAATAAGACCCATATATACCCTGCCTACAAAAGACTCCCTTAAGATCTAAAGATACACACAGACTGAAAATGAGAGGATGGAAAAAGGATTCCATGCAAATAGAAATTAAAAGAAAGCTGGAGTAGCAATACTTATATTAGACAAAACAGAATTTAAAATAAAAACTAATGAGACAAAGAAGGACATTACACAATGATCAAGAAATCAATCCAAGAAGATATAACAACTGTAAATATATATGCTTCCAACATAGAAGCACCTAAATACATACATAAATAAATGTTAACAGACATAAAAGGAGAAACTGTCAGTAACAATACTTGTGGTGGACTTTAACACCCCACTTACATCAATGGATAGATCATTCAGACAGAAAATCAATTAAAAAAACACTGTCCATAAATGACATATTAGATCAGATGAAGTTAATAGATATATAGAGAACATTCCACTCAAAAGCAGCAGAATACATATTCTTTTCAAGTGCGTGTGGAACATTCTCCAAAGTAGATCACATGATAGGCCAGAAAACAAGTCTTGGTAAATTACAGAAAATTGAAATTATATCAAGCATCTTTTCCAACTACAGTGCTATGAGACTAGAAAACAACTACAGGAAAAAAAAACTGCAAAAAACACAAACACATGGAGGCTGAACAATATGCTACAAACAACCAATGGGATCACTAAAGTAATTGAAGAAGAAATAAAAAAAAAAAAACTGAAGACAAATTAAAAAAACACAACTATCAAAAGTCTATGGGATGCAGCAAAAGCAGTTGTAACAGGGAAATTTACAGGAAAGAAACAAACAAAAATCTTAAATTAACAACCTAACCTTACACCTAAACAAACAAAACCCCTTAATAGAAGGAAATAAATCAAAAAGTTCAAAACAGAAATAAATGAAATAGAGGCTAAAAAAAAGAAAAAAGAAAAAACAATGAAACTAAGAGCTGGTTCTTTGAAAAGATAAAATTAATAAACTTTTCACTAGACTCATTAAGAAAAAAAGAGACAGGACCCAAATCAGTAAAATTAGAAATTAAAAAGGAGATGTTAAAACTGACATCATGGAAATACAAAGGATAATAAGATATGTATTTTTAAAATATCAAAGCACATGTTTGGCTTGTTTTATTTGTTGTTTTTTTTTTTAATAAGGGGGTGGTAATTGGGTTTATTTCTATTTGGAGGAGGTGCTGGAGATTGAACCTGGGACCTCGTGCATGTCAAGCATGCGCTCTTACCACTCAAGCTATACCCTCCCCCCCAAGGATAGTAAGATATTACTACAAACAACCATATATTAATAAAATGGACAACCTAGAAGAAATGGACAAATTCCTATAATCTTCCAAGACTGAATTATAAATAAATAGACAGAAAATATGAGCAGAAAAATTACCAGTAATAAAATTAAATCAGTAACTTAAAAAACCTCCCAATAAACAAAAGTCCAGGACCAGACAGCTTCACAGGAGAATTCTATCCCACGTTTAAAGAATAAAAACCATATGCTCATCTCAACAGATGCAGAAAAAGCTTTTGACAAAATTAAATATTGATTTATGATAAAAACTCGCCACAAAGTAGATAAAGAGGAAGCATAGCTCAACATAATAAAGGCTGTATCTGATAAGCCCATAGCTTTCATCATACTCAATAGTGAAAAGCTGAAAGCATTTCCTCTGAGATCAGGAACAAGACAAGGATGCCCACTCTTGTCACTTTTATTCAATATAGTATTGGAAGTCCTAGCCACAGCAATCAGACCAGAAAAAGAAAGAAAAGACATCCAAATTAGAATGGAAGAGGTAAAATAGTCACTGTTTGCAGATGACATGATACTCTATATAGAATATCCTTAAAATGTCACCAAAAAAATGATTACAGCTTATGAATGAATTTGGTAAAGTTGCAGGATACAAAATTGATATTCAGAAATCTATTGCATTTCTGTACACTAAGAACAAAATATCACAAAGAGAAATTTAGGAAACAATCCCATTTACCATCACATCAGAAATAATAAAATACCTAGGAATAAATCTAATTAAGGAGGTAGAAGACTTATATTCAGAAACTAATGACACTGATGAAATAAATTGAAAATGACATTAATGGTTGGAAAGATATACCATGTTCTTGGATTGTAAGAATTAAGAATTAATATTGTTAAAATGACCATACTATCCAAGGCAATTTATAGAGTCAATGCAATCTCTATCAAAATACCAATGGCATTTTTCATACAACTAGCATAAATAATTTTAAAATTTGTAGAAACCCAAAAAACCCCAAGCAGTCAAAATAATCTTGAGAAAGAAGAACTGAGCAGGAAGTTTCATGCTCCCTGACTTCAGACTATTCTACAAAGCCACAATCATCAAAACAGCATGGCACTGGCACAAAAACAGACACATAGATCAATGGAACAGAATAGAGTATCCAGAAATAAACCCACGCACTTATGGTCAATTACTATACAACAAAGGAGGCAAGAATATACAATGGAGAAAAGACAGTCTCTTCAATAAGTGGTGCTGGGAAAACTGGACAGCTACAAGTAAAATAACAAAATTAGAATATTTCACTTCACATTTCACACCACACACAAAAATAAATGCAAAGTTGATCACAAATCTAAAAGTAACATCAGAAACCATAAAACTCCTAGAAGAAAACATAAGCAGAACACTCTGACATAAATTGTAGCAGGATTATTTTGGATCTCTCTCCTAAGGCAAAGGAAACAAATGCAAAAATAAACAAATGGGACCTAACTAAATTTACAAGCTGTTGCACAGCAAAGGAAACCATATGCAAAACAAAAAGGCAACCTACTGAATGGGAGAAAATAATTTGCAAATTATGTGATCATGTGACAAATAAAGAGTTAATATCCTCTCTATAATTATTTCTAAAAACAAATAAATATACAAAAATATTATAGAACCTAAGGCTATTAAAACCTTAAGGGAAGAGAAAGTTCAGGTTTTGTTTGTTTGTTTGTTTTTTACTCTTTAGGGTAGCTCTTTTTCTGGAGTTTTCTTTTGTTCTTTTTTTAAAGCATCTAGTAGTTACAGGATGCATCCTCTGCTTGGAAAGTGAGCCTTATGCAGCTTGGAGCAGGAGGAGAGCTGTCTCCTGATGCTGGGCTCATCAGGTTGTCTTGTTTTCACCAATCAACCTGCAGTGCCCAGAGGCAGATATCTGCATATGTTTATGCCCTCTCACTCAGACAAACCAACTCTTAAATATTTGGATCAAATCCATCTTCTTTAAATTTGGAGATTTTGATTCATTTAAGCAAATATTAAAACATCAGATTAGGGATAAAGCACATTATTTGAAAATAATTTTCTGATTACATTTACTGGTTTCATTTAATTTGAAAATAATATTTGCCAACAATAGCTTAATGCTAATGCTAACAGATGCATTTATAAACAGCATGACAAAATGTTTTCAAGATGTTCTCACACTTTGATCTTTATCTTTTTTTTCACGCTAACTGAACAAACTTATTCTAAAACATCTCTGTTTAAGAGTTAGTAGAACATTTCATACAAGAGCAACTGGATATTTATGGTATTTGGTAATATAAATAGATTTTAATAGTTTTCAAAATGTTTCCATAAACATAAAAAAATCATACATAATCCTACAATTCTGATGGTTCAGTTTTAATTCATGCCAAGATTCTGAGAAAAAACTTTCTATGCAGTAATATACTTGAATATCACATACAAACTGCTCATATACTCATATAAATCTATGATATGTGGTTTAAAAGTATATAGAAGCTGATCATCAATATTTGGAATATTTGCTTCCTAGAGATATGTATTATAATTGCCAAACTTGTTCCATCATTGAAAATAAAAATATCAATTAAAATTTAAAAATGAAGCCCTGGCCATTCATTTTACTTTATTTAGCCTAAGATTTAAGATTGACAAAATAATGAGGTTTGGTTAGATAAGCCCTAAAACCTTCTTCAGCTCTAACATTCTATATTTTATCTTCCACAGTAAATAGCATGAATGAGTATTTTGTTTCCTTTGTCTGAAAACTTTTCTAACAGTGATGAAACCAAAATTCACTGTTTTCCCTTTACATCAGTTGTCACAGTTCACAATGATAAATTTTTAAATTATTTAAATAACACTGTTAGGTAATAGTCATAAGAGCAAAGAACATGTCTATCTTATTTAGCATTCATCCACAGTACATAATACCATGCCTGGCACATTGCAGGTACCCTAAAAGTATTAATATAAGGTGAATGAATCAACAAATGAATGGTTGAAACAGATTCGCTTCTCCCTGCAGAAAGAAAGACCCTTGGATGTAGAAGAGGCAGCCTGGGTCCCAAATACCCTACCCATCCTCAATCCTGGTCTCCAGAGCCTTCTGCTGTCTTGATCCAGGTATTTGGGGGTCACTCCTGGGTCCTAAAAATGTTCCTAGGGGTTTGCCTATATGATCACAACACTGTAATGAAATGTGCAACCACTTACAGAATATGTCCATGTATTAGTAGTTGCTTATCAGTAACTAGTGCTGCACTGACTGCCTTTTTAAATGACTCCTCCCAATCTTTTGAATTGTGTTTTTCCAACAGGCACTGAGTCTGTGATAGCATCACCCTGAGGTCGCTAGCCTGGCAGTCTCAGCTCTTTTCATCTGAGTCTCCTGATTCATCTACCAGGCCCTGGAGGAAAGTTTTTGCTATCCTGGCAATCATCATGAACAAATAATTCTAGCCTTAATCCTCTTAAAATAAAGTTCCTTCTTATCTGTGGCTATAAGCTAAGATCTTCTATGAAAGGCTTTGCTGAGAATAACCCACCCTGTGCATATGGCTTGGGCATTGGCTCTCTGAATACCTGAACTCTCTATGACCCTCTTAAGTAACGACAGTATTGGTTTGGCTGTTGCTCTGGATGCCAGATGGGCAGGAAGCCCATCTCCTTTACAACTGGATACTTTAAAAATACACATAATTTTACTATTACTTTTAGCTGCCATGCATTTTTAATTTTATTAGCAGGAACATCCTATGTAATATCCTTAATCAATCTTTTAAGAAAAAAAAGTCACAGTGAACTTGAATTAGATTCTTTGAAAGGCAAGCAAAACAGCAACAAACATACTAATCACCAGTCCATTCTGTGCTGGACACTATGCTAGGCATTTCACATTCTCTGCAGCAAGAAGAATCCTACTGTTTAGGCAGTGACATCCTAGTGTTCTATTAAATTTTTAGTCACATTAATTCAAATAGACTATTTCTCTTTTCATAAGTCTAGAGATAGTACTTAAGAGTAACTAAATGATGTTGTTACTGACGGGTTTAACTCTGTCTTAAAGAGAACAACTAACGAACTGCACAGTGTCATGCCACATGTACAATTATGAGGCTACTGTTCCACCACCAGAGGGTTAAACCCCTGGGGGCTATTTATCTGCTACTGCCATTGATTTTCATTAATCCCTCACTATGTGTTTACCTTTTTATTCCCTGTGATGTATTTTCAACACAAATATTACTACTAGGCTATATGATTCCTTTTTGAGATTCAGTTTAATAGCCTGCCAAATGAAAGAAATATCAAAGCTTAGATCACTGTATTGAGAATTTTGAAAGCAACTAGGAAGTAATCATGAAAAAAACTCTGAGACTGATTAACAGTATCTGCCGCTTGGACAAGAGGAGAGTAATGATGTATGCTAGGTACCTGCCATCCAGGTGAAAGACAGTTGTGACAAAATCAATCTTTGCCTCCTTAAAAAAAATGTGTCCTAAAGTCATCCTGGTACTCAATAAAAAGGTACACATTCTATTACTTGTCTTCTTCACTATCCCCAGGAAGGAAGATCTGTTTCTTAAGATAAATGTGTTACATAAGCTTCTTTTTGATACACTATACATCACTGAAACTGACTTTTGTAAACTAGATCAAAAACCTCACTACCATGCACAGTATTGTTTCTATAGATAAATGCAATCTTTACTCCAAACTGCTGACTTAAAAGGGCATTATTAGGAACATGATTATATTTCTTATAATTCCTCTTTAAGAGGGTTAACTTGCACTTTCTGTGACGCAAAAGAAATTCTGCCATAATCTGAGGACAGCAGACATTAAAATGGATGACATCATCACGCTATTTATTGATAAACCTTTTCCTCAACATGTATTGAAAGGGATTCAAAGAAAGAAAAAAATTTAAAAACCAACCAAACAAAATAAACCTAGGACAGAGGAATGAGACACTCTCACTGAAACCCTGAGAGCATTAATTCTCAAAATTTACTGCTAAATATGAGCTATAAACATAGCCTCCATCTTTAGCATCTAGAAATAATCTTTAGTTGTTATATACCCTTAATGCACTTCATGATTCAGGACCCAAATCTGAGTCTCAGAGAGAATTCACTTATGTCTAAAGTACAGAGAGTTAAAAATTTTCCCCCAAAGCAATCATACACATGGTTTACAGAACATCAAAGCCAAGAGAGTAGCACCATATAATAAGCTTTCTATCAGAGCTCTTTGTAGGTATTGAAGTCAGGTCAAACATCCAAGGTGTCCAATAGTGATAATAAGACAGGAACACAAAATAAAAGTTGCTACCACTTAAAGTTGTACCAGCGTGGACAGCCTCACAAGGAAGTCAAAACATCAAAAGGATCCAGCTAACCCTCTACACCACTAGCTATTTTTACCACTTAATACTATGGGAAGGTGCATTTTTTCATTCTCTGAGTTATCATTTGGAAACAAATTTCCTAGAGAGATAGGAAAAAAGAAAAAGAGAATGGGCATTTAGGTAAGTATACAGGAAAAATGAAGGAGAATACATAGTTGTTAAAACATTTACACAACATAGTTTTTAAAGATGAAGGTCACTTCTTCTTTAAGGGATGGTAACCTTTTAGAGAATGACCAGATTGATGAATAAATATAACACATATTTGTAGCTTGGAACTTCAGCACTGTTTATAATCTGAGAAAGATGGAGCATAAATAAGTGAGACATTTTGGTTCAGAGAAACAAACTGTCCTTTATATGTCCTTAATTTTTAGATCATTCTGCAGACCTAAAATGGTCTTTCCAATAAGATAAAGTAATATGTTAATTATTTGTTAATTAAATTTTAGAGGTTTTAATTTCAAACGTAAGTGTAGTTCTAAGATTAAGTTATAAAATATTCAGTAACTGTTATTGGTTAGGGTATTGTGAAGGATTCAGTGGTAGAAGGTATCATGTTTGTTGTCAAAGCACCAGCACATTTGTTGTAGAGAAAAGAGATACCTACGATGGAACAGTGTAAAAGAACGACTAAAGTGCAAGGTTCAATGCCACATTTAATGGCATGAATTCTAAAATTAAGAATTCAGTATAGAGTGTGGAAAGTTCAGGAGTTCTTAGAAATGGCTGCGAGTTTAATTTCTACTATTAAAAATAAATAACTATTAAAATAGTGTTCATTTAAACATGAATTTATTTGCAAGCCTTCCAGTTCACATGGAATGAGCAGGTACAGGGATTATTAGAGGCGAGATAAGCATGATGACAGCTCTTTCACTTAATGGTTTATCCGTCAGCTGAAACTCTGGCCACTCAGATGATTTTGACTGTTACAAAGTCTATAATTGCTCTAGTCATAAATGCGTAATGTAAGTTTCTACCGGATCATGAATTACAGAGAAAGCACAAGGAACACTATGCTGAAAAACAAGTGTATCCTAATTGACAAGTGACCTCTGATTTGCAAGAAATACCACCTCATAGTGTTCCCTGGAATCATATGAGAGGTTGGGTAAAAGTGGAGAGCACTGACCCAGTCTTATTAAGTGAAATTACTTCAAGGTAGAGACCAGAAATCTGCAAACTTAACATCCTATTTAGATGTTTTTCATGAATGTTAAATGTGAGGACCACTGTAGAAATCAGCTGAGAGGACTGATTCTCAGGTGCCATTATTTTCTAAGTAAATCACTTCGAATTTCAGTCTCCTGTTTTGCAAAACAAAGAAAAGTATTATCAGTAGTAGCTACACCAAAGATTTTAGAGGATAAACAAATGAAAGATGAATATGAAAGCACTTTCAAACTTGAAGTTTGACACAATACACATGACTGTTGTTGTGGTCCTTACCACCATTACCCCTCAATTCTTCACTCGGGTTTTAGATTCCTTCTCCTACTCTGTGTAATGCATATCCTGTGGGCACCCAGGCTCAGCAGTCACTGATCTTTATAAGAGTTCGTGTTCCAGTCAAAGAAAGTATCAAATGGAGGACATTTCAGCGTATTTTTTTTGACATGTCTAATTCAATGTTTTACATGTGAAAATATTGAGGCCTACAGATTTGGAGTTACTTTGTCAAGTCTTTTTCATATCAGAACACTAAGGATGATAGTTCTGATTTTTTAAAAAAAGTTTATCATATGTCAGATATGCACTCGTGAGAATGTTGTTTCTAAACTCTGTCTGCTCTTTCTTTCGTACTTGTGAACAAACATGTCAAAAAAGGGTTATTAGAAAGCCTGAGTCACAGTTCCAGATTGGTATGATTGCTCCTGTTGCAAGGGGAGTGTCTGCTGTCTGGGTGGGTTTTTAGAGCTTAATCCCAAAGCCCTACCTTACATTTGTTTGAGATAGCCCTGACCTTTTTACTTTCTGCAAACACACTAGGCTTCAACAAAAATTGCCATATACAAGTCAAGAAATCTGCTCAACACTGATAGAATATTTTGGCTGGTAATCTGTAATCACAGAGGGTATTCATTGCTGTATCTAAATCTAATCAACCATAGAATGAAAGGAAAGACCTTAAGATCTAAGAAAACCTTAGAATAATATAAACTATGTCTTCCATTTTACAGAAACACAAATTGAGACCAAGAAATATTATTTTGCCCCAAGGAAGTTTGAAATTATGGTAAAATATCACCCTCATCTACTAATGCATAATGCAAATCAGTTTTTACTTCATATGCTCCTAATTAAAAAAAAAAAAAAAAGGCTTCCCTACAAAGTACACTTTCATATTCAAAGCCAGCTTTGCACAAAGAGAAGTTAACAGGCTGCTAAATCCCTCCTCTAATGTGCATTAGCAGACTGACAAGACATCTGAAGGAACTGAGCAGGATCTGATGTGAGTGTTCTGAGGCAGTCTTTCACTTTACTCAGAACTCAACCTTAACCCTATTTCTCAGGAAACTAGTCAAATTGCTTTTAGATCCACACCCTAATTATTATGCTAATTTAGGTTTCTGTTTTATTTATACTACCCATTTCTTAATGTCAAAAAATAAAAAGAAAGTTCAGATTTCACCATATTCTGTATTTCAAAATAATAAGATTATTGTATCAAGTGACTTAAATGCCATGAATGAAAACAGGTTTTCCAGGGTATTATTTTGTATTACTTTCAGTGGAATTTTCTTTAACATGATGCATGCTACAAAGACCTGCTCTTAGGTCACAAATAAAATATACAGTGGATTATTAAACAGTCAAAGAAGGAACAATGCACAAAGGTATTGCATATGGGAAATCAGCAAACAAATAAAATGTCAGCTCTGCCAGCAGCCAACACATAGATAAAGACAAGTGTTCACTAGGAGGAAAAATAGTTTTGAATCATGACAATTGTGTAAAAATTCAATAATGCAAGAGCCTTTCTCCAAATAAGAAGTAGATGTGATTTGTCATGCTTTTTACCTTTAAAGCTACTTTTTGGCACACTGTAGAAAAATAAATATATTTCAAAAATGAAAGTGATCAACCATCAAATGTATTTTCTGATACGAAAGTGTACACAAGAACTTTTTTTGTAGTGGAGGATAAGCATTATGATCTGGATTTTACTTTATGCCTAAAGAAAACCCATTTTAGTAAATCAGCAGTGAATGATGCTTGGTTTGTTACATTTTTAAGTGAAATTAAATAATATTCATAATAATGAAATCTTCATATGAAAGGCTTTGCAATAGTGGAACTTATTTTATATGTTATGAGGAAAAAAAGAAATATGTAGTCAACATAAAAATAGTTCTTAGTATTAACAATATTGAGGTATCATCATATATCTTTTTTACTTTTTTTCTTCCTTCCTCATCCTCTTGTAAATAGGTACTTAAGCCTATTAAAAAAATACATATTTCTTTTTTTATATGGTGTTTACAACAAATACACATATTATTTTCAAAAGTCATATTATTTTATACCCAGTAAAGCCTAATTAACAGGATAAAAATGTGAGATTCCTTGTCAGCCAAAGATCATTTTCCACATTCTTCCTATATAATTACTATGATAAGCAAATCTTGTAAAATTTTAAAAATGCATGAAGGTGTATCAAACTAGGAGTTTATAACTAGGTGTCTATAACAAGTTGCACAGATGCCAGAATACAGGCCTGGTGAATTAACACTATTAGCAACCTTAATTAGAGAAAACTAAATTTAGTGCCCAAATATACAACTCAAGAAAAAGAAGGTAAAAATGAACATTCCCAGACTTTTTCTCACTCTTGAAACCAATGAGAGCAAAGGTTATTTTGATTCCTATCTGAACCAGAGAGCTTACATTTTGTTCATTAAACCACACTGAATATAATATTTCATTAGCTCTTTGACACCAAGGATATTACAGAGTTGGGGAGTTGAGATTTACTACTAAATAATATATAGGGTTAAATACTACTAATACAAATGTTGCAACAGGTACACAAGTTAACTACTAAATACAAATTACTAACTTCATAGGACAGGTTTCTCCCTTGGGCACCCATCATCTGGGGAGCCCAGGGATGTGGTGGACTTAATCAGGGACTGCAAGGATGGAAATCCTGGAACAGGGGAAAAGGGTAGGAGACGGCAAAGGGAACAAACTGGGCAAACAGTGGAATATGAAGTGGCTTCGATTCTAGCCATTTGGTGCCAGTAATTAGAGAACAATGAAGGAGATACAGTTAAAAAGATCATTTGGGCAAGAATGAGATTGATTAATTCAATGCCTGATCACTAAAGGCTTGATGAATTCAACTGATGATTATTTCACCCTAAACGTGCATTCCGTACACAAGCAGAAAATGTATCTAGAGATCTCCCTTAACATTTTTCATGTATTTCCTTCTTAGTGGGGCTAAATTATTCAATGGCTACAAGTTATAATTCTCAACTATCATAACCAAGTTTCCTACTAGTGGACAGTGTGTGTTCTTGTTTTTCTTTCCACAATACAAGGAGTTTCAAATCCCAGCACCATCTGCACTGTTTAGAAAGATTTTATTTTCCTTTTTACCAGGTGATCAGGATAGCTTTGTTATTGCAATTCGTCATGCATTTTCTGCTTTCAATACTTGGTCCCCACTGCGCTGAAGTCTTAGCTCCCTGAGCCCAAAGCCTAACTTTAACACAAATGACATGTTAATGATTAGTGAAAACACAAAGCGGGGGGTTAATGACCATAACTGAAATTATGGACTTCACTTCCATCAGCTCAGCAGAGTCTGAAACATCCAAAGAAAGCTCAGGAAAGAGGTTCTGCTAATGCAGCTGCTCCTAAACATGAGGGCAGCTTAGCATTAACTTTCAATGAACCACAGCTCTCGTGGGGAAACTCACCACTCTTAAGTCCACTGGGATGTGCTGCTCCCTGTGGACTTCAGACAATTCCCTATTACTCAGATACCAGCTGGGTGCCTAATGAACAGTTAGGTTTTCATTTACGAGATGCTTGGAAGATAACAGAGGACAGAGCCCAGTAAAGATTCTTATTTGTATCTGTGAGGTGATTACAGTCACTTCAGAAGGAGATAAGTGGTGATTTGGAGCAGGGAGATGGCACCTTTCTATCTACTCCCTACTCTAGGCCTCCTCAGAAATACCTTATTTCTAACAGAATCGTGATCATACCACTCTCTTTCTTAAAACTATTCAATGGCTCATTATTGCTCTTAAGATAAAGACTGAGTTTCTTAATGTGTTCTTGTCTCCTGCCTGGTTTGGCCCCAGATGACCTCTCCAGCGTCAAGTCACATTGAGATTCCCACATCTGTTCTCTACACTCCAGGCAGAGTGACCTTGCTGGGTCCTGCCACAGGGCCTTTGCACTTATTGCTCCAGCTTTCTGAAATGCTCTTCCTCTTTCCTCAGATATCTTAGCTCACATTTATCCTTAGGAAAGTTCTGATCCAGTTAAATTAAATTAAATGCTTCCTAGAGATGCAATTAGAACATCATATAATTCATTTACATGTATTTGCATAATTATTTTTTAATGACTGTCTCCCTCTCTAGATGATAAGTTCTAAGAAATCAGGTGGGTAAGAAATGCTCACCTTTGGATAACCAATCATTGATAGGCAAACAGACGACACATTAAACATTTATGAAATGAAAAGATATATAGTAGAAATAGAAGCATAGCACTGAAAATTGCTATACACAGAGAGATACATTGGTATGTGTAAACACACACACATACAGTAGTTTTACAACTCTGAAGGCTATTAGAACACAGAAATGAAGCACAGGACTGTAAAAGGTCAGTAGGTCTTTCATGAAGACAGATAAAAAAGCCAAGGAAAGAGAACTGAACAGAAAGAAAAACACATAGGAAAAAAAATCCAGAATTATACAAAATTCTTTTACACTGACCATACAGCCTACGTTTACACAAAATAAAATAATAAACACACAATTACTAAATTATACTGTTATAGCTAAACCTGTGAAATGGAAATAGCATCATGATACAAAGACTTAATGCACCCTGTGCTTGAAGATTACTTAAAAAAAAAAAGTCTGTTAGCTTTCTTTGACAGAAGAAAGTAAAACTGTGCTTTCTCTTGACTGTAGATAAACTTAAGAATTATTTGCAGCTAAAAATTCTTAAGTGTTCTTACAAGTAGATAAGCCACCAACATCACAGGTGATGATAATTTGAGGTTATGATCATAATCTTGGTCTTTTTTTTCCCCAGGGAAAGATTCATGACAGCTGTGTGCTAGCATATAGCAGGTATGTGCTGCATCTCAAACACCCCTACTTCACTTTCTTCTAGCGTCAAGGACAAATTTAATTTGTAGACCCTGTCCTCTTCACCTCTAAGCTGACGGGAATAAAAGAGCCAATTTCAAATGGATTTTCAGCTTTCAAAATATGAAAGCATATAAGATATACTCTAAAAAACTTGATTTCAGAATATTGCTTCATACTAACAATACTTAATATTTTTAAATGTCAAATCGTTTTCTACTTCTCACTAAATATAAATAGACAGCCAACAGAAAAGGAAAATCACCATTAAAATGTGTGCTCTGCAGTATCAGACAATTCACAAGATACTATGAACACAGGCATAGGCGTTTAAATAAATATTAGTAGCAATGGAAAGACTATTTGATTTTCTTAGGTTGAAACTGAGTTATATTTACAAAGTAAAAACAAGGATTTCCACTGATAAATTTCAAAAGGCTTAATTACTCCCTGTATCATATTATTGATATACATATATAGTTTTGATTGACATGTAGAACACAGAATTTTTGTCATTTTCAATTTTGAGAATTACTCAGGTTACTAGAATAGTAAATCAGAACTTAGAATATGTTTTGTTTTTTTTTTTAAACTGTATACCTAGACTTTGGGCTGCTCAAGTGTAGTTAGAGTCTTACTTAACTTTTACGTCACATCTCTAAATAAAGTAAGTGGCGCTAACAGCTGTAACAAACAACATCAAAATCTCAGAGCCTTACCAAAACACAAGTTTGTTTCTTGCTTACAAAAACCCAGCGCAGATGCTGCTGGGTTGGCAGATGCTGGGGTGACACTGAAGGGTGGGCCTCCTCTCCTGTAAGGGGTGACCTAGGGATCCTGTTCTTGGTATCAGCACCCCAAGTGACCTCCAAGATGGCTGCAAAAAGAGAAGAGCAGATGAAGAGTTGTGTGTGGGTACATGAGAGATTTCAATGAATCATATCTGGAAGTGGCACATATCATCTTCCTGGCCAGAATTTAGTCCTAGAGCCTCGCCCAAATACAAGGGGCTTGGAAAATGTAATTTAGCTTTGCGACCAGACCCTAAAAAGAGGAGGGGAAAAATGCTGATGAGCAGTCTCGGAAATTTCAGTCTCCCTTCCTTCCTCCCTTCCTTCCTTCGGAAATAAGAAATTATTCACGTAAATTTGTGGACAGAAGGGAAAACATTCGAATACCATTTAATTTTACATTTTCTTCCCTTCTAGCCCCTGGAACTTTTTTTTTTTCTATAGTAAATAAATGTAACTGCACCCTCACTTTCTTCACAGGATACTTCTTTCGTTTCTTGCCTTACATGAAATCAGACTGTCTTTTGAGGATATCACTTCCCTGGAGCCTTCTTGAGTGGAGGCTACTAGTTCTTCTCTGTCCCACCCATCCATGAGTCCCAAGTTAGGAACTCCACCTCTCTGATTTCTTATGCCACGTTTAAACCACTGCTTCTCCAATTTCCAATGAAAACTCTTCTTTTAAAGTCCCATCACCAGGCTATGCCACCGCCTTTCCTCAAGTTAACAAAATCCTAAGCCACTCTACCTTTACTACGGTCTTCCTCCCAAGTCTTCAGGAGACTCCAGCATCCCTGTCATAGAGTTTATGAGCCTCGATGTCTTTCCCTTCATAATCCGGAGCCCCTTCTCTCTACTCTGAACCAGGGTCTCATTATCTATAGTCACACTTGAAATTGCTTCACCCCTGAAACCTTTAAGAGCAGTTAATACCCCGTTCTTCCTTTGGCCTAGTGTCCTCACTTCCGATTCCACTCTGCCCATGCACTGACTTCTGGAGCTCCTCAGTACTTTTCAAAATACCATTTTTTCTTGCCTCTCTATAATCCCACTTTTTACTCCCATTCTTTCTCTAACCACCCTAAACTCCATTAACCTATCCAGCTTCTTGATCCCTTTACCTTTTTCCTCCTTCCTTTTCACCAATTCTACTTCCCAAACTCTGAACCAATCCAGCTGTCCACTGTTTCTGATTTGTGGTTAGTGATCGTGGAGGAAACCCATTTGTTCGAGGTGAGCATAGATCCATGGCCTTCAGCTTAGGAACAATTTAACATGGCTGTAACCGTTTTCTATTGCTGTGTAATGGAGTAATACAGCTAAGAACCATACACAATACCCATTTATTATCTCAAAGTTCTCAGGGTCATAAAAGTTTAGGCAGGCTTGGTTAAGTTCTCTGTGTAAAGTCTCACAAAGCTGCAACTAGGTGATGACCAGGATGGGCTCTGATCTGAAGGCTCTGGGGGAAGAATTTTCTTCCAAGCTCATTCAGATCAATGGGAGGACGCCACTCCTCTCAGTTGTAGGACTGAGGGCCCTATTTCCTTGCAGGGTGTTAGCGCAAGGCTGCTTGCAGCTATTAGAGGCCACATGCATTTCTCATTAAATAGCTCCATCTTCAAAGCCAGCTATGGCTTGTTGAATTCTTCTCGTACTTCAGATCCCTGTGAGTCTTGTGCACCAGCCTAGGAAACACTCCAGGTGAAAAAGGCTCACCTTTTAAGGCCTATCCAGATCATCTCTGTATCTTAGTCAACTGACTCAGGCCTTTAATTATGTCTTCAAAATCCCCTGACAGCAGTACCTAAACTAGTGTTGGACTGAGTGACCAGGGAACAGTCATGGTGCCTTGAGGGACAGTGTTTGGAGTTCGGCTTACCACCATAGCTCTGGTTGGCTCCAAAAACTCTGCTCCCAGACAGCTCTTCCAACCTGCCCAATGCCCCTATCTACCAGTGTGCCTCCTTATTCTCAGAACTAACCTTTTGCCTCTCCTTTTTCTGTACAGAGGAAATAGAAGTCAGTAGTTGAAGAGATGCCTACCAAAATTCTTGCCTAGTACTTGAAAACTACATAAATTATTTTTTCAGGGTTCAAAATATCCTAACCCCAACCAACCAGACTCTTATCCCTTCACGTTCTCCCTGAGTGGTAACACTCTACCTACTAAGCTCCCTCTCAATTAAATGCTTTCACCTGCGCGCTCTACCGCTTCTTTTTACCAAGTTTCCCCTTTATTTCCTTTCTGTTTATAAACATATTCAACTTTCACATAAATAAAAACAAAGATAAAACAAAACAAATCCTTTTTATCTTTTCATCTCTCTCCAGCTATTGCTCCTTTTCTCTCCCTCCTTTCTTTGTCTGCATTCTCTGTTTCAATGTCTGCAGTATTGCCTAAGTTACTATTTCTTCTCCTGTAATTTCACTACTGCCTGGATCACTTCCCCCTCTTTGGTGAAGAAGTTCTTTATAAGGCTGTTAATACCCCTTTAGTCCACAACTAGTGGCTGCCCTTTAATACTTTTCATGGAAGACTTCTCTATGGCACTTGAAAATATCGATTATTCCTTGCCTTCTGAAACACTCTTTTCTGTAGTTTCCAGGATGAAGTTTGCTACTTTCCTCTTTATACTGTGGAGAGGCATCAAACAAAACAAATAATTAGGGATAGGATACAATCTGACAAGTCAGGGATTTCTTCTAGTGAATATACTTACAATATAACTCTCTCTTTAGTTGACCCTGATACAAAACTTGGAATGTTTATGGTATCAAAGATCGAAATAAACAACATCTTTTACAGTTAACAAAGCTAATTTCCTAGATGACTATGTTTCCTGTTTGATCAACTTTCAGACTTTTATTATTCCTGAGTCTTCTGGATACTGAATTGTCATGATGCTGCAGTGTCAAGAACGTGACCTCATGCAAGGCACATTATGATTGGAGGGTAGGGAATGACTCCCAGGACCTCATCTCCGAATCTTTGTCACTGAGCCTCTGGTCAGGCCACTCTTACTTGGTTATTTTCATGGGCAGCTCTTCAGCATTCTCTGTCATTGTTTCTAGAGGTCCTTTCCTAGGCCCTCATATCTCTTTTTACTTAAAAACAATTTTGTAAGATGATCTCACTCACTTCCATGGGTTTTTAACTATCCCTATATCATTGAAATTTCTAATATCAGTATCTCTCTTTTGAGTTCAAAATCCCTATAATTCCTACTCATGCTGGACACATTCACATAAATATCCCACATATGACTACAATTAAACAGTCTTGAAGTTGAACATTGTCTCCTCTGGGTCCTGTGGTCTCTCTTTTGGTGAATGCCATTCCCATCTATGAAGTTTACCAAGCTACAAACCTGGAAGACTTTCCTGGTTCCTTCGCGTCATCACCTGGATCACCCCAATCACCAAGTCCTCTTGATTCTTACCCTTACATAGCACCCAGATTCATATTCTCCTCTCTGTTTGCACGGCCCCTGAATTGATCTGGACCTTCACCACTTCTGGCCCTGACTACCTTCACTTGTCATTGCTGGTCTCACCCCCAGGACTCTCCAACCAAGTCTCCTCTCAGCACTAAAGGGTCATTTCCAAAGGGCAATCTTCTCAAGTCACTCATTTTCTTAAAAATGTTCAGTGTTTCTTCAACGGCCTTCAAGGTAAGCCCTTCATTTGTAGCCAACATACAGCCTATCCTGACCTGCCCCTGATCATGATCCAGTCTCACCCCTCACCAGCGCCTCCCTCAGGAATACTGCTGTCTCTCTGACAGTGACTTGGAAGAGACATAGTATTCTCTCACATCTCTGGGCTTTTTCACTCATTTCTCCCCTTGGAGGCTAGATTGTACCCTCTCTTTAAGATCCCATAGCATTTGACAGAGTTGGCTTTTTCAAACATTTTCTTCCCTTGCCCTTGGGGCACCACACTTTATTTTCTTCTTGGTATTTACCACTATGTGACACTGTAGGACACATTTGTAGTTTTACTTACTTATTGTTTACCTATCCCACTAGAATTTTTGATTCATGAAGGCAGAAACTTTAATTTGTTCACTGCTTTCAGCTCAATGCCTAGAATAGTACCTGGAACACAGTAACACCCTTCCCTCCTCCCAGACATGTAGGGCACACAGACAGGAGCGCAAGGAAGAAGGCAGGGAGTTGGACAAGTGCATCTGCCTCTGGAAGCCAGCACACATTGTTCAGCTGAGAAGCCAGGGAACAGTTTCAAAGAACTTTAGATAATAATGTCTAAGTTTTCAAAATTCTAGGAATAGAGATTCAGTAAGAGGAATAACTGTGTTCTCTCTGCCCTAAAATATCATTTAGCTCCATTGCTTCATTAGCTTCACACTTATGATCTCTCCACCCAAGTGTGGTCCTTGTAGAAATTGTGAAGTGGATACTTTTGTTGTTTGACATCCTCCCCCCAACTTCTCTGTCTGTGCTCTATTCCTGCTCTACCTGCCCTCAGACACCGGCCTTGAGGAGTGTTCCCCAGGAATTATCCTCAGCCAGGTGTCATGGTTGAAAAGAATCTGATAAATTGATGTTTCTACTTCTACTAGCATTTGTATTTGAATGTAGAATGTAGGACTTTTAAAGACCCAAAATCTATCAAGTATCAAAGGAATCATAATGGAAAATATGCAATCTTTAAAATGGTGTTACAATTACTGGCAATGAAAACAGTTCATAGTATACTGCTAAGGGAAAAAGTGTTTCAAAAGAATATGTACAGTACATTATTGTTTCCATCTTTTCTTTAAATGTAGTTTATATAAGTGTTTAACTGAAGTATCTAGGAAATGACTAGGTCAAATAACTAATATTTCCCTCATTAAAGCATTTTAATTCCAAAGAACTTATTTAACAAAGACATTCTAGTACAAAAGAAAATGTGCATATATTATAGGAAAACTTTTTTTTAATATAAATACAATGAGATGCAACTGAGGAATATGTTACGTATTTGTCATAGTTTGTATTAGTCAAAACCATCTGGTTGTAATCGAGTATTTTATTTAGTGATATAAACACAAAACACTCATTTTTGTAAAGGGGAAAACTACCAAAGGTCACACACATACACAAAAAAAGACCTTTACAAATGGAGCAAGTAAATGGAAGAGCTGGTAAGGGGAAAAAATGTAATCCTCTCAAAATTAATCTACAAGGTCAATATGCTTACAACCAATATTATAACTAGATTTTTCATGAAATAAATATGACAAGCTCTATCAAAATTCATACTGATGAATTAATGTCCAAAAATAGCTAATATAATTCTGAAAAATGTAAGAAGGGGAGTTTGCCCTATCATATTTCCAAAATTATTATTAAGCTAAAGGAATATAACAATGTAACCATTTCATTTTCTGTATAAGAAAAAATAAGAAAATAATTATTTTTCTGTGGTAGACTTTTAGAATAATTGACACACGGGAAAGGGAAGGTGACAGGTCTCTGCATGCCCCCTTTTATTACACTCTATGACCAAAGTATGTTACATTTCATTCCAAATGCCTGAACTATCAAACAAACATATCACTGGCTTTTATATATTTGGTTTGGGGCCTGTCCCTGTACTTGCCTACATCTTCTAATAACTTGGAGGCTATTGGGGAATATGTGAAATTCACTTAAAAAGTGCTCAATCCAAATATATTAATAACAACAAAATAATGATTTACCTATTTTTGAAGAAACCATATAAATGAGTGTCCCAGAGTATACAGGTTTTATTATACTCTCCCTATTTTCCAAAGATGATGTATTTCTTGATGGTTCAACTGCTTTCTAGCTAGCAATATTCCTTTAATATAGCCACTGCCAAAATCCCGGACAAGGTGCCTCCCACCCTCCCCCACCCCTGGCCGCAGTTCTGTTACCGCCACCTGAACCCTACATCTTCCTAGCACTCTGGGTTACATCCCCAGTGAGAGCTGGTGGCAGGAGGGAAAGGAGCGGAAGGAGGGGTCAACATCTCAGTATCCCTCCACTCTCCATCTCTCTACCACAGACCTGAGACTTTTAGGCAGCGCCTGAAGCTCACCTATCTCTTCATCCCATTTCCTCACCAACTTCACTCTGACTTGCTTTTCTTTACAAAAATGCCCCAAGGGTCTAAATACGATTTTCCCCTGAGAAGAATTTTAGTTTGTTTCTTTGTGTACTGTAGGTATGACATCTAGGTGAAAAATACAGAGAAGAGTTAAGAGTCACACAGAGGCCCTCTTACTGGTTGTATGTTTTGTATTTTTTTCCCTAGCGGTAAAATAAACACGATAAAACAGCAAAGCTAAGAAAACCTCTAGAAGGTATTCTCTTGGGGGAGGGTATAGCTCAAGTGGTAGAGCAGATGCTTAGCATGCAGGAGGTCCTGGGTTCACTTCCCAGTGCCCGCTTGAAAAATAAATAAATCTAATTACCTCCCCACCCAAGTAAAATACACAAATAACACAGTAATAAATAAAGTTTAAAAAAATTCCCTTACTTTCTTTAAGAGTGTTCTCTTTTCATTAGTGATGAAAAGTCAGGAAAAGGTTTATGAAATTGTGTACAAAAAGGAGAACCTCCCATTGGAAGCAACAGGTGGAGACAGAGGCACATTATCTTACCTTTCTGGAGGTGGGAAAGGAGTCAAAGGAAACATTAGAGCAATTATATCATGAACAGTGATGTGAACAGAGTCTCTTTTTATTTGAGTTTAATTTTCTTGGAAATGTGACCTGGTAGAATCTCGCAAATGAATTGATTCAGGCAAACAATATTAATAGTACTATTCTTCTATTTTATGGGAACATTGTTTCCTATAGATTAACTATGGAAACAGAAAGAATTACTACGGGAACTACTTTGTTGATAATGTTGTATTGGGAATGTGTGGTAGAGGCAGGATATTATCCTGCTCACTATCAGGGAAATGGGGAGCATTTTATTTTTTGTTTCCAGTTGAATTGTCTACAATATCTATAATGCTACTTGAACTACTTTGATTTCTTATTTTTTCACCTGAACAGATTTCCTGTCGTGCTGTTTATATTTATCTTTAATTTTTGGTTATTTGTTTCTAACCCATATTCTCTACCTTCATTTCTATTGTTATGATTACAGGATCATGTCTCCTATCAAAGGGCCGGACAACCAGTGTGCTGGACTTCATTCCCTTTTCCCTTCTCCAAGAACTATCTGTCTCTTTTTCTGTTAAAAATTTCTCTCTCACTTTGGAGATTATTCCCATGACCATACACATATATCCTCATTACTCTTCTGTTAACACACAACACACACACACATTCTCTCTCTCTCTCTCTCTCCCCCCACACCTGCCTTGGCCCCGTATCCCCATCCAATTATTTTTCCATTTTTTTAATACACTGTTACAGCAAAACTTATTTCACCATCTAATTTTACATCTCACTTACATCTTCAAATCACATTAAAGCTTCTATTTCCACCACTTGAGAAAATCCCCAAAGACTTCCATGTTGCCACAAATCACTGGTCACATTTCTGTCTTCATCTTAATCAATCTCATGCCAAAGTTTTATAGAGTTGACCCTATTCCTTCTATTTTAGAGTCTTTCAATATTTGGCTTCAGTGACATCCTATTCCTGGTTTTTTTTCCCCCTTTAATCTCTATAATCACTTCCTCCTGGGCTCCTTTGCTGGAGCCTGTTTGACCTCTACCTGTGGTGCCCAAGGCCTTCGTGATGCACACCCTTCACTTCTTTGGCCACATCTATTTCTGTATCATCTTATCAAATCTTATGACCTTAAATACAATTTATATTCTTCATAATGTCAACATAGTATTTCTAACACTAATCTTTCCTGAGAATGCCAGATTAAAATACCCAGCTATTTACTTAAAAAGCTTTAATTTGTTGTCCAATTCAGTGCTTCTCAAACTTTCTGTGTCAAATTTTTTTTAATTTAAAATTTTTTTTTAAATTTCTAAATTCATTATAGACCAATAGTTTTGTAAAAGTCAATGAAAATAAACTAGAAAAATAAAATAAAGAAAAAGCACATAAAAAATACAAGCCACCCCCCTTTTAAAATTACATCCAAAAGACCTAAGATTACATTTCAATAAGTGTAATTAGAACAAGAAAAGCATAGGAAAAAAGAATTCCAAAAACTATACATTGTATTTATCAAATGTGTGCAGATAGGTGATTAATAGACAGTTGCTTCAACACTCGTGATTTTTACTCTGAAATTATCATAATCAAAAATTAAGAGTGAAATAGTGATTCCTCACATTAAATTTCCTACTAGTAGACTTTGAACATACAAGTATATCACTATTTAAAATTTTTAACTTGACAAATAAGCTTGCCTCTTAACTAGTTTATTTTAGATTGACGACAATTCTGTCAGCAGATTATATATATGTTATATATTATATTAGTACTATATATACATTTTATTGTCTGCTTTAATAATATTCAATATAGAAACCAGTCTCACAGACATAGGCTGATGAAAATGGAAAAAGATAACTTAAAAGTGATTTCAGAAAGCTCACAATATTTACTTTTAACTTTCATTCAAAATAATGCTAGTGATGATATAGTTTCAAAATTCATCTTCAATCTTTCATCAGTAGCCAATTCCAATAATTTGTCCTACAAAGCAATAACATTCAAATTCTTCTGGCAAAAAAATGGATTTCAAATTTGTACCTTTCTGGGTTACAACCAAGTTTAAACTATCACATGTTGTCATGTGTTCTTACAGTGCATAATCAGTATGTAGCTGGTGACCTGGGCAACTCACTATGTGAATTTGACAGCAGAAAAGCTGGCCAACACACAGTTAAATGTGACAGGTTTACTTACCACATGATTGGATATCACAGCACTGTCAAGTTGCTATAAACGTATCTAAATTCTTCCTTCTGATTTCTGTACTTATCCTGTCACTAACTGATAAGTAATTCATGGGCCAGTTTTGATCTAATATACATCTCAAACTTAATATAGCCAAAAACGAACTCATGATTTACCAAACCACAGTAGCTTTTATCCCCACCATTCCCATTTATTAAATAGTATCACTGTCCACCCAGTTGAAAGTATTAACACCAAAATTATAGATGTTATTCTTTTTCTTATTTTTAAAGTAAAAATTACAAGAAGTAGCATGCCTTGGGAAGAGACATTAAGGAACAGATTAAACATAGGTCAGTAAACCATCTATCTGATAAAGACTGTAGCTACAGCAGTATTTTTTGATCATACAGCTCTTAAGAAAAGTCTTATTTTCAGAATAACGTACTGTATTAGTTTCTTACTGCTCCTTTAACAAATTACCACCAACTTAGTGTCTTAAAACAATACAAAATTAGTATCTTACAGTTTTGAGGTCAAAGGTCCAAAACTGGTCTTCACTGATCTAAAATCAACGGATTAACAGGGCTGCATTCTTTCTGAAGGCTCTAGGGGAGAATAAATTTCTGTTTTTTCCATCTTCTAGGGGCTGCTTACATTCCTTCCTTGGATTATGGTTCCTTCTTCCATCTCCAAAGCCATCAGTTTAGCATCATCAATCCCCTCTCTGCCTCTGATTTGGTTGTCACATCATCCTTCCCGCTTTCACCCTTTTGTCTCCCTCTTGTAAGGACTCTTGTGGTTACATTGGTCTTACCCAGATAATCCACCATAATCTCTTCATCTCAATATGCTTAATTTAATTGCATCTGCAAAGTCCCTTTTGTCATGTAAACTAATATATTCACAGGCTCTGGGGATAAGGACAGATATCTTTGGGACCATTATTCCATCTACCACACATAGTTTAACTAAAACTCTACCAAAGCCTGCCCAAAAAATTCCACCAAAAGTTTAGCATCTGCAAAAAGAAAAATCAGAAAATTTTCTCTTTGGTAAATCTTCTACTAAAATCAGAGAAACCCAAAAATGTTCATTTCAAATATTAATGGATATATCAGTTTTTACTAAATGATTTATTAGTAATGCTCAGTTTTATTAAAACATTTTATATAATAATCTATAATATAATTACTTCTATGTGAAGGTACAACAATATGTATTGAAATAAAAATAAAATCAATTAGGCTGCTATTTCTGAAAAACTGTGAAAAACTTAAACAAACCCAAGACAAAGTATTCAAGATAAAATAGGTATATTCCCATACATTCAAAAAGAGAGTGCAACTACCATGTTTTATGAATAAACACCTACATTTTGGCAACATAGGGGCTTGAGAACATTAACTCTATTTCCAGTACAATTTATTTCATTGCTAATAAAACTCATGAGTTATACTGGATGCTGGAAATATGATCTGTGGAGTGGGCATGGTTAACTGATTCTGTAGGGAATCATTTATTTTTTGGAGCTTTACAAATAAATTGGTGCACTTTCAGGTCCTCGTATTTAAGCATCTTCTCACTCCCAGAGGCAGCTGCAGTGCTCCCCCCACTAAGTTCCTGGTGACTGACACAAATCAAAGGACCCTAGGAGCTGGGTTGCCACTGTTTCTGAAGCAACCTGCCAGAAAACCAGCACAGAGCCACCTAGGAATTATTCTCGATTTTACTCCCTCCACCCAAGCTATCTATCAGCATTCTATTTCCAAATCATATTGACATTCTGAGTCCATCTGTTTCTCTCCATTACTACTTTTACTATTCTTGTGAAATCATCATCATTCCTGACCATGATTACTGCAATAGTCCTTAGTACTCACCCCCCTTCCATTTTTGCCTTTCTAAAGTTCGTTCTCTACACAGCATCCATATGAAGCTTTTAAAAAAGCAAATCAAACACAAAACTATAAAACTCCCAGAAAATAACATAGGAGAAAATCTCAATGACCTTAATTAGGACAATGCCTTCTTAGATACAGTACCAAAGCCATGACACATGAAAGAAATCATTGATAAACTGGACTTCTTTAAAATTAAAAATTTCTGCTCTGCAAAAGGCACTGTCAAGGAAATGAGAAGACAAGCCACAAACGGGGAAAAAAAAACACTTGCAAAGAAATATCTGGTAAGGACTTTAATGAAAATATACTTTCCTAAAATTCAACAATAAGAAAATGAAAAGCCTGATTAAAAAGTGGGCAAAGACCTCAATAGATACCTCATCAAAAAAGGTACACAGATGGCAAACAAGACTATGAAAAGATGTTCCACATCACATGCCACTAGGGAATTGCAAATTGACACAAAAATGAGATACTACTACAAACCTATCTGAATGGCCCAAATCCAAAACCCTGGCAACACCAAGGCTAGAGAGGATGTGGAGCCAACAGAAATTCTCATTCATTGCTGGTGGGAATGCAAAATGGTAGATACTCTGGAAGGCAGTTTGGCAGTTTTTTTTTTTTTTTTTACAAATCAAACATAACTCTCACCATATAACCCATCAATTATGCTCCTTGGTATTTGCCCAAATAAATTGAAAACATATGTCCACACAAAAGCCTGCATATGAATGTTTTTAGCCACTTCTTCATAATTGTCACAACTTGGAAGCCAGATGTCTTTCAGTAGGTGAATGGATAAATAAACTATGGGGCATCCAGACAATGGAGTGTTATTCATGGCTAGAAAGTGAGCTATCAAGCCATGAAAAGGCATGGAAGAAACTTGAAATACATGTTATCAAGTGAAAATAGCCAATCTGAAAAAGAATTATACTGTATAATTATAACTATATGACATTCTGGAATAGGCAACACTACGAAGACAGTAAAAGATTATCGATTGTCAGGGGCTGGAGGGGAAGAAGGGATGAGTTCGTGGGGCACGGGGGACTTTTAGGGCAGTGAAACTATTTTGCATGATACTATAATGGTAAATATATGTCATTACACGTTTGTCAGAATCCATAGACTCTGTAACACCAGGAGTGAACCCTAATGTAAACTATGGACTTTGGCTGATAATGATGTATCAACCTAGGTTCACTGATTGTAACAAATGTAGCATGCTGGTGAGAGACGCTGTTATCTGGAGAGGCTGTGTATGTATCAGGGTAGGACGTATATGGGAACTCTGTACTTTCCACTCAATTTTGCTGTGAATGTAAAGCCGCTCTAAAAACTGAAATATATTTCTTAAAAAAATAGCAGTAATAAAATTTTAAATACAAAAAATAAAAAATTAAAATAATTAAAATAAAATTGTAAAATAAAATGAAATGTATAAGATGAAAACGAAGTGAAAATAAAATAAAAATTGGAAAACCGAAATGGTAAAACTAAACAAATAAAGAAAAAATAAATCAAGTAATGACATTCTACTTCCTTAAAACAAGTCTTACCACCTACTCTTCAGTCCCTGGAAGGTGTTCCCACTGAACTGAGAATAAAATCTAAACCTTTCCTGGTTTTCCGGGTCCCCCATGATTTAGCCTATGCTTACTTCTCACCTTCTTCCAGGGGCTCCAGTCATACTCTTTTCGTTCTCTTTCTGGCTCAAGCCAAAGACATGTGCAAATAAATAAAGACCACTGGAATGAGAAGAGAGGTTATGCATTCAGAGTTTGCAAGTGAGTCAGTCACCATCACTTGCATTTGGCAGAAACTCAAAGGTAGTCAGGGTAGTGGGAAATTTTATGGTGAACAAAGGGGAAGGCTTCAGGTGTGCTCTCATGGGAAGTCGGTGGCATGGGGAAGCTGGAAGGCGGCTAAATGGAAGCGGAGCATCTTATATGACTGGTGAACACATCTGGCTATCTCTTGGTCATGAGTGTGAAACAGGCAAAAATAGAGACCCTGGTTTGGCTTCTGGGGCTGTTGCTACAGACATTGTTGGTTAGAGTTACACTGTTGTATATGATCTGGCCATTGTTTGTATATTCAGTCTCTCAGACATTCTAACTGATGTTTGCCTTTGCAACTGGGTAGCGTTTGGAATGCTCTTTCCTTAACCATCATGTGGGAACTCTAAGGCATCCTAGACTATGATATAATACAAGCCCTAAGGTTGTGCTTTGGGACACCTCCATCCTGACTTTAGATACTATATTCAGTATCATCTACTCAAAGATACCTTCTTTGACCATATACCGGCACATCGATATATTTTAATTTTGGGCATACCATTCATCACAGTATTTTTTCCTATTTTTATTCTTTCTATTTCACTTATTTATTGAGCAAGTTCCACTTAAATACATACATACTTCAACAGAAGGGATTTTGCTTATCATCAGTACCTATAATAGTGCTTGGCACATAATAGCCTTTCAACAATATATTCTGAAAGAATAAGTGAATGAATGAATATTATAAAATATTCAACTGAGTTGACATCTAGGTTCTGTGTATACCTGTGTGTGGCCAATTTAAGGAAATACTTATAATAATAAAGTATAGATCAATTTTCGTATTTATAATCTTCATATACTTTTATATTTTATTTTTCCCCTGGTTCAGAAAAAAGCCTTTTTTTTTCTTTTTACACTTTTATCTTCTTAACTTTACCTACCTTCTCCCAAACTTTTATCTCTGCTCATTCTGCTCTTGAGTGATATTTCTCATTTCTGTTCCTCATATCTTTCTCACCAGCAATAGATTCAAACTCTGACAATTTATCTATGTCCAAAAATTTATTTAAATAACCAAGAGAAACTGATATTTATTGTTCTATGAGGGGTCATTTGAGTAGCCCAGATATTAAAGCTTTGTCTCAGGATTCAAGTTAATACCTTTTTTTCTGTTTTCTTTTTTCCCCCATTGGTTTAATAAAAAGCTGATTTACTACTTTTTATGTAAAATTGTTCAGTGGGGAAGAGATGCAAAAATGTGTCTAAGAATCCCATGAGTTTTTATGAAGGAAGGTATAAATAACCTAATCCAGTGTTTCTCAACCTTCATTTTTTTCATTATTGCTCTCCTAGGGAACCCTTTTAGATCATTTTTCCTATTTATTGCCCCTGTTCATGGAGTTTTAGTACCTCAGGTACACTGTATATCTGTTTCTGTACTTTGTGTATATATGTGAATTATACAAAAAGAGGGTGAGATTTTTTTCATCCCTCAAGAACCAGTTTTTGACCCCTTGGGGGGAAACAGACCCCACCCCACCTCTTTGAGAATGCATGAAGTCCCGAGCCATTTACCCTGCAGTTTCCTCCTGTAGCTCTCACAGTGAACTAGGTTAGTCTTAACAAGACTCAGAGAACAGTGAGGCTCCTGAAATAAAATTACTTTGAGGAGAAATTGATGACTCTGGAAAGGGCCTGAAGCTGATCAGCCTGTGACTGAGGCTCAGAAGTCCCCTGGACCTGGCCACAGTGCCACAATGTGTGTGCCACTGAAAACAATGCTTGACAGTGGGAGCACTGAGCCTTGGGACACAAGCTTCTGACTGTTCTAAGAAGATACCAAGATCTGTCCAGGACATTTCGTAAGAGCAGAAGATAAGCACAGACAAGACACAAGCTTGATAAGGACAAAGACTGTTTTGTTTCCTCCTCCAGTATTCAGAACTACGTACCTAATGTGTAGGGCCCAGTGCAAAAGGAAAATACAAGACCCCTTGTTAAAATATTAAGAATTTCAAGATGGTGACAGCAGAGCAGTAAACGCACTTCAAGGCCTTCTGAGTATGGGAACCTGTGCGTCTGCACTTGAAGCCGGCCTGACTCTATCTTCAGTGTGTAGAATAGCGTCTGGAATATTGTTGACTTGAGTAGAAGCTGTTGAATGTATTATTTGCTCTCCAAAAAATCAGAACCAACAGGATATACAGAAAGAGACCATGATATTTTATGGAGGGTAAGAAGTCCACCATCTGCCATCGGCAAGCAGGAGGCCCAGGGAAGCTGACAGAGTTCCTGTATGAGTCTGGAGGCTTGAGAAACAGGGGACACAAGGGTGTAAGTCCCAGT
This sequence comes from Camelus bactrianus, assembly GCF_048773025.1. Classification (NCBI taxonomy): domain Eukaryota; kingdom Metazoa; phylum Chordata; class Mammalia; order Artiodactyla; family Camelidae; genus Camelus; species Camelus bactrianus. The sequence goes on from NC_133539.1 coordinate 45,522,211, forward strand.
CCAAGTCCAGAGGCTGGAGAACCAGGGGCTCCCACATCTCAGGGCAAGAAAAGCTTTCTGTGCCTTTTTGCTCAATTCAGGCCCTCAGCAGATGGGATGACACTACTCATGTGCGTAAGAGTCGTCCTCTTTCCTCATTCTACCAATTCAAACCTTAATCTCTTCCAGAGACAACCTCCCAGACACACCAAGAAATAATGTTACACCAGTTATCCAGGCATCCCTTAGCCCAGTCAAGCTGACGGATAAAAATTAACCATCTTCATGAGTAAATGAAATCAGGAGGCTGGGCTGGGCCTCAGGGGAGGCAAGTAAGGCACACAGGGCACAAAGTTTCAGAAGGCACTCGCTCTCAGATTTGCACAGAGCCAATCCCGCACCTGCAGGGTCCTGGCAGAAGTGCACAACCTCCAAAGGGAGCTACACATGGCTCAGTGTTTTGTTATCACTACTTTAGAATTCTTAACAATTTTTTAACAAATGCCCCACATTTTCATTTTGCACTGGGTCCTACAAATTGTGTAGCAGGTCCTGCCTGAGAGTAAAAGCCTCCTTATGACTGAAGAGTCTAGGTCACAAAATTTATGAGATGCTCACTCTCAATTTTGTAAGAGTGCTCAGCCTGCACTTGCAGCAAGCTTAGAGCAGCGTCTCCAGACGTTCTGTACCCTAGGCACCTCACTTACTTCACACCAGTCTGGCCCTGAAGTGGAGACAAGCCACCTCCAATGTCACAGAGAACTGAAAAAGGACTGATGTCTGTACTGTCCCAGTTCTCAGTTTTTGGAAAATTTAGGAGTGGTGGTGATAGCAGTGACAAGAAGCCTCAGAAGAAGTCCCTACGAACGAAACGATGTGAATTTGAGAGATTAACCTGAAAAATTCAGAAGACACAGTCCCCCCTCCATGTTAATTATATCATGAATTCTAGACATCTCCTGGGAATGCTGTGATGTTGATGCTGCAGATGAAGAAGACTGAATGTCAAGAGTCAAGGCCTATTCTGGGCCTTCTCATGGATAATTCATGACACCGAGTTTTTGACTAGAGCTAGTCCCTGGTGTTAGGGCCTCTCAGGCCCTGCCCTGGCGTCCCAGATTCCCAGACTTGTTACTCATCATATTTAGAGCAGAATCATTACCATCCATCAATTTTCCAATCATAGCCAAGCTAAAAAAAATGATCTTCTCCCTTATTTCCACTCTTAGTTATAGGATTCTAAAAGCAACTATCTTTACCTCTAGTGTGACACTAATGTATTACTTACAAAAGCATCTCTAAAAATGCCTCATCATGAGATCTTACTTGTTAAAAAGTCAGTATCATTAGCTTATACCATCATCATTACCAGTGCTCAAAGGATATACAGCACTCTGAAACACTGGTCATTAGAATTCTCTCCAAAAACAGAAGTTAAATAAATTGAATCAATTTGATACCTTAAAATTTATTTTCATACTGAGTATCTTATTTGGATTAGTTTGTAGAAAGAACAACCATGAGTTTAATTTAATTTTATTTTTTTCCTTCTACATTAGATGTTTTCATGTTTCATTCATAACCAGAGCACAGCAGAGTACAGCTGAAGCACAATCTGAAGTGCAAAGCTGGAAAAATACACAAGGAAATTACGGCAAATGATAGTGCGATGGTTTTTGTTAGGCTCATTGGGATACAGGGAGTGGGACTGCATGCTACTCTGTGTAATGAGGGTTTATTATGGGATATACATATACATACAATCTTGAAAAGCTGAACAACTAAGCCATACCTTTTTAATGGTGATTGGAACCAGAAGGTTCTTTAGTATTCAAGACAGCTCCAAGGCCCAGAGCCATGGGAATTAATGGCTATTTATTCTAACTGCCTGCCATTAGAGCAACCCAGCTACGTATGCTCTGTGAGTCAGCTTCTGTCTGTCTCTTAAATTCTCTCCCAACCGGTCTTTCACCTTCCACTCTCAGGGTCACAAATTGGCAGACTAGAGCAGAATATGCCCAGGAGACAATCTTTGTTAAAACAGCATGTGAGGTTGTTTTTTTTTTTAATTGAATGTGAATGTCTTTAAGGCAGTATTTGCATTTTCCAGTTTGCAGCAAACTGCTCACAGCTGCCCCGGCAGCTGAGGGGTGGGGAGTCTTCTCTAGGAGGGGTCTGAGCAGAGCAGACACACACAAACAGGTCCACTGTGCCCTGTCAGAGTGCAAAGGGCACCTAGTGGATGCACACTGACACTTACAAGCAATGCACGTGTAGGTGAGCTACTTTGCTGTCCTGTGCCTGTTTCTTTATATATAAAACCAGGATAACACCGCCTACCCCAAATAGCTATTTTTGGAATTAAACAGAAAAAAATAAAGTAGCAGAATGCTTCAGGGTCCAAGTTACACACTCACACAACCTGGGTTCAAAGACTGCCTCTGCCATGCAGTAGTTTCATAATTCTGATTTCACCTCTCTTAGCTTATATTCCCACTTCTATCAAATAATATTTTTTCCTATATGCTTATTTTGAGAATTAAGTAAGATAATTATAATATACCTAGGTAACATCATTTAATACAGTGATTTACATGCTGTGAAACAATAAATATTAGCTACTATTATTATCTACTGTGAAACTTGAGCATCACAAAATGAGCAGCCAGGTCAGTTAGATCTCTCTTCCTTGGAACTGTTCTTAACCATCTGAGCAGCAGGAATTTACCTCCTTAGTGGAATAATTAGAGATAGCATAGGTTTTCCTAGTCTACAAGTATTTTTCCTGATTATTCCATTCCATTCTGCCCTATTATTACTGTCCCTACCATACTTGCATTCTTCTAATTACAAAAAACAAAAAAACCCCCCAAAAAAAACCCTCAACTTTTTAATAGTTTTAAAGAATCTTTTATTCTCTCGGAGCACTTTAATTTTTAAAGCATAACTAAATTTTGGCAGAAGTCTTTAAAAAATACATCCTGTATTTAATTGTCTTCATAGTGAAGACGCTTTGAACATGGTTTGAGCCTTCAACCACGATGCCGGGTCACTGCCGTGAGCATCACTTACCCTGCTGTATCCTAACAAGGTGCTATGTTATTACTCTAGAGCCCCAAAGGCCCCGGCTGCCACTATGGTCAGTACTTCAGATGCTTCAAGTTCAAGTTGTTTTTTTCCCTATCTACTTCTTTGCCCTCATGCTGTTAGTGTATTTCCTGATTTGAGTCTTATGTCAATTTTAACAGAGCAAAGACCTGGTATTTGCCAAGAAAATCTGACTTTCTTAATTTATCACATGCTAGATCCCATTTCTCTCTTTGAAGTGCCTGGGCATTGTGAAAGACATTTTCTTGTTCCCAGGTGTGATTGTTTTTTGTTTTATTTTGTTTTTTTCCTCTTTTGTACTTATTTATTTGAGCTTAAGTAGTGAGTAGCACTATCCTTGTGCATAGAATGGAGAGGGTTACTATGTGCATTAGGTAACTTAAAAAGCACTGAAAAGCCCATTACTCTCTACCAAATTCGATTCCTCAATAGTTTCCTTACACACCTATCAAAGGGCCAGAAATTATAACATTAGAATGCTGTTTTAAGACTTTTAGGTTTAATATGGCAAAAACATTTCATCACACATAGTAATTCTAAAAAATTTAAATGATAAAGAGCTGGGCATTCAGATAGGTGTCTCTGAAACAAAAATATTACACTTTATTGTACTTTTGTTCCTGTTGTCAGGTAAAAGAATTTGAAATGGGAAAAATGATCACTGGGTACTTTACAATGGAATCTTGAACATTTATCGAAAGGAACTCTCTGGGATTATCTGATTTTATAAAGATATGTGCCTTTCATTGTCTTTGACTAACTCAAGGTAATCTGTGGCAAGATAATGGTAAATGAAAATGATTCCTGTTCATAGAAAAGCAAATAAATTTTGGATGACAGCGATGAAACTGATTTCTAGCCTATTGAAGACCCTAGTTTTGTAACCATTAGCAAATTTATCTCAGCATTCCTCAATATTCTTTGATACTCTTATGAACTGTTTTTTACATCACATGGATTTCCTAAATAATGAATGAGATAAAAATTAGTTAAATAAAATCTTTAATGTGTATCTATTTTATATTTTATGACTCATAATTTGACCTTTTAAAAAGTTATCCTTTAATAACTTCACTTAACCTATCTGAAGTGGCCTCTTCTTTCCTGTTTCTTCAATTGTCATTTATTCTTTTGCACTGAGCTCAACTGTACATCCTCTTAATGAAATTTTTCCTGATTTAGGAGTGTGCTTGGTACATGGTCCTTACCTACAGATCACAGTGGCCTTTGGGCAACCGTATTGAACAAAATAGCTCTATGAACTACGGAGAGCAAGCCTGGGAGTCTGCCTCTGCTCCTGTCCTCCCCTGTGTCTCAGGCCTGTCTCCCTAGCCTGCGGCTGGGCCTCCTGCTGTCTTGGGTCACCACCTACATTCTGGGACCTCAGCTGTTGGCAGCTGTCAATGGTAGAATCTGCCAAGTGGTAGAATCTCAGTTGGAGAATCAGCAGGTAAACGAGCCACTTTGCTCTGGCCGCCTGTCTCAGTTGAGATGGCTAAGCTCACTGGGAAGAGAGAAGAGAATACCAGGATCTGGGGCAGAGGGTCAATCAGATTCCAGCTGTCTCCTCACACTCCCCAACAGGCCGCTCCCCTCAGGCTGGACTCTCTCGGTCTGCAGAACACATCCAGGTGACTGCAGCTGCCCCAAAGATGTCCCACCACCAATGATGCTCCCCACCAAGCAAATGCAACAGGGCAGGGGGAAGGGGAAGCAGCAAAAGTGTTTTCTCTTTTTCAACAACGGCTTGTACACTAGCCTCTGCTTTTCCTCTAGACCCACAAAGCCTTATATACTTATTCACCTTTCATAGAAAAAAAAAATTGCTGACTCTTGTTACAAATTATTAAGTTTAAATTTATGATTTATCTTATTGTATCCTAAATATCTGCAGAATGGAGCTCCAAGGAGTTACGCATGGTCATGTGAAAAGGCACATTTTTAAATAAATGTTAACTGTAAATATTCAGCTACATCCAATGTGCTTGGTAAGGAATAATTCTTATTGTCTAAATTATCACTGTTTTCACACAATTTTAAGAATTTTCAGGAGAGTTTGTTTAGTTGTTTGGAGCATGATACCAGGGGAAGCTGAGCCAGAGAAAAAGAGAGAGAGGAAGATCGATTATATATATATATATGAAAGGTAGCTTTGTGTGGGTAAAAATTCTGTGTCCCAAAAGATTATACATACTTCAGCCTCCTTCCAGTCTATATGGACAAGGCTTGTTGTCTGCAAAGCAAGAAGTGTGTATGGTTCAGAGCTTCCCATCACTGCTGCCATCTTCAAGTACAAAGGACTGAGCAAATTAGCAAAACTCTAATTTTACCCACCATGAAAGCTTCTTACAGTTTACATAAAATAAACTCCAGATATTTCTGTTCATCTAGAAATAAAAAGAATCTGTATGAACTCAGGACACATTTTTCAACCCTGTATACCACAGAAGACTTCCCATTGAGCTCATAGTCCTTTAGGAAAAGAGACAACAGACAAAAAGCAAACCAACAAACATGTTGTGAAACGATAAAGATGGACATTTAGCAGGAGAGCTAGAAGCACAGTTCCTAATACACCATTATCATCCATAGCATTTCATGTAGACTTCACCTTTCCTTTTCTGTGTATATGGGTGGAAGGGAAATTAAGCAAAATTGAAAAAACAAACTTTCTCTTTACTGTTTTTAAGAATGCACTTGGAAAAGTAAAGCAAAAAAAAAAAAATCATCTAAAAAATGGGATTAAATTTGAGAATGCCAGTCTTATCTGGAGGGGACAAGAAGTGGGAGTGTTGATATTGACCTGACCATCCTTCTTGAGCTGTGGCTGGTATCAACGTTCAGTGTCTTTGAAAAGAAGAACCAGATCTCTTGAGGGGGAAAAGGACTATATCAAACTTAAAATACATTTCACCATGTTTGTTTGATTTCATTTCACACTGAGCCACAAACAAATGGACAAGTGGGCTGGGATGTGAAAGCAAGCTGAGATTATTTCAAAGCAAGGTCCAGCAGGAGAGCACAAAGAAGGGAAATCAACATTCGTTGAGGACCTATCATATGCTGGAATCAGTGCTGGCCATCTTATATTCAAATGGCATTTAATAATCACAGTAATTCTACAAGATATATTTTATAATTTCTATTTGAGAAGAGGGAAAGTGTAAGTCATAAATGATTTACCCAAGGTCACATACCCAGTCCATCAGCCGTGGGGCTGGAATTCAAACCCAGGTCTGTATGGCTGCAAAGCTGATGGCCTTTAGGACATCGTGGCATGCCACAAGAGCATCCAGATAGACCTCAATAAATTTATATGACTTCCTTTAATGCTGCAGAATCATAGATGGCAATTTATAGTAAGATAACCATTAGGGATTTTTTTTGCCTAATTTACTTTTCCCGTGTCTATTGGAAATAATATTCTTTCTACTCCAGAAATCTGAAAGAATTCTTGGCTGCTCCTGGGAGTCCAAGTAAGGTTTAGTTGAACACACTTATTTTGATCTTTCCAGGATTAATACAAATTACTCATCCTGAAAGATCAATAAGTACTGGCTTTCTTTGCAGTCTCCTGGTCTGTGTCTTATGATGAGCTGATGTGATATGTCAGCACAGAACAATGAAAATAATGTGAAGTGGCATCAGGGACTCATGAGTGATAGTCAGGTAACTAGCCAATTATGGAAAGATTTTTCTTCCTAGAAGTCAGGGAAAGAGATGTCACCTTACATGCCAGAAGAAAACACCATGTTTTTCCTGAAAGGAAGTCACCCTAACAAAGCATTATTGAGCCACAGACATCAGTTAAAAGCCTCATACATAGATCTAATACAATGTTCCTTGTCCTCTTCGTTTCAGGGAAAAGGACCTAAATACACCCCCCAAATCACAGTGCTGATAGAATTATGTATTCACACAGACTCTCCTGTTCTAAAGTTTTAGTCAGAATGTCAACAAATGTGACTCCTAGTGTCTTCTGGAAGAAACCATCACTTCTTCATAGACAAAGAGCACCTTTTCAATCACTTAAGTTTGCAAAGAGTATGTTTTTCCTGAAGGAAAATCTCATTCTTTTCTTCTCCTTCTCCAGGCTACATCCATGGCATGGCACACTCATTAAAACTGTCAATAAATACCTATACTCAGATTCAAAGGCAGTATGATCTTTATAGTATACATAACATTTAAAGGGGATAATGTGCTTCTTTCCCATAATCAATTAATATCTATTAATATCTAGTATCTACTTAGTTCTACTGACATCTCTAGCACTTTTCTTATTCAACCTATCCGATGACAGAAAAATAACAAGCTAATTTCATTTTCCATCCTTGACTAGTTTTATTTGTCACTTATTTCTGCCTTCATTCATTGAAAACATGACTACTAGGCCCCAGATATGTGCCAATCACTGTTTTAGTCCCTGGAAACTGAAACAAAATGAAGCCCTGCATGCCAGGATCCCACACTTGAACTAGAGACAGACACACAGACAATTACAAAGCACTGTGGAGGCACTCCACAAACCAATGACAGGCACCACAACTAGTTTTTCCAGAGGAGGTAACATACTGAATTTTGCTTAAATTAATGCTTAAATTTTTTATCCGGAAGTGAATTTCAATACATAGGGATTTCTAAGACCAGTTTTTTTTTTTTAACCTCAGTTATTTATGGTGTGGTAAAGGACTAATGTTTTTGTTTGTTTACCTGCTCTGTTTATACAAATCTACTATGTGTTTCCGGTTTCATAAAATACAATAAAATGTCACATAAATGTCAAATTGCTACAACAATTTATGTGCTTATCTCATCAGGATTGGTAACCAACAGTTTTCTGACCAGCACTAGCCCACAGATCCAAATTTGAGTGCCACAGACTTAGCTTACCAGGCTCAGGAATATAAATCACAATACTTGGCTTTATTTCAGTGGTACCTAGATGACAAACTGAAGAATTTCCAGGGCTGTACCCTGCACTCCCATAAATAATATTATCTAATAATTCCATAGCTTTTGCTGAGACAGGTGCCCTACACAAGCTCTTAGGCAGGAATACTCTTGTCTCCACTTCACACATAAAGATACTGAGATCACATATCTAGGAGGTGTCAGAAGTGGGATACAAACCCTGAGAGTCCAGTTCTGAGTACCGAGCTAAACACAGGGTGAGGACATGGTCCCTGCCTTTTTGAGACAGGGTTCTTTTCTTCACGCGAGAAGTCTAATACTCCCTGATAGCTACAGAACGCGTGCGTTCCCATGAATGCGTGAGCAGTGGGCTCGGTAAGTGAAAAGGACAACGTCACAATAGTGAGTAGTTTTCTAAAACAAAAGATTTACTCTTAAATTCTGCTGATTTTCTGCTGAAAATCATTAAAATCAGATGCAGTCAGTTTCCTTCTCCAGGTATGTTCCTGAGTTGTGGGAGTGTAGCGCCCTCCTGGACACTGGAGAAGAGGCAAAATTCTTCCGTCTGTGAAACTTCTATGTGTCAACTTGGTGAGGCAGCAGCACCCAGTTATTTAATCAAACACTGCTCTAGATGTTGGTGTGGAGGTATTTTATAAATGTGTTTAATGTCTACAACTGATTGACTCGAAGTAAAGGAGATTACTTTCAGTAACGTGGGTGGGACTCATCCAATCAGCTGAAAGGCCCTGAGAGCAAAACTGAAGCATCCCTGAAGAAAAAATTCTTCTTCAAGACAGCATCATTAGGTCCTGCCCAAGAGTTTCCAGCCTACCAGCCTGACCTACAGATTCTGGAATTGGCAGTCATCACAAATACATAAGCCAACTCCTCAGAATAAATATTTTTATACATTTATATAAATTTATATAAGTACTACTGTGTCTGTTTTTCTGGAGAATCCTAACAGATACACCCTCTCACCTGGTTATAATTCAAATTATTTAATTTTTATTAAACACTCTAAAGATATCCATTTGAAAGTCTTCTATGTATATTTGTTAGAAAGTTCAGCTTGAAACTTTCCCTATTATGTATGTATTTTAAAATTATTTTACTTTATTTTTTTACCTTTTAACTTTTATTTTATTATTAATGATGAAACTTTCTTGCAAAGTCCGGAACAAAACATAGGATATATCATATGCTTGACATTCAGTTCTACATTGTAATCTATGCTGACAGTTTTGAAATATTCAATCTGCTCATTAATATTTTCATTTGGATAGTAAATAGAACCAATATGTCTGTATCGCTAAAGTTGGATTACCGTCTCTTAATTTGGTACCTCAATTTCCTCTGTGTAATAGGAATAAAACTTGTCAACTTTCTGCCTTAGATGAATACGTATCTTAAAATATTCAATGTATTTAGAATGAAGCCATACCTAGACAGAAACTGCACTATTTTGGTTCAAATAGCTACTAATCCTTTTTAAAATCTGGTACACACAAAAAAAAGGCAAATATAGTCAATTATTTAAGCACTGTTGTAATTTATAATTTGTTAAGGGATTAAAACCCAAATCTTGATTGTTTATAAAGTAAATTTTTCTGACACTTCAGGTTTTACATTTTAAGGAAAACTTCACGAGAAATCACTTATAAAAAGAATACCACTTCTTTATTTAACTTTAAAAAGCCAGCCACTGGCCAGACACTAGTCTTGGTAGGTACACTTCTGAATGTTCCCTCTGGAAAAATGTATTATCAGGCACCTTCCAAGGAAGGGACAGAAAGCTATTTGTGGATTATTAAAAGTACTTTTGTCAAAGGAATATTTGATTTTTAGTAAAACAGATTCATTCCAACAGTTAAAAAGAAGCAACTTTATTACTCTAATGCAATGCATTCACTATTTCAAGACTCTTGCGCTGATTTTCCAGGACCCATCCCCTTTTTTATATGGTTTTGATTATTGCGCTGGCGTCAGCGGAGCTGAATGATTAATCATACCCAGAAGCAGCTCCAGAGGGTACTAGCTACACAAAACACCTGGTGTGTTAACTACCAGCCTATCAGCCACACAACAGCTGATGACAGCAGACAGGGGTCCAAAACAAAAGCATGCCCCTCACTTGCTTATTTATAAAGTGACTCAAGGCACATACACTGCCTTGAAAAGGTTCAGTTTGGAGCTGCCCTGAAAAGGCACTAGATATTCAGTGGCTCTTCCCAAACACCTGACAGTGGCATGTGCACTAGTTCCCTGACTGTAGGGCAGGGGCACACTAGAAGATAAACCTAAAATGGAAAGGATTCAAAACTGGATGCAAGAAAAATCCATACATCTATTGATTAATAGTATTGGATGAAAAAAAGATTTGTTTGTTAGAGTGGCTAATGCATATGTGAACAACTACAAAATGTTGAGTTTTGACATCTTTTGAAGATAGTTTCTTCTTGTCTTCTTACATATTTCCCGGGGCCGTTGCTCTTATGAGTTTATTTCGGAAAGTCCCCATAGTGGAGTAGAAGCAAACAGAAAGTCCAGACTTCCACATATCTTTTTATTACCGCTGACTCCAGACTTCTTCAGATAGTGGCAGATAAAGTTCAAAACAGTAATTTCCCCCAGCAAATAGGAATTAGAAGTCTAGAGAGTTAATAGGGCTTTTTTCATCTCAACCCAACTCTGTGATCTAATTTCAGATAGCAGGAAACATGCCAACTTTAGTGGCTAATTAGAGTTATTCATTGGAAATTATTTGTAGGCAACCTTTAATCTCTTACAGCAAAGTGCACTGACAATGCTGGCAGCATGAGCCCTGGCAGCATGAATGTTGGAAAGGTTCTCAGGAAAGGGTGCAAGAAAAAATGGTTGCATTTTGATTATGCAATTTGCTTGGCTGAAAAATTTCACAGACTACACGGATGCTAATTTTGACTAAATTTAGCCACAGTTCACGTTTTTCCACTTGGATGATGAAAGCCTTCTTTTGTGGGGGAGGGAGTTTTAGTAGGGAGTGTCCTCTCACTTATCTTGAAACTGGAGGATGATTCTGGAGCAGACTAGCACTTGCACTGTTAATTCAAATTTTACTGGATTTATTGAATTCAGATTGCTTTAGGATTAAATTAAGAACCTCATCTTTTGTTGACAAAATTAGGTTCATTTGGGGTTTAGTGCTCTTATAACAAAAGAAAACCCACCCTAAGGTAAACTCCATGAAGTCAGGAAGTTTTGTCTGTTTGGTTCACTGCTGTATCCCCAGAGCCCAAAGCAGGATCTGGCATATAAGTAGACACTCACTGTGTACTTATTAAGTGAATAGTTGAATGAATGCATGAGGCATAGTTTCAAGCGAAGGAGAGGATGCCACTGTACTGAGATAGCTGGCAAGCCTAAATACTTGGATTCACAGACGCTCACCCTACCAATGCCAGGAACATTTGGATCTCAACCACACCCTGTGTTCCATCCTTTCCTCCTCCTTGCTCTTACTTCCACTACTTTAATAAAAAGTTTCATTTGAACTTTTTACAAGTGGGGAGGTTTGGCAGAGCTAATGAATGACTTTCATACCATACTGACTCTAGGGCAAGAAAGCTTACTTTTTCCCACAATATCACTGCCTAAAGGCAGGATTTTTTAAAATAAAGAGCAGCTTTAAATCATGCAGGAAATCAGTTACATCCTAAAGGGACCCTTAAAAAACCAACAATAACAAAAACAAGAGCAAATAATATACAGTCAGCAAATTTTGTCTTTAGCACTCCACGCTTCAGCTTCCTTCCTTTTTTTATACTTCCCTGTGTTCCCTGCACAAAGGCATCCACTTCCTTCATTTCACCCTCCTCCCCAAGGAAAAGATCTCATAACTCATTCACTTGGAATTATAAATAAGACCTTATCTATGACTATTCAGAGCTACTATAATCTTTAATCAAAGGAATCCACTTCTAATTGGAGAAGTATTTTCTAGAGAAGAGGGCAACTCAGAAGCTCTAAAATTCTAAAATCCTAATTCCTGTTATTCATTCCTATAATATTAAAGAATATTAGTTAGCAACAAAGAGCTTATGGTCTAGTAGTAGAAGCAAATGCGTAAAACCAGTCATTAATTTCTGTGACTACCACTAACAATGTGGGATATACAATGTGGCTATTTAAAAGGGGGTGATCAGTGAGTCTGGTACTCTGGAAAAAAATCAGTATTTTTCGTTGACTCAGAATCAGTCTTTTCCATTGTTACACAGTATCAATAATTTTAAAAGTTTATCTTCTTGTTGAGCTGAAGACTTCTTCCATGTGTTTTACACATTTGCCAAGTACTCCTCCATGGAGTAGAAAAAACTCATAATTCTTCTGATGTTTTACGGTGAGTACAGAGAGGATTTTTTTTTTTTTCTTTAAGGACTGGCTATTTCCTAAACATTGAAACAGGCCATTCCCTTGTCTATTTTTAACTACTGTCTGTCCTACTAGAAGCCATGAACCTCCCAGCATCTGTTCTAATACACGAAGTCTCTGTCTAAGATCTGAGATGGTAGCAGCTGGTAAGAGGAAATGGATTTGCCTCTAATAAGTAATGGGCTATCATTCTCTTCGTAGGACCTCTGCTCCACTTCAACATTAGATGTGAGGTAGAATATCAGATCAGGAGCTGCAGATGAGTAATTTTAAGCACAGAGTTCCTTTTAGGATAAAGACCCAGGCTGCTGTTTGTGGCATTTCACTCTCTGCTTGTAGCCACAGCAATCTATCCCTGCATTGAGCTGGGATCTCTGACAGGAAGGCATAACACCAAGCAGGCTCCTGAACTGTTCTTACAAATTCTAGTGGAAAATTCACCATAAATGCCAAACATAACAGGACTTTAACAACCCTGAAATTCTCCTGAGAAATCCAGATAAGAAATAAATGAGCAGTAGAGATTTAAAACAATGATAATACAGAATGTTAATGAGAAGATGCATGTTTACATGCTCCTGGTGGATACAGCCTTCTAAGAGGTGTTCTGGAAAAATATCAAAAGTCTGAAAATATGCACATGCTGTGATCCAGCAAAGCTGGAATATAATTGGGAATGTATGCAAAACTTTCCCTTATAAGCATATTTAAAGCAGCATAAGTTATAAAAGGAGAATACTGGGGCCATTAAATATTTGACCGTAGAAGATTGCTTAAATTAATCAGTTTATCTGTATGAAGGAATACCAGGAGTCATTGAAAATCATGCTGTATAATACTTAATGACATGGGAAAATAACTCATTATTAAATATTAAGGGAAAAAAGCAGGTCATAAAAATTACGTACTGTGATAGGATTTAAATTATATGAAGTATATATATGTACATGGAAATAGTTCAACATACTGATGTACATCAATATTGAATATTTTATTCTTTAAGTATAGGGATTAGAGCATAATGTTTTACTTTCTTAGCTGTACTTTTCAAGAGGTTTCATATTTCCTATTAGGACGCACCATAGAGAGCTGCCTTTATTTAACTGTGTGTGATCTGCAAATGACCATATAATTAATATGAGGTTTTTTCCTAATAAAAATTTATATTGGTTTGTTAAAAAAAAACGATCTTCTCAACACACAGGCTGAAATACTGATCTCCCAGCGTTTATGTGGGTTGCAGTAACAAGATGTCAGGCTTGTGCTTCTATTTCCCAGCACCATCTCTTTTTAGTGCAGGTACAGAGAAATGACCATTTTCTAAGTATGCTGTCAACTAAAACAGTTTGGTAAACACTGGTAGATCACAGAGACATTTTCATACTTTTCAATTTTTTTGCTGGGGGTGGGGATGATTTGGTAAACAGCAGGAGACTTTTTAGTATTGTTTCTGGGAAGTGGCTCAAATTTAGGAATTCTGTTCCTCAAGGAATCTGTGACACCAAAAAGATTGGTTTACCCGGTTCTCAAAAGAATTTTCCAGCTCCTACCATTAAAAGGGAGAGCTGGGCTCATAAAACAAGATTGAAATATGCAGCTCTTTCTCTGCACATCCACCCATCCATCTAACTTCACTTTCACTTGCAAAGCCTCTCACTGCACTAGCAATCGCTGAAAGCCTAACCGCAGAGCGCTTGAGCCAAGTTGTGGGACTGTGGCACTCAGGTGTGCAAGGCTCTAGGACTTGTAATAAAGTGATCATGACCCTGCTGAGGCACTGAATTGGATCATGTGACTCTTTAAGACTTCAAGGAGGTAACATACCAAATGGCATGGCTCAAAAAGGGCATAGCTTACTAGGCTAATTTACTTTCCTTTTACTGGATAACTGGTGCAGCTGGTAGGTTTTGAGCAAACAGCTAAACTTAGATTTGTGGTCAATAGACAGACATACTATGCTTAAAGTCTTGGCTGTGAGTCCAGAATCACACTGGAATAAGTTGTCTAAATTTCAACGACACAGAGAATTGGGCAACTGTCCACAGATACTTAGAACAGAGTTAGAAGAATCCTTGAGGTCTTCTAATCCAACTGTCTACCCAATGAAGAAATCTCCACTAAAGCATACTTGATGGATGGTATAAGTCAGTCTCTGTTTGAGCGGACAGAAAGTTTACTACTCCATGAGTCATCATCTTCCATAGTTAGAATCAGAAAAGGAATCCTTTATCGGGAGCTGGTATTGGCCTTGCAATTGGTTTTGAAATGGTCCTAATACTGTCATCTAAAGCAGAAAAAGTCTATCTACTTCTCTTCTTATGTGACAGACTTTCAAATACTTGATGAAAACAACACCATGGTTAAATTTAATAAACAACAGAAATAGAAAATCTTGAGAAACAGAGTAAATGCTGGCAGAAACATATCTACATTAAGTATACAAAAAGAATATATTTGTTTTTGAAAAACAAACTTTAATTTTTAGATCAGTTTTAGATTTATGGAATAATTAAGACAGTACATAGTGTTCCTATATACCCTCATGTATTACATACCCAGTTTCCTCTATTATTAACACCTTATATTAGTATAATTCATTTGTTACAATTAATGAAGAGTATTGATACATTATTATTAACTAAAGTCTATACTTTATTCAGATTTCCTAAGTTTTTATCTAAATATTATTTTCTCTTCCAGAATCTCATCCAGGATACCACATTACATTTAATTTCCAAGTCCCCTTAGGCTCCTCTTGACTGGAGAGTTTTTCAATTCTCTTGAATTTGATGTCCTTGACAGTTTTGAGGGGTATTGGTCAGATTTTCTATAGAATGCCTTTCTACTGGGATTTGTCTGATGTTTTTTCTCATGTTTAGACTGGGGTTATAGGTTTTTGGGAGAGAGGTCTCAGAAGTACCATTTTCATCACATCATATCAAAGGTACACACTATCAATTAGATACCAGCTGTTGTTATTAATCTTGATCATCTAGCTGAGGCAGTGTTTGTCACATTTGTCCACTTTTGTAAAGTTACTCATTTCCCCCCCTTTCCATACTGTACTCTCCGAAAGGAAGTCACTGTGTGCAGTCTGCTTAAAAAGTGGACAGTTATAATTCACCTCCTATAGGGCAGACTATCTAAATAACTTATTTGAAATTCTTTTCAATGAGAGCTTTGTCTCTTCTCCACCATTTATTCATTTGTTCAATCATATATTTATATCAGCATGGATCATGAATATTTATTTTATATTTTAGGTAATAATTCAACACTACTTTATTAATTTTGTTGGTCAAATTGTTCTGATTTTGGCCACTGCAAACACTTTCCGTTGGCTCTTATGCCCCAGTTAATGTACCCTAATCAGGGTAGACTGGTTTATGTGTTGTTGTTTGTTGAGTACCTCTTTACTTTTTTGGACTATAAAATGCTCCAGGATTATCTTGTATATTTAAATCCCCAGTCCTAAAATCAGACATTTCATAACATTTCTCCAAGGAATCTGTTTTTTTGGGTTTTGTTTTTAAGTTGGGATCATATTTAGAAATCAAGATCTGGGTGCCAGGTGTGCTTGTTTCTACTGGGATCGTGTTAATTTTAGGTCCTTTTTGCTGGCAGAGAAAGGAATTACATATATGTGTGAATACGATCCCATGTATATACATATATCTATAAACATTGTTATATGTAATCATTATGTATCTATATTAAACTAAACATGAGTTCATACTGATGTCTCTAGCTTTAACTCACCACCACATGGATCATTTCAGCCTTCTGCACCTGTCCGTCTGTAAACTGCCTCTTCAGCAGTGAGAAATACAGCTCCCATCACCCACCATCTACTAACTTATTCAGTTCCAATATACACGCAAAGCAGTACTAGAATTGTTACCCTTTACCCCTAGGGTAAACAACTTTATCAACTACAGTACAGTGCTTATGTGCAGTTATGCCTTTAGATTTGCAGATATAATTGCTTTTAATACACAGAGTTTTAAAAACATAGTTGATACTTTTCAATTGTTCTGAATCTGACATGCAGTAATGACACTGCCATGGGTATAGTGCATTGCTCCCTTGCTAGAATTTAAATTTTGTAGACTTTCTCCTGCCAAGTTATTCATTTATGAACACAACATTGTTCTTTATAGGAAAGGGATATGGCACTAACAAATACACTATAATCAAGTTCAAGGTAGTTAATTGAGCAAATTTACCATGTTAGTGGGACCATCAGCAGATGTCTACTCAACATGCCAGCTAGATGTCAGCAACAAAAAGGAGGCAGAAAGGTGAAAAAAGTCAGGAAACAAGAATTCCACTAGGTAAACGGTACCAAAATCCTTCAAGGAGATTGCTCAGGAAAGTTTCCTCATTACTTCATACACTGTTCTCCAAATAGGAGAGTACAGCATCCTTCCTTCTAGCCAGTGGAATCAGAGGGCATCTACAGTTTGGAGGCCCTTTTTGGTAAGACAGTCCTAAAAGTAAATGATAAGCAAGCTGATGTTTACCAGATTGGATAGATGTGCATGTCAGAGTCTGCTGCTGGATGCCCTCCATGGCCATGCTGCCAGTGTTTTCATATTCTCCCAACGGCAATACATTAAAATTGAAGGAAGAAAAATCATAGTGCAATAAATGCCTGCCTATTGGTCTGGAGATCTGGACCCTTGTTCTGTTTCTGACAATTAGTATCTGTGTGCCTTTGGACAAGTCACTGAAATCAGTTACCATATCCATAAAATAGATGGATCATCAAACAAGGCACAAGGTTAGTCAAGCTTTTACTGATTTTCAGTAAGTGAAGTCTGTCTTTAGTAATGTTAATTGTTGATTTTATGCCACTTTTCTTCATTAAAGGAAGAAAGGAATTTATTCTCTTCGAGGAACAACCTCTTATTCAATTCTGTCTAATGAAATTCAGTTTGATACAGCAAATACTGAGATTTTATTAAGTACCAGTCAATGTGGTAGGCACTAAGATAAACTCCCTTTGAAGACAAACAAAGCCCCTTCCTTCACAGACCTTACAGTCTAGTAGAGGAAACAAATAATTAAACATGCACTTTACAATGAAGTGTGATGAGGGTCTGACAGGTAAAGAGGGAAAATCAAAAATACTTAAGAGCCCCAAACTTTTAAAACCATATTCTCTGGAAAATCTGAAACAAATTTTCACTCTAATGAGAAAATATCTACTAATAATTTAAAGATTTTCCCAATGGAGGGAAAAGAATATATACTTATCAGAACAAAGCTTTAATTTATAGGAAAGCCAACTAAATTTTAGGCACTGGCTAGCCCATGGGTGGGCCAGAACATTCCCAGGCTCTTGACATCACTACACTATAGGTGGTCACTTACTCTGCTTACTTGGCAGGTAGCTGATCTATCAAGGTTCTCCATGTTGTTGGAGGACATCAAGAGGACATGATCTCCAGTTAACCTGAGAGCTGGACCCTGGCAATCAAAGACTCCTTACTCCTCACTCCTCCCCTGTCTTTGTAAGTTCACCCACCCTTCCTACAGCTGGAGCCACTTTTCAGGATGCAGGCTTGAGAGGACAAGGTGGTGTTGAGATCATTTGGACTGAATACATGCCTGAACCCAGTTAAGACCACTATATAGACTTTTAAGATTCTGGCAGGTGGGTGCATAGATCTACTCATCTTGCAGCAGCCCAAGACCGGCCTCAAATATAAGTTCCCTTTCTTATTAAACCTGCCACCTACCAATCTGGAGTAGCCTGCCTCTTTCTTTGGTCTCTCTTTGCCCTCTATGTATGAGGGCCAGTTCCAGATTTCACTAGGGGAAGCTCCAACAATTGATCAGCCGGCCAGGAGACCGAATAAATGAGTTTTGGGAGAGAGGCATCTGAGGAGAAATCCCAGGTTGGCCATCAACTTCTGCATGTGGAAGGAGTAACTTATATGTTAGGTGCATGTGGACCAATGCATGAGTATGGGGACTCCCTGAAAAGCTGGCTGGTTTGATGCACTTGTGTGAGGAACTGTACTGCAGGAAAGAAGAGAAATGAACAGCTGCCATAGTGGGCTGGCCTCCACTGTGGGCAAGTCGGTGGCTACCGATGCACAACTAGAGAATGAAGCTTAAGTTAGAAAGTTGGAAGAAGAGCTGAGGTTAGAGAAGGACATGAAATGACAGCTGCTCCGCTAGCTCTGTGCTCCCAGAGCCTCTTAAAGGAACTGTGCATCATGGTAAGAGCTTCCCTTCCTATCACAGGGTAGATTGAGAATATGTCCCAATGACCCACCTCTGCCCTGGTGCAAACTCCCATGTTGACTGAGTGGCTTACTTGCAACAGAGGAGCACCTTGTCCATCAGCCCACGTCTCTCTCTAGAAATGCAGGTGCTACTAGGCCCTGTGGAATATGTAGATCTTTCAAATGCCCTGCCTTCCCTGTTCCTGCAGAGGACCCTGAAGCCTGTAGAGAGGGAACAGGGGAAATTCCTGCTGATGCCTGCTATACAGATGGATCTATTTGGGGCAACCCAGCTACAGGAATTGCAACTGCTATCAAGCTTAACACTGACACCATCTGGATGGAAATAGGAATGAACCGCAGCGGCCTGTGCGCTCAACTCAGAGAAGTTTGGCTAAAGATTTGCTCTTGAGCCCTGGCCATTAACTCTTAGCACTGACAGTGGGCTGTTCCAAAGGGATTAGCTCTATGGCTTGAACAACGGGAAGCCAAAGGATGAGTGATGATGAATAAGCCGTTGTGGGGTCAGGATGTGTGGGAAGACACTTGGATTCATCTACAGAAGACTGAGGCCATCCTCTCTGTCTTCTGTGTCCTGGATCGTAAGATGTTGATACCCTCTGGCAATAAGGAATTTGATGCCTTAGCTTGGGTACAAAGTCCTAGCAACTGTATTTCCAAGGATGACAGATTGCCCTTGAAATAGAGTGACTTCGTTAACACAATGACAGCATTTCCCATTTGCTCTAAACAATGGCCAAGGTTAATGTGAAAGGAGTCTGGGGCCATCCACCAGAGTTCTCAACCAGTGAGGGATTGGGAAATTGATTATACTGGCTGCTTCCTTCTGAATAAGGGTTCTAAGTATGCCTTCACTTGCATGGTTACTGCATCTGGCTTAATCCAAGCTTTCCCCTTCTGACATGCAAACCAGGCTGCCACTATTAGTGGATTAGAAAAGTGAAGTACCATGTATGGACACCCTCACTGAATAGACAGTTATTGAGGGTCACATTTCAAAAGTAAAGACTGGGCAAAAGGACCTGACATTGAATGGAGATTCCATTTCCCCTATAGCAGGGTTGGTAGAAAGAAAAAAAATGAATTATTAAAGTAGTAGATTAAATTATTAACAGGTAAAACCACCTTGGCTGGGAGGACTAAAGTACTGTCCCAGAGTTTAATACATTTGAGTGACTGATCAATCATTAGGGCTGTTGCTCCATATGCCAGATTGGGGACCTTTGCCAAGATACTCAACACCTTAAAGATACGGAAGCCTCAAGAGATAGTCATTGCCCCAACTCTCAACGTAAACCAATGCTCTATGGCTGCTGAGAACACTAAGCCCCATCGCAGCCGAGAGAGGCATTATCTACTGAAACTTGCAATGGGACATCCCACTAGGATGAGTGAGTTACTTTGCACCCCTGGGTGAGAAGGAACTACTCAATCTTCACTGGGATCCCACTGTTCTCCTACAAGCTGGACCTGTTGAAATGCACTGTGCCTAGAATGCAACACATACCACTGAAGAAGGAAAAGGTGAGGGTCCTGATCTGTCATTTCCAACCTGCAGTCCATCTCCTCACACCTGACAGTGCTGCCTTCCCTGGGCAACATGTGCGGTATGTACAACCAGGTCAGATTTCTAAAACTGCAGTCATATTTACATCTAAGGAACAAGTATAATCCTTATAGAAGGGGAAGACCTTCCTATACAAGACCCTCCTAAATATCTGTCTTTTTGACCTTGGTCTTCTGCTACTCCTGTGGTGTCTGGTAACGGGATGGGAACCTGATGGAAATATCTGTCTACAGTGGGCCCACGTGTGTGCCTGGTAAAGCAATCCATCCAGCTGTTGGGCACACTGAGCAGCTGCCCCTTTCTAGCTCGTCAGGACTTGATGGTGGGTATCAGCACTCCCAGGAGGAGACTGGAAGGCCCTGCAGCAGTATACTGAGGACGAACAAGGTAGGGCTAGTAGTCTTAATTTACCTGATGTCACCAATACTGATCCAGAAACTGGCCTGAGTTTCACAGTATCAGTAACAGTGGGCGCGGGTGTTCTTTTTCTGTGAACCTACACAGGCAGCCCATCAAACTGCTGACCTGAAGGGTCCTAAAAGTACCACCATCACAGCCACGGGTGGCTATGCTTAGACTTGGGATGGGTTCATGTGGCTCCTCCAGGGTAACGGAGATGTGAATCCAGGCACCCCTATGACAGAACCAACCCAATTACAACAGGGATATGGGGTAGATATCACCAGAAGTGTATTCGTTATTCTGTCACATTAAAGGATAATGACTGGTTGGGCACTGATTGGTTGCACCTCCCAGGTATGTACTGGGTAGCCCCGAATGGGAGAATGGGATCCAGTGGTCGTGTGGCCTTGGGCCACTGCACCCTAGGTTTTCCTTTGGCACAGGGGAGAATCCATCCCACAGTAACAAAAGTTGCTAACTTCCTTCCTCTCAAGGCCAGATGGGCATGTTCTGTTTTCTACTGGTAGGAACATTTGGCTGCTGTCTTTGTCCTTTCCATTGGCCTGGAGGTCATTATACCACACACAGAAGCCCTTACTAAATTCACCCAGTAAACCTAAATGACAGCTGGCAAAGCCTGTCTTTACTGAACACTGAACTATCTGTAATGTGAAAAGCTGTCCCCCGAGACACAATGGCCTTGGACATCATTTCTGCCTCACAAGGAGTCACCTGCGCCATTACCCACACAGAGTGCTATGTTCATACCTGATGAATCTGCTAATGTATCATCTTTATTGAAGACACAAGTGAACATTCTGAGTGATCCAACTCCCATTCCAGCAGTTGATCATTAATAAGTCAGTGGTTCAGATCATGGGGATCTTGGTGGAAAAAAAGCTGTTACTTATTTTGGGAATCATCATTGTGACATGTGTGTTCTCGTGCACGTGCCTCAATTTCTGGCTGTCTCCAGTGCAGCCAGACAGCCACCTAACGAACCACCTCCATGCTAGTGGATCCCCTCGCTGACTCCTCAGGACACACTGTAGAAGAGGGGGGACCTGTGAGATTGTAAGAGCCAGCACGAGGGATGGAGGGTTGGAGGAGGTCATCAAGAGAATGTGACTGATGGTTGACTTGCGAGCAGGATCTGGGGAATCAATGGCTCCTCATCCCTGCCCCTGTCCTTGGAATGTACCTTCTGCCCATCATTCCCACAGCTGGAGCCCTTTTCAAGGATGCAGCCTTGAGAGCACAAGGTGCTGTTGAGACCATCTGGACTGAAAACGTGACTGAATTCTGCTAAGGCCTCAGTATAAACTTTTATGATTCTGGTGGGCAGGTGCAGAGATTAACTTATCTTGCAGCCACCCTAGACCAGCCTTGAATGTATGTTCTGTTGCTTATCATACCTGCCACCAACCCATCTGCCTCTGTCTTTGGTCTCTCCTTGCCCTCCCTGTATGGGGGCCAGTTTCAAATTTCACCTGGGGAAGCTCCTGAGTTTTGAACCAATACATCTTATCTCTAAGTCATCCTTTTAGCCTCAGAAATATAAATATTCGGTATTATTAGAACAAGAAAGTCCTTCAATCAGCTTGTGACTTTGCCCCCAAGCCCTGGAAGGAGGACAGCCTGTTATAAGTGATAACAATTCTTAATTTACTGTAATCTCTCCCTCAATCGGCTCTGCTGCTGCAGCCTGGTGCCCAAGCTGATAGCTCCCTTATCTGCACTAACTCAGAAAATAAAAGGTGGTAAAGCTGAATTGCTGCCAGTCTTCTTCCAGTCAATCCCGTCCACTTAAAAGGCCTGGAAGGGCCAGACCCCTATCCAGAGCATATCCAAACACAACTACAGAGCAGAAGCTTAGCGTAAGGATTTAAGGAACAGGTGTTAACGTTGGGGGTGGGGGGTGGTTAGAAACACTGATTTTTGACTTTGAGAAAGCTCACAAGCCATTAAGTACTAAGCTCTTAGCCACGCCAAAGTCAACAGCACTGTGGTATCTGTGTCAGACAAAGAGAAAATTTGATAAACACTGTTTCCTGCTGAGCTGTAATTTTAACTTGTTAAACTTCTTTAGAGATGATGCTTTCTTTCTATATGTCACTAGACAAATCCTGAATTCACTTTATTTTTAAGTCAAGGAAATAGTTGCTTCCCATGTGGACTAAGTAATAATAGTAAACTGCACATTCTGTCTTTCCTCTTATGTTTGTTCATTTAAGAACCACTGGCTAGGGATAAATTGGAGTTTGAGATTTGCATATCCAACTACTACATATAAAATAGATAAGCAGTAAGTTTCTTCTGTAGAGTTCAGGGAACTATATTCAATATCTTGTAGTAACCGATAATGAAAAAGAATATAAAAACTAATATTTATATGTATACATATGACTGAAGCATTATGCTGCACACCAGAAATTGACACAACATTGTAAACCGACTATACTTCAATTAAAAAAAAAATGGCTACTCTTTCATCTTCCTCACCAAGCACTTATGGTCTGGGTCCATGTTCTGCTTTTCCAAACACAGTTGGTCTTCATTTGACTGTAAATACAGGGGCTGTTGGCTGCAATGAAGTCCTGATATTAGCAATTCCAGGATGAAACTGTAGATGAATCTGTATATTTTTGTCATTCTTTCTTTAGCTTTCCTTTTCTCATTAACTGAATAAGCAGGAAGGTCTGAAGAATGTAAATAGTATCCAGGCTTGGCAGCATAGAGATATGACTTATGACAGGCAAAACAGCTATTCTTTTTAACGGGTGGGTAGCGGTGAGTTGAAGACCAAGGCATTAAGAGTAGAGTAAGAATGGGCAGGGTTAAAGAGAGACAAGGTTTTTCTTCTTCTGACTCAGTGTTCCCCTTCGACTGGTTTGTGGCACAAACCTGTCTCTGAAATATGTCACCAGGAAGTATGATGTGTATGCCAACATCAAATTAGATTTCCTTAAGTTTCCCCCTCTTATGTCATATCTTTTTGACAAAGTTCTTCCAATTTCTAGGGTAGAAATAAATGTACAGCCTTAACCCTGGGGCTCTTGACACATGCCTTGTCTTGAACTTGGCTTTTAAAAATATATATATTAAATCACATATCTTGGAGATAGTCTTCAAGAGTACATATAGTTCTATCTCAGCTTTTTTAGGAGGACTACATAGACTTCCAATGTGGGGATCACCATTATTTATTTGACCAATTCCCTATTAAAGGACATTTAAATTATTGCCAATTGGCATTAAATGCCAATCTTTAATTACAAATTATGCTACAATGAATTTACCTCTATAGCTGTCACCTTCATAAGTTTATCGGCGGGATTAATTTCTAAATATGGACTTTTGGGGGCAAAGGATCTATATATATTAAATTTTTATAGATTGTGCTAAATTTATTTCCATAGAGGTATAAAAACTTACACTCCCACCAATAGTGTAAGAGAACTTCTTTCCCCAAGTTCTTAATAAAACAGAATGTTGTTAAACTTTTTTATCTTTCCTGACTCGTAGATGAAAAATATCTCCATGCGGTATTTAATTTGCATTTCTCTTATGAGTAGGACTGAAGATACTTTCCTGTGTTAGGAGGCTATGCCTTCTTTTCTGTGGACTTAAGCCAGCTTTTGCTCCTTTTACTGAGTTGTTGATATAGTTTTACTTATTTGTAGGGGGTTGTTATAAATTAAGAAATTTAGCAATATTTTTTTCTATAGTAAAAGTTATAAATAGTTTTCCTGGTTTTCACTTGTCTCTGATTTTATTTGTGGTTTTACTTTTTTCTGAAAAATAATTGTAAGTATTTAATTAAATAGATTACTTTAAATTATTTCTAGGTTTTGTTTTATACTAAGGCAGGCCTTATTTAATTAAAATCTTCCAATATTCAGTCTATTACTTTTATACTTCAATTTTTGAATGCTTACATTTTTGCTTTATCTGGAATTTATTTTATATATATATTTTCTAGATGGCTGCCTAGTTATTCCAACAGCATATAATGTATCAAGAGCCACATTTATCATCTACTAAAGTCTCATATATAGACATCTATTTCTGTATTTTCCATTCTATTCGATTCTACTAGTCTGTTTATTTGCATACAAAGTACTACATTGATTTTATTCTAACAGCTTTATAGCATGATCTAGTTTTCTTCTTTTCATAACTTAATTGGCTATTCCTACTTATGTATTAACTGAACTATAGAAGCAATTTGTGTACTAAAAAACATTTTATTTTCTTTTGTATTAAGGGAAATTAGCCCTTCCAGACACTTTAAACAGAAGCCCTTGACTAGAAGAAGACTGTCATGACATACATAAATTAACTCAGGGGGTATTAATATTTTTATGCTATTTAAGCTTCCTATTGTAGAACATTTACGAATTTCTATGTGTTAAACTACTACACGTCCTTAACTTTTATTTTCACATTGTCTTCATAGATTTTATACATTTCTGTCCAAGTTTATTCATAGATATTTTATCTTTTTGTTGCTATTGTACATAAACCTTTTATTTCAACAAATAACTTAAATGGTTGTTGCAGTATATATGACAATTATGCGATTTTGGATATCAATTTTCTTTTCACTTTACTTAATTATTTTACAGTTAAAAACAATTATTCAGTTGATTCTTTTTTCATTCAAATAAATGATCCAAATAAGTAATTCCAAATAAGTGATTTTATCTCCACTTTTCATATTTTCATAACTACTTTTCCCCCTTTTTGCTTAACTTCATCCGCTAACAATTAGGAGAGTTAAACAGCAGTAGTGATAAATTTATGCCACTTTGCTACTGATCATATTTGGAAGGTTTCTAATGTTTTAAATAAATAATGGATGTCAAATTTTATCAAATAACTTTTCATCATCTGTGGAAAGGGTAAATTTTCCTGACTGTATTAATATTTTGAATTATATTAATAGATTTTAATGTCGAATCACTAGTTCAACACATTTTGCCATCATCATGTTATTATTCTTCACTTTGCTTCTGGAATCTGTTTGCTAATTTTCAGTTGGAAATTTTTGCTTGGTATTTGTATTTGTAGGTGAGTTTTGCCATTTTCTTTTGTTCTTTATTTCTTTTCTTTTTGTTTTTTGGCTCTCTCTCAAGCTTTGATATTAATGTTATTGAAGTTTCATCAAAAAAATGGGAAGATTTTCTTTTTGTTATGTGACCTAGTACACCTATAGCATTTTACTATTTATTTTAAAATTAAGGCACTCACTCCTCGATGGGAGACACCTTAGGTTTAGCAATTTTGGTGTATTTTCACTCTTCTCAGGAAGGGATCTGAAAGATAATGACATTGAGAATTCTAGAGACAAAGTGGGATAAAGTCTAAGAGGAATACGGAAGGTGGTGATGGCAGGCACCCTTTAGTGTCTAGTACTGCCTGCTTCTAGCCCAGCAACTGGTCCTAAGGTGAGCAGACATTATGCTCGTACAATATTCACAGAGTAGTTACATACTTTTTTTCAATGCTAAATTGAACTGTATACTTTATAAGGTACTTAAAATACTTTTTTTATTCATTCCTTTACTTTTTTTCAACATATTGAGCATCTGACATACACTAGGAACTCTGCTAACTGCTGGGATGCAGAAGAAAAACTTCATAAATCAACAAATGCAACACTCTCACCTAATCTGTTGATTTGAAAAGCCATACGCCATCTCTGTTACAGCCAAAGAATGGGAATAAGAACATTTAGAGAAATGAGTAGAAAATGCCAGGCAGTGAGTGGCTTTCATCCCTGGAGACATGACTACCCAGTGCAGATGTGCATCGCAGCATTACTAATGTAGCAATTAATCTCGCAACTTCTGATTTCTCCCAAGCGCGAAAAGTAGGAGAAGCTAAGAGCAGAAGTAGGAAAATTGTCCTTTACCACAATGTAACTGGGGCTAAGAGAAAACAAAAGAGAGAACATGTATCTTATAGGTTCCTTATATTCCTAATAGTGGAGTGTGTGTGTTTGTGTGTCTGTGTGTACACCTTACTTTCCTATTGACTTTAACTCACACATTTGATAATGGAGTCAGGTTAAAAAGGTAAGTAGCCTAGTAGTTTATTACTCCTCTACTCAAAACTTTCTCAATCCAATATTTGTGGATTATTTTTTAGCTGCTCAGGAGTAGCCATCCAGTTAAAAGAACGTAATTAGCAGCATTCATTCACTTGAGTAAAAGTTTGACACAGTTTTGAAAGATAATGACACCGCTTGAGTAGTCAGAAGCGATGACGTAGGTGTATTTGGACCATATAAATGCAGACATGCTCTTTTCAAAGACCAATGTCAAATGATTATGTAAATTCTTTTCCAGTGCAGAGAAATTCTAAAGAAGTCTGTTTGGGAGCACTGATAGTCTAGAAACCCTGGTTTATTCTTGTCCTCTTACTTCAAACATAGACATTGTTTACTGCTTTAAAATAAATGGTATATATAATAAGCCACCTGCTATAACTTCAAGTCAAAACTGTTTTCACATAATATATCATGACATGCTTGGAATTAAGGATTAGCCACTATGTCTGACCAATCTTTCTATGATGCAATGTTCCTTCTCATTCAAAAATTTCCATGAAGTGTGTGCATCTACAAAAGCTAATGGTGGGATGAAATATTTTCTTTAGAAAAGCCTGCCATATGGGAAGTCCTCAGGGGACTTGGGTGATGGGAAGTGAATCTGACATACCTTTTTTCCTCAGTAAATATTTAAAGAAATACATCCTTTAAGCCTCTGAACTTGTCTCAGCCATGATTTACAAAATGAAAGAGACTTGAAGACAAATCTCTTTCCTTCAAAAGAAGGAAACTATTTGTCTGCCCTTCAACCTGGAATTACTGAGGTAACAAAATAAATTAGAGCCACATATTTTCTTCTGATTTTTCATCTACTGTTTATCAGCATGTGGCAAACTTCAACAGGAACATAAGCACTACTGGAAATTACAAAAACTTTAAAAAACATACTCAGGTTGTGCTCCACCCTCTCAGGTACAGCACGGCTATTAACACATCAGAAGTAGTTAATTTAGAATCATTTTTAAATTTTTGGTTGATAATGTGTTCCTCTGGTGACCTTCTTATTTAAGATATTATTCACTTCTAAGGGAGAAATGACAATATAAACTTATTCCTGATGCATTTTCCAAAAAAAAAAAACCAGAATAACAAAGCTGTGCTTGTGACTGCCTCAAGATGTTGTTCCTCTGCGGCAGACAAGCCTCAATTCACACCTTGTCAAGACTCAGTGGTATTATCCTTATTGAATAAAAGGAACTTGAAGTACTGATAAGGGAAGGAAAAGCAGGTAGCCTTTTCTTATCGGGATATTTTTGTTAACTTGACAGATAGCAAAGGGAGGGGGTGGGCAGTATTGCAGGAAGATGTAAAGACTCCTATGATGGTACACGGCGTGGTCGGAGAGAAAACTTGTTAAAGGCATTTAAATATACAACAGTGTCTCCATTACCTCCTTCTCTGATGCAGTACCTACAGCGTGTTAGCTACATAGAACCATCTTTATTGTTGTGAATATATAAATGCATGCTGTGTTATCAAGAAGGGATGGGGTATTACACCTAAGTGTAATTTTATTACACATAAGTGAAATTTTATCCTTATTAGTCACTTACATTCTAAAGTTTTAGGATGCAGTTTTTTAAAAAAATTATTAAAAACTTTATTAATATCTTTATGTTACTAACCACTCTTCATGACTCAAGACCATTATGTTGGCTGACAAGTATAGCCATACCCTCATACATGATGAGACGTACTTCACTAGCAACACCATTTGGCTTGGATTTCTTTGGTTTTGAATTTGCAAATTTCTTTTCTCTCTCTCTACTGTCCCTTCCTGTTATTACTAAATTATATGTCTACATACAAGTCAGGATCGGCTAAATGATGCTTCAGTGGGGTCAGCCACAATGATTCTCTGCTAGATTTTAAACTAGAATTGTTTCTCATTCATCTGTGAATGAGCATGGTCTTTGGCATACAGTAAGTTCTTACTCAACATTTGCAGGAAAAAAAATATAAAAGATGACCCTACAATTTCCAGAGTTCAGTTTGAGTCTGATGTTATACATGACATATTATGCCTATTACTGATTTAATTTCCACAACATCCTGCAAGATAGATGTGATTCTTTACACGATACAAAACAGGAAATTGAATCTCATGGAGATTAATTGACTTCCCTCCATTCCCCAGTAATAAGAATTAACGTGGAGATTTGAACTTGGGTCTATCTGGATCCAAAGTAAATGCCATGTGTTTGCTAGTTCCATAGTCCCACAACATGTCTTCCCTTCCATTTAAATGCACCTCATCTGCTATTATCAGAGGAAACAGACAACCTATGAAAACATGAGCACCTCATTTTATATTCTGCTTATCTTCTAGCTCTCAGCTATAGTCTACATAGTAGGAATTTATAAATATATATATTTTAGCATTCTTCAAGTATGGCCCAAATCATATGTACACTGATAAAATTAATTCTATGTCTAACACATAAATAGTATTTGAAGGTTATGCAAAAGTACAAATATGGCTGCATTAAGGAAACTCAAAATCTCTATAAAAATGAAAATATTTTGATTACTGTTAACCATTTCCCTTTATATTTGTTTTGGTTTATAAAGTCTGATTTATACTGAATATTTTCAGACATACGTTTCTGCACACATAGACAAGTATCAACTATGTTGCTAATTAGGAATGGTCTTTAAAAACAATGTCCCTTATTTATTTATGAAACATTTTTATGATAAGGCTGATCTATTATTCATAGAATTCAATGCAGTCAAGCAGGGGATTCCAAAATCTATACACAGAATCTCAAGTCCTTGTAAACAGGTCTATGACATTTGCAGCGTACGCACAGATGTTTAGCACTAGGCTATACCTGGGAAAGAAATAAAAATTTCAGTAGCATACCCTAATAAAGTTTGCTATAATGCAATGACATTTCTTGGTCGCTCCTATCCAAATAGTGACCCAGAGATTCATTCTGCTTGAATCTTTACTCTGCATCAGCTTACAGGTGATGAGCTGGGGAAGAGAGAGCTTGAGGGAACACACTAACCCTTAAATGCCTTGGCAGGAAAGTTACATACATCAATTCTGCACACAATTCTGACTACTTGCCAAAAGTAGTTAAATGGTCCCACTTATCTTCAAGGGTGGGGGCTGAAAAAAGGAAAAGATCGTGGATATCTGGCAAGGGTAAATGTGTCTGCTACAAGGAGCCAGCTTTAGAATAATTCAATGAGGGGTAAAAAATATTTATAACGTAAGAGGTATAATAAGAATATTTCATATGGAAAGCCTACTTAACTTTTAAAATAGGAAAAAAGCATTTTTAATCATCAGAGAAACATGTTTTTCCATCCATAAATGTTCATACAAAGCATTTAATTCAGAAAACTGTCGTAAATCGCTAATTTTAAAGAAAACGTGCTGAGCAAGATGCAATATGTCCCTTTTCACAGACGTTATAGACATTTAGGAGCTTTCTTATTTTTTTTCTTTTTCAGCCATGTCATCCTGTTTTATTCACTTCTTAGAGCTTTCATTTAATTTATCACATATACAAGGAACAGCCTCGACATTCCTGTTACAAACCATATCCTTCACTTCAAATTGAAGTTCAGAGCCATTTAAGGAAAGTGTCTCATGGGAAATTTCTCTCAATTAACTATGGCTCATTCTTTGATCTGTGCAATCCCTTTCTTATCTCTCTCTGTCAGAATATTTCTTTGTACGTATTCACATTAATTGAATGACAACCTAACTCATCTTTTTTGAAAGATTATAAAGTTCTCAGGGCATAAGTCACGTCTAATCTCAACTATTTACTTTAGGTTCCTATTATAGTGCCAAACATCTACGCACACTCTGCAAATGTCATGCACCTGTTTACAAGGACTTGAAATTCTATGCACAGATTCTGGAATCCCTTGCTTGACTATACTAAATTCTTTAAATAATTTCCTCCCTTTCATCAAAAAAAAGTATTATTTCCATGGATGAGAAATAAATCATTTAACAGACTCTATTTTATAACTGGTTTTTAGCTCTGTAATAATGAAGGACAAGTTGGAAGAAATGTTGATACTCTAAGACACTAAAGTATTCACAGGCTTCCAAAATGTATTGTGAGTAATTCTAAAGAACAAAAGTAATTGACATTCAACAGCAAATAATAAAAACAGCATTATCTTCAGAAAACAGCTAGTGCAGAATGTAGTTGAGAGTTTGGGGAAGTGTGTCACCAGGAGAAAGCCTATGTGCTTATTTTTCAGCGGTGGGAGCTTGCTGCAAATTTTACGGATCTCAGAGTGGATTCTAGACCTGTTTATATTTTGACAAGAGCCTATCAAGTTATAAAACAGAAATCCTTTGCCCCACTTTCTTGGGCCTACTGAAGTATCTCCTTGCTTTGCATACTTTTGTTTCATTTTTTCCAGAATCATATAAAAATAATCTAAATTGCCTTTCTTCAACAAAAGCAAAGAAAATAATAGAGCAACTACACATTCTAAATCAGTACTTCTTAACTTTGGCTGTACATGGGAATTAACAAGGAGGTGTTTATAAAGGCATGCTTCCCCTGCAACCCAGAGATTTTTTAAAAAGATTTATTCTGGGTAGAGTTGGGCATCAGTAATGTTTTTACGCTCCTTCAGATTTTTCAAATGTGAAGCCATGTTCCAAGGACCTAGTAGAAGGTCCGGATCTTTTACTTTGTGATGAGCTGAAGTAAGTAAGAAAGAATCCTACCAAATCCTACCAAGAACCAACTCCATCTATTTCACTTTGAGATTTAGTGTCTGAGAGTAGAGACAAAGTACAAGTAAGTTAAAACAACTGGAATTTCATTAAATCTACCACTCCCCAGATTTATTTACTTGATTACTTGTGTGTGTGTGTGTGTGTTTGCATGTGTGTGTGCATGCATGTTTGAAAGGTTAGTGGATTTGACAATGACACAGGAAACAGAAATATGTAAACAAAACACTTAAAAAGTTGCTAAGATTTATACCAGAAATACCCAAATAGAACATTTATCTGCTTGGTTTGACATGATTTACCCTGACATTGCAAACATGACTATGTAGTGATCCCCTGCAAAGAATTCATAAAAATTTCACTTGATTCTAACTTCCCCTTCTCCTCACTATCAGAATATATATATATATTATTGCAGAAAGTCAAAAGCATTCTTTCTCTCTCTCTGAAGTTTTACATTGCATATTATCACATGGGTAACTTTCCAAGATCTTTCAAGTTTGGGAGGTAACAGGAATTATTTCCTTAATGTAAAAGGTGAGATCATAGACAGTTAATATGAAATTTCAAAGCTTTGACTGAGTAAGAACTGCAATTTTAGATGAAGGCCAGTAACTGAGAGTCAAATGAACTATATTATAACGTCTTGGAGAAAGTTTCTAGAGGCAGCATGTTGAGGAAAGTGAGAAACAGGAGAAACCACCTATTTAAACCCTGAGCTCATTATGAAGTTACAGCTGATTGGGTTCTATTGTCCCGGTGGATTGAAGATTACCTAAAAGTCAGGACAGCAGGAGAGGATGAAGCAAGAATCATCAATCAGAAAAAGAAGTCATTACAAGCAGATCTATGAGTCTATCAAGCTATGAAGGCTGAACTGAAATCAGGGAACTGAGGAATCAGAATGAGAAGTTAGCAGCACTGGAGGAGGAGAGAGGTGGCAGTAAGAAGAAAGAAAAGGGAAGGTAGTAACAAAAAAGGGAAGTTACAGGAAGGAGGCATGAATGAGTAAAAGGGACCCAGGGCTCTTCTGAGATGCTCTTCTTGAGGAAGCTACTGTGCTGCTGGGCAGAACGAGCAAAATAGGCAGGACTGGACAATGAGTGGACTAGAATGAGCCTTGTATTTATTCATTTTTTCATTCCTTATTCAACAAATACTAATTGCATGCCTAGTATATACCAGTCATTATGTTGAATTCTGGAGAAGTACAGGTGAACAAAATGGACCTTCTAAATAGCTTTCCTTCTCTATTGTCTACTATGCACTGTCACAGAGAACTGTAGACGGAAAACGTCTCTAAGGAGGCAGCAGCAATACCTCCCTTTTTGGTGGCTTTGGGGAGGCTGAGTCTCTTGGGTATTTTTTTTTTTTAATTTTGCGGGTCTGTTACATTTATTTATTTATTATGAGTAATAATGCATAATACGTAAATTTTTACGTTAGCTCTGAGTTTGTATTTGCACAGTACAGCCAATATTAACATGTGACACTTTCAAATTGTATTGATTTTAAGTTGTTCTTGAATTGTACAGCTCCTAATGGTTTCCTTTTTGGTAATGGGCAGGTGAACATGACTGATAAAAAACCCACACTCCTTCTTGAATATCCTAGCAAAAATTTTGACCAAATGAGGACATTACTTTGAGATTATCTGGAAAGAAAGGGTTAAAGAGACTGTCTTTGAGGAGGATCAGCCAAGGGTATTCTTTCACCGGGCAGTGGGGGCTTCCCATTCCTCTGTGAGCGCAGGAACTGCTCTGGCACCCACTGGTGCCCAGGGAGAGCAGTAACTCAGGAAAGGTCACACTTTTGTGTCTTTCCTCCTTCCAAACACCTAACCCTGCTATAATTTGGATAACAAGTCTGAAGGAGTAGGGCAATAAAGCCTCTATGTTATGGAACTGCACTAATTGGTTATATAAAGCATCGTTAGTACTGTGCTGAAACTCCAAACCCAAGGCTTACAAGCGTAGACATATGGAGCCTACTGCGTCAGGCAAGCACAGAAGTATCAATATACCCATTTCTTCCAGGTCCTGTCCCACATGGTTCTCCAGTCAGGCTCACATTATGACATTTACAGCCCCTAAGTATCATGAAACTCTTACACCATTAAAAAATAATTAAAGGTTCTATTTTTGACTGAGTTGATGTAAAGACAAAGACATGAATGTTCTATGT
Source organism: Camelus bactrianus (assembly GCF_048773025.1). NCBI lineage: Eukaryota > Metazoa > Chordata > Mammalia > Artiodactyla > Camelidae > Camelus > Camelus bactrianus. Next base: position 45,555,870 of record NC_133539.1, read on the forward strand.
TGTAATATTTCCTTCTTTCTAAAACTCCACTTCTTTTCTTCTGATTTTAAAGGAAAGGAAAGCATTCTTGGGCTTCTAAAAGTATTGTGAATCCTAGGCAATCTGTCTACTTAACCTAATGGATAAGATGTTCCTGCCTCTGGTACCTGCTGCCTCTGGTACCTGCCACCTCTTCCCACTGCCATCAATTTACTTTGCTACCTGATCTCCTTTTGCTTTTTTTTTTTTTTTTTTTTAATGTAAACTCAAACTTAAGGTTTCTTTTTTGTAACAAAACAGGCTCTTCTCTGTTTACAAAGTTACTTCCTTTTTGGGGGGGGAGTGGTAATTAGGTTTGTTTGTTTGTTTTTAGAGGAGGTACTGGGGATTGAACCCAGGACCTTGTGCATGCTGAGCATGTTTTCTAGTGCTTGAACCATATCCTCCCCCCTACAAGGTTATTTCTGATTTGCAAAAATTACCCCCCATTCCATGTTTTTAGTAACCCCCATTTTCCATCATTCAATCTTGGCTGCCACAATCACAAAGAAAAAGAACACAGAGAAACAATCTATGAGTAACATGGGGAGAAGCATAAAATAAGAGAGTGGATAGAGCTAAAGAGAAAAAAGCATGGATTTCCATCTTCCACCTATTTTCTTCCTCAGAATCATTACCTCCAACTACCTATACTCAAAACATTTTTCCAAGTATCATATTTCCACCAAATCTCTATTTTCAGTAGCCATCATTGAAAGAAATCTCTAGGAAGAGAGGTCTCTAGGGGACCACTCCAGTAACTGTGCTGCTAAAAAACTACCCCACACTTACAAGTTCAAAGCAATCATTTTATTTCCTTCACAGCATCTGTGGCTGGAGAATCTGGCTTGTCTATCCTCTGTGTGGTCTGGGACCTCGACTGGGAAGACTTCATGGCTCCATGGAGATGAGCTGGTAGGTAGGGAGGGGCCTGAATCATTGGAGACAATTTCAGTGGTTGATGTCAGCTGTCAGCTGGGGGCTGATGACTGACATACCTACACATGGCATCTCCATGTGTCCTGAATTTACTTTCCCCACAGCATGGCAGCCTCGGGGTAGTAGGATTTCTTATATGGCAACTCAGATTTCCAATATGGAATATTAAAACAACAACAACAACAACAACAACAAAACAGATGGAAGCTGTGTGGCCTTTTCTTACCTAGCCGTGGAAGTTACATTAATTCTACCATACTCTGTGGGTCTAAGTAGAGACGTACCCTGCCAGATTTAAGGGGAGGGGATATAGTTCCCACCTCTCAGTGGGAAGAGGGTCAAATAATTTGTGGACATGTTTTAAACCACCACAGGTTGTTAACTAATCCTTCAAGCCGTTATTTTCTATGTCAAGTGAATGTTGTTGAAACCATTAGGCTCAAATATTACTACTCCACCTTATCTAAGGCAACAGAGCCCACCGTCATCGTGCACCTTTCTTAGGTAGAATGAGAACTAATGCTCCATCAAAATGCCTCCGCATTAAGGAAACTGCACAGCCTGGTTCTGGAAGTGGGGGCTATTATTGAGCAAATGGCTATTTGCTTAAGAACTTTATTGTTTCCTGCTATAGAAATCAGGCTATAAAAAGTCCAGTGTAATCAAATAACATTTCATTTAAAATTATGATGTCTGTGTACGTAAGTAAGAATCCAAGAGTAAAGATGCAGGCATGGCTGAGCATCTTAGGAAATGATAATGGGCTTACTTAAAACAGAAACCTTAGATGGTATTCTCAAGATTCCTTAGAATTTGTTCATCGGTGACCCTTCCACATTTCGGTTGAACACAACTTGGTGTATACAGTTAAGAAAATGGTTCCTGAATTAACACTAACATGTCAGCTCCTCTGAGAAGACTTAACATCTCTCACTATCTACAGTACTTTGTCTTAAATATTTTCAAAGCCTTAATTATATCCTGTGTACTTGGTAGTCTTAAACTAGATAAATGAATGAGTTTACTGTTTTTAGTGATTTTATAACCATTATTCTGGTCTTCCAAGGCTTTAAATTCTACAACAATAAAGATTGTATCACATTCTTCTTAAGTATACTATTCAGCACATGATCTTTCTTAACTGATTGAAATAAAAATATTTACTATCAACCACAAATAAAATGTGGCGCGAGGTGATATACTAACTAGAAATCCAGAGAAGTGCAGATATCTCATTTATGGCAAACTGGCTTGGTGGGGGCTGAGGTGGCGGCAGGGGAGAGGGCATAGGATAACCTGGAGGAAAAAGGAAATGATAGTACCTACCTCTGTTCTGTTGCAAGTAGACTTGAACCTACTTGCTAGGAACAAGTGACTAAAGAAAGAGAACCACACAGGCATCTAGGCAGGTGTTGGGGGTAGGATGAGACTTAGGGTAGTAAAAAGAGATGTTTCTGATTCAGATTCAGAATCAGAAATAAAATTAAAGACTCCAAGTCTCAGAGGATTTCCCATTATCACTATGTAAGGAAGCTGGAAACTGTCAAAGAAAGGTGATGACCATAAGAACGTAGCAAGATTCTGAGATCTTTGCAACTTCTCTGTGCTAGTTCTTTCTCTCTTCTGTTTTTCTGCTCTGGTTTATCATAAAATTCATAAACATCACTGTGGCGTATCCAGTGTTGTGGCAACCTTGTGGGCTATTCTATTGGGTGGGCTTAGATAGAAGACAGAAAGATCAGACACAGAAGGACTGAAAAAGTTAAGAGTTTCAGGTGACTCCTAAGAACAGAACACTAGTCTGGAGCACAACTTACCTGGAGGAAAATGTTGGAAGCGTATTAACAGGAAAACAAATAAACATGAAATCAAAAGACAAAGAGAGCACAGAGGCTCCTTGTGTCTCCTGACTGAAAGCTTTTCAGTCATGCCTTCAGAAGCAGTCCTCTCCACCCAGCAGCTACTGCAGCAACACAGGCAGTGACTGCGACTAAGGTAACAGGAGCCAGAGCGCAACCCGGAGCTCCCCAAAGGTTTCTGACAGTTCTCACACGCTCCTGCTCTCCTATTTAAGCGTTTTTACCTATCAGTTGGGCGTCGGAGCGTTTTACTGTTGCCAAGTATGACCGTCACTTTCCAGCCAGGCCTCTGAGGCCCAGGACCCTTGAGGTCTCTGTATCGGCTGTGGGTTAGCCTGGGCATCTGGATAAAACCACTTCAGTTTAATACACCCACACTAACACAACGAGAAGTAGGGAAAATGGTTCTTTGTGAAAAAGACCCAAACATGTGGTTTATTTTAGAAACATGTCCAGATCAAGAATTGGTGGTTTGGAGACAATAGATTGGCTTCTTCCACAGGCGGGAGTCTCTTTTCAATCAGCTAAACTGCATCTCTAGCCATAAAGCCTCAACTGTGTATCACTTTAGTTACAGCTGTGTTCCATGGTTAGAAATATCAATTTTTATTCCTTTACTAGCTCAGACTTGGCCCTTCTTTCCTGCAGAATTATACAGGACCAAGAAAAGCCTGAGCACCAGAAGTGAGGCAAATGCTAGAAGTACTGAATCCTCCACCTGCTGCATCTCTACATCTCTCTCTACCTGGTGTAATGGGCTCTTTTGAATAAAAGCCCCTTATTTCTCCTCAGCTCTCCAACTTACAATTAATTTAAGCAATCATATTTTGTCAAGGGCAGAAATACATCTATTTAATTTTAATAAATGTAAGGTTTAGCTCCTCCATGAATTTTTAAGCTTCTTTTGGGAAGGATCTTTGTTTCTTATGCATTTCTATCTGTCACAGCATCTAGCAGGACATTCACTGAGGATATGTCATTAAAGACCAGGTTTTGGAATTTGTGAAATTCCCCAGGATCAGAGGCTGTTTTCGTGAAGTGTTCTAGTTTGGGGCTGAGCTATGTCTGTTTGAAGCTGGGCATGTAAAGGACATAGATGTGGAAGCTGACAAAGGCAGGCCAACAGAGGACACAGTTAGTCTGGGGTGGCACCTAAACTAGACTCGGGAGAAGAGACAGAAGCCAGTGAACAGAGCTCTGGGTAAAGGATGGAAAATAGTCAACAGAAAGAGCCTCAAACAGGAGGGACTAGGATATTTTTCTCTTTTTGCTCATCTGCAATTTTTATTTTTTTCTATGGGAAATACGAATTTTATATATATATATATATATATATATATATATATATATATATATATATATATATATATTTGAAATCTTGGGAAACAGTCTCTTTTTAAAGTCTAGAAAAAAACCTAAGTCTCAAATTAGAGCAATCCCAAATAATTTCAACATAAATTTAATTCACACTTAAAATATTGTATAAGTTGACAAGTGGGAACCAAACATTCATTTTTTATTGGATTTTTACATTTTTCATGTATTTATCCATTCTTTATTTTCTTTTATTTTAATGTTAGGCCTTCTTCATTCCCACATTCCTACCTTCCTCTCTACATTTTAAACAAAATTTTCACTATTGAATGTACCCTTACATATGTTTTCTCCATATTCAAATGGTAACAGGCAAGTATGTATTGTATATACTCATGCAAACACTCACACATATGTACAAATGGAGAATTTTATTTCATTGTTTATTTTACTTGAAAAGATCGTTTAATAGCCACTTTTCTGTATCTTTCAATTTTCACTAAACAATAAATCATAGAAATAATTCTAATCAATTGTTAGCTTTAATTCATTTTTAATGACTCCAAAAGTGTGTTATGAATTTACCATATTTTCAGTCATTTTCCTATTGGAAAGCCATTGATTCCTATTTAGTATTTGGATACTATGAACACTGCAATAAATATCCTTCCTACTGATGCTTTATTTTACGGCTCGACAAACAACAAGAGCGGTTTCTGTGTCAGAGGATAAATGCATTTTTTAATTTTAACAGACACTGCATTCCAAAATGTCTTTAATACTTTAGGTTTTACACTTGTCAGTCAGGTTGTTACTCTTTCAAATTATTGTCAGTCTCATGGCTGTAATGTGATGTCTCTTCATTACTTTATTTTGCATTGAAAAAATAAGTCAGTTTGAGCATTATTTTCATATACTTGATCTTTTGAAGATCTCTATGAATTGATTCTTATCCTTTTTTTTAAATTGAGCTACTAGTCTCATCTTGACAAATTTTCAGTGTCCCATGTGTAATATAAAAACAACACTCTGTCACCATACTCTCATACACGTATTTTTCTTTCAAAACCTACTATACATCTTTTGATATTTGTCTGTGTTATCTTTTGCTATAAATGCATTTGCCTTATCTCTTACGGCTTCTAGGTTTTCGGTCTTAAGAAGGTCACACTTGCTGCTAGCTATTGTACATGTAGTGGTCTCCTGGATGTTCGCAAAACTGTTATTTTTACTATTTACAAATAAATCTTTAATCAATCTGAAAACTATTTCTTGTACATAATGTAAGATGCAAATGGACAGCTGATTGTGCCAGAGCTAATTGTTAATGATCCATCTTTTCCCTGTGAAATGAAATACTACCTTCATCAAATATAAAATCTTCTAACTACAGTTGATTTCTAGATGTCCTTTTTCTTCTATAGACTTATTTATCTACGTCTTTCTTATAAAAGAATAGCTGAATGTCAGAGTTTTACAAGATTTTTTATGTTATGCTCTCTTACTGCCCTTCGTGTGTGTGTGTGTGCGTGTGTGTGTATGCGTGGGGGGGGGAGGGAGGGAGGGAGAGAGAGCACGTGAGCTCTAAAACCTGGTCTACTCTGGCATGTAAATTTTAGGTAACTTTTTTTAAATTTTAAAAATTCCTAGTTGGGATTCTGACTGACATTAAGTCCACATATTAGTTTGAGAGACATAAAAATTTTAAATTATTTGTATTCTCATCCAAAAACCTGATTTGTCTTTTCATTTGTTAAGAAATTGCTTTATACCCTTTCACAGTTTTTTAAAATTTTTCTTTATGTAAATCCTAAACCTTTAAAATATTTCCCTAAGGACACAAAAGCACATGGGTACACTTCATAAATTACTCAATCCCAGCAAATCTTATGGAATCCACTAAGTCAAATATGTAATTGTGTCTGTGTGTATTGTGCTGAGAAGGCATATCCATTTGCTTTATATCATGGCCTGAATGTAAATTATGGGTCTTTCCTCTCTCCTATCTACAACTACCTTAATGTATATAGTTTATTATCCCACATCTCTTCAACCTGTTCTATTCTAGAGTAAATGACCCTATATTCATCTCTAGGTACTCCCACTTGCCTTATTAGTAAATAGTCCTCTTTTCCAAAAGAGTTGCTAAAATCACCATTTCTTTTCATTCAGAACCAAGACATGAGCACCTGACTGACTCTTAGAAGTGATGCAGATTCCATGCTTCACAGAGCAGACTTCTACCTGTCTGTCTGTCTGACTGTCATCTATCTATTCATATGTGGTTGATTTAAAATACAAAATCTATCCCAATTTCAACTGAAATTTATACATATATTATTTTTCTGATGAATCACTCAAGAAACAAGTTTTGATCTTGTTTTGTTTTTTTTTTTTTAACTTTAAAGGGGGGTAGGGAGAGGCCTATGAACAATATCCTAAGACCAGCTAAGGAAATACACAACACAGTAAGTGCATATCCAAGATGTAAGTCCTGCCCCAGCTAGGTGGTGACCAGAGACTGGGGACCCATCCAGCCATATCAGTTAGAACCCTGCTTTATATTAGCAGCTGTTTTAACTCACAAGCCAAAGGCATCTGATTCCATAACAACAGAACAGGTGCTGGATTGTACCCAAGGACTTGTGACTTGTCTAATAAAAATTAAGACAAAACATAGACTGTACAATTTAAAGCCCAAGTAGGGCAAAACTGATTTAGAGAAGATGGATTTAGGAGGAATTATTCACAGCTGATTTCTCTTATCCTGATCTACAAAAGTTTGCGGCCCCCATTGTTAGTCAACTTACTAAGAATGGACAAATCTGAGGGTCTGGACTTGAATCACTTACCCTGATATTAATGAACTGTGAAAAGTTGGACAAATTAAATTTCCAATGCCACATCTAAGAAATAGAGACTATAATCCTATATACTTTATATCAGTGGTTCTTAACTGGGTCAATTTTGGTTGTTACAACTGGGAGCGTGCTACTGGCATCTAGAGGCTAGGGATCCTGCAAGACATCGTACAAAGCACAGGACAGTCCCCACAGCAAAGAATTATCCAGCCTGAAGTGTCAACAGTGCTGATGTTGAGATACTGCTTTATAGGGATTTTGTGAAGATTAAATGGAATACAGCTTATGAGGTGCATTAAACAGGCCTGGCCTATGGTAAGCAGGTACATGGTTGCTGTTCTCATTATTATTGTTATTAATTATCTGAACTCAGTCATTTTTCCCATTCAACTTTTTTTGGGGGGGGGGATACTTTGTGGTTGCTTGTGAGGAGGGATAAAGTTGTAAAGTGCAAGATGGTGAGTGCTAAATTCTGCACATAAGTAAAATGCCACAGGAATAGTGACATATTAAGGACAATTTGCTAATTAGCATTGTACAGTATCTCCAACCATTTAAATCCAAACGTTTACTTTCTTCTAGGGATGTTTTCCTTGTTCACAGAACTCCCTTCAGAATTAGCAACTCCGGACAAGTCCTTAAAGTGAACTCCATCAAGTACTAAAACAAACAAACAAAACCCAACCATCCCTGTATGAAGTTTCTGCCTTACTTTGATCAGACACACTGTATAATACTGCACCTTATATAAAATGCCCTCTTAAAGATAATAAAAGGAAGAAATGTACACAGTCACTGAATTAATAATTATATGACCTGAATGACACAAAGATACAAATGGTGTACATGTTACACCCCCCGAGTCTGGTGAGCCACTACATGGATGTCTTCAATTCTGATTTGGGTAACTCAAGGTCTATATGGTTTGTATCAGGATTTTTTGATTAATGAATAAAACCTGAAGTGCTTAACAATGGGAAAAGGGGATTTTAGACAAAGATTAATATCAGATCAGCTAAGCTTTCCTGAGTTTGCACGTCAGCAATTCAAGAGCACTGACTCCACTGATTTTAGGACAGAGTCAGTGTAGTGTGGTGCCAATGCCAGCTACAGCATCATCACCAGAACACTTGTTAGAAATGTAGCCTCAGGCCCAGCTAGGTTTCCTGGACCAGGAACCCCGGGGATGAGTCCAGCAATGAGTGTCTGGTCATAGTCCTCAGGTGATTCCGATGCACACTAAAGTTCTGAGGTTGTACTACAGGAAAAAAACAAGCAAAACCAAACAAACAAAGAAGCTGCTTTGTAGGGACTCCTCAAAGTGAGTATTTTTATATGAATTTGTTTTCTATTCCTCAAAGAGGATGCAACCTAGATCCACTTTTGCTGAGGGGTCTTCATTCTCACTGAAATACAAGGGATTAATTTACCTAGATTCCTAACCTCAGACAGACACACAGCCCAACTGACAGTAGCAGAGAAGCTGGTTACTACCCCACAAGACTTCCTCTCACCACAGCACAAGAAGCACCACCTGATGTATGGAAAAAAGGGAAGAACTCTGGGTTTGAACAAAGTCCCTATCACTTACAGTTAAGTGAACCTTGAGCAAATTATATTACCCATGTTATCCTCAATTTTCTAATCTATTATAAGAAAGTTAATTCATAGGATTTTAATAAGGTATAAAATTAGGTGTCTGGTTCATGCATATATTTTTAAGAGATAAATAAAACTCCCAAGAAGAATGGATGTTTATGGCCAGCTAAAATATCTTTCTATGGATGTTATATCCTCTAGGAAAGCCACGTTATCAGAAGGTGGCTTAGTGAACGCAGGCTCAGAGGAGGGGAGTTATTTATGTAAGTCTTTCATGGGTCAGGCTAAGACTGCCTAACACAGCCACCTCTGCAGTAAGAGCTACCACTTACTGTCAGGCACTGTACTAAACACATATATTCACACATTTGCTCCTTTCAATGATCTGTCTCTGTCTTACACACGAGGAAACTGAGGCACACAGGGTGTACAAAACTTATTCAAATTCATATAACAAGCAAGTGGCAGGCATGGCTAGGAATGAAACAGCGGAGGCCTGCCTGTTTAGCACCCATGCTGGGAACGCAGCTCCCTGGCTTAAGCTGAAAGATGAATTGTCACTCTGAAACGACTGATTACTCTTGGCTTAAAATTTTCTTGCTCCTCTGCTGCTTCTTCAAGTGAGCTTAGCCAGCTCCTAGGTTTGGAAGAATTCCCAACCAGGGTTTCTGTTCAGGTGTCTGGATGTGCAGTTATTCTGACATACTGGGTGGCAGTGGAAACTTCTCTTTATATTTCAGCCCAGATAAAGATAAATGAAGGCTAAACAAGAAAAGAGCTGAAGTCAACATTTGGACTTTGATTTGAAACTAAATCACAACAGTGTTAACCCTTCCAACTTTTCAAATTCTTAAACATTTTAATCTCAAGTTGAGGAAAGAAGAGCTTTTATTTCATGGATCCCTCAAGCAATAGTTTTGTGCTAAATCTTTAAGTTTGTGGGTCATGATAATAGTTCTAAAAGCAACAGAGACAAAAAGAAAGAAGAGAGACTGAGATTATACTTAATCTAATCTATACCTTATTTTTCTTTTCAAAAAAAATTAATGCTTGAAAATAACACTTCACAGTAATACATGAAAATGCACAACTTCTTAAAATTGTATTTACCTACACCTAGTTAGCTTTTGTGATCATGATACAGATGACTCTAGTCCTTGAATCAGCTATTCTTGAAAAATGTTGTCATGGCCAAACCTCTATCACAGGGCACATTCTGAGCATGAAGGGGTAGTGATCAAGTGAACACTGTGGTCAGAGAGAAAGAGAAGAGCGCCAGCTGGAGTGTTAATTGCCAAATTTGTTAAGAGAGTAGGGAACATGGTAAACCTCCTCCCTGCCAGTGAAACTCCGGCATGACTTCTACAAGTCGAGAATTCCTGCTCTAGTTATACAACAGGATACACATAAAGCAGCATATAATCATTGAGTTATTGGCAACAAGGTAAATTAAGGAAGAGACATTTCTTTCAAAATATTCATTGACTATATAAAACATTTCAATCTTCCAGGTTTCAGGGATACAGCAGAGAACAGAACAAAAATCTCAGCCCACAAAGAACTTAAATTCTTAATACTCATCAATGAAACCACATAACTCCACATAGCTATTGAAAATAAGATGGACATAACTACTCCCAAGTCTCATAAAATACAGTATCCAGAATTTATTTCAGAATGTCTTCTGTAACTATCCTTGTAATGATACAGCTGTGGAATCTTCATACTGCATAGTATCTTTCTTCAGCAACACATGAGGATTTGTATTGGGATGGAACAAACATTGTGGTGGGATAAGCTTTGTCATCAGAGATAAAGCAAGACCTTAAAAACAGAACAAATGTAAGCACAGGCTACTCCTTGCTGCCACTGCCCATGTTGTTTATAAAATTGGACACCCGAGACGCCATTTCATATGCCTCTTACAGAATTTCCAAATGCACTCAAACTAGTGAAGACCTAACATGAGAGGGAGACACCAAAAGAGCGATGCAAGCATTCAAACTCAAGAAATAAGGGCATTCTACAAACACACTCCATTTCATTTCAGAATTTGACACCATAAATCAACCACATGACGGTATCCTTTGAACAACGTTAATTCTGGGGAGAGAATTAATTAGTGTGTAGAAGTACAAACATTGAGCTAGAAGTAATTAGATGTGAATATATCAGGTGGACTCTGAAAGGAAATGAAAGTATTTTTCTCTGAAGGAGGTTGTCAATAACAAGCAGAAAAGTAGAAGAGGAAATTCTGGCCACCTAGGGACACATCTCTTTGGAAACTGAGGCATAACAGCATAATGGGATGCCCAGAGTGGCTACAGTTATGGGTATGTTGGTAATAAATATTACATAGCATAACAGTTCTAAAACTAATGACTGAAAAAGTGCCAAGATATAGCAGCTATTCAAAGGAGCTATGGATAGATTAGATGGGGAAAAAAAGAAAAAGGAAAAGGAAAAAAACAAAAAGTTTTGAGAAGGAGTTGAATGAATTAAAATGGAGACAAGAGTGTATTCACTTTTCAACGAAAGCTTTCATGTGCTGTGGGGAGTGGAATGATAGTTGGAAGGATTAGCAGATCTTGATTTTTGAGGATTAGAGAAAACTAAATTGTCTTTAAAAACAGAGGTGAAGCAAACAGGGAAAAGATGAGGAGCCTCATGTTCACTGAGGGAGAACCTCAATTAAGAACATACTGAATCCATTCAAAAATCATTTCAAACATAATTCGAAACTTTGATGCTTGGTCTTTCATTTAGCTTTTGCAAAATATTAACCTTTCCATTTTTATTTTATCTGATTCCCTGGGTAGTCCTACCAAAAAGAATCACTTTAAACCCAGATTCATTATAATGTACAATATAAGGATCCCATTTAGGAAAGAAAAAAAAAACCCTACTTTTTATTTAAGTGCCTTTTAGAAATCCACGATTGTTTCACTTAAGGGAAAATGTTTTTAGAGAAGCTCAGTATTTCTTGAGAATCCAAAGTGAAATGACTTTTTGAAACTAAAGCAGAGACGAGCTTATCACCACTCAGAAGACCCTTAACTTTAGGCCTTGACAGTTTTCTCAGTCTTTTTTTAAACATTAACTGTAAAGCTTGACTGAAACTAATTTTTGCCTAAAGAATTTGTCCCTAGTAAATTAAAAACGTTAATTCATTTACTAAGAAAGTATAGCCCAGCCAATTATAAATAATTGATTCCTCTTTCTATTCCCCATTTTATATATATCCATATACAGTGCAGTAAATATTGGTTGTTGTTGAAGATGTTAGTGGTGGTGGTGTACACGGTAGAAATTTTGCATCTTTTTCGTTTTTGAACAGCAACTCTACTTCCCTGGGAATCACCTGTTGCTCATTCCATCTGACTCTCTATGGGCTGCCAATCACAGCACATCTGTCAGTTTTCTCATGGGTTTACAATTAACCACCAATCACAATACTTCATCCTTCTGACCACAGAAACTGGCTCAGGGAAATCATAGGACACAAGTTTTGCAAATTAGAGTCTTTATATGGACACTAAAGGAAAACTTTTATCTTTCCCTTAAATCATTAGCTATAAAAAGTGTGATTCCAGAGCTGCTGGTAATGATGACTCTACCACATAGAGAAGGCCCTGAAAATTCTCAGTCAGGAGACTTAATCACAGCTGCTCTCCCTTTGTTTCAATTCTGAATACATTAAGTGCCCATCTTACGTAAAAACTAGTCTAGAGATAGTAATAGACTGAAAAATAAATACGATGTCACCTCTTTGTTAAATTTTCAGCCTAGTTAATAGCCTGTAATGTTTCAGTCATCAGAGTTTATTCAAAATATCCTAAATGAGAATGTATTTTTTCCAGCTATTTGACAGCCCTGGTGATACAGTGGTGCTCACACAGATACACTTCCTGGACTCATGGAGTTTACAGTTTGCGAAAAGAAATGCATTAATCAAGTAGAAATATTTAGTTTTAAACTGTGATTAATATTCTGAGGCAAATCAAACATATTTGAATATTTATGTAAAAGAGGAATCTATTTGAGATTTGGTGGTGGGGTGTGGTGGTGATGGTAATTTCGTGGACTGGAAGGCTGGAGGTGGGAGCAGACAGGCCTAAACCCTTAATGCTGCTGCTGGGCCCTAAGGGAATATATGACATCAGGTCACTGGGAGCGTATCCTGCTTTGACTCGGATGCTCACAGTCTCCACCACCATGCTCCATCCTTCACCCTGACACACCCTGGTTGCCACAAAAAAGAAGCAAAGTAAGCTGCGGCAGAGGTGCTCTTGGGACACACTCTGGGAGCCAATGGAACGTGGCCTGAAACAGCAATGAGCTCTATGCCCGCGGACCCGGGGTCGGGGATGGTTAGGAGAGAAGCAGGCAGCTGCCTCAAGCCAACTGACAGTGAAGGATTTCTAAAAATACTAAAATGTTCAATGGAGAAAAACGAGATTACTTTTCACAAATGTAATTAAAAATTGGAGTGCCTGTTGTATACATGTCACCAGCAAAGCCCATTAACATCTCCTGGGAAATAAAAATACAAACCGGGTAATCAGTAAAGTCTAACCTTTTTTCTCTTTTCCTTTGTGCTTCCTCTAGTTTCACGTGCTCACAGGGCGCCACACAGAAGCCTTGCACCCAGTGCTTCAGACCGGAGTTCTTCCTGCCAGACGGCTGCGCCACCGCCTCAGCTGGTCGGACCGTACGCAGAATTCAAGATGGCGGCGGCGGCGGAGGGTCTCGTGCGGGGAGGAGGCGCTGCGCAAGCCCAGATCTGGAGCTTGAGCAGCTCACCTGTGCCCGCCCTGACCTCTGCCTCCTCCCCCGCCCCCTCCCACCCCCATCCGCTGCTGAGACCCATAAAAAGCAGCCCCGCCCTCCGCCGTCAGGGACAGCATGTGCTCCTGAGGGCGAGCCCACCCCTCTCCATTCTCTGAAAAAGGACTAAAATTTTCCTTTGCTTCTGAACTGAACTTGGTCTCCTAGTGCTGTGAGTAACACTGGGAGGAAGACCCTTGGTGGGGACGGACTCCGCAAGGTCGGTAACACGATCAGCGTGTGAAGCTTGAACTACCTCAAAGGGAAGCAGGAAGGGCTACGTTTCTTCTAGAAGTGTGTAAGGCCTAGATGGTAAGTCTGCAAGACACTGGGGAAGCATTTTAAGGGAGCAGAGATGATTCTGCTCAACATATTCTACCATCTATTGCAAGATTGCTGGTCTGAGTTTTCTGCCATCGTTATTTCTGGGTCTGGCATAGGGCCTGACTTACAGTAAGTACTCAGTGTGTTGAATGAATGAAATATTACAATGAGAAACAATTCCCATGCTTATATTTAGCAACTTTGCCTAAATTTCTAGGAAGAATGAATGTTTTTTCCTTTTCAGTCATTTCTTTCTTACTGTCCCTTCATCAATACCTATCAGAAAAAAATACTGGATTCTCTTGACTTCTTTCTTTACCTGAAAAAAAAAAAACTTATATCAATATAAAATAAATGTCAGTTATATTTCTAGGTATTTAGGAAGTTTCACTGTTCGGTTACTAGCATCTTTTAAGCATCTTACTATTGCTATAAAGGAATTGCACTATCCCCATTCCTACCCAAAGAGCCAACAGAAACAGTGATGACAAGTATCAAGTTCATTTCCAAAAGTGTGTCGTTATTTACTGTTCACTATTTCAGCGCTGTGGAAGACTTTCTGCCTGGAAAGTTGGAAAGGCTTCATAGAGGAACATAAGTACTCGTGAAGACTTGAAGGATCCAAAGAAGTCAAAAAGACAAAGATGTGGGAAGTATCCTTCCAAGAGAAGGAGGGAATTTAATAAGATTACATGCAGAGGAAAGCAGAGTTTGGTATTTAAAGATTCCTACAACTCTAAAGAATGCGAGCATTTTAAGATTGTTTGTGATGAATTTTATAATCAACTCTTTCAAAGAACTGTATTCCCCAACTGTTTGTATCAGTTTCTATCAATAAACTATAATCTGGAGAATACCCAGATGGTAAATAAAATTTCCTTTTTAGGGCAAATTTCTCTAAATTATAAGCTAGTAAAAGCTTCCTATAATTAAAGAGAGTAGAGAGGGAAAAATAATAACTTCAAGTTGAAATTCTAACTATAAGGAAACTTGATTGAGTCAAATTGTAAAAATTCAGTTATTTGTGGTTATGAGGTTTTTTATGACTGTTATACAATCTATCTTTATGCTTTTTAAAATCATCTATAGCTCCTTTCATCATTCCTTCTTTATCCGTTAAAAGCTTTGAGAAAAATGGAAGGAGAATGTAAACAGAAAAATTAAATTCAAGAGAAAAATAAAATGCCATTAAATAATTTAATATAAAAGAAGATAATTTGGAATGTAACAGTATGGGCAATTAGGGTCGTTAGAAAGTAAAGACAAACAGCTTGAAGAATTAAAGGAAGAATGGATAAATAGATATAGAGGTTTTTATTCATCTGTCAGTCCATCCACTCATGCATCCATCTATTTGACTCCAAACTCTGTCTATAATATAGATTCATATTTCCAGAGATCCTTTGGACAACTCTATCAAGATTTTACAACTTTCTGCCTTTTAGAAAATTGGAAGTGTCAACATTCATTTAATTTCTCAAGACAACAAAGTCATTCTTGATTCAACATTTTCCTTTGCCACTCATACAAAATTGTTCATCAAGTCATATTGATTCTACATTTGAAAAGTCTCATTAACTTTCTTTTTTTATTGTTGTTGTTGGGAGCCACTGTCATAGATCATCTCTTGCATGGATTACTGAAACAGAATTGTTAACAGTTTTCTGATTTTACTTCACAGAGCCCTTCCAATTAATCTTATTTCTTGATATTCAATATATTTTTCTTTCATTTAAAGAAATAAATCTTTCAAATACACAAGATTATTACAGAGTATAACAGAGAACTATATTTAAAAATTGTTAGTATTTTCCATGTTTGTTTTAGAAGTTTTTATTCCTAAAAAAATGCTGCTGATGAACCGAACTCTTTTTCACCCTTCTCTGTTTTCATTTTCTTCCCAGCCTTACTAAACAAACTTAGTCCCCTGAGGTTGGTGTGCATCCTTCCCACCTATGATTTAAAAAAAAAAAAACTGTGTCAGGTATGTATACATAGAAAGCTATGTTCTATATAGTTTTGTGTACTTTTAAATTAAAGCTACATGGTGTAACACCATGCATATTCTCCTGCATCTTACTTTCTTTACTCAGTGTTCCTTCAAATCACTTCAGCATTTTTTCATTCAGCATGGGAAGGTGTAGTTCTGTTGATACAGTTTATTTGAAATACTTTGTAGTATTTGTTCCATCTTCCCATCTTCCTTATTATATACGTTCTGTATTTCACTCAGCTTGCTACTAACTATTGCCTTTTCCCAACTGGTTAGTGTTAGTACTGGTAGTAGAAGTCACAGCAGTAACCGTAGTAGCACCCATCAATGATTATTTAAATTCACAAACATTTTCATCAATTTCTCTGCCCGTTTCTCTTCACATTCCACTCTTGGTTTTGTGTCAGTGTCCTTGTTAGTAAAGAACCTTTTGAAAATGATAAACTCTCACACTGAAAGCATTATTCAATCTCTCTTGAGTCCCTACCAATGAGTGAAGTTCTAAGTTGACAATCATTTTACCTCAGCACAGGATATTATTTCATTATTCCTTATAAATATTTTTACTTTTACCCTAATTTTTTTTTTTTGGTTGTCTTTTAATTTTTTCTGATTTACTTTTAAGATTTCTATATTGTTGATGTTCTCATATTTATTAAATTCAAGAAAACCCGGGTCTTTTTGTGTGTTGGACATTGCCTCTCATGTTTTCTCTTACGGAATTTTATTAGCTATATGTTGGACATACTGAATCTAACCTCTATGATCAAAACTTTTTTTTTTTTATGTGACCCATAAGTTTATCTCTTTGAGCTTTGTTTTCTGTGATTTTTTTTCAAGGTTCCCCTTCTCCTGGTTTATTTTCTCAATGGAACTTATTATCTAAGTCTTTAAAATGTACTTATTTTTGTTATTGCTTTGAATTTGAGGGGCTATATATTTCATTTCTTAAGGTTAGATTTGTTCCTACCTTAAACTTGCCTTCCCCTCACAGTTTAGTACTTTCAATGTGATTTCTATTCTTTTTAAAAAATCTTCTTAATCGTTTACTAGCAGAGTATTCAAATTTCATTCTACATTGTAATATTGCTTCCATTTCTTGGTGTTAGTTCCTCTCTTTGTTATACGTACCAACCCCCACTTCAGGTGACAGTTCCTTCATTTGTTCTGCAATTTTTTAATGTGATTTCATTTTTAGTAGGACTCTTTGGACTCTGGGGAATCTGAAGTTCTCTGTAGACTGGTTTACATCTTTTGTGGTTATAGGAGGTTCAGTGGTGCAGTAGCTAGGATTCTAGTTGGCCCCCACGACCTTTGTCTCCTACCCTATGATTATGTTATATTACTGGCTGTGATGGTCAATTTATATGCCAACTCGGTAGGCTAAAGTCCCCAGTTATTAAACCAAACAGTAATCTAGGATTTGCTCTGAAGGTATTTGTAGATATGATTAAAATCCATAATTAGCTAATTTTAAGTAAGGGAGGTTATCCTAGCTAGTCTAGGTGGGCCTGATTTAATCAGTTGAAAGGCCTTATGAGCAGAACTGAGGCTTCTCAGAAGAATTCCGCTTGTGGACTACAGTTCCAGCTTGCCCTTCCTGCCAACGTATCCTATGGATTTCCAACTTTCCCAGTCAGTCCCCACACTCACATATGCCAATTCTTTCCAATAAATCCCTTAATATATATCCCTTCTTCTTTTTCTCTGATTGAACACTCACTGACATACTGGCAAAAGAAATTTTTCAGTGTAATAAAAGATAGAAAAGGAAAAAGTAACTCGTCTAAACTTACAAGGAAACCAATCTGCCAACAACCTAAATGAGCCCCGAAGAAGACTCTTCCCCAAAACATCCAGATAAGAGCTCAGCTTGGCTGACACCTTGATTTTGGCCTCAAATGACCCTAAGCAGAGAACCCAGCTGAGTCTGCCCACGTCTTTTGGCCTACAGCACTGTGAACTAATAAGTGGACATTGTTTTAAGCCAGTAGGTTTGTGGTAATTTGTCACACAGCAATAAAAAACCAACAGAAGTACTTTGGACCAGTATTCACATTGATGTCTTAGGTTGATATTCCACACCATGGGTAATGTGAACTTCATTTTCAACTTATGAGTGACCCGGGCTTGGGTTTAAATTTCTGTTGTGTGATGATTTCTACCCTCACCCCCTGGCAGGCAGCATTCTTCCTTGTAGTTTCTTTAGTCGGTGGATGAAATGTGACTAATCCTGTTTTTAAGAAACAGGCAGTTCTTGGCTTTACAAAGGATCCCAGGTCCAGGTCCACTTACCTCTTTCAGAATTTTTACAATTAACCTTTTTTTAAAAAGGCTAAGTTCCTATGCCAAAACTTCCAGTCTGAACATATAATTATAAGAAAAACCAGGATTAGGTGGTAGAATGAGACTAGAGAACAGTTTCACAGTCACTTAACTGAATTCCTTGGAGACAAGCAGTTCAGAACTGATCACTTTTCCAGTTTGACAAACGTAATACAGGGCATTTACTACGTACTACATAACACCCTTCCTAAGCCTGGGTCAGTGTTCTGTGATCAAAGACATTGGAATGTATTAATATTCACACCAAGTCGACAAATAAAGAATATGAATATAAGCTCAGGTAAAATTTGACTGCTATTTGGTTCAAGTTAGGGCAGAGTTTACCACCAAACACATTAAAACAAACTCTACAATTTGGGAGCTCTTAGATTTTGAAATTTTAATAAGGGATTGTGGGTAAACATTCAGGGGAAGGTATTTTTAGGAGCAAAAAATGAGATCCTAAAAATTGGGATAAAAAAAGTAATATACTTCCATAAAGAACAAAGAAAATCTTGACAACAGGGCTTTCCAGTTAATTATAGAATTTTTTGGAGAGAACTTGACTAGACACACTGCTTTCATCCAGGCTTAGCACTTGGTGTTTTAAAGCTGCCCTTTCAAATTGTGAATTCCACTTGGGCAGGAGTATATCCTACCACTATTAGCACTAAATAAATATTGCAATGTCACAAAAGTAGCCAGATCATCAGATTATTTAGCCATGTGCTGTCTCACAGATCCTCTGAATTCTGTTTCCCTTGGGGAGAAGAGCAAGGTTTGTTCGTATTTGGACACTGTCATTCTAAAGGGAGGCCTCCACCCACAGGTGCTGCCGTAGCTGAGAGGAATCCAATTTGCAGCTTAAGTAAAAAAGTCATTTACTTCTTTTGTTGCTCTGCAAAGGCAATTAGGCCAGAAGCTGCATATAATTCTGGAATAATGCTGAATTGTGTGTGTGTGTGTGCATGCACACATGTGTGCCTGTATAGCATTTTAAAGCAGGTGTAAATAATCTTTTCATTTAATTCTTTCAAAGAAGCTGACAGTAAAAAAATAAGGAAAGAACAGGAGAGCATTGTAAAAGGGCACAGCTGTCATCAGTCTGCTTTCTCATTCCAGATACATCGTCATGACTTCAGTGATCCTCCACTCCCCATATTCTGTGTTCAGAGTGTTTGCAAAGACAAAGGGCTTAAATCTACCACATCTTGATGTTCTACTAACAGTGTTTGTCACAATTCAAATAAACATTTACCTCTTGTGCCAAATGGTTTTCTTGACAATCTGTGGCTTTTCTTCTGACTTTGTTTTCTGTTCTCCTGAATCTAACGACACCGAGAGATCGAGTACTGGTTCCTCTTTCAGCTGAGAGAATAGAAAACATTTCTATTACAACAGCTTTTGAAATCACCTCTCCTCTAATTTCACTTAAATAGCTTCTCCTATCACCTGTGCTTTCAGTTGAGAAAAGGTTAGTTCTCATCCTCACAGGTGACAAATCGATGAAAGGACTGGTGACAATAGCAATGGGCTGTAGCCGGAGTTAATTATGCTCCGGTGCATGTCTTTCATTAAGGTGCTGTTTCCTTCACCAGAGCCCTCGATAAAGCATTTCTCAAAGGGCCCCTTAGGAGTCTGTGCAGGGTGGAGCAGCCTATCAGGCAGCTCCGGCGGGACACAGCGCCACGGCCTGTGAGGTGGCATTAATGGGGCTGAGTAATGCAACTTGACAAGGCCTGATGAATGGGACTTTCCAGGGGGATGGTCGGACAAATATCGACTCCATGACAAGCATAGTTTTCTAAACAATGTGAGACTTCATTTATCATTTGATTGGTTATGAAAAAGACCTAGTCCAAAAGGAGGGCTGGGATTTAATGAAGAAATTGTCTTCAGTGGTTAGAAGCAATATGAGTTGATGGGTTTATTGGTAATTATACTCTTCATCTTGTGGCATGAGAGAAATCTCTGGCTTGAGAATGTGACTAAGAAATTGCCAAACGGCAAATTGGAGTGAAAAACTTGCTACCTCCTTAACAACTTTGTGGCTGCCAAATATGTCTAGATATGCCAAAAGTGGGAACTGATACTACCTAATAGCTTTGACTTCTAAAATATGCTCCATCACCACAATCTTGACTATAATATTTCATATCTTCAGTTTAGAAGATTCTTCTGGATTGTTTTTTTCTGTGATGCCCCATATCCAATGAGTATAAGCTTTGAAAGAAAATTTGGAAAGGGGGACTCTTGTTTTTTCCTGCACTGGAAACTGGAAACTTAACTATAATGGTTGCATTGGTTTTACTAAATGAGGTATGTCCAGTAACAGAAAGAAGAGGTTATTTAAATCAAGACCTCATGGAGACGACAACATTTTGTTGAGGGAGATTAAGGAATATTCATATTGAATGAAGTAAAAAGTCTGTACACAGGAGCTGGATTTCAGTCTTGAGTTCTCTGTTCTAAACAACTGACAATAACCCTTAACCATGGTTAATGAAATAGTTCTTGTCAGAACAGTGCCTTGTTCCACATCATTTATGTTGGGATGGCAGTTTCTTATATTTTGAGATCTTTGTTATTAACGTTTTTCTATGACTGTAGTTTATCAAACCATTGGTTATGTGACCCCCGGGTACACTTTGCAAAATGTTGGCCCTGGGTCTGTGAGGTTTGCAGCACTGTATTAACCTGTGTGCGCCACCCACGTCTGCTGGTGGCTTTGTTCTCTTTGTGGTATCAACATCATCATCCTTATTATTATTATTAAATTTTGGTGGAACAACAGAGGAAGAGATGTTTGTAAAGTCTCTATCTGCTTAAAGAATAAGAAGGAAAGACGCACAATTACCAGAAGACATAGAAGCAATGAAGGTTTCTATGTAACACTGCTAAATATATTAACCTTGCCCTCCTTCCCCACAAGCAAAAATAGGATTGGCACTATTGCAGTTAATTTTTAAATTCCATACACTGTCTTCAAGAAAAGCCCATGCTTGAAATAACATGGTCTGCTGATATACAACTGCCTCTCTAAAACAATTCCCTTATTCATTTGCAAGTCAACTAATCCTTTGTCTCCATGTTGCTTCTATTTTGAGGCCACGTGTGTGTCTGGAAGAAGTTTTTGAATACGAAGATGATGATAATCATAACATGCTTTTGTGAAGTTCAAATTCTACAAATTCTTTCATTAATGTCACAGAATTCATCTCTTATAATAGCTAAAGGGAGGGAGAGAGTTTGAAATCTACAAATACAGAGAAGATGTAAGTTGCAGAAAATAAGCGAGAATTTAGAAAGAAAACACATAGTTCTGAGTTTAAGTATCCTGATTAATCTACATATCTACATTAAGTTCTTTCAAACCTGAATTTAAGCCTCTTGACCTCTAAATAAGTATTTTATTACATGGCTTCCCTAAATTCTCCCTAATGTTAATGAAATCTTTGAATCTTGAAATCTGTGAAGTTCGAATGCAGTGTTCACGTTGCCATTTCAGTTTTTCTCTTCACTTTTTTCTGGTAGTGTTGAAGGTTTGGCATCTCTTCTGGGCAAGTGTCTAATTACTACTTTCCCTTGGCATTTAGCCCAGTTAATCTCATTTTATTTCCTTCTGCAGAGCATCCCAGAAAGAGTAGGGTTATTTTGAGATCTTTACAATGAATAAATGAATTTTTTTTTAGGTGACTGCTATCATTTCTAAATCAACGACTTCTTTTTATAAGTCACTGATAAAAGAAACACATTGGGCCAATTTGAAAGAGGAAAAGCAATGTCAACTTAGCAAGTGTGTGTGTGTGTGTGTGATGGGGCAGATAAAATAAAGGGAAGATAATCTGTAAGTGGGAGATTCCTGAAGTCAAAATACTTTATTTTTCTTTATTATAGTGGTTTCCATAAGCATTAATAGTGCGCTCTCCTTCCTGATGTACTTCAGGAGTTCATATGAAAGACAAAACCAAAGCAAAACCTATATATTTCAAACTACCCCCAAGAAAACCCACTGTATGACTTTTTGTTAATCTCCCTGAGTTTTATTATATGCCACCATGATACCCACATAAAAATCTTTAGAGTTGGAGACTTGAAGTACAGAAATAGAATGTGAAAATGGACATAAAATCACCAACTTCATAGCCCACTATCTGCTCAGTATCTGGCATTAAACACATACACATGCCCACAAAGACACACACTGAAACTTGTCCTTCCTAGTTTCTCAAACTTTCCCCTTGTACCAAAATTATTAATTTTGATAAGTGCCCAAATGTTTGTATGAGTTATGAGTGAATATGTGGGGACAGGCCATGTTTGAAAATATGGAAAATGTCTATGTTTGGCCACCACTGACCTTTCCTAACAGAATGTATTTACTCTTTCCCTGACCTTTCATGAAGAAGCAAAACTCAGTGAACACAGGGGAACGTGTGGATTTGTTATATAACTTTGGCATCATAGAAAATAGTTTCCCCCGTTTTTTTTTTCTCTGAAATGCTTAGCTCAGAGACATGCTGATTAACAAAAACAGTCTAAATTTAAGACATGTAGGTATTTTCTGGTAACTTGTTAATTCTGAGTAAAAGTCAGCAATGAGTTAAATAGTTAAACACTCATATGCACACACGTGCAGAATTTCAATATACTATTTCTTTGCTGATTAACTTCTGGGGCAAGTGATTTCAAAAGGTTTTTAGGTCTTCATATTCTAGGCATCTAAGGTTAATTATTTTGCAATTGGAGCTATTACATGGTTGTGAAATTTCACAAACTATCATAGTAAAATATATATATATATGGGGCATGTCATACAATCCTTAGTTTTTCAATATAGAAAATAAAGGGAATTTTAATCCTGTGACATATTTTTGCTAGTGTGAACTAGTACAAATAGGAGGTGCGGCAGTAAGTACGGCTAAAACAGTAAGTAATGCTAAGAGATTGATAAAATCTGAAATGATATGTAAAATGAGGCAAAATTCACATCTAGACTATTTCAGCAATTTTTTCCTAAAAAATATCTTCGTTATTTCTGTAGGGAGGAAAGATATGCTATTTTAGAGGCTTCCCCTTCTTTCAGTTTAATCTCTTCTAGGTGCAGACTCTGCTCCTCTGACAGCACCACAGCGCTCATTATGTACTGCAAGTCATCAGGCGGAGGTTGGGAGAGAGGAAGCCTGTTCCCCGAAGCAATTTGTTTCAGCGGTGCTGCCAGAGCATAGTTCAGAATTATCTTTAATATGAATGAGAAGCTGGAGCCACTTGAATAGGCAGATGGAGTTTCGTTTTTCCCCCCCAGACCATGGACTTGTCTGCTTCTTTTTTTAAAGTACATTCATCATCTTGGTTGCTATTTTGTCCAACCTTGTTCTGCCATTCTTTCCAATTACTCAGTTTAGTTTATCCATTCCAGGTTAGCTAATTGGCTTTGCTTCGCCTTCCTTTTCACACATTTCCATCCCATTCCACATGTAATTCAAGTCCCATTAGCTCCCACTTCATTTAAACCAACATAGGGCTCCTGGGAGTAGTAGGGCTGTTGGAAACAGGTGCAATTGGCCAGATGGCTGCCTCGCCAAGAGGGCAGAGCAGACTGAGCAGCTCCCTTGCCAAATTCAGACTGTCAGGCTGAGACAGCTAAAAGGGTTAGCAGAGGGCTGAACCTGGATTTAATTGCTATACTTTTGCTATTGGTTTCCTCTTAGACTCCAAATGCATATTGTTTTCAGGCTCAAAGCCAACTTTAAGAAACAATCAAGTTGTCTATATAAAATATCAGGCATCCACCACTGTAATGTATGCTGCCAGGATATTGCTTGGTTCTATTTTGAAAGAAGTTAAGACTAGTTCTAAAGATTATTTGGGTGCTAACTTGCCTCTGTGAACATCTATTTTCATGCCATATTTGCTACTCCCTACGACTGTCTCATGATGTTTAACTCAGAGAGCACCCATTCTGAACCTCGGATTAACTCCTAGTCTACCTTCTCCTTATTGGCCAGGGCTGCAAAACAAAATCACATGGCCTTTGCCCACTACAAATTCATGGTATCTAGTATCAAATAAGCTTTGGCCTAGTGTTTTTCTTTCATTTTTTCCCCAGAATATTCCCAAAAAAACTTTCAAATGCTACCATTAAATCCAGATTTTGCCTGCTTCACTTTTGCAAAGATGACTGACCGTCTATTTCTTATCATCTGCTGGCCATATATTCCTCCATATCTGACTTTGTTCCACATGACTCTAATGATACTGTGTATTTAAGGAAGCATCGTTAGCCTTGTAATTTCCAGTCCCAGTTATTTTTGTCCCTTCAATTCCCACTTTCCTGAACTTCAAACAATGAACTCTAAGTCCATGTAAATCACCACGAAGATTTTATTTTTTCACTTGGGCTTTGAAATAGACTATTTTTGGTTTCCATTTAATCCTCTGGTCCTATCTTCTCTTTCTCTTTTTTCTTAATGCATTATGTATGTTTGGGTGTTATTCAAGGCTATCTTGCACCCTATTGTTTCTATTTCATTTCCCACAACAAACTGACTATGCTGCATTTTTTAAGTGGTGGCAGTATGGTTTATTAAGCTGTGCCTTAGCACAGGCACTGGGGCTTGCCCATGATGCTCTTACTGTACAAAGCCCGGACGTTCCGCCAAGTTTTCTTGAGCAATGACGCCAGAAAGTTGCCAGCTAAGTGGATGCTGTACACAGGTTCATCATCTGTCATCTTTACGTGACCAACAGCCACTGCCAGACGCAGCACCTTCTTCATTAGGAACTTGATCGTGGACTTCACTTCATCAGCTTTGGCCACTATGTTCTCACTGTGGATCAGCAAAGAAAGGAACTCACCAGCCTTATTCAGACCTGGGCCAGGATTCTTGGGATCTGCTTGATCAGAGACTCTTAGCCAACTTCTTGACCAGTTTCCTATTCTTGTTGAGTTTCTTCAGAACCTTGATGTCCATGTTGGGGGATATCCATAGCCTTGGCCTCATCACAATGCTGCTGGTCCCCCAGAACACATGCAGAGAACTTGGGGCAGGGAGTGGACTTAAGCCTGATGGTGCCTGAGAAGCATTCGTCCTTCTGAGGATCACAGATAAAACAGTAACTTTTTGGTGATGACTTCCTATCAATTTCTAAGAACTTATCCCAATCACAAGTTTTTATTTTAGCTGATTTTAGGACTGGCAGGTTTTTTAGGACTGGCCCATAGGTTTTATTTTTGTTTTTTCAGTTCTATGAATTCAAGGGCTATTATTCTTTTTTATTTGTCCCATATTATCTTGTTAACTGCCCCTCCTTTTGTTACCACAATACTCTAATTTTTTCTCAACTTTTTCAGCTCTACTGTTACACATTCTAGTCTGAATTATTGTTAACATTTCCTTAAACAATTGCAATGGATTTTACCTAAAAATAATTGATACTAAAGACAACAGAAGCTAAATATCATGTAATATTTACTATGTGGTAGGTATCTTCTAGTTGATTCAATGCAGTTTGTCATTCACCCTCCACAATATCCCTATGAAGTATTATTATCTCTATGTTAAAGATGGTAACATTGAAGAACAAAGAAATTATGAAGCTTGCCCACTATTATAGAACTACTGCAAGATAGGACTCGAACCCAGGATTTCTGAGAAGGAACAACTATGCTATAACATGTCTATTTTCCCTTCTTTGTCTTCTCTCATCTAAATAACATGTGTTTAGAACAATAGCAGACATTCCTGGTCTACAAGCCTCCAAAAAGAGAAAAACAAAATCCCAACTTAAAATACTGTCCTCACAAATTCATATGCACCTACCTTACCAGACTCTTGGTTTTCTTCACAGCCTTCTCAGTCCTTCCTTAGAATTTTGATATCAGTTATATCTTTGGCACTCTGCGTTTACCCTTAGGAACAATTGGTCATAAAGGAGAAAAAAGATCTTTAGAGGGAACATATTGAAATTCTCCTGAAATAAAGGATCCTTGTGTTAAAGGATATGGCTAAAACTGTATTTTTTATCTTGAATTCACAAGTTACTTTATTACCTGGCCCCAGCACCACAATTTCATTTTTTTTTTTAGTCTATTAGTCTTCTTACATCACCAATTTTATTATGTATTTCCGTTTTAAGAAATGTCACCTCCCTCCCTGCTTCTTGAAGCATAAAATTCAATGCTGGCCTGTCATTCAAAATCTTGCAAACTATATATAACTCTTCCTCTGTTATTCCCCTAATATACACACACCACTTTAAACACAGTATTCTTGTAATTTTCCTATCAACATGCCTTTTTTCACTCTGGTTCAAAAACCTGGTGTTACGCCAATTCTGTATGTTGAAATCCTACTCTGCAAGAGTCAGATCATGGTTTTATGCTCCTCATCCCATAGCCAGAAATAAGCTCCTTCATTTCTCAATTCTCAATGTACTTTGTACTTCTCTTATTGCATTATCATATGGTGGTTTGAAGTTTTGTTCTCTCTTTATGTACGTTTCTTATGTTTCCTGGTGGATTGTAAAATATTGGTAAAAAGGGTCAGCATCATATGTTTCTTTGTATTTTCCCAAAGCTAGCAGTGGACTGCTTATAACAGATGCTCAGTAAATGTTTACTATTGACATTGTAAAAAATAAATGGTATCATTAGTATTTCAGTTTATAATATGCTTTGATGAAAATTCTAAACCTGCCATCAGCATGATGGGAATAGACAGCAATGAAGGAATGCGAAGGACAGCACTGGTACATTGTATGGTATCTAATTTCATCCTTTAAACAACTGACATGGTAGGTATCCTGACTCTTATTTTATAGGTGAGGGAATTAAGTTTCAAGAAGATTAAGCAAATGCTCAAGATCCAGATAGAAAGTGTCAGAATTGGCTGTAAAATTCAGGCATTCCTGACTCCAAAGCCATAATCTGCCCATCTTCTTTTTTATATCCATAACTAGTTTTCAGTAAGACTTACTGAAATGCCTCCTAGGCTAATTCTTTCTTCCGTGTTTCTTCCTTCATGTTCTAATTCTAATCTCTCATCAATCCGTATGTTGATTTCTAGAATATGGTCTTAACTGATTTGCTTCCCTACAAAATTTCCAGCCCTATATACTGTTTCCCATATACAGCAGCCTGACCCATTTTCCTTAAAATTTTTTCCTTTCATCGTATTTTTGCCTAGTCAACTAGCTACAAAATAAGCTTGAATAATTTTTTTCAATGATCAATTTTGCCACATCTGAAATAGGAATAATAATATAATCTATCTCATAAAGTTGCAAGTATGAAATGGATGCTAAAAGCATGGCTTTGCTCACAAAGTAAGCATTTACTATATTTTAGTTTTTACTATGTACAACATATTTTAAAACTGCTATGTCTAACATCGTTTTACACAGAAAATGAGATGCAGACAAGAATTTTGCTTACAGTCAATCAGAGAGCTGGGATCAGGTCTAAGAGTAAAATCCCGACTTACTAAACTCAACACTAATACTTTTTTTTTTTTACTATACAAAACTTGTGTGACTCACCTTACCTACCTTCCTTCCCACTGTCTGCATGTATCTCTTGCTTCGTGTCACAATACGCTCATCTGTATAACTTAATTTTGTTGTCCCTGCTTTGAAAGCCTTCTAAAGCCACTTTGGTTATCTGTTCTCTAACTCTCAGGTCCTGTTCAAATAACACTTGCTTTAAGATATTTTCCACAAAAATTGCAGGTCATTACCTACTCTTCTATGCCTGACTTTTCTCTCAGGTTTACTTTCTACATTATGCATTTATCATATAATTATATTGTACATTGCTTGTCCTATAAATACTTCATAGTAGGTGACACTAATTTTAATTTTACATAAGGAACTGCTAACACACAAAACTGGTTGAAGCTAAAAGAATTATTACCATCCTGCCTTGCCAAGACCTTCTCACCAACATCATGGCAAGACTTGGTTTCCTATTCCACATGTCACTCTAGATTGTTTTGAAGTGGGCATATTTGAGTTTCTGGGCTTTTATATGAGTATGTGAAAGATAGTTTTTCAATATTGCTTTTTGCAAGTGTTCAAAAGTCAGACTTTGAGTTCAGAGTTGTCATCAACTCTATTGCTAAAGCTCAATTTACTGCCTTCCCTAATTTGCTGCTTCTCTAGAGATTTGTGTAATGCTGAAACATGAAAATGTTTGTCCTCCAACATATATTTTCCAATGTGCCCAAGATAGCTGCCAGATTTCCCAGGATTTTTTCTTTCCTGTCTCATTGCACTGCACTCATATTTCCTCTCTTCATTTTATCTTTGCTTCCTTCAGTGGAAGAGTTATAAAAACTGCTATGGAGTCTGGGGCAATTTCCAGCTCCAGTTATAAAAAGAATCCTCCTGTTTCTGTGAACAATTCATCTCTCTGATACCTTCAATAAAATCTCTTTCACCATATTTCTCAGAGCTTTGTTGATTAACCACTTTATGCTGACCATGGGTCAGCCCAGGACTATATTGTCAATAGAAGCTAAAGAAACGTGTAACAGGAAGTCATAGTAGTTATTACTTATGGTAAAACATATTCCATTTTCCACTTGTAGATCTGTTTCTTTCATTTGTAAACCACTGTAAGGACTTGTAAAATTTATTTTCATTTTCTGCCTACATTAGCTCTTAGAATAAGTAATTCAAGTTTTGAATAAGAGCATGGAATATTACTAGCATTATCTTTTGGTAGTGGAATTACAGGCAATTTTATAATGCATTGTACAATATTTTAAAAATAATTACTAAGTTATTTTATAATTAAAATGAAGCAATTTTAATTTTGATAAAAACAAGACTTTTCAATGTTATTATCTAGTTGAAGTAATATACCATGTTATTTCCATGGAGATACCATGGTTTTTTCCTGTTACAATATTTTTAAAGATATCTACTTTATTTAATATATTACCACTTGTTAAAATTGCTCATTTTCATCAGTTTTAGTTATAGTAGAATGAGGACTGGAAATTTTAAAGAGACATTTTTATGGTCAAACTGTTTTATGGTTTCAAGACACCCTACTAATTGCTCCCGTGTCATTCATTGCCTAGTAGGAAAAGTATTTCGTGTCCAGGAAAAAAATCCATTGAATTGCCTCACAATATTTTTTAATTCATGGTAGAGAAACATATCTTGAAATCAGGACTTTCAATTGCAAAAGAAAATAGTCCACAGAAAAATTGCTTTTTAATTTTCCTAAATCTTAACTATTAGACATAGACAGAATTGGAAAGAATGTAGAATGCTTCCTAAGACTTAAATCTGTCCTAGAAGGAGATAAAAATTTGACTCTCCTATGAAACAAGGTTGATCTGAATGGTAAAACTAAGCTGAGATGAGGACCCAGTGCCCAAACTTCCAGGCCAAGACTTAGAGGAACAAAGGCATTAGAAATTCTAGTATGTTAAGGGGGATCCAAGAGTAAAGAAAACAACTCAGAGCAAAGACCAGGAAGACTACGAGCTTCTTAGACATATTCTTCTTCAATTGAGGTAATAAAGTAGTGGAATTGCAAGTGCTGAGAGATGGGGATGGTGGGTGAGCTCCCAGTCAGCATGTTATTGTCAGCACCACCCATTGTGGTGAACGGAAACACCTGAATTGTTTCTATTACATTTGAGAGAACCTTGAAAATGACTAAAAGTGAGCCACCAGGTTGAGAGCCAGTTCAGTTGGGTGAATATAGTGTAAACTTGGACACCACATATAGCAACAATTGGTGCAAACATATGACGGTGGGAACCAAGTGAGATTTACCCTCAGTGGAGGCTTGTGTAGATAGAGGACAATTCTGGATCCATATTCCTCTAATGCACGAGTCATATATAATCACTTCCAGAGAACTCCACCCAGGAAAACGCTAAGTTAACTAAGTGTTAAACTCGATATCAACTGAGTTTACCTTGGATAGGTAAGAGTAATGCTGTCTCTCTGGAAATGTCAGCGCCAGAGAAATAAAACAGCTGTGTTCAATTCATTTGTGACCACAGAAATGGATTTATGGTAAATCTAATGTAGCTGAACCCCAGAGCCTTTGACTTGCTCAAGCTTCTTCCAAAGCTCCAAAAAGAGTTCTAGTAATGCTTTTGTAAGATTTGCAAAAGTAGATTTTAGCCACAGTTGCATAAGTCAGTTGCCTCTTTCCACTCTGACTTTCCTTCAGTAGACTTCCCCTTGAGTCCTAGCATTCAATTAAGGGTGAATCCAGCTAAGTGGAAATTGCATTGAAGATATATTTAGTTTGGGCTTAATGAGATTTATGTATGTGGTCACATCTCCTTCCATGAAGAGTTAGGTCAGTGCTGGCCTCCTGTGGTGCCAAGGCACACAATCCATGGTATGTGCATGGTAAGCAGTCACACTGTGAGATGAATGAGTCCTACGGTACTCAGCACTAGCAATCTGTGGGCCGTGGAGGGGAAACAGGCTTGGAATGTGCTATGTGGGAACCTCTCCCAATCATCAGACACGTAAACATTTAAGCAGAAGACTCAGTTCTGCTTGATGCTTATTCAGTGAAAATATGCTCTTTTTATTATTACATATATACCCAATAATACAGTATCTATTACTGTCAATGCACAATAAATAGCTTTTTTATTTCCATGAAATGTTAACAATTAGAATTCTTGAATTTTTAGAGAACGAACCTGTAGGTATCCATGGAGGATGTCAGTGTGCTAACCATGTATTTTTCATTGCTTTATAATAAAGTGCAACTTAGCATTATATTTCTCATTGAGTTGTGAAACTGAAACTTTTCTAAACTATCAATAATAAAACAAACTTATTTCAATCATTCTAGACAAAATGCCTGAATTTTTTTCTATACTCTCTACAGAAAATGGTATAAAATCATTAATGTGTAAAGAGGCTATAAAAATTGTACAGCCAAAATTTTAGGGAACAAAGTATTATAGAAGCATGTCAGATAGTTTATTGATATAAGTATTATGCTATTTTCCTGAATTTTATAATGCCTGTGGCATGTATCAGCTTTAATTTTTTTTAATTTTATGAAATGCTTTTAGTTTTAAATAAATATTTAGTTATATATCCAATTTTGTATTTCTAATTTTGAATTCTTTTCTTCTGAAATACCCTGTGCCAATTATCTACACTCCAAGCCTTCTAAACCTGTGACCAGAAATATCATTGTACTTTTTACTGATGCTTGAATGCAAGCTTCATGAGAGCAGGAATTGTTTTTCTTTTGTTCACTGCTATATAGCAAAACTTATACAGGATCTGAGATATAAAAGGTACTGAATCAACATTTATGAAACAAATACAGGTCACTTTTAAACTTTATGTTTCCAAGCTGAAGAAGTCTAATGTTTTATTTGTTCTTATTCAGTAGATATGTTCCACCCAGCTTCCTGTATTAAATTTTTCCCAAAAATAATATGGTATTTACAAGGAAAAATTGCAATTTTTTTTTTTGCAAAACTCTAGTATTTTGAAAAGGATTTACTTTTTTGCAGTAGTGAAATTCAGTTTGGAAAATATGCAAACACAAGCATTCAGGAAAGTGCAAGGTGAGGGAAAAGGAAAAAATCTAAAGACAAAATAGGACAGATTATTACAGGAGGATGAGAAAGGCAAGAAAGAACAAAAATTGAATGTGAAAAAATGGCTGAACTCAATTTTCCCTTTCACCTTAAGAGAAACTCAAAGAGACTATATTAAAAAAAATCAGCTTTCACATTTATCCAAATGGCCAACGTACACTATACTCTACAGATAGATGTTTGAAAACTATCATCTTCATCTTTAAATAATATTTACTGACTGACAGAAGCACCCTGAGGGATAAACAGTTAAAATAACAGGGTAGCTCATATTATGCAGAGGTGAAAAGAAGTGTGAACCACATGTTGCAAAACTGAAATGCTAAATGAAGCTATGATGTGTGGGAACAGGGCCACAGATGTTCAGATGTCACTTGTTGAGACTGGGCTCAATAGACCAGACTCAACAAACCACAGAAATTTAAAACTGGGGGGCTCTGATATTAAAATGCTATGACTTAAGAAAGCTTTAAGGTTTAAAATAGTAGCTCCCATTTGTCCAACTCAAACTTGAGATTATGCGCTTTAATTTTATTTTCATTTATTCAATAGTGAGCTCATACCAATAACAAAACTGATTGTTTAAAATCATAAAAAAAAAAAAACCAAAACTTTAAATTGCTAGAGTAAGTTGTTTCATTTCCTTCTCCCACTACAGACTTCTTGAATTTACTTTGCACTTTAGTGTATCACTTTCTTAGTGCTGAAAAAAGTATCTATATTGCTTAAGTAAGTTATTGTTTCCCTCTGTGCTTGCAGGACCCCACACAGAAAGAGAACTCTCTCTCCTCTCTCTCCCCATCTCCTTCTCTCTCAGATCCCATATTGATGTGCATAAACATTCGTGTCTGTTTTTATGTATCTGTTCAGTAGCATCTATGAAGTTCAAGTTTTGTTTAATTTTATAATTTTTCAAAATTAAGTATTTCTAGTGATTTAATTACCTTGTATTGTTTATTTAACCCATTTATTAACAACAATTCCTTAAATCTTTCGTTATACAATGACTCAAGTCAACCTTGATTACACGAAAAACTAAACAGGAAAGCATTATAATCATGAACTATTGGGAATCCATAGGCTAGCTCATTTCTGTTTCAGTAAAATGTGGCTTCATAAAGCAGAGATAACACTAACTGCCGCTTCAAGGCCTCAAGTGTAAATCAGGCAATGTCAAAGAAAGTGATGTATTTGGAGTTCTTTGAGAATAACGTTTGAGTGTAACATTTGAGACGACATTATTGATGATTAAGTTTTAAATAAGCATTAAACTTTACTGAGTATCTGCTATATTCTCAAGGCATGCAGTGTGCTAAGTTCTTTACAGTCTTCCTTATATTTTATCCTCAGAACTCTAAAGTGTACGCATTATTATTGGCCCCGTTTTACTGATAAACAGCTTGAAGCTCAGATCATTTAAATAAATTGTCTGAAGATATAGTAAGTAAATTTTAGACACTAATTAAACCTTGGTCAACCTAATTTCAGAGAATAATTTCTTAAGTGTTTTCCAACTTAAAATGCCAGGTGAATTCAATTATTTTAGTAGTTATGTTATTATCTTAATATGTATTAGGAAAAAAAGCATATTTAACCCATGATTTCACAGATAGGATTTTGAGAGGAGACTATCATAGACATTAAATTTAAAGTGAATTAATCTAAATAGAAATATTAAATAATAGTATAAATGATACCCAGACATAGTAACATCAGGAAAGTGGAATTTAATTGACTGAACTTTAGGAAATCCTGTAACGACTTATTGTGCACCTCCAGTCAGTAGCACTGCTAAGTGGGTGCTATTCAGAACTGGTACTCAGGGAAGCTGGGGAGGTTATATTTAGTACCTACCACATTCCAGTAACAACTTACTAGCACTGTGTCCTCATGATGCTCTTGGGTTACCAAGGAACCATTCTCTATATATTTGGAATTCATTTCCTCTCTTCAAATTTATCTGACCTATGTTCACTACTTAAATACCATGCTACCTGGCAAACTATCAAACGAGTTTCCTCTGAAAGTTAACTTTTTACTGTAACAGCAGCATTTATACCTAAATCATAGGAGTGAATAATTATGGTATTTCAGGCATTGTGTCACAGCCAGAATGTTATTTACAAGTAGGAAGGCTAAGTCCTTTAGATGCTCCCTAAATCATACCAGGTAATTGTGATGTCAAACTGGTTGTGAAGGTGACTCTCCTTTCATTACCAGTAGGAGTCATATCATTTTGAGGTGTATGTTTGTTTCATCTCATGACAAAGAAAAATTTTCCACTTACATGGGAAATGAAAGTTTAATGATAACTTCATACAACTATTTAATTTTAAGTCATGTCAACAACTGAAGATTCATTGAGCACCAGTTGCGTACTAGCCATTATTCTAGGCACTGAGGATACAAAGAAGTAGGCAAGGGGGGAGGGTATAGCTCAAGTGGTAGAGCGCATGCTTAGCATGCACTAGATCCTGGGTTCAATCCCAGGTGCCTCCATTGAAAAACTAACTAACTAACTAAACCTAATTACCCCCCTCTCGAAAAAAAAAAATCAAATAGGATCATTAAAAAAAAAAAGAAGTAGGCATAGTTCTTACTCTTAGATATTTTATTATTGAGTGAGTATGTGTGTGTGTCTCTGTGTGTGTGTGTGTGTACGTGTGTTCCAGGCTGAGATGGAAGAGGAGGAGCGACACAGGGCTGGGGGAGAAACAAATGAACAGATGACTGTGTTGCAGTGCTGTGAACTCTGCGGTGGCAAGCCTGAAGGGTCTCCTTAGTGCAGAAGAGAGGCATCACCTCATCCAGGCCAGGGGTGCTTAGAGAAGGCTCCCTAGAGGAGTCATGGCCTGAGTTGAGTCTTCAAGGAAATGTGAGGGTTGGCCAAACAAACAGGGAGAAAAGAGCATTCAGGGCAGAAGAAACAGAACAGACAAAGACATGGAAGACACAAAGCTGTCGCTATTGAGGAAGAGCAAATAGGTCAGTGTGGTAAAGGTTACCTTGAGCTGGGACTTAAACTCAGTGTTTCCTCTATACTATGTGATGCTATGCAGTCCGTATGAGCTACAGCCTGGAGCAAGCAGACCTACTGAGAAAATACCCCCTTGTCACTGAAGCTAATGGTATTAATATAAAACTGACGAAACTAACTACTGCATTTAATGACTCACTATTTAGAATCCCAAATCCCTCAAAAAGATGTTAACTTAAAATGTAATGAATGTAATATAATGTAAAAGTCACATGAATTCATTTATCTATTTACTTATTCAATAAGTATTAAGAACCATTTACATGTTACAAAATTGTGCTGGTGGAGAGATGCAGTGATAAGCAAGCTATGCCTTGTGCACCTAAACACATCACACTGTAATAACAAAAATGTTCTGCCTTGAGTCTGAAACACAAGAGACAAACAGCAAAAACTGTTCAGTATAATGATGGCCTTATTGAATAGAAATGGGCTGCTCTGGCTACTATCACAGGTTTCCTGGTTTGCTTAGCAGTTTTATCCCTATCGTAGTGTAAAGACAGGCATAGATCAGCGTTGATAACACTATTTCATAAAATCATCGAGTATCTTTATATTAACTCTTTGCTCATTAAAAACATTTTCTGACAGTAATTTCACTATTCCACCTAGGAATAAAATGGATTGACAAAAACAGGTGTGTCCTGAATCTCTTGGCTGTTCTAATCCCCATTTTCACCTAATATTACGTCTGACCAAGCAGGAGCTTGTGATTTAGGGCTTATGACTACTCTCTGAGGCCTCATCACTGCAGTAGGAACTAACACGGGACAACCCACACTGCGGAACAGTGCAGACTAGTGGAGACTAACACAGAGGGTCCAAGACTGAGGATGACAGAGTCCGCAAGAAGGGCACTTAGCTTTTGTTGCTTATTCAGTCAGCCACTGTCTTTCTCTTTATTTTATACTAATTGTACAAGGCAGTTATTACAGATGTTCAAACATAGAAAATAGAACACCCTATGTAACCAGAGTCCATCAGCAATAAATACATTAGTATGTATCTCTGAAGAATGCTTCTTTTTAAAAAAATATAACTTTGATGCCAATTATTACTTAAGTGTTTACAATAACATCTTAACATCATTGAATACCTGCTTAAATGCTCAAATTTCTAATTGTCTTATATATGTTATTTTTCTTAATGAATCAGGATAATAATAAGGAGTACATATTGCAAATTGTCGATATGTTGTTTAAATCTTTTTTAATTTATAAGGATCTCCTTCAATTTTATTTTCCTTACTTGCAATTTAAATGTTGGAAAAAAGAACCGTGGTACTGACTGCATCTTTGTAGTGTCACCTGACATGTTCATTAGTCATGTGTATTTTCTTTAAATTAACATCTGGATCTAAAGATTTCTTTTAAATTCAGTTTCTCCTATATTTTATTCATTTTTGACAAGATTATGTCACAGTTATAAGTTCTATCAAGAGACACAGCCTCTAGTCATCCTTTTTTGTGATGCCAGCAGCTATAGATGCTTAATGCCTAGATCTAAATTACTTTTAGAAGAATCAACTTATCTTTGCAACAATGTCTGAAGGAAACCTTTTGTTCTTCATATCCCCATCAACTGAATATAGAAAAAGAAAAATGGATGCATATAGTATTTCTTCTAGAAAGAAAGAGATAGAGAGAGAGCTAGAGCAAGAATGAGAGAGACACAGAGAAAGAGAGGTCATCAGAGATCATTTAATTGATGATCTAATTAAAAGAAATAACTACTCTTAGGAATCTTATAATTGACCAGTAATATCAGGCAAGTTATTTCACTGATGGTATAGAAATCCTAGTGAATAAAAGCCACTATTTTGATACAATGCTATAGTAGATATTTATATATTTTCAAGCCCCATTGGACCTCAACACAATAAAGATGATTTCTGTAGTCTGGAAATTGTTTCTGTTTGTATCTGCTTATAGTAAGACTGGATAAAGTGAAGCATGGAAGGCACCATGTCACACGGACCTATAATTAAAGTCCAATACGAAGTCAGTAGTAGAAATTAGAATGCAGCTAATATATATTTCAGCACTATTTTAGACAACATGTTAAAATCTTCCCTAAACCAATAAAAGAAGCACAAATAGAGATGCAGTGAAGAGAGAATTCAAGTTAGGGAAAATGATTTTTTTTTTAAGCTTCGAAGGATAGGCACTATTTGAAATAGACCTTGAAAAGAAATGTATATGTTGAGAGGGAGATTGAAAGGCATTCAAAATGGAAGGTAATGGAATGGAAATGGACAGCAGCCTGGTTTGGGTGGAGAGTGGTGGATTAAAGACGGGTGAAAAATCTGTGAATGTGGATGGAGCCTATATATTAGTTAAGTATACTAGGTTTGGAGATGGATACTCTACAGTACAAGTTTTAGCTCAGCTTCTAAGTGGTGGTGTAACTCTGTTAGTATGGGTCTTCTGAGAAGCACATATCAAGACAGCATTAGGCATGCAAGAGTTGATTGAAGTAAATGCTCATGAGAGAAAATGGGAGGGAGCTAGAGAAGATCAAGAAAGTTGTCAGACCATGATTTACGTCACTTGTTAAGGAGAAAGAGAAGGAAGGAAGGATGGTTTTAGACTGCAGTGTAGCTCAGGAAAACTTATAAAACATTAGTAGTAAGTCCTTGAGTCAAAGTTGTTTGTCAGAGGAGTCTTGTATCTCCCAGTCATTGAATGGGAGCCCTTAGGAACTGTGACTTTGGTGCATACATGGTGATGGATTTCAGAGCCCAGCAGCTGAAGCCATGGTCAATTACACTCCCTACCCTGAAGGATACACTTTTGTGGCTTTGAGTAGCTAACTTTCTGAGTTGCAGCTCTGCCATTTATCAAGGGGAAATATGAATACTTATTTCATAGAGTTGTTGCCAATCAAATGAGCACAGATCTATAATTTAGAAAAATTACAGTATAGAAGTGGTTTCAGATATGATGTTGGTGGCTTTGATGATTATGGCAAATAGATGTAGGGGTAAGAGTTTTTCTTTAATTGGGTTAAAAATCAAAAATCTATAAGGTCTTCTTGGCAAAAAAATGTGGTATTATCAAACCACTTTAAGAATAAAAAAAAAGCAGTTATTGAGAGAGAAGTATCAGAATAGGGAAAGGCACTGTCATCTCACGGAATTAGAGACAAAGCAGAGAGAAGTAGAGGGTATGAGTACAAACCAATCTTATAAAAGAGATTGAATGAGGGAACCCTATTAGAAAATGTTCATATTAAATAAGGCAACATAATAGGAGGTAACAAAATCCTGAACTCAAATGTTGCCTGTAATCATGAAAAGGAAGGAGAATATAAATGAAACACAGGAGAATTCATCTATGGACAGGATATCTGAGTTGATGTGTAAGGTTAGAGGAAAGAAGAAGCAAGCTTTATCACCAAGATTTCAAGTTAGTATCTTGGGACTGTTGATTGGGAGTAAAAAAAAAAAAAAAAAAAAAAAAGGAGCAAGTTTAAAAAATTAAAAACTTTAGGT
The DNA here is from genome assembly GCF_048773025.1 of Camelus bactrianus. Taxonomy (NCBI): domain Eukaryota; kingdom Metazoa; phylum Chordata; class Mammalia; order Artiodactyla; family Camelidae; genus Camelus; species Camelus bactrianus. The sequence goes on from NC_133539.1 coordinate 45,594,066, forward strand.
TTAGATATTGTCTATCCATTTAAATTTTAGATTTTGAAACTGTGCTATTAGCAAGTTATTCATATCTAAAAATGAATGTTAGCATCTTAGGAATAAGTTAGATCAGTAGTAAATACACTTGAAATGCAAAAGAATAGGAATGAACTTGTGACTAAGAGAATGCATATGGTCACCAAGAAAGTAAGTACAGAAGAGTGAAGTAAAGCAAAGCCAGGGCTTTCATACATTCCTGAATTTAGCTCGAAAGTAGAGTCAGGGCTTTGTGGTGAAAGTGAATGGAAAAGGAAAGTAAGAAGAAAAAAATCAGTGAATTCAGAAATTTAGGAGGCAATGATAAACACTGGCCAGGAAAATACACCAGAAAAGCTTCAACACTGGAATCAGAATTGAAGAAGAATTAAATAAACTTGTTAATTAATCTATGAGACCACAGTTTCATTAGGTATAGAATTATAAGTATTTAAAATAAGTTAACTATGTGGACGATAAGGCCGTTACGATACATTCCTTTTCTAAGATTACTGAAAGAAAATGGAAAGAAAGTGATGAAACAGTAAGCAGTTTTGGGGCAGCAACATTTGGAGAAGTTTGTATTTTTGTTTATTTTTCTCAGGGAGTTGTTTGTTGCTCATCCCAAGCACCTTTGCAGACGGAGGGAAAGAAAATAGTTGGAAATGAAAATTTAAAGAAACATGTGCAAATTGATAGATAATTTAAACGGCCATAATTGATAAACCGAAGTCCTAGGGAAGACAGAACAATGGGTGGGATTAGAGCACAAGCAGAAGGACCAGCCTTGGTTAAAAAAGATTATCCCTTCTCAGAGGCTGCAAAGTAGAAAAGAGAGGGAGAAGCTGTGGGGTGATTTTAAGAATGAAAAAGATGGGAGATGAGTATTTGCATGTGGGGAGCCTTACATTTCTCCATTTCTCAGTAAATTAGGGAGTAATACCATCACCCCTTTTCTTATCAGTCACAAAATTTCCTTAATGTGATAATTTCCGCTGCCAGCCATAATGTACTGATCACATTTCCCTTGCTTGTGCTCTTTAAAATGCCTGGAAACTTCTGCTCATTCCTGACAGTATTAATGAAATGATTCCATTAAGGCACAAATTAGGCTAATATTTTATTGAATTAATTTATTTAGATTGAGTCTGATTACTTAGGTATCATGATAATCACCCTGGAAGCATTTGAATAAAATAACCCAATTAATTTAATAAATTCTTCATTTACTCTTGCATTCCAGATGTAATTAAAACAATCAGTTTAACCCATTAATATGGACTTAGCAACTTGGCCTGTCAAACGAAGATATAGCAACAAACAAAAAAATCACTCATAAGGATTTTCTCTAGGAACATGATCAAGTCAGTTACATTCACACATTTTATGTATGCATAATGATGTATGGTTATTATTTTATATTTAAAGTAAAATTCACTCTTATGTGAAATTCTGATTTATTAACAATTTAGTAATAGCTAATTTTGGTTCTACTTATGCATTAGTGAATACTATTATGCATTAAATCACTTCCTTTCCCCAAGGGCAATATATATATTAAGAACTACTGTCAATGAACTGTTCACTGATCTCGGCCCTCCTACTACATTTTCCCAGGAAAATTCAATCACAGCTGTGTAACAGAGACATAATAAGAGGGAAATATTTATATAGACTTTGGTATAACTGTGACCTTTTCAAACCAGAATCATTCATACCAGTCTTCATTAGAGTTGAGACCCAACCAAGACAAAATTCAGGTAACAGAAGGAACACATTCTCTTGACAAGATTACATTCAGTATTTTGTAGTCATAATTTGCAAAATATGGCCAGTTTTCCTGAACCAAACAAAATCATAGGACTACTAATACCCTGTGATGAAAAATATCACAACCTACTTCAGAAACTGGCAGCTTTCATGAACTACATTTTGAAAAGCCGTATGTATTCCAAAAGCTATAAAGTGTCATTGCTTTCTGGTACTTTAGTAACAAACACTTAAACCTGAACACCATGAGGAATGGAACACAGGCTTTTTTTTTTTTTTTTTTTAATCTGAGTACTTCATGAGAGAAATGATGCCTGTTAATCCATGGTTGGTAACTCATATGCCAGGATTCAGATCTAGAAAGCAAGGAAAAGTAGGTGTATCTGCCTGAGGTCAATGTTGGTGACTTAGTTAATAAATTAATTTTTAAAAATACTAGTCTAAATTTTATCTTTCCTTTTAGGCTATTCATCTCAGCATCTTTCCTGTCTTTGGCAGCTGTTATCAACAATCCTGCAAATACATCTCTGCCTCTATTCTCAGAAAAACTCCTATTCATTCTGGTGGGAGATGTCTTACAACGTCCCAACAAGGCGTCATCTAAGTAGAATGGGCATCAGTCACAAGAATGTCGGATTCTGAATCACCCCTCTGCTATGCTCTAAAGCTTCTTGGCAGAGACAGAAAGAGGGATGTTTCTTCTCAATTCATCTCCCTTCTTTGTAGCACTGTCACAAATCCCTACAAGAAAATGGACATGAGTCAACTGCATAACCTCATGGTCAGCAGTGTCCAGTCAAAGAGAAACGTGAATCTTCACAGAGGACGTTAGAAGCAGCCCGGCACACATGCTCATTTCATTTGCTATTGACTACTGGTATCAGAGGAACCTTCAACCTCTGCCAAGGCCCTTCTTTTATGGAGCTAAAAACCTAAAAGGTTCAGGGGCATCAAAAAAATCAGAAGCCAAAATGAAGTTGCCTACTTTTGTGATATGACACATTCCTGCTTCTTAAAATGAAAATAATTCTGCAATAGTTCATAACTTATTTTAAAAAAAGATGCATTTGGCCTGCTTAAAGGATAGCATTTGGAATACATCTGTACGGATTTTACACACATGCACATACATACACACACAAATTTGCTACTGAAAGCCTCAGTTTAGCCAACTGTCTATCATTAACTTTGTTTGATCACTTCTGATTTAGTAACTAAGAACCAGTTGGTACCCATATGGAATATTTCTTTATGGTGCTCTGGGGAGAATGGATTTATGAAGTTGTTTTCAAATTATATTTATCCTTGTTATATATTGAGAAAGAGAAAGGAGAAAAGAAAAAATTCTCATTTTCTTGTCCAGTTTGTTGCAAGTGGACTAAAAGATTACCCTGGACTATTTTAAATTTCTTTTATTTGTAGCTATGTTTTTGGCCTTCATATGTGTTTATTAAGTATAATATTATCTGCTTTGTCTGGCTTCTCAAAGCAGCAGCCAGACCATAACAAAGTGAGGGTTGAGAAATACTGTTAATAAGATCAAGATATATATGCAAATATGTGGGGCCATCAGTCTTCCCTCACCACAGGAAATTATTTAGGAAAAAGAAGCAGTGCCTTGTTCAAAGCAAATGCGTAGCCACAAATGCCATCATTATTGTTACTTTCAACTCTGATGTTTCTACCTTGCTTTTTCCATCCTTTCATTCTCCTATGCTTTCTTTTGTTCTAACTTTAACTCAAACCCATAGAAACCTGACACCAACTTTCTACTCTCTCATGGATGCTTGCTTTCAATTTTGTTTTTGCTTCTTCTCACATCTTCTCATTACACTTTTCCTCATTTTCCTCAGACATAGTGCTATTCTTTTATTATCTTTCTTTTCCTTTTCATCCTGCCCTTCCAACCTATAAAGATGATTCTATATATATCTATCTATTCTATATATCCTGCAGGGAAGAAATTCAACTGACTTGTATCTAGCTAGAGGGAGAGGAGAGGAGAGGAGAGAAAGGTAGGGAGAGAGAGTTTTTTGAAGTATTTAGCATCCAACACATGGGACCTGAACAAATAGTATTTGGATCTTCCATTGAGAGATGGAATAGCTTCACTGCCAGCCCAGCCTTTATGTTTGGAAGCTCCCTGGTGTGCTCCTACTTTCTCCCAGTTATACAATTCTAGGTGCTGCTGTGAAGGGATTTTGCACATCAAATTACAGTTCTCAATCAACTGAATTTAAGATAGACTATCAGGTGGACTTGACCTAGTTGTATGTGCCCTTTGATCTGAGCCTAGAGACACAGGAAGTCGGAGACTCAGTCAGAGAGAGATATTCCTGTTGGCCTAGAAAAAAGCAAACACTAGTAAGGAACTGTGAGTGGCCTCTAGGAGCCAAGAGTGGTCCCTGGTCCCAACTGTTAAAAAATGGGGCCATTCCTACAACTACTAGTAACTGAATTCTGCCAACAACTTTAATGAGTTTGAAAGAGGACGTGGAGACTCAGACGAGAATGACAGTGTAACCAACACTTGGTTGCTGGCTTGACTATAACCATGTGAAACTCTGAACAGAGAACATAGCTACACCATGCCCAGACTTCTGACCAACAGACTCTCTAAGATAATAAATTTGCATTTCTTCAAGTCATTAAGCTTATGGCAATTTTTATACAGCAACAGAAAATAAATACATTCTTCATAAATAAACTTCAAAAAAGCAAGTTTTTCACATATCTGTTGTTGCTTGGTTGGCCTGTAATACGCTAAAATTCTTTTTAACAAAGAAAATTTCATGATTCCAAAAAGAAAGGGAAAATATCTCAGAACACTTGTCTTATTGCTTACTAATACCAATATCTACAGGTATAGCTAATATAGATGCTGAAATAAATTACCACCAGTATGTTAAAGAATTCAGAACACAGGAAACTATAAGCAATAAACTACTATTGTAACATCACAAATATTCATGGAGTTTGACTCTTGGATACTCAATGAAGCCTTAGAATCACTTATGTTTCAAAGTGACTATTTCTAAGTTCTTTAATGGAGTGCTTCAAAATACTGCAGAAAGGACAAACACTGGACTCACCAGAACGCCTTCTCCTTCTCTTTTTATCTTGAGTGAGGGAGATACGTATCCACACGATCGATGACAAGGACTAGGATAACAAAACTTGGGGGCAGACCCCATTCTTTGAAAGTTTTTCCAGTGTAATGTCTGTTGTTAAGCGTTGTCTCCCCATTGTGTAATATATATGACAGCTAATTCCCAATTCCCTCTTGTTTTCTTCCTAGTAGAAGCCCTTTTAGTTCAGAGATTCACAATATAGCTAGTCCTCAAGGGGGATTTTGATTTGTTTGAGCCAATTAGATAATGGCATTCCTTAGTCTAGATGTGGACATGTGAATTAATTTTTCTCAATCAGATTAAAGAAAAGAATGTTTTCCAGGTTCAAGGGAGAAATCTCCCCTTTCCTTTCCTACTAGCAGTAAATAAAACTTAACGGTGCTCAGATTGTCATGCTCAGCCATCTTGAAACCATGAGGACAACCAGCCTCAGAAGGTAGCTGAGTACAAAGAAGAGAAATAAGAAAAGGACTTGGATCTTTGATTATATTAGGCTTCTCATTACAACACATTTGGAGCCCATTCTACCTCTGGACTTCTAGATATATTAGATAAGACATTTCTTTCTTGGTTAAACCACTTTGAGTCGGGGGTTTTCTGTTATCTACGGCTCAAATATCCTAACAGATAATATGAGAGATCAATACTCACTGTCAGTATGCTGCTTAAACTTCAGCTGAGCTTTATTCTCAAATGTAAAGCATTTCAAAAGGCCTGTAGAATTTCATCTTAGTTTCCCAGGCAACTATCACATGTCACTCGTGAATGTTCTGAAGCACACAGGTAATACTCCATCTCATCACCTCAATTTTAAACCTGGAGAAAGACAAATGAAATGGGTGCCAATAACTCCTCAGGCCTGTGGAGATAAAAGAAAAGAATGAAAATCCAGGAGGCAAAGGCAAGTAAACAATGTACTCTGCTATCTAATCTCCCCTTTTCTACTCTTTGTTTTCATTTCTCTTTTTTAATGCTGCCAACGAGAGATTCAAAATTAGATGTAAATTTTCCTTAGAGTTAAGCCCTTATTTCTGCATTAGTTTTCTGGACTCCCTTGACCCTTGTATATGAGTAACATCGCCTCCAGCAGAGATAAGATTCAACAATTCCAAATTCATAATCTAAGACCTTTTGTTCTCTTCTCCCCCATTTTATTCATAGGAATAAAAATCAGTTTTAGACCTGAAAAGGTGTAACAGACTTTCAGGTAAATCATTTAGATGCTAATATGTATCCTCTCAAAATGTCCCTTCAATAGGGCAGACTTATATACAAGATGATGGAAATAAAATTGAAAGAATATTTTTGGTCAAATTTTATAATTCTTTTTTTCATTATAGGCCATAAGTTGGAGATAATTTCAAGCCAAGGCTGGTAGCTTTGTTCATAGGTTCTTTGGATAGTAACCAAATGAGACTTCCATTTAGGCCACAGAAGAAATCTCATGAGATACAAAACATTCAGAAAAGTTGAGGACTTCTCCATACCCAAGAAACTTGGAAAGTGAGACCACGCCTCACCTGAACGGTTCATTGGTTCCACCTGGCTTTTTGGCTTTCACTTCTTTCCTGCTATTGTCTATTGTCCACACGGTGGCCAGCATGATCCTGTTAATTAGGAAACAGAACATCATCTCTGCTCAAAACCTCCAGCAACTTTTCATCTTACTCAAAACATTATGGTCTTTAAAACTCCATATAATCTGATTTTCTACTAACCAGCTGGATTTTATGTTCTGCACTACTTTCCTTCTCAAAGTCCACCCCATCCACCCTGCCTCCCTGATGTTGAAAACGCCAAGGCTACTTGCACTCAGTGACTCTGCCTTTGAAGTTCCTCCCAGAGATATTTGCTTGGCTCACCTGCTTCAATCAGGTTTCTACTGGAATGCCCCTATTTATTCAGATACATTCATGACTCCCTGCCCAGCCTAACAAAGAAGCAGTTTTTGCATAACTCCCTTCCCCTCACCCTGTTTATTTTTTTCGTAGTATTTGTCATCACCAGATATATTACATAATTTATTGTCTATCATCCACAAGGATATGAGCTCCATATCAGGAGCTTCCCTTCATTTGTTGCTACATCCTAGCACCTGGGACCAGTGCCTGGCACTTGATAAGAGCTAAATAACCATTTTTTAAACACACGAATAAACTTTTATTTCAATAAAAGTTGCCAAGAACAGTCACAGCATTATCTAGATAGAATACTGTTTTGACAAAAGCAATTTTATCCTTTAATTCTGTATAATGAGACTATTTTTCATTCTTTTTTTAAAAAAATGTTATTTTCTTTTAAAAAGGAAGTATAACATTCATTATAAGGAAATATGTATGTGCAAGTGTGCACATGTGTGTAAAATGTAAAAATGTAAAGGAAGGAAAACAAAATGCAGCTACAATTTCACCCATCAAGAGACAACTGCTGTTACAGACTGTATAAAAAGAAGCTATCTTCATTTCCTGAGAAACAATTTAAACTAACTTACTCCATGGACTGAAACAATTTCAACTTTTGCTAAGAAACATACTGAGCAAAGCACCTTCAAAGAGTCATTGACTGTTTAGCACAATGTTAGGTTTGATCATTCACAAAGAAGAACACACATTTCAGATTTTCTCACTGGGAGTAGCCTGGTCTCCTCATACTAGAAGTAATAACAGCACTTTTTCAGGAAGTAGACTAAGAAAACAAACAGGTAAACCAACAAAACAGCAAAAGACAAAAACAAAATAATTTAAACAGAAATGTTAGTGATCTTCTCTAGCATGTCATTCAAATCTAGTCGTTAGTGGAGCTAAACCTTATTCATCTTCCCTAATGTCTCCACCTAATGTTAGAACCAATCAAAATGTCATTTTGTATGAAGCTCAAGGCCCTATATCTTTTCTTTGACGCATAATCATACACATCAATTACAACTTCATATACATATAATATATACAACAAATTTTGAAAAATAAAATTTACATGATATCACATCTTGCACGGTGGCCACAGCTTTCAACTTTTACATAACTGACTATGCTATGGATTGTCTGGATGTTCATTTAAGCTCATAGTAGATATTACTAATATTTCCATAATTTTAATATTCCAGTTCGGTTTTGACCTTTGAATTCATCTTCCTAAATAAGAAAATTCACTCTTTGAAATTAATTCATCTCCATTCATTTATCCAGCAAAGCAAGTTGAAATGATCTGTTTTCAAGTGACCTAACATTATAATGCTTTCAGAGGTTTGTTTCATTTGAATTTTCAAAATATTGTATAGTAGATGTTCTCAAATGACATAATGATGTAAGTTTTTCTTCTTGTTGACATTATTCATTATATACATCTCCTATACTCCCTATGGAGTCCTCAATAGGACTCCCAAATGTTACTGGGAAACATTTTAAAAAGACATGACATGCTGATATGCAAGAGTCAGCAGCTTAGGAAGGCCTAGTCCCATGTTGAAGATGGCCAGCTTTAACTGATTCAGTTCAAATCCAAAAGTTGAAATGTTTGCAACATTCCTTGACTTTTACCAATTCAGAGACTTGTTTTCCAAAATTTAATTGCAACCTCCATTTTATTAATAATATTAATTCTTCTTGTAGAACAGGAAATTCCAGAAATGCACAGAGGACATATTCTTTTGATCTGTCTAAAACTCGTATCTAAAATCAAAATTTAGCCCTTGTTACTAAGAAAGATAACGCCCATAAAGCTGCTGTCAATGGGATCCATGCTCTAAGGAGAGAAGCAGGGGCCTAATTTTACTTCTAGGAGATGCACCCTTAAATAAATCTACACTACATTTTCTTAAATCGCAATCTAAGATTGTGGAACAAACGATGAGCCTCCTTTATACATTTCTCATGACATTACAGGAAAATCTTGTACTTCCAGCTCCCAAAATTGATGCCACATAGAGAAGCTAATGTCCAAGAGCAACTAAAGTATAGCAATAACGTTGACTCAGAGTATGCATAGCCCCATGCAATAAATTTGTACTTATTGATTGATGCCTCCTTCATGTTGAGCACTTTTCTAGGGGCAGGAGAACCAAATAGTCCTGTCACTCAAGGAACTTGTATCCAATAATCTAACAAAATCCAATAGTTTAACCAATATACATCAGGCTTAGAGTAAAGAGATAGATGATTTTGAGGGATTAAATCTCATAATGTATTCAGTCTTGCATCATTTAAATATTTCCTAAGCATCACCTGGGAGTACTTATAAAATGCGGATTCCTTGGCCCACTTGCCATAATCAGAATCTATCAGATTACAGCCCAGGTATACACTCCATTGTCAAGAATTGGAAACCAGCAGAAAAGAGAATAAAAGGAATTTCTAAAACTCTCTTCTTTCTTTGCACTCTTTCTTTGTCAGTCTGAATCCAACACCCTCCCCTCTAGTTCACAGAGCTGAAAATGTTGTTCAGCTTGATGTAATAATGATAACTATAATCATACAAATTACATATTCTACTCTGTGTGGTGCTGCACAGAGAATTGATGGCTTTGTGCAGGGCAGTCATGTATCAAAGCTGCAGGACCTGTGTAGAATTCAGGAAATGCCACTGCTCTTCTTCACTTTATGTTCCCCGTAACCTTGCAGTCTCTCTCAGTTGCTGTACCAGAGAGCAGGTAATCCATCAAAAGAGAAACATCATAAACTACCCTTCTGCCCTCCAAAGTACCTTTTTTTCCTGCACCTTCTGATTTCAAAATTGAAGTTGGAAGGAGTTTTGAGATAGTGTGGAATGCTTGGGGATCTTAGAAGCCTGTCCCTAAGCCTTTTCTTTTTCTTTTTTTCCTTCTTTTTCTTTCTCTCTCTCCTTCCTTCCTTTCTTTCCATTTATTTATTGAGAAGTATACTTGATCTACAATGCTGTGCTAGTTCCTGATGTACAGCAAAGTGATTAAGTTATTTATATATCTTTTTCAGATTCTTTTTTATTACAGGTTATTATAAGATACTGAATATAGTTCCCTGTGCTATACATTGGGACTTTGGTGTTTATTCTATATAAAGTAGCGTGTATCTGTTAATCCCAAGCTCCTAATTAATCCCTCCCATCTCCCTTTACCATTTGGTAACAATAAATGAATCTTTCTTATTAGAGAAAACTTCTCTCCTCTCAGACACTTGGCTACTCTAGACAGCTGTCACAAATTCTGTAAGAACTGCATTGTGAGAGGGAATGCTTTTCTATCAGATTTGTCCAGCAGCCTGGCTCAACTTCCAGTGCCGGAAAAGACCTGTGCTCCTCTCTGAGTGTGCCAGCACTTCTGCAGAGTTTCTTCATGTATAGGAGTGTGTGTATGTGATCTTTTCTTCATGCTTTTGAGAGAGGAACAATAAGGACCAAAAAAGACACAGGAAAAAAAGGAGGGGGCGGGATTTGCCATGGAGGCAAGAAAATATAATCAATATCTAGTGTCCTCAGCAGTTTGGGAGCAAGCACAATCTTCATCATTTATGCAGCTATTCCTGTCACCGCCCAGCGGCTCTCAGAGCAGGACCCACCCTGCCCAGGGCGATAGAGTTTTGTAGTTTCTGGAGGCAACAAAGAGACCCTTGTCATGCGTTTATTACGATGTAAAGCCCAGCTATATTACTGGAAGCCTTTCCATTTCTTTCACGCACACTGAACCTACTAACGGACTGTCTCATGTTCTTTGCTATTTTTAATTCAATATTCCATCACTTTCATTTTCAAGATGTCTCAAAGAAAACTAAATTATTATGATGTGCTTGACATGCAGGCATCAAAATGGACTCATATCTTGGCATACCTTCAGTTCAGTGTTTGTGGACCAAAGATTGTTTTACAGGTAATTTCTGAAAATGGATGAAGAGTCCCAATTCCACTGTCACTCACATAAGAATGTCAGTGACACCATTTCATATGAAGGCAATGTGAACCAAGGAAAGTTGTAGTTTATTATGGAAACAAATGTACTAATCAGTCCTGAGAAGACACTATCTTACAGTTATTACATGTTGAATCTACACTACATGTAGCTTATACGTAAGGCATATATAGTATTTTTAAATGAACATGGGTATATTTTTCTCCCAATAGGAACTAATTATCACTGCTTTTGAGGCACCAAGCAACTCTCCCAAATAGCAACTCCTTTATTTCACATCCAGAGGTAGGCCATTCCTTTTTTGAGTTTTATCCCCTGTCTGTATCCCTAAGCAACAGTATTTAATTTTATGTTTATTAATTTTTTTAATGAATGAAATCATACACTTTGCCATCTACTTTGTTTATTTAATATAATTTGTGCCCATTCACTTAGATGATAGAGTTACTTTATTTTCACTGCTGAATATTATTCCATTGCACAAATATCACAATTTTTATTTATTCAATATTTACTCAGTGGACATTTAAAGTGCCTCCAGTTTTGTTTTATTTTGTTTTTCACTATTAGAAAAATTGCTTAGCTCTTGTCATCAGATACTGTTACATGTGAAACAAAGTCTAGGTTTTAATTTCCTATTAAATCCACAAAGGAAGTGACTACACTGTGCAAGATTCATTGTTTGGTTCCACCTAGGAGGTAGGTCACATGTGTCTCTTTAGCCTTGTTTATGACTGGGGAAATTTTCATGGTATTTTGTGGGGCAGGGTTTCTTTTCTCCTTCCATTTCTGCAGTTTGGACCTTGCTTTACATTCTCTACCATCATACTCACTTCCCACAGAATTCCCAATATACAAAAAACAGACACACACACAAACAAAAAAACAAAGAAAAGTTCACTTCACATAGGCAATGAAAAGATGCTCTGGCAATCATAAAGAAAACAGTAAGGGAATCTTTCTGTACTGTTTCCTGCCTATTATTTCACATTGAGTATAATAAGGTATATGTTTTTACTCAAAATATGAAATTTATTGGCGAATTTCTGCTTAGCAAACTTCTGTCAGTGTAAGTTTCTCAGCACCAAGTGTCCACCTCTGATTTATTAGCTCCAGCTCCTCTCTGGGACGGTTGCTGCATCTCCATGTGGCTCATCTACTTTTCCCCTTTGGCTACTGAGCTTTACGGACCGTTTCAGGAGTTTTATTACTACAGCAAGGATGGAACATATTGCTTTATCCGTCAGCCTCTCAGTCAGACAATGCTATTACTTGACTAGTCCCTGCACTACTGACTCTCACAGATGAGGTGGTAATAGGATCTGTCTAATCTCCTCCAACCACATTTCACCAGTAAGAAATAGGAAGGAGTCCTTACACCCACTCATTTCAGATATAGTTTCCTTTACCCTGATCTTAATGGTTTTTAAAGTCTCTGGAGTTTGATTACTGGTTACTAATCCTGCCTTCTCCATTAATTATCTGTTCATTCTTAACCAAACTAGTTAACCAATGCTGCCTCAATTTACTTGTATGGAAGGTTGGATATAAAATAATACTGCATCAGTAGGTCCTTGCTGTGTAACAAATCATCTAAAAACTTAGTAGCATAATCATTTGTTATTTCACATGGCTCTATGGGTTATCTGGGCTGATCTGATGTTCTGGGCTGGACTTGAGTGATCTCAGCATGACTTATTCAGGCAGGTGCTCTCAGCTGGTAGGTTAGTTGAGGATTGGCTGGTCTAGGATAGCTTTAGTTGGGTTATTCAGCTCTGTTGTACATGGTCTCTTAACCTGGATTAGTCCTCATATCAATGGCAGGGCTTTAAGATTGTGAAGACTAGGCTCAGAATTAGCTAGTGTTACTCTGCTAAAGAAATTCACAGGATTATCCCAGAGTCAAAATGGAGGGAAACTACAAAGTTACAGCACAAAGGGAGGCTATTACTTGGGGCCATTAATACAATAATTTTACCTGAGAACAACAACCTCTAAGCAATGATGTGAGAATTAATCCACGTAAAAGTCTTGGTATAGTGTCGGGTACATAATAAAAAGTGGTCAGGAACCAGAGTTACCACCCTAATATCTAGGACTGTAATATGCTATCTTCTTGTCCAAAATATGTTTATTAAACAGAAAGGCAATGACTGCTTTATTCTGTTCCTGGAATCTAAGAAAAAATTTCCTAAAGCAACTATCACTGAAAAAAAATGAAGGCTCCATTCCCAAGATGCTCTACATCAGTGAACACTTTCTGTAAAAGGAAGGACAGTGAATAGTTTAAACTCTGAGGGCCGTAAGTCTCTGCCACAGCTACTCAACTCTGCCGTTGTAATGAGAAAGCAGCCACAGATGATAATGTCACAAAATGGGCACAGCAATGTTCCAACAAAACTTTATTTACAAAAGCAGGTGGTGTATCAGATTTTGTCCACAGGACAAATAGTTTTCTGTTTCCAGATATAAATGACCCAATGACCTAGCATGTGAAAGCCTGGGAAGCTTATAAGACTTAACCGTTTAGTATGATTTATTCCTAGGCTCACTAGTCTTCTGTTTTTTTCCTGACGTTTTCAGTATGCTGTCAAAATGAGAATTATTATGAGGCATATACCTCCAAATATCAAGCAATCAATAGACAAAGCCTGTTATGCCAAAATATGGATGTATGGGTAGTTGAGATAGTGTACGAAGTTTTCATTGTTTAGGAAAGCCAAATAGCAAAATGTTTTCAAAGTATTTGCCTTCAAAAAGCTCTTAAATAATGTAGCTTATTTAGATGATTGATAAAGGTATCCTGCCCTTACATTCAAAGCATGACATTATAAATCACATCTTTTCATTTGTAAGGAGTAAATGATATTCATATTTTGATGTGATTTATTATTTTGAAGTTGAACACAATGTGACTTTATAAGTGTGAAGTTGTATTATAATGTGTTATTAAAGTTACAAAAGTTCAGTAATGCTATTATTTTGTTCTTAAAAAACAGCAGCAATTTTTTTGGATGCTCTAAATTAATATTGACTTTAAAGCTGGGATAACATAGGCTATCATAAGACACATATTGATGGAGCCATCTAGTAACAAGTTTTCCATTTTACTAAGAAGCATTCTTCGGGGCAAAGAATTGGTTTTACTGCCTAGTCTTTCCTCATGGTAAGTTTTGGGTGTAGATTTAAAGAGGGAAAAATCACTCAAGGGATATTGAAATCTACAAACGTGTTTGGAGAAAGTAAAAAAATCAATAATCTCATTACAACCATTTTTATACATTTCCATGGTAATTACTAGTCCTATTGTTCTCTTACAAAATCAAGTCCTATTGGTTCACTAATATTTGCATTCAATCTCTGAATATCAATTGCTTGGCAGTGCTTACTCAGTTTCTCTAATCACATTTATCACAAATCGAGTGTATTCTTGGTTCTCTTGGTATCTGTAGCCTATGGTCTTAGAATTAAAATTTTTTATTACTATTTATTTGTTTATTTTTAATTTTCACCATGTCAACTACACAAATGATCTTAGATGATTTACAAATTTATTGGTTTTCATTTTTAATTTTTTAAAAGTTGAGATAGAATTAACATAGCATATTGTGTAATTAAGATGTACATGTTGATTTGATACATTTACATATTGCAATATGATTACCACTATAGCATTAGTTAACACCTCTATCATATTATGTTATTATCATTTCTTTTTCTATTGCTTTAAAAACAAACCCTTATTAAATATCATGACACTCAGGCCATTGTACTTGTAAAATTAAATGAGGGCAGTAGACAGAAAGAGAAAGAATTCTTCCAAGAACTTAGATGCAATAATTACTATATTTGAACACTCAATTTTATTTTGAACATGGGGGAATCAAAGTAAAAATGAAACCACATGGGTTTACATGTTTCTCACTGTAAGATAAACAGAAATGCCAAGTTCTACAGAATAAAAATGTTTTCTTAGAAACTTCCATACTAAGGAAAATTTAACATATTTTTTCAGCAGAAGAACATGTATCCATCTTTTAACTGTTTCTTGTAAGTCTTACTAAAAGCCAAGAAAAATTGTAAGAACAATGGACTGTGAGCTTAGCTAAGAAAGTCTAGATATATCTTCTGGTTATCTAAAATGATACAGGAATAGGACTTGGAAAATAAAACAAGAGAAATGAATGGGTAATAGTCCTTAAAGTATTTATCTAATATCTTATACTTAATTTAATTTCTATATATTATTGATGAGCACTTTGCCAAATGTGGATAAATCATTATCATTGTATGATTATGACAGTCTTCCCTACAACAGAAATCCAGAATTGTCTGCTTATAACACAGTGACTTAAAACTATTAAATTTAAATCCATTAAATATTTTTAGGGTTTTTTTTTTTGTACAATGTCAGGCTCTCTTGAAAAAAAAAACAACCCACTATGTAAATCTTGTCAGCTAGTGTATCTTCTGTGTTGGAGGGACTGTTTTCTCAATAAATTGGGGAACATTTTTATCCTAAATGAATCCTTCAATTTTATTTAAGGAGTTCCAATCCATGATAATATATATCGTACCTATCACATAATTTTTTTAGTTATCTGGTATGATTCTAATTAAAATAAGTTCCTTTGCACAAAACAATAAGAATTTCCATTAAAGTAGACAGCTAATATAGCAGATTCTAACCACTTTATAAAGATTCTGAGATTCTGCTTGTCTTTGCTTGTGTCCTTCAGAAGAACCAGCCCTTTGGCTGGCCAATGGCACACGAAGATCCAGTTGTCAACAAATTTTACAGATCATGCTGGTTGCTGCTTTATTCCCAAGGAAAGAGTCAACAACTCTCACACTTAGCAGGTGTCACTGTGCAGTTGAGCTTGACAAAGTCTCAGGAAATGTACTCAAAAGGCAGTTGAACTGGACTTTCCTATTGTATCCTTAGTCAGAGAGGCCATCAGATCATCCTCAGCAGGGCAATGGTGTTATCCTCAGAGGGTGCTGCGTCAGCATCCCCTGCCCCTACAATTCATTGTATAATTTTTAGTGCCTTATGTCATGCAAGTGGACATAACAGAGCTACTGTTAATTTAACCTACTCCTATAAAATTGTTCTCCTGCTTGCTAGTAGGTTTCTTCTATTTTGTATTTTCTTGTCATTTTTTTCATAGTTTATTGTGTTAAATGAAGCAAGCTCAGCCGAATTAGAGTGAAGGACTTATTCCTTCAGCCTTCACTTATCCTTCCTGTTCACTCAGATCAGCAGCTGATACTGACTGAGCACTCCGGAGGGGGCACCCCTGTGTTGTAAGCGCTTTACATACACTAACTGATTGAATCAGAACATCAGTCCTAGGGGGTGAGTCCTATTACACTCAACTTTCCGCAGATAAGGAAGAAGAAGTCAAGCAGTCAGTTCAATGTGACACGGCTCATAGGTGCAAGAGCCAGAATTCTAACCGTGGCGGCCTAATCTCAGAGCCTGCTCTGAAACCGCCACTGATCTGCCTCTCAGTCATTCTAGAACCAGGTCGAATACCTACTGACATGCTTCAAGTTGTGTGATTTCAGTCAAGTTACATGGACTAATTAAGCCTCTGTTTCCTCATCTATAAAAAGATGCCTTATATCCTCATCAAAGAGTTATCTACAGGCATTAGATGGACACATAAACATAACAGCCATTTGTAAAATTAGAGCATAACTATGCTGTAAGGGAATAGGTAAGGAAAATAAATTATTTTTTTCAAGTGTTGTAATGGATAAAGATCAAAGTCTGGCTCTTTACTCATGAAATGAGGGGAGAAATAACAGAAGAAAAGATGAATATTTACTAAATGCCTTTTCTTTGTATGAAATAATAGGCTCAGGAATCCCACTCCTGGGCTTATACCCAGAAGGAACCCTACTTCAGGATGACACCTGCACCCCAGTGCTCATAGCACCACTATTTACAATAGCCAAGTCATGGAAACAGCCTAAATGTCCATCAACAGAAGAGGTGGTATATTTATGCAATGGAATACTACTCAGTCATAAAAACCGACAACATAACACCACTTGCTGCAACATGGATGCTCCTGGAGAATGTCATTCTAAGTGAAGTAAGCCAGAAAGTGGAAGACAAATACCATATGAGATCACTCATATGTGGAATCTAAAAAGAAAAAGAAAAAGAAAAAAAAAAACAAAAAGCAAAAATACAAAACAGAAACAGACTCATAGACATAGAATACAAACTTGTGGTTGCCAAGGGGGCGGAGGGTGGGAAGGGATAGACTGGGATTTCAAAATTGTAGAGTAGATAAACAAGATTATACTGTACAGCACAGGGAAATATACACAAGATCTTATGGTAGCTCACAGAGAAAAAAAGGTGACAATGAATATATATATGTTCATGTATAACTGAAAAATTGTGCTCTACACTGGAATTTGACACAACATTGTAAAATGATTATAAATCAATAAAAAATGTTAAAAAAAAAAGAAATAATAGGCTCAAAGGTGACAAAGTGAAAAGATGACCTGCTAAAATTAATCAATCAGTGATTTCACTCAGAAGTTTCTTGAAAAACAATGCATAGTTGAGATCTGACCAGTTATGCATATGTCAGTATGTAAAAGTACCGGCTAATATTGCAGTGAAATATGAAAAATTCAAATACATTCTCTTGGGAAAGCTGGTAGAAGTGGACTGCTGAACACCTGGAGTCAGATGTCATTATGCTTGGAGAGCTTTACAGAGTAGACGGGCTTTTAGCAGAGGAGTAAGATTAGGTAAGAAAAGGGAGAGAGAGCATTTGTTCATAAGAAATGACAGGTGAGTTGATTTAGAAATTTGAATGTGTGAAACTTGTTGACAAACAAGCCATCCTGGCTGACATGGACGATGACATCAGCGGGAGATGAGAGTTAAATGGAGAAATGGAGAGTATTCTCCAGAGAATTTTTAAATCTTAGATTTTATGTAATAGAATATTAGGCTATATTCAAATAGGTTAAGATCTTCTTTAAAATATCATTTTAAAGAAAGGCTATTAAATTAACAGGGAAAAAATGAACAAAACTTTACTGTGCAGTTTTGTCTTTAAGAAGAGATGAAACTGCTCAAATTATAGTTTATAACTTGGTCATGAAAGTAGACTCTTCTTACTGGAAAACAAAAATACCAAAGTATAGACCCTGACTTTGGTCAAATGGAAAAAAGAGATGTGAAGTGACATATTTTGAACTACTTCTATTTTTAATCTGCATGTGAAAGTTCAAAAGTAAGATGGGGAATTGACATCCTTAAAACTAATGGTGACATTTTCTTTGAGAATAGTTGTTAAAAATTGAGCACCTGAGTTATCTCTAAACAATATTATTTAAAATAGCTTGCAACAGAAAACAAAATAAGTATTTCATAATGATTAATAAGGATAATTCCTACATTTCTATAGTATTTGTTACTTCAAATCATTTCCCTAGATATTATTCAAGATCATTTCTTATCTATAAATCTGGAATCTTATTTCTATCTATACTCTCTTATCTCTATGTAATTTTATAGATCTTATAAAATATTTTATTGTTCCCATTCTAAAGAAGAGACGACTGAGGCTTAATGGAACAAGTGATTTATTTGCAGAAAAACAGTTTATGGAGGAGCACAGTTCTAGTACTGTGACTTCAGGCCCTAGTACTCTGACCTCAGAATCCCAGAGCACTACAACTGTTTTTCAGTCAGTACCTACGTTTGCTGAATTTATGAATTTTATGAATCCTTTGAGGCCCTTCCATGTCTCAATTCCTGGAAGCAAAGTAAATCATTACATAAATAAATGTTAACTTTAAAGTAGAAACAATATTAAATTTAAAATAAGTAGTGAGTGACATTGATTGATTTTAAATATGAATATCATAGCTTATACTTAGATGTTTTTATCATTTGTTAAAACCTTTTCCTCCTATTTACTTAATTTTTATATTATTGAATTGTTTGTAAAATAATAATGCTAGAGTTCAAGAGAGAAAAACGAATTTCCTCTCTCCCACCAATAACTTATAAGAAAGGGAAATATAGATCACCCTCTGACAGTTAAGTTAGAAAAATCAATGAACCTGACGCATAAGTTGGTTTAAAATGGTTTCTGGCTAATAGCCTTATAAATTTCCAAAAAATTATCTGAGATCCAGAAAAAGATTCACAAAATCTAAATATTAAGATGAACATACAATGTATTACTGGTATGTTAAGAGGGATTTCTAGTAAATTTAAGTTAGGAGGGGCTAGATGAAGGGTGGGAAGTGGTTTTCCTTCCAAGTTTTCTCCATGAGACATGACGCCCTCCCATGGAAGGAACATGAGGACACACAGCAGGCTTCTTACTAATGTGCAGCTCTTGCCCAGGGAGCCAGGGTCTACTCCAATGGAAAACTGCACAAGCACTTACTGCCAAAGGCAATGAGTGCAATTTTTCATACACTCTCCTACACAGCATGTTAAGAGGAATAGCTAGTAGGATAAGGAAAAGTCCCACTACGAACATGAGGCTTGCTAGCGACATACCTGCTACATACGCAGGTTCAGTCAGGAAACATGCGCACTAACTTCTTCTCAAGCTATCTACCGGAGAAGGGGTTTTAACCAGTACTCAAATATCCATCTGCAAAATGTGCTTAGTTTGAATACACTTCTCCTTAATAGAGAAAAGAAAAAGTCAATATTTAAAACCCCACCAATGATTAAAATAGAAGCTCTGAAGGAAAACTGCACCTTGGAAGACAGGATAGGTTATTCCCTCAGCTCCAAAACCAAGCAACCAACCAATCAACAATTTACTAACATGAATGATTTCCTGATATGGCTCCTCCACTCCTACTCTGAAAACTTGGGCAAATAACTTACTATTCTATGCCTCAGTTTTCTCATCTGTAAAATGGGGATAATTATTCTACCTCAAGCATTTGCTCTTAGGACTGAAGATGCCAATACACATACAGCATGTAAAACCATCATAAACCCTCAATGCTTTCTTCTCCTGCTCCACTGTCCCTTCCCTCACCCCTTTCGTCTCATGAGACAACACATTAGAAAGCTTACGATTACCTAATGTGATACTAACAGATATAGTCACTCTAAAAGAGAAGCATGAATCTATAACATAAGAAGCTGTGATACAAAGATAACAATAACATGCAAAGAGAAGTTAAATGAAATTAGAGTTAGATAAATAAAAGTTGAAAAAAAATTTAAAATGTCTTGGCAGAATTAAAATAATCGAACAAAATAGTAAACTGAAAAACTGGTACTGTGAGAACCGAATCAGATATTAATTTAACATCAGTTCAATTTATATGTGTTGAATATGTACTCTGGGCCTAGCCTTGTACCAAAATCTTGGAATAAACTGGGGAAAATGGAGAATAAGAGACACACTTTCTGTCTTCAGGGCAATTCTCTCTCCCACACCCATCTCTTTCTATCCTTGCCAGAAATTTTCAGTTACATGAAACCATCCATACATCCTCTTTCTGCTTAAGCCAGTGCTGATTTTTTTTAACCACTGGCAACTGAAAGAATGATAGTGCAACACCATGGTTAGTCATGCATTTTCAAGACCATCAAGTTTGAACAAACATCATTAGCAGAACAAATGAAAGGTCTGATGTAAATATAAATATCCCAGTTTAAAAAGCCACATGGGGAAAAATGCAAACATTTCATAGATTATAAATATACAGTAAGATATTGAGTTAATACTTTTATGATCTTTAAGGGTAATTCAAAATTGCTATTTATTCCCTGTCCACCAGTCATTCATTTATTTAAGAGAAACACTGTAAATTTTCTTCATACTCTGAGAAAGAAGGCTTCAGATGGAACCAATTTATCAAGATTTATTTATCCCAAAGTACACGCATCCTGTGGAGTCTGATGGGCTCATTCCCCAGCAAGCTGCATTTCTCCACTTCCTAGCAAGCTGGGTTTCCCCATGGGAAATGCTCTAGAACACGCACTTATCCCTGCCCCCAGAACAGTCTGAACATGGCCAGACTGTGATATTTTGAGGGCCAAGAGTATAGGTTGGCAGAACAGGCTATGTACAATCAATTGGTAGAAATGATTTCAAAGGGGCAATGAGGCTTCAAGTTTAAAGAGAAAAATAAGTTGATGACATCCAGAAGCAGAGGCAGCAAAACTCCGTGAAAAGCACATGAAAAGTGCTGGGGAGAACGTCTTATTAAAATCTCTCTCCTAAATCCTGAAGTTTTGCATTAATGATGTATTATTCTGATCCTGTTTAAGAGTTCTGATAAAAAGCAAATACTCTGGGGAGACAAGACGTTCAATTTAGTATAGCGAAGACTGGTAGGTACACCAGACAATTCTCTAGGCTCTGGGGATTGGATCTGATGGGAACAGGAGCCTGAGGGAGACGGGTGTGGTCCAGCAGACAGGTTAATCCACCTCAGCCATTGTTTAGTTTACACTGACCAGGGCACGGGATCAAGACCAAGAGAAATGGAACGAATACAGATAAAGGGCCTGGGAGGAAGGGGGAAGGTCACTTAGAGCAAGGGAAAGCAACCCAGCAACAACTTGGTTTTGCTGAGTGTTGGTCTTACATTGTAAAAGTGATTTTTCAAAGTACTAGCACTTTTTTCCCCTGATATACTGAGGGAAGTTTCCAACACAGGTTTTTCCTGACGGTGATTCTGGCTAAGTAAGGGGAGCCGTCCCTGCCCACTTTGCCTCCCATATTGCTCAATTTTCCTTTCATTCAGCCTGCAAACATTTGCTAGACACTGCTATAGGCAAATCAAAACACGCAGGCTTTATAAACAAAGGATACAGAGTCAGAAAACAATTTTCATGCCAAATGGCAAAATATGGTTGAAAAACTTCCTTTGTGGACACATGGCTTGAATAAAATGATTCCTCTGGAGAAACTATGAGGTAAATTCAGCCTCTTCATTCACTACAAAACTGTTTATTCTACACTGAAACCATTTCTGCCATTTATTCATTATTATAGATCTAATCTAGGTTAAAAGTTCAAAAAGAGTTTTAGTATCTCTTCTATCAGTCTTAAGCATTTTTAAAAAGTAAAACTATTTTATCAGTGATAGTTATCAATTCCATTTTCCAGGCTGCACAAGAGTTCCTAATCCTGAGATTTTAATAGATGAAGAGACACTAATACTTATTGACTGCTTACTGAGCCAGATATCATGCTGGGAGCTTTTATAGATTACTTCACAATGTGCCTTATGTTTTCCTATCTTTGAAATATTTCTCTGATAATAGCATAAACAGAATGTGATATAGTCCATGAATGTGTCATTAGGTCTCACTTTTCTTGTCCAACATGGAATCAGGAAAGAAACCTTTGAGGGTACCATTCTTGTACCTTACTACTAAGTAATACTTCTTAAGAAATCCTTCTTAATGTACCAGTCCTATAAAATGTTCTTAAAGTTATATTTTAAGATTTTATTATTATTTTAATATAATATGTATTATCTGTCTGTCTATGTGTCTGTCTGTCTATCTGTCTGTCTATCTATCTATCTATCTATCTATCTATCTATCTATCTATCTATCCCTCTATCCATCCAGTTGGGAACAAGGATACTTATATCCCATGCGGGTCCTCAGCCAATTTATAAAAGAACTCTATCAAATGTTAGACACACTATTGTCTTCTTCAGGCCATGGTTAGGTCATGTAGTGTCTTTTAACTAGGTGACAGAACATTTTCTTAAAACCCTATTCTCCATCTATCCCCCAAATAAGAGGCTTTTCCTCTTCAGGCATCATAAACTCCTCTCCCAGGACACCTGTCACTAATGAGTCTCTTTGGGCAACTCCATTCAGGTACAGCTAACTGGTAGATGAAATACTCAAGCAAGGTCTGAAAACCTTCACCCTAAGAAACATCCATTCCCTAGACAGCTGGAGCAGAACAGAACACAGCATCTTGAAGTCTAGCAGTCCCACTACAAGCCAGTATGAACCCGGCAACCTGAATTTCCATCACCTCCATTCCATCTCTCTGCTCCACCAACTTCATCAAGGTTGTGCCATGATACTCTGTTTTCATGATGTGTACTGGTACTGCCACTGCCATTCATTCAGGTATCCTGCAAATGCTATGTACCCTGTTAGGCAATGGAGATGCATAGATTGAAAGGACATGGCTTCCAGCTTCAAGAAGATAGATCACAGAAGCAGGCAGGCAGGCATTAAGAGCAGTACAGAGCAAGATTTTAAGCATTCAGTAAGTGTCCTTTGTTTGATAAACCCTCACACACATTGGCTTTTCCAAAGTCATGTCCAAGTCTATCCCTCTCTGGATCATTAAGTCAATTCAGGCTTCTGGCCAAGAGAAGTATTCCAGGCCCTGCTAAAAGCTTTCCTAGGCTTGCCACAGGCTCAGCATTGGGAAGAGCTGATATCTAGAGTTGTGTTTGGAGTATGGGCCACAAGGTACCTCACAATATCCCAATTTCCTGATTTCGAATGATTTATACATCACATTCTAGTGTAAATATTTCTCATAATGTGCATGAGGAGTTGAGGTGGTGACAGTTAACACTGATTGTGAGTAAAATTATTTTAGATAGTTTGAGGTTAGGACATCAAAATAATTTTCTTTTATCCACCAGTACTTTTGATCACTTAAAAAGAAGAGTCTCTGGACAGTGTCTATATATATTTGATACCACTCTAAGTAAGATTAGGAAAAAAAGGAAATGAGAGGGGTTTCAGAGCACTTGACAAATAAGTACAAAGTACTAGTATTAAATTACATTTGCATGGTAATTTTTTTGCATGCTTACCTGTACATATGACAACAATGCTGGTTTTCTATTCAAGTGTTAGCATAAAGTTACCCTTTCAATAAACTTATTTCAATTTTCATAATGGATATATTCATACAATGGACTACTATGCAGTCATAAAAAGGAATAAACTACAGGTACATGCAGCAACATTGATGAGCACATGATATTGTGTGACAAAAGCCAGATCCAAAAGAAAAAAACTGCATACTGTATGCTTCTAACTTGCTATATTTAAAATCCATGCATTTTTAAATGCACTTTAACTCAGGAGATTGAGAGAGAGTGAGAGAGCTAGATAAGAGTGTGTATTTTAGGCAAAAATGACAGATATATTACACAGAGTTACACTGTTTCACGAAGACAAGAAACTGCCTTCTGTGTGGCCAAGAGAGGTCCCCGTGCAATTTAGAAGTTAGATACGAAGTTGTCATTCCCCAGAGGTGGTTGTAGTTAGACATCATGTCTGTCCATCACAGAGGTACCCAGTTATCCTTGCTCTCCTTTGTTCATTACCCAGCTCCTCTCCCTGACCCTGACCCTGTTGACATTTTGCAGCCCCAGGCTCATCACCACATACTTACTTGTGTAGCCAAAGAGCTGGTACCTATTTCCATAGACTCTTCACACATTTCCCCTCTGCAGTCCCACTTCAGAAGTGAACATACTTGGCTTCTCAGATGTTCCTGCTATCATGTTGCCAGATAAATAAAAATTTAACTGGGTGTCCTGTATTTTAAGATAAACAATGAAAAAAATTTCAGCGTAAGTATATTTCATCTATTGCATGGGATATCTTATGCTAAAAATTATGTTATTTATCTGAAATTCAAATTTAACTGGGTGTTACGCAGTTTTAGTTGCAAAATATAGCAACTTAATCCTGCAGTTCTGACTCATACCTGTGTATGGAACGATTGGTGCCTAGCACTCCCCCTTTTAGACTTTCACTTCCCTAGGTTATTGCACACATTCATTTATGAATATCATAAATCCCTCATTCATATAATTCATACTGGGGCTATGTTTTCCTGACTGAACTTTGAAGGATACAGGGTATCAATTTAAGGGGAAAGTGCTAATTAAATGCATGCGCATAGGAAACTTAGCGATGACCAAATTCCAGCAAGTGGTGAGCTGCTCTAAGATTGCATGCATCACCACACTTGCCACTGAGGTGCACAGAGTAGATTCTCTCCACTGACAACAGCTCAGCATCATGTTTACATAAGTATATCTCAAATTTGGTTTTCCTCATCTTTACACTGGTGACCTCATACCTTGATGACACCAGAAGATAAAGTCTGTTATAGTCATGAGAAGACCATGCATTTTAAAGTCTAACAAGTACATAAGACAACCTTGCTTTACAAATCTGTAATGTGGGCTTCATAATCCCTACTTTGTACAATACTGTGAGGATTGTTTCACACAGGTAAAATTCCTAACAGAGCAACTGCCACAAAGTAAGTATTTTTCATAGGATGTTTTATCTTAGTGGAAAAACAACTTCTATCCTTTAAAATATTTAATTTTCATACTCTGGAGGTTTGCACACATCTTGCACAGCCACCTTTTCAGCCCTCTGGCTTCTGGGAAATATATTCAAATTACTGAAGTCTTTCATTTAGTCATGAACTTGCAATGCCCTTTTTTCTCTTAGAAAGCAGGCACACCCCAGGGTTTATTTTAGACCTTAATACCTTTGAGCTACATATATATGAGTCATGTTTGATTTTGCTGACATGTTTACATTTTCAGGATCATAGAAACTGGTTGTTTCAGATGATTTGAGTTAGTGGTATTTTGTTTAAATCCCCAAAGGAGTGGGAGAACCTTTATGAAAATCCAATTTTTTATTTGTTTTTTAACTTTGGCAGGAAGAAGAGAACTAAGTCTGGAAATAATAAAAATTTAGGGCTGATACATTGCCAAAATAAGAAATGAATGAGTCAGAAAAGCACACACACGCACAAAAAACTTGAACTGGCTACATATGAGGACGTTAAAGAATTTTTATATATTTTTAAATGTGATGATGGTATTATGTTTCTGTTAAAGGAAATAATCTTTATCATTTAGTGATTAAGAAGAAAACAGAAAGGTTGGAAAGCATGCCTTGATTTGATGGAATAAGAATATTTCATCCAGCATAAGGTGATGCCTATCTAACTAAATAGAGACACCAAGATTCTTTGCTCCCCTTTGGGAGCTGTAGAGAGGCATTCTGGGTAGAATCGGAAACTGAGTCACTCTGAACACAGAAGTGATGACAGAAACAACCTTTAAATAAGGAGAGACACCACCTTGTGGAAAGACTGAGAAAATATTCCTGACCTCCTCTTTCACTTCTATAAACAATCTCCCTCTGTCCAGCCACATTGCCAGTTCTTATTCATCCTCTCATCCTAACCCCCAAATTCTAGATTTCCCCAACTCACTGCTCCAGAAAAAAGGACAGGTCTTGTTCCCCTATCACTTTCTGCAAAGCTTTAAGAACCATTTCATCTTCTCCAGCTCCTGTTGGCTCCCAATTCTTTTGCAATGCTTTTCTTCAGTAGATCTTAGGGAACACACAGTTATGCCAAGTCCCTTTCCCTACCTGTTCTTCCTGTATTTCCCCTGTCATTTCACTGAGTGGCCATCTACCAGCTCTGTCCTTCCCCCTCTAGAAAAGTCTCTCAGATGCATTCACTTTACTACTATTATTATCTGTTGCCTGAAATACTGAAGCAGTTTCTTAAGAATTCACCATGTCTTCAATATTTCCCCCAATTAATCTACCTTCATATTGTTGAAGTCATTAAGATGTGCTTTTAAAAAAAATCTTTCCCCTGATTTATAATTTGTAGTTCTTCAATATCTATAGAAAAGAAAAAAGGAATTTCCTTAAGTTAAAATATTTATATAAGTGTTGTCTATTTATCATGACAAATTTACTTTACTACAATTTCATGAGCATAGTGACTTTGTGTGTAATATTTCACGGCTGTAATCCCATCTAATAAAATCTGTTAAGTCATTCCTCAATACATATATATTACATTAACAGCATTAATAATAATAAAAGCTATGCTTCTTAGCACTTATTATGTGTCAGGAATTACATTGAGTGTATTGCATATAAAATGTCATTCAAACCTCAAAATTAATCATTTAAGAGAGGGACTTTCATTATCTCCATTTTACATATGAGAAAATTGAGGCAAAGAGAGGTTAAGCAATTTGTCCAAGTTTGTAAGGCTATCAAGTAATTCAATTGGTTAAGTTGATTCATTCAAAAAATACTTATGAAAAATTTACTGTTTTCCAGGCACTTCTGCTGTTATTTTATTAGTGATAGAGCAACAAACAAAACAAACAAGGTCCCTAATCTCACGGAAGCTGGAACACTGGGGTGGACTGGGCAGAGGAAAAATAAGGGCAAGTGATAATAAGCTTTGTGGACCACAGAATTTCGGTATTTTAAGCCCCATTTCCACAGGCAATTGTTTAAAATAGTCATAAAAAACCCAAGGAATGTATAGTTAACAGGAAGGAAGGATTACAATCCATCAGAATAACTATCTCAAAGAAACCACTCCTTCTTACAGCTTAACAAATGATTTTCATTCATATATTACTTGTGCCCATGCCGGGAGAGAGGGTCTCAAATCATAGAAGACATACAAGTAAAAGGGAAGAAGCAATCACTAGAGCAGGCCATGGCCACTATGGTAAAAATTTAGATGGTTTTAGCTCCTCATAAATGCAATCAGAGACTTTCCTCTTCCCTCAATCTTGTGTCTCCAGAATAGTGACACTGCTGGCTTAAAAAAAAAATAAGATTAGGTGAACATTTATATCAGGAAGACAAAAAATCAGACCCTGAGACAAGTGCTAGGAGTTTATTTGGGAGGTGATATCACAGAGCACAGTGAGGGAGGGGGAAGTAAGTCAGAGAAGGGAGGGAGGAGAATCAGAAAGTGTGTGTCAATGGCTAGTAAGCACATGAAAAAAATGCTCAACATCACTAATTATCAGAGAATTGCAAATCAAAACTACAATGAGATACCACCCCATACCAGTCAGAATGGCCATCATTCAAAAGTCTACAAATGACAAATGCTGGAGAGGGTGTGGAGAAAAGGGAATCCTCCTACACTGCTGGTGGGAATGTAGGTTAGTGCAATCATTATGGAAAACAGTATGGACAGTCCTTAAAAAACTAAAAATAGAGTTCCCATGTGATCCAGCAATCCCATTCCTGGGCATTTAACTGGAGGGAACTGTATATTGAAAAAAATGCATGCACCCCAATGTTTACAGCAGCACTGTTTACAATAGCCAAGACATGGAAACAACCTAAATGTCCATTGACAGATGACTGGATGAAGAAGTTGTGGTATATTTATACAATGGAATAACTACTCAGCCAACAAAAAAGAATAAAATAATGTAATTTGCTGCTACATGGATGGACCTGGAGATCATCATTCTAAGCAAAGTAACCCAGAAAGAGAAACAAAAATACTATACGGTATCACTTATATGTGGAATCTAAAAAACAAAACAAACAAACAAAAACCTATAAATGAACTTACTTAGAAACAGATTCAGACATAGAAAACAAACTTATGATTACCAGGAGGGAGGGGGTGGGAAAGGATAAATTGAGAGTTCAATATTTGCAGATACTAACTAATATATGTAAAATAGATAAACAACAAGTTTATACTGTATAGCACAGGGAACTATATTCAATATCTTGTAGTAGCCTATAATGGAAAAGAGTATAAAGAGGAATATATGTATGTATATGTATGGCTAAAACATTATGCTGTACACCAGAAATTGACACTACATTGTAAAATGACTGTACTTTAATAAAAAATTTTAGTAAAGAAAGTGTGTGTTAACGACAAGATTACCACTATGAGCAACTTCGGTTGAGTGTCACGAGGGGCCTCTGAGAAACCAAAGCGAGCATATGTCAAAACTCCAGGACGCAAAGGGCCTGAAGCTGGGCGTCTATCCACAGACCTCAAGCCCTCATTTATTGTGAGCTGCTCCTGGGGCATCACCTCTCCAGCACTTTCGTCCTGCCCCACTCATGGGGTCAGATTAATCTCCCAGACTCCCAGTTAGAGTCACAAGTGCTCAAGGGAAAGCAATAGGTCTGTGTGGGGACTTCCCATCGAAGCTGCAGGTGAGCTCAGGGAATCCAGGGGGACATGGCAGGCACCAGCTTCATCTGTTACAGACCAGGAAAAGGGCCAGTCACCCACGCTTCTCAGACAGTCACAGAGACAGACCTGTAAACTGACTCCAGGCCCAATTCTATACTTTCTAAAATTTACAGAATCTCTGTAAACGGATTCACAGTGGAATTAAACCAAGTTCTCATCACAGATAAAATATCCTACAGGGAATTATTCCTAACACTTCACCTGCTTTCTTATGGTGAATCAACATAGACAAACTGTGTCAAAGATAAACTTCAGAAAAATTTAGATTGAGCTCTCTCAAAAGAAAACAAAATAATCTATGCACGTCTTTTCTCTCAGCAAAATCTTAATGCGCTGGTTTCAATCCCTCCATACAGTAAACCAGTATCTTCGTTCAGGGAGAGAAACTTCTGTGACTTGAAATGTTGTCATGAAGTAAAAAATATATATATTCATATAGAGATAAATGAAGTTTTATATATATAACATATATTTACATTCTGAACATATATTCCAAAGGTAACTTTCATCATCTTTTAAGACTGAAATATTCTTCTCATTTTCCTCCATTCAAGGCATAGGAAAAATTCCAATGGCCATCAATTAAATCAATATGATCAGTCAACAAAATTGAAATTTTGAATAAAAAGCTATGAAAGTAAGATTCACTTTCAAGTTATTACGAAGACTATAAATAAATCTTAGGATTTCATAAAGGATAAATATATACTTTCTTCTGAAAATTAGCCCATTGAATATATAATTAATAAATGATTCAGCTCATTTTCACAAATTACCCATATAATACGCATCTGAAGTAATTATCATTGACTAGAACTGTGTATTTTCCTTACTGTTCACTAGTAATTTGGCACGCTGTAAGATTACAAAGGCATTTTTCTTTTCTTTTGTGTTTTTTACTTCATCCTTGCCAGCTCCATTATTTGACTTTCATTTCTGTGAAAGTAACTATTACAGATACAGACCTACAGTTACAGCATAGTTCCCAGTGCCATTTGTTAGTCAAAGTTGTTCTTCTATAGGGGTAATTGATAAACAGCGATGGCTTTTGAGAACTTCATGGGGAGTTTCCCTTGTCCCTGTATGACCCGTTACCCATAGTTTATTAAGAAAATGGTATTGATGTAATTCATTCTCATACAGGGAATGTTGGTGGACTCTGATTTCTACTGCAAAATTCGAATTGGGTTAAGAGACCCCTCTTCAGACCCTAGCATGTAGGATGTAGACCCAATACTAAAGCTAAGATAGTCAGATATTTTAAACTTGAATTAGTCATCTAGAGATGAAGTTTGGAATTCATTTCCTGTGACACTGACCATGGTAGCAGTGGTATCCTACAGCAGAGCTGAGACACTGATACAGATGGAGTAAGTATGCTTGTGGTGCCAAGGTAGCATGTTCACCAGACTATTCCTGGAATGTGTTCCTGGCTGGGTTTCCTACTTACTGAACTCCTACAATTCCTAATCTCAATTCTCAAGCCTTCCCATTGATTCTACAACATATCCAATATCCTTCCTCATACTTATATCTGTCATAATCCTTTTTTGTGCCTAAAAAATTATTGTCCTGACACATTTTTAATTATAATATTAATAATGGTAGTGACTTCTTAAATGAGCAAAAATTGTCAGTGTTCAAAGTATTTTCACAAGCATTATATTTTTTCAGCTTTTTTGAGGTGTAACTGATACACAAAAACTGCACATATTTAGTGTATGCAATTTGATGAGTTTGCATTTCTCTGATGATTAGTGATGTTGAGCACCTTTTCATATACCTGCTGACTATTTGCATACACTCATAATACCATCACCACAGTAAAGGTAACAAACTTATCCATTATTTCCAAAGGATTCCTTGTGTCTTTTGTGTGTCTGTGTGATAAGAATACTTTACGTAGTATCTACC
The DNA here is from genome assembly GCF_048773025.1 of Camelus bactrianus. Lineage (NCBI taxonomy): Eukaryota > Metazoa > Chordata > Mammalia > Artiodactyla > Camelidae > Camelus > Camelus bactrianus. The sequence continues at coordinate 45,624,827 of NC_133539.1, forward strand.
CTCTTAATAGTTTCTTAAGTGCACAGTACCATATTGTTACATATAGGCATTATGTTGCATGGATCTCTAGAACATTCACCTTGTATAACTATAACTTTATATTCATTGAACAATAACTCTAATTTCACCTTCCTCTCATACCCTGGACACCACCAATCATTTTTCTGTTTTTATAAGTTTGACAATTTCGGATAACTCATGTAAGTGGAATAATGTAGTATTTGTCCTCTGTGACTAACATTTCACTTATCATAACATCTTTCAGGTTCATCCATGTTGTCGTAAATCGTAGGATTTCCTTCTTTTTACAGCTATGTAATATTCCATTGTATATACCATACTTTGTTTATTTGTCAGTGATCTTGTAGGTTATATCTATATGTTAGCTATTGTGAATTATGCTGCAAAAAGCTTCTGTGCACCAAAGGGAATAATTAACAGAGTAAAAATGTAATCTGTGGAATGGAGGAAAATATTTGCAAACCATGTATTTGATAAGGAGTTAACTTCTAAAATATATAAGGAATTCTTACAACTCAAAAGCAAAGCAATAACCCAATTAAAAAATGGGCAAAGAAACTGAATAGGTATTTCTCCAAAGAAGACATACAAATGAGCAACAGGTATATTAAAAAAAGTGCTCAATATTACTAATTGTCAGGAAAATGCAAACAAAAACCACAGTGAGATAGCACCTCACATGAAAAAGATACGTGTTGGTGAGTTTGCAGAGAAATTTGAAACTTGTATAATGTTGGTGGGAATGTAAAATCACACAACTGCAATGAAAGACACTATGCAGGTCTCTTTAAAAATTAAAAATAGAACTACCATATGATCCAGCAATCCCACTTCTGGGTATGCATCCAAAGGGATTATTGCATTTGCTCCATAATATCAGATAAAAATAATAATCTTAATGAGAGATTAAGCTATTTAGCAAGGTCATGTTGCTAGAAAGCGACAGAGCTTGAATCTGGCCTCCTGGCACACAATCCACGATAATAAACCATGATTATTTGTTTAGAAATGCAAAGCCTGCAGTTGATTTCATTAAAAAGAAAACTTTCAATTACCAAATCTTCTCCAACTGAAGCCAATAGTAGTGAGACCAACAAATGGATGATTAACAGAATGTTTTACAGAAGGTGTCAACTGCTGCTGAGAGGCAGGGTAAGTCAAGATCTGAGAACTGATGACTGCATCAAGCCTGCTGGAAGTCATTGGTGTATTCTTTTCCTTAGTATGAAGGTAAGTTTCAGGCCACACAAAATGTGTATCGTTTCTTATGTAACAGTGAAGAGAAGAAATTGCTTCCTAGATTTCCTCATTGGCTCAAATGGCTCAAAAACCATTCACTCACAGAGCCTGGGGAATGTCACTCTCTGATTTCCTTTGTCTGGCTGGTTCAAATGTCGCATTCCAGAGCTAGAAGTAGAGTAGTTACCCCTAAAATATTTGGATCATACAGTGGAAACATGGAAACTTGAATGAAAATAGGGGTAGTTGTCAAGAGAAGGGAGAGCATGTACTGAGCAGGCATCCGCAATACTACACAATGGACATTGCATTACTTAGTTTCTGTGGCCACTTGGAATAACTTATTTCCCTAATTTATGCAACCAGTCTTCATGTATTGCTAACTTAAAACCAGGTACCAAAGATTCAGCGGTATGCTAGACATAAAAGGAGGCACATTCTCCCTGATCTTGTACTTTCAAGAGGGAAGAGGAAATAAGCAAACAAATGAATAGGTTTATAGATTGTGGTGAGTATGGCCAAAGAAAAAAAGAAAACATTGTGACTGATGGTAAGGCAAGATACCACTTCAGAAACAATGATCAGAGAAGACCTCATTCTCAGCTGGATTTTACCTTTTTGCCTGTCACTGATATTGTAGGTTATTTCCATATGCTGGCTATCGTGAATTATGCCACAAAAAGCTTATGCACAACAAAGGAAATAATTAACAGAGTTAACAGAGTGAAAATGCAACCTACGGCATGGAAGAAAATATCTGCAGACTATACACTTGTCTCTCAGAAGAGAAAGTGACATTCTTGGCAATCCTGTATTAGGAGGTAAGGGAGGAAGGAAAGAAGATAAAGGAGGGAAGGAGGGAAGATTTACTAAAGACTGCACACTGGATAATCTTTTTACGCTGCTCTTGTTATTTTGAAGGCAATTAGAATGTATTTTATTCTACTGCCTTGAAAATTTTAAAATCTTATACCTGTCTCAGGGACAGTTTGGAGAAAACTGTTAGATATAAAATCATTACACTTAAATGACTGTCAGTGCTCTTGAAAATTTAATTACCCAGAGTAGTACTCCAAGCCATGTAACCAGGAAGGAAGGTAGTGGGGAGAAGAGAGGAGAGGGTTATGTAGCTGTTTCAAGGATGTGCACGTCCATAAAAATATTATGCAGAGCCAGCATGAAAGAGGTATTTATCACTTGTTTACTGAGTAAATATATGCATATTAATACATATTTTTATATAGAAAGTAGCATCAACAAACATACAGAGTATCCACTCACTGCAATGCTTTCACCTACATTTTTGTGATTGAAGGGAAATTGTATGATTAAAAGTGATAACCAATTCTCACAGAATAAATACATAAGCACTGGGACCACAGAAGAACACACAAGGAATAGTATATGAAAGTCTTAAGTGCATAAGCAATGCCCATAAAATTGCTCCTCAGGTGCTTAAGTAAAACCAAAAACTTATTGGTTTTGGGAAATGAAGATGATATTATCTAGTTTCTTTGGTATCATTATGCCTTATGAAGGTCATTCCAATTTAGTTACAACTGCAAAACCATTGCAATAAATTGTATTTATCCCACTGACACAGATGAAATTGTGTTTCAGGAAGTGCACTTTGAGTGAAAAATAAGTGTCTTCCAGAAGTCAGTAAGCACATACATAACTCACTGGGGACTGTGTAATAGCTAGTTTCCAAATATGGTCTCCAAATGAATCAAAGTTCTGGGTCTTTGCACCCTTCTGTGGTCCTCTTCCATAGTGGTCCTAGGTTGGCATGTATAATCAAGATAATGCAGAAGTGATGCTGAGTGGCTTTCAAGATTAGGTCATATCAAGCCCTGCAACTTCTACTGGAGTTTCTTAAGATGGCTTTCTAAAGAAGTTCAGTGCCATGAAAGAATTTCAGCCGTTGTGAGACTTTGTAGAGAGGGGCCACTCAGAAAGAGGAAAAGAACTGCTTGACCCAGCTTTTCTAGCCATTCTAATCCAGGCACCAGACATGAAGAAAGAACCACGTTGGTTCTTCCAACACCAACAGACCCCATGGAAGAGAATGGAAAAACCCAGCTGACAGCCAAAATTGAGGCCATAGACATAAGGTTCCAGCCAAGCTATACCAGTCATCTCCAAACATTTGAGCCACTCACAATGGCTGGACCATTTCAAGTTCACACTGATTTGCAGAGTGCAGCCCTTATTCTGTGTGTTCACAGGCATTGCTTCCTTGGCAGGCTCTGGACTCCAACTGTGTCACTCCCAATCCCATAAGATTATCAAAAGTCTACCCAGTTTCTCACTTGCCTTTTGGCATTTTCCATATACTAGGCATCTCTTTCTGGGCTTTTTCTTACTCAAGACCTTGGAGTCCTCATTTTTCAGTGCCTTGTTACCTTTATGATACCTTCAAGTAGTTTTAAAAATATACAATTTGATTAGGTTTTCTATTTGTTCGTGGTGGGGAGACTGGCCCACATTTCCTAGTCACAGTGTGGTGCCAGAAGTGTACGTCCTCTCACACAGTTTTTGTCTCTCAGGTGAGAGAGAATCTTTTTACTTTGGAGGAGAGATGCTCTTTTATTTTAGGGAAAGGGAAAAAAGTGTGTGTGTGTGTGTGTGTGTGTGTGTGTGTATGTATATGGTTTCAGCAAATATTCTGTTTTGAAAAGAAGAAATTTTGTGCACACATTTTCCCCTGTATTAATTTTTTTCCTCTTGTGTTGTATCACCAACTTTACAATTTTGTTGAAGCAGAGAGAGTTTATGCAAGCATGGTGGGGAGGGTATATCGGAAATCTCTGTACCTTCCTCTCAATTTTGCTGTGAACCTTAAACTGCTCTAAAAATAACATCTTAATAAAAAATGGGTTGAACTATAGATCTTAACCACATTCTTTGAAAAGGAGATGTAGAGCCTGTTTCCCTGCAGTGCAAAGATGGCAGTAGCCAGCTATGATATAGTAAGAGGTGAACTGCTATGGGAAAATGGATTAGTGATTATGTTTCCCTGTTTAAATTCAGAACAACATATATAAAGGAATATTAAATCAGAAACACCGGTGACTGAGGGTAATGGAATTTTTGAAATGCTGAGAAGCTGAAATATACTACTCAGAGATATACTACTCAGGGTCATCTTAGCATTATCTTTTTTGCTGTTTGTTTTTCTGAGTGAGGATGTGGCCTTGCTTGACATGGTTCAAGAACCAAGAAAGCCTAAAGTTTGTGAATATTCCCCTAAAAAGGAGCCCATGAATGAAGTGAAATTTTACTAATTGCAACAACATGGATGGACTTGTGGAGTATAAGGCTTCATGAAATAAGTCAGACAGAGAAAGACAAATACTGTATGATATCACTTACATGTGGAATCTAAAAAATAAAACAAACTAGTGACTATAACAAAAAAAGAAATAGATTCACAGATACAGAGAACAAACTATTGGTTACCAGTGGGGAGAGGAAAGGGAAGAGGGGCAAGATAGGGGAAGGGAATTAAGAGGTACAAACTACTATGTAGAAAATAAATAAGCTATAAGGACATTAAATAAACAAGCTATAAGGATATATTTGTACAACACAGGGAATATAGCCAATATTTTATAATAACTATAAATGGAGTATAACTTTAAAAATTATGAATCACTATGTTGTACCCTGAAACTTTTAGATTATTGTAAATCAACTATGCTTCAATTAAAAAGAATTTTAAAGAAAAAAAGAAAAAAGAGACCACAGCTTTTGTGTAAATTCTTCCTCAATAATGACTAAATCAATAGATAAAAGAATTTTGGACTAACAAGAAATAGAAACTCTTTGTTCCCCAGAGTTCTCTAATCTTGCCAAATTCTATGGCCAATTCTCAACCTTTTGTGTTATCAAAGTCTCTGACACTGAGTCTGAAAGAGATTGTTGTAGTTGGCTTTTCCTGTATCTCATTCTCTTACTTATCTCCTTATTTTTCTGTTTACTCCTTCCGAATCTTCCTTGCTAGTTTTACTTCTCTGCTGCTATCCTTCAGTTTTGTTTCTCTGTCTGTACTCCCTCCTTGAGTAATTTCTTTCTGCTTTGAAATACCATATCTAACACAGAATCCCCAAATATAATCCAAAGTCTGTCTAACTATCTCCCCTGGACATCTCAAACACAAGTGGTCAAAACAGAATAATGTCTTGACATATACCTGTAACACTTGCCAAAATTATTCTTCCCCAAATATTCTCCATCTCTATGAATATTTCCGTTAGTCACTCAGTTGCTTAGGCCTAGAAATCCTCCTCAATTTATTTATTTTGAATATGCCACAGCCAGTTACTCTGCCCCACTGCCTTGCTTTATGGCTTTACATTTTGACTGAAACTAGCAAATGCTATCCATTTTCACTGCTACTAACAAAATTCAAGATTTCATCATCTATTTTCTTGAAAACAATCTCACTGTTGAGCTCCCAGCTTCCATGCCCACTGTCATAGTTCAGTCTCCACATAACTTTCCGCGTAAACTTTTTTGGAATGAATGTTTACAACAATCAATGATCTCTGACATTTTTTGTATTCCTTCAACAGGTTCCACATCGGAAGCAGAAAAATCAGATTCTTTTGTGTAACCAAAAAGCCGTATATAACCTGCCTGCTGCATAACCCTCTGATATAATCTTCTACCATTTTTCTGTTTCCCTATGTTACAGCCACTTTGACATTAATTTTGTGTTGAACAAGGAAGCGTTTTCTTGCCTCAGCATTTTGTACTTGTTGTTCCCTTTGCCTAGAATATCCTGCTTGCAAATTTTCACAGACTTGATCTCTTCTCACTACTCAGGTCTTATTTCAAAAGTTAAATATTTAACAGGCAGTTCAACAACAGGGTATTGCTAGGGAAGGAGCTAAAGGGAAGATTCTGCAGTACTGGACATGGTCCATAACTTGATCTACATGGTGAACAAGCAAAAACATGCCCCCCAAAAGATGAAGCCATGTCTATAAGTTGAGTGATTCTTATACACCTTTTTGCGTATATTTATACCTCATTAAAAAGCTTTTTTAAAAGCCAAACTAATCAGAAATTTCCCACAATCACTTATCTGAATAGGCTGCCCAAGCCCTACCCACCTGAGTGTCTGTCCCATTAGTTAGATTTATTTCTTTTATAAAATGTAACACAGAAATAACTTAATTCATTGACATGTTTATATGTTTATCATATGTCTTCCCCAGATAGAATGTTAATATATTTAAGACATGCATTTTGCTTGTCTTTTTCACCATTATATTTCTAGGACCTTGAATAGTACCTGGGACATAGAAGAAACAAAATAAATGTTTGCTTGAATGAACTGAAACAGAAACTTGGCATATTTCATTTATTCTGTCACTATACAATATACAAATAACCTACAAAAGGACATAGCCACCTTGGTTAGTCTCTTAAGTATGAGTCATAATCCATTAATTACCTCTACTCCCTAAAGAAGGGGAAAAAAATGCTACAAGATGCACGCCAGGGGATCTGCCTAACATCACTTTCTTAGAAATTTATTCTTCTCTTTCTTAGTTTCAGTGATTGAAATTCTATTCATTTTCTTCTGATAATTTTCCTGTTGAAGATTTTCACAATCTTCCTCTATCTCAAATAGGTATTATCGCTCCTTTTCAACCTCTCTCATGAACATTCTTCTTCCAACCTGTCTATTTAAAGACACTTAGGTCCTGAATATTTCCAATTTAACAAAAAAATCTTGAAAAGAGAAAATGTCCATATTTATCTTTTATTACTCTAGTTTCTTATAGTATTGTGCACATACTATCTTTAATAAACATTTTAATCAAATATACTCTAAGATATCTCAGGCAGACTGGTAAAAGGTAAGACAATTTATGATAAGGAGACAGTTAATAGGTCAATACGAAGAAAATAATTTAATTAGGTAAAGGGGTCATTAGTGTCAGGACCTCCTGATTTACTTCCTTGTCTACTGCCTCAACCCTTCTAATCAATTCCTTATGTCAGAATTTAATAAAGCCACAAGCCTGGGCATGAATCTACTGCTTAAAACACTTCATCGGATAAACCCTGCCTTCAGAATCAAATAGAAGTTTTTTTAAATGTCATACAAGGGTTGGCTTCTGCAACCTACACATCGTCCCAGTGCCACCTCACTGATCACAGGTAGCCCTGGAATATATCATGCTCACTGCATGCTTGGAGGACATTGCATATGCACAGAGCACAGTTACTTCCTCTATCCAATTGGATTATTTGTTTTCAAGACATAATTCAAGTGCTACCTCCTCAGGAAAACTCTTCCTGACTTTCTCAATTTAATCAGGTGCTCTTATGATGTATTAAAATAGTCTTTGTCAAAATCCTAGCATAGGCCTGCCTACTGTAATTCTTTGATTTTTAAAAAAAATCTGATTAAACCATAAGGTTGTGATCCCTCCCTCAGAAAAGGGTTCTGGCTTGTTCACCTCCATATCCCTGGAACCCAGCAGGGTCCTTGGAAATTAATTTGGCATAAAAAACCTTCCTGTTAAATATGTGGGTGAATGAACAAGTGAAGGAATGGATGGATGGGTAAATATATTGATTGCTAAATAATATAGTACTTTGGGAGGACAGGTGGGATTCCTTTAATTTTTTAACGAAAAATATGAGGACAATATTCTTGGGAACTTACTGCTACTGTTTCTTATATTGATTTTGACAAATAGGAAGTAATATACCTGGGTGATGAAAATACACTGTGAGGGAAGAGTGAACCTAACATGAATGACCTGAGACTAAATAATTAGCTTAGGGGCTCTGGGAGATGAATGCTTAATACACTCAATTGCTTAGTCATTCTTTTTTCTTTGTCATTTATCATTGGCATTCCTGTATCTGGTAGATACGACAGATGCAAAGAAAAAGAGAGAGACACAGTGGCATACTCAATGTCAAAAGCATATTTTGAGTTCATATCTCAGTAAAGACACTGTCAAAAACTAAATAACATGGGTCAAGGCTGCTCTCCTAAACCATGAAGTCTCTGCTTTTCTTAGGCAGGATGCCAGTTCAACTGGAAGCAATGTGGAAGTCTGTAGCATTGAAAGCTGTTTAGGGGCATTGCCCTTAGAAGCCCCACCTGCTATATGCTGGGCTTGCATGACATTCCACTAGCGCATTTCAGAGAACAGAAATATTAGAGCTGGCCTATAGCCTACACAATGACTTATTCACAGTAATATTTCAAAGGGAACTTACTTTGCCAGAGATGCAAAGAAACCCATGGCCGACCATTTTCTAAGTGACCACTTCTCTTGGAGTTTTGCTATCTGGCAGTCTTTGGGCAAGAATTCTCTTTATAAAATGGCTTGAGTATATGTTCTATGGAATCTTAAACCAAAGATTAACGTACAAAATATAACTACTTGCTAAATTAATAATGATAAAGGTGTATTCAACCTGGAAATAATCTAAGACAGCATCTTGAGGCAAGAATAGCAGGGGAATAAGTGGCATGTCAATAAGTGTGGTAGGAAAGGTAGAGAAGAAGGAACGGTATATCTGGAAAGAGCTATTGCAGAATAATTCAGCCACAGAACACAGGACCACAGGATGTTGGCAGCAATCAGAAACTGGTGTTCAGCAATCATAATAGTATGATTCCACTGACTGTCTGTCCCACAAGACTCGAGGACAAGATGCCATTTAATGGTACAGAACAGAATCCATTATGTCATTGGTGTCTTTTAATTCACGGGGATGCCATTTTGAGTTCAGGACCCAAACAAAAAGAGAGTCTCACTGACAGAAACGTTTGGATGATTCTTTTGTTGTCCCCTCTTCCATTTCACAAGAAACACAGTGTAAAAACTCAGGTCATAGTGAAAAATGTCCATGGTGACTCCTCAAGCTAATCAGGAAGTTAACTAAAAAAAAAACAAAAACAAAACTACACACAAGAAGCAGACATCTCAGCATGAGACAAGAACAATATAAAACATACAGAAATGGATCTATACTGGGCTACACTCCTTAGCTACACTGAGAGCTACCACCAGTTCTTGGGGGAAAAGATCTGGGGAATGATGTCTAAACTATTAGGGTTTATGTCTGTACAGTGAGCTAATTCTATTCCTTCTTACAGTGTATATTTAGATATTAGTATCAACAAATTCTTTTTGAGCATGCCACTAAATCCTGCATTAAAGAATAGCTAAAATTATCTTGATGTTACATATGTTGTACATAAGTGTTCTAAAAGGATTGTACATATATGATAATTGGAGTTAAAGTTCTGCTGTCTAGTGTGGACAACCCTAAGTGAAATCTTGTGGTAAAGAATAAATGAGTTAAATATATATAATAGCACAGTGTTTTGTCCATAATAAGAGTCCTTCCTGCTTTGATGATTATTATATAACTTGGTCTTGAGTCTTCTTTGTGTCTTGGTATGATTTACATAACATGGGAATAATTAAATCCCTTTGTGACAATTTATAAAAATATATTTATGTATTTCCTTATTTGACAAAGTTATTTCACACATATTAGCTCAATAAATAATGGCCATTTGGGGGAACAACTGCCAGTCTGTTATTCAGAAAAAATTAATACTTATTGAGCTACCATCATGAGTGAGGTATCATGATATATACTGCAAGTAGAAGGAGAGAAACCAACTATTTCTACCTCTTAAGGATTTATAATGAAAAGATTGAATTATTAGCTCCCATTTTACAGAAAAAAATATTGCAGCTCAGGGAGATAATTTTGCTCAACTGCAAATAAAAATAATAATAACATAGAAAATTCAACTATGAAATTCCCCAAGAAAGTAGAGGGATAAGGGTTTTGCTTCAACAAGAGAAGAAAAACACATTTCGCTGAGCAAGGAAAGGAAGGTGGATGACTGTAAAGAAAGTACAAGTAAGGAAATAACGACCATTTGGGAGAAACTGAAATCACACATTATCCCCATATGTGGTCTTTGTTCTGGTATTTCTTCTCCTGCCTGCTTCCTCTTTCTTGTTAAAAATAAATAACTAAACCTTTAAATAAAGCAAGCTGATCCATTTTTCTCTAATTATATCCCTGTCATTTTCTGAAAAAACTACAAGTTTCGATGAAAATGAACATTGCATGAAGTTCAAAAATAGATCACTTCATAAGGGGAAACAACTGCCCTGGTTCCCTGTTTTGAAATATTTTTTATCATTAGGAATAGAATTTCGTTATGTCCTAAAAGCCATTCTTCCAGTAACATTTAAGAAAAGATAATATGAACCCAAGACTAACTCTGGATTCACTGCTGTACTTTTGGTCCATAATTTTTGAAGCATCAATTATCTCTTCTGTGAGGAAAAAGAGTGAATTTATGACTCATAACAGCAACGACAATCGTTTTCCTTTCACAGCCATCTGCACAAATGTATTTCCCTTCCTGGATTCTCTAATTGTGCTTCTTAATCAGATGTTCAAACCCTTAAAGTCCCCTGCTCTCTTTTTCACCCCCACCCTCCCTTCCCCAACAGGCAATCAATAATCACTACAGTATGTGCCTTTCCTTTGTAAAAATTTTAATGCTGAAACCTCCATGTAACAACTTCTGATTATTGTGTTCCGCAGGTGGCCTTTCCTGTTTCTCTTCCTCTCCCCAAACATCCTCTAAGCAACTTATGCTAATTAATGATAGCCTAAGAAATAAAACTTCAAATTAGGTTTTCCAGAAAAACATCTTCATAATTGCTCAGAGAAAAAAGGCATTGGCACCAAGTTTCTTTTAGAATTTAATCTTTTCCAAGAAACATTTTGCTCTTAATGTTAAATTATAAATCACTTAATAATTAAAGATCTTCTTATAATACCAATGTGAATAATAGTTAAAAAGTTGTTCAAAGTTGTTCATATAAATTTTTTTCTAAATTAATTAAAGAAACAGGCTCCAAAGTGGTATATTGGGATGTAGGATGAAAACAATAGGACTTCTCTTTCTATGTTTTTGTTTATTTAAAAAAAATGTTTATTTTTAATACCCAAATTGGCACTCATTCCTTCACTTGGTTGTCACTAATGATATATGCAGGGAAGCATAAGGGAACTCTAATGTGGTTAATTTTATAAAAAACAAGACCTTTAAATGGTAAAATCTTTACAAAAATTTGTAATGTTATCAAGTTTCAAGTGACCATGAAAATATTTTGTAGTACATGAATTTTCATAAGCTAACTCACAGCAAAGACCATAGAAGAGCTGTTAAATTTAGATACCAATTAAATTTTTTTTTCTTTTACAAAAAGATAAGAATTTCACATTTTTTAACCTTTACAATAACAAATGGGTGTGGGTAGGAATCTATTAAAAATGTCCTTCATGTTTCTCTTTAAAGTAAAGGAACATATTGCAGCATCACAGAATGTTAAACCTAAATTTTTTAAATTATTGAAAAGTATTCCACTGCTAATTGTATTATTTAGTGAAAAAAGATGTCTTTTGTTACGTTAATAAATAAAACTAAAAAGTATTTTTGAATAGCATTTATTTGTTTCTAATGTCTTCTTTTTAAGATTAATATTTTCCCTGTATTTCTAATAAACATGAAACTAAACTTTAAAGGAATGTGTATATACATAGTAAGAGAAATTACTTTTGATTGATAAGGCTGTAGAATCACAAAAATGTAAAGAAAAAGTATGAATGGAAGAATTCTAAAATAATAAGGAAAATATAAAATTTATCAACTCTAAACCTCTCCTTTTCATACATTAAAAGACAGGAGTTAATTCACCTGCCCAACTCCCCAATGCTTCTTAAGTGCAGATTGGTCTAAACTCAAGTGTCTTGGCATCTAAACCTCAGTTTCCACTCCTAATGCCACCCATGAGCCTGTATGGTGTGGCTTTTCTTCCTTTCCAGTCTCATCACTTAATATTCTAGGCATACTGAGCGGTTAGCAGTACCTGCTATACTCCAAGAACTCTCTTCCCACATCTTTGTGCCTGCCATTTTATTTTTTTCAATCTCATATGCCTTTCTCCAAAATCCTTGTTGTTCTTTCTAACTCATCTTTCAAATATTCAGCTCAGGCATCACCTCTTTCAGAATATCAAAGGATCTACATGATCAAAAAACAAAAAGAAGCTTTAGCAACTCTAGCTCTCATTTTACAATGTCTAAACTCTCATTTTACAAATAAAGACTCAAATAAGTGATGTGCTCAAGGTGACCCAGTACTCTGGTACCATAATTCATGAGACTTTCTACTGCTCCTCTCTAGTTTCCAACTGTGATAACATTGGTGACCAATAAAAAATAACTATTTTATCCCAGCTACTTATTACAAATACCTTGGCATTATTTGTACCTAAAATTATTTATGGAAGAGAAAACAGATTGTATTTTTGTCCAATTAGCTGTTAAAGTACTCATAATCAGATATATTTTATTTTCATGGCTTATTAGACATTTCTTACAGCACCTTTAAAGGATAATTTACATCTATCCCACTATTTAAATGGGAGCAGAGCAAAGATATTAAAAGGATATATTCAGTAATTCAAGGCAGACCTGAATAAGTACAAAAGGGTGTTTTATGAGTCGATCAGGGCTTAAATCACTCATCACAGGACATGTATGAGGCTAGTTTTCTCCTACTGAGCACATCAGAAATTATTTTTTACTGAATACAGTTTTGCAATAGGGGATTTCAAAATGCAAATGCATCTTGGAGAAGATTGCCAAGATAAGAAAACTTTCAGTTTTGAGTTCCAGGTAGGTATGTATGTTTTTCCCAACTATATCTTCTCTTGTTTTTTCTTGAACTGTTAATCAGTTGGAGTTTGATCTTCCAAAGTTTATAGCTAGTACTTTGACTAAAATATGGCCTTTGTTAAAGTTCTAATTTGGCGTTTCACTTTGTTAAATAAATATAATTGAATATGTTAAAATTCTTACTTGTAAAATAATAATAGCCAGATGGCAGGCACAAGATTTTAGCAACACAATGGGCTTATGCTTATGTGACTTTATACTTTATACTCAGCATATTTTAGAAATCCTCATTTTGCTCAATACCTCTCATTTTTAGGCAATCAGTTCAGTTTTTAGGTTAGATACTTACATAATTAGTCAGTCAATTATGAGTCTTTCTCAATAGTCCTCTCTTTTCTTTTGTCCTTCTCTTTGAAGTGATCCAAATTTGACAGGCAGGATTAGAGTGGCATCATGGGACAATTTTTTCTACCATTATTTTTCATCTGCTCTGGCCTCCACTAAGAGTAACTCATTCTGCTTGGTCTCCATCATTGTATAACCTCTACTGCTAATGTCCATGATCCTCCCATGACCTCTGGGATCCAGGTCTATGTCTCATTGTGCATCCATGTATATCTTTGCTTCTGTTCATTTGTTCTCAGCCAAAACCATACTCTCCAACTGGACCCCGGGAACTTTCATAGACACTCCCAGTTAGTGATGGGATGCAAGGACTCAACAAATCTAACTTTAGGTCCATCCCCTTTGACTCCACCCTTATGCATTGTTAGAACCACCCTCAGGATTCAGTCTGGACATGGGATCACTCTAAGAGAGTCTAATTTCTCCATGCCACAGGCTAGGAAGGAGACACAAGTCTTGTCTGTCTCAGACCCCACTAAACTTACTCTCACATCCACCTTTTGCAATCTGTCCTGGAGAAAGTTTTAGGTCTTTTTTAAGGAACTCAAGGAGCATCTAAAGCTCTAGCCATATCTCTTCTAAATCTCTTTCTCTCTCTCTCTCTCCATCTGATTGGTTCTACTGTTTTCTCCATTTGCTGTAGCAAGAAAAAGAGCTCTTATAAAATTCATACATTTCCTTTGTTATGTGGTGTAGGTATAATCTTTCTGTTCTGAGCTCACTAGCCTTTTAACATAATGGAGCCCAAATCCTTTTGTCTACAAAAATTCTAGTATTTGCACTAGAGACTCTATCCTATTTCAAGACTGTTCTACATTTTAAAAATGTGCTCAGAAATTCAACAGACTTCTTTGTTTTAGTCTCTGTCAACTCTCCCAGAATGAATAAATACCACTGAGTCACTGGGCAAATAGCCTCAAGATGATGAGAAAATTTTGGTCTTTGTAAGAAAATACAAAATTCTGTCATTATCTCAAAATATTATTAAACTAAATATTAGATTCATTTGCAAATTTAATATTCTCTTGGCAAGTAAAATACATATTTTCTAGGTGGAGACAGAGTCTGCCCAACTATCTCAATTATTGTCAGGAACAATAAGCCAACATTTTTCATCAGAAATAATGATGCTAACCTTTAATCGCAGTCATCAGACCTTGTGTTCACACCAAATAAGATAGAATATTTAGAATGCTACTGTAGTGACTAAACCACTTATAAGGCAATGGAAATCAGTGGGTAAGGTTTTTAACATTTCAGGGGCATATTCTTACCTGCAATTTATTCAAATCTAGGTAATAATATGCTTGACAATGTATGTAAGTGCTCTATTCTTAAAATTTAAATTCTGTTCTATTCTTAAAATAGAACAACAAATTCCATTATAGCCAAGTGCTATAACTTAAAACTTTCCAAAGTATACTTATTAAATACAACTGAATTAAGTTCCTTAATAGAATGGTTAGATTTGGAATAAAACACAGCACTTTAACAGTCTAAGTTTCATCTCATGCTTCTGTGTTACAACCACATTTTAAGGTTTAAACATGAGATCCACCAATGCTCTGGATAGGTGGCTTTTAATTTTTTTTAAACAGAATATACAATGTCATTGAACCAACTTTTCATTTGTGGTATACCATCAATTGATCATTTATTCCACACATCTTCTTATGAAATAAAAAAATTGAAAATTGATCTGATCTGGCTATATTTTGCCATGGATTGACAATCTTACTGTAGATATGAAAGTTTCCCTCACAGATTCTTTGATATATATAATAGAATTGCACAGCCATCACTCACGTTGTCTGTCTTGGTGATAATCAGTCTGAATTGGGAATGAGCCAGTTTTCTCATCATTATTAAGAGATTCCTTAATTAGCCTCCAGCATCAGTCAATAGTGGCATTCACATTTTTTAAAGAACATTTTCAAAATTCTATTCCTAGTTTTACTTTAAATACTTAACAGAATCAAGATGAGTTCTGTAACTCATCTACCTTCCTAAAGTAAAAATGTGAAAACAATCATGGGATATAATCTCATTGTTTCAATTTGTTTTTCTCTTTCATCTCTCAGTAATGACTCCCTTCCTTCCTAAGTAGCTCTATTACATTTACCACTCATTCTAAAACTGTTCTTTTGTTCCTGTGGATTGTTTTATCCTCATTATAAGAGAGAAGCACAGTCATTTATAAATAAGAGCCTTCATTATTATCTTCAGCATGTTGAAAGTGTAAGCGGCATCTTTTGTTCTTTTCCATCTGCAACACATATGCCATCACTCTTTCATGCTTGGAATGCATTTTCTAAACTATGACTTTATTAGAATATATGCTAAGCTTTAACATAATCTCCTAAATAAAGCTAAATAAGCAACTATATAAAGCAGCCAATTGTAATTTTAATTTTGGGGGAATTTTTTTATTTCTGCTAAACCAAAGAAAATGAAAATATTAATTGTGTCTCTAAATGAATAAGGCACTACTACCTTTGACTACTAGAGGAGACATAAAGATGAGTAACATTCAGTTTTTGCCCTCAGAAGAGCTAACGTCATTTGCCCTAACTTTGCCCATAAGAAAATGGTAATTCGTACAAAGCTGAATTAGAACTCTCTTAATGTAAACATACATTATAAATATTAAGATTTAAAAATGTAATACTGCTAGCATTCTAATTTCAATTACCCAAGATAAAAGGCAATTTAACCTTTCAGAGATAATCCTACCTACTTTGAATAACAGCAAACCCAGAGTTGTCGAATAACCTAAAAACAAAGATGTAGCTGTAATGCAAATAAAATAGTTGCTATATTAGAGGCATGTCAGCGTGATGTAATAGCCCAGAGAAAGGCACACTGGAGAATAATCTAGTAGGTTGCATTAACAGCTTTCCAGGCAGAAAGAGAAGAAAATCTGTCTGTGTCTGAAGTATGAAAAGAAATGGTCATTAAGAAAAGAGACAAAAGACTCACCATCAAAATTAGGGCCCATTTGAAGTATCAGGAAATGAGGGTATAAATCACATACACGGTAAACCGTAGGGCCCTGTAGATCCATGCAACTATGCGTGATGGTGAAGAAGTCTGCGGAAGCCTGCTGCCTCTGCATCTGACAGTAGATCTGAAGTTGCCGAGCCAGCAGAATGGTACGTAGGAAGGGAAGGTGGGAACAGAGCAAGAGCAAACTGGAACTCATGAAGGCAGTCTAGAACCAGCCAGCACAAACTGAAGTACAGGTCTGAATCCCACTGCCTCCAACCACGACGGTGCAGCTGACCTATAGATGAAGCTGAAGACCTACACCATGGAGCTGCACATTCATCTGGTTCAGGACTTAGAGAAACTGAAGCAGATTAAATGGGAGCTGGAGTGGCCAGGGACTCAGCTGCTGCCTCCTGCCAAGCATGGGAGCCAGCCTATCAGCAACGGCCGGAACGATCTACAACAGCACCTGGTGATCCTCACTGACATTCAGAGTAGAATGGCTGTTGCTTCACTTCCACCTTATAAATCTCCTGTGTATTTCTCTTGGGGCCAACCATAAGCCCAAAACCATAAAGAGAAAGGGACTCTAGAAATGTAGTTTCAACTTAACTACACTGACAACGTACAGAGCCACCATGGGGTCCCCACAGGACCCCTGAACACAAGTATTTACCTAGACTTTACACAGACTTCAGCTGAGCACACATTCTTACCCTGATGCTGCTTCTGTCTATTCTGTATCCCAGACAATCGCAGATTTCACCTGGAAGCATCACATAAGCAAATCAAATGCGCAGGAATTCTGTTTTGGTCTCTGCTTCTAGATAATCTAATCTAAAGCAGGCCCCATCATGCTAAGGAGTTGTGACTGTAATTCAAAGCCAACAGGGAGATGCTGGTGGCTACTTTTTTTTCAACTGAAATTAAGCCCATTAGAAAGGTGACCTAAGGTAATTACTGAATTACTGAACCAAGATGCCAAAAAAGTTTTAAGGTACACTAAAAAAAAAAAAATAATACTATTAATTAAACCATAAAGCCATGTTTCCTTGTCACTTTAAATTATTAGTTTATAGATGTTGAAAGAACTACTTTTAGAATTAAACACTGATTTTTATCAGTTATCATTTTTGTGTACACATTTAAAAAGGGTATTTCAATGGAAAGAAATGGTTAAGGTATTTTCAAAGCCTCTTCATATGAAGAATATATTCATATGAAATATTGAGCCATTTTCAACTCAGAGTGGTCAGTATCTGTGATTTTACATATTAAATCTTTCCCTGTCCCATCAAGAATGTTGGTAAAACATTTCTTAAAGAACTGATAAAACAATTAGAAGCCATTAGTGCTCAAAGCTAGGTGGGCAGTCATGTAAAACTAGACTACTTTTGACTTTGTCTTTAGGAATGTTGTTCTATCATTACACCAGAGTTTGTTTTAAGTCACTGACATCCATGCAGATTATGAGACTGGGGCACTTGATGTTTGGGTGAAGACACTGATAACCCCATTATGACTGCCATCTGGCTAACAGTTATTGTAAGAAGTAGACTAATTTCAAAAAAAAATTAAGACATGAAAAGTTGTGTACTTAGAATCAATAAATGATATGGTCCCTGGAACTGAAAATGGATATGCAATAATTAGGAAAAGTGGCTACAGGACATCTGTATTGGGAAAAGATGACAAGGACCTATACTAGAACGTTAACAGTAGATACATGAGAAGGAACTTGAGTTGCACCTAGGAAGCAAAACTTGTGTGGATAGTTAAAGTGAAAAAACAAAAGAAAACAAAAAGAAACCTAAGCAAAGATACTCTCTTGATATATTTATATTAAAGGTTCTGGAGGCTGTTAAAGATCATTTTATAACAAACAACACAAACTTACAAATGGGTATGTATATAAAGACTGAAGCTCTTATCATCAATTTGAAGAACTTTTTATGCTTTCACAGTTCTTAATGAATTTGTGGATTTACACAGATTCAGTTCAATCTGTTGCCAATATTAGGATATTATTAGGGTGCGCAAAAAGTACATTCCACCCAACTGATTACCATTTGTTAATTAAACACTGATGTTGGACCTCCACTTCTGGCTATACTACTATCTACAAATAGTTTAGGGAGTGTTGTTTTAAAGCAATACGCTCATGAAATATGATAATAATAGTTTACAATTCATTACAAAATTGTTCTTCTATTCTATTATTGATTTAGATTTATTCTCTTCCACTTCATGACTATATAGACAAATTGTACCTTCAAATATCCCCACTATGTTTTCTTGCTATGCATTTTAGTGGGTTAAAGAAAACATCTTATTTGCATTAGTATCTCTAGATATGCATATATGTCCAATATCAATAACCAAGCATGTTATTGGTTATTTTCATATTTTATAATAATTAAATTCAACCTTTAAAACTTCAAAGACACTGATTACCATACTGTATACTTCAAAGCAGATCATTTGACAAAAAATATAATTTTATTGGCAATCTATTCCAAACACAATTTTTAACAAGTTACTTATAATTTGTTTCTTTTGCACCCTATTTCATCATATATTTTAATGTAAAAAAATGATTCTTTGGAGAAATTGCATGATCAAAATTTGAAACACAAAACTTTTTGCTGGTTAATACATTAAGATGAGATGAAGAATTTAGGTCTCTCATCATCCCTCAGATCATTTGTGACTGCATCCTCCAAGTGGGGCAATTGAGTATTCACAATATTGAACAAAAAATTAAGTTGAATAAAACCTCATTTTGGAACTGTCATTTCTTGCAGATATCTTTCACATAGTTTTAAAAATAAACTGTAAAACATCTGCTAAGAATCAATTTCCATCTGTCATCACGTGGCTGTCATGCATATATTTATGTAAACTTTTTTTAATTATCACAGGAAATTTGAAACATACATAAGAGAAGAGAGAATAGTGTAATAAAGTTCTGTACACTCATCTTCTAGCTTCAGCAATTATCAACATTTAGTCGTGCATATTTTAATATAATATGACAATTTCTACTATAACTATTATTAACTGCCACCACCACCATTTGAAAACTAAGTACTATGTGCTAATGTTTTAATGAAAGTTCTTAGTTGTAAGCAATAGAAAAAAAGCTGGTTAATTTAAGTGGAAAAGAGGGTTATTTAATAAAATATAAAATAATCTGTAGAACAATCAAAAAATTCCTGAAGATAAAACATTCAGGAATACTGCAGAAAGTCACAGTGAAGCTCTTTAATTGCCACTGGAAATTAAGTGTAGCTTCTACCTTTACCATAATCCTTGCCTAATAAATTCAACATAGACCTTTATTTTACAAGCCACTAGATTTAGGGATGTGGTTAGCAACATATAGTACACGTGTCTGCGCGTAGCTGCAAAGGAGACTAGAAAAACTAGTAGCTGCCTTCTGTGGTGGGAACAGTTCTAAGAATAACAAAGTAGGACATGTCTCAAATATAGAAAAAAACCACTGCATACCACTAATATGTAGAATCTAAAAAACAAAACAAACAAATGTATATAGCAAAACAGAAACAGACTCCGATATAGAAAACAAACTAGTGGTTACCATTGGGGAGAGGGAAGAGGGAAGAGGGAGGGGCAAGAGAGAGGTGTGGGATTAAGAAGTACGAACTACTATAAAATAGTAAAGCAACAAGAATATATTGTATAGCATGGGAAATTATAACCATTACCTTATAATAACTTTCAATGGAGTAAAATCTGCAAAAATACTGAATCACTATGTTGTACACCTGAAGCAAATATGTTATTGTAAACCAATTATATTTCATTTTTTTAAACAAATAGAATGAATAGAAAGGTAGATAGATTTTTTTTAAAGGGTGCAGGTGCTGGAAAATGAAAGATTAGCACTAAGCACTTCATTCAGGCATCAGGCACTGGGCTACATATTTTAATTACATTCTTAGTCAAATTTACCTGTAAGTTAGTGTCTTTTTTTTTTTCTTCAATTATCCTCACCTTAGAGATAAAGTGATTGAAGTTAAGTAACTTTCCCAAGGTTATATAGCCATTAAGTATTGGAACTTGGACACCAATAAAATCTGTCTGATCCAGTCTGTGTGTTAACCACTGCACTGATTTTGAACTAAAAGGGATTTACAAAAGCCATCTATTGCAATCAAATTAATCATCTTACAATAAGACAGTGAAGACCAGGGAGAACGTTCAGTGACTTATCCAACGTCCTATTACCAGCCACCTCAGACATCCTTTACAGCAGAGTTCAGACTACCTGATAGGATTTTGACATATGATGGTGCTGATAATCGTGCACGCTGCCCTAGTGACTGTGGGGAGACTGGCATTCCCAAATTCAGAGCTCATCTTCAGTATTGATTTTATTCTAGAATACTCAGGGTACAAGAAATATGAAAGATAGACATAAAATGTCTAAAACAAACAGAATCAAAACTCCACACAAAGAGAAAGAAATGGTAATGGAACTTAGTCAGATTGACAAGCAGCAAAACATCCATCTCCTCCCAGGGAAAAACACTTGATTTGTTGCTGCATTTACTTGAAATCAATCTCAGACATTCAGGCCAAAAGGAACAATTCAATAAAGAATCAGCACAATTTAATGAATTTTATATACTTGAAATCATATCTGGGGCTTTTCACAATCCAGGGTTCATACCTATAGATGTATATTGAAAACAGGCACACATGGGAATGTAGGAGGCTACAAGAGTACTTAAAAATTGGGATAAAAATAATCTGAGGAGATTTTTTAACCCTAAGGAATTTCCACTATCAAAATTATATGTAAAAAGACTTTCCATTCACATGTTCTTAAAGGACCTATGATTGAATGAGGTGAAATAAAGCTAAGAAGAAATTTTTATTATAAGTATCTTTTTTCTTATTACTTACAAAATTGTTAAAGTTATATTGTTACATAATTATATTTTTTGCACTTATCCACTTACTTGCCTAGGAGGGAATATTCCTAAAAATGGAATTCTGAAGTAGAAAGAAACGCATTTAACTTTTGATTCCATCATGCCCTCTACAGTTATACAAAATTACAATTTTATAGTTGCATATGAAAATATCTCCTGTCCCACACATTATTCATTAACATTTTCCAATATAATAATTTTAAAATGAGTCTTAAATAAATATGTCTTTGATTTCTATTGAGGTAACATATTTTATAAATGTCTACTATTATTCATTTGAACTGCCTGTTCACATCCTTTCCCATTTTTCTATTGGAGCACTTGGACGCTTTTTATTGTTGTTTGAGGACATTATTTGTATCAAGAAATATAATCTTGTGGAATATATTAAAACTTTTTCTATTTTTTTATGTTTGTTGATTTGTTTATATACTTCAGTTTGGTTTAAAGATGTTTTAAACACGTGGACAATTCTTTCTCATTAGAGATTCCATCAGTAATCTTAAAACAGAGAAAAGTTTTCCCTGTCTCTTAGGTTATATTAACATTCACTTATAATATCTTCATATCTCATGAGTTCATTTCTTCATTGAAAGTTATAATTTTTATAGAATTCCCTTCTATTTCAGTTACGCATTTGTGAGTATATACTCTATATACATTTACATTTCCCTGACTAATCAGCCATTTGTCTCACCACCATCTAAATGTGAAATAATATTTATTTTCTATTTGACCTATTATATTTTATGGTCTGTTTTCCCTCTTCTTGTTCATCTTTTAGACTGATCACATATTATTATTATCAAAAATTTCACTTTTTAAATTTTTCTGTCTATTAAGTAGTTAATTATGCATTCTTTTCCTGGGCTCTCTAAATATTTCAACAAACATCCTTGATGTATTACAACTTAATTACTTCTTATTATAAACAATATATCTTTAATAATACTAGTATTGTTTTAAAAGAATTATGCAACTAGTTGCCTTTGAAGAATTCAGATAACTTTTGAGCATCCAGCCTGCTGATTGTCTATTTTGATTTGTTTAGTTTTGCTTTATATTTTTAAAAAATAGTCTAACAATGTCAATAAATTACACAGCAGATTAAAAGACAGATTTTTTTCTCCATGAAGAAAATATTTACCTAATAAAATCTGGAAATGAAAAAAACTATTTGTCCACAGTTAGTGAGAATAGTGGATACTGAAAATCATATTCTGAATAATAGATAAATAACTGGTTTCTTAAAAATTGAGACATACGATATGTGGAAGATGTTGGTGGATAAGATTGAGAGCAGTAATTGTTTCTATTTTAAAGGATAAAAATTTACTACGGCATAACCTATTAGAGCTTCATAACACAGATTTAAGTATGCTTTAGCAAAATAGTGCAATCCGTTTGCAAGCTAAAAATACCATCTGAGAAATGTTTTGCTTTTTTCACAAGATGAAACTATGATGTGGCCAATACTGAATTCATTTTCTTCTGAGTCTGTTTTACATGTAAAACACTAAGCCACAGTGTTATATTTAATGGTTGAACATAGTTACTGTATCTGAGTCTGCAATGTATTGTTAAATTATATGTTATTCTATTGATTCTTCTTGTTGACAGTAACCACATGAAAATCTGACTTAATTTTTCATATTTCATCACAAATCTACAATTGCAGAGTTATGCAGCAATATGCTTATTGGTTATTCAGTCCCAAGAACGCTAACATGAACATCTCTTTTTTGCCCTACCTTTCATATCCCAATAAAAAAAGGCTTGAGTTTTGAAATCATCCTTTACTTATTTTTCTGTACCAATTCCTGGACCTGTTCAGTTCTCAGGCTTAATCAAACTTCTTTTCAAAATGACTTTTCTCCATTTTCTCATATCACCGCTGCCTGATTTTTGTAATATCCTCTTGGCCAGTTGTACACTGCTCTCTTCATACCCCAATCTCAATATAAATTAATATATGTTAGATTTTCTCCTCCAAATCACTATTAAAAATATCCTCTTAATTTCATCCCTTTCTTCCTTCCTCCTTTCCTTCCTTCTTTCCTTCCTTCCTCCCTTCCTTCCTTCTTTCCTTCCTTCTTTCCTTCCTTCTTTCTTCATTCTGTCCAAAAGTCATTAGATGGGCAATAAAATGGAAGCCCATGTAGCAGCTGGGTGTAGCCTTAGTGTCCTTGCTGGGTATGAAGTTAAAACTTGAGTAGAGTAAGAAGGGCATACACACTGAGGGAGGAAAGAGCTCCTTTACTATGAAGTTAGTCTGCAGTATGAGACATTGATGTGTTGTCAGCAATAAGAGTTACACATATGGTAAAGGGAATGGTTACAATAATCTCGGTGTGGTCATTTTAGAATTGAGGTTTTTTAGTGTGAACTCATGGTTAGATAATATAAATAAATAAGTAACTTACATTGAATATTTCAGCACTTGCGCACAAAAGGGCCTCAGAGTAGAGAACTATTATAGCAAGGAGATCATCAAACACCCATATTTTAGTTTCTAAATATTATCTTCCACTAATAGAAATTAGGGTGTCTTGGAGAAATGGCTGATTCCAGAGCTGTCACAGGGAATTCCAAGTTAAGGCTGTAAGTAAGAACAAAAACCAAAGAATGACAAGAACATGTTGTTCCAGTTATCTGTTGCTGCATGACACATCACCTCAAAACTTAATGCTTTCAAATAATTTATTATTATACCTCATGGCAAGAGAAGGTCATCTGGGGTTTGTTGCCTGGGAATCTCTCCAATGATTGCAAACAAATGGCAACTGGTACTGGAATCATCTGATGGTCTGAGGCTAGATATTCCGCACAGCTCACTCAAATGACTGATAATTGATGCCGACTGCTGTGTAGGAGCTCAGCTGGGGCTGAAGGTCTCCATGTGTCTTTTTCATGCGACTTGAGATTTTTACCTAACTTTTTGGATTTTGAGAGAAAGCATTCCAAGAGCAAGCATTCCAAGAGAACAAGCCAGAAAATACAAGACTTCTCTGGACTTGGCTTGGCAATAATGTGGTGTCACTTGTTCTGCATTCTATTAGTTACCAAACGCAAACTCAAATTTACTGTGGAAGGGGACTATACAGGGGTGTAAATACCAGGAGGCATGGTTTGTATGCAGGCCATCTTCGGATTCTAGATAACAGTCTTCTCTCTGGCTGCAATGACTTACATCCCTCCCACAGGCAAAATAGGCTATACCCCAATGACCACCACCCCACCACACCAGTCTCATCTGAGACAGTACCAGGCTCAGTGTTGATACTCTGGCCTAGACAGAAGTCCCTGGAGATGGCTCCTCAAGTGCATTTCCTAAAGTGTAGGTTTTCAGCATAACAAACACTAGTCTACATAAAATATGAAATGACTTTAACTGATCGGCTTTATTTTACAACAGAATCACATATTATAAACTGGAAGACAAAGTACTACCAGAAACTAGAATTTAATCAGAGATATTTAAGAATTTCATAGCAAAATAAAAACTGGAAGCCTGTTATAGAAGAATACAGAAGATAGATTAGTGGTTGGCAAACTTTTCTATATAGGCTGTACGGTAAATATTTTAGGCTTTACAGGCTATATATAGTCATTGTTGCATACTTCTTTTTTTTTCTTTTTATAACCCCTAAAAATGAAAATCATTTATAGCTTCTGAGCCACAAAAAAAGAGGCCATATCCAGATTTAACCTGCAGATCATGATTTGCCCACCCCTGGGTTAGACCATTAATTAGTAGATAGAATTATGAAAGAAATACAGCAACTTTGATTATATTACAAGTGTTTAAAAAACAAATATTGAGTGTTTAAGAGCAAATCTCTATCTTAAATATTTCTTAGTTGTCTCTGAAACCTCTATTTTAAATATATAGATGCTGGGAATATATCTGGTTATTATAGAATCATTTTATCAAATTATGATTTATAGCAATTATAAAATTAGGTTCCTGCAGTTCCTCAGAAAAGTGCCCCCTCAGTTTTTCAGAGAACTTGAAAGCAAATGTTAGGGTAACACATTCTAATATCAAGCCCAAGCATAACATTTCCCGAGAGGCATTTCCATTGTATCTAATTCGCTTTCATACTACTCCCTGTTTAGTTACTAAATATTTCACTCGAACGGCCGTGGGCTGTTCATCTCCCGGGCAGTCTGCTGAGGAAGCAGATGCAAATTGTGCTTGGTCATCATGCTCCTGGACTTCCTAATGAACAAACTATAAAAGTTATTCATGCAGAGACTGGCGTTTTCCTATTTGTTATTGAACCTGCAGTTAACTGAGCACTCCCTGAGTTTTAAGAACTTAACTGTTGGAAGGAAGCATTTTTCAAGTTGTCTGTAGAGATGGAAATCAGCTCTAAATACGATTACCCATAGGAGGTTTCTACAGACTTTGACTTCATGTCTGAGTAAAATTTTTCCCTCTGGGGGAAAGAGACAGATGAACGACTGGGGACACAAAAAATCTTACTTGTCATTGTGAAATCAAAGATTGGTGTGCTTGTCCTGACGCAGACTCGCACTGTGGTGAACAGCGCAGGCTCTGGCCAAAGACCTGGTTCAGAACTGTCTCCACAGCTTTGTCACCTGAGAGAAGCTGGGGAAATTACATCTTCCATGTCCTCGTCTATACAATAGGGAAAACAACAGTGTCTTACATAGGGTTCATTAGTTAATATGGAAAAACCTCTTAGACGAGTGCCTGAACTTTCAGTTTAAAAAGAAAAAAAAAACAAAAACTGTAGGCTAAAATGGTAATTGAGGGTTCCCTAGATTGCAGTCATTCACGCGCGGCTTTTATGATTTCTATGTACCCCGGTGCTTCACCTTCTTGAATTTCTTAATAATTATTTCACATATTATTATTTACCTGACATTTTTCTGAATATTCAAGTAAAACATGATTTAAATGGAAGCTTAATATTATCACCCTAAAGAAAAAGCAGTATCTTTACCATAAATGAGAAGTAACAAACAAATGTATACAAAATAACGTTATTTATTTCTAACTAGATAATGGTGACTGCCCAGTGCACTGAGCTATCTCCCTGCTTTCTCACTGATTAAAAGAAAATTATCAAATGTTAAAGTGACGTTAAAAAAGTTAGAACCAAACTAAGGTTCCCTCCTCGAAAAAATTAGAAAGAGTGAAAGGAAATAGAAAAGGGGATAACTTTTTTAACTATTCATGTTTTTAATGCCTTTTTTAATTGCACAACTTAAAATTATAATCCCCCACACTTTGGAAAACACTACTCTGCAGGAAGCTCTAGGGAATCCCTTAGACTTTAGCTGGACTTTAGTACAAAGCTAGAGTTCAGGTAATTATTGAGTTTCAGCTCAATCTAGAAGAGGGAAGAGTGCAAGCAAATGCACCAAATCAGGCGTGTTGACGAGTGCACTGCTGTTAAATCACTGGGTTTGTGAAGGGGTGAAGTAGCTGGAGAGCTCTGTCAGTCATATTGTACAGGGCCTTGAACTCCAGGCTAAGCAAGGCAGACTACAAGCAATAAACCTCATGGAAGGATTCTGAGGTTGAGGTAATTCAGATAGTTTACGAGGCTCAGTTCAACATAGTGTAGAACGTGACTCGGCAGGCAAAACTTGGATGCAGGGAAAACCAGTGCCTTGGTAGTTACTGTGACAATGAAAAGGAATTTATGTGTCTTTTCTGTAACAGGAAAAGGTTGAAGAGAAAAAGTGAGGAAGAGGAGAAAATGATGTGTACCAAGGCTGGGTGACAAGGAGACTGCTGATACCACGACAGAGAAGGAAAATTAGAAGAGAAAAAGGGCTTAAGGGGAAACATGATTTTTAGTCTTAAAAACAAGGAATTTGAGAGGAT
The DNA here is from genome assembly GCF_048773025.1 of Camelus bactrianus. Classification (NCBI taxonomy): domain Eukaryota; kingdom Metazoa; phylum Chordata; class Mammalia; order Artiodactyla; family Camelidae; genus Camelus; species Camelus bactrianus. Next base: position 45,652,067 of record NC_133539.1, read on the forward strand.
AGTGTGGTATTCAAGTGATGATAACTTAGTGACAAAAGTAGGTTTTATGTACACATGTTAAATCGTGAACAGAGGTATCAGCCTAGGAGACAGTGTAGAAAAAGAAGAGAAGAGGAAGCACGTGATGCATTGGGTGGGGATGCTGAACAACTGTGACAATGAGGCTGTATGACCAGCATAGTGGTGGAGAGAGAGAGACATCAGAATCCACTTCAGTGTCTTGGGGCCAAATAGGAAAAGAGAATTTCAAAGGAAGGTTGGATTCTCTAGTGCTCTTGATCTCTAGATAGAGACCAAGAAGATTAAGAAAATTTAAATCCTGGATTTGACAAATAGGAGGTGACTTAGAAGACATAGTGATGGAGGCAAATACAGACTAAAGTCAGGTGATCAATGAGAGCAAAGGGAAGCAGAGAGCATAAACGACCAAAAATGATCAATTAATTTTATATCAAAGTTTTAGCTGCCAAACTAAAGTTTAAACTCCTTACAGGCAGATATCAAAAATACTAATTACATATTTCTCCATGAATTTGACACGATGCCTTACAAATGAGAAGTACTCAACCTCTCACCATGAACTTAGTGATTGATTTATCCATTCACTTAACTGATGTACAGTAAGTGCTGACTGTTTGTCTTGCACTCTGTTAGGTGCTGGAGATACAGCCGTTTGGTAGGAGACAGATCTGCCCCCTCTCCTCAGGGTCTCCCAGACTAGTGGTGGAGAGAGCATAATAACCAATTAATTACAAAGTGTGAGAGCCCCCAACAGGGTTATAAAATCTTTAAGGAAAATGAACTCACTCTGTCTCTGGAAAGGTAAATGAAGACTTCCCAGGTAAGATGTTCTAAACATTATTTATTAAGAAGGTCAGAAAAACCAACAGTAGTTGAAGAATCATCAAGAAAAAATTGAATTTTGAAAAGGTTGAATCTTCTGTAGGAAAAACCCTTTTTTCTAAGAATCCCAAAACTGCCTCTTGGGAACTCCACTGCCCCCCTTGACTGTCCTTCCCAAAGGCAAGTTTTCCAACATCATCAAAAGATTCAATACTTAAATTGTATTCCTTGATCCCATCACAACTTACAATCTCACACAGGCTGTGCTCTTTCTCTTAAAAATGGTATGTATACCTGTTGAATAATAAAGCGAAGTCTTAGCAAGTTTACGTGGCAGATAGAGTTCCTTTCTAAAGCCAAGACTACATGTAGCTGACAACAGATTGCTACAATGACTTTATGTAGTTTGCGATTCGTTTATAGGTGGGAAACCAGGGAAATGCGTTTGTATTGGAAGTTGATAAAACTGTCTGTAGAGATGATGTATCAAATACTTCACTACTGATGATAGTTTTGAATGCAACTGCAAAGACACATAAATTAGCCATGGTACTGAATAATTATACACAAAGGTATTTTCTCCTTAATCCCTTAAGTGCTGAAATGTGGATAAAATAATAAAGAAAATCCTCACTTTACCTGTACTTTCCTTCAGTATAAAACTATTCAGGCCTTGGTTTACATAGTCTAGCACAATTAAGAAGGTTAAAAGAGGCAGAGTTGAACTCTCATTGCAAATACTGAATTTGGAATAGTATTGTGACAATATATCCACCCTTTAGAAGGCGTGCGCTTCAGATTTTTTGAAAATGAACAATTCAAAATACTGAATTTGAAGGGAAAAAAAGGACACTATGAACTCATTTACAAAACAGAAACAGACTTGCAGACATAGTAAGTAATCTTATGGTTACCAGGGAAAGGGGGTAGGAAGGGATAAATTTGGGAGTTTGAGATTTACAAATGTTAGCCACCATATATAAAAATAGATTTTAAAAAGTTTCTTCTGTATAGCACAGGGAACTATGTTCAATATCTTGCAACAACCTTTAATGAAAAAGAATATGAAAATGAATATGTGTATCTATATGCATGACTGGTACATTGTGCTGTACACCAGAAATTGACACATTGTAACTGACTGTACTTCAATTAAAAAAATACTGAATTTGGAACATTATTGTGACAAAATATCTACTTTTTAGAAGGCTCAACCTTCGGATCTTTTGAGAAAGCCGTGAATAATTCCTGTTCCATTTTATAAAATACTACCACATTAATGACTATAAACATGCCTTTGATCACTTCAGACCCCTACTAACAAGTCTTGGAGGACTCATATGGTCGGTAGGATCAAGCCCAAACTACAATGACCTATAAGCCAGGCCCCCACCGTCAAATTCTAACATCATGTAGTTTCACATCTCAGTGCTCCTGTCCTACCGTCTCTTACGCCAATTTTGTTGTTCCTGGCTTCCATGACTAATTTAACTCACCTTTCTACGTAGTCAAGTCCCACTTAATTTCTCCATACATCCAGCTCAGATTTCTCCACAGTCTTTCCAATCACCTCCAATTCCAAATGACCTCTCTCCTCTGAAGTCTAAATCACAATGAGCTCTGTATACCATTCTCTGTGATGACAGTAACCAGATCATGAAGTCCTTTGTGGTCATAAAACAGTAGCTAACTTTTATTGTGTGAATTTCTTAATCCCCACCTGATTCCCCAGGCCCTGGGCTCCTGCAGTTCTGTTCACACTCTTCTACCCTCCATTTTATAGCTTCTATCCAGAAAATACTGTTTAATTTGTCGATCAGCTTTTTTTTTAAGTTTGCCCTCTATCAAACTAGCCTACTAGTCTATTTTATCCCCAAATAATTTTTAAGATATTATTTTAAACCACTGCTTAAGACAAACTCTAGTTACAGCTGCTGAATTTATACAAACCATACAATTTTATAATTATGTATAATTATAAACAACAAATTATATAATAAACTCTCATATACATATACATATAAATTTGTTCTTAGAACTGGGCAAATAATAACAGATAACAAAATATCTATCATCATCACAAACAAGACCAGCCTAGATTTTGAGCCTCCAAATACAAAGCATTTAATACAATTATAGCGTTCACTCCTCTCCAACTCATTGTTCTCCACGAGATGAAACAAAGATTTCTTAATGACCTTTGTCTCTACCTAACAACAGATCTCCCACACAAAAACCACAACTCAGTAATTCAGCTTGGGAACTTTCTAACCACAGGATGACGCTTTTCCCCTCAAACCACTGCTGGGATGAATCTGTCTCCACATTCTATTTAATTACGAGCCTTGTTTAGGGTTTTCCTAGGAGCAGGTTGTTTTCTTTCAGAACAGTGTGCTACAGAGCTGACACAAGTCGATTTATACAAGGGGATAAATCTTGACAAAACAGTACACCGCAGTTCAATTAACCTGCTTCAGGGAAGCCTAATGTAATTGCAGAAATGCAATCGCTTCAGCTGGGGTTATAAGGTTTGAAGCTAGGTTTATTATCTGAGGCTAAATGCATCAGTGCTAGATGTCCCTTCAGCAGCTAAACTTGGTGCAAAACTAAACTAACAGAATCGCTGAGTAATAACTGACTACAGAAGAGACCAGTAGCTGTCTAGGCTCCCAAAATTCAATGGTAATAATAATATTCAGAAAATTCAAATCAATGAATATGTTCTCAACTTTGTTTTTTGACTTTAAACTATAAAAATGTAAGGAATAAGTAGTAAGAGTTAGGACAAAGTCACTAAGTGTCAGGTTTAAGAAATACAAGTTTGGGTGTATGTAGACTTGATGATGTGACTAGAGAATTTTTTTTTTTTTCAATGAGTAAAAAGAACTGCTTCTAAAAGGAAAACCCGAAAAAGGATAGGGTGTTATATAAAATAAATGAACACTCTCTTTGCATGTGGATGTTACCATTCCAGGCTCCTGGGGGCAGTTTTCACCTTTCAGCGTTTCAGACAAGTCCATTCTGTAATTTTCCACATGCAGGATCACGAAAGAGCAAGGGGAGAACTACTGGTGCACCAGCTCTATCAGACTGGGTACCCCTCAAGATTAAAGAGTCAAGAGCTAGTCTGACCACCATCACCAGGGGTAGACACCCCACCCCGCCAACTGTATTTCTTGTAAAGTACTAAGTTCCCATTTAATAATTTATTTCCTTGTATTAAAGTCCAATATTTATGAAGAGCACTACAGCATAAAATTCCTTTCTCACCCAGTATTTAATCGGGTACTCATAACAACACTCTAAGTTCATTCTCACCTTATTTACAAATAAGGAAAATTTAGTGACTTGCCTAAGGCTACATAGCTGGTACAGGGGATGCAAACTCTGGATTCTCAGTTTTATGTTATTTTTGTTCTTTATTACTGTTTTTTTTTTTTACACAACTGCACAAAATTCCACTAGAATGGCCTAGAAAAGTAAATTTTTTTTGCTGTAGTTTCCAAAAAGAGACAGAGCATTTACTTTCTCATCTAAGTTCTAGTAATATCAAATCAGAATTTAAAATGTGGGAGACAAATGTTTTTGGTTATGTGAGATATATGATAAGGCACAGCATTCATATTTCCTTGTGAATGTGTAAGATCAGGTCACTAAAAGTAAGCAAATGCAAGTTGAAATTAATAGAAGATACTAGTTTTACTTTCTTGACTGGCAATTTTTCAGTTTGATAATAACAAGACTATGGAGGAAATAAGTATTTGTATGCATTGTATGTGGTAGTATAAATTATAATATTTTTGTAGGGCAGTTTAGTTATAGCCATTAAAATGTAAAATGGATATATCATTTGACTCAGCATTTTCACTCCAATGATTTATTTTATGTGTATATAATGGTAAAAGGTGACCTAAAAATATATACACTGTGCATACATATACATGTATATATACACATATAAATATATACATGTACATACATACATACACACAAGTATATTTATTTTAACATTGCTATATTAATAACTTTGGGAATAAAAGGAAATCTCCATTATTTGAAGAGTGGTTAAATGAATTATGATATATGCATACACTGATGTATCTCCAAGGTAGATAATTAAGTGGAAAAAGCACAATAAAAATAAGCATAAACTTAATAAAATTTCCCTTTGCTAAAAACACTGTGGGCATATGCATTTTTTTCATAAAAGTTATGAAGAAAAATGAGAATAATGCTTACATTTGGGGTCAGGGGAGTGTGGGAGAGAAGTTCACTTCTTATATGGTACCCTTTATTTGTAATCATGAATGGTAATTATGTACATATATTACTCACTAGCTAGTGTCATTTACTTACAAAAATATTCTTCATAATGGATCTTTAAGTTTGTCTCAGATTCCATGATGTACTCTGAAGCAGTGACAGGACAATTCACATCATGTTAGACTGTATCTTGAATATTTACATTTTTCAAAGTTTATGGGCTATGTAATCTGATGGCACTAAGAAATTCACTCTTTTGACTAGGAAACTCGTCTTTGCATTTAACAATCCTAAGCATAAAATGATTAGAAACAGCTGCTTAGCCTAAAAGTAAAATAGATGTCTGAGTTGTTCAAAATGTACCTTCAAACTCACACTATAATATGATTGCCTCTAATAATACCCTGACACCCAGCAATGTTCAATCTAGACGAGATGTATGATAATTTTAAGAACTGCATCTCCACTTGTCTTCTGTTTTGCCTTCATACCTTGTACAGGAAATGTTACACAGAATCCATCGCATAAGACCCTGAAAAAGAACATCATCAGAACCGAGGGAAAAGAGTGCATAAAAAGGTCAGTAATTCAAATTGTAATCACTATTTTGGAGACATTTTCTTGCTGCCCAACAGAAAACCAAATTACAATATGAAGTAAAAATCTTGAAAACACCTTTGGGTAATGAGTGAGGCAGATTTATATATAAAGCTGAGGGATCGGCCTGAATTTGCTCTACTTTGCACATGTTTATTCACCATAGCACTCTCACCAAGAAGAATCAGTTGTACTATGAAAATGAGTTAAGGTATAATGATAAGGGATAAATTCTGAAAAATCTTTTTTATTTCTGCTTTTGGAGAAAAAGAAAGCAAAACCTTTCAAATTACATAGAGAAAAAAGATGTTTAAAAGTATAATCAAGATCTAGATGGATTTCATATGGTTGTATGATCGTGAAATATAGAGAAATCAATGGTTTCTATAGAAACTTCTTATTTAAATGAAGCTAGCCATCTTTTATCTATTTATTGGGTTTTTAATTGAAAAAAAGTGAAAATGGGATAGGAAATCACCAAGCGTAGACGATGGATCTTAGATAATACTCCTGGGAAAGCACTGATGGCACAGCCACCCCCAAGCTGAATTTCCTCTGTGTTATGATAGAATATTTAAGGAAAAGGAAAAAACTAAATGGTTAAAAAAGAGAACATTCCAAGGAAGTAATTTTAATTGTAGAGATTTTTTTTTAAATCAACAGCTTAATAAATGGTCAGCACAGAAGCTATCTGGATCACTGTCAATCTTCAGTGATTTTAAATATTTGAAAGACTAGTCAATTGAAATCTAATGAGTACCACAGAGTAAAAGGGCAGTTGTTCTTTCATTTGTCCCTGTTCATCCAGCAAAACAGTGCTAAGACTTCACAGTCCAAGTTAATTCAATCAAAATCTCAGCCTTCAAGGTTTAGATAAGAGTTTACATTCCCTTAAATGCCTTCCCAGTACCTACAGGACATAACACTTTTCTCCACTTCTGAAGTACACAGAAATGTATTTGTGCTTTTTCCCATATATATACATATATAAATTTACATACATATAAGTTTGCCTAGCTCAGTCTTTACCTTGCAAGATTCTTGTGCTAGATACTGTCTGTTAGCCTCTGCACAGCTCCCATCCCTTCTGTGCTCTGTGATGTATGCTGTGACCTCCATGTTAAACCAGGCTCCCTTTACCTCTTGTTTCCGGTTAGCTTTCACAGGGCTTTGGCAGGACACAGGAGGATGGGAAGATGGAGAGTTAGGGGTACTTCTTTCTCCAATGCCTCCTTATTTGTCCATAGTCCTGGGAATGGCTTCATTTTCTAAGACCACATTTCTGGTTGGAATGGTCCGATTTCATACACAGTTCAGCTCTTATTCCCCCTGCTAGTCCCCAGGTCTTCATCAAATGCCGCTTAGGTCTATTAAGACTGTCTATGTTTGCTAAATATCTCCTCCGCCTAATGTTCTCAAAAGCTTCTGAGTGTGCAGTACATTTTCTACTTCAATCTTGCCAGTATCCTCCCAAAGAGTAGAACTTAGGTGTTCATTAACACTGTGTTCTCTGTGCTAAATACAATGCCTAGAAGATAGTGGGCGTTTATTAAATGTTTTTGGAATGCATGAATGAATAAATGAAAACAGTATAAGGTAGCTACTGTGTAAAAGAAAAATAAGTGTAAACAATGATCCTTATTGCAATGAGGTTTACAGTCTAAGGAAGAAAACAATAGACAGATGCATAAATTCAAGTAATTATTCAAGGCTACACAGGGTAGGTCATGAATCACAGGCCTTCATGTTCAGACCCTAGAAAAGGTGCAATTCTTTATTATTAATAGAGAAAAGCTATCTAAAACTGGATATAAAAAAACTAACGTTAAGCAACCTAACAAATTCCTCATAAGGTAAACCAAGTAAGATAAAACAACCACCACCCAGTATTTCTCTAACTCATGGGTGTGCTGGCAGCTTTGATTAGTTAATATTTATAAAGCACTTTGAAGATGAAAAGTGCTAAACATTATCTAACAGCCCTGTAAATGTGTCAGGTCTTATGAAATTTAACAGAAATAAGAGAGTGACAAACTACTCACAAGTAAAAAATTCTCAACTCAGGCTTTGCATTTAAAGAGGCCAGATGGGGGAGAAAAGACTTTTTCCCTAGGGCAGAGAATAATGCTAATCTATACCCTACCCTCACCCCCACCAACACACGTTGCAGAAATGCTTAATTTAAAGCCTGAAAGATGATGTACTTTGTAACAGCATGTAAATCAATGTTTTATTAAAGGTTATCAATTACTATGCAGAAAAATGCAAATCACAATAAAACACATCACAAGCAGATTCAACCCTGCTCTGTTCTCAGTGGAGCAATTACCAAGCTTGGCTTTGGCGGGTGGGGACAGCACTGAACTAGGGCTGGGCCAATTCCCTTTTGCTTGCCTATAGAAACTGGAGAATCTCCCAACCATTTCGCTTCACCCTCCAGAAGTACAAATAATCAAAATTTCCAACACTGCCAATTTTAAGTTGCATTTTTTAAATGCTTATGCTTTTCCATCCGTTGACTTTAATTACAGTTAGCCTAAAAGGTTTGCCGGGATGGATAACCTTTTTACACAGAAAAAAGGAACGTACACACTGCAGCATTTCTCTCCAGCTTGTCTATCAGTTAGAAAGCTTGGACTTGATCTCTTTAAGCTTGTCTGTTTGCAGACCAATTTTATTTATTCAAAATTTATACGTATAAATTAGATATCCCATTCAAGAGCCAGAACCATAGCCTTAATTCCAGCATGATTTTTCAGGACATGAGCTCAGGTTTACTGGCCTTTTAAAGATTTATTTTTATTTTTATTTTTTAATTTTTTGCCATAGACAAGAGAAGGCATCTAGGTGACAAATTCTTTTTAAAGAGCACTGAAATGGTAATAAATAAAACCCAGTGAAATTGAATGCAAGCATAAAGAAAAAAAGAGTAAAGAAGAAATGAATGGAACAAATGAAATACAAAATGAGTTCTAAGAAACATTTTACGAAAAAATATAGTAAAAATAGAATAGTAAACCCATTCTTAAACTGCCTTGAAAATGCAAGTTTTCAGTTACTAAAGGAGAGGGGAAGAAGCAGAAGCTATTATTACCTTTATAATCCATAATCTTATTTTATATTTGGGACTTGTGAAATTCCTTCATTTTAATGGAGGCCTTAACAGGCTTCACTGCTGTGCATTTTGTTAAATAAATATGGCAGAATAAATAAACCGCAGACAATAATGTATTGTACAAACTCTAAAGAGTTATCAGGTAAGTCTTTAAGGCTTACTGCATGTATTAAGTAATTGGTGTCTGTGACAAAATAAACTGGAATTGCTGCAATTTCGTACTGCTGATACCTTGAACACTTAGCAGCTATGTGAATTTCCAATGGATATACTTTGTACTATTTATGAGTAATGGGATATATATGATAATCAACTTTTCCATTTCTCACTCATTGGGCTTTGAAGATCAAATGAGACACATGTATATGAAAGTGACTTAAAAACTGTAACAAATGCAACAAATATTAGGTTTTATTAGCTACTTAAAATAATGTAATACCTTTTAAAAAGGAACAAAATATTGACCTCTCTATTTTTGAATTCACAAGCCAGTGATGATGATGATGATGATGATGATGATGATGATTCCATTTTCATAAGCTAATCAAAGACCCTTTTTCAATCCCATCTGTTCACATTAAGCAATTCATAAGCAAAGACCCCACTTAACAAAATAGAGAATATGATTTATTGCTGGGCATCCCTGACTTATGTCTCTGTTTAATTCTTCAATTTGGAACTTTGCAGAGTAGGTAACTAATAAAGACATTTTATCTTATGCAAATACATATCTTCTTAGGATATTCAGCCACTTAATAAGTAAGTAATTTCCCCAGAGTGGCTATGTTCCATGTAATGTCCCCTTGAATCAAGAACTGCAGTGGTCCTTAGTAATCTAATAGAGTTATGGAGAAAAATTAAATCCTAAGTTGTTTGTTGAAGTGCATTTTCCCATTTAAATGGCATTAGGAATGGTGACTACATTTGTTTAAAATATTTCCATTGACTGTATGCATTAAGTATATATATATATAAAAATATATATATGTGATTCAGTGAACTTTCTCAGGTTAATATTGAGGATATTGATATAGGTATACCTTGTTTTATTGCTCTTTGCTTTACTGAGCTTCACAGATACTGTTTTTTCCAAAGTGAAGGTCTGTGGCAACGCTGCATCTAAAAAGTCTATTGGTGCCATTTTTCCAACAGTTTTTCTTACTTCATGTCTCAGTGATCAGAATGAACTTTGATGTTGTTACTATGACTCAACTGAAGGCTCGGGTGATGGTTAGCATTTCTTAGCAATAAAGTATTTTTAATTAAGGTATGTACCTTGTTTTTTTAATCATAATGATATTACACACTTAATAAACTACAGTATAGTGTAAATGTAGCACTTACACGTACCGAGGAGCAAAAAAATTGGTGTGACTTGATTTATTGCAATATCTGCTTTATTGTGTTGGTTTGGAACTGCACCTGCAGTATCTTTGAGGGATGCCTGTATTTAAAATACTTGCTTAATAAAAATTGTTTTGTAATCTGAATGACAAATCTTTACAAATTAACTTTTTGTGTATTTAACCCATTTATAAATTGAGAACTATCTATTCAGTATAATATATTATAAAAACTATTTAAGCACTGTAATTCTGGTCATTCTTGGGTCAGAGCATAATTTAAGGAACCGTGGTGGGAGCATAAACAAAGATTCATGCTCACTAACATCTATTTCCAACTAAAAGCAACCTCTCTGTTGACCTGACAGCACTTCTTTCTTTAGTTAGTGCCCAGATCCTGCAAAGCTGCATGCCATAGTCAACACATTCTGCATTTCTCAAATGCAAATTAACACCTGTTCTCCTCACACAATTATGACCAGGAAATAAGTAGCAGTTATATCTGTCCCTCCAATATCAACTTACAATAGTCTTCTCCTTTATTTTTGCCTATACGCTTAAAAAATAAAATTAAAAACGGTATATAATAATATTGTTTTACAACAGAGTCAGAACGGTCCTTCACCTAATCTAGTGAGAACAATTAGTGTCCATATTATCCTCACCACAACCTGTTCATACATTAATGCATTTATTTATCTTCTCTGACTCGAAAATTAAAGATAAGCTGGCAAATGGAATTGAGTTAAAAATCACATGGGTTAGGTAAGGAGTAATAAGCAGACCCTTAAGTGAAGTTGCAAAGTATGAGGTCAAAGACTTTAGGCACAATGCAGTCCAAAGTCTTGATACTAGAACAGACTCTGCAAAACATCATCTTTTAAAGCAGGAAACTGATATTACATTGAGATGTGCTATATGGTGAGCACTGTGCTGAACACTGTACAATTATCACCTCTTCATATTACCATGAGGTAAGATACTTTTGGACATTAGCTGATAAGATTTCTATTCTCAGTAATTCCTTCAACCTTCTGGCCACTTCCTTATTGAGTCAGTTAGTCATTTTGTGTTCCCTCCTCATGGAAGAGAAGACATCAGCGATCACAGAAACAAATACACAAAGATTACTGAATGCCCAACTTCTCTAATTCTCAAAGGAACATGAGGAACTCATATAACATAAATAAATTCAGTAAAATTGATGAATAAGAATCTATCCATCTAGGGACAAAAAATGAAGGAAGGAGGTGGGAAGAGATGCTAGAAATACAAAGAGAGAAATGGAGATTGGTCAAGACTATGATAAGGAGCCCAGATACAGGAGAAGGTTGTGGAAAGGAAATGTGTCATCATCCAAGGACCTCTAACTTCTGCTCCAAGGACACCATTTATTGCCAGTGACAAGGGGCTCTGTAGGAGCAGAATTCATGTTCAGAACTGTCTGGACTCCATTTGTGTGAGCACATGTATCACTGGCACCTAGGAAATACATTAATTGTCCTTTCTAGTTGCTTCCACTGAGGATTTCTCTTTGACAGCACCAACATGGTACTAGCTGACTGTGTGGAAGGTTTGATGCTCTTTGTTGTTTTTTTGCTGTTGTTTTTTAATATTTTGCCCAAAAGATTCCAACCTAATTTACCTACCACTTTGCACCAGCAAAATATACTTTTATGTCTTTGCTATCCCCTTCCATGGAGGGTTGGTTTCTGGACTTCTAGAGGATGACTGCAAGAAAGGAAGGGAAAGATTCTTACTTTGTACTTATATTTGACTTAATGAATCAGTTTCATTTTTCTCCTGATCCCCAAGTTAGAGGTAAACACATCATATTATAGTTAAAACAGCCCCACTGGATAACTGCTGTAATTCTTATAAGATAGAGAAGAAATCTAGGGTTCAGAAGAGTTAAATTAATTTGTTCAAGGTCACACTGAAAATTAAATGGCTTATTAGAAATTCAAGTCCAGATCTGTCTCCATATCCTTTTTTCAGTATGTCACTTAGCTTTGATCACAGTGACAAAAAATATCAAAATAACTAATCTTTTATGGGAAGAAATTTGTACTCTTGCCAGGTTTTAGATAGTCCCAAAGTTTCTGAACTGTAAAACAAAAAGAAAATAAGTACGAAAACTAAACTTTTAAGCAATTCATGGGTAAAAGAATCTGCAAAATTGATCAGATAAAATATTTAGGATAATATGAGAGATTACCAGGGAGACACTATAAATAATATATCATAAAATAATATGATCATTATGTTAATTATTTGGAATTCCAATTAATTGGACAATTTTACAGAATAAAACAATTTCCAAAATGAATTCAAGAATTGATTTGACTGAAGATTGGAAAACATTTCCTATTAAGGGCCAGATAATAAATGTTTCAGCCTTGCAGGCTATAGTCTCTGTCCCATTACTCAGCTTTACTGCCGTAGTATGGAAACAGCCACAGACAATGTGTTAAAAAAAATGTGTGGCTTTTCCAATAAACTTCACTTGCAAAAATAGGCAGTGGGCTAGATTTGGTTTTCAGACCCTATTTTTTTGTGTGCAAAAAAAAAATTATATATATATAATTGAAGTATAGCCAGTTTACAATGTGTAAATTTCTGGGGTACAGCATAATGCTTCAGTCATATATGAACATACATTTTCTTCACCATAAGTTACTACAAGATATTGAATATAGTTCTCTGTGCTATACAGTGTGAACTTGCTGTTTATTTTATATATATTAGTATCTGCAAATCTCAAACTCCAATTTATCCCTTCTCACCCGCTTCCCCCTCTGGTAGCCACAAGATTGTTTTCTATGTCTGTGAGTCTCTCCAGACCCCAATTTGCCAATCTCTTGATTAGACAGTAACTGTTATAAACATTAAACTAGTACTCAAGAATATATCTACAAAATAAACTCTATTTCCAGATAATTTTATAAGCAAGTTTACCAAACTCTGAAAGAGTAGATACTGCTAGATGCAGCTGTTTCCAAGTAAATAATAAAGGGTAAGATACAAAACTCTTTTATGTTAGTAGAACCTTTACACCAAAACTAGATAAAATAATGTTAAGATTAAATAACTTCAGGTGAATTTCACACAGAAATGAATGATATAAATAATTAGTAAGCTAAATCCAGCCATGTATTTCAAAAAGAACATAACACAACCAAATTTAGCTTTATCCTAGGGTTGCTTAAATTAAATAGGAAAATCATATAAATATACCAAAAATGTAGCGAAAAAATCAGATAAAATACCACGCTTGATTGTGCTCAAAACTCTTAGCAAAGTAGGAATCAAATGTGAATTATTGAACCTGATAAAGAATACAGACCAAGACTCCTCAGCATTTCTATAATGGGTGATCAGAAGATAGAAGCGTTCCCATGGAAATAAGACACTAAACAAACATAGTCAGAACTACTCCTACCTTCTCCTTGAGGGGCTAACTGGCACAATGAGGCAAGGAGAAATAAAAGAGATGGTTAGAAAGAAAGAACCAAGGTTATTGTGATACTCCAAATATACACCTGCCTATAAGGAGAGTCTAAGAGAATTTATAGACGAACATTGAAAATAATTTTAAAAATTCAGCATTGCATGATATAAGGTCTATATACAAAAGTAATTAGCACTCTGTTGATATCAGAAACAACCAATTTGAAAATGTAGTAGTACTTAAAAAAATGTGGGGATTCTTGGAATAAATCTAAAAAGTTAGCACAATAAAAATTTTAGAGATTTTTGTAAAGCTTCATTGAAGAATAAAAATGGCATAAATAAGTGGAGCTTCCAAATTCATGGATGGAATAATGCAGTATTTTAAAATGTTGTCTTCCCCATACACATATAGGTCAAATTAATCTGAATATACAACTTTAATGGTATTAGATTTCATATGACACAGTCTATAGTTATTTTCACATTTTTAACTTCTTTTTTGAAATCCTCCAAAGCAGTCTCATGAATTTCACTAAGGTCCTTGCACCATATCATCAGCACTAGAGCATGAGTCTCCTAATACAGGTCAGATTTCTTAATGTTTGGTACATTCATAAAACATGAGGGCACGTATGTTACATGTACCAAAATAAGCTTTTATCATCTCTTTTCTAATTCTAAAACTATACATGTTTATTGGAAAAGACAAAAAGTACAAATAGAATTTGAAAATAAAGAAAATTACAAGCAAGAAGGGAAAAAAATCATCCATAATTTCACCATCACCATAAGCAGTATTGACATTCAATGCATACATTGCTAGTTATTTTTCTTGATGCATTTATTTTGTTGACTTCTGTATTTTTATATGCTCTTCTACTGTAACTTGGGTACTTTACAAATGTTAAAACATGGCTCTGTGTATTTCTGCCACCAAGCATGAAGATTATTGAATATGTTCAGCCTTCTGTTTATAAAGTGTGAGTTGATGATTCTATGGGGCAAAAAGTGAGGCTCACTCTGGGGATAATTTTACAGTAAACTCAGAATATACAAGCATCTTTCTATATTTTGTTTTAATTTTGTTCTTATTAGCAGCTCTCTGCTTGCAAGTGGCTTTATTAGAAAATACTTTGAAATAAATGTGCATTACATGTAAACACTGTTGATTGTAAATTCATTCTTTCATATTTTTGTAAGTTACACAAATCATTTCCTGTTGTCATCTTATTTAAGTAGAAAAGGCCAAATCCTATTTCTTTTTTCTTGGAGACAAGTGACTAAGCCTCCATTTCAGGATACACCCCTGAGAAATGGTTTGCAATAAATAACAGCTCAAGGAAACTAAAAAGCCCCAAGTAGAATTCAGAAAACAACTTTGTTATCTTGTGCTAAACAACAAAGTTTGTATGTTGTGAAAGCAACAGAACTATACATACCCTTCTGTTCATGGCCCTCAGTCCTTATTTTACTTAATCAATTTATTGAGCATTATGAAGTACCAAAATAATTTATGTTTATATATTTGACAAATTGTGATGGAGACCATTGGTGCTCACCAAGTATCTACATATTCTTATATTTTCTCTGTCCCAAGGCTTCTAGGTGTGGCCATGTGATGAATTCTTGCAACAAACATCAAAAGGAGGGATGTAGGGATAAGTCACTTCCACTAAAGCAGTTAAGAACAAATGTGTCTCTCCTTCCACCCCTTTCTGTCTCTCTTCATAATTAGAAACAAACAAACAAACAAAAAACCACATGGGTCTCAAAGTTTTGGGAGGAAGCAACCCAGTCCCTGATTCACAGCTTGAAGGAGAGTTATGCTGCATGAAGTAAGAAATAAACATGAGTAAAGAATAAATCTTATTTTTCACAACCTCCTGAATTAGAGGGGTTTATTTCTTATTGCATTATGGTCTAATTGTACATTTAGCCTTGTTTTATTGTTTTGCTGGAGTTCAGGTGTGCGTGCAGGAGTGCAGATGGTAGCTGAGTAGCTAAAGGAGTAGTCTGGGCTAGTTCTCAGTTGATTCGCGGCCTGTCAGCTCCACATTCTCCCCTCCCACCTGCTCCGCTGTAAAGACCTGGACTCTATGCCTTTCTCATTTACTGTGAGTGTGATGTTAAGCTTTGTAAATAGAGGGCACTGAAGGACATTAAAAGGGGCTTCTCTTCCTGATTCTGGAGTGCTGCCTTTTTGCTCCTGTATAATCCATCAGTGGGGTGTGTGTGTGTGTGTGTGTGTGTGTGTGTGCATGCATCCAGTGTCATGCTGCCCCAACTTCACACCCACAGTGTACAGTTCCCCAGCTGCCTTGCTGCCCAGGTTGGGGCACAGGGACCACTGCCTGTGTCAGGCTTGATGCTGGCAGCAGCAGACCAGTGTCTCCCCCTGAGCCCCTTCCCATCAGCCTCAGCAAACCTGGGCTGAAATAACTGTTTCTTCTAGTCCTCCTGACTCAGCTACTTTGCTCTTGAGACCACATGCCACTACCCGTGGTGGACTCCTAACAGCTGACCCTTTTTCCATGCCTGCCTATGGGCATCTGCCTGCCTGCACCCAGATGGCTGTTTCCTCCTTTGCTGGCAACTTTGGACCAGTTCTGGTCTGGACAACACAGCGATTTGTCTGCCAACTAGTAGATTATAATCACAGCTTTTCCAATGAGGTCTGAACGCCAGCTTTTGTGAGGAGGGCTCTTCTAAATTGTCCTTCCTTGTGTAAACTCATATTATGTGTAAACTACACATATTATGTCTATAACATGATTTACATTTAAATATTTATATTTATATTTTAATGGAGCAGAGTAGCCAATAAGTATTTGAGAAATAATGAAGCCAATAAAGAGACTGAAGAGCTGAGTCAATGAATGAATGAATGAGGTGACATGATTGGTAAAAAAAAAAAAAAATTAAATTAATTTGGGTGTACCTGAGAAGAGTTATTTAGCCTCGGTCACCAAGAAGGATTGTAATCAGCAAATTACAGCAGGAGATGGAAATTTATCACTTTCATTATGTGAGGTTTTTTTTCTAGAGTTTGTCTATGGAAAGTTAAAGCAACAAACTGTCCATCTTACTAAAATTAAGAGAGGAACTGCAGTTGAATAGGAAACGGAAATGCAACCAGCATATAAAGATTTTTCTCTGGACCTTTGCACTGCCTTAAATATATATATATATATCAGGTCTAGAGTCATGAGCACTATTCAAGATCAACCAGAGCACCTGCCGAACTCCGACAGAACATCGCCCTTTTCAAAAGACAAAGATGCCAAAAATCTGGTAGGAGAAAAGGAAAAACTAAAGGAGAAAAAGCAAAACAGTGCAGGACCAGTCCCGCAGGGAAGGAGCGGCAAAGGAGGACTGGCGCTCGTTCGCCGGATCCCCCACCTCCAACGGAGAGGCCAGCAGGACGGAAGGGGAGCCTCCGAGGCTCAGATCTGCCCTGAGCACCATTTGACCAACAGAACTGAGTTAAACGGGCACAAAGGGTCACCGTGACACCCAGCCCGAGACGTGAGCCAGCAGCTGGGGCCCGGGACAGGCCACCTGAGCTGGGCGGAGGACTGGGGCGGCTGCACTGAGGCAGCCCCGGGGACTGCAAGGGGCTGTGCACCGTGGCTGGGAGGGGATATGGAGCAGAACAACCTCGGTCCCCCATAAATTGCGAAAAAAGCAAAGCAACACGGCTGGTGTGCCCTGGGGGGAAGGGCGCCATAGCCTTTGCCTCCTCAGACCTGTGCCACCATTACTGGAGCTTCTCGAGAGAAGAGAGGCAGGGCTCAGCCACAGCCACCATCTCCTCCTGTGCGCAGGGCCCAGGCAGGGGCAGGGCCAAGACCTGAATCCGCCTGTGGGGGCTCCACAACCTCCTAGGTAGGACTGAGACTTGTTTACAGCCCGAGGCAGATAGGATCTTTCTGCCCTGGCACCTCAGAGAACTTGCACTGCCAAGACAAACGAGCTGAGATTCGGCTCGGAGCTGGGGCGGGGCCATACAGTGGTCTTCCCCGAGCCCGCCTTCAGAGCCCTGACCAGAGGCGAAGCGGGCAGCTGCACAGAGCAGCGGAGCAACCAGCCTCGGGAGAGGGCAGGAATGCAGAACCTGACCACGGTGCTGGAAGGGGGCGCGATCCGCCCACCTGCCTCCCCCTGGAGTGCAGCAGCTGACTGCGGCATCGGGAGGGGGAGTGACCCGCCCACCCACCAGGTAAGAGCTCAGCTCCTGACCCAGTGTTAGGAGGGGGCGCGATCTGCTAGCTGACAGCCACTAGGAGCAGCACAGACTAGGGTGCCAACAGAGGGCCTCTGGAAACAGCAAGCTGAGTTCGCGAAACAGGGCGAAGACACAAAGACCTCTTGACAAAATCATTAAGAGCACACCAGCTCCAGAAGAACTAGATAACTGATACTCCTTAAGCCACAGTTCCAGAGAGATATGAGCAATGTGAAGAAGCAGAGGAACCACTCCCAATTAAAAGATCAAGAGAAATCCCCTGAAAGCATGAGCAAGGAAACAGACATGGATGGCCTACTAGATCAAGATTTCAAAAAAGGAGTGATCAAAGTACTGAAGAAACTAAAAGAAAGAGTTTAGCGATATAAAATATGTCAAAAATGAAATAGAAGCTATAAAGAAGAACCAAGTAGAACTAGTAAACTCATTTGCTGAGATGAGAGCTGACCTAAAGGCTGTACAAAGCAGGCTAGATAATGCAGAGGAACGAATAAGTGACCTAGAAGACAGGACAACAGAAAGCACCCGATCAGAACAACTGAGAGAAAAACAAATAAAAAACAATGAAAACAATATAAGGGACCTATGGGATAATATAAAGTGTGCCAATCTACGCATAATAGTAGTTCCAGAAGGGGAAGAAAGAACAAAGGGGATTGAAAAGGTATTTGAAGAAATCATGACTGAAAACTTCCCAAACCTAAAGAAGGAATCAGATCTCCAAGTACAGGAGGCTCAGAGGGTCCCAAACAGACCCACACCAAGACATATCATAATCAAGATGACCAGAGTCAAGGATAAAGAAATGATCCTCAAGGCAGCAAGAGAAAAACAGATTGAGTTACAAGGGAAGCCCCATAAGGCTCTCAGCTGATTTCTCTACACAAACAAAGGCCAGAAGGGAGTGGCAAGATATATGCAAAGTCCTGAATGAAAAAAAGATGCAGCCTAGGATACTCTATCCAGCAAGGCTATCCTGTAGAATAGAAGGAGAGATAAAGAACTTCACAGACAAGCAAAAACTAAAAGAGTTTAGCAACACTAAACCCATGCTAAAAGAAATATTCACAGGTCGACTCTAAATAGAAAAGAAGCAGGATGCTAAAAAATAAGAAACTCATAACTGGAAAGGAGATAACTGCCATGAATTACAAGTAGAATAAACACAAAATTGTAAAAGAAGACGTCTAAATCATTAAGAGTGGGAGAGGGAAGCAAAGAGAGCCATTGTGGAAAACAGTATGGAGATTCCTCAAAAGACTAAGAATAGACTTACCATAGGACCCAGGAATCCCGCTCTTGAGCATATATCCAGAAGGAACCCTACTTCAAAATACACCTGCACCCCAATGTTCATGGCAGCATTATTTACAATAGCCAAGACATGGAAACAGCCTAAATGTCCATCAACAGATGACTGGATAAAGAAGAAGTGGTTTATTTATACGATGGAATACTATTCAGCCACAAAAACCGACAACATAACGCCATCTGCAGCAACATGAATGTTCCTGGAGAATGTCATTCAAAGTGAAGTAAGCCAGAAAGAGAAAGAAAAATACCACATGAGATCGCTTATATGAGGAATCTAAAAACAAACAAACAAAACATAAATACAAAACAGAAACAGACTCATAGACATAGAATACAAACTTGTGATTGCCAAGGGGGCAGGGCGTGGGAAGGGACAGACTGGGATTTTAAAATACAGAATAGATAAACAAGATTATAGTGTATAGCACAGGGAAAAATAAAGAAGATCTTGTGGTAGCTCACAGCGAAAAAAATGCGACAATGAATATATGTGTGTTAACGTATAACTGAAAAATTGTGCTCTACACTGGAATTTGACACAACATTGTAAAATAACTATTACTCAATTAAAAAATGTTAAAAAAAATACACAGGGGAAGTATAGATTAGATGCAGTCATTTTTAATTTCCAGTTTTTCATTCTCATATTCTTCAAATATCAAGTCATTATTTTTCTTACCATTGATTTTTCTTCAGTGCTCCACATGAATCATTTTTATTTTCTTGATGTTAATATTCAATGTTTGGGTATTTCAGCAAAATTAGACATATTCACAATGATTACAAAAATAACCTCAAATCTTCCCTGTCCCTATATCCGTATTATTTGCAATGTGACTTTACAACATTTCCCATTAACAGGTAGAGTTCATTCTCTGCCATTGAGTCTAGGTTGGAATTTTAATGTGCTTTGGGCAGTGGCATGTCATTATGCCAGTTCTGAATCAAAACCTCTTGAGGCCATGTTCACTTTCACTCTTTTTCAACTACTATTTCAACAGGCTTGCCTGTTCTGTGATGGGAGACAAAGTGCAGCAAAGATGAGCCATGCCAGCAGACGCCATCCCAGACCAGCCTGTCTCCAGCCAACCTGATTGCTGACTGCAGTCACAAGAGTGAGCCCAGCTGAGATCAGAAGAACCAGAAGGCTGAACATAGCTCAAACTGCTGGCACAAAGAATGTAAGCTAAATGAATAGCTTTTCTTCTAAGCTACTAAGTTTTGGGGGTGGTTTGCTATTCAGCAAAAGTTAACTGATATATTTATCCTATACTTTCACCTTTGTAACTGTTGGAATTCAGATACTCCCTCACAATGCTATTCAGTCACATTAGAACTCACATTCTGATTTGGTTGACAAAAAGATTAGGAAACCAAAAATACGTTAATATTTTGGAACAAGTGTAGGCAACTACACATAAATTCCCAGATGCTGTCATAAACATCTATACTGTGGCTTGCTTTTTCATAGAGACACATATAACAAGTACCTTCAGAGGATGTTTTGTTTTAACAGTAAAAATAAAATACAGCCCCTGTTAAAGGCTGTGCTAAACGCTTTATAGCTGTGTCTCAATTTTATCTTATAGCAACCCATATGGTAAAATGAATAGCATCATTTTTTTTTCCCGCAAATAAGCGAATTGAGTCTTGGAGAATTTAAATAATTTTCCCAAAGTATACCCAAAAAGTAGAAAAGAGATCAAATGAATAATCTCTGATTCTACAGCCTGAGTGATTAACCATAAAGTATGTTGCCTACAGTGTTCCAGAAATGTAAAGAAGGGGTGGCCTTTTATATGATATCAAAGCACTTCTCACTCATCCAAATTTAACAGGAGAAATTAAGTGTGAAAAGACAGGTAAAGTTAATGTTTCTAAATTTCAACCTAAAGAAATCTACTAGTTCTCAATCAACTCACTAAGCTAACAAGTTTATATCACTGTAAACTACATAAATTCAAGCAAAGGCAAAATGCTGGTGAACATAAAAATCAATATTTCTCATTACGCAAGTACCTTGCTCTTTCAAAGCTAATGGGCTTACAGGGAATCATATGAAAGTATAAGGTACAAATTCATGTCATATAAGAGTAAAAACTAGTAGAAGAGAAACTAAATGCAAGTTAGTTTTCCAAATGATTAAACTGTCATTTATATTGTTGCATAATCCTGTATCTACAGTTTCATCACCCAAAGTGCTCTGAAAACTGAAAAAAAAAAATTGGTAAGTTGGACACATATTCATTGGGCAAGAAAATCTGGTCTGAACTGATGTAAAGGTATTTATAGTCTCTGTTTATACTACTTAGTATATTCATATATTTTAATGAAGACATTTTTTGACTACATAGCTTTGCCTCAAGCCCTGTTGGAAGTGCTATATGATATAGAATTATGTTGTATGCAAACGTTCTAAAGTTCAAAAAAGGCTTAACTCTGAAATAATCTGAATATAAGAATTTTAGATAAGAGATTGTAAACCCAGAATATGATTTGAGCCTCAAGTTCAGCCAATACATCTTCATTCCTAATGTTTACAATGATATAATCAGTCAATTCCATTTTAGTCTGAATGAGTAATCAAATACTTTCTTGGGAGCATATTTTGATAAGAAAAGAAAAAAGAAGAAGAATCTGGACTCCTTTTTTTTTTTTTTTTATTTCCACCATAGTTGGTTTTTTAAATATATCAAAACAGGAAAAAAATACGGTTCAGAATAGAATTTCAATGCTATAAATCCCGATAAAAGGAAAACTGTTCACATACAGTAACTGGGAGGTGATTAGATGTGAAAAGGAGAGCAGGGACAGAAATATCATTTTTCATGGTGGGGACTCAGGAGATAATGTCTGAGGTTGATGGGGGAGGACATTGAAAATTCTGTATATTATTAAAAGTTTAAAAGCAAAAAGTAGAAGTAATTGATAATATACTTATCAGCTTTGGCAGTTATGGATGAGGGAAAATTAAGAGTGATGCAAATGAATTAAACCATCTTTCAAGGTGGGAAGAAAACAGATATGACTAAAGCTGATAAATGATGAAATATATATCATTTAGGATTAAATCGCTTACTATGAGAAGAAAGAAGAGAAGAAACAGTTCCAAGTGGTTGCTTCTGGGGAAAAGAATGAGGACAGAATGGGTAGGTCAGAGAATGATTTTCATGACTTTGGTAACCATTTTAAAAATAAAAAGTAAATAAAGCAAAACTATGGTAGAGCTAGCTGACTAAAATAAAACAATCACTGGCTAGAAAATAAGTGAGTGATGGTCACTTAAATAGCGTGGTCTAAGAGTGACCTGGCTTATGAGAGGGGGCAGCCAAGAGAAAATCTGGAGTAATTGTGCTCCAGGCAGAGAGGGCTCCCTATCCAGAGGTGCTCAGGAGAGGCGAGCTTGGCATATTGGAGGAAGAGACAGGAGGCCTTAGTGAGCCAAGGGAAGCACTGGACTAGAGACCAGGGAGGTGTGCAGGGGCTAGATGGGCAGACCTTATAGCTCATGGCATGAAATTGGGGTCATATTCTAATTAACATGGGAAGGTATCAAAGGATTTTAAGTAGTGGAGAGATTGCTCTACTTACTATTTTTCTCTTTTAAAAATTTTATTTTACTGAAGTATAGTCAGTTACAATGTGTCAGTCTCTGGGGTACAACACACTTTCCCAGTCATGCATATATATACATATATTCATTTTCGTATTACTTTCATTAAAGGTTGTTACAATACAAGATATTGAATATGGTTCCCTGTGCTATACAGAAGAAATCTGGTATATATATATCTATATATATAGATATATATATCTATATATATATATCTATATCGGTTAACCTTTGCAAATATCTTTTGATTTAAAGAAACAATACTGGCTGCTCTGCTAGATGTATACTGCAGGGGGTAAGCATGGAGGCAAGGGGACTGGTTAGGGTATCCCTGCCAGGAGTCAGGAAGAGAAAAATGACAATTTGATGACCTGTGTTTAAGGGTTAAGATATCTTTTTGGAAGTAAGTCAAACAAGATTTACTCATAGATTGGATGTAGAGGGTGAAGAAAAGAAAAGAAAACAGTGGAGACTTCAAGCAATGGGGTGAACGGTAGTGAGTTTAACTGTCCTGATGAGGGGTCAGAGATGTTTTTGGAGTAGAAACCCAGAGTCTCTTTTGGGCATATTCAGTCTACTACACCGGACATTTGATACATGAATCTGGAGTTAGGGGTAGGGTTAAACTGCTGACATAAACTTGGTAATCATCAGCACACAGGTGATACTTAAAGCCTTCATCTTAGGAAAGAGGGTAGATAATAGAAAGTGTTTATTACATGCTTATTTTATGTCTTAAGTCTCACCTAAATGCTTTTTGCATGCTATGTTGGGAGGTCCTGAAGGCCACTCCCAGGTTCTGTGGTTTGCTAGGAGGACTCACAGGGCTCAGCATGTGGTCATAATCACAGCCATGATTTGTCACATCAGAAGGATATAAAGCAAAATCAGCAAAGGGAAAAGGCACATGGGGTGAAGTCCAAGGGAAACCAGGCAGAGTCCTCTCGGTGGCGTCCTAGAGAACATGCTTGACACCCTCAGCCATGAGTGTGGTAACACCTGTGAAATACTGCCAGCCAGGGAAGGTTACTAGAAACCCAGTGCCCAGGATTTTTATTAGGGGCTAATCTGATTAGGGGCAGATTAGCTGCTGCCTGGTAGTCACTGAAATTCCAGACTCTCAGAAGGAAAGTAGGTGTTCAGCACAAACCATATTTTTTGAACAGTTGAGGTGCAGTGAGCCACCTCTATCATTTAGGTGGGTAGGAACCCTCCCACATTCCAGTCTCCAAATGCCAGTCCAAGGCCAACCTTGTCAGAAGGCTTTCTAAAGAGGAGCAGCCAGGCCTGCTCTGGTGACTCTTCTGCACACATTTAAATTGTTTCAGACTCCAACTACTCCCTGAGATAGGTGCTATTAAGATCTTTATTTTACAGATGAGGAAACAGGAGGGGAAAGCATTGTCGGCTAATAAGGGAAGAGGTTGGAAACTGAAACTCATTTTGGCGCTGATGGGCGAGCTCTTGGATATTTTGCAAAGGAGCCTCTTGCAATAGAGAACAGAAAATGCCAGGGGAGAACAGTTGAGGGGCTGAGCCTAAAGCAGGCCAACAGTTATGGGTCCAACAGACGACTGGGCAAGACCAACCAGTGAAATGGGCCAAAAGCCAGGAGGCCACACAATCTGTCTCAGGACTGAAAGAAGGGTTCAGAAAATGGGTTCTTTGCCATCACTACATTGGAGGAGTGCAATGATTGTTGCTGTCAAGTTAATCACATGACCTAACTTTAATTTCCAGCTTTGTCTCCTACTCCACTGTCAAACACCCTAACCCACAAGCCACGTGCTTTACCACAGACATCACCACTGTTATTAAAGCTGATATTCCTTTACATACTTTCCCTTATTATCTGAAATGCTATTCCTCTGTTTTCTAAAAAGAAATGTCTAGTCATCCTTCAAGAGCTATACTTAATTGTCCTTTCTTTTAGAATATTGCTGCATCTCCCCGAGAGTCATTTACTTTCTCCTTGGAGCGTTTGCCTTCATATTTCTATTACAATCCCCTTTTTATTAGATTCCTTTTATTTGCTTACTTTTTAGCATCCTCCTCTAGCCTGCCAGCTTCTGAAGGGCAGGACCTGTACCTTATTCATATCTATATTCATAGCATTTAGTGCAGCATCTAGAACACAGCAAATGCTCAAGAAATGCTAGAGAGAAGAAGGAAGGAAGGAAGAGAGGGAGGGGCAGACTGAGGGAGTGCTACTGAGAGGCAGAAAAGCTAAACATAAAAAGCGTTTGAGGAGAACGTATATAAATATCTTATGAAACTCAAGGCACCTGAGGCTTTCTCAGATTGGAAATATTTAAATTCTAGTAATGTGTATATCGAATTTGCATTTGCCTAACTGGTTTTATGCGAACACTAAATATATAAATCTTACTTTCCCTGTACACATAAGTACCTGAGACCTACAGACTGAACTATCCTCGCACTGTTTTTTTTTTCTTCCACTAAAATCTTTCTTGCACTAGCTAAAATGCAAAATCTCATGAGAAGAGAGCAAGAGGAACATTTCAAGAGAATGATACTTTATTCCCTGGTTTAAATAAATTTAACAGGTCTTTTCCAAGGGTTACTTTTTTTTTTTTAAGCAGTAAAACTATAAGAATAATGGGACTTTAAGAGTAGATAGCCAAAAAGAAAAAAAAAAAGTTATCTCAAAGTAGGAGGCTAAGAGATCAGGAAAATCAAATTGTGTACTTCACACAATAACTCATCTTCTGAAATACAACCAGAAAAACCCCATATATGGAGACACAAAGGTGACAGGGATCCTGTTTCCAAAGGGACTTACAGATTGGCAGAGGAAATGCCAGTTATATATGATCGTTAACCACACTGGACAGGGGTTGTTGGACACAGGCTCACTCTAGGCGTGGAAGAGCCATCAGGGCTGGCTGCACTCCAGAATGGGGAAGCACTCTTCTAGTCTACTCCTGCAGTGTGCTATGTGTTCAAGATATTCCTCAGACTGGGGTGAATGAGACGGCATGGAAAGCTGGCAGGGCCACCTGACCACAGCTGCATAGTCCTCCCATGCTCACAGATGTTTCCTGCCTTCCCCATGAAGCACAGCCTCTTTTGAGGCCTCTGGGTTTTCTTGTAAATGCATCTGTGGTAGCCAGATCCTGTTTCAAAGTCTGTTTCAGGCCCAGCATCATTAAAACAAGAGTCATGAAGAATTTATTAGAGGAAGCACTGAACACACTGAACTGGTTCTGTCTTTATTTCCCCTATTTTAGCCACTCCATTTTTATTATGGATAAACAGATTTTCACTAAACTGACTTTTTATTAATTTTTTTTTTAAAAAAGAAGAAAGACAGCGAAGGAAACTTTGCATCCTACAGAATTCTTTCTTAAATGAACAGAGATTTAACAGATGTAAAAAATCCATTCACAGAAGTTAATAGCATTTTATATGGAGTACTGGGGAGTGGTGTGTGTGTGTGTGTGTGTGTGTGTTTGCGTGCATGTGCAAAGAGGGGGTGGGACTTAACTGTTTCTGCTCTCTGAGCAACTGAATGATGATTCTATCAGTGTAGGTGTTCATATTTCATAGCATCTTTAAATAAATATAAAATTTTTGTTGGAAGTGACTGGAACCTCACCCTGTAGAGAGATCCACACTCAAGTTATAGTCTGCGAAGTCCATCCCTGCTGCAAAGCTTCTGCCGTTGCTCTTGCTTCCTGCTGAACCATTTTGCTGCACATCTCAGAGCTCGCCTGGCTCTCTCACTATGGAGGTCTGAGCTCAGGAGACTTTCCCCAACCCCGTGGGCCATGCATTCCCTCGACCCTGTCACTCTGATTTCTTCTATCATCTGTAGAGTGTCTATCACCATCCAAAACAATACGATGGACTGATTGATTGATTTCCTTGTTTACTAGTGAGTGTAAGCTCTCTGAGAGTTGCAGCTTTCTCTTTCATTCTATCCCCAGAGCATTAGAACAGTTTCTGGCATTCTGGAAGCACTAACAAGGTATTTGATGAGAAAGCTGGAGTGAAATCTACAGCCTGTACAATGAGTTCTGATACTGTCTCCTGTAACTCCTCAGTAAGAAACTTCGTGAGCCTTAACCAGTTTGCTAAGGAAGCAGTCCCTGTTTGTTGCACAGGAATCATCTTCTGTGTATAGCACTTCCTGTTGTCCCTATATATTCTAGTGGGTTCTAAATGCCCTTTTCTTGCCCCAGGGCCTTAGCAATTCTAAAGCGAAGCTCTTTTTTTTTTTTTATCATGTTTATTAAGTTCTTTTTAAATCTGAAAATGGTGGAGTTACATGACAGCTCGTTTCCTCTCACTGAAGGAACTCGTCTGCTTTATCCGCATGCTTGCTCGTTGAGACTAGTTTTAAAATTCTCTCTTAGGAAAAGTCCCTTCTCATTTTAAGTCAAACTGAAATTTCACATTTGCAGAGCTATCCTTCTCCTTTGGAGCAACAGGTTCGGATATGACTGGTGAATCATTTTGTCCGAGCTCATATTGACTGCACATGCGTGTGACAACAAAAGCAAAAACAGAACACCTGAATCAGAAGTTGCACGCTCTCAGCTCTTGCGCTCACTCTCCTCCCAGAGTAGTGTTTGGTCATCTAGTGCCGACCAGTAAAGTATTTTAAATTTCAGGTATTAGCCAGCCTTTGAAAATGGAAAGCTTGCACATAAAATTCAACATTTCAAGCTTCTCTTGAAAATCTAAGATTCTAGGAAAAAATAATCATACGGACAATAATCTGCTTGGATTAGTAGCAAATTCCTTCTTTAGGTGGGTCATGAAGCCGCCAGCTGCCCCAATTCTCAACCCTGCCTGTTGCTATTCCCAAACTGAATCAGTTCCTTTTCCCATCACATGCCTGTATTCTTTCATTTATTTCGACTACTTGAGCATTGAAGGATCTAAATGGCTGTCCATGTCCTAAAAATTTGGTGAAGCTAATATACTGTTATATTTTACTTCGAAAGGGCAAGCACAACTCAACACTAAATGTTAGTAACATATTCATTGTATTTTTCATAAACACCCAACTTAGGAAAAAAAAATGTGGGACAGACTGACCTCTGTAGAAGAGTATCTCTGAAGAAGAAAATATTCCCATACTAGGCACAGGAATAGTTTGGCTGGAATTACAAAACCAGGGTTATCTTAAATAAAAGAATATCTTCACCCATAGTAATTAAAGGAGAATGTTTTCTCTCAATAGATTCAAAACTTGGTCTGTTGAAAGAGACAGAACTAGGTTTGAATTCTCACTTTCCCTTTACCCTCTGTGAATTCTTGGCAAGTCTGTGAATATCAGATCTTTTATCTGTGGGACCCTGAAATCGTATGTACCACCATTAGGGGCACTGAGGAAGAAGCACATTAAGTGCTTAGTCTTCTATCCAACCAAAATAGACTGTGCTACGTATTCTAATCTTCACCATGTCATCATTTCCTAAGCCCCATGCTCTTTAGAAGAGCATGGCAAGATAAAGGTGGAATGAATGCAAGAAAGCCAAGGTTATGTCTTCAACCATTTTCGTCTCAAAGATTAGGGATAATGTAACTACTAAAATATAAATACTTATAGACATTTATACAAAATATGTACCAAATACACACCAAGTTGAATAATTGCCTTTGCTTCTCAGATTTCTAGATAAGGCATAAAATTAAAAACATAAAATGAAAAAAAAAGATCAAACAACATTTTTTTTCCCCGAGGAGGAACATTAATACAGAGCAAAACAAAAAAGTTGCCATTTATTATCACCAACATTTTACATAAGCTGACACCTGGATTTTGGACTTCTAGACTCCAAAATTATAATAGAATAAACTTCCGTCGGTTTACATCACTCAGTTTGTGGCATTTTGTTATAGCACCCTAGGACTGAATACCACACAAACCCAGATATTTTTATTCAAGGATGTTAATGCATTTTATGAGTTGTAATCAAGAGAACTGTAAATCTATTTTTTAATAAATTTTTCTAATTACAGATTTTCCGATTTTTTTGGTGTTATACAATACACAAACACCTAAAGAAGAAAATAAAACTGCTTTCAATCCTACAGATAACCAGTAATATTTGTGGCATTTGCTCTTGATATTTTATGGATTTTGTGCATATTTGTATGTATGTGTATAATTGTGCCTGTGTATTTATTATGTGTGTATAAGAGAAAGACATTTTGTAAATAATATACTTCTCCTTCCCTCTTTTGTTTCTTTCTTTCGTACATATTTGGAGAGCACTCTGAATGCCCAGGCATTCTCCTGGGTACTAGGGATACAGTGGTGAATATATCAGGAAAATTCCTCCTTTTATATGTTTTACAATTTGGCTTACAATATGAAATACTTTGCCTGGCAATTTCAAAACAATGATTTAAAATGGAGCAGCACAGGATGTGATGGGAGTACACCTACTGTACCAAGGATGCATAGGAGAGTTTGAGGAAGGTTTCCTGCAGGAGGTCAGGTCTCAGCTGAGATCAGATGGATGAAAAGCAGTAGTTAGCCAGGAGAAGAAGAGTAGGGGTATTTTAAGCAAAGGGAGAAACCGATGCAAAGATCTGGGCAACAGCGAATAAAATGTATTTGAAGAACATAAAGAAGTTCAGTATTTTGAGAGTATTAGTAGAAGGGGAGCATTGATAAGAGATGAAGTGTGCCAGGGCCAGACCATGATGGGCCTTCTAAAGGATCTTTAAAAGTTGGGCTATCTTAATATAGAGAAGAACAGTGAGGAGTTTATGTATACGAAGTGAAATGATCAGACTTGCATTTCAGGAAGATCTGATTGGAGACAATCTAGAAAATTTATTGAGAAGGGTCAAGGCTAGTGACATGGTCTGTGGAAAAGGTGATGGCAGCCCAGATAGAGCTTAACATTAAGGACTGGATCATTATCAAAAGGTAAAAAGAGGAAGTGGTAATTATTGGCATGACAAACTTTTCAATCAGCAAAAAGAAAGTGAGGAAGAGGGAGTGAATAGGCTTGGCCTAGTGGGCAGATGGTGGTGCTGGTCAGGAGACAGCACAAGAGATGCTGGCGGAAAAAACAGTTTGGGGTGAAGGACATGAAGTAGAGAGTGAATATTCAATGTTTTGAATTTAAGATGATTCTGAGACATCCATGTAGACAGACACTTCGGAAATATGGCTGATGCTTAGCAAAGACTTTTGAGCCAGAGACTTGCATTTTAGAGTTGTCAGTGCAGTTTTAAGGATGGTGAAGCTTTGGGAATAGATGAGACTGTCCGTGGAGAATGTGCAAACTGAAAAGAAAGTGATAGACGGAGTTCTAGGAACACCAGCATTTAAAGGGCAGGTAGAGTAAGGGTAACTAACTTACACCAGAGACGGCAAAGGAGAAGCCAGAGCAGAGAAGAAACCAGGGTGCAACGCCATGGACATCAAGAGGAGACAGAATTTCATGGGAAAATCATTACTCAGTTGTAATGATTAAAATGATTTAATTCTGGCATAAGAATTGGTAGATCAATGCAAATTACACTGAATCTAGACGAAAATATGTAAGTATACATGAGATTGTATTTTATGATAAAAGCAACATTTTAAATTGGCAGCAAAGAAGATGGATTATTTCATAAATGGTATTGGGTCTTAGTTGTATGGGAACATGTATGCAGGAAATAGACTTTTCTTCTTTCTTTATACCAGTAAAATTTCCCACTATACCAGAAGTGTAAATAATTACAAATTAAAACTTGTAAAAATACTTTAAATTGATATAAATGATACAGTGATACAGCATTAGGATGGGGAAAGCCATACTAAGAATGACATGAAGGCCAGAAACTATAAAGGAAAAGATGGATACATAAAGGTATACACAAACTTAGAAGTTTTCTACAGGAAAAAGAGTCATACAGTGTAGATAAAATATGGGGGGCAACTTAAAATATGGTGTCTGAAAAAGAACTACTATGCCTCCTGTACAAAAGGCTCTAAAAAAGGATGTGGTGTATATGTGTATATGTATACACACACACACACACACACACACACACACACACACACACACACACACAATGGAATACTACTTAGCCATAAAAAAGAATGAAATAATGCCATTTGCAGCAACATGGATGGACCTAGAGATTTATAATATTAAGTGAAGTAAGAGAGAGAAAGACAAATATCATGTATCACTTATATGTGGAATCTAAAAAAAATGATACAAATTTTATTTTCAAACCTGGGGGTGTAAATGGATACAAATGTTCTCCTTTCTTATCAAGGGGCATGTAGCAAACTGGGTTTGGAGCCAAGCTGCCTAAGTTTGAATGCCAGCTTCATCACTGTCTACCTGTGTGACATCTAATGACTTAACATCTTAGTGAGTCACTTTCTTCACTCATAAAAGGGGGTAATAATAATAATACCCACTTCATAGGGCTGTGAGAGGAAGCATGCATTAACATATGTTAAGCACTTAGTGCCTGGCACAAAGTAAGAACTCATTGCAGTAGAGCTTGCCATCATTATTATTTTTATATTCTTTCCTTCTCAGCTTGAATTCTCTTGCCATCATTTTAACGTGTCTCTTACATTCATGAATATCTTCAATGTTCCTGCTCCATTGTCCTTCTGTCCTACATTCTTGGATTTTTGATAAGTTTAACTGCCTACATTTCAAAAGCATTCCATAAAAAATTTTTATACAAACTTTACAGACAAATTTTTAAAGGACTCAGAAACTAAATTTCAATATTCTGTCTGTGTAATATAAATCATAATGGAGTTTAAGAATATTCTTACTTTTAATTCCATAGTAAGACAAATACAGGGTTTTCTAGTATGCTACATTTTATGGACACCAAGGTCTATTAATTTGAGTTCTTACTCTATATGAATCATTTGTCAGGAGTAATTTAGGTACTTAGATTGAATACACTCTGTTTCTAAACGAGTTTCTAAAACAGTCCCACCATGGTTCTTACATACAACAAAAATCTGACATGATTGATAATATTTATTCATTTTAAAAAGTCTCTTACAAAAGGAACTAATGAAATTCATAAACCATTTAAAACCAATATTTATTTAGTGATTTACAGTTACTGAGTTCTTAAAGATATCCCACTGTTTGAATCTTACAACAATCTCATAAGTAATCAAAACAGAATTGCTTAATATCTCCATTTTACAAATGAGGATGGTATGGTTAAGAGAGATGATATGAATTTCCTAAGATCAAACAGCAAAAAAGTACTCTAGCCTGGCACCGGAGTCTAAATTCCATTATTTTTATTCTATCCATTTCTAGTCATTGTCAATGTATGTTTTTGTTCCCAGGGATTTGATTACCTTTGTTTTTAGGAGGGAAAGAAGGAGAGAGAGACAAAGAGAAAGAAAAGACAGCAAGACAGAGTGGTACTACATTGTCCCTTCTCTACATTATTCCACTATTGATCACAAGACATATCCTAGGTCGTATCTATAGCACTGGAGCATCATTGCTTTCTGGTCATAAAATGCAAATAACATAGAATCTCCAACTTAAAAACATATTTGTCATATTTATTGAGATTGTCTTTGGTTTGTTTTTTTTAGCAAACATTACTAATCCCAAAGTAAAGGCATTTTGAGGGACTACTTCACAGTGCTCAGAGGTAAACCTGAGGGATCAAGTCCCTGCTGCTAAGATGATAACATTGTCATCCCATGATTCATAACACATGTTAAGAGTAGTTAAAGATTCTTTTTCAAACAGAGTCATTTTGGTCTCTACGTGTAAAACTCACGGAGAAAAACTATTGCACTTTAGGAACTTGTTTTACCTTCATATTTCTTTTAGAAAGAAGTGCCATGCATGGTTCAGGCGGTATTGATGCAAAGGCCAAAGAACAGTCCTTACTGCAGAAGGTCACAGTGTAATGTCAGCTATCGGACAGGTGAATCAACAAAGACTGTGGATGCACACATAATAAAGGAACGCAGTGGGAAAGCAAACAGCACTAAGTCACCTCCAATTCCCCTGACACCTAGCAGCAGACAAAGCTCACTTATTACTGAGTGTAACACTAATGCTAAAATCAAGCTAGAACTTCACAGAATTTTCTCTCTTACTTCATTTAATAATTTTCATCCTTTATTTTAAAGTTCATTCTCTTTTTCCCCTGGCATACATCTGCATATTAACCTGCTAAGTAGGTAACTGGTTAAGTCAAAATGTAGCTTTTTATCAATGGTAGTAATCTGGGGACAAATCCAAACCAATGAAACAGTAGGTTAAAAAAAAAAAAGTCACAACAGACAACGGTACCTACCCACAACAGATGGTCATTCTCTACCTCCCAAAGAATATGTGTTGAAATCACTTAGTAATGAGAAATAAATTTCCCATGGCTGCCAAGACTAGAGCTGTCAATGTGATCTACAAAAAAACAGCCTTGTGTTTGTGGCTTTCTGACTGAGAGCGATGTCTTCAAGGCTTCTGACATCAGTTGGGCTAAGCACCACCTACTAAGTGATTGTGGTTTAAATTCCAAAAGCGTGGGAGCATAACATTGCTCACTAAACATTTTTCACACTCCTCTTTACCTCACCAATAGGTCATCTACCTATTCTTAAAAATATGCTTTCTTGCTTTCTAAAATAATCTTTTAAGCTTCGCTTGAAATAAAGGTTGAGTGGTAATGAAGTAGTCAGGGCTATTCACTAACCTTCACAGCTCACCGAAGGATGTTGGTAACAGAGTTATCACTAAATGCAAATAGGGGAAAGGTGAGTGTGTGTTTGTGTGTGTGTGTATTTATTTGTTTTCTAGATACTTTTCCACTGGTGCAGAACAACTGCAACATGTGACTATCAGCAACAACAACCAAAAAGAAAAAAAAAAAAGAAAAAAAAAGGAAATCAGGAAGATATACAGGCACCTAGGAGATAATATACTGTGGCTGATGAGGTATAAAAACCTGATCTGTCTGGCCACTGACAACCTATTCTCCTTTCTCCTCTGACACTTTGCTGTGTGAAATTCAGAGCAGTGACTGAAGCAAAGAAGCAGCTGCTTTTCCTCACTCTCTTAGTTTTATCTTCCTGAAAATTAACCACTTGTCTTCCAAATTATTTTATTGTCCCTCTCCCCTCCACCAAATGCCACATCTCTAAATCCACATGATCCCCAAAAGTACTTTTCCTTGCCTCAGGCCCAGTTTTGTCTTGATGAAAACATTCAAGTATGCCAACCAACGATTATGTAAGAATTTTCTCAATTCAAAAATCAATCAAAAATATCATAGTGCTTTACTCTGAGAAATAAAAATAAACAAAGCAAATGTTAAGACATCTCATTTAAGATGTTATGAAGGAACAATGCAATTAAATTAGTCTATTAGATTGTCAGACTATGTATTATGATCATATATTTTATACAAAGAAAAACTATGCATCTACTCTGAAAGAAGGAACACAAAAAAGGCTAACAAATCTTGGCTGTTCTAAGGCGTAGGGGCATAGAGAAGAGCTTTGTTTTCGGTAAGCATAACTAATTTTATACTATGCCTCATTTTTCATATTAAATATGAATAATGTTTTTAAACAAGTCTGGATTACATAAGTAATTTTTTAAAAAAGAAAAGCAATAGAAAAATTCGAGAATATAGAATTAGATAACCAAAGATGAATGAACTTACTAACCACCACAGAGGAAAGTACGTAAAATTTCCCCTAGCTCATCTGATGGGAATTCCTAACCCTCAGATTTGCTGCACATAAAATTTCCAAACAGAAACAATATTTCAGTAAGAATAACAAGGAATGTTTAGAATAAAAATATCTGTATCAGTTATGATAAGACATAAAGTAGCTAACAGGGATCACTGCTCCTAGTCTAACACAGAGCAGACCTCTTGAGTGAAAGGAAACAAGACTGGCAAATATAGAGAGGGGGCAGTGAGAAGTAAGGTCCTTTAGAATGTTCAGGAATTTTGAGTCGCTCTCTTAGATACCCAAGGCCTCAGTGCAAAGAACATTTGCTCCTTTTTCTTCCTAAACTGCACTAGCTCTGAGCTTTAGTACAGGGTTCTGAGCCTGGGGCCCACAGCTCCCCAAAGCATTACTGAATAGAGAGAATTCAGGAAGTTTATGAACTTGGATAAGCAAAGAGCTGCTTCTCTATTTTCATCAAAATCTCATTGAAATTTAACATTTCTTCAGTGAAAAATGTTGGCAACAACAATGGTTGTATCAGTGGTAACTAACTTTCCCATCAAAGACAACACAGATATTTTTATATAACATCATAGTTGTTGAATTACCTCTAAATATTATTTACGCACATTACACTTCAAAATTTTAGTAGTTGTTATGTCTGCGGCTCGATCTTGTTATTTACTGTTTTAATAAAGCAGCACAAATGTGTTTTTAAAAATATTTTGACAACTGTATTTTATTATTCTTGATTTCCTTAAATTCCTACATATTTTATTATGTAGATCTATTTTTTAGTTTTTATTTTTTGATTTACAATGTATTAGTTTCTGGTGTACAGCATAGTGATTCAGTTTTACATATATATATACATATATATATCTGAATACTTATTCTTTTTCCTATTCCTTTTCATTACAGGGTACTATAAGCCACTGAATATAGTTTCCTGTGCTATATAGTAGGACCTTGTTGTTTATCTATTCTGTACATAGAAGTTTGTATCAGCCAATCCCAAACTCCCAATTTCTCTCTCCCTTCCTCTTTCCTCCCCTGGTACCATAAGTTTGTTTTCTATGTCCATAAGTCTCTTTCTGTTTTGTAAATAAGTTTGTTCTTCTCATTTTTTTAGATTCCACATAGAAGTGATATCATATGATGTTTGTCTTTCTCTGACTGACTGACTTCACTTAGTACAATAATCTCTAGATCCATCTATGTTGCTGCAAATGACATTATTTCATTCTTTTTTATGACTGAGTAGTGTTCCATTGTATACTTATACCACATTTTCTTATCCATTCATCTGTTGATGGACATTTAGGTTGCTTGCATGTCTTGGGTATTGTAAATAGTGCTGCTATGAACATTGGGGTGCAGCATGTATCTTTCTGGATTAGAGTTTTCTCTGGATATATGCCCAGGAGTGGGATTGCTGGATCATATGGTAAGTCTATTTTCAGTTTTTCAAGGAACCTCCATACTGTTTTCCATAATGGCTGCACCAATTTACATTCCCACGAACAGTGTGGGAGGGTTCTCTTTTCTCGTCACCCTCGCTAACATTTATTATTTGTAGAATTTTCAATGATGGCCATTCTGAGCAGGGTGAGGTGATACTTCACTGTAGTAGATCTAAATATATTCTTCTGTGAAGGGGCCTGTATATTGACAGAGTTACAGAGTTACCAGACTGCCAAAGAGTGCAGGGCACAAAGAAAGCAAAGAACCCCTCTCACTGCCATGTGCTCCTAAGCGGCCAGTCCTCCCTAGAGGCCTCTGTTCTTGTTCCCACACTGCCCTGCCAGAACCCCTGTCCAAGGCCTTGACACCACGTTGTCAGCAACAGTTTCTTGTCTCTCCCCTACTACCCAGAAACTGACATAAAATACACATGCAAGAAAAGATTTTACAAGCAAAATGAAGAAAAAAACAGGAAGGCAATGGGTCCCTGAGGTAGACGGAAAACCAGAAGTGAAACAATTCACAGACTTTTCTGGACTCAGTCCCTATCAACACCATTAACAGAGCTGAATTCCAACAGTTTGAAACTAATTTTAGTGCTCTAAAAATTATACCAAAAATATATTCTCCCAAGTGAGAAGTTACCATTTTTCCTTACATCCATAACACATTATCCTTCTATGACACTTAACATACTCTGCTTTGGTCAGAGTTGTAAATATATGTCTATACACATACATACCTATTTGAGCGTGTAAGTGTCTGCATTTGTCCCAAACTAAGTCATAAACTCCTCTAGTGTAAGGATTAAGGATTGTTGTAGAAGAAAAGAAGAAAAAGCATGTTGTTTCACTTTTATTGGAGAGACGCATGACATCCGCCTGAGGCTGAGTAACTACCTCGGCTCAGTGTCATAGGTTCCCTTTGTTACTTGAGTATAACTGAGGATTCCTTCATTCTCACGCCTCCACAAGAAATGCCCTTTTTGTGATCCACAGGGAAAGGAGGACTTCATAAAGGAAACACACCTAAAAAAGTTAAGTGACCAAACATAAAAAAACACTTTTGGAAAAGACAAAAAAAATCTGAGAGTATACGTTTGCAAAGAAGCCAAATGTATGTTTTGTTTTTTTAAAGTTGAGGAGCCTTTGTTTAAAGGAGCAAGGGGACACTGACATTGAAGATTTATAAAGAGGGTATGAGGTATTTTCAAGTGAGTGAAGAGTTGACAGTTACCTTTTATCAGTCAGATTTAGCATTTAGAACAAGAAGTTCTGTTAATGATGGAGAAGCTAGTTTCCCCGTGAGAATCATGTCTTTTTTCTCCCTAATCACTGGATCCACCATAATGTTTGGTACCACATCTTACAAACAGTAGGTACTCAAGGTTTGTTCAAATGAAAAATGATCCGAACCCGCTTCTCATCACTAGTGGAATAAATCAGGATCACATGAGACAAAGCTCAGTTACTCTATTTGAGATTAGACCTCTGAGAGGCATACTTAACCTGTGCAGATTCTTTGTACTAATCTGGTAAAACTTTTCGATGAAAAGGCTAATACGTCATCAAACTGACTTAGGAATGACAAAATCCATGTGACTGCATCCTCCAGACACACATACAGATTATTAACTACTTTGCAAAGATTATTGCAGCTTTTTATTTTGACAAATATTGTAGAAGATTATGGTTTTAGAACATGCTTGACCTGGAAATCATATTGTTAATTCCGCATTTTCCTAAGAATTTGAAGCTAAATTCTGCAATAACACTGCTACTTATGAAGTACATTGTCCTCAAATGCACCGACTTATTAAAAAAAAACTGAAATCAAAAAACCTGCACAGTTGTGTTCTAGTCCTAATTAACCAGGTGACAATACTTCTCTGTGTTGTGTGAACTCTTAGATCCCACTAGAGTTCTAAAATTCCGTGAGCCTGTGAAGTCAACTATGGATGATCCAGGACGACAGCAGCACTGCCACATTCGTCAGTCATGTCTGACTCTGTGTTGTCAAAGACATCACTTCCAACGCCTGAACCACACGACTCCTAAGCCCTATTTGACATCCGACGGCAGGACAGGATCATTAAAGGCCCTGATTATAACCAGTCAGCTATTCCCAGAGCAATGCTCATTACTAAGCAACTCAGTTAAGCTGAGCAGAAGGCTGAGAGGCATCATTCCGTACAAGCGCACATATATCTTTGAGTGTGAAAAAAATTTTAAAGGTGGAATCATAGTCTGTGCAGGCGAAAGATGTGATTTAGGGATACCATGAAGCAGAGATGTTTTAAAAAATTATATACATACTTCTAAAAAACAGAGGCATGTACAGAATGAATAGGGGCGCAAAAATTAAAAATGGTGTGCTTTGGTTAAACTTAAAGCTGGGGAGCAAAGAAACATGATAACACTCTGAAAAATTTTCTTAAGCAGCTAGAAGCCAAACCAAAGATTGTCACTGTGGAGATTGTGTGGAATTGCGATCCAGTCAAGCACCTACACATTACCCCACCTACACATGTTAACACAAGCAGTGTCGGGGGCAACACCTTCTCTCCCCTTCAAGGGTCACTGTCCTCTCACCTGGTATTTCACAAACTTTACTGTGCAGAGAAATCCATTTGTGAGTTCAGGTGTGTATTCCTAAGGCCATCACCAGAGAGTCTGATTCAACAAATCTGTGCCAAAGTTCAGGACTCTTCATTGAAAAGTATCCTCAGAAAAAAATTAAATTAAATAAGTAAATAAATAAATAAAAACACATCCAGAGATGGAAAAAAAAAGTATCTTCAGGCTATGACACGGGAAACTTGGTAACCTTATTTTGAGAAATGCCTCAAGCAAATGTTGGGAAAAGGGAAAGTGGGTCTTTTTCTGTTGCTTGGCTGCCCCCCATACCTCAATGTCATATGCTTCTTCTTTGGCCCCCAGCTACCAGCTGGACCTCAAATCACTTAATTCCGGACAATAGCTAAAACAACTAATTCTAGATGGTCTAGATAAGCTACTGGCTTACACAGAGGCAACCACAGAAAGATAAATGTGAGCCAAACCACATTTCCCTGTATTGCCCCACACCTTTGTTCTCAACACCTTGTGAAGGCTGATCTATCAGATTCTACCGAAGAGTTAGTGGTAACTAATTGTAAGTACTACACAGAAAGAAATTCATTTTATTTAATTGTCTCCAAAATTCAACAGAAAAGCACACAAAACTGATAAACCCTTCATAGAATTACATTTTAGACATATCCAGACTCTTAGTTATCCTTTTCTTCATGACTGCCCTTTTCAAAAGCATAAGTTGCACCTCTTGTCAGGAAAACCATACCCTCTTCCTAAATATAATACACCAGACATTGTCATACTCAAGAGTCTAAAGTTTCCCAAGTCTGCATTATGACATTAGCCATAACTGTCTGTGGCATTAGCGTACTGGTGGGATTGAATTGCTTTCCTGATCAATTACAATCTCTTTGAGAGCATGGTTTCTACTACTTTGTCTTTGTAAACTCTTATGGCGTAAGCTTCCATATACCTAGATATTAATTAGCAGTGACTTAGTGTCCTAGAGATTTGACAAACAGAAAAGCTAGGATAAAGTTTTATTATAATTGTCGTTGTTGTTATTGTTGAGTTTTGTTTCTGAAGGAAGAATACTGCATCGGTGATGAGTCTTAGAAAATTAATGAGAGAGTCCTTGGGTATTTCCAATACAGTCTTTTCAACAGAACAGATACTGAACCAAAACCAGCTTATGTAAACTGCCAATCATTTCCTAACATTTTGGATAAATGGTAGAAATAATTTAGTGGGTTAAATATTACTTCGGGGTTTCTCATATGCATTTGGTATTTATAGGAAGTCTCAGATACTCAAAAGTGCAGGAAGAAAGAGTACACCCCTTAGAGAACATTGACCCCTGTTACTACCAGAGAAACCACTGGTCTCAGCACATTTTAATTCAGTCCAGCAGGGTTTGCAGGCCTTGTCACACTAACACTGAAGAGCTGTTATACAGATATTTTATTGACTTCAGTTTGTAGTCATTGAGTCTACTTGTGAGTAGAATGCTAAAAGGAGAGGAAATAATTGCTAATAAGGTGCACATTTCAGAAAACAACTGCATCATAGAACATGGGAATAAAAATGTTTCACAATCTAATGCTCCTAGATTTTAAATAAGGCTTCATCTCACACTAGTGACTCCAGACAAAGATATATTGGTAATAATGGAATTTATTGAGCATTTTTTAGATAGGCCTTATGCTAAGTGCTTGACATCTACTATGTTATTTGAGTGATTTGACTGGCTAAAAATCAGCTTCCTTAGTGGGTTAATTTCTGTAAGAATTTAAATAAGATCATAAATTAGAAAGTGCTAGGTATGGTGTCTATATGTAGTAAGTGCTCAATAAATTCTAGGTCATCTTTTTCATTACATAATTTTGTCTTTGTAATCGGTTTTAGTAGGTTTTGTGTTGTTAAACTATGTAGACTTCTGGGAATTTATTTGTAAAATCATTTTCATACAAGGGAAAACAAATACTATGTTCTAATAAAGTTAATGAGGATAGACGGCTATGCGAAGCTTGGAAAACAAAAATATTTCACCTGGAAGATTCAAATAGGACCAATGTCAGGAGTGTATTGATCAGACAGCAACCTACATGGCATGATGGAAACAGAAAACCCTTCTATTTTGCTGCTATTCCCTCTGCTACTCTCTCTAAACTAATCACAAGCATAATTGTAAGTTGCTGTTGTAGAACATGGCATTTACCATAGGTCAGTCTTCTCCTTCACTCCAAAGTTCCTCCCTTCTTCCCTCTCTTCCTCTTTCCTCTGAGTGATAGTTTCAAATACTCCACTGTTAAAAGGCACATACCTTTAGAAGGTCTTATCCTTAGCCCTGGATGTATATTAGAATTACCTGAGGTAATTTTCTAAAGTACAAGAAAATCCGAAATAATTACTCACTAGTGTTTTTGTTCCAAGATGAAGACAGAATCTTCAGGTAGAACTAGGTAGGTAGAAGCAAATGTATAATCTTTAAATAGATTCATGTGTTCCATTTTATTTTGTAGCTGATTATCTGTGTCCTAATCCTTACTAGCATTATTCATGTGTGATGTTCCTCTTAAGAAATTCATACATTTTAAATCCTATATAATAGAATCAATAATAGTTATACCTAGCCTTTCTACTTTATAAAGCTATAAAGCACATAGCAATTAAAGAGTTGATTAAAACATCACTCAAAGGTGGGGAAAATATAAAAAAAAGTATGTTAGTATGAATAAGATGAAGGAAATAAATTTACCTTAAGTTACAAATCTAGCACATTCTTTTGGAATTTAAAAATGGCCCAGTACAGACCCAAGGTTGTTCTAAGTAATACTCAGAAACAATGAAAAAAATTTTTTACAAATCAACTGAAAGCTACCACTATCTGATTTACTCTGCTTATGGAATAAAATACGGAAAGGGGTAATTCACCTCAGTAATTGATGTTTTCATGCTGTTGCAGACAATGTTAGTTAACCCCTGATAAACCTGTTGTTCCCTCTCCCTTTAGAAAAGAACTACTCTTATTGATTTTGTTCAGTCCACTTCCCACAAGTGGCTCAGTAGACTCAGATCAGGGGGATGTTTCCATATGTCCCAATAATCTATTTAGACTGGGCAAATGACTCAGGTATGTCCAATGAGGTATGAGAGAAGATCTGTTGGAAGACTCCTGGTTTGACTTTCTGTGCTCTTAAAAACAGACACACAGGAAGAAAAGGTACTTTCTGGCTAGAGGGTGTCATGCCTTCTGTGATCCTGGAATTGTGGCATCCTTTTGAAACCACTGGTGGAGCTAAGCTGATGGGCTAAAGATGACAAGGTGGAAAGAAGAAAGAACCTGGGTTGATGTCACTGAGCTGCTGAATTAAGTAACTCTAGAACTGCTCTATCTCAGGACATTTCACTATGTGTAAACTTTTGTATTCCTTAATAAACTGATTGACTTATTGCTCACAGCATCCTGAAACACAAGTTCATTATAGAAATTTAAAAATTGCACTACCATATGATCCAGTGGGGTAGGGGTTATCTCAGTGGTAGAGTGTGTGCTCAGTGTGCACAAGGTCCTGGGTTCAATCTCAGAACTGCCATTAAAAAAAAGAAAGAAAGAAAAGAGAATTGCACTACTATATGCTCCAGTAATTCCACTCCTGAGTATCTAAAAAAAAAAAAAATGAAAACATTAATTTGAAAAGATACATGAAGATTCTTTTCCATTATAGGTTATTAAAAGATACTGAATATCATTCCCTGTGCTATGCAGTAGGTCCTTGTTGTTTATCTATTTTATATATAGTAATGTATATCTCTTAATTCCAAACTCCTAATTTATCCCTCCTCCTTCCTGTCCCCTTTGGTAATTTTAAATTTGTTTTCTATGTCTGTAAGTCTATTTCTGTTTTATAAATAAGTTCATTTGTATCATTTTTCAGATTCCACATATAAGTGATATCATATTACATTTATCATTCTCTTTCTGACTTACTTCAATTACTATGATAGTCTCTGGGTCTATCCATGTTGCTGCAAATGACATTATTTCAGTCTTTTTTATGGCTGAGTAATATTCCATTGAACGAACACACACACACACACACACACACACACACACACCCCATATCTTCTTTATTCCTTCATCTGTTGACGGGCATTTAGGTTGCTTCCATGTGTTGGCTATTGTAAGTAGTCCTGCTATGAACATTGGGGTGCATGTATCTCTTTGAATTAGTTTTTGTCTTTTCCAGCTATATGCCCAGGAGTGGGATTGTTGGATCTTATGTTAACTCTATTTTTAATTTTTAAAGGAACTCCCATACTGTTCTTTATAGTGGTTACACTGATTTATACACTCCCACCAACAGTGTAGGAGGGTTTCCATTTCTCCACACCCTCTCCAGCATTAGTATTTCTAGACTTTTTGATGATGGCCATTCTGATCAGTGCTACCTCACTCTAGTTTTTGTTTGCATATATATATATATATATATATATATATATAGAGAGAGAGAGAGAGAGAGAGAGAGAGAGAGAGAGAGAGAGAGAGAGAGAGAGAGAGAGAACAAACTAGTGGTTACCAGTAGGATGAGGGAAGTGGGGGCAAGATAGAGATAGTGGTTTGTACCTCTTAATGCCCTATGTATAAAATAAATAAGCAACAAGGACACAAAGTACAACACAGGGAATACAGCCAATATTTTTAAATAACTACAAATGAAATATGACATTTAAAAATTGCAAATCACTCTATTGTGCACCTGAAATTTATATAATACTGTACATCAACTATACCTCAATAGAAATGTTCATTATAGAAATTTGTGCACAGAGTAATCTAAAGAAAAAACATATTTCATAAGCACTATTAATATTTTCTCCATGTTAAAATTATATATTTTATATTAAGTGAATATAATTTAGTACACGAATTTTTCATTTAATATTTTAAGGTTTTTCCCTTATGCTATAAAAATTCATAAATAAAATTTTCAAGACTTATTGATATACCATACTCTGCCCAAACATTTTTGCATTGTTAACTATTAAATTCCTTTTATGTATTTCCCCATACAAATAACCCTGTAATAAATGCTAGAGTGTTGTATAGCAGAATTATTTAGCTAGGTAGTCTGTTTCATTTATTTGTTAATCTAATAAATATCTATTGAGTACTTATATGCTAAATACACTGAAATGCAAAGTTGAAAGAAACAATTCTTGCTCATGGGAGTTTAAGTGCAGTACAAGACAAAACCATGAAAATGAACAAATACAAAAGAAATTTATAAGCATTTCAGTGTTTTAGGCAAGGTAAAATCAAATGAATGACTAAATGGATAGTAGCTTTTATACTATGAAAATTCAATGGGTGAATAAATGGATAACAGTTTCTATAGCAGAAAAATAAATTATATTAAAAAATTTTTAAAAAGCAATAAAAAATTCAGATGAGAACGAAAGAAACCTTTATAATAACTGCCTGTAATGGACACTACTAACTGCCCGTATTATATATTATGTAGTCTTATGTTATATATTCCTCACAATATATAATGCCAAGTTTGTTGAGGTGCATACAGACCTCAGCTCAAGTGAGTCAAGGAAAGTGAGCCAATTTGGAGCTCAAGCATAGATTCTGATGGCCTAAAACCAGTAATTTTAAATTCCATTTCCCAAGTCAAGCATAGCATCACTTTGGTGTTTTTGGCTCAGCGGCAGGTATGTGACTTCAGCTGGCTGAATTAGAAGAGAGGAGAAAACACGAATATGTCATATTTGGTAGAGTTTGGTAGTTCACAAAAGTAGATGGACAAGGATGCACGTTGTCCCAGTTGCTGCTGCCAGCCATTGACATAAGCTGAGGGAAAAAATCTGAAAGACGAAACTAAGACATGAAAGGGGACAGACAGAGGTGAAGAACTACAGATGGAAGAAGTAGAATTACCCAGTTGCTTGGTCAGTCATCCGGATT
The DNA here is from genome assembly GCF_048773025.1 of Camelus bactrianus. Classification (NCBI taxonomy): domain Eukaryota; kingdom Metazoa; phylum Chordata; class Mammalia; order Artiodactyla; family Camelidae; genus Camelus; species Camelus bactrianus. The sequence continues at coordinate 45,696,542 of NC_133539.1, forward strand.
CCACTGCTCTGAAATTTGCAGCTAAAATCAACTTAGTTACCCTAAAATATTAAGGAAAAATTAACAAAAACTCAAATTATACAAACTATTTTGGAAAAATTTTATCTAAAGAAAGCAATTTAAAGGGAGCTGAGAATCCTTGACACTAGTCTATGTAGTATCTAGGCTGCTTACTAGAGAGTAATAGATTAATCAGTTCACCTTCATAAGCTGTGAGTAGAAAAATTCGAACTAGAATAAAAATCAAGGCCTTTTCTATATCTAAGTATATTGGATTTTATGTGTTCAAGATGTTTTATTAGGTGAAAACACCTTGGTTTTGTAATATAGTGGATATAGTGGAAATAGAGGGATATACTTCTAGATAAAAATAGAAAGGTAAAAGGCAATCCCACAGGCAGATAGAAAATGAATTGAGAAGATGGGGAGACAAATGAATCAATAGGTGCACTAATGGATGGTTAGACAAAGGGAAGGACAACAGTAGGAACACACGGACAGATAACAGTTCAGATAGATAAACAAACATCCTCATGAGTGAAGACTAATGTACGAAAGGTAGAGAAATAATGGCTGACATAGAAGACAGGCAGGAAGGTATAAAGACAAGAAGAAGGGCTTAAATTAGCCACTGTGCCATCCATGCTTTTTAAAGACAATATGTACGCACACATATATCCACGTATTTTAATGTGGAGGTATATATTTTCACTTCCTTTATATATACGGGACTAAGTCAAAATAGCTAGTGCAACTTTACACAGTCAGAAAGGACAGAGCAGGCATATGAACTGAAGGCTGGCCACCTCCAAAGCCATGTGCTTGCCTTCATTCCAGCAGGCGTAACAATAGTGCAGGGCAGCCCAGATAGAGGTATTACAGTAAAACTGCAGCAACAACAAAACCCAAATAGCAGCAAATACTGTTAAAATCTACTACCTAGTTTTTGAAAGTTATATTTGAATAAGAAAATAAACAATCATATATATATATACACACACATCTCTGAGATACATATGTGTGTGTGTGTATATATATATATAATCTGATAAAGATCGAAGTTAAGTAAGAAAACCAAGCAATATCAAGCAAAACTGTTTATTTTACCATTGGAGGTAATTTTATTAATTCAGTGTACATTTTTAGAAACTAGGGTTTCATTATGTTTCAGAAGAATGAGAGAATAACAAATTTAGATTTATGCTATATAATAAGAATTTCTATCCTAATATTAAATTACTCTAATATTCTTGGCTAGTGTGGTCCACACTGTTACAGCAAATGTATGTTAGATTAATCTGTGTTTTGAATAAGCATAAGCTGATTATAGTAGATAACATATTCAGTAATAGATCATGAAAAAAAATGCATAGTAGCTAAGCTCAGATGTAACTGGGGGAAATGGTTCCTGTGGTCCCTGTGGTTTACACCAAGTTGAATGATACTGCTGAGTTGCATACTACCAGTTACCTATCAGTTGTGGGTTAGTATAATGAATTAACATTGGTTTTAGTCATGAGCCAGTCACTGTAGAAAAGCACTTGTTATGAAATGCACAGGGCCAGAGTTTCATTACAGAGCCACAAAATCTAATCTATAGACCTTTGCCCCTTGCTGTTTGAGAAACTCAACAAAGCAAAGAGCTTATTACTGATATTGCTGTTACACTAAGAAGTACTCTAAGAACACATGTTGAGAAGTTATGAGAACTTATACATGTAGCTCCAGCTGAAAAACTAAAACAGATGGGACCAGTGAGCTACCTCCAATAATTTCTACCTGAGATTCTTAGTGTTTTTCCTAATTCAGCATATGGAATAGATTGCCCATGACTATGATTTATTACATGGATATATCCAGTTTTTGATATTTCCTTCAAGATTAAAAAAGGACTGGGTTTCAGGGTGGAATAAGGGGGAAAGTAACCCAAAACCGACATTATAGTTTGGTTCCTTGTTTGTTTTGCTTTGTTTTAAATGTTATATTAATTAACCATATGCCAGAAATGATCACTTGGTCTAGAGAGAGGCAGGGACAAGACAGGCTGCCTTTCCACAACTTATGATCTGCTAACTTTGAGGTTCTATCAAATTCTTTCCTACTCAAAAAAAAAAAAAAAAAAAGCACATCAGTATTCAAGTAGTGGGAGTGACATTATTACAGGAATAACTTTGGATCCACTTTCATCTGTAAGACTGTAGAGTTTGCAAACTTTAGCTCTTTAACCAAGACACCACATTCTCCCTGATTTTCCATTGCCTCTCTGTTCTTTATTGGTTTCCTTTGTGAATTTTTCTCATCTCCCCCATCTCTTATTATTGATGTGTCTCAGGATACAGTCCTTGGACAGCTTCTCTTACCGACCCACACTTAATCCCTCATCCTTATTTCATTTTTATCTATTCCCATGGCTTTAAATACTATTTGCCAATGACTCTCAAATTTCAATCTCCAGCCCAGACCTCTTTTGTGAACTGTAGATTTGAATATTCAATTGCCTAACCACTATCTTCTTCTGGATGTCTAATGGTCATCTCCAACTTAACATGTTTAAAACTGAGCTTCTGATCTTCTGTGTCCACCGCCTTATACATACCACCTGCCAAACAAGCTTCTCTGGTCTCCCAGTTGCTCAGTTCCAAATTGTAGGAATCTTTTTCATTCATTCCTTTCTCAAACCCATTCTCTTTTACATCTTAAATTTGATTGTAAATCTTGCCATCTATAACATCGAAATACATCCAGAATCTAACCACTCATCACTCCATCCAGTGCTGCTACCCTTGTCCAAACTATTACCATTTCTTTCCAGGATTATTGTAATGGCCTCCGAATCATCTTCCCTACTTTCACCTTTGCTCCCTTCCATTCTACTGTCAAAATGGTGGCAGAGTGATCCTTTTAAAACGAAAGTCAGATCATGACACCTTTGTCCAAAAATCTCCAAAGGCTCCCAGAGAGTTCAGAGTAAAACTCAAGGCCTCCCAGTGGCTCACAAGGCCCTATACATTCTGGTTCACTGCTACCGCTCTGCCCAAATATGCTATTGGTTCAGGTACAACAGTCCTGTTCCTTTTCCTCTAACACCCGAGGTCTCTCTTTCTTCAGAAGTTTTGCACTCTCTCTGCCTAGAATGCTCTTCTTTGGGACATTTACATGACCAAGTCCCCATCACTTCATTCTGGGCTTTATTCAAATGTCACCGTTTCAGTTGGAGCCTTCCCAGACACCGTATCAAAAAGCTCAAAACCCCTTTCACCCTAGTCCCCCTTTTTCCACCTTAATTTTATCCTTAATATTTATTACATTCTAATGAATTATACATCATATTCATCTTATTTACATTTTCTGTCTCCTTACAACAGAAAATGAGCTCCAAGGGAAGTCATATCTTTCTGTTTTGATCACTGTTATCACCAGCATTTAAAAAGCAGCTGGCACAAGATAGAAGCTCAAGATTTGTCAGATGTAAAGAGTAGTAACTAATGATTTTTGGCCTATTTCACAGCTGTTGATAGAAGCCATTGTTTTAGAGGGATGGTCTAGATGTGAGTAATGCAGATCACATTATAAGGACTCAGTTCAAAATGTTACAGCTTATCCCAATTATCTCCCCTAATGTCTAGTGTGCTAGTGGAATAGACAATAATTAAAGACTGAAATTTTGTTTTTGTATTTCTCTATGTAGTTGGAACAACATGTGAAGTTACATAGTTAAAAATGCCCTTATGCCTCTCTGTGGTCAATCCTCTGCCTTCACCCTCCAGCTCCTGACAAGCACTGATCTGATTTCCACTTCTAGGGCTTTTGCCATCCCTGGAATGTTGTATAAATGGAATCATGTAGTATGTACCCTTTTTATGTAGGACTTCTTTCAGTTAGAACGATGCTTTTTAAGATTCATACTGTTGTATGCAAGCTCTACAGTTGTTTGGGTTTGTGTGTCTGTTTGTTTATGCATATGAATGCCCCACACCATTTTTTAAAAGGATCTCTATCTCAGTTTAATTACCTTGATATTGATGGAAAACAACAACTGACCACATGTGTGCGATCTATTTATGGGCTTTTTATTGGGTTAGAGTATTCTGTTTCTCCTTATGCCATTACCACAATTCCTTGAATACTATCACTTTGCATTAAGTCTTATAGTCAGGTAGTATGAATATGCCAACTTCATTTTACTTTGTATTGTTTTGACTATTCTAAGTCCTTTGTAATTTCATATAAAATTTAGACTCAATTTGTCAATTTCTACAAAACACACACACAAACACACACACCCTCCTGAAAATCTGATTTGGATTGTGTTAAATTTACAGATTAACTTGGGTAAAACTGCCATCTTAACAACATAGAGTCTTCTAATCCATAATAGTATGACTATTCATTTAGCTCTTCCATAATTTCTATCAGCAATATTATGTAACTTTTAGTCTTGCACATATTTTGTGGCATCTATTTCTAAGTACTTCATGTCTATTGATAATATTGTAAATAATATTTTTAAATTTCTTTTCCAATTGCTTATTGCCAGTATATAGATATAAAATTGATTTTTGCATATTTAGTTTTATATTGCAAACTTGTTAACTTCATTTATTAGTTCTAGTAACTGTTTGACAATTAGATCATCTGTAAATAAAGATAGCTTTTTCTTTTAAATCTGTGTATCTTCTAATTTTTATTTTTTGAAGAGAAATGGAAAAAAAGGACATATGTCCTTCCTTTGTTCCAAATCTTGGGAGAGTGGAGGTGCAGGGAACTCAGTCCTCCACTACAAAGAATGATGCTAGCTATAGATTTTTCATAATAGGCTTTTACATTGTTGAGAAATTTTCATTCTATTCTTAATTTTCTGGGAGTATTTATCATGAATTGATGTTGAATTTTTTTCAGTGCTTTTTTAGTCTCTGAGATGAACATGTGTTTTTCTTATTTAGTCTGTTAATATAAATTATTTTGATTAATTTTTTAATGTTGATCCAGCCTTGCATTTTAGGGATGAATTTAACTTGAATGTGATTTGTTATCCCTTTTATAGATTGCTAGATTTGATTTGCTAATTTTTTTTTCACTGATTTTTACATCAATGTTAATGAAAGATATTGTTTTGCAGTTTTCTTTCCTTATAATGTTTTTGATGTTGGTATTAGGGTAACGCTGACATCAAGAATGAATTAGGGAGTCAATTTTCCTCCTCAATTTTCTGCGAGAGTTTGCAAAGAATTGGTATTATTTCTTGTTTAAGTGTTTGATAGCATTCATTTCTGAAGCCACCCAAACACAGATTTGTGTGTGGATGTGGGGGTAGGGACAAGGCTTTTAACTACAAATTTAGTATCTTTAATAGCTCTAGCCCTACAAAGCTATCTCTTTTTAGATGGACTTTGGTAATTTTGGTCATTCAAGGGATCAACCCAGTATAACTAAGTTAGTGAATTTTCTGTCATAATTTGTTCAGAATACTCCTTTATTATTATTTTAGTATCTGTCAATTTTATTGGGATATATCCTTTTTTTCATTATGATATTGGCAACTTTTTTGCTCTTTTTTTTCCTGATCTTTCTGGTCTCTTCAAAGAAGCAGGTTTCAGTTTCATTGATTTTTTAAATTGTTTTTCTATTTTCTATTTTATTGACTTCTGCTCTTAACTTTATTATTACTTTCTTTATGCTTCCTTAGTGTTTAATTTGCTCTTTTTTCTGGATTCATAAGGTGGAAACTTAGATCATTAATTTGACACCTCCTTTTCTAACATGAACATTTAAGAGTATACAGCTTAAATTGCATTCTACAAATTTTTAAATGTTGTGTTTAATTTTCATTCAATTTAAACTATTTTAAAATTTCCATTGTGATTGCTTCTTTGACTCATACATCATTTAGTATTGTGTTATTTAATTTAGAAATATTTTACGATTTTCTGGTAGATGTATTTTGCTTTCCATATTGTGAAGCTCTGATAATAAGTGCATTTTCATTTAGGACTGCTTTGTCTTCTGGATGAGTTGATTCCTTTATAAGTACGTAACATCCTTTTTTATCCCTAGTAATAGTCTTGAGTCTACTTTGTCTAATATTAAAATAAAGCATGCGATTCACTGTTGCTCCTTCTCTCTTCTCTCTCTCCTCTCACATCTTTATCTCCATTTTTTAAAAAAATAATAATATTTTGTGGTAGGAAAAAGAAGCTATGCCTTCTTTAAAACCTGGCTTAGGGGCTAACTGTACTTCTATAAATTAAAGACATTTCACTTTAAGCCTTAATAATATACTTATTGGAAAAGTTTCATGTGCTATAATAGTTGTTTAAAAATGAAGAATTATCCTCTGGGTTGAGGTTCAGTCATACTTTTATAACTGGTAGTAATAACAATGACTATTACGTAACAGTAAGTTACAATGTCTATCACATCATAAGCAAATAATTTGTTCAACTTATTAACACTTTCAAAAGATATGTGTTTTGTTGTTGTTGTAGAAAGTATGAAGATAGACAAAACAGAAACATAATGACATATATAAAATATAATTTACAAAGTCTTCTGTTATTCAAGTCTCCAGAAATAGGAAAGTTTGAAGGGAATAAGACAATGGCTAAATACACAAGAAAGAGGAACATATTTTTAGAAGAGCTGAGGTCTTTTGAAAAAGTATGTTTGGGCTACACAGGTTTTGTAGTCTCAGGGCACCTAGAAATCCATGTAAGTGACCTTGGTGATGATGGGCAAACAACCTGACCTAAGGAACGTAATCTATGGCTGATATACCTTATCATCCATGGCATCTACTAGTGTTCTTTGTACATGTTAGTATTCATTGACTCTTCATTGAAGATGTAAATGAATGAATGAACAAGAGGACAGTGATATGATGGCAAAGTGAGCTCTCTACAATTAAAATTAATAAATATCAATTTATACGAATGCTGTGTCATAGGCTAAAAAATTCCTGTATACAATAAATGTTATCCTACTATAAGATGAATCAAGTCAATCTGAACAACAAAAGTAAGTAATAGGTTTATTTCACCCAGACTACACATTGGTGAGGCAGTAAGTCAGGATTTTTTAAAATGTCTTCCTTGCAACAGAAACTGATTAAAATACTGGTGGTTCTTAGAAGAAGTAGGATTTTAAAAGGTTAAGCACTCGTAGGCAATACTTTGGAAGATGCAATTTCCCTAAAGTGCCACATGTAACAAGAGATCATGTGAGGACATATCTGGGGAAATATCTACCTGTAGTGATATTTCACAGGGGACCAAAAAGGCACTGAACTTTCGTCTATTTCCCCCAACAGAGTTGGAGGCTGCTCAGGACAAAGGGGTACATCTGGTGATTGAGTCCCTCTCACAGGAGTCATGGAGGGTCCATGGGCTAGCGCTTTGGCTGGTGGGCACCAGAACAACTCACAAAAAGTATCCATTTAGGTGACCTGGGGGCAGGGCCAGGGGGACAGAGACATTTGGAGGGCTTGGACAATGGTATTTATCAACCAAAATGAAGCATTTCAATATTCTGAATAAGCAGTATCATTGTGTCATTGTGAACATCGGAACTATTTACCTGTTTGTGCAGTCATACACTTGGCAAGTGTTGAGTTAAACAGAGTTAAACAGATCTTATACTATGGGAATTCTCAGAGGCTTAACTGGTAGTGCACACTGTAGTATCTAGGTTTTTTCTCACTTACTTGGACACAGAGCCTTTTTCTATACAGCGCATCTTGGGATTGTTCTTCTTAGAAACTGTGTCAATAAGTTCTGAACCAGGCTTATGAATTACAAAGATAACTGACGTTACAACTACCCTAAAATTTCAATGACTTAACATAAAGATTTATTTCTACCCTAACCTACAGTACAAGGTAGGATGGGGCTGTTTCCCTCGGTAGCTCTTTTCTAAGTAATGACTCAGGGATCTAGAATTTTCTATCCTATGCTTCTGTCACTCCCTAGGGACTCCTTGGGGTTCCGCACTGCTTTCCCTCCACCTGTCTAACTGAGAAGGAGGGAAAAAAACATATTGAATGTAGAGACCATGTAGTGATTTTAAAATGTATCCACAAATTTTTCCACAATCTTCACCTCAAAGGGTGAAGGCTAATTCTCTTGCCTATGAATGCAGGCTAGAATTGGTGACTTGCTTTTAACTAACTGAATGGAACAGGAGTGATGGTGAGTAATTTTTGAAATTACACCATAAAAAAGACATTCAGCTTCCTTCTTGCTTTCTCTCTCTCTTTCTTAGACCACATTATCTGGGAAAATCCAGATGCCAGGTTCTGAGGACAAGTCTGGCTTCATGAGTATAGGTCCTGTGCACTCTCACAGGCCCCACACTTAGAAGGGCACCACACTTGTTTTAATGCTCAGTGGTTGCCATGTTTCAACTATTAATAAATTTTCAACAAAGGGTCTCACATTTTCATGTTGCACTGAGCTCCACAAATTATGTAGCCAGTTCTATATGAGGATACTCAAGCCACTTTATGGAGAGGGCCATGTGATAACAGATCAACCAGTGAAGAACCGAAGATTCCTGACAGCCATGTGAGTGGACTATCTTGAGACTGAGTCCTCCTGCCCTAGGCAAGCCTTCAGATAACTACAGTGCTGCTAAATCTTGACTGCAACTTCGTGAGAGGCCTTGGGTGAGAACCACCCAGCTTGGCCACTTACACATTCCTCACTAACAAAGAATGTGACACAATATATGTTTATTTTTTAAACCACTAAGTTTTAGAATAATTTTTATGTAGCAATAGACAAACAAAATACAGGATTTTAGAGACTGATTCTCAGAGCAGCATTTCCTTCAATCCACATTTCATTAATCAAAGACCAGTCACATGGATTCAGTCAACTACAAATGAAGGTGAAAATTCAAGATGTTTATATGTCCTGGAAGAAGAGGATACTGATAAGCACAAACATCTTCAGACACAGCCTGTGAACAAACCATCATTTATATGAGGTGGATTCTTATTAGTCATCACAACGTAACTGTAAGACTGACAAGAACGTGTGGAATGGGAAGAGGAAGCCAGCACAAAGTATCAGGGTTCAAGACCTTAAAGGCAATCAGGGATGAAATACAAACCTTATGTAGATTTTTAGTTTAGCCAATCCACCTTTGCTAGAGATGGAAAAGACCCCATCAAAAAATTATTTCCATCAAAGCTTAAAAACTTTGGAGGTCCTACTAACATAACCATGGGCTTGTAGCCAGAATGACTTTGGTTCCTGTCTTCAGTTTAACAGGTTAGTCCTTAATCATGTGCAGGCAACTTAATCATCCAGATCCTTCATCCCAAAGATTGGAAAAAAACCATGGGCTTATCTCAAGAGATGGTTGGAGGAGTTATATAATACTGTATAAAGAGCATTTGTCACAATAACTTGTACTTACTAAGCACTCAGCAAATATTAAATGTGGTTTTATTAAAACCAGAAAAACAATAGTACTGGTGAAGATAATAGGCGATGACAGAGACACAAGGGAGTTAGAAGAATTAAACTTTTCCTGAGAAACATGAAAATCATTTGATTAGATTCTCAAAGTCATATATCATTCATTCAACAAGCATTTCTTCAGTAGCTATTAGAAACTAGTCATCACAGTGGCAGGTGCTAGGGTTTTGCAGTTCCTTCAGTTGGGGTTGCTTTTAGACAACCCTAGAGAAGACAAGACAATGAACATGCAGTTACTGCCATGAGTAGTGGTCAAGAGGAATGAAACTCACTTGGAGAACTGTATGAGATGAAGCCAACTGGCTCCTACAGTACAGGAGGTTCAGAGAAGGCTTTCCCCAAAAAGTAGTATGTAAGCCATGAATTGAAGGTGGAGTACATGTTCTCCAGACTAAGAATGTGTCAGAGAGGGATAGTGAAAGAATTGAAAGTCTTTCAGGAAGAGGGAAGAGCAGAAAGAATGGACTGAAGAAGGGCTTCCAAAGGACAAAACCAACCAAGGAATCTAAAATATTAACAACAACAAACAAAACTTCATGGGTGGATTATAGAATCAAAACTGATTTGGGATGGAAGTCAAAATAAGAGGAGATTGATGGCTAAAGAAAAAGTTGAAAATTTCAGAAGGAAGGAAAGATGGAGTAGGAATCTTTGACTGACTAGAAAGATAAGAGGTCACTGTCAAGAAACAGGAGGTCACATCAACTATTTCCGTATGACGCAAGGTCCAGAGCATAACGGAGTGGATGGCCAAAACTGAAGGGTGAAAGAAGGTCCTGGATATACAGCATTCAAGAAAGTGAGCCCAAGTAGAAATTTCAGTCCCCTGGCCTCAGGGCTGGACTTGGAACTGAGAGGTTCACTGTGAGCTGGATGCCAGAATGGTACAGGATGACCATGAAAAAAGACAGGGAAGAAACTGATGGTGCCAATAGTGTATACTTGGAGAGAATAGAGTTTGTTTCTTTTGTTTTTTGCAAGAGAGTAATGATCTTAAAATAGCACTTGGGAGAAATGAGAAGGAACCACCTTCTGACCCTGAGGTATGTAGAATTTGGAAGCTTGAGTAGCCGTCATCAGAGAAGAATCATGTCCTAAATGTGTCCTATAAAATCTTTGATAGTAAACAGGAGAAACTCAAAATGTCCCCAATTTCTAAACTAGTTACCACTGGAAAAAAAGATTGCCTCAAAAAAGAATTTTACCTTTAAACAAAATAGTGAAGAAGTCTTTAAAGGGAGCTAAGGTGCTTTAAATTATAAATTCTAAAAGTTTTAAAATATGTAAGGTATGTAATAGTGTGTAGTAATACATATGCACAGAGTTAAAATAGTGTTATTCAAAGAAAGGAGAATTTTAAGAAAGAAGTCTGCTATTTATAAGCTCCATTCCACTTTTCATCATGACAAACTAAAGTCAAGTCATTTCAGAAACAAACAAAAAAATGGCTTAAAATTTATTAGCTCTTTTCCAGAAAAATAAATTAGAAATTGGCTCCAGTCATAAATGTGTATGTGTGACTGAACATAAAAATGTACAAGAATATGCAGAGGCTTATAAAACAGTTATGAGGATTTTCATTTTATAATAGAAATGTACAGCCACTTTATAAAAGAAATGTAAACACTGTAAGTCAAAACATAACTGTCACACTACCTCCAAGCCTACAGTGATCCTGGCATCCTCAATAACACTGTCTCCAAGATTTTAATGATATGTATGTACACGCGCCGTTTAAAGCCTAAACCCACCTAAAAGTGTTCCATAAACTAAGCTATTATATACTACAGATATAATTCTCTGTGCATTTTAATAATATTGGATTCTTCATCAACCTACTTTTCAGAAGATACGTTCTAATGAGAAGAAAGGTAAATCCTCTCGCTAATAACATCACGTAGAGTAAGTTGCTCCACCCCTTTCTATAAACTGTGAAAGTTCCTGGGTGGTTAAACTATTTCCAAGATCACTGTTAGTAAACAACCATTATCTCCTCAAGCTGACACCAGAGGGAAAGTCACCAAACAGTGCAGTCATCTGGACGGGAAGTAGAAACCAGGTAGCAAAACAAGTAAGTCTTTAGATCAAAGGAAGCTTATTGGGATTAGGAGAAACTAATTTATTAGAGAGCAAGAAGGTGGCACCTGAGTTCCAGAGGCAGCACTGAGTTAGTAGTTATTGTCCTGGACAGACAGACACTCTTTCCCACGTGACTCCACGTGACTTTGCCCAATAAACTTCACCGTTACATACCCGCACAGCATACAATGTACAGTATCCCAGAAGACGATCTTACTGCAGTGGACTTACTCTCGGCAGTGATGCATGGGCTGGGGACCAAGCAGCCTTTCAGCGCCACAGGGACCCAGTTCCTCAGGGGGTCCCATTCCCACTGCGGCAGGAAGACAGCCACCTCTGGCCTCAGGATGTGCTTCCTGTTGAGACATGCAATGCCTTCCCTTTCATTCTTCTCTCCATGTGTGTGGTAAGAACCACCATATTTGGGCAAGAGGAAATTCTGAAAGGAAAACAGGCTCCTCTTCCTAAATTCTCCAACTATAAGCTTCAGGGATGTATTACTTTAAAAAAAAAAAAAAAAACCTGTGATGGGAAAACAATTAAACAATGACGGACCAAGCAGATTGCACAGTGGACGCTGACTACTGTTGCTGTGATTATCCTGGCCACATCTCATCGATTCATTGTCGGTGCTTTCAGTTGGTAGCTTTCCTCAATGCTTCACATCAAATATTGGTGTCTCTGTACATTTTTTTTCAGTTATTTCTGCCGCTGATGTAATTTTTTCCCCTGTGCCTCAAAGCATTGGGAACATGGATCATACAGATAACTAGGGTTTCTATTGTTTTATTTTAAACTCTGTTTGTGAAGGTGTCTTACACATTCACTGCTCTTGTTTATTTAATCCTTTGTCTGGCCTCATTATGCCTAAATGAACATATTCCATTTAATCAGTGCTTGTGGCCTAGAATGTCTTTCCGACAGACAGAACCATTTCATTATGTGACAGCAAAAATAAGAGTCAAAAGGAAAACAGTGTGTTCAAACATTGGATTGGAACCAACCATCTCCTATTTTACACTTCATTTCTGGCATTCATTCTAACAAGTGATGAAGTCTGAACCCAGGACAATTGGACGAGGACCGTTAACCAGCATGTTAACAGAGACTGGCTAGTTTTCTCCTGGTAGGTTCTGCAGAGAAAATTTTTAATCTCTCTCTCTCAAAATACAGACTTTTGAACAGTTATTTTCCACTCCATTCCTGCCCATTGAAAGTTGAAAAGATGCTGGCAATACACTGAATTTTTAAGCACCTTGTTACCACGGAGAGTTGAATAAATCGCCACTGCCCTCTAGTGTCCGGAATAAGCAACACCCGGGAAACCACAGTCAGCTGCAGTGGCTTTGCTGGTGCAGCGGCTGGAGTCCTTTTTTGTTAGGAAGAGATGTGGTTTGTTTCCACTATATTCGGTAACCAAAGAGCTTCAGCTTTTCCCATAAATTCTCTGGAAATAGAAATGCTACATTTTTCAGTCACGCAATATTTATTTCATAGTTTTATCTCTAAAAGCACAATGAAATGCAATTATATCATTCTTGAAGGGACTCAGCATAGAAATTTTCTTTTAATAAAAGAAACAATTTTAGCAAGTTTCTCTTCGATTTAAGAAAAGGCAATGCCAAGAAATTTATACATTCCCACTATGTCTGGAATTTAGTGTGCATGCACATGTGTGTGTGCGTGTGAAATCAGTCTCTAAATAGATGTGAATATGACCTGTTTTTACTAATGGGATAATTAACTTGATTTTTAAAAATATACGGAAGATGAAACAAGTTACCCTTCTTGTCCTGGAGGACAAATAAATGAGACATTTTCAAGAAAGTCCACAGGAAACACTATCTGTTTGAAATCACTTCGATGATAGAAGCTGGGAACTCTTGGTCTCAAGGGAGACAGCTAAAGTGGAGTCTTTTTAAAGGTAGTAACTCTTCCCAGGGATCCCCAGAGACTGGAAGCACAAATGTCCCTCCTCCCTATCATGCAGCCACTGGCCCCTCTCCTCCACCCTCTCTCCTGCTCCACAGTTACTGGCAGTACTGGGCAGAGTCTGTGCGAGTCTGAACCACATGGACCAGTGTGGTGAGAGCAGTGGTCCTTGGGGTGCTGTGTACCACAGATAGCAAAGGGATGATTAAATGTCAGGAGGAGGGTGACTCATAAACTCGTCTGAAAACACTGAAATGTGTTTAGTTTGGCCAGAGGGGATGATAATGGTCAGCAAATATGTGACTTCAGAGAAGTTGTTTTAAATGGTATAAATAAAGGACTAAGGGGAAAATGAACTGATAAGGGTAGAGTGATTTTCTGGAAATATTCCCCAACCTAAAATTGTGAAAGTGTTTCCAAAGGAAGAAGGACGTTTAAATTCTAGGATCTAAATTCCAAATCAGATAGAAGCAAGGATGATCATATTCAAAGCTGCTTTGGGAATTAAAGACTATGCAGCACGATTGTTTAGAATGGACTGACCTCTCCTAACAGCTGAATTAAGCAAGCAATCCCCATTTACACTTTTTACATAAATATCTCCCTCTGCACTGCAATTTCTCCCTACCATTTTTTCCCCTTTTCCATCACCTCTTTCTCCATACATGTTTTACCTATGCCTGGAATTCCCCACTTTTGCCCATATGATTCATTCTCTACACTCATTCTTTTTCCAAAGAAATTTTCCTTCCTGCCCAATGTCAATGGTCCCCTAGGACAACGTTTTCAATGTCCTCCAAGATTAATACGGATAGCTTACAGGTTATGAAATTAGCCTGTTGCAATGGACAGAACATATGTGTCCCTCTTCAAATTTATATGTCAAAAATGTAATCCCAGTGTGATGAAATACCATCTCACTGGGTAATCTGGGTGGGGCCTTGGGGAGATAATAAGGTCATGAGGGTGGAGCCCTCATGAATGGGATTGGTGCCCTTATGAGAAGAGGCCAGAGAGCTCTCTTACTGTCATGTGAGGACACAGCAAGACAGTCCTCTGTAAACCAGAAAGAGGGCACTTACCAAGGTCCCAATCATCCTGGTCTCAGACTGCCAGCCTCCAGTACTGTGAGAAATAAATGTGTGTTGTTTAAACCACCCATTCTATGGTGATATGTTATGACAGCCTGAGCTAAGATGCCTCAGGAGCAAAACTACTTAGGTTTGAATAGTTCTGTAAAGTCAGGCAAATCACTCAACCTCCCAGTGCTTCAGTGTATAAACTGGGGAAAATTGTAAGACCAGGTTTGAGGATTAAGTGAATTAACATATAGCCACTAAGAATAAAGTCTGGCAGGTAAGAATCACTGTTAAAATGTAGTAATTTTTAAACTATTTTTACTACAATAATAAGGACACACTTAACATTGTGACTCTGTATGCATAATAAAACAAAAGTTTCATCATATAATAATTACCTTATGATGAACAATACATTCTATTTTATTCTTCTATGTTTTCCAGATTTCCTGGAAAAAACTGATCGTGACCCACTAATTTTTTATGCCTCATTATTGTTTCATGACCCACAGTTTGAAAAATGAGTCTTGGGATATAAGTCTCAGGCTGTAAAGGTCTCCAGGATATAAGAGGGAAACAGGGTGCCTAGACATCACTCTTGGAATTTCTGACAATTCTCACAGCTCTGAGATTTCTTTTTAACTCTGCAAGTCCACTCTGTAGCACTACCTCTTCTTGTGAACACAGAAATTTCTTCTAACTAAGACAGTAACAACAAAAACTACTACAACAGCAGCAACAATAAAACTGTCACCTTGCCAGAGTTTCCATGTCCTAAGATAATCAAACGGCAGAAGCTTCTAGTATTATGTAAAAGATTATGTTAGAAGGAGAAGTAAGTACGTGGCTCCAGGACAGCAGTGCTAACCATTCAGATGACAGGGTCACCTGGTGGATGCTGAGTAGTTAGGTAGTGGCTTCTTTCCCCTCTTCGTTCCAAAAAAGTACAATAACCAGCTGAACATAAGATCTCCACGACTGTGTGTGTGTGTGTTTATAACATACAGCAAGGAAAAATACAGCTTAATAAAACATATTTTTGATCTAAGTATATGTTTATATTTGTGTAGATGATAAAAATTATTTCATATGTGGAACCTCATCAGATAATTTAGAAATACACTGTTTCAGATGATCTGACAACATCATGGGTGGGTCCCAAGAGGGCCACTGAAGGCTTAACTTCAATTAGTAACTAAACTGTCTTTTCTTTTCCATTGACTTCTTTGCTCTTTTAAAATTCATTTTTAAAATGAAGATTAAGCAAAAATACTGTAAAACAGTGGCAGTGTGCTGCAACCAAGCAGGGAAGGGCCAATGTTAACAATAACAATAAAGAACAAAAATTAGTCATGCTGAATGTGGCTGGTTGGTGCCCTGAAGAAACTTGTGGGACAGAACTCCTGGGGTTCAGAGAGGGGTTTGCTCTAAGAGATGTGATCCTCTGACAAGACTGAAGAACAGTCTGAAGCCCTGGAAAAGTGTTCTACTCTGACAGACTCAACCTCAGGTCCACAAAGCTCCAAAGGAGGGAAAAAGCTACGAAAGTGAGGACTCACTTTCGAACAGGAGTTAACTACAAAATATGCTTTTCCACAGCTCTTTGCGTCTTCACTGACCTTGCAGCGCAGACACAAAAGACAATGTACCTCAATGTACCTCAACAATTATCATCTTCCAATCAGAATGGAACATTTTTCTGCCCTTTCCTGGAAACTGTTACATATCCCCTGTGTCCAGTATTGCAGATTCCACATATGATTTTAAGGTGTGAATCCATATGTTCTTAAAGGTTTGCCTGGTGTACCAATTACTTCTGTTGTTGAAATATTCTCTTGCTGGTACCTGTTACTGCTATAATCTGATTTAAAACAGCAAAAAAATGGGCCTTCATCTTCCAACAAGGTCATCTAACAATGACCCTAATAAGCAGCTAGCCTGTAAGACTTGATGTATAGAACTTGTTCAAAATCTAAATGTAGGCACGGAATCAAGTCTACATAATGAGTTTATTCAGGTCAGCAAGTGCTGGTGCATTAACAGTGTGCTCTGGAATTCTGGATGATATGCATGTTGGGCAGGGTAGACTGTGCCAGTAACAGTTGCCAAATCTCTGTGGCTTTACACAGCAAAAGTTTATTTCTTGCTCACAAAACGTGTTCCACATGAGCTGGCAGGAGGTCTCTGCTCTCCATAGGCGACTGGGGGCCTGAGCTCACATGGTCTACCTTGACACACACCTCCATGATCACCACAGCTAAGGGAAGAAAGCATGCCAAGTTCAACATGTTTAACAAGCGTACACCTAGAAGCAATGGACATCACTTCTGCTTCTGCAATACATGCACATCACATGTATTGGCCAAAGCAAGTCACAGTGCCACACCTCACTTCAGGGGGATGACAAAAAAACAGTGTTTAGAAGGAACATGGGAAATATTTACTAAACCATACTAAGAACTACCATTTTCCTCATCGTTCACATTTCCTTGATGACCACACTCTGTTCATTGACAACTCATTTCAGTTTCTACTTTCCATTCATTTGTTGACTAAATCAATAGTCTTGTCATCTTTCAGTTGGATTATAGAAAGGCCTTTAAGCTCGGCTCAACAACCCATATCTTACAGTCCAGTCATACAGAATTTCTTACAGACCAGAATATTTTATTTCACACATTTCTTCCTGTTACCTTCTCTCCCTGAGAACAGTCCCCTCACCCTCCAGAGCCATTACACTTTGTATGAAGGCTTCCCAGAAAGCCCCACAAAATCTCCAGGCCATGTTATACTTAGTAACACTGTGGTGCTTTTCTCTCTCTGTATTTATGTTACAAGGAAGTGTGTCCCCTTCACTGCAGTTACTAATATACAATCATGTTATGTTTACAAGAACGTAAGCTCCCTGAAGGCAACAATCGTTCTTCCAGAAGAGCCATGACAAGGTACTGTCATTCCACACTTCTGTGTTCTACCCCATCTCTTTTTCCTTTGTGTCTCTAGTGGCTAGAGTACCGTCAGAAATCAACAAAAGCCAAATTAATCCATTAATTTGTTACAAGAAATATAACTGACAGTCATCCTGATACTTAGTCCACACTAGAGGGAAAAACTATTTTAAAACATTCAAAATTAAAAATTATTAAATATAGGGGAGTGGGTAGAGCTCATGCTTAGCATGCAGGAGGTCCTGGATTCAATTCTCAGTACCTCTGTTAAAAAAATAATAATAAAAGTGTTTTTAAGTAAATAAAGGAAAAAATTACTAAATATAGACTCAGAGAAAAAGAGACATGAATGGTGCTCTGGAACATTACCATTAAGCCATAGTTGTTCTTTAATATTCTTGTTGCTGAGCTCAAAAGAAATATGTATTAAAACTTGTAATTTTTGGGGTGGTGTAGGATAGAGCCTGAGAACTTAATTCATTTCTAAAACTCTTCTAGAATGTGATTCTCTTGATACGTGCCATTGCAACATTCCTATCACTCCCAGTTCCCCACTTCTAAAACATGATGCATTTCCCAAGGTTGCAGCTTTTACTTAGATTCTAAGTGAGGCTACTTGTTTCCTGATGGTTCACAAGAAAACACCTCTGTCTCACCCCCGCCTCCAGAGTAGCAACTGATGGAATTTATTGTGAGGGATCAGAACCAACCTTGCTTTCACTGGTCATGAGTGGATTTATTCCCAGCAGTAAGGGCTAATGCCTTTGTAGCTAGATTAAAGATTTCCCAAGGGTATGTGTGTGTGTCTGCTCACTTTCCGTATTCTGTGCCTTTCACCACTTTAGCACCACTAGGCTATTAATGCAGTATGAGAGTCTCGCGTACTTGCAATATAAGGACTTTCAATACTAAGCTAAAGCCAGAAAGAAAAACACAACAGTTCATTCGTAAGTCAAGTTCATTATAGGTACTTTACTTATTCCAAATGCCAAGAATATTCATTCAGCTCAAATAAAGTAGGACTATCTACTGTATAAGAATGCAATTTCCAATCTATTTTGTCAAATTTCAACTTACAGTCTTATTTACGATTAAGAATAACTGTTAATGAAATACAAAGAAGAATATCTTTTTGTCTTTGTTTTCTTTCTTTTTTTAATCTCAAAACACAGATTCTCAGCAAATACCAGTGACTCATTGTTTTCATGCTGCCACTGAGATAAATTGAGTTCCCTGCAGCTCTGTGTGGGTGTCTTTGAAGTTAAGATCTTAAACAATAAGCCCAGATCCGCTCTAGAGGAACATGAAAGATTCTTTAAGACTTCTAACAGGAAGAAAGTTTGGTCTCCTTTTCCCCTCGTCATTAAAACATATCCTTTCTCACAATAATGGTTCAGCAATGAGCTCAGCTTTTTAGTATAGACTCCCTTTTTCTTCAGAATCCCTGGAAGATACCCCAGCAAAGCTGGAAACATTCAGCTTCTCTAGGAGACTGGCCATTTTATGTGTTGTCAAACCTAATTTTGTAGGAACCCTGAAGGTTCTCCTATATAAAGTGAGAATGCTTGAATTTAGCACAACAGAGGAAACAGAAAATAGTGGTTGTGTCATTATCTTTTTATCATCTTCTCATAGAAGATACTTTTTTCAGGTCTGCTGTTCTTCCCTGTGCATCAAGGGAAACTGACTTTCACAGGTGTATCAGGATTAGAGTAAAATGCATGATCCCCTTACCCCCGTCTATGACTGGTTTTGAGGAGAGGAGGGCATGTGGTCACGAAGTCACGTCTTCACAGGGGTTCTGGGGAAAACTTCCTTGCACATAAGAGAAAAACGCAGAAATTGTTTCTTTTCTGCCTCTGGACATTGCCACTTCCTGATGTGACCCAGGAACTACCGTAGCTACCTGCACACCAGAAGGGATGCCCGAGAGCTGCCCAGCAGAGAGATGAAAGCAATCAGGAAGTCATGTCACTGGGGACATTACCGAATTCTTGATCATATTGTATTTGTTTTTTTCTTATTCTGATTTTTTAGCTATGTGGAAAAAAAATAATCACTCACTCATTAAGGTATTCTGAATCAGATTCAGGGATAATTTATTCTCATCTCAGTGACTCTGCTCTTATTTCTGGCTATTACTCATTACACATGGAACCAATGACAAAACCATTTTAATTCCCCATTGGTTCCATTAAGAGTTGACAGATAAAATACAGGACGCCCAGTTAAATCTGAATTTCAGATGGACAATGAACAATTATTTTGTAATAATTATATCCCAAGTAGTGTTAGGGACACACTAATCCAAAAATTATTCATAATTTATCTGAAATTCAGATTTAATTAGGTACCCTATATTTTTATTTGTTAAATCTGCAACCCCAGTTCTATTAGAACAATATTAGGAAGAAGAGTTTTAAAAGTTATTTCTCAATAGAGCAGTGGGAGGTAGAATAGAATAGAGTATGTGAGATTTGATTAACAGGCATCTGATCTGATTTACAAGGCTCGTGAGTATAAAGAAAAAACCAAACTCAATTTTTCATTCATAAATACAGAACATATAAATAGTTATAAATGCATATGTGCAGAAAACCAAATACATTATCACCAAATCTATCATCATGGAAATAACCTAAAAGAAAAGAAATTTTTCAACACCATTCTTGCGTGAATTACAACCCTTAAGAGCATACTTATGAAAGACTGCATTTAAACTTAAATCTTACTTTGTGTTTTCAGCCTGCCTCATGCCTGTTCAGATAGATCCCTGGATTCAAGATCTCCAGATACAGCAATCAGTCTGCACTCACTGAAAGGGATTCATAAATTTCTCATGAAGGGAAATTAGGAAGGAGTTAACTAGCTTGTTCTACAGTAAAAGGGTATTGAAATGTGATTGTGAAGTTTTGGATTTGTGGCCCAGGAAATAATACCATAATAAAAAAAAATTAAGAAGATGGGCACGTATTCCCTTATTTTTGCAAAAAATTTTGTCAGAGTGTAAGCAACATTCTTAACCTGTAATTCTTAATGTCTGAAATGAAGAAATGAGTTGTTTATCATATAGGATTTTTTTTTGGTAAATTTAAAAACACTTTGCAAATGATAGGTCCCAGAAAAAATATAAGTTGACATATGAGTACTACAACTAAAAAAGGTTCCAAAAATTTATCAACTAGAGAGCTCTAATTCCAGAAATATCCTCACCACTACAATCCACAAGGATTTTATTTCAGCTTCTCTTACATGTCTTGCTAAGAGTCCACTTTACATCATGACTTCTCTCAAAAAACATCTATTTCTTTTGTACAGAATCTCATTATCCAAGTGTCCTAGTAATGCAGATGCTCTCAACGGCAGGCAGCTGGGTGTTATTACCTCTGCAGCTGTCTTCCCTAAAGAGCAAATATGGACCTGTTTCTTTTATATCAGTGACATGATTTTAAAACTTCTCAACTTTGGCAAGTGAGGATTATTCAATTTATGTCACCTTTGAAACTTTCATCTTCTAATTTAATTATTTTGACTTTTATCATTTCTCTGTAGAACTATAGATAGATTGAATGTTTTATTTAAAGCAATTCTCCTGTCATGGGGGAAATAAAATGGAATGAGTTATTACGTTCAGTATAAGCCTTTGATTATTTTAGAATTAAAAGCCTTTAGAAGTCTAAAATGTTTTTGAGATTTTCCCAGAGAAGGTTTATAGAAAGGAATATTTGTAAATTATTAATCAGGATAAACACATTCCAATCAAACACACAGAAATTTTAATTGTTCTTTAAAGCCCATACTTTCGAGGTGCTGCCAGAGTGAATGATTGTCTTCTAATTACACAATTGTTCTTGCCACAGCACTTCAGCTTCCAATCAAGACTGTTAGGTTATGAAGATGCAGAACAGAGTGAAATGTGTTTATGAACGTAAAGAAGTCTATGGCACTACAAATCTGCAGTCTTTCTATGACCTTTGCCTCTTTTTTTGTGCAAAGGAGAGAAGTTGATAAATTTCAAAAGTATTCAAACTGAAACTTGATTGTTCTAATAGTATGATGCTATGTGTTCTTTGGCAGGAAAAGATAATGAAAAATTGCGCTTTAAAATACATTTCTTTAACAAAGAAAACCTCAATAACAATTTATTTTATTCTCATTAAATTTTCTGAATTTAATCTCCAAATGTATTTTGAGCTCCAGCTATATGCCAAGCACAACATTAGCATCTGGAGCTAGGAAAAAAAAAATGATATTGTCTCTTCTTTTCAGGACCTTCATCTAAGGGGATGGTAACAAATCCTCTATAATCTGAGGATCTTGTCACTAGTATTGTTTGTTGTTTATTTTTGTTTAATTTTATTTTCTTTAAGGAAAAGATAAGCAATCAACTTAAATTCTGATTTTATGGCTGTGTTTCCTGGTAAAGAATAGTTTTGAACTTTATGTAAAGTGATTTCTTATACCACAGTCAGTCACTGGGATCCTTATCGATTCTTCAATATTATATACATTGGATAAGATTGTATAAAAGTTTAGAAATAGCTTAAAGCTTAGCACAGTGTATGGCACATGGTAGATACCCCATAAATGGCTGAGTTTTTTTTTTTTAATCAATGTCACAGTGGACTCATATCACACATTTTTTAAAAGTTCTATTTATGGCTGGAGGAAGGAAAGATGAGTCCAAAGGTGATGTTGCTAGATATTAATACAAAGAAAAAAGAAAACTGAAAATTCTTTACTTCATGTTAAAACAAATTGTGGGAGTCAAAAAAAGAATTAGAAGATATGTGTGCCAGTGTCAGCTAGGAAATCTTCGATCAAAGGCATAGATATAAGTAAGAAGCTTTTTATATCTGGAGAATTTTTTTAAAGAAATAGTGAAAGAGATATAGGGAGAAAGAGGTCATATGAAATAAAACTCTTCGGATTTTGTAAGTAAAAGGTTCTAAATAGACTCCTAAGAAATTTTAAACATATATTCTAGATGGAATTTTGAGGGTTTTTTCTATATATATATAGAAATATATATATATATATTCAACATGCTGAAAAGAACAGAGAGAGAGAGAGAGAGACATCCATGCAGCTAATCAGAAGAAGGAGCAGAGTAAGCAATTTAATCATTGCCCACAGTTTGACCACAGTAATGACATTCCAAGAAACAGAAACCATCAAGGAATCCTATTATATCTTCTTTTTCATGTTATTTCTTTGTATCAACCAACCACTGACTAATGCTGAGAATGATGACACAGGAGGAAAAGGAAAAATAGGGCAACCAACGGATCCTTTTCCCTCCCAACCTCCCTTACTCAGCAAGCTGAAGGTAGAACGCATCATTAGAAAGTGCACATACCAAGAAGTGAAATTAGAACAGCTGACTTTGGTTTTTGCAGCATTTCTATTGTTCTGGTCAGAAGGAAAATACATCTGCCTGTGTGAGCTACTAAATGCGAACTGCATAATTTTGGTGACTCTGGATATGAGTTAACTGTTCTAACTTTTGCATTTGACTAGCATCACATGATATAAATATGAACATCAAAAGTTACACTAAAATTTAAAGTGTTACTTTCTCTTAACTTAAAACAATATTAAATAGGAAATACAACAAACCCTGATAAATCAAGAGAAACTGCAGTAGGAAGGAAGAAGCTTCTTTAAATTTAATTTTAATACAGCAGTTTGTTTGCTTTTTGAAAAAGTGGTCTCATGTTTTCATTTTGCACCATACCTGGAAGTTTGCCTAGTCAAATCCTCCCCAATAGAAGTGGTATCTGTTGCATCACGTCAGAATCTCATTCTTGCTTCTCTATCACAGACTATATTTCCCTACTACAGCCTCTGCGGCTCTCACTACTCTGACTGCAGGGATGATCTTATTCGTCTGGTTTAGCTTCAAACATGGCACAAAGTTATGTGTCTTTGGTATAAGCAGAGAATTTATGAGAGCTCACGGAATATATCCATTTTTAGAGCTCACAATTTGTGGAGCAACACTTAAAACCCAGATCAAATCTTGATCAGAAACACCAGACACGTGAGAGACGTAACCATTTGTAATGGTTACGTCTTATTTGTGGCCTAAGATAGAGAAAACTAGGGGAGGTGGGGCAGGAACACAGTCTTCTATTGTAACAAGACAAAATAAGAGTAGCTGCCTGCCCCTGAGAGTCTGCCATTGGCTAGATGCTCTTCCAGGTGCTTCAACAGCTGCATTTCACTTCTTCCTTGAAACAATCTTTTTTGAAATAGGTATTTTTATCCCATTTTATAGATAAGAGAGAGGCATGCATAAGTAGAAGGTCATGCAACTCATAAAGTTTGAAGCCAGTCATTAAACTTAGAGCTGCCTGAATTCCAAACCCTGGCTCCTAATCTCTCACCTGTAGTCTAAGGGCACCCATTTGTTTAGAACAGCTCAAGAAGTAAATTAATGTCATTCTAAGTGAAGTAAGCCAGAAAGAGAAAGAAAAATACCATATGAGATCACTCATATGTGGAACAACAACAAAAAAAAGAACGTAATTACAAAACAGAAACAGACTCATAGGCATAGAATACAAACTTGTGGTTGCCAGAGGGAAGGAGGGTGGAAAGGGACAGACTGGAGTTCGAAATTTGTAGATACTGACAGGCATATGTAGAATAGATAAACAAGATTATACTGTATAGCACAGGGAAATATACACAAGATCTTGCAATAGCTCACAGCAAAAAAGAATGTGACAATGAATATATGTATGTTCATGTATAACTGAAAAACTGTGCTCTACACTGGAAATTGACACATTGTAAACTGACTATAACTCAATTTAAAAAAATGTAAAAAAAAAAAAAAAAAAAAAAAAAAAAGAACCATGAGTAAAAACTGTTGGGATACAGATTTGCAATTAAGATCAGAGAATAACTCATTAAAGCTCATGTTTGGGAACCAACATTCAAAACCTAGGTCAAATCTAAGGGAGAGTATGCATAGTAGTGAATGACAGGCACTTTTTTGCTCGAGGAACCATTACAAGACCATGAAAGGAACAAATCTCTCTTAAAGCTATAAATGGAATATATTATCTTCCAAGTTTATGGACTCACTGTCACTAATAATACTAGAAGACATGATTGCACTGTGCAAGAATGTTTGTTAGAAATGGTGATGTAGTTTAGAGACAAAAATCAGGGGTGACTGTAGACAAGGAGCTTGGGGTTGATTTCTACTTCAGCAGCAAGTAATTGTGAGACTTCAGGAAGTCACTTAACTTCTCCCACTATTGGTTTCCTCAGCTATAACATAGGAATCATAATAATGCCACACGGGTTATTGTGAAGATTGAGCGAGACTATGTCTGAAGCACTGAGCTTAGTGTCTTGCACAGAAAGTAAATACTCAGTGAAGGTAACAAGTATTATTCTGGTGTGCGTGTGTGTGAGAGAGGTAGCCAGGGGAAAGGATTCCTACTTTGATTAGGATAGTAGTCTAGATGACATTAGATTCACATTTTATAATTATGAATTTATATACAAAATGACTCATTATCTGAAACTGCAAATTTGGCAGAAAGCCAGAGGCAGATGTAAAACATAGATATAAAGACAGTAACTAGAATTTAAACTAAAACCCCAAGTACAGGTAGAGAATAAAGACAGAACATAAACACCAGACAGACTGCTTCAGCATGTCGGAGATGATCCTGTAACTCAGGAAGGTGAAGAGGAACTGGAAGTTACATATTGCTCTCAAGCAGTGATGTCCAATATGGTAGCCACCAGAGGCATATGGCTATTTAATTTTAAATATAAATCGTTTAAAAATAAATTAAATTTAAAAATCCAGTGTTTACTAGCCACATCTCAAATTCTCAATAGCCACATGCTCCTAGTGGTTACTTTATTGGAGAAAGAAGGTACAGAACACTTGCATTGTTGCAGAAAGTTCTATTGGGCAGTGCTGTCTCCAGTGAAAGGTAGGGTGCTACATGTATTTGGATCTGTGGTTAGCCTCAGATCCTCAGGGAGAGTCTCTACTTTCTCCTTCTATTACGTCTATTCATTTATTTTCTCCTTCAATATTTTCGTTTTACTGGATATTTACAAGAAAACCAGTAAAAGCTCTGTGGTAAGCAGAATTCTAAGAGAGTCTCCAAAATCCCCACTACTGATATGTGCATCTAAAATGATTCCCCCTTTGAGTGTGGGTGAACCTGAATTAACCAAGTGAGCCCATTTAAAAGAGGGCTTAGACAAGAAAATGGAGTTCAATTTAAATCTACCTCTTAAAGCAGGTCTATTCATATTTCAGTATGTTTGTTATTATAAATTTCTTTCCATGTATGTGTTTCTTTATCTGAAATGATGACTGACAACCCAGTTTCTGGTTCTTAGACAACTCCATCTTCCAACAAACTACTCATTTTGATTTGGTTAACACTATGCACAAGCCCCTGAAGAAGTCCACTATCCCAATCCCCAACAACCTATCATTAAACTATTGTTGCTTCAAAACATAAATTAAATTAAATTAAATTAAAATCTAAAAAATAAAAGAGGGCTTAGAAATAAGAGAAAGAAATCAGAGATTCAAAGCAACAGAGATATTCTCCTGCTGGCCTTGACCAAGCAAACGGCAATGTGGCAGAGACAGTCACGTAGGGGGGCATAAACAGGTACATCCTAAGAAGTGAGAGCAGCCCTAGTCAAAAGCCAGCAAGAACAGGAGCTTTGGTCTTACAATTAAAAGGAACTGAATTCCACCAGCAACCTGAATGGCCTTGGAAGAGAACCCTGACCCTCAGATGAGAACCCTTGGCCAACACCTTTGATGCTAGCCTTGAAAGACCCTGAGCAGAGAACCCAGCTGAACCATGCCTGGCTTTCTGACCCACAGAAAAGTGAGAAAATAAACAGGTGTTATTTTCAGCAGCTAAGTAGGCAATATATTCATTGTGCAGTAATAGAAATCTAATACAAGCCCCCAGTAACACACACATGTAGACAACCTTGCTCATACTCACACATGCTCACTTTTTTTCTCCTTTAAAGCACAAAAATATGCAATTTTAAAAAGGCAGTATGGTTTTATTTTACTAGGATAAAAGGTTAAAAAAAACTATATTCAAAATTTTGCTGCCGGGTTTGACAGGGGAATAGAAGAGAGGTGAGGCAATTAGCTGGGACTCCAGCATTTTTACATCTTCTGCAGATAGGATTAAACGCACTTGACTCCCTACAACTCTAAGAAAGGTAATAAATTTTCACTGTAACAAAAAGAAGGCTCCCAAAGTGTTTGATGACTGCTTAAAGGTACCAAATTATCCCACATCACGGCTGAAATCATTCTCTTAGGTTAAACCACTGTCCCCAGCCCCTACTGAAATGTCATGTGTTATGTGGGTAGATGGGCAGAATGAAGGGTTCTCATTAAAACCTCCTGCTACCTTAAGCTGGATTATCACTTTCTGACAGAAAATAGGACAGGCCTGAGGCAAATGGGCTGATGCTTAGATAAGCTTGGGAAAGGAGGAGCAGGAGGGAAAGGTCAGGAGCTACCCCCGTAGCAGGTAGATCTGGAAGGGCACCTTAGGAAGAAGCTCTCACAGAGTGAGGACCCCAGGACACATGCTGGGGACCCCTTGGGAGGGATGAGGCTTCAGAAAGGGGAGGTGAGGGAGACGAAGACAAACCTCACCTGCTTTATAATTTTGCTCACCGCCCCCTGATGTGTAAACACCACCATTTAGTCACATACATATTATCTCCGGTGAGGAAGGAAACATCTGAAGAAGACTGCTTTGCTAAGTGGGCTCTTGACAGGAACTTAAAGAATCCCTGAGGAGAGGAGGCATTTTAAAGAGAGCAAGAGAACCCAATTAACTTCGCCACTGATGAACTTTGTCACAGTTCTTTATCTGAGGAGGGACGGAAGACTGGGATGCAGAAACTAGACATGAAGTAAGGTTGCTGAGTGAACAACCTCTAATGGTTTCCTGCCTCCTAGTCCCTTTGTAAAAAAATACCTCTGAAGGGGAATAATTTTTCGATAATATTTTTGCCATATTAGAATCATACAAGACACAACAGGTCAAGTATGAAATATGACCAAACTGGGCACTGAAATAAGCTTTTGAAAATTCCAGAACATGCACACCAGGCAATGCTCTGTTCAAATTTAGTTTACTATATTTTTCATAAAATGGGACCTTTGAAGTGTGCTGTGCTGTTCTTTAATTCTCTTTATGTGGGTTAGCCTTGCTATCCAGCGAATGAGTACCTTGTCCGGGACTCTACCTTATTTACTTTTGAGTCCATCTCAAAACCAGTATTATACTGGGAAGAGGATAAATTGTTTGTGAATAGCTCGTACTTATTTAAACATGACACTGAGGCCAAGGCTCAAATTCATGAATACTGCGGGTACATATGACACAACATCTTGAAATACACATACATACACCCTGTGACACATATGCACCCTTCAAATAGAGACCTAGCCCACAGGAACATGTGACACACATCTTGTGATCCTTCCTCTTCATTGGGAAAAAAAAAAAAAGATGAAAAGCAGCATTTCTTCTCCCTGAGCCTCACCTCTGTCCTACAATCAAACAATGCCACATTCAATCATTCTAGCTTTGACTCAGCAGAGGAGCAATTCCCCAGGAGTGCATATGCTAGCCTGGTGCAATATTTGCTTTATAAAGCAGGGGTGGCTTGTTCAACCTTGTATACCCATAGCTTGTTGGTGACTGTGTCACACGCTTCAGTCAAAAGTAGCTGCTGCATTATCCTTTAGAGAACATATACCACCATACATCAGCCAGACATGTTAGCTTCTCTATGACAACTTACAATTTTCAGACTGACCAGAAGATTACTAGAAACATGCAGATCAGGATGAAGAAGCAGGATAAAGATGTGCTGGCAGAAACAAGGTCGGGAAGGGAATTCTGGACAGCAGTACCACCCACAAGTTATGACAGACTTCAGAACACCATTTGAAATGGACTAACCTGCTTTCCCCAAAATATACTTTCCTGAGTGCCTTTACATGGGGTAGGGTTAAGTTTTACTGGCACAGTGGAGTTCATCTTGGGAATTAGACACGTACAATTAGGTATCTAGAAAGCTATTTGATTCAATCAGTAGACATAATTTAAATATGGTCATTTCTTCTGGGCACCCATAAATAAGTGATTAAAGATGGTGATGTTTCAAGGTCCTTGCAGGATACATTTAGACTTCTCTGAAACTATCAGCTTAGGAAGAAAGAATCAAGGCCCGAAATCTGAGGGACTACCTGTCCTTACTGCCTTCAGCATAGTCTGAAAGACAGCATAATCTTGTCCCTGATCTTCTATTCACCCTCCTATTTTACTGTATTGACTCACTTTTGCTGCATAATATATGGCCCCAAACTTTATGACTTAAGCACCAATCATTTGCATCGCTCAGTCTGGTGACTGGGACCGGATTTAGTTGGCCAGTTCTCATCTCAGCTGGGTTCAGCAACACATCTGTGTTGAGCTGCCTGGTCCTTGAAGCAGCCTGTTTTAGGATGGCCTCGGCTGGAATGGTTGGCTTTGCTCCCCAGGGTCTCTTATTCTCCATCAGCTCAGCTCATACTTGCTCACATCGTGGCTAGACAGGCTTCGGGGAGAGTGAAGGTCTCTTGAGTCTAAGCCCAGAACTGGTCCATTTCTTCTGCTGCATTCCACTGGCCAAAGTAAGTCACAAGCTACCCCTGACTCAAACGGTGAGTAAACAGACTCAATTTCTTGATGAGAAGAGCTGAAAAGTCATATTGTTAATGTCACAAATCCAGGTAGGGGAATAACTGCAGCCATTTTCACAATCTTCTATACACTCAAGATTCTAGATTATACACTTTGGCACTCTGAGAAAGCCATGTTCTCTCTCTTACTTCCAAGTTTTTACATATGCAGCGCCCTCTTATGCATCTTGACCATTCCTTTTCCCTAATGACTTTCACTTATACAAGAGTAGGCCAATATTCTCTAAGGATGACTGTCCTGAACTCTGGACTAGGTAGGCTTCCCTTGTCTGCACTCTCATAATCCTTGTCCTATGCATTCTTACCAAAATTTGTTGGCAGTTCCTACATGTAATAAATGTTCGATAAATATTTATTAACCAACATTTTCAATAATTGGAAATTCATACATAATTACCAACAGTAATGAAGGGGTACCATATTTTCTAGGTATAAACTTGAAATTCTCTAAGTCAAGCCTAAAGGATGTGAAGGTTCTATTCTAAACTCTAAATTATTCTAAATAGTCATTAACTTAGAAAAAAACTCACAGCAACTGAGGTGTTCTATCTAATACCTTCTCCAAAAGATAAAATTGGATTCTTAATATTATCAACTAATTCAGACGCCGTAACTCATACAGTGTGTTAAAAAGTAATGGGTCTGGCAATCAGTCCTGAAGGACTCCATTTGTCACCTCTCCATGAGGATTTGCTACAATTTACTGCTATCCTATATATTTTAGGCTACAATCAGTTTTTTAGCTAGGTTGGCACTTAGACTGAAGTTTAGCATTTTGCTCATTAACTTTTTCTATGATAGACTGTCAAAAGTCCCATCTGAACTCCTGTTAAATTACATCTACTCCTGCACCCTAATATAATTACTTGGTCACTGCTATGGCAAGCTATAAATTGTCTGATGAAACCCAATTTTCCTTAGTGACCCAAGACACAGTTCCTATTTTGTTCCTCAAATGAGCTAAACTGTCTGTTTTCCTAGGCAGAATTCTAAAACTTTGGCTGTTTTAATTTAGGTACTTATCTTCTTACCTTTTGTACATAACACATATGGATAATACTCTATCTAGAGTGATTATTCTACCCCTTTGCCAAATTGCCTGCCACCCACTTATTAGCAATTTAATATCTTTAATTAGAGACAAAAATTTTAATAGAGCCATTTTTTCCTCTAAGATTCAAAACAAGTAAAATACATTACATCATCGCATCTGATATATGTAATTTCTAGACCAATTTTTGCTATGACTTGATAAGCTTTTTTACATTAAATTTCTCATAAAAGTATACTCAATTTGAATGAGCAATAAAAGGTCCGACGTCCTACAAGCATATTTTTTCATTGCTTCTCTTTTTGCTAAATGAAATATTTCTGTCTTGAAAGTGTTTCAGGGTTAAAGTTTTATGTTAGGCTGATTTTAAGATTTACTGTGACTTTTTGATGTATTCTTCTGTTGCCCATCCATCCATCCATCTATTTATTTTTGAGGAGGTTAAATGATTTCTTAATATATTATCTATGCAAACTTGCTAACTACAAAACATACAGGAAAGAATCATCTAGACACGATATCTACTCCACAGGTTTGTTGTGAGAGTTAAAGCACACAACACAACACAGGCAATACACCAGAACAGCACCCAGCACACCACAAGCACTTAGTACTCTTTTATTATTATTAAAATTAGATCCTGTCTTATATGAAGTTTATAATTTCTCACAATATCTTTTCAGCATCTTCTATTTTATTTAATTTGAAATGATACGACATCTTCATAAAAGCCCTGTAACATACTGCTTCTTTTACAGTAATTCCTCATGACTTTAAAGTCCAGGTTTTTTTTTTTGATAAAATGTTCCTCATTTCTAAATCTTTTCTGTTTTAAATTACAACACCCTCACATTCCTTTCTCAAGGCTGATGTTTCAGCTAAACTGGTCATTCTACAGATGGCATGAAATGCCCACTGCATTCACAGAATCAGGGTCTTCCCACGTATTCACAAAAGAGGACAGGCAAGGGCTCAAGCTGCCTCCTATCTCCCAGATCTGCAGTAACCCTGACCCTGTATCACCATGAATGCTGTTACTTCCTGTAGATGGCTGTGAGCTGAAGCTTCCTTGAAGCGTGAGCTTCATCATGCATTAAAATAATGTTTTAAGGGCAAAGCTTTGGAGTTTGGTTAGGTTCAAAACCTGGCATGGTTATTTCTAGCTCTGTGAACCTTATAAAGCCTCCCTTTCCTCATTTGTAAAATGGATAGCTAGTCATCTTGGAGTGGGTAATGTCAAAGCTGTAGTTGGGAGGGCATAATCCAGACTGAGTTAGGTTGAAAAGGAAATGAAATATTAGTAAGCTGATAGAAAAAGTGCAGGCTACTAATTCAATAAGGTGACTGAAGTATCAAAATGGGTAAGAAAGAAGGAAATGTAGTGTCAAATATGTTTTTTGGTAGTATTTTTTCTTTTCTCTCAATGGCAGGAACTATGAGTGTATGTATAATCTCAGAACATATATACATATATATGTATGAATGCATCTATAGTTAGAAGGGGAAAATCAACAGAAAAGAGATTTAGAAAATACAAAAGGGAAAGGTGATATGTGGAGAAAGGAACAAATGGGACAGAGAGCACTAGTGGAGGGACTAATTTAGAGAGGGGGAAAAATTCCTCAAGTGTAAGTGTGTATTGACTTGCTAGGGCTGCCATTACAAATACCAGACTGGGTAGGTGGCTTAAACAAGATAAAATATTTTGTTCTCATAATTCTGGAGGCAAGAAGTCCAAGATCAAGGTGTCAGCAGAGTTGGTTTCTTCTGAGGTCTCTCTCCTTGGCTTGCAGATGTCAGTCCTTTTCCTTCTGCCTTCACATAACTTTTCCTCAGTATGTGTCTGTTCTGATCTCCTCTTCTTATAAGGACACCATTCATATTGGATTAGAACCTACCCATTCAACCTCATTTCACCATAATTACCTTTTTCAAGACCCTATCTCCAAATAAAGTCACATTCTGAGGTACTGGGGGTTAGGATTTCAACTTTGAAATTAAAAAAAAATTGCAGTGGGGAGGAGGGGAGGCATAACTTGGTTCATAACAAAGCGTAATGGCTGAAAGGATGGTGATGATGAAGAAAATTTTGTAGGAGAAGTAGGAAGATGAGAAACTTCTGCCTATTAATGTATTTTCTTTGTATTCCAAGCAGAGGTCATCCGTGGAGGGGGAAGAGAAAAGTGGGGAATTTGGAGACTGGGGAGAATGTAGGTTATGAATTCTTCCTCAAAGGCTGGAGAAAGTTGGGTGGCTACTGCCTGGCAGGGCTGAGGGCCAGGTGAGCTTGAAGACACACATTTGATTGGTGAATAGAAACCATGTACTCAGTTAAGACTTAAGAATGAGATACATAAATGAGATAGTCTCATTTGGGAAATAATTCAGTCAAAATGATGAGCTTTTATTACTTGCCAAGTTGACTAATCAGAATACATAAAATTTAATTTTAATTAGATAATGAATACATGAGTACATACTCAAAGAACATTTATAACAGTACAAACTATACAGAGCAAAAACTAAAATTACCTTTTCACTCCCTCACCAAATCCATTGCTCACCCTACAAGTCAACAATTTTATGTACATATGTGTAGACTTTATGCATTTACATAAATGTAAACACAAAATATACTACTACCTAATTACATACTTAAGTGAGAGTTCTTTTCTTATTTATTTCTTTTTTCTTTTTTTTTTTTTTTTTTTTTTTTTTTTTACATAAATAGGGTCAGGCTTCAAGAATTGTTTTATAATTCGTTTTGTTTGGTTTTGGGTTTTTCCCTCAATAATGGTTTAGTGATCTTTGAAGGTACATACAGAGGTATCTTACTCCTTTAAACCACTACATAGCATTATGTAGCATATATGTGCCATATTCAGTTACTGTTCTCTTCTGTTGGACATTAAGGTTTCCAGATTTTCACTGCTATTATTAATGCTGAAATAAATACCCTTGTGCATGTTTCTACACACCTATGGCAGATACCTACAGTTAAAGGAAAAAAGGATTTTGAATTCTGATTGACTCTGCCAAAGTTGCCTTCCAATAAGATTATGCCAGTGTGTCCTCCCATCCACAATTTATGAACATCTACAAAGTATGAAAGTATTTCTTCACCCACCTTCTCACTAACACCTGGTATTAGCCACTTTTCAAACGTCTATTACTGTAATGATTCATAAATTTTTGTTCTAATTTGTATTTCACTGATTTGAGATAAAGTTGAGAATTTTTCTTATCCTTTGATCATATTTCTTCTCTGAAGCTCTTGTTTATATGTTTTGGCCACTCTTTTATTGTGTCTTTAATTGACTTATAGGTAATCTTCATAGATTCAGAATATTTTCCTTTGTTTTATTTTATGTAATCTCAAATACTTTTGTCTTTTTTTGAGGGGATTCTGATCTTTGTGACTTAATTAAGATAGGCTTTCCTAATCACAAATATATAAGAATATTTTTCTATATTTCCCTATGATATGTTTACAGATTTTTTTTTAACATCTAGCTCTTTCATTCATTTGACATTTATTTTTGTCAATGAGAAGGGTATCCAGTTTGCTTCCCTCCATAGTCTATTCTTTCACATTTATTAGAAATGTTACCTTAATCAGAGCAAGTCCTAAATAGTCTATCTTAATAACATATCCAAAATCCTACCACCGCCACTGTCCCCTCCAAACTCACGTATAACATTCCTTGCTAGAACAACTGCACTAGCCTATAGCCTCCTTTTATCTATTCTGTTTGGAGCACATAGAGTGATCTCTTTAAAATTTAAATCAGATATGTGATTTCCATGTTCAAAATTATCTACAGATTTTGATCACACTTAGAATAAAGTATAAACTCCTTACTTACACTTCTTACAAGGCCCCACATGACCCGGCTGTTAGAGCTCACCTTGCCCTGTCCTAAACAGTCAGCTTAGGCCTTTATACCGGTTATTCCAGAACCTTCCTTCTAGAGTGTTCATTCCCAGATCTACCATGGTTTGTTCCTTCAAGTAATTAAAGTTTCTGTTTAAATGTCACTTCTTCAGGGAGGTTTTCCTGATCATTTTATCTAAAATTGCCCAAACCTTTAATTTGACACAGCAATTAACTCCATAAACGATACAATCTGTTTGGTTTAAACAAACAAACAAACAAATAATATATTGGGATAGATTATATTGGGCCTTAACACTCCTGTTAGTGCAAGTTTCAGGATGGGGAGACGTGTTTCTTATTTATCACCATGTCAAATGGTATTTTGAATATATTAAGAATGCTATAATAATTGTAGTAAGATTTTAGCAAATTCATTGAGCCAAAAAATGCTGAACCTCAAAAGTTATCAGATTGTGGGGATGTATCCATATCTCTTACCTACATAAGTTTAACTGGAAAAAAGTTCTCTAATTTCATCATAAGGAAGTATTTTCCTCCTGTCTTTCAAAACTTAGAAGCAACTGTAACATTTTTATTTCTTCATTAAGATTCTGAATATATGAGAAGAGTATGGGTAATGCAGGTATTTTTCATGCCTATTCATTAATGTATATAAAAGAAGCTTTGAAAGCTGAGGTTTAGCTCTAAAGGAGGACATCTGTAAGTCAGGCCATACTCCCTACAGAAACACACATTGTCACACACATACACATACTAATTATAAAGAACAGTGAAGATAAACTTTCTTTGTCCTGAAATCAAAACCTGAAACACAGGCCTTCATATAATTTACTTTTCTGACATAAAGGTTGGAAATAAATATTGAAATGAAGAAAGGAAGAAAGAAACTCCATGCAGAAAACCCTAAAGACTCCACAGGAAAATGACTTGAGTTGATAAATGAATTCAGCAAGGTAGCAGGATACAAGATTATCATACAGAAATCAGGTGCATTTCTCTACACTAAAAATAAAATATCAGAAAAGGAAAGTAAAAAACAATCTCTTTTAAACTCATATGAAAAAAATAAAGTAATTAGGAGTAAACCTGACCAAGGAGGTGAAAAACTTATATGCATAGAACTGTAAAACACTGATTAAGGAAATTAAAGATGATTTAAAGAAATGGAAAGATATCATATGCCCTTGGATTGGAAGAATTAATATCATGAAAATGGCCATACTACCCAAAGCAATATACAGATTTAATGAGATCCCTATCAAATTACCCAGGACATTTTTCACAGAACTAGAACAAATAGTCCTAAAATTTATATGGAATCACAAAATACCCAGAACTGCCAAAGCAACCAACTCTACCAAATCAGGAAACTCAGCTTCCTCTGGCTAACTACATGGATTTAGACACTTTATTTAGTATCTCTGTGCCTCAATTCTCTCATTAATAAATTGGGGTAACTTGTGAAAATATGCTTTTTGCAATCCAGGAAAATGTTTCTACAATCCATTATGGACTAAAGCTCATAGTTTGGAAAGCACGGTTCCAGTCATGTTTGAACACTTGGAAGCTTTAATGTTTTCTGTTATAAAAATGTTTGATAAACATGAATATTCTTAAATAAATTCACATACAATTATAAAGAAACATGATTATATGAAAGTGTAGGTCTCTCATTTCCTTATTACACATAACTATAAATAAATGTATATGATTAAGTTTCTTACAATTAAAATTCTCATCAAAAAGCACTATGGCCCATTTACTCAGTGAATTAGTCTTTTTGTTCATACACATCAATCTCTTTTGAGTAAACAAGTATGAATCATGATTCCTCAGCCTGATTTCTGGATCACCAACAAGATCAAGTTTTTGCACCTGAAATAGTAAAGACCACACCCTGAGTTTCTGCAATCGCCAACATAAAAGCCTCCTTCTAAGTCTTTCTGGCAGCTAGTCAGTCTCTACACACTCCTGAGAACTTAACTGTCACAAGGCACCATCAGCCTGGACTGAAAAGGAACATACATAAATGTTTCTACCAACTTGGCAAGAGTTGTTACGAGAACTTAAGATTGTCCAGGTATGATTATTCTGGTGATGCCTGAGCTTCCCATTTATAAAAACAAACAAAACAAATGTCAGTAGGAGTCAACTGTCATAAGTACAGCAACTGGATTGGACTTCACTTTTTACAATAAGAGCGATCACCATATATAGATAGTATATATAGATAGTATGTGATTGTAGTTTGTTGTGACCCAACTCATGAAAAATTAAGATTTTGTGTGTGTGTGTGAGGATGTGTGTGTGTGTGTGTGTCAGAGAGAGAGAGAATGCTTTGTTGCATCCTTATATTTAACATGTACAAACAGATGTTAGTAAGATTAATGAGAAGTCATCCATCAACTATTCCAAGTGGCAGTGGACAGAGAAAATATGAAAAATATCAATTAAAAATGCCTTTTGCTTTTCATTAGTTTAGTTTAGTTTAATGCCTGATCAGATTGGGCACCACTTGAACAACCAAGTGCAGGAAAGAATTTCACATTAATGAGCATTTCTGTATCAGGCCCCCTTGATACAATTTCTCAATCTTGTTCAAATAGCAAGTTAGAATCACCTGGGAAATTGGCATTATCACACTCGTTTTGCAGATGAGGAAACTAGGACACCAACGGGTCAATTTACTTTCCTGGGATCACAAAGCTAACAGTGGTGATATGAGATTCAAACCCGATTCTGGTGAAGTGCAGGGTCCACATTCTGCTCATTAAACAAGTATGCAAGCTGATTTAAAATAATACAAAATGCAGTACATAATATAGAGAATTGTTTCTCTTACACAAGCTCCCATGATAAGATCAAGAATTAGGTTGAAATAAATGTTATTTATAAATTCAATTTGAATGTTTCTATTTTGACTCCTGCGTGGAAAACATCACCTATCCCACTGTGTAATTCCCTGGCCTAAATAATTTAGAGTACTATTAAATGCTCTATTGAATAGCAAATCATTTTATACATAAAGTTTATTTTCTCTACAACTCAACTGCAGTAGTGACAATTTACATTTAATTCCTGTATCTTTGGTGCCTAGTCAATTATTATGCTGCCACCAGAATATTCATATTTTTATAACAATTCCTCAAATCTAGCATTTGGCAGTGTAGTGGGTGGAACAGTGGTTTCCAAAAAGTTATATTCTAGCTCTAACTCCAGTACCTGTGACTTTATTTGGAAATAGTGTCTTTGCAGATGTAATTCAGTTAAAGATCTTGAGATGAGATCATCCTGAATTTAGAGTTGGCCCTCAATCCAGTGACTGGTATCTTTATTAAAGAAATGAAAGGAAGATTGGTTACAAAGAGGAAATGATGTGAAGGTGGAGAAAAATATTGGATTTATTCATCTATAGGCCAGGGAATTCCAATGATTGCCAGCAACCATCAGAAGCGAGGAGAGAGGCATGGAAAAGTCTCTCCAGAAGGAACCAAACTGGTGACATCTTGATTTCAGATTTCTGGCCTCCTGAATTGTGAGGAAAGGAATTTCTGTTGTTCTGTGCCACTAAATTTGTGATAATACGTTATGGCAGCCCTAGGAAATGAACACAGGCAGATTAACATTTCCCTTTAAGACAGAAAAATACATTATTTGAGTTATTCAACCCAATTTATTTCAAAATGGGTCTAAAGTGACTTCTCTCCATTCAAATTGGTATTTCAAATTAATAAAAGCTTCATAAGTGACTCTCCTGCTGAAAAAGGTAAATTTCAGACAAACATAAAAAATATTTTGACATGATTATAAGATCTTACGGATCTAGAACCAGAAACTTCCAACAACAAAATCTGTGAAAGTGTAATCGAATAATGAATAGATTTATAATAAACTCAGCATCTCTAGGTAAATTTCACAGAAAATTGCAAGCATTTTAACCTATAGTATTAGGACATTCACAATGTTTGATGTTTTTTACATTTATCACCTCATTCAGTCCTTACAAGGACTTCGTAAGATAACACTCTAATTATTTCCAATATTTTGATGAAGAAACTTAAGAAGACAGGTAAGAAAATTAACACAAAGCTACACAACTGGGAAGTGATGAATCAAAATATTCAAACCTAGGCAGTCTGTTCTGAACCAAAATTGCTTTAACCATATTCATTTTATGTCATCTGGGATACTTCATTATTCAAGAAGTGGAAAGTACAAAGTCAGTTATCCAGAAAATCTTCTAAAAAGAATATTTCAAAGATGGAACTCAATAAATATAATAATGCCCAAAACATAAAATGCTACATTCATTTTACAGTTATTTAAACTGAAGCAGGGACCCACTGGATCATGTGAGTAGACTCAAACTAGGTATATGACTTAAAACATCACTTCTTAAATGTTTTATTTGGCTTTTTCATGCCACATTAAGTTCCATTCCTACTGTGTAAAAAGCTGGGATCTATATCAGTGCTGTCCAAAAATAGCACCATTGAAGTTTTTTTTTTTTTTTACAAAATGCCTCCAAAGGTAGTGACTGACACATAACCTGCCTCTAAATACATACTTTATGTATGATCACCGAGGCTGAGGAAGATGATGGAAGAAGCAGTTATTAGAACAAAACTTAATCTGAAAATAGCTAACAATGCAAAATTTATCTTTGGTCATTGAGGCTAATTAGAATGTTCCCTACCTAATGTATATTATGTAGCATTTTACAAAATGGGATGGGAGAAGAGGGAGGGATAATAGCAAGGAATTATAAGACACTTGCATTATGGTGTTAAATCTAAGGACATACGAATTTTCTGCCCTGATCTTTTTCCACCTTCCAGACTCCGTTATTTGTCTCCTTATGTACCATAAAACCCACAAACAGCAATGAACTTTTGGGTAATTTAAATACCTTTATAAAGTGTTATGTATAGAATTTAGTAACTTTTCTTCTAATCTCTTTCCTCTGTGAACTTCCATACATCCATAAAGCGAAATTTTCTAAAATTCATGTCTAATAAACACTGGCCTCTTTTAAACCATTTGTGTTTTTCTATTTACTTTGAAACAATTTAGAGGAGTAGTTAACTATGTAGGATCTGAAATAAAGGACAGTGACTGTGAATCACAACCCTGTACTTACCAACTGGTTAGCCTTGAGCATGTATTTCAGCTGATGTACACAACAAAGGAGACAGAGTTTTGAAGTTTCAATTTTTTTATGTTAGAAGACCTTCATGAGCAGCTTGGGCATTCCATTAAAGCTTCAAACAGATAAAGCCTTAAGAGAAAAGATACCAGCCCAGGACTAAAGATATCCTGAAGACTAAGAGCAAAATCAAACAAGCTATCCTTCCATTCGAAACTTATCCACATGAAGCCAATCTTTCACATGTTCAGGGTGATAGCCCTTAAATTTAACTGCCTGCTAGAGCAAAATCAATGCTCTTCAAAGGAAGATAATAAAATATACAGTATGTATAACGTATCATCCATAATGCCCAATATGCAATAAAATTTTACTAGCCATACAAAAGAAAATGTGATCCATAGTCAAGAGAAAACTGAATAAACCAAAATAGACTTACAAATGAAAGCAAGTTGTTATGGATTTTACTGATGGGTAAATTTCTATTTTAAAATAAAGAATATTATCAGAGATAAAGAGGGGGCACTTTCTAAGAATAAAAGGGTCAATCTCATCAGAAAGACATAGCAACCCTCAATCGGTATGCACCTAATCAAAGAGCTTCAAGATACTTATAACAAAAACTGGTAGAACTAGAAGTAGAAAAAAAAAGACACACCTACAATCTAATGAGATATTTTAACACTTTCTTAGTAATTGATAAAATAACTATTTAAAGGTATCAGTAAGAATAGAGAATATCTGAATAATACTGTCAACTGTCTTGATCTAATTGATATTCAGAGAACATTACACTCAATACCTGTAGAATATGTATTCTTTCCATGTGTAGATGGAATGGTAATCAAAATAGACTATATGCGAAATATATGTTTTAATACAGATCAAAAGAATAGACTTTATAGAGTATGTAATGTGATGGCAAGGGAATTAAACCAGGAGTCCAAAGCCATAAGTTATCTGAAAAGTCTCCAAATACTTAGAAATTAATCAATATACTCTAAGTAACCATAGGTTAAAGAAGAAATGCCAAAATAAATTAGAAAGTATTTTGAATAAAATATAATTAAAATGAAACAACAAAATATGTAGGATGTAATGAAAGGAGTACAGATATGGAAAATTACAGTTTTAAATGCTAATATTAGAAAAGAAGGAAAGTTGAAATCCAAATCCATTATTATAATTACTATCCTGTAAACATGTTCAACAAAGTTTGCTTCTTACTTCATTAATACTCTTCATGATAAACCCTCTCTAATTGAATCCAGAGTCTTAAAACTCCCAGTTTCTTCACAGAGAAATCTGTTTCAAGCATAACACTTTCCTGACAGCCATATTCAAATAATCACAGTGGATTGATGCAAACATAGAAATTGATCAAAAAATTACAGAACCACTTATCTGCAACCATTCCTCTCTTTTCCTCCATACCAAGCACACATAATCTTATTTATGTGCATACACACCATATACACACATACACACACAAATATATTTTACAAAGTAACAAAGAATAAAATCATCTTTGCCATTGTGGTTAATAACAAAAGTCCTTATGGTTGATGTTTGTCTCATATTAGAACACTTCTATATTACTTGAAATTTGAAAGCTCTATTTTCTTCTACTTCTTGTGATTGGTATAGGGAAATGGATTTTAGTATTTGGATCTCTTTTCCGTTAGGGATATTGTTATTACTTTCTTCTAAAGAATGTAGCAGATAATAGAAATACAATCATATATTCAGTCTAATGTTTCTAAGTATATCTTACTTAGGCCTTCTTATATTTACAAAAGCAGTCTGAATTCACTAAACGTACAACAGCATAGCAAAGGAGTTTCTAACTCAATTACCGATTAGCCAGGAATCTCAGAGATAGTGGGTGAAAATATTCACTTATTTCAGACTTCTCCTTTTACAAATAGAATCCATATTTTTAGTGTTTTTAAATGTAAACATACATTTTTAAAAAAAAGGATTGGTTGAGTTATCTATAAAGACAATTATGTCTTTGGAATAAGAAGAAAACTTCTGACTCATTTATGAGAGTCACAACATGTATGTTGTAAGTTTATGAAGAAAAGATTTCAGTGTTTAAGGCCAAAATATTCTTTTAAATTCAGTCTTTTAAAAATATTTTTCCTCTGTCATTTTATAGTTTTGCTGTAAGATAGTCTCGTCTATAAAATTGTGTTTGAGAATGACCTACTTTGTCATCACAGAGACATAAAAATCTAATTTGTAAACCTACCATCCTGTTTCATTAGGATATGTGTTATTTCAATCTGTTAGGTTCTTAGTTGGAGGTAATTTTTAAAAGTATTCAGGACTTCATATTGTTTACTGTCTTCTATGTGCATCTCTGGGCTTGGGGTTCTGATAGAAAACACTGTTCTTTAGTAACCATTTAACTAAATTTTCATTCTTACTTCATTCTGATTTCCATTCTCTTTGAGAACTACCATCTATTTTTACAGGTTCTAAATACTTGTTCTCCAACTTCAGTTTCACCAGTATTTACAAACTATTTGTCCAACTGCTTTCTTGCCCCTCTCAATGTCCTTACTTTCTTCCTTATTCAGCTACAGATCAGTGATCCATCATGATAATCATACTTTTCAATTTACTTATCACACCCCCCAGTTCCCCCTTTGAATATACCTGAAAAAATAACACAAATTAAACCCCATATTCAACCTATTCCATGCCCATACCCCAACACATGAACACAAATGGAGAAAACAGAACCTATTGCCTAGACTCACTCTATATCCCTGAACCCAGACTGCAAGCGGGCACTTAGCAGTACCTAGCCATTATTCTACATTTCACCAGCAAACTTGTTTTCCCAGTCTTCAAGATAAGAAGGTAATATCAAACCACCAAAAGATTGTGCTTTTTCAACCTATGAGAACAATTCGTATTCACTGAGAAGTAATTACATAATACTACTTCATATCTCCATCGCCCAATATGCATTCATATCTTTTTCCCTTCTATTTCATATGAGCTGTCCCTATATAATACTGAATCCTTCACTTGGATACTAGATCCTATTGCCTCTCATTTGCTCAAGGACTTTATCTCCTTTCTCTTCTGCATTGTGAGTATACTCTTTCTTACGCCTATATCCTCTTCCGGTTATCACTCCAACATATTTTTCTTTGTTTCAAAGCCCTTTTTAAAAGATATTGTCTATAGACTAAGTAGTAAATCCATCTGTATCTACCATTTACTCTTCAAACTACTCTGATTTGGTTTTCTTCCTCACTTCTCCACTGAAATTACCTTAATGATCACTAATACCTCCCTATTGTCCAATCCAGTGGAAATATTTCTGTTATTGTTTTAAATTTCTGTTAC
Source organism: Camelus bactrianus (assembly GCF_048773025.1). NCBI lineage: Eukaryota > Metazoa > Chordata > Mammalia > Artiodactyla > Camelidae > Camelus > Camelus bactrianus. The sequence continues at coordinate 45,739,308 of NC_133539.1, forward strand.
AGACGACACAGTTAATGAAGTTACCCTCTCTTTGGGTTAAGACTTCATACCCTCCTAACTTTTCCTTGTGGCCCTTTAGCATTTTACTACATAAAATATGCTTACCCAAAACACTGGAGTGCTTCAGGGACTGGTTATGAACCCTGTTTTCTAGTCTAGTAATATTTTCTTCTTGGGTAATTATATTTCCATGGATTTAAACAGCACCATATACAAACTATCACTACAAAATTGATAGCTCTGTTTTGTTCCCCTCAGCACAACACTAATACATTCATTTGTCTACTTGATCTTTCCATTGTGATTTATAATAGGTATTGTTGGCTCTTGCTTATCTTCAAGACTCATTGTAAATGTTAACTTCTAAGAGAAGTCATTCTATCTAAAATTCTTCCTATCCTATCACACTACTTTATTTACTAAAAAGTGCTTATCACAGTTTGAAATAAGCTTATTTATTTATTGTTTTATTTATTTGCTTATTATCCTGTTCCCTTAATAGAATACAGCCCTCTCTGGCAAGGTTTTTGTCCATTATGTTTGTTTCTGTATCCTTTGCACCTAAAAGAGTACTTAACATACAGAGGAAACTAAGAAATACTTGCTCAAGGACACTTAGATAATACTTTCATGACTTGAATTCTAGTATTCATCAATTCATCAATTCTAGTGAGACTTCCATTGATTCATTAAACTGGAACATTTATAGAGATTTGAAAGAACCTAAGGTTACAACTCACCTGTATGCATAACAATGCAGCATCTATCAGTATATGCCATTGGTTTCTAACTCCTGTCCTTCCACATATAATGTGGTCACATGCATTATTTTTAGGCAAAGTATAGGTGATTTTCACATTTTTTTTAAAATTGAAGTATAGTCAGTTACAATGTGTCAATTTCTGGTGTACAGTACAATGTCCCAGTCATGCATATATATATACACATACATATACATATATTGGTTTTCATATTCTTTTTCATTAAAGGTTATTACAAGATATTGAATATAGTTCCCTGTGCTATACAGAAAAAAATCTATTTTTTAAATTTACTTTTATATATAGTGGCTAACATTTGCAAATCTCAAACTCCCAACTTTACCCCTTCCCACCCACTTGCCCTCCGTAACCATAAGATTGTTTACTATGTCTGCAAGTCTGTTTCTGTCTTGTAGATGAGTTCATTAGTGTCCTCTTTTTTTCTTTTTTTAGATTCAACATATGAGCGATCTCATATGGTATTTTTCTTTCTCTTTCTGGCTTACTTCACTTAGAATGATGATCATTAGGTCCTCACATTGTTTCTAAATATTTATTTAGGCTACACTGTTTTAATTTATTTGCATGACTAATTATATTTTGTTAGTTTTTAGCCTCTATTTTTACAGTGAATAATTTGTTTTCACTTATATGCTTCAATCTAAGAGTATGAATGGGATTGGATTGTCTATCAGTCAACGTTACTGAGGTAAAAAATAGCTTCTGCAAACACTTTAAAGACCATACATGAAGGATGCATGACAAATAAGTTAATAGGAATTTGCTGTCAAATTCATTGCTATTCAGTAGAAATTATGAACTAAACAAATGTTGCCAAACTTATTCCCACAAAAAATATGGTTTGCAGTAATGCAGAAATACACTTTTCTATTTAAAGTATTTGGCTTTATGTTACAAATTTAAAAGATGATGCAATGCCATCAAAGATCCTAAAACATTGTTTTCTATTTAAATGCTGGGTATTTTATTGCTCTTTTCAACTTTATAAACTGTATGTTCCAGGTAAAATTGATGACTTTGCTATCAGTGGTGAGTTTGAACAAAATTAAACCCAGTCTAAGCAAATGTGCCCATTATATAGGAAATAACAACTAATTCTCCTGTGCTGACCAGAGAGTAGAATTTGAGGTTTGGGGGCTTTGTTTTTTGGTTTTATTTCTTTTTTTTTTTTTCATTCACTGGCAGCATGTTTGGCATCTCACAAACTTCGTGGTAAATAATCACAGTCTAAAAATTATGTGTTTATTACTTCCTAGAAGAAAATAAAGGAATATCCGAAGTATGAGATTAAGAAACTATCAGTTCATTTGCTGTTTATTTCAAATTTCATATTCATTTTTGTAAATTCTGACTTCATGAATAGGGTCTTTAATGTTCTATATTATTAATCCCATATTTCCAAATTTGTATTAGCTTATCAAAAAATCTGTGAAACTATGAAGTATGTTGGCAATCAATCTTAAAACATTTAAAAAAAAATCACGGAACAAACTCATTGAGTTTTGAAAAAAAAAGTTTGGAACATAAATGGAATAGAATATAATCTAGCTTCAATTTTTTGTTCATATTTATGCCATGAGCAGTAAAATTTCACTTTATTTCATTGATGTCTCCATTCACATGGGTCAAAATGGGCAGAAAATGTAATGCCTTGTACCAAACTCCATTCTACGGAAATAAGGCATAAGTGTGGTTTCTGTATATAATAGAATAGTTTCTGACATGAAGTTATCAAGGAAATAAATTGTACCACACAGCTAACCTTGTAATCTGACCTCTACTTATCTATTATTTTTGTCTTTCTCTGTTTTCCCACTCAATGCCTTAATCTCATTGAAATAATTTTTGTACCTGAACCTCTTGTTCCTCTCTCTGCCTTCCACAAGCTATTACTTCTACCTGACCCACCTCACTCTCGACACAGCCCCAACCTTCCCTGCAACCCACCTTTTCCTAGCTCAGTTACCCTTCCTTTTCCAGCTCATATGTTGTTCGCTTCTCTCTCCCACCACTGTTCAGTCTGGGTCAGGCACCCCTCAAGATACCTCCATACCAACCCAGACATCTCTCTCTCATGGCACTGATACACATTATTTTAATCTTCTTCTAGTTACTGTTTCTGTTTCTCTGGACAAGAAGGCAAAGAAAGTGTTCTATGCATTTTTATTCTGAGCTCAAAACTGTTATTTAACTGCCGAATGCATGGTGATAAACACACAACAAACGATTACTTACTGAATAAGCTCCCATGCATAGATGACAGCACAAGTGGTGACTAGGTAAAGGAGAGGAACAGACAATTCACCTAAGGGGAAATACAACTAATTGAACATATCTTGTTTACTATACAAACCGAAGAAGTAGAAATTAAGACAAATTTGTCTTCAGTCACTCATTCAAAGAAAAATTATATTAATAGCATTATTCAATGAGAGGAATTATGAGATGAAAATGGTATAGTCATATATTGCTAGTAGAAATGTAAATGAGAAATTGTTTTTGCAAAAGTTATAGTAATCAACACCAAGAACCATACAAATATTCATGACTGTTTGACCCATTTTGGGAATTTATTCTCAACAAAGGAGCCAAAGAAAGGAAAAACTTTCATCTTCAACTCAAGGTTCAACCCTGAGCTCCAGATACATTTACCCAGATGCCAATTAGACAGCTCTACTAGGGCATTTGGGAGCTCTCAAACTCAGTATGATTGAAATTAAACACATTAAACTTGGTTTCTGGTTATTAGCCAGAGGATTTTCTTTCTTAGTTAACAGAACCACCAGCCACTCAATTTTACAAAGAGAAAACTGGGAACATGGAATCCCTTCTCACTATTTAATTGGCTCATCCAATTTAACACAAAGCTTTCTTCACTTTACCAACTCCATTTGCTTCTTTCCATCTTCTAGTCTATTGCCTTACTCCAGAAGTCCCTCACTTGAATTGCTTCAATTGCATTCACTCTTGGCCAGTCAGTTTTACATAGTACAAACCTAAAGATCCTTCTAAAATACAAATCTTGCCAAGTCACACTCTTGCATAAATCTTTCCAGTGTTTTCTTACAGTTATTGTGTTCTTCTTCTTAACTTGGCTTAAAAGGCAAACTTGTTCACTACAGGGCTCTCTTTTACTTCTCATGCTATGTGCTAACCAGGTTCTCTAGTTCTTCTGGGCCTTTACATTTGATTTACTTCCTCTGCATGGAAATATTCTCCCCATCCCATTCTTCCTTCACCTGGCTGATTTCTACTTAAATATTATGTTTTGGCTTAGGTATTACTTCCTCTGTGAAACCTTAGCAAAGAGTGTTCTTTAGCATCATATTTTTTCTTCTTACAGCATTTGTCACAATTAACACATTTGTTAATTAATAATAAACTAATTTCTCAGCTTATTAGAATCCAGGAAGACTGGTATCATTTCTACCTTGCCTGCCAATGTATTCTTAATGCCAAGTACACTAAGAACATAAGAAATATTTTTTGAATAAATGAATAATGCAGTCATCAAAAATCAGTTTTAAAAAAGAGAGAGAAAATTAACAACAAAAAAAGAAATCACAATCAATGATGGAAATGATACTGATAAGTGAATACTTATGTATTTTTGATGGAAATGTGAATTGTTACAATCTTTCAGATTAAGAAACCTAGCAACATGTACTAAAATTAAAAAAAAAACAAACATATCCACTTTCCTTGGAGCAGTAATTCTGGAGGTTTCAGAAATCTATCATGCAAACATAAAAGCTTCAGTATTTAAATACCTATGCACAAAGCATTTCTAAAAGCATTGTTTGTAGTGGCCAATAAAATAGAAAATAAAAACAGTAACAAGTAAAAATACTAGTTCTTGCAACACATGTATGCTCATCATTAAGAGAAAAATTGAACTAACGTTGTACAAATAATACAGCATTAAACAACTGTCACAAACAAGAAAATACATCTACATTACTGACTTAGAGGAATATTCCAAGATACATTGTTAAGTGAATAAATCAAATTCATATGAGAAAAACAGGAATGAAATAAAAAGCCCTATAAATAAACATACATATACACATGCATAAAGTTATAAAAGAATCCACAAAATATTATCATTAGTTACCATAAAAAATAGAATACAACTAATTTTCCTCATAAATCTTCATATCATTTCAATTATTATAATAACCTAATGGAGGGGGATATATGCGTATGAATAAAGTAAAAGTTACTGAAAAATGAAAATGGTGACTATTCTTTTACAAGTATCTTGAAGTGTCATGCATTTTTACAATACGTATCTTAAAAGTTGGGAACATAAACAAAAGAGTGATGTCTTACATTTTTCTTTAAGTTTGTCAAAACCGGATCTCTAAATTTCTTTGGTCGTGTGTTTATCAAAATCTCATTTCCATATTGCTGCATAAAGCCATCTGACCCAAATCTCAGTCCACCTAAATCTTTCCATTGACTCTTTGGAACTCCCTCTACTTTGGCCTGACTGCCTGGTCCTGAGCACTTTCCTCCCCTCAAATCTTTTTTAATTACAGGCATTTATTCTCCCAAACATTTCATACCTCAAGGTACAGAGTTGAGGCCCACAGTTTTCCCCACTACTGCTTCTACAATTTACTTCTCCTTATTCTTATAAAAGAAGCAACCAAAAAACAAAAAATAAAGAAAAAAGAGAAAGAGAGGGACAGAGAGAGAGAGAGACCACTGTTATGCCAACAACTCTAGCCCTAACCATACTTCACTACTAAGATGAATACACAGTTACCTACCTCTATCATTTTTCTATTTCATCAACATGTCCCAAACTCCCAAACTGAAATACTGGTCTTCTTTTCAACTCTGACTTCTGTCTCTTTCTATCAGTAAATGACACTTGCATCTACACAGTTTTTTATGCCAAAACAGAGGGAATCATCATTTACAACTTCCTCTCTCATCCCTCATATGTAATTTAAAATTATCTGCAAAAAGTATTATACATCCAACCTATTATAATAATCCCTTAGATTATATTCTTCACTCACGGTTGTATATATTTTTTGCAATATAATATTGTAGTAACTCCTGTTAGAGTAGCCAGACTTTATTTCCCTTCCCAAAGTTTTGCTTGGTCATGGGATCTGCTTTAGCTAATGGAATGTAGGCAGATATAATATATGCCTTATCTGAAAGAAAGTTTAATATACTTACATAACTTGCCTTAGCCTTTTGTACTTCTGCCCATCTGCCTTGAAAACAACATACCTGGGGAAGCTGCTGGTCCCACAAGAAAGAGGAGATACACAGAACAAACTTGCACCCAAGGCTTGAGGTGAGCCCTTGAGCCTTCAGTCTACCTGCAAAACCATGAGTGATAAAAATAAATTACTGTGATTTTTGAGATCATTGTTACATGACATTACTGCAGCAAAAAGCTCATCTAATACACCACCCTAGTCCAATGCTCTTTCCCTCTTCTGGACTAATGCATGAGCCACTTACCTGGTTTTCAAGAAATTCTCTGCAGTGATCTCCATAGAGCAGCCAGAGTGGGTGTTTTACAGATACAGATTCAATCAGTCCACAACCCTTCTAGGAACCATTTAATGGTTTCCTATTGTACTAGAATATAGCTGTAAAGGTACTGATGATCTGTTAACAGGAATACATTTTGGAAGTGCTAGATCATTTTAGAAAAGAAGCATTTCTTTCACTCACTCAGTTTCAACTACAGGATTCACGTTTGTTTTGCTTCCTTAATTATGCAGAGCTCTTCACGTGTTAGGTCTCCAGTGAGAGCTGAAGGTCTGCTAGGATCTTTGTCTCTTGTCCCTATTTGTCTGGCTCACACTTAATTATTTACTAGGATTCAGTTCCACTTCCATCTCAGATACTAATTTTGTCCCTTAAGATTGTTTTCCTTCACTTGCCACTATTTGCAATTACATAAAAATGTTTATTCATATGTCTGCTTTATTTTTCTTCCAAAAGATTAAAAGCTTCATAGAGGTAGAGCCTTTCTTTTGTAGAGTATTATGCAAATTAATACTTTTTGTACTAAAATTTAAATAAAATTTAAATAATATCTGAAAGATGAACTTGAATGACTTTTTCTCTAGTGGTTACAGTAAGAAATGGAATGGTTGGCAAAATATTTATCAGGGAAGAAAACAAGAGACATTTAATGTGTTAAAATACTTAAATATAAATAAAATATATATATCATCTTAATATGAATAACTGGAAATTAAATGGAAAATGCATCCAGTGATTTTAACACAACTTGAAAATGTAAAAGTAATAGTGGTCATTTAATATAGTCAAGAAAGGGAGTAAGGCTTGAGTAAATGAATCTGCTTTATATGATTCTATGATTTCTTATCCTTGAAGTGGTGCTCTCTAGTCACACACTTTCTAGGGAAGCTAGCAATGGAAATTCACAAGTCATGATCTATTTGAAAGTTATCTGGAAGTCCTTCACAATGGAAAAAAAAACAGCAGAGGAAATACTCAGACGTTATGATTAAGTGCCTGACAATTCTTAGGGCAGGTAAATATATTATTGATCTACCTGTGGTCATGTTGTTGGTTCAAATCTAGACCATCCTATCTAAAAACTATTACTCTTTCTCTTTTATCTGCTCAGAGCACATAGGGATGTTACTTAACCCATTTCTAGACTGCAGGTAACTACATTGCAATCTTCGCTCTCAAGAGAACAATTTATTGCAGAAATTATGACCATTAGGGTAAGTTACCTAAGGTCTATACCTTTACATAGATGGTAAAATACGGTGGAAAGCACTGAAGTAGGAACTGGAAGAAATTTGATTCTCTTATCTCCTATTTCCTCTGCCACTCCACATCAGTAAGGAAGTCCCTTTACTTTTTCAAGACTCAGATTGAGAGAGAGAGAGAAAGGGAGAGAGAAAGAAAGAGAAAAAGTAAGGGAGAGAAAGGGAGGGAGGGAGGGAGGAAAGGAAGGAAGGAAGAAAGGGAGGAAGAAAAAATTTTTCTTTACTTGTTATTCTTTATTTAAAAAGGTAAATAAAAGAGATAATACATGTAAAAGCACTTTGTGAAACTTAAAGACTACTGTTATAATGGAGTACATTATTATATGCTTAATTACTCTGACTTGGCCAAGTTGCTGCCCAGACATGTTAATAGAATTTAGACAACTAAAAATATGTATTTGGGGAATCAATATTTTCAGAATCTGCATAACTGTCATATGGTGGGCTGACATTTGAGCTATTTTAATAAGAGATTTAAGAGTAAATTACTACTGTTTTATGTGCATTTTTAAAAAATTAATACATTCACAAATTTCAAACATAAAAACTACATAAAGGATACATTTTTGAGAAGGCCTGTTCCCACCTCAGGGAGCACCTAGCCTTTTCCTCATCACCATCCTCTTCCATAGGTAGCCTCTTTTATTAGTTTCTGTTATAAATTCCCAGGCCTTCTTTATGTAAACACAAGCAAATATGAATATAAATTTCTCTTGTTCCACCTAAGTTAGCGAACCTGCATTGTTTTTTTTTTTTAAGAATTTTAGTTGGATTTTACTTTTAGAACAATTTTAGATTTATGGAAAAATTGTGAAATAACAGAGAAATTTTCCATATACCCCAAACCCAGTTTCCCCTATTATTACCACCTTACATCACTGTAGCACATTTGTTACAATCAAGGAGCCAATAATAATCCATTATGATTAACTAAAGTCTGTATATTTTTAGTATTTCCTTGGGTTTTACTTACTGCCCTTTTTCTGTTTCAGAATCCCATCCAGGATATCATACTATATTTAGTTGTCATGTCTCCTCAGGCTCCCCTTGGCCATGACAGTTTCTCCTGCTTTCCTTGTTTTTGATGACCTTGGCAGTTCTGAGGAGTGCTAGTGAGCATTTTGAAGGATGTCCTTCATTTTGGGTTTGTCTACTATGATTCTAATGATTAGACTAGTCTTGGGGAGGAAAACCACAGAGGGAAGCTGCCATTCTCATCACGTCACATCAGAGACACAGGCTGTCGACCTGACTTATCACTGATGATGGGAAGCTTCCTGCATGGCTGTAGCGATGACTGCTCCATTTCCACACTGTGAAGTTACTCTTTTAGTCCCTTTTCATATCGTCTGTAACTTTTGCTCTTTGAAATTTGCTGCTATAGTATTTGTACACATATATTCCAAGTATTAGACCCTACTGGATCCTGTACCTTGGCATTACAATGTTTTTTGGCCTAGATTCTACATTTCCTGAGATTAAGATGACTCCCTGTTATTTTCTTTAACTTATATTTGACTGACCTACCTAGACCATTTTTTATATTTAACCATTCCAAATCAATTTGTTGTAGATGTATTACTTTTCTAAAGCAAAGAGTTGCAACTCATGCTAAAAATCTTTTCCTTTTTAATAGTTAAACCCATTATATTTATTGAAGAAGACATGACCATCTTTCAGAATCTTATATAACAGCTAGCATGCAAAATGACATGTATTGCATAATATATATGAGCATTATATAATTTACATACATGTGAATGTGTATGTAAACATGTATAAATTACATATATGTATATATGTATGTGTGTGCATGCATGTCTGTATGATTTGTTTTCTATGCCTCTTTTTGTAGTTCCTCTGAAATTTTGGAGGTCTTGTATTTTTGTTCTACTGGTTAATGTTACACTTACCCTGTGATAATAATACCCTTAGACCTTCCTCCTTTAGATAACAAACATGTTATCTTTTATGAAAACCAATAAAATTAGCTCCAATCCTCATCCCACCCATCCTTTCCTGCTCCTTTGTCATACAATTATCTTTTTACTGAATGATTACTTTTGTTCTCTTTAATGTGCTAACACTTTCACTACTAGACTAGGCAATTTAAATGATATTCTTTGGAGACTTGGGAGAGTATAGCTCAGTGGTAGAGCACATGCTTAGCATGCACGAGGTCCTGGGTTCAATCCCCAGTACCTCCATTTAAAAAATTAATAAACAAGTAAATAAACCTAATTACCTCCTCCCCCCAAAAAAGAAAAAAGGTAAATGACATTCTTTGAACCCTATCCTCACAGGTGAGTTATCAGTAAGCTTGTTCTACTTCCCTTTCTCCCAGTTTTCATTATTGCATCATTTATATGTCTGAGAGCATTTAAAATTTACGTTTCACTTTTTATCCTTATCTTCACTGTATTTTTGGCTTAGATTTACAATTAAATCTCTTCAATGCTTATTGCTGTTCTTTTGCTAAAACATCCTTGATTTGCTGGAGCACTCAAGGACTTTTCTCAAGGAGGGCTTAGGAAAAAATATTCTCAGAGTTCTTACATAAAAATTCAGCATTTGTAGACTTTATGTTCAGAGAACAACTTGCTTGTATATAAAATCTCTGGCTCATATGTTCTGAGAATCCTGTAGTACATACTATTTATGTTAAAAGAGATAATTGAGTCGAATATTTATCAAAAATAAATTTCACAAGCATTTTTGCTACTATTTGTCAAATACTGTTAGGTGCCAAGATTTAAAAAAACAAAACAAAACAAAGCTACCTTTGCAGACAATATAGTCTAAGAATGGAGACAGTATGCCAACAAATAATTAAAATAAGATCCAAGAAAAACTAATAGTAACCAAAAACATAAAATGTTGGGGGAGCACATTTAAAGCTCAGATAAAGGAACAGATATTAGTACAAATAAAGGTATATTTATTCTGTTTGAGTGAATGTGCTTTAATCAATAGTAATATACAGTGCTTTAATTACAAATAGCTATTTAATATATATGAATCCACTAACCTAAAAAGCTAGTCCAAAGGATGCAGTAGAAAATAACTTTATTCCCCCTCTCCCCATTTTGTGCCCTTTCAAACCAGCTCTGGGGAACACATTCTTCCTTTCCTCTCCGTGAGCTCTCTGACTCATCCCATGATTGTTCCAACAGCTCACAATAATTCATTTATTTAAATACCTCTTAAGCATCACTTATATGCCAGGCGAAACAATAGGAAACAAAACACAAAGCATAAATAATTTTATAAAAGATTTGTAATACAGTGGAAACAAGTGACCCAGAGTACTGGCTTTAAAGAATAACTTTTATGTGGATTCCATTTCACATGGGTTGGTCTGGGAAGGTATCCCTGAAAGCTGTTATCTGAAATCCGATGGAGCAAGTCAGAAAGCCAGAACATGTGGGTGGGAGAAAAGCATTCCAGACAGAGGGAATTGCAAATGCAAATTTGTACAGGAGGAGCAGGCTCCCTGTGTTCTTGGAACAGAGAGGAAGTTAGGGAGGCAGTACCTGACTGAGCAAAGAGGAGAGCAGAGGAAAATGACATCAAAGAGGTAACAGGACCCCAGTTCATGTACGGCCTTGTAGGTCAGGTTAAAAAATTAATACCTTTCTATGGACAAAAGGAATGCATTTGTATGGTTTTAAGTAAAGAGAGGACATGATCCAGTTTTTATTTTAACCAGATCACCCTTGCTACTGTGTTGAAAAGTAAACGGTAGGCGACATAGATCAAAATAAGGAGACCACCATTAGGAAGCTTTTAAATGAGCGAAGGTGAGAAATGATGGCGACTTAGATGAGCATGTCAATGAATAATGTACTGAGAAGTAGTCAAGTTCTCAATATCATTTAAAAGTAGAGCCAACATGATTTCTTAATGAATTGGATGTGAAATGTCAGAGAAAAAACAAATCAGGAATGACTTCACAGTTTTCTGACCTTAACATCTGGAGGACTGCAGTTGCTATACACTGGGATAGAAGGAGACCAAGAAACAAGTTTAGTGAGCAGGCTGAAATCAGGAGTTAATTTCTAGCCATGTCAAGTTTGAGGAGCTAAAGAACATCCAAGTGAACAAGCTGAATACACTGCATATACATATGGAGTTCATATGAGTTGTCTAGGATTATATAGGAGGCAAGAGAATTGAGTCATCTAGGAGTTATAAATTATATTTAAAACTGGATAGCTACATGTAAAACAATGAAATTAAAACATATTCTCATACCACATACAAAAATAAATTCAAAATGGAGTAAAGACCTAAATGTAAGTCCGGAAAGCATAAAATTCCTAGAAGAAAACAGAGGCAGAACACTCTTTCACATATAACACAGCAATATTTTTAGGGGGGGTCTATCTCCTAAGGCAAAGGAAACAGAAGCAAAAATAAACAAATGGGACCTAATTAAACTTAAAAGCTTTTGCACAGCAAAGGAAATCATAACAAAATGAAAATACAACCTCCTGAATGGGATAAAATAATCACAATATTTGACCCATGACCAATAAGGAATTAATATCCAAAATATATAATCAGCTCATACAACTCAGTATGAGATAATCAAACAATCTAATTTGAAAATGGACAGAAGACCTGAAGAGACATTTTTTCCAAAGAAGACATGCAGATGGCCAACAGGCACATGAAAGGATGCTCAATATTCCTAATCATCAAAGAAGTGCAAACCAAAGCCACAATGAGATACCACCTCACACCTGTCAGAATGATTATCATAAAAAGACCACAAATAACAAATGTTGGCAAGGATGTAGAAAAAAAGGAACCCTTGTACACTGCTAGTGGGAATGTAAATTGGTATATATAAAACAGTATGAAGGTTCCTCATAAAATTAAAAATAGAACTACCATATAATCCAGCAATTCTACTCCTGGGTATATATCTGAAGAAAATGAAAACAGTAATTAAAAAAAATATATATATATATATATACCCTAACGTTTACAGCAGCATTATTTACAATAGCCAACTTATGGAAGCAACCTAAGTGTCCATCAACAGATAAGCGTATAAAGAAGATGTGGTATACATACACACACAAACACACATGCACAGACACACACACACACACACACACACGGAATAATACTCAGCCATAAAGAAGAATGAAATTTTGCCATTTGCAACAACACGGACAGACATGAAGGGTATTGTGCTTAGTGAAATAAGTCAGACAGAGAAAGAAAAATACTGTATGTTATCACTTACGTGTGGAATCTAAAAAATAAAACGAATGAATATTAAAAACAGAAACAGACTCACAGATATAGAGAACAAACTCATGGTTACCAGTAGAGAGTGGGAAGTGGGGAATGGAGGTCGTAGATTAAGCAGTACAAACTACTGTCTGTAAAATAAATAAGCTACAAAGATAAACTCCGCAGCAGAGGAAATATAGCCAATATTTTATAATAACTTTAAATGGAGTATAAAGTATAAAAATTTTGAATCACTATGTTGTACAACTGAAACTAATATAGTACTGTAAATCAACTATATTTCAATATTTTTTAAAGCTGTGGGACTGGATAAACTCTCCTAAGAAGTGACTGTAGTTGGGAAACCAGCTGCAAGGATCAGTCCCTGAAGCACTGCAGAATCTAGAGGTAAGGAATTTGGAAAAGCTACAGAGACTAAGAAAATGTTGTTAAAAAAACACCTAAATGAATTATGTGCTGGAAGTCAATGAAGAAAGTGAACAAAGAAGAAACGTGGTGTGTCATATGCTGGCTCAGAATCAAATAAGATGAGGACTGAGAGGAGACCACTGGATTTGTGAATGTCTGGAGGTCATTTGCGACCTTGGTAAGAGCAGTTTTTGTGGAATAGTGTTGGCAAAATCCTGATGGAGAGGGGATTCAAGGAATGAGCTGGCAGATACTTTCAGCCCTTTTGAGTTCTGCTGTAAAAGGAAGCAGAGAAAAACTTTTCCAATCACTTTAGTTGTAAAAAGTACCAGTTCAGTCATTAAAATGTCATTCTGTGGATGATGAAAAGCTCCCAGTTCTGACCCACGTTAGCTTTGGAAATGCTTCTGTGGCACAGGGTGGGTGTGGCTGACTTCTTTTTCCTGCCCATCTCTTTTCCTACTCCACTCCACTAATGGGGCTGCTGCTGGGTCGTGGGAGGCGAAAAAAAAAAAAAAAAGATGAGGGAGAAGGAAGGGGTTGCGAGAGGAAAGAGAAGTGATATTTGTCCAGCATTAATGAATTCTGACTTTGGTCCTCTTTGCGTGCATCTGTTTATATCTGACCTGCTAGGCTTGGAAAATGGTTCAAACTTAGTCTTCCCCTTATGGTCCTCAACTCTTGCCTCCAACTTGGGTTAAGGTCTAGTTTCTTAAATTCAAATAATATCTCCTCCATCTAACCTTTTGTAAATATTCTCTCAACACTCTGGTTTTGAGCATTTTACTCCAGACAAATTCTATTGAGCCAACTCCCCACCAAGTGACTCTCTTTGGCCTAAGTCCCCTTCAGACCACAGGATGGAGATGATTCATGCAGTCTTTGCCCTAAAAAATCTTGGGGAAAACAGACTTTTCCCAACACAAGCATTTTCCTTTGATCCATCATCAGAACAGCTTGGCAGCCAGACTCTTAAACTGTTAGATGCTTTTAGGCCTAGGTCTGATACCAAGGTTACCTTCTGCTAATCTGGCCATTTTCTTTGCTATATGATCTCCCATGAGGTAAACTGTAAAGTTCTACTTTGGAGGCTGAATTGAATACTGATAACTTTTACTTAATGTGTACTATGTCAAGGGCTACTCTAAAATCTTTACTCACATTAAAACAATGTATTGTTCGCAGCATCCCCCTTGAGATAAGAATCCATTTTACACACAGGAAGTCAGAAGTATAGAAAAGTTTAGTCATGTTCACAAAGTCACGTAACTTCTAAATGGCAAGGTTAGGATTTAAACTTAGTTTGGCAGTGCAATCAGTACTCTTAGCCAACATTCTCCTCTGAGGGGAGGAGACTGAGACTCAACCCCACACAACTACTAACTTCAATTAAGAACAGGAAAACTACATTTTGAATTTAGAATCTGTATTTGTTACACTACATGATGCTGTTAGTTTGTAAGAATGCTTTTGGTCTCTAGTAATGCCAACACTGCCACTTAACAAATAAATATCTTTGGTGCTGCTTTTGTTCACGTGCAGCAGCACAACATGAGAATAATAACAGGAAGTGGAAACTCCCTAAAATTTTCCAAGGTGAGCCATCCGATGGAAACCCATTCACTACCTTTCCTCATATCTACACAATTTGAAGATTCAGAATTTCCTGAGGAAGAACCAGTTACGAAGCTGATGTTCTTGAAGGCACCAAGTTGCATGATACAAAGTACAGGGGAAAAAAAATGAGTTGTGTCAGAGACAGCATACGAAGGACAGATTTTTCTTCATTTTCTACTCAAAACAAAGGGAAAAGGAAATGCTTGATGGAAAAAAGTACATAAGTCTATGGATTTACAGTCAGGAGAAATTTTCAAGTTTTGTTTGGTTAACTTTCTAAACTTATTTTTTTATATTTTAGGTAAATTCCTATCTAATATTGAAAATACAAATAGAAGGAAGATATTCATTCCTTAAACTCATTCCTATTTTACAATTCTATTAAATAAATTACTTTACAAAAATTTTAAAAGTACACTTTAAACTAGGGAGATAATGAAAAAGTGTAATGAAACATAGTACCTTTATCTGAGGTCTAAATTCCGGGTATCAGAATATCACGTGAGGCATCTCAGAGGCTAGTATTATACTGATATCTTACACATTTTAGCATAGACACATACTGGTTTCACACAATTAACCCTTCAGGTCCATCTCCTGAAGAGTGCTGGACGGTCTTTTGTAGGAAATGTTGCTGATATTATTAATGGCCTATGATTGAAAAAAATAAGCAAGTAGAAATAAATAAAGTCAATTCAGCTATCTTCCTCCAAACCTTAAAGGCTTGTTTCAAAAACCCATGACCAGATATGATTTTTAAAGCACCAAAATGTGGAGTATCCAGGAACAAACAACAATCATAGCACAGTCCTTCACTACTTCTCCTTCTCTCTTCTTCTCCTTCTTCTTCTTCTTTCTCCTTTTTCTTCTCCTTTTTTTTTTTGAGGTATAGTCAGTTACAATGTGTCCATTTCTGGTGTACAGCATAATGTCCCAGTCATGTGTGTGTATACACACATACACACACACACACACACACACACATTATGTTCATTTTCACGTTCTTTTTCATTAAAGGTTACTACAAGATACTTAATATAGTTCCCTGTGCTATACAGAAGAAATTTGGTTTTTACCTATTTTTATATATAGTGGTTAACAACTGCAGTAGAAAAATCTCTCTAGATCAACTTCAGTATAAGAGTCACCTGGACAGCTCACTCAAATTGCAAAAGGTCACTACCCATTCCTGGATATTCAGTCTGGAAAGTCAGGGTGGGGTCAAGCTGCTCCCTAGGTGATTCTAATTCTGATGCTTACTGAAGTTGTCTAGTAACTAGAGTAGTGTTCTCAAAACCTCAACCTCTGTACCATCTACATGAATACTACTTGGGGTTTTGAACATTATTTACTTAATAATTAAAGAATTTTTTCTGTAAAGTTTTATATCTGTATAGATATGTAGATCATAGATAGATAAGATAGAAAGAAAGAAAGAAAGAAAGAAAGAAAGAAAGAAAGAAAGAAAGAAAGAAAGAAAGAAAGAAAGAAAGAAAGAAAGAAAGAAAGAAAGAAAGAATCTTATATAGCCAGCTTACAAGTGATGGAAACATTTCATTAGCCATTTCATAATTCTGGATGCATGCATTCAGAATTTTGGATTGCAAACTAAAAACCATTAAAATTCAGCATATGCTTCTCCCATAAAGCATTGCAGTATAAATGATTTACATTTAACAATTCAAAAAATAATGTTTCAGAGCATAAATATTTCCAATGAGATGTTTTTAAAAAAGTATGCTATTAACTACAAGAATACTGTATAGTAAAGAAATCCTAATACACTGTTCATAGCAAATAAGAAACAGCTTTTTTTATATAGAACCATAAGCAGACATGGAGAACATGGAGACTAAAATAATCAACCTGGTATTTGAAATTTACAGTGACTCTTTAATAATGAAAGCTGATTTGGAAATTTGGAGATCTGATCAGGATGTTGAATATATATAGAGAGAGAGAGGGGGGAAAAAAACTTTAGCAGATGGCAAGCATAAATTGAAATGTAATCTAAGCACCTGAACTTTTGTAGAAACACACATTAGCTAACACTCAATTATGAAATCTAATTACATTTCTTGTGAAACCTTCTTTTAAAATGTTGATCAGTTATTAACAGCTTAATATTTGTAACTACTTAGAACACAGTAGGTAGAGAAAAGACATAGTACAGAGAGACAAACTATAAAATATATGTGGCTCATCCATTCAGTCATCAGCTGCATGATAATCAAGAAAACGTGCTCAAGTTCATTTGTGACTAACTGGCAAAGTCCTCATTACAAAACAGAAGCTATTCTTTCAAATTTAAAAAAAAAATTGTTAACTGATTCTTAACTGGAACCAATTGCTTTTCTTGAAATCTTTTTTTATTTTTATTTTCTTTTTCGTCAAAGTGAAACCTTGCTTGACTACCTTCTTTTACCGTTGTGCTTAATTAAGAACAAAAAAACTGATCAATATGGCAATCAAGATAATTCAATAAGAAATTTTTTCATTTGTTTGCCACCAGTGAATGCCACCGAAACCACCACTACAGGAAGACGGATAGAGGAGGAAAGTCTAAGGCAATGTTTGAGCCAATTCACTAGTTTTAAAGTGTCTTTAGAAAAGATGTTGACCTTTGGTTCAGATACACAGTTCATAGTAATATCAATTCAAGTTTGCACAGATATACAGGGAGAAAATGTTTCCTTTCAGGCTAACTTGGTTTTAACTTACAATGCGACTTCCCTATTTGAAATGTGGCTAGCTTCATCTAGTCTAAATTGGGGATATGTATCATTGTCTCTTTTCACCTCGGGACAGTACTGGAAATGAGATGTTTCATTTCAATGCATTTTTTTTCCAGTTGAAATTGTGTAAACAATAGACTGGGAAAGATTTAATGAAATCATCAATAGCCTGGAGCCAGCTATTGGCCCTGTGCTAAGCATTTGGTATAATCTACTGTCTAAGAGATTGAAAGTACTAAGTATCAGGATTTAAGGTTATCACAAGCTCAGAGAAGGGAAGATCTAGGAAGGAGTTGGCACAGTGACTTCATATACAGAGGTTAGGTCAAGTAAAGTGCTAAGTGATCCAGGGCATTTTAACCAATGGAAAGAAACCATATGTATAATTCAAACACTAAAATTTATATTTTAACAGTGGAGAAACTCTAGATTAGAATTCAAGAGAACTTAATTTTCCTTCTGATTTTATTAACAACTCACTAGTTGCCTTTGGATAAGCCAAATAAATTTTCTATGCCTCCGTCTCCCAGTAGAAAAAAATATATATGTTAGAAAAGGACTATTTTACACAGAACATTAAAAATTACAGAATACAACATGGAAAGCAATAAAAAAACGGAGCTGAGCACTTTATCCTTACATCAGCTAGAGCAGTATTGCATTTTCTGTTGCATCTTACATTTTCATTTAAAGGAGTCCTGTAAAATGCTTGAAAAATTAGTCTGGAAGAGGATTTCCAAAGTGACTTCCAGCTCTGATTATGGAATAGGTATTTTAGATACGATATATAATTCTCAGCTCTGCCATAAGTAACCTCTGTAGACATAGCTTCTGTGACACAGGATTTTCAACAACACAAATTTACCTCAGAGAATGGGCATCACTAAAAGACAAATGAAGGAAGGGAATATGATGGAGATACGCCATGAAGGGCCTTCACTTTGTTAGAAGAGAAAGTCATTACGAGCATTTGTATTCATTTAGAAACAAGTAGAAAAGAATGCTACTATTTGATAACTTTCCTTCTGAATGGGATACATGAGAAAATAAAATTATGAAAGTAAAAAAACATTACTTCTATAAGGCTAATTAATGACTCAAATTATTTCTACAGCAATTTATTAGGTATAATATTAACCATGGATGTTTACAATGCTCTCAAGAACTCTTGGACTAAATGTTTTGGTTGGATAAAATGCATTGAATAGTATTTGAAAGGAGTGAGCTTTTGTCAGGACTATTTCATTGTTGTACAAAGATTTCACTGCAATAATATTTTATATGCATTCAAAGAGAATGTAAAATTCATCAAGGTATTTTTCTAAACGAATAAAGGAAATTAAAATAACTTTCTATTGAAAGTTCCTCAAGATAAATGTAGGTGGGCAGAGAGGCTTGTAGAAAAATCCCTAATCAGAAGAGACTGCAGGACTCTGAATCTCAGACAGCTAACTGAGGAAAATGTGTTACATGGAAACATGTTAAGCCAAATGGAACCTTTAAATATTTAACAGTTATTAAGTTAGGCATAGTAAACTAAACAACATCTAAAACACAAATTCAGTTATGGGCAAGAAAAATAAAGTGCTTACCTGAAGGCAAAGAAGTACAGTCAGACCAAACTACCTAACATCATTTCCCACCTAGTCACCCAACGCAGATTGCCTTTCCTAGTTAAGAAGAGCTTCATTTTACCTTGCTGGAGTCAGGAGATTGTGACTATCCAGGAAAAAAAAATGGTTGTTGCCTATTTAAAAAATCTTATAAGTTGCTCTTCAGCTGAGCAATCAGAAAGTCACCTGATTAAATTCAAATTTTGCTTTCAAATATTGTATCACTAGATTAATGTCACAAATCTTCAGAACATTTTGAAAATTTATTTGAACCAAGAAAGAACAGCTAGAAAATAAAAACCTACCCCAAAACATCATACTTTGAGATATTTGGAGATCTGTTTAACTCAAAAGATGGTAAGATTATTCATAAAGTTAATGAACTAGTCTCACATATGACTGTATAATATCCTTCTGATTAACCTCTGAACTTGCTTTCTTTTCCTCTCACTTACCTCACCTCACCCCACCCACCATAAGATCCACAAATTCCATGTTAGAATCACATCTCACTGATGTGCTCCCAAAGTGACAGAAAGGAAAGGGATTTTCCTTCCCATAGTTGAGTCAGTCTCAAAGGCAGATGGTTAATTTATTGCACCTGTAACCAATTAACCATTCAAAACAACTGATTCTTCACAGTAAATTGTTGCCTTGCCAATCTGAGAAGCAGGTGCATATTCAATGGCTAAATCGCCAAGTGGCTGGGTACATAAGACGTAAATAATCCAAATACAAAATTCTTTTAGATTGATGAGCAGGAAAATATGACCAGTTACAATAATTTCATTCTAAATTAAGAATTTAATTATTTCAGATTTTGAATCATGGTTTTGAGAATTTTATTTTTTTCATCCTGATATTTGGCTACCAAATTAGGCAGATGTTTTTTCAATAAAACTTATCTTTCTTTTTAAAATAATACTTAGAGTTTTATTTTTCTTCTCTCCTGAAACAATGAATTTTGATTACAATAAAAATATTGAAACATGTTACATTATATATTCATCCCATTCAGTTATTTTGCTTCAAAACAGGTACCTTCACCTGGAAGATTTAACTTCCAGCGCAGGCATTATAACTAACTCCATGGAACTGGGTACAGAGTAACCACTTTCCTGTTTTGTAGAATGAGAATCTCAGTGGATTATTCAACTCTTCTATTACTACAGTGTCAGTGCTACAGATTTTCATAGACAAGAACCGTTTTATTATAGGAAATGATTCAATAAATATTTTTACCTTTCTCAGATATATTATTTGAATATAGAGAAGGGGTCCAGTGACAATTTAGGGGGCTGCAGATGTCTACAGCATCAAATCTAAGCATCCCAACTTCTGGCTTCTCTTTCCATCAGAATTGTGGGATGATAAGGAATCACTCCCAAGAGGAGTATCAGACCCTATTTAGTTGGCACCAGGATCTTATTCATATCTTCCCATCCTAGGAATCACGAGGGTACATGTATGGGGAGGCCATAACCACACCTCAAACAAAATTTTTGTACAGTTAAGAGATTCTCTGTGAGAGGAAACAAAACTATTACCTGCATCACTATCCAGCTCAGGATAGACACACTGGAAACACCTTTAAATCTCTCTTTCCACATCCCACATTTCCCTGTCTCCAATCTTTCGGATGGTATTTTCCATAGTTCCCATGTTTTTCATTTCCATCATCACTATTTTGATGTCTCTGTCTCACAACTGATTTGTTCAAAGTATTCACACACCTTTTTTCATTAACTTATCCAACAAATATGGATTAAGTATCCACTAGGGCCAGGCACAAAAAAGAAACTTGTGAATGGAGCAAAAGGCAGACAAGGTATCAGTTTTAATGGAGCTTATAGTCTAATGTAGACAATGACAAATAATTACAACGTAGCCCTAATCCAGAGCTGAGGATCAGGAATGCTCCTGGAGTAAGTGGCTATCTAAGCCAAAACCCAGTGGTGAGCCCCTTCCCTAATTCAGCAAAAGAAAAGAGGGAATATTTTTCCATGCAAGGGAAATGACCTCTTTCCTGTCTCTTGACTCTCAGTGCCAAGCTGCACAGTGCTTACAGATTTATATCCTTAAAAATACCTCAGATCATGGCCATCATCTGTTTATAGATTCCCTATTGTCTACTAAAGAAATTACAAACGTGAGATTGTTTCCAGTCTCATCTTTTCCAACAAAGAGCACCATAGTTCAGTTTCACTGTAGCATTAGTCCTTTGCTGAAAAACAGGAAGTTAACCTATTTCCTTTTGTTATTTGTGCTCTCTGCCTATGCCCCACACAGTAATCCTTCATCACTTGAAATCCTACTTATCTTTGAAATCTGTTAAAATACCATCTTCTCTGGAAACTTTCCCTTGCCCTGCCATTCAAAACTAGCTGCTTTTTTTTTTTTTTTTTGAAATTCCACAGCCCAATCATTGCTCCTCTATCATGTATCAACTATGACACTCTGCTTTCTATAGAAGATCTTTGTTTATAGCTGAAGTTTAGGCTAACCTAGCAACATGGGAGCCCCTGCCCCACTCCTTTAGAATTCCTAGTCTACACCCCAGTTTAGAAAGCGTTCTTCCTCCCTAGCTGCTTTATTGAAAGTGGAATTGCCCACAATTTCCTGTCTCCCTCCAAGCAGCAGGGGTAACTTGATTCAGGATGTTTGCAGTGGTATTTCTCACTAGCAGGGTCCCCTTCAGCATCCAGAATTTGACCTTGCCTCTGATTTACTCCACCTCTCTCTCTTAATCCCTGAGCGTCCTGGCACTGCTTTTCCTCTCTACTCTCTAGTATTCCTGATAAACTCTCATTTAGAATCATGACTCCTTCTGCCACAGAAGGAAGAAAATTTTCTTTGAGCTATGACAAAGCTTTCACACAGATGGATTCACCTCTAAGATATTATAAATTT
Source organism: Camelus bactrianus (assembly GCF_048773025.1). Lineage (NCBI taxonomy): Eukaryota > Metazoa > Chordata > Mammalia > Artiodactyla > Camelidae > Camelus > Camelus bactrianus. The sequence goes on from NC_133539.1 coordinate 45,761,423, forward strand.
TTAAAAATATCCTAAAGAGATATTTACTTTTTTAGATTTAAAGTTCCCTTAGATAAGAAATTCAGACGAGGCTGAGGCAAATAAGGCTTCTCCTAACATTCTTCTACTCTCAAATCTGGTTCTTTAGATATTCCCTGGCATTTAGGTTTGTCACAGGGAACCCCCTCCACCGGGTTGGGTGGACACACTTATCTTTGATGAAGATTTTAATATTTGAAAAGAACTGACTTTTGATCATAATATCCCATTTACTGTTGCTCCGAGCAAATTAGGTCTTTTTCACAATGAGAATTCCTAGGAATCCTGGGACACAATGCCCTGGAATCATTGATGAACGCTCTGGTTGCACAAATTTCCCTCTGCAATAAGATTATGTCTACTTCTGTTTTTCAAGTCTTTCAACTCTACGAAAATCTTGCCTTGGATGGTGTTTTGTGTGCAGTGAGCACCTAATAAATGCATGCCAAATTAAATTTCCCCAGGACGAAACATATGGCACAGATGACTAAAAAGTGAAAATCCTTTATAACATACTGCTTGGCCATCTAAGGGGAAAAAAATCTCGTTAATGCTCATGGTGACAAGTTTATGTCCTGAAACATGAGATCTGATTAGCTTTTTTATTTTAGCTCTCATAACTACTAGTTTTACTGCTGGTCATAAAATTATTCAGCTCATTTTGAAATTCAGCCACAAAACAGAACACTCTGACCTCTTGTGATTATACCAGTTTCTGTGATCATATGACTCCATGGTAGGGGGTTTACTCAAACTATAGTTTGGGAACCCAAAGAGGTCAAGGTGAAGAAATCTCATGGGGGTCTCAGGGATGAGTACACTTTGGGTGCATTTGGCACTGGTACTAGCAAATAAATAAATAAATAAATAAATAAATAAATAAATAAATAAATAAATAAATAAAGTGTTTTGCCAGGATCTTATCTTGTAGTCACCATGGCAAGATCATGGATTCAGGTTTTGTATGTCAGTTCCTCAGCCACGGGCTGCATCCCTAAACTCTTGTTCACAAATACCCATCATTTTCCAGGAATATAACTAAGGCATGCAACACAGGTGCACCAACCTAAAAGTCCATCAATAATTTACTTCATAAATATGTGTTGAGCACCTACTAGGGCTTCTGAGCTTAATCTGTAGGTAAGAAACTAGAAGCAACACTCTAGTATTTTTTAAGTAAACGTAAACATATGAACTTCCAATGGATTGTAGATCTATGTATCAGATCTGTGGCCACTTTGAGAGAAAATCAAGCATGGGGAGACATCCATAGCCTGGGTTGAGGTCAGCAGGTTCAATCAGGAGAAATAAAAGTAAGTTGAAGTCTCTGGGCTTATCTTAGGTCAATGCACTTAACTAGGCACCAAGACTCTCTAGGGGTCAATGCCCATAAAGTTGAGCTCAATAGACAGTTTAAAACAGATGTATCAAGACACCTCATGAAATGGGGTGTGCACTGGCCTCCTATCCATGATTCCTAGCACTACCATTGGAGAGGTGGCAGCAAATTATCCCAACAAGTACTGACAGCAAGCTGCCACTATTCCATACAAAGAAATACATAGAGATTTCCTATAAAATCAGGAAGCCTTGATAAATAAGGATATATGTACAGCAGCTGAAGAAGTGGGGCTGGGAGAGTAAGAATGGCCACAGCCACAGTGATAGAGGAATCAGGCAGGGTTCCACACCATTGAAGCTTTCTCACTGGTGAGGGGCGAGGACAAAAGAAAAGTGCTCTATCCAATGTCTCTTCTAATGCAAGTAGAGGTACTGGGGGAGATGTCACTGTCTTTTTCTCAGAATCTGTTCAGAAGACCTACCCCCAGATTTGCCAGCCAAGCTTACTACCAGCTTCAGTGAAAGAAGGTATTCTTGACAGAAAGATGGAATGTGTGGCAAGATTGTTGGGTTCGACCACAGAGGCCACTTTTTATGAAAGCTTCTCTCTTAAGAATCCCCAAGGCTTTTTTTCCTATCTAGGCCATTCAAAACTCACTGTAGCAATAGAGAACAAAGAACTTCAGAAAGCAGTACATAGAGATGATAAAGGGAGTGTTCAGGCAAATAGTTGCCATCCTTATGATCCCTCACCCGGATCCCTGCCCACTCTGTACCAGAATGATTTGTTTGTTGGCTCCTTTGTACACCTTCAGCATCATTTCCCCTCAAGATAGCAAATGTCCCAACTGTGTGAAATATGACGGACATTAAACAACTTTCCATCTTAAAGATAATTATCTCAGTTGCAATTTTCTAGTTGTACCATTCTACTTGTAGTAAAGTGGTTTTTGTATATCTCAATTAGGCATCCTCTACTGTATTCTTAGGAACATGGGCAATCTCAGGGATTAAATCACCAATTCTGGATTGCAGAGCAGACACACATTCACGTGTGTGAACATACACACACATACACAAAGATCTGTTCCTTTATCATTGCAAATAGCTCTTTGTCATGCATATCAGTCTTCTACTTCACTCTGCCAATTACATGATCTCTTCAGCCACATACTTATTAAAAACACTTAGAGATGAAGGGTTTTAACTGGATTTTTCTATGAGATTACCCTATCACTGTTATGATCCAGAACTGAAATAGATGTAGAGATTGTCACAGGGTCAGGATCATAGAAGAGTCTGGATTCCTGGATCTTCAGGTCTTGGTTCAGAGAGGACCAAGTTTTCATTGGATAGGTCTAGCCCAGTTACACATAAAGTCATGTGGTGGAAACATTTTAGATTAGCTTAGTTTTTAAAAAGAAATGTCTGCATTCTTCTTGGAGATATAAAATAAAAGGAAATATCCAATAAGTAACTCTTCAAAACTGTACATCCTGCTTACCTTCTTGCTGAATCTATTAGATAAGATTGAGTGGACTGAGGGCCCAGGTTTTTGCCTTGTTCTAGTTGTAGTAAAAAGGTACTAGTGGGAAAAAAAGATGTTTATTTGACATTTGTGAAATCTGTGCACACTGATCTAACTAACTGCCATCATTATGGTGAAATGGTAGAAATGCAGTGTCATGCACTGGCCATGTATCACTAACTGGTTTCCTGTCTCTCCTAAATTCTTCCATCTTACAGTGTTCTATCTTGCCAAGTTTCAAATAATTTCACAAATTTTTATAATTAGTGGGCTTTGGACAAGCTAGGGTCTTTCTAAATGTACTGTATTGGACTCATTTCAAATTTCCTTTGGGATTTCATTTTTTTTCAGACTTCTCGAGTAACAGAAGGTTGTGCATCAGACAAAAGATGTTTGAACTATGAGCTAGGTCATTTCTCTTTTCAAAGGTAAGGGAGGGCTTTAACCCTCTCTCTAACTACTGTCCTTTCTTCTTTAATTTACCTACTTCCTAGTTGGCAGTATGTGGGAGGCCTCCTTGCTTTTCAAGTCCTTCAGGATTTCTCTTACTGGTTGAGGTAACTCACATCAAAATGGACGTTATCTAATAGACAAACACTAGATTGTCTATAGTGGATAAAAGATTGTAACTTTATATTTATAATATAAAAGCATGCTTTACTGAGAAACTTCAATGTATGTGGAAAGAGCAGAATACAGGATAAACCAGCCTACACGTTTTCTTAAAGTGTTTTTTTTTTCTGTTTTTCTCCTTTCATTTTTATAAAGTGGAAAAAAAGCTTCTTTTATATCAATTGGGTTTTCCTTTCAACTTCCTTTTCCTTCCCCACAGGAAATATTAAAAATATAACTTAAAGAGAAAGACAGGGAGAGAGGGAGACAGATAGAGAGACATAGACAGAGAGACAGAGACAGAGAATTGAAATCATTTCTACCCACCTGCATTTAACTGGGATATGCTAGGTGCAATAACAGAAAATAGTCTTATGGCTTAACACAACAAAAATTAATTTCTTGGTCACACAGGGCTTGCTATAGGTCCAGGAAAATCTCCAAAATAATAAGCCTACTTGCACTAAGGGGACGCACCATCCTGTAGCTGCACCATCTGAAGCACTTAGCCTCCTTGACGGCAAAACAAGGTAGAGAGTGTTAAAGGTTCACCTTAGCAATTTAGTGCTATGGCCAGAGAGTGACACAGACCCCCTCTGCTAACAGCTCTGTACAGAAACTGGCCACATGAACTGGATTAAGTGAAAGCACAGATATCTTTAAGCTTCCTTTTTCCCCTCAAAAGAGGTAAAGACATATAGGTGAGCACTCCACTCCCACAATACCCACCTTCGTTTTCCCCAAATTTCCTTTTCTTGACTATAACCAAACTTCTCTTAGCAAGGAAGGAAATCAGGGAAGGGGAAGTGGGAGATGGCTGCCCTGGTCTCAAGCAGGTTTTACTAGCTAAGACTGGTTGTACAGTTAATGTCATCAAAATTACTAAGACTTCATTTCTGTTTCCTTTTCATTTCACTTCCTTGTATACCTGTGCTTCATACTCTGAACCTATAAGGCAAACTATTAAATATGTTTCATAGCACTACAAGATTAATAGCATTTGCCTATGACAAATATTGTTTAATATTGGCACTTTCATATGTAATATGCAATCCTCAATTGTTTCTTGAATAATCACTATTATCACTACTACTTTTATTACTACTTCTACTGCTAAAACTCCTATTATTATTAGTTAATATTTACTGATGACTTACTGAGGTAAGCAATTTACATATGTATAATTTTTAGAACAATCTATGATGTGAATATAACTGTCCCCATTTCACAGTAAAGAAATTAAATAACAAAGAAATTATATAACCTGTTAAATAATGAATCCAGATCTATCTGACTTTAAAGTCTATGCTCCTGGTCACCATGGGGAATACAGAAAGTAAGAGAGAATGTATCCTCATGCTATCATGTATAATCAGCTATCTTAATACCCAAGATCTTAGGGTAGGTCTGTCAATTGATGCAAATGTTTTGCACAAAACTTAAAATGTGAGGATTCCAGTGTTTAATGGCCCCAACATGTAACACTATCTTCTTAAGTAAGATGAAAATGGATCTCGAATATTGATCTGAACTTGGATTTACTTTCTGAATCCCAAAGAAACTTATTGGAAAGACATCATTTGCAAATACTGCATCATCATCATCATACGTTGCCATGGATAGCACCTCACTTCATTAATTCAAGTGTAAACTCCAGTACTTCATAAAAGTTCGAGGAGACTAAGCCCTATCACTTTGTGCCAAATTGGTTAATAGTAGCTTGCTCTCCTGATTAAACGTGTGTGTGTGTGTATAACAAAGTGAGTATGTGTGTGTGTGTGTGTGTGCGTGCATGTGGGTGTGTGTGTATAATTTCTTCCCTCTTACTTTGAAAATAGATCCTTTCAAATCATGTCTTTACTCATGTAGCAAGTGAAATAGTGCTTATGCCTTTCAGAACACATTCATGTTTTGGAAATTAAGAAATACATCTATTTGTTCACTGTTAATCTTTACAATCTAGTAAATCCATTTGTTGTTGTTACTTAATCTAATGCTACCAGTTTTAGTAAATCTGTTATAAATTCCAAAGGAATTATAGAGTCATTTACTATTAAGGTAGATTTGACGGATTGCATTAACTTCCTTGACCCTTCCACTGATTTTTCACTGAATAATCTAATTATCCTCACTTTCCTAAGTTACTTATTTAAAAGAAAAATGCATCATGATCCATAAATTATTATGAGATGTTACCTATAAAGAAAAAACACTGAAGAATATATGTGTTTATATCTAACTTTCTTTCAAAGAGATCTAAAATAATTTATAAGACTTAAACACTGCAATGGCATAGAAATAGATTAACAAGAACGAGGGAAAAAAGGAAAAATAAGGTAAACAGAAAATAAGATTCAGGGTATGGTTACCCAAAAATGCATACCAAAATTCCTTTAAATGTAAGTCATCAGTTTTGCTGTGAGCTTCCTGATAGACAAAACAAAATGGAAAATACTATTATTTTTTAAATTGAGAGTCGTCTGTAAGGGGATTAAATATAGTTGGTCAGGAATAGCACAATTGATACACACATAAAAGCGTTGACTCTTTGGAGGTTATGTGCTTATTTAAACCATGCTACCAACTGGAAAAAGATCTTAAATTCTTTTTTTTTTTTTTTTTTGTAGGAGAGATTGCTTTTCATGGCATAGAAGAAAACTCTTTAGCATTTCATTACCATTACTTTAAATCACGTACTAGTTTTACAATAAAATCATACACAAGGGTGATCCATAATATACACCAGATTCATCTTTAAATGATATTCAATGGTTTCCAATACCCAAACACAACTTCAGTCTGTAGATATGCCATGATAAAGGATATTCAAAGAGTGGGACAGACTTTGAAGATAATTTACAAAGAAGTGCTCAGAAATATTCTGAGCAATGTTGATATCACAGGAAGAGTCATACAAACTCTTAAGGTGAATATTTGAGGAAAATAAATGCTTAAATAGTTTTCATTCTTTCTGTGCCCAAATGATTATATTAGGTTGTGATTGTATCTATGGCAGTCCAGGATAAGCAGGGCATTCCCATAGTGTCCTCTAGCTTAGGGGCACAAATAATCAGTCCTTACCCTCAATAAATATATTCTTGGGGTTATTTTTTGTTATGCTTCTTGTATACATGTCTTTGTTTCTCCTTTAACTGGAGTAAAAGTTCCTTTAGCAAAAAGTAGCAAAATTACTTTTTTGTTTTACCTTTGGCCACTAGCAAAGCTCCTGTTAGTTGCCAACAAATACTAGTTGGATAAATGAACTATTCTCTGGTCCCCTGAAACACTCGCAGACTGCCTAGCTCTGCTGTCACTTGCCCTGTACAGATGTGGTCTCAGAACACGTTCTCACATATCTTTTCTTGAAAATTCAGCATGTTTATGGTAAGGAGATGTGAAAAGTATTACATATCTTTATAATCTCATCTACGCCTTGGGTAAATGCTAATCTGAGATTCTGTAATCTGTGTAACTGGTGTAGATGACAACATACATAATTTGCTGATACTATTTTCTCAGGCTATTAAGTTCTGCCTAACCTTTTAAGAATAGTGAATTGGAAGATCATGTTCCCACCATTTCAGGAAATTGGTAGTGTCACAGCCCAATAACTTGAGAAAATAACATTATTTTAGAGGGTAGGTGAAAAGAGGAAATGGCAACAAAGAAATTATCCTAAACCTCAGACTGGAAATAGTAAGTATCTATCCAATAGACCTAAAATTTGTCAATGTGAGAAAAGCAGTAAAAGCATATTATTGTGATTTATTTAACTAATTCACTCTCCTTTAAAGGTCTCTGGTATTTAAATTGCCAAGTGTAAATGTTAACCCTTTAGTTGTTCTTATAAATGAGCACTGCTTTGTTCACAGTGGAAATCCATACTGGGCGAATTTTAAAAATGCTAAGTACAATGGGAGAGATAGGGATCTATTTAATAAATACAATTTAAATCAAATACAATCAAAACCACAAAGGAATGTATTACACAAATGGTTTTTGGACATAGAAAAGCAGAAAATGCTGGAAAAGTGGTCTTTAGTCCTCAGTGGGGAAATGCATGAGTCAAAACTCTGTAGCCTGATGGTTTTTCCTAATTAAGGGGGTGACTAGGAGGGAGATGGTAAAGCAGCCTCAAAATAATGCTGGTTTCCTAGCAACCTTAGCTCCAGTGGTTTAAACCAGATTTTGAATGCAAACAATAAACCTCAAGTATTGAGCCTGAGAGTGGTGTTAAATATCTTGGGGGAAACAGTGCACCAATTCTTCAAAGGGAATGCTCTTCTGAGCAGGCAGTGATACCAGTCTGTTTCAAAGCCTTCCCCTGCACTCAGGAGCCTGCAATGAGCTCCACATGAACACTGAGTTTCATTATGCTTAAATTGCCCCTCTCCTCCCATGCACTGATAGACCCCACTGGTTTCCTGCCAAAAAATAGACTTTAAGAGTTGGGGTGGATCAAACTTGATATGCATCCACAAGGATTGTTTACTACTTTGGGATTTGCAGCCTAATTTATCAGATTGTGAATATGTTCTTCATGAGTTTGTTTTTCATCCATTTTCAGTTTTTAAATAATTTTTAAATTTATTTTAGGTTTTTCTGGGGGGGGATTAGGTTTGTTTGTTTGTTTGTTTGTTTGTTTATATAGGAGGTACTGGGGATTGAACCTAAGACCTCATGCATGCTAAGCATGCACTCTACCACTTGAGCTATACTCTCTGCCCAAGTTTCAGTTTCTTGCAGTATTATCAGTCTCATCCTCTAAAACACAGCCTCAAGAGAGTCAAACTAAGAAGATTCTATGGAATATCTTAAACAAGCATGACCCTCAAAAGCAGCATATGTTTCCAAAGTAGGCCTCATTCATACAAACTGTTAAACAGAATACTAATGTGAGCAAAAATTTTAAGTGGGTGATTGTATGCAACTTTAGAACCTCTTACTTAATCGCACAATATCCAGTACCTTATGGACAGATATGGAGGTTCCAGAAGCACAATCTAGAGTTAGGTCTTGCAGAAGAGGGCCCCTGACTCTCCTCAAGTGAAAAGTAGAAGACAATCAAAGCTGCAGGAAAGGCCCCAGAGTCTTCAGCCATGATGGATTCTAGCCATTCAACACAGAAGACATTTCCTAGGAAAAGTATATCATTCTCTTCGGGAGCTGAGGAGGGGGAAGGAGACCTGGGAAACCTATTTGGAGAAACTTTTTAAATTAAGCAATTTATTTTAATTGATTGACATACAGTTGTAAAAAAATAATATGGCAACACCTTATGTATTCCTTATCTAGTTTCCCAATTTGGAGAGACTTTTAAATCTTGATGTAGTTGGTATACTCAGAGACCATCAGTGAAGTTGTAATGAAGCAAGCTAGCCTCCAGAAGAGCTTACATTTTGACAGTTCCACATATGAACAAGGATGGTGTTCATTAAATCACCGCTAGCACTCTCAGGTGCAGTATCATTAATAGGTAGTCCACCAGGAAACACTACATAAAAAACCAGACTAGCAGATTCAAGAGAGTAAGTTCCTAACAGCCAGGAGGGAACTCTTGTCATTTCTCTGCCATATTCAAACCAAATAATTTTGGAGACTTGTAGGCATTTGTATCTCCCTGAAGCAGGTAGGATTCCTTGTCAATAAGGTTCTGTGATTAGGTATTATTAGGCAGGATATTTATCAGGGAGAGCTCTTAGGATCAACAGTTGTGGAAGGAATGGATGATAGGGAAAGGAAGGGAAAAAAGCAGTACTGGACAATGAAGGAAATTAGGCTGCATGCAGTTTCACCACGGAGCCCTTCAGGGTTATTCTGCATTGTGGTGAGGATGCCAGACCTCAATCCTCTTCCTTTGACCAGCCATTGGATGCAAGCTGCTTTTTAGAAGGGAATGTGATATTATACTAGGGAGCCCTTTCCAACCCAAGGCAATTACAGAAAGGAGAAAAAAAAGAAAAGCTAAGTCAGGTCTGTCAGCTGGTAGTAGTCCCAGAAGATGTAGGAATAAACACCTCAGTTCTGAAGGAGCACTCAGGTCCCACAAAACAGCATCTACTACAGTACATTGGTTGTACTGGTCAGATCTACTCCTGCATATATATTCTGACTGACAGCAGCCAGAGTTGCGGTTATAATGGATCTTTTTTACTAGGTCAGACTCATCAGAAGAAGATTGGCAGAAGTAAGTCAGACAAAGGAAGACGAATATCATATGATACCACTTACATATGGAATCTAAAATAATGATATAAATACACATACCTACAAAACAGAAATAGACTCACAGACATAGAAAATAAACTTTTGCTTACCCAAGGGGAAAGAGGCTAAGGAATAAATTTGGAATTTGAGATGATCAGATACACACTACTATATATAAAACAGATAAACAACAGGGACCTACTATATAGCATAGGAAACTCTATTCACTATCTTGTAATATTCTGTAGTGGTAAAGAATTTGAAAAGGGATACACACAAACACATATATAGGTATAACTAAATCACTTTGCTGTACACCTGAAATGTTGTAAATCAACTATTCTTCAATTTCTTAAAATGGAAAAAATAAAGTGTAATCTTTTTAAATAAAATTATTTACAAAATTACATGTAAGAGAAAGTATACATAAAGAATCTAGAAAAGAGCAACAGTGAACAATAAACTTTAGGCTACAATCAAAAAAAGAAAAAAAAGAAAGAAAGAAAGATTGGTGAGAAGAATAAAGTCCATGCCACTGTAGCCGACCTGAAGGCTGTAATTAATGTTCATCATCTTGATCCTCTATCATCTCAAAAGCACTTCTTGGTAGTTTTGGGTCTGTGGGCACCATGTCCTTCCAGACTGTGGCTTGTCCATTTTTGTTGCACTCATCTATTTATTGTTAAAATATGGTACAGGATACTAAGAGGTATGCAAGTTAGATCATGTGGGAGCCAACCAGACCTCCTTGTCCTAATTGAGTAACAGCAGCCTTACCTCCTCCTGATGATCTGAGTCAGTTCCCTGCCAGGATGTTGATTCCTCTTTTTGTGTGTTTATCCCTTAGCCCAGGTGACAGCTATAGCTTACATGCAGTAGGTCTCTTTCTGTGTCCCCTGCTAAAAGTGTTTCTCTTTGGGTATCAGGACTTTTAAATCCATAAGTCACAGAATTTTTAAGACAGATAGCACAAATTTCCCAAGATTACTAGGAGTGAGAATAAATGAGGCTTCCCATCCTTCAACCCCTTGACTCTTGAATTCATATTGTGTCCCTAGGGACACAATACCATAGAGAGGTCATAGATACAGTGTCAAGATTGGTGAACTATGGCCCCAGGGCCAAATCTACCCTGTTGCCTATTTCTGTAAATAAAGTTTTATTGGAACTCAGCCATACATGCTCATTTACATATTACTTAAGGCTTCTTTCACACTAGAATGGCAGAGTTGAGTACTTGCAACAGAGACCACATGGCTTGCAAAACCTGAAATATTTATCATCTGTCTCTTTACAGAAAAAGTTTGCCAACACTTGATCTCATGTGTGTACTGCATCCTGAAGGTCAGTGCCCCATCCTTGTAAGGAATCATCTCCAAGCTGGCACCTCAGTTTGCCTTGACAAGTCTACTTCTTTGCTCTATCAGAATGACAGCTTCTGGGTGGTATTATGTGGCCTGCGGATCTTATGGTCATGTGTCCACTCCTACTCCTCTTTTGTTGTAAAATGGGGGTTTCAATGCCTCAATGTGATACGATATAAAGTGAGATCCTTATCTGGTGGATTATTATGTAAGCCCTCAGATAGTGGTGCTGCTTGACATCTGCAGTCAGAAAATATACTCAGAAAATATTCCTATTCTTCTTAAAATGAATCATTGCCATTGCTGGGTAAAAGGGTTTCAATACAATCAACTTGCCAAGTGTCTTCTTCGTTTTTTTGAGGGACAGTGCTCTATTAGAGACAGCGTTCATCTTCACTGCTGAGAGGCTGACAGTCCATTAATGGCATAGCTAGATCAGCCTTGATGTGTGCAAGCCTATACTTTTTGATCCATGCATAGTCTTCATCCCTGCCATCATGGCTACTACATTCATGGGCCCATTCTGTAAGCATTGGAGTGGACAATGACAGTCTGACTGACATCAATTGGACAGTCATTTTATCTACTTGGTTGTTTAGTGCCTCTTCCATGAAGGGTGTTCTCTGATGGCATCAGGATGCAATGAAAACCATTTCACATTTGTGCCTGTTCCCCTAGATATAGCGTGGTCAATTAAGCCAACATTTATATGAACCAAACTCTGATTTTTCCCCTCCAAATCTCCGTTTTTCTATAAATTTAAGCAGAGTGAGAGGTTCTGGTGCAAAGGTGAAAGACACGGTAGTGGGTGAGGTGGAGGTGTGGTAGTGATAGTGGAGTTAATGACATGGTGCTAGTGGAGATAGAGCAGGGTCTCAGCCATTGGCTTAAGATACAAGCTTAACTTGTGTCTTTGGGCATTATTTAGATGCTTATACCAGATCTCAGGTGTACTACTTCCATATTACAATGGATTCCTAATAGGGCTACTTATTTCAATCACAGATCTACTCCTGAAGGAAGCTCTGACCACACAGTCACTTGATGACTCCATGGTGAGACATTCTACATCTACCACTATTGAGTGGTGAAAAAAGAGAGAGAGATTTTCTAAAAGGCATATAGTTTCCTGCAAAGCTGTGCTCCAGAATAAACTGTATGTTTCTTTTACCAGGACTTCCCAAATACTCCACTTGACTTTTTACACCACAGACTCCTCCAATACAGTGTAAGGCCCAAGAAGCAGAGCTGCCTGTCCTACAGCCTAGACCTACAGAAACCTTTGCTTTTCTGAAACCCAGGCAAAGATGGCTGCTTTTCACGTCACGCTTTTTACCGGCAGAGCAGTTTTTCCAGAAATATGCTGATTCCCGAACCTGAAGAGGCCAACTTGGTGTTGTGTTTCCTCCTTCATGGTGAGAGATATCAGGGGTGATAATCTGTCCTTTACTTTAGAGGATATGTACTGACATGTCCCTGACCACCAAACCTCTGAGTATATAACAAGCCCCTAATCTTCTCATCCTCTGTAATGTGTGGGTCTTGCAAACACCCTCAACATACTTGTCACTTCCTGCTTTTCCAATCTGATTAAGATGATGTCATCAATATAATGTACTAATGAGATGTTTAGTATGATGTCCAGATGATTCAAATGTCTTTAGAGGTGGGAGAGTATGAAGGTGCCTTGCTATCAGTGTCAACTCAGATCCTATGTCCAACAGTCCAGATGGTTGGGCACTCCCTTTCCTGAGTAAATGGATATTCAAGGGGAGGATTCTACACAGAGATTTCCGAGCAGGAAGTTTACTGAGGAGTGCTCTCAAAATCAACACCTGTAGAAAAGTAAAGAGTATGGAAGGAAAACTTGGACTGTGATGGTTTCTCACAACAGATCTCAGCTGGCCTCACTGGGAGCTCTGAAGCTTTGATAACCCTTCAGAGTTATTCGAAGTCATGGCAAAATAGCCAGAATCTTACACCTCTGTGTTGACCCGTCATTGGATACAGGCTGCCCAGGGAGGGGGATGTGCTCTCGAGTGAGGTGTCTCTCTTAGCTGAGGCAACTTGAGTGGAACTAATAACTGAGGGCTTTCAGCTTACATCTCTTCCACCAGCTGGGGTGGGAGGAAGCCCTTTGTTCATAAAGAGGGGTCACAATGTCTACTACACCACTACTGCATTTAGTACATTACAGCATAAAAAGGACATTAGTAAACTGGAAAGAAGTTCAATGTAATTGTTAAGCCTTTCCGTAGGAGCTCAATTCAATTAACATTACGTCTTTCTAGTGTTATAGTTCTATACACTAACCATACGTAAAATATATATTATATCAATAAAGGATAGATTTGTGTATTATCTTCAAACTCATTTAAAATAACTTATCACTAAGAAACAAAATAACATCACTAAATTGTATAGCACAAGTTAACTTTTTAACAAAGCAAATATTGTCAAGTCTTACAAAATTCTATGGGATAGTGAAAGAAAGCCATATCAGGGACATTTTTCTTCTTCCCAATATTCATGAGAAGCAACTAATATTACATCTTCGAAAGGGCACTAGTCTGGAAGTGAGAAGACCTGGGTTCAAATTCTATTTTTACTGTCTTTTATGTGACCTAGGGCAGGTAATCAGGGTGCCTTCTAATCATATGATGTAAGGCAAGCTCTGTATGTTTATTTCTTGTCTGTGCATGTGTGTGTGGCATGTTTTATGAATGCTTCAAGGCTTATTGTGAAAACAGAAATGTTTTAATATGTAAAAGTGTTTTTCTAAGCTACAAATTAGTATATGAACATAATTTAGTAATCAGTGTTAATTCAAAATTCTTCTGACTTTATCATTCTTTGAAATGATGTATCATTCTGACTTTAAATCATTCTGACTTTAATGTGGCATGTGAAGTTTCATCCTTCATTATAATTGTGAGATGGTAATAGAATTAGATGAACATACATGCTTCATTCAACAGCTCCCCATGGCTCTGAGACAAGAGCTTAGTAGGTACTCATTAAATAGTTATTGATGAATGAATGAGACTCCTACTTACATAAAGAGCATCAGTAATCTGTCCACAAATATTAAGTCATACTATTTAAACAAGACCTAAATGAGAATATACTAATCACTGCATTGACTCCCAGTGAGATCTGGCATTATAGAGACATAATATCTCAGGGCTGGAAGGGGCCTTGACAATCATCTGAGCTAGCCACCTCTTTTACAAATGAGTACATAAAGGCACAGAGTCTAACTAGTTGCATAATTGTGTCAGAATCCAAACCTCTCAATAACCAGGTTGGAATCCTTTCTTTCACACAATTCTATATGTCATTATTATACTATTTTGGCTCTCTCTAGAAATAAAATCTAGCGGGGGAAAAAAAAGAAGTAACATGTTTTCTAGCACAACATCCTCAAGAGATTTTTTTCAATTAAAGCTCAAATTAAAGTTTACTAATTTTCAAATCTGGAATACGGTGAGAGAATCTCAACAATTATTTTCATATTAGGGAGTTAAGAAAAAAACTAAGCTTTAAATTAAAACTGCCATTACTTTTTTGCTGCACTTAATTGAACTTCATGTTACTTCTACCTTCAGATACCATTCTGATTTTCCAACCAGTACTCAACAAAAGACACATAATCTATTAATTCATTTTTCTCTTTTCTCCCCTGATTCATCCAACTTAGCTTTCTTATATGCAATATGTATTCAATGTACCTCATGTGAAATATAATTTATCTTTCTCAATTTCCAAATATTAATGATTAGCAAAAACACATGTCTAAACTCTGATTTAAACCCAACAGAAAAGAAATCACCACAGTTTTACATATTACGCATAAAAAGATTTTTAAATGCTACTAGGCAAATTTGATTTTTAAACATTAAAGTAATTTCTAAATATTTTCCTAGTGACTATTTAGGCAAACTATTAGGAAATATTAGGAAAGATATCAAGAACAAATGAAAATAGTAATATAAAGGCAATCTACTTAATGCAGTAATAAAGAAAGGAAAGTGAAAAACCTGAAAACTTGAAATGTATAAATATGAGGTGGTCACCATAACAGAAATGTTATAATCAAGGTACTTCCTGTGGCTTTTGAAAGCCAATAAAAATAGCAAGTTATTAAAAATCAGTAAGAAGGTAATTTTAGTAAAGTTTCTTTTACCAAAGAACGAAAGAAAAATCCAATTAACTAGGGTCTTAAAATAATAAGCTAGGGGAACTTTTAGAAATGGTCCCATCAAAAAAATCTTTTCCTCAGATTTCAAATAGTAAAAAATATTATTTTTCTTTGGATAGAAAAAAATGGGATCCATCAATAGAATTCTCCACATAATCACATTACAGAGCTGTCCAAAAATACACAAAATACATTTTTTAGAAATAGAATTATAAGAATTTTAAGGATTATTAGCTTAATATGCTTAAGTACAAGTGTTAAAAACTCACTTACATTCAAGTTTGTATTCTGATTTCTTCCTCTTTAGATTAATGAAATAACAGAAATGCCTATTTTCTACATAATATGGACATTGTTTAACATTGTTACATAATATATTCAGCATTAATAAGGTATTTATGAAAGTAGAATAGGTTCATATGGATAGTCTCATTAAAATGAATAAACTTTGCTTCTAAATGTTAAATATTAGGAGAGTAAACCAATGTTTTGGTCGGTGTGCTCTTTAATTTATACTCAAAGGGATTTGGTGTTCTTACTTTTTAATAAAATGCCTTTGTAATATAGAGACCTCTTTTACTCAGTTGTAAAAAGATAGTTTATGATCTTGATGTTCTACTCGCATTCTGATAAAAAGACTTGACAATTTCCACCTGTATCCAAGCTACTTAAAAAATAAAAAAACCTTACCATCCTTTATATCTCCACACATAATTATTAAGTGTCATTCAAAACTGACAGTAGGACAACAAAGCCACACAATTACACAGAAGGCTATATTTTCAAATGCCATTCTAAATTTATGAAATTGCATACTTTTACAGTCCTCCTATGAAAATGTCAAAAGTGTTAACCATAATCTTTTCTCTGACAGCTGAATTTGACAAATTCATATCCTTAATGTAATCGTCTCTTATTTTTACAAACAATGATAAAAATTCTAGAGTCTAATTCCTGTCTTTTTACTTCTTGAGGTTAGGATGTTTACTTCATATTTATCAGAAATCTCTTACACCTAGAAAAATAGTGAAAAGTGATAAAAATGTTAATGTCATTTAATTATAAAAAACTTATACTCATAAAATACTTAATAATATGAGAGAAACTGAAGATTAAAATTGACTCCATTCCCAAGCCTTGGCTGCCTAATTCCTATTCTCGAGGTCATCTGGAGAGTCTGATTAAAATGGAGAAATCCATTATTAATGATTTATGGCTGATCATTGTATACATATTTATACAATTGACATAATGGTATATATATATGGATATGGTTATATATAATTTTTTACATAAATAATATAATTATATATATGTATATATATTGCATGCCTCTGTGAATGCATCTGTAGGGTAAATTCTTAGCAAGGAAATTTCTATGTCTAAGCATGTATATATTTATAAGTCAAATTAGTTAAGACTAAATTAAATCAGTTAAATATGATTTTTTGTCTTTAATTCTTATTTTTTATTGAAGTGTAGTTAATTTATAATGTTATAATAAATATAATACATATACATATTTTCAGATTTTTAAAAATATATTTTTAATATAGTCCAGATATAATCCATTTTAAGAGTTTAAAGTTAATCAACAATGGGCCGCAAGATAAATGATAACTTTGTAAAAAACAAATCAAAACAAAACTTAAATACAGAAAATTCTTTGGGAAAAATTGTGATCAACCTTGGAATTGAATTTTGAAGAGCACAACACAATGACAATAGCAATCACTCGTCTGTAAGATTTAAAATAAAAATAAAACTGTTTTTATTTGTTTACTTATTTTTAATTTTTTTTTTTTAGGTTAGTAAGTTACTAGAACAACCTTAATAATGGGAGTGGTTATTTCCTAAATTTACAGCATCATAAAAGCAAACAAAATTATTTAATGCCAAATAAGACAACATATTTGTCATCAATGCAGAAAGTAATCAGCCAAACATTTGAATGATTTCATGTTTAAAGCCATTAAAATCACACAAATCCCTGAAAATGGTCAGTAACTGAACAAAGTGGATATATACCTCCTAATTCCCAATGATTTCTGTTGATATCAAACAAACGTGATTCAACGACATACTGTATTTTTCCATTTGCTCTTACTGGGAGGGAGGGAGACTTAGATATCCTTACTTCATATTTCTATTTAGATAGAGAAATTTAAAATATCTTTTCAATCGGAAGAATTTGAGATCTATAGTAAACAGTGCTAGCTGATCACTGTGTAGTAATCAAAGTTCTTATGCTCAGGATCAACAAATGTACTAGATCTGCATTTTCTGGCAATCAATATGAGAAATGGGGAGACAACCAAAACCGGGAAACTTTGGACCTCAGGTATACATGTACAAGAAGCCCATCTGTGTTCGACTTTTCTGAAAATGAGAAAATACATAATACGTAATCTTCCAGATTTTTTAAGATTTAATTCTTATGTGTTCTAAAATATATTCCTTAACGCCTCCTTATGGAACTTCTTTGAGAATGTGGGTTTCATTTCAAAATGCTCTTCACTGGAAGAGCAAGCATTAAACTCGAGTGCATGTTGTTTTGTATGTATTTATCACCACAGACACATAATGAGGGAAGAAAAGTTTAGATCGATCTCACTCTCTCTATCTTTCCCCACTACCTCACACACATACATACATACATACATACATACATACATCAAGCTTCATAATGATTGTATTTATCCTAGAGGTCACAGTCAGATTAGATTATCAGTATCTGCCTGGTTCCAAAGTTGTAGCAATAATACCTAAAATAGTATCCATAAAAAAAAAATTACTGTCTCTTTAGTGAAACAACTTTTCCAGGACTTCCATCATCAATGCCTGAATGCTTTAGTGCCTTTGTTTTAATTATGACACATACTACACTGGTCTCAGAATAATTCACTCATCATTTTACCAAGGTTATATTTAACGTACATACTATGCAGGTTATGGTATTAGGGAACAACAGATAGATCAAAATTTGAGTTTGATTCTGAGTCTAATATTGTGCCAGGTTATATAGTTTATACAGAGAAATATGGTCCTTCATTTTTAGGAGATTTCAAACTATCTGGAAATTAATGGTCAACATAACAAAAAAGTCAAATAGCAAAATGATACATGACAAATGAATAGAAAGGCAATAGGGTACTGTAGATTTTTAAGGAACCAAGTACAGTATTATTTCATACAAGATATTTACCTAAAATCATCACTTGATGATGAATGGAATTCAAACTTGGATAGGAAAGTGAAAAATCCATTTTAGGCATGAATAATTGTGTGAACTGATATTAAGGCACATCGTAGGGGATTAGTTTAGGAAGAGCATACATATTCATCTGGCCAGAATAAACTTTAACAACAACAAAAAAACACCCTAGGAAATATCTACTGAAAGCTAGTCAGAATTTAGGTCATTCTATACCACAGGGACATGTTAGTCCATAGGGACTTGTAATACAAGTCTAAGGAAAAAGCATTTTATCTTTGGGAAGAGAGAAATGCTTTATCTGAAGTGGCAATGTGTTATAAAAGATAATCTAGATATGAGAAGTAACATGGTTAGATAATACCACCAGTATACTTTAAGTATACTGAGCGCTTATTGTGTAATAGGCTCTGTGCTAGGTGACCAACATGGATTGTATCATCTTAAAAGTACTTAAAGACTGCTATTATAATAATTCATATTTCTAGGGGAGAAGATAAGGCTAAGACAGGTTCAAAAATTGCCTCAGGATCCCCAAACTAGCCCATGAATAAGCCAGAATTTAAATGTAGGCCAGAGTTCTGGAGGCAACTAATTAAAACTGGTGTTTTGTGATAAGTTTCTCTACTGTGCAGCTACAGTAAAAATAAAGAGGAATAAAAGAATGTTATAGACAACGTGAAGGAAATCGGATCAAATCAAACAGTGCCGTGAAAACACAACACATTTATAAGGAATAAAACTGTTGAGTAACGATGTGTTAGTGTTATCCACATTTCCTTTGCAGAAAGTTGCTTCTGCCTTTTCCTGAATTATGTGGTCATGCTAATGATAGCCAGTTACCTCAGATCGGTTTGACAGAAAATTCAAGATGAAAACAATTTGCAGATGTCTCAGAACAGACTCATTTTATCAGATTGCCCTGTTGGTGATGGTTTGGTTTTGTGTGAATAATTTTCCCCCAATATGTATTCAGTAGAAATGATACAAACCAGCTTTGCAGATAGGTCTCTTAAGAAAAAATTAGCTTTGTCTTTACCTATGTTTCCTAAAGGTATCTTTCCATCTGACTAGTTTTCTTCAGTTTATTTTGGAGTGGACATAAAGAAAGCATTGAAAATCTGCTCACATTAAATTCTTGCAAAGTTTCATCTGAAACAGATTCTTATGGAAAAGTAAGAACAGCAATGAGCCAATGAGCTCATTGCCTGATTTTTGTTGGATCTCATCTGTCTTCTTTAGAGACATGCTTATTAAATAGCTCCACACAAATAGTCAGTAATTAGAAATATGAATATCTAAACTTGAAGAAAATGCTTGAAAAGCATTAAATCTGACATAAAGTTTTTCTACCAGGAGGTCACTACTAGGGCATGCAGAGTGTGTTTGATAAATACTTATTACTGAATGAGCATTGTGACTTTAACTTGAATGCAGGTCCAACTCTTCCATAGCTGTTTTAAAAAAACATTTACGT
Source organism: Camelus bactrianus (assembly GCF_048773025.1). NCBI lineage: Eukaryota > Metazoa > Chordata > Mammalia > Artiodactyla > Camelidae > Camelus > Camelus bactrianus. The sequence continues at coordinate 45,781,385 of NC_133539.1, forward strand.
AAGGTTTTTTTTGGATGATCAGATAAAGATAATTTTGTCCAACAAAAGTTAAGTAGAAATACAAGTCATGATGATGCCATATCTCTGCGTGAGACCTCAAGATGGCTTTGCATCACACTCTGAATAAGGACAAAGTCCTCGCGATGATCGTGTACGAACTAGCATGTGCTACCTCTCTGATTTTGGCTCTTGCTGATCGTCCTCTCAATTACTCTGCTCCAGTTCCTTTGGCCACCTGGCTACCTCTCAAACAAACTAGGTACCAGCCTATGTTAAGGCATTACTACCGGCTGGTCCTTCTGTCCAGAACCTTCTTCAAAATTTCACTATGGTTGATTCCCTCTTCTTCTGTAAGCATTGGCAAGAAGAAAATAATAATAATGTTAATTCTGATCATCCTATTTAAATATCATCCCCCCACTGATTCACCATTCTTGATATTCCTCATCTTGTTCCACTTATATATACTTTGCCAGTTATCATCTTCTAACACACCAGAAAAAATATATATATAATATATATATATATATATATATATAAAATATATATTTAATTTTATAACCTTTCTCCTAAAATATAAGCTCCTGGAGAGCAGGAATGTTTGTTTAACAAAACAAACACTGTTGAATCCCAAGCATCTAGTTCAGAGCCTAAATAGCAGACACTGAAATAATATTTGTTGAATGAAAGAACTGATAAATGAAAGCATCTTCACATTCTCCAATCAAAATTGACCTTGTGTTTCAGAGATGCAGTGTAAAGAGTCAGTAACTTTTCTGACTGGCCAATCCTTCACCAGGGAGACATTAATGAATATAATTCTTCTAGGGCATGTTTTTGCTAAGTGTTTAGAGCAATTGCTAGTTAAATATCATGCCTTATCGTTGAAGTCTGATAAGTATTACTTTATAAAATGTCAATTAAATAGAATCAAGACGACACTCTTTTAAGTCAAACAATTCTATTATCTTTGATAAGAGTAGATTCTAAAGAGTATGTCTCTGAGACAGGGGAAATCAATGCAATCGTCTAAACTATGTGTTCTCTGAAACTACGTCTGCCTCATCTTTGAATAAAACCTCTCAGTGGCTTGACATTTATAAATTCTCAATATTTGCTGACAAAAGAATGTATTTCAAAGGTCCCTTTCATCTAGCATCCACTAAGTGTCAAGGATTTTTAATTTTAGCTGCTGAGACTTGGTGGAAGATCTCTGGTGGTTCCACGTCCTTTTTACCTAAAAGGCATTTTGGCTAAATGACTTCAGGGCTCCTATTCTATCGATTTAGTCTAATTTTAAATATTCTGCTAGATTAGAGAATTCCTTAGATAAAAGAACACTGAGAGAAAGACTAATGAGTGTTTTTCCTTCAAATTGTCATGCTTTAATCATGGTTCTCCTTAATCTGTGCTTTAAGATGTTCTTTTCATTTCAGTTAAATCTACAAGTACCGTTCTGAAAGAATCTTATCACTTTCTTCTCTGTGTTTTAATAGTGTATCCCAAAAGGAAACAGTTGTATACAGTGAATAGACATCAATGTCTGGCTGAATTTCATCAATGACAAGAAAACAATAAATTCTATTCTTATGGGATCTGTGGTCAGTGCACAATATTGTGTACCACAGGGTGGTATTTTATCTTAACAATATGAACCAAAGATAGAGTGACAGGCCTAAAATTAGATCTAGCTTTGGGAAGCTTAATGAAAAAATTCTAGAATGAGAGAAAGTTAAAGAAAGAGCATTTAATCAAAAAGCAAATTTTTTAACAATTATTTTTCTATAGTCCCTTTGCTATTATCTTAAACTCACATTATTTGATTCAAAGCTTTTCCTTCAATCTTAGTTAGTTGAAGAAGTTATCATGATGCAATTGAAACTTCAGATTCTCATTGCTGAGATTTTTCAATGCAGTTCAATCAGAAGTATGATTTGTAAAAGGTCTTGCTATGATCTGAATGTTTATGTCTTCCTGAAATTCATATGTTGAAACATAACCTCCAAGATACGGCATTAGGTGGTGGTAGGGCCTTTGAGATGTGATCAGGTTATGAAGGGGCAGCCCTCATGAATGAGACTAGTGTCCTTATAAAGAAGCATAACCTAGTTCCCTAGCCTCTTCTGTCATGCAAGGATATAAGAAGCCTGCAGTCTGGCCTTCACCTGACCATGCTGGCACCTTGATCTTAAATGTTCCCTTCCAGAACTTGAGAAATAAATTTCTGTCATTTATAAGCTACTTAGTCTGTGATTTTTGCTATAGCAGCCCAAATACACTAAGAAAGGTCCCCACTATTACCACCATTTCATTAATATCTATTGATATTCACAAGGACTCATGAAATTTAATTCTTACAATGTGCTAATTCTTGACTGCCTTTCTGGTCTAGGAAGTACATTATATAAGATGGGGATTGCATTAAGACTTCCTTCACAAAAAAGAAAAGAAAAGAAAAAGAAACAAAACCAACAATAGCAAAACCCTGAGAAGTACACATATTCCTATACTGGCATCCAAAATCTACCTCTTCATAATGAAGACAAATTAAATGGGACTGCTGCTCCGTAAAGATTAATTCATAAGTTAATTCATATTATACGTATTTCTTTTCTCTAGGAACTGTGCTAGGCTCTAAAACAATGCTAACTAGTAGAACTCCCTACAGTGATGAAACTGTTCTAAATCCAACATGGTAGTCACTAACCACATGTAGCTAATAAGGACTTGCTGTGTGATCGGTGTGACAGAGAAATTAAATTTTTTTATTTGATTTTAATTAATTTAAATATAAGTTTACATAGCTACATGTGGCTAGTGGGTACCATACTGGACAGTTTATATATATATATAAAAATCTGTATGTATATATATACCTGAGCAGTACCAACAGGAGCATTACTGGCAGAAAGCTTATAGTCTAATAGGCAATTAAAAAGCAAAGAATGATAAATAGAGCAAACACTTGTGAGAGCCTCTTTTCAACTGCTGTTATTTAAAATGAAGTGAAAGTCACTGGCAGCAGTAAATGTCCAAATCTTGGTCACAGATCAGGGAGCAATGCCTTTCTTTAAATACTTCTAACAAATACCACTTTTGAAACATATATATGCCTGTAAGAAACATTAAAATGTATCAGAAAGTGCTCCCCATGAAAAATCTGCTCCTGAAAACTTTGAAAAAATAATCCACCAGATATGGCCACCATCTAGTTTTGGCAACATGATTGGTATCACCAGGGATAGGAAAGAAGTTAATTTTGGATTGATATAAAAATATCTCTAACGATTAAGTTACTAAAAAATGGGAGGATGGTTTTCTCACAACTAAAACTGTTCAAGCAGAGACTAGTAAATTTGGAGAACAGTTTAGGATGATTCATGTATAATGAAGAAAGTTAGAGTAGAAATTAACCAAATATATTCTTCTTACCCACTTGGTGTTAAGGTGTTTCATATAAATAGACACCTAGTGAAATTGTAAAAGGCAGTGGAATAGATATTTTGGTTTTAAGAAACATGACTATCCAATTTCCTCTGGTCAATGAATTCATCTCATGAATTAATATAAATTAATTTTACCTTTCCAACTAGTTAGTGACACATTGTACAATTGTTATAAATTAAATTAGGTACTAAAACTTCATCAAAAATGAAAACTAAAACTAAAAGCTAAAGTAGAAAACAGATACTCAGTATGTGTTTTGTCTATCCTTTAATGAGCTAAGTAAATTCATTTGTGAATGTAACAAAAGTGATAAATATGTAAATTTGATTTTAAATCCCTCCCACACCTTCCCTGTTTGTAGTCTACACATGTGCATTATCTTCACAACTGTTTGCACTGTTGTTGTTGTTCAGAAGTTTTATTCCAGACAGAGAAGGAGAGAAACAGAGAGTGCAGAAACTAGTAAGAAAGGAAGGGAGGGAGGAGGGGAGGGAGAAAGAAAGGAATTTACTATGCTGAAGTAATGACATGGTTTACAGAAAGACAAATGTCAAATCCATTTTAAGGAAAATGAGGATAAGTTATTAAACCAAAGTGAACAATTTTATTTGTAGGTGTTGTTCCATAGGAAAACTTACTTAAAAATGGAAAGTTTTCAACAGACTGAAAGTCACATTTTGTATGTACATCAAAACACTGTGCTTGTGTTACCTCCTTTTAACTTCTATCATTTTATTTCTGTTATTTGCAGTGTGCTAGATTTCAAAATGGAAGACCCACTTTATCAAGTGGAAGAAGTACCTGGCTTATCCAAGATGCCTATTTCACTGCATTCATTTGTGCTTCATTTTTGAGTTAACTGATGGAGAAGAAGATCTGACTGGGTAGAGATGGGCTAGTTCTTCAGGGAATAGAGAGAGAAAGGAGGGGTGGAGAGAGAGAAGCTTGATGATCTAACTAGAAAAACCAAGATGCAGACTAAGAAGGAAAATCAAACCCTGGGTAGTAATAAGTAAGGAATTATCTAATTATCTAAGAATAGTCTAATGGGATACAATGCATTAGGGCAAAAACACTAAAGGAAGACAGGGAAATTTGGTTTCTTTGGATGGTACTGGGACTCAGCGACACATAGAGATAATGGGGACACAGGTCAGGAGCTGAAGAGCAGTGCTGTAATGCTGGGGAAAATTTACCCATTTTTCTTAAATCGCATATAACTGGGAATACCTGTTTTCTTGCTGTTACATTATTTCCCTTGAGTGAGGATCAGAAATAATCACTTGACTGAATTGATCTGAATCTGGTCAATATTACCTGCATTCTCCTTCCACTATTAAAAAAGTCTGTGTGTCTTAAAAAATACAATATTTAGTTTATTTGAAATATTTTGGGGTAGCTTGCAAAAATATTGAAATAAAGTTGGTTTATTTGGAGAGACCTTTCCTTTGATGCTATCAGTATCCCATGAGGTAAACAGGGTAACTATCATTGTCCACATTTCATTTTAAAGGAAATTAAGGTAAAACTATGATAAATAATCAAACGTAATGACAAATATTCATGACCATTTCTCAAGTCAGTGACAAAATGTCATTTTAATATTTTTTACAAGGGGAAAAACTGAAGAAATTGTTGTTTTTTTACTACCCCACCTATACTTTCAAAACTGTTTCCTAACATTATCCAAGAAATGTGTGTATACTTTTTGCCTAAGAAGTCAGATATCATTTGATACAGATATTCATCAATATTTAAGAAATATAGAAGCAGAGAAATCAGTAGTTTTTTCCCCTTCCAGTTTTATGTCTTTATTCAGTTGTTTTGTTTTGTTTGCTGACTTTTTCCCCTTAGAGCATTTTGATGTGGGGTGTGTGTGTGTGTGTGTGTGTGTGTCTGTTTATGTGTTTGCTGTTTTCCTTTGTAATAAAATGAAATGCAATATTAGATTTGCATTATTCACAGTACTGCTAAGGAAAAATTCATGTTTTCATCAGGATATAGAAAACTTAATTGACCATGACCCCTAATAAAAGAGTAAAATACAGTGATGGGACTTTAATAATTATATGTTCACTTTTAGAGTGGTAGCCAAGGCTGTTTCATGGTGAGGCATTACTAAATGTCACTACTTGTCTTTCTGTCCTAATTCTCTGATATTTGTATTTGAAAAGCCTCAATTATCTAATGAAATCATTTGGAAATCATTTATTGAAATTAGTAGTTTTCCAAAAAACACTCTGGTTTTCACTTTCATACTGTCAATGGAAATCTGCTTTCCACCAAGGTTTAATGTACATCATTGAATACCCCAGGAGACAATTCTTTGCTCCTTGGACAATTTTTCAGAGCAGAGAGCAGTGCTGTTTGAATTTAAATGATGCTGCACTTAAAGCCAATGGTAATAAGCAAGATCTACTAGACTTTCATTACATTTTTTAATCATCTGAATATAATCATAAGCACCTGATGCTAGCTCCCACAGCCTTCATGTGAATCGTAAGTATCACATTTTAGTTTCCCTTAAGAGGAGAAATGAGGTTTCTGCTGTGAATGAAGAAGTGCATACAGTTAAATAATATGATCTGTTCACCAAAAGTGCCTGCCATACGAAGAAAGTAAAATGCCTGGAAATTGGGAATTGGCTTGACAACTCACTATTTTAAAAAAAAGTCATTGTCTACACTAGGGGGTGTATTTTTGAATACAGAATTAACCTATTAGCCTACTGTCAAAATAAAGCTTCCAACTGAATGCCCAAATACCCATCTGAAAGACCCCCGCAAATCACTTAGGCAAAAGCCTCTATAAAGAGACCTGCCTGAAGTCATCAGTGGAAGTCTGTGTGTAATGCAAGAGGAAAACAAACAAACAGAGAATTAAAAACACTCATCTTGTTAGTTCCTCAGCTCCAAACAAAAGAAACTTTTTACAATTAATCCCACATTTATTCCAATAGATATTCCAACAGTGGAACTTCATAAAGATCATGTCTACTACCAGCAGAATTAATGCTCTCTTAAGCCCTAAGAAATCTCACTATCACAGTAAAAGTAAGGCAAGGGTAAATAAATAATCCCCTCTAAAGCAGCTTGCTACAGGTTTAGGTGACTGCCCAGGCCTTGATCTCACTTATTGCTTTCTGCACATGGCCTATTGTCATTTGTGCTAGCTAACTTTTTGGTGGAGGAAAAAGCTGGTGATACATCTGATTTCAGTTTTGAGAGCCCTGACTGTGCTCCCTTGCTCACCTGATTTTACGTCGTATGCATACATGCATAAACATGGCCCTGTAAAAAATGTATTTAAGTAAAGGTTATCAGCCTGTGAGAATTGTAATGAGGCCACCAAGTAAAGAAAAAGGTCACAACTTACATGCTATACAAAGCATAATGCAAAGTTTCTCTTTTCTGAGGCACCGTCCTAAATCACTTCTGCTCTGTGAAGACTTTAATTCAGTGTAAAGAAAATACTCTTCAGCTTCTCCAAAAGCTTTCATCTTACCTGGATTAAACTTCAACCTGCCTTCTTTCATTTTACTTCACAGTCTATCAGACACTAAGGGAAACAGGAGAATCAATTTTAAAAGAAGTGTATACCTCAGTGACATTAATAGTAATCTTCAGGAGTTCCACTTCATCTCAAATTGAACAGGACCACATTCAGGCCAGAAGATCACAAGGTAATGAACAAATGGATAGTTCCCACATACATATTACTGAATGATCAATACGTGTGTAAGAAAACTGATACAATTGGCCTTCCATATCAGTGGGTCCTACAGCCATGAATTCAAACGACTACAGATCAAAAACATTTAAAAAAAAAAATCCAGAAAGCTCCAAAACGCAAAACTCGAATTTTCTGCACACTGGCAACTATCTGTGTAGCATTTTCATTGTATTAGATATTACAAGTAGTATAAAATGATTTAAAGTATACAGGAGGATGTGCATAGGTTATACGCAAATACAGCTGATCTTTGAACAACAAGGATTTGAACTGCTCGGGTCCACGTATACATGGATTTTTTTTCAATAGTAAATATTACAGTACTTCATGGCCCACAGTTGGTTGAATCCTTGGATGTCAACTATATGGAGGGCCAACTATAATTTATGCACAGATTTTCAAATGTGAGGAGGGTCAGCACTCCTAACTCCCAAACTGTTCAGGAATCAACTGCTTTATATAAGGAACTTGAGCATCCTCAGATTTTTGTATGGAAGGGGGTGTCCTGGGACCAATTCCCCACAGATACCAAGGGATGACTCTATTATGCGGTTAAAATAGTGATCTCAAGAGTTAAATTGTCTCTGTTCAAATCTTAACTTTGTCGTTTGCTGGCTGGGTGACACTGGGTAAGTTATTTAAGTCTCAACTTCTCATCTCCAAAATGACAATAACAATGGGGCTTTTAAAACTGTAATGAAGGTTGTGAGATAATTCTAGTTGACTAGTTGTGATATAAACCAAAAGACTCACAAAGTTCTGGCATAAGCCTGGAAACAGTGAGTATGTGTTATGTTAATTTTTATACAACTGTTAATATATTGTGAACTAGACAAGATTCAGATACTTCAACCAACTTCATTTTTCCATTCTTCCAAATACCACCTCCACTCAACCATTTTAGCTGCTTTGTTTTAACTAATTGATGTTAGGAGTAATCAGCTTTTAGTGCAGTACATAGATACAAGTCATAAGACATTTTATGTTCTAATGTAACTTAGGAGTAGCCAAACTTTTTTTCTGTATATGGACAGGTACTAAATATTTTAGGATTTGAGAACCACACAGTCTCTGCTGGAATTTTTTCTCCCATTTTAGTCAAAAGTAGACATAGATATCACAGACAACACACAGACAAATAGCTGTGGCTGTGTTCCAATAAAATTTAATTTATGGAAACTGAAATTTGAATTATTTTGATTTTCATGTGTCACAAAATATTATTCATCTTTTGATTTCCTTTTCGACCATTTTAAAAAGTGAAACAAACAAAAACAGGCTTAGCTTGACGGCCACACACAAATTGGAAGTGAGTGGTATTTGGCCCTCAGGCTAGTGTTTGTTTAACTCCCTTCTAATACATTGTTTCTACTAAAATTGTTTAATTGTTATATCTTGTATTGAAAGATAAATTAATAAAACTCTTTTAAAATTCTTAACTATTTTGTAGCAAATTAATGAAAATGCCACATTAATAGCCTAGTATCCTACTGTAGTATTAAGTCTTAATAGTTAACAGTGTTAAATATTCCTAACTCACTTAAGCACATTCCTTAATGTTATTGCCCTTAAAATGTAGAAATAAAATAGGGCAACTTTAGACATCAGTAATGGGGTTGCTCACTCTGGGATACAGTAAACCCGCCTACCTGAACAGTTTAATGAAATGTCAACTCTGGAGATGTCAAATGACACAGCCATTGGAAGAACTGAGAGAGACTAGATAATTGGAAAGATAGAAAGGTCTGTCCAGAAGAAGGACTCTAATCTTGGTTGAAATTTAAAAAAATAATTGGATGTGAATAATCTGACTGGGCAGTTCAAATCTGTATCCAACACTGCCTGGTTAATTTATTGTGTGGCTTTGAGAATTTGGATTACTGCAGGTGGAAAAATGAACAAGGGAGAGATCACCCAATGAATTAAATAATTCTATTACTCTACAGCTCTTTGAGGAGACTTTTGAGGATTCTGAGTATATTAAACACCATCTGATATTTATATTCAGACCTCTGGATATGCAGCTTCCACATCCTCAGATTTGACCAACCAAGTATCAGATTCAACCAATTTTGGTCCCATTCATGGTTGGCTGAATCTGTGGATGCAGAACTGGAGGATCAGAAGGGCCAACTCTACTATGCCATTTTATACTTGTAAGGGACGAGCGTATTCATGGATTTTGGTGGAGGGTGGAGGGATGGGGTGTGGTGGTCCTGGAACCAATCCCCGCAGAAGAAAATGGAAGATCGATAAATGTAAATGGGGCTTATATAAATTTATATTTGTAACTTACAGAGCCAGATTGTCACTGAAGACCCTTCAAGAATCTAATTTAGCCTCTGTTAACTCTGAAGAGGAGCAAGTTTAGAATATAAATGGATTTTTTAGAACACCCATAGTTCCCCTAAAACAGGCATGGGCAAACTACAGCCCTGGAGCCAAATCCTCTTGCCTCTTGTTTTGTAAACGAGGTTTTACTGAAAGACAGCCACGCTTATATATTTATATATGAATTATGACAGTTTTGTGCTTCAGCGGCAGAACTGACTAGCTGTGACAGAGACCCGATGGCCTGCGAAAGCTAAACTACTTACCATCTGGTTCTTTACAGAAAGTTTGCAAACCCCTGCCCTAAACCTTACTATTCCCAGCATAGTCTGTAGACCAATAGCACCTGCATCGCAACAAAGATTGTTATCCTAAAATACCGTGATATTCATAAAAGTTACAAATCTTAATCTACAACCCAAACTTCTGATGCCAGGATTATATCAAAAGGTCAAAATGAAGGCTGGAATACTTATAGCAACAGAATATTCTACTAACTCATAAATTACCATATCCATGGGTCTTGAAAGGTCTTCTTTAGGTCACCAACAGGCAATGAATGTACTACAACTAGCATGTGAGTTCACATTCAGAAAACAGCTCATTAAGATGCTGTTAAGCTACAATAATAATATTTTTAAAAACTGTTTACAGTTTTGCAGTTTAATCAGTCTGATGAGTTTTATTTTTATACTTCATTCTCTTAATCAGATGTAAAGCCAGAACTTGCATCTCATCAGCCCAGGTACATGTTCTAAAGGAAAATATAGAAATGCACTTTTCTTGGCTAATGGAAATGTAGCTCTATTTAATAGATACTTTATATTTCATATTTTACTATTAAGCTTAGTTCAGTATAAATGCACATTTTCAATGTCATGAAGACATGGCATGAATGATGTGGCAAGCAATTTGCATTTATATAGCACCTTTCAAAGGCTTGGGATCGCAAAGCACAGCATAAATGCTTGTGTAACTTTGCAATTAAGAATTCACTTCTAATTATTCCTACTTAAATGTGCAGTCTCTTTTTAATCACAACATTTTTACACCTGTGGTTAAGTGCTCTGACAGAGCCTCAGCCTTATCTCTAAAGCAGGCATATTGCATGACTGGATTGTATAATGAAGGCTATGTTTTCCAGAGGGAAAATGATCACAGACATGTAACACCAGTAACAATATTAAAGACACAACTAAATTTAAAAGCATCATTCTCTCCAATTATCTGCCCATTCAGATCAACACACAAACACACACACACGCACGCACACATGCTTGTCCAGCTCTGGAGTGTGCACTAGTTTCAGGCCGAGTTATACTTCTGCTACATCACCAGGATGAAGTCTGAAAACTGGCTTGTAAACGTATGCTTGCCTGTAGTAAATCTTTAGCTACTGGAGCTACAATTGCTAACATGTGTGAGATCCCTAGTTTTCTTGTATAACCAAGGGACCGGTAAATAACATGGTGTTAAAAAAAAAAAAAAACGGTATCTGTTACTAGCAGAAAGCACAATTCAGCTGCAACATATGTTTCTGAAGGGCTGCAGTCTCATAAATGGAGATGAGGAATGAAAAGCAATTCTGGGAAGGAGGTGGTAGCTAAAGAGAAGGCCCTGGTGACAGCCATCTACATAACTGACTGCAGTAAAGCACGAGGCTCCATTTTCAAAAGCTGATTAGAAAGAAGATTTATTAAGAACCTATGGTGATCTGGGGACCAATGAAACACAGATAGACGAGGCATGGTTCCTGCATCCTGAAAGGCTGCCAATAGGCAGCAGAATTGGGTGGACCCAAAAGCAAACACATTTCAAAAATCCACAGTCAGTCTTGAAAAATTCGAAGCCAGAAGTCCTTAGGTTTTCAATAAACTATTAGTTGTATGAAAAATAATGTTAAAAGACTGTCCATTTAAAAAGCAAATATTGAACCCTTCCAAGATACCAGCTATTGTGTTCATCTCTGATGATTAAAGTAATAGCAGTAACAGCAACAGTAATAATGATGACCAAAAACGATTGTTAGGAAATCAGGCAACACTTCTGCACTCAGGAGGTCACAGGATGGAGGGCAGGGGAGAAATAACTAAACAGTGTGATGCGTGTTTTTTTATCAGATTGTGCGCTATGCTCTGAGAGCAGAGAACAGGGAATACTTAATTCTGGCAGTCTTTGGGAAAGACTTCAGAGAAACAAGGAATTTCAATAGGAATGTGAAATACCAACATGGTGAGGAAGGGATGACTTTCAGGGAGCAGGAACATTCAAAGATGACTAATCACATAAATTCTTTGTATGACCCATGACTTCAGACATAAGGACTGTATGTTAAGTAGAAGTATAGGCTTGAAAAAACAAGTTGTCTGTATTCATTTTTAACTGTGTGACTTTGGACAAGTTACTTAACCTGCCTGAATCTCAGTTTTCTCATCTCTGTAATGGGGAAAGAACAGAACATATCTCTTCTGAGGACTGTCATGAGAACTTAGTAATAGTTATTGTTAAACATTTAGAACTCTGACATATGACTAACATTTAGTAAATGTTAGTTGTGTCCTTTCTCTCTCTCCCTCTCTCTCTCTTAACTTCTGTCTTATTTTAAGTAGAGTCATTCCCATGGTGAATGAAGGGGCAGAGTAGGACCCCTTATGCTTTAGGAAGCCTGTCTGTTGCTTTCTTTCCAGAGGGAAAGATGACGGTGCTGCCATTTGAAAAACAAGATACAATTTCGTTTAAGTCTGCTTCTTTCCCCATACCCATTCCCCATTACACATATCTAGCCTTTACACATATCTCTAATGAAGGTAATATTATTATTTTCACTTCATAAATGAGGACACTGAGATTTTTCAATAAAACAGTTCCGTAAGTTGAAGAGCCAAGAATCTGTGATGCCATAATTAAAATTTAGATGTTCTAACTAGAGAAACCAATTATTAATCACTTTACTGAAATGTCCTAAGATAGAGTTTGGCCCAAAATAATCACCCCTCAGGCACTGAAGCATCAAGGGAACCCAGATTCCATTTCCAGGAGGGGCAGAGGGCAGTATAGGAATTCTGAAAGACTCCCCTAACTAAAATCCTAAAATGCTAGATTAAAAAACATGGTTTTGAGTTCGTCACAAAAGGAAGGACTCTGCAAAGGTCAAATTTATAAGGAAGCAGGAATAATAGGAGATAAATGATCCATGAAAACAGTTTTCAACAAGGAAATTTCTATTAATTCTTGGATACTTTGAGATATAATTTTGATGAACCACATAGTGTAGGTAATGCCTAAAGTTCACCAAACGTGAGTAGTTTAATAGATGACTTCCACATATACCTAAGGCCTCTGAAGGAAATTAGAAAAGAAGTTAAAGGAGCCCACATGTCGTGGCTACGAAATCACTCTAGAATCCACTGCACAAAGAGCCAGAGTGGATGGCATTTTAAGAGGATATGAGTTAGAAGCCACTTTGCTGGTTTACTCCATGCTGACAACCAATGGAGCTGTAGATCCAAGCAGTAGTGTTCTTTTATTTGCCTCCATCCAACATCTTACCACATGAACACCAACTTGCAATTGTATGGAAAGCGACTTGCATCAACAGGGTAGACTTGTTGGCTAAACTACACTAATGTTTCATGATAACTGTTAAAACAAAAATACCAGAAAAAAGAATGTCTCCAGCCTCATTCATTTTTTTCCTGATACATATCTGGAAATGCTTCTTGGAACCAATAATTTTGTTTCAGAACTAATGTTCTTAAAGAAACTTTGAGAGTTAAAAATAATTCTGGATTAAATTTTGGCTTTATATTTTCTTGAGTAGACAGCACTGCATTCTTACTGCAATGGTATCTCTCCATCTTATTTTTGTTACCTATATTACACCTGAGTTTATGAAAGCTCCATTCTTTATAACCTGCATTCAGGGACCAGATAGACCAAGCATATTGACTGAAGGATACTGGAGAACTGAGTCAGGAGGAGAATCTAAGGACAAATTTGGGGATAGACCAGGATCCTTCCACTAGTGGACAGGAGCTCAGGCAGGATATCCACAGGGAGTGACCAAGTACGGGATTGGAGATGGACACAGTGAGGGAGAGTAAATGATAAAAGCAGTAAATTTTTCTTACAGACTAACAAGGCATAGAAATACCACTCAGAGAGTTAAAAACAGTCATCCATGACTCATACCAACAGTTTTAGAGCCACAAAACTTCCATAATTGTAGTGTTAGGCTTCTCTTTTTCCTTCTATTCTCACCCAAATGTTCCTTTCATTCTTCTATCCTCAGGTTGGTTATGGTAGGATAGATTATTAAAGACTGAAATCTAAGAAAAGGTGTTTAAACATAAGTAGTTAGGCAGAAGACAAACATTATCAGTTTCTGAATAAAGAAGTAGCATGAGAAGTGTGGAACTCAAGAAACTGCAGAGCAACAGAAATCTGTTAGATGGACTGAATTTAGAAAGGAAGTCAAAATTGCAATCCAGATCACACATGGGTTCTCAAATCTTTCCTTTATCAAAGAGACTAGCAGTTCTTAGAAGATAGAAATTTTGTGTTCAGTTCAGTTTTAACAACACTGACATCTCACCTTCTACATGCCTGAGTATCTTACTGGCAGTCTAAAACTTATGGAGAGAGCCACTGTTGAAACTGGATTTTACCAATGTAATGGTTTGGGTTTTATCAATGTAATAAACAAAATCAATAGCCATATGCATAGTTTTCTATGTGTCATATTTCAGCCAAATAACTCTGGAGAAATTGGAAGAATGTTGCATAACTTCTTTTTGTTAGTTGTTCAGATTCTCAGGATAGCAAGGTCTAGGAGAAGTCTGAAGTTGATATAATTTGAAGGAGAGTCAGATTATGCATCTGTGAAGTTTTCCCATGGCTAATAATTTCAAATTTTGAGGTCAGAAAGACATACAATTGTTTCCTAGGTTTGTCATATTCTAGCTGCAAAATGTTGCATTCCTCTTTGATAAAAGAGTGGTAAAAAGGCATTTCACAAAAGGTTTTTTGACTGCAGTAAGTTGGAAACTTTTGTAAAAATTATCTAGTATAATACCAGGCCCAGAAAACCTTCAGTAAATACTAATTTATTTCTTTTCTTTCTTCAGTATTCAAAAAAAAAAAAACCAGAAAGTATGAATTGGAATTTCCCGGTCCAATGATCATCTCACAATTTCACACAAACGCTGATATAGACACTATTTTATTTTCACTCACAGACACTAAATCCCCACATATGTAGAGGATTCCCTTGCTGTTCTGGAATGTCGCACAGCTCTTTGCTATTTTACAAATCACTTCATTCACCTAGAGGATAAAATTTACTCTAAACAAGAAAGGAGGAGGGAGGAGAAGGAGAAGGAGGAGGAGGAGAACGAGGAGAAGGAGAGGAAGGAGAAGGAGAGGAGGAGGAGAGGAGGAGGAGGAAGAAGAGGAAGGAGGAGAAGGAGAAGAAGGAGAAGGGGAAGAAAGGAGAGGGAGAGGAGAGGGGGTAGGAGGAGGGGGAGGAAGAGGAAGAGGAGGAAGAGGAGGAAGAGGAAGAAGAGGAGGAAGAGGAGGAAGAGGAAGGGGAGGAAGGGGAAGAAGGAGAGGAAGGAGAGGAAGGAGGAGAAGGAGGAGAAGGAGGAGAAAGAAGAAAGAAAAAACCATAAGGCAAAACCACACCTCCAGGGACTAGGACACCAGACTAATTCTCTACACAAGGCAGGGAGAAATCATCAGAGATCACTACAGGAAAACATTCCAAGGAAGTAATGTATATGTTCTTTTCTTTTATTCTGTTGTTTAAAAGAGAATAAGATGACACTTGCGTCTCAAGATATTTTCCCACATTTTTAAAGTATCTTTCTGCATATAATGCTGGTTTTTATGATAGTGAATTTTTTTTTCCTTTCTTTTCAAAAAGCATGATGGAAGATGGACTGCAGTTAAACAGATATGCTTCAAAACCTGTCTGGCCAAATTAATCTCTCTTACTTGGTAACTCGTTATGTCACATCTCTGAGCCTCCGTTTCCTTATACATAAATGGAAAATAATACTTTATAGCGCAGTTGCGAGGATTAAATGAGGTAAAATATGAACACTTCTTTGCGTGAGGTCTAGCTCAGATAAAACGCTCAGTAAATATCAGAGATGATTAACAGCTCTGATTACCAGGTAGAAGAAACACATGTAGGAATGCCTGTGCGAGCTCGCACACCTCCCTGCGGGTCCCTATGGGGTTATGCTGATAGAATTGTGAGAATACTGAGGATCAAATCTACTCAGAGTCCCATTGCTTAACTCTGAACATGAACATTTGGATCTAAAACTTAAAAGCCAGAGACACTGGGATATAGACATAGGATAGTACTGGTCAAGAGAGTTTAAAAGAAATAGATGTGCAGGCTTAATTTTTAGAGGAAGAAAACCTATTTGTTTCATATATTGCTAAAATGTGTTATCTTAAGGAGATTATAAGCAGTGTGATATCTTCCCTAAAACACTCACAGATATTTGTAATCACAACTGTCCAACTTACTGCACAACCAGCCAGCCTCAGGAAGATGACAGACCTGGAGCATATTCAGGGTCTGTTCCTTATTCTTTCCACCCCAAAGTCCAAAAAAGAGCAGAATTTTTTAAAAAATTAAATCAAGTTTTTTCTTAATCAAAAGTTAGAGAAAATTTTTAGAGGAAGAGAGGAAGAAGAATGTCCCCAAATGGGAACTGCACCCTGAGGGGTTTGCCTGAAATCAGAAGGTCTAGGCTTTGGGTTTTTTGTTTTCTGTTTGTCAACTGGATGATCTTGGACAAGTTACCCAACCTCTCTGCTCTGTCTTGAAGGGTTTCTGGGAGAAGCAAAATGAGACGGTAAGAGTGAAAGGACTCCTAACGTCAATACTCCTTTGCATGCGATGGAGTATATTCACCCAGTTGCTACAGACATTTATAAACTGGCTTCTGTCTTGTTTTAGACTTTCTTCCCTCCTTCTTTGTATAACCCCTTGTCAGTATCTGCCCTTATGTCTGGTCTTTCTTGACTTTGTGCCTTGATGTACCTATCTTTTGCCATGCCCCATCCCATTCAATAGCAGATGTCACATGGCTCCCTGTGACTCAGACTCAACACTCCCATAGGAGGCTGTGTTCATGGGCTGACCTTTGACTCCACCCACAAGGTCACTCTACTGGCTCCAGCTCTGGGACAATACTCTGCCTGCCAACTAGCAACTACTAACCCAACCCCAGACCCTTGGCCAGGGGAAGGCTATGGAAAGTAAACTGAACATTTCTGTCTCTCTACATCCATGGGGTTAAATGTAGGAATGCCAGCTGCCAAGAATCCAGTTTCAGTGCTGTGGTCTCCACAGTGAAGAGCTGTTTGAGTTGCATATGCCTGAAATAACACTGAATTCTATCCACACCAGCTGGCCAGAAGGTTCATCTACCTTGCCTGCCACAGTCTGCATTGCTCCAGGTCTCAAGACTCTGAGCTACACAGAACACAGCACTGGGAATACATTTCTCATGGGACTCAAATCCTAGACATTAAGACATGCACAAAGGCACAGGTGTGAGTGGAGGGAGCAGTTCTAGTGGATTACTGGTTCTCGAGAAGCAGCTCACATACTAGAAATGGTACAGACCATACTAATGACAGAATGTCTGGATCACAGTGACACTGCCTGTGTCACACTGCCTGGGCTCTTAAACTCCAACAGCATCAGGGAGGAAGGTAATGAGCACTCAGCTCACCAAGTGTTTCCCTGTCAAACAGAAATTCCCTGAAATTCCCTATTATATACATACATATAAAAAAAAAAAAAAACAATGGAAGTAAAGATAACAGCTAAGGAAGATACAGCTAAGGAAGACCACTCTGAGTAACTAAAGGGTCCTCCTTCCTCTTTGTGATTGGATTGGGCCTCCTCTTCAGACAAAAAGAATCTTCCTCACATCTTCTTCAGGGAAGTCCTGGGAGTTTCTAGAATCACATCATATCCCAGTTAAACATTAATTTATGAGAAAATGACCAAGTCACTTGAATCTCTTGACTTACAGTTGTCCTTTGTAAAATGAAGAGTTCTCTTTCAGTCCAAAAGTCTGATGAAAGCTTTAAAATAGCAGTAAGCAATAAATTATTCTTATCTTTAAATTTGATGTTTTTATATTTGGAGTGAAGGGATCAATTCTGTGAAGAGAACTGAGCACCTCTGACACTGGATGCTCTGCAAGAGCATTTTATGGACCAGTGTATCCCAAACTTTTCCCAACCCAACATACTAAGTCATGAAGCACATTCCTGTTACTAACAGTGGCTCAATAAAGCATTGACAGTATGTGTGCCTATGGGTTGGGACAGTCAGGTGTCAAATGCAGAGAGGGATACATGTGCATGCACATTCCTCAAGTGATTCTGATATGTCCTTCTCACACCATGTTGAGAACTGCTATTATAGATTGAATTTACCTACTGAAACATACAGGCTAGGAAAGGTGTCAAAGAAAGAACTTCCAAGCAATCAGAAGAGACCCTAACAGGCAGAATTAGAGATAAACCTACTCCAGGGTGCAGCCTGAATATGCCTTCTCAAATGAAGTCATTATGTAGCTTCTAGGATAGCAGAAGACTAAGATAGGAATAATTAACCAAAGAAATGAGAATGCAGATGAGAAAGCCTGTGGCTTTTAAACAATGTCAGGTTTTAAAATTAATTACAAAGTTAATAATGTTTCATTTGACAAATCTAATAATATAGGAATGTGTAAAGAAAAACTTGGTACCCTTCCCCATACTTCTCTGCAGTCTACCCCACTATGAGAAATACTTCAATGTGGGAAGTGAGGATCATTATCTTTTGTACAAATACACATATTTGGTTTTGACAATAACAGGATAATATCCCAATCTATTTACTTCAATTTGTTTCTGTGATTACAAATATCTTGCCTTTTTTTTAGATTAATATATACTTAGCTAGAGATTGAGATATAGACCTGGAGAGGTGGAGAAAGATAAGAAAAACAGAAAAAGAAATTATGAAATATATTATTTGGTAAACCATTCCTTACTTACTATTATTCAGACTTTTGCAGGTTTTTATGGTATGAAAATCATTTAAAGAAAAATCTTTTTACACTTATCCTATATCTTTATATATCTTATTTTTAGTTTTACAAGTTAGAGTCTCAAAGTGGTGTTGCTGGGTTAGAGAGAGTATGATAGTTTAAATTTTAATTTAAATGTTGACAGAATTCTTCCCAAAAATTCTCATGCTGACTTGCATTCTCACTGACAGCGCATGAGAGGAGCCATTTTCCTACACCCTCCAGCAATGCTTGCATGATTTTCTTCATTTTTGCTTATCTTAAAAGTGAACACAGCAACAATGTTGTTGCCTGCTGGTAATCTTTAATTAGTCATTTGCATTCAATTTTTTCTGAATTACCTGTTGTGATTATTCTTATATTAAGTAGGTTATTCTTTTCTTTTTTAATTTGTGAGAATTGTTTATATACAGTCAGCTCACTGTATTCCCGTATTTTGCATCTGTGGATTCAACCAACCACGGATAGAAAATACTAAAAATTTTTTCAGAAAGTTCCAACAGGTGAAACCTGAATTTGTCACATATAGGCAATTATTTATACAGTATTTACAATGTACTTAAAACTATTTACATGGTATTTATATTATATTAGGTATTATAAGTAATCTAGAGATGATTTCAGGTATACAGGAAGATTTGCATAGGTTATAAGTTATAAGGAAATACTACACCATTTTATATAAGAGACTTGAGCATCTGCAGATCTTGGCATCTGAGGGGGTCCTGGAAGCAACACCCAGTGGATACCTAGAGACAACTATATTGACCATACGTCCCATTTGTCTAAATTAATTACATATATTTAAGAAATGATTGTTTTAAAATTTTAAACAGTAAAGCTTTCCTTATGTCTACTTGTAATTCACTGTTCTAATGTTTTTCCTTAATTATATTAAAGATCACCATATGCAAATGAGCATGCACAAAAGTCTTACTGCTCACCCTCTTACCACCTAATTATGAGGACCTTATTGTCTACTTTGTGTGTATGCAAATTTATAACACAAGTTTGAACAAAAATTTGATTTTTTTCTTCTTAATGTGCAAATGTAACATACAGAAAATAGTTCTAAAGTACTAACATCATATCCAAGAAAAAAATTATTAAATGATTCATCTTCAAGCAGTTTATCTTCCATAACTATTCAATCAGAAGGAATTGTAAAAGGGTACTTTCCTCTCATTTCCTATTACTATTCTATTTTAATGCTCAATTTCAATTTAATGCTCAAGTTTTATCCCTCCCTCCCCCTTCTTCCTTCCTTCTCTCACTCACTTCCTTCTTTCTTCTTAAAAAGTGTTATTCTATTTTAATGGGATTCAGTTTCCTTCTTCCCTTTCTTCATTTTTTCTATCTTTCATTTTATAAATCAGATAATAATCATCCTTTGAAAAAAAAAGTAGCTGAGAATATATATTCTTCTATCCTCTTAGATAAAAAGCATTCATAAAATAGATAGATGACAAAGACTTTAAAGTACCTTAAACACATTTGAGACACATAGATCAATTTGATGGAACATCATTTCATTGTTTTCAAAATGTATGAATTAAAGCAGAAGGTATTATTTCAGAGAAGAGAAAAAAAAGATTAATGAGAGCAAGAGCAATGATGAATTACATGAGACTGCTATAAAGTCTGTTTGCAAAGAATTTTAGATCCTATCAATCTAATGAAGAAATATTTAAAAGTAATTCAAGGACCTGCTTTAAAAACATGAATTTTTCAAAGTTTTATTCTACAGAATTTATTTTACTTTAGATTCTCACCATTTCTACTTCACCAGAAGTTAAATTATGAAATATTGGCTACTCCTTCCCTTGACACATTTTGATGGCCTTGATAGAGGAATGATGTTTATTACTACATTATTCCAAAAAAGGAGAGGTTTTTCACAGAAAGATTTCCTTAAGATTTTTGGTTCTTATCATTATAGCAGAAACTCTAAAAATGCCATTACCATGGAATCAGATACTTACTATGGCAGATCAAAAGAAATAGAATGATACCTTCATTAAAGGTCAGGACATGGATCTAGAGAAAAGTTAATCTGCTATGTTACTGTCCATCACAACAAGGATGACCAAACTATCAAATGACATATCCACTGAGAAGGTAAATTGGGCAATTCGGCATTGCTGTATTTGCCATCCAACACATTTAAAAGAATTTAGTATCACTTGTAGAATTTTGCAGACAATTAGACAAGGGTTGTGATCCTCTATTAGCTATAACAATGCTTATCATTATTGTTGACATTGATTGAGCATTTACTATGTGCCTAGCATATAATGAATAAATGAGATTTCCAACCTTTTCTCTAACAAGGCCACTGGAAAGAATTCTAACTTGGTGCATTTCATAGGAAGGAGGGCCTGGTGGAACTGACATACCTCCACATGCCAACACCACCTTAGGCTCATAGTACAGTATCTACATCTTTGGACTGGTCTAGTAACAGAAAGCGGTAACCCTAATTATCTGTGCTCCAGAAACTTGTGATGACTGGTAACATGCAAAGTAATGGGTACTCTGTATTGTGATAAAGACAAAAGTAACCCTCAGGAGTCTTCCTGTGTCATTAACGTTGCCGCACAACTTGAGATCGTGAAGTAGAGAATGAAAAAGAAGAGAGAAGGATAGGAAGGAAGAGCCATTTACATTTTCTTTAAATTTCACTTGCTCTTTCACTCAGTATCAGTACAAATGTATGCCAAGCAACAAATGCAGAAGAGCTTGAAATGATACTGGCTGGTGAAACCCTTTAAGGATTGGGACAGTAATTTGAAGGATTTCCTGAGCTGTAATAAAAAGCCTACTGCACTGTTATAGAGGGCAAGTAAGATGATGATTTTCTTAAAAAACCTGGAGGAAAAATTGAAGAATTGAGATTCACAGAGATATTTAATAATGAAAAGTTAGAGGACTATACCATACATCAAAGTTATAGATATATATATCTATATACATTGATATCTATAGCAATCTATATCTATATTCTATCTATCCCATATATCCTATCATCTGTCTACATACTATGTAGATCCTATCCACCTAGATAGAAAGGTAACTGATAGATAGATAGATACATAGATAGATAGATAGATAGATAGATAGATAGATAGATAGGAAGGATATATGGGTAGTTTAAAATCTACTCTCTACTACTGGCCTCATATAGAAAGCGACAACATTGTAGAATTCTTAAATTTAGCCACCACTCACTATCTTTATGGGGCTGATATGTTGCAACTTTTGAATATCATGAAGACAGATGACACACCTCTATCATAAGCTATTTTGGAAAAAAATACAACCTAAGAGGCAATGCCATAGACGTACAATTATTAAACTAATCTCTGCAAGTGATAAGAGCTTCTTCTATAATTCTAATACATATATGGATTTATCAGAGCTTAAGGGTCCACTTTTAGACTCAAAGCTGGTTTTTTCTTTTCCTTTCCATATTGGCTTTTATCTTAGTTTGAAGGAGAATTATAGTTTTAGTGAAATAATATTACTTACAGAGTAGTAATTTATATAAATAACACTTACAACCCCCTACACAAAAATTTTCCCATATTTGTGACAAGCTTAATGGAAATAGTTATTTTCTATATGTGGAAATACTTACTATATGATGAGACATTATGTAAACTCATTACAGAGTTGAAAAAACTTTTACTTTTTATTTTGATACATTTAGCCTACAGAAAAGTTTCAAATACAGTACAGTGAATTGCTGTATACTTTCAACTCAGTTTCCTCTAATGCTAACATCTATATAAACCACAAAAAATTATCAAAATCAGGAAACTAACATTGATACAACACTAGTAACTAAACACAGATCTTATTCAAATTTCATTAATTTTTCACAAATGTCCTTTTTTCCCTTTTCCAGTATTTAATTCAGGATTCCACATTGTATTTACTTGTGCCTCCTTAGTGTCCCCAAATCTGGTAGTTCCTGTATTTTATGACCTTGATACATTTGAAGAGTACTGGCTTGTTATTTTATTTAACTTGTAGGTATATAATGTAGATGATGTCAATACATGTTAACCTTTGTCACTTGATTAGGACCATTTCTACCACATCTCCACTGTAAAGTTATATTACATGTTATAATTATATTACAAATACTATCATTATTGTTTTTCTGTTGCTCAAAATATTCTAACTTTGGCAGTTGGAAGTTCCTTTCAGAATGCCCCATCTTTTACCTTTTTCAACACGTCCTTATTTTCTGGCACTACCAGATACTCCAAGCTTCTCATATTTTTTCACCCTAGTCCTGGAATCAATCATTTCTCCAAGGAGCACTGGTTTCCATTATTAGAGAATGGATTTTAGAAAGCAAAAATCTCAACACTAAATACGCTCCTTACTACAGAGATTTTATTGCATTGCTTCTAGGTACTTCCCACAGAAAGTTAATAAATAAATGTATACACACTAACCAAGCCATGCATCTACATCTGCATTTAATTCTTTACCTATGTAACTATGTACCTATCAACCTATCTACATATCCTATGAGTTGACACTCATGTTCCAATTCATCAGAGTTCTTTCAAGCCTTCTCCTTTTCCTTATTTATATATATCATCTTCTTCCACCAGGGAGATATACCTGGTTCTCATTATCTACAATAAATTTGCCTGTTTCTTCAGCCCTACTATACACAAAATATTTTCAGAATTGATAACCCGAACCCTTACAAAGAAAAAAATTAGTTCCTCAAGTGCAGCACTGAAATAGTTTCTTTTAGTCTTAGAGTATAAGAGTCAAAATGCTCTTTTCCAAAGTTTTCTAGGTTAGTTCATGTCTTCCCACCTCTCTCTGATGTGGGTATGCGTGGTGGACAACCTAAAAGTAAGGCCCAATATTATGCATTGCCTTGACCTGCGGTGAAGTCAGGATGACTCAAAGAGCCTAAGAAAAAGTTTCCCTCCTCACCCTCCGCTCTAACCAAGTGATCTCCTCACCAAAGGAGCCGGTGCAGCTCCCTGCCAGGCGGAGGAATTACTCAAACAAGCCAACCACACTCTCCCATGAGAACCAGGGGCTCTATATGGATTTATTTACTTTCCTATGGTACCCAGTTATTTTTTTTTAAGTTTCCTATTTCAGCAACATCTAGATATTTTAGCAGATTTTTGTTTGTTTGGTGGTGGGGAAAGGGCTGGCAAGTTCTCTTTTTTTCCACAGATCCCTGCATTTCCATCTTCTGCTTTTTCTCCCTTCACCACCCAATCGCTAAAAAGTATTTCTCCCTTTTTGGTTTACTTTTTCTCCCCTAGAAGCTGTACCTTTCAGCTTTCAAAGATACTCTGTTAATTCATGAATATTTTGTGGCCCCTTCCCTATACAGTTCATGCTCATAACTGCCCAGAAGTCTTCTCAGTAATCACAGGCTTAGAGTGCGCTAGTCGTTCATACAATAATTTTAGATCAACTTTGGGTCCCTTCTCTCGTTTCCTTTTTCTGTTATTCCTGCAGTTTTCCATGGTTTACCTTTGCTCATCAAAACACCTAGAAGCAGGACAGGAATACGTCAGAAATGTGAAAGGTCACAGACCAGGATTTGGTGATTTTTTTTTCCTTTTTATTCATGCTTACTTTGAAGTTTCAGCATTCTCTGACCTCAGGCTATTCAAAGGGGATGATTTTTGTGTAGCTTGAATTTTCTCTTCTTGTATATTTCTGTATTATTATTGGGAGACAGATAACAAGGTGCCTGTGGTTGCCTTCAGTCCTCAGTCATGTTTTGTATCATTTCTAAAGTTATATAATTTGTGTAAATAATGTGTCTTGTGCCAACAATTTAATATCCTCATCTATGTCTAACTAACTTTGGGGAAGAGGGTATGGAATTCCTGCTAGTAAGGATTTTCCAGAGGTGACTGAGAATCTGCTTAGGCACATCTATTATGCCCATGGTGGGGAAAAAGTAATGGTGTCCCGGACGGATAATCCAACCAGTTCACTTTCTAAACCTTAAATATTAGTTCTGTCTGACACCATTTGGAGATGAGAATAAGGCCAAACAAGCTCTGACTAAACAGAATGTCTTCCTGTGCTCTCCTTACTTCTTCTTGTGTGCATCCCAATATTCTGTTTCACGACACATACAGAAGTGAATATTAGAAATAAGGGTCCACAGCAGTCACTGACAAGCAGGAAAAGACAACTTGCTAGCCCACATGAGCCAGTTTCAGGGCAGTAACTGTTTCCTGAAATCAAGGAGTCTGAGGAGTTGGGCGGAGTTCCCATTTTCACATGTACTCAGCTCTCAGCCTGCCCTGGTGCTGGGTGAGGAGCTGTGTTTCCTTAGGATCAGGTCTGCAGTAAAAGGGACTGATCAAACCACACTCCTTTTTGACCTTTCGTTGTGAATGCTGCTCCACCTTCAATTTGCCATGCACTAAATGTATGCATCAGCTAACAAGGATGCAGATTTTTAAATGTGTATTTCAGCTTTAATCCCATCAACCACAGTGGAAATACAACTCAGCTTGCATTGCCTCCTGAAAATGATTTACAAAAAATATTTACATGCTTCACACATTTGTACATCTGACATCACGCAAAGTATGGAACAATTTACAGATGTGCAAAATGTTCCATAGAAAGCCTAAAATGCTGTTAACAATCTGGTTGAAAAAGAACCAAGATGGGAGAGATTTATCAAAACTGAAAACTGATGAAAGGAGTCAAGAATCCAAATTTTGTCACGTTACCAACTTCTGTAATAAGTAGCTAATGGTGAGAACTGGAAACAACTGGGTACTCTTATTAGGTGACTAATAAAAAATAAAATCTATTATTGTAATTTGAGCATTTTATCAAAATTACGTCTAATTTCTAGATTCCAACTAAACGAATGACACATTTAGAGAAGTGGTTCTGCAATATTTTAAGTGCTACAATTGTTCCTGCTTATCACACTTCAGGACATTAAGATGAAGCCTAGAATCAATTCAGTCAAAGATTCACCAACTAGCCATTTATCTATGACTATGTAAAACAGCAAAAAGGAAAAAAAAAAAAAGATTTTCTTAACCAATTCAAAGAGGAATTCAGTTTAAGTACAGGGAGCAATTAAAATCTATGACTGACAGACCAGGTCATCCAAATGGCCTGTGTACCTGTAACCTGATACACTAAAGCTCATAAAAGTGTCATAACAAACAACCTGTCATCTTAAGAATATTTTATGAGGCAGTTGGCTTCCGGAGGAATTGTAGGAAGTTATAGCTCAGGCTCAGGAACTGTCTTTTCTGTTCTCATCCTAAATTTTGGAAGCCAGACTGACATTGCTGAGATGGGGTAGCACTAAAATGGGCAAGCTTATCCATATGCTTCAAGAGAAGTCCAGTAATGTGAAAATTCTCAGTTAATAGGAAAGCATTTCTCTGAATTGTTTCTCCAGTTTTTCTTGGCATTTTAATAGATGCTTTGGATCTGTTTTCTTTTTCTTTTCTCCAAGATCCACTTTATTTCAAGGTAAGATGCTAGCTACTTATTTGTAAAGAGAATTTCATTTTAACTTACTTGTTACCAAACTTATGGAATAAAACAGAGGACTAAAGTGAATATTTTTGTTTGCAACCTTGCTTAGGAAGAACTATATTTTTCACCTCTTTTTTCAGCTTCTCCCATCACAGTTTTTCTATTTTACGTATATTCTCATTAAAATAAAACTTAATGACATTATTTTTATATACTGAATTTTTCACCTATAACCTCCTTCAGTTTACCTTTGAATGCTCAGGTTCTAGCTCAGTGCTTAGGATATAGGAGGCAATAACTACATATTTAATTCATGAATTTCTGAGAATTATGTTCTTTCTTTGATAGTATACAATCAAAAATAGCATTTCTAACTATAAAAATGTAAACATTTTTGAATTTATATAAACAGAGAGTAAAAAAGTACGCAAGGCTAAGAGGTGAGGGAAGTAGAAAAGGTTGGTGAAAGGGTTCATAATTTGAGTTATAAGATGAATAAGGTCCAAGCATCTAATGTATAACATGGTGACAACAGTTGATAATATTACTGAATAACTGAAATTTGCTAAGAGAGTAGGACTTCAATATTCAAGAAAGAAAGAAAGAAAAGAAAAGAAAAGAAAGAAAGAAAGAAAGAAAGAAAGAAAGAAAGAAAGAAAGAAAGAAAGAAAGAAAAAGAAAGAAAGAAAGAAGGGAAGGAAAGGAAAAGAAAGGGAAGGAAAGAAAGAAAGGAAAAGGAAAAAGAAAAGAAAAGAAAAGGAAAGGAAAGAAAAAAGAAAAGGAGAAGGAAGGTAGGAAGGAAGTGATGGTTGTGTTAATTTGATGGAAGGGAATCCTTTCACAATGCATACACATATCAAATCATCACATTACACCATTTAAATATCTTATTTGTCAATTATACCTCAATACAGATGGAAAAAAATTTAAGTGACACATTTTTAATGAAAATCATACTATGTTTCTTTTTCTACACAGTATTTTAATATATTTATTTATGCCCTGTTCACATTCACACTCAGTTCACATTTAGAACTAGGCAAGGTATTATTTTAGTGGAAAATAATAATGCCACCTGATTCTGTTAATGCATTAGTAGTTACTGGAAATCAACAGAGATTGAAAAAAAAGTAACCTAAGGAAAAAAAAAAAGACTAAAGCAAACATACTAAAATATTTAATAAATGTGTTGAGATTGGTATTAACAACATTTACCAAACTCTGAATGCTGAATATTTTGCATAAACTCAATGTTTAGTCCTAAGTATAAGAAACATAATTTTCACTACATGAACCTAATATGCTTGATAAATTTAATGTTAATTTTTATCATGTTTTTATAATACTGTAAATGTTAATTTTAATTCCAATTTCCAATTGTTCATCGCTATACTACAGAAACATATTTTTGAAAGTACTGATTTATATTGTGTAATTCTCCTAAACACTTACTCACTCTATTTTCTTTTTATGAATTCTTTATGTTTTTCATATACATGATCAATTCATAATAAAAGCAATTTTATTTTTCCTTTCTAATTAGTATGTCTTATTGTACTAGCTAGGACCCCTAGTATAATGAACATTTATCTTGCCTTGTTCTTGTTTTTTTTAGGGTGTGTAGTGGGTTAAACAGTGTCCTTTCAAAATTCGTATCCGCCAGGGATCTCAGATTATGACATTATTTAGAAACAGGATCTTTGCATTTGTAATAAGAATTGAGATGAAATATAGTGAATAAAGTGAGCTCTGAATCTGATGATAGCATCCTTATTGGAAGCAGAAAATGACACACAGAGAGACACACAAGGAAGCAAGCATGTGAAGACAGAGGCAGAAACAGGAGTTATGATGCCACAACCCAAGAATGTCAAGAGCTACAAGAAGCTGAAAAAGGCAAGAAAGGTTTCCTCCAAGAACCTTCAGAGGAAGCATGACTTTGCTCATATGTTGATTACAGGCTTTGACTTTCAAAGCTAAGAAAGAATAAATTTCTGCTGTTGTGATCCACCACATTTATTGTAACATGTTACAGCAGCCTTAGGAAATGAATGCAGTGGGGAACCACTTCGTCTTTCACCATGAAGCATGAAGTGTGCTATTGAGTTTTCATACATACAGGTCCTGGGCTTTAAAAGGCAATATGACAGGGAGGAGGCAAAAGTCTTGGGCCTCACGGGGGTCAGACATATGGCACAGAAGGGCACTCCCTGGTGAGTTAGCCAGGACAAAAACACAACCAGCAGAAAGTTAGTGGCATTATTTTTCAGCCTTGGTCTCAGTTCCAGAAAAACAGAATTTTTAAAAGCATATGTCTCCTCTGATACAGACTATCTGAAACCATCTTGAAAAACACAAAGTTGGAGGACTTAACATTTCCAATTTCAAAACTTAGTACAAAACTACAGTAATCAAAACAAGGTGGTGATGACACTAAGACTGACATACAGAACAATGGCACAAGGACTGGAATTGAGGGTCCAGAAATAAATTCATACATTTAAGTTCAGTTTATTTGCCAGAAGGATGCCAAGACCATTCAATGGGGGATGAACAGTCTTTTCAACAAACAGTGCTGGGACCAGTGGCTATCCACATGCTAAAGAATAAATTTGGAGCCCTACCTCAGATCATGTGTAAAAATTAACTCAAAATGGATCAAGGACTGGATGTAAATGTTAAAACTATAAACTCTTAGAAGGAAACATGGGTGAAAACCTGCATTAGCTTGGATTTAGGCAGCAGTCTTTTAGATATAACACCAAAAGTAAAACAACAGAAGAAAAATTAAACTTCATCTAAACTGAAATTTTTGTGTTTCAAAGAGCACGACCAAGGAAGCGCAAAAAAAAAAAAAATATGGAAGAAAGTATTTGCAAACTATTTATCTGATAAGGGTTTAATAACTAAAATATATAAAGGAAGCTTACAACTCATAACAAAAAGACAGATAACTAAAAATTGAGCAAAGGACTTAAATAGACATTTCTCCAAAGAAGATAAACTGCAAATGACTAACAAGCACATGAAAGGACACTCAACATTATTATTAACTATGGAAAAACAAATCAAAACCACAATGAGATACAACTTCACACCCACTAAGATGGTTATTAAGAAAAAAACAAAACAGAAAATAACAAATAGCAGTGACAATGTAGAGAAACTGGAACTCTCTTACACTGCTGGTCGGAATGTATAATGGTGCAGCTATTGTAGTAAATAGTTTGGCAATTCCTCAAAATGTTGAATGTAAAATTACCACATGGCCCAGCAATTCCAAGCCTAGTTTTATACCCAAGAGAATTGCAAACATGTTCAAGGAAGTTGTACGTGCATGTTCACAGCAGCATTATTCATAATATCCCAAAAGTGGGAATACTCAAAGGTCCATAAACTGATGAATGGAAAAACACATGTACTTCCATACAATAGAATGCTAGTTAGTTATAAGAAGGAATGAAGTACTGTTCTGTGCTACAACACAGATGAACCTTAAAAACATTACTCTAAGTTAAGGAAGGCAGAGACAAATGGCCACATATTTTATGATTCCATTTATGTGAAATGAATAGGCAAATCAATAGACATATAAAGTTGGTTAGTGGTTGCCAGGGGATGAGAGGAGGCAAGAATTGAGACTAACTGCTAATATGAACAGAGTTTCTTTTTGGGGTGATGGAAATATTCCAAAATTAGACAGTTATGATGAGTGTACAATATAATGAAAGTATTACTAAAAATAATGGAAGTATTAAAGAAGTACATGTGTTCTTTGGCAACTTCTAATAATAAATTTTCATTTATATGTTTGAGGTTAGAAATTATACTACCTGTATTTCACCCCCCCCCAAAAAAAGATAAAAATTTAATTTAAACAATGAAGGTAGTTTTTATTGGACTTACTCTTGGATAGATAAAAACTGTGAATTCTGTGTGTAAGGATTAATTTTGGCAAGAAAAATCAAAAGCATAAAGCTGAACATGATATAAAAGATATAAAGATGTCTTGACTAATTATGTAATTCCTGTTATACCTGAAGAATTCTTACTATAGAAAAACTTGCCAGAATTAATAAGTGAATAAAGCAAAGTAACAGAAAACAGAATAATGTAAAATTAAATAATATTCCTATTATGTTAGAGACAAACATTTGCAAAATGAAATTAGATTATATATACCATTTATGATAACCTCGAAACACAGAATTATTAGCAAAATAAATTAACAAACAAGTAGATCACTCCACTAGATCAGTGAAACCCTCATGGTATATACTAAAGCCTACTTTACTGCCCTTCCCAACCTCATGCTCAGTCACACCACATCAGTAACTAGAAATGAATCATAGGAGAATTCATGTCATGAAAATTGGCAAATGCTACACATGAGAGCTGTGTGTCCTAAACATTTATCAGCATAACCACTGAGAATAGTTAAATAAATAACGAGATATTCAATGTTTATGGATTAGTAGACTCAATATTATTAATGTATTAATCATCAATAATTGATTTGTAGGTTTCATGCCCATTCAAGCAACTTTTTTGGTAGAAAATAGCAAAATTGTTTAAAAATGTAGATAGAAATACTAAAGACATATAATAGCCACAACAAAATTATAAAAGAAAAATAAAATTGAAAGATTTCTAAGGACACAAAATGCACTAACCATCAATAAATTGGCCCTTATAAAAATAAAAAATACTCTCTTTTCAAAAGACAATGTTAAGAAATGAAAAGAGAAACAAAAATATTGGGTAAAATATATACAATATGTATATGTAAGAGTATAGTAATATCAGGACATATAAAGAACACCAATAATACAATGATGAAAAAACAAATGATGCAATAAAAATAGGTGAATGTTTTCAATAGGCACTTACCAAATAAGACAAAAATAGTAATATACACAAAAAAGGTACTGAATGTTATTCAGTTACAAGACCCATAAATTAAAATCACAATGAAATAAAATATTGTTACTAGCATACCTAAAATAAAAAGTAATCACAATACTAAGCACCATAGGATGGTAAAGCTACTGAAACGCTCAGAGAATTACTATGGGAATGCAAAATAGTATCAACACTAAAGAGAATTATGAGACAGTTTCTCATACTCTTAAATATTTACCTTACCTCTGACCCCATAATCCCACCCCTAGCCATTTACCAAATAGAAATACTAATATAGTCACAAAAATATGTCTCATGACATATTGAAACACAGGTGAACATGACACCAAAACACTGGAAAAAATATCTAAACATGAAAATAGCACAGAAACAAACAAATAAAAATGAAATATATGAAAAAATGAGGTGAAGAAACAGAGAAACAGATTAGGAGATTCAACACAGATCTAAGGACAGAGTAGTTATATTAGAAGAAATAATGGCTAAGAAAATTCTGAAACTGATGAAAAACATCAATGATCAGATTCAAGATTTCTGTGTCCTGTGCAGAAAAAAACAGAGACCACCACCAGACAATAGGGTGAAAATGCAGACCAAAAGCAAAGTCAAGATTTAGAAGCAACCAAAGGAAAATGCAATTTGACAGTTACTTAACTTTTTAATATCAACAATAAGCAAAAACCTTTAAAGTGCAGAGTGAAGAGAGGACGTATTATTTTTATAACATTATTATGCAAAATTGCAAAGAGTCTTTACCATCAAAAAACCTTCACTAAGAGACACTTTTAAAGTAAGTACTTCAGGAAAAAGATTTCAAAAGGAAAATATAAGATTCAAGAATGAATAATAATGAACAAAAATCACATTATTTATTTGGTTAAACCTTAACAAACATAAATAATATAAAACAATAACGTATAATTTGTGGGGCAAAGAAAAAAATAGCAAAGAAATATTTGACCAAAATAGCATGTAAATTGCAAGGAATTAAATGAAGTTAAAATACTCTTGGATTTTTGTTTTATTCAGGGAGATAGTAATGATAGTGCTTAATTGTAGATCTTGTTTAAATGTGTATCAAAATTTCTATAATAACCACTAAAAGAATATTAATAGGCTAAATGATACTAGAACAATACTAAAAAAAGATACTAAAAGAAAGTGTATAACTTCCAAATAAGTGATGAGAAAATAGACAAAATTTACAAAACTGATCATAAACTAAGCCTGGATCTTTTCAGTAACACAAAAGATTTGATATGCTAAAAAAAAAAACTATATACTCATAAAAAGGAGCTGAAACCTAAAATGCTCGTATTAAAAAAGACGGAATAGATGAATTAAGAAATTGGAAAAAGAATCCAACTATATCCACATAAAGCAGAAGGAAGAAAAACAAAGAGCAAATATTTCTGAAGTAAAACACAAAAGTATCCAAGAATAAAATAAGCGATTGAATGTGGTGGCTCTAGATTGAAAGCTGAGGGCGGAGACACAATAACCCAAGAACTGCTCAAGTCAGTCCTGCTGTGTCCTTGTCCACCTACCACACCTGCCTAGGTCACTGCTTCCTTGTATCTGAGCTGGTGCAAAACAGGACCCACAGAGTGGGTGAGAGAAGGAAAGAAGGAGAGAGCACACAGAACTGGGAGCTAAGCTTGAGATGATTTCCAGTGCCACTGCCACCTGAAATAAAGGAGTGCCACATGGCAGCTGGGATTGTGCTTTTGCATTTACCTGGAAAAACAAACTGCTCCTCCTAAGACTTTGCAACATCTCTGACTAGGGCATCGTGCATTGCCCAGGCTTTCAGATGGGGGCTCTCAGCCGTTACTAACTGCTTGAAATATTTATGGTTTTACAGTGGTGTTTTACGATGTATATGCTCCCACAGGCCTTGGTGAGTAGTGTGCCTTATGAATTTATTGAATTTCAAAACAGATTTATATATTTCCTTTTGGCTATGCTTTATTGGGTGCTTGCTCCTAAATCGACGCATAGAAGATGGTGCTGGCTGGAGGGTAACTTGCCAATCTCTACAGGCTAACGAGCAAAGTGAGAAACAGCAAAACATTTCAAACTGAATGGAAATTCATCTTGGGGTAAGCACACAACTGAGAAGAGGAATGCTGAATGCTTGCTTATGAGTAGTGTGCTTGTAAGAGACACTTGCTTAATCTCACCTTGTAAATGGAGTTGGTGACTCACAACTTATGCCCAACATGGCAAAAGAATTCACGTTGCAGAATATTATGCAAAATGCAGGCCTGACAATGGGTAGTATATTATTATATTCTAATACACCCTAAAAAGTTGAATAAAATAGAAATTGATAAAAAGACTTTTCAGAAGCTCTCATTTGCAACCTCTCATACTACCAAAAAATCTTATACATGTGTATATATGTTACATATGTATGTATTCATATATATTCTTATATAGAAATATACATGCTTTTCCAAGTAACAAGGAATAAAACCATTTTTACTGTTTTGATTAATGAAAGTCCTTATTATAGTTAGTGTTTCTCTTCTCATAATAGAAGTATTTCTACATCACTCGAAATTTAAAAATGACCCTTTCTTCTACAACTTGGATAACTGGGACAGGGAAACACGAATTTTTTGGTGGGGGTAGGGATCTTCTTTGAGTCAGGCATTTGGTTGTCACTTCCTTCTAAGAAAAAAATTTCCCAGAGAATAGAAAATAATTACAAATGTTTGGTCTGAGGTCTTTGAAAGTATATCTGACATGAGCTCTTTTATGCTCACAGATTCAGACTGAATTCACTGGAATGACAGTAGCATAGCTAAAGGGTTTGCAACACAATTTCCCATCAGACAAGAATCTTGGAGAAGCAGGTTAAAAGGATCCTTTTGGTTTCTTTCTGACATTTCCCTCTTGAAAGAGCCAGGATTAATATTTTTAGTATTTTTAAATTTAAACCAAAAAATGTTTAAAAGAACAGATAAAGTTATATATGAAGGTCAGTTATGTCAGGAATAGGAAGATCTTAATACTGCATTCATTTCTAGGCAATCAGACATGTTCTATAAATGTATGAAATAAAGACAGAAATCATAGTTCAAGGGCAAATTTTCTATGGATTTAGAGTTTTATACTTTCTTCTTTTGTCCTATGAAAGTGCTATATAAGACAGTGTCTGATCAGAATTACTTTCTTTACAGTCATAGAGCAAGAGAAGTTTAATCTGAAAATCTACCAGCTACGTATTTCATTAATATATGTATTATTCTTTCTGGCGGCCACCTGAGATGGGTGTGATATTTAAGTGCCTCCAGGCATTGTATGCTGTCAATAGTTTTGTATGTGCATCTCTGGACTTGAGGCTCTGATAGATCTTACTGTACTCTTGTAAGAAATTGAATACATTTCTTTTGTTATGTGACTCTGACTTCCATTCTACAACTCAGAGATAAAGAAGAGAGGATCTTTACTCTCAAAGCCTGACTTGGCAGTTCCTCAATTGATGTCTGGAAATACCTGATAATTGCTAATCAGCATATTGTATTAGTTCTTTTTTTTTTTTTAAGTTTTGCAGGAATTTTTTCAAGCTTCATTGAGATATAATTGACGTAACATTGCATAAGTTTAAGGTATACAGTGTGATGACTTCATATATATACATATTGTGAATTACCACAATAACATTACTTAACACATCCATCATCTTATATAGTTATAATGTGTGTGTGTGTGTGTGTGAGAGAGAGAGAGAGAGAGAGAGAGAGAGATTTGATAACTTTTAAGGTCAACTTTTTTTAGCAACTTTCAAATGTAAAATACAGCATTGTTAACTACAGTTACCATGTGGTACATTCCATCCCAGGAACTTATTTGTCTTATAACTGATACCCTTTGACCACCTCCACCCATTTCACCCACTTACCCACACTCTCTGACGTAGGGAACCATCAATCTATTCTTTTTTTTACAAGTTTGGTTTCATTAGATTCCAAATATAAATAAGATCATATGTACTTGTCTTTTTCTCTCTGACTTGTTTCACTTAGCACAATGACTCAAGGTTTATTCATGTTGCTGCATAGTGCAGGATTTTCTTTTTCAAGGCTGAATAATATTCCATTATATATTTTTATATATGTATATGGAACTGCATTATTCATTCATCCATCAATGGACACTTAGGTTGTTTCTATGTCTTGGCTATTACAAATAATGCTGAAACATGGGGGTGCAGATATCTCTTTGAGACAGCGATTTCATTTCCTTCAGATATACACCCAGAAGTGGAATTGCTGGATCATATGGTAGTTCTATTTTTTTAAGATTCTGAGGATTCTTTGTATGGTTTTCCATAGTGACTGTACCAATTTGCATTCCCACTAGCAGTGCGCAAGAGTTCTCTTTTCTCCACATCCTTACCCACAGTTCTGTAAGTCAGAGATTGGGCATGGCAAAACTGGATTCTCATCTTGAAATCAGAAGACTAAAATCATGGTATCAAACCAGTCTAAATCTGCAGTTGGAGGCCCTGGGGGAAAATCTGCATCCAAGTTCATTCTTCTTATTGGCATAATTCAGTTCCTTGCAGTTGGAGGACTGTGCCCCCGTGTCCTTGCCATGTGTCAGCAGGAGCTACATTCTTTGACATTTAGCCTCCTCCAACTTCACGTCAGTAATGGTGTGTCAAATCCTCCTAGAGCTTTGAATCTCTCCCTCTTGGGAGAGCCCAGGCCCTTTTAAGAGCCCATCTGATTACGTCAGGTGCAGATAAATTTCCTATTTCCTTTCATAAAGATTTGGGCCCTTAATTATATCTGCAAAATACCTTTACAACAGCTCCTAAATCAGTGTTTGATTAAATAACTGATGCAATTAATTACTTAGAACTAGTAACTGAAGATACTGAGGGCCAACTTAGAATTCTGCCTGCCACACATATATTTGAATATTTCCTTAACAGCCACTTTGTTACTTCCAGAATCAGCTCATGCTGTATTTTATAAACACAAGACTAGCTCCTTTCTTGACTATGAATTCCTTGATGGCAACATGCATGTTTTACTTAGTTTGGTACTTATACCAGGAACTCACACCAATCTTTGCACAATAAATGATAGTTTGTTTTATTTTACTTTATTTTTTATTGACATATAGTTGATTTACAATACTGTGTTAGTTTCTGGTGAACAGCAAATTGATTCAGTTATACATATGTATACATACTCTTTTTCACAGTCTTTTCCATTATGGTTGATTACAGGATACTGAGTATAGTTCCCTGTGCTATAGTAGGACCTTGTTGCTTATCTATTTCATATATAGTAGTTTATCTATTTCATATACAGTAGCTTGTATCTGCTAATTACAAACTCCTAATCTATCTATTCCCCATCCCTTTTCCCCTTTGGTAACCATAAATTTGTTTTCTATGTCTGTGAGTCTTTTTCTGTTCTGTAAATAAGTTCATTTGTGTCTTATTTTAGATTCTACATATAAGTGATATCATATGATATTTGTCTTTCTCTTTCCGACTTACTTCACTTAATGTGATCATCTTTTTAAGTCCACCCATGTTGCTGCAAATAGCATTATTTCATTCTTTGATAGTTTGATAGACAAATGAAAACTCACATTTTCAAAAAAAAAAAACTTGCCTATCCGGCTAAAAAGTCCATTTCTGCAGATCTAATTCATCCTGCCTTTTTGGAGTCACAAAGAACACAGCTAATCTCTATTTCAAATATTTTAAATCATGATATTTTCCATCTTTGAGTTTTTTCATCTCTAGAACACATATCTCTAATGTCATCGTCTTTCAATCAAAGCATGATTTTCAATCACCATTATCATCCTATTAATATTTTCTTGGACATTTTAATTTACTTTGATTTTAGTGCCTACAACTGAACATAATTCTCTCTATGCTTTTAGCAATATTGTTGTGATTTATTTGTTTATGCAAAGTGCAATAAGGTTATCATTAGTTGAACTAGAACTCCATACCTCTACTGAAGCAGTTTAAAGCGGCAATAGCATTTTTAGAAATCATATTAAAAAGGTTGACTCATTGAGTCTATAATCTATAGTTTATTTTATCTTAACTTTTTTACATGTACTACTCTGAATTGTGACTCCTCAAAAGTAGATACTTTTAGGTCCAAAGTATATTGATTCTTATTAGATTTCATCATTAGATTTAGCCTCTCATCCAAAGACTTTAATAGTTCTTGAGATCCTGAATGTGGCCATTGAATACATCACTGGTACACCTTATCTTTCTTTTCTTTCTCCCTAAAGGGGTTCGGAGCATGTCGTCCAAAATATGCTGCTTTGACATATTGACAATTTTGAGTTCAAAGACTTGAGAAATATCAGATGCAAGAAGAGCACTCTGACCCCTATTTTTTCTTCCTAAAAGCAAAAGAGAAAACCCCTAGACAGAAGGTGCCTTCCCTGTACCTGGAGAGAGGAAAATATTCCTTTCACCAGAGAGGTGACTGAAGGCCAAGAAATCTATACAAAAAACCTTGTCAAGCTAGCCCCATCTTCCTAGTCACTTCTCCACAACTAACTACCCGTAGCTCAAACCATTTGTCTTTCAATCCTTCACAAACTTACTGTTTCCTTGCCTGAAAGGCATAAAAGCTTTTTGCCCTGGCCACTTTTTTGGGTCTCCAACCTCCCGTGAAGGCTCCTGTGTACAGGTAAAATTTTAATAAATCTTGTGTGCTTTTCTCCTATTAATCTGTTTTATAACAATTTAATTCTCAAGCTCATTCAGAAACCATGAAAGAGTAGAGGACAATTTTTCTTCCCCCACATAGTCACAGCCCCATTGTTTGCATGTCCTTTTCAATTTACATCTCTCACTTACTCACGTATTCTTTTAACTAAAATGCAAACTCAAATAATACCAAGAAGAACAGCGGTCTGGCCTCTATTTTGACCTTAAGAAGCAGCATTCAGACAGTTACCAAGATACATAACTGTATTATTTCCCAGTAGATATTTCCACCTTTCAGCTAAAATAACTTTTAAATACTTATACAATTCGGATAAATTATATCTACAACACTTTCTAACCAACCAAATGAGTTATTTCAACACTACTTGTCAAAAAATTACTATTAAACATTAAGAAGGTGAGAGGAGAGTATAGCTCAGTGGTAGAGTGCATGCCTAGTATGCATGAGGCCCTGGGTTCAAGCTCCAGTACCTCCATTAAATAAATAGATGAATAAACCTAATTACTTCCTTCCTCCCATCAAATTAATATAAATAAATAAATAAATAAATAAATAAATAAATAAATAAATAAATAAATAAATAAATAAATAAATTCTTTTTAAAATTAAGAAAACATTTATTGAACATCAGTTCTAACCTAAGCGTTGAATTAGAAGCACACAAAAATTAGAATTTTGCTATGCCTTTGTTTTTCCACTTAGTTAAACAGATACGGCCTGCCTACAGAAGGCATGTTTTGAGATATAATTAACTTAGAAATGTGAATTTGACCATAAAATGGGAAATAAATAGTATTTCAATTTTTTTTCAGAATTGTTGTATAATATATGTAGACAAATGTATTTTATACGTCTTTTTCTGAAGTATCCACATATAATTTTTATTGAATTTTTAGATAACCATTATTTACTAGTTGATGAGAATTTACATTTCCTTCTTATTAGCATTCCATTATTATCCATAGTGTTTAATTTACTGATTGGGCTAATAATTGGTCCACCCGTCAATCATGTACTGTATCCTGA
The DNA here is from genome assembly GCF_048773025.1 of Camelus bactrianus. Taxonomy (NCBI): domain Eukaryota; kingdom Metazoa; phylum Chordata; class Mammalia; order Artiodactyla; family Camelidae; genus Camelus; species Camelus bactrianus. Next base: position 45,820,209 of record NC_133539.1, read on the forward strand.
TACAGGAAGCATACTATGCTAGGTAATTCTTAGTTAATTTAAAGATAAGTAACAAGAGCTTTCCTCACAGAACTTAAAAATGTGATATGTACCACTAGAAAATATCACCAATGTGGGAGACAGAGAGATCACATCCAGGTACCACCTATTCAATAAACTCTTATCAAGAATTTACTATGTGTGAATAATTGTGATAGGCACTGGAGATAAAGAGATAAAAAACAGTCCCTATCTCTAAGGCCTTTACCATCTATGCATAACATCATAAATATTCTCCTGGAACTGGCGGCTTTTGAGCTGCTCTCTAGGCTATATGGTATGCATGATAAATTTGTAGCAAGGAAACATTGAAGGTAAAAAGACAATTTAGAGGCTATCAGAATAGTCCAGGCAAAAAATAATGAGGTTATGAATTTAGGTAACTGTTAGAAAATGCATAGTTAGAGGCCAGATGTGAGAGGATTGACTGGACAAAGTAGTCACTGAATGCAAAGGAGAAGAAATGGAATAAATCAAACATGCCCCATGTTAATCAGTGTGTCTATGAAACTGATTCTTTGACTAGAAATACAGGATTTAAGGAGAGAAATTTAAGATTAAATATCCCTTTGAGATAAATGACTATCATGAAAAAGATAATCCTTTTGAATGATCTGGAATGATCTGAAACGATAGAATATTGTATGTTGTCACTAAATTTTTAATTCCCAGGATGCTTCCTTACACGTAACAGGGGTTCGGATACTGGAGAAGCAATACAGCATGAAGGTTAACGGTCTAGGCTCTAGAATCAGGCTGCATGGATTTGAATCCTTACAAGCTGAGTGAAGTGGGCCAGTTGCTTAACAGTATGTACCTCTGTTCCCTCATCTGTAAAATGAAGAACCTCAAAAGATTCTCATGGGGAATAAATGAATTAATACACTTTAAACAATGCTCGGCACATAATAAGCACTCAACACATCCACCCTTTAACCTATATTGCCATCTGGACTAGATTCTTGAACGCCAGGCTTAAATATACAGCTGACTACTTGACATCTAGCTTAAACTCAACAGGTACAAAAATGAATGTTTTAGGTGCAATTCCTCTCTATCTACCTAAAATGAACTTGCTTCTTTCCCTATATTTCCTTTGGAGGAAGCTGCAGTTTCGGAAACCTGAAAGTCTCTTTCTCCCCAGATACACCTAATCAATTAGCAAATCCTGAAGACTATTTCCTTATCAGCCTCTGATCTGTCCTAATTATTCTTACTCATAGCCATTTTTTTGTTCAAACCACACTAGCTCCCTTATGCAGCACTACAGTAGACACCTATTTGGTCTCTGGCTTTCATATCTTCCACTACATATTTGCCTAGACAATATCTCTAAAATCCAAATCTTATCATGCCATTTCCCTGATTAAAACACCTCAGAAGCTGGCCATCCCTTATGATACAGAATAGACTTGTCATAAAAAGATCTTCTACCTCCTCTGCATGCTTGGGATCTTGTGTATCATGACATTTTTACTCCAATCACAATCTCCAGCGACATCACACTACTGACAGTTCTCGGACAGAAACAAGATGTTTCCAGCCTCCCATCTTCACTTACACCATTCCTATTGGTGGTGATCCCCATTCCCTCTTCTCCTTAGTCTTCCTAATTCTATGGAAGCTATGGTCATCTGTCAAAACTCACCTCAAGGGTCACCTTTTCTCTGAAACCTTATGGATTATTCTTCCTATCATCTGTCTAGCACTTTCTGTGATCTGTCTTCTTGGAAGCCCGCATTATAACCTGCACATTTGCCTATCAGACCACATGTAAACTTAATTGAATCAATGTACTTAAATGTGTGTTCTACTTCATTAACTTTCAAATATACTTACTTGAATTTGTAACACTGCCTAGTACATAGATCATGCAATACATGTAGAATAAATGTTTGACACATAACTTTATAACTTTATAACTAACTCAGTTAAGGTGACAGCCATAGTTTTCATAAAAGGCAATTAATAAGTCTAGAAAAAGTACTGGGGATGGGTTAGGATTTCTAGTCCCTTAACAGATTCCTAAGGTAAGTTATAAAGCATAATGCTAGAGAGAAGAACATTTTTTATAAAGAAACAAAAGTGAATTAATTTTAAGTTCAAAATCATTTGTTTGGTAGTTGGCATAAATTATTCCCTTCACATTTTGATCACCTCTTTCCGAAGTAAAAATGTCATCAATAGAATTTTACTTCCTGTTGTGTTCTTCCTAAACTTAAATTTCTACTAGTAAATTCAACCTGATTAAAACATCTTAAAACATCCTATTAGGTAACTTATAAAGTGGGAAACAATTAGCAATTAATATTTTCTTAAGTTATGTGCCTCTCTTAATAATCCTAGAGGAACCAAGTAACAACTGTAATAAACTTTTAGATCTTATTTCAAAAGATAATCATTATTGAAGACTATCTTTAACTCCTATAAATTTCCAGCCAAAATATTTCATGTTCCCCTTCCTTTAATTCTGAAATGTTTCATTTATATTCTAAGTGAAATAATATTTTAATCAGAGAAAATATAAATGTATTTTCTCTGAAAATAGAGGAAAAAAATATTATAGTACCACAACACAGAAGTCATATAACAATGCAAATTACTCTATTCAAGATTTTTCACGTTAACTCTCAGGTCAATAAATAACATAGAAAAGACTCTTTCAGACCATTTAAACCTTTCTAGTGTAGAGTCTCATTTACTCTGTGACTCTAAGTTCTAATAAACCAAGTTATTTTGTAAACACAATCAGTATCTTGGTCCTTTTATGGGGCAAATAAGTTATTGGCAAATTGGTACATTTCCCAGTTAATGGCATAGAATTAAATTAAAATACATCATATAAATGGTATTAATACACTCTGTGATTGAATCGCTTAAGAAAAATGATAATTAAAGTTATGCACCACTGAGTTCACCAGCAAATGCCCAAACTGACATAGGAAACTTAAAAGACAATTTTTTCCACTTTACAAATTAGACTGCAAGTTAGTGGTAGTATTCAAAAGAAAACAAATTTCTACAAGATGAGTACCTTACTAGTTTGCAAAACTACTACATCAGATAACAAGAAGCAGGTTCATGATAAAGGGCACACCTGAATCCCAGAGACTAAATACCACCACAGTTTTTGCTTTCTTTTCAATGCTTAGCACCACAAAGGAGTTCTCCAAATTTCAGCTTCAGTTCTGTTAATTCACTTAGCATTCACTCCTCACTCAACTCTAGTTTGGATTTTCTCTTCTCTGAAATGAAAGTTCTCTTGCTAAATTTATACATGGTCTTATGTTATGACACCAAAGAATCTTCCAGCAGCACATGGCTGAGCACAATTCTCTCCTGAGCTTCTGAGCCACTCCATTCCCCATGCCGCCTCCTCCACCTTTGGCTGCTACTTTGGAGTCTCCTCCTTAGGCCTCCACTGCCTAGACACTACGAGATAGGATTTCTTAAAGCTTGGTCACGGGATGCTTTCTCTCCTCTCTTCCTAAGCAATCTCAACGATGATTACAGCTCTATTACACCTGGTCTTCTTCTGGTGTCTCTTTCTCATGAATGCGCCACCAGTTATCCCATCAATTTTAACTACTCAGTAGCTCTAAGAGCTACCCATTCCTTTTCCTTTCAAACTGTCATCACTCAAGTACAAATAGCTCACCCTTACTAACACAATTCACATCCTAACTGTCCTCCCTGCCTTCTTGTTCTCTCCTGATGAGTTCTCTCTACTGATGCTAGAGTTTTCTTTTCAAAATGTGAATGGATACCATCCCATCATCCTTTAAAAGTTAGAAAAGACTTTCCATTGTTTTTAGGATTAGAATAAAATTTTAACTTGCCCTTCAGGGCTGTATGGTCTTGCTCTTACTCCTCTAATCTCATCCCACACCAAAACCCCACCTTAGACTCTGCCTCAGACACACTGCTTTATTTCAGGTTCTTAACCCTGATGCTCCAGCTCCCACAAGATCTCCACAGAGCTTCTTCCCCACACAGCATTCCTTAGCCCAGTAAACTCCTCCTTATTCTTTAGATCTCAGCTCACTGGTCATCCAGTAGGAAACTTTTTCCATTACTCCTCAGATACTCCTATATGTTTATCTTTGTGGGAAGTTCCAAACTTATCCCAAGGAATTGTAGAAAATGAAACTGACTGAAAATAAATTAATATGTCAGTTTACCAAGTCTGCTTTGTTTCATCCTCTCATGATTTTTTTTTTAAGTATTTAGCTACTTGGAATTGTTAGGCTTGGAGACTCACTTAATTTCTTGAAGAATCAATTTAATAATCTTAACCTGAATTGTACTAGATTATATTGAAAAGCCACTTACCTTGTGTCAATGAATTTAGAAGAAAATTCTCATGGTTACCATTTTTATACAAGTAGTGTTTGTCTGCTGCCAGCCTGCCCTTTTTTTGAGTACTCCAACTTTCTTCTTATTTTTTCAAGTCCACTGAGTGGAACCCCTGGTAATTGACCAAGTTTGGAAAGAATATATTTTCAATGGTTTTTCTCATTTTTATAATAATTATATGTTACAAATTTTAATCTCCACAACTCATACTACGTTCCCCAGACTCCATATGGATTTGAGGGAAAAAATATGTTTTAAAAATAAAACCTTTTGAGTCTTATCATCAGAAAAATGTCTAGGAATTATAACCTAGGGATAACCTAGGAATTTTAATCTTATCCAGACAAGAAAGCCTATTTTATACCTTGTATTTACAATGCCAACCTCAGTGCTAAGTTTGGTATTCAATTTTTTTAAATGTTTTTCCTTGTAATGGATGTGGAATATTTTATGAGAATAGTGTTTTGTGGAATATTCTCTAGGAAGGAATTTTATTCAGAAAATGTGAGAATACAAAACATCCTTAGTGTATTATGTGATAAAGATTGAGTACATAGCAATCATATTAACAAACATCTCTGAATATGTGAGTACGTCCATGAAAAGTAACAGAAAATTCTAATACAATCAAACAAAAAATATCAAAATAAAACAAGAAGGAACACTACACTATGAGATATTATAAAAATAGGAGCAGAATCTGAATAATGCAAGGAATAAAAATGCAGTCTAGAACAGAGAAAGGACCACAGCAGTCTAAGGGTTTTCATAAATTTCTTAGCAGGAAAAAAAAATGGGGATTATTACAAGAACCACATGTGTATTTGTACTAATTTTCTCTTCTAATATCTTTTAAGGAGCTCTATTGAGAATCATACTCTTCATCATACACATTTCAGAGTACTGATTCACTTACATTAACAAATCATTTCCTTGTCTTCTTTATCAAGTTCTAAGCTATAAAAATCCATCCAGATGTTACATAAGATCATCTGGCTTAAGTGGACTAGGCTACTGCAGTCAAAATTCCAGCACTAATTGTAGCAAAACAGGCAGCATCATCCCTTAAGGGTTACTGCCTTCTCCTGGCCTATTTTTGTCTGGGGAGGCAATTTCAAGGCAATCTGGATATTTCTCTGGCGTGTCCATTAAAAAGGGCTATATTGTAGAACTTGTGGAGTAGTTCTACAGTGCTGAAAATCAGTAATAAAATTTTCACCTTTCTTCTTAGTCATGTAGTAAGAATTTACATACAATAATTTTTCTATTCTCGAGAGATATTTTAAGACAGCTCAAGCTATTAGCAGCTTACTGTATAACCCTATAAGGTCATGTTCAGAAACAGGCTCACTATACACACACACACATACACACACACACATACACGCACATACATCCTGATTCACCCAAGGATGAACATTCAGAAATTCACACATGAATGTTTTGATTTATTGCAAGAGGAATAGAAGAGGCCTTGTTCCAGAAAATAGAAGACTTATCAATTGATTTTATGAAACTGTGTTACCCTCATGCCAAAAGCAGATAAAGACAATATAAACAAAGAAAATGAGAGACAAATATCCTTCATGAATATAAATGTAAATACCTTAACAAAATATTGGCAACTAGAATTTAGCAATATATAAAGGAATTATAAATCAATACCAAGTAAAAACATAAACAATCTAATTAGAAAATGAGCTAAAGACACACCAAAAAATTTACCAAAGGTGGTAACAGATGGAAAATAAGCACATGAAATAATGCTGAACAATTTAGAAATTAGGAAAATGCTATTAAAACTGCAATGAGCTATCAATATACACCCATCAGAATGTCTAAAATAAAATATTGCAGCAACATCAAATGCTGGTAAAAATGAGGAGAAACTGGATCCCTCATAGGTTCCATGTGGGAAGGCAAATAGCTACTCTAGAAAACAGCTTTCCAGTTTCTTAAGAACTAAACATACAATTACCATGTGATCAGTAAATCGCCCTCTGCCACATACCTCAGAGAAATGAAGGTTGACTTTCATGCAAAAACCTGTACATGAATGTTTATAGCAGTTTTATTTGTATCAGCTAAAAACTGGAAAAAACTCAAGACCTTCAACAGGTGAATGGTTAAACCACAGTACCACCATACCATGGAACAGCAATAAAGATGAACTACAGATACACAGAACAACTTGGATGACTCTCCAGAGAATTCTGCTTGAGTACAAAAAGCCAACCCCCAAACTTTGTGCACTGTATGATTCTATTTACATATCATTCTTCAGAGAATTATGCTGAGTGAAAAAAGCTAGTCCCTAAAAGTTTGCATACTGTATGATTCTATTTATATAACATTCTCAAAATGACAAATCATAGAAAAGAACAGATTGGCAGTTGCCAGGGCTTAAGAAGGATGTAGGGGCATGTACAGAAACAGACTCACTACACACACACACTCACATATATTCTGATTCACTCAGAGCATTCTCAAATGAATGTGTTCATTTTACTGCAAGAGGACCAGGAGAGAACACGTTCAGGGTAGGACTATACACAGGCAATATGCCTTCAGTGGTTTCACATTCTCTTCAAACTTTTCTCCCATAACAGAAAGCCAACTTCAGTCTTGGGGTCTAACTTTTAGGGATGACAAGGACCTTTCCACAGACTATCACCCAATCTCTTTTTTAAAATATTATTTGTGGTAGCTTAAATGTTATGCCACCCAGAGATATATCACTTTAAACATGAATTTTAAAAATACCTGAGAACCAAAAGAATGTTTTTCTGTTGGTAAAATTGCCAGCACCAGGTTGTATAAAATTATTTGGGGTATACAGCTCTATAGGATTTCTTTAAAAATCACACTATGTAGACCATGCTGTTCTGGAAAATAGATGGGTGCCTCATATACTGGCAAAAATGTGTAGATGGGTGAGCACAATCAATATCCATTACTAGAAAAATAATTCGAATTCATGTCTATGTAATGGTGAGTCAGTTTTATTATTATATATATAGAGACAAAGAAAAAGTAGCACCCATAAGGCAAATTAAGCGCATTTTAAGACAACCTGCTAAAAAAGGCATCATAAAGCAATCAATTCACTTGGAAAATATTTTTTATGGAGAATACATGAAAGAAGAAGAGAAGGCTGAGTTCATCAGCAAAGCTGATCTTGCTGTCAACCCAAGACTATAGTGAGGTCCCTGGAGGATCTTAGATAAAAGCAGAGCATTTTTTTTGTTTATTTAGGCAGAGTCAATTTTAATTGCTACGTTTGCACTGGCCTAGGGTAGAGCTTTCATTTATCAAACAAAATTAAAACTCTGTTTGATCAGCATTATGAAGCCAATCAAACTCCACAGTGATCTGAGACCAGTTTAAATCCACCTGGATGAGAAGGGAAGTTTACCAGGGAACTCTAAGCGGTCTTCATTTCCTTAAGTCTGAATCCAAATAGAAGCTCTGCTCTTCCTGTTAACTTGAGAAAAATATGAACCAGAGTGAAGAGAGCATCAGAGGCATCCTGGCTATCTTCCCAGCTCCCCAAGTCCTGCACCTCTCATCACACCGCTTCTTGTCTATTAAGGAGACTCAGGAAGGGATTTTGTGAGCTGCTGTCATAGGGGACTAGATGCTATTTAGCATGCAGGCTACTGAACCTGATCCCTGCTGAACAGGAGGAGACAGACCCAGAGACTGTCTAGTACGTGGTATTTGTGCTGTTTAAAATGCTTCAAGCCTTGGGTCTCTGGGAAAACAGAGAAGGAAAGATCATTTCTAACATTTTCCCTTTTCTTTCTGACAGCACAGTTCTTAACTCAGAGAGTTAGAGATGGGCAAGCACACACAATGCTATCTCAGCCTTCTTGAAATGCTAACCAAAGATAAAAATGTTATGCAGTGGTGCTTAAAATTTAATGCCATTTTGAAAACAAAAACCTTACTTTCCTAAGTAAAAATAATTACACTGCTAGATAATACTATAAATGCTATACATATGAAAGAAAGACGTTTAAATGCAAGTGATCCACCCCAACAGACTCCCTTCAACAGCCCATCCCTCCTCCCCACCTGTTCTATACAGGGAAAGAATAGAGATTTGTTTAAGATCCTTGTATTTCTTTTCTTCTAGAATGTTCTCTGGGTTTAAGCAAGAATATACATGATAAGCTATAAACTAGAATGGAGATTAGGAAGAGGATAACACAAGGGAAATAGCATGAAGAAAACATATTAACTTTATGAAAAAGAAAATGAAACCATCTTCTAAATGAGTTTTACACATTCTGAAACCTTTAAACTACCATCCATCTATAAAACGGTAAGGTAATATACTTTACAGATTTCTGGTAAATATATACATTGTCTGCCCCATTTGTGATACTGGTTTAAATGTTATTTTGAATATTAAATTTAAAAATAAAACTGAAAAATCCACAACCCTATAGGAGTAACCCTTCCTCTGGACACAAATTTCCTTTGAACAAGCACACAAACTTCCTTTACCACGGCACCTCGATTTTGAATTGAAAAGGTCACATTTGTGACTTGCTGCTCACCTCTCTACGTTTGACCTGTCTACTCTATCTTCCAGAAGAGAAATCAGTGGAGGCAATTACCAGCACAGTTTGAAGATTCTTCCAGACAGCCATGGTTGAAGAGTTAGCCTGAGCCATGAAATCCACCTCTCTCTCCCCTAGCTACCCACTACATGCGCATATACAATTAAAAGAACAGATAATATAATGGTAAACAATTTTCCACCAACATAACTGAGAAAAAATTAGAAATTTTTTTTTATCACTAACATAATTTACCAACTCTTCCTCATGAAAAAGTATTCAATTAGCTGTCATTAGAACTAATATTTTTCACTGCTCTGGAAGTCTACTGTCTCTAGCTTGCTTTCAGTTCTAAGTAGAGGAGTCTCAAATCAGTAAATGACTATCATTTTGATGATTTCATAAATAAAATTGTTATAAATATTTTTATTTGTTTCTAGTTCTTGTAAATGACAACACTTACCATTGTGATTAACTGCAGAAGAACTTGGGAACTGATAAACAGAGAAATTTGGGCTCTTTTAGATTAAGCAACAACATGTTAACAAATTATTTTAAAAGTTAGGTATGTTTTTTACATTCTTTTCTAGTTTACAATTTAGAGACTTTCTTCTAAAGTCCCATTTGTTGAAATCCTGAATCAAAATTATTAGTTCCAAAAAAAGGAAGGAATTAAGATACAAATAATTATTTTTTCAGAGGATAATCTGTTGATTTGGCATCTGAGCTTAAATAATAATTTCATACAATTTGGAAGCAGTTTTCATATAATTTCATGCTCTATGAAAAATCCATTTGGAAACCATGTGTGACATTTGTTATAAATAGTACATTTATACATACATTACTCTGTTTTTCCATTTTCATCAACTGCTGCCCAACATATTTCTAGGAGGGGCAAAAATCTGCCATCAGTCTGAAATTACTAGGATATGTGAGTTGCAATCTTTATTCAGATTTCCATAACTATGTTTTGTGCAGGGATCTTAAGAATATATTTCAAGAACCTATTGAAGGTTAGAGGATGTGCTTCTTTATGGCAGAGACCTTATTTTAAGACCCAGGTTTTTCTCTAATCCTTTCAAAGGATATTCATGCATGCATTGAATAAGAAATATGCTAAACGCTAGGAACGTATTTTAACCTTTGGTCAGGTTAATATGCTATTTTAATTGCTCTTTAACTGAGACACAATAAAGTTTGAAGGAAAAAAAATATATATATATATAAATCTCCCAACATGGAGGTTACTCTTCCTTCAAGCAAGATTGAAGGAAAGTGAGAATGTTTTTTTTCTTCCATTTCTTATTAATTGCATAATTCTAAATATTTATTAATGCCACAACACAAATCCATAGTATAGACCATCCTATACTATCTGCAGTGTTAAACGTTAGCACAAACATAGCGAAATTAATAAGTGATTCATCAGTTTTTCTTGAAGGTTAGCTATGACAAGAATGTTGGTTATTAGCTAGTATCCCTGGTTAGTGTGCTTTGCTAACTAAGCTCTATCCAAATTATACCTCTGTAGCTCACAAGTTACACATGTTGCTTTGTTCCAGGGTCTTATGATACACACAGAAAACCACTGTGTAAGTTTGTGTGTGTTAATGTGTTGCTGATCAAAAGAGCTGAGAATGTGTAGCTGAATCAATAAAAATCCATCACTAGGAATAGAAAAGTCAATTATATCTACTAATTGTGGGTCAGCAGTTTCATTTTTGCATATAGCCAAAATTACTGAAATTGACAAAAGAAAGAAAAAATATGATCTGCCTTTCTCTAACAATTTAAAGTCTGTCAGAGGATGGGAAGTGTGGGGAGGCTGGTTAATCACACAGCTATATAAAAACAAAAATAACAGCAATAAAAAATACACAGGCAACGCTGGCTGTGCTGCACAGAGATTATGTGAGTGGAACCAAAAAAGCCATTATTCTCCAGACTGCGCTCCCTTCTACATTCACTAGTGACTGTATCTCAGATTTTATCCATCACAAATACATGTATTACCTGTCACATTCATGATTTAGCACGTATGAGGAGGATATAGTTTCATATATTTTCATAGGACAGGAAATCATTTTCAACATATAAATTATCCCAAGAAAGGTTTATTCGTATGTTTTTGACATCATGATAATTTTATTTTTGCCTTCAATTTTATAGATTTGAATGTGGTGTTTAGAGATTAGTGTGTAAGGACAGGGTTAGGGAAGGGGTAAGATTATTAACTAATTACACTGAAATTATTACCCATTAATCTATTCACTTATTAAAGGAGGAGTTTAGAATTATTGATGCTTCTCTCTCTGATAGTTTATGCAAAGCACCGGACTTTCTGCCTAGCCCATAGCAGCATGATACCAATGACCATTAGTTCCTTTTATTTCTATCTTCATCTGTATTTGTAGAGTTGAAGGATCTCTCACTGGGCTTTGGGAAAAAATGAAGAGGTTCTGCAACATTCTAAAGCATTTATTTCAAACTCTTGTTTATTCTACAAATGTCTATGAAGTTGTTACTATATGCCAGATCTTATTACACCGGTGCAATCTGTAAGCAAATAAAGCACTGCAATGGGGTGCTGTGGACATTAGCAGAGATGGGAAAGGGATAATGTGCTTCCTTTAGAATAGTCTCAGAGGAGGGTTGGGTGGGGAGACAGTCAAATCAGAGAGAGAAGACAGTTTAAATCCCTACAGAAAGCGAAGAAAGCATGGAACATTCAGGGAACTGAAAGTACTCAAAGGATTCTAGGAACTAAATGGATCCTGTGAAAGTTACACTTCAATGAGTATACCTATAAAGATCAATCAAGATCCAAAATTGCCAAGTATGGGAAATCTGGATTAGCTGTAGAAATCTACATGAAAAAGAGGGCTATGGTTTATTAAACTATGGGTGAATTTGTGCCACATAAATAGCCAGTTGTGACCACAGCTAAATAAATGGCTTTTCCGTGAAGTAAATCTAAAACCTCACGTTATCCTTTTTTAGAAATTACTCCTTTTACATCATTACAGAGGTGACTGAAATATTATTTATTATATTTATCCTATAATTTTTCTTAATGAAAATAAACAATTTTTTATGAAAATAGTTCAAACTGGTATATCATGTTCATGTTATTTATTTTATAATATTTCTTCACTAAACCAATTTATTCTTCACTGAACTGGAAATAATTTAGTGTAAGTCAGTCTAATGCTACATGATGTTTGTTAGTGGCCAAAGCTGCAGATTAGATACTGAATAAGCCGAAGGGGATGCTGTCATTTTCCCTAACGCACATTAACAAAGAGTTTACAGGTCAAGAATATTCATTATTATACACAGAAACAAAATAATCTCTTTAGAAGTATATTTATTTAGATATAACTTTATGATGCTTGACCTTCACTGAAAACACTGCCATGCAGAAAATCACTAAGATATTTTTAGCTTAAGTTCTCTGAAATCTTTTCCTCTGTACTTCTAATATTTCCTGAAGAAGATGAAAGGCACATTAACTATCTTTCTAAATAGGAAAAAATACCAGGTAAAGGAATCTGTTTTCATATTCATTTGAAAGCTTACATTTTGGCCCACCAAACATTTAGGTCATGAGAGTTTCTGAGCATGGTTGAAACAATCCTCGTTTTCAAACTTTTATATCTTGATGGAGAACTTCAAATTATTTTTCTTATTGGTATTTTTCTGTAATTTTATTATTTGGCTTACAGAAAATTCTAACCTCTTGCTACTACCTATTCTAAAAAAAACTGGACAAGCAGAACAAAGAAAATTATTGTGATCTGAGAATGACTTTTCGTTCAGTAAATGGATTTCACCTCCAACAAATCAAAATGAAGAATGATGATTTTCTGGAACATTTAAAAGACTAAGTACCCACAGAGTAAAGTTAAAACCAGCAAAGTGGAGAATGGCTAATATAATTTATAACACATATCCTGAAGCACAGAAGGCTTGTGATAGAAAAGGACAGAGTTAACAAATCCAAGGAAAGAAGAAGTCTAACCAACAGCTGACTGGCAAAGATACAAAATGTGCCACAGGACAACGAAAAGCCATTATTGAAGATTACTCAAATTGCTAACATTATAAGTCATTGGTGTTCATTAAGAAATAATGCTGACTGGTAAAATTAAATGTAGCAATATATGAGTTGTCCCAGGTTTTAAAACTCCATTGACTTGTGGCTGGTGGAATCAGACAATATAAAGTATGATAACTTTTGTTCTAAGCTCAAAAAGCATTTTTCTTTCAATTCAAGTCATGAGTACATCCAGCCAAGATAACCAGATTCTGCATTTAATCCTTTGCCAAACCTTCAGCTAAAAGGAGGAAGTGATGTCCAAGAGCGCCATCACCTCAGACCAGCACATGGTCACCCCGTGTACTTGTGAGTCAGTCGGGAGTGGCACAGAAACAAAGGCAGAACCCAGCTAGCTCTCCCTCAATTTAAAACATGCACAAACCCAGAATGTTTACACCTAATATGCTAGCCTCTAAAAATTAGTATGTCAACCTATCAGTAAATGGTTGAATGAAAGCTCTTTCTAAATGATACTGTTTGGCAAATGTAAACAAATTCATATTTTAAAAAGGTAAATATCATCACTTAAAAGAAAAATTTTCAAACAATCCTCTAGAAACAGTTTGCATTCAAACAATAAATGGCCCAGCGGATAATTATATAAATATATAAATAATTTTTCATATGATATGTCATATAAATTGCCCCATAAGCATTTGCATTTGAGGAATAAAACTGAAATTATTTTTAAATGTTTTGTTACATATTCACCAAGTCACTATAATTACTGAAAGCATGTTTCTATTTTGGGTAGTAATTACAGTGACATGTTTTTTTAAAACCAACATCAGTAATGATGTAGATCAAAATGACTTAGAAGTGTTAATACGTGTTTCTGGTAACAGCTGGAAGGTTCACAATAACCTGTTTAGCATAGAAGAATATATGTTTAGTTACTATAGAGAAATTGTGTGTTAAAAGAGAAAATAATTACAAATATTATATGTAGTTGAATAAAATTAAACACTTTTCTATCTGAAATCAGCCTTCACTGTCTTCTAGAACAGATTTAGATTTAAGAAATAAACACACACATTAAAAAAAAAATTCTTTTTAATGGGAAGGGGTTGGAGGAGACTTTTTCAGTTGCCAAAAAATACTTCCTAACAATGTAGCAATAGTTTGCCTTGCTAAAAGCATGCTAGCCACATTAATTCAGCAATCTGAGAGAAGGGAGTATGTATTTTATGTAAAACTGTGTAAGAAAACATGACTAGCTAAGCCATAAATAAAACACAATGTTTCTATTGTAGTATCAAAGAGTTAGGTGAATCCTAAAGGATCATGATACAATATGAATACTAAAATACACTTAGAGAAAAACAAAAGGTAAAATTTTGAAAATGCTGCACTGTTAAAAGACAATCTCCATTACTTAAGAAGTTTGAGCACAGATGAATAGTCATGATTTACTACAATATTAGCTTGTCAACACTGAGATGAGAATGCTAAATGAGCTGAGCAGAGATTCAGAAATCTTTGCAGACTAAAACTTACCCAGAACTCTAGAAAGCCACACAAATTAAAGCCTGGAGCTATAAAGGTAGTTAAAATGCATGGAGAAATTTCTATATGCCAGGTACTGTATTAAGCAGGAAATTTTTAGGGTAAGTTCTGGACATTTCTGCTTTTTCAGAGATGAGGAAGCTAAAGTACCTTGGCAAAAGGTAGAACAGCTATGTAGATGTTGAGTCTTCTAATCCACAAACATGGCACATATCTCCATTTATTTACATCTTCTTTGATTTCTTTTATCAGCATTTTGTAGTTTTCAGCATACAAGTCTTGCACATGTTTCATTAGATCAAGAACTCAGAATTTCATTTGTTTTGGATGTAACTGTAAATGGTATTGTATTTCTAATTTCAGCACCTATGTGTTCATTGCTACTATATATAAATACAATTGATTCACGTATGCTTATCTTGTATCCTGTGACCATGCTGAGCTGACTTATGAGGCAGTTTTGGCTGGATTCCTCAGAATTTTCTATGTAGACAATCATGTCATCTGTGAATAGCCATAGTTTTATGTATTTATTTATAATCTGTATGCTTTTTATGTATTTTTATTACCATATCACAGTTGCTAGAACTTCCTGTACTATATTAAGAGTGGTGAGAGTGAACAGCCTTGCTTTGTTTCCAAAGTTTAAGAAGAAAGCTTTCACTCTTTTATCATTAAGTATGTTAGCTGTAGGGTTTTTGTAGAAGCTCTTAATCATGTTTAGATAATTCCCCTCTATTCCTAATTTGCTATATTTTTTATCATAAAAGGGTGTCAGATATTGTCAAGCTTTTCATGTGTTAACATAATCATATGATTTTTCTCCCTTAGCTTGTTGACGTGGTGAACTAGATGGATTGACTTTCCTAAGTTGAACCAGCATTGTATACGTAGAAAAAAATCTCACTTGCTCTTGGTATGTAATTAACTTTATATACTGTTGGATTCTGTCTGCTAACTTTTGTGGAAGGTTTTTGTGTCTAAGTTCATAAGAGATATTGATCAGTGGATTCATTTCTCCCTCTGGTTTCAGTATCCGGATAATATTGGCCTCATAAAATAAGTTGGGAAGTGTTCCCTCCTCTTATATTTCCTGAAACAACTTATATAAGATTGGTGTTAACTTTGGGGGGGGGGGTGTCTTAATTCCTTACACATTTAGTAGAATTCTCCAGTGAATCTATATGGGCCTGAAGATCTCTTTTACAAGAGATTTTAAATTATGAATTCAACTTACTTTATGATTATAAGACTATTCATATCTATTTCATCTTCATTGAGTTTTATCAGTTTGATTTTTGAGAAATTGGTTCATTTCTTCTAAGTTGTCAAATTTATGAGTAAAGTTGTCCATAGTACTCCCTTATTATCCTCTTACTATTTTCCTTTCCTCTTTCTTTCTTTCTTTCAAGTATACTCAGTTTACAATGTTGCATCAATTTCTGATGTACCTTATTATCTTCTTAAGGGCTGCACAATCTGTAACAATTATCCCTTATTTCATTCTTTATATTTGTGAATGTGTCATCTTTTTATTAATACCAGCCTTGATAAACATTTATCAATTTTAATGATTTTCTTAAGAAGCAGGTTTCATTTCATTTATTTTTGTCTACTGTGTTTCTATTTTCAATTGCATTGATATCTGCTCTTTATGATTTCCTTTCTTCTGCTTGCTTTAGGTTTATTTTGCTCTTCTTTTTCTAGTTTCTTGAGATAAGGACTTAGGACATTGATTTCAGACATTTATTCACTAATAATATGTATTCAGTGGTATGAATTTCCACTCATTGCTTTAGCTGAGTCCACAAATTTTATTATGTTGCTTTTTTGTTTACATCCATACCTTTGAGACTTCCTTTTTGACAAATGGATTGTTTAGAAGTATGCTGTTGAATTTCCATGTGTTTAGAGATTTTCTTGTTGCTTTTCTGCTTCTGCTTTTCTGTTGCTTTTACTGCTATCTAATTTGATTCCACTATGGAAAGAAAACATACTCTGTATGATTTCAATTATGTTAAAGTTTTGAAGTTTGTTTTATAGCCAGGGCATGGTTTATCCTGGTGAATGTTCCATGGATGCTTGAAAAACAAATGTGTGCTAAGCTGTTGTTGGGTGGAGTCTTCATACACCTATTCAATGCTGTTGGTTGACTGTATTATTAAGATATTCTATATCCTTGCTGATTTTTCTGGCTAGTGTTTTTATCATTTACTGAGAGAGAGTGTTGAAGTCTCCAGTTACAACTGTATATTTATCTACTTCTTTCAGCTCTATCAAATTTTATTTCATATATTTTGAGGCTCTATTTCTTAATACATAAACATCTAGAATCATTGTGTCAATGGATTAACCATTTCATCATTATGTAATATCTCTCTTTTTGTCTCTAGTAATTTTTTTCTGTGAAATTGACTTTTTCAGATGTTAATATGGCTATTCCTATTTTTAAATTAATGTTTGTATGGTATATCTTTAGGCATCCTTTTAACTTGTAACTATGTCATTAAATTAAAAGTGACTTTCCTTTAAACAGTACATAGATAGCTCATGTTTTTTATTTTCTCTGAAATTTCTGCCTATTTATTGACAGGTTTAAACCATTTATTTAAGGTAATTATTGATACGTTAATACTTACATCTGCCATCTTATTATATATTTTTTATTTGGTTCTTCTTCTCTTTACTCTGTTTCTTTGCTCTTACCTATCTGCTGTTCATTAAGTATTTTTAGGAACCCTTCTTGATTTATTTATAGTGTTTGAGGATACGTCTTTGCATAGTTTTTACAGAGGCTGCTCTGCGTATTTTATATATAGAAAGAGAATCTATAGATATCAATGATAGATAAAAGAAATAGAAATATAGATTTAGATATAGATGTGTAACTTACAGTCTACTGAAATCAACATCTACCACTTCAGATGATGTGTGGAAACCTCACTTTCATTTGGGTGTCTTTTCCTTCCCCTAGTTTTAAATACAGTTGTCTTGAGTATCAGATGATTGCCTAACTTTTGTTTTAATTATTAAATAAAATTTATAAATCTCAGGAGGAAAGACAGTCTTATGTTTGTACTCATATTTCTGCTTTTTCCATTTTTCCTTCTTCCATCCAGATGCTGAAGATTCCTTCTTTATATCATTTCCTTTCTGTAAAATAAGTTCCTTTAACCAGTCTTTAAGGGAAAAATCTAGTAACAGATCTTTAATTTTCTTTCATCTAACAATGTTTTTATTTCCCCTTTATTCATAAAGCATAGGTCTGATTGATATAGAGTTTGTTGTTGACAGTTCTTTCCTCTTAGCATTTAAAAATATTTTGCCACTTCCTTCTGGTCTCCATGGTTTCAGAAAAGAAATCTGCTGCTAATTGATTTAGGATTTTCTATAGGTAATGTCATTTCTCCCTGGTTCCTTTTGTTTTTTTTTTTTTAATTGATCTTCAGTTTTAAAATTTTAATCATGATATTTCTTGGCATGTACTTCCTCAAGTTTATCTGTTTAGGGTTCTCTCAGCTTCTTATATCTGTAGGTTTATGTATTTCACCAAATTTGGGGAGTTTTAGACATTATTTCTTCAAATACTCTTCCAGTCCCATTTTTTTCTCTCCTCTTTCTGGGACTCTGACAATATGAATATTGGATCATTTGCTATCATACCACAGCATCCTGCTTCTGTCCTTTATTTTCAGTCTATTTCTCTGTGTTGTTTAGATTTGATGAGTTCTACTATTCTGTCTTCAAATTCACTAATTTACCCTCTGTTATCTCCATTATACTATTAAACTCATCCACTGAGTTTTTAATTTCTCTTGCTGTATTTCTGTTACAGTTTCATTTGAGTCCTTTTTATAATTTATATTTCTTTGGTAATATTTTCTTTCTTTCTTTCTTTTCTTTCTTTTTTTTGCTTCAGGTGAATTTGTAATTGCTTGTTGAAGCATTTTTATAAAGTTGCTTACAATACTTATAATACTTGTCAAGTAGTGCCAACATCTCATTCATCTTAACGTTGGCTTCAGTTGATTATCTTTCCTCTTTGAAGTTGTGATTTTCTTGGCTCTTGGTATGATGAAACAATTTTTATTGTATCATGAACACTCTATCATGTAGCAGACTCTGCATTCTATTTAAGTCTTTTATTTTAGCAGGTAGTCACCCTGTTTAGTCTTGGCTTCTGCATCTTGGTTCAATTTTATAAGCTCTGGTTCTAAAAGCAGTTTAATTTTCAGGACCTTTATGGTATTATTTGGTTTGTTCTATTTATTTAGCTTGTCTGGGGCTCCCACTGTCCCTGCTCCTGGTGTCTAGGATTTCTGGCTGTCTCCGCATGAGAGGGGTCTGGTGGGACCCTCCTACCTATGCCTGTCTACTTTAATATCTTGCACTATAAGGACAAAGAGGCTTCCTACACCATGTCACTTGCCATGACTGGGTCTCTTTTTTCTGGTTTTATCTACCTACCCTGATGTCTCTGGGTCAGGGAGGAGAGTATCATCCAAAGGGAGAAAGGTGCTTCCCAGACCAGACCACCTGCTGTAGCTGGGTCCCTGTTGCTGGTTCTGCCCAACAATTTCAGTATCTTTTGGTGGAAAGATAAGTAGTTAGGGCTGGCAGGGAAGGAGAATGTCTCCCCTGCCTTGATTTTCTGACAGGAGTCCCAGTTGATTCACCTTTCTAGTGGTGTTAAACTCCCCTTGTGTCATCAGAGGGACTCCCGTTGGATCTGGAGACAAATAAGCCTACTTAGGCTGCCTTCACATGCTATATGGAGGTGTAGAAATGCCAAGTCTGAGTGCGCTCCTCTTTTGGGTGGGAGGATGTAAGATGTTCTGCTGCTGTACTATTCCTCTGGTCCTGGGGTCTCCAAGAAAACTCATCTTTTTAGCACCTTTTAGAGTTATCCTTTGATTGTTTCCTGTGCTTTATACTTGTGCTTAACAGGAATAGTATGGGAAAATGAGTTTATACCATTTTGTCCCAACTGGAAGGAATGACACAATTATATTTTGAAAAATTCATCCACAGTGTGATGTAGGCAAAGGCTGGATATAGCCGTGAATGAGATTATCTATCTGCTTTCTTAGGGAGGAACTAGGACCAGACAGCTAGCAGGAATCTTCCCAATTCATATGCTCTCTGCTCAATAGAAGGCTGCCTTATAGCTAAGCTCCCCAAAGGAGTGGAATATTAAGAACACTGCTCACAGCATATCCTCCTTACTTCCACCCCCTTCAGGATAAGCAATGAAAAAATGGAAATCTACTTCCAGTCAACAACACAGGTGGGGAATTATTTTTAAACCATTTTTTTTCTCCTTAATATGACATCATTGACTCAATACATGGATCAAAGTGAGTCATTATAATAAATGTTAATTCAGATTTACTTATTATTCAGCCACTTATAGTTTTTAACCTTATCTCCCCAAAGATACAGTTTTTGCTATTGTTTGTACCTGGACTTCTGCTCAAACAGGGAATAAAGCAATGGATCTAATACTACCTCTGATGAATGGACAACATTTATTTTGATTGAGACCAATATGTAAGATTGCAACAAGCAGCTCCAAGTTGTACATATACATATTCTTGAAACAGTGAGGGATGCCTCCTTACCCTCATCGACTATGCTTGCAAGATAAGCAAATGTGGTCAAATGAATATGCAAGTATGTGGTCTCTTGGGTTGCTAGTGCATGAATCAGAGTCAGATGACCAACCAAATAATTCTGATGACAATAGCAGAGAAATTGGTTTTCTGGGACCAGGAAGAAAAATGCTGTATTCATAGGGTCTCTAATTATACAGAAAGGCAGCTGTGTTATTGTACTGGGGCATGCGGTTGTATATGCTTTCTTTAGGAATCCAAGAAAAGAAAGATGACTTCTAGGACTTCTTTTTAAAAAGCAAGTCGTAGGGACAGACCCTACAGGGCTCAACATCTATTCATCCCTATGCCCCACATCATCAACATTGTCTCCATCTGTGTCTTAGTCAGCTCTGGCTGCCATAACAAAATATTATAAGACAGGGAGGCTCAAACAATAGACACTTATTTTCTCACTGTTCTGGAGGCTGGAAGTGTACACTCAGAGTGCCAGCATGACTGATTTCTGGTGAAGACTCTCTTCCTGTCTTGTATACAGCTACATTCTCACTCTGTCTTCACGTAGCAGAGAAAGATGGAGAGCAAGCTGTTATCTCTGTGTCTCTTCTTATAAGGACATCTATACCATACTATGAAGAAGGGCCCACCCTCATGGCCTCCTCTAAACCTAATCACAGTCAGCCCTTCAAATTCAGTTTCCACATCTGCAGATTCATCCAACCTCAAATCAAAAATATTTTTTAAAAAAATTCCAGAAAGTTCCAAAAAGCAAAACTTGAATTTGCACCAGCAACTATTTACATAGCACTGACATTGTATTAGGTATTATAAGTAATCTAGTCATTTTATATAAATGACTTGAGCATCCTTCAATTTTGGTATCTACAAGGGGTCCTAAAACCAATCTCCCATGGATACCAAGGTACAACTGTATCTCTCACAGTCCCAATTCCAAATGCCATCACATTGGAGGTTAGTTCTTCAATGTATGAATTTTCAGGGGGACACAATTCAGTCCATAGCAATCTGCAAACCTGTGGGTGACTCCATGAGACATTACAGCAACTGTCATGCCTACTAAATATCCTGAATCATTAACACTAAGTTAGAGTTGCCAGTCCTACATTTAAGGGTCAGTAAATTATAGTTTATATGTAAGGTTATAGGAAAACGCTATACACTAAAAAAGTACAGATAAAATATTTGCAATATAAAAAGGAACTTTTACTATCCAATAAACTCAAAGGGTATGTTTTAGTAATGTCAGTACATAATAAAGCAATTTTTTATTTCCCTTTCAACTAGTTTATTTCTCTTTGCCTATAAGCATGATCCAATATACCCTTTCCAAATCAAACCCTCTCCAAACCCTGCTTTCACCTTAAATTATTGATTTCTCCATTACTAGGGCTTCTATCTGCAGGAATGGTCTTCTTTCCACCTTCCTCCCATATATCCCTGTAATAGGAAAACCTGATTCCAAAGTTGTAAAACTCATCTTTTCAGACTTTCATGCATGCATCATTGATCTTTTCTATGTGAATTTGCTGACAGGTGGGAGCCAATCCAGACCTAAGCTGCCAAATCCCTAGAAACATAAGCAGAGAGATGATTACATTTTCTCCCCTTTACTCTCTAATAACCTACAGACACACAGACACAGACACACAGACACACAGACACAGACACACACACACACACACACACACACACACACACAGGTACACATCTCTAGCCTAATTATCATTATGAGCAAACATGGTCAGATTGCCCCTAACATGTTCTGAACCTAGGCAAGAGTATAAATAGATGTCCTTCTTGGATGTAGGAAAAAATACACGTGTCTACCTAGGAAGATGGATACAGGGAAAAAGTCCATGTAGGCACTGGAATGTGAGCTGATGAATTTTGAGGTTCCCAGAGCATGGTTTAGAATTGGGGGAGGGAGGCATGGGTTTGAGATGGGAAACATACCCTTAGACCCAGAAAAATCTTCATACTGAAATGAAGGGCATAGTCAGGGAAGAATAAGAGTGGGGCCTTCCAAATCATGGAAACTAGTCTAGGGGCCTATGTGCCTGGGTTAATGTTGGCACTAGCCATGGTTGTCTCTTATTTTCTCTACTTTCTCAACCTAATCCATTAAATGTGTACACAATATTAACTTTGTTATATGATATCACCATCCTTCCTGAAATTTAAGGAATGGTCATGTAGTTTTCTTAATCTCCCTTCATTGTACCTTTGATCTCCTTATACCAACGACATCCTCATTCCCTGTCTGAAGCAGCCAACAGCTTGACGTGAAAATGAAAGGGTCTCATGAAACACCGGAAAATGAAGTGCAGAAAAAGACCTGTGATACTATAAAGCTATTAAGGAAAATAAGAATAGGCCTATAACTAGTAAATAAATTGAACCTATAGTTAATAACCTTCCAAAATAGAAAGAGTATCAGGCTCAGATGGGTTCATTGGTGAAATCTACCAAACATTTAAGGAAGAAATTATACCAATTCTCTGTAACCTCTTTCAGAAGATAGAAGCAGATGGAATACTTAACTCATTCTATGAGTTTAACAATTCTATGGTAAACATTGCCTTAATACCAAAACCAGACAAAGACAGTACAATAAAATAAAAGTACAGACCAATATATCTCAAAAAAATAGATGCTGGCCCACAAAGCAAGCCTCAGTACATTTTTAAAAACTGAAATCATATCAAGCATCTTTTCCAACCACAACACTATGAGATTAGAAATCAACAAGAAAAAAACTGCAAAAAACACAAAAACATGGAGGCTAAATAATATGCTACAAAACAATCAATGGATCACTGAAGAAATCAAAGAGGAAATCAAAAAATACTTAAAGACAAATGGAAATAAAAACATGACTATCTAAAAACCTCTTGGGTACAGCAAAAAGCAGTTCCAAGAGGGAAGTTTATAGCAATATAAGCTTACCTCAGAAAATAAGAAAAATCTCAAGTAAACAACTTAGCCTTACACCTAAAGCAACTAGAGAAAGAAGAACAAATGAAACCCAAAGTTAGTAGGAGGAAAGAAATTATAAAGATCAGAGCAGAAATAAACGAAATAGAGACTAAAAAACAATAGAAAACGTCAATTAAACAAAAGCTGGTTATATGAAAAGATAAACTAAATCAATAAAACTTTAGCCAGACTCATCAAGAAAAAAAGGGAGAGGGCCCAAATAAATAAAATCAGAAATGAAAAAGAAGTTACAACCACCACCACAGAAATACAAAGGATCATAAGAGGTTACTATGAGCAACTAACTATACACCAACAAACTGGACAACCTAGAAGAAATGGACAATATCTTAGAAAGGTAAAATTTGCCAAAACTGAACCAGGAAGAAATAGAAAATATAAAAAGACCAATTACCAGGACTGAAATTGAATCAGTAATTTAAAAACTCCCAACAAACAGAAGTCCAGGACCAGACGGCTTCACAGGTGAATTCTACCAAACACTTAGCGAAGGGTTAACACCTATCCTTCTGAAACTATTCCAAAACATTGCAAAGGAACATTTCCAAATTCATTCTATGAGGACACTATCACACTGATACCAAGACCAGACAAAGATATCACAAAACAAGAAAATTACAGGCCAATATCACCTATGAATATAGATCCAAAATTCCCAACAAAATACTAGCAAATCAACTCGAACAATATATTAAAAGAATCATACACCATGATCAAGTGGGATTTATCCCAGGGCTGCAAGGATTTTTCAATATCTGCAAATTAATCAATGTGATATATGACATTAACAAACTGAAGAATAAAAACCATATGATCATCTCAATAGACACAGAAAAAGGTTTTAATAAAATTCAATACCCACTTATGATAAAAACTCTCCACAAAGTGGGCATGGAGGGAACGTACTGCAATATAATAAAGGTCATATATGAGGAAACCCACAGCTAGCATGATACTCAATAATGAAAAGCTGAAAGTATTTCTTCTAAAATCAGGAACAAGAAAAGACACCCACTCTCACAACTTGTATTCAACATAGATTTGGAAGTCCTAGCCACAGCAATCAGAGAAGAAAAAGAAATAAAAGGAATCCAAATTGGAAAAAAAGAAGTAAAACTGTCACTGTTTGCAGATGACATGATATATACATAGAAAATCTGTTTGCAGATGACATGATATATACATAGAAAATCCTAAAGATGCTACCAGGAAACTACTAGAGCTCATCAGTGAATTCAGTAAAGTGGTAGGATACAAAATCAACATACAGAAATCTGTTGCATTTCTATACCCTAATGATGAAATATAAGAAAAAGAAATTAAGGAAACAATCCCATTTACCATCACATCAAAAAGAATAAAATACCTAGGAATAAACCTACCTAAGGAGACAAAGGGTCTTTACTCCAAAAACTATAAGACCCAATGGAAAAAAACTGAAGATGACATAAACAGACGGAAAAATATACTGTGTTCTTGGATTGGAAGAAACAATATTGTTAAAATGGCCCTACTATCCAAAGCAATATAGAGATTCAATGCAATCCCTATCAAATTACCAATGACAATTTTCACAGAACTGGAACAAAAAAATTTAAAATTTGTATGAAAACACAAAAGACCCCAAATAGCCAAAATAATCTTGGGAAAGAAGAATGGAGCTGGGGGAATCACACTCCCTGACTTCAGACTATACTACAAAGATACCATAATCAAAACAATATGCTACTGGCACAAAAACAGACACATAGATCAATGGAACAAGATAGAAAGCTCAGAAATAAGCCCACACACTTTTGGTCAATTAATCTATGACAAAGGAGGCAAGAATATACAATAGAGAAAAGACAATCTCTTTACTGAGTGGTGCTGGGAAAATTGGATGGCTACTTGTAACAGAAAGAAATTAGAACTTTCTCTAACACTATATACAAAAATAAACCCAAAATGGATTAAAGCCCAAAATGTAAGACCAGATACTACAAAACTCCTAGAGGAAAATATAAGCAGTACACTCATTGATATAAGTCGTAACAGTATTTTTTTTGAGCCAGCTTAGAGTAACAGAAATAAAAGCAAAAATAAACAAATGGGACCCAGTTAAACTTAGAAGCTTTTGCACAGCAAAGGAAACCACAAACAAAATGAAAACGCAACCTATAGAATGGGAGAAAATATTTGCAAATGACGTGACCAACAAGGGACTAATTTCCAAAATACGCAAACAGCTCATACAGCTTAATATCAACAAAACAAGCAACCCAATCAAAAAATGGGCAGAAGACCTAAATAGACATTTCTCCAAATAAGACACCCAGACAGCCAACAGGGGCATGAAAAGATGTTCAATATTGCTAATTATTAGAGAAATGCAAATCAAAACTGCAATGAGGTACCACCTCATACCAGTCAGAATGGCCATTATTAAGTCCACAAACGATAAATGCTGGAGAGAGTGTGGAGAAAAAGGAATCCTCCTACACTCTTGGTGGGAATGTAAATTGATGCAGCCACTATGGAGGACAGTATGAAGGGTCTTTAAAAAACTAAAAATAGACTCACCATATGATCCAGCAGTCCCACTTCTGGGCACATATCTCGAGAAAACTATAATTTGAAGAGACACACGCACCCCAATGATCATAGCAGCAGTATTTACAATAGCCAAGACATGGAAACAGCCTAAGCGTCCATCAACAGATGTCTGGATAAAGGTGTGGTGTATATGTATGTGTATATACACATACATATACACAGAAAAATATTACTTGGCCATAAAAAGAATGAAATATTGCCATTTGCAGCAACATGGATAGGCCTAGAGATTATCATATTAAGTGAAGTAAGTCAGATAAAGACAAATATCATATGATATCCCTTATATGTGGAATCTAAAAATGGATACAGATTTTATTTACAAAGCTGAAACTGACTCATGGACACAGAAAACAAACTGTGGCTACTACAGGGAAAGGGGAAGGAGGAATAGATTAGGAGTTTGGGATTAACAGATACACATTACTATATATAAAACAGATGAACAACAAGGACCTATTGTATAGCACTAGGAACTATATTCAATTTCTTATAATGAATCATAATATAGGATATATATATGTATGTATATATGTGTGTGTATGTGTATATATATAACTGAATTGCTTTCTGTACACCTGAAACTAACACTGTAAGTCAACTATAGTTCAATTTAAAAAATTAAATTAAAAAATTAAAGAAAGAAACACAATTATGGACATCAACAAACTGACTCTATAGTTTATGTGAAGAGGCAAAAAACTATGAATAGCCAACACAGTACTGATGGAGACAGACAAAGAGTTTTGCATGGTTTAGTTAATGCAACAAAGGGAAAGGCAAGTTCAATGCTACCCCGTGTTACTCCATTTGGTATGGAAGTTCCTCATCACTGATGTGATAAGAGGAAACTGTAATAGAACTTGATTTGTGGATTATAGGTTAACTTGGAAGTCTATCAATTTACAGTGCTATCTGTTAATATATCAATTCTCAATACTAATCTTATTTATAAAAGACACACTTCTTTATCCACCCAGGTAGAGAAACAGCTGAAAACTTAATTTGAAAAAAAAGCTTGGCATAATACTGGAAGAGAGTGAAAACTGAAACTAATGACTTCATTTTTACCCTCTTTCACGAAAGAAAAACTACTTTCTCAGACAAATGAGACAGGAAAGTGAGAAATCATGACTTGTTGCTTAATGCTTCTCAGGGGTGTTATTCTAAATTCTACAGACCTGTCTCTGCAGAAGGAATGCAGAAACTCTTGAGTTTTCAATCAAATCCTCTGTAGCAATTCAAATGAAGTCCCACTGAGTCCTTAGTCCAAGCCAAGATTTTGAATTTGGATCTGAAAGTAGCTCTAAAATATTCTTTATGTTAACTATTTTCTTTGCAAAAAAGAGCCAATGGTGGGGCTCCTAATGCAGCAGATGTTTGCTAGAAGATATGAATATGTTATGAGTAAACCAATTTGTTTTGTTATAAAAACTGAACTTAAGGTGTGTTTTCTATATTCTTAAAGAATATTAATCAATAGAATTCATCTTACTAAAAATTTGATTTAATATAGAAATTCTATTTGTATTTATAACCATGAAGTGATTAAAACAATGAAAAATAAAAGAAGACTATAAGCTGTATATCATGAGGCTACAAATAGACCACAGCATGAAAAAAGTTTAATAGAATATTAAAAGGAGATTGGACGGAGATTTGGAAATTTCTTCATCCAGCACTCAAGGGTCTACACGTCTTCTTACTCAGCAGCAACGGTTTCATAGCATATGGGACCCTTGTTTTCCCCATCACAAAGTAAGTTCATACACAATTCAGTATGTTTGTCAAAGTTGTTCCTATTTGAGTTTCCACTGTTCATATGTCTATAGTCTACCCTGGAATGAATTGATTGAAATGTATTAATATTAACAGGTAAGTTATTTTAAATTTTTATTATAAAATTTTCTGATTAATTAACTTTTTGAAAAATTAATTTTTAGTTCTGTAACCAGAAAGTTTACTTCTGGACCTGCCTCTTAGTCTTAGGTTCCACTTTGATCTACCATCAACAGAAATCAGAAAAAAGCAAGGCATGCCTGGCCAGTTGAAGAAGTAAGTCTGCCAGGAGCCTGTTTGCAAGAGGGACTGAAGAAACTATTCCTAAAGAAAAAAGAAATTTTTAGCAGAAGTTTGATGAATAACAGAGTCCTGATGGCCAGAGTCAATATGACACTAAGTGTTAGTGTTGTTCTTGTCTGACCTCTCTCTAAACTCGTATCTTGGATCTTGAAAATGGGCTGCGACTGACAGCTGATTCCTCAAAAAATTGAGACATTTGGAATCTTTAAAAGCACAATACACAGAAGGAGAAAAAGCAATCTCTCAACTGTGCCAGAAAGTTCTGTCCAGTTTTAGCTTTCTGAGGGCATATTTCATTAGCGGTGAGACCAGCAAAAGTGGCACAATGACATTTTTGAGTGGTAGCACCCAGTGAACATGATGTGACAGATAAAGTACCACCCAGAAGAAGCCCTACCAGAGCCTAGAAAATCAGCCAGCTGTAGACTGGTCCACGAACACATACAAGACACTCCCTGGGGTCTCAAGCAATTCTTGAAGGGACTTGTATGGCATTGGGGACCGATATTAGCATGGTAGGCAAGAACTAGGGAAACCAGGTGTACAGATTTCCTCATCAAAAAGAAGAGGTAACATCTGCTGTGCCTAACATAAAAGATTCTTATGAGAATAACATATCATACATGAAGGTAATTTACATAGAAAATCCCAACAACTACTGTATGAAACACAGCAGTTATACAGCAAATAGTAAAAAAGAAAAGAAGGAGAGGAGGCAAGAGGAAAGAAAGACGTGAAACACAGATATTTATTCATATGGTTGTTAGTAAACTTTCAAGACATTAGTCAAATTCCCCATGAAGTTTTCCTAGTGATACTAGTCCACACTGGCCATACTTTATTTAACCTTTTTCTTAATTGGTGTTGTATCCCTCAATTAGCATCTTAAGTATAACAGTTCTCAACTCTAATCATGTGAACAATAGAATTTACTGTATCTGGGCAAAGAGTATCTACCTCTCTGTGTCTTGCATTTTAAAGTTTTGATCATTGGCAATGCCCAGTAAAGAGATACAATCAATTCTCAATTCCCTACCCACATAATCACTGGATGAAGGTCACGGGACAGACAGCAAAAAGAATACTAAACTTGGAATGAGAACAATCAATTTTCAAATCTCAAGGTTGACAGTAAGTATGTAACTTTGGCCACACAATTTAACTTCTCTGAGCTATTTGTTATCTAAAAATAATGAACATGTTCTGGGCTGAAATTTTGTGCAGATTAAACAAGATATATACAAAAATAATGCATTATGTATAATAGATAACATATGTTAGGTAAATTTGAATTTAACAAATTTTAACTAGTACTCTTTTACTAGTAGGCAAGTCAAATATGCCCTAAAGACAAAGATAATAATATCAGAAAACAGCACATTGCCAACTGAGAATCTACCCTGCAATAATATATTTTAAAACTGGATCTCTGCAAGCACAGTGAAGGCAGGGCCTGCCTACATGTGGTACATGAATGTCTCATTCGTGAACTGTGTGATGTGTATGAGTTCTGTGTCCTCAAATAAATTATGAGCTTACTATGAGCAGCAGTCCTGTCTTAGACTTTCAGGTATCATTTGATAAACAGCATAGGACTGGGAGCAGAAGATTTTTCAACACTGTGAATTGATTTGTTGATGGATATGAAGCAACCATGTAGGAATGGACAAATGGGAACCCACAAGCACTAAACTCTGTAATTAGAAGATACCACGCTTGTGCTTAATTTTCTTGATTACACAGTCATTTGTTCTTTTTCTCCTTTAACATGAACATAGACCAAACATTTAAACCAGGGTCACTGTGTGATAAAAAAAAATCATCAATGACATATGTCTTTCTAAACGGAGGGAAAAATAATATAGTCTCATATCTGAGAGTAAAAAAGTTTGAAACAGTTACAATTTGTATATATGCGTTTGTCTATGTAGGTGGATATATATATATAATTTTCTATTTTTCTAAATAGCATTGTCTCTTTAAGACTAACACTTGGAAAAATTTAGCTTTTCATTTCCTGCAGGATTAAAGGCCATTTGAAAGGCCATTTCTCTGAGGGTCAGGATTAGGGTTAGTGTTTGGGTTAGGAAAAGGGTCAGGCCAAAATGTGCATTTCCTCTGTCTCTTGTAATGATACTTTATTTCCCAATTTACCACATTCTAGCTTCTCTAGTGTTATGTATTTCTCTCAGCAAAATGAATATAATCTCTTCCTATAGTGAAAGATGCCCACACCCCTCTCTAAAAGAGTCCCTTACTAATCAAAATAAAATGTAAAAAAAAAAAAAAAAGAAAAGAAAAGGTTTTTTTAAATTGATTTTAGAACTCCTCTTCGGGTATTTAATTTGAACATGTCACAACTATATTCCTTTAACTGTTGCTTAACTGTTAAATTCTTGACTCAATAACAATCAGTCCAAAATCTCATCCTGCCTCAGACAGCTTCTGCTTCCAATCCTCTCCCTACCTAACCAGATACATTTACTTACACTATCGTCCTTAGAGTGCTTTCTGACTAGGGAAGCAGGCCGTCTTCCTGAGCCCTGTAATCATTGGTTCCTCTGTGTATTTGGGTCCTCTCCAGATGTTCCTTCAAACTGGATCTTTTTCAACTTTCTAAATTTCGTATCTCCTTCAAAATTTAAATGCAAATTACAGTGATGGCTCTGCTCTCATCTCTGCAAGGGAAACTGCTCAGACCACAGTGCCTGCTGCAGGGAAAGTCCTAGGGAAAGTGGAGTTTGATGCACCACGGCTCCTGACCCAGGGGTTGGCCTGTGACCTATGGCATGATCTGGCATGCACATTAGGAGGGATAATCAGAATCTGAATTAAGGATAGAAGAAGGTGGCTCCTAGAAGTAGGAAATTAAATAATGTAAATATCAAAAGCAAAAGACAGGCTTTGATAGGCAAAAAGATTATCCAGAAAAAATACGAGCAAGGAGAAGCTCAGATATAAAGAAAAAACAAAACGAAAACCAGAGAGAAGGAAAAGTCTGGTAGAAATACACTCTGCGTGGGGGCACTAAAAGGAACAGAGCTATATGAATGTGGAGCACTAGAGTTAACAGCTAAGAAAGGCTTCTATTTAGACTTCTGGCTCTGTGTGTTCTGGCTCAGAATTCGTGCTTCCCTTGAGGCCTTGAACATGTATGTGAATAAGTACTGCTCACCAACCTTTAATTCATTATCTTTTCTTTACCACTAGGTTTGAGATCATATCCTAACTCTTTCTTTTCTCTTTCAGTCAAACATCTAGCACTAAACAAAATCTGACACTTAGTAAATGCTCGCTGATTGATTCAAAACAACTTTTGAGACCCTATAAATATTATTAATATTTATCCAGAAATATACAAGGAAATGATTCCAAGTTCTGTTATTTCACATTATAAAGTGACAAGGAATGCAATTTAACTTCTAACACGTTTATTTCCTCCTTTCTGTCATTATTATTAAGGCTTGACAATAATAACTCACAGCATAGCTGGAGCCAAGAAACAGAAGAATTTAATCCATAGGTATTAGAGTTTAATAAATGGAAAGAACTTGCCAAAACTTGTTTATACTATGGAAAAAAAATGCTATCCCTCAGATGTAAGAAGCAGCCGAAGTAATACTCTTTACTTAACTGTCACTTCCCACCACTTCTTCTTTCAAATGAAAGAATGCCAGATACAAGTTCACATTTTTTATATGAAAAATTACAATTAATATGAAATGAGTCAAATGTGCTGGTTACAGGAAAATTTCAAAATAATTCCTTGGTAGTTTAAACTCTTCAAACTCTAAAAACAGAGGTAGTAATCCTCTTGAAAGGTGAAGATAGTTATTAAGTTACCATTCAGCCTCCTTTTCTTTCAACTAAGTATCACTAGCTTCTTTACAGTTTTCAGACAGGTCATATTTTTCATCCTTGTAATCACTGTGGTCGGTCTTTTCTGAACCAACCAATTTCTCCACATCCTTCTCAGGTAATTTTCATGACTTTACAACGGCTTGTGTTTAATGGCAGAGTGAGCCAAAAGAATCAAAGATTTATTTGGCTCTTGTTGGCTTGTATTACAACGGTGACAGAATGTTCTGGCTTACAGACAAGGAGGAAGCAATAAATATAGCATGTCTGACCTTCAGGAAAGTTTTCGATTCTATTAGGAATACCATTTTATTCAGCAAGCCAGAAAGCTAATCACTTTCATTACATAAGGGATGGGGACTCATGAGGCCTCATCCTTTCACTTTTAATCCTTGTAATCCTGAACCAAATACAGTGGCCCCTTGTACCAGTTTCTAAATCTTTGGGGACAGTATGACTGATGTCCTTTTTTGGTGCTCTCCTAAGGTACAGCCTCTTAGACCTTGGGCTCTTCTCACTTATCTATGGATGAACCAGGTGCACTTCTTCATACTGAACTTTTCTCCTACTCTTCCTTACACTAGAATAATATCTTTATAGGTTTCACATAAATTTTACCTATAGGAATAGGAGTGGGGAGGGAAGATGGAGAAGGAGAGAATAATACATATGGAAAAATTTCAAAACCACAGTAAGTTCTTAGTATCCCTGGAAATCAATTCAACAACTTAAAATTCAATTCTGATTATCATAAATTTTCATCATTATCTTGATCTGCACCTAATACAGTCCTTTTGGGTTTCATTCACATTCCAAGACAGACTACTGAGAAGCAACACAAGTGAGGTATTGAACAACAAGTTAGCACACCAACATTAAGGTCGATTCTGGATTTGTAAACACTGGGCAAGATACTCAATTTTCTAGGCCTCATCCTTTCATTCAAATGACATATATTGAGTATGTACTGTACCACATAGCTTTCTAAGACCTCGATATCTATTGATCAAAGATCTTGCCTGCAAGCTTCGTGAGGGCAAGAGTTGGGTCTTACACCTCCTTATAAGTGATTAGCAGTGCCCATGGTACCTTGGCCTTACTCACTAATTTAGGAGAGGGACAGGATTTGAACCCAGACCACTGGGTCCAGAAGTTCATGCCTCAACTACTGTCTCTAGGCTGGAGTTGGTCCAGGTTTTCACCAGCCAGTTTAGACAATGACTGTCTCATTTATAGATACAGTGACACACCCTTTTGCCCTATGACATGATGATTAACAAAATTAAACTCTTTGAAAATTAATACAACATGGACAAGTGTGCAATACTAGAATTGATAGTATAAATAATTAGGATCAAAAGCACAACTTTTAAATGCAGTTTGGTACAGCCACTGTGGAAAACAGTATGGAGATTCCTCAAAAGACTAGGAATAGACTTACCATATGACCCAGGAATCCTGCTCCTGGGCATATATCCAGAAGGAACCCTATTTCAAAATGACACCTGCACCCCAATGTTCATAGCAGCACTATTTACAATAGCCAAAACATGGAAACAGCCTAGATGTCCATCAACAGATGACTGGATAAAGAAGATGTGGTATATTTACACAACGGAATGCTGTTCAGTCATAAAAACCAACATAACGCCATTTGCAGCAACATAGATGTTCCTGGAGAATGTCATTCTAAGTGAAGTAAGCCAGAAAGAGAAAGAAAAATACCATATGAGATTGCTCATGTGTGGAATAAAAAAAAAAACAACCACATAAATACAAAACAGAAACAGACTCATAGACATAGAATACAAACTTGTGGTTGCCAAGGGGGCGGGGGGTGGGAACGGATAGACTGGGATTTCAAAATGTAGAATAGATAAACAGGATTATACTGTATAGCACAGGGAAATATATACAAGATCTTATAGTAGCTCATAGAGAAAAAAATGTGACAATGAATATATATGTTCATGTGTAACTGAAAAATTGTGCTCTACGTTGGAATTTGACACAACATTGTAAAATGATTATAAATCAATAAAAAATGTTAAAAAAAAAAAGCACAACTTTTAACTCACAAAAGTACAATGACAGAGATTGTTTAGCAAGTTGGGATTACAGACTACTGTTACCTCACTTGTCTTAGTTTCTTAATGATAAATTTAGTACCATGCAAGAAATGCACATTACACCATTTTGATGCAATAATATTTCACATAAATTTGATTTGCATGATAACAATACTGGAAATAGAGCAAAAAATATATTGTGTTTCATTGAAAAATGTGATGAGTAGCACTTTCCAGACTTATGTAAGCTTCCTGCATTTTGTAACTTTTATAGCAGGGTGAATTAGCATGATACAGTGAAACATGATGGCAGATGCCAGAGAAAATTAAGACTCTATGGGCATAGAAGTAAGAGGACTCCACATGGAGCATGGAAATAAGACAAATAACTGATTTTCATATCAGTTACTGATCTGCTTCTCTGTTCACATCTACTCTACGTGTTTATCCTGACCTCAAACTTTTCTGAAGTTCCTGTTTTGGACTTCACCAAAACCAAGAGTTCTGATAATGCTGAACCCTGTCATATTTTATTTTATTATAGCTCAGTGAGGCAGACAAGTGACCATAACAGGCTTAAATAAGAGGATCACAGTATCTCACTGATATGCTGTAAACAGGATTCCTAATTCAAAGACTCAAATTTGAAAAGTCAAATCTAAATACGTGTGTGTGTGTGTAGAGAGAGAGAGAGAAGGACAGGGACAGGGAAATAGGGGAAGGGGGGTGAAGGAGGAAGGGAAGAAGGAGAATTGGGAAAGATAAAAGGGGAGGAGTATGCTTCAAACAACTAGATTTGGTCTGAAGGCTAATTTGTGAAAGTACAATTACAGGAAAGACAATGACTACAATTATAAACCTCATTATTATCTATACCAGTTAAGCAATTGTTCAAAGACACAAAAAGTACTTTAGTCTTTATGTGCTAGAAAAAACATGTAAATATTATTAAATCCAGAACTTGCGCATATACAGAAATATAGACATATATTAATTTATATGTCAGAAAACACAGAGCAGGTACGGATTCTATAGTACATGAAAATATAATGAAGTCAGATATAGAAACCAGGGATTGAATAACATGGCTTTATAAAACTCTCTCTCATATATATATTTAACCAGTGTTCTTATTATCACCAATATATGCTAATATCTCAGTAAATAAGGTCAGTAGTTATTTTAAACAAAGAAACAATACAATTTAATTCATTTCAGCTGAGAAAATAAATGACACTTACTAGAGTTATGAATTTGAATACAGGACTTCATCACCCTAAGCCTCCATGAAGGAGACTGTATGTTTGAAGTTCTCAGAAGAATCTTAGCACAAATTTAGGGTCCAACAAATTTTAGTTATATTTATTTGAGCATGACTTGGTATGTTTTGTGTATTTACACAATGCTTTATATTTATATATACAAACTTGCATCGTTGAATCCTAACCTGTCAATCACAGGCTTATTTTAAAGACTTTTCCATCCATGAAAAAGATAGACTTACTTCATTAATCCAATACGTATCTCTCCATAGATGTATTTAACAGTAAGGAAAGTTCCTGAACACGCAAAATGTGGTATAGCTGATCCATGTTATTTGCAAACTCTGCATTTTATATTGGCCTACTTGCTGAAATTTATTCCTGGACATACACAAAGGAATGAAAAATTTGAGCCGCCTGATATGCACATTCCCAGCTGAAGGAATAACCCTCTGTCTTATTATTTCAGGTCTCTCAGTGTAATCAAATATCCTTTTGAAGGTCTATGTAGTGCCATGTTTTTCACATTTGTATGCTTTTTGTTGGTGATTTTGCTGTTTATGACGGCCCCCAAGCAGAGTGTGAAGTGCTGTACATGGTTCCTAATGCAAGAAGACTATGTTGTGCCTTATGGAGAAAGCACCTATGTTGGGTGAGCTTCATTCAAGTGGGAGCTATAATGTGGCCTTGAAATCAATTTTAATGAATCAACAGCATATATTAAATAAGGAATTTATAAGCATAAAACAAGGTTATATATTGATGGGTTGATGAAAATGTTGTGAACAAAGATTCCCAGGAAACTAATCCTGCACTTCCCCTTGAGTAATTGTTCAGTATCCCCTAATTCAATGAGGTGACTCTACAGAATGTTTAGCTGTTGTGAATAATGAGAACTGACTATATTTAATCTTTAGAAAGGCATAGTTTATCGGGGGTTGTATATATGTAAGACTATAAATAAGAGCATTAGAAAGATCGATTGATAGACACAGCTGCAAAACAATATACATAAATGATCCAAAGCTCAGATTTCTGGTACCGTTACCTGGAACATGGCCTTGAGGCTGAAAATGAGAAAAGGCTACTAAACAGCAGAGTCTTGTCGACGCCCTGCTTCTCCCAGCCGTGGCCACTTACCACTCTGGGCTCTCCCTCTCCCACATTCGTAACTACTAGGACATTAGATTTATGGCTATTGTATTGAGGGGCTGGGCGCGGTGATATGAGAGGCACACAAAAGCAAGAACTGGCTAAATGTAATGGTGAGTTAACTCTGTAAGGGGAGGTGGGAAACCAGCTGCAGCAAATTTGTGAATCTGAGCCTGGAAAACTTGACGGTTACTGATGCAGTTAGTCCATTTTATCATGAAGTTCACAAAAATAGTTGTAACTTTCCCATTAGAACCAATTTATGCATCAACAGGGAATAAGGTAAAAATCAGAATTGCAGTCATTAACTTAATAAAAACAGTCTTTCTTTTCTTTCTCTTTTGAAGTACGTACCTCCCTCAATCTGAGTAAATGGCAGTTTCCATGTACTCATTCAACATTTATTAAGTACTTCTTTTGTGTAAGCATTAGATTTTGGAGGTAAAACACAAGATACTGTTGGACAACACTTGGAACCCACTGCCCAGGGAGAAAGACAACGATATCATCATCTCATATGCTCATGGGAGGAGGGTTGAAAAAATGGGTAATTTTTTTTCTGCTAGTTACAGCAGGAAATAGAATGAGAGTGTGTTCTGATAGTAGAAACTGCTAAATGGATCCTTGGGCATGGGAGTCAATTTATAAATGTAAGATGGTATTGGTGATTCTGAAACTTCAGATTCCCAAATTCTCGAATATATTTAAATCCCCTGGGACCTCGTTAAAATTCAGATTCTGAGGCAGCAGTTCTGGAGGAGGGCCTGAAACATACAGTTGCTATGAGCTGTCAGGTGCTGTAAATGCTGCTTATCTGCAAACCATACCTTGAGTAGCAAAGCCTCAGGGCTCTGCTGGTCACCTCAGAAACTTTCACCTGGTCAGCTCAGAAGAACTTGGCTGTTCAAGCCCTACCCCTAGATACTGTGAGTAACAGCACCAGCATGGGCCAGTAACACAAGCGATTTCTATGCAGATGGCATTCAGACAACACTTTTATAGAGCACTGATTTATGAGCTTATAAAGATTTCTTCATTAGCAGTCTCCTTTCTAAGATTAACACATTTTCTAATTCTTGCCACCTGGACATATATTTTTTTAACACATCTTGCAATTTTAGGAAGGCTCAAAATCAGGCTGAAAAATAATGTATTATGCTCAAAGTTAAAATGGAATTCAGAAGACACAGCCAAATTTATTTACCTGGAAACAAATATTGTCTGCATTTATTATTAATGTTTCAGGTGTTGTATTAGGGGCCAGGGTTAATATAAGACTGTGAAAAATAAATCCCTGTCCTTTTAAATAAGCTTGTTTCAACTGAGCAAATATGGACTGAATGCTGAGTGAGACCCTGTGCTGGGCCCAGGGGCACCTCACAGGCTTGCAGGAAGGAAGTAGGCTCATTTGTTTAGAAACTATTACATAAAGAAGTAGAATTTTCTCTTGGGTCTCCTGTGATTACTTCCAAAAATATGCTGAAAAATTTTAAATATGTGTCATAAGTAACTTATTTTGCCCATTTGAACTGTAGTCACTTAGTTCACAAAGTACAAAGCATGTGTTCAATAAACCCTGGTTTTATTTAAAAGAATTGAATTTCTAAACTTCAAATGGTATTATACTGAATTGCTTATCAAAGATAGTAAGATAGTGACTCAAAATTTATATTGTATTGTAAGTCTTGTTTTTAATACATGGCCTGTTTTACCCCTGACATTCAAATTTCTACAATGGCTCTATTTTCTTCTCTATGTTAATAGAAGAATTAACAAATTATTAGTAAAAGAATGCAAAATCCATAAAGGTATTCTTCCCTTCCCCTTCTTGATTTTATTTCTAAAGCACCTTTATTAGAGCAGAAAAGATAATATTTAAGATTGCTTTATCTTTAACAATGTTGCTAGACCCAGTTAAGTTTCTTTGCCAGATGGCCATGTTAAATCATGGAAACAAAGCAAATGATTCCAATAAAAATCATTTTAGTTGCAAATAAAGAACCTGTTTTCTCCTAGACAAAGTCTATGATCTGTAACATTGCTAGCTCCAGAGATGAAGACTGTTTGTTTTCATTTATGTTTCAAACATGATCGGTTAACCTTAAAAATACCAAATAAATGCCATAGAAAAGAGCACAGCCTAAAATCCGTAGAGAAAAAAATAATTTCAGGTTTATTTCTGTAGCTAAAAAAAAAAAGAAGAAGATTAGAGGCTTTGGTTGGTGAGTCACTGTAGAGACGATGAACTGATGAGACTGTGACAGCAAAGGAAGTGCAGGAAAAAAACTGCAGCCACACTAAGAAGTGTGATTTATAAATGCTGCCGGGGCAGCACATCAGCGTTGTTTTTACCCTGCTGCGTGGAATTCCCCTGCTCCAGGAGTTCTGAACTTAAAAGGGTTTTCTAGATACGCCTAGAGAATAAAGTGTTCTCTTCAATCCAAGGTTAGATATGGAACAATTTGATTTTTGTTCAAACTGGTAGACTAGCTAGCTAATCAGTTCAAATTGGTAGCTTCCTAAACCAGGAAATAGTATTTCCACGACAAGGCTGGAGGGGCATGATACTTGTCCTCGTGCTACTTTAGCTGGGTGGCGGCCAATAGTTATTTCATTCTAGTGTCAATTATTTAAGTAATGCAGGACATGTATACCCATTTCCATCCCATCAAAAAATAAATAAAATAAAGTTATATTTACATCATCTAGTTTTTAGTGATCACAGTTGGGGTGGATCATTTTAATCACAGAGTAAACAAAACTGGCTAAATCAATGCATACATAAAACGCTGAAAAAAGTGGAAAATAATGTTTTAAATGATGGCCACAGTTTCCATGTAGATATGCGAAACTGTCAGTTTGAATTTTCAAAATCTATTCCATATTCCAGTCAGAATAATTTTGTCCTTCAGTATAACCTTCCCCCCTAATTTGTAGTAACAGTTAATAACGCTCATGTTTTTACTATTGTGTTCCATGTATATTATTATGAATAATGCTATTAAAATCCCTGAGCCTTAATAAACTTTGTGTATTTTGTTTCTAATATGAAAAAAATTTATAGTACATTACTTCCCCATATTTTAAGTTGAAAAAAGAAACAAAAAACTTGTATTTTAACATTGAAATATGTTTAAAAGTAAAATCTGAAATACAGCAATATAATTATACTGACGTCTTTTGTAAGGGATAACACATGATAACACATAATTGAATGGCTCCTGTACCAGAAGAATCACAACTATGGAAAAAGACAAAGAGCCTAATTTATTCTGACTAATCAGGATTGATGTTAATTAAAGAAGAGTGCAAGATAATGACTTCTCATTACTACCTGATAGATGGAAATAGATTGCTCTTCTTCTTGGTAAAGTAGCAATTAAGTAACTTTTTAAAAAGGATTTATTTTCAGAAGACTTTCTTTTATAATTGGTGAAGTATTCTTAAAAAGGTCTTTACAGGAAACCATCAGAAAAAAATGGCTTTCATTAAAGGCTGCTTATTCTATAGTATTTATCACATTTTGTTAGAGATGCACAAGATACAGACAATAGTTGAAAAGATGGTAATCAGGACAAAATTAACTTGCATTATCTGTGGAATGTTTCAGTTTAAAAAACATAGTCTAGCAAAGTGATTAAAGCTCAAGTTCAAATCCCAGTTCCTTCACCAACCAGCTCTGTGACCTGCGCCGAGTGTTTTGACCTCTCTAAGGCTTAATTTTCTCATCTGTAAAATTTAAAAAATACAATCCTGCTTCATAGGGCTGTTGTATTAAATAAAGCTACCTATGTAATATCCATTGCACAGAAATGGACATTACATAGATGTCCTGATACATTAAATGAGTTAAATAAACATCAGCTATTGTGTTAGTTTTTTATTGCTGTGTAATGAACCACCACAAACTTAGTGGCCTAACTCAAGTCTATTATCTCATGGGTTCCATGTGGACTCAGGTGAACCGAGTCCTCTTCTAAGGGTCTCCCCAGAGGAAGTCAAGGTACTAGCTGGGGCCGCAATCTCATCTGGGTCTCAAGATTTTCTTCCAAGTTCACCTGGTGTTGGTAGAATTCAGTTCCTGTGGTCGGGAGACTGAGGCCCTCAGCAGTAAGGGGCTGTTCCCATTCCCTGACACGTGGCCCTTCCAGGATGTCACGATGCACTGATTTGTTTCTTCAAAGCAAACAGGAGTGCATCTGCTGCTGCTTCTCCCTCGCTGACTTCTTCCATTCCAAACTTCTAAATTCTTTTTAAAAGAGCTCATCTCATTAGGTCGGACCCTCCCCTGATAATCTCCTTTTGATTAACTTAGAGCCAGCCAATTAGGGACCTTACACCTGCTAAATACTTTCCCTTTGCCAGGCATAGTAACTTAATTATGTGAATGATACCCCATTACATTCACAGTTATCACCTGCATTCAAGGGGCTGTGATTCCTTCCAGGGAATACAATTACAATCCTACCTGGATTCTATCCACAGGTACCGCACCCCAAATTCAGCCAACCTCAGATGGAACAGTACTATTAGAACGCAGAACACAGAGGGCCCACTGCATTCGTTGTACTACATCATTTTATATGGGACTTGAGCATCTGTGGATTTTGATATTCACGGGGGCTTCCTGGAACTAACCCTTTGCAGATAACTGACGAAGGATTATAGTCGAATCACACATTTCCCTTGGGCTTTGTTTCCTAAAGGGACTCTAATTATTCTCTTTAGTATTGTCTGTAGCCTCCACTGGTCAAGAATGGCTTAAATGAGAGAGTTCCTCAAATCATCATTTAAAACGTATACACATAACATTTTGGACACATTTTCATGCTCATATCAAGGAAAAATTTTAATAACACTCACAGAATATGGGTCCCAGAGGACTATGAAGAATGATGTCCAAAATACTCTATTTGTTCCTACTGCCAAATACATAATAAGTCACCACTACTTAAACCACCAGATACATATGATGAACATCATGAAGTTCATCTGAATGACTAACTCTTAGTTAAACTGTAGATCTTACCTGAAGTGTCCCAGGTTGGGTTCCTTAGAAGCACAGAATAAAACAAAAATTCTTGTGAAAGTGATTTACTGGAGGTGTGCTCTCAGGAGAAGGGAAGTGACGCAAGCAGCGTAGGGCAGGAGGGAAAAACCTAAGCAAAGGTGTGGTCTGTCCTAGACACAAGTTTCAGCCCAATTCCATGTGGAGTTAGAGAGCATGAACTGGGCTCACCTTGAGGCATGGGGGTGTCAGCTAACCTATGTCAGTCCAAAGAGGGCACATGTGAGCTTTAAAAGTCAACAGGTACAGCAGCTAGAGGTGATGCACTGAGATGAGGGAACAGGGGCAATCACAACAGCACCCACTGTAAAGAATGATCCCAAAGGTCTGGCTCAGAACTAGATCTTAAATTGCAACATTAAATCACAAATCTCTAGAGAATAACATTAGTTTTAAATCATACTTTCCCTAGAATACAAATGCATCAATCTTACAAATAAGCAGTTTTGAAGTATGGGTTGGGGTTGTGGGAAGACCTTTGAAGGACAACCTTATAACAGACTAATAAACAACCTAGTAAAATATGCATCACTAATTGTGACCAAAACATTGTATCACTAATTACAATATTGGTTACCTATTCCTCCAGAAAGTACCAATATTTTAAAGTAACTTATAAATCATTACACTCTGGCCAAAGTAGGGTTGATTTTAAAATTACCTTTTACGAAATATGTATACAAAGAGACTTCTAGACCTATTCTGTATCACTTTCAATTACTATCATGCTGGAGATATATATATATATATACACACACACAATAATGAACAAGGTGTCCCACACAAAACCTGACAGGTGGCCCTTTCAACACATTTAATTATTCAGAAATATAAAAACCAAAATAAACACAATAATGAATGTCAGTATTATTCAAATAATTCTTTCTTGATAAGGTTAAAAGAAAGAAGAGACCCTAACCAATGCAGATATATTTGTACCTTGTTTTGTAAGGGATAATGAGCCTCTATTTGATATATGGGTTAATTTGTTTCAAACAAACTGTCACCATCCACTGTTTTTGTTTTTGTTTTTCTATCTTAAGAATCTTTTTCTGGATTCTCATCAACCTTTAGGTTTATAAGAATAAGATGAACTTTTCTTCTTCTATAGATATACCTTAAAATGATCTTTTACTAAATATTCTTTTGTTTTCTATTGACTCAAAAAGTGAATTTTCTACATAAATTTTCTTAAGTGTTAGTTAACCGCATCTATGGAGAATTACAGAACTGTAATTGAAGTAGGAGATCTTCACTTTATTTTTTAAATCCTTGTTCTTTTTAATAGGATTGCACAGATAAACACAGACTTATAAATGAGTCAATTATAAAACAAAGAATAACTTACTCATATTATCTATCACTGATAATAAATTACTCATATTATCACTGATCAAAAATGAAAATAACTTCATTTTTACTTACGATTTCATAAGCCACAAACATTAACTTGCTGACATATACATTAACACAAATCTCGACATGCTGGATAATCCATTTCTAGATAGGAATATGTGGCAAATAAGCACTACATTTTCTACAACACAGCTAGGTTCTAAAATCAACCTGTGAAGCAACATGGAGGGAGTTGTTTAATAACATCTAGAGAGCAAGACCTGTCCTGGGAGTCTCCTGAGTGAATCATCTCATGCCATATTCTTTGTCAAAACCTTAAATGAATAAGTGTTTGGCTCACTGATAAGTAGGATGCACCAAAAGTAATTGAATGTGGTAATAGAAAATTTGTTAAACCTGTCACTGCACATCATTATCAGCTTCAAATCCAACACAGCACAATTAGCTTACAATAGTTACAGCTGAATCAGTCCACCTTAAGGTTGGGTGAGTAATGCACTCTTCAGTAAATTAAATTAGACTCCCAGTAGATGAACAGAATAAAGAATGCACGTGTGAGTGGTGTGAATAAGGTAAAATATGGCTTTCTGGAGTGCTAAACCTGCTCCCTGAAGCAATATGGGTTACACAGCCTGCATTACTGCCTCCTAACCAGCAGATATGTCATAGGTAGATCAAGTCCAGAGCCAAAAAATACACTCCTCAATTCTGGACCCTTGCTTATGATTGATATGTTAAAAGTAAATACTAGACATCATATTCTTCTCATTGCCACATAACTACTAAAAATTACAAGAGAGAAAGATTAACAAACTCCACTGAACCTTAAATTGTAGAGGAGAAGGCTTTGGGAAAAGACTTTCCCATCACTCTATCTTAGCATGATTAGAATTTTTAATTAAAAATTATGGTTATACTCACAGCAAAAAATTTTACTATAATGTTTATGCAATGGTAGAAAATGATTTGAAATAATTGGCAGGGACATGTTTATTTGCTAGGAAATTGAAATTATATTGGTGTGTTCACACTCAAAAGGGTTTAGGTGAAAATATGTGTTTTAGGGGATGATTAGAATCGGCATAAATATTAAATAAAACCTAACAAATAGGTATTTGTGCTACTGATTGGCTTGGGAAGCTCAGAAATAAACACAAGACACTTGTGTAAATGCCAGCTATAACTCAGTTACAACACTCCATGAGTCTGAAAATTTAATGTTTTTTGATCCAGGGGTTATGTAAATTCTACATTATAGCCATGGAATGTACAGACTTAAGACTCTTTGTGACTAGAAATTTGATTAATTTGAAACTAAAGATGAATTTTATAATGGACTGCAATGTTCATATTTCTTACCAAGTTTACCTCCTCAGTATCATGGTATCTGAAAAATCGAATTAATAATTATATTGTTTTCTGGTCAATATGTTATGAGAGCAAAAGATGCTAGCAGTCCTAATGAATATTTTATTTCATTCGAGTTGAGTTAAAATGATTGGATATCTTTGAGTTTCTGGAGACCAGACTGCTTATTGCTTTTTATATATTTTAGATAACATATTTGGGAAAATATTAAATATTAACAAGTTTTTATTTCCCCAAGCTGCCTCCACTATCATTTTCTAGATTTCATATACCTCTGACATTTCAGCATATGTTCATCACATGTTACACATTATAGGATTTTTGTCAGTGATTGTCTTCTGTGTTGGTCATTTCCTGTTGCCTAGTAGCAAGCTTCGTTAATCTCAATGGTACATCTATAAGCCTTGGTACAGAACTGACTCCTTGGAAAACTTCCTGAAGATAGCTAACCTCACCCTTTTGGATTCTTGTTGCATGTAACAGTAACATGATGGCTCTTGGTTAAGTGCCCTGGTGTTTTTCTGATTTATGCTTCAGGCATGTTTTGGGGTCTTCAAGTTAGAGTTACTCTGATATATCCATGCCCTATTGACTTTCAAAGAAACGTGTGACATTTAATTGTTGTTATTACCTATTGACAAAGCAATTTTTCATTTTAGATTTGGTCCTGGATAGTTTATATAGAAGTTAGACAGTACTACTGTTACTTGGAAAGTTGATTCAGAA
This sequence comes from Camelus bactrianus, assembly GCF_048773025.1. Lineage (NCBI taxonomy): Eukaryota > Metazoa > Chordata > Mammalia > Artiodactyla > Camelidae > Camelus > Camelus bactrianus. The sequence continues at coordinate 45,864,946 of NC_133539.1, forward strand.
CCTATCATACACACATATAATAATGCCTCCTATTTTTTATTTATTTTAAGCATTTACCCTAGCAATCTGAAAGACAAACATATGTTTAAGAAGATACCATTACTTCAGGGCTATGAGTCCACATATACTTCTCTTTCTATGACCACTTAAGACCTATAATCTCATCTGATCTCTAGTTATCCAAGGCTTACTGGTAAGTAGACGCTTGTTTCCCTTCATTGGCATCCTTACGGGAGATACAATGGGAGTGTCGGGGCACCTTATGTCCAAAATGGACTTAAGTAGCTGTTGATGCTTTTTCTCCTGCATAAAAATAAAATCAGTGCCCAATGTGAAAGCTATTTGGAACTTTCTACAATAACAGATTTTTTTTTAATCAAAGATTGTGTATTTGAGTGAAGTATATAATTTTTTTTGCACTACTGACCCTGAGTGAACTAAGTATTATTTGGTGAGGTTCCTGGCCTTACCTGGATATTTCAAAAAGATTTAAAAGATCTACGTATTGGACACCATCATCATTTAAGTATCCCTTGTGTCTATGGCACTGTACAATATTCTCTGGGTAGAGAATGAAAAATAAATAGAAGATTGATCCTACACTGAAAAAATTACAAATTAATCAAGATGTACATGGATGAAATGAAAAGCCAATAGACAAAAAACATCAGTTACAGGTGGTGTGGTTTAAAGTCAGGCTAAGTCTTTAGTGGTTACAGAATACAAATATACACCTTCGTAAAAGCACACATGCCTTCATCACATAAAACAAAGACACTCTCAGCCATTACACAGACCATGATAAATCGCAAGAAAGGAGAGGTGCTATAACAGTCAATTCAAGCCAGGCGTTCTCCTCAGTCTTAAGCACTGGAAAAATAACCTGTACTATGAGTGAAGCTGCACAAGCTCAAAACAAACCCTCAGCTCTCAACACACATACAACACTGGCACTTTGCTCTCATAACAAGCCAGGGAATGGCTTGAACAGTTTTCAGAGACAAACTCTAAGATGGCTTTGACTACCTCCAGTTTTTTTTTTTCCAATTGCTTTTTTATAAAAATTTTCAAAAACATAGTAAAATTGAAAAAACAAATTAAGTGAACACTTGTACCCATATCACCAAAGATTCCAAAATATTTTTCTAGATTTGCTTTATCATATATCTGTTCACCTATCCATCCCTCTGTGCATCCATCAATCCATCTATATTTTGAATGCATTTCAAAATAAGTGGCAGACACCAGTATACTTCCTACCAAAACACTTCAGCATATATGCTGTATGTACTCTAGGACTGAGAAAGAGTACCTAGGAAAGGACACCTTAGAAGGGGAGCCCCTCCTCAAGGCTGAGGTTAAGTTGTGGTTAGAGAAGGTACAGGTTAGCCCACTGTATAGTAAAAAAAAAAAAAATCCCCTGGATTTTCCAGGCTAAGGCTGACCTGCAAAACTGGGCCAGCACAAAGCAGCCCTTAGAGTGCAGCTGGGGAGCAGATCATTAGCAACCAGAATGTGGTTCCCACAGAAGGGGTAGGAATCCTCCAGGTTGCAGGCCATACATGCTGGGCCTGCAGAGAGAGCAGCTGCTGGGTGGGATCCTCTGGGTCTCAGAGGGGCGAGCTGGTGCAAAGGGAATCCGGTTGCTTGTGCCAAGAGTTCTGGGGGTGCTGCTGTCTCTGTTGAAGGCCAGGGGCAATTTATCATCAGTCCTGACTGAGACTGCAAGTGTCTGTGGATGCCTGCGCCCTTGGCCGCTGGCTGCGGCAGAGTTCCACTGGACGTCCCCCACCCCCGCCCCCAACACTGCCCACCCACCTTGCAGTACCCGGAAACTGCAGGAAAAGTTTCTTCCTATGATGCTCCGCCAGCGCCCTCTACCGGGAAAGCTTAATATTGTGCTCACTTTAAAGAAGAAATGTTTGAAAGAACCCTGTTATCACAGGGCACATATTGAAAAGGTTATTTGGAACTCAGTGACAATAAACTGATAACTGGCACAATTACCAATGATAGTGTACATTTTTTGTGTGTAATTTTGTATATCGTCCTTTGCAAAGTGTCTATTCTAATCTGTTTCTTCTTCCTCCCTCCCTTCCTTCCTTTCTAAGAAACCCACTGTTTACCACCTTGATCCTGCCTCAGCTTTATCTGGATGTGTGAAAAGCTACAACAGAGAAGCACACCCCATGCGTTCTGCATTCTGTTACAGGGTTTTGATTTTTCCAAACAAAGAGTTACTTCAATAAATTCAGATATATAATCTTTATCAGAAATTATTGCTTACCGTAAAGATATTGTTGGAGAAGACTCTTAGTATTATGGATTAAAAAAACAGTACAGACAAGCATTTAAAAAACAGCATAGCATAGGCAGTAGACTGACTCTGGAGTTAGATCACATGTGTTGAAATACAGCTTCTCCATTGACTAGTTGTGCAGCTTTGGGTAATTTACCTAAGATCACTGTATCTGTTTCCTCACCCGTAAAATAGTGATAATAGTTGTACATCATAGGGCTATTGCAAGGAATAAATAAGTTAATATGTATACATTGCTTAGAAAATTTCCTGGCACATAGTAAGTCCCAGTAAGTGTTTAAATATATGTTTGTACATACTTTATCTATATATAGGCATACAATAATAATCTACTAGAATATAATTATACATTATATTTAACACATTATATATAAAATTTTAAATGTAGGTTAGCTAGTGATAATACTAGCTAATATTTATTAGGCATTTTCCATGTACCAGGCACCAAAATTTTCCATGTATTATTTCACTGAATTATCAAAAAGAAAATTCTTTCTGATACAGCTATGATGAGGAAATGGTATTTTAGATTGGTTAAACTGGTTTTCAGTCAAAATAGTGGATTCAGTTATAGTGTGAAGTCCACTCCACATTCCCACTTCACCTCCACCCCTGTCAACTCCACCAAGCAAATGAAATGCTGGACAAAGTATAACGGTATAAAAGAAAGGAAAATCTCCATAAGCAAAGAACAAAAAGATAACTCAAGGTTACAGAGGTGAATCAAATTGAAGCTGAAAGGAGCATGGGGTTATTGAAGCTAAGATACCCTTGCAGGACTGGATATTAATACCTTCATTAAGTCTGGAGATGAAACCTCAGGCCCGTACACAGTGGAGAGATGGCATTAAGCTCTCTGCATAAACCCAGGACCACAATGGGCTGTCAGTCCATGAGACAGAGATGAGGCAACTCCATCCACTGGCTATAAAAAAATCTCAAAGAAGCTAAGCTGTTCACCAGGAGCCATGGTCAGAAGGAAGAATCTTGCACAAAAAACCAAGCCCCAACACTACACCAACTATGGATATTGCATTTGAACTTAGACTAAGATGGAAACCCCATGACATAAAGTAGGTAAAATGCATGTTTCCCAGCAGAGGAAAATAAAACTTCTCCTCCAACCAAGAGCAGGTTGAACAACCACTGAGGAAGGCATTCTAAGCCTGTATTCATGGGAAAAGTCGTAACTGCACAAGGAAACAAATTACTTTGAGAAGTCACAGAAACAACCACCTGGAGAACCCAAATTTTAAGAAATGCAATAATGGAATAAAATTAAAGAGATATTTAAACAAGCATGTTAAAATAACCAGAGACATAAAAAGAAAGGATTAAATTCATAAAGTGAGGATGAGACATTATGAGAGAAGAAACTAAGCTAAACTAAAAGCAAACATACTAAGGCAGATTTGAGAGTTGAGATAATTTACCCAAGTCCTACAGGGTGTAAAGGACAGATTCCGCATTTGAACTCTGGCAATCTAGCCCCTAAGCTCTGTGCTACCCTGTCTCTCAAAACAGTATGAGAATTTTCTATGGGAATCATATACCCAAAATATTACTACTATTTTTATCTCTGTATTTCCATCTCTTCCAAATGAAATGGAATTGTGGATAATTTTTATTTTGTGCTTTATTTATTGTCCAAGTTAAACAATTAACGTATTATCATTAAATCAGAGCAAATGTATTTTTTCTGTTTCAATAGTAATTTAAGGTCAAAATAAGAGTTTCTTTTCATCTTGACCAGTATATTATTGTCTTAAATCTAGCAGTCACATAAATTTGCCCAACAATATAATCTCACTCTCTTTACAGCCCATTTGTCATGAAAACTCAGCTTGCGAAATCTTGTATTTTTAAGAATTTGTATTTTTCCTGGACGTGACTCTCAGAGAACCAAGTATTAGGTATCTTGTCCCTTATGTGATAACTTTTTATATAAATTAACTTTGAATTTTTTATCAACTTTGTGTCAAAAGACATAAGATATTAATCTTCCAAAATATATTTCTGCATTTAGTTCATGGTTCAGTTAATAGTATTTCCTACTAGATTACATATTGTGGATGTGTAAATTTCTTTCAGATTTAAATATCCTCTGTTTCTCAAAGCAAACTGTCTTAGTTGTTTGCTTTTCTTTTTCACAGATACTGGGGATTATTTAACTGATCATTTCTTTCTTTTTGAGTTAGTTACTTGAAAACTCAAGCCAAATTGGGATGCCCTTTTAGTAATGGTGTAGGCTTTATGGCATGGCTTCCATATACCACCAGATTCATGGTATTTTCTCATTCTTATTTTTCTTTGATTCCCAATTTCTTTCTTTATTTGTATTTGTCTATTGTCTTATATTCCTATAACTTATATAAAGTCCCTTTAGGAAAACAAATCAGGGTGTGTGTGTGTGTGTGTGTGTAGTATTAAATTTCACCCGACAGTGTTTTCCTTCATCACATTTTTTCTGTACTACACCTGTCTGAAATTGTGCATTTTGCCCAATAAATGAACACTTCCTTTTCACCACATGTGAGGTTAAATTTCAAAGATCAAAAGACTTCCTGACCTCAAAGATCATCTGAACCATCCTTTATCTCTAGAGAGGACTATATCCGAATTATTACAGATCTATTGATGATTTATTTTATTGAAGTTTATGTTTTGATAGACGAAGAATACTGTATATTTAGTCCTGAAAATGAACACTCACCTAGGGTTAGTAATGTCAAAGAAAAATTGCACCGGATGGAGTTAAATAGGAAAGAAAGACTATTAGAGACTATTGCTATAGGGTTCAGGAGGACTGAAATCAGGGAGAGAGAAGAAACTCAGTTCCTCTGGAACAGAAGGCAGTAACGTTTAAGTACTGGAGCGAGCTAGCAGAAAATCGTGGAGGATGTTAGGGGGCTGTGGTCAATTTGATTAGACAATCTGTATTTGCTAATCAGCACTTTATGAAATCAGGCTCCTCCCCTCCCACGGAGACTAGGAGAAATGGGTGCTATCTTTCTTGAAGATGACATTTCAAAGGGATGGCTCTCAGGTCCTCCAGAAAGACATTCCTGGGCTGTAAAACTGGCAAGAGGCTAGTACAAAATTTATGTCTCAAAGGGACAGAGAGAGAATTTACAATTACAAATTTTCTAAAATAAATCTTCTAAGTAAAAGAAGGTCAGGGGCCTAGAGTGAGGAAGAAACTTTTCTGAAGTGTAGTCAAGCTGAGGCCACCGTGGTTAGTAGCCAATGTGTAAGTAGACAAAACCGCAAAATTTTACTGTATATTTAGATCCATAGAAGGAGACAGGTTAGTCTTTTTGAAGATAATATTTTAATATATTTATAGCACTTATTTCAACAACAGTGAAGTATTTTGCACACATGGTATTATCCCACCTTTCTCTGCATCTGTCCTGTCCTCCTCCCTAGTAATTTTCTCCTCCTCCTATCACTGCCGAGATTTTTGGGACCATGCTCAATCACCACTGCTCACATTTAGTCTCAGGAAGCCACTGAGATTTGGAGCTGCAGCTGCTAAAGCTACCTAAATTAACAGTTTCATACCCAAGACACTCAGCATATACCTTACAAGGTTGTCGTGAGAAATGAATGAGACAATGTATGTGAAAGCACACTGCACAGTCCCTGGAAAATTGTGAGCAGTTAGGAAATGCTTTTTCAGTGATTCAAACCTTTAAGTATTTATTTCACGTCTTCTTACTAGCTGTGCCACCCTGCTTTCTTTCCCTTTCTTCTTCCAGGCTTCAGCCTCCTTGTCTCTCACCCTTGTGAGAACTACTGACAACTGCATACCCATCTCGGGTCCATGGTCTGAGCAGTATCAATGCCTTCACTCTCCACGTCTGCTCCTGGTCCCACTGCCTCACACACACACACGCATCCCAGTTCTCGTTCTGTTCTACAACTCTGTACAACTTAGCATTGAGGGAGGAAAGCAGACCAGCTGTAACAGAAGAATCAGCCCTGGCATTCACAGGTAGTTAGAGGGGCAGCTGGATCCCTGGCACATCCCATACCTGAACAAATACCCACAGAAATGTCCCACATATTGTGATTTTGAAACAGTGAAGAGAAGAAAAGTCAAGGGAAGGACAGAAAAAAAAATAGAAAAAAATGACAGTCAGAAAAGATACAAAAGAAAGCAAACGGAGAAATAGAATGAGAATTAGTTTAAAAATAAAGGTAGCAGAAAGCTTTTGGTTTTTGTTTTGTTTTGCTTTCAAGAACTTGAGGACTGGAAAAGTCCCAGCCTATAAGGAGAGCAGAGAAGAAAGTACGGGGTGACAGTTGGCCAGGGGAAGGACTGGAGAATGGACGTTCTGGTGGGAGAAGACTGAGAAGAGCCTCCCAGCAAGAAGTCTAAATTCTTCTTCATTTTCTTCAGGCCCCTGCTTCTACACATACCCTCAAGGCAAAATAACTCATTCCTTGGTTCACTGATTAAAGTGAGGCCATTGAGGATATTTTCATCTTGTCTAAATTCCTCCTCACTGTTCTCTTCTTCTACCGGCTCTTTTTAACTCGCCTCCCATTTCAGATAAATATCTGACAATTATTTCAAGGACTATTCCTTCAAACCTTCTTCATCCTTCATTCCTTTCTTTTTTCTTCAATTTCTGTTTCCATAACTGACACCCTTTTTCTTCAGAAGTAATGCCCAGTTTGTCTTTTCAGCAGAGTAAAGAATGTTTGTTAAGTCTAATACATAAAGCAACTCTATTATAAATATTTGAGAAACTATTCCTATTATCTTGCATAATATGTACTATGAAAAATTTAATATATGTAAGAGAAAAATGATGGAATAAGAGGAATAAATGCTAAGTACCAGGGAACATTGTCACATTTCTTGTGCTCACTCTGCCATGACAACAACTTCATAACGCTTTATAATAGAGGATGGACTGAATAATGACCTAAATAAAATTTTAATTTTCTTTCATTTTAAGTATTGAGTACTTTTATTATGCTTAGTTCTTAAAAAGGATAAAAAAGTGCTTTCCATTATTCACAAAAGAATTACATTTATGTGGATACTATTGTGCAAATTACTCCATAGATCTCTTCCGTGACACTCAAGGAGTTTCGAATATAGTAAATACAAAATGGGACTTTAAATGTTGACAAAGCCACTAAACAATAAGCATGGATGGTTAAGGAAGAATATTCATTACTGAGAAACACTGCAAATGTGTTTATGGAAGAATTGATCACAGAGTCAAAACTGGCATTTTTCAGTGGAATTGGTGCATTTCTCCCATTAAACTTGTAATGACTCGAATCCAAAGCATATTTAATTCATGGATCACTGCTGCAATATTGTGTCAACATGCACTTAGGGAGTCTTCACTGCATGGATCACTGCAGTGATAGACTGTAATGGTCCCTCGTCCATCAAGTTAATGCATATTATCATAGAAAACTAATACAGGGGCTGTTGATAAAACACTCTGCAGCCCATTCTTTATAAGAAACTGGGGACAAACCCTTAACATTATCAGTAAGAGAACTAACAAAAAACAGAACTAGCTGCTAAGACTTTTTAGGAAAAATATTTACAAAATAAAAGATTTCTCCAATTTCACTCTATGCTTACACAATCATTTTAACATGGAGTTTTTCCTAAACTCTATATTGTTATATATTCAGTTCTTCTACTTTTTCTGGCCAATTATGTGGGTAAATAGGAAAAAAAGTTACTAATTTGAAGCTGAATAACTAGGAAGTGGAAAAATCCAGTAAATTCCTTTCCTTTAGTAAGATGCTCTATATGACCAAGTTCTAACCACCTCTGTGGGTTAGTCATCTTGGGGCACTCCTATGTGTAAGCACAATGCACATGCTAACGAACTTGTTTTTCTCTTCTTAAGCTATCTTTTGTCAATCCAATTTACAGGACCCCAGCTGGAGAAAATGCTGTTTTCCCCCTACCAATGCTTTTGAAATGAAAAGCCTCCAAACTACTTGAAATTCTCCCCAAGCCAGGAAAGTGTCTGTTAGCTCGGGGCATTTCCTACCCTCCTGTATATTTCCACCGTCACTGCAGGGGAGGACCTCTTGGTATACTGTCCTCCTGTGCCCTTGAAAGGCCTCAAATAGCCAATTCAGACCTGGGTTTCTTCTTCCTCTAATTAGGAGATAATGGCCTACTGTTTGACTTTGCATTTTCAAACCAATTTAGGGACAGCAAACTATAGAGGGTAAGCCCCCAAGGTAAAAAGCTGGCTAATAAATACCCAAATTGCTCGAGGTTATCACTACTTCAATGTCAGTCCGATGCTTGGTCTCCCAGAACAAACTAAACTGTCCCCTGTTTTGATAACTTAGCCTTTTCTAACACTCTCTATTTATAGCTGGTAACATTTATTCACTTGCTGGCAGCCGGTGCATAGGAGCATTGCCAAATTCAATCTGTTAAGAAAACTATGCTATACTACTACCCCCTCCCGATAACTAACTCTCTTATTCCGGAATGTCCGTACCCATCATTTCCATTGAATACTCTGAAGTATATAGTGCTCTACACAGTGGAGGAAAACTTCTTCTCAATCTCTGGCTCATGAAAGTGATTAATTATTATGTATTAGGCATCAGGTAAATAATAAAACTATGCCACCATTAAAGCAATTGTTCTTCTTTCAATGTGTACTTGCATTTGGAAGAGTGAGAAATTCCTTTTCCCATCGGTTTTTAACTATTTATTTGTTTTGATCCCAAAAATTTAGGAGAGGTGAGAAAAATTAAATGAGAGAAAGAGATTTCAACATGAGCAGATATAAGATCTGCAAAGGTAGCAGCAAGCCACAGTAAGTTATTTAGAAATTCATTAATTCATTCTTTGAATGTTTAGATTCATTGCATCAAAATTAGTATTTGCCTCTGGAACAACTAGGTGGTGATAAATTTATTAAATGTCTTTTATCCTGACAAATCCTAAATTGCCAAATGTTGTTTTGTTTATGTGTGTAAATATATGCAAAGTAATTCACATTTTACTTTGAAAGTCTTCAACTTTATTTATCACTAAAACTGCCTGTCAGCCCCGGAAGAGACAATGAGGTAATTTGTTAATGGCTGGAAGTGGAGTCCAGGGAGACGTGATGAACCTGACTAAAGGCAGTGGCAATCTCTACATGTAGATCCACAGGTTAATGTTCATCTTTCATGATCCTCTAAATTATACCTTGCCTCCTAATCAGCTAGGCTGAAAATACTCTGTCTCTTACTACTGACAATGGACAACTTATTAATTCTCCCACCTTAAATTTAAAGACCAAACATATCTTAGTAGAGATGGGGGCCATGTGCTATTAAATCAATTACATTATTTTACAGAATCTCAAAAACTGTTATCCTTGAATATCTTAGAGAAGCTGTCCTGTGAACAAGCTTTGTAGGCTCAATAACCAATACGCTTCACATTAAATAACAGTATCTAAAATTTATTGAGTACTTACTCTGTTCTAAGCACTTTACATGTGTTAATTCATTTAATGCTTACAGCAGCCTTACAAGATAGGTACTATTCTTGTGCTCATTTTGCAGCTAAGGAAACTGAGGCATGGAAGCATTGGACACCTTGCCCAAGGCCGCACAACCAATAAGTGGCAGAGCCATATTCATGTTTACACTCAGGCAGAACAATTCCACAGCTTGCATTCATAATGTTAGACTGCCTTTCCTACGGTAACAATACATCCCCAAGGAATGCAGATGTTGCTATGATTACTGAAGTATAAACAGTAAAAAAGTAGATGCTGATTCTTGGATGACAATACATATGGAACCCGAATGCTACCCTGATTAGGCTCGCCAAAACTAACCTGTCTCACTTGCTTTTAGTCTCATGCTTTTTGTTGATATTAAACTAAATTCCCGCTAACTTCCTTATAGATAACACCTGTGACTTTTGAGTCACTGTAGTATTGGTTACTTAAGTTGTTTTTCAGGAGCTTGGAGCTAGTTCTTGCCCAGTTCAGACTGAGACCACTGATTAACCAAGCCTGCATGAGTGTCCCATGAATGACGTTTTGACTACAGAAAGCCAAAAACTCCAGCCTCAGGAGATGCTAAGGCCGCCATTTTCTGAACATGCGTCCTGGGAATAGCCATGAAGCTTGACTATGCTTGACTTTTTTTACTTCCAATCACCCTTCCCCAAGCCTCAGACCACCCTGCCTCTTCATCCCATAAATATGCTTAAACCCTATCTTCAGGGAGGCGAAATTTGAGATTTGTTCTCTGATCTCTCACTTGGCTGCCTCATGAATAAATCCTTTCTCTGCTGTTAACCTGGGTGTCTCAGGTTTGGCTTGCTGTGCATCAGGCAAAAGACCCTGGTTTGGTAACAATACCACCAGTATGACTACTTTTATGTTGCAGTTTCTTGAAATTACTTTGGTGTTCAAAACGAGGTTTTTATCCTCAAAAGTTTGGAAACAATGGGCCTAGCACAATTTAATATATTCAGCGAGCATGTCCTTCATCTCACGATAATAACCAGAGACTGAATTCTCCAAGAATAGCCAGTGGGCTCTGGTTATCTCTGGAGAATGAGTTAAGATCAACAGGGCTGGGAACAGGGAGGAAATATAAAAGTGAGCTTCAGGACGAGGGAGCAGCTACAGGCCCCTGGAGAGAATATAAATAGAGACGCAGCAATTGGGTAGATTCAACCCCAGGGAAGGGAGGAAGCTGAGCCAATGCTTGTACACCATGGGTCGCCATGTAGGTGAGAATTGTGTCTCCCTCACTAAAGCACCTATCCAATAGACGTGAAGTAAAGGCCTCTCATCCAGAGATGCTTGCAAAGCCTTGGATCATTTAGCATATGGATATTCCATTTGAACTGTTAAAACCACAGTTCAGTTACATGGGCATTGGGCAGTGATGACACTCACTCCCTATTATAATTTCAAAACTATAATTCATACTATTATTTTCAATACTGAGAATTCTTGGAAGACAAATCTTTTCTAGGGCAAATAATAGCTGGGACAATTTTCTTATTCTCTTGTTTTTATTTCCACTTGGTATGTCTCCTTCCCATTTTTCAGAAATGTGGTAAAGATTATTTATCACAATTAATGGAAAAACAATTGTATATGAAAATAAGTGTAAAGATTATCCTACAATAAATGAAAACATATGGTGGTTTTGAATTTTGACTTGGAGTGTTCAGGACATGATTTTAATCACATTCTAGGCTCACAGACACTTGCATAATATTGCCATATGTATGTTTAACACTGTAGAAAAAGTGTTTGCTGCCAAGCCAGCTATAAGAGTTTTCTGTACAATTATTAGCACTGTTCACATTCTATTTATACTTTATGATGTAGGCCAGGGTAACAGAATTGATGCACACATTCTTCCTGGTTGTATCATTTCTTTCACTGATCCAAATACATATTATTAAGGTCTCATAATTTAGTCCCTATTTACCCACTAACTAGTCTATGAACTGAAAATGATATGAATGACTAATCAGCCAAAAATGATCTGAGTAAGCACATTTGTTCCATTCCTATTTGGTTTTCTTGCTGGCTGAGCTTTTGTGACCCTGTGAAAAATGGCTGTTTGATCTAAAAATGTATTTTATTTCTAGGTAATGGACTATGTCAACTTCCATTTCTTATGGAATTCACAGCATACAGTCCAGTATAGCAAGACATTTCTTACATTCTTATTTGCTTGTTCTTTCCCACCACACACTTTAACACAACCAACATCTCAATCATGTATCTCTTGACTTCAGCAACTGGGTTTTCAATTTCTATGGGTTTCCTTTTATGGAACACAGACAGTTGCTGTAGAACAGTACATTTAGTTTTCCACTCATGTAGCTTTGAAAGGAGAAAGTTCACCTATTTCTTGAGGCCCTCTAGCCAAGTGATTTTGGATCCATCTTCTCCAGCTTTTAGTTCTTCCATTAGTGTTAAAGGATGCTTCAGTGAAACATACTTGTATTTCATATAATGGAGCCATCCTTACTTTCACTTTAACGTTAAGAACATTAAAACTGGGTTTCCAGGATTGTAATTGTAAGTTTTCCCAGAAAAGTCAGATTCAAACTCATATCATTATTGTTATATTAATTTAGTAGTAGATAATTTTAAATAAATATGTATATTATTACTAATTAATCTGGCAGAAACTGTGATATTCTTAGCTCTGATCAAATCATTTGGTTAGAAGTACCCCAAGTGATGTGACTCTAATAATGACACCTGATGTGTCAAGGGTCTTCATTTTCAATGAAAGTTAGACTCAATAATACTTTCCTTTTTTTAATGCCAAAATAAACATATGTTCTCTGCAGGTTATAGGGCCACAACTGGATAGAGAAATGGATCTAGGTCAATAGGAGATAGAATGAAATTATTTCATTTTCTACATTCATTAATTTTGGAAAAAAATTAAATTTTAAAATTTCAATTTATGAGTCTTTCTTTATCAAAGAGGTTATAGCCATCAGATATTCCCCACACTATTTTTAAAAGTGTTGCTATTTGCTCAGCTACATCATATTTAAATTAAAATGAAACGTTTAAAATGTTTGTTTCCTGTGTATATTTCTGGTTGTGAAATCTCAAAGATGAAATAATAAAATACTTCTTGCATTAGTAAGCATTCTCCCGAGAAACAAAACCAGTCTCTCAAAACAGATGTATCATAAGGAATCAGCCTATGCAACTATGGAGGCTGAGTACTCTCACAGTCTACCACTTGCAAACTGGAGACCCGGGAAAGCTGGTGGCATAATTCAGTCTGAGTCCAGAGGCAGAGAACCAGGGAGACAATGATATAAGTCCTAGTCTGAGGGTAAGAAAAGATGGGATGATATATCCAAGCTCAACAGAGAAATGAAAACAGGGAGAACTCCGTCTTTCTCTTCCTTTTGTTCTGTTCAGACCCTCAATGCATTAGATGATGCCCATGAAATTTAGGGAGCATAATCTACTTTACAAAGTCCACCAGTTCAAATGCTAATCCGGAAACACCCTCAAGACACATCCAGAAATAATATTTGATCTAAGCATCTCATGGCCAGTCAAGTAGATACATAAAATTAACCATCATATATTTTATGTTATAAATGAGGAAACTGAATCTCAACTGAGTCTTAATCTCTGTTAGTGACATGTTAGTGACAGCGTTAGTTGTAGATACTGGGCTTATCATTCCAATCCAGGGTTCCTTAATATGTCTCTCTCTCTTTTTTTTTCCTGCAGTCCCCTATGGAGTAGATCCTTGTAAATATATTTTTTTATTTTATTTTTTATTGAAGTGTAGTTGATTTATACTGTTGGTTTCAGGTGTACAGCAAAGTGATTCAGTTATATACATATACCTACATATATATAGATGTTTGTCAACTTAGACATTTACTTTAAATGACAATTAGTTTTTAAAATATGGACATTCCACCTGGGAGTAAAAAGTCACAGTCCAGTCAACCTCCAAATCTAAACTTCTGTCATGGGACTGTAACAGAAAAACTACTGTTTGTAGAGATGGTAAGATGAGGCATAAAGAAAATAAACTATCCTCCCCAAACCCATGTAATAGCAAATACCTGATGCCAAAAAGTTACGCTTCTTATATACATTACAATTTAATATTCACAATATATCTGTCCTAAATTCATCCTTAGTGTATATGCCCTGCTTCAAGTGCTACAAATATTCACCATCAGCTGCTTTCTCTTTTTCTCTACCACATATAGCTACTCATCTGTGGTATGGTGTCTGTCACCTAAGGATTTGTCTCAAAAGATAAGAGGAACTAACAATTTCTTTTAGTCAAAGACGTTTCAGGCAGTATACTAAACATTTAATATAGAATATTCTCACTACAATCTATGACACAGGCTTCATTCCCTTTTAAAGACAAGAAAAATGAACCCCAAGGTTATATAGATGACAAAACATACTACATATAATAGAAAGAATTTGAAAAATGTTTTCATGTTTAAAAAAACAAGTCAAGTGTGATAAGCCCACCTATAGTGATGACTATGAAAAAAGTGGCACAGCAGGAAAAAAATGAGCATATTATGTTAAAAAATATGTGAAAGTGTATGCAAGCTCTCATTTCAAATCTTTAGAAATGTGCATAGAAAAAAGGAAAGGAATTCAATGAAAATACAGTAATTCAGCAGAATTAGAACAAGTAAATTCAACAGGAGAGGTGTTAGAGTGGGCAAATAGGGCAAGTTTTTTCTTTTTTTGTTTTCTGATTGACTTTTAATGTAGGTATGTCACTTCTACACAGGTAAAAATTCTGTTCTGTGAAGAACTAAAATGCACTAAAATTTAGATAAAACCAAAGATAAAGCTATCTGAAAATATTTTTTGTTTGTTTTTAGGTATTTTTAAAAATTCTAAAATATAAATTCATTTCTGTTTCTTAATTATTCACAATAATTCCAATATTATATTAACGTTTAATTAAAATGGTCCCAATTCTATCTGGTAATTATTTTCTCCTGGTAATACTGCATAATAAGAATAGATGGAATAATTTTTCACATGTAAAATATTACCCTAGAACCAAGGTGAAACTGCTTCCTGAAAGTTTTTTAGATGTTTAGATTAGCCCTCACTTTTCATTGTGATGAGGGTGAAAACATCCTAATTTGGCAGCTGCTCCTCTTTTATCCTGTGCTTTTACATGCAGCTGCACATTAAATGTTTTAAAAACAATTTCAACCAAAACCTGCCTTCCCTGTAATAAATAGGAATAAAACACAGAAATACTGAAAGATTTTGTCTGGCTTGCTTTTTCTTTCTTTTTTTTCTCCCAATTGGCACAGAAGTAATTTGGCTGCAAACCATCACTTCTTCATAGCATGCTTGACTGTTTCGCTCATTACTTTTTAATTGAAAAAAGAAGAATGTTTAAAGAGAGAAACAGGAAAATGACTTTTGTTTTTAGATGAGAGCCTCCTTTGTGGCACTTGGGCTTAAAATCATGGTAGTAAGAAAAACAGTTTGGTAATAGCTCAGAGTTTGGGTTGTGTTGAAAAGAGAAAGAGAAAAAGAAAAGGAAGGAGAACCTCAGACAGATATTCAAGGTCAGAATCGTGCATGATTGGCAAAGTTTTCCTTTGGTCCTTTTTGTACTGCGATGACTAAGAAACACTTTAAATGCCTTATGAACAGGTATTTAAAGACAAGGTTCCTTAGCAGAGCAGTAAGCCTGAGGACTAAGTTTTAGGGTAGATGACCAAAGGGAGAGATTGAAAAGAGATGACAAAGTAGCATAGACATTTGAATACTACAAATCTTAAGGCATTTAGTCTAAACAGATTAATGTGGCTTCCTGTCACCAGACTAGCCCTCTGGCAGATAATAATGATAATATCTGGACAAAAGATTAAAAAAAAAAATTAACACACTGGAAAATGACCAAAAAGGCAAAAAACAGAAACTTTAATTCTTGCAGAAAAGGAAGTACACACGATAGAATTCACATTTATATGGCTTTTCCCCAGAGGACATTCCCAAGTCTGTACAGGGCTGGCAAACAGAGATCAAGCAAAAAGTTACAGCTTTTTTTTTTCTCACTTTATTTTATTTTACTTTGTTTTGTTTTATTGCTTTAGGCATCAAATTAAGTAGTATGGTGAAAATCATGGGATGAAATTCCATAAAGAAAGATCTAACAATGGAGGAAGACCCAAAATTATCACATATTCTTCCCTTATACTCTTGGCTGACCTCTGAATGGCAAACACATAGGGAAGATGTGAAGAACCTTGAAGGAAGATAAGAGTTGGAAAGCTCAAAGTTAATAAGCAGGGGTTTCAGGGATTTCCCACTCCATAAGAGTATGGAGTGTGAATTCGTCCACATTAGAGGAACTTGGTAGGCACCTCAGGTTTTTACCTGAAATCAAGATTTTTACATTAAAAATAAGTCTGCACAAACTCAAAGTGATCGACAACTAAGTGCACTGTCTGTCTCATAGAACAGAAAGCAACACTCTTCAGGGGAGGATAATAGAATCAACAATCACAATAAATCAGAAACTCTATGAAAAAATTAGCAGATAATTACATAAGCAGAAAAATATGACCAACTATCACGTTCACATGCAAAAGCAGTCAATAGAAACAGACAAAATGTGTCTAAAATGTTGGAATTAGCAGACAAAGAATTTAAAGTAACTATTGTAAATAGGTTCAATGTAGTAAACCAAAACTATGCTCATAATAAATAAAAAGTAGGGAATTCTTGCATTGAAAATGTAAACTATTTTTTGAAAGGACTAAACATAAATTCTAGAATGGAAAATTACAATATACAACAGGAAAATTTTCCTTGATGGACATAAAAGCAGATTGAAGAGAAAAGAGAACTGAATGGTAAAATTAAAGACAGATTAAAAGAAATGATAATCTAAAGAACTGAGAAATAAAAGACTGAATAGTAAAAATCAGGTTCTCAATGACCTGTCAGGTAATATGCATCAAGTCTAATATATATGAAGTAGAGTCCAAGAAGGAAAGGAGAAAAGTGGATTACAAAAATATGTTCAAAGAAATGGCCAAACATTTACCAAGTTTTGTTAAAATATTAACTTGCAAATTCATAAATCTAAATTAAATCCAAGCTGGATTAATACAAAGAAAACCACACCTGGGTATATACTGTCGCATTGTTGAAAACCAAATATAAAGACAAAATCTTTAAAGCAGCCAGACATAAAAAGTCAAATAACACACAGGGGAATAAATATATGTATGAGGGCTGGCTCTCACTTGAAGCAATAAGAGCCAGAAGACAAGAGAACAATACCTTTGATATTCTATAAAATATAAGTCAATTCTGAATTTTTTTTTCTTAAAAATACTCCAAAATTAGTGAGAAATCAAGTGGTTTTCAGGTAAGTGAAAGCTGAGAATGCATCACCATGAAATATCAGATTTGTATTATTAAAAATGGAAAACAGAGTGTATGGACCAAAGGTATATATACAACATAAATCTACAGAAAGAAAGAGCACTGGAAATGATAAATATGTGAGTAAATATAAAACCAAAATTCTCCCTTAATTTGTTTAAAGGACCTATGCTTGCTAAAAGCAAAAGAGTATAGCACTATATTGTTGGGTTTATGATGTCTGTAAATACTACAAAGTATTAAAAAAAATAACAAACAATGAGAGGATAAAGAGGTACAAAATTAACTCTAAGTAGAGTGACAAATTAAGGAGATATATACAATGCCTAGAAAACCAGTAAAAATAACACAAAGGTATATAATTAAAACCAATGGAGGAATCAAACCAAAATATTAAACTGAAATATTAAAGTGATTTTTTAAAAGGGCTGGAAAGAAGGAAGAGAAAAACAAAAATCAGGTGGGACAAACTGAAAACAAATGGCATAATAATAGGCTTCATTCAAACTGAATTAATATTTAGACTAAATGTAAACTGTTAAACACTACAATTAAAAGGAAGAGACTTTAGATTTGATAACAGAAAGCAAAACCCAACTATACGCTGCCCATAAAAAAGGCATTTAAAATAAAAAGAAGTAGGATTAAAATATATATGCCATTCAAATACTAATCACAGAAAAATTAAAATAGTTATATTCATATAAGCAAACTGTGAGTTCAAGACAAGAAATATTGCCAGAAATTAAGAGGAACATTTTATGATAATAAAAAAGTATATCCATCAAGAAGACACAACAATCCTTAATGTGTATATACATTAATAACAAAGCTTCAAAACACGAGAAACAAAAAACAAAAACTAACAGGCAGATAAATCAATAGTCATAGATGGAAGTTTAAACACTTCTTTCTCAGTAATTAATTTTAAAAAGCTATACAAAAAACTAGAAAATTTTTACAATTTACAATATCAAACTGCTTGTTCTAACTGACATTCATAGAATGCTTCATCCAACAAAGACAGAAAAATCATCTCTAGAAATGCATATTAAATTTTCAGCAAGATCGGCCATATCTGGACAAAGATAAATCTTAAATTGCAAGATGCTCAAAATTAATTCACATCAAAACTGAATTAGAAGTCAATAACAAAGTTAAATTTAAAAATTAATAATAACCTGGATATCTAAAAAGCTCCAAATGTAAGAAAATTAAACAATCTACACTGTATTCTAAATTACCTGGAAGTGGGAAGAAACCAAAGGCATTGGAAATTATTTCTGATTTAATACTAACTAATAATAAAAATATAGTATATCAAAATTTGCAAAATGAAGTGCTTAGAAGGAAATGCATAGCTTTAGAAACTTTTACTAGAAACAAAGAAAGGTCTAAATTGATGACTTAAATTATTACTTTAGGAAATTAGAAAAAGAAGAACAAATTATGCATAGGCAAAAGGAAGTAATAAAAATAAGAACAGAAATTTAAAAAGTAGAAAATAAAAATAGACTGGTCCAGAAATTAAGAGAGAAAACAGAAATTAATTAGTAAGGAAATAAAAGGGAATGCCTTTACAGATACTAAAGACTTTTAAATGATAGTAAGGCAATTGTATGACAATAAATGCGATGGATTATATGGAAAAAAAAGGGAAAAATAACACAACTCATCAAAACTAACACATGGAAATTGAAAATATGAATAGACCTGTATCCATCAAAAACAATGAATTTTTTTTATCTAAAGCTTCAATCCAGATGATTTCAATGACCAGGTCTATCAAATATTTTAGGAAATTATGTCAAACTTACAAAAATCCTTCAGAAAACAGAAAGTACACCCCCCAACTTATTTTCTGAGACCAGCATAACTTTGATGCCAAAACCTGGCTAAATATTGCCACAAAAGAAAACCACAGACCAAAATCTCTCATAATTATGGAAACAAAATCCTTAACAAATTATTAAAAAATAGAACTTGGCTATCTATACATAAAAGATACATCAAGGTTTATCCTAGGAATACAAGGTTGGTTTATATTTGAAAATAAATATAATTCACCATATTAACAAAATATAGAGAAGAAAATCACATAATCATCCTAATTTGAAACAAAGTGCTCGACAAAATTCAACAACCATTTGTTATTCAAAAACAAAGCAAACTCAGAAATCTAAGAACAGAAGGGAACATCCATTA
Source organism: Camelus bactrianus (assembly GCF_048773025.1). Classification (NCBI taxonomy): domain Eukaryota; kingdom Metazoa; phylum Chordata; class Mammalia; order Artiodactyla; family Camelidae; genus Camelus; species Camelus bactrianus. The sequence continues at coordinate 45,884,401 of NC_133539.1, forward strand.
TTGATAAATGGTGTAAAATGAAAAACCTACAGCTAGCATCATATATAATTTTAATATGACATACTGAACACTTCCCTGCTAAGGCTGGGACAAGAAATATGATTATTTTCTACTTCTTTTCATCATTATTATAATACATCCAGCTAATACAAATGCAATTTAAAAAGAGATGAATATTGTAAATGAAGAAATAAGTTTCTATATTTGATGAGGGCATGAACACTTATGCTCTCAAAGTCCTAAGCAACCTACTCCAAAATATATAAGAACTGTACTGGTTTCCTAGGGCTGTCCTAACAAAATACCACAGTGTGAGTAGCTCACACAACAGAAATTTATCTTCTTACAGTCAAAGATCAGGGCACGTGCAAGTCTAGTTTCTTCTGAGGCCTCTATCTGCGGCTTGCAGATCGTCAAATTTTCAGGGTGCTCAAAAGCCCCTTCCTCTGTGTGTGCATACCTGCCTGTCTCTTTGTCTGTCCAAATTTCCTCCTCTTACAAGAACACCAGTCAAACTGGGTTAGGGCCTACTCTAAGGGCCTGAATTTAACTTAGTCATCCTTTTAAAAGCTCCTATCTTCAAAATACTCATTCTGAGGTACCAGGGGTTATGCTTCAACACATGAATTTTGAGAAAACACAATTTAGCAGATAACAAGAACTTATAAGCGAATTTACCAATTATGAAGGGTATGATCAAAAATCCCATGGTATTTCAATACATTAGCAGCAAAAGCAAATAGAAAACAAGATTTTAAAAACAAAACAAAACAAAATCATTTAAATTAAGCAGCATTAAAACCAAAAAATACTCACATAAAAATTAACAAAAGATATGCAGTATGACAGTGAAAAACTGAACTACTCATACACACAGCATGGAAGAATGTTGAAACATTATGGTGAGGTGGAAGAAGCTAAAGATAACGAAGTTCAAGAGGGGGAAAAACTACTCCATGGAAATAAAAATCAAAACTATGTTTACCTATTTGATTGTGGGTTTTCTTGAAGGAGGATGAGGGAATTTTCTGATACGATTTATATGTTATATATCTTGACTGTGCGGTGATTAAAAGATACTCATTTCTCAAAACTCACTGAATTGTACACTTAGGATCTGTCCATTCACTGTATGTAAATTTTACTTTAAATGTGTGTGTATGTAATGTTGGAGTAAGGTATAATACCAATTTCCAGGGAGGTGGCATCCTATAAAAATTAAGAGAGTAAGCTTTGAAGTCAGACCAAGAAAATTTTAATCCCAGACCTGTCAACCCATTGTTTTGTAGCACTGGATGATTTTTATAACTTGTCTTGCCCTATGCTCTCTAGGCAGAAAACTGGGGGTAATCACAGTATCTAACACATAAGAGTTATCCTGAAGATTAAATAATGTATGAAAAGGTATAGAACAGTGTTTAACATATAAAACTTACTCAAGAGTAGTAAAAATTATGATTAAGATGCAATAGTTTGGGGTTTTTTTTAATAAAGGAAATAGTAGTTTCTCACATAGACTGAATTGTCTTCTAATGGGCAGTGTAATAAAATGCATGATATCCAGGAGCAAAGTCAGAGATGGATCAAGGATAAAAAGGTAACAGCAGAGAAGCGGCTGCAGTTAAGGTAAATGTCAACACTAGCAAATCAAAGGAGACTGAAGGATTCAGTGACATTTCTCAAAGATACTGAGAGCATGAAATGAAGTGCAACATGAAAAATTACTTGGCTGGTGTCTGGTATTGAGTAAACTCTCAATAAGTGGTCAAATTGAATTTATTTATATTCACACCCAACTTTTTCCAAAACACAGATACTAATAAACATAAGAAATCCTTTAGAAAACAATTATTTTATTCAGAAAATACACCATATAAACTAACCCCTAATAGTTCATCCCAATTAGCTGGTATTCCTTTTCACAGGATATATTTGGAGCAGATTAATGTGGTGGCCTTAAAAAATTTACCCCATAATATAAATCCATATATCTGAGTGAAAGATGTAAAGATGTTTTCCTTTGTTACTCAGTTACACTTATTCCATTTTAGTTTCCCCTCAAATCAAAGCATTTTTATCATCCCTATCGTACTTGTAATCTATTACCCTTTGATACCTAGTTTTAAATGTACCTGACAATGTTCAGATCTCAGCCAGTTTCATTTATATATATGATATATATATATTTTCATTTATATATAAAATATATATATATAGAGAGAGAGAGAGAGAAGAAAGAGAAAGAAATACACTATTTGATACATGTGGAATCTAAAAAAAAAAAAAGACAAGCTTATTCACAAAAAGAAACAGACTCACAGACACAGAAAACAAACTTATGGTTACCAGAGAGGAAAAGGAGTGGGAAGGGATAAATTGGGACTTCAAGACTTGCAGATACTAACACATATAAAATATGTAAACACTAAGTTTATACTGTATAGCACAGGGAATTAACTATATTCAATATCTTGACACAACATTGTAAACTGACTATTCTTCAGGCAGTTTCATTTAGCTTTTGGATTTTTAAAGCACTGAAAACTTTGTCAAATAGGTAGATACTGAAGGACTTAATATATAATGCTGTCTACTCAGAAATTCTTCTCTTAATCATATTGCTTATCACAAGGGTTATTTTAAGTATGTGACTTTGACATAATTCTTTTTATTTCCCCCTCAACAAAATAATTAAACATAATTTTCTATCCTATTTTTGGTCAATTTTTGATGATTATAAATTAAATTTGCAGGCTCTGAATTATTTGCATTTTTAGTATTTAAGATTTTTTAAACTTCTTCAATATTGATCTATTAATCTTCAATATTGATCTAATAATCAATCAGCAGATCCTTTCCAAACTAAGGGTCAGGAGAGAGTCAAGCAGAGATGAAATACTGAAAATCAGTTATTACTTTTACTGTTCATCCAGAGACCTCTTAAATTACAATGGAAAAAAATTAAAACTATCTTAAGTATTCTCTATCATAGAATAATTTGAGGAAAGTAGGTAGAAAATAAAGAAATTTTGGATATACCTGTCAAAACCACATAATTTCTCAATAGGAATTTTCATTAAAATTAATCCAACTAACTTTCAGCTTTGCCAACATGTTTCATGGGCAGATAAAGATGACATATGATGTAATTTGTGGAGTTTTCACATACAAATACATTAATAAAGAGAGATTTCTTAGGGCAACAATCACCAGTCTATTCCTAACAGTGTTGATAAAAAAGAGACATCACACCCAAAATAGAGCCCTTGTGCTAAGCCCACTTCACCAGACCAAGGCTTAATACCTAACCTAATTGCAATTACAACTTCCCCAGGAATGTAGATCTGTCAGTCTGTAATCTTCTGGTCAGCACCAATGAGGTAACCCACCACATAGGCCCTTTTCCATCAACTGAAGGAAGATGAGGTCATCGACTCTCTCCTTCTCCCTCCCCTACCTGCTTTTAACACCTTTCTATTTTGTACAGCTCCTTGGAGCACCTCTCTACCTGCTAGATGGGATGCTGCCTGAGGCATGACTCATTCAATAAAGCCAATTAGATCTTTAAAATTTACTCAGTTGAATTTTTGTTATTTAACAGTGTGATTATATCCCCTGAAATCATTTTTACATTAATATACTTAAGAATTTTCTTTTAAAAAATGTTTTAAATAAATTAACTTTTATATGCGAAAGAAAAATGTAGCCCAGACCTGGAATGAAATTCCACACGTTCCATTTTAATATAACACAAATTAATTATAGATTTTTTAAAGGTTTTATTGAACATTGATGGTCTTTTTCTTCCAGATACACAAATGAATCAATTCTAAAATTTTCTTAGTATGTGGCAAAGGGTCAGCAAAGCAAAACAGGTTTTTTAATAAAATATCTTAATTCAACTGTTTTTTATGAGTATCATTAAAGCTCAGAATTCTGACATGTTGACTGGAGGAAAAAAAAAAAACCCAAAAGGTAAAAGCTGTGAGTCGAATTTATTCAGTGTCTTGCTGAGAACTATAGCCCAGGAGAAGCCTCTCAGGAGCTCTGAGAAACTGTTCTGAAGACGTAAGAGGGAGGGCAGTATGTATGTGATTTTCTGCAAGCAAGCACATGTCTTGGTAGAAGGTTGCTGCTAGTCACAAGAACAGGTATCTTAGTTAACGGTTTTAGTGCTTATCTAAGTATGGGAAGATGCAAGAATCCAAGTTCATAAAAATTTTCTCCTGAAAATATCTATCTGAAGGCCTGTTCTGCCAGTTCTTCCCAGATCACAGATGCCTCCTTCCTGATCTCCACCCTGAATTCCTTTCACAGTGTGTTATATGTCAGTGGCTACAGTGGCTAAGGACTCAATCCTTATAGAGCCAGATGGTGACTGACATTCTCTAGTGGGCAGACCTAAAAAGACTGAGTAATAGAGAATTAATATGAAAAATCTGACTAACTGCTGTTCTTCCTTGTTGTTAATGTTTTTTGTTCTGTTTTGTTTTTGTCTACACTGGATGTTCCGAGAAACACTAATATTCATGCATTTCCTTTCCATGGCCCCTTCATAAGAAGAAGAAGTCATCATTGTGCCTCTAATATAAAAGGATTTTTTAAAAGATAAAATCATGGCTCACATACAAATACAAAACTAATACATGTCAAATGTCATATCTGCCTCATTGGTAACTGAGGGAACCAGTAAAATGTTATGACTCTCAAAATCTTCAGTATAGGCAATCAAGAATTCTGAAATAAATTTACAGATCGATGCAGAACTGGTCAACATCTATAAGGCAATAATCAATTGCATTCAACTTGACATATTTCATTTGCATTTCTGTGCACAAAAATTACTAGTAGTAGGATCAGTTTTCTAAAAATGGCTATGTAAAATAGCTCAAAGAAAAACCAAAGATAAAGATGGCTGAGAGGGTTGCACTAGGTAGAACAATTAGTAATCTTGTCTGATCATTTCAAAGTCTTTCACAATTTTTTCTGACACTAAAATGTCTCCTTAAAAGTCTTATTAAACTCCTTAAACTTGTGTCCTAATTAGAGCTGAAATAAATAGCTTTAGTTTTCAAGACTATAGGCAGTGACAGGATGACATTTTATGGCTCACACAGAGTTTTATAGAGTATATTGGAAAAAGGAAGTAGTTTCCTATATGTAAGAGAGAGGACAAGATTTGGGGAGTCTCCACAAAGGGCAGAAACAAGGGTTCTTAGGGGAAAAGATAATGAGTGCTGATGGAGTAGGAAACTTGACACCATGATTTGAAAGCAGACATCAAAGACACAGAGTTGGCTGTGTGTCGGCAGGCAGCGAGCATGGCTGTGAGGGACAGCACCACCTCATGCACAGCAGCAGAGCCCAACATGGAGGTGCATGTTGCATCTGAAGCGGTGGTACGGACTGCAGCCCCCAGGGCCTAGGAATGATCCCTACACCTAGCTTTCCAGATCTATGTAAGCCCTGAGTTCCTGAATGGAAGGAAGTGTCTTAAAAATACCTGATACTACATTTCTGGTCTAACCTCAGGACTCAAGACTAAGAGCTGGCTTAATCTGACTCACAAAAGTAGAGTAATATGACACTTTTGAAACATAAATATAGTATAATAAATCCATTTTCACTATAGTGTTAAGCCTTTGGTTAGTGTCATCACAAGAAAGGATTATTTGTTCTGCATTTACTTTTATTTTCAAGGCGGATTTAGCACAGATTTCTTACTTTGGGAAAATAAAGATATGAAATATAATATTAAAACATGTAATAAGATTGCAGAGTACATGTAATAAACTATTCCCTAAAAGCTTTGCAATTTTAGGCTTTTTTTCTAATTATTTCAAGATCAGAGATTAGTAATGTGTTAAGGAAATTTAATAATATGTGTGAATGAATGAATTTTTCCTACCAGACTATGATGTTTTCAAGTCATAGCTTCACTGAAAGAGCTACTACCTCTAGAAGAGCCAATGTATTTCTCTCATAGGTATTTCAGAAAGCAAAATGAGTTATCAGAATAATATCACCCTTAAACAGATATAGCATTATTTATATCTGTCCACACACTTAGTGGTTGATTCATACATCCATTCAATAGGTATTTATCCAGTGATTTCTTGGTGCCAGGCAGTGTGCTGGGGACACAGCAATGGACTAACAGGCAAAGTCCCTGCTCTCATAGAGCTAGTACTTCAGTGAGGAGGGGAAAAATGGACATAAACAAATGGAGGAAAAGAAAGTGTACAAAGAGGATGTGAGTATCAAGCAATGGAGAGTAAAATTTATTAAGTGGTCAGGGAAGGATTTAATGAAAAATTAACAATTGAGCAAAATGCTAAAATTGTGGAAATAGAGATATATGTAGATTTCTAGGCAAAGAGATTTGCAGAAGAGGGATTGGAAAAAAAACTAACAGCAACAGTAAAACAACATATACTCTGAAGAGGGACCATGGAGCACGTGTGGAATGTTTAAGAACAGCAAAGAGGTACGTATGGCTGGAGCCTACTGAGAGGAGAGAGCAATGGGGAATGTTAAAGAGGCAACGTCAGGAGTCATGCTGCATAAGTTATTGTAAGAAATGCGAGTGAAACGGAAAGCCATCTCCTGTAACATGTGATGGTAGCAGTTTAATTCCAAGACTGCTAGACATTTAAGCATAATGTCCATATATTACATTTAAATTTAGTAGTGATAAAATATTAACTTGCAGCATTAAATTTTCAAATTATTAAGTTGCACTACATGTTCAGTTGCTGTAACTGAGATCTAAGCATCAGTGATTAGAGCAAGGTGAATCTTTCTCTCTCTCTTGCAGAAAAGCCTAGGCATAAGCAAACCAGGGCTAGCAAGACAGTTCGTAGTATCAGGGACCCAAGTTCCTACTAGCTTCCTCTCTGTCTTTAGGATTTTGCCCTTGTCAGTCATGCCCAAAATGGAGCATGACCACATCACTACTCTCATGAATAGGAAAGATAAAAGGAAAATACAAGGTTATATCTTCCCTATAAAGGTGTGCCCAGGCAGCCGTGCACATCATTTCTTCCCCTAATCCCACTGAAGATTATTTAGTCACAGAGCTACCTATAACTGAAAGGGAGGCTGGGACAATGTCGTCTTTATGCTGGGTGACCATGTGCCAAGTTAAAACTAGGGGTTCTATTATTAGATAAGAAAAGGACAATGGATATTAAGAACAATTAGTTGTCTCTGGTTTAAGAAGATTCAAATACATCCTTGTAGCCTATCTTACACCCAGTGCAATTTAATTTTAAAATGCCTTAAACATCCTTAAAAAGCACAATGTAAAGAAAGAGTACCCGACAAAAGGCCAAAGGATGTAGTACTATCACAAATCTACCAAGGAGTAACTGTGCAACCTTGAATCAAACATTTAATTTCTCTTATAGTCAGTATGTCATCTATAGCACAGGACTGCACCGAAACAAAAGATTCTCCCCAAAACTTTCAAAAGTCACTGTTATCAAATGCATACTTTTTCTAAAATACTGAAACTTACACAATGATATAAAAATTCAAGGGCAGAAATACCTGGTCTCTAGCCCAAGGCACACCAAACATGTCTCTCAAAAAACAGTACAATTTGTCTTTATCCATGAAAGTTTAAGAAAGAAAATACAAAAGTTAGGGTGAAAACAACCCCCACCTCTGTCCGCATGGAACTCTGTGACTGCCTCACTGACAGGGCATGATTACTGGGCTGACTGCACCACAGGAGACTGGCTGACATCCCTGAGGTCATAGCTGACATGCAAGCCAGGTGACCTTCCAGCACTGAGATAAGAAATGAGCAGTTTCTTTATGTACAGCCAGTGAATCCACTCCTGCTGCATTCATTCAAGGAAAGCCACTGGTGGCAAAGGTGCCAGAGAACTCAAAAGAAATGCCCTATTTGAGCTTATAAGTTACAACAGAAGCTAACATTACCTATCATGTGTTGGGTGTTCTCAGAGATTTTGTTTTCTTCACTGAATGCATGTCCCCAAAAACCCCTTTGTGGTTCTAGTATCTTGCCACCAGCTTTTCAATACTAGGGAAACATTCATTCACAGGGCCAAAGCCAGTTACACCAAAATCTGGTCCTTGGCTCCTTCTCCATGAGTGCACTAAAGTCTCCTCTGAAAGCAGAGAAAGGAAAGTGGTCTGTTGTCATGTTGTGACCAGCATCACAGTTCCCAAGAAAACTAGGCAGTCTGGAAAAAGAGTATCCAGGTATAAAAGAAAAAAGAAATATTCCGTTGTCAACTGATGCTGCAGCCTAACAAATCTTTAGTAGGAAATACATTTTTAAAGGACGGAGGCCTCACAAAGCAAACAGAAAAACAAACATTTGCAAAAGCATCTCCTCATTTAGGTACTAACAACTGTAATCTATCTGAAACAGTTATAGTGACTTGATGCTACACTTTTTGATTTCTATAACTTTCATTTTAACCTGCTGGGTGAGGAACATGATTAAAACAAATGATTAAAACACACACTGCTATACATAATTCAAATGTTCCATGGGAATTGGGGATGTCACTTTAATGTGTTAATTTGATAGTCTATTTAAAAGGCAAAAACCAGTAATGATGACAGAGCACAAACAGATAAATGTTCATACCTGTGGCACAACAACAATCTCCATAGTAAACATGACAACAGGTCTCTGGGTAACTGAAGTGCACAATATACAGAGTACAGCTTACACATTCTAGTCCACATAGTGGAGACTGAGTGTGATGCTTTCACTCAGTCTGCATTTATTTTTTTTAAGTCAGGCGATTTGGTACTATGGGCAGAAAAAAAGACCAAATGTCAGTGCACACAAACCCCTTTAAGAGCCTAAAATTATTCATCCTTACTATATCACCTTTGTTATGGATACTTTTATAAAGTGGGGAGTAGTTACTCCTCCTATGAAAATAAATCTTCAAAAACTACTTTTGGCATCCTAACTACAAAAACAGCTGTATTAAGTAAAAAGATCATTTACGATAGAGGGATGAAACCAGGATTTGAATCATGGTTTCACTATTTTTCCATGTTTAGTGGGAGGATTCAATGATTTAATGAATATATATATATATATATATTCATGTGTATATGCATGTGTAAGCTATCGTGTAGGCAATAAGCATATATTAATTTATCTCCCATTCTGAGCATGGGGTTTAACACAAAAGGCTCTACAGTGCACTGCTTAAGCTCACGGACTCTGGTGTCATGATTCTAGTGTCTGTCTGGTTTTAAATCCTGTTGGGGGTTTTTTTGTTTTTCTTTGACTTTGTGTGTCTTATGCCACAGTTTCATCTTCTGTAAAGTTGAGTTAATAATAGTATACACTTCATAGAGTTGTTATGAAGTTTTTATTTACATTGAAGAGAAAGGGCCTGGAAGATCGGCCAAGGAAAAAGGAGGCCAGGAAGCTGCAGGAAGTAGCAGCTTTTCTGAGTAAACCAGACAATGCCTTTGGTCCACACCGCTGAACCCCAGCAGGAAGGTGAGACCAGAGCCTTCAGCTCCAGTTGTGGACCAAATGCAGGGCAGAGTTTACCCCCAGGGGAAAAGAGCACGAGCAAGACACCACCAGCTAGGGTCAGCCAGAAGATGAGGAAGAATCTCCTGAGAGCTAAGACTACCTCAGGGAGCGGCTTAGGTCTGAATGCCTCAGCAGTCAGGTCTGTTGAGGCCACGACCACCCACACAAGCTGGGCTCTTAGGCACCAATTCAGACCTGTTGTGATGACAAACAGAAAGAGGAAGCAGTATCTTTGCAGGCAGTTGTATAAGGAGACAGATATCTGTTCTTCTCTCCCTCCTCTTGCTCCAATACAATGGGCATAAGTTTGGGGAAGAAATTTGATGAATAAAGTATAATCTTCACCCTTGAAGAGCTCACAACTAGTTGGTCAGACAAACATGCAAAGAAAGAATTATCACACAATTAATTTGAGGACTTCATAAGGAGCTATTACTTGTGTTGGAGCCTGAAGGATGGGTATGAATTTTCCAAGCAGACAAGGGAGAGAAAGGAATCTACAGGTAATGTGCGATGTGAATATCAAGAAGAAATTCCCAGAGACATGGAAGTGCATGATATGTTCCAAAAGAGCATTTAATTAGAAGTATGGTTATCAGGGAAGGAATGGATGAGGAAGAAGTAGGGAAGAGGCTAGAAAGAGGAGCTCCAGGGTAGAAGCCTGGAAAGAGTTTTACATTAGATGTTGAAGAGCCTTTCCTTTATGCTAAGATAAAGAGTAGGAGAATTATTCTGCGGGAAATTAGGAACCAGCAAGAGTTTGAACACCGGGAAGTGTGACATGGTCAGATTTACATATTGATCTGTATCACCAATGGTAATATGGTGAGTGCAGTGGAAGGAAGAGACAAAAGAGGTCCGGTAATGCAGACCACCAGAAGTATGTCCACAGCTGTAACAGTTACCAAAAATCAAAGACAATAAAAAAGAATGGGGACTTTTGAGCCCCAGGTATAAATTCTCTTCCTTATTTTTGTAATGAGACATGTAAATCAACTGGTGGGGAATAATTGTAAGAGCAATGCCTGATATAAGAAATTTTAGTAAAGGAACTAAACACTATTACAATGTTGTAAGAGATCATATAGTTTACTAGACTAGAAATCTCTCTGGGTATTAGTAAATCATCAAAACCATTAATTTCATGGTTGTCTACTTTGTTAAAACCAGACTGATTTTCTACATAAATACATACATACATACATTTTGTACACATACAAATATACACATAATTATAAATATAAAAGGGGCCACAAGAATACCCCCAAACCATCTGATACTGTTAAGTAAATAGTGTCATTTGCTAGAGGTTCAACTCCCATTGACCCCACTTTAGCTCTCTATTTGACCTTTTCTTCTTTTCGAATTGGGAGAAGGAAAAATACAGTAATGAGCCATAATTTTTGGCAATGCATATTTAAAATAAGATCTTTTGAAAATGCAGCAGCTGTTTGCACAAAACACAGGCCAAGGAATTCCTGCATGACTGACAATATGCATTTGCTCCAGCCACACAATCTCTGACTGGGGTATTCATTTCAGCAGCTGTCAGCCAAATCTTGAGAAAAGGATTTTTTTTTCTCACTCTAGAGGGGAAGATCACTAAAAGGGAAGGAGTAAGTGTTCATACTCAATATGAGAGTGCTTTTAAGGAGGAAGCCTGGACATTGGGCCAGGGAGAAATCTACGTGGGAATTGAAAAGTAAGCATTCTCACAGTGTAGGTAGATTAGACACAGCACGTATCCTGAGTATTTGAGAAGTGTCTTACCTCTTTTGCAGAAGAGAGCCCCTAGGGCCTACCTATGGCATCTGGGACCAAAAGATACTATTTCTTAAGCAGCACGACATGTGCCTTCCTGATCCTGGTCACACAAGGCATGCATGTCTCAGTGATGGCAGCAGTGGAAGGGGCAGCAGGAAACACTGAGAAAGTGTCTAAGGCAGCACCAACTCCCACATCAGCCTGCAGCTGTGATGGCACCAGGGCCAGAGGCTTTCGTGGAAGCAGTCCAACAGGGGCAGTGGCTATTGCCTGGCAAGGTGGCAGCCAGCAGATGGAGAGACAATGCCTAAGGCTCAAAATGTAAAGAAATTCCACAGTGATAACTCAGTTATCAGCACTGAAGGACACAGCAATAATTTAGAAAATGAAAACTTGAGGGAGTAAGGGGGGCAAATAAATAACCCTTTCAGTTTCTGTGTTCAACTTCAAACCAGAGAAAGGAAAGTGAGACAGATGGAGATAAGATTGTCACACTTACTACTGATAAAGCTGACTTCAGAATATGGCTCAAGATCTGCAGTGAAATGAGCTAGTTTAGACTCCATCGTAAATTAGACTAATTAACTGAACAATAGCGAGGAAGAGGCAGGCTTGGTGGAGGGAGTACCAGAATTCTATGCCCTGTTGGCAAACAGGCCCTGAAAAGTAAGAAGGAGTTGGGCCAGACACATTAGGAATTGAATGTCCCTAATATAAAATTACCCCTTCTTTCAGTCCATCCACGGGTAGGTCTGAACAGAGAGGATAGACAGAATAAACCTAGCATAAGTTTTCCTCTAGGAGAGTGAACTGTTAGTTCTCTCTCCTTTGTGGAGATATGAGGAGGGGGAAATAGTGTCCCATTAACCACAATAATAATGGCAACTACTATTTATGAAATGTCTGTCTCCTGCCAACATTGTACTTTGTGTACATTATCTAATTTAACCGTCACTACAAACTTATAGGTAGTTTTTTTTTTTTTTTTTTAACCTCACCTTCACAGAAGAGTATCTGGGGTTGGTTTCTTGCCGAAGGCTCCCTATGAGTTATGAAAAGCCAAAATCTTCAGCCACTACACCCTTCTGCCTCCTGCTGGTGGCGAGTGTGGTGAGCTCCTAAGTGCTCCCTCAGGAAAGCAAACTACACCCTTCTGCCTCCTGCTGGTGGCGAGTGTGGTGAGCTCCTAAGTGCTCCCTCAGGAAAGCAAACAGACTGGGTAAGAATGAAGTGAGCTTAAGTCCCGTGTATTACCAGGGAGGCAGGGAAACGGCCCTTGGCTTAGTACCTACATCCCCTGGATGGTTAGCTTCACCGTTCCACTGTTAGATAAACTCTTTTTTTAAACCATATTCTTTTTTTCCCCACAGCTGTATTGAGGTATAATTGATACATATTTTTTAAAAGACTGCAAGTATTTAATGTATACAGTTTGATGAGTTTGGACATAGGCAAACACTTGGGACACCATCACCACAATTAAGGTAATAACCATGTCCATCACCTCGAAAAGTTTTTTTGTGCCCCTCTGTTTTTGCGTATGTATGTATGTGTTTAGTAAGAACACTTAATATGAAATCTGCCCTCTTAAATTTTAAGTGTGCATACATATCACATTTTCTTTATCTATTTGGGCATTTGGGTTGTTTCCATGTCTTGGCTATCATGAATAATGCTGCAGTGAACAAGGGAATAAAGATTATCTCCTTGAGATTCTGATTGCAATTCTTTTAGCTAGAAAAGGGTTTGCTGAATCATACAGTAGTCTATTTTTGATTTTTTGAGAACTCTCCATCCTGTTTTCCATAGTGGCTGCACCATTTTACATTCCCATCAATAGTGCCCGAGAGTTCCAATTTCTCAACAACCTCGCCAACACTTGTTATCATTTTTGTTGTTGTGATAGCCATCCTAACAGGTGTGAGGTGACAACTCATTAATGCAAAAATATAAATATATTTTTTCACAGAAGCAAAGGATTATTCAATCATATATTTGGAATACATGGTTCGATATTGTAAGCACATATAGAGAAAGAGTTTATAGATATTAATTTTGGTTGTGGCCACCTTAAATAAGCCTAGCATCACCATCCTTTTACCTGTATCCACAGCCTCTAAATACCACTGGTGAGAAACAGCAGTCTGGTAACAAAAGCATATTCTTTTGCAAGTATAGAGCAGCATCAAAACAAATGGAAGGACTCATGGTCTAAAATAGTTAAACTGCCATCAAGCTATGAAAAGTACACCAAAATAGATTATCTGCATTAAAACTTAAAATCTTCACCATTTGGTGGTAATAAGAGCAAAAATGGGATAAAACGCCTATTCTTTACATGTGATTTGAATAGTTAAATCAGAATAAAAAAATACTGGGGTATTTTCATGTCTCTGTAAATTCGTTCTCGTATTAAATGACCTTCACATGCTTTTTCAAAACCCCAACTTTCTCAACATCTGAGCCATAGAATATTCTATTAAATTAAGACTTAAGGAGATATGTAGAGCATTATTTGCATTAGTGACTTATTTTGGCAGATTAGGAAAATACAATATAAAAATAGCACCTCAAGGGAAGGTAACATTTTTGACAAAGGTACCAATAACTCACCATTCGGTTTCCCTTTCGTCACCTTTGCTTTCTCTGTTCTACCCTTTCTGCTGCTCATACCCTCTCCAGACATGCATGGTCTCACCTGACCAGATTTCTTCTATCTCAAAGAGAAATTATCTACTTAATAAATTGAAATATGTCCCGACATAAAAGTATTTTTGTTTTAAGGTAAGTCTACAGTATGACTGCAGAGCTAAAACAAGGCAGTAAATCACTATCTGTGGAATTCCAAACATAAACAGGGAAGACTTGGAAGGAGGAAAATCTTGCTGGTTCTCTTAAAATCATACCATTTAGATGACAACCTCCGCCCCCCAGAAAATCAAGGCCAATTCCAAGGATATTAGTTGTGAAAAAGGATTAAAGTGTGTAAGTTCATGAAGAAACATAATAGAGTCAAGTGGCTCTGGGAAGGCCTCCCCTTCTCCCAAGAGGCTTCCATATACAGCCAATTGCTCGCCAAATTCCAGAATTTGTTTCATCTTGTTGTCTTTTTTAAATGTGTGTCCTCCTAAGACAGATAATGTTCTAAGTTTAATAAAGCACCCAACTAACATTTTCTAAAGTACTTCTATGTGCCTGCCCATGTGCTAGATAGGAAGATATTTATGAAAGGAGCTCAGTAATCAGGTAGGAACCCAGACATGTAAGCAATTAACTAAAAGATAGTGTAGTAAGGGCTGTAACAGAAGAACCCACAGAGAGCTGTGGGAGCAGGGCGATGGGAATAACTGAGTCACCATGAAAAAGTCTCAGAAGACTTTCTATAAAAGGTGATTTTTTAAACTGGATCCAAAGTAAGTGCAATTTTTGATCAAAAAGAAGGCAGCAAGTGTGAAGCTGCAGAGAGCAGAAAGGACTCTATCAGGAAGGAAAGAAACAGGGTGTGTGCATAAAATAATCTCCATTTATTTACACTATCTTTTAGGTCATAGAGGAAAACGTAACTATTTCCAAACTCACAGAACATTTATGTATCTCTTCCTAGTTAAAGCATATCTGTGCATAAATAAACCTATGTGTTATAATTACGAACTATTTTTACTGAGAAAATATATACTAACAGAAATATAGGTATAAGTAGAAACTACTGGATATGACAGTAGACATCCAGCTAGAATTTTTTTTAATTATGATTTTATTATTTCTCACTTAAATGAATCCAGCTGTCTATTTATTTACTATACTGAATTTTTACCACTGAATGTTACCATGTGCTTTTCAAGGCACTGATGTAACCTGATTTTACAGAGCTTACATTCCTAAAGAAGAAGACAGAAAATAAGTAAGAAACTAATATGTGTAATAAAATTCCAAGTGTGACCAAACTGAAGAATCCTGCAAGAACCTAAGGTGAAATTGCTTGCAGAAACCAGTACTCTTCTCAGGAATAAGAAGAAGAACTGGATAAAAGGAAAATAAATAACCTTTTGATTTAAGGCATCAGAGACCGGCTGAAGCTACCAGAACTTAAGAAGCCAAAATCACAGGGACACTGGAACCACAGAGAGGTGAGCAGACGTTCTGTTGGCCATTTTTTCCACCAGACAATTCTTGTAGTGAGTCTAAATGCTAAGAATTAAGTCAGGGAACTACACACCCCTCTGTGTGTGCAGGTGTCAACTTCCCCTCTGTGTACACCTCTGAGTGACAGGGTCTAGAGAACTAGAATAAGAAAACTGTGCTATGATACACTGCCCACTGCAAAAAGAAACTGTCTTTTAACTCTCATCCAGGAGTCTCATGATTCCTGTTATGGAGTAGGGAAGTCAACAGTGCTTTGGATAATCTCATGGGACAAAAGACACACACACAAAAATGGGGCTGCCGCTGTATCCAGGATTTAAGGATCCCAGATCCTGGAGAGAAGTGAGATCCAGAAAAGTGTGCCAGATGCTGCAGGTTTTGCTTTGATATATTTAATTAAATGACATGAAGCAAGGAATTAAGCTAAATAGAAAATAGTTGAAATGCAGAATTAAGTTTTCAATAATATTCCACTGCTAAAGAGACAGAAATTGTTGTTGAAGACCATCCAACAGACAGGGGACCTAGAAAATTACTAAGCTCTCAGTTTCTCATTTGGAACTTTTACAATAAGACATGAGGAGAACCAGAGTTTACAAAATTTCAACCATCCCAAAGTTATACGAATCCTGTTAGGAGTTGATTCTCCATGGATCTCTTGCATTTTTTCACATCTTATAAGCAGAGGAACTTACTGTCTTTGTTCCATACTGTCTTTCAAGAATATTTTTATAATGAACAGACATGGAAGAGAGAGACAGTGTTCTTCTCTGGATCAAAGAGCAGGTTGTTTAAAAGATACAGATGTATTCTATATATAGAGATCTATAGAGATTTTTTGATCTACTCAGATTATTTATTTTTCTTGAGTGATCATTGCCAGTTTGTATCATTCAAGAAATCTGTCCACTTTATATAAGTTGTTAAACTCATGTGCACTGAATTATTTATAGCAGTCTCTGCTTATTCTTTTAATCTCCATAGGGTCTGTGGCAATATATCCTTTTTAATTACAATATTTGCAATTTGTGTCTTCTCTCTTTTTACTTGGTTACCTGACTAAAGGCTCATCAATTTTATTGACATTGTCAAGGAATTGGCTTTTGCACACATTTATTTTCTCTCATGTGTTTCTATTCTTAATTTTATTGATGTCTGCTCAATCTCTCTTTCTTCTCTTTCTATGATTCCAACTGCATTTATTTTATACTATTTAATACTGCCCCTTAGTTCTTTGATGAATTGTTATGGTTTTTTCCTCTCACGCTTGTTGGTTTGGAAATTTTTCCTTGACCTATCTCCAAGTTTAGTGTTTCTTTTCTTTCTTTCTTTTTTTTTAAACTGTACTGATTTTAGTGAAGAATTTATCAAAGGCACTCTTCCATAACCATACTCTTAATTTCTTCCATTTGCATTTGGCTCTTTCTCAACTGAAATTCTATATTCATACATCTTGTCCACATTTTCCTCCAGAATCTTTGTCATATTATTCACACTTATTTTAACTTCCCTGTCTGACAGTTCCAAAATATGGATATTTGATCTGGTTCTGTTGACTGTTTTGTCTCTTGACAGTATATTTTGCTTTTTTCCTCCTTGCTTCTTTGTATGCCCTGCATTTTAGCTGAAAGCTAAATATCTTGTGTGGCACAGTAGAGATGAGTGTAAACAGTAATTATAACTGGAAATAGGCATGCCTTTTCTCTTTCGATTGTAAGCATTTGTGTCAGTCTAGTCAGGAATTGAGCTGAGTCTATTTTTTATCTTGGTTTCAGCTGTTACCCTCAGGGCACCACAAGCTTCAAATTCATCTGGCTTTAACTTGTACTTAAGAGTGAGGAATACTTTTTTGTAAAATTTTTTCTCAAGGTCTGCTCACCCCCTAGTTTTAGATTTTTTCCTACATGCCTGAGAAAAGATCTCTCTCTTTACCCTTCTCTCAACATCATACAGCTGATAGTTGTTACAAATCACTGGCTAGCCTGATAAAGATGCGGGGAGGAAGGGGAAGAGGAAGTCATTCTCTGTTGTTCTGGTTCAACCTCAATCTGAGGAAGGCACTGTGTGTCCAGATCTTGGGAATGAGCCCTTTTTTGTGGTCATACTCTTCCCTCAAAGGGAGAGCTCTAAGTGATCTGAGCTCAGGGTGTTTTCCTGTCCCTCCCAAAAGGGCAGGGTGTGTTTTGTTTTTTCCTTCATCTGTTTGCACTGGATGTTTACTTCTGGCCTGAGGACAACAGTGGGTTTTGCCCTTTCCATAGCAGCTTAAGTACTCCAAAGAGAAGACAAGAGACAAGGTTCTCAGTGAGACTTTACACCTTTTACAGCTGTTCTTCCCCTCTCCCATACCTGCACCAAGATAGAGATTTTCTCAGGTCTCCCACTCTGTACCTAATCACCCTTGTGAGTAAATGATGAAGTCTATGGAGGAGATACGCAAATATGTGCAGCTTCTCCTTGTGACTGCAATTCCCAGGGATTCTTTACACTCATCCTACCCCAAAGTGAGCCGTAAGTAATTTGTAGGATATTTTAGTTGAATTCTTATGAACAGCTTGTATGGGGTACAGAAATTGATCATATTCTGTTTCTCCTTTTAGAAGAATGTCTTTAGATTTTGGCTTAGTTGATTGCCTTAGCTCTCTGATAAGCCCAAAGACAATTGTGAATTTGCAGATTAGCTCTATTTTTTATTGTAAGGGTAGGAATGATACTCTTTCCAGCTTTCTATATCCTAAGTAAATCCCAGATATCTCTCTTTCTCTCTTAAACCACACAGTTCCTTTATATATTGAGAAAATAGTCACTCATCCTTACCCCTTTTTATAACATTAGCTTTTCTTGAAATGTATAATATTACTACAAGAATTAGTCTAATAATGACAAAATTATTTGTTCAGAACTAACCTAATATTTATCAAAAAGTTGAGCAAATACCTTCGGATTTGTTAGGTAGTTAGATAAGTGAGGGCACCAGGGAAACAGATGGAGCTGATGGAGGATGGTCCGGAAAATGGTGTTATGCCCACCTCCAGCATAAAGGGGCTTCATTCACTTCCTCTAAATGAGTGCCACCAAGAAACCAGTTAGAACCTGCCAGCTGCAACTGCGTGGTAGCAAGAAGGACCTAACCAGATGGACCCAATGCTCATTGTAAATAATCAGCATTGTGGTTTAGCCCTCACCCTCATGGGTTTTTCTGTATGCATCATGGAGGTGTGCAAAGAGGATATACAAGACTAAGCATTCCAGGGGCAAGAGCCTCAATCAATCAAAAGACCACCTCTAAGTGAGGATGTAAGAGAAGGGGCAAACAAAGACCGCCACTTGTCCTCCCTTGGATCAGCCTGCCTCCCATTCTTGGAGGTATACTTTCCCTTTGCTAAATGAATCCTTTAAAATCGTTTGCTACACAATGTTGTGTCTCCTGTCTGAATTCTTATCTTCCAGGTATGACAAGAGCTGGGGTCTTTTCTCTTCCCCTTTTACAGTAACAGATTTACTAAGTCAAAATACTTCAGTCCATTGGCATGTATGGTTTATATTATGTCATATAGAAACAGATGGCTCAGAAATGTCAGTTATCACATCATAAACTCATAGAGTAACAGGCAAGTTAATGAAACATATGTCCTTCTTTCTGATATTAATTGTACCACCATATGATAAAAGACTTCAAAATTAAGCTTTGTAAGATTCTATTGGCCATGGTAGGTATTTAGTCAGAAGAAAGTTGTCTTTCAATGAATTTCATCAAACTAACTAGAAGTAGAGAAATTAAATTTGCAAGTACTTTTATATTAATAGCAGTTTATATTCTAAATAGTAAATAAATCAACTCATATTTGGCCTAAGTAGTAGCTCATGGGGTTTAAGATATAAAGATTAGGTAGATTTAGTTTGAATAAGTCAGCTTGGAAAAAAATTCTTCTTGAAAATCTTGGAAAATAGAGGGTTTGGAGGGAAGCTTGTTAAACACAGGTCAATTTCCTACCAGATAAAAAGGCATGTTTATAATTAATCTGATGGTGATAAAAAGGCTTTTAATTAGATTTCCAACACAAAATGGGAAAGGATAGGTTTGGGGTCTGAAACGAAGAGTTCAGCCATCTGCTGCCAACTAGCTCTTGCCAATATCTGATTTGCAAGTTAAATTATGCCAGCTGATGACATATGACATTTCTTTCTTCTTTAAATATCTTACTTAAAATGAGTTTGCTGCTCTGCCACTTGGCTAAACACTAAATGCTCTCAAATGCTGAGGCTGGACTTTCTGAAGTCATAGCAGTTGCCATAATTTTCCTTAGTAAACAAATCTAAGTAAAGAAACATAGATCTGAGTTGCTGGCTCATGTGTTACTGTCCTGTGATGTAATTTTCAGTTAGAGAAATTTGACCTCTGAGATATTCATATCTGGAATTTACAACCTTAAAATCTTCTTCACAGTTTTAGGGTAATGAGGCAGAGGAAACAAGAGTCACCTTTCTAGGTTTTGATCCATATCTGAGGAAAGAAGAAAGAGAGTTCAAAGAAGTCATAAACCTCATTGAATACATTGCTTCATCTCTGGCATAATGAGTCTGTTATCTGACAAAACAGTGGAGACGTACTTATACTGCAAAACCTTCAAAACTTTAAACCATCCAAAGACTGCAAAACAATGTATTCTTATTACTTGTGACCTAAAGTTGAAAGATTCTGTTTTTCTCAAGGTTTTAGCCTTACTAATAGCTACAGTTTTGTCTTCAGAATTATTGATCCAATCTGTCTTGAAATAAGGCCACAACTTTTCCCTACATTTTCAATCACTTCATCTCCACAAAAATCTCCATAAACAATGTTACCATGACCTAACTAAATAAACCTATGTATGCCAATACCTATAATTGTCTGTGTGTAAATGTGTCTGTGTATTTGACAAGACACTGGTCTATATATAATAAACATAAAATCATGGATATAAATTGTTTTTATGGCCCAAAAAAAAAGGTGAATATTCATTTCCTGAAGGAAAATAAAAAACATTGACATAGGAGTTCTTGACAGAGAAAATGAGCATCCTCACCCAGTCACAACACACAATCCTCTACCTGTGATCCACATGTTCACCTGTAATACAAGGACCTGAGGCAATCAGATTGGAAATGATGGAGACTGTTGATCATAGTTTTTGTCCCAGTTGTTTGTATCCCCTAACCACCCATAAGTTTTTAATCATGACTATCTAACTTATAGCTACCAATGGCAGTTTTCATTAGAAAAACTTAGTCTCCTGGCGTATCTGCAACATTTTTTTTTTTCAAATTCTCACTGTGGACTACATCACTACAAAATCAAATTTTAACACCTTTATCTTTTTACTATATTCCTCTGATGCAAAGCAAAGGTTTTATGGCTTCCCTAAACAAGGCAACGTATCTTAAACATTCCATTAGTGTTTGTCTCTGTGATCACAAGAAGATGTAAAAGTTATATAATCAACAAAGCAGAAATAATTTAGGTGGATGAACAGACACAAGCGAAATAAAAATCTTGTAGAACATGAACTGGTCATCTTGGGTTTTCTTGGGAAGCAAAGTTTGTGCTTAGCAATTGGGATTCTGGAGAAAAGGACTGGCAAAACCACTGACCAATCTGAATATAAACTGGTTTAGAGTATCTTGGTCCTAGAGGCATCTACCTGTGTTGAGAATTACGCCTTCAATTGCTGGATTGTGGCAAGAGGCAGAAGTGGCTGAAGCAATAAGGGATAAAACTTGAGGGACTCAGAGAAGTTGCTATATAAAATCAGTCCAAAGTCATTTTATTATCTAACAACTGATATGGTCACATGTTATAAATGCTGAATGTTAGTCCTGGTCTATAGATTTGCTTCCAACATTCTCAACAGTGGATTTTTCTACCACTTAGGGTTTCAGAGAATGAATCCTTATAGTTCTAAAGTTAACTCTAGTATGTTTCTTCATACCACCAATATCAATAAAGCATAGGAAAACCCTATCTGAGGAGGAATGAATTTGAGAGTGTGTGAAGGGGGATGAGTGGTAACACACACAGGCATGCATGTGCAGGTAACAGCAGGTAAAACTTGAGCACCTAATAGTTTCAAGTGCTATTTAAGCACTATTAATACATAATTCAAATACCTCAACTTTACCAGCCCTTGAACACAACTATTGTCACATTAATAGTAAAGTCTTGTTTCCTACATTTGTCTTCACCTTTACTCATAGGTATTCCAGCTTCCTACCAAATCCTACCTAGTATTCTGAGAGTTCCTGGAGAGTGTTTGTCATGTGCTCAGGAAGCGGAATACCTGGTACAGGAGCCATATGACACCTGCCATGTCCTTTCTGCCCTTCACTCTGCTACTCTTCTATTGCTGTCTGTACATAAGATTTCTTTAATGGGTCTTGGATGCTGCTACTGTTGCTTTAAGGACACTTCTTGATAAATTGTATGGTTTCTGCTGCTGCCTGGCCAGGACTTTAGGTGCCAAACCCTCTCTGTGATTGGGAAGAAATGTTCTAGTCCTTAACACTGTACAGCACTTTGTCACCGAGGCCACAAGATGTCACTACTTTTGCCCTGTTTCACAAAGCCCTTCAACTTCTGCTTTAACTACCATTTGATAACTGTTCCTCTTGAACTCAAAGCAATTCCTTAACAGCAGTGAACTGAATGGCCTGCAACAGGATGTGACTCAGGCTGGACCATGAGTGTCCATTCTCTTGCACATCATGACTCACCTCAACAAGGCCAATTCGAGTCCTTCTCAGGGATCGATAAGCCTGCTGAAGAAGAAATGGCTTTCTCTGTCTGTGAGATCATAATCTTTAAGGACCAGCTATGTCTGGAGCTTCCAGGAGTCATCTTGACACCACAAGGAGATAAACTGAAAATAAAACCATGAAAGAGGTAAGCACAGCATGATTTAAAGTTGTGCACTCTAACAGAGTAGCCACCAGCCACATGTGGCTTTTCACACTTGAATTCATTAAAATTAAGTTAAGACATGCACTTCTTCAATTGCTATTAGCCACACTTCCAGTGCTCAGTAGTCACATGTGCTATCATATCATACAGCTCAGATACAGAACATTTCTAACATGACAGAAATTCATTTTACTGGACAGCATAATCAACAGGAAGAAATAGAGTCCTAATTTCATCCTTTAAATCTCTGCACCTTGCCTAAAGCTGAATCCACCTTAAGTTCCATTTTGGTTTAAGCTAAAATAATGAAACCTTGTTTAAGTTATATTTCTGACCTTTGAAAAATTGATGAGCAGAAACTAACCCTCAGGCCTATTCCCCAGGGCCAGAGTCAGGAAACAGACAACAACCTTCTCACATTTTCCTCAATTTCTTCCCATGACCTTTCCTGAGAAGACTGAAATTTGTCCCCTCTTTCCGAAAACACACACACACACACACACACACAAACCCACACACCATTAAAAGAGGTCTAGGGGCAGGGGTTTGGTAGGTGTTACCACAAAGCCACTCTCTACTCTCAAAGATAAACAAGGTCAGACATTAGTTAGAGTGGAGAAAATAGATTTTATTCAGTAAATACTGACAGCAGCTAAAAGAGCTGAGCTCCATTCTGGTTGCGCAGAGGTGACCAGGCATTTTAAAGGCAGAATGAGCGTGTAGGAAAAGGGAGTGGGCAGGGCCTCAAAATTACAAAGGGTGGGTCAGCTGCCAGTTAGTAGCTGTCTCTGCTACCTGGCAGTTACTGAAATTAGGACCCTGTCCTTCCACAGATCCTAGGAGACAGAGGCTCTATCCTTTCTGAGGATTACATTTCAAAGGAACGGTGTTCAGGTCCTTGAGAAAGACACTTCTGAGTTGAAAGAGATACATTTACATCTCAAAGGTTCAGAGAAAGGATTCACCATTGCAATCCTTATTTTAGTAAATACTCTAAGAGATCAGGTGTTGTCTAGAACAAAGAGTAAATTTTCTGACATCCCTGAGCTTTTCCAGACAAGAACTCCAAAGGAGACTGGGTTGTCTCAGGGTTAACATGCGGTGTTAGGCTACTGGAGGCCATGCTAAAGTTTGGCCAAATCTCTTAGTGCCAGATGGAGTGAAAGGAGTGTTTGAGCCGAGAGTTCTTTGCAGTTCTCACTACCTAGATTTTTCCAGAATGCACAGCCAAACATAAATTATGTGACTTAATCCACAAGACAACCCTCAGATGAATATCATCATCCTCATTTTACAGATAAGGGAACCAAAGTTCACAGGACTTAAATCACTTATACAGATCATGTACTAATAAGTTAAAAAGCATACTGAAACCCAGATTTCTCTGACTAAAGATTGTGTTTTTCTGCACATCACCCACAACTTTGTTTCCCTACTGATCTCCCTATATTTTCATACATGTTTCAGTAAAAATTTTCAAAGACATACCTTTGCCTTTAACTGACAAAGCCCATAAGATATGAGTAGGGAAAAAAAAATTCACAAAATGCCAGAAACTTGTGATTAACAGGCAGCAGGTGTACAAACTGAAAGTGTGTGACTCAAATCCATTGTCATCTCAGCAAATGGCTTGGCCCCAAAGTTGCTGAAGGGGTTAATTTGATTATCTTTGCTTCCGCAGAAGACTGATAAATCGAATTCAGCCTGCTATTGTTCCAGATAGAGCCTGAATCTTCCATAGGATTTTAATCAGCAGCAGCCTTATGTAGCATATGGGAGCTATTTGGCTGAAAGGAGACTCCAACTGTCACTGGTACATCCGCCCAACATGAAAGGAAAATAGTAATACAGAACAATGGGACTCTCTTATCTACGGAACAGCTTCCCTCTGAGAAACTCTGTAGTTTACTGTATGACATCTTCACAACATCCTGTTCAGTAGGTCAGAGAACTACTATTGACTATAATCCTGGAAGCTTACTGGCTGACTCCCCCAACATTTTAATCTCTTTCCTAGCTCTTTCTCTATCCCCGTCTATAAATCCTATCTCCTCTCACCTTTCAATCTTTTCTATTCTCTTTAATGATTGACTCTCACCATTTCCTCCTCATTTACACTACACTATTCTTCACACCTCTTTCTCCCTACTAATTTTCTTCATTTCCTACCCTTATTCTGTAAAAAGCCTAGATGGGAAATCAGGATTCATGTGTGATCAAGTTTATAGCTCAGTTATATCGTCCTATTATACTACAGCGATGGGCAAATGTAGTCACTTCACTTATTCACTCCCTTAGTCACCAAAACTGTATTGAATGCATCTGTTTCAAGATTTCAAGGCATGTAACACATGGTCCTTTCCTTCAAACACGGAAAACAAACATAAACAGCTAATGACAATGTGATGTGTCATCACCTTACTGAGTCCATTAATGTATAGGAAAAACAAAGAAGGTTAGCAGCATGGTCTCTACGGTGGCTAGTCCCTACAGCTTCCAGGTCTGATTCCAGAGCCAGGCTTAGAAACCAAATATCAGGCTTCTTTTTTCTTCCTCTCTCTTCTCTTGACCTTTCTTGACATGCCTCAGCCCCTACACACTCAGAAGGTTGTGAAAGATATTATCAGGGATTGTTTAACAATCTTGCACACACCTGAGAACAGCACTGACTAAGCTCACCCGTTAATTCGGAATTTTATTTTAAGTAACCTAGGAGTCAAATCTAAAGTTCTTGGCATATATTTTTTCCAAAGGCAGGAAATGTAAAGAATGAACCATTGTTATTGGGAAGCAAAACAGGAATCTGAAATAAAGTGTCAAGACCCTCTTGATATCACTGCATTTTGTTCAAAATGAGTTAGTAAATGTCACTGTTAAGCCCTCAGAAAAGAGGTAGACTTTATCAGATGACAGTGAGAAGGGTGGTTAAAAAGGAAATTGGCCAGAAATGACAAACCCAGCTTCAGTGCTGGCCCAAGTCAGAAGATGTGATTTCCTTCCTATGTCCCTAGATCTAGTTACCTAACAAAAACTCAACTGCTAGAAGTGATAGGAGGTGCTTTCTTTATCATGGTATTGCCTTCAAAGTGCTCAAGCCATGAAAAGAAATGCCTAAAGGAATGGGTTGCAAAATAAATGCTATGTTGATTTTGTACAAGGGTGGGAATTCAGTAAAAGCTATTTTTTTCCTTTAGAATCAATAATGAAAAACAAACAAAAAAGCAAAACCTCTTCCATTAACGTCAAATCCTAGGAAGAATCAGACAATGAAACAATTCTGTGTGTCTCAGATAAGGCCTGAAAATGAGACTCCAATCACTTGGGATTCTGAGACAAGAGATAGTACTGTTGAGGTTTTATGCTGAACATAAAAATTAAGTAGTAAATGGGCTCAAGGTGAAACTGTAATATAAGTTTTTTTTATTGAAGATATAACCTTTTTTCTCTTCCTCTTTGTATAAACACAGTACCTAGGACAAAATAGATGCTAAATAAATGCTGCATGGATGAATGAATAAACAAACAGACATTTTCAAATGCTCCAATACAAAATTAAAAATCACTTGCTTAAAGAATTATAAAAGTAAAAATACAATTATATTCAAAAGCTATAAAAAAAATACAGTATGCACAGAAAGTCCCAAATCCACATAATAACCTCCCAGTAAGTTTATAAATCTTGATTTGCTCTGGCAATGGTGTTATTGTGAAACTGATACATATTAGGCTAACTGGCTAACTGTTTTCAACAAATATCCCCAAATGTCTCAGTGTCTTCACACAATGGGATTTTCTTTCTTGCTTACATAACAGTCCAATGTCAGGAGCAGAATTAGGAGGCAAGGAGCTCTACACCATGATGTTATTCAAAGACCCTACTCTTTTTAATCTGTTGGTTCTTCCATCCCCTATCACTTCAAAGTTCTCCACTGGATTACCTATATTCAGTCAGCAGATGACGGAAGAGAGAAAGTATGTGGCCAGTGGTGTGGGAGGTTTTGTGGTTGAGGCATGAAGATGGGCACATCACCTCTGCCCACAATCCACTGGTCAGAAGTTAGTACTTGACTTCAAGTTAGAAGGGCTTAAAAGTTTCCTTTTGGTAAATAAATAATAAACACTGTTTTTAAGCAAAGAAATGACAATGATGAAAGTGGGCAATTACACTGGCCATGTTGAATAGAAGAGCCTAGGGAGGGATAAACCAGAGGAAGGGAAACCTGAGAAAAAGTTAGCGCACTAGATGGGCAGGGAATGATGAGACCCGGACCAAGAACGTAGAGAAAGAATGACAAGAGAATGATCAACACAAGGATATGGTGACTGATTTGTTGAGTGAGCAAAAGAAAACAAAGGGATAGTCTTGGGTTTTATATATTTATCTAAGTATATATACTTACATTTGGGTGGTCTTTTAGTTAACTGGTGCATTTGTTGCAATGGCTGGTTCATTTTTTCTCATGGGGATTAAGAAAATAAAAATTTAGAAAAGTGAACAGAGTATGTCTCTGGGAAATCAGGGAAAGCTAACATAGAAATCACAGAACACAAACAAATGAACGGAATGTTTTGGGATTCTGTAAATCACACTAAGGATTTTGAACTCAATGTGTGACAGCAAATTAAGTGTCAAAAGAGGAAAAATTACATCTAAAACATTTCTCCATATTTGTTATGTTGCTATTTGCCACAACTGTCAAACAGTCAGTTGCAAATAAAATACTTGAATAAATAATCCCATTTTTGGATGTGGCAACTTGTTTGTAGTATGCATTTTTGAGGATTCTGTAAAGATATTTTTAGTGCTTAGACGATAAAATTTGTACCAGGGGAGGCTAACTGGTAACGAGTTAATCTGACAGATGACCAAATGGAAATCAGCTTTTAGCAACATTTTTGGCATGCATTATAGGAAATAAGTAATGCTCAATAAGTTTAAAATACATAATGTAAGATCCATTACTCAGACAAAGAAGGATGCTATTAATCCCTGGAAAGACAAATATCTACTTCTTAAAGACTTCCTGCAGCCCTTCTGCACTTTGTGAGAGATACGGACAGGGCAGGGCTGAGCACACAGCGGTCCCATTCGTAGTGATAAGAGCCAGAGTGAAAAGGAGCTGAATGTGAACCAGCACTTCAATCTCCTCACACAGGTCAGTCTCTCCTGTAGCGTCACACTTGGGTCCAATTACCACAGAATTCCAGAATGTTCACCCTATAGTAAACCAGTCAAGGTAAAAGGAAGGAGATTTTCCTTGGGGCCTTCTACACACTTAATTTCTTTTTATAGGAAGAAACAAATGCACACATAAACCTCAGTTGTCCAATGCAAAATTTGTAGAGATACTTTCAGGCATGTATGTTGTCTCTAGGCAACAGGAACATTTTTAATAAAATTCTCATTAATTTCTCAACAGTTATGCAATAATCAACATGTACAAGCACTCTATCAAAATGAATTCCTTTTATCATACATATTCATAAAGTAGAATTTTAAATGTTTTAAACACACACATTTAATATATTCCCAATCACAGTAATAGATTTGAAGAGCCAAACGGAGCAGAATAGACACTAAACAAAACTGCATTATTCCTACCAAATAACAGAGAACCAAAGAATATGTAAGCTGCTATGAGCCAAGCACTCTCCACTTGATCCTTCCACGTCCAGGTGAGGTACTAACATTACTCTCAGCTTACAGGTGAGGAAATTGAGGCACAAGGCGAGAGGGTAACTTACTGTAGTCACACAGTTTGGAAATGGCAGAGTAACTGTAGGACAGGACTGGATGCAGGGTCTATCCTTTTAACCACTTGACTGTAATGGAGCAAGAGCACAGAGTATTTCAGCACCAGAAGCTATGACTGGTCCATGGGGTGAGTAGCAGGGTGTGTGACAGGAAGAAGTGAACAAGAAATTAAGCAGAAATGATAAGCAGAAATTAGGCCATGAAGAAACTTGGATTGATAGAGATTATAAAACTATTACTAGTGATTTCAATAAAGATAGTGATAATCACAAGGTTCTGGATTTGTATGATAATGTAAAAGGATAATAAATAATCTGAGTTCGATTTAGATGCCAATTGCATCTATTTTCTGTCTTTTGAAAAAGATAAATACTGCTCAGTAGCCCTCTTGTGACAGAGACTGGGAAATAAGAAAGATTTGTTTAGCTGTAATTAATATCAGTCGGCCTTCCTGAATTGTTGCTTAGGTGTCAAAGAATTCTATCTACACTCTGTTTTCAGAAGTTTCTGCCAAGTATCATCCTCACATTACTGACTGCAATTTCCTTAGTGAAATTCTCTGTTACATTCTCAAGACTTACCAGAGTGCAGACTGTTCTACATCAAAACATGTTTCTTTAAGACCAATTAGCTCATATTTTCTCTTGATAAATAAAAATATGTCTCATAACCTTACCTATACAATCAAAAATTTTGGCACTATTGCTCATAGAGCCTTAATCACTCATGAATACTACAACTTTTAATAAAGTAACTGATTTTTATTTTAGAAAACTAGAGAATAGTCAATTGAGGGTTGTCACATACAAGCATTTGGCATATCAAAAATTTTATAAATGCATGCACACACTCTTTTCATACTTTCTTAGAGAGGGTGGATGGATGGACAGACAGGCAAACAGACAGATAGATAATGATGATGAGAATGATAGGTAGGTAGGTAGGTAGACAGACACACCCAAAGCACCCAAGTCTGGATTCCTTATGAAGTAGATCCTGATACAGAGATGAGCATGAAAAATAATTATCAAGGAGTGTTTTTTGGATCAAGATCTATGGCAGTAAGGGGAAGGAAGGAATCTTGAACAGGGGAAAAATTAGAGCTGGGATGCAGGATATAATGAAGGTTACAGGTGACCACACATCTCAGAACTGGGATAGCCATTGAGAGCTGTCCCAAGTTGACAAGGAATCTTCACATGCCCACATTTAGTCACTGAATAGAAGCTACCTCTGGAAAGTGTGACCAACGGCAAGTCAGGGATCCTCCAGACGAGCCAAGGGCCTTCTTTTAGTAGCAATCTCAGTTGCTGTACAAATAAATATTTTATTTTAAAAGGAAGATCTGAGTGACATATCGCAATATTCACACACAAAGGTATAGCAATTCTATAACATATAAAAAGAAGAAACATGGGAATATATATTATGTGCATATATTATATATTAAATATGTACACATATATTTAATATGTAAGTATTTATATTAAAACCATTCATGATGACCAATATTTCAGTATTTCATCTTGCTTAGAAATTATTCAAGTCCAAAGATTATCAATTAATAACAATACTTAATATAAATGTAACATTTCTAAAATTAACTAAAAATCCTGGAAAAAATATACTTTGGCTATTGCATCCAGGAGATAATTACTATTGATATAAAAATTATTGAATTTTGTATTTAATTTAGTAGAATCCTTTTTTTTTTTTTTAATTCTTAAACATTTTGGGAATGGCATTATCTAATTGGTATACCAGAAGTTTAGGACGTATATAAGAAGAAGGTAAGAAGTTTAGAAAGATTAAATAAAATTCACACAGATGAGACTTAAGAAAATACATATAGCTGTATTTAAACCAAACTTGTCAAACCAGAAGGCAAGAGATCAAGATGGCAGAGTAGGAAGACAAAAAACTCAACTTCCCCCATGAACACATCAAAAATACATCTATCTACAGAGAAATGTTCACTAAAAACTAACCAGAGACTGGCAGAAAGACTCTGGTACAACCAAATCTGTAAGAAAGATCCACATAGAATCAGGTAGGAAGGGAAGAAAAGTAATCAGATTGGGACCTGCACCCCAGGAATGGGACTCAAAAAAGGAGGGGAGTCACATGGGTGTAGATCCTCCTTGTGGAGTGAACAGTTCAAGCCAAATATTGGGCACACTAGGCCTGGGGTCCTACACCAGGAAGATGTGTCCCCTTGGCTGGTTGGAGGGCTGCCAGGACTAACAGGAGACCTGTGGGAAGCCTGGACTCCACTTGTGAGGAGCATGCACATACTTCTTCACTCCCAAAACAGAGAGGGCAGATAAAACTGCATGGGATGCTGGCCGATTTCCTGTGACCACTCAATGGGCGCCCCAGCCTGAAGTAAGTGCCCACCCTGGCCCCACTTGTCTCAAGACAGCTCCACACTGGAACTAAAAAATATTTTAAAAGAACCAGTCAGAACTGAAGAATACAATAACTGAAATAAAAAAACATACCAGAAGGAAGTAATACTAGCAGACGAGGTGGTACAGAAGAATATATAAGTGATCTGGAATAAATAATAATGGAAATCACCCAACCAGACCAGCAAAAAGAAAAACAAATTTAAACAGGACAGTTTAAGGGACCTATGAGACAACATGAAGTATACCAACATTCGCTTTATAGGGGTCCAGAAGGAGAAGAGAGAGATAAAGGGGTAGAAAATATTTTTGATGAAATTATGGGTGAAAACTTCCTAAACCTGAAGAAGGAAACCAATATCCAGGGAGAACAGAGGGTCTCAAATAAGATGAAACCAAACAGACCCACACCAAGACATACCATAATTAAAACAGCAAAAGTTAAAGAGAAAATTCTAAAGGCAACAAGAGAAAAACAAAGAGTGATCTACAAGGGGACTCCCATAAGGCTGTCAGTGACTTTTCTGCAAAAATTTTGCAGGCCAAAAGGGACTGGCATGATACATTCAAAGTGCTGAAAGGGAAAATCCTGCCACCTAGGATACTCCACCTTGCAAAATTATTACTTAGAATTGAAGAAGAGATAAAGAATTTCTCAGAAAGGCGAAAACTAAGAGTTCATCAATACTAAACCTACCCTCAAAAGAATGTTAAAGAATCGTTTCTAACTGGAAAGGGAAGTACTATAATAAGAAGTAAGTATCTATAGGAAAGAAAAAATCTTACTAGTAAAGGCAAGCATATAGTAAGGCTGAGGATCAACCACTTCAATAAGCCAGTATAAAGATTAAAAGACAAAAATGTATAAAATCAATTATAAGTACAATAATTAGCAAAGGGATAAACATGAAGATGTAAAATATGTCATCAAAAACAGAAAATGTGGGTAAGGGGAGTAAAAATGTAGATCTTTTAGAATGTGTTTGCACTTAAATAACTGTTCATTTAAAATAAGTAGATACAATTATAGATCAACATATATGAACCTCAAGGTAACCACAAATCAAAAACCTAAAATAGATACACAAGAACTAGGGAGAAAGAACACAAGCATACTGCTAAAGAAAATCATCAAATCATAAAGAAAGAAACAAAAAGAAGAACAGAGGAGAACTACAAAAACAACCAGGAAACAAGCAGTAAAACAGCAATAAATACATATCAATCAATAATTCCTTTAAATGTTAATAAACCAAATGCTTTAATCAAAAGATATCTCGTGAATGATTGAATTAAAAAATCAAGACCTATCTATATGTAGCTTACAAGATACTTACTTCAGTTCTAAACACACACACAAATGAGGGGATAGAAAAAGATACTTCATGCAAATGGTAATAACAAGAAAGTAGGGGGAGCATACTCATATTAGACAAAATAGGCTTTAAACTAAAGTCTATAACAAAAGGCAAAGAAGGGCATTAAATAATGATAAAGGGACCAATGCAAGAAGAGGATATTAGATTCATTAACATATATTCACCCAATATAGAAGATCTAATTACATAAGGCAAATATTAACAGGCACAAAGGGAGAAACTGTCAATATTATTAAGGGACTTTAAATACCCCACCTACATCAATGCACAAACCAACCAGGTAGAAAATCAATAAGGAAACAGTGGTCTTTAGTGACACTTTAGACCTGTTGTACTTAATTGATATCTACAGGACTTTTAATCCAAACACAGCAGAAAACACATTCTTTTCAGGTGTACATAGAACATTCTCCAGGATAGATCATATGCCAAACCACGAAATAAGTCTCAACAAAATTAAGAGAAGAACCAAGGAGGTGGAAAGACCTATACTCTAAAAACTATAAAACATTCATGAATAAAACTGAAGATGATAAAAAGAAATGGAAAGATATCCCATGTTCATGGTTTAGAAGAATTAATATTGTTAAAATGACCATACTACCCAAAGCAGTCCACAGATTTAATAC
The DNA here is from genome assembly GCF_048773025.1 of Camelus bactrianus. Lineage (NCBI taxonomy): Eukaryota > Metazoa > Chordata > Mammalia > Artiodactyla > Camelidae > Camelus > Camelus bactrianus. Next base: position 45,916,960 of record NC_133539.1, read on the forward strand.
AATTCCTATCAAAATACAGATAACATTTTTCACAGAACTAGAACATACAATCCTAAAATTTATATAGAACCACAAAAGATCCCAAATTGCCAAAGCAAATTTGAGAAAAAAGAACAAAGCTGGAGAGACCATGCTCCCTGACTTCAGAATATACTACAAAGCTACAAATCCAAACAGCATGGTACTGGTACAAAAACAAACACATAGATCAATGGAATAGAATGGAGAGTCCAGAAATAAACCAACACACTTATGGTCAATTAATTTTTGGATCTGTCTCCTAAGGCAAAAGAAATAAAAGCAAAAATAAACCAATGAGACCTAGTTAAACATGTAAGCTTTTGCACTGCAAAGGAAACCACTGACAAAATGAAAAGACAACTTCTTGAATGGGAGAAAATATTTGTAAATGGTATGACCAATCAGGGGTTAATATCCAAAATATATAAATAGCTCATACAACTTAATATCAAAATCAAAGAAAAAACATTAAAAATGGGCAGAAGACCCAAACAGACATTTTTTTCCAAAGAAAATATACAGATGGCCAACAGGTACATGAAAAGATACTCTCATTGCTATTCATCAGAAAAATGCAAATCAAACTGACAATGAAATATCACCTTACATCTGTTAGAAGGACTATCATTAAAAAGACCACAAATAATAAATGTTGGCAAAGATGTGGAGAAAAGAGAACCCTCTTATACTGTTGGTAGAAATGTAAATTGGTGCACTGTCATTAGAAAACAGTATTGAGGGTCCTCAAAGAACCAACATTAGAATTACCATATGATCCAGCAATTCCACCCCTGGGTATATATACAAAGAAATGGAAACACTAATTCATAAAGAATATGTACCCAAAGCATAGCAGTATTATTTACAATAGCCAAGGTATGGAAGCTATGTAACTGTCCATCAGTAGATAGATAAAGAAAAGGTGGTATACATATGCAATGGAATATTAGTCAGCCATACAAAGAATGGAATTTTGCCATCTACAACAACGTGGATGGACCTAGAGGGTATTATGCTCAATGAAATAAGTCAGAGAAAGACAAATGCTCTATGTAATCACTCATATGTGGAATCTAAAAAAAAAAATGAATATAAGAAAACAGAAATAGACTTACAGAGATAAGAGAACAAACTAATGGTTACCAGTGGGGAGGAAGAAGGGGTGAAGGGCTAGGTAGGGATAAGAGATTAAGAGATCCAAGCTATTATGTATAAAATTAATTAATTAATTAATTAATTAATTACAAGAGTATTTGTACAGCACAGGGAAATGCAGCCATTATTTTGTAATAACTTTAAGTGGAGTATAATATATAAAAATGTTGACTTACTATATTGTGTATCTTAAACTAATATAATATTGCAAATCAACTAAACTTTAATTTAAAAAAATTAGTAACAGAGGTAAGCAAAAAACAACATTGTCAAACTAGTTAGAATTGTCTAAAAATTTGCTTTAATTATGAAAGTTGGGATTCTTGAGGTTTTTTTAAAAGTGCTTTTAAACTAGCATTTTCAGTGGAAAGTGTTTAGTGTTTTTGTTTCTTTTAAGAGTGCCATATCTAAAGTATTAGATATTTAGTTTCTTTATTCTCCAGGAAATTTTATGTTCCCTTATATTAGACATACATAAACTTTATTAGCTTCTATAAAGCAATCAATACAGAACTCCTTATTTTAAGAGACTTTATATCTAAGTTATTAACTTACTTTTCCAAAAGAGATTATTTCAAACACAAAATGAGAGATAAAGACTTTTTACAATTATAGACGCACAGACACACAGATTTTAGCTTTAGTTCTGCACCCTTAGTCATGGATTAAAATAAACAGAGAACAAAAGCTCACAAATCTGGATCGCAAAATGCTCTTCACTTAATCAGTGGAAGGCTGATGTATTCTTGAATTAACAAGAAATCAACAAACAAAATTTTGTGTCATCTCTCACCCAACAGAATAGGTTTAGGTCCCTTCCTATAAAAGTTCATCACATAGGCCATAAAACCAAAGTCACATACATTGGTGGCAAATTAAGAATAACTTCCAGGCTGTAAGAAACCAGAACCAGAAACAAAAACAAAAGCACAGACTCAGGGGGAGAGGAGCCACAAAGAGTCAGTGAAAGTAGAGTTCTATTGCTCAGCATTTGCTACAGGAGCCAAGAAAAGATGTTTATTTTCGGGCTATACAGTTTTTTAAATGGCTCTGGAATATTTATTTATTTGGAAATCTTTGGTGCAACCTTCAAAGCAATCAAAGTACAATTTCCAAACTTCAAAAACCTGAGTTAAAATAAACTTGTGAAAAAATCTGTTTAACTCACTGAGGAAGAAATCAGGAGAACTATAAAGCAGGTTGATTAATTCTATTTGTAAAAGATTTAAATGATGCCCAACTCAGGTCTCCTCCCAAGAGGCAGTATTCCAGCTTTGCCAAATCCATCCTCAGAGCAGCATGTTCTTCCCCGTGACCATCTCAGTGAAAGCTGTACCGGTTCAGAGATCTACTTCTTCAGTCTACTGTCTTGATGCCACAAGCCATTCTACTCTATCTACTGAGCTAGCCTCCATCCATGCTGAGCTGCCTTCCTAGATTATTCAAGTTACGTCCTGAAATACCTATCATTGTTTGTGTTAGTATTTTGGTTTGAAATTTTTATTTTCATTAACTCAACTTTTCTCAAAATGTGCATTCATCTATTTTGTAGTTGTAATTTCCAGGGATGCATATAGTGTGTTGTGGCAGAAACAGTCTCTCCTATGATTTTTTATATATTAAAAGTAGAAACAAAATGGCTGAACTTAGCTTCTGATGGGCCAACCCAAAAATCGACTGAAATTTTATTCAAAATTTATTCTTGAAAGAACCAAGAATCCATCCATGAGCCTCTTTTATCAGGTGTCTACTTTGATGAAAAATCATCCATGCATGATGACTTGTCTTCCCTCCATCAGTCTTATTCTGACAAATCAGAGCAACACTTGGGCAACTACAAAAAAGAACAAATATTGAAGCAAGGAGTATTTTCAGATTTTTCCTCTGTTAGTTGCTTAGGGAATTATATTCCTGTAAATAATAAAGTACTCTACAACTTACCTAAAAAATTTTCTGATTTAAAGTTTCTGACACAGCATGGTATGGCTGATTGTGCCAATGAATTTTCCCCCTTAAGTCAAGAAAAACTGCACAACAATAATTACCTAATTTAGATTTGCATAATTATGATTACTAAATTCCAAGAGAACTGTTGTAGTAACAGTGTAACAACTTATCTAAGGCCAATTAAGTTGTGTTTCCTTTCTGCTTTAATTTACTTTAATCCAAAAGAGCAATAAACAGGATATGTCTAGTTGATGATTTAATTAACCACAATATATTAAGAAGTTAGGAATCGTTATGATGCTGAACACCTCAATTCCCTTCAAGGCTGGAATCTTTATTTCTTAGTCCCTAAAAAGTTTAGGATTTTCACCATTTCACAAGTAACGCTATATTCCAAATTAAGATCAATACACAACAAAATTTAATGATTCAGGGTGTGTAATAACTGAGAAAGAGGGGAAAAAACATAGCATAATCACTTTTAGTGAAATGGAAAGCATTATTTTAATGTCTTTGAAAGTCATATTGGAAAAGGACAATGCACAGTTGAAAGCCCATTTACTTTCTGAAATGAACAGAGGCATCTGAGGGCATAGGAATTAGGATCAAAGAGAAGGTGTGAGATAGATTTTATTCAAGGTCTTTGATTTACATGGTTGAAAACATCTCTAAGACTATTCTTGAGGAAAAGGGCAAAAGAAAAATGACGTTAAAATTTTCAGTGTGTTTCCAAAATCATTAGAAAATCATTCCAACACCATTAGAAAAGAAGGAAAACCCCAGAGAAATATGAAACTAGAGTGACCTGATTATAATAAAAATCTGGAAATGTTCTTGTTTTCTTATTCTTTTTCTATGATCTTGGGTTAAAGAATGCATTGATTTTCATAGCTGCCAAATAAGTGATCACATAATCATTCATGTTTTATAACAGCAATACACAGTCGGAGAAATTGTCACTGTCTACACCATCCACTCTTGGCTGAATCCGCTGTCAATATTTCTTACTACAATTAAGTATCTAATTTTTCATTCATCCATCTTTTACATTTTTCTTAGTACACCAATTAATTCTCTTTTAAGAGATAAAATTGGCATAACTCATTTAAAGAATTTCCTTTCACTTTAAGAATTTTTGAACTCTACGTGGTGATGAATTAAGTTAAAAAACCACCACCAAAATTCCTCTTAAATTCAAGAGAGTTTAATTTACTTCCTTTAGAACCATCAATGTTTAACATTTCGAGAGGATGATGGGTTCACATAGTTTTACAAAGCTGTCATCCATGACATTTTAAAGAGATTTGTCCTGAGAATTTCAAAAATTCTATGAAAAAATTTGATAGTTAACTGAAATATCATCAAATGGGGCCTGCATTAATATTTCTTACAGCATTCAGATCTCTCTAAGCATTTATTTTCTATTTACTATTCCTCCAGATCAGTAATTCTTTATTTCTGCCCCTTCCAACCTGTTTACATAATAATCACAGATATAGGTATTCCAGATTTTGAAGATGGGCTGTAGACTTGGGGTTATACACATTTGCTAATATGGGCTAACACTAACTTTGCGTTGCTTTCTCACAACTGTTTAAAACAAATGTGAGAACTGATATCCTTGTTTATTACCACTGGAGTCTAGCAAATGTTTATTGCCTCTCATGGAGAAACCCGCCCCGACTTCTTCCCCCCTTGATATTTTGACTCAAGAATATGTCAGAAAAACAGAATACAGTCATCTTTCCATATAAAAGGTTCCACACCCATGGCTTCAAATAACCACAGATGGAAAATATTGGAAAAATATTTCAGAACATCACAAAGAAAAACTTGCATTTGCTGCATACCAGAAATGACTTACATAGCATTTACATTGTACTGAATATCATAAGTAAGCTAGAGATGATTTAAAGTATTTGGAAGAGTATGTGTTGGTTGTATACAAATACCACATCATTTTGTATAAGGGTCTTGAGCATCCTCAGATGTTGGCATCTGTGAGGGTCCTGTGGATAACAAGGGACTACCGTACCAAGTGAAATAGGCAGTTGTCATCTTCACTACTTCCGCAGGCAGAAACCTCTTTTACATATAAGTAAACTGACTTTTAAAAATAAAAATGACTTGCCCAACTGGTAATACAGATTTTGATTCAAACTAAATGACTTTTCCTCTATGCCACTAAGCTGACCTTTATTAGTTCATTTTAAAGACCCCTTGGTATTCTGGATTCCTTTCTGTAGCTCTTTCTTACATTTAGAGTTTCTTACAGTGACTTCTCAAACCTAAACAACTCGTTTGTGTATTTATAAATAAATTTTTCAGATTGAATAATCATCTACAGTGAAGTAGTATGCTTAAGAACAGTTATTTGCTGACTGGAAAAAAAATGCAAAACCTGGATGTTGAGAATTATGTTTTGTCCAGAGAACAAAACTGAGGACTTAAACCCAGAAGAAATCCTTAGATAGCTCTAAGGAACTGCTCGGCAGAAGTAAGGGAGGTGCCTGGATATATAGGAGTTTTTGCCAAAAAAACAAACAAACAAACAAAAACAACAACAACAACAAAAAAAAGGTAGTCAGAATATCAAAAGATTACTGTTAACTAAAGAAATATAATCATCTCAAGTTAATGAATTTAGCACTTCTTTATGTATGAGAAGAATCAGCAGTTTGGGCTTATTGAAACCATTCCCGTGATATGCACCTTAACTATCTAGGACTAGTATCCTGTTCTTTTTCAATCCTGAGTCCCCTCAGGGGGCACCACTGGGGATGGGGCTGTAGTGGCTGAGGGCTTGATCAGCACAACATCCTTTGTTCGCTGAAATGGCAGGCAGCATTCTTAGTCCACATATTTAATGTATCTGAAGCATTTTTTAAATGACCAAACAATAAAAGATTAAATTTTAATTTATGTGGTTAAAAAACAGTAACCCACACCTCTTTTTTTTTGCCTTTTTATGTTTATTTTTAAATGTTTTCTTGTTAAAGGAAGAACTTCTGAGTGTTTACTGTAATTCCTTTCCCCAAGGCAACCTCTTGTTTGTCAAGACCTCTGCATTTCTTTCTTGCCTCAAGGAAACAATCTTACTCTGTGACTGTGTATGAAAATCTGTGATTAAAGAAAGCATGTGAATAAATCACCTGCAAAACAGTTACATAGTTTCAAGAATGATTAGTCTTTTTGAACAGTTTTTATATTGGAGCATATTTCTTGTAGTTTTCTTGTTTTGCATTTTAAACTTAATATCATTCATTCTGAACTTCAAATCAAAGAAAACAGGGCACCAAAGAACAGATATGTTCAGAACTTAGCAGTTTTAATATACAGATTATTTTCACACAATTTACAACTCCCCTGTTTAGCTCATAAAATTTAAATGCCCAATTTAAGATGTGTTTAGGACTTATAGAAGAAGGATACTATTGAAGTGAAGATGTAAATTCTGAACCTAAACCTTTTCTAATTATCATTAGAATCAACAGTATTTTGTCTTGTGAAAGGAAAATCAAAATGGAGTTGGTATTGCTAAGAGAGCCCTCAAAATAGAGCCAGGAGGCCTCTGAGGAAGTATGACTTTTATGCAAGTCTTTTATGCCTGAATGGACCACTATTGTCCTCACAAAGGCATTCAGAATATCTGCCAGAAACTTGAGATACTTACCAAACCCTTACCCCAAAATAATTCATGATTCCTTGAGAACAATTATTTCCTGACTTGTGTCAGAGTCAATCATAATAATCACCAGGCAACTTTAACAAGTTGTAACTTGTCTTTATAAGCTCCTGAATCTTTCTAAGTACACTATTTTGATTTTTTCCAAATCTCTGTCTCCCAAATTGCAATTCTTAGGACCCCAAATCAACCCTTTTCTTACTTGCAGTCTTCTGAATTTTTTTTCTGTTTTAGTCAACTGCTTTAATGGCCCTAATGCTATAGGACTTGATCAAGATTAACTTCAGCAAGTGTTTCTCCCAATTTTACAGGTAGTCACAATTAGATAGTTGGCAATTCAAAATGAGTTGTCAATTCTAAAAGCAACATGGAATTTTGTTTATTTACTCAACCAATTTTATTAAAGTTCCTTGATAACGACAGTGAATACGTAAAGCTATCAATGCTAAAAAATATCAAAAAATATCAACCTATCAGTTATAAAACTGAATTCAAATATCTTATCTTGTAAGATTAAAGATTATCTTGGTTCTTTTTTCTCTCTTCCTCTCTTGTTAAGAAAACATGAGATCTTTAACCCATGGAGTGTATCTATTTTTCAAAGAAATTAAGATTTACAATATGTCACACACTATTAGTATTTCATAAAATATTATAATTTTTAATTTCTTCTTTCTTCAGATAATTAATGAACATCTATTACAAACTCTACATGCCTGCTTTCACAGTGTTTGCAGTCTACTGCTGATTATGGGCAGTTGTGAAAGGGCTGGAAGGTAATTTGAAACAAAGTACACTGAGTATTAGTGTTACAGGAGCTTTTAAGAAAACACATTTGATCTGAAGTCAGGACCAGAAAATGCTTCTTCGAAGAGTTGGAAAATTGAAAAGGAAATAAAAATTAGCTAGGTGACAGATGAGAAAAGTATCTTCTAGACATAAGAAATAGCATAAGCAGCATATAGGAGGCTCAGGAGGAAGATAGATGGGAGAGGCAGAAAGAGAAAGAGACAGAGACATTATTTGTGCATTCAAGGAAGTAAAATAATACAATTAGAGATGAGACAAGAGAGAAAGCCAGTGAACTCAATATATAGGAGCTTTCACGTCAAGTTGATTTCACACAAGTTGAGCATGTGATTTCATCTTTATCCTAACATCAATGAGAAGTCACTGGAGGAATTTAAATAGAAATGTCATGAGCTATAATGTGGAGAACAAATTAAAAGGAAATAAATTTGGATAGAAGACTATTTGGGAATCTGTTGCCAAAATCTACAAAAAAGACAAAGGCACCTAGATTGGGGAGTGGCTGTACATGTGGATCTTTACAGAGTAATTAATGTGATTTGTGGACTAGTTAATTTTGGAAAGTGAGGCAGATGGAGGAATCAAGGATAATCCCTCTGTGACTTAGCCAAAGGGTGCAAAGAGGTGGCATTCACTGAGGGTGCAAAATGATTCATCTTTGATGGTGCAAAAATTATTTCAGTTTGGGATAGCCTGTATTTGAGATATTGTTGTGTCATTTGTGTGAAAATTAAATATCAGAGTCAGAAATACAATAGATATATTTAGGATTCGCATAGAGGATTATCTCAATTGCCCAGGAGGAGAAAAGGGCTAAGAAGAGAACCTGGGTAGCCTCAATAATTAAGGGAAGAGTACAGAATAAAATCCTGAAAAGGAAATTGAAAAACAAATGGCCAGTTATTTAAGAAATATAAATCAGGGCAGTATAGCATCATGGAATCCAAGGAAAACCGTATTTGGTAGGCAAAATAATGACTACCCCCCCCCCCCAAATAAAAATGTTCAGGTATTATTCTCAGAAAAATGTGAATAGACAAAGGGACTTTGCAGGTGGGATTAAGTTAATTCTGAAATAGGAAATTTTCCTAGATTATCTGGGCAAACCCAATGCAATCACAAGGGTCCTTGTAAGTAGGAGGCAGAAAGATCTTATCAGAGAGGATGGAGAGGTGATAAAGAGAGATGAGCCAAGGAATAGTGATGACCTGTAAAGCTGGAAAACACCAAGAAAGGTATTCTCCCCCAAAGAGAAGGAATGTAGCTCGGCCAGTTAATTCCAGACTTCTGCTCTCTAGGACTCCAAAGATAGTAAATTTATGTTTTTATAACTTTGCAATAATTTGTTAAAACAGTAATGGGAAACTGATGTTCTACATGAGCTGAATTTAACAGTACAGAATTCATTGATGACTTCTGAAAGACGGGTATTCTTTAGAGGAAAAGTTGTGAGATTTCAGTGTTTTGAGTGATTTAAAAGAGTAAACAACTTTTTTTTTGGATCTTTCATTATGTCTCTGCCCTTGATGTTTCAGGTTGCATGCTTCTTCAGCTCAAATCCGGGATATATGAAGCAAAAAGAAAACCCAAGGAATTCACCACTGTATTGTTTCTTGGATCTCCAAATTCATGGGTAGTCTGTCTTCCTCCTTCCACCTGTCAGAGTTTTCTTATGTCTGTTTTATATATAATGTCCAGGGGTTCTAGCTGTAGTTATCAAAAGAAGAAGTGGGAAATACCTCAAATTTATTTTTTAGTTTAATTTTTAAATTCCTCTTTATCTGTGTTTTCCAAAATTCTTCTACTGGACATGAATTACCTGTGTTTCAAACAAATGTGTTCTTACAAATATAATGCCTAGACTGGCACTTTATATGTCACATTGAAATCAGTAAACACAGTTAAATTTATTTTGCAAAAAAAAAAAACTGAAACAATTTAAAATAGACAAATATAATAAATAGCCCCAATCTTACATAGTATTTAACTCATCAGTGACACAACCTTTCAAATGACATTTTTTAAATGTATTCAGTACAAGGTGATTCACAAAATACTTAACAACCTGTATGGAATAGGCAGAAACTACTAAGAGTGACTGCCCAGAAGTCAGAAAGGACTGGCTAGCACAACATAGTGGGGCATGTTAGCCTCAAAAACTCTAGGAAAAGTGTTCCATGGCCAACTGCTTTTGGAAAATAATGCCTATTATTTCCTCCTCTTGGGAATTCTTGTCAAAAAGAAAATATCCTCAACATCATTAAATGCAAGCTTTTATTTTATCATAAAATTATTTTCTCATGAAAACCTTTTTTATGGCAACACCTATTCACACCCTGTGGAACATGCTCTCCCAAGTGCTTTTATGCTAAACTATTATTCTGCTGAGCCATTTCTTATCCATATCCTTTTCTACCAGTTGATAATTATTGCCACTCAAATAGAACGTATTCTGTAAAACTGACCTACTCTATAGCCAAGTCTCTTTAAGAAAAGTGACACATCTAAAATTAAATCATGTGAGATATTAACATTTCCCTTGACCTATGAATGCATTCACTTGCTAGGTGAATATCAGCAATAAATAAAAGCAGCGTATTAGAAAAAAAAAGGTGAAAAGTGTGAAAGCAATAGGTTTAGAGCTAACATCACAAATAGACTTTCTGCAGTGTCATCCCTTATCAACTCGTAGGTGCTCTTTGCTGAGAATTTTGCAGCTGGATCTCCTCGGCTCAGATGGAAACTACAAAGTTTAACTAGATTCCTGCCATGATCACAAGATGAATAAATAAATGAAGACCTTCATGCTAAGTACAGTACTTTGTGTCTTTTTATGAAATAAGGTTGGATAAGGATTATATTGCATGTTGATCTAATTTCTCTTTCATATTTGAAGTGATGTTGTTTTCAGAAAGAGAACACAATTTAGAAACTGAGATGAGAACCTACTTTTTGCCTGACAATAAAATCTCTGCTTCTTTCACTATATCATATTGAAGTATTTAGATAATACATGAAAGAAAGTTATCCAAGGATGTGTAATGAGATACCTCTAGGGGTAATTACATTGAAAAAGAGTATGGGAAAGTATTTTTTAAAAAGTAGTATGCAATTTAAACTTTTCCTGAACACAGCAACTATAGTCAATTAATTCTCATCATTTTCAAAATAATTTTATTATGTATCATAAAAATAAGCATCAAAGATTGCTATAAAAATGTGTTATTTACATATGGCCCAGGATATACATATTTAAACCAATTATAACTAAATCCAAATGCCTTCAAGAAATTAAGAAAATATTTCTGTGAACAGAAAATAGAAGAGGAACATCAAGTGGCAAGTAGACCTCAAGCTGCAGGCCTCCTCACTCTGAGTCCAGAAGCAGGCAGAAGCATCAAAACATAAATTTGCAAATGAGCAGGACCCCATGGGGCCTTCCAGGACAGACCCCTCCCCCATATCTTCTGCTGCAGCTCCTCTCTGAAGGACCTCATTAAGTGTCTGCTGCACACTTCCCAAGTTGTTTTACAGGTGTTAAAACCACCACCAAATGGAAGAAAATAACTATTTGATGATCATGAGCCCCCACACCTACTGGTGCTTAAGGACTGATCATGTTAACCAACCTGTTACCTCACCACCAACCAGTCAGAGAACTGCGCACGAGCTGATCACGTACCCTGCGAATCCCAGCCCTCACCTGGTCTTTAAAAATGCTTTGCTGAAACCCTTCAGAGAGTTCAGGGTTTTAGAGCACGAGCCACCTTTCTCCTTGTACTGGCACCTTCACAATAAATGCTGCACTTTCTGTTACTACAACTCTCTCTGAGTAGGTTGGCTGTACTGTGTACAGCTGCATGGACCCAAGTTTGATTTGGTAACAGAAGTGGCCAAGGTAAAAGCGGGAACTTTAACCAGGTTTATTGCTTGGGACTGGCCTTCTTGGTGCCTAAAAGGAGGCTGAAAAACTGCTACAGAAAACTGAATGTCAGAATAACTTCCATAAAGCTACCAACTTAAGAAGGTGGGTCATAGCTTCAAAATCTGATCCTAAGCCAAGCCACACACTGGACAGGCTGCATTGTCTGTGAAACTCTCCTAAAGCCCTCACAGGAAAACAAAACAAAACAAAACAAAACAAAACAAACCCAAAAAGCTCTGAATTGCAAAAGTGAGACCCCTTTGTGGAAAAGATTCCAGGAGCCCTGTGGTGGCAGCCACAAAACCACTAGCCAAAAAGGACGAGAGCAAAGAGAGAAAAAAATATCTCACTGAACACGGGGTACAAAGTAAAACTCCAAAATATGTGAAAATAACTAATGCTACAAAATATAACCAAACCAAACCAAACCAATCACACTAAAACAGATATTATAAAACATGAGCAAGTAGAAGTGAAAATAAATCAACATTTTTTTAAACTGACAATAGGGTCACTGAAACTAAAACTTAATAGGTCAGACATCATATTTTTGAGTTAATAAATTATTAAACTTGAAGAGAGTGATATTCACTATGAACATGAACAGAGGGTTAAAAATATTAAAAGACAATGAAAAAAATGAAGGAAGAGAGGGAGAAGGACAGATATTTTATAAACAAGGAAAGTAATTGAGAGTGTCCAAGACAGGTTGAATAGGTGTTTATCTACCCATCAACAAAATGTGAGAAGCAATATTAGAAGATATGTTTTTTTTCCCCCAAAATGAAGAAGGAGACCTCAAATCAAAAGGACATCCAATTTCCAAGCTGGAATTTAAGCCTACATTTGAAATGCATAATAAAATATAAATTTTTAAAGTTATCAGAAAGAAAAGGTGGTTACTTACCAAATAATAATTACACTGGCAGAATTTTCATTGGCAAAAAATAGATCCTAGGAAATACTGTCATACATCTTCAAAGAGCTGAAGGAATTCTATACTAGTTCAACCATCCTCCAAGAGTGAGTGTGAGGGTTCTCCATCTGGCATTGTGGCAGGCTGAATTCTCAGAGAGATTCTCCCACGATAAATCAGCTAGATAATGGATAATATAGTTCTCAACGCATTCAGTGCTCGCAAGAAGCAGGGAAGTCTGTCATCCTTCTCTCAACGAACTATGAGTTGAATGTGTGAGCAGTGAGAGGTAATCAAGTGGGAGAAACAAGACTGCTCCAAGGGCAAGCGCCCATAATACTATTGTAACTGCACCACATTAGCCTCTGGGCAACTGACCAAATGAAGGAGATAAAGCTGAGACTTTTATTTTAAGCAAGGACACCTGAAGAGTCTAATGTAGTCCTAGATCTATGGTCCCCCCAGGGCTCTCATCAGAAACAAAAGGTGAAGGAAAATATTTGCAATTTAAGCCCACCTATTCTCAGATTAAGATCAATCAAGTGTAAATTTCTGATACCATCAAGCAGATGCTTCATGAGGCAACAGAAACAAAAGAGGTTTAATAAAAACCTTAAAATAATGGAATTGTCAGGTACAAAATATAAAATATAAAATGCATAAGGAAATAAAAGATAAATTCACAAATGGAAAAAGCCTCAAGAGATTCCAAGAAATTATCAGGCAATTCTAGAAAAGAGACTAAATGGAATTTTTAGATAAGAAAAATGAAATTGTTGAAATAAAAAAAAAAAAACCTGAATAAGCAAGTTAAATAGCAGAATAAACACAGCCAAAGAGACATTAGTAAAGTTGTATCTGAAAAAAAAAACAAAAACACAACAAAGAGCAATAGAAAGGAATCAAAAATATAAAAATTAAAAATATACAGGCATACCTCAATTGTACTTTGCTTTATTGTGATTCACAGATATTGCTTTTTTTTTTTTCACAAATTGAAGGTTTGTGAGAACCCTGCATTGAGCAAGTCTCTGAGTGTCATTTTTCCAACAGCATTTTCTCACTTTAAGTCTCTGTCACATTTTGTTGTTCTCGTGATATTTCAAATTTTGTCATTATTATTATATTCAACGTAATGATCTATGTCCAGTGATCTTTGAAGTTACTACTGAAAAAAGATTATGACTTGCTGAAGGCTCAGATAATGGTTAGTATTTTTTTAACAATATTTTAAAATTAAGTTATGTACATTGTTTTTTAGATATAATGCCATTGCACATTTAAAAGACTATCATATAGTGTAAACATAACTTTTATATGCACTAGAAAACCAAAAAAATTCATGTGACTCACTTTATTGCAATATTTGCTTCATTGTGGTCTGGAGCTAAACCTGCAATATCTCCCTGACATATACTGTACAGGGAAGGTAGAATGAAAAGATCCAGTCAATTCTAACTGGAACCCTGGTGGAAATGAGCAGGACCCTGTGAGGATCTTCCCAGGGACACAACCCTTCTGTGTCCCTGTCCTCTTGTTTGCAGAAAAGTTTTAGCTTCCTAGGCCTTTTCCAAGTTCTAGAGAGCAGATGATTTAATCAAAGAAATGAGAAAATGCAGAAACAAAGGAAAACAGCCAAGGAAGACAAAATCATAATAGTTTAGCCATAAAACAAAGTCAAGGACTTTTTATTTTCTCCTTAAAGACTATAGGTAATATCCTGAGTCATATCTTTGACTTGTTTTGCAGATACTAAAACTAAAACTACTATCAGGTGGAAGAAGTTAACTGCTTCTCAACCAGCATTTAGATCCCAGACAGGTTACAACCAGAAGGTTGATAACTGAGATTCCTAAAAATCACCCCATTACTTCACCACCAACCAGTCAGAAGGATGTCCATGAACTGATCACAGACCCTGAGATCCTCTCCCTCATCTTGTCTTTAAGAACAGTTCCCTGAAAGCCACTGGAGAGTTTGGGTCTTTTGAGCATTAGCTGTCCATATTCCTTGCAAAAAATGCTGCACTTTTTTTTTTTTAAATCTGGTGTCAGTTGATTGGCTTTACTGCACACAGGTTGAGCAGACCCAAATTTGGTCTGATAATACTAGAGAGAGGAGAGAAAGGAGCGGTTTATCAATAAAATTATAAACTTAGCTAAAATTGACAACTTTATCAAAAAAAGAAATGTAAACTCTTAAACAAGATGAAGCAGAAAGTCTGAACAGGCCTAGAATTATTATTTTTTACTGAGGTATAGTCAGTTTACAATGTTGTGTCAATTTCTTAGAATTATTGTAAAACTGAAACAATACCTAAAAAGAGGAAAAATTCCAGGCCTGAGTCATCTACCATGCAAGTTCTAATATACTTTCAATGATAAAATCTTTCCAATCTTATACAAAGTCTTCCGGATAATGGAAAAAGAGGAGAGGTGCATATTGCCCAAACCACTGAGACCAGGATACTGATCTTAAAGTTTTACCTTGATATGTAGATTCAATAACAATAATTCAAAAACAGGAAAATAATTGATCTCATTCATAAACACAGAGACAAGAATTCTGAACAGAATACTACCAATTCAAGCCAAATAATGAATAAAATAAGTGATCCACAAAGAACAATTTAGATTTATTCCAAAATCCAAGAATGATTTAACATTATGAATAAAATTATAGAAAAAGAAAGTAAAAGCATATGATCATCTCAATCAATGCAGAAAAAAGCATTTCAGAAAACCTGAGAAAAAATAGAGACTCATTCAGGATAAAAACTCAGCAAAATAGCAAGAGAAATGAACTTACTTGATACATCTGACAAAAGCATATTGCAAATGTTATTGTTAAGGGTGAAATTAAGAGGCATCTCTTTTGAAGTCAGAAATTTGACAAGGATTCAACTGCTTCAATTCCATATAAATGGGAATAAATAGGAATTAATTAATGGGAATGTCTGACTAGTAGCATCAGGCTTAAAAAAGAATGGGAAGTTAAGGGCTTGAAAGAAGAGACAAACTATTAGTCATAGATAATATAATCAAAAAGCTAAAAAATAATCTATCCAAAATTTATAGGAATTGATGAGAAAACAGTCAGATGGCTGGTTATAAGATTAATATACAAAAATCATGTGCATTTTTATATCCCATCAACAATTAGGGAAATCCTTGTAAAAATAACATAACAGCAACATATACTGTAAGTTTCCTAGAATACATCTAACAAACGTTTCACAACCCAGGTAGAGAAAATTATACAAGTGTTATGAAACATTCCAGATGATAAACAAATGAAAACATACGCTATATGTGTGAATAAAGAGGCATTTTTAAAAATATCAATTCTCTCTCAATTGACCTAAAGATTTAATGCAATCCCAATCAAAATCATTATAGGACTTGTTGTAAATGTTGATAAGCTGATTCTAAAATGTTCATAGGAGAGCAAAGAGCCAAGTATACCCAAATCACTCATAAAGAAAAAGGAGGGCAGGCTTACCCTCAGCAAAAAGAGCTTATTAGAATGGCAGATGAATGAAGACATTGTGATATAAGCTAAGGGAAAATCTAACTGTTCAATGGGATGGACTAGAGTGCCCAGAAATAGATCCACATGTAAGTGAAAAAAACAAATGAGAGAGCTGGAATTTCAGATCACTGGGGAAATGAGGTTGTCTTCAATTTACAGTGATGGTTTTCCACACACAAATCAATTCACATGAATTCATGACTTAAATATGAAAAGCAAAACTTCAGAGCTTTTGTATGAAAATATAAGCAAATAGCTTTATGTCCTATAATTCAAAGATGATTTTTAAGGCATTATGATATTAACTGTAAAAAATTAAAATTCCACATTATTTCATAATGAGTCATTCAACTGTATATATAAACTGAAATTTTATTTAACCAATATGGTTGCTTTTTACATTACAAGGCAGGTGGTTCATAGACCACAATGAGCTGACTTCAAAATATTTCCAAAAATAAATAATCTTACAGGGCAAATAAACTCAACAAGTAGAGGTATTCTATGAATATTCAATAATTATCTTTAAAGAAAAAGAAATTAATTTGAGTAACGTGCAAAAATAACAAAAAAAGGACTAGTGTGAACTAGAACTGATATTCTTTTTTTATTGTTGTTCTGGCATCAAATATGTATTTTCTTTACAGACCAATTTTTTCATCTCAAAAAATTCCATGTCTGGAAAAAAAATCCACCTCAACCCAAAAATCACTCTTGCAAACAAGCCAAAAATCTAAGCAAGGATATAACAGGAGAAAAATGACACCTACCTACTTCTTCCATTGTATTCAAAGCATTTTTCTATATTATAAAATATTACTATGAGATTTGAATCTTCTTATATACAAGTACTAGAGATATTGCCTGTGCATTTAGTCATCATGTTGGTTAAGGTAATTGAATTCCTTTAGTTTATTAAAACTTTCTTCTGTTATGCAAACCTCACTGACCACAATCATTAATGCTAGATAACTTGACATCTAATCCTTAGAAAAAATAAACCTATATATACATATGCTGCTGCTGCTGTCCTTAATGCTACACTGACTATTCCTTACAAGTAATCAGAGGGAATATGTTGGAAATATATGAGTCACTAACTCATGAGTCACTAACATTAGGCATACAAGCATTTTTGTAAGCATAGTCATTTATAGATTACATACATATGAAGTTGTATTCTATCTTATTTGTTTTCTGCTTTTTTATCAGTCTTCCAAAAGCAGCAGATGGTCACATAAATGCTCAAATAAATGACCTTATGGATGTTAGTTTTCAACCTATTAATTTTCAAGAAAAGAAGACATACCAATCAATGTGCTTAATTCAAAAGTGAGTTTTTAGAAATAATCTCAACTCTGAAGCATTTTGGTAACATACCCCACTTATGTTTGTTTGAAATTCTGCCATCTCATTACTTATACCAAAATCAATCTAAAATTTTAAAGACAGCATTGATCTTTCTTCTAGCAGTGTTGACAAGTACTTTATTGCCATTTGCAGCAATGTGGATGGACCTACAGTATATTATGTTTAGTGAAATAAGTCAGACAAAGAAGGACAAATACTGTATAATATCACTTATATGTGGAATCTAAAAAATAATGCAAATGAATGTATATGCAAAATAGAAACAGACTCACAGATGCAGAAAACAAATTTGTGATTACCAAAGAAGAGAGGGACATGCGGGAAGGACAATTAGGGGTATGAGAGTAGCAGATCAAATGTACTATATATAAAATACATAATCAACAAGGATACACAGGGAATTATACCCATTTTCTTTTAATAACCTGTAATAGAATATAATCTGCCAAATACTGAATCACTCTACTGTACAACTGAAACGAACACAATATTGTAAATCAATTATACTTCAACTTAAAAGAGTAAATTAAGGTCCACAAAACTAATATTTCAAAATGCTGGTTGTTATATTAATGTTGTGTGCAATATGCCTAATGATCTCCCAAACGTTGGAACCAAATGGGGTTGGTGAATCGGTGGTCGTTACAACACACATCTGCCCAGCTTTATGTTTTATACACCAAGCAAAAAATTCTATTCTGTGTGACTCTATTCCCAACTAGATCATGAACTTCTCAAAGGCAGGACCACTTTCCTCCTATTTTACTTTCCTTGCAGTGCCTCGTGCCTTGTTGGCTCTATATAGGATTAACTGGAAAAAGAAAACTAAAATTTAAATTAAAGTTGTATTGTAACTTAACGCAGTGCATAGAATTGACGTTTGTGTGGAACTCTCTTTACTCCCACTCCTCTTCAATTATTCCATATGCAAATACACTAAGTTCATGTATTTAAAGAAGCCCCCCCCCCCATGCAAATAGCTATTCTCTCAGGCACGTCATGGTCACCAAATAAAACGGGTCTGTGGCTTTGTTTAAAGCATCTTAAAATACTATATTAGAAGCAATTTTTAGTTTCTGTTTCTAAGATGAGTGCACAAAAAAACTTGATCAAATCATTTGAGTTATTGGTCCTTTACAAAACAGTCACAAAGGCATGCTTACATATTGAACAAGTACTTTTGACTAAGGCTGTTTAGGACTTTAAGAGTCCTTTGAGACAAACTGCTTAGTATTTTAGATTTCATTCTTCGTGGTGAATAAGAATGCCCTCCCCCGTTTAAAAGATAAATAGTTTTCTTTCATTTGCTTCATAACTTGGAGCAGTGCATTCAGAGTAAACGCTGTTACGCATCTTTTCACTGACTGTACGTCGCTTGGGCTCTCACCAGTGGATCCATGCTTAAGCAGATACCCTAAATAGAGCCTGGCACTAGTGCTGGCCTCCCTAGAAGGGGCCCCTTCTTCATCTCTAACATCTTCAAAAGAGACACAGATACAGAAGCTGGAGCCTGTGACACTCAGAAGCGTAGACTCTGCCTGCCAGACGTAATCAAACACTATGAATTCTATAGATTTTTCTGTATCAATAGCTTTAAAAAAAAATTCCTCCATAAATAGGATAACAGTGGAAAGTTTGCTTGCTTCTGTGATTGCTCGGCATAAAATTCGTTAGATTCTAGTCTACATTCTTTCAGCATCATTTACAGTTATAAGAAAATCCAACAGCGCCTCCAACTGCAAAGAAATGAACAGTGAACCCTGCAATTCATCTCTTGTTTATTTTGATAAGACCTCTATTCATTTCAGCGAAATTTATGACAAGAAACAGTAGCAGCAATGAGTTCATTTCCTTAATATTTTTTCAACCCAAACAGCCTAAGGTCTTACCCTTTCACAGAAAGACAGTTCTCTGACCTTTTTATTATATTTTAGCTCAGAAGCAATGTTTCCCATTTTTCAAGCATGTGGAAGAACAGCTTATATAAAAACACCTACCCTGAGGATTAATTTTTATGAGTCATTTTTTACTATTGCTTCCAAGAGCTAATGTTAGTGTTCATATTTTGAAGTCATTTTAAATATTATCTGTTAATTAACATGTATTGTACTGATGTAAAATTTATTAAACCATCCTTTATTTGATACTGAAATATTTTTTTCTTCAAATGATTATGTAAAATACATGGATATTTTGCATTTTAAGTGTCAGTAGAAGTTAATATTTCAGCAGAACTCCCTGTTTTGATTCTCTAAAAATTGTTTAGAAAATCTCCCTTTAATAGCATCATATTTGGTATTGAATCTGAAAAAGAATTTAAAAGAGGAAAAAAAAGAAAACAAGAGTTAGATAGACCAAAGGACAAAAGGAGATATTTTGATAACTACAAAACTTTTTAACCTGAACTTTGAATCATCCAATTTGATACAAGTTGCCCTCAAGAAGAAAAACAGTGAAAAACAAAAAAACTATTTTCAATGAGAGAAGACTCTCTAATAAAAACTTAGAACTTTCTAACTGAATCCAGTTTCCGTGTCCTCAATATATCAATCAGTCCAAAAAAATGTTTCAAGTTAGTTCTGATAAGTAAAGGATAAGCGTAGTTCATTTTGCTATTATATCCCACAACCTAAAAAGTTCTGAAGCTATAATTTAGGGTAATTATTTATATTATATTTTTTCAAGTTTATGAAAGGATTCATAGCAGGGTAATTTTAAATATTGCAAACCCCACAGTGCATTAGGTACTTGCTTAAAGATTATTTTCTTTTTTTGTCATGGATCAGATAAAACTCTGATAAAAATGATTGACAATTTATCAAAAGTAGAGATCTAGCAACATGAAAAATATGGAGTTATGGTTCAGTTTCCAATTTCATTTACAAACACTTTTCCTCAAAGAGATTACCTCTGTGAAATATGTCAGAGTACAGAAAATAATTGACTATTAAGTTGTACTCTATACTTTATAGGATAGACCAATTTAAACATTCTTATCACTTTTTCATCTAACAAAAAATATTCATGGAGTACCTACTATGTGCTAAGTACTAAATGGGAAAAGTTGCAAGAGGTGAATAAGCTAAATAAGGTATGGTGGTATTGCAATTTAGTGGAAGAAACAGGCAAATAACCAATAACTAACATACAATGTAAAAAATGTTCTTTACATGTGATATGAGAGTACAAGGTGGAATAGGAGTAAGGGGAAGCGTCAAAGAGAAATTTTTTAGCTGGATCTTAAAAGATAAACAGAAGGAGGAGGAGCAATATAGGGGTAGGGAGTTAAGAGGAACAAACTATTATGTATAAAATAAGCTACAAGGATATATTGTACAACACAGGGAATGTAGCCAATATTTTATAATAGCTACAAATGGAGCTGAGCCTTTAAGAATTGTTAATACCTATATATAGATCACTATATTGTACACCTGTAACTTATATAATATTGTACATTAACTATATGTCAATTTAAAAAAACTGTCAAAAACAAAGGATGAACAAAAGTGCATTAAGTGAAAAAGAAACTATCTCCATTGAAGAGAACAGCAAGTGTAAAGACATAGTGATGTTTGAAAGCATGACAGATATAGAGAATAGTGAGTATTTACCATATGAGATCATAGACAATATAGAAATGCTAGGAAAACAAACGGGGAAGAGGTTCGGGGCCATGTTATAAATTTAAGCTATGCTGAGGAACTTGTCCTTTATCCTTTATAGACAGAGATCCAGGGAAGGTTGAGAATAAAGAAGGACATTACATGAAATACAATTTTTCATTTAAAAAAATGTAAAAAATTTTTGAGGACTGACTTTTAAAAGAGTTTGGAGGCAGAAAACTATTGTTTGACAACAGTCCTGATGAGAGATAGTAAGGGTGTTTAGCAGTGGAAAAGAAGATAGAATTGATTTTATAGACACTTAAGAAGTAAAATCAAGTACCATTTGGATGTGGTAGGTTGGTACTACTTGAGTGGTAGACTATTGAGAGGCAAGAGTTAGTATGACTTAAATGTGTCTAGTTGAGCTACTAAAGAGATGACACTGCCATTAACCAAGGTAGAAAATCTAGGAAAAGCAGCAGCTTTTAAAAAAATAGAAGATAAGTTTGCTTTTATTTAGACAAAATACAATATAGTTTTAAATTTCAAATAGAAAGAAGTAATTTATGATAAACTTATATTTTAATAGCTTTGGTTTTAGGCTTTAATGAGAGGAACAATCTAGTGACCTTATAATTAGTATTTACATGTCTTAAAAAAATCTAAAATTATAAACTAATAAATGTGTTGAAAGTTAAGAAATACATAAATATTAAGATGAAATTCTAAAGAAAAAATGGGGCTTAAGAAAAAATAACAAATTTTTAAAAAACAAAGTACAATATTTAGAAATGAGAAACATAGGCATTTAAGTTAAAAACTTGGTGAATGGTTTAAAAAAAACTGGTTAAACACAGTTAAGTACAGAATTCGTTAACTGCGAAACAGATATGAAGAATGTATTTAGAGTGCAAGCCATAAAGAAGGGTAGGAAACAAATAAAAAGAACACAAGGAGAATGAAACACAAAGATTCAATATACATCTAAATGGAGTTACCAAAAAGAGAAAATAAAGAGAATGACGGAGAGGCAATGTCTGAAAAGAAATGTCTGGAAAAAGTAAGCTGCCATGGGGTGAGGCCTGCGACAAGGAACACTGGCCGGTCCCTAGCTGAGGGTGGGCACTGCCAAGAGTCAGTAAGGAAGCATGAACCTCTGCCCACAGACACAAGGAACTGAATGCTGATAACAATCACATGAGTTTGGAAGAGAACCCCAAAGTCCAGAAAGGAAGATAATCTGGACAATACCTTGTTCGCTGCCTTGGGAGACCTGAACAGAGGACTCTGCTCTTCTTAGCTCTTGATTCTCAAAAAGTGTGAGGTGATGTATCAAAGGACTTACTTCACCAAAAGAGAGAGGCATCAAACTCTCCACCAGTGGAAATAAAGATGGTGAGATCCCTATTGCAAAAATGTTCCTATATAGAGTGGATGACCACTCAGTGAGGATGTTGGAAAAGATCTGAAAATTAAGAGTTGATGAAATGATGCCTTTAGTGACACTTTGATGCCTGAATCCAAAAGCTCCCCCACAAAAGATATGCAGAATCCATATAAATTCAGAAAAACACTGGTGTCCAACAGGTTGTACCAAAAATCTTCGCATATGCCTTGGTTGTTTATATTATTTCCATTCTGAAAATATTCTAGGTCCCCTGACACAGACTTTTGCCAATGTTGTCGGAATGTCCCAGAGAAGTATATTTATACGATGAAATATTACTCAGCCATAAAAAATAATAAAATAATGCCATTTGCAGCAACATGGATGGACCTGGAGATTGTCATTCTAAGTGAAGTAAGCCAGAAAGAAAAAGAAAAATACCATATGATATCACTTATATGTGGAATCTAAAAAAAAAAAGACTAACTTATTTACAAAACAGAAACAGACTCACAGACATAGAAAACAAACATAGTTACCAGAGAGAGGAGGGAATGGGAGGGGATAAATTGGGAGTTCAAGATTTCCAGATACTGACTAATACTTATAAAATAGATAAACAAGTTCATACTGTATAGCACAGGGAACTATATTCAATATCTTGTAGTAAATTATGATGAAAAAGAATATGAAAATGAGTATACGTATGTTCATGTATGACTGAAACATTATGCTGTATACCTGAAATTGACACATTGTAAACTGATTATATTTCAATGAAAAATATATATACACAAAAAAAGAATGATCATGTATTGAATACCTACTATGTGCCATATTGTTTGTTAGTTTTATTTCTTAAAGCGTGACAATTACAGTCATATTTAATCACACGCATTTACTTCAGAGTGTTCTTGTTGCATGTATCATGACTAAGATACAATACCATCTTTCTAGAAAATCAGTGCAGCTTCCCCATGAAACCATCTTGCAGAGGTAGATAAATCATGCTCAGGGTTTATGAAGAGTTCCACATGATGCTCACTTTAAGCCAATCTGGGATCTTGTCCTAATAACTATTGAAGTGGGCTAGGGAGATCTTTCAACATCAGAGACTGAAGTGGAAGTGTCAATCCACATATGGGATCTGCAGTGATGGAGGATGGAGGATATTATTATTTGGCATTATTTGTTTAAACTTGCTGGCAAGGATCATACAAACAGATGCTGCATACACAGCAATCTAGTTAAAGAGTATGGCTATTTTTCTGAACAGAATAGCAATTATTTTCAATTTCAGTTATCATTCCTTGGCTAGTAGAGAACATTTTTTATATATAATATTATCAGAAGACACATATGATTATTTATAAAATCTGTATGAAATAAAACATCATGCAATAACACTCACATATCCACCACCCTAGTTAAAGAAGCTGACATTTTCTTTCTCCTCTGATATAACTGTGAGAGTCTGAGAAGTGCCTTGAAGGAAGGTTCAGATATATGAGTCACCAAACAGAAGACTGAGTCAATTAAAACTGGACAAGACTTTGTGTAAACTACAGAACAAAATGTGTCTGTGCTGACCTGTGTTTCATACCTCTTACCTCTGACACCTACCCTCTCTGGTTGCAAAATCAGCTCATCTTTTAAACACAACTTATAGCTATTCAATGGAATAGACCTCTTTGTCTTTGTGTGAATGTGGGTTAGAGATGCCTCTATGAGATGCCTCTATGAGATGTCCAGTTTCCCCATATAGGACCTGCTTCCCAGCTGCCTGGTTGTGGATTCTCCCCATTTGATATTCTATTCCATTCTCTAAGCTCAGCAGTGCCAGCCTGCAGCAATAATACCAGGAGTAATGGTGAAACACTGGAAAACTATAGAAGAAATAGGAACTTATCTTATTCCATTCAGGCTACTACAACAAAAATGCCACAGACTGGATGGCTTAAGAAAACATTTACTTCTCATGGTTCTGGAGGCTGGGAAGTCCTAGGTGAAGGCACCAGCAGATCAGGTTTCTGGTGAGGCCCACTTTCTGGTTCACAGATGGCTGTTTCCTCTGTGTAGCCTCACATGGCAGAAGAGACAAGGGAGCTCTCTGGATTCCCTTTTGTAAGATACTAATCCATGCAGGAGGGACCTATGCTTATAACCTAATCACCCTCAAATGTTCCATCTTCACACTGGGAGGTCAGGATTTCAACATATGAATGTGGGGGGAGAGAACCACAAACATTCAGTCTATAGCAAAACCCTCAGCCCCAAAGTATTTAACATAGAATGCCTCCGAGAGGGGATGCATTAGTTTCCTAGGGCTTTCATGATGCTTGGTAGCTTCAAATGACAGAAATGTACTCTCACAGTTCTGAAGCTCAGAAATCTGAAATCAAGGTGTCTGCCAAGGCCATTCTCCTTTTGAAGACTCCAAGGGAGAATACATTGCTTGCTTCTTTCAGCTCCTGGTGAATCCAGGCATTCCTTGGCTTGTGGCCACATCACTTTGTAGTCACCTTGCCTTGTCCTCTTCTGTCTCATCTCTGCCTCTGCCTCCCAGTTATACGAATACATGTGATTGCATTTAAGACTCAACTGGATCATCCAGGCTAAGCTCCTCCCATCAAAATCTTACCTTAACCATATCTTTTGCCATATTAGGTAATACTGGCAAGTTCTAGGGATTAGGATGTGGATATATCTTTTGGGGAAGTGTCATCAGCCTCCTGCAGAGGATGATCATTTAAATGCCTAAAGTAGAATCATTAACAAACACCAACAAAACTAGCCAGAGCCTTCAGACATAAAACTTGGGAGAAAGCTGCTAGACAGACCTCCCAAGACCTCTCCACAATCTGCTACTGGAACCAATCTTACCCCAAATTAAGTCCAGCATGCTGGTGCCAGAAGTAGTAAAATAGCTTATGACACTTGATAGATCTACTTTTTCAGGATAATCTTATTTTTCAAATACCTTTTGTATCTGGCTTGTCATCTTATAACATAAAGATAAATCATGGGCTTTTTTTTGCTCAGAAATTGAGTTCATTTCTGTGATAATTGTTATTATGACTAGTAAGATATTCATGGTAAATACTTAATTTTTAAATTTTATTCTGCTATTAGAAAAAGCATTTAACCTCTGGGTTTCAGTTTCCTCAACTACTAACACCATTCAACTATACGCTTTGTTATGTTACAGGAATCATACAATAAACTAGTTTGTGAGGGAAAGAAAACATAATGGCTGAAAATAACCCATAATTAATGGAAAACAAGGAGTCCTGTATTTAAGAATATATATAAAACATAACTGAAATAACCAGACACTTAAACAAACAAAAAAATCTTCAAAGCACCCCCCCCAAAAAGACAGGTCATTTTCAAGAAAACAAAAACAGACTTAGAATACTGCTCATTAGCAGTAATAGAGGAAGAAGACAATGAATCTTCCAACTACTGAGTTAAAATATTCAAACTAAAATTCTATGCTTACCTAAACTACAATTCAGAAGTAAAGAAAAAGAAAAAACATTTTCAGCTTTTACAAAATTACCACTCACACATACTTATTAAAGAAATGATTAGAAAACATAATTCAGAAGAAGGTTAAAAATTTATGTTAATAAAGGAAGGAGTAGGATGTAAGAAGCAGTGGTAGGCAAAGAAATTAGCAAGCATGAATAAATCTAATCAAGCATTAATTGTTCAAAAGCTAAGAATAATTACTAATCTGGGGACAAAAATTAGGAGCAAATAAAATATGAAAAAATGATAGCTAATGTATTTCTACGTACTAGAAATTCTTTAAAGTGTTTTATATGTTAATTAGTTTAATTCCCATAACAAATCTATGGGATAGTTAGTATAACACCCTTAGTAACAGATGTAAAAACCAGGCCAAAATACACTAAGCAACTTGCCTAGGAAATCACAGCTGGCAAGTAGCAGACCCAGAATTTGAACCTAGGAGTCTATACGTTAGTATTCTATACTGCCACTATGAATTAGTAACATAGAGGAGATATCTGAGAAAATTACCAAAAAACCCAATAATAATATGTAATATGGAGAAGAATGATTGGAGTTACAGTTTTTCAATTTTCTTGTATCACTTTGGGAGAGATTAGAGATCCTGATTAAAGTTAGACATTACTAATATAAATAAATAAAACAAACAAGGTCTCATGTATTGCTAGCAGAAAATGGTGTGGTATTATTAGGTAAATTTGAAAATATGTATACCCTATGACCCAACACTTCTGCACCTAAGTATGTATGAGAAACTCTGGTGCACATATGCACCAGGAGATAAATACATGTATATTCATGGAAACAGTGTATGTAACAGAGCAAAACTATAAACATTAAAAATGCCTATTGCAAGGAGAACGGAATTAAAATTTTGGTATACTCAAATAATGCAATGTAATCCTGCAGTGAAAATAATTAAACTATAGCAACCCACAATAATAGGGATAAAATACAGTACATTATAATTAACTAAGCAAGAAGTTTCATAAACCTGTTAGAATTTTGTTGAATTTTTCAATAATTAAAATTAATTTATTATTTAGGCATATACATTTAGAGTAAAGCTGTTGGGAAAATTAAGGAAAAGACAAAATTAAGATATGGAAATACAATAAAGGGATGAGCACATAAGTAAATGACAGTTATTGTCAGTGTTCTAGCTCTTCAGTTGTTTGAGAGTTTCACCATCATGAACTGGCATGTTCATGACCATTGACAGTTTCATTAATAAATAAATAAATAAATGAATGAATGAATGAATGAATGAATAAATAAATAAATAAATAAATTGGGCCATGCAAGAGCCAGTGATGAGAGTGTGTTAATGACAAGAATTATAATTTCTTAAAACCATGAAACTGCATTTCTTCTCCATGGGAAATATAGAGGGATAAGAAGCCATGAGTAGTTGGCCGTTTGTGTGAGAAGGACCCATAGAAAAAGGGAAAAGTAGTCAAAAATGAGATAATGTTGGGGCTGGGTATTAAATATCACACATTCTTTTTACTCACAGAAATCACTCTATTAAGCATTAGTGGAAGAAAACTGAGTTTCCTGCATTCAATTTTCAATTCTGCTACTAAATCATTCTATGATCTCATGGACATAAAGGGATAATTGTACTTCACTTCACAGCTGTGCAGTGTCTTTCAGACATGTCTATTAATTCATACTCTTTATAATATTATACCTGTGAAATTACAATATAGTAATATTTCTTACTACTAAGTACCTAATAAGTACTCATTAAAACTTAGCCATTATTATTGTTATTGTCATTATTAATAGTGATGTCATTCAGTGTATTTTTTTAAGCATGAAAAAGTTACCATCTATAATGTGTTGGATCTCAAATGTTATTCAGCATAAGAATTTCCTGAGGGTCTTGGTAAAATGCAGAATTCCTCTGGTTATTCAGATTCCTCTGTTCTGGGATAAAGTAGAAAGATTTACAATTGCAAAAACCTACCCAGACAATTATAATGCAGATGGTCCTCAGTCAATATTCTCAAAAACATATAGGAGGACCAAAGCATGTGTCAAACAGTTAACCAAGAATTTCTGTGTAACCCAATATACTTGCTAATCTAATCATGTGAGCCAGGCTGCAGGCATCTCTAACCCATCACATTATGATCTGGGCTGATTTAAGAAAATATGTATGGATTCTAGCTCCAAATTATCAAATTTAATCCTGAAGGTCACAAGGGAGTTAGTTCTCTTTAATCTGGAGAAAGTTCTGAGGGGTCTATACTAAGACCTCGTAGTTCACTGGACACTGATGACAGCCCCTTTTCCAAAAATGTCAGAGACTCCTACAGAAGCTAAGCATGTAAGCCAGCATTAGGCATCAAGATCAACTAGGACATGTCTAATCCATCCTTTGAGAATTAAGAAGCTTTCACAGAGGAGGTAAATCTTGAACAAAAGCCGTAAATATGAACTTTAATCTCCTCAACTAGAAGGAAAAGAAAAGCAAAATGAGGGCTCATGGGGTACAGGACATACAGTGCAAAGACCTTCATGTGACAAAGACCCCAAAATGAGGAACAGCTGGGTGCTGGACCCACTTTAGAATCCTCAGTGCTTCACTCAGCCCTCTAAGATCACCACCCTGTTACGGTGAAATCTGGAAATACCTCTACACAGGTGCCATTCCCCTATTGAGCATAACTTCCCAATTTATTCAAAGTGTGCATAAACTAAAATAAAAATTCATTTCTACTATCAGCTTACAAAAGAGCTGTCTATTACTTGTGCTGCCATGTTTTTCTCTTTTTTCTGAGTTAAATACATGAGTATTTTTAATTGGTTATTTTGATTAAAGTTAATTTGAGATAACTTTTAACACTGTCAAAATCCATGGGAGGGTAAAACAAACTTCCAGATATACCACCAAATTAATGCTACAAGTTTTTCCCTGCATAAGACCCACACCCCCCAGTGACTCTTTCACCCTTAAAATGGTGAGATAGTCTAACAGGAGAGAGCTCCACGTGCAGCCTGGGCGTACATGCTGTCTTCTCTGTATGTTCTTCCACTCCTCCACTGGTGATCCATCTGAGGGAGCCGGGCATACTGCCCTGGGCATGTTAGATGGAGGGGAACACCACAAATGCAAGCTGTATTATTTTGCCCTTTCTTCTATTTTCCTTGAAAGTTATTTTTAAAGGGGAAAGAAAAATGTGCAAGAATAAACTGGTTTAGGATTTGGCTGTGAGTTTTTGTTCTAAGTTCATTGGTTTTGTTTATTATAAAGAAAAGGTAGAGCTCATGGTCAATTATTGAAGCCATGTGTAAGAGAAGGCCATAAATGGCAACAGACACCAAACTGCTGGAGAGTAAGGAAGCTAAAAGAATCCCAGAATCCATCTCAGAGAGCAGCTTCCTTCTTAGTGAGTCAAAGACCTGGAGAAAGGCAAAAAGGATACACTTGCTACTTAGAAATAGTCTAAGAACATCAAGGTGACACCAGGGCTCTGGCTCAGTAAAAAGGGTCCCCTGACATTTCTATTTGCTGTGGGACTTTCCCTGCTAATGTCTATTGTTCCTGCATAATTATTCATAGTGCTCCCTTTCAACACCCAAAGGTGTCCCAATGTGGATGATAAATTATATGGTCATTCTAGGAATAAACAGTAACAGTAACAGCTAATAATCACTGAGCATCGATGCGCCAAGGCAATAATAAGAGTTTTGGTTCAACCACGATGAGATATCACCTCACACTTGTTTAATGGCTATCATTAAAAATAAAAGAGATAACAAAAGCTGGTGAGGATGTGGAGAAAAGGGAACCCCTGGGCACTGTAAAATTGGTACAACCACATTGGAAAACAGTGTGGAGGCTCCTCAAAAACTTAAAAATAGAACTACTGTATGATTCAGCACTTCCACTTTTGGGTATTTATCTGAAGGAAACAAAATCATTGTCCCAAAGAAACATCTGCATACCTACGTTCATTACGGCATTATCTACAACTTTTTACAGTGCAAATGTCCATTACAGAATTATTTCCAAAATATGGAAACAAATTAAGTGTTCAGTGGCAGATGAATGGATAAAGAAATAATGGTGTACACATAGGCATACCTTGGAGATATTGCAGGTTTGGTTCCAGATTGCAACAATAGAGTAAATATTGCAATAAAATGAGTCATGTGAATTTTTTGGTTTCTCAGTGCATGTAAAAGTTATGTTTACACTACACTGTAATCTATTAAGTGTGCAATAGAATTATGTTAAAAATGTACATGCCTTAACTAAAAATATTTTATTGCTAAAAAATGCTAACCATTGTCTGACAATGCAGTGTCACCACAAAACTTCTCTTTGTAAAAAATGCAGTATCTGTAAGCACAATAAAGTGAAGTGTGATAAAATGAGCTACACCTATATAGTAATAATGGAAAAGTCTGAAATATCTTGAGAATTAACAAAATGAG
Organism: Camelus bactrianus; assembly: GCF_048773025.1. Lineage (NCBI taxonomy): Eukaryota > Metazoa > Chordata > Mammalia > Artiodactyla > Camelidae > Camelus > Camelus bactrianus. Next base: position 45,947,302 of record NC_133539.1, read on the forward strand.
ATACAGAGACACAAAGTGAGCAAATGCTGTTGGAAAAAAATAGCACCAATAAACTAGCTTGACACAGGGTTTCACAAACCTTCAATTTGTGAAAAACACAGCTCAGTATCTGTGAAGTCCAATAGAATAAGGCAAGCCTGTATACAATGGAATACTATGCAGCCATGTAAGAAGAGAAAACCCTGACATTTGCAACAGCATGGATGGATCTTGAGGGCATTATGCTAAGTGAAGTAAGTTAGACAGAGAAAGACAAATGCTGTATGATTTCACTTATATATGGAATCTAAAAAAAAAGAAAACAACAACAGATCAGATTTGTGGTTGCCAGAGGAGGGGGGTGCTGGGGAATTAGATGAAGGTGGTCAAAAGGTACAAATTTCCAGCTATAAGATAAATAAGTTCAGGGGCATAAGGTATATAGCACGGTGACTACAGTTAACAATACTGTGCTGTATATTTGGATGTTGCCAAGAGAGTAGATCTTAAAAGTTCTTTTCACAAGGAAAAAAAACTGTTAACCATGTGAGGTGATGGATGTTAATTAATCTTGTTGTAGTAGTTATTCTGCAATATATACATACGTCAAATCATTATATTATATACCTTAAGCTAATACAATGTTATATGTCAATTATATCAGTAAAACTGGGGAAAAAGTTTGGACTCAGTCCTCACTTGTTATGCTCAACGCTTATGAAATAGATACTACTTTTATTCTCATTTCACACATGAGAAAACTGAGGCACTGAAAGGTTGAGTAACATGCTTGGGGTCACAGACTAACAAGCTGCGGAGCCCAGGTTGAATCTCAGTAGAAGGTCTCAAAGCTCTTACATCTAAATACTACTCATACTGCCTTTCAGCTATGAGGTGTCTACAAAGCAATGCTTTTCAACTATGAGGGATGAATTATTCTCCCCACTTTACAAATGAGAACAGAGCAAGAGAAAGAAATTCAGCAGCTCTTCTAGGGTCATAAACTCAGGCAATCTGACTCCAAAGTCTGTGTTCTTAACCTCCATTCTATACTCCTCCTTAAAATATTTCAGAATTTATAGATCCTGCAATATTTCAGGAGCCCTTGGAAACTGAAAATTTTCAGAAGGTTGCAAACACATCAGAAAATCAGCAAACCATTCTTTTTCACTCTGGTGATGAGTATTAAAATATCACAATAAAACCTCACTCTCAGAGAGAACACAGTCTTGCATTTTTCACAGTTATGTATAAGATAATTCAATGAGAAAATTTTGCTTGGTGTTATAAGGTGTGGGTTGAATTTGGACCTTGGGCAAGTAATTTTGGGGTGCCTTTGTCTTTCCATATGTGAAAACAGAGGTAATTCTAGGGAAACAATACAGCCTCAATAGGAGACTCTCAAAGCCTGTGACTATTCCGTCACAAAAGGGCTTGCCTCCTCTGAGAATCTTAGGTGTGTCGTCTGATTTATCAGCACTTCAACCCAGAACCCGGGAGCAACAGCAAGAGGGGTTAATTAAGATCTCCTCTTTCCTATAACTGGCCTCTAATAAGCACACCCTCCTGAGACAGCAAGAGGGCAGGGCACAGCCACTCAAGGAATGCTACAGCAATTAACATCAAAATGGTGAAAGGTTAGACCTCCAGCAGGCCTTGAGGCTCAAGATGGTGGGAGATTTGACTTCTAGCAGATCTTGAGCTTCATTATATGCCCATTGTAATATATTAACATGGTGAATAACATGCCCACATGGCAGTCCCAAGGCCAGCCACAAAAGGTCAAAGAGTGGAAAAAGGCCAACTTCCTGGGAATCCCAGCCCCTTCCCCAGGCTACTGAGACTGGTCCTTCCACTTATTAGCATATGAAGCCACCAATCCCATAAAAACTGGCAACACAGTGCCTCACTGCTGCCTCTCTCTCTGTTCGGAGACGGCCGGCACTCTGTCTGTGGAGTGTGTACTTACTTTTAATCTGAGCACCCAAACCCCACACTTCATGGCCTTTCTCTTGCCTCTCAATGTATCTCTCTGAATAAACCTACCTTTACTCAACTGTGGCTCGCTCTTGAATTCTTTCCTGCGCGAAGCCAAGGACCCACACTTGGCAGGGCACATCCCAGGAGCTCAACCGAAGCCTGGGACATAGCACGTCTCACGTCCCACATCTGTTTTCTTGCATCACTTCTACAGTCACATCTGGAAGTTGCTGTATATAGAACACAGCAGTGGCCACCAACTGCAACATGTGACCCACTGTATTTACAAGCCAGAAATGCAAAATATCCACACATTCCTCCAGACTCTTCTTTGCTCACCAACACATCTGCATGTTGTGAGACTAGTCATATTCTGCCAATTAGGCTAAGAAAGTTTAATCCAAACAGCTGTTTGATGTCTTTTCTACTATTTGCTCACTCATTATTCCCTGCAGAGAAGAATAATAAACCAACCACAGCATGTATTAAAAAACAAGGAGGCAGGCTGTGGGAACATGCAGACACACATACACATACACACACACACACACACACACACACACCCATACACATATATACACCATACATTATTCAGATGATTTGCAGTGTATAGTGTGTCAGCTGACATATATTAATGTGCCGTATTCTATTTGGAGAAAATTAAAGCAGTAATTTAATTTGTTACATTGAAGTGTTTATGTGAAAGCCCAAAATAAAAATATTTATTTTATTTAATGATGACATTGCCATCAAAAAAAGTCAGCATGTGGTCCCCTCTCACATGTGATGAGGTACACCTAGCCCATCCACCTCCATACCCACTCCCCAAAGCAAATCTGTAAGACATATTCTCTTTTTTTAATAATCAGTTTGATTTTGATTTTATAAACATCTGGTCACTTGTATCCATCTCCAGAATTGACAGTATCAATTTAATTTTATAAAAAACAAATCACTTATCACGAGGAAAGTAAACCAATCAAGGAAGGAGCAGTAGAGACCAGAAAATCAAGAAGAAAATCAAAGGGAAGGTTTCTCTTTGCTTTAGATCTATTTCTTGATATAGTTTAATCAGTATCCCTATTTATTTTTTAATTCACTAAATAAAAAAACCACCACATTAAAACTATGTTCTTATTTTGAAAGAAAGAAAGAAAGAAAGAAAGAAAGAAAGAAAGAAAGAAAGAAAGAAAGAGAGAAAGAGAGAAAGAGAGAAAGAGAGAGACAGAGAAGGAACAAAAAGAGAAAAAAACGTAATTTATAAATGCTCCGAAGTGTTCAGAAATTTGAACGGATCCATCTTCCTAACACATATAAACCCCATTAAAGCACAGTATTTTTATTTCCTCCCTCTTTATCTCTTTTTCTTCCTTTGCAGTTTAGCAAGTCTTGCTTCTTCTCCTTATAACCCACAATAGGAACTAATCTACACACTGATGCACACAGCCCAGAAATACTCTGCCAGTAATTTCAATGGTATAATCTATATCTCTAGCTCCTAGAGTGCTTTTCCCAGACCCAAGCTTCCTAGCATGCAAGATCTTTGCGGGAAAGGAACTACAATGGAGAGATCCAATGTCAGGTTTACTCAAAGGTGCTCATGTTTCAGAAAAGGAAAGGTGAAAACAGAAAAAATAGAAGAATAAGAAGAGGGAGAGAAGAGGGAGGAGAGGAGAAGGGGAGGGAAGAGGAGTCAGAGGAGGGAAACTATGTGTGTTACAACTCTCTGCAATATAAATTGTTTTACTATTCCACCAGAGCCAGCATGTCAGAATTAAATAAAACACCACAAATTATACCTTGGCTATGGTTTAGTAGAAAAGACTTGGAAAAGTAACTGGATTCAATGTTACCACTTATTGGTTGTGTGAACATGGAAAAACACTTAATGTCTCTGAGTTTAGCTTATAATCAGTGAAAGGGGGATAATAATACAATCTATAATCACTAAGATGTTATTTAACCAGTAAGGGTTCAGTGAGATGATACATGAAAGTGTTTTATAAATTGTGATATTCTAAAGGTATTTGTCTGTGGCCATTGTTACACACTGTTCTGAAAGTAAATGCAGGTTTTAAAAGAGAATCGATTCAATTAATTTATTTATAAACATTTTGTTTTTAATCACTTGTTGACTTTATTGTGGGTTGCTTAATGAAACATAAATGCATTAGTTAATATATTGATGCCACTATATTTTCCCATCTCCCCCCCCCCCTTTTTTTTTTTCTTTCATACCATTAAGGAAAACAAACATGCTGACTTAAGTACTGTGAATCCCAGCCTGGATACTTGTTTTGTCAACACTTTATATGTAGGTATCATTTGTTTTGTAAATAAGTGATAAAATTTTTAAAATGGAACATTTCTTTAGAGGTAATATATATGCATTGCTTGGGAGAATAACAGGTATGTATTAAGCTCTTTAAATCTGACACTATTAATAAACTCTCTTTACTTCCTCCTGAAACAAGGCATTAGCATACTCACTGGTTTTTATGCTGATTCCTCTAGATGGCCTATCTTTATTCTCCAAGTTTCACTTTGCTTTTCTTATATTCACAATGTAAGGAGCTTTTTATGTCCTTGAGGAACCTAGCCATTTTGATGGAAAGAGCTGGCTTCCTGCTAGTGTCACCAGAAAGACATTCTCCTCAGGAAATCAGATTTCCATCTCTGCTGCACTCAAGTTAATGCAAATAGAAACCAGTAAACCTCTGCCCTTTTAACCCAGCAGCAGGACCCCAGCAGGTGTTCACAGAGAACCCACACAGCTGCCCACAGTATCAGTGCTGCTTCCTCCACTGAGAAATAGAGCAAGCAGTCTGTGCTTCTCTTTCTGTAGTACTTACTGTCTTACAAACGGCATTTCCCTTTTCTCAAAAATACTGAATTTATTTCAATAAGGCAAATATGTAAGAGTTAGGGATATAGTTCTTTAAATTATTTCTTTTTAAAATACAGTCTCTACCTTCAAGTTGTTCGTTGTCTGAGCAGGAAAATAAACAATAAAGATCATTACAATAAAATGGAGCATAGATATGTGCACAAGGGAGAAAGCTCCAGGTTGTTGTTGCTGGTGTTTTGTTTTGTTTTGTTTTGTTTTGCTTTGTTTTGTTTTTGAGGTGGGAAGGGTTGTCACATTACCTCCATGAATGTAATTTTTACATTTCAATTTGAAAAGTGAATAGGGATATTCTACATAGAGACAGGAGTTTCAAGAAAATGTCTATTCATGCTTCCAATCAATTCTCTAGAACAAAGAACATGAGAGTCTAGGTTAAAAGTACCCATTGAGAAGTCTCACACCATACATGAAAAGAGCTCACATCAAGACACAGTATCTCAGGAAACTGGCATTGAAGAGAAGACACTGATAAATCCAGAGAGAAACAGGTCACGTACAAAAGAAAGGAAATAAAAATGACATCTAGCTTTTAAAATAATCTAGGAACCTAGAAAACTATTTGAAGGAAAATTATTTTCAACTTAATATTCTATACTTAGCCACAATATCAATCAAATGTGATGACAGAATTAAGGTATTCTGGAGATATAAGATATGGAAACGTTTAGCCATGTTGCTCCATAACCTGGAAAACAACTGCAAAACCACTTCACTGAGTAAAGAAAAATAAACCAAGACAGAAGATGTAGGATCAAGGAAGCAAGAGATTCAACTCAGCAGAAAGGAAAAGGGAATCCAAATGATGGTAAAGGTAGATCCCAGGAGAACAGGAATGCAGTAGGCCTCGGGGACAATCACTACATACCGCAGCAAGGGGTTAGAAAGCTCCAAAGGGATACCTCTAAGAAAAAAGAAATGAGATAAGAGGTATACTGAGATGTTTAAACATACTGAAAAGAGGTTGAGATTTCTAGCAAAGTGTTCCTGAATGAACTTGTGATGAGTACTCAGAAAATTAAGCAAATAAAAATTGAGATTATTTAACCTCATGAAAACAAAATGGCTCAGCTGTAAATAATATGTATGCGTCCCTAATAATGCAAAAACGTGGAATACTGATCAGAGCAAAATTACTCTTCAAGTGTATCGGGAGGACGGAAAGTGCACTGGGGTGCAGGGTATGTATAACAAAGCACAAGTCTCATCTTCCAGAGTTGAAAGTAAATACATTATATGTAAATATAAAAAAATATTTTTAAAAGGAAGGATAAAGGATATATTTAGAAACATTCAGGAAAATATAGAAAGGAACAATAAAAACTTTAAAAAAAAATTGTTCCTAGGGAGTAGGAACAAGGAGTAGGAAGGAACGACAAAAGATTCACTTAATAATAAGACACACAGAATGATTTAACTCTACAGGTATCAGTTTTATAACATAAAATTAAATTTTATAAATAAGGAGTATTTAGTTATACAGAGAATGAAGCCATTAGAGACACAGCAGTCACACGGTGAAGAGCTCTGTGTGCCAATTCACAGCCTTTGCAAAGAAATTACTAAGTGCCAGCGAGTTACTGAACACTTTTAAAATAGGAGACATTCAAGATTATATTTGGATTTTGGAAAGAGCACTCAGGTAGTGATACGGGAAGGGACAAAACAAGGGCCAAGGAAGTCAACTGTGTATCAAGTGAAAAAAAAGTTAGAAAAAAAATATGTAAAACATGATGAAGAATTACAATGTTGTTAATAAACCAGGAACTCTTATATATCACTGGAGGAAATGGCTGAAAGTGTACAAACTCCCAGTTATAAGATAAATAAGTACTGGGGATATAATATACAGCATGGTAACTATAGTTAACAATATAGTTTTGTATATATGAAAGATGCTGAGAGAGTAGATCTTAAAAGTCCTCATCGTAAGAAAAATATTGTAACTAGGTAAGGTGATGGATGTTAACCAAACTCACTGTGGTATTCATTTTGCAATATATACATATATCAAATCATGTTGTACACCTTAAACTAATACAAAGTTATATGGCAACTGTATCTCTAAACTGGGGAAAAGAAAGATCAAACCAATAGAAACATTAGCAAAAGATGTAAACGGAAAATTCACACCATAAGAAACAGAAGTGGTCAAGAATATATAAAAATAAAGTAAAAGACATTTAACTCACCATTAATCCCAAATATGGAAATAAGAATACCATTCTGACCAAACAACTGGCATAAACAACAACAAAAGATGGACAACCCAGCTTTTAATGAAGGTAAGGGAAAGGTGGTCTCAGACAGTTGCAGAAAGTGTAAATTGCTACAATCTTTCCGGAAGATAAGCAAAAATACTAAAGCAGAGAGATTACTTGTAGTGCTAAGTGGATTCTTCTGTTCACCCTCAGTTTCCACCCTCCCACAACTGCATTTTGCACATGGGGTTGGCACAATATTGCAGCAAAACTATCCTAACTCTCTAAGTTCTCTCACTGCAGCTCCTTTTGGTTAACTGGCTTATCTTCTATTGTTCTAATTATAAATTTTCAGGATATGAGTTGATCAGCACTGTTTGTGAGACATACGTTTCTAGTTGAACCCTTTGTATGCAGAGGCAGGAGTTTACCTGGTACAAATCTGACAACTCCCTCTTTCAGCCTGGTCTGCAGGTTGGGAGAATTTACCAACAAAAAGCAGATGAGGACAGGTGGTTGCCTGAAATATAACTTGGAGATTATGTACTGTGAATGTGTAGTGGTTAGAAGGACAGGCTTGAGGGACCAAAGGTTTCTACCACTTACTAGCTGAGGGACCTTGGGAAATACTTAACTTCTCCGACCTATTCCATCAATTGCAAATGGGAATAATAATAGTCATCTTACGTGGTAGCATTCCTGAGAGAACTGTCATATAACAGGTGCTTTAGGTTATTTTTACTATAACTAGTCTAAGATAAAACTGATACTTGTCTGAAATACGGTGTAGGAAGTGGAGAAGGGAGAGCTTACAGAAAGGAAAGCCTAGATGGGGACTTGGCCCTTCTTGTTTTCCTTTATTTTAAACGTAGTTTTAAAGCATTCAGACAAAAAGAGAAGTTGTTTTGTTTGGTTCCTAATATTTGTATGTATTTTATAACAATTCTCAAGGCAGTAAGCATTTCTAAAACAAACACATGATAATTCCCTCAGGAGTTGATATTTTGCACTTCTATATTCTTAGTAACCTAAAGTGATCTCTTTTGAAATATTTTAGTCTTCAAAACCTTAAGCATGACTTTTATCATATTGTTTTTGTGATGTTCAGACTATGTGTTAATGTTGTTCCTTATTAACCCTAAATCTTGCTCAGCCTTCAGAAAATGGTTAGTCACACTTATGCTTTTAGCAGGTTCCCCTACTTCAGGGACCAGAGGACAGAGTTTGTTACTAAATGAATAATAATATAATGTAAACTTAATGGAAGTTCCTCTCTATGAATTCTTCCACTCTCAATTCCTTCCAACATTTCATTTATTTTCAGAGTTAGGACTGTCTCCAATTTGCGTTTAGCTCCTGGCACCCTTGACTGATTTCTTTTGACCCCACTGTCCCTTAACTTTCCCAGTCAAAACTGTACGACTTTGTCCAGCTGTGCCCCATGTTCATTCCTCCAAGCCTGTCAAATTCCTCCGCCTGAAGGCCTCAGGCATTCAAGGATTTCTCCTTTTGTGGGAGCTCCAACTGAAAGGATGAAAGGCATCTATGAAGATTATCTTAGAGTAATAGTTTTTAAACTATTGTAGATAATTTAAAATCATGTTAAGATTGTGAAACCCTTTTAACACTTGGCTTCATGACTAGAAGTGTCAAATTTCATTGGAAGAAACTTGGGATAGCATTCATTAAAAACAACTGATCACTCACTATTCTTTACAGCTCACTAAAGGAGGGGTGGTGGAGTCACTTAAATTTTACCTGTGTGTGCCTCAAGCTACAGAAACCACTCTAGGCAATATGAGAAACCCAGGCTACAAGGATGTCATGTACAACACAAGGGCAGAGAGCTTGACAGACCTCTGAAGTAAACAGGATTCTTTTGACCTCTCCTTCTTTCTGCCAGTTTGTTTTATTTCTTTTTCTCATACTTGCTAACTCTCATTTTCCCATCCACTCCACTATCCCAACTAGCTATCACTTTTGTAGACACAGTTGAAAATGTGGCCACCAAGGACCGTCCAATACTTAATACCCAGGGAAGGGTCACTGATGCCCCAATTCCCACCCCACCCCCAGCTTGTGTCAAAGACAGTACTCCTGGAGAAGCAGCCAAGGTTAAATGCAGTAAAAGCATTGCTGCTTAGGGCAATGGCTTTAGTGAGTGGGGCAGTGGTGAAAGGGCAAAACTCGGGAAGCAGTGGCTCAGAGCCTCAGAGGCTGAGAAGCAACTGACCAGAAGGCTGCACCACTTTCTTTAAAAGAGCTAATAACCATTTCAGAAAGAGTCTTCCATCTGGAATGTGCAGCTATTGAGTTGGCTGTGGTTGTAGTAACTGTTCTTTCTAGAGAAACTGAGAGAAGCCCAAAGCTAAAAACTGGCAGGTCTAGGAAGAAAAAACTAGAGAGGAGCTATCAAAGGAAATAATTCAAAAAGTGTCCACATCACTGCAGTCTGGCTCCTCCCCACAAACCCCCACTCCCATGCAAATGGTGAATGGCAGGTCTTGCATGCTCAGTGAGCACAAACCAGAGGACTGTTTTCTAAAGAAATCGAATCAGTTGCTTGGGAACAGCAAGTGTTCCATGTGGGGGATTTTGTGCCCAGATTAAAGTGTCCTTTTTTTCCTAGGGGAATCCTGTGTGCAGTATGCTTGCCTGCTTCTCATCTATATACTTGAAAATGAAATCTGCGTGTTGCCAATAACACTACACACACATATGCGTGCGCGCACACACACACACACACACACACAGAGTTTGCAGTCTGCACTCCTGGACAAGGAAAATGTTTGATGGTTTGAAAAACAAATCTACAGAGCAGCAGAAGGAACTTTCTCTAGAAACTTAAGTCAATTAACATTGTATTTTATTCATAAAGATTAATGGAAATACAATTATCATGAGACAATGGGAAAAATCATCAGTACAAAGAAAAGTACCAAGGAGAAGAAGCCAAATAACTGATCCTGATCCTGGAGAAAACACAGATAATAAGGAAACAATACACACACACACACATTATATATGTGTGTGTGTATATACACATATGTGTGTATACATATATGTGTATATATACACACACATGTGTGTGTGTATAATATTCAGTTCCATTTGATAACACATTCATGTAACAAGAATGGACCACCATGAAAAAAACAGAGAATATCTAAGAATGATTTCTTAGAAATTAAGCATACTGTTACTGAAATCAAAAGTTCAGTAGAAAGGCTGGCTAATAAAAGCTAAGAAACCTCCCCGAATATACAGCAAAAAGACAAAGAGATGAAAAATACAAAAGATCCAATTCCTAACAAAAAGAATTTTCAGAAAGAACAAGGAAAATGGAAGAAAGGAAATCATTTAGGAATTCAAAATCCCAGAGTTAAAAGGAGATATGAGACTTCCTATTTAAAGGGGTCACCAAGTGCAAAAAAGGATGAATTTTAAAACACCTACACCTAAAATTATGAAATTCTAACACATCTAGGATGAAGATAAAACTCTAAAAGTTTTCAGAAAGAAAAATAAGGTATGCTCCCAAGTAATGAGTTTCAGTGTGGCAGACATTTCCAGTGCCTGTGCCCCCCAGCCACATCACAGCCTGTTGCTTGAATCTGCTTTCAGCTGCATCTGGAGAGGATATTCCAAGGGAAATGAGATACATCTCACAGAGACAGCATCCCAGCTCAAGTGCAGACTGTGTGCCTTTTCTCTTTCTGCCTCTAAGCCTTCTCTCCAAGCCTACAGGAGCTCCTGTGCTCACAGACCAGCATATTCCAAAATGCAAGAGTCACACCCAGGAGCAACCTTAGTAGCAGAGGAGCTGGTAAATAAATGATCCACCTCCCTGTCTTTCCAGTAGATAATTCTAGGTGGCATTATATGTGCTTTTCAAAAGATCCTAACAGACTAAAGCCCCTGTGTACCACAGCAGCAACTTCATTAATACACTGTAAAATATCTTTTCCTCGTTCTTTGTCTTACTATTCTCCTTCCTCAACCCTGTTTCCTGGGATCTCATTGCAAATAAATGACCTGCACAGAAGTCCTTTCCTCACACTTTAGTTTGGGGAAAAACTAACTAAAATTTTGGTGCTTGCACGCATGGTAACAATGATGAATGAGTTGTTTCAGCAACAACAGCCTGGCAGGAGCAAGGTAAACCTTTACTACTAAGTAGAACTTCATAGCTTTGGGACTATGTGATAGGCAGAAGCTGGAAAAGTCTGCAGAAACCTGTTAGTGAAACCTGGAAGGACCTTGAGGAGGCTGTTAGTGAGGGTTTGAATACAGTGAGGAAAATGTTATTGGAGGCCAAAGGAAAAAGGATATTCTTTATGCAGTGGCAGAAAATTTGGCAACACTGCCACGTGCATTAATGAGGAAACTAGAAAGGGTACCCAATGGAATTGTGGATGCCTGGGGAGATTTAGAGGCAAATTTCAAACCTCAACTGGCTTCTTTCAGCTGCCTATAATATAAGAAAAGAGAAATAAAAGAGAAACTCTTTTTTTTTTCACAGAATTTAAATGAAACATAAGGGTTAAGCTTTCTGAAATCATAAATAAGACTGTTTTTCATCTCCAATCCCTCTGGAAAAGATTCTTACAGTATGAATTTCTTAAAAACAATCATCTAACCATGCGGGAGTGTAAGTTCCTTGATAAACTTCAGAAAGAGCTAAGAAGGTAAATGAAATTCCAGACAAAAGGCCTTGTAGACCCACTGTATTAAACATAAAGATTTCTAATAATCTTAATTTAAGGACATTGTCCCAAAGGGGACCAAAGATAGAGAAGAATCTGTCTCAAAGAAATTCATGAGTGTGTCTGTTGTCTAAAGTAAGTATCTCAACCTTGGCAGTATTAATATTTTGTGCCAGATGATTCTTTGTTTAAGGCGACTGGAGGAGGTTGTTCTGTTGTCCCACATCCTGTAGAATGCTTAGCAGCAACCCTGGGCTCCACCAAGCAGTTGCCAGGAGTGCCCCCTGCACTTCCGACAATAAAAATGGTTTCCAGATCTTCCAAATGTCACCTGATGGAGAGGGGATTATCTCCATTCCAGAACCACTGATCTAAAGCACTGGATTATAAATTGATACATAGGAAGTCTACAGAGATTTTTAAAGAATGATATCAGCTAGTATTGAAAGGGAGAGAAACAAGACTAAATGAAATGAAAATCTATCTCTGGGTATCTAAACAGGAAGTAGCCTAAGAAAACTACTTAGTTGTAAATATGGGTTATTTCTAAAAAAAGACAATCCTCTTACCAAGAGTGAGATTTATGGCCATTTCTTTAAATTTGGGCAGGCTCTGTAATTGCTTTGACTAATAAGATACAGAGCAAGTTACACAATGCCAGGTTCCAGGTCATGGTCTCAAGAAACCGGCAGTTTCCACTTTCTGTCTCTTGGAAAACTTACTTCTAAAACTCAGCTGCCATATATTATAAGGTGCCTAAGACACATGGAAAGGCAATATGTAAGACCTCTAATCAACAGCCCCAGCTGAACACTCAGACAACAATCAGCAACTACTAGCCATGTGTGTTAGCCATCTTGGACATCCAGATCAGCTGAGTCTTCTGACGATGCCAGCACCAGCATCTCTGATTGAAACCAGAGGAGAGATCCCAAGCAAACACCACCAGCTAAGCCCAGTCAACAAACAGAATCATAGAGGCAATGTGATTTGAAGCCACTGAATTTTGCAGCGGTTTATTATCCAGTACTAGACAGTCAGTAATCAAGGAAGAAGTTCTGGGCAATCTCACTGACTTTTCAGAGATTAAGTTTTTGGTTATAGCACTAGGCAAGCAATTCAGACCAGCTGAAGCTCTGGCCAAAGATGAGAAAAATCTAGAATGGGTCCCAGAGGAAAGGGATAATGAATATCCATCATGATGCTGGAAGCAGTGGCAGCACTGGGGACTAAAGTCTGTTTCACTAAGACTGTACAAAATCATGTTAAGATTCCAGATGATTATCACTTTGAAGTATCAGAAACAGAGTGAACTTAATGAGGAACATATGGAAATCTATATAATGCAAGTGGACCAGACAATGCTGGTGCAATGGGTCACATCCTATCAACCCACTTGTGATTTCATTCTCAGCTGCAGCAGCAGACAGTTCTACGTGAACTCAAACTTACCTAACGCTGACAGCAACACACGTTAAGTATGCATCCTTTTGTATTTTGCCTCAGAACCTTCTCCAACATTGTAAGAACTTGGAAGTACTGACAACAAATGGCAGTGGTAAGGGGAAATCTAATATGCCTAGAGAGAAACAACCAACCAATGAGGAGTTGTAGCCTGCATACTAATACTCCAGCCTCCTGTCCTCCAGGTGGAAAAATCTGGGCAATATTATGTGCATTTTTCAGAAGATGCTGCAGGAATTGATCCCTGCTGCCCACAGCAGCCACTTTGAGAAAGTACTGTTACATTGAATTCTTTTCCTTCCCAATCTCACTGTCCCCTGTCTCTCACTTCTGAAACTTCAAATTGATACCAAAATAAACTACCTGTACCCAAGCCTTTCCCTTAGGTTCTGCTTTCATGAGGAAACCAAATTAAGACAATCAGCTTGGTAACAGACTTGTTATCAGTATCAGTATATACAGGGAAACTAAATTTCTATACTAAGCCTAACTATTATCAAGCATGAAAGCAAAACATATTTTCAGATAAGCAATACATAATTCTTACCTCTTATACACCTCTTATCAAAAAATAATCTAAGATTTGAAAAAGTATTCTGAGAAATAAGACTTGAAATCCATCAAACAACATTAACTGATTCAGGAGTAAAAATGTAAACAAATTCTGGATAATAATAGTGCACCACACATAGCAAGTATTCAGTTAAAATTAGAAAATTTTAAGGCCAGAGTATCTCCAAGAATGCTTTCAAGAAAAAAACAAATTCCATGTAACATATATTATTATTAAGAAGTTGGAATATATTTGCAGTATTATGAAAAGTACATAGTTAAACTTTATTTTAGCTTTATTTTAAAGTAAATAGGTTAAAAGGGAATAGGAAATTCTGGGAAAATGTTTCCAAAAAAAGTTATGCTTCAGATCTGAAGCAACTAGTAGATGGTATGATTTATTTTACTTTATCTTTTTTTTTTAATTAACAGAGTAAAATTGGCTTTTTATGTATAATTCTTTGAGTATTAACACATATTAATGCCACTACCAGCAGGATACAAAACAGTTTTCCCAATTCCCAAAAATCTCCAGAATGCTTCTCCTCTGTAGTTACACTATCTCCCTATGTCTAACCTTTGGCAACCACTGATCTTTTGATTATCACTACAGTTTTGCCTTTTCCAAGATGTCATATATGTGCAATCGTACAGTAAGTAACTTTTGAAACAGGCTTCTCAACACCACATAAGACCTTCAAGATCCATCTGTGTTGATGTGTTGATCAACAGTGTGTTCCTTTTCACTGCTGAGCAGTATTCCAGTGTATCCATGTGCCATAATTTATCTATTCACTCACTGAAGAACTTTGGATCATTTCTGGCTTTGGTCAAAGAGCTTCTATAAATATTTGTATACAGGTTCTGTGTGTACATAAGTTTTCATTTCTCTAGGGTAAATACCTGAGTGGGATTGTTGGGTCATACAATGAGTGCATATGTAATATATAAGAAACTGCCGGACTGTTTTCCAAAGTAGCTGTGCTGTTCTGCATTCTAGTCTACTAACAAAATATTGGCAATGCAGCTACTCCACATACTTGTCAGCACATTAAACTGGCATGTTTGCTTTACTTTGTTTTATTTTTCAGCTATTTTACTATGTATGCAGTGGTAACTGATTGTGGTTTAAGTTTGCATTTTCCTAATGACCAATAACATGGAGTATTTTTTCATATGCTCATTTCCATCACTATTTGCTCTTTTGTGAAGTGACTGCTTATTTGCTTACTTTAAAAACTGGGTTGTTTGCCTTATTACTATTGAGTTTTGAGTGACTGCTATATGTTCCAGACTTAAGTCTTTTATTAGATGTGTGATGTTCAAGTACATTCTCTGTTTGGAGCTTATCTTTCATTATCACTTGATTTGGAACAAGGAATTAAATATAAGAATGTGAATCCATTTGACCTGTCTCTTGCAAGATTCTCATTCTCTTTGAAACGATATAGGATTACATGCCTTCTCTATAGATCTATTCACAATATTTTATAATCATTAAATTATAGAAGCCCTTTATTCGTCATTTTTAAAACCAACCTATAAGCAAAGCATCTTAAACTCATTTTTAATTGAATTCTATTAATTACTTACTTCACAGAATGTAAATGTTACAAACTGAAAAATACGTAAGAAATTATATGGTACACAGAAGTGAACACTAAAGGTTATGAGGGGTGAACAGACAGTGGGAAGAGAGTCTTATTTTTCTGCTGTTTCATAGTGATGCATCTTGAAATAGTTCTAAAATTGATGAAACAGAAAAAAAGATTTAAGTATTTTAGAATAAGTGAAAACAGTAACATTGGTAGCAAAACTCAGGAGGTGATAAGACATCAATGTCACTAGACATGAGTTCATTCCTAATCAAATGAAAACATGACTAGAATGTGCAGTCACAAGATACTGTCTCAGTAGAAAAGATTAGCAGTAAAATTTTACTTGACATTTGGTGCTATTTTAAATTGTTCATACTTCTACATGCATGTGTTAAATAAATATGTACACATATATTTATATTAAAATGCAGTTCTATATTATGGACAGTTAAAGGCATATGGGAAAGTAAAAAAGGATAAAAAAACAAGAGCTTTGAGAGGAGAATCACAGAGGAAAAATACTGCAAAGAAAATGAAAGACAGGCCCAGGCAGATAAAGGAAAAGAGGTAGAGAAAGAAATGTAGACTGACAGAAACACAGTGAAAAGGGGACATCAGTGATGGAGACTGACCTCCATGGAATAATACTGTCAACTTGTGGCCTTTTAAGACATTGCAACCAGAGAATTTTTCAAACATTTTGAAACATCGCAAAAATCTCATAAAATGTTTTGTGTCTTAAGACGCAAGAATCCAATTTTCTTTGAAAGTGAGATGTCACTAATAATTGTGAGTGAATATTTTCAATTAAACAAACAAACAAAAACAACCCCAGGAATATATCTAAAAATCCAAACTTCAAGAATGAAATACTGGCCAGTTTACTTATTCAACCAGAGCATTTAAGTTATTTACAGAAGGACTGTGCAATCAAATATTAGAAAATTCCTCTGAATTCTTAAGACCCTGGAATAAACTTTTTAAGCATAATTGTTGGGATGAGAGCCTTTCTATGTATCTAATTTGTAACTGCTGGTGAAAAATTCCATGGACACATCTCTAAGTTCATAGATAACTTTCCATGTCTCCAACAAGTACCTGCCTCCCAAGCTTCAGTAATCCTCACCAGTGAGGTACAGGGGAAAAGGGAGATAATGATAATTTAATTTTACCATTTGAACTAAGTATTTGGTAACTTCTTTTTAATCTATAGTTGGAGCATGGATCTGTGGCAGTGGTTTGGAGGAGCAGGGAAAGAGGGGGCTGGTAGGGAGGAAAAGGAAAGTACTGCTCAACAGCAGGTGACACTAATGCTATAAATCCTAACTATATGGATCTATGCTCCAAATATAGCATCTCAGGACCACTGTGAAACTTCTGCAAACACTCATCATGTCTTTTACGAAAACAAGGCATCAAATAAATAGTCCCACTAGAGAGCTACTTGACTCATTTCTACATCCTGTACAAGAATTTCAGCAGTTCTGAAAGTGTAATTGATTTATCATGGGAAGAAACTCAAGCTTCCCATATCCACTAAGGGAGAAAGCTAGGTAGTTGGGGGGGGGGGCTTTTAACCACTATCACATCCTATTATCTCATGGCAAAAGTGGACCACTGGCCTAAACATCAGTGGTAAATTACAAAAACATCCATGAAAGAAAGAATAAATAAAAGAACCATATGTCTATATGTATAGACCCCAAACTTCTTATTACTTTTTTACTCTCCCTTAGGAGGAAGTTAAGTTAGCTTTATTGGATCAGCCTATTTCTAGCTATTACCAAGCTTGTTTCATTTTACTTTCAATTGTTCATTAATGAGGAAATGTGTCACATACCTAGCGGGGACTCATAATTAAGTATTTCAAAAAAGTTTTAGAGTTCAAAGGTTAACTTTATATTTTTCCTAATATTGTTTCAGCAGATCAGCGCTCCAAGCTTTGGTCAGCTATCTGTGACAATGAATTGCTCTAAATTCTGAAACTGGGAAACCTGTTACACCATTTCAAAAATAGATCATAGTAGGTTTTTAGAATATGTTTGTTTTTTCCTTTAAAACCTCTATGTGAATGATGAGGGTTAAAGCTGATGCTTCCAGCAGGAGAGACCCATATAAAGGAAAAGATGTATTATCAATCAGCAGTTGCTGACTTAAATTATTTTTAACTTGCTTAAATATATACAAACATACAACATTATAAATTCCTCATGTGCCTAATTCTCTCCCAACTGTAAAACCAAGCATTTATTTCAAATACTAAAAAAAAAAAAAAAAAAAAAAGAAAAAGAAAAAATCAAGAAAATAAAAATTCAGAGTGACAGCATTAATGTGATGAGTGACATTTTGTTGAAGCTAAACTAAAATTCACAATATGAATATGGTACTGACTGCTGTTGTGTAAGGCAGTTGAGTTTCAGCAATCTAGTGATGGTGTGATGGCACGATCCCTTGGCCACTTTTCTCTAAATACTCATGTCCATGTCACCTCTGTTCCTTTGTGATATCATTTGACCTTTACTTGGTGCAAATATTTCATTTGCATTGCAATCAGCCCGTTTTCTTCTTCTCAGTCTACTACAAGTGGTACATTACTCTATCTCAGCTCTTTCATAATATCAGATCCCAATATTTTATGTAGCTTAATAAAGTTTCAATGTATGAAATTGTTTTTAATAGAAATGTATCACTATAAATTTACCTCTAACTTTTAAAAAGTCAGACATGAAAATTGTGTCAGATACCATTTTGATATAAGAACCCAAAGGTAGATATCCTCATAACAAAAATTCAAACATGAATATCATGACAGATAGTAACCACTTTAATATTAAGAAATGCTAAGATAATTACAGATACGCTTAATACGTTAAAAACTAAATGCTATCAACTATGGTAACCACTTATTTTGAACAGAATCACAAAACTAATACTAAATTAACAACTAAAATTGTTGGGGAACACTCAGTTTTAACTTGATCATGGGGTAATTCAGAATATTCTTAAATTGACTTAGAGTAATATTGAAATAAAAAGACAATTTTAATGTTTACAATATTTTAGGATATATAGTTTATTTAACATTTCCTGGCAACACATACATGGAATTTGGTTTGAGAAACACTAGATTAAACAAAGCAAGTTTTTAGGAGCCAACTGTGGGGAAATAATCTTAGAGTCTGTAGTCAATGTCTTCCTCAGAGATACATGCCAACAGATGGAAAAAAATGCCTCCACATATGTGAGGTTTTCACTTTTTCTGACTTTATCAGTTATTTTGTTTCAATTTCTAATTATTCTGGGACAAACAGTAATTCACTGATATGCAAATTCTGCAAAATTAATTAAAATCATCCAGGAATAGCAACTTTAAACATCCATATGGAAATAATTCTTGGTACGTGTGACATCTTCTTTAGAAATAAAAAAGAATAGAGTTTCTCTAATCATGATAGATAGTTTTTATGTAGTACAAAAAAAAATACAATTCATATTCTGAATTTAACACAGTGTATCAGCTCCAGTGGGGTTTTGAGTGTAATTTAGTACTCTAATTCTAACTCTGTAAGTACATCTGAAAAGAACTTTCCCACATACGCAGAGGGAGCATGAAGTTTAGTGCAGCTATATGTAAACATACTCTGAAGGGAGGTGAACACTGTCTTTGACTTTCTGTTAGGAGACAGTCTCAAGAGAGGAAGTTTCAAAGCCAAAATAAGTATAATAAAATGGAATAAGCATGTTTAAAGTACACAAGACTTGGATTTTAAAAGACATATATTTATTTATAAGTTTCATTCCCACCACTCACTTGTTATGCAATCCTAGGCCAATGGAGAAAGCAATGAGAATTTAATGTGCAAAGTAATACGTAATATAAAGAATACTTTTCATACTCAATTGCAAAACTTAATTTAGATTACTGTTCTCTATTTGACAAAAACAGTGATATCGACAATGCTCTAAGTTTTCAGTTTAGTAAACAAAAGCAGATGTTTTTCAGTAAAGACATCATCCGTTGAGGACATAAGACAACCTCACCTGATTTCTATCTGATTCCTTATCATATAAAATAATAGCCTTTTGTGAATTCTTGAAAAGAAATATTATTCATAATATTTACCTACCTCCAGACATCAACTTCATAAACATGTATTAAACATCGTCTATGTTTTAACTATTTTGATAAGTAATAAAAATGATATAAAGATGTCAAAAGGAATAAATTATCACGACCTTTCAGTCTAATAGGTCTACCTCACACACAACTGTCAACCTCACCAGGCAGCATCTGATAAATGTAATAGGGTAGATACGAAGTGCTACAAAAAAAGGGAAGAGAGAAATAATTTCCAAGATGGGAAATCTTGGTAGTGTCCATGTAAGATGTGGCCTTTAGCCTCTACCGTTATAAAAACTACTTTCAATTTGTAGGGATGCATGCATATTGTAAATTGCATTCTACATGAAAGAAACCATAAACCCAATGGAACTAAATAAAGAGATATGCTTAGAGAACAGTGAATCACTTCATATGGCATGATTTTGAAATTCTTTAAAAGTGTTTAGTAGGAGATATGGTTGAAAACAGGCTAGTGCCAAATCATGAAAGGATCTGAAAGTAAATTTAAAGAATTTACATTTCATATAATTGAAATATATTACATTGTATGTGTTTTGAGACGAAGACCATGATGAGACAGAAGTGAGGAATAGAAAGACCAACAAGCAATTGTGGCGTCTGAGTTACTGCTGGACCAAGAATTGTAGAAAGAATAGAACAGACAAAAACATAATACATAGAATCTACAGAATTCCTTGATTGATAGGATGCTGGATACAGAGGAAAAATGTATTACACAATTTTGAAGTTAAGATCCTAGGCAACTTAGGATATGGTAGTATTATTATAAGCAGTGCATAAGAAAAGAGGACAGAAATGAAAAAGAAAAGTTAGGGAGAAATTATGAACAAATAGCCACCCAGAGGACAACACAGTCTGTCTTAAACCCACAAAGTGAATATTCCTAATTTAAACTGTAGCATAAAACACAAAGACCTACATTCTCATGGACAGTTTAACTAAAAAGGAGATAACAATAACATATATTTAGGTTGGTCTTCACTTTAACTATGGACCAAAAAAAAATCTTTCCTTGGAATTATAACCAAGAGCCTGATTTTGTGAGTTTGTATGTGAATTTACACTATCCACATGATCCAGAAAAACCAAGCTGAGAAAACTCAGCAAAAATGGTCCTGGTTTTTAATTACCCTATGAGTTTATTAAAAAAAACAAAAAGGCAATCTATTCTTAAACAACTTAGGTGGTTTAGGATTAAAACGGGTAATAGCAAGCGCTTCAAACATTTGCTCACAATCCACAATTTCAAAACACATGAGGAGATTAACAACCATGAATAAGCAGAAACAACCACAATGGGTTTAGAACTCAAGGGTTTCAAATATTTAAGTTATCAAAAAAACTATCATAAAATAATTATGCTTAAAATGATAGAAATAAAGGATAACTGAAAATATGAATTATAATATACAATTTAAAAAGAACAGATGTATTTAAAATAGGAAACAGAGTACTTTAGAAATTAAATGTAATGTATTTCATTGCAATTAAAAATACAAAGTATAGGATAAAGGGCAGATTAGATACAAGGAAAGAATTAGTTAACTGCACTAAAGAATTATCTAATGTAATTTCCTAAAGTACAGTATAGAAAGACAAAGTTTTGGAAAATATTAGAGACAGTTTAAAAGCATTGAATGATCAAGTCTAAAAACACCAAATCGCAGCACTAGAAGAGAGAAGAGTACATGAAGGAGAATCAAGATTTAAAGCTAAGAGGTTTACAGATTGAATTAGACACTTGTATTTTCAAGTAAAAGCACAATTTGTTCACACTGAACTAAATAAAAGCAAGTCATAGCTCAACTGATCAAGTTGAAACTACAGACTATAAACACTAAGAGAAGATCTTAAAAGCACCTAGAGACAAAAGGCTGAATTCTTCAAAGAAACAGAAACCAGAATGAAAAAATGTTCAATATAAATAATGGAAGCCAGAAGACAGTGGACTAACATTTTAAAAGTATGGGAGATTAACACTTATAAAAATCAGATTATTTGTATATATTTGTATTCTTGACTATATAAATATAATTAAGAAAAAGGGTAAAATCAAGGCATTTTTAGACAAACAAGTTAGAGCTTTTATCACCAACAAATACCATTAAAGAAGTTCTTAAAATATATCTTAGGGAGAAGGAAAATAACACCAGAAGGAAAGTCACAAATATATATTAGAAATATTAAGTAAATATAAATATAAATATAAAAATTAGAATAGCAATTTCTAATTTGAAAGTCACAAATATATATTAGAAATATTAAGTAAATATAAATATAAATATAAATATAAAAATTAGAATAGCAATTTCTAATTTGAGGGTTAAAAAAACACAGAAGTACTGGATAATTATGATACAGAAGAGGAGAACATGATGATTGAAACCAAAGTTTTCTTAATTTCTTGGACTGCTGTGGAAGTTGAATATGTATATTATAATTTTAAGAGTAAACTTTAAGAGTATATAGATCTAAAAATAATAAGAAGTTTTATATTCCACCAATAAAGGCAACTACTTTCAGAGCAATTAGCAATATCTAGCAATTCTGAAGAGTTTATACCTACTACTCAGAGGCATATTTTTGAGTATATAAGCAGATAAATGATCATACATGTTCTTAAGGAGATATTTCAAAAAATAATACAATAATAAAATTTATTAACAACCTAAATGTCTATCAAAAGAACAGGCAAATGTATTTTGACATAATCATACATTAAAATGTTAAACAATAATGAAAATGAATTCAACAATATTCAAAATAGAGAAATCATAAATATTTTGGGCAAAAACCTACATACTCAATGATTCCACCTATAGAGAGATGAAAACATGCAAGGTAAGACTACAAACTTTATAGGGCTATATATATATTGAGCAAAAATATAAAGAAATAGATGATATTGATAAACATTAAAACTGAATTAATGGTTTCCTCTACCAGGAAGTAAAAGTGATTCAATTATTTTATTTCTTAAATAGTGAGAACATACATGTTCCATAAATACATCTTTTATAAAATTCTACCTGTCTATTATTTCATAATAACTTAAGTGAATAGAAGTTTGTTGTTATAATTATTTGCATGATGTTTAGGGTGAAATGCTAAGTGATAATGAAAGCTGTGGAATAATGAAAAAAGTGCTTGGCCTCAAAACCAGTTTCAATCCCTCCTCTCCCTCTGTCTCTGAAATCTTGTTACCATTTTTTGTTATCTGCTTGTTTTGAAATCTCAGTAACATGTTTTTACCTCTTCAGGCCTAAGAAGACCTGTGAGGGGACAAGATCAAAGCACAGCCAAAGGCTTTAGCTTTCGATATAAGAAGACAGTCTTCTAAGGAAGATAAAAACATAATTTTGATACATGCAGTTTTGAACTGCCCAGTCTAGTATTTGAACTTTTTAACTAGAAAACACAATGAGAACATGTCTTAAAGAAGTGGCTTGCATTATTCATTTCAGTATTATTTTCATTTTGCTATGATGTGCTTCATGTGTGATTATTATTTCTCACTCTAGGTCTGCGGGGGGTACTGCTAAGTCAATTTGTGGATTTAAGTAGCAGGTCAGCTACATCAAGTACTGCTGGGGCTTTGAGTAAACTGATAAGAGAAAAATGTCCACCTGGTTTGGCAACACGAAGCCACCTCTGACCTTGACAAAGCAGCTTTGATAGAGCAGTTGGGCGGGAGGCAAAACTGGAGAAGTGCTGAAAAGTAAAAAGAAAGTGAATAGAAGGAGATATGTGGAATCTGTTTCATTACAAAG
This sequence comes from Camelus bactrianus, assembly GCF_048773025.1. Taxonomy (NCBI): domain Eukaryota; kingdom Metazoa; phylum Chordata; class Mammalia; order Artiodactyla; family Camelidae; genus Camelus; species Camelus bactrianus. Next base: position 45,970,601 of record NC_133539.1, read on the forward strand.
AGCAGAAAAAAAAGTATAAGCTAGTAGCAAGAACTAGGGGGAGGGTATAGCTCAGTGGTAGAGCACATGCCTAGAATGCAGGAAGTCCTGGGTTCAATCCCCAGTATCTCCATTAAAAAAGAAAGAAAAGAAAACAGCAATGCAGCCCACCATGTTTTTAATGGGAATTAGAAGAGTATGTTTTGTACCGATCCATTAGAGAAAAGTCGACAATGTGGATGTTCCACAACTATTTCAGATTCAACATTTCCAGTGTTGAATTCATCATCATCCCACCCATCCCACCTCCCTCCAGTCAGCCTGTCCTGCTCTCATCCCCCAATAAATTTAGAGAAGCTGTTACCTAAACCAAAAGTCATCCTAGACTGCTTTGCCTCTGTCATTTTCCACATGCAGTTCATCACTAAGTGTTACAAAAGGTACCTCCTAAATTATAAAAGTCCTTCTCTTCCCCATCCTACTACCAATATCCTGATTCAGACAATCACTGTCTCTCAGACGGACAATTTTCACAGCTTCTAGTTGATCTCTCTGGCTCCAGTGTTACACTGTAACATCTCCCATTTATTTTGCTCTAACACATCTGCTTAAAATCCTATGATGGTTTCCCAACAACAAAACCTAATCTCTAAGCTTAGTTTCTGGGAACATCCAACCAGTGTTCTTAAGCAACAGCCCTACTTATATATGCTGGCACATAATACACTACTTCAAATCTTCAATTCTTGGCAAAAACTGCCCCATTTGACCTTATTGTTACTCTTCTTTAAAAATGTAGCTCAGCCATCATCTCACCCTGGAAGTTATTCCCTCTTCAACTTCACCATCGTGAACCCTTCCCCTATGCCCCTGTGGTAGGCGGAATCCTAAAATGGTCTTCCAAGATTTTCTGCCCAGTTCCCAGAACTGTGAATAAGATGAGAATTCATTCAAGCTCATTGATTATGTTAAGTAATAAAGGTGATTTTACAGATGTAATTAAGGCTACTAATTGGTTGGCCATGAGTTAATCAAAAGGGAGATTATCCAGGTAGCTATTCATCTAACTACACGAGCCCTTTAAAAGCATAATGTTCTCTGGCTGGTAGCAAAAGAGGGAGTCAGAAAGATGCCAAGCATGAGAAGATCCAACAAATTACTGCTGACTTGAAGATGCAAGGGGCCACAGGATAAGGAATATGGGAGAGGCCCCTGACTGACAGCCAACAATAAAAGAACTTCAGTACTATAACCATAAGGAACTAGATTTTTCCAGAAATGTGAATGAGCCTGAAAGTGGATTATTCTCTAGACCCAGACAGGCTGATACCTTGATTTTTGGCCATGTGAGGCCCTAGGCAAAGAACGCAATTGAGCCTGCCCAGACTTCTAACTGATCGAAGTCTGAGGCAATAAACAGGTACTGTTTTAAGTTTGCTCAGTTTGTGGGTATTTGTTATACAGCAACTGAAAACTAATACAACTCCACAGTTACGGAGCCGTGTTTGTGTTGGCTCCCACACAAGCCTTTCTTATTTATGAGGCTCTCTCCTCAATTAGTTTGTGAGCTGCTTAGGTTAGAAATCATGTTTAAACAATGTCTGTACTCCCAGCATCTAGCATAGTTCTTGATACATGGGGTGGGGAGGTGTTCAACAAGCAAGTATTGAATGTCTCAGGGGGATGTTACTATGTTCGTTGAATCCTATAAGAAGCAAACACTGAGATGGAGTTAGGGGTGTGAGGAATTTGTGGAGGTGGGGAGGGATTCAGGCCTGTGAAACTAAAAGACAGAAAGGCTGAATTGGTCATGGAAAGATTTGGGACTTCAATGCATATCTGAAAGAGTCACGGCCTACCCAGAGCAATGAGTCTGGAGCTCCAGACCAATAAGTATCCTTAAGAGGAGTCCCATGTTGCACAGAAATGACCAGGCACAGTACCTCCAACCTGCTCGGTCATGGATCAGGGGCTGCCTAGGAAAAGCATTACCTTGGCTCAAGAGATGAGGTGAATCCTAAAGGTGCCAAAAGTAAAAGCTGTCAGTTAACTGTACCCCTTGCAGATGAGGTGCGTAAGTTCTTTCCAGAAGGAAGATCTAAATAACACAGCTCCATAGCCACCGTATTGTACGAGAGATCACTCTCTCTTAAGTAAAACATAAGCTCTACTCATCAAGTGGAACCATAAGGTTTTCTTCCAGAAAGAAGGCAATGAAGAAAGGACTCCAAAATGACAGTAACGAAAAATTTACTTAAGAATCAATCCACTATTTTACAACAAAAGTTGCAGTGATTACACTTCCTCCTAATATTGATGGTTGTGTTTTTCCCAAAGCAGAGAATTATTAGTCAATTGTAACTTCCCCAAGGTTTTGGCAAAAAAAAATATTCTCACCTCAAGGGTGTATCTTCAGTTCTGAGAAAAGTTTGTTTTAATAAACACCAATGATAACTTTAAAGGAGTTTGATTTTCTCAGCATTGTTAAAATGAAGTTTTAAAGAGAAAAGTCTACTTTCTTAGATTGTTCTGTCTGAATTCATATATCTTCATTCTTAGGCTGCTTTTTGTATTTGTTTCAACAACTCTTATTTGGAATTGAATAAGTTTGAATTCTAAGCAAAACTACTGAAAGCTTCCATTATCATTTCACAAGTGTCAAAAAGAACTAAAAGCTGTTCTTTTTAAGAGGACTGAGTGTTTTAGAGGAGAAGTCTGGCAATGTACTAAAGGAAGAGTTATCTTCAAAGGCAACTGCCAAATCACGTTCTTTGATGACTCTCATGTTTCAGAGTATCGACATCGCAAGTGGAAATATGACCATTAAGGATACATTTTTTACCAAACCTTCTACATTCTTGTTTATGAGTATATGAGTATAAAAGTTCCCAATACAAACTGTCCTCAGAAATTTAGTTTTTGATTTAATTATTTCAAATGGCATGTTCACAACTATAAGCCTGGATGAGACAATGTATTGTGATATCCTTAGTGATATGGTTTTCTCCTCATCCAGCTTCTGGCTTGGGGATTGGAACATATCCTAATTGCCATATTGAGGCTTAGTTATATCACAATAGATTTAAATACATGACCATAAAGCATTATTGCATTTTTCAGATTAACACAATGTTTAGAGGTATAAGAAGGCTAACAAAAATCCACCATTAATTTCATTTACCATAATTCATTCTAATTCTGGTTTCAATTTGCTACTTTCTTACTAACCAGCCAGAAAAAAAAATCACTTTAAAGAAAAATCTAACTCTTTTTCACATCCATTATCAATGGTAAAGACAGAAGCCCAGAGCTCTGTGTGCCACTTTGTGTGAACCTTAAACGGGGCTTCTATGTACCACATTTTCTTAATCTTTCCCTCTCCACCCCTGGATGACCACATTAGCCTTCTCATCCCTCAAATCTTAGCTCCTCCTTCCATGTGTTCACTCTCAGCTAATAGTCTTATTTCCTGTTATTCAGAAGAGCAAGGCCATCAGAAGTGGTTTTTCACACATTGACATTTTCACATCTATCAACATGCTGCATTTGACCTGTGTACATACACTGCCTTCTGTCTCATTGATGTAGATGAACTGCCTTAGCTCTTCTATAATTAGACCTTCCACTGGTGCACTGTCTCCCTTCCCCTCTCATTTCCTCAAGGACATAGCTCCACAAATCTCCCCTTTTCCCTGTAATCAATGTCTCTCTTCACTAAATCATTCACATAAGCATTAAACTCAATGTTTTATCTTGCATATTCTATTAAGGCATCTTGACCTCACAACCCCTTCTGGAAAATTCTATTTTCAAAAGGAAAACTCCTAAAAGCATATAGCTATCCCCCTCCCCTCCTTGTCTACCTTCTCTCCTCTCTATCTCTCCAATCAAATGTTTGTTTCCACTACACCAAAAAAGCCCCAGTGAAGCTTAGCACTGTTAAATCAAATAATCAATTTTCAGACTTTATCCTGTAAACAGAATTTGTCATAGTTGACACTTTCTCAGACAATGGAGTATTACTCAGTGGTAAAAAAAAAAAAAGAGTGAAATAATGCCATCACCAGCAACATAGATGGACCTAAGATTATCGTATTAAGTAAAGAAAGTGAGACAGAGAAAGACAAATATCATATGATATTACTTATATGTGGTATCTTAAAAATGATACAAATTGCTGACCTGTAATATTTCTTATTTACAAACCAGAAATAGACTCACATACACAGAAAACAAACTATGGTTACCAAAGGGAAAAGGGGGTGGGGAGGAGAGATAAATTAGGCATTTGGGTTTAACATATATATACTACTATATATAAAATAGGTAAATAATCAGGACCTACTGTACAGCACAGGGGACAATATTCCATATCTGTAATAGTGTATAATGAAAAATACTCTGAAAAATTATAACTGAATCACTTTGTATACACCTGAAATTAACACATTATAAATCAACTATTCTTCAACAAAAACACAATAAAATAAATAACTGGGTACTATAGCCTAGCCATGTTGACACATAAAACTAAGAATCGTATCTCTCAAAGCCACAAATCCTTTGAATTGCCTTAAAAGCCTCATGCACTCCAGCCCTGGGTTAACTCTGACCTCAGCTCTTTGCATTCTCTCTCTTATTCACTCTGCCCAGCTACTCTGGCCTCCGTGCAAGTTCTCAAACTCATCAAGTACATTCTTTCTTTAGGAACATTTGTTGTTCCCTCTGAAATAATCTTCCCCAAAGGTTTAAAAGGCTTTTCATTTTGCTCAGATTTTGCTCAAACATCACTTCCCTTTATCACTCTCCTGATTTCTTATTCTCCACAGCACTTACCACAATCTTACATGCAGTGCACTTCTGTGCTTATTTGTTCACTATCTCTTCCCACTCAAACCTAAGCTCCAGGAAGCCAGGGATCTTCATTATATTCACTGAGAACAGTTTCTGAAACACAGTCACCATCCAATAACCATCTTTTGAATTAATTTTTGTTTTTAAACATACCATAGAGATTTCTATAATGATTACACTGAAGTTTTTCCAGTGAGCACAGTGAAAGGGCATTAGACTGTAGATTTATAAGCCTGAGCGCTAATGTGGCTGTGCCACTCCCCTTACTTCCTCTCTGATAAATCACTTCACTACGACAGGACACAGACATCCCCAACTTCAGAGCAAAGGTAATGAATGAGGTTCCTTCCAGTTAAGAAATCTTATTTTCTTTCCTCCGTATCTTATTTTACTTAAATAGGACCTCAAGATATATTACAGGTCAAAAATTTGGAACGGTCTATACATTTCCTGTCATAATGCATAAGGGAATTACACCCTAATTGAAGAAAGAATAGATGATGTAAATTAAAACAGACTTGATGTAGGGACTTATTTATGACAGCAAATTAAGAATACCTTCTAGATGTTACTCATCCCCATTGCAGTGTCATAAATACAGGTCCACATATTTTCAAAATGGTGTGCACACTTGGAAGGACTACTTCAAACTTCAGAAGCTGAAGACAGACACTACAGGCTTTGACAGGTCCATCCCTTCATAAAGACACCACTTTTTCTTCCTCCAAACTTGATAACATTCTACGCTCCTTGGCTTTTATGTAATCTGATTTCATACGTTAGTGTCCCCTCCTATCATCCCTAAGAACCTACTATCTTTCTGGAATAAAGCAGCAGTTACATATAAATAATCACTTTGTTTAGAGCTACCCTAAGGCTTTGTGAATTCCATCATTGGGGCCCTGCAGATTTTACCTGCCTTTCTCTATAGGAAGTAATAACCAGTGTCACTAATTGACAGTTTCAGTGACCCACTTTCTCTCTGTTCTTCTCTCTCATTCAGACACAGAATTATAAGTATTCATTGTTCATAAGACTTTAAATCCATATAGTCAATACTTTACAACTCTGAACCACAATCAATATGAGAGTTTTGTATGACACTGCAGTGCATTTTCCCTTGCCCAGGAAACTTTCCTTTCTTATGAGAGAGAGAAAATGAAGAAACTTATACAATCAATATCTCAAATGTTGAGTTTCTCTAATCCTTTCAGCTCTAGAAAAGGAACTATGTCAAGTTATAATCATCGTATGAACTTTTACAGGGTTTTACTTTCACTAGCTTAATAATAAAATTTTAAACTACTCAGAAAAAAGACTGATGGCTAAAATTCAAAAAGTTCAGCTTAGTTCTAACTGCAATCATAGGCACAAGTAAATTGGTGCTAATGCAAAAGAAATGCACAGAGAGCAATTAAAGGGAAAAATCTTAAGAATGAACACAGCCACAAAAGGCTTTAATCGAAGTTACTCTCACATTAAGGAAAACCATTATGTGAACAAGACAAACTGAAACTGTCATTAATAATGCAGATGTGCTTGACAAGCCAGTCTTAGCCTTTCAGGCAATGCAGACCAGTCTTACAAACACTTGCCCCTCTAATCTCCATCAGGCTATTAAAAAAAAGGTAAAAATGTGTATTTTAAGATTGGAAGAATATACTGCTGATTATAAATTATTTCTCACTTTCAGCCTTGAAACTTACATGGAATTAGTAAAATTGTGGCTGTAAAGAAACATTTTTAAATGCTGAAAACTAACTTACCTGTCTCTAGTGCCACAAACGCCTCCAACATTTGCAAATTACTGGCCACTTCTGGATGCCCACTAAAGTCAAAGCTATGTCCTAGACCCATTACATACATTATCTCAATTCAATACTGCAAGACAGGCATTATTATTCACATGTTATGGATTAAATAGTAAGGTTCAGAAAGGTTACGACAGTTAACCCAAGGCTATACTGCTAATTAGTGAGAAAGCTCAGATGCAAACTTTGGTCTATCAGACTCCACAGCTAATGTTCTTTTTATTACTCTGCATAAAAATGTTTCAGTTGAGATTCAGTGAGGGGTAGCTTTTTTTAACTGCAGGGAAATGGGAATATCACAGAAGAAGTGCAACTAAAAAGACTCTTACCTGCTTTCCCAGGTCACAGGTAAGGAGTGCCCAGGACCTGGCTAAGGGCACAGTGAGACTGGCAAGAAAATAAAAAAAATTTTTCTGGGTCTAGATACTGAGGGTGAAGATTGCTGAGGGGCAAGCAATAATTAAAAGCGACCTTTTGATCACTAAGATAGGTATCATTTTTTCCAGGCATGTGTGTTTCAACATCTTGCACCCATTTTATTAACAGTATAGTCAAAAGACTGACCCATGCAGAGTACCTCAGAGTTCACATAGTATTTAATCATTGACTCTCCATACACTCACAACAGTCTTGGAGCCCCGTTGGAAACATGACACACTTTTCAGCATTACTAACAATTTTTGAGAGTTCTAACTACTGTCGACTGAAGGAGAAACACACAACCTAATAGTTTCAAGTTAAGAGATTTTTTTTGGTTTTGTTTTTGGGCAGGGAGTAATTAGGTTTTTACTCATTTATTTTTAATGGAGGTACTCAAGATTGAACCCAGGACCTCATGCCTGCTAAGCACGTATTCTACCACTGAGCTATACCCTCCTCAACTCAAGCTTTATTTGGGGACCTTACTGAGGTCTATAGCCCGGAAGAAAGCCTTTCAGATAGCTCTGAAAAACTGCTCTGAAGACGTAAGGTAGGAGCCAGGATACATGTAAACTTTTTCTGCTGGAAAAAAAAAATGTAGTCAAACATCAAACGATTACTGCTAATTACAAAGAACAGACATCTCAAGTTAATGGTTTTAGTGCTCTTCTATCAATGTATAAGAAGATGTGAGAATCTGGGGTCACTGAAATTATTCCTTAGACTTGCATCTTAACTATCTAGGGCCAGTATCCAAAGCACAGAATGCTTCCTGTTCTTTCTACATCCTAAATTCCCCTCAGGGTATACACTGGTGGGCAACTGCAGTGGCTAACGGCTTGATTCTTGAACAACTGGAAAGGTAGGCAGCATTCTTTTCTTTACACTATTCTACTAGGGGATGATACGCTGCCAAATAGTATCTTCACAACACCCTTTAGACAAGAAGAAACTCAAGTGTGATTTTACTTTCCTCCAAATCAAAAGCTAGTAACGTAAAATCAAAGTATACATAAATGAATAAGTAAATAAATAAATAAGAAAGAAGAAATAATGGCTGTATTTTATAAAAAAAAGAAAAATGATTTGCTATGCCAAGGTAATATTGACACAAGTCTCCCAGCTCCCCATTTCAGTCACATTTGTGGCCTTAAGCACCTTCTACATAGAACTTCACTAAGGAGAAAAGGCAATCTAGGTCTGATTTCACATCTAAAATTAAAGTTAAATCAGTAGCATTTGCGTTAATTTCCTATTACTGCTATAACAAGTTACTTAAAACAACATAGATTTATTATCTTATAGTTCTCAAGGTCAGAAGTCCAAAATGGATCTTACTGAGTATAAAAACCAAGGTCAGCAAGGCTGCATTTCTTTTCAAGGCTCTAAAGAGAAGCCAATTCCCTTGCCTTTTCCAGATTCTAAAGGTCACCTGCAACCTGGACTCATGGCCCCTTCTTCCATCTTCAAAGCTAGCAGTGTAGCATTGATGCCGAGAAGGACCCTGTGCGGCACGACCACCCCTCAACTACTGCCTCTTGTTTACAGAAAAGCTGGAGTCTGCGAGGCCTCCCTAAAGTCATAGAAGGGCAGGCTCAAGCAGTTGATTATGACAAACCTGCAGGCATCAGGGGATGGCAATGACTCTGACCACCTATCTCAACAATTAACTGAGATTATTCCCCTAGCTCCCTTTAAAACTTTCACGGCTGAACAGAATCTTTGGAGATGGTTTTCTGGGGGAGACGCTGGGGTCGCCAGATTGCAGGCATTCTGAATAAAAGCAACTTTACTTTTTGTGACCAAGGTTGTTGCTTCCAGGATCATACCCTGCCCCTGCCTTGAATAGAAACCAATTACTCTTATCTAAGTCTCAGGAGGCAGCTGCAGAGAAGAAACAAGAACTGGTTAGAATCCACGGCCCACGATGAAGGATTTGACTTCCAGTGGACCTCGAGCTTCATTATACGGTCACTGTAATGTATAAACACGCTAAATGACACACCCACCAGTGCCATGACAGTTGACAACTACCATGACAACCAGAAAAGCCCATACAAGGACGACTGGTTCCATCACAACCAGCAGAAGGACATGATGGTAGAGGCCTCTCATAAAAATCCACGTGGCCCAGCCGGGCCAGAGCTGTCACTACCAGCCATCTCGGCTGATATCTTCCCCGCTCAAGTTCTTTTCTTCCCTTCTCCCTGCTTGAGCATTTTCCTTCCTTTTTCTTTTTTGAGAAATAAAGCAGCTTTTTCATTTTGTCCCTCCGCCTCTGCTGCAAAATTTTTCACAGCTGGAAGCAAGGACCCACACTCTGGTGGGACTCCAAATTTAGGGGTCTCACTATCCACTAACAGCATCATCATCTAATCTCTCCCTCTAACTCTAACCACCACTTCTGCCAGCCTTTTCTTCTTTTAAGGATCTTTATGGTTACACTGGGTTCATTCAAATAATCCATGAATAATTTCTCAGTCTGCAGATCCTTAGCTTATTAACATCTACCAAGTCCCTGTTCCCATGTAACCTAACATATTCACAAGTACCTGAAGATTAGGACATGGACACCTTTGGAGGACCATTATTATGCCTACCACAGCATATTTATATTCACTGACCTGGAAACAAAGATTTAAAAGAATTTATAATGAAAGATGCAATTGCCTCTTTTGTATAAAAGATGACGATGAAAGCACTTCTGAGTATCAGTTGAAGTTTTTAGTATGATTTCAAGGACCAAAACTCTTCAAGGTGACATCTAAGAAATGGTTTGAATTTGTGCTACATCATACAATAAACCAAACATCTTTGATGAGGGGAGCAGAAACTCTACTACAGTTAAAAAATAAATGTCATAAAATTTAAGGCCAAAAAATATGAGTGGTGTATCAGAGAGCAGGGGGGTGTCTATGTTTATCACTGAATGACTTGTCAGCTTGAATTTTAGGTTCTTCGGTACTAACTAGGTGACTGTAGCAAGTTGCTTAAAAAAAATCAATGCCTCAGTTTCTCATATGTAAAATATGAGGTATTATATTTTATAATATAATATTATTGCTACATTTTAGAGTTGTAAGGATTAAAGATCACACCCCTTAAGTACCTTTCAAAGGGCTTGGTCCATGGGAGATGCTAGGTAAATAGTAATTTCTCTCTTTCCACTTCTTCTAGCTCTGGTAATACACAAGAACTCCACATGCAAGGATGCTTTCCATTATTTAGTTAAATGTACAGCATTTATATTCCTGAATGGAATCCAGCTTCAGGAGACTTCCTGCAGAGCTATAACTCCTTTCATGGTAATGCTTTATAAAATTGCCTGATGAACTGCCCAATAACAAATTAAAGAAATTGTCAAGTTTTGACAATTAAATTACACAAAGCTCTAAATGCCATAGTCACAAAACGAAAATAGACAACACTGGAATGCTAATTCAGCTAAAGGAACACCGATAGGAAGATTTACTGTCTGCAGGCTATCACAGAGGGCTTAAATAATTTTCTGACCTGAGTTAGAGGTCAGTTTAATAAATAAAGAGCTATATAGATCTTACAATGTGAATATAACGGCTAGCCCCTTTCTCTAGTTTCTTCAGGTCATTAAGTAGTTCCTGACACCCCCTCCCCAAGTAGCATTCAAAATGAAAAGGTTTTATGACCTAGCTGATTATGACAAGTTATTTCAAACCTCAATTAAGCCAGGATATACAGAGCGTATCCTTTTTTAAAATTTAGTGCTAAATATTGATCTGATAACACATTTTCTACGCAAATGTAAAAGAAAGCTAATTGCAAAAATTTAGAATATTATTCTATAAATTAAAAGAAAAATAGTTACAGTTGTTTATAGGACTCTGATTTTTGCTGTCAAAATATCTCATGCTACACTTCTGGGCTAACAATTCAACAAAACAAGTTTGTTCCTAGTAGGAAATCTACCAAACATCAAAGAAGGGGATGTCATCAATAAAACAACAAGAAGAGCTTTCCAGTGTGTATCTGTGGCATGTATCAAAATAAAAATATTCTGTTCCAAAATCTATTAAAAATTCCACTTGTAAAGTTTATACTTTCATTAACTACTTATATAAACTGCAAGCACCATCTACAAGATTTCAAATCCACGAACAAAATAAAAGCATATCAGAGCAACAATAACTTGTCCTTTAATAATATTGTTTCCTTTGAGGAAATCATGGTTTCTTGTCTTATTCTTGTGAAATCTGACTGAAAATAAGAAAACTTTCATTGCCTTTTAAATTTAAAATTACAGTGAGAGATTAGAGACATATATACCGTCAGCCAAGGCAAAGGAATTCCACCAGTTGAAGAACTAGAGTACATGTATGTTGCCAAAGACCTCCTAACTTCATCAACATGACTTCATCAGTCTTGTGTTAAAGAATCAGAGGAAGTTTATATTCCTGTGGCTGCTGCTGAAACACTGGAGTTCTAACATCGTCACAGAATTGGATCTTCGAGGGATTTGTGATGGGAGCCTTTGGCTATTCACAACACTAAGTGTTTGAAGTTGGGAAAACTATTAAAATAAGAAGAATGTAAAATGGCAAGTGCCTTGATGTGAGGCCTTTGCAGCAGGATATGGTGTTAAATGAAGCTAACCAATTTCCACTTTGTAGTTTTGACAGATGTCCAGAGGGCTTTTTGAAAGAAAAACAAAATGAAAAGAACAAAAGCTGAGTGATCATTTCCTCAGGGAACCCCTGGTTTATACTGTAGTTCAATTTAGGCAAGTCAGTATCAGAAAACTCAAGAAATACTAAAGAACTTCTCCTCAAAACTCATTTCATCTCCCACCCAAGAGCACACCCTAATGTACATTTCGTCATTTTTCTGAAGTCAGACTTCTCTTGTTTTCCAGCCAAGAGAAAACACCGCTGAGTCTACCCTGGCCTGTAGAAGCTTTGATACACTACTTTAATACATAGACAAGTGTTTTGCATGCATCAGGTCCACTAAAAAATTGACCTATTTAGCCTGTCAAAAATATTTCTGAGCACCTATAATATATTTTGACCTATGCTAAGTTCTAAGAATAAAAATAATATCCAGACAGGTATAGTCCCTGGCCTCATGGAATTTACCTGTTTTTTTAAAAAAAAGCAACTAATTATTCATTTCAAATGTGATAAGCACAGTGAAGCAAAATAGGGTGCTGTGGGAGCTTTAATAGATTTCACTAATTGGGGCCTCGGGGAATGACTCATAGTGGATGAATATATGAGCCAATTTTGAAGGATGAACAGAATTAGTAGGAAGAGTTGTTGGAAACTAGTTGGTCAAGAAGGAAAAGTATCTAGGCTAACAGTCCCCAGATTAGATTGAAGTGTTGAAAGTTTGAGAACTGAGCAAAAAGCAGAGTGGGGACAGCCAAGAGTGAGGAGGGAACAGTATGACATAAGACAGAGGGAGAAGCAGGCAGAGGCTAGATCATGCCAGACTTGGAAGCCATTTCAAAGATTTTACTTTATCCTAATACCAACGAGAAACCTCTGGAATGTGTTGAGTAAATACATTGATACAACCAGACTTATGTTTTTAATATATCACTTTAGTTGCAAATATGGAGAATAATTACTATTAATGAAGCAGTTACTTCTCAAAGATTCATGGATTCCTCATAAAATACAGCAATAGCAAATTAAAAGGAATGCAAGAAGTTAATGAAAAACAAATAAGCACCAATGAACCTGAATCTAGAAAATGCAACTGTGACAGGAAATCACAAAAAGTATCTGATTCAAATTACTATCTCTGTTTTTACAATAGCATATGAACTCCAAGACTATAATCATCCCTGCACTTTGTCCATTAATTTACCCACAGCACCTAGAACTGTGGTTGGCAACAGCAGATTCCTCAATGAATACTTAGTACATGAATAGATAAACAAAGAAGCAAAAAAAGTATCTCCAATCACTTTACACCCATGGTAATTACATTCTTCATTCTCCTCTTCATGATTTCCATAAATATCACCTTTATATACATTCTTCCTCTTGCACCACTCCTCCAAATTTAAAACAAAAGAAGGTAGTAGGGTTTGGTGACAAGATGAGCATAGTGCTAAGTGGTGTCAAATAATAATGAAGCAGTAGCCTGAAGAAAAGATAAACTAGGGGACTACAGATACAAAGAGAATGAGTTAGCTATGAGCATTAAATCATTCACTTAATGAGGCTCAAGTCCCACTAGGGCCTGGTGATTTATAGCCATTAATGATACTCTGCTACGGTCTCAGTGTTTGCACCCCTCACCACATGCAATTCATACGATGAAGTCCTAACACCCAAGATGATGGTACTAGGAGTTAGAGATTTTGAGAAGTGATTAGGTTATGAAGGTGGAGCCCTCACGAATGAGATCCATGCCGTTATAAAAGAGACCCGGAGAGATCCCTCGCCCCTTAGGTCTTGCGAGGTTACAACAAAAAGACAGCAATCTGGGAAACAGATTCTCGGCAAACGCTGAATCTGCTGGCACTGTGATCCTGTACTTCCCAACTTCTCTAGACCTGTGAGAAATGAATGTTGTTTATAAGCCACTTGGTTTACGGTATTTTTGTCGCAGCAGCCTGAAAGGAACGAAGACACACCCCGACATTCAAGAGTTCATATTGAAAAGCTTGTCTTAAAGGTGATCAGCAGAGAGAATGTACGAAGCTCAGTTACACATCCACTATAGCAAAATAGCAAAGGCATCTGTGAGTGCTGAGATAGCACTGTCACTCTCTAACGGGAAGCATGCAGGAAGGTAAACTGCACAACAGCTTTAGGGTGATGGCTGAGCAGCTCCGTGCCTCCCATTTTTCCTTGCAGCAACACTGCACACTCTCTGTGTATTCAATGTTCAATCAGCCACGGGAGATAAATCCTCAAGCATCCACCTCTCATACACATATACACACTCTCAACACACACACACACACAACCCCTACACGAAGAGAAGGGAGAATGTCCACCTTGGTGGACACAGTCTGTGTGAAAGCGTGTGTTCCAGAAGTCAAGTGGGACCCGCGGCAGCCTGTGCCCAGAGATCAGCTTCCACGTCACCTCATGCCCTAGAATTCTGTAAAAAGACAAATTATTATTCAAAAATAGGACTAACATAAGGACAGTTTAGATCTATAAGGGCTCAGGATGTTTGCCCCTGAGAGATAGTTCATTAAAACAATTACTGAAGAAAGTATCATAGAAAGTAGAAAAATGAAGTCAGGAGGAATTATTGGAATTCAGGAAGTAAAGGTAAGTTAATTATTCAAGTTTACTGTAAAGTTTAAATAGGGACTGATTATTAAAATATTTAACACCTATGTATATGTGAGGGAAAGGAAGAGGTGCCTGAGGTGGGGGTGGAGCATAGAAGTGGAAATTAAATGATGCAAACACATATTAGTTTACCATTTTTAGGGTACATAGATGCTTAAAAATTTAAATCTTCACTTTAAAAAGTGTAAGTTTGAACATCTCTGCTAAGGTAACAAAGGATACATTAAAAGAATAGAAACAGAAGTATCATTTTCAATTCAGAAAGTACAAAACAAAAGCAGATAGAAAAAAAAAACTAACATAATGAATCTAGCAAAATCCAGGAAGGAAGACAAAAGAAACAAAGACATACCATGTTGAACAGAAAACATGAAGCAAGGTAGCAGGTTTGCAGGGAGCACGATAAATATAAATGTGCTTAAATTAGCTCATCTTTTGGAAGACATTTTCAAATTTGTTAAAACAAATTAATTACCCATATTCTATTTTAAAATGACACACCTTTTATGAAAAGGACACAAGAAAGTTGAAAATAAAAGTAAATGCTAACAAAATAAATCTGAATTGGCAATAGCACACAAAAAGAGAATTCAGAGCAAAAGCTTTAAAAAAGCTTTCAAGTGGTTGACAACATATTGATAAAATAACAATCCAATATAAAGATATAAAAATCACAAATTTTAAATACCTAACAACATAAGTTCAAAACTTGTAAAGGAAGAACTGATATTCCCAAGGAGAAACAGATAAATCCATACTTCACAGCAGGCGAATATAACACATCTCAGTTAGAAATCAGCAGATAAAATAGAAAAGCATACCAGTACAGAGGATTTTAATGCCACATTTTTAAAGTTTTATCTAACACACACACACACACACACACACACACACAAACACATACCCCATAAGAAGCTGAATGAAAGATAATACGTTCTTTTTAAAGCACATTTACGGACACAAGAATGATTTTATATCATGCTATAAAGAAAATATCAACAAGTTTCAAAAAATTGGTTTAAGTCTTACAAGGTTTACTCACTGACCATAATAGAAAAAAAAATTGAGATCAGCAACAAAACATAGCAGGAAAACTCCATACATCTTAAAATTGAAGTCCACATTACCAGTCATTGTACTACATAGGAAATTAAATACAAATTACAAACTAGCTATCACAAACATGCCTAAGGAGACATGTACAAAGATGTTCAGTTAATCATTGTTTTAAGCAACAAATAAAATTTTGGGGAAAAGTCTGTTCTTCAATAGGATAAATAAAATTGCTAAATAAGACATGGGACACAAACCATGGAATACCAATTATATCTGTAGATACTACCATGGATCTATTTCTAACACATCACTGAAAAAAGCAAGTTGCAAAATAATGTGTACTGTATGAGAATATCAATAAAATACAACACTTACAATCTATATGCAGCTTATATATATAGTATATACACTAATCCATAGAAAAACATATGACAATACACCCATCTGATGGAGGAGCAGGGAAAAGACACAGATTTAGTTTCATGATCAAAGAGGATCTCAACATTTTCTGTAATATTTTATTTCCATAAAGAAAGCATATTAATGTATGACCTGGTTTGAAACAGAATATAAACTATTTTATAACTTACTAAACTTTGAGCAATTATAGATAGTACGTAGAGAAAAGAAAATGAGAGAGACAGAAAGAGACTTCGGGTGGGGGAAGGGTTCTTCTTTAAGTAGGGTGATAGATGAGGCATCTCTGAGGAATTGACATTTGAACAGAGGTCTGAATTAAGTAAGGAGGTTGACTACTGGGAAAACAGGGAGAAGTGTGTTAGGCAGAAGGAACAGTAAACACAATGGCCCCGAGGACAGCTTGGTATGTTAGAGGAAGGGCAAGGAGAGTGGAGAGGTAAGCAGAAGCCATATATTTTGGGACTTTGTAGTCATGGGGAGGAGCATGAATTTTAAGAGTTACAGGAAACAGCTGGAGGATCTGAGCAAGGAAAGGACATGACTGATTTACATTTTGGTTTTCTTTAAAATTTTTATTTGAAAATAATTGTGGATTTACATGCTGTTTAAGAAATAATACAGAGAGATCCCATGTACCATTTACCTAATTTTCCCCAATGGTGACATCTTGCAAAACTAGCATACAATATAATAACCAGGATACAGACATTGATACAGTCAAGATACAAAATACTTCCACCACCACAAAGATCCTTCACGTTGCCTTTTTAAAGCCACGTATCCCCTGTTTTTAACCTGGCAACCATTATTCTGGTCTACAGTTTTATAATTTTGTCATTTAAGGAAAATTACATAAAAGGGATCTAACAATATGTAACATTTACAGATTGCCTTTTTTCACTCAGTATACTTCTCTGCAGACTCCTACAGATTGCTGAGGATATCAATAGTTTACTTTTATCGCTGAGTCATATGCTATGGTACTAGAGTTTGTTTAACCATTCACCTCTTAAAGGATACCTGGGTTTGGCTATTAAGAATTAAACTTCTGTATAATCCACAAGTTATACACAAGTGTGTACACAAGTTTTCATTTCTTCAGGGTGAATGCCCAAGAGCACAATTGCGTGGTTGTATAGTAGTTGCATGTTTAGCTTTTCTAAGAAACTGCCAAATTGTTTTCTAGAGTGGCTGTACCATTTGACATACCCACTAGCAATGTATGAGTTATCTAATTGTTCTACATTGTCTGCATTATGTGTTGTCACAGTATGTTAGCCATTTTTAGACATTCTGGTAAGTGTGTATTGATATCTCATGATGTTAATAGCCATTTCCCTAATAGCTAACAATGATGAACACCTTTATATGTGGTTATCTGCCACTTGTATATCATCTTCAGAGAAATGTTTGTCTTTTGCCCATTATCTAATTGTTTGTTTTACTACTGAGTTTTGAGGGTGCTTTATATACTCTATATACTAATACTTTGGTGGGCATGTGGTTGGTAAATATTTTCCCCCAGTCAGCAGCTTATGTTTTTTAACAGGTTCTTTTTTTTTTTTTTTTTTTTTTTTGGTGGCGTTGGAGGGGGCAGAGTAAAGGTTTTGATTTTGATGAGGTTCATGTTATCAATTTTTCCTTTTATAGACTGTGCATTTAAGGTCAATTTAAAAAACTCTTTGCCTAGCCCTAGAGCTCAAAATATTTCTCCTATGTTTTTTCTAAAAATGTTGTAATTTTACATTTTCAATTTAAGCCTGTGATCCATTTTGAGTTAATTTTTGTATAAGATGTGAAGGTGTGAAACAAAGATTAAGGTTCCTTTTTTTAAAAAAAATGGATATCCAGTTGCTCCATTGGTTAAAAAGGCTATCCTATCTCTTGAATTTCTTTTGCATTTTTGTCAAAAACAGCTGGGTATATATTTGTGGGTCTACTTTTGGGTTCTCTTCTGCTCCACTGAGTTCTGTATCTATCTCTCTACCAATACCACACAGCAGGATTCTGGTAACACAAATATTAGATCTTATTTAAATCTTCTGCTTTAGCTGAGTTTCTCTGAAACCACTCAGCAAGGGAAGGAGAGGCACTGACTTGTTACTGCCAGGTGGAGGTAGGTGTCTAGATTCCCCACTCAGCCTCCCTATATGACCAAGGTGGGGGCTACTTGATACTGTTGAGCAGGGACTGGAATTCCATCCCCTCAATAGGGCAACACTGATAACTCTCTAGTTAAGGAGATACTGTATTGATATTGTTGCCACTCCCAACCTGGCCTCTACTGACACTGACACTGACAGTTTCCTATTTCTCAGGGCATCCATGAGGGCCATATTAGAACACCCTAAGCCACCAGAAAGCCTCCAAATTTCAAGGACTAAATCTCTCCCTTCACCCACAGTCTTTTGAACAGCTCCATGCTTGACTCTGGCATGCCCCCTAAAATCATCTGAAAATTAAAAGTTACAATGAGCTCAGCTCACTGCCAAGCAAGCACTTTCCTGAGGCAGGTCTTAAAATATGCTAATAGGAACGTAAAAACACTAAATTTATTTTACATCCGTAAGACTCATACTGGAATATTCATCTTCAGCTGTGGATTCCTAACTTAATGTTTAATTTAATGAAACCAAAGGCATCTAAATAGAAAGTTGCAAAATTTATAATAAACAACTGCTTGTCAAGACAATTTATTACTGGTACACTATGTGCCTGTGGATGTAATTTTATGCAGTTTAGATGCAAACATCTAGAACTATCTTTCACATCTGTAAGTATTACCTACTTTGTCTTTGCTCCTCTCTTGAGATGATTTCCTGAGCCCTCTGTTCCCTGTGAGCCCTCTGTGATAGTTGGTAAAGAGCTGATGCTCTCTTGCTGCTAAGTCCTCATCTGCAGACTTAACTTTCTAAAGACCCACCAAGTCTGGCAGATAGTGAAGGAAAACCAACAAACCTCAGGAATTCTCCTCACTCCTCAGCGGACATGGAATCCCAGGAAAGACAGACAGACAATCAGGCTAGCCTTAACTATTACTCTCTCAGAGCTAAAATGGGAACATTTATCCCATCCACACTTCTTTCTCTGGTCACCCACTTGCCTCCTAGACTTAACTAAGGTGCAATTAGTTCAATTTTCTCTTACAAAAAAGCTGATAAATATGAAGCTCAGTCTCATCACCGTGGGACTGTAACCCAGATGTGGCCTTTTAGTAATGCATACCGCCCTTTAGCAGGGAAAGAGAACACTGCTCTTGCTGTCCCCCACTAGCTTCCAACGTACGAGGTGAGGAGTCTGTGGGGCTGTAGGACTAGGCCCAAGAGGACATATGCCCCCACTTTTGGACCATTCTCTCTGTACCCAGGACCCCACTATGTCCTCTCCAAATAGCCCAACCTTTTTTCTGGGCCTGCTTAAGCACTTTCCAGGGCCTCACTTCTGAGGGTGTATCAACTGGTGTGATTAACCCTAGACCTGAGGTACAGTCAAGGATGACTTTTTTTAGTAGATGTGGATGGAAGATCCAATAATTCAAATTTGAGCTTGGCCTTCCAGGTAATTATAAGAGTATATTTGTTAAAGAAGGAGGATAGCATACATTTTATTAAGCAGTTTCTTGGCCTGACTTATAACTTTCAAGTAGTCAGACATATGGCAAATGGCCTCTGTTTGTATGTATCTTTCTGGGGCCTTGTAAATATTAAGAGTTAAAGCCTAGGCTGAATCTGTGTGTAATAAAAGTAAATGTCTACTATTATTTGTTAATTATGAGTCAGAGGATCTGGTTCTGGAGAGGGTGCCAGGATAAAAAAATTTCAAGTGTAAATCTTTAAGATCCTGGGAAATATAGAATATTTAAGAAAGGAAGAGATGGAGGGAGCTCTATGAAACCTGGGAATCAGAAAATACTTCAATTTCATGGGAGTGGCATCCTCCAAGGAGGATTCCTTCACCCCCGAAGTGAACCAGGTGCCGTGTCCATGAGCTCGTTGTGTCCTGTCCTATCATAGCACTGTACTGCAATTACTTACTTTTCTGCATCCCGCACTAGACTGAGTTCTGGGACAGAGAGACTATTAATCTGGTCTACCACTTCATCCTGAGTAATCTAGCATAATATATAGAAGATGTTCAATTAACGTATTTTGAATGACCAAATTTAAAAAATGAATAAATTGTGCTATTGTTACGGAGATACAACAGAAAATGGAGACCTAACATTTCCAAATATTCATATGTTGGGCAAATTGAGGAAAGCTCTCCACAAAAAAATTGAGTATGATCAAGTTATAACTAGTAAGAAAACATAAATTTGATTTCTCAGAGAAATAAACTCTGGATCAAGAAGTCACAGTATTTTGATAACTAGAGATAAACTTTCCAGTTTGAGAAAGCTTTATGAGTTCCTTAAGGATGAGACTGAAGTCTTACTCATCTCTGTGTCCCTAGAACTTAATGCAGTGTCTGTAATATAGTAGGTGCTCAAAAAGAGTTTGATGAATGACTAGAATAAGACAATTTCCAAGACAAAAATTTACTAAACTCTATTTCAATGTTATATGACTATTGTTCAGAATGTGTGCTCTAATACTTAGTGAAATTCAATCAAAAGATATCTATTAATTGTATAATGTTATCTTTAAATGTATTGGATTGTTAATCCTATGACTGTAGCTCATGCATATAAGGAATATGAGTACAAAGGTAGTATTTGTTTCCTAAATCATTTCTATAAACAACAGTGTTCCAGCTATTTACAACTGCACAACAAATCCCCCAAAACTCTGTGGCTTAAAATGACAACAATAATTCAAATATCTCTTATGGTTTCTGAGGGTCAAGAATTTGCCCAGGGCACAGTGGGACCAGCTTGTGTCTTTCCTGTGATGTTTGACATCTCAGCTGAGAAGACTTGAAGAGTGGAAGTAACTGGATGGCTAGAGGGCAAAATCATCTAAAAGTCCATTCATTCACATTTCTAAAGGTTGTGGCCAACTACGGACTTGGGCCTCAGCTATGGGTTTATTATGGTCATTGGCCAAAATACTTAGCCATAGTCTCTCATGGTTTTTCTGCTTCTTTAGTGCATAGTGAGAGAGTTCTAAGAATAAATATTCCAGAAAGAGCAGGCAGAAGCTCTAACACCATTTGCTGTTTAGGTTCAGAGGTTATATCACTTCACTTCTACCATAGTCATCCAGACTCTAAGGAAGAGAATCCACGTCACAGTATAAGAACACAAAGCACAGACGATCTTACTGTTGCTGTCAACATGGAAGATAGAACCTGCTATAGTCCACCTTCTGGCCACTATAATTCACATCCCTCAAGCATACAAACCACCTCCATTCCCACCATCAAGACTACCAATCTCATTCCATTACAGTAACAGCTCAAAGTCCATGAGATCATCTAAATCAAGAGAACGGGGCCCCTCAGCTGAGATTCCTCAACTACATTCCTTAAACACTCTTCCTTTCCAGCTAGAGACCTAAGACATAAGAAGATGAGTTAGGCATTAATAGATTACCAGAGCAGTGTCTTTCCTACAAACGACTCAGGCAGCAATAGCAGGACAGGCACTGGATAAACACTCTAGAACTCCCATTCAAAAAGGGGAGAAACAGGAGGCACACAGCAGTCACTAGTTAACAGCAATTCTGACATCCTGATATGTATTGCCAGTCCCTGGATTAAAACACAGGACTGCTCCCTAGCAGTACTTCTCCATGAATTCTGGTTCTGCTCTATGAATTATCTTTCCTTTTATGTATGTGAGCTCATGTTTGCTGCTGAGTAGTTTTCTCAAGATGTAACCTGTTGGTAGAAATTGGAAGAAAAAGGACTGAAAGTCTCCTTTATTTGTAATCTCTCTGTCCCTTTCAGTCCAAGCTGATGGTGCTTCCATGATACTAAAAATCCCATGGGATTTTTCTATAACTGTTTTTTGGTGTTGATCTACTTCATTAGGCAAAAACCATAAACCACAAATCTCTTCTAGGCTAGTCCTCCTTGAAAGGCTGCTGTGGTTCAACACAGATAAGAATTTTGAAGCCTTATTAACAGAGATCTGTAAGGCATATCCATAAGGTCCTTAGAGAGGGTTTAGTCTGTCTAAAGAAGTCTCTGAGGCACCACCTTAAATCTAAGGTCTTAAAAAAAAGTTATCCAGTCATATTTTTGGTTTTTTTCTTTAGACAATGTTTTCCTGACAATGATGTGGATTTGACGTGCATTAGGAAGACTTTTATTAATTTTAGAATCATTTTCCTTTTGAAGAGGTGGGCATGAAAAAAGCTTTATTTTTACATATGATTCCTGGCTCCCTTATTTTTAACAGTTTGATTTTTAGCTTATCTCTCTCTTTTCATATTTTATCATGGGTGCCAAGAAGTTCAGTGACACTTTTAGTATTCTCTCTGGAAAAGTTTTTAACTAGATCACAGAATTCACTAGATTCATTTACTATTTTCCATATGCTGCAAGTGACAGTGTCACCAAACTTTTTGCCACTACACAACCATGGTTTCTTTAACTTTAGTCTCCAATGACATTTTTCTTACTTTCCTTTAAGGTCTCACCAATAGCTTCCTTGTGGCCTTTAAGTGTCCACTCACTCACTCCTTAGGGTACTTCAGGCATCCCCTAACTTGTTCTCAAGGCCTCTTAGGCTTTCCCTAGCAGTCTTCTCAATTGTCCTTCCAGCTTCCATCCGCCATCCAAAGCCAAAGCCACACGTTTTAATTGTTTAGCTGCCCATTCCTAGCATCCAAATCTGTTCTGGTTTTCTGTTGCCAGGCAACAAATTGCTCCAATGCTTCATGGATATTTATTATAACTCAGTTTCTGTGCATCAGAAATTTAGACAGGACACAAAAGTGATGGCTTGCTTCTTCTCCACAATGTCTGGAGTTATCAGCTGGGAAGACTCAAAGGCTGAGAGCTGAAACCACCTGAAGCTTTGGTCACTCAGGTGTCTTGATGTTAATGCTGGCTATTAGCTTGGCCCTTGGCTAGAGTTATCAGTCAGAACACCCACATATGGCCTATCCATATGGTCTCTTCATCTCCTCACAGCATGGTAATTATGTTCAAAGAATAAGTTGTATTGCCTTTTATGGCCTATCCTTGGAAGACATAGAGTGGCTTTTGCCTTAGTCAAAGGCATGCCCAAATTCAAGGAAAGGTAACACAGACAACCCTCCCCTATTGCCTGAACTTTTAGGTGGGAGAAATGCCTGTAACACAAGAAATGCAGGTAAAGTAAGATGACTTGTTGCAACCATTTTGGTAAAATACAATCTGCTACATATACCATTTAAAGAAGACTAAGATGTCCATGCTTATATGCCTCCAAAATTCGAAGCGTAATGATATTTTAAATCTTGTATCCTAAGAATCTGTATTTGATATATATATACTTTTTTTCTGATTTTAATACCGTAACAAGGATTTAGTGCTCCTTTAACAAATACCTCCAGCTTATAAACAAATATAGTAGGGCAGAGAGAGTTAAAATAATTTGTCTAAGCTATTAAACTAATTAGTCTTTTAACTTCCAGCAGAGTTATCTTCCCATCATATCTATCATATATCCTGTTACATTAAAATGCTTAAAATGTTATCCCATCTCATCTATCATCATATCTATAATAATAACCAAATAATCAACAGTATTGTAACTGTTTCTGAGAAGTTTTAGAAATACAGGTGATGTCTAAAGCCATACATATACGAACAGTTACTTTACAACAAAGGAGCCAAGAATATACAGTGGATAAAGGAGAATCTCTTCAATAAATGGTGTTGGGAAAACTGGAGAGCCACATGCAAAAGAATAAAATTAGACCACTGTTACACCATAAACAAAAACTAACTGAAAATGGATTAAAGACTTAAATGTAAGACCTGAAACAATAAAACTCCTAGAGGAAAACATACGTGGTAACCTCACTGACATCAATCTTAGCAATGTTTTTGTGGATCTGACTCTGAAAGCAAGGCAAACAAAAGCAAAATTAAACAAACAGAACTACATCTAACTAAAAACCGCAGCAAAGGATAAACCAGCATAACAATGAAACGGCAACCTACTGAATGGCAGAAGATATTTGCAAATCACACATCCGACAAAGAGTTAATATCTAAAATACATAAAAAACTTATACAAAATAAAAAAAAATCATACAACTTAACAAAAAACAAACCTGATTAAAAAATGAGCAGAGGATCTGAATAGACATTTTTCCAAAAAAGACATACAGGTGACCAGCAGACACCAAAAGATGTTCAATATCACTTTCATGGATATGCAAATCAAAACCACAACAAGATATCACCTCACACCTATCAGAATGGCTATTACCAAAAAGAAGAAATAATCATTGTTGGCAAAGATGTGGAGAAAAGGGAAAACTTGTACACTGTTGGTAGAAATGTAAATTGGTTCAGCCACTATGGAAAACAACAAGGGGCTGTTCCACTTCTGGGTATTTATCTGAAGAAAAGAACAAACTAATTTGAAAATATATACCCCAATGTTCATAGAAGCATTACTTAACAATAGCAAGACATGAAAACAATCGAAGTGTCTACTGCCGGATGAATGGATAAAAAAGATGTGGTATACATTCATAATAGAATACTACTCAGCCATAAGAAAGAATGTTCTCTTACTATTTACAATTACACAGATGGACATTGAGGGTATTATGTTAAGTGAAATAAGTCAAAATATGAAAGACAAAAAGCTTATGATTTCACTCATGTGGAATCTAAAAACAAAATGAACAAATAAAACAAAACAAAAGCAAACTCATAGACACAGAGAACAGATTGGTGGTTACCAGAGGGGAAGGAGCTTGGGAAGTGGATGAAGGCAGTCAAGCATATGGTGATGGATGATAACCAGACTTTTGGTTATGATCACTTTGTAGTGAACACAGATGTCAAACCATAATGTTGGATGCCTATATATTATTTTACCTCAATAAAAAATCAATTTAAAAAGGTTTTATCATCTTATAAATTTGTAGTAAGAATACAATGCAAAGTCACATTTCTTGTATGCAAAAAATCTAGAACTTAAATGCTATCTCTGAAACAGTCGCAGGTTAACAAATAAAACTTGCTCTGAACAGAAAGGAATATAAACATTTCACTAATCTTTCTTTCTCCTTCCTCACTACAAACTCTAGTTAATGTGTGTTATTTCATTTTACTGTCTGCTTTTAGGAATATTTAGGCATTCTCTCTCTGGTATGTTTCAGTTAGAGAAAGCATAGGGGCAGTGTTGCTTAATTGATTTCTGATCAAAAATCTTTGTAAAAACACACAATTCACTGATTTTTCTTTGTGGACTATTACCATCAATAATCTAGAATTGGATTTCTCATTCTTGAAAAAAATAAAAATAAATGAAAACATTCCTACTGTGAAAAAAAAAAAGAAATACAGGCTTCCTTCATTTTTTTGTAAAGCAATTTCATAGCCCTTGTGAAAGTTGCAGGAACCTTTAAATATTACAATAAGCATTCAGATCAAGCAAGACCCTCAGGTGTGTTAAGCTGACATCTCCACTTATAGTAACAGGGGCATGTAAGGCAAAAACATAATTACTCCAAATTTGTTTCTAGACATTTATTGACCTTAAGAGTTCAGAGTCTATAATGTTGCTCGCATCCAAAACTAATCACCAACACTTCATAACTTGAATGCTGACAAATTTCCACTCAGCTGCTGTCAAAGTTTGCATAATTATATTTAAGGCACTTTCTTCAGGACTGTTTCATAAATTTTGGACAACAGTATTGGAGTCTAATTTTAAAAGTGTTCATTGTCAACAGAATATTTTTAAAATATTAATTTCTGAAAATAGTGATTATATGACTATTGAATCAGATAAAACCTATTAATGTAACACTGCCATCAGTCTTTAGAAAGCAACATGCTACTTCTTACTTAGAACTGTTTTTTAATAGGCGTGAGGCCAGGCTGTGAACTGTAAAAAAATAGTTTTTATTTAAAAATTGACAAAAATAAGTAAAAATATATGACAATGAATATATGTATATTCATGAATAACTGAAAAATTGTGCTCTACACTGGAATCTGACACAACATTGTAAAATGACTATAACTCAAAAAAAAGTTTAAAAAAAATAAGTAAAAATAAAACAGCCGACATCAATAACTGCATATATATTGCTGCTTACCCATAAACATTAGATTATAAACCTATTTTTTGAAAACATTATCAAAAACATATTATTTATATTTTTATGTTAAAAAATAAAACAGATGCCAAAAATACATAATTATAATTATATAACACAATTTTTAACGTAATTCAACATTAGTCCTCCAATGTACTTAGTCAATATCCACATCAGATAATTTTTTGTATCCTAAACCAAATTAAGAAAATCACTTACTTCAAGGAGATTCATCTGTCCTGTATTTATGAACTATTCACAAAAATTGATAACAAGCCACAAAGAAATAATTAACATATTTAAAAAATATATACAGTAAGTGGGTTGATTACTGTGAGAAAAGGGCCAATTACAGAAGTTTAGACAATATATCTACAATAATACAGAGATTAAAATCACAATATAAAATGTTATAATATGACAAATCATTACTTTTCTTATGTAAAGAACTGACACAAACAAATAAATAAAAATAAAAGATCCTCCTATCTGTCATGGAAAAATACCTGAAGAATAATTTCTTAAACTTCTTGGTTGAAGAAGTAGTTGAAATAGTAAAAATAAATGTGTAATAAACACTTGAACAAATGTTCAACATCACTAATAATCACTTACTTGGTAAATTAAATCACTATAATCCAATTTTTTTGTTTTTGAGTAAAGGTAGATTTATTCAAAGAGATACACTGAAAGGCAAGAGAAAGGCCAGAAGGTGTGGGGGTTGGGTGCTCAGATTAAAAGTAGGTACACACTCCACAGACAGAGGGCAGGCCATCTCCACACGGAGGGAGAGAGGTGGCCACGAGGCAGCATGTTACTAGTTTTTATGGGATCGGTGGCTTAGAGAATGACAAAAGATAGAGGGGAGAAAAGCCTTGGGCTCAGTGGGCTCCTTCACAGCTAGAGAGCTGGTCTCTGCCAGATCCTGCAGGCAGTGTCAGCCACCAGCTAAGAGCTACTTGAATCTGCACGGCGCGGGATAAACCCCCTGCCACCCTCCAAAGAGAGGGGAGCTGCAGCCCAATAGGGAGATCGAGACTATGCCCTTTGAGCCCTGTTTCTTTATGTAAATGCCCCACACGTTGGGCACCAGAGATGATGCAGGAAAACGGATATGGGGCGTGAGAAGGGCCATGTCCCAGGCTTCGGTTGAGCCCCTGGGATGTGCCCCACCAAGTGTGAGTCCTTGGCTTCACGCAGGAAAGAATTCAAGAGCAAGCCACAGTTGAGTAAAGGTAGATTTATTCAGAGAGATACATTAAAAGGTAAGAGAAAGGCCATGAGGTGTGGGGGGTTGGATGCTCAGATTAAAAGTAGGTACACACTCCATAGACAAGAGTGCGGGCCGTCTCCAAACAGAGAGAGAGAGGCGTCCGCTATAATACAATTTTAGTGCACAAAATAAACAATGATTAAAAAACAAGAACATCCAGTTCTGGAAATGGTGCATTGAAGCAAGGCACTCCCAACCACAACTGATAATAGCCTAAACTGATACAATTTTTATGAAGAACAATCCAGTCATTAGTTGCTTGGAAACTATCCAAAACCTGTGACCACGTGATTCTGTTTAAAGCTCTGTTTTATGAAATTAAACTGAAAAGATCATTTATGTCAACATCACCTATTACTGAATTGCTTGTTACCAGTAAAACACTGGACACAACATAAATATTCAACTTTGGGAAATGATTAAATTCAATCCTGATATATGAATAATAAAGATTTTACAAAGATTTTTAAATATTGTGAACAACTGTCTATGAAATGGTATTAATAAGAAAGGATACACAAATATTCATTATATTCCCAACTACATAAAATGTACTTCGAAGAAGCCTGGAACACAATATTCCAAAAAGTTGAGAGTAACTCTGGCTTTATAGAAGTACCATGAGAGATTTAATTTGTTTTTGCTTTGCATGTTTTCAAAACAAATCTGCGTCACTACTATTAGAAAAGACAAGGAGAGAAAATGTTTAAAACATTTAGAAGGAAAAAATAACAAAGAAATATTAGCTTCTGGCAAGCATTAGTATAATGAAAGGAAGGTAAAAATTAATTTTAAAAGCTTGCTTAAAATTTTTTACTCATTTTCTTTTATGTAATGATTCACTAACTGATCTGTTAAAATTCTGTACAAGATTTGTTTTTTTTTTTAAATCCTGAAAATCTGAGTTATTCTTTTTAAGAGACTATGATGACTATACACCTACTTGTTTTCCTTTCATCCTTGCCTACCAGGAAGTACAAGGTCAAGTGTCCTTCTGAGAAAAACAATTATGATATTCTATTTTCTTAACATACTTATATACATACCTAGCCTACTGCCACTGTCATCTTTATCTTCATCTTCTTAACAGGTTTTATGACAGATTTCTTACAGCAGATGCTGCCATACTATATATATATATATATAATGTAGAATATTGGGAAACAATTTAAAAGAATTGGCATGGTGATGAGAAATGTTGAATAGTCAATTTGGAACAGAAGTTTTCAACTTAATGGAAGTTTAAAAGTAAAACTAAATTTAATCAATGTTTTTTACCTTAAATTGTGGGCTCAAGGTAAATTTTAGTTTTTAAGCATAAAGATTATGAAGGTGACTAGAAAGAGAGGCAGGGAAAACCATTTTCTCTGCAAGAAAAATTGAGCTTATTGCACGTATGGAGAGCTCGTCAATAGGATTAACAGTTGAAGTGCTTCTGATTGTATTATTTGTCTATGCATACTATTACTCTGTGGCAGCTTTCTCTCATAAAAAAGTCCACTCTTTTATCCTAATCTTGAACAAGTCTTCTCTCTCTGATGTAAAAAGCTTTCTACCTAATAAATAAGTGAGCTGCTGAAGTGTAGAACAATAAGGTGGCTGCCTTTCATCACCTTCCTAGTTGTGCTTGGGTCTGCTTTCTGTATAAGAGGATGGCTTACAAATGTCAAGGTTCCATTTCCATCAATTCTCTTCAGGAAACAAATTAGGAAATCTCCTTCAGACTATGTTATCATCATTGTCTGTTACCAAACTATGGCCTTTTTCTAACATAATTTGATCACTTCTAAATTACATCACATTTTGAATATTCTTGCATCTCTGCGCTACAAATATTGTAATATCATTTCCCTGTCTTTCAGAGTAAAGCTATGAATTCACTTTTTAAAAATGTTTTTAAAATTTTTTCCCAAAGTGGAATTAAATAATTGTTTGTATTACTCTCAACAAATGACAAGAATGATTTAGAAGGTTATAGCTTTATCCCTAGGAATATACATATGCCTTCATATACAAACTCTAAAAAATGTCAGTGTAGCCTGGAAGATTAACATTAATCTTCTCAAATTTCGCAAGGGACAAAAATGAGAGTGTTAGCTACTGTGTGAGACTTAGGTGATGTCAGACACCCATATAAAGCATAAAAACTTTGGTGCTTTATTCGTGATAATTTAGATAAATGTTTGTAATTGTTTTTCCAAACTCAACGTTCGTTAGATTGTTTGGTTGTTATATGAACTGGCTTAGGGTACTAATATCTAGAACTTGGAAATTAGTAAAAAAATATTTATGTGAATTGGTCATTTTACCTTTTTAATATTTTATACATAAATTGATTAAAATAATTTCAAACACACATAATACATAGTTTTCCTGTGCAAAATTAAGACATTGTGAGATTAAAGAAAATGTTGACAACAAACTTAAATTTCAGGGTCCTCCCAAGAGGTACCCAACATTAGCAGTAGAGTTTGCATCCTTCTCATTTTTATAGATTTATGTAGAAATACTAAACATGAGATATAATACTATATATGTATTTAATATGTATATAAAAGCATATAGTATTTTACATGTATTATATATACATAAACACTAATCCATAAACCTTCCAATAGCAATGTCAGAATGTATCTATTACTACCACTGAGAATGAGCTTTTTTTCATCTTCCATGATTTACTTACGTAAGTGTCCCCTCCACTTTTCCCTATAAGGTTGTTTTATTTATTCGTGGAGCTTTCTGTATATTCTAAATATTCGTATTTTCATATTATCTATGTTTCAAATATTCTTATATTTTTATTTAATATTGTAAGGTGTCTCTTGTAGTTGAATTTTAATTTAATGTCAATTTTCCTTCATAAGTTTTGGTTATTTGACTTATTTTAGAAGGGTTTTTTCCAGCCTAAAGATCAAATATGCATTCTTCTATATTGTCTTCCAATATTTTTTATAATTTATTTTCACATAAATATATTCAATGTTTAAGTTATTTTGTGAGTTGTGTGAATATCTTAAAAATTTTGTGGAATACATACCAACTTATTATCTTATTTACTTTATATACATATTTTTTAATATTTTGTGGAGGAGGTAATTAGGTTTGCTTACTTATTTTTAGAGGAGGTGCTGGGGATTGAACCCAGGGTCTTGTGAATGCTAAGCATGCACTCTACCACTTGAGCTATATGGCCCCCTCTATTATCTTATTTACTGAAAAATCTATTCTCCCTACTTATCTAAAACGTACCCTTTATAATATGTCAAATTCAGAGAGGGCAAGAGAGAAATTAACATTTTCGGGCTCTTTACTCCATTTATCTATTTTCTAATATTTTTTCATTTAATAATTACTTAATTCCTATTTAATTGCTATAATTTTTTTTAATGTTTTAATAGGGCATGCTTCTACCACTGCTTCTCTTTCAAGATTGTCTTGGCTATTTTTTCAATTTTTACTTATAAATTTTCATCAGTTTCTGAAGTTCATGGGGAAAAAATCTATTAATTTTGAATGGTTTGACTTTAAATTATAGATCTAAAGTAGATTTGCTTTATGAGAATTAAAATATTTAAAATTATAAATTACCTCACCCATAAAATATTCTTTCTCTCCATGTATGCAGCTCTTCTAATAAAATTCCTTAACATTTTAGATATTTAAAAAAATTTAATCCTGAGTTTCTTGGACATTACTTACTGGCTTTTTTCTTGGGCGCTTTACAGTTTTGTGGGATTTTTTTGTTGTTGCTATTAGCTATTTTTATTTGGATTATTAATACTGCATTCCCTAGCTTGTTAAGTTCACACATAGGAAAGTAATTACTTCTGTATGTTGATATTTTATCTAGCTGCCTTGATGAATAAGTTCATGAGTTCTGATAGCTTGTCAGCTGATTCATTTGGATTGTCTATGCGACAGTCATCTTCTGCAGGTTATCCAGTTACACTGTTAGTGCTACTGTCTCATTGACTGGGCCTCTGGTGCCCTGTTAAATAGTCACAGTAATAATGGCCCTTCTTTCTCGTCCCTTTTTCAAATTTAACAGGATGCATTTTTAACAGGATGCATATACATTTAACAGGATGCATATTTTTATAGATTTTTGTAAAAAACCTTCATCAAGATAATAACAACCCTTCTAGTCCTTGTTTGCTGAAGTATGCATTTAAGTTTTATTTAAAAGTTTTTTTTATGTCCTTTAGTATGTTTATTACTTTGACAGGTATTGTTGTTGAACCATTTGTTATATTATTGGGGTAACATTGGATGTCCATGATATATTTTAATTTCAATGAACTGCTTGATGTTATTTATAAATGTTTTATTTCAAATTCTCTCTCTCTCTCCCTCTTCGGAGATGGCTCACATTCTATGGAATGTGTACCTACTTTTAATCCGAGCACCCGACCCCAACACCTCGTGGCCTTTCTCTTGCCTTTCAATGTATCTCTTTGAATAAATCTACCTTTACTCAACAACAACAAAAATAATGAAATAAAATTGTGCATCTATGTTTATATGTTTTTTTGCGTGAACCTACATATTTTCTCTTTATCAGGTTTTTAAATATTTGTACTCCCTCTTTCTTGCCTTATATTGAATCAATCAGCTTTTCTTTGTTTCTTGTAGTTTTATTAATGATTGAAACTTAAACATTGATTTTTCTTCTTCTAGTAGTAACTTTAACTTTTAAACTACTCCTTTATAATGAATTGCAACTCTATTGTTCCTAACAATGGATGGCATTAAACTGTGTACCTATCATTTCTTCACTAAAAGCCAAGACTGATGGTAGCATATTTATGCTTTTATTTACCATCATTTGCCATGTTGATACCACCTGGAAATTTTTAATTATAAATAATTAATTTTTGAAAAAATAATTACAGTCAACTCTTATTTAGAATTTACAACAGTTCTGACTAATTTAGTTGCTTATCAGTGCTTTGGTATCCATCTTCTTCCTCTTGGATCCATATCTGGCTTCTTGCTGGAGAACATCCAGCAGTAATTCAACTTCTGTCTATAAGTGATACATTTTCTGAATCATTCTGTATACAAAACAACCCTAGTTCTCTAGCAGATGACCAGATAAGGAATTATACATTTAAAGTTATTTACCTTAAAGTGGACTTGTCTCTTATTTTCTTGCATCTAGTTAATCTAGTGAATTCTGAGGTGAATCTAATTTCATCTTGACCATCATTTCCTAGTAAACAATCTCTTAGTCTCCTTCTCTGGAAGCTTTTATGGGTTTGTCTCTGTCCATGGTGCTCTAAACTTCATCAGGATGGATGGTGCTCTGAGAGCTTTCTCCAAGTCCTACTCAGTGCTCCCAGGGGATATGCGCTTTCAATCTGAAGACAAAGTGTTCCCCAATTCTCAGAAAATTTTAACAGTTCTTTCATTTAATATTACTTATTACTTCTTCTCCACTCTCTTGTTCTGAATCGTTTAGTATATGAAGTTTGAAACAGGAGATTACCTTACCCTTCATACTTTTCATCTCTTTTTTTTGTTTTGAATTCTCTAAGAATTCTTCAGGTTTTTTTTTTCTGTTGTTGTTTTGTTTTGTTTTTTACTGTATAAATTCACCCTGCTTCAGGGACCATTCTGTTCTGCTTAGTTCCTCTATTTTGCTGTTCTGTGATTGACCAATTTTTATTATCAGTGTAAAATAATTGATTAAGTTTTAGGTATCAATATCCTCTTGCTAAAATAAATTGTTAATTTATTGCAATATCCTCTTGCTAAAATAAATAGTTTTTTAAAAATCCTGTGCAAAAAGAAATCCTTTACTCCTTGTTCTAACAACTCTGTTTCTTTGGGTTTCAGTTCTTCTGTTTATCATCTTTTTTGTCTCTCTTTAATGGTGATGAATTTATCTGAATACTTGATAAATTTTTATCGTGTGTTCCTTTTAAAAGAGGAGAGTCTCTGCTAGGGAACCTGCTGCAGCACTTCCTTGTTTTTCTTTACTATACCAAAATCTTGCGTCTGCCCTAGCAATGATTTAACGCTGACTGACAGAACAGCTAATAGAAAGATAAGCTTTACTGTGTGATTCACGTGCTGCCACCTTTAGCTGTCTAAAGAGAATCTGGGTGCACTTTGGGCCTTAAAATAAAATAATAACATAGAAAAGAATATCTGCTCTACCTAGAAGACAAAAACAAACAATTTCTTAGAGAACTCTGGGTAGAATTATATCACCACCACATTCTAGTATAAAAGTGACAGTTTCAAAAACTTCTTGTTATAAAAATCATGGTGGGAATATTTCACTTCAGGTAGAGGGCTTTTATTTCAGCAGGCCTTCTTTAGGCTACTCCATGAAAAGGAGTCTGATAGGAAAAATGCAACCTCTGGCATTTGGAACCTTAGCGCCTTGCAGAGTCAAGAAGAGAAAAGCAATTTCAAAATGAATTGTTCTAAAATTAGTGTGATTTAACTTTGCAAGAGGTACTAGATCAAGCCATCTAATCTTTGTGATCTTCTACTAACATTTAGAAACTGAGATTTATCATAGTAATACAAACATCACAAGGTTTTGTGAAGACTAAGTGGGTGCATATATCTGATTTTATTTTTTATACACAGTAAAATCTTCTAAAAGTCATTTGCCAAGTATGTAGGCCCTCAATATCAAAGAAACTACACGTTATTAACTACTGTTAAGTGAAATTATAATAAAATTTTCAAATTTATTTTTGCTTTTGTGTGTAACTACCTCTTTCTAACCCATAGCTTTTTCATATAGAGATGAACAGTTATTATTTCCTCAATGTTCTTCATATTCCAATCTGAAGATTCAATTATAAATCACATGCTCAAACATAAGAATCTCCTGAGTTGCTTGTTACACGAATAGTAATTCCCAGGGCTTCCTCTGTAGATTCAGATTCAGGAGGCACCCAGACAAACTTTTTTCACAAGCACTCAGATTAAAATTTGTCATCAGGAATATATGGAAAACACTGGCTTAAAGTAATGAGCTGTAACGGTTTTCTGAGAGTCACAAATTTATCTTCATCTTAGGGCTAATGACAAATGGTAAAACATTATAATCCAGAAATAAATTGCCCCAAATTTGTCTAAAGTCATCTGTAAGCCCTCATCCCCAAGAAAGATAAGTCAAAGTGCTTAGAAGAAACCATTTTCAGGTCTTCTAGCCTGTGTTCCATTTATATTATCCCAGGTAGATGAGACTAAATCCTATTTCCTAAGACTTTCAAGTAAAAAACATTTCCCTGTTTTGTGATAACCCATTCCAGTATTTTTTCAACTGTCCAAAAGCTCATTTTTATATCTGGCTTAAATATTTAATGCATATAAATTCATTGATAGTAGATTAGCATTACCACTGCAACGCAAAGAATTTTTATCTCGAGCTTAACTAAATTCACATAATATCCTCCAAATTATAAACTACTCTTCACCACCCAAAATCTCATTTCTTGCTAAAAAGGGCCAAAAAGATCAAAGAATACGGAAAAAAAAAAAAAAACAGTAACCTAGATCCACCTAAACATTTCTGCAAATGTGCTGTCAGCAATAAATGCACAGGGGCAGGAAGGGAATGTTTTCCAAGAGACGAATGATTAGCGTGAATATATCATGCTCAGACCTTTAGGATAACAGAATAGCCAGGGTCTAGAAAAACTGTGCAACTGTTTCCAGGATGCCTTTATTTATAATTTCATGGACAGTGCACTGTGCCAAAAAATGTCACTGGAAGATATTCATTCATCTGCATGATTGTCTCAAAAGTCCTGTCTGCCAAAGTGATCATCAATGAATATGCAGAATATTTCTAAGGTTCAACAGTTTTCAGATGGGCTAGTGACAAACAACCTTGACTAAATTTACTCTTAAGGTCCTTTTTGGAGGGCTAGAA
The DNA here is from genome assembly GCF_048773025.1 of Camelus bactrianus. Lineage (NCBI taxonomy): Eukaryota > Metazoa > Chordata > Mammalia > Artiodactyla > Camelidae > Camelus > Camelus bactrianus. The sequence goes on from NC_133539.1 coordinate 46,005,829, forward strand.
CCACTGACATGGTGCCAGTCTCACTGGCACAGGAGATAAACCACCTTGGTTGTGCTCTTGTCTGCTAAAAAGCCTAAGCTCCCTTCTCAACAGCGGACTCTTCAATGGCTTGGTGTGAACCAGCCATTCTAACAATGCCTGTTTAAATCTTAGACTGGTTAAAAGAGAAAAGTAGACAGATTTGGCATTAAGACTTGTGGAACAAGAGGCAACATTAAAATTTTAAATATTCATGGGCTAGACTTCAATTTTTAAAAGTACAGAAAAATACATAAAATATTCATAGGTATACACACATAAAATTTCATTGTGTAATTTTGGTTACTGTACTTTGGGTCTGTATTTTATTTGGAGGGCTCTTACACAGTTAGATATGCAAACTCACCATACACATACTAAAAGATACATGATTGTGGCCAGTATAGTTATTCATTTTTTAAAACTGTTGTATTATGATATGTAATGCACAAAATGAAAAATGCAAAAAAAAAAATAAATGTACAGCTCAGTGAATTATCAATGAAATTACACAGTATATACATTTTTGTATTTGACTTCCCCCCAATTATTATAATTGAGAAATTCATCCCTGTTGTGGACTGTGTTGGTAGTTCTTTCATTTCATTCTCACAAAGTATTTCATTGTGTGACTATAACACACTTACTTATCTATACTACTGCTGGGTGGAGATCTATGTTTTCCCAGTTTAGGACTATAATGAATAATGATGTCATTATTATTATCAGTCATTCTGATGAATGTGCAGTAATACATAGCTTGTTTTTCCCTCATCACCAATGAGATTGACTTCCTTTTAATATGTTCATTTAGTCATTCAGATATTCTCTTTTGTGACCTTCCTGTTCAAATCATTGCCTATTTTTATTTTAGGTTCCCTTTTCCTTATTGATTTGTAGAATTTTTTTTTATTCTTGCTATGCATTCATTGTTAGTTAGATATATTTAATGCTTTCACTCTGTGGCTTTCCTTTTCACTTCCTTAATACTGTCTTTTGATTAAGCATGTTTTTAAAGTTAATATAGTCCAGCTTATTAATCTTTCCTTAATGGTTAGTGTGTGTCCAATATAACATATCTTTCCCTTCCCTAGGGTCATGAATTATTCTCCTATATTAATTTCTGGAAACTTTATTGATTTGCTTCTCAATTTATATGTCATGTGAGGTGGGTCATTTCACTTTTTTCTTTTTTTACAAATAGAATGCATTTGAACCAGCACCATCTATTGAAAAGATAGTTCTTTCTCCACTGCATTGTGCAGTGCCCTCACTCTTAAATCAAGTGTCCTCCCAGACAGAACTCTAATTCTGAGCTCTCGTCTTCTTCACGTCCATTTGCCAACCTCGTTCCAATGCCACACTTTGCTATTAGTATAGCAATACACTTTAATTCCTGGTAGAGCAAACCTTGACACTTGTTTTCATCAAGAGTGCCTGACTTGTACTAGCACTTTGTATTCCCATGTAACTTGTATGATCAATTTGTCATTTCCAAAGAAAATCTGTTGAGATTTTGATTGGGTTTGCACTACATCTACAAGCCACTGGCAAAGAACAGAAAATTTTAAAATACTGAGACTAAAGATATATAAACATGATCTATTCCTCTGCTTATTTCTTGCTTCTTTAATTACTCCCAGTTCTTTTTCTTACAGAGCTCTGTAGTTTTCTATGTAATGATCTTACCCATTTTAAAATTTATTCCTGAGCATTTGATATTTTTGAGATGCTAATGTAAGTAATAACTATTTTACTGTCTTGTTTTCCACATGTGTGTTACTTGTGTACATTAATACCCTATTGTTTTTCATTAAACTTAAATCTAGCAACTTTGGTATACTCATTTATGAATTCCAGTCATTTATCTTAGGGATTTTCCACATAAATAATAATTTGCAAATAATAAAAGTTTTATTCCTTTTTTTACATACCTATTTTGTATACTTTTGCCTTGTTTCACTTCAGTATGTTAACAGGCATCTTTGTGCTCTTATCATTTGGAAGGGACAAACTTTCAAAATTTTACCATTAAGTTGATGATTGCTGTGGGATTTTTTTAAATATATGGTTTATAAATAGATGTACTTTATTAAATGGTTTTTTAGAAACTATTGAGATGATTATGAAATTATTTAATATTTTGTTAGTATAGTAAATTATATTGGTTCCTTTTTTCACTAATGTATTTTTAACAGCTTTATTGAGATATAATGTGCATACCATAAAGTTCATCTATTTAAAGTGCTTAGTTCAATGATCTTTAGTACAGTATAGAATTGTGTAACCATTGCCATAATGTAACTTTTAAAATATTTTATCATGCCAAAAAGAACGCTCAAACTCATTAGCATTCACCCCCTACCCTCCCCTCAGCTACCTGGGTCTAGACAACTGCTAATCTACTTTCTGTCTCTATAGAGTACTGTATGATGGAAATTTCATGTAAATGGAATCATCCAATATGTGGTCTTTTGTGGATGTCTTCTTTGACTTAGCATAATATTTTTGATGTTCTCTCACAGTATTGCACATATTGGTACTTTCTTCTTTTTTGTTACCGAATACTACTTCATTTTACAGATATACTATATTTTGTTTATACATTCATCAATTGATAGGCATCTCAGTTATCTTCACTTATTGGCTGAAGAAATCAGAAACCAATTCATGTTGGGAAGCTCTATAGTATAGGAATTTGAATTTAAATTCCATATATTTAAATTCCGTATAGTTATTAATCTAACAAACTAAAAACTATTCTCATTGGATCTTTTAGTTTCAATATAATTGGTTTTATTTCTACCATAGTTTTTTTCTGAGTATTCTGGACTTTCTTTTTCGTTGCTCTTCTTTTATTATTTTTCCTGCCTACTGTTGAACTGAAGTTTTCTTATTCTTTCCTTCCCTCTACTCCTTTCTTACATCTGATCTGAAGTTCTATATTATATTCCTCTGTGTGTGTAAAGTGTCATCCTTAAATTTGTAAGCCACATCCTCAATATTTTTCCAATAAATTCCACATTTCTGTCTTCCTCCCAACCCTGACAACATTCTTAGCACATTTATACTTTTCAATAACAGACACATCTTAGTTTAGTTGAATTTAAGTACCCTTTTTCAATACTCAAAAATTATTACTTTCTCTACTTCACTATCAAACTGTCTATTTTTTTACAGAAATCAATGCCTTTTTTTCTTTTTTCTTTGCTTTCTACATAAGGACAATACTCTTAAATTCTAAAAATAAAATCTATCAGTAAACTGTCACCTCTGTTTACAGGCTCTTTCAAGTATAGGGATGTGTGTGTGTAAATGTGTATATGTATGTGTGTGTGTATATATGTATGTGTGTGTATATATGTATGTGTGTGTGTGTGTATATATATATATATGTATGTATTTCAGTAAGAAACCCAATACAAAACAGACATTCAAATTGAGAGAATTTCTATCATTATCAAAATCTGAGCACGTGGCAACTTTGAGAGAAGTCATTCAATAATCATAATGGCTAATGCTTATATATAGGACTTAATTTGTGCCAGACACTGTTTTAACTGTTCTAATACATATATATATAGATAGATAGATACAATGTAATCTTCATAACAACTCTATGAAATAGGTACTATTATTATATTATTATTCCCATTTTACAGATGAGAAAACTGGCACAGGAGGTTAAACTGCCCAAGGTCACTGAGTGTTACAGCTGGAATGTGAACCTAGGCAACACATCCCCAAAACCTATGTTCTTAAACTACTATCTGGAACATTAACAAAGGAATAATTCACAAAAGTCAGTGCCCCTGAAACTTACATCAACCATTAGCAGCACATGTATGAAATAGGAATGCATGAGTATTATTATTTTTCATAATGGCCCGTAATGGCTAATCGAAACAGAAAAAAGACATCAGTAAACTGAGGCCAGTCTTTAAGAAGCATTTTAACATTAAAACTCATGTATGGAGTCTTTGCACTGTTTTGAGAAATTCTGTTGTTTAGACATTCACACATTAAATTCAAATTTAATGCTAAATTTAACATTGAATTTAGAAATTCCTTCTTTTCGGCCTTGAATGTGACATTATCTAAAAATACAACCTTTGTAATTGAGAAGTCATAAAAATAAATGCCCAGGATTTGGCAAGGTTAACTGTAATGAATAGTAATAATGATAATAAAACTCTAGGTCTACATCTATCTAGTGCTGCTCAGGGATTATGCACACACCACTGCCACCTGATTACCTGATGTTCTCTGTCACAGGTAATGATCCCCTCTGAAGGGGCATAATCAATGTCTAGTGAAGCTCTCACACACGCCACGCTAATGAAATGGGTCTGTGCTGTAAGGTAGCCAAGCAAGTGGCAGTGCTAAGTAGGAGATTCAAATACTCAAAAAACCCTGGTTCTGGTTAGTTTGACAACCTTCCTCTCTGCACTAACGTGAAATTCAACTCAGACTCAGCCACCAATTTGGAGACCTCCAACTCCATTATCTCTCCCAATTCTCTCTGTTCCCCAGGGTACATTCAGCTCTCTGATAGTAATCAGTCTTATAGTTTCGGCTCCATGGAGGTCCAGGGAGATAAAATGCTGTCAAAGAACATAGGAATTCTGACAACACACATGAGCTCCTCTAAGTAAAGTAACAGTAAATGAGCAAGGGGAGAAGGTTTTGTTGTGTGGAGCTATCTTCACCTAAGAGGCTGTGATTCCATCTATGTATATACCTTTCTATTCCTCTTTCTATTCCTTCCAACTTAAAACAGGTAACACCATTTCCAGCCACTGTGCTTGAAGAAAAACAAATGCAATGAATGTAAAATAATTTGCAAAAACACATACTGCTCTAAAATATTCAATAAGATTTATTTCCTTTCTTGCAGAATAATACATCCCTATTGTATACACTACCGAATATTTCAGATACATTTTGTTGCATATTTGGCACAATTCTGAATATTCATATTGCCCAAAAGCCATTTATTAGAGCTTTCTTAAAAATACTTCTTAATCTTCTATACAACAGCATAACCCAAGTCTTTTTTATGAATTCACTAAAGCTGTATTCAAATAGAGTAATTATCCTTAAGTGTATAAGCTTAAAATATGTATAGGATATTTATGTGTTAAAGCTGGTAGGTTCTAAATGCCTTTATTTTGATGGTGAGTTATGAATCCTTTACATTTAAAATAAAATGTGTTTTCAAGCCCCAAAGCTAGAAATCTTTTTAAAACTTATTGAAAACAAAGTCATATTTCCCTGGTCTATTTCAGTATACAGTACTTTGTAAAATAAATATTCCAAAGTGGTTTGACTTTGTAACAGTAATTGCTTAAAAACTGCCCTAAGGTTAGACCTAGCACTGCAGATTTTGTTTGGTGGCCAATTATTATGGTTCTGTTAATGCTCTAAAACACTGTCTATAATGGAATGTCAACTTCTCTGTAGTCTATAGGAATGAAATATTGCAAATTAAAGTATGTATTGACATGCAGTTTCACCTATGAAATACGATGATTGCCATTTGCCAATATATTTGCAAAAAATATATGAGCAACAAGAATTGGTATGAATGCTTAGGGACAACAAGCAAAAGTATGGTTGAATTCCTTACAATCCAATCCTTTATTACATTTAGTCACTAGTTCATTATGAGTTACATCAGAAAGAAAGTCAGCCTTTCCTAACTCAGTGACATACTATATACTATAATTATTTATTAGGGGCTTGTATATACCTACTTATGCTGTGTCTGTTGGTAGATACTTTAAACTGTAATTTATAAAGGCACAAATGTGAAACAGAGAAGATTCATCCAATGAAAAAAAGCAAGAATGCCAAGAGCACCATATCAAAAGCCTGCTCACTCACTTCGAATTCTGAATAGTGATAAGAGCATGTCCCAACACCTGCCCTAGGCATCCCTTCCACAGAATCAAGGGTGAAAGAAACCGGGAGGTCACTGGGGAAACAGCATCCTGTGCAACTCCCACTCGCCTCTTCTGCTGTCTCTATCCTACCTGTTACAAGGGCGACAAGATCAAACCACACATGTGTTTAGGAAGCCTCCAAGTAAAACCAGTAAGTCAGGGGAGCACTTTCATTTATACTGTGTTGTAATCAAAGCTCAGGACATTTTAAAATCCTGGGGAATAATTTATATCATATAGTATTGCATATGCTACAACTATCACTTATATAAAGAAACAGCATTTAACCGGAATCTTTAGATTTTTCTCTGGAAATACACATTCCACACAGAAGAAATGACTAAAATCAAGTTATCATTTCTTATTCTACAAAAATATGTCAATCAAGAAGGAGCTGGTCATCACCAAATATATTCTAGTCACTGTGAAGGTTTAAAAAAAAGACTAAGCATGTGCCCTGAGTGAAGAATCATGTCTGGTTGTTTTAAAAAAGTCAGACAGAAGTAAGTAGAAAATAATTAAAGTGTCGTGTGTATTAGAACACACTAGAATGTTTTCAAACTATACTTGGAGTGGAAATTTAGCAAGGAAAGGAAGACCTGGGTCTCAAACTGTCACTGAAGGAAGTTAAGGTGCTGGACTGATTGGTGCAGAGGTAAGAAGGTACTTCATGTGGAAGGGAGACCATTCAGAAATCGGTACAAAATGGGAATGAGCATGCAGAAGACAGGTTAACCAATGTGACTGTTTCAGCAATAAGATGTTTATCACAGCATCTGGTTAATGGAGAGTGTCAAATGCCACATGAGAATCTGCAGGGGCAACCACCAAAAGGACTGAAGTAGGAAAATAACAAGTTGTAGGCTTTGTCTTAGAAGACTAATTAGGAAGCAGTGGTATAGTAGTGTATTAAGAAACTAATGATTGCATCGAGCACTTTAAATGTATACACCAAACTGAAAACAAGTGCAAGCTCTAGAGTGAACATGTCTGGACCGGACTTCCAGCAACTCTACTTACTAGGTACCCAGAAAAAATTTCTGAAATCCCCATACAGCAGTTTTCTCATCTAAAATGCTGTCATAATAAAGTACCTAGCTCATTGGGTTATTATGAAAATTAAATGGATTAATATAAGTGAAAAGCTTGGAGTGGAGCTGGCATGTCATAAGCATTCAATAAAAGAATACCATTATTATTATTTGGAATTACATGTACATGTTACATATTCACACACATAATTTTTTACATTAATTCTCTCTTTTAAAAATTATGATTAAGGATAACTGAGAATAAAGGATTGTGAACTTCTCAAAACTATATCCACTGAAGTTTGCAAGGTAGAAGTCATAGAATAGGCACAGAATAAATATTCCTGAAGAAGAAAAAAACCAATATGGAAAGGAAGAGAAAGGCTAATATTGGACATTGATTATTAAGCTAATAGGAGAGAAAATCATGAGGATAACAAGATTGCAGTCACGGTCTTACTGTTCAAAGTGCCAGTTGCTGGAACAAGGCGAAAGCAATTCAAAATATAAGGAACTTGGCAGCATGGTTGAGATGGCGGGTCACCATGATATGCTGCTGGCTTAAATTTATTAGATGTTATTTTCTTTCAATACAACATCTTGGCATAATTTATGTTCAGAGTTCTTGCAAGAAGTAGTGCATGGAAACAAAAGAATGGCAAATGATTCAGTATAATATAATTTTGCGATAAAATCACAAACGAAAAACAACTCCTTAGAACTTTTAATTTAGGACTTCTGTGACAGTGTTGACCAACCCAGAGATCACCTATGTATACAAAGGGACAAATGTATAATGAAACTATATGGGAAAGATATGTCTGAGCCAGTAATCTAATCATTCTATAGATGCTACAAATTAGGACTTCACAAACACTATATTTGCAGTTAGTTCCTGAAAGAGAAAAGAGAGGCTTTGGTGGCGACGGTCTGGTTGAGAAGGGAGAAATAGAACATATTCTTATTTAAATACTCCAACATCTTCAGTGAGAACACTCCTATAGAAAATAGGTGCCCAGAACTCACTCTATCACAGAACTTGTGATATGCATTTTGAGTTTTTTTTTATTTTCCTACTTGGTTATTTTCTTTTTCACACAATGGAATATAAGGTCCATGAGACAGAGGATAGTAACTATTCTGAGAGGCAATGCAGCTTAAGTATTAACAGCACAGATTTGAGGGCTAAACATTAGAATTAGAGTCTTGGGCACATTGCTTAACCTCTCTAGGTCTCAGGTATCTTCACCTAGAAAATAGAATTAACAATAGGACTGATATACTTTAAAATACATAATAACAAAGGTATATTTTATAGATATTAACCACTATATAAGGGTTAGCTTTTACTGTTTATGTTCACCACTTTCTTCAGTGCCTAGAAGAGCAAATGAATGGATAAATATTCAAACACACAAGTACACATATACATTTTACACATCCTAATTTTCTATTGATATATGGAATATTCACAAGCCAGTGTTTCCTTTCAAATAATTTAAAATGTTCAAAGTATCTGTATATGTCAAATATATACACGTAACATGAAGTGCTGTTGTGAAGCTCAGCAATGCATTTGGCACCGTGGTGACCCATGCTTCAGTCAAATTCAATGCCTCCCAACTGGTGGTCCTCAGAGTTACTGAAAAGCATCTTCAAGTCTATACTGCACCAAGTATAGCTGATTGATTATGTAAATCTGCCTTGCATTTATTTAACTATTTTTTAAATATAGTAGTTCTAATTAATAAAACATGAATGCATTTAAAACTACTACTAGGTTCAATGGAAATACCATTGTTTTGTTAATTCTCATTGTTCTGTGATATCTTCATTATTTTGCAGTTCTTTAGCAACTGATTCAAAAAATAAAATTAGTGTCTGGGGATTCCGAAAAGTTTGACATTTAAAAGGGAGTCTTAAACTTGGAAAGGTTGAGAATCACAGGTCTAAGTCATGCTGCATCACCAAAATGTCATCTTGGTCTCCCCAAGCTCCCAAGCAAGCAGCAAAGGGCACTTGAGTCAAGGATATACAAAAACTAGAAGTGCTCCTGCTAAGCCTCCACTTCTAAAGGGCTCTAGATATCATTGCCTGAGTTTGTTTACATTTGTGAATTCAGTTTCAGCAGAAAGGTCAGATCTTTGGTCATAAATAGCTTAAACCCTTGTGGACGAAGCCTGCCTTCTTTTTTAATATAGATAAACTGAGATCGAGAGAAGGTAGTTGACCATAAAACTCACACTGTTACAATGTTTCAAAATTTCAGTGGTGTCTTTCTGAACATTTACCCCCATTAAGAGGCTCTTCAAGTAGGTGATAAAATATTAGTATCCTCACACACTAACCATCCACAATCACTACAGGTACATTCCAACATCCTTGCAACAAGCAGAGATACCTGGCCTCTGCGAGAGACACTGGAAGGAAATGCTGAACATGAGAAACATGATAAAGCCACTGCAGAACTCCTAAATCAAGAGGAAGATTCTGATGTCCTACTATATTTCAGTTTTCTGGAAATGTCTAAATAAAGAACACTACTATCAGCAAGACATAAGCTCTGTGTTATCCTCTTCTTGTCTATAAGTACAAAAAATAAAAGACAACATAGCAGCCCTTCAATTATCTGCACCATGACCAGTGCTGGAAATATAACATAGCCAGAACCAGTGCTATTGGGTTCATGAAATCCCATTTCATTTTTCTCCTTCTAAAAATGCAGGAGGACAACATTTCCAAACTGCCTTTGCTACTAGTTCAGAGCTGTGATGAGTCTGTCTAGTAGGATGTGAATGAAACTGCTAAATGTAAATTCTAGTCAGAGAAGTTAAGAATGGGTATATATCCTCCACCTACTCTCTTCTCCTGAAACCATTTAAGACCTGCTGCTAAATTCCCATGAATAACAAATAAATAATTCCATGTTATGTCACTGTTATTGCATGTCATAGTTTGTCTCACAGCATATCCTCACCTAACCTAAGACACAGTGTATTCTCAACAAATTACTTTTCAAGTTAAACTGAAGATTAATCATTAAACAAAAGAGCATTGGCTTTGGAGTTTAATAAACCTGGTTTTAAATACAAAGTCATATCCTATGATTTAAATCTTTGTAAAGTTAAACAGCTTCTGAGTCCCAGTGTACTTTATCTATAAAATGCATAGACTATTACATGCTATGCAGGATTACTCTGCAAATCATCCCAGGTAACTAAATGAATGAATAAATCTGTGAGTGAGTATGTATGTGTATTTACATTCCTCCAAGTGTATAAAACAGCTCAGTGAATGCTAATTTCACCTGTCTTGTATTATTTCTAATAGACATATTTTGACTAGAAATGAATTAGATCTTAGAATAAAAGTTTTAAGAATAAAAGGGGCTTGAAAAATACCTAGCCCATCCATCCTCTTATTTTGCAGACGGGACAAACTGAGGTCAAGACGAAGTTCTTCTTTCCATCATGCTGTCTACTGTTGAATTAGACAAAATTAAAAAGTGTTAAAGAAATTTCACAAATTACTTTCCTTTATGTTAGATACCATGGCCATCAAAATGGTGTCATTTAAAGAGTTATGCATCAGCAAGTTTTATAAAATGTAAAACAGCTCCTCAGTCTTGCCCAGCCATACTGAAACAAGAGGCACAGACATTTCAATCAGTGTCAAGGATAGTGACAGTGAAGCAGTATTCTTTCCTCTATGCAAAGCCAACTGGCTTGTGAATAAACTGACTGTACAACTGTGGCTTCATTTGTGGATACTCAAGTACGTTAATTTGTGCAGTAATGCAGCAGAGAGGTTGAGAGCATCAGTGCTCACCAGACAGACTTTGGTCTGAATTCCAGTTTCACCACCTTCCAAGTCTAGGGTGCTAGGTAGTTTCACCACGTGTTAGCTGTAGGACCCTGACACTCAGTTTCCTCCTTTACAAAAATCAGGATAAGAGTATTTGCTATATAGGATTTTTCTGAGTATTAAAAGAGTTAGTATTTGTAAAATCATTTAATACAATGTCTGGTGACTAGTAAGCACACACTAATGATAATTATCATCATGTGTAGAAATCCATGCCTCTCAGTACACTGTAATCACACAATGGATATACCTGGGTATAAATATTCATACCCACATGCATATTATGAATGAAAACTTGTTACATCTACTAAATCATTTATTTTTGTACCTCTATGGAAATGTTGTTGTAATTGAGTTACCACAAAGAATTCCATTGTTGCAAAACATTAATGAGATCTGATATTACATAAAATAGACTTAAAGATTAAAATCTGTATGAACTAAATTTTCAAAAATATTTACAATATCAATATAGTCTCTTAAAGCGACTCATTAAATAGCAAGATTTTCTCCGCCTTCTTAAGCACAATATAATCAAATTTAACATTTCATAGATTACTTACAATTATTATTACAACATCAATTATACATGCTGTAGCTGTCCCTCATGTGGGATACAGAGAGTAAGAAGTATGGTTCAAACACTTGCTTCCTACATAAAGTAGATGATTAGCTTGTGTTTTACTCATTTGCATTTTCTTATGAAATTAAAGTAAGTAATGTTGAGCTGTCTATCCTTCAAGGCAATAGAACACTGCTGACTTCTTGAAGAATAGATTAATAAATTAAAGACTGAAGTAATTAGCCCTGAACTGTTTTACTTGCCCTCTAGAAAATTATCTTCTTTGCTTGCACTTCCAGGATCTTTTGAATTGTCAGCACCACTCAAAACATTTCTTCTGATTTCACCATGAATACCATTTCAGATTGTCTGTGTTGCTTCTCTTTCTGCCCTCCCCATGCCTGAACCACATGAATAAATTTGACTGTATAATTTTGAATTAGGGTCTGAAATAACTCTCAGCCCTATAACAGGTGTGAGTTCCAAGAAACTTTTGTGCCTACAGAGCTATTACCCCCAACCTCCGCTGTCCCTTCTGTGAGAATGGAAAACTGTCTCAAGCCCTGATTTATATCCTGGTTTTCTGACTAGGTTTGGATTGGCTCCTCAGCTTCAACAACCATAACAGGGCTCTAAAACAATCCTGATTTCCCTAGGAGTCAACCCTCTTTCCCTCCTGCCAACAGCTGGCTAGAATCCTGCTTCAACCCAGATGGACTCCCACACTCGAGAAACCACACAATCCCCATCCACCTGTCTCCATAGCACTACTGCAGGGAAACTCAGGCTGAGGGGCCCCAACTACCTGACTTGAATCTCGCATGGTAATTCAAGCCCAGATGGAGAACAAATTTGCTACATCAACCTGGATCCAAACCGGACTTCTGCCACCATCCTCACAGGCAAACCCTCTGGTAAGCAGACTTCCCTTGTCCTGGCACTGCCTGTTCCTAACTTATTCTTCCCTTGCTGCAGGCCAAACAATTGTGGGTTCATCATGTCACATGGCCTGCCGTACAATGTTTATTACAATAAATACCTTTTCGCAACATAATGCTCTCTTCTTTCTTGCTGGTGTCTTTCATTAACACAATGCCAATAAAAAGTACCCTCAGATTCTGGGATACTTGGGGCTTATTTCTAATGCCTCACCACTAGCAAAAGAAAACGGAATTTTCTACAGCTATGATACTGAGTTAAAACAGTAAAATTTGTACAGTTTATGTGGTATAAAGTCCATATGTGTGACACACTGTATTCGTTTGCTCAGGCTACCATAACAAAATACCAGACTGGGTGGGTCACTTAAGCAACAGAAATGTATTTCCTCACAGTCCTAGATAGAGGCTGGGGGTCCAAAACCAAGGTGCTGGCAGGTTGGGTCTCGCCTGAGGCCTCTCTCCCTGGCTTGCAGGTGACTGCCTTCTTGCTGTGTCTTCACATGCCCTTTTTTCCCTGCAACTGCCTCCCTGATGTCTCTCCTGTATGCCCAAATTTCCTCTTATAGGGCCTAGGTCTTATTTTAAATTAATTGCTTCATTAAAGGCCCTGTCTCCAAATACAGTCACATTCTGAGGTACTGGTGGTTAGGGTTTCAAACATATGAATGTTGGGGGGAAGGAGAGACAATTCAGCCCATAACACACATGAAATAATCCTCTTCACAAAGTCTCCTTAGTATACTGCCTAGAAGAATGAGTCACCCATTGCAGACCTCTTTTAGAGTTTATTAAGTGGTTGAAAAGCTATTTCAAACTTTTCATCTTGTCCTTACTGGGAATCTGTGAGATAATACTGACAGTCAAAATGAGTAAAATTTTATATTACAACTCAGACTTCCTGAAAGGGCTGGACAATAGTGAAAGTAGTTACTGTAGCCTGATAAACTTTTAGTTTCTAAATTGTGATGCTTCAAAAAGAAGTATCTTGGTCTATCCATGTACTATTATGTTTTGTTTATACTACAATCATTTATATTCCTTTAAATTACACTTTAAATTGCCAGATGTTTTATGCTATACTAGCTGGAGTATGGACAAACAAAAGATGACTCTTAGAAGCAGTATGTTCCTTAACACCTACTACTGGTCTAACATTTCACAAGATCTGAGAAAACAGGACTCTTTCTTTCTTTTTTTAACAGATAAAATGATCAGAAAATGGTCAGTATTCAAAAAAAATTCTACAAAAGAACCCATTTTCATCCTGTGTTGTTTAAGGATTGATTTTTCTCCCCAGTGGCTATGCCATTTAGAAATGTCAAAGTTTCCCATCCCTTGACTCAATCCTTCCAATTAAATAAGGCACAAGCTGATCTTAGATGTGGAAGAATTTTAGGCTCCACACAGCGGGGAGGCTCCTGTGAGGCAGCTGGCACTGCTTAGCTGCGTCTGTCACCACTGCCACTCAGGCTGCAGAGACACCTGCCTGGCACACAGCCCACTGGTGACCAGGAAGGAGAAGCCCTCACTGCTGGTTCTTCTCTCCCATCACGTTCCTGCAGCTTGCTCTGCTAGCGCCGCTCCCAGCTCCTGGTCTCTCCTGTTCCCACTGCTCCTATAGTTTCAGCTCTCTGCTGGGCTCAGCTCCTTTTTTTCTTTCCATCCTCAAGCTGCAATGATCATTTTCATAATAGAACTTTGCACCCTGGTAAGAGTAGTTCTGTGGAACAAATTCCTTAAATTGGACTGGTGACGACTGTTCAATATTTTTTTTAATGCATAAAGAAGATGCAATAGTGATGCATTAAGAAAACCCTTCGCTTTTCCTTCATTGTTGAAAGAGCACAGGTTTCTATACTATTCTAAGTTATGTTAGGAGCATTTGTGGCCGTGAGAGAAGTGAGAAGTAGAGGAAAGTCTGAAGAGGAAGAAAAAAGGAAAATACAGAAAAGAAGGCAAGAGGTAACTGGAAGGTTTTCAGGCAAATGAGAAGAACAGTTGGTAGGGAGGAAAAGATTTAAACTATGCCCAAGCACAGTGACGTTCACTTCCAAAATTAAAACTGTCTGCTGACTGTGGCTGAAAATCCACAACTCTTTTTTTTTCCAACCTTATTTTCACTATCACAGTCTTCTCAGGCTGATATAATTACCTTTGGGGGTTTCAACAGCATTTGGCAAAATTACAACATCTCCATTTCAGAAATGTTTAATTTCCAGAAAGGAATCTGAAGCCTCTTATTTTTTAACACATGGCAGGTGGTGAGCTGTTAACAACTAACTTTTCATCTAAAGAATGACATAATTAGCCCGAGTGTGTTACATTTCCATTGCCGGATGTCCTATTACTGATTATTTTGGAAGTCAGGCTTTATTTAATAATAAACTAGCATTTGCATTATCATTCGTTCATAATCCTAACATCTTGGCATATCCACCCAAGGTTCCCTTCCACAGAATAGCCATATGTTGTTCTCAGATTTCGCCCTGCAGCAGGTGACAGTCTGCGTCAGAGTGAACATTGGAGAAAAGAAAAAAGGAAAAATATCAAGGCAGATACACTGCGTCTTTTTCTAAAGTAATTTATCTTCTGATTTCATGTTAACATAAGGAGCTAAAAACTTAAGGCGACCTTGTGATAAGTGTGGAAAAGTGGAGTGAAGCAGCAGGCTCCTTAATCGCAGTGATGGTGGTGGTTGGGGAATGGCTCACTGGGGCCAGCAGAGGAACAGGTGGTCCTCAGATTGTAGATCTGGAAGTTTAATTGTATCAACTCAGTTGGGGAAATCAGGCCTTGGCAAAGGAAGAAAATGTAACCAGAGTCTGAATAGGCTGCTTTATAAACCTACTGCCAACTGGTTAGTTTACAATAAGAAACATACTTTGGAATGAAACACTAATTTTCTCCAGAATGAAGGTAGTTTTTAAAAAATAAATGTTTGCCAAAAATGCAACTATATGAGTTTGGGCTCAGAGCAAATGGGGTTAACGTGATTAAAAAAAACAACATCACCTGCTCTCAGAGCACAGCCTCTGTTACAGCGACTCAACTCTGCCCCTGCAGTGTGGAACAGCCATGGAAAAGGCAGGTAATGAAATGGGCGAGGCCACTTCCCACTACAACTACATACACCAAACCAGGCAGCTGGCAGGATCTGGTTCCACTCGCAAGTCATGCTCATGATCCTAGATGAGATTCATCACAACTCCCTGAGTTGAGTGTTAACCACATTATGGGTAAAGAAACTGAGGCTCAGAGAAATTAATCGACTTACTGGTCATGATACAAGTAATAATGCTAATGAGCTTTTCAAACCAGGACTTCCAGTTTCAAGTTGGTTTCTACTATGTCAAAGTTGGCTAGTCTGGAGGTAATTTCACTGAGGCAATAGTAAAGTCCTATTAAATTTTCTTAATTCAAAATAAAGTATTTTCTTCTAATCTCCAAGTTATTTGTGTCAGTTTAAATTATCATTTTCCCCTAAGAGAGAAACAACAGTTTAATTCTTGAACTCTATTATTTTTCTAAACTCTATGAGGGTTTGAACATTTACTCAAAATAGGATTCAGCTGCAGAAAGAAAATAGCTTCTTAAATTCTTTAAAACTACATTTATCTTTTTTACAACCTCTAACCATACTGGGTAGGAAGCCTTTCTTTCAACTGCCCAGTTAAAATATTTCTGCCTCTTCTGGTTTCAACAACCCTTACTGTAACAGTCTTTTCACAATTAAACTCCCTATTAGGGCTTTTGAAAATTTGCCTCTTTCACAGAATTCAGTCTCTTTAGGTAAATGTCCTGTCTTCCACATTTAACCCCTTACTCCTCTCAAGGTTACATGGGTGTGTGAAGGGGTTGACTTTGTCCTCGTAGAAGCTGGTGAGGGGCACATGAAAGGGTGGTGGAGAGATTCATCCTCAGATCCATGAGGTATCATCTGGATCTCTAGGGTCTCTTGCACAGTATATATGGAGTAGTCTGCTCCCAGACTGGTGACCACTGCTGGGCAGCTGGCTGTACTAGGCTTCTGGCGGGACATGCTGGCACCACTACTAGAACCACTGGTACCACCATTTGCACCTCATCTCAAAGTCCTCACCTGTGGTGGCCACGCTGTCATGATCCCAGGCCTACCAACCAGCAATTTCAGCAACTCTTCATCACTTCACTGGAGTCTGCTGGAAATTCTGGGATCCTATAATGCCCTGCAGACTATCTATCTAGCCATGTTATGACGAGGACGGGCATAAACACCACATGCCATGTTGGAAGTATCTGAAGGCCACACTCGAAGTGTTCCATTCAGTCTCCCCAGGGAAGCATGACCAGCCTGAAGGGACTCAGGCCCCTCATACCTGTGCGAATATATCAGTCAACTTTTTTTTTTTTTTTCCAGATTTGGTCAGATAATAAAAGCCCTCATTTCTGATTGACTCACCCTTCTCTGCCCTTCTGTCTTCCTCTCCCCACAACTACTAGGACTGCAAGTAGCAGTCTCCCTCTCTCTCTGTCCCTGTTTGATAAGGACCACCTGAAAATGGAACCCTGCGATCAAGTTTTATAGGTCTCATTCATGTTATGCTTCATGAAGAGATAAAAGAATCTAGAAAATCCTGTTTTACCAGAGCCAGGCTTTCAAGTCCATTGTCTTCTGTAAACTTCTAATTGTGCAGTGTCAGAAGCTGAATATTAATTCACTTTCTCTTTGATTTCCCCTCCTAGCATTCTTAATCTCTCCCTCAGCTAGATATTTCCTAATTGGCTAGGAAATTAAATGTAGATATCACACACACACACATATACACACTTTAAAAATACACATTCTATTACACACTCACCATTGCTGTATTTCCCATTATACTGACATATTTTCAAAATATTAAATTCCCATATTCCTAAAACACTTTTCATAGTTCATACTGTAAGTTGTACACTTCCTAATGACCCAAAGAAATAAATCTGTAAATTATTTCCAAATGAAAGTTGTACTGCAGAGAGAAATCCTTTCAAAATTCTTGGATTCTTTAAGCAGCAATAATAGAGAACTGCAGATTTTCACTTCTTCAATAGGTTATGTTTGCATCCTAGTCCTCACTCCATAGACACTTGCAAATAGATAAGAGGGAGTGGGTTTCTAGACACTAGTATGTAAGACAGCCCAGGCAGCATAATGAGAAGAACATTTGGGATCTTAATTCTCACACCCTAGATTAGAATTCAAGCCACTGAATTAACACATGATACTTCTCTAAAATGTAAAAAGTCAAAATGTCAGGTCTCTGAGTGACAAGATGTCCTAACTTTCTTGTAGTTAAATCTCCTTAACTTTCTAGATTCCACAATGAAATAATTTCCTCCTACTCACGGCATCTTCTGGGGTCCATTCTATCATTTGACTATTTTGTATGCATAAGGTTTATTTAGTAATTTAAAATTTTCAAATCCCTTTTCTGAAAATATGTTAATTTATCCCACTAATGCCTTATTAAATGAATAAGTCAAGTGTAATCCCCAGGTATAGATGAGAAATCACACACAGGTTTTATGATATACCCAGTGTGCTACTACGAGCTGGAATTAGAATCCAGCTTCCCAAGTTTCAGACCAGCTTACTGCCATTATCTCAAATCATTCACCTTCTTACATTGCTTCCACAATGTTTTGATTCACAACATAAAGAATTATTATTAAGAGTTATTTAATCTGCTCTTGTCTTTCTCTTTCCAAGCCCAATTTCAAGTGCTAATGTGGATGACAGAACTGTAACCTTATAGGCTAAGTATTTTATAATTTTACTGTGAAGTTTTCTTTGGGGAGTTGTGTGACTGTGTTATATTCAGATCTGCATTATGAGTCAGGTGGTATGAGGGATTTACCCTAGTTATATCTCTAATTAAAATTTTCTCTATAGTTCATTTTTTCTGATGCTTTGATCATTTTTGTGATATTTGAGCCTTTCCAACATTCTTATCCATTAGATAAACTCAACAGTCTCACAATGTTTTAAATATTGCTTCATATTTTGCCCAAATATGCTGACTAATCTCTGATTTTATTTTTCCTTTATTGCTCTTTCCCTGTTTGCTTTTGATATGCTTTTATTCCACTGTTCATTAATTTCTATACCAAACTTTATTATAAACTCTCATCTCACATCCTGTGCTTTACTGCTGAATTTACATCTTGCACTGTATCTTGAAAATACAACCAACTACTTTTAAATTCTGGAAACAAAAGACAAGACATCAACATTACACATAAGCTATGAGTGACTAAAATATTTCTAGCTTAATTCAAATTATGGTATGTGGAGAATTCATGTTGCAACACCAACTGATAAATCTCTGTATGTAGAGACATATCAAATAAACTGTTTTTAAGACAGTTAAGTGTCTCGTGGCCATGAGACAAAATAAGTATTTTGTTAGCAAGTGTTACTTAATGAGCAGCTAGACTACCTCATTAAAGGTCCAAGAACAGTAATTTCTTGGGAGCAAACACAGTTGTGTAGAAAGAAATTCTACTTCCTAAGGAACCCTAAACGCCTTTAGATCACACTCTTTTTAATGAGACATTGAAACCTCTGGCCCATCTCTCCCTCTATTCCACATTCCTTTTCAGGGACTAGGGCATATGAGGTGATGTAGGACCTGCATTTTTCCAACCTTCTTCTTAGAGTTCTTTTGCACTTTTCATAGTGCTGCATGCAAAAGAGACTCCTAGAATTTTCAGATTAATTACTTTGATTCACATACACAAATATATGTACTACGTTTCTCTTTTAATAAAACAAGATGTTTTTATTCATAACATTCTCAGCATTCTCATTTGTAAAATCTCTCCTATCTTTTTTTTTCCCTTGGCAATATGATTTTATAAGCAGCAAGGAAGGTTTTTCTGCTTATTCACATCTGCACACTGACTCAAACTCCCCTCAGTTTCAGTTTTCTCATCAGCAAAACAGTGAGCCAATAAGAAAGAACCTCTTCCTCATAGTATGGTTATGAGGATTAAATGCAGCAATACATAAAAAGAGTTGCTCCAGAGTAGATTTATTCAAAAATGCCTACAGGGCATTCCCAACGTGCAATAAACATCAGTTGCCTTTTTTCTCCTCTTTTTGTTCCAGCTACAAAAAAGGAAATGCCAGCTTTTCTACAACTATCTCATTAAGGTAAAATGGGTTTCTCTGTTTTTAACCCAAGTCACAGGGTTGTGCTAAACACAAAGAGCCATTGTGTAGGTGATGGAGAGCTGAAGTCAGTTCAATAAATCATAAAAAAGTACAAAGTTTAACAAAGAAGAGTTTAATTGGAAACCGTAGTACCTCCATCTGCTCCAACATCTTTTACTGAGTCCTGATTATTACTGCCTGAGGCAGATAAGCCTTAGACTAATCTGAATGAAGTGAGGCGTGACATTAATTGTTACATCTGAACTCTTACCAGATTAGAAATTGTGCAGCTACACACATGCCATATAATAGCTTTTGAGTCCTCTTTTTTTTCTATTTTCAAGAGATTATCCTATCTAGGGTGTTTTGGCATGCTATTAAAAAATTAATCTTCCACAGGATAAAATGTTCCCTGGGACTTTGTTCCATGTGAAAGTAAGGGATACAGCTTTACCAGACTAGTACATAGTCAGATGCAGTCCATGTTTACCTTCCCAAATGCAGATTATAGACGTGCAAATACTGTCTTTTGCCATGAAAAGAAAAGAAAAAAAAAACTGTCTTTGAAAGAATCTCCAGGGACAAAAGGAAATTCAGAGAAAGGAGAAAATGAACCAACATTTAGAAAGTAAGAGGCCAGGCACAAAACTCTATCAGTAAGAATTATTATTCATATTTAACAGATAAATAGGCTCATGGAGGTTAAGTGGAAGTCACACAGCTAGCAAATGGATGAATAGACACTGAAACTCAGCTGAGTTGGGGTTTTTTTCCCTTTCAAACATGGTTCATTCTACTGCTCCTCCCTGTTTTATGAGCAACAAACTCAGAGGACTATTGCTTGGATCAAACTGATAATGTAGATGAAACGTGCTTTGAGAGGAAGGATGGAAGCATCTAGTAGGCATATACCCTGATCCAGTTTCTCCATCAGTAAAATGGAATATTACTAAAATAAAATTGGAAGAATTTTTTAAGGACACTCTAGAAAATTAAGATACTATAATGTATCTTAATTCCATCCATGCTTATTTATAGTAAAGAAGCAGACAGCCACATGCCTAGAGACCCTCCTTCCTTCCCTCTTACCTTCCTCCTCACTGCTCTTCTCCCTCTCCTTCTAAAGCAAATTCCCATGTACATAGACTTGAAGGGAGCGAAGTCCTTAAAACAAATTTCCCAGAAGATGGAAAGAAAAGGAGAAGAGGAGAGCATGTAAAGTCTTCAGGGAGGAATGAACCTGTGGTTTCATTTCTTAGAGCAAGGTTCTCCAAATTCTTTCAGAAATACAATAATATCATTACTCATTTGAGTTATAAACTTAAGGGAAGAGGTGGTATCATAAGATTCTCTGTATTCCCAGCATCTAGCACAGTAAAAACTTACAAATATTTATTCTTGATAGGGAATACATATGCACACACACACATACACACAAAATAACAGTGAGTTCTTTGTCTATGTGAATTGTGTTGTACCCACTTGAGATACTGACATAACTATGGTGAGTTTCTTAAGCAGATTAGGAGCCCCAGATTTTGAAAGGGAAACCAGAAATACAAATTCTAATTAAGAGGCCAAAAGTAGGGAGAAATCAGAAAATTACGGTGTCAACAAAAGCAAGGAAATATTTTATTTCAGGAAGAGAATAGATAAGTGTCAAACTCTATAGTGAGGTCAAATAAGACATATAAGGAAAAGTGGCCAATATACTAAGTAACATGGAGAACATTAGTAACCTTCTCAAAAGCAGTAAGTTGATTCAGTCTTCTAATATGGCTATAGCTTCACTTACTGAAATAATGTCTAAAATGTCTAAATCATTGCTTATCTGATTTATGTGGAAAACCCAGCTGCCATAATGAATGCATTCACATTTTGAATAAACACAAACTAAGCACTCACTAGCTCTATGCTGGGCACTAGGGATAGAATGTAGATAAATAGCATGGATTTTCAGGATACCATTCATCTAACTACCATTTTCTTTTCAAACTTTTATTTGCATTAAAATCATTTTGAGGAGTCTTTGGAAAACATATATTCCTTTGGGTTTACCCTAAGACTAAGTGAATTTGAATCATCTATTATAAGACCAAGGTATCTACATTTTTATATGCTTCAAAGATAACTCTAATGCACATCAATGTTTTCAACCACTAATACATCATCTCTCCAACTGTCATAATGTAAAGGTAAACCTATGGTTTCCGTGCCTATTTTAGCAAGATGGAGAACAAAGATGACCTAAAAAGTCTTAGGCTCAAACATCAGATAGGATATAACACACAGTTGACCTTTCAAGAAAGAAAGACTTCTGCTTCTGGATAAACTGCACAGGGTGAAAAAGACCTTGGTCCCGGTGGTAACAACCAGAAAAATTCGAACAAAATAAAAATCATATTTTCAATGCGACAAAGAAGTCTTTATAAATTGACATCCTCCATACCTGGAGGCAGGTATCTGGTCTAGGTACAGCTACCTAAGGAGAGAGATGCTAACAATGGAAGATTACACGGGAATGGGAGAGGTCAGACGAGCACTGAGTGATAGTGTAGACTGAACTGGAGTATAGAGGAGCCCCAAGTACAAGAACAAATTGCTGAGCCTGACAATTCTCTCCGCCAATTCTATCCCCAAAATTTTGCAGAGAGCTTCAGTGGAGGAGGGACTAGAAACAAAATACGTGCATTCTCATGATGACTGGATTGCTGAGTCCTACAGGTACAGAATCCAAAGATTAACCAACATACTTGAAGCTGCCGCTGAAGCTGCAGTTAACTCACTCCCGGCTCAAATATTTATGAGATTTAAAAGGAATGAACTCAGTCTAATTAAAGCTGTGGCCCAGCCTCAGCTCAACACAGGAAAAAGATTTAGCTCTCTGAACTACAGAAAAAAAAAAAAAAAAAACAATATGATACCTTCAATCTCCACTTTTTTATATACAATATCTGGAATAAAATTCTTAAAAAAATACAAGGCAGGAAATTTAAATCTAAGTAACAAAGAACTGATAGCACAAACAAAATAAATTGTAAAATGATAGACTTACACCAAAATCTTACTGATATCTATGTTAAATGTAAATAGACAAAATATTCCAACTAATAATTATATATTGTTATACTGGATTAAAAAGTCAAGAATGCTGAAAAACTGAATGCTGCTTGCAAGAGGCATGCTTTAAATTTAAAGATACAAATAGATTAAAAAGAAGAGAAAAGATACAATAATCATGAGACAATTGAAGTAGGCGTATGAATATACAAAATAGACTTTAAAACAAAAGTGTTACCAGGGAAAATTAGCTCATTTGGTAGTGATAAAGGTCCACTTATTTAAAAAGATATTCTAAAAATATATACACCTAATAACACAATTTCAAAATATATGAAGCATCAGTGGATAGCACAGGAATATACTCTTACCAGTGGACAGAGCAAGGGTTCCACTGAACTACAAGTTAGAGTTGCTGCTAAGCACTTTGGAATTGTGTCCAGGGAACAGCAGGCAAGAAGAGCAATTACTATATTGTCCAGGGTAATCAACCATGATCAACGGGAGTAGAGGTGGTTCTGCACAGTGGGGAGAGGGAAGAATACATGTGGAACCCAGGTGACCCGCTTCCATAGCAACTGGTACTCATTTGCCCACCGTAGCTATAAATGGACATAAGCAGAACCCCTAGCCTGAAAATAATTACCAGTTTCAGAGCACTCTGAAAGGAAGATTTGTGTCATACCACCAGGTAAGCTACTAAGATCCAACCAGGTAATAACAACAAAGGGTGAGGGAATTTGGAATGGAAAGCAGAAGTGGGAAAGGCTGAATACAGTTTTAGCCCCAATATCAACTGCAACTATTAGCACTTGTAGCTTCTCTCACTAGTCTGCTACACTTCCCCTCAAGAAGATAAGCCCATAAGAATCATGAAGAAGCCGATCCCTGAACTTCTACAGAGAAGCAGATCTGTGCGATGTAAGGGATAGCCCACAACAGTCATAAAAATACACCACTCAGATCTCCAACTGTAGAAACTGAAAATGACAGGCATTCCCAGCTGCAAAGCTCTGAATACATCACTGTATCTTGGCCAAGGGCATGCTTACACTGAGCTGCTCCCAACCAATGACTCAGTGCAGAAGGGATGCTAAGGCAGGCCTATTCCAGTGAGATATGGGACTGCTCTGACAGACTGTTTTGGCACAAAGACCCTGCATTGGCCTTGCCAAAACATTCATAAAGCTGTACTGCAACGTAAGGCTTTACTTCTTTCTTCCTTCTTTCCTCTTCTCCTTCACAGGGATCAAATGTATCGCAACCTGATGCTCATCCAGCCACTTCCAGCTCCCTTCTCACTTTTTCTCACAGGGGGAATCTCCCAAAAAATCTCATGTGTAATCAATGCCATCTTGTCATCTGTTTCTCAGAGGACTCAGATTAATGCTTAATGTTTAAAATAATATTTATATAAAATTTTGTTAATTTGAATCATAAATTTGACATTTTATACCAATAGTAACTGTATCTTCTAGTTCTATAATTTTCAAGATCTTTAAGTACCATAATAATTTAAACTACTATCAACTTCAGTTAATAAATGGGTAATTATTGGATACCTAGATGATTTCTATGAAGGATTTACTAATGGAAGATTGATCCCTGAGCATAATCTTACATTTATACGTGTCTGCTTATTATTATATGCTATATATTGGATTTATCTTGTGGACTACTAGATAAATATGTTTATTTTTGGCACTTAAGGAAGGTGTAAAGAAATATGAGTTTTTTTAATTATTTATGCACTTCAGTACTGCTAAAATTTCTTGTTACAGAAAGTTCTCAATTACCTACCTTTCAGGTTTTTCCTGAGAAATAGAAGTTAGCATCAAAAATATTAAATACTTAAAAACATATTTTAAAATGTTCCAAATATGTTTACTGAAACTACAAAACACTGCTGGAAATATTTTAAAGAAAACCTAAATAAATAGTGAGATACACCATGTTCACAGATCAGAAGATTCGCTATTTATAGGTGCAATTTTCCTAAAGTTGATCTATAAAATCTTAAGAGATAATTTTACTTGCCACCATTCTGGTATTATTGGTTATGACAACAAATTAACTATGACTATTTCATAATTTTTATCTTCAGGTTATTTCTGCTTTACTCTAGGGATAGTCTGATGGCACTGCTGTAAGCTACAGCAAAGGACACTGCTGGCGCCTCATGGAAAGATCTATACTAGGTACTCTGCACTGCTGATACTTGTTTTGTATTATTTTATAATGGTTATTGAGGTGCAGTCACAGGAAGAGACAGGGAAAAGTCTCAGAAAAAAAAGAAAAAAAGGACTCTCAGGCCCTAGAGTCAGAAAGCCTGGCATTCTACTTGGGGCCGCATGAGAAAGACATCAGGGTGGTCAGGAGGCAGAAGACAGGAGTGAGGGGGAAGCATCAGGCCAGAATGTTTCCCTGGGTTTCCATGGGGAAGGTAAGGGAGGGTAGGAAACAGTTTAGGATTGGCACTCCTAAAAATCGGCAAGAAAAACACCAACCAAATGAAAAATAAAAAGGCAAGTAACTTGAAAAGACTTTTCATAAAAGAAGATAAATATATATCTATATGTCATTTCCAGGCTGAAAAGTCCATAAGAAGGTACTAATCATTATTGGTCATCAGATAAGGAATTGCATATTGAAAAACTTACTTAAAAGACTGACAAAACCAAATATTGGCAGGGGTGTGTCTGGTTCTTTTTATAATTTTCATCTCTTTGTTGACAGTCTCCTTTTGCTAGTGCATTGTTTCCTTCAGCTCACAGAGCATCTTTATGGAGATTATTTTTAATCCTTTGTCAGGTAATTCATTTACTTCCATTTCACTAGGGTTGGTTTCTGGAGATATATTTAGTTCCTTTGATTGGGCCGGGTTTCCCTGTTTTTTTCATGTTCCTTGTAGCTTTGTGTTAATATACACTCATTTGAGAAACAGCCCTCTCCCTGTCTTTATAGACTGGCTTTGTGCAAGGAGAGACCCTTACCAGTTTGCCCAGCTACAGATTCTTGGGGCCTCTAAAACCATTTTGAGAAGCAGTTTCTCTGGGCCTGTGCATAAAATGTGTCAATTAGAGAGGCTTGCCAGTTTCCTTTTCAGCCGCTTGTAATCTCTAGCGCCCTCTGGCATCTGTCTGTGGCACTACAAGTGCTCTGGCTCTTCAGCAGCAGAGAAGCCACCAGGCACCCAAAGTATGCCAACTCCTTATTAGCACCCTGAGTCAGAAAAGACAGATACCAGTCCCTTAAGGTATCTCTGAAACGCTGGACTGCAAAAAAAAAAAAAAAAAAAAAAAAAACCAAACCAAAAAACAAAAAAACACTGCAGTCCTCCCCTTCCCTCTGAGAGAAAACAAAAAAACACTGCAGTCCTCCCCTTCCCTCTGAGAGAGAAGCCTCAAGTTGCACACTTTCTCCCAATTGAACCAACCCATCATTCAATCCCAGCATTCAAACTATGCTGGTTCTGTTGGCTCTCTAAGTGAAGGTAAGACAGAAACCAGTCCTTTGTGCAGCCCTCCAAAATGGTGGGATATAGGTATGCACGCTCCACTGTCTTTCCCCGCAGGTAGAAGTGGAAAGCCAGAGCCTCCTGGTACTGAGCTGTGCTGGCTTGGGGGAGGGGCTGACATGGGTAAAGTGAAATAGCTCTTACGTGTTTCAGTGCATCAGCTTGTGTTCATCTGGGGCTCTGCAATTTCTTAACAAGGATTCCAGAAATCTCACAAAGGTACTTGATTTGTATATCATTGTTAAATCAGTGTTTCTTTGGGAGAATGATAGCACAGACCTATTCTTCCATCGAGCTGACATCTGTTCATATTTTGTTTTATATATTCAAAAGTAAAGGTAAAATTCAGACATTTTAAAACATTCAAAGTCTGAGAACCAGTGAGCCACTAAATTTTCATAAGAAACAATTTTAATGAAGAAAAAAATGGTTTGAAAGAAAGCATGATGAGCAAATAAACTGCCAAAATTTAGGGTCAATTTGAGCAAACACTGACTCTAAAAAAGAACAAAATATTATGTGATATAAAAACTAGTTAAAAAAAACAGCAGAAAGAGTATCATGTAAAATGGGAGGGTAAGAAGAATTTCCTGAGTTGTGTGTATTGTACTGCTAAAGGACAGAAATGTTTATTAAATGAGACTGCCAATTTAGGTATGCATATGCTTATAATGATTCAAATATTGTTCTCAGGTCATAATTCCAATTAAAAAATGTATCTCTTCATACCCCTTATGCCAACCCTCAATTCTGGAGTTTAAGAAAGTTGTAAGTCACCAACTACCATCCTATCTCTATTGCAACAGGCAGGTTTTTAAAGATGTTTCAATGATTATCTCCCTCTTCAGAGAACTCTGAGCGCCTCACTTATTCTTCCCATAGAAGTCAAATGTTTCCTACTCATCCATCATCACCCTTTCTTTTTAAGCTTGATTGACGATTTGGTCTCTTTATTTATAACCAAAGTAAAAAAGTATAATCAGCGATGTTTATCTGAATTATCTGGAGAAAGGTTTACAGAAAAAAATTTTATATATCTATACCTATATCTATATCTATATCTATCTGCTGGGTTCTACCTCCACATTCCCAGATGTATTTATGCAACAGAACTGAGATGAGTCCCAGGCAGGAATGTTCTTTAAAAGCTTCTCTCCCCAAAGTCACTCTGATCCCTGATCTACCCTGACAAGTAACTTTCCACAGTAAAATCACCATAGAATCGTATTAACCTATAAGCTGATGCCTTTTAAAATTTCTTTTAAAACAAATTTTGCAGCAATGTATGCTCATTATAATGAAAAATGGAAAAAAAAAGTTATTCTTATATTTCTTATTTTTTCACTTTTTATTCTAATATGTATGTACGTGCATGTTTGTGTACACTTTTTGCTTAAAAATTAAATCATTTTTTATACTAACTTGTTCCTGTCTTTCTTCATGTAATATTATATTGTGGCCATTCTTCAGTGTCTTTATAAAAACTTACCAAAACCAGAATTTTTGTTTTATATTTTATCATATAGACATACTAAGATTAATCTACCCAGTCTACATTGCTGAACACTTAATAGTTTTGATTTTTTTTACTAAGATAAACAATGATGTGAAGCTCTTCAGCATAAACCTTTGTAAATATTTTTATTATAATTTCTTTAAGAGAGATTTTCAAGAATGGAATTAGTGAAGATGAGTATTTTTAAAGCTCTTCATTCTGGACATGCTGTATTCAGGTTCTGTTACTTATATAGATCTTTGTTTCTCTATGGAGGGTCACACTACCTTAAAAACGCTATACTCTTTTACAGATCATTATGAAATGTGTGGTTTAAGGATGGAACACTTTAATCTCCATAGAGTAGAATGGGAATCCAGAAAAGGAAGAGACCTGAACTTGCTTCCCTTCACTACAATTTACTTTCTCTGTGGCCCTACAGCAAGTCACTGAACTATTTTGTTGAAAAACTGCCTCAAGTTTCCACAGAGTAAGGAAGAATAAGTTACACCCACATTCTCTTGAAGATTATACTGTGTGCTATAAAATTCAAACAGACAAAATGAGATAAAAAATGAACACACACAAGAACAAGCAAGTGCCTATATTGCTTTAGGGGTGCAACCACAAAGAATCATGCTTAACGTATCTACAGAAGTTTCTAGAAACTGAACCTCCTTGTTGCCTTTCATAAGCAGGCATCTTCCTTTCTGTTTAAACACCCACAATTTTTCAGTTAACAAAGCAAAATCAATTTTGAAAGTTAGCTGCATAATTATTGTTTATCTGATTTTTATTTAAGATTACAGGGTATTTCCTTTTCGCTATTCCTTTCTCAAATGCTCATTTAAAGTTAAAAAAAAAAAAGGAGATGGTTTAATTGTTTTTAAAGCACCAACAACAGAAAGTCTCCTGACATGACACTAATTTGGTATAAGCAAAGAGGAGTCTGTTTGAAGTGGAACATCTGTTGCAGTTTCAAATTCTGTAAAATCTCCTGGTAATTTATAGAAGTCATTCATTCTAAAACATTTCTGAGCACTTTGTATGTGTCCAGCACTTGTTAGACAATAAACATTCAGAAAACAATAGGATGACTTCTCTTCAAATGGTCCCTAGCACACTTAAGAGATAAACGTGTATACAAATAATTATAACGCCATGAATAAGGATACTAGACTTGAGGAAACAGGTTGGAGCAAATAATGACAAATAGGGCCTATGGTCAGGTATGGAAAATCCTCTAAGAGGAAGTAATTTTTAAACAGACAGGGGGGAAAAAAAGAATACACCTTCACAGCAGTGAAAAGAAGAAACATTAAAAGTATGGAGGATAATGTGTTTCATTAAAACAACACAGAATTATAGAAGTCTCAGATTAGGTAAGAATTTTCTATTAAAATACATTTTCTCACTGTTAACTTTCAAGTATCACTTCTCCTTCTGCAGTAATCCTAAGAGGTTACTAGAAATTGTTTTATTTAATGCTTTTGTACAAATACTTTGCATAACTGTCTCTAAACTAAAACTGACTTTAAAATAAAATTTTAACAGAAACATGAAAAAAAAAAAATCCTTCAAAGATTGTGCTAGAACCAGATGGGCAGTGAACCTTCAGGATTTG
Source organism: Camelus bactrianus (assembly GCF_048773025.1). Lineage (NCBI taxonomy): Eukaryota > Metazoa > Chordata > Mammalia > Artiodactyla > Camelidae > Camelus > Camelus bactrianus. Next base: position 46,035,060 of record NC_133539.1, read on the forward strand.
AGATGTTCGCCACAAGGGATAAGTAATGAGCAGACCTTCAAGAAACTAATGGTACAAAAAAGAGGCAGTTTCCCCACAGGTGGGGCCCACCACTGGCAGCAGCATTTCCCGGAGAGCTGAGCAGAGTACAGAGAGACCGGCACCCTTCCTGGGTCTCAATGAGTTTTTGATCAGGACTTTGATCTCTTCAGTGAGGCATGATGCAGATACGAAGTGTTTATTACTAACTTTTCACAGAAAAATTATCTCAGAAAAATTTAAAAGCTGGACATTAAAATCTCAACCTAGCCAAATAGCATACTTTATTTTATGACTAACTGCCTGCTAAATTCAAAAAGAAAAAAAAATTAAAATGTTATGAGCAGTTAGCATCTCTCATACTTATGTGGCGTTTCTGTACAAATGCTTATTTAATATTAAGGTGGATAATGGCTGGCCGCACTCCAGGGCTCTGTAAAACACAAGGCATATCGGCAGCCAGCATTTGTCTTTATCAGCAGAGGCTACAATTCAGAGATTATCAAGTTCTTCCTCCCTTCTCTGTGAGCATCTATTTGTTTCTTTTTTGCTTTGTATCCTCCTTCCCAATGAACATCAAATTCAACGACTTAATATTTATGTTTTTTAAAAACTTCATATAAAAATAAGTTAAACCACTTTGGGAATGCCGGAACTGCACTCTCTTTTCCCTAATATTTTGTATAATGAAGCTTCAAGCAATAAATGGAGAATTTTACTATCCAGAGAGAAGAGAAGCATTGCCTGCCAGATACGGTATTACAGAACGCACACTGAAAGTGTGTTACTACCTTCCCGTAGTAATCCCTTCCCACTTTCCCAGAGCAGCTTTCCTCCCAGAAGGCAGTAGCAAGTTATTTGGAATTCCCAGATTGAGGAAAAGATCTGATACTCCACAGGAATTAATCATGCCCTATATTGCATGCTTTGGTACACTTATTCCTCATAACAACCTTGGGAAGTAGTAAATATTGTACCCATTTTACAGAGAAGGGAACTAAATATCAGGGGAATTAGGTAAAATATGTTGCTAGTAACCGATAAATTCAATCTCTGTAGGACACTAAAGTGCCTACAATTTTCCTTGTACTAAGCCCCCTCACGTAAGTTTGTCCAATCTTTAGCATCAACCACCGTTTTTTTTTTCTCACAGACTTATACCCAGATGAAATGCACTACGTGATTACTGATGTCTGCTCCAGAAAGGTCTAATTTGTGATTCTCTTACTCCATTCTCTTCATCCAGGTCATAACAAATCTGTCCCATACTGTCACCAGTAAAGCCTGTTAACAATACCCAGGAAATAAAAATAGAACGTGGGTAATTAAATAAAGTCTAACCTTTTTGCTTTCCTTTGTGCTTAGTTTAGTTTCACTTGCGGTCTGCGACATGCAGAGACCTCGCCCCAGGCACTTCAGACCAGAGTTTCTAGTGTAAAACGGCTCCGCCGGACACTTCAGCTCAGCGACTGTGGGCAGGAGCGCCTCGCGACGTCTCAAGTCAAGATGGCGGCGGTGGGCTGTGTGCAGAGACGGGGCGCCCTGGACCGCGATCTGGAGCATGCGCAGCTCGGTGGAGCCTGAACCGGAGGACTCCGCCCCCTCCCCCTTCCGGCTCACCAGCTCCCTACAAAGTGTGGCGAGGGCCTTTCTCAGGCAAAGTGTGTACTCCGGAGCACAAGCTCGCACTCTCCATTCTCTGATCAAAGAAAGCTTTCCTTTGCTTCTGAGCCGAGCTCTGTCTTGTTCTATTGGCTCCAGTGACACCAGGCAGAAGGACCTTTGTTGAGGACCGACTCCAGAGGGTGGTTTAAAAATATGAGCTGGATTTTTTATTTAAAATTCTAATCCAAATTCACTTCAAAGGAGGAGAGAGACCCTTTCACAATTCACTCCGATCCAGGGAGTTTTCAGAATTATGTCCAGAGCGTGTATTTAAGCTCAACTCTTGCCTGCTACTTCTGAAATCTGTGTCCAGCCACTTATTGTCATGAAAAATGTATGGTAATAATGCAATTCAATCCTCTCTTACAATGCGGGCATTCCAGTGAGCCCCACCCCTTCAAGTGACCCAACCCCATTCTAACCAGACCTTCATAACTGGTCTGGAAGGTGAAGACATGTAGGCAGGTCATATACCATTTGGTTGTTTTGTTTGTTTTTAAATATAAAATGTCCATAAAGAATGTTGGGTTAAAAACCTTAATACTTGTTTTTTGTTTTGTTATTATAAATTAGTCATAATAATAAAAATAATAGATATCACTTATTGACCCCTAATGTGTCAGAAATTGCTCTAACTTGTAAGCATAATCTTTATCACAACCTTATAAAGGTGGGTGGTATTTTCATCCACATTTGTTCAAATGAAGAAAAGGAAGTACAATTTATGGATTAATTTGTCAGTGGGCACAGTCAATAACTATCAGAGCTGACCCTTGATCCCAGGGATTCTGGCCTTTCACCCTGCACTCTGCCACCTGTGCTAAGTGGACTCCAAATGAGGAAGCACAGATCACAGTTCGGGCCTTTTCAAACTCAGTTTCAGTCTTCTAAAGTCGCTGAGTACTTTTAAAGGAGATTGTTACATCTGCCCCATGCAGATACTGGAATCATTTGAATGCAAATACCTAAAAATGCAGTATGAGCTTCAAAGTAATTATGATAATCATCTGAGAAGAAAATACGGTATATCCAACTCAGCAAATGTTTCTACACAATGTCCTGCTCTGTGGTCCCTGCTCTGTCATCCAAGAAACATTTCCTCTTCATAATCTTTATGCTTCCACTTAGCTAATACCCTGCGCTTCGTTCCACCATCAGGCTAATCATAGTATCTTAGATTCATGTATTATTCCCTTACTTATCCCGTTATAATGACAGAAGGCAGAATTTGAAATTCACCTGTTTTTCTATCTCCATACAGTAACCTGGCAATGTCAGATACTCACAAAGTATTGGTTTGAATGAATAAACAATGCCATTACTCTCAGTTTACGTTGTAGTATTAAACATAACAGGCATTCTTTTCAAAATTAAATACCATTAAAATATAACTTAATATACCGATGTTTCAAAGGTTACAACCAAGAAATTTCTGAAACCTTGCTAAAATTTCCTTTCTTTGATAATGAAAACTCACATTCCAGATTTTCAGTTCAAATGGTTTTACTGTGACATTTTATAAGAGAAGGGCAAAGTATTTCTATCAGTAGTTTGAATTCTATGAAATTGGAAAATTGGGGGGGGGGGGTGAGCCTGCAAACTATGTACTTTTTAAATGAAGAATTAGGCTAAATTCCTAGTTTCTCTGAATTTACAAAATATACTTTTATAACCAACATACATTTGTTTATAAGTAAGCCTAGCGCATTTTTCTAATGATTTTGTTTTCTCTTAAAAATTAGGTCAATTTTCGGTGACATCTTTTAGAGAAAATCTTGCTGAAGAATTCAGGCAATGAGCTCTGTAATCAGAAAGAACTCCTTCTGTGCCCTGGCCAGCCTTTCCCATGATTTCTTACAACCCTTCAAAAATTCCAGACATCAAGATTAAATCAGAAAGAACTGACACACATACATACAACTACCATATACCAGAAACTATCATTGTTATTTAAATGGATACTTTATTCAGAAGAGCTGAATAATTTCTTGCTTCTGATTTTCTGGCATCCAATGTAGAATTTGACTACTCACAATAGTGTGTCTCAGGGCTGTCTTTGATTCCTCAGCCCCATTAGCTTTGTAGGTAAATAGTTGACTTTTTCCTGCACTCTTGAGAAGAGTTATAGTTTTAAGGCAATACAAAAACAATTCAAAAAGCAGTGGAAACAATTTTTAAAGTAATGAACTGAGATTTATCAGAAAATAGTTTCTTATCTTGGCCACTTGGTACCTAGCTGTGTGGTCTTCAACTAATCAATCTCTCACTTCTCTGAGTCATGACTCATCTGCCCATAAACAGAGAGAGTTCCACAATGCACTCATTCATCCCAGATATTTATTGTGCACTGATCATTTGCAAGACATTATGCTAAATTCCAAAGATGATGGCAATAGCCTTCTGTTTCCTAACTAACAGAAATAACTTGTTCCTTTAGGAACTGAATTAGAAGTTATTTAATTGAAATATATATTATTTCCAGAGACCCGGAAATTCCTATTAATCGCCCATCCTTGCCAAGGTATCCCCCATGGGAATTATACATGCAAGGAGTTACAAATAAGAACCAAAGTATAGTTGTTGGTTTTTTTTGTTAATAAATCAGAAATGACAATGTTAGGTAGCTAGGTAAGTGGGGGCACTCGGTCATGTCCCTCCATGAGTTTATAAAAGCTAAGCCATTGCCTACTGGCACCTCAGCACAACTGGCTAAAATAATTGCCCTAACATGAGCTTTAGAGCTAGCCCAAAGAAAGAGGCCCTACCAATAGCTCTTTTACAAACCATAGTAGCCCCCAAGGCAACCCTGGGCCTTAGTCCTGATGAAGCTCTTTATGAAATGCCATTTATTTGAATGGAAACACTGATAGATAATAAAGTCACCTCTTTAGGGGAATATGCCCAAGTTCTTAATCAATTCCAAAGCACCCTGAGGAAATTTGGGTTAAACAACAGAACCTCGAGTGACAATAGCATCTCCTTTGCATCCGCCTGGCACTCAGATATTAGTCAAAGTCTGGACAGACAGCTCCCCAGCCTCCCAGCTTCAACCTGTTTGAAAAGGGCCTTACCCTGTTCTTCTATCCTCTCCCACTACAGTAAAGCTTCTTGGGACTGCCAGCTGGACACACCATACCAGAGTGAAGCCCTGGAAGTCCACCCAGGAAGACCAATCCATTAAAACCCCAGACCCTGGTACCCAAAGCCCCTCAGATCCCACATACCCTTGTGAACCTGTTAACAATCTGTGACTGCTGTTCAAGCAGCACTCCAAGTCAATCAGACTTCAGATGGTTATACAACAAGGTGATCGACCAATCAGCCAAGACAGCCTCTATATGAGCCCCCTTGATGGACACCAACCCTCTGCTCACCAACTGCCCGGTGATAGTCAGCTAGTCTAGGACCTCAGTGAGCCCCCTCGTCGCCCCGGTCCAGCAGGAAGTAGCTAGAGCGGTTGTCGCTCTCTACGTCCCAAAGATTCAGGGTCTTATGACTAGAGGGGGGAAATGTTAGGTAGTTAGATAAGTAGGAACACCAGGCAGGTAGGTGAACGAAAGGGAGGATGGTCCAGAAGATGGCGTTATACCCACCTCCAGCATAAAGGGACTTTACTTCTTCTAAATGAGTGCCAGCAAAAATAAATAAATAAATAAATAAACAAACAAACAAACAAAAACTGGTTAAAACCCAACAGTCAAGACTGCACAGTAGTAGAAAGGACTTAATCAGACACCATCAGTGTTCATTGTATTATAATTAACACTGTAGTTTAGCACCCCTCTCCCATGGGTTTTTCTGTGTACACCATGAGTAAGGACATGTGCAAAAGGGCCCAAACATGACTAAGCATTCCAGGGACAAGAGCCATCAATCAATCAAGAGACCACCTCTAAGTGAGGGTCTAAGAGAAAGGGGAGACAAAAACCTCCACTTTTTCCTCCCTTGGGTCAGTCCACCTCCCATTCTTGGGGGTGTACTTTTCCTTTCCTTTTAAATAAGTCTTTTAAAATTTTTCACTACACAAAACACCATGTCCCGACTGCAAAAATACTTGTCTTTCAGGTATGACAAGACGTGGGGTCTTTACCTTTTGGGGTAACATAACAACCAAAATTTTTAACCCCCTACTATGTGTCAAGACTCATTCTAAGCATTTTATGTGAATTAACTTATAGGATCCTCAAAGCAAACTTACAAGAAAGGTTCCATTCTTATCTCCATTTTTCGTAAGAGAAAATTGAGTCCAAGAGAATCAAAGAGAGACTAACTCAAATAGCTATTAGGTAGCAAACCTCAGATCTGAACCAGGATTTGAATCCAGAACCTTTGTTCTAAACATCCCCCTACATTGCCTCCTGGAACAAGATAAGGGCTCAATAATTCAATCCAGAATTTTCTTGTAAGAGCTGAACTAAACAGCTAAACTGCTGATGTCCAACCTAAGAAACTAAATCTCAGTCTAGGTAGGAGGTAACACTTTTGGAACTGACCCTCCTACCCACTGCAAACACCACTATCTTCAGGGCTGCCTAAGGCAATAGGGTAGGTATGATGTATCTGTTAAGACCAATGACAACAGTGCTGCCCCCTTTTCCAGCTTCCTTGGGAAGGAACTCCCAGGCCATTGAAACAACAACATCCCTATTCTCTGACATCAGACACACTGCCTAGAAAGATGGCAGATAGAACACTCTGCTCTCATCTTTGGTGAGGAAATCCTTCCCCTTCTCTCACATTATGTCTAGAAAGGACTAAAAGCATGCCTGCATTTTGTGCATATTCATGAGTATCTTCTTCGTGTAAAGTCATACTCATACGACGAAAAATAAACTTCTCTGAATACCCCTCCAACAACTGGACAATAATTCAACTAATTGGAATCTATATGCTTGTAGAGAAACGGAATCAAAAGAGTCAGCTGGATTTATGGAATGAGCCCTGGCTCAGTTATCCCCTCCTTCATATTCACAGGGGTGGTGAAAATAAAAGAGAGCAAAAGACAAGAATGACTGAATCTACCATTCTGCCCAACTATATAGAAGAGAATAAAATGTAACTCCCAGATTTTTAACACAGTGATCTGCCCACTTGTAAAATACAACTCACTGAACACTTTTCTCTCATGGGGGTGGATACAGGGAGAGAGAAGCAGAAAAGGAAGCTTCCTGGTACTGGAAAAATAGAGAAGAACAGAAGTGTTCCTGTCCCTACATATATGGAGAGAGCACTCTTTCTTCTTTCTGCATTTTTTTTTATCTTCATAACAGTAATATAAGAATATTGTTATCCCTATTTCCATATAATACAATTGTGGAAAATATCTCCAAATGCCTAATTTCAAGTCATATACCTTGTAACAGAAGCCAGCACACTCTACCCATAATTCCTCAGATTGATGATATTAATATGATATTAATTCATATATGCCACATATTTAAATCAATAAAGACTTATGATAATCTGTTTCAGTTCAAAATCTTCTCTCACTGACACACTCAAGACAGCTAATGATGACAAATAAAATTAATAAATCTGAATATATTTGTCCTTTATTTCATATTGGAGGATATTCTAGAATTTCACAGTGGATCTAGAGTCTGATAGATTCAATTCAAGGCAGAAACTTTATCTGTGATTGAGGGCTCCCTTTTATCCATCCTACAATAAACAAGATTACCATTGAGGAGAATGCCCCCTCTTACTTAATTTTACATCCTTACTCTGAACTGGACTCTCTATGTCCCAGACTAGCATTCACCAAATTGAACTGACTTCTAGATTTCCTCCAGATCAATTATTCTCAGTCAGCATCTTTAGAACCACATGTGACTCATTCAAATATATGCTAGCACCCAAGATATCACATTGCTGCTTTAGAATTCTTTATACAAAAGCTTACCAATACAGCCAGACATTTTTAAAGACATTAATGATTGTAAATGTGGCTACACTGTCAATGGATGTATAATATTGGGCTCAATTAAGGAAAACCCAATACTGGAAAAAGCACTTTTTTCCAACACAATTGAATCAGACTTGGACTCTTCATATTTTCCTTTATAAGTCAGAAGTCACGTAACACATTTCAGGGATATTTACTGAATGTCTCCAAAGAAGTATACAGATAGTTTTTTGTTTTGTTTTGTTTTGTTTTGTTTTGTTTTGTTTTGTTTTGTTTTGTCTACCACAGTACCTAGTGATCCTGGTAAATCAAATATTTATCCAAAGGACAAGGCTAAAATCTAAATGGCATCCTTGATTTCTCTATCTCTTTCATGATTCATATCCAGCTGATTAACCATCTCTGCCATACACACATGCTCACAGACATTAACACACACACATACACACACACACTCCCCCATCCTCATTGCCAGTGCTACTCACATTCTCATCATCTTGTTCAATAATCTCAAAATAATTTATTGACCGCTTCACTATACTGTACCATATAACATGCTTGTTATTAGGCTCACAAAAATTAAAGGGGGAAAAAAAAGAAGATATCAAAGTATAGTTGTGAAGACAAATGCACAAATAATTGGATACAGCATGATAAATACTATAGAACCTTGGAGGAAAAAAGCCCTGATTTTCCTTGAAGGAGTTAGATGCAGATTTACAGTTTTGAAGAACATGTCTACGACAGGAAATAGCATGTGCAAGGTAATGAGACGCTAAAGATCAAGGCACACTGACAGATATTCAAGTAACTCAGTACTCCTGGAACAGAGATACACGATAGTCTCTTTCAAGTGTTTTTTTTCTGCTAGCAGTACTTTCTCATCCAAACTCCTCCTTCACATGGTTACCATTCATTTTTCTAAAACATGTCTAACAGTATAACTGCTAAAAAATGTATGTATCCCTATTAACTCCAGCATAAGACACAAATTCTGCAGCCAAGTATCTACAACCCATGTCTGAAATAGGACAACAGATATAGCCTATTAGCAGTGGTGGCAGTAAGTGGATTTTGAGTCAGCTCTTTTGGTACGATTATTCTAACATTCCCAAAGCAAAAGGGCCACATAAAAATATAAAAAACATTTTTATTTATTTAGTTCAACTAATCATCCTTAGGTGCATGCTATGAACCAAGTACTCTTACAGTTGCTTAGAATGTATCAATGAACAAAATAGACAAAGATCCCTGTCTTGTGGAGTTTAAGTCTTAGTGAAATGAGAGAGACAAGACAATAAACTCATAAGAAGGAAACTGATATATTTTAATAAGAATAATAAAAAAGGAAGTTGAAGAGGTCAGAGAATCAAGTATGCTGGGTTTGAGAAGTGGGGCAGTTTGAAATTTTCAACATGGTTATTAAGATGGACTTCATTGAGAATGCAAGATATGAGCAAAGACTTAGAGGTGCTGAGGAGGATATCAGAAGAAGGGTGTTCCCAGCAAAAGGAACTGCCAGTTCAAAGGCTCTAAGGGGAGGAAGGGTACATCATGTCCAAGGAATAACAAGGAGACTGGTATGGACAGAACAGAGGAAGTGAAGAAAATAGTAGTATAAGGTGATGACAGAGAGCATGAGGGAACAGATTATTTGGGACATTGGTTAATATTAGAAGGATGTTAGCCTTTATTGTAAGTGAAATAGGAAACAATTGCAGAGTTTTGAGAAGAATGACATGATCTGATTTATACTTTAAAGGCAACACTCTAGCTGCTGTCTTGAAAAGAAGGAAAGGGAAGAAGCAGGAAACAAAGTCAAGTAGCTATTGCATTAATCCAAGTAAAAGATGATGGTGGCTCAGAACAAGGTGGCATTAGTGAAAATGATGAAAATTGGTCAGATCCTGAATATAGTTTTAAGGTAGAACTAATAAAATGTCCCAACAGATTGGATAAGGATTATGAGAGAAAAAGAAGAATCAAGTGTAATTCCAAGACTTTTTATGTTCTCATTTTTTTGTTGTTGTTTTGGCCTGGAAAAAGAAAAATGGAATTGTTATTAAATGTTAAGGGAAGACTGCAGGTTTAGAAAATTGTGGGTGTGGACTTTACATTAAATATAAATGATCTAAACACCCTAATAAAAAGCAGATGTTTTCAGACTGGATAAGGAAAAAAGACCCAACTACATGGTGCCTACAAGAAACCTACCTTAAGTATAAAGAAACAAATAGCTTAAAACTAAAAGGATAGAAAGAAAAAATTCATGCAAACACTAAGAAGTAGCTATAGCGTTATTAGAAAAACCAGATTTCAAAGTACAGAATATTACCTGAGTTAAAGTAGGTCATTTTGTAATGATAATTGGGTCCATTCATCAATAGTCATCAATAGGACCTAAAGGTCCTAAGTTTTGTGCCATAATAACAAAGTTTTAAAATTCTAAAGCAAATATTGATAGAACTGTGAGGAAAAAATAGATAAATCCACAATTACAACCAGAAAATCCAATGCCCCTGTAATGACTGATAGAACAAAAAGACTCAGAATCAGTAAAGACACAGTAGACTTGAATAACACTACTCATCAATTTGACCCAATTTACATTCAGAGAACACTCCATCTTACAACAGTAGAATACAAGAATGAACATTCTTCACAAGGTATATGGTCTGTTTACCAGAGTAGACCAAATTCTGGGCCACAAATTGAATCTCAAAGAGAATTTTATTGATACAAGTTATGTTCTCTGATTGCAATGGAATTAAATCAGCGATTAATTACACAAAGATATCTGGAAGTATCCTAAATACTTGGAAACTGAAAACATAGTTCTAAATGATCCTAGGATCAAAGCAGAAATAAAAAGGAAGATTAGAAAGTATTCTAAAATGAATGAAAACACAACATATAAATATTTGTGGGATGGCACTAAAGCAGTGTTTACAGGGAAAGAATGCCCTAAATGCCCAAATTAGGAAGAAAAATCTCAAATCAGTGACCTCAGCTTCCACCTAGGAACCTAGAAAACAAGGAGCACAATGAACCCAAAGCAACCAACAGAAAGGAAATAATGAAAATCAGAGAACAAATCAATAAAGTAGATAACAAAAGGGGGTAAAAGGGGAAGGGATAGATTAGGACTTTGGGATTAACATACACATACTACTATATATAAAATAGATAAACAACAAAGGCCTACTGTATAGCACAGGTAACTATATTCAAAATCTTGTAATAACCTATAGTGGAAAAGAATCTGAAAAAATATATATATTAAGTATATGCATAACTGAATCACTTTGCTGTACACCTGAAACTAACACAGCACTGTAAATCAACTCTATTTCAATAAAAATAAATTTTAAAAAGTAGAAAACAGAAACATAATAGATAATATCAATGAAACAAAAAATTGATTCTTTGGGATCAATAAAATTAATAGATCTCCAGTTATACTGATCAAGGAAAAGAAAGAAGAAACAAATGACCAGTATCAGGAATGGCAAAGTAACAAACCACAAATTTTATTGTTACAAGCATAATATGGAAATAATACAAAAAATATTTGCCAATAAACTCATAAATTTGGATTAAATGAAATTTCCTTGAAAGACTACTAAATCTCACTTAAAAAGAAATAAATATTGTCTGAATAGTCCTATATCTAATAAAGAAACAGCATTTGTTGTCAAAAACCTACCCCCAAAGAATAGTACAGGACCAGATAGCTTCATTGATGAATTCTATCAAATATTTAAGAAAGAAATAATATGACTTTTATATGAATATTCCATAAAATTGAAAGACAGGCAATATTTCCCAACTCATTCTATGAGGCCAGCCTTATATTAATACCAAAACATAGACAATACTAGAAAAGAAAATGACAAACCAATATCTCTCATAAAAACAGATAAAGTAATTCTTAACACAGTTTTAGTAAATTAAATCCAACAACATATAAAAAGAGTAATATAACCAAATGAGATTTATCACAAGACTGAAAGGTTGATTTAATCATTCAAAAGTCACTCAATATGCATCATCATAGCAACAAACTCAAATGGAAAAATCATATGATCATCTTAATAGACAGAAAGAAAGCATCTGACAAAATATAGCATCCATTCTCAACTTAGTGGGGAGGGTATAGCTCAAGTGGTAGAGCACATGCTTAGCATGCATGAAGTTCTGGCTTCAATCCCCAGTACCTCCATTAAAGAAAAAAACAAGCAAACAAATAAATAAACCTAATTACCTCCCCACCACAAAAAAAAAAAAAAAAAAAAAAGAAGAAGAAAAAATTTTTTAAAAACTTCTTTTGATTAAAAAAAAAAAAACAAATAAGATAGTTGCTAAAAAGAGGTGGGGCAGGTATAACTCAGCAGTAGACTGCGTGCTTAGCATACAGAAGGTCCTGGGTTCAATCCCCAGTACCTCCACTAAAAAATAAAATAAAAAAAATTAATTAAAAATACATAAAGAGGGGGAAGGGCATAGCTCAACTGGTACAGCGCATGCTCAGCATGCAAGAGGTCCCGGGTTCAATCCCCGGTACCTCCTCCAAGTGGAAATCAATGAAGAAACCTAATTACCTCTCCCTCAGAATACAAACAAGAAACACGTGTGCTTAAAAAAACAAGAAAAAAAAATACATAAACCTAATTATCTCCCTGACCATAAAAAAACCTAAAAACAATAGAAAGTGGGTGATCAGATGACTTAAAATTCCTCTTCAGGTACAAGAGTATAATATCTGTGAGAGAAAAATGATCAATAGTTGAAAGGGCTAAAGGGGAAGCAGCATCTTGGTGGGGGGTGAGGAGGAGGGAGAGGGTGTTAGCGTATATGAATGAACAGGCTTCCATGAGATCCAAAAATGTGATTTAAATGTTTCAATATCTTGTAATAACCTTTAATGAAAAAGAATATGATAACAAATATATGTATATATATGCATGACTGGGACATTATGCTGTACAGCAGAAATTGACACATTGTAAATGACTATATATACTTCAATTAAAAATAAAATAAATGTTTCAGTAAGAAAGTAGTCACATACAGAATATTTGCTGATGCTGGACAAGGAGTTTTACAAAGCACAACAGAAGTATTTCAGGAGTTGGAGATAGGTGGGAAAAGGAAGCATAAGGTTCTACAAAGCTTTAAGGGGAATACTGGAGCTAAAGGATGACTGGTAATGTAAGGCTCCCCTTAGTGTCTGACAACTCTGGGATAGAAGAAATAAAGTCGGACCTGGTGGATGCAAGGTCAATTGTGTTGATGATGACTTGAGTTTAGAGTCAGGGAGAGTTGGATCTCTGGAACTTTCTCTTGAAAAGTCTTTGGTGAGGCATGGTCTTAGTCACAGTGTATGGGTTCACCTTTGAGCCCTATGAGAAGAGGGGTAAACTTATGGCAATTCTGCTGACTCATCTTTGACTATTTTTGTAGTTCCAGATGTCTAAAGAAGCCAGCTAGTATGAAAAATAATCTTCCTTAACCTGTACCCAGTCTGGATTTCTATCCCATCTCTCATAGCACTTTACAACCCTGGCATTCAACCTACCCCCAGGTAGTTTAGGGAATGGCTGACAGCCCAAATGTCAGAGGTGGAAGAAGAGTGTCTTGTGCACATTACTTGACACTTCTAAAAATAATTTAAAGTAAAACATATTAGCACTTTAACCTGCATCAAAATATCCTGTAGCTATTTAACTCTTTATATCCTAATCTCCTACGCCTCCTGTTTCCAACTTTCTATGCCATCTCCTCTCTCCATACACACATGAACCATTCACTCCTGACAACTCAAACTTTCCAAATCCACAATCCACTTTCATTGGTTGGGTCTTTGCTTATGCTACCCTCTCAGCCTGGATGTTGCATCCCCAACCTTTTGTCCACCTGATGTACTCTTACTTAGACCTCATTCAAATGCCCCACCTCTCCTGGAAAGCCTTCCCTTGTGATCCCACCTCAGATGCTCCATTCTCGGTGTTGTGCCCTACTTTGTACACACTACTCCATCAGAGCATACGGTGCAACATGCTAACTCTTCTTGTGCTTGTCTTCCCTGCTAGTTACTCAGTTCTTCAGAGTCAGGCAATGCTATTCAACTTTATACCATAATTGCCTCAAGTGCCTGCTGAATTAAATTAAATATAAAATACTATTAAATTTTGCAGAATAGGCGGTGTTGACCAAAGCTAGAGTCGTATGAAGTTCACCCAAGTTTACAAAAAGGTGACTAATACTCACTATTATCAAAAATGCTTATTCATATTGCCAAAAATAGTATAAGGAAATAAGTTTCAAGAATTTTGCAAATGGAACCATTTATTTCAGTCTTATAATGATCAGTTTAGTCATCCCAGGAGTATAGCTGGAGTTGGGAGATTCAAAGTAGCTTAATAAATATAGTTGGTTTCAATGAAAAAATAAAGGATTAAATTGCACTCCATCAAGGTGCAGTAATACTATGCACTTAAACAGCACAAAGGGAGCAGAAGGTTAATTGGAACATAAATCAAATCCCATTTTAGTGGACTAAATAAGCCTTTAATCAAAAGGCAGAATTAGGATTAAACACTAAAATAAACGAGTGTTATTATCTGAGATCCTGGCTTATAAAAATATGACAAATTAGGTTAACTTTATTGGAATACCCACAATTTTACAGTATACTGGCACAGACACAATTTGGTAAGGTACAGTTTACAACATAGTTCAAAATATACTGGCCACAGAGTAAAAGCATAAGTCAGATGCCATTTTTCCAGAGGGCTTATATAATAACAAAGTGTTATTTAGCCCAATCCAGTTCAAGTGTGTGGGCATCTCATAAAGTCACCTCAGATTTTAAAACTTGTTTGAAACTGAATTCAAGTGCAACATCCTGATACAATCAAATGGCCACCGAATGACAATAAATATAGATCCTTCAGAGGTTTAATTTTAAGTATAGGCTTTTATTTTAAAATTTATATCTGGCTATTTATTTTGTTATTGCTTTAACAAGAAATTTAGTGCATAATAATAAACGTCAATAATTTGTTTGAAAGCCAGTAAAGAGAATCGCAAGCTTTCAACAGTTTTAAGAGCTTATGTCAGTCATAATGACAGGAGCAATTCACAGCCTTCTTTGCTGGACACTCACAGAATGTCCAAATTGACATGCTAGGAAATTCTATTTTCTCTGAACTTATACTGCATCCCAGGAAATTGGTGTTTCATATCACTGGGATAACAAAAAGCTGCAATTCTTCTACACTGCTTTCTCGCCCTGAGACATGTGACATGATAGCATCTCCATCTTGACAAAGGCTTGAGGAAGAAATGAAGGGATGTTAACGTCCTCCTTAAGCAGACAGAAACAAAAAGTTAACTTTCTTTCTCTCAGAAAAGATCAGCCTCCCAGTTAGGTACTTCATTAGTACTGTATTTTCCACAATGTGAAATTCTGTGTATTTTTTCAGTCCATTTAAAAAAACTAAAACTTCTCACCATACTCCAAATCATTAGTATTAAGTGACATTTATGAAATTCTAGATTTGCATAACTGTGTGTAGAAAATTGATAATAAAATCTAAAGACAGTTCTCTCCAGAATTACACTCACATACTATTTTTTTAATCCCAGAAGGAATCATATAGAGATAGTAACTGCGATTATCTGAATAGTTACTGCAGTCAACAGCAAGAGCAAAAGTTCTGAATACATTCAGTGTGGCCAAAGGCCCACAAACCAGCAGTTACACACTGAAGAGTGAGAAGACACTGCCTGCTGTCCATTGCCTGTAATTTATAAAAGAATGCAGTAACAAAAGAAGACTGAATTGAGGAAGCTCAGAATATGTTAAGATTCAAACTTAGAAGAACCTGGGTTCTTATAACCTGCTCTGTACATGCTACAGCCTTCGCCTCTTCCTCAGCCTTTTACATAATACTAACATTGCTTCCTACTGATGACTTATGCCCCAAGTCATGGTGACCACCATAGTAACAGTGCATATTGTATAACGTGAAGCTATCACATTCGCGATTCCAACAAAATGGATGCTAATTCCAGAATTCTGCCTTAGGAAGCTAAAAATGCACACACAACATAGGTAATTTCCCTTTTCCCTGTAGTGTAAATAGACAAGCTAGAGCCTAGATGTCCTGTCAAGGAACTTATTGTCATAAAATGCAAGAGTTCCAGTCAATCATATCTTTGACATTTCAGAAGAGCAGCTCACTAGCATTCCCAACCAGGATGGTCAGGTCCACGATGCCAACAGTAAAACTGATGGAAGCAAAGAGTTCATAGGTCAGTGCACTCAGCTGGTACTAGACTTGCCACTTAAAGTGACAGGGGACTGACATTTCCACAGCTGCTTAGAGTCAGACAGTGAGGCAGTGTGAAAAAATGGAAGACACTCCTCTCATCCTATCATAGCTTATTAATTTTTGGCAGATACTTTGACTTCCTACTTCTATCTCTGCCTAGAAATTCCTGAACTCTGAGCAATGTCATTATACCTTGACTGTGATCTTCACTTGGACAGCAAAGAATCTTAGATGGTAGATTTGAGCCCCTCTACATGAAGCAGATTTAAATTTCTATTAAACATACTATGGTAGAAAGGTATAAGCACACACCTAAATATACCTCCAATAGTTTTAGTTTTGCCACAGGGAGATCCTGAAAATTATAATCATCCATATGGAAACTTCACAGCAATGGAAAATTTTTCTGGAAAAAAGCAAGTATCTACCTGATAATGTTACACTTAAATTTTAAACTCCATATTATCCTTTTTTGCCAAATTGAGGAATAAAAGATTTGAATCTAGTTATCTTAACAGTAAACATGTGTCTTTAATTGCCTTCTTAAAAGTTTTATTAACATTGTATTGTAAAACAGGTTGAACCTCATTTCTATGAATAATTCATAATGGAAAGTATGGCTCAGGTAATTTCTTTTTCTACTTTGCAGCAATTGGTTAATTGAGTTCAAGATCTTCAACTATTGAGCAATTATTCTGTTGTTGTATTTCATGTAGACAATGGCAGAATAAGGTGGAACGGGACATTTGGAAGCACGGATAACAAATAGATCTACTTTTCGAAGTGCTTAAATCATTATTAACCTCTCGACTTACCAGTTTTTAAAAATTGTCCCTCCAGAGTAAAACGGTACAAATGCATCTCAAGAATACTCTCGTCACCTAATAACCAGAATTGAATAAGTAATCTAGTATAATTCAAAATTCAAACCAAAAAACACCTGTAGAGGCCCTAAGAGCGAGGCACTCTGGAGGATACAAAGGACACTGTGTGCCATAATAAGCTATCACAGATAACTGGAATACAAGTTTCCAAGTGATTTCACCGGAATGCAGAGGAAGCACTGAAAAAGTGAGAGATCGTATTTTTTAGAACAACAAGAAAAATGTTGTAGAGAACTGACAACAGGAATAAAATTTGGTACAAAGGGTTTTTCTAGAAATTTGTTTAGCTATTAATTTATTTCTCAAAATAAGTCTGAAGAGAAGGTAATTCATATGAGTAAATGAAACTTTTTGTAGTCCATGTAATCTTTTAGGTAAACAACAGGCAGAAGCATTCAATTCTTGTATTGGATGTTCCTTTTCCTTATATTGCCTACTAATACTACCTGGTGCACAGTATTTTTTTTTAATCTAGCCGAATACAGTTTAATGGCTAAATATATTGATATATTCATACTATAGAATATTATAAGTAGTTTAAAAAATAGATGTATTTTTATGAAGTTAGATGAATTAATTTCCAGAATATATGTTGAATGGAAAAGCCAGCTGTAGAATGTTGCATACACCATGATATTATATATGCCAAAAACACTAAGGAGAACTCATTGCAATTTACATAATTGTATTTATCTAAATTCTAAGACCCTAATTCTCAATTGATTTGAGGCTCTAGGCAATAAGTTTGAAAACTTAGTATAGATCAACCCAAGGGAGACATATTTTCAGTTTACAAGATAGGATTCAAGCCCACGAGTCGTATCACCATGAGAGAGAGTCAACGACTTGTGTAGGGTGGCAAGGACTTCCTGATAGGGGTGCTGCTCATTCATTCTACCTGGATACAGTGCCCAGGAGTCACCTGAAGGTAGAGGGTGTTCCCCCCTCTGAATATGTGGCATTCTGCTCAGCTTCTGCCAGGTGCTCTCAAAAGGCACTGACAGTGTTCACTGAGGAACTGTGAGAGACTGTTAAATTTCCTGTCTTAAATCCTTTTCCACTTCATTCCCACAAGTTGCAAGTACATAGGCCATCATATGTCCAAAGTATGTTTTATTAAATAAAATCAAAAGTTACTGATATCAACTCACAGACACAGACAACAAA
The DNA here is from genome assembly GCF_048773025.1 of Camelus bactrianus. NCBI lineage: Eukaryota > Metazoa > Chordata > Mammalia > Artiodactyla > Camelidae > Camelus > Camelus bactrianus. The sequence continues at coordinate 46,053,038 of NC_133539.1, forward strand.
CTTGTGGTTACCAAGAGGGAAACACAGTGGGAAGGGATAAATTGGGAGTTCGAGATTTGCAGATACTACTGTATGTAAAATACATAAACAGTAAGTTTCTTCTGTATAGCACAGGGAACTATATTCAATATCTTATAGTAGCCTATAATGGAAAAGAATATGAAAATGAATATATGTATGTATATGTATGACTGAAGCTTTATGCTGTACACCAGAAATTGATATAACATTGTAAACTGACTATATTTCAATTAAAAACAAAGGGAGACATTAAAAAAAGTTACTGATATCAAGTGACCAGCAAGAGATTAATTTCCAAAATACACAAACAGCTCATACAGCTCAATATCAAAAAAAAAAAAAAGGGCAGAAGAACAAAACAGACATTTCTCCAAAAAAGACATCCAGATGGCCAACAGGCATAATGAAAATAGATGTTCAATATTGCTAATTATTAGAGAAAGGCAAAGCAAAACTACAACGAGCTATCACCCCAAACAAGTCAGAATGGCCATCATTAAAAAGTCTGTAGGTAATAAATAAATGTTGGAGAGGGTGTGGAGAAAAGGGAATCCTCCTATACTGATGGTGGGAGTGTAAATTTGTGCAGCCACTATGGAGAACAGTATGAACATTCCTTAAAAAAAAATTAAAAATACAGTTACTATATGATCCAGAAATCCCACTCATGGGCATATATCCAGAAAAGACAAAAACTTTAATTCAAAAAGACACCCCCAATGTTCATAGCAGCACTATTTACAATAGCCAAGACATGAAAGCAACCTAAATGTCCATCAACAGATGAATGGATAAAGAAGATAAATTGAATATTACTTGGCCATAAAAAAGAATGAAATAATTTCATTTGCAGCAACATGGATGGACCTAGAGATTATCATACTAAGTGAATTAAATCAAACAGAGAAAGACAAACATGGTATCACTTACATATGGAATCTAAAAAAATGATACAAATGAACTTATTTACAAAACAGACATAGAAAACAAACTTATGGTCACCAAAAGGGAAAAGGGAGGAGGGATAAATTAGGATTTGGGGATCAAGATATTCCCACTACTATGTATAAAATAGATAAACAAGAAAAACCTACTGTATAGCACAGGGAACCATATTTAATACCTTTTAATAATCCTTAATGGAAAAAAATCTGAAAAAGAATATATATATATATAAATAACTGAATCACTTTGCTGTGCAATCGAAATTAACACAACATTGTAAATGAACTATATTTCAATTTAAAAATGATTAAACTTCAAAAAAAATTTAATTTTAGAAGTTAACCAATATCAAGCAGCAGGGAAGGAGAAGGGTTGAAAATGTGCTGATAGACTGGCAATTACCAAATATAGTTTTCTATATCTGTGGTTTTCTCCAATTGGTAAAGAGGCCCAAGTTTGAAAAAGTGCAAGAAACCATCACCCTGCCTTGGAGAGTCACAATTCACATACAAACATATTTAAACGTACTAAAAGTTCTGAGAAGTCATGCAATAACACAATCTGTTGAGCATTGTTTAATTTCTCTCTAAGTGCCACTCTCATCTGCCTCTTAGACATACCCAAAGGCACCTAAGCCTTCACGTGTCAAAAACTGAACGTATGGGTCACCACCCCAAACCCTATCTTCCTTGGGTGACTCCTAAAGTGTGCATCATCCATCTAGTGGTGCAAGTCGGCAAGTTCAATCCCGCTCTCGCTCATCCTATCTATACAATCCAACATTCAATCTGGTCACTTCTGCTTATGAAAAGTCTCCCACTTCTGCACGCTTCTCTCAATTTCTGCCATGCCCACTACCGTACATACTACATTGTCTCCTATCAGAACTACTGCTGTGGTCCCCTACCAGGTACTCCCATATCCATTCTTGCCACCTGTTAGCATTAGTCTGCTTGAGCTGCCATACAAAAATGCCATAGACTGGGTGGCTTAAATAACAGAAATTTATTTTCTCAGTCATGAAGGCTAGAAGTCCAGGATCAAGGTGCCTCTAGACTTCCTGGCTTGCAAACGGCTGCCTTCTCATTGTGTCCTCATGTGGCCTCTTCTCCTTGCACAGACTGAGAGAAAGAAAGATCTCTGCTGTCTCTTCCTCTTCTTTTATGAAGATGCCAGTCCTATCAGATTAAGGCTCCACACTTATGAACTCATATAACCTTTATTACTTCCTTATAGGCCCTATCTCCACATTCAGTCACACTAGAAGTTAGGGCTTCAACATATAAATTGGGGGGAGGGGTCACAATTCAGTCCACACTACCCTCTTTTATTCCAAGGTCCAACTGTAACAAGTGTTACTTTAAAAATGAAAATCTCATCATGTCACTCTCCCTCAAAAGTGGTCTTTAACAAAATCATTGATGCTTTGCTCATCCTGGCCTCAGCTTAGCTTGTTACCTCATTGTGTGTGCTTCTGCTACAATGACCTTTTTTAAATTTCTCAAACATCATATTTCTTTTTATCTAAAGCCCTTTTTATATGCTGTTCCATTTCTGCATTGCTGACTTTCCTCTTCTCCTAGGAAAACTTCTCTGGCCCCCAAATACACCAGAACTAAACAAGACCTCCTAAAATAGTCTACAATAATGTCCTATATATTTTATTCCCTACAATTGCCTGAGTTAGATATTATATATTTGTGTAATTAGTTGGTTAATGTCTTAGTCCGTTTGGGCTGCTTTGACAATATCGACTGGTGGCTTATCAACAACAGAAATTTATTTCCCACGGTTCTAGGTGCTGGAAGTCCAAAGTCAAGGTGCCTGCATGGTCAGGTGAGGACCCCTTCCTGAGAGCCTGCGCCTTCTTGCTGTGTCCTCACATGGTAGAAGGGGCTATGGAGTTCTATGCGGTCTCTTTTTCATAAGCACACTAACCTCATTCACAAGGGCTCTACTCTCATGACCTACTAATCACCTCCTAAAGGCCCCACCCTCTGATACACCCTCTGTCACATTGGACATTGGGATTTCAAGTAATAAATTTGGGGTGGACACAAACATTCAGAAGATAGCAATTAATGTCTGTTTTTCTTACTAGATCATAAGCAACAGGAGGCAGTGATCATGTCCATTTTGCCCATCTGACATCATCTTGCAAGGTGTTCACCATATAGTAAGTACTAAACATCTGTTTAATGAATGAATAAATATACCCAGAATTCCTTTAATTTACTAGTAAAAAGATTACAAAGCCTACTTATAAATACTTTGCTTAACCAGCATTATGCCAAACACAATTCTGGAAACTTGTGAATCATCTAAACTTCCCTGGGATAAAGATACATCCTGGCAAATAAATTCAAAGGAAAATTTGTCCAAATCTAGAATTCAGGAGGTCACATATCTGCAGATATGAACAAACAGAAAACAGAATCTGATTGGGAGAATTTTATACAGATTCTTGAAAATTTTCAGACAGATTCTAAAAGGACCTCTTTCCTTCTTATATCAACTGGTGACCCTGTGATCAGAATTAAATTCTGTTTCTTAGGTATAGGCACCCATATGTGTGTGGTTCAAATTAATTACAATACATTTACTTGGCTCTAACAATAAAATTATTTTATCATCTGATTGCTATGAATGTATATGTGTGTGCTTATGATAAATTAAAATGCACAAGACTATTTGCCTGGCTCTATATATAGAAAATGCCTCTCACTGCACTAGAGGAACTAAATAATATTTTCTGAAAATTATGATTTGGGCATAAAATAGTTTTTATAAGCTAACCTTAATGGTCCTGCCAAGACTGAGATGCTATGACTCTACTTTTTTATACTTCAGAACTAATACCGCAGATAGATGACCCTAGAGAAATATCATCAAGGATGTCTTTGGACAACAAAGATACTAGAAGGTCCATTCATGTAAATGCCAAGAAAATGCCATTCATACAGGTAAACTGAATTGCCTGATATCTAATTCCCAAATACTAACACAAATTCTATCTTTTAAAATTACCTAGGGATCCATTTAAAAGTTAGTAGAGAAAAATAACGACTGAAAGTCATTACAAAACCATAAGTCATTTATACCAATTTATGGTATATAACTGTCCTATGTTGAATCAGGTGGTAGAGAGGTCTGGAACTTAAGATCATAAAAACTCATTAATTTGTTTTTCCAAACTGAAGATAATTTGTATTCAGTTGATTATAAAGTTTCCTTTTATTTAATCCATCAGAAAAGGGCTTGCTAAGCAAATGAACATCATATACAAAACTACAGAGATAATGTTTATCTTTCTTAAGTCAAACTATTCAAGTACTTGAAGTCATTTGCATATAAGCAATTAATATGTTCAATACAGGAGATGCTCGTGTATTCATTAGAGTAATTCCTGTGGGACTACTACTCGGCAAGGCTCTGGGTGTGATTAAACATAAATTATATTGTATATAAATGGCTGAACTAGTCTTCCAATGACTGCAACCCCCACAAGGGTCTGAGCCAAAGCAGGCACTGCAGAAGCAACCTGCAACTAATGGAGCCTCACCCGGGCACCACCTGTTCCACAACAGGACTGTGCGCTGAGACGATGAGTCTGACAGTCCTGGATGAGGCCTCCTCAGCAGGGGAAAGACCCCCTAAGTATGATTCCATGGGAGGTGCCATCTTCCTTATTGAAAACACTGCCTTAAAAGAAAGACCGTGGATGCTTAGTGTAACTCAAACTTTAATGACAAATCCTCAGAGTATTCTAATAGTAGTAGAGAATGACAGGAATACAAAGACATGGCTAAGGTTGAAAAAAATCAGTCTGGAAAGAAAAGCAGAAAGTAGGACTAAATCAAACTAAATGCACACCAAAGCAGCTATTGAACTTCTTAGTTTCTGTAAAAATGTACATTCTGACAAATTAAGATATCAACTCCAGAAAGCCTGACACAATGTCTCACACACTTAGTTGTTCAAAACCATTTCTTCTGTTTTGGGGCATTAACTCAGAGCATGTTTTCTGGGGGGAAAAAAAGAAAAGAAAAAAAAAAACACTTGTGTGTTTACCATTCTCCTTCCTTCCTCCCTCCTTCTCTTCCTTCTTCTTGACTTTTTCTCTCAAAGATGTTTCCCTGAAATGGAAATTGTGCTGGGTCTGTAACATAATGATGAATGAAAGCCCCACAAAGTTGTTTTTTGTATCAGAAAAGGGAATAGACTCAATGAAAATTGTGTCATAAATAAAATGTGTGGAAATGACTTGCAAGTTATAAATGCAAGCATTATTATTCTCATCTAGGGGGCATTCAATAAATTCCTGCTGATAAAGAATTCCTAAGTGTTCACTAAACTTTTAATGTATTTCTTGTCACTTATCACTGACAGATGCCATAGGGCATTTTGTCTAAAATTTAATAAAGTCAATGCTTATCAAGAAATCAATTTAAATGCAAGCTGCCTACAGGCCGACTTCTTCACCAGGTGATGAGAACAGTATGTTCTCCTGGGACCAAGCATACCTCTGTGTTGATTAAGGAATTCTCGGAAGTTTCAGGTGAGTCAGGATACCACCCATGACTGCCACAGGACACTAATTAGTTCTTACAAGCAGAGTTCTACACCAGCTCTCATACCCTCTACCCGTCCTGTCCCCTTCCCCAAAACATAATGAGGTGTTAATGACAATACTGGTGTTTTAAGGGGAAAACAATAATGGGTTTTTATGACAGAATTGTCACCAGTGACTGCATACAAATGACACCCAGAGGAAACAACGAAATACCCAAGGTCTGTGCCAGGATATCTGCTGCTAGTAAACAAACAACAAAAGGATCTCAGGCAACGTAAGTATTCTGGTGTGAGTGTAAATCACCATTGCTAGGTTACAAACCCATCGACTAATATTTGCATAGCACTTGCCATTTACAAAACACTTTATATATATTCTCATACTTGAAGTCAAAGCAAACCTATAAGGCTGTATTTCACTATTACCAATTTAAGTAAAGGAAATGGAAACAGAGGATATATGACTTGCTCAAGCTCATGGAACCTAGCAGAGGCAAAACCGGGCTCAAACTCAGAATTTCTAACTCCAGATAACCTGCTTGTCCATCTATCCTAGCTGTCTCTGTACAACAGCTCCACAGGACATGAGAAACTGTAAATTAATCTCAGGCACGGTGCAAGTTGTATACTCTTTAGAATGAAGAGTTTAGTACCGCTAGAATTCTGCATTGAGAATTCTGAGTGGGTCCATTCAGCGTGAGAATGTCAGTGGTAAGGCCTTCTCTTGGGGTTCAATTCCTCTGCATGGAAATCTAAGAATATCAATTTTATCTGGCCCATAACACTTAGGGTCTATATTTTAAATCAAAAGAGTTCTGCTCCTCTAGGCCAGGTTTGAGTACTGAACTTGTAGCAATGTAAAATCCTGGGCTTCATTCCAAGCCTATTAAATTAGTATCCACATTTTCAGAAGGTTCTGGGTGATCCACATGCACATTAAAGTTTGAGAAGCACAGCTCCGGTATAAATCTCACTGGAATTTATATTCTAGTAGACTAAGGGTCCTGCCACTGTCAGAAGTTTGGGACTGTAGGCCAAATACCTCCTAATGCTATGGTGATTAGATGTACCTCTAGATTCAGCTTCTCACTTTATTCTCACATGTTATGTCAGCACGCTTCCCTCTGGAAGGAATGAAGAGAACTCGGTGGTCAGCCAGAGCAAATAAAAGACAGAGCTGAAGTTACGTGACTTGACATTTTCTGCAACAGAATACTGAAGAGAGAGCACTAGAGAATTGGCAGTGTTTTAATCTATTAGAAGTATCTCTGTTCAGAAATAATGGTTGATAAATGAGTTCTTTTGTTACCAAAGGAGTGAAGTACAACATGTTGGTCCCAGTGTCATATAGTCCTGAGGATTAGCAGGGGTTAATCTGTAAGCATCAACAAAACATACTACATAAGTCATCTGTAAGTGCCAATATATGCTGATAACTCTGCTACTGAAAATTACTTTAAAGATACTTTACATCTAATTATGCTGTACTTTCCAGATGATGCATATTATTCTGAAATGGTAATTTGCCTAAGGAAAACAAGTCAGTCAGAAGCCTGCATCACGTTTCAAAAATTTCTATCATACATAACTAGAAGTTGACAGTAATTTTGGAGATTTGTTCTCGGAATCATAAGATTGTGGAATCAGAAGTAAAGCAGGCACCTCACGTTGCAATGAAGCTGTGAATACCCAGGTGGCATGTCAAGACCAGGTGCATCACACCTTTAGGGACTGATCAAATCTGGTGTCAGCTGAACACCAGAAGGCCCAAAAGAGGGGTGTGGCAGTTAACTTCCCCCAGCTGTGACAACTAGACCCCAACCTGGCATCTTACCCCATTTTATTAGCAACCACTGAAATTTATTCTAACTAAAACTATTCATCATGTAAACAACACAGCCCAAATCAAACAAAACCCTGCTTAAATTGTAAAATAAAACTTCTTTATAGAAAAAGCAGATATGAAAGGAAAAGAAAGTTCCAGGAAGAAGCCTTGATTGATAATAGGCAATTAATAATAAATGCTTATTTAAAGATTCCAAATGAAGGAATCGATGAAACAATGGAGGCAGTGATCATCCCTACTACCATATAAGGTTTCTATCTTGATTCCACTTCTCTGCTCAAATGTGGAGGGTATTTTGCTTACACAGCAGCAGTGAGGTTCACCAAAGTCAATAACATGGAAAAATTATCTTCCAAGCATTCACGCTGGAATGGGTAACATCTGCAGAATGTACGATACACATTTTTTTCACTGCAGCCAGTTTTAGTGTACTGGAGTGGAATCTGTAATGCAGAAAATTCAGAAGTAAATTTATAATTGTCACAAAACTTCTTAGAGCAAAGTATGTACCTTGAAAGAAAGGAACAAAGCTTTGTCTGTAATTGAAGGATGGATTGCAAGCCAGGGTACATCAATGGATCCTTATGCAGCAAGAAAAGGAGTATTGATGGCACTATAGTCTTCCGCGGCTATATCAACACGTAATTATCCAGGTCATCAGCTATGACATCACTTTTTTTTTTGAGTTGCTGTTGCACTTTAATTCAGAAGTCAAGGTAAAAGTTTAATACATATAATAAATTGAAAAGTGAAAGTGAAGTAGGATCTGAGCTTTGTTTTTCCAAACATGTTTCTAAAAAAGCTGTTTTATTTTACAACACACATAGAGTTGGATACAAATGCCTTTTAAATCTTGTGAAGGAGAAGACTTCACTGACTGCTTAAATTGATCATCTCTTCCTCTCTATGGAGACTGCATTCTCAAAGCCTTATGAAGTACAAGAAGATGGGTCTCTTCCTTTACTTCCCTGTAATTACGGTAATTATATGATTAACTTTTCCGTAACCATTTGGCAATCACTAAAGCTTTGCAGAAGGTGGTTTTCCTATTGGTGTCTTACAACCAATATATCCATATCTATGGAACTCATATTTTCTAAATACTATGTAAAACTTTCAAAAGCCATCACGAAAGTCAAGCCTGGGAAACTGTTATATTGAGAAACTTTTACTGAGAATGTGCTACTCAGGAATATCCATGGTAGAAGTTAGAGATCTGCATTAGCTATAAAGGCAACCATATTCATGACCACTTCTTTCTGTTCCATTTAAATCACTTTTGAAATGACATTCTGTTGGAGAAAATGATCTCCTCACTACCACATATGCATTTTCACATGAATCCAACTATATCGGTCCCAGGATACTCCTCGTTAAATAGAGAATAATTAGTTCCTTTTCTAAAATGGATGCAATAATTCAAAAGAATAGTAGCGATCATCTCTTAGGGAAAAACTGAATTAGCAAAACTAAAGTCTCTCAGGTAGAACTTTCAACATGTGATATTAAGAATGCAGTAAGAGGTAACTTCTTTGGGAGGAGGTTAGAAGCCAAAGGGGAGGCAAAACTGACCTGAATTTACCAGTATGAAGAAACTAGAGCATTGAGTGTTTCCATATTCCAAAGCAGAATAATTATGAAAGCAATATATTATGATAAAATATGTAGCTCTGGTGCACATACATAAAACATTATCAAATTAGAGCAAGTTTATGATTCATCTAGGGTAGTGTTCAGTATCTGTAAGTGGCAGTTAGTAAATGCTTACTTGTTGAGCTGAGAAACAAACCAAACACCTGTCCCTAAGGCTATGCATTGCATATTTATAGTAAACTTATTCCCCAGTGCAAGGTCTTATGTCATAGTAAACACTTTGTGTTTAAAAAAAAAAACTGTCTGAAAATCTGTTAGTAGTAAATCCAAGGTATATAAAATATACAAACCAATAACCAGAAAATTTAATAAGTTTTCTTCATGTTATAGGTGTATTGTAAAAGCATGGAAAAGGAAAGAAAGAAAGAGAGGCGGGGAAGAGACAGAAAGGAGGGAAGGAAAAGGGGTCATTCATGTACACTGTCATGCACCTTGAATTTCTAAATTAAATTCAAAACTAATGTTTCCAAAATAAAGAACTGTCAGCCAAAATGATTGCTAACAAAAGCGAAATAATCTCTATAGTCAGCTTATCATTTTTTTCTAAGTTTAATTCTACAGCTTAGAAGTGTGACCACAGAGGACATAAACTTGAAATGAAAATAATGTGTTTATTAGATGTATAAAGGTGACACACATTACAGCAAAAGAAGATGACACTGCTGAAAGAAGTAACTTTGAAGTGATAAGGGAAAATGAACAGGGGAGGAGAAGAAATGAATTGGAAGAAATGGAGCAGGAAGAACATTATTTGGTGTAAATTAAAATTAAATGTAAAAAGATGACAGTAGTTCTGATCTTGTCAGGCTGAGGTATTTTTGCGGCAGACAGTAGTAGGAAAATTATAAGCAATTTGCAAACCACAGGTCTGCAAGCATGCACATTTCTCCTCTCATGATTAAGTTTTTTTTTCCCTCATAGAGAAAAACAAATTCTAAAATACCAGTTTCATTGAATTTGTGTCAAAATCAGCGGCAGTTTAGTCCCTGCCAATGACAGACAGCCCCTGCAAGCCACAGGCAAAAGTTAGAATTGGCTACATTGTCTTTGATGGTGACTCCATTTGATAACACCCTTCCTGGAGCCCGTCTTTCACACAGAATATGGATTGCCCCAATTTCTAAGCTGTTTCTCCAACTTAGCAACTGTCCTCTCCCCTGCCCTGGGTGCAGCCCTCTGGACTGGGCTTGTCAGAACCACAGACAGGGTCCTGCCCCCACCCAACCCTCCTTCTGTAGGTCCAGAGGACAACGGTCTGCCTCTACCTCCTCTCCTCGAATAACAGCCAACACAGAGTGCTCCTATGTGCCAGGCATGTTGACATATATTAATATATTAAAAATATTTCATGCTCAAAACCACCCTATGTGCTTGGTACTATTATGACCCTCACTTTACAGAGGAAGAACCTGAACACAAAATGAACAATGACTTGGCCAAGTCACTCACCTAGGAAAGGATCTGAGCTCAGGGAAGTATGGCCCCAGAGTCCTCTCTCTTAACAATGACATTATATAGCACTTGTTTCTTTTCAAATATTCATTCATTGAATAACCATTTATTTTAGCATTATTACATGCAAGTTACTGTGCTAGATGTGAGGGAGTATATCAGTGAATCAAAAAAAAGATATGGCACTTTTTCTTGGGGAGGAGGAAACAGTCAATTTGGGGTGACAGACAATGAACAAGTGACCCAGCATAGTGTCATACTGTGAAAGTGTTCTAAAGGAAAAAAAAAAAAAAAAACAAAGTGTGGGTAGAGAGAATAACAGAGACAACAGAAAAGAGGATCGTTTATGACCAAGACCTGAGAGAAGGAGCCAGCCACACAATGGGCAGCAGCAGTGAACATTCCAGGAAGAAGAAGGAGCATGGGCAAAGGCCCAGTGGTAGGAAAAATATTCCCATTTCTGGGAACTTAAAGGAAAGTTGAGTGACTAGAGCAAGTGGGTGAGGAGAGAAATAGGATTGCATTAGAAAAAGAGGAAATCAAACTGTGTGACACGTTATACAGGGAGTTGTCATTTTGTGTAAAGTGCAACAGAAATCATTAATAGAGTTTTAAGCTGCACAGTGACGTGATCACATTTATATTTTTAAAAAAACTTCTCTGTCTGCTTTGTGGAAAACAGGCTGGAGAAGTAAGAGTGAAAATGAAGAGACAAAGAAGGCTATTGTAATAGGACCATCTAGAAGTGGTGGTGGTTCCATCTAGAAGTAGTTGGTGCTGGAGAGGAAAACCTATGGTCACATTCAGGATGTATTTTAGAAGCTGAGCTGGCAGGATCTGGTGTTGGACTGGACACAGGGAATGAATGAACGGCAGGACCTAACAATGACTCCCATGGCGGGTGGGATAGTCATTTTCTAAATAGGAAAGACTTAAAGAGAAACAGTTAAAACAAGAATTCAGTTTTGAATGTGTTATATATATCTGGTCTTCAGCCTCCACCTTTGTGTATAATCAAAATAACACTTGACTAGCCCTAGAGTGGAAGACAACAACAGAACCCTCAGAAATATTTGGGAATCTGGGAATAGTCTCTTCCTAGGTGAGGGCTCTGAGCGGGAATTCCCAGAATTATGCAGTGGCCCCTGGTGTAGCTGCAATAGAGCAAAGCTCATTCCTGAGGTGGAGAAAGGCTGAGGCAGCCAAACCATGACATTATACCCTTTGCCCAGCCAGGAATGGCATGAGAGAGAAGCCCAGTGTCGCTGGCCTCTAGAACTGTGCAGAACAGCTGAAAGGAGAGCCCTGAAGTATCTATGGTCATGATACAGGCCCCCTGCAGCAGAGAGCTTTGCAGTCCCCCCACCAGGTGGTAACCCTGACACCTCCAATGATGGCAGCAGGGAGCAAAGCCAAAGGCCAAAGGCCAGACAGGATGAGTGACATCCCAGCTTGTGGACAGCTGTATGGGAGAAAGGACAGCTTGGACCAGATGCCCCACTCTGGTGCCAGAACATTGATGCCACTTTGAGAAGGCAGGGGAGGGGGAAAGTTCTGAGTTAACTCAGTTTCATCTAAAACATAGAGAAAGCATGAACACACTACAAATGTGTGTTTTACCTTTAGGCAGAATGTGAATTGATGAGTTTTGAAAAGTAGTCCTCTTTCTTCAAACACCTAAGTAAACTTACTTGGAAATTTTCACTGACTATAACGGGAATGGCTCCCTGGCCTTTACCCTTCAGTTCCTGTCATAATCTTCTGGGAGACTGGGCAAGGTATTCCTCATGGGGACGCAAACATTCAGTCCACAACATCCTCCTGTTGCTCCTCCTTCTTTGCCCCTAACTCTTTAGGGTCAAATTTAGGTGGTAGCTTAAATATTAGTTCCTCATTCATTCAAAAAGTTTTTATAAAGGGCTTATTATATACTAAGTCCTGGTTCTAGGCTGCTGGTAATATATATGAAAAGAAGACAAATAAGGTAACTGAGCTGACACTAAAGACAGTGGGGAATGGGGGAGTGCGGGGTTGGCCAGTGTGTGTGCAATAGACAGTAAAAAATAAATAATCATGTGTGTTATGCTGAGAATAATTCGGCGCTATCTGACAGAGAACAAAGAGGGAAGTACCAGAGTTCTTTCTGTAGTCTTAGTAGAAATCAACATCAAAATCGGAACTGCCATTATACCAGAGTCAATTATTTACATCATTCTACCCTTTGTAACCTCAGGTAGTTTGATCCATGTGACACTGTAATATCACTAGCGCTTATTTAGCTGTAACTCTGTTTAAACTTGTCACTGCCCTGAAACCAATGAACTGTGTGTATATGGAGCAGTGCAGTGGATTAGAAAGGGCACAGTCTTCAAAGTCAGGCACTGAGGGCTCCAATCCCTGATCTACATCTCGCTAGCTGTGAGCTCTTGGGCAAGTCACTTGGACTCATGAAACCTCATCTTACCCACTTGCAGTGTGGGAATAGTAATATTTAACTCAAATTTTTGTTATACATATCAAAATAATAATAGCATTAAATAATATACATTTATTTGGTTTGATTAAGGAGCCTCAACTAATTGAATACAGATCTGGAATCGTTTAACCATTTTCTCAAATAATACCTATCAAATGTCCTCTTTCAATCTCCATTCCACCTAGGTATAAGCTCCTTACAGATCTCAGCCCTATTTGTAACATTTCTTCAGTTAGGTTAACATTATCTCATATCTTACATTTCTCCCTCTTCCACAAAAGCAGGACACACTACTAACTGGAAGTAATTGGGGGTGAGGAGGAAGGGATGTGATCCCCAGACAGCACTCTCCACCACAGCTTCAGTGGCAGTGAGCGGAGGCGGGAGACATCTGATCACTTGAGACCACAATGCCTGGTGACAAATACACCGTTCTCTTTAAGTTGTTGCTCTTTCTCTGTTAAACTATGACTGCTTGTCAATGCCACCTTTGAAAGAGAGCTCCAAGTCTTGGCTCTTGGTCGGTTCTTGGGAAGGTACTTTGGGCCTCCTCTTCCATGGTTCCTTGGCTGGGACACCAGGTTGAAGCTAAGTCTATTCCTTCCCGCCTCAATACCAGCCACAGCTGGCATTCCCTCACTCCTCACCAAAACGGTACTTGCAGCACTGCCTAGGTCATGGCCACAATTGGTGGTGGTTTCCCTACATGTAGGAAGCCCACATATCCTTACCAAAAGTGGGGAACAGGGCTGAGCCTCTGTCACTCCACTCACAGTTCTGTCATCTTTCTCCTGACCTTCACCCAAGCCAAGAACCATCAGGTATTATGTGGGCTCAATGGTTCAGCAGCTTTCCGGAAGAAGGCCATCAGCTGTAGATCTCATAGAGAGGGAAAAACCAAGGCGTTCACTACCAACACCCTCCCAACACCCAAAGTCAAAGACCCCATGGTGTCCCCTCGCTTAAAACTAATGCCAAAATCCTAATCACACAGGCCTTCCAATCACCGCAAATTCTCACCCCAACCATCATGCAAGCCTCGTCTCCTGCCCCTCCCACCTCTCACTGTATCCCTGCCTCACTATCGTCTTTAAGGTAATCAAACATGCCATGCTCCTCCTCACCTCAGTGTAAGTGAAGAGCACTCAAGACAGATTTTGTGGTGAGTTAAAGAAGGAGAAGCTGGCAAAGGAAAGAAAAGAGAAATACTCAGTGAGAAATGAAGAAAACCAGAAAATGCGATACTGCAGAAACCAAGAAAGGAGAGTGTTTCTAAGCAAAGTGAGTGGCTGACCATGTTAAATGCTGCTAACGTGAAGCCCAAGAACTGGTCTTTGAATTTGACCAGCTACAGGAGGCTGGTGACCTTGAAATAAATGTTTTAGTAGAGCAGTGAAGACAAAGCTAAATTGAAGTAGTATAAAGGTGAATAAGAGATGAAGAATTAGATAATCTTTAAGACAATTATACTTGATACTAGGAACAGTATTAGCACTTAATTCTTTTAATTTAAAGTGGACTTAACTCTTTGCCAGACTCCATGCTAAGCACTTATTAAGTGCTCACAGTAACACTATTAGGCAAGGAAACTGAAATCTAGAGGGACTAAGTAAATTGCCCAAAGACAGCTGACAAACTGTGGCTGACTGAATAATGGTCCCTTAAGATACACAGGTCCTAATACCTGGAACCTCTAATGTTACCTTATATGGCAAAAGGAACTCTGTAGATGTAAGGATCTGAGGTGGGGAGACTAACCTGGGCTATTGGGATGGGCTCTAAGTGGGATCAGAATTGTCCCTAGAGAGGCAGAGGGAGATGTGACACAGAGAGAGGAGACACTGCCATAATCTCAGCGGAGAGAGATGTGAAGATGCTACACTGCTGACTTTGAAGAGAGGAGCCCTCAAGCCAAAGAAAGCAAAGAATGAAGCTCTGAAAACAGGAAAAGGCAAGAAAATGAATTCTGCAAAAGCCTCCGGAGGGAGCCCAGCCCTGAAGTTAAGAACCTTAATTTCAGCCCAGGATATTGGTTTCAGTCTTCCGATCTCCAGAACTATATAAGAATAAACGCATGTTTTTTTAAGCCAGAAAGTCTGTGGTAATTTGTTATGGAAGCCATAGGAAACTGTGGCAGGGCCAGAATCCTTTCTCTAACACAATTTAACAATAAGTCGAAGTGTCACACATATGGAAATCAAAGTGAACACAGGAGTGGTAAGAAAGGAATAGAAAAGAGAAGTGCAGGAAGGGGAGAGGGAAGAGAACAAATGGGGACAGCGGAGGAGAAGAGAGCAGAGGACAGAGAATCAAAACCCAAATATTCTTGAAGTGGTATCAGAGTGGTTCTCAGGGACTACTATCCCAATGCAGAGTGAGCTGGCATTCGGCTCACACTGAGAGTTAGCTCTAGGGGATGAAATTAAAATGCAGAATAACCTGTAAATACTGTGGCATCACAACTAAAGCGAAACCAGACAGTACTATTTTGGAGGTCGTTTGGTTTAGTGACTGTTGGTGGCAGCCAACAGTTAAAGAGACAGTATTAAATGGTAAGAAGTGAAGTTCAAAGGAAAACAGGTTGATTTATTTCTGTATCACCAACCCAACCTTGGCCTTAATTTGCCTTTAAAGATATGTTTTGCCAGTTTTCGTATTTTAATATTATCTTGTTATTACTTACTGCTGGCTATCATTTGTTATCATGAAACTATGTTGGGACATGTTCACTTAACATGCTATAATAATCTACTTTCAAAAAGCAACTTTATAAAGGCATTATTATTTGGATATCTTATTTAATTTCATGTTTAAATGATGCTTGGTATATATTAGCCAGAGACCACATCTCAAAATATCTACCTGTATCCAATATTTAATACAAGGAAAAGAAGGTTAGAAGGAAAAAAATGATTTGCGTGTCTAATTCCACCTCTCAAACAACTTGAAAGTAATGGCAACATGCCCCCTGGGTTCAAGGGCATATCCGAGAGAGGTCATGAGGACTGAACCCTTTATTCTGATTTGCTGTGCTCTCACAGGATTCTTTTCCTAGTTGAGTGTTACATCCTTTTTCCCTAAGCAAGTTAGATACTTCATTTTGAAGTTCTCTAAGATTTGGAAGAGATTAGAATAGAAACACTTTGAGTCCATATATAGATTCTGAATACACATAGAACAGTGATTTTCCAAATCTGCTAACAGTCCTCATATTACAAAGCTGAAAACTATATTTTAAGGGAGAATTAAGAATTAGGATGGAGGTGAAGGCACACTGGTGGGAAGAAATGCATTTAATTCAGTTTTTCCCTTTCGAAAACAGAAAGGGAAATAGCAACCAAATAACACAACATACAGAGTGTCTGTTTTTCAATGAAAATGCCAAATAAAGATATCTTTATACTGAAATCTGCATAGACAGCATTATCCGCCCCATCTGAAGATTTTTTCCCCCTGCACAAAAGAGCAGATTGACTGCTAGCAGTCTGTCACCCAAATGCACGAGTGACAGCGGCATCTAGTGGCACATGGTGGTACAGGACAGTGGAACATGCTCAGTGAGAGCAACACCTGGGAGACACAGAGCTACATGTGAAAGTTTCCTGATTTATATGGCAACAAAACTGTATTTCAATGGAATCGGTGAGTCCTGTCTCTCAGAAAACGATATTGTTCTGGGTCAACATTTGCAAAAGCCACTTAGTATTCACTGCTGGGGAAAGGGAAGCAGGTAGTCGAATAACACCACTTCGGTCTTGGAATTGGAAATGCGGTAATAGTATTACCGGGAATTAAAAAAACAAACAACAAAAAAAGATAGGAGATAGGAAAAAGGCAGCTGAATACACTTCCAAATGCCAATCTTAAAATCTATCCAAAGATATTAAATTTTACTTCTTTTATTTTATTTCTCAGCAGACTATTTCCTCATATCAACAGAAGAGGCCACCCCAGGCTGTGCTCTAGCAGCTGAAACCCTGGCACTCAGCCCGCTGGGTCGGACCTGTGAGCTACACCACTCTGCCCCTCTCTCCTCGGGCAACCTTTTGTCTGGTTGCCAGGTCAATAATCTCTCCTGGCATCTGCCTTTTTCACCCATTTCCTCCTCCTCCCCCTCCACCAGGAAATCTAATTTCAAGTTGGCAGGCAGAAGGTCAGAAATCTTTGAAAGCCGCAGTTTCCACCGCCCACACTCAGGTCTCACCGCTGCACAGGCCAAATGCCAACTTACTCTCCCCCCTCCTCTGTAACATCCTGTATCTCTGCGATGCTCAAGCGGTCGCCTGAATCGTGCCTTCACATCTGCTCTGTCCCCTTCTTCAGCAGCAGGGCTACCTTTTAATAGTAACATCCTGCCGTGTCTGTCCCAAAGCTCAACACATCTTGTCATCTGTCCCAGGATCAGCAGCCTTCTCAGAGTTATCGACTCTGGGACTTGCCTCTGTCAGAAGTGTCTGGAGCCTGGAGTTGACTCAGAGTACCTGGGGAAAGGAGAGCTGGCAGCCCCCTGAAACCCACACAATCACATCTTTGAAAAATGGGCCAAATTAAAGCAAAAGGCTGCAGGCTAGTGTGATGGAAAAGACAAAGGGCAAAGTCACACCCAATCCAAATAGGTGACAGTTTTATTTCTTCATACATTTTGAAATGATATTCAGGGCTACTCTAGAACAGTCTCTTTAGCAAAAGAATTTTAAAATATCTTACATGATTTTTGCCCACTATAAAATAATTTTTAAAGCATATGCACTGAGGATTTTATACTTTTTTTAATTTTAGAAAAGAGACCATGTCGGTGTTTAATTTTGAAACTACAAATTGTAAAGAAATCATATTCTGAAAAAATAGGATTTTCACCTCACTTGTTTCTAACCTCTTATAACCACTGTACTATTGCTATCAATTCTCCCCTAAAAGAGCAAAGTCAAAGCTACCTTAAAAGGGAGCAATAAGAAAATGAGAGCATAAAAAAGCTAAAAAAGAGATAAAAAGGCAATTATTATCTATGCTAGAAATATCCATTGAGCAGAAGCTGACAACATGACTCCAAAATCTGTGATACTAGGAAAATGTGTAACATAGCAAACTCAGAAAAGATGGACAAATCACCAACAGTAAGAAAAAGTGAAGTTACAAAAAAGTCTTTGTAATATACTTTAGAGATATAATTACTTTTGTGTTGTTCTGTTATACATTTAATACAGTGTTAAGATTCTTGGCAGAATTATTTAAACTGGGGTATTATATGGGGATGATTTAGCTTCACCTTTTTCTTTAATATATAATGAAATAGAAATCCAAAGATTAAAGTTTTTTCCCCCCAATAGCAAAGCAAGAACCAGAACCTAACTTTTTGATTACCAATCCAGTGTTACGTACATATCTACATAGAATCTTTTAATATTAAAAGAATGTGATTGTAGTAAATAGATGATTTTTTGAACTGAATTGTGAACTGATTTATGAATTCTGATTCATGATTTATGAACTGAACTGTGTCCCTCCAAATTCTTACTTTGAAGCCATAAGCCCCAGTGTAATGGTATTTGGAGGTGGGGCCTTTGGAGGTATAATTAGGTTTAGATGAGGTCATGGGGGTGGGGCCCTCATGACAGGATTAGTGACCTTATAAGAAGAAGAAGAAGAGAGAGACCAGAGCTCTCTCTCCACCACATGAGCACAGTGAGAATGTTCCATCCTCACGGGACTAATGCAAATCAGGAAGAAAATCCTCACCAAGAATCAAATCTGCTAGCACCTGGTCTTCCTGGCAGCCCAGAACTGTGAGAAATGTCTGTTGTTTGAACCACCAAGTCTATGATATTTTGCATGGCAGTCCAAGCTGACCAAAACAGATGAGTTCTGCCTTGCACTCTTTACCACTTCTAAAATAAATAAAACCATAATCATGGAATCCTGACTATGTACCAGTAAATCATCTAAATCACCTGATCTACCAAGAGAGGCACATGACTGGGAGAAAAGAAAAAATCAGCCCTTTAAAGGCAAGCACTTAAAAAGTGGTGATGGCATCAGACAACATTCTTTTGCAGCATGTGTAAAATGAAAAATAAAAGAATGTAGAAACAGACTGAGGTGAAGAACCAAGGTTTAGAAAGAGTGACAATGATTACAAGGTTCAGATTTCACATATTGAGGGCCCAGGGATTGTATCTGGAACTTGTTTTGTCCTCATCATGTTTTATTTGGGTTGCTAAGAAGACATCAGCTTGTGATGACAGGAAGCCAGTATGTCATCCAGGGACTAATGCTAAAGAGAAAGGTGTACAGAATGAACAGTCTTCTGCAAACTAAAAGAACAATGGAAAGTTTCTTCGTCTTTACAGAGCGAGTGATGGATTGATGATGAGTGCTTGCCCATGGCTGCAGCTCTCAAAGACATCTTTCATTATGCTTTGAAAAGTGGTGCATCAAAATCCCCTGATTCAAAAACAAAGAATTCACTGAAACTGGTTACAGTTCAGTGGAAAAAGAAACCACCATTCCAATGTACCTGAGTTGAAATAGGGTCAGTTTCCTGGTTATGTGACCTTAAGCCAGGCACTTAACCTCACTGAACCTGTTTCAATCTTTAATCCTGAGATAATACATGCTCACAGTCTTTTACCTGATATCCTTGGGGCTAGATTTCAGAATTATTTTATTATGTAAGTAGTGCACATACTGAATTTTATATAATAACAATAATGTCTGGGACAGCAATTGGTAAGCAAACATACTGATATTCTTTCAGAGAAATGAAGTACCATAATCTACTAAATGAGAAAAATAAAGTTTATTAATAGTTTAATGGCATTTCAAGTCAGGTGTTGTCACCGAAATTATAAAACTTTCCAATTTAGAGCTTTCTGGATTTTGGAATTTTGGATATGAGATGAGTGACCCACAGATATGTTATCTTAGAGTGATTGTGAGGAGTAAATGGCATACGGAGGATAGAAACTCACATAAGGTCATGCAGAATGGATTATAAATGAGAACCCAAGGAATCCCAAATAATCCAAGTACAAGGGAAATCTTTCCTGAGCATAAATTCCCTCTCCTAAGAGAGCCAACGTCCAGTTGCCAACTGATCTGAGCGGTATATTGAGAAGGTACAGAGATGCCCCTGTTTCTTTCTTCCACTCAACATCCCCTTCTTCAGACCAATTATCTCCAAGCCCTGGCTTTTCTGCAGCTTAGGGAGGGAGGTGCACAGTTAACAGCGTTTTCTTCTTTTAACACTCCGCCTACCCTCTACCTTACTCCTGCCTCTGTGGAGCCCACAATGAAGAGGAAAGAGCTTTGTACATTGCTTCACAGTTTTTAAAACATGTTGCCTCCATGGACTTCTTTAATCATTACAGCAGCCAATGAGAGGCGAGTCTCCACCTACCATTGTGGTTAGTATCAGGACCTAGGCTCCAGACTTTCTGTATCCCCTTCAGGTGAATGACGTCATCCCAGGAACTTCTCTGCCTCGTGCCAGATCCCTCCCAGGGTCCAGGAAGACCTGTCTCTTCTCAGTTCAAAGCTCATGCCTGCCTTCCCAAGCAACCCATGGTTCCTGTCTCTAATCTGAAGAATGCCTCCAATCCTGCCCAGTGACTCATTCAAAAACATCCCCCACACATCCCCTCCTCAATCCCCCTAGGAAGCCACCTTTCTTGAATTCTATTATCACAGGTTTTACAATAGAAAATTGCTTTACAGTTTCAGTAGCAACAGCAGCCATTCAGTTACCATGGCAAGCAGAGATCTGTTCTTTCATGGTTCCTATGAAGCTTAACAAAAGTCATAGATACCAACAGATATTAAATCTATCATTTATATACCCAAAATCACCGCACAGAGATGTAGCTTGATTTGAATCTAAATTCTAATCTTTAAAAGCCCTAGTGACACCTACTGAGACAAGGGACCAAGAGCGTGAACAATTTCCATGGAGAATCAACCACCCACACAAATACCTTATGACTTGGACATTATATTCCTTAAACATCTTCTATAAAAGGACATAGTAAGCCAGGACAAGAGCCATCATTTCAAATATTCCAGTAACTAATAACAGGCTCGTTACAGTTGCTATCACTTTTGTTTAAATTCAGAGCTCAGTCATTATGTGTACGTATGTGGGTATGTGTGTGCCTGTGTATCTGCATGTGTGCAAAGAAACCTGATGCCTAGAGTGCAATTAGCAGCATTAAAGCAGTCTGTTCCCATGTTGTTGGAAGGAGTGCTTTTCTAAGATAGCAGAGTTATCCAAGTATCTCCTACAAGAAAGATTACATCATCATCATCATCATTATTATATTATTATTATTATTATTTTCACCAATTTAGCATATTCCGATCATGCCATAGGCGATAATTCTCATCTGATACCAAATTGCACCTGTGGGCCCACTGTCCTTGTCCGTGCAGTGTGTGTAGATTCTTTCCTCATGTTATATAACGTGGTACTGTATGGCTGTTGGGCCTCAAAATGCCAGGTGGTGAACACTTGGAGAATTCAAGATGCTGTTACCATGGAGACAAGATGCTGGCCCTACTCAATGCAATCAACACACTTCCTCTTTCAGAAAAACTCTTTCCACAGGAAAATAAATGAGCTCAAAAATTGAAGCTTTTAGTTTTAAAAGAATGGCTACTTTCTTAAAGCTCTGTATTTAATAGTGACAGCAAAGCTGCGCAAGCAACAGAGAAATATTTTGGAAGGCTTGTTTTCAAAAACTTGTTTCTGACTCTTGTTTTCCTCCCAAGTTAGTACTGATGAAGGAACCAATTTCCGAGAGCTCAGGCTGCGCTTCTCAAGTGCCTGTCCTAGGTGGTAGATTACTAAGTGGCCATAAATCATTGCTTTCCCTTTTCCTATATCTGATTGCAACTGACTGTGCAGCTCTTGCCACAGAGTTTGAATCTATTCCCTCACTCCTTGACCACAGCTTGACATTGTGCCTTGTCTGGCCAACAGAATGTGGCAGAACTGAGAGCCTACCAGTTCCATGCCTTGGGTTCAAGCACTCTACACTCTTCCACTCTCTGTCTTGGGGTCCTGCCCACCTTCCATGTGAACACACCTGGTCTGTCCTGCAGGAAAATGAGAGACATTTGTCTTAGTCATCTCCACTGTCACCCAGTCTGCAGCCACCCAACCCTTAGAAGCAGAGCTGCCTCACTGAGGGATAACTGATTGCAGACACATGACTAAGACCAGTGAGACCAGAAGAACAAACAGACCTACAGAATCATGTACAAAATAGACTTAAGTGTCTTAAGCCACTAAGTTTTGCAGTGGTTTATATAACAAAAGGAAACCATATACCTACCATATTCTTCTTTGTTAGTTCTGTCAGTTTCGCAGGATCTGTTTATAAATATGCAGCTGGATTCCTAAAACCAAAGATTAGGTTGGAGTGACATGAATGCCTATTAATAACCCCAAGCAGGTATGCACCAACATAAATAAATACAGTGTCCTCACCCTGACAACACAGACAGCTAATAGCTTCCTTTCATATAGGAATTCAGAGGATTTTTATGCCAGAGTTTGAAAAGAAAATATAACCCATATGAACAACCCTCCCTCTCAATTGCATATTTACTGATGAAATCACCTTTGCTCTCCCAAGTGTAAGATGAGCATACTGCTATAGATTCTATGGAGAGCACACACACACAGATACACACAATGAAAGACAAAATTCCATTAATATGTCCACAGCATGCAAAGGAGATCATCAAGCTAATTTTCTTTATCAGTGGTAGGTGAAATCCCACATCGTGGATAGTAAAAATTTAAAAACCTTGGATTTTAACATGTTTATCTCTAAAGCAACTTTTCACAGAAAAAAAATTTGAATGCTATTCTTCAAAGCTTCTTTTCCCAGCTCTGCGTGCGCCACCTGCCCTCTCCTTTCCTGGGCCTAGGGCCCTAGGGCCACATGTGGCGACGGTGACCTCACAAGCTGAAGGAACCAGAATCCCCGTGTCACCCTCGTGGGGAACAGCTGCCACAAAGTTATCCAGCAGCCGTATGATGCTGTGTAAGCAAGAAATACATCACTGTTCACATCAGGATTTCAGGGCTTATAACCACAGCCCAGCAGAGCCTATTGTCATGAAGGATGAGGGCACACAGACATGCTGATGGGAATGATTCTGCAGAAAGGAGGGAAGGGTGCTGATGCAGGAGAGAGGGACAACTGCAGGAGCGATTTCCTCGAGCAGGTGACCCCGAGCCGTCTTCACAGGTAAGACAACCGAGTATGCGAGGTTCGTACATTTGGTGAGGGAAGATCAGGGGGCACTTTTTTGGTTACTACTATTCTGGCCCTAAAACAAGAGGCAGATCTTAGGCTGAGACTATAAAGGGGAGTGCAAGTCTGAAGACCAACAAGATGCTGTAAAACAGTCTTCTCAAGAAGAAGAAACTGTGTGATTGGAAAAATGTTCAAAGTGAGGTACTCCCCCAGGTACCGGAGGAGCATTGTTTTCCTGTAGCTGTGCCCAGCTGCTTGGCCACAGGCTTTACGCAAGAGCAAAGCTGGATTTCGTCAGGGTGGAAGTTTTGCCAGGCAGGACTTACAGAGACGAGGCTCCAGAAAAAACACAGGTGCAGAGAAGGGCATGATTATGGTGCTGGGCCATGAAACCTAATCTGAAGAACGATGTGAGAACATGGTGTTATCAGAGGGCAATATTGGTTGACCCAGGCTACCATAACAAAATACCACAGACCGGGGGCTAAAACAACAGAAGTTTATTTTCTCGCAATTCTGGAGGCTGGCAGTCCAGGATCAAGGAGCTGGCAGGCTTGGTTTCTACGAAGGCCTCTCTCTCTCTGACTTACAGACGGCCATCCTCTCTCCCTGTATCCTCACTTTCCTTGGTGTGTCTAGGTCCTAATTTCCTCTTCTTATAAGGACTCCAGTCTACTGAATTAGGTCCCACCTTAATGACCTCCTTTAAACTTAATCACTTCTGCAATCACCTTCGTGGACCTATCTCCAAATACAGTCATGTTCTTAGGCACTGGGGATTGGGACTTCAGTGTGAGAATTGTAGGGGGACACAGTTCAGCCCATAAAAAAGGGGTTGAAATGGAAAAATAGAAAGTGGTGGCCAGTGAGTGGGATACTGAAAATTGAGGTTTTGGAGGCAAAGATCTAGAGTATAATCAAGAAAAACAGATGTCAGAGGTAAGGAAAAGACAAAACACTTGGGGAAGAAGAGATCATGGATAGGGTGTGGAATGAGTTATCCTTGTGGATACTGAAGTCACCAAGAAGGATGACAGAAGCCACAAAGGAGAAAAATACAGTCACCAAAGCAGAGAAAGTGCTAAAATCCTCCATGGAGGTGTATTTGGGGTGGGGGGAGACAAGATGACCATAAAGATGACTGATGGCTGCAACAAAGAAGGGAATCAGAGAATCCAGACAGACAGCACGTGTTTTGAAGGAACTGAAATTTATGGAGAGAAGCAAGGAAAGCAAGGGGGAAACCACATTCTGGAAGAAGAAACAGCCAGCAAAGAATACAGTCTCTTGCCTACAAGTCCAGGAGTACATGGGGTGTAGGAGAAAAAAGAGCAACAATTTGAGGGCTGCAGAAAAAGCAGTGTCCTTAGGAAAAGCCAGATTCTTTTAGAACAAGAAGTTGAGAAATTTAAGAGAAGAGACTGAAGATAGGGCAAGAAAAGAAATGTAAGAAATGACATGTGTTACATGACGTGTCACTTCTGGGCTGAGGCGGCGAAAAGACCATGTGCAAGTCTCCCATCTCACACGTCCTCTGCCAAGGTTTCACTTCCAGGGGTCTGGAGCCTTTGTCAGCTTCTTCTCTGGGTGACTGTGTAGAGCAGAATCCGTGCCAACCAATGTTGACCATAAACATTAAGTGAGAGACGAGTTTCTGTTCTGTAATGGCCAGTGATGTTCTGGGGTGGGGTGTGTGTGTGTTTGATTTGTTACCACAGTGACACCTAGTCTCTCCTGATTTGTACACACAAGTCTAGAACATACAGTGGAAGGGCTGTGTAGAGAGGGAGGCTGGGGCTCACCAGAGAACGTGCATGGCCTCACTGAGGACATGAGAAGAAGGGTCTTGGGGATACAAGATGGGCTGTGAGGCTTGGGCTTCTTGCAGTGATTGAGAAAAATGAGATGCAGGGCCTGGTGACATCTTAGGGAAAAGCAGGCTGTTACGCTTAACTGTAGCCTCCTTCAATGGGCCTCTCAGGCAGACTGTAACAGAGTGATGGGGAATGTGGTCAGGAGTGAAGGGCAGTGGTGATTCCACAAGGAATGCACAAAGCTCTGTAACTGGCTCCCACCACCCCCAGTATCTTGGTGCTGGCAAAAGGGAGATGTTACTGTGATTACATATATATGATATAGATATAGATATATAATAATATAGATATATATTATTCTAAAGAGTTTCTTCTTCTTGGAGTTTCCAAATGTTTCACAAAGAGAATATATTAATCACCCCCAAGAAATTCATAACAAACATTTTTTACAAAGGCAGAGTACAAGAAATAAAGTGCAAGAAATAAAGGAAAAGAAAGAGATGGAAGGGAGGTGCTTGAGAATGTTAATCATAGCTGTCTCAGGATGATGGGGTTATATGAACTCTTATTTCCTTCTTCGTACTTTTCTGAAATTTCAAAGTTTCTACAAGGAACTATAAGTACTAAAGGCAGAAACATGTCATACAGTCATAGTCATAGATTCAGCCACTTCTTCACTAATTCATTTAACAAGTAAGTATTTGTGTAGTGTGTACTATGTGTCTAGTGCTAGAATTCATCAGTGCTAGAATTCAAAGCTAAGAGATTATCTAACACAAGCTGCTTGTTAGGGTGGCCAGAAAAACCCAGAGAGGTTATGAGACAGCCTTAATTAGGTAGTTAGCCACAGGGCTAGAACAGGGAGCATGCTCCTGTGGTTCTGGACTCACCTACTTTTATCACTTTAACACTATGTACAAGAAGGTTGTGATTTGACCAACCACATAATCAAATAGAAATATGTCCCTTCCATTTCCCTTTGATACACCATCCTCACATTCTTCATTCAGAAGTTGTTTTATAAATACCATTTCCCTGTTCTGAAGTCTTCAAAGGATGCTCATTATCTTCCACATACAGTTTGGACTTTTTACTCTGACATTCATGGCCTTCTCCAGTCCAGGTTTTACATACTTCTCAGATAATATATTTGTTCTGCTCATTGCTCATATATAAAAAATAACAAATTTATCTGTTACTGTTCCCTTCATGCTCCATGACTATTCTCAGCTTTTCTCCTGTTGTTTAGTAAGTTTCTCAACAGAAGTGTGTAGCAGGATGGGGGAGACACCCAGATGGCCAATCAGCGACCATGACTGAACCCTAGACTACCGATCACGAAGGCTCAAAGCCTAGTTGGTTCATCACTTCGAAGGTGTATGACGTTAGTAAATAGATTTAGCTAGCCTCTCTGAAAAGCCAGTGCTATTATTATTCATTTCTTTATTTATGAATTTTCATGTAATGAGTTTTTATTGCATATTCATTACTCATCAGGATCTGGGTTAGGTACTAGACATTCATCAGAACAAGATGTTCATAGTCTCTGCTCACAGGTCAGGAGTGAAGTGAATGAGAGAGGAAAACTGTATGAGATTATCTGCAATTACAATTTTTAAGGAGAATATTATAGGACTCATGGTTCTTGGAATACATACTGGAAAATGCAGGTCTAGAAACATGTCAGATTAATTTTCTGTGTGATTTGATGTCTATCAACCATAGATATTCTTGAAAATGAGAAAATGCGGGAACACCATAAAAGGTTTGTCTCGTGGGTTAAGAACATAACTTTCTGGCAGGTGCTGCCATAAGGTAGGTCTTTTTCTATTTCAAGAATGGAGTTTCCTAAGCAGAAGACAAGCTTCTGTTTTACTTAGAATGGTAAGAAGTAAATAAGTGGGACCACAGAGTACCTGAAACCAGTTATCCAATGCCCAGGCCTCTGGAGAGAGATAAATCATATGTTAGAGGGCAGGGAGGTCTGCAGACTGTAAACAGAGTGTGACAACAGGCAACACAAAGAAAGGAAATGCAGAGCCTACAAGGAAAGGAAATGGATGACAAGGAGGCAGACGAGGCTAAATGCCCAAAATGGAAGGCTGGAATGGGAGGTGGAGAAGCAGCAGCACCAGGACACACAGCAGCAGGGATGGAGCAGAGAAGTGCCTTCAGCGAATATGCTCAGGAGGGGACTCACAGAGCCACAAAGAAAAAATAGAGGAAAGAAAAGAAGCAGGAACGCTGGGAAACTGTAAAGCCACTGAGAAGTTGCAAGCCCTCTCAAAGTCTACCCACTACACATTCATAAGGAAAGAATAGGAGACAGTGGATCAGAAGAGGAACGTTGATGGAAACAGGGGGTTAACATGGCTCAGCAAAGAGACACAGGCTTTGGTGACAGGCCACTTCCTCTAAACCTTGGCTTTGCCTCTGACTAGTCAGATGATCTTAACCTCTGTACTCCCCAATCTCCTCATCTGTAAAATGGATATGATAATTACATTCACTGCTTATGGTTGTTTTAAGAATTCAATAAAACAGCAGCTATAAAGGATCAGTAAAATTGTCACTACCCGGAGAATGCGGCACTGAAGAATAACTCTCATTCCTAGAAAGTAAGACTGAAATGTTGACGTATCCTCAGATGGCTAAAGAATACTTACCAGCTCTTCATATGAGAAAAGATTACCAGTCCAATTTAAACTCAGCCTTATGTATTTTATGCTCCATTCAACTCCACAGAAAATTCAGTTAAAAGTTCATCTACAGGGTAAATATTTTTTTTTTTTGCTGCAAGTCTAAATAAAGAACACTAAAGTGATACTGACAAATGTACAGTGGATGCCTAAATCCCAGGGGACCATAATCATCTAAACATTAGCCTGAAACCCAGACCAAAAAACAGTTTCTGATTACACCAGCCTACTTCCCTACCTACCCACAGGAAATTTTAAACCTATGTGTTTAGAAAGCTATAATGCAAATGACTGATGATACCTTCCTCACAAGAAAAAAAGGACCATTACTTACAGAGACAGAACTAGGAGAAAGAGGGAGGACCACCTTTGCAGATGAGGCTCCCATGAGAACTTTCATTAAGTCTTTGATTTTCAGGATGAAGAAACCCAGGCAATGAGCTCTTTGAAAGCAGAGCTGATGTCCACTCTTTTGAGTACAGCCAGTGCGCAGGACTCACTACAAGACCAAAAAAAGTTTTGGTAACTGTTGGCTGATTGATGAATTTTTAAAAATGAGTAATAGTCTGTGGATTGCGCATATTCCTCCAAGTTGTGTAAACCCCTTACAAAGATCAACGTGACCCCTTTCTACTCCTTTAGAATAAAAATGCTATTGAGAACTTGCTAAGTCCTGGGTCACACACTAGGGCCTGAGGATACAGAGATGAGAAAGCCTCGTTTTAGCATGCTAGGGCTACCACAACAAAGGACCGCAGACTGGGTGGCTCAAACAAGAGAAACTTTTTTTCTCACAGTTTTGGAGAGGAGAGTCCAACATGAAAATGTCTTCACATTGGGCCTTCTGAGGCCTGTGAAGGAAGGATCTGTCCAGGCCTCTCTTCTTGGCTTCACTCTATGGCTTCACATGATCTTCCCTATATGTGTGTCTGTGTGCAAATTTCCTCTTCTATTCAATTAAAGCCCATCCTTATGGCCTTATTTTAACCTAGTTCCCTCTGTAAAGACCCCATCTCCAGATATGGTCACATTTTGAAAGGTTAGGACTTCAACAGCTGCCTTTTGGGAGGGACACAATTCAGCCCACATCAGACACCCCCTATTTCAGAACACTTGTATTTGATTGTTTAATGAAGTGCCCCCAGGAGGACTTGGGAAGGTAAAAATATTGTTGCTATCCAGGACGTGCCTGACAATGTCCCACCTCCCAGCAACAAGCTTACCTTTTTTCTATTTAAACTGCATTCACAGTAAGTTCTCCATTAAGAGAATTCTAAGCTCTGCTAACTAGCTCCTCTGCCAGAGAATTAGAGAGGCATCTTGTATTTTCAAAATCCCCGTGGAAATTAAAATCATTGTGGTCACATTTTGCCAAAAAATATGCATGCATGTAGGAGATAAAACAGTAGTGAAGTAACCAGACAGGTCCATTCCAGAAAGAGCAAAATGGTTAGCTGTATACTATCTCCACTTCTGTACAATTCTCACAAAGCGAGTTAATTCAGCACAGGACTCTGTTCTCTGTTGTTTGAGAACAGAAATTGAGAACAGAAAGTCTATTTTCATAAACAAAATTTCTGCTTAACTAATAAGGCTTATAAACCAAAGGCATGAGCATCTTAAAGCAAACTACTCCTAGTTCACTAATTCAATGAATGATATTTATACAACGTTAAGAGCCATTTAGCTACCAAAAAACATTCCATTTGAACGTCGCATTCCATTTCAGCTAGACTCATAAAGTGTACTCCCTTGCTGCAGATCAGTTACTCATAAAGTGTAGAGTCAATTTCTGCTTCTGCATGAACAGTGTCAAGAAGGTGACAGACGAAAACCTGCAGTCTGAGCAAGGAAGTCGGTCCACTTTTTCCTTTCACTTGCATAAACACATGCATTAAAGAGGAACTTAAAATTGATGTATTTTACATTTACAAAAGATAGAGCCTTTTTAAATTTTTGTTCACAAAACCTAAATTTCTAACTATTCTGCTAGGTACATATGTATTTATTTGGTTAAGATTGCTATTCTTTGGTCATGAGCAAACCCAAATCTACTAATTTTCTTTCTCACAACCAGATTCTCTTAAGTCTCCTGTTTCAAGTAACAGCATAAAGATCTCCCCACCTACCCAAAGGAGCTTTCTTAGAGCCATCTTTCACTCATCTTTCTCTTTACTTTCCATATCTACTCAATCCCCAAATTCTTGTGATATTATCACACTTATTCAACTTTATTGACTTGCTATCATACATCAGGAACTGAGCTAAGCATTGGGGAAATAAAGAGATATAAGAAATGGTGCCTTCTAGCAAACAGCTCATAACATAGTTGGGAAGGAAAGTCAGTTATCAAAGACAATGATAGGGGCCATGATAGAACTATGTTCTTAGTGTTTGGGGAGCTCATAAGCAATATTCTTTTTTTATCGAAGTATAATTGATTTACAATGTTAATTTCAGGTATACAGCAAAGTGATTCAGTTATACATATACATACATATATATTTTTTTCTTTTCAGATTCTTTTCCATTATATGTTATAAGAAACTGAATACAGTTCCCTGTGCTGTACAGTCGGTCCTTGTTTATTTTATATATAGTAATGTATTTCTGTTAATCCCCAACCCCTAATTTATCCCTTCCTGCCCTCTCCCTTTTGGTAACCATGGTTTGTTTTCTATATCCATGAGTCTGGTTTTGGTTTGTAAACAGAACTTGTATCATTTTTTTAGATTCCACATAGAAGTGATATCATACATTTGTCTTTCTCTGACTTACTTCATGCAATATGATATTCTCTGGGCCCATCCATGTTGCTGCAAATGACATTATTTCATTCTTTTTATGGCTGAGTAATATTCCACTGTATATATATACTACATCTTCTTCATCCAGTCATCTGTTGATGGACATTTAGGTTGTTTTCATGTCTTGGCTATTGTAAACAGTGCTGCTATGAACATTGGGGTGCATGTGTCTTTTCGAATTATAGTTTTCTCTAGATATATGCCCAGGAATGTGATTGCTAGATCATACGGTAAGTCTATTTTTAGTTTTTTAAGGAACCTCCATACTGTCCTCCATAGTGGTTGCACCAATTTACATTTCCACCAACAGTGTAGGAGGGTTCCTTTTTCTCCGAAGCAACATTCTTAAAGGAAGTTTTAAAGAACAAAAGAATTAAATAAGGGCCAAGTTGGGGCAGGGTAAGGAAGCAGGTGGGCAGTGTGGAGATGTAATTTGAAGAACATGAAAATGCACACACATAAACCTGCTTGATGTCAGTGAGAAACTACCACATTTCAGGGTGGCTAGAGCAGAGTCCATAGTGGATTGGTAGGAGATAAAATTCACAATAAAGCAGGGAACAAATCTTAAGAACATCCTGAGTTTTAAGTTATAGGTGATCCATTAAAGGCTTCTAAATTGTGACACAAGCAGATTTCTTTCCTAGAAAGCCTGCTCTTTCTGCAGTGGGTAGGTTAAATTGAATGTAAATACAAGTATGCTGAGCAGGAAAATCAGATAGGAGCTATTGAGTAAACGTGGAAGAGAAAGAGAGAAAACTGTCTTAACCTGTTGTCTCCATTCTTCCCAACATCAGCAATAAATAAGGGTGAAAATTATAGTAGTTTTTAAAAGATCAGAACACCAGTGCATAAAATTGGATCTGTAATAGCTAATCCAATCAGAAAATTGTACTGGTTACAAACGAGTCATAGAAAAACCATACTGAACAATGCTGGTAGTATAGTATAATTGTTAATATATGAACTTTAGAATAAAAGAGATCTTTGTCTAAACTTACTTGTGGTGTAAACTTAAGCAAGTTACAAAATCTCAATAAACCTCAGTTTGTTCATCACGCCAATGAAATTAATAATCATACCAAACTCCTACAGCTATTGTGAGGAATAAATGGGCAAATGCACGTACTCCGCACAGTACCAGACACACAGTAACCAACAGACACAGAGCAGCTATTTTCATACCAGTGTAGAATTGTTCACTTCTACAATAAACCTGCAGGGAACTGGAAAGTAGAGTCCTGCACTGGGACATCTGGGTCTATTTCTTATTAGTTCATTAACTTCACATAATTCTTGTTCTGTTTGTGTAATAACGTTGTTTCTGTTGTGAGATAATACATGTGAAAGTAGTTCGAATAGTTTAAAATGATGAATACATACAAGATATTATGGTCTGACCTTGGCTATTTTACTCCGGGCAGCTCTGGTCACATGGTGGTAATTATAAGCTTTAGCACAGAAGTAGTGCCAAAGAGCAGGGGACTCAGATGAGGGGATGGGGCTGGACTCCAGCTCCAGGATTGCCACTGACTGCAACCAAGGGCAAGTCACTTACCTGTTGGAACCTCCACTTTCTTATCAACAATTTAAGGGGTGTAGTCATACCCTCTAAACCCTTTTATTGCAGATCCAATAATCTAATTCCCTTCACTAAGACAACTTTAGGTGTTCAATATTCCACATTTCCTGTAGGCCAACAAAATGCTCCAAAATGAAGCAAAGACAGGATTTATTACGGGTCAAGAATCTTCTAACCTAGCGTCAATGCAACCTCACATTATTTAATTTTTCACATGCTTTAATCTGCAATGACACTCAGAAATGAGCAGATTAAATACAATTAGCCCACCAGAACACAGCTGTCAGGCTTCACCCTGAAAGGGATTTATAGCAACTTTTGACTGAAAGAGTATCTGTGGAAAGATTCTGGTCAGAACCAGAGAAAAAGTAGCTGGTAATAAAATTCAGCAAAGGAAAATGAACATGGGACTTATTATCTATCTTTTTAGTATTTTCCAAACAAATATAAAATAGTTATTTGCTATTATTCCCTGCTATTCAAGTTTCTTCTCCTTGCAGTATGTCGTGTTTTTTTTTTTCCCATTGGCAATATAATCAGAAAAGGTTATTTAAAAAGAGGAAAAGCTAAGGATAGGTAATGCTATGAAAAAATTATTTTCTGGATGACCTAGTAAGGCACCAAACTCTCCCATTATGGTCTGAGGTTCAAAAGTCTGAACTGTAAACCCAGTGGAAAATTGCATAGGATTTTATTGCTGTTGACATTGCTGCTTATTTTGAGTTGTTTCTCTGAATGAAAATCATTGTCCCCAAAAGAAGAAATGGCAAAACAGCTCATTTAAAATAGAGTTCCTCAGTCTTCGCAATATTGCATCCTGGACCAGCTAATTCTTTGTTGTAAGGGGCTTTCCTGTGCCTTGTAGGGTGCTTAAGGGCACCCCTGGCTTCTACACACTAGATGCTGGCTCTACTCACCCACCCCAGTCATGATAATCAATGATGTTTCCAGACACATTGCCAAATGCCCTTGGGGAGACAAAATTGCCCCCATTTGTGATCAATGGTTTAAAGAAAGTCCACACACACTTGCCCAGGTCCAAACTATATCACCCTACCTGCCATTATCATATTGAGAACATCCTTTATCCATATGAAACAAGACAGTTATCGTGAGGCAGGGAGTTTTTTTTTAACAGGATTCCTTCTCAGGAGGGGTGATCAAATGACAGACCACCAGGGCAACAGCCAAGAAACCGCCCATTCCACGATTTCTCATTCACAAAAGACTGGATGGGATTCTCAGCAACCCCATGGAGAACACAGAAAGCCAGAGGCCTGGGGTACAAATGCATGCGTGTGTGTCTGTGTCTGTGTGTCTGTGTGTGTGTGTATTTTAATCTCTAGTTCCCATGTTGATGTGTGGAATCTGGAGGGCTCCGTTTTCTTTCTTTCTTCCTTTCTTCCTTTCTTTCTTCCTTCCTTCCTTTCTTTCTTTCTTTCTTTCTTTCTTTCTTTCTTTCTTTCTTTCTTTCTTTCTTTCTTTCTTTCCTTTCTTTCTTCCTTCCTTCCTTCCTTCCTTCCTTCCTTCCTTTCTTTTCTTTCTTTTTTCTTTCTTTTCTTTCTTTCTTTCCTTTTTTCTTTCTTTTATAATGATCTCCTGTTATGTGTTTTCTCTATATGTCTCTGTTTAACTTTTTCCCAAAAGACAATCTTGGAAGCTAAAAATTTGTGATCAAAAAAATTCTGTAAGGTAACACAGGATACTGTTAGAGCATACACCACTGAAAAGGGTGGGCTAGGTGGGTAGGGGTCTCCAGACTTATTTTCATTGTATTCTCTTCTGTGCTGTTTGAACATTTAATAACTTTCATGTTTGTTTTCAGATTTAAAGAACTAGTTATTAAAGTAAATTTAATTTATGATCTGCCACAGATAGTATACGGAGTTATGTGGTTTTACACTAGAAGGCGTCTGCCAACACTGATTCCTCCTATAGACAGAATAGCAATTATTAGGTCTGTGATTTGAAAGTCGCTAATATTTTTCTTGAATGACAGTACAGTTATCACTGCCTGTAGCATGAATGAGGCAGAGAAATAGCAGGTGAACTTAAGACTGTTACCGAAAATAGAATCCTGGGTCCCTACATTAAGAATTCTATTTCATGTGGAAGGGGATAAGAGTAGCCCATTGCTCCTGAATATATTCACAAATTCTTGCAAAAATTCAATCTAAAGCCTTGGATTGCATCTGCTGCTGTGCAGGGACTTCCACATTACACAGATTCACTATGAATTCATTGTGAGTTACTGCATAAGAACTATATGACATGTAAATGCAGAATAGTTGCAAATGTAAAATGTATTTTAGATGCTGATTAAGAGATACATCTTATATGTTTGTACCAGTTTAGAAAATTCAGGGCCTACTCAGTGCCCAGCACTGTGCTGGACAAGAGGATATAATGGTGAATCTGACAAGACATGGCCCCTCCCTTCATGGAGCATACTTTTAGTTGGAATATAGAAGAATTGTTACTTTTTAACTTTATACGTTTATAAAACTGTCATTTATAATAAGCATTTACTTTGGTATAATTATTTAAAAAAAATCTTAAAAGCAAAAAGAGAATAGTGTTTATTAAAATAGAGCAGAGTGTCCCATTTTTTTCCCACATAAATTAGCTCCACACAATGTCCCCTCATAAAAACTCTATGGTTAAATAAGCTCAGGAAACAGCATACAATACAATGTATACCTCTCTCAGAGAGCTGAAATGTAATTAGATTGCTTACCAGAGTCCCAGAATATTTATTCCCAAGGAAAGAAGAGGCAAAGAGAGAGGGTGAGGGGAAGGTGGGAGAAGAGGAAAAGAAAAAAAAAAAAAAAGGAAAATGGAATTGACAAAAAGAAAATACAGCATAGACTATATTAAACTTCCAAGGCTGCTGCAAAAGACATAAAAGTTTTCATACTGGAAATGTTTCCACACAAGAGGGGAGGGGAGCACCCCTTGGGACCCCAAGGGGGATTTTTCCCAAGACCCTCACTGATAACAGAATCCCGATACTGAAGTCCTTTATATAAAATGGCATACTGGTTGCACATAACCTATGCACATCCTCTTAAATAATTAAGATTATCTCCAGATTACTTATAATACCTAATATAGTGTAAATGCTATATAACTAGTTATAAACATAATGTAAATGTTATATAAATAGTTGCTGGAGTGTAGCAAATTCAAGTTTTGATTTTTGGAACTTTCTAGACTCCTTTTGGATACTTTTGATCCATGGTTGGTTGAATCCACAGGTCCAGAACTAGCAGATATGGAGGACTGACTGTGTGTGTGTGTGTGTATCTATATATAGGTATATAGATATAGATATCTCAAATAAAGAGAAAGAGAAGGAAAAGAAAATGTGTAGGGTGAAAAAATATGAATGACTGAAAAGAGAATGAGAATGAATGTATTAATAAATGGGTAGAGGGAGACACCAACAGACAAAGAGATAAATGGTAAGTGGGAAAAGGAGGAAGAGAAAAGGAGAAAAGGGCACAGAGAAAATATTTTTTGAGAAGCTGCTTTGATGATGGATGTTTGCTTTGTAACACACTACATAAACTATGTTTATCTCTTCAAAAATACCTATAGCTAAGTCCACGTTATTCTTAAAGCATCTGAAATCGCAGTGAGTTTGAGGAATGTACCAACAGAGGCAGGCTCCAAAGTCATCTACTACATCAACATCACACATACCTGGATCGATTAGGCTCTGCAAGGTCTGGCTGCATAAGCCATAGGATTAACGATCAACACATTTTAGGAAGCATTAATGTAGGAAGACAAAACCTACTAGGACTTGTCAATAAATAACAAGAACATGATTAAAGAAAATGGGATAATGCCAACTAGATAGCAAGGAAGGAAGGAAGGGAGGGAGGAAAGAGAGGGAAAGGAAAAGGCGGAGGGAGGCAGGGAGGGAGAGAGGAAAGAAGGAAGGTAAGAAGGGAGAAAGAGATTCTAAAGTAACACTAATTCAAAGTGTTTAAACATTTGCCACCATGAAGGCAGCAGCCTAACTTTAACGTGTTAAAATCTCAGCCAAAAGTGGTTCTGTCATTATAACTAAAAGGCATTTCTATCATCATGAAGAGTTTATGTCATGGTAATTAGTCATTTTAAGACTAGTTTGCAATAACATAAGAATACTTGCCTTGGCTTAATAAGTGGCCACAGCATGTTTAAATGAAACATATATTTTTATATATTGTTAGATGTGCTGATATTGTACTAAAGATTTCCATGTCCATGTTCATGAGGATTATTCATCTGTGTTTTCCTCATCCTGAAATGTCCTTCTCAGGTTTCAGTATCGGGGATATGCTCAAAACTCTAGTTAGAAGTGTTTTCTCTTCCTCTGTATTTTGAAAATGTTTGTGTAAGATCAGTAAGAGTTCTTTTCCTTAGATATTTGATAGGATTCATCAGTGAAGTTTGCCAGTGATTCAATTTCTTTCACTGATATAAAGCTATTCAGATATTGTTTCTTCTTGCATCAGTTTTGGCAATATGTGTCTATCAAGGTATTTATTTGTTTTATCTAAATGGTCAAATTTATCGGCAGAAAGTTGTTTATCATATCCCTTTATATCCTTTTAGTGATGTCCCATTTTCAATTCTTGGTATT
Source organism: Camelus bactrianus (assembly GCF_048773025.1). Taxonomy (NCBI): domain Eukaryota; kingdom Metazoa; phylum Chordata; class Mammalia; order Artiodactyla; family Camelidae; genus Camelus; species Camelus bactrianus. Next base: position 46,089,803 of record NC_133539.1, read on the forward strand.
GATCATTTGTCAGGGGTTTCCTCCTTTTTTTCTTTTGAGCTGTCTTGTTAGGGTTTTTATCAATTTCCTTAATCTTTAACTTTTGGCTTTGGTTTCTTTGTTAATTTTCTCTATTGTTTGTCCATTTTATAATTTATTGGGTTTTGCACTTTGTTAATTACGTTCTTCTTATTTTGGATTTAACTTGCTCTTGTTTTTCTACTTGCTTAAGCAGAAAACTTAGATAATTAATTTTAAAGCTTTTGTCTTGTCTAATATAAGCATTTGTAACACTACAAATTTTCCTGTAAGTAATGTAATATGATATTGCATTCCACAAATTTTGACAGGTTGCATTTTTATTATCATTCAATTTGAAATATTTTCTAATTTCTCCTGGTTTATTCTTAAAATGTTTGGTTCATTCTTAAAACAATGGACTATTTATAGAAGTATCGCTCACTATCATAACTAGTCTACAAATATGGGTCCCAACAATTTCTATCCTCTCTGTACATGATGTTACTCTTCACATTGAGATGGAGATTATTTGTTTTACCCTAGAGTATGTACTGGTCTTGCTAACTGGCTTTGACCAACAGAATGCAACACAAGCGATGCTGTACCAGTTCCAGGCTGAGCTGATCTAATTTGTAGTTAAGTTTGAATTTGTTGCAGCTTTACTTCAATTCTAGTTACCAGTAGTTTCAAATATTTCAATGGCAAGATCAGGAATTGTGATCTGAACTCAAACAATGCTTCAAAGGTCTCTCTATGCTTTATAGTCTGTCCATCAGCTTTTAAGACATCTGCGGAGTCCCTTTGCTCTCCCGTCCCAAACCAAGAAAATCTTTCTCCAGCCTACCATCCTTCCCTTAGCCTTCAGGGTGTCATTGCTTTGCAAGCAGTACAGTCCTGGTATGCCAAAGGAATTTCTCTTAGCTCTGCCGCCCTGCCTCCAGCCTTTAGCACACTGTGAGTGGCATGTATTTGCTCTTAGTGCTACAAAGAAACTGTGTGCCTCAGGGGAATTTCTCAGCTCTCCTGCCCTGCCCCTAGCCTTCAGCATGCTGCCTCTGAACTTTAAACGGCAAGAATAGGAAGGCAGACGTGGCCTTGCTCTCAGACGAGGGCTCCTTGGGGTCTAATCCAAAAAACCAATCAACATTCATTGTCAAACATTTATTAAAAGTTCATCTGGTTTCTTCTTATCCAGTTTGAGGTGAGTTAGTGCCTCTTTCTGCTGTTCCCTCAGAGAAGAAAGCGGTCATGGGTCCTCCTCTGCTAGGAAGGATCATGATCCCTCTCTAGACTTTCATTCATTTATGGTTCTTTACCTCTTTGTTATTTTGAGTTTATTGGATTGTTCTCAATCTACAGTGTGAGCAATGGACTTTCTCAACTCTACCTCAAAACAAGAAGCAGAAGTCCTTATATTTCAATATATTTGAGGTCCATAATAACCTTTTCACTCAATAGATGGGCCAGTCGTAAGTGATCTCTCAATACTTGCTCAAATTTCTATTCCACTTACTAGTCTGTACAACTAGAGTGATTAATGCCCTCCTCCTGGCCCAGCTTATAAGCCAGTTTTCACCAGAGCAATAGGTAGTCAGCCACCTCACTGCCTTGCCTACCAGCCTCTGCAGGCTGTACACACACGGGCTGAGGTGGATGCTTTAGGGCTAGAGTCTGTCTATGGGATTAGCCAGGCTGACCATACATTAATATGCCAACAGTAGTCCAAATCACAAAGATCTTCTCTGATATCTATCATATTGTTTCCATTTGTATGACCAATCTGATTTGTTTCCCATTTGACATTTCAGCGACATGGTGAAATCAGTACCATGCCCTGAGCTCCACCCTACATGGCCAGGATAGTAATGTTACTTACATTTTGCCAGCCACCCAGTCTTCCATCTACTCATCTCCACATCAACCAGTAACTAGTCAGCACCTTGCTATTGTGAAAAATGGTCTCCTGCAAACATAATGTGCTACTATTCTGCTTTTAAGCATCACCCACCCACATTTTGCTCCGAATGTATTGTGTTTTACACAGAACTTGAAAGATTTTCAATCACTATATGCCCAGCACAGTATATGCCACAAAATATTAATTCAATAAGTGCTCATTATTATTTAATTAGAGATACTGCTGGTTAAAATTTCTGTCTACATCCCAGGTAAGGTAGGCCATATCAGACAGATGAAGGAAGACAGTTCATGAGCGAGTCTTACCCAGGACAATGAGGAATGGCTTCACCTATAAAAATCAGCCATAGTAATGAATTCCCTCCTGTATACTACTCCAAGATATGGTTCAATGGTTAGACTTCTGTTTTGAATTCTGATGTTTTAAATTCAGATGTGAAATTGGGTAAGGTGAGGTAATGCTACACGAAACTAATACTGACTGTCAAGGGCTGAGCTGAGTTGAGCTGAGCCCCCTGGTGTTAAAGTGGTCAATTAAGATAACAAGCCAAAATGAAACCGTCAAGCCTTTAATAAGCAAGAGGTCAGATAAGAGAAAGTGCCAGCTCCCTTATGGTACCACTTTTCCCCCTGGTTCAGCTCCAGGCCAGGATCAGGTGGGTAAGGCCAGATGGGGAATCATCTCACTGCCAAGAGAGTCCAAAATTAAAGACCTGAGATTTTTATGGGCTGGGGGCCAGAAAGAGGGGGAGAGGAAAGGGCTAGGAATGGGAAAGTACTAAGTACTATGTCAGATGGAGAAAAAGTGTCTTCATGGTTGTCCCCTCTTCCCTAGAAAAGGAGGTCTCAGCAAAGGTTCCTGAGAAAGGCTTCTGCCAAAGACTCACAGGAAAGAGGACTCTGAATGGAGGCGTCTGGGCTAGGAATGCAGAAATGCTTGAGCATGGCCAGCGAAGCAGGCTGGAGTCCTCAACTGCAATTCCCTCCAGACACCGCAGTGCATGAGCTGTGAGCCAAGCTCGGTGTGAGGAGAGCAGCTTTGCCTGGGAGCCTTTGTCATTCCTATGGTCAGGCCTAAAAAAATCATACAGAGGTTTTTGGCCAAGAGCTGGACTCTTCATTACCCACCAATAATAAGTAGAAACTGAGGTAGGTGGAAACCTAGAGACCCCACAGGCCCATTGGTTACACAGACTGAGAGCCTGATCTCCTGAAAAGGGCTAGAGGAAGTCCAGCACTATGAGAAGTTCTTTTCTAGGTAAGTGCCTGCCAAGCTCTGTCCTGTCTCCAGACACTGTGCCTGGTTGTCCATCGCACACATACACAGCAGCTAATCAGGGCAAAGGCAGAAGTCCTGAGACAGCTTATGGAATTAGGTATGAAGCTGGGGGATCTTTGAAATGAAAAGCACTGGTGGTGGTATGACTCTCACAATAAATCAGACTGGAAGAAAACCTAGAGTCATCTTCATTACATTCATCATCACATAGTCCTCTGCATCCATGGATATTCAATCCTATAAACTCAAACAGCACCTTCAAAAGGTATGCTTCCTTGTCTGAAACAATTTACATTCTACAGATGCACTTAGACGTAGGGTGGAGGGGGCTGGGGAAGCTGAGAGAACGTAGCTGTGCCAGTCAATGCCGACAATAATAAATGGATGGCAGGAGCCCACATTAAAGGCAGTCTCATGTAAAAGTTTAGTTTCTTTTTTAAAGACTCAATGGCATTCTTTTACTATGATGTATACACAGATTTTGGACAGCAGAGCCTCAGTTTTGTTTGACAGATAAAAAAGAAAGCTATGGAGTGGTTTATAATATCAGCCTTGAACAATGATTCTGGATAATGTATCGGGTACTTGAAACCATAAATCACATTTTAATGGGATTTGTAATGAAAATGCCATGGAAGGATAACAGTCTAAGGATCTCTGTCATACTATGTAACTAACGGTAGTAATTGTTGGTGATTATTTCCAGAGTCAATGCCCTATAAAAGCATGACATGCAGAAAGAAGTGTGCGATTCTGATATTATCCTTGGTAATAGGCTGATATTCAACACCGTGTGCGTGGCAGAGGAAAGAGCAAGTGTATGAATATTTAGATAGGGAAGAGAAAGAGAAAATCACTCCAGTTTCTAAGCCATTCTTTCCGGTAACTCTTTTCAGAAATAAATACTTAAGCTCTACTGCCTGTCCAAAATACCTAGTTGCTGTGTATGGGGGAGGAAGAGGGGAATACTGCCTTGAAAATGACCACCACATAAGTCATGTAAGTTGAGCTTGGCTAGAAAGATTTTTTTTTAAGTTTTTCTGTTTTTAACCAAAGGAACTTTTTATTTTCCTGACAGTTTTATGTGCAGTGTTTTCTGCCAATGTCATCTCTAGCTCTGGCTTTCATATCACATTCATTGGAAACAATTTCCACTTCATTTCATAATCAACAAATGAATGGTATCTTCTGGATCCACATGTAGCAATGCTGTTACATCTAAGGACGCCCACCGAATGGGCTCTCAATGAATCTCCAGAAGCATCTCATTAGGTTAGGAAAGCTATTGAATAGATGAGATTTAGATTGAACCAGAGGGCCATAGCACCACAAATCCCACTTAGAATAAAGTTTCCAAGAAAGTTTCAGTGAACCTATTCTTGAATATCATCCCTGCAGAAGAAAGCCTGTAGCCAATGAGTCTGTCATAAGTAGTATTAAGGCAAGTATTGAAGTGTTCAAAAATAGGCAAAAGATCTCAAGAAAAATGTGAACAACTCAATATTAGAGATGAGGCTGTTAATTAATCTAAGTGAACTGTTACTTTATTCTTCATACTATTAAGTAAGACTGGGTACTATGGGGGGCAACAGCTCTAGCAGTCATGTTGCCAGTGTGTATATAAGCTGTACACACTCGATTTTTCATAAAGCTTAAATATTCAGCTTGGTAATTTTAGTAACTGCATTGTTCACACAAAAGAAAATTTCTATTAATTTGTCTTTCTGCGTATGTTTGCCCTCTTTTTGTGCCATAGTTCTTAGACAAAGCAGAATGCCTAAGTACTAGAATTAAAAATTTAATTTTGCTGTTTGTGTTTTTTGTTATTTCCCCATGTATTCCGGATATTTATTTTAATGCTTTGTCATCAGAATCCTTTGAAAGCAAAGGGCAGTCTCTCATTTCTCTGATAAATATTAAATTATATTCTTTATTCTAAATAAACTCTGTGGTGCTTTAAATATAACCAAATGGAAAAATCCCATTTTATCTTATCTTATTATAAAACTGACATTTTCAACATTTATTTAAAAAATTTTAAAAGGCCTATCCCAACTGCAGCTATAAATTGTAAAATTACAATCTTATGGAGCAAAGGGGACATGTATATAGTTTATTAGAATACAAAACTAGTGAGTATTCTCAGTAAAGTCCAAAGTACTTCCTTTGTTCTAAGGTAAGAAGGCTTCGAACTGATTGACAGGCTCAGGATAAGCTCACTGAGAACATCAAATTTGAGACAGGATTTGGAAATGAATTTGATTTCAATACAGTACTCTCTACTTCATTTTTCTCACTTTATATTATAAAGATTCAAACATTGTATCAAAATATACAAAACAGGAAAGCAGGACACAGGTTTTATTTGACCCTCTGCAATATACAATGCTCATTAAAACTGTGCACAGTTGATCCTATTTTTCACCTAACAGTATGTGAAGGTGAAGAGACAATACTCATAATTATTGGGAAACAGGTACTACAGAAGAAAACATATTATCTTTACCTAAATATGCACTCAGTTGGCTGATTTCTTAGTTTTCAAGGAACAACCTGCTAATCTTTTATTGATTCCATTATTCACAAAAGAATAAATCTCTGACTAAAAGCGCACCTTACTGCAATGAGCCTGAAACAGAAAGATCTGCACGGATGGCCTCATAGAGAGCTGCAGGCTAGCCACGGGCCAGTGGGACTCTGTCACAGTAACACTGCCTCCCCTACTTTCCACCTTCTGATCTCACAGAACTCTAGAGTTACTGACAACAGCATTTATTTCAGCAAGTTTAGCATGCCCTTTAAACTGCCACCAAATGGATGCACAGTACAAGGTACATACAAAATTTACACTAAAAGTAGTTTACCTCATCCCAGAATGATATATTCATTTTAAATGCAATACCTCAGAGCTCCTAAGAAGGACGGAATCAGGAATCAGTGGATGGTACCTGAAGCCCTCCCTTCCCCATGTCTTAGCTGAGTAATCTCAGTCTAGTGATTCCTTCAGCACAGAAATGCTTTGAGCACCAGGTGCTGTTCAAGGCATTGAAGATACGGAGTTTACATTCCAGTGGGGGAAGCAGACAGCAATCTAAGTGCATAAGTGAACAAGCGCATTGTCCATAAGTATACAGCCCAGCCGAAGGCATGACGTGCTACAGAGAAGACAAACCAGGCCAGGTGACCAGAGAGGTGTCATTTTATAGGCCGTGCTCAGAGGTCTCTCTAACAGGCTCCCTATGAGCCGAGACTGAAGAAAGTGAGTGAGTGGGCCGGGAATACGGGGGGGAAGTGCGCCCCATCAAAAGTGGCACACTTTGGTGTGTTCATGGAGCAACAAGGAGGCACTGGTAGCTGGAGCTGAGTGAGAAGGTGTAGGGGATGGTAGGAAATGGGGTCAGAGAGGAGGAAACAGAGGTCACCACCCACTTACATTTTTATTTTGTCCTTTTTCATGTACAGTCTCACGACTGTTATATTCCTTCAGACTCTTTTCATTCCATTCATTGTTCTCCTTCCCAAGTACAAAGTTTAATTAATCCACAGTGAATATGAAAGAGTTTGAACTCATCCAGTGTGAGGGCAGAATTGGTAATAAGATGTAAGGAATCCACTGATTTGTTTCGGTTCTGCTAAAGCTTCAGCTCTGAGCTGCTTCTTTTCAGGAGCCCTTTTTAAATCTCTGCTTCGAATGCCCTCCCAGGCCCTCAACTGGTCATCCTCTTGGTGTGCAACCCAAGAACAGTATGTTCTCCATTATGTGGTGGTCCTGCATCTTTGGAAGTCAGCCAGACTAACCAACCCAGGGAATGAGAAGAGACCTATGTCTTGCATGATATACATTTCAAAGTGGGGCTGGCCCAGGGCTAAGTGGAGAAGGAATTCAAAGGCCCCATGTGGATGATGATCCTGCTCCCTGAAAAGGGGCCACCAGCTATGAATCGTCAGAATCTTGCTCTTCTGCTCCCCACTCAAGGCTTGCTCTGTTCCATCCACTTGTAGCCAAGTGGTGAACAGGAATGGTGAAGGCAATGGTAACAACTGTCAGAATGCACCTGCTCTAAGTGTCACGAATTCTCTCGATAAAAGAGGAACAGGAGATCTTTAAATAAGTTTAACATAGAAAGAAGTGCAAATTTTATTTGTGCTCTATCATCACATTTGTATTAGACAGAACAACCTATATGCAGATTCACAGCTTCAAACTTGTCTATGCAAATGCTTGAGTCAAAAATAATGAAAATACCCCTGTATAAAAACATTTACAAAAAATGGATTAGAGATGATTAAAGATTTAAATGGCAAAGTGTGAAGCAAGATAAAAATACATAAAGAAGAATAAAAATATAAAGTATTATGCAACAGAGGTTTGGAAAGCTTTCCAAAATCAAATGCAAATGTTTAACCATATAAAAATTTAAATGTATGATCATAAAAGGCTGTGTTAAAACAGTCAGCAAACAAATAACAGATTAGGAGAAACTATCTGTAATGCATGTAGCAGTAGAAGGATTTGGTGTCAGTACATATGAAGAACTCCTGCAAATCAAATCACTCATAAATCTGGTATGGGGTAAGGAATATGAATAGATCACAGAAATAGAAAGAAAGTGCAGAGATGCTCAACTTTTATTCATTAGAGAAATATAACAAATTTTTAGTCACATTAACTAGTGAAAACTAGAATGTTTAATACTATTCAGTGTTGGCAAGGTTGTAAAGAAATGAACACTCGCTTTTGGAAATGTAAGTTACATAAAGCTTTTGAAGGATAACTTGATAGCCTCTATCAAAATATAAAATGTGCATCTTCCTTGACCCAGTAATTAATTTCCAGGTATTTTCATCTAAAGTGATGTTAGTACATGCAACAGAGTCACACATGAGGATGGTCAGTGCAGTGTTGCTCCTAATGGTAATAAAATGGAAATATTCAAATGTCCATCAATAGGAGAGGTAAATAAACTACGGCATAACCCATACTCTGGATACTGTGCAGTAGTTTTTTAAAATGACAGAAATCACTTTATATTAGTGGTTTTCAAGCTGGGAACAATTCTGGCAATGAATGTCTGAGGACATTTTTGGTTAGCACAAATGCAGTGCAGGGTGCTACTAGCATCCAGTGAGTAGAGCTCCGGGATGGTGCTAGACATTCTACAATGCACAGGACATCTTTCCCCAAACAAAGAAATTACCCAGTCCCAAATGGTTATGTCAAGGTAGAGAAATCTCGCCTTATACTAACCAGAAAGAACTCCAAGTCATCATGTTAAGTGAAAAAAGTCAGCCAGACAATAATATACATAATATTATCCCACTTTGTGAAAACAAAATCAAAATTTAAAAATCTGTACATTATATCGGTATATACGTATTATTTTTATAGACAAATAGATATTAAAACATTAACAGTATTTGACTTCTGGGGAAAAGGGAGACTAAATATAAAGTAGGCAACAACTCTTTACATTTTTCTGTACAGTTTGAAATTTCCTCACTAAGCACGCTTTAAGATATTATTTATGTAATTAAAAGAATAAAGTAAGTAATGCAAAAGCATATATCCCATTCATTCTAAGAGGACTGAATAAAGTCCTCACTTTCTTTCCTGAGCTTTGGAACCCTGATAAACCATTCCCTGTTCCTGTACATTATAGTCTGAAAAGCAACAATGGTATTAACATTTGTTTCTGGAATGATTATGATTTTAAAATACTTTGATTTCCCTACAACAGTTGCTCTTATGGGCTGAATTGTTTCCAGCCCAAAATTCAAATGCTAAAGTCCTAACTGCTATTAACTTCAGAATTTAACTGTATTTAGAGATAAGGTTTTTAAAGAGGCAATTAATTTAAAATGAGGCCAGTAAGGCAGGGCCCTAGTCCAATATGGCTAGTGCCCTTAATAAGAAGAGGAAGAGACACTGTGTGGATGCTACACACAGAGGAAGGACCAGTGAAGACACAGGCAGGAGGCCATCTGCTAGCCAAGGAGAGAGGACTTAGAAGATACCAAGCCTGTGGACACCTTGCTCTTGAACTTCCACCCTTCAGAACTGGGAAAACGAAATTCTGTTATTTAAGCCATCCAGTCTGTGGTATTTTGTTATGGTAGCCCAAGCAAACTAATACTGTTGTTATAATAAGTATATTGTGGAAATAAAATTATCTGTCAGTTCCTATTCTTTTCTTACTAAGGGTGGTAAAAGGCAAGAAGCAAACAAAAATCATGGAGCCAGTTTCATGTCTCAGCCAAGGAGATGAACAGAGTGAGTGAAAGCAAATCCATACCCCCCAATGACACCTGTGCTGCATCCCTGATCACTGACACTACCAAGTTATTGACAAAGATTTTTGTGACAGATCCTCCTCCCATGCCCTGTGTTGCTTCTCCTCTCCTTACCAAGTACCTGCTAACACAGCCACTGGCTGTACATCTGCACTTGCACGAGTCAAGGGACTCGATGTCACAGCACACAGCAAGCACTAGACAGCTAGGATTGAGACAAGCATTTGACTCAAGACTATAGGGAATTAATCACCTACTTTTTCCTCTTTATATTTCCCACGTATGAAAGGCTCCTTCCTCATAAGGAAAAAGAGCAGTGGGAAGGGGAGGTTACAAAGAACTACAGATCTGAATTCGGCACCAGGTCAAGAGGGGCAGATTGGTTACTCCAGATTAATTAAAGGGGAAGCCAAGTGCTGTCTGGAACTCTGGGAGGCAGCCCCTCCAATCAGCCTTGCCAATCTGGGGTAACTATGGTGAAATAAATAGCTGAAAGAGAGAGGGTCTGAGTCAGCACTCCACATTCTCCAGGGCCTCGGTGTGACATGTAAGTAATCCAGAAGCTTCCTCAGCCCCAGAGGGAGTACCTGATGTTGCTGGCTGGTGGGTTCACCTGTGGGTAGCACAGTGAACGCTGAAGTGATCCTGAGGAAAGGAGCAGAAGGGCCAACTGTAAAGCTAGGGTTAAATGCGAGTCACAGCCAAACCTCAGGGAACCAGAGCATCAGAAAAGCAGATGTAGGGAAGAAAGAAATGATCGGGAGTAGCTCAACTATTTAAAGCCCACTGCACTGCTGGTGCTGAGAGAACAGTAACAGACTTGTCAGTGACAGAGGTAGCAGGGCAGCAGTCTCTGCCCACAAATAAGCAGGACAAGACACCTTGACCCAGACGAGTGGCTGGCCCAAAGCCTCCTCCCATCCCCACACGCCATTGTGAGAACACAGTCTCCCCCTGCACCAACGTGCCTTCCTGGAAAGGGAGAGAGGTAGACAGTCCCACTAGAAAGAAAAGAAACAGCACTGATGATGCATTTGAACTTTGAATAGATGGAATATTTATCTAAAAGACACTGTTTTATATTAAATTGAAGAAGAGGCTTAATTATATTAACTTGTCAAGTTTAAGTTTTTACCCCATAGAACAAAGGGGGTCACAGTGCAAGATAAACCAGTTACAGAGAAATTTCAAAGCTCTTTTTATTCCCCACGAGTTGCACCAGAGGCTTCTACTCTCCCTCCCTATATTTTAGACATTTCTTTTAATAAGTAAAGCATAAATGTGAAGGACCCTCTAGCAGCCTACTGAAAATTCAGACCACTGTATAAAATGATGGATGCATACAGCACCCTGGCAGTGCGCACATGGGTGAGGATACTGGTGTGTGTGTGCGAATGCAGGCTTGCAAAGTCATCCTCCTGCACACTCTGAGGGCGGAAGGGATCTGGCAGTGAACAGACAGAAGGAAAGACTTGGGCATCCGTCTTCCAAGAGGAGCCCCTAAGTCTTAGCTTCTGTATCACCACTGACAAATATTAGTCTCCTTGACTCCTTTACCAAGAGAAATGAAGAGACGACAAAAAGAGGACACAAGAAAGATTTTCACCCGTCCTTAATAAAATAAGTATATCTTTAATGCGCTCTTCAATATTTGAAGGGTAAGCAGGCATCTTCATTTGCATGCTCCTAATTTCCTTTTGAATATATCATTATTGCAGTTAAGGAGATGCAGATGCTTAAATTAATTTTATTGTTAATGCCCCAAGGCATTTTTAGGAAAAGTGCAAAAAGCTTTTAAAAATCCAATAAATTATACAGAACCTTAATTTACTTTACCTTCAACTGAAGAAGGACATGAAGTGCTCTTGATTTTAGATCTTGCTTTTATCACCAATTGAATAAGCATTTGACTTACTAAAATGGGCAAGACACACTCTGGGAATGTTATTTATGTGCTAACAATCCCTCATTAGTTGGATAAGGAGTTACAACTTGACAAAATTGATAAGAAGCTTATAAACTATCTTATTAACCTGCAAATGATGATAACTTGTAGGCATATTATGTCAAACTCATGTCAACAGAAATAAAAGTTTTTCTGGAATCATTCTATAAAAATGCCTATTCACCCAGTCTACCCTCTAGGCACAGAATCCTGACGGCAATTATCACAAAAAATTCCCTCAATTCAGATAATTATGTGTCATAACATCTGGGAGAGATTAAATAAGTACTTTATAAAGATAAACAAAAATGGAGAATGATAAAACATACCCTATAGATTACAGAAGATACATGTATACATTTAAAATTCAGTTTATACACTTGTAACCCAAATGAGACTGACCGCTCTCCTCCCAAATGTGCCCTGAAGTCAGGCTTGAAATGTCACATCTCAACACACAAACAATTGGAACTGGGCAACGCCAAGCCAGAAGTGGCTCAGGGTGCTCCACCTACCAGAGCCAGATTGGAAAGACATATGAAGTGCCGAAGCAGAGAAAGGGAAATATTTGATTGGCTGTGGCTTAAAGCCTAGTTAGTTGTTAGTGATTGGTTGTCCTTAGCCTTTTGATTTGGTGACCTTGGGCATTTACAGGCTTAATTTTGGTTTCTTTACATGGGTTGGGGCATTGAAGCCACCTCAGTCTAATGGCCTCTTTGTTTAATCAATTTAACAGAAAAAAATTTTTTAAACAAAAAATGTTTTGTTACTGAGACTGCAACTAAGCTTCCCTCACCCTCAAATACATTCCCCCCTGCTCACTCACCTATAGAACCTGCAGGCTGGTCCTGGGCTAAGCATCCAGCTCTTCCTTCCTGGGGAATCCTGAAGCCAGAGGAAATGACTCAGCAGTATCAGGTGTGGCTTCTGGTCCCTCTTAGATATCTAGTTCTCTTCACCTGCAGATCTTGTCTGTATTTTACACTTATTATACCTTTCAGAAGTATCTATCAGAACATCACTTTTTAATATCAATCTTTTCAATATAATTCAAAAGTAACTTTTGATCTCTTTATTACAAATGACAAAATTCATCATTTTAATGTGGTCTTTGCCAAATGAATTTCTGTGGCATCAGTTTCTTCCCAAACACCCTGCAAAACCCTGACAACAAATGTTTATTATCTGAGAAGATTTCTCTCAGCTCAGTTTAATCTCCACTGTGAGCCTGCTTTTCTTTTCTGCTGTATTACATCCCTTATCTACCATAAGCCGTATCAGTGGAAGGATTTTTATCACACTCTTGCTTTGGTAGAATGTTCAGGTTGCATTCACAAAGAAAAAAGTTACCTTCCTTGATCAGTTAAGATCTCTATGAAATATTCTATTTAACAGCATTAAATAATCCCTACTTGTAATCACTAGGGATTTTCTCTTTAGCTATTTCATTCACTTCTTTCTGGGCTACTGAGACCATGGGAGTAACCAGTATTCCTGGGGTAAGTCAGAAGGGAGCCTCCCCCTAGCAGTCCAAGTCAATCATCCCAAATACTGGAGGTCGCCTCAATTTGCTAGAAAGCAGATACACACAAAGGGACTGAAACCATGAAGATATATATTGACATTGATCACCCTAAATATAAAATTACTGAGAGAGCTACTAGGCTAATTATCATCTAGTTATTGCTCTAAAACTAATGGGCACTGGTGAGAGATTCTCAAAGCTGAATGTTGTGCTGTTCCTCCAAAAGAATGAACAGTTTCAGAAGAATTCTTGTCATTTTGAAAGTTTGTTACTGATTTATGCCAGGATTCACCTTAGCTGCAGACCCTCAAGCACCCTGGAACCATACTTTTAGACAGTCTTTTAAGCTGAACATCCTGTAAGACCCAAACAGAAACAGTCTATCCTTCAGAAGTCCATGCTAGTTTTCAGTTAAGTACTGCCCCAGAGACAGTCTAAATTAGTTGTGTCTCTGAATACCACTCCATCTCTCTGATGCCCTTTTTTTTTCACTGCCCAGTCTGCCATTAACAATCTTCAATCATTCAATATTTAGCATTTTTTATAAAGTACTCTTTATAAAGTACTTCAAGTATGAAGTTTTATATAACTCTCAGAATCAAAAGAATTTTTCTGAATGTACATGCTTTTGAAATACCTTTGAATTACTTCATTTACAAACATGGCTCAAATAGATGTTTCAACAGATACTGAAAAAGAAATTTCAATAGCTGCTGATTTAGTGACTTTTAGCTCTTAAATGATCAAGCCGCTTAGTTTTCTCAATCAACGAATTTGCTGGTCAAAATAGTATAATCCAAATTGTCCCCTCTGCCACCCAGGATAAAATCCTTAAATATTAAAGGAGCATTTAATATATATAGATACAAATAAGTGCTTAAGCAACAGGTAGCACAAAATGCTTGTGGTGAAGCTAGAAGCTGATATGCAGGTGAACACAGTTCATTGCCCCAAATCCTTTTTGTTAGTGTCAGCATCAGTCTTGACTATAGAAGGGTCATTAAAGTGCACCGTATCAGCTAGTCTTGATGCGCAGACATGTCAGACAGGAGTAACATATTTAACTCATCTGCCCAGTAGCTCTTTTTCTCAGAAGTCTAAAGAGAGCAACTCCATGAATAAAAATGAATTCCAAAATTTGTGTTTCTTTCCTGGGGATAAGCACACTTAGCCCAAAGAGAACTAACAGTTTATATCCATGCAAATTTGTATATATTCTAGCTTCTACAGCTAAACAGAATGCTGTTGGAACTTAAAGAAATCAAGTGGTAAATATTACAGAATATCTTGTGAACTGTTTTTATTGTTCTGTATTTTTATTAAGAATTAGCACTTGAATAAGCTTAGTTAATAATATACCCTAATTTTTGCAGTCTGATCACACAGGCATTAATAAAACTATAAGTTGAGGAAGCTATTTTCAGGTATGTAGAGCACATTCTTTTCCATCTGTCTTCAGGTCATTTCGGTGTAATATGGCAGGTGTAATCATAGCAAAGAGTACAGGATGGAAAAGAGAAGCAGGGACATGTTTCTCACTAATAGGCAAAATCTCTTGTCTCTTCTCCAAATTATGTAAAAATGTTTTACTTCTACTTTCATAACATTTATTATTTAATCATAAAAGCAATATCATCACATCAGATTTAGAAAATACAGAGGAAAAAAAAAAAAAAGCTCTCTGTATCCCACTACTGAAATAACCAAAGGCCAGAGTTAGGTGAAATACTGACTCTTGCCTGTCATGAGTAGATGTGTGACTTTAAGCAAATTAAGGTCTTCTCTATGTTTTAATTTTACTTATATGCCAAACAAAGTTACCAACCAGTGTTTAGATATCATTCTTAAATAAACAATCAAAGCCCAATTCTCCTCTGTATTAAAACCATTTGCAAGCACTGGCATCATAGCGTATGATTGTCAGGAGGAAATGAGCATCTGAGCACAAACACTTTATTGCCAACACTTACTTCAGTCTCTAACATCGTAAGTGAAGCCTGTTAGCACAACAAGCAACACCATTCTTAACCCTTCAGAGGTCAGTGTAGCTAATGGAAGGGCGCCAATAAGTGGAGAAAAACTGCAAAGGCAGATCCTAGAAACCTTGAGCTCCAAGCATTTGGGATCTCTTCATTCTGTTTTGGGAGAAGATCACTTCCTCTTTGGAGTCCTAGCTGGAAGACCACTGGAATGCAAGCTCTATCAAAGGGATTGTTCCATTTCACTGGGGCAAAGCAGTTCATTTTAGGGAAACCTTAAGATGTTAAGGACCAGATGATCAGACCAAGGCTACAGAGGGGACAAGTCATTGTTGGGTATTTTAATATCTAAACTCAATTGGTCAGTTTATACTTTAAGAATCAGCCTGAACCATCTCCTCCAAAGAAACACACTCTTAAAAGCAATTATACCATTACATTTGCATAGTTAATGTCTTCCAATACACAATTTGCATGGATTTCAAATTGTTGACCTATGATTTTCGACTCCAAAATGATCTCCAAAAACTATTCATCCAGGGAATCCATTCTTGAGATTGAAAGTTTCCGAGTTGCCCAAAGCAATCTCATTGTGCTCCTGTGAGGATTAAATGTGCTACTCTGCCTTATGTCCACTCGTGTGTTTGTCTTCACAAGCCAAAATTCTATAGTATATAAAGTTGGTTTTCTGTTTGTTGATGTGTTTTTTCATACATTGGAAAAAAATTTTTTTTGTGCTTTTAAAACTTCTTCAAAAATGTTTTTAAATTTTTGTGGGGGAGGGGTAATTAGGTTTATATATTTATTTATTTTAATGGAGATACTGGGGATAGAACCCAGGACCTCATGCATGCAAATCATATGCTCTACCACTGAGCTATACCCTGCCCACTTCAAAAATGTTTTTAAAGTCTACCTAATCACTTACTAATGAAAAGGTCACCATTTTTCTAACAATATATTTATTTTTGGAGACTTTGGTAGTTCCAGATTATTTATATAAATAATATTGCAATGAACAGAATTGCAATTTACAGAAGTCTTTATCTGCAAAGTTACTGTTGTATCTCTGGTTATTTTCTTGCAATTTCTACCCTAATATATTTAACTTGAAAGATTTTCTAAAAACCACACAATGCCAAAGAAAATCAAAATGCAAAACTGTGTAAAATATTCTTTGGAAGGCTGTGTAATTCATTTTCTATTAACTCAATAAATTTCCAACTGAAAAAATAACTGTCAAAAAATTTAATTTCATTTTGGGTAATAAAATTATGTTCAATTTAATATGATTTTTGTTCAAGTAAGAAGATAACTTTAATGCCACTCATTTAAACTAAAATATATGTTATGCAGCAAAACATTGCAACTGGTATTTTTCTCTCACATCAGAGAATGAGATCTTTTGTCAAGTTATTCAGAGAAAGAGTCAGGTCAATGTAGCCTTCCTCATAAGACTAAACATTTATTTTCTTATGCTATTTATGATACTGTGCTAGTTGACAGCAGATTAAAAACTAAACTTACAACGTCCACTGCCACAAGCCTATGTCATTAGCAAGCAGGCTCCAGAACCCATCCATAGCTATGCTTCTACTTACCCACAGGTCTTGTTGACCTAGGTCCAGCTATAATAGAAACTTACAATCCTATTCCCATCTGACATTTCAGTCACAACCCCCGTCTGAGAAGAGAGGTAAAGGACTAATCTGTGTTACTTAGAAGAAAATGTTTTAAAAGCTTGTCAGAATTTAAATTACGTATTATTTGAATAGTAACAAAGTCCATAATGCAACTACAAAAATAATCATCAACCACTTACCCAGAGAGAATATTAATTTTATCATATGTAGCCTAAAGAATACTAATTTAATTTAAATGCCTGTGAATAGTTTTGAGAAAGAAATCTGTTAAGAAGAAGAAAGAATAATTGAAACTGGAAAGTGAAAAGATAACAGTGCTGATATCTTGTTTGTCAGTTTGTGCTAAAACACAATTGTCATAATGGATTATTGTGAATCTAAGAAAACAACTAAATATAATCTCTGTGTAAAAATGGCTTATTGTCTTTCACGCTGTGTGAAGGCAAAGGCACCTCTACTAACCTCAAAGAGGTTTTAAATTTGATCATAAATGAGCACTTTACAGAATTTTCTATTCAATTTCATTATACTTGTCAATGTGCCAAAAAATGGAATAGCACACTCAAAACATTATATATTAAAATGTATTAATTTTCCATCAAATATTTATTAAGAACTTACTATATGTACTTTAAAAAATGCTTAACATTAAGGTCTCGGAGGGCTTAAAATATACTGTGGAAGTAAATTATTTCACTATTATTATAATCATGAATTTGAGCACTGTAACTTGGAAAATACATCCGTCTAATCAGATCAGTTTTAGATTAAAGCCTTTCAGAAGACTTCAAATAAATATTCTTCAATAACTTACTAGAAAGCCTATTTGAATAATGACCTTGATGACCAAAATTATGTTTTGGAATATCTAATGTAATAGCACCTTTTCCACCAGAGAGAAAACCCCCAGCTATTTCAAGTTTTCTGCCATTATTAGAGTCAAGGAGAGTTAGCAGGAGATAAATACAAAACAAAACAAAAGGGGGTTCTTGGTTCCATTTCTAAAAATCTAATTTATCTGAAGGAATCTGTAATTTGCAGGAGGCAGAGATTGAGTTTGTTCAGGAAATGCAAAGCAGATTAAGCAAATGAAGATTTCTGAGCAGCTGGTTTGTGGTCACACAGCATCAGGGTACAGTGCAGTAAATAGGAGATAACAAAGCTGTGGTCCTTGCTCTTAAGAAGCTTTCGATGTATTAGGATAGACCAAGTTGCAAAAGTTTAGAGAAAGGGCATAAGTTTAGGACAAGTAGCCAAAACAGTTTCATTCAGCCATAAAGAGTGGGCAGTATCTGTAGAGATGAAAAGAAAAAGGTGAGGAAGACAGGTAAGAGAAATGGCATGAGAAGTACTCTGCGGTGATGATGAACAAGGCAAGTTCAGGGGGCTGAGAGGATCGGTCTGACAAGTGGAAGCTGCCATGCTACATCCCATGATTACAGAAGCAGACATCATCCAGACAGGAGGCAGAAAGGGCAGAAGAAGGTAGTTGAAGATTTATAGACTGTTTGAATGCATGTGTAGGGAGGGTGGGTATCCATGTAAACTGAAAGTTGAGGGTCCTACTTCACATGTTGGCAAATAAATAATGAGACAACCCCCCCGCCATGGTGCTTTGAAGCAAAACAGTCAAGCTTCTACTTCCATTCAGTATTTTTTTTCACATATATTTGTTAAGCCACCTGAATTTTTATTAAATATCTACATGGACAGGCGCATAGCCAAATAAACAAGTCTAATATCTTTCCTCCAGGCACCCATAGCACCATCTTGCGGGTCCAGGAATCTCTAATACTCTAATTCTATCAGAAACCTGTTGCTTCTGTCTGTGGTCCCGTCCACTGTCCCTAGTGACAAACATGAGGCTTCAGTTCACAGGTGAAATCTAGACTTTCCAATGATAGCCTCTTTTCATCACTCTGCCCCTCATCTCAATAAACCTTCAACATGCAGTGAGAAGACTGCCACCTCTCCCAACCCCAGGGCTACATGCAAGTAAGGGTGTTCAAACAGCCACTTGGCTTCAAGCCTGATCATCACTTGGCTGGATTGGGATAGTTTTTAACAACTATCAATTCATAAAATTCAACCCACCTTCCACCCCTGACCAATGGATGAGGTACAAGACCAGTCTATTCCCCAGCTGTTATTTTTTACCAACATTGTTACTTTAGTAGACTTGTAGACTTCCCCTAACCCAGGATTTACACACAATCGCTCAAGTCCATCCCAGCAGGATTGTAACATTTAATCTCAGATATAAAAGGCTGCCAATCTGATCTCTCCTCTCCACTTCATTAGCACCAAAGTTCATATAAATTTACGCACACTTTTCCAAATGCTCTTCAGTTGGCACATCTCAATAGTTCCATTAAAAAAAAATTAAATCCCACTTCACCAGATGCTTGTTATAGTTAGGAAGAGATAAATATTTCAGTTGGTAGCTAGAGACAGAGCAAGAGAAAAGAGAAAGACAGACAGATACAGACTATGGAAGTCTTAGGTTGTTATTACACTGACTCTTTTCTATCATGTGCTTCAACAGTACAATTTTAGACTAAATGCAACTAATTTAGTGACTATAGAATGAGTCCCTAATTGACTGGAGCGATAGCATGTTGAATAAAAACATTTACTGTGTAGCTTCATAAAAAACTGGCATTTACCTCTTAAGTGTTCCCAAATGGATGTTTGAATAGACCTGACATATTTTAAGGTAATTTATTCCTCGGGCTTAATGTGTGGATATTTTCAATTATGACAGAACATTACAAAATATTAAATACTTGTTTACTGATCTTCTCAGGATACTGACAAATTAAGGAATAGGATGTTTACATGTTTCTTTAGATTAGAACAAAAATAAATAATCCAATTCAAAGAGTGAGAAAAATTGGCAAATCAATGTTTTAAGCAGAACCATGCTTTCTGCTCAAAATCCAAAATATCAATTAAAATGATACTTTAGAATGTTATATTCAACTATCAATATAGTTGAGTGCAACAGTCTACAAGTCACCAAAGACTTAACCTATTTTATGACATTTAAACAGTCAAACTTAACATTAAAATAGTAAGTGAGTGTTCAATTTAG
This sequence comes from Camelus bactrianus, assembly GCF_048773025.1. Classification (NCBI taxonomy): domain Eukaryota; kingdom Metazoa; phylum Chordata; class Mammalia; order Artiodactyla; family Camelidae; genus Camelus; species Camelus bactrianus. The sequence continues at coordinate 46,109,476 of NC_133539.1, forward strand.
GTTCAAGTGAATGTTCAATTTAGGCTACTTTAGTCCCTTCAGTGCAAATTGAATTCAGCTATGGAAGAAGAGTCTCAACTGTTTCCAGCTTCTGAGAACACATTAGGCCACTTAATATAACATCCCAGTGCACTGTTTGCTTTTTGATAGCAAACAAGATAGACTGATTGACTGAGTCACTCACAGGTATTCATTCCCTCAACAAACATTTACTGAAGGATTACCATGTCAGACACTGGGATAGAGGATTTTCCCACATCACTTAATTGAAATTCAACAAGTATTCTCATCTTATAATGAAGATTAAGTGAGCTAATATTTGGACAGTTTTTAAAACACTGTGTGGTACATAGTAAGGGCTATATAAATGTTTGTTAAATAAATTATGTCAAGGAGTCGGTTGTAATATGATCTTTATACAAGATTTTGGTTGTTCCATTTCTCCTGTCTCAAAGGTTTCTATGTGCATAAGAGATAGCAGGAGAGTCCTCAAATTCCACCCAGGAAGCAGCTGGCACATGTACATGAGATACCCAAGTCAATATGTGCCTGTATGAAAATCACCTGATGGGAAATTTCTCTGGAGAAATAAAAATTCTGTAAGGCTAGCATAACAGGTTTTACATTGCCTTTAAACATTTATTTAGCATGTACTTATGAAACACTATAAGAGAGGTTCTGTTCTAATTGCTTTATGTGTAATTGAATTCTCATTAACTTCTCATATCCCTATGATACTATCATTATCCCACTTTACAGATGTGGAAACTGAGGCACAGAAAGGCTGAGCACCTTGCCAAGGTCATACAGGTAGTAGGAGGCAGAGCCTAAATTCATACACAGGCAGCCTGGCTCCAGAATCTAAGTTCCTAACCCCTAAGTTAGAATGTGGTCCTATAAAGGGGCCAGTATTTATAAAGACCCTCACAGGCTCTGTCCCCAAGTCAGAACTGTTCTGTGTGCCTTGGTTTACTTGTCATGGCCCACCACACTGGGGAAAAAAGATAAGCACAGATTTTACCTTACAGAAAGAGACAGTAGAGGGACCCTTAGAAATACATCCCCCTGAACCATACAGAAGGTCAAAAAGGAGAATTGAGGTGACAGAGGAGAGTCCAGAGTTTAAGTGAGTCTTAAACTTTACATAGTCATAACTAATCACTTTTGGTATTCAAACATATTTTGCAAGAAGAGTTGGAACCCAGCAAGTATCGGCAAAGAACAGAGTAGGCATACCAATATCCTCCTCAACTGAACAAAGGAAATCCCAATCTCTTTGCCCTCTTCCTAGCCCCCTGCCCTCAATTAATCCACTACAAATAAGGGTAGTAAATACCGACAACATGAAACATGACTTTTCCCTGTGAGATAAACTGCAACGACTGTGGTGGAATGCTTTAGAAAGCTGTCTTCAACTTAGAAATCCTTCCTAAGGAAACATAGCAAAGGAAGCAGGTTTTTTTCAAATAGCCAAACATGAAGATAAACTTTGAAATATGATCATGTATCCCCCTTTCCAGAAGACTCTAAAGAGACATTTCAGCAACTTATCAGGGAGAAATAAAACTGGAGATCTGCCAATAATTTCTCTAGATCCATCCCAATACCCTCCAACGACACAGCAAAGCTTGTTTCTCAGGTATTCCCCCAGTTTCGCTCTGATTAGTGAAATAAGAGTTTAAAAGAGTGCAGAAGCTTTCTAGAATGTTTGCAGTCACAGATCCTGCCAAATGCTGCTTCCTCATTAGCTGAGCACGTTTTGGGCCACTGAAGCTGGAGTGTCAGTTCCTGGTTTAACGATGATTCAGTAAACAGAGAGACTTCAATATGCTTTCTGCCCAAAATGTTCAAAACAGACACAGAGGCTTCCCAGGCCTGATGCCTGGGCCTCCCACAAGCTCTCAGCCTAACCACTCTATCAGTCATGATTATTTGGTGCCCCCCTCTGGCCTCACGGCAGCAATTTAATTTAGCTCCTCTAAGAAACTGGTAAGAATTCCTAAACAAAAGTCCAGGATGGAGGAATCTGCCTATGAGAAAAGCCTTGTTTTTTCTGCCCTTGTAATTATTCCAATTCTCCAAGGCAAAGGAAAAGCTGGTGGAGATGACTGCATGCTTTTAAACTCATAGTGTAGTTAAGATGACATAATTTTACTTCATATGTTTTTAAATATTTTCCAAGAGGACAGAGAACTATATCAGTTTTTCACAGTTAAGTAGGCTACCTGGGCTCTGCTCAGAAGAGTAAGGCAATTTACTTAGGTGAAATCACTCTATAAAACTCAGACAGCCTTAGGACACTGTGCAATTAGAATCTGTATTTTAAAAAAAACTCAGGTTAATCTTATTTACGAAGGTCATACAATCCTATTATTTCAAACTATTCACCAGCCTTCACCCAAGTCCTCTAGACATAAGTTGTGTCCAGTCATAGAAAGCTCCCAGTATCCCCAAGTGAGTTTCTTCTCTATATCCACGGCCTGCACTGTGGCCACTCCCTTTTGGGTGACCATGTTCTTTCTGGTAGGTCAACATGCTCTGATCGCTTTTGGGGATAGCGCATACACTGGTTTCCAGCTTATGTAATGAAGGAGTTGCTAGGGGGCAGGGCACTCATGTCCCCAGTTGCTGAGGTTAGAGCTCAGCCAGTGCAGGTGCCAGAGATGAGGATACGAGAGCAGGCCCCGTGGGATTTCCCGACAGCACTGAGGGTGGTGGATTCTGACGGAGCAGAACAGCAATGGGAAGTCAAGCTCTAAAAGCAAGACGGTGAAGAGCCACGGAGACTCCTTGTGGGTGACAGGAAGGTGACTGTGGAGGAAGTCTTTGTACAGGGCTCTCGGTGTCAGTGCCAGTTCCTGACGTAGCAGGTGTGAAGAAGACAAGCATGACACACACGGGGAGGATTACAGGGCATCCCTGATTTCTTTCTTTCTTGCCCTTCATTCAGAGTTTGGAAATTCAGGGCCTTCCTGGATTGGAACATGCAAATGAATCTTTTGTCTAAGTCATAAAAAATAAAACTGAAAAAGTTGCCAAGGAAAAAAGATCAGTTAAAATTCAGTGTTGGGATTAGGAACAAATCAAGGGCACAACCATATCTTTCTGAAAACCTCTGAAGCAATTAAGTTTATATTCAGTAAATATTCTCATTTGGAAAAAATGGACCAAGGAAGACAGAAATAAAATTAATCACAGTGAGGACTTGCTTAAGTCCTAGATCCTACAGAAACCAATTATTTAGTCCTTCAAGAGAAGGCCAGATGGGCAGGAGGCGCCCTATGCACCATGCTCTAAACATTTTAAGTATCATAGTTTAGAAGCCAAAGATGGTCTACTGAAAACAGTTTTATTCTCCCTCAATACCATCTGTAAGGCAATACCTGGTAAAATTATCCAAGTAAATGACAAGGTGATAAATAGTAATCTCCAGTGGTGACAGAAGTGACATTTCCTCACCACAAAAAATATTTGCTTTGTCAGATGAGACTAACTGAATCGGGAATCTACTGATGCGGAAATCACATAACAAAATTCCCTTTCACAGCACTTATCACATCGTGTTAGACTTGTTTGTTAATATCTTTACTTATTTTCATAAATGGTATAATATTTGCCTTTTCTTCCCCAATGGCTTTCACAGGGTTTGATGTATAATAGGCCCTCACATAATGTTTTTCTTTTAATTCAATTGAATGTCCCTTTTAAGGCCATTTTGCCCACTGATTTAATAAGGGAATGGTAGATACCAAGTATAAGTTCTGACCTTTCACAGCTAGGTATTTTTTAAAAAAATGGATGAGGGTCCAATTTGGGAAATAATATGTTATTTTAGATCAAACGGTTTAGTGCTGTTTCAGAAAAAAAGTTAGGGATTCTGGGCCAAGCAGAAAACTGTAAGTGTCCTTTCAATGATCCTATTTTAGCACGCACCCTCAAAGAGGAGCAAAATAAATTACTTCACATTTGTTAAATGAAAAAGTAAAAATATAAAGCTATTTAAGACTAACCATATAAAGAGGAAAACCATTCTGAGACTCAGTCTTAGGTTTTAACAAGGATTTCAAAACAGTTTTCCAATACTTGTAAGTCTCCTCTAGAAAACATGAGATGAGAATCTAACAATTTACTCCAAAGTATACATGTGGAAATTGACACAGAAACACCATTTATTGGAGCTACGATTGAGACAGCTGGCCCATTTAATCAGACAACTGGTTTGAGTTTATCTGGTTTCCACCTGCATAGTCTAGCACAGCAGGACAGACAAGCCCCCAACACAGATTAAAAGAATACTTTAGTCCTATCTGACTCAGTGATCCTCTTCTGACATTGTGTCAATACTGAGGGGATAATAATGAGTCAAATGGTTTCAGTTAACTCATCTCCTGCCCTCCTTTTTACCCAGCAAGTAATATAATTCACCTGTCTTATGTGCAAAAAGGAAACAGCCCTGAATCATGAGCAGGTCTGGGAGCACACCCAGTGATACTTCTTGGAACAGACCTGTCATATCCAATAGGCACATCCTTTCCTAATGACCACAGCCCCTCAGTGTACAGACCATGCATTCGCCTATCTAAGACATATGCCAGTGGGAGTGCAGATATTCTTAGGAATGATAACAACTATAAAATCATGTTTGATTTGCTTCTATTTTTTGGCTTCCTGTTTTATGATTCTTATACCAAATCAACCATTGCCTTTTGTAGGAGAAAAAGACATCTGTAAGATTGATGACTCCCTTATCTCACTGCCCTCTCTCTATGCTGAAATTAATAAGAAGAAAAGAAACTTTAACTCATTAAAATTCTTCACGCAAACAAAGTCTCTCCCCGCTCTCTACTTCACACACTTTATCGCCTGCGAACGACTGTGGACTTACAAGTTTCCAATCTAACTTCCTCAGGAGAATCGAGTCTGTTGACGGTGTGGAAACTTCCCTCTCTCTTTAGACATTGTAAGCAGTTCTGAAGATGCAACAAATCTCATTTGGGAGCAGCACACCATCACCCACATATTAACTTGTCACCCTGAGTAATAAAGTTCACAAACTCCATTTCATTTTTTTCTTCACCATGTTGCCTGATAATATAAAAAGGTGTCACATCCCTTTGATTTGTAGCTTGCGTGTTTCTGAAATAGCCTCTTCACAAACAACCTGATGAAGTCAAGAAAGTTGGATGACTTTTTCCTTAATGCTCAGGTCTATTTCCCAGTAAATATTCATGTGCATCAACATAAAAGTGTTCAATGAGGTGCAATCTTGGTAATTGCACAAACAGGAAAAAGTCAAAGCATGATTGTTCTGAGCAGGGCAGGAATTTCTAGACTCACTGTCTCTGTTAAAAGCAGTGGCCCCAAATTACATAGTCAGGTATGGCATTTCCATACCTTTGAATTACCAACAAAGATATCAAAGAATGTCACATTTGTTATATATAATTGAAAAATGGCTATCTGCTTTTCCACAGCTTTCTTTAATTAAGGTGTCTTCTGTGATATGCAAAATGTGTTCATACCTGATCCATTTTAACAACCTGTTTTCTAATTAACATATTTGTGATTCACCTTTAGATGCTTCACTGACAGTCTTTCTTTTGCCACCACTGTATGGGGAGAAAAAGAATAGCAATCAGTCACAAATGCTGTTTGGATTTCTAGTAACCATGTTTCTAGATAAATAATGGAGACTCTTTGTGGATGTGTGTTTTGAGATCATCAGCTATTCTCATCATTACTGAGCAGCTTAAGTCTTTTCAGAGTAGTGTTTAATAGCTAGGGAAACCACAGCCTCTTTCAAAGATTTGGTAAAATATTGATGCTTCTCCCCTGAAATAAAAGATCATAAACACAATTTTTTGCCTATAATTCAAGGGATTCAAAGACTTCTAAAGTAATCAACCAAAGATGATTTCAGGTTAAGAATCTCTGCTCTAGAGTTATGACTATGCTCGTTTTTGTAACACCATGGTGGCAGTGTGGAGAATGGGTTGGAATAAGCCAAGAAAGGCTGCAGTGAAGGAGTGGAAAGTACTTGCCATTTTCATCAGAATCAGTGAGCAGTGAGGGTGGTTTGACCAACAGGCAACAGAAAGTGAGAAAATGAAAAAACAAAATCAACAAAACCCAGAGATTGAAAGAGTTTGTTTGTTTTTTATATCTATATGGAAAGAAAAGAAAAAAAGACCTCCTTCCTCAGTAATGTCTGACATCAAAAAGAAGGATGGGGTGGGGGGAATGGATCAAGCAGAAAACCGGTCCTTTGAAAATGTTAAGGCTTTTACTGTTGTATCTTTATTTTACACAAAATAACCCTAGAAAACTAGTAAAAAAAAAAAAAAAAAAAAAAAAAAAAAAGAAAGAAAGAAAGAAAGAAAGAAAATTCCTGCACAGAATATTTTTTAAGTGATTAGGTATTTTTGCAGTGTGATTTTTCTAGATTACATAAGAAAGCTAGTTTCCAGTTCATGCATTGGCTATGTTCTATAGAAATGGTGGCTTATGTTACCAACAACACACTCTATCATACTTACAGTGAATAAAAGGACAAATTAAAAAGAAAATCTATACATAAAGAGGTTAGATCCATAGGCTCTCCCATCCATAGGCCTCACAGATTTGTGGTTATCCCTCCCACTACCAACCTCCCATCACTACCACCTTCCTAAAGGTGAGAGGTTTATTCTTTGGAGAAACTGGATCTGAAGGTCCCCGGCTTAAGACACTAGACATAACCGGGGGGGGGGGGGGGGGGGGGGGTGAAACTGACAACAGGACCGAAGAAGGGGAGTTTCCTCTCCCTAATGCTAGAACGCCAGGAGCCAGGCATTAAATCCCTACCCCAGGGCAGGATATAAAAGGTTTCTTCCCTAGGGGGGAAAAAAAGGATTGTCCCAAAGAAAAGACACACAAATTCAAGGGCTCCTAATGAAAAGGCTATGTTCTCTCAGATTACCCTATAATAAGTCATCAGCAGATAAATCTCTCTTACCCAAGGCTTAAAGTTTCAATTAACTTTCTATCACCTCACTCAATATAAATGGACAGCCAAGTATCACCAGCATTTGAAAGAATCCCCTAATGGGAAAAATAAGCAGAACAAAATAGGAATACAGAAGAAATAAAGGTGATGCAGGGTATAATAAAGCATAAAAAAAAACAAATTATCATTAACATTCTCTGAGAAATGAGTTTACACTAATAACAAAGAACAGAGAGCTATTGAAAAGGAACAATGGGAGACAAAAGGCTCTTTAAAATTAGAAATAGGACAGCTAAAATTTAAACCAAATCAATAAAAGGAAAAGGGAAAGATTCCATTTTGTTTCAAATATTACGCCTTTTTTGGTTTTGTCTGGCAACTAACAAGTCAAATATACCTGTGAGATAAGAGAAAATATATATGTTGGTCCCTGCCCACACACAGTTCCTGGCACTGAGCTGCTAAAACTCCTTTGTAGTTTCCTAAGTAATGAGAGCACTAGGAGCATCGCTTGTTCTTAACACTCAGTCTTTGACCCTGGTTCCTGACATAGAGCTCCTGAAACTCTTATAATTTCTTGGGTGAAAGGAGTGTCTTTTGTTTTAAGAGGATACTCTGGGTGGGCTCCTGAATGGCTCCTGGATGAGGGCGGGTCACTGGAAAGACCAAGCCAGGATTAGAAGCTTGGAATCTTCAGCCCCACCTCTCACTCTCTAGGAGGGTAGAGAGGCTGGAAATGAAGTTAATAACTGAACATGCCTATGTGAGGAAGCTGCCATAAAATCCAATAGCTTGGGGTTCAGGGAGCTTCCAGGTCAGTGAACACCTACCCAAGGGAGAAGCACCCCAGCTCCATGGGGACAGAAGCTCCTGTGCTCCAGACCCTCCCTGACCTTGCACTATTTGTCTCTTCATCTGGCTGTTCATCTGTATCTTTTATTATAGCAATTAATAAACTGGTAAACACAAGTAACTGTTTTCCTAAGTTCTGTGAACTGCTCAGTTAAAATTAATCAAACCCAAGGAGAAAGCTGTGGGAAACTCTGATTTACAGCCCGTGAATCAGAAGCATAGGTGACAACCTGGATTGGTCTCTGTAGTGAGGTGGGAACAGTCTTGTGGGACTGAGGCTCTGAACCTGTGGGATCTGATGCTATCTCCAGACAGTGTCAGAATTAAGTACCTTGTAGGACACCCAGGTGGTGTCACAGAGAACTGCCTGGTTGCGGGGAGACCCACACATTTTGTGCCCAGATGTGTCCTGAGTGTGACAGTAGGGTGGGAGTAAAGGAGAAACACAGGAGGTACAATGGGGTTTTTTCTTAAGCAACACCCCTCTCTACCTGTCACTATCAACTGCACATTTCATACATTATAGGAAGAGAGTCTCAGGTCAGTAGATTATATTTCTATAATTTGGAACTCTAGTTCTCTGGCCCATGTGCCAAGTGAAATCCTTACGAAAATATTCTGTACTCAATTCTACATGCTTGCTTCACTGCCTGGATTGTAAGCTTCAGGAGAACAAAAGTCAAACTTCCTTGGTTGATACCTAGCATTTCACAGTACCTGGTTCATTCGGGGGCATAATCGGGTAATGTTAAAAAATCCTTTCTGAAAATATTCTTAAGGATTCCAAACATCTCTAAATCTTTAAGGACAGAAGAAAAGGCTGAGAGATATGCAAATGAGTGTTAAACATATGATGAAGGATTTACTAAAAGAAAAAGAAAACTAATGACTACTTTTGAGTTAAATAATGACAATAAATTAGATGAGTAAAAATAAAACATTTTATTTCAAGGTGAAAACAATGGAAACATTTGGAAACACTAGACTAACTTAATCAGCAAAGTATTTATGATATTTGTCAAATATAGCATTAAGATAGATGCTCTGGGTTTTTCTCATACTGTACAACCGATATTTATCAGTGGCCTACGATGTGCTAAACACTATGCTAGGTGTGTATGACTTGAAGAGATGTAAAGACGAATAAAATAGTGTCTCTCTTCAAAGAACACAAAGTGTAGCAGAACCAGATGAAAGTAGAATGTGGTAATCCCTTTGCCTTTGGCATATGCAGATACATTTCAGCCTACAGCAAAAACTGGGTTGGAATAGGATTTTAGAAGAAGTCAGTTTAAGCAGACTCTTGAAGAACAAATCAGGAAGACTAAGGAGAAAGAGACATTCTGAGCTAGAGTGATCCAATCCTGTTTGCCTGGCAAGGAGAGGTTGCGGGGTCGGGGAAACTTTCAGGGTTAAAACCAGGTAAATTCTAGGCACACTAGGACAATTCTGGTCACACTGTCTGATGCAGAAGGAACAACCTAGTTGAAAGGTAAAAGAAGATGTAGCTATTTGGAGACCTAAAAAATTCCCGAGTATACATAAAGGAGACAGCAACAAATGAAAATTCAGGAAGCTAGTCATTCTAAGGGTCATTTTGTGCTGTGCAAAAGAGTTTGGAGTATAATTTTAAATCAATGGAGAACCACTGATGGGTATTGCTCAAAGGAGTGAAATGTTCTGATTTGTCTTTGGAAAGATCATTCTGACGTTCCCGTGAAAGATAAATTAGAAATCTAAGACAAGAGGAAAGTGACCTGATTAGGAAACTGCTGTATTAATTTATGGAATAAAAAAGACAAAGAGGAATATGGCAGCTTTAACAAAGGATATAGAGGGAAAGATAAATTCAAGAAATATGTAGGCAGTCAAAACAATGGGATTGAAACACATATGAAGGATCAGTAAGGACTCCCATGTTCCTGGTTTAATAAGCTCAACAGATGGAAGTTTCATTCATCAAGGATGGAAACACAAAAGAAAGAACCGATTTTGAGGTGGAGATGCTTGGAAAGGGGAAGATGATGAATTCTGTTTGCTTGTTGAATGTCGGAGCCCCACAGAGGATCTTAATCAAAGCAGCAGCAGGTATTTTCAATATAATTCTGATGCCCACAACTGAGCTTTAAGATGGAGACAAATAGAACCTCCAACTTAGAGTGGTGTCAAGGAATGAAGGGATGAAGAGTTTCAAAAAGGAAGTGACAGGTCCGTTTGAAGGCTAAAGAGAGATCAAAATAATAAGTCTGAAATGTGTCCAAAGAACTTGGTGATTTGGAGTAAATTAGAGACCTTTTCCAGAGCAGGACTGGTGTGGAGATGGTGACTATAACTTTATGACAGTGAGTAAAAATGTCAAAAAACAGGGAAAGATATTATAGGTTCATTTTTCAAGAATTTTGGCTAAAACAATATAACATTTGGCTCCTGCCTCCAAAAAGTGACATTCTGTTGGAAATTACGATTCACCTAGATCCTGCCAACAAACTCAGCATTTTTAGGCATCCCCAACACTCTCTATCATACCTTTGGCTATAAAACTCTGCAATCAATAAAAATGTGTTTAATGAGAGACCCCCTCAAAAAGCTATCAATTTTTGCATTGTATTAAGTTATAGCATAAATCAAAATTATGGCTACAATAAGCTTCACTTTTGCTAAGAAAAACTGGCAATGCTTAAGGCTTATCCAAGACAGTGAGAACTGGTCTCTACTACGGAAAGCAGTCCGTGAACAGCTCTAGAGGCAAAAATGGATTTCCCAAGTGATTTATTCAGCTTAAATTTCTAAAAACTCGTACAGTACAACAAACTCTTTGGAGTCCTAGTCAAAAAAACAATCTGGAATCTGTAAAAATTGAAGCAATTGCCCTTTTTTTCTAGAGATAGCAGCTCCAGGTATCAAATGGGATTTGTTTTCTCCAACCTGACTCACCAGAATACTTTCAGTAAACCATCCCCAAATGAGCCCTTATTGTCAAACTGTAGAAGTCTGAATAGTCTAGTGCATGCTGCAATAACAAATAACCCCAAGTTTTGATGACTTAAACAGGTAAGTTTTTTTCTTACTCATTGATATGTCCATAATAGGTCAGCCAGGGATTCCTTTCATCTCAGTCACTGAGAAACCAAGACTTATAAAACAGCCACCATTTCAAACATTACGGAGTAAAACAGATCTAGTGAGCCCTGCAATCAGCCAGAGTAACAAACATCACCTTTGCTCGTAGTTAGCTAGAACTAGTCACATGATCCAAATCCAGATGTAAGATACGTAAGAGGGCCATAGAATTACGGAATTCAATCCTACCATGAGCCCAAAAGATGAAGTGACAGATATACCGAGAGAATTTTATTAATGACTACTGCAAAAATTATACTGATTAAACCCATCCCTTCCCACGAGGTATATAAACACACATATATGTATGTATGTATAGCAATGAGAAATGTATGATACAGTTTGAAGTTTTATAAGATTCCTGGGTGGGGACCACCTTTGAGTATTGTTTCTATGTCACCCCATTAACACTTTACTTTAATTATCCACTCAGATGTCCTAATCAAACCAGAAACCCTCAAGAAATCATAGCAGAGTTTTAAATGTTACCCTAAATGGGGTAATTTGCACACACAAAAAGAATAATCACACCCAAGGAAATGTTATATCTTTTTAAAGCATATAACAGAAAAATAAAATTATTTTCTATAAGAATAATTGGATACTATGCCATCCAGGAAATGAAATTTCCACATTTCACTGGCAAATGAGTACCCTTCTTTGATAAAGGGATAATCAAGGTTTATTTTTCACTTGGGAAGAGAAAAAGAGAATGATAGTGTTTATGGACTGGTACTGCCATAAACCTTCTCCTTGAACAGTTCCCTCTAGCTGTATTTTTAATTGATTGGCTCCTTTCCAGACATCTTTAGACTATGTAGTAGAAGAAATGCAATGTTTTCACCTTGACATTATAGTAAGAATTTCTTTATATCTTTGTATTTTTTCTCCTAAGCCTGTTGCTTCTCAAAGTCAGTCAAGCTTTTTTTTTCTTTTCTGCAATCAGATAATTCTTCAATAAATTCAGAATCCTTAGCAGCCTGCAAATTCATCATAAAATGAAATTATTAATGGCATATTTGGAAATTCCATTTGTATGACCACACCAACATTTGTTTGTATATGAAACTTTATTTCTGTGTAACTCCTTCCAATCTCTCTTGTTCACTTGTTTTCTTTCTCATCCCATTCACAGTTATTTTTGAAACAACTAAGTCCCACTGATAGTTTCATGATAGCATTGGTTTTCTCCCTACTAATTTATTCAGAGCTAAGGAGTATGAAACAATCCTCTTCCTAAAGATAAACCTGACTTCTAGAACAAAGCTTCTTTTTTATGTTTTTTCCTTCTAAACCAGGACATTTCTCTGAGCATATCAAGGGAACAAGTTTCTAGAGTCAGTTTTCCCTCTTCTTTTGAACTTGTAAACTGAACCAGCTCTCCCCCAAGCTGCCCATTTGGTAATAGATGTTTATGGTACTTAAATTCTTGTGGATTTCAGGCATAGTTTAAATTTGCAAAAATCCCTCAAGCTAACATTGAATAAACAATTTGGCCAGGTAGCTCTTCTTAAGAGTGGACTTATATTCAAAATACACAAAATGACCAAAGTTAAACCCTGACCCCAACATTAAAAAGTTAAATAGGTTGGTTCCCCACATGTGCATATTCACATGGGGTGATGCTAATGACACCTTAGGTGATGCCCAAGCTTTAAGGCCCCTCACCTGCCCAAGGCCCAGATTAAGTCCCTAGCACTGTCATATGCATAATATTTATTCTTTTTCTCAAAGAGGGGCCCAAAACTGTATAAGGCCCACAAATCTGGATCTACCCCTACACAGACTATTAAAATTGATGCAACTCCCCCTTGGTAATTACAACACAGAAAAAAAGAAATAGTCAACTAGGGAGAGCAGCTTTTCTCAATTTTGAAAGAATATTCTCTAAAATGAGCAAAATGACTGGCATGCTGATACCTGAAAATACGTTACTGAATGAACAAACTTAAGTTCTAAAAGAGTAGATATTTTAAAGAACTAGTTCCCATGGAAACTGATACAACAAAAAAAAATTTTATATATACAGATAAGCTGAATTCATTTATATTGCCTTTAATGTGAATAGATGGCAAATTCCCTCTTCTTTCTCTCCCCTTGATGCTGATTCTAAGGACTGCAAAATCTTCTGAAACAGCAATCCATTGAAGGCCAAGGCCTAGACTGAAACAGCGCTAGGCAAAGCAGCAGGAGCAGCTTCAGTGAAATCACTAAGACGGAATGCCCACCAAGAGCTGTAAGAGAAGGTAACCTCTAAAACAGTGGTTCTTAACCCTGGAAAGTCAGAGTCTCCCTTTGAGACTTTAATACACAGTATGGATGCTCCATCCAGAAAAATGCATATTCAGGTTTTGCATATGATTTCAGGGGGTTCTTGGAACTTGCTAACAAACTTTTGATTTATCATCTATAAATTATTATATATTATATTCTTTGGTTCCAATGGAAACTTATCTAGCAGCCACATCAATATTTTGGCTATTTGTTGTATACGAAAGACACACGTTCCCTCTAAATCACCCTTATATATAACTTACTACAAACAATCCTGACATGTAGCTATGACCTAGGTGTTCAATTGTATTTATGTGTTTACTTATCTAACAGCAATGATCTCTCTTTTAGTTTTAACTGTAAGAAATTAGTTCTGTAACACAAGTGAGCCTGAAAGAAAGAGGACAGGGCAGGGGAGGCAAAAAGCATAACAGGATGCACGCTGCTCAGAGATGGAAGAAAAGGCAAGACTGCCGAGACCAGCCTGCCTCATGGAATCTCTTTGATGTGTCTGTTGAGATCTCTGTGATAATAAAATTTTTCAAGTTTCTCTGTGTACTGGAGGTGAGAGGAGATAAAATTAAAAGCTCAATTAACTAAACAAATTAATTCTTTTGACAGGACTTCGTCTCTCCCCTCCCTGGGCCTTCAGTCACCTACCTGGTCTCCGTAATGAGCACTGAGGGGTCTACACCCTGGAGTTAGTTCGTGCTCTAACAAAAAGCATCCAGGATGGTTTCTCCCAGTAGTTTGCATGTCATGTCTGCCACCCAGGTGTCTATTTGGTTTCTAACTTGATGGGGCCCAAGTGCTTATGCTGCTGGGTATAGACTGACCTATTCTCTACCCCCTGCCCTCCTGTTCTCATCAATTTTAATGATTTCTCTTCTTAACTTGTTCTACAATAACTATGTCCTCTTGGCCCCTGCCAAGTTAGCAGCTCCCTTGCTTTGGATCCTAATCCTGGATTCTGTCCCCGGATCTCTAAACGCCTACTTGATTTCAGCTCACTTCTTTGACTCCCAGTGCTACCAGCTTGTGGACAGACACACTCGGTCCTATTCATACTCACCCAGGGGCACACGCTCACATTCACAATCAGCCACACCTAGGCCCCCGTTTTCACACCATCACCCCCATCCCGTCCCCCCATTAATGATCCCTCAGCACAACTCACGCTTACTCACACAGTGATTCACAGCAATCCCGTTTCCTCGCATTCCTCCTCACTTTCACTCACACTCCTTCGCCTTCACGACCAGTCACCCCGCTGACTTCCATTCCATCCTGCTCAGCCTCACTCAGCTTCAGCCCCCTACGCACACTAGTCAGCTCTCTCATCCACACTCAGTCCACGATCAAGACATCAGCAGATTTGGTGTCTGGGGAGAGCCACGTGCCTGGTTCACAGACGGTGTGTTTTTGCTGTGTCCTCACGTAGTGGAAGGACAAGGAGCTCTCTGCGAACTCTTATAAGAGCACTAATCTCACTCATGAGATTATAAGGACAATAACTAATATTACTAGTTATAAGGACACTAATCTCACTCATCTCATGGGTGATGAGCACCTCCCAAGGGTCCCACCTCCTATTACACTGGGGGTTAGCTTTTAATGTATAAATTTGGGAAACATTCCATCCATAGCACAAGTGTACTGCTAGACTCACACTCAGTCCCATACACTCCTATACAGGAATACCCAGTGCCAGTCACATGCACTCACCCACACTCACTCACAGTCCCACGCATGTGGGCACACACACCCAGCTACACACACACACACACACGTGCACACACACAATGCCAAGTCCCACTTCCACACAAACTCACAAACTGAGTCCTTCTCACTCACACTCACACAAACACCCAGTCCCACTCCTTCACCCAGAATCCCGCCCACTCAGCCCTGCCCCCCTCCTCTCTCACACTCACCTAACTGCCCTCTCCCCACCCAAGCCGACACGCAGACCCAAGGTCACTGACTCCTCCAGCGGCTTCCTCACCCAAAGGTCTGCTCCACCCAACAGTGTTCTTCTCTTCCACAACTGTTACTTCTCAACGAGACAGGAACAGAGATTGACCAGTAATACAGTCGCCTCCTTTTTGTAAGGTTTTCTTGAGTGCTCTCCCTCTTTATTTAAGTGCTAAGGGAACAGGCCTCCAACCTGTCCTAAGGGTTTAGGTTTTAAATGACTTAAAAATCTGCCTTGAGATAAAGTTGAATTCAGTTAGGAAGACAACACCCATGCCACAGATCAATAGAGAGAACTGAATGCAGGGAACTGGTTCACAAAAGAGCTGGAAGCACTAAGGAGCTTTTAGGAGACAGTGAGGCAGTTCCAGAGATAAAATTACCGGGAGCCACTATCACCCGTAAGGCCTAAAAGGCAATGGGAAGAAGTGGTGTATTAGTCAGGGGTTTCCAGAGAAACAGAACCAAGAGAAGGTGTGTAGGGAGAGGGAGGAGAGAGAGAGAGACTGATTTAAGGAACGGGCTTATGCGATTGTAAGGGCTGGCAAGTAAGAAATCTGAAGGGCTGGCTGGCAGCTGGAAATTGAGGTAAGATATGCTGCAGCCTTGAGGCAGAATAGCTTCTTCTTTGGGAAACTTCGGTTTTTGCTCTCAAGGACTGGATGAGGCCCACCTACATTTTGGAGGATAATCTGCTTTACTTAGTCAACTGATGGTAAATATTAATCACATCCAGAAAAATCTTCACAGCAACATCTGGTGTTTAGCACCACAGCCTAGGCAAGTTGACATAAATTTGACCATCACAGACGGTGTTACTGGAGCTCAGGGTAGAGGTCATCAGTAAGAGCTAGAACCACAAAGGAGACACAGCCAGTGCTGGACACCGAGGCAGGGAGAAAGGGAAAACACTCCAGTTGCTCCCTCTTCCTGCTCTCCGGTCTGTTCCAGTGCCTCACATTGGCCTAACTTAAGCAACACTAGTTGGCAAGAGATCTGGGAAATGTCATTTGCAAGGGTCAACCCCTTGGTACAGAAGAGAGCAGGGAAGGGTAGGGGTGGATCTAAAAGTGTCAGGAAGGACTAGCACAGTAGAGGTACGAGTTCTGGGGCTATGAAGCGTTAGATTTCTGAAATGAGGTCCAGTTTGACCCTGAAAAAGCATGTGTATCTGAACTGAAAATAGTGAGCAAACGTGAAGCAACCTCTGCCGTCTCTTCTTGGCAGACTGGAGCTACCTACCCTCAAAGAACCTCCGGAGCCTGGGCTGGAAACAGGCTGTGAGATACCCGGAAACAACGGCATTAGTGAACTAACCACACTCCAGTTCCCTCTACCCCTGGGGTGTAAGAGGACCGAAATGCTTTTGAACCAAATAAGCCTCCTCTGGGGCCATCCTTGATTTCACTGACAGCTGGAGGAAATGATCCCTCAAATTACTATTCCCCCAGTGCCCATCAGAATGCTGGGAATACAGGAGATATGTAATTAAAATGAATGAATACTTCTTGAGTTTTGTTTTTCTTTAATATATCAAGAAGCTTGCTCAGCCCTCTCCACTAATTCTATTACCTTCCGAGTCATCCTGGAAAGACTAAGATATGTTCGATATTTGGAGGACGTATTTATCAATCTATGTTCTGCAGTTTCATTTTGATGAAGTAAAGATCCCTTTTATCATTAAAATGTCTTTTCCAAAAGGGAGACTTAATTATGCTGTTGACTATACAGACACATTTATGTTCAGGTAAATAAATGCAAACAGGACAGCAGAAGATCACCAAGGAGAATGTCTTCTCCTTCAAACTCCAGACGTATAGAAAAGAATGCAACAGACTCTTACAGATGATAAGGAACCCAGTTTCCTATGCAATGCAAAAATTTCTACATAGGATCTTAGAAAGTGATCATCTGTCCTTTCATTCATAATACTCAAAATTCAACTTTTTAATTCATAAAATTAAGAAAAAAACTTATGGACTTACTATGGACCTATTATGCTCCAGGCCCTCCTCTGTGTGTCTAGGTACAGAAATGCATGTGAATTACAAGGTCCCCCCTCTCATGAAGATTTCGTTCATAGTGAGGGGGAGGGGAAAAGAGAAAGTAAAAGAAGCAAAGAAAAGAAAATAATTTCTTATCATGATAAATGCTTAGAATGGGGGTTGAGAAATGCTTTTGGAGACAGTGATATGGAGACTGAAAAGTGAGAACCGTATGAAACTTCATGGGTGGAAGATCCAAGGCAAATGTGATAGCCCTGAGACGGGAATGAGCTTGGCATGTTGAAGTGAGGGCGTGCCAGAAAGCCGCAGAGCAAGTCTTCCCTGGAGTGTTAGAAATGTGTACGAGCATTTCTGATGGTCACATGATAGCTGGGGGGTGTTGCTGCTATTTCCTGAACAGGGGCCAAGGATGCTAAATATCTAGCACTATTCGAAACAGTCTGATCCAGAAATTTCCCACCCAAAATACCAGGACTTCCTTTGAGCAACCCTGACAGAGAACAGTGAGTGAAAGAGAAATTGATAAAGAGGAAGTCAGAGAACTAGACAGGGGAACATCAGAGAGGGCTTCAGGGCCAGAGTGAGAGTGAAGAAGTACAAACAAAGTCATCAAAGGCCCTGTAAGCAAAGGGATGCTTTCAAAAGTCCTAGAGACAGGAAGCATAACGCCTTCATGCAATGTTCTGTTCCACCACAGAGGCATGATTTAGAGGATCCTTTTTATACTTGAGTCTTATTTTTATAATTTCCTCTGAAATTCCTACAACCACAAAGGGAAGCCCTAGAAAATGTTCCCTCTTTGTCTGATTCCCCACTTTCAGATTCCATCACACCCTGGTCTGGGACCAGTTCTGCACTCATCAGAGGGAATTCCACAACTCACAGGTCCATATCTCAAGTGAAAATGAAACAATTTTCTCACTTCCTTGTTGTCCCCACTTTATTCTTGTCCCTATTTCTTCTTAGAAACTGGCTGCTGGGACTCATCCCACCATGTTCTATTCCAGATAATTACTTCTACTCAGATAGAGGGCCTGCAATTGATAGCTGCCAAGAACATTCATTCTCCTACAACTAGACCCACTTGGTTTTTGACCACACTTTCAGCATTCAGATCCTGCCCATGAACCTTAGGCCCACAGCAGATGTTCTATTACTTCCAACCAGACTTTCCTAATGCCCACCATATGGCTACCTGGCTGCATACACATGTGTTGTCTTGTTGCCAGACCTGTCTGTGCTCATGCCGTGCCCATCTGCTAAGACCACCCATAGGGAAGCAGGCCACTGTCGTAAGACAAGTGACTTGGGAATCAAACCTGGGTGTGAATCTTGATACCATAGTTTAGTAACTGTGGAATTCTCTGTAATTCTTTTTAAAAAGTCTTAGTTTTCTAAGCAGTGATGGTAGTGATGAATAATGATACCTGCCTCAAAGCTCTGTAATAAGTAAATGAACATGACATTAGCATTTAAATGCAGCCATTGTAAGCTTTATTTAACGGTCATCACTGGACCTTCCTAATAAAGGCCAAAGGCTTACACCCATCACCAGCATATTGGATTCTGTGCCCTCAACAGCCCTTTGTCCTCCCTGAGCTCTGCTCCATGCCATTGAGTGTGCCTGCCTGCAGGTTCTGGTCCCCTGTCATCAAAGAACTGAACTGTAAGCACGACTCTAAATCAGTCTATCTGCTCAGTAAACCAAGTCACAAAAGACTATTGAGCAGGAGTGGGTGGGTGTACACAGGAAGAGGTCGATGCTTAGAGGTATTCTTGGAATGTTAAAAAGGTAGGGCAATTGTTGAGGATAAAGCTAAACGGGAGGATTGAGACAGGAGAAAATAGCAGGGAGTGGGAAGCGAGAACAAAGAAACTCTCATCCTCAATTATCCTGACACCTCTGGGTTTGGCCTACATTAGCAGGATCTCTGTTTAGATCCTGATTTTGCTTTGGCTGTAGAGGCCTCTCCTGGGGGGCCTGCAGGGGAATTTTATCACCCATCCTCCCACTTCTCTCTCTCTCCAGTGGTTTTCACTGACGAGGAGGAAGGGAACTACCCAATAAAACTAGGTCCCTTCCATACAACACAGCTGCTTTTCTTCATAGAGATTTACTGTTGACAAGTAATTTATGCTGCTTCCAATTACTAAGTGCTATCACTGAGGGATGGAGGAGGAAAGAACTAGAGACTAGATTGCCTGGGAGTGTCCTAGTGTCGTTTGTTGTAACAGGTGGCCTGAAGAACTGCTGCCTTGAAGCTGGGCCACAGCTGCTCTCCGCTGGCTGGACTGATGCAGAAACCTCACCGAACCTGTAGCAGGCATGACCCAGGCGCACCAAGGGAACAGCTGCCTCTGCGTTCACCAGGGGAAGGAAGCGGGCACGGATTTGAAAAGAGAATATTCTAAGAACCAGAGTGCAAAGGGATGGTTTGATTCCACTTAATTTTATTATTTGTTATAAACAGTTTATAAAAACACACTGAGTGAATTATGATGTATCTTTAGAGGGTTTTCACTAGTGTTGCCGACCAGTGCATCTCAGACTGTGATGTGCATACAAACCACCTGGGGACTTGGTTACACTTCAGATTCAGTGGTCGGGAGTGTGCCTGGGATTCTGCATTTCTGACAAGTTCCAGGAGATGCCAGGTCTGCTGGTCCGACAGATGACACCAAGTAAAAGGCCATCAACTACACAGCACTTCAGAATATGAGACTGGTAAAAACACTGTTCAGCTGTCAAATGTTAGAGATGGTCTATTAGTAGGGAATGAAAATAAACTACATACTGATGAGATTTTTAAAGGAAACTGAATGACTGAAGAAGTCTTTAATATTAATGATTTAAAACTACTCTTTTGACCTCTTAGACTTCTACTCATATACTTGGGCTTAAAAGTACCCATTACAATTATGTAAGAAATGGCTTAGTGTATGAATATTTCAATTTCTGAGAAATTTAACTACAGCCTTTTCTATATTATTTTGACCATACAATCAAGCAACCAAGGGATTCTTTAAATTATTGAATTCAGCAATTTAACTATATTCAAAGTTTTAGAAAGGCTTTTTCCTCCACTTTGGCAAAATGTTTAATTCTGAGGTATTACAAGTCAGTAGAAGTTGAGACAAGTATCAGTGGGGATGCACTACATAGACGAGGTGCTGAGAAGAAGTGCAAGGATGATTCATCACGTGTGCCTTAGCTGATAGAAAAAGACTATTTGGCAATATTAAACCTATGTTTAAACCTTTGATCCTCTCCCTGTTCCCCAATGCCACCATCACTGCTCCAAAAACAAGAGGAGATGAAAAAAGTAAGTTCCTATGAGTCAGGAGAAGGAACATGAGAGCCTGGCACTGCCACTGTGGGGAGCTGGTGAGAGGAAGAAAGGGACAGAGCAAGTGTTGCCCTGCCCTCCCTTTCAGCCAATGCCAGAGACATGGTAAAGAGACTGCAGGTCGAGTCAAAAGTCAGCATGGCCCCATTTGTGTCTGAGACAGTGAGGTGATGATTTAACCAGCCCTCCTCAGATCAGCAAGGGATGGCCACTGCAGTGAGAAGAGATGGGGTGTCATTGTTGGTCAGAGTTAGAAGGCCTGCACCTGACTCTCTGGAGGCTTCCTGTTCCTGAGGGCATGAACAGTAGAGGTTTCCACATGCAGCATGGAGGGTGCAGAAGATAGTTGATAATGCTGGCTGGCAAGAAAGGTCAATGGCCCAGAGGCGGGAAGTGGCAGGAAAGACCAGAGTTGAGAATCAAATCAGTGCAAGCAGATTTCAGGGAGGCCCACAGGGCCACCAGAGGCAAGGGGAGGCTGGGTCTTCAGGGTAGTCCCTGGGGACGTGACCGAGCCAGAGGGATGAGACCTCAACCTGAGCCGACCTGAGCAGCAGGTAAGGAAAACTGCTGCCAGAGGAGAGGATGCAGTGCCGGGACCTGCTCACGGCCCCTGGGCTCCCACCATTCTTCCCCAGCACCATCGGGCAAGTCACATCCGCCTCCACACACCCCAACAGGGTTCTGGAAAGAAAATGTGAGTGGGAGGTAAAAATCTGAAAGATCAGGACTTGATCTAAGAGACTCTGCTTTACCTTAAGAATCTGTATAAATTACTGAACTAGAATGACAAAATTTGGGCGTTTTGTTCCCACCTCCCTATCTAGATAAAAGGGGGTTCCTAAGGACGATCAAATCTACAAAAAAAAAAAAGTTATCTTTCCTCCACACAGCTCCACATAGTGTGCATTTAATCCTCGAGCCTGCTTCACCCCTAGTAAATCATCACATTTCAGTCAGTGGGCCACCTCATTCTGAGGTGGAGGCACTGAGTTTTGGGTCTCCAATCTATCACAGCTCTCCCCAGCTCTGGCCATCTGTGGGCTGAGTTCTAATCATGGCCTCCGCCACCGCTAACCGTTAGGAACCTTCCTGCCGTAAACCTGAGGGAACCCCATAGCCTGAGTCCACTCCAGGATTTGCCCTGGCTTTGAAAATGTGTGTGACAATTTCCTGAGTGTGTTCAGGAAATAGAATCAAAAGAGCAGGAGCTTTGGAAACTCTGTGTTGGATTCTGCTTCAGGCATTTATCATCTGTCTCTGGCTGTGGAAAAGCTACTTTTCCTTTTGAGCCTCCTTCTGTAAAGTGGAGCTATTAATATCTACTTTTAGGACTATTATAAGGATTAACAATAAATCAATAAATTAGGGTCATAATATGTTATTCTAGTTCCTTCCACTGTGTCCAGAGCCTTGTAATAGCCTATTCAACTGGGACCACAGACCTCTGCTCCTCTCACCACAGAGAGTTTATTCCTTGTTACTACCAGCTCTCTATGCATTTTCCTTCTTCTCGAATAGATGTCATGGGTGCTCTGTGTTGACACTCAGAATCCACTTCAGGACCAAAGGATGCATTTCCCCCACTGATGACAGACATTGTCAGTTCTCTCTCGGATTTCCTTAGCCAAAATTACACCCTCTTCCTGGAGGGGCAACCTTCTAGTGGACACAGAAGGATAAAGGCCAGTCTCCCTGGCCCAAGCCAGGGAAACTGTGGGAGGTCATCCCACCTTCAGACCAAGGCTAGCCAAGAAAGGCTTTGTGGTGGCTGAACCACAGTCCACTTTTCCTTCAGCCCAGTCCTGCTTCCCTGTCTTTCACCTATAGATACTGATCCTAAGAGCCCTCCCCAGTAAGCATTCTACATGCCGGTCTCGGGCTCAGAGTTGGCCTTTTGGAGAACCCATCTGGTGACAAGAGGTTACCACAATCCTTCACTCAAAACCACTTAACTAGCTATTATTGTTGACACTGTGAAATCATCTTAACACAGAATTGGGTAAAGTAAACACGCATAACCCTTTTGGCCACTATTTTTGGATGGCTGCTACCTGTTAAAGCCGATGTAATCCCTGAGTCCTGGTCTTTCCTTCCTATTGGCCTTCCACAGTCTGCTCACCAGCCAAACACGTCCAGGGTGGCCACTACTTACACAGTGGCTTTAGGATACTTGCCACACTGGAGTGCTGGCTAACACAACTATAGCCTTTAGCCTTTCTTTGACCCAGAACAGAAATTCGCAACCACAAGAAGGTTTTTATATCATTGTCTCCAATCGATATGAATAAACTATGTCTAGCTATAGGAAACTGTCAATTCCCCTATACAGACTAAGCACCTGCTCCTATTGTTGCCCTGCTATATACAAACAGACCATTTTGCAAAATTAGTAGGACAGATATGCTCCAGAAGCTGCAATACAAGCAGTACCCAATGTGGAGATAGGCTGTGTTCCCTAAGTTAATTAGCAAGTTGGCTATTTGGAACTCAGAATTATCGCAGAAGCAGTGTTATAAATGATGGCCAGATTCACAGTATTGTGCGCAAGACCGGGTAAACTCACAATGTAATTAAAATGATATGGCCTTTAATAATGGACTGCTCTTTAGGGGAAAAATATCTTTCACAGGGCATAAGATGTAAACTATGTGGCACAAGGAACATGCATCTCTCTCTCTCTCTCACTCACACAGCTGTACTCTCTTCTATGCCACACATTTGCTGTAATCACCCATTTTCAAGATGGCAACAGGCAATGAACCTGGCCCTTGTCCTCTGTCTCCTCTAGAACTTGAACACAAATATAATGTAGACTTGGTGGACTCTGGCTTCTAGCAGATGATAAGCAAATTACAGAGGCTTCAAGAACGTTTCTGGATCCCTGGATCATGAGGAGAACACTCCCTGGCACTACACTGTACACCTGTAGTTTGAGAGTTCTAGTACGTTTGCAAAGGAATAAATCCCAAAGGAACAATATTATTTCCTATGTATAAGCCCAACAGAGAATGGCTGAGGCCAGAAAACCTATCCTCTAGTTTTAACGTATCCTACAACAATTCTATCTTACCACACATATGCAAAAGAATATCCTCCTAAAATGATATTTTTACAAGGTCTCCTGAAGCAGAAAAATATATCTGTAGCCAAAAGGGCATTTTCTCAAAATGCAATCCCTTGCTCAACAGCATCAGCATCACAAACAAACTTGTTAGAAATGCTAATTTTGGATACTACCCCATATCTATTAAGTCAGAAACTCTGGGTTTGGTGCCTGGCAATCTGTGTTTTAACAAGCCCTCCAGGTTATTCTGCATACACTAAAGTTTGAGAACCACTGACCCAGTGGTTTTGAAAAAATGATGTAGGAAAATCAAGATGAATTTCTTTTTAAAAAGAAATGACTAGTAACACTGTCAATGTAATTATTCTACATATAGCATAAAATATTATTCTTATGAGATACCCAAGAATTCAACTCAAAAAAATGTTTATTCCATGTCTCGTATGTGTAGGCTACTATTTTGTCTGCTAAGGAAAATTAAAATGAGAGTGGGTTAAATGGTGAGTGGAGTACAAATCAAAAAACTTTCAACCTTATGAGGTTGAAGGGGAAAAGGTAACAAGAACTAACAAATACCAGAGAGATTATTTGTAATTTTACAGAAAATGAAAAATAAAATGTTATGGGGAAAAGAAAAAAAAATAACTTTAGAAGAAGAAATCAGAAAAAGTTTTGTGGCAACATCAGAGTCAGACCTTGAAAGACAGGTATACATTTTGAAAACAGAAGCTATGTTGGGAGGAGGGGGGATGGAGGCCCATGGATTTGGTGAAGAGCAGTTTCCCAGGAAAGGAGAACACATGAGCAAAAACTAAGGAGTACAAAAGCATGATACAAATCTTGCTCTAAGGTGTGTCATAAATGCGTCTAGTTGTGATTAAATAAATTCTCAACTCTCGGGACAGCTGGGTGAACAGTGGAGTAGCCAGAGACCAAAGGCCAATTACCACTGTCAGAAGCAATTGTGCACAGCTACACCAGCGTGACTTACTAATGTTATTCCATGCATACTATGACACCAAAGAACTTGCTTAGGGAATCAAGATAAATGCATAGAGTTTAGTCACTGAGTAGCTAAGGAGAAGGGGTGGGAAGGTTATGTGTGCCATATTCAGTAGACTGGATCTTATTTAGAAGGTGACAGTGTGTTTGGACTCCCCCCCCACCCAAAAAGGCATGATTTGCCCTGGCTTGTAAAATGATCATTACACAATATGTAGGTAGATTTAGACTGAAAACAGATGGAATCAAGAAAATCAGTTAGGATTTTACCAAATTAGGGCAGACAGGAAGTATTAAGAGCCTAAACTATTGTGGATCAGAATAGGAAAGGAAAGAGTTGCAAGATAATTAGTTCAATTCACTAATTGATTGTCTATGACACAGAAAATACATTTTGTCACTTTAGAGAAAACAAAAATGGCAAAGACTATCCTTTGTTTTAAATAAATTAAAATCTGTTAGGCAGAGTTATAAGACCACTATAAAATTATGATAAACAGTAAAATAATTATAATAAAGGAAGCATACAGTGTTATAAAGGTTTAAATAATCACAAGGTCACTTTTATATGGAGGAGTCAGTAGTTATTTCACGGATAAAGTACTGGTTTAAAGTACATGGATAAAGGACGAAAAGTGAGTATGTACAACAAAATATTGAGTATAGTACTCAAAAACTGAAATAATCTCTGCATGACAAAAGAAACTTCCTAACCCTACTGCAAAGCCCACCCCGTTGACAAAAATTCTGCATACTATGATTCAGTAACCGTATTTCTTATATAATGACAATAATCAATCTTCTCTATTTAGGAGAAATAGTAAGACTTGTGGGACCCAGAAAAAAAGAGAAATTTTGGAATAAATATCAAAGAAAATTGAGAGATGATACAATATAGAACAAAACTTGTATTAAGAACAAATGGAGGCCTAAGAATGGATAGGCCCCTTTTAGGAAAAAAAAAAATGGTAAAATATTAACAGATAACAAAGACCAAAGACCTATTCAACTTTTGTATTTCTTCCATTTTCATCACTGAAATGAATGATACTCTTGAAACCCTTGTAAAACACTAGATGGAAGAATAGCCTGGAATGATTAAAGAAAAAAGATACTTACATAATAAAATAAGAGTATATTTAATGATGCAAGTCTCCATATTAATATTATACTCCAAAGCATAAAACACAGAATTCATATAGTTTTTAAGAATCTCAAATGATGGAATAGAAGCAAATTTCTTAAATGAGTATAACAGTTCCAGAAACTATCTGAGGTTTGACTTTGACTTGGAGAAGACCTCAAAGGGGGCTTATTAGATGGTTAAGGAAAATAAGAAAAAAAAGAAGATAATTCCTGAAAACAATATGAAATACAGTCTTCTCAAATGTATGGTTTTAATTTTTACTGAACTATGAATTAATATAATAATTAAATCCTCCTTTAGGATTTTCAAAACATCTTGACAGCCATAACACCAATGACCGAGGAAAAATATCTTATAGGGTAGGCAGCAATAGAGAGGCAATTATTCCTATGTCACAGGGCAGTTCTTAGAATTAAAACAGATAGTACATACTACATAAGATGACATAGATTTCATTTCTCTTTGCTCTTCCCCATTAAGAACAAATATAGCCCAGGAAATAATGCAAGAGGTAAGCAAAAAAGAACCCTGAAACGTGTAAAGAGAAAGAGAAACTGATTATGGAATCCAGGACTGGAGGAATACAGCAGTAGTGTTTCTCATGACCTCCAATTCAACAAAAGAAGGCAACCCATTTCCCAACATTCAGCTTATCAACAGAAGGTGTCCCATATAGATTCATTTTTTCCCCACATCAAATGGGAGTCCCAACACTAAGTGAGCCCAGAAATAACTGGCAGAGGAGATCAGACAGAAACCCCACTGACAATTAAAGACAAGAGAGAGCACTCTCCTCTGCTGGGCGTGAGACTGCCCTCTCCCACTGAGAGTCATCAGATGGTACTAGCAAGGTGGAATCCCACCACATCAAATGGCCCAGCTCAGGAAGCCTCCTAGTACCAACAGGTTAGAGAATCTTCTCTTCTAGATACTACCAAATCAGCAATGACATAAAACATCTAAACTACACAATAAATCAAAAGGATCTAATTTATATACATAGATCCTTCCACTCAACAACACAAAAAGCTTTTTTAAAGTGCCCATGGAAGCTTTTTCAAGACAAACCATATCCTAGGTCACAAAATAAATCTCAAGAAATTTAAAATAATTAAAATCATAAAATAAATTCTTTGACCACAATAAAATCAAACCAAAAACTGATAACAGAAAATCAACATAAAATCTCTAAATATGTGGAAATTAAATGACTCATGTCTCAATAATCCATAAGCCAAAGAGGAACTCTCAAAGGAAATTTTAAAAAATACAAATAACTGAATAAAAATCAGGATACAATATATAAAAATATGTAGAATACAACTAAAATTTTCCCGAGAGGAAAATTTATAGCACTAAATGCCTACATTAGAAAAGAGAAAAGGCTTAAAATTAATAACCTAAGTTGTTACTTCAAAAACTAAACAAGGTCCTACTGTGTAGCACAGGGAACTATAGTCAATAATTTGTAATAGCCTATAATGAAAAAGCGTATGAAAAGGAATACATATAACTAAATCATTATGCTGTACACCAGAAATTAACACAACATTGTAAACCAACTATACTTCAATGAACAAAAAAAGAGAAACATAAGCAGAAAACAAGCAAAAGGAAGATAATAAAGATAAAAGCAAAGGGGAGGGGAATAGCCCAGTGGTAGAACATGTGCTCAGCATGCACCAGATGCTGGGTTCAATCCCCAGTACCTCCATTAAGAAGAATAATAATAAGTAAAGATAAGAGCAGAAATTATTAAAACTGGAAACAGGAAAACAACAGAGAATAATCAATTAAGCAAAAAACTACCTATTCAAAAAAATCATAAAATTGGCAAACCTCTAGCAAAACTAGTGAGACAGAAGATACAAATCCATTATAAAAAATGAAATAAGATATCACAACAGATTCTGCAACCACTTAAAAATGATACAGGAATACTACAAGCAACTTTATGTTCATATTTTCAACAAGTTAGATGAAACGTACCAACTCCCTGAAAATCACAAACTACCAAATATCTATTAAGATGATGTAAATAATCTCAATAGTCCTATAATCATTAAAGATACTGAATTCATAACTTGAAACTTCCAAAATATAAATCTCCAGCCAAATGGTTCCACTGGAGAACTCTATTAAATGTTTAAAGAAGAAATATACATTCTCTTCCAGAAGACAAAAGAGGGAACACTTCTAAGCTTATTTTATGAGGCCAGTATTACCCAAATATCAAAATTAGACAGACAGGTCAAAAAGCAAAAACTGCAAACCAGTGTCTCTTATGAACCAAAATGCAAAAATGCTCAAAAATGTTGGCAAATCAAATTAAGCAATGTATAAAATGAATTAAACACCATGACCAACTGGGATTTATTCCAGATATAAAAAACTGTCTCAACATTTGAAACTCAATTAACGTAATCCATACTAACAGCTAAAGAAGAAAAAAAAATTCTCAGCAAGTTAGTAATGGGGAAAACTGCCTTAACTTGATAAAGAGCATCTTCAAGAAACCTATAGCTAATAACATACTTAATAGTAAAACACTGAATGCTTTCCTCCTAAGATTAAGAACAAGGCAAAGATAGATTTAAAAAAAAAAAAAAGGTCCTACCGTATAGAACAAGGAACTATATTCAATATCTTGTAGTAACCTATAAAGAAAAAAAAATATATATATATATACATATATATATGCCTGAATCACTATGCTGTATACAAGAAACTAACACAACATTGTAAATCAACTATACTTCAAAAAAAAAAAAAAAAAAGAAGGCAAAGCTATCCACTCTCACTTCTCTTAGTCAATGTAGTCCTAGCTACTGAAGTAAGACAAAAAAAGGAATAAAAGGCATACAGTTTGGAAAGTAAGGACCAAATTTACTTATTTGCAGATTACATAATTTTCTGTGTAGGAAATCAGAAGGAACCTACAAAAACACTTGTAGAACTAATAACTGAATTCAGCAAGATCAGTTTACAAAAATTAATAGTATTTCTGTATAGTAACAATGAATATGCTGACTAGGATTTAAAAACACAGTACCTTTTACAATCACTTCAAAGACACTGAAATACTAGGAATAATCTTACCAAAACATACACAGGATCTGTATGTTTAAAATTACAAAACGCTGATGAAAGAAATCAAAGATCTAAATAAATAGAGAGACTTACCACGTTCATGGATTGAAGATTTAATGAAGATGTCAATTCTCCCTAAATTGATTTATAGATCTAAAACATTCTATCAAAATCTTAGTAAGGCGTTTTATACATAGACAAGCTTATCTTTATATTTTATGGAAAAATACAGGTCCTAGAATAACTAAAACAATTTTCCAGCTTAATTAAGATATAACTGACATACAGCACTGTGTAAGTTTAAGGTGTATAGCATAATGATTTGAATGATATGGGTCATGAAATGATGACCACAATTTAAGTTCAGTGAATATTATCTTATATAGATACAAAATTTAAAAAGAAACAAAATTTTTTTTCTTGTTATGAGAACTTTTAGGATTTACTCACTTAACAACGTTCGTGTATAACATACAGTCGTGTTAATTATATTAATTATATCGTACATGCCAGGGCTGGATCCCCGTGCTCATAGTCTAGAGAACTCCAAAACGGCACTTGCCAGGAGCAGTGTTTTTGTAGTAGAACAAGCTCCCCAAAACGGCTATTGCCAGCATCTGTGTCCCTCAGGGGAGTCGCGGTGGCCTTATGTCTTTTCTAGGAGGCTTCTCCAAGATCAGCAAGTGGGTCTAATTCAAACTACTTTCAAATTACTGTCTTGGCTCTGGGTCCCAGAGTGTGTGAAAGTTTGCACAGGAGCTTTAAGAGTGGAATCTCTATTTCCCACAGCCTCTGGGTCTCCCATGCTCAAGTCCCACTGGCTTTCAAAACCAGAAATTCCTGGAGCTCATATTCCCGGTGCGGGAGCCCTGGACTGGGGAGCGAGATGTGGGGCTCAGACCCCTTGCTCCTTGGGGAGAACCAGTGCAATTTTGATTATTCTCCCATTTGTGGGTCACTTGCCTCAGGATGGGGGTCCTGACATATCTCTGCCCCTCTTACCCATCTCATTCTGGCTCCTTCTTTATATCTTTACTTGTGAAATTTTTTTTTCAGCTAGTCTGCAGGTCACTGTCATCAATAGTTTCTCTGTGAAGAGTTGTAATGTTGGTGTGCCTATGGGAGATGAACTCAGGGTCTTCTTACCTGCCATCTTGGCCACTCCTGTCTGACTAAAATAATTTTGAATAGAAAAATAAAGTAAGAAGAATTACTCCTACAAACATTATATATGGTACATCTACATGATCAAGAGAGAGTGGTACTGGTGAAGCAACAGACAAGAGCTAAGTGGAATGAACAGAGAACCCACAGATAGATCCACATAAATAAACCGAATTGATTTTCACAGTGGTGCAAAAGCAACTCAATGGGGGAAAAAGCATTTTAACAAATGGTATGGAGCAACTGGACATCCATAGGCCAAAAAATAAAATAAAATAACCCACAAAGCAAAACCAAACAAACAAACAAACAAAACACCTGAACTTCAACCTAAACCACACACCTTGTCCAAAATTAACTAAAAGGTATCATGGACTTAAACATAAGATGATAAACTATAAAACTTTTAGGGGAAAAAACAGAGAAAATCATCTAGACCTAGAGCTAGGTGAAGAGTTCTTAGACTGAATACCAAAAGCACAACCCATAAAAGAAAAATATTGATAAATTGGACTTCATCAAAGCTAAGAATTTTTGCTCTGCCAAGATCCTGTTAAGAGGCTGAAAAGACAAGATATTGAGAGAAAAATGTCCAAACCAACAAAAGACTAGCAGTTAGAATGTATAAAGAATTCTCAACCAAAACAATAAACAAACCATTTAGAAAATAGGCAAGACATTTCACTGAAAAAGATATACAGATGGCAAATAACACATGAAATGGTATTCAAATCATTAACCATTAAGAAAAATACAAGTTAAAACTGCAATGAGATTAGTACACATCTATCAGAATGGCTAAAATTTTTAAAAATAGTCCCAATACCAAATATAGGCAAGGATATGGAGAAACTAGATCAGTCATACATTACTGACATGAAACTCTGAAAAACAGTTTGGTGGTCTCTTCAAAAACTAAATGTGCAATTACCACACAATAGCAATTGCATTTGTGGGCATTTACCTCAGAGAAATTAAAATGCATGCTTATGCAAAAACCTGTACACAATTGTTTGTGTTCTAATAGCCTAAAAGTGGAAACAACCCAGATGTCTTTTAATACGTTAATGGATGAACAAATTGTGGTACATCCATACCATATAATACTTCTCAGCAATAAAAAGAACAAACTCTTGATACACACAACAATTTAGAATTTTATACAGATTACTTAGGGGGAAAAAAAGGCCAGTCCCCAAAAGTTTACATACTGTTATGATTCCATTTATTTAACATTCATGAAATGACAAAATTATAGAAACGGAGAACAGATCAGTGGTTGCCAGGACTTGAGGACGGGGTTGGAGAGGGGAAGCAGGGAGGAAGGGGATATGTCTATATAAGAGCAACACAAGGGATCTTTCAGGTGATGAAAATGTGCCATCTTCGGACTGTGACAGTGGAGACACACAGGTGATAAAATTGCATAGAATTCAACACACAAACCGAAAGGAGTGCAAATAAAACTGGGGAAATCTGAAAAGATAGATTAAGTGCATCAATATCAACTTATTGGTTATGATAATTTTGGAAGATATTACCACTGGGGAAAAACTGAGTAAATGTTACATGAGATCTCTCTGCATCATTTTATACAACTGCTTATGATAAAATCTATAGTTACCTTAAAATAAAATGTATAATTGGGGAAGGGGGTATAGCTCAGTGATAGAGCACATGCTCACCATGCACAAAGTCCTGGGTTCAATTCCTAGTACCTCCATTTTTTTAAATGTTCAATTTTTTAAAACATTTTTTACTGAGTTACAGTCATTTTACACTGTTGTGTCAAATTCCAGTGTAGAGCACAATTTTTCAGTTATATGAAAAAAATGTTCAATTTTTTAAAAATACAAAATACATATAAACTGCTTAGCACAACGCCTGCTTTAAGGGGAAAAAAAAAAGAGTAAACTGTTACTGTTTTTCACCAGCATGTGCAATTCTGGAAACAATTTAAGACAACAGACGGTATCAGAAGATCTTGATGAGAATGATCCATCATACCTCTGGAAACTATGTTATTATTTGGGGATGGAAGAAATTAGAAATACATATCACAGAGTAAAGAAGACTAAAGAAAACAAGTCAGTCATTAAAAGCATCAAAATAGTAGAAGCTGCATACTCTATTAACTCCTAGGGTCATTTTGAGACCACTGCAAGAGAAGTTTTACCTCGGTATAAAAATTACAACCACTCAAGCTGCCTCTTAACTGAAAAGCTGATCTCAAACAATGTGCAATAACCCCACCAGGTTCATTAGGTAGAGACTCAAATCAGAGATTTCTTGCTACAAACTCCAGGGAACACATTTGGGATCCTGGCTCAAAGCCCATCTTTCAGAGATGCCCGGAGAGGATTTGTGCTTAGAGTCAGAACTTGAAACTTTAAAGGTCACTTCCAATCACAATTCTGTGATACTTCATGACAGAATTCAGAAAACCTTGGCAAAGCTACAGAGATGAACCTAATATTAAAAAGTAAGGAAAGGATGCATGGGGGTAGGAATGAAACTTTTGATAAAATGAGCTGTCTTTTAAAGTGAAATATTAATGAGCTTTTAAATATCATATCTCATTTCAATATCATATATTCAAATTATGAAATTACTGGAACCAAAAGAGATTGGTTACAATGTTAGCCTCTTGAAAAGTGACCAGCTACTGGAGGAACAATAAATAAATAACAGCAGTTTCGCTCATAAAGGGATTGGTGATCAGTTAGTGAGTGACCACATAGCCTTTCACGATCTTGTAATAAAAGTAGCTACACAGGCATAAATCAACATTATGGTCAGGCCTTGAAGCCCACAGTATCTCATCAGACTATCTAATGGGCCTATTTATTAGCTGCCTAAAGGAGCTGATAGCATGCATGAATGTTTTAGTCATGTTTCAGCACCCAGGACTACATAATCACACCCCAGCAATTCACCACAATTAAGCAAATGGGTATTCTCTCACTTTAAAAGCTGGTCTATTAGTAGCTCTTAATATTTATTACCCAAGTATATGTATTACTAGATCCTAGAACTAATAAAGATGGTTTTAATGTTTCCAACTAATATTTTCAATATTCACCAAGGTAATCAATTTGTCCAATTTTGAGCAGCATAGCTCTATAAATGAGATATCTGGCATGGAACCTGATTTAAAATACATTCTTTTCTCAAGTGATTGAATATTGTAATGAAAGTTTATAATTTGCAGTATATTATAGAAGGAAGTGAATTGAATTCCTCTATCAAAATTACTCATGGTTCAAAATCTTTTGTGCTCTAATACATAGAAACTGGCAGACAAATGCCATTACATTAGATATGCTGTCATCCAGAACATCTGAAGAATGCTATTTATCCAGTCTTACCAATTTAAACTTACTCTACGACCACAGCTGAGTACAAATACCAGGCCATGGCCATCACATTAATACCATGAGGCTATCCCAAATGCCATTTCTGGAAATAAGTGGGGGAGAATTTTACTGGGTCCAGGCTATTTCACTTGAAGGCAATTGTCAAAATCAATTTGTGTATAACTTAGATTCCTAACTTGATTTGTAATCTGGTTAATACCTACAATGCTTGCAGATTAGACAATTGATTAAGAAGTGCTGATTTAGTCTCAGAAAAATGGACCTTTCAAATAAATCACATTATTACTTTCCACAAAAATTAACACACGTTATTTCCAAAATACATAAATTATTCAGTAGAAGTAATAAAGGAGAGAGCACCCTTTTTGTGAAAAGCAATTTCAATGATGTTTCTTACGATAATTTTGTGACACTTAGGAAAGCTCTGACTTATCAAAACATACAGGTTACACATTTACACTAAAAGATTTCACTACTGTATGTACAGTTCAGTTTATATAAAGAAAGACATTACTCATGAAATCTCATACTGGTTCACTTTTCAAATTGTCTCTAATGTAAATGCAGTTAATTGTTTTTTAAAATTGTTTTTTAAATTTATGGCTCATTTCACCTACCAAGACTGTGTATGATACTTATAAACCTGATTACAAGCTAAACTTCCTTGAACTAAGACTTTCGTGTGCTCTGTCCCAAAATATGGAAACCAATTTCTGTTCTGAACTTAAAAACTGGAAACCTAAGGAATAAAAATAACTGGAAGACCTCAAATCATGGGTTTCTTATCAACTTCAATTTACCATTCTACTTTTGAAATTGAATACAAATTTTATAATTAGCTACAAATTGATTTTATTTGTTTTTAGTCACCCAAAAGATATCACTAGAATTAATAATTTTTTAATTATAGTAAAAGTGGCATTTTACATCAGAGAATAGCTACCAAGTTTTTAAAAAATACTATTTAGAAGTCTCCCAACTTGGTCAGGTGACCTCTGTCCCTTCCCCACCATAAATACTCACAGCACCAGATTAAAGGCAAGCATCCTTTCAGCCTTACACTCACACTGTTTATCATTTGGAACATTTACATCATCCTCTCATTTAACAACACCCTACCTATGGTTTCAGTTTCTTCCCTAGAACCGGAATCCAGAGGGCTTCATCTCACTCACCTCCTGCCATTATCACTGCCATGGTTCCTTTTCCTATACTTATTCTATATATTTATCAATCCAACCATCTATCACTCCTAGAATACACCATACACTTTGTCTCTGAATTATGGACTGGACCCTTAGCACTACTGCCACGTGACGCTGGTTAACTCCCTATAGCAGACGTTCCAAATATCTCTTCAAGACCCATCTCACTGTAACCCACCCTGGTCTCAACAGAAAACCTTGTCTGTTACTGCACAGAAGGAGTAAGGCTAGCAAACATGAAGTTTCTCAGATGTCTGGCCTGTCGCATCTCCTTTCTACAAATCTCTGAGGGAAAGTTGGCCTTTATACTGTTCAAGGTTAACTGAACTGCACATGCTCTTGCGCTGACCCCTTCCTATCTGTTCAGTTCTCTGCTGCACATGTTATTCTATCTTGTATGTTCCCTGTCTGCCTCTTGTTCTGCCTCCACAAACACAGTCAAGTAGAAAAGCCTTGCTTCAGTTCTCTCCTACTCACCATGCACCACCGCCATCTCTTGACAACTATGTTCCTTGAAAGAACGGTTATATTTAGTTACCATTCATTATACCCACATCCTCCCCTGCAATTGTTTTCAATTCACTAAAGTCATTTTTTGCTTTGGCCAGGGTGAAAAATGACTTATCCCATCATCTAATACCATGGGTTCTTTTCATTGTGCATCTTACTTGTCCTCTCTATGAATATTAACATTGTAGAAGACTCTTTTCCACTTGGGACTCTTCCTTGGACTTGCAAACACCACCTTCCCTTGGTTCTTCATTTCCCTCTTTGATAATTCTTTCTCCATCCCTTCTCTAGGCTCCTGTTATTTCCCTCAGCCCCTAAGTGTTACTGGGCCACCAGAAGTCTATCCTTGGTTTTCTTCCTGTCATTCTTGGAGAATATCATTAACTTCTATGCCTCCATTTACCATATACATGGCTCCCAGATTTATTCTCTCATTTATTCACCAAATATTTTCCTGAGCATCTTCTCTGCACTGGGCTTTCTGCTGGGCGCTGTGTGTTAGGTTATCTGCTATCATCTGGCTCTTCCAAAGGCATCTCATATACAACATCTCAAAAGCAATATTTTGTCCTAAATTGCACTTGCCTCTAGATTTCTTTTCTTGGGTATTGATACCACCCAGCCTTCCAGGCCAAACACAGAATTATCCTATTTCCTTCTTTCTCATGACTGGCAGTCAGTGACCAGTCAATTTAATCCCCTTTATGTTTGTTACCTGTCATTTCTTCTTCACTCCTGCAGTACCTTGTTATTTGTTACATTGTTCCTGAAACTTGCTGTGGCTCTCTACTTTCACAACCTTGCAATCCATCCTCCACAGTACTATTTTGAAAAAAAAATCAATCTAATATGTCGCTTACTAATCACATTGCTTAATGAAGACCTCAGAGAAACAGTAAACAGTAAACCCCTCGGCACAGTATAGAAGACTTTTCACTGCTAAACCTAGGAAGTGACAGCTACACTTTATCAGTGCTTACTATGTGCCTGACCTTGTGCTAAGCACTAAAAACACGTTCTATTATTTACTGTCAATATTCTGCAGGGAAGGAGGTGAAACTGTTGGGATGGTTAATTTTATGTGTCAACTTGACTGGGCCACAGGATGCCCAGATTTACCTGGCTAAACATTTTTTC
The DNA here is from genome assembly GCF_048773025.1 of Camelus bactrianus. NCBI lineage: Eukaryota > Metazoa > Chordata > Mammalia > Artiodactyla > Camelidae > Camelus > Camelus bactrianus. The sequence continues at coordinate 46,145,733 of NC_133539.1, forward strand.
TGGGTTTTGTCTGTATGAGTGTTTCTAGAAGGAAACAGCATTGGAATCTGTAGACTAAGTGAAGCAGATTGCCCTCCCCAGTGTGCGTAAGCACTACCTAATCCACTGAGAGCCTGAATTGTACAAAAAGACCGAGTGAGGGAAATTCTTTCTCTCTGACTGACTGCTGAGGTGGGGCGATGGTCTTGTCCTGCCCTCAGACTAGGACTTGCACGATCAGCACTCCTGGTTCTCAGGCCTCTGGACTCAGTGGAACTACACCACTGGCTTTCCTGGGTCTCCAGCTTTCAGATAGCAGATCGTGGGACTTAGCCTCCATAATTGCATGAGCTAATTCTTCATAATCTATCAATCAAGCAGTCAATCAGTTCCACATTGGTTCTGTATCTCTGAAGAACCCTGATTAATACAATTGCTATTCCCATTTTTAAAAATAATGAAACTTGAAACAATCAGAGAAATCAAATAATTGCTTAAGTCACAGCTACTAAGTGACAGTGACTGGATTCACCCAAATCTATCGTCTCCCAGGCCCATGCTCTTAACTATAAAGCTGCACCGCCGCTCTCCTTGCTCCAGGTCCACCCCTTCCTAGTAGTCTCCACTCTAGCCATGCCAGCTCTTTTAGAAGACCCAACATGCTTGTCCAGGCCTCCGTATGAAATGTCTTTTCTTACTTTGGGAAAACACTGAGTCATCTTGAACATTCAGCACAAATACCATGTCCTTTGTAGTTTAAAAATCTGCTCTGAAAGCAATTCCCAAAGAGAGACTGCTAAAATGCCACTAACTGGGACAGACTTTGTTATAATGTCATAACTTCCTAAAGTGAATGATATTAGGGGACAGCTCTCGTTTGGTACAAAAAGGGAAAGAACATTTTTTTAAATGAGCCTCATTAATTTATATTTATGTCTCATAAAGTATTTAGGTAATAATTTTGGCCCAGAAGTCTTGGCAGATGGTAACAGGACTGGTAAAGAGCCTTCCAAAATCAACAAATACACATTTATACATTTATTTGAGGGCAGTATATTTAAGTGAAGGAACACTGACATTTGCATCAGACCCACCAGGATTTGAAATTATTTCTACCACTTATCATATATGTATGTATCCTAGAATATGATGTTTAAACCTCTGAGCCTCAGTATCCCCATTTTTTAAATAAGAGAAAAACAAGTATGCAAAAGGGCTTTTATCAGGATTAAATGGGAAAATGCTTATAAAGATCAAACCATGGTTCCTGGGGAAATAAATGTTAGCTGCCTTCCAGTCCCCACTTCTCTTTTCTTCAGTGCTGCTACTCAAAAATGTCAGAACCAACTACAGTACAGACTCTTTAATGAGATTTCATTTGGACCAACTGAGATATTTGTCACATCCATTATTTTACTTTACCCTGACAATCTGGACCACTATATTTAGGTACCACAGACAGCAGGAAATGAAGGGATCATTTGAAGAAACATGGTAGATCTTTTATGAACACCTGCCAGAATTAAATATCACAACTGATCTACTCATAGTCAGTTAATAACTGCATTGCTATCGAGGAAAGGCCTCCTGCTTAATAGAAGCATTTAAGTTAACCCAAACACCCTTCTAGCAAGAAACAACAGAGGGGACTAGAAAGACACTGGTGAGTGATATTTAAGCCACTCATACAGTGTTCTTCTGTACAGAGCCCTGTAGAGTCTGCATTATAAGCACAGAGCTGTCCTCCATGAGCACACAGTATGAAACAGGAAAAAGAGCATGATCTAGAGCATGAGAGAGAGGGAGAGAGAGAGACGGATTTCCCAGCTTTGCCCCTGAACTTGAAAGCAGTCAGGGTGGTAACAACAGAGAGGACTTCTGGCAGAAGTGGTGGAATCTTCAGGAGCTCAGAACACCAAATTGAGACTAGTATGACTGTGGCAGCTGCAAGCCACACACAAATAGAATGTTGGCAAGTCGAGCGGAGAACAGAGCCAGGAATAATACCGAGTAGCAGCAGAGCCTCTAAAACCTGACCATTCCTCCACATGTCTTAAACATATGTTCAGCCCAGCAGAGGTCATGGTGACATCTGAAAAGCCCCTTTGGATACTATCAGAAGTGGCATTTGTGAAAGCCTCTTCGTGCCTTCCTATGCCAATAAGGGAAATGTGCCTGAGGGAATGCAGCATATAAACCCAGAGGATGAGAGAGCTAGAACCGAGAGGCCAGGATATTTCCTTTAGGCCAGACCACCTGTCCCACTCACATGGCCTCTGGAAACCAGCACCTTATCACCACACTATCCCACTTCCCAACAAGGTACCTAGGAATGCTCAACTGCCACTGGAACATCTCAGATTTCAGCTCTCCAAACAAAACACACCATTTGTCTCACATAGTGTATCTCAATAAAGAGTATGTAGAAGGAGGAATTTGTTATTTCTAAACCATATGATCAAAAAAAAAATCAATTCCTGTTATTGGCAAATAGAGCAGGGAAGCCACAGGAGTAACTGCACTGAAAGCTGACTATTACCCATGTCTCTACAAGTCTACTGAATGATCATGTTCCTTATTTGGCCCCATTTTTTTGCTAAAATATTTTATAAAATAACAACACATCTGTATCTATACAAGGGCATTACAATTATACAGCTCTGGCTCTACAAATACATTTTAAAATCTTAGTTCCTTTAAAACACTTAGAAAAAATAACTTGAAATAACTTTCAAGAAACAAAGGTTTTAAAAAATAGAAGTAATCATTCCATTCAACAATTTGAAATAAAGTGAATGTCTCATAAAAATTCACAACTGTAAATAACACCAAGACAGTACCCATATTTCTGAATGAAAGATCAAGGGCCATATTTCAATACATTAGAACACAGGATAATTTTTTCAAAAACAGATTCAAGGATCTGAAAATTTATCTTGCTAATTTCATAAATGAAAAGTTCCTCTTCAGAGTATTTTATAAGGTACAGTAAATTCAGTTATTATACAAACTATTGGAAACCCAAGCCTCTGGCCTCTTGCCAGCCCCATGTCATTGTTCCATTCATTGTTGGATGGTTCTCACCCGAAATTTAGTCTCTAAAGTCAAAGACAGCGCAATTTACTTTAAAAACCTAGTAGAGTGTCAGGCTGATGCTGAAAAACTGGAAGAAGGTTCCCTGTGGAGACAAAGACATGAGAATAAAATCAAATCCACAGAAGAAAGTTCTCAAAAGTGGTTCTGTGAATGTCACTGCAAGAATAAAAGGCAGTTTAATGTTTTCTTGAAATAAGCCCCAAAATTAGAAGATGTATGCCCTAAGAGAAAAGATACTCAAATGTATATTTATTTCACTAGAATTTTTAAGGGGAGGAGGTTTTCATTATAAATTGTTTCTTGGGTTACAAAACGACATAAATTTATCAAACACATTTCCAATTATGTGCTAAATTTACCTTTCACATTTCAAAAAGTGCTCCTAGTCCTCATATTCTAAAATCTGATAACCAAATATCAGCATTTTCAGGACTTTGATGATTGATTGATTGATTGATTTTTTTTTTCCATTTTAACTTCTCTAAGTCCTTCAAAACTGAAAAGACAGTATACCCTAGTGCTTAAAGCTGTAACAGTCAGGTTTCCAGACCCAGCTCTGCCATGGAGTAAAAATGGAGTCCTTCAGCAGGCGACTTTATTCTCTACTTCAATCCCCTCACCTTTAAAATTGAGTAGTAATAGCAAGAAGCTCATCTGGCTGTTGCGAGGATTTTACACTGGTTAAAAGATGCATTCACAACATACTATCCATTATTATTATGAATGTTAATTTCTTTCATCTGGTCTTAAATGGGTGGCATTTTCTGAGGACTCAATCCCTTCTACTTTTATCCACTTTTACCTATTAGCACCATAGTTTAAACTGGTTGTATGTCAAAAAAGAATTAGTTCCAACCCATCATTTGGAGAATGATGCAAGAGCTGAGAAATAAAGCAGAGAGCTGAGTCCAATGGGCAGAACCTGCTCTAACCAGATAACAGTCAGGCAGAGGGGGAAGAATGTGATTAAGAGGGCTGTTGGGTTAAAGAGAAGAGCCACACAGGTCTGAATAGCAATATTAGTAGGCAAGAAGTCCTCTTTTCCTGATATTCCTCCAAATAAACAATGAAGGGTTTTTTTCCACTTTTAGAGATCTATGAATGGCTTAGAAAAATGTCACATTTGTCACATTTGATCATATTGCAGTATTGGCTACTAAGCAAAACAGTTTCCAATAACTGACAAGATAACTCTAGAGGTTCTCAAGCAAACTTTCTCTCCTCAGAGCTACAAAATTTTTCTGTATTTTCACTGTCATATGATTCATAAATGTTTTAATTATATTAAAGATATATCTATCTATATCTATATCTATATATACATAGATATAGATATAGATATATTTTACTTTTAGGCTAAATCTCCTATGGAGAGTAGTACGTTTTCTCCACATCTTGTCAGGATGGTAGGAACAGCAACCACTGAAAATTCTGCCCACAAATACTCATAAACCTAACACCACTCCTATACACACCCTTCAACGTTGTCAAAGCTCTTTTACTTATATTATCTCATTGCCTTCACAGCAACCAAACAGAAGGGAGGGAAATCTATTTTCCCAATAAATGAAGAAACTGAAGCCCAGAGAGATTGTTTCTCTGATCTCTGATGCTTCTTTCCATCACTGACCCTGGGTCTTATTTCTAGGCTACCCCACAACCACTATACATTTGGCGACGCTATTAACATGGCTTGTGTGTGTTCTCTCCAGCTCTCATCTTGATGACAAAATTTTCTGGCCTAGACTCATTAAATTCTAACTCAGTGCCAGAGTTCCCAAATAAAATTGTCATGGGTAACTTAACCTCAGTCTTCCTACCACCTCATGGTTACTTATGTGCATGTCATCTGCCCCAGTGAATTAGATTAGAAACTAAAATAACAATAACAATAATAATAATAACTGCAAGGCAGAAGTATGATAAACCTTTTATTTACAATATATTTTATCCTCACAACAATGTTGCAAAGTAAGTTATCTATATATATATTTTTATTTTATACACAAGGAAACTGGGTCTCAGGGAAGCTATAGAGACATGGTGATAATGTCAGAATTGAAAGCCAGTTTTGGCTGGTTTCAAAATCCATTGTCTTTTCATGATGACACACTTTTTAAATCTCTGAATTCCCGACATCCAGCATGATGCCTACCACATGGTTATAAATCATTAAGAGTATGTTAATAGAGGGGAAGGCCTAGCTCAGTGGTAGAGCATGTGCTTAGCATGTACAAGGTCCTGGGTTCAAACCCCAGTACCTTCATTAAAGAAGAAAGAGTGGAAAAAAAGAGTGTGTTAATAACTAAAGTAAAAGCCAAAAAGACATGTACTTTCTCCTAACCTGATTGGAAATCTCAGCTTTCCTGTTCAATGCTCACTCCCAGTTTTCTCTCCAGTAGATGCTGCTCCCCTCCACTCCTCTGAATTCAGTGGGCTGGAGGAGTTGGCACTGCATAGACCCCATTGCTGCTTCCCAACAAGTGCCCATCCCCAGCTTGCAGCACACTTTCTGAGGCATGCTTGAGCATCTGTGTACTTTCCTACATCTTTATCATCATCATCTGGTGACCTCCAGGACACATTCCCAAGCTCTTTAAAACCTTTAGCACCCAAGGGAAAATCTTCTGCAGCCCAACATCTGCTATCTCATCTTTCATAACCTTCTCAATGTCAAACAACTACAACTGTGATCCACTCAACATCTGCCATCTCATCATTCATGACCTTCTCAACGTCAAACAACTACAACTGTGATCCACTTTAGCCACTCTGCATCTTATCATTTCTTAGAACTGCTCCCCCTACCCCACCCTCCGCCTTCAAGGTTATGATCTTTGCATTTCCTTTCTCTGGCTATAATTACCCTTACTTCCACCACCAATCTCTCTGTGATTGAACCCTTTTTTCCCTCCACTCTTTTGTCAATAACCCTCACAATCTCCTGCCTCTCTCATACCATTACTCTTTTCTTCTCCCTCCTGTCTCTTCCCTCTATAACAAATATAATTACTCTTCCATAACCTACAAAGTCTTTCCCACAAGCAGACTTAAATTCAAATTATTCCTCTATGTCTGCATTTACTACTTGTCCATTTACTTGGAACTTACCAGCTGGATAAATCCACAACTAGTAATTAGCCTCAGCAGTAACAAAGCTATACACAAAGACTCGTGTATAAGAATGCAATTACGAGTTCTGCATGCTTCTGTAATAATGCTTCAGGTACCAGGAATAAAGCAATAATATAACAATATATCTTTGCTTTAGCAATTGGTTATCCAAATACAAAGCAATCACCATTAAATACACTCTATTCTGTTTTCTTAACTGTCATGAAGAAAACCTGCTTTTGATGTTTCCCAAGGACCAATATCATATTTTCAAAATTTCTGATCAAAGAAGGTATATGCTCTCTCTCAAATATAGCTTACCATAAAAGTAAAAATTATATAAATTTATGCCAATAAAAATATCTGGTTTACTGCTATTTTCTTACTCATATTTAGGCAAGAATTCTTTTCAAAAGCAGGCAGTTGTGATTTTAGTACATTCTGTAAAGATGTACTTCTAAAGATGAGGAGCAAAGTATTCAAAATTCTTAAGGTTTAGGGTAAAATATGGTTTCTGTTAACTAAATAAGGTGAAGCTTTTAATTTGAGATACAAAAATTTTAAATTCTGATTTGAATATTCTACACTTATGTAGATTTATTTATATTTATTTTATTTGCTTATATTATGAGGTAAACACAGAGCTAAGAGTGCTATGAATAAGGAAGCTTTATTAGTCAAGTTACTATAAAACACCAGTTCCTTTAGGATAATATCAAATTCAAAAAAGGAGCTCATTTATATCCGTAAACATAAAACTCTCTTGCCTGGCTTGTCTGCCATCAAATAAATACCATCCATCCAAGGTGAACATCTAAGAATAGAGAATAGCAAAACTAGCGACCTCTCTTCTCTGAGATTGGATCCATTTTCCTCTTCTCTCTGATCTACCTCCAGGGGGCAGTACAATTCTGATGAAGAGCTCTGGAGTCAGACTGCCCCAGCTGAAATCCCTGCTCTGTCAGTTTCAGTTATATAAATTAGGACAAGTTAGTTAACATAAGCCTTAGTCTCTCATACATAAAATGAAGAGAAAAATAGAACCTATTTCATAGGATAGTTTATAAGAATGAAATGAGAAATGGCCAGTATATAAGTTCTCCATCAATACTTGTTAGCTATTATTTTATGTTATCATTATATTAGCCTTTCCTGTGATATCATCACTATACATAACTTATTCAACTAATATATTTTAAGCACATAATATTTATTAGGCAATGTAGGTAATAACGCTAAAAACATAACCCAACCCATCTTCTCCATAAAATCAGTCTAGCAAGGGAAAACAGAAATGTAAATTATAAACAGAACAATGCAGTAAGACCAAAGTACTTCAAGTGTCTTTACCCTCAACAGTATAAGTAAGGGGTGGAGGGGCTTCTGGTCATCGCTGATAGAAGAATAGATAGATAAAACTGAGTTGAAAATGAAAAGGCCCATCCACTAATCTCCTGCTTTCCCCTCCCCTAGTCAGGCACCATCCCTAGACATTTGGACAATCACACATGACCTAGACTCAGCCAATTAGGTGCTCTTAACCAGTCCTTTGATTGCTGAGAAAGAGAGAGAGATGTCAAGTTGCTCAAATAGCCAGAGAATATTCCTGGCCCACACAGAAAAGGGCAGGGTCTAGCTGTGTGGTGGTAAGTGCCCAGGGGCATTGATGTCAATGGTAGCAGGAACAGTGACCAGTTCTAAGTAGTGGAGGGAACTCAGCTATGTCCCCAGCTGCTCCTCTTTTGGTTCCCACTCTCTTTCTGAATCAGATCTCTAGCCCTCTAGCCAATTTGTGAGAAATCCAATATCCTTCCAACAAATTATTTCTCTGCCTAAGTTGGACAAAGGTTATCTGTTATTTGAAACCAAGAAACCCAATTGGTACCTTGAATCATCAAGTAAAACTTTCCAGCTTCACTGGGACTGTGGCTCTGGCTTTCCAACTGGCCCCTAATCACCATTTTCTTCTATGTTAACTAAGATACTATTTTGCTGCCTTTTTCAGTATAAACAGACTTTATTGTGAAACGTTATCTTAGCAAAATGCATATCAAGGAAAGTATTGTCTAAATTTTCACTTCGCAAAAGAACCAATTGTTCCTACTTGCCACGCACACAAAAAATCTTCCATGATTCATCCCTTCCACATAAGATTCTCTTGTTCTTTTAATTTTATGATAAACAATGAAGAAAGCAAAAGATACTGGGAAGAATAATCTAAGGTAATAGAGAAATAAATCATTTATTGGTTTCTTAAAAGCCAACAACCCACTCCAATCTTTGCTTTCTTAAAATTAGGTTGATCAAGTTGGCATTTAAAAAAAAATCAAATTATCAGTAATTAGACACTTGAAGCAGAAGCTTAAATTATAGGAACATCTCTTAGCCTGTGGACCACTGTCATTGCTGGAGGATAAACAGATGAAAAACATTGAGTTGAACATGCCCACCCCTTCAGGCAGCCTCAAGGATACCCAGATGGGAAGCCACACTTTGAGAGTCACTTATGTGAACACTGTACAGAGAAATATCCTGGTACCCTGAACTACTGAAAAAAGAAAGATTAGCTTTGCTTTGCTATTTGAACTGTAGGGTATACAGGCAACAAAACTTAATTGAGAACATTTAAGAAGACCTTTTCACTTTCATATCCCCAAATTTCTTCCTCTCCCTCTTTATCACTTCTCAGCTGTCTCCAGATTTTAGCTAGGAGGTCAGAGTTAAACCCTCAGGAATGTGTCTCTCTATAGGCAGAAACTTGATTCCCTCTCAAAAAACTCTTGGTAGACCTTGGGAAAACTGCAGTTGCTATCACATGTACAGAGACAGCTTTTGCAGTCTTTGGGCTTTAAATGTCTGTTTGTTGGACTGCCAAAAGGTTACTGCTCCCTGGAGAACTGAGCCAGTTCCTCTAAACCCCTCCCACTGACTCATATGTTTGTCTGGCTACAGCTGCTAAAAAAGATGGGAATTTAAAAGCTGCTACACAAGTGCAAAAGCAATAACCAAAACAGTGGCAATATCCTCAGGTCTCAAACAGAAAATATCCTTACTGAGAAAGGCAAAGTGTCGGGGAAGGGACGTTAGCAAAGAAACAGTGAAATACAGAAGGGATAAAGATGAAAAGGAACGGGAAGGAAATCACTGGTTCTCAGGGCTGGAAAGTATTTTGCTCTGTGACCTTGCTAATGGCAGTCTCATGGATGTACTTTCTTCTGTCTGTGAATAAATTTTCTTTGACCCAGATTTACATGGATAACTTGTCCACTATCACAGTGTTATAATCATATTCTCCAGCAATGCTCAGAGAACTTTTTAAAATTTATTAGTTGTTTTATTATTATTATTATTATTATTATTATTATTATTATTATTATTATTATTATTATTATTATTTCATTGTTACTTCTGGCCTAACAATATTCCAATGAGATAGGACAGAAGGTTTTTCCTACATAAAGTAAAGATTCCTTAGCTCTCAAATCACTGTACACAAATCCGTGTTTCATTCAGAAGAGCCCAGAAAAAACTGTCAAGTCAGCACCAACACTTTGCAGGACTCTGACTCCATTTCTGCAGCTCTACTCTCCCTGCTCCCTTCCACACTCTCGCCCTTGAGTTCTCAAGTTTTCCCATATTTTTCATCAAACAGGAAAGTGATCTAATAAGCACTGATGTAATGTGTGAAAGAGAGAAAGTGCTGCCATTCTCGGCAATTCCTCCACCTTCAAAAAGAGACAAAAGGAAATTGCTAAGAATGGGACTTTTATTACTAAGTGTGAGAGTTAACTGGAGATGGGAAACCTTCCCTGAAACCCCTCAAATCACACTGCTGAGACATACTGAAGGTACAGTTCTCTAAAAAAATTCCCCAAATCTTTTCCACTGATGCCTATTATGTCACAAATCCTGCATAACCCATTTGATCCAAAAACAGTTTTAACACTGCAAAATAAAGTCCATGCCCACAGATTAGAGATGTCATCTTTATAGGGTTTGTTAGAGAAACCTCTGCCTTACCAGAAGCTGTCTCCTCCAAAGCCTTTCTTCATCTGTTATCAAAAACAGGGGTGTTCTTTCTTAAGACTGATTCAGCCTAAGACAGCACTTTAGAATTCCACTGTATCTCATTTTCTTGTTGTGGTTGGAACCCTGTCACCACCTACAGTTTTGTATGAAAGTCTCTGGTAATAGGTACATCCATGGACAACTCCATTTGATTTTATTTTTAGATCTTACTTAGGTGGGTCTTGCTTAGGTATCACATCTCCATGGATTCATTTTCTGTCAGTTTCTCAGTATATTTCCACAAAGATCTGAAACTATTTATAACCAGCTTCACTTCCTGGAAAGTTTTTGCTATTCCAAGGAAACTTCTAAAGTTTTAGAACATCAGTTTGGAACTGGCCACTTCGGCAGTGATCCTTTTTTTTTTTTTTTTTTTTTTTGAGGGGAAACGTTTCAAAAACTCACATTTAAATTATCCTAACTAAATTGCTTATTTTATTTTGTGAAAGTGTGCCTCCCCAGCAAAACTGTCAACTCTTAGAAGACAAGAAATATGCCTACCATTCGTTAGTGAGTTAGCTTATATAATCATCACTCCTTCCAGTGCCTAGCACAGCTCCCAGGCACACAGTGGGAACACAACAGCATTCTGATAACTGACCTTGAACTAGGTAGCTCAATATTTAAGGCTGTGTTTGCAATGACCAACATTTTTGTATATACAGACAAATGAAAATGGAGATGGTTAAAACAGACAGGGCTATGAAATACAAGCTGTCACTTTGTCTCTTAGCTATGAAATGTGTAAATGTAGAGCTGAGGGGAGGAATTACATTATTCACTGTGTAGACACAGACTAATTATACTCTGACTGGTTACTGAATAGTTATGCATCTGAGGAGCTGGGCCCCTTGTGCTTAAAATCACCAGTGAACACATACAACAAACATTTGGAAAGTGTTTAAATCACTAGTTTAATCATTCATCATTTACACTACCCACTAGGATCTGTGTTTCAGGAACCAAATCTCTGTTCCCTTTCTATTTTCAGCACTAGTCCAGCTCCTGACTTAGGATATGCAATTTGATACATTTGTTCACTGCTATTGAAGAACTAGATTGCGTTGCTTGGGGGAATTGCGGTCTTCAGTAAAGCCGTATTGGACCAGAAGAACAATGATATATGAAAGATAGAAAGCTGGGAGCTGAACAAAACAACATCATTTTTTTATTTTATGTACTGGACATGTATAACTTCATAATGGAAAATAAAAAGCACTTATAAAAGAATAATTATCAGTGCCTTGTGCTCCCCTGATGAACCAGAGGGCTGATGATTCAAGAGGTGAAGATCATGGCATAGGAGAAAGTACCATCTCCACTGCACTGAGACAGAACTTTGTTTGCCAGGCTTCCTGCTAACAGAGCAACGACAGAGTACTTTATTCTCCTCCCTCATTGCCCCTCACCTGTCATCCTCACAAATTATTTGTGGAAATGAACGAGAGCAACCAGGGAATAGCTTCTGATCTCTTTCCATGACTAGCAACAAGCATCCCCCAAATCCTGTTCATACTAAATTCTGAACTGGCAGTGGAATAGGCTTAAAACCTGATGTAACACTTGAGATATGAGATTTCAAAGAAGGGAGTTTTTCTCCAGCTGTGCTGCATCTCCCCATCTGCCAAAATGCTCATGGTTTGACTCTGTGCATTACGAGTTACATTCCTCCCTCTTAAAACTATGAGAACCATGTGCCAGAACTCATTAAGAAATTACCCAGTAAACACCCTGGCTCCCAAGTTATTTTCTGACACCAAGTAACTTTCTTTGATCAGTAGAAATAGTGTATTACATTCAGTATAAACCTTTAAGTAGGAGCCACTGACAAGAAATTCCAACAGATGAAAAGACCAGAATTTCCAAGTTGACCCACAATTGCTTCTTGATCCCACAGTACACTGTGATTCAAAGAGCTTAATTCATTACTATTTAATTTTGAAAATGTTTCTACACCCAGTTAAAAATATCCTCTTTCATTTTTCTCTCCTTGAACCTCACAGAGTATCACTGTTCTATAACTTGAAACTATACCTTGGGATTATTTTATTATAGTTCGAAAGTAGATTTCCAGGGATCAGTAGCCTGCCACTTGTTATTTAATGGTACACAGCACACAAATGGTGCTGTGTGTGCAACCTCCCCACCCCAATCCCACCCTCATTTCCACAGGTTAAAATAAGCAGTGAGTATAGATAAGAAGAGAAAAATGTCCATCAGCAAAGGACAATCTGGACAGAACATTTGACAGGGAGCAAGGGTAGCTTTTGTTAAGAGAGGCTATGAGGAGTTTATTTGTGTTTTCTTTAGAGAACAGAGATATTTTTAGTGTCAATTTGTATGATAACTTTCTTCTATTTTACTGGCTACTTTCCCTAGAGTTCCTGAGCAGAACAAACCCCAAAATTATGGTGCTCAATAGGACAACCCTGATAAGCTTAGTAACGAATACAACTCTTACAGCAGCATTCAAACTTTTGAGTAGAAAACACAGAAACAAACTTGTAGTGCCTGTATCAGAATCATGTGGAGAGTTTGGTGCAATTCCTCAAGCTCACACCCACCCCCAGGACACTCTGAAATGCACTCATCTTCGCCCACCTGCACCCCCATTAAGAACCATTGCTCTCATAGTTACCGCCCACCCTTGATACCATAACTCAGTCCCTCACTGTTTTGACCACCTATTAACTAGCTTTAAGCCATCATTATTATACAGGAACAGGGCTGAGAAAAGGGATCTTGGGGCTGGACACATGTAGCTCATTCATAAGAAGTTTTTGTTACATTAAAGCCACAAGACTTGCAGGAGAATTTCCTGGCCCACCTGGTGTAGCACACTGGGATGATGTACATTTGCTACAGCTGTGGCCAGACCTTGTTTCCCCTTAAAATGGTCAAGCACAGCACACAGACTCCCTGATCTGCGGCCTCCAGCAGTGAGCAGCCTCTTCTGTTCACTCCAGAGTGCTGCACAAATACCCACAGCTCCATGTGTGCCTAGAGGTTTGGGAAGTTGTAAATTTCAGGAACTACAAATGTTACCAGGTATTTGTGTCACTGCATGTCTCAAAGACTAATTTCCAAAGAAAAGAAAACAAAACATTGACTATAACTACAGCATCCTATGCAAAAGAATAAAGATACTTGGGGCTATTGGAATCCTTTCTTCATCTTTTACCTTAAAACCACTTTGAAATGCTAAGTGAAAGAAGCTAGACACAAAAGATCATATAATATATGATTCCATTTATGTGAAATGTCCAGAAAAGACATGTCCATACAAACAGAAAGTAGATTAGTGGTTGCCTGGGGCAGGGGTAGGAACAGATTGACTGCAAACGGTCATGAGGAATCTTTTGAGGATGAAGGAAATGTTCTAAAATTGGACTATGTTGATGCCTACACAACTCTGCAAATTTACTAAAAATCATTGAACAGTGTACTTTAAATGAATGAATTTCACAATATGTAAATTATGTCAATAAATCTCTTAGGAAACACTTTCAAGTAATACTAAACAATTTACAATTTTAGCCATATTACATAGATTTCTAAACAACAGAAATATATCTGCTATAAAAAGTAGGTAGCAATATTGATATCCTATCTTTTTCATTTAAAAAAGAAGGTATATTCTAAAGAATGAAAAAAGCATTTAATCTTGAATATGCACAACAAATGACTAGAAGGAAATACAAGGAATGCTGTTTCGGGTGAAATTAGAGTTTCCTTACACGGAAATTTTCACTTCTTAATTTACATATTTTTATACTATTAGATATTTTTATAAGCAAATATTTTCTTTATTTAAAGATATACAAGTTATCCTTAATATCTGTGCTTTTCTTTGGTCCTCAAACAGACATGTCACCAAGGTTCTTAGAAAACAAATTATTTGTAATTAAATATTTCAATTCAAAAATAAAAAGATAAAGTATCTACTGGTTCTGGAAACATGTGATTAAAGAGTTAATGCATACTCTCTTTGTAAAACTGCACTATAGTTATGTTTTACAGAGTGTGCAATGTCTTCTATTAATGGTATATAGATAACTTTAGGTCAGAGGTCGGCAAAATTTTTTCTTAAAGAGCCAAATAATAAATATGCTAGTCTTTGTGGGCCATTCTGTCTCTGTCTCAACTACTCTGCTGTTGTAGGTCACAAGCAACCACAGACAATTCATTGATGAATAGACTTGATTGTGTTTGCTGATCCCTGTATTAGACGGTAGATTGGATCATTTTTTTTAACACTTGCCTGAATAAGTATTAGAAAAATACGACTAGCACACCAAGTCTATGAATTCGTAAGTGTTATTGCTTAGGATAAGACTAAATATATGCAAGTTTTTAAAAGATTAGAAATTTAAAGAAAATATTAAGTAGATAATGCAACAGAAGATACCTGAGTATGACAAAAATCATGAAATATATCTGCAAATGATAAACATTTGGGAAAACTACACTTGAGTATAAACATCAATTTTCTGATTAACAATAAACAGTAGAAGAAGAAAATCTCTCCAGATCAGGTAACTCTTAAAATCCAATCCAGTAGTTAAGCCAAAGCTCCTTGAAAGAAATATCAAAATGCAGACCAAAAAATCCCCCAAAGTAGTGGTCCTTAGTATTTACTGGATCACAGAAATTATGGATGCACTACCCAGAAAAAAAAAATACGTACTTAAAAACTAAGCTCCTTAGAGCACATCCAAATTCAGAAACTTCAAAAGAGCATCACACGTACACAACAGCATCATTCCCAGGTTTTTTCCAGGCACTCCAGTGCACATGACCCGTGCTCGGCGCTGAACTCAGCAAATCAAACAGACAGACCAAGAATACAGTGCCCTGTGGGAACCAGTGCCCTCCTCGCATACCAATTGTGATGACACAGGAAACTGTGCAGTGTCAGAATAAAGTACTGTTGCTGCCAAGGACCGCCCTCATTCAATTCAACATGCTGTAATCCAGGTCAGAAAAAGAACAGGTGTCTAAACCTCTTGACTCTCCCTCCACTTTCCTAAACACAGCCATAATTTCCAAACTGGTAACTTAACCACCATTAAGGTTTTTTTTTTTTCCTACTTGGGAAAATCAGAAGTGAGAAAGGCATATGAGGGTAAATGGTAGCAGGGAAAAGGAGTTAAGACTTTTGAGCACCTACATGCTAGGTACTCTACATATGTTGTTTTACTGAGTGCTTACAACAAATCCACAAGGTAGATATAATTATTTTCATTTTAGAGCAAAAGAAATGGAAATATCTGTCCAGATTTATCTCCTCTGTCTCCTTAAGATGAAACTTTCGTATCAGTAATATTGAAAAGTAAATTGTGATCTGTAAATATATCATATTATTTCATGTATCCCTGTTAGATTTCCTTAGGCTACTGGAATGTTCTTTCTACATCTAAATTCAACTACATTGTACTTGGCTTTAAGACTCAGCTTAAGTATGACTTTCCCTGAGAAGCCTTCCCTAACACCCTCCCCCATTTCCAATTCACACCTGCCTTGGTTTTAGTTCTACAGGCACTACCATTCCACATAGTTCCAAGGTACACTACAGCAATCACTGGTTAATTTGCCAGTCTCCCCTAGTAGACTAAAATCGCTGAAAACACAGAGATCATTCCTATCTGACTTCTCTCCTCAGAGCTTTAATAGTATGCCTGGCACAAAGTAAGAACTCCATAATCTGCAGAATACATAAATAAACAAATGAACTGCATTGCCTAATGTCCTACAGCATGTAAATTCTAGAACCAGGATTTGAAACTAGTCTTCCTTTCCATTATACCATAATGTGACTATAAAAAAATCAATTAATTATTAACTACTTTAGCCTTAGGATATTAAACGATAGTCTGTCACTGACTCAATTGCTCCAAATTGGCTTCAGAATCCTTCAAAAGTACTATAAACAAGTTTTTGAGGGACAAATAAAAAGTTTTAAAATGTCTCAAATCTAGTGGAACTTAAAATTCTGTTATGTAGAAAAGCTAACTTTTTCTCAGAATTAAATTGCTAAAGAACTAGGAGGTGCCAGTGTGGTACTCAAAAATAAAACCATCAAAGTCAAGTAACTCTGCATTGTTGTGAGGTCCCTCTAGCCCTACAGCAGGCCACAGTACTCCTGTCGTCCTATTTTTAACAAACCCTCAGGAAGGTCCCAAGGTGGAAGCTGTTTCATATCAAACTGCCCCTTTGAGATTTCCCTTGAGAAGTTCACAATCCCTTAGCACCCAGGAATCTATATATACACCTGCTGTCTGACTGGGAAACAAGCAGAGCTCACACTGAATACCAAGTTGTTACTCCTGCTTCTCTGCAGGATTTTTCAGATAGTTCTGTGGAATGGAATGTGGTGGGGCCTGGAGGCCTTTATCAAAGTGAATCTGCATCCTGCATCCAGCTGCCACTGACACGACCACCATGCTGAGCCCTGTGTCCCAAACAGAAGTTTCGGGACTGACACTAACAGCAATGAGAAGCAGTTGCAAGGTTATAAACGAAACAGTGATCGGACTGACGCTGAAATACTCTAGTTGTATCACTGTCATTGTCGTCGTCATCATTACTGTTATTGTCATTATTACTTTTACAGTAATGTTTTCTCATGCACATTCCATATGCTTCCAGAATGGGAGAGAGTTACAGTTGGTATGCATGCAGTGACCTTGAGCAGACATGAGAGATGCATCAGAAGGTTGAAGCAACACCTATCACGTGTGTCATGAGGGGAAAACGACAGACAGATGTTGCTTTAGACTACCGCAGTCTACTGAACTGACAAAGTTAAAAAGTACTCGTTGCACATCTACTGTGTGCAGAGCATTGTGCCAGATGCCGCTGTATCTATCTTTAGAGAGAAATGAAGAGTTCTGTTAACTTCTCAGGCAAGATCTCTGGGGAAATTTTTTCAGGAATATCACCATTGTCTAAGACAGGTCCTATGCTTTCCTGCTTCAATTTTTAAAGACATAGTTAGAAGATTCATAAATAGTTAAATATAAAGAATCACCTGCTAATTTTTGCAGAGAATATGCTTTTTTCCAGTGACTAAAATAATATCTACTCTCTATGGCATTGGCTTTTGAGTATCTAGGTATTTGAGAAACCCAATTATTAATCAGAAGGCTATATGTACAGCACAAATCCAGAAATAAAACAGAAACGGCTAATTTTTTAATGAAGTATAGTTGATTTACAATGTGTTAGTTTCAGGTGTACAGCAAGGTGATTCAGTTATATACATATTCATACATTATTTTTCAGATTATTTTAATAGGTTATTACAAGATATTGAATATAGCACCCTGTGCTATACAGTAGGTCCTTGTTGTTTATCTATTTCATATGTAGAAGTGTGGATCTGTTAATTCCAAACTCCTAATTTATCCCTCCCCCCACCTTTCTCTTTTGATAACCATAAATTTGTCTCTTATGTCTGTGAATCTGTTTCTGTATTGTAAAAAGTTCATTCGTATCATTTTTTTAGATTCCATATATAGGTGGTATCATACGAAATTTGTCTTTCTCTTTCTGGCTTACTTCATTTAGTATGATAATCTCTAGGTCCACCCATGTTGTTGCAAATGGCATTATTTCATTCTTTTCTATGGCTGAGTAGTATTTCATTGTATACATACCACATCTTTAGCCATTCATCTGTTGACATTTAGATTGTGTTCATGTTTTGGCTGCTATGAACATTAGGATACATGTATCTTTTGGAATTAAGAGTTTTCATCTTTTCCAGATATATGCCCAGGAGTGGGACTGGCTGGATCATATGGTAAGTCTATTTTTAGTTTTTTAAGGAACCTCCATACTGTTCTCCATAATGGCTACATCAATTTACATTCCCACTAACAGTGCAGGAGGGTTCCCTTTTCTCCACACCCTTTCCACATTTATTATTTGTAAGCTTTTTGATGATGGCCATTTTGACTGGTGTCAAGTAATATCTCACTCTTAGAACTGGTTAACTTTAAAGAATATTGTACAAAATGTTGAATAATTTCTGCCCCCAATTCATCTACAGACCACTAAAACTGAGAATCTCTCTTCTTTGACTATAGATGTCAACTCCGTCCAATCAAACAGCCTTTGTTAAAAGTGACCACAAATATCATTTCACCACATAACATAAGTTGCAGTACAATTAAATAAATTACAGTTTTCATTTATAGTCCCATTATGCCTCCTTGAGGATACACCCAGTTCAAGACTATAACAGCAACACATTTAGAAACCAACTCTTAGGACCAATAACGGCAACAGATGTAATGAATTCATTTAATGAACATCTATTGCGTATATGTGCAGGATATTGCTCTAGGAACTAATCATTCAAGCAAAGATACTGTTGAGAAAACAAACAGGTAACAGATAAATACAGACAGTGTGGTGGCTGCTCTGATAGAATGAAGTACTTTGGAAGTGCATCTAATCCAATATGTGCAGTCAAGAAGCTTTTCTGGTCTTGAAGAAAGAGTAT
Source organism: Camelus bactrianus (assembly GCF_048773025.1). Classification (NCBI taxonomy): domain Eukaryota; kingdom Metazoa; phylum Chordata; class Mammalia; order Artiodactyla; family Camelidae; genus Camelus; species Camelus bactrianus. Next base: position 46,164,499 of record NC_133539.1, read on the forward strand.
GAAATAACCAGTTGAAAAATCATGCTAAACTCATCCACAGTGAGATAATTTTAAAAAAGTTTCCATTCAATGGGCGGTCTTTTTTCTGGCTTTGACCCCCACAGGCAGTCCCTGTGGAAGATACCATTAGCAGGAAATACCCTGTTCACCCACAGGCCTAAAATCTAATTAATATAATAAATACACATTTAAAATGATGCGTCAGCAACAGAAAACTTGTGATTAAGCCCTAGATCTGCCACTTACTAGTTGTATGATTTGGGACAAGTCAGTGCCTCAAAGTCTCAAGTTTATCATCTGTATAAACTTCACCTGTTGCTGTAAAGATGAAGTCAAATAATGCAACTAATGCACTTAGGCCAAGCCTGAGAACTCAGAAAATGTTGGCTATTACAAAAACATCATTAACATGACTAATCTTATAATGAGTGTACAAATATTCAAAAGAGCAAGCACTCATTTTCAAATGTGGTTATTTTTAAAAGATTTAGCAGAGACACTGAAGTTTGAGATAACACTTGAAGGCAGCACAAAAAAGGTTCTACATGGTGGAATGAACAGCAATAAGGAAAGTCAAAATAATCATGATTTGTCAAGGGGTAATGAGGAGACAATTTGACTTGGAGCAGAGTATGTATAAGGAAATGAGAGAAATAGGACTTGAAAGGTAAGCTGGGGCCAGATTACAAAAGTCCTTCAATACCAGACAAACAAGTTTGAGCTTTGTCCTGTACATGTTGGGGACTGAAAGTTTTTGTTAAGTAAAGTAAAATGACCAAAGCAGTGCTTTATAAGAAAAAAACTGGAAAGGAAGAGACAAGTTAGACAAACCAGCTATGATGTGATTGCAGCACTCCTGCTGTATAGCAGTGAGGACATACCTTGGAGCAGTGACAAGTAGAAAAACGGAGACATGAAGCATTTTGAAGGATAAATAAACAAGACATATTCACTGAATGCAAGTATTGGTCACGGTTCTAATCCAAAAAATGTTGTCAGGGCACATTTTCTTAATGAGTCCATAAGTCTCTGAATTCAGGTTATGAAATTCCAGAGATAGGTTGATTCTTCCAGATAGTTTAATGGCTGATAAGGGTATTTTGCTCACCAAGAGCATTAAATCAGTGTTGGTGCTCATAATAATGTGATCTGCATTTGTACCCCCATGTTCACAGCAGCATTATTCGCATTAGCCAAAAGGTGGAAGCAACCCAAATGTCCACCAATGGTTGAATAGATAAACAAATGTGATATATACATACAATGGAATACTATTCAACCCTAAAAAGGAATGGAATTCTGATTTCTGCTACAATACAGATGAACCTTAAAGACATTATGTTAAGTGAAACAAGCTGAACACAAAAAGACAATAATACTACGATTCCACTTATATGAGGTACCTAGAGTTCTCAAATTCACAGAGACAGAAAGTAGAATGGCAGTTGCCAGGGACTTGGGGAAAGGAGATTGGGGAGTTATTGTTTAATGGGTACAGACTTTCAATTTGAGATGATGAAAAAGTTCCAGAGATAGACATCAGTGATGGTTGCACAACAATGTGAATATACTTAATGCCATTTAACTGTATACTTAAGAATGGTTGAGATGGTAAATTTTGTGTTATCTACGTTTTACCACAATTTTAAAAAAATAGTAATAATGTAGATCTAATCCCCTGAGAAACAGCATGCTCACTCAAAACAAGAGAAAGGTAAAGCTTGCCAACCCACTTAGCCTAGCTGCTCAGCCAAAAGAGACATCCCTGCCTCCCCAGGTCACACACCATTAGTTGGCTTGTCCAACTGGAGAAATGAAGAGGAAAAAACGTCAACCATCATCTACATCAAAATGATAATGGTAGCACAGTGGTGCATGCCTCGCTGCTTTCCAACTGCCCCAGTCTGATACAAAAGGCAAAAAGGAGAAGTCACTTCACCAGTCAAAGCAATCCTTCACCTCGGTACTTCCACTTGATGACAAACTTCCTGGGGAAAGGAAAAGTAACTTGCCTATCTCTGTGCCCTGAAGTCCAGAGCCATAACAAATGCTCCAGAGACACATTCACTGAGATTTGAGGGACTGCAATTACTTAATATACATCTATCAATTACAATTTTCCCAAATGGATACTATGTTCAGCACTATACCAGACGGGATGCAAATACAGAAGTATACGATACGGCCCCTGCCTTTAAAGACCATATAATCTACTTGAGGGGACAAGAATCATACAATGACATAATAATGAACAATACAAGACAGAATATAATTAGGTGCTAAATTGTGTAGTACAGATTATAAGTACTCTAGGAGGTCATAAAAATGTCTAACACCTTGTTGAAATGAATAATGGGTCAGGAAATCTTTACTCACTGCCCACTTGCAGGAGCAAGCAGAGAAACATAAAAAATGAAACAAAAGCTTTTTAAAAGTATCCATCATATTTATTTTTATGTGTAACACACCTTCTCTACCAAACAATCCCTTTCTTAGCTTTTTTTCCCAAATTTGCTTTTTTTCTCAGCCTTGTTTACAAGTAATTAGAAAATGTCTCAAAGGAAAATTAAGTGTGCCAACAACCATTTGAAAGAATGTATAAATTACCACGAAACAGAGGTACTCAGTAAAAAATTAGTAAATACAGCCTTTAAAAAAAAAATAAACGTTTCATTCAAAGTTTGATTTGTTTGTACAAAGCCAAAAAATAGCTATACAGACTGTCCTCCATCCCAGAGGAGGGCTAATGAGAACTAAGGACAATTTTATTCATTTAGCTTCTAATTCAGACCATCTGCTTTAAAAATGAGAATTTTACATCCTTCTGCATGTCATAGATCAAAAGAGACAGGGATTTTGTTTCTGTAAAGACTCAAACTGTGAATGTGTATATTTTTTTGTTCTGGCCGACTTCAAACATTGAAAGCTGTATGGCTACATAGCTCAAGCAGAGAATTGAAGATGCAAGACTTTAAATTCTATTTCCTGGGCTCCCAGTACCTGTAATCTCTCTCCATCACTTTCTTCATCTCTTCTCCCTAAGTAGCAATCAAATATATTCTGCTCCATTAGAACAGAATAAATATACAGCCACCTGGTATTTCTCATTCAATTACCAGCCCCACATAACACTGGCAAGACTTAGGTGTGCTTTGGGTAACATATTGCTGCATAACAAACCACATCAGTATCTGTGGCTCAAAACAACAATTCTGTTTCATTCATGATTTTGTGGATCAGGAATAAGGAGGGCTCAGCTGGGTGGTTTGTCTCGCCTACCTGGTGCCAGCTGGTAGCTGAGGCCAGAGGATCAGCAGTCAAGATGGTTTCCTCAACTAAATATCTTGCACCTCTCTGGTACTTCATTCTCTCTCTCTCTCTCTCTCTCTCTCTCTCTCTCTCTCTCTCTCTCTCTCTCTCTCTGCCTCCCTCCCTTCTTCTTCTTCTCCCTCTCCCCCTCCTCCTCCTTCTTCATTTTCTTCTTCTTCTCTCTATCTCTCTTTCTCTCCACTAGGTATTTCATCCTATATACCATGGAAGGGTGAGAACTAGCGTACGGCAAGAGAAGGGCCTTGGACACAGATTTTAATAAGGCATTCATTCCCAAGTGCTGCCTCTATACCTACTGACCCCCGAGAGTGAGTGCCTTCTTAAGAGTGAATCTCCCAGAGTGCAGAATGTAAGGAGGTGCTCACTTTCAGTATCATGCAAGTACACCCGAGAGTAAATGCCTCCTTAAATTTTGCACCCTGGGAAACCCACTTGCCTCACCCCAGCCCTGGTCCTGCCTCTAGGGCCTCTTCATGTGGCTTGGAAACACCAAACTGAGACACACCACAGCGTAGTGGTCTCAGGGGAGGCACACCTCCTACATCGTGGCTATCTTCCAAGAGGTAAGGGAGCCAATGCTGCTGGGACAAGAGAAGTCTATGCATATAACTGGTATAGTGGCACATTCATTCTACTCTACTGGTCAAAGCAGCTGCTGGTTCAGCCCAAATTCATGGGCTCTGCCAACAATTGATGAAGATACAGAAAGTTCTCATTGCAGAAGAGCAAGGGTATGAGAGACACTGTTGGAGCCATCTTTGGAAAATATAGTCTTCCCCATCTTCCTTTATAAACTTTCCTTTAAGTTACTCCTGGAATATTATAACATACTCCTAATTAATATCCTAGCCTCTAAACTTCATCTTCAGTCCAGTATACTAAAGTATACTGCTTGCTACCAGGCCTTTGTGTAATAACTATCTTATCAGTACCCTTGCTTAAACTTTCCAAAGATTGCCCTGGCTTATAAATAAAACCCACGCTCTTCTACCTGTCATTTAAAGTGTTCATGATTTAGTGCCATCTCACTTTTTGTTGGTTAAATTGTATTCCCCCAGAAGATATTCAAATCCTAACTCTCAATATCTGTAAATATGACCTTATTTAGAGATAAGGTCTTTACAGATGTAATCAATTTAAGATGAGGTTGTGCTGGATTAAGTTGGGTCCTAATTGAACAGCTGGTGCCTTTAAAAGAAAAGGAGAGAGATCTGGACAAAGAGATGCAGGAAATAAAGCTATGTGAAAACACAGACTGACTGCAGTAATGCATCTACACACCACGGAATGCCAAGGATTGCCAGCAGCCACCAAAGCTAGGAGGAAGCAAGGAAGGATACTTCTGTGGAGCCTTCAGAGGAAGCATGGCCTGGCCAACACCCTGACTTCTAGCCTCCTGACTATGAGAGAAACTTCTGTTGTTTTAGGCCACAAAGTTTGCAGTAATTTGTTATGACAGCCCTAGGAAAGTAACACACCACCCATCCAACTCTGCTTCCAAAACTCCTCCTTTATTTAGGAAGAGGTCTCTTCCCCATCCTTATATCCCAAGAAATCACTGCATCTCTCTTTGTCCTCTCCTTTCACTAAAAGGAACAAAGCAAAGCAGTGTATACACCTATAAATTGCAGCTGAGGTATAACTGGCATCTTCTAGCATTCTGCTAGGCAGGGCTACTTCTCCCAGATGCTGAGAGTATACCTGGCATAAAGAGAATTTCACACATCTGTTAACTTAAATAAAAATGTTGAGAAGATATTAAGTTTTTTTTAGTAAGTGCTTAGAATTATAAATAGAACAATTATTTCCCTGTCATGTTCTTTGCTCATCAAAAAGAGAAAAATATTTAAGTGAGATATTAACTTATAGCAACAGTACAAAACTATAAAAGTCCTTTCTTGGCTAGTCGGTAAACTCTTAGCTGTCAGTGGCTTTAACCAACTGGACCCAAAATGACCTCTAAATTGTAATTCAATAACCCAGAATCCTAGCAAGGCTTCCTAATTATAGTTCCCATTTGGAATGTTGGATGTAGTATACGAAAAGCTCAAGAAATTAAGGAGGTCATTTATCCTTTTCCCAAAAATACCTTATATGACAACTCGTACAAAATAAATGCAATACTTTTCAATACAGTACACATTGATCACTCAGAGAGATGTGAGGGACAGAATCTGAAATTCAGGAAGTGATCATCCTGCTGCATCCTGTGATGGTCAGTCTACACCAACCCCTGAATACCTGGTGCTACACCTTTAGAGGTAAGCAGATGACATGGAAGGCATTCATGGAAGTGAACAAGATGAAGAAGAGGCTTAAGAAACAGCAGAAGAATACAATGATGTTTAACATGAAGAATAAATGTTTCAAAAAAAATCAATTACCTTAACAAGTAAGAAAGACTCTCCTAGAACAGAATCAGACTTATCTTTTGTGCCCCCAAAGAGTAAAGCTAACACTAATAAACGAAACTTATAGGAAGACAAATTTTGACTTGTCATAAGACAGATTCCCAAAAATCAAGTTACCAATTGTGAACTACCCCTAGAAATGTTCATGCAAAGATTTGTAACTACTTGACAATAGTACCTTATTTATCTTTACTGCCCTAGCACAGACATTCCCATGTAATAACTGATTAACATGTATTTGATATATAAAGGGAAACTCAAACGGTCCCTCCTAAACTTAGGATTCCAGTATTTTAGGATTCCAAAAGAAAAAGAAACGCAACCATGAGTCATTATTTTCCTTTCAATGGATCACACAGTCATAATTTTCTTTATGCTGGATAGGGATGGGTATTCCCTCAGGAAAACAAAGAAGGACCCCAAACATCTCAGTAGGAACATTTTAGGTAATACAACACAGTTGTAAGTATAAAATGTGAATTACTTAACAAGTTCAAAGATTCAAATACACTTATTTACACATATACTTAATCCCCCTAAAATTCCCCTTATTTAAGGCAAAAGTGAGTCACAATTTATCAAACCTTTACCACATACATTAACCTCAGTGGTTTCATATTCATTTGAAAGCATTTACTGAAGGCTGGTTATGTGGCAGACATGTCTCGTACTGTCAACCAATTTAGCGAGGTAGGTACTAATACCTTCCCTTAAAGGCCAAAGGAGTTATGCAGCTTGTCCAAGTTCAGGCCTCTGCTAGCCCATACAGATCATCTCTGCAAATTAAAATCAAACAAACAAAAAAACCCAAAAAAACTCTTCCTCAAGACATTTCACTGTCATTTGTCAGAAAAATGTATCATAATATACTAATTTTATTAGAAGAAAAATCTTACTGCCCTCTACCATAAAATTGTCTCAATATATATTCAAATTGATAACTGCGATATAAAGCGTGCACCTTAGATGGGTTTCTTTGTACAGTGCACAATTTACTCAACAGTAAATGACAATCCCATGAATCTCATATGAGATTTAATAAATGCAGCACCAGGCATTTTACTCCAAAGTACTACCATTGACTCCCACCCTAAATGAGGATCATCAAGAATTTCATATGAATTACATAACCCTCTGGCTGCATATGACTACTGTCTCCTTTCAGTACTGTTTCACACTCAAAGCACTCATAAAATGTATTTATGTAGACATAAAGCCGCTGAATACATAGAAAGCAACTAATGCTGGATGAAAGAGAAGGGTTTCTCAGAAAGCCCATCATCAGTACCTCCCAAACAAGAACGCTTCTCAAAAGCCTGATTTTACCTACCAGGCAAAATGAAAAATATTCTTAACATTAATATAAAATCGTTTTTCTCACATCAAGCAAATACTCAGTTGGAACACAAAGGACTTAATTACTACAAAAAAATGATTTTAAGCAGATTCCACTAAGATGGGATCTTAGTGCTTCAGATAAAATTCGAAGTCAAGTCGAAGTGCTTCAGGCCAATATTCAGTCAAATTGTGGAAGAAAAGTACTTAGGTAACACGGTTTTTTATGAAAACATTTTGCCTTTCCCTAGAGGAAGATATCCCAGAGTGTGAAATGGCCTTAACACTCAGTGAAAATAAAAATGTCTTTAGAAAGAGCAAGTACGTTTATGTGGTGCTTTATTCATCCAAACCACCCTTATTGTGTCTCTACTATGTTGCAAGTTTTGTGTTAGATGCTGAGAACACAGTGATGATCAGATCCAGACCATAATCTGCTCTCATTCCAGCAGGCAAAATTAATGTAAAAGGAAAGTATGATCATTGTTGCAATAGAAATCTAGAAAAAATGTCATAGGCCCACTCACTCCTGCCTTTATCTATTCTCCATACATAATTTCTTGGAATTTGGGTAAATAGAGTTCACAAAATTTTAAGCATGCTTTAAAATTAACTTAAAAACCAATCACTATCATCGTATCTGGCACACAGTAAATACATAATAGATGTGGAATGAATAAAAAAATGAACTTTCCAGCTTACAAATGAGAGTTGGGCCACAAGCAAACATCCCCATCAATTATAAAAGAAGTGTTCATGAATGCAAAGTATTTTTAAATAGCCAGAAGCCTAAAACAATTTGAGTGGAGAAAAGAAACCATTTAAACACAAACCTTATTCTGAACCAGCTTAAAACATACATAATCTCCTATGTCTGTTAAGCTATTTAATGATGTATTTTCAGCATCTCGGCAGCACATTTATTTTTATTTTCAAAGTCATGTGGATTATTGTTTTTCCCTAAATTCCAACCATATGTATCAATCAGGCTTTGACAAGAGTGATCAATTACTAAGACCTCTAAAAATTTCCATTATTTTCTACCATCCTGACAAATAAGATCTGGGTTTAAATACAAAAAAGAGATTGAGAGAGAGACAGAGAGACAGATTTTTCCTTGCTGTATAGAGGGGATCTCTATACCCATGAATTCCAACTTTTCAGGTGGGTAATTTGAGAAGGTTTGTACCCTTAACAATCTTAACAACTCCATCCCATACTAATCAAGCCTCCTCAAAGACATTTCACTGAAAACAGAAGCAAAACACTACATAACTGACTCACTTTTTCTTCTAATCCTGTTTTTGGACTTCTTTTCACTCATCTCACATTCTATTATAAGTAACTTGAGGATGAGGACAAAGCCTAGGGCCTAGCCCAGCACCGTACGTAATGAAGTACTTACAAAATGCCTCTGATGACTGTTCTACACAGAAAGCCACCGCACAAACAAAACTCAGAAGCTAGCACTTCTTAAAAAAACATGCTCTGAGGCAATGACTGATATGAAGGAGAATCACAAAATACTACAATCAAAAAAGGTCTTCACCCTATTTAAAATACAGCTCTTGTAAACACTTCGTTGAACTCTGTTAGCATCTCCCATACTAATTCCCACCACCACCACTTACCAGAAAATAGTTCCAAAATTTCTATGTGGAGTCCATGGGGCTCGAGAAGGAAAGAAAGAAGAATGTAAATCCACTCTACAGCTCGTGCGCTCCGACCGGCGATGGTGGCGGTGCGCCTGCGCCCGGGGGATGGCATCCCGGCGACTTGACCTTTCCCTCCTCAGTTTCTCCTCTTCCAGCCCCAGAGGCTCCTGGGTAGGCGCTTGCGCAGGGGACTCGGCACTCAGGTGGTCAAGCTACCAAGAAGGATCCCTGTGGGCGCTTCGAGGACCCAAGACTGTCTAAAGCCACAGGGGAAATGGTGGAAAATTCACCATTGCCATTTCCGGGAAGAGCGACGTATGGCTTTGTTCGTTTGTTAAGCTCCCAGTATTGGTGCACACTATATCTCGTGCGAGCTTTTATACCTGAATCTTGGCTAAACTTCTTAGGCTTAACCTATTGGGCTCAAAAATATTAGGCAGTTGCAATGCCTGTCTACCTCATTTTTACTATAGAAACCCGTTACATTGACTTATTTGGAATAAACATGATAAGTACCTTCCCACCCAACTCTATTCACGTAATCACAGATAACTATGCTAAAAACCAACAGCAGAAGAAACATTGAGGACATCCAGCACTAAATGATATTCCTATTTATGAAGTAACTAAAGTAAGTTAACTACTTTAAAGTAAACTAAACATTCTTCCTTACAGCCAAAGAACTTTACACCAAAAACTAAATTGTATGTAGGCTGACACCAAACACCTATTATGTATCTGATATAATAATGTTGATCATAATTATTTTCACTATCTCTTATTAACACTTAGTATTGAAATATTAAAAAAGTAAGTTGAAATTATCTAAATTCCCTTAATATTGTAAGTGTTCTCAAATATTACACATTAAGTGATAGAAAAAATAAAATTCTGCATTACTATATGGATATAGATAACTCTATAGTATAACTACATAAGTATACTCTATATGTGTATATATATATAGTATGCTCTACAGTATAACGTAGCATACTTGCAGAGAAGAGCCACTTCTCTGTAACTCAGTGAAATTCTGAAACCATAATGCCTACAGTTTTCTTAGATATTGATATTCAATACAGTTTAAGGAGAACAATTAAATAGGAACAGACAATTTGGGTTACACAATTAAGGTGGCACCAAAAAGCATCTTCCAATATACTATGAATTCTGTACAGTGAAACACTGAGAGGTTAGTTCTTGATTCAAAAAGAAAGTAAGTTTCATCTTCCTTTTGAGAAATAGGCATCATCGTTGCCTGCTGTCTACCAATCTTCAGGTTCCTTCATCTTTCATAGATGCATGTATGCCGGTCTGATAAGGAACAGCACAGACAGAAATGTTAAAAAGCTCTATGTATTAGAAACTTAAGAAAATCATTAAAAAGAGACTCAAGTACTTACATGGTGGAATTTTTGTGCTCTCCCAGTTCTCATTAACAAAGTTTCTCATTACTCCTAAGAGTTCAAACACAAATAAATATTTCTACTACTTCCAGGTCCAGTTCCACCTAATTTCACTCTTCTCTACTGAAATCAAATGTGCATCTGGTTTACACAAGGTACAGCCAGTACCAGGCAACTAGTAAGTAAGTGCTCATATTTTGCTAAACAGATATTTATTACAAATGTATGCAAACTTTGTACAAAGTGCTGGAATATGAGGGATTATGCAAAGATACATAAAAAGGATAGCCTGATTTGTAATTTAAACAAATAGAATGAATAAAAATACAAATAAAATAAAACAGGGAAGAGAAGAAATGAAATGAAAGGAAATAACATGATAAAGTAAAAAGGAATGGACAAATTGTTTTTCTACTCTTGGCTCATTCTTACATGATTATCATACTGTTGTTCTACATTTTTCTAAATTACTGTATCAACCTAAAGACATAGTCTATTATATTTTTCCACCATGTCTTTAACACCTGCCCTAATGGAGAATATAAATTTAATGGAGTAAATAAACAGGAAGACATCACACAAGAGAAAATTCTATACAGACCAAAACCAACACTGTGAAAATAACTACCTCAAGCATTAAGGCATCAGCTTATTAACTGTTACCTGAAATAAATCATCTAAATGTTTTCTCAAATTTTTATTTCTTAAACTCCATTTGTGCCTTTGAAGTGGGGACTTCAGAAGTTAGAAGTGACATTCCTAGTGGTATTTACAGTCAAGAGTAAATCTTTTAAGAGTAGTTCAGGCTGGATTTCTAGGTTTATCATAACAGGATGTAATTTTGCATATAAACATGCATATGATTTTCTAAAGATTAAAAGATTCCTTTCTAGTTGTGTTCCTCATGGAGAAAGAGTCTGACCAAAAACCAAATGACAAGGCCTCTAGCTTTTAAATTACCTTTACTGAGTAAGAGGGGATCCTGGCACCTTATTACTCAATCCCTCTATAGGGCTGGCGTGCAGGAACTAGCAGACCATGGTTGCCAGAGTTTTGAAAACCTGGAACAAATAACATGAAACTTCCATGCTCAAACACACCCATTTGCACATGGGCTGACTTCCATCCAGGAGATAGTCCTGACCTCTTTAGAAATTGAAGAGTAAGCCAGGGAATCAGCTCATAATCAGGGAATTATGTGCTTCTGCTCTGTCTCAAGGGCCCCAATCCACATCCCAGTGGCTCTGATAAGCTTCCATGACCAAACCCACAAACAAGAGGCAGAAGACCTGAAGGCTCACAAATGACCCATCCAGGCTCTTCTGTGGAGGCAACACAGTTTCTACCCGACACCCTCTGAGGAATGTGAACCATCTGTTCGGGATTAAACTGCTTTACCGTCTTTGTATATAAATTATTCACTACCCCTCTCCTTTTGCATATTTTGCTCTCCATTTTCTCTGTCTATTCCCTGCTCTCACTTCACCAATTTTTCTCTGAGCTACTTCAACTGCTTTGTGCTCTACTCCCTTCAGAAACTTAAAAAGGAAATGGATTCATTAGCCAAATAACTGAATCATAAATTTTTTTTGACATACTGGGGAGTATGGAAAGCTGTCTAGTGATTTCTCTGATATTCAGCTTTTTAGAAAACAATTCCTTAAATTATCCTGATTTAAACCTTTGGACTACTTCGTCTTTGATAGCATGCTAGCATTAAAACGTGGAACGTTAGGAAAACCCATTGCCGTCGTCAGTGCTACCACATGAACAGCAGGGGGCAATAGCATACCAAGAATTGTGGAAACTGTCTCAGCCTGTAGGAAACTGTTGGATTCCTGCACTGGGTCTGTGTACCCTAGCGCGATGATCTCAGCTCTCAGATGAAGTCTTTTGTTTTGTGTCCTATTTTACAATGCACTGTTCAGTTTTCTATGAGTTGTGACTTATTCAGACAGCATTTCACTGTGACAGTTTAGCTTAAGAAAAAGAAAGGTGGAGGAAAAAAAAAGAGGAAAGAGGAAGAAAATTAAAGTGCTGCCAAATGAAACACAGAAAGACAAGGAGGAAGTAATCCTGCCTGTATCTAAAGTTTGTCCCTTCTCTGTTCCCATCCATTTGAAGCTTGAACATTGTTTTTCTGGATTACAGACTTAATTCACCCCATCCCTTCCCCCGTAGACACACCGATTTCATTCTATCTTCTCTACCATACGGTTTTCTGTTAAAACAACAGATTTCTTTATAAAAAGAAAAAAACTGTTTTAAGCCAAATATTTGACTTTTTAGAAGAATTCAAAAAACTTCTATGTCATGTGCTGGCCTTTAGTCAAGCTTCTCTGTACAGAATTGTAATGTTTTTCTCTGCTTTTTAAACGTTTATTAGTCAAGATACATTTCATTGATATGTTTCAATAAAGTTCTTCCCCTGTAAATTCACACCTTCAGCTCAACAGCAAAAAGCTGTAGTTGTGAACCTATATCTGACACTGTGTTTGGGGGTAAATATAAAGTGGTAACTGGAACACCAGAGATCTGAATATAACAAGGATCATTTCCACTGCACTGGAAAGGTGTTTCATCATCCAACCTTCAAAATCAGCAAGATTAAACTATTTCATGCATAATTTGAGTTGCACCCCAAAATATAAAACTCGTAAGATTCACTTCCTCTCCTACCTAAGCTGTAATTCCCACTTATTAATGTATTCCTACAAAGTTATTAATTTATGACAGTAGGATGGCAGAAGTAATTTTATTTCAACATGTGGCACCCAAATTCCTCTTCAAGGGATTGTTCACTCTCTGAGACTGACGGCCCTAACTGATCTCTTGACCTCATTCCCTCTGGCTTATCTCCTAACATTCTCCTGCACACACCACTCTAGTCACATCAGCCTCTTCGCTGCCCTTTGAAAATACACCAAGAAATCTTGTGCCTCCGGGCCTTGCCCAGCTGTTCTCTCAGTCAGGGTAAGTCTTACCTCACTTATGAAAACAACTCATACCTTCACCTACTTCAAGAGTTTGTGCAAAAGTCACCTTCTCAGTGAGACCTTCCCTGACCACCTACTTAAAATGGAAAATACCTCCCCTCCAGCATTTCCTACCCTCCCCCTTCTCCTTTATTTTCCTCAATAACATTTATCATCAAATATGCTATATATTACATATAAATATAATATAAAATGAGATATCTGAGTTCAAACATATCAACCAATAGACAGCGTAACCGCCCCCCATTAAAAGGACAAAAAAAACCAGTTGATTCCAAAGCAAAACCCAACTCTATGCTCTATACAAAAGACAAAGACATACCTAAAGCAAAGTAATTTCAGAAATGCTAACAATGAAAGGCTGCACAAAGGAATACCAAGAAAGTATAAATATAAAGAAAGAATTATGATTCTGAAATACAATTAAGTAGTATTCAGATCAAAAAACCACTACCAAGTCAAACAGCACCTTATAATGTTAAAGGCTACAATTTGCCATGAAAATAAAATATTTATGAAAGATATGCAGCAAATAACAGTAGCTTCTTTCATTCAGCAGAAACTACAAGAGATTCAAAAAGACTAGAAACACATAAATATAGCAAATTTTGGTATGCTTCTTAGTCCAAGATCAAAAAATGGTACCAAAAAACATTTAGAATAATTGAGTTTACAGTCACATATAGAGACATGTATAAGTTACATAAAGAAAAATACAAATAATATTCTCCATCAACAAAATAATAAAAGTAGGAATCCACAGCAATCATAGCCTTTCTACCTTGAAATTTAAATTTTTTCTACTAAACATAGCTTGGCTCAGGGAAAAAATACCAATTGATACAGAAAATTTCTAGAAAAAAATCATGAAAACATGTTATCAGAGTTTATAAGATACTGCTAAAGAGTGTTCGAAATAAGATTCATGGAAAATATTTATATTATAAAAATGAGAGAAATAAATGAGTTAGACATTACACTCAAAATGTTAGAAATATCAAAGACTAGCTTTTTTTAGTCCCACTTTGGAATTTTAAATTAAGCAACCTATATTTGAAAACAACCTGAATCAAATAAACCCAGCTGTATTAAACTGCATTTAGCACTCTTATAATGCATTATAACATTGGTAGTTATTTTGAAGTTATTATATAAATTATGGAAAAAAGCAAGCAATTCTGTTAACATTGTTAGAAACTATGCTTTTCAGGAGAAAAGAGATGCAATATAAAATTAAAGAAGTAAAAAAAATTCTATAATCTTTCATTAGAATTGGAATACCAGCACAAATTTATGATTTATCTTTCTTTGAAAAACTACATATTCCCTAGTACTTGTATTGAAAAGTCTGAGAAGTAACAAGACTTTTAGCCATGAACAACTTTACGTACACAGATTGTGGTCACCAAATACGTTTTACACTGAAAGCAATGAAATCTCCTTTGAGAAATGGCTGATTCTGGGTCTAGAGCAGTAAATGAGACTGTTCCAATATGAGACTGGGACTCTTATTAAAGTGTCTGAAAGCAAGGAAGCTATCAAGACATTTGAGGTTGTCAAATGAACAGAGAAGCCAAAGATGGGCAATTTGAGCTTTAAAATGAATAATCACTGCAATTATGTAAGTGTAAATAGAGATGCCAATATAATCAATGCAAAACTAGAAGCAATAGGAGATTAAGATAGCAAGATATAAAATTACATACAGAAATCAATATGTTCATATACTGAAGCAATAAGCAGTTACAGGGGAAAACAGAAGAGATGACTCATTTACATTACCAAAGAAATTTTTTTTAATATCCTAGGACTAAACCTAATAAGAATTGTGCAAAACCAATATGAGAGAAGCTTTAAAGCTTTCCTGAAAGATACAAAACTGCTGACTTGAGTAAAATGAAAAATAAAACTTGCTCCTCAATTGAATAATGCAAAATCATAAATTGATGCCAATTTTAAAGTAATTTTATGGAGTTAGATTCTATAATTTACATGGAAAAAATAAATAAGCAAGACTATCCAAAAAACAGGAAAGAAAATAAGATAACAGCATGAGGCAGGCCTAGATCTATGAGATATTGGAAAATATACGGTTTCTATAATTAAAGCAGTAAAATATTAGCCCACGAGTAGTCAAGCAGATCTATGTGGAAAAAAAAGAAAATACAGATATAGAGCCAAGTACAATGTGGAAATTTATGTATGTGATAAAGTGGTATCTCAAATCACTGGGAGATAAATGGACTTAATAAAATTAAACGTTGGAACAGCTAGAGAGTCCTTTGAAATAGAAAAAAATGGATATAAAATCACCTAGGAGAATTCCAGTCAAAAACAAAAAATTCAACGTGAATCTTACAGCGAGGATGAATCTGAGTACCCAAATTGAAGGATATTCTGGAAAACCGCTGGCCTGAACTTTTCAAAAAGTCAATGCCACAAAAAAAATAAACAAAAATGGCTGGGGAAATAGTCTAAATTAAAAGTAACTAGAGACTCGAACTTTGTTAAATTCTGGATTTATATTTTACAAACAACAATAGGGCAAGAAAGGATTTGGCGTAGGGTGGGGGATACAATCGAGGAAATTCTAATATGACCTATATATTACATTATAGTAATGTGACACCGTTTAGTGGATTCTGACTTCTTGTGTCTGAAGAGCCTAATGATACATTTCTTAAAGACACTACCCTGCAATCCTATAGGACAGTAGTCCTCAATTGGGGTGATTTTGCACTGCCCTGCCCCCCACACACATCTGACAATGTCTGAAAACATTTTTGGTTGTCACCAGCGGAGGAGGGGAAGGGAGGGTTGCTACTGGCATCTAATGAGCAGAGGCCAGAAATGCTACTAAACACTTGTGCAATGCACATCTCCCCTCCCCCACAACAAAGAATCGTCACGCCCAAAATCAATAGCGCCACGGCAATGATGTAGGAGAATCCCTAACTCCTACAAGACAGTAGTGATATATTAGGCTGAAAAAAATGAAATTGTCCTTTGCGTACCGCAAACATTGGTCATATTTAAGGGTGAAGAGTTATGATGTACACAACTAACTCAAACAGTTCCGCAAAAAAACACTGTACGCGTCCTTCCGCCCAGCTTCCCTCCTCCCTCGGGTACCCAGGCGGGGTCGCACTCCTCCCGGGCTGAGGACCCACCGGGCCTGCGCCGTGGGAGCAGCGGGCGAGCAGCACTGCGCAGGCGCTAGGCGGCCGCACCCACAGGGCGCGTCTCCAAAAGTTACAGATGCGCTGGCGGAGCGCTCAGTCGGCGGGGCTGCCCACCGCAGAGAACAGGAAAGAGAACTCCCGAGACGCTCCGTTGGCATCTCCAGACGTGGCAACGCTGCTTACCTGCTTGAATACCGCTCCTCTGCCGTCCGCTGAGGGCTGCAGTGAGCATGGCTTATCGTTTGGAGCCCTCTGCCAGGAAGTGCCAGTGATGTGTGGCCCGCGGTGCCTGACCATCCCGGTCCAGACTGGATTCTCCAGAGATGAGCTTTTACCCTCTCCTTAGTGGATTCTGACTTCCTGTGTCCGACAAGCCTGGGCATTACTAAATCTCCTGATAACCCTAACCGAAAGTTTCCTTGCAGGCCCAGTCCCCACCTGGCTCCTCACCAGCAAGAGCTTACCCAGGTAACATTTTAAAATACCTTAAAAATTTTCAGCCTAGAGTTTCTTATTCAAGGAATTGGTAGTCTTCTGTGAAAAGCCAGGTAGCAAATATTTTAGGGTTTGCAGGCCAGGAACAGTCTTTGGGGCTTATTTGTCTTTTTTTTTTTTTTTTTTTTAACAACCTCATACTAATGTAAAAACCGCTCTCAGCTTCTGGCCTTACATAAAACAGAGGAATAACAATGATTAGGCTCTGATCTTTCCATTTACCCAGCACGGAGGCTAGAGCTTCGGCTCCTCGTCCGACCAGTTCTGCAGTAAGGACTTAGGTTCCAGAAGGACTACGACTCGCTGGGTTCACTGGGTCCCACCTGCTGAGGCTTCACAATTTTTTGGGTCCCTACACTTGCACCTCTGCTCTTCCCCGCCGGGTGGCCGCTACTGAGTTCCTGGCAGTCAGCAAGACCGCCAGGAAATCCCCAGACCAGCAGCCACACCCTCCTTCACTCTAAAATGGCAATCCCTTCCTATCTGGGCGCAAAAGCCAGAGTCCTTACACTGTTACTAAATTGGTATAAACGTAATACAAGGAGATCTCAGACCACTGTATCCTTATAGCATTTTTTCTAGTGATAAATGTAATACATGTCCACAATGGTAATTTGGAAAATACTGAAAAGTATATAGAAGAACATTAAAATTCAGCATAATTCCAACCCACAAAAATTAACTGTCAAAATGCTTACGTATTCTTTTAGCTCTTCTTTTAAATGCGTACTAATAGTGCAACTTACTGAACTGGATTTTAAAAAAAATCTTAATGAACTTTTGTTGAAGTATAAAATCCAGGAAAGTGGGCAAACTGTAAATGTACAGTTCAGTAAACTTTCAAAGACTAACACAAACACACCTTGCAACCAATACCCAGATCAAGAAATAGAGAATGCCTAGCTCCTCCAGCTCCCTGCCCAGCCAGGGGTAACTTCTCCCCAAGTGTAACCACTGTCTTATCCTCAAATACACAGATTAGTTTTGTCTTTTCTTTAATTTCACATGAAGTGAATTATTAAGTAAATATTCTTTAGTAGTTTATTTCTTTCACTCCATAATATATTTGAGATTCATCCATTGTTGTGTGTAACAGGTCTGTATTTTATGCTGTATGGCAGTTAATTGTGTGAATGTACTGCAGCTTACCATTTATACAGTTTTTTTAAGTTTCAGTTATATTGAGATACAATGCACATACCATACAATTTTCATCTATTAAAGTGTATAGTTTAATGTTTCTTTAGTGTATTCACGGGTAAGTGCAACCACTGGCAGGCACAATCAATTGTACAACACTTTAATCACCTCAAAACAACTGCATACTGTCTAGCTGTCACTCCCCTATGATACCCTCCATCCTTTCTAGTCCTCAGTAACCACTAATTTACTTTTTGTCTCTGTAGATTTACCTGTTCTGGTCATTTTATTAAAATGGAATCATATAATATGTCTTTTGTGACTGATCCCTTATATTGATACTGGGTTATTCATGTTACTTCCAGGCTTGGGGCTATTACAAATAATACTGCTGTGAACATTATTATACTCATCAGTATATGTATCTAAAGATATATATGTATCACATAGATACACATTTCTATTGGGATATACACCTAAAAGTAGAATAGCTCCAACATAGGTTTTGTTGATAGTGCCAAACAGTTTTTCAAATTTACTCTCCCAGCAGCAGTGTATAATGAGTTTTCATTGCTCCACACCCTCACCAATGGTTGGTGATTGTATGGTTTCAATTTACACTTCTGTTTAAAAAAAAAAAAATTTACACTTCTCTGATGACTAATGTAAGAGAGCCTCTTTACATGTAATTATTAGTCATGTGAATATCCGCTTTAGTAAAATGCCTTTTGGTTCTTTATTTCATTTTTGGTCAGGGAGAGAGTTGTTTATCTTTTTCTATTTGTTTTATATATTCTAGTTGTGAGGCCATTTTCATTTATGAGCACTGCAAAAAAAAAAAAAAAAAAGAAGCAAAACAAAACACTTTTCCTAACCTGTGACTTGCATTTTAACTATCTCATTGTTAAATTTTAATGACTATAAAATTTTTCTGGAAGTCTAATTTATCAGCCTTCTTTTATGGTTAGTGCCTTTGCTATCCTAAGAAATCACTGCCTACAGGAACCTTCTCCTATGTTATCATCTAAAAAAAATGTTTTTCTTTGAATTTTTAAATCTATTAACCATGTAGAATTGATTTTAGTAGAGTATGCAGTAAATGTTAATTTTTTTTTTTCATATAGCTATCCAGCTTACCCAGGTCCTTTTCTTGAAAGACCATTCTTTTCCTACTGCCCTGCAGTGTCACCTTTCTCATAAATCAATAAAATCATAAGTCAGTCCAGATGTTAAAATTAGTACATAAGGTCTTGTAGTTTTCTAGTAGCCTCTTTAGGATTTTCTATGTTAAGGAATCTTACTAAAATAAGATGTAATGGGTGAAGAAGTAGAGAATTTTGAGAGAGATACAGATAATTTTTTTAATGAGATGGAAATCCCACAACTGAAAAATACAGTATCTGAAATAATTTGATAGAATTATCAGTAGGTTGGACACAGTAGTAGAAAGCATCATTAAACTTGAAGTCCGGTCACTAGAAATCATCCGAATATAAGTAAACTGAGAGATACTTTAAATAAACAAAGCATTAATAACTGATAGAATACCATCAAGTGATCTAACATATATGAAACCGAAATCCTAAAAAGGAAGGAGAGAGAGCCTGGGGCAGGAAAAGACTTGAAAAAATATTAGCCAACGTTTTCCGGAACCGATCAACTATATTTTATCTGGGATGTTTACTTGTTTTCAATGAAGAGTGTATCCCAGTAACCTGGCTTGCCATGAATGGGATTTAGAAGTTAGCATAAATAAAGTTTTACATCTACAGGAATGAGGAGCAGGGCATTTTAAAGATGCACAAAATGTAGAAAAATGCTTTGTTGGTGGACCTGTCCCAAACATTATTGTACTTTTATCATAAATGTTGCCTACCCACTAGTACCATCCCAATCATAGTAATACCTAAATGTTCTCCTGGTTTTTCAAAACATCAGCTCGGTGCATAGTATGGCCCTCCATCCATTGAGAACCCCTCTCTCACATGATCTGCCATTGCCTCCTTTCCCCCATGCCATTTCTAACTTCATCTTTTAATGCTCATATCTCTAAAACCACACTGGCCTCTTTCCATTTCGGGGCTCTGGGGATGGCTTCTCTTGCTTCCTGAATGGTCCTCCCCGAGACACCTATATGACTGACCCTTTACTCCTCCTCAGGTTTTGTTCAAATGTCATTTTTTTTTTCAGTAAAACCTAGAGAGTAAAACAAAACAAAAAACTTGCACATTCATTCCCCCATTTCTAGTTAATTTTTATCTGTAAACTTTATTTGAAATGCCGTGCATTTTAATTATTTAATTTCCTTACTATCTCACTTTCCTCACCACTAGAATATAAGTTCCTGTGAGAAGAGAGGAATTTACCAATTATGTTCTCTGTAGTGTCTTCTATTCCTTAAATGAGTAAAAAATTATAACTGCTAACATTTTTCTCAGGGCTAGCATATGGGCAGCCTAAATTTATCCCTAATAACCCCTGAATCTTTCAAGATGTTTCTTCAGTTTTTCATGAATAAAGTCTTGACAGTATTCCAGTAATTTTTACATTTTTAAGGTTTACTTGAGAGTCTTAGCCAGAAAGGATCACAGCAGTAAAAGCACCAGCTTTTCACCAAGGAGAATAAGAAATGTGATATGGTTGTTTCCAAAGCAACAAAAAGCTCTGCCTCGTTAAGTAGACTGAGGGCTCCTCCTTATTGGATTGAACTATCCAGTCACATAACTGAGGGTCCCCACACAAAGAAAAAAGTGCTTAGAGCTGTCATCACAAAGAAATTTGCCTTTCCAATTATAAGCTAATTTGTACCAACTTTTTTTTCTTCAGGCATTCAGACATCATGATGGATGATGAACTCTCAAAAAGGAAAAAGATGGAAAATCATCAAAATTACCATAAACTGTGCTCCCAACTAAATAAGTGTTTCCTTGTAGCATGTGCAGAGTCAAGGGAAATTATATTCCTACATTATTTAATCTACTAACAACCTATTTACCTAGTGTCTTAATCTAGGTTATTCTTGAAAGCAGGGCCTTCAAAGGTAGACACATCTATTTGGGAATGTGATCCCAGGGAACAGGAATGAGACAGGAGTGAACAGGGGAAAAGGGAAAGAAAATCCAAGCAAAGCAAGGTAGTGTTATTGAGTGGGCCACTAGTGTTCATGGCTACTTAGTGCAGAACCTTCTCAGGATTCTTATTAAACTATGTCTCGAAACTGCCTGCCTGAGGGATGAAAAGGAGAAGCATTTATCTCTCAGTAGCTGAGGGCTACTTCCATGGGGTGTTAACCCTCCAGGACGAGAGCCTCACTGGTGCCACACCATCACACATGCTGCATCAGGGTAGCTTTGGGAAGGAAGCTAGATTCTTGATGCACGCCTGAGGTGAGGCACTGTCAGCACAGAGCTCAGTGAAACCTGCCTAGAGGTGTTCACCAGAGCTGCGGCTAGAACCAGAGGTAGAAGAGATGGGAGAGAGGGCACCAGAGGCATCTTCTAAGCCTGGAAAGTGTGCTGTTAGCCTTGTCTAAATCCATATTCTTCCTTCTTTCTATCATCAAAATTTCATTGTCCAGAACAAAGTTGGCAGAGGGGTTAAGTAGCAAGGTTCAATGTATTTCCTAGAAGCTGTACATTAGTAACAGTTTTAACCTTGAGTGATGTTTATAAGAAATAGAAAGTGACACTAGAACTTGGAAAATTAAAAAATGATTCTACTTGAAACATTTGACCATTGGATAGAGATACTAGATTCTTCTAAACTCATGTAATCTCAGGAGCAATCATGAATCATTTGGAGAAATAAAATTAACCATTTCTTGTATCTCTATGAGCCTAATAAATCAGTCATTATTTTTTCCAAAGAGGTTGTTTTCTACTGTCACATAGTGATACTGAGCTTACAACAAATGAAAGGAAAATTGCTAGAAATATAAGAAGGAAAAATATTGGGATAATTTCCATAACAAAAAGGGTTGGTATTAATGTTGACTGGAATGGTGCTGGAGAGGAACTGCACATTTTGATTTGAGGTTCCTTTTTAAAGTTCCATTTTACCAAAAATAATTTTCTCTCTGCCTATACCCATGTGACTTCATAATCATCCTCTCTCATATGGTCTGGAATTACCACCAATAGGATAAAACCTTTGAGTTATTTCATATGTGTTGAACTCCTTCCACTTGCTATGTATTGTCATGATGCATAAGAGTGAGACATAATATAAAACATTATGTCCAAACATTTCAGAATACATACTCTTTTAAGGTACACCCAGGACACTTACCAACACTAACCATCTGATTGATCACAAATCAGCTAAATGAATTCAAAAGATTGAAATCCTAGAGTATTAAGCAAACCAGAAATCAGTTAACATAAAGATTAAAAAAAATCCCAAATGGTTGTAATTTAAGGAACATACTCCTAATGACCCATAAGTCAAACTATGTATTATAGTGAATTTATAAAATATTTTGAAATGAATTCTAATGAAAATACAATATATCAAAGCTTATGGGATAGTGTGAAGCAAATACTGATGGGAAACTTATACCTCTAAATACATATATTAGAACTTTCACAAAAAGATGAGCTGTCTTCGTTCAAGAAGCTAGGAAAATTGTGTGAAGCAGCATTTCAGACATTGGACAACTGGTAGCAAAGGACTGATCACTGAGGAGGGGAAATAGGGTGACCAACCCTACTGTTGTCCTGCCTTTCTGTGTTTAAGTACTCTGGATCACTTTGCAGGAGGAGGAGCTTTAGCAGAGCAGAGCAACCTTGCTGAGTTGAGACAAAAGATTAGTATTGAATGGGACAGATGGCTTGAATTTTCAGGGCAGAGAATCAGCAAGGAGGAACATATGCAGAGAAGAAAATCCCAGAAATTTGCATACAGATACCTTTGCGTCCACTGCTGAACACTAAACAATTCCCCAAAACTAGCATGAGAGTGGGAAACACAATTTCTATCCAGCCAGTGTCCTCACTGAATACTCCAAACTTTCACTAGGATCCCAGGAAGGTTACACCTTACATAAGTAGGGCTAAACTAGCATGACAATGGTATCTACACTAGACTTGTTCAAAAAACAAGCCTCGGTGGTATGAAACTGGTCCACAAGTAACTTAACCACCTGCCAGAACTAAGTCCAAATTTACTAGTTCAGATCCTCTGAGAAGCTCATGCAAAGCACGAGATTAGATTTATAAGAGATCTACTTGGAGAAATGCCTGTGAGGGTTGAAAACAGAGAGGAAGCCAGAGGAGGCAAAGTCTTCAGACTGCCTAGCATGTCTGATCCCTTTGAAGGAAAGAGAGAAGGTAGAAGGACTGAGAAGCAAGAGTCTCTGCAGCACAATTGCAAGAAAGTTTAAGTTCAGGCTGATGAAGACCCCTCAAAGCCTAACCCACCCTCAGAGGTGTCCCCTACCTCACAGGAATAGCTGTGCATTAGGATACCCCACTCAGTCATTCTGGTGCCAACAATCCATGAGAAATGGAGCCTCAGCATGAAAATAATGGATCTAGAGAGCCACAGCTGGGGCCCTCAGTCAGGTACACTCCCATCTGTGAGAGATCTGAGTGGTACACTGTACACTAGCTACTAAGTGCACACCTCAGGGAGCAAGGCCTCCATGGTCCCTGTAGGCCTGTATTCCTGGGGGAAACAGAAGAGGGAGGGAGGTTAGTAGGATGAACTACATCCCCGCCCACTGCAGTTGATCTCAAGGCTGCAGGTGGTCCTCATCTTCTCCTCCACTATCCATTTTGGATTCCCATTGCACTTACCAATTGCCTCGGCTGTTCCTATTGGTTTACCTGATGACATGGTGCAAACTTTCATTCTTGAGGGGTCTGAACCCTTGGTAATCATGCCCTTCTTAGGCTAGGTTTGCCATATGAGTCTGTTCACAGTTAATAGTAGGGCGGGGGAGCGACGGGAGGCACCAAATGGCTTGCCTGGGCTCCAGACGTATACCTCCCTGTGCTATTTTGTAGACGCAGCCTGACCTCCTGCTCATCATAGTCAATGACCCTATGAATATGGTGACTCCTCATCTGCATGCCCCTGGGCATAAGGAGCACAAAATACCCTGGTGGCAACCATTTCTTGTTGCTGACGGGACCCTCGCTGTAGCCCCTAGGAAGAGTATGCCCCCTTTGGGAACCAGGACCTTAGCTAACCTAGTGTGGACTTGCACGGCAGGAAGCACACATGCTTCCAATAAGAAGTTGTTGGGAGTGTTGTAAATGAGACCACTCTTTTGCCATCCCACTTGACTCTTGTAGTCTTCCAACTGGGGACACAGCACCATAGAGGTCTCTGGTTTGATGACTACACTGTATCCTGAAGGGTGACAACCCATTCTTTCAGAATGTTGCCTCATAAAGCTCACCATTTAGCTCTATCTTTAGAGGACTGTTCCAGCATTCCATGAGGCTGGCTGCATGTATGAGGCGGTGGTAAGTCCAGGAGATCCCATGATCGTGGGCCTACTCTTGCACCTTTATCATCATAAAGTGGCTGAATACTGTGTAAGTCCTTTATAGTAATGCTAGCTGAGGCTCTGCAGGTAGGAAAGGCAAACCCTTTCCTGAACTAGCTTCTGTTCCTCCTTGTGAGGACAAATTACTGGCCCTTCCCAGATGGGAGAGGCCCATTATAGTCAATTTGCCACTGGGTGGCCAGTTATTCTCCTTGAGGAACAGTGCCATGTTGAGAGCTTAGGGATGGTCTCTTTGACTGCCAGGCTGGACATCCAGAAGCTACAGTAGCTAGATCAGCCTTGGTAAGTGAGAGTCCATGTGTTGGGCCCATACTTAACTTCCAGCTCTGCCACTGAAGCTATTCCATGAATTCACATGCCTATCATGCTGGTGCAGGGTGTCTGATGACAAAGCCTGACTAACCTCAACTGGCCAAGACAGTTTGTTTATTTGGTTGCTAAGTGCCCCTTCCAAAACAGATGCTTTCTGATAGATATTAATGTGTGAAACAAAAGTCTTCACACTCTGTGTCCACTCCCATATGTCCATCCACATACCTCCACGCCACACTTCCTTGGCTCCAATTATCCAGTCCTTTTCTTTCCTGGCCCCTGAACAGATGGTCAGGCCATTATCCACTGGCCAGTAAACCACATATTCTCACCTAGAACCTGTCCTCCTCTAAACAAAGGAGATGACCAGGTACACCACTCCCAGCTCTGCTTATTAGAAAGATTCACTCATTCCACTGTCCTTCAAGGCCACTCCTGGTCATAATACTTAGCACCTTCCCCTCAGCCAAGTTCATTCCCCTACTCAAACTAGTCTTGAAGGCCTCATGCTTTAAGGAAGAGAGTTCATAGAAGACTCATCCAAAGAAAAATAAGATATTGGCTTTGAGTTTCTAAGGCCCAAAATCATGGCATAAAATGGAGGATTGGAAGGATACTTGTCTAGCCAATCTCTTCTGTGCCTATCTCCTCCAAACTCACTCAAACAAACAAACAAAAAACTCAAACACTCAGCACTAAGAAGTAAATCACAGATAGAGAGAAACTGAGAGAGTTACCTGCTAATGAGGGTTCTGAAGAAAACTTCAATATTCTAATTTAGAGCATGAAAGAACACCCCCAAAAATGTGATCTAAGAACAGAGAGACCAGTGCTCTACTCTCTATCTGGTTATCCTGAGAAAGTCCCGTAGTGTTATATTGACACTGTGGCATTAAAATTGGATTGCATTGAGTAGCTAGGCAGATAGATCCTAAACTACGTCAGAGACATTATGAGACCACAGAATCAAGCTAATGTTTTTCTCTTGGTGGGATTGAAAGCATTTGAAAAATGACCCCAAGAGCTGGCAGACTCAAGGGACCTCTTGGCCAGAGATGGAGTAAGAACTCTCTGAAGAGGTACTGGATGTAAATGCAGACATCTCATCGAATGTCAACATGGAGGGTGATGTTGGTGAAGACCAGAAAGGATGGTGTTCATCTCAGTGGATGCCAGCTGTGGACAGATGCCAATCAAGAATCAGATGTATCCCCCAAGGACAAGACATGTCTGAAGTCCCCTGGAGCTTAGCCACAACCCTGGCTGGAAGAGAAGATGTTGTATTCACTTATTTTAGAATAGAATGTCTATATACCTGGAAAATGAATAAAGTTAAGGATTCTGTGTGTGTGTGTGTGTGTGTATGCACGCGCGCGCACGACTAGGCAGAAGGCGAGCTTAAAATATAAATTAGGTTCAGTTATGGAAAAATGAAGCTCTTTTTCCACACCTGAGCATGTGACTTGCAAGCCCATAACTAGAAGGGTAATACCAAAGTTTTCAATTAGGACTTATAAAAAAGGGAAGCCTGGAGAAAACAAACAATCTGTACTCAGTTCTTTTAACATAGCCAGCAAGGTTCTATAAGATTAGGGAGAGATTAATCAAATTATGTTTGGTGGAACCCTAGTTCCATAGGATATGAATTGATGTTAGGAAAGAAACAAAGTTGGAAGGTTTCTTCAGTGCCAGAGTTTCAAAGCCACTCATATGTCAAAGTTTACTACAACTCTCCAAAAGAGATGATTTGACCTGGCCCAAGTGGCAGCATTATAATGTCAGCCTCGGATCCTCCTTCAAGAAGGACTCGCTCCTTATTTACTGGGAGTACTGTCAGCAGGCAGTCTGCAGCTGTCAGCCCTCTTTGGGAATTGCCTCAGCTGCAGGGATCCACCTTACCTAACGTCACACCCCTTTATGGGGTTGCCCATATCCAGCGCCCTATCACGGCAAGGTTATAGAGTTGTTCTCCTGCCCGTATCAGGACAAGTTTGAAAGTCATTCCAACTCCAGAGCTCCCTGTGATGTTGGCCAAGGCGTTGCTGGACCTGCAATTACAACTCAGCTTTTCCTTCTACCCGATCCTGCTTCTTCCCCTTTTTTCTGCAAGTATTGGTCCCAAGAGCTCATCTTAAAAAAGTCCTGCTGGTTAAGCTACATCTCAGAGTCTGCATCTTGGAGAACCCAGCCTGAGATGCCCCACTTCCCAATTGTCTGCCCACCAAAGCCTTTCTTCACAGAGCACCTAACAAACAGGGTTTAAGAAACACATTTTGGATGAGGGTAAGTGCAAGTATGAGAACAGGGTAAGTGTGTCAGGGGAAGTGGGGGAGGGGTGCCTAAGCCTGAACACCAGCCCCTAAATCCTTTGCAGTTTAAAACTGGCCCAATTTTGAGAAATAATTGTCTAATTCTTAAAGTGCTACAGAATGCATTATGCATTGAGGCAGATGAAGAGATCTAAATATTATATGACCTATGCAAATAAATTTTGTTTTCCTGTAACAATGCTAAATTCTCTAAGATGATTGGTGAAGATGGATAAAATGCCTGGTTTTTGTCTGACAAATACAACTATTTTGCATTCACAGATGCCTTTGGATATTTAGCAGGAGAAGAAAAAGGAAAAGTATAATGAAAGCCTTTGAAAATCAGTTTCCAAGAAATAAAAACTAGGCAGTGGGAATTTCCACAAAACTGAAAAATCTTCAGAACTGGCAAGGCTATCCAAAAAACCCCAATGGATTATAATACACTTAACTTATTAGAATATTTGTGTTTGGCAAGCCACTGACTAAAATCATTTCAAGATGTAAAATGGAAAGTGGAATGAATTTTTTTTTTATAAATCTTTGAAATAATCATTTTTGTATTTTAATACTGCTATGAAATAAGGAGCTGGCTCAAAAGACTAACACCTAAATGATCAGAGACAGTGAGCTACCAGACCACATGATCAGCACAGAGCAATTCCCAAATAAGATGAGATGCACACAGCCTCTACAAATGTGGCTTGGGGAGGAGTCTGCCTCAGCTCACTTGAATAAGCTACTGTCTATAGCTCACAAGGGTCCCGTTCTTAATGAGATGGTGCGTAGCAGCAGCACACTGTGAATCCAAATAGCAGATGGCAACACTGTTGAGTAGGCTGGCAGTCTGATGTCTAGCCACCAACTGGCAGCAATCATTATTAAACTGATTCATGTGCCCAGGGAGAATCTCTGTAAGAGTCTTAGCAAGTGTGAACAGTGAGGAGCAAATGATCTGCTATTCCTATTTTCTATGGATACTTATATTTTAAAAAATATTATTCCCCAAGGCAATCTACACAAAGAAATGGCATGATGTGTGAGCTGGAGGCCCTATTTCTTTCCTATATACTCATGTATAGAGTACATGATGCCTTTAAACATGTTGGCTATGACTTCTCTATTTGGTGAATCACTTTTACTCGAAGGAAACAGCTTCATAGCTTTCACCCTATGGACTTACGGCAAATATTCAATGATAGGCAAGCACTCACAGATTCTCTAAATAAAGCTTCTGTGTAAATGGTATTGCAAATCTAATAACAACATATTCTGTCTCACATAATGAAGCAATGGCCTAAATTGCTCATGATCCATCTACCTGAGGCAGGTAACTCATCTCTGGGCAAAGAGCTTGTTATTGTCACACTTGGCTAGGAATGCAGATTAAGAGAGCCACTAGCTTTAGAAAACTGTTCTCCTCTAAGAAACTTTCACAAGAAAAAAATTCTCGAAGGTATTTATTTTTAAAATTCTGTCTTTACAATTCAAAATGCTCAGCAAATAGCATTTTTTTCTTTTCAAATGGTGAAAGGATCTGTTATTTGTTATCATAAAGCCCATTTCTATATCCTGATATGTTAATAAAGAAAGCTTAGGCTTAGGGAAGGCTTTTACTGAAAAATAAACTCCTGCTTTATTCACTTATAAAATACTTGCACTTAAGTTTAAAAAAAATACTGGTTATTCTCTAAATCCTCATCAGATTTGCTGTCTAAAATCAAGATAATATGTTTCTCTTATGTCATGTGCTCATAATAACATGGAGAAAACACTACAGTCAAATGTCAGGTATTCCACATGTTTACTACATATTCTTTTTATGGAAATGTTTTAATGGAAATAAAATTTTAAACATTTTTTTTAAAGAAATGTTAAATCTGAATGGATTCTCTTTGGTGCTGGCAATTTGCTAAACCAATTCAGGCTGAAATATTTGGAATTTCTAGAGAGAGTTCCTGTGTCCTGTGTCAAACATGAGGGTGATTCCTTTCCAAAGTTAGAGACCCCAATCCTGACAGCAAAGCTCAAAAGCAAGCTCAAACACCATCTCTCAAATATCTCAACATTCTCTCTAAAACAAGAAATTAAATGCCAGAAACCATCATGCATTTTAGTATTTGAGATCCCAAGAAACAAACCAATGAGAGGCGTACTCAAATTTGCTTATCGGGGGAGGGTATAGCTCAAAGTGCTAGAACACATGCTTAGCATGCACAAGGTCCTGGGTTCAATCTCCAGTACTTCCTCTAAAAAAAATAAATAAATAAACCCAATTACTTCCCTCCCTGCACCCCCCCCCAATTTGCTTGTCTCTAGGTTACCTTACAAGAAATGAATTTCTTGTTCTGTATGAGAAAATAAGTGCCATGTATTAAAAGAAGTCTGCAAATGGTGGCACTTGAGTTTCTTAAAATGGCTGAAATCCCTCAAAATGTTGAACAATTTACCAGGCCACCAAGATGTATGGTTTTATCAAGTATAAAATGCTAGATTTTAGGGAAATAAGACAGGATGATTAACGTTATTCTAGGGTATTAGGCTCTACTCAGTGGTAAGTATAAAAGAAAACCGACAATGGAAAGGCTAGTTCAAAGGACATATTTCTAGGTATTCTGATACAGAGATAAAGCCTTGAAGGCGAACAGGTATGATGATAGCAGTACTATAAAAGTTCAATTTGAATAAGTCAGCCACACTACCAAAAAATAAATACAAGATTCTTTTTTAGAAGAGAAGAATTCCAGTGATCATGAGCTACGGATGCTGGAAATTCATTCCTGTAAACTTGTATGAACCATTCCTATAAATTGTTGTTTTCTGTTTTCCCTCCCTTCATTAAAGCTGCCTTTAGCAAAGACACCAATGATATCCATCTTGCCAGAATCAAAGCTTCATTCCCAGGCTCTAACTTGCTCTGACTCACAAAGGCATTTAATGCAATTGACCACTACACTACCACCATCTTGAAACACTTTCTTGGCTTGGTTTCTAGAACAACATCGCACTTGCCTGGTTTTCCTCCTTCCTTACTGCAGCTCATTGTCATTTTTCTGTTTAGTTCCTCATCAAAATTCTGACCTTTTGACATGTGCATAGCCTTAGATATTCTTCCGTGTGCACTCTGATATCAGAATGAACTTAGACATTGTTACGTACATTTTGATGAGAGCAAAGACTGTGTGTATCTGGCTTACAGAACAATGTCTGGTATATAGTGGACATGTAAATATTTGTAGAGGGAATGATCAAATACTGGAACACATACCCAGTTTGAATAGATGAGTGTAAGTACAATGATGATGACCTGGAATTAAATAGTTCCCAACATTATTTCGTTCAGAGAGGTTTAAATAGCATAATCTTTACTTTTTTAGAATATGAAATTGAGGTTTAGGTAGGTCAAGTAACTTGTCCAATAACATGCAGCTTCCAAGTGTCAGAGCTGAGACTTGTATTCCTGCTGTCCTAATACAAAGGCTATGCTCTTAACTAGTAGTCGATGTACTGATAAGTACAAGAGAAAACAAAGAAGAGAAACCCGAGTTCAGCTGTGTGTCTTCTGGTGCTCTGCTACAACCATACAGTTTTGAAGTTGATGGCAGGATAAATGCTATTTTTCCCACAGTCAAAAGGAAAAGGACCTATCCCCTTATCTGTAAAATGGAGATGAAAATACCATCAATCTTCTTTCCATAAGATAGTTATTTTTAGGCTAAAATAAGATAATGGATATGCAAAATATAAATCACCATCCAAAAAAAATGAATGATTATCACCACTGGGAGATACTAAAAGAAGTACTGAAGTGGAGAGGCAGAAAATCTTACTAACTGTAAGAGCAGGAAGAAGACAACCAAGAAAGAGCTATAGTTAGTCAGTAATATTGTATTAACTTTGTAAGGTGACAGATAGTAAGTAAACTTATTGTGGTGACCTCAGTGTTCACAAATGTCAAACCACTATGTTGTACATCTGAAACTAATATATTGTATGTTTATTATACCTCAATAATAAATTTTTTTAAGTTTAAAAACTAAAAAAAAGAAAGAGCTACAACATTCCTCACTTACCTAACTCTTGTCAGTTATGGAAACGGAAGGAAAGAGAGGTAATATTCTCCAGTTCCCATGTAAAACATAATATACCCAGTACACAGTTACAGAATTAAAAGATCATTGACCTAGCCATACTGTATTTTTTTTTAACAACCAAAAAAGAAAATCAAAACTCTGATGCTATGAAATAAAATTGGAATTCTGTAGTTTAACTGTTTTGTACCTGTGTGGTTTTTACTTTCCATTGACTCCAGAGGCATTACAATTAGCATTTCTCAGGGATGACTGGAGAGAGAGTAGGCAGGGGAAATTAAGTTAATGAGGCAGTGTAGAGGAAGGCAATCCTGTGACCTCCTGGTCCTCAGAATATACAGGTCTTTAAACAGTAATCAGGTAGCCACAGTCAGAAATATTCCCAACATTCCCTTTCACCACTAAATTCCAGGTTGTAAAAATCATTTGTTATAGAAAATGGCGATCAAGATCAACTTAAATTCTGGGACTTCACTTAAAAGTTTACTAAGGGTACCTTCTTCCTTTGTCACAGCAGAATAGTCATCAGCTCTCCACTGAGGAGACTAAGGCCTGTCACTGCAGATAGCCAGGCTTCCTGGCCATGTTTGTGTCTCCACTGTGGACATCACACAAGACATATAGCTTAGTTAACAAAAAATATTTCTTAAGCCAAAAAGTGCAGAGGTATGGGCAAGTAGGTACAGCTTTGGAGTCAGTCAGGTCAACATTTAAATCTTAGTTCACATACATACTTAGAAATTAAAAGACTCAGCCTCAGCCTCAATATGCTCATTATTTAAATGGATAGAGTCCCTCATAAGGTTTGAAGATCCAAGATAATATACTTAAAGTGATCAGATTGCCTGGCACAGAGTCAGTTTTCAATAAAGCATGGCTGTTTCTATTATCAAAGTTGTTAATCACTGATATGTTAATACCAAAATTGGCCATAATTTTACTTTCACTAGTTTTTTTTTTTAAAGTTTTTATAAAAAGAGAGATCCATATATCTTTACAGAGATCCATATATCTTTATTCTAGAGATTCAGGCGTTCAAGCAACAATCACCTCTCAGGTCTTTTTTAATTTTAATTACTAATTAATGAACTCAAGGAACATTGAATAAGTGCCTATTATGTGCTAACGACCATGAATCTAAGATCTAGGGAAGATACAAAAGTTAATATAATATAGACTCCATTCTAGAGAATAATAAAAAAGAAAATAAGAATCACAAAAGAGGTACAAATAAAATATTATGGTAATTCAGAGCACACAGTTCTGTGTGAAGGAATCTGGGAAACTATCATGAAAGAGGTGGGTATTTAATCTAAGCCTTAAAGTAAGCACAGAATTTAGATATGCAGAGATTGAGGAGGGAATAGACAAATGAATGGATGATTCATGAATGACTCATTCATTTCAAAATCTTCCCATTTCTCAAGTTCCTGGAGATCAGCATTTGTGGTGTCTATGGTCTAGTGATGGACAGTAAAGCCATATGAAAGTGAGGTGACATGGGCAAGAAATGTGGAGAGGTTCATGATGGCCAAAGGGAAGAATGGCTGTTAATAAATCTGCAACCAGATCTGGGAAAGTTTCAAATCCCGAGGTAATGTATTTGAACTTTATTCAAGCCTTTTGGAAAGAAATTTCAAAAACATTAACCCCATATTGAAGTTAAAAACAAAAACTAGAGGTCTGGCTGAAAGTACAAGCTGAGTCAAAGAAAACTGTTAAAAGATAAACTGAAATTTTTAAGAGTTTATTTGAGCAAAACTAGATGTGAATCAGGCAATCCCAAATCAAAAGTGGTCAGGAACGCTCTGGCAACAGGAGCCAGGGGGAAGATTATATATGGAGAAGTGTGGAAACAAAGAAAGGAAATTATTGATTGGTTAAAACTTGACACCTAGTTGGCTATTTCTGATTGGTTGTCCTCAGAGTTTTGATTTCCTAACCCTGACGTATTTACAGGCTTAGAGGTTGGTTTGCTTATAGGCCACCTGGGCATCAGAGCCACACAGTCTAATGACTTCCTTGTTTAATTAAGTTAGCAACATGCATATTGTTAAGACTTGTTGAGTGGTATTTAAATTCCTTTGCAGTAGTGTTTGAAACGCATCAGAAGGGAAGTCTAGAAATAGAAACACAACAGATAGAGGTTGATTTCAGTCAGTCAGGAGTGAGGCATTGAAGACCTAAAGTGATGGAGAAAGAGACAAACGGGAGACACTGTGATGGTGCTTCATGACTCTTTATAACTCTGTTTACCTCCTACCAAGACAAGGAACTTGATGGAATAAATGATTTCAAATCCATCTCTCTCTCAATATTTTCACTTACAGAAGTATAAACATTTCACTTTTAAAATTATACATGAAATAAAAAGCAAGGGAATTGAAAACTCAGTTAATCTGGCAGACTCCAATGCAAGCCAAAAATGTATCAAAGAGCAGCCTCCCAAACTACGCATTCTTTTCCACTCTTGACACCACCCTGTCTCTCCGTCTCTATGCTGCTCGTGTCTTCTTCAAGGATTTTCAGTTAACCCCTCCCTTAAAGTCTAATTTTCAGTTAACTCCTCCCTTAAAGTCTAAATCACTTAAGTACCAAACCCCTTTTGTGGCTGCAACCAGCAAGGTGTATCCCGCTAATTTTCAATCTGGCCCATTTTTGTGTGATGACACTTTTTTGAAGTGACTAATATTATCTCTATGAGAAAAAGCCCTATGTGTGACTTTTCATTATAAAAATATCCACTGGGTATATAACATTATTCAAGGAAACATGAAAACTTGCAGAACAAGTAAATAGCTGAAAGGGCAGCAAGATAAATGTTTCCTGATAAAAACATAGGAATACATTTCATTATCTGTGAAAAGTAGAGAGGTTATCCTAAAAGATACATAGGGTTAAAAAATGCCATGAGAGATACGCTCACACACACTATACATAATTGTATTAACAGAGATATATAAATATTAAATTCATCATTTTCACATTCCCCCAACGACTGCTCATTTCCACTCCCACTCCACTCTATTATTCATCCAGTTATAAAATCAGGGACGTGGGAAGCCCACTTAACATATCCTTTTCCCTAATCTCCAATACCTAATTATTTAAAATGCTCTGGTTCTATTCTACTAACCAAATATCTCTTGCCCATACCTAATTTAAACAAATGGTTATTTGCCCTTTCTGGTATAGGATAAAGTCCAAACTCCTTAGGATGGCATAAAAGCCCATTAGATTTAGCCACATTATAGCCTTATTGTCTATCCTTCTCCCTTACGCACCCTTGCAATGCTCTGTTTGGAATGACTCCTTCCACTCTGGGTGAACTCCAGCAAGAAGACTCAAGGATCATCTCCTGAGTGAAGCCTCTCATGCTCCCTGCTGCCCAAGCATAAAGCATTTATTACTTATTCTAAATATTTTCTATAGCTTAGCTATCTCTACCACTAGACTTAATGAAATTCTTGAAATAAGAGACGTCTCAGTGAAAATCAAAACCATGTACCACATACACACAAACACATACACACAAACATACACAGTTTATGCAACATTAATAGGACTTTACTATTCAACTGTCATCCTTAGCATAACTACAATTTCAGGAGACTCCTGCCCAGGAAGGTAACATTGCAAATAGTTATACTGTTCATCCCAGGAATTTCTCTAAACTCCATCAGTCCAACAGAAAATATCAATCAACAGTTCATACACAAAGACTCCTTCAATAATAAATGTATATGAAATAAATAGTTAAATGTATTACAGTTATAACAGTAACATCATAGTGAATGGAGAAGAGTTATTACCGAATAAAATGTACAAATGAATTAGAGTCCTTCTACTCATTCTTTCAATACAGTGTCTGACAATTCTTCCCACTTCTCAAAGGGGACCACTTAACTAGGATAATGGAAAAAAGGAAATATTTGCATTTTCTGAGCTCTGTACAGAGTTATTTTCCAGATACATTTTTGATACAAACAAAGGCAGAGCCGATGGATATCCTCAGTCAAGTTCTATACTTGTGTCTATTCAATTATTAGCAATATGGGGATAATCTGATGATGATTTTTAATATATTGAAATTTGTTAGGACAAGAAACAAGCACACATATACTAAGTGGTTTAATATACAATACATGTTAGTATTCACCCACCTTTCATTCTCCATCTCCTTTTTACTCATTCATTTCACCTAATCTCTCACCCTTTTCCTACCTCTAAGAGTCTTTCTGCCCTCTAGAAATTATAAACCATCATCAGTAAAATCATCTATATCTTCAGTTTTCTTCTGGTTAGGCTCTTTACCTTCCTGCTTTAAATGAAACTTGGTGGTGTCCTGAGAACACCACTGACCCTTGATCCTCCTCTCATACTCTATCTTTGGTTCCTTAGATAAATCGCTAATTCCAGATCTAGAAAGAAAAAAATACACAAGATGATCCTAGAAATACCTTGTCAAACATGTAACAATGAAGGTATCAAAGCCCACCAGGGTCATGAAAAAAAGATTCAAGAGCTACTTAAAGAGACATAAATGGTCAAAGATTGGAAAACTTGGGCATCACTAAGAAGAGTACCTACAATGAATGGAAGTACAACAAATATGTTTAAATCTATGATTTTGTAATTATACTAAAAAAAATATTTTGTCAAAATAGAAGAATATAAAGATTATCTCATTGTTTCAAATACTGATAAAAAATAATTATGCATTTACATGAACTATACCATTGGTGTATCAAATACTAGATGAGGAGAAATTTGTTTATAAAAATGTTCTAAGGGATTTCCAGTCTCAGCCATGCATGATAAAGTACTGGTATTGAACAAAGCCTCTGCCAAGAACAACTATAAAAGCTGGATGGCATACATAAATCAACTGTTTGAAGGACCTGGCAAGAAACCAGAATGGGCATGATTCTCTTAGTCCCTGAGAGAAGAGAAGCACATACGGTGAAACTACATTTGTGCTATGGCTTTTTTCTGAGGGCATTCCTTCTAGTTGTGATGGAGGGAATATAGCTCAAGCAGAAAGTGACAATCTTACTGGGCTGCAGGGAAAGATGTCTGAATTCAAGACTGCCAGTGTGTCTTAGAATTGAACATCAAAATCCCAAACAGTAAAGTAATTGAGAGAAGGATCCAAAAATCTGCATTTGAATTCCCTTCAACTCATGTTCATGTCTCATGGTGTTAAGATACATGGCAACACTAGCACAAATGGCAGCAGGTGGGTAAATGGAATTAAACTGCTGCGGTATTGGTCAGTAACTGGTAAAGTTACTAAATTTAAGGCAGACCACAATAAAATATGGATATATAGTGTAATTATACAGAAAACACCAAAAATAATAATTTCCAAATTGTATAACTGAAAATCCCTATAGAGGGAAAACAGAATAATGAACAATACCTGATTAATCTAAGGTATTTCAAGAAAAGAAAAATAAAGGATCAAAGAGCAGATGATATATATCAAAAACAAATAATATGTTGTTAGACATAAACCAAACTATTTTAGTCAGTTTGGGCTGCTATAACAAAATACCATAGCCTAGATGGTTTATAAACAACAGAAATTTATTTCTCACAGTTCTGAAGACTATAAGCCCCAGATCAGGGTGCTAGCATGGTTGAGTTCTGGTGAGAGCCCTCCTCCAGGTTGCAGAATACTGATTTCTTCTTGTATTCTCACATGGCAGAGATCAGAAAGGGGAAGCAAGTTCCCCCTAAGGGCACTAATCCCTTTCATGAGTGCTTTACCATCATGACCTCATCTAATCCTAGTTACCTCCCAAAGATTCTACCTCCTAACAGCATCACATTAAGAGGTATGGTTTCAACATATGGATTTTAGGAGGAAACATTCAGTCCATAACACAAACTGTATCAGTAGTTATATGAGATGTAAATAGAACAAAGACTTCAATTAAAAGACAAAGACTGTTGGACTGAATTAAACCAAACCAATAAGATTCAGCTATATGATGTTTATAAGAGACAGACTTTAAATATAAGAACACAGAAACCTTAAAAACAAAAAGAATGCAAAAATACATAGAATGCAAAAACTAAACAAAAGAAAGCTACTACAGCTTTACTAATACCAAGCAAAGAAGACTGTATTACTAGAAATAGAGTGATATTTCAAAATCACAGAAGAGTCCATTAAACAGGAAGATAAAACATTCCTAAATTTGTGTCCCCTAATACATAAAGGCAAAAGAGACAAATCCACAATCATTCTTGGATATGTTGTAATAACTGACAGAATAATCAGCAAGAATATAGTCACTAAAGTCAACAACTGCAAAGTACAATTTTTTTTTTCAAATGCACTTAGATTTT
This sequence comes from Camelus bactrianus, assembly GCF_048773025.1. Lineage (NCBI taxonomy): Eukaryota > Metazoa > Chordata > Mammalia > Artiodactyla > Camelidae > Camelus > Camelus bactrianus. The sequence continues at coordinate 46,202,032 of NC_133539.1, forward strand.
CGCCAAAGTAGACCACAGCAATTGTTAACAAATTTTAAAGAACTGAAATCATAGAGTATGTTTTTTGACTGGAGTGAAATTAAACTAAAGGATAGTGACATAAACATAACTAGAAAAATTTCTCAATGTTTGGTAATTAAGCAATACACTTCTAAATAATGTATGAGTAAGAGAAAACAACTGCAATGGAAAACAGAAATAAGTCCTTACTAAGTCACTTTCATAAGTTGAATTGCTTTTGAATTGCTCATTTCATAAAACAGCTTTGGAAAAACATTAGAGGAAGCTTATGAGCTTACTCCACCTCTCCAATCTAAAATAGACATTTTTTCCAGCTACAATTCCAGCCATTACTGGACTTGTATTTGTAAAGAACTATGAAGGACCTGAGATTTTACTATGCTCGCTACCTAACAAGTTAGGCTACCACAGTTTTAAAGGTGCTAGTGGAAGACATGAGACTCCTGGGTCAGAGCCAAAGGATTGTATTACTCACAGCACAGGGCAGCATGAGCTTCAAGTTTACATTGGTTCCCTGCCTCCCAAATCCCATGGGGATGAAATGGAGCATCTCAGGTGCATGCAGCTCAATGACCAGTGACCAACTCCCTGGTATGTCTCAAACTGAGTGGTTCCTGGTATTCAGAACTTTATGCTGCAATCAGAAAGCTCAGGCAAACCAAGACAAGTTTGTCACCTGGTACACACAGAGTTTGTATCACAGCCCAGATGCCCTGAGCTTAGGAAACATCAAATTTTTAAAAAGAAAATTGCCAGCAAATTTTCCCAACCTTTGCTCCAGAAAGAGACACTATCTTTATTATCCTGGACAACAAACAAATCTGCCCTTTGCCTCAGAGAGAGACACTATCTTTATCTTCCAAAACTGTTTGCCATACAAACATACTTAAAAAGATATTCTAGAACAGAAACTGCCAGTGTATCTGCTCACAAGACATGCAGAAATACAAGAGATTTGAGGAGGATTTGTCTTCCAAAACTATTCCTATAAATTGCAGTGTAATTAAACTGCAGTCTTCTCTGTGATAATATATGTCTTGGCTTTGAAAATGAAAAGTCTATACTCTCCCATACTTGGTCAAGTCTCCTTTGTTAAGAACTCCACACAAAACATTTGCTCACTGTTTTTTTTCAATAGGAAGTTTGTGATAAAGGCACCTAAGTATACTGAAAAAAATGACCTACTTCTCAAGAATAAGTTGCTACTCTATCTCAGTAGCAAAGATTTAATAATAAAGAAATAGAGATATTCATTTCTATTGTTTCCATTATTTTAAGACATACTTACTAAATCCATTTTTTGGCATCTACGAAAAAAGATCAGATGGGGCGGGTATAGCTCAGTGGTAGACTGTGTGCTTAGCATGCATGAGGTCCTGGGTTCAATCACCAGCACCTCCAATGAATAAATGATCCTAACCACCATCCCCTAAAAGAAACAGTAACAAAAAAAGAAAAGAAAAGAGAGAAAACAAGAAAAGAGATCAGAGCCAAGAAAAAAGCAAGGGAATTTAGGAGTCGGGGGAAGTAAAGCAGAAAAAAACAAAGAACAAAAGAAACAAAAATGGTGTCCCTTTTGGGAAACAAAGTATATGCTATAAGACTGAACTAACCTGGACTATATGGAGATGTGTGCAGTCGATTTCTCTGAACTTCATCAGCCTACAGGTTCTGGTGGCCCATATTAAATATAACCACCCAGTTTTCACTGATTGCTTCCCCTACCCAGGAGAATTTCTGGGAGATCCTAGGGTATGTTTCACAAGCTCTCACCATGCTCCACCATTTACCATCGGGATCCACTGGATACCACTAGGTTTGTGAGACACGGGATCTCTCACCACAGCTGAAGACTGAGTCCCACAAGATACAAAGATTCATCATATTCTATTACTGCATTAGTTTTCTCTTGCTGCATAACAAATCACTGCAAATGTCATGACTTAAAACAATACAAATAAATTCTATCACACTTCTATAGGTCAGAAGTCTGGCATGGCTCAACCGGGTCTTCTGCTGAGTGCCTCACAAGGCTGAAGTCAAGATATCCCTGAGGCTAGGCTTTTATCTCGAGGCCTTAGGAAAGAATCTGCTTCCAAACTCATTCAGATTGTTAGCCAAGTATGGGGTCCTTGCTTCTTTGCCAGCTGTCAGAAAGGGGCCACTCTTACATTCCTTAAGGCCACCTGCATTCCTTGGCACAAGGCCCCCTTCATCTTCAATCCAGCAACAGTGCATCAAACCCCCCTTGTGCTTTGAATCTCTGACTTCCTTTTGTGCACTTACCTACAGAAAAATTCTACCTGATAGGATCTGGCCCAGCTGGGTAATCTCTATACTTTAAGGTCAGCTAACTCAGGACTTAAATTACATCTGCAAAATCCCTTTAAAGATGCACCTAGATAACTGAATGAGTAATCATGAGTCAGAAGTCTTGTGGGGTTGGGGTAAAGCATCTTTAGAATCCTGTTACCACACTTACCACGTGGAGAAGAGTTTCTCTCACCTCTGCATCTCTTTAGAGAGCCCCAACAAAGCACTGTTTGTGCATCTATACTTGAGAGTTTTTAGAAAATCAAATCTTTTAGGGTTTAAGAGCAGACTCATTGCTTTCCACAGGATTTAAACCTCAATCCAGTAGGGTCTTGCCTCCTAGCCAAATGAAAGTGAAAATGTTGATGCTGTATTCAGAATTACCCATCCACCCAGACAACTAAGGCTTTGTTACAGGGTCAAACTCTCCCCTTTGAGGACACATATTTTCTCAGAAATCTCCTTGGTCCATCAGAAAAACAAGTCGCTGGGGGAGATGGCCTTACCAGTACACCAGGCATGTCCAGACATGTCTGAATTCCAGCTGAGTCTGCAGCTTGTTCTCTTACATCTACATACTATTGATAGGGGATCTCGAGCTTAGCGTCAGTCAGGACACTGAGCACGCTGAGCTGCTGTTCTCTGCGGAAGAGAGAGAGACTGTTTCTCAATGAGCAGACAAATGTATGACTTGCCATCTGAGACAAACAGGGATTTATGCTACGCTAGCTTACATGCTTCCTTCTGAGCAAGGCTCAGAGTCTTTGTGCTCCGAAAGGGTAAGGGCAAAGCAACAATGAACCAAACACATTTCCAGACAGGACAAGTAGAAAGATCATCAGTGCTGTTTCTGCAGGAAGGTCTGCAGGTACCAAATCAAGTACTCTAAGCAAGGACAGAGAACAGCGGAATCAAAGCAAGACTAGAGTTAGCATTATGGGAAGAAATGGTAGTGTCCTCTCCTTTCACTTTTTTCCATCCAGTTTGCTCTAGACACAGCCTAAATGTGAACTCTGACTGAACTGCGAAGGAGGCAGACAAAAATGTAAGGGGGGGAAGTTAAAGGACGCCAACCAATCTTTTAATTTTTTTCAACTTTGCTTATTAACAGGTGTCAGGTAACTTTATCTTTGATGGAAAGTAACTCCAAAAAGCAATAAGTTCCCAAGTCATATATAATGTCTGTGATTTTTTTCAACATCTAAGATTCACATAATTCTGCTTATTGTCTGTTTGGTAACAAAAAAAAATCTTTCTGGTGTCTTGACTTCTGAAAAAATATGGGAAAATAGCAAAGTGGATTGGTCAATTTGTTATACGTTTTTAGGGATTTGTTCCGTTACACCAACCAGTCAACAGACAGTTGATAAAATGAACCAACAAAAGTAACAGAGAATTTAATTTCAGAATTTAATTTTCCTTTTACGAGTCTGAAGATTATATATGTAAGAGAATGATGCATATAAAGAGAGACACCTCCTGGGTTTATAATATACTCACCCCCAAAATTAATAAAAAGCTCTGAGCAAGAACCAGTTTATGTGTTGACACTCAATCCAGAAATAAAAAAAGATAAAATCTCCTGAGATTTTGTTTCTAACTCCAAGGACTCAAATAAGAAAAAAACAAAATGATGGATACATAGGCAAAAGGAAAGACTATTTTCTGTCTGTTTATAATTAAGGTAATAAATGCACTTTCACAACTAGAAAGTTCAAATCAAATCTAAATTACTGATAGACAAGTATATACAAATAATTTCAATATTTATACTTAGTCATAGCTTCCAAAAAAGTATACAAGTATCGTAACTCAGGTAAAATTAGAAATAATAAACTAAATCACTTAAATCTTAGCTTCTGTTAACCATAGATAAAGACATAAGTGATAGTATAAAGTATGATTTCTGGAAACTACAAAGAGGTCTTTGGAATGTGCTGATAAATATTGGGACTTACGTCGAGTAGACTTAAGTTTGGTGCTTTATTCTGCCTTCGTTTGGCTGTGTGGCCATAAGCAATTCTCTTAGTTCTGAGCTTCAGTTTCTCTGTCTACAAGGTGTAAATAACACCTTTCTTGATTTTATACTGCATATATCTTCCATGTCCTCTCTTCCTTCATTTGTTCTAACATAATATGACAGAGACTGAGTGTATGTTTTTCAAACCCATTTCTTATTTCTGGGCCAACAGCTAAACTCCACTTCCCAGCAGCCATGCATCTTGATGGCCCATGTGACCTGTCTCTCTAACAGAACATAAGTAGAAGTGATGTGTTTCATACAGTCCAAGGCAGTTTCTTTTCCCTTCACAATTCATACACTTAAGGTTTTTAGCTTCTAATATCATGTCACAGTATTTTCCTAAAGAATGTATTTTTTCAATGTAATCTTAAACTCTTTTCAAATTTAAAATTGTCTCCAGTATTCTTAAAGCTGCATTTTATGACTAATGAAATTGAAATTGTTAAAATTTTAACTGAAAACAAAAGGAAAAGGAACAAATCCTAAGCTAAATGGGACACACAGACAACAGTGTAAACCAGGACTTTTCAAGGCAAACCAGAATAGTATGTACAACCTAACTAAAGAAACAGAGAGAGAGATCAAGAGATATTGATTTCCTACACAGATGTCAACCCTCCTCAGAAATGGAGGATATCATGTTTCTAATGGTGAAACATTAGAATTAAAAAGCAGGAGGCATTTGTATGAGAAAACAAATGATAATTTTACATCAAACCACTGCTGACAATCCTATTCTACTTCTTAAGAAATGAGTAAATTTACTGTATTCAGCCTTTTGCAGCCAATCATCCCCTGAGAAAAACAAAGCTGCTAAATAAGATTCCAAATAGATAGGGAGAAAAAACATAGCTGAGAAATACATTTACACCCGCCCCACAAAATAACGAGTGATGTGTTTTAGAGGAGATAGTGTCCTAACACAAATTTACTCCTCTTAAGTCAAAGCTTCCCCAAGAGCTAGTATAAGGCCGCACTGGGGAACCAGTCGCAAGTCAAAGAAAGAATTGGGTGACAATTATTACTTCTTAACCCTTCAGGGAAAAAAAAAAAAATTCAAGTGGAAGCAGTCTTTTTCCAGTTCAGAACGAAGAGGCCTTTCCTCAAGGCATATTCTCAGTTTCTCCCCAAGGTTAGCTGTCCATGCTCATAAACACCCTCAAGATCCACAGCTTAAAATGGTTACTCAGCTTCACAGAACCAGGTCAGAGAGAAAAGTATAAACTCTAACTATCCACTGAAATCGTCTCTGAATCCAGAATGTCTGTTTTCTCAGCACATTCTCACAGGAGGGATTATTTTCCTCAAGAACCACAAGAGGGAGTATTCTTACTTCTTTGCCACAGTCCATCTCTGACACCAGACATATTACCCTTATGCTTGTCTGAAGATAAGACGTACTATTAAACACTAGGGAAGCTTCTCATCACTCATCTAAAATCCAAGTGATTATCTGTTTGTCTTTCATTGATTCATATTTATTATAGCCCGGGTATTTTCTTTGGCACTCTTGATAAGGGAGAAAGCAGACAGTATTTCATGCTGGTTCTTTCTCTTGTTTATTACCTTGGGATTTTGACAGAGGATTTCTCCCAAATTGTGTTCAGCAAGTGCAAAGACAGCAATGGGTAATTCTCCCTAACTCAGAGGAAGGCAATTAATTATCTAAAAATAATGATACTATTGCTTGGAGCTTAGCTGTTGGGTAGTCCCTAAGAGGTTAAAGGTAAAAGCAAGCCACAAACATGATTCTGTCAATTATCATCACATGCCTGCCTACGAGATAAAGAAGTGGTAATTAATACTTTCTTCAATGACCAAAGTGTAGTGAGAATCAAGAAACTGCCAGTCTTATGTAAAATACCAGTATTGCTTTGTAAGATACTTTGACTGTATTAGCCAAAGCAATTAAAACCAAATGCTAAAAAAAAAACCCCTCAGAATATCCATGGATTCACACACTCACACACACACACACACACACACACACACACACACACACACACACACACACGACTTATTTCTCACTCAAGTTACTGATGGGAGTTGGGGGACTAGCATGGGCTGCTCTCTTTCAAGTGATAATTCAAGGATTCAAATTCCTTCCACTGTATAACTCCATCATCTTCCCACTGAATTCTCTCTTGGCTGATGAGCAAACAATGGCAACATTTTAGGGGACAGACCTGGAAACAGTATCTTTTACTTCTGTTCTCTAGCTATTGTCTCAAACTCAGTCACATGATCAACCTAATTGCAAAGGAGGCTAGAGAGCTTGGCTTCCTGTGTGCCTAGAAAGAGGATATGTACAGAATTACTGGGCTTCTAGACCAGGAGTTTTGCCAAAAGGTCTTTTAGCTTCAAGGAAAATGAATTCCATCCTAACGCCTATCTGAAATTGTGCATACTCCTCAAATATAAATGTAGGTGTAGTGGACATTTGTGACATCCACTCAGTCCATCTAAATCCAGTGCATCTGAGGTAAACAGTTTCATGTATGTTGTCAGTGTCTCTCCTTAAATATGACATCTCTCTGCTTTTTTGCCTCAGGACTTTCTCTGAGGTCTTGGAAGTAACTCCATAGATGCTCAGAACACATAAAAGTGCAGAAATGTTAGTAGTCATGGGGACAACCCTTAAACAATGTTGAACAGGAGTTTTTATGTAAATATACTAGCGTCCAGTTCTTTAGCAAGACAATTCGGAGGCATATTCTACAAGGTTCTTCAGAGTTCACAAGTGGGACTGAGTCGCAGTTGTTCTCAACAATAACCTGCACAGTAATATACCACTTGTTGACTTTTTTCCCTTTCCTGTTTCATTCTCTCCACTCTCTCACTTGTTTCCTGGGATTATGTCCCATATAAACCACCTGCACTGAGTCATTGAGTCAGACTCTGCTTTCATGAAAACACAATTTAAGAGTTGGAACAGGAAGACTCCAGAAAACAACCACTTAGGATAAGATTTTGAAACTGAATTGCCCAACTGGCAGATAGCAACCACTGAGTGGGGAAAGTGTGAGAGGAGAGTTAACTCCTAGCATGCTGTGAGTCACAATAACTAAGGTTCTCAGCTGCAGTGTATAAGAATGAGGTCTAGGTAAAGGCAAAAGGTGGGCATATGCAGTATCTCTAACACTTGAGCAGTATGGGGGCAGATGTAATTAAAAGAATGGGGAGGGAGGGTATAAGCTCAGTGGTAGAGTATGTACTTAGCATTCACAAGGTCCTAGGTTCAATCCTCGATACCTACATTAATCTATCAATCAATCAAATTCCTCCCTGCCAAAAAAATAAAACAGTAAAAAAAAAAATTAAATTTTAAATTTTAAAAAATGGAAACCGTTGGTAGATGGATTTTGCTAACTGCCTCAGAAGACTTGAAGAAAGACTGTTTTCTATCAACAGTTTCTTCAAGGTGTTAGGCTTTCATTAGCACTCTGCTTGAGGTTCCAAAGCAATCCCTACATGTTTTATGTTTCTTGTTATAGCAGCACCCCCAGTAGCATTTCTAGGTAACAAGTATCAAAATCTATTCCATTTTATCTATCGCTAGATAGCAAATAACCCCAAATATAGAAGCTTCTAACAGCAATGTGTATTTTGCTTAAAACCAACAATTTGAGCAGGGCTGAGCTGGGACTGTTCATCTATACTCCACTCAGCTTTGGCTGAGGTAGATGGAAGGTTGGTGACTGGAATCATCTGAAGGCGTGCTCACTCTGATATCTGGTGGTTGATGCTGGAGTTCTCCTGGAAACTTGGCTGCAGATATCAGTTAAAATACCTACATGTGTTCTCTGCCCGTGCCCTCACCATATGGTGGCTGATTTCCAAGGGTAAGTTTTTCAAGAAAGAGAGTTATAAGAAAGCTGTATTGCCTTTTCTAGCTTGACCTTGGTATTGACACAGAATCACTTTTCAATTCATTCTCTCTGTTAAATGCAAGTCACTAGTACAAACTGAAAGCTATTCAAGGGGAGGGTAGTTAAAATGATCTTTTGATGAAAAGTGTTTTAAAAGTTTGTGGACATGTTTAAAAACCACAACACACACAAATATATTCTTAACATGAAACAAATAATTTATCCTATGTCCCAGTGATCTGACTGGCAGCTTATATTAATGCAACTACTACTAATAATACTTTGTTACATATAAAAATCTGCAGCAAATACTAAACTCAGCAGGATACAGAGGATTTTCCATGAACTTTTCAACAGCATAATATTTTTCAAACTTTACATGTCTTAAAAAAAAAAAGTTCTTATAGGCTTAATAGTAGAATAGAGATGACAGGAAAGAGGATCTGTGAGATTGTACCAAAAGCTCTAACATCTGTGTAATTGGAATTCCAGCAGGAAAGACAAAAAAAAAAAAAAAAAAAAAAAAAAAAAAAAGAGTGGTGCATAAAAAAATCTAAAGAAATAATGCCTGAAATGTCCTACTTTTGGTGAAAATCAAGAATTTATAGATTTTAAAAGTTCAGTTAAACCCCAAACAGGATAAACACAAAGTAGTTCATGCCAAGACATACTATAATCGAACTTATGAAAATCAAAGACAAAGAAAAAATTTTTAAGTAGAACAAAAGGCCAAACATTAACTATAGGGCAACATCTCAAATGTTGTTTCTCATCTGAAATCATGGAGGCCAGAAGGAATTGGCTAGATATTTTCAAGTGCAAAAATTTCCTTCAGGAATTAAGGTAAAATAAATGCTTTCTCAAATGAAGGCAATTTGTTGCTTGAAAACTTGCTCTAAAACAACTGCTAAAGGAAGCTTTTCAGACAAAAGGGAAATGATACCACAGGAAAACTTGTACTAACATGATTAAAGGGAAATCCACTGAAATGTAGGTACTTGGGTAAATACAACTTCTCTTGAACTCTTTAAAATACATTTGATATATGAAGTCAAAAATCATTACACTGATAATTTTTCAATGTACATTAAAGTAGTATATAGGGTAGCTACAACATAAATGGGGAAGAAGAGAAAAAGATATACAGTGGTTAGTTTTCTACATTTTAACTGAAGTGGTAAAATACTGATTTTATATAAGCTGTGAAAAGTTAAGTATGTTATAACTCTTGAGCACCACATAAACTGGGGAGGGAGGAGAGAGATTGACAAACATATAATAAGTAAATTAAAGTGAAATACTAAAAAAAAGTTCATATAATCCAAAGGAAGGTTGTAATGGGGAAACAGAAAGGCAAAAAATGAAGGGAAAAACGGCAAACAAATAACAAAATGATAGACTTAAATCCAAATAAATCAATAATTATATTAAAGGTAAATAATTTAAAAACAAAAGACAGATTATCAAAAAGGACTTAAAAAGAAAAATTAGGTAGGTTAAAGATAAAATTATGGAAAAAGATACACCATGCAAATATTAATCAAAAGAAAGCTAAATGATAAAAACGAATATTACATAGTAATTAAAGGATCAATCCACCAAGAAGACAAAATAATCCTAAATGAATAATAAAGCTGCAAAACACATGAAGAAAAACTTAACTAAGTGGAAAAAGAAATATTTGACAGTCTCAACTTCCCTCAGTATTTGATAGAACAAGCCAACAAAAATCAGAAAGGATATAAAAGAACTGAACAGGACCATCAACTAAGTGGATTCAGTACATATTTACAGAACACTCAATAATAGCCAAGTACACATTCTTTTCAAGTGCACATGGAACAATCACCAATACAGACTACATCCTGGGTTACAAAACAAAAATTAATAAATTTTAAAAAATTGAAGTCATATAAAATATGTTCTCCATAATAGACTGAACTAGAAATTGATAACACAAACATAAAGTTTGGATAAAAATTTCCAAACACTTGGATATTAAACAACACACTAATTAGTAAGCCACAGATCAAAGAATAAATCTCAAGAAAAAATTTTTTAAAATATTGTACTGAAACAAATTAAAGTCCAGCATATTAAAATTTGAGGGATGCCTCTAATGCCATCCATTGAGATAAATTTATAGCATTAAATGCTTAGGTTAGAAAAAAAGAAAGGTCTCAAATGAGTAATCCAAAATTTTACATTAAGAAACTGGGCGAGGGGGGACTAAACTCAAAAGCAAGCATAAGAAGGAAATGACAATGACAAAGATAAGAGCAGAAACTGAAAAGGAAACAAAAAACAATAGAGAAGAAAAAATTGGGTTTTATTAATCTTAGGAAGGTTAATAAAGTTGACAAAAGTCCTAGAAAAACTGAAAAAGGAAAAGAAGACAAATTATTAGTATCATGAGTGAAACAGAGGATATCATTAAGGACTCTACAGGGATTAAAAGGAAAATATGGGAATACTATGGACAATTAATTGCGTATCAGCCTAGTAACTTTATAAAATGGACCAACACTCCAAAAACCATTAACTACCAACACTCACCCAAGATGAAATCAGTATTCTGAAGAGTCTTATAGTTATTTAAAATTTTTAATTGATTGAGGAAAAAAATCTTTCCTCAAAAACCTCCTGGCTCAGATGATTTCACTGGTATATTTAAAGAAGAAAAAACATCAGTTCTACAGTCTTTTCCTGAAAATAAAAGAGCAGGGAACACTTCTTAAATCTGTTCATGAAGCAGGCATTCTTCTGTCTGATACCAAAACCAGACAAAGAGGACAAGGAAATAAAAGAAAACAGACAAGTATCACTCCTGAACATTGACACAAAAATCCTCTATAAATATCAGCAAATACTATGCAGTAACATATAAAATAATGACCATCATGACCAATCACTATATCTACCATATTAACCATCTAAAAAAGAGAAATCAATAGATATCACAAAATTTTTTGATGGAATTCATCACTTCATGATTGAAAAAAGAAAAACTCAGCAAACTAGTAAAAGAAGATAACTTGTTAAAGAACACCTACAAACAAATCAAAACAAAAAATAAAACCTTTCACATTTTCTTAAATGAAAAGCTGAATAATCCCCCCCTTAAATGATGACCAAAACAAAAATATCTTCTTTCACCACTCCTATTCAACAGGAAGAAGATTTGAAAAGGGGAAATAAAATTGTTCCTATTTGCAAGAGGCAAAATTGTCTTTGTAGAAAATCCAAAGTACTTTACCCCCCAAAAAAAAACCCCACCGCAAACTCCAAGAACTAGTAAATGAATTTTGAAAGGTCTCAGGACACACAAAAATCAGCCTTATTTCTAGATGCTAAAAATGAACAATTGGAAACTAAAGACAATCTTTTAAAACACAATAGCCCCAGAATAATGAACTGCTTAGGTATCAATCTAACAAAATATTTGTAAGCACTGTATGCTGAAAATTATATAATACTGATGAAAAAGTCAATACAGCCCAAAATAAATGGAGAGATATGCTGTGTTTGTAGATTAAAGATTTAACATAATAAAGGTGTCAATTCTCCACAGATTGATCTATAGATTTAATGTAATTCCAATCAAAATAACATGATTTTATAAATATATATAAGAGGATTCTAAAATTCATATGGAAAGACAAAAAATAAAAGAAACGAGAATAGTCAAAACAATTTTGAGATATTAGAATAAAATTGGAAGTAATTTTAAAATTAAAATTATAATAATATTATGCCTACAATATAACCTGTAATATATCAATATATTGTAATCTTTAATAATCAAGGCAGTTTGCTATTGGCTAAGAGATATACACAAAGATCAATGGAATAAAATAAAGAATCCAGATACAGACCCACACATATATGGCCTATGATATTTTACAAAACAAACAGCAACAACAAAAAACCCCTCACATCATATGTAAAATTAACTCAAAATGAATCCTAGATCTAAATATACATAGAACTGTAAAATTTTTTTAAAAAAATAGGAGAAAATTTTCATGATATGAGGTTAGCAAAGAATTCTTAGACATGAAAATTCATAAAAGGAAAAAATGATAAATTGGACTTCATCAAACTTTAAAACTTTTATCTTGCAAAAGACCGTTAAGAGAAGGAAAAGACCAGTCACAAACTGAGAGAAAATATTTGCAAGTCATATATCTGACAAAAGATTTCTATCCAAAATATACAAAAATATTCAAAGAACTCTCAAAAACTCACCAATAAGGAAACAACCCAATTTTAAAACAGAAAAAATATTCGTACAGACATTGCATGAAAGAAAATACATAGTTTTCAAATAAGCATATGAAGATATGCTCAATGTTATTATTTTTAAAAATGAGATACCATCTTATACCTATAAGAAAAGCTAAATTTTTTTTAAAAAATATGATAATACCAAGTGTTGGTGAGGATGCAGAGAAACTGTAACTTTCATACATTCACGGAATGCAAAATGATACAGCCACTCTGGAAAACAACTTAATAGTTTCTTATAAACACATTTGCCATATGACCTAAAAATCCTACTCCTAGGTATTTACTCAGGGGAAACAAAAACATATTTCAAACAACATATGTTCACACAGAAGCTCCATTCAAAAACATATAAAACTGGAACCAACACAAATGTCTTTAAATGGGTGAATGGATAAACAAACTGTGATACATCCATACAATGGAGTATTATTCAGAAATAAAAGGAACAATATTGACACACAAGAAAACTTGTATAAGTCCCAAATGCATCCTCCTGGATGAAGAAGACAGTCTCAAAAAGGTTACATGGTATGATTCCATTTATATGACATTCTAGAAAAGGAAAAATTACAGTGACGGAAATTGGATCAGTGGCTGCCATGGGTTAGGGCTCAGGGGAGGGTGTGACCTCAAAGGGACAGCATGAGGAGCTTTTTGGGGTAACAGACGGTTCTACATCTCAACTGTGATGATGGTTAAAACTCATAGAACTAGAGACCCAAAAAATGAGTTTTACCATATGTTAATTAAAAAATAAAAATTAAATAATTTTCAATTATCTGAATTCTAAGGAGGAAAATAGTTACCATTTTCTGATCTCGAACTATGTGCCAGAAACTTGCCGTCTACAGGCTTTATATCCATTAACTTATTAATCCCTACCAAAACCCTGTTAAATTTTCTTATTCCATAGTTGAGGAAATTGAACAATGGGAGAGATAAACAAACTTGCTCATGATCATAGAAATAATAAGTGGCTGAGTCAGGATTTAAACTTGTCTCTCTCCATCTAGGCCCATAACAATCATCACTTTGGGTATTGAGACAGAAAACCAATTTTGGAAGAAGACTGATAGCAGAATATTTGCTTCTGCTGTTTAAGGTGGTTACAAACTAGTATTTATTACTAACATCTAAACTGAAAGGCAAAAAAAAAAAATATTGAAGGGCAAAGTATTTTAGAATCCTGACAACTCTCAAGATATTTAAGAACTATAAAACTCTCCTTTGTCTATAATGCAAATAGCCTAGAGACTCAAGTAACAGAAGTGGGTTGTTTTAAACTCCAATTTACTTTTATGTGAAAAATACAAATGACAAGTAAACAAGCTGATATTAGGAATTTTTGAAGCAATTTCCAAAAAATACCACAGGGTCAGCGTATTTTCAGCTCAGTTTCTTAAACTGTCTACTTTGAAGTGTAGAATGCAAATCAATAAGTATTTGACCACCTACTATTTACATCCGTTTTGATAACTGTGTTACTTCAAGATCCTGAAGTGCCTTTTAAATCATTAAAACAAGTTTAAAATTTGTCCAGATGGTTTTATGACTGTTTATTTCATCATTTTCCCCTAAAACTTGAAAGCCTGTTACTGTATAGTAATTAGCCAGATTATTAAATTAACTATAAAATCCCATTCCCTCATCATTTCAATGAAATAGGAGTTCAGAGTGTTTAACTGTTTTAAAAGACAAAGTAAAATCAAAAGCAAAACAAAATCTTTGTCTTTGTTAAATACACTTCCTGGTTACTAATTTTGAGCTGTATGATCAAGACACATCAAAGGCTTTCAATTTCTATTCTTCTTCCATATAACCCTAGGGTTAGGGTTCATGTTAAGTTATTTCAAAAATAATTTAGACTGCTGTGAAGGAGAATGCATTCTTTGCCTCTTTGCACCCATAATAAAATGCTTCTGCTTTGGGATGCTGGGAAATTCTGCTCAACTTAATTCAATTCCTTAAAATTTTTAGTATTATAGTAAGTATTATGTTAGATTTTGAAAAGAAAAAATTAAGTCAAGCATGAACTTTACTCTCAGGTTACTCAAAATCAAATAGGGTAGACAAGTATTTAAACAACTGTGCAAAAATAGACTTATCTCTAAAATCTAGAGACACACGAAGGAAGTAAGAAGCAACTTTGCTTGGATAGGTGAACGAAGGCAACACAGAGTATAAACATATTGAATGGATCTTCACTCAGCTGCACCTACATTACTTTCCTCTCTTCCCCCAGGACCCATTATGCAAGCCACCATAAAGAAAACCTATTAATCCAGAGATCAGCAAACATTTTCTGTAAAAGAGCAAAGAGAAATTATTTTACACTCTGCAAACTGTCTGAGTGAAAGCAGCTATAAACAATATCTAAATGAATGAGTGTGGCTATGTTCCAACAAATATTTACAAAAATAGGTGAAGGCTAGATTGGACCTGCAGACCATAGCTTGCCACCTTCTGCATTAAGCAAATCAATACAACATATATGTCTGAGCTTCAAATATAAATTAGTTGGTCCTTCACTGATGAAACAATAAAGGATTTGTGCCTACGAAAAATCTGATTTCTTACCGACAAAGTTAATAAAGACTCAAATTCTTTTGCTGCAGATACTTGAAATTCAAGAGCCTTCTTATATAAACAAAACCTCAACTCCTAAAAACTTTGTTCCTGGTCTAACAAATTGTTCTTTATTACCTGTAGTTATGGGGTGTATTAGGAAGCCCTGAAATTTAAGAGGAAGAGTTTCATTGACCATGTTCTTCTTATTCTCAGGCTTCTGTTTTGAAAGGTCTGAGAATTTGAACAAATGGAAATGCAAGTGAGCTGTGTGTGGAAGTGCTTCTATGTTCCAGTGTGGCTAATCAGGTCTTTATCCCTTAGCAACTAACTCCTTTATAGCATAGCCATGCAGAGAGCTTTTCAGCAAGTCTTAATTGAGACAAGTCCACTCCATGGGTAAATGCTTTGAGCTTGACCCTTTGATTTCAAGGAATAAAAGAGCCACCCATTGACAAGTAATCTCAAACTTCTTTCATCATAGTGTCTGAAGAATAGGAACTGGAACTGAGACTGTCCTAAATAGGTGATAACAGACAGGGGTGATGTCAGAGAAGTGTGAATGCCATGACCAGTATCCTAATTCATGGTTAAATCTGGGATATCATTTTTGAAAAAAAGTTAATCTGGCATCATCTAGAGGCACTAAAATTCAGGTGAGTCAGCAGGTCAGTAATAAGTAGTACAAGCTTTTTTTTCAACTGCTGTTTTTAAAAACATAGTAATTACCACTGAATGCAAAGTGCATCCTGCTAAAAAAAATTATTATTCTGATGCTTTCGCAAAGGTAATGCTTTTATTTTATTATGAGCTGCCCACGTGCGCTTCCTAGGCTATGATTCATCTGAACAGTTTTTCTTTTAAAGAACATTTTATTCTGGAATGAAAAAAAAATACTGAATGCCCCACAATGGTGTGGGGTTAGCATAAACATGGTATGACAGGCAGTTACATTTAAAAACCAGAATAATGACATAATCTTATAGTATATCAAAGCTGCTATGTGATTTCTTATGTACAGCATTTTGGTTTTCATGACGATAATTTCAGAGGCCATATGATGATGAATCATGGTCCTGTTTACGGTGCTAACATTTTGTTCTCCCTTGTAACTATGACGGGAACCTGAAGAGATTTTCAGCTCATCCTAATTTTCCTCCCTGAAGTTGCTACTTACTGTCTGCAGCTGATGCTCTTTGCAGGCAGTATCCTGGAGCTCCAGGTTTCCTGAATGGTAAAGATATCTCTAACCAGAGGGCAGGGACCTAAAAGCCCTAAATTAAGTTTCTAATCACAAGCAAGATGGTCTTGCACTAAAGACCCTTTGAGAGTAGCAGCAATCATGCCATTGTGTCTTTGTCACCGTATCAAATAGAATTCTTATTTTAGCCTTAGAAGCAATTCTTTCTTTGTAGAGAGTGAAGAGAAACTCTCAACAGTCAGTCTGAAGAACAGGACACAGTAGAACAGAACACATTTCCTCTTCTCTTCCCCGTGGCTCTGGAGCCGATTTATTTTATTTAACAATTACACAGCAAATGCTATTTGACAAATGTTATCCTATTTAATCTTCGTAGCAACCTTGTGACGTAGTTACTACGGTTATCTCCAATTTACAAAGGAGAAAATGAGACACTGAGTGCTCAAGACCAGCAGGCAGTGAGCCCAGGTTCAAGTGTAGGTTACTCAGCCCATCGCTCAGTAGCAGCCAGCTACTTTCTTCCCTTCTTGGAGGTCTCCAAGTCTCCAGCCTCCAATGGGGCTGGAGGCAAACTTCTAATGAATAATGCACCAAACAAACTGCACTAGAAGCACAACATTTTAGACATACTGAAAATACTTCATGAATTTTTATTTTGAATTCCTTCTGCATGCATAGAATTCATGCTTAATAAAAGAGAAAACAACTCTGCATGTCTGAGATCTTCACAGCTGGTTTGCCAAGTATGGTATCTTCTTACACTCTGTCATACTGTTGGCCTGTTCAGTTTAGCATTTGCCCTGGGTTTTTCATTTTTAACCTTGTATTATTAGTTACAGTTCATTAAAAATGTCAAGATGGGTCTGTGGACTTTCACTTTTCCAGATTTAGCTCTTACTCAGCTAGGACCAACAGAGATTTTGTGCAGGGAGTGGAGTTCCCACAAGAGTGCAGGATTAAATCTAATAGACACCCAGATCTTTCTAGGAACAAACTAACACCAGTCTCCCAAGGAGATCATGCAGGTCACTTAGTAACAAAAGGAAATGCACACAGATACCATCTTGGTGCTTGCTGCCCTGCTGGCGTAGTGGTGGTCCAGCCAGTGGGGTGTGACTGAGGTGGTAATTCTTGTCATAGTCCTCACCCTAGCCCACAGGATTCCTGAAGCTGTCAGCCTGCCTATTTTCTTTAGGAAATTGGGGGATTATAGGGCTGATATATGTGAAATATGCAGGAGAAACAAAGACAAGATGTCCTAACCTGTAAACTACTGACTAAGCATTCAAATAAGTACAAAACACAAGTTAAAAAATAAAGGATTCAAATGAGACAATTCTCTGCTTATATAATAATTTTAATATACAGATAATCCATATAAACATCTTTTATATTTTGCTTTAACATACATAGATTTATTTCATTTATTTATTAAGAATTTTATTTTTTAATTATGTAACTATAATTATCAGCATCCCATTTTGCTCTCAAAATTTTATATGGTCACCCTATCTGAAGAGGAAACTCATTACACCGTGAGGCAGTCCTTCCTATTTACAGATAGGAGCTACAGTTCCTAGAAAGCTCTTCCTCATGCTTATTCAATATCTGCTTCCTGGTAAATTTTTCTTAGTTTAGTTCTGCCTTCTGAACCTACACAAATTAAATTCCAGGACCTTTTCTCTAGAAGAAATTTTAAGAACAGTATCTTCTGGTTCCTGTCCACCCAAGCAGATTTCATAATGTTTACAATTTCAGTATATTTACTTTTTCCTGGCTTTGTCTTGAAGAGCTTTTAGAATGTTCACTCCAGTCATTTAACAAGTAAACATTTGCTCCTAAACAAAACAGACGGCAAAAGGTGTTTTTTTTAAATTATCTATCTTTTCCTTTGTGGTGTTGTTCCTGATCTCATTTCTTCTCTCTAGTATTTATTTCTCACAGAGACAGTGAAATACTTAAGCTAAAAAAAAATTAAAAAGAAAAAGAAAGAAGAGAAATATTCCCTAAGGAAAAAGAAATAATGGCAGATACAAAATAAGATTTCTATATACCACATATAGAAAATTGGCATAGTGTCTTTAAAAGAGCATAAGCTGTCAGGTTTGATAGGGTTTGGGGAGCATTATATAAAGTAATATACAAAAAACAAAACAGATTGGAAGTACTATGTAAGCATTAGTGATTATTATTATAAAAATGCACCTTTTTAGACCTTGTTTTATACACCACCTCCTGACTAAGAAATAAAAAGGAAAAAAAAATACTATTAGAAATACAAGGGGATGGCCATTTTAATGGCCATATTACCCAAAAATGGCCATACTACCCAAAGTAATCTACAGATTTAATGCAATCCCTATCAAATTACCCAGGACACTTTTCATAGAACTAGGACAAATCATACCAAAATTTATATGGAATCAAAAAAGACCCAGAATTGTCAAAGCATTACTGAAGAAAAAGAATGAAGCTGGAAGAATAACCCTCCCAGACTTCAGACAATACTACAGAGCTACAGTAATCAAAACAACATGGTATTGGTTTAAAAAAAAAAAAAAACAGACATATGGATCAGTGGAACAGAATAGAGAGCCCAGAAATGAACCCACAAGCTTTTGGTCAATTAATCTTTGACAAAGGAGTCAAGAACATACAATGGAATAAAGACAGTCTCTTCAGCAAATAGTGTTGGGAAAACTGGACAGCTGCATGTAAATCAATGAAGTTAGAATACTCCCTCAAACCATACATAAAAATAAACTCAAAATGGCTTAAGGACTTAAACATAAGACAAGACACAATAAATCTCCTAGAAGAAAACATAGGCAAACATTATCTGACTTGGATCTCAGCAATGTTCTCTTAGGGTAGTCTACCCAAGCAATATAAATAAAAGCAAAAATAAACAAATGGGACCTAATTAAGCTTACAAGCTTTTGTACAGCAAAGGAAACCATAAACAAAACAAAATGACAACCTAACGGAATGGGAGAAAATATTTACAAGAGACTGACAAGGGCTTAATTTCCAGAATATATAAACAGCTCATACAACTTAATAAGAAAAAAACAAACAACCCAATCCAAAAATTGGCAGAAGAACTAAACAAGCAATTCTCCAACGAACACGTACAAATGGCCAATAGACACATGAAAAAATTCTTAATATTGCTAATTATCAGAGAAATGCAAATCAAAACTACAATGAGGTATCACCTCATACCAGTCAGAATGGCCATCATTCAAAAGTCCACAAACAATAAATGCTGGAGAGGATGTGGAGAAAAGGAAACCCTCCTACACTGTTGGTGGGAATGTAGTTTGGTGCATCCATTGTGGAAAACAGTATGGATATTCCTCAAAAGACTAAAAATAGACTTACCATATGATCCAGCCATCCCACTGTTGGGCATACATCCAGAGGGAACCTTAATTCAAAAAGATACTTGCACCTCAATGTTCACAGCAGCACTATTTACAACAGCCAAGACATGGAAACAACCTAAATGTCCATCAACAGATGACTGAATAAGGAAATTGTAGTATATTTATACAATGGAATACTATTCAGCCATAAGAAAATAATAAAATAATGCCATTTGCAGCAACATGGATGTTCCTGGAGAATGTCATTCTAAGTGAAGTAAGCCAGAAAGAGAAAGAAAAATAGCATATATCACTCATATGTGGAATCAAAAAAAAAAAAAGACAAACTTATTTATAAAACAGAAACAGACTCACAGACATAGAAAACAAACTTATGGTTACCAGGGGGGAAGTGGGTGGGAAGGGATAAATTGGGAGTTCGAGATTTGCAGATACTGATAGTATATATAAAATAGATAAACAAGTTTATACTGCATAGCATAGGAACTATATTCAGTATCTTGTAGTAGCTTATGGTAAAAAAGAATATGTAAACAAATATATGTATATTCACATATGACTGAAGCATTGTGCTGTACACCAGAAATTGACACAGCATTGTAAACTGACTATACTTCAATTAAAAAAAAGACAACAACAAAAAATAAAATTTAAAAAAATACAAGAGGAAATATAGATATAAAAATTTTTAAGAGATCATATTGTAAACTCTAACAATAAATTTGGAAATCCAGATTAAACATGTCATACACTAGAAAAACAAAAATTACCAAACTGACTCAAGAGGAGGTAGGAAATCTGAATAGATCCTTAGACCCACACAGGCAGAAGGTGGGAGTAGTGGCTGCCCTGCTCACCATAGTAAATGCCCCTATCCAGAGTATCTCACAGTTACCAGATAGAGACGTTGAGTATATACCTGTGGAAGCACTGAATAAATCAAACATGTAAGAAAAAAATGAAAAAATTTTCACCCCAAAAAGGCGACAGGACCAGATGACTTTGGAGATAGGCTCTATCAAACATTTCTGAGACAAGCAATTTCTATTTGCTATTAAAACCAATTCATAGCTTTAGATAAGCTAGCCTAATGAAACTTAAAAGAGTGTCTATGAATGCAGATGCCAAAACCCTAAATACAGTGTTATAAAATTATTCCAGAAGTGTAATAAAGAAGTATAAAAGCAAGTGTGTCATATCAAGAATAAAAGAGCAGTTCAATATTAAGACATTTATTAAAGCAGAAAATCACATGATCATCTCAAGAGATGCAGGAAAGACACTTGGCAAAATTCAACCATATCCCTGATAAAAATATCTTAGAAAATGAGAATTGAAAAGCATCTCCATAATGTGACTTTTTAAATTATCATAAGATAGTAATAAACATAATTTTAGACATCTGAACCACATTTTCCTAAAGGCAGGAACAACATAACGATGCCCTTTTGTTATTGCAAATGATTATCTTTTTGCCCAGACTGAAAGCCCCTGGAAGACTGGAACTAGATCTAATATATTTGTTATCACCACAAGTTCATCATCACTTTTAAAGTATTTCATAAATGGTATTCTTATGCCCCAGAATCTTTTAGTGAATTCAAACCTCAAATTACTTAGTAGGCTTATAAACTGAAATAAATAAATAAAAATTATAATCTTCATGTGACTTTATGAGTAAAAAATCCTCAGCAACCTCAGCCCCTGATAACCTAAGAACCATGTATTTCATAATTTCTATGATTAGGTGAAACTTTTAGTCTGTCATTCACTCTACCTTCTATAAAAAGATACCATTTGATCATTTATCAGAAGGTTCGAGTAATTCTCCAGATACAATCAGTGATTTGCTCTTCCCCACTGAAATCTCTCACCCATGGCAGAACCTGCTTCTGTTTGCTTCCCCGTCTTCTCCTGTCACTTTCTGTTTGAGTCTGTAAGATGAAAGTTAAGGAAGAGGACATGGACCTGATAAGTGTGTCCTCAAGCCAGCCCTAAGAACTGCCAAGTCCAGAAGTTCTTGCCAGATCAAATTCCTTGGACACTCTCTTATCAGGATCTTCCTCAGTGTTGTCTTTGTTTCCCTAAGAACTGCTTTATTTGGTTTTGTCTACCCAGAGATGATGGGGTCACTGAACCTCAGCTGGTGACAAATCATCTTTGGTCAGTTTTGAGATAGGAGGTTTGCACAAGCATCATTTTTGGTAATCACTGCAATTCTAATGGGATCTTCTCCATCTGTTTGCCTGCCTGGCTGAATGCCTCCATGATTACTGTTTTCTTTCATGTGCATTTTTCTGTACCTGGCATAATTCTACCACTAATACTCAGTGGCCACTTTAGGGAAATTTTGACAAGAATAAGTTTATTCATTTGAGAGGTACATTCAAAGGAAAAAGGAAGAACCCCTCAGAAAATTCTGTTTTGTCAATATAGAAGGGAGATCACTCTGATAATAAAGGAGAAATCCTCCTTTTTGTTTTTGTGCTTCAGAGATTAAATGGTGTTGGCATTTTAAATTGTACATTTGATAAAACTGTCAAGGGTTTGAGTTAGTTTAAACTGGTTTTAGTAGGTCTGTCTGTCTCTGCCTCTGTCTCTGCCTCTGTCTCTCCTGGCCTGATTCTGTGTGTGCACGTGTGTGCAAGCACACACAAGAGTGCTTATGTGTGCAGATGGGTTCCCCAACCCCTTCCACATCTCAGTCTACTCTCTCATTGTAAAGAGGAGATAATTAGCCTTTTTCAATGATAATTTTACATTTTTCTAAAGCCAGCTACTTCTTTTTTCTTTTTCCTTTCTTTCCCTCTCCATTTCCCTACTCTTAGGAAACTCTGGAGATTAATTAAATCATTTTAAAAAATGTTTTCTACTAATTTACATACTCTAGAAGTACCTACTCAAGGTAGTCAAGAATTTTTTTTAAAGAAAGAAAATATTAATTGTATGTTTCTTTTGTATGTTTTCCCAGCTGAAACAGTAACTGAGAAAAAAGGTTTAACTGTGAATTTGGTTAATCACTCTTGATTCCAAATAAGAAAAAAAGCTAGACACTCAGAGCGTTTGAAATTAATTCGATTCTTAAAACATGCCTGATAAATAGATGAACTTTGGACAAATTTAAATGATTTAATTTTAGCTAAAAAACAACTCCATGTCTTCTCCCTGGTTTTATCACCATGTGAAAAATAATGTTTGCACAATATTTTGATTAGTACAAGATTTGGGTTTAATTTGTAATAATTACTATTTTTAAAATTTCCTCCATTAGTTCCATGTGTTTTAGTAGGTATAATTTTTCCAGAAATTGTTTAAAATTGGAAAAAGATAAAAATATTTTTAATAAGTGAAATTGGATTGACAGATTTTTTTTTTCAAGAGTTTAACCTGTTAACTTTTCTAATGCTAATCTAAATCATAGGATGTTCTGATTTAAATTGTTCTTTCTGGACCTATAGTCAATCTAAGATTTTAGACTAATGTTAAATTGTGTTATTTCTTAAATAATCTTTGGCTTTCTGAATAATTTCTTGGTAAGAAAATACAACACTTTACTCATTTAACATAGTTTTAAATTTCCCTTATTGTTTATTTTTATACTGAGAATTACTGCATATTAAGGAGATATAAAAATTTCTTTAAATGATATTAAATAATTTAGTTTGCTATCTTAAAATTTATTTAAGTAAAATAAAAAATATGCTCATAAAAATTAGCTATACTGATCTTGGTTTCTTCTAATTTTCTCTTGTGGTTTAAAAAATAAAAGTTGGTTAATCTTGTTGAAAGTTAAAATTTTGTTAAAATTGACTAGAGAAATCATAATATATATACAAGTTAATAAATACTTATTAAATTTTTATATTGATTTTTTTATATATTATATATTTTATAAATACAAGTTTTATATGTAAATTTTATATATGTAAGTATATTCATTCTCACATACTCTTAATAAAATACATAATCTCTATATTAGTCTTTTTTAATTTACATAGAGTAAACTTCACTTCTTGTGTACAGTTGTATGAGTTTTAATACATACACAGATTCTTGTAAGCTCCACACAAACAGGATATAGAACAATTCCAAAACTCCCCCCAAATTCCTTCTTACTGCCCAAGAGGTAGCAGTCTCTCCTCACACCTAGACCTGGTAAAAGCTGTTCCTCTCTCCCTATAGTTTTGCCTTTTTCATAATGTTATATAAATTTAAACTTTAAAGACTGACTTCTTCAGCTTAGTATGAAACATAAGAAATACAACCACATTGTTGTGTGTGTCAGTATTCATTCCTTTTTATTGCTAAGAAGTATTCCAAGGTATGTTTATCCATTCGCCCACTAAAGAACATTTGGTTTATTTCTCTTTTGGGGATATTATGAATAATGCTATTATAAGCATTCATATCCAGGCTTTTGTGTGAAAATAAATTTTTATTTCTCTAGAGTAAGCTCCTAGAACCAGATATGACAGGCGTATGTTTAAGTTCTAATCTTTTCCAGAATAGCTGTTCCAGTTTGTACTACCACTAGATATAATGTTAGTTATAGGTTGTTGTTTTTCATTTTTGCAAATGCCCATTATCATATTTAAAAATTTCCACCTTCCTTTTAGTTTGTGAGAGGGTTTTATCATAAATAGACACTGAATTTCATCAAATGACTTATCTGCAACAACTGATATGACTACGTGGTTTTTCTTAAGTCTTTTAGTATGGTGAGTTACACTGATTGATTTCTGAATGGTGAACGAGCCTTGCATTCCCAAGATAAACCCCATTTGATCATGATGTATTGTTCTTTTTATCTTATGCTGAATTCAACTTGCAACATTTTGTTGAGGATTTTTGCATCTGTGTTTATGAGAGATACTGCTCTATAGTTTTCTTTTCTTGTATTATCTTTGGTTTTGAGATCAGGGTAATGCTGGCTACATAAAATTAATTGGGAAATGATCCTTCTATTTTGTGGAAGAGATTATGCAAAATTGGTGATATTTCTTCCAAAAATGTTTGGTATAATTTACTAATGAAATCATCAGGACAGGTGTTTTCTTTTTTGGACTATTTTAAACAATGAAGTTGATTTCTTAAATAGATATGGGACACTTTAGGCTCTCTATCTGTTTTTGCTGTGTCTTTGAAGAAATCAGTCTATTTAATCTAAGCTGTGCATAAAGTTGTTCATAGTAATCCCTTATTATCCTTTTAACATCTGTGAGACTGCAGTGGTATCTCTTCTCTAATATTGGTATTTTGTGCTTTCTTTCTTTTGCTAGAAGTATATCAATTTACTAATCTTTTCAAGGAAATATCTTTTAGCATTTATTTGTTTTCCTCTTTTTTGGGTTTCAATTTCATTGGTTTTTTTTCCCCCTATTTTTATTACTTCGTTCTTTCTGCTCCCTTTTGGTATAGTTTGCACTGATCCTCTAATTTATTAATGTGAACTTACCTTATTGGTTTGAGACTACTTTGTTTTCCAATATCAGCTCTGAGTGCTGTAAGTTTCCCTCTAAAGACTGCTTAACTGCATCCCACAAATTTTAATATGCTCTATTTTCCTTTTCTTCAAAATGTTTTCTGGTTTTCTCTTAAACAAAACTTCCTCTCTAACCTGTATTTTCTATAGGATTATGTTTATTAATTTACAAATATTTAGGGACTTTCAAGGTAATTTTCTTTTGTTGATTTCTATTTTATCTCCTTTATAGTCAGAGAATATAATTTGTATTATTTCAATTGTTTTAATATAATAAGTTTTTTGTGACTTAGAACATGGACTTAAATTTTGGTGAGTATTCTATGTGCGCTTGAAAAAAAATATGTACTCTGTTGTTGAATAGAGTGTTTTATAAATGACAATCAGGTTAATTGGTTGATAGCATTGTTCAAGTCCTCTAAATCCTTGGTGATTTTCTATCTACTTTTAAAAAAATTACTGAGGAGAATGTTAAAGTATAATTATGGACTTGCCTATGCTTCCTTCTAATTCTGTCAGCATTTGCATCATTTTAAACAGCATTTTTGAAGCTCTGTTAACACATACACATTTAACATTTTAATGTCTCATTAGCAAATTAAGCCTTTTATAATTGTGTAAAGGGCCTCTTTATTCCTGGTAATTTTCCATGTTCTGAGTCAATTTTGTCTGATATTAATATAGGCACTCTAGCTTCTTTTTTTCTTTAGTGTTTGCATGGTATATCATTTTTCTTTTAAATTATCTATAGCTTTTATTTTTAACTTATCTACAGCATTATAGTTTAAGTGGGTTTCCTGTAGACAGCATATAGTTGGGTATTGTTTTTCTAACCAATCTGACAAGATCTGTTTGTTTTTTTTTTAATTGAAAAAAATTCTTACACTTGACGTAATATTGTTGGATTTAGGTCTACCATTATTATTATTCGTTTTCTACTAGTTCTTCTGTTTTTTGTTCCTGTTTCCCCTTTTTTCTCTTCTTTTAGATTACTTAAGTATTTTTTAGTAAACCATTTTAAATATTGGATTTTTAAACTATCCCTTCTCATATATTTTTCAGTGGTTTCTCTAGAGATTACAATATACATGCCTAACTTTTCACAATTTGTTAACCTAAAATATAAACTTAAAGTTAATATTTTGTCACTACAGATGAAATATAGAAACCTTATGATAAACACGTGTCCCTTTATCCACCCTCATACTGTACTTTTGAGAGAGAGATATATATATATACTTGTAATATATATATACTTGATATATAGATGGATAGATACATAGATACATAGATAGACAGATATAAAACATCTGATGCACAGGAAGAAGTGCATAGAAAATCTTATCTCATAATGCTATATATTTTTTTAATTTCAAAAGCCATATATATTTTAAAGCACATAAGAGGTCAATGTGACCTTATTTGGGAAAAGGATATTTGTAGATATAACTAACTTGAGGATCCCAAAATGAGATCATCCTGGGTTACCCAGGTGGGCTCTATATCCAATGACAAGTGTATATA
Organism: Camelus bactrianus; assembly: GCF_048773025.1. NCBI lineage: Eukaryota > Metazoa > Chordata > Mammalia > Artiodactyla > Camelidae > Camelus > Camelus bactrianus. The sequence goes on from NC_133539.1 coordinate 46,228,709, forward strand.
AAAGAGACAGAAGAGCAAATACAAACATGAAGAGGAGGAGGTAATGTGACCACAGGCAATACTTAAGTGATGCAGCTGAGAAAGCTAAGGAATGTCTGCGGCAACCAGAAGCCGTGAGAGGAAAGGAAGGATTCTCCCCTAGAGTCTTTGGAGAGTGTGCAGTCCTTCCATCACCCTGATATTGGACTTCTATGAGGGAATAAATTTATGCTGTTTACTAGGTTTATGGTAATTTGTTATGGCAGTCCTAGGAAACTAACAAACCTGGTTATTTATTATTTCAATTGCTCTTCCTTAACTTGTAAAGTTCCAGATTTTAATCTGTTACTATTTTCCTGATACCTGAAAAAACTAAGCATTTATTTTAAAGGCAGTAAATCGTCTCATTCTCCTTCACCTGAGAATGTTTGTTTGCCTTTATTCCTGAAGGATATTTTCACTGGCTATAGAATTTTGGGGTGATAGTTCTTTTCTTTCAGCACTTGAAAAATGTTGTTCCACTATTTTCTGATCTCCTGGTTTCTGATGAGAAATCTTCAGTCATTGGAACTGTTGGCAGTTTTCAATAACTGTTTTCAAGAGTTTTCTTTTTTATATTTGGTTTTCAGAAGTTTGATTACAATGTGTTTGGAAGGTTTTTTTTTAAGTTTATCCTGTTCAGAATTTGCTGAGCTTCTTAGATGTGGATTTATTTTCCTTCACCAAACTTGTGAGTTTTTCAGCCATTCTTTGCTCAGTAACAAAGGTTCCTTTTTATCACTAAGATACTTCTCTCAATTTTTGTCATAATCCTCATTTGTTTTAACCAAAGTATCTTATTTTTGAGAAAAAATAAATTACTAGTGATCATTTTTACTTATTATTGTGTATTTTTAAAATATTGACAAAAACTAGATTAATTATATTAAGTCTAATATAACAAAATATTTCAATAACTGTGTATACATGTATGTTAAAAGAAACATGCAAGTGTTACTGTATATAGACTGGTGTAACTGTCTAAAAAAGATTTGATTTCTAGATTACCCAATCTCAACACCTATTTTAATCAAAATAGTATCAAAATCAATCGTAGTACATACTTTAAGGCACAAACCGAAAGATACTGGAGGTTTGTCAGTGTTCTCACTGTTCATAATATGTTCTTACTCCCAGAGTAAGATTATATCCTCATAAACTTACGGTGTTTTCTGCCTCAAGAGAATTTCACTTTCTTCCATTCTGTTAATTATGCAGGAGATTTAGTCTTTAGAAGAAACATCAGAGAAAAACCATCCTTGATACTTGATGTAAAGAACCTTAGTGGATCCTATTAATAAAAAATACAAGAGAAAAACTATAGGGTGTGGACCCTTAGATCTACATGTTTAACTAAAGAGATATAATTCATTCCTGGGGAAAAAAAAACTGTCCCAGCCAGACTTCAAGCTGAGGATCATTAGGAATCCTCAAGAAGCACATGAGTTTGGGAGTGGAGACAGCTTCTAACAAAGACCTGCAGATCCAGGAGACAACTGTGAATAAAAGCTTCCATTTAAGACCCATGATTATGATCCAGATGACCATAACCACTGATTCACATGCTTTAATTTGCATAATGTTTTCCTCTATTTCCCTAGATATTTTCTTTCCTCCTTTCTGGTTTATGATTCCTAACACTTAACAAATACTTATTATTTCTTAATGATGATACATGTAAACTTCTTATATTTAATAATTTTTTTGCATACTTAGATACGTGGCATGATTCCAATACCTGCCTATCATTTGATTATGATTTAGTTAAAGCATTCAATCAAACAGAATGCTGGGCTTGTACTCATTTCACTTTGGGAGCTATCCAGCTTCATTTGGTATCATTTCTTTGCTGCAAATCAGACAAAACACATTCCTTGTTATAATCATTGCCCAGAGGACCTAACTGCCAAGCATCTTTTTAGACAGCGAAAACCACAGAAGACCAGATAGAAAGCTACATACAGCCTCCAGTATGTCAAACCTAGAAAGGAGTGTTCCTTTCTCTGCAGAGAAAACACATGCACGGAAGAGCTAGCCTCTGCGATCAAGCTCTCACAGGAACAGAGCATAGAGAAGTCCGGGGACAGATGGGGTATAATGAGAGGTCGCCTCACCTCTACAGAAACGTGTGTTAGTTGGCTAAACCCTCATCCCGTCCAATTTACAGATAGCAGTCAACAGTCTTTTCTGCTTTAAGTCCAAAACTAGTCATTAGGAGCTGCCCAATGATCTGCTTTCAGTGGAAATCCTCACATGTGTATGTCAAATAGAACTTGCCTGGCACCAGGTAATGGAATTTGTGCCAGGCCTATTCTATTTGATATCTATACATATGAGTATCTGAAGCACAAAAGACTATCGACTATAATCAGAAATCTGTGAATTGAATAGGGATCAATAATGTCAGTAAACCGATGGCTGCCTTCTATCATCCTGGATCCATTTTGACCCATCAATTTCCCTCATAGGAAAAATAGGCATTTAAATAATCAAATTCAAAAAGAAAAAATTCTGAGCTTCAATTTACATTTAAAAATTAACCAATGAAGGAATATTTTAGACCGTTTTCTTCTTCATTTCACTCTTTACATGAGGCTTAAAAAGTAGGCAGAATGCTATAGGCAGTGGTACAGAGAATAGCAGAAGAATGACAACATCACTGAGGCCATAAAATTTCTCCCCAAAGAAGTTAATAAATCTGGACAGGTTGCTGTTCAAAATAGAGGTCTTTTAAGGTGGAGCATGTGTACAGAATTTTTTTCAGATTTTTTCCTTTCTTAAGGAAAGAACGTTGTACTTACATTGGTACAGACCTCTCCTGGATCTTTACTAGTACCAAAATTACCTGGGAGGAAACATAAAAATCATGAAGTTATTAATTTGGCTAATATCACTATATCTCATTGTGTGGCCTTTTCAAATTGGGAATGGTGTCAATTCTTTTGGTTTAATTTGGTCACTCCTGGCTCCTGACTTAGAAGTATTACAGGCTCATATTACAATCTTTTTCTTAGTAATTGTCCAAGTTGCAACTCTCAAATTTGTGCTCTCCAAAGTCTTAAATTTTGCTGTTCCATCAAATGATCCAAACATGATCCTCCAACAAAATAAATAAGAAAATCTGTCACTAATAGAGGTTGAATGAGCACCCTCAGAAACTCTTCACTTGACCACAACACATCAAACAGTGATATAGATCTCAAATGATCATGTCTCTAGGTGACAATGGTCTATCTTGCAGCTTAGGCTGGAGAAAGACCAACAGGAATCCTGAAAACTGAAAGCAGCATAATTCCTCGTTTTTATGGGAATTACTTGCTCCCAAGAAGGGAAGCCTATGAGCCAACTTAACAGCTTACTTACCAAAACTAGCAATGTGTTTATCAAGACTCTCATCTTACTGTGCCATCAACCCAAAGTTATTATATCATAAAATCTTCCCAATCCCAACAAGTTACTCACTTTACAGGACTCAGCTTGAAATCTCCCAAATTAGTTGGCTCTAAAACCTTGTAAGTACTCTTCCACAATTTTTCCATTTTGAGACTCAACCATTATTTTTCAAGTTGGTATTCTCCCTCACTGTTATAAGTCTAATAAACTCAGTCTTGGTTGATCAGTGGGCTTCTCTGGTGATCTACTGGGGAGTAGAGAGTTGACATTACTAAACTTTTCATTAAACTTCCCTTTTCCTACGCTGAGTGGCAAAATGTGCCTTTAGTCTTTAGAATATCTTACTGACTGGTTTTCTATAAATTAAATAATTATCCCTCAAGCTTCCTCAGAAGCTTATAGAAGACTTTCATCTGCACATTGGGTAATCCTCACCTATATGGCTCATCCCCTAGCTATGAACACTACAGTGGAATGCAGATAAATCTTGGAAGTGGTAAAAGAATGAGAAGATTATTCATTGTCCTACTCCTCTGCCAAATCTACAAATTTCTACTCTGTTGAATTACGTCCGTATGCAAACATATAGGGCGTATTCCCTGACTTTATTACAAGGAGAGATTCACCAATCACTTTCATGCTTGCAATATGCAGCAAGCTCTGTTTTCTAGGAGTCAGTTACTCGACATTCCTCAACCAAATTCATAATCTCAGATTCCCAGTCCAAACGCATGCTGATATCTTTCTCTTCTAGGATTTATCCCCATCTTTGTTAAGCAAGTGTCCTTGGTCCTAAATTTTTGAGTTTTGGTTTCTTGTCTTTCCCATCAACTCTCCATGACACAGAATGGGAGAGCATGAAGTGTCTGGCCTGCTAGTGGCTCCTCACTTAGGTATTTGCAAACTCTCCTGTAGACCAAATTGCCCACACTTTTAAAATCAAGTCAGAATTTTTCTCCAGGAAGTTTACAATAAAGGGGATTTGCACATGATAATGCATCCTCCCCCCTCGTAGGACCGCTTCACAGCCTTAGGGCCTGAGTCTACGGAGCTGCTGCACTAATTAGGGGTAATGAAGTATATAACATTATTATCAACTGCAACAAAACACTTTTGTGCTCTTTAAAAAGCTAACTATGAACTGACTTTATTTTAATTTGTTCATTTCATCTAGAAGGGAGCATTCAGTGCCCAGCTTCTTTCTTCCAGGGATGAAGAAGGAAGGGAGAGGTAGGAGGTCTCTGCTCTTTCTGAGGGTTCCTGTTAAGGCCAGGCAGCTCTGCAGCTCAGGGTCTATTATTATTAGTGATCTGTTACCACCAAGAACAGTCCCATATTTAACTTTCAGTGTGAGGAAAGTAGCTTTTTTTATTGAGACAAACAACTCTGAGAATTATTTTCTAGGTCCTTCTGTCAAGACAGCAATTTTCACTGAGAAGAGACTGAGATGCAGCTCAATACATACTATTAAACTTATGCTTTTTCCTTATAATATTTAGCATAGTTTTAATTACATATTTATTTGAGAAATTATTCAATGCCTCCTTCCCCCTAGGATATATGTTCCCTAGTGTTGGCAAACTTGTCTGTATATAGAAGATACCTCCTTGGCATACAATTGATGCCCTTTCGCCAGGCTCTTGTTAGGACATAGGAAGCCCCTAGTAAAAACTTTAAATGAGTGAGTAAAAGAAACTGCACATGTAGGAAGAAAACCAGTCATCTGTAGGCAGTACTTCCTAAATTATGCTTATTTTCACCATCCTGTGCAATGAGAAAAATAAGTAGAATGGGATAAATTTTCATAATGTTATATAGTTTATATTACATTTCATTCTATTCTTTTGGTGTTAGAAAGCCCTGCACTGTCTTTTAGGAAATGATGGTATTAATAGATTAGTTTTCTATGTTTGTAATTTTAAAATTGATATTACTTGGAAAATTAAAATTGGCCACTCTATCTCAGTCATCCAACCTCATTTTATTTTAAGAATATTTCTTCTTCAGGAACTCTGAAAGTTTGGGAACTACTCTTCAAAGGCATGTCGAAGTATAATTTAAAAAAAATTAAAATCATGACTCTCATACAAATATACAGTATATAGTTGTCAAAGATTTTTTGAACTCATTAATGAGAGAATAAGCAGGATGGTAAACCTGTTTCAAAGGAGGATATGAAACATTGAAAGAGAGTGACCAAAGGAAAGCTGAAATAAGGTTGCTAATTTAGATACTGGTCAATAAAACAGTAACTTTTGGGGGCTATCTTTTCTATAGGACAGAAATCATTTGAATTTCTATAAGAAAAAAATTAATTTGCAACTTATTAATCTTCTTCAAGTTAACATGTAATTTTATAGACACTGGCTCTTAATCAATAGTAAATAGTTTAAGTCAAAATTACTTTCCCTTAGAATGGCAGGTGACTCAGACCAGCTCATTAGACAGTCTCTAGCATGAGTTTGGAAGGCCACACAGTAATCTTTCTGCTTTGCTTTCCAAGTTTTGGATAATTTCATAAAGATATTTGGATGGAGGTTACATGTATAAATGTATGCATAAGTAAATGTGGACCTACAGATTTATAGATATGAAACTGAAAGGAGATAAACCAAAAAATTAACAGTTATTGTGACTTGGAAATAGCATTATGGGTGTTTTGTTTTGTGAGGTCTGACAGAACAAAGTACTCAGACTGAGTGGCTTCAACAACAGAAATGTACTGTCTCACAACCTTAGGAGTTCATCATCAGGGTGCTATGATTTCCTCTAAAAGTGTTAGGGAAGGATCAGTTCCAGGCCTCTTCCCTAGCTCCTGCTTTGCTTGTGGCAGTATAACTCCAGTCTTTACATGGTGACCCTGTATGCAGGTTTGTGTCCACGTTTCCCCTTTTTTAAGAACACGAGTCATACTGCATTGAACTAGGCCCACCTTAGTCCCATATGATCTCATTTTAACGTAACTAATTATATCTGCAATGACCCTATTTCCAAGTAAAGTCACATTCTGAAGTGTTGGGGGTTAGAATTCAAACATGGTGGACTCGACAAGCCCATAATAATGCATTAATTTTTGTCCAAGACATCACTTTCTAAATTTTCAGAAAAACTAAATGCCAACACCCATTTCCAAAAACATTCAACAGTTCATGTCTGTATTAGTTTCCTAGGGCTGTTATCACAAATTATCACAAATTGGCAGGCGTAAAACAACAGAAATTTATTCTCTTATAGTTTGGGAGACTAAAAGAAGTACAAAATCAAGGTGTTGGCAGGGCCCCGGTCCCTTTAAAGGCTCCGAGGAAGACGTTTCCTTGCCTCTTCCTAGGTTCTGCGGTTGCAGGCAGTCGCTGGCATTCCTTGGCATGTAGTTTTATCACTCCAATCTCTGTTTCCATCTTCACATGGCTGTCTTTAATTATCTTTTTTCACTTTTAAAAAAAGTTATTTCTCAGTGGTTGCTCCAAGGCTTATCATATTCATCTTAACTTAATTAGAATTGACTTCAGATTTATACTAATTTAACTGCAGTGTGATACAGAAATGTTATTCTTATACAGGTCTATTCTCTCTTCCCCAATTTTGTGCTATTATTATTGTACATATTACATATGTGTGTTTTGAATCCAACAATACACATTGTTATAATTATTACATTATATAAATTAATGTTTAATTACTTATTTTATGTCTATTAAAGAAGCTGAGAAAAGAAAGAAAAGCAAATATATATTTATAGAATTTGTTCTATTAACCTTCTTATTTACCATTTCTGGTTCTCTTTACTTATTCCTGTGGATGTGAGTTACCATCTGGTGTCTCTTCTTTACTCTAGCACAGCTTTGTTCCCACCTACCTTCTTTGTACTGTTATTGGCAAATATATTGCATTCCTATGTGTTATAGGTCCAACAATACAATTATGTACATATATTATAATTGCTTTTAGATCAGTTAAGTAAAGACAGGAAAAGAACTTTGCATCTTATACTGTCTTTTAAAATTACATAATTACCTTTACCAACGCTCTGTTTTTTCACATGGATTCAAATTACTGTCTTGGGTCACAGGCAATTTCTGTTGTCTACTTTTTCTTCCTTGGGTGGGTACACTTTGTTGTTTCTTTGCATGTCTCATAGTTTTTTCTTGAAACTGGACTTTTTAAGTAATATATTGTAGCAACACACTGGATTCCTCTCCCCTCTTTCTAGAGCTTGTCTGTGTTTTTGTTATTGTTGTTTGATGGTTCATTTGTCTAATGACCTGGATAGACAATTTTAGTGAAGTCCACTTCCCTGCAGTGTGAAACCTCTGATACTGCTCCTCAGAGGGAAAAGCTTTGGGCATATACACGGTCACCTGTGATGACAGTGGTTTCAGCAGAGCTCTCTTTGACTTTATCTTTCTCTGATCTCCCTGTTAAGCTGTCTTCCTCTTTGGGCATCACACCAAGCCCTTAGGCTCCATTAATTGCTGACTGATTGTTCTACTGTTTTTGACAATGCTCTGGGGCGTAAATGGTTCTCCAGTCTGACCTAACTGAATTGGGGCCCCTTTTTAGGAATACTTTTGGAGAGCAGTTTTTGAGGTTTGGCCTGGCCCCAGGGTGGCTCTTCTTAATTGTCTCTTTTGCTGGTTCTCTCTCATAAACCAGCTGGCTTCTGGTTTAGGTTGTTGCTCTTATAGATGTACCAATCTCCTTCTAATTGCTTACACAAAATCTCCAGTTTTGAGCATATCGTTTCTGAGGCTTGAAATTCCCCCACACTGTTTCAAATAAAATCAGTTCCTTTAAAGAAAGCTTTGTAGATGTCTGTTCTTATGGGTTGCATGTACCCCGAGGAAAAAAATCTCTGAGCCAATACTCGGTACACTGGATAGAAGTGCTAGCCTATGTTCTTCTCAGTTTGCCTGTCCTGGCATGGAATTTCCACCCCAGTAGTGAGGTGGAGTGGAAGTGATTGGGGCCCCGGGACTCTCAGTCTGCCATGCCTGGGTAGAGCCTCCTTCCTATGAATGGAGACTGGGGAAAGGAATGGCACTTCTGACCTCTCAGCCATACTCATCAAGTATTTAGCCTTTGCAACTCAAGAGTGGGAGGGCAGAAGTGCCGGCCCTGTCCCTCCACGTAAGATATGGTATCCCCCAACTGGGGGTTTAGGCAAGAGGGAGTCCCATTTTCTTGGCCATACCCACTTGGAGTGGAGTTTCAGTCAAGGTGTGCTGGGGTAAGAATGAGGGAAAGGGTCATAAATCAAGTGCCACAGAGTGTTCCTATTCTTACCGAATTTGAGTAGATTTTCTTTTATAAATGCTTCTTTATTTGCTGCATGCCCTTAGCACAAGTTCCAAAGATTTTTAAATTTTTTAAAAAATAATTATCACCAGTTATGCTTGTTTTGCTGGGGAACAGGTACACGGGATTCCTTGTTGCTGCTGTTCTTGATATTTGCTCTTCATAATTAGTTGGTCATTTGTTTTCGATTGTAAACCTGAACTCATACATGGTAGTTGTTAAAGTGGGGAAAAGTAAGTGTTTTATTAATGTTAAATTTTTGTGACATTTTGCATTAAAAATATTTAAAGAGTGGACAAGATGACATTTCAGACTTACTTTTTTTCTCACTCCATGTGGGAGAGTGCCAAAATTTAATAGAATATGGTTAGAAGAAAATGTTTCAGAAGATTCTATATGTTTATTGTATAATAAAAATGTTTGAAAAATCTATGTTTAAAATCAAAAGCAGACATCTGTTGGAAGGCAGTTGAAAGTGAATATTAACAAGATCTAGGTGCAAAACCAAATTTGCCTTTGTGAGTCAATCCAACTACAAAAGCTGATCCAATTATAATCTCTCTCTTAATACTCTTTAACACCAGTTACAGCCAAGTCAGTTCATCAAGAATCCACATCAGAGGGAAAGGTCATGACTAAAGATGAGTACATTCCCCATGCCATTCATCAATTCATTTAATGCATTAAAGTGGTTTCAATTGTAGAGTACTAAAAAATCTCATGTTAGAGATTTGTACTCAAATGTGAGAGTAGAGATGTACTTCGGGATGCTTTCCTATTTACATTTTCATTTATTTGCATTGCCTGTGTTGTGCCAAGTGATTGTCAATTTACAAAATGCAGCACCTATAAATATACTTTAATTACTCATTTAGTCCAATCATTTAGTCAACAAATACTTACTGAGTAAATAGTAAACCAGGCTACTCTAAATTCTGAATATATAGCAATGTATGAGACAGACAAGATCCCTGTTCTCTTGGAATGTATAACTCTTGTCTTAAAATAAACAAATAAATGCAGGAATGTGTTTTTTAGGAATTATGTTAAATGCTAAAGTGTGCTGTTTGCTCACACTCTTTTGTGAGTTCCTGGAAGTGTTAGCTGCCCATCTCATAGCCAAATCTCTCCCCAAGAATTGCCTTCTATCAAAAAGGGACCCACCTCATCCAAGGTCACAATCACTGCCCTGGGGCAGCCTACATTGAATGTCTGGTTAATATAAAGTATAAAGACCTGTTCCCCCTGCATCAATTTGTGGATAACTCTGAAGAGCAGTCTCAGATCCAGAGATTCTCAAAGGATCATCTGAAATTTCTGTTACAACTCCACACATAGTGGAATTTCTGTCTGTACTGAGTACTGCTTCCTGTACATCCTTAAAGGTACTGTTCCTGAGGGAACTCTCCACACAAATCTTCATCTCAGATTTGTTTCCAGGAAATTCAGCCTAAGACGGAGGTGCCAGAAATGGTCCTAGGAAGTAGACTCTAAGTTGAATCTTTGATCTGGATTACCTGCTAAAAGGTAGAAAAAAGCTAAAGTCAGCCTACTAACATTACAAGGGAAATGAAGCTTCAGAAAAGGTTGAACTCTAACCCTGGCAGCTCTGCTACACCAAAGAGAAGGCTTTAACCAAAAAGAAGTACAACCCTAGGACTAGAAACATCTGGGTCCAAACACATTAGAACCCTGGCACTGAAATCTAGATAAACCTATGGGCCAGTAAATGTTTCACCTCTTCATGTTAAAGGCTAACCTGCCCCCTTGCTTGAAAATGATGCAGAGATCCATTCTCAAGAGACAACACATTACCTCTATGAATCTATCCCCACCTACCTCCTAGCCACAAAACCCTAATTAGGGTCAAATCTCAGCATAATTCCCACCTGAGGAATTGTTGAGCCTGCTAAGAGAGGAAAAGGAACTATGCACTGGAAGACTGCAAAGCAACCCGACAGAACTGTTAGGAGCTAGAAGAGTATACATGGGGCAGGAAAATGAGGTTGTTGGATGAAGGGATGCAAAATACAAAGATGGATAAGAGAGAGTTTATTGATAGGAGGGTACTCGCTTACAATACTGAATTTAACATCCTAGCAAAGACCATAGGAGATGTTACTAACATCTGTTAAGATGATGGCTCTTGGCAGCTGGAGGAAAGTTATGGCCCACATTACATGAAGTATACATGCCAGGTCTGCTGAAACAGACAGTGGACGTAGAAGAAAAGCTCAGAGAAATGAGCAAGCAACAATGAACATGTTTTTCAAGGCCTAACAACCTACAAGCCAATTCTATCCTATGGGAGGACCCAGAGAGCATTCCATTGATCAAAAAAATAAGAAACATGTTGGTGAAAAGTGCCCTAGCATCACTGAAAAGCTCAGTTGTGGCTGTTCTCGTGGGCCATAACTAACAGTAGGAAATGTTATTACAGAACCAAGCCCTTAGTGCCAGTGAGGATGATAGGATCATGAAACAGCAGGGACCAGATGGTAGCACCTTAGTGACAGAAGCAAGGTGGTAATAACTGCCATAATGAACAAGCTTGCCCTTAAGGTAGGAAGGGCAGCCAGGCAGACCTGACTTGTAGGGTTCTACAGAGATGGCTTACAAAATATTTTAGTCACAGGTATAAGTGGGCAACCAACAAAAACATTGCTAAATACATATAAACAAAAGTAATCAAGAGTGGATGAACAGAAGTATGGGGTCAGTCATCCCAATGAAAACCCATAACCCTATATCCAGTTTCCAAACCAGAGCCAATTCTCAGGCCTAAAATCCATTGATTGAAAGATGGGCTGCGTCCCTGTGAAGGAGAATCCTGCAACCACACCACAAATGTTTATAATAGTGATCCTTCCACATCAGTGAAGATTTTAAGGGGCAGGTAGTCTGAGGCATAAAAGAACATCCATATTAAAGTGAAGGACAAATTATTGCATCTTGTTCCTCCCAGCAATAAAAAGGAAGCATAAAGCTTGCTAGGCCTCTGAGTTTTGGAGGCAGCATATTCCATACCTGGGAATAGTGCTTCAACGTATTTACTGGGCTACAAGGAAAGCTTCCAGCTTTCACTGGGGCCTGCATCAGGAAAGAGCCTACAGTAGTAGGTCCAGACTGCAGTGCAATCAGACATGCAGTGTGGGTCAAATGATCCAGCAGATCTTGGTTGCTAAAGTTATCAGTGATGGGAAAAGACAACAGGGGAGTTAGGAAGCCACAATGGAAAATTCACAACATAGACACTCTAAGGCCTGGAGCAGGGCCATGCCATCTGCAGCAAACATGTATACACCATATGATAAACAGCTTCCAGTACGCTATCAGGCCCATGTAGTGAAAAGACATCTGACCATATGATATCAAGTGACCATGTGGTAAGAGAAACCCATCCTAAGCTGAATTCTGCCAGACCTATCAAGTCATGTGGTCAGGAAGTCCAGCTGCAATCAACTGTAAGATGAAAGTGTGATCAGTTATGACAAGTCACAAGCAGGGCCAGAGGGCACTAAAACTATGCCAATGGTGGCCCTGAACTCCACATCATTTACCACTACTCTAATGGCAACTCTTTCTCAGCTCAGACCTATGTCACAATGTTAGTAGGTTAGGTTAGTAGGGTCCTTTGTGATCAACAGTACAGGAGAAAAACAGCTGAGTTCGGTTGATGGATTGATGCAAGCTGAAAATGGACTGCAGGCGCACCACAGTCCACTCAGGAGTGACCTGTATGTTAGTATGTTAGCAGCTAGGGCTGCTGTAACAAAGCACCACAAACTAGGTGGCTTAAAACAACACAAATATATTCTCTCACAGTTCTAGAGGATAGAAGTCCAAAATCAAAGTGTTCTCAGGGCTATCCTCCCTCTTAAGGCTCTAGGAAAGAATCTTTCCTTGTCTCTTCTAGCTTCTGGTGATTGCTGGCAATTCTTGGCATTCCTTGGCTTGTGGCATCATAACTCTAATTTCTGCCTGTGTCTTCACATGGCCTCCTTCCCTTTGTCTGTCTCCAAATCTCCCCCTCCCTAAAAGAACAGTTGTCACTAGAATTTGGGTCCACCCTTGTCCAGTATGAGCTCATCTTAATGATTACATCTGCAAAGACCACATTTCCAAATAAGGTCACATTCACAGGTACCAGGGGTTAGGACTTCAATGTACCACTTGGCAGACTCAACTCAGTTCAACTCACAACACCTTGAAAGACAGAAACAAGAGAAAATCTTCCCATTGGACATGCTTCAGATGGTGCACTTTGCCATTGTATTACTCAGGGTTCTCCCGAGAAACAGAACAAATAAAATATATATAAGAGGAGATTTATTATTACAAGAATTGCCTTATATGGTTGTGGAGCTAAGAAGCCCCACAATATGCCATTTGCAAGCTGAAGAACCAGGAAAGCCGGTGGCATAATTCAGCCCAAGGCTTAAGGCCTGAGAATTTAGGAGTGGGAGTGGTGATGGTGAAAGTCCTGGTCCAAGTCCAAAAGTCCAGGAACTAGGAGTACCAATGTCCAATGTCCAAGAAGAGGAATTTCTTAGCTAAAACACAGAAAGCAAATTGGTACTTCCTCTGCCTTTTTGTTTTACTCAGACCCTCAGTGGATTGGATGATGCCCTCCCTCACTGGCGAGGGTGATTGTCTTTACTCAGTATACAGATTCAAATGCTAATCTCCTCAAGAAACACCCTCACAGACAAACTCAGAAATTACGTTTTTGCAGATACTGGGGATCCCTTAGCCCAGTCAAGATGACACATAAAATTAACCATCATAATCATCTACTTAGGGTGTGAAAAGAGAAGCTAGGATTATACATAGACTCATATGCAGGGTTTAATTAATTGGCTGGCTGGACAGGTGTCTAGAAAGAACAAAACTGGAAGATCAGGAACAAAAGTTGTATGAGGGAAAGGCATGGGAGTGGTCTGTGGGACATTACACAATGAGGAATTACAAAGATTCAACACTTTGTCTCAACTGGGCAACAATTTTAAATGGCCATCATGCTCCAAATTACAGAAATAGAATGGATTTGGAGAGAAGAGGACTGCTTTGAGATGTTTCTGGAGGAGAGTATATACATAGGACTTGCCAGCACTCAGCACTTGGATGAGCACCAGGCATAGGGTAAGTGCTCCATAAATGTTGTAGCTGAGTAAATGACTCAAGTTTTGGGTCTTCCAGTTGGATAGATTGTGGTGCCATTTATTGAACTAGGGAAGTTTAGGGGAGAAACTGCTTTGGTGAAGTGAAAGAGGAATCAGGATCGTTTTCTGCATCCTGAAGCCCTCTTTCTGAGGGCTCTCTCCAGTACTTCAAGAGCTGGCTGAGCCACAAGCAGATTTAAACTAACATATTAGGCATACAACTCTCAACCAATGGGGAGTGTGAGACGGGGTGGATAAATGCCTCAGTTTCCCTGGCCCCTGCTGGAACAATTCTGAAGCATGGTCCACATTTTTTTCTCAGAGAATCCCCAGTGGACTGAGCTCCATTTGACTATGGTGGTAATAGGCTCACTAACATATTCCTTGTTGGCTCTCCTCATTACCCTATCTCCCTTTCACCTACTTCCTCATTTTTGCTTCCTGGAATCAACTTCCAAATAAATGGCTGCCTCAGGCTTTGGTTTTAAAGGATACACAAACTAAGACAAATAATAATGATGGTAGTAGAATTTGAGTTTATAGATCACCTTTGCCTAAATTCTCTTCCTCTTCTTTCTGTCAAAGTTTTTCACATTCTTTAAAACCCAGTCCAAATTTCATCTCCTTCAAAAAACTTTCTCTGATCACATCACCCAAAGAGACCATCCTTTCTCTGCTATTTTCCTCTAGAAATGTTTTTTTGTTGAACAATTTAGAGTTAGTTTTCCACATGCTTATGTCATCATGGGCTCAAGACTCTAACCCTGCCCAGAAGTCCAGCAGGGCACATCCCTAGACCTCAAAGCACTCTTCCACTCTCTGGACTTGTGTCCTTTGGTACTGGTATGAGTGGCTTTTTATTTCTATGGAGTGATGAATCTGGAGGTTTCAATTTGAATGTGGAGGAAGGATGACATTTAGGCCTATAATTTATACAGAAATGCTACACAGCCCAGCATACTTGAATTTTTCAAAAGAGACCAAAAACTACAAATAATGATGACACACTACATGGTAGATTTTACCCTATGTGTATATCTTCAAGGATTTGAGGGCAGAAAAATTTGGTCAATGTCCCTCTTCTCCCTGAGAAGCCCTCAGGAATATACACAGTAAGATAGAACCAAACAAAACAGAACACCCATTTCTTGTTAGCTAGACCTGTTCCTAAAACCCCACTGTAAAGAGTTCTAGCTACCTGAGCTTGCCTTTCAGTGGCCTTAACCTCCAAACCCAAATCTCATGATATAATCACTTTCTTGCAAGCTACATGAAACACAGACTGGAAATGTGAACTCTATTGAAGTGTATATAAAAGAAGAAGAAAGAGAATCCAGGTGAACAGATCTTGTCATGTGGGAGTCACTCTGTGGAAAAAGGAAGTAGCAGGGCTCATCTCAATAGTCCACTTACTACTTCTGAAGCAGGGGCAAAATAGGAAGAGTCCATGTATGGGACCCAGGCATGGAACCTTGTAATGTACACTGACCATGGTTTACCAGTAAACATGACACAATCAGAGTCCTTGTATATAACTATCCAGATTAATAATTTCTCTACTTGGGAGAAATTAAGAAAGAGAGGTGAAAGAAAAGAGCAGAAATCTTGAGTATCTGCCCTCTCCCAGAGAACTACACATCTCACATTACATCCACTGTCTCTATAAATACAATCCATCCTATTATGTCTTTTTTGTTTTTGGCTCAGAAAATAAATCGCCATATGTTTGTTTTCTCTTCCCAAGCACATTATAAAATTCTAAAGAGAAAGAATCATCTTCTGCTTTCTTTGTGGTTCTCCACAGTGCTGGGAGTGTGAAAGGAACAAATGAAATTCTCTAGACAATAATAATTAGAGCAATTATATTAATTGATGGCTTTCAGTATGCTTGGTATTTTTAAGTGCTTTACACACACTAACTAATTTAATCCTCACAACAATTCTATAAGGAATATACTAGTAACATTCTCATTTTATAGATGAAGGAATTGAGATTCAGGAAGTCCAGGTAACTCAACGCATACATCTAGAAAGTGAAAGAGCCAGGATATGAATTTTTATCCTATACTGTATGAAAAAGGTAAAATATTTACAGAAGAAAAGAGGATGACGGGGAGGGGCAGTCTACAACATGGGAAGTACATCAATCAGGGTTCAACCAGAAGAATAAAACCAGTAGCAGATATATACATATACATGAAGAGGTTTTTGTTTGTTTTGTTTTGTTTTCTAAACAAGGAATTGACTGATGCAATTATGGAGGCTAGCTAAGTAAATCTGAAGTCAGTAGAACGGACAAGCAGGAAAGAAAGCTCCCAAGCAGGGTTAGAGCTTATGGGCACAGTTCAAAGTTTCTTGTCTATAGGTGGAAACCAGAACAAAAGATCCAGGGGAGAGGAAGAACAATTACAGACCCAGAAGCTATTTCTGGTCTCTCCCTCAGGGAAGACCTAAGCCCTCTTTTGAAGGCCTTTCAACTGATTAAGTTAAGTATACCTAGGAAAATGTTCATTTTGATTAATTCAAAGTCAACTGATTAGGGACCTTAATCACATTGACACAATCCCTTCACAGCAGAACCTAGATTAGTGTTTGGATGAATAACTGGGATAGGGTGGTGTAAGCTACAAAACTGCAGCCTTTCAGCTCTCCTAGGAGGACATCTCTTGTAGCCCATCCTAACCAGAAACATTAGAAAGGGAATTCTAGAGACTGTTGTTCATTCTAGCCAAGTTGACACATTCCAAAGCCACCAAGAGAGACAAGGGGATTCTATAAGATATAGGGCAGGGGAAAGGGGGAGGGACAGCCAAGACAATCCAAAGGCAAGAACACAGAATAGATGAAATACTTATGGCTTCTTTTAAAAAAGTAATTGAAGGGTAAGGAGAAGATGGCGGAGTAGAAGGACGCTCACAGGTCACCCTCTCCCACAAATACACCAAGACCCACATCTACAGACCCACTCAGCCAACTAGAGCACCTGTGGAACTCCGACAGAACATCGCCCTCTTCAAAAGATAAAGACGCCAAAAATCTGGTAGGAGAAAAGGAAAAAAGAAAGAACAAAAGGCAAAGCAGCGCAGGACGGTCCCGTGGGGAGGGAGCGGCAAAGGAGGACTGGCGCTCGCTCGCTGGGTCTCCCCTCTCCAACTGAGAGGCCACCGGGATGGAGGGGGAGCCTCCCAGGCTCGGATCTGTACAGAGCAGCCCTTGACTAACAGAACTAAGTTAAACGGGCACAGAGCGTCCCCCCGACACCCAGCCTGAGAAGCGGGCCGGCAGCTGCGGGCAGGGCCAGGCTGCACAAGCCGGGTGGAGGACGGAAGTGGCTGCACGGAGGCAGCCCCGGGTGAACTCAAGGGGCTGCGCGCCGTGGCTGTGGGTGCACAGGGCAGAACAACCTGGGCCCTCCATAAAACAGCAAGGTTGATGTGCTCTCGGGGGAAGGGTGCACAACCCCATCTCTGAAAACCCGCGGAAAGTTTTCGGGCGAAGAGAGGCGGGGCTCAGGCACAGCCGCCATAACCTCGGCGCTGAGCACTCAGGCGGGGACGGGGGCGAAACCTGCATCCGCACCGAAGGGCTTAGCAGCCTCAAAGGCCAGACTGAGACTGGCCTGCAGCCCGGGGCAGATAGGATCCTTCCATCCTGGTCCCTCAGAGAACTTGCTCCACAAAGACAAACAAGGAGCTGGGTTCTGGCTCAGAGCAGGGACATGGCTGTCCCTCGGTCTTCCCCGAGCCCACCCGCGGAGCGCCGACCAGGGCGGAGCGCCGACCAGGGCGGAGCGCGCAGCTGCACAGAGCAGCGGAGCTACCGGCGGCGGCGCAGGTAGAGCGAGAGCGGCCCCCAGCCTTTCGGGCAGGAACACAGCCCCTGACCGAGGTGCTGGGAGGGGGCACGACCCGCCCTCCTACCCGGCCAGTCTGCAACATCTGACTGCGGCATCCGGAGGGGCAGCGACCCGCCCGTCCACAGCAGAGAGCTGCACCTGACCCAGTGTTAGGAGGAGGCGCGATCTGCTTGCCGACAGGTGCTGGGAGCAGCACAGAAGAGGGCGCCAACGGAAGGCCTCTGAAAACAGCAAGCTGAGCTTCCAAAACAGGACGAAGACAGAAAGACTTCACATTAAAAGCACACAGAATCCAGGAGAACACCGACAACACCCCCCCCCTTTTTTTTTTTAAATCTGTTTTTACCTGTTCTATTTTCTATTACTCTCTTAATCTTTACTTCTTAATTCATTTCTATTTCTCTTGGGTTTTGATGTCCTGCTATTGATTAGACACAGGTTTCAAATACATCTATTCATCTCCCCCCCCCCTTTTTTGTAAAGGTTTCAAAAGGACGTCTCAACCCGATTAATACTCTGCTTCAACTCACTCTTCTATTATTCATTATACACTGTTTTCAAACCCTTTCTCCCTTCTTTTAAAATTCTTTCTCTCTCTCTCTTATTTTTTTTTCTTTTTTTCCTAAGTTCTATTCCTAAATAGGCATCAGATAGATAAAATCCTTAAGGACCAAAATAAACAACTGATACTCCATAAACCACAGTGCCAAAGAGGTATGAGCAAGATGAAGAAGCAGAAAAACCTTTCCTAATTAAAAGAACAAGAGAAATCCCCTGAAAGAAAGATCAACGAAATAGACATCGATAGCCTACTAGATCAAGATTTCAAAAAAGGAGTGATCGAATTGCTGAAGGAATTAAAAGAGAGTGTTTAGAGAAATAAAATATGTCAAAAATGAAATTGAAGCTATAAAGAAGAGCCAAGTAGAATGGGTAAACTCATTGACAGAGATGAGGAATGATCTAATAGCTGTGCAAAGCCGACTAGATAATGCAGAGGAACGAATTAGTGATCTAGAAGACAGGGCAATAGAAAGCACCCATTCAGAAGAACTACAAGAGAAGCAAATAAAAAATAATGAAAATAGCATAAGGGACCTATGGGATAATATAAAGCATCCCAATCTTCGCATAATAGGGGTCCCAGAAGGAGAAGAAAGATCAAAGGGGATTGAAAAGGTTTTCGAAGAAATCATGACTGAAAACTTCCCAAACTTAAAGAAGGAATCAGATATCCGAGTACAGGAAGCTCAGAGGGTCCCAAACAGGAAGAACCCAAATAGACCCACACCAAGACATATAATCAAGATGGCCAGAGTCAAGGATAAAGAAATGATTCTAAAGGCAGCAAGAGAAAAGCAAAGAGTAAGTTACAAGGGAACCCCCATAAGGCTCTCAGCTGATTTCTCTACACAAACACTACAGGCCAGAAGGGAGTGGCAAGATATATTCAAAGCCCTGAATGAAAAAAAGATGCAGCCTAGGATCCTTTATCCAGCAAGGCTATCCTTGAGGATAGAAGGAGAAATAAAGAGTTTCACAGACAAAAAAAAGCTGCAGGAGTTTAGCAACACTAAACCCATGCTAAAAGAAATATTGAAAGGGCTATTCTAAATAGAAAAGCAGCAGGATGCTACAGAAATGAGAAACACACAACTGGAAAGGTGATAACTCATGAATTACAAATAAAGTAAACATGAAATTATAAAAGAAGACATACAAATCACTGAGAGTGGGAGAGGGAGGCAGGGAAATATAGAATTTTTTTTCTTTCTTTTTTAAATTCTTTTAACAGTAGGATGGGTTTGAGATCATGTTACTATCAGTTTAATAAAAACAGTTATAGTAATGGGTTGATAGATTTACAAAAAAGGGTAACCACAAGCCAAAAATTTACAAAGGAGTCACAAAAATTAAATAAAATCCATGATAATACAAAGGAAAACTACCAAACCACAAAAGGAAGAAGAAAGGAACAAAGAGGAAATACCAATTCAACTGCAAAGTTAAGTTCAAAATGGCAATAAACACACATCTATCATTAATTAGTGTAAATGTTAATGGACTAAATGCTCCAGTCAAAAGACACAGAGTGGCAGACTGGATAATAAAGCAAGAACCTTCAATATGCTGCATACAAGAGACCCACTTTAGGGAGAAGGACACATATAGATTGAGAGTGAAAGGATGGAAAAGGATATTCCATGCAAATGGAAAAGCCAAAAAAGCAGGTGTTGCAGTACTGATTTCAGACAAAATAGACTTTAAAACAAAGGCCATAAAGAAAGATAAAGAAGGACATTTTATAATGATTAAAGGAGTGATACAAGATGAGGATATTACACTCGTTAATATATATGCACCCAATATAGGAGCACCTAAGTACATACAAGAATTACTAACAGAGATAAAGGGGGATATTGATGGGAATACAATCATAGTTGGAGACTTTAACACTGCATTAACATCACTAGACAGATCTTCCAGACAGAAAATAAACAAGGCAACAGAGAAATTAAATACTACAATAGAAAAACTAGATTTGGTGGATATTTTCAGAGCATTACACCCCCAAAAAATAGGATATACATTCTTTTCAAGTGCACATGGAACATTTTCCAGGATCGATCATGTACTTGGGCACAAAAGAAACCTCAACAATTTTAAGAAGATAGAAATTATCTCAAGCATCTTTATTGACCACAATGCCATGAAACTGGAAATCAACAACAGAGAAACAAAGGAGAAAAAAAGGAAAGCATGGAGATTAAACAATATGTTATTGAAAAAACAATGGATCAATGAGGAAATCAAAGCTGAAATTAAAAAGTACCTTGAGACAAATGATAATGAAAGCACAACCACTCAAAACCTATGGGACACAGCAAAGGCAGTGCTAAGAGGGAAGTTTATAGCGATACAGGCCTTCCTCAAAAAAGAAGAACAATCTCAAATAAACAATTTAACCCACCACCTGAATGAATTAGAAAAAGAAGAACAAAAAGCCCCAAAAAGTAGCAGAAGGAAGGAAATAATAAAGATCAGAGAGGAATTAATAGAGATTAACAAGACCATAGAAAAAATCAACCAAACCAAAAGCTGGTTTTTTGAAAAAGTAAATAAAATCGACAAACCTCTGGCCAAACTCACAAAGAAGAAAAAAGAGAGAGCACAAATTAGCAAAATAAGAAAGGAAAATGGAGAAATTACAACAAACAAAATAGAAATACAGAATATCATACGAGAATATTATGAAAAACTATATGGAACCAAACTGGATAACCTAGAGGAGATGGACAAGTTTCTGGAAACATACTGTCCACCAAAACCAAATCAAGAAGAATCTGAACACTTGAACAATCCGATCACTAGAAAGGAAATAGAAATAGCAATTAAAAACCCCCCTACAAATAAAAGTCCAGGACCGGACGGCTTCACCGGGGAATTCTACCAAACATACAAAGAAGAACTCATACCAGTCCTTCTCAAACTCTTCCAGACGATTGAAAAGGAGGGAATACTCCCAAACTCATTCTATGAAGCCACCATCACCCTGATACCAAAACCAGGCAAAGACACTACAAAAAAAGAGAATTATAGGCCAATATCACTGATGAACATAGACGCCAAAATCCTCACCATAATTTTAGCAAATAGAATCCAACAACACATAAAAAAGATTATACATCATGACCAAGTGGGGTTCATCCCAGGGACACAAGGCTGGTTCAACATACGCAAATCAATCAGTGTAATACATCACATCAACAAGAGAAAGGACAAAAACCACATGATCATCTCAATCGATGCAGAAAAAGCATTTGATAAAATTCAATACCCATTTATGATAAAAACTCTCGCCAAAGTGGGTATAGAGGGAACATATCTCAACATATAAAAGCTATATATGACAAACCTACAGCCAGCATAGTACTCAACGGTGAAAAACTCAAAAGCTTCCCACTAAAATCTGGGACAAGACAAGGATGCCCACTATCACCACTCCTATTCGACATAGTCCTGGAAGTCCTAGCCACAGCAGTCAGGCAAGAGAAAGAAATAAAAGGGATCCAAATTGGAAAAGAAGAGGTAAAAGTGTCATTATATGCTGATGACATGTTACTATATATAGAAAACCCTAAAAGGTCCACACAAAAGCTACTAGAGCTGATTGAAGAACTCAGCAAGGTAGCAGGTTACAAAATTAATGTTCAAAAATCAGTTGCATTTCTTTACACTAACGATAAATCAACAGAAGAAGAAAGTAAAGAAACAATCCCCTTTAAAATAGCACCCAAAGTAATAAAATATCTGGGAATAAATCTAACCAAGGAGGTGAAAGAATTATACACAGAAAACTATAAACCATTGATGAAGGAAATTAAAGAAGACTTTTAAAAATGGAAAGATATTCCATGCTCTTGGATTGGAAGAATCAATATTGTCAAAATGGTCACACTGCCCAAGGCAATCTACAGATTTAATGCAATCCCTATCCAATTACCCAGGACATATTTCACAGAACTAGAAAAAATCATAATAAAATTCATATGGAACCATCAAAGACCTAGAATTGCCAAAGCATTACTGAAGAGAAAGAAAGAGGCTGGAGGAATAATTCTCCCAGACTTCAGACAATACTATAGAGCTACAGTCATCAAGACAGCATGGTATTGGTACCAAAACAGACATATAGACCAATGGAACAGAATAGAGAGCCCAGAAATGAACCCACAAACTTTTGGTCAACTCATCTTTGACAAAGGAGGCAAGAATATACATTGGAATAAAGACAGTCTCTTCAGCAAATGGTGTTGGGAAAACTGGACAGCAGCATGTAAAACAATGAAGCTAGAACACTCCCTTACACCATATACAAAAATCAACTCAAAATGGATTAAAGACTTAAATATAAGACAAGATACAATAAACCTCCTAGAGGAAAACATAAGCAAAACATTATCTGACATACATCTCAAAAATTTTCTCCTAGAAGAAATAAAAGCAAGAATAAACAAATGGGACCTAATGAAACTTACAAGCTTCTGCACAGCAAAGGAAACCAGAAGTAAAACAAGAAGAAAACCTACGGAATGGGAGAAAATTTTTGCAAGTGAAACCAACAAAGGCTTGATCTCCAGAATATATAAGCAGCTCATACGACTCAGTAAGAAAAAAATAAACAACCCAATCCAAAAATGGGCAGAAGACCTAAACAAGCAATTCTCCAAGGAAGACATACAAATGATCAAAAGGCACATGAAAAAATGCTCAATATCACTAATTATCAGAGAAATGCAAATCAAAACTACAATGAGGTATCACCTCACACCAGTCAGAATGGCCGTCATTCAAAAATCCACAAATGACAAATGCTGGAGAGGCTGTGGAGAAAGGGGAACCCTCCTACACTGCTGGTGGGAATGCAGTCTGGTGCAGCCACTATGGAAAACAGTGTGGAGATTCCTCAAAAGACTAGGAATAGACTTACCATATGACCCAGGAATCCCACTCCTGGGCTTGTATCCAGAAGGAAATCTACTTCAGGATGACACCTGCACCCCAATGTTCATAGCAGCACTATTTACAATAGCCAAAACATGGAAACAGCCTAAATGTCCATCAACAGGTGACTGGATAAAGAAGAGGTGGTATATTTATACAATGGAATACTACTCAGCCATAAAAACCGACAACATAATGCCATTTGCAGCAACACGGATGCTCCTGGAGAATGTCATTCTAAGTGAAGTAAGCCAGAAAGAGAAAGAAAAATACCATATGAGATTGCTCATATGTGGAATCTAAAAAACAAAAACAAAAACAAAGCATAAATAAAGGACAGAAATAGACTCACAGACAGAGAATACAGACTTGTGGTTACCAGGGGGGTGGAGGGTGGGAAGGGATAGACTGGGATTTCAAAATTGTAGAATAGACTACACTGTATAGCACAGGGAAATATACACAAAATGTTATGATAACTCACAGAGAAAAAAATGTGACAATGAGTGTGTATATGTCCATGAATAACTGAAAAATTGTGCTGAACACTGGAATTTGACATAACATTGTAAAATGATTATAAATCAATAAAAAATGTTAAAAAAAAAAAGTAATTGAAGGGAGAGTGCAGTCATAAAACGCCAGTGGGAACTCCAAGGCAGGATGAAAGTGGCTAATTTTCAATGTTTATGGGAGAAGGAAGAGATCTGCTGAGGTAGGAAGGTAACTACAGGATTTGTTTTGCCACCTACAGGCACAAAGGAAATCTACAAGGCCAAAGGACAGGGAGAATGTTATGGAGTCTCATGGGGAAAATGGGACAGACCAAGAGTTCAGTGTTTCTGAAAATTTTAATATGAATAACTGAATGACCTAGCAGATACAACTGATTCTTATTATTCATGGTAGGTAAGGATTATAAAGTCACAAATGAACACTGAATTAGCAAATACTAAATCATTGCTCCTAGGAGAAATACAGGGTTAAGTTCCTGTAAGACTCTAGTCATAACATTTTCACCAACTGATCAATACTTAACCTTGTTTTATGTGTGTTTCTGTTTAAATACACCTTATTTAACACATATTGTTGATTCATTAACATTGAATTCTTGACCAACAGCATATAACTCACATCTAAATAAATTTTACATAACACACATATTTTCTCTATAAGGCACATTCTAGCCTTCTCTTCTTAGGAACACTATTATAGTTGTGGGCCATGTTAAATAGTAAAATCACCAACAGAAAGCACAACAATGCAAAAAATATGGCACCAAATAGATCAAGGAAAAGATATTTATTCACAATAAAAGAGCTGACACAAAAAGGCAGAGTGTCACCTTGTTTGACCTCAGCTGGGAAAGTGCTTGTCAGAGGACTCAAATTTTTCACCATTTTGTGTATGTATACAAATGACTACAAAAACATCACAGTATTACTTCTGTGGTCACAAATAAATTCTAATGAGCAGATGAATTCACAAATATGAAACCTGTGAATAATGAGGATTGACTGCACATATCAAGTTTCACCCTTAGATAAATGTTAATGGTTAGAGAGTTCCAATATCTGACACTGACTCCATCCTAGACATATTTCTAATTAAGTCTACAGTATGCCAAACAGGAGACAAAAATCGAAAAAGCTATCCATTATCCAAGCTTTTCTGGATTCAGAGCATCCCAACATTGAAACTCCTTGGCTTAAAGTCAGTTATCTATTCTATTTGTGGTTTACAATCAACTGCAGATGCAGCCCTATTGAGTTTGGGTCTTCTTATTTTGTTTATTCTATCTACCTATGCTTCTTAACCGTGGCTGGACATGTAGCAGCTGCTAAGTTGTCTTGCTGTCAACTCTCACTACGTGGTCAGTGAAAGATGACTGTCTGTGACTCTGCATCTGCATGGAGAAAGGTAACTGGTGAAAAACACTCTCAGGATGGCAGGTCTCACTTGAGATGTATCAATTCTAATCTCAAGTGGGCACTCAGTACTAACTAGCAATTCTAATTTCTCTAATCCATTACTGTTGCCCTCTCCTAGACAAGTAATTCATACTTTTACCTCTGTCTCAGTTTGTTTGTAATGACATAACAAACACCACAGGGGTGGCTTCTACAACAGAAACCCACTTCTCACAATTCTGGAGGCTGAAGACTCCAAGATCACTGTGTCAGCATGGTCAGGTTCTGGTGAGGGCTCTTTTCATAGTTAGCCGATGGCCACCTTCTCCCTGTGTCCTCACTTGCGAAAGAGAAGAGAACACAAGCTCTCTGGTGTCTCTTCCAATAAGGGCACTAATCCTATCATGAAGACCACATCTTCATTACTTCATCTAAATCTAATTACCTCCTAAAGGCCCTCCCTCCAACTACCATCATTTTGGCTGTTAGAGTTCAACACATGAATTTGGTTGGGCGGGGTGGCGGTGCACAATTCAGTCCACAGTAACTTCTCTCTCGAAACTTCAGTAAGCCAGTTTGGACTGCTATGGCTGTTTGCTTGTGACTAGAGTTCATTCTAATTGGAACTGGATTGAACTGCAACATCATATTCCTTAGCCTCAGTATCTGTTGATAAATCTACTTCCTGTGTTGCCCCCCTCAAAAAAAAAGAAAGAAAGAATTGGTTCAGACCCTATAATTTTTAACAAATGGCCATGCAGTTTTATTTTACACTGGATCCTGTAAATTATGTAGCCAGTCCTGAATACATTTAATTAGTGTTTTCATAAGCCAGATTATATTACTTCTTTGCTCATCATGCTACAAAGACTTCCCATCACACTCAGAGTAAAAGGTAAAGCCCTACTATGGCATCAAAAGACGATGTGACGCCCCGCCTCATCCCACTCCCACCTCCCTGATCTTATCTTCTATCACTCTGACTTTTACACACTCACTGAAGTTCCTCAAACATGCTGAGGGCACTTCAACCTTAGGACCCTTGCATACCTGTTCCTTCTGTCTACTGCACATTTAGTTGAACACTGCATGACTTGTTCTCTTATGTTCTTCAAGCCACAGTATAAATGAGCCCTTCTCTGATCACTCTAAATAAAATAGAAACCCACCACCAACCCTCCACATCCTGGCACTCTGCATCTACCTTATGCTGTTTCATTTATTTATTTGTTTAGTTTTGTTGTGATAAAATTGGAAGATTATAATGCAACATCTGTATGCACTACAAAGTGATCACTACGATAAGTATAGTTACCATCCATCACCATATAATTGACCTCTTTTACCCATTTTGCCCATCCCAATCCCCCTCCCCTCTGGTAACCACCAATCTGTTCTCTGTATCTATGGATTTCATTTCATTTTGTTTGCTGTTTTGTTTTGGTTTTAAGATTCCACATATAAGTGAGATCATACAGTATTTGTCTTACTCTGTCTGACTTATTTCACTTAGCATAACACTCTCAAGATCCATTCATATTATTGCAAATGGCAAGATTTCCTTCTTTTTTATAGCTGAGTAGTATTCTATTGTGTATATATACCACATCTTCTTTAACCATTCATCCATCAATGGACACTTAGGTTGTTATCCTGTTTTATTTTTTACCATAGAACTTATCACAAGCTGACATCCATGTTTACTTAATTATTAATACACAGTTTGTCTGCCTTCCCCTGGAAAAGAAACTCTTTCCTTGACCTAACTTTAATCAGACTCCTCTGAGCTCTCTGCTCAACTGGTTCAAATTTAAATTTCCTTCTCTGTCCTTGGAGAATACAGCTTAAGCAAATTGTTGCTGCTAAATGAGTTTAGCAGAAATCCCCCACTTCTGATATTTTATCACCCTGATCTGTCTTCAGCAAAAATTCTTTTGAGTTGGTCTAACAAGAATCCCCCTTGACCCTGATGTTTCCTCTTAGAAATTTTCAATCCATGGACCCCCCCACCCTGATCTCTGACTATAAATCCCCATTTGTTCTTTTTGGAGTTGGAGTTGAGTCCAATCTCTCTCTCCTATCACAAAATCCTATTACAGTAGCCCCCTTGAGTAAAGTGTGCCTTACATCTTTAACAAGTGTCATAAATAATTTTTCTATTACATCCTCATCTAAAATGTAAGCTCCCCAAAATCAGGGATTTTATGCTATTTGTTGCAATATTTCTATCACCTGGAATATAGCATGCCACATAGTATTTACTGAATGAATGAATGAATGAATGAGGACCTCGTGTTGAAAGGCAGCCATCATTGCTTCCATAACCATATTCTATACACAGTACAGGTAAGCTGATACATTTTGAAGCGGATGCCA
The DNA here is from genome assembly GCF_048773025.1 of Camelus bactrianus. NCBI lineage: Eukaryota > Metazoa > Chordata > Mammalia > Artiodactyla > Camelidae > Camelus > Camelus bactrianus. The sequence continues at coordinate 46,256,224 of NC_133539.1, forward strand.
TTTCTCAAGAGTCCTGAGATGTTATAAGAAGGAGGGTGTTCTAAATAAGCAAAAAAGTGGCTCTGGTCTAGCTGAAGTCACAGCCATTCACTTGACAATTAACCTTATTTCTTTGATAGCCCATTTTCTGCTGCACCATGGAAATCTTTACTCATCTACCATTATTTAGCATTCTTACAGGTTCAAATGTGATTTTTTTCCAACTCTAAGTGTCTCCTGGTAGGTAGCAAATTCTGCCTTGTAAACTTATCAGAGAGAAGAGCACATTACCTTGGGCCAGAAAGAATCATTTTATCAATATAAAATGGTTAGTTGGTTGTCAAGACTTCAGGACTTTCCTAATCAGATATACACAGGCAGATTACACTTCCAAACTTCCGGGGAAGGGCCAGAAATGTTCATTGGGAATCCACTTGTGCGGTTATACGAAAGCTTTCTGCAACAGATGTAGTTGGCACTCTGCGCCAACGTAGTTGTTTGTGCACCCGTCCACCGGCCGCTATGCATATCAAGCAGTGCCCCTTCTCCTGAGGAATGCTCTTGTCCAATTCCAGCCAAGGAAGCTCCAACCACCCACCCCACCCCCGACCCATGATCACTGACTGAACTGGGGGGGTAAAGGATGGGACTGACTCTGTGGTGCAATTTGTGCTCCAGAGCTTCTCCATGGGGTCAGACAGAAACATCCTGTTGAGTCCACAGCCACAATCAGCCCTTTTCATTCACTTTATAATTCTTCCTGAGTCCCAAGAATCTAAACCTATACGGACAAAACCATCCACAGACAGTTTGTAGATTTCTTACAGCATACACACATACCACACAGACAAACACAGACACACACAGACACACACACTCCTTAAAAAATTCCCACAACCTACCAGATAAAGCCCAGGCTCCTCATCTGGACAATCAGACCTTTGCACAGCCAGGTCTTTGTCTATTTTTCAAGATTTATTTTTCACCCTCATATACCATATTCACCTACCACAGTTCCTAAAACATCCTCCCCTAGCCTTTATACAGACTCCTTGCCTGGAATGGCTCCCTTGGCCTCGCCTGAATAATAGACTCTCCGTTCCTTACTCAAAGATCAGCTCAAACATCCCCTCCTCTGTAAAGCTCCCCAGAGCCCCCTGGGCTCAGTACATGTCATTCCTCAGGCTCTTGCAGCACATTGTGTAGGATAACAGCTCTTTGCTTGTCTGACTCCTCCACTTAACTATAAGCTTCTTAAAGGCAAATGTTTTAATAGTTCTTAGTAAAATGTGGAGTACTGAAGGAAAGAAACAATGAACACTTTCAGAATGCAAAGAACCAATGCATTTTTGACTCACAAATAAACTAATTTAACAACCTTATTGTTTCTGATAGTGACTTAATAACTGAGAAAACTCTGAAAGGATATATATCTCCAACATGTTAAATAGTGATTATACTTGGATGATAGGGTTATTGGTGAGGTTTTGTTTATTCGTACAAAAATCTTTTTTTCTTGTTTCTTGCATCAGCAGATTTAAAATATAATGCAAAATGATGATCCCAATATTAAAAATAAAGCATTATATTTCCTAAGAATCAAATAATGTTTATAGCGAGAAAAAGACAAGACTGAGGGGACAGATTAACACCTATACAAAAGAATGTTCAACATAAAATACAAAATAGATTTTTTTCTGTTGCCTAGTTTTTGTACAGTGAACACACGCTGCTTTTGTACTAACAAATATGCACTTTAAAATTCAAAATAATTTAGAAAGATTTCTTAAGTGATCTAAAAAGAAAATAGATGTGTCTGGTAGATCCATTCAGTAATTTTGAATAGTCCAACAGAAAGATACAGGATCTGAATCAAACACAAGTTTAGTTAGCTCACTAACTATCCCAGAAGAGTGACCACATTCTTTTGTGTTATTACTCACTATTGATGCCTTAGGGAACAATGGTCTTTGAATGATGTTAAGGTTTTTCCTTGGTTTCTTATATTCCTAATATTTTAAGGTCAAGGTCTTTTGCTCTAGGCTTGTCCTATAATATTTGTAATGAGTGAAAAAGTGCAGGAGCAGGGGAGGAGAGGATGGGTTTAGAAAAATCACCCATGGTTCTAGGTAGCCTATCTCTCAGAAAAACAATCACCAAACAAACCACCTGATATAGAAATTCATTCCTGAATTCTTTGAACAAATAAACTTTGATCTTTTTTCTTGGAGAAGAAAATAACAAGAGTAACAATGATATTAAAAAGAGAAACCATTTTAGCTTTATGTATTCTATGTTAACAAGTCTTTTGTTTAGATATTAATTTGTCTGAACAACTTTCATCTTTTCCTCTCTTAAAATTATTTAATTCTAGTTCACCAATTAGGGAATACAATACTACACTGCCATAATTGGGATCATAATTTTGTATATTGTGATTCAAGTTTACTGATACATTTAGAGATTCTGTACATATTTTAAGGGATAATGTGATAGGAAGGCTGAGCTACATGTCTTGATTCTGTAATTAAAAAAAAAAATTGCTTGGCAAGGCATAGTAAAATTAACAGTAATGATACCTTATTTCCAGTGTCTTTCATCTGAAGATCTCAAAACATCCAACATTTAGAATACATTATTAGGCCAAGCTGACTCTGTGACAAATGTACTATATTTTAGAATGTTTCAATTTTTTCATTATTTGTCTTACTTCTTAGACTTGTCGATGCCTTTGGAATTTTCAAAGAAAGTCTTGTTAACTCGATAGGCAGCTCAAAGAATTTTTACAAACAATGTAATTTAGTTTCTACAGTAGCATAAAGAGTATGAAGGTTATTCCTAGCCCAGAGTAAAAAAAAATTAGAAGTATTTTTAATAATTTGAACATCTACTATGCACTAAGTCCTATGCCAGGCAAGCTATATTTGACATCTTATTTAAACCTAAAAGAATCCCCCAAAAAATGTATGATTATTTTTAATATGCAGAATTATTTTTAACATGTGGAATGGTTTAAGCTACCTAAGAGCTCTTAGTTTAAAAACCTGGACTGGAATCCAGATTTCTCCAGCTACATTTTTTTTTAACACTCTGGTTGCTTCACAAGAAGGATGCAGAAAAGAGAGTAGAGGAGGTTTTTATTATCCAATTTTTCCTTTGCCGCTTTCATCTATTAATAATCTCAACTATTCATTAAAGAGTTAGATTCAGAAGAAGGAATCAAGGATATTGACAAATATCCTTATAAGAGTTAATATCTTTGGATGGCACAGTGTTGATGGTCCAATGACTTAAACATGGTTTGTTTAGGTGACTCAAAGTCCTAATGTTATAAGATAAGGAAGTGTTTCCTACAGCGTGCCACATATTCCACCCCTGGCCCCAAGATAATTTTGTTAGCGTTTGATCATTTTACTATATACTTTTAACATTTCAATATGTATATATTTTAACATCTATCAGGAAATAAATTAACTAGCAAAACAAACTCTTATTCCTATAGAGGTTATTCCTTGCAACAAAGCCAAAATAGGCAGCGCTATGGTAATTTACTTTGTACAGGGTGAGTCTGGTTACTCCAGAAAATCCATGAATGTGTCAAACCGTCAATAATTAAAACTTCTGCTTTGGATGTAAGGGTAATATGAACGAACAGATGGCTGATACAGATTCTTTTTTTTTTTTTGATACAGATTCTTGTATATCAAATTTCCATTCTCATCATCATGTCTTTCTTACTAATGTTATCAATTCATCACTTCCAGAAGTCAACCACAGTTTACTATATGAGTATATACCATTGTGAATTATACTTTGGATTGAGTTCTTTGTGTTTTAATTGAAACTATCATGGTTAAGAGGTTTAAAAAGATTTTTAGGCATAATAAAAGAAATTTATAACAAATATGAGCACTAGTGGTAAGAGTAAAAAAAGCCACATTAACAACTGAATCACCTGTTAGTGTTACAGAAATGCCAGCTTCAACAAAAAAAACAAAAAAATACTGCACAAATGTAATGAATATTGTTTGAAATTTGGAATTTCATTGCCAGTTGAGAATGAATCTATTTCATTATGTGTTGTGTTTAGAAACACTGGTGTCATTTTGACACATACAAATAATGCTATGAGAAACTTATCAAAAATACTGAAGCAAAATAGAAGGACATTCAAACATCCTAGGAACTAACATGCTGTAAAATAAGGAAAAGCTTTATGGTGTTGTGAAATAATTGGTGAAACACATAGAATCCTAATGGCAAAAAAAAGTAAAAGCAATGATTGGGGACAAAGAAAGAAAAATGATTGATAATGTGCCTCTGTCAAATAACAGGGTTCTTTTTAGAGTTACAGTTATGAACAGAAAGTAAAGCAGCAATTACTATTCAGAGAGTGACAAAGTCAATACAATTCTCTGCAGACTGATGAATCCACTAAGATTGTACAGTTAGAAAATCTTTGATATAATCTGAAAAAATATCTCAAAAATAATGTGAATAAAAGTAGTCTACAAAAACTTTTCCACAGCTAAATTGTACAACTGAAGAAGTGTTTTAAAACTTATTGATGAATTCAGATAATCAATAATAATGACAAGAAGTGATATTGGGCTAAACACAGGTGTCAAAGACGACTGGTTCAACAAGAAGAGCTGATTAATACAGTTGAGCTACTGAACATATACCTACAGCTATAGCCACAGAGAAACACTAGTCAACAGCGATATACATAAAGATTTAAGAAAGTATTTATTAGAACTGTCAATCATATGCAGACTTCTGTGTTCTCAAAATTTTCTCAGGCTTTGTGAAAAAAATAAGCATAGTTAAAAATCAGAAATTACTGTCATATGCCATTTGTTAGATTCCCTAGTGCCAACAGGACTCCTTACATATTCATTCAAGTTGGTATCTCTACAAAAGATTGCATATCTAGTCCCAATATAGCTATACCACAGATTTAACCTTTCTTCCAGAATGATCTGAAGTTCTACTGGCAACATGAACAGCTAAAACAATTTTGAAAAAGAACAAAGTTGGAGGTCTTACACCTACCTAATTTAAACTATAAAGTACTTTAAAGTATTGTACTATACAGTTACAATAATCAAGAAAGTGTGGTATAAGCATAAGTAGAGGCATAGAGATAGATGCAACAGAACTGAGAATACAGAAAGAATCCTTACCTTTATATTCACCAGTTTTCTTTGCAAAAAGATATTCTTTTCAACAAGTGGTGGTGGGACAATTGAATACATTTAAAAATATGAACCATTTACTAATACCGTTAATTAAGTCAATTAGCCTGCTCTCACATAAATAAGTGAAGAATGAATCATGGACATAAAAAACTAAAACTATGAATCTCCTAGAAAAAAGAACAGGAGAAAAATTTCTGTGACACTGATTAGGCAAAAAGTTCCTAACTATGATACAACAGTCAGAAGTTACAACTGAAAAATAAGACTGATGAATTGAAATTCCATAACATTCAAAACCTTTTGTGCTTAAAATGCATCATTAAGAAAATAGGTTGTCCCACAGACCAGGAGAAAATATTTGCAAATGATATATCTCATAAAGGATTGTACTGAGAATATATTAAAACCCCTTCAATTCAGTAAGAAAAATATACACAACCAAATATAAAAATAGACTTGAATAGACATTTCATCAAAGAAAACAAATTAAAAACATAGTAAGATAACACTGCACTTCCACTAGAAGAGATAAATCTAAAATACGGACAAGTGTAGGTGAGGGCATAGAGAAATTCAAACCTTCATACGCTGTTGGTGGGAATGTAAAATAGTACAGCCACTTTGGAAATAAGTTGGGTAGTGTCTTTTTGTAAAAATTTAAACATAAACTTATCATACGACCTAGCAAATCCAGTCTAGGTATCTACCCACAAGAAATGAAAACATGTCTCCAACATCAGATGAACGGATAAAGAAGATGTAGTATATATGTACAATGGAATACTACTCAGAGGTAAAAAGGAGTGAAATTTTGCCATTTGCAACAATGATGGATTTGGAGGGTATTATACCAAGTGAAATAAGTCAGGAAAAGACAAATATGATATGATATCACTTATATGTGGAATCTAAAAAATAAAACAAAATAGTGAACATAGCAAAAAAGAAACAACTCTTTGATACAGAGGACAAATTAGTGATTACCGGTGGGGAAAAGGATGGGGAAGGGGCAAAATAGGGGCAGAGGATTAAGAGGTAGAAACTACTATGTCTAAAATAAACTATAAGGATATATTGTACAGTACTGGGAATACAGCTGATATTTTATAACAAATATAAATGGAAAATAACCTTTAAGAATTGTGAATCACTTTGTTGTACATCTGAAATGTATATAATATTGTATATCAACAATAAAAAAATGTTTAACTAACTGACCTAAAGAAAAAAGAAATGAAAACATGTCCATACAAAGATTTGTACATGAAAGTTTATAGTAGTATTATTCATAATATCCAACAATTGGTGATGGATAAACAAAATGTGTATCTATACAATGGAATACTATTCAGCAATAAAAAAATAACAAATATTTATATATTCTGCAAACTAGACAAACCTCAATAACATTATGCAAATTGAAAGAAGCCAGGTATAAAATAATATATATTGTATGGTTCCATTTATATAAAATGTCCAAACAGGACTAATTTATAGAGTTAGAAAGCAGATCAGATGTTATCTGAGACTAGAGGAAGTGAGGATTGTCTCAAATGATTGACTTTAAATGGGCCCAAAGGAATTTTAAGGGGTGACAGAAATGTTCTAAAATGGAATTAGGGTAATTGTTAACACAACTCTATAAATTTACTTTAAAAAAAAGAGAGAGAGAGAGAATTAAGCTGAAGTCAGTTGTCCCATTGGAGTATCACAAACCAGTTTTAAAAATTTAGTCACTTCTTAGACTCAGAACCCACAGACCAAAGGAATGACTAGATAATCACGGAAAGTGCCCTGAACACAAAGGTAGTAATTGACCCACTTGTTCCCTAAAGGAATCTTGATTATTTTTTTGGGTAAGTGTTCATGGGGGAAAGAGGAAAGCCCAGTTCTTATGATGGCTCTAGAATACAAAGTTTGAATGAACACTGATACCTAGGGAACTGAAATGTTACAATGTCTACATTAGTGGTTCTCCAATCTTAGTGTATATTGTATCACCAAGAAAGCTTGTTAAAGCATAGATTCCTAACTCCTCTACAACAGAAATATTCTGGTTCAGTGAGGTTCTAAATTTCTAATAAGCTCACAGGTGATAAAGAGGCTAAAGGTCCGCAGACCACACTTTCAGTGGCATTTGTTTACATGATATCATGATGGAAAACTTACTTTTAATCCACACATGGTCTGAAATAACTACTGTCTTAGGAAAGCGGATTCTAGGGCAGGTACATGAATCACAAAATTACATAAACATGAAAATATAACTCAATAATGGCATTTACATCAAAGTGCATGGAAATTACATCACTACCTACACTTAGTGAAGAATAACTATTTGTTCCCCTCCTTAAATTCGTCTCAATCTTTTAGTTCAATCATTGGAACTCATTCTTTCTTGTAATTAAGAAAGATTATCCATTGTTTCCAATGAAATATATGAATGAACACAATGTACTAATATTTTATTAATATACTATGATCCATTGGTAAAAAGAACATGTTACATGGAAGATAGCCTGTTAACATAGAACTGAGCGCCACTAAAGATAGTATACTACTATATATAAATTCAATTAATCACTGGCCTATTATGATGATGATTAAGAACAAAAATACTCAGGCAATGTTCTTCAAGTACTCAATTAAACTCTAATCTAAACAAACAACACACAGCCAGAATTCACCTAAAAGCTGTAAGAGAGTATCTCCACACCTGATCAATGCTTTAAATGTTGTCAAACAATGATGTGCTGCTTTTGTTCTCTGCATTTACTGTTATTGTATGAAAATTCTTATTGTTATCATCAATTAAAATGCAACATTTCCTTCCAAGCATTGCTGGAGTCAGGAATGTGATGCAAAAATTTGAATCACATCTCGGGTAATTGCTGGATTGTTGCCTTTAAAATAACATCTGTGTGTGTGTGTGTGTACGTACTTTATGCTGAAATATGTCAGCCCTATTGCCAGAAGTTGATATTATTACAGCACATTTCATAGGTGTAACAGCTTTCAGAAGAATTCTTAGAGCATTTTACTTTTATCACAGGAAAAACTTCAGAACATGCATGTGAATTCAAGACAAAGCTGTGCCTCTCAATGATAATTTCTCAACATACTGTTCCTGTTCTTACATTTACACCACTCAGATGACCAGGGGCAAGTATATATTCCTCGGCACTTTTTATCCCTCTAATAAACAGGATATTACCTGTCTCCTCGCTGAAATATTGTGGGGCTACAGGAGCTAACACTATCATGAAATTGCTTTATTTTCTGTTCAGAAACCTTGTCAATTTTTCTGTTTAAAATTTTGTTTATAAATGTGCTAGCAAGAATAGAGGCTTTGGAGAAAACATCAGTGCTGTGGATTTCTGTGAAAACACATTTTGGTACAACCCCAATTTGGCCAAGGGGATAATGAGTCACTCCTCCTCTGTGTACTCGTAGGTGGCCTCGGGGCAGTGGTCTAGATCAGAAGTACTGGGGCACAGAGAGAACAGAACTCAGTCAGACTCTCCACCCCTTAGTACCTGACCTGACTTTCAAAAGCCCCTCAACAAGAGGTAAAGACCCGTAGGGAGAGGCCATATAAGGATATTTTCTCTGATGTGAAAGTCTGCTAACCTCCATCAATTAATCCAGCAAGGATGAAACCGTCCCATGTGTTGCTGCTATTCCAACATCCACCTGTACTATAAATACCTGACTTAACTCTAAAAAAGTGCCTCCTTTTGGCAGTCTTCTTATTTTTGTCATTTTTAAAAAAGAAGAGTTAGCTAGCTAATGGTATTATCAGGAAACACAACCCAAATACATTTGCGTGAAAAGAGTATTTCCTGAAGATCCTGGATCATGCCCCAGAATCAAAGAAAGAACAAAAGGAATGAGGGCTCCTTTGGGAACAGGGCCAGGACCAGGGATATGTTGTCGGTCCTGTCTCTGCTTTCTCACTTTGCTCTGTTCTATTCAGCACTGCATGATGGTACGCCTGTCTCAGTATTTTCACGTGGCAGGTGACACAATCACATTTTCACAGCCTCTAAACACAGAGGAGAGAGATTTTTTTCTCTCTCAACTTCAGTTTAGAACATCCCAGAGGGCCCTGGCTAACATGGCCTAGGCCCCTTGCTGCTCCCTGGCCAGGTCACTGGTTGGCCACAGTCAGGCTGGTTGTCTCCCTATGTGATCACACTGGGCCTGTGATGGTGTGACTGGCTGCCCCCAGCAAAACCACAGAGTACTGGCCCCAAAGGAGCAGGGCACCAGGGCAGAGCAACACAACAGCACTCATTCCTGCTTCAGAACAGCTCCCTCAAGCTCTCAGCTCCAGGAAAGTTGTCTTCCCCATTTAGAAATGAGTAAGTAGAGTAAGACACAGGTTAAGACACACAGACACACAGACACACAGACACACAGACACACACACACACACACACACTCACACTCACACACGGGAACAGTGGAACTGCAGTGCAGTCAAATCCTATTCATGACATTCAAACAACGTAACTTCTGAGGGTATCAATAAACAGGCCTGACGCAGCAATCTATTATTGATATAGTTATGCTTTCAGAGATCTGGTTTTAGGAAAAGCTGAGAATTTCAAATTGATTAATCAAATACCTGCTTTTGGAGAGGTCAGGGAAGACAGGAGAAAATTTCCAATACATCCTGGAACATGTCTAGGACGTCTCTAGAGACCCAGAAAGCAGAAACTAGATGCTGTTTTGACTATCTTTTATCTATGTTCTCAATGGCTCCCCTTTCTTTACCTTCCATCTCCAGAGAACAAGGAAAATTCTGTTGAGTTTAGCTCTCTGACAAATGATAAGTGGTTATTCAGTCAATTTTTTTTAGTTAATTAGGTGGCTTAATTAATGAATGATACAGGTTCATATTGAGACATCATTATAAGCCAGGAAAAATATTTTATTTTGTGTGTAGTTCTTGCAATATAAATGAGACAACTTTTTTATGAAAGGGAAAGAATCCTATTAGGATTTGAAGGCAAAGCTTATTAAAAAACACTTCAGGCTTTAGAAAATTAAATCACATTAAGTGGATTATTAAACTATGTAAAATTATAAAAGCAGATATTAACTAACAGTGTCTTAATTGATTGGATATAACTCAGGTTGAAACAAAATTTTAAGAAGAGGTTTTGACCTGATGTAATTAGGGACAATCACATAATCTAAACATTAAAAATACTTAATTCTGTAAATTTACATACATCTGAATAATGCTACTTGTCCAGCCCAGGGTTCAGATGTTTTTCTAACATAAATTAGAATAACTTGACGATATTTGGGTTTTACAAATAATATAGGGACTAAACCATGGTACATAATTTAGTATTAAATCACATAATCTTAAGGTATGTATACCTGATTTTTCACAGGAAGATACAAAACAACCTCTTAAGCAAACTTAAAACCATTATTTTAGAAGCATTAGGACATAGTGGACATGTGTCATGGTCAGATAATACGCATGAGTTTTCAGATACTAAATTCCGTCCTTTTATTTTAGAGAGGCCAGGACTAGATGCAATATGACATAGGGAAATAACACTGGCCTACGAGTCAGGATGTCTGGACTTCAGTAATTTCCACGACCAAAGAGCCAGGTGTCCTTGAATGAGTCACAAAACCTCTTCAGGGCTTAGTTGTTTTTGTAAAATAAAAGGATTTGATAGATGGCCTTAAAGTCCCTTCCAGCTCTATAATTCCATGACTCCATATATGTTAATGTTCTTGGCACAGTGCTGAATAATTCAAAATAAGTTACTATCTCTCCATTCTTTCTTCTTTTCTTTCCTTTTTCTCTCAACCCTTTTCATGAATCCAACCACGTTCTCAACACATAATTATATCTGTATCTTCAGTACCTAGCACACAGACTGGCCAAAATCGCAGTCTATAAAAAGGGCTGTTTATCTTCAAGAAACTCAATCTGATAGAGCAAACATATAAACAAATTGCACTAATGTGATTCTAGTTCAAAAATACATTAGTAATTTATATTCCTCACAAAGACAGTACAGCAAAGAGACCGATGACCTGTTCTTTAAGCTAGCCCAGAGAAACTTAATTAAGGAGGGAACATCTCAGTATCTGAAACATATTTTTTCAATGATTAGAAACTAGTCAGGCAGCAGAGGGAACAGAATGTTCACTGGAGCCGTGACAGAGTTGTGTGTTCTCCTTAGGTGCAGATACAACAATTTTAATTGTCATGAATTTTCTGTCCTTGAAAATCAGATTTCCTGTATATCCTCCTTTCTGAGTGATAGTTTATTAAACTTATAAATTGCTTATTGCAACTGAAATATTTATTTTACATTTAGTACTTCTTGATTATTATATATCTTATACATATATCAAATATTATATTTTTATATATTATTTGGGAACTCTGTTCAGTTCCATTGATCAGTATGCTTATCCTTTAACAATAACCACTATAGCTCTATAACATATCATGATAGCTGATATAGCAAGTCCTACCACTTTATTTTTCTTCTTCAAGAATATCTTGTCTGTATAAATCAATGGAATAGGATAGAAAGTCCAGAAATAAACCTATGTACTGTGGTCAATCCACGACAAAGGACGCAAGGATGTACAATGGAGAAAAGACAGTCTCTTCAATAAGTGGTACTAGGAAAACTGAACAGCTACATGCAAGAGAATGAAATTAGAACATTCTCTAACACCATTTACAAAAACAAACTCGAAATGGATTAAAGACCTAAATGTAAGACCAGATACGCTAAAATTCCTAAAGGGAAACATAGGCAGAACACTCTTTGGCATAAATTAAAGCAATATTTTTTTTTTCAAGCCAGCTCCTAGAGTATTGGAAATAAAAGCAAAAATAAACAAATGGGACCTAATTAAATTTAAAAGCTTTTGCACAGCAAAGGAAACCATAAACAAAACGAAAAGACAACATACAGAATGGGACAAAATATTTGCAAATGACACGACCGACAAAGGACTAATTTCCAAAATATATAAACAGCCCACACAGCTTACTATCAAAAAAACAAACAACCCAATCAAAAAATGGCAAAAGATCTAAATAGACATTTCTCCAAAGAAGACATCCAGATGGGCAACAGGCACATGAAAAGATGTTCAATATCTCTAATTATTAGAGAAATGCAAATCAAAACTACAATGAGATATCACCTCACACCAGTCAGAATGGCCATCTTTAAAAAAATCCACAAATAATAAATTCTGGAGAGGATGTGGAGAAAAACCTTCCTACAGTAAAGGTGGGAATGTAAATGGGTGCAGCCACTGTGAAGGACAATATGGAGGTTCCTTAAAAAACTAAAAACAGACTTACTATATGATCAGCAATCCCACTCCTGAGCATATATCTGGAGAAAACTATAATTTGAAAAGACACATGTACACCAATGTTCACAGCAGCACTATTTACAATAGCCAAGACATGGAAATAATCTAAATGTCCATTGACAGATGACTGGATTAAGAAGATGTGCTATAGATATATATTATTTATATATATATAATATATATAATGGAATATTACTCAGCGATAAAAAAGAATGTAATAATGCCATTTGCAGCAACATGGATGGACCTAGAGATTAACATATTAAGGGAAGTAAGTCAGACAAAGACAAATATCATATGATTTCACTTATATGTGTAATCTAAAGAAAAATAATAAAAAATTCCATTTACAAACCAAAAACAGACTCATGGACATAGAAAACAAACTATGGTTACCAAAAGGGTGGGGGAGGAATAAATTAGGAGTCTGGGATTAACAGATACACATTACTACATACAAAATAAACAACAAGGAACTACTGTATAGCACAGGGAACTATATTAAATTTCTTATTAACATATAACAGAAAGAATCTGAAAAGAAAATATATATGTATGTATATGTATAACTGAATCACTTTGCCATACACTTGAAGCTATTTTGTAAATGAACTATATGTCAATATAAACTAAAATTTAAAAAAGAAAGATGTCTTGTCTATCTTTGGGGTTTTTCTGTTTCATATAAAATTTTAGTATCAGTTTGTCAAATTTCACTAAAACAAAACTGTTGAAATTTTTATTGGAATTTTATCAATTCTAAAGATTAATTTAAAACACAAATCTTAATGATTTGAATCTTCCTATCCATGAAATACTATGCCTTTCCATTTATATAGGTCTTCTTTAATATCTTTCAACAAAGTTTTAAACAGTTTCTATTTGGTTTTGCCTATCTTTTGTTAGACTTGTTACGTTGTATTTATTTTTGTTGCTTTTATAAATAGTATTTTTAACACTTTCTATTTTTTCATGTATTACCATGTTAGCTAGGATCTCTAGTACAATGTCAAGTAGAAATGTTGAAAATAGACAACCTCCTGACTTTAAATGAAATGCTAATACATTTTGCCATTAAGAATGTTTGCAGTTCATTTTTGAAAGATTCTTTACCAAAATTTAAAAATATTCTTTAATCCTATTTTTCTGAGTGTTTATAATGAATATCTGTTGACATGTCAATGCTTTTTTTGCATTTACTGAAATAAAGTTAAATTTTAATCTATTACTGCAGCAAATTACATTCATTACATTACATGAATGATGTTTCTAATAATAAACGCTCTTGCATATTTGGAAAAACCCAATTTGGTCACAATATGTTCTTTTTTTATACTTCACTGAACTTCATTTGCAAATAATTTGTTTAGAATTATTGCATCTGTGTTCATACCTGATATTGAAATGCAAATATGCTCCTTCATACAGTCTTTTCCAGTTATTTATTGCTGCAGAACAAGGTTCTCCCCAACATAGAGGCTTAAAACAACACTAACATTGTCTCCTGATTTTATTGGGTTGAAAACTTGGGCAGGGTTTTTTTTCAACTGGGAAAATTCTCAGTTCTTGTGGCACAACTGGGATCACTCAGTGTATTCAGCTAGTGACTGGACTGGGCTGAAGTTTAAGACAAATTCATTTAAAAGTCTGGTGCCTTAACAGGGAAGGCTGGAATGTTAAGCTCAGCTGGGTTCCTCCAGATAGTATCAGGGCCTCTCCATGGTCTGTATAACAGGGTAGTCACACTACTTAATAGAGGCTCAGAGCTCCGAGAGACCAACGCAGTACCTGTCAGTCCTTCTAAAAGCTAGGTCCACAACTGGAAACACAATTTCTGCTATCTGTCATCCTTTATTGATAAAACAGTCACAAGCAGTGAATATCACAGAGGAAAGGATATGAAGCCCTCATCCTGATGAAAAGAATGTGCATACACTTTTTTTTTAATCTACCACAATACCTGTTTATGATTTTTTTTCAAGGCCAAACTAGTTTATGAGTTTGAAATATTTCCTCTTTTTCTATTCCCAAGAAAACATTTAGTAGAATTGTAATCATCTCTCCTTAAACATTTAGTAGAATTGTAATCATCTCTCCTTAAATGCTTTATAGAAGTTTCCTTTAAAACCAGTTGTCCCTGTTTTCTTTCTTTTTTGTGAAGATAATGATCCAAAGATTATTGAGGCTTTCCATTTCTTCTTGAATTGACTTTGGTAAGTCATTTTTCTAAGAAATTTTGTCTAAGTTTTCAATAAATTGGCACAAAATTGTTCATTGTATTCTATGTTAGTTTCTAAAATATTAATAAAGTCAACAAATTTTGGCTAGATTAATGACTTATATATATTATTATTAATAAAAACTATGGATAGTCATGCCCATTTTTATTAATAATACTATAAAAGATCTAACATCCATCTAGAATTGATACTCGCATGTGTTATCAAGTAGAGATTATCACTTTTGTCTATGTGGATATGAGGTTCATCTACAGTATTTGTTGAAAGATCTCCCTTTTCACGCTGTCCAGTAATTCCTTCTTTATCACAAATCAAGCAGACATATACGTATGGGTTTGCTTCTGGGCACTGTTTGGTTACAGTGGTCTATTTATCCATCTTGTGCCAGCATCTATTATTGTAATTACTGTAACTTCCTAATTAGCTTAATATCAGAGAGAGCAAGTTCTCTCACCTTGTTCTTCTGGATAGCTGATTATTCTTGACTCTTGGCTCTTTGCATTGTTATATAAGCTTTAGAATGCACTTGTTGATTTCTACATAAAAATCAGAATTTTCATTGGGATTGCACTGAATCCAGTCACTCATATTGGGGAGAACTGACATCTTTAAAATACTGACTCAAGCCATGAATATGGTATATTCTTCCATTTATTTAGACTTTAAATTTTTTCTCTCCTTATTTTTTATTGTTTTTTGAATAGTGGTCTTGCACAACTTTTGTCAGATTTATTCCTAGGTATTTGTTGTGTTCTTTTTAATGCTACTGCAATTGTTATTTTATTTCATTTTCTAACTCATTACTGATACATAAAAATATGTGATTTTTATATTGACTTTAGGTGCAGCAAATCTGCTAAAATTATTTATTAGTTCTAATAATTTATTAGTGATTAGTCCAGATTTCTAAGTAGAAAATTATATTGTGCATGAATAATGATATTTCCTTTCCAATTATAATATTTTAACTTCTTTTCCTGATTTATTGTACTGGCTAGGGCATATACTAAAATGTTGACTTAAAGTGATAGGTAATACCCTTACATCGTTCTTATCTCAGAGAGAAACATTTCACCATTAAATATAATGCTTGCTATAGTTTGTTTTGTTTGTTTTGGACTATCCTGTATCAAACTAGGTCAATAGTTTACATATTGCTTGATTCAGTTTCCTAACTGCACTTCCACAACTATGAGTCAGTTTGGCCTATAATTTTCATTTTTGAAACCTCGTAAAATTTTTATTATAAAAATTATACTGGCCTCGTAAAGTAAGCTGGGAGTGTTTCTTCCTATTTTGTTCTCCAGGAAAAATAATAAATTTATAATAAAACTAGCATTTTTTTCTTAAATATTTTTTTAAAATTCACTGGCAAATATCTTTATTCAAGAATATTCAAATTTTCTACTTTTTCTTGTATCAGTTTTAATGTTATATTTTTCTAAAACTTTGTTAATTTTATGTAAAGTTTCAAATTAATTGGCATAGAAACAGGAAGTACAGAACTGTCACCTTTTTATTTCCAATGTTAAGTATTTCTGCCTTCTCCACTCTGTCTTTTTTTTTGCCTTAATCAGTCTCATAATAGGTTTGTCAATTTTATTTTTCTTCCCAATGTACCACTTCTTGGTTTTGTTGATCTATAAAATTTTTTCAAAAATCTACCACTGATTTATTTTCTTTAATATTTCTGTCCTCTCTCTACTCTCTTCAAGGTTCATTTGCTGTTTTTTTTCTAACTTCCTGAAATAGATGCTTAACTCAGTTAACCTTTCTTCTCTTCTAATAGATGCATTTAAAACTAAAAAATTTCTCTTTCAGCATAGCTCCATAACATGAGCTTGCCAGGTTGTATTTTTTTTTTAACATTTAAAAATGTTTCCTAATTCCTATTGTGATTTCTTCCTTGACTCACAGATTATTTAGAAGCATATTGCTTGTTTTCCAAACATTTAGGGGATTTTCTACTTATCTTATTGACTTTTATCTTAATTCCACTATGGTCAGTAAGCATATCCTATTTTATGTTTATCCCTTTAAAAAATATGTTGAGACATGCTTTCTGGCCTAGCACATATTAAATTTTAGTAAACTTACTCTGATCACAAAGAATCAAGCTAAAAATATCACCATTCAGTGTTGCTTTTTTTTTTTTTCCCAGTGTTACTTTTACTTACCTTTTTTGAGTAACTGACTATTTTAGTTATACACTCTTTATTGTTCTTTTTTATTGGGGTGGAGAGTTATCCTGAGGTATTAAAACATGGATTTTCCCCTCTTTATCCTTTTAAAAATATATTCCTTTTCATATTCTTTTTTATTATAGGCTATTATAAGGTATTAAATATAGTCCCCTATGCTATACAGTAGGACCTTGTTGTTTATCTATTTTATATATAGTAGTTTGTATCTGCAAATGCTTAAATCCCAATTTGTCCTTCCCCATTCTCTTTTTCCCAGTAACCCTAAGTTTGTTTTCTATGTCTATGAGTCTGTCTCTGTTTTGTAAATAAGTTCATTTGTGTCCTTTTTTTAGATTCCACATACAAGTGACATCATATGATATTTTTCTTTCTCTTTCTGGCTCATTTCACTTGGTATGATGATCTCCAAGTCCAACCATGTTGCTGCAAATGGCATTATTTTATTCTTTTCATGGCTGAGTAGTATTCCATTAAAACACAGATTCTTGATTTAACAGAGTCTAACATAATTTAGTACTTTTCTTCCAAGATAATGCAGCAAACTTAGAGCACGTGACCTCATGTTTACCACTCCAGACTTATACGACACTGTTACCATGTGTTTTAACTCCATATATTTTAAATTCCAAAGATGATAATGATGATGATAATAATAATAATAATAAACATTTCTTTAGGTTTGCTTACATATTTGCCCTTTTTGGTGCTCTTTACTTTTCCTTGCACTTCCAGTCATCTGTGTGGAATCATTTCTCTTTTCCTACTGAAGGACAGGCTTTAGTATTTCTTTTAGTGTGAATCTGCTAGTGATGAATTTTCTGTTTTTGGTTGTATGAAAATGCCTTTATTTCACTTTCATTCATAAAGAAAATTTTCAGTGGAAAAAGGATTCTAAATTAGCATTGGATTTTTCAACACTTATTTCATTGTCCTCTAGCTTCTACTGTTTTTATTTAGCTTATTAACTTGAATCTTTCTTCTTTTCTAATATATGTATTTAAAACTAAAAATCTCTCTCAGCATGGCTTTAGCTACATACCATGAGTTTAGACAGATAATCCTTCTTTGATTCCTGTGGAGTTACAAAAACTGTTTTCCAACTGCTTTTAAGCATTTCTCTGTCTTTGTAGTTCATCAGTTTTACTATTACATATCTATGAGTGATTTTGCTTTTATTTGCTCTGCTTGGGTTTCATAAAGCACCCTAAATCTGTGGCTTGATGTTTTCAATCATTTTTGAAAAATTAAAAGTCCATTATTACTTCAAATATACTCCTGCTTTATTTTCTTTCTCCTCTCCTCCAGGAACTCTGATTAGCCACATGTTAAACCTTTCTCAGACAATCCCCTCAGCATCCTCTAATACTTTAGCTACTTTCTATCTTTAAACAATATTTTCTTTGAACTATCTTCTGATTCATTAATTCTCTCTTCTGCTGGATTTAATCTGATTCCATATTCATTATGAAATTCTTAATTTCAGGGATCTTAAAAACTTACTTTAGTTATAAAGCTTCCATTTCATCCCCTGGTAAAACTACCTTGAACATAGTCAGCATAGTTACTTTAAAATCTGCATCCAGTACCTGCATTTTCTCGAACTCCTGTGGCTCTTTTACATTATTTATTGTTTCTCTTAAATTTTGATCATATTCTTTTACATACTTATGTGCCTTTCATTACTTATTTTCTTGAGTGCCAGATATTGAATATTGAAAATTTTTAGAATGAAATTTAGGCCTACATTATCTTTCCAGAGAGAGATTTTTATATTCCTTTTGGCAAGTGGTTAAGGGCTTTAACAATCTAGGGTCACTTTAGTGTTATTTTAGAAGCTGAGATTATTTCAAGCTAGGGTTCAAACCCTGCAAGGGTTTGCTTTGTTTCTTGTTCACTACTTCTAGAGTGTAGCTGTTTTACTTCAAGAAAGAAGAGAAGGTAAAAAAGAGAAAAAGTAAACCTCCCCTGAATGGAGAGGGTCTCAACTTAAAGCAGGAGGATTCTTGTTTTCCTTTTTCTCACCTTTCTTAATAGACACAGTTCTCCAATAATTTGGGAAATCATGGGAAGCTAAATTGAATATACTATCATCCAGAGAATAATTAATTTTTTCTGAGATCTAGTTAGCACTGCTGACTTGAGAACACTCTAGGCCATTCCAAAATCCACAGCTTAATCTGGGAGTCATGGTATCAGCCACTCCACTTTGTTACATGCCTAAGGCTTAGTCTCCTTATCTTAGCTCTGACACAGGCATTACAAGCAGTGTAACCCTGCTTTTTCACAGAAGCTTACTCATTCCTCTGATTTTACATCATAGATTTTTGTGCATGTGTATTTTCTTCTCCATGTGTTTCTGTGTTTGGGGTTCTTGGAGATTTTCCTTTCTTCTTGCAAGCTCAGTGATACAAGAAAATTTTCTTAATGTGGGATTTATGCAAAATCTTCTTATCATATGGTGGAAGGCCCAGAACAAAAGCCTCTGCTTCCCTTTTTGCCAAGTTATCATTTTGTGAGCTTTCTGAGGAAGATAACATTCTCAGAAAACTTTCCAGATGAAAGCCAAGTTTAGGCTTAGAGCTCTTACAGGAAAAAACTAATAGTGGATAAAAGCACACAATGTCGATAACAAGAAATACATGTTTTTGAAATGCTTTATAACAGAAATAAAATAATTATTCCTCTTCTTCATTATGTTCTAGTTGCTTTATAGATGACTAAGTTTCAAGTGAGTCAATGATATAAAACCTTAGTCTCACAGGGGGATCGGTGAGACTAAGCCATTTATTCAAACTTCAAATTTTGGCTTTAAAATAAAGATGGTAGTCATCCCAATTCTCTTACTCATAAGCTTTAGAACTGTCTATGCACTTACTAGCTGACTCAACATGAATGGGAGTTCTTAGTGGGTGCTGAGTGAATGTGAAAACAGGAGAACCAGACTCAAGTCTGCAGAACAAATGTTAGCTTTTTAAAAGTTACTGTGAACCATTTCCGTTTCTTTTTAAGATGAAACATATTCAGAGAGTTGTAGTATGTATGAAGAAAAGTGGGAGGTATTCCAATGTTCTGTCCATGAACAGTCTAAAATGGTCTACTTCTGCTTATTCATTTGTATTTTAACTATAAAAATAATACCACAGATCTTCCTTGACTTACAATACGGTTACATCCCTATGAACCCATCATAAGCTGAAAGTATTGTAAGTCAAAAATACATTTAATACACCTAACCTCCTGAACATCACAGCTTAGTCTAGCCTACCTTAAACATGCTCAAAACACATACATTAGCCTACAGTTAGGTTAAAAACACCCAACATAAAGCCTATTTTATACTGAAGTGTTGAATATGTCGTGTAGTTTATCGAACATTGCACTGAACGTGAAAAGCAGAATGGTTGTTAAGTGTATCACTTGTTCACCCTCCTGATGGCATGGCTGACTGACTGCCGCTGCCCAGCATCATGAGAGTGTCAGTCCGCACATTACTAGCCTAGGAAAGATCCAAATTCAAAATTCAAAATACAGTTTCTACTGAAAAGCATATTGCTTTCATACCATCATAAAGTCAAAAAGTTTTAAGTCCAGGGCTATCTGTACTGTCTCAAAAGTGATAGGTGAAATACATAGGGTGGTGTTACAACTATAGACTCAGACCAGACTGACCTTCAGGCTTAAATCCTAGTTCAACTAGTTACTAGCAATTAACTTCAGATGACTTTCTTCACTTTCCCAGGCTTCCAGATCTTCAGTAAAATAATGTTAGTATTTGCCTCATAAGATTGCTATGAGGCTTTCAGATATAACAACAAGTTCCTAAAACACAGTAACAATTTAGGAGGTTTATCAAGTTTTTTCTTCCCGGCTATGCTTTTCTTGTCCAGGAAGAATAAGGGAGGGAGAGTCTTCCAGCCAAGCTCCAAAATAGACCTTATGACTTATGAGAGAAGACGAAAAAACATAAGCTGGTGCTCAATCCATGCTTTGCCTAAGCTGAGTAAAGCCTAAATAGCCAACAGAAATAATGAACAAATGGGATGTTTAAGAATATATGTTACCATCACCCATTATATTTTTAGTAATATACAATTGAGGAATTGTTTTAAAATATTTAATTCTAAACTTGATGGTTTTAAACCTGAAAGAATGACTGGTACTGTTGAAGAAAATAAATAATGAATTTTAAATAGAAAAAAGAGAAAAATGGCTATTTAAAAATGCAATTAAAATGCTTGGGAATTGGTAAACAGGCAACGCAACTCTAAAAGTAGGCTCCAAGAAATGTACACTGAAATAGTTAATATCCAAAATAATAGCAGCTTTAAGAAAGTATGCATATATTTTAAGAAAACATGCAGAGCAGCAATTCAGGTATCTAGCCAGCTAACATACCTGGTCATACTTAAAAGAACCAGTTACCTCTTAATTTATAATCACATTTGGAAGTTATTTATTTTTAATGTTTAATATATTTTTTAACTCTTTAATGTAATATTTAATGATCTTTTCCTGAGCATAAAACTGCTAGGAAATACTGTGCTGGCTCAGCAAGTGTTACAAAAAATGTAGGATATGGTTTTTGCCCTTAAGTAAAATCATTCACTAAAGTAAGACTTTAATTGATTGTACAAATTTGACTGATCATACTGCCATACAAGACATAGCATGTATCAGGTGTGTAAAAAATGAGAAAAAAAGAGACATCTGAAAACATCAAGGAAAAAAGACTTACACTACATTGCTTTTCAAAAATTCAAAGACCTTTCTGTGTTTTTTCTGATCTACTCTAGCAAGAATAATAGATTACATGTATTGATTTTTGCCTACTACATGGAACAGGCACTGTGAAAATTCTATAAATATCTTATTTAATGTTCATAATAATCCTTCAAGGTAGGTACTCTTTTTATTCCATTTTCTTGATAGGCAGTTGAGATTGACTTGAGGTCAGACAACCAGCAAGTGGCAGAGCTAAGTCTTGAACTTGGGCAGTGTGGCCAGGAAAACGCACTTCACTACTTGCTATACTGTTTCACAAGCATCCAAGCAAACTGAACATTTGGTCCAGATGGGAACCCCCTGTCAGACAACCCGTTCCAGGGAAGCCAACACCCACTGTCAGGCTCTTCTCTATATTCTTACTTCATTCTCTTCTGCTGCAATACGAGCCCATTGTTTTTACTTGAAAATTGTCTCAACATTATGCTAAGTGAAACAAATCAGACTGAGAAAGACAAATATACCATACGATCTTACTTATATATGGAATGGAGGTTGCTAGGGACAGAGAGGTAGGGAAAACGAGGAGATGTTGAACAACGGGCACAAACTTCCAGTTTTAAGATGAGTAAGTTCCAGGGATCTAAGGCACCCATGGTGACTATAGTTAACAATACTGTTGGTATACTTAAAACTGTTATGAGAGTAGAGCTTTAATGTTCCCACCATAACAACAGCAACAATGAAATGGTAATTAAGGTAAAGGATGTATTAACTCACCTTATTGTGGTAAACGTTTCACAATATATATGTGTATTAAATCATCATATTGTACACTTTAAACTTACACAATGTTGTATGTCAATTATATCTCAGTAAGACTGATAAAATTTAAATAAAATAAAATGTTTAATTGCCTTAAAAACCTTTAGGCTCCTTTTTTCAAGAACTGTGTTTTACTTTAGTCTCCTCTTCTGTCTTAACACTTAATCCTAACTTGCAATTCAGTTAGGAATTCACTGGGAATATACCAGTGAATCTGTGAAGTATCTATCGCCACCATTATTACCATGGTACACTTAGATAAGACATTAAAAAAATACTTATTGAACTCCAACTATGTACATGGCATTGATTTAAATTCTGTGATACATACAAGAAGTTTAGGACACAGTCCCTGTTCTCAACAAGCTTATAGTTCAGCTGCAGAGAGAGATAAACAAAAACATGAAAAGGTAAATAACTCAAGAATTATATTTCTACACAAGAGAATAAAACTAAGCCTATCATGGGGTGTTATGTAGTGACTAGCTTGTTAGGATATTATGGAGAAAAGAGGTACTGTAGTAAATTTTTTGAAGATCCTAAATTATACATACTCAAGCAGGTTTCTTTAATGCATGATTTCTTATAGCCTTTGTTATGGTAATATTTACTGTGAATTTCAAGGAGTTTCATACTTTGCAATGTTTTCCAAACTTGTTTGGAAAAAGAACACCTGTTTCATGGAATTTCATTGCTCTGTGTTAAAAAAAAAAAAAAGCTGTCTTCTGTGGAAAAGCATTTAAGGACATACTCAGGCAAGTATCATTAAATATATAACACGCATCTGCAACCTCTCCATATCAACTTCATGGACCACATTGCTCGCAGCTGCCTTTCCCAAGAGTTGGGACATGGTCTCACAATTCTCAATAACGTACTCTGACTACTCGACTACTCACTTCTAACTGATTAAGTATACGTGATGAAACAGTTTTGCCATTCCTAGAATTAGTCATATGAGTTGAAGAAGAAAGAAACCACAGTGATCTAGAATAACCAGCTTCAAGAAAAAGACAAATATTGAACTGAGCTTTGAAATGTTAATGAGAAATCCCTTCATTAATTCTAAATCTTTAATTTTTTTTTAACCTAGATGAAATTATTTGCTTATTCAGTCTTCTCTTCAGCATTCCGGAGAAAGGAAGGTTACGGGACAAATAAGGAAACAGACACACTGCCAACTATAATTAGGCTGAAAAGAGTTACTAAATATAGTCATTCATATCTCAAAGAACTCATGAGAATTACTGAATAAGCACGACTGGCATGACCTGAGTTTCTTTAAGCAGGTCTCCCCAGGATACTAGTAGGATAATAGCAGTGGTCACATCTCAAATTTCTCTGCCTCTTATCCTCACCTCCACAGGTGATAGGAATTGGTCCGAAGAAAATCAGCCCTTGCATCCCTGCCCAACTATCTCTAGAGGTCCTGAAAGAGTATCTCCAAAATTTTCACAATCTTCTCATCATTTTCAGGCTGTGGCCTAACTCACTACAGTCAAACTGAGAGGGGAAGTCAGTGAGAGCACTGATGTTCACGTTGATAATGCTGGGGGTTTTTTGGTGATCCTCAAACTGTAAATCCTCCAGGTGCCTACATGGCACAGCCTCCCCTATAATTCTCTCTGAGCTGAAGTCCTTTGTGTTGCAAGAAGTAGGAAGAATATCCTTCTCCCTATAATATGTCAACACTTTAGAACCAGGCAGAGTTGTCTCTACTTTGTGCCCCTTGTCTTCTAGAGTCACTTATGAAAACATTCCCTTAAGCTTCTGTTAGGAGCAACTTGTTGGGAGATGATTCTCCATGGGTCTCCCATATTTCTGCACATCTTATGAGCAGAGAATTGGCTTCCATTCTTCTGGGTTAACTTTTTAAGGATGTTTGCATACCAAAAGCCTTGGAAGATAGAATGTCTGCCTCTGGAGCAAAGGGTAGATTTGTTTACTGTCCTCTGGGGCAAAAGTCAGGCAGGCTCTCTACCCATTATGAAAGAGTCAGATTCCCTAAGCTTGAGGTTCTCCTTCAACACACCCCACTGCATGTACAGACATCTTCTAGCCCTCTTTGCATCACCTTGTGGAAATATGCAACCATGCTATGAATAATAATAATAATGCTGTGCTGTAAACAATAAAGTCCTCTGTCTCTGATCGAGGAGTCTCATGTCTTCTATCGGTGTCCATGACACTGTGCCAGGCTAAGTTGTTAGGGTAAAATCTCAGACCTCTTGATACATGCCTCTTGCTACAGGATTTAGGCATAAGTCCTTGGATCAGAACGGCTACTTAAGACAGACACTGTACTACCTGGGAAGTTCTCAGATTTCTCATTAAGAAAGAATTTTTATTTTGCCTGCAAGGAATGCAGTTTGCTGAGTCTCCAGTTGCAGTGTGTTCAAAATCCACCTCAACTTTCAAGTGGAGACCATCGTGTATCTTGGCAACCCTAACAGGATATTTCTGTTCAGTAGGGGACTCAATCTTACAGACAATCTTTGCTCTAGAGCTCCCTGGTATGTGGGCCCAGACTGTCAGATCTGTAGACTTTCCCTGCTCAGTACAATTCTTGCTTTTATCTTTCATGGATGTTTCCCTAATAAACTGTTTGGACGCCCTACTTCATCTCAGTGCTGCTTCCCGGAGAACACAACCAATATGCGTGCATCCAGTTGTAGACACCAAAACAGAACATTCTTCTTCCTCTGAGAGTACCTCATACGAATCAATTCATATATGTTAATATCTCATAATCAGCCTCAGGTCCATTCAACATGCCCAGACATGTTAAATCCCAGCTTAGGTTCAAGTTGGAACTTCCACTGAATGAAAAATGTTCAATATAGCTTTGTGTATTTAAAATGATTGTTAAGATATATTAGATTCATGAAATTCAGATTTAAGCTTAAAGATTAGCATATATAATGCATTTATGTAAGATTAGAAAGTTAGTCTTAAATTTAGACATTTATAGTAAATTAATATTTACTGTATTTCAATAAATCTAAGATGCCATTAATTGCAAGCATGCATATTATTTTTAAGTATCGCTAAGAAAAGAAAAGCATCATCAATTAATCTATGGCAGAATGCTAAGAAGCTATCCATTATAAGGCAAATTCCAATTTCAGTGATATTAAAATGTTAAAAAAATGAATCTTTGATCCAATAAAATGCACTTTTATATGACCTCTTCCTGGTCTCAGATTATTTTTATGTTTTTAATACCTGAAGCAGACATTAATAAAGGAAGAGTCTCCAACTCTTGAATTATTTTTGCATGATATATGATTATTTTCAATCAAATATTGGAAAAAAGATCAAGTGAATTTTAAAAGCTTCAAGCTTATTAAGCATATAAAAGTGGGTTTACATTATGAATGTGATATACAATAAATACTTAACATTTAGTACAACAGGAGACATTTTTTAAAAATTCAGAAGTCTGAAAGTTAATTAACTCCCCCTTCTGACTCAGAAGGTATACTTCTTCTCATACTGAAATTGAAGTGGAATTAAGATATCATTGAGTCTGGTCCCTTCATTTTTCTGAAAATCACCATGAAGCCCAGGAAGGTAATTGACAGAGCAAAACCAGAGCCTTCTGCCTAAGACTCTCTCCACCACTTCACCAAGCCAAACCCTAGACTGTCACACTTGCTTTGGACAAGCCCTCCTAAGGCCACTCAGAGAGAAAGAGAATCTCCTTTCCTCAGCATAGAGAAGAGATGGTCTCTTCATTGCCTTAAATTATGCAGAAGCAAACAAATCCAGCAGGCTCAGATCTTCAAAGTGAGAAAGAATTCTTTCTCCTTTTTCTTTTTTTCTTCTTAAACCAGGAGATTTGGGGATCTTCCAGTTCTGGGAGGGAGACAGGACTGTTAGAGATTGTAAATGTGTGGACTGACTTTGTGCAGTAGTCTCCCTCTTCCTCAGCACCTTCCTGAGAAGAACCAACTGTGACAGAGTCACTGTGAAGTAGGTGAGATGATAAAGACTCAGGGAACCAACTCCAATTCCCAGACTCCTTTCCCAAAACCTATGGCTCATGAACACATGCTGTTCCATAGGAATATCAAAGAAACTAAACAAGTTTGGTGAAGCTTGTTTCATCTTCCAGACAGACAGGAAAGAAAAATTTGAGATCATTTCTACCTTTCTCCTTTTGCACCTCAAACTCAGTCTTGACTAGTCTGGAGTCATGAGCCAAGTAACCTTCCAGCCTTCCTCCCTGTCCCCTCCACCCTGTGGTCAGCTGGGATGCCACCAAGAGACCAACCTGGCAGCACGCTTCTGTATTTCTCTCTTTCTTAAGGCAATATTAACAATTTTTAAAAGAAATTCCATTTATTAGAAACATCAAGAACTAGATATTATAGACTCAAAATGGCACTGGTTGAATTAAAAATAAAAAGATAAATTTAAAGAATAGATAAAGGGGGAAAAGATGAGGTCACCAGTTAAAGACTAATTTATTTTTCCTTCTTTTTAAATGGTTCTATCTTGGACAGCAAAATGTTAGGTCACTGAGTTTGCTGATTCATAAAGAATACTTTTCTATGACACAGCACCTACCATACCATAGGTGTTCACTAAACATATATCAAATGCTTATGATGGGCCTGGTACCGAACTGTTTCTCATATACATCTTTTCATTTAATTTAACCCTTCCAACAATTTCGAGAGGTACTATCATCCCTATATCACAGATAAGGAAACGGGCATAAAAAATTTCAAGAAACTGATTGAAGTATCTACACCTGGTAATTTCAGTTTACTACTTACAATGCTGTTGTAAAAAATCAGGTCATTATCATTTTTCTCACGTTTGTGGTGGCAAGGAAAAAAAATATGTCCAATCATATCTACATTATGAACGACGCACCTAAAATCAGAGTTTCAAATTCATGGGGTTCTCACCAAATGCAGTCCACTATTGATAGGTTTTAATCTGGGCTTCTCCAAAACAAGCAGCTAAGTAATGTCATCCAAATTGTAATGACTAAAAATGAGCCTATTTTGCTGGGTGTAGGACAAGGTGAGTAAATTATGCTGTTTTTTCTCTCCCAGTTTCTATAATTGAAATAGGCAGAAGAGTACAACAATTCAGAGATAAAAAAAAAATCCCACTTATGATGGATATGGCATGGATATATGGCAACCACAGTCTTCCTAATACCCAAGCTCAGAATTGGATTGTCTCTCTGCATTTCAGCCCTGTCCTCAACCCCTGAGCTGGTCAGGGAGAGGGAAGGGGAGTAGAGTCAGCCCTTGTCCAGCTGGTGACAAGGAGGGCAGAATGAAGAGCTCTTGGCCGTCAGGCAAATCCCAAAGACAGAGGAAAGGAGGAAGGAGATGAGGTATGCATTCTTAGTTCTTTATGTCAAACTCAGCCTTAAGCAAAAGCACTCCTCCTCCTCTGAGGGGATGGAGAGAGGGCAGGAGTGACATGCTAATTCACATCCCTCCTGGTGGAACCATGAAGTCTGCAGAAGGCAGTATCACCACCACCACACTCAGACACACACAGATACACGCTATGTGGCTGGACTGTGATATAGTCCATTCTTTTCATTTTGGACATGTTGGGCCTCAGGCACTTCATGATCATTTCTTCACAACAATCAGGAAGGAATAGGAAATGAAATGATATTGTCCTGCTTGCTGCAGGTGAAGTTGAGGGTTTAAAAACGGAAAACTTCATTGTAACTTGTATTATAATGGGTATGAGAGACTAATATATCTATAGATATGGAAATTATATAGAAAGGAAAACAAAAATGCCCACTGGTGACTCAGGATTAAATTAAATAATAACCAATGGTTAATTCACACCTCAGGATAAAGGAAAGCCACAAGCTGACTCATTGCCCTGCTGTGATGACTCAGCAGATAGAGAGCCCTCATGTGTATAGGTAGGAAGAGGAGGCCAGAAAAGGGGTAGGGGTAGGAATAAAGCACGTTCTGCGTTTGATGATAAAACCTCCTTTTAAAATGATACTGAAAGAGGAGAGAAAGTCAAAATGAAAAATGACTCAGTTGTTCCACAAAACCTTTCCTTCTTTTCTCCTCACTCTGGAAAATTAGGTGCAGAGCTCAGGTGAAAACTGCAAGCTAAAATACAGCAGCTCCTCCACTGCTATGGGGGATTTAGGTCTGGGAGTTAGTTCTCAGATTTGGAATCACCACTACAAGTTCTAGACCTAAGGGCTATCACAATTTCATAATAAAATATTGGATATATTACATCTGCTGATTTTCATTTCCTTAGCAGTAAAATTAAGACATTTAATTTTGCAGCTTTGACCTCCCAAGAACTCTTTTTGAAAACCTCCATGCTTCCAACTGATCACCAGAGATATCCAGACCAGCCACTACATTTATCTCAGTCACTTTGCATCCAAGGCACAGGTAGAACTTTCACCTGCAAAGCCATTAACAATTCCCAGGGAATAAAAATAGAAACTGAGTAATAAAATGTAATCATTTTATTTTCCTTTGTACTTAGTCTGGTTTCACCTGCTCATAGGGTGCTGTGTGCACAGGCCTTGCAATCAGCACTTCAGACCAGAGTTCCTCTTGCAAAATGGATGCACCTGTCACTTCAGCTTGGGAACTGTGTGCAAAAGTGCCTCAACACAACACCTCAATTCAAGTTGGTGGCAGTGGGCGCAGCTTTATGCAGAGATGCTGTTCCCAGCACTGCGATGTAGAGCATGAGCAGCACAACTGCGCCCGCCCCTCAAGAACTCCACCCCCTCCCTCACTGACAAAATCCCTATAAAGCAGCCCTGCCCCTAGTCTGTCCAGGAGAGCCTGGACTCTAGAGCACAGGCTTGCAACTCTCTCCATTCTCTGATCAGAGAATAAAGCTTTCCTTTGCTTCAGCACCAAACTTGGTCTCATTCTATTAGCTCAAACAACACAGTGCAAGAGGACTCTTGTTGGAGTTCAACTCAAAATGGTCAGTAACAAAGTTTTGGAGAACGAAGGGACAGACCATGGCATTTTCACCTGGACCTATATCCACTGAGCTCTGGGCTCACCCTAGCTCCAGTGGGAGGATGGTAGAGGCTTTGGTAAGTTCACATGAGGATGACTGACTCTGATCTTTGAGTACAGTCTGATGGGGTTAGAATGGTGGCAGCCTTTGGCATAATTCAGAGCAACTCTGCCCAGCAACCTGATGCCTGGGTGTGGTGCACACATTGTGTAGCCCCTAGACTCTTCTGGACTGTGCCCCCTTGAGGGGATCATACTGTGGCATGGCTAGGGATCAAAGACTGAGGCTCACACACGTCTGCCTCCTGCCTCTGGCTGCCTTCTCTGTAGTACCAGATGCCTGTGGATGAGTGGGAGCCATAGCAATCTTGCCTGCTGTCTGTCCAGCAGTGCTGTCCTCTTGACCCCTGTATAAGGTGGTAGTAGCCGCAACAGGGCTTTTTGCCCTCCTTGCTGACCTCCAGGGGTCAACAGTAGCATTCTCCATAGTCACTTTTGGTTTAGTAAAAGGAAAGTGGCCATCCCTGTGAGAGAAGAGGTGAAGTCTAGAAAAGACCAGTTAATAAAGACCACCTGACAAACAGAATGAGGATGCTCAATCCGAGTTCAAGGAAAGGTATTGGGGACGTCCAAGTACAAAAGGGTCCCAATGTAGATATGTGACCAGTGGCTTGACCTCTTCTAGTCAGTGCTAGTGTCTCTGAGGTGGGCTGGGGAGCTCTGTGAGCTGCTCACAAGTCCAGGAACCTCATTATTGGGAAGCCCTGTGATCTGCTGGCAAGAACAAGAAATACCCAGGATCTGACCTCTCCTCCCCTCTCTGCTTGTGAGGGAATCTTGGTTGATTCTTTATCGACTGAGGTTTCATGGGCTCTCCTTCCAGTATCAGCACAGGTATCATCCGTCTCAGTGATCTGATGAGTACCCCACGGGAATCTCACGTGTTTTTAGCTCTTACCAGGTGCAAAGTCCAAAAACTCCTCCTTTTCTCTAAGGAGGAAGGAGGAGACCCCTGCCTCAGACAGCTGTGCCACCCCTAAAGGGACCAAGTTGGTCAGGAACTAACGAGGCTAAGCTGCTCTGGCCTTGTCTAAACTCCTGTGGGACATTCCAACTGAGGAGGGATCATCCCAAGCACAGGCTGTTACAAATTCAAGGGGGACACCCAGTTATATGAGAGTCCATGCCATTTGGATGCCTCTTATTTTGGTCTTTTCAGAAATTCATTAACAGTTTGCTGCTGTCTCCAAATTTCCTAAACGAGAAATCTTAATTTGGGCCAAATCTTGTGGTATTTGTTTGCCAACAAATCACTCCAGCACCCTCTTAGTAGCTGGATAGCCTGGCCCCACTGCTGGCTGGGAGGCAGGGAAAGATGGCCCATCAACAGGTCTCCAAATTACAACACCATTTTACAAGAGGACTGCTATGCCAGAGACAAAAGAAATGGGATGAAGTCCCCTGTGTCCAGGTTTTTATGGCCTGCTATTAGAACTAAGGCCTACAAAAGGGATGTGGGTTCTCCCCCACTGACTGAGGTAATATACCTATATTTGGGCCACGGGCCGGAGGGCCCACTACGAGAAGTAGGACTAATTACCAGCCAGGGTCCAACAACCTGCCAGGAAAAGTACTCCCTTTAAGGCAAGTCCCCGATGGAGGAGGAAAGCCCATCCATGTACACATCCCGTTTACCACTTCTGACCCGTATAACTGGAACACTCACAGTAAGGGGTTGAGGGAAGATCCAGAGGGGTACCTGAAACTGACTAAGAGAATCTTTCAGACTCAGGAACCCACCCGGGCTGACATCCAGAGCCTCCTCAAAGTACTTCTAACAGGGGAAGAAAAGGCTACAATCTTTTCAAAATTCCAAGAAAAAGCAAACAAAGAGAACAGAAACAATGCAGGTTATGCTATTTTCAGACTGGGGAATCAAGCAGTCCTAGATAACGAACCCAACTGGGACCAGTTAGACAATGGAGAAGGGGGTGAAAGACAGAGGCTGACCCGTTATAAAAGTATGATCCTAAAGAGAATCCAGACAGCAGGACAGAAACCTGTCAACTGGAATAAGATACAGGAAATCAATCAGAAGCCAACAGAAAATCCTTAGCATTAGAGCACCTCAGGGAATGCCTCTGTATCTACCACCACTGACCCTGAGTCATTGGAAGGGAATGCAATCTGGAGGTAGCATTTCATTTCCCAAAATTCCCCCAATACTAGGCATGAACATCAGAACCTGGACATAGAACCAGAAACCCCTACCTCTCACCTGGTGGAGGTTTCCTACTGGGTGTTTAATAACCAATATATAGAGGAGGAAAAGTCAGAGGCTGAAAAGGCCCAGAGGCAAACCCACCTCCTGGCTGTTGCCCTCCAGTGTAGACCATTCAGCACAGGAATCTGGACTAAATGCCCAGAGAAAGCCTCCATTCTGGTAACTGAACCCTGACCCCCACCAAGGGATAGCAAACCAAAAAAACTGGGACCCAATCAGTGAGCCAGATGTAAATAAGAGGGACACTGGAAGAGAGAATGCCCTCGCTGCCCCCGAAGGAGGACAGAAATGGCAGATCTCGAAGACAGCTAGTCCAAAGAGATGACGAATGACAGGGCCAGGGGTTTCTAAGCTGGCACTCCAACTGACCCTGGAGGAGACCTGGCTGACACTGGACATAGAGGCAAACCTGTCAAACCCTTGGTTGACACTGGTGCCACTTACTTGGTTCTGAACACTGAGGCAAACTCAATCACAAGAGGTGTAAAATTATGGGGCTATCAGGGAAGGGCCAAGAACAGGCATTCATAGAGCCATCAGAATTTAAACTGAGTGAACATATGCTCTCCCATTCCTTCCTTATGTCCCCGAATGCCCTATATCTCTACTAGGAAGAGATATCTTACATAAATTGGGGGCTACTATCCACCTAATAAGAAACAAATTGGAGACTGGCATCCCCTTAGACAAAGGGGCCAAGGTGATAATGTTAATGGCTGAGGAAAAACCTCCCTGGACAGAGCAAGTTGTTATCCCTGGAGCAAATCTCGAGTAAATCATGGACAAGGGGGACAAGTTGTAGGAGCCAGTCCTGGGATAGTCCATCTAAAACCTGGACGTAATGGCCCAACAGAAAACAATATCCTCTCCCTCGGGAGGCCTTGTTGGGTATTGCCCCTGTTATACAGGCCTAATTGGCCAGGGCCTTATCAGACCATACCAGCCAGCTGGTAATCCCCTCTTTCTCCCTGTAAAGAAACCCAATGGGGAATACCAGATGGTACAGGGCTCAGGGCAGTCAGTGAAGCCACCTGGGATATACATCTAGTAGTCTCTAATCCCTACACCCTGCTGGCCACCCTACCATCTACTAAAACCTGGTAATCTGTGTTAGATTTAAAAGATACCTTCTTCTGTATTCCATTAGTCCCAGAGTCACAAGAAATTTTGGCGTTTGAGTGTCCAGACATTCAAACAAACATTCAACAAAAACAACAGTTCTGCCAGACAGTCCTGCCCCAAGGGTTCAAAAATTCCTGCACCATCTTTGGGGGAAACTAACTAAAGACCTAAAAGATACACACATATCTTTATATATACATTTCTCTTTCTATATATATATATATACATCTTTTAGGTCTGTAGTATGTAGACAACATTTTGAACCCTTCTCTGTCCCGAAGCTTCTCTTCCAAAAGCAACAAACATGTGACCAGGTATTCACACCACAGCAGTGAGCCTCAGCATCAGGAAACACCTGTGCCTACAGGCCAAAGACCAGATACTTGCATTTTTAGGAAAAATTTGACATGTGACCATTATTCTCTTGTTATTCGAGCCATGTATCTTAAATTATCTGGTGTCCTTCTTCTCTGAAAGGTTAGACAAATGGTGGTGGCTCAGGGATGCCAACAGTCAGGGCTGAGGCCTGAGGACAAGCAAACACATCTAAAGGCAGCTGGGAGAAGTCCCGCTCCTCCTCCCGGGGTTTTGACGATGCCCAGCCTCGGCAGGAAGCAGTTACAGCAGACAGACCTGCACCCTCAGAGCCCCTCAAGAATGAGGAGCAGGACAAAAGCCAGAGGAGGGGTTTGTCACCAGCAAAGCCCATTAACAATGCCTGGGGAATAAAAATGCAATCTGGGTAATAAAATAAAGTCTAACCTTTTTTCTTTCCTTTGTGGTTTGTCTAATTTCACTTGCTCACAGGGCGCCGCGTGCAGAGGCCTCGCACCCAGCACATCATACTAGGGTTCCTTCTGTGAAACGGCTGCGCGGACACCTCAGCCCGGCGGGCTGTGTGCAGAAGCCGGCACACGACACTGCAATTCAAGATGGCGGCGGCGGGCCACGTGCGGAGACGCTGCGCAGGCACTTTGACCTGCACCGGGAGAGCTCCGCTCCCCTCCCTGCTAACAAGATCCCTACACAGCAGCCCCGCCCACGGCCTCTGGTTGGGGAGAGCGTCTGCTCTAGAGCAGGAGCCCCCACCTCGCCAGTCTGTGACTAGAGCAGCAGCTTTCCTTTGCTTCTGAACCAACTTGATCTTATTCTATTGGATCAAAAGACACAGGGCAGGAGGACCCTTGTTGGGGCCCAACTGGAAAGGGTCCTTAACAGAACTCCAGCCCTGGGTTGATGCCACTTTCCTTGACTCATGCTTCTCAGTAGAAATGAGGCACATAGCACTATGTAAATATTTATTGAAAGCCTAGGGGGATAAAGCAGACACCAGTGAAGAACAAACCAGAGCCCCTGCCTTCATGGTATACATAGCCTGGAAGACTCTTCTTACTTTCATCAGCCCAGATCTCACCTACTCTTAAAGGCTCTCCCTGGAACCATTCCCAAGCCACTGCATTCCACGGTCCTCCCCTCCTTTGACCCCCAATAACCAATGGCCTTCACTCTTAACACTTCACATGTTCCAAGTTCTGGGGCCAAACTACCTAAAAACTACCACACCCCTTAGAAGCAAAACACCCACAAAACAGATACTGGAGCCAGAATAATCCTACTCTTACTGTCAGGAATTTTAACCTGAGGTACCGTTTATACTATCCATAAATGCCTGCGGGGGCAGAGGAGAAGAGGGAGGTCGCTGAACCACCGAAAATTACGTGAAAAATTTTATGTACATACTGTTTCCTACGGAAGCATGTGAAGCTTTCACAGGATTTTTAAAGCAATACTGGAGCCAAAAAAGTTTAAGATCTCCTGTTTTACTAGGTTTTAAGCAGTTATGTCACTTTTTCAATTATAACAGTTTTGAGCCTGGGCATCCATTTTATTTCAGCTCTAATTTCTAACAACAATGTGATTTCCAGAAACATCTTCTTTTTTCTCTTTGAGTGCCATGGAAAAATTTAAATTGAAAGTCCAGTGGAGGTTATCATAAAGATTTTTACCTATTTTAATATGGAAATTGCCTGAGGGCTTAAGCCAGCTTGCTATCATTTTTATACTACATCATGGAGGAGAAACTGGTACCTAAATAGAATGAGTGGTAATTAATTCTCACAAGTCACAGTGAGAATCATAGCCATAAGTGCCAAAAGCTGAAGCTGAAAATTATTGAAATATGTGAATAAAACTGTCTTGTCACTCTCCATTTCTGTCATTTGATACTTACATTACATTCAGACCACCAGAAAGGGACCTCAAATTTCCAGAAAGAAATGCCCCCTCCCCCCCCAAAAAACCCCTCAATCTTATATTTAAACATTACTAAATACCTTTTATACTCTAGTTGGCTTTTGGCATACCAGAAATACCTGCAGCACACTGTTTCTTGATGGGGCGGGGCCAGGGGTGGGGTGGAGAGCCTTCGACAAATATTTAAAACAATCACTAAATTCTTTTTTCTTTAGATCATAGTTGTAAAAGCCTAGGTAGAGAAGGAAGTGAAAAAACTTTAGTTTATGATTGCCTTTGGGCATTTTCTGTTTTGCGTGTAATCAGAGTGTGTAAGGAGAAAGAACACATTTGGAAAGTTAAATAAGATATTCGTAATCCAAACCAGTGCAGGAGAAAGGAGGCAGATAGCTTTAAACAGAGAAAGGAAATGATTCTAAAAATCAAACTCCTAAAGAAAAAACACTGCAGAAACAGTGCATAATAATAATAGTTTGGGGTTCTTGAATAAGAGGTATTATATAAGCTAAAAAAATTGGATGTGACAGAAATTTTCATGTTAACCCTTATGACAGTCCTTCAGTGTCAGCACATGGCATTGTTGCTGTTCTCACTCTACAGATGAGTAAAACAGAATGGGACGTGATATGCCCAAGACAGACAGAGTGCAGATAGAAGGAAACAGAGCCAAGGGATAAATACATATTACTTCACAGAGATATTGTTGCAAATTCCCTCAGAAACATAAAATCCCATAATAAGAGATGTCTTTCAAGGTGAGTACTACTAAGGAAAGACAGTGCAATCTTTCACATTATAATCTTTCAAACTTTAAACTTAAAAAGAAGATAGGTCCTTGGATGTTGTAATCCAAAGTACTATAAAGCATCATTATAACTGAACACTAAAACACTAAAACAGAGTTGTTGTTTTTTTTATTAAAATAGGGCTGTACTAATATATTAACAGACCCAAATAAGACAAGGCTGCAAACTACACAATACTCATAACTCAAAGTGAGAAAACTATCATTCTTCAGTTTTCACTTTATGACTTCCAGATTTGCTCACATTTTAAATCTCTATTTTATTTTCTATGTGATCACTATGTATTCCATATGTTTTAACTTTGGGGGTTCCCTAAATGAAGTACACAGCAATGCAGGAACAAGACAGAAAGTTAACACTGGGCTGTACTTATCAGATAATGATTTTCAAAAAGACCTGCTAAATTATATAAATTCAGTGAAACAGAGATGTTTAAAGACTAACTCACTGAATTTATTCACCAGTTCCATTAAAGGAAGGTGAATGGTTAAGCAAAAACACTTCTCTTTTGCTTTCTCTTCCTTTTTCGAGTCATTTATTTTTATGGCTACATCAATTGTGCACATCAGGACTTACAAAGCACTACAAAAAGAGTGTCAATCATAAGCTAAAGGGAGCAGAGTTTTAAAGGTAATATCAGAGAAGGAAAACCAAGAGGTGAGGTTGAGAATTACAGACACTAAGCAACCTTATATAATATATTACCAGAGAGAGTCAAGCATAACAGAAAGAACTAGAGGAAGATGACAGGGAGGAGAGATTACATAAAATACTAATGTGCCCCCAGGGTTCTGGAACTAAATGGTGAAGAGTATGTCTAGATAAGCTGGAGAGAGTTCATTGTAAATTTGGAGTTCAGAGTATAAGATGACATGAATAAAGAGATAAGTGCCTGAGTACCCACGATGATGACAAATGCATTTGCAGGCATTCCCGCAGGGGCTTGGAGAATACACTGATTACCTGTGGTTCCCTGGAGGCCTGAAAAACTTAATATGCCACAGAGGGGGAGTATGCTGGCTACCTTAGTCACCCCTAGGATCAGTGCCATTAATACCAGTGCTGCTCCCATCATTTGCTGGGCTCTCTCTTCTCCATGCCATAGCTTTTTCCAGGTTCATTACCTCCATCTACCTGATCTCAGTTTACCTCTCCTGCCACTTAACTGCTTCAGGTCTTTAGGGAAGCAATTATTAAATCCCTGTCCCAAAATGCTAAATGATCCCTCAGGAACTGACAAGAGTTATCCCATAGATTCCCTTTATGAAGCAAGCAATATGTTCCCTAGCCACCCACAGAAATAAGCTCAGGAGAGACCTAACGTATACCTTAACAATCATCCACAAGTGTATGCATGTGTTCATTTATTTATTCATTCATTCACTGAGGGAAAATGTACTGAGCACCAATTATATGTTAAGCTTTGTGACACTGGATGTGTAGAGTTGAAAAACAAGTCTCGCCCCTCAAGGAGTGCCCAGTCTAGAGGGGAGGTAGGCACACCAGTGACAATACAGTACGCCAATCGCTGCTGGGTAGGGACTCAGAACATGTCAGTAGTGCTGGTAAGAATACATGGAGAATCAGAACAGGACAGGACAAGGAAAGCATTACCTGGATGTCTCCTAAAGGATGAGTAGAAGTTTGATTGGAGGGGATCCCAGAAAGGCACCACACAACTTTATAGTGAAAAAGTAAATTGTCATTAGCAAGTTTCATTTCATTATAGTGTTCTTCTAATCCAAATGCTTTACCTGCATCTGTAGATTTTGAACAGTGAGCATCACATGCTTTATGTCTTGGTCATATGATGGTAGTAAGGCCTCTTTGTTCAAATAGGGGAATGAAAAGCAGAGTAAGAGAGGGAGAGCAGAACTAAAGTTTAAAACTCTTAACTATTTCTTCTTTCATTTGAAAGGAGAGTTAGAAAATGGTCAATGAGGAGTAGGAAAAGGGTTTACAGATATTGAGCACTTTAATTCTCAAAACCATTCTATGAAATAGGTGCTGTTATTATCCCATTTTACAGCCTCATGAGAAGTTAGAAACCTAACAGCACAGAGTTAGTAAATGGGAGAACCTTGAACTATAATCTTTCTGGCTCCAAATACCATTACTGAAAAAGCCTGTCTCCTGGAGGACATATTTCCCTGGTAAGAGTCAGTGGCTAGGCTCCATTCTGCAGTGTTATTTTCATCCTAAATGGCTCCATACCCCTGGCAGGAACTGGAAGAGAGGGAGTCAGCTCATTTCTCATTATTCATTCACGTGCTGACTACTCTCACAACATCATGGAAATCAAAAGGCTTACCCCCAATACAGCTTTTCACTGTCCAACAAGCCCCAAATAGACTGAGGCTCCTTTCATTAACATTTTTACAGAAATAACTAGAAACTCACATAAATTTATGTCTGCATCAAACCTACCAGATTAATTTTTGTTTTAGAAAAATAATCAGTATTCATGAATATTCTTAGTTGAAAATGTTTAAGTCTGTCATTTTTCATTATAGTTGTTATACTTTCACTACAAGGCAAAAATAGCCTCTAAATGTTAATTTTTACCTACTTGAATTAGAGATCATTCAATTTCTGAAGTCTTCACAAATTAATACATCAAATTGCTTTGATAAATAACCAAATAAACCTTTAGTTTTTTCATACTTCTAAAAAATTTAATCAAAATAAGTTTTTTTTGTATATAGTGTGATTTTTTTTTCTAAAAAAATGAAATTATCTGTTTCTGAGTTGACAAATGCATATTTTGGTCATGTTTGTATGTGTGGCAGTAGGGGGAAAAAATGGACCCTGGAGCCAGAACGTATGGATCTGAAATTTGACTATCCATTTTTTTAGCAGGAAAATTACTTGACTTCTCTGGATTTCAGTTTAATAAGCTAATATTTAGAACAATGTCTGGTATACTCTCAGTAACAGTTACCTGTTATTAACCCAGAGAGAGTAATTGCTACAAGCAATCCTTCTAATTTAATTGGGAATTTCTGTAAAGCAAGAATACCTAATCTACAAATTGCCTCCAAATGTAATGAAATTTTAACACTAAATTTAACAATTAATGAAGATGATATAATAGTACACTTCGGAGACATTTAATTAAACATTTATTGTTTCAATCTTGCAGCTTTTAGTATTCTGAGACCATTTGCTTTTCTTTCCAATCTCAAATATTTATTTTTATTGGCCCTTGAAATTTCATAGGCCCTAAGCACTGTGTCTGTAGTGCTTGATGGATAGAATGGCCTTGGCCAAAGTAAATGGGACAGCTTTGAACGCTACCTTTTCTGGCTCTAAATACCATTTCTGTGATAGTCTGCCTCCTGGAGAACATTTTTTCTCAGCAAGAGTTTGGAAAGGCTTCTAGAAGTTTTGGAAAGGTTACTAAACA
The DNA here is from genome assembly GCF_048773025.1 of Camelus bactrianus. NCBI lineage: Eukaryota > Metazoa > Chordata > Mammalia > Artiodactyla > Camelidae > Camelus > Camelus bactrianus. The sequence goes on from NC_133539.1 coordinate 46,295,647, forward strand.
GGGATTCAAAGATAGGACAGTAAAGAAAAATCCCAGATATCATTGATGAGACAAAATTCTTAAATTACTTTTACCTAAATTCGGAGTTTATACCAAAACCTAGGCCTAAGTTGGCCCTGCAATTAGGCGTAAATAGGAGAAAGAGTGATTTAGTAGAGGACTGGAACTGGTACTGATCCAAGAAGGAATATCCTCTTCAATAGAGTGAGACTGTCCCTTGACTGGCATTTCCCAATATACAAAACAGACAAAATATTTAATATTTCAAAGGATTTGGATTTCACATACTATTGTTCAGAAAAATCTTAAGAAGAAACATGAAAAATGTATGATGTCATTTTAAAACTTTAAGGCAGTGGTTCTCAAAGTGTGGCATACAATGGACCATGAGGGCAAAAGTATTTCAAAATAGTATTAGAACACTATCTTCTTCACTGTGTTGATATTTGCATTTTCCAAATTGCATTGCAAGAGCAACGGTGGGTAAAACTGATACCTTAGCACAAGCCAAGGCAATGGCACTTAACTGTACCAATAGTGATTGTATTTTTCACCCCCACTGATTCAGAGAAAAAAAAAAAAAAGAATGCATACAAGAAAAAGCCAGTCTTAGCTCTAGAATGTCCTTGATTAAGCAGTAAAAAAAAATTTTTATTAAATCTCCACGTTCAGTAGCTCTTTTTAATACTAAGCGTGACATAATGAGAACTACACATAAAGCACTTCTGCTGCTTACAGAAGTATCATAGTTGTCTCCAGGAAAAGGACCTATCTGAGTTACAAACTAAAGTAGCTGCTTTTTTCATGGAACATCATTTTCACTTGAAAAAAAACTGGCAGAAAACTATGGTTTTCATATTTGGGTATTTGGCAAGCATTTTTGCAAAAAAAATTTTTTTAATGTATGTAGGGAGCATGTCACTTTAAGGAAAATAACTAACAAGCTTAATACATTTCCAGCTTTTCAAGATAAAGTTAGAATTTTGGAAAATTTTATCTGCCACTTTGGGCTTGGCCTCTTCCCAATACTCAAAGACTTTTCTGGTGAGATTGGTGGTGATATTAATGAACATGATATTTTTGATATTACATAATAAGATGAATTACCATTTGGAAGATGTGCATTTCAGTGAATCATTATTTTCCAAATGACCAATGCATGATATTAAATATCTATACAAAATGGAAGATAGATCTGTGAATTGTAATGTAACGATATTAACCTGGTTTAAGATTATATATTGCACTTAACTTCTAATCAATTATCATTGGTCGAGTAGCAAAGAAAGCAAGCCTCAGTTATCTGAAATGGCCATTGAAATACTCTCTCCATTTACATAGCTCTATGAGGCCATATTTTCTTCATATACTTCAAACAAAACAACAAATCACAACAGATACAATGCAGAAGCAGATATGACAATCCAGGTGTCTTCTATTAATCCAGGTATTTAAAACATTTGCAAATATATAAATAATGACACTCTTTTCACTATTTTTTTCTTTTGGAAAAGTATTTTTTCATAACAATATGTCATTTATGTTAACATGTAATGGGTTTTTTAAATAAATCAATATCTTAAATCTTCCTTAGTTTTAATTTCTATTATGGATTATCAATTGATATAACTCACATAAACAAAAGTTCTGGAGTCCTCAATTTTTACTAGTGAAAAAGAGTCCTGTGACCAAAAATTTTGAAAGGTTAAATGTATTCTAAGCCAGCAGCCATTGTGACATCAGCATCAGGTCAGCTTATGAAGGATTCCATGCAATTGACAGTTATTTCACAGCACTCTCCAGCTGGACCACCCTATAAGAGGCTAACTGTCAAAGAGTGCCCACTGTTGCCCTTGATACTCTCCATAAGGCGTTCTAGGATGTTACCAGGAAAGACACCCAACAAATAGTAAGAGAAAGACCATTTCATTCTGACATTGCTCCTTTCTTTGATTTTGGTCAGGTTTCCCAACACCTTGCCTCTTGTTTCATTATGAAAGATGTACAAACTTCAAACCAAAAGGGTAAAAGCTGCTGCTGGGCAGATGTGGAATTCAAATTTCTCCAAGATGAGACAATCTCTTAAAAATGTTTACCATAAATGTATGAACCAGCACCCAAATTCAACTAGATATCCAACTATGACTTTCTATGATGGTGATCAAGATGACGTTATTGCTGATGAAGAAATGAATCTTGCAGTAATGCTCCAAGATATCAGAACTTCCCAGATTGAACTCCTTGGCCAAATGACTGACATCGTCAGCGCTGTATCAAAAATCCAGGAAAGGACTGACTTTTATCAGATGCAGATGGAGGTACTGGAAACCAGAGTGAATGTTAATGAAGACAAACAGTGCAAAATAACTAAAGATATCTTCTCTATGAAGGAAGACATTGATGCTTTAAAGAAGAAGGTGATAGAATTGGAAAACCAGAATTCTTGCTCTCATATACATTGTTTAGAGGTTCTGGAAGGAGAAAAGGGTAAAGAGATCATAGATCTTCTTCACAAACTCATACATCCAGGAACTCTGAAGCACATGGTAGCCTCCACAGACTCCGAAAGCTCTTCGGCAGAATCAGAGAAAGTGTCCAGTTGTCCCAAGCTCACTGATGATCTTGAGGAAAAACCAATTTGTCCCCAAATTAAAGCTCTGAAGAAAAATAATCATCACAACACATTAAGAAGCTTTCGAAAAGCAAAGTCAAATATTTATATTTACCCAGACTTTAATACATGGATCAAGCTAACTTTTGTCCATGGAGGAAAGTGGAGATTTTTCCTTAGTGCAACCAAGTTAGAAGAATTCATCCAGTGGCTTCTTTCTAGGCCAACCATCCCTCCTGAGGAACCACAAGTCATAACCCAGAGATATTGTACATTCCCTGGGCCTATTGTGAGCTTGACCGCAATCTGTCTCTCTGTTTTCAAGTACGTTTACGGTCTTTTTGTTTCCTCAAAAGAGGAAGTAACTCGACTGTAGAGTAATTTTCTGCTTTGCTTGGTACAAAATAAATGTAACTTGGCCATTCCAAGCATTCAGACATCTTTGTGGTTGCTGTGAACTCCTTGGTAGTTAGCTCACTGTGGGTAGCAGACCCACAGCAGTCTGTGAAATTTCTGTACACCTATGGTAAGTTGAGGCATATCACCCCATTGGACAATTGTGATACACTGTCAAGTTTCCTGTTTTCTCAAAGGCAAAATTTATGAGGACTCTTTCAGTGCCTATTTCATTTATATGTGGAAGCAAAGAATAAAGCAGTCAAAGGAATGAGAAACACATTTGGTAGCTCCCAGGTCAGTTTTCTATGCACTTTTGTCCCAGTGGCCTCTGCAGATAAGATTTGTGATACCACAGACAGACTCTACTAACTAAATTTTAAATAGCATGGAGTGAAAAAGATACTCACTGTCAAGTCTACTGAAGTTAGAGCTACAAAAATGAAAGGCACTGAAAGGACAAGTTATTACCAGGAAAATTCATTCCAAAAATGGGATTTTTCTTTCAACTTCATCTCTATCAAATAATTGAAAAGGAGGGGAAAGCCAAATATGGTATTGGGTATTTTTTTACATTTTCATAAAATGAAATAAATACCTTGTCTCACAGGTTTGATAGAGAGGAAAAGGGAAAATCTGAGGAGGGATTTGTGAGCTAAGTTAAATCTCAACACTGTACCACCATAGATTCTTGTATGGCAAAGTGTTTTTCTTGGATCAACCATATAATACATTACCGAGGTGGGCTTCATTTTTGGACATAATAGGTGGTTGCCATTGTAATGTAGTTTTTTCTAAATAATTATACAAATTAACTGCAAAAAAAAAAATTTCCTTCAACACTTATCTCAGTAAAGGAAATCTACCAACAGAGAGTCATATATTGTTAAATTACAAATATTCTTGGCAAACATATTATTTCAAACTATACTCAGTTAATAATTTGAAAGGAGGGCTTTGGCAATTAGCTGAGAACAACCCAGCTTCAAATGAGGAAAAAGGAACTAAGATGAGCACTGAGGAAAACTAAGGGAGGAGTAGGATGTCTGGGGCCAGTCTGGTAATAACGATACAACTTTTTCATTTCCAAATGCATTGTATTTGATCCTTCTTTACAAATTTACAGATATGTACATAAATAACTTAAAATATGTGATGGGGCAGCATGGATGATACTATCACATACCTACTTAAAGCAGGGCTATCTATTAAATGGGTTTGTTTTAAATGGATTGACAGTGCTAATGAAGTAAAGCATTATTCCGGCAAAGGCACCAGCAGTCTCTGCTCATTGTCTCTATTGACTATCAGAGATATCCATAGAGAACAGCCAGCGTTCTAGCTCGGCACATTGGCTGTGGCCATCACATCAGAGTAACTAGGGAAGGTCAGCCATGACACAGGCAAATGACACCACAAGTGGCTTCTGGGAGAGTAAAAAGTGACTCAGGCAGAATTTGCCTGGGTCATCTGAGCCTCATTGATGCACACTTTCACTTTGTCTCCCCTATCTGCCCCCTTATCACCTGCTAAATGTTTCTAGAGAAGCACAGAGTTCAGGGTGAGAGCTGGGAATCAAAAGACCCTAGTTCTGAGCAGTCATATACACGTACAAGTTTTATCATTTCATCTCAACTTTTCAACTAGCTTTGTTTTGTCATCATTTTATTAATGTAGTAAATATTTCTTAAGTGTTTGCTCATAGCAAGGGATAGTGGAGGATAAAAGAAAAAGTAGGAGACATGTACTATAGACACACAACATCGAATGGGACGAACAAAACGTGTGCACAACTCTAAGGTTCGACAGATAGGGACAGGAAGCAAAGAGCAATGTAAAAAGTGCTCGTGCTATCAGAGGAGAAAGAGGGTTGATGAGCCCTGTAGTAAGAAGGTAAGGAGAGGAGGAGGTGGTGAGGACAGTGACAAGGCAGAAAGAAAAACAAACAAGAGCACAGGAGCGGGGCCGGTAGGGAACATGGGAAATAAAAGCCACCAAGCATTTTATAAACGTAAAGTACTGACAGGCTATTATTTCAACTTTTTTATGGATCTGATTTTTCCATTCAGGGATCACTACCATGTTCATTTTAACCTGTTTTTTACCAACATAAGAATGTTAAGAGGAAGAGAAAGTGAGAGAGACACTACAGGATTTTCTCAGAATCTCCTACTTTCCCTAAAAATGACTGTTGGTCCTGTTCTTTCACCTATGCTCCCTGTGAGGAAAGAGGATTTTCCTCCTGAGTCAATGATGTACTATTATCACCTACACGAGATCTCATGTGACTCATTAAAATTATAACTCAATGTGTAATACATGTCAAGAAATCATTTTTCCCCAGTTCTTGCTTTCAAATTCACCTCGTCTCACCCTACTCATCTTCATCCTACCTGGCTCAGAGGAAATGATGTCTCTCTTATCCACATTCCTCCTCAGGGGGTTTGCAGGGTCGTCATCAGTTAGTCCTCTTCTTTCCTCCATCTTAATCTCCACCTTCCAGTTCTTTATACTCAGCTTACAAAAGTGTATGTTTGCTTTGTCTCTGTTTTCCCCTCCCCTCTTGCTAATCTCTCATCATCCTCTTTGAATAAGAAGCCCACTCCCCATGCCGAAGTCCACATCTCCTACTCTTTCCACAGCTCTTAGAATCATGTCTTCCACACTGTCTCTTCTGGTCCTCTTCTCATCACTCTGGCAGAGCCTTCTCAATTTCTTTGATGATTCTTCTGCCACTGACTGTTACCTTAAAATACTGATGCTTCACTTCAATCACTCCCAAATCAAAGGACCCCTAACCCAGCCTCTCCTGGGACATCCTGAGCTTTCCAAATGACTACTTATCTTCTCCACTTGGATGTGTACAGCAGTCTCAAATTCTTGACTTTCTAAGATTAACCTTAATAATTCTTTCTTCTTCTGACTCAAACCCATTTCTCTTCCAGTGTCCTTTTTGTTAATGGCATCACAATGCAAGCTATCCACATCACCAAACTGGAAACTACTGTCATCGTCTCTCTTACTTGATGTATTAATCATCAGATCTTTCCCTATTTATCTTCCAGTGATTCATGGAATCCATCCTCTATCTTTGTCCCCACTTCTGTTTTGGTTAAAGCCATAATATCTCTGTGTGAATGAAAAGTTTTTCTTCTTGGTATCCCAGCTTCCACAATGTCCATAATCCAATTCTGATAGGGTAATTTTTATGGAAGAAAGATAGTTTCTTAAATTTATTTTTTATTGAGGTTAACATTGGTTTATAATGTTACATGTTTCATGTATACAACATTATATTTCTTCTTCTGTATATACTACAGCATACTCACCACCAAAAACTTAGTTTCCATCCGTCACCATACAGTTGATTCCCTTTATGCATTTCACCCTCCCCCAGCCTCCTTTCCCCTCTTGTAACCACTCCTCTGTTCTCTGTATCTATGTGTTTGTTTTTATTTGGTTTGATCTGTTCATTTATTGTGTTTGTGATTTCACAGTCCAGAAAAAAACAACTAGCAAGTTTTATCTTTTTATCCTTCCAGTTTTATTGAGATATAATTGACATACAGCACTGTGTAAGTTTAAAGCATACAACATAATGATTTGACTTACATACATCATGAAATGATTATCACAATAAGTTTAATGAACATCCATCATCTCATATAGATAAAAAATTAAATAAAAAGAAAAAAATATTTTTCCCTGTGATGAGAACTCTTAAGATTTACTCTCGTAACAACTTTCATATATAACATACAGCAGTGTTGATTATATTAATCATGTTGTACATTACATCCCTTGTACTTATTTATCTTACAAGCAGAGGTGTGTACCTTTTGAACACTTTCATCCAATTCCCCCTTCCCCTACCTCCTGCCTAGGGTAACCACAAAGCTTTTTCTATACGTTTGTTTGCTTTTTGAAGTATAACTGACCGACAACACTATGTTAGTTCCTGGTGCACAACACAGTGATTCAATATTTCCATACGTTACAAAATGACCACCATGCCCTATGCCCCTCCCCTCTGGCAACCTCCCATTTTTAACCTGTATCTATGACACTGTTTCTGTTTAGTTATGGTTGTTCATTTGTTTTGTTTTTTAGATTCCACATATAAGTGAATTTCTCTGATTTACCTGACTTAGCATAACAGACCTTCTAGGTCCATCCATATTGTCACAAATGGCAAGACTTCATCTTTTTTATGGCTGAGTAGTGTTCCATTGTACATATTTTATATTGTATATATAATATATATCATATATTCTTTACTCATTTATCCATCAATGGGCACTCCGGCTATTATACTGGCTATTATAAATAATGCTGCAGTGAACATAGGGATATGTCTATCTTTTCAAATTAATGTTTTCATATCCTTTGGATAAATACCCAGAAGTAGGATAGCTGGATCATGTGGTAGTTCTTTACTTAATTTTTTGAGGACTCTCCATACTGTTTCCCACAGTGGCTGCACCAATTTACATTCCTACCTCCAGTATACAAGGGTTCCCTCTTCACATCCTTGCCAACGCCTGTTATTGCTTGCCTTTTTGGTAACAGCCATTAGAACAGACATGAGGTGACATCTCTTTGTAGTTTTGATTTGCATTTCCCTAATAACTAGTGATGTTGAACATCTTTTCATATGACTGTTGGCCATCTGTATGTCTTCTTTGGAAAAATGTCTATTCCGGTCCTCTGCCCATTTTCCAATCAGACTATTTGGGTTTTTGGGTTTTTTTGGTTTTGGGGTTTTTTTTGGTTATTCAGTTGTATGAGCTCTTTATCTATTTTGGATATTAACCCCTTATCAGATATATGCTTTGCAAATCTTCTGTCCAACAGATTATCTTTTCATTTTATTGATGGTTTCCTTTGCTATACAGAAGCTTTTTTGCTTGATGTAGTTCCATTTGTTTATTTTTGTTTTTCCCTTGGCTGAGGGCACAAGTGCAGAAAGCTATTTCCAAGGTAAATGTCAAAGAGAGGATTTTTTTTAAACAGTTGTAAGATCTTTTTATTATTTCTCTTATTTAGAAGAATAAAATCCAAATTTCTTGGCAGAGCCTATGCAACTCTCTCCAACCTGAATTTTTACCCTTGGAAGGTAGTGTTCCAAAGCGGTAAAGCACAATGGCTTTGGTGTCAGACTGACCTGGTTCAAGAGCCGGCTCTGTCACTCATTAGCTGTGTAAACTGGGAATTAAGCCAAAGCTTAAATTCCTAAAGCCTCAGTGTCCTATTCTTAAAATAAAAATAATAATCATAGATTGTTGCCAGGAATAATGATGATTATTATAGGAATAATATAGTAATATAATTGATGTACAGTAAGTATGAAATAAAGGGTATTTATTAATATTACTTCTTTGTCCTCATCCTCTCATGATAACTTTACATGCAAACCACCATCTAACCGCACAAAACATCTTGCAGATTTTCTCAAATCTTGTATCTTTGTACTTGCTGCCACTACTGCCTTGGATGCCATTCTTTTATCTGACTGTTAAGTAATAATTTGTCATTTGAGTCTCAAATATTTTTTCTCTAAGAGTACACCTTCCCTGATTCTTACCCTTTACCTTAGTCTCTGTGGCAGGAATTGGGGACTCCCACAACACCCCTGCCAGTGTTGCTATTGATGATATATACTATATATACAAAATATATGTACACATATGCATAGAGAGAGAGAGAGAGGGAGAAAGAAAAGCATTTATTTTCATCACATTGTCATTTTGTATTCACATAATCTGTCTCCCTCATAAAACTTTTGAGTTTTTGTGATAGAGATAGAAACTTTCCTATTTACCTTGAACACCACAATCACTTTCATCAATAGGTTCTAAGCAAATACCTTTGAATTAAAAAAAAGACAGAAAAGAAAGCACCATCCTTCTCTACAAAAAAGGTGGGTATAAGTAGGAGAACGGTTATAATGTGTGTGTCAAACATGAAAACCATGGCACATTCACCAGAATGTCTCAAACCACTCTTGCGGCTATTAAATTGAGCACATTTATTGGGCAGGCAGTGCTCAATAGTGAAAAGAGGAAGGACGTTCAAAGCAGAACAGATGTTATTTATTGAGTCTTTATTATGTATCAAGCACTGTGCTAGGAGCTGGGTATACAATGGTGAACTTCATAACTATGTGATTTTGGCCAATTCCTTAAGCCTTGTATTCTTCAGTTTTCTCAACTCTAAATTGGACTTTTCTCATAAGACAGCTGTGTTAATTAAATAAGACCATGTGTCTAACCTGCCCAAAACAGTGCCTGACTTAGTAGACACTTAACAAATGATAGTCATGTCCTTCCTTCCCTAGGCTAGATATTAAAAGGGGCATGATGGCGAACAGGACACGGACCCTGCCTCAAGGAGCTCCCATTCAGAACTGTGCCTCCTTTCATCAGCCATAAAGGACTCCAAACAAATAATGAACCAAGTGACAGGCTGAATACAAAAGCTCCAAACCAACTCTTGACTCCCTCATTTGAAGACAGTGTGATAAGAATAAGATAGGGTGTGAAGCTCTCCTCCTGGTCTGGGCACTCAACCAATATGCCATCATTTGTAACAGCCATTTGCCAACCTTTAATTGCACACTATAAAAATAAGCATCAGATAAAAGTATTGTGGGGGGAAGGGAAGGGATTCAGTTTAAGATAAATAATTTAGTTCAGTTTGGAATACTTGCTTGCATAGACACAGACACTGGAACGTCCTATTTATTCAAAAACAGCATTTATTAAAATCTGACTCTATGCCAGGAACTAGCTGAGCTAGATGTGAAGAAATAGAGATGAAAATGACACATACTTTCTTTTCCTTTCATGAAAAAGGAACATACTTTCCAATAGTGTTCTCTCCAGTTGCCAATTACTTGGGCTTGTTGCTTAGATTTGAAGTAGAAAACCACACACTTCCTTTAAAACTTAATTTAGTTTTGTCATGGGACACAACTCAGGTCTCATTTAGAAAAATGCATTGCTCTTCCTAAAAAGAATATGTTAAGGTTCATTCTTCAAGCCACAAAAATGCAACTTTTCCTGTATTGTCCTATATGAATCCAAAATATAGACAATCCCTAACGTATCAATGGATTATGCTCCAAAACTTCATTTGTCAATCCACTGAAAACAACTCAGAAAGCATATTACAAAGAAACAGTATTAGAGTTACATTTTGGGCCAACCTGTAAAAGCTGACTGAGCTACAAAATACCTGAGATATCGGTATGCATTAAACTATAGAGTTGAACTTTTGTGTGTTCCCATGCCAAAGTGTGTTCAGGAAAGCAACTACAAGAGCAGTATCCTGACAGCTGGATCAGGGTCCCCACTTCTGATAGCAGAGTGGAAATTTCACAGATTGGTGGCACTAGGAGGACATCCTGGGGAACATGGAGACAAAGGGCAGGTCCAAATGGGGAACAAGGCAGGAACTCTAGGGATGAAAAGCTGAGGTGGGGAGTTCTTGGGCAAGGGCTCCATGTGCCTCTTGAAAATATAGTCTAGAAAATAAGGGCTGAAGTGCAGCCAAGGTCATCTTTTACAGTGATGAAGAATTGAAAGCTGAGATAGAAGGGAGAGGGTTTATATACTCAGAGAACTTAGCATAATTCTTGGCACATAGTGGTGTTCCATAAATGGTGATGGAGATATTGGAGACGGTGAGGTAGAGGCAAAGCTTGGAGGCTCTGCTCCCTCATTTGTCTTTTGAAATATAATCTACTTGGAAAATAACTGTATTGGTGAGGAATGTGGAACTCGAAGTCCATCTGAAAGATGAAATATTAGTGGCTGATGGAGTTAGTGGAGCAGGGCAATGGCTGAACCATTGGAACATGCAGGTAGAAATGTTGCCATTGTGGGGCTCCTGTGACAAATACAGGATAGGTGTGCATATCCCCTCATCTTTCCCTCCCCTACTGCATTCTTCACACCGCAAGCCTGAGGTGGAAGGGTGCAGGGCTTCAGGAGATGCACCCCAGCTAGAGGCAGAGTCAAGGAGAAGTGGAAGACAAGGAGAAGAAAAAAGAAAACTCCCAACAGGAGTGAGAAACAGCTGAGGTTCTGGTGTAGCCTTTCATTCCCACCAGGTAGAGGTAAGGCACCACACCATGTGCTCTGAAAATACTTAAAAAAAAAAAAAAAAAAAAGACAAAGGCAGTACCTCTACAGGCAGTTAAGTCAAATGTGATGGTCATCTCACCTATTTTTAGACCTTTCCCTTCTCCCCAGCTCTCATCTGGAATAGAAAAAGAAATGCATGAAAATGTGCCCAGGGGATAGTCTGATTTTGATGATGTATTCTTTCCACCAGTCCCTTCAGAAGGGGAGCTCTCACGAGACAATATCCTGATGGAAGGAGTGACACATCTTTCAGATATCAGAAAACTGAAATGTGGGTGCCACTCTCATTTACAGTGACCCTCAATCAACTTACATTTGCCAACTATAAAGACAATAATTGCTTGATGTACAAGTTGTAATTGGATCACAGCCATTAGTGACATGGTTATTTGATGTTATAGCAATATTAACAAAATTATGCCCAAGGCAGTCTAATTAGAAGAGAACCATAGGTGACCCAAGTGGCATTTTCAATGTGTTATCTAAGAGGTATGATCAGAAGACAAGTCAGAGCTGACTGAATGAAGTTTCTGATCAGAGGCTGCTCTGAAGACAGTGAGTTATTGAAGGAGACAAAGAGGGACTGACGAGTGGCGGATTCATACAGGCTGTTAGAGGACAGCAAAAAGCAGTGGAATTTACTAGATTTACTCTTATTGCAATAAAAGTTTATTTTCTTCTCAGCAGCAGGATCCTCACCTCACAAAAGTTATCTGTGAAAAGAAGTCTAAAGAGTACCTAGCTCAGTGATATTCAAGTGGGGGTAAAGGCCCTTTAAAATCTCCTGGCAGGCCAGTATCATGATACGTCCACGGGGTCAGGGGCATAAACTTGTTGCTACCCCATTGGAGAATCGTGAAAGTAAGGAACAGCATAATGTAGGGACTAAGAACAAACATCTAGATGTTAGATAGGCCTGAATTAATAACAGGTACGTTACTCACTAGTTGTGTGACCTTGCTGAGTTTCTTAAATTCTCTGGACCAGTTTCCTTGTGTCTAAATTGTGGATAATAATAAAATAAATGCAAAATCATGTGCTGCGGATGAGATGAGGAAAAGTGCCTAGCTCACCATCTGACACATGGTAACTACTCAATAAATATAACTTGTGATGGTTAATTTTAGGTGTCAACTTGACTAGTCTAAGGCATGCCCAGATAGCTAGTCAAACATTTCTGGGTGTGTCTGTGAAGATATTTCCAGAAGAGATTAGCATTTGATTCTGTAGACTAAGTAAAAAGAGACTGCCCTCCCCAATGCAGTGGGCATCATCCAATCTGCTGAGGACCTGAATAGAACAAAAGCTGGAGGAAGGGTGAATTTGCTCTGTTGGAGCTAGCGAATTCATCTTCTCCTGCCCTTGGACATCCGCACGCCTGGTTTTGGGGCCTTTGGCCTCAGACCAGGACTTACACTGTCAGTCCCCTAGTCCTCAGGCCTTGAGAATCAGACTGACACTTAAAACACTGGCTCCCCTGGGTTCTCAAGCCTTTGGGTTTGAACTGGAACTAGACCACTGGCTTTCCTGGGACTTCAGCTTGAAGATGGCATATCACGGGACTTCTTAGCCTCCATAATGGCACAAGCCAGTCCCTCACAATAAATCTCTTTCTATGTATCTATTCTATTTATTCTGTTTCTCTGCAGAACCCTAATACATAACTCTACTACTACTACTATTGAATTTGCTGAGAGTATGTTGAGGCAGAAAAAAGACTGAGGACCAAAATGTTAGTCCAACTCACTCAGAAGGAGCCTGAGATTCAGAGGTGGAAGTGACTTGCCTAAAATTACCCAACTTATAAGGGTCTGGACCAGATTCCAAGGCTTCAGATGGTAGGTCTAGCACTCTTTAAGCCACAAAGAATTCATGCATTCTGACAGCTAAAAGAATAGCAAAACATAGGGGCAAATGTACTGGCCTAGAGGTCAAAGACACATTTAACCATGTCTTTCACCATCGGTGTGGGCTTCCTAGTGTTCCATAAGTAGGGCAGTGCATTGATCTAGGATAAGGAATCTGTGATTACTGACACCCAACTAAAGTCCCTTTTCCCAGGTCATACAGTCCACGTTCCATTATTTTTGAAACTTTGGCCTTTCTCACACCAGAATTTGCCTTGTTGATCTTCTATTATCCGAGCATTTCATTAGGGACCAGGCACTAATATTATATGACAGTGGGTGTGTATACATACAAACACACATATACACATGTAATACATACATATACTTGGCATTAAATATATATGTATATATAAACCTTTTGATTAATTTCTTTTCCTATTGTCAGTGACATTGTTCCAGTTAGTATCGTTATAGTTTTTGCAAAAGTAATAATAATAATAATAAATACACATATTCTTCTGGTAGAAGCTTCAGATCATCCTTCTAAATGTTGAAGTATTTTTTAAAAGTTGAGGAGCTGTGGATAGTGTTTAAGCAGCTTATATGAGTTTTAAAGGACAGTAATAACTTACTGCAAAGCCTATCATTCAAGGGAACAACAGAGTTTGACAGGAAACGTGTATTAATACACTTAACGTAAAAGCTAGTGAACCACTCTTAGCCTGCCTTCCTTCTCACCATCTTTACAATGTAGAGTATTTCTCTTTCCCTCTTATCCTGTGTTTTTGATAATGTGTTACTATTTCCACCCATGGGTTTCTGCCTCCTCTCTGCCTCTCTCTCTCCATCTGTCTCGGTGTCCCTCCCTCCTTACTCCCTCTATCTCAGTTCTTTCCACACTTTTACTCACTTGCCAGCCAAGGTCATGTGCACTTGTGTTATTTGTCTTTCCTCTTGTCCCCTGCTCAGTTTCAGCCCATGAACCTTAGTGCTGACCTTTTCCTATTCTTTCTGATTCTGCTTCCAGGTATACCTGATATATTAGTCAGGAGTCTCCACAAATAGAACCAATGAATGAATTGATTAATTAAATTTTAAAAGTATAAATACATATAAAGAGATTTATTATAAGGTCATAATGGACTCTGAGAAGTCCCATAACCTGCCATCTGCATGCTGGAGGCCCAGGATAGCCAATGGTGTAGTTCAAAAGCCTGAGAGCCAGAAAGCTGATGGTGTAGATTCCAGTCCGAGTCTCAAGAGTGGAGAGCCAGGAGCACCAAGGACAGGAGAAGATTTATGTCCCAGCTCACTCAGTCAGGAAGAGAGTGAATTCAACCTTCCTTCACCTTTTTGTTCTAGTCAGGCCCTCAGCAGATTAGGTGATGTTCGTGCACATCAGAGAAGCCCATCTGCTTTACTAGGTTCACCCACTCAAGTGGTAATCTGTTCCAGAAACACCATCAGAAACATAACCAGTTATCTGGGCCTCTGCAATATACATTCATTCTCCAAACTCTCCTCTCCAGGTCCTTATTTCTGTATCCAACTCATGCCAGCAACCACACTTCATCCTCTGATTATGCCCCTTGAACGGCTGCTTCAGTCTACATAGCTGATCCTGCACTGTATCTGCACTCTGATTAATGTTTTAGGCTAGCCCCCGAACACACTTTCCCAATTACGTCCTACTTCCTCCATTTTTGGTCAATCTCCCTTTGCTATTTTCCTCACATGTCTTTCTTTTTTCCCTCCAACCCTCATGTTTTTCCTCACAAAACTAATCATAACATAACCCACAACTCAGATTGCAACCACAAATGAGATGATAAAATAAATAAATACCTAATTGCTTGGGGAAAACATGAATCATAATATAGAATAAAATTTTATTATAGGATTTATTATACATAATGAAGACAGCAGAATGTTCCTTGGTCTGAATTTCAAATGCAGGTGAGTGGAGCAAGTTATACTTTAACTAGGGAAATAACATTAATTGTAATTGTTTTTACTTATTATTTTCCTATAGTCTCTCAATTGAGGGGGGAAAAAACTCTACCCTGAGAAAATATATGAAAAAAGGTCTTAATCTAATTTTCTTCTCTTTATTTGCTCTAATATTCTGATCCCTTTATGGTTTCCATTAAATTTTTTAATTCCTATGGAGGGGTAGGAGGTAATTTTGTTGTTTTTTTTTTTCTAGTTAACTGAAAATGGTTTTTAGAATAAGCATGTTTTTCAGAAACTCCAGTCATTAACTGTCATCTAGAATAATTAAAAGAAAGTCAAGAATCACATGGACAAAATAATTATATAAAAGTTTCCGTTTTTGGAAATTACTGAATCTGAAGTAAGATAATTTGCATAGCTCCCCCTTTTCTCAGTTTAAAAAAAAACTCATAGGTTTTGAACTTTCACAATTGTAAAATCAATTTCAGTGTACTTATAACTTCTGAAACACTGTATGACTGAGCAGCCTAAAGGATACTGAAAAAACTGGGAAGATTCAATTCACTATGACTCATCTAAATGGGCCAAAGAACTAGCAGCCTCAGATTCATTTCTCTGTCACTTTATTAAAACAAGCTCAGCTCATAGACAAATGGAATTTTTAATCAGGAATGAAATTTCCCCAGCCAACTCTTCTGGTCCCTTGTTAATTGAACATGCAGAGTATTCTTTAAGGACAAGAAAGACAAGCATGGACATGATGGGGCTGGGTTACACCGGATCCCTCTCCCCAGTGTATTCTTCTGCAGTCCCAGCATTGGGTAAGAATCCCAGTTTGTCCCAGCCCTGAAACTTATCTCAATCCCAAACTCCTCAATTCTGTGTGATTTTTTTAAACAGGCTCCTCTCCAAACTTTCACTGGAAAGGAAAATGAAGAGTATATGTCCTCCTCCTTCCAGTCTGTGAAAATTAACTATTTTAATCTGCCAAATCAGCCCAGTTCCATTGAAATAAGTCCCAAATTGAGTGAGGCAGCACCAAGTTCCTCTTACCATCATCTTGGGTTTATCTCACCATGGTCATAGATGATTCATTTATTCATTAATGAACTAAACAATCATAGAGAGCCTGCTATATACCAGACACCATGCTAACTACTTGGTAATATGTTGGTAAAACAGATGTGATACTCTCTGGAAGTTCCCAGGGAATGGTTTAGAGACCCACAGAGCTTTTGTCTTCCTAAAGATTCCTCTTCCCAGATGCCAGTCTATTTTCAGTCTCTTCAGAGCCATTGCTGTGTGGTGACTCTTGTTTCTTTTGCTTTGGCCTTGGCCATGACTTGCCAATTTTATCTGCTCTGGAGTGCTTCCTTGGCTCCTATTGTTAGGCGACAGACACTGCTGACTGGACTACCAAAAAGCCATTTCCCACCCTTTTCTACCATGATGCCTCCAACCACGGAGGCTACAGAGTCGAATATATAATTTACCAACTTCCTTTTTCCCTCTGGCCCCAGGTGTCAGCAGGGATCTGCTGGAGAGAATTCTGAGGAATCTTTCTTCATTAGCAAAAAGGAACACATGCAGCTGGTAATCGTTTCCAAGTTTCTACATCTTCCTGATTTGAACATAGAAATAATGGCTGAAACTTCAGCACTTACATTGTGTAAATGAGGAAAGATCAAGAAAATGACAAGGATGCTGACTCTGGCACTGCCGAGCCACTGAAAGACTAGCAATCTATACTGAAGGACTGATTATTATATGAGAAATAAACCCATACTGTTTAAGCCAACATAGTTGATTTTTCTGTCACTTGCAGTCAAAAGCAATTTTTACTGACATATTCCCAATTGCTACTATCAAAGCCAAAACTGCCTCTGCCTCTTAGGAGTTTAGCAAATGTTTCTATTCCTGTGCTGTCCAGAAAAAGGATGAAAAACTAACCCCAAAATGTTGTTTAATCCTGATGAAGTCTACAGACATATCAGGATTCTCATGGTTGTTTGGTGCCCATCAACTTTTATTTTGGTTGTTTGCCTGGGGGTACTTACCAAATCATCTTGTGGGACTGGATGTGAGAGTGACACCGACAGTATGCGTACGTACACAGTCTCCATGCCAGTGGAGTGACATGGATATCGACTCACTTCAAATGAGATTATGGCACCTTACCTCTTAAGTTCTCCCCAAGTAGGAAGGCATCCACAAATACACTCCTACAACTTGATCTCCTAATAATATGAATACTAATTTCAAGCTTTGGAGGTATATACGCAAATAACTTCAGATCACTAAGATCATTCATTCTAGAGGATTTAAGTCATATTTCATTCTAAAGAAGAATCATATTTACATATTCTAAACTTCACATTCATTATCTCTTTCCTCCTGTTACTAAATAGAAAGTGTCTTCTATCATGGGAAAATCTCCTGATCTATGCTGTGAATCCCATCTCCTCCCACTTGCTCAGGAACTTCCCCTCTGGATTACATCCATTGTCTCTTACGTAACTTCAAACTCTCCTTCTTTACTAGACTTTCTTCCTTATCATTTAAACATACCATTGTCTCCCTACCTTAAAAAAACAAAACCAAAATTTTACTAAACTACAAATTTCCAACTAAAATCTTATCTATTCTCCCAGTTACAAAATATATAGCTACAGCTTCAATTTTTACTTCCTCCTACCATTGACTATTCAATCCATTTCAATCTGGCTTCTGCTCTTACCACCTAAATTCTAGCATGAAGTCACCCATGACCTGCATATTGCCAAGTCAATGAAAATGTTCATGTTTATCTTATTTTAACTCCCAGCTTCCTCTGTAGTGTACAGGTTTCTACTCCTCCCTCTAGTAGTTCTCCTTCCTTGCCTTCCAGTCTTCCATGTCCCCATACTTCCTTTGTTTTTCTTCTGACTTATCAGGCGGTTTTGCAGATTTCTCCTTCTCTAAGCACCTTTTTGTATGGACCTCCCTCGGGACTCATCAGTCTTGGGCCCTCTTCAATTCTCTCCCAAAGTGATCTCATCTACTCCCAAATCTTCAAATATTGTCTATAGGCAATGGTTTCAAAATCATATCTCCAGCCCAGACTGCTCTTCTGAGTTACAGACTCATAGGTCCAAATGTTTATATTATCTCCATTTGGGACACTTGAAGGTGTTATAAGAATCTCAAATACAACATGCCTCCAAATAAATGGTCTCTTTAACTGCATTGCCCCAAAACTGCTTCTCCTCTAGCATTACCTATGATGGTAAATGGTACCAACATCCTTCCAGACTCTCCAGTCAGAAGTCTGTCAGCCATCCTTAATGCTTCCCTCTCCTTCAATGACTCTTCCCCAGCCTCTCCCTCCCCTCCTCCCCAAAAATCAATCACAAATTCAGTTGACTCTGCCACTTAAATCCATTTGCTTTCCAATTTAAGTCACCATCGTCTCTCACCTGGACTACTCAAATTACCCTCCTGCTAGTTTCCTCAAACCCACTTTTTCTTGCTCCAGCCCCATTTTTCATGTAACAATGAGAACAGTCATTTAAAATGTAAATCTGATCAAATCATTACTCTACTAAAACCACTTCATGGCTTCCCAGTTCAAAGTATTAAATTCAAAATCTTTCTTTGTGTTTCCTGAACAAACAATCTCTTTTTTGCCCCAAGACATATATGCCTCTGCCAGGAATGCTGCTTTTCCTCCAAACTATGCACAGCTAACTCTTACTCATCATTCAGGTATGAGCTTAATCACTCTTTTCTTAAGGAACTCTCTCCTGATTAAGTTAGAAATAGTCTCAGATTCCCTATTTACTTTCATACTAACATGATTAATTATAGGTCTTGTCACCATAGTAATTAAATTCTACTTGTGATTATCTAGTAGGGAAACTCTAACTAAATAATATAAGCTGGGTGAGGGAAGGGACTGGTTATAATATGCTCACTAACATTCTCAATGGTAAGCAGAAGGGAATAGTAGGAGCTCAGCAAGATTTGTTGGATGCATAACCTGAGTTTCATATAGTTCTGGCTTTAAGACCTAAATTTACTTCCTGTTCTGATCATAGACACATATCACTTAATTATGACTAAATACTTGTGTTTTAACTATGATAAGTATTTAATTACCTTAATTATCTAATTCTGGTATATTTATACTTCCAGAAGTATTTAATTATGAAAAAGGACATATTTCTACTAACTTCCTGAATTTTTCTAGGAAGTTCAGTTTAAGAGGAAAAATCCATTGTTCATAAAGACTACTGGCCAGACAACTGTCACGTTATTTTTAAAAGGGAGAAAGAAAAATGTAAAAAAATCAATTAATTCAGTAAAATTGGTGTATTGTCCATCAAGGTTCAAAATATATTAGAATAACATCTCTCACTTTTTTGAGACACTTTCTAAGTTGAATGAAATTTTAATTCCAAATCTAGACCTGTGAGATTTTTTTAAAAAGTTGAAAAGTGACACTTCAAAGTTTCCTCTAGTAACATTCTAATATGAAACTTAAAGGCCAGTCTGTGTCCCTGAGGTCCATTATTAGTACACACGGGACTAGAATGATTAACATGGAATGAGAGATGACAGGGGGAAACCCCTGCCAAAGAGGAAAAAGATTGATGAGGATTTGAATGCTGAGACAGTTCAAATTCTCAAGGGTTCTGATCTATTGACATAAGAATATTGTGGCAGACAGAGTGAGAAGAAGTAATTAGAGCAGATTTCTCAACTTTGGCACTACTGACATTTTGTGCTGAATAACTCTTTGTTTTAGGGGGCTGTCCTATGCATTATAGGATATTTAGCAGCAAGCCGGGTCTCTACTCAATGAATGCCAATAGCACTGTCCTCTGAAAATAGTTATACTCAAAAATGTCTCTAGACATCTCCAAATGTCCCTTAGGACAAAACTGCCCCTGATTGAAAACAACTGAAGTAGAAAAAGTCAAAGGAATTAACTGATTCAAAAAAGGACAAAGGGACACAGGTTTTTTTGAAAATCAGAATCATTCACCGGCTTATTGATTGATACATTCATTCATTCGACTAGACGCAGTACTAGATAGTGTGTTCCAAAGATGAGTAGAGCATAGTCTCTGTTCGGAGCTCAGTCTACTAAAAGACAAAGAAGCCGACTGTCTTAAAACATACCATGGATTTGTAGTTATGTGAGATGATGGTTTTAATACATTAACAAAATTACCAAAGAGAAGTCCAAAACTTGTTCAAAATGCACAGCACACCTGGTCATGGTGGATGTAGGGAATTAGCATTCAGCATTCAATTCAGCTGCCTAGAGCATGCTCCTGACCTGCACTAGTTGAAGAGATAAAACTACTTTGCCCAGAATCCCTTGCCACTAGGTTTCTCAGTACAGATTGGCTCAGTCCTCTTGTCCTTTGCATGAGACTGACTCTACAAGTGAGGATGAGCCCATCTTCCTACTGCTTGCTGCTCAGAGGCACAGTCCTGGAGTATCTGGCTTTTCCACAGAGTGCTCCAGTGCCCATACCAAGGTGCAGTGGGGATAACAGTGGCTTCCTAACCCCCAAATAGCAGCTATAGCACTGTGTTCTTGAACTCAGCAGGTCAGTAGTGAGCTCCTAACTCCACTTTCCTGCCCTGTGAGAGGCAGCAGCACTCCTGGCAGGCCAGGTAGCAGTATTATTCTGGAATTTATTCTGAAAGATTCAACCATAGTCTGTAGCACTCTGATGAATATGTATGGACCTGATTGCTTGAATTATAGTTTATCCTGCTTAAAATATCTAGAATGAGTTCTGCTTTTTGCAAATTGAGCCCAGCAACTCTATACAACAAACTGTAATAACTCAGTAAACCCATCACACAGTGTGATCACACCCCCCCAGTATGAAAACAGATCAGAGATTCTTCAGTTAAGCACCAGATGAAGAATTTGGCTTCCATTTAGAGGCCATGCTGCATGAAAAATATGTTTGCTTTTGTTTGTGTGTTGTTGAATTGATACAAGTAAAAATACAAGATTGCACTGTAAGTGCAGTGCCAGAGATAAGCACAGGGTGCAATATGGAGGTGGTACACAGTCAGGGAAAATCTTTTAGAGAAGTGATGCCAGAGCTGAGTCTTAAAGTGTGAGTAGTAACATGTCAGGAAACTTGCATTTGAGGGTGGGTGAAAGGACAGAGCAGGCCAAGCAGAGGATGTGACACACACAGGTATGAAAAGTTGACAAAGCGTGGAATATTTACAGAGCCAGAAAATGTTCAGCATGGCTGGATAATGAGAGGTAGGGAGTGGTAAGAGATCAGCTGGGCAGCAGAGACAAGATCAAGAAGAGGGGTGGAGAGGAGGGCAATATAACGTCCACATTTTCTTGAGTCTAAGTGGCCACTGATGATAGAACACACTGTCTACTTTATAAAAGGTTTCAAGTTAAAAATGGAAACACTACACTAAATGTACTAATTTTCTTTTAAAGCTAACTAAAAATACCACTCACTTATCAATCTAAACTCTTCTCTTTTTGATACCTAAACCAGAATTCGACCTCAACCTTCCTGACATTATCTGCTTGTGAGAGTCTAGGGGATCTGGAGTTCCTTCTAAATCACTCTCAGTCATTTGTAGGTTGGTTATAGTTAGCTTTTCACCAGTGCCTGTAGTCTTGACTGTTTTTTTTCCAAGACTGACAGTAAATTTTTAAACCATATCAAATTATTTTAGGATTTCCTCCTCTGCACTTCCTATTTGGTTAAGCTCAGAGTTTTGTTTTCTCCACTATTAACTTAAATATTACTCTAGGTCAAACAGCTTCTCTTAAAAGTTAGCCAGAAACTTTTTACAAATCTATATTCCAGTACTGAATAATGGTCCTATGTGAAAACAAACTAATCACACAGACTTCTCCCTGCATTGGAAATCCTATGGTCTGTTGCAAGAGATTTGGTAAGTTCAATGCCCGTTAATTCTATCACCTGGAGTACATGTCAAGCAATCTTCTATGTACAGAATTTATTTTCACTTCAGTGCTGCATCATAAAGATATCTTTTTGCAGATATTCTAAGGAAAGAATTAGGGATCCAAATTTACATTAAATTCAACTACTTGTTATCAATGCCAAAAAGCTCGACTGGGAGAGACAATAAAATGAAGAAATACCATGAAGCATCTCTTGGTTCACATATGCTCAAGAAATGACTTCTCTCACAATTCTACAACTCCTTCCACTGCCTGAAAACTTTTAAGATATATTAACCGTAAGAGTTTTCCTGTCTTCAGAAATGGCAAGAGGTGAACGAAAAATATATCTCAGGTAACAAAGTCCAGTGTGGGCCCCCACATGTAACAGAAAAATTTCTCCTTCTTTCTCCTTCAGACCAGGAAATATGGGGTGTGGGCAAGGAAGAGCAAAAAAGATAATTTTCTAAGAGAATTGAGAGTGGCGCGAGAGAATAAGAAAATCGAAACGACTTTTTCTTTGGCATAAGAGATGATTTTATTAAAAACAACAAAAAATAACAAAAGACAGATGACTCACTATCATACCTGAGGGATACTCACATATGCAAATAATACTTGGTTCTTTTAATCTCCAGAACATGCCTAATCTTCCTTTTTTGGGTTTTTTTTGGGGGGGGATTATTTTTTATTTGTTTTTGATTTTAAAATTTTTTTGGTCCAACTAATATATTTTTTTTTTTAATTATTACTTTATTTTTTTCTGGGGGGAAGGAGGTAATTAGGTTTATTTATTTACTTTATTTATTTTAATGCAGGTGCTGCGGACTGAACCCAGGACCTCATCCATGCCAAGAACACACTCTACCACTGAGCTATACTCTCCCCCTGCCTAATCTTCCTTTTGAACTATCATCCTGCTAAGTAGTGACAGCATTTTAAAATTGTTAATCTACAGTATTTTGATTTTTCTGTTTTACATTATCTCCATTCATTTCAAATGTTCAGTCTACCAGAATTTCATTTCCCTATGCAATTTTTTTAAATCTCCTTTGGATGACTCAGTTTTTTGTCTTTCAGATGCCTGCTCTTCCCCCTTCTCATCCCTAAAGTGATACCTAGAATAGAAAATATGGGGAATTGTGTGGCTCATGTAATCTCCAGACAGCAGGGGCAGAAGGTCCTCTGATCCTTGCTTCCATCTCCACAGCAAGATCCTTTATTTGAGTATCCTCCTGACATTTAAGGATGATGTTGGGATGCTGATGTAAACTCACAGGCTGGTCTATATGGTGGGAAGGGTTCAACATCACTCCTTGGTTGATTCAGTCCCATCTGTGTCCTCTCTAGTGCTACAGACCATACACACACACACACACACACACACAGGCCTAGCTCTCTCCACCCTATAACCCTTTTTCAAGCCACTTCACCCCCTCTTCTATAGCAGCCCCCCTCTGATACAGTGACCTGCTCTCCAGTCAGAGGAATTCTGGGTTCCTCTTCAAGGGGATGAGAAAACATCTGATCCCAGCCACAACTGAGAAATTGAGAGTGAGTCAGGAAAGTTAAATTCTGGAATATCTTCAGCCCTCTCAACTTTGTCAAGCTTTTGAGCGTATTCTGATTCAGTTACTCCCAGTTTTGGTGTGGGATGGTCTGTGAGGCATCTCCTTCCTGAGTTCCACATGTGAAGAAAGGCAAAAGCCTTCAGGCAGTTGCTGTTTCCTCAACTTCTCTAACACACCACACCTCTGTTGTCTAAGCCAAACCTAGAGAGGGATGATGGGAACTCCTCTACTTCTTTATCTTCCCTTCCTTCCTCCTTTTCACAATCTCTTGAACCCAGTAAGAGCTTTCCATGTCCTCTGAATCATATCTTTGTAGTAGCTAGGAGAACACTGACTGCTGTAACAAATATGCCTTGTAGTATTCATGGCTTAACATAACAAAAACTTTATATCTCATTTATGTTGTCACAGTTCAATATGTGTGTTCCTGGTCAGGTGCCTTTCTATGTGGCCATACAGGGACAAAGTTTCTTCCATCATGCAGTTCTGATTTTCTCTTGGTCCTTGAGGAATCCTACCTATGAGATTGCTAAGAAACATCTAAGGTTGTGGCAATGACACAAATCACTTCCACTGACCAGAACTCAGTAACACAGCTATGCCTAAATCCAAGGGAGGCTGAGAACTGTAATCTAGATATGTGTCTAGGAGAAAAAGTAAACTGTTGGGGAACAAGTTGCATGGTATGGGTCACAGGCAAAGGGAAATCTTTTTTTACACTATTAAAGAAACAGTAAATTTTGAATTTTCTAGGCTAATTTTTTTTATATTCTGAGGGAATTTTTATAATCCTTTTTTCTATAAAGCCTGTTTTTCTAACAAACTGTCTTGCTTAAAGTCTTGTTTAGAATTTTAGAAGCTGATAGCAATCCTTTTTCTTTGCACTTTTGATGTAATGCATGTAATCCCACACAATAAGCATCCCTTGAAGCAAACGGATATTTCCAAGTACACCAAATTATAAAAGATTAAAGCATATTAGTGTTTTGAAAATAGTTTCTTTTACATAAAATTATTATAGCACTGAATGCTGTTTCTGAGATTTCCAGATGCCCAAGAAAGCTACAAAATTGAAATTATGCCTAAAAGAGGCCAGCAATCTACTCTAATATGCCGCATTGAGGTCCAAACAGAGACTGAACTCCTGAGCTCCTAGGCCAGCTCATTGCTAAACAAATCTATCTTCCTTGTCTACCAATGTTTGGTCTTAGGAAGACTACCCTAACCTCTGACCTCAGACTGGTCATTGCAGGACTTGCTAAGATTTCAGAATTTATCCCAGAGCCTCTATGGAGAGATAGCATAAGCAGATTTGCTTTTTGAGATTTTGAGAGAACAGGGGCAGGGAGTCCTATACAGAGTTGATGGCACTGATCCATACAAGAAAATGAGGGTCAGAATTCTATAAATTGAGGGTCAGAATTCTGTAAGTTCAAAAAGATCTGAATTAGAAGGTCAATTGGGTATGAGGCTCGGGAAGACTACAAGGATGACTGCCAAATTATCCTGAAATATAGTAGAATAGTGGTGACATTCTTTAAGACACAGGAGGAGAAAACTGGGAGTGGGGAAATGTGAGTTCAAAATTGTAGATATTCTGAGTTGAAATGTTTGTGGTACATTAAACAGGAGATGTTCATTGGGTACCTTGATATGTAGATCTTGAGCTTAGAGAGGGGTCTAAGCTAATGGAACAGATTTGAGAATTTTGCAATGTTGATGGTAGTTATTGTCATGTAAAATGAAAAGAGAAGAGCAATGAAAGGGGACCTAAGACACCAACATTATAAAATGTGCAGGAAAAAAGGAGGAGACAAAGCTTTAAGAGAAGCATCCAGAGATGTAAGTGAATAGAGGCAGAAAAAAAGAAGAATCAAATGTCATAGAATTATCAAGTAAGATACTTCAATTTAAGAAAGTAAGTAAGAGTAGGGGCTTTGCATTGTCCCTGCTTATGGATGTTTGGGACCTTGAGCTAGTTCCAATCAGGTTTTCTATTTCCAGCCTGATCTAAGTCTTCAAGGACCCACTCTTCCTCTATGGATGAAAACTGGGGGAAAGAGAGATTCATTTACACTGCATAGTTGGGCAGAGGTTGGCTTTGAACAAAGGCTTGGAAAAGGATGTGCGATAACACTCCTGCTGGACATCACCAGGCAAAATCCTGGCCTGGCCAAGAAAATCCCCACTAGGTTCTAATGGGAAAGGCAACTAGCAGAGTCCCTGCATGGAAGGATACAGACTCCAATCTCAGGAAGCCCTTGGGCACTTGACAATACCTCTCACAGGGGCCCTGCTCTGAGGCAGCCATCATTCCTGGCTGGATTAGCCCTTTCAAGTCCAGCCATCTTCTTTTCATCTCAACTTCTCTGCTCGTTTCTTCAGTCTCTCTCCATCTTCAGTATAGGTTTGGGAGTGTATTTTTCCTTTGGGGACTTAGGGGAAGGAAGTCTAACTTTCACTTGTGATGTTTCCCCTAGGTACCATAGTTTATGGACCAAAAACAGGAAGGCACTTTTGGTTTCTCTTTCCCACCTTGTACATTCTTCCAATGAGGCAATGAGCTTAAAGAAACTAGCTGCTTGAATTGAGGATGGAAGGGGATGTCAACGGAGAAAGGAAAGAAAGAAAAGATTATATCAGTGCAAAAACATCATTTACTAGTATATAAAATATTAGGTTGACATACATACACACAAAAAGCTAGTGCTATGGTCTGAATGTTTGTGTCCCCTCAAAATTCATATATCAAAATCCTAACACCCAATATAATAGTGTTAGAAGGTGGGGCCTTTAGAATGAGCTTAGGTCATGTTGTGGAACTCTTACACATGGAGTGGGTGCTTTTATAAAAGAGATCCCACAGAGCTCCTTAGCACTTTCTACTATGTGAGGATACAAGGAAAAGTTTGCCACCTGGAAGAGGGCCCTCATCCTACCATGCTGATCTCGGACTTCCAGACTCCAGAACTGTGAACAACACATTTCCGCTGTTTATAAGCCATCTAGTCTGTGGTACTTTGTTATAGGAGCCCAAACAGACTAATACAGCTGGACAGTGTTAAAAAGATAACTTTTAGATATAGTGCACTTAGAACACTATTTATCTAAAAAGATAAAACTACAATGGCCAATAGACAGAGGTGTAAACAGGCCCTCCTCTTCCTTCTAAGGGAGCAATCAAGAGAAACACACATGGGCAATAAGTATTACATTCTTCCTGAGGTCAGTTTTTCCAGGGCCTAAATCCCCTTCTACCCCAAAAATAAATTTGTTACTTTGGGTTGGACATTGACACTAAGCTTCATGATGCCATTAAGAATCCAAAAGATTCATAAGATAATCAAGAGTCAGTTCACAGATGTAAATGTTTTATCAGCCAGTATTGTCCAGTTTCATATTATTAGTTCCAACAAATGTGGCTGTGGGTCAGTCCATTATACCTTCCCCCAACCTTTGGTTCAGGTGGAACCACTAGCCAAGCCACAGGCCCACAATTTTAAAGTGACATCTAACACCAATATCTCTAGCTCTGACATCATCCTCACCATATCCCAGAGTGCTAGATTTCCTCTTGTGAGACAGACAGAGGGGGCTGGGGGTGGGGGGGCGCAGGGAGTGTGATCTAGGTCTTCCTTACATATCACTAGCTACGTATGTTTAAAATCTTGCCTTCCTACTTTAATCTTGGGGTTTCGGTCAGTGTTCCTTTTTCCATTGCATTCCTTTATGTTTCAAGAAAAAAAATCAGGAGTAATAATTTATATCAATGAAAATATTCAAAAATACAGAAATGGGAGGAGCAAATATAATCTTTCTAATATATTTCTCTCAATTAGAAGTAACTGTGTAATGGTTAGGGGCATTTACTCTGGAGCCAGGCTGTCTGGACTGAACTCACAAGGTCACTGGGTATGTGACTTTGAGCATATCCTTCCCTTGCCTCAATTTCCTCAATTGAAAAATTCAGAAATAATCCCTGCCTCATACGATTGTTAAAATACTAAAGCTCTTAGGACATTGGCTGCCCCATATTAAGCACTCAGTAAACATTACCTGCTGACTGTTGTTTTACACACTTCAATTGCAAGCCCATTTTCAGCTTGTTAACTTTACATTATCATTTTCTTTAATGCCCATCACCATGTCAAAAAGAATAATCAGTCACAGATAATGATGGTAGAATGAAGTCACAAGAGGTCATAAGGGAGAACTCAAGTTTTTGGTCCACAGTGGCTTAGGCACCATGGGAAAATATTATTGGAGAATCTGACCCCTACCCTGACAAGTCACCAGAGGAAAAAACGACTCACATCGTAATCAGTTTAAATATTATTATATTATATAGTTAGCCCCAAAATGCTCATGTCAAGTGACTACAGTAAGATATAATTTATCATAATGTAGAATGTATTATGTTAATGAAGATAGGTCATTTAACCAATTAATCCTATTAGTTCAGTAATAAATTCATTACAATTTTTAAAAAAGGAATTACTCCGGTATTATCAAAAATCATTTTTTAAAAAAAGTTTTTTGACAATGTCAGCTGGGAGTAAAAATGGATTAAACAATTGAGTACAAGGTTAGAGATTATGGTCAAGGTGCTACTGTAATGGAATTTCTTATTATAAATGAAAAAGAATATACAATTTTTAACACAGAGGAATAACCACTCTGGCACTTAGACCCAAAAGGCTAAAGAGAAATATCCTTAATATTAACCTGACGTGATGACCTCATTACGCCTTAGTCAGTTTAATCCTTAGCCATTAGCTGAGAGACAGATTTTTGTACATGAGAGTATTGTTCTCTTTGTGAAAGAGATGCCTTCAGAAACATTTCAAATAATTTATTATAAAAGCTTTCTGGTGAGGCTGTGGGGCAGTGGTGAGAATGTGGAGGTAGGGAGAATGCTATTTTTAGACTCTAAAATGACTTTTTGATTCTGAGTATGAACTAACCTGATTTGAACTTAGAATTTCCAGAAGGATTTCTTGCTCAAACAGGACTAACTTCCCTCTTGAGGAATTCTGTGTTTAAATAAAAAGATCAAGGCAGTTGTTGGGTGAAGTCAATTAACTACAATAAACAGCAGAAGAGCTATATATGTATATGTATGTGTGTGTGTACATATGTGTGAGTATACATGTACATGTGTGTGTCTGCATGTGTATAGCTGTACTGTGTATAAATGTGTATATAAATGTGTATGTGTATTTGGGTACATGTACATGTAGATGTTTGCATGTGTATAGGTATATTGTACATGCGTATATTTGCATAATTGTATGTGTGTGTGCGGGTATATGTATGTATTCGCTGTGGGAGCCATCCAGACCCCCCTTTCACAAATCAGGCATATTTTGTCAGCTGTGAAAGAGATTGGTTGCAGACTGCTAACAGCTCAGGTCTCCCTAGCAAGTGCCCTCAGGGAAAGAGATGACTCAGTCAAGTTCATGTCCTACGCCCTGGGGGCAGTGCACACTCAGTGACTAATCAACGTGGGTGTACAAAAGCTAGGCCTCTTTGTCTCAGTTTGGAACAACTATAAAGAACTATCCCAGCTCCAGAGCTTCCTATGATATTCTATTAGCTGAAGCCTTTGCTCTATCTGCACTGCTTCTCTCACTCCCTCATAGGGGCTGTTCTGGAGCATATGCTCCAGTAAACCTCCTGGACACAAATCTCCAGCTCAGAGTGTGTTTCCTAGAGAACTCAAACTAAGACACTACCCATTTATTATTTAGTATCACTTTTAGCAAAGGGTTAGTTCACTGATTTATAAATGTTGAAAGGAGTTGAAAGTAGGATGAAATCCTGAATTTAGCCAGACTATCTGTTGATAAAAAATCAGTAAAGAATTAAGATGGTGGTTTCTAACTTTGCAGCCTGGATACCTTGTGTGTTTTCTCTCATGCAGATTTCCAGTCAATTGTCTAAATCATTAAAAAAAAAAAATGGGGGGACTTTCAATCCAATTATGCCAGCACTCCTTCAACCACCTCCATTACAACCACCACTGCCTTTCAAAGATAGTAGTGTTGGTGTTGGGTGGTCCTTTGACATTAGAAGGGTTTAAATCAAGACCATGCAGATAATATTGCAAGGAAAAACCATGGAGATAACAAATTAGCATATCTTTCCAATATAGTAATGGACAATATGTGGTACTTTAGACAAGCAGTGTGTAACAGAGAATTCCAGCAAGATGTAATCAGGGCATGTCAACCACTGAGTATCAGTAGAGAGAAGTTGCAATTTAGAGATCAAAGCAGGTAGGTAGTTGCATCAAAGAGATTTAGAAGCAACATTGTCATGGAACTGAGGTTCAGATTTAAGTTCCAACAGTGCATGTGGGAAGGGCCTGGGCTCTTATTGGTGGGAGAATACATATCTAAAAAGGAGTCACCATTTGACTCTCTCCCATATTCCTCAATAGTTTGGTTTCCTACTACTTCCTCAACATGTATTTATCATAGTAATAATTATCTTTTTCAAAAAATATTCGGCACTTTTAATTTTGGGAGAATATTCTTATGGGGAGAAACCTGCTTCCATTGCTGCAGATCCAGCTTCTCAGAGGTTAGAACATGGGCATAGGCTGGCAGCCTGAACTCCAAGAAGGCAGAGCCTGGTTGCCAAAACTCAGGCTCAAATATAAATAGCAAGATTGAATAGATCCTTGGTCCAGTTCTTTTGTCTAAGAATATGATTGATTGGTTGATTTCAGAGTGGGGTGGTGATTTCTTGAGTGAGGCTGAACCCACAAGGGATCAGGAAATCCCAGCCAGGGACAGAAGAACCATGTGAGGAGAGTGACCCAGGAAAATTATTGCCACAGGACAGGGACAAGACATGGGATAGACAAGCAATTGTCAAATATTAAGGGGAAAGTGACTATTTGGAGAAAACCACTATTGCAGAAAAACTTTGAAAAAACTTTTGGGGAGAAACAAACTGTAGGTACAGAAGGAAATGATAATATCTACATTCCACTTATTGCTCGTGAAAAATAACGTTTCCCACAAGCATACAAAGTAGGCACATCTTCTCTCGTGTATGATTCTCTGAAGGCTTTCCCTTAAAGGTTAAGGTATGTTCTCTACACTTACTCTCCAGCCTAAGGAGAGTTCAGCACAATTGTTTTTTCCCCCCATAGTGATCTGATAAAACCAAAAATTCTGCTGAACCTAATAAACATTGGTCTAAATAAATCAAAGAGATTAACTCAGAAGATAATGATAATGGTACATTATATGTGTACTTGTGAAAATTTGATCACACATGATCTCACTTGAAGAATTTTGTATACTATTATACACTATTATCATTATTTTATAGATGTGAAAATTGAAGCTGTAAGAGACTCCTTGCCAGGAGATATGAGTCATGACAGAAACTGAGATATCTAGACTCCCAGCTCAATTCTCAGTACATCATCACATAGAACCTTTCTAAACCTCACATAGAACCTCTCTAACCTGTAACACTTAGACTCGGATACACTGTGAATACTCAATAAATGTTAATTAAAGAAATATTCTGTGACTAGCACTGTCTACCTGTGACATGACATTTTCTGCCACCTAGTGGTTTTCAAGACCTAATAAGCATGTGAAGTTCTCTTTTTGGGGCTCACATTCCAATTGTAAACTAAAGAGTTTGGAATAGATAATTTTAAAGATTTCCTTCAGGTATAAAATCTAACATGGTTTTTCTCCAGTAAATGATGCATAAGTCTTCAGTATCTGGTGGCCTGTAGAGAAAGGTGTGTGTGTACCTGTGTTGGCACAAAGGATTTTCCATATTGATTAGATCCAAAGGGTTGTAACTGATATTCATTAAGGGATAACTGATGGTTCAAAACTTGCCTGTATTTCCTTTGTTTATAGGGTTCTTTCCTTCTTTGAATTCTCTCATGTATATTTAGGGGTATACCTACTTAACTGATGGCCTCTAGTCCTAAGTAACTGAAGTTTAACTTACATGACTCTATTAGTAATCAATCATTCACGAATACTAATACAAATTGAGACAGAGCTTAAGGAAACTTACTAAATTATACCTAGATTAGCATTTATAAGCCAATTGTGTAGTAAATTAGCTATTCTCCATAATTATAATTTTTATATATTTATAAATATTTATATACACAAATATTTAACATATAAAATGCTTGGTTCACATGGCTTTACCATTTACAGCTTTCTTTCCCATGTGCCTGCAGAGCTTTTTGTGCAATATTTATATGACCTTTGAGTCATCCCCACTTACTTCTTTGCCTGTTGAGTGACTCTGAGTGTCATAAAGTCTTTTCTCTGGTATGTTACAAATACAGCACACAAACTTTAGAAATATGCCTATTACCCAAAAGATGCAACTTGATGTTATACAAAGGTTATAAATGGAGACTAATAAGTGACCTCAGTAAGGTATCTAAAATTCCAAGATAAATGAGGTATCACCTCATGCCCGCCAGAATGGCCATCATTCAAAAGTCCACAAATGACAAAAGCTTGAGAGGCTGTGGAGAAAAGGGAACCCTCCTACGCTGCTGGTGGGAATGCAGTTTGGTGCAGTCACTGTGGAAAACACTTTGGAGATTCCTCAAAAGATTAAAAATAGACTTACCATATGACCCAGGAATGCTGCTCCTGGGCATATATCCAGAAGGAACCCTACTTCAAAAAGACACCTGCACCCCAATGTTCATAGCAGCACTATTTACAATAGCCAAGACATGAAAACAGCCTAAATGTCCATCAACAGATGACTGGATAAAGAAGATGTGGTATATTTACACAATGGAATACTATTCAGCCATAAAAACCAACAACATAACGCCATTTGCAGCAACATGGATGTTCCTGGAGAATGTCATTCTAAGTGCAGTAAGCCAGAAAGAGAAAGAAAAATACCATATGAGATCGCTCATACGTGGAATCTAAAAAAAAAAAAGGAACATAAATACAAAACAGAAACAGACTCATAAACATAGAATACAAACTTGTGGTTGCCAGGGGGAGAGGGGTGGGAAGGGACAGACTGGGAGTTCGAAATTTGTAGATACTGACAGGCATATGTAGAACAGATAAACAAGATTATACTGTATAGCACAGGGAAATATATACAAGATCTTGTGGTAGCTCACAGTGAAAAAGAGTGTGACAATGAATATATGTATGTTTATGTATAACTGAAAAATTGTGTTCTACACTGGAAATCGACACATTGTAAACTGACTATAACTTAATAAAAATAAATAAATAAATAAATAAATAATAAAATAAAATAAAGTAAAATAAAATTCCAAAATAATTCAGCTCTGTAGACAGACTGGAACATTTGTCTTCATTAAGAAGCAGATGTTCACTGGGGATCATTTGACAAGATCACCTTATCTGTGATAAGAGTATCCTGTGTAGCAACCATGAATCCTTAGTTTTGGAAGGGATTTCAGGATATTGCAGAAAACATGGATTAGAACATACTATGTTGTTTTGGTTTAATTATTGCTCTTTGTTTCTTTTGATAAACTGTTTATCTTAACAAATCACTAATACAGTCAAGGATGAAAATGTTTAACATAAGAAGATAGTCCTGTGGGACTGAGTTTCTGTTTACCCAGGAATTAGAATTGACTTTTTCAGTCTACTTATTACTGACTATGTGAGGTTTTACCATCCAAACTCATTTTTATATGTCATTGCATTTACATATGTTTTATTAATCTTGATGCACATACATTTGTTTTTAGCATTGTTTCTCTCCTTTTTTGACTTGTTCTTTTCCAACTACTACCCAGCATTATTTTATCATATTATTTTCACAGATTCTTAGATCTAATGTTTTTTTTCTAAAGTCTTGGAAATTTTTAAAGAAAGATTTTACTAAGAATAACACATTAATCCATGACAGAAATTTTTTCTTTTATAAATTATACTTCTTTAATTATTTACTTTATATGAGAGTTTGCTCACAAATAAAGTTTTCACTAGAATTTTCACTTTAATTTATGCTAATCATTGTTTCATAAGCTAATTTTTATTTTGCTTCTGTATAGCTGTCTGTTTCTTCTATTGACTTTTCCCTACAATTGTTTTAATTAATAAATAATGTCTAAAATTTAGAATACAACCACATATACTCTGTTGTGAAAAGTTAAATAAGCACATAGCCTTATTTAGAATAATTATAATATAAAATAATATTCTGTCAATACAAAGGATAAAAATAGTCAATCTATTAAGTCCAAGTGATAACTTTTTCCTAGGACTCACATTATAAGGTCTCAAAATATAAAAATAAATCTTTTAATACCTGTCAGAAAACTAAAAGTAGTATATAATTTAATTGCTCATTTATATAAGCATTTGAACAAATCTAAAAGCTCAAGAAATAATGAGACAGAAATAGATGGTTTTTACAACATCACAAAGATAGAATTATTTTACTGCTTTACTTAGTCACTACTGAAATGAATTTCTCTATAATATCATAAACTGGGCCAAGATACCATTATTGTACATATATGAATGAGTTGCCATCTTAAATTAATTCTCCTACAAAGAATCCTTCAGAAATTTATGGGAAATTCTTGAAGAATCAAAACATTTTATAAGTAAAAAACAACTGACTAGAGATTTAATCCCTCAAGCAATACAGATGTTACAGAAATAAGCTGCGAGAGGTTTTCTCTGACTAAAATAGTTGGAGACTTTTTGATTGAAGAAACCATGGTATTAGAAGTTACTGCATTTATTTTAAAATAGATAATAGATACAATTAAGATATTTACCTAGAAGAAAATATCCTTTCTATATAGTTTCAGGAAGTGAACGTCTTAAGAGTTTCCGTGAATCTAAAAGGCTCCCGGACAGTTGGGAATACTCCCAACTGTTCCATAAATATGGTCCTGAAAATGCTGCACCATGACTTCTATTTCTTCTCTATGTTTGGGTCCAGCAAACAGAACAAGAAGACATTACTGAAGCCAAGCTAAACCTTCCATCAAGATCCCAGGGAAATGTGAATACATGAGGCCGCTGAAGAAAAGGATTCAGTGTAACACCCATCTCCCTGTTTGCACCCTCTGGATCCTCACCCCATTTAATCTGCTTAGTTGGTAACTCCCGCTATGTGCATATACATGTAACCACCCATCCCCCACACTCTGAGAGACTATCCTCTTTCAGACCTCCAAGGTTTAATCCCTGATGATCAGAATAGATGGACCTAAATTTTACTTCCTCAAGTTACTTTTGACAGAATCATGGATTTATAAATTGCTGTGGCCTAGGCATAGAATAAGGGTATAATTTATCACCAAATCAGGGGTTCAATATAGTTACTGTATTAGTTTTCTATTGCTACTGTAGCAAATTACTACAAGCTCTGTGACTTAAAACAATATAAATTTATTATCTTACAGTTCCAGAGGTCAGAAGTTTCACATTGGTCTCACTGGGTTAAATTCAAGATGCTGGCAGGGCTGGCTTTTTGTAGATGCCCCAAGGGTGGGATCCATTTCCTTGTCTTTTCGGCTTCTAGAAGCTGCCTGCATTCCTTGGTTTATGGCCCCTTCTTTCATCCCTCCAACATCATGCTTCATCACCACATCTCCTGCTACTAACTCTAATCCTTTTGCCTCCCTTCCAAAAGCACTCTTGTGATTGCACTGGGCCCATCCAGCTAATCCAAGATAACCTCTCCATCTCAAGATCCCTAATGTAATTTACAGCTTTGAAGTACCGTTTACCATGTAAGGTAACAAACTCATGGGTTCTGAAAATTGGGACATAAACATCTTTGTGGGATACTATTCAGCTTATCAAAGAGACCAGGGGTAGAAGGCATAAACTGGGACTATCCCAACAAAACTGGGACATTGGGTCACCCTTTCCTAATAGAAAAGACAGGACTGACATCAATTGCCATCTTTCCTCCGTGTTCTTATGATTGCCATTGCCAAGTCCTGGTATGCACTCCTTTCTCCCACCCATGATTCCACCTCTGCTGTTTCAGATAATTCCTGTTGTTCAAGGAAAAGCATCTCCAACACGAAAATTCCCAGCTGAGCATAATCTCTCCCTTCCCTGTTCTCTTTTCAGCATGGATTTGTCATCTCCTACTGCACTTGCCACTATCTACTAAATTTAATGTAAATATACTTGTAACTGTGTCTTTTCTCCCCTACCAGACATAACCTCTTGATGGCAGGGATCATACTTTAGGCCAAAAGAGCTGTACACATTCAACATATGCCACAAAAATATGTCCTCAACCACTTCTATCCTGTTTTAACAACAGGCCCAGGTCTGTTAATGCAGCCTCTCCAAGCCTAATTCCCATCAGCTTATCTAGGCAACCAACCAAGTGTACAAGTCACTGGAGACTCAGGACAACTGAGGAGTGCTCTCTACAAACTAAGGATGTTACCCCAAAAGGTAAATAAAGACCCCATTCTTGTCTTACCTGAAAGACAAGTTTACAGTTGGGAGACAGTGCGTTGTATAGCAAAAGATTTATTTTTAAAAAGGAAAAGTACACCCCCAAGAACGGGAGGCAGGCTGATCCAAGGGAGGAAAAGCTACAGTTTTTATCTCCCATTTGTCTTATAAGCTGGCTTAGAGGTGGTTTTTTGATTGATTGACAGCTCTTGTTTCTGGAATGCTTAGTCATGTTTGGCCCCTTTGCGCATGTCCTTACCCATGGTGTATACAGAAAAACTTACAGGGGGTTCTAAATTGTAATGTTAATTATAATACAATGAGTATTGGATCGTGTCCAGTTAAGTCCTTTCTACTACCGCAGTTGTGGCTGTCAGGTTTTAACCAGTTTCTTGCTGGCACTCGGTTAGAAGAAGTAAAGTTCCTTTATGGTGGAGGTGGGCATAATGTCATCTTCCAGACCATCCTCCCACTCTGCCACCTATCTGCCCGGTGTCCCCACCTATCTAACTACCTAACAAGGAGATGGACATTTCACCAGAATCTTCCTTCAAACTGGGTTAAAGCCAACATTTTGATGGAAATATGTCTACTAGTCAATGTGATTTTTATCAAGAGGATGCTGTCACCCATATCTGGTTATTTGTTGCAGCAATAAATAAAAAAAAACCACTTTGATAGTGTTTAATTATAAACTCAGTGCTTTCAGATCTTCACTTAATCAAAATTTATTAGAGCTGGGTTTTATTTTGGGGGATTTTTTTAATGGCAGAAGATGATAACACTGAAATCTTTTTTATCAAGGGAAAAGATACAAGCTGCTAAAATTCCATTTAGTTATTATTTCTCTGGAAACTGCAGTAGTAGAGGTATAAGCAGAAGCCACAAGAAATTGTTTATTTGGTGGACACCAATCAAGGAAATTTACATACTTCAATAATCAAAAATAGCCCTTGGTACACTTGCTTTACCGGGTACCCCCACAGCACAGACTCCCAATACTTTCAGCCAGATTTCAGTGTATCAGAAACTGGAAGAGCAATAAACTTTGCAGAATGACTTATTAGAAAAGGACACTGGAAGTCATTCAGTCACTTTTTCCGTTTCTACAATTAGTCATTCCTAGGTTCATTCACAATCCACAGAAAGAAAAGCCAAAAATAGCCACCAGGCCCAGCCTATTGTGAAGCAGCTGTCTTTGGTGCACACAGGCAAGCAGACAGTTGGAAGTCCAAGTGCAGAGAGTAAACAGAGGCTATATCAAAATAGCAATCATGCTAATCATCAATTTGTTAGCAAATGTGCTGCATTTTGTATTTTCAAAGCATTGTATCATCATTAATTAATTGAGTGATAATTAATTGCAGTGGCATATAAAATTGTACAGAAGATTTGGAAAGAAATTGTTTTATATGGCATGCACTGAAAGAGTGAGAATTTTTTTTCCTTTCTGGTCTTGTTGTTTTTTATTTGTTTATTTGCTTTCCACCAAATAGGGCGAACTATGTTCTGTCTCACTCTTCTGTTTCAGCTTTTGCTGTTCCTTCTTCCAGGATCACTCCTCCCCAGATAACTCCCATGCATCTATCAGGTATCAGCTTAAACATCACTTTCTCCAAGAGACAGTTTCCCAGCCCTGCTGCGCTATGTTAGGAACCCCTGCAGTCTCCCTTCAGAGAACCTTTCACCCTCTATTAAGTTTCCTATTTAATTGTCTGAAACCCATGCTAGACGGTCAGCTCTGTGAGGGCAGAGGCCTCATGTGTCTTGTTCACTCAGCACTGTTTTCTAGCACAGTGACTCATACATGGTAATCACCCAGTAAGTGCTTCTTAAATGAATAAAAGAATCTCCCACATGAGCTATAAAGAGGCTATTATTGCTAACATGAGTTCCCACTCTATAAGAACTAATCTGCTCAGCCTTCTAGATGCTCTATCTCGTTTAATGCTCACCATCTTCCTCTGAGGTAAGTACCAGGTAGGAAACTGAAATGACAGAGAGTAAGATAGTTGCCCATGATCAGACTGCTGGTAAGTGGTGAAAATGAGGTTAAATCACAGGTTTCCTGATTCCAAACCTACATATCTCCAAATGTGGTGAAGAGGAAAATAGTGGCTCCTGAAATCCCAGAACTGGTCTGAGACTCCCAGCCAGGTCTCAGAGTTATCACAAACTGGAGACTGACCTCAACAGCTGGGCCATGCTTTCCTCCTGTTGCACAAAAATAACCTCACAGAATATCAACATCAGACAAGGCCACTCTGAGACTATGACAGAGTGAGACAAAACAAGGCCATTTCATAATTTTGTCTAAGCACAGATCAAAGTATGTTCACTGTGAAAAACAAAAAACACCAAATATCCCCTTCTCCTGACTTATACGAGTTTCTGCTGCTTCTTTACCAACTATAGCTTTATCCTTGCCTCTCTATGGATAAGATACATTGAGATACTCAAAGAATTGTCTCACTTCCTAATAGCACCAATCTAGAGTGATTTTGTTTCCTTAGACCTTTCTCAAAATCACCCAAATCCTATAAGTCTTTTTTAACATCCTCTTATGAAATACACCACTGTTCCCATGGTGTGTGTTCTCCCTTGCTGCAATGAGGTATAAATCCAACTTGTTCAACTATAAATATGTTCTCGGTGGTCTCTGGCTGGAGGGCATTGACAGTGAGTTTTATGACTAGCTGTGGGGCTAGAGAAAGAAAATGTTAGAACTTTCACTTGTAATAAGAAAAACAATCTTAATCAGTATGTGACATAGTGTAGAGATATGGCTGTCTTCTTCCATCCCTCCCTCTGTGAGATGGCCACATGACATACAAGGTACACAAGGGGTAACAGTAAGATAGCTAGAGGGTCAC
Organism: Camelus bactrianus; assembly: GCF_048773025.1. Taxonomy (NCBI): domain Eukaryota; kingdom Metazoa; phylum Chordata; class Mammalia; order Artiodactyla; family Camelidae; genus Camelus; species Camelus bactrianus. The sequence goes on from NC_133539.1 coordinate 46,334,452, forward strand.
AAAAGGACATATACTGTATGATTCCACTTACATAAGCTACCCAGAGTAGTCAAAGTCATGGAAACAGAAAGTAGAATGGTGATTGCCAGAGGCTTGGGGAAGGGAGAAATGTGGAGCTGTTGTTTGATGGGTATAGAGTTTCAGTTTTGCAAAATGGAAAAGTTCTAGAGATTTGTTATACAACACTGCAAGTCTAGTCAACACCACTGAACTGTATACTCAAAAATGATTAAGACAGGAGAAGAAGATATATACATATATAGCTGAATTACTATGTTGTACACCAAACACTAACAAAACACTGTAAGTCAACTATACTTCAATAAAGAAAATAAAAATAAAAAAGATTAAGACAGTAAATTTTATATTATGTGCTTAAAATTTTTTAATTAAAAATGTTTGATTAAACTTTTTAATTTAAGCAATTAAGTTTTAAGTTTAAAATTTAAAACAACAACTAGAGGGAAGAGTGAGAGTTTTACCAAACAGAGGATTAGACATGGCCATCATAGTCTTTCTCCTCCTGGATACTAGGACATACTACTCTTGACCTGTGCCCAGTTAAGCGAATTTATGGATTTCATTAGCTTAAATAGAGCATAAACAGAACTTTGTAATGATATAGAGAGTATCCAATGAAATCTCTGTCCTACATCTAACAGTGGCTCTTTATCTTGACTGCCTGTGAGAATGACTTAGGTTGTTTTTGAAAAATACTACCATCTGAGTCCCACCCCACAGCAATTAAATCAGAATCTCCAGGGGTGAAATCTGAGAACATTTTATTGTTTTTTGTTTTTTAATGTTCCAAGTGATTCTAACAGGTAGCCCACAGTTGAGAGCCACTGAAAATAGAGGTTCATGAGCGCTTGAGTTCTTAAATTTAAGGGCATGTTACACATTGTTCTTTTACAACTGAAAAGTGTTCCTAATTTATTGACCTTTTCTATAATGAAAAACTGCTATGAATAGCATGCTAACAGATTTTTTAAAAATACATTAACTTTATCTTTCCTTTTGAGGAAAAACTAGCACTTTGATAATGAGTGAAATAATCATTGCTTTTCAAAAGGTAATTATGATATAGAGAATGGATTTTGAAAATGTGTGTTTAGACATGTTTCCATTATTTTATTGTTGGAAAAGTGATGTCATCATAGATATACAATCAAAAACTTGAAAACAAAGTTTTTCATCCAATTTAAAAAGACTTTTGTTTATGTATAACTGAAAAATTGTGCTCTACACTGGAATTTGACACATTGTAAAATGACTATAACTCAATAAAAAAAGTTAAAAAAAATTTTAAAAACCAAAACAATAAAATAAAATAAAATAAAATAAAAAGACTTTTGGTGAGCTTGGGGCCCAATATTAAAAGTATAAAATCTTCATATTAATTTGTAAAGAAGTATTGGTTATCATGAAGGAAGAAGGTAACATACCATATAAGCTTCAACTGAAACTTTGCAAAACTAGAGGATAGAGTTGAAAAATTAATTTCAAAATTAAAATTTTTTTAGCCAATGATATATTTCTTTCATTTCAATCTCCATATTCTTGAAAGTTTTTTTCCCCCAGGAAGACAGGATTAAGATTAAATATAAAAGCAGAATTTTGGTTTGCTACATAAATAAGTGCTAAAATTTTTTCAAAAGTAATAAATCATATTTAGTAATAGTGCTCTTATTAAACATACTGACATACCATCAAAAGTAAAATAAAATAAATTATATTTAAGTATTTTATTTGTTTTAAGTCTATTTTTGAATGTTCTTTATAATACATTAAATACACTCATTTATTTATGTACTGTATAAATACATAAATAAACATATATTGAAGCTGCATTCAAAAATGTTGGTATTGGAGAGTATATGGTCAAAGAAAGTCTAGAAAACCCGGCACTGTGCTTTATTTCTCCTCCCCAAAAGTTTAGTGTTCTCAAGCCATTGTACTTTCACAACATTACCTACCTATTCCTAGCAAATATGGTTAAATATTCTTTATATTGATTAAAGCTGTAAGTGTGTTGGAAGCAGGAGAAGAGGGTGGTTGTTACATAATAAAATTCAAAGCTGGTGCTTGAGAAAAATCTGAGTTGGAGATCAATAGAGTCAATTGGTCTAAAACAGCTTTGCTAGTAAGAAAACAAAAAAACCACAGCAAAAGATTTTAAATTTAGGAGTCTAAGAGAATACTCAATGTATTCAATAACTTCTGAAGTGCATTTTGTTGTTTTAATCACAGGTAAAAAGAAATAAATATCCACCCTATTCCCAGGTTCCAAAACTGCTTCTCTGGGAAGACTCTGCTGTGTAAACTATTACTAAATTGTCTTTCTTTGTCCTTTTGGTATATGTTTTCCTAAAGACAAGGTGTAAAAAATACATTTATATCATTTTGTGGTGTAACTAGGTTTTTACTGAGAATTCTTCTATTAAATGACTTTGCTGTGAACAGAAGACTCCTAGAAAGCAGAACAAAACAAAGTGGCAGCTTACTGTAGAAAACACTATCTATCTACGGTGCAACTCACAGGAAAGTAACTATGATTAGTGTGTATTTGAAATTCTCATGATATGTGAAAAACCAAATGTGGCTACTTAAAAAACACATCACAATGTCACTCATCCCCAGCTATATTGCCTAAATTCCAATCCTGCGACTAGCTGAAACACTGGTTTCTGACTAGCCTTTTAATCACCGGCCTCGCCTGTCTTGTCATTGATCTTGAAAAAACCCAAACTGAATGTGTGTCATCCACTGTATCTGCCATATCATGCAAGTAGAAATTAGAGACATTAAACTTTCTGCCTCCGGGTGGTAAAACCTATGTTTAAAAAACACTTTTGAATGTGCTTTATTAATGTTAGTTCAAGAGGGAAAGATATGGACTTTTAAAAGAAATCTTAAAATGCTAGGAAACGCTGCTTATGCAGGTGAAGAACAATTAGTGAATCGAGCCAGAGATGTTGCAACTGTGCTCTGACAGCTGAGATTTGCAGGCAGAGGCCCCAGAGGTCCCTCCTGAAACAAAATCAGATGGGTCTCCAGGCCCCTCCATTGAATTCTTCCTCTGACTCTAACATTCCACTTCCACTTAAGAATTTTTTTGAAAAATAGATTCCACTGCCTTAGGAAAAAAGTATGAACATGACTGGATATACTAATATTATGGTATTGTCTAATCCTGTATCAGTGGATGAGAAACTGGACTGTAAAAGGAGTCAAATGAAGGCAAAGGACCTATTTCTTTTTTTCTTTTTTCTTTTGTTTTTTGCGGGGTTTTTTTGGGGGGGGGATTATTAGGTTTATTTATATATTAATTTTTTAAAGGAGGCACACACAATACCACTGAGCTATACCCTCCCCACAAAGGACCTATTTCTTACTGAAGTTCCCACGCAGGGGATACATTGAGGAGGAAAATTAAGGAACGACACACAGTGGGCCCCACAGAGATTTCCAATTTCTGTCTTGTTCTAAGAGATGGAAAGAGGCAGAGAAGTCCAGGAAGGTGGAGCATGGACCACAAAGAGAATATTTCAGAGGAGGAAGAAGAAGCAACTGTGTGGGTTTTCCCCTAAGTTTAAGAGTGATGCTGTGTACACAGTTAAAATTTTCTGTCTTCAAAAGTGAAGAAATAATTTTTACTTTGAATGTTTTCCATCTTAGCTTCTTGTCCTTTCTATTTTATTAATTTATTTTTAAACTATATAAATATTGTAGTTTTATAAACCAAAGAGATGAGGAGGTGTACATTTTTAATTAAATAATTATTATGGGAATATTAGTATGTTTGTTGCTGCTGTTTTTTAAATTCAGTGTAATTTTAGAGATCACACTAAGATATATTCTGCTTTACACTCTTAACATTATATGCAGAAAAATGCAAGTTATTTAACTTAATTCTGGTGACAGAATCAAAATTAGCATTAACACTGTTAAAAGTTAAAAGCCTAGTGAGAAATTTTCCTATTTTTATCAAGACATTAAAAACTCTATCAGTTATAATCATATAGAGAAATGAAAAAATAGTAAAATTAGTATTTACTTAACGCACAATAATTTGAAACACTGAAAAGTAAAGTGTCTAATTTCTTTGTGAAAAAAAAATCAAAATTTGAATGGTGCTTGTCCTCTCATCGCATTAACTTATGATATGAAGCACACACTGTTTCTATACTTTGGTGAACTACGGTGCTTCTAAGTTTGGCTCAGCTTTTATACTTGGCATTTTAATGTCAAGAAGTATTTCCAGAAGCTCCTCTAGTATGAAGTTGTTTGCTAGCGTCACTTTATCTGGGACGTCGTCATTCTTTGCACCACAACCAAGCGCCTCATAGATGTCTACAAGTTCACTTTCATTATTTTTCTCTGGCTGCACATCTAGACTCTCTCGAACAGAAGTAGTGTCAGTATTCCCATGGTCAGCTCTTTCTTCTATAACTCTCTTTTACACTTGATTCAAAGTTCACTTCCAGTGCTACCGCTTTTGTTGTTTTGCTGCATGTTCATTTTTGTCGGCCAATTTCCTCTTTTGATTATCTGTTTTTGTAAAAATGTCAGGTGGATTTATCACTGGGGAGACAGGGAGGCAACACAACTACATGCTTTGCTGTTTGTGTATAAACTTAATAACAGCTGTCCAGTGACCAATCACCAACAGTCTTTGACAGCAGCAATGTGACTGGTCACTCATCACTATGTGCCTCTCCTATTTACGAAGTGATTTACGAACTGAAGAGTGAGCAACAAAGCTTGTACTTTATGTAATTAGTTACTATTAACATACTTCATTAACTAAAATTTGAATCATGTTTTGGGGGCATGGGTGTTATTTAAATAAACCGTGGTAACTAAAATTCCTTCAAGAGACTTTCAGTCTTTTTTATCTGTATTTTTCTTGAATAATCTAGTAATGCGTACCATGTTCAAGAAAAACACGGATTAGAAAGGCAAAGTCCCTCACTTCAACACATTTACAGTTTAATGGTCACCAATAGGATAATTAAATGCTTTCTGTAAACTGATGAACATAATGTTCAAAATGATGTAAAAGTTCATAGATGAGTGAAATTACCCTTGGTCAAGGGACCAAAAAAGAGATAATGAAGCTAATGACATGGACAACAAACATCTTCAAGGTTATGCCAACGGCTGCTTGGATTTCCATCAAAAGGATAAAAAAATGGGGGGGGGGTTCCTATTCCCCTAATGTCAGTTGTCTTGCTATCATAAATGATGTTATGGTGAATAACTCCAACTTGTAATCGGAACCACGTTAAAGTGGAATTACTACACAAAACACCATGGAGAGCTTTAAGACTGTTTATTGGTACACACTGCTGGCCTGAAAGGGCTTGTTTTCTATGCCATTAGCTTGTTATCCCTGTTTTGATCCCTCAAGCAAAGGTAATTTCACTCAGCAATGAATTTTTATATCATTTTTGAACCTTATGTCTTTTGGGTTATATTATTCTATGCAGAAAACTGGGGAAACAATCCTTACAAAGTATTAGGGACCCATTTTTCTGAAGAACCTAAACTGGGAAAATAGTATGGATTGCTTAATTAATGCCAAGAAAAATAGTTGTCAGAGAGAACAAGAGTCTCCAAAAAACATTTTCTGAGCTTTCTGGGATGATAATCCATGTGGAAAAATTAACCACACTGGTGAAATATTTAATAGCTCAGGAACATTTTGTATTTTGAGAGCTTAAAAAAAATTCTTTGTGACACTTCAAAGAAAGAACACAAAAAAGGAATGTAGTCAGTGTGTGCTTATCATGTCCCTTCTCAGTGAGTTCCACCGCTTAGAGCGAGGGTGTTATGTTGGGAGGAGTCAGGGTATAGAGGGGTCAAGGGTGCATTTGGTTTATGTTTGAGGTTGTATCTACATTAACATCTCATAATCTCTAAAAAGCAAGTCATTAAAAAAATGAAATTTTGCATGTCTCAGGTTTTCCCAACCAATATGAATATAGAACTATTCTGTGCTTCTTTTGCTCCTATTCTGCTACATCTCAGGAGAATGCTATGATTACACCACATTAATGACTTTCTCCAAAAGCTTTCCAAAGCGTTAGGTGCAAAAATTAAGTGAAAATATGGATATTATTTCAGTTTCCCTGCATAGTGGATTCACATTTGTGATTAAAAAGCGAAGATCTGAAGGACAAATGAGGTCACAGAGCACAATGCTGCCCCCCACCAAATTGGAAAGGCAGACAGGCAATACAGAGCATCACAACTTACAGAACAGAAACCCCAGAGCAGAAACCCCCATGGGAATCAGTGCCAGTGTATAAAACCTTAAACCACAATTGATGAATTGCTGGAGGCTCAGTGTGGACAAGTCTGAGAGTTTAAAGCTCCAGAAAGATTCAGTCTTGGTGGAGAGGAGTGGAGTAGGAAGGGGCAAACTGTGGGTCTCACCTCCAGGAGCTCTCCCAGGTCCTCAGTGACTAGTGGAGAAAAATTTCCTCATGCTTCTGGCAGGGGGAGGGGGAAATAACCATTTCGAAATATGCCAGAGATTTCTGTTCTTAACAAGGCTTGCTCTCAGGAGAAACTACTTTACCAGAACCTAACCTGCTGGGGTTTTATCAGGGCCTAACACACCTGGGGAAGGTAAATACTGAAATTCAGCTCCCTCTAGCCTTCCCCATGGGGAAAGGGAAATACATAATTCCAGCCCCCTCTAGCTATCCTGTTCTGCACACAAGAGGGAAAACTGAGAAGCACTGGTGAGGTCCACAATCCAGGAGCACAGGCTCATCGAAAGACTGAGACCTGTCACAAGACTGCATCAGGTTTCCCCTTCCCCAGCACCTTGCCACCCCACCACTACAGGCCTGTTTACTGCAGTTCCTTCCTGTCAGTACATTATGACTGGATTTCAGCAAACAACTACCAAGCATATTAAAAGGCGAAAAATATAGTTTGAAGAGATTGAGCAAATATCAGAACCAGAGTCAGATATGGCAGGTATGTTGGAATAATCAGACTGAGAATTTAAAACAACTATGATTAATAGGCTAAGAGCTCTAATGGGAAAATCAGACAACATGCAAGGCCAGATGGATAACGTAAGCAGAGAGGTGGGAATTCTAAGAACCAAAAAGAAATACTAGTGATCAAAAAGAGTGTACACAGGAACAATGAAGGTCTCTGATGGGCCCATAAGTAGGCTGGATACATGTTGAGGAAAGAATCTCCAAGCTTGGAGATACGCGATAAAAACTTCCAAAATTGACAAGCAGAGAGAAAAAAAGGGAAAAAAATAGAAGAGACTATCCAAGGACTGTAGGACAACTACATACATGTAGAGGGAGTACCAGAAGAGAAGAGGAGAAAAGAACTGAAGCAATACCAGAAGCAATAATGACTGATAATTTCTCCCAAAATAATGTCAGGCACCAGACCACTAATCCAAGATCAGAGAACACCAGGCAAAATAAATGTCCCCCAAAAACCACACAGAGGGATATCATTTTCAAATTACAGAAAATCAAAAATAAAGAAAAAATCCTGAAAGAAGGCAGAGGAAAAAGACACCTTACCTGAAAAGCAGCAAAGATAAGAATTACATCCTATTTCTCAGAAATCATGCAAACAAGAAGAAGGTGGAGTATTTAAAGTGTTGAGAGAAAAACAAAAAAAACCTCCCTAGAATTCTGTAACCTGTGAAATTATCCTTCAATATAGAAGGAGAAATACTCTTTCTCAAACAATAATGGAGGGAATTTGTTGCCAGTAGGCTTGCCTTGCAAGAAATGTTAAAAGAAGATTTTTAGAGAGAAGGAAAATGATGTAGCTCAGAAACTTGGATCTACATAAAGAAAGGAAGAGCACCAGAGAATGAATAAGTAAAGGCAAAAAATCCCCTTTTATTTTTCTCAGCCTTTATTGATCTAATTGGTTCATAATAATAACAACAACAATGTATTTGACTATGTATGCTAATGTATGTGTGTGTATACAGATACATGTATATGCTTATGTATAAGTGAAATGAATGACAGCAATGATATAAGGAACCGGAGGGAGGAATTATATATTTGTCCAAACCCATAGAATTTACAACACCAAGAATAAACTTTAATGTAAACAATGGACTTTGGGTAAGCATATCAGTGTAGGTTCCTTGATTGTAACAAAGGTACCACTCTGGTGCAGAATGTTAATAGTCGGGGACGCTGCAGTGTGTCTGGGCAGGGGATATATGGGCACTCTGTACTTTTCTAGTCAATTTTGCTATGAAACTAAACTGTTCTAATAAATAAACTAAATAACCGAATAAGGTAGTTTCTGATTTTAAAAGTGGGCATCAATCTAGTAGATAATGATAGTGTAGGGAAGAAAAGAAGAGAGAAAAAATAGAGTCCAGTAAATACCTATGATTCAAGAAAAGAGAATTAATTCACTAGAGATCGGGATGTATGAGAGAATATGCCCAAGGTGTCTATAAATGTAGAAACTGAGATCTCGAAAAAGTTTGTGGGACTATGCTCATAAATGGAATGTCAACATAAATTGGCATAATTTATATAGCTGGGACTGAAAGAAGAGGGAAGTTAAAATTGGCATAATTATACATACACATATTGACAATTCTACTGAGGTATATTTTGACATTGAATTGATGAAAAGTCTAAAGGAGAAATATTTTACCTTCAAGAGAATTTTTTAATATATCGTAACCTGAATAAAACATCATCCTGCTGGTTACTCCAGAATCAGCTCCATTCCCGATGACAATTTTCAGAGGACTACATTCCAAGCATCACTTCGGGTTTTGTCATTTCAAATTTCTTTTTAAGAACCACAATCCAGATATTTAAGTATCAGATGAGACTACAAATCAGCCATTACATGTTCAGTTTAATGGGGCCTTGACCAATCAAAATAAATGATGAATTAACCCTCGAACCTTAATCAATACTGTTAATGTTTATTATTTAAAATATCATAATAAAATTAAATAGTACTATGAGTTTGACACACTTTAGATTAGTTTTGCTCATCTGTATTGACTTTTGTTGCTTATGTGTATTTACTTCTCCATATGTTAATTAAAACATATACACATAGATACGTACATGTTCCCCTCTTAGAATATGCTGCTCAAAATGTAAAACTCATTTTCTTTTGCTTGTTAGCATAAATTTGTTCCAAAATTCATTAATGTTCTTAATTCTTTTGGCAACGTGTTAACTACTGACAGAAATAAAGTTGTGTTTGTATAGTCATTTTATCTACCAAACACTTGGAAAATTTTGCTTGTCTCTTAAGAAAAATTACAGTGTGGATTAAACGGCTACTTATCCATTAAAGATGATAGCTGAGTCATAAAACACATCATCCTGTTTCTTGTCTCTTTACATATTCTACTTTGCACTAAATTCTAAATTTGATAACGTAATTCTATCCTCCCTCTCTTCCTCTCCCTCTTTCTCTCTCTTTCAAATGCCAACAAAATGTTTTCTTCAGTATCTGAGCAACTAAAATGCTACCTTACTCTACAGAGTCCTCATCCTAAGGAGTCATTGCTTAGCAGACAGGCAGCATGTGTCCCCACAGGCATATGATTCAAACCAAGAAAGAGAAAAGTCTCGCTGAAGGGACTTCCAGTCACAAAATGACACCTTCATAGATCTCTGAGAGCTCTTGGTACACTTATTTGGATTGTCGTCACTGTTTTAGTCACTGAAATACTGCCACCTTCAGGAAGAAACGTGGGAATCTGCAACTGCAGTTTCACTGGGTTTCCTTACTTAAATCCAAACTCTGTACTTAACTATCTTTACACACAGCTGTGAATTATCCTGTTCAAGCTATTTTCCCAATATATCTAAATATTAGTAACCTATCTCCGTGTATCTTTTTACCTTATTATCTTTTTCCCTCAAACAACTAAGTACTACAGTGAAAAGCTGCCCAGAAATAGTAAATGGAAGACACTATTATCAATCAAATAAAAACAACTTTAATAAGACCAGGGATTTTTAGGTATTAAAAAGCATGAAGAATAAGCTCTAAGATATTTTCTGCAACCAAATAATAAAATATATATAAACATCTAGGTATACATTAAAAAAATTCCAAAACAGTTTGTACATTTTACAAAAAAAAGTCTTTAAATCGAGGCTTCTAAAATAGAAGCTCTCTTCTCCCTTACATTCTAGCTCCTCCTTCAGTTATGGGTTAACATAAAAATTATCAGCAGTTCCATGCCAACTTTTTTACTCTCTCTCTCTCTCCCTCTCCTTCCTTCTCTCTCTCTGCTTTCTTTTTCTTTTACAAATCCAGAACTCTTTTTTATAACCTGCTCTTGATCTAATTTTTATTACTATTATTATTAAAATTACTTTTCCCTTTGCTTATACTTTTCCCTCCTTTTTTCCCATCTTCCTCCTCTCTTCTGTTTTTTTTTTTAATTGGGTTATAGTCAGTTTACAATGTTGTGTCAATTTCCAGACTAGAGCACAAATTTTCATTTATACATGAACATACATACATTCATTGTTGCATTCATTTTCACCATGAGCTACCACAAGATCTTGTATATATTTCTCTGTGTTATACAATATAATCTTGTTTATCTATTCTACATATGCCTGTCGTATCTACAAATTTCGAATTCCCAGTCTGTCCCTTCCCATCCCTCTCCCCATTCTCCTCTCTTCTTTGGTTTATGTTTCCTTCACCTAGAAAGTCCATTATAAGTTGCCAATTTCTTTTATGTCCTATTAGCTATGTACACAGTACCCTCTTTCTGCTTTCCCTTTATTCAAAATCCATTCCCCATTATCAGACAATGCATCAAGTACTTTTCCAAATCAAGGTTGTTTTGTGGTTTTTTTTTTAGTACAATTACTGTGAAATGTCACAAGCGTTCTACAAAGCACAAATTACACAGACCAATTGGAAAGGACACATACACAAAACCTCCTCTTATTTTTAATTCCTAAAGTAATCCGACAGTTATAAAGATGTCAGTTCCCCCAGATTAATTTAAAATTGTGTAAATTAAAATCTCAATGTGAAAAGAAGAACAGATGAATGGAGAAGAAATGGATGGTAATATAGATAAGAATTTAACATGTGTTAAACTATCATTTTTTTAAAGTGGGGAAGATTGCTTATTTAATAAATGATGATAGAACAGTTAACTGGCTAACTATTTGAAAAAACAATAAAATAAAATTAGATCTCCTACCTCATAATACACCAAAATAAAACCCAAACAAAGTAGAATGAACTATATTTTTAAATAAAGGTCTATTTAAAAGTACAAGTGAATATTTATTGGATTATAATGTAGATAAGGAGAAAAGAGATTGATATGTGGGTTAAGAAAAATGTAAAGCATCTCTGTTAAAAACATCATAAATATAATTAAACAATAAACAGTAAACTTGTATAAATAATTTTCAACATTAATGGCACATAAAAGTTGAGTATCTTTATATCTAAAGATACCTTACAAGTAAGATAAATACCTATACAGCAAAAAATGAGCAAAAGTCATGAATATACAATTCAAAAGAAACATTCTTGTTCAATATACAATTTTAAATGTTTAATCTCAGTAATTCAAATTGAAATAGCAAGTTTTTGCCTCTAAAATGAATAAATATTTTTAAAATTGTAAGATCTGATTTCATAAGGGTGTTGCAAAAATGGCACTCTCACATATTACCTTTTCTGGATGATAGTTTGACACTGTATTTCCAAAGTCTTAATGCTCTTACTCTATGACCTAGCAAATCCTTAGGCCATAGTTCTGCATGTCCAAAGAGAATAATCAAGATCTAAAACAAATTTATATATAAGAATAATCACAGTAGGGACTGATAAAATAAATAAGGATACCTACATATAATTAATACTATTCAGTTATTTATTCAATAATTATTCAAAAATTGCATTGGAAAATGCCCAAGTATTTATGAAGTGATTAACGAGAGTTATTAAGCTAGATTACAGAATAATCATAATGTATACTTATATACACAGAGAGAAAAGTTTGAAAACACATTGTTAATTGATTTTTCTTCTGGTAAGATTATCGTTAATTTATTTTCTTTTTTAAAATACTTGTTTGTATTTTTTACCTTTCTACAATACTACATTTTAATTTGGAAAAAAAGTTGTTTTAAAACCATTAAAAACTCTTATTTCAATTCCATTTTAAAATCAAGTTCTAATGGGAACACAGAAACATCATATGTAAATACCCATAGAATACACATAATCAAGAATAAACTCCCACTGTAAACTATGGACTTTGGGTAATAAGATGTATCAAAGTAGGTTCAATGATTGTAACAAATGCAAGATGTTGATAGTGGGGAAGCTATGTGTGTGGTGGGGGGCAGGGAGTATATGGGAACTCTCTGTACTTTCTGCTCAGTTTCTCTGTGAACCTAAAGCTGTTCTAAAAATTAAAGTTAAAAAAAAATTCCTGGAATGCAAATTGGACACAAAGTAGATCTGGCACCGCATAACACAGAATTTTAAAACAATACTGATTAGTGTAGAAGCCTTTAAAGTATGCTGATCAGATGCATAATGAAAAGTTTAGATAACAATTGCTTTGAGCAAAACTATATCTCACATAATGAGGATGGAATTTAGACAAAAATTTTTTTCATTTGCCTTCTTATTCACATAGATGGAAGGAAAGTGACCTATAACAGCACTATTCACTAGAAAGTTAAGAGGCGCATTAAGTAATTTTAAATTATCTGGGAGCTGCATTAATATATAAATATACATGGAAATGAGTAAAATAAGTTTTAAAAATATATTTTACTTGACCCAAATATTATCTTTTTAACATGTAATCAGTATAAAAAATTATTGAGCTATTTTACCCCTTTTAATTTATTAAGTCACTGAAACCTGATGTGAATTTTACATTTGCAGCATATCTAATTTACTTGCTAAATTTTCACTAGAAGTAGTTTAGGTTTCATAAAATGTACTGCTAAAAGAGTAGGTTAGCATACCTAAATTTTTCCAAATATAACTAAATTTTTGCACAATTGAATTGAGAATCTGTTTTCAAATTTGAATTTAAGTGAATTAAAATTAAATAAAATTAAAAATTAAGATCCTCATTACACCAGCCACATTTCATGTGTGGCTAGAGGCTACCTTTTTGGATAGCTCTCCTGGAAGTGATTACTAGTGATGTATTGACATTGGACATGCTACTTTATGGGGGATCTTTATATGACTATACCTACTAGTCAGCAAGTTCAAATCTAAATCTTAACCATGTTAAAAGAAATGTAAATTGTGGATCCTTACCTACTTTCTTGGCCTCTCTTTAATATCACTGAATAACACACATGATGAGTTATTCTTAGCAAATCTATCTACAAAAAAAAGAAGTAATATCCCATACTGAAAATGAGGTATTGCTTCCAGCAATAAATTCCTTACACAATTTCACTTCCCTTTGTTGGACTTAGGGATGATTCTACCACCATACAATTTCTAATAGTAAAGACTGAAGGTGTGAAGAGATGCAAAACACAGGCATTAGGCTATTTACAGTAGATAGATTTGTGACTGCTCAGGCAACAGAACTTCCTCCCATATTTAAGAAGTCTTGCATGACCCAAAGGAATGGAACTAATGAACTGTCCAAAGCTGGGCTGCGCTTTTCAGCTTGTTCATACAAATTGGACAAGCCCTTTACTGTTGGAAGCCATTCCCCTGGTGGTGCTAGTGACTACAATATTTTAAATGCATCAAACTGGACTTGAATTCTTACGTACTGGATATGTGAAATCACGACCTGAGCACTAGCAGTGGAATAGCTAAAATAGAACACATACATGAACGCGGCTGCCAAAGATGCTACTTGTTTGGAAAAATGGTAACACATCATGACAAATGCTGCTTTCCTTTCTCTGAATAAATGTATTCCCCCAAACCATAGTCCTCACTTGGTAACATAAGTAAGTAAAAAGCAAAACTAACTAGGACAGGGTACATAATAAGAGTGTACAAGAATCACTAATTCCAATATGTCAGTCAATCAAACATCAACAAACTTTAGTTGTACTGAGTGCCAGGTACTTCAACAGTCATCAGGATACAACTACATAAATGATACAGCTCCTAATCAGGGAGATTAGGTTTGTAAACAGCAGAAGATAATTTATAACCTAAGGCAGCATATAGTAAAGTTGCAAGAGTGATCCAAATAAAAACTGATCTTAAGACAAGAGCAGTGGCTCTCCAAGTGGGGTCCGCAGAACCCTCAGGGTCCCCAAGATTCTTTCGCGGATTCTGTGAGATTAAAACTAGTTTTATAATAATATTAAGATGTTCTTTACCTTTTTCAGGGGGTTGGTATTTTCACTGATGGTGGGTAAAACTCTGATTGCTTCAGCACCAAGCAAGGTGGTAGCATCAAGCTGTACTAACAGTCACTGGATTTCTTCACCACCACACACCGGCAGTCAAAAGAAGAAGACAAAGAAGAAGAAACTCATTTTCACCTAAGAATGTCTGAGAAAGCAGTGGAAATTATTAATTTTATTAAATCTTGACCTTTCCAAGCATGTCTTTATAATCTGAGGGACTAAATGGGCGGGATACACGTACTTCTATGTACAGAAGTACAATGATTATCTTGAGGAAAAGCACTGGTGCAACTGAGTTTCAAATTGAACTAGCGACTTTTTTCATGAAGTAGCATTTTTGTTTGAAAGAACAACTGACAGACGAACGAACTATGGTTATTCAGACTTGACTATCTGGCAGATATTTTCTCAGAAATAAACAAAGTGAGCCTGTCCTTTAAGGAAAACAACCAACAGTATTTCTTGCCAATGATAAAATTTGAACTTTCAAACAAAAATTAGAATTTTGGAGTACTTGTATTCTAATATGTAAAATGTTTCCTGATGAAAACAATGATAAAATTCAGGAATATGGTATTTTTGATATCGTATGACAAAACGAGTCAACGTTTGGAAGATCTGCATAATTCAGTGAACCAACAGTCTCCAAGTGACCAGTGTATAACATTACAAATCATGCATGAGTAAAGGTCCATTCAAGAGACTAATAAGTTTCCATGCCTCAGAGTATGAAAAGTTTATTGATACGGATTTTTATTCCACACTGTAGCTAACTTTTCAAAAAATACCACATGAAGAATTTTGGAGTAGTAGTAAAGAATATCCAAAATTATCTGAAAAAGCTATTAAAATATTTCTCCCTTTTCCAACTATATATCTCTTAAAAGCCAGATTTTCTTCATATACTTCAAACTATATGCAGTATCACAATAGATGGACTGCAGAAACAAATGTAAGAAGATTCAACTAAATATCAAATCCAGGTAGATACTAAAGAGCTTTACAAAATGCAAACATTTTTCTTAATTTTGCTTTGTTTTGGAAAATTCTGCTATTTTTTATTAAAAATATGTTAATATGAAATGGGCTGATTATTATTATAAGTTAACAAATATTTTAAACATTTCTCCGATTTTAATTTCTAATATGAGTATCAACAGATGCAACCCACATAAACAAAAGTTTTGGGGGGCCCAGAGATCAAAATATTTAAGAATTATTGGACTAGAGAAAAGGGAGCAATCAGGAGGAGCTAGGGAAACTGTTCCGTGGGACCAATCCAAACATACTCTTCCCTGGAAATCTTTTAAGGCCCCAAATGAATGATGTTCATTACTTACATATGACCAATTTACTTTAGTGTTCTTTACATATCAATGCATCGTACTTGTGGAAATGCAATATAAAATTCCCCAATTCAGCAAAATCCCTTCATAATCAGAGACCTACTATTAAGTGGCAGAAGTAATAATTAATACAGAATAACCATTATATGAATATATCAGTGGTTCCTTTTCATGTTCAAAGTCTCCTTTTTAATATTTATTGTAACTTACAACCCTCCATGAACCTTATGTAATTAAAGATACTGCCTAGCAAACAAACTACATTTTTAAAGTGGCAGTTAATTCATTTTCCTCTTTTAGATTGAAAAATAAATAGGAAATTTGTTTGGATACAGCCATGGAAATTTACATGGATTCTCTGGTTCATGTAATATCAGGCAAAGCAAAAACAGTGGAATTTTAGTTATTCTACCTATAGTAATCATGAAATTGCTGTTTAGATTTTTGAAATTTTCAAACAGGTTGTGGACTCCTCCCTGTCCATTATTACCTCCACAAAAGATCTGGAGGGTGAAATGTAGCATGTAGGGTGTTTTGTTTTTAATTTAGTATTGGGTTTTTGGTCACTGAGATTGTGATAGTAATGAATTCGCCCATTTTTGCTCAGTCACCAGACATCTGAGAGTCTGGAGTTTATGTCCCTTTAGGGATACACTGTAGGCTTAGGGTTTGCAGCAAGATAGTGTGAAAAAGCCTAGGCTCTAGAATTAGAATGACTTTCTAGTTAATAGTTGTGTGAATTTAAACTAATAGCTTCAACTCTTTGAACCTGTTTCCTTACCTGTGAAACAGAACTAATGCCAACTCCTCGTACATTTGCTGTATGGCATACAAAATGATAGCCATCACTATAGAGCAAATAAGCCAAGTTGTGTTACACATCAATACACTGTTTTAAAAGTTGACAGTGCTAATATTTCATAGTATTGTCAATTTTGGCAAAAAAAAAAATTTTTTTTTTAAAGAAAACCTTTTGTGATTAGTCCTTGGTGCAATTTTTTGCCAACTTTAAAATATGGAAGAAAACGTATTTCCATGCTCAGTGTGCAATTGTTTAATACATATATTTGAAGGTAAATAGTGTTGGCCCTTGGCAAATTAAAAATTGTTCAGGGTTATCTTGGGACACAACTATCTGTGTTCTCAGACCCCAGGGTGAGCAGGATCCCCTAGTTCAACACCTGTAGGACTGACTATCCACAGGAGCATCTGGGCCTCTAGTTTGTCTTAGGATTTTGAACCCCATTTGGAAATCCTCCACCCCAATTTCCTTTTTTCTCCCCAACATGGACAAGTTACTCCTTTCCTTCTCCTCTTCTTAATTCTTCTTCATTCCTCTCAAATACAAATTTAACATTTTCTTACAAATTTTACAGTACCTTAATTAGTACCCATCATTATTTTGGGAAGATTCTATACTCTTACGATATGGACTTTCCATGTTATTGAAATTTCTGACAAATGTGCTGTTGAAAGTCTTCCCTTTTTTAGTAATTATTGCTGCATTTCTAGAATCTGTTATAGCATCAGAAAAGTATACCAAAAGTAGGTATCACCAATATGTTTTGTTCATAATTGTAATAAAATTAAAACACCTTAGCGTCACGTTGTGATAAATTCTACAATTGAAAACTGTAATTTCCCCTACCTTCTGAAGGTATATTAGGGATTAATCAGGGTTTTTAATCGTGCATGAGTTTTATGGAGTAAGGGCACAACCTTTCTACTATTATATACGCTTTCATTTGGAAAGCCTAGAAGCCATCACTTGTCAAGGGCTGTTTAGAGATGACTGTAATAGCCAGTCTCTATAAGTTTTTTAAAACATATTTTTGGATTTTTCTTTCCTTCGAAAGAAAATTACTGCTCCACAATGCATTTTTCAATTTAGAAAAAAAGGTGCTCATTTCTGAGGAAATATGGCTTTAAAGAAGATACACAATGCCTCTGACAATTCTGAAAACTCAGGGACTGGAGGGGAGCTACCGAGTGAGGTATGTTTTCAGGAAAATCCGGCGGATTGCGAATCTCTCTGGAGGTGGACCAATCCGCGCGGCCACAGCTCCGCGCTCTCGGAACAGGGCTGGGCAGCAGACGCCTCGCCGCGCTCACAGGCACACACCCTGGCCAAACCCGCGGAGTCCTCCCAGTTTCCTTTCCTAGATGCCTCGGAATCTTTACCACAGCAATCTGACGACATTATGCCTCAACAGTAGTTCCCAACTTCTGAGAGAAACCCTTTTAAAATTAAAAATAATTTAGCAGACCCTACCACCACCACCACCCAGAATGTGTAGCAGCCGCACTTTAAAATTATGCTTACGGAGAGAACTTAAAACGAGATCAAAAGCTTCAGAAGATTCTGAAACACTTTCAAACGCCTATATATCCTATTAATCATAACATCTGCATACATTTGAGTGTATTTATTTATGCGGTACGCTAAGTTTACAGGCACTGCTTGGTGCACAGATGGCTTCGCCCACTCCTCGCACAGGGAAATCCCGAGGGTCCCGAGGAGGCGCCTAGGATCTGAGGCCCGGAGCTGCTGTGATGGCCGTAGAGGCAATAGGTCCTGCCTTCAACCCCACACGTTCAATGAAGCTGGATTCCCAGAGACAGCAGGACGTTCTTCCTGCACGTCGCCGGGGCATCGCAGGGCATCTGCCGCCCCCTATCGGTGGTGAGGGGAAAAATACCCGAGCCCGGTTAGAATCAACTGGAAGGGCCTCTTGAATAAAAGAATATTCCATGACTACGCAGTACCGAGAGGACTATCAGGGAGCCTGCTTTCCGCAGACACTCTCCTCCGATTGCTGCGTTTTAATGCAGGTGTTCACAACTGTGGGAGAGGATGCTGGATTGTGAAGAGGAAACTGTCCCTGTGAGGGCTTGGGGGCGGGGGGGGGGGGGCGGGGAGTAGTCCAGGATACACCCAAGGTTCAGTTTGTTTTTCACCCTCCTATTCATCAATCTACCTCATCCTTATGAAAAGCGTTTGCCCTTAGTCGGGATGGGGTCATTCATTAGAGTATAGTATGGTGTTTTCTCAAGCACCTGTCCCCTCCTGTTACACTTTGTGCAGAGGCCAGTGACCTGCTGCAAAGGTGACAAAGGCCACCTTCCCTGAGAAGCTGCCCTAGTTGTGTCCAGGAATGGCTTCCCAACAGCATGCTACTTCTGTGGTCCCTCTGGTGACTATGAACATGCTTCATTCAGTAAAGTACAATAAACACTGAGAAGAAAGCTCCCGGAAACCCCAGGCTATTTTCTCCTAGGACCGAACGTGTAAAATTTGCCTCCACTTGGACACAGCAAAGACTGCCGGCAGGGTGGGGCGTGTTAATACTATATACTCAGATATTACTAATTTTATTTTCATTATATTCTACCCACTACCACTTCTCTTCTAAACACACACACACACTTTGTAGTATCCTAACTTGTTCATTCGTGTCCATATTTGCCTTGGCCCTTTCGGGAAGGAGGCAAGAGAAAGATGAACGAAGGTGAGTGGGGGAAGGGGGAGAAAGGAAGAGGGAGGAGAATCGTCTTCCACACCAGACTTTGTTTAAGCGGGAAGACACTCCCGGCGGAGGATCTAGAGGACGACAACGGAAAAGTCCTACTACACGCTCACAGCGATAGTACTGGCACCCCTAGTCTGCCAGTGGCTGCTGGAGATCCGGGGTCCAGTTGGTCCTCTTCGAGGTTCCCACCGGTCCGCGGTGGGGGTCGGGCCCTCCAGTGTCGCTGCGAGTCTGGGAGGGGAAGGAAGCTCCGCTGGCTCCGTTTTCCCTCCCAGCTCGCCGTGGCTGCCGCCGCCGACCATGGCCCCGCCAAGGCCCCGCCAAGTCCCCTCCAATTCCCCGCTCCTGAGCGGCCGCAGGTGCCGACTGGCCCATCCCTGGCGGGAGAGGAACGCCCGACTGGCTGAGCCCTCCCAGTGTCTAGTTGAAGGAGGGTCTCCTGCGCGTGGCGGAGGACCCGGGGCTCGGGTGCTCCCCTTTCCCGCGGCCTTTGGGTGCGGTGCGCAGGGGTGCTGGCGGGCGGCGGCAGCTACTAGCGCAGGCGGAAGGCGCGGCACAGCCACGGTCACGGCCGCCGCTGGGTCTCGGGCGGAAGCGCGGGCTCCGGAGGGGAGGGCCTGCCGCGCCCCGCGAGGCCCAGGGCTCCCGGCCCCCAGCGGCGCCCGTCGGTGCAGGAGCAGATCTCGGGCGGCCACCGCGCCGCAAGGCAAGAATGGCCCCTGGTCAGTTTCAGCCCCGTCCACACGCGTGGTGGGGCGAGGCCGGCGTCCACGCGTGTCCGTCCGACTGTGCGTCTTTCACTTGCACACACTGAGCCCCCTACAGCGGCGCGGACCCCAGCTCTGAGGTTGGCCGCTCCCATGTCTGCCACCTCCAGCACCCAAAGCCGCCCACCCCAGCCTCCCGGCAAGCGGAGACTTCCCGGATGGGGCCATGCTTTTCTTCCAGGACAATCAGGGCTCCTCCCCTCCCCGCGATCTTTCTAGGAGGCCACCTCCAGAGATTCCGAGGCGATTTCCTCTCTGCCGGCACTGAGCTGGCAACTCCTCTCACTAAATACACAGGGAAGAATTACAAGCTGAGTATTTGGCAAGAGATTACCACCACCGAAAAAGCACACAGTTCAATGTGCATGGAATGTTTTGATCAGTGGGTTAATGGGGGATAGAAGTTCGCTCTCTGTTTTTGATAGTCCTGATTTTGAAGCTTTTTTAAAGTTACATTGCTCTCTTTTCTGCTCGGTCAACAACACAGAAAATGGAATATTGCTTTGTTTTTTTAATGATTCAGAGTCAATTGTAATGACAGTAACTTTGAGAATTTCACAGCATCTTGTGAAATAAAATGGAGATGTACACCTAGGTGAGAATCGTTGTATTATGTAGTAGCAGGCTGGATCCAGCCAACAAAGTCCGTGAGACATTTCTTGCCTCTTTCAGCTCACCCTCTTTAGTGGAATTTTTATCATTTAATTATTTTTTTCATTATCATGAGGCTTTCATGAGTCTAAGAGTAGGAATAGGACAAAGACTGAGAACAACACTTGGACGTCCCTAAAACAATCTTTACCTTTCTTGGGGAAGTAATTCCTGGGGCTAATAAAGAATTTCAGATCTGAGGTCCAAAAATGTTGTTTAAAAAAAAGAAAAAGCGTTCAGTTTTACTTCCCTTATTTATTCCACAGATATTTATGGAGCACCTACCCGGCACCACACACACACACACACACACACACACACACACACACACACCCCATACATACATACTGTGGGCTGTATAAATGATAACATAACATTTGTTGAATGCTTAGTATGAGACAGGCAGTATAATCGACGTTTTAAAGATTAGACCATTTTGCCCTTCCAGGGACAATATTGATTAGTTACTGTTACTGTCATCTGCTTTACAGAGGAGAAAAATGAGATATTGCAGGCTTTAAATAACTTTCTCAAGGTCACCTAGTTAGTAAATGGCATGGAAAGGGGTTAAGCCCAGTCTGATGGAGAGTCCCCAGGCTCAACCACAACGCTACATCCTCCAGTCAGATCTGGGAATCTGTTTATTTTGGAACTAACTTATGCAGATCAGAAGCGAAGCAGAACTTGAGAAGCACAGATATAATCACACTCCCTCTTTTTCCTGATTAGAAAACAGACCCAAAGAAGTGATTTATCCAAAGACATACAGTCAATTAATTGCAGAATGAGATCCAGAGAGCCACCTCCTGGTTCCTTGCCCAATGTCCACTCTACCATCCAAACCACATCAGCTCAGTCCAAGAGGAGTCAAAAAATGTAAATATTTCAACAACTACAATAAACATACAGTCAAATCTTGATTATCTTTAGCTTCCTCTTCTACCTGTTTCCCTTCTGGATATTTTACTGTTGTAGTTTCTCTCCCAGAGGGAGTGAAAAACCAGGTGAAATTCAATTGTTTCCTTTCTGCTAATATTAACTGGTAAGAACTCTAATATTAAAAAAAGAAAAATGGGGGAGGGGAAGCCAGAGAGGTTTGATAGAAGAAAACGCTAGAACAAGTTCCTCAAATAAGATTTGCAGGTGATCCCTGGAGTTTGGTTTTCCATACTACCAGTAACTCCCATTGATGTAGTGAAGGGTTGAAACTCAGGAAAGAAGCAACATGGATGCCCCATCTAAAGCAACCATTCCTCCATTCTTCCTCTTCCTGTGCACCCCATGCCTACCAACTGCTGCTATGTGAGGAGTAGGAAAAAGGAAAGGAAATAATAAAGGGATGTGGTGAATCATTCTAGAACAATTTTCACTTCTGTTTTGGAGAGTTTAATAGTTACAGTGTGAAAAAGAATTAACTAGGCCACTGTTCCTCCATCGTTAGTCTCAAACACCGAGCATACACATACACTGTCATTAAACAAATAGATTTAGCTAGCTTTTAACATCCCAACATCTTCATATTTTGCTTTTACTCTCTTTCTTTTGAACCTACTCTCAGGTCATAGGGATGCTGAGAAACTGTACAAGAACCATGGGGACTGCTGCCTCTTCTCAGCAACTCTGATCAAATTATTTCCTTACTTAAAATCATTTGCTGATTCCTCATAAACTCAACAAAATAAAATCTGACTCTTTAACAAGGCAAACAATATGTTACATGATTAGCCCCTGACTGCTCACCGCCCTCACCTCTGCCTCTCATTGAAACGCTGAGCAATACTAAACTAGCTGTGGTCCTCCGAACACACAACTCTGTCTCCTGCCCTCGTGTTCTTGCATTATGCCTATCCTCTCCCTGGAATTCCTTCCCCACCTTGTCCTCTTGGTGAATGCCTCCTCACTCCCCCAAACCCTGCTCAGTGCCAACCCTGTGAATTCTTTCCTCTCTGATATCTCTCCCAAAACAATAGTCTCTTGCTCATGTAGGAAACCACTTCTGTTCCTTGTATATTCTCTGTTATGGCTCTTAGTCTGTGTAACAAAATTTTTTTTTCCCTATGTCCTTCTCTTCTGGTAGACTAGACTTCCTTGGGAATCTGTCTATATAATTTTTGTGTAGTATGTTGGAAAAGCTAGGGAATATAAGATTAATTTATTTTTAAGTAGAATATCATTTACATTTTGAAATAATATGATCAGTATGTTTAAAACAATAGGTCCATTTGTGATAAAGTACAGAATGTCCAAAAAACCTGGACATAAAGGAAAATTTGGTGTATGCATGATACTTTTTTCAGATTACTCTATGACTATACAGATACTTAACCTAAAAAAATTTCTGGAGGTTGAAGAAAAAATACTAAGCACATTATTTGAAAATGTAAGTAAAATACTGCTTAAATATAAGTGTATACTGTTTCCTGAATTTCAGACCCCTGTAGTCCCAGCACCTAACACTGTGTCCAGTGCCTGACACATAATATGCCTATTCAGTTGTTCTAAACTGAACAGAGCAACCAGCTGAAACAGCCACTGGTCCAGGAGCTTCGGGTTCAAGCTAATCACAGCTCCAGCTTCTGTCTCTCCTTTTGTTGAGCTCTAAACAGCTTCAGTCACTTTGTCAGTCACACTCCTCTACTTGATCTCTGTTTCACCTAGAATTAATGCTTTTGACTAAACTGTAATTATTTACATGCTTTTGACATTTGCTGTGGAAAGGAATCCCCAGGCTTTTCCCCATTGATGATAGGACCCATAATTGAGGGGTAGAGATGGTTGATGGAGCAGCAGAGCAGACAAGGCCTCCAAATCAGCTAGTGAATCATTCATTCATTTGACAAATATTTTTCCAGCATGTTCAACCTGCTAGGCTACAGGCCAGGCAATGGCCTCCCAGACTGTAGTGGAGCCCTATTCTAGCCAACATCTCTATTTTACTTGTTGCAGAAGTTCCTATTGCCAGAAACTTACGAGTGGGCAAGAACTTTCTATACAATCCAAGACCATTAAGGCATGTCAAAACCAGCCACTTAAATTAAGGGCTTTGCATGGATACATTTTCCATGTCAGGTTAACTCTTTAATGACCAAAGAGTTGTGTGTATATTTATGCAAAATTGGGAATATTTATGCAAAATTTAAGACACAATTGATAGATATTTAACAGCACCTCTGGAGTACAAATACAGATATACCTACAGTCCATATACCTGAAAAATTATCTCACATTAACAAACTGGTCTCGTATGATAAGAGATCTGCACCTCTAGCAGGTTCATGTAGCATTTAATAATACAGGGACTATCTTACATGTTTGCCTATTTAGGAATATTAGTAATGTTTACATACTAGCCTCAGATAACTAATGAGGAAGAAAGCCTGTGATATAGTAGGTACAGCTGAATATACTCTTTAACATCACGAAAGTACACCTTGTATATCACTAGGGAGGAGAATCTAGAACTTTAGATCCTTTAGTCCTGAGGAAAATAATGTGAAATATAGCAAACTAGGAAGAATTAATGAAGTCTCCATTTCTGAAGAGTGACTATATTCTCTAACAAAAATCATTTTGGGAATTCTTGGCTTAAGAAATATTTCTCAGATTATAGGTTGGAGAGATAAGAGCAAGTGTTGGTACCCACCCCCCAAAAGGGGCATTTTTAGAAATGTAATTTTTATGTTTTTTCCCTCAGTGACACTCAGGTCATGTCTCAATTTGTAAAGCAACCAAAAATATCCAATCAGTTATCTGAGTAATTTAGGCCCCAGAGAAAACTATCTTTGTTTGAATTACCATAGCAGTATCACCATTGCAATCATATTAGCTTAAAGTAGGAAGGCAACACAACATATTGGACATATTTGGAGCCAATGATTTGTATTCAAATCCTGATTCCGCCATTTATTAGTTCTGTGATCTCTGCCTTGCTTAGCTTCTTTCCTCTTTCGGTTAACTCTTTTGTGAAATAGGTATATCTCACTTGTCCTTAGGGAGGTATGGTGAGAATCAAATAAGATACTGGATATGAAAACTGCACTTTGAACTGCAGAGTGCTGTTCAAATATATTTCTGATGTAGGTCATACAATTTTCAGTTGGGAGAAATAAATATCCCTTGAAATGAAGCAAGGAAATATCCAAATTGATTCTTAGAATTACTCACAGAATAGAATTCTCTGACTTAGACACCAAGAAATCATCTTCTCAAATATTTGTACATTTTGTTTTGTTTTGTATTTGATCAGTAAAATGAGTTCTGATACTACTGAAGCTACCAAACAATTTCTACTCTAAACCAGTGAAGAAAGCATCAATGGAGTGACAAAAAGTATCACTGACTCCTCTTGTCAATTTACATAATTTATTTTACTGTTAGTTCATTGGATTCATTATTAACATCTATACCAAAAGTCATAAAACAAAACATTTATAAATTCTGTAGCCATTTATCCAGACATTTATCCAGAGTTTATACACTAGGTAGTTGAGAAAATTGAAGGACAAAAATGGTTCTTTTCTATTGAGGATCCTTATATTTGATTGTGAAACCATTCTTTCCCCAAGTAAAAGAGATGCTATGAATTCATAATTCTAAACTAGTGCTGTTCAAGGTGGAAATGAGAGAAAAATGTATTATTAAAAAGAGCCTTACAAGAATCAAGCAACAAGATGGGAGAGGGTGTAGCTCAATGGTAGAGTATATGCTTAGCATGCACGAGATCCTGGGTTCAATCCCTAGTACCTCCATTAAAATAAAACAAACAAATAAATAAAATAAACCTAATTATCTCCCTCACCAAAAAAACAAGCAAAGTATTTTTAAAACACAAATAAACAAACAAAAATTACAAGAATGAAGCAACAAGGGGCATCATAACTCAAAATAACATCCATTTCTTCCAGTTAAGTTTTCTTAAATAAGACATGTCTGCTTCAGCTCCCACCTCTACCTTCCCTAGTAGTTGGTGATTAATGATTAAAATGTATATCCTTTTCATAATAATTGCATTAACATGCCCCTCACTTTCATCCTACCTCCCAGCTATTAGAAAAAACAGAAGAATAATTATTGCGAAATGAAAATATAAAAAGAGCTTGACTCAAAACATTTCTTTGTTTATTTTGGAGAAGGAAAGGGAGAATTTGAGCATCACTGCCTTTTATAAATTACATAAAAATTGTACATAAAATCAAGTTCCTTACATCTTTTAAATCTTTGAGGTTATAACCATCCTGAGTGACTTACTGAATTGAGGTCTTGTATAACAAGTAAAGAAACTAGGTTTAAGATGATTCTGGATAACCCTGTAGTGGGGAGGGCAGCAACTGGCACCTCCCATCTCTTTGCAAATAGGAAGTAATGTTCTCTGGAGGTTTCCCTGGAAAGGCCAAGAAGTGAGCAATGTTCAGATTCAGGGTTGCAAAGGTGTCCAGGGGGTTATGATATGAATATCTGTATGTGTGGGCATGTTAGAGAGACTCCTCAGAGGCTAATGTTCAAAAACACTAGAAAACACCCACTAGAATTATTAATGACTTTTCAGTTTTATGATTGTATTTTCTTGCTTAACTCAGTAAATTAAACTGTTCTTAAGTGGACAGAATAAAAGATAGGTCCAAGTCTACATAAGGAGTATTACAGTATTATATATACAGTATTTCATGATACACGGTGCCAATTAGTGGTTTTAATGACGAGAATTAGTCTAAGGATCACAAGAAAAGGAAATGGATGGGTTGGAAAACCCTCACAGCATCTCCATGGATCCAGTTCATTTTTAATTTTCTTCTATGTCCAATCTTCCTTGAAGAACAGAGGGCCTGATTCTTACTTTTCCTTAGTTCGGTTTTCAGTGTTATTTGACAGACCTGGGTTAGCCAGCAAGAGTTCTCCACCACTGCGTGATGGTGAATTCAGCAGCGTGACCAGAGACTGGCATAGGTGGACTGGACTGGGTGACTGGCTTGGAACACTGTGTCCCTGGCCTCAGTGCTCTGGACTTCCCTCTTATCCTGTAAGTCTGCACAATGTATCTTTTAGTATATAAACTTCCAAAGAATACACAAAATTTATATTTTACTACCTCTATATAAAAGTTCTAGTACACAGCTATGTTTTTGGAGAATTTCCCTATTGCATAGTAATTAATAATGAGTAAGCTTTAATAGTGGTAAAGCTTTTTGAGAAATTGAAAAAAATAGTAAGTAATATTTGACTTAAAAAAAAAAGGGCCCTGAGATAACATCAAGTGTTAATGACAAAATTGTGTCCCCAAAATTCATATGTTGAGGCCCTAACTCCAATGTGATGGTATTTGGAGATGGGGTCTTTGCAAAGCACTTAGGGTTAGATAAGGTCATGAGGGGGGACCCTCTGATGGAATTGATGCCCTTGTATAAGAAGATACCAGAGAGCTTGTTCTCTCTCCCTCCCTTCAGGCGCCTGCACAAAGAAGTCCTGTGATGTGGGCAAGCCAAGAGTAGAGGCCTCAGAATGAAACTTAGTTGCCAGCATCTTGATCTCAGACTTCCAGCCTCCAACACTGTTAGAAATTAATTTATGCTGTTTAAGCCATTCAGTCTACAGTATTTTGTTACAGCTGGCCGCCCAAGCTGACTAAGACAGCAAAGAACAAAACTGAGAAGTAACGTAAGTAAAATCTACAATGGGTCTGGTGGTTATAAGTGCTGTGGACAAAAATAAGGCAGGAAAGGGCAATGGGTAGAGGTTATAATTTGTTAAAGGAAGAATTCACTGAGAGGGTGACCTTTAATTAATGACCTGAAGGAGGTAAAAAGCCAGCTGTGTGCAGCATGGGGAAAGAACAGGCCAGGCAGGGGAAGACAGCAAGTGCCAAGGCTCAGATGCAGGAATGTGCCTGGTGGGGCAGATCAGGGAGGCGAGTGTGGCTGGAATGGGTGGAGGATGGGGAGAGGAGTAGGAGATGGGGTCAGAGGTAATAAGTGGGCGGTGTGGAGCAGACACATAGGACCTTGAGGCCACTGTAAGGGTCTGGCCTTTATGTAAGTGAGATGGGAGGATTCTGACATGAGCTGTCTTATTCTTTAGAAGAAGCACTCTGTCTGCTGAGTTGAAAATAACTAGAAAGGGTAAAGGTGGAAGCAGAGAAACAGGCGCTACTGCAGTGGTCAAGGTGAGAGACAATGGTGGAAACTGATAGTGGTGGATGAAGTGAAAAGTGGGATACGTATTTGAAGGTAGAGCTAACAGCATTTGCTGTTGGGTGTGGGGTGTGAGAGAAGTTAAACAAAAAAACCAGGACTTGGGGCCAGAGCAACTGAAAGGATAGAGTTGCCATCACCTGAATTGGGGAAGACTGTATGAGCAGATTTGGAGGCAAAATCTGGATATTTTAAGTTCAAAATACTCCTTACGTATTCAAGTTGAGATATTGGCTAGGCAACTAGATATACAAGTCTTGGGGTTGAGGGGAATTGTTTCAGTCTGAGCTAGAGGTATAAATTTAGGAGTTTATTTAAAATCCTGTAAATGAGTACAAGGATGATATTCAAAACACTTAACCAGTGCGGTCATCAATCTACCCTATCAGAAGGTGCTGGAGCACGTTTCTAAAGGGTCAGGTGTTAACATTTTAGAAACTAGATCATGGATAGGTGTGGGGATCCCAGAGTGAGGCCGGGGTGGTGCGGTGGGGAGGGCATGAGAGAGCTTGAGAGCAGCTCTGTACTAATTTGAATGGAAATACTTCCACATTTTATCAAGCAGTACAGTGTACCAGTGTGCAGCAGTTGGAAAAATAGCCCCAAAGGAGCGTAGAGAAGGAAGAGAACAAGGACAAGAAGAGCAAGAAGACGTCCAAGGGTGCCCTGGGCAGGCCAATATTTAGAGGTGGGGGAGAAGAGGAAAACAGCAAAGGAAACTGTGGAGGAAGAGCCAGAAAGGTGTGGGGTCCTAAAAGAACAGTGACTCTGGTCCCATTTGAGACAGTCCAAATTGGCATCTATGTGCCAGTATGTCCAACTTTCAATATCAAAAAGGTCTTCATTCTGATGAAAAATTATGTGGTCTCCCTACAAAGAAGCCAAGTGGAGAAAGTAGTTGAAGTGGAAGGAATGATCAACTATTTAAAATGTGGCTGCTAAGTGAAGTGAGAGGAGGACTGAGAATTGGCTGCTGGATTTAGTCTCATGGAGGCCACTGGGACCTTGTCAGGAAAGCAGTTTCAGTAGTGCAGCAGGTGTGAAAACCGGAAGTCAAAGGAGAGTGGGAGGAGAGGGACTGATGACAGTCAATGCAGACAAATCTCTTAAGAAGTTTTGCTGTTAAAAAGAAGAGGCAGAAAATTGATGTGGAATGGGTGGTTAGAAGGGAAAGTGAGTCAAGACAGGGTTTAGGTGATGCTGTGGACTGAACATTTGTTCTCTCCCCACCCCAGATTTGTGACGTTAAAGTATAATCCCCAATGTGAGGGTAGTAGGAGGTGGGGGCCTTTGGGAGGTGATTAAGTCATGAGGGTGGAGCACTCACGAATGGGATTAGTGCCCTTTAAGGAGACCCCAGAGAACAAGAGCTGCATTGGGTAAGAATGAATATACTACCATTGTACATTAAAATCTTTTTGACCTAAAAGTTCAATTTAGTCTTCTGATTTTAAAGGGAATTACACATTTTCATGGGCCCCTAGAATAAGGTGGGCCCTAGGCACTGTGCCTACTGTCCCTATAGATCCTTGGCCCTGGATGTTATTAAGGAGGTGAGAAAGGGAGGGGTTAGTGCACAATAGAGGGCTGGCCTAAGATGAAAGCCCTGGTGTTTCATCCACAGGAACAGGAAAGAAGGCAGAGAACACGGGCTACGTACAGTGCTGGGAGTTTGTGCAGGGAGCGTATTTTGATGCTTTTTCCATGACTGTTGCTTTTTCTCAATGAACTAGTAAACATAGTTATAAGTTAAGAGTGAGGATGGTGGAGGAGGTATGGAGGTTTGAAGAGACAGAAAAAGTATGAAACAGCCACCAAGGAGTGTGGGAGTGTGAATGGACCAGGGAAAATGTAGTAGGATTCCAGGGCAGCACTAAAAGTCCTGCTGAGGTTAGGTGAGGAATTTAAAATGAGACCAGGCAGCATGAGTTGTGTGGTTTTTCTCTAGTCACATTCAGCTGCCAAGTTGCAGGAGCTGAGTAGGAGGAGAGCTGGATTCAAGCAGGGATGGAGTTTACCAAGAATGACACAGTGAGAGGTGCCAGGGCAGTGAAGGTATGTGCAAATAAATGATTATAATAATGGACCATGGAATTTAAGCTGGATAAGGATGTTAGTGGGGATATGAAGGGACTGAGGACACTGAATGATGGGAGACATGATTGTAGATCCTGGTAGATCAGAGAAAAATAGAGGCTATGGAGGAAGAGAGCTGGAAAAGTAGCCAATGATGGTGTGAGAATGGGGTGCTTGAAATAGAGATTATGGAAGGATGTGCAGTTATTACTAATAAAGAGGCCTACATGTAACCCATGAATGTCTGTTATGCAAAATTTGAATAATACCTCACAATCCCATACACTTTCCAAATATAACTACTGTTAAGGATCTTTTATGTATCAAATGTATATCACATAGAACATATATACATGCAACACACACATTGCTTCAGTGTTGGTTTTACTTGGTTTTTACGTAAATGGGATCACGCTTTATTATCCATTCCTTGTCTTTTCATTTAACAATATAGTCTGGAATTTTCAAGATTGCTTACATAGATCCTTCTCATTTTTTTAATGGCATCATTTTTTTATTTTTCAGTTAAATGAACTTCCATTTGAACTATCTATTGGACTAGACTAGATATGCTTCATGTTTATAATGATGGATGGAATGTGAAACTAACAAAACTCAGGCTTCTGGGTTCCTCACTTTCATAGACCCTTTCCCGGACCTGGGCAGGGGTTAGCAATGTGCTCACATGGCCATAGGTTTTTATAAAATTTGCAAAAGTAAGATATTTCAACAAAGCTCTACTGTATAGCACAGGGAACTATAATTCAGTACCTTGTAATAACCTATAATGGAAAAGAATCTGAAAAAGTATATATATGTATATATATTACTGAATGCAATACATCTGAAATTGACACAACACTGTAAATCAACTATACTTCAATAAAAATTTTTTTTTAATTTAAAGATATTTCAAACATGATTGCTTAAGACCATAGTCTCTGTCTAAATTTCCTCCATGGCACTTTCCCTGTTTTGGATGGTATTTGGAGAGGCTATGAACATTCAAATAAATATTCACTTCCAAATGAATTCACTTCTGAATAAACATGCATTTGCATACTTAATCCCGAATTTTTTTCTTTAAAGCAGGCCTTTGGAACTGAAGAAGCTCTAGGCCCTACAAAGCCTGGAACTGCCCCTACAGGTTTAGCAATTCTTCCTTAACAGCCTATTTCCTCAGTGATGTCTAGATTTCTGGAGACTTCCTGCTGCCCTAAACGTGTGTTGCTGAACCGCAAAGCAGAAGTTCTCTCCCCCTCCTTCTCCCTCTCCTTCACCCTCTCCCTCTTTCCTCTCCTTTTCCCTCTCCGTCTCTGAAAGTCCATACTGAGGTGGCCAAAGGACTTTCCCTTTCTTGGATCAAGTATTGACCCTCAAACTGACTTTAGGAAATTATGAAAATATGCAAACAATTCAGACTGTCTCAAATGCTCTAATTTAGGGTATTTCTTTCTGCCATCGTTGCCTTAATCTCTGTATCAAAGCAGATAATCATTAACTGAGAATTTTAGATATACAAGGTAATTTAGAGATACTCTAATCCCATCCTCTCATTTTATAGCTGAGGTGCAGAACAGAAGGACCTGTGACTGTTTATAATTCAGCAATGAAGGCTAATCATTTCTTAAGTCAGGCCTGGTCCTTTGTTAAGTGTGAGGTGAGAGGATCAAGTGAGTCAGGTCCCAGCTCAGAGACAGAAAACTGCTAACCACATACCCTTGTAAAATTCAAGCACATTTTCCCTTGCTAAGAGACACTAATGACTATAATAAATTAAGGAGGGTTTCGTTAGGCAATAAACAATGATTGTTGACGACAGGGTGTAAACTTGATGTCTTAATTAATGTATTGACCAATAGCTCTTTCTAGGTTAAGAGCCCTGGTCCTAATTCAACCATAATAACTATGTTCTGTTCTTTTTAATGTACTAGGACTAAACCTTATTCAATATTCAAATAATAGTTGCACAGACAGAGGTATTAAAAAATGCAGAGATTCAAAATAAACCAGAGTCTGGTCACACTTCCCTCTAAGAGTGATGATACTTTGACTTACTTCACAGTATTATGAAGATTAACAAGATTATGCCTATAAGTATTCTAAGCTCTTTGGATTTAAAAACTGCAGTTGGCTGGCAGCAACATTTTCTTTATGTCTAGTCTGTGTGGTTCATTTGGTAATGGGATACGACTTTAAAGGAAGGAGACTAATCTTGGACAAGCATATCCCATCAAGACTCATGCGTCCAACTCTGCTTTGTCCTGTCATGTGGTTATCATAGGAGACTCTGTACTTACTTTGCTGAGGCTGCCATTACTTAAAACATTTTCTAAACTGCTCTTCAGGAACTACTTTGGAGCCAGCTTATGAGACAAGGGAGAAAAGCAGCCTCCTTATGGTTTAGAGAAATAAAAGTCATTAAAAACAACAACAACAATTCATTTGGCAGATAACTAGCACCTTGCAGAGGCAAAGTTCTATATGCCTAGCAAAGAACAATTGCATAAGAAGACAAATGTCATGTTAAAACTCCAATGGAGTTGTTATAAGGTTCATTAGAAGCATTTTTAAGCACGTGTATACATGTGACATTCTTCTGGAAGATAGGAAGAGGAACTTTTTAATATGAAAAGTCAGACATCTAGCGTCCATTGATTTCACAGGCCATATGCTGGCCAATGATTTTAGTTAAGAGTGAACATCTGAGTAAGACATAATTATTTAAGCATTTTTATGTATGTTGGTTCATTTTATCTTCACAACAAACCTAAGATATCACAAAGACTGACAGTATTATCATCTTCATTTTATTGATGTAAAAATTCAAGCTCAAAAAGTTCAGAAATAAGCCCAAGTTATCTCAATAACCAAGTTGTTGGTTAATAAGACACAATTACCAGTGAGGCGGAGCTCAGACCCACCTCTTGTAAATTCTCACCCTAAGTTCTTTCAACATTATAGCTGACGTTTTCTAAAGTGTGCTATGAAGAATTCCGAACTCCTAAAATAGCCCTAAGAGTGATTTTAAAATATGTCCCCAAATTCTTTGGCATTTCTCCCTTCAAAACTTGAAGTCTAAAAAAAAAGTGTGGAACTTAATTCACCTTGTCTTGTATGTGGGGTGAATTTGGTGACTCATTGGTAGATGTGGTGGTATGTGACTTCTCTAAGGAGGTCATAAAGGACATTACAGCTTTCTCCTTGCTCCCTTGTAGATCGTTCACTCTGGGGGAAGCCAGCTGATGGCATGAGGGTATTCATGCAGCCCGATGAAGAGGTCCACATGGTGAGGAACTGAGGCCTCCTGCCAATAGCCATGTGAATGAGTCACCTTGGAAGCAGACCATTTTGGCCCGGCCAAGCCTCCAAATGACTGCAGCTCCAGCCAACAACTTTACTACAACCTGAGGAGAAACTCTGACCCAGAACCACACAGCAAAACCACTTCCTGATTCTTGATTCTCAGAAACTGTAGATAATAAATGCTTGTTGCTTTAAGTCTGTAAGTCTGGGGTGATTTATTATTCATCAATGGATAATTAATACAGTCCTCAAAGTGTTCTATGATCAATTAAGATGCATAATGTCTCTTAGTATATAAAGGTTTTAGAAAAGTCCTTCAGCAAAGAAACCTGTTTTTACTTTTTTTCACTATGCAGTTCCAAGTCCCCTTAAACAAAATAACTTTCACATTCCACAGAACTGGTTTGGGGTACTCTGAACTGCAACAGTATAGGTTGCTAGCCATTTCAGTTAGCTTTATATATATATTTTTTATTGAAGTATAGTCAGTTTACAATGTTGTGTCAGTTTCTGGTGGGCAGCATAATGCTTCAGTCATACATGAACATACATATATTCATTTTCATATTCTTTTTCACCATAAGTTACTGCAAGATTTTTTATTTTGTATATACATCCTTATTGAAGTAGAGTCAGTTTACAATGTTGTGTCAATTTCTGGTATATTTCAGTTAGTTTTAAATTTCCCAGTGAGCATTTAGAGCAAATATCAAAAACTGCTACAAATCTAGTAGATGTTTGGGCCTCTCTTGGATATTCTACAAAGCAATGGCTTAGATTCTTAAAAAAATGTCAAGACATAAAAGACAAAATAGTTTGGGGAACTGTTCTAGATTGAAGGATACTAAAAAAGACATGTCAATTAAGTGTTAACCTTGATTCTTCATTAGATTTTGGATCAGAAAAAAAATAGTTATAAAAGACATTATTGAGATAATTTGAGCAATTTAAATTTTGTATTGTATATTAGATAATAGTATTGAATTAGTGTTAAATTGTCCAATGATAGGAGTTATACAGTGGTTATGTAGGAAAATGTCCTTTCTCTTAGGTGACACATGTTGAAATTTGTAGGGCTAAGGTGTCAAAATATCTAACTCTCAAATGATTCAGAAAAAAAGTGTGGCAGTTCTCTGAAAGAAGACTGTCCACTTCATGAAGTGTTACATAAAGTTTGTTTGTATCACTTACAAAGAGAGAGACTAAAGAAAGGTGGTGTCTGCATTTGTGTGTGTGTGTGTTTGTGTGCAGGGCAAGTGTGAGGAGAAAACTATCAAGGCCTCTACCTGGAAGTACAA
This sequence comes from Camelus bactrianus, assembly GCF_048773025.1. Taxonomy (NCBI): domain Eukaryota; kingdom Metazoa; phylum Chordata; class Mammalia; order Artiodactyla; family Camelidae; genus Camelus; species Camelus bactrianus. Next base: position 46,369,003 of record NC_133539.1, read on the forward strand.
CTAAAACCTTAAGGCGTGAGATAGGATAGAAGGCCCTCATCTTGATCGCCGAGTTTCTGGGTCTCTGCTTAGAGGCAGCCCTGAAAAACTGATGAAAGAAGTGAAACGCGTATTCTTGGCTCTTCCCATGACTGAATCCTCCTCAGTTTTACAGTTATAGCATAAATGTTTCTTTCTGACCATATAATCTGAAAAGATTCTTCTCAGTCCTCCATCACAAAGCACTCAGTAAATCTCATAACACTTCTTAGCTTTTAAATTTCAAGTGTATTTATTCTATATGTGGCTATTGCTCCTCTTGTCCTCCTAGTTGTATGTTCCCTGCGGACATGAATAATGTTCTTCCATTTACCACTCTCCTTCCAGGGCCTTATCCAAAGCCTGGCCCATTATATGTACTCACAATATTTTTTAGAGTAACTTAACGTCTTTTTCACTCTTTTCCACTGCATGATAATCCCAGGTTACCTCTCACATTCAATAGGTGCCAAGTGCCTTTATGCTACACAATGGAAACACACACACACACACACACACACACACACACACACACACACACACTCAGCGTCATAGCCCCATATTATATCATGATGACTTATCTCCACAACCAGATTTGCCCCAGAGGTTAGCTGAGTGTCTCATCTTAATAGAAGTGTGCTGGCTAAGTAACATTCCCCCAAAATTCATGTCCACCCAGAACTTAGAATGCAAACTTATTTGAAAATAGGGTATTTGCGGATATGATTAATTAAGCTAAAATAAGATCATACTGGATTCGGGTGTGGGTGTGCTCTAATCCAATGACTGGCATCCTTATAGGAAAAGCAAACAGAGGCACACAGACACAGACACAGACACAGACACAGAGGGAGGAACGCCCTTTGAAGACGAGGGTAGAAATTGGAGTGCTGCACCTACAAGACAAGGAACACCAAGGATTCCTGACAACGACCAGCAGCTAAGAAGAGGCAAGGAAGGATTCTCCCCTAGAGCTTTCAGTGACAGTACAGCACTGCTGACACCTTGATTTCAGACTTGCAGTCTCCAGAACTGTGAGACCATAAATATCTGTTATTCTAAGCCACCTGGTATGTAGTACATAATTTGTTATGGCAGCCTAGAAAACGAAAACAGATGGTTTGTATAGATAGTTGTAAAACTGAACTAATGTGCTCAGATACACCCTTCCCAGGTAAGCCTCCAGTCTAGGCCTGTAAACCGACCATGATACCTGGCCCTGTGAGTGACCTGCACAGACACTGACCACAATGGAAGGAGTTTTGATAACAAATCTCCAGCAGACAAACTAGTTAAATAGCAATTGACAATATATTTGTCATCCTTCTCAGAGTATTTGCATTTTAATAGGATACTTAGTCATTCAATATTCATGGATCCATTTACCCAGGAGGGTTTACTGAACACACACTATGTCAGGCATTGCTGTGGGTTGGCCAAGGAACTATTTTAGGACACAGAAGCAGCTTTCCCTGAATGCTACAAATCACACCCAGGAGATCTCCACCTGCTCATTCAATGAGCTCAGAGAACTTACTGGATATCCTACCCAGGGAATGCAACAACACACTTATCTTCTGTTGAAGAAGAACATGATCTATCTGGAAAAGATATTCTGTGTGAGCACAGTTTGGAGAGATATAAACAAAGAATGAAGAGGAGGAAAAGTCAGCAGTCATATAACCACTTAAATGTGTCAGGCTAATCAATGCTGGAGAATCTCACAACACATTCTCTCCCAGCTTTGCTCTTAGTGCTCTGGCCTCTTGTTCTCTACCTTCTTTACATGCCCGTCTTCCTCCGTCCATTCTGCAAGTGTTTATGTTTGTCACCATTTTGTCCTAGGCTCTCTTCTCTTCTCGTTCTCCATGTTCTCCCTGGATTTTTGCCTCAGGTTCCATTGGTCTCAATTACCATGCAATATATGCTGATGTCTCCCCAATCTTTAACTCTAAACCAGAACTTCCTCCTAAACCACACGCCATTAAATTCAACAGCTTACTAGATAGCTCCCCTTGGATACTCCACAAATATCTCAAATTAAACATCAAACCCCAAACAATTGCTTTCACTACCAAGTCTTCTCTTCTGTCACTATTCACCATGTTGCTTAAGTGAGAAACCTCAGTGTAATGAGCTCAATAATGTTTAGCATTACACTTCCTTTATTTGTCCTAAATTTAGTTCTTTCAATCTTAAAGGGTAACTCTCTATGATTTTGTATTTTTTAATTTTAATTTACCCTTTCATTGATCCATCATTTCTCCATTAGGACAACAATCTTATTTTCCAAAGCCCACCTCCATTTTCTTTGGAAGGCTTTAATAAGCATCTTGGTCTTCAACTTTTCTGTAAAAGACTAACATCGTCCTAAAATTTCTACAATGGAGTCTGGTTACTTAAGTTATGTCATATCAATATGATGTATTAAAAATCATGTTCTAGATGAATATTTAATAATGAAGAAAGGTTTGGATTTAATATTATAAAAGCAGGTTTTAAAACCACACAGAGCATAATTTTTGCTCCCCCAGAAAAGTATGACCACAATAGTCATGTAAATACTACAGACTGAACATTTACCTTTACTCCTTCTTGAAACTACACTGAAATGACAATTCCATGAAGGAAATAAGATAATAAGAGAGTCAGAACTAGGGAATAAGTGCAAAGGCCCAGAGTTGGGAAAGGGCTTTTTGTTTTTGAGAAATAAAAAGTAGGGGAAGCCTCTGATGGATTTTAAGTTGGGGAGTGATATGATCTGATTTATGTTTTTATCTCTTGCTGTGGCAAGGAAATCTGCTGGAGTATAGCTAGAATGGCAACGGGTGAATGATAAGGAAGTCATTTATGTTGTCCAAGATGATGCAGTTTGCACTAGGGGATGACTATTGAGATGGATAAATTTGTGATATATTTTGAAGGTATATTTTGATGATATATTAAAATACTTGATGCTGTTTACATTATTTTGGTACTATGTCCTGTTTGGTCACTAGGCCTTGGATTTGGATGTTGAAGTATAAAAATCAAACAGGTCTTTAGTTTATGCCATGTGGTGAAAGCTGTACCATTTACTGGGATGATATTTGTATATTCAGGATACCTATTATGATTAAGCATAAAAGAGGTGCCTCTTGGTGGGGACAAAGAAGTATTTAAAAATTACATCACTCACTCTTATGTTATGTATAGATTAAAAATTACCTGTGAAAAATCTCCGAGAAGAGTTATTCCAAAGCAAAGTCTTAGTTATGTAAATATCTAGGTTTTAAAAGGAGGTTGAATAATGTATGTTAAAAAGTGTTTTAACACAACTGCATCATTACCTCACAAAGATAATTTGTCCTTGGAAGGTGATGGATCATTTTGCAAAAGGAACCCAGGCCTTCTGCAGCAAAGGGCCCAAATAACTGACCTCTTTTCCTTGAGACTCAAAGTTAAATACACTTGGAAGTGTGGATAGGATGGTCCTGCCCAAGGCTTAGGAAGTAGAACTGATAAGGATGCCCCTGAAGTAACCTTGAGGCAAGCTAAAGTCTAGGGTGGCATCTCAGTCTACACTTGTGAAGTGGTCTCTATGGTGCGTGACTAAGGCTACCCATGATGACACAGTGACACATAGAAGGTTTTATTTCCATGAACAGTGGCAGAATATCTGAGTACATACTAAGAGAGCTATAAGTTGAAAGCCCAAGTTCAGAGGACCATCATGAGGCTGGCAGGAATCCAGACCACCAAGGGCATCACACAGAGTAAAAAGGTATCTGGTGGACTTTGGCCCAGACTTCACGGAGATAGTAGGCACCAGCCAGTGTCCATCAGTCATTCCACATCTCTTTATGCCCAGCCCTGGGAGCAGGAATGGTCCTGTCCTGCAAACTATCTTCTGCATTCAATAACTTTACCCCTGGATTCCTTGGGAAATTGACCAGAAGAAAGGAGAGGGAAGCTACCCAAGTAGGTGGAGAAGGTTTCAAAAGGGTTAGATTCACTCTCAATGACAATAGGCTGTCTAGACAAACTAATGTCAGACTGGTTCCAAACCTACATAGACCATAGACCAGCCTCTTTTCACTTGGGAACATGCATCTCTGAACCAGCATTTCTAGAAGAATCATTGAGAATCTTTATAATATCAGTGTTCATTGTTCACCAAATAGAGGTATTTGGTTTCTAGGATCTTAGTTGTATCTTAGTGACAAGCTTTTAATTCACTTTAAAAATGTTAATAACCATTTATATTATTAGCAAAATCGGTTCCTTAAAAGTTTCCAAATGTCTAATCTTTTTCATAAGAAAAATAGGTCTTTTTTCCAGGAGAGAGGGAAAAATTTACTTTGCCATAATACATGGCATGAGTCATGAAAAGGGCTTGAATAATTTGTAGACACACTGCTATTGAGTCATCAAGAATGATACAAGACCACTTGAATACTGATGAAGTTAAACTCTTTACAGTCTGCAAGAAATAAAAATACTATTACTTTTTTTATTCCACAAAGCTCAATTTCAGTTTTACCCTAGAAGATACACTGGAGTAGACAGCAACCTTTCTCATTCATAGATGAGGCAGTGTGTTCCCTAAGAAGCCAAGCAAGCTCTTCAACAAGAATCAAAGGTATAACATGGAGTTTAATACAAGTGTTACTTTTCCTTGCCCAATAGATTCCTTTCCTTTACAACAATAGGCAAAATAATGTATTACAAAGCACACTGGCCCATTTGTGACTAAAATACTCAAGAATCGTGTGTTTCTAAAGGCTTTAAGCAATGTGACTGACAAGGCTTGATGGGTACATTGGAATGCTGGTGATTTATTATATAATTTAAGTGCCCATCTGTGCAGCTGGGCAAAGACATAGCTGATGAAAATATCAGCTGTCCAGCTGTTTTCTCGGCTCAACAGAGGTCATGCAGATTGCTTCCCTGGCTGCCATCACCACTCCAAAAACCTCATCTCTGTCAGCAGGACTCTTCATTTCCATACTCTCCTGGAAAAGCAAGGGCAGCAACAGTGGTCTTTCATCCTAAAGAAGATCCCAGCTATTTCCTAGGCTAGTTGCAACTTAATGAGCCTTGACATTGATTAAAGAAGTCATTCTCTCAAGCTTTGTGTCACTTTGCCTCACCTCCCAGCTAGCTAGCCTGGGACATGGAGGGGCTATGATCTGACCTAGTCTTCTCGGTTGAATTTCTGGCTTTTCACATTGGCCTTTCAATCCTTAAAAAAAAGAAATTAATTATGTAAAAACAGGCTATACAACATTACCTCCCACCTTTCAAGTGCTGCTTGGCTACTTTATCCATTCTCAATGGCTCTGAGATCACTGACAAGTTTGGTGACCATAAGAAATGATGCAGCAAACTTAGAAATGGGCCCTAAGCACACTTACGATGTGTCCTGCTTTGTTTTAACATGATTTGCTTGAGCCATATGGGCTTCAGCAACTCTACTTACTATCTTTTCCACTGAGATTGTTACTCACTAAGTGACAGGGATTATGGTAGGTATGCAGAATATAGGTATGAACAAGAGAGACAGGTGAAGAAGGTGGTGAGTTGATGTTGACTGGTAAGCTGGACCAAAATAAAGGATCAAATCTATTTACCGTGTTATAGACCCAGTGGGTATTCAAACTTCTCACTACATTTGTCTTTAAAAATGAGGAGCAAAGATCAGATAGGCATTGATTTCAAAGCCTTTGACACTTTTATATGCCTTTTAGAGCCTCAGGTAACAATTCTGACCCAAGTGCAAAGACTACAACAGAACCCTTAAATCAGTAGTGTAGGGAAGGAAAGAGACAAGGGAGAGAGAGACTGAAAGCACTAATAGGCTTCTCAATCTTGATCTTTGGCCACCCAATCCATCATCTCAGCTGACTGCCACAGGAGCTGGGCCAAGACCCAAGGCTAATTTCCCCCCTTGACTAGAGATTCAGGGGAGGCCAAGTAGGGAGTGGCTTGAAAATTTGCACAACCTTTAAAAAGCATTAAAAATATATGGGCCCTTTCAATATGAGAGACTTGGGAAAAGGCTGTGTTATGCCACTCTAGTTTTGGGTTCTGGCCTTTTTTTTTTTTCATAGTAACAACAGATAACATGAGATCTATCTTCTTAACAAATTTGTTAAGTGTACAATAAAGTATTATCAACCATAATGACAATGTCGTACAGCAGCTCTCTAGAACTTATTCATCTTAAATGACTGAAACTCTATACCCACTGAACAGCAGCTCCATGCTTCTCCTTCCCCCCAGCCCCTGGCAGCCACCCTTCTACTCTCCTTTTCTATGAGTTTGACTATTTGAGATACCTCATGTAAGTGGAATCACAAAGTATCTGTCTTTCTCTAATTGGCTTATTTCATTTAGCATAACGTCTAGGTTCATCCATGTTGTCATACCCGGTAGGTAGATTCTGACTTTTTACCATAAAACTGTGAATGCCTTGAGGACAGACTCTAAATGCTATGCATATTGTAAGCATATGCATAAAAGCACGTTCTCAATCATAAGACTTGTTAATGATAAAAGTTCTTCTATGTAACTTATTCCAAATAAACATATACAACTGTGATGGGAGATTTTAGTAAAGTCAAACAACAAAAGACAGCTAGATTTTATTTGGAGCAATTTACTCTTAGTTTCTCTGAGCCTCTGTTAACTGTTCATTTGGGTAGGGGGATGATACCGTTTTAGGGGGTTCTCTCTAAATTTCCTCATTGCAATAATAATGAATAATATTTCAATGATGATTCATAATTTGCAAAGAATTTTAACATTCAGAGATAAAGTGGAGATAAAGCAGCTAATATCCCCTTTCACAGATGATGAGACAAAGGCTCCAAAAAGTAGTTTACCCAAGGTCACCCTAAAAATCCTAGCCTCTTTCAACTATGTTTTAAACTCTTTTATATTATTTAATTTTAACTTCAGGTGTGTCTATTGCTTGAAAAGTAAACTCTTATGTAGGCAGTTATGAGTCAAAACTTTATAAGTTATATCATTAAAGTTAAATTTAAGTTCTTAATTAGTTTGTTTTCTTACCTACAGAGTCTTACACATACAATTATCATTCAACACAAAATTATTAGCATGATTATAAAACACAGATGTATCTCCAACTAGGTATCTCTTTGCTTGCTTTTCTTCAGTCTGCTAAAATTTACATACAGTCCTGACATATAATGCATGCCAATAATATAGCAAGATAGCTGTTGTGGGCTGAATTATGTCCCACCAAATTTCGTATGTTGAAGTCCTAACTCCCTAGTACCTTGGAATGTGACTATTTGGAGATGGGGTTTTAAAAGAAGTAATTAAGTTAAAATAAAGATCATTAGAGTGAGTCCTAATCCAATATGACCAGTGACTTTGTAAGAAGAGGAATTTTGGACACTAACACCTTCAGAAGGAACAGACAGAAGACAGTCATCTACTAGCTGAAGAGAGAGGCCTCCGAAGAAAGTAAACCTGAGGACACCTTGATCTCAGACTTCTGGCCTCCAGAATTATGAGAAAATAAATTCCTGTTGTTCAGCCATCCAGTCTATGGTATTTTGTTATGGTTCTAGCAAACTAATACAATAGCTAAGACTCAGTTGCTTGCACAGGTTAATAGCATAACTGACTTACATAATATATTAGTATTAAAATACCATTGCCCTCACTTTTTCAAAAATACAAGTACATATATTAATCATGTGTACACATTTACTATGTTTTGAATAGAGGCATTATTCATCAGGCAATCATAATCACATGCAAGTTAAAATGACACCAGAGTGATAGTGTTACAGACTGGATGGGCATTCAGATTTTCACAAGATCAATTCTAGATTAGACAGAAGAGGAGTTTTCACTAAAGTGATGTGATTTATGCTGAGTATTAAGAATGGATAAGGTTTTGATGTGAGTAGCTAAGGAACAGGATAAGGAAGAGACTATGCAAGTGAAAAATCATAAAGAACACCAAACAGGACAGTTTGGCTAGAGCAGAAGAAGTGAGGAAACTAAGTCATTTTGGTTTCTGGGAAGAGAGAACTGGAAAAGAATGAGGGATAATCTCATGGTGAGGGGAGGGTGGGAGGACGAGCTCAGCATATCCACTGGCCTCATCTCAAAAGCCAGTCTATTACCATGTCTACAAGAGCACCTGCTGGTGACCTGACACCATCCTGTGGCTGTCTTACGCATTTTGAATCCTTTTCCAGAAATACCCAGGGAAGCAGATGCTTCTACAACATGGATGGACCTAGAGATTATCAAATTAAGCAGAGTAAGTCAGACAAAGACAAATATCATTTGGTATCTCTTATCATGTGGAATCTAAAAAAAAAGAGACACAAATAAACTTACTTGCAAACCAGAAATAGACCCACAGACATAGAAAATAAACTGGTTACCAAAGAGGAAAGGGGTGGGGAGGGGAGGGATAAATTAGGTGTTTGGGATTAACATATATACACTACTATATAAAAAATAGATAAACAACAAGGACCTACTGTATAGCACATGGAACTTTATTAAATATCTTGTAATAACCTATAATGGAAAAAAATCTGAAAAAAAATATATATGTATGTGTTTAACTGAATCATTTTGCTGTATACCCAAAACTAACACAACATTGTAAATCAACTATACATCAATAAAAAAAAAAAAATAGATGTTTCTATCAATGGCAATGACTCCTAAAATCACATGGGAGGCTTTACTCATTGTCCCCATCCCAGATGTAGTCAAACAGAATCTCTAGGGCAGAACCTCAAACTAGGCTGCCTTATAATCACCCAGAAAGCTTTAAAAAATTCCGATGCCAAAGCTATAGTTCAGACCAATTAAATCCAACTTAACTGGTGGTAGGAGATAGGTACCAGTATTTTTTAAGCTCCCCAGGTGATTCCAATGTGTACTCAAGTTGGAGAGCCACTGTTGAAAGCAGTAGGGCCTGAATATCTGTGCTTTCAGTAGGCTTCCCAAGTAATTCTCCCTAGCCAACCCATGAAAAGCATTTGATCCTCAGCACTGAGACATCTATCTTCTATTCCTCAGTCAGCTTTCTCTACTCCCCTAAGAAAAAACAAATATGGCACTTCTTTTCTCTCTTTCTTACCTCTTGCTCTCTTTCTCATCCTCATTTAGTTAAACTTACTTCCCAATTTGCAAGATAAAAAGGGGATGTTACAAATGGAACATACAATGTAGGGATGGGGTTTCACATTTGACTTGACATTAAGACCTTTTCATAGCTACATTATGAAGCAGTGAGTTTAGGAAATAGAGTATTGAAAAATAAGACAGATATGGACCAGAGTGAAGAGGGACCATTTTTTCAGCTATAAAGCCAATGGCCTTGAAAAATATAATTCAGCAGGAGATTGACAAGATCAATATCAGATTTTAAGGAAATTATAAAGAAGAAAGCAGTGAAAATGAAAAATACGAAAGATGTTATAAAGGAGGAAAAATTGAACTTGACTGATAGATTATCTATGTGAGAAAGTTGGGAACTGATGATATAATTCTGAAGTTGTCAGCCTAGGTAATAGAAAGAAATTACAGAAATGGGAAAATGAAGACAAGAGGCTAAATTTTCTTGGGAGGAAAGTGGAGAAGGAAAGAGGGTTGATTTGGGTTTTAGACTTGTTTGAGATAATGTGATGTATAGAAAGTAAGGCCAGTCTAGAGACAGATCTGGAATATTCTGTCAGGAAATCTCACTGGCAGCCAAAAGAGAATATTGAGAAAGATGAGATGAGAACCAAAGACAGAAACTTGGAAAATACCATTGTGGAGATAACAGAGCCGAAACGGAAGCATCTGTTAGACAGGCAGGAGGAGACCCTGAATAGGGCCAGAAAAGAAGCAAAAGGGGAAAAAAGTGATCACTGGGGTTAAACAGCCAAAGAGGAGGCTTGAGATAACAGATATGATATCTACTCATTTCATGGTAGTGCCTAAGAGCCATCCTTGGCTTTCCACAGCCTACAGAATAGTATTAGCCCAAAAAGAAAAGGCCTTTGTAAGTGGGCTCTAATAGATAACTCAACCCAAACTGAACTGCATACTATTCACCATGAAAATATGCTCTTTTAAGATTCTTTATGTTTATACATGCTACTTTCTTTGCCTGACAAAATTCTACTCACTCAAGACCAGCTCATAGCATCAGTTCTTCTGTGAACCCTTGTATACCCCAAGTTCATAGGCAAATACTGCAGTCAATGCTTCCTCAGTGCTACCACTTCAGTTTCTACATACTTCAATGGCCGCACCACATGCATAATTTTTCTTTTCACCTGTTTCAGTTATCTACTACTATGCAATCGTCTGCTCCAAAACATACAGGTTTAAATAACAACTAGTTTATTATCTCTATAAACTCTATGGGAGCTGTGTGGTTCTTCCACTCCATGTGATAATCAGCCGGGGCTACAGTCAACTGCAGGGCTCAACTAAGCTGAACTTCCAAGATGGCTCACTCATCATATCTCTGGTGCCTTGGATGAGATAGCTGGAAGACTGGGCTCAAGCTGGGATGCTGGGAAAACTGGCCTTCTTTCTCTCCATGATTTCTCTCTACATGGTCTTTCTACCAAGGTAGCCCAACTTCTTACACAGCAGTTCAGGGCTCTCAAAAAGAACATTCCAAAAGAAAGGGATCAAAAGCCGCAGGTCCTCTTAAATGCAGCTCCCACACTGTGTCACTTCCCCTGCTATTAACACAAGTCACAAGGCCAGAGACTACTCAAAGGCATGAGTACCAGAAGGCATGGTTACGTGGGAACTATCTTTGGGGCTATCTTCCTCAGTAGTCTGCTATTTGCCTGAGGGGCAAAGATTACATCCTTTTCATCTTTGTGACCCCAGTACCTAGCATGGAACTTAACTCTTAGTGGACATTCATTAAATGACGGTTGAGTGAGAGAGCAGAAACAGAACTGGAGGGATGAGGAACATGCCAGGTTAATAAAAGTCAGAGCCAGTGGAAAGTTGGGGATGGGAGTGAAGTGCCTCAGAATTAACCACTGATGTGATGTCAAGATAACGCCACACAGGTGTCATCAATTTTGTATCTGAGTTGAAAGTGTTAACCTGTTAAGTGGAAACCTTTAAAACAGATCACAAGTTGTGCGATCCTGTTTAGCATTCCAGTATGTTTCACATGGACATGGCCTGAGCCTCTCTTGACACTTAAAGAGTCCCCAGGAACAACTACTGTTAAGTGTAGGTGTTAGGTAGGAGCTTTTAAAAATTGTTTTGCTAAGAGATGCCCTAAGAATTCAGTGGAACTCCCTCAGGGACCACTTTAGAAAGGACGAGAGAGAAGGGCTGAGCTGAGTCTATGGGCCTGTGGTCCCGTAATTCTATTGCTACTCCAACCAGGAAGCTTTGATTGGTTTCATTTATTGTCACAAGTAAGGCTTTATTTGGATAAAGGCAGAGGTTTTTGTTGTTTTTTTTTTTTTTCCTCTAAATAAATTGTGAAACTCACCTACTAAGAAAAAGAGAGAAAATGAGTAACAAGATTAAACATGAAGACTTGGCTAAAGCCAGACAGCACAGACTGGTAGCAGGCCACATGAGCACAGTCCTATTGGCAGGGCAAGTACAAGAGGAGATTAAGGGGACCAGGGAGTCTGGAGAGACCGTGTAGAGGAGGCAGAGTGACATACTTTGAGTGTGGAGTCCAGATTCTTCTATCTTTGTCACTACCTGGCCCTATAGCTTGGGTAGGACACTTAACCTCTTTGGGACTCAGTGCCCTTATTTGCAAAGTAAGGCTGCTGGTCTAAATGACTTTGGAAGTCTGGGGTTCCTACTCTAAGACTCTGTGATTCCAGGAAGTTAATGAAGCACCGTGGGTGACTGACAATGATTTCCAGGCTACACATATTATTCATTATGACCAGAGAAAGCTCATTATTTGCAGGGTATGCAGACCAGAAGGGAGAGGAGAAAGGTTTAGGAGTTTGATTTTGGAGTATAGAGTACTTAGCTCGAATAATATCTGTTAAATTAAACAAGGAAGCCATTGGACTAAGGTGGCTGTAATGCAGGGATGCCCACATAAACAAACCAAACTCTAGGCCTGTAAATACCTCAGGGTTACGAAACTGAAACCTAAGGACAACCAATCACAGCCAACTAGGCTTTAAACTGTAGCCAATTATTAATTTCCTTACTTTGCTGTGTCTTTTCTCCATAAAAGTCTCTCCCGGTGTTCTTGTTGGTGGAGGGCTCCTGAGCACTTCTGGTTCTGTGCTCTTGACTGGAATAAAATTTTGCTCTAATTCTTAAAATATTTAATATGCCTCAGTTTCTCCTTTAACAAAAGTTAAATTGTCTGTGCATTAAGTACGGATATTGTACTAAAGACTTCAGCCTTTAGTACATTAGACACCATTTCACTGTCACATCTCAGGTAGGTACAATTGTTACACCATTTGAAAGGTAAGGAAACTGAAGTTTAAGAGATTGTCATTTGCTTAAAGTCACATAACTGATAAGGGATATAGCAGGGATTCAAGAGAAGGCATTTAAGTGCATATCTTTATTTTTCCCTATTCATATAAAGTCTGTCTGTTACTACATTATAAAGCCCTAAAGAACTGGAGTTGTTACCAGCTTAGCTCACTTTGTATAACAATAGCACTTGCCTCCAGGCAGACAGGCACCTAGTGAGTGTCCTTTTATAATGATGATGCTAGTGAGACTGACAGTGTTAATGCTGTTTACAGAGAACTTACCTTTGAAATGCAAATTAACCAACAAAATCTAGTATTTCAATACTAGTTCTACCACACTGATCTCACATAATTCTACTGGAAGCTCTAGAGTTAAAAAAGAAACTATGAAAGAATGGAAGCGTTTTTAGAGAAACTCAAAAACTCTGAATTATGCTCTCTCAATTAAATAGATGTGTAGGTGGCAGAAATACCCAAAATATTTCACATTTTCTCTTCTTGCTAGCAACCTGTATAATAGGTTAAGTATCAGAAGTACAATAATAACATCTTATATTTGTAAAACATTTAACAGAATATAGAGTACCTTCTATCATAGATATTATTTCAGTTAATTCTCACCACTCCACGAACATTATTGCCCCATTTTAGAGATCTTAAAACTGAGGTTTATAAAAGTTCATCTTGCTGCCCAGGGTGGTAGAACTAGCAAGTGGAACCAAAATTTAATCTTCAAACTTCAAGTCCAGTGCATCTCCCATTATACTACAATCTACTTTATTAAAATACACATTTTATATCATTGTTAAAATATAGTGGGTATTGCCTGTTAGAGTAGATTCAACTAGTTTTGCCCCCTAGAGGAAGAAATTATATCCTTTCCAAAGACTTGTTTGTTAGAGGCAACAATTTGCAATTACAGTATTACTATTGTGATAGATATTGTGCCTAAGTCTTTTTTAAAATTTTATTTTATTGAGTTATAGATTGTGCCTAACACTTTAAAAGTGGCAAATACAAATAAATCCAACATATTTTTTTAAAATTAGTACTGTGAGTACAGTTAGATGCATTTCTTAATGTATATAAGATTGGGTCACCTATCGAAAATTTAATGTTTTGGGGATCGTAAACTTACTCGCTATAAATCAGCCCAAGAGTATCAATTGTTATGGTTAAGCTGTTGATAGTTATGATATTTAAAGGGCTTAATTTTCTTGATCTCAGGGAGAAAGCCTACATACAGCATGTCCTTTGAACCCATACAAATCTGGGATTTCCTTTAGTGCCATTGCCAACTACCTATGCGACCTTGAGGAAATACATTAACATCTGATTCTAAATTTCTTCATTTGTAAATGGGGTAATCATTCCTTTATCACTGAATTGGCTTGAAAATTAAACATGAAAATGTAAACAAAACACATAACAAAGGATCTGGTACTCAAAAAATATTAGTTCTCTTCCTTGAGAGACTTGCAAGTGTTGGTGTATTGGGCTTCACATGTTAAAAAAATGAAAACCACTTTATCTCCACTTATATCTAACCTTAAAGAGAATGGTATTAACCAATCTCTCCTATACTTTGTTTACAAGTCAGGAACTTGGTAGGAGCCTAATAAATACTAGGAGAATTAGACTGAAATCAAATTACCAGTCTTACTGGGTTTCAAGAGTTTAATTAGAAGTTCACCTCAGCCCAAGTCTCAACAGCCAGTGTCTGGCTAATATATAAAAGGACGTTGTCCTTACAGCACCCCTCCTCCATCTCCAGGCCCTGCTTCTTTGTCATGGTTCATTCCAGCTGAACTAAAATTTCCCCAAACATGACTGGAGCGATGGGCCGAATCTAACAAGATTAAGTTTAATAGGGATAAATGTAAAGACTTATACTTCAGTCCAAAAAGAATCCTGTACAAGTACTAGATGGGGAATATGGGGATTAGCAGCAACATGTGTGAAAAAGACTTAGGGGTTTTACTTGATATTAAGCTCAATTAGTCAACAGTGTGCTTCTGCTAACAAGAAAGTCGACGTGAACTGAGCCTGCATTAACTCCTGCCCAAGCCTCGTGTGATTCCCCCACTGCTCTAGTTATTCAGCTTGGGCAGAATCACTGGGAAGTCTCGTTAAAACATCCCACCCTCAAAGTTTCTGATACAGTGGGTTGAGGGTGGGGCTTGAGAATCTGCATTTCTAACAAGTTCCCAGGTCGGTGTTAATGTGGCTCCCTCTGCATCATACTTGGGGAGCCACTGCCTTCCTCTGTTCTCCAAGGTCAGGTAACAGCCGGATTACTAGTAACTAGGATAGTGAAGAGACTGAAAACATAAGAGGGACTAGGAAAGAAAGGGAATGAATAGTTGTTTAGTAATATAGTAATTTTAATAAAATTACTAATATAACTAACATTTGTTGAGTGTTTCTTGTAGGCTAGACGTTCCACCAAACATGTCATGTAAAATTAATAACAGTAATAATAACAACAGTAATAACAGTAATAACCACCCCCAATAGCACTCACTGTGTGTCAGGTTTTGTTCCATGTGCTTTACATATGTAGCCCTTACAACAAACCTACATATTACCATGCCCATTTATCACATGAGGAAATGGCAACCCTGGTAAGAAACCCATGCAGGTGATGTTCAGCCAGCTCACAAGAGACATGGCTGGGATTTGTATCTAGACGTGTTCCCAACAAAACTCCTATGATACCATGAGGCCTCCCTGGAGGCATGACTGAAGTCAAAGCTTAGCCTAAAGAAGAGAATAAAGAGAGAAAGATCAAACATTTGATGGGAAATGAATGAATAGAATATGGTATATCCATATAATATACTTCTCAGCAATAAAAATGAACTGAGCTTTTGAAAACAACAGGCAACAATCTGAATGAACCTCAAGATGATTATGGTGAGTGAAAGAAGCCAAAGACAAACAAAAAATAGATTAGAAAATACTAACTAATCTATATAGTGACAGAAAGCATATCAGTGGTTGCCTAGGGATGGTGGGAAGGGAACCTTGGAAAGACATGTGGGTAAGGATTACAAATGGGCAAAAGGAAACTTTTGGGGGTAATAAGTGTACTCACTATCTTGATAATGGTGATGCTTTCAAGGGTATATAAATATGTTAAAATTTATTGAACTGTACACTTTAAATATGCACAGTTTCTTGTATATAAGTTATAGTACAATAAAGCTATACAAAACACATTTGTATTTAAATATATTAAGTAAAATCCACAAATTCTATGAAGTAGCCAGTATTATTAGCCTATGTATAACTGATTGAAAATTGTGTTTGGTATAGGTTCAGACCTATAGAACAGGTAATTTTAATAAACCAACCCCTTCAGCATATCTAATCTATACTCAATATGTCTTACCAATTTCGAAGTAGAAATATCAATTAAACAATCACTTAGGTTCTATGAAAATCTAACTCAACAGAAAATTCTAGTTCATTAAAAAACAGTGGGGCCTTAAGAGGTTGTGAATTCTAAAAACTAAAATAATACTTAAATGGGATTATAATAGTAATAATAGTATTAGTTGAAGCAATACCATTTCTTATTAAATTTCTCACTTAAAAAAAAATCCCAAAAGTCTCATTTTCCTTTGAAAATAAATAAGAAGGTAGGATTATTCACATTTAACAGATGTTAAAATTTAAGTTGACCCCATAATGTTTCATAACGTTTTTCTTAACTGCTTTTGATAACAATCACAGTATGTTTGGAAGTTTGCTTTGCTCAGTGTCAAAACTTGGTTTAAAATTCAGTTGAATGGCCTGCTTTGTCACAGGAGTTCACTAATAAGCATAAGAGCCAGTGCTCTTTAAAGACATTAATTAGAACAATTAAAAGTAATTCACACAGCACGTGTTTTTAGGACTTGAAAGAAATATGATGTCAGTGAGCAAAGAATTCTAATCAAATTTGGAGACACTCCTATGGAACTATACTTGGAATTTTTGAGGATTACTAATACATGTTGTTCTCAGGTTGTGGCTTAGTAGATACATGAAACCCACTGGTTCAGGAATGCAAAACTGAATGCATGATAGAGGTGGGTTATGTACCCACTCTATATTTATTCCAATTTCAAAGGAAAACGTAAGTGGTTCTGTTCCGTCACTCTATTCCCAGGGAGAACAAAGTAATACAAGTCAAGGATAAACTCAAGGATGCAAATGGGCCTCCAAGATAAGGAGAGAAGTGGAGTTTGAGGCAGGAGGAGTGAAGAACATCAAGCTCCCCAACTCGCTGCCGAGGGTGAGGGTGCGAGACGAGGGAGGAAAAGCCTAGAGGAGACTGCTCAGACCTTCTGGTGGGTGGTCCTGAAATAAAGGGGCGCAAAGACTCGGTTCCAGCAAGGAACAAGAGTGAAATAATAATATGGGTGTATTTGTCATTTCTTCCTTACTCCCAAGCACTGTAGGGGTAGATGGTTGCATAAAATCTCGGGATTCCAAGACTGGGGTCTCGGCTTTTAACAACTGACAATCAAATGAGAAGGAATGAGAGAATACCTATCTAGGGTTAATTATTAAAGTTCAATTAAGAGCCAACCCTACAAAACACCTCTGATGTTTCCCATTGTGGTATGGATAGTTATTCTAGTGTATTAAGAAATTTATAGAACCATGTTTACATAGCCCCTCTCTAGGCTCATTCATGCTGTGGATTTCTAACTGTATCAGGGACACTGCATTTGGTCAAGAATCATTAAGAACGAGGACTTGTAGAATCTCAATAAGTGGAGGGTAACCAGGACCAGCCTCACAGGCCTGGCACCTGTGCAGTCACACAGGTCCCCCTCCCCCAACTTGGTTTAAAGTTCTGTAGTTGCTGCTTCGAAATTTTTAATAAATTTTGAACAAAGGTTTCTGCATTTTCAGTTTGCATCAGGAGTCAGATTATGTAAGCAGTCCTGAGTATAACAATGCAGTATCTGGATTGCAGCTCCCTCCCTCTTGGCAAATCTCTTCTGCCTGGGCACCCTACTCCTGCTTTCGATATTTTTCAAAAGAAATGGTCATTCAAAGCAACTTGCTACTTCCAGACAAACTGTGTGTTCCATTGTTCCTTAACAAGAATTTTCAAATCTTGCCGAGTTCAAATTTATTTAATCCAAAATTTATTTTAAGTTAAAAAAGAATGCCAGAGCTGTAATCTTATGAGTATAGTTTCACTCAGAATGTTTTTTCTTTATATACATTTGCATTGTATCTGTATTCCTTTTCACAGAGTAGCTGCTTCTTAACCACAACTACATCCACATGCCTTCCACGCATATCCACATGAACAACCTATTCAAAGTGTTTGACTTTTATTACCACATGTAAAATCATGCAGATTTGTGGATCATCCAGGGAAGCAAAGTGGGTACTGACTGATCCCTAATTTGTCCCTTCTTGGCTGCAAATGCCACTGGCAGAGAATGTCTAACACTATTTCCTAAAGAATGAGGCCCAAGTGATATTATGACCTACCAGGACTTGCTGATAATTGAAGTAAAGCTAAAATACTAAACACAGAGTCATTTTATAAGAAAGATATGACTGGGTCCAGATCACACAACACTGATTTTCCCCCTATTGTTTTGTGTTATTTTATTTTCTTTAAGCTAACTTTTAAAGGGTTATGTCTACAGCAGCCTAGGGAACACACACAGCTGTGTCTGTTATGGTGAATTAGATTTTCTGGCTGCAGGAAAAGTTACAAGATCTGTAAACTGCCTCTTTGGAGTGAAGAGAGAAAGAGAGCTAAATGTGAATAAATGCTGCATTAGAGGTGATGGCAAAAAGAGAAGCTGATGGATGAAGTCCACAAAATTCGGATATTGAGACTACTCATTTGTATCACACACTCTTTCTAAAAGATTCCAATTTCAGTAATTGTTCAAGTACTTTCATAAGTACAGAGAAACCCCATTAATTTGGATGCTTTCAACTTAAAATTTGTATAAGCAATATGATAGAACTCTGCTGGTTTCCCTTTTTATATAGTGGACATAAAAGTAACTGGTATAAAGATGGTAATTAAAAAGTAAACTATGTTTTTTTAAAAAAGAACAATTTTAGGTGTTTTATAACTCATAGCTTTATTTAAACATATTTCTGGAGTTGAGTACATACTACACGCAGGACGTCAAGCTACGCAGGGCTGGTGCTATAAAGAAGCATAAATTAAAGGCCTGTCTTCAGTGAGCTGAGAGGCCAGGGGTGAAACAGGACAGGTATATGGAATGTGATTCTCAACACCAGGTATCTTCAAAAGTACGGAATGAAGGCTTCAAATAATCTGTTCTGCGCATTAGGGCAAATCTCCTAAAGCATAAAGTGGTCATTGCTCTGTTACAGAGTTACTGTTAAGTACTTGAGATTTTAATTTTTTATTTCTTTTAAGTTCTGTAATGCCGATTTTCTTCTTGATTGAAATGCTTTCACTCAACCTTTAGTTGTTGAGCATCTACTTCAAGTAAGAGATGGTGCTAGGTGTTAAAAGGAACATACAGAGGAAGATGCGGTTCCTGACCTCAAAGATCTGGATGGATTCCCGAATGAACATTTCCCAAGGTACGTGAAGTTATAACAGGAGCAGCCTAAGCAGCCTGCTATGAAAGCGCAGACACAGGCTATTACGCTGGGTTCCACCAAAAGCCAACCCTGAGACAAGAATGTGCGTGCAGATGGTTTATTTGGGAGGTAACAGAAAGCACCAGCAGGGCAGCAGGCAAAGAAGCAAGGTAGCCAGTAACAAAAGGGGCACTACTGGGCAGATTCCTCTTGGGAGCAACTGGGGCTCAATCCTGCTGGGAAGTTCTGGGAGACAGTACAGACGATGTCTCCGTTATCCTAACCGAGGGGCGAGGACTCCTGGGTATTTATCTTCCAGCTTGCTTCATTCATTGGTTGAGAGCTACTTCTGGAAAATGAAAACTCCTGGCTCTTGTGGTCTGCCTGCTTCCAGGTGCAAGAGGAAAGTCCTCAGGCAGCTGCTCACAGCTGGAAGCCCATTTCGTTGGAGTGCATGGGAATGATGTTCCTAGGGGGAAAGGGCAGGGTACTCATAGTAGCTACTCCGCAAGGAGAAAATGTGATTCCAGATAGGATTATTAAAGAAGGCTGTTGGAAGTAGTGGTGTTTTAGTAAAGCCACACAAGAGGAAGGTGGTGATGGAGGAAAGGCCACATGGACAGTAACGACTATAGTAACTATACGACTATTCCCACAGGGATGGAGAGAGGCATGTAGCAGTCACTAAAGACAAACAGCCCTGGGTAAACAGAATTTAGGGTTCACAAAGAAGGAGGACTAGAAGGGAATATGGCTAAAAGACAGGCTGCAATCAGAATGAGAAGGCCTCTTTAAATGTCCCATCTAGCAACTTTAAAGTCTATACTATAGATCTTGAAGACGTTGAATATGTTTGCTAACTCGAGTGACATGATAAAATTTTTATTTTAGCAAGATTACTCTGAAAACTTTGTCATAATGTTCAGAATGGAGGGTGGATAGGAGGCTATTGCTACAGCCAGCATGAGACACAGTCAGCAATAGCCAGCATGAGACACAGTCAGCAATGGTTCAAGGAGAGGGACAGTAAGAACAGAGAAGGAGTACGGGCAGAAGGCACTTTGGGAGAAGCTCCCACGGCTGGGTACCAGAGAGGAAGATGGAGGAGCAGATGAGCATCCCACAGATTAAGCCTGGTGACATACAGGACTGATGTCTTTAACTGAGGTAATAAATCACAGCAGGAATAGAAAGTTTTGTGGTTGGAATTTGGATCTGTTGAATTCAAGGTAGGCTGTTAATCTGGAGCAGTCCAGCAAGCATTTAGAAAGGTATGTCCAGAGACAGCTGGAGCCAGAGATATACATTTAAGATTTATCCAAAAGAATTTTCCAAGGAAGAGGATAAAGTGAGACAATTCCAGGTTGGTTCCCTCCCAGATACTCAGAATTAGTGATGTCTTCCTGTACAAATAACTTGGAGCAATCATTTCAGGATACTCACTAATTAGGATATAGAATTTCACCCTCCAATTTTTCTTTTGAATATGAGAGTTAAAGGCTTACCAAGTTTTAAAATATAAAACATTTCCTTTTCTTACTAAATATAATTTATTCTATGAATCAGAATATAGGAATTACAAGCATAAATTGAGGATAAATTACAAATGCATTGTTCAGATCTTTTGGATAATGGCTAAAAGTACCTGAACCACTACATCATGACAGCAGTGATTGACTGATTCCAGAAATACTCCAACTGTGTTCCAGGAAGGGAGCTACTAATTTTACAGTATAAAACAAAGCAGTTACCCACTTCACATTTGCCAAGCTCCTCTAATATCCTAATCTGGCCACTTGGCTGCCTTTTCCAAAGTCTGGGTGACTGGTGATCCGCTACTCCAAAGGCTCAGCAGAATATCCCCTGAGCAACTTCAGGTCAGGCCACCTCTCTGCGGTTTTCCTTACTAAGGCTCAGCAAACAGACAGTGATAGGACATGGGCTGAAGTTTGCAGAGGTCCAATAAATAATACTATTGTTCTCCTCATTTGAGTTTTGGATCAAAAGACATCAGGCCAATGGAGAAGAACATATCACCTTTATTATTATCATGATTATGATCGTCACCACCATCACAACCATCATCACTGATAAAGATCAGGATAGGAGATGTGGCTTAGATGAGGAACAATGGACATGCTAATGCCGAACCCTTGAATTAGAATTTATCCACCAAGTCATATGCAAAAGTAGAGAACCACAGGCCTCCTTACGTATGAACCAACCTTGTAAAACAAACTTCAGGCACAGAAAAGACAACCAGAAATGATGCTCCCAGCATCAAAAGTAAAAGAAAGGAAAAGGGCTGTGGAGCCATGCACGCCCAGTTCCTTATCGCATTTCACCAACAAGTGAAGTCATTTATTCTTCAGTCACTTCTTTACTTGGATGCCCTGTATCTTGAAAACATGAAGCCATCTGAAACAGACTCCTCTCTTCTTTGTTACCCACCTCCCTTCTGCACTATCCACAAATCTATAGTCCAAGGACTTAAGAGCAGTTGGAAAACAAAATCTAGAGTTAGAAAAATCTTTTGAGATCACTGACCCTGAATTGTCAGTGCAGGGATGTGAAGTGACTTGCCCAAAGTCACACAGTTCATTAGTGAAAGATCTTAAGCTAGGATACTTCAGCTTAAAGAAGAGATCTGAAAAAACACAGTTTCTTGATTCCACAATTTTGTGTACCACCCAAAGGTGCCTTTGAGCAGAAACATCAGCCAGATTGTGATAACTTTTCGAAAGAATCTCTAACCCAGAGAGGAACTTAATAAAGCAGCAGATTTTCACATGGCCCTTAATTATCCTGATCTGAGCAATATTTTCTGAGGTCACTGGCTATGCTCCTTCTTCTACTCTAGAAGATTCAGTCTTTTCTACCCAAGAAATGGCAAAAGACTTATCCTGTCCATTTGTTTCTGTGGAATCACTTCCCAATTGGCACAGAGCCTGGCAAATAGTAAGCACTCAATAAATGGGAAATAATAAATGAATTAATAAATAAATGGACAAATGAATAAAGTTTCTCTCTCATTTGAAAAGAGTACACGAAAAAAATTGATGCGGTTACAGTTAAGGCAATTAAAAAATCTCAATGGAGAAATGTATCAATTTACTTTCTGAAAGTTTTTGTTTGAAACAGTTATTAGCAAATATTAACAATTATTCAAGTTGACTTCGGTGAACAGAATGGAAAGGAAACCTGAGAGTAAAAAAACAGCAGGACAAAGATCCAACTGGAAAAAAAGTAGTCAGGAAAGCCTTAATATTTATGAGGGGCAGTCCTGACAACCTGAGTGATTCTCCAGATTGACAAGAAAATGGTAAACACTAAGCCAACTTCACTCCTGAGCAAAATGCTTCCCTTCTGAATACCAGCCTATTTGAAGTTTATATTTACGCCAGGAACTTTACACGTGCTATTCTATTTCAACCTTTACAGTCACTTCATTATAGGCATTATAAACTCTACCACAAATCATACATGTCACGGACCTTCACAACTGTTAAGTTGAAATACCAAGCTTATGTAGTATACATCTATCTTTAAACTTTCATCTTTCTCTCCTCTTTGGCTAAAAATTTCACTCTTGCTCATTCACACGTCATCAACCCCTTAATCTAAAAAGTATTTAGTAAACAATAGGTGGGATAATAAATTTACACAAATGGGAAATAAACAACTTATTAATGAAATTAAGAATGCAATCCTATTCAAAATACCATCACAAGGAAAAAATACTTAGAATAAGTTTAACAAAAGAAATGCAAGGCTCGTATACTAAAAATTTTTAAACTTTGCTAAAGAAGATCTAAATAAATGGAGAGACATTCCACATTCATGGAAAGAAAGACTCAATATTGCTAAGATTAGTCTCCCCAAATTGAGCTATACATTCAATCCAATTCTTATCAAAGTTCCAGCAGATTTCTTTTGCAGAAATTGACAAGCAGATCCAGAAATTTAAATGAAAACATAAAACATCAAGAATAGCCAAAACAATTTGGGGAAAGAATAAGCTGTAGGACTTTCACTTCCCAATTTAAAAACTTACCATAAAGCTACAGTTATCGAGACAGTGTGGTACTAGTATAAATATAGACAGATCAGTGGAACAGAATTGAGTCCAGAAATAAATCTTTATATTTGTAGTCAATTGAGTTTTGACAAAAGTACCAAGGCAATTCACTGGGGAAAGGATTCTGCTCAACAAGTGGTGCTAGGACAAATGAGTATCAACATGCAAAAAATTACCTTAGATCCTCATATCACACCATACACCAAAATTAACTAAAAATGGATCCACAAACTTAAATGTAAGAGCTGAAACAACACAGCTTTTGGAAGAAGAAAATATAGGAGAAAATCTTCACTATTATAGATTAGGTAAACTTTCTTAGATATGACACTAAAAGCATAGTGCATACAAGAACAAAAAAGATACCAAAACTCAAAACATTTTTACTTCAAAGTACATCATTAAGAAAATAAAAACACAAGTAACAGACTAGGAGAAAATATCTGCAAACTTTATATCAGATTAAAGATTTGTATCCAGGGTATACAGAGAGCCCTTACAACTCAGTAATAAGAAGACCAAAAGCTCAATCAACAAATGGGCAGAGACATGAATAGAGAGTTCACCAAAGAAGGTATGTGGACAGGTAACAGGCAAATGAAAAGATGCTCAACATCATTATTCATTAGGCAAATGTAAATTAAAACCCCAGTGAGATATCATTTTACACCCACTAGAATTGCTTGAAGACAGACAATAACAAATGTTGGCCAGGATTTGGAGAAATGGGAACACTTATCCATTGCTGATAAGAATGTCAATTGTACAGCCACTTTGGAAAACAATTTGGCAGTTTCTTAAAAAGTTGAACATAAAATTCCCATACAATCCAACAAGTCTACTCCGAGGTGTCCACTCAAGAGAAATGAACACATGTCCACACAAAGACTTGCACCAAATGTTCATACGAACACATACTGGAAACAGCTCATCAACTGGTGAATCAATACACAAAATGTGGTCTATCTATACAATGGAATGCTATTCAACAATAAAAAGGAGCCATGTAATTGATGAACTTCAGAAATACCACATGAAGTGAAGCCAGACACAAAGACCACATATTGTAAGATTCCATTTTTATAAAATTTCCAAAAAAAGGGCAAATGTATAGACAAAGAAAGTAAAAGACTGGCTCCTGGGGCTAGGGGTACTAGCTAGGATTAACTGTAAATAAGCATGAGGGATCTTATTAGGGGGATGAAAACGTTCTAAAATTTTTTTTATGGTGATGGTTGTACCCTTTAGTAAAGTTACTAAACATCATTGAATTGTATACCTGAATTAGGTAAATTTTATATGTAAAAGATACCCCAATGAAGTTGTTAAATTAAAAAATAAACTATATTCTACTAGTAAAAGTCAAACTGTATCACTTGATTCTAGATGGACTACACATCCTTTAGTCAAACTCAAATCTTAAAGTCATTATTGGAATATTCCTCTACTTCATGGTCACACAGAGCAGGTATTAAGGCATTCCCGGTTTTTCCTGTGAATTTTACTGCATGAGCCCATTTCTTTATTTTTCTTTCTGAAGCCATCTTACTCATCCAGATCTTTATTAGTTCCTTACTTAATTTTGTTATAATCATTAAGTGTTTTCTCTAACTCTATTTACTCCCTATGGGTTAAACTGCATTAATTACTAGACTAATTCTCCAGTAACATTGGTTTCATCAGGTTACACTCTCTATCCCCAGACCTCTAATTGTTCTCATTGCAGTATACTGTGCAAACAATGGCCTTCCTGTTTGGACCCACCCTATATTTCCAATTTTATTTTCCAGTCTTATTACAATCCCTTTACTCTATCAGATTGGTTTCTTCATTGTCCCCTGTGTTAGTTTCCTAGGGCTGCCGTAAAAAACTGCTACAAACTAGAGTGCTGAAAACAACAGAAATATGTTCTCTTACCCTTCTGGAGGCTAGGAGTCTCAAATCAAGGTTTCAGCAGGGCTCTGTTCCCTCCTACGAGTTTTCTGAAGTATCCTTCATTGCTGCTTCTGGCTTCTGGCACTGCTAGCAATCCCTCGTGTTCCTTGACTTGAATACATGTCCCTTTCCAATCTCTACCTCCATCTTTACATGGCCTTCTCTGGGTGTCCTCTCTTTTTCTTTTAAGGATCCTTGTCTTCAGGCCCACCCTAATCCAGGATGAACTCATTTCAAGATCCTAAACTCAATTACATTTGCAAAGAAAAAAATGTCTAAAATGGCTTCTTAGATGGGCAATAATGAAAAACATGTCAGAAACACTGCTTGAAAGTGTATCAGAATCACCTGTGGAGCTTGACAAATTGCACGTGGCTAAGCCCCCAGAGATTCTGATCAGGCGTTTGGTCTGTGGCCCAGAATTCTGTATATTGAATGACAACTAACATTTGCATGCTTACTACCGAGTATTCTTCCAAATGCACCCACTCATTACCTTCACTTTACAGATGAAAAAAACAGGCACACAGAATATTTGCCCAAGGTCACATAGCTAGTAAAAGACGGAAAAGATTTGAACCCAGGCATTCGTGCTCACATACTTAACCCCTAATTATATAGCCTCAAGTGCCAGAGCTTGTGCTGGAGGGTAGGAGACATGCCTCATAGCACTGTCTATTCCTTCCACAAGCAGCAGAATGCTTCATATACAGAAGAGGCCAAAGAGCATCTGTGGAATTAATGACTATGATACAAATAAGGAACCAAAGAACTGCCAGCCAGACAACAGTAGGACGATGCGGCACCTTGTATCAAGATCGTAGGTTAGGATCACAGGGGTTAGATTCCACTGACTGACTGGGTTAGTTATGAAGCTGGTTAAACGGGCAAGGATAAGAACACTTTCTTGAGAGGTATGGGTACTACTTGGGAAATCTCCAGCGCTTTACCACTGTTAACGCAAGGTTAAGCCAACAACAATCTCAAAATGTTCATTCTCATTGTTTCAAAGCCACGTGGTGGTTTGGGGTTCCTTTAGATCAGGGATTCTTTTCTTAAGTTTCATAGACTCCTCTGGCAACCATATATGAACTCACATAGCATATATTTAGAAAATTATTCTGAGAAAGGTTGAAGCCTATAGACACTTCTCAGAGAAATGTTTCTAATGTGTAAATGTGTAATATGAGATGACAAAGGCAAGCAACTATATTGAATTTTATGTATCAAAAAATTCTTAACGTGTGGTAGGGTAATATGTTTCCTCATTAACATTTTTAAAAAGATATAGTGACAAGTCTAAAAACAACTCTAATTTGAAGTTGTGATGAGTGTAAACCATAATTCAAACTATCCGTAACAACTAAAATGTGACACAGTAACATCTATGATTTCTATTGGTGACAAAGAGTCACAGGTACTGCTAACACTAATGTGGTTTGTTGCCAAATTCACAGTAGAAAGAAATGTTAATTTTCAGTTAAAGGTTAGTGAAAATAAAGATGTAAATGTTTTCCTATCCATGGACCCCTTGGGGGGACCTGTGGATCCCAGGTTAAAATCCCCACTATGGAACTGCAATAGCCTAGCCCTATCTGCTCCCTCCTGCCCAACCTGGCCTGTCTTGATTTAAAGAAACTCCACAGACTAGCTCCATCACTGTTAAAATTTCTGGCCAGGAAAGTGTCTCCAGAAGTACACAACACAGTCTCTCTCTCTCTTTTTTTATTTTTTTATTTTATTTTTAATTGTTTAAAATTGAAGTATAGTTGATTTACAATGTGTTAATTTCCGATGTACAGCATAGTGATTCAGTCATATATGTATATATAATATATATATTATATATGTATATTCCTTTTCATATTCTTTTTCATTATAGGCTACTACAAGATAGTGAATATAGTTCCCTGTGCCATGCAGTAAGACCTTGCTGTTTATCTATTTTATATATAGTAGTTAGTATCTGCAAATCCTTAACTCCCAGTTTCTCTCTCCACACTCCCCTTTCCCCCCCGGTAAACACAAGCTTGTTTCTCTGTCCAGGACACAGTCTTTCGACACAGCAATAGCTTTGGACACAGTGACCCATATGATGAGAAGAATTGAGAAGTGCTGTGGGGAAGGATTAGTTAGAAAAGTACTTCTGGAAAGTAGCCTTTATCTTTGCTTTGCTTAACAATCACTGGAGAATCTAGGAAAAAAATGCAGACTCATGGACATGCCCACAATCCCCACCACCACTCCCTACAAAACTTTCTTTACACACACACACACACACACACACCCTCAGAGCTTCTAATTCAGTGGGTCTAGGGTAGGGGCCCAGGAATCTGCATTTTAAATGACCTCATCAGGTAATTAAGCTGCTGCTGACCAGATGCATTAGCCTAGAGTCCAGCTCACCAGAGACCTCTTTTGAGAGCAATTTGTGTTTCCAAATGGAAGAGAAAGAAGCAAGCATCAAGGCCTTTCAAAATATTTCCCAACAGCTGCCAGGCCAGCGCCTCGGGTGACTGGTTTAGGGTAGACAGCAGCCTAACTCTACAGGTTCACCACCAGGGCAGAGCAGTTTATGGTTCCCATCAGAAATGAAATCTGTGACTAAATTTTCCTCTTCTGCGGAAGGGAAATATTCACCCTCTTTTTCTCTCTCAGCTCCCGTTTTCCCCTCAGGATTCTGCAGAGACCAGAAGGAATACCATGATTCAGAGAGAGGTTTGACCACTTAACAGACGTGCCAGATAAATATACTGATGTTTCAAGAAGCCGTAACTTTGCAGTACACAGGGTGAGGATTTCTTGGACTCAGGAGTCCACAGTGCCTGGGATAACTCCTTTATCTTATCTGCAATAACTGCATCTGTAATCTGGAAGATAACTTCAGTCGGTGTTAAGAGAACAATGACATAAACCTCTCTCTGTCATTCAACCCTTGACCTCTATTTGGAATAAACACAGGAGGGAGGCTTGAGGCTTCCTGATCCTTTTATATCTTCAATCTCACCAGTCAAGACTTTATTAGAAATTTAACTAAAGCCACCTAGACTCTATCTAGCACACAGGTGGTAAGATTCTTTATTCGAGACAGAATGAATCTAAATTTTATGTTAACAAAGAAGTGAAAAACATATTTTCCTAACATATTAAACATATCTTTTATATATAACAGTCTTATTGCTATTTACTAGCAATTAGAGTGTAATTTATTTTTTCTCATCCTGTTATAGGGTTATTTATAGCTCCTGGCAGTTAATTTAAATTACCAGCATTTTAAATTTTTAAAAACTTCCTATTTAATAGGTGATTGGTGAGTGAAATGTATAGTTTATGATCTTCTCTCCAGTGTTCCATTCACCTTCCACAAATAACAATACCACTTATGACTGTTTTTTCCCCCAGTATCTCTCCAGTGCTTACAACAAAGTCTGAAGGGCCAGTATTTCTTGAATAAATTCTGAGCCAGGCACTGTATTTACTACTTTATTATAGTTAATCTCATTTGATCTGATTCATTAAATATTCTTCATTAAATTCTGTGGGGCCAATTAGAATTATTATCACAACCTCATTTTATAAACTAAAAAACATAAAGTCTGAAAAACACTGAATGAATTTCTAAAATTTCAGAGAATCACTGGAAAAACTAACAGTAAAACTTAAAGTTGTTTAGGCCCAGGGGTTTATAACTGTTTAGTTCAGGGGTCAGCAAATTATAGCCAGAGGCCAAATCTGACCCACTGCCTATTTTACTGAAACACAATTCACTGATTTACCACTCTGAAAGACAATCTGAAATAAGGAATATTACAAACTCTAAATTGTTATTTCCTAAACCTCAATAAAGAATAAAATTCTACACAACATTGTAAATCAACTATACTTTAATTTTAAAAAGGAATAAATGTGCTGAAAATATTTGGCGATCTTACATTGACAGTATGTTAATAAACTGTGTTCATATTTGTCAGATTATTCAGATCTTAAAACACTGAAACATGGACATTTACTAATTTATTTTTTAACTCTGTCTTGATGTTCAAGGACCATTTGCTTATAAGAATCAGGCTCACTGGAGAAAACTCAAGTGAAGACTGAATCCAAGGAAATTGCGGAATCCAAGGACAGGAGAAATCACTGAGTCTCATAGCTAGAAGGGACTAAGAACTAGAAAGCTATCAGAGCCCATGGCCACTTACTTCTCCAGCTCTCCCTCTTCCCAAAACCATATTCTCCCTCTCAGTGCTCCCTGCCTGTTTAACAAACAGGCATGGCCCACAGTGAATGCCCCTAAGTGGTGGCATCAGTGGCTATATGACCTTATACATTTAGCTTCTGTGGCCATTAACAGTCTCTGGGTCAATTTCCTTGTTCAAGCATCTAATGCAGTATTGCTGAGGGAACAATGTGATATAAAGGTCTGTCTCTCCCCATGTTATGGAGGGTCAAATTGTCCAAGAAGCCTGCATGGAGGAGAATAAATGATTGTCATCACTAACATGCTCTATTAAGGTGATTCCCTGAGCTAGGGATGGGTATCCATCCCTCGGATTGCACTATAACACTGTAATGAACTACTGTTACTCATAGGAGTATATCATGTCCCTTCGTTTTGCTTGTCTGGATAAAAGGTAGAAAACCATGCTCTAGTGTGATTTATAATAATGTACTATATTAAAGAGAAAAGACTTTGTTATTTGCAGAAATATTCCATTTGGAACTAATGCAAACATATGATAAATGCAGTTCCTTAAAATATTTAGCTTGGTACATGTTTTTAAACAACTGATAATTAAATAGAGTCATTGAGATGATGATTTCATTCCTTCGATGTGCTGAAAATGTCACTTTTCCTCTTTGGCTTCTTAATATAACCTATATATTTGCTTCCCTTCTGTGTATTTCTTATAATATTTACACTTAGCAAAATGGGAATACCAATAAGCACTACAATTTTATAGGCCTATCAAACAGCAGAATGCCTAGTCTATTGGTAGACTTTAATGATATTACCATGTCTCTGTCCCAGTACACCTTGTAGCAATTTTCCAGCACATTCTTAGGATTACATTTACAATGCAGTATTAAGCCATTTGCAAACTCACATCAAAGGTCATAATGTTGACCTGCAAAATTAACAGTATACTTGTGCTGTTCATTCAGCAGCTAAGTACAATCTCCAATTATTTTATAATTGTTTTGATAAGTACAGTTTCTTTTGTACACGAAAATGATAATCTTTTCCCAGCTGAACTTAACAGTTAGATTTTTCTCCCTTGTGAAATAAAGACGTTTGTAAATTAGTTAACCCAGATTGGTAGTGTTTTCCTAGACCCCAATAAAATTCTAGTTTATTCTATGAGTGAGACTGCGATTTTGGACTATGGAATTATCATGTGTCTTTGCATTATGTGACATTTGCTGAGTCCATACAATACTCAAAGCATTGTGCTAGAAATCTGGAGTATGAAATGAGTAAGACAGTCACTGCCCTCAAAGAACTTCTATGTATCAGGGAGCAGCCACTAAACCATCTAAAGGTGATTGTGACACATGTTAGAATAGACTCGAGGGACGGACAAGTGCCATGGGAGAACAGAAAAAGACTCTATGAATTATTCTGGGAGTGAGAAAAGAAAAAAATGCATATGACGTGACCTTTGAGTTTGGCCTTGAAGAAAAATTCAGGCAAAAGAGAACAACATGAATATAGTGACCTGAGGCAAAATAATAAAATTAGCAGAAGGAATGTATCTAGGATGCGTGCACTGCATTGGAGAAAGAGGTAAGAAAAAAGGCTGAATGACTGATAGGACCATGGTATAAAAAGCCTTGCAGGCCACTGTGTAACATTCAAATGGATCAAAAAGATAAGGGAAAACCATGGAAAGCTTTTAATTTGGGAATTTACAAAAGCATGGTTGTGTTTTAGAAAAATAACACCTGTGACAATGTGGAGACTGAACCAACTGCAGTGAATTCTATGAATATTCCTCCAGTATCAATCTGCTTCCCCTCATTCTGTGATAAAGATGTTTATCCATTTATTCCCCTAACTACTATCATGGGCCAAGAATAGTATTTTGAGTTATCATGACCAGGTATATAATACTACCATTGATTAACTAACGTTTAGTTCCTTTCAACTTTAAGAAACCCCAATATCCTTAGATTTCCTTGGCACTAAATTGACAAGTGTGACTTTCAGTAGTAGTTAGGCCTCATTACACCAAGTTTGCTTCTTGCCATTTGTAATTCTGCAATATGGAGGTGAATACCATTATTCAAATTATTTAAAAACTTTCAAAAAGAGAAAAAAACACAAATTACCAGTCTCAAAAATAAAAGAGGATATATCCCTACAAGTCTTATAGATATTAAGAAAATATAAGGAAAAATTATCAACAACTTTATGCCAATACTTCCAACAACTTACAGAAAATGAACAAATTGCTTGAGAGGTAGAAATGACCAAACTTAACAGAATAAGAAACAGAAAATCTGAATCATCCCATGTCTATTAAATAACTAGAATACCATAATTTAAAAGTTTCTCACAAAGAAAACCCCAGGTCCAGATGGCTTCACAGGTGAATTATACTGAATATTTTTAAAAATACATACAAATTTACACAAAAGCTTTAAGAAAATAAAGTATGAGGAGGGGATACTTCCCAACTCATTTTATGAAGACAGCATTACTATGATACCAAAACCAGAAAGAAACAGTACAACAAAACTCTAACCCAATATCCCTACAGACTCGTAAGTTCTTAACATCGTATTAGGAAGTTGAATCTAGCCATGAACAAAAAGGATATTATGTCATGACAAAGTGGGGCTTATCCCAAAAACATGTTTGATTTAATATTCAAATTATTTCAAAACTTTAACAGTGAGATTTAGAATAATGTAAACCTTCAATAAGCATATGTGCAGTAAGTGATTGAAAAAGGGATGCAAATCCTCAAAACTGACGTCTTAATTTCTTTAGTTTAATAGACTAGGACATTCAGACGTATAGAGTGAAGGCTGTGCAACCCAAGCCCAAGAGAGTTTGTGCATGACATCGTCCCCCTCAAACCTCCCCACCTCCCACTCTCCCCACACACACCCCCACCCCTACCCCGGGCCACAGTAATTGGTTTATATGTGGCTTCAATCACAGTGAAGTCTAAGACTTCCATTTGTTAGTTGAGCAGAGAGAAGTTTCCTCTTACTCTGGAATCTGAGTCATTCATACATTATCTCTAGGACTGTTACAGTCATTTTCTTACAAGAATGAAGCTGACATACCAAGAAAGCCAGGAAAAGAATGACAAAAATATAATAAGACGAAATCCAGATCAAAGCATTCACAAAGCCCTTTATGCATCCAAACATCTTCACAGAGGACAATTAATTGAATTCTTAATTGGCTGGAATATTTTTCATTAAGTTATTTAGAATAAAAATCTGAAAATACAGATAAGCCCACTCTATTTCTATTACTTTTATATTTACCATAGAAATCTGACCATATTTAATTTACAAAATCTAAAATTATTCAATATTTGAATCACCCTCCTGAACAATAAAAGGTCTGTCTCTAGAACACTTTAATAATCCCTTACAATTTATAGCCATGTATTGGAGGTATATCTTTTTTTAGTTCCTTAAATTCTTTTTTTTTTTTTTTACTGTGTTTGCCTAGATTTACCCATATTTTTACATTTTGTTTTATCACCTCTTCTTGAATCTCAGACCATTAATTTGGAATCACTTTCTTGCATCCTAAGCACATATTTTAGAATTTCCTTAGGTTAGGGGTTATTGATTGCAAACTCTCAGTTTTTGTTTGTCTAAAGTGTCTTCATTTTGACTTGGCTTTGAAATATTTGATGTATGTGAAATCTTCTCATTCTATCATTTATGTCTCAGTGTCTTTCCCTATTCTCTGCCTCTTTTTATCTCTGTACTACATCCTGCAGAATTTTCATTGCTATCTTCCAGTTCACCAATTATGACTTCTGCAGTGCCTAATCTGCTTTTAAACCAACCTATTGAATTTTGTTTCAGTTATTATCCTTTTCACTTCTAAAGTTTCTATGAGATTTATTTTCAAATTATATTGTTCATCTTTTACTCTTTTATTTCTTTACACATATTAAACACACTAATTGTGTTGATAATTCAAATAGTTATAGCTTTTGTGAGTTTACTGATTCTGCTGGTTCTTGCTCATTGTAACTATGTTTCCTTGTGTATTTTCTGATTTCTGATGGATGACCTAGTAATTTGGGGGATTTATATGTAAGACTTTTTGATGCCTGGATTGAAGACACCTTCTTCTGAGAGGATTTGTGTTTACTTTCTCCAAACCCTAGAACACTACTAACTTGGCATCACTTTAAACTTAATATTTACCTTCAAGTTTTCCAAACCCAGTGGACAGTGTAAATTCAGGCTGTAATCCTTAGGGGGTTGATTTGTGGACATGAATTCTGAGGAGAGAATTTTCCTCCTTCAACCAGCACAAAAGTTTAAACACTAGAATTTTCTTTGCAGTTCCTTTACAAAATGGGGAGTAGGGTGAATTTATTTCACTGTCACACTGAATAAGTACAAATTCACCATCAGTGTTTTGTTTACTTTCACAGAGTATTCTGCATTCTAGTGTAAAAGTCTCAAAATTAGATTCCACAATTTGAGCGAAGCTTGGAATTAGTCTTTTGTCTCTTGTGTTCCCAAGACGTGAAAAGTAAAATTCAAATTCAAAAGATTTGGCAATTGCTCACAAAGTGAAAGACATTTTCAGTGGTCAAGTTCATGCTTTCACTTAGTTTTGACATCTATATTATTCCACACTCTCCTGCAACCTCACTAATATATTTAAACACAAGTTTCTTATTTTTAAAATCCAGGATGTTAGAGGTTTTGTTTGAGTTGTTTTTATTTTGTTTTGTTTTGTTTTTGTTTTATGGTGAGAATGATGGTCTGGGTACCTAGGCTATCATGCTGTCAGATATGGAAATCCGCCTTACATGTCTTCTCTCATGTTATTCTATAAGCTAGAAGACCCTTTCCACACCTTGCCAGTTACAAATTTATCATCTAAGTTCCAAACTCACTCTTCATTGCCTGCTATGCAAAAATGCAGGTGGGCCTTTTAAATACTTTTTATTTGCCAGCTGACACACGCTAAACTTTGTCAGGAGAGGGCGGTGGGGAGACACTGTAGGATGAAAGGGTTTTCCTTCCAGTTCCCAGTCTGCTCCTTTGGCGATTTCTGCAGCATGTGCAGATTCTCCAGTACCAGGCTGCTACAGAACTCATAACTTCCCTAGTGCCTGGCTCCTGGAGTACACATGGCTTCCCAGACACCCACCTCCTGCAGTGTGGGTGACTTTGGCTTCATCAATACCAGGCTTCTGCAGCACAGGCAGTCTCTCCAGTACAGGACAGTCAGCAGCAAGGAGCCACCAGCAGCTTTCCCCAGCATCTATTTGGTTGGGTTGTTTCCCAGCAGAGTGCCTTCAGTGAGATACCTCTTTGGAAACAACTCCTCCCTGCATCCTAGAAGGTGTATATCCAGGATTTCAGTCACAGCAACTTCTCTGTCATTTCTAGATCTCAGACCTGGGGTGGAGGAGAGAGCTCTTCCTTGGGTATATTGCTAGGGTTGGGTAGTGGCTAGTTCTTACATCTGCTATTTCTATATTCTTTAGAGCTCTCTTTACTTCTTCCTAGCCAATCCTGCCTTAATCAGATCCCCTATTTCTTTATATAAAACTTTCCTCTTCAATTCACAGTATGGTTTTTGTCTCCTGATTTAACCCTGATGGATGAATACATCCTCATCTGGTAACTTCCTCTCTCTTCCTCAAGAGTCAGCTTAGCCATCAACATCATACTGGTTCAGGTATATTAGAATGAATCTTACAAAATTGCTATTTTTGTAAGTCAAAAATAGTTGAATGTTGGCAATTTCAGTGGTTCAAACTAATATTTTCTCTGTATTTTCCACTGCATACCTCTGCCAGCACTTATCCCACTAATTGAAAATATTTGTTAATATAATGTCATCTACTATAAGAATGTACACTCTTGGGAACAATTTTTAATCTTTTATTCCTAATGCCTAAACACATAATCCAATTCACAGTAATTAATATATGCTCCAAAAAGATGCTGTTAAACTAACTGAATACTTGCAAATCATTTAGTCTTTCTGATCTTCAATTTCTTCCTCTTCTTACTGGTATCATTAACACCTGCTCTATTTATTTCAAAAGTTCTTAAAATGGACTAAATGAATATTTGTTTCTATTTTCACAATATAACTAAAGGCAGATCATGCTACTAAATATGTTACTTCATGTGGGAAAAAATGAAGAATTACTCTTTTAAAAAGATTTTATTTTTCAACTATTGTAATTAATTATAGAATTTAAAAAACACAGAAAGTATAAAGAAAATAAACAAACTCTTACTAACCAGAGATAAAACTTAACATTTTCATATAGTTTTCTAGTACTTTTTCCATGAATATTTTAAAAAACAAAATTGAGAAAAAACTATATGTATAGTTTTTCAGTCTGCTTTTTCCATTCAATGTAATGTTGTAAGAATATTCCTATGTCATAAATCCTCTTTTAAAAATATATTTTTATTGGCTATTATTCCATCATATGAATAAACTGTCAAAAATGTATAACGTTATTTGGACACACGATATTTTAACTTCTTTGCAACTAAAAAAGTATTAAGATAAATATTCCCACAAATATTTATGCACATCTCTGATTATTTCATTAAAAGAAATTAGTGGGAGGATGTACTAGATCAAAGCATACAAAATTTCTATGGTTTTTTGAAACTTGCCAAATTTCCTTCCAAAAACTATGCATTAATTTGCACTCTAACATGAGAATAGCATTTCAACACATATTCAAGCAAACAAAATGGTTTGAAAAAAAATTTAGTTGTTGAAAATACTATTTACTTTCACTTGTTACTTTTTATTTTTACTAATTGTGCATGTTTTCCTGTTTATTCCTTTTGATGCCAAGTATCTATTTATATGCACCCTGTTTTTTAAAGATTGGGATCAACCTATTTTACTTTTAATTTTTAAAACTTCCTTATATATTATGGCTCTCAACCAATTTTTCATGTATTTAAAATTTTTTTCATATCATTTTCATTTTAGTTATGATGTGTTTGTGAAATTAAAAATTTTTTACTGTATTTTAATTATGTATTGAATATGTAATCAATTTTCTTAGTGCTTCTTTTGTTGATTTATATTAAGAGGGTTCCTCCTCATCCTGACACCAGAGTCACCTCTATTCTATCCTTTCTTGTCCAGTCTTAGCTATTTTACTATTTCAGTTTTTAGTTCAGTTTTTAGTATCACATGTGGTAAAGTATGACACTTTTTTCCCTAAAAATATAATAATATACTCATTATTTGATAATCTTAAACTTAACCCTAACATATTTGCAAAATCTGTAGACAATACCAAGCATTTTTGGCACGGGGGGAGGATTTGGAGGAATTGAGCTATGTGCTTTAAAAAATTAATAATAAGCATGGATTTGCTTTATTTGTCTTATGATTGTCTTGATAAAAGTACACAGCATCCATAATGGCCTAGCCTTTTATTATTTACAGGTCTCTTATTTATTATTTTTGTTAAAGAGATCATTCTCCTCATCATGTGAGGGAATCATGTCTGCTAAAGTGAAAGTTCCTAGCTTATAGATGGTAGGCATGTTAACAGTCACTTGCCTTTTAAATGTGAAATATATTTGACCCGAACAATGCGAGGTTTAGGGGCACCGACCCTCTACATAGTCAAAAATCTGCACATAACTTATAGTTGGTCTTCTGTATCTGTCGTTTCTCTGTATCTGTGGTTCTACACTCACAGATTAAACCAACAGGGGAATACGTAGCACTGTAATATTTACTACTGAAAAAACTGGCATATAAGTGGACTTGCACAGTTCAAATCCATATTGGTTAAGGGTCCGCTGTACTGTCCTTACTGAAGGGGTGTGTGTGTTTTTTATGTTTGTGAAATGGCTGGCAGCAATGCCAGAGGAGCTGAAGGAAATATGTAGTAGCTTTACAAGGTGTTCCTCCCTACCCCATTCTTCTGGCTTCCAATACATTTCTACTTTCCTTGCTTGCCACAAGTCAGGTTGTGTTGTATAAGGACTAAGGATGTTTCTGGGGTGTTCCACTTAGGAAGGACACATACTTTCATGGAATGTGTTAAAATTCCCCAGGAGGTTTTGAATACCACCTCTGCCCCTCACCCCTCCACACACTGGAGTTTGCTATTCATTTCTCACCAGCAACCCAAAATAATTATCCTCAAGGCTCCTTGAAAACACAGAATGGATCAAAGGTCTTATTGAAAACAACAAACTGCCACCCTGGCTAATTTGCTCAGAAAAAAGAACTTAAAAATTTTTCAATAGCTTATGAAATGTCTAAGAGGCCTGGAGAATCAGGATTAGAGGCTATCCTGCCAGGCAGCGTGCCCTCAAATGTGCTGAAGAACCGGCTTCATGATGTGGCTGCCACTGCAGCTGCCACTACCCTATTACCAGGATGGATTCTGAGTAGTCCTTGCTTCTTCGCATCCTGACTTTGACTCAGAGTCCAGAGTGGGTCAATCTGATTGGTGGAATTTATGACATAACTGCAAGGAAAGCTTGGAAAGTGATCTGCCAATATTTTCAGTGCCTAAGATGAGGGTTGTCCATCTTATGAGGAACGGGCACAGATTCTCAGTAGACATAAAGAATGTCAAATGTCCATTTTCTAGACTGATGCAGATGAACACCTAGTGTTTTTATAAGAATCACTAGGTGACCAGAGTTCTCAAAGGCACTGACAAGTTATTTCCATCTTAAGCCTCTTAGTTAACAAATATTTACTAATAGAAATCTACCATGTGAAAGGCATGATATAATGTTTAAGAAATTCTTGCTGTCCTCATTAGACTACAATCGAGTTGCGGAAGCAAAACATATCAATAAGATTTTTAAAGGCTGACAAAACACAGGAGCAACGCAAAGTAGTGCATAACTATTGTTCAAAGCAGAACCTGAAGGGAGGACATGGGTCAGGCAGTCTATTTTGGAGGTGGTCCCAGGAAGCAAAAGTGAGGGAGCAGGAAAAATGCACAAGAAAGAGAGGAAAAGTCAATATAATAGTGCCACTTAGAGGTCATTGTTGTAGACAATGGGGGCTCACTTCTGCTAGGATCTTTAAGAAGCATACAGAATAGAAATGTTCACAGCAGGTGAAAGTATTTACCCACTAGTTCCCACATCCTATTGATGCAGGCTTTTCCCCAGGAACGATAACTCTCCCACACTTCCAGGAGGGGCTCGTCCACAGCGTGAGTTCCCTTGTGTTGGAGGAAGCCCCGTAAGCAAGGGAACTTGAGGTAGATGAGCTGGGATGCCCACTGAGTGACTCTCTGAAGTCTGAGCTTGCACAGACCCTTCTACTACAGCTGTAGCTGAAATCAGAGGTGAGTCAAAGGGAGGTGACAAGGGCACTAGAGGTGCTTGTTACAACTGTCAGCCTACAGATGCACTAAATAGGGGTGATGCCTTCAAATAAGCACAGGGTCACTACAGGCCTCAGTGTCTGGAGAGGCTTCCTTAAGGAGGCTGGACTCCAGCTGAGCCTGGGAAGAACTGATGGAATTTCTTATGCCAGAAATTTTGCAACACATCAGGATCTGGAGTTCTCCAAAGTCTGGTGTGTTAAAGGCGGCAGTTATCCATCCCAGTGCACTGCACCTCTGTGATTCAGTCTACTTTCTGTTTCTTGCAATGACGATACACTGAGATGATGGCATTTATGCATCTTTTAAATACTTGCCTGGGCTCTGACACCAAAAAACATTCCCTCAATTCAAGTGATTTTAGAGGACTGGAAATTCTGAGAAAGTTAATAGTGGTTATTTTAAAAGTCCTTATGTTAAAAAATACAGCCTATGATAATTTAACTTGATAATTCTGATAAAATAAGCTGTTACTACTGAGTAAAACAGATGACATATTTTTCCCTCTGAATTGTCATAGCTTTGCTTATAGGGAATCCGTAAAACAAAAATAAAGAAATTTCTTTATATTTAGGAGCCAGCTGTTATGTCAAAGTATGTGTATTTTAAAAAGTGTTTATAATCTTAATGTAAAATGTGAGTCTTTCAAAAGAGATTTTTTCATTCATCCCATCTTCCTTATTGCTGTCGGTACAATCTACTCATATTAGTAAAACTCCATTTCTCTTAAAATGTATTTGATACAGACTTTATCTAAACTCATCTTGCATACTCCCCAATGTGTTTTCAAACTTACTAACAACTGATTTACAAATGCCCCTGGTGGAAGGATATTTGGTTATTTTCTTCCTTCTCTCACACTCACTCACTCGCACTCAAGTGTGGTTCCTTACTCCTCACTCCTCTTTTTCCCTCTGTGAACAATCTCATTATGAACAACTGCTAACCTGACCTAAGTTAACAAGACTACAGAAAGGCATAGTGGGGAGGGTGTAGCTCAGTGGTAGAGCATATGCTTAGCATGCAGACGGTTCTGGGCTCAATTCCCACTACCTCTATTAAAAAAAGAAAAAAAGGCATAGAAATATGTATAAAAATCCCACACCCCCAAATCCCATTCATTCCCTCTTTTCCTCTGATCAGTGATGCCCTATGTAATTGCTCTGTGCTTTTCCCGCCCCCGCCTCCCATCACCTCAGATGACAGTCATCCCCACCTGAGACAACTGCTTACACTGAGGAGTCCCTTTAAAATGTCCTTATTGCACCTCTTGGGGAGTGATGGAAATGTTAGCTGTCTTGATTGTGGTGGTGGTTTCATTGGTGTACACATACATCTATCAAAATTCATCAAAGTGTACATCTGAAATAGGTGTAGTTTACTGTACAGGAACCATGCCACAATAAAGGTGTTTAAGAAAATATCTGAAAAGCAGGACCTCAAAGATGAAAGCAAAATTAAGGCAGGTATATTCTTTGCCAAGA
The DNA here is from genome assembly GCF_048773025.1 of Camelus bactrianus. Lineage (NCBI taxonomy): Eukaryota > Metazoa > Chordata > Mammalia > Artiodactyla > Camelidae > Camelus > Camelus bactrianus. The sequence goes on from NC_133539.1 coordinate 46,409,156, forward strand.
AAACAAAGATAAAACTGGAAAAAATAAATAAATAATAAAATATCCTTCTTTACTTGACTTCCCCAACTTTTGACAATTTCCTCAGGAAAATGCCTACTTCTTTGTGCAATGAAATAAGATAATGTTCTTGAATGCAATTTGTAAACTACAAAGCAATAAATAAAGGCAGTTTATTATCATTTATGATCTCCCCAAATAACCCTAGTCAGACCTGATGAGCAGTACCCATGATACAAGTTTCAAAAAAAAAGAAAATTCCGAAGTTTCATAAATAAGGTTTCCTTTCCTACTCCAAAATTATACATACTAACAAAGGAATATAATATTCTATAAAAATGGAAAAAAAAGTGCCCTAAATCTGACCACCCAAAATTAGCCCATTTTTTTGCTGCTGTCTTTTTATCTATGCATATTTTCCTATAGGAGTGGTCATATTATATCTATAATTTTATAGCCTGCCCTTTCAGCTAACATCATAATATAAAAACTTTTAATGTTATTATATACCCCATAACATCCTATACAAGTAATATTTTATTGAAATTTTACACAACAAAAATGCTTGTATCATTAAACTCTTAAAACTTTGAAAAGGTATTCGGAAGTTCCTTTTAAAAACATTCATAAATTTTTCTAGCTGTCCTCGCTAATTAAACTTGCCTTTACTCAAACTCGCTATTAAAAACAAATACATACACATTAAATAGGTTAATCATATAGTATATAATTATATCTTAGTAAAACTGTTACTTAAAAAATTATAATAATAATAATAAATACAAAAATAAATACAAATCCATTTCCCCCAAATGTGATTACATTTTTAATTACTTCATAGTGTGACAGGATGACTTACTGAGATATTAATTTGTGTTTTGGCCTATGCATTTTTCTCTGCCCTCAATCCCAAATGTTAGTCTCAGTATTCTGTATTTCCTTTCTTCGGAGGTATTTGCATGACCAAGTAGAGGCTGCATGAACCACATTCTCCTTCCACCTTGGATAAAAATCTAAACTCATTAAAGAGTTTATGCAAAGTTTCTTAGAGGTGGACAGTAGAGAGGGAGGACCCTTTGAAAGTAGCAAGAGGGAAAATGGAGGGCTGTTCTCAACCCTGGGAGAAGTCAAGGGTACACAGGGAACAGAACCCTGGGGCAGGTGGCCCTGACCTGGGGTATCTGGCAGGGCCAGGTCCCAGGCACAGACATAACCTGTCTCCCCCAACCTTGCCTTGCCCCAGCAGTGCACCCAAAGCATCATTCAGAACCCCTGAGACAAAGGTCCTTGTGGGCTGGCACAGGTTCCAGTGGAAACTAGTTTTGACTGTAGGGGCAACAGAACAGCTTCCCAGGAGCCTTGTGACTTCAAGAGAACCTGGCAATTTTGTATCAACCCCTGCAGGCATGGGGAGTCCCAGTAAGCACAGACTGAAGCCATCACCAGCCTGGAGGCCAATGATGCTGGCTCAGGTTTAAACTGGTTTATAGGACGGAAAGAAACACAATTGTTTTTAAGAGCATTCATATTCATCATACTAGTACTGCAACCATATAGATTGAAATTATTTTCTAAACATCACCTTATATATGATATTGCTAATCAATTTTTAATGGAAGCCCTTTTTTCTCCCACAATGGAGCAATATTGCTGTATTTTGAACTTGGAAGGGATCTTATAGATCTAGTCCATCCCCATCATTCTTCAGATTAAAAACTTGAACCTGCAGATTAGGTGAATCCTTCAGGTGCACAAGGTTGGACCTGAGCTAGAATCATGTATCCTCACTCCTAGACTGTGCTCCACCACTTTCTCAGAATAGGATTTCTCCACGTGAAAGTGCTAATAGATTGATGAATTATCAAGCCCTGCCAGGCAGCCTTGTGGTTGTAGTTGTAGACAGATGTTGAGCTGGATAATCATCACATGTTTACTTCTGATAAAGCTTGGCCTTAGTGTGACTCACTTGAGAATGGTGGGCTTTCAAGTTTATACATATCACCAAAAATGCCATTGCAACTCAAGTCACACATTTACCATGGTCCTTCTCCCAAGAACAGCAATTGTCACCATTATTGGATATTGTCTAAGATAAGCACATCCTTCCCTCATTTGTTTCTTCTAGGGTTCCTGCAGTGATTTTTGAAAGACATGCTTTGACCTACGTTTTTACTACTTCTATAACATAACGATGATATAATTCAGCAGTGAAGAACCAGGAGAAATGACAACAAAAGATGCAAAAGTCAGAAATACTGTGAAATAAAAGAAATGATACATTGTGCAAGAGTTTAGTGGTACATAAGAATGTATAATAATGTGAAAGATTATAGTGAAGTCTATGCTTTTGCTAGTTGTATGTGTGTTAGAAAAATCAGTACAGAGTAATGTAAGTGCATGGTTTATCTTGACATGTGCAGAACCACTCTTCATTGTCATCCTTTGCATGGTAGGTAAACATTTGTTATGCATTTTATCACCATTTAAGCACTTTTCTTACTCACTAACTTAGAAGCAATTTAAGCAATTTTAAATTCCCACTCTAGGAAAATAAAACTGTCATTAGAAGAAAACACATTTACTTTGATTTATTCCTATCAATACATTTTAATTCAAAATATATTTTTCTGATTACACCTTTGCTCAATAATTGAAACTACACAATATGGTTTTTGTTGAAGGAATCAAATGTAATTTTTATCTGATAACCTCACTAAATCTTGTATCTATTTGGGCTTTATTTATGAGAGTGTTTTTTCTCATTATAAAAATGTTCATATGTTAATAGTTCTTTCTAACAAACAGATTATTGTGTGATATTACCAGGTCACCAATGCTGACATTAAAGTTCAGAAATACGGATGTTAGGAACAAATTAGGGGTATAGGATTAACAGATAAAAACCACTATATATAAACTAGATAAGCAACAAGGATTTACTGTATAGCACAGGGAATTATACCCATTATCTTGTAATGGCCTATAATGGAATATAATCTGAAAAAATACTGAATCACTATGCTGAACACCTGAAACTAACACAATGCTATAAATCAACTACATTTCAATTAAAGAATGAGATAGATGACTTTTTACCTTAAAAAAAAAAAAAAGAAATAGGGATGTTAGAGGCAGGTGGCCAACCCGGAGCCCTGGCAAAACCTCACAGGGTCAGTGACCTTTGAGGAGTTTTCCCAGCTCAGTATCAGGATTGAGTGTTGTGAGGCTAGAAATGTAATTTTATCAGTGTACCCAGACTCAATCAATTCTAGAAAGTTATTCACATTTAATAAATTTTCAAGGGACTTATCTATACACCTAGATGCAGATTTGCTCTTTCATAATGGTTGGAAGAACTTGAGCTAAGAAATCAGCAGAACTGGGTTCTGATCCAGGCTCACTGCTACTAACTGTGAGGGCAAGTGACTAAATTTCTGAGAATCAGTATTTCTGTTTGTAAAATGCACCTGCCATGAGGTTTAGAAGAAATGTATAAAGTACCCAGCACAACGCCCAGTACTCAGTGAATGGTGATTATGATGAGCATGACAGTGGTGGTTAAGAACAGAGGAGGAGAAGAGAAGGGAGAGGAGGAACCACAGGGATTTGAAGACTTGTGCTGCCTGATTGAAGACAGTCAAGAGAGAATTAGAAGAGAATCTTTTGGTAGAAAATCAGAGCAAAGTGTACTGACTAGAATATTATAAAAGCTTGGGCTTTCAAGCCACGAAGATCTAGTAGATCCACCTTGACTCTAGGGATATGCCTATCTGGCAGACAGTATATAAGTTGTTCTATTCTAGCACCTAGAACAGTGCCTAGCAAATGGCACATAATAACCAGTTAATGAATAAATGGGTAGAGTACCCCAACCCTTAGGTAGTACAGGAGACCGTGATAATTCCTCTATCTTTGGTTCAACTATTTCTGGACTTAACAGAGGTACAGCTCCCTCCCATTTCTCTCCAATCCCCACACTATATGGCCACAGAATTTCCTCAGTAATATAATCAAGTGATTCACAGATTTCTCTGTTACATCAATCACATTTAGACATTGTCTAATTAAACTCAAATCACTTTGTCATTCACTGCAATCATATTTCAAAAATCTGTGAGTTCTGCATTATAACCTAATAAGTGCTTAGGGTAGAGACTAGCTAAATGCTCTGGAAAATGTCTCCTTTCTCCTGGGCACACAGCTAGGTTACATTTCTCATGACCAACTAACTCAGTCAGATGCGGCCACACGATTGAGCCCTAATCATTTGGACGTGTGCACAAGTGATACATATTTCTTCCTTGCCTAGAGCCCATAAAATCTTCCTATTTGCAATTCAGCTCTCTATCTTCCTTTATCCAGATGAACGTAGAGAATCCAGTGGCCCTAGGAGATGGTAGAACCAAAGTAAGGAAAAGCCTGGGTCACTAAATTATCACACGGGGCAGAGTCTGACTCTCTCCTCACCATCATATGCACACATATCACCCCTCATTGGATTGTGATGTGAATGAGAAATATATCTTTATTGTATTAAGTCACTGAGATTTGGGGTTATTTTTATAGCAGTTAGCTTGTCTTGACTAATTCAGAACAGTAATCATGTCAGTCTACTAATTTTTATTTTAAATATATATATTTTATTGAGAATATTAAAAATAGACCTATATCTATACATCTTGATAACTTGAAATAATTCATTTTCCCCCTATATTTCATAATTACATGGTTACCCAAGCATGGCCTCTTTCTTCTGCCCTCTTAGTCATCCACATCACACCAAGTCAATCAATCAGCAATCAATTCTGCCCCTAAATATCCATTTCCCTTTATCTCCACTCTAAACCTTGTTTATTAGACCCCTGATTTTCCCACCTGAATCACTGAAATAGCCTCCTATATTTTCTCCTTGCCCTCAGCCTTTCATTCTTTCAGTTCATCAGCCAGCCTTTGCCAGAGTGGTCTTTCCGACATGAAAATCTGATCTTGTCATTCCTTTGCTCAGAATTCAGTAGCTCCCCAACACCTCTTGATTATTACCTAAAGAAATAGGCCTTCTTTTAGAACCTCTTTGCTTATGTCTCCCTTATCATACATCCTAAAGTATTATAGCTCAATGGCTCCCAAGTGTGAGTCGAAAATATCTGGTTTACTAGGCATTACTAAAAAGAGTTCTGGAATTCTGAATTCTTCAATTCATAAGTGGTCCAGGCATTATTTGCTGACTAAACAAATGATACAGCTTGAATATAAATGCATTATTAGTAAATGAGTTAACATATTAATACACACAAAATATGTGAGCTACTGTTATCATCATCATTTTCCAAATATATTTATTTGCTCTTCTGATTGATAAAATTCCTTTTGAATGTAACTATTTGTAATATATTTCTCAGTTGTAGGAAGCTAAATGTTAAACTACTGTCACATGTATCAGGGGCTCAATGTTTGGAGGTTAAAAAGGGATCAGCTCTTGACTCTGAGAATTATTGCTGTAGCCATTCCAAACTATTCGCAATTCCTTGTAACACTGATTCGGCACATGTGGCAGAGTCTGTGGCTTGGCTTGGTCAACTTGCACTCCACCTTACTTCTAGGGTGCCTTTCTTTGCTGCAGAGACTAGAAAGCTAATGGCTATCTTTCTCAACTTCTTTTGCAGCAGGAGTTCTGAATGCACAAAAATGGATGTATTCCCATGAGATTTAGAAATTTAAAACAGAGCTGAGGCCACGTTCCTACTCTCCTGGCTATTTTTCTATTGGTAAGCAATTTTGCAGAGATCCTTTTCCCTAGTGGAGCCCAGTGGCAGCAGCGTCAGGGGGCTGTCTTCCTGATTCCTCACCAGAGAATGGCAACATGTTCTCGGACTGAGTAATTCCAATGGTGGCCTCAGTGGAACAGTACTATAGTCTTTTGGGAATTATTGCTGGTAGGAGGCCAGTCTACAGTCCATTCTTCCAGCCCTTCCATGATTTTGTCCTAATCACCTACAGATTTTTATCTAAACCCTTCCCTTCTTAAAATGACTGTACTGCTTTTTGTTTTCTGCACTGAACCCTGACTAACACAGGTTTCGGAAAATATTGCTCTAACATGGAATGCATGTCCCCTCTTAACCCCTCATCCTCTTGTTCTCAACTCAAGTGTTTTATTTTCTAGGAAGCATTCACCAACCCCTGCGGCTGAGTCAAGTACCTTTCTTTTCTGTCTCAGTCATAACCCTAGGTTGGCACTTCTCACTATTGTCTAATAATGGTCTATATTTGTCTATAGAAGTAAACTAATAAAGATACTTTTTGTTAGTTACTAGTTCCCAGGTAGGTGTACCCTCAGAGCTCGTGAAGTGAACGAATGAACAAATGGGGATTTCTATGAATAACAATTAACAACTCATAAAGGAGGAAATGCATTTGCACGGGAGAAGACATGGTTTTTCTTGCAAAATGGTACCACGTACGAGTATACGGAAAATAAGGGGCTGGAATGCCGTTAAGTCTACGTCTGTTCTCCTTAGATCCCTGACCAGACCAGGGCTTGGCAATTTTTTTTCCCCGCAAAGGGTCAGACAGTAAATATCTTAGGCTTAGTGGGCCATACGACCTTTGTCACAACTACTCAAATCTGCCGTTTTCAGGAGAAAGCAGCCACATTGTTGGTTGGAAAACTGGCCCCAGGCACGGAAGCCTGGAGACACTGAAGACAGAGGCAGACCACTCCAGGCTGGTAGGTGGCAGGTTTAATAAGCGAGAAACCTTACATATGAGACGTGTCCGCGGCGGCCGCAAGCCGGGTGGATCTCCACAGCCGCCCGCCAGAAACGCTTATCCAGAGGCCTTACCTGGGTTCAGTCACGTATTTCAGTCCAGATGGTCTCAACATCTTCCTCTCCCCAGGCTGCCTCCCTGGAGCAGCTCCCACTTGAGGCAACGGTGGGCAGAACGGACACTCCAAGACGGGGGCGTGGGGGAGGCGCCTTCGATTGCGATTGCGCAGGGCCTGCCTGCAGGTCAACCCGAGGTCACGCCCTCTCGGGCCCCCTCCAACGCACACGAGTCTGTATGAAACAAGTAATACATAAGTAATGAGAATGGTTGTGGTCCAGTAAATCTTTTTTTTCCTTCGAATTTTTAATTTAATTTTAATTAATTAATTTTTTAAATTAAACTCTTTGGGGGATTGGGAGGTAATTAGGTTTATTTACTGATTTATTTAATGGAGGTACTGGGGATTGAACCCAGTACTTTGTGCATGCTAAGCACACTCTCAATCACTGAGCTATACCCTCCCCTCAGTCCAGTAAATCTTTGTCTATGAACACTGAAATACGAATGTCATATAATTTTCGTGTCCCCAAATAGTATTCTTTTGATTTTTTTCAACAATTAAAAAAAATGTAAAAGCCGTATAAACACAGGTCGTGGGCAGGTAAGGGAAAGCAGATTCGCCCTGCAGGCAGCAGTTTGCCAGTCCCTGGTTTCAGAGGTTAAGGAAAGGTCTGAGTTTACAGTGTGCAGTGATTAATATTTTTAGTAGACATTTGTGTGCATTTTAATTTATTCCCATGTAAAATGAAGATTATAACATAGTACTTATTTAATAACATATTACTAATATAGTTAACTCTGGGATTAAAATAATAATGACTAAAAGGCTTGGAGATCTTGAGGACAGGCCTTTGTCACTGGTAGGTCTCTTTAACTTCCTAAGTACTGGATTATTTCAAGTGTCTGATCGATAACATCTAATGGAAAGGCCTTGAAGTCCTATGTATATGGCAAAACTGCTGGTGAGTGGTATGTGGGAAGAATCCATTCTCCCCTTCATTTACTGCATAAAAGGTAAAGAGGCACAAATAATATGTGGAAGATTACCATTCCACTTTTGTTCCCATCCAAAAATGGACAAATCACCTTAATTGCAGTTTTCAGTAAAGCAGATGTCAGGAGATTACAGGCCCACACATTATACCTGCTTTACTTTCTAGGAGAAAAATTTTCTTGGAGTTTTTCAAAGACTCCTGGAATTAGAGAGGTAGAAGGGACACCTCTCTTTACCTCCAATTTATAGGTGAGAATGTCTGGGACATAGACTGTTAAATGCTTGTTAGTGGCAGGGCTGGGGCAGACCCTGGCCTCTGAATCCCACTGCAGGACTCCTTCTACTTTATCAGGCTTAAAAAAAATTACGCTTTGTTTTAATAAAACTTGTCTAAGGTTAAACCCAATCATGGGTTTGTAATTAAATTACATGTTTCCTTGAATTGCAAAGGATTTCTGTTGCATAAAGCACAGAGATGTAGCATAAGAAACTTTAATTTATTATTTTTCACTGATAACACTGACCATTACCCAAGGTCCTGAGACAGAAAGCAAGGCCAGTGAGAGATGAAGATTCTGTAATCTTGGGAATTACAGGTTAGTGAGGTCAAAAAGAGAAAACAAACAGAAAAATAGTTCTTGCCACCTAATGGGCAAGCCTCACTAAGCTGCCTTCTGCTTGTTTCCTGCTGCATTTGAGAGATTAAGGAATAACATCCTACTTCTTTTAAGCATTCCAGTCTCTCACTTTTGCTTAAAATTACTCAAGTATAGTGAGCTCTGCACAACTTCACAAAAAAGGCAGTTCCCACTCGCTCTGTGTTTAAACAACTCAGAAAGATCTATCTGATCATTTCATTTGAAACTGGAACACCTCTACACCCAGTCTCCATTCCCCTGCTCTCTCTCTTTTTTCATAATACTTATACCACTTAGCATACTATGTAATTAACTCATTTACTATGTTTTTCGTCTCATATTTCTCTCCTCAACTGGAATGTAAGCTCCATGATGGCAAGGATTTCTATCTGTTTAGTTCTCTGATTGCTCACCTCAAATAGTGCCTGGCATATAGTAGGTGCTCAGGAAATACTTGCTGAATTAATAAACAAAATTGGGAAAATGAAGAATAGGGAATTAAGGCACATCTTGATATATTATATAGGTACATTTGAAAATTAGTTGCAAAGAAAGATGCAAAGAAAAGTTGGGGACAATAGAATCATAAGAAGACAAAGGAAAAGAACACTTACACAGTGCCGCAACATGCCAGGAGCAATGCAAAGAGCTTTATGTTCATTACCTTATTACCACAGCCACTATTACCCTCATCCAACAGTTGATGAAATTGAGGCTGCATAACTTATCCGGCTCATACAACTAATGAAGGGTGGAGCCAGGACTCAAAGCCCACATTGATTCCAAAGCCCCTGGGTGTCACCAATGCTTTGTAACAGACTATGTAATGCCACCCCTGTGAACCACAGTGCTGGTGGAGCCATCTCAGCCTACAGGCCTGATTTTATTTAAGTGGTTAAATGGACAGGTTTCTTTTGTGGGACATTAACAGATTCATGCTGAAGAAGTTTTGCTTTCCAAATTACCACATAAAGAATGTCTATCTCCAGAAAAGCTAGAAGCATCTCTTAAAAACATTTTTAATCAAAAGTAAATTAGCATTGTTTCATCCATGAATCAATCCACCAAACCAAAGAACTCAAATATCAAACCTCATCATGTTGCCTGGGCAGTAGAAAATGGCTTAATGAGTTAAGTACTCACAATCAGATCTGCCTCCGTGGCTTACCTGCCTCTTTGCCTGCAATCACTTAGGTCAGGCAAAATAAAGGTAGAGATGTTTTCCCTGATGTCATAGGCATCTTTCCTTTTCTACTCCATACCCCACAAGTTGAGTTGACACTTTGACACATATATTTCTTTTCTGTTTACAAACTGGAACATGGAAATATAAGTTTTACTGCCTTCAAAGATAACAAATTTCTAGAAGCAGAATCAGATAGTCATCACAGGTATATGGCTGATGTGGTCAAAATGGATCTGGAGTAGTAATCAGGGTGGAAGAAGGGTCAGGGACCTCTAGGTTGGGGATGCTATGGAGATATATTCCGGGGACATCTGAGACTGTAAGGACAGAGGGAACCAGGGAGAGAAAGGCCACCTTTAACAAGTTCAACCATCAAGAGGTTTGCATAAACCAGAGGGCCTCCACGATCCCAATAACACACGTATTCTCCTTTGCTCCAACACCAGCCCTATTCTTCAGTAACAAGAATAAGGTAACAGTTTAGCTGTTAACCACAACAAGCAGGGAAAGACAATTGTTTCTGAAGACTGGAAGAGAAAATAAATGATTTTTAATCAAGTGACATTGGAATGGTTGTTAAGGCATAAAGAACAAATAGTTTTATGTCCTGTGAGGATTTTAGGGTGTGTCCCATAAATGTTTCATAGAAACTACCATTTAAATAATAGGCACAACCTGATGGAGCTTGGAGAGTAGAGATGATCTGTGAAGCACCATTATTCATGTGGTCTAGTCATTCTTCAGCTTAGGGAATGATAAAAATCAGCTGGGTTGAGATATTTATTTGAAATTTAGAGAGTTCTTCACACGTCAGAGCCAGGAATCTGAATTTGTAACAAGTCACCTGGGTGATTCTGATGAACTACATTTTGAAAGATGCTATCATAAGACTGCAGAGCGTTACGGATACAATGGTGACTTCGAGCTAAAAATGTTAGAGTTCTTGTTAGACTACAGACTTATATTAAGAAAGTGAAATAAGTCAAATCAGAAGTGCATAAATACTCCGAAATTCTCCAATGTTAGCTAAACTGTGAACACCACTGTCTTTTGTAAAGAAAACAGAAGGAAATATTTAGTTCATTCCACCCATTGTACTTACTGTGCCACCATATTAACTTTTAGCAATCTTCCATCAATGGCCCTCCCAAATCTCTCAAGCATTTTAATTGTCATTCTCAGAAGATATAATTTCTGTTTACCTTCCAGGGCTCCGTATTATTGGACACAAAACATTACTGTATATGACAAGCCACACTTAAAATAAGAGCCACTATTTATTGAGTGTCAGAGACTGTTTTTACATGCAGTATCTTATTTAATTCTCACAATAAGCCTGACATGTAGGAACCGTTATCCTCATCTTACAGGTTAGGAAACTGAAGTCAAAGGCTTGTCGGGTTTAAGAAGTTTGCCCAATAGATGGAAACCAAATTTTTGGTAGTGAGCATGCTGTAGTGTATACATAAATTTATTTAATCCTATAAGCCAATGTTACCTCAAAAAAAAAAAAAGGTTATCTAAAGTCACATAGCTAATAAGTAGTGAAGCCAGTGTTTGAATTCAGATCTTTCTGACTCCAAAAACACCAGTTCTTCAGCTCTAAGAAATTCTGTCTCCACCGGGAGTCTTTGTTCATACACACCCTATGATCATGCGTAGATAAAGCAAATACCAATACAGATTGCATAGCTTAGCAAAGATACACAATCCCAGGAGAGCAACAGGTCTATTTCATAAGAAATGACATAAAATCAGAATGTAATTATTTCTGTCCAAAATAAAAACAAAACTAAAATCTACATCACTATCCAGTATTTTCCATCCTTACCAGACATGCTTTAACTATGGAAATGGTCAATCTTATCGCTAGCAACATAGTTCAATTTTTGTTCAGTGTAGCTGGTACCTGAAACCTCCAATATGTTGTATTTCCTAACATATCTTCTTATAACGACTAACACTTTAATTTTTTTTTTCTGAATACTAGTACATTTAGCCTCCTACTGAAACTTCAGAAGCAAATAAAATCGTCTCTCCCAACCACTCACTACTACACACAAACCTTAGAATTTATAAAGAATAATACTGAATACAAAAATCATAAAAAAGACATGTCCCAAAGTAGCATTTTCTTTTACTTAGAATACAAAGCTAGCCTAAGAATCTAAATATACCCAAATCCAGCCTTTTCCCTTAGCTGACTGAGGAAAACCTCTTTACTCTTTAAAACAGCTAAACTTTTAGCACCCTCAGATCCTGCCTCTGCTCCTCCACTTTTAGATCCCCCAGCACTGCAAACGGGTTTGCTTTGCCTCTCTCCCTGATTCCAAGAAACACTGTGTCTGTGTTGTATGTTACATCCATCTCTGCTGCTAGGCCATAAGCTCCATTCGCAGGGGACCACATCTGTTTGGTATCTCTTGCAATAACCACAGTATCTGGCCCAGAGAAGGCACTTAATAAATGCTGTTGAATGAATTAATGGACGTGTAACCCAGGAAACTTAGTGGCTCCTAGAGCTTGGTTCTTCCTTCCAACCTAACTGGGAGAACAGTTTGAACTTTATTGGATACTCTTTTCTTCTTTACTTCACTTAGGATTGAAAAGCCACTGGTTTCACAGAGGACTGCCAAGAATTTGGACCAGCTCTTCCCTACTTACCACTCTGAGATTCCTTGCAAATCGCTAGCTCTTCCTCTTTTGGAGTGCTAGAGACAACTCCGGTCTGTGAGGGCAGATACAGCCTCCAAATTGGGAAGGGAAGACTGGATAGATGAAAAAGTGAGAGCTTTCTGCTGCCTGCTTTTCTTCTGTGAACAGAACAAGTAAGACTGAAGAGAAGGAATAGGACTCTTCTGAGCCATTAAGGTATAGTAGGAAGATGCGTATCACCTAAGGCAGGATGGCTAAAGGAGGCCCTGTCTTGCTGCAGCCACTGACTTGGGTCTGGGGTAGCTGGGGACTTAGAGGGCAGAGAGGCCCTTATCCCTCAGTCCTGTGGGGACCCAGATGTTGCTGGAGAGACTTTCTTCTTCTAATTCAGAATTATCAACTTAGAAAAAGTTTCTTTTATATTTATTTTCTCCCCTCTTCCACCCCATTTCACATCTAAATGCAGTAAGAGCCCAGGACGGGTGACTTCTGAAGTCATCTCAGCATAACTTCTCTTAGAACATGTCTTTCTTCCCTCCCTTCCTATTTTTTACCTTCTCTCATTTCTTCCTTCCCTCCCTCCTATATTGTGACAAGCAAAGTTATTCATTTCATTTTTCCTTCTCTAAATAGCACTGGCCAAAGGTCAGCACTTGAGCAGACTTGTAACAGTCAATCTGATATTTGGAAAGAGAATTAGACATCCAACAGAGGAGGAAGTTTTGTTTTTGAATGAAGAAGATGGTATTGTAAGAAAAGATGTCAAATGATGAAGAAGGAAAACATCCCTTTCCAAACAGTTTAGTACTCCTAAGACCTGGAGTCGTTTCTTCCACTGTAAAGAGACTTCAGCTTAATTTCAGGTAACAAGTTTAATGCTTCCTTTTTGAGCACTGTCACATTGTAGTTTTTTCTTTGTTTTTTAAAGCTGTCCTTTCTGGCCATCCTCAACAGATTTGTTTTTTGTCACTAACTCCATGTGATTGGGGTGAGCCTAGTGGTGAATGCATACAGAAACCATCATTTTACATAACGCTCTTCCCTTAGTTTTAACTCCATTACCTCAGAACATCATTGTTTTAGTTAACTTCTCAGTTGCATGCCTCTCCTGTCTGTCCCATGCCACTTCAGGTTAAAGCAACCTTTCTCACAGCTGTACTTCCCTCATTGCAACTGCACCTTCAGAAAATGTCCCTGGCCTACTGCCTATCTCCGAGCCCCGATAATCTCACTTCATTTGGGGTTTAAAGTATAGCTTTCTGTTGGTTGTTCCTTGCCGTAACCTTACCTGTGTGGTGATTCTAATAAATCCTCCTATTCTTTAGCTAGTTTAAGTAGATTGCTGTATAATGTAATAGGAAGTAAACATACGTTTAAAAAAAAAATTAAGAGACCACCTAGGCATTCTAAATGTGTTCAGATTTCCTAGATCTACTGAATAATACCTGAGAGTTTGAGAAACTAGGCAGTTAAGTTTGAACTGCTAAAGATCAATGGAAATCCTTTCTGGAATGAGTCAAGGAATATAACAAATAAACATATAAAGAAATAATTTATTTCTAAATAGATGTGGGTATGAAATCAGGCCAATAAATACTCTAGTTAAATGTCCTGGGGTCTGGGGAAAAAAAGTAGATTCTGCAAATTATAGGGTAGTAAATGAGACATACAGCCTGGATAATTTTCTAGGAAGTACTACGTAGTAAAATGCCCATTATCTCCTCCCATTGCTGTGCTCACTTTAGAGGACTGTTTTTGCCTACAGACACCAAAAGAGCAGCCTCCTTTATAGGTGAATCCTTGCCCCTCATCTGGGGACACTGACAGCAATGGAGGCCACGTGCTTTCGTTTCTACCCCTGATTATCCTTACTGCTCTTGAGTTCTGTGAGAAACCCCAGTAGTCATAGTTAAGAGCCTTTTTTTCTTAAGCTTATCTGAATGGATTTGTGGTCCTTGAAACAAAATGAAATTTGACTAAGACAGGCAAGTGAAGGAAATATCTGTGTGTACTTAGAAAAAAGACCAAGTTATCTCTAGGAGCCAACGTAGAATCACTAAAACTAGCGTAAACCTATTTTTCTTTCGTAACACGTTTAATAAACTGATAGCTCAGTTGCACTGTGGCCGTTGGAGATGTTACAGATCTCTTGTTTTCACCTGCCTAGTATCTGTTTGCCTTGTTCTCTTAGTAGTACTCCAGTTTTACTTTGGAAATCTAATAGCCTTCTTTGCATGAAATTTTTTCTATTGTTTCTTTTACTTTTATTTTCAAAATATACTTGATACATACAAAAGAATAATGTAACATTTATGTAAGTTATAAAATGAGCACACCTGTGAATCTAAGAAGTAGAATGTTACCAATACATTGCATCTATCTAAATATTTGTCCTAACTCGGCTCCCTGCCACCTCCACCAGTGCCCCCTCCTCCTCACACCAGGTACCATGCAATCTTGGTGGGAGGGTCAAGCAAAGTGTTCTTTTCTACTCTGGCCAAAGGGTAAGCATAAAACTTAGATAAAGGCAAGTGGACTGTTTCATTCCATTGTCCTCAGTGGCATGAAGAAAGGATGGAAAAGAGTTTGAGCAAATTAATCATAATGGAGATATTCTCACCAAAAGTGATCTTGATCCCTGGAGTTGAAAGTGTCCCTGGGCTTTCTGAGATCCAGTTCTGCAGCTCTTCATTCATTTCTAAGAGCCTTTCCATTTCATCCCATAATTTCCTGCTTTTGTTTGAATTAACAAGAATTAGTATATTCCACCCATCAAAGAACTCCTCTCTGATAACATTAGTGAATGAAAATTTCATAAAACCTTTTGATAAAGTCATGTCAGATATTTTCAAGAGTGAGTTGCAAAAAATATGGATAGGATGAGAGTGAAATTAGAAATTAATGGTCACCTCTGGGGAGAACTGGAGAGGAACTGGACCAGGGAAGAGGGTTTCAATTATACATTCATTTTATTTCTTATAAAGAAATCTGAGACAATATAATAAGTTGTTAAATTGTAAGAAAGCTCTTACATGATCACTTATTTATATAATTCTGTATAAATTTCTTTAGGTTTAATTTTTTTAAATGTAGGTGAAATTAGGTGGCTCTGTCACAGGTTCAACAATAGTGGCCATGGGAGTGCTGATTAATGATCAATGTTAACCTATCAGGGGTAGGTGCTCTGGGTTCTGACTTAGACAATGCTTTCAATAAATGACTTGGGACATGTAAAGAAAGCATCAAATTTGTGAATGAACCACACACAGTGAGATCAGAGGCAAATATATTGAATGGAATAATCAGCATACAAAAAGATGTTGGCAAATGGAATTCTAGGCTGAATTCCATCAGCTAAAGAAAAAAGAAAACTCTACCATTTATTGAGCGCTTATTATATGACAAGCACTGTTTTAAGTATTTTACATACATAATTTTTATCAAATCCTTATAATAACCTTATGAGTTACATATTACCCACCCCCCTCAACCTATATACACGAAGAACTGAAGCAAACATAGGTTATGAAATTTGTCCACACAAATTAGTAAGTACTGGAGCCAAGCTATGAACTTATATTGTTTTACCTCCAAAGCCTTGGATCTCTGTTTTTTTGTTGTTTTTTTTTTTTTGTTGGGGAGGGAGATAATTAGGTTTGTTTGTTTGTTTGTTTGTTTGTTTAATGGACGTACTGGGGATTGAACCCAGGACCTTGTGAATGCTAAGCATGCACTCTACCACTGATGTATACCCTCTCCTCCAAAGCCTTGGATCTTAACCATTATACAACAACAGGTTTATAAAGGCTGATACCTCAGTTTTCCCAAAATAAATTATATAATACAGATGGAGGAGACATGGCTTAACAACCCACATTTCAAAAAAAATTTCTTTTAAAGAGTAAACACAATAATGGTTGGCAGAGTGATGTAACTATCAGAAAAGTAAGTTCCATCCTAGGCTGCAATAATAGAAATTTTGTATCAAAGAGAAGGGAGCCATGGTCATAATGTACTGCACACTGCCGCAGCCCCCGCCTGCTCTGCCTATCACACCAACAAAGACAATGGGCAGGGTGGGAGAGGAGACCAAGAACTGAAAATAGGAAGAATGATTTATCTGAGACTGTTCGCCTGGAAAAGGCACAACTCAAGGCAGGAGGCAGTCATGAGACTGTCTTCATGCAATTCAAGTGGCACATGGAAAAGGGATCAGATTGTTCTGGATGGCAACAAGGGTACAGGAAAA
The DNA here is from genome assembly GCF_048773025.1 of Camelus bactrianus. Lineage (NCBI taxonomy): Eukaryota > Metazoa > Chordata > Mammalia > Artiodactyla > Camelidae > Camelus > Camelus bactrianus. The sequence continues at coordinate 46,425,703 of NC_133539.1, forward strand.
GGAACAATGGATAACACTTAAGAACAGAGAAGTTATGTTAAAGATTGGGAAGGAGTCTGCAGTGATCAAAACCATCAGAGGATGAAACAGATTGTCTCGGGAAGAAGGGAGTTCCCAAAAGCAGGATGTGTCATAGGACACCGTCCTTGTTCAGGATGGTGTTCAGCATGTTACTGAAGCTTCTCATGAGACAGTGGCTAGAAGGGCTGTCTAATGCTAATGCTAGTGCTTACTGACTTTATTATCAAATCCATTAGTGTAAAATCATCGTCCACTTAGAGACCTATTTTTATGATATGATCCTTAAGTGACTCTTTGGTGACCCCTCTCCCCCTCCCCCTAAGGCAGAAAGCTTGCAGAACTAGGTGTCTAGAACCTTTGTACTAATCCATCTCTGCTACTAGCTGTATAATATTGAAGGACCCATTTAACCCTTCCTTTATAACTTCTTTATAAAGAAGTTCCCTCTGTCTGTCTCATCTTTACTTCACATGGATTTTAGTGAGTATGCTAGGCTCTCTCAGGTGTAAAAGTGCTTTAGAAAATGTAAACAATATGCAAGTATAACCTACAATGACTACAATGTAAGTTCTGTTCACCATATACCTGGGACGCCCAACGTTTTCTGGTACCTGTGTCATTCCTAGATTCTCTCTGATCCTTTTTAGAATTTATAGTCTTTTTGTTTGTTTGTCTTTGCTTGTTTTGCTCATATGTTTTACAAATCTTTGTTGAGTTACTGCTACATGTTAGGCAAAGTACAAGCTGTTGTGCTAATCACTGCTGGAAAACAAAATGATGAATGAGACATCATCATTTTCTTCAAGGTGTTTGCCATCAAATAGCGATCTCTATCAATATACAAATAATGTAATACAAGGCAAGGTATTTGAATGCCTTAAGAGTAATACAGATGAAATGCTACAGAAGATCACAAGAGAGTGGGAATTCCAAGATGCTTTGGCTAGCATTGCCTGAGAAAAGCAGGGTGTTTTCCTTTTTCTTTCTATCCCAACTCTGGAATCCAAGAGAAGCTGGTTCTCTTCAAGATTATGAATTTTTGCATTGGTGCTGAGAAGTGGTCCAACTGTCCAGGTTCCAATTTTCAGTCCTTTTGCACTGGCCTTGGGGAAAGAGGTATGATTTTCTCTACCTTTCTCTTACAGAGAGAAAAAAAAGTGATGCTCAGAAAGGTCAAGTACAAGTCAAAAATTGTTATGTAAGGCAGACCCTCATCTCTGCAATTATCTGAAGTTTCAATGCACAAAACAAGGCTTGTTTCAAAGAGTGATTTATTACAAGTTTGCCTTTTTAGGTGCTTAATAATAGCCACCCCATAGGATGTTTGCTTTATCCTAGGATCAGGCTGACATCCTTTATGTGCAGAGATGCTGGACTTAGTAGAATGCAGGCTAAAGGGAAATTGCAAACACTGGGCAAGCAAGTTTCATCAGGTTCCATAAACTCCATTTCATTTTGAGAGTTAAGTCTTAGAAAACTTCCTGCAAAGCAGTTGTCATTGGCTTGTATGTGTAAAAGATAAATAAAAATAATACTCATTGAATGTTTAGTACGTTCCAGGTTTAAGCATTTTATATGGATTGTTTCATTTATGATTACTTTTATTAACCCTATTTTACAAACAAGGAAACTGAGTCTTGGAGTGATCAAGGAATTTTCCAAGGTTATACAGCTAGGGACTGGTGAAATCAGGATTTGATTTGGCACTCTCTAAAGAAGTAATGTAAAATAAGGAAATAAAAGATTGTTTATAGATATATATTTAAACAACATATACATACACATGAACATACAAAAACACTGTACATACACATTTACACACATATTTAAATTTACTCTCCCCAAATTATTTTATGTGGCTTACAATGAAATTTCAAATAAAATGAATTTAAGAAAATGGACAATCGAAGCTATGAGAAGGAGGAATATGTTAACCATGTGGGTTCAACCTGTAATTGACCATCAAATGTGAAAACATGAAAGGAAAAGCCTTTTCTTGTAGACCCTTTTTAATGCCATTTCACTCAGGAAACCAACAGTTGTTTTTATTCTCATAACCCTACATTATAAAAATTAAATAAACTCTCTGAAATCTATGATTTTTCATATTTTTATTTTTGGGACATTACTGGCATTTAAAATTTCTTGACATTTATTCTTAAATGAGGTAATTAAAAATCTAAAAAGTATTTCCTAAATGGTAAAAGTACTATAATACATTTAGTTCTAAGACTCTTATCCTTACTGAGTGGAAAGGCCCCGTCTATCATACATGAGACTGGAATTCTATTCTATCACTTCTAGGAGCAGGCAATTTTCCTTTTCCAGAATTCTGGTATGCACAATGCCTAGCACACAGATCCTTCTCAATAAATGATCTGCAAAAGAACATTGAATGATGGCTTATACTGCCACATGATGCTCAGTGTACCACCAATGTATCATATGTGTTTAAAAACTGTGTAATTATCTGGATCTCAAGGCTCTGTGGACCCACCAGTTTTCCAGTAGCAATAATGACTTGCAAAGACTCATGTCTATGCACTTCTTCATGCTCCCTTGCATCAGTCCCAGTCAGTTAGCACCTTATACTGTCGAAGATCTCCAAACTTGAATGCAAAAACCCCGGGGCACGTGATACTCCATATCATCAGAGTATGGGAAGAAAATATTAAAACTCTTATTTAATTTTTATTTTTATCTCATGCATTTTCATTTTGTTTTTGTGAGTGTATGGTTTGTAATAATAAATAATAAATCCATGCAGTTGGCATTTTTATTTGATTTTATTTTTTAATTTTTGATGCAGAGAAAGGCTTATTGCAGGGCTGAGCAAGGAGATTGAATGGCTAGTGCCTAAAAAACTCCAAACTCAGTGGTGCATTTTTAAAACATACATAAATATACATATACTGAGGGTACATGCTCAAACATTTTACTGATCACAATGTGTGATCTAAAAGTTTGAAAACTGTAGCTCTAAATAATTCTGTTAAGCTAAGCGTAATGCAACCAAAAAAAAAAAAATCTTTGTGACCATTAAGAAATAAAGAATGTTTTCTTATAGTTGGGGTTGGTGGTAGGGGTGGGAAGTGGACTGGTCTTTTATATTTTTCACAATGTGAATATACTAGCAAAAAATTCACATTTCACTCAGCAATTAAATATAGCAACTTGTGTTGATTTTTTTTCCCTCTTCAAAAAGGAGCACAGTGAAATCTTGAGAAAGTTTTTCTAGCTTTTCCTCCATCTGCCTCTTGTCCCTGAAGTTTGTCATTTGGAAGGAAAGACTGTGTCGGGTATTAAGAGTTGTGGGTTTAAGTTCTTTCTTCACTAGTATTCTGTGTAATCTTGAGCAGGTTCTATAATTTGGCCCTGTCCCATTTCTCTTATGGAGAAAATAGAGACAATAATACTTAGCACCAAACTCACAGCAGTGTGTAGTGTGGATAAAGACCACTTTGCTCCTTCTGCCCACTAAATGCAGAGCATCATTAACATAACTTTTAATAGTATCAGTTCAAACTGCTGTGATTTGATATACTCTTCCCTTTAAAAATTATTTTCCTCTAAAAAATAAACAAAACATCACATTTTTAAATACCACTATTTGTTTTCTAAACTTCATAAACTTAAGTATTCTCTGTATCTGTTTCCCATTCCGTCTTTCACTTACAAACACACTTATTTGGTAACTTTATGGATGTGAGAGAAAAACCTCAAGATAACATCAAGGAAATAAACGGGGATTTGAATTAAGTTCTCTTATCCAGCTTTCCTTTAAGTTTTAAAGCTACACATCTAGGCCATAAAATCGTAATGTTTATTTAATCTTCAAAATGTTTATGTTTAAGAATAATTCGCAGACTTAAATCAGAAAGAACCTTAAGAAAACATCTAGGGCCTATGGTAATGTCTGGTACACAGTAGATGCTGAATAAACATTTAATGAAGGGAAACTGGGGGAAGCTTCTTATTTTAAGCTTAAAAGAAAAAATGAAAACAAAACCCCAACCCAAATCTGAGCATCAAAGGGGCTAAATGAGTTGCTCAAGATCGTTTAGTGAGTTTTAAGAGTAGGGTCTAGAATCTATTCCTCTTAGTTTCCAGCTATGGCTTTTTCCTAGCAACCTGTTGACTTGTTTATATAGGACTGTCAAACATAATTTGTCAAAAGGGCATCATAAAGAAAAAAAATCAGAAAGAACAGCCCTTGGGTTCACCATCTCCCAAAGTCACCCAACACGTGATGTTCACATATTATGTGAAATATATAAAGTAAATATCATATATAGTATGAAAATTATAAATCTTACACATATGGATTCAAAAGGCCTGTTTTTAAGGAAAGGGGTCAATAGCTAATCTTTCATAACTTATTCTACTGTACAGCACAGTTTGTGTGCCCACACAGTTGATTTGCAGTCCTCTGACCAGCCAAAAGTAGATTGGCTAGTTCAACCAAATATTTATCCTTGTTTCTGTGTATTGTTGTATTGATTTTTCTCAATTTACCTACAAATGAAGCACTAACAACTTCAATGCATTTTAGTCCTAATAAACTTATCTTGCACTCCTTTGGCCTATGTGATCGCTAACCCATTGACCCAAAGATATCCATGCTGATAAAAGCCTTTCGTGGCCACTTGTTAGCCAGGTCAGACTGTAAAATCATGACACAATGCATGCCTCTTCCATGGGGGCACCACACGGCCACGATTTAAAAAAAAAAACCAAAAACCCCTACTTCCATATCCAGTGGAGTTGTAGTTTATTACTATAACCCTCCCAAGTCAAAAGGACACCAGTTTCAAGCCTTGAAACTTGGTGCAGAGAGGGTCTTTCCTCCTCAACCCACTCTGCTGGGCCTCTCTACCTGTCTTCTCCCACTGTCTACAGGTCCCGAACATTAGAAAATAGAAAATGTGATGATCTTTGTGTGTCTCTGTAAAATGTGTGTATGTGTGCGTGTGTTTGGGTGTAACGGGCCTTCTGTTTGGCCGCGTGGCCTGTCCGTCACGGCGCGGGCCAATGGCAGGCTGCCTTATATAAAATGAGTGTTTTCAGTCTCTCCGGGTTGCATGTACTGTATGTGGAGCAGTGTACAGTGAAGCGGAGGCAGAGCGGCTCCGCGAGCTCCTCTCCACTTTCCCATAGAGAACCCCTGACTGGCCGCTGAGGGCGAGCCACACACACGCCCTCACGCCCCGCGAGCCCGCGAGGTAAGCGCCCCCCATCCCCAGCCCTTCCCGGGCGCTCTCCCCGCACTTTCTGTTTTCCTACTCACTTGCGAGCCGCCGGGCTGCAGCCCCAAGGACTCCGCGGCAGGAGCAGCGGCGGCGGCGGCGGCAGCCGGTAGGCTGGACTTGAGGAAGACGGAGGGAACCCCGCGCGTCCGGAGCCGCCGCCAGCCGGCCCGCTCCCCGGGCACTTTCCCCCTCCGCCAAAACTTTGGGTCGGGAGAGGTCGGGGGCGAGGGTCGCGGCCGCCGCGCCGGCGGGGGGCGGGGGGCGCGGAGGCAGTGCCCTGGGGCGGGAGGCTGGGGGCCGGGCTGGGGAGTAGTAGGCCAGCCGGTGCCAGGCTGCGTTTGCAACCAGCACCTCTCGGCACACAGGCAGCGCCGCCCGAGAGGGGCACGGGAGCCGGGGCGCGGGCAGGAGCAGCCCGAGGAAAACAACAACAGAGCCCTCACGCCGGCGGGCGGCTCGTGGCCGCCCGGGGAGCCCCAAACTTCATCTCGGCGAAAGTACGTGGAGCCCAGCTTGGGCTCGGCTGACGGGGAGGTGGGGCCTGGGGAGTCGGGGCAGGGGAGGAAGGTACGAGGAGCCAGCCCTCAGTGGATTTATTGAACGTTTCGTGTGCGTCGGTGACCGGGAACAGCAGCCCAGTTGCTCGTTCATCTGGAGAGTTGGGATTTGGGTGTTCCGGCCCCGCAGATCGGTGCCCTCTCACCCCCCACCCCTAACCAAATGCGCGGCGAGTAGAGAAAGTGCTGTTTTAGTGCCAGAGTGGCTAGGAGGAAGAATGGGGGAGAGGGGGAAGAGGGCGAGGGAGAAGGGGAGAGAGAAGAGGGAGGGAAAGCCGGCGGGGGGGGGGGGACGGGAGAGAGCGAGCGAGCGAGCACCAGAGAGAGAGAGAACGAGAGAACGGGAGGGAAGAGAGGAGGGGGAAGAGGAGGAGGGAGGCTGTGTCAGGATTTTGCTTGAATGTGGGATTATGTTGTGTCAATAAGTTTAAGGTGGAGAGAGCGAAGCTGGGGGTGGTGGTGGAGGGGAGGAGGAAGGCCTTGGCTGTTTAAAGTCTTATTTCTGAAGGTAAGTTATGGCATTGCATGGTCGCGATGACAGAAAACTTGCAGATCCTTTATCCGGGGATGGGGTCGATGCCTCTAGAAAGAGCTCCCCAGCCCTCTTAAGCCACACTCGTGTTACACTGTTATTTGCTGCGATCTGGGTCGCTAGTAGATTACAGAAATCAGACTCGAGGTTTCTTTTCCTCCTCCACCTCGTCTCGCTCGCTCACCCTCAGAAATTTATTATTATTTTTCTATTTTTTGGTATTGTATGAAACTTAACGTAACTGAGACCAAACCCGAGTCCTGTAATTTACAGGGACCCTGAATCCAAGAAAATGGAACACGTTTATGTGTGAAATATCCGCGATCATTTCAGCTAAATGAGGAAGGTAAAACGAAACGATGCAAAAAGCTAAGACACAACATGTACGACAGAGGGGGGGGGAGAGGGAGAGACGGAGAGAGAAGCTATTTTTTGCTTTCCTTTCTGTAGAAAGAAAATAAAGCGTGCATTCCCCTTCCCTCCTGGTGTGTAGGGTCTAGTCAGTATTTTAACTGTCTGAGGACAAATTAGTCCAGGTGGATCTCGTTGAAAAGTTTCGCGAGGTGGGGTGGAGGTGGGGGGGGGGAAGAAGGGGAAGGTGGGTGGAGGTGGTGGGGGATGGGGACGGAGCGAGCTCTGCCTCTGCTAATGGTCATTGGCCTGGGGCTTTGAAACCATTGCCTGTCCTGCTAATGACACGTCCAGTTCTCATCTCCCGGCCGCGGACGCCGGGCTGCGGGGGACTGGGGTACTTTCCCCGCGCGCGGAGAGGCGGTCTTCGCCATCCCCTGGGGTTGCCCACTCGCGGCGTGGGGCCCCACGCGCGCCCCCTCTTATGCGCGCCGCCGCCACCTCTGCTCGCGCGACTTTTGTAGCCAGCCCGCGGCGAGGGGGCGCAGGGGGTCCCCAGCGCGGACGTCCCCGCGCGGCCACCCTGCTCCCGGCCCCACGCGCGCCGCGCGGTCCAAGCCCGGAATGGCAGCGCCGGGCCGGGCGGCGGTGCCTCCCCGGGGGGCAGCGGAGGCAGCGGCGGTGGCGGCGGGATCTTCGCCGGGGCCCGCGGGAGGAGGAGGAGAGGGAGGAGGAGGAGGGGAAGGAGGAGGAAGAGGAGGAGAGGGAGGCGTTTTCTGCCCAGACCGCCGCCAGTTCGAGCGGGCATGGGGACGGGGACACCCCACTCGTTGCTCCTCCGTTATGGAAAGGTGTTTAGCAGACTTTTACGCCCAGAGTGTGGGATTTGCACTTCATTTTTTTTCTCCCCCCTCTTCCCCAAAGCAAGATGGACTCTATTCCCTTTCTCTTTCTCCCTCTGCCTCTGCCTCTGTCTTGTCAGCCTTTAAGATCGACATTTTGTACTAAGATGCAAACTTGATGGTGACCAGCAACAAAGCCGGGGTGGGATCCCTCGTTCCCTTCCTCCCTCTCCGTTTCCTAGCCCTCCCTACCCCCAACCACAACCCCGACCTCGAAGACCTGGTGGCCCTGCACTTGACGCCGGGGGGCTCTGGCGACTGTGTTTCTCCTCTCTGTTGCGATATCCAGTCTGGGGATTGTGACCGCGGACGGGCGTTTGGGCGATGGCTGTGGCCGCCCAGGTCTGCAGGGCTGAGGGCTGCACTACCTGGACTCGTTGCTGTCGCCCTGCTACCTCCAGCCCGCTACTGGGAACCAGGGAGGCTCGGACTGCCTATCGATTGCCATGATTTGGTTACTGGTATATTTGTTCTGGGGGCGGCGATCACTTGTGCAAGTTGATGAATGATCGCGGTATGGGTTTTGGGTTTGCAGAATGGATCAACTTTCTGCCTTGTGCATACCGGGAGTAGGGAGCGAGGGTGCTGGAGACACCCTAGAATGCCAACTGCGCTGCCCTCAGTCTTTGCCCTTTGAGTACAGGGAGCTTCTTTGCCTTTATTGCCACAGTTCGAGCGTGGGGGTGGGGATGGGGGTGAAGAGAGGGGAGGGGTTGTTGGGGAGCTGGACTCCTGGGTTTCCAGGGTCCTTCCTTCATAGATGTTGTAGGAGTTGGGATTCAGTTGTAAAGCTCTATCATACTGATGATGTACCTTTATTTGATACTTTATAGGTCACTATCATATGACAAAGGCTTTGCTGCAGTTCATCTTCCTCCCCCCTGTACTTTCCATTTGCCTTCCTGGGTAAGTATGCAAACTCTTCAAACAGAGAAGCTGGACATCTATTAGTAATGACAGAAGGGTTTTTTACTGTTCACATAAGAAAATGCTTTCCTGGGGTTGCAGCACCCCAGAAAGCTTGTCTCACTGAGTTTCCTGTAGCAGAAGTCAATTTATGATTTTTAGTACTTAGAATTCAGGTGCGGTTATTATTTTAAGGTAGTTTAAATGTGCATTTCACATTTATCTGCAAGTAAGAGTCATTTGAAAACTTATTTTATCACTTTAATTGATAATGAAATTTTACACAGAGTTGAAGGTCTAGGAAATTTAATGCTAGGTAATATGGTAGAAAGATTGTAGCTTGTGAATGGAGAGAATTATCAAAAACCCAAGGAACCATTGTGTAGAAGGCCTCTCTAAATTACAGCCACTGACATTTGCTTACTCTTTCCTAGGTACTCTTTCTTGGGTAACTTGTGCTGTTTGTGACAGTTGTGGTGCCCGAAGGGTGGACTGGGCAGTGTAGTAAATCTAGTGTTTAGTGTACCAGCTTGATTTAAAAGGCAAATAACTCCAAATTGATCCTTATTTTCTTCAAAATTTATGTATTTGGAGAAATTGGGTACATTTTAACATTCTGTATGTATAATAAACAGCAACTTTGAAATCTTTTAAGTGCCTTTTTCAGATATATGCCTCCCAAATGGAAAAAATGATGAAATAGCATGTGGGAAAGTTAAGTGTCTAAAATGTTTGTTTGTGAGAAGTAATGGTCTAGGTGAAAACTGAGGGTTTAACTTTTGAAAGCAGTGTGATGAGCCTGAACTGGGGAAAACCAATGTGCAATTTTGCCCCTCCACTGCAAGGAACACCTCAAGTGCTCTGATATGTTAAGAAAATTGGTTGCTCTAAATTGTGTAAATCAGCTTGGTGCTTTGTAATATTATCATAGTGAAGACAGAGACTGTATTTCGTAAATGAAAATGGACTTGAACTCAGTTTTCCGTAAAAGAAAAAGAAAAGAGATCTTGTTTGTTTTGTTTCCTGGCTTGCTGGGATATTGTGTACACTATTAAAAGGTTGTCTTAGTATTGAGAGAATTTCAGTTTGAAAACCAGGCCTTTCTGGTAGTTTCTGTATGGTAGCAAAATATACTTTGACATCGCTGAGATGTTAGATGATATGTAATAAAAGAAGTTCTGTGTCCAACATTTTTTAAGGGAATGTAAAATATCATGTTATTTCAGATAGTTAGGAGAGCTTCCTAATACATTGAATGCGTAACAGGCCAGTTGGAGTGGTCAGAATGAGCTGGGTCTATAAGATGAATGTAGTGCAAATCAAAATATATAGATTTCTGTGTCTTTGATTTTTTTTTTTAATGCTTGTTTGCAAGAGAAGTTTTTCATTTTTGAACATATGGCAAGAGTATTCAAAATGCATTCCTGATTGCTAAAGAACACTACATTTATACATGTGAGGAACATTATTTTGTTCACTGGAGCAAACTTTTAATGTTAGTTTTTTTCCCCATGGAAATATATTTGACCAATTCAAAATTTGAAATGGGAATCAGTAATTTACAGAATAAAAGCGATCTGATGAGCTCTTGCATTTCTTTGAAATATCAAATAACTGCTTCATTAAAACAATATTTTCAAGAAAAGTCTTGGTCTTTGAAGTCAGAGTAGTTTTTATAGACTGTGAAACTTGCAGCAGTGGTTTTAAAAAGTCTCTGACAATGAATTACCAGTTATTTGCATCTAAAATATATTTATTAGATTTGAAGCTTAATTATCAAAATAAGATTTTGGGTAAAAGTTTGCTTCTACATCGCCAAGTTTTCAAACTTCCTATTTTATTATTCTACATATCTCTATTAAAGTTCTGAAACTGAAGTGTTAACTTGCATTTCACATCTAACACTAGTACTTGATAAGGGGGTTCATCTATGTTGTTTCTTAGTGGTACATCTTTGGAGATATTGTGGCAGTTTTAGGAAGAATCTTCCACTTGAGACTTAGATATTAACAAAAATTTGCAATTTTGTCACTTTTCTTTTTTTAAATTCATCTTGATTTTCATATCCAAATTGAAAAAAAGTTCCAGGTTTAAGAATTTATGAGATAGCTCTGCTTTTAATATATGTGTAGCTCTGCTATACAACTTGAGAAGTGTCTACCACATTTGACCTTATAGACCTGATCTTTATACTTAATCCATTGAAACAGGCTTGTTTAGATATTGAATTTAGAATATAGCTTTGTGAAAGCTAGAATGAAAATATAATTATGATTTGCTTGTGCTGTAAGTATGTAATTGATAAGGCTTTTGTATGTAGTTAGTAAAAGAAGGAACCAACAGCCTTAAAATAATATGGAATAACTCATGAAAATCTGACTGAGCAGCTGAAGTATTAATAAGCCATGATTTTTAGTAAAATTGCAAACATAATTTCTAATTATTAATCATCAGCCTGCATACTTAAAGTTTATGTTTTCCTACATTTTATAATGCACATGAGTAAAGTGAGGGCCGAATTTTTAATGGGACCTTACTATGAATATCAATTACTTTAATATCAGAAATCTTTAATAGAAGTAATAAAGACTTCACAGCTTAACCCTATTAAAAAAACTTTTTGAAAATAGCCTCATTATGGAAGTGCCTGTTTTTGCTGTTCTAAAGGAAATCCCTAAAATTATTCGTCTCTTACAAGAGTGCAGAAATGTTTAAAATTGTGATGTTCAAATGTTCTAAATTACTAAATATAAGCAATTAATTTTGGCATATTGCATCACCACCAATGGCTTCCCTATATTTAAAAAAATTAAACTTAATCAGGTGCTTAATTTAAGAAGACACTTTTCTTGAACTTGTAGTTTGAAGCCCACCTCGTTTTTTAACATTTTACCACCAAGGGGGCCTTTTAAAATAGGTCTGAGTGGTATCTCTCCTGTATTTTTAGTCAGCTTCCTTCCTCTCTATATGAAATGAAAATAAGCCCAAATTATAAAAACATTGTAATTTCACTGCTTCATTTTTATCACGTGTCCCAGGTGAATCAGATGCACTTGGTCCTCAGGCTACACTTTGAGAAACACTGGTTTGAAGGTAGTAGGGACTAAGGCTAAAGACTGAATGGATGTTCTTCCAGCTTGAAGATTCTGTGACTGTATTTCAGTCTGTGGGTTTGTACTTCCTCAAGGGCAGTCGTTGCATACTGTGTCGAATTGTAGAGATTTCTGTATTTTAAGTCATACCTGAGGAGAGCACTTTTTGAGTACAGCTTCACTCAACATTCATATGTGTTCATGTTATCCCTTATAAGGGAATTACAGTTCCTTGAAGTGCCAGGACATCATTTTAAAACTGTAAAGGTACACTCAGAAAATCCTCATGTATTAATGGAGATTGTTATCATTTTTTTTTCTTTCAAAGAAAAAGATAAGGTGAGAATTGAAATAAGTACCAATTACACAATGGAAAAGCAAAATAAGGCAAGCCAGTAAAGAAATTTATCCATATATAAATAGAAAATGAAAGACTAAGGGAATGAAAGACTTAAAGGATTAAATATAGACCATGAAGCATTGACACACCTTCCAAAATATAAACTTTATAAGTTAAAATATGTGAGTCAGTTCAAAGATATAGGCAGTGAAATAACTTTGGATAGTGAAGAAGTTGTATAAAATACAAAGTAAAATCAGTAACAATGAGTTGGATTTCATGAAATCTTAGGAAAATGAAAAATATTGTAGAATAATTGATTGAATGATTAAAACAATAGTTAAACATGGCCCTTGGGTGAAAAGATCAGGAAATAAAACAGAAACTCCTGGAATGGAATAACTGTGATCCTGAAAAGGACATAGAAGTTTTGTGTTGTAAAGGGAATAATTAAATAAAAGATCAACAACTTACTTTAAAGGACAAATGAGAATGCGGATAAAAGTTGTTTAAAGCAGCTGTGTTTCTCAAATGTTTTTGAGACGTATGGTAAGAAATAGCTTTTATATCCCTTTTCACATACAAAACCTGGAACAAAAGTTTCCTGAAATGGTCCTAAGAGCAATGCCCTCTGATATTTTCTGTTCCTATCTTTATAAATCTAATCTGTTCCAAACCATTTTATTAAAAAAAAGTACAGTGTCATTCACTAAATTCATTTTATGACTTACAGATTAAAAAACACTGGTCTGGAGTGCTTGCAGCAAATGGAGGCCCCATCTTCATATTCTGATTCAGTGTGTCTGGGATAGGGCCCAGGAATCTGCATTTTAACTAGTGTTGCAGCTGATTCTGAAGCAGGTGTGAGGTCCTCTGACACACTTTGAGCAACTCTAGTATAAAGAACAGATGGCTAAAGATTGAGTGGGAGTCACATACTGAATGTGGGGTTAGTGTTCATTAACTGCTGAGGTCTCTTCTGGCTTCAAGAATCTACGGCTGTATTTTACTTAGCCTGTTTGCAATGCTTGGAGGGCTCTCACCGCCCTCTGTAGTTGTCCCGTAGTAGCAGATACAGTACAAGTAGCAGAGACTTTGCAGCGAAAGAGCCCTGGGTTCCACTCCTGCTGCCTCTCTCACTTACAAGCTGAGGGACTCTGGGCCTGTCACTTCAGAATAAACTTCCATTATCATATGTGCAAGAGGGCATCTTAATAGTTACCATGCAGCAGAATGAGAATTACACAAGACAATAATGTCTGTGTTGACTCTTATCCACAGTCAGCACTCAATAGTTTATGTGTTTATAGTTATATCTCACCTCACCCCAACTCCCACTAAGTTTGAAATTTCTCAAGGCTGTGCCTTTTAATTTTTGTTTCCTCTAAAGTAATTTTCAACCCTGGTATCATGAAACACTGGTGTATTTTGAATTGAATGTGAGGTGCTGGACAAGCAATTTGTTACTGAAGGAAATAATAAGAATAACCAGAAGGAAAAAAGAAAAGAAGAGCTGAGGCATGCCACATTTAAGAATGGTGCTCCTTCAGCTTTGGGCAATGATTCTCCCACCTCTTTAAAAAGACAACACAGGACAGGACACATATTTCAAAGTGGTTAGTTGACAGCATTGGGCATTCTCTCTGGTGACTTTGATGCATTTTGGAATGTCTTAGAGCATCAATTTTTAAACTTTCTTCTACCAAGATACATGCGACTGATGTTTACACACGGGACATTATATGAGTTCCCTGGTTATAGACATAGATAAATTATGCAGCGGGTTTTATAGGTAGTTCACAGTGTGATAAAGCCACTTCTTCCCTATCAAGAAAGTGTATCAGAATACAAGCAGGAGTGGTATTACAATGAAAACCTTGAATACACCCATACATAGACATAAAATCCTTTATAAACTGTGGTACATTAACTTTTCATAACTAATTACTTGGGGCACTCCTCACAACCAATTAAAACTTACCTTTATGTCAAGGCGTGAAGATTGAGAAGCATTACATCTGGAGTGCATGACAAATTGCACTGCACAAAATAGGAACTTAAATAAAAGAGGGGCAAACTAAGGAGAAGATGAATGGGAAATACACCAAATCCCTGAAATCTTGAACAATGTAAAAATCAAAAGCCAAGGAAAATGCAACATGTGGTTAAATGCAAAGAAAGTGCAGAAGACTGCAAGGACCAGGGTTTTCAGTCTGTCTTACTTGAATACTCATTGCCTCTAACATAGACATTTATTTTTAAGTAGTCTTAACCTTCATTTAATTTATTTGAATACATTAAAGTTAAATAACTTAGCATTTCCTAATTTTTAGGGTTATATTTGCCAGGAACATCTTTCTATTTGGCTAAATTTTAATTTGCCATACTTTAAAAAATCTCTAATAAACGAATAAACTGTCTACATATTGAAATTGTCTTTGTACCTTAATGTGTAGTAGTGTTGGATATACAGTCACAATCCTGTATCTAAAAAATCTCTGAAAAACCAGAAAGCTTTTTTTCCTCCAAAAGTTGGTATCAGAACTCGGTGGCAAAACCTGACTCAGGCTGTCAAGGGCCTGTTTAAAATGGTTTTAAAGCCCACCTAGACTAGTCACGTATTTTGCTGTACAAATAGTAATACGTTTATGAGGTGCTATCCTAGACCTAGCTAGGAGTGTTACGTAACATGCTATATGCTCTGTCTGACCTTTTTAAAGCCCACAAAAATCTGAAGCTCACTTGGACCTAAGGCTTTCAAATAAAGGATTGTGCTCCTATTGTATTAACTCCCTTAGTCCACACATTAAAATTCTTTGTTACTCCTAACCCTTTACTCTATGAAAATCATTTTGCTAATTTTGATCACTGATCATCTGAACATTTTGAATTCATTGCAAGGGAATGAATTATGGAAGATAACCTATATTAACTCAGACTGTCTGTTGAAACCTGATGGCTTCAGATATAAAGGTGGAAGGTATCAGAGCTTATAAAGTCAGGTAAGCAAAATAGTAGTACTTAATATCATTTGTGCCTCCTAAATTGAGCAGGGTGGAGGGGTTCTCGGTTCTGGGTAAAGAGAGCTTAAACACAGACACACACACATGCACACACACATTGGCTGAGCCTTATGTATCCACTTTGACTTTGTGATTCCTTTTTTGTTGTTGTTAATTATACTAAAGGAACAAATACACTGATATCTATAACGTTTGGAACT
This sequence comes from Camelus bactrianus, assembly GCF_048773025.1. Classification (NCBI taxonomy): domain Eukaryota; kingdom Metazoa; phylum Chordata; class Mammalia; order Artiodactyla; family Camelidae; genus Camelus; species Camelus bactrianus. Next base: position 46,440,876 of record NC_133539.1, read on the forward strand.
TCTACCATGTTGAACATTTGTTATATAATAGTGAACAAAATTTGGGCTACTTTCATTACTCTTTAGGTTTACTCTAGGAGAGGTTTCATGAAGGGGTTGTATTTCCTTTTTTATTTTGTTTCTTGCACATTTCTTTCCTTCTTTCAGAGAAGAAAAAATAGAAAGTGTTTTCTGCAAATTTGGTCTCCTCTCAGGTGAGAGTGTTTTGGGTTGTATTGTTTTATAGAGGTTCTAGGTATCTTTATTTTCAGTAATTAGCTGAAATGCTAAGTTGAGAACTTGCATCTGTACTTTTCCTATAAAACCACTATAGAAAAATGAAAAGTATGATGTGAGGAAGAATCTATGTGACATTCTAGGAATAAACTAGTAGCTGTGTCTGATCTATCATTACTGTAAGACAAATCAGGTTTCATCTGGTATAAGTTGAAACTGTTAACGGATAAAGAAAGTTTTTCATCTTTTATTATTTATTGATACGACTGCATCCTTTGTTGTAGGAAAGCTACAGATTGACTAATTCAGACGAAGTCTTATTAACCATGCTGATTCTTTAAAAATTAAAAACTGCTGAGCTTTTCAGCTTGTGCACCTCTCAAAACTCACGCAAGTGTAGAGTTCTCATTGACTGCAAAGGGAATGTGGTAGAGCATGGAACAAAATGAAAAAATAATTCTCTCCGTTCAGCTGTCAAACTTGGATTATATTTTGAGTTACTGAAGTTATTAGTTTTTTTCCTCTTTCTTCTTTCTTTCTTCTCTTCCTTCTCTCCCTTCCCCACTTATCTATGTATCAGTCTATTCTGTTTCTCTCAGCTGATTATTTTATTCACTAACATGAGTCTGTAGTACTGCTTAGAAATGTTTGAGGATGGGAATGTGGGGTTGAACTTTTTAAAAATTTACTGTTATTTGATTTTATAGATTTGTTTGTAATTCTTGAGTCCTTTTAGTATTCATCACTACTCATATAATGAAGTTGTTGATATGTGAATTTGAGACTTACACAGCCCGACAGTGTAACTGTCAGGAAGGGATTACGAGGAGCATTTAGCAGGACTGTGTGAAGTAAATTCACCTGTCACTTTTATAAAGTAAATTGGAAAGAAATTCCTTATCTAGTCATTTCTTTAAGGTGGTAGAATGATTACATGGTTTTATTTATATTTAAGGGAAAATTGAAGGCAGTTTTTAGAAGAGTTGCCCAAATAGTATTTCACTTTGGGAGGGAGGTAGATAATTTGCAGTCAGATGCTCTACCACTGAGCTGTACCCCTCAGGAGAAGGATGATTTGGACTGAGGGCCTCCTTGTGAAGTACAGGTTTTATTTTTACTACTTCGTGTATTTTTCACAACAACTTTCTGATGAGAGGTAACCTTAATGCTAATGATGAGGAAACTAAGTCTCAGGTTAAGTAATTTGTCTGAGGTCACACAGCTAGCAAGTGACTGTGCCAGGCTAAGAATGCCTGTCTGCAATGCCACCGTCTCCTAGGCTTGATCTGTAGTTACCTGCCTTTAGGACCACATTCCAGAAGGTTAGAAATGAAAGGTTTGAAGCAACTTCTAGCCAAGAATTCCCTCCAATTTTTCTTCTCCCCAAAGAAAAATAGTCTTCATTTTGAAGTGATAGGTCTTGGAACACTGTTCGCTATCAATCTCAAGACAAGGTAGATGCAAAAGTCTCTGAGTTGGGGCCTGTTGTCAGTTTTCATCTATGAGGTCATAGTCAAAGACAAAACCAGCCCCAAACTTAGTATATAAATTGCTACTTAGTGAACTTTCTTTCTGTTTGGTATAGCGAGTATAGAAATGTGTAATAACAACAGTTACTGATTTTATTATTTATTAATTACTCTGGTACATCAGTAGCAATCATTCATTCTTTCTTTATGAAGAGTTGTTTTCCTAACTGAATATTCTATGATGTTTTTTCCTCCGGTACTTTTTAATACTTAATCAGTGAGTGTATTTTACAAAAGGAATTTAACAGTATAACATGGATTGTGTTATAAAATAGTTTTCTGACATTTGTTTTGAAAAGAAATTCAATATTAGTGGAAATATAAAATAATATAAAAATATAAGCAGATTCATAGACTTCATTTCAGTTTCTGATGATCAAACATGAATTAGAGAGCCAGTCAAAAGTTAACCAGTTTTCAAAGTGGTTTATGGGTTCTTTTGATTTATTTTAGGTAAGAAACTTATTTCTGCTGTAATAAGTAGGAGAGATTTTATAAATTACACATTTGTATACAAGTAGCAAATCATTTAGAAAATACAAAGTAACATGTTGCTTTTTCATCTAAAATTTAATTCTTTTATCTTTGCAAATTCAGCAGAGTCAGAGCCTAATTCAGATACAGGAGATAAAAAAAGTTTATCTTTCTTTTTAAATGGCTTTTCTTTTCCTCTGATCCATGAAACATGGAAATAGAGTATTTTTCTATTCTGGCAAAGTAGCTTCTGTGGATGATAATCTTGTTAAAAGCGTGCTTTTGCACGGTTCTAGCTTCATGATGCTTTACCAAAAGTGTGTCAGGCTTCCATTTCTTGTCTTACACCCCCTGCAATAAACCACTTCCATAATGTTCTCCTTCAAGTGGGTTGGTAAACTGTGTAAGTTTTATGGCATCTGATAACTTTCTTTTGACTTGTTTTCTTGGGTCATGTTCAAAGAATGTTTTGCATATAAAATAATTTGGTCAAGTGTAGATGACATTCAAGTAGCAAAAACTATTACCAATTTAATTCCCTGCTCATGGATTGAGTGTCTATACTGTGTTGACGCTGATTTAAACTTTGAGGATATGTAACAGCCCTTGTTCTCAAAGCAGATGTGTTCTACTGGCTGGAAAAGTCCAGTAGATGTAAATGTGTAAGTTAGTCTCTGCTAATTGTTCCAACAGAAATGGCATAAAATGGTACTGAGTTACAACTGGCAAATTCCAGCATAGGAGCTGGACACTGAAATACGGAAGGGGCTTCTTCCGTTGGCACTGTATTTGTCCTAATTGTCGTTAAGGTTGTAAACTAGTTTGGCCCAAGCACTGAAGTGGATATTAAAAATTAGGCTTTTAACCCTAATTTGGCTTTTAGTTAAATATTAGTGCATTCTTTTGGCTTTTAGTCTATTTGAAAGGCCTGACTTTTTTTTTTTTTTTTTGATGAATGTTTTAATTTGTATTAGAAAGTTAAGTTTCATTCAAGTGTTTTTGACTTTCTTCTTATTTTTCCTTTTTTATTTATTGCTGGTAATGTCACAATCTGTAATGACAACACTTTTGAAGTAAAGGGAAGTGTTTGAGGATTCTGTGTATACCAAATCATGTTAAAAGCATACTGAATAGAGTAAGTTTGAACTCTATGTCCAAACACATTCCAATGGAAATATTATAAACTAGTATGGCTAATACTTCCTCTTACTTACATAAATTATACTAGTTAGAAGTACATACATTATTCATAAGATCTCAAGCCCAGTTATTAAACATAACATGAGATTCTAAAGAGGTGAAAATGTACTTTTTTATTTGTGAGAGATTATAAATTAAAAATTATGCCCAGTACTTCCATCAAGCAGATTTCAGGTTTTCCTGGGCGTTTTTTAACTTGTATTTACAGCTGTGCTTTCTCTCGTGGCTTAGTAAGCCATGGCCTGGAGGGCCCCCACGATTTGGTCCTGGTTAGCTTTTATATTTAGTGGTCTGGGTTCTGGTCTTTGGATTTCCCTTTGACTTGGTCAGACCTTCAGTATCGCTTTTTAAAATCATGACATTTGTGTTTATCACACCTCAGTATGTATGCATTTTCACCCAGTTTTATTTGTGGCCCTCTTTTGACTGGTCATTTCTGGACATCAGCACAGTTTAGATTAAAACTTTGTTTCTAAAATACTGTGCACAATGTTCCAGATGTCAACCCTGGGTAATTTAATAATAAACAGATACATTTATAAGTGAAATAATAAGGAAGAAGCTGATCTGGGAAAATATTTCTTCATAAGCTCACAACATTGATAATGATCCCAATGTTTACATTGAAGAAGCAAAGAAACGGAGATGCACAGAATAATAATTTGTGAGTCTTTCTTCCGTTCTCTGGCGTGGGGCTGTTCGGTATCATGGAAGTATAGCCACTCAGATCTGATTTACCAGTTCTCATGGTAATAATGAACTTCTTTATAAGTTTTATACATGGATATGCATTCTTATCTTATTTGGTGTTTTCCATTCTTAGTCATCCCAGAGAGCGTGTTGAAGTTTGTTGTAAGGACCATATTTTTAAATAATTTTAATAATTTTCTATTTATAGCCTCTGCATGAATAATGTAAATCCATACAAAAGTTTTCTGTAGCTTGAAAGGTCTTGGGAATGGGTCTTGAGTGGGCAGAGTTACACATGTGAGGATTCGGTCTCACACACATAGTGATGAGTTTACTGCATAAGGAACTGCGATCTTGAAACAGTTTGTAGCAGGTGAATTTCATTTCTTTACTGTGTGGTTTTTTTAATGTCACCATATGTATTATTCCTGACGTATATCTCAAATACAGTTAGATGACCATAGGTTCTAATGTGTAGGTCTTAAAAATTAAGGTGATTTGTACTTGCCTTTATTAAAGATGTTTTCCTGAAGTTTTGATTAGTTTTTAAAAACTAACTATATATTCTTATTGGCAAATTATAATTTCAGAATGCTTCATATGTATTTCTAATTGATCTTCAGTTAGCAGTGGATACTGATTTTACAGATTTACATGTTACCATTCCCAGGTCCTAATAGTAATCAGTGATCTGTAAAGTACATGTAGGGGAACTCTGTGAAGGAATGCAGTACTAATCATTATGAAGAAAAGCAATCTTTGGTAAAGCAAATGATTGGCCTCTTTCATACCTGTTTGGTAATTCGGGGTTCCATATATTGAAGTGTCTTTATTTGATGCGACATGTGTTTATTAGGTGCCCATTATGTGTAAAGCTGGATTAGGAATTCTGGGGCCTGCAGAATAAAACGGTAATGGCTCTGGCTTCAGGATGTTTCTAGTATAGTAATGACACACATATACCAGATGTGGAATAGAAAGTGAAGATGCTTTAATATCTTTGGGTTGCAGGGGTGGTGAATATATGGTTGTTAGGAGACAGCGGGGGAAATAAGGATGGACATGAACTTTGGTTGTTTAGCTTAATGTTTAGGTATCCTTGCCAAAATGCTTACCTGAGTCTCTCAGAGAGTAGATGAACCTAGAAAGCCCAGGCTAACCCATCTCAGCCAAACAGTTCCCTCCAATTGTGTTGTCATCCAAGCCAAAGGCCTTTGAACTTTTAAAGTGCTGTATCCTCGTCGGTAAAAGAGTTTGAGCCTGTATCCTTGATATCTATACATTTATTTATAAATTACATATATTGAGCTATGAATATATTATTTATGTAACAAAAATATAAATAGCTTATTAGAGATAAAATAAATTGAATGTAAAGAAAAATTATGTTTCCTTTTTACTCTAGTGGGCATGTCTTGTTCTTGTTTGGGGTTAGAACCCCATTTTGGAGACCATAGACTAAAACTGGGCTGTGCCACAACAAATTTAGGTAAGTTCCATGATATCAAGGACTTTGTTTTGCTCGCTGCTGTATCCTCAGCCCTTAGAATGTGGTAGGAACTCAGCAAATACTTTAGAGCGAATGGACCGAATTAGGCTGATTGGTAGGGATGAGGAAGAGTCTAGCTTAACATGAGGGATCTGGTAAGAATAGAGACACTTTTTGTCTATTGCTGTATCTCCCATGCCTGTATAAGTGCCTGCCACATAGTAGGGACTCAGTAAATATTAGTTGACTGAGATAGGGGTGTGGACATTGTGTAGCTCAGCATGAGGCATCTGGCAGAGGCCATAGATCCACAGGCATGAAAAGGTAAATTCCAGGAGGTCCTTGAAAGCAAGACAGCATATGGAGATAGACTAGCTATAAGTAGGCAGAAAAAATGTAGCAATGTGGGGAGAGGGTCACAGTGTCAGTAAGAACATCTCAGAGAAATGACTTTGGTAACCTCAGATCTTTAAAAACTGTGACCTTTTTAAGCGATAAGATCTGGATTTTACTCATCTTTGTACCCACATTGCCTAGACTATAGAATAGTAGGTGTCTGATTAATTTTTGTTGAATCGCTCTATTTTATACTATGTACTGGGTATAGGAGGCTCTGTGTACAGGATGGATCAGCGTAAAGATCAGAGGCCTGTAAATGAATCCTGCCCTGGTTGAGAAGCAAAGCCAACGTTTCTGGGATTAACTCATATGCAGATATGTTTTTAAGCCTTGGTCATGTTGCCGGCACAGAGGTGCTCTGGTGACCGCAGCTTCCAGATCATACTTAGCTGTTTATTTAAATGTCGTGATTAACGTACTTTTATGAACACATTATCAATGAAGAAAATGGAGTTTATGATAGAATTATTTCTTGTATGCTCTCGCCCTCTACCTTCTTCCCTTGTCACTAAAGCTGGCATATGTCATGAATCACCCTCATGTATGCTATTACAATTAGGGCTGATTTTATTTACAAATAAATAAAACAAATAGTTTGCATTTCCACCTCCTGTTTTTGGAATTTTCTTATTCAGACTTCCTCTTTAAGAGGTGGTAAAATTCTGGTTTTGTGGTCTTAAAATAAACCTGTCATGCATTTTATTGAGTGGTGTCGGAGATGGGGAGAACAAACATTTCCCCTGAGAAGCAACCAGTGGCATTAGCTCTCTCCTTTAGAAGCTGGCCAGACCAAGGCATCCCTCTTTGGCTCTGACGCATCACTCAAGACAGGTACCCCCTTACTCCCTCTACAGTTCAGTCTCATTTAGGGCATGTTTATTTAAAGCAGTTTCACATCTGCACAATTAATAAATTACTGTGCTCTAATTTGCATTTCTGATGTCTGTAGTAAGCACAGCAAGTTCCCCTTTGCCCTTACAAAAACAGCTTAGTCTGCCCAAGCTTCCTAGAGCTGAATAAAAATTTCTTCTGAGAGACTTTCTGCATCTTTAGCAGAGTCTCCAAGTAAAGGCTGAAAACTTATTTGCTCTCATCCTTTTTGTTAAGTCGTCAAATCTTTCTTTACTGCAAGTTTGTCACCCTTAAAGCACAATAGTAATATATTGCTTACATTTGTTATTGGAAGCTAGAGTTTACGTTGTGATTTCTCTGACATCTTATTTGCTCTTTGTAACTATGTTGTGAGTAGATAGTAGGGTATCATTTACCCCATTTTTGCAGATGAAGAAGCAGGCTCAGCGTTGTCAAGTGCATGGACCCAGGTCACTGAGTTTGCAGTGGCTCCCCTGAGACAAAACCCCTGTATTCTGACCATTCCTCTAGAGAACTGCCCACTGTGCAAAGCAGAAGTTATCTTATTTAAACTAAGATTTTTTTTCTTTTACTTATTTTCAACCTGATAAGTTATTGTAAATATTTGGAACAGCAGTGGCATACACAATATGGTTGTTTAATTGTTAATGCTCTATGGGCTATAAAATATCAGTGAAAGGGGCCTTAAATTTGTGGTGTATTTAAATCTATCTGTGTATTTAAATAAGTGTTCTCAGATCATGTGGAAGGACTGTCCATTTGACTTCACTTTTTTACAGCTTGTGATGGAAAATTAAATGCATAGAGACCACACACTGACAAAAAATGTGCTTTGAAGTGTATATTAAGGATTCTTAAGTGAGATTTGGATTATGTATCGGGGCCATTTTTTTCCTGTGAGACATATTTCTGAAATTATAATGAAAATTAATTGGAAAATGTGAATTGATACCTAGATATCTGAGCTACACCCATTTTTGGAACACATTCATATTCTAACGTGATATCAACTGGTGTTTTCAAACACGTGATGGCAAGTGCTAAAGTTTTTTTCTTTTTAAATTTAAAAGGCATTTTAACTTGGCACTCTGTAGGAAAGGAACGTTTCACAGGCCAGTTAGAGGATTCAGTATCACACTGCTGCCAACTATCCAAGAGAAGATACTTCTATCCAAAAATTGCGACAGGATCAATTATTCAATTAATATTTTACATAGTAGAAAAGTTTTATTTGTTAGAATCTTATCTCAAAGTTCCCCAAGAGTAAAGAGGCTTACTAATTATTGTACTGTGGGAGAATGATAAGAGATTGATTGCATTAGGGCTCCAGAAACCATTTTTATTTAACAGATGTAAGGTCTAACACAAAAACAACTTATTTAGAATATTTCTATATGTTTCTTTTACTTCAACTTAATTTTTATAATTTGATTTTGAATATTTATACCAACTCTGGGACATGGTGTAGTATTACTGGCAAAAGAAGAAATTTGTTGAATTGCAATTTGAAGAAAAGCCGGAGCATGTGTTTATTGAAGAAGGCATATAACGATGGAAGGGGTTAGAAGCTCTGAACTTTCTTTTCTTTACTTTGCTTTTCCTTTAAAATGGGGTATGCAAAATAAAAGTCACAAGAATAATGAGACAGAGTTCCCCCTCACCTTCAGTTTTGAAGTAGTCCCTCTCTTTCCACCTTGAAACAGCCTGTGAGGGAGGAATTATCTCCGTTTTAGGGGAGGGAATTGAGTCTCAGAGGCTCAGAGTCTCAGAGGCAGCTTGCCCAAGGTCATTCTTCCGGTAAGTAGTGGAGCTGGCATTCCATTCCAGCTTGTTCTGTCTAAGGAGGCCACGCTCCTGCTCACTCCCTTCACTGCCTCTTGTGCTGCCCACATGGCCTTTGTACCAAGGAGGCAGCCGGCAGAGTGCCCTGTACTGGTCTTGACTCGTACTGAAATGTAACGTTGAGGTTCTGGCCCAGGATAAAAGTACTCTTGTCTCTTTGTCGAGCAGATTGCCATATTCACATTGAGTTATTCATAACTACTTCTGAAATCATTCTAAGCATATGATAAACTTCTAAAGTTAAAAAAGTATTCTAAGAGGTGAAATAGCTGCAGTTTAAAAAAAAATAATGTCGTGCCGCATCATAAAAAAGACAATAGTTTTAGAATTCAGATAATTTATATTTAAAGAGAATAATAGAATTTGAGCTCTAGAAGGGACATTGCAGATGATCTTGGAGTCCTATAATCCATCACTTTAAATTTGAAGAAAGCAAGGCCCAGATTAAGGAACTGGGACCCAGGCCATGTGAGTGGCAGAGCTAGAACCAAGACATAAGACTTCTGATTTGGTGTTTTGCTCGAGAAATCTGCTTAGCTCCAAAAGTATGTAGAAAATATTTTTAGTCAGTTGATAGCACCATTTTCATAGCAGGAATATGTGTCCTTTTTTTGTGTGATGTTGTTGATAAATGGTTAAAAAGACAGAAGAACTAAAATGTTATATATTGTTAGAGTAGAGTTGTATGCAATACATTATGCATATTAACTTTGAAAGCATTTTTTTATTGTACTAGTTGACTTATAATTTATTTAGTAGTATAACATAATTTTGGTAGCTAACAGATACATGGCTTTGGTTTAGTTCCCTGTGTCCTTCGAAAACAGAGGAAGAATTTGTAAAACAATAACACATTGTTAAAAGGCGTGCCAGTTTATCAAATGCCATAAGTTTATTACAGTTTGGTCTTAGGAAAAACCATCCCAGCCTTACAGTAGCTCATCCTAATCTTAAGCAAAAGAGCCTTTAAAGTTATTCTAGGACTGTTAGATTTTGTTCTGTCCATGAAAGCTGTTGATCAGGAGGAAGAAGTTTTAAAACCCTAACAGATTTAGTTGTGAAAAATGATTTAACTGCTTTGTGTACTGCGACGCCTCATGGTGGCCTGATTAAGAAACTACTATAGCGAAACTGAAGTGACTACATTCCTTGTAACTCTCCCCGAATTCCCTCGAATGTTGGTAACTAAACATTGGTGAGTTAAGACCCTAGATAATATTGTCAAGGTTTGTGTTTTTATGTTTCATTTGGAAGAAATTAACCTCTGCTCTGCAGTTCAGGGAGGAAGCCTGGTATACCTTATCAGAGCACTGCTCCTGGGAGTTCATCTGGGGAGTGGCCATCCTCCAGCCTCGAATTTCCAGAGAATAAGAGCCAGGTAGTTTCAGCAACTGCTGGCTTCCTCTACTTTCTGTGTAAATTAGAAAAAAGTCACCTTTTCTTGAGGTAGTCTAGTTCCAAATGTTGGAAAGTTGTCATAATAGGTTGGTTTTTTTGAACAAGACACTTTACTGCCTTTTGGCAGGAAATCATCATAATACATATAGAGATAGATGCTCTCTAGTGTAAACGGCACCTCCTAGGGTTGTGCAGAGCACAACTTACCCAGCTGTACTTAGAGATCCTGCAGGGAATTGTATCTGAAGAGATTGTCTTTAGACATCAGATATTAAAACATCACATCTAGAAAACTATAAATACAGTTCTAGAATATAAAATGCTATTTATGAAATCATTATTATTTTTTAGTTATAAACATAATAAAAATTGTCTCTATTGGAGTGGAATGGAGTACCCTACCTCTGCAGTGTACCGACAATAGGCTCTATATTCTATTACACATCTTTTAGCCCAACCAATTTAATATATTTTCAAAGTTAGTCTGTCTTTTAGAGTTCTGATTAAAGAAGAAAATTTTTTGACCTTTATGAAGGAGCTTTCCTTTATTAAATGGGTGCAGTAATAGAATGCTGAATGACTTTAAGCATCCACCTCTTTTATCCATCATTAAAAGTTAATTGTCACATCATGTAAGTGCAACTTGATGGGATTTTTAACGTACCAAAAATTGGCAACCTGTGATGAGGAAAGTATGCTCTGTAAGGACTTGAGTTAAGAGAATGAAAGGAAAAATGAACTTTTTATAAATCTTAAGTGGCAGCTAAATGGAAATAAAAGCTTTTAATTTTTGTGGGGGGATGCTGATAGCAGAGCAGTACCTTATGTTTAGTTGGAAGCAGAAGGTTTCAGAACGCATCTTGTCTGATGTGAGGGCAGTCGTTCGGGCCACTCAGGATTGTAGAGGTTTAGTCCCCTACATGTTTAGGAAGATAATAATGCATTCACTATCTTTGTGCTGGTCCATGGAATTATTTTCTTAACAGGAGCATTAATTACCTTTCTCATTCTTATTTAAGGAGTGGCAGTTGGTGGGATATTCAGCAGGAAATCCATTACCCTTTTGTAGTCTGTGGTGCTTCCCTGGTTGAGTTTGAGCCTTGCCCAATAGGTAGTGTTGATGCATTAAGTAGGTAAAACCACAGTTGTGCTGGGTCTTTCATTCAGCTCTGTGACATGATTGTAATTACTAGGCTCCAAACAAAGATTTTGAAATGTATTCTCTTACCAGTCCTCCTCACAGTTTGGGAGAAAGAGCCTTAAAGCATTGCTGGTTTGTAAAAAGCAGAATGTTTGTTTACAGTAGCCCAAAGGCGTTAATTGTTTCTAGTGGCAATACTAAGCAGGAAACCTCAAGGTAATCCTTAGCCTTTTACTTTTATTTGGGTCCCACTGGCCAGTGACCAGTTTTCCCACACTGTAATGCCTAACCTGGCCAGAACTTTCCTGCCCGCTTCCTGGCTCACAGAAGACTGGTTCCATAATGTTAAGTTTGCATTCGTACCCTTATCTCTGCCTTCTGAAGATTAGCTCTAAAACCTGGGAGCCACTGACCATCTGTATTTTGATTCCTCAACTATTTAGACTTTGCTGAGATGTACTGCTGAGATGACATTTGTACTCTAGTCATTCCTGGCCATAAATTACTAGTTTTTAGATTTTATTTTTACTGTTGCCATAATTTTAGGAAATGTTAGTGTGAGTAACTTAAGGACCATGGTTTTTAAAGCCCTTTGTCAGAACACTGGTTATTTCCTTACTTTATTGGCTAAATAGAACCGAGGATTTTTAGATTTCATGATACACAGGGTCACATGATTAAATAAATCCTTATCAGGTGGTTGTGTGACAGATCATTTTAGGAAATATGACAAAATCACTTTATCTCACATGAGACAGATAATTTTTTGCAAGAAATTCATATCCTCTTTTGGATTTCTTTTACTTTCTTTTTAGGTTGTGATTATGAAAAGGATTGGGTCTTCTAAATCACCTTCGTAAAAATCCATAGTAATCACAATAATGCAAGAAAAATTTTTTGTTAAATATGTCTTATTAATTTAAAAAAGTATGAGTTAACTGTTTGATCATATTTGGAAAACTGGTTGTCATGCTGGGCCTTGGATTCAGCATACCTGTAGAACTATCTTATTTCATTACAACTGTGATACAGTTATTGTACCTGAAAATAATGTATGGTCCTTTAATCCCCCCAGCTCCTGCTGTATATTCAGAAGAAAAAGTGATTATATTGATTTGCTGAGTAACTTTTTACCCAACCAGTTTGTGTTATGGTCTGTTAACATAACTGCTCTGCTAGTTTATTTATTCGGACTTGTGAGTAATGAGTATTTTAGGTAAACTTCATAATGTTCAAGACTGTTTGAAGATTAATCAATACTTATTTCTGTGCTTTAAAATGTATTAGTGCTATTCAAGTAACAGTTGCCTAAACAAGCTATTTTACAGTGAGGTAGTGCTCGGAAAGTATTTGCTTTGACAACATGAACTAAAACTCAAACATTCTCAAAATTTTAAAGATTTATACTATAAATAAATAATATATAAATCTTAGCTAAGCTTAGGATGATGGCATAAATTATAGTTTTCTTACAGAAATTTAAAAAAAGTTCAGGAGAATTTACAGTGGTTCTGAATCTTACTTTTAGTAAATTTATGGTATTGGTGACCATTCACTAAGTACCTGTTTGGTGGATGAAATTATTGAACTTTGTCTTATTGTAGTTGATGATTGTGCCTTACATGACCGAACAGTGCCTTCTCCAATACCTATCAAGACGCATTTGAGAGTTACTTAGTGGATGAGTGAAATGTAAGGCTGATTTCAGAGTTTTGTAGGCTCGTATAACATATAATTTTAAGATCTGATTAGATCTTTCCCAGATCCTCATGAAACCTATGCAGTTGGTTTTTCTTTTTGTTTTATATTTGTCTTACCCTTCAAGAAATCAGTAAAATCTTACATTAAATATAACATATATTTACTGCCTATTGTATACCAGGCACTCTTCTGTGTACTTTCAAATATCTCACTTTAAAAATCATAGCAAATTTTTGCTGTTAGATATAATTTATCCAACCGCCCCGTCCCGTCCTCTCCCCTCCCCTCTCTCCTTCCCTCATCTTTCTTCCTCCTCTCTCACAGTTTTGAAACTAAGGCTCTACGAGGATGAGTAACTTACTAGGATAACACAGGAGGGGTCAGCATCTAAATCCAAGGCCAATTCCCTTTCCAGTGTCCTCACTTATCCAAGGAATCTTAATCCTGAACCCTTTAATATCTCATTCCTGAAACTGTTGCTTCCTGTCCCCCCTCATTTGCTTGGTTTCTTTTTCATGATTTAAAATGGTATTCTGGGCCCAGCCACACTTCAGAAACCTAATTAAGTTGGTCTTTTAATATCTACCTAGGAGGTAGCATGGTTTAAAAGTATCATTGTGTGTCAGACAAGCCCTGTCTGAATGTCATCTCTGCTACTTCTTAGCTGTGTGAGTTTGAGCCAGACACTTAACCTCTTGGTGCTTTGGTTTTCTTGTCTATAAACAAGAAAAATAATAGTTACTTTTTAAAGTTGTTTTGAAAATTAAAAAGTTATAACACATGTAAAGTGGTCAAGTGCTTTGCATATAAATGCTTAGCATCTGTAAATTTATACTCCTTTGTAAAAAAGACACTCCTGCTTTTGTTGGGTGTATTTAGTACATCTGTGTTTATGTGTGTGTTCATTTGTCTATTCATATGTATAACGATTATCTTATAATCATTTATGTATGAAAACAAAAATCAGAAGACAAATGGCTTTCTTGGAGGTGGAGGGAATCCCAATAATAGGTAGTATTATACACTTAAAGATAAATAATAAGAGAATTCTAGCATTCATTGAACAAACATTTGTTGAGGTCCTCCTATGGGCTAGGCTGTGTCCTAGTCTCTGGGACTATGGTAATAATAAGATGGTTAAAAAAATGCTTCCTGGATGGAAGGTACCTTCTTGTGAGGAAAAACAGACAATAAAACAAGTAAGCTGTATGATACGTTAGATGGTAATATGTTACAGGAAAAATAAAGCACAGGAAGGAGGGTGTGAGGTTGCAGTTTTGAACGGTGGTTTGTGATTAGAGAGGGGTCATACTCTGTCAGGAACTGTACACGTCCAGGAGGGGTTCATACAGAGATGGCGAGCAGAGCTTGGTGCTGACCTCAGGAATGCCCTTTCCTCTTCCAGGAGCCGAGTATCTTTTTCTGTACCTTTTTTAGAGTGCCTCTGGCTCTTGGAGACATTCCTGCTCAGCATGAAAGGTGGTACAGAAGTTTGTACCTGGTGGCAGGCTTTGGGGAATCTACTATTATGCTTGGAAGAGGATGCCTGGTACTCTGCATGGCTTTCTCTGTAGTTGGCCGAGTTAGGGGGAAACCATGTGCATTCCTTGCAGCTAAAGTACTCGCTCATACTTCTCAAGACTTTTCTTTGAAATTCCCTGGTAGCAGTCAAGTGAGCTAGTAAGGAGACCTTTCAGACTGAGAAGAGTAAGTGTGCTGTCAATTGCCTTTTTTTCCAACTGAATGAGAGGAAGGTACATTTAAATTTTAAATTACTTTATGAAGAACCAGATTAAGGAGAAGAGGAATAGTGGTGAACTAATACTTTTAAAATACTATTTTCTCCCCCCACCACAATCATTTATAAATCTATTAACTTTTTCAACATGTATTTATTGAGCAACTGCTGTGTGAATGTTACCAAGAAGATACAGGTGGATAAGGTGATATCCTTGCTCATGAGGAGTGTATACAGTAGGGAGGGGGAGGAAGTACAGAAATAACCTCCTTATGAGATATTAATGAGCTTACACAGGGGAATTGGGCATAGTGGGTGCTCAACACCTGTGTGTTGACTCTTGGATCACGTGATTAGTAACTCAGGAGAGGTAAAGACAATAGTATGCTAAAAGGAGGTCAGATAGGGAGCAGTAACATCTGACTTCATTGTTAGGGAAGTCTTCATGGGAACTGGAAATGGACCTTAGAGATTAAGTGGGATTTGAGCATACCTGCTGAGTGTGGGGAGATTACTTTATTTGATTTTGTATTTTCAGCAGGTGGTAGACAGGAGACTGTCAACAAATGTTTGTTGGATGAATAAATAAGGGGAAAGGACAATCCTTGTGAAGGGAAACCTAGAGCAAGGGCATGGTAGAGATTGGGATGCCCAGGAGCCTCTAGGAAAGTGTGACTGCAAGGGAAATATGCTTTAAGGTAATAAAGAGTCAGAACCTAGGAGGTCATAATTGTCAGGCCAGGCAGTGGAGGAGTGTGGAAACAGGCTCTGTAGCCTGCACCCTGTACCGGTAACACTGGAGCTGGGAGGGGTGGCAGGAACACCAGGTGAGGAAACTATTACAGCATAAGAAGCTGGAAGTCGTTGGGAACTCATGTAGGGTGGCCAGAGGAATTGTAGAGACACCAGTGGACCCAAGTGATATTTTAGACTGAATTGACAGCACACTAAAGTACTTCAGCTGTATCTCAGTGGAAATGATTTTTGAATGCCTTCTTTTGCCATAGGAACTCTTTTTGAGAAAATGAAAGCATCAAATCAAATTTACTGGAACAACTCTTCTAAGAGTTTAGCGCTATCTAAAGTCATGTTCTCAGGAACCCTTATAAACACTGTGAAAGCAAAAAAAAGTTGTATTAGTGTTTAGGTAATGTACAGCAGAGTTCAATTTTTATATACTAAAAATACAGTTTTATAGCTCTTTTGAGCCCTTTGTGTATTGTTATAAATACACAAACACACACACACACACACCAGCAGAGAAGAGCAGAAATACAGAAATAACTACAAATCAGTTACTTATTTGATGCTGCATCTTGAATCAGTAATGTAGCCCAATGGTAAAACTGTTGGGTTTTTTATGTAAAAATTCTTTCTGATCATCAGTTTTATGAAGTGGTTTCCAAGAAAGCATTTCAGGAAGTTTTGTGTTTTGTTTTGTTTTGTTTTCCATTTAAAGAAAAAAATGTTTTTGAATAGTAACCTTTGAATAGTAATGCTATTTAGGTTTCATTTAGTACAGTACATTTTTGTTAAGAAAAGCATTTTTAGAAAAATCATATCAGCTTTTGCCTTCACATCTAGCATAAATGTGTAAGACTGTGAGGAGAAACAGTATAAAAATGTAATATGTATGATCTTTTCCCTCCAGTGTCACAGACCTCATCAGTATACTCATGTGCTAGGGTGGAAGTCCTGAAAATTGAGGAACCCAGGTTCCAGCCCTGGCTTTCATGGTACTGAAGTGTGTAATCTATGTCAGACACTTTACTTCAGCAGGCCTCAATTTTCTCATTCATGAAATAAGGGTCTGGCCTGAAATGATCATGAAGGTCCTTCGCAGGGTAACTCCTTGTGCCTCTCTGACCCATTAGAGGCACACAGGGAGGAATGGCTCATAAACATTGACAAATTGTAATATTTCAAATTCAAAGTATTTAGTATTCTTCCTGTGTTCCTGACTTGTATCTTTTCCACGTAGGAGGCTGAAAGGCCCATGTTTACTTTTGATGCAGAACATTGCCCTTTTCTGAGCAGAGTGCAGGGCACATGGAGGATGCCCCCAGTGAATAATTGCTGGGTTTGTTTCAGCTGTGAGAGACATTAGTTTGTTAGGGATTATTCTTAGTCTTGGTTTGATCCTCTACTGATGTCAGAGAAGCAGTTGAAACAACTCTTGCTGTATCAGAAGTAAACTCTTGAATGGATAATCACAGAAGCCATTACATTCACTCAGGGAACATTTATTGAGGTCCTGACATTGGCTTGGGAGGCATGATATTAAGCTGTGGGAATATAAAGTAAGTAAAATAGGTATGCCCCAGCACCAGCTTCCATAGTAGTAGAGAAAATGGGCATTGCGACTTAGTCCAGATAGATATTACTGCACAGGTGGGAAAGTGTGAAATCAAGTGACCGTCCTCTACATCATTGTTAAAAGTAAAGTTGTGTTTTTAAAACAATGTCCAAGTTAGTAAAAGTACCTAAAAATTGAAAGATAATAGGACTTATCCCAGCTTCCCCTCCCCCAGCTTAAGGTTCTTTCTCTTGAAGTCAGATGACAAATTCTCACCTGGTTTCTTCGTATTTCCCGTGTTCAGGCCTGAAGAACAGAGACATTTCAGCTAATCTCAACAATGATGACAGGAAGCAGGGACATATGTAGTCTCTAAGGACATTGCAGCTCCAATTATTTAGGAATTTATAGATCAAAGTCATTTTTGCTGAGGTAGCAAAGACTTCATTTTTACCCACCCTTTAAATGCTGTACTTCATTTGGCTTCATAAGGAGAAAACTCCATTTCAAAAATTGTATTTTGGAGTAACAGAGTGACCTCAGGTTGGTAAAGATTTGCTAAATCTGAGTTTTAACAGACTGGGCAGTAGTGAAAAGTTTGACTTACTTGGTATTTAGACATCCCATTAAAGTGAATAATACCAGTTCTCACTGCATTCCACTGATGTTTAACCATTTTTATAAATTCTTCTCTATAATAATAATAATAATAATAATTATAATAATAGTAAATGCTACTGTTCTTTGAAAATTATGTACCAGACAATGTGGCATCTTATTTAATCTTTACAGTAATACTGTAAAAGAGATATCATTATTCCCCATTTTACCTGTGAAGCACCTAAGACTGCAAGTGGTTTGGCTGTATCTTATCCATACATGCTTTCTATGTTCAGGGTTTGAATTCTAGTCATTCTGACTCTAGAGTCTAAGTGCAATTTGCCACTTTCCCCCCTGCTCTCACGTAATTATGGCTAATATCTAGGCCTGTGCTTTTTAATGGCTGGGCTAAAGGACAGATTGTGTAGATGAGGCTTGTGACTGAGGGCACCCGAGGGAGGAGAGACTGGAGCTTTAACAGGAGAGAGGTGGGTTTTAAAAGTTGAAGTGAGAACAAGGAAGCAATAGTCATGGGGAGAACCCAAGTCAGCAACTGAAAGATACTGCATCAGACACTATAAAGTGAAAGGGCAGATGAAGAGGTAAATAAATGAGGTTTTGAGGTGTAGCTACCTACCACTACTGCCTCAACAGTTGCCTCCCTGGTCTCTTTCTGAACAAATCAGAATCTTCAGGGTAGGATCCAAGAATTTGTGTATTATTCACAAGTCCTGCAGATGATTCTGCTGTGCCCAAATGCTAGTAGGATATGGCTAAGTATGTGGAGAGAGTGAAATGAATGAAATGGGATTTGGGATCTAAACCCAGGAGTGCTGAGTATGTGGAGGGCTGTTCTTTTTCTGAAGAGGAGAGCTGAACACCAGTGAACAAAAGAGACAGTGGTGAGGGGCTGTTGATTACAGACGTGGGATGTTATTCATTCTTAGGCTGTAAACTCTTTTCTGGCTATTTGAAAATGAACTGATCTTTTTCTGTTATATTTTCTGTGTGTAATGTGGGTCTATGTTAAATGACCTGGTACCCAAAGAGATTTTGTTGTAGATGAGCTAATATCATTTCACTTAATTTTTTGAGCACAATATTAATTTTAAGCAAAAGATATGGTTATTCACTCAGCTTAACTTTTATGGATTTTATTAATTCTTTAAATTATTTATTCTGTCTAGTTTCATTAAATCTTTAATTCTACAAACTTATTTTTTAGATTTCTAACAATGATGTTATTTCAGAAAGATGGTACTATTCTAGGTTTGCTTTGTGATTTTTTTTAATTTTTATTTTAATGCTCCAGGTAAGCAGCTACCATGAGTAACTCTGGAGGAGTGGCTGTATCTTATGGTTTGTAAATACTTTAAACTTGCTAACAGTAATTTTTTTCTCTAAAACCTCGAGTGATAGAAAAGAAGATGATATGGAAGTGAATCTGTGGGAGGACTATCCAGAAGTAATATTGAATCTGGTGATGGGGTTTTCCTGAGGTCTTTTTATCCACAGCAATTATTATAACATCATTTTTTTTTTTGCCTTTCTCCATATTGTCTAAATCTCTTTACTACATAAAAAAATATTTTTGGCAGGAAATAAATCCATGCAAACGACTGAGAATGGCTTTATCTTAACATGGCAATCCGTCCTTTGGAAAAAAAAATCTTTGTTTCTACTTCTTTTTTCAGAGTATTTCTACTCAGCCAAAGCCTCCTGTTTGAGGTTTAGTTGTTCGATTTCCCACCCTATCTTACCCTCTCTATTTGCATGTAGACTAACAGTTTTGAATAGGATGGGGTGAGAACAGAATATTTGACCAAATAAAATAACACAGTTGGGTTACTTTTCTTGTGCCTGCCTCTTGGTTTAAGGTTTTAGATATACCTATTTTACAAAGGAATTTGTAGATTTCCAAGGGCACTTTAGAAAGGAAAAGTGATGTGCAAAGGTCAAAATAATTCACACAAGTTGGATTCTTCATTAAAGACCCTAGAAGAAGCTTGAGTGCTTGTTAACTTTTTCAAGAAGACATTACTATGATCACATCACTACTATGATCATGAAGGTCCAGCAACAAAAAATTATTCATCAGAAGGCAGAAACAAAAAATTATTCATCAGAAGGCAGAAACAAAAAATACCGTCCCACTCATGTTTAAGAACACAGTGCTCATCTTCTAGAAATACAGTATGCATCTCTAGGTTAGAAAGATGTGAGTTAAAGAAGCCCCAAGGAAGGGCATCTGAAACACTGCTGGGATGGAGCACTGTCTTTGAAGGAGGCTCTTTTTGAATGCTGAAGGATCCCTGGTTTAAACCTATGGAATCATGGATAAAGCCAGCAAAGTATTGTTCACCCAAATTCTTGTGAATTCGAGTGAGTGGTAATGCCTTATAGTCCTAAAAATTTCCAGACAAATACCATCCCCATCCCTCCACAGCTCTCAATGCATGACTGTCTTAAACATTAGGGGAGAAATGTTATACACTGCTGTCCTCAGAGCAGATAAAAATAGAAACTACACATTTCTGCAGAAGTATAATTTAAATAAACTTACGATGGAAAAATAATGGAGCATTATAGCAAGTAGGACGTTTTGGAGTTTACCCATAATCTTGTGAGGTTGATGTCAGGGGAGAAAGCCCTGTCCTTCCACAACAAGCCCCTTGTCTCTACTGTCAGATCCAGTACGGGCCTGGGTGGCTCAGGGCCTGCCCAGCTTTGTTGTTCAGTGCTCTGATATTATATCACTCTTTGTTGCTATCCTGCCAAGTTCCACCAAGATTCTAGGACTTTGCTTTCCATTTTAGAAAATTACTGGTTAATAGAATCCACTGCCTATTCAACTCTGTGATTCAACAGATATTTATTGAATAGATTTATATGCTTTTAATTACATATAAAATAGCTCACATTAGATTAATGATTTTTAAGAGTGTTATGTGTATTTTATTTATTTTATATTTTGGATTAGATGCTGGCCTTGAGCCAGGTCATTTTGCTGAGCAACCTTTCAGAGCCCCTCTCCCTGTAGAAGACAGTTACATCTAAGTTCTGGGTGTTACAGCTTTACAGGTATCTGGTAACTTTCTGCAGTTATTCCTTTAAAGAGCAGAACCATTGGGGGCTGCCCCACTGGGGCTACTGTGGTTGTGGTGATTTTTCTGTTTTTTTTTTTTTTTTTTTTTTTTTTTTGAGGAGGTTGCTTTAGGAAATGTATTTTAAGGCACAGACCAGTCTTACATGGTAATTCCATCAGGTCATCCATTTAAATTTCCAGAAAAGGCTCAATTTATACAAAATAACCAATGAAACATCAATAGTTGGTTTTCTTAGTGTTCTGCTTCTCAAATTTTCTGCTAAAGTACCTGAATCGCAGAAGACAATACTCATTTTTTTGTGAAATCACAAATCATAGGCCAAATTGTGCTTCCAGAAGCTTACATTTTGTTGAAATTTCTAGAATGCTTTATCTTAAAAATCTATTTGCATATTATATTCTTTTTCCATAATATATGCTTCTTTTTTTAAAAAAAAAGTTGAGGTAAAAATGGCATACACCAAAATGCATAGATCGATCTTAAGTATAGAATTTGGTGAATATTGACAAAAGGATATACTGGTGTAATCTACACATCTGTCAAGAATATACCTACCTGTTTTAACATGGAAGTAGTATTTGAAGTTACTTTCCATCAAGAAAATTTCTGTCCCTCCAAAGAAGAAAAAAAAAATTCATGTCCTAGGAATATCTGCCCTTTTAATTTTGTGTCTTATACTTGTTGTACCACTCTGTATTCCCTAGGGATGGTGGCAGTGGACATGACATGATTATGCTAAAGAAGTGTGGGCTTCATCAGGAGAGCTCTGCACAATGGCTAGGCATCTTAATGGGTTTTTAGTGAAAGCCTGGCTAGAGAAGTTGGTTAATTCCAGTTGTTTACTGAAACATCAAAAGATTCTGACTGCTCTAATTGTAAATTGTTTTTCAAGTCAAGCAATAGACCTATGATCAGGAAATTAAAGATTTGTTCAACTTCATTTTTTTTTGCTGGTAATCTATTTTATAGTAAGGCCTTATTCACATATGTGTGATCTATCATTTAGTTCCTTTGACATTCTTTTCAGATAACATTTGACTCTCTTTCCTTTTCAGTAGTCACCTTCCAGGAATCCCTCTGATAACCCACTCCCAGCTTTTTATTCTCATTTTTTGAATTCTTTCTTTCTATAACTGAGTGCTTATACTTTGTTCTCCTCCAGATTCTTTCAGAGGCCAGGTATTAAAGCTCCCTTTTAGTAGAGACCAGGTTTTAATTATTGTATGTAATGCAGAGCACGATACATTAAGCCCACTAGGTTAATTTCAGTTGTAGGTATTGGTGTTAGATAATATAGGAGATGCAAAGTTGGACAAGGGTAGACCCTATGCTCAAGGAATGTTTAGTAATATTAGGGGAGCTGGTGGTAGTAACTAATACTTATTAAGAGCTTTTTGTGTGCTAAGTACTGTTCTAAGCCTAGTGCATATATTACCTGATTTTATCTCCATAATAATTATTTAAGCTAATTAATTGTGTACCTGTTTTATACATTTAAGTTGTGTGTCTTAGATCAGATTTCTCAGAAGCACAGCCTGAGTTGCAGAGTCTTGCACAGGTGATTTATTGAGGGAGGGCCCTGGAGGATCCTGAACAAGGGAGGGAGATAGGATGGGGGAGGGCACTGGTCACAGTGATGCCTGAAAATACATATTCTCAGGTTTCACTCAGGAACCCTGAGTCAGGAACTTGGTGTGACTGGGCATCAACTTGTGGTTTAACTAGTCTTCCAAGTGATTCTGATTGATACTAAAATTTGAGAACTACTTGGATAGAAGGAGAAGCCAGTAAAGATATGGGTTTTGATAAAAATGTATCCTCAGCAGATCCTTGGAGTAGTTATGGAGTGGGAATGGTACCACAGAGTTGCCATTGAGAAGAGGGCCACTGTGATACTCCACATCAGTCAGACATTGGCTGTGGGCGATTGCCCTGGGGGACAGACCATGAGGGAAGGGCTTAATTTCCCAGAATCTCTGGGAATGGTAGCTCTTGTGCATTTGTGAGCCCTTCGCATTCAGCACTCCCAGCAGCTGGGCAGTGGGTCTGCTGGCCTCAAGGGGATCTAGGTGGGGCATGCCAGTGTCCACCATACTGAGGCACAGGGAAGTTAAGTAACTAGCTTGAGGTCCCACAGCTGGTAATGGGATCTGAACTCAGGCAGCCTGGATCCACATCTTCTAACCGTTAGCTGTACTTACCATCTCCTGTGGTCAGAACAATGATAGAAATAGCAACATGGATGCAAATGAACAGGGGACAAGAGGAAGGAGTTTCGTCTGGCTGAGGAAAACAGAAACCCTCATGAAAGGAGTGTCATTTTATTTTGCCTTGAAGTAAGAAAGATCTGGGCATGTATATAAATATTTCTGTGAGGGGTTTTCTAGATGGAAGGAATAGCCTGAGAAAAGGCATAGAGTAAGGATGGGTTTGTGTCTAGAAAGCTAGTTATTCTGTTGTGCTGCAATTTGGCTTATTGAAGAGTTCAGGGAGAAAAGTCAATCCATAGTGATTCGAGACCGGGTCATGGATATCCTTAGATGCTAGGCAAGTGAAGATTTTTAATCTGGAAGT
The DNA here is from genome assembly GCF_048773025.1 of Camelus bactrianus. NCBI lineage: Eukaryota > Metazoa > Chordata > Mammalia > Artiodactyla > Camelidae > Camelus > Camelus bactrianus. Next base: position 46,464,143 of record NC_133539.1, read on the forward strand.
GAAATAGTCAGAGCCATAGTTTAGAAAGATTAACAACCTAATAAAAGATGGTGAAAGATTGAATAGACATTTTATCAAAGAAGATAGGTGATGGCTACTAAACACAAGAAAAATTCTCAACATCATTAGTCATTACGAAAATGCATATTAAAGCCACAATGAGATACAACTACACACCTAATTAAGATAGCTAAAATTAAAAAGACTCATCATATCCAGTGCAGAGAAACTAGAACTCTCATAGACTATGGATGGGAATGTAAAATGGTATAACTGCTTTGGGAAATAGTTTGGCAGTTTATTAAAAAGTTAAACCTATACTTATCACTGATTTCATCATTTTCCTCTTATTTATCCAAGTGAAAGAAAACATATGTTCATACAAAGATGAGTACATGAATGTTCATAGTAGATTTATTTGTAATATCCAGAATATCCATCAACAAGTGAATGGGTAAACACATCATGGTCTATGCTTACAATGGAGTACTATTCAGCAATAAAAAGGAATGAACTGTTGATCCATCCATCAACATTGGTGAATCTCAAAATAATTATGCTGATTGAAAAACTCAGGCAAAAAAAGTATGCATACTGTATGATTCCATTTACATGAAATTCTAAAAAATACAAACTAATCTGTAGTGAAAAAGCAGATAAGTAGTTGCTTCAGAATAGAGAGGAATAGAGGGAGGGATTACAAAGGCACAAGAAAAAATTGGGAGGATGATGGATACGCTCATTATCTTGAATGTGGTGATGGTTTCACAAGAGTCTCAAACTTGTCGAATTGTACACTTCAAATATGTGCAGTTGATTGTGTCAATTATACCTCTATAAAGCTGTTAACAAAACAGACTTAAACAAAAAAATTAACACGACTGCATATGTGTAGGATGAATTCAGGAGGAGAAACTGAGGATAAGTGGATGCGAGACAAATCTGGAAGCAGAGAGTAAACACGGTAAACTAGGACATGCTCTTGGCTGTGGCATTTAAACTGGAAGAGAAGAAATAGAAAAGATGCTGTGGAAGAAACAGTACAGGAGTTAAGGGAATAAAGGAGAGGAAGCCATTGAGGAAGCTGGCTGTGTGTTTTTTCAGATGAATGACGCTTATGCAATGGAGGGTGTTTGAGAGCATACAGAGAAATTACAGTTTAGGTTCTGGAGCATGGAATTTGGTGAGGGGCAACCATTGTGGAGACGTCAAGTAAGTAGCTGGAAATATTGAACTAAACCTCAGTGATGGATATATAGATTTAGAAGACTTCATTGTAGAGACAATTACTGAGAGCCACAAGATCAGATAATAAAATTGCCAAGGATGGCAGTTATAAGAGAGGGTCACTGTCAGTTAGGATTAAAATTTTTGGTCTCATAACTTGTTCAGTTTTTTAATCCATTGACTCACATGGCCTCCAAATGAACAATGAAATTACATCTTGCATATTAAATTGAGAGAAAGTTAAACCCTTTACTGCTTTCTAACTCAGGATAGGGAATATAATGGGGAAAACGGGGAAAAAAAATCCTCTCAGGCAAAAGCAAACATGTATCTTTTCAGCTCTTCTAGGTAGTATCTTGACCTTTTATTGCCTGTCTCCTTTTATTTCCAAAAGAGATAATTAAATAGTTTAGCTTAAAAATCTTTCTTTCTTGCTCCTGCTATGGCTTAGATATGTAAATAAAAGAAAAGGCAAAAATGTCAGCCAGGATACTAAGTAAAGTCAACTACAAAGTGAGAGTAAGATTTCATTCTGATAAACCATGAGACTCAGATTTAGTTGTATTTCCAGTTGTTTCAGTTTAGATACGTGTAGTCAGTTACTTCACAAAAGAGGTGTTTTAAATAGCTGATTAATGGGGCTATAGAATGTACGTGCTGTATGTAGCTTGTTCTTATTGAGTCCAACTGTGATATCAGAAAACACTTCCACTTGAGGTCACTGCTTATTATTATCTAAAGAACGATTTCAGAGGCTGAAAGTTTTTTGAATTTATACTTGGCCAAGGAGTGAAAGTGAACTTATTCCAGAACAAACCAGTTGTACATTTTATTTTTCAAAAGGTAACTCTGGGAAAAGTGGGACATCCCTGATCTCTAACACTAGATGCTAGTACCATTCCCCTAGTCATGACCATCAAAATGTCTCCTGGGGCATAGTCACCTCTGGTTGAGAACCACTGTGCTAACTGACCTAAGCAGATCAAACAAGAGCATAAGGCTGTGTGTCTGTGTTTTAAGTATTGTAAGGTGTGGAATAAATGGAATTTTGTCATTTAAAAAACCAATTCCTTAAAAGAATATATGTATGACTAAAACATTATGCTGTACACCAGAAATTGACACAACATAGTAAACTGACTATCCTTCATTAAAAAAAAAGGAAACCAATTCCTTGAACACGATGCTTGGGACAGATTGTCCTGATTCTGATTATATAAAACTTATTCCAAATCAAAATACAGTTTTTTTCCCCTTTTTTAAAACTATTGAGGTATGATTGACGTACAAAAAGCTGTATACATAGTTAATGTTGACAATTTGATGAATTTGTAGAGAAGCATACATCTGTGAAAGCATTACAACACCTATGCCATAAATTTATTCATCTCCTCAAAAGTTTTCTTCCATCCTCTTTATTATTACTATTAAAAATAATTATCTTCAAGGGGCATTTGCCCAAAGTACAGTTTGGTACAACCACTTAGGGGAGCAATTTGTCAATATCTAACAAAAGGTGAGAAATACAGCAGTTCTTCTGTATCTGGCTATACCCTAGAGAGAGGCTCTCAGACATCTGCTCTCAAACAAAAATATTCATGGCAGAATTGTTTTGTAATACAGAAAACTGGAAATAGCATCATTGACCACCAGTAGGGAAACAGATTATGGTATATTCACATGCTGGAGTAAATATGAACCAGTTAGAATGAATGAAGTGAATTAGTATATATAAATCCCAGAAACAAAGTTGATAGACAAAAAAGAAAAACAAATCATGGAATAGTTTTTACTTTATATCTTCTATTTATGCTTTATAAACACCCAAAACTATGCTATATATACTGTTTAGCTCAAATTCATGACAGTGACCTCTTCTGAAGAGGAAGAGATAAAGATAAATAGAACCAAGGAGAGAAAAATGGGGGATATTAATTTTATTTATTTATTTATTTTTAAGATCTGAGGTATTACTACAAAGTGTTAAATTTCAGTGGGTAGGTTCATGTGTATTTGTTATTTATCATTCTTTGCATTTTTCTTTATTATTTTTTCAAATGAAACATAAAGAGACACTTTAATGTTTGACAGTAAAAATTGGTATTCCTAAGTTCATTATGGGATACATTGAACTGTACCTTTCCCTGAAATATCTTTTAGCTGTAGATTTACTTTTCAGTGACATGTTTGAAGAAAGTGATTGTGCTGTGTGCAATTTCCTAGTCACATTTCCATGCACTAAGCTGTGGTTTCATGATTCATTCTTGCACAAACATGTGTAGATCTCTATTCTCACACGTTGAAATAAACTCAGCTGTGTTTATTTCAATGAGATTACATTCAAATAAACACACATGTGATCCCTTATGAGTGTGAACCCGTAAAACACTTGTTGATTTGGTTCTGAAATTGTGTGTTCAAATAAACACACTTGTTTTAAGGGAAGTTTTGCTTTACTCAAATATTCATGCTTTGAACATGTGTTTTATAGTAGGCAGATGTGGACATGAGTGTCTTAAAAGAATAATAGTTCTTTAGAGTCTGTCATTGCTTTAGAGAAATGCAGGGTTTATTTAGTTGGCTGTTTTTTTAATATGTTGGTAATTGTCCTATGTAAGTAATTAATTAAAAATAATCTTTGAATATTATTTTTTATATAATTCATTTATTCTTGACAGGTTACTGAATGTAATTTAAAATAAATTATGTAATCCTTAAAGTATATTTGTGAGTATATTTTTAAGAAACATTAATGATAAGTTAAAAAGTGAAGGAGATTTTTATATTTTGGAAACTGCTTCTTGTTTAACCAGACTTGTAAATCTGTATTTTTATGTTTTAAATTTTAGAATGAAAATAAAGAAAAGTTCCAAACTGGAAAAAGTACTGTTCACATTTATATTTTTGCTGAAATGACTGTAGGTAACATGCAAAGAAATGAGTTAACATGCTTCAGCCTTCTACAAAATAATTTTAATCAAATAGAATATAACGTATGAAGTACCAATATTTGAGTTTTTTTCTTACCAAATGAACCATAAGATTATAGCAACTAGAGGTCTTGCTTTCCTTCCAAAATGAGGTGGGTGGCTTTTTATGTGTGCTATTGTGCAGATATTTAGAGAAGTAGACAAACTGACATCTGTTTTTGACCTGAAAGGCTGTAAGTTATTTTACTGTCCATGTAAGTTTTTTGGTTTAGAAGTCTTGTCAGCCCCACAGCTCTGGGCACTACAGCTTCTTCTTCCTGCTTTGTGGGAGGAATTCAGGGCAAGAGTGTGTCTCAGAGTGTGTATCAGAGACAGAGAGAAAATAAGGAAGAGAGTGGCAGGTTGTAAATGGAGTGTCTTCAGACAGTCTCCTTCGCTCAGTTAGGGCCCGAGTGTTTGTGACCTTAAGGGCCATTCCTTGCCTTCGTCTCAAGACCCATGGAACTTGCCACCACCTGTGTGAAGCCCAGTGTGGCTTTCAGCTCTGTCTCTTGATGGATATACAAATATCTCTCCATAAAGCCTGAATTTCTTTCATTAAACCTCCATTTTCTGGTCAGTCATTGCTAGATTTGGCCTTTTAGGAATTTTTATCCAGGTACTTCAGAAGGTTAAATACTTCTATGTGCATAAATTCCTTAAATATAAACTGTTACAGAGAAAATAAAATTTTAATAAATTTTCAGAAGTTAATGTTCCTATTTCAGAGCTAATGCATGAATACACTTTGCCAAAGACTAATACATTTTAGAATAAATATACTCCTGTTTTACTTTTCCTACTATTTACTAATTTCTGAAGTTACTGTAATATAAAATTAAAAGCATTTTAGTTATTTGCTGGCTTGCATTTTTAGAGCCTTGCCTCTCTCTTTCTAGAAAGGAAGCTTCATGAAAACAGGGCCCTTTGTTTTGTTTGCTCCATGTATCAAGTGCTCATACCAGAGTCTGCCACATATTAAATACTCAATAAATGTTTATGAATGAATGCTGAATGAATAAAAGCTAAGAATAAATTTCCTTTGACTTTTCATTCCTAGTCTTAGTGTTTTACTGTCCACCCCACTAACTCCCAAAGCCAGGTATTGTGTCTGTTAGGTGTGTTTTCTTTTAACTTTGTTTTAATGTCATTTCCCCAGGGTACATCGACGGCTTTTATCTAGTCAACTTTATCAATCTTTTCTTTCTTTTCATTTGTATTTTAAGAAGGCCTTTCCTACCCCGGAGTCTATGATACTTTGTGCATTCTCTTATACATGTATCTGTTTGATTCTCATAGCTTTAAAAAAATTCTGTCTGCAATTTATTGTTAATGTTGTGAGGTAGAGATGCATCTTGTTAACCCTTGCCCCTCACCTTCCCCACGAGACACACACCACACACACAGACACACACCCCCACCAAGGTGCAGCTAGTTGTCCCTGCTCCTTCTGTGGAATAGTGTGTGCTTTCTCTAATTTGAAATGCTTTTATCATATACAAATGTTTTGGAACTTAAAATACTGTGTTCTATTGATATATTTTTCTATTTCTGTGGAAATAACAGATTGAAATATGAACCTTTCTTACGAGTTTCATCAGTTTGTCAGTTGATTCTCTTGGGCATTTTCTTACAAAAAGTCAAATTGTGAGACGAATGATAATCGTCACCTTGTCCAATCTTTTCCTTTTCCCATTTTTGTTTTTTTTTATTTTCGCTTTTGGTTAATGCATTGGCTAGTACCTCTGCTATAATGTTGATCACTCCTGGTGATAGTGTACATTTTTTCTTGTATATATTTTTATGTATTTTAATGCATCTAATATTTATCTAACTACTGGAATTTTTTTTCTGTCCTTCACCTAGATCCTTTTTTATCAGGTTAAGGAAATCCTCTCCTATTCTTAGCTAAGAAATTTTATCATAAATGGGTGGTAAAATGCTTTTTTGGCCTGATCATGTCATTTCCCTCTTTACCCTGTTGATGTAATTCATTGCATTGATAAATTTTCTGAAGGCAATCATCCTTACATTTCTGGGCTAAATTCTGTTTGTTATTATGTTTTATTCTCATTTTAAACTTCCCTTAAGAATTTTGCATCCATACTGAGGTGTGATGGAATAGTAATTTTTTTCTTTCCTTTGCTGTTTTTACCTGGTTCTTGGATGGAATTAAGTGAGCCTCAGTTTAAATAGTTTCTTCTGCCTTTCTATGCTATGGAATAGGTAGCTTCAGGTATAAATTATTTATTCTGAATGCTTATTTAAACTCCTATAAAACTGACTCAGGCTAGTCCCTTTTTTTTAAGGATGTAGACTTTTGGCAACTGCTTTAATTGTTTTACTTTGGTTATTGTGGTGGTGTTTTCTTTCTGCTTGTTCTTTGGTAATTTTTGATAATTTATATTTTGTGAGGAAACCCTTTCATTATAGACTTTTAAGTTTTTGTTATATAGTTGCTCTTAGTGTTCTCTTAGAATGCTTAATTTTTTTCTGTCTCTAGTTTTTCTCATATGTTTATTAATTTTTACCCTAGTTAATTCTGGGTTTTTTTGGTTCTTTTTCTCTTGTTTTTCTAGTGCTTTTTTTTTTTTTTGAAATAATTCATTTGTCTTCAAACTTCTATTGTTCTCTAAAATGTCATTTGTCGCACTGTTTACAATGAGTACCATTTTGATGACATATCTCACACATTTTCTTGTATAGCATGATCATTGTCAATTTGCAATATTTAAAAATTGCACTTTGATTTACTCTCTAATATGCTACTTTTAGAAATATGGTTTAAAATTGCCAGTTAAAATTTTTTTGGCTGGTATTTAATTAATGACTTCTTATTGTATTTAGGTTAGTGACTGTGGCCAGCAGGATAGCAGTATTTAGTAATTTGTTAATTTAGCCTTTGTTGTTTGCCATATGATCAGTCTCTGAATACTTCTTTGAAAAGAATGTGATTTCTTTTTATGTGGAGTCCAGGATGCTACATATTTTTATGTTTGTTAGGTTAATATTATATCTACTAGGTTAATTTGAGTATGTTATTCCTATCCTTTTATAACATTAATTATTTTTTTAAATTTACCTTTTATTTTCTGAGAGGGATATTTAAAAATCTGTGATTGTGATTTGTTAATTTTTGCTATTTGAAATTTCTTTGTTTTTACATTTCAAAAACTGCACTGTTAGATGTATAAGAATCAGTGACTATTATTTACTCGTGGAAGATTATTCTTTTTGGCAGTGTAAATATATCTTTTTCCCTTTTAATGATTTTCTCTTTGATTTCTTGTCTGGTGTCACTGTTGCTATATGTACTTTCTCTTTGCGTTTGCCTGCTGTAGTTTCACATCCCTGAGTTTTAAACCTTTGTGTGTCATTTTGTTTTAGGTGTGTCTTTCATAGATGTGGACTTAGATTTTTATTTTTTAATTTAGCCAAGCATATCTCTGACTAAGTGTATTTGTATTTATTATGACTTATCTGCTATTTTTTTTAATATTATTCTCGCTTTCCATTTTCCACACTATCATTAGAATGATCACATTTTCTTTGTTTTAGTCTTTATTTGTTCTGCTGGTTTGAATAGCACACATTTTTTTCCTACTTCGTGATTACTTCTACTTATTTGTTTATTTTCTTTCAGTTTTATTTAGATACAGTTAGCATACAACACTGTGCAAGTTTAAGGTGTACAGCATTAATAATTTGACTTACATATATGGTGAAATGTTTACTACTATAAGTTTAGAACATCCATTCTCTCATATAGATACCCACCCCCCCAAAAAAAAGAAAAAAATGTTTTTCTCTTATGATGAGAACTTTTAGAATTTAGTCTCTAAGCAACTTTCAAGTATACCATACAGCAGTGTTAAATAGTCATCATGCTGTACATTACATCCCCAGTACTTATATTTATAACTGGAAGTTTGTATCTTTTGACCCCCTTTATCTAACTCCTCCACCTTCATGATATACTTTTAACAGGTGTATTTAAACATGTTTTTCTTACAATGTCTGGAGTTACAGGTGTCTGTAGCTTTTTTTCTAAATGAGAGAAGAACTTGAGCATGCTCTTATTTTCCCCCATTCTAGGTTTTCAGCCTTTTAGGTTGATAAAGACAGAAATTTCCTCCTGGATAATTGTTAAAAGTAGAAGTTTGGTATCTCTTTTGTGGATAAATCTTTTCTCTTTTTTATGATAATTTTAAAGATTTTTGCTTTATCCTTATTACTCAAAATTTCTCTTTAGTATGTGTAAATGTTTTTGTTTTTAATGTATCCCAGTTGGCACTCAGTAACAGCTTTCATTGTGACGCTTTCTGCCTTTGGAATCATGTTCTTCAATTATGTCAATTTCTCAAATACTCAGTTTTCAGATGTTGCCTCTCCTTCACTCTCAGTTTGCACCTATTGGAATTGCTGGTAGATAATGGAAAGTAGATCTGTACTCTGGGTCTCAAATCTTTTCTTTTTTTACCTTTGATTTCTTTATTCTTTTCTTTTACGTTCTGGAGAAATCTTTGGCTCAGGTTCGAGCTCACTAACTCCCTCTTCAGTAGTGTTCCTTTAGTGGTGTCCTACTATTCATTTTCAGTCTTTTAGTTCAGTAAATACATTTTTTTCATTTCCAAGCTGTCCAAAGTTTCATTTCCATAATTCAAGGTTCTTTTTACACACATCCAGATGGTTTTGAAGTACATGTAAAGTACGTGTCTGATATAAGCATGCAGCTTCCAATAATCACACAGACCTGTGTTCAGATCTTGTTTCACTACCACTTAACTGTGTTATGGCTGGTTACTTGATGCCTCTGTTTAAGCTTCAATTTTCTGGCAAAAGTGTGATAAAATATCACTATGCTGTGTTGGTGTGGGGATGAAATTCTGTAACTGTAATATTAGCTAACTTGTTAGACACTACGTGCCAGGAACTCTACTAGGTTATTCTACTCACAACTGTTATCTTATTTAATTCAGAAATTCCTTTTCAACAATCCTAAGAAACTATCCTATCTAGGATAGTTTCTTGTTTCTTATTCCCCTGAAAGCAGCTGATCATGTTGTTCTAGTTGTTGAAATTCATTGCCTTAAGCAAATCTTTGATCACTAGTTCTATTGGCTTCTCAAACTTACTAAGTAAACAGTATATTGAAGAGAGGTATGCTTGGCCTACCTTTGACTGCATTTCTTTTTTAGAGTGATTCCTTTTCCATCTTATGTTCCCCTGCTCATTGTTAGGTCCTTGTGTGTGTGAATTGTCGCTTCATCCCTTTGCTGGGATTCATTAATTGAGCTATGTACCATTGGTGCAGTTTCTCCCGTTTGCTGTTGACTGTACAGGGCATTTACTCTTTCTGAAAGGATAATAGACTTGGGGAAGAAATCATTTAGCTACATAGAGGGTAAATAAAGGTTATGGGAAATTATATCATGAAAATATTAACCCAGAAAGTACACTACGTTCTTTAAGATTCTTAGGATGGTACAGTTATTCCTGAATAGAACCACTGTGTGCTGGTGACCACTTCTGAAACTGTTGCCTCAACTTTTTGGAATTGCAGTATTCAGCTAGCCCTTTCTTTTCTTCTCAACAATTCCTAGTGAAAGGATTTGTGGACAGTTGTTTATGTTTTAAAATAAGAGCAAATAAGTTAAAACTAATTTAATACATTGTCTTGAGACAATTGGTGCCCATTAAAGGGCTATTTTACTGAGACTGTCACTCTTCAAAGAAGCCCAGAATGCCTGAAATGGATTGGAGGTTTTCATGTGTTAAAAGTAATTGCATGTTAGTCTTTATATCTGAATGTTTTATAATCATGAGTAAACTCTCAACATGTTACCTCCTTTCATTGTTATCTTCTGATTATTAGTATGTTTACAAATTCTTTTTTAAAAAAGACTAAAATTACCATCAATATGGTATAATCATTGCAGTGTTTAATATACAAATATGTGTACAGGCTAGTTTTTAAAAGTAACATTTAAATTATGAGCCACTCAAAGTAAACAATTTATTGAAAGATGACTAGGAAAGCTAATGTTTTTGGAAATACAGTGATTTACCTCTGATACAGTAAGATGCCCATTTTAAATAATATGAAACAACAAAAATTTCTTAAGTGATGTTCCTAAATGAGCCACACTATTGGTTAAGTCTGTCTTCAAAAGAAGTCAATGCTTTTAATTTACTGCCAGTATACCAATACATGTATTTTTTGGCTTATTTAAAAATTCTGAGTAAATGTGTAACTCATATACCAAATTTTAATGTTATTCTAATTTAGTAATTAAAAGATTAACCAAGTAAAAACAATGAAAAGATTATATTCAATCTTACACCCTTATTATAGGAATAAGATTATATTTATAATAATTAACCTGTATTAATGCAGCTATTTTTCAGTGTTTCACAATTATGGTCCTTTAATAATGTACATAGATTAAATCTAAATAAGAACAGAAAGAAATCAAATAAATTATGTCTTATGAAGATTATGAAGTGTTCGCCTTGAAGATTTATTAGTCAAATCATCTGATATCTTTGTATAAACTCTGAGTTTCTTGAGGTACAAATAATAAATATGTGAAAATATTACACAGGCTTTAAAAATGAAACCGTAGATTAAACATAGTTACAATTTTATTAGCTAATTTCAGTATATTTAACAGGAACTACAAAGTTTTGGCTTTCTGGGACAGTCCTAATTTAAAATCTCTCTCATTGTCTTTATAAATACATGAGCATTTTCTCAGATCATGGTTTGGAAAATATATGTGGATAATAAAAATAATAGCTGCCATTTATTGAACACTCATTATGATAAAGCAGTATGGTTTCAAGGATTATGTCACTTATTCTTGCCAAAAACTGGTGGTAAGGATTATACACATCCCCATTTTATAAATGAGAAAATCGAGATCCTCAAAGTTAAGTAACATCCATGATTACACAGCTAGTAGAGGACTCTAGATTCAAGCCCAGCATTCTCTTGTTTCAAGATAACATTATATTAAATTACATTTGGATGTAGGCTATTTCACTCTTCTTTGCAATATAGCAGCTTTAGCTTGATCTTTCAAGAAATGTAATTTCAAATACATATATATGTTTAATTGTCTATTAAAGCTTAGGCTGCTCTTCGGAAATTATGAAGAATAAAGGATTACATCATACATTTTTTGGTACTCTGACACTTAGTGTAATGTCATGTATAATGACAAGCACTCAATAATTGTTGAAATGAAATAAGGAAAATTCTTGATTGGGAGCTTAATGAATAAAAGTGGGTAACGATATGTAACAATATATAAAAATTCAGCTTTCAAGTTTCCATTATTAATGTGATTTAGAGATGAACACTAAATGCTGAAGAATATCTCTTGACCCATTCCACGTTATGAATATACAGATTTATTTTTCAGAAAGAGTGACTCAAGGCTGTAGAGGGCAGTGTAGACCAGCTCAAGTGGACTTTCTGTGTTAGAGAGATGCTATAATTGTTGCTGTGGTCCAGCTATCCAGTTAAGTTTTAACAGCCCAAGTATCTGACCACTGACTATTAAAATTGTCTGACACTTAAAAATGGAGAAGGATAAATGAAAGGTGTATTAGAACCAGAGAATTACATAAACCCACAAAGAACCTGGCAATTAAACACACACTCTTTCTGTTCTTATAAACTCTAGTGGCAAAACCAGGATCATTACCTGGATAATTTAGGCCTAAAAATAGCATTTTTGTGTCAGTGAACTTGGTGATAAAGTTTCTTGTAAAGGATTTTCTCTCCTCTTTAGTTTTCTAATTAAACAACTTGAATTAAAAATAGTGGCACTCTCAGTTGTTCTCCCCTTTTCCTCTCCCCTCCTCACCACTTTATGAAGACATAGACTATTTAGTTCTGTATTAATTTATGCACCATACTAAATTTTTAAAACATTTAGTAACATCAATTCAGGTTTATTTGACATTCTCTCATTCTGTTGCCAGTATTCATGGACAGCTTGATTATCTAGTTTGCTTGTTTTTATCACCCTCCTAGTGAATAGGATGTTTTTGGACTATATTTTGCAGTGAGTGGCATAGGTTTTAATTTAGGGGGGAAAAAACCCCAAAACCTATCAGCTCACAAATATTTCAGTTTTTGGCAAAACTGCCACCAGCGTTGCATATACTGACCGTCTGCTGGGGACAGGTATCTATAGTCTGAAGAAGTACCATACGGTATTATGTTAGTTATAATATTAATTTTTATTAAAATACTGTATTATCTGCCCATTTATCTTAGCTTTTTGGTTTTGGCTTTAGATAAATACAATTTCCATAACTGAAAATTTCATAAGTAAAAATCACATCTTCGGTAATTGCAGATGCAGTATACTGGTCATTGTACTAACTTCACTGGGTAATTTAAATAATTTTAAGAGGCACGTAGTCCTTGAGTAACAGAATATCTCCAAAGCTTTAATGAAAAATGAAAAAGCAAATTTTCTAAATGTAGATAAATGAAGCCTATATGCCAGAAATTAGAGGAGTGCTGACTTCAAGTCTTTCTGTTGTATGTTTGACAGTTTAAAATGTGAAGAGAACCAAGGAACATACAGTTCAGAAAAACTAACTTTATATTTTTAGATTCCATCCATATTCTCATTTAATTTTCAGAACAACTTATGGTAGAGTCAGGGTTGCCATTGTTATCTTTGCAGATGTGGGGGAACTGAGGCTCAGGGAATATGAGGGATATGGTGAAGTTGAAGTGGCTCATAACTCATTACACTACAACAGGAACCCAGTCCTGCCTGTGGTGTTTGCTTAGAATTAAATGGCTGTTTTATGATGTTGTTAGCACAAATATAAGTGATTTTTTCCATGCTTTTAAGAATTGAAACACTACCGATATTTTGTTGAATGAATAACTGACTTTTTTAAAAAAACAATATGTTATCTGGAAACTCTCAGTAACAGTTTATAATTTCAACTTATTGGCCTCACTAGTACACTAACTTTGGGGCAGTTTCTAGTTTTCAGTTTTGCTTTAAGTCTAAGGTTTGATCTTCCTGTCTGCTGTCTACCTATCTATCTAGTTATTTTTACCCTGTGAATTTTGTTTTATTATTAGGGTCTTGTGTCTTTGGCTGCAAGGGACTGATCAAAACTTTTCTTGTGATTTTTTTTTTTTTTATTCTCCCAAAGCTCTTTATAAACATTAAATCACAAGAAGAAATTTATTTTTTTACTGCATCTCTGAGAAGCACATAAAATTTGCTGCCATAAATCCCATTAATTAAAGTACTAAAAAGGATCCCTAACACACCTGTTCTTCTCTGAAGGGAGGGAGCTGGACCAGTGTGTGGTACTGTTGATGTGAGTGTGAAGCACAGTGTGATTCACTTAGCAAGCAAGTAAATGCACATTTATGGTTTTAAATTTATCAAAACAAAATTTCACAATAAAAATTAGTAGAAATAGAAGGCAAGGTTGGAAGATAAGGATATTCTGGCTCTGTCTTCCTAGGAGAAGAATTTGAGGCTTACTTTAAGTGTGTATGACTTTGGGCAAGTTATTTAAACTCTCTAAATCTCCGTTTCCTTATCTTTAAAGTGGGGGTAATAATAGTACCTTCCTCATTGACTGTTGAGAGAAATAGTGAGATAAAACATGTAAATGGCTTCTATACTTCTTGGCATATGATATTCTCTAAGTAAATGATAATAGTAGTAGCAGTAACTCTTGTTGCTGCAATAATCTTTAATGAAAATCAGTTCATAGCTAAAGTTCAGTGGTAGCAAAAGGTGTGGAAAGGAATGATAAAATGAGTGAAGAATAGATAACTAGACTCCATGGGGGCTTAGCAGCTGGTGTGATGTGGGTGTTGAAGTTAAGGGGGCACCAAGGTGACTGTGATCAGTCAAGGATAGGGGGCTGTTTTAAAGATATGGTATTCTCCCTTACTTCAAGAACACAGGATTTCAAAGAAATATTACTGAGGCAAAGTAGTAGGTAAAAGGAAAGAAAAAAAAAATAAAAAGAATTGAGGATAACTTTTGTTTTTTATTTGACACACTTGTTTTAATTAATTTGTATTTCACGTTCACCAGTTTCAAATGCTTTTTTATGTATAGTGCTTTTGTTGTTGTTCTCCTGTCTAATTCAAGTTTTTGGTACTAATTTGTTTGGCTAGTGAATGGCAAAAAGTCTGCCATTGCTCTATTTAAGACTCGGCTCTTCTTTAAGATAAACAGTATCTAGAAGCATGACCAGGTACATTCACTGCATTGTAAGAGGGAAGGGGGGGAGTAGTCAGGAAGCATGTAGGTGGGAAGGGTTTCCTGTTTCCAGGCAACAGCGAGGAGCTACAGAGGGAAAGCAACTTGAATATAAATTCATTCAGGAGAGGACATTTTGCCACACTGCCTTGTAGCCGATGGGGACACAGACTTGATTCTGGAAGATAGTGTAGGTTTAAACTTCACTTGTCAATGGGTAAAGTTATTGGAAACCTCATTCTCTTCAGGTTTTGTGTGTACTAAAACAATACCATGTACTAGTGGCCAAGTTAGAATTTTGCAGTATTTTGAAAACAGTAGCAACCAGCGTGCTCGCCTTTCTCCTTTTCCAGAAGCACGGGGCATTCTGTGCTTCATTTTCCCGTCTAGACGTCTGCGGAGAGAGCGGAGGGACTCTTGGCTTTAGAGCAGGCGCCTTCCCCGCCTGCCTCCATCTGCAGGAAGGAGGGAGAAGCACAGCACCCTCGCTCACAGGGACGTGCTTCCTCCTGCGGTGAAGCCAGCCCCGAGGTTCAGCCGGAGCGGAGGGGACAAATCCCTCCTCCCTGGGCCAGGGGGAGCTTGGGCTGGTCACCTGCTTGTGGCATTTTTTTCCCTGACCCGTGAAACGCAGGCGAGTGGTGTATTTGGAAGAATGGAAGAAGGCGTCAGCGGGAGGCAGCTCCCTGATGGGGGTGGGTTAATCCTGGGTATTAAGAAAGGTGGTTGTTTAAATACTGGTTCCCCAAAGATCTTGTAACTGATGCAGTAAATCTCTGGGCCCTGAAGGACCCTCCAGTTTTACACTCCAGCACTGGAGTGCGTGGGTGGGCAAGTTTAGAGATTGGTGAGAAACCCGGAGACGGTTACACACGCAGAAAAGAATTGCCTGTGTAGAATGCATTCTTTCCTCACTTTCACATTGGATTCCCTTTAGAGTTGTTAAGGTGAGCTACTTTTCTTTTAAAATCTACTTTTCATTGTTTCATTAGACTGCTTATGTTTATAAGAGTTTTCTTCAAAATCTCAGGCAAACGATAGGTCTTGTGAAGGGGTTAAGCACCCTGTGGATCTTGCACTCGGAACTGCCCTCTGCTCAGAGGAGAGGAGAAAAGCAGGTGCTGTTGGTTGGGGGTTGGCCTGGGCGAGCCCTGCATTTTATTGCTTAGTCTGGAGCCTCCTTGAGTGACTCCTCCAGGGACTATAGGTGCCTTACCTCCACTAATTACTTTCAGGGCCACAGAAAGAGCTGCCCAGACTCTTAAGCAAACATTCAGGATCCAAGCTTTATATTGGATCCCCTCTCACCATGTCTCTGAGGATGAATCACCCCTTGAAGGGTCTAATCTGTTTCCTTATTGTCTTGTCTGGAAGGGTCACATTATTTAAATGTAACTCCTGAGAGCCTGGCAGGTCTTTTCAAACAAATGTTGATGGATGCCTTGCAGTCCCTCCCACCCCAACAGATTTCTTTATGCTTCTTTTTACATAGACACTTAACCTACATAGAGTGTGCCTCCTTTATGACCAGAGAGAAGAAATTAAAGGAGTTTCATCCTCACGGTTTATAGTTTGTTTTTCTTTGCCTGGTGGCTTTTAGTCAGATGTCAAACTGTATCCCTCTTTTCTGTACTTGTGTACTTCTATCCTATGGGGATGTTTAAAAAGGACCTATGGTAGACTGAGTCTCTTTTATTTTTTTTTTAAAAGAGCTTCTTTTTTATTAATTTTTTTCTTCTTTCTTTTTTCTTTACTTCTGTTTTTATTTGAAGAGCCTAGGTGTGGTTTTTTGTGTTTGTTTAGGTTTTTTTGGGGGGGGGAGGTAATTTAGGTTTATTTATTTATGTATTTATTAATGGAGGTACTAGGCATTGAACCCAGGATCTCAGGCATACTAGGCATGCTAAGCCCTCACTCTACCACTGAGCTATACCTCCCCCCGGGTCTCTTTTGAGTTTTACTGTCATTTTCTATAGAATTAATTTTTAAATTTGGTTTTAAGGACATGATTTGGCAAGTTCTGGTGTACTTGTTAATCATGTTATATAATTATATATTAATGGCTGTGAATTTTTTAACTTCAAATAACTTTGAATTGTACTCGAGAAGCTCACTTTAAATCAGTGCAGCAGATTTTAAAAGGCCAATAATCTTTTATGTAAAATTTGAGTTACTTATGGCATTATATAGGCAGTTAGTTGGGTCTAGTTCATTTTAACTACTTGACATTAGGTATAGAATTTAATTTCAGATAGAGGAAATTATGAAAGATTAATGTAATAAAATAGACTCTACACATCATACTTTAAAAATGAAAAAATAATTGTTTATCAGGAGTTTATGTTGGCTCTTTACGCGATTTTTATAGACATTGCTTCTGTTACGCTAACATTTTAGACAGAAGATGTCTTAAATCCAAAGATTTTTGTTTGTTTTTTCCCTTATTCTCACTAGTCTTCTTCAACATAGTCATCCTTGATATTTCTTTGCATGTTCAATACTGTTTTCAGCATGTTTGTATGATAATATATATTAACAATTTGCTTTATTTTACTGAAGAGTCAAAAGTAAGATTTCCATGTGGGATTCAATTAATAAAGGCACATTGTCTTTTCTTTTTTAAATTTAAATATCACAACATGCTTTTAAAGACACTTTGCATTGTGCTTACATACCCTTAAATGTTGTTCCCAAAGGTGCTCAGACTCTAGCCTAGCTGGAATCTCTGGGGAGAGACAGAGTACAGTTTGGCGAAGGAACATTGTTCTTTGATGTTAGCCACTTCAAACTTTAATTGAAATCTTAGTAGTTAAGTAATTACCAGAAATACAACTGATATATAGGTATGCTATCAGGAAGAAAAATATTCTATAGTTAAAGAAATTAAACCGTCAATATTTTAAATAAGAGATATTAAATTTTATGGTGTAATTATATAAATAAATGTTTAAATACATAAAACCTAAAGTCTACCTGATACCTGGTCTCTTGCTAACCTTTTTAGCTGTTATTAAGTGAATTCGTGAATGAGTTTTGCTTAATAAAGAACAATCTATATTTAACAAGGATCAAATTTAAACCCAGCTACTAAGTTTTCATAGAAGCTGCTACTTTTGTGTTAAAATACCTTTAATCATACTTTCACTTACTGAGCTTTTAGAGAGTAATCACACTTAAGTGCTGAAGTGTTGGATGGATAAAAGAGAAATTTAAGACCTTTCCCCCACATCCTGGGAAAGGAATAGTCATTTCCCTGTTTATGCTGAATCGTCTTTGGTGATACAGGCCAGTTTCTTTCAGAATTCCTAAACTTGGAAATTCCCTTTCTGTGATCCTGTATTTGTGCCTTGCTCCTACCAAGTCTGAAGTGAAGGGACCATATTTTTTTCATTCTTCCAACTTGCACAGCCGATGTACATACTAGACAGGTAATAACTGTGGAATTAAGCAGAGATTTTTTGAAAAAGTAGCTTTAAGAATGGAATGATCCTCCAAATTAAAATTAAAATTTTGCTAATTAATCTTTTCTGTTATGGGCATGAGCTGATGTTGTTTGGTTTTTATACATTGCATACAACCTTGGTACTTAATATCCTTGAGTTGGCGGTTTCTTTTACTTTGCAAACAGGAATTTAAGATAAAATCTGAATTCCAGTTTTACATAAAGAATACAGTTTATCAACAACAGGGCAGAATTTATAGAATTTATTAAATATAATTCTTAATCATGTACTATTTCCTCTAAGGAGTAGTCTGATATTTTTAGAAAAAGAATAATGCTTTATAATTGTAATTACTATTACTAAAATGTTTTAAAATATAATTTGGATTCTATTAGTTTATATAGTATTACTACATCTATGGTGGCATAGTTGTAAGACATATTTACTTTATAATATTCATTTTAGTCCAATATGTATATGTGAGAGTAGAAAGAAAGACTCTCTAAAAATTATTTTTTTCAAAGATTTCAGCAGAAGCAATAGTTTCTTCTTAGCTTGTTAGGGCATCAGATATTTTGGCAAACTTTCTGTTTAATAAAATATTCACATTGGCTTGGTAGAAGTATTTTTTTAAAGTATTTTCCACAGGTAGTAAATATTTAGCAAAACTGTGTATCTTGAAAACATTTGGCAAAAAATTGTGTAGTATTTATTAAGAAGTTTCAGTATGTATATGAAATATGTGGGAACTGTTTTTACATGACATTTTTATTTTTTTCTGGAAGGTTGTACCTTTTGACCACATTCACTTGTGTGTTTTGTTTTTAGGTCACATTACGTTTAGTTTTATCCTAGTACCCAGACAGTATTTATAAAACTAAGATTTTTTTTGGCGGTATTAATTTTTTTTTTTTATAAAAGCATTGAAGTTATATCTTTGCGGTTAAAAGATTTTCTTAGTATGCATGGTAAGTAGCCATCTTTAAAAACCCAGAGTCAATCAAATTTCAGACAATTAATACTAATTTTAGGACAGTTTCCAGACATAAATATCATCAAAGAGAGTCTTCTCCCTTTTTTTTTTTTTTTCTTTGTTTGTTTTAAATCATGAGTGGGAAACAGTTCTTTACTTACTAGTATCTTACTAGTATAAGTATTACTATCTTAAGTAGTATTTTTCCATCTTAAAGCTGTTGGCATATAAAAAGGTAATACTTCCTGTGTTAATGTTTTATCTCTGGGACAGTAATGCATCAGGTCAAGTGTAGTGCTTGGTAGTTTAAGTTCTAGGATCTGTTGTTTTTAATAGTTTTTAACTTTAAAAAAGTGTAAGTTTAAATTTTAAACATTTCAATGATGATCTGTTTTCCTGCTTTGCTAAATAGAATATAACAAACACAATTATATTTTTTTGATCATTAAAAATCATTATTTCTGTTAGTATTAATAGAATGATGTAGGTATGAGCTATGGAAGTTTATTGTGCTCTTTGCTTTACTAAAAAATTCTATGTTGCTGTTCTTTAGAGAATGATCTGTGCTTTAATATTTTTCCTGTTCCATTTTTCTTATCCCATTCCCTTTTTTGACTCTTCTCAAGGCTGTTAGTAGCCTAGTTATGATTTGCTGCTGGATAATGAAACATATTGCAACAATGATCAAAATAAAAATCAAGGTGTTGTGAAAAGTTTAAAGGCCTGCCTTAAATATATGCAATTTGTCGGGTATTAAGAAAAACAAATCTTGGCTATTCGGAGGGCTTTTAATGTTTTTTCTAGGCTTATAATCTTTTGTATTTTGAAAAGTTAAAAGAGACTCAGAAGCAGACTTTCAGATTAACTAGGATGTTGCTGTGTTAGGTTTCTTGCTGTAATTCTTAAACTTTCAAAAGGGTTGGAAAAGAACTCACAGATCAGCTACTCAACTGCTTATTTTATGAATGAAGAAATGGAGCATGAATGATTTACACCTTATTACCAACAGCACAGGATACTAGATTTTTGGAGTAATTAATGCTTCCTTTATCATTTTAAGAACAAATTGAATCATCGAGAGTAGTTTTAAAATGTTAATTCAGGTTTAAGAAATATTTATTCCAGTATGTTTATGATTTTCTTCATTAGAGCCAGATTTCTGCTGAGCCTGAGAGGGTTAATTATTCTGCAGAACAATCTTCAGTTTTGATTTTGGAACTATTTTTTTAAAAATAGAGTTGTAGTTGTTTTAAGTGCCAGTCATTTCAATCTTCAGGATAAATTGTACTTTAAATAATATATAGTATCTCTTAATATTATTTGTTGGAACCTCAACTAATTTTGCAGTTGGTTTATTTTTAACACCTGAATCAAATTATTGAAACAATGCCATGTTTTTCTTTAGTTTACGTACGATTTAGATTCAGAGTTAATAGTTAGCAGTTTAGCTTGTGAAACTCATTCCTCCATCCATCCCTTTCTCCCTTCATTCCTTCAAATGTTCATGTATAGAAGGCTGTGTACAGGGCACCATGGTTCACAGCCGCTAACCTTACATTCCAGTGAGGACAACTGACATCACATAATTACTTATACAGTTCTTTTAACTCAAATAGTAATAAATGCTTAAAAACAAATGAATGGGGTAGTAAGAGAATTATAATTGAGTAGCTGACCAAAGCTGTGGAAACAGGCCTGGCTGCTATGAGGAAGTGATGGTTCAGTTGAAATATTAAGAATTGTTAGGCCTTTGGGAGATGGACATGCAGGGGAGTATAGAAATAAGGCCCAGAAGAGGGCAGATGGCATGAACCAGTATAGGGGCTGAGGACTGGTCAGGGATGTAGGAAAGAAACCGGGGGAATGGCAGATCAGTAACTCAAGCAGAGGAAACAGGTGAGGATGTAGATCCACCAGTGCATTTAGCAGTGTTCAGGCTGTTGATGATCTTGAGGAGAGCTGTTTTTGAGAATTGGAAGGGGTGAGACCTGTATAGCAGTGGGTTGAGGAGCAAGTAGGAAGAGAGAAAAAGGTGATAGTTGCTGCTGACAAACGTTTTGATAAGTGTTATTTGGAAAGCAGGTGAGGGGATAGGATAGTACCTGGAGATAGAATTGGGAGATGGTTGGTTATTAATGCTAAGATAAGAAGGAAATATGTTTATTTCCAAGTAGGAAAAAATAGCTTCTTGAAAGGCCCCTACTGTATATATGAAAGCAAGTACAATTAAAAAGTCTTTAACTTATTTAGTTTTTTTGTATTTATGGTGTTTATGAGAAGCCTTTCTTTTCAATTATATGGCTTTTAGCTAACTCAATACCATAAAAATACAATCCTATTTATTTTTCTATGGTTCTTTGTTTTCTTTGGAAAATATTGTATCAAAACGTATAATTTTTAGTGATGCTAAATTGGCATGAGACAACTGAAATAATAAAAATATTTCCTGAATAGGAAACTTGTGCTTTATGTATTTAAGACTCTCCGGATAACTAAAAAGTAAACTTATTTTGTTGTTATTAAAACGCATTAGAGAGATCCAAGAAAACAAGATAATTGGTTGTATTATTTATTTCACAGAGGAGGTCAGTAACCCCTAAACTAAAGGGTTCCAGAATTTTCAGATTTCAGTCCACAGTAACTCTTGTTGGTTAGGGTTACACTCTATCTATAATTTTTGTACATTTGTTTTTAGTGAACAATAAAAGATCAACTTTCAGATCTGTTTGTTGATGCTCTTTCATATAACTTTTTTTTTTTTTTTTTTTTTTTTTTTTTTTTTGTGGAGGGGAGGGAATTAGGCTTACTTACTTATTTATTTTTAGAGGATGTACTGGGAATTGAACCCAGGAACTTGTGTATGCTAAGCATGTGCTCTATCACTTGAGGTATACCCTCCCCCCCATATAACTTTAACGTTAAACAAACGTTCTCATTTTAAGAAAATCCAATGCAAAATCAGAAGTTAATATCAAATAAACAGAGGATAATTGTTTGGCCAAGGTAATTCATTCACATGGTTCTCTTAAATAGCACTAAGCTGCTGTTTTATAGAGTTTATTTATGTATGTTAACATATTTGTTCATCAGAACTGTGGCTGATGGGCAGAGAAATTTAAAATATTAATGTTTTAAGAATCACTAGCATTTGAGTAGTAATTAGGAATGAACTTTGATTAAAGTACTGGGTGTGTTGTACACATATATACCGCAAATATACATCAATTCATTTCCTGAGAGATACCTTTCATTGTATTCTTTTAGATCTGAGTTTCTTCAACTTAAGTCAAGTAATAGACATATCCTCAGGGGTTAGCTAGTTCTTAATGAGAAAAAAATTTTTTTATGTTTCATTTAAATGATAAATACAAAAGAAAGAATGTATTTCTGGGTGCCCTGGTTAGTTAACTTATTTATAACTAAGCATTATCACTGGATTTTTGTCACAAAGTTTGAATTTGTGTTTATGATACTGTTAATTAAACATGCACCTAAAGTGAGTATTGAACTATTAAGACCATGATCCTTAGATGGGGGTCCACAGAGTTGTCTGTGTAATTATTTTTGTTGTCAAGGCTAAATAAATAAGTTTGAGAAGCAGAGTCCTTGATTATGGTCTGTGATTATTCTCTCCAGTGATGTAAGCAAGTGACTCCACACTATTGGGCTTTGCCATTTTATCTTGCTTTAATTTAAAAATGTATTCCACCTCTTCTGAATGTTTTGAAAACTTAAATTAGCATTTTTAAAAATAAATGAAATTAATTTTGATAAGCTTTTGAGAATTTAGTCACATATTAGAATGATTCAGAACCTCTTATAATTTTAGATAATCTGAGCTAGAAATTGTTGTTCTCACAACCTCTAAAGACTTAGTTAAAATTATGTTATGGAGTTTCTCAATTTTCTATCTACTGTTATTAAATTTTGGCATCTTATCCTAAAGGAAAGTCTGCACAGGGACAGATACTTGCAGGAGCCAGGCAGGGAGCTTGACTATGGGAAATGGGCATTGGGTAAGATAGGAAATAGTGAGGATCATGCTTAAGTAAAGGTGCCGCCCTGCATAAAATCCCTCAGATTCATCGTCACCTTCACTGGGCAAGCCAGACCAAAACAAGTTTGCAGGCTCTAGACTCTCCACCCTCAACCTAGTTGGGAGAAGCAAAACTTAGAGATGGAGTGGTTTAGTCACAGTTTGAGGCGGTTGCTTTTTCATTCATTCTTCCATTCATCCTTCCTTCAGTCCACCCATCTATCATTCTATCCAGTCATCCATTCTTTTCATTTATACATTCATTAATTCACTGATTAATGGACTAACTAGTACATGCCAAGTTTTAGACAAAAGATGGACTTCTTGTCTTCAGTAATTCACAGTTTTAAAGCAAGTTGCCAGAAAATTAGGCAGAAATAGTACAGAAATCATCTTGTTTTCATAATATGTATCACTGGCATTATTTTTGCATTTTTGAACTTGTGTATCTTCTGTTCTTCTGTGAGAGTAGAAGCCTTGTGTGTTTTGTTCCCCTTTCTACCCAGTGCTCAGAGCAATATCTGATACACAGTAGGTGTTAACATAAGGAATTATTGAATGATTTGAATGAATCATTGAATCATTGAATGAGTGAAGGTTCTGATGGTCCTGTAAGATCTTATGGAGGGAAGGGGACATGAGTCAGATATTAAAAGGGGGTCAGGCTTTGAGGAGGTGGAAAAGGAGGAAGTGACTGACAGTTTGTCTGAACAAAATGGTCACAAAGTACAGAAAGGAGCCTGGTTCATGGGGATATGGGATGATATGGTGGAGAGTAGGTGGATCAGTAAAGAAGCCAGCCTAGATTGACTAGCCCTTTCATGTTGGAGAGAAGCCAGGAGCTAACAGGGTTGAATAGGCATAGGTGGGAAAAAGGGGGGTGGGGCGTGTGGCATACGTCACACAAAATGAAGAGGCATTTTGTTTACTAGCATGGGCTCTGGAATCACACACTGTGGGTTCAAATCCCAGTTTGCTACCTACAAGCTGGGTAGCTTTGTTCAAGATGCTTAACTTCTCCGTTCCTGAGTTTCCCCATTTCCTTTTTAAAAAATTCAGCCATTAAGATTATATTCACTTTATATTTTTGATAAGAGGAGGAAATCCTTATGTTATTTTTCCTAAAGCTAACATAAGTGAGTAACAAAGAATGGGGTACAAAATTTTTTTTGAATATCATTCATTCAATAGATCAATTAATTTTGCTATACTCATTCAACACACCATACAGCCATATAATTGAAAGAGCTAAACACAGGTACTGAGTTGAATATCAAATATATAATCCTAAGAGAAGGGAGCAAGTCACAAAAGAATATTTCACATATATAAAGTTTAGAAGCTGGCAAATTTAAACAGTGTATTGTTTAGAAATACTCATGCGTAGAGGCAACTACTATAAAGAGAAGCAAGTTTATGATAATTGCAGCTCATCATCTTTAAAAATACTCCCCAGGAAGGATTTATGGTAAAACCTCCCTTTCTCTCCCTGTCTTTCCATCTGCTACCCTGGTACGTGGAATCATCAAGTCTAGTTGATTCCACTTCCTGTGCATCTCTGGAGTTGATTCGTAGCTCCTCTTTCCTGGTCACATCCTAACAGATCACCACATTACTTGCTTGTGTTACGTAAGCAAGTTCTTAACATGTGTCCCTGCCTCTAGTTTTGCCCTTTTTTTGTCCATACCCTCATTCCTGCCAGAAAAGTCCTTCCAAAATACAGATCTGATCTTATTACTCCTATACTGAATTCTCATCATTCTTAGGATAAGTACATACTCCTTACCGTGGCTAAGAAATTCCTGGATGATTTGGCTGTTTATCTTTTTGTTCTTATTTCTCAATGCCCACTTATCTTTTCCTTTTATCTCTTGCCCTTCTCATGTCCTATTCTCTATGATTGTAATGTTCAAGAATGGGGTAAAAATTGAACATAGATAGCATGATCTAATGGTAGAATACTTATTTATGTGGCAGGCTTTGAGGTTACAAAGAAAAAAAGACTGGCAGTCAAAAATCACTATTGAGTGATGTGATGGTAGATATTTATTTCAATTTAAAATCATATATGTAGTCTATTTGTGAACATTCATGAATGTGAGAAATTAAGTCTCCTAAATTAGGTAAAAAAAAATAACGTAAATGATGTTTACAAAGAAAAAAACTGATGTCAGAGTCAGGGATGATATGTTACACACACTTATTTCCATTTCTGCCATTTACTCTGCCCCATAAAACTTCCCTTTAGCCTTGTTGACACATCACATTGGAACCTTTAGAAATCATTTTATGCTATTTCTCCTATTTTTAATGCAAACTTTAGTGGGGAAAAAAATAAGGAAGCATTTTATTATTTGAGCTTATTAATTATACTCAATGAGTAAGTATCTTTTGAACATCTGATATTTGACCATTTTCTTGTTGTGTTCTTAGGAAGATAGATAAAGAAATATACTTGGTTCCTTACTCTCTAAAATCTTAACAATGAAGACTGAGAAAACAAAGCTATTAGGTGAAAATAGAGAACTGTTGAAGTCAAAGCACTTTAATCCTAATTCAGAACCGTTCTGCCTCCTAATCTTTGTTTCCAGAGCGCCTTTTTGATCAAATTACTTGGTCCTTCAGATAATTATTTGAAAACAAAAATGTAACAGAGAAATGACCACTGAATCATATACTCCAGCTGCTTCTAACTCATCAGCACTGGTTTAAGTGATCAAATGATTCTTGGCACTGTTTCAAGAAGTTCCACCAGAGGAAGCACGAAAGCCTAAGTGCTGGCTTGGTTTTGAGCAGTGCCACAGAGCAGTGCTTTTTCAAAGTTTCGAAAGTGGAATTGTGCGCTTCATTTTCTCTGGGAAGATAGCAAAGAGGGCAGTTAACCTGACTGTTGTTCAAGTACAGAAATATCTCAATGTTTCTATGCCTGTTTTGAGAATTTTGGCCTTCTTAATCATAAAAAAGGTACATAAATGTATTTAGAGAAAGGGCAAGATTTAGCAAAACAAAATTTGTTTTAAAAGTGTGATTTTTATAGTTGGCTAGAAATTTTGCAGCATGCTCCATGGATTTTGATTAGTCCTTTATGCCTTGGTCTTATTGCTTTCTGACATTTGGGGATGTAATTTGGTCCCTTCATCCTTTTTATAGACATTAATTCTTTCATTTTTCCCCCCAGGAATATATGACTTCTCATATACAACATTAAAGAGTTTCACAGTTTCAAATAGGAAGTATTTTGTTAAAGTAAACCTTTGTAAACACTTCTGAAAATGTTTTCATAAATAACCATTCTGTGGGACCAGAAGGGTTGTATCAACCTTAAGTGTGATGATTTAATAAATCAAATAATTAGTTATATGATTTGTATTATGAATAAACAGGAAATTATTTATGTATGTTTATATACATGCATCAATTTTATTTCATTTTTCTAAATCGTCATCTCTCTTATTTTAACAGTCCTTCTCTTATTTCTTTAAATCATTTTAGAGTTTAACTTTCATCCAGAGCACTTCCTACCTGCATAGATGAATCCCTGTTTCAGTGACCATGTTGGGCTGCTTGCTTCTCTGTTTCACATCTGAGAGCTTATTTACTAATTACTTACTCTATCATCAAAAGCCACATCAGGTGGGCCTACGAACAGCACTTGGGGTTTGGGACAGATAGTAGGAATTAAGCTGTTTGGGAGTGTGAGGTCAGGGGTCCCACTCATCAATAACAGCACAGATTGTGTGTGGTCCCAGCAGAAGTCACAGCTTTGCCTGCCCCAGTATTGCCGGAAACTTAGTTACTGACCTTTCGTGACCTTGCCTCCTTAACACAACCCATAATACCTCCAGCTTCCAGGCATTATCCACTCTTGGGAATCGGCCAATTTCCTAAAGGTTAATGCCATTCCGGATAGATTTTTTCCCATAGTCTTAAGGACAGAATCATAGATTAAGTATAGAATCACATCATTAGTTTTCAAGGTATATATCCCTTCTCCTTGGTTCTTGTAAGTTCTAAAAGAAGCCTTTTTAAAAAAACTATAACTCCTATGTTTTTTAAAAGCTAACTTAGATAACATTCTTCACTTTTCATAAGATAGTGAAGAAAGTTATAAAAATAATGAAAGAGATAATGGAAGAGATCGAAACCATAGTTAGAGAATTCAGGGGAGCAGTGCAAGTCTAATGAAAGAGGCTTAGAAAGACTTGGTTTATGATACAGAAACAGCTGCTTACATGGAGGGTAGATGGAAAAGCATGAGGCATTTGAGAAACATGTGAAATTCCCTGCTCCCCCCAATTTTATTCTGCACTGATGAACAAATGTATTTTTAAACTTTCCAATATATGCTAAAAGCACCTGATTTCATTGAAGAAAACTTAGTTCAAATCTTTACTTTTTAAGGTTATTTAATAGGTGAAGTGCTTGGCCTTTGTGGAGCTTCATGTGTTTCCTCTGTAAAATGAAAATAATATTTACTTTAGTGGTTTTCATCTAAGTGAAAACATACTGTAAAATATGCTTGCTAAATTTCTATCAGTAAAAATTTGTGTATTGTAGACCCATCTTAGATATCTGTAACTAGAAGGGGCTTGCCAAGACATTGACAAATTATGATTTTCAATTCTGAAACCTCTTAGACCTAGAAAGATGTTAGAGGATAATAGAAATAAACCTTTTCTCTGGGAAAGTTATCATATTAAAAAGAACATGCAGATAAATGATATGTAATCTAATTTGAGAGAATATATTTCTACCAAATACGATTTATTTATTTTCTAAGGAACTATAAAAATCAATGAATGTTATATCTGTTAGTAATGGTACAGTTTAAAGGAGGATACAAATCGCATACCTAATAACGTTTTATTTATTTTAGAGGGTCTCAATACTAATAGAAATGTTTCCTTGAGGCAGAGTATTTTACTATAGGTAATTGAAATATTCTTACTAAAATTTCAAGAAAGTGAAAGGAAAATATTTGAATGTATGTGGTGAGGAGAATCTGTAACTTGCCAGTAAATGTATGCTGTTCAACCTTTATAATCATTATGGTACCAAAGAAGTGTTATTCTGAGTATTTTTTGGCATTGTATATATAACTTTGATTATATGGTAGCTGTGACTGTGGCTTTGTGTTTAAGAGATTTACTCCATCAGGAAGTTAATAATCTCCCAGTTTAGTGTGACTTTGATATTTGGGAAAATTTGTAAGCTTAGGAGGATGCAAAATGTAATCTACTTACTGTACTTTTTTTTTTTTTCTTAATGTTTTTGGTTAAAAAATGGATGTTAAGATCACCAGATGTTCTTTGAGAGACTGCTGATTTTTAAAAATACCTTAAAATGATTTTTAGTATAATAGCAGCCTTAGCATTGAACAGAATCTCAATCTTAGTTTCTCTTGGAGTCCAATAATGCAAGGAAATCTTAGGGGAATTTGAAAATTTAAAGATAGATTTTCATATACAACCTAAATTTTTAGTTTAAGTTTTTTTGTTGTTTTAAAATTTGTTTATTTTGCTCTGTTTTACCAGTACACACAAATTTAGGTTTTATTAACAAAAAGGATCATGCAATTTTCATTAGTCCCCCAAGTAACTTCTTCGAACAGGTATGTTTAGTTTTAACAGGATAATAGTCAGATTTGGGAAATTTCAGTATTGTCTGATCATTGATCCTGAGTCCCCTCTTCATACACATACCTTAAGGACCAACAATTTCTGTTAGGTTGTGCCATATAGTTTATGGGAGAGTGGGTTTTTTTTCAGATTAAGCTTAAAACTTTTTTTAGCACTATGCCTTTCAAAGACTTCCATGTGGAAAAAAAAATAGAAGTATGATATTTTGGGGGAATTTTTATTGTCTCTGACTCTATTTAATCATAATTTTCCATTTCTAAGAAGTTAATGATTTATAATTAGAAACTAACTGGTGTTTTGCTGAATCTTTACACACCCTTGTTCAAGGATCTTCTGCATTTGGCCTGTAGCAGTTCTAATAGCAGTAGTCAATTAATCAACCATATAAAAGTCTTTACCTGACACTGACCTTGTGCCAGGCACTTTGCTGGTTATTATGGGATAAACAAAGCCTCTTGAGCTAGTCAATAAATTTTAAGTGATCATGACCCTAAGGCATATCCTTTTTCTGAAAACTGAGTGCTAGCCCTGTTCAGCAGCGTGGATACTGAAACATCAACCCAGGGGTGTTTCCTTTTTATTTCCCCAACCAATTACCAGAGAAGTAATCACTAATCTACTAAATCCTAATCACTTTTGGTGATCCAAGATTATTACTATCTAAAGAGAGAGGTTTTTAGAGTAAGCTCAGTGGCAAGGGAAACCTTGAAGGAGTAAGAAAACAGGCTCAAAGACTTTCAGCTAATCTTTTAACATTTATTGAGTTCAGCACAGTGTACTAGATGCTGGGGTTGTAACAATGAGCAAAACATGGATTCTCTTCTGTGGGATTTTACAGGGTAGTGGCGAGACCAGATCTGTAGTCACAAACGAGGGTCATCAGTGCTCTAATGGTGGCATATGCAGGGCTTTTGGGAACACATGGGATGCAGCCTAACTCAGCCTGAGGGAGTTAGGGAAACTGATTTCCAGCAATCCCTTTAAGTGAAATAAAACAGGTTTTAGATTTAGACAAAAGCCATAGAGGAAAATAATGTAGATTGAAAGCCCAAAACACCATTACCCAAAGGAACTCAGAAATAACATTGCATGAGCATGAAATTTAAGATTTGCCAAAGGAGTAGAAGGGACATTCAGTAGTTAGAGGGACATTTTGCTGGGCCCTGATACTTTCAGAGGTAAATACCTGTGATAACTTTCAGAGGTAAATACATTGTGCCTACTTGAGTGTCATCAATGAGAGATGATTTAAATGATCACATTTCCCCCCAGAGTTGATAACAATTATTAAATAGATAGAGTAGATCCCAAATTATATCACAGACCAGGTTTTTAAAAGTTTTCTTTTTGGTATTCCTTTAGGCACCTGAGAAAATTTTATAAATAGAGGTTTGTTTTTCTTAGACTAAATCTCACCCTTAATCTGTAGCTGATATTTTTTCCTGTTTCCACTTTCAGGCCTCCATTTAGTTTCTTCATTCTGTTGCACCTTATTCTCTTCCAGGGACCAGCTTCCTTCTTGACTTCTTCCCTGAAGCCCTAACTCCTGTCAGTCTCACTTAGTCAGAGTCCTAGGTCTTTATGTCTCATCCCCGGGGTGCTTCATAGACCTGAGTCCCTTCAGGCTAACTGTGGAGAAGGTGGGTGATGATGATGGTGAGAATGAAGGTAGTGCTCTCATTAAACTCACGTGTAGAGAGGCAGTGTACAGCAGTTGAGAGCATGAGCCCTGGAGTCAGGCTGCTGAGCCTCAGGGCCAGCTCTTGCACTTCTTAGCTCTGTTCCCCTAGGCAGATTGCCTTTCCTCTCTTGGACAGTCTTCCCTCCTCTGTAAAACAGGATGATAATAATAGTATCTACTATACCATAGGATTATTGGGAAAATTAGGTGAATTAAGGCACAACACCTAATGGAGCTCAAACATATTATTGTTATTTAGTAAACTTAAGTTTGTGACTACTGTGACACTATCTCTTTTAATCCCCACAACCACCTTATAGATGCTGTTACTACCTTTTACAGATGAGGAAATTGAGCTTAGAAAAGCTAACTAACTTGCCTAAGGTCACATAGTCTGGATTCAAACTCTGATCTGTGCAATTCCAGAATGCCTGTTCTTTGAACTAAAACCATGGTGCCCCGTGGGAAACACAGAACAGAGCGGGAATGCTGCCACAGCTGCACACTGCAGTTTTTGTTGATTGTACCAGCAGTTTCAGTGGGGCAAGTACGTGTACTAGGGAACTTTGCTGGACCATCTGTCTGCAGGATTGAGTTCTAGTTCTGTCTTTCATTGCCTACCTTTGTGATCTTGAGCAAATCACTTAAAATACTGTTGAGGCTAAGATTCATAATCAGTAGCCTGGAAATAATAGTAGAATTGTTTAAAGGGTCAAGGGAGACTATAATGATAGTAACTACATAATAATTCATGGAAGAGAATAAGGTACCTGGCTTACCATATGGACATTTTAAATAGAACAGGTAATATCAGTTAACTGTTTAAAAACCTTATCTCCTCTTTGATGTTACTTTAATTTTATTTGCTACTTTTGAAAGTGAAAGGCTTATTTTGTGCTTCTGGGAATGAATCTAAGGTTCTATGGCCCTAGATGGACCAGCAACTTGGGAATTGAAGTTTTGGACTACCAAACACCATAATAAAAAACATTTAGTGAGCAGATAATTAATAAAAGCAAGATGTATCTGTGTATTGGTGGTTGAGGGGGTGATGGGTTTGATCCTAAAGTGAATGAAGATCACATCTTAAAAATATGTTAGGCTTTGCCTGTTTGTGAATCCTTTGTTGTATCAGAGCAGGTTGAAGCTTTGGGTGGAACGTTGTATAGAGTTGTATCTTTCTGCATATTACTCAGCTGTCCAGCAGTATCAGTGATCCAGAACTCATATGACCTCTGGAAATAAATGTCACAAACTTGATGTTATTTTATAGAAGACCCCCATCCCTTACTTAAACCATTTTTATCAGAATTAAACAAACAGATCTAGCCAGCTTTTTGGCTGATTTCCACACCGACAGCACTTAGAAAGGAAACGGGAGCTTCATGCAGGTGCTCAGTGATGAGACCATGTGTTCTTGATATGGAATTTTTAAGTAAAGCATGCTCACATCTGTGAACTCATCTCAATTTTGTGAGATAGTTTAAGGAAGTAAGATTAACTTAGTTTTATAGGGAAGAAAGTTGAAGCTCAGTACTGTTTCAGTACTTCGGCCTAGGGGCTGATAGCTTGTTGTTGGCAGGCTAGGAATTGAACCCGCATCCCTGACTTGCTGGCAGAAATGCAGAATGCCAAATAGGAGGAGCAGCAAAACCCTTGTGGACATTATATGAATGCTCTGCAGGATTGGGGTTAGTAATAATTGCTTGGGAAACACTAATATACAGTTAAATCACATTGATGTGGTCTAAGAAGTTCCCCATTTTGAGAAGATTTTCATTTATCATAGCTTCAAATTAGGAGACAAACTGTTGTGGCACTCAAAGAATATAACCACAGGTAACAGGAAAAGTTAATTGCTCTGAGTGGCTCATTTCCAGAGGTTCTTGATTTTCTGTTCTTTTTGTTTTATTGTTTATTTATTAATTTTAAACTCTGTAGTAACACTTGAAAGATGTGCTGGAATAGAAGGGGGTGAACCAGTCTTTAAACGTTTTTGTTGCAGTGGAAGAATTTTGAAAACTATTGGATTCCCTCAAAGATTTCTTCAATGACATCTAAAATTTCATCATAGCTTTAATCATTTGCTAATGATAAAATTGTCATTGATTGTAAGTATTGACATTTCTTAGTAAAACTGTTACAACCTTCTTAAATGTATTTAATTGAATCAGATACCATAGCTGTTTAATACTTAGCACTGTCCATTTACAACTACTCTCTTAACAGTCCGAAATTTTAGTGTTAATTTTTCTCTTTGAAGTCTTTATTATTTACTTTTCTCAGTAAATTTTATCCTTATGTGTTATTATGTTTAAAAAATCTCTTTTTGATCACCCTGTCATACTTCTGGTGACAAAATTTAATTTATGGTGACCATAAGACTTTAAGTGACTTTTTAAAAGTTATTATGGTGATTATCAGTACACAGTTGATCAAAATAATGTGTGAGTTATAAGTTTTGATAAATAATGTAGAGAAAAAATACAATTTTACTGAAAATTTATCTCAGTGCATTATTGGTGCTTTTCTACTAATTAGTTCATATATCAGCCCATGAATATTATTCACTGCAAAAAGAGTTCAGTATGTTAATATATACACTGTGAAATTTTGTTTACATAGATAAGTTGAAAAGGATGAGAGTATTAATATAGCAGTGTCACTCAGTTCTTTGAACTCCTCAGTTATATTCAAAACCACAGTTCTCTGTCATTTAAAATTGTCTTTAATGATTTATCAGCTGACAAGCAAATTAGGTCCTCCTCCAATTTTATCAAGCAAAAAGTTGGCAAAACCACCTGAGTTGCAAGAGAAGAGAGATTAGGACCACGCACTTTTTTCACTACCAGTACTTCTAATTGTCCCCTTGTGTGCTGCTCAGAGGTTTTTTCCCTACCTTAAGAAATGCCCCAGAGTGAGGTTTGTGATGGGTGACTGAGTGCCTTGATTTTGTAAAGCGGAGGAAAAGGATTGGAAAAGGGAAGGTGGGAAACGTGAACCTGCTCTCCAGGGCCATTCTCAGTCACATCAGTTTTAGGAAAGGGTGCCTAGAAAGGTTGATATGGAAATTGACTTGCCGTCTATGTGCCTGCATACCCTTCATATCCTT
The DNA here is from genome assembly GCF_048773025.1 of Camelus bactrianus. Classification (NCBI taxonomy): domain Eukaryota; kingdom Metazoa; phylum Chordata; class Mammalia; order Artiodactyla; family Camelidae; genus Camelus; species Camelus bactrianus. The sequence continues at coordinate 46,497,491 of NC_133539.1, forward strand.
TGGAAAGTCTCATGTACTTATAGGAGTTTGGCTACCCTAATTTAAAGACTGTTGTCCTAATAACCAGTATATTGTGGGCTCTTAATTTAAAAGAATTTTTTTTTTGTCTCTCGTGTGTGTGCATATGTGTGTGTGTGTGTCTGTCTGTATGCCTGTCCTTTAAGCTTAAAACACTGCTGACCAAGGTAAATAGTTTCTGTTGTCTAAGGTAATGTCATAGATCTTAATTGCTTCTAAGCATCTGTTTATAAATTGTCCTTTTCTGAGTATGAATCTTCACAATCCTAGTTCTCTATAAATTCTCCAGGGCAGGATTAACACTTGAATTGTCTGTAACTTTTTCCCCTGGACATCTTTTGCTTGTCCTACTCATATTTACTAGCACCTTGGCAAAGTATATCTTACATAACTCAATGTAAGAATTACATGCAATTTTGAATAAACAACTAACAGTCAGCCACAGTCAGGTTACTTTTTTACTCCTGATTTATTTCTTTTGGGAATCAGTTCATAAAATTACCACAAGAGACCTCAGACGTAATTTATGTCATCTCTTTCCTTTTACAGAAAATGAAACCAGAGAGATTAAGCCAATTGTTCAAGGTCATTGAGGTAGCATTAGAATAGGAGAATGGTGTCTCCTAACTCCCATTATTACATCTTTTGCTACATCACACCTCTGCTGCCTTATGCCAAATTGCATTCCTTACTCCACGCTATTTAATATTATATGTCTTGGGGACTGGTTAGCTTTTGTCATTTCAGGATTATTTTTTAAATAGACATTTGCTTTATCATTGAAGACTTTTCTCAAAACAAAAATGCTCCTTATCCCCTGGCAAATACTTTCTGCCGCACAGTAGGACACAGCCAGGAGAGCCTGGGGCCCTGGCCGCCCCAGGGCAGTGGCACTGCGGGAGGGAGGGGATGTTAACAGGTCAGTAGAGGTGGATTGGCAGAGCAGGGGCTGGTGGGAGGTGGGAAGCTTACATCATTTCCCTGCAGCTGGGCTCTGGCGAGGCTGTAAGGCCTCACCTTCCCCTGAGTAATAGTTTGCCAGATTGGCAGAGATTCGTAAAAGAAAGAAAAGGTACGGCAGGACGGATGCTCACCCTGTTCGTAAATCTGTGCTATAAGATGAAACTGTCAATAAGTAACTAGAAGCAGCCAGGACTATCTGTGCTTCGCTCTCCCCCAGCTCAGTTCCTTTCTGCTCCGCCCCATCCCTGCTCTCTCTGCTGCTCAGATCAGCTTCCTGCTTCTCATGAAAGCTGTTCTCCTATAAAGCTGGTCTGCTTTCACTGAAAGCATTATATTCATAAGTCTGAGTCAGGTTTTGTGGAAGTATTGTTGGTTTAGTTTTCTTTGGGGGACGGAGTAGGAGGGAGGAATTTAAAAAAAAAAAGGAAAGGGCAGGCTGAAAAAGCAAAATCATCATGAATTTTGTTGTCACATCGTGCCGGTGTTATAACCAGCTTTGTAGACTGCCGCACTGAAAATATTTCTGTGAGAGGTATGTGCCTGAAAAATGGAAAGGTGGCTGTTGGCTATAGAGCAGACTGTCTGCCCAGCGGCTGCTCAGATGGCTGTAAGGTCGTAATTCTTTCTAGTGTTTTGATATGGAAAGAGCAATCATTACTTGAAATGTGCTACAGTTAGCCAGCTACTAGTAAAATGTTAACTGTGTGCTTGGTCCCCGCATCAGAACTCCTGAAATGCTCGTTCAGCCTGAATCTTGTCTAGTCAATTCCACGGCGTTATTCCAGGCTTGTTTGATGGTTGTTGTCTGTAAACAGGGTAATGATTGTTCATATTTCTCGTTATTTAGAACCACATGACAAAGATTAATGAGAGACTTTGAGTAGCCTAGAAGAAGCTTCAGATTCGTTTGGAGCTTTTTGCATTGACAGATGGCAAAAGTAAAAGGAAATTGTTGATGATTTACCGTAACCTAAAGTGAAAGTTTTAAAGTTTAAAGGGTGTGTTACGTCTAAGTGGAAAAATCTGGAGGGGTCTCTAAAATTTAGAAGCATAACTCCACCCGTCTAAGTGTTTGCTTGACCTATATTAAGACCAGAAGGCTCTGGTTAAAAAAAAAAAGAAGACCAGAAAGCTCTGGATGTATCTTTTCTTCAAAGGAGATTAGGAAATGTGTATAAATGCCTCCATTCAGTGGTCAAAGGAATAGGATAGGATTAAGAATAAGGATAAAACCAAAAACTGAGGAAAGTATGGGGGACTTTATATTGATTACAAAAAAAAAAAAATTCCAGGCTATTATGTTATAAAATGTTTTAGAAAATATTTAAAATTAAAAAATAACATATTTTATCATGTACATGGGGTAAGCAACTAGTGGCAGAGACCATTCAAACTAGCTTCTGCTTGATGTTAAAAATTATTTTATGGAAGAAACTTGAGAACTCTTGAATGTTTTAAATTTATTTTACATAACTTTGGAATTAAATTGTTCAAATTTATCAACATATACACATGTCAGTGTTGTCCTTTTCCACAAAGATGGTAATGCTTAAATCATTGAAAGCACTTATTCATGAATAGAGTAGGTTACCTAATATAACTCAGTGTGAATTCTTCCCTTTAAGAGGCTGCGCCATTTAAACTTGATTTCTTCTCAAATATTTACAAAGAGAGCCAATCTTCATAGGTTAAAAATAAGTAAACCTAATTCAGGCTTCTGAGAAGGAATCCCCTCTGCACTACACCACACACAGACAGGTGGCCACCCTGACTGTGTTTACCTTGGTCATTCTCAAGTGTAGCTGCACATTAGAACCCCCTGAAGAGCCTTTAATACCTACCGTTGCCCAGGCCTAACCCCAGGGATTCTAATTTAATTGGTCGAGGGTAGGGCCTGGGCATTGATAGACTTAAAACCATTCCCAGGGTTTCTGTGTGTAGCCAGAGTTGACAGTCGCATTACCTGAGCGTTCCAGCAGTGATGAAGCAACAGCCCATTGTGTTTTGGGTTCTGTTTGACACCAAATCTGCTTTGGGTATGTGTCCTCTTAGATCTGAACTCTTTCACTAGCAGCTCATCAGATATTTAATATCTCTCCCTTAAGACTTTGCTTTTCCAGGCAAAATAGTCTTTGTTTCTTCAGTCTTGAGGGCTTATTTGCTAGATCCTTTCCCATTCTGCTCACTTCCTGTCTTGAAATTGAGCATGTGTTGTCAGTATCACTCTTAAAGAGGGTGTCCTCGGGACAGAGCTCATCATTCTGGAAGTGTGGTGCCCAGCACAGGATGCAGAGAATGCAGTAAAACTGTAACTCCCTTGTTCTGGACACTACACTTCTGTTGTTGGTGGCTAAGATTATGTTAGCTTTTTTAGCAGTCACGTCACACTGTTGACTCATGTTGAGCTCAAAGTCAGCTCAAGCTCTTAGTTCTTTTTCACATGAACTGTACTGAAGTCAGGCCTCTACTACTCCGTGCTTGGTGGATTTTTTTTCACTGTAGTACCAGGGTTTATATTTGTACTTGTGAAATGTAAGAGGAAAACCCAATGAATCAGTTATTCCACAGAGGGAGAGTGATGTATCCAAACTGAATGCCAGAAGTTTGTTATATGCGTGTAACAGTAATTCTAGAGTAATCTAGACTATTCATCTGAATCCACAGTTAAATTTAATCTTGTTAGTTCAGTCCATCTTTCCAGCATTCCTTCTGATTCATTACTCAATGCTTGCTTTTCAAAGTAATGACCTATTTGACTGTACAGCCTGTCTTACTGTTTGTATTCAATACTTGGTCAAATGGCTTTCCAAAATCAAAATACATCCATGGCATTCTCCTGAACTATTTGTGTGATATCTTTATTTTAAAAGGAAATGTGTTGAATTTGTCATGGCTTTCTTGTTTAACGACAGAAGTAGAAGAAACTATTTTGCAGATGAGCAGATGATGACTTGTCTAAGATCACACAGTTTGCTACTGTCAAGGCTAGAACCCAAATCCAGCTCTACTGGTGTTCACTCCAGTGCTCTGTGGATCAGACTGCAAGTGCCAATGCCATTTGTCATTTAGGATAAGACTTCAAAGGAAATTGAAAGGAATTAAGACCTCCATGGATATTTCACTGTTTCTTTTGGAATATTTAATATTTAATACCTTAACATATAGCTGAATCAACTCTTGATTTGTTATTTATTTAATATTCTGCCCAGATCAATAAAAGAGGAATAAAATAACCAGCCAGCATTCCTAAATAAACTGCAGAGAATAGTATTCTTAGTAGTTTGGGCATCCTAGCTCCCTTTGGAAAGTTATTTCACAGCCTCCTGCCCACTGCATACACACACAGTGGATGGTAGAGTAATATCACTTTGTTCATAGTGAATCACAGCACGGGAAGATCTTGTATATTAAACGAGAGGCATATATAGGTTAACTTCTAATTTTGCAGGTGAAGAAACTGAGGCCCAGGTACGAAAGGCTTACTGAAGCTGTAGTGCCTCGCTGTGTACTTAGTATATAAGCAATATTAGTACATAATACATATGTAGTAAATACCTGGATATTGCACAGCTTTCTTCAGTGTTGTTTTCTTTTCCACACAGGAATTGGATTTTACCTTTCTTTTTCCCCAGCTTTGCCCTTGGGCAATTCATTTCCTTTAAAGTGTTGAAATGGAACAGATTTTTCAAGAATACCTATTACTTTAGGAAATCACCAGTGATATAGTAAAAGCTCAGGTAACCAGGTTTATTTTTTCCCGCTTTTTGACTTATAGGAAAATAAGCTCCTTTTCTCCCTTTTGAGAAATTTATTTCAAACAATTTAGTTTAAAAAAAAGGAGCTTCCAAAGAATGAATAGCCTAGGGCCAGTCTGTATACATTTAGTCCAAATGTGCACATCTTCATTAGGGTCCAGTGAAAACCGATGCTCACAAGGCTGCCCCTAATGTATGATAAGACCTGCAGTCACCAGTGATTTAATTATGCTCACTGTACGGTACTTACTAAAGCAAGAACGTATTCCTTAATACATTTTAGAAAGATTTTCAATACTAGTAGTTGAAACAAAAAGGCCTTATAAGTAAATTTAGTCAGTCAGACTAAACTCCTCCTCCAGCCTTTTGGTTAATATAGGTATGATTGTGTGTCTTTCTTCACAGTTTGGAAGCACCCAGTTTTAGTAACCTGAGTCTGGCAAAATATGAACAGTAATACCCTGTGAAGCTGTACTTTTAGAGCATCCCTTGCTGCTTTTGCAAAACCCAATAGTCCCAAGTGTCTATTTCCTACTTTATAAGCACATTTTACATCAGTTAATAGTGGTTGTATTTTTACATGGCTATTCTTATGTCGTATCTTGAAATCCAGTCTCATGAGCCCTTCATTATTTTTAATGCTTCATAATGGTGCTTTTAATGATGTTTTTAGTAGGTAACGAAGATACAAATGTATACAGAACTATGAACCATGTATACATGAACTATACAGAAGCATACAGTTGAAAACTGTAATATGAAAAATAAGTGTAGGCATGATTACTAGTGGGATTAGTCAAGAAGTAGTATTCAGTACAAAGTGTCCATATTTAATTTGAAATCAACATGGGATATTGGAAAAAACATGAGATTGGGAAATACAGATTTGTTATGAATACTTGTAGAATTTTAAAATGTAAAGATCTAAAACCCTAACATCTTTAAATTACTATTTAGAGAGTGCTATAGACATATTTTCTAAAGCTTCAAACAAATTATTTTTTATGTGGCACATCCCAATGGTCATTTTCCTATATTTTTTTCCTTGTTAATTGTTTGTATCATTATTAAGAGACTGGGTCGAGCTTATCAAACTTTAGAAAGAATGATGGATTAACTAAACTTTATGTTTAATTTTCAGTATTTATTTACAAATCATGTGTTGTTTTTCACACAGCAAACTTAACAACCTCTAACAAAATGTGTGTGTGTGTGCCCACAGTTGCCCTTAAAGCCCATAAACTGGCAAAGAATTGCAAGAAATTAGCGCATTGGGTGTTAAATTATTCATAGTGAATAATAGTCTGTCTTAGTCTGTTCAGGCTGCTATAATGAAATACCACAGACTGGGTGGCTTATAAATAAAAAACATTTGCTTCCTATATTTCTGGAAGTTGGAAGTTCGCGATCAGAGTGCCAGCATGGCCAGCATGGCCCTCTTCTGAATCGCAGCTTCTTGTATCCTCACATGACAGAATGGCCAATTAAAGGGCGCTACTCCCATTCATGAGGATTCCACCTTTATGGCCTAAGCACTTTCCAAAGGCCTCAGCTTCTAATACTGTCACATTGGACACTAGGATTCCAACGCATGAATTTGGGAGTGGGGACACAAGGATTTAAACTACAGCATTCTGCCCCTGGCCCCCAAAAATTCATGAATTTCTTGCATGCAGAATGCATTCATTGTCATCCCAGTAGCCCTCCAGATCTTACTGGTTCTAGCATCAATTCAAAAGTCTAAAATCTAAAGTCTCATCTAAATATTATCTACATCAGGTATGGGTGAGTCTCAGGGTATGATTCATCCTGAGGCCAAATTCCCCTTTAGCCGTGAATCTGGAAATCAGTTATGTGCTTCCAAAATGTAGTAGTGGGACAGGCATAGAATTAAACACTCCGGTTCTAAAAGGACAATAGGCAAGAAAGGGGCAATAGTTCCTAAGCAAGTCAGAACCCAGCAGGACAAACAGCATCAAGTCTTAAGGCTCAAGAATAATCCTTACTTGATGCTCTGCCTGCCAGGTCCACTGGGGCAGGAGTCCCACTTTCGGGACACAGTAGAGTGTCCCTGCACCCCCCTGGCTTTGCTGACCGCAGCCTCACAGCATCTCCCAGGCTGGAATGGTACACCTGTGGCTCTGCTGGTTTGGAGTTGCAGTCCTACCCCAACAGCTGTGCTGGGCATTGCCCTAGTGGGGGGCTCTGTGGTGGCCTTGCCCTTGCTCCGCCCTCTGCGTGGGTCTTGCGCCTAAAACTCCAGGTGTCTCCATTCTTTGAAATTTAGGTGGAGATAGCCACTCTCCAACAGCTCTGCTGGGGAGGATTCTGGCTGCCATGGCTTTTGGTGGGAGTCTTTTGGCCTGTTGAAACCCCTCCCCACTTTTGAAACTGAACAGGAAGCTCTGATGATCTCTGAATCATCTTACCTTAAATAACGCACGTGTGAAGCAGAATAGATCTAGGTCTCCCTCCTGTGAATTTCAAGAAGTCCTATAAACAACGTTCGTTTGTTCTGTCTCCTTCCCTTTGGGCTCAAATTGCCGTTTTCTTCCTGGGGTGGCTGATTAAATCTCTGTTTCATACACATGCCAATCTTCTTATCAAAGGGTCTCTTGGCCACACCTTTAGTCATCTTTTCCAAACATGCTTGCTCATTTTTTGTAATATGGCTAAGCCGAGAATTTTCCAGATTTAAAATTTTTGCTTCCCTTTTGATTAAAAATTCCATCTTTAAGTCATTTATTTCTTCTCACATTTTACTATAACATTCGAGGGAACCAAGTGGCACCTTTAACACTTTGCTTAGAAAAAGATTCACCCAAATAGAGAATTTCGTTGGCTATTTCTGTTTTCCGCAAGACAGTACTAGAAGTTTTTATCTTCCTCAAAACACTAGGTCATGAGCACAGTTCAACCACGTTCTTTGCACCTTTTTAGAACAACAATGGTCTTTCCTCCAGTTTTCAGGAACATGTTCCTCATTTCCATCCGAGACTTCATCAGGATGGCTTTAACTGTCCATATTTCCATTAACATTCTGTTCAAGACCACATCGGTGTTCTCTAGGAAGATTGAGGCTTTCTCTGAAGCTCTTCTCTTCTTCTGAGCGCTCACCAGAGTAACTTTTAATGTTCCGTTCACCATAATGTAGGCTTTTTCTAGCATGCACTTCAAAACTCTTTCAGCCTCTACCCGTTACTCAGTACCAATGCCACTTCACTTTTTTAGTTATTTGTTAAAGCAGCAGCACACTTCTAGTACTAATTTTCTGTCTTAGTCTATTCAAGGTGCTGTGACAGTATCACAGACTGGGTAGCTCATAAACAACAAACATTAATTTCTCACAGTTCTGGAGGCTAGAAATCTGAGATCATGGTCGTAGTCTGACTATGAATGACAAAGCTTCTTACTAGGAGAATTATTATTGCCCTTCATATTTAGAATGTTTCAAAGAAAATAGATACCAAGTATCTTTATCAAACAGGTCTAAATTAACCTAAAAAAGCACCAAACCAAATATATATGAGTCGTATATTGAAATATATTGATTTATACCTTAGATATTACCTTTGCATAAATCTAAGAATTATTTGATTCTTTGTGTTAAAACACTTCAGTTAGGTTTAAGTTGTATAGGTATCTCTTTCATTATTCAATAAGGGATCGATTCTCATCTGAGAGTTCAGGAAAACCCATTTTGGAGGAAGTAATGGATAAGATAAAGTCTGATGAGTAGATATTAGGTAGATTGGGCTGGGAGTGGTAGGAGGAAATGCAGAGGCTCTGAGGTGAGAAAGTACAGGATGCCTAGGAGAAACTAGAAGAATATTATGGCTGGAGTTTATAGAAGAGTAAAAAAGGTGGAATCGTGCAGGTAGAAACCGGAATATGTGGGCTTTTTTGTGCTTTGATGAGATTATTGCAAGCACAGTGGGTAACACTGAAAAGTTTTTGGCTAGAGAGTGAGGTGTTCGTATTTACACCTTGTAAAGATAAGTTTGGTTTCTACGGTAGGGATGCTTTTGAGGGAGGCACAAATGGGGATGCAGAAGTCAGTCAAGAGATTGTTATAGTGTAGCTTAGAACAGGTTTACCAGTGAAGATGAGAAGAATGGTCTCATCTTTTCTGATTTACCATTTATTTAGGAACTTGGATTAATTGTGTTTTATGATTGACTAGGCGTGTGAGAGTGAGACAGAGGAAATGACACATTAACATTAGTGTCTGGTGCACTGGATGATCAAGTGACAACTGCCTATACAGGGATGGCCCTAGGAAAAGCAGATCTTCTTCAAAGGGTTTTTGGCAGGGCAAAAGTCTTGAATTTTGTTAAGAGTTCAGTTTATCAGTTTTTCCATTTTGGATGTGCTTTTGTTGTCAGGTCCAAGAACTCTTTACCTAACCCTACGTTCTGAAGATTTTCTCATTTTTTTCTCTAACAGCTCTTTAGTTTTGTGTTTTACATTTACATTCATGATTCATTGTGAGTTAATTTCTGTTTAAGATGCAATTCTTAGGTTGAGGTTCTTTCTTTGCATGTGAATGTACAGTTGCTCCAGCACTGTTGGTTTGAAAAGCAACTCCATTGCTTTTGTGCCTTGGTCAAAAGTAAGATAGTCATATTTATATGGGTCTATTTCTGGATTCTCTGTTCTGTTTCATTGATCTATGTGTCTGCCTCTCCACCAATATCATACATTCTTGATTATTACTGTAGCTATGTATTAAGTCTTGAAATCATGTAGATTGATTTCTCACACTTCATTCTTTATTTTCAAAACTGTTCTAGCTATTCTAGTTCCTTTGTTTTTCTATATAAAGTCTAGACTAATCTTGTCTCTATCTATTGAATCTTCAAAAATCTTTCTGGGATTTTTTTTAAATTGTGTTAAATCTGTATATCAGTTTGGAGAGAATTTAAATCTTTATTATATTTAGTCTTCTATTTCTTGAACACAGTGTATCTCTTCATTTATTTAGATCCTTGATTTTTTTTCCTTGAGCATTTTATACTTTTCAGCATACATGTGTTGGACATGCTTTTATCAGATTTAAATATAAAATAATTCATATTATTTCATTTTTAAAAACTACTGTAAATGGTGTTGTATTTTTAATTTTGGTGTTTACATATTCATTTCTAGTATATAAAATATGTCATTCTGGCATCCATGTGTTCATTGCTCATAAATAAAAATACAATTGATTTCTGTATGTTTAATTTGTATTTTTTGACCTTTTAAACTCATGTATTTATTTTAGAAATTGTTTTTGTACATTCCTTGGGATTTTTCATGTAGACAACCCCGTCATCTGCAAATAGGGATAGTTTTATCTCTTCCTTTTAGAACTATATGCCTTTTATTTCCTTTCTTTAGTTTACTGTGCTGGCTAGAACTTGCAGCACTATACAATAAAAGTGATGAGAGTGAATATTTTTGCCTTGTTTCTGATCTTAGGGAAAGGGCATTCAGTCTTTTACTGTTATAAATATTAGCTGTAGGTTATTTTTACATGCTTTTCATCAAGTTGAAGAGATTCTCCTTGATTTTTCTTACTGAATGTTTTTATCATGAATGGATGTTGAATTTCGTTGAATACTTTTCCTGAATCAGTTGATATGATCATATGATTTTTCTCTTTTTACCTATTAACATGGTGGATAGTATTAATTGATTTTTGAATATTGAACTATCCTTGCATTCCTGGAATAAATCTCTGGTTATGTTATGTAATTCTTTTCATATATTGCTGAATTCTGTTTGCTAATATTTTGTTAAGGATTCTTGCATCTGTACTAATGAAGAATAGTGATGTGTAGCTTTCCCTTTTGGTACTTTGATTTTGGTATCAAGGTAATACCAAATCAGTTTTTCTGTTTCCAATTTCATTGATTTCTTATCTTTAGTATTTTCTTAATTTCTGCTTATTTGGATTTATTTGTATCTTTTCCAAGGTTCTTGGGGTGGGAATTTAAATTACTGGTTTTAAAACTTTCTTTTTCAAAAGAAAGCATTTAGTGCTACAGATTCCCCGTCAAACACTGCTTTTGCTGGGTCCCACAAATTTTAATAGGCTATATTTTTATTTTCATTTAATTCAATGTGTTTTAAAAAAATTTCCCTTGAGACTTTTGATTCATGCATTATTTTTAAGTATATTATTAGCTTTCAAGTGTTAGGGAGTTTTCCTGTTATCTTTCTGTAAACAATTTCTAATTTGATTCTGTTTGTGATCAGAGAATATACTCTGTAAGATTTCTATCTCTTTAAATTTGTTGTTTTATAGACCAACATATAGTCTTTCTTGGTATGTGTCCCTTGGGCACTTGAAAAAGAATGTGTATTCTGCTGTTGTTGGGTCAAATGTTCTATAAATGTTAGATCCTCTTCTTTGATGGTGTTATTGAGATCTTGTATATTCTTTCTGATTTTCTCTCTTTAGTCATTTAGTCAATTGCTGAGAGAAGTTTGTCATTGTCTCCCATTCTAATTGTGGATTTATGTCTCATTTCAATTCTATAGATTTTTATTTTACATATATTATAGATGTGTTATTAGTACATACATACTTAGGATTGCTCTGTCTTCTTGGTGGTATGGCCCATTTGTCATGAGGCCCTCAACATCCCTCTCTATGTCTGATGATTTTCTTTGAAGTCTACTTTTCTAATTAATATAGCATTCTTGTTTTATTTTGATTAATATTTGCAGGGTATACCATTTCCATTCTTTTATTTTCAGCCTACCTATGTCACTATATTTGAAGTGAGTTTTTTGTAGCATATAGTTGGATCATGTTTTTTAACCCACTGCCAGTCTGTCTTTTTAATTAGTGCATTTACTTCCACTTTCTTTATGTCCCTTTACTTCCTCCATTTATAATACAGTTGTCTTAAGCACTTATCTACATACATTTAGAACTGTATTAGGCACTTTACAGTTTGTTAAAACCATCAAAAATAATTTAGAAAATTCAGGAGAAGAAGGAAAGCATGTTGTATTTACCCATATTTTTATCATGTTCTTTTTTCTTCTTTACGGTCGGAGATTTCTTCTTTTATGTTTTCCTTTTCATTTATTGGACTTCTTTAGTCACTCTTTTTGGTCAAGGCTACTGGTGAAAATTCTCTTGAGTTTTCTTTCACCTGATAATATCTTTATTTTCATTTCCTTCCTGAAGGATATTTTCATTGGATATAGGATTCTAGGTTAATAGTTCTGTTCTTTTAGCCCTCAAAAAATTGCCACTGCCTATCTCCATGGTTTCTAGTTTGGTTGTGATGTGTCTTAGTATATGGTGGTTCCCAGACTTGGAAAGTTTTCAGCTGTTGCTTGTTTTGAGTACTTTCTCAGCCTTGCCCTTTTATTTCCTTCCTTCCTGGATTGCAGTAACATGGATTTAAAGTCTTTTATTTTTTTCGTAGATCCCTGAGGCTCTGTTTAGTATTTCCATAAATTTTTCTTGCTTTTGCTTCACTTGCATAAATATCTGTTGTTTTATTTTCTAATTCACTGATTCTTTCCTCTGTCTCCTCCACTCTGCCTTTGAGCACATTCATTAAGTTTTAAATTTTGATTATTGTGTTCCAATATTTCCACTTGGTTCTTTTTTATATCTTTTATTTATTTGCTGAGACATTTTATGTGTTTAATTTCTTTCAGGTATGTTTGTAGCTGCTCATTGAAACACTTTTAATAATATCTACTTTAAAATCTTTGTCAGATAATTTTAACATCACATCTTTAGTTTATTGTCTGTTAATTAACTTTTTTTCTTTTTCATTTACATTGAGACAGTCTTGGTTTTGGTATGTGAGGTGACTTTTAATTGAAACCTGGATATTTTGGGCATTAAGTTTTGAATCTTTGGATCTTACACAAACCTCCTCTTTTAGCTGACCTCCTCTGACACTGCTGTAGCAGGAGGAAGGGATGGCACCATCTTATTACTGCCAGATTGAGAGAGAAGTCTAGTTTTCCCCACTTGGCTTCCATTGACATCCAAGGTAGGAAAGGACTGCTTGGTACTTCTGGGCAGAGGTGGGAGTTCCCATTCCTTAGTGGGCCTTTGATGGTACTGCTGCAGCTGGAAGGGTTAGCAGTGTTTCATTACTGCTTTATGCATGGCTTCTGCTGATACCAAGGGTCAGGGTCGAGGGTGGCCTTTTTATTGCTGGGCAGTGATCAAAGTTCTGATGTGTCTTATCTAACCTCTTCTGATACTACCCAGCTGGGGAGAGAGAGGAAAACTGCTAGAACAGAGGAAAATTACTGATAGGTGGGAGTTGGTAGTTTTGTGTCCGCACATGATCTCCATTGACTCTCTATATGTTGCGGGGAGAGGGAGAACTTGGACTTACCATCTGACAGGATGAAAATCCCAGCTCCCTACTTGTCCTTATCTGACACTTCTGCGTTGTGGGGATTGTGTCTCATCTTTATATTCTGGAGAGGATGTTAGTCTAGATTCTGTGCTTAGCCTTAGCTGGCATTGGTAGGTATGGGGCCATAGTTTTTTCTGTTATGTTTGTCTCATGTAGCACAGTTATTGTCTAAAAATGATCTGTCTTGCTAGACTTTCCTGGTCCTTTGGCTGGAGAGAGCTGGCTTTCTTTGGGACTCTTTTGTCTGCTCCTCATTGGTGCTTCTGGGTTGCTGGCTTCTTCAGTTCCTAGTCTAGGATGTATAGGGCAAAAAGAAGATCCAGGGAACTCAACACTGTGTTGCTCCTGGGTCTTGAAGTCCCTAGCTAGATTGCCTTTTTTCCTTCCTTTTAGTGTCTTCTTGCAATTGTTTTATGTATGATCTCCAGTGTTTTTAGTTGTATTTAGTGAGGACCTTAGGGGTAAGTATGTTAGTACCACCTTTCTGGCAGTAAAGTGCCCTCAACCTGTTTTTTAATGTGGCAGAAAAAATAAAAACACTGCATAGATGGTATTATGGAGAACATAGCATGGAATTTCCAGGTGGAAGTATTAATATTGGAATGGATCTTCCAAAGACAAAGAGTCTTCTCTCAAGTAATTTAGATATCTTTCAGCTTGAATACCCGAGTTGCTGTTTGGTGACTGACAATGACATGGTGTTCTTTGATTTTCTTTCCATGTGCTGTTTTGGTCTTGGTTTTGTATATATAATAGAATAGAAAGCGTATTGGGTAAGAATACACTTTTGTAAGTCATTTTCAGTTCTGATGCTTATGAGTTGATTCCACTGGGCTTTAGTGCAATGTACCAAATCAACTTTGGGCTTAAAAATTTTTTTTTTGTATTTTTTAGATTAACTGACAAAAAATTGCCTTTCAATGTGTACAGTTCCATTTATTTTAAACCATGAATAGATTTTATGAACAGTTCAATGTTAAAGTTTATAAAGTTCCACCCTCCCAAACTTCCTTTATGCCATTTGTAGAATCATACCTTCCCCCAACCCCAACCCTTGGCAACGCTGTTCTTTTCTTCACTTCAATAGTTTTGTCTTTTGGAGCATGTAATATAAATGGAATCATATAGTATGTTCCTTTTGAGACTTTTTTTTTTTAACTTTCTATAATGGCTGAGGTTCACCAAAGTTGTTGCATCAATAGCCTGTTCTTTGTTTTTTCTGAGTGGTATTTATTATATTATATATGTATTAGAGTTTATCTGTTTACCAATCAGATTGTTTCCAGTTTATGGCAATTATGAATAAATCCATTATAAACATTCATTTACATATTTTTCTGTGAACCTGACCATTGATTTCTCCTGAAATAATACCTAGGAGTGGGTCTGCATGTTTACACTGTGCATATTTATATAAGGAATGTCCAGACTTTTCAAGAGCAAGCTATACCACCTTTCTTTCCTTTTGTCATCTTTAAGAGTGTTTGCCTTTACTTGTTGGAACATTTTAAAAATCTTTGCCAGATAAATTTGATACCTGCATTGTTTCAGAGTTGGGGTCTGTTGATTGTCTTTTTCTGTGCAAGTTGAGATTTTTTTCTGTTTCTTCATATGCTGACTAATTCTGGGTTTTATCCTGGTCAGTGTGATTATTATGAGACCCTGGTTCTTTTATTAAGTCTGTGGAAAATAGCGATGTTTTAGTTTTAGTAGAAAATTTGTTTTGGTTAAGTTCAGGATTCAAGTTCCAACCAGCCATCTGTGAGTTGTTTCCTAGATCAGTTCCGTTTTTAGTCTTTTTAGTGTTACTTGGATTTATCTTCTTATTTGCCCCCTAGTGGCCAATCTGAGAACTGAGCAGAGCCAATAGTTCAGTTCTCAGTGTCCAATGTATACTGTTGAGGATGAGATCCATGCATGTGTAGCTTGGGGTGAGACCAAGAGTTCTTAAAGAACTATTTTCTACCACCTCCCACTTTTGTTTTGGTTCTCTGGTTGGAAGGCCATTTAGTTATCTTTTCTTACTGTGCACGTCCCATGATTGAACCCATGTCTGGCAGTAAGTGGTGGGAGGTTAAAGAGAATAAAAGCAACACCCTCTTGGAACCAATGTTCCTCCTTCAGAGATGAAGGTTCCCCTTGCTCAGAGTTTTTGTTCCCATGGGCTCCTGTTTTTGCTGCCTCCCTCTATCAGAGAAATGCTTGAGGTCCAGCACATGAGAGAATAGAGAAAATTGTGAAAAAGAAAGCATGAACTCTCTTATTTAATGTTTTTCTTTAAATGGTAACGTAAATATTTGGCCACTGGAGGGCTCCATATTTTAAAAAATTACACTAAAGATAAAAATGCTCACTGCAATAATTTTAAACAGTGCAGAAAGATTTAAAGGGCTCCATATTTTTTAGTAAAGATTAAATTAAATACTTGCTAGTTATAAATGAAAACTGTGTGTGTGTGTGTGTGTGTGTGTGTGTGCAAGTAAAGTGTATTTAACAGGTGCTTGCTTTCTCCTTTTCCTTATTTTGGAATGAAAGTAAAACATTACACAATTTCTTCATAAATAAAATATTTCCCAACTCTGATGTCAAAATATAAGACTAGTCACATGAAAGCCCCTCATAAACAAAGAGGTTGAGACAGATTAAATAATTTTTTTCTCATCCCTCTCCTGTATATTGATTTTATATGAGGAAACTTATTTTAGGGTTCATTGAGATGATTTCCATTTAGTTTAAGGAACTCAGTTATCTCAGTGAATGCTATGATAGAATTAATAAAATTCACAAAACATTAGTAGGAGACATTTCGAAATGGAACCAAACCCAAAAGTAGATGTTGCATCAAATCATTGGCAATCACTGATTTTAAGAAGTCTTTTTATGTTTAATATTAGCATTTCTTTGATCCAGATGTGTAGTTTACATTGTTATACACTGAAAACTGAGCTTCAGGGTTTATTTTCCAGTATTAAAGTAAAATGGGAACTTAAAAAATTGAGAATTTGGAAACTCATATAGCAGATATCAGTACCTGAAGGAAGAATCTTTTTGTCTAGAAAAATTCTAGGTAGGAAACTACTGCGTTTCTCAGAAACAGCATTTTTACTTCCATGATCTCTCCTACTTGAAAGAAATGTTTTGGTTTCTTTATAATTGTGAAGTGTTTACTTTTTAAATGTTTGATCTGAACTCAGGGAAGCCTGCAATTTCTAGGGTAGTTAAGCATTTTTTCCCCTGAAAAGAAGTGGGTCTCTTTGTACTGAGCTTGCAGAGCTGAGTCTGTGTGTTTTGGGTGATCTGAGTAGTTAAGTTACCCAGTTATTTGGTATCTTTGTCCCTTAGCACCTCCTCTTCATAAAGGAAGCTGTAAGGCAAATTAATTGCTAATGAGGAGGAAACAAACCAAAACCAAACAGAGTGAAAAGCAAACAACTTCTGTACCTTTTCCTTTGAAAGTTTTCCAGGGTCTATGAGTAAATCCTTCCTTGTTTCAACATAATAAATTTATGTTGAAAATAGTTTACTAACTATTAATATAGGGACAAAGATACCAAAAAATCATGCAAGGTGGTAGTCCCTAATATTCCTCACTAATTCTGCACATGATGTTGAGGCACTGTATGGAATGATTTTTTTTTTTTAAACCCATCATAGGCATTCTCACAGAGTATTCGTGTTTAAGTGATTTCAGGGTAGGAAGTGCCTAAGCATCTGCATTTTTTTTTTACATTTTTTTATTGAGTAATAGTTATTTTACAATGTTGTGTCAAATTCTAGTGTAGAGCACAGTTTTTCAGTCATACATGAACACGTATATATTCATTGTCACATTTTTTTTTTGCTATGAGCTACCACAAGATCTTGTATATATTTCCCTGTGCTATACAGTATAATCTTGTTTATCTTTTCTGCATTTTAAAATCCCCAGTCTGTCCCTTCCCACCCCCCACCCCTTGGCAACCACAAGTTTGTATTCTATGTCTATGAGTGTGTTTCTGTCTTTTATTTATGTTTTGTTTGTTTGTTTGTTTTAGATTCCTCATATAAGCGACCTCATATGGTATTTTTCTTTCTCTTTCTGGCTCACTTCACTTAGAATGACATTCTCCAGGAACATTCATGTTGCTGCAAATAGCGTTATGTTGTCGGTTTTTGTGGCTGAATAGTATTCCATTGTATAAATATACCACATCTTCTTTATCCAGTCATCTGTTGATGGACATCTAGGCTGCTTCCATGTCTTGGCTATTGTAAATAGTGCTGCTACGAACATTGGGGTGCAGGTGTCATTTTGAAGTAGGGTTCCTTCTGGTTATATGCGCAGGAGTGGGATTCCTGGGTCATATGGTAAGTCTATTCCTAGTCTTTTGAGGAATCTCCATACTGTTTTCCACAGTGGCTTTCCTTGCTTCCCTCTCCCACTCTTAATGATTTAGATGTCTTCTTTTACAGTTTTGTGTTTATTCTTTTTGTAATTCATGGCAGTTATCTCCTTTCCAGTTATGAGTTTCTTATTTTTGTAGCATCCTACTTCTTTTCTATTTAGAGTAGACCTGTCAATATTTCTTTTAGCATGGGTTTAGTGTTGCTAAACTCTTAGTTTTTGCTTGTCTGTGAAGTTCTTTATCTCTCCTTCTATTCTAAAGGATAGCCTTGCTGGATAGAGTATCTTAGGCTGCATCATTTTTTCATTCAGGACTTTGAATATATCTTGCCACTCCCTTCTGGCCTGTAGTGTTTGTGTAGAAAAATCAACTGAGAGCCTTATAGGGGTTCCCTTGTAACTTACTCTTTGCTTTTCTCTTGCTGCCTTTAGGATCATTTCTTTATCCTTGACTCTGGCCATCTTGATTATGATGTGTCTTGGTGTGGGTCTGTTTGGGACCCTCTGATCCTCCTGTATATCTGATTCCTTCTTTAGGTTTGGGAAGTTTTCAGTCATGATTTCTTCAAATACCTTTCCAGTCCCCTTTGTTCTTCTTCCCCTTCTGGAACCCCTATAATGCATAGATTGGCACGCTTTATATTATCCCACAGGTCCCTTATATTGTTTTCATTGTTTTTTATTTGCTTTTCTCTCAGCTGTTCTGATTGCGTGCTTTCTGTTCTCCGGTCTTCTAGGTCACTTATTCGTTCCTCTGCATTATCTAGCCTGCTTTGCACAGCCTTTAGGTCAGCTCTCATCTCAGCAAGTGAGTTTACTAATTCTATTTTGCTCTTCTTTATAGCTTCTATTTCATTTTTGACATATTTTATATCTCTAAACACTATTTCTTTTAGTTCCTTCAGTACTTTGATCAGTCCTTTTTTGAAATCTTGATCTAGTAGGCCATCAATGTCTATTTCCTTGCTCATGCTTTCAGGAGATTTCTCTTGATCTTTTACGTGGGAGTGGTTCCTCTGCTTCTTCATATTGCTCATATCTCTCTGGCACTGTGGCTTAAGGAGTATCAGTTATCTAGTTCTCCTGGAGATGGTGTACTCTTAATGATTTTATCGAGAGGTCTTTGTGTCTTCGTCCTGTTTTGCAAACTCAGCTTGCCGTTTCCAGAGGCCCTCTGTGGGCGCCCTCGTCTATGCTGCTCCCAGTGGCTGTTGGTTAGCAGATCGCGCCCCCTCCTAACACTGGGTCAGGAGTTGAGCTCTCACTCCCCCTCCTGATGCCGCAATCAGATGCTGCGCTCTGGGGGAGGCAGGTGGGCGGATTGCGCCCCCTCTCAGCACTGTGGTCAGGTGCAGCGCTCCTACCAGGAAGCGGGGTGGCCGCCCGCCCTCTCCCAGTGCCGGTTGCTCCGCTGCTCTGTGCTGCTGCCCGCTCCACCTCGGGTCGCTGTTCCGAAGGTGGTCTTGGGGAAGACCATGGAACGGCCCTGCCCCTGCTCCGTGCCAAATCTCAGCTCCTTGTTTGTCTTGGTGGCATGAGTTCTCTGAGGTGCCAGGGCAGAAAGATCCTATCTGCCTCAGGCTGTAAACAAGTCTCAGTCCTACCTAGGAGGTTGCAGAGCCCCTGGGTGCAGATTCAGGTCTTGGCCCCGCCTGCACCCAGGCCCTGCGCACAGGAGGAGATGGTGGCTGTGGCTGAGCCCTGACTCTTCTCGCTGAGAAGTGCCAGTAATGGCAGTGCAGGTCTGAGGAGACAAAGGCTATGGCGCCCCTCCCCACAAGGCACACAAGCCGTGCCACTTTGCTTTTTTCGCAATTTATGGGGGCCTGAGGTTGTTCTGCTCCATATACCCTCCCAGCCACAGCGAGCAGCCCCCTGCAGTCCCCGGGGCTGCCTCAGTGCAGCTGCCCCAGTCCTCTGCCCGGCTCGGGCGGCCTGTCCCGGTCCCAGCTGCCGGCTCGGCTCGTGTCTTGGGCTGGGTGTCGCGGAGACCCTTTGTGTCCATTTAACTCAGTTCTGTCGGTCAAGGGGTGCTCAGGGCAGATCTGAGCCTCGGAAGCCCCCCCTCCATCCCGCTGGCCTCTCTGTTGGAGGTGAGGGGCCCAGTGAACAAGCGCCAGTCCTCCTTTGCCGCTCCCTCCCCGCGGGATGGGTCCCGCACTGTTTGGTTTTTCTTCTTTCTTTTTTCCTTTTCTCCTACCAGATTTTTGGCGTCTTTGTCTTTCGAAGAGGGCGATGTCCTGTCGGAGTTCGGCAGGTACTCTGGTTGTCTGAGTAGGTCCGTAGATGTGAGTTTTGGTGTATTTGTGGGAGAGGGTGAGCTGCAAGCGTTCTTCTACTCTGCCATCTTGCTTCTCTCTCGGCATCTGCATTTTTAAAAGCGTCTCATGTGATTGTGTTTTGTGGTCTACATTGAGTGATTGATTCAAAAGGAAGCTGCATTGTGGAAACTGTGGCCCCTCCAAGTTCTGGTTAGTTAAACAAATGTCTCTGAGTAAATATAGCTACTCTTTATATTTGAATATGTTTTCTCCTCACCCCCAACTCACCCCTAAGGAAAAACCAAACTTGGTATTATTTTGGTTGCTAACATTGCCTAAATTATTTTGAATTGAACCACTGAAATTTCTGGGGTGAGAACTGGGGAAAGTGATTCTAGATTTTCGAATAGGATTTGCTCTGTCCTGATAAGTTTGTTATTTCTGTTACCCACTCAAGCAGTCAGCTTATCTTTTCACTTTTAAACCAGTTCTAACAGAAAATGGCACAAGGTCTGGCCAAGGAAACATAATTCTATGCTTAGGTGTATAGAGATCTTTTGCAACATGTGGGATTATAAATAGGAAAAGTCGTGGAAGAACAGTATATGCTCCAGGCAGGCTGTAGGGAGAGGGAACTTCAGGATCAGCAGGCTCCGCGACAGCAGGTCACACTGACTTTTAAAAATACTCAACAGTGTCAGTCGTGGGCTGGCGTGATCATCCCTCATGCGTCTTTCCTAACTCTTCTCACAATGATGAAGGAACTGTCAAAAGGCACGCTGTAAAGATTCCCTAAGATTTCAGTCCTGGGGCTTCTGGTCTCCCCATTCTTCTTAGCTGAGGACCCTGGATGACACCTCTCATCCATGAATTTAACCTGTGTGTGTTGGGATGACTCACAGATCCTGCTGTCTGCTCAACTTTTATCTAGTTCATTCCATGGTAACATTCCATCACAAACTGGATCTCTGCCAACTTGAGCAAACAGTTTTGCTCCCTCCTCATCCTAACTACCAGGACACTCCTCTTTTCCATGACAGTAGGGTAATACTACCTTGTCACTCTGCCCTGGCCTGAAAGCCCTTGGGCTCTTTCTGGGCTCATCCCCCAGTTCACTTAACACATCTTACTGTTGCCTAATCATATCTGCCTCATCAAGTGCCCCCGGCATGCAGTGATGATAGTAAACTTGGATGGAAACAGTGAAGATATTTAGGTTAAAAGGAAGAATAAAATCTTCAAAGAATATCTGTGCAGTAGGAGAAAGTAAAGTGTTAGGAAAAAGGTCAAAGTTTTAAATAAGCCTCCTGGATTAGAGTATATAGAAGATTTTAATTAAGCATTGTGTTTGATATGTTAGTATAGTTGTATTCTTGCCTATTTGGTCTAGAATCATTCTTTTTGCTTAGAATTAGCTTAAAAGGAAAAGGAAAAGCTAATAATTAAAGACAAGTTTGGGGGTTCTGTTTTGTTTTTAAAGACATTGTCTTTTTTAGTAGGAGATCTCTTGCATATAAATATTACCAGTGCATGCATTCTTCTTGCTATTTGTGGATTATCCATAGCAACCTGGTGACATTTCATTCAGGTCAGTTTTCTTTAGCTACCAAAGACTCTTTTAACTTCTCTCCAGTTGCTACCTTTCTGACCTGTACTTAAGAAATGTAAAATCGATTTTACTTTTAACTACAAGAAATAGCAGTAGTAGTTATTTAAGGTTTTATATATTTAAAACTTTATTCAGATTATTTTTGCATATATTTTATCATTTTAAGGAAATTAATTTATGGGAAGAGAGTATTCCAAAGTGAATTGGAAATGGTTTTCAGAATACTGAATCTAGTTGCCTTCCGTAAGCATGGGCAATGAAGAGCTGGCTAGCATGTCCCAATTACAGATCCTGTTGGGAACCTTCCATGGTGTCTTAGAAATGCTTGTTTCTACTTGTTTATTAGTGCTTTTCAGTTTTTGGAAGTGTCTACGTGTATCTACTTGTAATTTATTTAAAATTCATTTTTATTGCGGAAATATGATTTCTAAAGTTAGGGTTGTAGGATTTTGTTTCTTGCTTTTAAGTCAGATGCTTGGTAACCTCTAGAGAAGGGTTCGCACGATAAAAATGTACAATTACAAAAAGAACTCACCGGGCAGGTATCAAAGTACTTATCTGTACAGTGGAATTTTAACTGAAAGGGAATGTCCTCTGGCAGGAGAACAGTGGCATGATCCCTCAGGAAGTCAACTATAAGGTATATTAATCCTACCAAGGTATTAACCTCATGTTCTTCAATTCCAGGGTGTATTCTCCACCCTGCAAGTTCAGCTAAAAATATGCTGAA
This sequence comes from Camelus bactrianus, assembly GCF_048773025.1. Taxonomy (NCBI): domain Eukaryota; kingdom Metazoa; phylum Chordata; class Mammalia; order Artiodactyla; family Camelidae; genus Camelus; species Camelus bactrianus. Next base: position 46,519,601 of record NC_133539.1, read on the forward strand.
AGGCAAATTTTGTAAGATAATGAAATAAGAACGTGGACCTAAGTCTGAAAGATGCACATTAGAAAATAAAATCCCTAGCCAAATGTATCTGACAAATCTCTGCTCTCTTACAACTAGTAGCCTGGTCTTTAAAGATGTTCATAAAATAATGATAAAAATAATACGTATAGAAGACATGTGGTTAAATGACTTACCCATCTCCTAAATTTTACTCTGGACATTTTTTCCATATTTGTGAAGTTGATGAGTATAACTACTGTTGGTGGCTGTGTCTTCTTTATATATAAAATTAAAAAAATGTTATATCAATTACTGTAATGATTTTTTTATAGATTTGAATGTGTTGAAAGTCTCTTGGATTCCAAAGAACAATTTTATGAAAATAATAGTACTTCATATTTATTATGAATTTATTATATTAAACCAGTTTCAGTGTAACAATTTGAGCATAAGCTTAGTAGGTGATAATTGAATTGTATTAATATTAAATCTTAGGATTATATGACAAGATCTGTATAGACTGACTTTTAATTAGAAACTAGCATCTGATCAATTCCCAGTTCCTTAAACTAACATTCATTGGGATTTAAAGCACAAATAGCCTAAACTTTCTTTTGATATATTACTGCACTAACAAGTTTGGCATTTGGATCAAGGACATAGATCTGTGGCTGCTGGGCACCATGACTGCTGAATATGATGGATTCCAAGTCTCGTGGCTTCCAGCTTTTATTTGCTTTGATTTCAGAAAGCTGGAGAATCTTGAAATGTTTGGATTTTAGACGATAAGGCTTAGTGATCAGCCCTCAGTACTCATACAGTAAACCCTAAAATTCTGTTTGAATATCTCCGTTGATGGATAAATATCCAAGAGAGATTTGCTTCATTTTGGGACAGATCTGATGGTCAGAAACTATTTCCTCATACTGAATACCCAAAAATGCCTCCTAGAAACATCTGTTAATTGACTCCAGTTTTAAACTCTGACACCACCATATAAATTATGTCTGTGACACCTCTTCCTTAAAACATGCCAAAAAGATATGAAAATAGCACTTCTTCTTTTCCAAAGAAACATTTTCATTTCCTTTTACCATTTTGCCCCTAACAGGTTTGCTAGCCCCTGTCAAAATCTCTCAGGGATCTAGCCTAGGGGCACTTTAGTTCTTTTCTGTCCTCACTTGACAGAGACAGACAGCATCAGGTAGAGTGGGTCTCTTTCCCTCTTGCTGGACAGTGTAATTCTATCAAATCCCATTTCTTTTTGAGTTCTTCACTCTGATGACTCATTGCAGTATGTCATTTTATATGCTTTTCTGTTAAGGTGGGCATCCCTTATTTGACACTTTCAGACTTCTATTCATTCCATAGATGCTACTCAGTTTAGGCTATAGATGTTACAATTTAGTGATATAAAACATAGAAAAAATAAAGGTAAGATGATGATGGTTATTTATAAATCTCTGGGTGTGCTTTCATGTTACCTACTCTTACTGCTCCACAGTTGGAGATTTTTTTACTTGGACATAGTGCTTGTTACCATGCAAACTTTACTCTAGTTATTTTTGTCAACATTCTCAGTCATTGATGTAAAAGCAGGTTTTGATGTGGAGGATGACAGAGTGAAACCTCCTGGTACCTGTGGTGGAGTGAGGAATCTTTCGGGGAGGGGAGATTTGTGAAGAAAATTTGAGGGCAGCAAACCTCAGATTTAACTTCGCTCAGGACCAATTCTATAGTACTTCTTCTAATTTTAAATCTTTATGCCACAGATAAGCAAACAGTTCTGTATGTTTGTTGAGACTCTTTGCTGAGTAATTGAGTATTCATGAGGCAGAAACTATGTTTTTTGGGGAAACTTTACAATGAATTTTTGATGCCTTGAAGCTGCTTTGTAGTCTGAAAGTTATATCATACAGTATCTCTGGTCTTGTCAGATTTACATTAACTTTGTCAAATCCTTCTCTCTTCCTGTCCCAGTTCCCACCAACCTCTTTACCAAGAGTTAGGTGACCCAAGTTTAAGGTGGTGGTGAAGGTGAGGTGGGCAGAGAGTTGAACCTTCAATTTTGTTTTGCTTTAAGGGAAATAACATAGCTCAGAAAATAAATAGAAGAAAAGTATTATTTAAGTTCTAATATTGGAAATTCAAGAGATTTCCCTCCTAATAGCATCTGTCCTTTCACCCACCTCTGTTTATCTGATGTACTATTCTCAGTTCTGTGTGAAATTAGTACACATTCAAAATACTGAGTAAGCACATTAAAATGATTGCTTTGGAGGAGTGGCCAAGATGACGGAGTAGGAAGACGGTGAGCTTACCTCCGCCCGGGGGCACACTAAAATTACAAGTGTCTACAGAGCAACTGTCGATGAGAAAGATCGGGAAGACTAACAGAAAAGATCTTCTACAACTAACGATATAAAGAAGGAACCACAATGAGACAGGTAGGAGGGGCTGAGACATGGTATAGTCAAGACCCATACCCCTGGGGGAGGAGGGGGGCGACCCGCAAATGGGAGGATAATTACAACTGCACAGGCACAGGTTCTCTCCAAGGAGCGAAGGGTCCGAGCCCTAAATCAGGCTCTCCAGGCTGGGACCTGCACTGGGAAGACGAGCCCCTAGAACAGTTGGCTTTGCAGGCCAGCGACTCTTACTTTCGGCAGACCCAGAAGGCTGTGAGAAACAGAGACTCCACTCTTAAAGGGCACACACAAAATCTCACATACTCTGAGACCCAGGGCAGAGGCAGGAATTTGAAAGGAGCCTGGGTTAGACCCACTTGCTGATCACGGAGAGCTTTCTGGAGAAGCAGGAGGCAATTGGGACTCGCCCTGGGGACGAAGACACTGGCAGCAGCCATTTTGGGGAGCTTGTTTTACAGCGAGGACACTGGGGCTGGGAAGCACCATTTTAGAATCCTCCCTCTGACTTGTAAGTGCTGGGACCCCACCCCCCTCCCCCAATAAGCCTATTGGCTCCTGTGCTGGGATGCCTCAGGCCAAGGAACTAGCCAAGCAGGAGCGCAGCCCCGCCCACCAGTAGCACAGCAGCCTTAAGATCCCCTGAGCTCACAGCTGCCCCAGGACTAAGCCCTGTTCACCACTGGGACTGCACTAGCCCCAGCACCCCCTGGGCCTCAGCCCTGTACCAGCAGGCCGATACCAGCTTCAAGACCCCCGGGGCCCAGCAGCCAGAGACCCCAGGACCCAGCCCACTCATCAGTGGTCCAGCCCCAGCCCTGGATCCACCCTCCCCCAGCCCTTATCCCATGCACCAGCGGGCTGACATCAGCTTTGGGACACCCTGGACCCCACAGGCATCAATGTCAGGAACCAGCCTTGCCTACCTGGGGTTAAATGACAAAAGGAGTAAAATCATCTATATAATAATTAGTTAAGGCATGCAAAAACAGAAACTGTAAAACATGAGGTCAAAAATAGTAAACATTGTGGGGGAGAGTAAAAATGTATATAGCCTTAAGAAATCAGCAACTTTAATCATATATATATAGATTGCTATGTATAAATCTCATGGTAACCACAAATAAAAAAGTTTATACTAGATACACATACAAATAAAAATCCAAACATAACACTAAAGTTAGTCATATAACAAAGGAAGAGAGCAAAAGAAGAAAGGAACAAAAAAGAACTACAAAGACAACTCCAAAACAATGAGTAAAATGGCAGTAAGTACATTCCTATTAATTAATTTTAAACAAAATGGACTGTGTGCTCCAATCTGAAGACATAGAGTTGCTGAATAGAGTATTAGCCATAAAAAAGAATGAAATATTGACGTTTGCAACAACATGGATGGACCTAGAGGGTGTTATGCCAAGTGAAATATGTCAAACAGAGGAAGACAAATGCTGTATGATTTTACTTATATGTAGAATCTAAAACCCAAAACAAATGAATGAACATAACAAAACAGAAACAGAGTTGTAGGTTTAGAGAACAAAGAAGTGGTTGCCAGAGGGGACCAGGTTGGGTAGAGGAAAGAAATAGATGAGGAAGATTAAGAGGTACAAACTTCCAGTTGCAAAGTAAGCGAGTCATGGGTATGGAATTTACAGTATGGGAAATATAGTCAGTAACTGTAATAGCCTTGTATGGTGATATACAGTGACTTAGTATAGTGATCATTTTGAAATGTATAGAAATATTGAATCACTGTGTTGTGTAACAGGAACTAGCATAGTGTTGTAGGTCAGTTATACTTCCAAAACAAGGAAACAAACTCAGTCATAAAAAACAAGATCAGATTTGTGGTCCCAGAGGAGAGGGAGGGAGAATTGGATAAAAGTAGTCAAAAGGTACAAAAGGTATAAATAAGTACTAGAGATACAGTGTGCCACATGCTAAATATAGTTAACACTGTTCTATGCTGTGTATGAAAGTTAAAAGAATAAATACTAAGAAGTTCTCATCACAAGGGAAATTCTTTTCTATTCCTTTAATTTTATATCTCTGAGATGATGGATGCTTCTTAAACTTACTGTAATAATCATTTCATGATGTATGTAAGTCAAACATCATGCTCTACACCTTAAACTTACACAGTACTGTATGGCAATTATACCTCAATAAAACTGGAAGGAAAATAGTCAATACAATGATTGTTTTGGAGGGAGGAAGAGGAATGGGAATGGAGTATAAGATAAAGGGAAGCTAATTAGCTAATTAAAATTATCTCATTAGCTACTTTGTTGGACTGTGTTGCAGATTTTACTATAAATACATAAGACTTCTATTCAAGTCTGTATATTAGACTATATCTCTAAGATTTTCCAAAATTCATGATATGAGATGAAACTCTTGATGCTGACTAGATTCAGTTTTATCTCAATAAAACAATTATATTCAGAATAGCTTTAGTATCATTATATTGTACTGTATTTTAGTTCTTCAAAAGTTGTTTTTTTCCAGAAGTGTGTAATTCTCACTAAAGCAAACACTGTATTCCCAACTCTTCCATGTCCCCCCCACCCCATCTCCTAAATATAAGAAAAGATACAATTTCAGACATGGAGAATGAATTGTGTGCCACTGTCTGCCTAAGTATAATGGCATACATAATAAATTTCAAGACACTGGAAATGCCCTTAGAATTGGTTTTAGAAGTCACATTAACATTATTTAGTTTTTTAGTGTTTTTGTTGAAACCTGAGACTTCTCCTTGTAGGAAATATAAATTGAAAGAGAAATGGGTGTTATGGGAATACAGATTGAAAATTTAAACATCTTGACTTATTAAATATCATGATGTGCCAAAGATTTTCAGGAAATCTGTTGAAATTAGGATTTGAAGTAACATACAATAAATCAGTACTCCCTTTCATTTCTTTTCAGGAGGTTATGTGTGTGGGCCAGTACTTTTATGTTCTTTTTCTTATTGCAGCCTTTCTACTTTTCTCCTCTTACTTCAGGCACTAGTAATACTATAGCTTAACATACCTGTTATTTATTTTGTATTCTGTGCCCCGATTAAGGTTTCAAACCCATTTCTCACCCATTCACTGTGTCCAGGAAGATGGAATAAGCTGATTGGCCGAGCCTGGAAGATACTTCTATTCCTGAAGCTTGGGTAGAGTTGGGTCAGTTCCACTTAAGATACATGGACTGTGAGCAAGGAGTAGTATTTTCCTAAGAATCAAAGTGCTTTTACCAGAAAATGGGAGATACACGTATAAAAGGCAGGCAAAAACATCTATGTCTATAATTTCTGCTTAAGAAAAACCAGTATAGAAAAACGCACTTCTATGGATGATTATTCTCCCATTTAAATAGGGCATCTACAGTGAATTTCCTTTTCAACTTGAAAAGTGACAAAATCTGATTTTCTTAATTATAAAAAAAGTTAAAATTTTAAGATGCTTATTAGCAGTATGGAGAACCATGGCTGTTACAGATGTCTGCAGGGCATATATCTTTCGTCATTCCCCTTGAGTTCTGTGTAATTGGTGGCCTTTGTGGTTGTGTAACACTGAGCTCTGAGAGTCACTATGCTGGAGTTAGTGATAAAGGATAAACCCTGTGTCTTCCAATGGGAATACTTGGAGAATATTTTCTTGGTTTTTTGTTTTTTTTTTTTGAATTGGCTTAATTTGAGCCAAATATTTTATGCTACTTCAAATATTGACTGCCATAGCATCAGAGGCATTTATTGACGATTAGTGACTAGTGGAGCATGTATACTGTACAGAGATTGTTGTTGTAGGCATGTGCTTTGTTTTAATGGAGGACATAAATTCAATTGTTACTAGGTGTTTCTGGTGGGAGTGAGCATTTAAGGGAAATTACTGTTTATAAATTCTCAGCTGGCTTTGGCCTATCATTCACTGGTCAGTATGTAATTTTAATATTGTTAGAATGAAGTAAATTGATACTAGCTTTTTAAAAAAAACTTAATAAGCTTTACTTTTTAGAGCAGTTTTAGATTCACAGCAAAATTGGGTAGAAAGTATAGAGTTTCCATATACTACCTTCCCCCACACAGGTAAATGAGCATTACCATTTCACTCCAAGTATTTAGAAACACAAAGAAATATTTCACATGCTTATTGTTACAAATAAAAGATGTCTTTCTCTGCATTCAGACTAGAAAGGGGAAAGTGTTCAAGAGCCAAGCAGCGTTCTCTGACTTAACTCCAGGAATGAAAATGTAGGCTTTTTTTTTTTTTAATTGAGGTATAGTCAGTCTACAATGTTGTGCCAATTTCTGGTGTACAGCACAATTCTAAAGTCATACATGAATATACATATATTCATTTTCCTGTTCTTTTTCACCATAAGCTACTACAAGATATTGAATATATTTCCCTGTGCTATGCATTATAAACTTATTTATCTATCTAGGCCTTTTTTAATAAAACTTTTCCAGCTGAATGTTGCTGCTAAGGAAGACCATAGGGAGAGTAGGGACCTAATGTAACTTGGTCTGGAGCCTCCTGCTGTTCCGTGGATGGCAAACTGCAGGTCAGACTGATTGACGATAGTCCAGAAGAGCAGTGTGCTGTAGGGCCAAGTGCACTGACCCAGAGCAGGAACCCTGGGTTCTGGCCTGGCTCTGCCTCTAGCTTGCTGTGTGGTAGAAGGGGTTGAACTGAGTGGCCTCTGACTGCCGCCAGCATTCTGCAAGTCCATGACTGAATGGAATGTCTGGTAGGGACTAACATCAAATGCTACAGTGTGGAGTCACGGGGTGTTGTCCCAGCCTAGCCACAAACCAGCTGAATGCCTTTTGTCCAGTTACTTAGCCTTTTTGGGTCTGTCTTGGTTTCAGCTGTGGAAATGTGTTTGGGCTTCCCTGTTCCCCTCAGGGAAGTTTCTTGGCCCTTTCTGGTTTAAAATAACTAAGTACTGTATAGTATTATTTGTCTAGGAATAACTGCTTTGTGAGTAAATAACTTCAAAAGAGAGTGTATTGACATTCATCATGGATCGTTTTTGAGCAGACTCCTTTGTGTCTTCATATCAGGAATGTTCTTGCAATTAGCATAATATGGAGCAAAAGCCTTTCTGCAACAAAGCTATTTGCTAGATATACATTAGGCACATCTGAAAGGGACAGGGACTCTTTACAGACAATAGTTTTTAAAATTTGTTTTTTTAATAATACAATATAAATTTTAATAGAGATGTGCTTTTTAAATTACATATATGTTTATATTTCTTTAAGTTGTCTTTGTGCAATTTAATTAATTAATAAAGGAAAAAAGGGAAAGACTAGTGACCCTTGCTTCTCAGAACAGAATTTTTCCGTTTAAAATTATGTGAATTGCTAACAACTGACTTCCTTTTTTAATCAAATGACTTTGGACTGACTTGTTAAAGTAAGAGTGTGATTTTCTGTATATTGTGAATTATTGCTGATCAAAGGAATCCTTTTTTACCTTAAAAGGCAAGGCAGCCCTGAGGTTCCTCCAGTGGGTTTCATTCACAGAACCCCTCCCTAAAGATACTGGCTAATTCCTTATGTGTGTAAGCCACAGTTTTTCTTGGGGTAACCTACAGTAATGCATAGATGGGATATCCCAGAGGGTTTGGATTATCTTAACCATGTATTTTCCAGCTCAGTGGCCTGATAGAGCTAATGAATCTTCTCAAAGTACCTGGGGGTTCCCTGTCGGTGTTCCTCATATAGCTGCTGGCAGGCATGTTTTTATACTCTTTATGGAAGTGAAACTCCTTCTGCCTTAAATGTGCAATTTCCCCTGCCTGAGAAGGTCAAAGGCACATTTATATAGTTCACAAGAGTATAAAAGAGGCATTCAGGGCCTCCCTGCCAAGCCATCTGACTGGACTAATGCCTGCTCATTTTCCACCTCTACTTACGGAAACTGCAGAAATTCGTAGTTCCACTATGGTCCCTGCAACAACAGTTTTAGAGCAAATGAACATTATAATAAAATGTCCATATTATTAAATCAGCTAATGTAGGCCGAAATTGGTAGGAGTAAAAAGTGGTTGTTTAGAGTGTCAGAATTAACTATATGTTAAAGCTACCTAAATTAAAACAAAATCCACCTTTTGAAAAACTAGCAAGTCACTTCGCATCCAAATACTGAGAATATTTAAGCAAACTTCAGCGTGTTCACACTGTAACTTTATTAAATGCTCTTCTACCACTTAGTTTTAACTCTCTTGAGATATTAACATTTATTGAGCACTTCCTGTATGCCAGGCCCTTTGTATTTATAATGTCTTCTAATAATTTAAGGAAACCTTTAGAGGTGGAGGGATTGTTATCCTGATTTGCAGATAAGGAATTGGGGGCTCAGAGATCTCAGGAATTGGCCTACAGTTGCATAGTAGTAAGTAAATGGAGGACATGGGTTTGGTCCTAAGGTCAGTATGCTTTGCAGAACACCATGCTACTAACTGTGTCCTGCTGTTCATGAGACTACGGGGAGAGGGGGAAAAAAAGCAGATTGCATTACTTCTGATTTGCCTACATTTCGTGTTCTACTTTCTGATATGAACCCTGGACTTCCACCAAATCTGCCTCTTGTCCCTTCCCAGTGTACTTCTTCCCAGCATTGAACTTGGGCTCAGCCTTTGCCTGTGCCTGTAATGACCTTCTCCATCTTCTCTCCCTGTATCCCAACTTGCAGCTGGTGCTTTAGGATCCAGCTTTATTCATCTGCATAAAAAATTCCCTTGTGCAGTATAACTTTTTTGGAGTTCTTTGCTTACCATTTTGATATGCATTTCTCCCTACTATTATGTAACTGTGTGTGTGTGTGTGTGTGTGTGTGTGTGTGTGCAATTACCCAACTAGATATCAGCTTCCAGAAAACAACTCTTTTTTTTAACATTTTTTTATTGAATTATAATTATTTTACAATATTGTGTCAAATTCCAGTGTAGAGCACAATTTTTCAGTTATACATGAACATATATATATATTCATTGTCACATTTTTTTCTCTGTGAGCTACCATAAGATCTTGTATATATTTCCCTGTGCTATACAGTATAATCCTGTTTATCTATTCTACAATTTTGAAATCCCAGTCTATCTCTTCCCACCCCCCACCCCCTTGGCAACCACAATTTTATATTCTATGTCTGTGAGTCTATTTCTGTTTTGTATTTATGGGTTTTTTTTTTGTTTTTTTTTTAAGATTCCACATATGAGCGATCTCATATGATATTTTTCTTTCTCTTGGCTTACTTCACTTAGAATGACATTCTCCAGGAGCATCCATGTTGCTGCAAAGGCATTATGTTGTTGGTTTTTATGGCTGAGTAGTATTCCATTGTATAAATATACCACACCTTCTTTATCCAGTCATCTGTTGATGGGCACTTAGGCTGCTTCCATGTCTTGGCTATTGTAAATAGTGCTGCTATGAACATTGGGGTACAGGTGTCATCCTGAAGTAGGGTCCCTTCTGGATATATGCGCAGGAGCAGGAAACAACTCTTATAATACCTTTTGCCGTGTTAATACATAGTAGGTCATTAATAATTTCTCAAACTGTAAAAGATTATACCATTTGCATCTCTGTGCTATTGACATATAGGTGGTACATAGTTTTTAAAGCTTAATTTGTAATTGGTTGGTATTGAGTACTGAAGGAGAAAGGATTTCCAGATCTTTTGTCTTGCTATTTTAAGAGGTCCGTGTCTAACAATGAATGCTCAAGTTTTCTGTCTCTGCCTGCTGGTATTTTCTGACACCTTTCTGGAAATTCCAAACAGATGGACAAATCTGTAATGACTTGTTGTTACTTTGGTTTACTGTTAGTATCTAGAGAACTGTTGTTTGGCCTTTAAGACTATGTTTAAGGTTTCTTAACTGAAAGGCTGTGGGTCATGAGGAAATGCAAGGGTAGGGAGTGGGAAGGTGATAAAGAGATACTTCAGATTTGCATTTTCTTTTGAGAAATATCTGTTCTCAGTATAGCTGACACTTGTAGTTTCTGTTAAAGATTGGTGCCTGGCCAAAAATGCCTGTGAAATAGCTGCGGTTTAAGCTTCAACTATAAAGACAGGCAGGGTATGTGACTTCTAACAAAAGTGTTGTCTTTATCCATACTTTTTACTGTTACTATCATAAAATAAAGACAGTGACAATGTGAAGTATGGATAAAGACAAGTCTTTTGTTAAAAAGCATATATATCTTCCTGCATTCATTTATCTTTGTCTACATGAAGATAATTTATTTCAGCAAATAGTTTAACTGGAACTTATCATTTCTAGAAAAAAAAATCCTTTGACCTCTAGTGTACCACAGTGACCTGAGGTGTGGAATTCATTGGCCAAAACTGCATCACAGCTGGTATGCATCTTCAGCACTATGTTATTTTGTAGTGTGCCTGGTGCTACTATGGAGGAGATGAAAAGAATATTGAGTACAGCGGGGTGGGTGGAGGACCTTATGCACACACAGTAAAGGGAAGGCTTTAGTTAAATCAATGAGGATTTTTTTTTTCCCTACAAACATGATACATTTACGTAGAAGTAAGAGCTTGGAGTTTGCATTTAAGTTTTATTTGTAAACATGTAGTCTATAAAAGAATGAATTAAGGGAAGTATAAGAATTATATTTATTTAAAGAAGTAGCTTTTTAAGACAGGAAAAATCTCTGAAGAGCACCTGCTTTATAAAGTGAAATTGGAATACATATTGTTGGGAAAATGAAGGAGGCCAGTGTCAGATTTAGTGAAAGAGTAGATGTTAACACTGTTATTTGTAACCTGGACTTGTTTTGGCTCTCAGAGGTCGTGCTGACTCTCAGATTAGAAATGCAGCCTCTCTCAAATCATAAACATAATTGAAAATAATAATTTTAAAATTTGCTTTCTTGGGTTCTCCATTTTGTTTTGTTCAGGTGTGAAAGCATGAGTATTCTATTTTCAGGAAGATGAGGAAGAAATCTATTTCCTTTTCTAGCAGTTTGGCTCTTTTTGTTGTTGTTTCTGGCTCCGGAAATGGGGAGGCATCTGTGCCGTGCATTGTATCATACCCAGCAAGTTTTTCTTTTTCATTTGAATGCAGTCGTTCCTTAGCAAATAATTGCAATCCAGAATGACTTTTATTGAGCTTGATTGAATTAGGGTTATGTATGAAAATGAGTTAGTTAAAGCTTAATCTATTACCCAGAGAATTGATGAAAACATCAGAAAAGCAGTCATTCATGGGGATTAAATATTCTTCTGTGTAAGTGGGCAGCATGGTTGCCTGGAGTCCCTTCTGCACTGACTAGGTTGTGGTGCCATCAGGGTGCAAAACACACGTTGTTGGCATAGAAGGGGATTTTGCCATGATGTGTCTTTGAATGTTATACTGGACATTACCACTAACGAGGGAGCCTGCCTCATTGTAAGAAGTGGCACCTTACCTTTTTTAGTACAATAAGCTTTCAAAACATAGGACCCCAAGGGGCTGTGTGTAAACTGCCAGAAAGCCAGTTGCTTTGGAATATTTCAGTGATTGCTTAGGCCAGATCTTTAAGATGGGTTTTTCAGATGCCAAGTCAAATGCCCTATTTGTGGTAAAAGGTAAATAATAGATATTTAATAGTTAGCTCTCTCACCCACATTGATGGAGTTTCTTAGAGAGAATGCTAAGCTGTGCCAGATCAGTGCTGGCTAGGTGTGCATCCTGTGGGAGGCAGTGTCATGGTGGGAAATGAGCTTTGGAAAGCAAAAAGCAGCAGGTTCTTAATGAGGCAGTGGGAGCTAAGTCATGGGGAGTCAGGAATCCGAGGCCCTGTATGGGTGAGAATGAGGGTTAAGAGGAAGCCATAGTGGAACCCAAAGGACACAGACAGGCATGGGGTGGCTCCTTGGGAAATCTGTCCTGGCTTTGGTCTAAGGGCATATTCAAATCACCATTCTGCAGGGTTGTGTTCACCCTTTAGACATTTCCCCTTCTTGCCCACCATTTCCCCTTCTTGTCCTTCTGACACTTCACACAGCTACCCATTTCCATCAAATCAAAACACTCTGTGAAGTACTTGTAACTTAAATGCAGAACAGCTTATGCTGAAACTGCTTTTCTGAAGCTACCCATGTGGGCATTTGTAATAGCCAGATAAAATCTGGAGTCTTTAAGTTGGGCTGTCAGAGAGCTCAAAGGGAGTCTGTCTCTGGCAAGATCTTCAGCCTCAAAATTGACCTCTGCTCTGTGTTTGATTCCCTGTTTTCTCCCTCCTAGTCAGTTAAGTCCAACACGATTTCTTTGTTATCCTGAGTTTTAAAACCCATATTGGCACAGCACAGTCGACCTCCTTCCTCTCCCTGACCACTTTATCCATAAATAGTAGCAGCACAGGTGATAAATTATTGAACAACAGTCAAAATAAGGCATAGATATGGTCCATTTTTAGGTATGTATCTGATTATAGAAACAGACAGATCTATAAAGGGTTCCTTAATATTAGTAAGAATTTAATTTTGAGCTCCTAAAAGAACTTCTGTATATAGGATGTATTAGCGTATTTTATTTCTCCAGATAGCATGCACTCACTTCTTAAGCTACAAAGTTAGCAAATCTCTAAACCAAAATAAGAATGAAACCCACAATGTCAAAGTTAATGATGGACCCTCCTCTCCCAATTTTGGCAGTACTGATTATATTTATTTATTTTTTTAGCTTATGCCAGTTTATTCACTTGATAGTTATTTATAGATATTCATGATTTTTATCTATTTATTTTACAATGTTTATTTTAATGGTTCTTCTCTCTACTGGTTTTTATGGGTTTATATGAAGAAAATGTATGGAAATAAAAATATGAGATGGTGTATGTGATTTTCTTAAAACAGTATTTTTATAATAATGTTAGTTGCCTATTTCATGATAATTCAGGATAGACTTTTATACCATTTAATCAGTTTTTGAAATTGTATGCTTCCTTGGTAAAAAACAGGCATTTAATTTGGAAGTATTTGTAAATGTCCCTTGTAGTTTGCTTCAAAGATCTGGATTTATTTTTTTATCCATACCCTTGTTTTAAAAAATGTGGATGAATGAGTAGTATCTTGTGTGAAGCCACAGGAGACCGCTTAATATTTTACTCATTCTTTTCAGCTATTATTTTTTTCAGTAGCACTGGGTGACAACTGAATCATCTAAGTCTAATTAGGATTACTCAGATGAATCATTACACATTTTTGATATTTAATTCTTTCAAATCATGGTGGCTAATTAGAAAAACTTTATCCAAGTCATAAAATGACTAACAGTATTGATAAAGCTGTAAGACAGTAAGTGATATCCGATTTCTAGAGTGTGTTATAACCTACTGATTGTAAAGAAATATATTGTCATAATCTGCAGGGGCACAGGAAATTGTCTCTCTTAGTTGAGAGTGAAATTAGAATTACCACTGAAGCACCCAAGAAACTAAATGAACATGTCTCACACAGAAATGGAAATAACTTAATTCTTAAAAATGGTACAGTTTGGATATATGTCAATATATATTGGCAGTATTAATGTATAATGTTCATTTAATTTGTATACTCTTTTGCTGATTTTGATCCTTTTATATTTAGTTCATCCCATGTAGTTAGAAAGTAATTTTTAGGAAACAGCTTTTCTCTATTGTGTTCCCCCCACCATTCCCCACTTAAAAAAAAATCTTGGCTTCACTCATTATCTTTAAAACACTTAAAGAATAAAATATAAGATACTAACATCTGGTGCTCGCTTCAGCAGCACATAGACTAAGATACTAACATCTGAACCACAGAATCACTGGTTGGCTTGGACTAGTCATTTCAGATAACTTGGATTTCATCAGGATGTCAATTTAATGTCATGTTTTTCTGGAGGATTCTTCTGTAACTCCACACTTAATTATAGTCAAAAAGCTGAGAAACGATTGCCCGTAATCCTTTGTCTCTGTAACTTTAATCTCAGAGTTCTCGTTGAGTAATTTTAGTGACTTTTTCTGTTAAATTAAAGTTGACAATAAACACTTTAGGTCTTTTTTTCTAAATAGTGTTAGTTAGAGGGATGTTTAATAATTTGCCTAGTTTTGATTGTTCGACTGTTAATTCACCTTATCTAGGGATTATTTTGCTAAAGGAGAATAAGTATCAGCTTTGTTTGAAAGGGCTTCCTGGCTCACCATTTTAACCACTTTGCTGTGATCCTTCACAGAATCCTGCTGCATCACCGAAGCTGGAAGTTCTGATGTTCCATTGAAATCACAATGGAAAGTCTTGACTTGACCGGTAAGAGCTTCACTGGGGGTGCATCTCACTTGGTTACCTGGAAGCAAGAGTGAAGCAGTCAAGAGTTGTGTGTCATCAGATCTGGTCTCAGCTTTTCCCCATCTGATGGATTCACCTTCCGTTTTGATCAGAGAAGTGTGATAATTGTGTATTTTTTCCGTCAATTTTATTAGTATTTTTGAAGTGTGACATTTTAATCTCAATCATCAAGTAAGTTAAATTTTCTTTTAAAATCATGAAGTTTAAGGAAATAACTATTTCAAAAATCTCTGGTTTGTTTCTCCATAGTAATGGGCTGTTTGGTGAAGTTAATTTATTAAAGTCCTGAATACCTAGAGGATACTTACCTAAATAGATACTACACTGGTCTGTTGCCCAAAGCTTTTTTAAAAACTGCCTTTAGCTTTAATTGAAAAAAATGAATCAATATCAAAACATGGAGGTTTTTAAAAAACTATTAAAAATAAAATAGAAGCATGTTTAGCAGTATCATGAAACTATTTTGAGTATGAAAATATACAATGAGGAAGAAGTTGAGATTTAAAAATATATATATGTGGCACATTATATCAAACTATGAAACTCACAGTTTCATTAAAATACTTTCTGTCCTCTTAACTGCCTTTTTAGGAATATTTTAAGATTAATTAAACTCTGCTTAAATACACACGTAAAAACGTGATTGCTTTACTGAACACTTTATGGTGAACTGGTGATTTGTAAGACCAAGGAATTTGATGTAAATGAAAATGAACAGAAAGAGTAAATATTGTTTATTTGTATTTTCAGGACATTAAGTTATTCTTCAGTTGTTAGATTCATTGAAAATTAATCTTAAGTCATTTCTGTTCTTAAGTATTTTTGATAGCTTAAGCCTGCCTAGAATATCTGTGTCTACATTTTTGTTTTAGTAAGTATATAACTGAATGTTGCTTTTGTGGTACAGCCAAATGTAAATATAAGACTTCTAACCATTCTTCTGAATGTTATGGTCTAGGATTGACACACTGTAAAAATAAATGCGATTTAGCTTGAAAGTGTGTTTAATAGGATATTGAAACAAAAATTAGGATTTAGTTTATTTCTTCCTTTCTGTGCTATCCTTTAAGGCGCAGTTAAGTTAGAAATACAAATTCTGAATTTAAGAATGCCAGTTAGGATACAGCTTATGGTTTTACTGGGTCAGCAGGATAGACTATAGAATATTTGAATATCGATACTGAAATTTCAAATATGTTCTCGATTACTAATCATAAAGGGAGTTGAGTATAGTGAAATTTAAAGAAAATTAAATTTGTGACAGTATTTTGAATTTGTTAAACGTGAATACATACATAAGTGAACCAGGACCTTTTATATTACCTATTCAGAAAACCAAATCATTAATTAGGACTTGTATGTCAGTCTTGACTTAAGTAGCCATCCGATCTGTGATTTCTGAATGTTAATCAGATTTTTTCAGTAAAATATTTTTATTGAATATAGGCAGAAATTGACAGAAAATCCAATTGCTGATTAAATTTAAGAAAACCTGAGACTGTTTATTTCTTTGCATACATATATATTCATCTTAAATGCAGTAGTGACTAATAGAAAATATGCCATACAAAATCAGGAGTAATTTAGGAAACAAATCATGGAAGATATTACCTGGCAGAGTGATGCAAGGGTTTAATAAATCTTGGAAACATGCTGCATTAGTCAGTTTAGACAAACTTACATTTTATTATCCAAAAAGCCCCCAAATCTTAGTGGTTTATAGCAGTGAAAGTTTCTCTCTCATGTTCCTGTTCCTGATGAGTCTGCTGCCACTCTGCTCCATGTCCTCTTCTTTCCTGGACCAAAGCTGAAGGACAGCATCTCTGGGATGCACAAGACTTGTGGCAGAAGGAGACAGGAATGATGGTGGAATCTGGGCTCTTAAAACTGCTGCTTGGAGGTGGCACAGATCACTACCTGTCATATTTCATTGTCTAAAACACATCCCATGGCCACCCCATAGTTAGGAGTGGCTTTTAAGAGAGATGAGGTACAGTGCATATTTTAAGTACTGTATCTTCATAATCCTATCTAGGGCTCTTCTAGACAGACAGAATGCACCTAGTATATTAAGTTTCCAAGAAGTCCTGTAGTAAATGAATCTGTTTATTTAACATGTAAAATTATTTGACTGTGAATCCTCTTGTTACATGGAACATGGTGAGCTATGATACCCTATCTGTGACAGATTTTAAGGAATGAGGAATTGATACAACTCGACGTTATCACTTTTTCCACCATACAGTAGGTGGATATATAGTGTATATTAGACTTACATTATTGTTTTATAAGTTGTTTTAAAGTGAATGAAAATTAGTGTAGAGGGGACCCGCTGCAATTTGCATACAGAGTTAGAGAAGGGAAATAACGATACTCATACTGACTCCTTACTGATGTATCATAGGTTACAGATACTCGACAGATACTCTCTAATTTGATACAGAGAAAGAGCATGAGAAAATGGGTACTTTGCTTTTTCTGGTAGTAATATAATAATTTTACCATTTAATGGTAACCAAATACTTCTACTTAAGATCAATTTCAAGAATCATTCTAGAAAGAAAGAATACAGACAGACCCTGTAGCAAGGTTAACAGTCGTAGCCCATGAGTTACTTCACCTGTGGTCATATTCCCTATTCAGTGATTGTATTGTTGTCTCCTAAGCTTTCTGAAAAATGGCACAATGAACTACTCAGACAGTGTTGATTTGATTAATCCCATGGGTTTTATAAAACATTGCTACCAGGCCTGTGTGGATTAGGATGATATAAATATCCAGGAGTATATAAACAATGCTTTGTTTCACAGTTTATAGTTCCCTGAGATTGGGGGAAAAGAATATTCTTAGACATCTCTGGATTTAGAGAAACTTAGGCATTAATCCTAGTTCTGACACTTTTATACTGAAAGAATTTGGGTGATTATTTAACCTCTGAAATTTTCTTTTCTCATCTTAATATTGGATAATGAGCTCTACCTTGTGGAATTGTGATAATTAAATGAGGTAATTATGTTAAGTGCCTGATACAATGCCTGTCACATGGGACACACTCAAGAAATGGTAGTTAAGAAAATAAAAAAATGATCAAACTTCAAGAATCTTGAATGTATTATAAAATACCTTTAATAGACATCTGACAGTATGTGTATGTCTAAAATGTGTTTGGATATTTATATTTAAACACACACACACCTATAAGAGTTTTAAAAAATTGTCCCTAATGGGTAAGAACCTATGTATTCTTCTGTACTTTTATTAAAAATTAAAAGTAGCTTTATCTTTATCACTGAAAGGGTGAATCCGGTAGAAATATTAGCCACCTGTGATTCAGTAATTCACTTCTTGCCACTGAAAAAGTCCTAAGGACAGAGTGATAGCCAATGTGGATCTATGGCCTTGACTTTGAATATTAATGAGCTGTCAGCATTAAGGAAATCAAATTCTATGTAATCTCGAGGCACAAGATATAAGAGATAGTGCCACTGAAACTTTCTTCACCATGTAGAGCAAATATTATTTGATTTCAAAATAATCAGCAATTCTACATCAAAGTTTTTATTCTACAGTTTTCTAGTGAGGCTGAAATTTAGATTTTTTCTGTATCAATATTGTGCCCTCACACCCAGAATCAGGCACAGCAGAATGATATCTCTTATGCTTCAAAGTTTTATGCTATTTCTAAACGATAATTTAATTTAATTTAGAATAACATATAATAAATCATTTTAGGGTGACTTATTCTTCAAATTGTTCCAAGTGCTTCTCTTTGTAAATGAATCACCTTTGTAACAGCTATCAGTTACCTATTATTGGGCAGGATTATTAGTAGAGTAAAACAATCTCAAAAATAGAAGCTTCTCTCTTCTAGAGGTTATATGGTCTGCTTGGGCTGCCATAACAAAATACCACAGACGAGTGACTTAAACAAGATATTTTTTTCACAGAGTTCTGGAGGCTAAAAGTTCATGGTCAGGGTGCTGACAAATTCTGTTTCTGGTGAGGTTTCTCTTCCTGGCTTGTAGACAGTCGCCTTCTTGCAGTGTCCTTAGATGACCTTTTCTCCATGCGTGTGTGGAGAAAGCATGCTCTGATCTCTTCCTCTTATAAGGACACCAGTTCTTTCAGATAATAGCCCCACCCTAATGACCTTACTTAACTTTTACCTACTTCCAGGGTCTATCTCCAAACACAGTCACATTGGGCTTTGAGGCTTCATCATATGAATTTGAGGGCAACCAACTCAGAAGTAATTGGTTTTCTGTGCCAAAGAGTGAAGTGAAAGTTAAAAACAAAAACAACACAACTTTCTATGTTATTTAATCTCTAAACAAGAAAACTAGTTTATTGTAGTCATCTAAGTTTCTAAAAACATCTTTGGTCTTTGAGGTGGGAGACATTTCAGATTACCAAATTCATATTTCTTCCATCTTGAAGTCTCTGTGCATGAAAAAGAGTGTTTTTCAAGGGAAGGGATCAAATCTAAGAACTTGAAAATCAGTGTTTTGTATGATGGAGGAGTTACATCATTGTAAAAACTGATTTTTCAGGTGTATTCACTGTTATTCCTGAATAGAAGGTGTTTGAAAATTAGGTTGAGGAATCAGATAATTATTCTTTCAAGTTATATCTGTTTCTGCTTACTATAATTAAGCCAATTCACGTTTTTCAAGGCTATATTCTTTTATTTTGTGAATCAATTGCGAATACAACAGGGAAATGGCATACTCTTAAGATTTTGGGAAACAGAAAAGACTGTGCATTTGAAATAAAGCCAGCAGAAGCCAAAGTATCCTAAATCTGATACATCTACCTGCTATTCTTCCTGCGTTCTTCTTTTTAATTGTTATCCCCTTTTTATTTCCTCTTCCTTTTCCTTCTTTCCTCTGATACCAGCTCTTAAGTAGGTAATTGTTGTTTGGATTTCTCAAGTAATAGTCTAAATGCAATTCTTTGAACATCTATATAGTACTTCTTTCTGCTATACAGTAGGATGCTTTTTCTATTAAGTCAGTTGATGGGTATTTGGTATTAGTGATGGGTAAGTAGTATTTATGGAGGCTCAACTTAACTCTTAGTTTTATCTTGAAATTTTTTTTTTCAATGTGTGTTCTGTGTCACTAGAATGATTTCAGTTTCTGGTGAGTTGATGCCTATCTAAAATAGAAAATACACTCAAGAGGAAACAAACCTTTGAGACTTAAACGTTTGTATAAAAATTTTAAATTGATTTGTAATATTTATTTTCTCACCTTGTGTGTTTATAAGCCAAAAGATAAGCTGTTGGGCACTAATCTGTTTTGTGGATGACAGTTTAATTGGTTGAAAGGTATTTTAACTGTTTTATCTACTTTTTATTTCAATTTCCCTGTTAACGTTATTTACAGAATGACTCAAACTCAAGCCTTATATATAATACATTTTGGCAATATATTTCTTCTAAACAATAGGATCAGTCTACTGATTATTAAATTTACTAGTTAAAGACAGCATAAATAAATTCAGACATAACCACTTCATTCATTAATACTACTTTGAAAGGTGATGGATAAATTAAGTATTTTATCCTGAAATCCGTATTTC
This sequence comes from Camelus bactrianus, assembly GCF_048773025.1. Taxonomy (NCBI): domain Eukaryota; kingdom Metazoa; phylum Chordata; class Mammalia; order Artiodactyla; family Camelidae; genus Camelus; species Camelus bactrianus. Next base: position 46,539,927 of record NC_133539.1, read on the forward strand.
CTCTGATCTCTATTACAGAGAAATGTGTTTTTTCTAGGAAACTAAATTGATCTAATAAGGTGAAATTTCTCATAACATTTCTCTCAGAATTTCCATGCGTTTTAATGTAAAATATGCACTGCATTTACTGGATATTCTGTACATACACATATAAGTGTAAATGTATCTGAGTGTATATGTGTGGCTTTTTCATATAACCTCTTCAAGAAGCTAAGAGACTTAAATTTACACTATAGAGTTTATTTTGTTGATGGCTGTTTTGCCCAAACCTAGAAACAGTGTCTGGCATGTGGAACTTGCTCATTGGTAAACATTTGGTGAATTAGTAATACAGGAGTTCACATTTCATTAATCATGTATTCCATTGATGTTGATGTTAATATGCATTCCCTGTCTACCTGGAGATTATTTTTTCTCAGACTGAGTTCAGGGAGAGAGGAGTGCTCCTCAAAAATAAAAGTCTTTCTGTGCCTTTAAGTTGCAGTTAGTTCTATAATCAATAAACGCTAGTGAGTATAACAACTTAAAATAGCAGCAAAAAATTTCTGGGTAACTGTTGGCTATTTACAGTGTACACTGAGTCAGCAATGGTTTATTAAGAATTGTAAGCCTTCTGCCAAGTACTTCTGTAACAGCCCATCAGTGGCGCTCTGAGTGGAGGACATGTGAAGGTTCTGAGATTTAAGGTAGGCAAGTTGGTTCAGGCTGGGCCTAAAGAGATGCTATATGGTACTTGGATTCAGTTAATATATAACAGAAAGGTTGACTAAAGTCCACTTTTAGGTGTTTTATTCTTGAGGGGGTGGCTTTTTTTTTTTTGATATTTCTGTATTCAAATTGATCTATGAAGATGAAGAGGAACACTGTGTTTTGGTTTTGTAGACTTTGTATAACCTGCTTAATTTTCAGTTGTTATGCCTCTGCCATGGTTCTTAAAACACAGACGAGTTATGTAATTATTTCAGTGTTTCCTTAACATTTACTTTAAGTCTGTTTATTACCAAGAATCTCTTCGTGGCAGAAATAATCCACTTCCGGTAGTGTTTTTAGGGGTTAAGTTACCATAGACACTTACAGTGTACAAGTTTCTTGAGAGAGCCAGCTAGACAGAGAGGAACTGGCTTCTAAACAAGGCTTAAATTATAAAAAGATACCATTTATATGGTGAACACTGTCCAAAGCATTCTCAGTTATGCCACACTGATGACAAGATTAGAGTGAAATCTATGAAGTGTGAGGTGTATCTGCGTGCAGAGTAGTGTATGCCCATCAATCCATACAGTGACCACCCAGATGGACATGAATTGAAACTCTGAGCCATGTTCTTAATATAGTTTTTGAAAACTTACCATGTTTTCAGCATTGTTAGAGTTGCCAAGTCATCAAATAGGTGTCTTATATTACAACAAGAGATAATAAAGAAAAGTTTGAAATCAGTAGCCACTACCAATCCCCTTTTTAAATACCAAACCTCTTGCTATAGCAGTTGTTTTGTCCTGCCATTTGATGAAGCATACAGCTCATCTTTCAGTTCATTTGGTGAAGTGAACACTTACAGGAATGATACAGTTTTCAGGTTTGAAAGTTTAGTTGTTCCTGTTAAAATGATAGGTGTTGCCTTTCTTTATTATTCACAGAGAGTTTCACTTTTTAAAGAACATAAGATAAATCTTTCTACCTAAATGTCCATCGACAGATGACTGGATAAAGAAGCTGTGGTATATATATACAATGGAATACTACTCAGCCATTAAAAATAATAAAATAATGCCATTTGTAGCAACATGGATGGACCTGGAGGTTGTCATTCTAAGTGAAGTAAGCCAGAAGGAGAAAGAAAAATACCATATGATATGACTTATATGTGGAATCTAAAAAAAAAAAAAAAGACAAATGGACTTATTTACAAAACAGAAACAGATTCACAGACATAGAAAACAAACTTTGGTTGCTGGGAGGAAGTTCAAGATTTGCAGATACTAATATATATGAAATAGATAAACAACAGGGTCATCCTGTATAGCACAGGGAATTATATTCAATATCTTGTAGTAACTTATGGTGAAAAAGAATATGAAAACGAATATATGTATGTTTGTGTATGACAGAAGCATTGTGCTGTACACCAGAAATTGATACAGCATTGCAAACTGACTATACTTCAATGAGAATATATTAAAAAAGGAATCTTTCTAATGAGGCTATTACAGTATATCTTGTTGATGGTTAAGGTGTCTCAGTTACGTCTCTTTTTATGAATTTTTACTTAGTCATCAAAATCATAGAATTTTAAAAAATGATTATTTCTATTGTAATAAAATATTCCATACATTAGAGTTTATAGTGTGCCTGTGAAAAAATATTTTAGAACTTTTACTTCCTAATGCTTACAAACATTCTTATTCTTGCCTCTAGATTATCAACTGCATAATGCTCACTATTGCTTCCTGGAGATTAATATGGATAGGCAGAAACTTAAAGTTTTCCTTATGGAAGACAGCTTTAAATGGATCACTTTTTTCAGCTATAACTTGATCTTAGAAATGTAGGCTGTGGAGTTAGATGGATCCAAGACAGGACTAAATCTATCTCAATTGCTTAGTGATTGGGCGGTGGGGAAAATTATTTAACTTCATCTGGAAATGGGGTGAATAATGACCACATGAGGTTCTTACGAGGCTAAAAAGTGCCGGAGGGTACACTGCCAATCCAGCACATGGCAGCATTGCTAAGAATGTGTGTTTCATTGTCAAAATGGATAGTAGGTCAAAAGTAGCATTTGCCTTTTTTTGTTTTTAACTGCTTTAACTGTTCCTTGAAATTCAAGCATGTCTCTTTTTACAAGGGAAATGTCTTTATTATGTTGCACATCTTTAATATGTTGAAGTCTTTATTGAATACAGGATAGACTTGCTTTAAATAATTAGGGAAGAACAATGTTTATTCTTTTTATTGTTAGATATCTTAAAATATTTTCTACATAACCATAAGTAATAGAAGTTTGAGTTTAATTATACTTGCCCTGATTAATTTTGCAGTTTTATTAAAGTGAAATCAAAGCTAAAATATGTGAAAGTATTAAGAGATAAGTCATATGTTGTTCAGTGGATTATACTTATTTCAGGGATACTATCACCTCATACCATGAGTATTAACAAAATTATCACCCTAAACAACAAGTAAATTATTTAAGCATAATAGTAATTTTTTATAATCTACACAGTTTTTTTCAAAGATTGTAATTACTTTAACAAAACAAGGAGCTGTATTATGGCATTATGAATTCTTAATGAATTTTAAACTATGAAAGCTATTTTTATAAATTGATTATCTCAACCTGATAACTATAAAAAATTAAAAAAATTTTAAACAGCTGTGAACTCATGACCTTACTCTGCTAGTTTATCCATACACCAGAAAAGCAAAATTTTCCTTCAGTTTAGGTCAGTGGGTTAGCATTTCTAAATTAATTGATCCAAGAGAAGAAAGTATTTTTATTTCTAATAATTTTTATGCACATGAGCATGAACCAGTACAACTTCATCTTTTGTCCCTAGTAACTTTTATTTATTAATTTTGAGTATCTGTATGATTCATGTATCTAAACTGGTTTTGGAGATAGTTTAATAGGACCATCTATGAAAATACTGTTTCCTTTTAAAAGCTGTTCTGTGTATGTTACCTAATGTGTTTGTGGTCTTTTTATAGCAATTTTGCCTTTTCCTAGTCAAATATGTGAACTTTCTAACCATAACAACTATGGATTTTATAGACTTCAGTTATATAGTTTTTCACTTATTAGCGTATATTGAAATTCTAAACCTTTCTGGTCCACCTATAAGAATGAAGAGGGTTTGCTCTCTTTCTCCAGCTCTTGTATTCCTTTTTAGTACCTAAACTGCCTATAGTAATCTCTCTGGAAAAATATTTTATTTGAATATACAGTAATATACCTTCTGCTCCTCTTTTTATCTGATAAATATTTACTTGAAGTATTACGTGCAATGTGTTAGACACTTTCACAGTCACAATATGATAATAGAAGGCAAACTAATTAGGCAGAAAAAGATAAATAAACCTCATTAAGAGTTTTGAGGAAGACCTAAAATCCCATGTAGAAATAACAGGGAAGACTACACAGTGGAGGAAGTAACAGAAGTCTGGAGAAGGTGAATACAGCCATACCTCATTTTATTGAGCTTTGCAGATATGTGGGGTTTTTTTTGTTTTTTGTTTTTTTAACAAATTGAAGGTTTGTGACAACCGTGTGTTGAGCAAGTCTATCAGCATTGTTTTTTTCCAACACCGTTTGCTTACTTTGTGTCCTTTATCACATTATGGTAATTCTCGCAATATTTCAGACTTTCCCATTGTTACTGTATTCATCATAGTGATCTGGGATCAGTCATCATTGATGTTACTATTGCAGAAAGATTATGACGTGCTGAAGGCTCAGATGATGGTTAGCATTTTCTAGCAATGAAGTGTTTTTTAATCAAGTTATGTACATTTTTAAGGCATAATGCTGTTACATAGTTGTGATACACTACAGTTTAGCATAGACATGCTTTTATAAGCACTGAGAAACCGAAAAATTTGTGTGCCTTGCTTTATTGTGATGATACTCGCTGCATTCAAGTTGGACTGGATCCAAACACAGTGTCTTCAAGGTATGCCTGTAGACTGCTTTTGCCATTTGGATGGGATGTCTGTAAGGGTAAATGGGAAATTTTGGTGGAAATTAAAAGAATCTTCAATGTCGGTGAGTTTACTTTTTTTTTTTTTTTCCTTTAAGGAAGATAAACCACTGAAAAATTTTGAGCAGACAATATAAGTGGGGATGGATTGGAAGGAAAAAGAAGTAGGCATTGGAAAGTTTAGTTTGGAGGGGCTTTGTTCTTGATAGGGTTTGACAGTTATGAGCAGGACCATTATGGGAGACATTATGAAGGTTATAACTTGTCTGGATCTGTCTTAAAGTATTTTGGATTGCAGTTATCCAACTCACCAAATCACATAAGTCTTTTCCCAATTTGCAGGGTAAAAAATAATACTCACTTTAAAGGATTCCTTCAATGAAGATTTTCTCAAATGCTTAATGCCTACTGTTGTTTATCCTATGTATGTCTGTGTGTGTTTTTAGTTATTGTACATTTAGCTTTCACTGTGTTTATTAAAGAATACAAGTCCTGTCTTGTCATTTGAACCAAACTACTAATGTATAGAGTTTAGCAGTAGATTAAACTTGTGTTGTAGAAGGAATCCTGGAGAGGAAAGGAAGCAGTTGGGAGGCTTTGAAAAAGAAGTCAGAGACAAGTTTTTAAGTGTGGATGTTTAGATAATACTACTACCAGAAGCAGAGAGATAGTAGTAGAAACTGATTTGTGGAAGAGGAAGGTGAAGTTTGGAATGGATTGGATTTGAAATGCAGAGAGAATATCCGTGTGGTTATGTATAGAATGTGTTTATAAATTTGCTAATGAATTTGGAAGAGATTCCAGCTGAAGATAGGTATAGCTTAACAGAGAGAGACAGAGCTGAAACTTAGAAAATTGGTGAAAGCAGAAAATACGGCAAAGACAGAACCTTTGAAGACACCTACTTGCTAAGAGAAGTCCAAAGGAAAGAAAAACAATCAGATCTGTGGTGGGAAAAGCAATTAGAGTATAATGCTAAGGAAGATGGAGTTTTCAACAAAAGTGTTGAAAAACAGAGACATTTAAATGCTTAAAAAATGTGTTTGTTTTAGGTGATCTGGGGTCCTTTGGAGAAAACAGTTTTAAAAATAATTAATTAAATAATTTTATTGAAGTTTAGTTGATTTACAATATTGTATTAGTTTTAGGTGTTCAACATAGTGATTCAATATTTTCATAGATTGTACTCCATTTAAATTTATCTTTAAACATTGGCTATATTCCCTGTGCTGTACAATATATCCTTATAGCTTATTTATTTTACACGTAGTAGTTTGTACCTCTTAATCCTCTAACCTTGCCCCTTCCACCTCCCCTCTCTGCTGATAACCACTAGTTCTCTGTATCCATAACTATGTTTCTGTTTTGTTATATTAATTTGTTTTATTGTTTAGATTTCACACATAAATGATAACATACAGTATTTATCTTTCTCTGTCTGACTTATTTCACTAAGCATAATACCCTCTACTGGGTCCATCCATGTTGTTACTAATGGCAGGCTTTCATTCTTTTTTATGGCTAATATTTCTTTGTATATATACTCTACATATGCTTTGTCCATTCATCTGTTGATGGACACTTAGGTTGCTTTTTTTAAAAATTTTTTATTGATTTATAATCACTTTACAATGTTGTGTCAAATTCCAGGGCAGAGCACAATTTTCCAGTTATAGGTTGCTTTTATATCTTGGCTGTTGCAAATAATGCTGCTGTAACATTGGGGTTCAGGTATTTTTTCGAATTGGTATTTTCATTTTCTTTGGATATATACCCAGGAGTGGAATTGCTGGATCATATTGTCGTTGTATTTTTCATTTTTTGAGGAACTCTAATACTGTTTTCTGTGGTGGCTGTAACGATTTGCACTCGCACTCACAGTGTAACAGGATTCCCTTTTCTCCACATCCTCACCTTTCTGGTGATATCCATTCTGACAGATGTGAGGGGATATCTCATTGTGGTTTTGATTTGCATTTGGAGAAGCAGTTTTTGTGGAGTAATCAAGGCAAAGGCCAGGTTGCATAAATGTTTCCAATATTCCCACTTTCATTGCCACTTTCTTGATTGTTTTTAGCTGAAACTATCTGTTGAGCCACTGTCTTCATAGAGTAGTCTAGAATGACTTACAAAGCCTCTTCTGGGAGCACAGAACTCCTCTTCTATAAATGCAGTGTTAATATTGTTTTTTAAAAATGTATTACCTAAGACTCTTTCAAATCAGATCTTATCCAGGTGCTAATATCATTTCCTCAAATGCACTGAAGTGTGACTTTCTTTAAAATAAATCATCAGCAAACTTGCTTCCTAAATGCCTCACCAATGGGGCTTACATTTATTCTAATTGGCATTATATAGGGATGATAAATGAATTCCCTGTCATTGCCAGTTCTTCTTTTACACTCAGTACAGTGGTACTTTTAAAAAGACCTACTGTTTTAGTAAATATCCTATAGAAAGCTCTTTGGAGTAGTAGGGCCACCTGCATATGAAATTTCTAGGTTAGAATCAGATCCATAGCCACTTTTGTTTCCATCTGCAGAGAATAGTGGTAAGGATATAAAAGACTCACTGTAAGTAGTAATGATTGTCATGATAAAAACTGCAATTGTTATTATTTACATTTTATGTGCTAATTTCTCTCTATGTGTATATATGTGTGTTCTTTCCTAATCTTCCCAATGACCCTTAGATGTAGGTGTTGTTATTCTCATTTCATATCTGAGAGAACTGAGGCCCGGAACATTGAAACAAATTGTCTGAGCTTCTTGGCTAATTAAAAGCAGAGCCAGGATGCAAATCAGCTCTTTCTGACTTTCAAAGACCATGTTCTCTACATGGTCCATGCAGTTTAATGATGTATTTGAGGTTAGAGCTTTAACACCCTTTACAGCAACTACTCACTCCAGTTTGGGAGCCCAATGCCTCATTACTTTCTTACCTTTTCCCTCCAACTAGGGAAGAATAGATCACTTTCATTTGCTTAAATGTATTACCATTCTACACTGTTGATTTGCACTCTTCTGTATATTTAATTCTTGTATTTATTTAATCTTCACATCAATTATATGAAAGATAGATGTATTCCCTCCCCCAACATTTTACTTTATAACTTTCAAACCTATAGCATTACACTCATACACTCACCACCTATATTCGGCCATTAACATTTTACTATACTTACTTTATTACATATCTATAACCTGTGTATCTATCATCAAACCAACTTATTCTTGATGCATTGAAAAATAAAGACATCTCTACAAATCCCCTAAATACTTAAACCTGTGTATTATCTATCTAGCTCAGTATTTATGTGCAATTTTTTTCTTTTGATGTAAAATTTACATTCAGTGAAATGCTCAAATCTTAGACATTCTCTGAATTTTGATAAATGCATATACGTACCTGTGTAATCCAAATACCTACCAAGGTACAAACATGACTATTGGTAGGTGTCTCTTTTCATTCCCATTTTGTACCTGAGGAAACTTGAAACACAAAGAAATAATCTGCCAAAGGCCACACTGCTAATAAGGGGCAGAGCTGGAATTCAGACTCCGGAACTCTGGCTCCTAACCACACCACCATACTACCTGTGGATTATCCCTACATGTTCGGGTATCCTTTTACACTGAGGTGTACAAATTGATATTTTTTTAATGTGTGTAGACACAGAAGTAGTATGCTTGGGATTAGTGAATGCAGAAATGCTTTTCTAGAAGTGCATTGGTTCCTTACAAGAGGATTATGGCAAGAGAGACTAAGAGGGAAAGAAGTTTCCTTTGTCAAAATACTACAGGGACTCTCTGTGTAATAACTATGCTTTAACTGGCATCCTTGATTAATGTTTCTGCATATAAAGTGACAGTCAGTTTCTTAATGATGACTCTGAGGTTCAGGAAAATCCTCAGGTGCCACTTGAACAATTAAAGGTAAATGATGTTCAGTATAGTTTTGTATTAGGCATACCTTTGCTCTGTTGTAATTAACAAATTGTTCATCTGTGCGTGTTTTATATAGTACCATTTGCCTTGATACCTCAGTGTCCAAAATAATAGAAGTAGCCAATTTGGGATTTATAGCTGTGAAATTTGTTAAGTTTTTAACAAAGAAACTGAGCAGCATTCTTTGGCCTTTCCAAAAAAATTGCATAAAAATATGAATCAAGATTGGAATAGATGATATTAATTTTTTTATTTGTAGTACTTAGGTGTACCATCCCTATGAAAAGAAATTGTGTCTCTTCCCTGCCTTGTGTTCATACCACAAGCCATATTTTAAAATTGACAAAGTATGTTTTGATCACTATTGAAATATGAAAAAGCGCTGTCATATATATTGTTTAAAATATCCTAAGTATTATTCAAAAAGCAATATAAAAAATAAATAAAAACATGTAGTTAGCAAAACCTAGCCAGTCACTAGAGGGCAGAGCAGTACTATACTTAGGCCTGATTTAACAATTTAAAAAATTGTTGAACGTGAAAAAATATATGATGCACAATTGAATAGAAATTTCCTTGTATTCTTATTATCTTGTCTTGCTGTGAAATCCAATAACATGCTTATTTTACTTGTATCAAAGGAACTTTTCTGGCAATTACAGAAAATTGATTACAATTGATTGCTTCCAAAAGGGCATGATTATTTAGAAGAGTATCATTATCCCTCAAGAGAAAATACTGTTGCTTACAAAGAGCAGTGCATTAAGTCATTTCTACTCTATGTGGTACCCTGAAATAGAACTGTAGTGTAGACTTTAGATGAGACATTGTTAAAGAACAAGGTTTACTACTAGCGTTTAGATCTAAGAACTCATTGAAATTTGGCGCTTCTGATCTTTCAACTGAAATGTGTTGAATCATTAAAACTTTGAAATTATAGTTGTAAAAGCAATGAACTAACTCTAGCTCCTTTTTTAAATGTTAAAATTTTGTTAAGTGCCTATTAACATAATTTCATTTCTGTTTGAAAGTTTCCATTATTCTGCTATATTCTCATTCTGATTTATTTTTCTCTGATAGATTTTTTAAAATATTGAAGCTCTGAAGTCAAGTATCCTATTGAACCCGAGAAGTTCATTGTCTGAAAAGATAGAACATCTTATCTTGAATGTGCAGTTTGAATTTTATTTTATAAAAATAGTTTGGATTTATATATGATTCATTTCTAGTAGAGAACATAGGATATCAGAAAAAGCACTGGGTTTTGCTTGTAACCTTGGAAAAGTCACATTGTATCTCTGAACTACCATTTTCTAATTTGAAGAATTGGAAAAATATTTCCTTATTTACAGATAGGTTGTTTTGAGAATTGTGTTTGTATCTGTGTGTATGTATCTCCAAAGATGCTACCACGTAAAGATGAATTGTAATAAAGATACAAGCTCAGAAAAACCTTAGAAATAACTTCGAAGTGGTTGATTATATCATGAATTGAGCACCATGAAGGCATCTCTTCTTGGAGTAAATGATACCAGAAATGTGGTTTCTGACCCAAAACCCAGGTTCAGATTGCTGACCTCCTCCCTGTCTCTGAGTGTCTCTGGCTGCTTAATCTCTCTATAACTCCTGACTCTTTGGCTCTTCTCTCTCTATGCTATCCTCTGTTTATTTCCATGTTCCCTCTCTCTGTGTTTCTCCTGACTGTCTTTGGTCTCTCTGTGTTTTTCTTGTCCCAGGCACCCTCAGGAAGACCCCAAGCCTCTAGCAGTACCTGGTTTCATCTCCAGCATGTTTGTAGATGTGGAGGATTCACTGGGATATTGAGAAATACCAGAGGCGAATTGTTCCACTGTAGTAAGTCAATCAGCATTTATTAAGTGACTACTGTTTACAGAGCACAGTTGGTGGTGCTTTTGGTGAAGAAGAATGAGTTAGGGCATAGCTCAGAAGAAGTAAACTTGTAAACACTTCTCAGTGGGTCTTGCAGGCTTGGACACATGCCAGTGAAAACAAGAAATAAGCTGACAAAATAATTATATAAATGAGTTGTGTTGTATGTTTGCTGAAGAGGCCCAGAGTTAATAGAGTAGAGAAAACCAGGTGGTATTAATCGGGTTTCCTGCATGAGTTTAAAATTAGGTTTTGAAGTATTATTGGAAGAAATATGAGGAAAAAGAGGGTGGAAGTGAGTAATTTCTGTGGGGCTTGGCAAGCCTGTTTGCTTGCCTGTGAGTGAGTCCCTGATGGGAAGGCAGTGAAATGAGAGTGCTGAGTTTCAGCTTACAACAGCTAACTTTCCTTAAATTCCCAGTCTTAGAGAAATTGAAGGTATGAAAAGAAGTACAGCCAAATTGAGACTTTCCATAAACATACTAGGTATCTGTTGCTGGTTTTAGAATTTATAGATTTGTAAGGGTAAATTGTGATTATGAAGTAATAATGATATACTATGACATAAAATTAATACAAACTATTAAAATATGATCTACAGATGGATTATAAATGCTAAGATGAATTCATATAGTAAACTGCAGTGTAACATGTCAGTTTTGTGTTTGTATTGGAAGTTTATTTGTGCTGTTGTATTTTGGGTGATCCTACCTACAGACACACCGGAAGTTGGATATGGTTTGAATCCCACCTCTGCTAACTGTGTAATGTTGGACAATCTACATGACAAAACTGAATCTCCGTTTCTTCCTATGTAAACTAAATACGAAAATATTTACCTCAAAGAGTTGTTGTGTGAGTTAAGAGAGATAATTTTATAAAGTCCTGAGTGCATGCTAGGTACTTGTTACTTGCAGATACTTAAAAAGTAGCTTTAAAATAGTTTGTTAAATATAGTGTGATTTCCGAGAGCTTTTTAAAAAGAAAAGTAAACCCATAGTATTTAGAAAATGCTGTATATACAAAGAATATTTATAATATGTGAATAGGATACGGAGACTAACATTAACATGAATAACTGAGTACCTGCCACTAACTTAGGAAACAGAGCTATGCCTGGTCCACATTCCATCACCTCTCTTTAACCACCACCACAACCCTGGATGTTCAGTATATTACTTCCTTTTTCTTTTTTTTTATAGTTTTATAGTTTTTCTTTATAGTTTTATGTATATCCTACATTGTTTTACTTGTTTCTGAATTTTATACAACTAATAATGGTGTATGTTTTCTTTTGCAACACCTATGTTGCCGCTCAGTATGTTTGAGTCATTTATGATCACAGTTGTATTTTCATTGTCTACAATTTATTTATCCACTTTCTTTTGATGACTATTTAGATTGTTTCCAGTTTTTGTGTTATGAGAGATAAAGCTGCAGAGGAAAAAGTCTTGACAGTCCTGTTCATGCCTCTTTATGCATATATTATTTCTCTAGGATACATGTTCAGGGGTAGAACTGCTGGGTCAAAGGGTATGTCCAACTGCAAAATCTATAGGACAGTGGCAGATGGATTCCTACAGAACTTGTTACATTTATCCTCCCTCCAGCTGAGTGTGTTCTTGTTCTGTGTCTACTGTATAGGTCTTTAGAATCATTAAATTTTTGTTTAAAGAATTTTGTAAGTTGCCTATAACACCATTTTAACAGTAATCCTGATGAACTTTTTTTCTTAGTTTTATCCTTTGCAGCAGCTATTTTTATTTCTCTTAGTTTTCCAATGGTCACTCATACCTTTTCTTAAACCCAGATAAGTCTAGACATCCTGAAATAGCTGAGTTATGTTTGCTAGCTAAGTTTTTTCTCCCAGGAAAACTACATCATATTAATGCAATGTTCTATATTAAATGAAAATTGTCAGCTATTCTTGACTTCTAAAGACAGTTTGGGCAGAGAAATGTACACTTTTTTTACTGATCTGATTTTTTCCCCCTTAATTTGAGTTGAGATAGAGAAAGAGTGACCCACAGAGGACTGTTTGCAAGCTGTGGTGATTTAACCTGTGTTTTGTTCTGTGTTGCAAAAATCCCAGAAGTTTTACTCAAACGTAACTTGTATTTGCCACTCTTTTCCCTTTTTCGTCCTTCACCTGCTTCTGTTTTTCTCAACCATTGGTTCTTTTGGTATCTCATTATACTTGCATGATCCAGTCCAGTTTTTATATCACAGTTCCTCCTAACCTGACAGTTTGTACTCAGTGGTCTGCAATTTTAGTTGATTGACTTCAGTGTGTTGCCTGTTGTCAAACTTGGTAACATTATCTGCCACATTCATTTTCTGAGGTTTTCCAGGGAAGTCTACCAGGCTCTAGTCTAATGCCTAGTACTTATTATTCAATAGATGTTTATTGAATGAAGGAAAGATGTAAATGCAGTAAGGACTGAAATGCCTTTTTCCTGCTCAGCAATAATAATTACCCTAAAAGCAATGGGCAAAAATCGTGCCCTGTAAACAGTTCTGACTACGGGTAGCTTTGTAAACCGTAAGTAGTCATTTCTTCTTGAGCTTCGCGCTGGGTTTTGTTTTTGTTTTTGTTTTTGTTTTTTTTTTGGCAAAATGAGAGTGGTAGATGGTGATCTGTAAGAATCCTTTTGACTCCAACCTTTTGTGTTCTGTCTTCAATTGAAATAAAAATAGTTTCTCACGGAATGTCTGGGCACCACTACCAAAGCCTGAGTCCATCTACCTTACTGGGTGTTAGGCCTATAACTGTGTCCCAGCAACTTGCCAGTTATTATCTCTCATAACCCCAGCAAGGGGGGCGAGCATTGAACTTCCCTTCCTCCATTGTTATTTAGATTTGATTTGTTCTAGAAGAAGAATACATTTATCTTTCTTTGAGAAAATGTAATGAATGCCTTTGGCTTCCCAGTTTCATTCACCAGGCAGCCAGGCATTATTCAGTGTAAAATCTTGAGTCCTGGCCTCTTCTCCTCCTTCTCTTCCTCCAGCCCCACAGCTGTGACCAGGGCAGTTTGTCCTACCCTTGTTACTTGCTGTGCAACTTAACGCTGCGTCTTTTTTCACGCACGAGCTACCATCTTTGAGTCAGTGTTGGTTTTAACTGTTGGTTTTGAGTGTTGTCGATCCTTGAAGTCAGTGGGTCTGTCTTCATCTGGTGCTGCAGCAAGTTCCTTTCTCCTGTGGTTTCTTTGCTAGGAACCCCTCAACCCAAGGTAAATGGTGAGACCTGAGCTTCCCTTGCTACCTGCACGCCATCTTCTCATAGCTATTGCAGGGACACCCACTCTAAGACGGATTCATGCTAGAAACCCTTTCATAGAGTTACCTGACTCTCTGAATTCTCATATGACTGATGTTTCCTGAACCTCTTACTTGTCCAGAGTTCATTTTGTAAGTACTGCTGAACCCTGTGGATCAAAGGCAAAATAAGCCAGAGAGCAGACTACACGGAGCAAGAGACACAACCTGTCTTAACTTTCTATGACTTGTAAACACTGCCCAATCACTCCTTAGGGCCCTGGCCAGAGAGCTGTCTATTTAATTATTAACCAAGATTAAGGAGGCTCTTTCTTTTACTAAGGAACATAAAATAATCTAAACTTGTTGTGATATTGTGAATTTGCTTTATGAAAAATCCCGTGTAAGACAGGCAAATTTTAGGCTAAGGGTGTGTGTGGGGGTACTTTTTAAATGAGGATTTATTTTTAATAACATTAACTTGATTCTACATGGAATTTTAAAAATCTTTGTAGTTTTTTTTTTTTTTAACGTTAAATACTTATTGAAATACCAGTTGTTAACCTGCCACCTTACCTCCAGCCTCAATACGTGTAAAACACCCGAGATTTATTGGGCTATCCTGCCATAAGGAGCAAGAAGTCAGGCTACCTAAGATAATTCACCCCTCCTACCTGCTTACTTGACAAAATTCTACAAAAACATATTATGCCAAATGTATTATCGAAAGAAGCAGTTAATACCATCCTCTCTCTAGAAGAACAGATTACTTTTTGTTTCTCAGGAATGTAAGGAGAGAAACATCCTTTTATGCTTATAAGGGAAAAATGGGATAAATTACCTGACATGACTTTGCTGATAGGAGAATGCTTACTTAAACCACTCTTGTATTATGTCTTTGATTAATGTAAAAGGTTTGACCTATTAAGTATTTGCATTAATATTTTAACCTGTCAGTGATAAGTTTCTTTTGTAGTACTGATTCACTTAGTATTTTATTAATTTAGACAAGCTTGAAAGTGCTTCTGAAAACCTACAGCATTCATTAAGTATTTCAGTTTAATGTCTTTTGAAAAAGAACCATATATTCTCTAATGATTAAGTTGCAGCAAATATTAAAAATACTCCATTGTATTAATAAGTTGGATCATGTTTAAATACAGTAGAAAATTTATAAATGTATATGAACATGTGATACAAAATTTTCCTTTGGGAACTAGGAAATGCATTTTCTACGGGCTTTGCATTGAGTGTGCTTAGCTTTTGGAAGAGGAATTTTTAAATGCTAAATTAATAAATTTTGAACTCATTTAATTTTTACTCTTGTTTTATATCTATTACACAGCAAAGTTAGTAGAGATATTTATAAGTAAATTCAAAGTTGAGCTTTTGTGTAGTCATGTAATTATGCAAAATACAGATTTATCTATATTACTAAAAAACATCTTATTAAAATAGTTTTCAATAACTCATTCAAATGTAGGTGTTGCTGGAATAGCACTATTCATTTTGTCTAGGAGTTTATATCTGGTTAAAAAAGACAGTTTATATCTGGATAAAAAAGACTGAAATGTTCAAATGGGTCTGTAATTTTGAGGAAAAAGAAATGAGCAATGAATCTTTTTCCAAAGCTAATTCCATTCATTATCTTAGTTGCTAAATCCAGATTTCTAAAAGTCTAACTAGATTTTATTAAATCTGAAAAATAAATGACTGAGTCTTCTTTTATCAAAACAGTAGAACAGAAAGTAGAGTAGCTGCACTTTAATATTAATGATTGTTTTGAGGGATTGGGACTCCTAAGAAGCTCACCTAACCATCTTAATGCTAAGATCACTAAATATGGTTTTCTTCTGTGTCTATGCCAACTGTTTCTCCCACCAGATCTTCCTCGGAATCTGTATGTTTCTTTTGTGCTTTGCTGGTGGATGCTTCATTCCCTTTCCCGTGCCAGCCAGGCATCATGTCTCGTTTGAATGATGGCATCATTGCCCTTAGGTTAAGGTCTGTTTTGAGCTTAGAGGAATCTTGGCTGCCATTTTCATCGATTTATAGTTATTTGCTGTTATTTAACCCTTACACGAGGTGGATGGCAGCATTACTTTCTGAGTTTCAAGCTGCCCTGTAAACGCAGAGTTTGTGTGTCCGTCGGTTAGTACCCTGTCAACTGTGAAGAATGACTGGAGCTAGGGAAGTTGGTGCTCTGGAACACTTGAGTCAGAGAACTTCCAGATCTCAGTGCCAGGGCAAGAGTGAGTCTGATTTTCACCAAATGGAATCATCCAGTCAGCTGTTCTCTCGGGATTAAAGCGTGTCAAGATAGCCTTTCTTCTGCTCTTACTGGAGCTAACTCAAGGATTGTTTGAGTATGTTTCTTTTTCCTTCAAACTTTAAAAAATGTGCCAGAGATTGTTGTTGTTGTTGATCTGTTTAAAATGATTTGCATTTAAAGAATTTCAAAGACAGTTTTCATTGAGATGTTCTGGCTCTTTTTTACTCTTTGTATATAGTAAGGATGGTGAAATCATGGTCGGATTGTGTTCTCCTGTTTGCATTTTTCTGGGGAGATGAAAGACCCATAAGAGATATCTGCCCTATCTCATCCCCTCTCCTTCATTTAGAGTTTATAGTTATGGGGAGGATAAACCTGGACAAGTTTAACTTACAGGATTTGAATCTGTGATTTTCAGTGGGGAACTTTCTGTGTAACGACTCCGTGTCAATGGTTAAGAGGCTACTGATGGTACTGTAGCTGTGTCTGTGGTGGAGATAAAAATGATAAGAGGCTGAGTCACAGATTTAAAATAATCATCCAAGACAATAACAGAAGAGAGTCACAAGGAAGTTTATGGCTCATGCTATAGGGAATTAAGACATTTGCAGGAAGGGGGTATTATTTTCACTTACATGGAGACAAAGAAGCGGCATTTTAAATAAGGGATCTCTGGACAAATAGAGACGCAAGAAAGTCCGCAATGCAGGAAGCTTGGCTTTGAATACATCTTTGGGGATATAGAGAAAGGCAAAGGAAATTTGAGGCCAGATTTTGTGTGTGTGAGTGTGAGAGTGGGGGTAGGAGGGGCACAAAAAAGATGTGGAACGCCTATCTAAGGAACTAATTTCTGAGAGTAGACTTTGAAGTGTCACTGAAAAGTTTGGATTCAGAGAATGAAAGGCTTAAAGCATGACTGAATAAATCTACTGATAGAGATTGGTTTGGAAATGGAGATTATCACTTAGAAACAAGTTACTGTAATCATCTCTTGGGGTTAGGTGGTGCCAAAGAGCTTGAAGAAAAAAGGAAATACATTCATTCATGCTTTTTTTTTTTTTTAAAGGTAAATATTTAAAGCAGCATATGTGAGGTATTCTAAAAGTGATTTTCTGTATTATCTGTTTCCATTCTTAACCATGCTATGAAGGTAGGTACTAGCCTACTTTTATAGATGAGTAACAGAGAGTCTCTTAAATTAGACAACTAGTAGTGATAAAAATTCATAGCCATGCCTATCTGACTGCCAAGTCCAAGCCCTTCCTACTCCCTTGCTCTGACTCATGAAGCATGAAATGGAGAACAGATGAATGTTTTATTCCTTACTTGATTTGTCATAGATTCTTTTCTTGAGAATTATTAAATGGATCCAAATTAGGAGTATATTCATGCATATTCTTATATATATAACTATATGTATGTCAGTACACTTGAGTTTGAGTTTGATTAAGGTGTTATGTGTTAGACGTTAGACCTGGCTATTTCTCAGTTGAGAAGATGCTCTTTTCTGATCATTTAGAGGAAAATGTCAATTGACAAAATTTGGGTCATTGATATATTTTAAATCGATTCAGAATAAATGGGAAGAGATTATATTTCCTATCAAATAGTAATTTGGAGTATAACAAATGAAATCAATGTCCCAGTTTCCTAGAATAAAAATTATAAGATAAACTGGAATATATAGAAAAGAATAATTTTGGTTAATCTTTCTTACTCAATGAAAGTTAGCTAGAAGAGTTTTCATATTTGTAAATCATTGTAGAAATGCTATATGTAACTGAATTTCTTATTAATAGTAAGTGAAGCTTATTTTTTAATGGGAAGATGATCTTGGTGTCATCACTCTAGTAATTAACACTTATTTTACAGTTTGAAAATATGTGATATATAGAAGAGGTGAGAGATTTAAAGAAGTAGGTACTGACATCCAATGAATTGCCTACTACCAACACCAAAAACCTCTCTACCTCCTGCCTAAGACATTCTGGAACATTGTTTTTGTTTTTTGTTTTTAGATTGATGTTAGCTTATTTTTATAATTTGCGACTTTTTGTAAAAGCGCCCCCCCCCAAGTGTGGCTAATTGAGGAATATTTATTAGTTGTTTTCTGGTTAAATGAGATTTTCATATATATTTCAGATGGCTGTTTCTTCATTCTCAAACTGTGCTAAGTTGGAGGCCTTTCTTTTGGGAACATTTAAAAAATTTTGGATCCTAATTTTTATTTCTCTTTGTATAACCTGCATTTCCTTCAGCAAAAATAGATTTAGGTTCACAATCAAGAAGCAGCTGTCTGAAATAAGTTCATTGACTCAGCTGAGTGTCTGCAGTTGCCCAACAAAAGTTACTTGGTTTGGGTAGTGTAGAGAAATAAAAATAAGCATTCAGATTAGACTTTGACTGCTATAATAAGAACTTCTGTCTGTAACTTGAAGTTTTGAAGTTCACATGTAGTATAATCTTATGTTGCAATTTGGACAGATTTGAGCCTAAACACTAATGAGATTGTTAATATGAAAGCTTAAGTGATAATATGTTTAGTATTTTTCTCCTGAATTATTTCTGTGATCCTCAAAGGAAACATTGAATCTTCATCTCAAGGTTGACATGACAAGGGGAATATCTCAATATTGTTCACAAGATGAAAAAAAAAATTGTAATTTTGTAAAGCGATAAATGCTTTAGTTCATCAAAGAAAATCAGTCCAAAGAATGAAATGGACAAAGCCAGAAGTGTGTTGAAAATGATGTCCCAAAAGACTTTTAGGAACTGTAAAACTGAGTGCAGTGGTATACAACTATTCACACATTTTTTTAGATCCATGTAGGACTGCAAACTGATTTGTCTCCTTGAGAGACTGTTGCTGTAAATATTTAGGGAGAAAGAGAGTGTTGATAAGTCTCTGGCATAACTAAACATTCACAATGGAAGAGTGTATTAAAAGAATAAGTTGTATTTTGGTTGGAAACCCAGGTTACTTTTACGATTCTGTTTTCTGAGATCCTTTTCTTAAAAATCGCCTATCTTCCAAGTTTTTACTTGTGACTCTTCATCTCTGATAGGTACAGAAAAATTTATATGGTTGGGAAAAATACTAAACACTAAATTACGATCATTTGATAAAACTCATTTAAAAATTTTTTTCAACCTTACTGAGGTATAATTGACAAATAAACTGTATATATTTAAGGTATACAACATGATGATTTGATATAAATATACCTTGAAATAATTACCATAATCAAATTAATGAACACATCTATCACCTCACAGTTATCATTTTTTTGTTTGGTGAGACTGCTTTACGTCTACTCTCTAGCATATTTCAAGTATATAATACAGTATTATTAACTATAGTCGCCATGCTATACATTAGATCCCCAGAACTTACTTATCTTATAACTGAAAATTTGTGGTTCCTCATTTCTGCCACTCCTCAGTCCCTGGCAATCACCATTTTACACTTTGTTTCTATGAGTTCAATTTTTTTTTTTTTGTAGATTCCACATATAAGTGAGACAAAAAATATACTCTTTTCTCTGCCTGGCTTATTTCACTTAATATAATGTCCATAAAACTCATTATTAAAACTTGGCAAATTGGAGATGTTTGATGATTTTCAGATGAAATGTAAACTTATGTCTGGAATATTGAATTGAGAAGTAGAAAAGATGTTTTAGAGTCACTTATGTGAAACCTTAAGGATCTCTTTACCTTAGGACCCCAAGTGGAAAATAAATGCATTAATTATTTTATGTATTCTTACATAATTCTTAGCTCAGGTTATTTGAGAATGATTATTTTTATTCTGCAATTACAATTTGAAAAATAAATATTGGGAGGATTTGACCTATTAATAGAAAGGTGCTAGCTGCTTTGTAGAGACATGTGACACAAAATGGTATTTTAAGTTAGAGGATCTAGAAAATACAATTGCAGTTTTCAAGCATAGTTGAATGTGGCATTTCATGGAAAGAACCTACGTTGAAAATGTTTTGTAGTCCAGATGGGAACTTTATAGAACATTTATAGTATTTCTGAATCAGTGTTGTGCTGTACTCTCACCAATTTCTCAAGATAAGATACACCTTCAGTGTAAGTTGTGAATTATTTAGAGGTTGAAGTTGCAGATGATATAAAAAAGGCGCTACAACAGAGGAAGAATATAGACTATGGTTTTGTTTGTTTGTTTTGTTTCGTTTTTACTAAGTACTGTAATCTGCAATGTGGTGTGGTGAGTTAATTAAACCTTTTCAGGATAATATTATGAACTTATGATGAATTTTCTCATAGGTCTGAATTCCTTAGTTTTCATATATCGTTTTGCCTTTTTTTAAGGTGCTTGGCGAAGCAGCACATGCTCAGGATATTTGTTTTAAATGTTGAATGGCTGTTGGTCATTTTAATGAAACAAATTTAATGATTTGAATTTTAGTGAAATGACATTTTTGTACTTTGTGAAAAGTGTCAATGGTTTGCTTTGTTGTTTTAGAAAAATATTAAGTGAATAAACTTCAGTTATTATTAAATGTTACCTTTTAGAGTTTCTCAATGATGAATGAAAATGAAAAATTAACCCCAAGGATGACTTTTGTTTTATAGTCCTAGCTCTTTCACCTTGAACTAGTTCTGGGACCTTGAGCAAAACTCTTAATTTGGACCAGAATATCCTCTTCTTTCAGTGAGACTATTAAATTGGATAATCTTTAAAGTTTGTGATTTTGAATGAAGAAGAAAGTTAGAGTTCTAAATAAGTATGACTATTCCTAAATCGAGTTACCGAGGTTAGTAAGAGGAGTTCCATATTCATTAATTTTTAGCAGAATTTTGATGAGGAAGATAAGAGAGCAAGTTGGTAGAGAAAATATTCCTTATAGAAGTGATGCAAGGAGTTGCACAGTAACACAACTTTGTGTGGGATGCAGTGACAGTGAGATTTGTTTGATTCAAGCAAAGAGTTTTCTTGGAGTTTTCATATACTGTGTCTAAAAGCTCAATTTCTAGTAAAATGACCATTTAAAATCTGTTTATAAAAAGCTTTTATTCTACATTTCCTTTATACCCCAGCATTTTTGCTTCATTGCCCACCCACTCCCCACCACACACCCCAAAACCATAAGAACTATATTATTCATTTCCTCTTTAACTGCATTGTATAGTTTTCTCCCAAAATTAAGAGCACAGCCAAAAGTTAAAAAATTATCAGCCTGTTGGAGAATGAAAATAATACTGATTAACATCAAAGCGTGTCTCCATTATAATAAGATTCTCCTTTTTACAAATTGCTCTTGATAACAGATTGTTAGTAAGGGCCATTTCAAAACTTTTCTTAAAATATCTCTTACTCAGGATATTACTAAAAAAACTCTTTCTAAAATTATCATAACATATTACATGCAGAATTATTTTCAAAATTAAGACGTCTGTTTGATAGAAATACATTTCCTAATATCTAAACATGTACCTTTTTTTCATTTGGTAGTTTCTTTTCAGCTAAAAGATGCATAGAACAATGTCTATAAAAGAGAGCTGTCTTCAGTGACAGTCTTCAAATATTTGATTTGTGTTGGAGAAAGAAATGAACTGCTTTTTACAGGGGTGTGACCATAAAAGTAAAGTTAACCCTTCTCCTTTTCGAAAAAATAAAATGCATTCAAGCTTACGTATGATGTATTTTGACCGAAACCTTTAATAATACTCACGAAGATACATTTTTCGAGGGAAAAGAGCCTGTAGGTAAATCATCTGTAATTGCCTTAAAAGTTGGAAATAAGTGTTAGAGGAGCTTGAAAATGAGGTATTCACATGTAAATATCCTTGAGAATTCTCATACTGTGTAAGTAGCATTAAAAATGGTTCCTGTTGAGTCTATTTGATTCTTTTAATAAGTGCCAGTAATGCCTTTGATCCAGAAAGGTGTATGTGAATGTTCTCTCAGATACACACACCGTGTAATTTCTGAGTCAGAGTCCCACTACCCTTTTAATTTTTCACAAATTATTCCAAGCTTATAATAATAACATAAAAGATCTCCTTTGTAATGATTTAAGAGTTGTTATCGTTTTGAAAGTTTCAGACTGGAACCCTCTGCACCAGCAATGACTTTGGGACTCTTGACATTTAGCTGGATGAGTGATCCCAGTGTGTAGCTGCCAAGTGCGGGGAAGATGTTGCGGCCGGCGATGTGTAGAATTGCTTTGACTCACTCCAGTCCCCTGGCAGCCGTTGCAACCTGGCGGCAGCAACACTCAATCTGTGCACTTGCACATTTGAAAGCTGCTTTTCTTAGGCTCCCACAGCAGTTTGTATAGAGGAGGAGCCAGAGTAAGATGTCTACAGAGACTGTCTCAAAAGCAATTCACTTATACGCTACAAAGAACCCCTTTTTAGATTTGGTCCTATCACTACACTTCTCGACTTCCGTCAAAGCCTTTGCTGAAGACACAGTGTGAGGGGCAGGCTGGGTAACTTTGCTTGTGCTGAAGTCTGTTGTAGAGTGTTTTCAAGAAATAAGAGCCTTAGAGTAATTTAGAGCTAGACGGACCTCTCCAGAGCCAGGTGGAGGCAACCGGAGATTCAGAGGCTAGGTGATTTGGCCAAGGCATGCTCCCACTTAGGGCATTTGAATCCAAGTTTTCAGACTTTCACTTAAATGTGTGTATTTACTGTGTCAGAAATAGGGTCCTATGAGTTGTAAAGGAGGAACAGAAAGGACATTTTAAACCGTAGATTAAAAGTTAAATAGAAGTGTCAGTTGCCCCAAATCTGACAGGAAGAGCACAGATACGAGTTTCAGACCCTGGAAGTTGGAACTGATTCGGAGCTGAGAGCATGTGTGATGGGTTTGTATAGCTTACTCAGTGAGAGAATGATAGTGGTTCTGAGGGAAATCAGAGCCTTTCCCAAGTAATACGAGTTAGCGTGCGCACTTCTGTTCATCCTGTGAGCTCCTGTTTCTCAGCTATCACTTTTTGAGCACCTGGGAAAAGGAAAGGAAAAGGATGTCTCCCCAGCTATGGAAAGCTGAGGGACAGTACCGGTGGGAAGCAGAAGCATATCCTTCTATCCTCTCAGTGAACCGTAACAGTTTCCGCTTCAGTAACTGGGGGTCTCTTCCCTGGTCTCTCCGTCGCCAATTCAAAATCACTGATGTCAATTGCTCCACAGACGCTGCTTTGCACCAGTCTCACTGTATTTTCTTCGGTGACAATGAAAAACTCACAGTTCTAACACCCCTATTTGCCTTTCATGTACAGCTGTGTGGCAGTTACCCTGTGGTCCTTTTAGATTAAAAATGAAACTGTAGTATCCAAAAAAGAATTTAGTGGAAATATTCCATTTCTGTTTGGAGAAGAATAAAAGCAGTTGGATATAGTGGAAAGGATTCTAATTTTGTGATTAAGTGAGTTGGGTCTTAACTCTGCCACTAATGCATTCGGTGAACTTCAGCTGACCTTTGACTTGCTTTTCCTCACCTGTAAATTGGAAGACACAAATCCAAGAACTGGATTTTTGGATTTGTAGTCCCTGTCAACTCTAGAAAATGAAGCATCTCATTTTAGAAGAGTAGCTTCTCAAATTATCCTATAAGTTAAATATAACATTCAGGAATGGTAGTAAAACATGCAAAATTTCCCCAAGGATGTCAGTTACAACTGGTTGTGGACAACTCTTTTGTAAGTCAAAACTTTCCATCAGTGAGTACAATGCTTTCCAAGTGAATCGATCATTTCTGTTGTACAATGTGGGAATCCGAAAATATTTAGATAATTAGCAGCTTTTAAAAGATATTTATGGACTCTGCTTCTGAAGGCAAAATATTGAGGCTATAACTAAGAACATTTAGATAGATTTGGATTTCATCTGTTTAAATTTAGCCCTAAGCTTTTATCTGAATTATCATGGATTAAAACTACAAACACTTGGATACCTCAGCCTTCTGCTTTACCTTGATTATGTATTTATTTCACTTGAATTGTTTTCATCAGTTTCATTTTAATTGGTCATAACTTGTGTTGCTGTCACCCCAGTGATAAACGAGGGCCTTGGCAGCTTGTATGTGCCGGGACATGATACTACTTTAAAGACTTTGCTGGAAACCCTGCTTATTTCTAAATACCAGTTACAGCTTATTTAGACCAAGTGAATTTGTTCTCATATAGTGTAGGCCAGAAGTCATAGTAATTACTGTCATGATATAATGATGCTAATGTTTTATTGTCATCATCTGAAGTGAATGATGAAAGCACATTTGTTAAATTGGATCTCCTTTCTAGCTCTGTGTGCTGTCCTTATACGTCCTGGACCGCGTAGGAGATAATTGGGCTCTTTTTTATTCTCTGTGGTGGTGGCAGAGGTTGAACTTGAGATATGAAATCAATATTATCAGCCAGAGGTGTGATTTAGAAAAAAATGATATGTTATCTACTAGTTCAGATCAGTAATTGGTGAGGAAATGCTGTAAGGAATATCTGTTTCCTCATACAGAGTAGCTGTCTATTTTTATTGAGATATAATTGACATATTACATTATTTTCAGGTGTACAACATAATGAATATTTATATATATATATATATATATATATATATATATATATAAATGCTTACCACAGTAAATCTAGTTAGCATCCGTTGCCACACATAGTTAGAAATCTTTTCTTGTGGTAAGAACTTTTAAGACCCCCTCTCTTAGCAACTTTCAAATATGCAATCCAGTAGTATTAACTATAGTCACCATGCAGTACATTACATCCCCAGGATTTATATTTATTTTATAACTAGAAGTCTGTACCTTTTGACTACCCAGAGTAGCTTTTCTGAAGATTATTTCATAACATTTAAATGCAAGCAGAAAAATTTTATAAAAACATCCACTAGGTGGCACTTTATAATTGTGTTTAGAATCAGCCCTGCAGCATTCTTGACTAGAGGATAAAATTGACACAGAAAATGTCTTTCTCTGAATGTTGGGTGTTCATGAATATCTGGATTCATATGAACTGTAAAACAATCCTAAAGGGAAAAGTTTTTATCAGCGATTTTGTCGACTTGCCCACTCTTTGTAAGGAATGCTTCTTCTACCACATCCCTGGTACATTCTCAAACAGCATGACACTGGTAACCTGTATTAGTAACGTGGGGAAGCCTGCTTTCCTAGCCATTTAAAAGTCTTAACTTTATATAAAATATGACAAGCATAGAAAAACTGATCCTTTATTGGAATAGCTATCAATTAGAAAATAATGTATGTTTTTTCTGCCAAAAACAGGACATGGTGCTTGTAACAGATATAGATTATATATTTAGTGTGGTTCCAAAGTTCTTTTTAAGATAAGGTTCTAAGAAGCACTGGCCTGGTTCTGTGGAGGATTTTTACTATTTGAGTTGATTTTTCAGATAATTGTTAATATGCTAATAATCTTACTCTACCTAGTGCATACAAATTTATGAATGGTTTGGTTAATCTCCATTTAGCCAATTAGTATTTTTTAAAAGCTTATTCTTTATGAAAGCTTATAGTACACCTCAGTATTTTCTTACTTTTGGTTTTTAAAGTATTTGTATTTACCAAAAACTTACCCAAAAGAAGAAAAACTCAATCATAATCCTGTTATTCAGAGATAATATTGTGAACAATTTAGTGTTCATTCTTCCAGGCTTTTGTTTTTGGTCTGCGCATATATAGGCACATATTTTTATTTAAAAAATTATATTCTTTTATCTCATGAACCTTAAGTTTATCTCAAACATCTTTTCATGTCAATAAAAGGATTTTCATAATATTCCTTTTTAACAATCTTTTAAACTAATCTCCCGCTGTTTGTATTTTGGGTTCCCTCGATTTTTTCCTACCCCTAGAATTTAAAAATGCAGAGGTATTCCTTTACTTGTAACATTTACTAATAAAAGCACTGTATTAAAGCATCATGGGTCAACCTAGCACACAGCATCTGTTTATAAGTAAGTTCTCAATATTGAGTGAATTTCTTACTTTCTGACTAATATGAAGTTAAGGATTTAGTAGTTGTTAATTGTAGTTTATTTCAAATTGATCTGAATGTTTATGTTCTGTGATTAATCATAACAATGATAATTATACTAAACTTTCATACTCTATGCAAGGTGTATATACAGTCACTATAAGCAAGTTAGGTTTTTAAAAATATTATTTTTTATTTTGGGGGTAGGTAATTAGGTTTTTTTAATTTATTTACTTTTTTTTTTTTTTTTTTTTGATGAAGGTATTGGGGATTGAACCCAGGACCTTGTGCTTGCTAGGCATGTGCTCTACCACTGAGCTATACCCTCCCCCCTGCAAGTTAGTTTATGTACATACAAAGTGGTTTAATCCTCACAATGTGGTAGAACTATTATTATCCCCCTTTTATAGATGAGGATGCCAAGGCACAGAGAGGTTGGGTTACTTGCCATAGGTCACACAGTAAGTTGTTTATTGATCCAGGTCTATGAATCTAGGAAAAAGCAAGAAAATCCACACTGTTAACCTTTCTGCCAAACCACATGAAGCAATAGATACAGACAAAGTGGAATTAGGCAGTGGAATTATGAATTTCTTTCAAAGCTGTATTTAAGGGCTTCAGTTTAAAAAAAAAATACTAGAAATTTATGTGGTTCTTTTAAAAATGGTATCAATATCTTCAGATTTTCTTACTGAATATGATACTGGACGTTGAAAGTTCTCGATATAGATTAGAATTATGCTACATAGAAGATGAGTTATTTTGTGAAGATGACACAAAGATACCTAATTTTTAACTTGTTTGGAATTTATAGACCATGGTAATAATTTAATGTATATTACCCAAAATTTAGGCTCATGGAATTTTCTGAGCTTTGATTCAGGGCAGGCTTTTGTCCAGGGCAGACTGCTCTGACAGATGAAGCTGCATGGCTCATGAACATTTATTAAGTAACTAATATGTGCCAGGAACAAAAATCACACTGGGCATTCAAGACAAATAAAAGGTAGCCTCTTTAAGAAGTGCCTGAGGTGTGGCCAGCAGCATTGGAAAGATTCCCAAAGCAACAGATTTCTGTAATAGTGCTTGGTTACTTACTTTGTGTCTTTATAAAATGAAAAAAAATAAAACAAATGAATAAGCAAACAAACAAAAACAAGGAGATGTTAGTATAGTCCAGCATTTCTCTTCCCTCTGAACTTGTCCTGAGGTGAATTTGTAAAAGCCCCTCTTACCTTGTTACCATGTACTTAAAATTCCTCCACAAAGAGTCAGTCATTAAAAATGACTCACAAAACCATTTTTTAAAATGTGTTAATTTATTATATATTGCTTGATGCTCCTTGTCTCATTGGAACAGCCCAGACTATGACAGCCTGGGAAGAATCAGCACAGACATTTTAAAGCAGAAAGTCTGGTAGCAGTGAACAGCTGCAGTTAGAAAGTTGGGTCTGAGTCCCAGGGATCAAGGAAGACTGGGAGGAAAAAATGTATAACAGAAAGTAATTTAGGATTTCAGATGCTTCCTACTGAGCCCATAAGTATTAATGTGCCCATAAGGTTTGTGGGCACTGATGAGTCTGATTTTTGGATGATGGAGAGCAGAAGAGGCCAGACTTGCTCATTGATTACATGGGACTGTTTGGTTCTTAGGAAGGTCTGGAAAAGTTTTTTGCAGGGCAGAGTTGAAGGGTGGCAGAAATGTGAATACACCATTCTTCCCTGTTTTAACTAGAGCAGACTCATTTAACGTCATTTACCGTCTCAAGAGTATCTCTTCCCAAGGCAGAATATCCTGAAATCCAAATGGGATTTCAGAAGCCCAAGATTGCTAAAAAGAGACCAAGGAGTGCAAGTGGTGGTGGGCACACAAAAAGCAAGGGTGAACTGGTTTTCGGATGAAATGAGAATGTTGATTGGCTTGACTTCGGCGACAGAGCAAATTATGAAAACTTTAGACCTTGCTGAACCTGACGAGGAGGCTCGGTGTTTATCAGAAACTACTAAAACCACTATTTATGTAATATTTATAGGAGACCATTTGAGATTCTATTGAATTACCAGGTCTTGTTATACCAATTTTTAAAAAGCCTCTTCAGCAGTTGACGGTCCTATAGGACCTGCTGCACATGTAGATAAGGGAGGCCCTCGTGCTTCAACTTCCACACTCAGTGACTATTCAGTTCTTAGAATTAAAAAAAAGTACAAATGTACAATTCCAGATAACTTTTCATTAAGTGAACAAATTGGGTCTTTGTTGCACTTCAAATAACTGACTAGTGGAAGCATCATCGTAATACGAATAAGTAATGCTTTAGAAACCTGTTTTGACAAGGTTAAGTCAATTTAGATAGCTCATATGTAATCAGCACAAATAGACATAGAAATATTAACTGACAGATGTTTTATGACATAAGGGTAAGTGATCAGGGGTTACATAGAAAATATTTAAGCTGACCAAGGATACCTTAAGAGTATAGTATGGGTGAGCCTCACATATTCCTGAAACGGGAGGGGTGGGAGTGGGTTGATGGATGAATGTCCTCATTGAGGGGAAAGCCCTATGACGCTTGTTTTGGGGGAAGAGTTTTAATTAAATTAGCTTCAAAATGTGAATTTTTATATATTGGGTTTATTTAAAACAATAATTCTCAATTCCCAGGGAGTGTTTGGAAATTTGTGGGGCATTGTGTATCTCAGTGGCTGGGGAATACTACCACCTGAGACTGAGGGTTGGGGATGAAAGGATGGGGAAGGAGCTGAGGTGTTTGCTGACTCAGCAGTGAGTGAAACACTCTTGCCTGCTAAAGAACTTCCCCACCCAAAGTGCCACAAGCATATTCACTAAGAAATGCTGATTTAGAGTAAAGGATATTCGTTTAAGTTGAGCAAAGCCAGGTAAATAATTGGAAGTTTCTGCTCTTCAGGCTCTGAGGATGCATGCCACATACATAAATAAGGTGGGTGGAACTGTAATCCTGCAGAAATTCTGGAAGTTTCTATGCTTGCTATTTTATTAAGTTAAATTATCTTGTGGATGGTTTTACTCAGTTGTTTAACTGAGAGTAAATTTTATTTCCCAGTCTCAGAGCAACGCTAGCCACAGGGTGGCTGTAGATACAAATTCCCCAAATCTAACACCTGCTGACTCTGAAAGTCAGTCTAGATCACCGAGGAGGCTGCACCTATAGCTAAAACAGGTCCTCAGCAGCTACTGATAATGTAATCAAATGCAAGGTAAAATGACACATTTTCAGCATTCTTTATATTGGTGCAGTGCAATGAAATCCAAAATATAATTTATAGTTAATGAGGGGGAAAAATCAGGTTTTGTAAATGTAGTACATATAAAACTAATTTTGTTCCTCTGTTTTTAAAAGCAGATGTTGAATAAATTCATGCAGATGTTAGGAACATGGATAGGGGGTGAGTAGTGGTTGAAGGAAAGAAGCCTTAACTTGCTAGAAACCTTTCATAAAGAAGGAACAATTACTTGCTTTCTTTCAGTGTTTTGTTATTGAGATTACTGATGATCCACCATGATTTCTTGAGCCATCTCTGATATTTGTCTCCAAATTTAGCTATTTCTAAGACAGTGCATTCATTCCTTTATCATTTATTGCATGCATTCTTTGTAGTAAATATGCTTCAGTCAAGTGTGGAAGACAAATCTGCAAACATGAAAACTTCTATTCAAGGTGATAATGCCGCAGTAGCTGTGTAAAAAAATACTGTGGGACCCAAGGAATACATTCTAGCAAACCAGCTCTGGCCTTTGATCATAGTATGGAAATCACTTAAGTTACCTGAAAATGAGACAGAACTATGTCTCTACTCTCCCACTAGACCCAGAGCATTGGCTTATAAGCTAGGTTGCTTCTGGTATAAATAGACAATGGGATTTTTAAATTCACTCTTAATTAGCATATGATATGTTGAGAGTCTGCTTTATTTCTCTGTATATAGTCAAATATATGCTTCACTTCTTAATATTTAAACTATAGAACCTTCTACAATAATTGAATTACAGACAAAAAGGCCCATTTGCTGTAGTTGCAGTCATTATGTAGTGAAGCAGTTAATTTTGAGCAAGTGTTGAAAAGATGTCACATGGTCACAGTCAGGATCAGAAAGAGAAAATGACTTTCCACTGCAGCATATTGATTTGGTCCCTCTGAATCCTGGTACTTTGTTCTCTATTAAATTACATTTAAAATATTTGATTTTAAAATACCTTATTGGCTTTCTTTCTTGCTAATAAAATAATACATGTCAAAAACACTGAAAAGCATGAAGACAAAAATGGAAGTCACCCTCGATGCATATACCATTCCATATCCATTGTGAACAAAACATTTTGATGTTTATTATTCCAATGTTTTTTTCTAGGCATAGATACAGTTTTACGGTTTGTTTTCTTCTAAATTAGAATCAAGGAGTATAAATGTTATTGTACATACATTTCAGGAAAGATTTTTTTTTATTTCTTGATTTTATTATCTAATTCCTCTGCCCTTTCTTGTTAAGAGTTTTCTCCCTATTTAAATGGTGTTTTATTTGTATTTCACAAAGACAATGGGATTCAGGGCTTGATGTACTGTGGAGGTGCACATATAGTTTAGAAATGTATGCTTCTTTATGTATCCCCTGTACATCTGTAAAATCACTGCCATTTGATAAAGATGGGATGCAAATTTTTCTTTTCAAGGGAAAAGGAAATAGCTGTTTTGCTAGGATATTGTAAGGACTTATTGATGACATTTGCCTGATGCCGACAGATAGGATGACACTTGATTATCATTCTTTAATTATGCTTCCTAGGATGTTACTGCAGATACTGTGAGTCACTGTGTGTGCACATGCTTAGGTGGTTAATGCTACTTTCAAAGCTAAGCTATCAGGCTATCAGTCAAGAATATACAGAGTGCTGACTTTATGGATGAGTGTCAAAAGTTAGATTTGGCTTTTGAGGTCATGTTCAAACAAAATCATATTTTGTGAGAGCATGGAATGCTATCCAAGTTCAGATAGCAATTCTATAGTTTCTATCAATATATCAGCTCTGCATTTTGAGAATATGTGTGTATATGTGTGTGTGTGTGCGCACTTTAAAAGCATAGTTCTTTTCCATGGAAGGTGTTCTTTTTCTTATTGTTTGGAAAAATTCTATTGTTGTAATGGGGGCTTTTAACCTAGGATTACAAACCTTCTTTAGGGTTCAGTTAGACACTATTGTTTTTCTCTGCTAACTGAACTTCAAGGACTATTAGTTACCAAAGATAAGAGCTTCCCCCATAATTTTACCATGTTAATGTCTCTTGTTTCCTGTTTATAATTAAAAGATCCACAACCAATAGCTATCAAAGTTAAGGAAATATTTTTGAATAAATGATGATATGATGCTGAAGTGTTTATCTCTCCTAATTGCTTAAAATGGACCCTGGAGACACTAGGAATATTTTTTCTGTTTTAAAATAGGTTTGTTTCATTATTGAAGCCACATATTACCATTAGACTTTTGCTGTAATAGAAAATGTAGAAGGTCAAGAATAGGTTTCATTTTTAAATATGAAACTTAAACTCTGTTCAGGTTTAAGACCCTCAAACTTTTTCCTTATAGTTGCAATACATGTTTTATGGAGGCAATAATTGCTGTCCAAGGAAATGCTAAATAACTCTCCAGAACAGTCTGACACCACACAGAAGGAATAGAGAGGATCTGCCAGGTGGTCAGATGAATGCTGTTACTGTGACAAGTTCTCATATCGTCATAGCAGGCAGAACTGTCCCAGGCAGCAGCAGTGGCAGAGCATAAGCAGCTACTTCTAGGCTGACAACTAAAAGCTAATAACTCATATGATTGAATTTCAGGAAACATTTTTCCCATAGTTGGGAGTGGGGGTGCCTAACTGAATTATCAATGTCAGCTATGAACAGTGAGAAAAATGCTTTTCCAAGATCAAAGGCAAATATCGTATTTGGAATTTGTTCATGAAGAGTAACTTTGCAATTACAAATATACTTTTAACTGCAGTATTTTGTTATCTGTCTTCAAAGGAGGACTGCTTGTTGATAGGCTACTTCCTGCCTTTCATCTTTTTTTCTGACTATGGACAAAGTGGGGAAAAAAGCAGCACCATGGTAGTGGCGCTCCTTTTTTATGAGCTGTTTTAAAATACAGGCAACTGATTAAGGTATTTTAGAAATTAGGTTGGCTCTCATAGGAATGCAGTTCTAATTCTGTGGTAGGGTCACTACAAATGATTTCCAGCCAGCTTCCTGCCAGATCAGTAGCAGAGATTAGTGGTGTAATCTGTAGAGAAATAGGAGAATGGAAAATAAGAATTTACCAGCTTTAGGAGCCAGGTCCTTATATAGACTGATAGGAGGCTGCCAGAGTGGAGAAGCAACTTTTATGAAGTAAGAATTCCTCCTGACAGGGGACAGTATCTGACAGGGGAAATACACTGATTTGTCAGCTTGACAGATTCTTGTTCTTGGAATCAGCATAAAGCTACCTTGATCTGCTTAACTAGAGGGTATTTAATCAAGTGCATGCTGCAAAGGAATGTTAAAGGTGGTAATGTGGGCCCACATTAGGCTAGTTGCAAAGTCACGCTTGAACAACCTAACTAAGATGCTTTTTGTAAACGAAATTGAAGGAGAGGGAGGAAAACTCATCCAGAATTGAAACTCATCAAAGTTTGCTGAAAATTACATGTGAAGGAAACACCATTCCCTTTCTTTCTCAGCCTTCATTTTTCTTCATCAGCTCTTGCCAGTGATGCATCTGTAAGAGGAATAATGCAGGTTATCATGCTGTGAGTAAGGGGACCCTGATTTTCACTTTTCTGATTGCTTGCTATCTGCTGTCAGTAATGCCTTACAGAAATAACTCCCTGTGCCCTGGAGCATTCTGACTAATGTTGTGTTTGGGGCAAAAGACCCCAAACCACGGAATCCTTCATCCAGTGTTCCTGATTTTTGTCTAATCGATTGATTTTCGGTTAAAACTCTCAGTGCAGGTTTTTGCTTTTCTACATTTTGTGGCCGCTAGGTTTTTTGTTGGTATGTACTTTTTCTTTGAGGTAATTTATTCTTTCAAATAGCAAGGAAACTGGAGAATTGTAAGTTGCCCTCAAAATAGATCATTTCTTGTCTGCTCCATTCTGCAATGACTTCTTTCATTAGGATAATAGGATAAAACTGCCCTTTAGAAGCTTTTCCTGTATCGATCTAGTTCATTTCATAGTGGAGAAAAAGAAAGAAACTAAGAGTTCTTTCTGTTCTTTTATTGTGAATAAACCTGGCAATTTTGAATTTTAAAAATAGCAGTTTACTCATTCGTCTTACTAATAATACAACTTTAAAGCAATTTCAGATTTGTAATGCAGTAAAAAAAATCCTAATTATAATAATTTCCTCAAAAGGGTCCTAAACTCTATACCAACACAGGGAATAAGAAGGTTTAATTTTAAACCCAACCTCTTGTGAACTTTTACAGATCTTTAAATTGATGGGGTTGGACTCTAATTTCTAAGGTCCCTTTTAATTCTAACGTGCAGTTTTATTAGCAAACTCAAATTTATATCTCATCGAATCCAGTATCTAGAAGCAACTGCAAGAAATCTTCTGGTTTGCTTCTCTCCATTTTAGCAGTAACAGAGTCCAACTTTTATATTAGAATAACTGTTCATTCCCCCTACCCCAAACCTGTTAAAAACTGTGTTTAGAAGAGTTACATCTTTTTTGGTGATAGGTATCTGGCCAGTAATTTCTGCCTGCAGTATGTTCAGGGAGCATTCCAGACAGGGTTTGGGAACTGTAGTTACAGAGTTCCACAAGCTAGGTAGTTGTCACTGTTCAGCTCCTGTTACCTTTATGAACAGACTAGTTCTAGATCCTGTACCTGTTGTCCCCCACATACTTTGCTTTATCCCACCCAGGATGTGAGATTGGCAGTAATAGAGGAGAAATTAGGACTTGGGGTTCCATCTAGCTGTTTGGTAGCAGTGATACCTCTTAGATGAATCTCAGAATTTTTGAAAGTTGGTATAATATATGGACTCCAGGATATTTGGGGAATAATAAATAAAGCAAATTACAGTTGTGAAATTCTTAACTTACCATCCAAAGAGTAGGGGGGAAAACCACCCAATAAAATATTTATCTGGATTCTGTTAGTATTTATTTCTCACATAAAAATTATTAAATGTTCTCAAGGATATTTAATAATACAACCCTTATAAACTACCAAGATAAGGCAGTGATTTAAAGGCTCATAATGCTAATTACAGTGAAGTTAAACTATACTGAGTCACTTTAGCAGTACATGGTGTGTGTCACTTGAAAAAGAAAATCACAGGTTAAAGCTGACAAAGGTAATCATCATAAGTTTTACTTCTGAGCACCTTGATCTTCAGAGGACTCAAGAGGAACCTTTAAAACTAGTCCCATTTTTTAAAATGTAACAACTACAGAGTTTGTCATTTTCCCAAATGCTTCCAGAGCCATCTACGTATGGATGAAGAAGTATCAGACAGCAGTGTAGTGTGGCAGCTGCACCACTTGAGTCTGAATCCTGGTGTCCAGTGCACTAGTATCCTAGCTGTTTACCCTGGGCAAGTTTGCCTCCAAGCCTCAGTTGCTTTTTCTGTCAAATGTGGATAATTATGCTTCCTAATTCATAGAGTTGTTTTGAGGAGTAAATGAACTAATAATGGTAGGTGGAATAGTGCCCTGATACATAATTAAGTCCAGAAAGGAAAAGATAAAAAGCATATTTTGTATACATGAAAATTCCATTTTCAGTAGTAAACCCATAGATCTTCCCTTACAATAAAAGTGTGGTTTACTAAATTCAAAGTAAATTTCTGAGAAGTGTTCATTGTTTTTATTACACAGCATTCTTTTTGACTTTGTACATCCTAAAGATTAGGCATAACATATTAAAATGGGCATATGATGACTGAATTTCTATGACTATGAACCTATTGTAATTTTTAGATTAAAAAGTAAATGTTTTAAACTGTGTGAAAGATATGTGTTGAAAGAATATTGACAAAAGTTGCCGGGACTTGGCACAATTAATAATTTAGCACTTTCAGTTGTCAAGGACAGCCCCCTTTGTCTACTGTTCATATATCAGGTGCTTACGATTCCCATTAATCTTTCTGTCCCCAAGGAACTCCTCAGTGTTTCAGCTAGTTCACCTCTTGGCACATGAATGGTTTGGATTGATGTGAAAAGAACCAGGATTTAAAGTCCCAGATTTGGCCACATTTATTACCTGTCTCAGCTGCATATTGTGGTGTTCAAATTTTCCGGTGTCATAGGCAGAGTTTTGCTCCAGATGTGGCTCTTGTGATTCTTAATAAATACAAAAGTA
Organism: Camelus bactrianus; assembly: GCF_048773025.1. Lineage (NCBI taxonomy): Eukaryota > Metazoa > Chordata > Mammalia > Artiodactyla > Camelidae > Camelus > Camelus bactrianus. The sequence continues at coordinate 46,575,365 of NC_133539.1, forward strand.
GGGCAAAGGTGGTTGAATCCTAACCAATATGTTAGGAATCTGAATCTCCTACTCTCTGAGAATTTAACATTTCCACAATAAAGCATACACTAAATTATTTGTAAGGCAAAAAAATTACTAGGGGCCTCCATGGCCTTGATTTGAAGCTGTTAGAAATGACCTTTTCTTTTAAGGGAAAAAAAAAAATTCCCATACATTCTCTAAAAAGATGTTGGAAAGTCTTATTTAAATGTTGGAGACTTTATTTTTCCTAACAAAACATATGGAAAGTATTTAAAATGTCAGTAATTAAAAACAACTTAGTGGGGATATACAAAATTCAAAATTGTATTCAATTTTCAAATTATAGAATTCAGTGTTAATTAATGGTGGAAGGGTTGGCGTAGACTATGAGAAAAGCAATGTAGGAAAGAGATATACAAAACAGCTGTTGCCATTTTTTTAACCCACCTATACAGGTAAGAAATTGTCACCAATGTAAAGGCTGTGTCAGGGGCTTTGAAAGCTGACTTATTGTGTCTTTATCTACCTGCTAGGAGGTGAGACGGGGGAGTGGAGGCCTATGTAAAGGAGAGGAGGGACTCTGCAATACAGCCTGGTCTCAGCTGGAGTTACTGAAGTAAAATCATAGCAGAGAGTGGTAATCATGGGCCTTCAAGGTCGTCTAGACCAACCTTTTGACACCCAAAGACCTTTCACAGTTTTTCTACTTCATCAATTGCTTATTTTGTCCTTGAGCAGGTCTAGTATTGAATCTTTCTCTTTTTGTGAAGTGAAAACCAGGACTAGATGCTGGGCATCCTTACTCTTAATCTGGTTCTGTTATTGGGCCCATGGTTCCCGTCTTTTCTCTACTCAAAAACTCTACAAGCAAGAGGAAAAATGCGTATGAGAAGCATGAAAATGTTACGACACTTTACGCCTGTCTCAGGTCATCATTGACCAGTTTCTATGTGAATGTCAACAAAATCCCAGTTTAATTCTCCCTTAAGCATTGCTTTCCCATAAAGTCCCAGCCAATTATTAAATCAAGCCTGAGGTTTCAGGAATGGCCAGCCACCTGACTTCTTTCCAACTTCCTCATCCTGTGGAAAGCTGCAGCCGCTACTCCAGCCGCTACTCTTAAATAACAACACAACAAGGATCTGAGTAGTTCTTTTCAGGAATTTTTCAAAGGACTATTTTTGCTGATCCCCAGAGTAAGAGAAGCCAGGTCAGAGTTGGCAGAGTTTGCAGTGACAGGAAAATCCCACAACCTGGCATTCACCCTTGGCATTTCCTCAGTAATGTGTGGTAAGTTTAGCCACTAGTTATAACGGTTAACAGTGGGATGAACTGAGATCATCAAAGTGAATGGAGAATAATGTCTTATTATTGTGTACTGTCTGCTCCCAAATTGGACCATATTTGTTGGCACTCTATTGCATGCTGTCTGGTTCCCAAATTATTTCTTTACTATATAGATCTTATCTCACCAGGTGTTTTATTGGTCCAACTCATGTTTTATAATCAGTGTCATCTCTCTTAATGCTAGTCCATTAATAGGTCCTTATAAGGTTGATTTGGAATCAGGAGGTCTCCCTAGAGGAGCTATGTAAGAGCTGTAGGAGGAATTTGCCCACTTCTCAAAAACAGATTTGGTTGTCACCGAATCCAGACAGCTGCAAGCAGAATTCTTTGACTCCTCAATGAACCTTACCCTCCAGTTTGAGAAATGCTATAATGCGATATAAATAATACATCTGATATTAGCTGTTAGAGTGTGACTCTTGGTACACATCAGACAATGACAGGTTTTTTTTTTCCCCCTAAAATTAGGCAAGTATGCTCAATCAAGATAGAGCATATTTTATTTACTCCCGTTGGTTTTTTTCAAATTCTTACCCCAACTTACTTTTATTATCAAACTGTTATGTTATTACATATTTTATAATCCAGAAAATAACTTGGGCATATGTAAGGGCTTTTTTTTGTATTAAATATGTTCTGAATTTTTGTTTATACTTAAAAATATTTGCAACAAACACAGGAAGTTGTATGTTGCTCTGGGATTATATGGCAGATTTGTAGTACCCTTCCCTTACATGTTGTGTTGCTCATGGGAATGACAAGCTTTCATGATGTGTATTAAGCTATAACCTGCCTATTGTCTTCAATGTAGAATGCTGAACTGAGAAATCAAGTTGTTTGTTCCACCCTGCCTCTCAGAATAATTAACTGGAGATGCACATGCTCTCCATCAATAAAGCATATTTGTTTTGAAAGACACAACCCTCATGGGCTGTCAGTCATAACAACTTCAGAGAGCATGTTAGGAGCTGCAACATCAATATTTACAAAATGCAAAGTGAAGAAAAGTACACTGAGTCACAGATACATATGCTTTGTTATTCCCCTATTCCCTCCCTCCCCGATGTATATAGTATGTCTAAATCCATGTGAAGCACTATTTTGAGATATGAATGGAAATTTGGGAATCCTCCAGCTTAAAGTGAAGTCTAAGAGACTAAAAAAATTGCAGAAAAAAAGGCTTGTAAAATGGAACTACTTTTCCTCCCAAAATAAATGTATTGATTAAAAACTAAAATCAGTGATTCAGTTAGGAGGAAGAAAGTAACTGTGCTTTGGGATTAAAGTCCAGAGCCTTTAGACTGTGTCCTGATTCTCCCCCTACCCCTCTTCCCTCCCAGTGACATTGGAAAGATTATGTAAATCTCTTTGAGGCTTCTCTTACTCAGCTGTAAAATGGGATTAATTATACCCGTTTCATGGGATTGAGTAATATTAAATAAATTAACGTATGCAATAAGTGCTTTTTAAGTTATAACATGGTACCTAATTGGAAAGTAGTGATTAAAGTAGCCCAGGTTTTTATAGCAGTATTGATTTTTCCTATTAGAAATTATATTTAGAACTTATTAGTGAAATGTACCCAAATTTCTATTACAAAGAGCTTTATTATAAAAATCAAAACAGAATTTCTTAGATATGTCAGCAAAATAGCTTCCATCTTTGAAAAAGAAGGTGAGAGAACAAATAGTGTGGGCCTGTGGGTAGCACTGTAACCCGTTGTTGGCATTAACTCTTGTGTGTAAGTGAGAGCAATCCCCCCTGCTCGCCCTCTCTGCGTAATGCTCTTGTGCAAATATGGAAACACTTGGTTAGATACTTGTTGCAAAGTACTGTGGAGATGCTAGCTAAAAAGGAACTGAATTAATGAAAAATGGTCTCAGTAGAGTTAAGAGTCTTAATTGAGGGGAAAAATGATACTAAATTTGAAAATTCCTGGATTTAACTCAATACTTGGAAGACTGCTTCTCCCTAAAATCAGCAAATGCCATGCGTTTATGATATAGAAAAGCGTCTTAAGTGATTTTCCAGGTTTATTTGGTTTATAATTCTTTATGGAGGAGCTTTGCTCTCTTTATACTATAAAGCATTTCCTTTGTGTTTGAACAGGATGCTAGAAGGTAAAAATTCGGCCAGCAGAGGGAGCAGATTTATGTAAATTAGGCTTTAAGAAAAATATTATAAGATGCCTCAGTAAACATGTGGATAATGCCTTCTCATACTGTGCTTTGAGAGAAAAATGGAAGGAAGGAGGAATGAGTTTAGGGTTGTACTGAAACTTCTAGCTATTTAAAAAAATTTTTTATTATTATTTTTAATTTGGGGGGGTAATTAGGCTTGCTTACTCATTTTTATTTGTTTATTTGTTTATTTATTCACTGGAGGTATTGGGGATTGAACCCAGAACCTCGTGCATGCTAAGCATGCGCTCTACCACTGAGCTATACTTGTCTCCCCACCTTGTCTAGCTATTTATATTCTCACTTTGGTAGTTTTTAAAATGGACAAGAAAAACAAGCAAATGGTATACAAATAGGAACTTGTTAATTCTATGAAATGAAGAACTTTTTAAAACAAATGTCATGAATTTAATACATTTAGTAAATTTTAAAAAAGCTTTCAGTACTTGGCATTGAAATTAAAGCACATTCAGACGAAACACTTTAAAGGAGTATAACAGCTGAAAGAATACAAATGGAATGGTCAGGGCTCTGAACAGGGCACTGTTATGACTCTGAATCAGCAAATAAGCGCTTTTGTATCATGTGTATTAAGTCAGAAAATTGGAATGTATTTAAGAAAAAATTTTAACCAAGTGTGAAGCAAGTATAAAACAAACTGTTTTCTGCTTAACTCTAGTTAAACAGAAGCTATAAATGTATCACAGCTCCCTGTGTATTCTAATTAATTTCCTTGGCAAATGTGCGGTCTGATATAAAATCATTTAGTTAATGCATTTTCAAGCACTTTTTATTAAATACATAATATATTCAAGGCAGTATTCCAAGCATTTGGGAATATAAAGATAAGCAACATCCCACCGTCTTAAAATGTATAATTCAGTAAATGACAAGTTAACTCAATCCTAGTATGCCAAGGTGTAAAGCAAGTGGGCGTTTCAGAAACTAGGATAAGCTACTTCAATAAACACTAAAACTGCTAAAATAAGAAATATCAATTCTTCTTTATGTTGTGGAAAAAATAAAGACTTTTGTGGCCATTAAAACTGAGAAGTTTTGCTTTATTTAAGAACTAAATTTAACACATAATTTGCCATCTTTTTAGAGTACGAAACAGTAGCTTGGGAAAAAGAGATTTCCAAGTAAAGGTATCATAGATTATTGTTTCTTAACTGGAACCATTGTCTCTGGCTTTGTTTTTTTAAGTTGTAATTAAAGATCAGGATGGTGAAAGCCATTCAGATCTTTTTATTAGTTTAAATTTTTTTTAAGTTAATGTAAATGAAAAAATAATTTTAAAAACTTGGTCATTTTAGGTGGGGTTTAATATATTTAATTTTTAAAGATACGTGCGATCACTCTTCCATTTTAAAAGGCTGTATGTAAACTGGTTCACAGAAGATTATTATTTGTTCAGTGATGGGCACATGAGAAAAGGGAATAGTTAATTATTTCTCTTGTGAGGTCAAGATTATTCATTGAGTCGTTTTGACATTTGCTGCATAGAAACTAATATTTTCAAACACATAAAATTGCCAGGTGTTTTGGTTGGTAGTTTGAGTAGCTATTTGAAGTTGGTGCAAGGAATTTCTGAGATGGAGGGTCACAGAGCAGGAAGAAAAAGCAGGGCATGGTGACAGTGGAGCAGAAGCAGTGGCAAATGAGGAGCAGACCTGGAGCTTTTCACCCAACAAATATTGGCCCACAGTGGGCCCAGCTCCGTGTCAGGCCTTGCAAATACCATGGTGAACATTATACAGCTTCCTGCTCTCTCAAAGCCAAGTGGATATGAAGAGGGAAGCGTGCCATTTCATTGTGACTACTGAACATATGGTGCTGTGGGGGCACCTAGGAAGCACCTCTCTCTCGGACTAGAAGGAGCCAACAAGGGCTGAAGTGAGATCCATGCTCTGCTCTGAAGCAGGGATGAGGGTTCCGCTGCGAGGAGACAGCAGCACAGAGGTCAAGGGGTGAGAGTCCGTGGTGAGTTCTAGGTGATGGCACGTGGCTCAGTGCAGGCAGAGCTTTAAGAGTGCGAATGAAGCAAAGAAATGTGATCCGTAAAAGTAGGTAGGGATGAGGTCAGGAGGAGTCTTGTGCTGTATGAAGGAAGTGGCTTGGGCTTCTTCCTGAGTACACTGAAGGGCTATTAAAGAGACTCACGCAGGAGAAGGACATGAGCAGGTATCTGTGGGGTGGAGAACTGAAGTCAGCTCAGCTGTAGATAAGAAGACCAGGCTGCTGAGCCAGCGTGGGGGATGGAGAGGAGTGGACCATAAATGTAAGAGGTAGAAGGGACAGAACTTGGTGAGAGATTAGATATCGGGGCAAGAAGCCAGCTGCAATGATTTGAATTTATGGTGAGAAAGTAGAAGAGATATGTATATGCTTTCCAGATGTTTCTGTCCAAGGAAGGCATGTCCAGTTCCTAAGCACCAGGCAGGCTCTGGCATACTCCCCAGGGTTATGGTGGAGACAGAGGCCTAGCCCAGGCAAGGTGTTTTCTCTGAGAGGCTGGAAATCAAAGATCTAAGTGTGAATCATGGTGAGGTAGAGAAGCCAGGGCCTGTGACACAGTTGGAATGAGTTGTGATTTCTAGGAAATTAATCCTGGGGTTTAGACCAAGAAGATTAGGAACCAAGTCAATAAATGAAGTGCAAGGTGGAGCCTGTGAATAGTGTTAGTACCAGGCAGGCCAGTTCTTCTTGGCTGCTAGTGACTTGGGGTTAGGCAGTCTCCTGGCCTGACGGCTAGAGGCCAGTTTGTACCAAAAAAGAGGACCAGTTAAAGGAGGAGGAGGTTTCAGAGAAGCTTTAGACTTGAGATTGTGTACAGACTGGCGGAGAAGGTATTAACGAGAAGGAACTGTTGACAGTTCATCAACGGCCCAGGGTAGGAGGAAAGATGAAAAGCACAGACTGGGAGTGAGAGGAGTTGAAATGTGAACCTTGAAACTCTGCCTTTGAGAAAAGGCAGAAGAAGAAAAGAAGCAATTTTGAAATTGGTAGGCGAGGTCTACATATGAAGACCACTCTGTTAACCAGGAGGCAAAGGCATTTTCTTAGAATGACTAGGATTGTGGTGGGAAAGACAGTCTGGAGAAGCGTGGGCTCTGGGGACAGAAGACCGTAGGTTTGAATCCTGGCCCCGCCATGTTGTTTAAGCTTTGTCGTTTTCAGTTGCTTCCTGTTATAGTTATTTTCTCCAAGAGGTATATGGAGGATTAAGGAAATTATTGTATATAAAGTGTTTAGCATGTAGCAAATGTTTAATCAAGTTAGTTATTAGAAGGCAATGTTATTATAATGGTCAAGAACTGGATCCTGAAGCCAGACCTTCCTGAGTTCAAATACGGGCCCCACCAATTACGAGCTAGCTGTGTGACCTTGGACATTCTATAATGTCCAAATATAATGCATAGTTAATCAGGTGATCAGTAAATACGTATCCAGCTTCACTGACAGTAAATGAGAAGATTCCATGAGCTCATCTTCTTGTGCCTCAGCTTCTTGCCGATGTGTTAATTACATCTCACTCACGTCACAGTACATATAATAAAAACCTTTGTTAACTTATAAACGAAACGTGACAAACTGTATGTTATTTGTGCCACAGTTTTCTCATCTGTAAAAAGCAGATTAGAATGGTATTAAAATAGTACCTACCTCTTAGGCTTGTGAGTTAAAAGAATTAGTTAAGTTTAAAGCTCTTAGCTTCTGGCACATAGGAAGCAATATATACATAAACATTATATATACATAGAAGCATTTTACACATGTATATAATTACTATTATTACCCTCACTCATCATCATCAATAGGGGTTGAGGAGAAACCAATAATAGGCACCATGGGATTGGGTGAGACTAAGACAAGTGAAAAAGACTGCGAACGAGCACTGAAGACAGCCGGAGGTTCTTGTAACAGTGTCAGACCACGGGAGCAGCCGGCAACCTGGGGATAGACTAGGGAAGAAAAAATGGTTGGATGAGTTCAGAGCTGGGGTTAATTAACAGACCAGTTATGAAAGGCAAAGAGAGCTGGTGAGCTGAAGGTACTACATATTCTGTTTTGAGAGAATAGTGAGAGTCATTGACAAATGACCAGAGAAGGAAATAAAGAAAGCTACGAGAACATGTTTTCAGACTAGTACTGACAGCTGTTTGGAAGCGACTTAGATTTCATTGTATTTATTATATTGCCTTGTCAATTTGCCTGTTTTTCTTCTCTCTCCTCCCCTCCTGAGCCTTCTGGGTTCTTGTATTTTCTTCTTTGCATGTTTTCTTTTCAAGCCTTATATCTCTTCTGCCTTCTAGCAAAACAACACAAAGAAAAGGCATAATAAGAAAGCAGACAAGTATTGTTTCTATGTTCACTTCCTCACGTATTCCCTGTCTAGCACAGGGAAGTTTGCTCTGCAGATCCAGAAAAAAACATCTGGCATGTTCTTTACCCTCAAGGGTCTCTGTGGGAGGAATACACACAGAATCATCATACATATATTATACAGAAAAATGATTGTTACACAATCAAGTGTCCAAAAACATGGCATATCCATTAAATGTGGATGCTCAAAAAAGGTGCCCAGGAAGGAAACAGACAGGAGCTGGGGAAAATAAAGACAGCGTCTCAGAAATGGGGGTTCAGAGGGGCTTGCCTAGAAGGTGAGAATGGTATGTGGGGTACAAACTAAAAGAGGGAAATGTGTGATGCTACGCTTGTTGAAGAATAAGAATGTGGTGACTTTATGATGAAGAATGTAAATGCCACCATGAAATTATGGGCAAACAGAGAGTTGGGCTTTTGTGGGCAAGGGCTGTATGATGGGGAACATGCTGTAGCCTGTTACTGAATTCTCTGTGTAGTTTTTCTTCCCTAAGCCACTTCCTTTGGTGCCTTATCTCTTTCAGGGTAGCTGTTGTCTCTATCTTTAGCCTAGAGCTGTGTGCACTTTGAGGACCATGTTAAGCTAAACATCATGGGGTATGTGTTAGAGATCTTCGAATACACATTCCTTCATAGGTAAGGGCACAGGGACCAGAACTGCCAGTATAGCTAAGCCCTTTGAATAGTGGGTGTCGTATTAGTATTCATGAGAGCATGTAGATAACATCTTGTCAGAGTTAAAGTTTCAGCTTGAAGAGCTACTGCTTTTCAATAAGGAGTGCATTTAAAGACACTCTTTGTGTGAATAGAGTGACTGAATTGCTTCTAAAATGAGAGTATTACTTTATTGAATGAGATATTTTTCATTTAATCTGTCTACAGTTTAGAATTGTCATTAGAATTACAATAAATAGTAATGATTAGCACTCATAGGGCTTTTATCTTCAAAGAGTTTTAAAGTCAATCTAATCTGTCTCAGCGTCATCCGAGATGTACACTTGCTCTTCTGCCATGAACCCTTGCAAGTGTTCACTTTCCAGCCCCTCAGTGCTCCTTTAGGTAGTTCCATGGCTCATAAGCTATTTGTTCTATGGGAACTGCCCAGAGAGTTGACAGATGGAAGGCTTTATGTTAGAACAGCTTGTCCTAGGTGAGCATTTGGGCTGTTAAGTTGGGCTTCCTGGTTATAGTGCCAGCTTCTCCGCTGCTGACTGTGTGGCCCTGGGCAAATGACTTAACCCTCAGCTTCTTCAGCTGAGATGCATCGTAGTACCTGCTTCAGAGAGTTCTTGTAAGGATTAAATGAGATAATGAATACTAAGTATGGGACAAATAGTATTAATAAATATTAGGTGTGTATTAGTGTTGTTTTAAAACTATGCATAGGAACATGTCATTCTGGGAAGTTGTTATATGTGATTAAGTGTAATGTAAGGAAATTTTAAGCCATAAGTTACTTTTTCAGGGACTGCTATGTACCAGGCTCCATTTGAGGCCCGGGTGGAAAAAATGTATGAAACCATGACACCTTCTTCCTAGAAGTTCACAACCTGTTTTGGGGGTGGGGAGGGCACAGTTAACACAGACCGAAGCAGCATGAAAAGTGCTTGACCAACAATGTCAAGTACGATCAAAGCTCTTAAAAGAAGCTTTAGAAGGGAAATGGTATGTGACCTGGGCCTTGGAGGGATGATATCCATTTTGACAGAAAATGGGAGAATTTTAGGATGCACAGGTCTTCAAAGTTGGGGTGTTTGCCAGCATCTTTGTCAGCAGGACCCCCTGAAAGAATGGAAGCAAGGTGTGTCTTGAAAGCAGCAACATTCTCTTGGAAGATTTTTAGCAGGTCGGTCTAATTTGTGTGAAAGCTCTAGGGCTAAAGTGGTAACTTTATCACCATTTCTTTGGGCTGGTTTCTCCTTTTCTCTATAGTCCCTAAGAAGCTCTGAAGCTTTGCAGTCTTAGTTGGACCCAGGAGAGGCCTTACTTGGGGCTAGAATGTATGGTTGTCTAACAGTGAGATTTTGTGGGCCTCCCTTACCTTCCCCTGTCTCATTTGGTCTGAATTTCCATTAATATGATTTGAATGGGGTTTTATTGGACATTTAGGAAACAGTTTAAACTCTAAAATACCCCTGTGACACATTTAAATTTACACAGTGTTTTAAAAGCTGAAGGGTACTGATTGCCTAAGTTGTGAGACAAGAGGGTAGAAAGCATAGAGGATCTTACAAAATTTATGACTGTACCAAGGCACTGACTGTATATCACTGAGATGATAAAAGGAAACTTACCATCTTTCTTTTTCAGTTTCTGAGGCTGGAGGTTGTATCATCTGGGAAGCATGTGGACCACTGTTAAATGGGAGTCCTCTGTGCTCTCTCTGGAACAGCATCTTAAGCTGAGTTAAGCGAGCACCTGCTGCCTGTTAAACCCATACTCCCTCTAAAAAGCTTGTGGGTGAAGGGAGGATTTACTAACATGGAGTGAGACCCTTCTAGGTGCCAGGCTCCGTGTTGGGTGTTATAGAAAAAGTGTTCTCACAGTAGAACTATTATTCAGATTTAACATAAAGAAAGATCAGCAATATGAGTAACTTTACAGCAAGTAATTGGTAGAGGCAGGATTCTCAGTGAGGTCTGTTAGGCTTCAGTGTCCATTTTTTCCCTTTGTTAAATGTGTTATTTGCTTTGTACTGTTTCTTTTATGATATTTCTTCTTTAAATTTCTTGTGCAGTTTGACCTCAGTAAAGGTCTTGATGAATGGGCTTGCTGCATTTGAAGAATATACTCAAGTGAAGTTTTTCCTAATTTATCACCAGGTTGATTTACAGTTAGTTCAGTATTACGAGTTTCTAATTGAGTAACTCATCCTAGCAAAGAAAAGGGAATACAGGGGTTGGTTTGTTTTTATAAGATAAATATTCAGTACAGTTGACCCTTGAATGCAGGGGTTATGTAACTTTACAGTAATCCATCTGTAGCCACGGTTTCCCCATCTGTGGAGTCAACCAGCTGTGGATCACTTAGTACTGTAGTATGTTTTTATTGAAAAAGCTTCATGTATAGTTAGACACTTGCAGTTCAAACCTGTGTTGTTCAGCGGTCAACTGTATTTTGGATAGGGACCGTCAGACTCCATCACTAACAGTCTCAGGAACAATAATTTGATGATACTGAGTCTTGAGTCCTTCAAGTACAGAGTCCACTGACATTAAATGACCTGATTTCAGTTATTCTAGAGTTGCAGTGCAGAAAAAAAAAAGGACTCTTTTTGAAAAAAATCCCACCGGTTGCTCCGTTCATTACATATAGATTGCTAGCTTGATTTGCTTTTATTCCAGAACAAGAAGCCAAATTTTATAATGCATGGGGGTTTTACTGGCAAAATACTTAGAAAGGTAGGCCTCTGCTACTATAAAAAATTAACAATTTTTCCTCCTCCTCATTGCTGAAATAAAATTTTGCCTTCTTTGCCCTTGTCTTTCCCGAAAGATTTTTTTTTTTATCTTTTCTTTCATTCTTGTCTCTTGCCTTCTTATTAAATCTGAGTGATAATCTGGAGCATCATTTCCCCCAACTTTTGCCTTCCTTTCAAGAGTTTGAAAGTAGATCCCTGGAGAATTAAAGTAATCAGATAACTGTAAGTTATTAAAGTATCCAGTTTACAGTTTGAGGTATTTCATGGTCATTACATTAGTTTCACTTTTCTTGACTATTTTTGTCCCAGGGATACTGTCTCCAGTTCACTTACTCATTTATTCATCTTTCATTTATGCTGAAAATGCTTATTTTTCTCCTACTTTGTTCTAGACCCTAGGGGTTGTCAATCTTATTTTTCCACAGCCCAAGTAGCTGGTTGTTCTCACACATCACATGCCACCTTGGCCTGCATGTCAGCGTTATACATGATTTTCAGACCCCCACTCTGCCCCCAGAAGGAATATCTGAATTCAGGGGAATGAGAGAGATAGGGATTAATTTTGAAGCCATTCTAGCATATAAATATAGTGAATTATCACCATAATTTAGTATGGAGGTTCATATGGTTGCTTGTAACAACCTTCACAACTAACTGATCTTGATGTTCTGAGAAGCCAGATGCTTCTGAGCATATAAAGGTAACTTGTCTTGGATCATCAAGAGAAAGGCCTAATGATGGAGGTAGGATGTACCGAGTAATTATCATTCAACAGAAAATGTGGTGTCTTTAGATATAGCAAATCTTTCTGTTGTATTTCTGGGGAAGAAGAGATTAATTTGGGGAGTATCAGAGAAGATATACAGTATCGTAGTGGCATGGCAGTTATGTAGAAAGAATTCGAGCAGTGGGGGAGGGGGAGGGGAATGTGATTATTTTGAACCTAAAAGCCACATATACTATTCACTTATTTGATTCTTCGTATTCTGTTTTCTGTTTGAATATTGAAATTATACATAAATATATACAAGGGCACATACACTTAAACACATTCACACATAATTAAATAGCATAATCAAAATCTTGGAGGCTGAATGATATATTTTTCTCTACGCACACTGGCAATCACTTTGACCTCTCCAGTTGATAACAGCTTGCCTGACTTATAGTTTCCTATTGATTTCTTTTACTATTTAAAAAATGTATTATATCATAAAACATCTAGTATTAAACCCAGTGTGGATTTAATTACCACTCAGGCATCACATCCTGAAGTGATTAATAAGCCGCAGAAGTAAGAACTATTTCCTCTTCTCTCTCTATAGCATTGGCATTTTTGGAAATTGGGTTGCTGTGCCAAGTTTTATTTGTGGATAGACTGGGAATTGTTAAATGGTCTATCAATTCTAAGAAATCTTCGTTCCTTTATTAGGAGCACAGCAGATAACTAATTCCATTTAGAGTTTTCAGTAACTTCTACTCTTGAGACAACCACATGAATCATGTAACTGCTTCAGATATTCAGCAGAAGTTTCTTGTTAAGAAAACCACAGAAACATTTTTCTCCTCCTCATTCTGTTTTTGACTAGGCACAGCTTTTAATAAATTAATAAGGATTTTTATCCAAATGAAGATTTAAAAATTATTAAAGTGAAGATTTTGTTGCAGTACAAGAAATAATCTGAATATCTATCAATCATAGGATGATTGAGAAAATTGTGATACGTTTTTACTTTGGAATGTTATATTATTACAAAGTAAGGATGCTCAAGTTGTATTACCTTAGAAGAGCATGATCTGTTCAACTTAAGAGTATTAAATGGTGGTTTACTGATACATTTGTTTATAGAAAAAGAGAATGATATTGTCCTTAGGATATTAAAATTGGTCAAAGGATAGGAAAATAGTTAGGAAAGGATGGTTATTAACAGCAGAGAATCCAGAAATAGACAAGTGGTAATGTCGTATAAGATAAAAGTAGCATTTCTAAGGAATAGGGAAAAGCTGGATGATTCAATAAATGGTTTGGGACAGATGGATAGCTATTTGGAAAGAAAAGAATAAACTAGACCCTTACCTCACTCTTGTCAGAATGAATTCCAGGTTGATCAAATGTTTACATGTTTTTAAAAATAATGAAGTTGTTAAGTTCTAGAAGGAAGCATTACTGAATATTTCTCAATTTTGAAGTGAAGAAGACCTAAGTATGACCTTAAACTCAGAAACAATTAAGGAAGGAAGATAAAAAATTGCCTATGCCATATTGTTTTGAAGTCTTGAGAACTAGATGGCTCTTAAAACTATATTCTCATGGACCCTGTTTCAGCAACATGGCATTAAAAGTTTATTGATTTCACTTTGCAAGCATCTGGACCTGTGCAAAAACTTGAAAACTTTTGGTTTGGTTTGGACCAACCCAAAATAATCATCAGCCTGTGATTTTGGCAGTTGCGTTTATGTTAGTAATTGTCAGCATGAAGCATTTAAATTGATGGCATTTAACTGTATTATTTATAATTTTCACTTGAGTATGTATAAACAGTAATTTGTTTATTAATGTTACTTCAAATGAATGAATGAGAAATATTAAATAATTGTGAGAAAGCATGTAAGAAACTGATGTGTATAGTTTACCTTTGGGCTGTGGGGCTGGGCATGATAGAGAAGGTAAACCTCATTTTTTGCTGTTTTCACTGTATAATATGAGTACATAGTTGTTTCTTTCATTGACAAAAACATTTTTTTTTAAGTCATTGAAAAGTAATTTAGAATTTTGGGCTTCTGAAAGATTTTGTCAGATTCATAGCCTGACTCTAGCCCAGCTATTTCAGCCCGTCATCTTATAGAGGAAGGGGGTTTAGAGAACAAAGCTTGGTTACTGGATTGGCTGCATATGTAACAGGGGGATGCAGAGAGAGAGATTTGTGATTAGTTGTGTCACAGGCAGGTACAGAGGGTGCTCATCCCACTAAGTGACGTGATGCATGGGTGGGGTCCTTGGAGGCTGCACACAGCTAGTTTTTGAAAAATGTGTGTCATCTTATGACATAGTTTTAAGTCTAAAACATTCTATTCTGAGGGGAGAGTATAAAACTCAAGTGGTATAATGTATGCTTAGCATGAATGAGGTCCTGGGTCCAGTCCTTAGTACCTCTTCGAAAAATAAATAAACCTAATTACCTCTCCCCCTTCCCCCTACCAAAATAAAAATAATACAATAATAGATAAAATGTTTTAAAAAATAAAATAAAACATTTGATTCTTACGAAGTGTTCATTTTACTTAATAATACTCCAAGCTTAGATTTATCATAGTATAGAATGTGAAATTCATGTAAAGCATGATAAAATAGGAGCCAACGGAGAATATGGAGGCCCACCTCAGTGAGCACCTCTGCTCCCCTGGCAGGTGTCTTTCACATTCCTCTGGTGAAAAATGTTGAGAAACACTATTCTGAGTAAATATGAACAGGTGGCAGTAACTTGTAATCATCCTAACACTTTATTTGGAGTTTGAGTCCTGAAGTTATGAAGTGGAAGGAAGTAGATTTCATAAAAGGCCAATTTTATTAGCTCACTTTAGCACATGAAAATGAATGTTTGATTATGTACTTAGAATTCTTACTGAATCCAGTAAATGCCTGAGTTGGTAGATATTTTAATCTTTAAAATTATAATCCAGTTAAAGCAAAGGAAGGTAAATAAACTAATTTTAATCAAATTTACTTTGATTTCTCTCTGTTTCTCTTCCTTTTTTCCCTTTACCATAGGTCACAGTAATGAAAGGCAGTAATAGAAATAAGGATCATTCAGCTGAAGGAGAAGGGACTGGAAAACGACCAAAACGGAAGTGTCTTCAGTGGCATCCATTGCTAGCAAAGAAACTTCTTGACTTTTCAGAAGAGGAAGACGAGGAAGACGAAGAGGAAGATATTGATAAGGTAATTCCTCCATTTATTGTCGAAGTTTTAAGTTTATTTGAGCATCCGTTCTACAAACTTCAGTGAACATGTATGGTGTGAAGGATGCGTTTCCAGGAGTCTGTATAACTTGAATCCTGTTTAACTACTTAATCTACATTTTCATTACAAATGTTGATGACTCTTAGAGTGTCCATACTTCCTAATAGTTTAGACTGAAACAGATCCTTCTTAAATCATATTATTGTCAATTAGCTAATGATTTGCAAGTAATACTCAAATGCAGTGAGACGAGGGAGTTCGTAAACTTTGATGTGCTCACCTGGCACCCACCTGTTGTTCCTCTGGCCTCTCTTCCCTCCCAGCCGGGTCTTGCCACCACAGGCAGTTTCAGAGCTGTTTAGGTCCTCACCTCTGAGGCCTTCAGGGCATCTGGCTGCTGTCACCTCTCCAAGCCTCTGTGGTCAGTCCTCCAAGTCCCTTCTCTGGTCTCACGCTTGAGCATTCGGCTCTTGTTTAAAAAGTCTCACAACCATGCAGGTGACTTTAGAAAGACATGTATTCCTCCAGGTTTTGGTATAACTGGATCCTCCTCTTTGTCACTCAGGTCTCAGCTCAATGACTACCTCCCCGAGAGGTGGGCCCTCATCCTCTCAGGTCCCTCCCACCCAGCTCATTGCACGTCAGAGGCCTTCCTTCCTCACACTTCTTCCTGTTGCCTTCTGTTTAGCTGTGTACTTGTTTGTGCCTTTCTTCTTGGGCTAGAGTACAAACTCAGTGAGAGCAGGGGTCTTGCCCCACCTGTTCTCTTTCCTTAAAACCTAGAATGTTGGCTGGACCAAAGTAGGTTTTGAATAGATACACATTCAGTGGAAGAACACATGAGGGCATATTTTGTGTTACTACAAATTTTATGAACATGTCTTTGACATAGTTCAGGCCTTTGACATCCATACAGTCTTTTATTCTTGGCTTCGGTCAGCTCCCTCTTCCACTTGTCTCAGCAGGAATTGTAAACGTTTTTCCTGTTTCTCAGATATCCTCTATGCATACGAGTTATGGTCTCTTCACCATTGACCTTTTTTCCTCCTTCACAGAGAAAATAGGGGCCACAAGAAATGACTCCTTCAGCTTTCTCTACTCACCTTACTTGTCCCTCACTCCTTATCTGTCTTTCCCTTTTCCTTCCCTTTTTCAGAGAAATAAGTTATTTTTCCTATTCGAGGAAATTGCCAAGTTTATGCTTAATTTGATCTTTCTGACACATTTGCACTTGCTGATCACTTGGTCCTTGAAGCTGTCTCCTGTTTCCGTGTCTCCTATTTCTATGACTCGTATTTCTATTCCTGCCTTCCCAACTATACCTTTCTAGTTTCTTTCAGTTGATGCCCCTCCATTATTCTGCCCTCAAATGTTGATATTCTCTGGGCCTCTTATTTTAATTTCTGTCTCCACCCTCGACCTTTCTTCTAAACTCTGGACTTGTATTTCTGACTATTTACTTGACGTATCCACTTAGATATCAAATCAGTATCTCAGTTTGAATGTGTTCAAAATGAAACTTTCACTTTTCTCCTCCAAACACAATCCTCTACTTCTTTCCTTTCTTGGTAAATAGCAACTCAAACTTTCAAGGGTCAGACCTGAAACCTTGTCTGTTTTCTTTTGCTCAAGTCTCGCATCTGTCAGCAAATTCTCAGCTATACCTTAAAAATAAGTTCTCCATTTGGCCCCTTCTTAGCAACGCCACTACTGCTACCTTGTTCAAGCCACCACCAGTGCTAGTGCGGGTGATTGTTTTCTGCCTCTCCCTGCCTCTGCTCTTGCCCTTCTCAGTGTGTTTTCAACAGAGCAGCCAGAGAGATCCTTCCAAAATGGAAGGCTGGTTATAGGGGATTTGTATGCTCACTGCTCTGTCTGCATCACCTGGAACAGTGCCTGGTGCATGTCAGGTGCCAGTAAACAGTTACTGAGTGAAAGGATGGAGTCATTGAATCTTCTTCTCTTTTTAGTCCACATTCAGAGCTCTCATCCATGCCCCTGGTCTTTCTTCTTTCTATTGGTACATCAGTTTGTCATTCCAGCTGAGACTTCTCTGCTGAGAGCCACTTCACATTCAGCCTACTCAGCTCTGATGTTTCTGCTCCCCACCAGATCTAATTTCTCTCATTTGAGAAAAAGTATTCTCTGTTGTATATGAAGGAATCTTGCCACCAAAGCTGGAAACACTCTTCCTTTTTCAACCTTTAAATCCACTTAGACCCCAGTCACTCTTAGTTCTACTTCATTAGTGAGTATCGTCTCTGTTCTCAGTTCTCCATTCTCATTACTACTGCCTTGATTCAGCTCTGTCCCCATTCTTGCTGGACAGCTGGAATGAACTTTTAACTGGTTTCTCTAGTTTTCGCTGCTTCTGATTTTGTTACTTAATTCATGCTCTACATTGCTGATAGGAGTTACCTTAAAATACAAATCTAACAGTATCCTTCTCCTGCTTAAAACTACTCATGACTTTGCATTGCATCCAGCTGTGGTTTCTATATCCTGGTCTGATGCTGGTGTTGATTTGTTGCATCTTGTCTAGGGAGACTTCCCTGTGCTCCTACCCAACCACTTCTGCTTCATTATCACACTGGTTCCTTGTTAAAATCATCCTGCTTTTTAATTTATTTGCTTATATATCTTTTTCCTCTCCCAAAACATTGAGCTCCTTGGGCCAGGATCTTGTCTTATTTATCTATTTTTCCAGCTCTTGGCATGAGTTTTATAATTTAGTAACTGAATCAAAAGTTATTCTTTTCTGAAGGGAAAATATAATTACATCCTCAACCTACATAATACATTGTTTACGCCTGATTTTTCAATAGCTTCTTAGTCAGTTTCAGGATGCTAAATAAATATTCCTTGAAAATGCAAATCATTGTTAATGATTATACACATAATGAGGAAGATAAATCTGTAGCCTTCACCCTTAATAATAATCCCTAATGTATTTCCAAATCAGGTAGCTATGACTTCAAAATTGTTCTGTACTATTTGTGTTTGAAGATGATAATTGATGGTTAATTAAATGCATTGGCAATACTTAATATAAATTTAAAAGACTTTTAAAAAATACCTAACTGGATTAAACTTGTGATTTGTCCTAGAATATGCGTCTGTAACAGTTGCCCAATAAACATGATATAAGAGAACCTGGTTCCCTTATAGTAGTGGTTCTTAAAGTGTGATCCTTAGACCAGCAGCATAACCTGGCAGCTTGCTAGATATACAAATTCTTAAGACCCCCTCCAGACCTACAGAATCAGAAACTAGAATGGGACATAACCATCTGTGTTTTAACGAGACCTCCAGGGATTCCGATGCCCACTCACATTTAAGAAGTACTACCCTACTGTATAATGCAGACTAATAACTACCTTGATCCCTTCTTAATTTTAACTATGAAACAGCAACCGAAGAAGTGGTTTTAGTAAGCATTCTGGACTTCAGTTCTTGGTTGCACCATTTCTAAGAAATATCATAGAATCATATTTTAGCCTTAGAAGTTACTTAACAATCCCACTATATTCTGAGATTCTGTGATCAGAGGTGTACTTTAAGAATTGTAATCTGCAGCCATGTGCAGAAAGTACTGTAAGAGATTAAAGGCAGTAAGACGAGGCCACAGGCCAGAGTGGTAGTAGGGCAGTGGCAATGAGAATTACACAGATGGACAGGATCAGAGCTTTTCCGTAGTCCTTGAAGACCTTGAATTGAATGAAATGCTTAGGAAATGGGAGGATTCAAAACCGATTTTGAAAGTGTAAGCCCTGTCACCATAGCATTTCAGTGGACAAGAAAGCATGATACTTACAGGCTTGAAATGTTATTATGTAGTTCTTCCTTCAAATAATGTTAAATGTCTATTTTGATTTTTATGGTAGGTGGTTCCACTTGTGATGTGCACAAAAACTCTTAAGTAGTCTGTATTAGATTTTTATTATATGCTTTCATGTTAAACATTTTTATGTTATTGGCTATGGAAAAGCACTTTCCAAAAAGGAGAAAGACAGAACTAATTCATGTATTTTATGTGTCAATCTTGAGACCCATATACCAGAGAATGGGCTTAACTGTTTATTCAGCTGTCAATTAAGTACTACTTTTATACCAGACATTGAGCTAGGCACTGTGTATAAAGTAAATAAGAGAGCTTTTGTCCTCAAAGAGCTCACTGTTTAGTGAGAGAAAAAAAGTAAGCAGTTCTAACAGTAGTGTAGTATATGCTGTAATAGGGACATGCACAGGTTGCTATAGAAAGTAAGCAAAGGAATACATCACAGGTTGGTTACCAACTACAAACAGTGGTTGATGACTTTTAAAAAACCATCTTTTTTTGGATTTTTAAGTTGTTTCTATGAAGCTAAGGAAAAATACAATTTGAAAACCAAGACTAATTTTTGAAGCAAAGTTATCCAGCATGTGTTAAAACATCTAGCTTTTGTTATGTTGGTCATAGGTTCACCTTCTTGGGGCCGATGGCCTAGAGCAAGATGTTGGTGAGACTGAAGACGATGAATCACCAGAACAGCGAGCCCGGAGACCAATGAATGCATTTCTCTTATTTTGCAAACGTCATCGCTCCCTTGTACGTCAGGAACACCCCAGGCTTGATAACCGAGGTGCTACCAAGATACTAGCTGACTGGTGGGCTGTTCTCGATCCAAAGGAGAAGCAGAAATACACAGACATGGCCAAGGAGGTAGGTTACAGTATTGAGGGTTTATGGTAGCTGTGAACAACCAAATCCATAACCCCCAGTCAGCGAATATGGAGTCCATGCTGAAAGTGAATCATGAATCAGGGGTTAAGTAAAAACATAAAGAACAGCTTTGTTCCTATTGCTGAGTTCCAGGTCCACTTTGCAAATACTGGTGAGGTGCCAAAAGCAATCTATTACCAAGTTTTCTTCTCATTGTATATATTCCACTGATTGATATAGGGGATTGACTTTTATGAATGGTGATTTATTTATTATGAATGGTTTTTGTTTTTAGCTTTTCTAGGAACCCAGCTTCTGCTGTCAGAGAATGCTCATGATAAAGATGACAGTCTTGATCTAGTTCTGCTAAATAGCTTTGTAACCACATCTAAGTCAATCTCTGTGTCTCAGCTTTTTTTCTTTTTTTAATATATGTTATTAGAATGAGGAAGTTGGACCAAAACTTGTATCCCTTTCAGTGCTAATATTTTTTGATTTTATAATAAATGCAATTATCAAGAGAGATGCTTAGACTTGTTTCTAAAGATAGTGCAGCATGAATATTTAAAACCAGTAAGTGAGTGGAACAGGATGTATATGATAATGTGATGTGTGCTTGCACATAAACACTTGTGTAGGCAGTAGTTGGTGAGAAGTATTTTTATGCAGGAAGGCTATTCAGAAAGGTGGGCATTAATTCCAAAATATGACTGAATTTCTTAAATATTGTATACTGATCTCTTTCTAAAATATTCTTAAATTAGTATCAGTGTGTTGTACACTTAAAGTGTATTGTGCAGTGTATTTAGCAAGTCAGGAGAAAGCAAAGCAATATCGTTGTGTTTAAACTTGAACGGAATGATTCTGACATTATTTCTCCAGCATCCCAACCTGCAAGTAGTCTTGGTTCATGAAAGCCCAGCCACCCAAACGTTTAGTTAAGTTCTGTGGAAAGATGAACCAACAGGGGACAAATACAGAGTTTCAAGTGAGACACTTGATTAGACATCTCAGTATGTAGAAAAATAATTCTTTCAATTGCTGTGGTTTTACTGAGTTGTTTAACAAGCTAACATGGAGCATAAAAATTTCTTATGCAATGTTCTGGGAAATTTGAATCCAGAGTAAATGCTTAGCATTGTTGCTATGTAATTAATAATCACATAAGGCTTCAGAAGTTAACTATATTGTTAAAGACTGGATTTTAACTCTAGAGCACCTAGAAAATTTAAAATCTGTTCCGTTACCTACGTAATTTTAAGTGTTGCAGGGGATTTTCACTAGCATAACAGTAATTAACAGTAAAATTTTCCCATTAAATAGTTTCAGATCCTTTCATAGTCATGTTTATACGATAAAACAAACAATTATCTGAAACCTCATAGAGAACTGCATAAGCTTCCTATAATTAAACTCTTGAGTTTGTTTTTGGATTACTGTTTTTGGATAACATGCAGCCTGTCCCAAGTATACTGTTTGCCTTTTCTTAAATACTGCTAATTTACAAACCCAATAGGTGGCCACTTTTAAAGCATTATTTTCATTCAGGAATTCCCTTAGTAATTACCTAATTAGCTTTACAATATTTGCCATTGTGGTGAGTAATGAAATCTAAATCTGTTAAGGTCTCCCCATCCCACTCCTCCACTCCACCCTTTCAAACTACTGCAAGACCATAACTGGATCTCCCACCTCACAGCTTGCCCTGTTCAGAGTTGCTCTTATGAAATACTGTCTCATGTCTAGTGCCAAGTGTGGAAGTTTAGCTACTTTCAAAATCATTATACAGTTGGTTTCTGGTCATAAGTGATACTTGTTTCAACTTAATTTACTAAATGGTTTCAAAATTACATTAAAGTGCAGGTAATTGTGCTGGTGCTTTTTGTGTTAATATTGCAGCCTTAATTGAAGTGTCAGTTTAATCAACAAAAACTTATTGAGTGGCTTCAATGTACCAGGACTTGAGATTGTTAGTCAAAAATATGGTCTCAGTTCCTCAAAGTCCCCTCCCCCCAGGCCGTCATTTTTAAAACTGTTTTTGTATGTGTAACTTTTTCATTAAAACCCCCAAATTTAAAATATATTCTTTATTAGGAACAAAACATAGTCTTTCAGCATAGTTTGTATGTGACTGTAAATGCTTACATGGTATTTACCAGTATTTATCCTGTCATTCCCAATTGAGTGAGAAATACTTGTTTTTCCTTCCTCCTCTTGTTTTTAAAATTAACACATTTTAAATGTCAGTAATAATTAATATAACTTTGAAGAGATTTTTTTTACCTGTTAAAACTTTCTCTGACTCTTCCCTTGCTTCTGATTATCTTGTATTAGTGCATCTGGCAAGAGGAAGCACCCGTTCTGGGATTTGTTTTCAGTTTCCTGAATTATTGCCCAGTACTAATTTGCATTGTTGAAAAGAATGGTTGAATGGGGGTTTCATGTTTTCTGATGAATCTCATTAGAGCAATAATTGTTTATAAGTCATTTTAAAAATACAGTCCGAAGGCTATAACCTGGATTCTCTTCTTAAATTCAGTGCACGTGATGGTGCAGCTTTACAGATGTTCCCAGGCTCTGACTTCTGTGGACTTGGGAGACTCAGAAACAGTATTATTTTTCCTTTTAACATCTTTATATATGTACTCTCACAGATGTGTGAATACAGGTTTGCATTTTGACTAGGATATTGCTGGAAAGTTCCAGGAGTCATTTAAACTAATAATCATAATTAATTAATTGGTAGTCAATATAGAGGATCACAGTTGTCCTTCAGGTGGAGCAGAGTCAGTGCAGAGAAGCAGGGAGCATCTGGAAAGGCAAGGCAATTTTGAATGACCTTATTCATAGCGCCCCCTTCCTTCGTTTTTGTAGGATCAGAGGCGTGAGGCAGAATGCATGCATTTATTGATTAATTGGTTCATTCCAGGTTTGATGTTTTGCATAAGCACAAACATGTAAAGTCGGGTATGAGTGTCCCCATTCCTCAGAGCAGGGATCTCAGGCTCTTAGGGGTTAGTGTCTTGACCAGCCATGCATTTGTGGAGCCTGGGATACTCTTGCTTGTTTGACTCTAGCACCCTGTTAATGTATGCTGCTCACTTTAGATGGCTAAGAAACAAGATATTTGAGTAAGTCAGTCAAAAATGGTGACAATAAAATGTCACAGATCTTATGGGAAGAATCTGCTTGTACTGGGGTGGGTAGATGGAGGTATTTCAGAAAAGGCTTTATGAAGTTGGTAGAATTTGGCATGGGCTTTGGTTCAGAAGAAAGGCAAGGATACAAGCAGATATGGGAAATAAGAACTATTTCAGGAAGAAGAAACTTTTACCCCAAGCTTGGGATACGTGTAGGACAGTATCAGGAAAAGATGAGGCAAAAGTTGTGAGAGACTGGCCTGAAAGTTTAGAATTTCAGTTGTATATCAGTAAAACAGCTGTGGAATCAAATGCAATAAAATACAACTTGAAGGCTTTTTTATAATAGCCTTTCGTAACTATTGGTATCTGTTGTCATCAGTACTATAGGAAAAATTATCACCACAAATCTCTATGAGGTTTTAGTGATTAGCTCTTCCTCCATATTTCTTCAAGAAAAATTAAACGTATTCATTCCCTTGTTTTGGTTTCATCAGAAATGGATTCTTCTCTGAAGAAGATTTACTGTTATTTTCTCACGTATTACTACACTGGACAGTTTTTGTTAACTGTCAAGTCATACTTAATAGGGTTTGTATTTTGACAAGCATGCTGTGGCATCTTACATACTACTAAGCTAGAATGGTACCTCATTTATCCCACCTTCTTGAGAAACAGGTGTTAACACATATGTGGTTTCCAGGCAGATGAAACTTTTTATTTTATAAATTTATCCTGGAAAGTTAATTTAAAATTTTGATTACATACTTTCTTACTTCAGAATGCCTTTTGAATTTTTCAAAAATTTCTATCTTTTATTTACAAACAAGAATTATTTTGTGGTCTGTAATTTGGTGAGACCTTTGTGAATAATTGAGTTATAGTCACATCTTTATCTGTATATTAAATGATTATTAACTTTTTTGTTCTTTTGAATTTCCTCTTTGTATTACCATGAGTCTTTATTTTGGGCCCAGCCTCAATTGCCATTTCTTTCCACTTTTAGCTATGTTTAGCTACCACTAATGAAACTACTTACTCTATGTGGAGTTTTCTGAATATAACTTAGTTAGGAGCCCCACCGCTCTGGGGGGATGCGAGTAGTAAAACCAAAGATTTAGGCTCCATCTTTCCCAGTAATCCTTGTTCTGAGACTTTTCCCATTCCTGTGTTCCAGATATCAGGACTTTCTTACTATAAAAAAAATTCAAGTGTTTATTTTTGAGTATTCTGCCCAGGGTTCTTTTATAAACATTTGACTTATTTAATCTTAAAAAAATCCCCTGAGATAGATATCATTTTCCAAAAGCTAAAGATGAGGACACTGCAGCCCAGAAAAGTGAAATGATTTATCCAAGGAAGCAAGCTAGTAACAGTAGTAGAGTTTGGGTCTCATACGTAGCCTTCCTTCTCAGACCTTCTGAGGTTCCACATCTGTAAAACTGCAGTAAAGATGCCTGCCCTCACAGGGTCGAGGTAAGATACAAGTAAGGTTATTGTATGCAGAAGCATGCTGTGAAGTTTAAAATGCTATACAAGTGTTAGTTTTATCATTATTGCTGATAAACAAACTTATGTTTGTATTTGATACTTCTCTACTTAGCAATTATTTGCTATTTTTATTAGGACCTGTTAACACACTGAAGGGCTACTAAAATGCAAAGTTAGTCTTTGAAACGCAAGAATTCACAAAACTGAATATATCGTTTGCCCAACCTGGCAGATACTGTCCAATGTGATTAATAGCCCCTAACAAATAGATGTTCCATAAGTGAGCTAACTACTTGATTTCAGAAGTAGCAATCTATTTGCTAGTTAGTAAACGCTATAGCATTTAAATATTCAAATCAAATAAAATTATAAGGACTTTATAAAGATCCCATAGTGAGTGATATATTTTGAATTTAAACTGAGTCTCTTAAAATTCATTTCTGGTGTTAGTTCCAGATGTTAATATTTAGATTGACTGAGGGACCTAATACTCCAGTATCCTGTAAGATGTTGCTATAGTAAACCTTAATTAGTTTAGAATTTGTGATAATTCAAAGGGATGTAGGTGAAAGTTAATTAATTTTTTGCAGTGTTTGAAAAATTGGAAATTCATGCTATAAACTATTTTATAAAGAAAAAGTTTAAAGTGTTTAAGGAAATTACTAAACCTAAATGAACATATTTTTTAAAGAAAACTTAAACATTTTACAGTTCAAATTAGTTAACACATGAGTGTGTCTATTAATACATTTCTAGAAATAAAAATAATGTTTACAGATCCTTATCAAAATTTTAAAAGTAACAAAATTACATTTTAAAAGAAATTCTGAAAGTTTGACTTTTTTTTAGATTAATGCTAACTGATTAAGCTGACCTTCCTCCTAATCACCCAAATTAGGAATTAAAATTGTCCTTTTAAAGAAACTTGTATGTGAATATGAACCACTGTTGCCACAGTAATCTTTACAGCCAACTTATGCAACCATATCTGTAGCCAACTCAATTTTTCCTTTATGACTTTTCCATAAGAGAACCAAAGAATTCCTTGGTCACTTATTCATGTCACTTTTTGAATGGCATAGGTTTTATTGGAGTGGCTTTATCATGGAAGTCTTACACATTAATGTATAATTTAAAATGTATTTGTTCTGTCAAAACCATAAACTTAATTCAGTGTTCTGCCATATAAACAGTCTTATTTTCTTCCTATTAAAATACCTAGTAAGAATATTTCAGATCTAAATGATAAGTTTTAAATTTTCGTCAGGGAAAGTTCCTAGAACCAAGGAAGTACAGATTAGTGCCACTTCTCAAATATCTTCCTCTCCTCTTTCACCCGGTATAATACGATTTCTGCCTGCCAGTGTGAAGAAGGTACAGCTGTCTCAGAATTTATTATGCTAGGGGTTCACTTAGCCCCTTCAGAGTTACAGAATGAGAAAGTGTGGTATATCTCTTTTTTAAAATTCAGGTAATTCCTGTGTAATTGCTCCTTCATGATTCTGATAGGTTTTTTTAAATCATGGTGTTATTTCACATACTGGCACCAGAATCACTTGTCTTGATTTGTATAGATATTCCCAGGGCCCCTTATTATTGGACCTCACCAGGGTTACCATTCCCTTTCACTCTGTTGAGAAGCTCTAGACTGTGATAATAGCTAGAAATACTACCAGACTTTCTGATACCCCTGCTCATTGAAAAAAAAAGAAAAAAAGCAAAAACAATTGGAGAACAATTAATAAGTATATCTCATTAAAGTGTTGTTTAAGACCTGATTTTCGTTCTTACAAGTGATGTGCAAAACTAGTGTTGAGACCCAGTTTTCGAAAGTTTTGTCTTTTGGTATAAAATAGTGCCATTGTCATATATGAAGTAGGCAAAAACACTATGATAAAGGGTATGTATTTAATATCATTACTGAATAACAGTGATGTATTATTATTGCTAATGAAATGTGGTAGTGGCTGGGGTTGGGGAGAAGGGAGCCAGTGTTTACTGAGCACCTTATATAAGTCAGGAACTGTGCCTATAAAGTAAATTCACTTAGGTTATCCAATCAGCTGGAAATTTGCATTTAAAAAAGGAACTTAGGAGGGGAATTTTTATTGTAATGGGAGATTTTTGAAAATCAGTATTTTAGCAAGAAGTCAGTTACACATGAGATAAGACCAGTAACCTGTGATTGATGTTCCTAGAGGATAACTGAGTCCTCCTTCCACCCCCAGCATGAAAGCCCTGCCCTGGGGATCCGGATGGGTGGGCCTGTCTCTTTGTCCCTTTCAATCCTGTGATGATGGATTTTTGCCCACTTGGTTGACCAGCATGCTAATAGTTTCACTCAGCTATTTGCTTCAGACTATATACAGTCTTTTCTCATTTCTCCCTTGCTCAGCTTTCTCTGTAATCCCTTTCCTAATAACCTCATCACAATGAATGATTAAGCCTTTCTGTTGTCTCTTACAGCTGATTCAGAGCAAGTGATTGATGGTGTGCCCAGTCCAAGGACAGGCATCCTCACATCCTGAGGCTCTTCCTGCCTCCGCCCTCCCTTGTTGTTTATACGCTGCTTGTGTTGACTTGTATGTCTTATGAATTTATGGCATCTCTATGTAGGCTTTAAACTCTTTAAGGACAAGGGCTGTGTGTTACTCTTTTCTCTGTCCCCTATATTCTTAACTCTTTTGCTCAGTACATACTTGATTGAGCTAATGAATGTTGTTTTGGTATTGAACTTTTACGCTGAGTTTAAGAACCTGCAAGATTAATACTATGATACAGTTACAGAGTATTGACCCTCAAGGTGAATTCTCAGTTACCATTTTCCATAAAACCCTATATACTCCAGGCTTTTCTCTTACCCTTTGTTCTTCAACTCATAGGTAGCTTCCCCTTTTACAGACCCTTTACAAACCATTTTTTATGCCTAAGCCAGGGGAAGGTTTATGGACCATGTATAAAAAGAAGTAATGTGTTTGAGTGGAATTGTAGATTGTAAACAATTTGAGGGCAGAGACTCTAACTCATGCTCTTTCCATCCCCAGTGGCTAGCCAGTGTCTGTCATCTCGTCAGTCCTCAGACAGGATTGAGATGGAGGTGGGTGGGTGGGTGGAATATATGCAAGAGGAAGAGATGTTTGTGGTCAGGGATTGTCAGTGCTTTATATTGTCTGCAGCACAGATCCACATCATAAGTTAGTTTAAGCTGGCCTTTATTAATGCCATCAGTACTTTTAAAAATTCATGAGGATGACGGTATAATCATTTTCATTACACATACTGATTTTCATCAAAGCAAATTGCTAAATGATTCTTAACAAAGGATGTACTATCTTACTGGAAAAGAACTTATGCAGATCAGTGACATTGGAGGACAGGAAGGGGACACCTAAGAAACGGAAGGTATCGGAGTGCAAGTGACATCCATCTAGCATCCTTCACAGCTGAGGCTTTCTTCTTAAAAACCACCAAAATACAAAAAAAAAAAAAAAATTTGATTTCTCATGACAAATACATTAGTTTGATAGTCTTTTGTCACTTTATAGAGTGGTGACCTTTGTCCAAATGACTGTTCACCTGACAGACCCAGCTCGTGTGCCTTTTGCTGGGACAAAATGATGATGCGTGTGCCTGCTACTTTCATCTTCATCTCACCCTGTCATTTGTCACTTTCCACCTCCAGACAGCAGGCAAGGCTATTTGTCTGCTTCAGCTCAGTATGTAAATCCCCGCTATGCATATGAATGCACTGGGATAAAGTATCTCTTTTATTACACTGATATCTCCAAATTTATTCTGCTGTGTGATGTTAAATTCAAGTTTGGGTCTGGCCTTGTATCCTATTGTAATTATTTCTGTAAGAAAAGTAAAACTGTATTTTACTGTTTTTCTATGCTTACCTTCCTTCTACATGTAACTGTGTATAAATATGCAGATGTTAAGATTTTGTTAAAAAATGGGTTATTCATAAAATTTGGATTAAGATAACTTTAGAGTAATCCTAAACCATTGACTATGAACATTGCATTGTATTATATAAGTACATTTTTCATTTATATGATTTAAAGGGGAGTGGTGAAAAATGTTTGTTAGTTGGATTACATATACTTTTCTTACACTAAGGATAAAGGAACCTTTTTTTAAAAAAATGGGTTAGATAAAAAAGCTATTAGTTAATTTTACACACAGAGTAAACATTTTAAAAGGCAATTTTGTGGGATAGAAAGAATTGTATTAATTTAATAAAGTATCCAGCAGTAATAACATGTAATCATTGAAGAATGCATGGAGAACACATTTTATCAACTTTTGACAATATATAATGAATAACAATAAATATATTTTATTTAATTTTATTGTCAGTAGAGGGGAAAGAAATGGCAAAGTTGGGAGAAAGGTAGATACGATAGTGAAGACTGAAACCTCCAAGTTAAGAACGTAAAGTTTGTGATGGATTAATAGCAACATCATAGCTCTCAGCACATTCACTTTTGAGACTTCATGTGCTCATTACAAAACCCTGGGATGTTGTCAGTGCCTTAGTTACGTTTTGTAGATGGAGGAACTGAGGCTGAGAAAGCTAGTATGTCCTCAGCTGGCTAATAGCTGAGGTAGGTTTTGAACCCAGGTCATACAAACTCTGCATCCAGTGCTCTTTCTTGTACATGACCTTGCCTCTTCAAGTAACTAAGAAGTTACACGTTGTGTCAGTTTCTGGTTACAGCACAATACTTCAGTCATATAGGAACATACATATATTTGTTTTCATATTCCTGACATACTGTAAACTGATTATACTTAAATAAAAATATTAAAAAAAAAAAAAGAAGAAGTTACGCATCAGTTTGCCCTGCTTTGTTCTCCTTCTCCTATTCTTGATCTTGGTTTGCTTATCCCACAACTGATTGCTTTGCTCTGTTAGGTTTGCCTGCATTTGCCTATACATTAAAGCACAGTTTTAATTTTTAACATACTTACCAAATTAAGCAGTGAGCAGAATCTAGTTACTGGCCTGGGTATTGACTTGCATTTTATAATGTGTGCCTGATAACCTTCTTTGAAATAGGTGCTGCTCTTTGCACTACTGTTTACAATAACCCTGGGCATTGGTGGTTTGCTCTCAGTTTATGGAAACTAAGGCTGAGGCCCACAGAGATTGTGTTCTCTGTCCTTGATCACTGTAGCCCTAAGTGGAAATGCTAGAGTTTGAACTCTGGTTTTTCTGTCTTAAGCCCTTTGGTCTTTCCATTACAAATAACTCTCCACCAAGTTCAACTAACTTTTTGGATCCTGGAAAAAAAATACAGAAGATGGTTAAAAGATACAAAATTTACTACCTCTGTATCCTTATCCCACAAGTGAACTTTCTAATAGATTCATAGTCTGTCTCTAAAGTCCTGAGATTGTCATTCTTCTAAAAGGAAAAACAGAGAAGTTACTGAAAGTGTTTTTTCACTCATTATTTAGGTAAGGGGAAGGCTACTAGAACTTTCTCAATCTATGTGTTAATTAAAATCTGTTATCTGTTCTTTATTTACAGTATAAAGATGCATTTATGAAAGCAAATCCTGGCTACAAATGGTGTCCTACCACAAACAAGCCTGTCAAGTCCCCAACACCCACTGTCAATCCACGAAAGAAACTATGGGCCTTCCCATCTGACTCTTCAAGAGACTTGCCAAGCCCCAAGAAAGCAAAGACTGAAGAAATGCCTCAGCTTAACTTTGGAATAGCTGGTGAGTTTAGACACTATTTTTACCTGTTCTTAAAAACAGGGCAATTCATTTAGGCACTATTTTTAACATAATACAGAGAGAGAGAGAAGCAAAATTTATGACCAGTGGGAAGCAATGGCAAATATGTAGCATAGCTTAAAGCTTTGGAGCATGGTGTGTATAGACTGTGTGTATAAAACTAAAGAAAGGAGGTAGAGACCAAGTGGTAGAGTTGTCCTAAACAGATGTGGATTCCTGACATTGATATTACTGAGAAGCAGACAGCAAGGTGGAGGTTGTCAGGAGCGCAGGGAATGGAATTTTATTTATAATGTAACCATATAACTTACACATGCATGCACACTATTAAGCTATCCCAGTAAGCACCTCAGTTATCATGGATACCTGAAAAGCCACAATTAACATGGATCATCTGAGTTTCTGAAACAGCAAGGGCAAGAATATGAACAATTCTATCACAAATCTGGGATGGGTCTGACAGCTGTTTCTTAGTGGGGATTCCCATCCTGCCCTCTATCCCGCCCCCATTCCTGTTATAGGCCAGGCAGATTTAACATTCCAGATGGTCCCATGTGTTATGAGACCTTAATATTCTTTGCGTGGTAAAGAATGCTAGAGCATTTATCACCATGAAATGAAGTATTTATATCCACCCTACAAATGACTCTGTCTTCCTTCTATTGTAATACTGTAATCAAGAGAGGAATTTTCCAGAATGAAATAGGGAGATTAGACAGATGGAAGCATTGAAGTTGGTGTTGAGCTGTAGGGTTCCTGTTTTATTATTACAAGCAAATTTTCTTCAAGAAAGCTCTGAAGAGTTTGCAAAATGGAAAGCTTGGGAATGGAGGTTGAGCAGTATTGTGATGACATTTTATTTTTTAATAGCCAATAGGCCTAATGAACTTTAATAGTTCAGTGATTCATGGCATAACAAAGTATGTGATGGTGTCACATGTAAATCTAAGAAATGTAGTCTGATGCAACAGTAGCATTCTAGGGGAATAAAGTCGTCAGGTGATTGTTACGTAGATGTCTGTAGTATAATTCTAGGTGAGCTTTTGCATATCCCAGAAGAATCAGAACAGAGGTCTGTCCTTGTTTTAGATGTCATTTTGTACAATTTTAGCTTCAGCGCACTTGCTAGTAGTCTTGGTGAGCTCCCTGGACTCCCCAGATTGTATCAATAAGAGTGTTTTATCAAACATTTTGTTATCAGCACCAAGTAAGAGCATAGACTGGCTTTTAAGTGAATTCCTTCTATTATCATTTGTCTTCTATTGCTTTCTCTCCCATTTCTAAATCTAGATCAGTCTATATAGGTTTTTTGTATACAGTGGCTCTTCACAAACCAAAAATAGTTGTAGATTTAGTACAGAAGACTAAGAAAGATTTCTGTCTGTAGCCCATTTCTGAGAGTTTATTAATCTACCTGTTACACTTACAAATTGAAAGTAGGACCTAGACTTCAACCAAGGTATTTACAGGTGACCTTTTAAAAACAGCATTCTTTAAGCAAAATACAGGAAAGAAGGAAAACAGCTTTCTCTGACATGTATCTCATTATGTAGGGGCCTGTGATGGATGTTGGGAATCCATAATCAGAGCCCTTGTTAGCTAGTATATAGGGGATAACACTGATCTGATATTTCTAGTTATGCTACTTTTTAACACAATGAAAACAAATGAGTTTGCCTTTAATTAAAACATAGTGCTTAGCTGTTTAAATCCAGGGGATACTGTAGGGCTTTTAGAGGCCGGTTTAAGCTT
The DNA here is from genome assembly GCF_048773025.1 of Camelus bactrianus. Classification (NCBI taxonomy): domain Eukaryota; kingdom Metazoa; phylum Chordata; class Mammalia; order Artiodactyla; family Camelidae; genus Camelus; species Camelus bactrianus. Next base: position 46,607,501 of record NC_133539.1, read on the forward strand.
TTCCCCAATGTGGAATCTCATTTTGTTTTGTTTTCCCACTAGTCTTCATCACATGACATTTTGCATTTTTGAATAACCCCAAAGCAGTCAAGTGTATGACTTCCAAGAAGAGAAAGCTCTGTAGAATTTAATTTAGTACAAGTCCTCTCAGTGAAGAGAAAGCATGCAACTTACATAAATATATTTTGACGTATCTGGATAACACTATATAGGTGTAAATTAATATAAAGGCTGATGATGATTTCTTGTCTGTGTTTTAGTGCCTATGCAGCAGCAAACTTCTTGCAGCCATATTGGCATATAGCTTGAATAAATTATCACGGAAGTGTGTTCTATTTTACTTTATAATTTGAACTAACACATTGTTATCTTTATTCGAAAGTAACCATCCAATCCTCCTGATCTCTGGAATGACAGCTGCCAAAGTATTTAGCTGCCCAAAAAACCAAAGTTACCCTCCACTAAATTCATTTCCCCTTCCTGATTTTTATTTGCCAGTAGTATCTATTTTAGCAGCCACACTAGTTAGTAAACTTAACATTTAATTAAGGGTGGAATCTTAAAACAACAAAGAACCCTGTTTCAGCAAATCAGCCCGTGTTCCCATGTGTCTTCCTGTGTGGCTATGTTCCAGCTGGAGCTGTTTGGCTACGTTCCAGCTGGAGTTGTTTGGCGACCACCTGATCGTTTGGTGACATATTTTCACCTCCGCTAAGCTCTTCCTTTCTTCCTCCCTCTCTCCCCTCCCTCAGATTTTGTTTTTCAATTTTCTTTATTTTGACTGTATGTAAGATGTGGTCAGAGTTGCTTCGTGAGTTCTCAAGACAGATTGTATACAAAGTGTACTTAAGGGCATTTCTTTAAACAAAAAAATCAAAAAAAGAAAGAGAAAAGAAACACTTGAATGTCTTCAGGCAGCAGAATGTCTGATCCTCATTTTTAATTGTAGAGAGATTACAGAAATTAAAAGTGTGTTTATTGAGGACCAATATGCCCTAGGAGAAGCACTGAAATTAGGTATTTTCATATGATATATCATTTAAGTTCCGAAATTTAATTCATTTAAAACAACCTTAGAGGATATAGGTTTCTTAATTGTGTACACTTTCTTTGTTTAGATATAATCCTAGGTCATAGATCTGCCAGTTTGTTGTTTTCATTTTGTCTTTCTAGTTCTGTTAATTGTTGAAGGAATGAAAACAAAGGCCTTCAGTAAAGGATTCATTTTGAATCTTTTTAAAGGTACTTTGAGGAAGTACCTGACTGTATACCCCTAATATTTAAAATGTCAAAAATACATCATTGTTCAATTTAAATTTGTTTTGGAAAGTTTTAAAGAGAGATGATTTGATTGAACAAAGCCCACTAGATTTTTGGAGGCCCATTTATAAAATGTCTCTCTGTTCTCTAGTTCCTCTGATGGCCTGGTTTTTTTGATCAGCCCTGATTTCACGTGATAGAAATAACAATTTGAGAATAACAATCTCAAATTTCTTAGAAGAAAAGTATAAATGCTCTTTTGTTCAAAAAAAAAAAAATCCATCCCAACTTCACAGGCAGTAAGGAAAGAAGCACCACATTAGGAGATAATTCATGTTGTAAACAGCTGTGGTATTGAAGAAAGCATTTTGTTGGAATGGTGGACAACAGTGGTATTTAAAAGGCTCATCAGAGTGTGAGTACCAGGCACATATACCCCAGGTTATTGCTCCATAAAGAGTTTCAAAAGTTTTCTATAACAAGCTACATGTGGTTCTGTTGGATTTCTGATTACTAGTCTTTGTGAGTATTCTTTTTTGACTCTGGATTATATCATGGCTGTAAACTGATCATTTACTTGTTTTTGTCTTATGTAGATCCTACTCAAATGGGAGGCCTGAGCATGCTGCTTTTAGCTGGAGAACATGCTCTTAGTACACCAGAGGTAAGCAGTCCCTCATCCCTCTCCACTCTGCTCATGCTGGGGGTTGAGAACACAGACATTTGTGTTCTGTTCACACTGTTAGCTCTGCAGCTTCACTGTTTACAGCTCATGAACAAACTCTGCTTTTAATTGTTTTCATTAAGATCTGTACGTGCATTATGTTATGCCTTGAGGGTAATAGAGTGGTGTAAATAAGTCCAAGAAGGCACAGACACAAGTCAGGTGCAGATTTGGAAGTTCCATAAGCATAAGAGTAGGACATGCAACGTACAGATAATTAGCATTTGCCATGACTGTGTCACGGGGTCTGGAGGATGGATCCTATGATTCATTTATTCTATTCATAACATTCCCTGCTTTTGCAATATTCTCATTTAGATGTGCTAGTGAAAAGGCGAGAGTTTAAAAAAAACATGAAATTTTTGGTCTCTCCTGTACCTGAATAAATCCAAACTCCTGTTTTTCAAAATCAAGAAATATGGCATTCCAAGATTTATTTTTTTAAATGGAAAGTGAAAAGGACCAAAGCCCTCATGACCTTAGTTTCGTCTTTATTCCTTTGTATAGTTATTGGGCTGCTTTTGCTAAATATTTTCAGGTACAGTTTTGACGGACAGGAAGGCGCAGTTAACCATGCATAGTTTGCATTTGTGGAATTCTTGTGTTTTCCAGACGCATTGAACAGAGGCCAGATGAATTAACCTGCAGGTCACATTATTTTACCACACTCAGGTCCTTGAGATGGAAATTTTTTAACCCTAATCAGAGTTGCTATTTAGGATATAATAGCAATTTTATTGCAGATATATATATTTCTTTTCATTTTTTTAAGCTGTAAATATGTCATCTGGATACAACTGAAGTCTATCCAAAAGTGGCTTTAGAAGATACTATATAAGATATTTACATCACAAAAGGCTTTTATTATTTATAGTTTAGATTGGGGATCCATAGTAGTTGGCCAGATGCTCAATTTATCTTTTTTATTCTGTTTAATTTGGTGTAGCAATAAATGTGTAAATTTGGTAGACTGGTAGTTACTTACATTGTACTAATCTTTAGCTGACAAAAGTAAACTTATCACTTTGTATCTTTGCTTATTCATCATTCAGTGCGTTTGTACTTCCTCACACAGCAGCATTCTGGGCATCATTTTACTTCCCAACGCATGGCTGCTACCTAGCAGCAGTCAGGCTAACCCTCACTAAGGTGTAGCATATCCCAAACATGCTTCCGAAGGTGAATGCGGAGGTAATAATGCCCATTTGACCTCTCAACACAGTCTGACTCAGATTTCCAAGATTGCGCTGTATTGTGAAAGTCAACATCTTTTCTAATAGATTAGAAAATAATGATGTTTTCTTCCCAACATCTATTAGTATTCCTTTTAACTTTCAGGGATGAATGCAAACAAATTCACATCTATAGAGCTTACAGGTAGACGAAAATGCTAGTCAAAGAAAAGAATTTTTTTCTTTGATTAAAGTTTGACTTTTGGGCTCTGAATTTTCAGTGAATAGCTCTTCCCCCCACTTTTAAGGATGGCAGGGTTTAAAACAAGCAGTTTCAACCATGTATTGGTCAACCTTTTATTTCTAATGAAGGGGAACTGATTTGAAAATTCTCAAGCTAAAGAAACAAAGTTAAATGACTTAAAAAAGGGAGCCATGCAGGATAAGAAAAGGATGCTAAGGTTCCTTCCTAAGTATAAGAGTTCCTTTACACTAAGAAAGAAGTTGCCAGCACTTCTGTCTTTAAGAACCACATCTAGGAATACAAGTCTTTCTTCATAATCCCTATCTTCTCATCTCAGATATATTTAGGTCGTTATTGAAATTAAGCTTGAGATACTGAAGCAATAAAGCAGCAAAATTTGAATAAAATAATGCTGTCTCTAAATATAATTAGTTTGAGAGTTTATGTCATAGATATGAGTAGATTTCATTTAGCACCTAATTTCTATGCAAAGTCTTATTCCAGATATGTAGACATGGTCATAGAACTTTAAGGGCTTATGTACATTGGCTGATGATGAACATAAGACAAATACAGTGAATACATAGAGTTTTTAAAGAAAATTGTAAGGAGAATGAGATAAGGGGAGAAATACAGAAATTTCATATTTTCAACATCTGGAATAATTACTGTGAAGTCTGTTTATACTGTTAGGTAGGACCAGTCAAATAAAGTGACATTTTACAAAAATTCTATCACAAAGAAGGTCTAATCATAATGGCTTTTTCAAATGCCACAAGACAATTCTTATTCTGAAATATTATATTTAAAGAGAGGAGATTTTCCTTTGTTTATTATCCTGAAACCTTAATCACATAGAAAAAGTCCTCAAAAGTCTGTTTTTTAATATGGCAAATTTAATATAGGTTATAGTTATATTTTAAAGAACAATTCTAGAAGGTAAAGAGGCTTGCTGTTACTGGAATAATAAAAATCCAGATTAAAAGTTTCTTTGGTCTGTATGATTTCCTAGGTCTACCTGATATGTTCTTAGAGTTTTTAAAGAGAAATTCTCAGGTTCTTGAGAGAGCAGTGACTAAATAAGAAGAAGCAAGATGTTTGAGTTTTCTCTTTTTCCTCAGTCTTCTGATTAACTCGAATCTGCCACAATAGAATTTTGGCGTTACTAGGTCAGCGCTTTTATAGCTACTGTTACTAAGCCATGCTTGGTTCTGTAATTTCAATTGTGGTAACTTTGTGTCTCTGATAAATAAAAGGGGTGAAATTGCATTTACAGTTTGTTTGGTTCTTTTCTTCTTCACATTAATGATCAGCCCTGTATTTTCTTTATACCCAGAGTACATAGAAATGCATTATATATTTGGGATAAATTTTTAAAAGCAATGTTTGTCATTAATGAGTTTATTGATTAAAGAAGCAAAATAGATGTATAGGCATACTTCGTTTTATTGCACTTTGCGGATATTGCATTTTTTACAAATTGAAGGTTTGTGGCAACCCTGCATTGAGCAAGACTGCGGTGCCATTTTTCCAACTGTGTTTACTCACTTTGTGTTTATGTCACATTTTGTTAATTCTTGCAATATTTCAAACTTTTCATTATTACTGTATTTGTTATGGCAATCTGTGATCACTGGTCTCTGACATTACTGTTGTAATTTTTGCGGGGTTGGGGGTGGTGGAGTGCAGTGCTATGAATCACACCCGTATAAGATAGCAAACTTAATTGATAAGTTTGTGTTCTAACTGCTCCACCAACCAGCAGTTCCCCCATTCCTCCTCCTCTCCTTGGCCTCCCTATCTCCTGAGACACAACAGCATTGAAACTAGGTCAATTAGTAACCCTACACTGGTATCTAAGTGTTCAAGTAAAAGGAAGAGTCACATGTCTCTCAACTTTAAATCAAAAACTAGGAATGATTAAGCTTAGTGAGGAAGGCATGTTGAAAGTAGATATAGGCTGAAAGCTAGGCTTCTTGTGCCAGATAGCCAAGTTGTGAATGCAAAGGAAGAATTCTTGGAGGAAATTAAAAGTGCTATTGCAGTGAACACATGAATGATGAGAAAGTGAAAGTCATATTGCTGATATGGAGAAATTTTTAGTTGTCTGGATAGAAGATCAAACCAGATATAACATTTCCTTAAGCCAAAGCCTAATCCAGAGCAAGTTTTTGGTTTTGTTTTTTTCTGGAATGTCTAGTAATTTTTGTTTAATTTTGCAAGCCTGAGGTAAAAAACATAGGCAATAAACTTTACTAGTCAGTAAAAAGCAATTCGAATCCACTGGTAGTACACTAAGCAGAGTTGGAAAGCATTTTACTGAAAGCAAAACATTTAGGGAAAGTAGACATTTATACAAAACTATAAAATGCCTGTAATAAGAATAAATGCATTTCAAGGAAAGCACAAACTTAATTTATAAAACCAGTTAAAGGCTTAAAATGTAAGTGGAAATTGAAATATGCAAAAACTGCCTTAATTCTATTAAGGATAAGAGAGGTGAGGAAGCTGCAGAAGAAAAGTTTGAAACCAGCAGAGATTGTTTCACAACATTTAAGGAAGGAAGCTGTCTCCATAACATTGAAGTGCATGGTGAAGCAGCAAGTGTTGATGTAGAAGCCACAGCAAGTTATCCAGAAGATCTAGCCAAGATCATCCATGAAGGTGGCAACACTAAACAACAGATCTTCAGTGAAGATGAAACAGGCTTATATTGGAAGAAGAGGTCATCTAGGACTTTCATAGCTAAAGAGGAGAAGTCAGTGCCTGACTTCCAGGCTTCAAAGGACAGGATGACTCTCTTGTTAGGTGTTAGGGGCTGATGCAGCTGATGACTTAAGTTGAAACCAATGCTCATTTACCACTCTGAAAATCCGAGGGCTGGCCCGCAAGTAAGAGTAATGCAAAATCAACTCTGCCCGTGCTGTGTAAGTGGACCAACAAAGCCTGGAGGACAGCCCATCTGTTTACAGCATAGTTTACTGAATATTTTAAATCCATTGTTGAGACTTACTGCTGAAAAGAAGATTCATTTTGAAATATTACTGCTCAAATATTTTAGAGAAAATGTTTTCATGCTTGCTAACACAGCATCCATTCTGCAGCCCATGGATCAAGGAGTCATTTAGACTTTCAAGTCTTAGTATTCAAGAAATATATTTTGTAAGGCTGTAGCTGCCATATATCATGATTCCTCAAATGGATCTGGGCAAAGTCAGTAGAAAACCTTCTGGAAAGGATTCACCTCCTAGATGCCATTGAGAATGTGCCATTGATCTCATGGAAAGACAGCAAAACATCAGTATTAACGAGTTAGTAAGAAGTTGATTCCAACCCTTATGAATGTCAGTGAAAACTTCCATGGAGGAAGTAACTACAGATGTGGTAAAAATAGTAAGAGAACTTGAGATAGAAGTGGAGCTGGAAGACGGGACCAAATTTCTTCAATCCTGCGATAAAACTTTAATGGTTGAGGAGTTACTTCTTGAGGAGCAAAGAAGGTGGTTTCTTGAGATGGAATCTACTCCTGGTGAAGATGCTGTCAAGATTGTTGGAATGACAAGAGAGGATTTAGAATATGACATAAATGTAGTTGATAAAGCAGCAGCAGGATTTGAGAGAGCTGACTCCAGTTTTGAAAGGAGATCTGCTGTGGGTAAAGTGCTGTCAAACAACATTACAAGCTACAGAGAAATCCTTCCTGAAAGGTAGAGTCAACCAATACAGCAAACTTCATTGTTGTCTCATTTTAAGAAATTGCCAAAGCCTCCCCGACCTTTAGCAACCACCACCCTGATCAGTCAGGAGCCGTCAACATCAAGGCAAGATGCTCACCCTCCATCAGCAGAAAGATTATGACTCACTGAAAGCTCAGATAATGGTTAGCATTTTTTAGCAACAAGGCATTTTTAAGTTAAGGCCAGTACAGAGGTTTTTTTTAGGCATAATGTTATTGCACACTTAATAGGCTACAGTATAGTGTAATCGTAACTTTTATATGCTCTGGGAAACCAGAATAATTTGTGCGACTTGCTTTATTGTGCTTTATTGATATTTGCTTTATTGTGGTGGTCTGGAACTGAACTCCCAATATTGCCAAGGCATGCCTGTATTGAGCAAGACAGTCATAGGGGAGTGACCCCAGGCTCAAGGTGGCAGACTAAGCTTGTCTTTACTGAGATCTGGTGAAATGTAAGCACAGAAATCTCATTAGGAGATAGCCCCATAATAGTGAAGGAAATGGAAAGGAGTGTTTACAATGAATATGAGATTTTAGCAAACTTACTTAAATCAGAAAGAAAAGGAGACCTTTTGATCAATAAAACATGAAATAAGCTTAAGTAGGCTAGCCAGGGGGCTGCGGAGAGCCATCTGTTCAACAGTGTCCCGCAGGTTAAGTGAACATATACACTTCTTTTTTACTTAAAATGAATAGGAAAGAAAAAGAAGGAATAAAACTAATAATGTTCACATCAAACTCTGGGAAGAGCTAAAGAGAAGGCAGTTACATTAAGAGTTAAGCCCTTATGTTTCCTATCAGTAGGTTATTATCTAAAGATAAAAATGCAATAAATAAAGTATAAGTATTTGATCTAGAATTTGTAGAAGTAATCTCTAAGACTATAGTGTTGTATTTTTAACTTTAATAAAAATGTAAAGCTAAATTAAATTTTAAAAATAAAGGCAGGAAGTGATAAAATTCAGAGATGAAAGGGGAGATTATTCAACACATAATATATAGAATAGCTTGGGGAAATATTGGAAAGGGCAACATTTCAATATTGGTCCTAAGTGGCACCAGAAAGTCATCTTGGCTAGAACAGAAGGGATGGTTTGGGGAATAATAAAAAAAAAAAAAATAAGGTAAGTTAGGCAGAGTAATCATAGCTGTTGAAAAGGTTTGAAGGTATCAGTATCTATTTGGTTGAACAAATGAATTGAAGGCAAGCTTTCAAATGTATTAGTGTATTAGACCTGGTTCTGTGGTTTCGGAATACCTAGTTTCTTTTGTTGGAATGAAGAGATACGACAGTAAGATTATGATCAAGCTATGTTTTTCTTTGCCTTCCATCCTATCAAATGGAGCTAATAATAACACCCACTTGCCTTTAACTCCCAAGACATCTGTGAAGATTAATTAAACAAAACCTGTAAGGCATTTTTAACTAACTCTCCTGAAAAGCATTCTTGTATGTATCTAGTATTATTACCATAATTTATTCTAGGCATTTTATACTTAACTTGAAAGCTTAAATTACATCAGGCTATTACTCCTACAGGCTGTAGTATGTTTTACCAGCAGTGTACTTACATGTGCACACCTGCATGCACACACACACACACAGAGTTCCTGTCCATTGAAAATTTGTAGGAAATTATATTTGTAATTTACTTTATTGATAGATACTCAAGAAAGAGACAACTTTTTAACACCCAAGAGAAATCAATATAGGAAGTATGATTTGAGCAGAATAGCAGAGTTAGCATCAAAGTTAGTAGAGAAGATGCTAGCAGGTGATGGCCTGCCTCCAGTAAGGGACTGTAAAGGTCATGTGTAAGGATTGAGCATAGTAGGAACTGTGTGCCCTCTTCACACATTCAGTCATACGGCAAGTATTTACTGAATGTTTTCTGTGTGCCAGGCACATCAGGGAACAAACTGGCACAAGTTTCCAACCTCATGGAGCTGAACATGTTTTAAGATTCGGGTTTTTACAGATAGCAACCCTTCACGTGATACTCTTGGCTTCAAAGGAAGTCACGTTGATTTTCATTTGTTAATTACCATCTGCCCATTTAAAAACAAAATAGTTCATGTAGTCAGATTTCTAAAAGACTGAAATTTAAAAATAATAAATATGCTTTGTTTTATGTTTATAATATCGATCCCTCACCTCCTCTTAAAAGCCCTCCATGACTTCTTGAGCCAACTTTGATTCCCTCTCTTCCTAATGTCATCCTAATGTCTTCCTTACTGTTAGTACTATACGTTATAGCACTTGATTGTCTTTAGTTGGGTTCTTTACCTTAACTCCATAATGAAAGTTTTCTTTTTAAGTTTTTCTCACTGTATGCTATGTGTAAGTCTTGACTCATGGAGGAGACTAAGCAACTTGAGATTGGGAGCTGGGCTCCATTCTGGGCTCATTCTTAAGTGCATTATGTAAGAGGAACTCTTGGTCCCCCTAATAACCTAATGAGTTAAGTCTTATTTCCCTCATAAGTAAATATTAAACCATTAGATGAGGAAATGGAGGCAGAAAAGGGATAAACCACCTGTTCAAGACTGTGTAGCTAGGAAGTGACAGAACTGGAAAGTTAACCCAAGGGGACTAGCTCAGTCCTTGTGTAGCCCACAGGGGCTTTTGTGATTCAGACCCCGCCCACTTAACCCAACCGTGGGCCGCTTCTCGGGTGGCGTCCTGTGCTGCACACTTAGGCAGGCATGTCATGAGTACTTCCTGGGGACCAGGCACTCTGCTCAGCACTTACACTAATAGTCTCATTTCACCCTTCCACAAGCCTTAGGTTGGTTTATTATCATTATCCCCCTTTCATAAATGAGGAAACTAGGCTAGAGAGGTTAAATAGCCTCTCTAATTAGGTCATAGAGCAAGAAAGTCGTTACCCTGGGATTAAAGCCCATGTATTTTCCATTAAGTAGTGAACTAGGAGAAATCTGAGGTGGAGAAAAGGTGGTAATTTGTTGAATGACTGTCCGTATTTTAAACACTTTGAGTTTTACATTTAAAACAAGTACAGATTTAGATAGAACTGAAAGTTTTCACCTTTCATATAATTTCTGACACCAGTGAAGTGGGGAAAATAATTTTACTACCTGTTGGTACATATGAACTAGTTTGACATGCGCTTATATTTGACTACTTGAGGATGTTTAAATCCCCTGAATTCCAGTCCTCCCCAGACCCCCTAAATCTTAACCTTTCTCATCAAAGCTTTTAAGCCCCTTCTTATAGTTTTATAGCTTCAGCACTATATTTTAAATTTACATTAAATGGGCTCTTTGAGCTTTCTCTCTTTTGGGTAGAGACCTCTCCTTTTTACGTCTCAGCTCACTGCGCGCTTTGGCTAGAACTGCCCATCCAGCCCAGCCTCTTCCATCTCTCAGCGGTGGGGCTCAAAGCCCAAAGAACTGGGTCCTTCTACGCAGCCTGATTGACAAGCATCTATCCCCAGTGAATTCTCAGCCCTCATCACTCAAGCTGGTGATGAACGCAGATGAGCTCCTCAGCCTCCCAGAGATGATGGCAAGGGGTGGTGGGAAGGCGGGCAGCAAGTGATCAGGGATAGAAAGAGGAGGGCGGAGAACAAGAGGATAAATTAGAAGGTGGCACTTTTGCTGCTGTGTTGTTGTTGAGATTATATTTATGTACACGTTTGCAATCTGTCCTCACAGTGCCCTATGAAGAAGGGTAAGATTTGGAGGGTCTGGGGAGGCCTGGAATTCAGGATTTAAACATCCTCAAGTAGTCAAATATAAGCGCGTGTCAAACTAGTTCATATGTACCAACAGGTAGTAAAATTATTTTCCCCACTTCACTGGTGTCAAAAATTATATAAAAGGTGAAAACTTTCAGTTCTATCTAAATCTGTATTTGTTTTAAACGTAAAACTCCAAGTGTTTAAAATATGGACAGTCATTCAGCTTGTTTCAGCTTGTTACTTGTTTCATCAAATGAGGAAACTGAGGCAGGAAGATGCTATAGTTTGTCTCACCTGCCATAATATAGCAGTTTGTAGAAGTGGCCTGGAGTGTGTCCTGGACCCCCATCCTAGTGCTCTGCCACGTGGCTTAGAATGGTAGGAAGGTTGACTGGCTCCCAGTGTGAAATCTAGACTCTGGCAGCCCTGGTGCCCTGAGAAGAATCAGGGACTTAACTCTTCCTTTCAGCCAGATGACTTGACTTATATTCTAATTTTGGAGAGCGCTCAGCTCTGTGCAGTGCTGTTTGGTTGTGCTCCGCAGGGTAGCCCAGTTCTCTTCCCAGCTGTAGCCAGTCCTGATGTCTGCCAGCCGAGTGCACGGCTTTAGTCCTCAGGTCCTCCTTAACCTCATTTAGGTTTAATTAAGAGTGGCTTCGTTTTAGTCCTTAAATAGGTTTTGAAGGACTAACTTGGATGTAATATACTTACATTGAATTCACCTGTGTTTAAGCTGAACATTTCAGAGCTTCATTTAACGTCTCATATTAAATGCAAATTGAATGATCACTCAGGTCCTCTGTTACAGGATACCTGGCAAAAGCTGCCAATTGTAGGAAAGCTTGGGCCAGGCTGAACGAGGGTGAGAATCAGATCTCTGGGCCTTGGAGTCGCACATGATCTTTACACTTGAACTCTGAAGCAGAGTCCTCTTCTCCCAACCCCTCTCCTCCCATGGAAGACAACTTTCACCAGTGCCTAAACATTCTTCCTTCTCTCAGATTCGCTCTTTCAGTGAAAGACTCTAACCTGCCTTAGAGACACTGGCACTGACTGACCCCTCTCCCTCAGCCCTGACATCCTTCCAGGCAACTACTGAGGCCTGCAAATGCCATCTATGATATAATTGGGGCCCCACATCTCAACTGGTTTATTTCCTTAACTTTCTAACTGGTCTTCTGCCTCCAGTCACTCCCCAACCAAGGTCATCCTGCGTGCCACTGACCGAATTATCTGACTGCACTTCTCTCATCATGGTGCTCCTCTGACTGAAAACCTTGGCTGGCTCCCCATTGCCTTCAGCCTAATTTTCAAACTTCTTAACATAGAATTCAAATTTCTCTCAGTCCAATTCATCTCCCACTACACTCCCAGGCATCTTGATCTTCAGCCACACTGGGAAGTCACTGCTTCTCACATACAGGGCACTTCCTCCATACTTTCCTTCCTGCCCTTGCCACATCATTTCCACAATTCTGGTGGTCCTTCTAGGTTTGTCTCAGATGTTACTTATCTTACTTCTTCCACCTGCCCCCAGAAAGAATGAAGGCTGCTTCTCAGTCCTCCTATAGACCTTGTAATGTTCCACCAAGATACACGTATGTCCTTAATGTGTAACTATCCCCTGTGCTTGAATTGCAAGTAGCTTAAGGGCCAGACACATCCCCTTAGTCTCATTTTATTCCCCAGCAGATAATGCACACAAGTGGGATGTAAGCTTCTGGAAAGACAGCAGCAATCTTTCTGGCTGGCACATAATAGGGTTTATTGAATATTTGTTGAAGGAGTGAGTAATCAATAAATGTTTGAATTAGTAAGGGCAGAGATGTGGAGTTTGGTCCAACCAGTGCACTTCATCCCTTTTGTTGACTGTATATTCATCACAATCAACTCTGTGGCTGTGGCCTTGTGTCTTGTGAAGTAGGAACGGGCTCTTAATAAAACTTAGCTTTCCAAATGTATCTAACTGACTTGATCTTGTTTTATGTCAAGGGGCTGTGTCACATCACATTTTTGTCTTTAGTTTTCATGCTGTGAATTTTGCCTGTGGGGGGAAAATAATACTCATCATAATTCTTAATTATACTAGTCACCCCCCTTCCTTGGCTTTGAGAATGACAGCTAAACCAAAGGGAAGATTGCATTTAAGGGAAGCTGAATACATATGTGGTTAACAAAACTGCTTTTAAAATCCTTTTCACAGTTTTCTTTATTGGGCGTATAGCAACACCTAGTGGCTTTTGGGATTATTTCAGAGACTGTTTCTAGAAACAGCTCCTTGGGTTTTTTCCTTGCTTCATTGAATCTCTGCTTATTTGGCATTTTTTTCCTTTCCTCTTGATTATGAACAGGTATCTTTGACTCTTTGTACTTTGTTATATTTAGAAAGTAAGTTGGCTCTAGCAGATAAATGGATGTTGAAGAATTGATGTTTCTCCTTAAAAAGCATGCCCTACCTAATAAGTAATTTAGAACACTGTAAGTACAAACAGCAAGGTGATTTCACAAGGTGTCAGTGTCTAGGACCCCCTAATAATGTTACTTCAATAGGAGCCTTTTGTGGGAAATAACCTCTTCCTCCCATGTGGCTATAATCCCAGATTACCAGACATCTCCGTGCATCAGCGTATGCACAAATATACACACTTGCACTGGATGCCTCATTTATCCAACACTCAGGAATGAATTCTACCTCAGTACATTTTCCATGTCATTGAACCATTTTTACATTTTGAGATTGTAGATGGAAATATGGCTAGCGTGTATCACACGCATTTCTGCCTTTTAATAAAGGATTTTTTAATAATTATCCTTATCTTGACAACTTACAGTTATCATTATAAATACTAATTACTACATTCAGGAGAAACTTTAGGACTATTTTAATTTTTTTTTAGCTTTTGAGATAATCCACTTTACTATATAACTGGGATTTAAAAATTTTTTGTGCAGTTTTGGAAGATTACTTTACATTTACAGTTATTAAAAAAATACTGACTATTTTCCCCATGGTGTATGATACATCCTTAAACTTATCTTATACCCAATACTTGGCATATTTGTTTTAAATAGACTACAGTGCTTTATAAAACATTTGCGTCTACAGTTTTTCTGTCTTCTCGTTCTGTGTCTCCTTGCTGCTGGCATTGTTTTTTGTTTTTTTGTTTTTGCAACCCTCTTCCTTTTTCTTATCCCACTCTTGGGCCCTTCTGATTTGCTGCTTCTATTCTTCTGTGGACTTAGAGAGTCCAGCAAGTGCATAGCTTAGTAGAAAGCCAGTTCTCCTGGCTCCTAATTCGGTGCTATTTCCATTATTTTACACGGAAGATAGAGGCTAAATCCATAGTGCTTTAAAGGAAGTAACTAGATTTTGAAAGAAGACATTGTCCACTACAGTAAAATGCAGTCTCAGTGATTCTGTCATTGCTGATTTAACCATTGGACAGCCTTTGTTGTTTGATTCCTGGCCAGGTAATTGAGATTCCTCATATTCAGAAACACAGAGAATTGAGTCAGTCAACAGATACTCATTGCACATCTGCCCTGCATCAGGTGCATGGGAGCACAAACATGCGTGTGTAACTTCTTTGATTACATAGTACAGTTGACATAACATGTAGGATTGCCGAAGTTTTGATAATTACTTACATTTGAATTATCCATACAAGTAGAAAGTTTTGTTTAAGACCATCCATCATAATAATTTGCAGAGGGTCTCATTTAACTTCAAACCTTTATGACTGGATGTGTAAATATGGCCAAATGATCTATAATGACACTTAAAAGAAAGTTAATTTTTCTTCTTACAGTTAATATGAACTCTAATTAAGCCATAGGGTAACTAATCTCACAAATGGCAACTTTCTCATGCATCATAAGATCTGAAATAAAAATAATATGTATTATGTAGTGTAGCTACCCTAAATGATAATATGTTTAAATATCTCCATAGATCTCTGTCACATGTACAACCTACATTATTAAAGTTTTATAAAGACACTTCATAATTTTCATTCAGTCCTTGGCTCGATTTTAAGTCAAATTTTGATTATTTACCAAAATATCTAGGGGCTAAACACAGCATTTTTTTTTTTATAAACCAAAGCAATATTGTTTTTTTCATTGTTTAGAAATTACAATATAAAGATATGGTTTGTTTAGTTATTCCTTCCAATAAAAATTTTTTCTGTGGTTGTTAATTTTAGGATTTTCTGGCCTTTTCCAGTGCATTTTATGTCTCCTTGGCTTCAAATTCTTAGGGAGCAAATAAAAACTATTGGGCTTTTTGGCATACAACTTGTTAAATAGTCGAGTGACAGTAAGGGAGTCAGACTTTGGCAACCAAACCACAGGTGGCAAATTAATTAAAGCTTCTGCACCTTTTCCATGGTGCTTATCACTGAAAGAAGGTGGCCATTACTCTTTCAAATCCAAAGGTGACAATTAAAATTTTAAATGCTTACTCCTGTCCAATGGCCTGTGATGCTGTTAGGGAAACACATCTTCTGATGTCTGATGTCTAATGAATAGGTTTAATGAGAAACTCTGCTTTTAGGAACATAACCTGGGTGACAGTCAACTCTTCCTGTAGATTCAGCCACCTAATATAATCACAGCTATTAAAAGTACAGTGGAAAAGGCTTAATAACACAGGAAAATCAATGTATTGTTTAAAAAGAGCATTTTTGTAACTGTAGTACAACACCTCATTTCTGTTGAAAGAATGATCTACATAACTGGAAGAATATACATGGAATTTAATTAACGCTGCTTCCCTTTGGGCAATAACACTAGATGATTTTTCTTCTGTATTTTTTTTTTCAGATTTTCAGTAGTGAACTTGTATTATTTATTGTCAGAAACATGTTATTTAAAAGTATTTCTAACTTTCATTTTTCCTCTAAAGTGAAAGAACTTTTCCCCTAAGACTCTCTAACCTTGTCATTCAGGAAGACAAGGAGGGGACACACTGGTTTGGTGTTTAGACACATCAACTTTGATTCAGTTAATTCAACAAATACTTGAGTATCTACATTGTGCTCAGGCAATGTTGAGGATTCCACATTAAAAAGAGTCCCTGGGTAAGAGGGACCATAAACACACGTTTATGTGCTGTGGTGGTCAGTGCTAGGTGCCATGAAGATAAAGAGTAAGGAGCTTATTGAGCGTTGGGGAAGGGAGGTGTCATTTACCTCTTTGGTCCTAAGTTACTTCATGTGTGAAAAAGATTAGATCAGAGGAATACTGCAATCCTTTCCTTCTAACATTCTATGACTCCTGAATTACAGTTGGCTACCATAGAAGTGATTATTTCACCAAATGCAGAAATGGGTCAATTTTAACATTAAGATAAAGAGGAAATGTGTATCTTGAGAAGAGCAAGGAATTTAAAAATATCAGTGGTGTTTCTGTAACGATTGTTAATAATGAAAATTGCAAATGAAGATTGTAGAGCATTAAATGTTTACCCAACATAGTAAATAATATACAAGAACACATTATAAAGGAAATTTCTCTTAGGAAAAGAGTACTAAAATTTCTAAGATTGGGGCTTATGTATAAATACATGAAAACCTTGGAAAACAAAAATTTGACATTAATTATGTTTTCCCAAAAGGTGTATAATTCTCAAAGCTCATTTGTGTTTTTATATAGTCAGGTGGGAACACAGCACATGGAAGAAGTAGATATTCTCTGGGCTTGGCTGCAGAAAGCCAAGAGATCAAATGGGCATCATTGTAGAAATTTCTCTTCGGTTAATAGTAATTTTTCTGAAATCCTGTCTACCTCCTGCTATACATGGCATTATTTAGCTGTTGAATGAGTAGATAACACTTTTTAAAACTTTGAAGAATATAATTACTTTTTTGTCACAGTATTGCCTCAAATTTGGGAACTCAAAACCATCCCTTCCTCAAATGGGAATGGTTTAGGTGTCATATGTCTACTGTTTTTGTCCAGAAGCTATTCCTGTGGTGTCTCACACCATCTTTCTTTGTTTCAGATGTCCTCTGGCACTTGCAGGCCTGATGTTTCAGAATCTTCTGAATTACGTCAGAAGTCACCATTATTTCAGTTTGCTGAGGTAATATGTTATAGTTTGTACTTAATGAGGAAATTGTAAAGTGAGCTTAAATTTGGTCTGATGACAGTAACTGAAAGCAATGAAGAGCTCTACGTACTTAGCTCAAGTAACCATAAATGGGAAAATAGAACCAAATTTTGGGAAAGGTAATTTTGGAACTCTTTGAGTCTCTTAATTAAGGAATAAGTATATGTTTATAAAGCTTGTTATTAACTTGTCCTAAATACGATGCCACTTAAACCTCATCACTAATTTTTATTCCTGGATGAGAAAGTTAAGAATATAATTGAATTATTGTTAGAACTTTGTCATTTATCAGGTGTTAAATCGGAAGATGGAATCGATTCATGGTTATGGGCTGTGTGTTCCTTTTCACTTATTTTAAGTACGCTTTTCTTTTAATTGAAACTTTAGCATGCAGTTGGCAGTTTTCAAAGCCTTTGTCTTGTGTCAAACCTGTTTGGCTGAATATGTCTCTGACATAGTCAGAGATGATGTAGAAGAGCCACGTTATCCTTGATATCAAGTCTAAAGGTGAAGACTGCTTCCCAAAATGTCTGCATTTACTCTAGAACTCAATATGGAGCTATCATTGGTTAATTTTTTCTAAACTTTAAACCACATGGTCTTCCCATGGTCATTTGAATTGTATTTCACTAGACCTTCTCTCACACCGTCGTCCTTCCTAATGTTTGCCCCATGTGTTATCGTTTTGTACAAGGAGAGCATATTTTTAGTTTCAGATTTTTTTCTCCTCTCTAGTGTCCCTTCCTGGTGGTTCTCAGCATTTCATTGACAGAATCGTTTTTCACATTGGCATATTAGGTCATTCCTTTTATGACATTGTTCATAATATGCCTAAGTGCACTGCTGATATCACCAGAATGTTATAATATATATTTGCTCACATAATACTCCTTATCTGTCACATTCCTTTCTGCTCTCGAAGGTGTGCTGTGAATTCCAATTGTTTTGCACATTGTTTCCCCAAGAATTTAATGTAATAGAGACTTTATTCTGCACTCCCTTTACAACAATAGTTACAGACATATTAAGTAATGTTGGTCCCAACTTTGAAAGCAGAGATATTTAATCAGTGATCCCTGAGCCCCTAAAGATCTAGTGAAGTCTCTCGAATTTCACATGAAATTTTGGCTATATTGACATGTGCATTTTTGTGGGCACTACAGCAAACTGAAGATTCCAAAGAGATCCCTGACCCTAATCTAATATTTCTTCAGGAGCTTCTTATTCATGTCAATATCTCCTTTATTCTGGTATTAATTTGTAGCAACATCCCTTTGTTTAGAAACTTGTGAAATGCTTTTTTCAGAAATCAAGATGATTTATACCACTGGTTCTATTTTGTTCACTGTCTGATTTAATCCTTAAAGAAATATATTGTAAGTCAGGCATTTCCTCTTGCACAAACCATTTGTTTTCTTCTTTTATGGAGGGTTGGTAGGAGTGAAAAGTCATGTTTAAAGTAGGACCTACAGTTTATAAATCCCAGGATTTCAGGAACATCCTTGTGGATTCATATCCTCACTCTGTCACAACTTGGATGTGGTGGTCTTTTGAAATGATAGGTTTCATAGTTTGACCAAGAAGAGTTCCACAATTTTGCCCTCAAATGTCTTCAAAATCATTGATTAGATCTTAGCCATTTTATTTTTTTACTTGTTATAGATCTAGTTAGATTACCTGTTTCTTCTTTAGTCAGTTTTGAGAATTTATGTTTTCCTAGAACATTTTCCATAAATACATACATTTGCTTAATCTATTGATACTGAGTTATTCATAATATTATCTTATATTTTAATTTCTATAGGGTTGGTAGCAATGTCCCTTCCTTTATACCTGATTTTGGTGATTTTTGTTCTCTCTCTCTCTTTTGTGGCCAGTCCAGCTAAAGATTTCTCAATGTTGTGATCTTTTTAGAGAGCCAGCTATTTATTTCATCTACTTTATTGATTTTTCTGTTTCTATTTCATTGTTGCTGCTCTGTGTGCTTTCCCTGTTCATTTTCTACCTAGTTTCCCATTTTTCCCAGCAGTGCAGCTGGGAAAATAGTTTTTGCCTTCTTCTCAAAAATGAGTCAGCCCCCATCAGCAGTAAAGTTGCTGATTTTCATGGCCGTGTCTGCCTTGGTATCCCACCATCTCAGCCATGGGAAGGGATAGGAGCAACCTCAGACAAGAACACTACAAATTTCCATTCTTCTTACCCAATGGTCAGCAGATTTTCATAAATAAACATTTAATTTGGTTTTTGCTCTTGGTTGATGATTGTTTTTGACAATTTTGTCTAGTTTTATAGTTTTCTTTTTTTTGAGAGAGGATTTACTGACCTCTTTATCATCAGTAGAAGATCTGACTCCGAGTGTTTTTAAACAGTAACTAACCACAAAAGCCTAGAAATAACTTAATATAACTGAAAATTATATAATTAAGCCTAGTTTGTTAACAGTGGCCACAGATGGTTGTCACCTATAAAAGGTAGAGTCTGTCCCCCTCCAGCCCTCCTCTCCCTTTGCCCATCCCGCCCAACTCCCTTGAATCCAGGAGGCTCTGTGAAAACTTTGACTTGAAGAATATAACAGAGGTGATTGTTAGCCAATTTCAGGGTCTAGGACGTAAGAGATTGGTAGCTTCCTCTTTCTCTGAGAGAGAAAGAAACTCATCTTCTATGCAATGAGGAAGAAGCAGCGCTATGGAGAGGCCTCATGGAAAGACACTGAGACGCCTGGTCAGTAGCCTCAGCTGAGCGCTAACTTACTGGCCCTGTGAGTAAGCCATCTTGGAAGTGCATCATCCAGGCCCAGTTGAGCCATCCCAGTTAACTCGGTCTGTTCCTGCCAAATCCTTTCTAAATTGTGGATTTGCAAGCAAAAGAAATTATGATTGTTGTTTTAGATCACTAAGTATCTGGATGGCCTGTTACATAGCTATAAGTAACTAGAACATTAATATAGTACTTGAGGGATGGGAGTTGGGGATTAAAACTAAGAACAGTTATTTTAATATCCATTTATCATCTACCTAGCAAGTAAGATTTTCATAGCCATGAAATCGAATTGCAAAAATAGAACTTAGAAAAAAGGGCTGTGTAAGAAAAGGAGCTTGTTATTTTGAGTAGAAGGTGACTACAAATAGAAGAATAAAAAAAAAAATTCATCCTGGAGATTACAGAGCAAAGAGGGAGGATGGAATGAAGAAGAAGGGGAGGAAAGGGATCAGATGTTTGATTCAATTCCCCTTGCATGGTTTGCTTTGTGATAAGAGAAAGTAACTGAGCACAAGTGTGGCAGTTCTTGTCTTGTTATCTATCAATTTGATTCCTTGTGAGGAGGGACCTGGGCAGGAGGTTCCACACCAGCACTGAGAGTTCACCTTAAGCAGGGTTTAGAGACACAGAAAAAGAGAAAGAGGGTATCTAATTTGTATTCCATTTTACCTCCTTTTGGTCTGGATGGCCTGACTACTGAACAGAGAATCAGCAGGCCTCCTCTGGAAGGCTGCAGCAAGGCAGCACCATAGTAGAGGTTAAGGGCAGCCCACCTAAGCCAAAGGCATGATGAAAAATGTGGTAAGGTTTCAGAGGGGCTTAAAGAGCCCAGGTGAGAAAATGATATCCAGGAATCTGTCCCTGGTTTATAACCAAGCCGAGAGAGAGTGAGAGAGCAAGAGAGCGAGAGAGAGAGAGAGTGAGAACGAGAGAGAGAAAGAGTCAGTGAATAGAGTCAATAATTACATCAGTCTCTGTTAATTCTTTCTTATCCCTAAAAATCGTTTTGATACTGTATCACCAACTGGCTCCATCATTTAACCAACTTACTTTAATTAAGATGAAAAAGTGAATCCTGTGATAGAAGAGTTATGATCAAGGTGCATGTAGTGCTTGATAAGTACCCTTTAATGGAGTTGATGAGCACCGTTAATTGAGGAAAAATACCTTTATGGGACTCGGAATGGGCTGCATTTATAATGCCCATGTTTTCTGCTCTTGTTACTCATTTTCATCCTATTTTGTAGCTGGATAGAAGATTTGTTCACTTTAAAACCAAAATTAATAACTGACCTTGCTCGCAAAACATCCTCGGAAAGTATTTCCATGTGGCCCTCAGAGCAAACTTGCAATGAAGCTGCCATAATCATCAAACAGAAACAAAGTTCTCTTGATTGAACCAAGGCTGAAATAGAAGAATCCTCTGTCCACTGTCAGACACCTAAGGGGCTGTGTGTGTGTGTGTGTGTGTGTGTGTGTGTGTTGGAGGGAGGATGTATGGTGTTATAAAGGAAAGAAAAGTTGTTCATACTCAGCAAACAATTTACTGAGTTCTGATGCCATGCCAGGCAGTGTATTCTATGGTTTATTTTCTTCTCACCATAGTCCTCTAAAATGGGGATTATTATCATCATCACCATCATCATCACCATCAATTTCCAGTTGGGAAAAGTAAGCCTCAAAGAGATGAGCTGAGCTGCCTAAGGTCATGCAGCTAGTGAGCAGCAGAGCTAAGACTCAATCCCAGATACCCTGACCCACTTCGTTTGCTTCTTTAACACTGTTTCACAGCTTCCTCTAAGCAGAGAACAGCTGGTGGGGAGTGGTGGAGGGAACAGCAAGATGGACTTTACTTCCAGCTTCCAACATTTACTAATATTTTTAAAAAATTCACTGAAATAAGGAAATTTATCTCAACGGGACTCCTCAACTGATATCCTTACCAGAGACGTGGCATATGAGCCAAACTCAGTCTTTTTGTTCTTTCCATGTCTGTTTTTAGAAACGTGGCCTTTGTCTTCGTTTATCATTGATGCTGTACTTCTAAAAGGGATTGAGGGCGATGACTCGTGTTTTAATCTTAATCAGTGTCTACTGGGGAAATATAGAGCAGAATCTGTTAGTCCATTATGGTAAAATGTCCTTGTGCATTAAAAATGACTTGTTTCCTTTCAGATATCTTCAAGTACGTCCCACCCCGAGGCTCCTTCAAAACAGTGTCAAGCATCAGCCTTGTTTCAGTTTGCAGAGGTATGGCCTTCTCTTTTTAAAATACACGTTGAGTTCAGAAAACTTACGGAGCTCCGGAAATAGCGGAATGGGGTTTTATAACGTAAAGTGAACTTGAGGCATGCCTCTTGCCATTACGAATGTAATACATATGGCAGACTGCTTATTGTTTTCTGCTGCCTTTGCTGTAATCATAGATCAGCTCTAGTAGTGAAATTAGATGCTGGAGTGGATGAGTAACTTTCACAGTGACTGCACTGGTGAATACGACGTATTGGGTCATCAATGCTGAGCTTTTGATGTGGTGTAGCTTCAGCTGTATTGGCCAGTATTTTTATTAGTGTTTAATCCCAGACTTAGGTCAGGTCAGCTCTTGCAGGATCTCACATTTCTTCAGTTTGTCAACCAGAGAGAGCACACAGTAGAGAGCATCTTCTTGGTGTGATGAGAAGGCAAATCTGATATGCTTGATTTTACCACAGAAGCCCTGACCTCAACCATATGCTCATTTCTAAGGGGCAGTATCTGACAAATGACAAAATGTATCCTGTTTGTGAAAATAAGATGCCATCTGCTTTAGGTCTTTCCTCATTTTCCTTTTTATTAATTTCAACCAAAAATGCATATCATAAACTAAGCAATTTTTTTATAGGCTTGAGAGAAAATGACAAGCAGGACTGTTCTGCTTAATATTGATGTATTGAATCACTTTGATTCATTTGCATAAAGAATGCTGCATAAATGAAATGTAAAGTGATATCCTTTTGCCAGGAGAAAACCCAGCATCTCACTTTGAAAATAAGAAAAAATTACTTTTAGCTCTTACATTAAAAAAGAAAAACATGCTGCTTCCTCTTGGCGCACCTGTGTCAGCCACCCTGACTTGATCCCACCAGTTGGCCTGCAAATCTTTAAGCTTCTCTGCCACAGTATTTGCTTTAGTTGAGGGCTGTTCTATAAAACTGGTAACCAAAACATCATAATGGTATCATTTCACGAAGAACAATTTGCTTGATGAATCTGAATAAATTAAGATTTTATGATAATTTTTCATTATGATAAACAAGCTGCTGTTTTCACTATCTGGGGAATAGTTTTAATATTTCCTTGTTTTCCTCCAATCATTGACATCCATTTACTTGATACTAATAATTTTTTCAAAGGTAAAAAAGAATTTTGGCATAGTGACTAAATTTATTTTTAATGTTGTTACCTGAGCCAAACCTAGTCAACTTTTTAGAAAGATTCCCTTCAGAACAGAATTTATTTGCCATATATTCTGTTTGATTGAATTCTACGCTCTGTAGCAGGAATATTAGAAAGGTAGTGACTCTTCTTTGACACACCTGGTATTTACATACGTGTTATTTACTAAGTTTTCAACTTAATTAAAAATGTTTGTACGGGATATCTTAGCTGGTGCATTTCTGACAGTTATTGCCACTCAGAGTGTGGTTGTTATTTAAGTGATAACATTATCAGATTTATTAGGAGGCCCTGAAGCTGTGGGCATCATGAAGGACCAGTTTGATGGTGTAATAGCCACTGTCCTTCTGATTCTGGAAAATGAGATTTTGTGCCTCCCTTAAATTAATTTGCCCTTGCTGCTCAGCACAGTCACTCCTTAAAGCATGAGAAAGTTTTCTAAGAAGAAGCTCTTCTTACTTGGGAGTCGTGCAGGGAGTTGTTTCCAGATGTCACTGTTCTATTCAGTGGCACTTAGTCTTCTGTGGGTTTTTGGTTTTTGACCATGGGACATATATAAGATTTGAGGAAGCTTTAAAAAAATTAATGTGAAAACTTATTAGGGATTGTTTCAAGGCATCATAACAGAGTAAGGCATACATGATGGAAAGCCCAAAATAAAATGTTTTGCCCTAGAATCAAATGCAGTTCCCCCTCTAAACTCAGTATATGTTTTTCCTAGTTATGTTTTGCATAGGTTGATAATATAAGCCCTTTCAATTCCTAAACAAGTTAAATTATTACATACTTGGTTGTTTACTTAGACATGTTATATGTGATGATACAGGAGAAGTAGAGTACATGGTTCTCTAAGGATGTATAATCTGTAGTCACTTACCTGAGCTGACCCAAGAGAACCCTAAGTTTCAGTCTCTCTCATCTGACCATACTGTCAGCCCAGTACTGGGTTGGTTTATTCAAAGCTACACAATAGCTAGCTAGATGGACTAATAAAATTATATAGTAAAATCTGCTATGAGCATATATATTGTAGTAGAAATAGAATAGCCTGTAATTACTGTGATCATATCCCTAAAGCTCTTATAATTACTTCATAAAACACCCATCACCTTTGAGAAAACACTTGACTCTTGAGATTCTTGTTCTAATTAGTCTATAGCAGAGATTCTCAAATTTTAAAATACATCAGAGTCACCTCAAAGACTTGTTCAAACACAGATCACTGAACCCCCCACCCCTGGAGTTTCTTATTTACTAAATCTGGAGTGGGACTTGAGAATTTGCACTTCCAACAAGTTTCCTATTAGGAAACTTCAGTTTGAGATCACTGCTCTGTAGTGTGTAATTTTTACCACAAGTTGTTAAATCAGCAGTGTTAAAGCACTTCCTAGAATCTCTGAGACCACACAGGGAAAGGGTTAAATGATGGTGGGTTGGGCAGATAATAGAGATTTACTAAATGGGCCACTTTGTACCCCATCCCTTTTCAGAGGAATTCTCAGTCCTATTATGCACACTTAGAGAAAAGTGAGTGTTTATATAATTCAGGAAACAATTTACTCTTTAAAAATGTTTAGCCTTGTAATATTTTAAGATCAGGCATGTAAAATTCTCAGAGACTGTTTGTGTTCATTTCATTTATGAGTGTTCATAACTCTAGGAAGTGATTCGCTATTGATCACTTATCATGTGATACAGTTATCCTAGAAACACACTGTTTGAAAAACAGTAAGCCCTGGGCATTATTTTAAGTTGAAAATAATATTTTTTTCTTTTACATCAAGTCCTGGGTCTCTGTTTTGCAGGCTGAGAAGGATATCTTTCCTCCTTAACCAAATCTGATATTTTAAAAACCCATTGAAGTGACCTATATGGAACCCTGAAACTGAGCAAAGAACGTTTTGTTTGTAGGTTCCTCGTAAGTGTTCACACTTAAAGGGAGAAAGCTGTGTCTGCGCTACAGGATCTAGAAAGAAGTGTAGGGTTCAGAGCCTGTTTTCCTCACGGTGCAGCCTGTCTCCTGTCTCCCGTTCCGTGTAGACACTCGTAATTCATCCAGATTCAGCTTGGCCCATCTGAAGAGCTGTCACTCTGTTTCCAGGCTCTGATCCATTACGTTGGTCAAAATGAGCTTCCTATCTGCATGTTTTGTTGTTTACGGGTAGTGACACATCCGTCACTGTTCAGGTCTTGTTTACTGAAGACTAATGAGCAAATACAATGCCAGAAGGAAGCTGTTGTCTCCCATTATTTAACAAGTCTGAAGGCCATTCCACATCTTCTCTTCTCTGCGGTGTGGCTGGCTCTTAACACCCTAGAGTGTATCTTCGCATTGAAAAATTACATATTTACTTTGAAGACAGGGAAGCTAATCCAGACAATTTAGACAAATAGATTGGAACATTAAAACACTCCTTCGAAGGTATTTACTTTACCAGTATAAATACAACTGTAATCTCACCAGGGTATTGTCATAATTGGATATAAGCAATAGGTGCAGATTTAAAGCATTCATTTTCATGATGGAATGCTCAGTATGTTACGGAATATTACACTTGACACAAATTCCATATACTCACACTGTAGCCCATCAGCGTGAAAGTATTACCTGTTTTATTGGAAGTGTTAAGATTTCTTCTTTTAAAGTAAGGAAGACCAGTCATCTTGTATTGTTCATTTGCTCTTTGATTCATTTATTCATCAATTATTGGTCATTTCCTCCCAAGCTACAGTGTTTATGATACCCCTCATAATTGCAAAAGGCTTCCACCTAATTTGCTTTTGTTCTTTACAACCTCTTTCCCGGGTGTGCTTCCCTACCTCAGGCAGCTATCAGATTAGCAGTTTCGCATCCAGAGTGATCATTGTCCTGGCACTTTTGCTGGACCTTACATCCACCCTGATGATCAGAACACGATAGTGGTGATAACAGATTTACAAACACCATCCAATTTGCAGAAAATAAAAAGCATAGCCACAAGCATACGACGCAAAATGGCCCACTGGTGTCCCTACCCAGGAGTGTACTATAACACTCACTTCCCTCCCCCAGCTGACTGTCACTGAAAAACATATATGAGCTCTATTGTTCTTACTTAAAAGGATGTGTATGTCTCAAGTAGAAAAGAAGATGGGGAGATGAACACAGTGGTATAACAAATTGGCCTTATACAAGCCATGCTTATAATAGAAGCTGTCAGAGTAGATGAGATTACTGAGATAAAATGTGGAAAGAGAAAGAGAATGGGCCCTAAGAAAAAACCCTGAGGAAAACCACTTATGGACTCACTATAGAAAGGAGAGCCAACAAAGGGGAACAGCGAGGAGTGGCCTGAGAGGGAGGAGGAGAACCAGGGCTCTGTAGTACTGGAGATCCGGGGAAATCTCTCTACAGGAAGGTCAGCTGTGTCCAGTGCTGCAGGGGAGTCAAGATGAGGCTTGAGCCATAGGCATCAGTGTATGTTCAGTTTCCACCCCACCCCCAAATTAAGGAGCTAAAAGACACTTTTAGAAAGTATACCTTACCACTAAGTCATTCCATGAAAATTTTATTGTTAGGTGAGTCTAGAAGTGTTGGGCTGCTGAAATACACTGATCCTCCCCAACACTGCCCTGTACCTACAAATAGGTAACAGTCCTCCCATAGGTGATGAGGTAAACCATTCTTACTAAACATTAGGTGATGGTGTTCTTCGGCAAGGCTAGAAACCGTTCTCAAGCCTCGACTCAGACAGCCGTGCGTTAACTCAGATGTCAGATAATGCGTCCAGGCAGTCCAAAGTTCTTCCCTGAGCCTCTCCGTGTGTCATGCACACATCTGGCACAGGCAGTATGAGAGTGCACGAACACTCACAGTGGCAGGGAGCGTAAACCTGCAGCGGCACCGGCGACAGCAGAGGGAGCCAGTGGGAGAGCTAGAAGACAGTGCCGTGGGCTGTGTAGTGAAGCTGTTCTTCAGTAATTCTTGAGGGTATCATATGCTTATGTGACAGATTTAATATTCTACAAATCATTAAATTTAATCATTATTCTCTGCTGCTGCAGTTTTTTATTCTGTTCCAATTTCAGTGTGTGACTAATTTTTGGAATTGTCCTAAAAGAGTTTATGTTTAGTAGTGTTAGTAATGATAAACCCTCATTACTAATCATTGTACCATTTATTGAGACCGTAATATGGGCTCAGCACAGTGCCAGACTCTCCACTAATATAACATGTAATCTCCACAGCAACAGTAAAACGGCGCAGGTATTATTGTTTCTGTTTTAAAGGTGAAGATAGTTCTTAATTATTTGCTCAAGTCCACACAGCAAAAAGTGATGAAGAGGTGTTTGTCTGATACAAAAGCCATGTCCTTTCTGATATACAGTCTTGGTTCAACAGACTGGCATTTATGTTCAGTACTGCTTTCCCTCAAGTCACTCAGAGTCAGTGATTATATTAAGTGTGTTTGTTTCTCTTAGTCTGGTGATAAGGTTAGTAATTGAATTCACCTTGTCTAGAAAAAGTAGAAGTGGCATATATCAGAAAATTCAGCTAGAGGAAAATACTCCAAACCTCAGAAAGATTCAGCCTGTAAGTTGATCTTGTAAAGAAAAAGTAAGTGATTGGGATAAACAGAAAAGGATTCTGTTAAAAATGGTATTACCTAGGAAGAAAAATTCCTTAAAATTTTCTTAAACGATTTCCTTCTAAATGGCCCAGGTAGCTTATTAAATATTTGCCTCTGCAGAGGTCTCTTATTCAGCAGGTTAGAAGTTCTACAGAAAAATTTTCTGTAGCAGCTAGCACCCAGTCTCTCCTGGAACTGAGAACTCCATAGAATTCGCTGTGAGACTTGGGGTCACCTGTAAAGATATGGTTACAAGGCAGGACTGCCTCCTAAACTGAACTGAGAGATCCCTCTGTCTTAAAGTGAGAAAAATTCAGTATCACAAAGAATATAAAAGCTTAGATTGTAGCCAGCTGCCCTAATGATGACAGAACTTCTCCAGGAGAAGAATACTTTGTAAAATTCCTGAAGAATATATGTCCTTCTCAGCTCTTTACTGAGTTAAGCTGGACATTGAAAATGAAGTTTTCTTCTAAAAGTGAGAAAGCACAGTGCTATCAATGACTGGCTGCTGTTCAGCCAAATTTGCAGAAGAGTGTGCAGTCATGATGTAATGTTGCATATATGTTGAAGTGCTGTGGTACAGGCCTTAACTGTGCAGCTTCCTGAGATTTGTGATCTTGACTGTCAGTCTTTGGGTGTCCTTTAGAGCATACTCTCAGAGCCAGTGCTAATGTTTTACATAAAACTCTTAGCTTCCCCAGCTTCTGTCATATTGCCTCTCACATGTGTATTAGATTCTCAGAAGAATATTTGTTGACTGACTTGAAGCTATCTTTCCACAGTGGTTCCAAATCTATTTCTTTAAAAAATTAACTAATTGCTTTGGTAAATACAAAATGAACCTAAATCTCTTTTATATTTGGCCAGTTGATGAGTTGGTATTTATATAGAAATGGAAATGCATGCCTTGTTTTAAGGATATAGAGTTAAATTTAAAGCCTGGAATACTCAAGATAATAATAATACTCTTGTCATCAAGCAGCCACCCAAGCCACACCTGTTTTTCATTATTATTTTTGAGGTTATTTACTAAAATTGGTTTCAAAATTATAACCCCAAGCATGACACGTTTAAAGTTATTTGGTCCTTGGGAGCAATGATGTTCTCATAAACTAAGGAAAGTTCCTGAATGCGTGTGAATGGGAAGCAAAGATTCTGATATCACAGTCAATATTCTTTATGTGAATTTTTTTTTCAATACAGATTTCTTCAAACACATCGCAGTTGGGTGGTGCTGAACCTGTAAAACGCTGTGGGAAATCTGCACTCTTTCAACTGGCAGAGGCAAGTTTCTAAGAATATGTTGAGATAAGATCTGCAGCCAGTGCAAGTTAGACAGAAGTTATGATGAGTGTTCCCTCACTGTCCCATCTCACCGTGATCATAAAGTGTTCTGTATGTAATTTTCAACAAGAGAGTTAACCTTTAATTTAAGGAAAACAATTTTGCTTCTAAAAGTCATTAAGCATTGAAAAAAGTTACCCAGGGAAATTGCAAAATCTTTTCCACAGGTAGTATTTTAAACCAAGATTGGTTTTTGTCTCTCTCTTATTGGTTAATAAATAAGTCCACTCTGAATACAGAAGAATGGCCTAGGTGGTTTTCCTCTTCTCTGATTCTCTTGTAACATCTGGAAATCAGTACTTTTAAACCAGGTGGTTGATGTCTCAATTTGGGTTTTTTTTTTTTTTTTTTTAAGTGAAGAACTCAAGTGACATGTTCTGAAGCCTGGTTTTATAACATCTATCAGTTGTACATTTGATGTGACATGGGTATAAAATGCTACGATTCTTTTGGCAAAGTAGAAAATATGCTTTTGTAAAACCTGTGACCAACAGAGCCCTCACTTGGTGGGAATTGGAAGTGGTTGTTGCTGGACGAGCAGGAGCCGTGGCCAAAATGTTCCCGCTCTTCCTTAAGGGAACATATGGGAGAAATGTCTTTAGCACCTGGGCGCTAGAGTAGCAGTTTTCTCTTTTGGTAAGACAAATTAAGAGGTATGAAATGGGTGACCAGAAATCTCTGTATTAAATGTTTTTTTCTCTCTTTTTTCTGGCTTCCTTCCAATGAGTTCCTTCTGAGTTTTTTAGGGTGTGTGTGTGTGTGTGTGTGTGTGTGTGTGTGTGTGTGTGTGATATGATGCTTTTATAAATTCTTTTGAGTAGATTGAACTTAATGGCATGACTTGTCATTTTCTAATTTTTATGGTAGCTTGTATAATAAAAATTTAGGAGTTTTAAATATCTTTAAATTAAGCTTTTAAAGTCTAGCCAGATTCAAATTAGAAATATAAAAATACAGAGGCCTAGTACAGTAAAGAAGTATGTGGACAGTGGGACAACTAATTCATTGTCTGATATGAAGCTTACATGCTTCTTGTGTGAGACAAATTCAGACTCAAAGGGCTACAAATTACTAGAAAACTTATGAAGACCACAGAAAATAGTTTTTAAAAAAAACCTGAGTGAGTCAGTGGCAAAGTACTATTTCTGATAAAACTAAAATGGTAAAGATCGCATGTGGTGAAGGCCCACAATGAATGTGCCTTTAGAGTTAGAGCTGTAAACATGTCTTAATAAACAGAGAGACAATGAGGTCATGAATTTGTCTAGTATCTTTAAGACTATATAGTTGTCAAGACAATTTATTTCAAAAACATGATTGTTTTTCTTAAATAATATGAATATATGGCCCTTTCTGCATTTCATAGGGGGGATGTCTGTACACATATACAATCATATACATGTGGTTTTTTAAATATTAAACAACAGTAAAAACAAAACAGTAGACAATAGTAAAACTTATGAATATATGTTTATTAAATAGTTTTGAATTATAAATGTGTGGGCCTTAGAGGTGCTTTGCTGTGGGGGTTGCTAGAAAGATGAATTTGTCTTCTCATTTCCTTTCTTTGCATAATAGTCATTAAAAAAAAAAAGGATTCCCCATTAAATCAGAGCTCATTAAAAAGAACATTCTTCTAATTTGTAGGGTTGTATCCCAAATATGAAACAGATGCTATGGTTTAACAGATGTTTGAATGCTGGTATCATAATTTAACGGGGTAAAATGACTGCAGTAAGCCTCTTCCAATTATAGCAAATCAGCTTATACTCAGACTTAGTTTCGTATAACATGCAAGTAAAAATACATGCTTTTGATGAAGCAGGATTGCTAAGAAATAATTTACCAGGAAAATCTTCTCACAGTATTATTTGCACCACATGAATATGATGCCATAATGCTAATAGAGTGTGTTTTAGAATAACATCCCAAAACCTTCCCAATTTCTAATTAAACATAAATATGTGCACAGTAGATTA
Source organism: Camelus bactrianus (assembly GCF_048773025.1). Lineage (NCBI taxonomy): Eukaryota > Metazoa > Chordata > Mammalia > Artiodactyla > Camelidae > Camelus > Camelus bactrianus. The sequence goes on from NC_133539.1 coordinate 46,638,587, forward strand.
ATCAGCATCTCCAAATAATCACCAGTAGAAATATGCTTCCTCGGTTATTTTTTATTCCTTATGTGTTCAATGTTCCTTTTTATTGAACAAAATGTAGTATTTAATTATTTGGGTACCTCTTTAAATAAATATCACAGGATATTAAGGAGGAATTTTCCTGTGGCCCAGAATTGGTGTGGTTGTCTGAAATCCTAAGGAACAGCTTTAAATTCACATGTTCCAAAGGGAAAGCCACCTTCAGTTTGGGCCAGACCCTTCTCCTGCGATTTATAAAGAGGAGGCCTAATCCAGCTACCATCTCATCTGCCACTCCAGGGGTTTCCTCTCTCGTCCCCACCCCAGACCCCATGGGTGGGGTATCATAGGTTCTGCAGTCATCTGGACTACTGTCATTTTTCTTCCTGTCCTGAGGGGGGAAACAACAAAGTGCTTTCCCTTCTTCACCTCTGGCCCCTGTCAAGCAGGATGAAGACAGCTCTGAGAGAACCCCTGTTAAAGACTGAGGGTGGTACTGCAAGAAGTATCTTCTCATTCTTTGGTGAGAAGGAAGCAGTGTTTTAGATGTCGGTTTATTGATGTGCCCTTCCCCTCTCTGGCCAGGCAAGAAGAGAACTGGAGGAAGTCAGCAGCAGGGAGAGACTTGAATAGCTTGCTGCACTCTCTGCCTTGGCATGGCAAAGATACATGAGTTTTCCAGGGGCCAAGTGGGCATGAAGAATGTAGTTCAGCTTGATCAGGCAAGAGGCCATGGGACATTGGTGGGGAGTGGTTGGTAGAGGGCAGTCCTAGAACCATCCTATCTCTGACTGAGGACATTCTGAGGGGCTCCTGCAAGCAAAAGTGATACTCAGCTGGTTTGTACCAGGACAACTGTCCAGGGACTAAAATACCAAAATAGTTCCTTATTGTTAGTAAAAAGACTGGAACCCAACTTCCGTGAGTACCCTTGCAGCAAGTCTGCCAGCATTCCTGGGCTTCTCCTATCCTTCTAGAAACTGGAGGACACAGCCGGGGGTCCCTAGCACCCCATTCTAGTCCTGAGGCCACGCCCCTTCTGATCGCTTGGCACCCTGCCTGTTAAATATTTTGTCTGTAATCTCTGTTCTTGGCATCCTCTGTCAAGGTCATTCAGTCTTATGTTGAGTTAGAAACTGACAGAGAAAGACGTAACCATGGGCACTTAGTTTTACCTCCACTATTCCTCCTTCTGTCCTCTCAACCAGAGGCTTTGTACCTTGTGAAGGAAGGGCCAGCCACCAGTTCAAGAACTGCTGACCCTTCCTACCTTCATCCCTGTGGGTGGGCCTGGGAGAAGGAGTGAATGAGGAGCTTTCTCTAAGACAGGGGTTGTTGCTTGCAGGAAATCTCTTCTTTTGGCGAGAAGGAAGAAATACTGTAGGCATGTAATTATTATGGTGCCTTGCACCCGCTTGAGCAGGCAAAAAGAACATTGAGGAAGGCTGGCAGCAGATAGAAACAGATTTAGGTCAGCCTGCACACTCAGTTTTGGCGTTGAGAACCCCTCCCCATTTCCCAGCACCCTGGAACCAAGGAGGTGCCCTGGGGAAGTCCCTGCTTCGGGTATTTGATTGACATTTTAAACTGGATGGGTTTTTAGTAGCCAAAAATGACCTGAAAATTCTGGGATCTATTCCAGGTATTTTTTTCAGGAATCTACTCTAGCTAGGAAGGGAGATTTGGCATTGTGCTGCTGAGGTCAGAGAATTGAGAAAAACAGTCCTCTATGTTTAAACTTCCATGAGGTTCATAGTGTTCAATTAATCAGTTAATTGGCTCATGTAACTATAATGTATTGTGTTTCCTTTCATTTTGAAATTAATTAGGTCAGGTTATATAAAGAACAGCAAAGCAGAAAAGTGTTCCCCTGGAGATCATTGTGTATTATAGTTGCTATAGTCGGAGGACACACAGAGACATCTTTATCTGTACATTTTAGCAAAGAAAATTCTACATTTAAAGACCTCTGTTACTAAAATTGCCTAGTGTAGTAAGTGAAGCATTTTATTTATTTATTCTAACAAACAGTAATTACTGAGGGTCTGCATCGTGCCATTACCAGTGAGGCTGCTGAAGCTCCTTGCATATGGATGTACAAATATTTTTACTGCAGTCAGAGAGACTGTGAGCCTTCTTCTCAGATCAGTGGTACAGAAACACTTTACCTCCAGATCCACTTTGGGTATTTGGAGTACCACTAGGGGCTGGAGCATAAGCCTAAAAAGATTACAATTGGTTTTACTTATAATTTTGCTTAGATAATCTTATGTGCTCTTGAAAATAGATTATACATTTTAATAGCAGATTTTATTTTTTTACCTGCAGGTAGGTTTTTTCATCTAACCTAGGAAAATATTGACTGGCATCTGTTATCTACTGTGTGCTAGGCACTTTTCTAAGTACTTATTATGTTCTTCGTGAATTCTCACACTTGTCCGCTGAGGCAAGTGCTGTTATTATTCCTCTTTTACACATTAGGAAACAAAAGGGCAGAGAGGTTTTATGACTTGCCTAAGATCACAAGGACAGAAAGTGTTAGTGCCTCCGTAGAAACCCAGGCAGTCTCTCCACAGCCTGGGCTCTTCAGCACCAGGCTATTGTCACTTTGTCTTGTGCAAGTTGCTTGTTATAGGAGCTTGTGTCTTATAGAAGGCTCTGGAAGACAGCTTCCTCCTGCACATATGTGTATGGCTGAATAAGATGACAGATAGTTCAATACTGCTGTCAAAGAAATGGAGCTGATATTTCCTTTTTAAAAAGTGATTCTACTTTTGAAACTGCCAAGGTACATCTCACACCCTTAAATAAGTGCCTGTTTGTGAATACACTTCGGAAGATACCGGGAGGACTATAGGAAATTATGGTGTACCCCTCCTGTCCTCCAGGAACTTATTCTCCAGTTGCAAAGAGATAAAATATAAAAAGTTAAGGGATAAGAAATAAATTAAGAGTGCCAGTGGTTTCACAGGAAAGCATGCAGTGAAATGAGGAAGCTCAACTTGTGTGATCCCCAAAGTGAATGTGTAAAACCAGGAAAGGAAGAAATTAATAATAGCAGGAGTGTTCTGGGGACCCAGCACAGGTGAAAGAGCATGAAGAAACGTGGTTCTTGATGTAGGAGCTGTTGAGGAACAGAGGTTGAAACTAGCAACTTATTGGGCCGGCCCACAATTTGTTGACCTGTATTACAGGTGGCTAATTATTTTAAAACTATAAATTTCAAATAAATGCATACTTCTGACTTCTTATGAAAATTTAGAGAACCTAGAGACACTGGACCAGCCTTTTTGCATGAGAACAGTTGGTCAGAGCCGAAAAGCGGCTGCCCCCTTAGAGAGAGGTTTGCTGTACAGATGTTACCATCGTCTCCTTTCCCTACTAAGCCCAGTCTCTGAATCCAACAGTCATTGCCACCATCCATTTACATTTGTCCATCCCCCCTCACCGCTTTATAACTAACCACACATGCCCAGTGGAAATTGTGATTTATGCATAATTAAATGGAGAGATGGAGGAGATACAGCAAAGAGATAAAGGCAGGCAAACATGAAATAGGTAGATGACAGCAAGTAAATCAGCCAGGCAGGAGTAGAGGGCTGTGCTAGGAGATTTATGGAAGATGAAGGTGGAATGTAGCTGCAAGTCAGAATTGGGAAGGTGTTTAGTGTGAAGCAGAGAAATTTGTACTTGAAAATAATGAGGGGCGGTTGAAGACTTGGGGCAGAGGTATGCAGAGGTGAGAGCAGCACTTGGAGAGACTGGCTTAGCAGCTGTGTGCAGAACAGAGCAGAAAGCCTCTGCGGACACACAGATGTGGGAAGACAAGACCCAGGATGTGGGGAGCTGGCAGTGAGCTGGGAGGCTGCAGGGGATTCAGATGGATCTGATGACTGAGTCGATGTGAGAGGTAAAGCAAAAGGAGAGTCAGAGAGGACTGTGGCTCTGAACCTGAGTGTGTGGAGAAGAATGGCTTCCAGAAGTTTGACCCTGACCTTGGAGCGTGACTTCAGGAAGCCTGGATGTTTGTAAACCAAGAGGAAGCCCTACTAGGAGGAAAGCAGAGATGAAAGATGCTGAGGGGGACGGGATAGCTGTAGAAATCCAGTACTGAAAGAGTCAGTGTGAGGGGATAGGCAGCTAGGTAAACAGATGAGTTTGGCAAGCAAAGCCCATGTTTCTCTGAGCACAGAACAAAGAAATGTCAAAAAGTCACCACGGGGTTGCTGAATTTGTTCTGTGATACCCTTTGTCTGTATGGTACTTTTCTTTATCTCAATTTGTGAAACTAATAATCCGTTAAGGTGAAGTTGAAGAGAGACGATGCTGAATTTCTCCAGATAAACTCTTCATGTATCTAAAAAGCAAGATTGTAGATCTGGTGGGTCCAAGGGAATTGGGAAAGTTGTCATTAACCCTATTTATTAGAAAAGGATAAAGATATTTTTAGAGTCCTCAATGTCCTAGTTTTTCTTGCATTCTAACTTACTAAAACCACTTATTAAAATCAAATGGGGGAGGGGTATAGCTCAAGCTGTAGACTACTTGCTTAGCATGCATGAGGTCCTGGGTTCAATCCCCAGTACCTTCTCTAAAAATAAATGAAATAAATAGACCTAATTACCTCCCCCCACTAAAACAACAACAATAACAAAATCAAATGAGTAGGTAAAGGTAAATTTATTCTAGTTTCTATAAGAATTAAATCTTATGGAAAGTTATGGCTCACTAAACAAAAAGCTGAATTAGGATACAATTACAGAAATTATATACTATATTGAAAAAAGTAGAAAATTCCATCCCTCCAACCGTATTAGCATTCCGTCACCACCACCAGTTATAGCTGGTAATTGATTGCAGTATGAGGTGTGACTCCCTGAAAGTTTTCTGTTGTGCCCTCATAGTATTGATGTGCACTATCTCTTCCATCCTGTTGTAACCCCCTGCGGCCCAGAACCTCAACGTGTAGTTTCTCGCCTCAGCTCCACCTACCCTCTCATCATATAACTGAATTCTAATACTTTTATGGTACATGTGAGGGGGCCTTTTATTTGAAAGTGGTGTGTTTCTTTCCTTTTTGTGCAGATTTGGGAGTCAGTTTTAGAAAACTCCTGTTCTAAAACTTTTCATTTTATTTCCAATTGCACCAACTTAATTCTGTAGGAACTGAAATAGAGGATTGCAGCTAATGACTTCCTGTAACACCTTTGGGGGTGACTTTAGTAAATGGCCTTTTGGAGCAAAGGCCACCCTCACTCCGTCCAGAGTCTTCAGAAATGGTATAGCTTCTGGGGGAGGGGGATGCTCAGTGGTAGAGCACCTGCTTAGCATGCAGGAGGTCCTGGGTTCAAGCCCCACTGCCTCCATTAAAAAAATAATAATAAATACGTAAACCTAAATACCCCCTCTAAAAAAAACCTAAAACAAATTAATTAATTAATTAATTAATTAAAAAAAAAAAGAAATGGTATAGTTTCTGAAGATATATGGTGAGTAAGCATTTAAACCGCCATTTCACCTGGCCCAGTCGTTTCAGCAAACTGAATAGTAAACTATTTAATATGCACAGGTTTTCATGTTAAGAGATGCTTAAACCAGTTCTGTGACCAGTTATCTTTTATAATAAATAAAATTGAATTTTCTTAGCATTGATGCTATTCTTTATTCTCTGAAACCAGCAGCCAATATATTTTTATGGCAAAAACATTCTGGGTCTATTTAATTATGGGAGAAAGGCACATCTTGGAAAACACTGCTAAATGCCATCCTAGGGTTATGTCTGCACTGTTTTGGCAGATAATAAACCAGGACAAAATTGACTATAAACATACCTTGGCTGCAAAGCATTTGTTTTGCATTAAAAAGCAGAGATTTTGAAATCGAAACTTCTTAATTAGTGTCAGTTGTTCTGTTTTCTCACTGCCTTGCTTTTAATCTAGCTGGCTCCTTCGTATCAGACAATGAAAGAAAAAATATAGTTAAGAGTGAAATAATATGGTACATTTTGGAACTACTTTCCCATTTCTTTGTACCAGTTAAAGGCCATCTACTTCTGTGGTCTAATTTTTTTATCTAGTGCACATGATTAATTATTTTTCACTGGTCAATTCATTCAGTCTTTTAAAACAGGACACATTAAAGAAATGAATCAATATCTTAACATTTATAGAAGAAAATGCACTTAAAAATGTGTTTGATTCAAAGAGATAAAAGCTTGGTGTAGCACAGATTTATTGTGTCTTAAAAGCAAGTCCCCAGTAACAAAACCTGAACCTAAGGTGTGGTCTTCCCTGAACTGAAAATGACAGCCTCTCTGAACTCAGGAATGTGAAAAATAATTCCTCCATTTTATCTCACCCCTTCAATATCTTTATTGATTTTTTCTTTGCAAGCATTTTGAAGAGGATAGTTTTTTATACATCTATCCAGCGTGTACATCCATAGGTTCTCAGCTTCAGCATAATGATTTCTGTTTTTCTTTTAAGAGTGAGTTACATTTCTTCTAACACATCACTATCAAGCCACTCTGACTTCACAGAACAGTAAGAAACCTCATTGTGGTTTCAGTTGTCAGAGGTAAAATTCAAATATTGGTGATTAATTTTCACTGGTGCGCTTGGGAACCATAACTAAGGACAGTGTGATCACTGGTCTGGGCCAAGCGGTAGCATGGTCATAATTAGCATTGTTTTTTATAGACTCGTAGCTCTTTCCTGGTATGAATCAGAATGCATTTAGATTCATCATTTACCTCAGAACTAATGAACCATTCAATCCAACACAATTATCTGTTGAATGCCTTCATTTTGAAAGATACTGGGATATTCTTGGAGGAGAATACAAGGGTGAAGAGGATACATTTTGTGCCTCCTGAATTACAGTGATTAAAAATAGAGTGGTACCTGAGGGGATAGACAATAGATATCAAATACTTATGCCCAGCATTTGATTTAAAACATTAACATTTTAACATCTTTGAATACAGCCATGGGAATCCATCCAGAAGGTGTCCTGCAGATGATTTTACATTCTCATTTTAAAGAAGGTTATTGTTCAATTTAAAGTAATAATCAAAGAATAAATTGTCATTTACCGAAGTTCTGTTTCAAGGCCTGATTAACAACCAATCCTCTATTAAGGACAAGTTGGCCAGTTAATAACAGACATTAATTCTGTGCTTCCTGCAATGCAGTTTTATTCACTTGAGTTCACATTGATTTATGTTCTTTTGTGTCCACTCTGTGCTTATCCCTGTGCACATCCATGCACATGTACATAATGCGGTTGGTATGTGCTTTCTAAAGTCCCACTGAAGACTTGATATATGCGCCCAAAAGTAGATGCAAATAGATATGCTTGTACCCAAAAGTAGAACTGAGCTTAGTTATATCTTTAATAAGAGCTGCTTCTTGAAAGATAATTGATTTAAGATATTTCTGAATCTAATTTTGTTGTATATGGTTCCCCTCTGCCTCCAGCTATAGAATCGTTCATCCCTAGAGTGAAAAATTAGAGCAAAGCAGTTAGTTTGCCAGGGCCACGATGTGCTATTAATGATACCAATACGGATATTACTGCTACTAATAATAGCTAGCATTTATCCTACATGGCTTAAGGCCCCAAAGGGATGGTTGTCACAACACATTATTCTTGCTCTGTATTAGACACTATTTAAGTACTCTACGTGTGCAACTCATTGAACCTCACAGTATTCCTAGGGCAAGTACTATATTAACATCTATATTTTATAGATTGGGAAACTGAGGCACAGAAAGACTTAGAGAAAATGAGTTCATTGGTGGCAGAGCCAATCTGTAGTCCTAAACAATCCAGCTCTAGAACTCCTGCCTTTTGAAATTGCCTCTTAATGTAAAATTTGCTTATTTATAAGAGTGATGGCATCTTCTAAGGCTTACTGTATCCATGGCTGTTCCCAGGCTGTTTATCCCATGTGGAAATATAGACTATTAATTCCTAGAAACTTTTGAAAATTATTTCTAATAATATAATGTTTGAACTGATAGAAAGGGAGATGAAAACTGAATTATTGAAGTCTCTCCTTAAAAAGTCATTGTCCAATGCGTTTCCCCAGAATCCATTTGCCCTGTATGCTAGCTTATCCCAGGTGGCTACGGACTACCTTTCCTGGGTTCCCATGTCCCCTGTTTTCCAGCTAGGTTTAGACAGTGGGAGACATTGGTGGAAGGTTAGAGGGTGGGAGAAAGAGAGAGTCTCGGATGTGCAGGGAAGGGGTGAGGAGGGGTGGGGATAAAACAAAGGCAGCATCTCTTCCATGTGTCCAGCTCCCTCCAGATTGGCCCACCATGGTTCCATCTTCCACTGGGGACCTAGTCCCTGGGCTTCCTTCCCCCATTTGTCTCTGCTGTGGGTTCCTGCTGTTGCTGATCCCTGGGTTACCTCACCACCTGTTTGGGTGTCTCAGTCCTTCATGACCTGTGCAGTCAACTTATTCCCTGTGTTAAACTCCCTCGGCTAGCTATGCTGTATTTGTTTGCCTAGTTAGATCCTGACTGGTGCACACGCCATTCTCATTTTCTATTTTGTATGCTTGTAAAATGGCTAAGACAATGCTATTGGCATACTGTATCTGGATTTCAGCAAGACTTTTGACAGATATGATGTCATTGTAAACAAAACGGGGGAAATTTAGACTGGATTATTAAGCATTCTTAGATTGCTGAAGTTTATTAATGTTCAAATCAACCTGATGAAAGGGCTCTAGAGGTTTGCCAGAAGCCTCTGTCCTTGGCCATGTCCTACTCAACAAAGATTTGGGTGAGGACAGAAAAAGCAACCTTATCAAATGTGTCTATAACAAAGCTGGAAGGTAATTTAATTCAGATTTTGAAAGGATGTACTTTATAAGGAAAAATGGAAAATCTTGCGTCTAGGTACAAAAAGTATGAAGATACAGAATGAGAGAGACCAAGCTTCCCAGCATGGTATGTGGGTAATGAAATCCAGGATTTGAATTGACTATAGGCCCAGTATAAGCCAGAAAGTCATCCTTTTTTTTTTTTTTTTTTTTTTTTTTTAAATCAGTGAGGGGAGTTCATCTTTGGTTCCCATTAGAAGATGAGTGTCCCTATCAACTGACAAATAGTCCCACTTTTCGTCTAGAGTATTATAGGAAGGCTAGGAATGTAATATAAGAAAAATATTGCTTAATTGAAGCATCAGTATTCTCCAGCCCTTATAAGCTTTGTGTCATTTACAAGTTGTTTTCAGGCACATTTGTTCGCTTTTGCCCAGCTAAGGATGTACTGTTACCCATTTCTCAGCCTTTATATCCTCATGCGAGTTCAAATGTAAGCTGCGTAGCTCACTGTGTGGCCTTAGGCAAGCAAGAATGGTGCTTGCACGTGAACCCAGCTTATTTCTGTAAACTCCATTCCCACTTCAGGACACCATACTGCATGTAGATAAGAGAGACACGACTTTCGAAAAGTCAAAGTTGATACAAAAACAGCTCATTTTACTTGTGATGAGCAGTTAAGGGGACATTATGCCAGGGGAAGAGACTCACAAGAACATTAAGTCTGTCTTTTAGGATTTGAAAGTCTGTCACATGACAGAAAAAGTGGATTAATTTAAGTGGCTTCAGGAAACAACTAAGATACTGATAGGGTTATAGACTTTTTGCTTACTATTTAAAATGTTCAAACAGAACTGCCCTCTAATATGGTCACTGTCTTTGTGTGAAAAGTTGAATAAGTCATTCTCAGGAATTTTATAGTAAAATGAATTTCTACATCAGGAAGAATGTTAAATTAGATAACTTCTAGAGTGGCACCTGACTCTGAGAATCTGATTTGTGTTTACTTGGGTTTTGGTTAGTGGGATTTGTGATTTGTGGTTATTTGTTTTATTTTTATAGTTTCACTTCCAGCAATATCATTGTTTTTTTCTTATAATTTAGAATTAACATGCTCTATTTATGAAAAAAACTTTTAAGAGCCTGAAACAAGGAAGTAAAGCATGACTAGTGCTTGGTGTAATTACCTTCCCAAGAAATATTATGCTGTTTCCCAGAATATGTCCCCAGAGTGAATGTCTGCATTTGTTCCATTTCATTCCTATGTGTAGAATCCTATTGGGGTGATGAGGAGAATCGTTTTGAAATATATTGAAGCCGAGAATAGTTTGCAAAGTATTATTGGGTTTGCTGAGATGAACCTGTGCAAATGCAAACTGTTGGCATACCACTGTAAAAACCAGTGCCTGTGTGGCCAGAGGTCCCTGAAATGACTTATTAAAGGCCTTCAGAGTGATGGTGGTTGAAAACTAAAATTTACCTTGAGGATGCCTTTCTATCCTTCCTTCCAGAGCTAGTGTAGTCTCTGACCCCATATGGGATAGTTATATTCATGTAGGGCTAGGATAATTGAGAAAAGAAAATAAAAATTCTTTCAAAGTTGATACAAAACCAGCAAATCTTCCATGAGAGTAAAGAGTAGATGAAATGTCTCAGTGTTTCACAATTAATGTAAGATAACATTTTGCTTTGATCTTACTTCTGGTTCAGTTTAATAAAGGGAAGTTCTCAGTCTTTATAACTACTTGCTGAGGTCTAAAATTTAACTTACATGACTTTCTGAAAAGACAGCTCTGTTTTGAATCCATGATATTTCAGCTCTTCCCTGTGAATGATCTGAAGGGCTGGGTGCTTTTGTCGTGTTCCTTTTTTTTTTTTCCAAAACCTTCCCTGTCTCCCTCCCCCCGCCTCTTGTCCAGTTTCTTCCCAGACTTACTAATTATAACATAATTCTTACGGAAGGATTTGAGATGCATTGAAAGTCCTAAGGCGAAAAATGATGTAAACTAGCATATAATGTTTAATTCAATGTATTATCCACTTAAGAAATGAATTTTATTGGTGTTAATGATCTCTGACAACTTGCCATTGGTTGAAATGATGGTTTTTCTTTTAAAACATACCAGTTTCCTACTCATGTCTTGATTTGGGGCTCAGCAAGCCCTAATAGCCTTTTTCCTGTAAATTGACAATGCAAAGTAGGTAACATGAGTAATGGCTAAGAATTCCTGTGCTGCCCTTGGCCTAATCGGCCTTGTCACTTGTGATGAATGCCTCAGAGGGACTGTGGAGGGGGAGAGACTGGCAGGACAACATGGGATGGGCTTTCGTGTCCTCCACTGGGCCTGGCACTTGGGGGACTCACAGGGAGTGTTCATGAAATGAAAACCCAGCACTGACAGTGAATTTTACAATAAGCTGTAATTACCTCTTTTAGAAAATAGCTTTAGATCACAGTTTCAAGATTACTTGGTTGCTGGAGAGGAAGATGGCAAGTTTCTCCTTAAATACCCTGTATGTGAAATTTGGGGAGATTAAAATCTTAACCAAATTGCTTCCAGATGTGTTTTGGTATTCTAAATTCTCCGGATTTTAGGAAAATGATACAGTATATATATCTTACAGTATGCCATTAATTCCCCCAGTGCATATTCAGATTCATGGAGATTTGATAGCAAAAACATATGAATAGTCACATTAAGGTGAGATAAATGAACGTAACATGTTAAGTGGTTTTATATTAGTTCTGGTCAGAATTTGTAGCCAGGTAAGTTCGGCTCAGATGGAGTTTGCCCTCAAATGAGTTAAAACAAAAAACCCCTACCACTGATTTTCCAGAGCTTTTGTGATCTTGAAGTTATCTGTCAGCATTTGTGGGCCTGTAACGTTTTGTTCATTACCTAAAACCTGTAGTTGTTTAATGAGTCATCTTAGCATTTCTTATTTCAAGTGGCTAGGTAGAAATTGTTGCTGTTTTCCTCATTACTCCAAGAAAAAAGAAAAGGCAGATATCTGAACAGAGTTTGGGGATGATTTACTAAGTACTGCCATAAATACATCATCTCACTTAGACCTCACAGAATCCTCTGAGACAACTATCCTTACCGTTTTTATTTTACAAAGGTAGCAGATTAGAGAGGACTGAAATGACTCATTCTAGGCACATAGTTAGCAAGTAACAAAATGAAGACTCACACTCAGGTCTTTCAACTCTAGATCCTATCCTTCTTTTACCAAAGTTTGTTTTCATAGGAAAAGCTTCATTAGAAGCTAGAAAATGGGAATTTGATTATGCATGCTCCTCTGGAGTTAAATGAGTATGTCAAAACCTTTTATTGATTTGAATCATTTAAGTTAGTTCGGCAGAAGTGGATTTGTTATTGTGAAGTTTGAAGTTTGTTTTGATTATTTTTTTAAAAGGATGTAATTAAAAAATTTAAGCTAATTTCAGATATTGAATAATGACTTTTTTTATTATTCTCTCATGTTTGTCTTAACTGTTTAGATGTGCCTGGCATCAGAGGGGGTGAAAATAGAAGAATCAAAGCTAATAAAAGCTAAAGAATCAGATGGTGGAAGAATGAAAGAATTGGAGAAGGGGAAGGAAGAAAGAGAAATAAAAATGGAAAAAACAGAAGAAGCCAGGCTACAGAAAGAAGCAGAATTTGAAAAATCAGCTAAGGAGAATGTAAGAGAGTCTAAGGAATTAGGAAATTTTGAGGAGCTGCAAATGGGTGATATAATGGGTGTAAAAATGGAAGATCCCAAAGAAATTAAAAAGGAGGAATTAGAGGAAGATCAAAAATGTAGTCACTTCCCTGATTTTTCTTACTCTGCTAGTAGCAAGATAATAATAAGTGATGTTCCCAGTAGAAAGGATCACATGTGCCATCCTCATGGAATTATGATCATTGAGGATCCCACAGCATTAAACAAACCAGAAAAGCTGAAAAAGAAAAAGAAGAAAAGCAAAATAGATCGACACGGAAGTGATAAATCCACACCCAAGAAGACTTGCAAAAAGAGGCAGTCCTCAGAGTCTGACATCGAGAGTGTCATATACACCATTGAAGCTGTTGCAAAGGGAGACTGGGGCATCGAGAAACTTGGAGAAACCCCTCGCAAGAAGGTCCGCACATCCTCGAGTGGCAAGGGAAGCATTCTGGATGCCAAGCCACCAAAGAAAAAAGTGAAATCAAGAGAGAAGAAAATGTCCAAGGAGAAATCCTCAGACACTACCAAAGAGTCAAGACCTCCAGATTTCATCAGTATTTCTGCCAGCAAGAACATTCCTGGTGAGGTGCCAGAGGGTATAAAAGCAGAACCATTGACCCCTACGGAAGATGCATTACCACCCAGCCTATCTGGACAGGCCAAGCCTGAGGACAGTGACTGTCACAGGAAAATAGAGACTTGTGGCTCCCGGAAATCCGAGAGGTCTTGCAAAGGTGCTCTTTATAAAACCCTGGTGTCTGAGGGCATGCTCACCTCTCTGCGAGCTAATGTTGACAGAGGTAGGTGACTTCTCCAAATCTGAAACCTGGCAGAATTGCTCCTTTAGACCTATTGAAAAGAACCACCTTAAAGAAAGAACAATAGAGTATCAAAATAATATTTTACATTTGTACAGTTCTTTATGGTTTTAGGTCACATACATTTGTCGTTTTACCTGTATGTTTTCTGGAACCATTGAGAAGCGTTTGCATTTATTTTGTACATAGTTCTCAGGATGTGAGTGTTCAGAGTTATTCAAACCTTTTTTTTACTGGTATGGACTGGCTTTTTATTTTGAAGGCTCAGTTTTGTGTGCTTGGAGCTCTGGTTTTTAAAACTGCTGGAAATAATTTTCTGAATCAAGCAGATATGTTTGGCAGAATCTTGACCTGTAGGCTCTAGAAGCAAAAAACTTACCTAGCCTCCCCCACTAGGAAATCAAAACTATAATTGAAGAGAAGTTCTCTTTAAAACATAATAATATCCAGAAACCAGTTAACGTATATACTTTTATTCCATAGAGTGTTTCATAAACACTCATCTATTTTAAAATACAGTATCTGGCTACAGGACTTACCTCTTGCCATGTGAAATTTCAACTATAGAGATGTGTGAAAATTTGTCTGAGTTGTCCTGAATGAATATCCTTGAGAATACATAGTTCTCCAGGGATGTCATTCCCTATGTCTTGGGGAAATTAGAATTCATAGTGCCCATCAGCAAAAGGCTCTCACACTTCAGGCTGATTCTCTAATGGAAAAGCTAGCAGTAGTTAGTCTGTTTCATGAGCCATGTGGTACCTGTTGAGTTGTGATGAGACAATGAATCACAGAGGCCGTAAGCTCCTTTTCTGCATGTTCTGTTATGGAGGGTGGTCCAGATCACTCTGACCACTCTGAAATAGTTAATAGCATCATGCAAATGCTAGCTAAGGAGTGAGGAGGTTGCTTGTGAAGCAGCTGAGATGATTTGCCCTCCGTCCCCATATACTAAGCACACTCTTCCTGTCGAATTTCCTTAGGGAAACGAAGCTCAGGAAAAGGAAACTCCTCCGATCACGAGGGGTGTTGGAGTGAAGAAAGCTGGACATTTAACCAGAGTGGGACCAGTGGGAGCAAGAAGTTCAAGAAGACAAAGACAAAGGAAGATTCTCTCCTCGGGTAAGTGCCTGTGAGCACAGTCAGCCACACTACACAGACGCCAAGTGTGGTGAGATTTCCAGGGTAAACAAATCACTAACTGCTTGTTCTTTGCGTATCCGTTCAGCACTTACTGCGGTCTTAGTGAACAGGTGAAGGAATACAAATCAGGTGTATCACGTGATTCCTGCTGTTAACATGGTTATGTGAGTGATAGTGTCACTCACATTTTAAGTACAGTGGAGAATATGTAGATTTTAGACTTAGGCCTGAGTTTGAATGGAGGTCCACCCCATTAGTGGTGTGACATTGTAAATCCTTTGGTATCACCAGATGCATTTCCCTTCTGAAGTTTACGACGGATACTGTGTAAGTATGTTTACGTTTTGCTAATTTTACATACTGTATGTACTTCATTTAATATTTCTAAAGGTTATGTACATGTTTATAAAACAATGAAACTATAAATAAAATTATGTTTCTACCTCTAACCTTGTTTTGTTTAAACCACGTTCTGTTGCTCTAAGATAAAATTTTAGATTACATATTCTCTTCATACAGAGACTATTCAGTAACTAATTATGTAATAAAATGCAGTATCAAGAAATAGCATATGTCAAGACAATATCATTAAGAATTATTTCATTTTTTATGATATAAAACAGACTCCTAATACCAGTCTTCACACAAAGCACTTTGTTATTTAGGAGATCCAGTACTTTATATTGCTGAGGAAAGCATCTGTGTATTCAGTTGTCCTGTTTTGAAGATCCTTTGCAGTTTCTCATTAGCTCAATTTGAAAAGAATACATTGGGGAATAGAAATAAGTACATTTTCATATATTCCACATTTTTTCATAAGTGTGTTTAAAGGTATGCAAATTTTATGCATTGGGAGTATCGTATTTGGTTATTCATAAATATTTGCATTTCTGTATATGGGATAATATTTTTTTTTCAACTGGACATTACAGTCCTTTAAAGTCTGGTTTATCCTAAGGCTCTACATCATCACATAGTGCGAGGGTGGAAATTATTTCTCATGATGATGACGATATATTTATAATTTTAAATATTTCCAATCTAATATTTTTGAAGTCCGAAGTATTCAGATTAGTTTTGCTTACATCATGCTTAAACAGTGGCATGACAGCCTTTACATTTGTCATGGTCAAATACTTTTAAATGCAGAATTTCCTTAAAAAGTGACCACTGAGCATCAGACCAAGTGTCTGTATCTTCTGAAACTCCTTGCCCTGTGGGTCTGCATGCTGAGAGAGGGGCAGGTCTTGCTGCAGACAGTATGAAGGCCCAGGGAAAT
This sequence comes from Camelus bactrianus, assembly GCF_048773025.1. Taxonomy (NCBI): domain Eukaryota; kingdom Metazoa; phylum Chordata; class Mammalia; order Artiodactyla; family Camelidae; genus Camelus; species Camelus bactrianus. Next base: position 46,654,392 of record NC_133539.1, read on the forward strand.
AAAGCAGGCATGAGGGTTCCCCAGCAGAAAGTTCTCTGATGCTTCCATTAGAAACTAAACTAGTGGGAGAGGTGCTTTCACCAATTTTCTCTGAGGGACAAGAAAAGTGAAAGAATCTTTTGAAAGTCTGTTCCTGAAAAGAGACTGGGGTGTGGGGTGTCTTTGTTTATTTATTTTAATCATTTCTAAGGAAGCCACATGTACTTAAGTGGGGATGTGGTTTTCTACAGGCTGAATCAGTAGTCAAACTCTGGTCTCTCCTCCTCTCCTTTCTTTAAATATTGGCCTGTCAGAATCAGACTGTCTGAGTTTGCTTTGTTTAGAACATGCTAACATAGTGATTTAGCAGTGAAAAATGCCAGGTCCTGTCGGTCTTCTCTGAGATTTCTAAATGAGCATTTTAAACCTTTTTATCACAGAAAATGTGCTACCTGTTTAGTTAACTGTAGCCAATAAAAAATTCACTCTGTTGGCAGTTCTACTTTTTGGCAGCCTTCTCCAAGAAAAACATAGGTGATTACTCTAGTTGAAAAAAGGGAAAAGAAGGTCCCAAGAGATCTTACGAGTTACACCTTGCATTTGCATATTTTTCTTCCAGTTATTTAGTGTCTGAAAAATTCATGACTTAGCTTTCTGATAGTATCTGATTTTCCATTAGTATAAACATGTTTTAACTGAAATGAGGACAGACAATTTTGAGGGAGAAACATCCCCCCTGCCTACCACCATTCACTGCTGTGATATATCTGAGTAGTAGCCTTTTTCTGTTGGCCATTTTGGTGGTCACCTTGACTGTCTTATCACTTCTTCCAGTTCTTGTACATTCCTCCAGAACTGAGAACAATCTTAGGTGGACACATATCACGTACATCCCCCAGGCAGCAGCCTAACACACTGGCTTTTTGTAAGTCTGTACTCCAAGCTGCTCTCTTCCCAGTACGCCTTCCCTTTTCCATCTACCGAGCACAGCATTTTTCTCCCGCAGCCTCTCCCATCTGTTTGGGTTGCATCTTAGTTAATAAGTCTCACTATAAAGGAAAGCCAGCAGCCAGCCTAGGCTCCAGCAGGCATGCTGGCATTGCCGTATAGGGGCCTTAGAGACAGTCAAAAGCAGGCTAAGGATTTCCCAACTTCACGGGTGACATTTTCTGAAGTCATTTGTGGTTTGCGTTAAAACGATGTTGCCTCTCTGCCAATGTGTTCATTGAAAACTGGCTTTACTTTTCTCATTGAGTGTTTTGTCCTCATCCTGGTCAACTGTGCAGAATTTTTTTTTCTGATATTCAGAATATTTGTTTGCATTTTCTTTGTATAGGTATGTTTTAATTAAGTACTAACTAGTCAATAGATTTTTTTAATTAAGCTTACAAAATTACCAATATGCCATATTATCAGTAAGCTTGCCAGTGTTTATATGTGTATATGAGAATCTTTAGAATGAGAAACTTATCTGAATGGAACATGCTTTGTGTTGAATTTAATAAAAAATTCTCATGCTAAGGGAGAGAACAGCAAATTCTCACCTTCAAAAATATTCTATTATTTTATCTAATGTTCCTGCTTTTCTAAGGTAATAACATAATCTTTCATGTGAGTTTACTAAGAAAACCGTGCTAGTAAATCTTTTCAAGCATTTCTAAAAAGATGTTTTTTGTCCTTGAAAAGAATTTATTAACAATGCCCTAATTCTTAGGGACCCCATTTTCAAATGAAATATTTTAAAATATACCTTGTATCATTTTCTGTTTTAATATTTACATCATATGCTGATTGATTCTATCCCCTCCCCTTTTTTTATTAGCTCAGCAAAGCTGGATGAAGAATTTGAAAAGAAATTCAACAGCCTCCCTCAATACAGTCCTGTTACATTTGACCGGAAATGTGTACCTGTCCCAAGAAAAAAGAAGAAGACTGGAAATATGTCCTCAGAACCGACTAAAACCAGCAAAGGTTAGATGTGTGCTGTGCCTTCATGCAGCGCGGTCAGAATCTAACCTATTCTAAGCCTCTGCAGCTCCCTTTAGATACGCAGTCGGGTTTAGAATTGAAGCAGCAGTGAGTTGGAATTTCAGGTTGCTTTCCAAGATTATCTTGGTTCTTGCTCACTTCTTTCTCCCTTCTTTCCTTCCTAGTTCTCCTCAGTCTCCATCCTTTGGCATCTCAACCTGGGTACATTTGCCTTTAAACGTGTAGCTCTCTTGAAAGTGTTACATATGGCCTTCGACCTTCTGCTCTCAGAATTCAAACTGGGTACCTTGAGCTTTTCTTGAGCAGAAACTGCTGGCTGAGTCCAATTCTTCTGTTGCCTGTGTGTCTGCAACAGGTTGGACTCTGGGGCAGTGAAATTCTAACATTGACCTAGTAAGCAGACTTTATTCTTTACTGGCATTATGAACCAAATGAAAATAAGACTCCCCACAATACTCTGGCAATATATTTTTATTGGTTTTGTTAAATTTAGAAAAATACTGTGTTTAGCATATTCATTTCCAGGAATGTCAGATTCTCCTCTGTGTATATCAGGGAAGCTTTTTAAATTATCAACATAACTTGGGTGGATCTCAGCACTCATTGGGGCAACACTGTAGTTCATGAGGCGGTTTAAAGAGTGTAGGGACATTTTCAGTGGTCTCAACATCTGGGACCACTGTTACATTTGTGGGACAGGGGCAGAAGCTGGGGTTCTAAATATCCTCACCTATGCGGGACATTCAAACACAATAAAAGATTGTGCTACCCAAAACAACAGTATTGCTCCCATTGAGAAACTTGTCTTCTGATTTTACTTCGGTCTAAAGATTGATGGGGAAATATGCTTCTAGTTTTCCACCGAGATATGAAAGACTTTGGTAGCTCTCTTGTCAGGATGGTGAATGGAGAGATGAAGAGCTAGTGTGACCAAGGTTCTGTTGTTTCCAGGGTCAAAGGCAGAGCAGGATTTGATGAAAGGGTTCTTCTAATTGCCCTGTAAAAGTGGATACCTGTTCCTTGCTTTATGTCAAATCGGATTAATTCTGTTCTTTTGTGTATTTTGGTCAGATGGATGGATAGATAATGATATTAATCTTTATGTAAATCTTGCTAAAATGTAGCAATCATGGATAATAATCAAAGATAAATATTGAGATATGTGATTTCATGGATTTGGGGAGAAGATAGAAAGTGTATGTCGAGGAAAAATTATGTCTCTGAAGAAACCTGTTTAGGTTCTCCCTCAAGACCTGAAAACCCCTCCTTGTACACTGCAGTTGAAACAACTGGGGAGGGTCACTTTGAGATCTGTATCTCAAGATGGATTTGAAGGCTGAAGAAAATTCCCCCTTAATGATTAAAGGCAGGGAGGAATGTAAAAGTGATTTTAGAATTAGCTCAGTTTTCTGCTGTGGTTAATAAAAACAAGTCTAGTAAATAAAGAACTAAAAAAGAAATGTTGCATCACCAAGTTTGCTCATCTGGGAAAATAAAATAAGGTTGTTCTGAGATTTTCCAAGATAAGCAGAAAAGAAATAAAGCAGCTTGTTGACAGGTAGGTAGCTGAACACATAATAGATTACCAAGTGAAATGACAGTCCTTGCGCCCTCGAGATACTTAGGAGTACGCAAAGTAGTCCATGAGCCCAAAGATGCCAGGTATCTTGAGCCCCCGTAATTCAAGGATTTAAAGTTGCTGATAAACACCTGACAGGCCAATAAAATGGAACTTAATTGATTGATGTGCAGGATGCATTCTCTTCCTCTACTTGCAGTTTGAGACATTAATTTTAGAGCTCTGAAGTTGGCCGAATTATCTTTCAGGAACTGTAACAATAGATTTATTTTTGTAAAGCTATAAAACCCTGAAGTTAGGATCTATTTTCATGAGACCTTCTCTTGGGTCTTGGTTGTCTGTTACATGTTTTTCCTCTCCCAGCTGAGATTAACAGTATTTCTTTTGATGTGAAATAGCTTTTTGGTGCTTTGGATTATGCTTCATACAGTATCATCTTAACTCTTCCGTTATGCCTCTCAAGCCACAAAGTCCCTGGTTTTTATACAGTGTATCAGTAACTACATAGGTGGGAAGTCTGTTAAGACCTTAGATTTTGCTCTGCATTCCAACTCATGGAGCAAAATGCAATTAAAATAAAGCAGAAATTAAATAATATATTCTCTATTTAGCAAACGAAAGAAATAGTATTTATGACTGATTGTAATTTGGCATTAGCAGCACCAGTGTACTATCCTACAAGTTATTATGAAATTATCATACCAGCTGTGCTTTAATTGCCTGATCTTTAACGGATAGAAGAGATTGTTTTCTTAGACTCTAGACCCTTTGCATCTTTGCATAATGAATCGTTCAAAGCAAACACTGTGTGTGAGATCCTTAGTTCATTAGTAAAGGAGCATGTGTTCATAGGAGACCTCATTTTTTTCTCCAAGAGTTCACCATTTGTTTGTATTTTATTTTCTCCTATATTTTTTATTTGACATTCATTATGTTTCTTTTCCTGACTTAAACTAGGTACTTTTAAAAAAAAATCTATTTCAGATTATATAAAATATATAGATTTTTTTCTGAAATATAATTTCTAGAGGAAATGATTACATAGCATTTATATAGTTATATATCTCAAAATCATAGTACCTGCTTGGTCTTACACTCCTGTTTTTCCAGTGGTGATCTTCTTTATATCTGTATTTCCAAGTAGTCTCTTCCCCTTTCCCATGATCCCCTCCACTATCTCTGCCCTGTCCCTTATTTCTATGTAATAGATCTTGTCAGAAACTATGCAATAAAAATTGGTGAAAATAATCGATGTCACCTTCCTCAAATGAGGCTCAGACTACGTTATAGTAGACTTAGGATATAGGTGATTTAGGAATAGAATTTCCCTTTGCTTCTAAGAACAAATTATCCAGGAAATTATGATCCGTTTAACTCAAATTGCAAGTCGGCTGAAGCAGCCCATTCCTGTAGTATTTTCTGGTTTATCTCTCACGGTTACTTGTATGTATTCAAGTGAAAGCTTTAAATTATAAGTCTAAATTTAATTGCTACTTCTTAAGAGATTTGTTTGACATATTACTTAAAGTATACTGTTAATATATGAAGCACTTTTTACAAAACTATCAGAAGTCAGAGTGCTCTGCAAAATAGTAATTTTCAAGCGAGGTTGGGTCATGGAGAGAAAGTTAATTGAGTTCAATTTAGAGTGTTTAAATTATGCCCAAACTTGACCCTTGACTTAAGTTTTCCTCCCTTATCTCTTTATCTTTTCACATTGTTTTTTAGCCCATTATCAAACATACTGTTGGTCTTTCTCATTTTTTCCAATGCACACTTATTGCAAGATTGAATATCAAATGGTTAAGGATTAGAGATTTTAAAAAAAACACAGTAGTAATAAAAGAAGCAGGTTTACAAAATTAAAGATTGAGGACAGAATCCCCTGTTTGGGATTGAGCCAACCTACAGACACTGTCAGTGCTCGAGAACCAAGATCTAATGAGAACTGGGCCATTCTTTCCTATCAGGAAATGATAGCTTCCAGGTTGGGCAGAGCTCTGCTTTTTTGTTCTGTAACTGTGAGTTTCATTGCCACCAAACATTTTCATAAACATGATGACAACGCATTTGCAGATATAAAAGGTGTACCTAATATAATCCCGAGTTTTTTTTAACGAGGCACGCATGTCTAGCCCAATAAGGTGGCTCCTTCCCCTCAGTGAGTTCTAACTTGATTGTGGCTGGTTTGCTTGAACTTAATCAAGTCCACAGATCCATATGCCCAGCAGCTGTAAGCACTTTTCTATACATTATTACAAAGGAATTTATTGTTTCATTGATCATTCATTCTTTACATCCATTACAGAAATTACACCCTAGTCTTAGCATAAAACCTTTTGGTCTTTTTATAGCTTAAAAATATGAAACTGTAGAAACTGGGCATTAAGCCACCACCATTCAAGTTATGCCTAACATTTGTTTCCTACAGCAGTTTTAAAGAGCAAGTTTCTCTTAATTCACCTTACCTGCTGACTTTGAAAAATTGCCATACCACACTAATACTGAAATGGCTCCTGTGTCACTACACTTCTCAGCCAAAACATGTCTATTTTTCAGCAAACCATGAACAACATTAATGTTTTGGAAAAGTTACTGTAAATGCCTCTATGGCACCCCTTTTGCCCTCTCAGATTATGATTTGTCTCTGCTCTTTTCTACCCAGCTGTGAAGCTGGGGTGCAAGAGGAAGTTATACCTTCAAAAATACATGCCATTCTACCCAAAAGGAAATGTGGAGTCCTAAGCTAGCTTACATGCCAGTTAACAGGTGATTTTGTCATAGGAAGTGGAAACTGATACAGTCTTTCAAGGCATTTGGTAGGAAGATGAGGGGATGAGCCAGCATAGAAACTTGAGGTGGTTTAGTGGAAGACAATTGCCAGTTCTTTGCTTTCTGAATGATTCCTTCTAAAACTCTTGTCTTTCCTTTGACTTCCTACCTTCTTTTCCCTCCTTAGACATTTCTACAGTAAGGTAACAATTAACTAAGGAAAAAATAATAAATTTTCTTATATTTGCTATTTATTACAAATTTTGACTGTTTTCTTTAGACAGAATATCAAACATATGCCATACTGGTGGGCAGGAATCGAAATGTTCACTTCTTGACTCTAAAATTGCTGCTTTTCAGTAAATACAATCCTATTACTCCTTCAGGTTCATCACTTTTTTATCTGAGGTTGTCATTTACTTAGATTTGGTTTATAGTTATAGTTTGGGGATGGCCAGGAGCAAGGAAGTTTAAAGATGTAAGTTTATAGGAGCTCTTCTGTGTACTAAACCACTCATGTTCTTTTTTCATATTAATGTTGACAAGCTCTATATTTAGCTTTGTCCTTAAATTGTACTTTTTAGATTTCTCTAGTTTGATTGGACCTGAAAATATGTATTCTTTTCTTCTTTCTTAACATCAAACATCATTCCATACATCAAATCAATTTGCTTCTGTGAACCACCTCCTTATTCCATTGTTCTTATACACAGTGATGAATACAGAAATCATTCTCCCTATGAGCCAATACCTTACTGTTATTAAATTCTTTCCCTGTGCGTAAATCCTTAGGGTCCGTATGGTCCTGAGAAGTCTCAGGTTTGTTTTTCTGCTTTCTTCTCCTTCTGTTTTCCGTGATTACCCATGTATGTGTCATTCACGTTCACCAGCCTGCAGTTTCCTAGGTTGTATAAAATACATATGAGTGATTGCAAATGAACCATAGAGGATACCTTTAATATTAGTGTAGTATATGTACATGATATACTTGCTTTTTGTTTGTTAAATTTATTATCTTGCCCTTCTTGGTTGCTCCCTGCCCTTCTCCCCCCCAAAAAACAAAAAACAAATAAGAAGCATTTTCTGTTTCCATTTCAAACCACCAGCAGCTAATTCAGAAGTATTTGCTACTGGTTATTTAGAAGGATGGCTTGGTGTAGTCATCATAAAACACTTGCACACCTTTATGTTATTAGTAATAACAACAACAGCTGTCACTTCTTAAGCTCTTTGTTGGTGCCATCCAGTGTTTTAGAAGCTTTATTTGTTCATGCAACAATATTATTGAGAACTAGTCATGTGTTAAACACCATTCTAGATATGTAAAATATATCTGTGAATGAAAACAGAGAACCCTGCTTCGATGGAGGTTACATTATAGTGGGAATGCTGGACTATAAGCAAGCCTTAAACAATAAGAAAAGTATATAATATGTTAGAAGGTGAGCAGTAATATAGAAAAAAGAATAGGTTTGATAGAACAACTAGGCAGAAGATCAACAAGGAAGGAGAAGACTTGAACACTGGGCAATAACTAGATGTAGCAGACATTTATAGAACATTCAAATATGTGGATATTAAACAATATACTCTAAATAACCAGTAAATCAAAGAAGTCAATAGGGAAATATGAAAATACTTTGAGATAAATAAAATGAAAACGGAGAGAAATAAAATGAAAACACAGCATACCAAAATTTATAGGATACAACTAAAGTGTTGCTTAGAGGAAAGTTTACCGATATAAATGCATATGTTATGAAAGAAGAAAGATCTCAAATCCATAACCTAAGCTGTCTTGAGATACTGTCAGAAAAAGAACAAACTAAACCTAAAGGGAGTAGAAGAAAGAAAATAATAAAGATTAGAGAGGAAATTAATGAAATGAAAATAATTAAAGAATAGGAAGACAATAGAGAAAATCATTGAAACCAAAAGCTAATTCTTTGAAAAGAACAGTAAGTTTGAGAAGTGTTTAGCTAAACTGATCAGGAAAAAAAGAAGACTCAAATTATTAGAATCAGAAATGAAATAGGGGCCATTACTACTGACCTTACAAAAGTGGAAGGGATTATCAAGGAATATTATGAACAATAATATTATGAACAATTATATGCCAATAGATAAGATAACCTACATGAAATGGACAATTACTAGAAAGGCACAGACTGCTGAAATTGACTTAAGGGGAAATTGACAATCTGAATAGACCTATAACTAGTATACGGATTGAATTTAGTAATCAAAAAAGTGCCCTCCCCCCAAAAAAGTCGAAGGCCCAGATGACTTCACCACTGAATTCTACCAAACATGTAAAGAAGAATTAATACAAGTTTTTCATATGCTTGTCTATAAAATTAGAAGATGAAGGAACACTTTCCAACTCATTCTATAAGGTCAGTATTACCCTAATGTCAAAACACCTGACAAGAAAGAAAAACTGCAGATCACCGTCTCTTACAGCTTTGGGCACAAAAAGCCTTAACGAAATGCTAACAAATTGAATCCATACAAGAATTACATACCATGGCCAGCTGGGATTTTACCCAGAAATGCAAGGTTGGTTTAACATCCAGAAATCAATTAACATAATATTGCATATCAAAAGAACAACAACGAAGAAAAATCCACAAGTTCATCTCAGTGGATATAGAAAAAGCATTTGATACATTCAACACCCTTTCATATAACACCCAGCAAACTCAGAATAGAAGGGAACTTCCTGAGCCTGATAAAGGACATCTACAAAAAAACTTAGGCTTAAAGGTAAAGGATTGGTTGCTTTCCCCCTAAGGTGGAGAGCAAAACAAGGATGTCCACTTCCACCATTTCTATTCGGCAGTGTAGTGGAGGTTCTAGCCAAGAAAAAGAAACAAAGGCATCCAGATTGTGGAAAGGAAAAAGTATTACTATCTCGACTCTCAGCTGACATGATCTTTTGTATAGGAAAATAAGGAATCCACTAGAAAACTGTTATTGCTGATAAATGAGTTCAGCAGGGTTTCAATGTGCAAGATCATTATACAAAATTCAGTTGTATTTCTATGTGCTTGAAATGAGTGATCTGAAAATGAAATCAGGAAAACAATTCCATTTACAATAGCATTAAAAAGAATAAAGTACTTGGGAATAAATTCCACAAAATAAGTGCAACACACTGAAAGCTACAAAACATTATTGAAAGAAAGATGATTGAAATAAATGGGAAAATATCCCATGTTCATGGATCAGAAGACTTAGTGCTGTTATGATGGAAACACTCCCTCAAACTGATCTACAGATTCAACCCAATCCTTATTAGAATCTTAGCTTGCTTCTTTGTAGATACTGACAAGTGATCATAAAATTAATGTGGAATTGAGAGAGATTCAGAATAGCCAAAATGGTCTTCTCAGTTTCAAAACTGGCTACAAAAAATAGTAGTTAAGACAGCATAGTCCTGCCATAAACATAGACATATAGAGGTCGATAGAATAGAACTGATGGTCCAGAAATAAACCTACACATCATTGGTAAATAGATTTTCAGTGAGGATGCCAAGACTAGTCACTTGGAAAAGAATAGTCTTTTCAAAAATTGGTGCTGGGACAGCTGGATGTCTGCATGCAAAAAAAAAAAAAAAAGAAGTTGGACCCTTACTTACCTCACACAGTGTACAAAAATTAACTCAAAATGGATCAAAGACCTAAATGTAAGAGCTAAAATTATGTAAGTTTTTCAGAGAAAACACAGACATCAATCTTAATGACCTCAGATTTGGCAATGGATCCTTTGACAGGACACCAAAAGCCCAAGCAAAAAAAGGCAAAATGATAAGTTGGACTATATCAAAATGTTAAACTTTTGTTCTTCAAAGGACACTAGTAAGAAAGTAAAGAAATGTCCCATAGAATGGGAGAAAATATTGGCAAATCACATATCTGACAGAAGGGACTTTTATCTAGAATATGTAAAGAACTCTTGCAACTCAACAAGAAGAAAAGACAACTCAAAAAGCACTTGAAAATATGCTTGGCATTATTAGTCATCAGGGAAATGGCTACCAGAACCACAATAAGAAAGTTATTCATCCGCTGATGAATAAGAAAGTTTTGCCTCCTCGTGATGGCTGTAGTCAAGAAGATAGTAAGTTTGGTTGAGGATGTTAAGCAGTATGGCAGTTCCTCAAAAGGTTAAACAGATTTACTATTATGATGCAGCAATTCCACTCCTAGGTAGATGTCCAAGAGAAATGAATACACGTATCCGCACAGAAGCCTGTACGTGAATGTTCATAACAGGATTATTCATGACAGGCAAGAGGTGGAAACAAATGTCCATCCGCTGATGAATGGATAAACAGATATGGTGTATTCATACAATGGACTATTATTTGACCTTAAAGAGGAGTGAAATACTGATACATGCTACAACATGAAGGAGCCTTGCAAATGTTACACCCAGTGAAAGAATCCAGAAACCATAGACCATATTATATGATTCCATTTATATGAAATGTAAATCCTATTCTGTGATTCCATTTGTAGGAAAATTTCCGGGATAAGTAAATCTATGGAGACTGAAAGTAGATAGTGATTGTTCAGGGGTAGAGAGACTACAGATAAGGGAGCAGTCACAGCAAAAGGACATGAGATTTATTTTTGAGGTGGTGAAAATGTTCTGAAAGTGATGGTGGTTGCCAGTATTGGTGAATATAAAAACTACTGAATTGTATACTTTAGACAGGAGCACAGATAGTTTGCCTCTGGCAGGAAGGCAGGGCACGTGGGCGCAGATGCAGGTAGCTGGGGAGATGCAGCAGGGCAGTTTGCAGAGCTTCTGACCTTGTGAGTCCTCATTTCACCCCCGTGAGTTAGGCACTATTATTACCCACATTTACAGATGAGGAAACAGAAGTTACGTAAAATGTCAGTTTCACGGAGGAATATCAGCAAAGTGTAGAAAGCAACCTACTTTTGGAAAGTCAGTGCTATTGTTGGCATTTCTGATGGGTAACTGAAAAATCCCAGTTTTCTTTATCTGGGAAAACTAAGACACAGTCTGAGATCTCCCTATTTCCCGATCCCTGCTTCCCCTCCCCCTCAAACAGTTTCAGCAAATATTTCTCTATTTTTAAACACGTTTTTCTTCCTAGAATGTCCTCAGAAAAAGCTAGAAAGCTATCTAATGCCATCGGGCCAACCTGATCTTTGTCCTCAAAGTGCTGTCCTTGTGAAAAATCAGTTTCTTAGGAGAGAGGAAATACCCATGCCATCTTTGTAATATTCAGGAATCTAAAGTAAAATCTCTTCTTTATTACAGACTACATCTGCTCTGCTGTTACTGGTTGTGGTCTGTCTCTAGTCACTGAATCTGCAGTTTCTGCTGAGTGAGTCTCAGCCCTAATGGAGGCTTCTGCCCAATACATTTCTAAGGAAAATCTCACCGGGTTTTCAATAAGTCCAGGGAAGGGCACTTAAGCATAAATTAGATGAAAAAAAAAAAAAAGATGCAAGATGACATTTCTTGTGACTCAGTTTGCTTATTCCACAGGTTGGGAGAGGGTGTAATTGTTTAGAAATACACAGTATTGTTTTATGAAGCATTGTGAATTTTAAATATATTTATATTAATATTGTCTGTAGGTCCTTTCCAGTCTCAGAAAAAGAACTTATTCCACAAAATTGTCAGCAAATATAAGCACAAAAAGGAGAAGCCTAATGTTCCGGAAAAAGGTATTGGTGCCTTCCATCCTCCATTAAGGTTTCTCGGCCACCTCCATTGTGAATCCATCTTTGAGTGATGCTTCACTGCACCGCCTTTGCCTCTGCCTCCCCTCTGCTTGCTTCAGTGTCATCGGCTCCTGACACAGGCACATTCAATATTTCTAGACTCTGCAGCTAAATGCAAAGAGAGGTCTCCTCTTGGATTCCTAATCAAATCCTGTGTTTGTCTCTTTTCAGAGTTCCACATGAATCCTGAAATTGCTTTTTTTTTTTTTTTGTCTGTATTTGGCACATTTTGTTATTTAGTCTTCTTAAGCTCTTCTCTGCTTATTTTCTTCAACTATTCTTGATTTTTTTCACGTTTGGCAGCCTTCATACCAGGACCACAGTTTCCTACCTCTTGAAATCGTATCATTTTCATATTCATGTGATAGTCCCCCAGTTTCTGTACTTTCTCTGACACCCGAGGATTCTTGTCAAGAAGGATTCCATTCCCACGTCGTAACCTCTTTTTTTTCTATCTATATACTTCGTTTGCTAGACTCGTCCCACCTCCTTCATTCACATAACTGTTATTTCCAGAGGGCACTAGAGACATACGCACTCGACCCTCCCTTTACTCTGAGCATCTGTCTCGTTGTTACGATCTAGATGGCCCTTGAACCTCTTCAGGGCTCATCTGAAGATTTCTCTTCTCACAGTTCAGGACTCCCATTCTTCTTTCACACAGAAGAAAGAATCCATCTGGTTGAATACAGCCACATGTCCTGGAAGTCAGGCTTTCTCTGGCATCTCTCTGCATGTTAGTGTCATGACTGCCATGAACCTATTCATTCGATGCCCATTTGCATCCTACTTGCATGGCCAGATGTGGAGCCTTCCGTATCTCTGGAATGAGGCTTAAACTGCAGCTGTCTTCTGTGTGTAGACATACGTGCCTGCGTGGTCTTTTGTGTAACATTTTACTTAATTTGGGTTTTATATTCACCCCCACTTTGGCCTCTTAGTTTTGTTTTGTGTGTTAATATTTTTTCCCTGCTTCCAGTGGAGAGGTATCACTCTAGGTAAAATGTCAGGTTTCATCGTTACCTTTTAACCAATCCTCAGAGTATCTTGATTAAAGTCCTAGAAATTATCCAGCAACATATTTTATGAAAGGCGAAATTGTTTAATGCATCTCCTATATAACCTAATTATTTTAGTTGGCAAATGCAGTTTTGAGAATTAAATAGTTGAGGTAAAATTCTGCTTCATTTGTCTGATAATGCTTGTTATTTAAGTCGTTTTGCGTGTTGTCTTATTTTTATAGTGTATGTGTCTGTACTAGGGGTAGAGGCTCACTTTCCTTTTCTGTCATTGTTTTTAGGAAGTGGGGATAAATGGTCAAACAAGCAACTCTTCTTGGATGCCATTCACCCTGCAGAAGGTAAAAGAAGCAACATTTATTGTATCATTTCAGGTGGTCTGTGCTGGAAATTGCATAATTTTTGTAGGTTTAAAAGGGCATAATTCATACAGGCTCGACCAACAACATTAGACCTGAGTGTTCATAATTGGGTTATTTTTAATTTTCAAATCACAACTGGTAGATTTTTGACCCTACTTACGGTCAGGCTGTGGGTCATGTGGCGTTTAGTCTATCAAAGAGGGATTCGTAACCTTTGAACCACAATAACCAGAAATTGGAGGTTTGTATAACTAAAAATACTCAGCGTTGCAGCTGACGTTGCGTGGGGAGTCACATCGTGCAGCACAGGGCGCTTCCTGGCTGGCTGGACCTGGGCGCCCTGCGGACGTGGTTCCCGACCTGAACTTCCTTCCTGGCTCCCCTCCCAGTACCTCTAGCTGATCGAATGGCATGCCCCAGAGGCTTATGGGTAATAACCAAAGAGAAGTCCCACGTTGAGTAGTATAAGGTTATAGGTCCCAGGTGCAGATTTTATTTCAAAATTTCCCACAGTCATGTTTATTTGTGACTATCTAATTCCTCTTAAAAGTTGAACCCTTAGGTGAATGCTAATTGTGTGGTGGGTAAGGGGCCATCCTTTCATTCTTCTCATTGATCTCCTTTTTTTCCTATTTAGATATTTTAAAGAGCTGAACATTTTTGTAGTGCTCACGGAGGAGTCACTTCCTTTGAGAACTAGGAGGGTTCTCACAGATCATCCTTTGATTCACTTATGGCCAGAAAGGGGAACTTAATGAACAAGTCCATGTCTTTTGATTCCCAAATACACTCTCATTCCTTTATTAAAAGGAGAAAAAATTAAAATGGACGTGTAGCCTTGAGTCACTTATCAAAAATACTCATGTTTTAAAGATAATTGTTAAAAGTATTCAAACTCAAGTTCATTTTGTTGCTCGGTAGGCACAGCTCACATGCGCTATGTCTGCTTTTATGTCGTTTGGCTTTTACGGAAAACGCCAGCAGTACATCTCTTTTCTCACCTGTTACTTCACATTCACAACCTCTGTGGAGTATCATTTCTGCACTTTGCTGACAAAACAAGATATGCTGCTCTCAGCATTAGATCCTAGCATCCCCAAATTGACATACATTCACTCTTGTATATTTTAAAAGTACGTTCTGCACAGAGTTGATAAATGTAGGGCTGTGATGAACTATCAGAGGAGTCTAGAGGAGGCATTTAAGACCTCATTACTCTTTTCTTGAAATGGTACTGTTCTAAATATTTTGTTTTTTAAACAATGAAAACCCTACCTCATATAAAAAGAGAAATCATAGCACGTGCAGGGTGGTGGAAAGAGTGAAATAGATAGGAATTAGGAGACCTGGTACTAGTCTCAGATCTGCTACTAATTAGCGGTTTTTAATTCACAAGCTCTTTACCTCGCTAGGATTCACTCTCCATATTTGTACTCTGTTGTAAGGTATGTGTGCTTTGAGGGGGGTGGATGATAAAGCATGGTAACACATGAATTATAAATATCCCCTCTAACACTGAATGATTTCATTACTGTGATACCTTGAGTGGGTGGTGTGATGCTGAAAATACGATATTCTGAAGCCCTAATTTTCTGTCCTTTGCAGGGCAGAAAAGCAAGTCAATTTTGATTCTTCTAGGCAGTCTCAAGGGCTTAGTTGAAAATATTTATTATTGTTATTATTTAATTATATTTATTATTTATTATTCGTGTTTATGGAACAAAACTTTGGAGAACATGCATTGAAAATTGCATGTCCTTTAGTGTAGAGTGCAAATTCATTTTACGTGGCCAGGGAAAAAGGAATCAGTTTGAGCACTGGAAATTAACCAGTAATTTAAAGTGACCATTTTTGTTATTTATTTCCATACCATCCCCTACATTTACTGATTCAGTTGGTGGCTGTGCTTTGTGAATTATCTAGGCCCTTTACTGCATCATCCTCTCTCACCTATGGCTGTATCACTGCTTGTTAAAACTTTACCTGGGAGGTTATAAATATACAAGAACAGAAAAATGGAACCATAATCTGGATAATTTTAACTCTTGTAAGCCACCCTGGGCAAAAGGTTCATTAGTAGGTGTTTGTAGCTGACGTCTATTAAATGAAATGTTGATTCAACTGGGGCTATGCAGCTGTTAGCTGCTCCTGACTTCTGTTGAAGTAGATGACTTAAAGTTCACTGGCCTTTCTTTACACCACCCTGAGTATAGCTGGCTTTCAATTCCACCCCCCCCCCCCACAAATATCAGGAATCTTCAGGTTCTTAGTAATCACAGCTGAGGTTTAAATGCTAAGCTTATAATGTGTTTTAAGGATTTATTTCCCCCATACTCTTAAAATTCAAAATCAAAGCCATTTCTTAAAACTTTTGAGGATCATAAAAAAAGATTGCCTGTAGACTATAGACTAGAATTCAAGGTAAAGTTTTCAGATAAACCAAGATAACCTACCTCTACCACTGTGTTTATCTTTCTACCAAGTTATGATGTCATATGTTCATGCTTAAGCTAGAGGTTTCTAACTGTAATAATATTGATGGTGATGATTAATACTTAATACTGCTTTATGTTTCCAGAGGGCTTTCACGTATTCTTTTTGTAAAAACTAATCTTGACAGCAACGCCAGTAGATTTAGGGAGGGCTTATTAACCCCAAATACATGATAAGGACTTGAAGCCTAACCAGCATTAGCAGGAAGGGAGGAAACCAGCGCTAAAGCACACTGGCCACTACCGCGGATTTTTCAGGTGTATCTGGATAGCCCTTATTTATTGAAACTATAAATGCTATCTCACAAGAAGAAAAACAAAAACAAACAAACAAAAAACCTCAGACTAGGTATATCCATAAGACTAGTTTCTTTGCAAACAGATAAATCTAATTACAGGGGAGAAAAAAATCTGGTTTATAGTTAGATTTTGAAACATGATCCACATATTTAGTCTAACTTGATCTCTTTTCTCAAGTTCAAAGTAGTCGCTTTATAACTTCAGCAGAGTCCCCCAGGATCTTAGATAAGGCTCATTCATTTGATTCCTGTGTTCCATTCAGCATCTGACTGCATCTTCAGCTCATGAGAGACCAACCCATGGCAGTGAGATTCCAGATTTGGCTATAATTTCAGTGCAAGTTTGACTCCCCTAATTGGCATGTGAATTCATGACTCTGGAGCTCTCTAGTGGCCTCCTGGGGTACAAGACAAGCTCAGTGCTGTTTTCCCAAAAACCTTACTCTACATTTTGGGAGCAGAGTTTGGAAAACAAGACAGCCTCTTATTGCCACATTCCTAATGTTGCTCCAGGAGTGAGCTCCCATTGTCACCCTCAGATGATACACTCCAAGTGTGTTATGATTATTGTGGAGTGTAAAAACCAGCCCTGTGGACTTGTTTTGTGGTGTTTGGGTAGGTTTGTGTGTTCAATTACAAGCCTAAAGAGAAATGACTAATTTGTTTTCAGAGGACAAAAAGCCTTCCTTTTCTCACATTTCCGTTAGTTTGGCAGGGAGGGAAAAAACGGAACTGCCTTGCTATCCTGGTATATAACTTTGGGCTGTTTCCCTCTTAGCTTTTTCTGTCTCCTGTTCCTCACCACTGTTGACCTGAAACTAACAGCCTGCCAGTTATTTCTCCAGCAAAGATGGGTTTATTCAGGATCAGCAGAGAATTTAAATTTGGGGTCTGTAATCATGGTGAGCCACATGCAAGTCCCCACACATCCAGGGAAGGAGACACTTTTAGGGAAAAAAGAAATTGTGAGGGCTTTAGTAAACCAGGTCCACGGCTGTTCATTGGCTGAGTCCTTGCCAGGAAAAGAGAGAGGAGTCTTTCTGCTTCCTGTTGAGCTCCGCTATCATCACAGGGCGTGAGAGCTCCCCCTTCGGTCTCTTGACTCTGTTTAATTGAGGTTTCTGTTTATTAATTTTTCATACCACTAAGCTTTTGTTTGCTTTGCTGATGTTGCTGGACCCAGATCTACTGTTTTGTCCTAGACAACTGTAGTTAACCCTTCAGCAAAGCAGGATTAAGGGTACACTCTCTCCCTCCAGCCCCTCAGTTAAAAATTCACGTGTAACTTCACAGCTGGCCCTCCAGGCCCTCAACATCAGCAGTTCTGCGTCCACGGGTTCAACCAACTGTGGATTATGTCATACTATAGTAACACATTTATTGAAAAAGATCCACTCATAAGTAGACCCGCTCAGTTCAAACTTGTGTTGTTCGAGAGTCAACTGTAGTGACTTAACCCTAACTGCCTTTCCCAGTTCTTCTGTCCTAGAAGAGGCTTCTCCCTGAGCACTGACCCTGAAGGCTGTCATTGGTGTAGGCCACCAGACAAGACAGGATGTTCTGGGGGTCACCCCTGGGTCAGAGCATTCTAGCCTCTCTTCTAAACTCTAGCAAGATCACATTACATACCTTTTTCAAATGTGGATCATCTGCAGGCCCCCTGATTACTTCTTGATCTGACTGTAGGTTTAGAGAAGATGACATCTGGAGACATGACATTGCCTCATTTTCAGTGATTTATGAGAACTTCCAGTGTATTCTCCTTTTTTGCCTCTTTTACTTGTCTGCAACCTGACTCACTCCTTTACTGTCTCCCAGCACGCTAACCTCTGGGACTTGATGATCACTGGTAATCCATTGGCCAGTCTGCCTTTGACCCCCTGGTTCCTTGTCTGCTGGTTTCTAAGCTTCCTGTAGTCCCGGTCTGCCTTCAGGCCTGAACTACACCTCCCATTCGCAGTCCCTTTGCAGCCAGCCCTTGGCTTCTTTTGCCTGAAATACACAGGAAATTCGTCTGAAACACGTGGGAAAAAGAGTAGATACTGAAAAGAAATGAAATCATCTGTAGGCTCATCAAAAACAAAAAACTAACAGCCCTAGTCAAGGGGGTACTCTTCTACAGCCTTGAGACTGGAGCTGGCTGCAGAAAGCACTGGCCAGGACCCTGATTCTAGCCTATGTGGCAAAACAAAAAGAATTTTAGGGATGGATGGCCCCTTTAGAGCTAATCTAGTCCAGCTTCCATCTTTACATGAAGAAACTGAGACTCCTGGTCCCACAGTTAGTAGATTAAAAAGCCAAGCGTAGAATCCAAGTCTCTCCTTGACTCTATTATTTCCATTACTGCTTAGTCTTGGTGTAGAAATCAGGTCATCTTTCCCAGTTCTCTTGGCCCTCTTCTGATGTCTGTGCCTTTTCTTTGACTTTTCCTTCACCTGTTTGGTTCTTTCTTTCTGTAAGCAGTTCTGATGTAACGCACCCTTCACCTTTGGTGTACCCTGCAAGGATTTTACTGGGAAGCGGAAGGAAAAGAGGGAAGAAGTTAGTTCTTGTAGAAGATCCATTGATAATGCAGTGATCGTACTGGAGAAATCACAAGGTTCCCCCTATAATCAGAAGGATCAACTGATGGATCTGGATAAGAAACTAGAAATTTTGAAGCTTGTGAATACCCAATAGAGATTATTTAGTGCTTATTGCAAACTCAGATTTTGACTTCTTTATGTGGGAGGCTTTGAATTTCAGGGCTAATGCAGAGTCATTAAACTCCTTTGGAGTGTTTCTAAACAAATTATCTTATTTTTCTGGTAGCATTTATTGAAGTTTAAATTGAAAAAAAATTAAAATACATTTATACTACCACTGGCTTATGGTAAGCTAACTATCAAAGTATAAATGTGCTAAGACTGTTTGACTGGGGTGTAGATCTACAATTTAAAAGGAGCCTTTTTCCTCATTTTTGATTATTTGCTTGAGAAGGTGTTTGGGAGCATTATCAAATAAGTTTTTTTTTTCCCCCAAAGAACTATTATCTTAAACCTCTCTACACACAGCCATCTGTTACACAGTAATATGATAAGGCCAAGCCACAAATCATGGTATGATTTCTGCTTCAAATTCTTTCTCTTGATGTAAGTGATATTATCTCCCACTTGTTTGGGAACGGGAAGCCCAGAATCAAACTCTTAAGGGCAAAAAATCTTACTAATTCATAGCCTCCTTTCTGAAGGATGTACCTAAACCCATTAGGGAGCTAGTTTAAATTTTTAAATGAAACCTATGCAAGTGTTTATACCAGTAAGTGCATTTTTTTTTCACACCCTTGGTTATTTTTGCTCTGTTCTTTTCCTCTTCTTTTAGCTTTTCTTGTCTTCCTACATTACATATATTGTCTTACTTCCAATGTCTACCTTCATATCCACCTTCTGATAAGCACCTCTAGGTATCCTCCTGGTACAGTTTGCACAGAATTTGTCATATCAGACTTTGATTTCCTGAACCACACTCCCCTTTTCTCTATCAAAAACAATTTCTCTGGCTGTCTTAAGAGATTGGATAATCAAAAAAATGGAAAGATGTCTCTTTTCCCTACCCAAAAGCCATTAGGTCACTGGAATAAAAGCAGTCCCAATCAGGAAACTTGACTACAAGTATATACTCTTAAATGCTTAATCTATATATTTCTGCATATTCTTATCTTAAGAGGGAAGAGAGGGAGGGGCAAACTCGTAAGGAAATGAGTGTGTATGAAGAGACGCAGCATTCCTGACTCGTTTGAACCGGGAGCAAAGTCTTTGGTGGCAAGTGTATCCCTTACTCTTGACACAGTGACTAACAGGATACAATCCTGTGCTATTCAGTGGTTTGCTGGTATTACCATTAGAATTAGAGTACCTAAAACTAACCTTTCCAGGAGCCCTGCCCTACTGATATGTGGTACTTCATTAAATTATCTCTTAAAGCACATTCACCTGCTCCTAGAATTCAGCTGATGGTAGAGTCATTATATACTGGTTTCACCAGTGTTTGCCAGGTCCTTACTGAGCAGTCAGTATGCAGAAGAGGCCAGGCCTCCCCAATGGCTTCTTTTCTCATCAGTCCAACCTGGAAGTTGAAAGCAAATGTCCCAATGATAACTGTAAATTTAAGAAGCACGTACTTAATCTCAGTGGCCTCAGAGGAAGAGAACCTTCTTTCATCATCCTCTCCAGACTAGCTGGTCAAAAGGATCTCAGACTGAGACCCCGACCACAGGCAGAAATTGTGGTCTCTTGGGACACAATTTATTCAGATTTGCATACACTGTCCTCTCTACCAACTTGCAAGATTACAAATACTTTGAAAATGTTACTCCAATGGCCTCTTGGTTCAGTATTCTGTTGAAAGAGAGGGCATCATAATCCTCTGTATTTAATTTATCAAAGTAAATGTAAATAGATATATTTGTTTAAAATTATGGGCAATATTTTACTTCTTTTTTTTCCATCAATACTTTGAAAACTCTTAAATGTAATTTAGATGGGTCAGACATTTAAAATGTTTCCTTCCAAGAGCAATGTTGGTGCCTTGTGTTAACTATATATATGGTTTGTCCTATTTCAGCCATATTTTCAGAAGACAAAAACACCACAGAGCCTGCTTATAAGGTTAAAAATGCCCCATCCATTTACAACACTCCAGAGCCAACAACAATGCAAGAACCCTTGGTGGGCAGCCAAAAGAGAAAAGCAAGGAAAACCAAGATCACACACCTTGTCAGGACAGCAGATGGCCGGGTATCACCAGCAGGAGGTACTTTGGGTAAGATGAGGGCACAGTAAACAGGTTACCAGAGCAAGCAGCTGGCCATAAGTGACTGTGAGCCACCTGTGGGTCCTCACTGAAAAATGCGTCCGTTCTGTGGGTTTGGTCACAGTAACGTTGTCTCTCTCTGGGTCTCCTCAAGAATTGGTTTTCTACAGACTCCTCAGTGTACATGTTTTAGTCTGTATTTTAAAATCATAACTCTTTTTCCCAAGAGCATATCTGGAATTCCTGGAAAGGAAAGGAAAATTTTAAGGCTCTCAGCAACTCCTTCCCTTGCTCCGCATGCACAAAAACAGTCTTGATTTAATAAATTTCCAAAGATCCGAGACTAAAAAGTACTGACGAATTTGTCTTTCTCCATGGCTCACTGTTCAGGTCGCCACAAGCCAGATCATCTGGTATTCAAACCAGTGAATTGACCTGAGGAAGTGCCCCGCACTTCCTGTTGTGCTAATTCAGACCACGGAGGGTGCCTGAGGGTGCTTCTGGATTTCTTAGTTCTCTGGGCTAATCCTTAACCAAACATTACCTTACAGTGAATGTCCCCATTTCCATTTGTGGCCTGTGGTCTGTTTGCTGTTCTGGGGCCTTCTGTGGAACGGCCTGCGTGGCCCTGGTTAAGGAGTGGTGTCAGAGAGTGACACCGGGCACCCCCCGCTCCAGTATTATGGTGCTGCACCAATGGCATCAGTGGTCCTAGCTGTTTCCTTTCTGCCTTTCAGCACCTCCAGCATCTCATTCTATCTGCCCTGAAGGAAGTATTCCTTCCCCTCAGCCTAATCTGGTTTCCAGAAAAAGGTCAAATGTCCATAATGACTTTTATAAATAGGGAAAAAAAGTGTGTAAGTGAATTATTTTTGAGAGTGATATTTATAAATATCTGATTTAGGTTAATCTCATTATTCCTAGAGACTCATTGTATACTGAGAGAGAAGTCAATTAGTGAATTCTGGGCACTTGTGTTTTGCATATGGAGATTGTTAGAACCTCAAAGCATATTAAATACCCCCCGTTTTGCCCTGTCACGTAAGAGGTGAAGCTCAAAGAGTTAGTTAGAATCTTGTTTTATAAAGCAGCAGCCTACTAAGTGGGATGAGGACCGGAATCTAGTTTTCCTGATGTTCAGTCCAGCAGACTCTTGTCTCCTTCCCTTTCCACTTGGGATTCTGTTGTGACTTTCATATTATGTAAATTGTTGTAGCCTCACGTTTGCTTGTAGGAGTGGAAGATTTTCGAAAACATTTCCTTTTATGTTGAAAAGCACATAGCATTTTCATGCTCTGTGTGACATTTACAGCATTTTATCAATTTCCGTGGTTAAAATGTTTTTAAAACCATGGTAAAGATCACTCCTCCTCCTCCTCTGTAACAGCTGCATGATAAAGAAGGTGTACTCAGGTGTACTCATTTCCAACAGATGTATTGGCATTACATTTCAGCCACCTCTTCAAAAATACCAGAGAGCCCTTGTCTTCCTTTCAGTGGGTCTTCAGAACAAAAATAACAGTTTAGGATCTCACTGGGATAGATAAGCTCCTTGGGATTTGTGTAGGCCATCCTAGTGTGGGTAACACAGCGTACCAAATGTCCCAGGTGCCATGGTGGGACATGCGGCGGCTTTGTCAGAAGAATTTGGTCAGTTGAGTTTTTAAGGGCCCTTGTACAGCATCCACAGGCCCCTCTGCAGAAGTCCCTGGGGTTTTATTTTGTCCAAGGCCCGTTTTTCCCTCTCACTCCAACACCGACCTACTCTGACCTTGGATGAAACACAGCGCTTCTGCCCAGCATCAGGGCTCAGTGCTGCCCATAGTTGCAATTGAGCATAATAAAAGAGTTTTATTCCTGTGGAAGGAAAGATTCTGTAAAAGCCTTAATATTGGGTGGATGACAAAAGCGAACGGTAAAGCATATTAGATCATTTCACATTGTCTGGCACTGAGTTTTCTCCGTGTCCCTTCTCCGGGGAGAACAGAGTGAGCCTCTCATGATGAATTTTCCTTTCGTCACAGATGACAAACCAAAGGAACAACTGCAGAGGAGTCTCCCTAAAGTTACCGAGACAGGCTGCAGTGACGAATGCTCACACCACGCGGAGACGCGGAGCAGCACCCCGGAGATGCCAGCCGTGTCCGCCTTCTTCAGCCTGGCGGCGCTGGCGGAGGTGGCCGCCATGGAAAATGTGCACAGGTTAGCGGTGGAGAACCTCTCCGGTGCCGGGCACCCCGTGCAGCTTCGCCCCTTTCACGGAACAGGGGTGGAGACACTGACATGGAAACCCGAATCGTCCTCTCTGACGTGATTTGTGGTATTGTTCACAATGTACTGGGTTCACGAGACTTGGTTCAGGAGCAGTTTTGTTTATGAGATGTCACCCAAGCATGTATACTGTTCAGCAGTGTGGAAAAATACAGGGGAATCCAGCCAGCCCGGTGTTTCACGGTGACTGTAGTGGCTAAGCTTCCTTTCTAGAAGAAATCTGAGAGAGCAGAGAAGCTGCATTATCTAATCATCATGCATGAGCTTTAGAGTTAGGTCTCAGACCTGGGTTTGAGTCCTATTTCTGCCATCTTTGGACAGTAAAGCCTTGAGCAAGATCATTCACTTCTCTACCATCTGTTTTTTTCTTCTGTAAAATGGCTGTAAGAGGTTCTCGTTCCACAGGGATGTTGTATAGAATCAATCTAATGTCCCAGTACCAGCATGTGGTAACTAACCCCCATTGAGGACGGTGTTGGTGGCAGTGGTGGTACTAGTGGAAGAAAACAGTGTGATTCAGGAAAAAGCATCTCGGCATCTGACTCACTGCAAGGAGGAGGCCTGGATTTTTCCTCCTCTGTCTGTGTTTGCCACAAAGTAATTTATTTCCTTGGGCCTCAGTTTTCTCCTCTTCCATTTAGCATAATGATATCCCTAAAGAATCATCAAGTTGTAAGGATCAGATGAGATCACAGAGGTGCAAGCCCTTTGAATTCAGTAAAGTTCGACAGAAAGTATATTAAGTTCTAAGTATATAATTGGGTGTTCTGCTACATAATGGATCCTTTGGGAAGGTTAAAAAAAAAGCATTTTATGAATTCGGGTATTTCATAATTTTATTCAAAGTGGAATATCCACAGGTGCACTCCTCTTTTAGATTTTTCAGTCTCCAGTACAAAAGAACTTGAAGTCTAGCCCAACTTGTCTACCGACCTGTCAGGCCCCATTCTTCTTCACATCCAGGGTTAGGAGGCCCCGACATGAGCTTTGTTTGCCTCTTGCTCTTTACCTGTCGTATTACAGTTCTAGTGCTTCCTTGCAAATAGCCTCTAGAAATTTCCAGGAAGTCAAATTCCTTTTCATGTGTACAGTGACAGTGCCTAATAGCAAGTGAATGCTGACAGACATGGTTAAAATCTTTCTCCAGTCTCCGAGGGAGATAATACGCAGACACTTTTCCACTCGTGGGGTTTTACAGCCGAGTACAGAGGACAAACTCATAATGCTTGCAGAAAGAAATACATGCCTCAGTGTTATTAGGTGCCCTCGTAAATTGTCGAAACAAGAGGTCATATAAGAATTCAGAGGGGGTCGTAATTCAGGGCTCAGAAAGGTCTGCCACACCATCACCCTTGCTGCTGCCAGCCTCCCTTTCTGAGCATGACTGGTCACGCCTCTGCTCTGTAACCAGCTCCCCTTCTGTGACTTCCAGCTGCAGTAGCAGAAAGCCTCAACAGACTTTCCTGCCCTGTCACCACCTCCTTTCTCCCTGCCCTGCAGTCACATAGAATCGCTTACTCCCATCCAGATAAGGCCGCTTCTTGCCTTTGTATGTCCCCCTCTTAGATGAACTGCTGATGCTCCTTCAGCTCCGTCTTATCCTTTGTACTCCTCTCTCTCTTCCCCCGAAGTCCTGCACACTCCTGTGCGCACTCTTACACCAGCTGCCACATTGCGTTGTAGTTAACTGTTGATAGGTCTGTCTCCCCCAGTACGTTTTGAAAGCAAAGCACTGGTTTCATTCTTCATGTACCTAGCTTCCTCAGTTCCTGCTACATCCATGGATAAATGAACAAATGAGTGGGTGAATGAGTAAGTAAGAGGTTCTTGGGTATGACTGCCTAAGTTAGCTAGCAGGCATAGAAAAAATGGTGTGAGTAAAGGTTCTTCTTTTTTAACATCTCCCATTAGAAAGAATAATATTGCGTACTAGAATTTTACTATCAACCTAACAAATGGTTAGTGTTCTTAACATCTAGAAAGACAATTCCCCCTGAGAATCTCAGTTGTAATGTTAGCCCTTACCCGTTAAAGCAGAGCTGCCAGCCCTCCCTCCCCCTATAGGCTTAATGTAATTGTAGCTGGGTTGCACATCTGTTAATCATTGCTTAGGCATTGCTTGGTTCATAATTTAGAGGGTGGTCAACAGAGTTAGAAGTAGACAATGTACTACTTGCATTCTTGCCAGAAGAAATCTTAACATTAGGTTCAGAAACTCAAAATAGGAAGTCATTTTTACAAAATGCAGGAAATAGGCAATTGGAGTAAACCTTTGTTGAGAGCCTGTTTATTTACTAGGGGTTTTATGAGGAGGAAAGCTCATTAAACTAACTTAAAAATCAACCCTGCCAAGTGTCTCTTTTTCGTTCCATTTTAATGATGGTACAGGTGGTTAGTTATCTTGCCAAGAGCACACAGCTAAACTGAGTCAAGATTGGACTCCAAGCCTTTGAACACCAGTGTCATTGCCTTTGCTCTAATGTGCTGCTTAACAAGCATCGTCATGTCGGAGAGAGTCATGAGGAATCCCACCTGCCCTTCCACTGGGAGGTGGAACCATCAGCTGGTTGCAGCCACATCATGCTCCTACCTTCTTTTCTTTTTCCGCTGAGTAAGCTTTCACCCCAGTTTCTCTCTCCCTCTTGCTCTCTTTTTAACATTGTACTTTACATCTTTTCTTCCCCTATGTTTCCTTTTCCAATACTTAGTAAAATTTTTCTGGCTTTGTGTAATATTGTTACATACTCAATCTTAAAAGTGAAGAATAGCACTTTACTTTTATCTTTCTTGAGCAGAGAGTTGCACATATTGAACAGTTGGTTCTTACAGCATCCCCACATGAATAAACAGATTAATCCAGAGGTTTGATTAAAACACATGTTTTGTTTTTCTAAATTCCTTAATATTTTAAGCCAAGTGATTATTGGATCCCCATATGTTGTAATTTATCTATATTATTTTTCTTTCTTGTGCATCAAGGGAAAGAAACTTGGATATAGATATGGGGCAGACACAATTTGAATTTTAAAATAACTCCTTTTCCTTCACATAATCTGAAGAAGGTACTGTATTGAAACGGCCAGACTGGTGAAGACGTTGCTGCTGTCTTCCATATTGTCAGCACAGTGCTGTGGCCTGCAGACCACCGTAGGCCAGAGCAGTGAGTGTGCATTGCTGAAGCTTGGTAAGCCTATTAGAAAATGTCAAGGAGGTGCCCAATCATCTTTCTAGAATGAGAAGCTCTATAGAACCTATCAAGAAATTTTCTTATAACCGTGAAGTAAACCATATTTTTTTTCTACTCATTAAACAAAAATTCTGAATGAAAAATAAGCTGTATTTGGTATAGGTCCAAACCAAACGATAAGCATTTCCATGAAGTTTTTAATCTTGTCTGGAGTTCTCTCTCTGTATGTGTTGATTTTGGCCCAAGTTGACTGGATTTTCTCACACACTCAGAGCTGGTACCTGCCTTCTTCTCTCTACACTCTTTCTCCATATGCCTGTGAGACTTTTCTTTAGTTAGGAGGGTTTCACTGTTTTCATTCTTTTTTTTTTTTAAGTCACAGTTCACCTCTCTTTCTCTGCAGAGGCCATTGCTTTTGTTGTCCTTAAGTTTGGAAATAGGGTTTCTTATTACATAGCTCAAGAAATGAACCTGAAGGTTATCAATTAGTATAGGAGAGTCTTCCTCTTGGTCAAGTCAAGGAAGGGAACCTGTCATTTTTTATTATCAGTAGAACCAAAGGAAGATTGTTGTCTTAGTACCGTAGCCCTGGACTGAAAGTTTCCTACTTCTGAGAGAATTTCCCCGAATCTGTTGGTTCGTAGGTTTTGTCTCTACAAAATGGAGGTGGTGGTTTAGGGGCAGAGTATTTTATTGAGTTGTGTGAGAGGAATTGAGATAAGAAATCCTTAAAAAAGAAACATAAGGAAGCTTTAAGAATAAGAAGAGTTTTAATTAAACGGCATAAGCAGTCAGTCAGCAGTAGCTATTAAACAAGATATATTGGGAAGCTTTTGTTGGTCATTCATCTTCCTCTCCTGTTTCTGATCACGTACTCTGAATAAGTGCTTTCTTTCTTTGTTTCTTCTTCTTCTTTTACAGAGGTCAGAGGTCAACTCCGCTCACCCATGACGGACAGCCAAAAGAAATGCCACAGGCTCCTGTACTTATTTCCTGCGCTGACCAGTGAAGCGCCCTTTAATTGTAAAACATTGTGCTTTACCTACTACCCTAGCCTTGTCTTTACCGAGGGATGCTAGTGAGTCCATGTGGTGGAAAATATAGACTGCAAACAAGTGCTTGTTGCCCTACATGGCCCAGATTGACTTGAAGCAGAAGTTGGCGTCCTGGGCCAGTTTGTTCTTTCAAAACCCAGAGTCTTTGAGGGTGATGTTGTCTGTCTGATAATGAGCAGAAACGGGATGATCCTAGAGCTTTGCTTTCTATTGAAGGCTTTTGATGGTAATAGGTGGTAACTTGGTAAGAGGCTGCCTTTACTGTAGCTCATCCAGCATCTCTTTTACCAACCAGAGAGTGTGAAACTAGTTTCGTATATTACCTAGTTATTCTTTCAAAACAAAAACAAAAACAAACAAAAAAACAAAAACAAAAACTGACGCACTGCACTAGTTATTATTAGATATTCTTAGTCTTTTTTGTACATGGAGATTTAAGTTCTAAGATGGTTTATATAATAGGTTATACCTACATTTATATTGTAGAATAATATTAAAAAGCCTGTTCCAGACTCCCAAGCAGCACGGGCAGGCAGATGTACCATTGTTAGCGGTGTATGCTCGGCCTCGTGGTCCATATATTCTGCACTTTTATATTTGCCACCAGAGTGGTAGTTTGCTGGCAAAAAAGAGAGAGAGAGAGAGATGGAGGAAAAAAAAAGTTAAAATTCTTACGAGCTGAATTTTTTTCTTAGCCTTGAGTGACCAAGAAGAATTTGCTTGGGGCAAATTGTGGCAAATATTTTCCCAGACAGGGGAAGAGTCCTGCAGATTACTGATGTTTTCATGCCTTGAGGATTCTTTTATTTTTACACAAGGGTCTGAGTGACCAATGGATCGTTCATACAAACAAACAAACAAAAAAAAAGAAAAATATTATTCAGAAGTGACCTTAGTATTACTTCACTATTCTGAACACATTGAAGACACTCACTTCATGTGGACTTTGACCTACAGACCTTTTACATCCATCCCAGACAGACTGGACGGGTAGCAATTGCTATGCACAGCCTAATTGGCACTGCAGGTTTTTAGAGCCATTTTGCATTTTTGTTGTTAAGGAGATATTGAGTAAATGATGAGGGAGGTATGCCTGACCAGAGTGGGACTCTCAGTCATAGATCCACCTGCAAGTTTGTTTCCTTTTTGTGTTTTGTTGCTTTTGAGCATAAAACCAACCATACATATGCCAGTGCCAAGTGGATTAACTGGCTTTAGAACATTCAGCATATTGACTCAACCACCTGATGTTCACAGTGTCTTGTTTCTTAGCAACGGATGCAAAGTGATAAATCAAAATTAGTCGGAGGCTACAGATTTTACAGGGTATTTGTTCCATAGCACAAAGTATTTCCCCACTCTTGCATCACAGCACAAACTACCAAATTTTAATTATTGGATTCCAGCAATAATTTTTATTGGTTTTCAAACTGGCAGAATTTTGATAGTGATAGTTCGAGTTTGAAGCTTTTGAATTAGATCTCTAAATGGTGACAGTTTACAAGGTTTTATCTAGCTTTCTTATTTATACTTGACTGAATTATAATGTTGATTTTTTTTTCTAATCGTAATTTGACCTAATAGCCATACAAAAAATGACTCTATTAGTACTGACTAGGTTTAGCTTTTCACGGTTGTAGATATTACTTCAGTTTCGGTGCTGGAAAAATAGGTACAACATACTAACAAAATTGAAAAAGAATATAGAGATTTTTTTTTTCAAAGCAGATAAAGAGGACAGCAAGGCATTAGAATGGTGTCCTCAAAAATGCATATTCATTACGGGCGTGGTGGAGGAAGGAATTAGTAAGCAAGGTTAATCAGAGGTTCAAGGTTAGCCCCATTCACATAGAAATAAATCGGGTGAGCAGCCCCAGATTTTAGTGTAATATTTTTACTATGATGCTGTTTTACTAATGTTTTCTAAGTTTCAAAACACAAAGTGTATGTTTGAAAATTGCTGGGTCCCAATGTTGGTGGCTGTTGGAGTTTTTGGACCACTTGCTAGCAGTGATTTAAAAATTATTAGCTAAAATCCAAAAAAGAAAATTAAAAATCAACAACAGAAATTGTTTGGTGCAGAACATGCACCTTGACAATGGTACTAACTTGTTATTCTCTAGAACACGTTAGAATAGATCTATTTTTGCCAGAGCACCCTCCTTCAGTCCTCCGATTACATTTCACTAGAGTTCCTTAAGAGATTGCTGTATATTCATGGGACCTTTTTTAAAAAGAAGCAAAACAAAAGATTACTTTTTTCTATGTGATTAATATATCTTACTTGATCTGCTTTTCCTAAACCTCAGTGGCTTTTCCCTTAGGTGGGGGGGGGGAGTGGGAGGGCAACTTACTGGATATGACTGTTTTCAGATACTTAAAAAAAAAAAAACCTTTTTGTAGAAATGCTTAATTTTTAAGCGGTTAGGCACTGAGAGTAGCAGAAATCCTGCAAAGCTTTATAGTCCTTTAGACACTTGCCTTGTCGTTTCTCTGAGTGAAGTCTTGGTTTCAATAATAGTGCTTTTCTCATGCCCTGAATCCGCTGGAAAGGGGTGTTGGTATTTTCAGGTAACAACATTTGTTAGCACAAATATTTCAGATCAACATGTAGTGCCCCCCCCATTTGTATTTTCATTTCACTTCTCTCATTCTTTTTATTTTGGAAAATCATATTGCTATGGTGTGTACCTTAATCTGCCAGCAAACACCATCCACACTAACATTTGTCCCACAAACATCCTCAAGAGAAAAAGTTGTTGCACCTTATGTATATCTCAAGCAAACCAAAATATGATGCTCTTCTGCTTTGTCTTATTCTAAATTGTTGTATCATATCTTTCTGAAACCATTCTGAATCTAGTTGAAATTATCAATATTTATGCTTTTAACCTTAATTTCTGGATTCAAACCTGTATATAAATCTTTTGAAAAAATTTGTCCTAGCCCTTCTCTGTGATGCTGGAAGTGGATGATTTAGTCTCAGATGGAGACGCAGTACTGTTCCAGTTTTCTTTAGCCTTTTATTTATTTAGTTATTCTGGGTATTTTCCTATGTAATTTTGAAGTGTGTAGAGTATATTATAGTAACTGAAGCTGCAGCTCTAAGAAGCTGAGTGAAAGAAAAAAAATACTGTAAGACATCCTTTTTAAGTTTTTATTTGTTTGGATAACTGTAATGAGATCAGGAAAAGGAAAAATGTCCCACAGCCACATTGAAGATACAGGTTCCTATCCCCAAATTAGGTTAGTTCCCAGATTTTAGATCAAAATTGTTAATTCATTAAAGCCCTTGTTAGAGGATATATCATATGGTTGTAATTCCGACAGTCTTTCTCCCACAAACATCAGACGTATATTTATTTAATTCTGTCAGGTGAGCTTTCTACCAGTGCCCCCTCAAAACCATCCCGAGATCATTCCCACGGTGTCACTGTTACTCTAGTTTCTGCCATTAAAACTGCTGCGGAGAAAAAAAGTAATGAAACACTATGAACAAAAAGGAGCATCTGAGCTGCTCTGGTCGTATAGAATCCAACATGTGTAATCCTTGTCATTCTCTTATGAAGTCAGATGCTACTCTTCCCGAGTCATAGAAAATTTTGTTTGCACTCTGTAGTCTTTGGCTCATCGTATGGAAATGTTTGCACCTATGTAAAAATCTCAAGCAAATTATAAACCGATACAGAACTAGGAGTCAGCTGAAGAGTAAATATGACATGTTGTGTTTATACAGTGCCGGGGGGAGGGGTGGGGAATATCGAGTAACTCTGTTCCAAGTCTGGCATTTGGCATTAATGTGAAGCAGTGGGACCATGCTGCCTGCTAAACTACTGTATGAATCCTAAGTGTTCTGGAGACCAGCAGCTGGGGCTGGAGGCTGGAGGCCGGAGGCCAGCTTCTATACAACAAAGGGGAAGCGGAAGTCGTGCAAGGCCTGAGTCATCCTTTGTGAAGGGAAAGTCGGGGTGTATGTGATGCTGTGAGGAGGTTCACCTTTGATTGCACTGCTCCGCAGAGCCCTCAGATAAGGCCAATTCTAATGGGCTACCTCGGCTTTAACAGTTAATTTCAGTGAGTCCTGTTTCAGAGGTTTGTCTTTTTTTTGCTTCTACCTTCAGTGCCACTATTTTCCACTGCAGTGTTTTGACTTCACAAACCGCCTTCTCCAGAGAGAACAATGTGTTGCTGAAAATGGGCAGTAGAAGCAAATGCTCTTATTGCATTTGACCTATGAAGTATTTCAGAGTGACTGCTAGGTGGGAATTAAAATTTAGCTTTCCCCACATAGGACCTTGTTTTGCACCTTATAAAGAGTGTACTAATTGTTAATTATATGTTGCTTTTATTTATACAAGCATTCCCAAAGACTTAGATTTGGATTTTGTTTTTATTTGAGTTTTGGGATTTTTTTTTTTTTTTAAAAGTGTCTTATTTAGATTGACTAACACATACTTATAATAAAAAAAAAAACCAGTTGTTCAGTTCATCTTACCAGGTATGTCTGGTGAAGTATTCAGGGTTTGATGGACTGCTTTACTTTCAGTTTGGAAGTGATAGCTAAGTTTATTATACCCAATATTAAATGACCTTGTCCTTTTCACTGGGGACATTCTCTTCCTTACATTTCAGAGAAAAAGCAACAAAAGAGAGAACAATACAAATATATTTGACTCTCCTCATACACCTCCATCTGTTTGTACTACGCTTTCCTTAAAAAACATATGTATACATTTTCTTCACACATACAAAAAAAATTTCCTCTCCTGGCCAAATTTTACTTGTAGTGGTATGATTTATACTAGTAACTGAAAGAGGAAACCTTGTACTTAAAAGTTCAATGACCACTGTTTTCTGCTGCTGTCAGTGGTCAAAACTAATCCTGCCCTTAAATTGATTTTTATGCACAGAACTAGTTATTGTGAACATTACTACTCCTTCCAAAGATTTTCTAATAACTTAGGCCAGAACTGGTTACTGAGTAACAAGGACCTAATTCAATGCCTCCACACCCTCCCACCCGCACTGCAAATCTTACCTCACAAGCTCTAACCTAAATCACAGAGGCGCATTCGTTTCATGGACTAGCAGTGACCTCCCTTTGCAGCCCCAGAGGGGCTGGTCACGAACCCCGACACCTCACATCAGTGCCTCGCTCATAGCGGCAGACCTG
This sequence comes from Camelus bactrianus, assembly GCF_048773025.1. NCBI lineage: Eukaryota > Metazoa > Chordata > Mammalia > Artiodactyla > Camelidae > Camelus > Camelus bactrianus. The sequence goes on from NC_133539.1 coordinate 46,687,131, forward strand.
GGGTGGAGGAGGTTTGGGATCTGGAGCTCAGCACATGCTCAGCAATGTTTTTCTCATTTCATTAGCACTAAACGAGTTTCTTGCTCTCAGGAATTTGTCAAAAAAGAATAAAAACCACCTGAGATTCCACACACCAGATTATGAACTTTTCTTGTAGGTTTGAATTGCTTACTTATCTGTCATAAATTAACCATAGCTTCCTTTGACCACCAGGTCTTAAGTCTGTTGACAGTTTTCAGCATGACCGAATCGCTCATTTTTTGCTTTCAGAAATTGGCTTGGTTCTCTTTAGAGTTGGTGTAAACATGCCATGTAATAAGTGATTTCCACTTAATGGTACAACAGAATTATTGCTTTCTTAGATGTATGTGTAGTAAAAGTCAATATACACATTTATATAATTTCTTTCTTCAAAATCTTATACTTAATTTGATATTTCTAAAAATTGCACATGTAAGTCATGTGTATAACATGCTAAAGTACTTTAACTGTGATCTTAAAACTGAATAAAAATATTTAATAAAAATTTGAAATATTTTAAAGATATTATTCAAATATATTTCTTTCTGGTTCACGCTACTGGCCATAGAGTATGTGCCTTCAATATACCATATCTGCTAAAAACAGTAGGGAAAATACTTTAATCAAAGTAAGACATTTCAACTATTTCAGAATGTGCAGTGATGGTCTCCCCAAAACTTTGCCTGAGAATCACCATTGTCTGAGCAGCTTCAGTTACTCTTCCCCAATGTGTGGAGCGGAAATCAGACTGACGAAAGACATGGAGTCTGCTGTGCAGAAGGAGCGCCTCCGTGGGAAAGTGTGATCTGAGCATACCATCTTTCCCCAAACTATAATAAAAGTACGGAAATAGTATCATTAAGACTGTAGTATAAACTCAGACCTCAAGTTTGCCGAGTATGATGTTCCAGAACCTTAGAACCTCGGATGTGTTATTTTAGCCTTTGGAATAGTACACAAGTGTACAATAGTACACACACACAGCATAGATACATGGATAGTATAATTACATCACAGCCTTTGGAATTGCACACACACATACACACTGTATAAATACATATATGGTATAATTACATCACAGCCTTTGCATTCAGACAGACTGGGCGCCAGAGTGTATGGCTGTATCTATTTACTCCTGGATTTTTTAACCTCCCTGAACTGTGTAGTGGTGGTTGATAACACCACCTTAAATGATAAATGATGGTGGTGATAACACCTCCTTAACACCCCTGTGGGATGAAAAGAGAGTATGTATGAAAATACTGGCATAGGGCCTGCAACAGAAATGCTCATTAAATGATAATTACTGACTTCATTATTTTTATTTCCACTATAAGGCTGGTACGTTAGTATATTCAAAAAAGATGGAAGTACAACTTCCTCTTCAAAATTAACTTGTAGGGGCCTGATGCCTTAGGGGTAAGCTGTTTCAGGAGATTTGATGATGTGGAAGACTCATGGTAGGTTAAGTCCACATAGCTAACTCATACTTTGTATATGTAGCACTATAAGATTTTACTATAAAATCAGTCTGCCTAATGAATTACATATTCTAATACTCCAGCACATTTCCTTTGAATTACTAAGGATACAGTGTGTTGTAGTGGGTAGGGTGAGCTCCGTGCCAAAGAAAATAAATTCTGTTAGGGAAAAAGGTGACAGAAAATGCCTATGTGTGTGGTTTTATGGTCCTACATATACAGTTAACATCTGTCCTTTGGGGTAGAACATGAAATTTCTTAAAAGGAAAAAATAAAATGGTTCTTATCTAAGTGAGCTAAACTAATACTACCGACACGATTCCGTACATACTGAACAAAGGTAAAATTGTTCATCAGAAACCTTTTCACCTTTTTGAAATTAAGGAAATTTTCAAATTATGGAAGGGTAGGGAGGCTAGCATATTGAACTCCAGGTAAACCTCACCCAGCTTCCACAAGTACCTACATCTTAATTCCTGTTTCATCTGTATTTTACCCATTTTCCTCTGTTTCATCCCCTAACCCCAGATATGCATATCCCAGAAGTGTGATTTCATGTAAAAAAAAAAAAAAAAAAAACAAACCAAAATTCAATACACACTTCCTCACAATTCCAAAAATATGTTTGTTTCTTGTCCAAAGTGAAAAACCTATGAGCCACAGTAGTACCGGAGTGAAGATCATTTGGAATTAGAAAACGCTGTTCAAATTTGATATCTCTGTATTTTCCCTTTTTTCATTTAAAGATTCCAAACAGATTTAAACTAGATCAAAGACATGCTTTTCTTAGCATGTTACTTATTTAGGTCTTGCTTTCTATGTTTTTTTTTTTTTTAGTTAATATCTAGCCCAAAGGCTGAAACTTGTATAACTTTATAGAAAACTTTATAAACTTGCTATGTCCTTCACACTTTTCCCTCCAACCGTGTTCCCCCTACATTTTCTCTCTCAGACTTGTACGAGTGAAATCTGTTACTGTAGGGGAGAGGTAGAGACCAAATTTTTGAGTTCTGAAAGGCAGTTTGCCAAAGACTTAAAAAATCTGCAATCCTGGGTCAACAGGCCAGGAATTAAAGCATAAAATGAAATCCCTTGCTGGAAGAGAGAAAATGATAATGCCTACTTGAAGGCTCACCTACTTGGAGATCCTCTACCCTAGGGAATTTCACAAAAGGTCATTTTGTCTCAGGATTGTGTACTGCAGTCAGAAGAGAAAATGTGGAGATTGAAAGTTTCTTGAGAATGAAGGGGCAGAAAGGGAAAGTTCATACAAACAGGTCTTTAAAGTTCAATGTCTAAAATTTAAAATGGTTTAAAAGCCAGCATGAAAATATTTCCGAGAAATATGCTCAAGTATAATTATTTTTTCTTGATCTTTTCTACTATCACTTATATCTGTGGTATTAATTATGAAAAACACATTAAACAGATACCAATTCACATCTTCCAGAAATAAAGATATGAAAGCACTGAAAAAATATAAACAATTAAAATATACTCGGTAGATACAAAAATAGGTAATAATTTGCCATCTATTTTGAAGCATGTTTGAAATACATTTAATAGAAAACCAATATTGATACAATTTTTTAAAAAATTTCCCTGCAAGATACATGATCTTTGAGATAAATACTGGAGAAACTTAGATGACCTTTTATAAAATTACTTTAAATTTTCATTTCTCCCATACTATATCTTGGCTTAGGTATTTACAGCAGTATATTAAAAACAAAAGTGAGATTCTGCACAAGTCCTCAAATATCTAAACCCTCCTTGTAAATAGAATATGAAGTATTTAACACATGCTAGCCTCACCTGCATTAAACCTATATTGTGTATCAGTCAAAATCAAAAGTGTATTGTTAGAACAAAGTGGCTTAAAAACAGTGCTTCAACCACTCCTCTGTTTTAAAACCCATGAAAATTAGTTCACCTCACTTGCTTTGGCTCCAGAAGAGTTCTTCACCCAAACTACATGTCCATTAAAATGCTGTCATGCTCTTCCCAACAATCCAGTTGTTTCAGGGATCTGCGGTGGATGCCTGCGACTGGACCTGCCAAGTACCAGCGAGTCCGTCTTCTGAGGGTATGTAGTCTCGTGGGGGCTGGAGCTGTCCATTGAAATGCACTACAGATGAGACTGGGCATGGAAACCAGCGCCTGTCAGGAAGAAGCTACATATAAACTTGTGGAACTTGATAACCTGCATTTTGAAGACTAAGAAAATGTTACTGTTCTACTTATAAAGAATAAAATTCTTTAAATTTCTCAGATCTTCAAGAATGACAAAAATGCGATAAAAAGCCTTTGGGCGAAGACCCGTGATGCAGTGTCTGTTTCTTTTATGTGTGTCCTGGGGTATGGAACTTTCCAGCTCTGCCGATTCCAGGACTGACGTGGTTAGACAGCACATCGGCTACAGCCTTGGAAGGATGGTCTAAGGCTACCTGAAACCAGAAGGTCAAGCAGCACAATTTAAGCAGTTGGCCTTAGGGTTAGAGCGCTAATCCTGGGGCCAGACAGTGTGATTCCCTGACTTTCTTTTCCTTCTCCCTGGGCTGTATCCTCTCCTCACCGCAGTCCCAACCCTTGCGTATTGCTGAAACAGCACCCCTTCCCACTTCCACACCTCCACACACAAAAGCTGTAGTCCGATTTCCCTTGGTTTTTCACGTTCTTCTCCACTGAGAACAGCTGTGAGGTTTTTTTATGGCTGGGTGAAAGACTCCAGAAACCCTTCCTCCAGGAAACTGTTGGGAAAGATTCTCATTTTTGAAGTATGCTGCCACCATTTCAGTTTCCATCTCAGTTGATCATGTGAGTCTTTTGCTAATCCTCAGCCTTTAAAAAGGACTTTACTGCAGGACAAACCTATTCTTACCTATGACTCTTAAGGGATTACTTCCTGCATATCGAAGGCTGTGTATCTGCTTTTTAAATGAAATATTTACCTCAGTACGGCCAAATAAAAATCCCCATTTTAGGGACTGATAGTTAAGGGAATTCTTTAACTTCAAAATCATCTGCTTAAGGAATCAAGATTATCTCTTAGGTATGGAAACTACACTGTAATTTATGTATGAATTTGGAAAAGTTTTAGAAATTTTATTGAAGAGTTTAATTTGAAGTTCACCAGGTATCTGTCTGTGGCCCCCAGACTCGGTCATGGGGATATGTGTTGCCAAAAGTCTTCTTCAGCCTTTCTCTCTTCATGTCCCAAAGATCTGACTTCAAATGAGTGGGTCACACATGAAACAACATCTCCCGAGGACCCTGTGCATGCCGAGGACCGTGGCTGCAGCAACAGCGACAACAATGGTCTTCAAATGTCTCCACCGGCCCACCTGATGTAGTATTTGCAGTTCGAAGGGGAAGGCAGAGGGGTTGGCTCTCTGAAGCCTGCCACAGTCCTCCCTAGAGACACCATTCAACCTGGAATCAGACCAAGATCTTTTTCTTCTATGCATGAGCATTTATCCATGTGAATTACTATTTCGGGGCTCCTCTTTCACTCCTACCCACACATCCAATATTCCATATGCCTTCTTTTAAAAAACAAATGGCTTTCTGGTCTGGGTGTGCGCATTTCTCTTCCGGTTGCCTTTGTGTGACATTCTGGCCTGCCACCACCACCACCTGCTCCTCAGCCAAAGATCTATTTTGGATAGACTCAGCCCCTGCCCTTCGAGTCTACTGCAGAGAGCAGCGTCAGTAATTGGTGGTAGCAAGATGAACTGAGCCATAAATTAGCTGATGAATATTCTTCCCTGGGGAAGAGCAGGCCTTCGCCCGCCGTCAAAGAAGTCAAGGCCAACCAAGTAGCAAGATTGCACAGCGGGCGGGACCCTGGAAGATGTCCCCGACCTCCTCAACAGTTCACCTTTCCCTGCTGAGCAGTGCTGGCTGCCGTCACAAGCCTCCAAGTCTTGGAGCAGAGCCGAGGTTTCTGTGATGCAACTGCTATAGATAAGCGATGCAATTTATATTTCTTGGTCCCTTTGATTTTCTTTTATTTCTATATAGTCAATTATATATTAAAGTTAAAATTTTTAACTTGAATGTTAACCTCCTATTAGCTTAAACCATTTACAGGCATGCCTCGGAGATTTTGTGGGTTTGGTTCCAGACCACTGCAGTACAGCGAGTCCACACAAGTTTTCTGGTTTCTCCGTGCATAAAAAAGCTATGTTTACACTATGCTGTAATCTACTAAGTGTGCAAAAGCATTATGTCCAAAACAATGTACATACCTAAGTTTAAAAATACTTTATTGCTAAAAAATGGTAATCATCGACTGAGCCTTCAGCAAGTCATTGTATTAACACCAAAGATCACCATAACAAATATAGTAATAATGAAAAGGTCTGAAATGTGGGAATTACCAAAACGTGACACAGGGACACAAAGTGAGCCAATGTTGGAAAAAATGGTGCCAATCGACTTGCTCAACCCAGAGTTGCCACAAACCTTCAATTTGTAAAAACTGCGTTATCCGCAGAGTAAAATAAAGTGAAGTGCAATAAAATGAGGTGTGTCTATACCTTCAAAACTTACAGTATACACACAGTTCTCAGTTTGAAAATCAGGCAGAAGTATGATCTATTTTCACTTAAATTTTTACCTTTTTTAAAAAAAATAAAGCTAGTATTTTATAGCACTTATATTACAGTTATTACCCAAGATGTTTAATTAAAATTACATGTGCTTCAGATTCAACCCACCTGATCCACCTTTTTTCCCCAGTTTTAAAAGAATGTTTTTTGGGGGAGGGTATAGCTCAAGTGGTAGAGTGCATGCTTAGCATACACAAGGTCCACAGTTCAATTCCCAGTACCTCCTCCAAAATTAAATAAGCCTAATTACCTGCTCCACCAATAAATAAGTGAATTAATTAATTTTAAAAAATGAACAAAAACCTACCTTCCCCCGCAAAAAAAAATTTAAAAAGATAAAAATAAAAGATAAAGGAATACTTTTATTCCCAACTGCCTGTGAGCTGTCAGTCTCACTGAGAAATGTCTGCTACAAGGTCGTATACCCCTAATTATGTCCATTTCTACAGACAGAAATTTTCTTTGTTGTCCATACCAGATAAGTGTGACTCAGTTTATAAATCACTTGTGGAGTGACTCCTCTCAACCCCTGCACTTCTTATCCCCGAGCTGGGGGCCTGTTTCTCAGGTAATCAGAGGCCGGATGTAGGGCTCCTTCCCAGAACAACCGGGCACCGTCACCCTGCAGGGAACCAGAGAAAGGAGCGACCAGACGGCCTGAGTTCGTTTGCACTTTCCACTTGGCTATGATTATCAGACAGAGAATATTCTCCTGAGAGGTGGCTGAGACAGAGTCTATTTCAAATGACTTCGAAAGGACAATGCTGTCATCGCATACTTAAGGAAATTGCCGGCTGTACGGAGGAAGAGAAGCGACTTTCTGCAATGTGATAGCAAAGCATAACTCTAAAATGAAAAGCAATTTAAATGTATTACTGGACAAAAACCATTAGCCCAATGAACATAAATAACCTTACTGAGGAAGGGCGCTGTTTCCAGATAACTGCTCCCTTAGTTGGGAGGAAATTTCTCTCTTACTGGAAGGCCTCTGAGTGTCATTAAAGGGGTTGCAACTGAAACATGTTATCAAGGAGTCAGATTTTTCCACTTGTGTAAACAACTCCATTGGAATTACTGTGACATTTTTGCAGGCAGGGAAGCCAATAACAGCCGGTATAACCAGAACCAGGCAATTTTGCTTTCTGAGAGAAGGGCTGTCAACTCGATTATCTCTCTCAGATTATCCTCACAGATGCTGCCAAATTCCTATTGACATCACCCACACCATTAACCACTCCATTAAATTCTTCGTATTGCTAATGCTGTCTTTATTTAATCAGATTCAGCAAGAACAAAAAGAGAAAGGGCTTTAAATCTCTCGACTCAGGAAAGATGCGGAGCTCAAAGCCCCCGACACTGCCTTAGGCTGGGCCGTGCATCCGGGTGGGTAGAAGGTGGCATGCAGGTCCCCGTGCGTGGATGATGTGGTTGGGGTTATCCTCGGTGCAGAGTTACCATCATGGTCCCTTTACTACAGCGGTGACACCTGGAAGAGTTTGTGCAGCTTCTTAATGTGCCCTGAGTCTCCAGGGGAGCAGTCCCCTCCCGAGAAGCTGAGACTAGAGTAAGATGGAGATCAGTAACCCCCAGTAAGTGGGCTAACTCACAATTGAGTCAAAATGCAGAATGTCAGTTCACAAGGAGAGCACCTCACTTGTTTGTTTTCCTATTGTTGTGTGTGTGTGTTTTTGTATTTTGTTTTTGTCAAAGGAGGAGAGGGCAATCACCTTGGAGAAAGAAAGAGAAAGAAAGAAAAAAGAAGGAAGGAAGGAAGGAAGGAAGAAAGGAAGGAAGGAAGGAAGGAAGGAAGGAAGGAAGGAAGGAAGGAAAGAAGGAAGGAAGGAAGGAAGGAAGGAAGGAAGGAAGGAAGGAAGGAAGGAAGGAAAAAGCATTTTAAAATCTCTTGTCTCCGAGTAGCTGCTCCCCATTGGCCCCCGGACCACAGGCAGCCCTTGGATGCAGGCTGAGAGCTGGTGGACAGAATCACCCCACGTAGGGGAGGAGACTTCTCCTTCCTTCCCTCTAGGTTCTTCGACTGGCCTAATAATTAAAATGACATAAGACAGATTAATAGGAGAAAAACAAATTTAATTTTGTACATATGGGAGCTCATTAAAAAATATGAAACTCAAAAAAGTGACCAAAGCAGGCAGCTTTTATACCTTTTAGACAAAAAACCAATAAATTTGTGAAAAATTGTTTGGGCTTGGGGTAATAAATTAGTGAAGAAGTAACCAGGTGTGTTTATACAGCCTTCTCAGCCCTGACTTTCCTATCTCTGGTGATGAGGATGTCTGTCTTCCTCCTGGTGCCTTTCACATGGGACACGTATTTCTTGCTTTCGGTGGGGATAAAGGAGGGTCAGAGTGTCCTTCTTGTACTGGCTGTTTCTTAACTTTAATTCAAAATAAGCAATATGTGAAAGTGGCACGTTCTGCGGCGGCCTGCTCTGAGCCCCTCACCCGTTGAAGGATTGGGATGACGATGCTAGAAGTAGGATCTCTGAAAACCAGGATCCTCTTCAGTGTAAATCTTCAGCTCCGCCCAAGTAGAAAACAGACACGTCCAGGCATCAGATAGGCAAGCTGGGGGCGTGGGAGTGACTCTGTACAGCCCTGCAGCACCTGGCAAGCACAGTGCCAACACACAACAGGAAACTAAAAAATCCCAATGATTGAGGCAAACTTTTTTCCCCTTTCTACACTGAACCCCTCTGTGACCAGAATCAAATCTCCTCACCTCTTTGTTTCCATTTCTCTCATGTGGCCATTACAATATGGACTTCCAGAGGTCATTTTGTGGATGCAATGAGATACTACATCTGAGTGAGTTCTGTAAACTCGAAAATGCTATAATGCTTAAACAGTTGGAAAGCTTTAAGAGAATAAAAAAGCATCCCATAGACTGTGAGAAAATATGCACAAACACATATCTGATAAAAGATATAAACTATACAAAGATCTCTTAAAACTCAACAATAAGTAAACAACCCAATTAAAAATGGGCAAAAGATCTCAAGAGACATCACATAAGAGATGCTACAGGGTATACAGATGGCAAATAAGCATATAAAATGATGCTCGATATCTTATGTCATTAAGGACTACAAATTAACACAACAATGAGATACCACTTAGATTCCTATTAGAATAATCAAAACCCAAAATACTGACAACACCAAATGCTGATAAGGATGTTGAGCAACTGGAACTCTCCTTCACTGTTGGTGTGAATACAGAATGTGTACAGCCACTTTGGACGGTTTGGCAGTTTCTTACAAAGCTAAAAACAGGCTTAACACATGATCCAACAGTTGTCCCCCTTTGGTATTTGCTAAATACATTGAAAAACCTGCACATGAATGTTTATAGAAGCTAAACAAAGAAACAAATCATTGTCAAAAACTGGAAGCACCTAAGTTGTCCTTCAACTGGCAAATGGATAAATAAACTGTGGTACATTCATACAATGGAATATTATTCAGTGATAGGAAATGAGTTATCAAGTCATGAAAAGATATGGGGGAACTTAAGTGCATATTACTTAGTGAAGGAAGCCAATCTGAAAAGGCTACATACTGTATGATTCCAACTATGTGACATTATATAAAAAAATAAAACTATGGAGACAATAAAAAGATCAGTGGTTGGGGATGGGTAAACAGGTGAAGCACAGGGAATATTTAGGTAGTGAAACTCTTCTGTGTGATGCTGTAATGGTGGATACACGACGTTATGAGCTTGTTAAAATCTGAAGAATGTGTACCACAAAAAGGGAACTCTCACGTAGATGATGAATTTTAGTGAATACGTCAATATTGGTTCATCAGTCATAACACAGTCACCACACTGATTCAAAATGTTGATGGGGACACTGGTGGGGGCTGTGCAGAGGGGCTGGGAGAGTAAGCGGGGATACGGGTATTCTCTGTGCTTTTGGCTCAATTTTTCTGTAAACCTAAATCCAGTATAAATAATAAAGTCTGTTAATTAAACAAAAAATCAAAAAGTTTCCTCATGTGTGTACTTCTCAAATATCTCCAAAGAGGAACAGTTTAGTGACTAAAAAGCCATGTTAATTTTCTCATTGACATTCTTCTGTTTAATAACATAAGTAAATTAAGTGGGGAAACTCCCCTCTCCCCTACCACACACACACATAATTTTCCTTTTTTGGGACTCAACAAGACTAATTTTTTTTCCGTTTTGGATGGAAAAGATAAGTCATTGGTAAGCTTTTCCATTTCCTGAATAGGCCCATATACAAAAGAGATTGGTAAATACTACATATAAATGAAAATAAAAGAAAGTTCTCCTCTGAGGGGGACAGCTATCCCATTTGACACAAATGTTTTTGCTTGGTACCAAATACAAGAGTGTTTTTAAAAAGTGTATTTATTAGAAAGTCCTGATGCCCCTCAAAGGAGAGGCAGTTGTGCCTTGTCCTGTTTGGCTAAACCACTTCGGAATTTTAGATTTGGAAAAAATGACTTACAAACTTTACCACTATTTTGTGGTAATAGACCTTCACTCTCTCACTGATTCATTCATCCATCCACGCAGCAGATAACTGAGAATGGGGCCTTGAGATGTGCGTGGGAGACATCTGCTCTTGGCAGGAGGAAAGGCCTCCTTTCTGCCCTCCACAAAGTCAGTCTGTGGGGAGGCTGGGAAGACAGAAATCTGAGAACGACAGTATAAAATACTAATCCTTTCAGTGTCTCAGGAGCACAGCGGAGAGAGCCAGGAAGGCTTCCCAGAGGAGAGGGCTAAATTAAGTCTAGAACTGGGATGAGTCATCTAAACTCTGTCCCTGACCCAGGAAGTCAGAAGGCATACTGCAGACTGCGGCATCCTTCACTGCGCACAGAGCAGGGACTAGCTTCTGTTTCATTTCTGCAGGAAGCAGGCCGTGGCATCAGGAGGAGAGAGGCATGGGTGGATTTCCCAGTGAGCACAAATGTTACAAAACTTGACAATTTACTCCTATTTCCTTTACAATGTTTTAGGCTCTTTACAGTGTTTTCAGCTGACAATGCTGAAATCCAAATCATGTTTATTTAAGTAGATTTTTGTAATAAACCCATTTGTGGTCTTCAGCAGTCCTAAATTAAAAGTCATAATCACTCTTTGAATTTTTGTAAGAAAAGCACTAATTCTTCTGCTGTTGAATATTCCCATCTTGCTCTTCAGGGTCGGTTGCCCCTGGCCGTCCACACTTCCGCGCAGCTGCCCTGGTGTAATGGCTTAGGGGTAGACCCAGCGTAGGGGTAATCTGTTTGCATTACAAACTGGCCCTTGCTTGAGGCACTGGATTACCCAAGAAAAAGACTCAGGATGTTCTGAAGGCATTTTCAAAGCTAGGGCACCAAAGGAAACATTTTTAAATAATTTGATATTTGATATTATATTAGTTAAGCCCCAGCAGGAAATAAATGGCACAGTTGAATTGGACAAATTTGAGTATTATTTATCAAGGAGTAGGGAAGCCACAAAAGATAGTGCAGGGTCCTCAGGCTGGTAACAGTGGGCCCTGTAAGCCCTGTTTTTCCCAAGCCTGAAGAAGGGTCTGGGTCCTGGAAGGCTGACCTGCAGCTGGAGACTCGTGGAGCTGGGTAGGGAAGGCAGGTCACAGAGCTGCAGTCAGCCCTCAGCACTACCACTTCACTCGTCTCCCGCCCTCTCACCTCCTGCTCTGTGCCCCATTAGCCAAACCCACCTGGAAACCAAGAGCAAGGGAACTTGTTGGAACAATCAGCTCATTTAAGCTCCCAGGACACAGAGCAGGACAGAGAGAAACAGGACGGCAAAGGGACGATCCTTGGCTGGGGTATTTATGTGTTCATTGATTGCACCAAAATGTCTCGAATTCTTTTGTATCTTAATGTATTATTTTGAATTGTATGGTGGGAGAGAAATCATATATATTTTTTTCAAGCTCCAGACATCTTAGAGTCTCAGTTGGGCCTCCCCCTCTGGAGTGTCTGACCTGAAGGGTAAGGGTATTATATCCTGGTACTTTTCAATGAAGCTCCAGCCCAGAACATCAAAGGCTCCCAAGGAGGTAGCATATGTTTTGCTCAGCTGAGTACTCGAGGCTCTGACCTTGAGAGAAGCTGGGCTGTCAGCCTGAAAGGTAGGGAAGAGCCGTGGCCGGTCACCCGTGTGCCCTGCCACCAGCCCTCTGTGTCTGTCTGGTGATGACAGCACCCTTCAGGCCCAACCAGGGTAGAGAGATGAACAATTCAGGAGACAAGCTGTCCCTCAAGATGGAAAGATAAAACAGAACCAACATAAAGCCAATTTAGGAAAGAAAAAAAGTCAGGGTCAGTACACGGCACCCCAGTGGATTTTTCCGGGGAAGCGAGTTTGTGGTTATTTAATAACGTTGACATCTCCCAATGGATCTCAGCAGTTAAACGCAGTGGAGTACTTTCATCTGTACTCAGTACCAAAACGGAGCATTTGTATTTAAATATTTGAGTTAAACATATCTTGTGTTTGTAGAGCATTAATGCTGTTGACATTGTTCCATAGCCGCACTCTTTAGGGAGTTGGAATCTGTCTTCAATATTAGTCAACAAACCTTAGAAAACATTTGAATAGGAATCAGGACTGTGTCAGCTCCTTAAAGGGGCCCTTGAATTGGAGAACGGGGAAGATAAACTCCACTCCGGTGGCGGGGATGGCAAGGAAGACACGGGTCGTAGAGATGATACTGGTGCGATTCCTGCTGCTGCTGATTCCCCAGTAGAAGCACCCCCCCCCCCCCCCCCCGGTCCCTGGACAGAGGCTCCACCTCCCGAGAGAGATGCAGCTCTTCTCCAAAGGGAAGCACTCCCGTTCCCTTCCAGTCAAGCATCTAACTTGAATTCCTGGAAAACGTCTCTAGCCTGTTGACACTGGCCTCACACACTTGACTCCACTCCCCTCTCTTGACCTGGTTCAGAAACTACATCCTATTAATGTCTTGAAAGGGAAAGTAATTCACCTACGGAGAATTCACCTGAGATACTGAGCAGGTGCCGAGGTGGCAGCGGTGCCTGAGTTGGGACCATCCTCTGTATCTGTTGTATCCCCATGCCCTTCCCCTTGTTTCAACCACAGGGACCTGACATGCCAGCCAAGGTGTGAGGCTGAAAGGGCTCCGTCCCCAGAACCAGGGAGGGGCTGGATGAACCCTCCACGTATTTCCTGTGCTGACCGTGCAGCCCTCTGAGCTGTTTCTGTTTTAAGAGTCTGGGTGTCAAGAGTACTTAATCTAATGGGCCTCACGCAGGTTAAGAAGGAAATTAGAGCGCCAACCAACCGAGACTTTGTGTCAGGGACATGGGCCCGGCCTGGGGCCGCTGATTTGAAGGAGGGGACCAGGAAGGTGAGATCTGTGTTACCTCAAGGCTTGGAGTGACAAAGCATGATGGAAGGGAAGGTGGTGAGGGTCTGTGGTGAGGGCAGAGCGAAGCAGAGACAGAGATGAAGTTAGAACTATTAAACACCCCCAGCCCTACCTTTCCCTGCTCTCCCCAACCTTCTTCCTCCCACCTCCCCCGCCCCTCCCCCACCCAGGCCTCTTTCAGTCCCTGGGGGCAGGGGGACCTGTTCCCCAGATGTACCATTCTGTGCAGGGAGGGGAGAGAAGAGGGGATGATCTACCTGTCATTGTAATTTGAGACCTGGGGCCAGCGAGGAGGTCAGTGTGTCCCTTTGAGAATATGTGTGTGGGAGCTGTGGCTCTAGTGGGGAGGCACATGCCATTGGGATGCTAGGGCCTCCGGGATTCTTGGGGAGATGGTAAATCACTGTCAGCCCCCAGGGCCCAGAGACGTAATCTGGGCCATCATCGTATAATTCTACTCCCCAGACAGGGGGAGGAATGCTGGAGAAACGGCCCTGCCCCCCCAGCCCCCCTTTCCTTAACACTCCCCAAGGGACTCTGGCCTCACTTTCCCAGCCTTGGAAGCCCCCAGGGACCAAACAGCCAATCCTCACTCGGCTGAGAAGAACATCCACAAACTCTGCGGCCATTCCCACAGCCATTAATAACCTGACCCCCCAAACCTGGAGGAGTGACCTCATGGCTCCCCACCCCTGCCCCTCGGCAGGGCTCCACCTGCTGAGCCCCCTGCCTTCACAGCCTTCTCTCGCTGGACCGTCGTGAGCTCCAGCCGCCCGGCGGAGCCCACCCCGTCACCTTCCCGAGTTCTTCAGGTTTTTCAGGCCTCTTGGTCACGAGCTGCTACCGCTGAATCAGTGCCCGAGGCACTGCATAACAATCTCCTTCCTTGATTAGAGCATCTTAATTATGCTCTAGGAATTTGCTTAAACAGATTAATCATTTTCGAGGACAAATTTAGAAGCTGTGCTTCCTGGGGGACCTGCTCTGAATATCCCCCAGGAAATTCTGATTACACCTGCCTGTCGGGCCCTCGGCGGGACTGTGGGTGCAGCAGGGACCTGGACCCTGGTGAAAGCTGTATGCCACCCCTGAGAGCGCCTCTTCTCCCCCCCGGGCCAGCAAAGTAGGCTGTGAAGTGCAGCTAACCCCTGGTTGTGAGATGTGCCTGGAGACTGAGGACGGGGGTCCTGGCGGCCTCTCCCCCTTCTGGAGTGCCGTCTGCACTGTGGGCTCCTTGTCAGTGGATTAGTCAGTCCACTTACCTGTGGCAATCTGGACCCACATTGTTCGCAGCAGAAGCCTCAGCTTTAAAAAACTATGAACATTGGTGCCTCACCTCTGAATAACATAACCAGAATCTCTGAGATGGGGCGTCTGTCCTTTGAAAGGGCCCACCAGGTAGTTCCAAGGTACAGCCAGGAGAGAACCACAATGAAATTTGAGCACCATCAGATGCTTTTCTTCTATGCACATAAATGTGGGGAGTCAGCACCAGAGTCCTTTGAACCTAAGGACAGATCTGATACTAACAGAAAATAAAGTATGACCCGATCTACCCGTAGTTGGTGTTCACAAACCCTCAAAGCTGGGAAGATGGTTAAAGGCCAGGGCTTCGTATCAGACGACGTTCTACCATTTCCTAACTCTGTGACCCTGAGTAAGTTACCCAAACTCTCTGAGCCTCAGTCTTCTCGTAAAGGCTGTACCAACTTCACAGCACTGTACAGGGGTGTGGATAAAATTATACAAGTAAAGAGCTGAGGATAGAGCCTTACATTAGTACATAGTAAGCTGTCAGTAAAAGTTAGCTACCACGATTTTCCTCATTATTCTCCTCAACATCGCCATTTGGCTCAAGGCTAGAACAAAATGCTCATAAGAAACCAGGTCAGTAGGCTTTTCCTACTGTGTTTTCATAATTCTCCAGAGAACCAGAACCAATAGGATATTTTATTTATTTTTATATAAATATATATACTTACATGACAGAAATCGGCTTATGTGATTACGGAGGCCGAGAAGTCCCACGATCTGCTGTCTGCAAGCTGGAGACCAGGAAAGCTTGAGGTGTAATTCAGTCTGAGTCTGGAGGCCTGTCATCCGGAGCCCCGATGTCTGAGGGCGGGAGAAGATGGATGTCCAGGCTCTAGCACAGAGAGCAAATTTGCTCTTCCTCTGCCTTTTTGTTTTGTTCCATTCAGGCCCTCAAGGCATTCATGAGGGCAATCTACTTTTCTCAGCCTACTGAGTGCTAAACTTCCAGAATCACCCTCACCGAGCCATCCAGAAACAATGTTTTACCAGCTATCTGGGCATCCTTTAGTCCAGTCAAGTTGACACGTAAAATTAAGCACCGCACCCAGCCAACAAGGCTCAGCCTGAAGCAAATCAATGACAGTTCCTTTGCCAGCACTCTCCTTATATAAGGCATAACCAGGAACTGAAATCTGTTCTTTTCTGGGTTTATAGTCATATTAGGAACCAGATAAATCTATTATTTTCTAAGATTGGCTTTTGGAAAAAAATTTGTTTTTAATAGTTTGGAAGAGAACCAAAAAGAAACAAACTGCTGATATTCCACAGTTTTTCAGGACAGCAGAGAGAACACAGCAAGGCAGGCGGGAGAACTGGTGTGGGCCTGGAGGAGGGCACGGAGTTCTGTTCAGCCGGGTGCCCGCCAGGCCCGCGGGGGCACAGAGTGAGATAAATGAGCGGCGTCGTGCAGCCCTGAACCGTGCCGAGGAGTGTGCAACTGACTCAGGAGGCCAGGAGACTCGTTTTCTTAGGGAGGAAGGAGAGTATGGAAGGAATCTATAGACAGATCTGGAGGAGAGAAAGATTGGAAGCAGAGAAACATGTTTAAGATCAGCAACGTGTTTAATTGAAGAAGTGGAAAAATGCAAAATATTTAGGCATTTGTTAGCGTAGTACTTAAAACATTCATATCTTTAGGGAAAAAAAGTACCAAGTTTTTAACTAAGACATATCTTTGGCACCAGCAACTATATGTAATGTAAGACCACACTGAAAAAAAAAAGCATTTACATTTCTAGGTTGAGATAATTTTCTTTTTCCTTATGTTGCTTCTATAGAGAGTAAACTGTCCAAATAAAGATTTGACTTTCCTTTGCACGTCAATGATTTTTCCACATCTCAGTGTGGGTGATACAATGGAAAATGTTACATTAAATGAAAGGCATAATCTCTGCCATTAAAAAAAAAATCAGATTCTAACAGGGGAGGCAAGGGAAGCCAAGTAAATGGTTCACCATATAGACAGTGCTGGCGTGGGAAGACCATACTGGGTAATAAACTGGAAATTCAGAAAGATTGTCAAAGAGCAGCATGTGGCTTCAGGGAGAGGCGGAAAGAGAACAGAAGTGCACAGAAAACAGTCTGGGCTCGAGCCTCAGTTCCACCAGTGACCAGCACTGTGAGCAGGGAGCTCATTCCTGGTTTCCAGCCTTAACTTCCTCTTCTGTAAACTGGAGCTAAAGTATTGGGGTAGAAACTCACGCTGTTCCAATCTTGTATTTACACAGCTTATTTCTTGAGTCCCTTGGAAATCTTTACTTTTATCCAGGTGCAGTTTTTCTTGGTAGCAGTTTTCAGGTGCATGAAGGGTTAGTATACTTGTGGAGGGAACAGACAGGGTCTACGCGGCCAGAGCCAGAAGTGGGGCAGACGTGGGCAATAGAAAGACAGATAAGGGGCCAGCAGGGAGACGTCATTTTCTAGCCCACAAAACAAAAATGGGATGAATCCTCTGCATCAGGAGGGGGTGGGTTTCGTGTCACTAGAGGGGTTTAGAGAGGGGCGTAGTAGAGATGATTTGAGCATCGGACGATACCTTTTCCAGACACCAAGCAGAATTTAAAACGGCACTAAATAAAATCTCATCAACATGCAACGAGAGTACGAGGAGGAGGCGGCCTTCTGTTTGAAGACTAATGAGAAGGTTTCAATTCAGGAGGCTTTTCCTGCAATGAGCTGACTTGGAATCTCATACCTATTTTTTCTTACTCTTTTCTAAGATAATTCTATTTTAAATAATTCTTAAAATACATTTTACTGGGTGTAAATACAAAGCTTCCTTTCTTTCTGAAGGAAGTGATTTCAATGAAAATTTCCTTAACCCTACAGTGCCTGCCAAAGGTGAGCTTAAAAATCCTAAATAACTTAAAATGAAATTTATGTTGACGTCTAGGAAATATATACACACTGTAGGGAAAATTAAATAGATCTTTTATTTTTTAGTACATTTCATTACCAAGAATTTAGTAAGGGGAATTCATTGTGGACAACCTAAGCTATAAATGGACTCAGATGAGTATTTTTCCACATGCCTAGCCTCTTAAAGAACCACTCCTGAGAGTTTTGAAAGAACTGTTGAAAATGATGTATTGTATTCAATCTGAATGCTTGATCAAGTGGAAGCATTCCTTGGTTTGTATTTATCTGCATGTTCTTTGAGACAATCACTTGGAATATTTATTTCAATGGAACTTATTAGGAAAAAGGCCATATAAAATATTATGTACCTGGAATCCCAAATCCAACCATCTGGTGCAAAATATTCTCTCCAGGCAGGGCTGTCGTATAGCCGAGCATGCAGGTGAGTCCTGCGTCCCTGGCCGGTCATTCTGATCGCCTTCTTTGCATCCTGACTGGGAGGGGCCGGTTGGTGTGGCAGGACCGTGCGTAATGTTCCAACCAGGGAGATGGCCCGCCTTCTCCAGGCACTGAGTGTGACCTCAGCAAGCTACACTGACTGCTTTTCTCCCTAGAGGTGCACGTGGGGTGTAGGAGGCAGCTCCCCTAAAAATAAAAGTTTTATGTATTTTTCTGTTCCAGCAGTTTCTTCCTTTTTTAGGCTGAGAAAAGTAGATTGCCCTCATACAGCACTACTGTCCCAGGGATTCTCAACCCTGGATGTGTATTTTAATCTCCGGAAGCTTTTTAAAAATACAAGTCTTGGTACCTGAAGCCATGATTCTTGAGCTTTAGCAGCAGTCATGTGGAGAACTTTTTCAGCACAGAGGGACTGGCCCCCGCCCGCCCTCAGCCCCAGCGGAATGATTCCGCAGGTCTGCGTCAGGCCTGAAAATGTGCAACCCTGGCAAGTTCCTAGGTGGTGCTGAAGTCCCTGTCCAGGGACCACACTGAGAACTAAGACCTAGAGATCTGAAATTAATTGGTCTCAGACGGGGCCTGGGCATTTATAGCTTCAAAAGCTCCCCAGGTGATTCTAATGTGCAATTAGGGCTGAGAATTTTGTATTAAATCTGGTGGACTCCTTTCTTAGAAACATGAACTTCAAAATTTTTATATCAAGTTAAGCGTGATGTGGAAAATGTTATGCTAAATACAAAGGCAGCATAACACCAACTGCCAAAAGTTGAGTGTGACCTAATTTTAAATGCACTTATTGACTCAACTATTACACCAACAGTAGCTCTCGCTGTTAGCACATGTAGTACTTGCAAGGCTATGACTATCTTCTTAAAATAATTCTTAGTGCATATGTGAAAAAACGAAACTAAATTGCACTCCTAAACATTTTTCAATTTGTTCTACTCAGACCTCACCAAGGCCCTATAAGAAGCTAACAGAGTGTTGAACAAAAATGGAGAATCTGAACAAACAAATGTGTTATTGTCTCTGACATGGGAGCAATAGAAAACATTTTAGATGAGACAGGCTCATTTCAAATTAATGCCGTCACTAAAGAGCCTATAAAACCTTGATTTAGAATTAAATCTTATGTTGTCGTGTATCACACTGGATCAATAAAGACGCAATAAAGCCAAAGTGGTTTGGGAAAAATTTTTTATTTTTTATTGATAAGTCATTGAAACAGAGTACTGAATAGATATCTTAAAAGGCCCACGGGTGTGTTTCTTTACATACATGTCCTGGGACCGTACATCAGAGATTGCTTTGGGTATAACAAAGATTCCAGCGGAAACTATCCTAGGGAGGTTTTGAGCAGAAGGCTGAAATGTTCTATTTGGCCTATCGCCATCCCTGTCTGGGACTCCAGGGTGACAGGTTGTAATTTCATACAGTAGGCATGTAGGCTGAATGGAATGCCTGAAGATCAAGATGATTAAAAATATGGATGAGGGGAACTTTCAAATATTAAATGGTGTTTGAAATTTGAAGAATGTTTTTAGAAAACTAAAACAAAAACCTAAAATGAGTAGCTCTGTCTCTTGTGAAGGCTTTACTTCCACTTGCGGTTCCAGAAGGGTCCCTTCAGATGGAACATAGTAGTTAATGTTTGCACAGCACTTAGTTTTCAAAGCACCTCTGCATATATTACTCATAGGATCCAGGCTTAACAAACAAACAAAAAAGATTACTTCTTGGAAAAACTATCCCAAGAAAGAGAATTAGGAAGTAATTTGGCTACTCTTGTTCACTGATGTTAATCCACGAACTACGGATGTTTGGTATGAGCTGAACTGGACGTCCAGGGGAAGCCACAAGTTTGGCAGGAAGTCACAGGCATTTGGAGGCAAAGTACGGGCAGGAGCCTCCTGCCCTGGGAGAGGCTGTCCAGGGATGCTCAGCTGCAGAGCTGGTTGGATCTGGAGGCTGCAGATGAGCCGGTCCAAGTGTCATCCACCAGAAAGGAGTCTAAAGCTAGATAGATCAAAGTGGACACTTGAGAGAGTTTCAATATCAAGGACAGTGTAGCCAGAAATGAGTCAAGATAAAGAAAACAAAACCAAAACAAATAAAAAAGCAAAATAAAACTAGAGGATTGAGAGAAGGAGGGAATGTACGGGAAGGGCACAGAGGGCGTGGGCCCAGAGAACTCCCGCGCACCGGTGGCCGGACCAGGTGCACGGCTTCCCCCGGCGCCCCCACCTCCTGCCGCCGCGGCGGTCCCCCGACGTCACGCGCGGCATCCTCCTCCGCTCGGAGGAGTCGACGTCACACTTTAAAGCCTGCACTTTTCCACAGGTCTGTCTTGATTTTAGGAGTGAAATTACGCCTTGGGTAAGTTCCTTTTCAGCAGCAATCAGTTGCATGCTTTAATTTTTTTTAACCAAAATAATAAGCTATCTTCCCAGATTATCTGAATATACTTAAGTCATATCAAGTCATAAAATTAAGACTTTTTTTCCCATAGGTTTTCTGGGGTGGGAAGATATAACTAGGTCAATCTGTATTCTTGCCCCTTGCTGAAGCATATAAAAAGGAGCCCACATAGTTCTGAAAGCACATTTTTAATCCTCCTCATTACTAAACTAGAAAGGGTATCAGTTCCCTTGTTCCCACACGTACAATAGTGAGTCCCGGCAGGAGCCCTTATCATCCTCCTTCCTTTGCATTAAAGAAGCTTACCCCTCCGATCCTCTCCACGTGACTCGCTCCAAGTTTCACGCCTGGAAGAAAGGATGCTGCTGCTTCCTATTTCTAAGACCCGTTCCTTTCACTTTCTGACTCACATTTGTTATCTCCCTTGTCACAGAAGCTGATTCAACAAACACATATTCAGTTATCCCTCCCTCTTCATCTCATGCAGTAGCAGGAGCAGAGACCAGGTGAGCGTGGCATTGAAACCTGGGCGCTGAAATGCCCTTGCATGCGGTTTACAGAGCCCAGTGAGTACTCCCGCACCGGTATGTTCCCTGCAGCTACATCTTGGTAGTTGAGTAGTCTGTGCTTCTCCAGTGGACGGACTGGCTGGTTCACTGCAGCCTTATCCTCAATGTAGGCGATATGCTGAGCTCTCTCCTTAAGTGGTACTTGGAGGAATATGCCCAGAGCTTGTGAAAGCAAGGCCAAATATTAGCATTGGTTGTGTTCATTGACCTAATCGTTTTGCCAGTGGCAGGACTGAGAAGCAGCAGGCAAGGATGGAGTGGGGAGTGGAAGCATGGGAAGTGAGAGAAGCCCCTGGGGGTGAGGAAGGATGATCTGAAATAACCTGGAAATGGACCAGCTTCTACTGCAGAGCACATGCTGCTGGGTGGGCCTGGTGGCCAGGTGAGGTTCTCCGAGGCTGGGATGGGGACTGGAGGGTAGTGGAGGCACAGGATCTGGGCTTGAGGGGCCTGGCCAGCCCCAGCTGTATAAAGGGAAACCGGCTGTTGCAGTAGAAGCAGACAGCAGCCTGAGGGCTGAGCTGAGCAGAGCCTGCCAATGGGAAGCCGGAACCAGGAACTGAATCGGAGCAGGTTCCTCAGAGACGAGGTTGGCAGCCTGTACAGGTGCACAGGGCCATGAGCTTGGTTAACTCTCTGCTTCCATGGTCTTGAAACTCTTAATACTTTTTTAACAAGGGGCCTGGCATTTTCATTTGTCACTGGACCAGTCTTGAGTTGTGGTATGGGGCCTGGATACCGGAGGGGAGTTTCTTCTTAGGTGAGAGGTGACAGGTGACAGGGCACCCGGCAGCAATATAGGGCTTGGGACAAAACTCCATCCTGTTCCACAGTCTCCATCACTTGCATATCCTTACCCTGCTGGAGGTTTCTTTAGAGCAGTCTTCACTTGTGAAATTCAAGTATTTATTGTTTGCTTGTTACCCATCTCCCTTTTGCCCTCAGGAGGCAAGGACAGTCCACCTTGCTCCTTGGCAGTCCCCAGTTCCTACAACCTGTCAATATGCGCTGCCCACGGGGTGAACTGCAGGTCTTGAGAATGGTAACGTTCCCAGAACCCCAGAGGAACCGCTAGACTCCACAGGGATCCGGGCAGAGCTGGGAAGGAACTCAGACCTATGCAGGAGGCTCGGGGTCTGCGCAGAAGAAGAGCAGGTCTGTCTCAGGAAAGAAGGAAGCTGGTGTCGAGGAAGAGATTTGTGGAAAGGCAAGCTCAGTGTTTACGCTGCTCGCCTTCATCTATTCCCTGCCTCCAGTAGCCTGGGGACTGGGACAATGGCCGGAACATGTCGGTGGGAGAACCACTAAGTGAACCGGAGGCAGGCGAAGGCAGCTTCAGTAAGATGGGTGTTGCTGCCCTCAAATATTGCTGACTGCCTAAAAGCAATGTCCAAATTGGCAAGTGATATGCCAGTTTAGATTGGTTTGTATTCTAAAGGTGAAACAGAAATGGAAACAAGGTGTTCTCAATTGTTCTCACCCCAGCAGATTGATGGCAGCTTCCAAAGTCTCAAAAAGAAGAAAAAAAAAGCATCTACTGATTGGAATTGCCCATGAGGCTTGATTTAAGACCCTACTGACGACATCATCTTGTAACGTTTCAGAATTGTTATAAAACTAGCTTTTGTCAATGCACTTCTCATTATGTACACATGCTTTGTGCTTGTGAGGATCTGCACCCACAGCCACAAATGCTCATGGGGGCTGCCTGACCCTGGAGTGCCTTGGACCCATGGTGACAGCTCTGGGTTTTGGGAACTAGTACAAGAGTTTCCAGGATGAAACAGCTTTCCCCTTCCTAGCTGAGTGCTCCCAGATCTTTCCTCTCTCTGGATTGCCCCCCACCCCACTTCCCCTGACTTGTACAAGGACAAATGGAGGCGCCGTAGCTGAAATCACAATAAATGATGAGCTTGTGTCCCTTGAGCAAACCATGATAAATGTGGAGGCACTGGGTGTAAAATAATTATGTTGATTTCCGATTAGCCTGAATGGCATGTTTGGGAAAATAGTTAAACCGAGAAAGTCCTTCAATACTGGCAAACCTGCTGCTATGCCCAGTGCTGCACCCACCCCTCCTGGTCTCAGATAGATACAACTTTCTCCTTGCCAGTCACACCCCCAATCAGAGCGGCTGAGGACCTGTCAGAGGACACATGGCCATCGGGTTTATCATTTAGGCAGGACATGAGTTCTACTTAATAAGAAGGAAATTATTTTTTAAGTGCCTGATCGCTGCCTTCACTACAGCGTGGTAGTTAAGCCCAAGGCCTCTGAAGGCACCGTGCCTGGGTTCAAATCCCAGCTCTGCCACTTGTTAGCTCTGTAACCTTTTACAAATTATTTAATGTCTTTGTGCCTCAGTTTCCTTATCTGAAAAATTAACTCCCACCTTATTGGTGAGGATGAAATGAGTTGGTTAGCAGAGTCAGTGTGGGCTGATCTAACAAAATACCATGGACTGGCTGGCTTGAACAACATTTACTTCTCTCCATTCTGAAGACTGGGAAGTCCAAGATCAAGGTGCTGGCAGATTCGGTGTCTGGAGAGGACCTGCTCCCTGCTTCATAGACATTCATCCATCTCCTGTAACCACATAGGGTGGAAGGGGCCAGGGAGGTCTCTGGGGCCTCTTTTATAAGGGCACTCAGCCAAGTCACCTCCCAAAGGTCCCACCTCCTGAAACTATCACATTGGGATTAGATTTCAACATAAGAATTTTTGGGGGATACAAACCTTGCATCCATAGCATTGATACATATGAAATGCTTGGTCTGCTTTAAGGATTCAGTGCATGTTGACCATTATTCCATTTTGTTCTTCTTAGCACTTCTCTTCTGATGGGGAAATCAATTCCTATCCTCTCTTATCCCCTCCTGTTTGGACTTACTACTCCCGAGGCGAGAGTGTGGGCTGAGTTGTTTGGCATTTCTCAATTATTAATCCATTATTTAATCAATCAGTAAAGATCTCACAGTGTACACAAAGGCATAGCGTGGGTGTTTTTCATGCAGGGAATGGACTGTGTTGACTGACCTCTGGAGGCTGAGTGTCCTGCCTGTTGGACACAAGCTGCTCAACATGGTGACCAAATGTACCACGTGACAAGTGAAGAGGGATGGACTGTCAGCAAAGAGTACACTTTTGGTGTTCATTTAGGGTTCCCTAGAGTCACATCAAATCTAAGGCTCCCTAAAAAGAATGAGAACCAAATCAAACCCATTATCAGAGTGAAACATCTCTTTCCAAGGCACCTTGTAACCAGGCATAACTCCAAGTCGTATAATCTGCAAAACAGAGATAATTACACCTGCCTGCTCTGTGTCGCACAGAGACAGTGCGAGGATTAATTAAATAATGACTGCCAAGAACACCAAGCTCCTTGGAGATAAATGTTCTACAAATGCAATCTTAGATTATTATTCAGAACTCCATTCTGTAAATATCAGCACAGACCCTCAGCTTATGAGACCAGACCACATCTGCACAGCTGGAATACCTCAGAGGATAGAAAGCCTGTCTGGAAAATTCCTGACCACCAAACTAACACGTTATTAGAGGAACTTTGCTTTGTATAGTCACACACAACTTGACAGATGCTTTCTTAACAGTTATCAGAGTCTCACACCAGGCACTTAGATTTGGCATTACAGCTTCAGTGGTTATATTGGTCCCTTCCAGAAGAAAATCTCTCCGATGGTTAGGACCTTGTTTAGCTGATCTCACGCCATGTGACTTTATCCCATCCCTGGAGAGTGACCAAACGTCCTGGTTTGCTTAGAATGCAGGGCTTTTAGTCCTAGGAAAGCTGGATGTGGGAGTTCCCCTAACATGTTACTGATAGTAATGATACCAAATGTGCTTTTGACCTCAGGGATTTACCTCTGAGTCCTGGTAACCTGTTCTACAAAATATTAGGTTTGGAACTGATAATACAAAGAAATAATTTTGTCCAAGGTGTAGTTCTGAATACTTCATGCTTAAGACTCACTGTAACATCTGAAGGAAGGTACTGTCATTATATCCATGTAACAGATGAGGCACATAAGATAAGGAATTTGCTTAAGGTTACACAGCTGGTAAATTGGCAGGACTGAGGTTCCAACCCAGGTGACATGGTACCGGGCCCATGCTCTTAAGCACCATGCCGTACTGCCTCTCTAAGAGACCTTCCTGAGTCCAGAGCTGATGATTTTCCTACAAAAAGAAGCCATTTTTCCTTTATTTCTACCTGACAATTGTAACAACTCAGTAACCTAAGGGTACAAGGACAGATACATATCATCTCTATTTCTCCCATTAAAATACAAATCGGCTTAGGAATCCCTGTGCCAGATGGTCAGCAAATCTACTCTCTCCCTTTGGAGTGTTCCTCTTCCACTGAATTGTCTTGGGTGGCAGACTATGCAGGACACACGAGGAGTCCACTCCATCTAGTTGTAGGATGCTCTGGAAGTCTTCTGCCACCACTCCTGCCTTTTTCCTCCTGTCCATGAGCTGTCCTGAAAGCTGGCCCTGCAGGCCGCCCCATCACAGCCGGCTGAGCCGTCACTGGCCTGGCCTCTGCTTTCTGCGATGGCCCTGGCACTCCCTCCGTGCCAGAGATGTTCAAAGATGACACTCTTGCTGACTTGCTGGGGTTGCAGCTGTCTGTGTCAGAATTGTGTCAGAATCATGTCAGGCCTCTACCTCTGGTGGATACAGACCTTTCTTCCCTCTCCTCTCCAAAGACTCATGAATCTTGGAGTCAGGTTGCTTTTCCTTTTTCAAACCTCAATCAAAAAGTGCCAGTTACAACTCCTTTCTACTGCAGTTGAGTTACTGACTCACAGTCCTAAGGACAGCAGTCTTAGCTCTGCTGCTGATACAAAACACTGTAGGCTGGGTGGCTTACACAACAGAGATTTACTTTCTTATAGTTCTGGACGTCTGAGATCAGGATGCCAAGTGGTTGGGTTGTGGTGAGAGCTCTCTTCCTGGCTTGCAGAAAGCTGCCTTCTTGCTGTGTCCTCACAGAGTGGAGAGAGCTCTTCTCCACAGTGGAGAGGTATCTCTTCTTTTCATAAGGGCACTAATCCCATCACATGGACCCCACCCTCATGAACTCATCTAAACCTAATTACTTCCCAAAGTCTACAGCCCCAAATACTATCACACTGGGGATTAGAGCTCCAATACATGATTTTGGGGGTGAGAGGGACACAGTTCAGTCCATAGCAACAACTAACTGATTATCTTCTAGGGATCCTAGACCCCACCTAGCACATCTCACTCGACCTGTGAAAAATAGCATCAAAATGATGACTTAACTCACCTAGTTTAGGGCTCAGTGACTTAAGGATTTGTTGTAGTTGCAAATGGCTTTGGCATACACCCACATCCCTACTCCTGATTTTTAATATAGGGTTAATGTTTAAGTGGTTCAATCAAATGCAAATGGTCACTTTTGCAGTTCTGCAATTGGCCATCGCCATTAGCTAGATGCCAGTTCCTGGTCACACCTTGTTTAGTGCTGCAGCATATGCAGAAATGCTCACAGGAATCAAGGAGCTAGAAGCAGATACCTTGTGAAGCAGAAGTGCCTAGGGTTGAATGAACTGTTGAGCTAGGATGATCAGGCTTTCTGGACACATGGTCTCTGATTATTGAAAACTGACTAATCGGAGGTGTTTCCTATATGAAAAAATGCCACTAATACTTGTAACATCCACCTTTTCTTTCTTTTTGGTTTCTTTTTATCACTATGCCCTACCCATCCCGCAGTTCAAGCTTTGATTTCATACAAAGAAGTGTATTTTAAAGTATTTCTCTGATACCATGCTAACCTCCCTGAAATACCATTAATGGTTTGTTTTCTTAGGAGGTTAATTAAAAAAAAAAGGTCAATTATGGGATCCTATGCCAGAGGTAACCTGGTGTTAATCCCACCTCCACTGCTTTTGGTTGAGTATCTTTGTCTGCAAGGCATGGCAAGAATTAAATAGAATAATGTATGGAAAGCACTTTGTGTGGTGTCTCATGCAATGAGTGTTAGTTGACTTTATTATTTTCATTCTCCTGTGGGACAAAGTTATTATTTTTCCCTCATATGACATAAGAACAGACAGATGAATGAATGTTTGTTGAATGAAGATTATCTAGATCAGTGGTTCCCAGAATTTTGGATTTCAAGGCCCATTAAAACTTTAAAAAAGAAATTGGGATTGATATAGGATGGATTACTTTTTATTTTTCTAGCTAAGGCACAGGAAAATGAATTTACAGCTACCAGCAGCAATATGGTGTTACAGACAAAGGGAGTTATACTATGGATATAATCTATAATTGAAATGGGACAAATTTAACTTATGGAAAAACATGACCTATCACTCACTTTTCTCATTTTACTGAGGAATGGTGTTCTCACAGTGGTCTGGCACAGGGACAGGGGCCAGTCTTTAGAAATCACTAATCCAGCCCAAACTGGTGGCTTCATAAACCATCTGAGCCAAGTGATTGTCACTCTTAATTTTAGGGATGAAGATTTCACAGTCCTCCTGGCATCTTGTTCTAAAGTTTAATCGTCCTTAAGTTACATCTGAGCTGCCAGAGGATTGAATCAAACCAGTGAAGAAAAAGCAGCCTGACCTGTCTGCCTTCTGGGCAGGCTGTGCCTTCTTGGGTGTTCAAATTTGTAATCAAATCTTCTCATAGTCATTCAGATTTGAAGTCGAGCCCTACACAGAGCAAGCACTCCTCAAATTCAAAATTAAGTGAGCACCGTGTGACTCTCACCAGAGGCTTTTTTCCCCTTTCTCTTCTCTCTAGGAACATATAAATATTCTGGAAGTATTGGAATCAACGTAATACATCCCTCTTTTGAGTCATGAGGTCTTCAATCAGAGCAAATCCAAAATGAGAGCCAGTTCACTGCCTTGGCCTGGTGACCCCAGCAGCCACTGGAGTCACTGGTTGTGTTCTACTTTTCATCCAAATCTCTTGGCCTCATCAAAAGCCTTTTCGTAGTTACAGGAGGTATAAGGAAATGCAGTCAAACTCTCTCTACCTGACATTTCTAACAATTAATGCAAGAATCTGAAGTCTGTTGCTATTCAGAAAATGCTTAGTAATCTTGGAGGCGGGGTCTCTTTCTGTTTGGGGCAGGGTCACGGAAGGTAGGAAGATTGATTTTATTTGTTAAAAAGATCAATTTATGCTACAAGTAAGCTGTAGAGTGGAGCTGGCTTTCCTTTCAAAACAAAATGACAATACTACAAATCTACCCCTTGTTTCTTTTAAGTTGGGTCTACACAAGACAGCTAGCTGCCAATATGCCTCATTATTTGCATCCATTTGGGGTCTGCATATAGCTGCAGAACGGTTAGAAGTTTAAGCAGGACATAAATTTAATTTGAAGTAAATTTAGGAGACAATCAAAAGATTTATTTACTTCAAAATACTTCCAAGAAGAACAGATACCTATTTTGAACTGAAGATTTTGGATGAGGCTTACTTACAGTCTGTGTATCTTTATCACGTTTTACAATTATCCATTCTTCAGTTCTTACCTGAGGTGGCATCTTTTCTGTACCTTCAAATCAGGAAAAATGATCTAACAACAGAACAGAATATTTGGAATTTTGATTATCCTTGAAAACTTCAGGATGTGAGGCCACCATGTGTGAATATGAGCAGAAAAATGACATCGTAAAGTGTCAAACTGTAGTCTCAGTTAGCAGGATAGTAGTTTATACATTTCCAGTTTTTTTAAACTCACCTTAAGATAAGTCAGAGGAGATTTTTATACACATAGACAGGCTCATACACATTCATGCCATGAACCAGAGAATTGCCAAAAACAGACTTCCTTTGTTAAAAAATGTTACGATTGCATTAAACATTTTTCTAGTTCTGATTCAATAAAGGAAGGGTTATGTTAAAAAAAAAAAAAGTACTCTCAAGAATCAGGTAGACAGCTGACAACAGGGAATATGTCAGCTTCATTCAGCACACACCGTTTTGAATGAAAGCACCCTCCCTTGGAGAGCAGTGTGCTTCAGGGAAGGTGGAAACATGTTGTTCCAGAGGGGAATTCTCATTACCCAGGTGACCCTGTGCAAAAATTTTGAAAACCAAAATTGCACAGTAAATGCAGATTCCCTCTGTGATGTGTGGGTGTTTTGAATAAAGGCTCAATTGTACCCTTTGCCCTCCCCCTTCAAAAAATAATTATAAAAAAACCTGCAACAGAGAAGGGTTCAGTGCTATAAGAACTCACTCAATAGACTTCTTGACAAAAGGAAGATCTATCACTGTTAAAACGGAAATAGAATTGGCTGTAGTGGCTTTCACAACCCAATGTCCCTGCTCTTAGCAAGAAACCAGGACAGTACTAGGTCCATACACTGTCAAGGGATTATCTTTTGAATACGATACACAGCCTAGATGGCGGGAAGGACATCCGAGAAGACCACAGAGACACTGAGCAGGGAGAACAATAGAGCTGTTTAAACAAAGCCTTTATTGGAGCCATTGGAAAGAGAGGCCACGCGCGGCTAACGTGTCCCGGGAGATGTTTACATTATAATCCTCAAAGGTCCAACTCTCCGCGTGTGTATGGACCAGGTCTGCACAATGCTGCCAGTCTTTGCTGATGTATTACAGCGTTAGTGCTATTTATAATCAACAGAATTACTAAGGCTGTAATCATGTATGTTTGGTGATAGTAATTATGAGAGAATAAATAGCAGTCAGAATGCCTCGCTGCAGTTATTGATGTTGATGGCAAACACGGCCAAGGAAGGTTTGTTTTTTTTTTTTCCTCCTTTTTCTTTTTAGGGAAACCATTCAAGAGGGCAGAACCTGCAAGAGTCTGCCAAGAGAAAGATTTTATATACCATTTAAAAATAGACTTCCTGAGGCCCTGGGATTTCGACATGAAGATGGGGAAGAGAGAAGGAGGGAGTATGCATTAGAATCTGGTATGCTGTGTGCTGCGTGCCTTCAAAAGTCAAATAAAACTGTTCTCTGTCCAAAATAAATTCTAAAAAAATAAATAAAAATAGACTTCCTGAACGATGTCAGAAAGGTACATTGGCTCTTTAAATGCTTTATGAATAGTGGAGCTATTTTAAAAAATAATCGCATATGTGTTTGTATAAATTATACATGCAAACATATGCTCACCAGTTCCCCTCTTGGAAAGGCTGTGGCTTATCCAGTTTGGCGCTGACACTGTCTTTCCACGGTCCCCTCTCTAGGGAGAAGGTTCTGCTGTCCCCCAGAGTGCCTGCCTGTAGAGTTCCTTCAGTACGACGCCGAGCAGTTACTTTCACATCTCTTACCACGAATGCTGGATGAGAAATAAAATCCAGAGCCTTTACTATCTATAATTAAGAGTTCCGCTGCTACTATGATATAAAGATCGAGTTGTCTGAGAGACAGGTATTTTATCTTGTGGTGGTTTTTATTTCCTTGTGGCTTAAATTATGAGTGAATGTTTTTCTTATTTCTTACTTTCCCCATAAGTAGTCTTTTCAGCAGCAAAATTACTACTCATTCTTAATAACTACCAAGCAATAAAATGAGCTGTCTATTTGGGAGACAGTGGGGGTGCATTCCAATTATTCCATTCATCATGATTTTAGGGCAGCAAAAGGCAGGGATTTCCAGAGCCTCCGGAGAGGCTCGCTGAAAAGACTACAGAAAGTTAGTGTTAACACTGTTTTTTGATGGAAGTGTCGGCTTCATGATAGTTCTGGGATTAAACAGGCACAGGCAAATAAAATAAAAGCAACCCCCTTACAGTTAGGAACTCTGTTAAACAGAGCAGTAGTTTGAGCTTGCTTTTGAAAGTCCATGCCATTTGATCCAATAATGTACATTTCTAGGAGTTTATCCTAAAGAAATAATTAGATCCATGGCCAAGATGTACATTTAAGGACAATATATGCATCACTGTTTCTCAGAGTCCTGTTTTAGCTCAGAGCCTGTGAGCAAGACTGGCCTTGATACAGGTATTTCGAGATGGTCCTGAGAAGCAGGAGGGAGAGGGTAGGCAAGAAGGAAAAACGAATATAATGAGGTGGATGCTTTGGCTCCTGGGGCTCCCCTCCCCTCCACTGCACCCTCACGGATCTCACTCAGAAGGCCTCTGGAGTTTTCCTCTGGAAGACAGGCAGCTGCAGCATTTATTCGAAGCTCTGTCCCCCACTGGCTGCAGGTTGCCTGGGGTCACGGGGACAACTTCTCTCCTCTGCTTCCAGGCTCCTTCAGCACTGGAGGGGCCCATGCTGCCTGGAGCTGGGCTGTCAGCACCAGGTGAGTCTGAGCTCTTGTGACACGTCACCATTGCCGTTGTGGCTGCAGCCGGAGGTAGGCCAAGGAACACGACCCTGGGAACCGGCCCCAAATGCAAACACCCCGAATGTGCACTAACTGGAGACTGTTTAAACAAATTGGTATAGATGCATATAACGGAATCTTTTTTTTATGACTCCTGTGCTTATTTATGGACATGAAGCATTTACGAACAAAAAAATGAGTTACAAAGTGGTACGTATACTCTGGATTTATTTTTATTGTTTTTTTAAAGAAACTATAAGTACACCGAAGTTCCCCAGGTGATGGGACACAGAACGGACACAACGTTGTTTCAGGCAAATTGCTCCATTAAGTGTGTGATGTAATTTTAGAGACGTGGACGTTCTTGCATCCAGTGTGCAACACAAAGTAGCCCAGCGTGCAGGCAAGCAGCAGGGAGTGCAAGTCAGCCCACAGCAGCCTCCCCACCTGGTCCCGCTGACCCCACCTGCTGCCCAGTGGGATCTCAGGGGTCAGCCGCTCTTCACCTCGGGTTTGTAGCATTCTCCTTTACTGCATTTTAATTGCAACTGCAAAGTGGTGATAAGGCGGAGGCTAGCAGTCTATTTCAAGGCATAAAAGGAAAAATGCAGCATCCTTAGTACAAAGTTTGTGGCTAGTCACGGGTGGTTCAATAGTTTTAAAAATCTTGTCTTTTTCTTGGAAAAAAAAAGTTTAAAAAGGAATGGTAACACTGCTAGTGCTGATACAAAAGCAGTGGAGGCAAATCTAAAGCATTTCAATGTATGTGAAATGTGATTTACTCAAGACCTTTGAAAACTAGTTGATTGCATAAGTTGGAAGAGGTCTGTATTCCCTAGGAAAAGTGGTTTTCTCTGCATGGTGGGATTTCAAATTATACTCCTTTGTTGGCTTTTTTCCCCCTAATATTATCTCCAAAAACTGTGTTAGTTGGTAACAAAGCATGATGATGAAGGGAACAGGCAAGAAAGACAGGGCATCTGCTTAATCAGTAGCAGTTTTTGTGGGAAGTGGCCATTAAGAAACACGGAGAGAAGCAGTTCCAGAACATCTCTAAAGGAATCTGTGCGGAGAACAGGCTGAAGCTAGGTGTCAGAGCACTGTAGATAAGACAGAGACGTATCTATTCCAACTCTCTACGTGTCAAAAATGAGGGGAGTGGCTTAAAGACCACGGCCAAAGTTTCCCCTCCCCTCTTCCCCCAATCCTTGACATCACCTCCAGCCACCTTAAAAGGTGACCCTCCTGGTGATGACAGTCTGGGCTGGGACCTCACCTCTTCCCACCAGTGCACAAAGCCAGCGTTCTGACTTCACAGAAGAGAAAAACCAGATGGCCTGGAACGTGGCTAGAAGCAGACTTTCTAGAGAGCCTTTCTCTGCTCCCTCTGACAAACTGGTCCAGCTAGTTATTCCTCAGATGTGAACAACTCTGGTTTGTCTGCATGGAATGATGCTGGTTGTATCTACCTGATCTAACTAATGCGTACCTGTTGGTTTGTGGGCCTTCGGGCAAGAACCACTTTTTTTTGGTTATTTTATTAAGCTAAGAAGTACTTTGTTTCTTTAAAATAAAAACAATTATTTCCTAATTATTTTTAAATGATGCTATTTTTAAAGTGCCATATATTTTTAAAATGTGTGTTGTACCCTGGCTGAATGCAGCTATAATAAATTCTGTAAATTGAAGCTAATAAATATTTAGACTTTTCAATGCATAAAAAGGGGAACGTTGATGGGCTTCGAGAAGAACAGGGATGTTATTTAAATTTCATGCATTTTAATGGAAGAAACGGTTGAGTTATCCTCTCCTTCAAAGCAATGATTTTCAGGCTCAGATTTTTAACACCCCATGGTATCACCCATTATCCCAAGGGAGGCCACACAATTGCCATTGCCTTGTGTTCGACTCATCACATTCATTGATTTAATAGGTCCACCTGGACATTTTTCAAAGGCAGTAATTGAAAATGCAGCCTGGCAGGTTAGCAGGAGAGGAGGCGCTGGAGCAGACCTGCGAGGCAGGGGTGGAAGGAGGAGGGCACTGGCTGGCTTATCGGCCCCTCCACTGGGGCACAACGTATGCCGGCTCCAAGAGCACTGACCCAGGGGCCACGTGAACACCTGAGGGCACAAGACAGGTGCTTCCTTCCTGCTGCTGACTGTCAGAGAAGGGCGTAGAGGCAGGACAGAGGCAGGACAGAGGCAGGAAAGTCACGTGACAAAACGCTGCTGCTCGCAGTGACTCTAGTAAGTTCAAAAGCAACCACGTTGCAGAGACCATGTGTTATTTTCTCCTTTCCTTCTTATCTGAAACTTTCAATTTATTTTTTGTCTGGATGGACTGTCTCAAACTCAACTAACCGAGTTCTATTTACACACATCCATTATTGCTGTTGGTAGCGATAGCGGGATATTAACTTCTATAAAATATTTTAAGTCTTGTAAAATGTTAACTGACGTTTCTGTCTCTGAGCCAGTATTTCCCCCCACCGTCTCCATCCCCTCAGGCAGCCGGGCTACACTGTGCTCATCATCTCAAGGGAGGCTGGGACTGGGCGGGGGCGGGGAGGGCGCACCGGCAGGATAAACCCGAGGCCGAGGGGATGATGACAGCTCCAGGGAAAGAGCAGATCTCGGGAAGGAGAATATCAGAGGGGGTTAGAAGGGAAGAAGACTCCTCTGGGGCCCAGGAGGCATTTCCCCAGAACCAGTAAGGAGACCAGAAAGCATAGACAGATGTTTCCTTCCTGTTAGTAACTAGGAGTCTGAGAGAACCTCAGATCTGGGTGACAGATGAGAGCTGATGGAACTCAAGGACAGGAAGACCCCAGGGAGGGACTTCAGATGAACAGAGGAAGAGGGTCCTTACCTGGCCTCAGAGAAACATTCCTGCGTCGCCCAGGAGGCACAGGCACAGCGCAGAGAGGCACGGGGTATAAGGCACCAGCTGGATAGAACGAACGGTTTTGTATGTCCCTGGCAACCTGTGTGCATCAACAGCTGCGGATGGAGGCGTGGAAGCCCCAGCAGGCGGCTGTGGAGATGCGAAACCAGGCACCGGAGAGCCCCACCTTACTCGCACCTTGTACTCTGTGAGGCCCCAGAACTTACACTCAACCCTGTAGCAAAGAAGTACGGGACTGACTGAGATGAAGTTTGCAGGTCTGAAACAGACATTAAGTTTAGTGGTAGGAAATAAACTACATCTTTGTACATCTGAATTATGAACAAGGTTCATGTCACATATAGTGTTATTTATACCCTATTTTGTAGACGTTAGAATGAATAAACTTACAGTTGTAGAGTTTACCATTTCAAAGCATTTCCATGAACTTGATAAAAATGGGCTCTTCCCCAGAAGTGTGTGAGGTAGGGAGGAAGAGTATTATGCTCACGGCATAGATGAGGAGGCTGGGAAGCTGGGAGAGAGAGACTAAGGAATGTGCCCAACATCACACAGCTGACACCTGTATCGCGTTTCACTAGACCAGTGCTTATCAGCCCCTTCAACCCGTCCTACCATCATCATCTTCTCCCACCACCAACCATTCTTGTATCCCTTCCCTACGATAACCAAAAAAAGTTTCATGACTCCTTCAGCATGATTTTTAAAAATAATCCTTTAAAACAAATAAATTTGTATATTTAAAAGAAAATCAAAGTAATGGGGCAGAGAATTGCCTTGTTTCAAAGTCTGTCCGACCTACCCCCATTATTCTTAAATATTATTGAATAGGTAAGCTGTTTGAGGGCACACCCCACCTCTTATTCATCCTTTACTATGTTTTGCATAGAGTCAAATCAGGGCGTCATCCCACGATTGCTCCACCCATTATAGAGCCGTTAGGGCACTGTCAGCTGAAAATACCCAGAAGGATAGGGCTGGGAAGACTTGGAGACCACGTACTCAGTGGCCCCTGCATGTGCAGTGAGAAATGCAGTGATTGTTTAAAGTCAGTCACACAGCCAGAGTGTGGCACGCTGAACAGCCTGGTCTAGAACAAATAAAGCCTCGTCTCCTTATTCTCTGCACACTGCATTGCTGGCCAGCTTGAGCCAAAATAAATACTCTGATGAATTTAACCATCCCCCAAACTCCATTTATAAAAAATAGCTGTCAAATCAAAAAAAATTTTCTTATTACATGATGCTCTCCTTACTTGAGATGCTTAAAATTTTTTCTACAGAGTCACAATATATTTCTCATATTGAAAATGTCAGGTTCCCGTTTGTTAAATGATAATGTCAGTGACCACAAAAAAATGAATTCCTGGTGAAGGATATAAACTCTGCAAAAACTTGGATTCCAATATCTGTAGAGATACGAGTGATAACTAGGAACTTGCTTTGCCTGAGTTGTTTTGAAATAGTTGTTACGACTGTCATCGTTAGCAGCAAGGCTGTGCATGTGCACGCCTGAGAGACTGGGACTGCTGATGTTTGTACTCGTATTTGTCTCTGTCATCAAACTCCAGAGCGGATATTGCCAAAGGTCTCATTCTCAG
This sequence comes from Camelus bactrianus, assembly GCF_048773025.1. Taxonomy (NCBI): domain Eukaryota; kingdom Metazoa; phylum Chordata; class Mammalia; order Artiodactyla; family Camelidae; genus Camelus; species Camelus bactrianus. The sequence goes on from NC_133539.1 coordinate 46,723,090, forward strand.
GCAAGAGATTGCAGCTGACAACAGGAAGCACAAGGCACCAATATTTGTTGAGCAGCTAATGTGTCTAGGGACCATGCTGGGAGAACACGGTACATCCACTTCCTTAGGAGACTGGCTGGCCTGCCGTGGCGTGAACACACTCTGACTCGCTCACATGTCGTTCATCGATGCAACTGTTGAACAAAATAGCCGACAGTTACCCACTGGGCTCCTGCGTCTTGTTCTAGGTGCTGGGAACACAGCCGTGAACAAACCAGATATGCTCCTTACTCTCTCGGAGCTACCATTCCAGAGGGGAAAGAAAAAACCATAAAAAGTAAGCAAATAAATGAACACGCTAACGACTTTCTCTCTACACTGTGCTAAGCACTTAATTACGCCATATCATTTAATTATCAGAACAACCCATGTGGGTACGACTATTCACTTAATGTTACAAATGAGTAAAATGAAGGACAGAGAGGGTAAATCAGTGTACCCAAACTCTCAAAGCCCATGAGAGGCAGAGATGAACTACAGACTCAGGAAATCCTATTCCAGGGCTCACTACACTATAAAACTTTATGAAAACCACCTGTTAAATGTAGGACTGACTTCCCAGCTGGTAGGGGAGACAGAAGATGCAGCTGGAGTGTGGCAGGTGGCATACTTCCACAAGCCAAGTGTCAGCAGGCACCACAGGAAGGACAGCACATCCAGAAGAGGGGTGTCTGGAAAGGTTTTCTGGAGAAGTTGCGGCCTGATCTGGGTCTTGAAGAACAAATGGGAATTCACTGGGAAAGGGCATGGAAGAGCACTGCAAGCCAAGAGGGCAACTTGAACTTTATGCATGGCCGGAGGTGCGTGGGGAGCAGAAGACAGGAGGCCCAAAAGAAATTAAGGGTTTTGGGTGCTATGGCTAGAACCAGCTGGGACTCTTTACCTAAAGGTGATGGGAGCCACTGACTGCTTTTAAGGAAGAGAGTGATGTGATACCATTTGCATTTTAAATGATTCCCTTTGGGCTCCTTGTCCACTGGGAGTGTAGTAAGAGCTGACTCCCTTCTCCTGCTCCCTAAGCCCAGCTCCCTGAGCAACCTGGGCCAGGTCTATAGTATTCACCCCAGACCTCCTATCACCAGTAAAAGATGCTACTTTTGATATAAAGAAACAGATCTTGAATTGGAATGCAAGCTGGCTAGAAGGTATCAAGGTCAGAAAATATTCTAGATCATGGAACTTTTTTCTTCTCCTGTCTTTACCATACCAGATGCAAACCTTAAAACCAGCAAGCTTAAAGTTTTGCTAGTTTCATGTGATCCTCTTAAGACTCCTGAGCTTAATTTTAGAGCCCTGAGGACTTAGCATAGCTGGGACAGGGAGACTGGTGGGTAGGAATATGGAACAAGATCCAAGATGTTTTTTCTGGCTTCTCTGTAGTTAAGAAAGCAGTTTTCAGGGTGGAGAAATCTTGAGCTTTGAAGCTGGCTAGTACTGGACTAAAATTTCTCCTATGAAGTCACAAATGGCATGGTAGCATACTGACTTTCTTTTTTTTTAATAAACAGGGGGAATAAGACTATATATTCACTCTTTCTCTTTATGCATAAATGAACTCCGAAAGGGTACACAGGAACAAACAAAAAGTGGTGTGGGGGCTGGGAGAATGAGAGCTGAGTAGGTGGGAGACAGAAAATAGTTCATCTTTATGTATACGTATTTTTAAATCTTTGAATCAAAGCACTAAATTTCCCATTCAAATGATATCTCATCTCTAAAAGGAATATAACCATGACTACTGGTTAGATTGTGGTGAGAACTGAGATAAAGCATGTGAAACAATAGGGCCCTGAAACACTGGGGTGAAAGAGATACCATCCTTGTCCTTGACAGTGTTCGTGTCACCCAGTGTATCTGGGGTTTAATGATGATGGTAAACCTAAGAGGGTACTTCTCTTGGTCATAGCACAGAAGGCACAAGATGATACCAGGAGAAGGCTGTTGATTTGACTGGGAAACGGCCGCTAAATATAACACAAAAAGCAGGACGTTTTCTCTTCCAGAATGATCAGTCAGCAGCCACTCACTTTATTTTGTATGGTCACAAATGGACTTGTGAGCTGGAGAGAATCACATTGTTTCTAAATGGGAAAAAGTAGGATATTTTTATTGAAAAAAACCCTGCTGCTGAACTGGCCTAGAAGTCTGCTCCATGATTTCCTTTTAAGCCCAGACTTCTCGGTTTGGGTAAAAATCTATTTGAGAAATATGTGGTTGAATGGCAAGAGCAAAAGTCAGAAAAAGGGTGTCTCAGTGATATAAGGCAATAGTTGAGAAATTATACAAATTCTCTGTAAAAGAAGGCTGATTAATAGCCACAGTGATTCATGGCTTTAAGCTTGACATAACATTTGCTTCTAGTTTCAGTTTAGCAAATATTTATGGAGAATCCTTACGTACCTCACACTGTTTTAGATGCTGAATGGGCTTCTAAAGAATTACTACATATAATCCAGTCCCTGTCCTCGACAGTTTTTTTTTTTCTTTTAGCAAAATATACCAAGCAGCACATAAAGGAGTTTTTACTAATATATGATAAAACACCAGGGCAGGAAGAGAGCCATATTGGATGGTTGTCATGGGGAAGAGGAAACTCAGAACGATTAGGCAGCCAGGATGTGAGAAGACACCAAAGTGAATTCTTTTCAGTCAAAACAGTAATTGCTATTTCTTCATGGCTAGGTGGACTCAAATGTTAATTGTGCTTTGCACCGGAAAATTTAAACAGTGAATATAAAACCGTGCAAACGTGAGGACAACTAAATCTTCCTGCTTAACCGTTTGTTCCTTAAGTCAGCTTTTTATAATGAATTGTTATGAGAAATCTGGGGGCAGGAGCTGGCTTCTGCAAATAAACTTTGGCAGGAAAAATAAAGCCTCTGAGGTGTGAAAATTAAATCTCCTTCAACTTGTAGCCCCAGAATCGCGGTGGACCCGGATGCCACAGGCGCATCCCCCGGGTGTTGGCAGAAGCTTATCAACAGCACCTTTGGAAGAGCTTGAGAAATTAGTTCAAAAGTGTTTGAAGGAGTGAATAGTTTGATTATTCACCATTATATAGATTATATATTTGGCAGTTGTAACTGTTTCTGAGAGTACTGTTTTTAATTAAAAAAATATATACACACACACACATACATGCACATATATGTATATTCAAATTATAATTTTAAAATGCGTGTCAATAATTTAAAAACAAGAATTCACTGATCAAGCTGTCACTCGACTCTCAGAAGCCACAAATCACAGGCCGGTGGAACCCATGTCCACTGCCCCCTCCCCCTTGTTGGGTCTCCGCAGGCGGGAGACCGAGGGAAATGAGAAATGCGAAGCAGAGAGGGCAGTGCCGGGCGGCGGACTGCCGTGGGGTTTTTTGTAAAGAACAACCCCTCCCTCTACACCACAAGGGCTTATCTTTAAGCCTAGAAGCCAACAGCGATTTCTTCAAATTAGGCCACTGGTCACCATCGTGGCTTCAATAAAATTAATGAAATGACTAATTAGATGCAGAAAGTCATGCTATGGTTACACACTAAGGAGTGAAAACCCTGACCGTGTCTGCTTAGGAGGCTTATGGCCTAAAGGAAATACAAACAGACCTCAATTTCCTTTTTTCTCACTTGAGTGAATATATCTTACACTGTTCTGTCAAATCAGGAAGGCTCTGCCAGGGAGAATAAGCTCCTTTAATATGTATGCGGAAAGAAACCTGAAGAGTTAGCGCGGCGAACACAACAGAGTCACCTTTTCCAAAGGCTTGGAGGAACCCTACCAGGAAACAGCCTTGGAATAGAGGTTGCCCTGTCCTCTCATCCCTGGTCTTGGACCCAAAGTGTGTGCCACTTACCTAAAACATGGAGGACAGTCATCTTCGAGAGACAGAAAATTAATGGTTGTAAGCCCTCTAGAAAGATGTTTTATTTTATTTAGCCAAATGACTATTATTTTCATCGGGCAATCATGGTACTTCACATCTGTGGACTTAATACTGCAATACTCGTGCACCTGAAGGGAGAGGCTCCAGCTACATGAAGAGCCATATCTAATAAACCGTAATGCATTTCTCAGAGGGCAACCCTCTAATTTCAATCAGAATTGAGCCACTTGGTGCTTTTATGTGAATTACCAAGAGTGAAGTTGTACAGATTATGAATGAAAGAATTCATACATTTCTGAGAATAAACACTGACGGTATCTACAAGGATGGTTTCCCCTACATTGCTTTTGAGTGAAAATTGGGAGGTATTTGTTTTAAGAGCTTTGTTCACTTGTTTTCTGTGGGTTCCTGCCTTTCTGTCCCTGCTGTCTGGGAAAAGCTCCTGTGGTTTCCTCTACTCTCACACTCACAGTTATTCTGCCACCAGATGTGTGGGGTTTTCCCCACAATGACCAATACTCTGACACCAGCAGGATGTCCTACAATTCAATTCAGTTCTGACGTTGTCCACCTGCAGGTGGCGTGGATCTCGCAGGTTCGCAGGTTAAGGGCTCAGACTCACAGGAGTGCCCCCACTTCAGACAATTCAAGTCCCAGGTTGTCACCTGTACTTATGACCAACCAACCACCTGTAAATTAGAGTTCCCCAGACCCTCTTATTGGACTTGATAATTTGCTAGAAGTGCTCACGCAAGTCCAGGAAACACTTATTACATTTACTGGTTTATTATAAAGGATATAAGAAAGGATAGAGATGGGCAGTCAGATAAAGAGATACATAAGTCCAGGTATGGAAGGGTCCCAAGGGCAGAAGTTTCTGTCCCGGTGGATTTAGGGGACACCTCCGTCCTAGCATGTGGACATGCTCAGCAACACATCCTATACTTCAGGTACTTTAGGGATTTTTATGGACGCTGCACCAAGTAGGCATGATCAATCATTAACTTGATCTCCAGCCCCTCTCTTCTTTCTTGAGGATGGAGGATGGGACTGAAAGTTCCATGCTTCCAATCATGGCTTGATTTTTGTGAAGACCGGCCCCCATCCAGGAGCCACCCAGAGTCACCTCATTTGAACAAAAGACACTCCTATCATCCAGGAAATTCCAAGGGATTTAGGAGCTCTGTGTCAGAAACTGGGGTCAAAGACCAAATATGAGCAGGAACCAGGAGCAGAGACCAATATATATTTCTTATTATTTCATAGCTACCATGTCAGTTTCCTGAAGTTGAAGGCCAACAGCACATGGCCCATTTAGGGGTCTGTGCTAAATGTTTGTGCATGAAAGAAAGGATATATTAGGGCAAGGCACATCCTCACACATCTTCCTGTCAGGCTGCTTTAAGATTAGACAAGGCCAGGTGACCATCTGGGTGTCACCTGGGAAAACCTGCCGGAAAGCAAAAGCACTCTCAGATCATTGGATCTTCAGATTCAACCCCCAGAACATGTGTTGTTTTCTAGGCTTCTTTGAGCCTGTCCCCTCCCACCTGGGGCATGACTTGGAATAGCTTACTTTGGTCCTTGGATTTCAGCTTTGGCTTTGATCCTTGATCCACCTTCCCCCAGCTCTGTGCATCTTTTGCTTTTACCAAAGTCCTTTGATGGAAGAGGTCTGCTCCTATTGTCTGCTACTGTGTCTCAGCTACACACTTTGCTCCTCCTCAATTTTTTACTCTGAAAGCCTCACTTTTGTAACTCTGATTACCTTCAGTTTTGTAACTCTGGAGGAAAAAGGTGATCTCTCTGGAATGGAGACCCTCTTGTAGCCTTGTTAGTACCTCCTGGACACCTGCCACAGGTGCGGGACAAGTTGGGGCTGTTGCCATTGGGCTCCTGGCAGCAGTATTTTCCATGAAACTGGGTACTCCAGTTGATGTTACCTTTTTGGGTTCCAAAATAGAAAGAAATCAGAGAACAGGATAAAACGTACTTCAGGAAGAGAACTTTGAAAAATGCTTGAAAACACCAGAGTTCTGTATTGAAGTACATGATACAAATTGCTTGATTATTGTAAAGAGTGAATGTGACAAAAAATACTATGTGACACAAACATCTGGCTGTTCACATTATGGAATTAATGAGATTCAAAGTTTCCTTTGATAAAAAAGAATAACTCCCTCAGTGGCTTGTCATTGCATCTGAATATTCACATTTTTCTGTCCAGATGGCCTCTGTTCAAATGCAGCATTTTTTTTTCTGGGAGATACACATACAAATTAATTACCATCAGTGTATCAGATGCAGTGATACTGTGGACTAGCTGAACAGGCTTTGGGAAATCAAACATGGGTAAAAATGTTTTAAACACAAAGTGAGTTGAGAATGTTTTGGAGCTGTGTTGTCCAATGCAATGGACACTAGCCATGTGTGGTTTTTTTAAACCTAAATGCAAACTTAAATTACTTAAAATAAAATAAATAATTCAGTCCCTTAGTCACCTCAGCTACCTTTAAGAGTTGAGTAGCCACGTGTAGCTAGTGGCTACCATATTGGATGGTGCTGATACAGAACATTTCTATTATTACCGAAAGTTATTGGATAACTCTGGTCTAGAGTAAAGGGAACTTGATGGAGAAAGCATGTCTAAGTGGACTGTTTTTATGCTGTGCTTGGAATCCAAATAACCAGAAAAAAGTACTAAAAAAGAGGTGGGAGAGGTCATAGAAAAATAAGATCACACAAAATGGGGATGGCCGGGAGACCAAAGGGAAGCATTGTCTACTTCACAATTTTGCCTAGAGTCTTCGGAGTGTGTATTCTACTAGGGAAAGGCAGAATTGTCCAGCAAATCATCCCTGGGTTCAAATCCTGGCTCTGACAGTAGTAGCTGGGTAGCTGTGCATGTCATTTAACTCTTAATCTTTCATCATGTGTAAGATAGAGTTTATAATTCCTACCCTATGCCATTGTCAGGAAGAGAAAGATAATATACATGATCTGGTACATGGCAGGTACTCAAAGCTATTATATCTTAAAGCCCATTAGCCTGCCTTGGACCACTGACTGTGACTCACACATCTTTGTATCTGTCTCAGTGCCCAGCACGTAGTGGGTATTCCATAAACACTTGCTGGATTTAACTGAACTAGAGCATTCCCTATCTCTGTTTTTTACATTCTTGCTTTCACTATGAGTAAAGAGCCTGTGAAAGAAAGATGCTGCACGAAATCTGATGTTACTGGTATTGCAAGAGTAATTGACATGAAATAGAATCAGAAGACGACAATACTTTGGAAGCTAATCCTCTTAACTTAATGGAATTGAATTATTATAATTCATGAAATAGCACTTAAATGGTACTGCTTGGACAGTTACTGCTTGTTATTTATATTTGTTGAATTTTGAAATTTGCCTCCTGCACAGAATTGCTTAAGGGCACAAGTACAAAGAATTAATACATTAATTATCATAAATGAATCATTAAACAGCAGCAGTAGTTAACAACATAAGCTAATATATTAAGAAAAAGAATTTTTTTCAACAGTAGGCTTAGTGCTCCTCTGCTGGAAAAAGTTGATTAAAAGAGGAGCTGATTGGTAGAATAGCAGATGTGAAAATGGAATCTTGTGAGTTCATTTAATCCATTTCACTGCCTTCAAACCAATATGGGCAAATGACCCCTTATGGTAAAGCTCTTTATAAGGCTTTTGTAATCTTTTTTAGATCACTCATTGTAGTGATTTTTTTCTTTACAGACATCTAAGAAGACTGTTAATCTATTCCTAGGCACTAATGAGCAGCATCTGGGTTTTCACTTCTGAATCCGTAAAATTAAACCTTTTAAACTTTCAGATGTGAAGTTTTAAAATCTGGCTCCAAGGAGTCCAGACCCACTCAGGGTCTGGGAGGACAGAAAGAAGGACAGAATATGAGAATGTGAGAGTAGGCATGGGTCTGGACATCATCTTTCCAGTCCTAACCCTGCCCTCCCAACCCTGATTGAACTAGTACAGCCCAAATTTTATGTACTTAGTTTGCTTTATTTGGGTTTGAAAAAAAGCCCCAACAATTTAAAAATAACAATTTTGAAAATCATCAAGTTAGGTAATTATGAATTTTCTGTTCACTTAAGTCCTGCAGTTATCCACCCTTTATGCCAAATTCCACCTCCACATACTCTGATTCAGTGAATTTCCCAGGTACACTGACATTTTAAAAAATTTTGCCAGAGGATGTTAACTTGCAGCCAGGGCCGAGAACTAATTTTTAGTCCAACTGCATTGATCTCTTTTTAAGTAGAAATGAGTATAAGTTATGTCTCATTTTTTTTTTCTGCCAGAGATAGAGTTTTGCCCAGGAGAATTAATGTTCATGGAGATTATTTTATTCTTTCTTCTCATATTCCTACATAAATCAACATTCCCACCTTGACACCCACCAAGAATAACTGCTGACTCTCAAACCATCTCACTTCATTATTTAACTCTACTGATTTGTATCTGTTGTCAAGAAGAGATACGTTTCATTCAATTAAGAGGGTCTGTTTTTAATAAATCTGTAAGTACTCAGGTATGAATGTTAGTATTGATATTGCTAAAACAGTGTTAGAGTGTATTTTATCTTACATTTTTTTATGCCAAAATTGAACCAGTTATTGTACCTTGTACCCAGTAGTTTCACATTGAATGAGTAATTTCACCACTAGAACCAAGGTATTATTCTACTTACCTGTTACAACATGTGTAAACATTCAGGGGCTAGTCTCTACCACGTGCTGAGCTGGGTGTTTGCCATCATAGTAGGACCAAGATCACGTTAGCCAGGCCAGCATTCCAGGACCTTTTTCTTACCACATTCCTGCTCCAGTTAAGTGACTCCAAATTTGATAAATAGGCACCAGGGTGAATAAGGGAAATTGGTACAATCTACTGTTCCCAACAGCTATACATTGTGACTCAGTCAGAGGAACAGAATCTTTCTTCCTCCCTCCCTCCCCTCCCTTCCCTTTCTCTTTCTTCCTTCCTTCTTTCCTACCTTCCTTCCTCTTTTGAAAATATTCAAGGAAGCAGGAAAATATAGAAAATAATATCATAAACACTTATATACCTACCACCTAGTCTTGTCAAATCTTAGCATTTTTGCATATTGAATCCAGAACTTATTTTAAGAAACAGAAATTCACAAATAGAGTTGAAGTTACCTGTATAACCACCCGCCATTAACCCATTTTCCCTAGTGGCTTCCAAACTTTGATACACATAAGCATCACCTGGAGAAATTTAAGACTCCTGTTGCCCAGGTCTTGTTTCATACCAATTAAATTGAAGGCAGCCAGTCATTAATATTTTTTAAGATTCCCAGGCAATTATTACAATGTGCAAAGTCTGGGAAACATTGCCCTCCTCACCACTCCAAATGTAACTACTATTCTACATGATGTTTATGTTTTTCTACATATATGTATTCATAAACAATGTACAGTTTACATATTTTAAAAATACAAAAATTGTATGACAGTGTATGTTTTATATGAATTTCTTTTTTCTTTTTTATTGAAGTATTGTCAGTTTACAATGTTGTATCAATTTCTGGTGTACAGCATAGTATTTTAGTCAGTCATATATATACAAATATGGAACGCTTCACGAATTTGCGTGTCATCCTTGCGCAGGGCTATTCTAATCCTCTCTGTATCATTCCAGTTTTAGTTTATGTGCTACTGAAGCAAGCACTGACTTGCTTTTTATACTCAGTGTTATCTTTTTGAGGTTATCCACATTGATGCAAGTAGCTAGAATTTATTTGTTTGAATTGCTATATAGTACTCGACTTTTAAATAAAGCACATGTTATTTGTCCATTGCCCTATTAGTGGATATTTACAGTATGACTTTCTGTTGACGAATTTCATTCATTTATTCAGGTCTTTCTTTTTATATCTTACTGAAGACCTGTGCATCTTATGTTAGCTTTATTACCAGGTACCTTGAGTTTTTGTTACTGTAAATGATATCCTTAAATCTCATGTTTTATTCATCATTGGTTCATGGGAATAAAATCAATTTTAGTGGGTTGATTTTGTGTCCAACAACTTTCCAGATTTTCTTATTAGCCTTAAGAGATTTTGTGTAGATCCTTCTAGATTTAATTTTGAGACAATCATATAACTTGTAAATAGTGACAGTATTTTTTTCTCTCTGATCTTTATAAATTTTCTAACTTTCTTTGATATTACTACGTTGTTAAGACCTCCAGCGTAATGTTTAACAAAAGCTATGATAGTAGAAATCCTTGGCTTCTTTCTGACTATAAAGGGACTGCTTCTAGTATTTTAAGAATTATGCCTACTATAGGTTTTCTGTGAGTTCCTGTCATAGAGACCCTCTATCAGGCTTAGAAAGTTTTCTTCTTATTTGGTTAAGTTTTTAATCATGAGAATATACTGAATTTTAGCATGTGCTTTTACTTGCATCTACTGACACATCATAGGGTTTTCTTTTTTAATCTGCAAAGAGGATAAATTATATAAATATACTTTATTTTAAATACTGTATGAAAGCTTATTACTGTATACTTCTCATTTTTAAATTTGCTTTTGCATGTTGTCTACTCTTTCCATTAGAACCCTTAATTATTTTAAATGCCTTGTTTCGTAATTCCAGCATCATTGTCATAGCCAAGTCTGGTTCTGATGATTACTTTGTCTCTTCCAATTGCGTTTTCTCTGCCTTTTGGCATCCCTTATAATCTTTTGTTGAGAGCTGGACATGTTATACTAGATGATAGAAATTACAGTAAATAAGCGTGTATGAGGATTTATATTAATATGGCTAGGATTTGTGTTGTGTTTAATCTTCTTTAAGCTACAAGTGCCAGAGGCTCTAAATTCCTCCAGTGTTCTTTTTTGTCTCCTCTCTTGACTTCAGGCTTCCCTTAGTACTCCTCCTCAGAGAGAGCATATGTTTTGTGGATGTTTTAGCAGTACCCACTGTTATATGGGAGCCCCGTGGTGTGGTGCTAAGGTATGTGGGAGAGAAAGCATTCTCTAATCTTCCAATTAAATTTTAGTCCATTAGTGAGCCTGTGTCTTCAGTCTTTCACCTTCAGAAACATTTCTCCAGTGGTATAGCTTTTCCCCACATCCCATAATTCTCTCTCTGGCTGCAGTGCTCCTGATCTATTTCTTTAAGCCTTGACCTTTGTTGACTACATTGTCCTCTGAATTATGTGGGGCAGGAAGAGGAGAATGTATTTCCCCCTAGCTGGGATAAGGCTCTGGCAAAGTCTTTCCCCCTGGAGAGGAGATCTTTGGGTATGTTTCACAACGATTACTCTTTCTCTCCCCCTATCGGAATATTAAGAGGATCTCTCTTGGATCTTCACCACTAGAATCTGGTAGAGTTCCTGGAGGTAAAGACCATGAAACTGTGCCCATCTCTCCCAAAGCTCTGTCTTCCAGGAGTTTCTTATCCTCATTTTATTTCACACGCAGCCTCCAGTAATTCATCAAAATTGCCATTTAAGTGTTGTTACCAGGTTTGACTCCAGCAGCTTCTGTTCCATCAGATCTCAGCTGTGGCTCTACAGATGCACCTCCCTCTCCAGACTTCAAGGTGGTGGTTCACCTTGCAAACTCAGGTCTATGATGGTCCAAGAAAAGTCACTGATTTTCAGTTTATCCAGCTTTATCTTGTTATAAAAACAAGAATGATACCTTTCAAGCTTTTTACGTGTCTGAGCAGAAACTTAGCATCTTGACTCTAGACATTTTATAGAATCCTTTTCAAGTAAGACTTTCAAGGATCCTGGATTCATGTTGTTGACACAGCTCTAACCACCCCCGTCTATTATGTAGGCCCCAGATCTCATTCCTGTTCCTATCTGGGGTTAATATCTGAAGTGCAGCAGACTATGCTACCTGGGCGTATTGGTTATTTTGAGATACAGGCTCTTGAAAAACAGCAAATTCAGGGAGAGGCTTTCTTTGCACTTATCTGTTTAAAGGCTGATCCTCTAAAGGAAATCAGTCATCATGGATCCCCTTCTCAGGAGTTCAATTAACCAGGGAAGATTGACTCTTGTCCCAGAAGAGGAGACTAGAAGTTGATACCACACCCAGTGTGTTGTCACAGACTATCATAACCCCATCTATTCTTCTAAGGGTCCACTCATTTTTCCTAAAAATCATTTGTTCTCCCCTAAGAGGCCTACATTCCTTCTCCCTTTTCCCTCTGAAGAGGGTATTTACGTCTGAATTCTAACCCACCTCTTTGAGTTACTCATTTTCCATGGCTATCTCCCGTGTATACATGATGTATAGCAGTTAATAAACTTTTGTTTGTTTTTCTCTTGTTTGTCTGTCTTTGGTTACAGGGATCTCAGCTAAGAACTCAGAAGAGCAGAGAAACAGCTATTTTTCTTCTCCTGTACACTGTATCCAGTCCCCCAGGCAATGGGAACAGCACCATTCCATCTCCACAGCCACCACAGCATCAATTCATACACTTACTACTCTGTTTTTCAGTTTCCTCTCTATTTTTGGCCACTGGGAATTTCTTTTCTAGTATTTTCAGATGAAAATTTATAAGAACATCCATTTGTGTTTATCTAACATCCTTAAGTATGTTTCAGGTTATTCAGTCTGTAATGTTGCTGAAATCAGCATCTAACTAGTTTTTCTATTCAAATATTTGGTGGGCTGGTGGGACTCTATGACTCCCGAGGCCTCGCTGGCCCAGGCAATGTCCTAGGCAGGGCGTCAGGACTCCCAGACACTGCTTGCTACTCTCTGCCCTTGTGACCAAGCCATGCTGAACGTGAGAGGCCCCTCAGCACCAGTCATGGCATGAGGTCCTCCAGGGGAAGACAATGACGGTATAGTATTTCCAACAGATTTACCTGAGTTCAGTGGATACAGTCTACCCTAGCTTCTCCTGTTTGGATCTGATATACTTTTGTTCTTGAGCATCATGGATTTCTTTTGAGCTCGTCTCTATTGCACCTGTCCTATGGTCAGCCCCAGCCTGAGCACTAGTGGACTAGACTTTGGCTCCTGACTCAGATTTGCTTTTTCCAGCTTTCATGCCTCTCTCTGATTTATCCTAAGATTTCATCTTATAACTTTTCCTTTAGAGAAAGGCTTTTGCAAATCCTGTCTCCTTCTTGGGGATATGGTTTGTTTCTTTTAATATATGGCACCAACCCAGGAACATTTTGCTATTAAATCTGCACAGCTACTTTGGAGAAATATGGGATACCCAAGTGATCAAAGTGATGAACCCCTGGAACTTCATTTGGATTGACGCCCCAGGGTCTTATGGTGGGGGAGGTGTGTGTGAAGAGGAGTTAAATGATTTTGTCAAATATTCTAGTTTCTTGAGTTTAGTCACTGAAAGAAGGAGTTGAGGGCCATGACTCTGCAAGTTGCATAAAGGAAACATTACACTGGGGTACAGAAGCCTATTATCTGAGTCTTTTAAAAGAGCACTTTATTTTTAAGTATTTCTTTTTTTGATACAAGAATGTTAAAACTTTAACTTTTGGGTTTCTGGTTAAACTCCCTTAACAAGCACAGTGAGATGGGGTGGTTCCTGGTCCCTCAAAGGAGGTACTCATCAAACAGTCTTCTGAAACTGAACCAGCAGGCAGGGGCTCTGGAGAACAAGCCAGGGTCACCCATACAAGAGATTGGCTAATTCAAGTATAAAACAATAAAGAGAGAAATCTGCTGCAAGCGCCTGAGATGCCCATAATGAAGAATGCCTTTTCCTTTAGAAGGGCTTAAGTGGGTTGGTTTTAAAGAAATCCTAGAAAGCTCAGGTCCTTAGGGGCATATTTCTGTGAAAACATGGTGGAATGGTTAGTGATAAGAAGAAAGAAAGTCTTTTAGTCCTGCTAAAAGTATGACTTTTCCACAGAAAATTTAATGATCTAGTAGGCTTTTATTCAGTGATTCATGAATCAGGCAGCATCTAACCTAGCAGGTGGAGAGGAACTCAGAAATGCTATACCAGGTCAGAGATTTTTGTAGATCAATGTAATCAGGAACAAGGAAGTAATACTGGGCATTTGCTGATTAGATGAACCAGAGTAACTTGTGTGGAACAAACAAATGTGTTGTGTATTGGTTTGATATGATTTCAAATCCAGTTATTTTTTTGATCTGAGAATGAAGTTGCTTTGTCCTAAGAGTGAAGTAGTTTACATTGAGGAAGTTGCATCAGGAAGTAGTCATTGACATCCGTGGTTGTCAATCAGCAGGTGGCTGTCCATCAGCTATTGATGAGTACTGCTGGGGCTTATCGAGAAAAACATGTTGAGGAGAGACTATGGCTAGGGGACATTTAAGCTTTAAATACCAATGTATTTGACCTGCAACTCAAGAGTGTTGGGTCTGGGCAATCCTACTCTTTGCTGATGTAAATAGCTCTCCTTCTTGGTTTGGAGTATGTTAGTTCTTTATTGGCTGACTAAGAGACATTACCCTGTATGCTATTGCTTTGTGAAATTATTATAATCCCCACAGTGGATATGTGTTAAGTAAAATATTGGCAAGGACAATCTCAGTCTCTGAGTATAATTTGCAGCCCCAACCAAAATTAAAAAGGGAGTCTTGGGGTTGGGTCAGGTAACTTGTGCTGAGAGGCAAGTGCTGGTTAGTTGACTTCAACCTTCCTTTTCGAGGAGGCCTGAGCATGGACAGTTGCGTTCTGGTTTGCTGATGTGGGGCTTAAGCATCCGTGACTCCTAACCTAATCGGGTTACTTTGATGGTAGGGAAAGGAGAGGGACTTTTACACGTGGTGTCATATCCCATACAGGCTTGAAGGGCTGCAGAATATGCCATCCCAGAACGTGCCTCTTTCGCATAGGGATTATTTTGAGAAATAACAGACACAGAGAAGCTCTAAAAATAGACAAGTTACCCTTTTGTTATATTTATTACGGAAATCTCCATTTGTAAGGGTGTTTCCCTCTTTGTTACCAGGACGAGAAGGATGACTACAAATCACAAGAAACTGTTATCACTGGAGGAGGCACAGGCTTAAAGCCACATAACAAACCGTATCCTTTTTTTTACCATGCTTTTCCTGGTAATTTCTTATAACTGGCCTCTCTGCACCTCCCTCCCCAATATTTTTCTTCTGTCTTTATCTGAAGATGGTATATGAGGTAGCGGCTTGCGCCATCTCAGAAAGGATCTCTTTTTTCCTGGGTGTCTCTCACATATATATGAAATATATATGTTTAATAATTTTCTTTTTTTCCCCTCTTTGGTTAATTCATTTATTATTACAAGGGGTCTCAGCCAAGAACTCAGAAGGGTAGAGAGAAAATTATTTTTCTTCCCCTGTAGGCTCATATGTCAAACATTCAAACTGAGTAAACCTTTGACAGATGAACGCTCCTTTAAATCTTTGAAAATAGGAAGTTCCCGGTCCTTTTTTTAGTGTCTACTGCAAACAAAAATCTCCTTGTTTGCGGCTCTCACCTTATTGCACCTTTCAAAATAGATTGACGAGAAACAAAGTGCTCAAGACTGTTGGGAGGCCCCGTTTTGTGACCAGTGACTGTCTTATGTTCCTGGGCCGAAGAATTTCCTGGAACAAGCAAGTAAGTCGTGTTGATCTATGTGGTCTCAATTCTCAGGCAGAAACTGCTGAGCTTTCTTTCACTATTAACTGAGGTGAATCAGAGGTTTTACAAGGACTTTTGCTTCTCTTTTGAGACAAAATAGGCTCATTTGTACACTTGCTTTACAGTGGGGCTCGGGGGCGGGGGGCGTTGCCTGCTTCCCCTCCCTCTGCCAGCTCTCTGACATTCTTTAACTTACTGGCTGATTCCTAGTTATCATTTCAGTGTCGCACGGGCTTCGCCTCCCATAGGAAGCTCTCCCGATTCCTTTCCCCACTCCCATCGCCGACTGCAAGGCCCCTGCCCTGGAGCATTCATGCTTTCTCAGTCACTCAGTATTATTCAGGACCGCCTCCTTGCTTGTTTCTTAAGTCTTAAGTCTGTGAGCTCCTAGAGGTCAAAAACTATCTTGGGACCATACTCTTTTCTGTTACTCTGTACCTGACACACAGCACATAACAATTTTTTTTAATGTAATCTCTCTCTCTCTTTTTTTAAAGCATTTCACAATGCAGGAAATTAAAGAAACTATACATTTACAGCTCTGTTAATTTTCTGATAGTAAGACAGATGGGAAGGGGCAAGGGCACTGCCATTAAAAGAATGACACATGATTGAGGACAGGACAAAAACTGGTTAGGACCAAGATGGCAGAAGATTTGACTCCCAGTAGACTTTGAGCTTCATTATATGCTCATTGTAGTATATTAGCATACGAAGTGGCATCGCAGCAGGTGCCACGGCAGCTCCTAGGCTGGCCGTCAAGGGCCAGAAAGAGGGTGGTGGCCCAGTTCCTGGGAACCCCTGTCCTTTCCCCCAAAGTAGTTGGAATAATCTTCCCTCTTGTTAGCTTATGAAATTACGAAGCCCATAAAAACTAACCACCACCACACCTCGTGGCAGATCTCATTCTCTTAGATGACCCTGTGCTCTGGGGTTGCCTCTTGCCTTTTGAGATGGCCTACAATCTGTCTGTGGAATGTGTGTCTCCTAAGCCTGTTCTCTCTCACATTCGGAGACAGCCTACACCCTCTCTATGGAGTGTCCATCTCTCTGAATAAATCTGATTTCAGTCAACTATGGCTTGCTTTTGGATTCTTTCCTGTACCAAGCCAAGGACCCTCACTTGACAGGGCATGTCCCAGGGACTCGCCCAGGACCTGGGATGTGGCCATCCTCTCGTGCCCCACTTTCCTGTATCAGTAGTGAACACAGCCATGTACCCAGCAACCAGATCAAAGAATAGAACACTTCCAGGACCCAGAAGTCCCTGTGCACTGCTCCAACTGCTTCCACTCCCTCAAAGCCGACAACTATTCTGACATCTAACACCACACGTTATTTTTTGCCATTTTTGAACTTTATATAAATGAAATAATATAGTTGCATTCTTTTGTGTTTGCTTCTTTCATGAAACATTATGTTTGGAAGTGAAGGGAGCAGAATATGCTGCCCCAAAATATGCTTCTTTGGCATATGGATTATCTGGAGCTGATTATTAAGAAACAGCAGACACTGGAGAAGCTCTGAAAATCTAGTAGAACTTGTCGTTTTGTGGGGGAAATTTACCTTTATAAGGGAAATCTCCATTTGTAAGAGTATCTCCTTCTCTGTTTGAGGAAGAGAAGGATGATTCTAAGTCACAAGAAACTCTTATCAATGGAGAAGGCACAGAAAAATCTACATAATAAATTGTATCCCTTACTTACCAGGCTTTTCCTGGTAATTCCCCATAACTGGCCTCTCCTCCATCATGCAACATTTTTCTTTTTTCTTTAGCTGAAGATAGTATTGAAGGTAGCAGCTTGCGCCACCTTGGAGAGTTATTCATTTTTCCAAGGTATCTCCCATGTATATATGGGGTATATATATTAATAAACTTTTTTTTCCTGTTGTGAACTTGTCTTTAATTACAAGGTGTCTCAGAAGGGTAGAGGGAAAATTCCTTTTCCTTCCCTACAGAACATTCTTCCAAGAACTTTTGTGTGTAAAGCTCCAGTTGGTTTGTTTTCCTAGCTTGGCAGTATTCCACTGTGTAAGTATACCATAATTTATTTATTTGGTCCACTCTAATTGGGCATTGAAATCTTCAGTTTGGGGTCATGATGTATAGTGCTACTATGAACATTCCCATACATGTTTCTTGGTGCACATGTGTTTGCTTTTCTAAGAGAAAAATTGATGGATCATAGGTTTTTCATATATTCATTTTTCTTGATGTTGACCTGAAACAAATGGACTGCCAGATATCCCTCCTGCAAAGAAGGATTTATTCAGGATCACCAAAGAATTTGCAACTCGGGATCTGCAACCATGGTGAGCCACATGCTAGTCTCCCCATCCCAGGGAAGGAGAATGCTTTTATAGAAGGGGAGGGGAAGTTGGGAGGGCTGCAGCAAACCAGGTCCACGGCTCTTCACTGGCTGAGTCCTTGCCAGGAAAGGGGAGAGGAGTCTTTCTTCTTCCTGTTGGGCTCCACTGTCGTCACAGGGCGTGAGAGCTCCTCCTTCTGGGGTCTTGACTCTATTTAATTGAGGTTTCGGTTTATAATTTTTTAGAATAGAGAAAACTGTGACCAGTTTTTCAAAGTGGTGTTACCAATTTTCACTCCCAGTAGCAGTGTATGAGAGTTCAACAAACGTGTTTTGAATAGATTAATAAACAAGTAAAGGAACTAAGAGTGATTTCTCCCCAAGTTTGGCTCCTAAGAGGGACACAGTCTGTCACTTTGCCCTGGAAAACAAACAAACAAACAAACAAAAACCCCAGAAAACAGTCTTCTGTTCCTTCCTTTTTCATTTTCTTCTTAAATATTTAATGAGTCTTAAACTACCGCTAAATGAGAATGTATATAAATGGCACCTGTGAGAAAATTCCTGTGTCACTGAAACAAAGCTATAATGTGGATGTTTCCTTTCCTGTCTTTATATTATGGCTGCTGATTACCATTCTGGGAACAATTAGCTTTGCTGGATATCAGGTTGTGAATAATTCTGAGGGTATATTTAATTTTTCAGACACTTGTGAACAATATGTCTTCTTTGGTGGGGTTGCTTAGACCCTCCTCTTGCTGTAAACATAGCCTAATCAAAAGCAATTGTGAAGGTAGACAACGGAGACCAATTAAAGTGCAGTTACTGTTGGCTGTGCGAGTTCACCAGGGCACTCCGCTCTCTGTGATGAGACTCTGCTTCTTCAGTCTAGGTGGCCACGTTACATCATCCAGTCTGGGCACCCCTGGTCCTCAGCAGGTGAGAAGGGTGAGTTAGGAGGGAAGAGAAAAGCATTGCTAAGTGGCGAGGTAATTTATTCTGGTGCCAGCACTGTTCTCTGAGAATTGCTACTTAACAGGCTTCCCTGACTGCACGTCTGTGTCATTTTCTGGAGGGCGTCTTACATTTTAGTGTAGAATCAACAAATTTTCACTTACTCCTAGGGTTTCCTCTGCAATGTGTATGAATCAGGGGAACTCACTGAGCATCTCGTGCAGGCTCTGTGTTGGGACTTACCAAGCAGTGGTTGTCGCTATGCCCCTGCTAATAGTTATCCTAGACTCCAGGAGAAATGGGTTAACTCTGACTGGTCACCAAATGTCTGCAGCTCAGATCCACAACCTTGTGTGAAAACCCAGTAAGAGTGGGCCTGACAAATGCTCAGTGGCTTAGTTTCAAAGTGTAAAGAAACTTCAGCAAACCCATGTAAAGATTTTCAGTCTCCTGGTGCTCTGCCCATGCCTCAGAGATAGGCCTGAAACGGGGCGAGGGGCAGACGATGGGCTTTAACCCACTGACGTCCATGTGGTAAAACACTCCATGTCTGAGCTGTGGTCTCTAGTACAAGTAGTTCCCATAAATGATAAGAGGCATATTGAATTAAGCAGACTGGGGAGTTTCACTGACTTTAAATTGGACCTTTGAGGATGAATGGAATTATAGGGGAGCAAAACTTGCCACTCCAAAACATGTCTCTTTGGGCTGGGGATTATTTTGAGCTAAAAACAATCGAGGCTCAAAAAACTCAGAAAGACCCTTTGTCCTTGTCCCTAACTGCCTAAAAGAATTTAGATCAATGACCTTTTCCAGGAAGGCAGCTATCATCCCAGATAACTATAGAGTCTAATATGAATTGGCAGTGGTGGACAGGGAGGAACTTGGCAAAGTCTGTATGTTAAAATTCCTGTGTCCCATTGTTTCTCTATGGCCCAGCAAACATTTGTTTACCAAACATTTGATTTTTTTCATCTTCTTTGTGAACGGCCTTCCTTCCCTTTGACGCCCCAAACCCTACCTCCTTTCCCTTTTCTCAGATGACATATAAACCATAATAGCTTAACTTGTCCTTGGGCCGCCTATTCTTACAGAGCCATACATATGTAAAATTAAATTTCATTTTCTCCTGTTAATCTGTCTCATGTCAATTTAATTCTTAGACCAGCCAGAAGAATCTAGAAGGATGGATGTATGATCAGGCCACTCAAGATGGCGGTTCTCCTGCGCTCTGCACATCCCCTGCTTGACCAGCCCCTGCCTCACCTCATGACCGACCCTCCTTCTTAATCATACAGCCTAATCAGTAAATGCCTACAGACTTGACTCCTGCCCCAGCAAGTGGTTGTTTTGATCTAAATACCAGAACATCTCCACTTTGATAGCTTATCAAATGGGCAGTGAGGGGTGTGCACCCCTGCTGGTTTCCCTGGTAACCAATGAGCCATCCTGAAGTCAATTCCCCCTGTCACTGGTAACCCCCCACCCCCAGGGAAGACTGCCGCCACGTCCTACCTGCTGTCTGCTGTGCACAGTGGGATGTCACTCCAGGACCTTGCTTCAGACGTGGACAATCCCCCATCCGTTAAACCCCTGATGTCTCTACAGCTGACCCTGGGCTCTTTCTTCGGTCTTGGGGCTGCGCAAGCACAGAGTGCAGCCCAACTGCAAACTTTTTTTCCTCTTCATCAGAATTCAATTCAACAATACTTACTGAAAAGACTCCGTGGAAGAGATAAAAACAAAGTTTGTGCCTCCATCACGCTTTTAATCTCATACTATATTGACACGAGAGACATGCCCGTGGTCCCTAGTGACGCTGTACCTGTCTTCCCTGGGAATTAGGGCTTCTTTGTCCCATGGGAGGACTTTGGGACCCATAGTCATGGACCCATGGGCTAAGACTTCCAGAGTGATAAGACCCAGGACACACTTCCCCAAAATATGCCACCTTGGCATATTGAATATCTTAAGTTGAAGAAGTTTGAGGAAACAGCAGGTGCAGGAAGGTCACTCTGACCTGCCCCCATCATTCCTTCTTCCATGAAAGCAGCAGACAAAGCTTTCATGTGAAAGGTGCCCTCCCTGTACCGAGAGGGAGGAAGACATCCCTGTCACCAGAGACAGGACATTTGGGGCCAGTAAATTTGTACAAATAAACCGTGTCAAACCAATCCTTATTTCCTAGTCATTTCTTCACCACTTACGACCCCAGCCCAAAGCCCACGGTCTGGTCAATTCTTTGTTTTTACTTATTTTCATTGTTTCTTTGTCTAAAAGGGATAAAAGCTTCCCACTCTGGCCACTTCTTCAGGTCTTTGTTCTCTCGTGAAAGCTCCCACGTGCATGGAAAAATGCAATGAAATGTGTGCTTTTCTCCTATAAATATGTCTTATCTCAATTTAATTCTTAGGCCCAAAGAGGGTGAAAGACAATTTTTCCTCTCCGACAGTTCACCTAAAAAAAATCCCAGTGAATTCTAACTTCTTCTGTGACCAAAACTAATGCAATAGTAAGTATATTAACCAGAAAAAGAGAATTAAGAAATAATTACCTAAATACATATATTTAAGTATGTTTTGTGCTGTTTTAACATTGGTAGTTTTTTATTGTCTATATTCATATAGAGAAGAGATTTCTGGGGCCAAAACAGATTACAATTACCAGCTCACAGTGATGATCTCATTGACGCCCTTTTGTCCCAGTTCTTCTCCTTAGAGAGTTGTGATGAGGGCAGGATCATGAACCTGGGAACTTGTGTTAAATCTCCCCTCCTGAGGGCAGAAAAGAAACTTCATCTCCCTAATGAAAGCAAAGTCCCCTTGGGAAGAGAAGAAGGATTCTGGGTTGCTACTTTTTAAAATATAAATAAATGTCTCTGGTGGATGAGGAGGACGTCATCTCTGAGTTACAGCCTCTGGAAAGTCTCCAAGGCTTGGGTCTCAACCCCCGTTGCATGTAAACACATGCCTCAGTTCTTTGTTTTTACTTATTTTCATTGTTTCTTTGTCTAAAAGGGATAAAACCTTCCCACTCTGGCCACTTACTATTATTATTATTATTATTATTCCCAAACTGGCAAATGTCATCTTCATAGATGACAATGATAGTCAATTCAAAATTCAATAAGATACATCTCTTATTCTCCATCCAGGTATTGTTTAACTGCTGTGGCCTATTTTGTAACCAGTCCCCAGTAAATTTGCCAGGAAGCCCCTAACCACACAGAAACATTAAACTATTCACTTCCTGACACACATCTGAAACCAACTCAAGTAGTTGTTTTAAAAAAATGTTTATAGTATATTCTTCTCCTTTAATTGCCAATTTCATCTTGAAAAGCATTTGCCTATTTAGGTCAGAGTCAGAGATCCTCAAATATTTCTGAATTAGATTTTGGAGGAAGTTTATCAATTTTTAAATCATCTTAACGTCATCATGTATTAGTTTGCCCACCTCACTGGGCTGTGCAGAGGGGCAGCAAATACAGGCCATGTAAGTAGCACTCCTGGAAACAGGCTGCTATGTAATGAAATACTCTCAATCTTCTAAAAACTAAAAGTGAAGGTTACCTTTTGCGGTAGATTGTATTTTCCAAAACTGTCTGTTATGATATTTCCAGTCCCACCTCCAGAACCTTGCTGCATTCTCATCGAGAGCCTAATCTTTGTTCCTCCCCTTGAACCTGGGGTGGTGGTGGGGTGTCTTTGTGATGTCTTGACTAGCAGAGTCTGGTGGAATGACACTGTGCGACTTCTGAGGCTGGGGAATCAACGGTAGAACAGATTCTGCCTGACTCTCTCTCACTTGGCACATGAGACTTTGGACCCTGAGATGTCCGGCTACCCTTAAGCAGTTCTGCTGGAGAGACCACGTGGAGACACACAGAGATAAAGAAACAGGACTAGGAGCCTCTAGAGGTTCCAAACTCTGGCTGTCTGAGTTTTCCCAGCCTACATACCAGACGTGTTAGCAGCGAGCATTCAGAGTATTCCCGCACCAGCCATCACCTGGCTGTGACTGCAGGACACACTGTGATTGAAAGCCACCTAACTGAGCCCAGTGACCCTCCCAAACCAGGAGAGTCAATAGGAAAATGAGTGTTGTTATCTTACACTGCCAGGCCTTACGGTGGTTTGCCATGGGGCAATAGGTAACTAAAACTTTAATTGCTCTTTAATTGTTAAACGAGCAAAAGCAATATATAAACAGATGCCATAAACTACCTGCCAAAGAAAGACTAGATCCTCCCTCTCACTGTGGGGCAGAAGTGACCTGGGAACACCAAATTCAATAAAGGCAACATCTCCAGGTGAAGGAAAAGGCGTGGCTGTAACCAAGAGAGCGGCTCCTGTCAAGGCTGACGCTCCAGATCCAAGGAAAGACTGAAGAGGGGAAACACGGAGTCTACAGAAAAGAGAGATGCCAACAAGATTGTATCAGTGTTTACCCCACATGTGTCAATAAACAAGGACACTGCTCTGGTGAATTATGAGAACAGGGACGACTGACTGGGGTTTTCCTGTGACCCGGACCACATGTTCCTTAGGACTCACTCCTCTCCCTTGCACGGACCTCCTGCCCACCCAAGGAGCTGATTTGTAACGGGCTTCCTGCAGATCTGCCCAGGGGGAGAAACGGTGAGGACGGGACCAGAGCCCAGGACTGGCGTTTTAGTTCTCCCAGTGAGTGCTGTCGCCTTGATACTTCAGTGGTTTATGAGGTTAACTAATGTAACTCTGTCTCCTGTAACCTTGTCAACTCACAATGAACTGATAAGGACTGAGTTCCTAGACTGGCACTTCTGACAAATGGAAAAAATGACCCTGACAATTCCTCAATGGCCTTGTCACTCCTGCCTCCCTCAGAGTTGGCTGTGCACATAACACTCTAAGTGTCCTATTCATACCCCATCAACCACATTGCTATTGGTAGTGGTCATTGTGTGCAGGTGTTTTGGTGGCATATATCCTCATCTCATTTGGGTAAATACCTAAGATTGTGATTACTGGGGGCTGTGACCAAAGACTTTTAAAGACAGTACGTCATTCAGTTCTCACCAGCAGTTGTATGTGGAAAGTATTATGGCCAGTTTCTCCTTAGAGATGAAAGCTAAGAATTAAGAGGTTGTGTAATTGCCTCACATTCTGTGGCCAGTGGGGAGAAATCTAAGCTTGTTTGACTGCAGGGACTGGGGCCTCAACTGTCACTTCTTCCATAGCTACTGCCAACTTCGCCCCAGCTAATGTCTAGTCAGTTTGGAAATTAAAGTAAAAAGTGTGACCTCATCACCCCTGTGATCAAGTGTGATAAAGACTTGATTTCAGATGGAGAAATGAAAGGATTAGAGTGTATAACACGAAGAACCTTTATAGAGTTGATTTGGGGAAAACAGGAGTAGATCACAAACTGGCAAATGTCATCTTCATAGCTGACGACGAGAGTCAATTCAAAATTCAATTCAAAGATGAGTCATGACTTTTACCTTTTTATCCGGTTCAAATAGTATGGTGTGGGGACAGCCTCCAGCATTGAAACAGAGCTCTGATCAATGTTTTCTCATAAGCTTCCTCTGCTGTTAACAGCTACTAAATGCCATGTTAGCACAAAAGCAAGTGTAAACAGCATATCCTCTCCAACACATACTTACATTTGTGAATTTCCTTTTGCACAATAATAATAGTAGTAACTTTACTGTATGAATAATTAACACCTTTAACAATTGCTTTTTACATTCAGATATTTATTGCTTGCATTTCAAAATGATATTCATAATATGAACAAAAGAGAATCTGTAGTGAAGATTCACTTCTAAAAATGTATTGTGGAGATTTTGGAGCTCAGCTGTAGAACTGGAAATAATAGAAAACTGACAGTGAAACATAAAAGTAGATCATGAATAGTTAATTCCTAATTTTTCTATGAGGGAGGGATTGAAATAACAAGTAGTCATGACAGTGACAACTTAAGGCAAATCTGTCATTCCCCAGTCCCCAGCACAAGGGCTCGCATTTATCATGAGCTAAATAAACATCTGTCAAGTTGAATTTAATCTTTCCAAGATGAATGTTTATAGGAATGGTGGGGTAATAGTGACAAGTACTCTGTATAAAGTCTATGGGTTTAGCATTAATAAAGGCAATATATTCTTGTCTTGCTAACAAAAACAAAAATGGAATGCAATGTATTATTAATATAGTAATCAGCTTCCCCAAAGAAGCCCAAACTGAATGGGATTGTTCTGACTGACACTGACTTGTCTAAGACATTTGAGCACCAGTGTGTTCTTTTCTTCCTTAGGTATGAAAGAAAACTCTTTTAAAGCCATTCTGAAGATTACACACAGGAGACTCAGGCAGAACGAAAGTAAGTGCAAAGAATCCAGCATCTGGAATCTTCTACCTTGGGAGGCAGAGCTCACCTCCCATTCTAGAAGCTGAAGTTGATAGAAACTTTCCACCCACCACCTCCCTTTTGGCCGGGGCTCAGGATGTGGACTCTTCTAATCAGATGCACTGGCTCTTGTCTGAATGGGAACCCGATGGCTTGGAGAAGGAAGAACTCTGCAGAATCCACTCTGGCAAGTCTGCAGGCAGAGGCGACAGGACCTCCAGCTTCCAGAAGCTGCAGTGGTCAGAGTTTCAATGGCAGCGTCTGACTTGTGTGTCTGCATTATTAGCAGTTTATGCCCCAGAGTTTATGCCTCTTGTTGGTAGCAGCAGAGTCCTCACAGGACTCATTCTGTGGTGTGATGTTGGGTGGTGTTCAAGGATGCTTACTCTTTTAATCTGGACCTAAAAAACTTAACTGATACGTCACCATTTAAAAAAACAAGCCGCAAGAAGCAGAGACACAAAGAATTCTTGAGGAATAAAGTTAAGTTGGAGCATACTGTTTACTCCAGAAGAAATAGGCTAACTATAATGATTTGGGACTCAAGGTCAGTGAAGCAAAAACAGAGTTTGTCAACAGGGCAAGAGGGTCATTCCCCCAGTAATAGTAAAATAAGGGTTATGCTATAATACCTGCATAACACCTCCTAGGTGTCCATAGATGTAAGTATTTTGCACAGCTGGCCTTGATTGTGGCCTTACATTGGGTCAACTGCAATGGACCTGTGGACTACATAATAGTCAATTTCAAAATTTTTACTGTTCTGAGTAATATGAATTGTTTCATCTTCTTAAAGAAATTACATTAAAATAAGCATTGCAGGGAAATGTAATTGTTTCTGTCCCAGCATTCATTCTCTCTGCCCCCTTTCTAATAGGATCCAGAGTTTCCCAGCTTAGCAGATTGGTTGGAACTGATCTCATAGGAGCTCTAGGGATGAGCTGTGGTCATGGTGGTTAGAATAGGATGATGACTCAAACTGTGTCAAAGGGACAGAGAGATGTTTAATGAGGAGCATCTGGAGAAGAAGTTTTCTCTCCCTCACGAATGCTACCGAAAGATGCTCCCTTCCTCCACTGTCTGTGAATGGGTAAGCAGTTTGCTCCAGCCGATGCTTGTGGCCTGGTGCTATCATGAAGAGTGACACCTTTAGGGCAGTGCTGCCACCGGGGAAGGCAGAGCAGAGAGACGGAAATGAAGCATCATTAAACTACTGGACCATGCTCTCCCCAAGTGTCCTCTCAGGTCCTCTGGTAAGCAGCATGTGGACAGAGTTCCCAGTGACCAAGACTTATCTGGGGTAATGCCAGTGAAAGACGAGGGTGCAGGCAGCATATTAGACAGTGATACCTGTGAAAGCAAAGGGGGAGGACTCAGGATGGGGCAGGGGGAGCCTAGACCATGATGCCGATTGTATTAAGTATTGGCCAACCCAACACGGAGCCTCAGAGCAAAGACCACTTTGTTGGCGGAGTCTCACACCAGGCAGAAATGCCCAGGCCCTGGTCTGCTCACCGTGCTTATTGACCAGGGCTTGCCCAGAAAGAGTGTGGTCCCAGCTCAAGACTGTGGGGAGCCCCACATGCCCTGCAGCTGGTGGCTATCGGTTACCTGC
This sequence comes from Camelus bactrianus, assembly GCF_048773025.1. Classification (NCBI taxonomy): domain Eukaryota; kingdom Metazoa; phylum Chordata; class Mammalia; order Artiodactyla; family Camelidae; genus Camelus; species Camelus bactrianus. Next base: position 46,749,915 of record NC_133539.1, read on the forward strand.
ACTCCTCACAGTCGACTCTTCTTTTTGGAAGGAAGGGCCAGGTGGTGGGTTTCCTCTATCACTGGACTGCTTAAGTGACTTGAATCCCTTTCTTCTTGTTGTTGTTGCTGTTAATTACTCTTCTTATTGAAACAATTTGACTTCACTTTTCTGTTACTTGTGGCCAAAGGAGTTCCAACCAGTGTGTAATTTTTAGATTTTAAAAGATTGTGCTTTATTTATAGTATCTCTTCTCTTCAAAAACAAACAAATAACTAAATAAACTCAGTATATATCACAGAATTGGTATGTGGTCAGTACATAATAAATAATGAATACTATGATTAGTATCCATTACAGTTATATTGCTCTTTAGTGTTTAATAATGGTAATTGAGGTTTTAGTGCCCAAAGCTGCTTTTTTTGGCATAGAAAATCATATTTTTAGTTCTTTATGCTTGTGCTTATATTCAGTTTATAAAAGGTATAAATTTTATAACCTAATTTTAATTTTTTTAATATTCTTTTTTTTGAGGGGGAGGTAATTAGATTTATTTATTTATTTATTTTTTAGAGGAGGTGCTGGGGATTGAACCCAGGACCCCCTGCATGCTAAGCATGCACTCTGTCACTTGAGCTATACCCTCCCACTTTATAACGTAGTTTTTATAAGCCTTTATTTTTCACTCACAAATCTTGCTGCTATATTCACAAATGATATTGTTACAACTTTAAACACTTAACATTGTTATTTAATTAATGCTGAATTAGCTTATAAATTTGATGGATTAAATCTCTTAAATGTTAAGACTATTTAGAAACTTTATTAACTAGATTTTCTTAGACATTTCACACTATAATTGCCAATTTGATAAACTGATTCTTTCAAATATTTTGAACACCTGTTAAACTTAGCAAACTTACTAACATGCAAGATATTTACAATCTTTATAAAACTCTTGTAATAATCAGATTTTTAATAAATCAGATTTATAAATTCAATAAAGCAAATTCTCTTATCCATTTCAAACATCTTAAAACAGACAAAGCATGTACAAAGCAGCACAGTGACTATGAAACAGCTTACACAAGAAGATAAACGCGATTTGAATTTATAGTTTCCCAACTAAAGGGAGCAGGTTAACATCAAGAGCCCGCTGTGTCTGCCATATATAAAACTGATAAACAACAAAGACCTACTGTACAGCACAGGAAACTGTATTCAGTTTCTTGTAATAACATATAATGGAAAAGAATCTGAAAGGAAAATATATTTGTGTATGTATATGTATGTATAACTGAATCACTTTGCTGTATATCTGAAACTAACATTGTAACTCAACTAAAATTCAATAGAAATTTTTTAAAAAAGAGCCTGCTATGTGACAAAGACCAATACTGTATGATCTCATGTATATGTGGAATCTTAAAAAAAAAAAAAAAGCCAAACTCATGAAAATAGAGGGTGGTTGCCAGAGGCTGGGAAGAGGGAGGCGGGGAGAAATGGGGAGAAATGCTGGTCAATGGGTAGAAGGCTTCAGTCATAATATGAATAAGTTCTGGGATTTATTGTGCAGATGACTCTGGTTAATAGTGCCGAGTTGTGAAGTATGCTAAGAGAATAGATCTTAAGCATTCGCGTACAAACACACACACACACACACACACACACACACACACACACACACACACACACACACAGAAAGGTAACTTATGAGGTTATGGATATGTTCGTTAATCTGATTGTGGTAATCATTCCAGAGTATATGCATATCAAATCACCACCATGCACACTTTAAATATAAATAATTTTATTTGTCAATTACAAAGCTGGCGGTAAAAAAGAGACAGCGAGTCTGTTGTGCTTGCTGGTTGAAAACATGGGACCAGGAGAAGGGTACTGGTCCAGGTCAGGATAAGGAACGTGACCTGGAAACAACACCCAGGTACCACTTCCAGGATGTGCTCCCTGAGCCACATCCTCTGAGCCCATTCTTACAACCTGATTTTAAGCAGCTGTGTCCCTGGCCAACTCCAAGCTTGCAGTTTTTGGCTGGGATAAAATTTAGTTTCACTGTCCCATGGGTCATGTGTGTCTTCTGTGTGCCTTTCAAGTTTCAGCCTTACCCAAATTTTCATTATTTGATTTCCAGAGACAGAATTCTGAATCCCCTATCTAAACTGCAACTTATCTCTTTGTTATCTGATTAGACAAAACACATTCAGCACTTTTCTTTGTATTTTACTTTTTTTGGTCTCAGCTATCGCTCTCCCCAAGTAATTTACTGAGAAAGAAAACATCTCTGCTCTCAGGAGTTATCTTTCTATTAGAGACAGCTTAGACATCTACATAACATCTACATAAATCACCTACAAAGAGGGCAGAAATAAATACGGCTCTAAAAGCATCATGATTAAGCAAATTTCTATGCGATCCCTGTTGCTGACAGAACTTTAAAATGGGCCCCAGGAACATTGCCCCCAGTGTTCCTCCTGTTATTGTTACCTTACATGACAAAAAAGGATTTTCCAGACGTAACCAAGGTTAAGTCAGTTAAGTTAAAATTAAGTCAGTTGACCATAAAGGGAGTGAGGTTACCCAGAGGGCCCACCCTCATCACAGGAGCCCTTTAAAAGCAGGGAGTTTTCTCTGGCTGGTGGCAGAAGGGGAAGGCAGGGAGACTAGAAGCCTGAGAAGGAATGAATGTGAAGTAAGCTGTTGTCAGGATGGAGGGAGGCTCAGAGGGAGGACCTGAGAGTGACCTCCAGTTGCTGAACATGGTCCCTAGTGACAGCTACCAAGGAAGTGGAGATTTCAGCCCTATAGCCACGAGGAGCTGAATTCTGCCAACAATCTGAATGTTTGAAGAGAGGCTCCAGTTAAGAGCCAAGTTGGACTGACACCTCGATCTCAGCCTTGTGAGACCCTCAGCAGACAACTCAGTTGAGCCAGCTCAGACTTGTGACCTCCAGTACTGGGAGCTAGTAAGTGGAAGTGGATGATGCTTTAAGTCACTTCTTGGTAATTTGTTACAATGCCATAGAAGACTAGTACAATGAAGTGGATAAAGTTTCTACTCAAACCGAGAGACTCAATTTATTAAACTTTAAATATATATGTATGTATGGAGGCATCTTTAATGTGGGGAGTTCTTAGGACATAAAATGTGGTATTTTTGGAGGCTTTTCTGGTGGAACTAGGCAGTGAGGCTGGAAGACTACATCTTGGTTGACTTAGGAAGGCTTTAGAAATGTGGGTAAAATATTTTCTTTGGAGAAATTTCTAAGACCTACAGATTTTCCTCTATTGGCCTTGCCAGAAATGTCTATGCCATTTTCTTTTTGGCATAAGGCATTAAAATGAAATGTCTTCTAGGTTGGATAACACACTTTGCCATTTATCAGTGAGAAACATTTTAGCTTATATTGTTTATTCAGTTGGCAAGACCTGCAGGGCTCTGGAGAATGGAGTTCAGGGCAGATAACTGCCAGCGGTGAAGGACAAGGAGAGAGAGGGTCTGGGAGGCAGGGACAGGTGGGTCCCCAGAGAGCACCCCTGGAACTTTGCAGAGGGAGGGTCATGGCAGGGGAGCAAGGACGTGCAGGAGACATGATGAAGGGGTTGAGCACGTGTGACCGTGATGGTGTTTTGTCTAGAACTTCTCTGCCCCGGAAGAAACAAGACAGCAAACCCTGTCTGCCCTTTACGTCCTCCGCCTACAAAGAAATGGAAGGAAAGTTCTAAAACAACCACTTCTCAGTCTTGTGTGCTTTCTCCCCCCTACCCTTTCTGGGAGCTAGTAATGACCTGGTCCTACAATGTCTTTCACTCATAGAGCACTTCCATTTTTTTCAAAGCACAGCCTGTACACAGATCTTTCATTTCCTGGCTGGACATGAGGATGAAGTTTATAGTCTTTTTATTGTTACTATTTTGACATTTTTATATACTTTTCCGCACATAGCATAGAACATGTCACCTCCCATAATTGCTTTTATATACTACTTGACTTAAAGATTGTTTCAGACCTTCTTGCTCCTAAATCATTTTTATGTTTAGGCAGTTAGAACGAAGGGTAGGTGGTTTTTAAAAAAGGACCAGTATGTTCAAGCTGAAATGATTAATTTTTTCTCCTTTCTTGTGTTTGTCCACCTAAAATGATACCAAGAGTTTTTAAAGAAATGAGATAAAAGATATTTTGAGTTTTTATCTTTTTTGAAGCCCAGTTGTTATTTTATGTATAAATATATTCATATTTAAATATGGATTAAGACTTTTAGAGTAGCTTAGCAGACAAAATTTTGAGGCACTTTCCTGGTATCTTTTTACATTTGCTAACTTTGTTTTCACTAGGATTTAGACTGGGCAGTATATCTAATGACCTCATCACTGGTATTTTTATAAGTGATAATAACAATTAACATCTGTGAAATGTCCTTAGTGCACCAAGAGTTTTATAGAATTGATAACATGTTAAATTTCTCCTCACAGTCTTATTCAAGGACATATTATTCTATATCCTATCATTTTTAATGGTGAGAAAAATAACTCAATTTTGCAAAATTTTAATTTAATTTCCAACTTTTTACCTTTGTCGTCCACTAAGGTTTTATTTCAGAATTTTTAAAACTAAAGATCCCATCAAGTTTTATTTTAACATACTTTTTGTTAGAAAAGGCCTAATTGAGAGTAATGATTATAAACTTACGCTTTTTGTAACGAATTAGGTCCCTCACCAAGCGCCAGGTATTGCAAGTGTTGGTACCTCGGTGGGGAGACATAGCTTCTCAGGTCCACAGCTCCTGGGCTCAAGGGCTCAACCTGTGTAAATGTAAAATGTATGTAAACACAATAACGATTGTGTATTTGTTATATTGTCAATGATTGTGTATACACTTTCTTTTTTTTTTTTTTTTTTTTACAAAGCCTGTATTGAAAGATGATACAGAGAGTTTCATGAATGGAACAAGCCAAGTTCTCACAGAACATAGGAGAAAGAGGATTTGGGTGAGGTGAAAAGGTCAGAGTCATTGCCATAAGACAGATCCTGGGACTTACCCTGACTCTGTTCCTCATTAAAGAGACCTTGGACATATAATTACTTAACATTTCTAAACTTCAGTATCCTTAGCTATAATAATAATAATGATAATAATAATAATTATTACTCACGGGGAAGTTAAGAATTAAAGCTCCTGATATATACAGATTGATCAACAAATATTTTATTTTTCTTAATTTGTCGTCCGTAGTGTCTCCAAAATAAAAATGAGTACTAAACCTACTTACAAAAAGATTCATAAGCCAAAACATGTGTATTGCTCTGCTAGGGCTGCCATCACACAACACCAGAGACTGGGCGGCTTAAACAACAGAAACGTATTTCCCACAGTTGTGAAGCTGGGAGCCTGAGATCAGGGTGCCAGTGCGGTTAATTTCTGGTGAAGGCTGTCTTACTGGCTTATAAAAGGCTGCCTTCACGCTGTGTCTTCACATGGGGCAGAGAGAGAAGCAAGTCATCTGATGTCTCTTCTTATAAGAGCACTGATCCCATTGGGCCAAGGCTCCACCCTCGTGACCTCATCTAGCCCTGATTACCCTCCAAAAGCCCCGCCTTCAAACACTATCACATTGAAGGTTAGGGCTTAAGCATTTAAATTTGGGTGAGGGACACAAACATTCAAAACCTAATGTAAAAAACACAAAACTTAACAACAGGTTTTGATCCACATATCAAGTAAGGTGACAACATGCCTAGAGAGAAAAGAACATATGAGAAAGCAATCCCAAAGGATACTTTGGGGACTTACCGATTAACCATGATACACTGATAATTTCTAAGCCAAGAATTAAAACACAACTGTGAACTATCTGAACTATGATATATATTTCAATTAGGAATGACTTGGGCTGCAAACAACAGATAACTCATCTGATGATATTTTAATCAGTGAAGACAGTTGATTATTTTCCCTATCAGCCACATTGAGGTAGGCAGTTCCAGGTTTGATCTGATGACTTGGTGACACCACCAGACACTCAAATTCTTTCCATCCTTTCACTTTACCATCCTCAGCATAATCGCTTTCATCCCCAAGTTGTCCTCTCGAGGTCACATGATTGCTGCCACATTCTGGGCATAATTTTCCAACACCAGCATTTTAAGCAAGATGGAATTGGCAGAAGCAAACACTTTTTACATCTTTGATACTACTGAGTATAAATGCTTTTCCAGAAACCCCCTTTGGCTCATTATCTAGACCTGGGAACGTTCTTAGTAACCCCTAGCTGAAAGAGAATCTGGGAAAGCAAATAATCTCACTCTTTTAGCCTATATCATAGATGGTGAGTGACAGAAAATGGAGGCTGAGAATAATTGTTGCCTTAATCAAATAATAATGTTACCCACTATAAGGTTCTGGTCACCAAAAGTGCAGAGGTTCTTTCCCACATGAAGCAATTCTCACATCAGGCACCACCTGGGTGTCCTACAATTCAACTTAATTCTGACACTATCTACCTGGAGATAGCATCAGATGCCACAGGTTAAGGGCTCAGTCCCACAAGACTGTCCCCACCCCACTTCGGAGCCAACTGCAAGCAGTAGCTCCCCAGTCAGACTTCTGTTCGACTTTGGCTACAGAGGAGGTTCCAACCAACCTCTCCTTGGGTTCGGTTCATTTGCTAGGGCAGCTCACAGAACTCAGGGAAGCACTTACTTGCATTTACCAATTTATTAAAGAATGTGATAAAAGACACAGATGAACAGCCAGATGAGAAGACACACAGGACGAGGTGTGTGGGAAGCAGCACAGAGCCCCACGCCTTCTCTGGGGCACCACTCTCCCAGCGGCTCCATCTGCTCACTGACCTGGGGCTCTCTGAAGCTCCTTACTTTTGGAATTTTACAGCGGCTTCATCATGTTGGCACAATCAACCATAAAGTCCATTCTCAGCCCTTCTCCCTTCTCAAGAGAGTGAGGGGCGGAGCTGAAGATTCCAAGCTTCTTATCCTGGCTTGGTCTTTCCAGTGATCAGCTTACATCCAGGAGCCATTCAGGAGCCCACCCAGAGTGTCCTCGTTAGAGTAAAAGCCGCTCCTGTCACCCAGGTAATTCCAGGGGTTTCAGGAGCTCTGTGCAGGAACTGGGGGCAGAGGCCAACAAATATATTTTCTTTTATCTCACACTTACTATATGAGAACAGAAATTGAGATGCTTTTGGAAACTATTGGATCTACCACTACTGACACGGGGGCTAAAGTTGAGGATTTATTGATGCCTCAAGTTTTAGGCATTATGGTGGCAGCATTTACAGAAATCATAATGTTGCTGGGAGAGTTGGACCAGAATTTTAAATGCTGTTTTGTCTTCCAGGCCTGTTTTAGGGGTAGTGAGACGATGATACCTTCAGATATGGTTGAGAGCCAGGGGAGTGTCCCTGGGAGCTTAGCTTCCGTTCTAGTCTGGAGTCCTCTCCCACGTAACGTCCTCACGTTTACAGAGCTGCTCAACAGGTATTCCTCTATGTTCATAACAATTATCGCTGCAAGAAATTCTGAAATCTTCTCTTGGAAAAATAACACAGTGAAAACCATGGTGACAGTTATGTATCAAATTATATGACATCTCAAAAAAATCTCTGAACCACATTTTTATTCCTTTTCTGACTACCATGACATAAGAAACATGATTGTAGAAATCTCTTTCACTAAACATTAGGAAAAAACCCCTCACTTTTGGAGCTGTAATACTGGATGGTTATGATTACAGAAATTATAGGTCAGCTCCCTGGGACTAATGACACCGTGGAACGGAGGACGCGTGTCAAGGAGAACAATGAGGGATTTGATTTGCGCTTCTCGTGGGCCCCGACACTGTTGTGGCCTGTTGCTTATCATAATACTCCACATGCACATGTTTAGCTTTTTGCATCGGTAAGTCCAGAAGCACTGTACTAACATTAGCTTAATCGCTGCGAGAGCCTTGAATTGAAAGGCTGTTTTATTTAAGTGGAAGTCATGGGTCTCCCTCCTTTACAATTTTGAAGGAAGCTCGCATTTTCTAAGTTTGAGTGACAGGTCAGAATGATGCCATAATGTCTCGGTCCTCTGCCTGTCTCTGTCCTGAGCCTAGTGTGATTCTGCGAGGCTTGGAGGTGGTTGTTCCTTGCTGGACAAAATCGTCCTCTGCCTGAGCCTCTGTGGACTTACAAGCCGAAACACAGTGAATTATTGACACAAAATGCTTACTTATTGATACACAGGCAGCACAGCCTGCTGTCCCTCACCCCTGGGAAAGCATTACTCCGATATGAAAAATCATGAACCAGACTCGATTATAACACCTTGAGAAAGCGAAAGATGCGCTGACACGGGTCACACAAACGCCACTGCAGCCGTCAGCCCCACGGGCGTGGGGGAGGTATTCTCAGTTTTCACCGAGGCTCCTGAAACAAGCTAGGAAAATGGAGTAGCCAGAAATCCTCACCTGGAAGTGCAGAAACAGAACTGCTTTAGTACTTTCGAACAGGACCCAGTAGGTTCCCGTACCATTCCTATGGTTCTGTAAATAGCCACAGAGTGGGATGACAGCCCATCCCTCTAAGGCAGTGATTCTCAAACTGTCACGGTCCTGAGACGGCTGGAAGGCTTGTTAACACACAGATTGCCGGGCCCCTTCCAGGAGGTCTGGGTGGGACCTGAGAATTTTCATTTCCGACAAGTTCCAGGCGATGCCCATGCTGCCAGTCCAGGGACCACGCCTGGACAACCAGCTCCTAAAGAAAGCATATGAAATTCTCATTTTACCCATACCACATTTTTTTGATTGAGTCTCGTTGACTAAAGTTTCACATGGTCTGGACTGCTTTTTCAGACATAGTGGGTCTAAATATTCAGACACTTCAGTGGTGAGTCAGCCTCCAGTAAAGAGCACTGGCCATGACATTGGCCATGCAAAAATTTAAGGGTTCCCTTTGTGCCCCTTAACGGGACCAGCTAAGCAGAGGCATGATGGCTTGATTCAGAGAGGCTGCAGGCACGAGGCGCAGGCGTGTACCTGGTTAGGTGATGACAGGAATGTCTCCTAGATGCCCACTCGGCTCTGGAGAAGAACACACCCACCCCGCCCTCCCCACCGCCCCGCTCAGCGGCAGGGTTCTCCGCACATCTCTGTTTGGGGCTTGTAGGAGAAGTGGCAGGCTCCTAGGGAAGTGTTGCTGCCTTTGTTCTCTCAGTGGTGCAGCAAATTATACCTTCCCACAGGTTAGACTGACTCAGCTGTGTTTCCTCGAGCAGCACTCTGCTTTCCTGAGGCACGGAAACCGCTTCGCACACCTACCGCTGTTCTTTTGTGAGAGGAGATGGGTTTCCCTGGGAGTGTATGTGTGTGTGTGTGTTTAAGAAAAACCTCCAGCACCTTAATTGCAGGTTTCTTAATAGCACTGTATGAAAACACTCATAGCTTACAGGTATTTATATAATCTGTGTCCTTAGAGTATCTCTTGAGCAGCTTTTTGATCTTTGAGGTTTTATTCCCCCCTTCTCATTTACTCTGCTTCACTTAGATGAAATTCCTTTTCCATCTGTGCCACAAGTTTTCTGTTTTACAGTGACTAACAACTTCGGGCTGGGAAAGCACGATGAGACTCCAGGTTTTGGACTCTGCTGATGGTCTACGATGGGCAGCCTCTCCTTTTCCTGTCTGCTGTACTACATGGAAAATGGAAAGAACTTCACTGGGTACTGCAGAGAGGAAAACCACAGGTTCATCATGTAGACGGCAGTGAGTGATCTACTCGAAAACCTTAACTACGAGGGCATAATTAATCCTCTTCCAGTTCCGTACCTCACAGCCCATTTTTCTCTCCCAGGGGGCCACTCTGGTGCATTTGAAGGAGGGTGTGGATGTCTGCCTTCACCCCAGACTCAGAGGGCTGCAGGAGTCTCCTCCCAACATAAGTCCTTTTCCTTAACAGCCAAGTAAGACCCTACCATCATCAGTCATGGTGACTCACACAGAATAGGTGCTTCTAGGTGACTTGTGAATGAATGAATAAACAACGAGTATCATTTGTAAGTGTAGCCAAGCCCTCCATGAACCTAGGAATACATCCAAGCTATGACAAATTATGGGTTAGTGAGTTCTGTAAGTTTACTTTTTGCCTTGGCAAATATTATTTCCTTTTTTTTTTTTTTTGCCTTAAAATTGTCTTTTCCAGAAGATTGCAAAGAGGAAGGAGAGCATATTCTAACATTCTGGGAGCTGTTCAAGACAAAGACAGTCGACTCACGTATTAGTTAACTTGTGGCTGTCTAATCAATCCCCCTGCAGTCCAGCAGGTAAAAACGATAAGCATTTATTATCACACAAGGTTTCTGAGGTGTGGTCTTGGCTCAGGGTCTCTCAAGTTGCAGTCAAGGTGTTCTAGGGTTGCAGTGATCTGAAGGCTTGACCGGGGCTAGCGGAGCTGCTTCCAAGACGGCTCATCGCATGGTTGTTGGCAGGATCCAAGGATTCCAAATTTCTGAAGCACATGTGCTTCTCAGTAGGGAAACTGACTTTCCTCACATGACTGCTGGCCTCCTCCAGAGCAAGCGGTCCAAGAGAGGGCAAGAAGTGAGGAGAGAGCCACAGCGCCTTTTGTGATTTAAAATTCTAGACTCCAAAGTTTCACACTACTACCTCCACTTGATTTTATTTCTTAGAAGCAGGTCAGAAGGTCCCATGTTTGAGGAAAGGGAATTAACCGCCACCTCTTAGAAGAAAGAATAACAACAAAAAAGAATTGTGTGCATATTTTAACACCACTATAATGAACAATAAAATTAGGTGATGGAAGTATTTTTAGTAGTAAAAATAAGTAGTGCCTGGTAAAATCAAGTAGCAGACTTATAGACATCAATTCTTTTTACAGACACTAAAGGTGTCCTACTCGGGGGCGGGGGTGACATGACATTTTGAAGTCAGAAAAGGCTTGCTGGCACACACATGTTGCTTATGTGTGTTAAAGCATATCTAAACTACACATCTAGCCATTGTTTGAGTTCCTTCTACCAGCCTCTGCTTTGAGAAAGGGAAAGTGGACTTTTTGCTTTCTGGGGCAGCCCAATATACTTAAAGAGAACTTTTAAAATATTAATTTATTCTGTTTATTCAGTCATTCAACTGTCACAAAGAGTTTGCAATGTGTCAAACAATCCTAAGCCTTTGGTATACAAAATGAATCATGAAGACATGATTTTTATTTCGGAGAGAGTAAAACCTAATGGGGCAGAATGTCATGTGAAAAAACAACCAACAGCATGAGGGGGTTGTGGTCCATAGTTCACATATAGGGAGCTCTGGGTTCCCAGCATAGTAACTCTTCCCTGGGTGGTGACTGATGTGGGAGAGGGTGGAAGAAGGACAGGCGGAAGTTTGATGGAAAAAGTAACCTTTGAGTTAAGCCGTGAGAGATAAGGAAGAGTGCATTAGGGAAAGGAGAGGTAAGAAGACTCCAGGCAGAACCATGACATGTACAAATGTACAGAGGCAGGAAGCCATGCGGATTCATCCAAGAAGTAACAGGTATTGTGTTCTGGGTGGAGCAAGCATGGAGAACTAAAACATGGGGATGGAAAGGCATTTTGCAGACAGTTGTTAGAGGTCTTATACATTGTGCTGCGAAGCTTAATCCTCATTATCAATAGTCTCCAAGGTGGGGTAAGTCTACCCTGATGAGTGATCACTAAGGAAAGAAAAATGTTATGGACTGAATGTTTGTGTTCCTCCTAAATTCGTCTGTTGAAACCCACCCCCAGTATGATTCTATTAGGAAGTGGGGTCTTTGGGAAGAAATTAGGATTAGGTGAGATCATGAGGGTGGAGCTCTTGTGAATGGCATTAGTGTCCTTATGAGGGTCATAAGAAAGTTTGCCTCTGCTCTCGTTCTGCCATGTGAGGATACAGTGAGAAATCGGTGACTGAAAACAAGGTCCTGACCATGCTGACACCCTGGTCACAGACTTCCAGGCTCCAGAGCTGTAAGAAACAAATATTTGTTATTTTAACCATCCAATGTATGCTCTTTTGTTATGGCAGCCTTGCCTTGACAGACTAATACAAAAGTGTTAGAAATTCTATTGATGCTTACTTATTTTAACAAACAAGAAAGTAATGAAGCCTTGCTAATATATACTGTATGAATTGAGAGATGGCATATTAGGCAAAAGCATTTCTCAGATGGTATAGATATTTCTAGGATAAAATGAACAGAATTTGATGCTTGAGTATCGATAGAGCTAATAACTGAAATTCTAACTTTGAGTGATAAGAAAATGTCAGGTGATGGGGTCCAGGGCAGGCTGTCCCCAAGTGTACCACTTTGGCATATCAAATATTTTAAATTAAAATTACTTAAGAAACAGCCAGTATAAGAAGGACACTCTGACCCTCTTTTCCCCCTGAAAGCAGGAAATACATCTCTCATGTGAAAGGTACCCTCTCTGTACCAAGAGGTAGAGAGACATCCTTATCACCAGAGATAGGGCATTAAGGCTGAGAAGGCTGTGTAAATAAACCTTGTTACTTTTTAACTAATTATTACCCCAAGCCCAAAGTTCTTTGTCTGTCAATTCATCACTAATTTATCATTTCTCTGTCTAAAAGGTATAAAAGCCCCTTGTTTTGGTCTCTTCTTTGGGTCCTGTATCTATAAGACTTCCATTCATACAAAATTAAAAAAATTTTTTCCTCCTGTTACTCTGCCTTGTGTCCACTTAATTATTAGATCAACCAAGAGAACCAAGCAGAGTAGGGGGAATGTTCCCCTCCCCGACACAGGACTGCCTAGTGCAAGATGTGGTGCAGTCCGTACTCTCCACAAAGACGTTCAGCAGAGTGGGTGCAAGGGCTAGAGTCTCCCCTGAGTGCCACAGTCCAGTCTGGTGTAGGGCTGAGAAGGATACCTTTTGTAATTCACCCAAGACCTGGGGTGTGTCAGTAAGGGCTCTGGCAATGGGACAGAGATTGAGGAGGAGTGGATTAGGGGTGTAGGGAGAACTTTGAGTTTGATTTTAAATGTGTTGTCTTTGTATTTTGGGGGGACATTCAACTGGCATGCCCAGTGGACAACTGAAGATACGGATCTAGAGTTCAGGGAGAGATGATGAGGAGAGAGGAGGATTTTGGAAATAATTAGAGAAAAGTCTGGGCATTGTTAAGATCATGGGTAGGCATGTAGCTTGAAAAGGGGCAAGGGTAAACTAATTGAAGGCACCAGTAGAGTCAGAGGAGCCAGCGGAGTGACAAGAAATAACAAGAGTGAGAAAGAAAACCAGGGAAAGGGCATCATAGGAACTGTGGTAGGAGAGAATTTCAAGAAAGGAATGGCCAAGGGAGAAAGATGAAGTAAATGAGAAGAAAAACATTCTCTATTAGATTTGGAATTAGGAAATTGTTAATTCCTTTAGAAAGACTTGTTTCTCCGGAGCAATGAGCGCAGATACCTGATTATGTGATTGAAGAGCGAAATGGAGGTGGGAAAATCAAAACTAGAAATGTACAATATACGAATTATTAAGAAGTTTGCACAAGAAAGGAAGGGAAGGGATTAAGTCCATATGGACCCTTTTAATACGCCTCAGATTTTCACTGAGTGAGTATCCAGTTTCTCTTGGCCTGATGTGCAAGCTGTGTCTCTCCTTATATGTGAATCAGGCCTCTGCCTTCCCAGTAGATTTTCCCTGCTTGGTGGCTTGACAGCATTTCTTGATGTCCAGCATTGAAGCAAGTTTCCAGATGTGCGTCCAACGGGACTTGTGCAAAGGTTGAAGAATAGTTTTCATTTTGTTTCTAATTCTCATTTTAATGATGACTAGAGCTTATTTCCCGGCAGCACACTGGCCCCACATCTCTGGGATACTTTCTAATGCAGACTCCTTCCTCTCCAGAATTTTCATACATGTTCTTTGCACATAAAAGACATGGAATATTCATTATTGGGATAGATCATGTCAGAGTTCATCATTTTATAAGTAATTTTTATTCTCTTTTTTCTTAAAGGTATTTTCTCTTGATTTACCCATCCTGAAGCTCAAATGTCACATTACGTCCCACATAGACTTAACTGTTTCTTTTAGTATACCATTAATATGGCCTGAAAACGTTTACTGTCTTTATGTCCCTGGAAGTGTTCTTTCTCTCGCAGTCCCTCTTCCTGAGAATCTACAGGACAGGTTAAATGCCACTTTTTCCTGGAGTCTTTGCTACTTATGCGTCTCTGTCCAGAGAAGTACTTGTTTGCCTCTAAACTTGGATTTCTGGCTCAAAATCTGTATTTCTTAACATTCCCCTCAGTGGGTCCCCACTCCAATGCAGGGTGTGTTGTTTTAAATCATCTTTAAAGTAAAACCTTGTTGAAAGTCTTTAAAATATGGAAATAAAGCAAGTTGCCTAGTATCTCATATTTTCATGCCCAATACCTCAAAAAGTCTGGCAACTCTATGGGGAATAATTTCTTCTGATAGCAACTGTATGGCTTTACTTGTGATACGTGCTTAAATGTTTAGTGATTTTACAGTTTATGATATTATAATTTTGCTCAGTTCTCTGAGGTCTGTCAGCCAAGGTCCTTATCAACAATGGCAGGATGCCCGTTTTGATCAATATGTACACATTCCTGCTCTAAATTCCCTCACAATGCTTGGGTGGGTGCCCGTGATTTATTTATTTCCATTTGCCAATTAGGTCTAGATAGGCATGCTAATAGACTCACTGGAGGAAGACAGAAAGAAACCTTGAAAGAAAAGAGCTGAACCAAAAAAACAGAAACTTTTCTGCTCTCTAAATTTAGAACAAATCCATCACTATCTTTGTTTTACCTCAATTAACTTTATCCTTCTGAATTCATATAGTTTCCAAAGAAATTTTGCAGCCTGGAGTATTCCTCCGTTAGTCTGAACTTTAAAAGTTCTTGGGCAACGTATAGTCCATGTGATCTGGAATCTGAGTATACTGGTAGTTCATTATTGTGATGGCGCTTGTGGGCTTCTGGAACGTAATGTCTATATTTAATGGTATTTGTGGCTTGCCCCTGGCTGGCAATTACCTGCAAAGTGTAGTGGCTGGATTAAAAGTGTGATTGCAGCAGCCCATTTTAAGAGGTATCCTACTGGCTCCTTGATGATAATTTGACCTAAAGCGTGTGTGTGTGTGTGCGCGCCCGCGCGTGCGGTGCACTGCCATTTCCGCATTCCTCCTGAACAGTAAGAGGAAAATTTCCGGGGAACTGAACAATTCAAATAATAAATTTCTTCAATATTGGCCTTGCTCAGCTAGCTGAATATTCTCAGTAAAACAGCAGTTGGCTGTCCTGAACCCACCCCTCAGGCAAGAGATGCCCAGTATGTGGAGAACGCGCCAAGTCTGCATGTGGCCATGACAACAGGAGGCTGTGATGGAAGCGTCTGGTCCCAGGAGAGCTCTGTGGGCCACAGAGCTTAGAGACTGTCAGGAGTTGCTGATGAGTCAACCATTTTGTATTCATTTGTCTCTGGTGAGTGAAGCAGCAGCTGTCACCTTTTTATACTCCTAAAAAAAAAAAAAAAAAGCAGCCCTGCACAGCTTGGATTACTAAGCAAGGTTACCTCCACCACTGACATTGAAATACTGATGTTGCATCTATGCAGAGTTGGCTGTGAACAAAGTATCACACAACCCAGGACTTGAGGTCCCCACTGCTGTGCAAAGGGCAGCATAAAGCCAACAGCAGCAAGAACTCAGCAAATAGATAAACCTCAGTCCTCAGAGGCTTTCGTTTTTTGAATGGAGCAGTAGAAAGCTTGTGGCCATGGTTCTCTGGTTGATATATTGCCTTAACAGTTTTCATTATTTTATTTCCATTTAGAATAGAAATTAGTGAAAATGTCTGCCAGTGATTAACAGTTCATATGTTACAAAGAAACTTTCTTTTAGGTTTTATACATTTTTCATATTGTAAAGCCAATATTTAATCACTGTAGTAACATTAGAAAGCAGAAATAAGCCAAATAAAACTATAAATATCTAACACTTTTATTGCCCTTATGACATGCTAGACACTGCTCTAAATGATTTCATGTTAGGCCATTTAATTCTCAAAGCAAACTTCTGAGGTAGGCTTGTAACCTAGCCCCATCGTAGAGGTAAGGAAACTGAGGCACAGAGAGGTTAAACAACGTTCCCCAAGTCCCACGACAGCCTGGCTCCAAAGTCTGTGCTCTTTGCCACCTGCTGGGCTTCTCCCTGTGACCACTTACCCTGGCCCTCACTCTCCAATCACTTACAGTTAACTTAGTGGACAGCATTCCGGACCTTTTTCTATTACTATAAAAAAAGAATATGTGATTCACTAGTATATCACATATAAGTATATTTTCTATGGACATCCTATTTATTTTCTACCAGGACTCAACAGAGGCATTTTTATTTTTCCAACTTTATGAATGAAGAAACAAGCTTGGAGGGGCTGAGTAATTTGCCCCAAATCTCACAAATTTGGTGGAAGGCAAACCTTTTTGCAGGTGCGTTACCTCCACCAAAGGGATTCTTTTCTCTGTACGAAGCTGCCTCACTGATTTTCAGTTTTGATTTTGATGAAAGCACACACACCATTTGTTGTTGCCTGATGTGTTTCCGGGTGGAAGGCAATTAGTCGGTATAGTGGCTCTCTCAGTGTCCCACCCAGATGCAGTGCTGGCTGGTGACCACGGCCAGCTGTCCTCTTCTCTAGAGAACTGCCTTTGGTTAACATCACCCATCTCAGGATCTGTATCTCGGAAACCTGACTTGGGACAGGCAGGGAACTCTGGTGTTGACAACGTGAATACCCGCTGTAGAACAAAACTCAGCAAAGCTGCCTTTCAGAACTCTGCAACACTGTTCATAATTTTTAACCATACAGTTTGCCTTGAATTAATAGGGACATTTTCTTCCAAAAAGTCCAGTGACTATTTTTTCAAAGTGTTTCATTAAAATGTTTTGTAAAAGTGACTTACATGGACCAAAGAAAACCCTAAAAACCACTTTAAGCATATTTAACTAAGGGTCATTTCTCATGTTTCCATATTTTCAGGCTTTAATGCTTTTCTATTTCGAATCAATTACTTTCTATTCGTTTTTTAAGCACACGTATTTCGGAGGTATAGCAGGAGAATAGCTATGAATAACTATCCTGCCTCCTTCTTTAATTTCACAGTACCCCCGTCTGCCCCCATCTCCTTTGCTGAAAATTTCCTTTTCCCCATCACCATAATCTCATGGTTAGCTTTCTCTTACCATTTGTACATCCGGCTGTTAAGGCTCCCTGGATTGCAGCCCTCTCACTGGGTCCTCTCTCCTGACACAATGCTTTCACTTCTGCCCAACTTTCCTCCTTTCAAGCCATACGTAGGTACAAAATCTAAAATTTTTAAATTGATTATTTAGATTAGAAAAAAAAAGTTTCTTCTGTATAGCACAGGGAACTATGTTCAATATCTTGTAATAACCTTTAATGAAAAAGAATATGAAAATGAATATATGTATGTATATGCATGACTGGGACATTGTACTGTACACCAGAGATTGACACACTGTAACTGACTGTACTTCAATTAAAAAAAAATTAAATATTGAATACAGTTACTATCATCAATTCATAACCTGGGAGTGTTTGAGCAATACTGTAATTTTTCAGAAATGGAAATCTCATCAAAATACTATGTGTTTGAATTTTCTGGTCTTTCTGTTTCCATCCCCATCCCAGCTGATACATTATTTTTTGTTTTTATTATTGCAGGAGCCTCGGAGCTGATCTGCCTGCCTCCCTTCCCATCCCCATCAATCTGTCCTCTTTAGGGCTGTTAATCTGTCTGAACCTTGTCTCATCATGGCATGACCATGCTCAAGGACTCTCCCCTGGCTCTCATTAGTTATTGAAAACCATCTTAAATACTCTTTAGACCAATCCAGCAAATCCCTTATATATGTAGAACTGGAATAAAAGCACAAATAAGACTTCTGGTTTACTTGTCTTCTCTTCTCAACCCCATCCCACCACAAAGGGCCAAGCAGACATGTGTTTGAACACCTAGTCTACAATCAAATTCTGTCCATAACCCTCCAGGCTCCATCTGGAAATTCTCACTCTTTGGCCACTCTTGGCTCTAGGGGTGTCCATTAAGTGACCCTGATTAAATTAAAATTATAGAAATCACATGCAATTCGTTGACTGTCTTTTAAGTCTCTTTTCATGACTGTCTTTTTAATCTCCTTTCATCTAATCTCTTCCTCTATCTCTTTTTTCTTCCTTGCAGTTTTTTTGCAGAGACACTGGAGTTTTCGTCATGCAGGGTTTCTCAGTCTGGCTTTAGCTGAGTGAACCCCCATGAAGTCGTGGCTCTGTCCCCGGTATTTCCTGTAATTGCTGAGGATAGAAACTTGCTCTGAGTCAAGTTTGATATTTTTGGCAAAACTACTCCACTTGCAAACTCCCCACATCTCAGGGGCTTACTTGGGCTAATACTATTTCTTGCTCACAAGGCTTGCAGATCAACTCTTCTCTCCTCCAGGCTGTGGGTTGTGTCACGGTTCTCTCCTTGTCACTCGGGCACTCGGGCTGAGGAAGCAGCCACTCCCTAGTGCTTGCCATTTCCAAGGCTGAAGACAGAAGCTCAACAAAGGAAGATCCAAACCGTGCAGATGTACTTGCTTCTGTTTGGAGGTGGCATATGTCAGATTTGCTCACATTATTCAAAGGCAATCTCATGACCAAGTTTAAAGTCCCTGGGGCATGCCAGATCAGGACAAGCTTGAAGAGGAGATGAACGACTACGAACAGATAGATGTTATGCAGTTTGTTTTTGTTTGTTTGTTTACTGCTATTGTTAGAATCATTAAATCATAAAGGGTGCGAAATGGTGCCGTTCTAATCCTACCATTTTTCTATCTGGAGTTGGAGTATTATATAAAGAGAAATTTCTCCTCATTAACTATTTGTCTTAAGGTACCATTTTTAAAGGAAAGGCAAGATGAATACTTGATGCTTTCTCTTTGCTTGTTTACTATCAAAATACAGTTTGTTTCCTACTGTCTTTCTGAGTGACCCATGAGCACTTGAAGGGGTATCACTGTGAACTCATGGACTGACACACATTTGACACATTGCATTCTACCGAAGTTACCCTTGATATTATCCTTATGGACCAACGGGAGCCTATTCCAGTCCCCGAGAATCTGACCCTGGGGTATGTGCATATTTTCCTTGTTTTCTGGTATAAGATGTTTCAGGCTCATCTTGTTCATTTTCTGCCCCAGATTTGGAATCTGACATTTCTCCAAGAAACTCTGGTTTTTTCCTTAGTGGAAAATTGTATTTAGAGCCTATAATCTTGGCACTAAAAGTGTTCTTTGCTACTGGGTTAGTCATTGTTTCTAGGTCTTTTCAGTGTACAGAGTTCTTTTTTTTTTAATGTGTTTTGGTTTTAGATAAAAATGCATTATGAATTCACATCAATACTTCCAATTTAAACTCAGGGTTTTTGCCTAATCTCTCACATGCTCAAATCTGATCCTGATTCAAATAGTTAAAATATAATATGACAACCTGGGAAAGGTAAACACTGAGGGCAAACTGATGATAGTAAGGAATTGTTACTATTTTTTAGGTGTAATAATGTTATTGTATTTTTATTTCTAAAAGAAAGCCCTATGTCTTCCAGCGAGACATACATACTGAAGTATTTATTGATGAAATTCCATGTTATGTGGGATTTGCTTCAAGAGAATCCAAGAGCTGAGTGGGAGAAGAGGACAGTGTGTGGAAGAAAGGAAACCAGTCACGAGTTGTTAACTGTTTTATCTGGGAGATGAGTACACGGAGATTTGTTATTCTAATCTCTTTATATTTGTATATGTTTAAATATTTAATAATACATTTTTTAAAAAGATGCACTAGAAGAATATTTAATTACATGGGACAATGTTCACATTATACAATTAAGTGCAAAGGTGCGTATGCTACTTTTACAAAAATAAGCCTATTTGTAGAAGGAAAAAAAAATATATACGTATTAAAGTCTGCAAGAACTGACCCTAAGTGATGAATGGTCCTCTCTCTGTGACAGATTGTTTTCATTTTAGTTTTTGGGTTTTTCTGTATATTTTAATTTTTCAATATGAACATGTAGTATTTTCACAATCAGACCGAAAAATAAAGGTTATTGACTAAGTGACTTTAAAACAATGAATACTATTCTACTTCCTTGCTTGTATGCTTTTAAGATAATGGCATCTCCCAGTTTCAGGCTCTTACCACATGCTGTTGGACTGTAGCCGCCTGAAAGCCTGTGCCCACTCCTCTCCTCCTGTCATCTTCCTCAAGCTGCATCTTTCCCGTCCCGGGCGGCCCTCATCTTTCTTCTACGCCTGGACGTCCAGAGCCATAAAAGTCAGGACCTTAACTCAAAGTAGGGAAGGACACAACTTTACTTCTCCCTGCTCAATGTTTCTTCTCCGTCCCTTGTCTGGCTGAATTTTTAAAAGACTTTACTTTTTTTTAGAGCCATTTTAGAGCAATTCACAGCAGAATTGAGAGGAAGGTTCAGAGGTTCCTGTGTATCCCCCCATCCACACGTGCACAGCCTCGCTACTATCAGCACCCCCCAATGGGGTGGCCGCTGCACCTATTACAACTTGTGAGCCTACACTGACACAGCGTGATCATCCAAAGTCTGTGGTTTATTTTCGGGTTCACGCTTGCTGTTGCACATTCTGTGGGCTTGGACAAAGGTACAACGACATGCATCTATCATTATGGTGTCATACAGAGTATTTTTGCTGCCTTAAAAACCCTTTGTGCTTTTCCTGTTCACCTTCCTGCCCCTCATTCCCAACCCCGGGCAACCACTGATCTTTTACAGTCCCATAGTTTAGAATTACTTCTAATCCTTACAGCTCTACAATTTAGCAATTTCTATCCATGCTGAATGAGCCCAGCTCAGAGAGAGCTTCAAAACTTGTCCAGCCACACTTCACAAGTGGCAGAGATGGTTCAAATTCATGTCTGTCTGGGTCCAAAGTTCACGGTTTTCCCACTATTCCCTGCTGCCTTCTTTAAAAAAGAAAAGAAAAGAAGGAAAGGAGCTTCTCAAATTACCCTAAAGCAGAGATCTGCAAACCCTTGCAGAGAACTTTAAAAGGGCTCATACTGTATTTGCTTAATTATCCTGTGTCCTGTGTGCATTTCACCTTACCCCTATGACCTTGCTCTTTTGTCATTGGCTTCATTCTTTAAAAAAGTGGAATTCAAAATGCACAATAATAAAATCTCTGCGCAGAAGGGAGAAGGGCCCCAGGGGCAGAGGGAGCACCTACAGGGGGGAGAGGATCGGAAAGAAAGGAATCACACCCCAGCCAGAAAGGGAGCCCCGGAGCCCTGGGGCGGTGCCCGCATCAGCGGTTCTAAGAGTAAGCAAAGGAGCTGAAGTACATCCTTTTCGAGGCAACGTCTGCACGTGGACTTTAACATCCTGAGCAATGTCATCTTCGGCATCGTGTTACTGAATGAAAACATGTTCTTCCACGTTAAAAAAAAAAAAAAAAAAAGTCCCTAAAACGCAAAGCATGTCTTTTAGAAATTAAAACCAAAACTAAACAGTATTTCTCACGGAGGGCCCTCTGCCAACAAATTGAGTTTATCGTTGGTGTTTCCCAGTTCACCCTTTGGGATTGTCTGCCCTCTGCCCACGTCTGAGGGCTGCATGCTGCCATGGCCCCAGCACTGGAGTTACACTCACAGCCAGTCTTTCTTCAGCCTGTGCCCTTGGATGGATGGAGCCTGGTCAGGAGCCGGATTTTCCTTCTTATCACATCACGTGTCTCCCTCCTTTACTGACTGCTTTGGTGCTCTTAGGAGCCTACTGCCAAACCGTATCAACTGAGAATCTGACAAACCATGCCGATGTTGCCAGTGAGTTACCTTTCCTAGGAAGATATCTGCATTTTTACAGGTGTCTTGGGGAGAAAGTGTCTTCACCTGGAGGAAGGAGTTTCATCATGGAGATTTCAGACTTTGGGAGAAGCTAAAGCAGGTGATGTTTGGGGGTAGGTACAGCCTCATGCACCCATCAGATCACACTGTATATGAAGCACAGATAAACATGAACTCTTTAAATGGTTTTGGGCACTGCTGTCTGAGGACATTTTTATTATGTTGACAGAGGACTTCCAGTCGGAAAAATCCCACCACCACGGGCCAGCTTGGAGGCAAAGGCAGTCCAGAGTTTCATAACTCCACTTGCTCAAGTTCCACTCATATTCCAGACACCAATCTGTCAACTCTGGAGAACAGAACCATATCCAGCATTCTAGGCCTAAAACGTAGAAACACAAAGCTGCTTATCTACTCTTTCCCCTCCTCTCTAAGTCTCCTCCCTTCCCTGATGGACACAGCTGAACTCCTCCCTGGGAGCAGTCATGGAATTCCCTTCCTTTTCCCGTTTTCCTTTGTTCATTCACATGGAATTTTACTATTACTGTTCCTCCTGGGAATGCAAAATCTTTTTGGTCCTTTCATTATCTCTTGGGACATCCTCCCTTCTCTATTTTGCTCGAGACCAATGACTCACTTCTTGAAAACATTACTATATATTTCTCTTCTACAAAGAGCCACTAGCCTTCCAGGAAGCTGAATTCTTAAGCAATTCAGAGAAGAGGGACCTGGGGTCTCCTTCAGATATTTGGGAGGCCAGGACCTCGCTGACAGGAAGCATCAGAGGGATATGGTTTTTATAGCTTGTGCATTTAGTGAATGGTTAATAATTCATGTCATTGTTCTGGTTCAATAACTCTCAGTTTTCCTCTTTATTGTTTTCATCAAGTTCCAGGGGAAATAGCGCCTTCAGTTATTACAGAGGAAAGTTATTGAACTGGACTGACCACCTTTCCCCTACAGCTGCCCCTACCAATTGTGATTTGCAATAAAATTCTGGTGCCCAGAGCGTGCAGAGAGCAGAGGCTGCAGCACCTCCTCCCCTGGAGTGGTGCCTGAATGAGGCTTATATCCAGTCAGATGCCCCGAGCATCCACTGCTTACTCTGCCTGTTAAAGGTAGGGCTGGACAGGCCCTGTTACTCACACTGAACCACGTTCACATTTCCATGTCAGCAAGAAATAGACAGGTCCATTCAGGTGATGGTGTTCTGACTGGGGACTAGTTAGTTTCCTGTGAGTCTTGGAGGAATGGGGCACCCGGGGCCCTGGCCTGGAGGGTCGACCACCGCAACTTGCTAGCAGGAGTGAGGGGAGAGGTACCACTGCAGACTAGCTGAAATGACACAGCTGAATGATGTTTCTCTCGGCTTGTACATGTGAAGGCTAGAGTCCAGCGCCAATTGTTGGGAAAACAGATAGAGGGAAGTTGTTTCCTCTCCTAAAATACTCAGCATTCCTCTTCTAATCTTTTTTCTCTTTATCCCATACTAAGTTCTCCAAACTTTCTCTTTTTCCTTTACTTTATCCATATTCTAACTCCAAGGAATCTGAAATCTATTCACCGTATAGTGAAAGTGGCTGATAATAAACAAATCGTTTTAATTGAGGGCTGTGATCCTGAGGCTGGCGGAAAAACGCCAGTTCTGAGGCTGCACAGCTTCTGACGCCACGTCACTTCCCCAGGAGCCTGCACTGTGGACGAGAGCCCACGGGGGTGGCAGTGCTGTTTCTCACACTTGGAGATAACTGGCTGAAGGCGAAAGGTAGGAAGTACAGAGGGTCCCGCTGTGGGGCAAGTAAGCATTGGAAGGAATTGGTCTGCTGCCTCCCCCACCTCGCCCCGTGTTGTAGGTTAAATTACGTTCCTTCAAAAGATAAGTCAAAGTCCCAGTGCCCTGAACCTGTGAATGTGACTTTACTGGGGAGCTGGGTCTTTGCAGAGGTAATCAAGTTAAGGTGAGGTCGTAGTGGAGTAGGGTGAGCCCTGGCCCAATGAGACTTGCCCTTATAAAAAGAGGAGATATGCAGAGACAAGCACAGAAGGAAGATAGTGGAGGTGCACTGGGAGGTCCCATGTGACTGAGGAGGCAGAGAATGGCGTGCCACATCTATAATCCAAAGAACGCCAAGGATGTCTGACAAATGCCAGAACCTGGCAGCGGCGAGGAAGGATCCTCCTATACCGGCTGCAGAGGGAGCAGGACCCTGACAACATTTTGATTTGGGACTTCCAGTCCCCAGAACTGTAAGACAATAAACGTCTGTTGTTTTAAGCCACCCCGTTTGTGGGCCTTTAATATGGCAGCCCTAGCCAAGAAACTTACTGTCTCCAGACAAACCCCACCCGCGGTCAAAGGGCACAGCCAGCCTCCTCTTCACTCCTGCCTGACGCCAGCCTTGCTGGTGATGCAGCACTGAGCTCGTCTTCATTGCTGCTGTATTCCCTGGTTTGGCCTCTCACAGAGCATGGAGTCCATGACCTTGGCTTGCCTCCTGATCTTTCAGAGAAAAATACACAGAATGGGAACCTACGTGGGCACCTTCAGGATTAAATCAAAGGTCCATCAGCTGTGAAGGGAATCAGAAGAGAAACCAAGTAAAGCTCCGACTTCAGTCCTGAGTTGTTTCTCTGGAGCTAGAGAAAACGGGCTGTCTGACCAGAGGTGGGGTCCGGCCAGGTGGAATCCCCGTGGTCTGAGTCTTTGCTGCGTTGGAGTCTGCATTTCCTCTGAGGGTGTCTGCAGTTTGTCACAGAGGCCCCTGCCTTTCTGCGCAGGCAGCGGGGAAATGAAAAGGGAGTAGAACAGAGACTACAGCAGGGCTCCCTTCAACCTTCCCCAGGTCCAAGCAAACTGTAAACATTAAAGGGGGTTCTCGGAGACGAGACGATCACGCGGTGATTATTCCAGAACGCCTGTGGTCTGTCTCATCTCACTTTACTCTCCGACACCCTTACTCTTGGTGTCTGTAGCTGTGTAGTGTCCTGGAAAAAATAACAGTCATGAAAACTGTCATTTATCAAGGGCCGTACACTGTACGTCTATTATTTCATATCCCCCCGCCCCCGAAACTCTGCCAGAAACACACAATCCCTGTTTTACAGGTTAGGCTCAGAGAGACGACAGAGTTTGTTCAAGTTCAAAGAGCTGAGGGTGGCTGGACCAGCAACCCAGGCCAGACAGGACTGTCTTCCCGCTAGACGGCACCACCTGTCTGCAAAGACAGACACCCCTTCGGCCAGCCTGGGGCCAAGGGGTCCTTGGGCTGTTGCTTAGTCCTTGAGTTAGGAGCGTTACCAGGTAGCTTGGCCCCTTCTTTATAGCGCTCATAACCATCCTTGGCAGTTCCTGCTTTCTTTTTTCTTTTTCTTTTTTTAAAGAAATGTGTACACTGATGACAATAAAGTAAACAAAACTCTCCCAGGTCAAGCAGAAAGAACAAAAAAGTTCCCTGACCTCTTTATGGTTCTGTGATAGTTGCACTTCGTTAAAACCCAATTTGCATTTTATTTGGAAAGCCCTTGTCACCCCTGCGTTACCCTGTGCTACACCTCTCCACACAGATTGCCCAAAGCCTTTCCACTGATCAATACAATGTCTTGAATTTAGAAAAGCAGAAAAGTGGAAACGATCCAACCCCACAAGGTATCTAGGTGCTCTTCACTTCTTTAAATGCTTGACAGCCTCCAGTTAAAGAGAAAATTTGTCTTGCTCCTAAATTTCTGAAAAATATTTGATCAACATTTCAGGCTTTTGCATATTGGTATTCCTAACTTGTGAGCCTATTTAGCAATTAAGCATAATTGTAAATTTTGCTTTCCGTTGTGATAGAGAAGGACAGAGCAAGGGGATTAGATAAACAAGGTTATTCAATTTTATAAGTGGGTGCTTAAGGCTTCCCACATGAAGGTTACTTGCAGAGATGGTGCTGATGGGCGGGTCTCTGTCTCCCTAAAGGCTGTAACTCATGAAAATGACCCTCTATTGTTGTGTAAGATTTAGGCTAGTCATGAAATAGAACGGTGGTTAGGAAACTTTTCCCGTGAAGGGCCAGAGAAATATTTCTTTAGGCTATGCAGTTACTCAGCTCCACCATTTGAAAGTGAAGGTGGGCGTGAGCAATGCACAAATGAATGAGTGGCTGTGTTCCAATAAAATTTTATTTACAGAAACAGTCAATGGCTTGGGTTTGGCCTGACCACTAATACAGAGCAACCAGAGGAAAAAGTTACCTAGACACTGGAATGGTTGGCTGAGGTGCTTCATTGCAGGAGGCTTTTAAAAAACAGCATAGGCAGTCGCTTGTTTGGGTTAATTCCTCCACTTGGTACCACTGTCGAACTCTGCTTTTGAGAGCACTGCACACCACACACACTATGCCATTCCCACAGGATACACCGATGCTTCGACATGCAGACTCTTAAACTCGGTGTTGTCACGGGGCTGCCAAATACTGTAGCCTCTTCCTAGGAACACTATTCAAGCACCATTCAAACACGTAGAGAAACGTTTTGTCCTACGTCCTCTAAACAAGAGGTGCAGGGGTGAATGGGGGCAGGAGGGTGTGTGTAAGGAACACAGCAGCCACAGAGTGTGGGAGGATCTGAGTGTTGCAAGCACTTGGGTAGGAGAAAAGACAAATGAATTAACTCACTGAACCTTTTCTCCCAGATATATCTTGAGCTTCCAAAAAAGAAATGCTTGAAAACACACAACAAAAGGGATAATGGATATGGGGGCTAACAATAAAAACAATCTGAGCAGCAAAATGAATAATAACTTGGGATATAATCCAAAGTTTAAAATAAATGCTAATGAGCTTATACTGATATAAATAAAAGATTGAATGAGTAAATAAATGGGGCAAACAGACAAATCTCCCATGCAGAAGTATTCCAGATCATTTATTCAGATATTCCACCTCACGGCTATGCATAGTGTGGGCTATGTATAGTGACCTCCGTCCTTCCAACAAGTATTTTATGGGGAGACAGGATAAAAAGAGTAACTGTACAATGGAGAAGCTGACAATCCTCACCTTGGTCCTGTGATCAAGGTTAACGTCCACAGGGATCAGTCATACTGATAGCAAGTGCCCTTGATGTGATGTGATGAGAATGACTCGCCCCCCTGGGGTCTTTCCCCATATTAATCATCAGGAACTGCAAATTAACACCACAGAGGGATACCACTCTACATCCACGAGAAAGGCTAACATTATAAAGACTGACGAAACCAAGTGTTGGCAAGGATGTGGAGGAACTGGAATTTTTATACACTTCCAATGGGAGTGAAAAAATAGTACAACTACTTTGGAAAACAGTTTAGCAGTTTTATAAATTTGTTTGTACACTGTCACACGACCCAGTCATTCCACTCCTAAGTATCTACCCAAGAGAAATTAGAACATACATCCACATAAAGACTTGTACATGGATACTTATCGCAGCTTTACTGGTAGTAACCCTACACTGGAAACAACCCAAACATCCATCCACAAGTGAGTGGGCGAGCACATTGTGGTATATCCACATAATGGACTGTCACCTACCAGAGGAAAGGAACCACAGCAACACCATGGATGAATCTCAGAGACATCACGCTTTGCCAGACACAAGAAGGTACGTGCTGTATTATAGCACTTACATGAAGTTCTAGTAAATGTCAGAAGACACAGAAAGCAAATCAGCAGCTGCCTAGCACAGGGAGCTGGAATTGACGTTGAAGAGGCAAGAGGGGCTTTTTGGACAGATGAGATGTTCTCTGCCTTGATTGTGGGGATTACACATGTGTCTGCGCTTGTTAATACTCTTCAGACTGTACGTTTACAATGGAGCCTTTTATCTTATGTAAAGATACTCTCAACTTTTTCTTTTTTAAATTGAGAAAGTCCTAGCAGGGATTCTGAGGATGGCTCTTTGAGATCCTTCAAAGATGACAAATTGTGTTTCCCGGCTCCATGGCCCTCCCGCCACTCCGTCCCCACAGGGAGCACGGGAGCTGTCTGACACGTGACCCTTAAAGATGGAAGGCTCCTGCTCAGCAAATCTGATGATTTCCGAAAGCAGAAAGGTCAACAGAATAATCAATGCTTGCAGAACTCAAAGAGACCTTGGAGTGTGCCTGCAAGAGAGAGGGGGAAGGGCACACACTTTCTCAGTCTGCTGTGACTCTCTGGGACTACAGGAGATCCCAAGGTCTAATGAGACATTAGCAAACAGATAGGAGGTGGAGAGGCTCCTGCATGGGGGCCAACAGGGGCCCTCTATGGGGTGGGAGTGCTCTGTGAAGGAGTTAGTGTGGAACAAAATATGGTCTCAGGAATTCACGCACCTGGCTTACACAGAGACTCCACAGCAAATGCCGTGGAAATAGAGGCCCCAGATCAGGACCAGGTAGGTCTCCCTCCCACTACTGACACTCTCAGGCAGGTGAGCACAAAAAGGGGAGTTCTCTCTTCTCTGCTGTGCTTGGAGTTGGTGAGGGTGGAGTCGACAGTGTTAGTTCAGAGAGAGAAAGCTTGAAACTATGAATAGTGACAGCTCACAATACTGAATTCTGACAAAATAGTCAACACAGAGAGCCCAAGACTAATAACTAATAGCCCAAGAGCCAAGACTAATATACTGAGGTGGTAAAAATCAGGGAACTTGACTAAGATTTAAGCAAGAATAAGCCAAAGAATATGTATGCTCTGGATAGATTAGAAAATCAAAGTTTTGAGAATATAGCAAGCTTCATTTAGAAAAGTATTTGCATTGTACACCTCAGTATAATTGTTACATTTATGTATGAATAGTATTTTTATAATATATGGTTTTGTAACTTGCTGTTTTCACTGAGCTACGTGTTAGAACATTTGTCTGTGTCAATACATAGTTTTCTATGACATAATTTTTAAAGTCTATGCAGCTTTCCATCACTTAAATGTACATATTTTACTTAATTAATAACATTGTTGGACACTAAGGCTCTTTCAATTTTTTAGTGTTATAAATAAATGTGATAAAGAATCTTAGACATGTATCTTTTCACACATCTCTCATTATTCCCGTAAGATAAATTCACAGTTAAGAGATGGCTGAGACATAGAATATTTGTTTTTTTTTCTTTTTTAATTGAAGTGTAGTCAGTTTATAATGTTGTGTTAATTTCTAGTGTACAGCATAGTGATTCAGATATATATGTATTACTTTTCATATTCTTTTCCATTATAGACAATTGCAAGGTATTGAAAATAGTTTCCTGTGCTGTACAGTAGGACCTTGCTGTTTATTTTACATATAGTAGTTAGTATCTGCAAATCCTGAACTCCCAATTTTTCTCTGCACGTCCCTTCATTCCCCCTCTGGTAACCACAAGTTTGTTTTCTATGTCTGTGAGTTTGTTTTTGTTTTTGTTTTGTACACAAATTCATTTGTCTCTTTTTTTTTTAGATTCTACATTTAATTGGTATCATATGATATTTTCCTTTCTCTTTCTGGCTTACTTCACTTAGAATGACATTCTCCAGGTCCATCCATGTTGCTGCAAATGGCATTATTTTACTCTTTTTTATGATTGAATAATATTCCATTGTACATATATACACCACAACTTCTTTATCCAGTCATCTGTTGATGGACGTTTAAGTTTCTTTCGTGTCTTGGCTATTGTAAATAGTGCTGCTATGAACATTGGGGTGCATGTATCTTTTTGACTTAGAGTTTCCTCCAGATATATGCCCAGGAGTAGGATTTCTGGATCATATGGTAATCTATTTTTAGCTTTTTAAGGAATCTCCATACTGTTTTCCACAATGGCTGCACCAAACTACATTCCTACCAACAGTGTTGGAGGGTTCCTTTTTCTCCATACCCTCTCCAGCATTTAGTGTTTGTGAACTTTTTAATGATGGACATTCTAATTGGTGTGAAGTGATACCTCATTGTAGTTTTGACTTGCATTTCTCTGATAATTAGTGATAGTGAGCATTTTTTGGCCATTTGTAGAGACATAGAGTGAATTTTAAGGTTTTTAAGACTCTTTAGAAGGTTTGCACCAAATTACACTTCCACTAGAAATCAACAATTTTTAAAGGGCAGTTTTCTATTTAGCTATACCTCTATTCTGGCTTAAAAATTATTTAAACCAGCTAAAGGGATGGCCATAAACCCATCTCCCTTTCAGTGTTATGTCACAGGGTGAATTTAGTGCTACTTAAATTAGCAATACTAGCAGTGTTGGAGTTATCCTTGGTTTAACCACAAAAATGTCTGTGCTCATGTTCTGATGAAAGTACTGATGGAGTTAACTTTTACTGAGAGATTATTATATGACAGGCAGTATTTACACTGCTTTACAGGTATTAATGCTCCTATGAGGTAAGTACTACGATTGTCTCTATTGTAGAGAGGAAATCACGGTCATAAAACGGATAAGAGTCTGGATCAAAGTAATTTCTCTGTATAATTATGTATCATCATAACCTGGATTGTTTCATATTTCTGCACATTGTATTTTTTTTCACTTGCATCAGATCAGGGCTGTTTCTCTCTTACAGATTAAACACTAACTCATAGAGAAACTTCTGCTCTGAATAGGAAATACTGATCTTTGTGTGTCTTGGGGCCTCTGTGGCAAAATCCTACAGACTCTGTCCCTCCCTTCATCTTGCAAAAGGAAATATATCACAACTCTAATTCCCAAGCACAGTGTTGTGACATACCTTCCAGTCAGTTGTGGAGTTTGCCACAGGCAATTTGTTATAAGTAATAAAGTTCTGAAGTTTGCAAATGGGGTACTTTTCACGTAAATTGGAATGGATGTAAGGTTATCCTTGCGCTAAGGTCACTCTTACTCCCATACACAGAGGGGACAGAGCAGGTGAGGAAGAGGAAGGCGAACAACCTGTGGCCCATCTCTGCACCCTGGGAGGGGTGGCAGGTGCCGATGTGGGATTCTGCAGGAAAAGCATTGGGAACCACAGCTCCAAACTGAAGGAATGGGGGGGGGGGTAGTTAAAATGACTGAAGAGAGGGAAAAGGTGTTTTTGCCTGAACACAACCGAAAAGAATTTTTAAGACATTTTCATTTGTAATCTTCTTTCCTTAATTAGCATCAAGAAGTAAAATTCAATTCCCTACCAAAAAAAGAAAAAAAAAGACAAGCTATGTGTGCACAGTGGGGAGAGGCGGTTAAAGCATGTTTGCGCTTAAGCGTGTCAAAGGCTACAAGACAGCCATGAAAACAATAGGGTCTCCTGAAAACTGCGTTGTTACAGAAATGTTTTCTCATCAACGAACACCTTGCCAAGGTCACTAAGCAGCATGAAAAGCAGGACAAAAGTGCTTTCTATTTGTTTATTCAGAGAGTTGTTCTTAATTATTCATTTGCTTATAACTTCCAGAAGGAGATGGCCATCCCTCACCCACTGACTGGCTGAGAAGGGTCTGCTCTCTGTGCTGAGTGGGCCTTTCCCTTCCTTAGTCTGTGCAGCTGAGGCTATCAGTGCTTTTGCTTGGTGGTGAGCAGTTAGGGTCACTGACTGCTAACGAGGACAAGGCCATGAACTATTAACCTAATTAAGGGAGGCTGTTAACTCCTTGTGTTTCATAGTCACAAACTGGATGCCCAACCCCCAGCAGACATCCTTCTGCTTAATGCCTACGTTCAGGGCCGGCACGAGCCCAGCCTCTACTGGAGAAACAACTTGAAGTAGTGTCATTTCAGTGTACGTCTCGGTGTCTGAATTGCAAATCACTGTAATTATTCTCTGGTATCAAAGAACAAATATTTTCCTATTTGAGGACAGCCTGATCTGTAGTATTCTCATCTCTCATCTCATCTTCCTCTTGTTCATATGGCCTCTCTGCTTTGACAGGTGTCTTGCCTCAGATGACATTTGTTGGAGATTAATATCAAAGGTGCATCCTCCCGGTATGCAACAATCCTCTGGTTTTGAGACTTTTTTCTTTTGCACAAGATGGATTTTCTTTAACGTTTTTGCTTTTTTCTCTTAGTAGAAGTCACACATATGCATTGTAGAAATGACAAAAATGCAGAAAAGTATAAATTAAAAAAATTCAACCTCCTTTAGTCAATGTAGGAAGAATTTTTTTAAAGGAACTAAGGCTGAATGATAAAGTAGCTTTCAGCATCTAAGTGATTTGACTAAATTATGGCCAGTCCTCTGATTAAACTCTATGCTATAGGAATGATTCTCTCCTATCTCCTCATGCCATTGTTTTTATCTAGTTGTTTATTTAAAACATCATTATGGCTGTTTTCTCTTGCATAAATGTCCATCTCGGCTGAGAAATGCGATCAGCTGCTTTTCTATAAATAACTATAAATCATGGTTTAGAATATCTCTTTCTTCAGAAAATTATGGCCATTAAATATTACTGTCCTTGTAACAGAAGAGACTGTGATAATTCTGGAAATTAAATAGTTCAAAAGAAACTTGTGTAAAGAAGGACAATAATATTTACCACTTAAAACCATTATGCTGTCTACCTTAAACTTACGCAGTGCTGCATGCCAATTACATCTCAGTAAGACTAGAAGAAAAGATTTACACACACAGGCACACACACAAGTATTTACCACTTGAAGAAATTAGGAGAAATTAGTGAATACGAGCAGACAGGACTGTTTATACCTAATGTCTAAGATCCATAATCATTAAATACCCCCACTAATCATAGTTGTGAAAAACTATTCCAAAATGGTGTGATAGAGAAATGGAGTTAAACCATTTTTTCATCTTTCTGGCTTTACGTTGGTAGCAGTAAATTTTAATCATATTTCTGCCCTTAACAAGTCAAATTGGTTGCACAATTGATTGCATCTCCTGTTTTCACATACATTAGGAAAAAGAAACAGACATTTCCATGACTCTAAAGCAAAATAGGGTAAGAAAGAATAGGATAATGATTTTCAGTTCCAGTCCAGCTCAAAAATTTCCGAAGAAGAAGAAGCAGGGAAACAGAAACGGGGAGGAAGGAGAGGAGCAGCTAGTGTTTACTTCATTAACTTAGAGGAGCGCCACAGGTAATGGGTCTGGTTCATAGCAGGTGATCAACTCTTCCTTTATAATTGGGAGCCTCCCACAAGTGCAAGAGTGCATCCTCCTGGCCCTGGGGGAAGGAAATAATCCATGCACCCCTTCTGACTCAGGAAAGAATGATCTGTTGCCAGGAGCCAGGTACCTGGGGCAGTACTGCCTGGCCAAGTGCCAAACTATGCTTTGGAGTTTGGACGAAAGTGTATTACCAGTATTACAGCAGTCCAGCAACCTCCCCTCATGAAGAAGAAGACTTGTGTGCCCAAGAGAGAAAACCTTTACCCCTGAGAGGCAGAGTGGCATGGGAAAAACCAGAAGACCTCCCCGTTTTTTTCTTTTCCTGTTCACTTACAGATCTGCTGCATGATCTTGGACAAATCACTCTATCTCTCTGGGTCTTTAGTTTTCTAATGGAGGTAGTGGGATTTTTTCCAACTCTGAGACTGGCGATGTTCCTCGCATGAGGACTGTAAGCCACAGGGCTGCATAGGTCTTGCGAATCCTATACAGTCGAGACTTGCTGCTTGTTGGTTTCTTCAGGTTCCTTTGGACCTCACAGTCTCCAAGTTTCATAATAAGGGCAAATGCATATGCCATCACCTCCTTGCTTCCTTATACCATTTTACTCACAACAATATTAATGCTTACTTTTTTTGACTCTGGAGGTAACAACTGCAAGGTCATTTCCATAAAGAAATGACAAGTCACTCAAAGCTTCCTTTTGAAGTCTCCTTTCTGTCTGGCTGGTCAGCAGGCTTTGCTCTTCAAAAATGAGAAAGACCCAAACCAATAGCTGCCCCAGCCGTCTTCTCTTTCCACGTCCATTGGATTTATAAATGATGCCTCATTCAATCCTGTGCCTCAAGCCAGAAACTGGGAGAGATCCATGACCCCTCTCTACCCCTCAACTCCCCTGTCCAATCCATCACCAAACTCCCAACAGTTCATTCACCTCTCTCCACCTCCAACACGCCTTGTCCAAGCTTCCAACATGTCTCTCTCCAGGGCTATTGCACTACTTCCTAATGCTCTCCCCAGGCCCACCCCCTCCCCCTTGTCCCAGCTCCCACCCAATCTCCCCTTCACCAAGTAATCGTTCTAAAATATAAATTAAATCACTTCAATTTCATGCTTAAAACTCTTCAAGGGTTCTCCCCATTCAAAATCCACGCTCTGGTTTACGAGACCTTATGAGAGCTCTCCGGTCTCCTCCCACAGCCCTCTCCCCTGCCGATCACGACACTCCCATCACCACTTCCTCCTCAGAGCCTTCCCACGTCTGCCCATGACACTCTTGTTCCCCTCCTTCACCTGCTAGTCCCTACTCACCTTGTAGCTGGAATGTCATTTCCCCAGACAGGCCTGTCTTGTCTCCCTCTCACCAGATAAATCATGTCCTTTTTACAGTCATCACCAATTATAATTATGTGTTTCACTGTTCACCTATTTATGACCCCCACCCTCATGAGTTTCCATGAAAGGGTGGACCATGTCTGTCATCTTCATCACAGTATCCCAGTGCTCATCACAATGGCCAGAACACTGTGAGCAAATATTTGTTGAATGATTGGCTAAGTGAGGACCCTTTGGTGAAAGTTCCCTTCCTCTGGTCCCTTTATTTCCATCTTATAAGCTATTTTCAGGAGCAGTGCTACAGATGATAATTTCTTTATACATGTTTCACTTTTCAAGCACTCTCTCTATGAACAATATTTTGGTTTTGGCCTTGTGTTGGGCTGCACCCTGCAGGCTTACAAGGCCTGTATGTGCCCAGCTTCTAGACTGAAGAAAAGGCCTGGAGTCGGACAGAGACATCAATGGCTTAATAGACAGGGGGTCGTACATGTCTGAAGCAAGGTCCTGGAGCACCCCACTGTGTATGGCAGGTGGCGGGCAGGACATGGTGGGCAGTCTTTCCTCCTGGAGGCAGAAGTGAGGTGGGATGGGAAGCGGTGGGGAAGGGGAGGTTACCAGTTACAGGGGAGATTGACCTCAGGTTGGCTCATTGGTTATCAGGGAATCCAGCAGAGGTGCACACCCCTCATTGCCCATTTGATAAGCTATCATAGTGGAAGCTGTTCTGATCTAAAGCTAGTACAATCATTAGCTGGGGCCTGGGGAAAGGAAGGTCAGCCATGTGAGTAGGTGTAGTGAAGCAGGCGCTGGAGCAGGGGTTGTACAGAAAGCAGAAGAACAGCTGCCTTGGGTGGCCTGATCACAGACCTCGGCAGGCCCTGTCTGAAAGTTGCCATCCTCTCTTCGCATATATCCTCTTTTGCTTCGGGATGCAGAGTTTACAAGTTTGCCAAGGGTAGGCATATTTTCAAGACATGTAACATGGAGAGCAAGAGCTCTGGGGTCACCCCTGAGCCTTGAATTTGCCTCTGCCCCTTTGCTGCTCACCTGACTTTGGGCAAGTATTTTCTTCAACCCTAAAATGGGATAATGATAGAACTCAACTGACAGGTTGCCTTGAGGGTATAAGAAGATAACAAATGTAAAATGGTTGGTACAGTACCCTACAAATAGCCAGTGCTTGAATAAACACTAGCTTCTATTAATCTTTTTCACTCAACCCCAGAAGGAGTCCAAATACTGAGTTCCTGGGCTGGGGAATTTCTGAGGAGTCTTCTTTCCCTGTCTTCTGTCTCCCTTTCCATCACATTATACTCTACCCTATACTTTGTGGTCCCAAAAGGTGGCAACAAAAATGTGATAGGCTTTAATTACTGACCCTGTTCGTTTGAAGCCCTAAGCAGATCTGAAATTTACAAGCTAGTAGCCTAAAATTGCTGGTAACCATTATTTAAACTGTGGCAAGATGAATCATGTTTAGGAATAACTAATATTTTAAAGTCAAGTCACTCCTTCCTAGAGAGAGCTGGTGCCCTGGCATTTGGTGGCAGCTCAGTAGAGAACCCTTGGAGGCAGAGAGTAGGTGACATTAACCTTCTAAACAGAACACCCAGTGCCGGGGTACCAAGAAGAATTTAACATTCCACTCCTACCGCCCTCCCCCACTTCCCGGCTTCAGCAACGTGATTTTTAAATGAGAAGCACATCCCGATTGCTCTGCGTAGGTGGTGCAGTGGGAGGAGGTGAAACGCAAGCTTTATTTTCCCGACTGCCTGTCATCCAATTCCCCGCTTTCCTCTGACTTTCATGAGTGATGAGGTCATCCCGGCGCAGAAAAATCAAACTCCTATTTTTCAAACCCAATAAAGGCCGGCATTGTATGCCTGCGTAAACAGAGGCCGGACGGGAAGGGTGGCAGGAACACCGGCGGCCCGCCCTCTGGCGGTCGCTGGAGAGAGTTGTGCCCTGAGCTCCGCGGAACAGCGACAGGGAGGCGGAGAGGCTGCGTGCTAAAATGTAGGTTAAAATTAGATCAATAGTCAGCTTGGCTCTCTCAATCAATGCTTCGCAGGGAGAGTGTACAACCATCTATTTATAAGCTAAACCTGGCATTATCTTCCTCTTTTAGGACGCAAAGATCCATTACAGCCGCGGCAGGGGAGAGGATGCTGCGAGGGTGCTGCGAGGAGCTGATGCACCACACGCTACAGCCTCGCTGGCTTGTCAGGACTTCATCCAGCACCCGATCCGCGCGGGGTGGGCAGTGGGAGGATACATTCCTGCTGTCAGTGGCCCTACTGCTCTCTTCCGGACTCTTTCCCCCGGAGGACCCCCCCAAGAAGTCACTCCCACCCATTCCTTACCTGGATGGAATCCTTTAACAGAAAGGACTTTAAACAGACTTTAACGGCAAGGTCTTTAAACAGAAAGGACCAAAAAGGCGTAACAGTCATGAGGGGTCCTCCTGTAGATGCAGAGTCCGCACTGGCTGCTTCTAACCAGCCACTGCTTGACTGCCTGTGGACAGAGGTTTCCAACCCAGCTTCCCCAAGGGACTGCACTCCTCAGGCCTGCTTCAGACAACTGCTGCTGTAAATAGCTGCGGTCTCTCTCCTCCCCTGTCAAAGCGCCAGTGCGGTGGGAATGGATTAACAGTAATCTGTCTGACTGCATTACATTTAAAGCCTTGGTTAGGTGGCTGCGTGCTCCACCTCGCCCCTGACATACTGGGACACTGGGCATTCCCATTTTCCCCAGTGGATGGAAGTCACCTCCGATATATAAAGAAATGCCCACCCCTAGCATTTGTGTTACAGCTGTCAAACTGTTTTCAGGTTTTTGAAAGATGCTACAGAAAAAGAGGCAAAATCTGATACAGCACCACCTCCTCAGAAACACGAGATCAAATCATAGTTATGGGGGAAAAATTAAGCATTCTAGTTTTAGATATATATCTAGCATATTTTATATGATCTATGTATTTGTTTAAATTTTTACTTTTTCACAACTTTCTTTATCATATTTACCATAGAAAAACTTTAAAGAGCCAAAGTATTTTAATATTAGCTTCAGTATACGTTAGACATACTTATTGTTTGACATTCAAGGATTTTGAAGTAAAGATAGAAACTGAATCATTCTTCATTTTGAAGCAACCTTTTTCCTCCTCCTCAAATTCTTGTTGGCTCACCTCCAAAATATATCCTACATCTGTCCCTTTCTCTCCATCCAGACCGCTTCTAGGTTAGCTCCTAGTCATCATTCATTATCCGTCACCTGGGTTACAAAAATAGCATCGCGTCTGGGCTTTCTGGGTTTGCTTTCTCCCCACCGCCGTCGACCTGCTCCACATAGCAACCAAAGTGTGCTCTTTTAAAATGTAAATCAGATCATATCTCTGCTCTTTCTAAAACCTTTCCTGGCTTCCTGTTGTACCTCCATTAGACCCCAAATTCTTCATCCCAGCCAAAACGTGGTGAGTGAGCTGGCCCCTGTCCACCCCTGCTCGCCTCTCCTCATGTGGCCGCACTGTCTCATTTTGTGTCACAGCTTCAAACCCACAAGCTTCCAGCGCTTGCCATTCTCTCTGTGTGGAACTCTCTTTCTGAAGATCTCAGAACTGCCCTGTTCTCACCCCTCCAGTCTCAGCTCAGACAGCAGCGACCTCGGCTGACCGCCTGTGCTCCTCCGGAACTCGCCGACACATCACCCTGTTTTCTTTTCAACACAGCAGTTAACTGAATTGAGTTATTTATCCTTTTTCACGTGTTAGAATGTAAGCCACATGAAAACAGACCCCTTATCTTTCTTGTTCACTCCTGTCTCTGGGTCCTAGAACAGTGCCTGGTCCATGGTGGGTCTTCAATGTATAGTTATTATATAAATCACTAGGGGGTGCTTTTATAGCATCATACATACTCTGCTTGAATTTTACAGTTATTTTTATACCCATATGCTTTCTCCTTTCAAGTGTGAACTCTCTGAGGCAGGATCATTTTAGTTTAGTTCATTTTACTCTCCATGGCCTTCTGGAGTCTGACACATAGGAGGTATTTAATATGTTTATTGGATTGAATTGCAATAAATGAATAGGTAATAAGCTGATACAATATGACTTTAGCCCAGCTCTAGCTTTCACCAGAAAAAAATGCAAAAATATTATGTTATTCCAAAGGGGTAGATTGTTGCTTTGATCCTTGTAACACCCTATGCACCTCTCCACTTATTTTCGATATTTTCAAAGAACATTCATATTCATTATTTTATTTGATCTTAATATGAGCTCTGTGAGATGGGCCTTATGATCCACAGTTTACAAATGTAGAAACTGAAGCTCAGGGGCATTAACTGACTTGCTTAAGCTTGTACAGCTAATAGGAAGCAGAGACAGGGCTCATTTTAAACACCCACAAATATGTACACACAGACATGTCCACATTTGCCAGTATCTTCCCTCCTCAACCATGTTTCTGGTTTATATCAAACAGGATCATAAATGCAAAGTATCTGGAATGGAGTCTGGCATATGACAGGCTCCCAATAAATGACCATTCCTTCCTCTCACCGACACTGGTTGCCATAATCTCTCCATCCCAATAAAGAAGAATGTCTCTATCTTCACTTGTTCTTTGTATTACTCGACTGACTTCCAGAATCCTTCTTATTGTGAAAACTAATGCATAATATTAATTGGATACCTTCACAGATCTGAGCAGTAGCAAATGGATTTTTGCTAACTGGCAACCTTTTGCTGCTTTATCTTCTACTCTGAATACAAACCAATAAGAAACATTTGCAAAGACCTACCAGAACACAGCCCAGCTTAAGTTATTCCGTTCAGTGTCAGTGAGGAAATGGTACACAAAAGGCCAAAGCTTATCAATCATAAACAAACACTAAAAATAGCACGGACAGAGTGGTTAAATAATGTGCAAAATTAGTTTTACAATGGGCAAAATAAATCAAGAGCCTAGTCTGATCATCCATTCATTATTTATTGGGTGTATTTTATGTGTCAGGCTCTGTACTCAGTGTTGGGAATACAGAGGCAAGCAAAAATTGATGAGGTCTCTTGGGATACGGGTCTAGTAGAAAAGATAGACTTAAACCAAAGAATCACACAACAGAGATCAATGCAGTGAGAGGGCAAAACAGGAGGAAATGATGTAGGGAAGTCCCAGGGGAATTCCTGGAGGCAGCGATAACTAAGCTGAGCTCTGTCTTCAGTTCAGGTATGGCTCAATGCCTCCAGTGGTTACTAGAGAAGGAGGAAGAGGAAGAAATGATAAGTAAGTAAATAATGAGAATAGTGACTAACTTAAAAAATTTCTTTTTCTTTTTTTAAAAATTGAAATACAGTCGGTTTACAATGTTGTGTGACTAACTTTAAAATTCTTTCATTTGATACTTATTTCTTGAGTGTCTACTATGTGCCAGGTGGTTGTCTAGGGGTTGAGGGTTATAGCAGTGGTCAAGGACAAAAAGCCCTGCCCTCATGGGATTACGTTGTAATGGGGGAAGGCACCTAATAAACGAATAAAGAATTATAATAGAAAGGAATGTAAAATGGCTATTTCTGCAGAAGAGAAATATAAACCAAAGAAGTAAGATTGGGAAGTGGGGTGCACTGGGTAGGGAGGTACATAGTGTGGTCCCATATGGCTTCACTGACTGATACTTTTGAACAAGATCCAACAGTGGTAAAGGAGCAAGTGATGCCGATCTGAGAGGTTGTGTGGGTGACTGCAGAAGGAAGAACTCTCCAGGAGGAAGCCTCTGTGAGTACAAGGACCCTGAGACAACAGCATAACTGACTTGTTTGAGGAAATACAAGGAGACTGGTGTGTCTAAAGTAAGCAGAGTAAGCAAGAGGGTAACCAGTAGATGAGTTCAGAGGGATCATGGATCTTAAGGGATCTTGTAGATGATTTTAAAGACTTTGGCTTGTATTCTAAGTCCAGTGGGAAGACATTGAAAGCTTTTGAGCAAATGATTGGCATTACTTGACTTATCTTTTAATAGTCACTCTGGCTGCTGTGTAGAGAGCACTCAGTATGTTCCAGGCAATGTGTTAAGTGTCTAAAGAGATTATCTTCACTATCCTGAGAGGTACCCATTTTACAGGTGAGGAAACCAAGGTGTAGGGAGTTTAAGTACTTACTCAAGATCACATGGTGGGTTAATAACTAACAGAGCTGGAATGAAAAGCTAAGTGCTGTGATTCCAGCACCCAAGCCATTAACCACAATATTAGAGAGACTGGGATGGCAGGTGGTGGTGATGAGAGGAACAGTAATATTCATCATTAGTTGAGGGTTTTCTGCCCTTGCTTTTCCCATTAATTTCATTTCATTCTCACACAAACCCTATCAGATATGCATTATTGCCTTTTTATTATAGATAAGGAAACCGAGATTCAGGAAAGTCATGCAACTTACCTATATGTCCAAATAGTTTATACTTAAGAATTAAAATTCAAACCCAGGGCATTTCGTCTCCAAAGCCCATGCCTTGCTGACTGCCAGTTAAATAAGTCAACATTTGAAATATATCCATTATAAAGAGCCTATAACTGAATCATCTGTTTAAAAAAATCCACTATTTTTTTGATTGGAATGTTTATCCAGTTTAATTATATAATTACTGAAATGGTTGGTTTAATTCTTTGTACTTGCTATTTTTTTTTTTCTGTTTATCCCATCTATTCTCTGTTCCTTTATTCCTCCTTTCCTACCTGCTTTTATATTAAGTATGTGTATTTCATTTTCTCCTTTAGTAGCTTTTTATTTTACATCTTGATTTTCTTTTAGCATTTACCGTAGGGAATCAATATGCCTTTCTAGCTTCTCAATATATATCTTAAGTTAGTATTTTCGCCACTTCACAAGTAATGCAAGAGCCTTAAAACAGCTTAACTTCACTTAGATCCTCAAGTTTTCTGTGATGTTATTTATAATTTTACCTCCATGCGGTAACGTTATCACAAAGCTTTCCTTACCTTTGTTTCAGAAAGTCAGTATTTTCAAATATTGACGTATCTCTTTCTCCTCTGTAGTGTTCTTTATTCCTCCCCAAAGTTTAACATTTCCACCTGGGATTATTTTCCTTTGGCCTGACAATTCTCCTTTAGTAAATCTTACAGTGCCGTTCTCTGGAGACAAGTTCTGTCAAGGTTAGTTTGCTGGAAAGTATCTTTATTTTGGCTTAACTTTTGAAGTGTACTTTCACTGGGTATAATATTTTTCTCTCAGCTCTTTAAGGATGTTAAAGCATCATCTTCTGGCTTCTATAGCTTCTATTGAAAAGTCAGTGCTCTGTCTTCTTGTTGCTTTGAAAGCAGTGTGTTTTGTTTTTCTCCCCCCGTTGGCTCTTTTTAATGTGTCTTTAACTTTCTTCACTTTGGATACGACGCCCCTAGATGTGGTTTTCATTATTTTTATTCCTCTGAATGTTCTCTGTTCTTGGAACTGTGGGTTGATATCTTTGACCAATATTGAGAAATTCTCAGTTGTTATCTCTACGACAGTTGTTCTTTTCTAGTCCCTTTCTCCTCTCCCTCTGGGACTTCAATTATACACACATTAGGTCTTTTGACTATGTACACATGTCTTTTATGTTTTTATTCTCTTCTTCCCACTCATTTCCCTCTACTTTTGTGTTTCAGTTTGGGTTTTCTTTCTTTTCCGTTTTTGAAAACCTGATTGTGTCTTTGAATTAAATATACTGTGTTCCACATGCCATTAAACTCATATAATGAATTCAACAGTTTAGATTTAAAAATTTTCAGTTCTAGAATACCCATTTGATTTGTGTTAGCAATGTCAATTCTCTGTTGACATTTTTAGTCTTTTAATCAATTTCTCCTCTTTTTTTTTAATATGATAATCT
Source organism: Camelus bactrianus (assembly GCF_048773025.1). NCBI lineage: Eukaryota > Metazoa > Chordata > Mammalia > Artiodactyla > Camelidae > Camelus > Camelus bactrianus. The sequence goes on from NC_133539.1 coordinate 46,792,175, forward strand.
TAATTATTTAAAACCACTTTTATGCTAATTACCATATTTGAATTATCTGTGGATATGCTTCTATTGTTTTATTTTTTCCCTTTTGATTATCAATCACATCTTCCATTCTCTTCTCATGTTAGTAATTTTGAATTGTAGTCTAGACATTGGGTATTAAAAACAACCCCAAACAAAACAAAAAACCCCAGAGGATGTTCATATGAAATCATCTACCAGCAAGAGTTCCACCTTTTCACTGATAGGCAGACAGGTAGAAACTGAGTTGGGTGTGAGGCTGGATTGCAGTTTTTCATAAGTCTCAGTTCACCTCTGGTTTGTCCCTGTTCTTTGCGGAGGGTGCTTTTGAACTTTTGATGGGGAGCCTAATCACTACCTGTCTCCTCAGCTCTAGAAGTTCTGCTTTTCAGAGATTTTGAGCTTATAGCTCAGACTTCCATTTCACACAGGTTCAAAATCTGGAAAATGGTTTAAGGGGAGGAACTGTTGTGCATTCATAGCAAACCCATATTTCTAGTGGGGTTTTGTCTCCTAGGCACTGCAGACTATAAGGAATTTTACTTTCTCTTTCAGGCTCAGCTCACATAAGCCTTCCCTACCACCCCGGAACATAGGGAAATGAGCCATACATTTTGCATTCCTTTGTTTTCTAATCCATTATTTCAGTCCCCCACATCCACCAAAAGTCCTGCTGGATTCTCTTTTCCCCAGTAGGGTCCTTCTGCTTGGCTTAAATCCAGTTTTCAGCTTGTACCCAAAATAGGCAAATGCTCCTTGGGAAGCAAACAGCTGGTGATTGTAAGCTCACTTAGGAATTTTAGTTTATCTAGTTCTCTTTGCATCCACAGCTCTTCAGTGTCTTTAATGATATTTGAAATGCACCTATTTTTCCTTCTTGCTACAGTGTGAATGCTAGCCTGCTGTGAACTTCTACATTCCATCCAGAAGTGAAAGTCCCTCTCAGATGCATAAAGGGTTAGAAATTTTCCAACTGGAAAGGACTTTGGCATTTACCTAATACAGAGACCTCATTGGACATACAGAAAAACAGATGCTCAGAACGGTAAAGTGATTTATTCAAGACTCACAACTAATCATTGCTGGAAATTAGACCTAAGGTTCTTTAAGGTGAGTCTTCTGATTTCTAAGTTCAGTTTTTAAGAGGGCAAGAAGGAGAAAAAGAGAAATTTAAAAAAAATGTACCATGGACAGAACTCCACTGAAACAGAGAGCAATTTTGGAGTCCTTGAAATAGCAGTCTAAGTGATCAGCCCTCAAAAACACTTCATGTTGGAAAACCTAGCTAAGGTCATTTGAGTCAATCATAAAACCCAACACTTGCTTACTTCTTTTTTCTACCTTGTTTGAAAACAAGATTTAAAATGGAGTGCCAACAATAAGAGCTCCTCCAGGGAGGGTTACAGACGAGGCAACTAGGATGGAAATGTGGAGAGTAGGAAAGGCTGCTATCAGAAAGCCAAGAACATTATCCTTGGCAAGGGGTATTGGTAGCTGGTGAAATTTCAGGGTGTGGTAGGTGTTGGAGGAATATGAATTATTCTGCTCAACAAGGTAACTGAGACGAGGACTGGATTCATGTCCTCCAAGAATATAAAAAGTAAATGTTTCTATCTCTTTCTGTAAGGAGAGTTTATCACTGTCACCTCTCTCCCCTCTATCATTGTCGAGCCAGTCAAGGTTTGAAAGGAAGGAAAGAGAAAGTGCAGGATTAATGAGGTGGATTCTGGAACAGGGAGCAGAGAGACCCATCCTTTCCCAGGATGCACACACACATACCACCCAGTGCCAAGATTCAGAGGGTGACAGATTCCCTTGAATCCAATTCTGACTAAAGAGCTTCTGAAAAGGCTTCTTGGGCGTAGCTTCCAGGGAAATTGGACTTGTACACCACTTTGGCCTTGGGTTCCTTCCTTCTTCCTGAAGCAGTGCCTATAGGTGCCCTGGGCCCAAAAGCTCCGTGATAAGGATGGTAGAGCTGGAAGACAGGGTCAGCAGCCATTCCAGCCCTGGACTGGCTTCCCTAGACTCCTTAACCTGTTGTGGGAGACAATTAAATCCCTTACTTGCTTAAAAAGCCGAAGTGTGAAACCCATCCCTTCCTGAGATGCCCTTCGCACTTGCACCAACACACCAAGCTACACGTGGGGTACGAAGAACCATCTGAATTTGCAGAAAATCAAAATCATGAGAAGACACTTGAAAGCAAATGTGGCTTTTTATGTTTAATTTTAATATAGTAGTCGTATATTTAACATTTGTGGTATTTTGTCTTATTCTTGATTGAAATTTTCTATCTCTACTCAAGCCTAGAACAGCCTGTTGCTAAGCAATTTAACGATGCAAATAAGTACCAGGGTGGGGTTCAGGATCAATGGAAAGTAGTATGTTCAAACTTTTTTAGAGAAACAAACTGTATTTACGGATATTATCTCATTATTGTCTACATGCAAATGTGGGCTATTTGTAAATGATCCACAACCCTTCATTAAGGAAGGACATCTTACTTATCATTCTTGTAGCAATTTCTGTGCAAAGAAATCCCCGTTTCTTTAAAATTATCCACTATTGATGATAGCTAACATTTCCTGAGTACTTGCTACACACCAGGCATTTTCCTAAGCAAGGAACACTTTCTGCAAGCCATTGCATTTCATCTTTGTTCCGTGAGGTAGTTACCACTATTACCCTCCTTCTAAACTGAAGAATATGAGACTTAGCAAGGTTAAGTAACTTGCCCAAGGACATACAGTAAAGGGGGGAGCCCAGTTCAGTTTGACCCCAAAACCCATGTGCTAATTAATTTTGTACTTATCAGAATGATCTTTGAATGGCTCCAAACTAGTGGTACAAATCTTTCCTTACGAATGATGGTCAGTCCGTGGTTGGCTCCTAAATGACAATTCCATCTCTTCTTTCTTCTCACTCAGCTGGTTGTGTTGGCAACCCGTCTTCTGTCACAGGTGATGGGGGTCAAGCTGAATTGCCTGAAGCATGAAAAAGGAAAAGAAGCAATACAGGGAAGAAGAGGGACCTGGTGTCTTCTCTGCAGCAGCCTCCCTTACTAATTGCATAGCCTGAGGGCATTACCTGTGGTGTTCCTTCTCTGTAAAATTGGAACACTGCCAGTGCCGCAAGGTTGGGAAGGGGTGGAAATGAAACACTGTAAGCAAAGTACCGAGGTCAGTGCAGACACAGGACAGTATTAGTCAAATATTCCTCTTCCTGTTCCTGTCATTGAGGCATCCTTGTGGGATATCTCCTTTCAAAGTTAGCACCTTGTCTAGGAGATCTTTGAGCACATTTTTGTTATCAACTTTGTGTATAACTGGGGGAGGATTATAAGATGACTAACGTGAGGCCACCTCTAGGCAAGCAATTCTTCACTTCCTATTTTATTTGTCTTCATAATTCTAATACGGTTGACCCTTGAACAACATAGGGGTTAGAGGCACTAATCCCCACGCAATGGAAAATCTACGTATAACTTTGACTTCTCTCAAACTTAACTATTAATAGCCTATTGTTGACCAAAAACCTTACTGATAACATAGTTGATTAACACATATTTTGTATGTTATATGTACATCTATATATATTTTATGCATTCATGTCATACTTGACTTTTTCTTAATTTATTCAGTATTTCTAGGCTATGGGGTTTGTCTGTGAGTTTGTTCAAATTGCCACAAATCTCCAAAAATTTTTCCAATATATTTATTGAAAAACATTTGTATGTAAGCAGACTGCATAGTTCAAATGTGCGATGTTCAAGGGTCAACTGTATTTGCTTTGGGAGAAGTCCTCCACTGTAAATATTACCCAATTTCCCCATTTGGCGTAAATATTTCCTGCACTCTCTCAACAAAGAAATGCCCTGAAAATATACTAAAGAAGTAGAATTCAGGATTCCTTTTCTTTGTCTGGAGTCGTCTGAAGTGAAAGAACCCTCCTTGAATGGAGGGGCATTTTGCTGCTGTGATAAATTTGTCTTCATGACAAGCTCAAGCCATTGGCCTCCAGGTGGAGCTGTGTGAAAGACAGAGAGAAGGGAAAAGAGCAAAAACCAGGTTGGCATCTAGAGATGCAGGTGGCCTGAGAAAGAAACGCAAAGATGGTGAGTGGTCCTTAAGGGATTTGTGGGGAAGAGAGTGACATGTGAACTGATTCAGCCAATTTAATTCCAAGAATTTGAAGAGCCATTGTGCTCAGCCAGCGCAGGGTGGGATGCAAGAGAAATGAGACATGATCCTCATGGAGCTGCAAGTCTGGGAGTGGCAGCACAGGAACTTGGAGGAAGAACAGCCAAAGACTCAAACCAGGCAGTGGTTAAACTGTGGTACAGCTTAGGACATGGCTCTATAGGGGACAGAAAGGCTATTAGCATTTTTTGCCTGCTGCTGTATTCCAGGCACTAAATTATATGGGTTAAATCAATTATCTCATTTAATTTAATTCTAAAAATAAACCTTTGACATGAGCCCATTTTGATAGTGAGGAAATTGAAGCACAAAGAGATTAAATAACCCATCCAGGATCCAACAGCAAGCGAACTATAGGATTTCAGTTTAGATCTGTCTGAATACATCACCTAGGCTCTCAGAAAGCCTAGAGCCCCTTGCTAGCTATGTGACTAAGCCCTCCTAACTTTCCTGTGCCTCAGTTTCCCTCTGTGATGAATGGAGATGATAACGCTGTACTAGAATTATTTGGGATAATGCTTTGCCTGCCCCCGTCTCTCTGGCAATCTGCCCCTCACCTTAACCCCTGATAATTGGGCATCATTGCCCTCTAACCACATGATCCTGTCTCCAAAAAGGTCCGCTCAGACCGAGTGGGCACCTGACTCAAGGGAGGGGTGGAAGTGGAGAGTGACAGGTCCTGGACACTCAATTTTGTCTGTCCTGAGGCCCGATTGTTCAGTTTCTCCTGGATTCTAGGACGACTGTGCTACAACCTTACAAAGTTCCCCCAACTCCTATTTATCCCTGTTTTCCTGGGCTGAATTGAGTTTCCGTAACCTGTGACCCACAGGTCCCTGACTAGAACAAATCCTTTTCTTGCAGAGTTATTGTGGGGAATCCACGAGATAAGGTAAATTACAAAGGGCAAGATGGATGAAACCATAGCTATTTATATTAGTGAGTAAAATGGCAATTTGGCCTTTATAATTGAGTCCTGAGATTTTCAGTTTACGGAATACTTCATTATGTCAAAAGGGGGGATTTTTACCTTCCTGCCAGGAGGAATCAAAGTGGCCTATAGCCGTGTCAGACTAAAGATGCGCATAGCCCCCGGGTTCTCTATATTCGGGACAGAATGGCTCCGGGCCGGTCATCTGGGAACCATTTTAAATTAAGTGTCCACTGAAGCCAGACCATCCCCTGCAGAATCTTCCAGAGGGATTCGTAGATAGCCTGACGGAGTAAGCGGACTGGCTGGCTGGCCACGTGGCTGCCTCTACCTGTGTGAAGGTTCTGAAAGAAGCCTGTAGCTCAACTCCAACGAGTACTTTCACCAGAGACGTCTTATTTGGTCTGTTCAATTGCATTAACTGGTCGTGTCACTCACAACGGCCAAAGCAACTGCAAAAGCATATACACAGCCTAACAATACAAAGCGGCATCTTTTAAAAATAAACTCCACGCTGACCATTTAAAGTCTGGGTGATTCACTGTCACAGACGCATTGCCTTTGGGCCGGCGATTCAGGAGGTCTGAAGAGCTGATCGGAAACAGCCCGCTTTCTGCTGGTGTCTTATTCTCCACAGGGTTGCATTTTCCTTTATTTCTCATGGACCTCAGGGTGTCAAGGTGTCCTTGGTTTCTTGATAATTTCAATACCTCTCAGATTAAGGCAAAGCCATTTTAACCCGATTGTCCTCCCCGACGCCCTCTGCATGCACCCCTACATTCTCCTACTTTCTCGGGGTGGGGGTGGGTCACAGAACTTGGCTTTCCACACCCCAAGTCAGGCAGCAGAGGAAGCAGTATTTTTTTCAGTGCGCTTCCCCGTGGCTGCTTTATTATTTAACTCAGAGCATGTAAATCACCAGTCCGAGGGTGGCTTTTGGGTAAACCTCGTTCTGAATCTCAATTGACTGTGCAGAGACAGTCAGTGTATTTGCCTGCTACTTTTACGCATCTCGATTTTCTCAGTGTTTCCCCATTAAGGTCAGTTATGATACTTTAAAATAAAGGGCCGTTTGTTGGGATCATTAAGGGTTCTCCTCTCTCCCCAACAAAGCAGCAGCTCAGGGCTTACTCTCTTTCTGGGAGAGGCTTATGGGAGCGGAACTGTGACGACCTTTAATCCGTGTGATTTCTCAGAAGAGAATGCTGAAGTTGTGGTTGCTGTCCTTTAATTACCAACATCATCAGAAAAAGGAATCACATCATAATCTCCTGTTGGTGGATTACGTTGTAGGCACCACTCAGAAATCTCTGTTTAAAATAGCCTACCCCGTGATGGGTGGCAGAGGGGAGTTGCCCAGTGGCCATCTCTGCATCCTAGAATCTTGGTGGCACAGTCTCCCCAGACCAGATACCTATCTACAACTCTAGATACCAAGTGGGTTAACCTGGGACTTTATGAATTCAACAATAAATGTTCATCAAGCCTGTGAATGATAAATATACACAAATACAAAATGAAAGTGAACACTGAGTATTTACTATATCCCAAGCATTAAGCTATCTTGTTCTCTAAACAACCCCATGAGGTAATAATAACAGCTAAGATTTATCGAGGTTTCTCTAGGTGCCAAGAATTAATCCAAGTGCCACATGTGTACTAACTTACTTACCTAATCCTCCTAATAGCCACTTGATGTGGATACAGTTTTTGGACCCATTTTATAAATGAGGAAGTTGAACTGCACAGAGAGGTTAGGTAACTTGTCCAAGGTCACACAGCTGACAAATGGTGAAGCTGGCATTCAAACCCAGCAGTCTGATTTCAAATCCCATACAATAAACTACAACTATCTCTGCAAAAGATAAATGATGGACCAGTGAAAATGTCTGGTTCCTTCTGTGGCTAAGGGAATAATTGCTGCTTACGTATGGTCAGAATTTCTCTGCTCTACGATTCTGCTGATCCTTGCTCTGGCCCCAGCACTGTCTCTGCCTCAGGCAGCCTGTGCTGCAGTGGGGGTGGCCTCTGGTGGGGTCTTGTTCCTACCCAGACAGAGATTTTTCTTCATCTCTGCTAACATAATTCCTTACATTCCCTGTAGATACAGTCTTTGCCCATTGATTTCTATGGAGATTGGCTCCCCCAGTACCTTTTGCAATATGCCTGTCTCTAACTGCCAAGAAATGCTTCTCTCCAGGCTTGTTTACGTGGAACCATGGCTCTGTCTGTTCAGACATGCCCTCTGAGCCCCGTCTGGGTTCCTCTCCTTTATTAGCATTCTCTGCCGCATCAAGGCTGTGAAAAGAGCCATATTTCTCTGTGTTTGCTAGGAAGAAACATTTTGATATTGGGATTTCAGATAAAAAGTAAATGTTTCATTGAGCACCTAGAGGTACAATTAACTCTCCCTTAGTCATAATAGCTCAGGAGTGTCCTGATTTGTTTTAAGCATTTCATATCCAGTGTCAAGTAGGTCACCAAAAAAATAGGAGTCCTGCCTTCTACATTGAGACAGAGTAAAAAGGAATGGACATAACTTTTTTTTAGATTTTATTTTTTATTGAAGTGTAGTTGATTTACAATGTTACTTTCAGGTGTACAGCAAAGTAATTCAGTTATACATAGACATACACATACATTTTTTCTTTTCAGATTCTTTTTCATTATAGCTTATTATAAGAAATTGAATATAGTTCCCTGTGCTATACAGTAGATCCTTGTTGTTTATCTATTTTTATGTATAGTAATACGTATCTGTTAATCTCAAACTCCTAATTTATCCCTCCCACCCCTTTCCCCTTTGGTAACCATGGTTTGTTTTCTATATCAATGAGTCTGTTTTTGGTTTGTAAATAGAATTTGTATCCTTTTTTTAAGGTTTCACATATGAGTGATATGATGTGATATTTGTCTTTCTCTGTCTGATTTACTTCACTTAATATGATAATCCATCCATGTTGCTGCAAATGACATCTCCATTCTTTTAAAAGGAATGGTCATGAACTGTGGAGTCAAGCAAACATTAGTTTGCTTCCCAGCTCTAGCTTTTGGCCACTCACTGAAACTCCCTGCGCTTTCTTCTTCCATGAAACAGAGATAACAAAACCTCATACAACTTTTTGAGGATCAGAAATGATAATAGATGTGATGTTCCTGGTATAGACTAGGTATGCAATTTTTTTTCCCTCTCATCGAATTTCCTGTTCTGCCAATATTTGGCTGTAAAACTCAATCTCTTTGGAACTCAATTTCCTCATTTTTAAAATGAAGTATTAGGAAAGTATTAGACCACTGAGGCCTCTTCCAGCTCTACTGTCTCCTGTATCAGTCTTGGGAAATGTGCTAAGTGCTTTCCTTATGTTATCTCATGTGATCCTCATCACAACCCTTTGAGTTAGGTCCTGCTATAGTTCACATGTTACAGATGAGAAAACTGAGATTCAGGAAGTATGAGTAACTGGTCAGGGTTACTTAACTAGTATTCAGCTGGGGAATGAGGATTTGAAGCCAGAGCCTATGCACTGAGTCAGTGCACTGAACTGCAGGGCTCAAGCCACACATCACAGATCCTTGTACAATGGCTTTTCAGCAGTTACTCTCAATGCCCTTGACCATGTACCACCTACTCCATGATAGGTGGGATGTGTCCTGCTCAGTAGATTTACTAACAGGGCACAAATCCAGAGAGCTAGGGATTTCACTGGAATGACAATGCCTCACACAGCTCATGAGTAGATGACAAGGAGTTCCTGGACTGCTGACCAATTTGGTAGATGGCTTTGCAGCCACCTTACCAACCTGGGCAGACACTGTGTACAAGTGAGTTTGTACAGACTGAGTTGACTACTGGATGAAATACTTGGCAAGTATGTCTGGGTCACTCTTTGGTGATACCAGGGCGTCCTTGGCATTCCTACTCCCTTATCTAGTTTCTTGCCTCTAACATGCCACGAGTTCAGAAACCAGCTAACCAAACGTGTTAAAATTGTGCTTTGAATGAGTACGTGTTCTCTGCAGAAGTCCCTAATCCTCACTAGAAGAAGTGTTAGAGCTTGGAGGTTGTGACATTTTGGTGTCATCGGAGAGAAGGAAAAGCCGTTCAAAATAATTTGAAGCCTATCAAATGTTTATACTAATTTGCATACATAAATACATAGATGTTTATGTCTGCTACACCCACAATTGGCTCTGCTTAAATGTTCCGTTCCTTGCTGATCTCAAATACAGACTCAAATAGTAGCCATGCTCAACTTTCCCACATAAATTGCCTAAAACACCAGGTACTGACTCCTGGTAATTTTATTGGCATTTCTTTCAGGAACCCACATGGGCATTACAATTATCTATTGGTAGGAAGTTGATACCTACTTTTCTGAGCTTTGTTACCTCTTTTTTCTCCTTCTGCAGATATACTGAGTTATAGCTTAGCAATGGTACAGAGAAACTCACGTACTTAGGTGATTCTAATGTGCTATTTTCTTTAACTTATTAAATAAAAACTCATCCATCAATAGTATTTCCGATCCAGTTGAATATTTATTTTACTTTAAAATCTTAACCATCACCAGGAAAATTGTTCTGTAAGACCCTGAGTGGTAGTCAACATCTTTCATCAAAGAAACTCAAAATACTTCCCAAACATTAATTAAACCCCACCACATTGTAACCTAGTTGTATGCTGCATTTTTCTCTTAAAAAAAAAAAAATCAGTGCAAGCGAGCGACAGATGTACATGTCAGAGGAAAATGAAAACTTCTTGAGGAAACAAATTTGAGTTCTCCAGTACCAAGAAGGCATCTACTCACCCCTTAATAAAATGATATTCTAGTCCCTGATCACAGTCGCTGCTCCTCTTCTTACGTACAGAGCTGTTGCTCCAATTTCCCTTCTACAAGCGATAGTCTCTTAGCACAAGCAGAAACATTTGCTTCTTGGTTTTATTGCCATCAGATGTGGTAAGGCTGTGGCCCACAGGGAAATGTTAACAGTTTCTAAAGTAACAAGGAAGTTGGACACTTTCCTAGTGTCACACCCCGTGCACCTGGTCCACGGGGAGCAGAAAGATTCTAAGCCAAGCTAAAGCCCTTGTAAGTAGCAGGACCCGTAAAATGAGAGTTAGAGCCTAGGGCTAGCTTGGAGCTTTGAACTGCACCTTGAGGTCATGCAAGGAGCCTAGAGGGTCCGGGCACAGGTCGGGGCCCAGCTCTCAGACAGACGTGTGCCCCACCCCCTACTCCCATTTCCGCATTGCTGCTCCAGTCCCCACAAGAGAACGCTGAATTGCTAAACTTGGAACAGAGAGTGCTTTTCCCAGAAATCCTCTGACTCACCCTTAAAGTAGCAGTGCCACCCTAAAAGCAGGAGTTGGCTGCCAGTTTGCTAGAATTTTTGGCTGGCCTTGAGCCTGGCTTAATTGCTCCAGTCCTTCTCTCCCTTGACACAACAGATCATGCCTCCTGGCATCTTACAGTTTTCATGCCTACTGGATTCAACATCTGGGGTATGTCTTCTTCACCAATCATTATTATTTTTTGTATCTAGTTATTTGTATCTAATATTATCACCGTATGAGTATTAGTTGCTGCTGCTGCTGCTGTTATTATTATTAGTATAATCATCTGTATCCTTGAAACTATAGTCATTCCTTCAACAGTTTTAAAGAACTAAGTACCGTGTATGACAGTAATAAAAATATCTTTCATTTTAAAAATGCTTTCACTCTCAGGATCTTGTGTCTTGGATCCATTTCTTTATTTGCTCATTTATTCACTCATTGAGCCAGGAGACTTCCAGGGTCTCACTGGGGGCAAAACAATAATTAAAATACAGTTCCTGGTTTCAAGGAGCTGACACGGAAATGAAACGGAGAAGACAGGCGCTGTGCTTGAGCTGGTCCTCAGATTGTCTTATTTACCAACGAGAAAAAGAGACAGACAAAGCAAAAAAACCTTCTCAAGTTCACACAGCTAGTGACTTGAGGAGTAAAAGCTAAAATGCAGACCTTCTGGTTATAAAGGCACTGAATTTTTGCCAGTTCTGCCACTCGGTTTCCTTTAGAGGAGTGGTTCTCAGAAGCATGGCCCAAAGACCAGCAGTATTAGTACCATCTGAGAGCTTGTTAGGAATGCAAATTCTCAGTCTCTGCTCCAGACCTACTGCCTCTGAAATTCTGGAATTGGGGTCCAGAAATCTGTATTTTGAAAAGCCCTCTAAGTGATTCTGATGCACACTGAAGTTTTAAAACCGTTTCTCTAGATCAATGCTTCTCAAATACCCATGTGCATAGTAATCACCTGGGAATCTTATTAAAAACGTAGATTTTTGATTCAGGATGTTTGGAAGGAGTTTTTGATGCTGCGTTTCTAACAAGCTCCCTTGCTATGTTTATGCTGCTGGTCTTTGCTTCAGGAGCTAGAATATGTAGAGAAGTCGCACGAGCAGGAGCACTGGTTAAGCTCAGCTGAGGAGCAGTGCTGGGGTGTCAAGTGAATTCAATAAAATAATTCCCTGTCATCTAGGAGCTTGAACACTAGCACAGACAATATGCAGATAGACAGACTTCCAGGGCATAAAAGCCATCAACTAACTAGTGAATGGTGTGTGTGCATGCAAGGAGACATCTGCACACCTACACAAAAGAGAGTGGGCAAATATTTAAAGAGACAGTCTTACATAGCAGCACCTCTCTTATCAAGAGCTCATTTAAAAATACAAATGTTACAACCAAACATCAAGAACCAGACCATAATCAAAAGACCATTTCTCTGAGTAGTCAAAATAAGTATCACCAAGTCCATCATTTTTATTGTTAGATTAGTCCTTCAAATCAGTACCTGGGATTAGTTACTTTTATTTTAGACAAAATTCTTACATAGTCACTTTAAAAACAGATTTAAAAGAGTAAATTTGATAGGCCAGGTCAGGATGCTACAGACAGGCATTTTGACAGTAAAGCAGTGCCAACTGACAAGAGGGGAAAATGTGTGTGTGTGTGTGTGTGTGTGTATACACATACGTATATATAAAACTTAGCAGAGTGGAACCATTTAATACAGGGGAAACACATGGGTAAAACATCAATAAAAGAGCATTGTACAGAAAGCAGAATGTAGTCATCACAGAACATGCAGAAAATAATAAAACTACAAAATGTTCAAGCTATCTGGAAAGCATGAAAAACATTTGAGACAGGTTCCCCCCCAAAACAGTAGGGTTGCTAGATCTAGCAAGTAAAATATTTTATCTGGAAATTCTAAAAAATGGTTAGACAGGAGAGGGCTTGATAATCTCTGGGAATTTCACTGATGTGAGTTGCCGGTTTCTCTGAAATGCCCGTCAAGCATTATTGTAAGGGGAGGTCGTAGGGTGATGACTGAAACAGGAGCTGTCGGAGGTGTGTGCTTGCACAGGGTAAGTCCAAGGCAAATTTGCTCCGGGCCTCTCATTTGGTTAAGAACGTTATGTCTGTCAGGATGGTTTCCAGCTCCCAGTAAGGAAACCCAGCAAAAGGCAGCTTAGGCAGGAAAGGAGTTGACTGGTCTCACGCCACAAACGATCAGAGTTAGGCTGTCCAAGGTTAGCGTGAGTCAGCAATTCATCAAGAGTCCAGGTCCCTTTAATCTTGCTGATTCGTCATCCTTAACGTTGTAAAATGGCTGTACTTCCAGACACTAAGTCTAGGTGGCAGGCAAGAAGGGAAAGGCAAGGTGAAGGTTAAAGGGCCCAGGAGTGTGCCAGCTGAAACTGTCTCTAAGAAAAGTTCCTGCAAATTGTACCCAGTGAACTACTTTTTCATCTCCTAGGTCTAAACTTGATCATCTGGGGATTCCTGATTGCTGGGAGTATGGAAAATTGAACATATACACCTTGGATAAATCCAAGGTTAAGGATAAAAGGTAAGAATCAATGCATATTGGATGGGCAATAAGTAATGTGTGTCTTGAGGCATTTACAGAGGAGGTGGTATTTCAATAGTGGATGAAAGAAAAAGAGAAAGGATGAGTGAATGATGGAGGAATCCTAAAGAGATTTGGAAGCATGCATGAAGAGGTTGTATTAGTCAGCTGTTCATGCAAACGAATGTATGCCCTCAAGTAGGGTCAAGTCACCCAATTCAAAGTAAGTCTCCATTTTTAAGATCTGGAACATGCTATTTTGCCTCATTCTCTGTACCCTAGACTCTTGGAAAACAAGCTTAGTGCTGAGTGACAGATATTACATATTTATTTGACACTTACTTATTAGTAGACCATGTTTCTCCTCAGTCTGGTTTAATTTGACAGACACAGCAGGTGGGGTCTCTGGGCAATTGATAATCTATTACAGGAGGAACCTATGACATTACTTTAACCACCATTACATGCAAAATGGGAGCGTCTTTACAGTTTTCATAGCATCCTCTGCCTGGACTAGTAGAATCTATAATACTATTTAAAACAAATGACTATATTACATCAGGAAAATAGTGAGAAGTTGGTGAAAGGTTTACAGAATAACAATTGAACTAGACTTTACAGGATGGATAACATTTCACTAACTGATGCAGACGCAGAGACACTTCAAGACCCTGCATGGTTAGAGAACTGTTAAATTACCTTGAAAAGACATCTTGTAGTGTCAGAAAGATTGACTCACCTATTTTATAAAGAAAAAATTGTAAGAAAAAGTCAATGAAATAAGTTTTCTTGCAGGAGGCATTGGCTTTCTGCTTTAATTCTCATTCAATTATCCAGCAAACATCATTCCCCCAAGTCCTTTGAAATAATCAACCTTTTACCTGAACCCTAAAGCATCCTTTTTTTCATGATGTGTTTTGTGAACATTTCCTTCCTTTCTCTCCTGCAGATATTGTGAGTAACCCAATTTTGTTCATTTCTTGATAGGTAAGAATGCAGCAGTCTCTCATTTCACCTCCATCTGAGCAACAATGTGGAGAATTGTTCCTCTCTAGCTTGGTATTTGTATGTTGGGGGTTGGGGGGAACCAAAAGGAATGAAGAACAGAATCAGAAACGAGGGTAAGAACGGGTCGCTCCAAACCCTGGGAGCAGTCACATCAGGCTGCCAGCTGCAACAAGAATCTCTCTAATAAGGAAATTAGAGCATGATCATTTCTGGCTATGTGACTCTGATTCTAAATAGGTTTTACAAATAGATTGTGATTGAACTTGGAAACATAAACAAATTGGCTTTGTGGAATAAAGGCTGAACTACATTTTATTTAGAGAATTAAAATGCTTTCATGGGAGGCTCTCTGGGAGAACGGACAGCTATTTTAACGAGAGCATATGCATTTGTGAAACACACTGGCTTTGTTGGTTTCTCTTTGGAGAGTCAGGTCTGATAAAGTCAAAAGAAAGTTTCCCAATAGGGTCCCTAAGAGGACAACTGATAAAGGCAGGGAATGGGCAGTATGTATTTGAAATTCCCCATTCAGATGCTGGGAGGAGAGGTGCCATTTAAAAATAATAGATTTTAAAATACCAGTAGCTTAAAAAATTCTAGTCAGCTATCTCCCTTGGACATTTCTTTTGTCTCTTGGAGATTTGGGGATAGAGGTTCTCTAAGCTCTATTAATACATTTTCACTTATAAATATTCATGCAGTGTTCCCGGTGCCTCCCCGACTGACTCAGTGCAGGCTCCCTACCCCGGCAAGAGAGTGGTGCCTGAGGAGATGCTAAATTTCTAACAAGGCCCAGGATCAGCCTCAGACAACCCAGAGCCATTTGAAAACACCAAAGACTTTTCAGTCAAGATAAAGCATTATAAATGTCTGTGTGTCCAAGCTAACATTCCACATGAGAGGATTAGCTTCCACTCTCTACAGATTTTCTGGGTTGTTATATAAGTAGTCATGGTGTTGTGTGTTTTGTGTTTCACACGGTGAGAAGACAGATCTGCCTGATTGGAAGAGGCTCTTTTTTATTTCCCTTTTTCTAAATCCACTGATTACTCACTAAAGCTCGATCCACCGGGGAGTGCAAGTCAGTACCATCTCTCTGGTAGTGATAAGTTTGTACATTTAGAAACAAAGTGTGAGACGTGGTGGGAAGCACAAGGTCATTGGCTTGCTGGGTAGGAGTTTAGATCCAGCTGGTGTGGAGTGCATCCCACTATGTCAAAAGGCACACACTGTGGACATTTTTCCTACAATCTAATGATCTAACCCTAGACCATTTTGTGTTAACTGTTCTCCCCACTCGGATATGTCTGGTGTGTTACTAGGAGGTGGGTGAAGTCTAGAGCTGCATTTCCTCATTCTCCTTTATTGGGATATGGGGTCTCTGACATGGCCGGGGACCGAGTGGGTACTTTCTCCCACTAAATCCTTTCTAGACCTAAGTGAATTAGCACATAGTGTTTATGTCTGCACTCGTGTCTATGGCCCCACTTCACATACATACACACACACAATTTCACATCGTATAGGGAAATACAAGCTTTTGCTGAAATAAGCTTGTATTTTCTTACATTTTTATTTCAGAGATACTTAATTTTTCATTATGATTCAGCTTTAAATAGATATTTAGCCCTAATATTTCAGTCCCCTGCTGCTGCTTTTTCTGTCAAGCATATAGAAATTTATAAACGAATTACCAGGTGAGCTTCTTATTTAAATGGAACTCAGATTAATTCACGGTGGAAATAAAATGTCTGTTCTCTTTAACCCACTCACTCAATGTAAACACTTTATTTTCCTTACAATGTATTTTCCCTAACAAGCACAGCACAGCAGAAAAACGTATCAAACTGGGTGTCCTGTGACCTGGATCCTTGCCGTAGCTCTTCCACAAATGAATGGATCTGGGCAAGTCATACATAAAAGATGGAGTTATGCCAGGTGCACTGGAGGAAGAGCTTCTCAGACTTCAATATGTATATTGCATTAGTCTGGGTTTTCCAGAGAAACAGGCCAAGAGGAGGACGAGCTAGATAAATAAATAAAAAAGAAGTAAATTCACAAATTAATGTTATATATTAATTTGATTCATTCATTTATTCATTTATCTATTGGAATTGGCTTATATGATTATGGCAGCTCTGAAATCTGCAGGGTAGGCCAGCAGGTTGGATACCCATGAAGAAGTCTAAAGATGAGTCCAAAGGTGGTTTAAGGGTAGAATTCTCTCCTCCCTGGGAAAGGCCAGTCTTTTTTTAATGAAGACCTGGTTGGGTGATGCCCACCCAGATTATGGTGGGGAATCTGCTTTGTTCAGTTTACTGATTTAACTGTTAATCTCATCTTAAAAAATCTGCAGAAACATTTAGAATATTGTTTGACCAAATACCAAGCTGTCACATACAATTAACCATCACATCATATGTATGAACCACCTGAGGAGCTTGTTAAACATAGATTCCTGGTTTCTGTCCTCGGATTCTGGTTCTAATTGGCTATCCCTTTGTCAGGTGATGCTGATGCAGCTCTTTTAAGGATCCCTTTTTGAGTACAATTATTCTAGGCATGCTACTGTTTGATCACGGTCCAGCCTCTTCTACAGACGAGGAAGGTGAAGCCTAGAGTTATGAAGGGGCTTGTCCAAAGGAGCCCCTATAGTTAGGTATTGGAACCCAAATCTTCAAATCTTACTAAGTCCAGGGCTCTTTCCACATAACATCCTGCCTGACATGTAGTACAAATGAACTTTCTTAGGATGAAATCTAGCCTTGAAATTGAAACTTTCCCCAAACCAGAGTGAGCTAGTGGGATTTCTCATAGAATTTGACAACCTGCAAAAGTCTAGGAGGAGTCAAAGCAATTTTGAAAAAGAAGGAGGAGGGAAGACCCATACCTCCATATGTGGAGGCGTTTTAAAAAACTATAGTGATTAAAGCCGCATGGCATTGACAAAGAGACCACTGGAACAAATCAAGGACCCACTGTCAGACCTTAAATATTTGAGATGTCCACAACAGAGGTAGCACTGTGAGGAAAAGATAAGCTATCAATAAATACTGCTACAAAATGGCTAGCCATGGGAGAAAAAATAGACTTCCTACTCATATCATACTTAAAAATAAATTCCAGATGGATCAATGTAGAAGCACCATTTAAAAACCTTTAATGAAAATTTTAAGATAATATTTTTTATTTCAGGGTTGATAAATATTTCTTAAATGAGACAAAAGGCACAAACCATAAAGTAAAACAATAACAAGCCAATATTTACTGAGCTCACCTATCTATACACAGTATTCTGAGTACCTTATATATGCTGACTCATATAATACTCATGAAAACCCTATGAGGCTGTTATTACTATGATCTTCATAAAAGACTGAGGCCTGGAGGGGCTATTAACTTTCCTAACCTGGGTGGTAAGTGGCAAAGGTGTGAGTTGATCCCAGGTATTCTCGCTCCAGATCCACTGCTCTACACTGCCTTTCAGGAGAGGAAAATGGACTACATTCAACTGAAAAGAATATATATATTACATAAATTAATTAAAAATACAAACCAATACCAGGAGAAAATATTTTTAATGCATATGACCACTAAAGGATTA
This sequence comes from Camelus bactrianus, assembly GCF_048773025.1. NCBI lineage: Eukaryota > Metazoa > Chordata > Mammalia > Artiodactyla > Camelidae > Camelus > Camelus bactrianus. Next base: position 46,809,833 of record NC_133539.1, read on the forward strand.
TACACACACACACGCACAAACGCAGTGCACACTCACAAATCAATGTGAAAAAGAAGCACTCTATTAGAAAATGTGCATAGCTTATGAACAGGTACTTCATTGACAAGGAAAGTCAAATGGCCGTAATCATATGAAAATTTCATGCTGGTTGGCATATAAATCAGTATAACCGCCTTGGAAGGCAATTTGGCAACATCTAGGAAAGTGAAAGGTGCACCTTTCCTGTAATCCAGGAAATTCTTTGTGAACACAAAGTTTTTGCAGAGTTGTTTCAGTGAAAAATTGGAGATAATAACTCAGTAAAGAAATGGTTCAACAAATTGCAGGAAAGTTGTATTTTGGAATACGAAGTAAAGTAGGCCTAGACATATCTACACAGATATAGTTAAAAACCTGATGTTGTATGAACAAAAGATGTTGAAAAATGACTTATAGCATATATCATTTGAGTAAACTCTAAAATCTCACAAAATAATGGTGAGTGTGTAACATTGCCATAAGGATATAAATCATCTTCAGGATAATGATTACCTTTGGCGGGTGGGAGTTGGGGAAAGGGAGAGAGCGGAGGATCAGAAGAGAAATTTAGCTCCATCTTACATTAAAAAAAAAAAAAATCTCAAGGAGACATGAATAAATATTAAGATGTGTTAAATACTGAGTACCTGAGAGTTTTATAATTTTCTATATATTTGAAATTGCCCATAATGACATGTTTTTAAAGAAATAAAAATGCTATTCCCACAGTCATTATTTTTAGTATACAATTGTATTTTTTTCCTGAGGGCTAAAATACACAAACTTTATCCTTTCTGCATATTATTTTTTTCTTAGGCATCCTTTCCTACTTATTCTAAAATCTTAAGAGTTGGAAGAAAATTTAGAGGGCGTTTGTTCAGATCTACCACTTAACACAGGCACTTCTGGATTCAAACTTTTGCTCCAAGTAAAAACACTCAGTAGAACTTTCTTTTATGCTTAATAATCTGGAAAATATAGTTTTGATTAACTAGATACTTTTTTTTTAACTGAGTCAAGTTCTATGGATAATGACTCTAAAAAGTAAAACATAATAAATTATACTTAACAACAATACTATACTGAACACATAATTTTACCTGTGATGATAGAGATCAAGGTCATCATCCTAACCACCAATTACCATTATTTTGGTAGTATGTGGGAAGTGCCATTGAAAGAGATCTGATTGGCAAAATGTCAGATAGTGTGGAATAAGAGGAATATGTGGAGACAAGGAAATTACCATTTATTGAAGTGTTGTGGGAGGTGTGTTAGATATACAATTTCATTTAAATCCTGGAGCAACCCTGTTAAGGCAGATATTGTTCTTCTCACTTTTCAATTAAAGGCATTGAGGTTCAGAGGGATTTGAGGTAATCTGCCCTAAGTCCTGTTAAGAAAAATTAACCCAAACGTGACAATAAGGCAAAAAGAAGCCTATGTGCCCTTTCAACATCGTACTGGAGCTTTATGTAATTGGGGCGCATAGCTTGTTAATTCTCTAAGGGAATGTACTTTTGTTTGACTTATTATTTACTACTGATTAGTACTAGACTCTGTGAAGCTGTAGGTTAACTTGTAGATTTTTGTCTAATAAAAATGCAGATGACTTTTGTACAGTAGAAAATATAATTCCAAAGATACATTTCTTTCTTTTCCTTCCTTCCTTCCTTCCTTCCTCCCTCCCTCCCTCCCTCTCTCTCTTTTTTCTTTCTTTCTCTCTTTCTTTCTCTTTCTTTCTCCCTTTCTTTCTCTCTTTCTTTCTTTCTTTTTCTTTCTTTCTTTCTCTCTTTCTCTCTCTCTTTCTCTCTTTCTCTCTCTTTCTCTCTCTCTTTCTCTCTCTCTTTCTCTCTTTCTTTCCCTTTCTTTCTTTCTTTCTTTCTTTCTTTCTTTCTTTCTTTCTTTCTTTCTTTCTTTCTTTCTTTCTTTCTTTCTTTCTTTCTCTTTCTTTCTTTCTCTCTTTCTCCCTTCCTCCCTTCCTCCCTTCCTTCCTTCCTTCCATCTTTTTAGCTATAGATATTTATTCTGTCTAAATCTTGAACCAGTATTACAATCCTAATGCTCCCCTCATTAATAGATGAAATGTGTTCTTTGTATGTTCATAAGAGAGTCAAGTTTTTGCCGTATTAAAAATTAAGCTTTGACTGTCCCACAGCTAAAGCTTTAGATCCAGGACCCATGTTTTTGCTCTCACGTCCACTTTTTTCGGACAGATGAATCGTACTTCATTACTGAAAACCTATGCTTAATTAAGGAACTAGTCCTGCAATGTAGGGGCAGGGAAACTTACACTGCTGGAAAAACAGTACCACTTTTCGTTTATCTGAGAGGTGGAAACAATATGGAGGAATCCCTTCTCTGGATGTGCGTCTCCTAATATGCAGAGACCTCATCACTTGGACCCATACAGTTGCTACTTCCCCCTGCCCAATAAACAGAGGGGTAGGATGGCTTATGCACAGTTTTGCACTGTGTGTTTTGTATGTATATATGTTATCCGGGTACCTCTGTACGTATGTGCGAGTATACTTGTACTGTGCACTTTGTACATCAGAGTCTGAGTGGTAGAGAATGTGTATGGTAATGCGTAGAGCCAGTATCCCTATGTGTAATTTCTACCCCCGTCTCCACTCAACCAATTTCTAGCTCTATACTGAATCCCTATAACCCAAGGCATTTTTCAAAGAGAGTTCTAGCCTATAAACTTCAAGAACATACATTCACAAATATATAACATGAAACCCCACTCATTCAGTGTAATCAGGGAAGGTGGGACTGAATTAGTAAAAATATGACAATGTGGTCTATTTTTAAAAAACTGAAGTAGCATTATTTTTAAGTACTTACATGCTAGTCTTTCAGTTATAAAATTATATCCTGTAATTGTCTTTGGGGACTTAATTAATAGGGAGATAAAAGTGGTATGTAATCAGCTTATCAACAGAAGGAAGAAATGGTCATGTCTTAAGTGATTGCAAAGTCTGTTCTCTTAAGCAGGTAAAACAACTCTTAGTTTCCTTGTAACTCTTTCCAGATGATCATTTGACACTGAATAACCTTTCTTGATAAGAAAAACTGATAAAATTCTTTCAAATCTAAAGGAGGGATATGTGAACTAAGGCGGTTTCAGTGCTTCTACATTTTTTTTTCCCTATAGGTTACTTCGTTAAACAAGCTAATTGGGCTCAGTCCACATCCCTGGTAACACCATCTTGAAGCAAAATGTTGGAAAAGGTCTCCTGGCAACTGGCAACTCGTGGCCATTGCCCTTTTGCCCAGAAAAAGGGGGCTGCTGTTGTACCAGGCGGAGCCCAGAGGACAACAGGCAGGCGGTCTGGCAAGGCTGCCTGCTGATGCTAATTACCCTAGTCCAGCGCTTCCCTTCTGGGGAAGTAGGAGCAGAGAAATTGATGCCAAGTTCTTGCACAAGGTCGAATGTTTCTGGAGGAAGGGAGCCAGGGTTAAATTAGCAGTCAGAATGAGGTAGGAAGCTGGGTGGAGAAACACAGGCTGGGAGAGGGGGGAGAAGTCTGGAAATTCAAATGGAGACAGCAGTAAAAAGTAATTACTAACACATTTTCCAAGTTGGAAAGCCAGCCGCATCCCACACCAGGGCCAGACTCAAAGCTCTTCTGTTCCAAGGAGGTTGGAGCGGGCTCAGGGGACAGGAAGGGACTGTGCAAGCCAGCCGCCTGTCACTGACTTTTGGAGCCATGCTCCCCAAAAAGGGAAATTCATCTTGAAAGAGAAAACAAAGGACATTTCTGCCTAAATTGTCCATTAAGAGTAATGTTCTCTATGCATTCAATGTATCCATCATTTTAGGACCACTCAACAGCAAAAAATTATCAAACATCAAAATAAAGTAAAGGGAAACCTTTTAGGAAAATGTAAGCCTTTGTGAACCTAAAATATCTGCCTTCTCTGCTGTTCATCAACATCACTGGAGGAAAGAAACTGTGGGAGGGACAGATCTCAGGAGAGGAGGAGGAGGAGGGAAGAGGGAGGAGAAGGGAGGAGGAGGGAGGTGGAGAAGGTGGGAGGAGGAGGAGGGGGGAAGAAAAGGAAAAGGAGAAACAATGGTCTCTTGGTGTCGGGGAGAAATTCATGACTGGATTGACTGTTTTGGATTGACTGTTTTGACAGTTTATTTTTATTATTTTTTTCCCTCCAACTTCGGAACCATGATAGACAATTGCTGAGCATCATATTGATGAGTGAACACTTCATCAGATCTGGTTGCCTTAACAACTAAAATAGCCAAAATGTTAAGACAGTCAAATAAGATTGATTATTTTTGATACAATCTGTGGGTGGTTGACCCAGAAAGTCTCAGCCTAATCACACATATAAACACAGAGGCTATATCAACAGATGCAAAAGCAGACAGAGGACAAGCGAGAAATCCATCAATCACCTGGATGCCTCATGTCTGTGATACACTGAACAGTGTGCACAGAAACACCAGAAAGAGTCTCTGGATTGCTTCTTGGTGCTGGGTGTCACAGGAGGAGCCAGCCTTAAAAGCTGTCAATTCTGATCTTTTCAGTTTCTAGCAAAAAGACAGCGTCTGGCTTGTAATGGAAAAGCAGATTTCCTCCAAATTGTTATCTAGAGGTGCTGAATCATGCATGAATGTCAGCCGATGGATGACGCCAGCCATGGCATCATTTTGTGGGGGCTTTATCTGGTGTGAACTGAGAGCATTCTACTCTATGAATTTTCTTTAAACATCCTCAGATAATTGTTGTGCTGTGTCATAGACCAAAAGGGAAATTAAATCTCTCTCATATTGGATTTGGTATTTGCAGGCTTTCCTGAAGACAAAGGAAAGGAAATTCATTTTAGATTAAAAAAAATTCTTAAATTAGGAAATTGCAGCCACCCTATGAGGTACCTATCCGAATTTAACCCACCAGGTGCAGAGGGATGATGCCTCTGCGTGGCGGTACAGGTACAAAGGTTCCTGAAGCTTTACTCTTGTTTATTTGTTTTGTTAGGTATTTCTTTCCATTTTGAGTTCTGAAAAAATTATTAGTTGATAGCTTGATGGCAATACAATCTATGTTGAGAAAAGAGGAATTGATTAAGAAGTGAGAGGCTGAAAATAAGTGAAAAATAAAAGCCTACACAATGTTTACAGTGCAATTTTCCAATACAGATTTGAGTGGATACCACATGCAGTTAGAAACAGATGCATTTTCTAGCCTTTCTTATTGAACAAAGAATAATTCCTGAGTTCCCTTCCCCTTTTAAAAAAGAATTCAAGAAAATATAATGCTAAAATCCATATGTTAACATGGCATTTATTTGGATGCTTGAAACTTGAAAGAGTCAGCCTCAACTCTTAAAGGTTCTGACATAGCTGGCATGTAGCTGGATATTAGGGAGGACAGTTGCAATAATTGTTCATGGAAACAGAACAGTAATCTGCAAATATCCGTTTGCTAGATTAATTAGCAAGGATGTTTGTTAACTTGATATATTGATTCTTAAAAAAGGAATCTGGATGCATTTGAATGTATGTCTAAAACATCATATCACATCTCCTTAGATAGCTTTATATTTTACAATGCCTTTTACTTTTCCTTTGGCAGGGGAAGGTAATTAGGTTTATTTATTTATTTATTTATTTTAATAGAAGTACTGGGGATTTAATGGAGGTGCTCATGAGGTACCCAGAACCACATGAATGCTTAGCACGCACTCTACCACTGAGCTATACCCTCCCCCCTTACTTTTCTTACTTTAGTTGATCCATACCACAGTCCTTTGGAGGTTGACATCTACATTGGACTCTGCTGATGAATATACAACCATGCCAGTCATGGCTGTCTTTTCTTCCCAGCCTGACTTGCTAAGAGCTGAGCTTTTCATTATATAAGTGGTCACTAAGTGAACAAGAAAATGACGTTATTCAAACACAGACAATCCACTTTGATACCAGCAAATTATCCCTTTCTTGGGAACTTGAACTAGGAAATTCCTAAAGAATAAGTCAGTGGTGACAGCTGATGCTGAAATGCCTTGATGTAGAGAGAAGCTGGAGAGGGCATGATGCTAACTTAAGTTCTAAATGATTGAAAATGATGGGTCAGCAGAAGCGATAAGGAAAGAACATAGAGACAACAGAAGGTGAGTAGGGAAAAGAAGGGAGAGACTGAAAGGTGGAGAATAGCCAAATGAGATGAAATACGAGAGTGGTAAAGTGAGCCTCCATGACGTCCATCACTGAGGTCACCAGGATCCTCCTCTAGTTCCAGGGAGGCTGCTGTTCCTGCTCTTGGTTTGTTTTTTTCCTGGAAACCTTTGGTAACGTGAGTGAGTCTCTGTCCCTTACATCCAAAGGAGTTTGACTAGAAAGCATTATTATCCTCCAAAGCAAAAAGAGGAAGCAAACATCTTTTCCTGAAAAGATGGATTGTACTGTAGTTCATAAGCACGCAAGCAGAAAGTGGTGGAGCCAGCGCACATGCCCAGACTTTTCTAAAACTGGTGCTGATTTCAGTTTATCACACTCTGGCATTCTGAAAACATGACCCTGAAATCCTTTAACACTCCTTCCATCAAGAGACAGTGTCTATGTCCGCTGCCCTTGAATCTGGGTGGGAGCTACTGACAGTCCAACTAATGAAGGGTAGCAGAAGTAATGTGCATGATTTTTGAGACTAGTTTAGAAAAGATTATACAACTTCTGCTTGGTTTTCTGAGAATGCTTTTGGAACCCAACCACCATGCTGTGAGGAAGCCCCGTCTAGTCTCCATGGAGAGCCTCTCTGGAAAGATCCTCAGATAGAGAAGGGGAGAGAGAGAAAGAGAAAGACTAAGAGAGAGAAATGTCTTTCCATCTCTCAACTGTTCCAGCTTTCCTCTTTCTCACTGCTCTTGGCCTCCCTCACCCCCACCCCCAGCTATTCTAACATCAACCACTGTTTGACTGCAGTAGAAGAGAGACCCACCCAGCTGTGAACTTTCTGGATTCCTGCCCCACAAAAGCATGAGTAAAATAATTACTGATTTTATAAACTAAATAATTGAGTTTTGAACATAGCAATGAACATGTGGTTAGAGCATTACTGTCAAATGTGTAATAGGCTATAAAGGGTTAAAGAGGCCTGGCAGGCACTGTGTTTCCTCTGTTGTGGTGGAAGGGGCAGTTTATGATACTTCGCTCTTTACCTTAAGGGGGATGTCTTGGCATGCCCCAAACCACTGGACTTGGGAAAATGTCATTGACATGGTAGTCCCTGAATTTTCCTTAGAGGTATCTTCCACCTTTTGGAGTCCATGTGTCTTACCAAGACCTCCAAAATACTTGCCACTTCTTGAGTGTCTGACCTGATTAACATGATATCACCAATAAAGTGAAGAAATTTATGGTTCTCTGGAACACCTAATCAGGTCACTACATTGTGAGAGGGAGAGAGTTAACATGGCCCTGGGGTAAGAACTGTATTGTTGTTTAGCCCATATGCAATGATTGCATCCAATGTATTAGATACCATGCTAATTTGCTGTAGCAAAGATACCATTTTTGGAACAATGGTTACAACTGGGGTTATACTTAGTTGAGTTTGTAGTAGTCCACTGTCATACCACAGAGTCCATGCGGCTTTTGAAGGTGTCAGACTGGTGAATTGAATGTGGATAGGGCAGTAACTGCCAATTTTGCACCTTTTAAGTCTTTAAGACTGACACTGATCTATTCCCCAAGGATGCAGTGTTGGGTTTGATTTAATATCTTGTCCATGGTGGGAGGGATGATATGAGAGGCTTCTACTTGGCCTTTCCCATTATGAGACTTCTTATCCCACAGGCCAAGGAAGGAACAGAGAGATTTTGTTGACCTCATGTTCCAATTATGCACTCAGGGACTGGAGTAATAACCATTGGTTGGGTCCATACACTCAGTTGACCTACTGTGAGCCAGCTACCAATGTCAACACACGGTCTTGAATGTTTAAGTATTCCCCTTTCCCCAGTACATGGTTCCCTAAGTAGTTGATTGTAGCTCTATCTGGAGGACTGGGAGAATCGATACTATAGTACTTGTTATGATCTTGTAGTGTCCTTTGCTCATGAAACCCAGCCTTGCTTTCACTGGGTGGTTTCTGGATTGAAAACTGAATCAGGTCCAGAAACCTAGCAAGGGATTGTGACATTTTATTGTGGCAGTAGCCCTTAGCCTTTGTTTCTTTTTGTTTTCCAGATTGAGAAATAACCTTGTTGCCTGCTCAGTCTTGACCTTGGAAATGCTGTGTTCCATTAACTATCTCCACAGCACTACATGAGTCATGCCACCCCCACCCCTCAACCTTGCCACTCTTTACAGTAATTGGGCTCACTTTGCTTTTGATAGTTAAGTGTTACCACTGGGCCTCTATTTTTTCAAGAGTCTACCAGCATTGTGCTATTTGAGAGCCAGTTTTGCAACTACACCATCCAAAATCAGTCCTGTTCTACAGAGGTCAACCACCACTGAGATTTTTAACAATGCTCATGTCCCCTGCACATCCCATTTTCTTTGGTAAATGGAATGTCCTCTGAACTTTCTCACAGAACATAATAAGCTAACAGGTTTTCTGACATTGCATGATGCAGCCACTTCAATACGCCCACTTTCCTAGCCTTTCAATCCCCTCCACCATCATTTACCCCAGTGGTGTTGGCTTGTCTCCCAAGGTTCTTGCCTTGATCTTAAACCCTGCATCAAGGGTTAGTGCACAAATATCTAACTAAAAACATCCTTCATCCAACTTTCTATTCCATCCCCCCTCAACCCAGTACCTCCAAGAATCCAGTCCATTTCTATTCTGCTGGCTCTTGCTAACAAATGTTGGCTACATCTTTCAGCTCCCTGGGTGTATAACCTGTTTTCTTGCTTTGCAATCCCAGCACTTCCCTAGCTGGATTATGTTATGACTTGACTCCAAGTTATTTTTCTAGTGATTATAAAGAGAGGTGTGGTAGATTACAGGTTGGAGGTGGGGTGCACATTGCCTTCCTCCAGCTCCTGCCTCTCCTCCCCTCCTCATTCTCCTTGATTATACTTTCTTGAGCTGTGTGTGTGAAGTGGATACAGCAGAAGCTTCTGCCTTATGTTCAAATAAGGAAGAAGAAATAGACTTTAACAAGAAGAAATGGACCTTTTTTGGCCTACAGAGTCTAGCAGAATATAAGGATTTAGATTTTTCTTCTTAACTCTCAGTCTTACTCCTTCCTAAATAGAGCTATGATCTTGGTGTAGGACTGTCAAGGTGAAATTTCAACCACCATGGAGCTCTGCTACTTTTATACTTAAGTCCTGGCCCTGATCCTGATTCTTCTGCCTTCCTGCTGCAGGAGATGAGAGTCCCTTTAAATACTGCCAAAGAGGCCCCCTCTGGCTTTCATACTTTTCTCATATTGATGGGTTAGTTGCCTTCAGGCTTTCACTGACGTTCTCTAACGCATGGACGGCTCATTCAGTTCCAAAGTCCTTACCATTACCATTCACCACAAAATTCTCCAATGCCAGATATATTGTACTTCCACCAGTATTCCATCCCAGTTCACCACTTGTAAAAGTTCTAAGGATTGTACTGCAAGTACATGCCAAGGGCTATTAATGCTTCATCTCCCACCAGTGAAGGAGTCATCATTGTCAGCTGGCTGAGGTCCGTTTTCCTGGGCCTCTTCTGGTACTATGTGGTGGGTCAGTTTCCCTAGGACACAGACTCTGAAATTCTTAGAACTTTGTGCTGCCTTATTGGGAGAGTGCTCTCAGGAGCGATAAGCATAAGAGGTGAGGGGGAGAAAAGAATTGGGCCTAGGAAGAAATTGAACTGCCATGTAATTACAATAAAGCCCCAACCAACTTTAAGAAGAACCATCAGATGGTTCTTCAGACTTGTCCTGTCCTGAGGCAAAGTGCTGGACCTTCAAAAACCATACCCACCCACCAAACATCTTGCCACCAGGTAGGGAGGGTGACCTTGGTGGGTGCAACTCTCTTTGGCTGTTGCTAATTCTTGGAGAGGAGCTCCACTGAGAACTCCCAGAATCTGGGGGAATGACAGTGTTGGTCTTGGAAAAAGGATCTGGTTGGTACATCACAAAATCCATTATTTTCCACTAGATGATATTAAAAATAAGACAACAGGCCCCAAATGGAATTGCTTATGCTAAGCTCCACATCACCAAACCAAGACTTAACTTTGGCTCTCCCAGACATGGAATCTTAAACTTGTCAATCAGAAATCACCTAACCAGCACTACTTAGGTCATCTGCCCGATGGACCCCTGCCATCCCCTAAGGGAAAGTATCCTTACAATAACCAACCTGCTTTTTGCCAAGTATAACTTTCTTGTACCTACTCCCTTCTGCCTATAAAAGTCTTTCATTTTGCACAGTTCCTTGAAACTCCTTTCTCTCTGCTGGATTGGATGCTGTCCCATTCATGAATCACTGAATAAAGCCAATAGGATCTTTAAAATTTACTTAGTTGAATTCTGTATTTTAGCAATGATAACGACTTTCCATCTCTGCACTAGGACCTACCAAATATTTCTAACTGATTGACTATTTACCCAATGCTAGACATAGCAGAGCGACAGGAGGGGTGGAATTAGAGAGTGAGATACTGAGAGATAAATGCTGTTCCAATAAGAATTCCCAGCGCTGACTTTCCAGTTTCCCTCAGGTGATTCTGGGTATTGGGCCCGGCATGATCCCTTAGCACACAGGAAATGGTCTTGGAAAAGACATTCTGTTCCAAGGTTCTCACATCAGATTAGATGTTGCACAAGTCCGAATAGTCTGAGAAGTAAAAGAAAGGGTAACTGTGATGCTGTAATTTATAATAAGAAATTTACATTTGATTTTCATCCACTGTTCCTGGCACAAAACTCCCGGAACTCTTGGAAGTTCCCAAGTAATAAAAGCAATAAAGTTGGCGTTTGTTATGTTAATGAGGTGACTTTTGGAAAGTCCCTAGGTAACCAGAAGATGGGGGCTGGTTGCCAAGAGAACCAAACTAGTGACTAGAGGGTTAGAAGTTTCAGTCCCATTCCCCAGTCGAGGGATAGGTAGGGGGCTGGAGATTGAGTTCCATCACCAATGGCCAAATGATTTAATCAGCCATGCTATGTAATGAAGCCTCCATATCAGCATAGAAAGATGGGATTCAGAGAGCTTCCAGGTTGGGAAACACATGGAGATTTGGGGAGACTGGCACTCTTGGAGAGGGCAGGGAAGCTCTGTGCCCCTTCTCCGTACCTTGCTCTTTGCATCTCTTTCATTGGGCTGTTTCTGAGTTACATCCTTTTATAATAAACCAGCAATTTAGTAAGTAAAGTATTTCTTTGAATTCTGTGAGTCGCTCTAGCAAATTAATTGAATTCAAGGAGGGGACTTATTGGAACCTCCGAGTGATAGTTGGTCAGAAACACAGGTGACAGCCTGGACTTGCAATTGGCCTCTGAAGTGGGGGAAGGGGCAGTCTTGTAGGACAACCCTTGACGTGTGGGATCTGACATTGTCTCTAGGTAGATAGTGTCAACTGAGTTGTTTGGTGGTGCAGAAAAAAGCATATCAAAAACCAAAGCAACAGAGGAGGTTTATAGCTCAGTGGTAGAATGCATACCTAGCATGCTTGAGGTCCTGGGTTCAATCCTCAGTATTAAAAACAAATACCAAAGCAACAAGGTTTGGACTTTTAACATCATTAGAGCCACAGTCAAAAGATAGTAGCAAGGGAAAACCTACTGCCCTTAGAACCAGAAGATAAAGAAATTTAGAGTCTAGTCCTGGCTTTGCTCCTCATTAGCTAAAGTATTTTGGGAAAAATTATTTAACCTCTCTGCATTTCAATTTTTTCAACTGTTAAATGAGTATAGTGTGACCAAGCTGTGTCACACTCACTTCACAGGCGGCTGCAGGAACCAGCCGGGCAATGTTCGTGAAACGCAAAGCGTTATTATTGTTTTGGTTAAAAGGGGAATTTCTTTAAGGATTGTAACAAGGGGTCTAAATTGACTTTGTTTTTATACTTCATTAGCTTTGAAACACTCACAGGCAAAGTTTTCCAAATTATACTTACTATTTTACTTTAAAGTGGATGTTTTTGCCTCTCTACAGGATTCTAAAGATATACTCAAAAGAAACCTTGCCCAGTGTGACCCACTGACCATCAGTCTAGGAGGCCTTGGTTTGAAAACCTCCCTTTGATGGTATAGAAAGGACCAATTGCAAACAAATCGTTTAATAATAGGAGAAGGCCCTTTTACACAATAGCGACGAGAAACAAAACCGTGAGTAATGTACGCTGAGTCTCCCAGGTCAGCAATCCTCAGAAAGAGAGAGAGAGAAAAGGAGGACGGGTGGAATGATAATAACACTTTACGTTCATACAGATTTTCCCCTCCGTTGGCTCCCAAGCATTTGGCAAACTTTAATTGGCTAATCCTCACACATCCCTCTGAGGTTAAGTAGGCTGGAGGTATTATCCCTGATTTTCAAATGGAAGAATAAAGGTGCAAAGAGCTTAAGTGCCTCTCCTGAGGTAAGGACCACGGGCCTAGCAATAAAGTGAGAACCGAGGGGGCACAGGACCCTGACTCCCAATCCACAGCCCACACTCTGAGATCTCATCCTGCAGAATCATTTGAGTCTTTTGTCCGTCCTTCTGAAGCACAGTCCTTGACAATTCATTTTCCCAAAAACAAAAGATATGGTATCTTTTCTCCTCTATAGCATTTGCTTTGGATCAAAGGCAAAGATACATATTTTCAGGCATGACAAACTTTCCTACAGTTAAGCAAATCTCAATGTGGGCAGAAAAGAAGCCTCGTGTGTGTGTGTGTGTGTGTGTGTGTGTGTGTGTGTGTGTGTGTTTGTGTGTGTGTTTGTGTGTGTGCGTGTTTAATTTCCAAGTAAGACATTGATGTTCTTTTCTGGGGCTGAACACTCTTTGAATCCAACAGTGAGGCAGAGCTTGCGAACAAAACCCTTCCTATTCACTTCAAACTGTAGTATCTTTGCTAAACATTCTTCGGAAAATTCCCAGCTTTGTTTAATAGATTACCAAGGCTGCTCTTCAAACTACTCAGCTGACCCCCATTCATCCAGTCTCCTGGATGTTGCCAGGAGAAACAGACTGTCCTCACCAGATTAAAGCTTGCCGTGGGATACAAGACAATTTTGCACTAAAAAAATACTCTGATGAGACTTGGAAAAAGCATTTAGGTATATATGCAGGTAGAAAATCTGTGAGTCAGTACAAGTAGAATTATTTCACCTTAATGAGACTCACAAAGCTTTGACTATTTGAAGCCCAGTCACTATGTGGCAAAAATGAATTTGTATTCAGATTCCATCCAACACTACAATACATTCAGGGCCTGGTGCCGAGGGCTCCATCAGAATCCTGAGGGCCTTCAGTTCAAGACCCACAGCACCCATAGTGATAGTGTGCACCCCCAAGGAGATAAAAACATGAGATCCTTTGAATTGGAAGTTGGAGGGGATTTCTTGAGGAGGTAGGAGAAGAGAAAAGGCAGATTGCAAAAGGATAACTTGTACCACGGCAAACTGATGATAATTCCCAAGCCTGATATCTAAGTCAAACCATGTCCAGCTTCTGGTGTGAGTATGAATACGTTGTGTTAAAAGATAAACTGAGGCAGATTAAACATTTTACAAGTTTATTTGAACATTTGTCTATTCCGGTGGGGCAAGGCCAGATCTGAAGTGGTCAAGGGAAGGACCTATACAGAGAAAGGGAGGAAGCAAAGAAAGGAAATGATCTGATTGGCGGTAGCTCAAAGCTCCTTGACTGTGACATTGACAGGCTTAGAGTTTGGTTTACTTACCTGGTTCCAGGCATTAGAGCCCCCCTCAGTCTAATGGCCTCCCTGTTAGCAGCAGGGAGTCAAAAGCTCCCTGGACTTGGTCCCCGCAGACGTGAGTTGGGGTCAAGCTCTGCTAGTCACTATGTCTGTGCTCTCAGCAAAGGTTTTGATATTTATGGGCCTCGTTCCTTATACGTCAAACAAGGGAGCTGGGGGATTGTTAAGTTTATTTCTTATGGTCTCTGAATTGCTAGTGGCCAAACGACCAGTCAGCCCTCCTCTCCTCTGTCGCTTCTTCTCTCCTGATCAGACCAGGATTCTTTCCTGTCAGGTGCTTTTAAGGGCACAGTCCTCTTCCCCGAGCTGGCTGCCCAGAGCTGCTAAGGCCCGCCTCTGAGGAGAGCGGAGGAGGAACACCTGTGGGAGGAGGGCTTGTCCCGGCTGCGGCCTCACTCTCTCTCACAGGCCCTTCACACACAAATCTCATTTGCTCTTCAACCCTGGGAGGAAAATCTCGTTCAGATCATTTTACAGGTCAGGCAACTGAAGGGCAGAGGCACTCAAAGGACTTGAGATCACACAACCATGAGGATAGTGTGAGGCCTGGCTATGCAATTTGTGGGGCCGAGTGCAAAATAAAAGTGTGGGGCCCCTTGTTCAAAAATTATTAAGAATTTCAAGAGGGTGACAGCAGAGCATTGAACCGAGTGAGGGGACCGTCCAAGCTCAGGCCCCTGACTGCACAGGCCAGGAGCCCGTGAGGCCAGGCCTGCGGAGGATCAGAATACAAAGCTGCTCTCTGTGTGCTGTCTGCATTGTCTCCATTGCCCCTGCCAACCCCCTCCAGACACCTCTCCAGGTGCTCCGTACCCAGGAGGCTGGCCTCTAGGATGTGCCTTCTGGCTGCCGGTTGGTGTGGCCAATGGGAGGTACAGGCAGGAGGCGGGAGGATGGGACAGTGTGAGTTTCCTCCCCGCCAGGAGACATTACTGTGTTCCCTCTCTCTCTCCAGCCCGGTGAAGGTGACCCATCTCCTGGCCACAGCTCCTGCAGATTTGGCTAATGGTCCCCTCCCTGCCCCTTCAGGCCGCAGTTTCCTCTTGCTTGTCCCAGCGTTCTCCACCATCCCTCGCCACTCTCCACACGTGTAGGAATCGCCCTCTTCTAAGGGTGTCCTCCATTTCCTACAGGCTGCCTGTTAGTTGGCTTGCCCAACTCTCCCTTTTTCTTTTGGAAACTGCATCCTGCTTTTTCTTGGAAGAACCTCCTGCCTCCAGGTACCCAGGGATCATATGATTCTGGATGGGTAATCAGAGTCCCCTGATCTCTCTTGCCACAGTGACTGCCTCAGAATGCACATGTCCCCTCGGGGCCATTTCTGCTGAAATTAGTCTCTTTCCTTTCAGATGTCAGAACTTTTTTCTGTGAAGGACCAGATAGTAAATATTTTAGGCTTTGCAGCCTACACAGGGTCCTGTCTCACAGCCTTCTTTGTTTGCTGTTTTACAACACATTAAACATTTAAAACCATTCTTAGCTTGCCATGTGTGGAGGTGGGGGCCTACAAAAACAGGCCACCGGGCCAATAGTTTGCTGACCCCTTAGGGTCATAGTGCAGGAAAAATGAGTCAAGGAGCTATTTGCAGCAATTATCTCTAGTGGCATAGAGGAAGCCAGCATGAGTGCGTGTACATACACAACACACACACACACACACACACAGAGCAAGGAGAGAAATTTCTGGAAGCATTATGTCTCCATTAGAGTCCCCAACACCTTGGTTCTCAACTCTCTCTTCTACCTGTGAGCCACCCAGCACTCCTCCCAGTTACTAAGCTAACCTGAGCTGATCTGAATTAGGTTTCTATTACCTGCAAACCACCAGTGCTCCCGCTAACATACCTTCCTACCTCCAGAACCCACAGCCAGCCCCTCCCCTGACTCCAGTGGTCTCAGAGCAATTCCCACTCAGCCCAGGAACCGCACAGCTCTTGGTCAAAGTTACGTGACCAAGACCACTCTTGCTGAAAGCTTCATACAGTGGACATGTACAGTATTTTTTTAGGATAGAAAATTGGAAAAATAGGACATTTTAACCAAACATGAATGAGAGCTCTGTCTGCACACACCTTCAGAGTCACAACTCACAGTCCAGGCGGCATTGCTGTTTCTAAACAGGGTCTCTGTAGCATCACGGGTGCTCAGCCGAGGTCTCTGACCAGGAACCTGGGGCTTCAGGAGCAACTGCTGCCTCTGCCTCAAATTCAGTGGGCCCTGACAAAGAGTTGCTATAAGAATGCATTGCAGGTCATGTTCAAAAACTGCTGTTGCAAATGACCGATTGTCCTTCTTGTGCAGATGTAAGAAAGGAGCATTTAATAGGCAGGACCTGTAGCATTCACTGACAGGGGAGGCCTGGTTGCCACACGGACCAGCTCCATCAGCCCAATGACTGACCTCCAGAAGCAAGATTTCCGTGGTATGTCTGGTAGGGACACTTTTTTCCTTAAGAGAAATGTTTTGGCAGAGAAGTTTATAAAAAAGCCTCCATAAGCTTCATCCATGACTCGACTGGGGAGGTGGACTGTTTTGAAATAATTCTCCACCCTTTTCAGAACAAGGAAAGCAAAATGGTTCTGGAATGGGAGTTACACATGGTGATGGTCAACCTCAATGTCAAATATTCCGTCCCAATGTTCCCATTAAGTCAGCTCTTATTTGATTTGATCACATGTCTGGATTTGGGTTATAGGAAGATGGTGCACCACAAGGAGAAGGCTGGGAGGGATTGTCTTTCTGAACTGAGTGGATCGGTTAGCCCTTTCAGGGAGGCAGGAGGTGTTGACTACTAGACTGCAGGGTCTCTTAAACATGCTGTGCATGTGAGAACCTCCTGGGATCTTGAGAAAATGCAGATTCTGATTCAGTGGTTCTGGGATGGAGCCTGAGTGTCTGCATTTCTAGTAAGCTCCCAGGTGATGAAGATGAAGATAATCTAGGAATGCATCGTGAGTAGCAAGGAACTAGAGGACAATGGTGCTTTAGTGCTGGTGACATTTAGCTGCTAATAATTGTTAATAATAAGAGGAAACATGCATTGAATGCTAACTACAAGACAGAAGTCACAGCATTAGTAAGGAATGTTGCTAGAAACTCTCACTAAGCCCACACTCTTTCTGCCACTCCACACTGGTGCACTGCATGGCAGAGGTGAGTGGGGAAACTCCAGCCCTCACAGCCCAACATGAGGTCCAGACCACTGGCAGCCCAACTCACCAGCAGCTCAGGTGCATACCTGGCTTACTTATCAGGCAGAACTTTCTGGATAGGGGCTTGGCCTTGTTCAGTGAGAAATAGTCCAGGATTTTAAAGAAGTACATCTGGCATTTCCAGACACTGGGATGAACAGGCTAGTCCTTCTGCTCAGCCAATATGACCAGTGAGGTGGGAAGCCCCATGAAAAGACTGGCAGGACCCACGGGCAGGGCCACTACTTGCCTGCCAGCCATCCAGTTCCCTGGCCTGGTGGCATTATCTTGCTTTTTGCTTCTGTAAAACAGCTTGCTTCTAGGAAAGTGGAACTTACCCCTAAGGTTCTATTGGTTCCCGAAGCTCACTCCTGGTTGGTCCATTTGTAACACCTACTCTGCATATGGCGTGAACCTAGCTCACTCCTAATTGGTCCATTTCTATCACTCCTGATTGGTTCACTTCTAACACCTCATTTGCATAAAGCTCATTCCTGATTTGTCCACTTTGTTACACCTTATTTGCATATGATGTTGCGAAGTCTAGACTGGCAGCGTATAAAATCCCGTGTAAATCTACAGACGCTTGGAGTGTTAACTCCTCTGGGCCTGCTGTAATAAAACTGAGTTCTCCAGGCGTCCGAGTGCTGCTTGGTCTCTCACCAGGATCCAGGTTGCTGTCACACTGAGCTGTAACACACTTTGCTGTAACACTAGGGTGAATGAAAGTAGGAAAACCTCTATTTGAAAAATGGTTGATTCTGTACAAAATACAGTAGCATTATGAACCGCTCCCCCAGGAAACGCCAGATGTTTCTTCATAGCTCACCGCAGTCCCTGGTGTCTCCTGAGATCCCTGGAAGGTAGATCCGCCTGATGTTGTGCTGACTATGCCTTTGGTTCCCCAGAGACAGTTAGTAAAACATGGGGCTACGATGAACAAAGCCTCCAGAGAGGAACTGTATATTTCAAGGGGTTTTTGTCTCCGAAAAGAAGCCTGGATTCCAGAAACTTTTGTGAAGTAGATTTATCGTCTCTGTCTTTGAGCTGATTGGACGTGGGTGACTATGGACTCACAATTGGGAAGAAACACATCAGCTTTTCAGAAATGTCTACTCCTGGAAAGCTTCACAAAAGAGTTTTTTTTTTTCCTCTTTGGCTTCCTTTTTGAACAGTTTTTGTTGTAGAACTCCAGGCAGAAGCAGCTCCAGGCAAAACTGGGGCACAAGGGAAATTTCTCTCTGACATTTTCCCACCTCTGCCATCTGGATCCTTTCTTCCTGCCCTCCACTCCCTCCTTCCCCTGCACTTCCTGCACTGCATTCCTTCCACAGGCACAAGGTGAACATAGTGTTTGCAGGGGATGGAGGAAGTGGGAACAACCACTTGGATATCGAGGTGATGTGTATTTATTTCCTATCTTGATGAAAAATTAGTCACTTTTTTAATTGCCACAAAACAAATAGAATCAATGACTTATTGTTTAATAATTTATGAAACTGATTTTATGTACTAAAAATTTTATCATGTTTCTGATGGTTATAAATCATTTCCCCTTCTAGAAAGATGAAGGAGCCTATTTCCCCCTTCTGCCTAGCTGCAGCTGTCTGTGAGCTTAGAGTTCCACATTGTTCTTCCTGTGTAGTGTTGAAATATATTTCCTGAGCCAAGATCAAGCCACTTCTGCTCAGGGTGCCATGTCAGTAAACCAAAACTTAAACTTTTGTCCCTGGAAATGCTCCCTCTTCTTGACCAGAAAGATGGGACATCCAGTCAGCCAAACCTCAAGCATGAAGCCAACCTCATGGCTCTATGCTTACTTCCTTTTTCCTTATTCTTTATCCTACAAAAGCTTCCTGCCTTCTACCCCGTTTTGAAATTCTTTGAATGGAGACTGTTCATTTCAAGAAGCATTAGATGAAGTTTGTTTGTATCACCTACATTGTCTTTGGTCATTTTTAACAGTAGTCATCAGCTATTTCTAAGTATTAATTGGTGACAATTCAGGCTGTATGGATCCCAAAGACCATAAGGCCTATGGAGACTGGAGAACTTTCCTGGTAAGAAGCTTTGAAAAAAGTCAAGATAGAGACAAGATGGCCCCAGGACATTTGCGTCTCTACTCCAATAGCCCAAGGCAATTTAGGAGATCGCTGAGGAGTCTGAGGACCAAAGCCTTTGGATGGTATAATTCTTCTTTGGGCAGAACTGTATCTCTCATTTGCGATATTCAGCATTCCTGGTCCTTGCCCACTAAATGTCAGTAACACCCTGGACATTGAGAAACCCCAAATAGCCCTAACTGAATGATATTGCTAGATCCCATCCTCCTTTGAGAACCATGAGATACAAACCCTTATGGGTCATAAGAAGTGAAGACTTTATCATAAAGGCAACAGGAGACATGAAGAGGAAGAACAATCAGATTTGCATTTCAGTACTATTTCCCTGAAGGATTCCATATGACTTGGAGGTGTGAGAAAATTGGAGGCTAGGAAAACAATTAGGGGGTTGTTGATAGAATACAAGCAAGAAATTCTGAGGGCTTGGAAGAGGGCAGTGGGGAAGCAGGAAATAGACTGACAACCACTAAGGAGATATTATTAACATATGTATCTACCAACTGGAGGTGAAGATTAAGGAGAGAGCAGCCAAGAAGTCTCCTGGGTAGACCTTAGCGACTTTGGGTAAACATTGGAGCCATGTACCATGATTTCAATTTGGACATATCAGATTTGAGGTGCATTTGTCACATCCAAATGGAGATGTCCTGTGGGCCAGGAGAGAAGCTGGAGTTGGAGATACAAGCTTGAGCTATTCATGTGTGTGCTGTAGTTGAAATTATGGAGACTGAGTAAGTCTAGCTGATTTGGGCAATTGATGTGTACCCTCCATTGCCTCTTGAGGCAGAAGAACCATTAGGTGAATCATATGAAATTGCCAATACTTAACTGTTTTTTGACCTTCAAGAAAAGAATTTCATATGGTTCAAAAGAAGAGCAACCCCATCTTTATGCTTCATGAGATTATTTTCACCCTCTGCAATATTGTGATTTATAAGAAATATATATTTGGTCATTCAGATGATCAAAATATATTCCTCATATGTATTTGGCCTTCATCCATGCGTAGTTCCTGGTTCACAGATCTTCAAACCCTTGGAATTTCCTGAGCAATATAATCAACGGGAACATCTTTTGTCATAATATTTGGTCTCTTGCTCCCATTTCCTGAAATTACTTAACAGCCATAAAGCTGAAATAGGTTTCCTGTTATTCAGAATAAGCTCCTTTCCACTACAACTGGGTTTATATTAATGATTTGACTTTAGGAAAAGCACCTAAGGTTGGGGCTTGTTGCCAGGGGAACCAGCCATGAATAGAGGAACTTTCAATTCACCCCCTGA
Source organism: Camelus bactrianus (assembly GCF_048773025.1). Lineage (NCBI taxonomy): Eukaryota > Metazoa > Chordata > Mammalia > Artiodactyla > Camelidae > Camelus > Camelus bactrianus. The sequence continues at coordinate 46,830,338 of NC_133539.1, forward strand.
TTTCCAGAGAGGGGAGAGAAGCTGAAGATTGAGGTCAGTCACCAATGGTCAATGATTTAATCAGTCCTGCCTATGTAATGAAGGCTCCATAAAAACCCAAAAGGAGAGGATTTGGAGAACTTCCAGGTTGGGGAACCAGAATGCTTCCACCTGCCACTGTGCGGGGCTCCAACTTCACAAGGACAGAAAATCCTTTGTTGGGGAACTTGCCCTATGTATCTCTTCATCTGGCTGTTGATTCGTGTCCTTTAATATCCTTTATAATAAACTGGTAATATAGTGGGTAAATGGGTTTTCTGAGTTCTGTGAGCCACTCTAGCAAATATATTAAGCCCAAGGAAGGGGTTGTGGGAATGAATCTCTGATTTATGTAGCTGGTGGGTCAGAAGCAGAGGTAATCACCTGGGCTTGCAATTGTTGTCTGAAGTGGAGGACAGTCTTGTGGAATCTGATGCTACCTCCAGGTACACTGTGTTAGCTTTGAGTTGACTTGTAGGACATCCAGCTGGTGTTCTGAGTATTGCTTGGTGGTTTGGGAGGTAACCTCCCCCACACACATTGGAAATTGGATCCAGAACCCAAAATGCTCTCACCACCTACAATAAGGAGTTAGATAATTGATCTCCTGCTCAAGTAAAGGGAAGAATAGAAGAGGTGGGTGTGCTGTTGGGTGGAAACTGGAAAACTCAAGCTGCAGCTTGAATATCTGAGAGCCTAGCCAGGGTCAGGCAGGAGAAGGTCGGCCCACAGTGAGGCAGGTGGGTGCTGATGAGCCGCTCAACTGCGCTGCCAGGAAGAGATTTATTCTTGGGGCAGAGTTCCTACACACCTTCTGGAGAAACAAGCCCTCCACCTTTCTCTCAGTGAAACCCAGGGAGATAGTTGTTAGCAAAAGAGCAGTCCACAGAGGAGTCAAAAGCATTTTGGCCAGAAGAAGGTGGGTCAAGAGCCAAGATTATCGGGCTGGGCTTCCTCTGACTAGGGATGGTCCAGCCTCTCTCTAGGCCAAGGAGAAGCATGCAGCAAGCCAGCTACACCTTGGGGCAAATGAGGGTGCCCTTGTACTCCAAGTCCCTTCTGCTTCGAGTCCCATTCCTCCAGCATACCTGGAGAAAGGAGTTTATCTCATGTCTTCCACTGAGCTGTCCACTGGGCAGATGTTCTTTTACGTTACATGTTATTGCCATTCCTCTGACCACCACTCATGTAACCGATGGTCACAGCCTGGAACACCTGGACTCCAGTGTCCTTTAATAGAATGCTGCTTTCTGCATGTGGAAGTGAACCACACTTACCTTTACTGCCCTTTCTTCAGTTCTCCAAAATGCCACTATATAGGGTGGTATAATTACACAAAATGTTCTTGAAGGGCTGTGGATAACTAAAGGGAGTTCTACTGAGGGAGGGGTTTTTTAATTTTACCTACATGTTTTTGTTGAGAGACAATTCTCCATGAATCGCTCACATTTCTGCACTATCTGGGTCCTGTAAGCAAAGATATTTATAGCCAAATTAAGAATATTTTATCCAGCAACTCCACTTCTGGGTGTTTATCTGAAGAAAATGAAAACATTAATTTGTAAAGATGTATGTTTCTCCATGTTCATGGCAGCATTATTTTCAATAGCCAAGATGTGGAAGCAACCTAAGTGCCCATCAATGGATGAATGGATAAAGATGTGATTTATGTATATATATATGTATACCACACAGAATGGCATACTGTTCAGCCATAAAGAGAAATGAAATCTTGTCATTTGCAGCAACATGGAGGGACCTTGAGGGCATTATGTTAAGCAAAATAAGTCAGACAGAAAAAGACAAATACCATATCATCTTACTTATATGTAGAATTTAAAACAACAACAAACCCCTCAAGCTCATAGATACAGAGAACAGATTGGCGATTGCCAGAGGCAGGAGGTGGGGGTGGGTGGGATAAATGAGTGTAGGGGGTCAAAAGGTACAAAATTCCAATTATAAGTAAGTCCTGGGGACATAATGTACAGCGTGATGACTATAGTTAGCAATACTGTGTTGCATATTTGAAAGTTGCTTTAAAAGCAGATCTTAAAAGTCCTTATCACAAGAAAAACAAAAATTTTTAAACTATGTATAGTGACAGATATTAACTAGACTTATTGTGCTGAATGTTTTGCAATATATACAAATATTGAACTATGATGTTATACACCTGAAACTAATATAATGTTATATGTCAGTTGAAAAAAAAAACACTTAAAATATTAAAAAGAGAGAATATTTGTATAAGGAGACATTTCAAAATACTAAAGCTTAGCAACATCTCCCTTTCTGGAGTTGCTTCAAGGTAGGAAAGTTAAAGGCCTCCTCTTCCTGTACCCAAAGAAAAGAAGCTTAAGTTCCTTATTAAAGTTAAGGTTTTTCTCTTTCCAGAGAGTGGATATGCAGGACACCAGCAGCCCTGTGCAAAATCAGAGTTTCCTAATTGTGGGAGTCCTCTCTAATAATGCACCCCACTGCATGTGAAGCCCTCATTTAATCTTCCCTGTACAGCCCTGGGGGGAATGTTGTCCAAACATCATGCTGCTTTAGCTGAGCACAATAAATGGTCTTTGTCTCTGACACAGAACTGTTTCCTCCTGAGCATGTGTATGTATGTATGCATACTCACATATGTGCATATACACCTATGAAATTTATATGTATTTGTGTGTATATTTTATATATATTTAAAAAATGTATATTGTGCTGCACAAAAATAGAAGTGTGGCAGGCTAACTTGTTAGCTTGCAAGTAAGATAAAATTTCAGATCCTTCACAAATTCTGACTTAATAGTTTTATATGTAGATTCCTTTATGGAAATCTGTTCCCCGTTTAGAAGGATTATCCCAGCCTGGTATCCATCCCATCTTTCCCCCAGAAAATAGTGGGAATAGGGACTATTAGGATAGTTCAGGACAGATTTTGACATTCCAAGTCCAGGGCTGTTAATACTGCTTCTACGAGTATAAATTGTCTTCTCACTATTCAAAGTCATCCAATAAGTAATCATTGGATCAAATACTTTACACTTTCATAGGTAGTTAAGGCCTTAGGACAATCGTTAATATCAGTGACGGGAAGTCCTGAATCTTACTGCGCAGGAGACCCTGTTTCCTAATGGCAGCACTGACCCCACACAGCTCATACGCCCCCAGGAGACTTAACGCCTGACATCTACCACTGAGCAGCCTTCAGAAACTCTTGTTCCTCTTCCAGCTTCCAGATGGGCCTCAGGGCCTGCAGATGTCAAAGGAGGGGACATTGCCACAGGCACTACCACTTAATAGCCACCTCTTAGCTGCCCAAAGCCCTGGTGGCTTTGTGTGTGTGTTTCTACAGCTTCTACAGAAGTGCTTCAGCTGCTCTGAAATCAGCGTGCGCGTATTCAGAAGTACTTTCTAATGACAACCTGGCTTCCCCTCCCCACCTAGAACCTTCTACAGCTCCCAGCAACTCTCAGGACTCACTGAGGTCCAAGCAAGAGAGGACAGTTAAGCTCTAAACTTTACAGAAAAATCTACATCTGTTTGTGTGTCTTCCTTTTCCTGAGGCTACTTCATGGAAGTTCTTCCAATTTCCAATATTCGAAAGGAAATGAAGCTAAAAGTAAGTAAAGCTTTGCGTGAGGGCTTTATGTTTCTGATCAGGGACCCGCTTTCCACTCGCTCACATTACTCCTCCTCTGCCCACCTCCCCCTCCCAGAGGTGCTCGTCTCCATCAGGTGAAGTCAGTGTGGACCACGCACTGAGATGGCGGCCGGTGTGGCAGATTCCAGACTTGCCTTTATGGAGACAGCAAAACTGTTTTCAGAATCACCTCCATACTTTCCTCCAGGATGAAATTCACATAAACTGCCCCACTCCTCTGCCCCCCCAGTTGCCTGCCCTGTCACTCACTCATAGAAAAGATCTTGTGCTAATCCTCCTTCTTCCGTCCAGGAAGGAAAAAAGAGCTCGTCCAAGCCCTGTTGTGCAGCACCACCTGCCCACGTGTGCCCAGCCAAGTAATGATGGATTTGGAGCTGGGGGGATGAATGGGAATTGTGTTTATGAGCTGCGGAAAGTTGGCTGGGGAATCCAGCGGGAGGCTTAGCTGGAGAAAAAATGATTTGATCTTATGCTGTGTGTCTTGTCTTTCAAAAATACATGGCATTATCCTTTTATTGAGGTTGGGAAAGGAAAAAAGGAGGCATGTTCTCCAAACACTGGGTTCAAGATCTGAGCAGCTCAGAGTTAGGCCTTTCGGGGATGTGCAACTCAAGCCAAAGGCTGCTTGCTCAGACATGGTGGGGCTGGAAGGGAACGTGGGTCACACCGCGGCTGAGGGGATTCTGACAGAGGGTCCTTGGGCCAGTGCTTGGTGTCCTGGAGAGGATCCCACACTTTGGGCAACTTTTTGGATAACAGGAAGGAGCAGCTGTCCCCCAAAACTGAGACTTTTCCTCGTGGGGATATTCTGGCATGCATTTTTATGGACGTCGGCACAGTTATCTTAATGAGAATTTTGCTAAACAATTTAACACAGAACGGCTTTAGAGGATGTTATGAAGAAAAACACCACGTTGAAGTCTCCCCTTTTAGCTTCGATTGATTGATGAGAGAGTTTCTGGGTTGCTCTCTTGCTGAAACAGTTTCCCTAAGTTTCAGTTAGTACAAAGTCCAGGTTGACCTAGTCTTGGGAGGAAGGCTTTGGTGTAGGCATTTGAAGAAACATCTCACTGGCAATTCCTGGCTGACAAGCTACTGGATAGGAGAGAGATGCAGGGGGGAAGGGGCATTAGTGAGGAAAGTTTCTTACTGGTGAAAAGAAGCAGTGCCAACAGAGTCAGAGCCAAATGGGATTTTGTTTTTAGTGTAGCTATAACTGTATGTCTCACTTCTCACCCCCTTTTTCAAAATTAATTAACTAATAAATTAATTTAAAAAATTTTTGTTGATATATTTGACATGTAACATTGCGTCAGTTTTAGGTGTGCAACATCATGATTTGATATATGTATACAGTTGTCCCTCAGTGTCTGTGGGGTCTGGTTCCAGGACCCCTTTGGATACCAAAATCCACGAATACTACATAAAATGGTGTAGTATTTGCATAGAACCTACACATACCATTTGAACCATCTTTAGGTTACTTATAGTACCTAATGCAATGTAAATGCTCTGTACCTAGTTGTAATACAATGTAAGTAGTTGTGTGGCAAATTCAAGTTTTGTTTTTTGGAACTTTCTGGATTTTTTTTTTTTTTTTTTACTATTTTTGATGTTTGGTTGAATCTAGAGATGCGGAACCCACAGTTAAGGAGGGCTGATTGTGTGTTGCAAAATGTTCGTCCCAGTAAGTTTGGTTAACATCCATCAACACACAGAGTCACTACTTTTCTTTTCCTGTGATAAGAAATTTTAATCTACTCACTTAGCAACTTTCCAATACGCGATACAGCATTGTTAACTACAGTCACCATGCTGCCCGTTATTACATCACAGGGCTTGTTTACCTTATAACTGGAAGTTTGTACCTTTGACCCCTTTCCCCCATTCCCCCCACCCTCCCCCCACCAAACCCTGCCTCTGGCAACCACCAATGTGTTCTCTGGAACTATGAGTTTCTTTCTTTCTCACTCTCTTTACACCACATGAGAGGACACTGAGCATGGTAAGGCAGGAAAATGCAGAAGCAAATGGAGGTTGTCTGGGAGCACTAGAAAGACAAAGAAAGCTGTCCCCTTATGTTGCTCTAACAGCCCAGGCAGTGGGGCCTTGTCCGCGCTGAGTGAGCCGAGGGCCACTGCTAACCCATACAGTGCCTTTGTCCAAATTAGAAAATGCCCCCTTTCTCCAGGCAGTGAGGCAGGGTGAGCAGAGCAAGGGCTGAACTTCAGCCTCTCTGCACCCCGGTGGGATGATGCCCTTGGGCAGTGAACAGCCTATAGGGCTGGAGAGAAGCTCCCTATGGCTGACGAAAGGCCCATGAACTTGAATGCCTTCTCTGAGGTCCGTCTTCCTGGGAGTCCCAGCCTGGAACACAGAGCCAGGACTTCGTGGAAACCCAATTAGATGTTGGCAAATGTCACAGCCACATAGTGTCTTTCTTCTCCATCTTCTGTAAGAAGCCCTTTGCCCTCAGGGGCCACTGTCATTAACCCAAGAGAGAATAAGCCGTCCTCCTAGTCAAACAAGAAGCTGCCATCACGGTTGACATATTCAAACAGAAAACCTGTTTTCAGGGCTCACCCAATGTATATGTCCTTCCATGTGAACATCCTTATAGTTGATGTAAAAAAAAAAGAAGAAGAAGATGAAGAAAAAAGAACAAAAGAAAGAAAAAGTCATATTAGTATTCCATTCTGCCTCTACCTCGTCCTCCCGCATCCACGCCAGACCTAACAGTACAGTAATCTATACAAAGGAGCTGCTCCGCTCATTAAGGGATCAGACAATGACAATCCCATTGCCCGAGCCGGAGTGCAGAGCTGTGAGCTCCTTTGTCTAAATGCCACAAATTGTTATAGTTTTGCTGTGCATTTCAGTGCTGGCGTCATCACCCTTTAATTGGCCAGAAGACTCTGCTGTAACATTCAAAAGGAATCACAATGTTCTCAGTCCCCGTCCAGTTTTCAATATAATTATTTGTCAGAATCACATTAACCTGATGTATGACAAACCCATAAAATAGATTCATTTAGGTCCCCAGGAGTCCTCCCTCATTAACTCGGATATTTATAGCCATGGCTTCGATGCTGCAATCCCTCCTCCTGTGAAACACAGAGCAGGGATGTCAGATTTCCCTGATGCTGTTGGGGGAGTCATTTGTTTTAAAGTATTGCAAAGAGGGATGGAATGAATCTGACCTCGAGTCCAGGCCCCTGTGAACCTTGCTTGACTGGCTCCTCTGACAGTTCCTCTCTTTTTAGGGATGGGTGGGGGGAAGCCCTAAAACTAAACACTCAGTTTAATAACTTTCCCAAGGTAATGAGGCAGAACCAATGAGACTGAAGCATTCAGAGGGCTGATTCTGTAATCAGACTTCTGGAATCACATCCTGGCTTTACTGCTCACTATGCTAGCTTAGGCAAGATAATGAATTTCCTTAGACCTCAGTTTCCTCCTCTGTAAAATGGGAGTAATGATAGATTCTAACCTCAAAGGGTTGTTGGGGGGGGCAATGAATTAACACATGGAAAGTGCTTATGACAATCTTTGGCACATAACAAGTGCTAAATCAATGTTACTTAAAATAATGATTACAACTGCTATTATTACCTTGGCCCACAGTTAAACCATGTTTTCGTTCTGCAGTCCAGCCCCGTTGCTTTCATGCTGTGATCTAGGGAGCACTGGGCTTAAGCAGAGGTGACTCAGGCTCCCCATGGGTGGAGCTGGGCTAGCTGTGGAGCGTGCACGGCGCAAAGGCCCATCAGAAAGGGTTCCCTGTGTTCTTTAGCCAGAGCCCTTGACACTTCCATCCATTCTGTGTATTGGAATCCTAGATAAGTTTTCATTTAAATAGTGGGATCCGGGACTGAACTGACTCAGGTTGAAAACTGCAGCTCCAGATACTTGTGCCAAGTTCCCAGCTCATCTAAGGGGCCCTGTGAGCACTTGTCCCTGCTGCTCGCTCACTCGAAATTCATAAAGCTGATCACGATGCCCTCGGAAGTTTTCTTTTACTTTTAATTTTTGGGGAGTCACATGGCTGCAGCTTTGAATTCCTGGTATTGCCAAAGTCTAAGGGTGTTTCCAGGGGCTTGTAAATGGCTGTGTTGGAAATGTTGTCTGTGACAAGAGAGCCTAGAGCTTTCGCTTCATCAGGACCAGCAGAGTTGGGCGGTTAGTAACGACAGGGCCTGAGTTCACTGCAGTGTTTCTCCCGTTGCCTTCATGGCTGAGCTTGTTCCAGGAACCCAAGGCCCACTGTGTTCTGATTGTCCACCTGGCTCCTGGAGACCAAGCATCAGGCACTTGCAATAAATTCACATCCTTGGGCAAGGCCCTGTTTGACTCCCACAAATCCCTTTAGGATTGGTTCATTATTCCTGAGCAATAATGAAAAGGCAGTGAAGTCCTTTCTACTCATTCCAAAAGATCTGAGTAAAACACCAATTTCACCCCATCATTTCTTCCCTCAAACTTTAGTTTCTGCCCCATAAGTCTGTTGGATAAAGTTCAAACCCTTCAGCCTGGCTTTTGGGCTGACCCAACCCACTTTCTCTCATACCCTTCTGAAGCAAACTTTCTGATAGAGCAAGTAAGTTTTATCACCACCCGCCATGTTACTGATCCTCCACCCTCTCCACCACCTTTCTAAAACATATTCATTTTTTTTCTTTTTTTTTAAATTAAAGCACAGTCAATTACAATGTGTCAATTTCTGGTATACAAAACAGTATGCCTATCATGCATATACATGCATATATTCGTTTTCATATTTTTTCCATTAAAGGTTATTAAAAGATATTGAACATAGTTCCCTGTGCTATACAAAAGAAATTTTAAAAAGTCTGTTTTTATATATAGTGGCTAACATTTGTAAATCTCAAACTCCCAAATTTATCCCCTTCCACCCCCTTTCCCCAGTAACCATAAGATTGCTTACTAAGTCTGCAAGTCTGTTTCTGTTTTGTTTTGTAGATGAGTTCATTAGTGTCCTTTTTCTTTTAGATTCCATGTATAAGTGATATCATCTGGTATTTTTCTTTCTCTTTCTGGTTTGCTTCACTTAAAATGATGATTTCTCGGTCCATCCATGTTGCTGCAAATGGCATTCTTTTATTCTTTTTTATGGCTGAGTAGTATTCCATTGTATAAATAAATATACCACAACTTCTTTATCCAGTGATCTGTCAATGGACATTTAGGTTGGTTCTATGTCTTGGCTATTGTATATAGTGCTGCTATGAACATTGGGGTGCATGTATCTTTTTGCATTAGAGTTCCCTCTGGATACGTGCCCAGAAGTGGGATTGCTGGATCATATGGTAAGTCTCTTTTTACTAAAACTGATTCACTTTTAAGACCCATCCATGGCTCCTCTGCTGTTCTGAGCTTTCTCCTGACTACTCAAACATGACAACTGCTCCTGTCTTTGATCTACAAGGGTGTGTTCTATCTGCTTTGCTCATTTAGGCCATTATTCCATGATGCCAGTTCTAGGAGTAAAGGGATGATGAATTAGAGGCACCAGCAGGAAAAATCAGTTGCAAGTTACCAAGATAAGATCCTAAAGAGTAGCATTTGGCCCTGGGGAGACAGAATACCATGAACCAGACCCTCCAAGCCCACCTGTGTAAATCAGAATGATCATTATAAAGGGATATAGGCCATTCACATGGGCAGAATGCATGGGTTCCCTACCCTGGGCACCTTTCTCCCTCCCTCAAGAAGTCAGGGAAGCTAGCTAGTCACTAGGATGTTGGCTAGACATTTCAGCAGAGAAGGAAAATATCCCTGTGAACTATTTTTTATTTTTAATTTAATTTTTTTTGGTGGGGGAAGGTAATTAGGTTTACTTATTTATTTATTCTTAGAAGCAGTACTGGGGATGGAACCTAGGACCTCATGCATGCTAAGTACGCACTTTACCATTTGAGCTATACCCTCCCCCACCACCGTGAACTATTTAATACGGGCTACAATGAGAACTGGTTACACTCCCCTGCTCCTTAACAGGAATGGGGACTCTACTGATCAAATGCTCTAGCTCCCAAATTCAAGGTCTCCCCATTGGATATTGTTATCAACAGTGGAAATATGTGCTTCTCTTTTCCCCCATTTTTCTAAGCTTATGAGACTTATTTTTTCCCTTCTATGACTCATGAATTTTACCCTTTTATTCAAGAAATATTTGTTGAACATCATTTACTATGGGACAAGTGCTAGGAATATAAAAGTGAACAATACTCTGGATACTTCCACACCACTGGTTTTACTACAGTCAAGTTTTGATATAGATCTAAAAGCCATCCTTTCTTTGTAAGGTGACTTTGGGATATTTAATTTGATCCATTTGGGTTGATGCCAGAATTCTGCATAGCACTGTTACCTGACTTTCCTGAGTGTGGAGCTTATTGCCTCAACAGTTTTTTAAGTTCCTAGAAGCCAGAGAACAACTCAGTATTTCTCATGGATCCCTTATTGTTTGTAGGATATGTTGTGCACATTGTAGGAACTAAATATTTGTCTCTTTATAGGAGAAACCATATTTCTTTGCAGCCATAATGGAAGAGGGGAGGCAGCTTTACACAGTCTTATTTCAGAGATTCCCCAACCAATGGCCCACCTATTAAATCCACCCAGCAGATATGTTATATATATCTGGTCTACAACTGTTACTGTTTTGTTTTTTAATTGAGCCAACATTAAAAAAAAAATAGAGATTTCTTACACACACACCCACATACACACCCACCCCACCCCTAGAATTCCAAGCTCCTTTGGATTTTCAGCTTCCTCTGGAAAATTGGAAAACAACTCTTGGCCTCCTGCCCACTGAGCAGAAGTGCTGGCATGAAGTACGCAGGGCCACTTCAGAGAGCAAACGTTTCCCGCAGGCCCCGTCCCTTTCGCTCTGTGTCTCATCACACTTGGCCTGCCTCACTTGCACCACAGCTGAATCCTGGGTCTGTGAGCCCTGCTCTACATGAAGCCAGTATATCGGGAAAGGGGAGAGGAGATAACCCCCGAGACCCACTGCACCAACCCTGCGTGTCCCGAGGCCCTGGAGCTGAAGACGGGCTGGCTGCCGGGCCTGCACCTTGGCCCAGGGCCTTCCTTAGGTCTGTCTTCTCTGGAATGTGGGTGCTCCCTGCTGGGGAGCCTACTGGGGCTCCAAATGGCCCGTGTCATCGAGTCCAAGCTCTCTGCCTCCCAGGCTCTTCTCCAGCACAGCCTAGACCCTATCTCTGCTGGGTTTTGACAGGACTACCCCTTAATCCTGCCAAGGCGACCTGCCGGCCAAGCCCTCCCCTCCCCCATGCCTGTCTTTCTCATTCTTTCCTCAGGCATCAGGGAGGGAAGAGTGATAGGCAGGGGGAAAATTTTTAAAAAAGGAAGAAGGAAGAGAAAGGGAGAGAGAGAAGACATTTATAGAGGACTTTTTTTTTTAATTGAAGTATAGTCAGTTTGCAGGGTGTTAATTTCTGGTGTACAGCATAGTGATTCATTTATACATGCATATATATACATTCTGTTTCATATTCTTTTTCATTATAGGCCATTACAAGGTATTGGATATAGTTCCCTGTGCTATACAGTAGGACATTGTTGTTTATCTATTTTATATATAGTTAGTATCTGCTAAGTCCAAACTCCCAATTTATCCTTCCATCCGCCCGCCCCCCCCCTTAACCCAAGTCTGTTTTTATGGAGGGACTCATGCACTTCACCCTATGTGATCTCAGGTCCCTGTTCACAAAGATTTTAGTCATGTGTGTGGGTGTGTTTGTGTTCATGTGTGTTGTGTATATGGGGGGGGTGTGTATGTGTGTTTATGAGGAGAGGGGGTAAAAGGTATAGAACAAATAGATATGCAACTATTATTCCAGCTGGAAATGGAAAAGCAATAAGAATATTGAGTTCGCAACACAAGTGACGGCCATTGTGCAAGAGCGAGCTGCTTTCCGGTCAAGGTACCAAAAGTTGTGTGTCTGTATGTGTGCACAAAAGAATATATATGTGAATGTGGGCACACACACACACACACACTTCTTTTTTTTTTTTTTTAGATTATAATTAATTACTTGCTTATGTAAAAACTTGGAAAATAAAATCTAAAAAAGGGACAGGAAAAGGAATAAAAATTAAACATGATCTTATCACTCAGATAATTTTTAACGTATTTCCTATTTCTATGCATAGTATGTCTTATACAGCTGAGAGCTTAAATGGCATATTAAAGTTTACTAGCTTGTTTGTCCCTCTTAAAATAATATTATAGACAGTTCCAAATGGCATAAAAAAATTCCTTATAACCATCATTTTAATAGTTCTATTACATACATAGTTCAGATTTTCATAATTTACTTAACCAATCTCTAACTTTTGAGCATTTAGACTGGTAGAAGTTTTTTGACTTTTATAAATAACGTGATAATAAACATCTTTGTGCATGGATCTTTGCATTAATTATTATTTCTTTAGGATATTTCCAAAAATGGGATAACTGAACAAAGAGTAAAAGTACCTGTAAAATTCATGAGTTGTATCTTGTTAAACTGCTTTCCTAGGTGATACTGCTTTATATTCCCAACACCCTTAATTGAAAGTGGACGTTAGGAAGCTCACAGAAGTGTTCAGTTAGATACACCAAGCTAAGATGTCTACCAATTCACCAAGGAGTTATTTTATTATATAGTTTATGCTTGTCAACAGAATGTATCATTTGAGAATATCAAAGCCACTGACTGAGAGGGTGTTTGCCCAAGTCACACCACAATCTTGTCTTTCTAAGAGAAAAAAAAACAGTAAATATCTGATTTGTCCCCAGATCTTCATGCTTCTCTAATCTCCTCTTTCACTCCAGGACAGACACAGGTGATGTTCTGCCCAGACTGCTGGCCAAAGGAAGAAGTCCCTCACTGCACTGCTGCAGAAGCCCCGGGAGAGCCTGTGGGGTCCCATTTTCCTCTACTGCCAAATGCTCTCTTGATCTGCAATGGTTCATCACTGTCTTATCTCCTTTCCACTCCAAACTTCTCTAAGTGAAAGGGAAGAAAGATCCTGGTTTCACAACAGTGCCGTCTTGGGCTGTTACATTTTTTTTGTTGGTGTCTTTCTTATTACTATAGTTTATTACTATTTGCTCTTTGTTATACAGCCCAGTTTCCCTGTAACTTGCAGAACCGGTGCAGACAGGGCTGGCCCGGCATCAGCCTGAAGGACCTCTGGTCACGCTCCTGCATCTGCGTGGAGGCAACTCTGCCGCATCCTGAAAACTGCCCAGGCCGGCTGAGAGGAGACTGTCGAAAGCTGGCCTTTGTTCTCTTCTGACTTAGGGATTTTAAGATCCAGAGTTTGGAGGTCATCCTCAAAATGGCCGATTTTCCATGTTGTGGGGCTCCTTGGTCCCCCACATCAACAGCTGCTTAAAGTCTGCACACTAGGCCTCCTGGAAGTTTTAGCTTGTATAGAACGTAAGCCCTTGCTTGGGGACCAGTTATGGACCATTCAACATAAAATACACAGTGAGGTTCTCATGTAAAAATCCAATCCTTTCTCCCAAGAAATAAGTGAAATATCTCTGTCCCTGTTCTTTCTTAGGGATGGTCACCTTGATTCTCTGTCTTCTGATAGTCTGCTTGGATTTTCAGTCAGATATCAGCCCATTTCAATTTGGTCATTTCCTTAATCCCAGGAATTTTGTGTTAATTGCAAAAATTTCTCAATCTCTCTGTCTCTGAGCTTTAATTCTCTCTGAACTTCATGATACATGAAAGGTTTTGGTACTTCTTCCTTCATTGGCCAGCAGACAGAAACTTGTAAGGCTGAATGAAACCTGGAAGAATTCCCCCACTGTTCAAAAATTATAAATCAATGATAAATTCTGAGTCATAGCATCAGTCATTTTTCTGGGCTGAATCTCTCTGAGGATTTTACTGTTTAACTGAACTAATTCTCAGAGAGACAGACTCTGTGTCCCAGTCTTCGAAACTCTGTGTTCAGATAGATAACAGCCCAGCTGATAAGACAACCTGATGGGATGTCTGTGCCTCTTTTTGTGGAAAAAAAAAGGTCATCCCTGGCCGTAACCCACATAAGCCTCGTTCTTGCCAAATTAAAAAGCCTGCCTAACAGACTTTAGAACTAAATTCCCATCTATTTAATTTTTTTCTCATGTTATAAATGTAATTCAAGTTTATTATAGGACATTTAGAAAAATGAGTTAGCAAAAAATTAATAAATAAGTCAATAAAAATTTCCATAATTCACCAAAGATATTTGGGGTTTTTCTTTGCATATATTCTTCCAGACATTTAAAAAATATATATTTAAATGAAAATAGGATTCTATTATTTGTTAATCTTTTTTCTTTTGTGGAATGAGTAATGTTTGCCTTGGATTTGAACGTCAAAACTGAAAAGTGAGACTCTTTCCATTTTTTCCCATAGTAAAAAGATTTTTCCTGAAGTCAGGTGAGAACAAACCAAGAACAAATACAATAGCAACTTACAGCACACAACTACGTCGTGTGCTTGTCACACTTCTGTCCCTTGTTCTTCTAGTTTGGGTAAACAAAAGTAAGATGACAGAGAAGGAAGGGACCCCTGTCCAGTCAGATCATTGTGTGGTCTCCCTCTGTACTGGGTCTTGGGCTATTTATTTTTATCCAGGAAGAAGCCTCCTCTGGGTGACGTGACAGGCCTTTTGTAGCGGTGGGTTCTTGGCAGGCAACAGTTAATGGTGACATTATTCTGGGATGGGAAGTGGCTCATAAGGTTGCCTCACATTGGAGTGCCCTGTTTTGACTTGCAAACTCTCAAGTAGGGGTGGAAATGATGACCAGAAGCCCCAGTCAGGGTGGGGGTCCTGCCTCTGGGTCCACTGATATGGCTACTTCTTTTCTGTCCATATGTTCATATTGTTTTTTCTGTATGTTGACAAGATGGACAGACCTTTTTTGGCAATTATTTTGGTTATTTTAGTTAATGTTTTTCTCTGCTGTCATCTTAGGCAGTTTATAAAGGTGAACTTGTTACAGTTTTCTACTTTATAATCATCAAAATCCATGTTAGGAAATATTTCCACTGCAGTACTGTATGAGATAGAGCTTACCTTTATTTTAAAGGCTAATATTTTTAGATAGTTTAAATCATGACACATGTGAATATAAAATGAACACATGCCAAAGATTTCACTTATCTTATTAATTAATGAAAAAAAATCAGTAAGATGTTACAGTTGGTTCAAAGGCGAATCCAGGGCAGATAACTTATATGTAGATATAGATAAGCCATCAGAAATATTGAAATAAATAGATGAAAAACTGATGAATACCCACAATGCAATAATCAATTGCATTCAAGGCGACACAGTTTGTTTGCATTTTCTATGGATATTAATCATCTGCACTATTATCAGTTTTCTACAACTTACAGGATTATAAAATAGCTCAAAGACAAAGAAAGATGGCGATGACCTCTAGATTGGCACCGAGTATTCGTTTTTGCCCATTTCAGATCATTCACATTTCTAAGTGGAGTCTGTGTCCCCTGGCTTGGCACTAAGAATCTTTTCACTCTAGCTATGGGGCAAGCCAAGTCCGTGTAGGAAAGGATTTTCCCACGATATGCAGTGGGGAAGCTGTCCTTATGCAACAGTTTATTGCCATACCCACTAGATCATCAACTGGTCCTTTGGTGATTGGGGAGAAGAAGTCAGAATAGGTTGGCTTCTTGGGTGACTGACTTCCCTTAGTGGGAGCGAAGTGTTTGAGCAGTCAGCTGGGCCCCCGAGAACACAGGAGACAGAAATGAGAAACATGTGCCTTCATATCCTCTTCTTTCAACAGCCCTGGGATTAGGATCTCCTTTGCTGAAGTGAAACTGTGACATCAGGGTGACCCACGAGACTGAGCCAGAGGGTTATGGCAGGGCGAAACAGACCAAATTCACACTGTTTCAATACACAATTTTTACCGCCTAAACAATTTAAATACTTAAAATATTTAAGTCATTCCTGCCAGTGTAAGTTTCACGGGGATTGTAACATCATCTAATTTTAACCACTACATTTAAAAGTATCTTCAAACAGTCCTGCCAGTGCTCAATTTAACTCATCTCTTGAAAATATAGTGCTCACAGAACTACTCAGACTAATGAGTGGTCTCTGGAAACCATTAAGGCGGGGAGCATTAGGAAGGGTCCTGTCAGCAGAAGCAGACCAGCCCTAAGGGGATTTTCCAGACTGCCCAGTGACATCAGATCTCTCGGACTGGGAGAGTCCTCTCGAAGTAGATTATTTGTTTTGGAGACATCCTGGATACTCACTAGTAGCTGCTTCTTCTAAATTAGTTAGATTCTAGCTTGATTGACACAGGGCGCACTTCCCTGTTTACTTTGCCTGAGGGGAAGTTCTGGTTCTCCTAGAAAAGGTGGGGCAAAGAAGAGGTCTTTGACCATTCTGACACCATGGAATCTCCTTTCCCGGAAGGTGCTGGCTTCACAGAGTTGAGCAAGGGCCTGGGTGGAGATATTGGACAGCTTCCCGGCAACTCGTGAGTCAGATCATTATTATGAAGTTTCATTATTTTGTTTAAAGGGAGTTCCCAGGACTTCAGCTGCACTCAGAGGCTTATGTTAAGCAGAAATGCATTCTAAAATCAAGCCCACAGTCACCATGATGTGGGACTTTCCACCCCTCTGCTCCTTGTTATCTATGAATAGAATTAAGAAGAGTATGTTGGGGTCCACATTTACTTTCTCTCATATGTGGTTTGGTATACATTCTCAAATCTAATTTGTGGGCTTAATAAGCCATGTGACCATGGGCAAATCTCTTGACTGTCTATGTGAGTCACTCCTCTGTGCATGAGGGGCAGGGTGACCAGATGGTCTTTCAAGTCCTTCTGACTCTACACATACTTCTGCAATTCTCCAAACCAAGTCTGAGTTCCTTAAAACACTTGTCAAAAGCCCTGTGCCGGGCCAAGCCCTTGGATAACCATGGCGTTGCACTTAACCTAACTTCTCAATTAAAATGGACTATTACTCTTATTTTATTTATTTGGTGCCCGTCTCCCTTGCTAGACATTAAACTCCAAGGGAACAGGGCCAAATTCTTTCTCACTCAACACTACCTCCCCAGCACCTAACACAGGGCCTAGTACATTCTAAGCACTTAGTAAGTATTTGTTGAACAAATAAATGAGGGCGCCAGGGGCTTGGATTCTTATCTGCTAGACAACAGCAGTGAGAAAGCCTGGCGGGGGTGGGACTGGGCAAGCATCCCCAGCTGCTTTTACCTCGAAGGCAGAAGAAGCCTTCAGGCAGCCGTGATCGTTGCCCAGGGCTGCAGGATTTGCAGTACTCAGTCCCTAAAACCATCCTAGCTGGGACTTCACGCTCTGAGATGGATAGAGCAATACATCAGTTGTGCAGCTCTACGCTTGCCTGGGCTCGACCTACAGAAATTCTGAGTGGGTCGAGGATTTAGAAGGCTGCCCTCTCACCTCTTTGCCCTGGCCCAGACCTGCCAGACTGACTCTAACTCCATTCACAGTGCTCACCCTCACTCAGCCCCTTAGCCCTGGGTTCTCTCAATCCAATCCCAGTGCAACTCAGCAAGTCAGAGCCACTGCCAGGGCACCAGGCCCAGGGTACAAGCGGGCTCTGACCCCCACCCAAGTTCCCTTCACCAGCAGTGAGCCCTGCTTGGCATGGGGTTTTGTCCACCAGGAGGAAAGGGCCAACCTTGAGGGGTGCGGTTAGACCAAGCCATGACCCAAACGAGTAATTTTTAATGGTTTGCATCCTTTTTGTTTTCTTGTAACTCTAAAGAGCTAAATGTCCTAAATACACTGCTCAGTCACTACATGTTACATAAAAGCGCAGGATCTGAGCTTTATGCAAAACGCAGGACTTGCTCTTCTTACACCTGCCATTGTATGGGAAGTCCGCAGGCCTGCTTAAACTTTCTTCTCCCAGGCTCAACTCAGAGGAAGGGGAGAAGCCAAGAGAAGGCCTGAGAAGGCTCCTCTTCCCTCTGCATCTTGGGACAGCACTGTTTACCCAATGGACAGAGAACTGTGCCCCCTACGGATATAAACGTCCTCTCGCCAGCACATAAAGCAAGACATTTTCACCTAACATCAAATTAAACTTCAATAACAGTTTTTAGCTTAAAAACTTCCCTGATGTTCTCTACAAGCATTTTGTTTTACTCTTGAAATCTGTGCTCTCTACTGGAGGTTGCTAAATACAATATTCAGAATTTGGAGTAACAGCGACTGTTGGGGTGCACACTGGGACTGAACGGGGACAGATGACAGAGAGTCAGCTCGGCTGCACTTTGACAAGCTCATTGTTTGTCCATAGGGCTTAAATGTCTTTCAGGATAAAACTCTGATTAATATGTGATTTTTCCTTAAACACTGTAGATTATGATCAAAGGCAGCATACACTTAAGCAAAGAAGTGTGAGAGTAAAAGCATTTTCCTTCCTTCTTTTGCTGAGTCTCTTCCTAGACTTGCAATCCTAACTAAACCTTGGGGGATATTTGATGATGTCAGAAGCCATTTTTGAATGTCCAGCAATTGATACTTGATACATGTCTCCTGGATGGGATGAAAATGAACAAAATGCATCTGCTCTGCAAGCTGTTGAACAGAACTTGTAATTATAATATGTATCTGAAATTTGCATTTAAAATATTTTTACTCAGAACCTACAGGGAAAGGGAAAAATTGGATTTTAAATGCACACGTGTGTGTATATATATGTCTGTGTGTGCGCGTGTGCGTGAACGTGTTTGCAAACTCTGGAAAGGAGGGGGGATGGCCAAAGGACAAGTCATGGCAGAAAGTGCCTCTCTTTTAATAACAAGCAGCAGAAACAGAGATAATTTGGTCTGGGAAGGCTTACTGTACTTCTGAGAAGTCATTTGTATATTGCTAAGTGATTTGCATATTGCTGGGCCACCAGGTCCCTGCCCGGTGTTCCCCCAGGCCTCTCTTCTGCCTCTTTCCCACTAGGAGGATAGTAATAAGCTGGCAGGAAAACACGGAGCGAGAGCAAAAGATGCCATGGCAGGAGCTCAAAGTCACTACTTACTTTAAACTCTGTAAAGATCTGGGGACAGATCTGCCCTGTCAGCTTCTCAGGAGAAGAGTCAGCCATTATTTTCTCGCTTCTAGAAAGGAAACCCATTCTAGGGGTTATGAATGTGATTCTGTGTCTCAGCTTGAAGTTTAAATCTTTTCAAGCATGTAGTTATTAAGATGCCAAGTTGCCTCCCTTAATTACAGCCTTTATTATGGTATTGAATACTTTAAATGCACTCCTTATCACACCTGAAGAGCAGAGCTGTTTTGCCGTAATGGACTTCTCTCAATGGGCTGCTACTATCTTCTCTACTGAATTAATTTTTAGTGATCTCCTAGGAGTGTTCAGTGACGGGGACCCTCCCAGGAGCGTAGGGCGGGGGTCTCTGGGATGGGATGGCTTTCAGGGAGCTGTAGATTTTGTCCCCCATCCCCACTTGCTGTAATTTGAGCCCATGCAGTCAAGGAATGAAGGCCTTGAGACCAAGCTGGTGTCTTTAATCTAGAGAGGCTGTATTTATACGGGGCCACCAGACAGAGCAGGACAAATCCAATCCTTCCTTAAGAGTTTCTTCTAAGGGAGCCAGCTACACTTCTGATGCTCCAACAAGGCTGGTCTGCTGAAGAAATCCAGCCCCAGAGGAGGTCAGTGTTTTGAGAGTTCCTACTGTGTGCCGGGTGCCGCCTTGCCTCCTTTCATTGAATTTGCCTCAATCATTGGAGTCCCTCATTCATAAAGCTGACTTCAAACTATGTATTTTGGGCCCACTTTTTGGATGAAGGTTCAGAGAGGTGATGTATGTGTTCCAAGCAAACAATAGCTGGTAGGTGGTAGTTTGGTCCGATTTCAAGGAGGAGACTTTTGGGAAAATGGCACACTGATGAGAGGGACAGGAAGGCGAAATCCGGAACTGTGCCTCAGTCCTTTCCGGGTGCTAGACAGAGGTCGCTGCAGACCAGCAGCTCCCAGGAGACGTCTGTTCTCTTGTCCTTTTACACATCCCCTTCTGGGGTCACTTTCAGCACTAGACAGAGCCTGCTGTCACAGCCACCTCAGCCTTTACAAATGAACTGTCTCATCTAATACAATCCCACACCGTACGTGGAGGCTGGTGGATTGTATCTTTGCAAAGCCAGAGTGATGAGTCTGGCTGGCGCCTCTCTTCAAATTTTCCTTTCCTGTCCTGGACCAGACCTGGTGTGTCGCTTCATCCCCTGTCCTCCTCTTTTGGAACCAGGCCACACAGGATGCAGAATGGAGATGGAGGCTGTCATCAAAGATCAGGGGATGGCCCTGGAGTTTGAGAGGTTTCTAGACAAGCTGCCAAGTCAGGGTTCTGGTGTCCCACCTGGCCTCACTAAGCCCAACACAAAAGTCAGTGGAGTTAGATTTGGCCTCCCTAGAATGCCTCTAGGTTTGTATTTATGAACTCCGGTCTCTCTTCTTGCATCCTTTTGTCTCCTCGTGGTATCTAATAATAATAGCAACAATCATAGTAATTTTAAAAAATACCTACTGTTTATTAAATGCTTGCATTACATATTTTATCTTGCTTAATCCAGGCAACAGCCTAATGAGTTAAGCATGATCATCTCATTACTAATGAGAGAGCCTATGGTTGTCAGCCCTAACTACATATGACAAGCACTCAGAATTTTTTTTAAAAAAAACATGGTCCCATGGAGATGGTTTTAGTTGCCTGGAAGTGGAGCCTGACAACTAATGGCTCAGAACAGTGGCTGTGCGTGGAAATCACCTGGAGAGCTTTAAAAATATACTGATTCTGGGTCACACCTCTACAGATTCTGATTTGTTTGGTCTGGCACGATGCCCAAGGCACTGGGATCTTTAAAAGTTTCCCCAGGTGAGTTTAACGTACAGTTAAGGTTGACAGCCATGATGCTGGACTCAATACTTTGATCCCCAAGATCTGTGAGAACTGGGGAGTGAGGCTGGGATTTGAAATGACTGATCCTGATGTGCTTCTGAGTGTGAACACCACCCCTTTTCACTGAATGTTCTCTGACCCAACACCCAGTGGGAGCCATTCCTTATTGACATTTCCAGGTGATAAGTTCTGGGAGCAGTTTAAGCCTTTTTTTAAACTTATCGGTAGAAGGAAAAACAGCATATTTCACCAGAAGCATTATAAACCCTGGAAGTGGGTGCAAGCATTTTGACGGTTAGAGGGAGCAGGAACTCAGCCTACTAACTCCCACCTACATTTATGCACAAGCCAAGGTCATGAATCCTAGGGGCTGGGTGTCCTGGCAGCTAGGGCCAGCGCAGAGAGGTAAGTGTGCCCTGAGCCCAAGGCTTTATGCGCTCCTGAGCCAGCTAAGCCCTCATCTCCCTCCCACAGCATAGCTGCTTTCACTTTGCAACTCACTCAAGGGGTAAAAAAATGTTTAATTCCAAATTTAAACAAAAAAAGATAAGAACCTTCTGATCTCAGCGTTTTAGCCTTTTGAAGGCTCTTGCTTTTGGTGTGGATCTCCACTTTTCCTGTGGTCCCCAAATTTCGCCCCTGGGAATGGCTGCCCTGGCTAGCCCCGCTGTCACGGGGACTGCCCAGCCTCCTTCAAGGTCTGCGAGGAAGGGCAGGCTCTCTGGCAGGCTTTGCGGGGCATGCTGGCCTTTTCGTGCCTAAGAAATCGTCACGTCAGTGAAGACTCGCACAGCCTGTGCTTCAGGGGTGTAATTCCTAACTCCAACTGCGGTCACTTTGGCCACACTGGTTCCCACAATGGTTTTTTATTGGGGGGGGGGTTGTTCTAGGAGGGGAGTGCCCTGCATTCACTTACAAATGAGCCCAGTCTGACTTCTTCTTCTTTTGGGTGGCCCCAGGGGTGGTGGGGAAGAGCTGGAAGGCAGGGGTCACACTCTGACGCGAGGGCCCCATCTGGGTCTGCTCAGCCCGGGGGCCCTGTAGAGCCCTCAGTGAAAGCTGCTGTCTCTTAGGTGTTAATCTCATCCTTCTCTCTCTCTCTGGGACCCAGACAGAAGCCAGTGGAAGTCTGGGCTGGGGAGGAACCTGGTGGTCAGAGGCACACTCTCATTCTGTAAGATCCCCTCCCCTTCTATTACCAATGGCTGTTTGTCATTGGTCTGATGACTCTTACTTTCTTTTTCCCCCGGGGAAATTTCTCTTCTGGGGAGCCCTCAGTTCCTCAAACATACTCCTGGGCCCCTCCCCCTCCCTGGGGCCTCTGTGTGCCACATGACCAGGCTTGGACTGACTACAGTTTGGGCGTGCCCAGCCCAGTCTCCAGACACACCCTAGGAGTTACCTGTGGCTGAGAAAGGCTGTCAGCCCATCTGTTCACTGAGGCTGTATCATCATAACTCTCAGAAAATGGATGGCTGAAAAGTTTACTGAAAGCAATTAAATGAAGGAGACATTAATGCCAGTTTCCTTCTTCAAGCTGCTCATGACTGAAACCTTGGCATTGCTTTTGCCTCCTCCCGCTTCTGTCCCCCTCCTCATTCCAGCACATCCTCAGGGCTCTACCTTCAAAATACATCTAGGGTCTGACCATTTCTTGCCACCTCTAGCACCTCCACCCTGCTCCAAGACACCATCATCTCTTTCAAAGCTCCTGACATCTCCCTTCTTCCACCTTTGCTGCTCTGTGATCTAATCAGCACAGCAAAGTAATGCTGCCAAAGTTAAATCAGATCATGTCACTCCTCTACTCGGAACTTTCCCTCCAATGCTTCCTCCTGTTTCTGAGCAAAGGGCTCACTGCCCAACACGCGTGGAAGCCAATAAAATAGCACTGGCTTTTGAGAAAAGAAAAAGTTTTATCGTGAGGCTGATCAGCAAGGAGACAGGAGGCCTGGTTCAAACCTGTCTCCCTGATCTGGGGTTTGGTCAAATTTTATGAGTTAGGGGAGGAGGGTTGGTATGTGGAAGTGCTGGTGGGGCAGGTTCCAATTGGAGGGCTCTGGAACTTGGCCATTAACGGTAAGAATGGTAAAGGACTTCAGCACAGATCTTCCTGGAGAGCAGATCCTTCTTTTCTGACAGGGCTCCTGTGTTCAGTTTCTGGTCATGTCCCAGGCCTTCAGTTCCGTGCGGCAGAAACTTTGGTTCTGAGAGTTGAGTCAAAATGTTCTCGTCTGCGGATGCTTTGGCTGCATGATTTTTATCTATCATCTCTGAAAAAACAACTCAGTATCTTATTAGAAACAGGATAAGGCTAGTAGGAGGCTGGTTCTGCATTTACACAACCTTACCTGGAGTAAAGCCAGTCTTTACTATGGCTACAAGGCCCTGCAAGATCTGGTGACCTGCGATTTCTCTGATCCACTTGTCTGCTCCCCTCCTGTGACTCATTGCACTCCAGCCACAAGGCCTTTGTGTTTGTTACTTCTTTTGCCTAGAACATCTGTCCCCAAATCCATGCATGGCTCACTGCCTATTGCACTTTACTCAAATGGTTAATTGGTCAATTGCTTTGCATGGCACTGAATTCTAAATCCAGGTTTTGACTTAAAGCCTTTGCTTCTCATTAATCAGTAAAACCTATATGTAAAAGATGTGGGAAATAGGTCCAAATCTGCACAGGTGAGTCCATTCCCCTAACTCTTTTTTTAAAAAGGAAGCTACCTGTTCATTGAGACGACACAGTTACACACACACACACACACACACACACGTGCAATTTTGCATTTGGCCACACGTGGGCTATTTATTATGGCATGTGGAAGAAATCTGTCCACTCACTAATAAGTGTATCTCAAGGGAATATCCAGACGAATCCTGAGCAAGTTCTGACAACCTTTTATGTCCACTGAGAACCAAGTGAAGTGTGAGTTTACTTTGAAAAATGGCTGATGGTAATGAAAACGTCAAGTGAACTCTGACTCTCTGTAACCGTAGTAGATGGATTCACCTTTTCACAAAACTTCAGCATGTAAAACGGGTTCTGATCTCTCACCAGGATAAAAACCTGTTCAAGGCTATGGCTGGAGGCCCATGGTAGCAGTAGCTCAGAGAGGAATCTAATGGTTTTTAAATGATGGTTTTGGATGCTTCTAAATTATTCTCGGAAACTGGGTAGGGCTAGCCTGACCGCTTGGATATATTCATTTTCAAGTGGGAATATTTTGCAGGTTGGCTGCAACATGGTGATTAAAAAAAAAAAATCACACACACATGTAAAGTATGCATTTCTGCGCCAGCTCAGTGTGTGGCTGTCTCTATCATACATGGTGTATCTATGATGAAACAAGAAGAAATTTAGAAAATACTGACCCAGTGCCAGCTTGAAATATAGACGCCAAGTTAAGACAGAGTTTAAAACTCAAAACAAAGTATCTTAGACCCAACCTATTTTTCACTTAGTAGTTGAGTTTTTATGTTTCTTTACTTTCTTACAAACCCTCAAAAATCTACAGTCTGACAAGTTTTCAGAATTTGGTGCCAGAATTTGAATCTATGATGGTTTACTTTTATGTTCCAAGGGAAATGTAAAAAACCCAACAGTTCTATATTAGTATAGCCGAAGGCAATGAATAAACACTTGATTTAGCTATCCTCACATAGTGGTACCCTACAGTCACTCAGGTGTTTAATCCATCTTACAAAGCTGCGCATTAAAAAGGAAGAAAAGGTAAAAGGTTTCCACGTTTGTTTTACGCCCTTCCTACCACACATATGCTATCCTTTGATATAGCAGTCATGCTGCTAACAGAGATCTCTTTGAGAAAGACCACATACTGTCCTCTTTAGGATAAACTATGTTAAATGAAAGGGCTGGCTGCTTGCCTCCAGCTGAGCCGAGGAAAGAGGAAGTTTAAACTGTAGTTATTTTTCTAACCTCATCTAAATCTATCATCTTTTTTTTTGTTGTTGTTCTGTATTTTTGGCTTTTCCCTATATATTCCAAATAGGGGTGAAGACTGGAAAGGCTTGAAGGAAACTGGGAAATCAGAAGTAATGAAAATCCGAAACTTAAAAGAAAAGGAAATGTTGTATGTACATCTTAGCTCTCAGATTATTTCTAAATCATTTCTATGCTCTTCTGCTTGCTTTTCATTCAGATTCAACTAGCATCACCATTTCTGTCACCTCCCATGTCCCAGGTTTATGCTGATCACTGTAGGTATTCAAAAAAATGAGACAGGACCCCTCCCCAATGGACTCATCATGATGTGGGGGTGTATAGGTAAGCGATCATTATGACATAGCAAGTCACTGAAGATGCACAAAATTATAACTCAGTTGTATTCTCATAGCTTTAACAATATTCTATAATCAGAAGTCAAATGTCAATTTCAACCCACTGCTAAGAATTAAAAATTCTCCATGATTCCAGACTTTTTCCTACGGATATGTAAGTAAAGGTACATATCTATGAACTGGGGGACCCCAAAACCACCCCCAAGTCCTATGATTTGCTAGGAAGATTCACAAGACTCAGCATAGAGACATATACACAGCTAAGATTTATTACTGAGAAAAGATACAGAGCCAGGTCAGCAAAGGGAAGAGGTTCATGGGGCAAAGTCTGGGAAAAACCAGGCACAGATTTCCCAGGGACACCTCCTGATGCAGTCATGTGGGCGTACTTAATTCCCCCAGCAATGAGTTGTGAAGTGCTGTCCCCCAGGGGAGCTCTTCAGAAACTCCAGGGTTTTTACTGGGGGCTGGTCACACAGGCAGCCTCTAACTGGTAGAAACCAAAATTTCAGACTCCCAGAAGGAAAGCAAGTGTTTAGCACAAACCACTTTATTTGAACAAAGAGTTTAGGCATGGTGAGCCCCTCTTATCTGTTGGAAATGGTGTAAACTCTCCTGAAGTCCAAGGTCCTTCCTGAATGCCAACCAAGAGCCAACTTTGCAAACAGGAGTTTCAAAGGATTATAGTCAGGCCTGCTAAGTTAAGGTTCCGATACAATTCATATATACATTTTGTACAAAATGCTCTGTTTCTGTATGTCCTGCTGTTGTCTGTCTGTACATCTTTCCATGCCAGTTCATGTAGGTCTACTCACTTCTTTGTCATAGTTACATAGTATTCCATTTATAGACAATTTCTTTGACCATTCCTGTATAGATTGGTATTTGGTTTGCTGGCAGTTTTGGTAATACAAGTTATGGTGCAATGAACATCACTGTACATATATTCTTCCTACATTCATATCTATTGTTTTGGTTACATAGGCTTCCAGTTTCTGTTACATAAGCTTCTAGAAATGGTATCCCTGATATCATTTGGGAAAGGAAGATCATTGTGTTGGAAATTAACTGGCTGTATTAGAATGTAGAGAGTTTGTTGGCAAGGAGGACCGTGAGAGGATTATTACAATATCCCGGTGATAGTTGAGCTGGGCGCCAGCTGAACTGCGGCAGGGAGCTTGGAGAGGAGCAGAAATGGGGCAGATTTCTTTCGAAGGCTACACTGCAGCCCCTGATTGTGGATGACTGGTGGAGAGTGAGAAAGGGGGAGTTAAAGGTGGCTCCTAGTTACATGATCTGGTGAAAGGCAACTAGGTAGAATACAAGGAGAGAGAGCAATTAGGAAGCAATTATAATGATTCACGGAAGAAATGATGGGGGCTCATGTTTTCAAGTGTTTCATTCATTTATACACACTGAGCGTCTGCTATGTATTAGTCACTCCTTAAGCTGTTAGCGTTGGTGCTTTTTTTTTTTCCTTTTTGGCCAAAAACATTGAGATAAAAATCTGATGCAATATAGATTTCAATTAACTTGGCCATTAATTAACTTCGTTGATATTCTTCTGTGAATGGCACCAAGCTTAAAAAAAAATGTTATAGAGAGAATGATGGTGAATCAGGTCCCAGATGCTTGAAAAATTTGCACACACTTTGGAGTGAAAACATGAGGAAGGAGGGGAAAAGGAATTATGAAAGCAAACAAGCTCTCTCTTGTGTCTAGGTTTGAAGACAGACTCCCTCCCACGCGCCCATTCCAGACAAATGCCCTCAGCGAGCGTGCGCAGACAGTCCTCCTCCTCACTGCCCGCGGAGAAGCGTCCTTCCTGCACAGCCGCTGGTCTCACTTGTGTGGGCATCGAGTGTGATGTGAAAGAGAGAAGCCAGGAGGCTGTTCTTTTTATTCTTTTCACAGAGTCGCTGTTCCCGTTCACATTTGCCCCTCCCCTCTCCCCCATGGACCTAAAATGCAGCTTCCCGTCTCCTGAAGTCCAGACACATATAAATCATAATTTGAATGACAAGAGGATTTTTTTAAATATACATCCTTCGGTAGAAATTGATCTGCTTTAATGCATTTTATTTCACAAACTTGTTTGAATTTATATTGGACTCTGCTTTTCTTTCTGTTCTTTTTTTTTTTTTGAATCTGCTTTCTGATTAAGTTTATTTGACTAGTCAGAAATGGCTCATTCTGTCTTCATTTGCATCAAATATTTGAAAGGAATGTAATCTGATACATTCTTAAAATTTTTTTTTCATGGTCTCTGAAGCTCGTATGAGGAGGGCTGGAGAGGTCAGATCTTTTTTTTCTTCCTACAGACTTAAGTCTCTTTATTCTCCTTTTATTTCAGTAAAAAATCAAGCTTTTCCAAAGAAGATAAACAAATGGCTAGTAAGCACATGAACAGATGTTCATCACTAATCACTAGGGAAATGCAAATCAAAATGAGATACCACTTCACATCCAATAGGATGGCTATTATTCACAAAACAAAACAAAACAAAACCAGCAAATAACAAATGTTAGTGAGCATGTAGAGAAACTGGAACTTTTGTGCATTGCTGGCAGGAATGCAAAATGATACAGGCACTATGGAAAACAATACGGTGGTTTAAAAAAAAATAAACCTAGAATCACTATGTCATCCAACAATCCTACTTCTAGGTAGAATTTTTCTATCCCAAAGAATTGAAAGCAGGGATTAAACAGACATTTGTGCACCAGTGTTCATAGCAGTGCTATTTGCAATAACCAAAAGTTAGAAGCAACCCAAGTGTCCGTTGACAAATGAATAAACAAAATGTGGTACAGATGTACACACAATGGACTATTAGTCAGCCTTAAAAAGGAATAGTATTCTGACACACGTGCCACAACATGAATGAAGCTTGAAGACATTCAGCTGAGTGGCATAAGCCAGACACCAAAGAACAAATACTGTGTGATTCCACTTCCAGAAGGTACCCAGAGTAGTCAAATTCATAGAAACAGAAAATCAAATGGTGGTAGCTGGGGGCTGCAGGAGTGGGGAACGGAGAGTTATTGTATAATGAGATGGAGTTTCAGTTTGGAAAAATGCAAGAGTTCTGGAGATGGATAGCGGTGATGGTTGTACAACAGTGTGAATGTACTTAATGCCACTAAGCTGTACACTTAAAAATCATTAAAATGATAAATTCTGTGTTATGTATATTTTACCACAACTTTAAAAATTAAAAAATAAAAAGTCAAGTTACAGGTTGCTGCCTAGGCAAACCTGTATTTTTCCCCACTGATACTTTTTCCTCGCTCTGAGATACTTTTTCCTCTCTCCCCCCCTCCCCAGTTTTCGCACCAGCTTCCTCTCTCTGCTCCACTGCATTTTGCGCTCCTCCCGATTTACAAAACTTTCTCTAAAGACAGACTTTGATATAATCAATGATCTCCTATAGGTATCTGAGCCCATATTATAGCTTTCCCTGGCATTTTTCATTTTGAAGCTTATCTCTAATTGAAAACGTAAGATTGTTTTTCCTGGTGAAGATGGTCGCCTGGGGTCCCTAAAATCTCTATACCTTGGCCCTTGTGCCTCTGCAGAGGACTGATGTACTGATTAGGGATTCAGTCAGGAAAATGAAAGTCACTGGAGGTATTCCAAGCAAAAAGGGATTTAACATAGGGACTGAAGTTTCCAAGTTGTTGGAAAGGAAGGGGCAAAAATGGAATTGGAAAAAGTGGTGCTTCCCAGAGATCCAGCACTGCAGTCAGCACCCCAACTCCATATGAATCCACTTGCCACTGAGCCCACAGGAACCGCAGCTCTGCTGTCTGCTCAGCCACTTCCCAAGCCAGCAGGAGTCAGCTGCTCCCCTGAAGGATTTCACTGCTGCCAGCGCTGCCTCTGCAGGAGGAATTAGACTGACTGCTGCCTCCCAGGCTAGAGCCACAGAAAGAATCCCTCTATCTGCCTCTTGTTGTCATGCAAAAGCCTCCCAAGGGCAGAATCTGAACTGGAACGCCACTGGCAGGGGAGTCTGAGAAATACAGTTTGCAGGCTTCTAGCCCTTGTGGTATGGGGTGCATGGAGAGGTAGGTGCTGAGCACAGCAGGAAGTATCTCACACAGACCCGCTGTTACAGGGGAGCTGAAATGAGCACCTCCACGTGGAGTGTCTGATCCCTGCATGAGCAGGCAGCCTCAGGCTCCAGAAGGATCATGTCTCCCATGTCAGACAGACCTGCCTTACAGCTCTGGGATCCTGAGCAATAATAGCAAGAGCCATCCACCGGGCCCTACAGGAAGTGGGGGCCTCTGTGATGGGCTTTAAACCTCGCACCCACAAGCCTGGAGGTAGGTGTCATCATCTCTGGGTTACAGACAAAAAAACTGGGGTGTGCGGGTGGACAGGTCACACTGTCGCTGAATGGGGGAGCTGGGATTTAAACCAAGGTTTTGTTACGGAAATGACAGGCCAGCCAAGAAACAAGCACCACTTGGAGGGTTGGAGTACTCAGATGTATTACGCCAGTGGGCTCAGAGGGGCTTCTGCTCCGAAGCTCTGAGCACCTCCAAGAGGTGCCCGTGAGGTTTTATAGGGTAAAGTACAAGCTTGGGGTATTCCGCCAATAGGCATGGAACAGCTTTAGCAACATCATTATCACAAAAGTGGAGGCAGGGAGGCAGCAAACCAACATTCCAAAGCCAGATATGTCTCTTTGAAAATCCAGCTGGCTAACAAAAAACATAAACAGCAAACCAACACTAATTAACCTAGATTTACAAGTTAGTCCAGCAGAACTCAGATCAGTATTCCAATACTTAGATTTGTGAGTTATCTTGTTAGCCCAGCCCGGCCTCTCCTTCACATTCCTAGAACTGTGAGTTATCTTGTTAGCCCAGCCCGGATTTTCCTTCACAGTTTGAGCGTCTCTTCTCTTCTTCTCTTATGCTGAACTCTGAACTTCCATTTCCAGCTCACAGGCTTGCTGGGGATTTGATGAGATCCTGGCGTTATGCCTTGTCCCTTACCCCCCAGGAGTGTGGCAATCCCCTGCCCTATCTGCCCTGCAGCACACATGCCCTGTGCATTCGGCCTCCCTCTGAAACAACGCACCATGGTCCACACAGAGTGGGTGTTGCTGACGCCATTTCTGGCAGATGGACCCAGTCCTGAGCCTCCGCCGAAGAGGGAAGTCAGAAGACTAGGAGGTGTTTCTCTGCTCGGAAACTTTTTCCCATTCAACCTACGTGAGTATCCAATGGCTGCTGTAATAAATTATCACACACTTAGTGACTTCAAACAATGGAAATGTATTGTCTCACAGTTCTGGAGGCCAGAGTCTGATATCAAGGTGCTGGCAGGGCTGAGCTCCCTCTGAAGGCTCTAGGTGAGCAAACTCAAGTCCACCCCCGGGGGTTGATTCCCTGAGAAATAAGACTTGCTGGTTGTCATCCAAGTTGGCTCCACATTTGAAACTGGGGTCCCTTGCAGCTCTGGTCACTGTTTGGGTGATGTTCTTATTCTCTTTCTCGTGGGACCTGGCCTCCAAGTCTCATCCATACTTCTTCACCTGTTACAGGTTTTGGTGGCTCCAGGCCTTCCTTCCCAAAGGCGACTTGACTCTAATCTCCGCCTCTGTCTTCACACTGACTTCTCTCCTGTGTGTTCTTCTAATCCCCCTCTGCCTCACTCTTTCAAGGTGACTTGCAATGGCATTTAGGGCCCACCCCAATAATCCAGGCTGATCTTCTCATCTCAAGATCCTTAACTTAACCCAATCCACAAAGACCCGTTTCATGCATAAGGTAATACTCACAGGTTCCGAGGAGTGGGAGGTGGTCATATCTTTGGGGACACCCTTCAGCCCACTATACCTCCCTCCTGAGGGAGGAAGAAAAAAGCAAAAAAAAAAAAAAAAAAAAAAAAAAAAAAGAAGAAAGAAAGAAAGAGAGAGAGAGAGAAAGAGAGAGAAAGAGAGAGAAAGAGAGAAAGAGAGAAAGAGAGAAAGAAAGAAAGAAAGAAAGAAAGAAAGAAAGAAAGAAAGAAAGAAAGAAAGAAAGAAAGAAAGAAAGAAAGAAAGAAAGAAAGAAAGAAAGAAAAAGGCTTTCTGCTTCCTCCTCTCAGGAGCACATCCTGGGATCCGGGCCTTTCTCCTTTGTTCTGCAGCATCTTCCTCCAGCGCCTTTTGGGCAGCACTACTGAAAACAATCAGAAACCTTGAGGCACACACTGCACAGGTGGACATTCACAAATGCAGCTTGGTGGTTGTATTTAGTAGGGCACCATTAATAGGCTCGGACAGGCCTGATTTCCAGCTCAGGCTAGTGAGCTCTCCCGCGAACTCCCCAGCCTCTGGAGTCAAAACTCCTTTATTGGCCTCACCTCAAAGAAACTATTCAAATTAGCCTTTCTCCTTTCTGGCCCTCTGTTCTGCACAAGCATGAACACACACACACACACACACACACACACACACACTAACTTATAGCCCTCTGGTTTCTTCGTTCTGGATCTTATTTCACTACAAAGCCTCTTCAGTACCCCCACCTCGATTTCTGAATCGAGTCCTGTGAATCCCCTGTGTGGGGTTGGCAGTTGAACTTCCTGTTTCATTCCTTCTAGAGCTTCGCCCCTCCCCCAGCCTCCTTCCCCAAACATTCACCACATTTTCACTGCTCATGGCTTCCCCAGGCTGCCATTAATAATGATGACTCAGTGACTTTCTCCTGGTCCAGGAAGAAAGGGCTGACTACTCTTGATTCCCATGCAGGATTTGGGAAAATGTGCTTCCACTCTGAAACCTAAGTGGGTAGATGAGCAGCAGGTTCCCTGCTGTCTCCACTGGAGCAAATGCCAGGTCAGTAGACTCACCTCCACCCATGGGGGTGATTCCCTGCTAAGCAAGACTCGCAGGTTGTCCTCCAGGTTGGTTCCACATCTGAAGCTGGGGGTCCCTCGCAGCTCTGTTCACCATTTGGGAGATGTTCTCATTCCCTTTCTCTGGGGGCCTGGCCCTCCGAGTCTCACCCATCCTCCAACTGCCATTTGTAACCTCACCACACAGATTAAGAGGCTGTGACAATAGGACTTGTACCAAGTCACCCGCCTTGTATGGGGCAAACCTGGGAGCCCAGCGCAGGAACTCTGTTGTGAAGACAGTTGCTTTCTGCTCCTGAATTTTTCCTCTTATTCTTTTTTCTTTCTCTTTTTTCTTCTTCCTCTTATCTTCTCTGACCCCTGACACAGTTCCTTACAATTTATCTTCCTCTCTATTCTATTTGTTTCTGCCACTTTCCTAGACCTGAATTTCTATACTAGCTTCGCTTCTACAAGCTATGTGACCTTGGGCACATTTCTTAACCTCTCTGAGCTTCAGTTGCCACCTCTGGAAACATGGATAATACTAAATTCCTTCCACATAGGGCTATGGTGGAAGTTTAATAAGATTATATATATATAGAGAGAGAGATGAGAAAGAAAGAAAAGGAAGGAAGGAAGGAAGAAGGAAGGAAGGAAAGAAAGAAAGAAAGGAAGGAAGAAAGAAAGAAAGAAAGAAAGAAAGAAAGAAAGAAAGAAAGAAAGAAAGAAAGAAAGAAAGAGGAAAGGAGAAAGTCTCTGGCCCTTGATTGGCAGTCAGCAGACATTTCCTTCCTCCACTTTTTTAATATCGCGGACACATGGCTCAGACTGCGCTCTTTGGTCCCCCATTCACCTGTGTCGTACTTATCATAGAACTGTTGGATTTGATTTATCAGGAGACCCTGGCTATGCCTCTGTGACTATGAGCCGTGGCCAAATGAGAAGAGCCAGATAGATGTGGCCAGTGTGATTAATAGCAGCCTGTCTCCAGAGCTCTGAGAGCAGCGAGGGACGCATCGCCCCTATTCCACTTGTAATTCTGTGTTGTCACACATGGTGGTTTGGCCAAGCGGAGGCCCATGTCCAAGGCACAGCATCTGGCTGTAAGCCCTGGATTTCCTGGGTCACCAAAACTGATTCCCTGAATGGGAAAGGAAAGAATACGAGGCAGTGGTACTTATCCAAAGCAGAGTGTGAGCCCACCTCTTTCCCTGCCCGATCTCGGACACAGGGCAAGGCAGACAAGGTGCCGCTAAGACCCACCTGTGCAGGTTTCTCCCCTGTTCCTGCAGCGCCATTATCTGGTGCTTCCCCAGTGAGAAATCCATCATCAGGACAGCACATGTAGGAACAGAAGGGCCCAGGAGAGAGATGTGCCTCACTTTCAGAAGCTCTGGTTGCTGACCTTCACCCATCTCTGCAATTGAGAAAGCATTGTTGTGGGAAGCCAGGCACTTACTTCCTTCTATTCCGCAGCTATCCAACTGCCTTAGCACAAAGAGGTGTAAACAGAAAGACATTTGTGTTGTTTTATTGTTACCTACTAAAGTTAGGATTTTCTTCCTGCTTATATGTTTTGAACATTGTTGTCAGTGGCTGGAAATTAATCTTGAGGCAGAGCATTCATGGATTCCAACCAAGGAGAAAGCCACAGCGACTATGTCTTATTCTTGCCAAGTCAGTTATCAATGTCTTAAGCAGTACTTCTGGGACTGTAATCTGTCAGGAACGGGGAAGCTGGGGTCCTGGTCTGCTCCCGAGCTCAGCCTAGTACTGGAGTTGGCGAAAACCCCACAGTTCCCATTCGAAACTGTACACTTGGATGATGTTTCTCCTGGCTTCAACTGTAAAGGCTGGTGCCCAGAGCCAATCTTTGGCAAAATGGAGAAGTTTGGAGTTTTTTCCTTCCCCTCGAACATTCCCACTATTCCTCTTAAACACTTTTCTCTTTATCCCCGAGTTCCCCCAGACTTCTTTCTTCCTGTGCACATATGAGCTCTGAAAGGATGTGAGATGTATTTTCTATATGTGTAAGTGCTGATAACATCTAAGGCACTGCTTCACGGCTCTAAATTGTGTAGGGATTTCCTACAGTGCTCAGATGCAAATTCTGGTTCAGCAGCCCCAGAGTGGAGGCTGAGATTCTGCATTTCTAATAAGCTCCCAGGTGATGCTGGGTGGCTGGTTTGTGGTCCACATTTTGAACAGTGTGTTGGAAAAACCTCCGGTCCTCCTCCTGCGTTTCTCCTTTACTCGCACTATTACCACATTCACAACACTTTTGACACCAGATGTATGGGTTTTACCCACGATTCTACGATGCCAGCTGGGTGTCCTACAATTTAGCTCAATTCTGACGCTGTCAACCGGGAGCCAATGTCAGATCCTGCAGGTTAAGAGCCCAGTCCCACTAGACTGCCCTCCCACGCCCACTTCAGATGCCGATCCAAGTAGCAGGTTCCCCAGGTTACCCACAACTTCCGTCCATTGTGTCTACAAGTTGAAGGTCTCATGACTCCTCCCCCTTAGATTCAGTGTTTTCACAGAACAGCTCACGGAACTCAGGGGAATATTTACTTACATTTACCAGTTTATTAAAGGATATGACAAAGGATAGAGATGAGCAGTCAGATGAAGCGAGACACAGGCGAGGTGTGTGGGAGGGTTCTGAGTGCTGGAACTCCTGTCCCCGTGGAGTTGGAGTGCATCCCCCTTTCAGAAGCTCCCCCAAATGCACATTTTTAGGCTTTTTATGGAGGTTTAATCACATAAGCATAATCAGTTATTAACTTCATTTCCAGTCCCCCTTCCCTCTTTGGTGAATGGAGAGTGAATCTGAAAATTCCGAGTTTCTGATCATGGCTGGGTGTTCTGGTGACCAGTGCCCATCCAGGAGCCACCCACAGCCTCCTCATTAGAACAGAAGATGCTCCTAGTGCTTTCTCACTTAGGAATGTATCAGAGCTTCAGGAGCTCTGTGTCAGGAACGGGGGTGAAGGATGGGGTAGGGGGGTGAGGGGTAGAGCAGAGGCCAAGATATATATATATATATATTATTATTATTTTAGAAGTTGCAAAGCCTTAAGCCAATCCTAAAGGGAGAAAGTGGGAATGAGAAAGGTCCCTCCTTTCCCTCTCTGGTTTAGGGAAGAGTGTGTGTGTGTGTGTGTGTGTGTAGGTTTCCCATATTTCCTAGTAACTAGCTATATCCTTGTTCTCTCTTCAGATTCTGCATGGTGATTGGTTTGCTGGATCAAAATTTTACATTATTTGCTCAAGTATCAGTTCTCACTGATGCATAGCCATGATAAATACAATTTTCACCTTTAGAAAAAAAAAGAAACTTGTCTTCTCTCAAAATACCCTGATCTCTCATTTTGATAAAAATCAATCAGTTTACATTGAGTTACTTACCTTTTTTTCCCCCTAGTGTATGTTTAAGGGCAGGGGTGATTAGGGAGGAGCCCAGAGATTGGGCCTGGGGAGATGACCCAGCTTATGTCTAAGTCTTCACTGCTGAGAGTCCATGCATCTAGTGAACTGCCAGAAGAAACAATTTGCCTGAGAAATTGAAGATGGGAGCTCGTCACAGAGGGCAAAATCTAGCCAATAAACCTGCCCCAAGACCAAAGCTTTAATTCTTAGTAACACAGATGGGGGTCTTCAACCCAGCCTTCTACTGACTCAATATTCAGGTCCTGGGAGAAAGAAGGCTGTGAGCAAATATAAAGAAGCTATTTTCATCAATGATTCTCTAAGAAGTGAACTTGCTTTGGTACCCTTTTAACAAAGAAGGAATGCGTAAAGGAGGCAGGTCAACCTCAGGGTCTCCCCATTGCCACTGCTCTAGCTGAGCGTGCCTGCGAGGGGGCTGCTGTGCCCAGCAAAGGCAGCAGCTATGCCTGCGTGGGGCCCAGCGGAGAGCAAGGGCAGGGAGAGAGGGGAACAGAGTGGAGACGGCACAGTGGACCCATGTGGGAGCTGAACGATTTCATTCATGAGCAAATGAGAGAAACTCCCTGGAGCCTCCCAAGACTGCTGGGGAAGAGGTGCCTATGAAGGGGGATTTTGCTGGGGGCAGAGGATCTGCGTCATAGACAGGAATGAAAGCCTGGGACTCAGAATCATGTTTGTTCAAAATCCCATGCGTTTAGAAGTCTGTTCTGTGATCTATAAAACCACAACCTGAGACACAATGGGTAGATGGGGTCTACACACCCGCTTCAGTCTGAGCAGCTCTGTTCTTGACAGTTCTTTCTCATGGCGTGTTCACACATGATTGCAGTTGAGGAAAGGGAAAATCCTCGAGCTGGATACTCTCCAAGGGCCTGGCCAGCACTAGGACCCTACAGCTCTTCCTCTGTGAGTAAGGAATCAATGGTGGATGCTGTGACGTAGTTTAAGAACACCGCTTCTTGAAGCCATGGTCAAGGCTGTGGCCAAGGAGGGGATTCCTAGAATTTGAGTGCTTCTTACTTCAACAGCTCTGAGTGCTGACGAAGTCCAATTCCTTGCAGACACTAAAGCCATCAGGACAGCTGTGGCAGTGATTAGGGCAGAGAGAGGATCCTTGGGACAAGGGCTGAAATCCTTGGAGAAAGTGGAGCTGGGCAAGGCCCCAGACCTCACAGGCTATTTTTCAAGCCAGGAATTCAGATGCTCTTGCTCACATTCCCAGCTTTGCAAATTCAGGCCCTATCACCAGCCGGCCTTAGTGGCTCTCAATGTCCCCAGGGAAAGAGGCCATTTCTAAATTAACCAAGACCCAAATCAGAAACCTCATTCTACCATGATTGAAATGTTCTGAGATCTTGAATAAATTAGTTATTCATCATGGAAGAGGTATTATAGATAAATACCATACCTCATTGCTATTCTAAGCTGTCCACCAGTCATCGCCTTTAAGGAGAAAAATGGAAGAATTAATGTGGTTCTGAACAGTGATCTGCTTAATGATTTCAAGTTTTTTTTTTTTTAATCTGGAGAGGATTTCAATAAACTACTTTAAAAGAAGTGGAATACAAAAAAAAAGTGTGAAGGGCCTATATAATTGCTAAAAGGTGAGCTCTCTAAGGCTAGAAATCAACGAAAAGGGTGAATGCTATGGAAAGATTTTTAAGTACTTATTCAGGAGAAACTAAATAGAAAATCAATCAGGAGAATAAAAAATTCATAAATCCAATTGCTTCTAATTGGCTCAGAACATAGTACAGAATTCAAAATGTTTGCCTATGAACAGCTCCATCTCTTGGAATTATGACTCTTATCACAGGAAAGAGCATTTGGGTTACTTTTTATTTTTCTATCAAAGAAAATTCATCAAGGCCAAAGCAATCCTGCAAATGGCTCAAACTGAAAAACTCTTCATGACAGACATTTTATGGAGAAATTCCTACTAAAGATTTGCTCAAGCTAGGAAGACCATATTTTAGGCACTTAAGTCTTTAAACATGTACTCAGCCCCTACTGTGTACACAGAACTGAGCTGGACCCTGTGGGAGAGCCACACATTAATGAGCTTTGATTCCTGAGTAATCCCAACTTAGAAGGGGAAACAGGTGAGTGCCTAATTTACTTTAGGACAAGTGCTAATACAATAAGGGCTTCACAGTAGAGAGGTCACTGCACAGTACGGGAAAAGTGAGGGGCACTGATGAGCTCTGACTGAGGAGATCTGCAAAGGTTGCAAGAAGGGCATGGAATCTACATCGAGTGGTACGAAGGTATTCCACCCAGAGAGGATGCTCTGAGCTAACATCCCGTGGAAATGTGAATTAGGGTTGGGGAAGGCAGGATGTTTTATAATATCTTAGAAGAGTTGGTACAAGATAAAATCCTGAAGGACATGATGTTTATATTTAGCACCATAATCCCTGCCTCTCCATCTCAAACTTTGGTGGACATCCACAGTTTATCTGCTGCCCTCATTTCTCCCATTACAATGAAAATTTCCCAATAAAAGTATACACTCTTAAGTGTTACTGATTGAATAGGTGACCTCTCCTGAGGAGCATTTGCTTCTTAAAAAATTAAAAAACTTTTTATTATGTATTTGTTTAAGGTATGAAAAAACTCAAGATACGGACATATTCATGATTTAAACAGCATAGACCACTTTAAGAAGTGTCTGGTCCCCTATTCTTTATCATGAGTATTTTTTCCCAAAGCTTGCTCAGTGTTTATTTTAGAAAGAGGAGCATGAGGAAAGAACCACATTTTGTCCTAAGATAGTAACCTTTCTCTGGTGGAGGAATTTCAGGCATCGGTGTGAAGATGGTATTTTCGGGTTGGAAGATTGACCTAAGAAGGGCTCTGGGAGTTTCCTTACCATTGTGGGACAAGCACATATTTTAGAGATGCCAAGTCCTCGGTTTCAATTCCAGCTTGGCCTCTGGAGCGTTGAGCCTGGGACAAGCTTTTCTGCTTGGAGACGAGACTTCCACATGTGCAAGCCAGAGGTGATCACTGATCCTTACCAAGCCCAGAGAGGGGCATAACATTCTTCCACATCCCACCAGGAGGTGACAGCTGATTTCACCTGAAAGCAAAGCCATTCCTAGTATAGACACATAGAAGGGAAGGGCCAGGAGAGTCCCCAGAGCAGCTGTGGTTCAGGCTGTGGGGGCCTGGTGGCTCTCTAGCTCAGAAGGGCCCCAGAGCCCCCTCCCACTGCCCTAACTGCCTGGCCCTTGGTAGATGGGCTTAAATGCTCTTGAGTGAATTAATAAAGGAAAGGGAAAAAGAAAGAAGGGAGGGAAAAGGGAAAAGGGAAGGAAGGAAGGACCTGGTTAAAATTCATTTTATTATCACCAACTGGACCACCTGGAGGACTGCAGGATGCTGTGTTCAGACTGAAGTGGCAGCCGCTGAGGAAGAATCAGGAGTAGCTCTCATTAATATGCTATGGTCTTTCTGGAAGAACAAAAAGGCAGCACAGGGGCCCACTCATTCTTACATATGTCAACTTTGCTCTCAGAGTTATTCTTGCGAACGTTGAAATACCAACATCCCGACCCTGGGGCCTCATGAACTGCAGACAATAAATTCCCACAAACTGACACTCCACTCAACAGAGAACTTCAGGATATCTTTCACCTGCTTTGCAGACTGGACCTCTTTTACTAAGTATGGTAGACGAATATTTTTAGAGTCTATAATAGAATATTCCATCAGAAAACATTCTGCTTCTGGTAGCAATTCAAAATATTTTACAGGATCTAAGAATGGAGAATTTGGATGATTCCTTTCATTCTTCTCTTGACTTCAGATAGTTCAGGCAAGGGGTAAGTGAGGATAGACAGAGGTGAGAATATAGTGATAGAAGCCTAGCATTGGGACTTAGCATTCAATTCAGTGCAAGGACCATCTACAAATACTTATTGAATTGAGGGGTTCGGAAGAATACCAAGTACCAGACATCGTATTAGTGATTAAAATATCTCATGCAGTTATGGTGCCAGGTAATGAATTCTCATCTAATCCCGTCGGCTCTAATGTTGGTATTGCACTGCTCTTATCCTAACTTTAAGGATGAGGAACCAGGCACAGAAATGACTTTTTAAAAAAGAAAAGAAAGCAAAAACAAAACGAAGCAAAACAATGCCCAGGGGACACATAAGCATTAAGTGGTGAGGCTGAGAATTGAACACCAGCCTCCAACTCTTCTGTCTGTGCTCTTAGCCACTGCCAGGAACAGGAGGGCAGAGAGAGAAGGAGAAGACACAATCTCCATCACTGAGAAGCCTGCAGTCCGTAGAGATGCCTCAGAGCGAGAACCCAGATTCCATCCTGTTTCCTATGCTTTGTAGTTCTGCAGTCTTCCTTTCGGAATTGGAGAGAAGTTTATCTT
Source organism: Camelus bactrianus (assembly GCF_048773025.1). Classification (NCBI taxonomy): domain Eukaryota; kingdom Metazoa; phylum Chordata; class Mammalia; order Artiodactyla; family Camelidae; genus Camelus; species Camelus bactrianus. The sequence continues at coordinate 46,869,992 of NC_133539.1, forward strand.
GCCTTGTACCTGCCATCCATGCAATCCTTCCTGTCCATCTGAACCTGCTGTCCTGGCCACAGCTGATTGGACCACACATGCAGAAGAAGTAAGCACGTTCTAGACAGAGAAAAGAGCCTCTGATAAGTCCTGGAGGTAATTTTTTCCAGTTGTGGAAGAAAGGGTGATGTGGAGAGAAACAGTGAGCAAGCCAGCCGACAGGGAAAAAAGAACAAGGGGTTTGGACGGAAACATGTTGTCCAGCCCTCTGATTCAATAACTTGTCACTCTTTAAAGCTTTGTTCTTTAAATATTTACTCAACGTTCGTTTACATGAGAGGCTGAGCTCCGCCTGGGAAAAGTGCAGAAGAGGAGGCTGTGCTCGTTTATAGCACCGTCCTAATTTAGATCTGACCCCAAGCATCACATACAGCTCAGCCAAGCAGACGTTCTACAGTAACTAGGATCTTCCTGCTTCACATTGTGCCTCTCAACTGACCTCAGGTCCAGCCATTATCTTTTTTACCTCCAGCGTAGCCCTGCGGGAGGTCTCATTTTCTCCCCACCACTCCTGAGGGTCACGGTTCCCCTGCCCCTCACCCTAAGGGTGTTAAGCTTTCCAAAAGCATGCAGCAGTCCCTGAGCAGAGATACTTCTCTGGTAATCTTTTGGTGTTCTGTTATATTTTTATTTATCTTACAGAAGTTGCTCCAATAGAATTGCTCCAAACTTGTCCTTAAGTTGTCTCTGTGACAAGGATGGGAGAATTGGAAAATGCCAAGTTCATGATCACGCAGGCATTGACCTAAGAGTGTTGGGAGCCATTAGAGGGTTTTAAATGGAGTGATGTGGCTTGTGTTCTAAGCAGACTACCCTGGAGGCAGGGGACAAAACCCTACACAGGCTACAATTGGTGGGTCTGGAGAACTAAGGATGGCAGGGGTGGAGGCGACAAGTCTAGTCCCTCTCAATCTCAAATCTGCCCATGTCCCCAGCTCTGCTTCTTTTCAATAGGAATCATTGTCGTCATTGTCATGACTTGCAGAGCCCAGTACAAAATAAAAGTGCAGAGTCCCTCTTTTAACAAGTTATCAAGGAGTTCAAGATGATGATAGATGGTGGGGGTTTTTCTGAGCTCAGGGCTGAGAGACTGCACAGGTCACACACCCATGAAGCCAGCCCTGCCAGAAGTCACAGCTTCTCTGTCCTAGGATTTTCTGCGATGGTAACTCAGTACTCTCTGTTTCAGTGTCTCCTTTCTTGACTTTTGACTTTACTCTGCCTTTTCTGGTTGATAGTTTTTGCCTCCTGTCTTCTTTCTGTGTATCATGTGGCCTCCATCCTGCTACTGACTGATGACTTTCTCTGAACGTCTCATTTTCAGACTCTACATAAGAGAGGATCTGACAGGTTGAAATAGATATTATCCAGCAGAGATCATTTTTGTTGGGAAGAGCCCCATCCATAATTAACCTCAAGGTCATAGGCTGACCATGACTCAGGTGTCCACTCCTGGCCAGGCTGGCAGGGGCACATGGACAGAAGGGATTCCTTCATAAGGAAGGCACAAGTGAATTATCGATTCCTCTCCAGCCAAAAGCATTCGAATAAGTGTAAATATTTTAAATCAAATATTTATTGAGTGTCAGTTGTCAAACCCAAATTCCTGTGCCTGACACACAGTGAGGCCAAACAAACCAAAATGTAAGAGTTTGGAGCAGAGGAAGGTTTATTGCAAGAGACAAGCAAGGATAGGCGACTTGTGCCCCAAAGACCCGAACACCCTGAGGATCTCCAGGGAAGAATTTTTAAAGGCAATATTGGGCGGTGGGCGGAGGGTTGCAGGATGTGTGACTTTCTTCTGATTGGTTGGTGATGAGGTAAACCAGGTAGTTTACAGGAATTTCAATCATCAGCCTTCTGATTCCAACCAGTCTGGAGTCTAGTGTTTGCGCTCAGCCTGCAGTTACCATCCTCCACCTGGGTGGGGCCTTAGTTCCTGTAGAAGAACTCAGAGATAAGCATCAGATTAAGTACACCCAGTGAGGAGGAACTAGGGCTCTGTTTTACTGCTGCACTATTGTTTCTTGACTGCTTTTCCTTTGTCCCTGCATCCCCTCACTTCCTTAATTAGTAACACTGTTTAAATCCGCCCTTCAGAACTCAGGGAAGGTCTGAGAGGCTGGAGCTTTTTTTCTGCAGACAAGAAACAGGGAGGCCTTTGTACCCGAGAGGGCTGGCAGGGTCCTGCTGTAGGTGTCCTGCCTACTGCTACATAGTAGTGCTTGCATGGCAGCGTGCCTTTTGGAGATTCATTGGTGAAACAGACAGATTTGGTTCCTGCCTTCATGGAGTTTATGTAACGCTCCCAAATTGAGAAGTGAGAACGAGCTCTTAGAACTCTAAGGAGCTCTCATGGGCAGGAAATAGCTAAAGAAAATGAACAGCACCGGAATTTTAGCAGCACTAAACTGAAGTAAAACACTGACGTTATTTTTTTTGTAATCAAACATAAGATAATAGAAATGTGTCAAGTACTCCAGGTAGCATAAGGAAGAAAAATGTTTTGAAAATGAAATACAACATTCTTTGGGCTAGATTCTTCTTTCACAGGCAAAGAATCAACATTTACTCGAGTCATAGTTGTCTAAACACTCTAATGCTTTGATTTTTGTGTTTTTTTCACAGGAACAATCTAGCTCCCTGTTATCTGAGAGGCAGACCTCTGAGCACCTGAACAGTTATCTTCCTTAGTAAACCAATCTGAGTGCAAACAAAGCCCTTCATTTGAAGGTCAAGGGTTTCTTTTGCCCTTTATTTAAAGGAACCACATTCTTGTGAAATGGCACTAAATTATAAGCACCCAATCCTTTTAGGGTGAGAGTTGTAATTTTCCAGGCTTCAAATTGTCCACTTACGGAAACCACCTCCTGCCAGTCTGTTTGAAAATATTCTCCTTAGAGATTAACAATGTTCACACCATCCTTTGGATGTCAGTAGGTTTTAATTGCCTAATGAGCATTTCTGCTTAGCCATCTTGTAGGCAACTCAGTATCAAAAAGCACCAAATTGAGTTATGATCTGGTAACTCCTTAATTAATTAATTAATTAATTATTGAATTAAAGTTAGTTTGCAATGTTATGTCAATTTCTGGGGTACAGCATAATGTTTCAGTCATACATATACATACTTATATTTGTTTTCATATCCTTTTTCATTATAGGCTATTACAAGATATTGAATATAGTTCTCTGTGCCATACAGTATAAGCTTGTTGTTTATTTTATATATAGTAGTTAGTATTTGCAAATTCTGAACTCTCAATTTATTCCTCCCCATCCCCTTTCCCCTCTGGTAACCATAAGTTTGTTTTCTATGTCTGTGAGTCTGTTTCTGTTTTGTAAATAAGTTATTTTGTATCTTTTTCTTAAGATTCCACATATAAGTGATATCATATGATATTTTTCTTTCTCTTTCTGGCTTACTTCACTTAGAATGATGATCTTCATTTCCATCCATGTTGCTGCAGATGTCATTATTTTATCGTTTTTTTATGGTTAAGTAGGGGTCCTTTGTATATATATATGTACCACGACTTCTTTATCCAGTCATCTGCTGATGGACATTTGGGTTATTTCCATGTCTTGGCTATTGTAAATAGCCTTTTTATTCTTAATATCTGTTAATGGCACCTCTGTACTAGAAATCTAGAGAGGCAATCTCTTACTCAAATATAAATTTCTGCATTTTTTTACCTAAATGTCTCTTGAATTTGCCTCCCAAACCCCTCCTCTACTCTTACCTCCCTCCCTTGCAGGCTCAAGTCTTTATACCTTCCTTGTACTTGAACTGTGTCCTCCTAATTTTTCTCAAGACTTTACTTTGTCTTTCTGAATCTTGCTCTCCCATTGCACCACAACCATATGTCTGCAGTTCCCATTTGGTCACTTCCCTGTTCAGTGGTTTCCTATTATTACCAGCAGTTTTTCTCAAGAGGATGGGTCTCTTTTGAAATTTTGGGAGGGGCAAGAAGGTCTTCATTGTGCTGGACTGTCCATTCACACTACAGAACATTAAACATCCCTGGATGTGGGCTGCTATATGCTAATAGAATCCCTCACTGTGATGAGGGGGAGCAGAATACACCCCCCCCAAAATATGCCATTCTGGCATATTGATTAATTGAATTAAAGTTACTTAAGAAACAGCCAGTGCAAGAAGGACACTCTGACCCACTTTTGTCCCCTTGAAAACAGGAAATAAATCTCCCATGTAAAATGTACTCTTCCTGTACCAAGAGGTAGAGACACATCCTTATCACCAGAGATAGGGAGATTAAGGCCAAAAAGACTTAATAAACAAAACTCACTTCTTTACTAATTTACTATTCCAAGCCCAAACCTCTCTGTCCTGTCAATTCCTCACAAACATATTGTTTCTTTGTCTAAAAAGTATAAAAGCTGCCTGCTTTGAGTACTTCTTTGAGTCTTATTTTTATGAGCTCATGTACATCTGTACAGAATTAAATTTATTTTTCCTCCTATTAATCCATTTTATGTCAATTTAATTATTAGGTCAGCCAAAGAACCTAGAAGGGAAGAAGGGGAAAGTTTTCATCCCCTACAGTGACAACCAAGAAATGTACACACACATTCTCAGACATGCGCTGGTACAGCCCCCTCCCCCACAGTTGACAATCAGCTCTAAGAGAAAAGCCCCTACTTCTTAATATGGTGTGCAAAGTCCTCAAAGACCTGACCCCTACCTAGACTTCCAGTCTTCTTACTACAAACCTTGGTTCTGTTAGCAGTGACTGCTGTGTTGTGCCACCTGACGACAGTGTTACTGAGTGAACTCAGGTCTGGCTGCTCACCATTCAAAGATCAATACCCAAGAGGTAAGTGTTGGTGGAAAGGAAAATTGCTTCTAATTAGAAAGCTGGTAATCTGGGGAGAAGGCAGACTCATGTCCTGAGACCAACTCTGAAGATTCTTCTCAGCTATGACAATTTTTAAAGGGAAAAAGGGGAAACACCCTCAGTTATTCATGATGGTAGGAAGTCAGATTCTTCATCATTTTCCCATTGAATGCAGACCTGCTGAATTCCCCTGATCTTCCTTCGGATGCTTTCTTGCCCATGTGGTCCGCCTGCAAATTTGCCAAGGTGGAAGCTGGGGGTGAAGAGTCAGTCATTCTTTAAGTACTTGATTCTCTATTCTTACTCCTTTTAATCCAGGAAAGGAACCAACAGGCTAGGCAAGGCATTGTGACATTGAATTGAGCAGAAGTCAGGAGTTAGGTTAAGTGTTACCTGGTGATCTCATTTTATAATTAAGGCTTAAGGAGAAAAGAAATATACAAACTGGAAAGGGGCAAAAGAGCTGCTCACCATAGCTCCTCCAACCCCCTCACCCAGCTAACTCCTCATTCTTCAAGGTTCAGCTCAAGGTCTCCTCCTTCCAGAAGCCTTCCTTAAATACCTTCCTTTACCTTGTTTCTCTTTGCCCCTTCCTCTTGCTCCCACCCCCATTCCAGCACCAAATGGACAAGAGTGTCTCCTCTGGGTGCACCCCACACCCTAGGATTCTCTCCCAACACCCACCATAGCAAGTTACATGATCTGTTGATGCCTGATTACTCCACTAATGGTTTTGTAGACAGTGTGGAGGAGAAGTATCTTGAGTTGCCATCCAGTCTCTGGTCTCTCATCTTGTTTTACCTATACTGTCTCAAGTATTTTTCTTAAAAACCAAATACCCCTTTTATAACCTCAACCCCTCCCTTTTCTGAAACTCCTGTGGTAGTTCTTTGCCTCCACACTGTCGGCAGAGTGGTCTTTGAGTCCTACCACTTGTCACCTGTCAGTGATTGGACAGACCCATAGCCAAATGCTCTCCCCTGTCCTTTCATCTCCTTACACTCACCATGACCACTTTCTCTGGGTTTCTGTCAATGCAAGTGTTTACTGAGAAGCTTTTAAATGCCTCATGGACTGAGCATTGACCTAAGGAGCCCGCCCAGTAGATTCCCTGGTCCTGCTGGAGCCAGCCCGCCCGACAGGGAAAAAAGGAAGCAGTGAGAACACAGGCGGGCTGATGAGTGAGTGCCACGGGGGACGGTGAAGAAGTGTGTGGACTTCAGAAAGGGATCCGGTTGGGCTCCCTGGGCCTCCATTTCCTGAGCTTTCAATAGGGGCTGCATTATGAAGTCTAAGTCATTCCAACACCCTGTCTGCTCTGTGCGTCTCTTTATGTGAGCTGAAATAATTGACGGAATTTTTTTATGAAGGCCTTGGGGCTTCAGCTGTGCTGTGAAGGATAGATGGGGTCAAAGAGGAGAAAGAGAAGGGGAGATAGTCCCGCCTGAACCAAAGTCTGGGGGCAGGAGGCGTGCGGGCTTCTGGAGGGAGACTTGTAGGACTGGCCGGCCCGAGGGGAGGAGAAGAGATGGCTGCGGATAATGAAGAGGGTCAGGGATGGGCTGCGGAACAGCCTGAGGTTAGGACGGCCACAACAGGGCAGGTGCGCCGGGACTCAAAGGCCGCTCTGCCAGCAGCGTGGTGTCATAGAGCCACCTAGGAATTCACAAGACTGAGGGGTTGAAGTATAAAAGCGGTATTTGTTTTTTAAGAAAAGTGTTTGAGACAGAGTACAGGTAAGACGAGGTGAGAGACCAGAAACTGGACGGCAACTTGAGATGCTTCTGCAGCTGCCCAGGTGGCTGCCACAGTGGGACTTAGAATTCAAGCACCTGTAACACTAGGAACCCATGTAAGTTCTTGATTTATTAATTGGTGTGAACTGTAAAGAGAGAGGAATCTTAACTCCAGAGTTAAGATCCTGGGAAATACTCAGAGATAAGAACCCTTGGGAGTCATCGAGATTAAAAAGACTGAGCTTGCTCTGGGACGTGTTGAGTCATGGTCATGTCAGGACATTCAAATCAAAATAAATGTCTGGCTTTTTGTTAGAGACGCCTCACTGCTGCCCTGTCACTGCTGCAGCACTGTCCTGTCACAGCCTGTCCTAATGGGCTGTCTCTTTACTGCTCCTGGGAAGACAGCCTCCGGTTACCTCCACAAAGGCATTCTCTGTCTTATCTTGAATGTGACCTTTCCCTTAATTTATAATATCTACTCTTGAATCTCTTGGTGTATTAGCATCCGTTTCCCACTCTCTAGTGGATGAAAAGAGGCGTGGGGGAGATCAGGACAGAATCTATTTATTTATTTGTTCCACAAATATTTACTGAGTTCCTACTTTGTGCCAGGCACTGCGCTAGGCACTCGGCATCTAAGAGTGAGTAAACCCACCCTTCGTGGTGGGGAAGATAAGATGCCAAATGAGGGTGAGGAGTGCAAGAAAGGAAAGTGCAGGTTTCCTCAAATATAAAACAGGGAAGCCTGAAGAGCCCTGAGGGGTTACGGGAGGATTTAAAAGAAGCAGCATTTAAGCGCAGCCCTGAGGGATGCTTGGGGGTGACTCAGGGCAGCACTGCAGGGCTGCCCAACTCCAAGGGCATCTCTCACACTGTGCTCTGTATGAATGGGCCCCTTGGAGATGTGCAAGGAAATGGCCCAGAATAAGGGTTGGGAAATGTGGTGGTGGGAGAGGAGCAGGTGGTGGCAGGGACCCCTGATCTGATCTGCGTTTAGATACTGACTCATGCTAAAAAAAAATCATAAGGCATTAATAAATATAAATCAGCATAGCTGTTTGCTAATTTTCATGAGACGTTGGAGTAGATCTCTGTCACGCAGACCAGAGATTGACAGCCTTGAGGTGCTGACTCATGCTAACTAAACTCTCGAGGCATTAATATATGCAAGCCTGCATGCCGGTTTGTTAATTTTCTATGAGAAACAGAGTCGATCTGTCAAGCGCACCAGAGATTGACAACTCGTCCTCTCCCTGCGTGGGGGGCTCCCTGGGACGCTCAGTTATCCCAGGGTTTCATGGTGAGCCTGCAATCAGAGGAAAGAGCAGTTAGTGGCATGGCCTGAGGACTTCAGGACCTCGGGCTCTGTGTCTGATGTGCCCATCTCTTGTTGGGGACAGGCTCAGGGGGTTTGTCAGGGGAAAGAGACAAGGTGAGGGCTCGGCCCACCCTGACCTCTTTGCCGCTTTCTGTTTCAAAGCTTATTAACTTTCCTGATTCTAACACTCTTTCTTTAAATGCGTGAATGCTAACTGCAGCTTGGGGTTAACCTGCTGACTGCATCCCTTAATGAAACCAACTAGTCATTTCACTTTGGAGCACTCCCATTGTTTGGGCTCTCGGTGTCACCTTTCTGTTGTCCTCAGTCCATATGTACAAGCTAATTTGGTGTCTTGGGTCATTGTAGTACATGTTTGGTTTTAGGGCAAACGGAATGCAAATCAACATTTAAGCAGGTAAAAAGCAGGGTGGCTTTGGGACATAATTTAAGTCATCTCACCAGGAGTAGAACTCACCCCTCCTGACTTCTGCTCCACCCCACTGCTGGTGCCTGGGGCCGGCGTAGCAAAACACTGCCCTGCCACTGGAATGGCTCGGCCCTTACCTCCACTGGCTTTTTCTCAGTCTGCACACTTCATGTGAAGGCAGAATAATGGCCCCCCAAAGATGTCCAGGTCCTAATCCCTGGCACATATATGAATATGTACATTACTTGGCCAAGGGACCGACAGGGTTAAGAATCTTGAGATGGGGACATTGTTGTGGATTATCTGAACCTAATATAGTCACAACAGTCCTTATAAGAAACACAGTGAAGTAGGAAAGTGAGGGAAAGAGATGCAATGATGGAAGCAAGAGGTCAGAGAAAGAGAGAGATTCGAAGACACTACTCTGCTGGCTTTGAAGATGGAGGAGACACTTTGAAGATGGAGATGCAAAGGAGTGTGGCAGCCTCTAGGAGCTGGAAAAGGCAAGGCAACCGATTGTGCCCTGGAGCACTTAGAAGAAACACAGCCTGACTGACATCTCTATTTTAGGAGTTCTGAAATATAGAACTCTAAGATAATAAGTCTGTATTGTTTTTATACCGACAAGTTTGTAAGTTTGTGGTAATTTGTTACAGCAGTAGTAAGAAACTGATACACTCAACTTCTGTCTGTGGAACCTATCTGGCTACGTCCACCCTCCTGTCTCCATCCCCATCCCTCCGGACACATCGGAGAGCCTGCTGGTGGGAGAGTAGGCACTCTGCTTGTGCAGGGTGAGGATTACGCTTCTCAAATAGTGCAGTATTCAAAGCTCCAGCTCATTGCTGCCCACACGTAAACGTTGATTCCGTGCCCTGGGCCCAAAATACAGCTGCACTGTCACTGCCTGTGCTGTGACACAGCCCTCCTAGGGTGCTGATGAAGATGCCAGCTTCCTTTGAAGCTAGCTGTTTAGATCAGCTCTATAGGAGCCCCGAGCAAGATGAGAAGTAGGTCCGAGATTCTCATCACGATGCAAGTTTTGTTTCAAAAATGCACAATCAACCGACTGGAACAGGAAATAATTAATCAGGACATTACAGAGCAGTTAAGTATAATTAATTCATACAAAAGAATGTGAGTGTGCAGTTTTAGCTGCCAGAGTGATTTTATTTCCCTGCAAATTTAGGTCAAGATAAACAAACATCAGAATAATCTTTTCAGGTTTTTCATGAATCGTGGGTTATTTCCTCCTTGCTAGTTAGCAAAAATATTATTAAGCTCATACACTGGCACCTCTAAGTTGATCGTATTCTGGAGAAAGAGCTCCTAGGAAATGGGAAATTCACTCTTACGTAGAAATCACTCTCCACATGTGCGTGTGTGCATGCGTGCATCTGCACGTTTGTGTGTTAGGAGGTGGTGCTGAATAAAAGCTGGAGGGAAATTTGATTTCTGCCCAAATATCTGAAAATCTAAGCAGAATGCATAAAAAATTGATGTTGTGAAAACACCATCTGAGAAAGTGACTTAATCTCAAGAGTAAATTTATTGATGCTATGTGGGTTTTCCTTTCCTTTCACCCCCCCCCTTTACAGCTTAGAGCTCTCTGTAAGGAAAGAGGTGAAAAATGTAAGGCAATATGAGTTGGCCGTGGCAACAACATTATCATTCTTCAAACCAGTTCTTTTGTCATAGCTGGGACATTCAAAAAGCCAACAAGACAAGGCCTGTAAGCAGGGCTTTATGTAGAGGTGGAAGAATTCATCATGCGGGAAGGTTGGAGGAAACATTTCTCCCCTTTGTGGCTTCAGAGAGCACGGTGAGCCCTGTTCAGCTAGAAAAATAGAATTGGGTTCATGTGATGGATGATTATTGTTTGGAAGTGCAGATCCCTCACAGCAACAATAGGAGAGGCCGGGCTTGCGGACAGCTTCCAGGGCTGGTTGGCTTCTCTCTCCCTGATAAATTTACTCTCCAGATTAACTTAATCACAAATTACAGCCAAAGGGCTGTCTGGTCACCTAAGATGGAACTAGTAATGTCCTATTATGTGACAAATATAAACAGGCTCTGACTTCTGGTCTAATTCACAGTGTAATGAATGAAACTCTGTCTCTTAAGAGTCTTAACTGGTGCATTTGGAGTCAGTCCAGTTTCCAAGAACTGTACTTTCATGCCTTTGAGCTCTACCTTTACTGGAAGGTATGGTTTTCAAGATGAAAGGTATGACCCATCAATGGGTTTTGAAATAAATTCCATGCTTTATAACCAGTATTTTTTAATAAAGGAATGGAATAGACAAGAAAATATCAGAATGTGTTATACAAAGTAAGGATGACAGTGAGCGAAAGTTTAGTTTGAATGACTGTGTGTGTGTGTGTGTGTGTATCTATAGCACAGCATACACATTCACCTACACACCTGCATGTTTGTGTGTACTTGGCTGTGATGAAAATGTATTAAACCGTGGCCAAAAAGGTTTGAAAGCGTTTGCTGAATGTGTTGGGCATTCTAATGCCTGTTTCTACCCACAGAGATATGCAGGGTAAAGCATAATGAAGCGAGTCTACCCTGGGGAGAGTTGTGGACAGAGCCAAAAGGAACCGAACACACAGAGACACGTTGACAGTGGCTGCTCTGGTCCCTGCCGCTGCCTCGGACCCAGTTAAGGTCTCCAGGAGGTCTGCTTATATACCACCGGGCTCTCTCCCTGGGAGCCTGTGAGATCCCCCTTCCCTTATTGCTCTCTGTGTACACAGAGTTTTCATACTGCAAATGGGACACAACATGATTGATTAACCAGGGGACAGGTACAGACTCTTACGACCCGTGCAGAGGTAGCTCGTGCAGGCAGAGGAAGAGCTGTTCAAAGCACTGGAAACGGTAAGAAGCGCTGCACTGCTGATGCCGAACGCGTGACGCTTGAGCAAGCGCTAGATGGAATCTCATGCTGCATTTTTATTGTGCATTTAAGTGTTCCAGCAGCACACGTACAACTATGGTAATGATTTTGTTATAGCGACTCCTGCAGTCCCTATTTCCTCTCTCTCTCTCTCTTTTTAATGAAAACACAAGTTTACATAATGCCGTTTTGATTGAGGGAAGGCTGCCCGGGTGCACAGCTCTCACTGTGCTGGAGTTACTGTTCTCTGGTCCAACCCAGGGAAATCGCTCTACCTTGTAGCCAGCAGGACCTACGACTGATAGGGAGCATATCCAGCATCTCAGATTCTTGACGTCTTGTGTTTATTTTTGGGGTAGTTTTAGTAAATGGGCAGTCATTTCAAAGTGCTAGTTATGAACTAAGCGAGCATCATCAGAGCTCACGACATCCAAGGACCGAGACACCTGCGCATTACGTACCTCCAGATGGAGTACCCCAAACCCCAAACTAAGTCTGCATAAACCTCCAGCTCTGAGTACCACCCGACAGGAAATAGAGGAGAAAAGGAAGCATATTAAATGATGTCATGGGGATTCCATCCACGGAGTCAAACCTAAAACAGAAACAACACAACCAACAGAGAAAAAGAGTGTGAGCCTTGTTTGGATCCTGAGGCAAATAAACGACCACACACACACAAAAAAAAAAAAAAAAAAAAAAAAAAAACCAGGAGAGAGGGACCATCTCTAGGATAATCAGGGAAATGTAAATACTAAATGGATATCTAATGATATTCAGGAATTGTTAGTACTGATTTTAGGGAGGTGTGAGGATGCCCTCATCATTGTTTTTTGAAAGGGCCGTCTTTGTCTTTTACAAATATGTACAGAAAAATTTGTCAGTGACGTGCTCTGACGTCTGAGATTTGCTTCAGAATGATCTGGGTCAGGGAGAGGATGGAGGAGGAAACAAGATCGGCCTGAGTTGAAAATACTGAAAGGTAATAGGAGTTTGTTATAATACACTCTGTGCTTTGGTATACATTTGAAATTTTCCTTAATGAAAAAATCAGTTTGTTTTATTGGGGCCTTTGTCCTTTTAGCAAATATATTGAAATCATACTGCTTGCTAGGTGTTGGGGATATAGAAACAAATTAGTGTTCTTCTGGTCAGACTTATCATCACTCTGTATTTTCTATTTCTAAGATGCCATTGATTTTAAAGACACACAGTTATTTTAATTGCAGCTTTTCATGTCTCCTTACTTGAAGGTCAAAGCCCACTTAGGGCGGGGAGGAGAAGAGAAAGAGGGCCACATTAAAATTACACATTTATTCTAAGATGAAGCCCGGATTTCAGACCATGCAAACAGAATCAAGGAAGAACAGTGATTCTTCTTTTCTTTTGGCTCTAAAGTTGTAAAACCTGAAGGTTTCCTAAGAAAAAAATATTATTGTGTTCAGTGTAACTGTGGTTTTTGTCCTTTATGTATTTCTCTCTTTCTTTCTTCCTTTTTTTTTTTTTTCCCACTGTGTTGGAATTCAGCCATCAAGTTGAAATGGGTTAATCTGGTCTTATCAGACGTGTCTCAGTCACCTGGAAGAAGATATTGACACAAGAAGTAACTATGGGTACACTCTTTAGAAACCATGTTTGCAGCTGCTTTAAAATACTTCCAAGGATTCAAGGTGAATTCAACAGTCTGAGACCGAATAATGTTCCTGCAGCACAGCCTCGCCCAGGCACAGCTGAACACAGAGAACAGACCCAGGGCTTTGAGACAGCAGGAACTGGGTTGAATCCTGGCTGCCTCAGTTACCAACTGGGTGACCTTGATTGTTTTCCTTGCCCTCTCTGAGCCTCACATGCCTCATGAATAAACTAGGTCTGAAGAAACTACTGCTGAGTGTTCTGAGATTTAAATGGAGTAACGACACACATAAAAGCACCAATTGCAATATCAGAACATCTAAACTCAAGTTCTTACCATTTTTTCTGGAACACAGGAAAATGGTCAGGTGCCTACTTACTCCAGTTGGAAGATTTTAGCCCAACCTTCTGACTGGTACCCACAGTTAATGGGTCATTCTGCAAAGCGGTCATTTGGAGAATTCATAGCTGAGGAATTGAATTTGGGGAATATTTTAGTTGGCTCTGGCTACCAAAACAAAATACCACCGACTGGGTGGCTTAAACAACAAACATCTAGCTCTTACAGTTCTGGAACCTGGGAAGTCCAAGATCAAGGTGCCGCCAGATTAGCCAGATTTGATGTCAGGTCAGAGCCTGCTTCCTGGTTTGCAGAGGCAGCCACCTTCTTCTTTTTATAAGGGCATTAATTTCATCATAAGGGCCCCACCCTCATACCTAATTAACCCTTGTCACCTCCCAAAGGCCCCACCTCCAAATACCATCACAATAGGATTAAGGCTTCAACATACAAATTTCGGGGAGAAACATTCAGTCCTTAAAAGGTGAAATGGCTGCTTCCACAATGACTTGGAATTTCATACACAGAAGCCTCGGAAGTTTCTCAGGATTTTCTCCAGATCTGACCCAAACTCAGCAGACATGCTCCTCTGTGGCTCACGTGGCCTTAGCCAGCGATGCTGGGGAAACTGTGTATTGTCTAAGGACCTAGGACAAGTAGGCACTTATCAAACAGGGCCCAAGTGGGTGGTTTTGACTGAAGAGAGGCCACCTGGGGTCCACGTCCAGGGCTGTGCTTTTGCCCCACCAACACCAATGCTGCAGGGTTGCTCTTTCGCTAGAAGGTTTACAAACCCGCCATGTATCATGATAGTCCTCATCTTTCTTCTCTGCATCCTAGCAGAATGGTCTCAGTTCCATTTCAGAGTTGGGGATAAGCATTTCCCACCTTCCCAATGCCCTCCCTGCAGGGAAACAGGAAGCACTGTGCAGCTCTATGCAGAAAACTGGGAGAATTTCTGACCCGTCCTTGTCCACGCCTGCTGAGGATGCCAGCACCTGGCTCTTCGCGATCAGCCTTGGGTGGCAGTAGCTGGCAGTGGCCATCCCACAGGCAGCAGGCCCACAGCATGGAGACATAAGCTGGCTCCTCTCCCTGCACTGCCCCATCTGCTAGATGAGGGTGACACCAGTGGAGGCTGGGAGGAGCTGGCCAGCTTACAGCCTTATGGTGTATGTGTGCGCATGTGGCATCTGTGCTGGGAGATCAGGGAAGGGTTGTGTTGGAAGGGCGCCTTGCTTTCCCCAGGGAAAGAGCAAGGAAAGGTTCCCTTCCCAGCCCCCTTTACAGACCAGCTGACAGTGGGATTCTACCCCTGGGGTATCTTGGGGTACGTGACTTACCTATCTGAGCCTGAATTTCCTCATCTGTATAAAGGATGGAGAAGATCATGATAGAAAACCATATTATTAGTACCCAAGCAGACAAACTAAAGGTTAATTTCCCAAATTCCTACCCGCCCAAGGACTGATGGATGAGATTTGTTAAGTTTGCTGCAGATAATGAAGCAAGCAAGGGCTAAAGACAACAGAACTCCTGCCAAGGTTAGGGGCCCAGCCAACCCCATCATGACCTTGCATAGCTCTGGAGGGGGAAGGACTGGATGAAAGTTGCAGACTATTTGCAGATTTCCATCCTCCAAGGTTTCCAGGGAGAGGACATGGGATAAAATGGCTTTGAGAGCCAGGCAGTTAACATAAATGAGTAGGGCATGCTAGAGGCTTGCGTAGTAAACATCAACCATGTCCCTTCCACAATGATGCTTCCTCTACTTGCTGGTACACACAAAACAAGTGGTCCTCCAGGTATGTGTTTTGTTTTCTCACTTGTGGATTCATGAGAACAGAGAAATTATTTCTCTACTACAAGCAAAATGCTAAAATACAGACTCAAGCTGCTGCTGTTGAAGGATGTCCAGAGACTCAGGGAGTGCATGCTCCACCCACACTGGGCAGAAGCTGTGCGACCCCAGCTCATCACTGGGAGTGGGCATGGAGGCCAATGCGGTCAGATCTTCTATTTTGTTTACTTAACAAATGCTGTAAATCCAGATTTTAAAAAAAAAGTAGAACCTCCTCTTTCTGCTGTTCTGTTTTTCTTCTTTTCTTTCAATGGCGCAAATGTTGTTTAAAACTTTGTGTACACCAAATAAGGCCTACCTGCCTGTGGCCCGTTTGTATCTCGCCTTCTATCTAGTACTCTGAATGTTGATGATTTCTTGCCAAATTGTTCCAGATTTGGCATTCCAGGTGCCCCTCCTCACGCAGCTGGGAACCTGGGAGACTTTGGAATCCTCGGTAATCAGGAGGGGCCATGATTTTGACCTTGACTGTGTCCTCAGGTGATGCCAGGGGCTGGTGCAGGCTGAAGAGAGGTGCAGTCTTCTTTTCTCAGCAGAATTTCTTTCCTGGGATTTATTGCCCTGAGGTAGTGACTGGGGCACTGGCCTCTTCTGCAGGCCACCTCCTCACCTCTCCTGGGGTGGTGATTAAAAAGAAACACTGTCCTGCTATCCTCACTGACTTCCTGGGAGAGATGACAGACCAGCTGCACTGGGGAGAACCCTTCAGGCATCTAGGACAGGCCCCTCACGTTGCACATAAAGAAGCAGAGATGCAGAAAGCCACGCCCACCTCTTTGGGGCCCGCATTCCCCGATAACACGAGGTTGAGGTCCTAGGCCCCTGGCCCAGCTGTCCAGCACTGTTCACTGCTGCTCCTGCCTCTGCTGGGCACACCCAGCCCCAAGACCTCTCTAGTTAAATGGGCATTGGAACTGCATGAACGGTGGACTTCAGAGCTGAGCCTGCGAAAAGCCGGGAAGGTCAGAGGGCAAACTCAGGTTGGGGGAGAAATTGGAAATACTCTCCTTTTCCTCTGGAAGTGAGCAGAATTCACCTGAGATCCATCCAGAAAGGGATGCTTGCTCATTTTGTCACCTGGGTCTGGGGACATCCTGCCCCTGGAGACTATGAGGTCATGGCAGGCAAGGCTGACAGGAGTGCGGCCCTGGCAGAGGTGTGTCACCCGTTGCTCTCCCCCATCCTCACAGCGTGCTCAGAGCACGAGCATGGGGAGGTGATGAGGCTCTGCCGTGTGGAGACCCCGTTCCACCTCCCAAGGCCTCTCCCTCCATCCCCGCCCAGAGGGTTTCACCCGCTTGAGATTCAGATTCACACACTTCTTACTTGGAGTGAAGGATCTGCTTCCCCTGAGGGGAAGAGTGGCTTGGAGAGAGTGGCTTGAAGATTGCTTGTCCTGTGACCTCTAACCTGTGACCTCTAACCTGTGACCTGCTGTTTCATCCTAAATGGCCCATTCTTTTAAATTAAGATCTTCAACTTTCTATCCAACAACAACGTATTTTGGAAAAAAAAAAAAACTTAAGAAATCGGGGGGGGGTATATAGCTCAAGTGGTAGAGCGCATGCTTAGCATGCACAAGGTCCTGGGTTTGATCCCCAGTACCTCCCTTAAAATAAATTAAAAAATAAACCTAATTACTCCCCCCCCCCCAAAAAAAAGCAAGAAAAAATAAAACTAAATAATTATTTTTTTAAAAGAGAAATGGGGAAATGTGTACATTTGATTTTCATTTTCTTTTCCTGCTTATGGTAGGGGTGGGGAAATACATTTATTAAGCTCCCAGTTACAGTCCGCTAGACGCTTACATATTTTATCTGTATAGTCCTCAAAACAGTCCTGTAAGGAGTGATTTTTGTTTGTTTTTAGTTTTTCCTATGCTACAAATGAGGGGATCGAGGCTCAGGGAAAGTGAGAAACTTACAAATACAGAGCTCAGCTTGGAGGGCTGGTGTCTGTGTGATCCTGGCTGTATTCTTAGGCCTCTGCACAGTGCCTGGCACAGAACAAGTGCTCAATAATTAGCGGCGGATAATATTATTTCCTAGGGTGGAAGGGCCGGTGAGTGATGGGACCTTCATGAAAGATGAAAAAAGACCTTGTTGGATGAAGAAGAGAAGAAAGAGGTTTGCATAATTAATAGTGAAATAAGGAATGACTTTGATTTATACCACAACATCTTTCTTCCGAGGATTTGGAGGTACTTGACAGTTACCTCACTTGTCTTTTCACCAGTCCCAGCAATATTCCTGCCAAGTACAGGGAGGTGAGGCATGGAATGATTTAGCGAGGGCCACACGTGCAACCCAAGGGCCGGACGTGGGCACCTCCTGCTCCGCGCACATGCCTTATGGCACCACTGGGATCTCCAGCGCGATCTCTTCAGGCGATTCTGGGGAGACGGCCCTCTCTCCACCTGCTACCCCATTCCCATCCCCAAGGAGCAGACCATCTTGCCGGACTCAGCAAGGGGGATTAACTCGAATTCACCTTGGGCTCTTAGTGGGTGGAAAGAAAACAACTTGACTGTGGAGAGGTTTGTAGAAAACACAGATGGGGCCAACCCCCGGAAGAATCTGTTTTCTTCCCCAAATCTGACCTTTCACACTACTGGGATACCTAGAACACTGCAGGAAGCTGAGCTCAGAGGAAGCAAAACCTCATATAATCGCTTTGCTGAGTATTTCTGTGTTGCTTTCACTCTTAGAAAAAAGAACCTCCTGCTATAGCTATCGATATAAGCTTTGCTTATGCTGGTCTGATATGGTATCTCTTCATCAAAATCAAAGCGGAAGTTATAGAAGAAGTAGCTTCACCACCACAAAACTTTAGGAGATTTCTATACCCAAACTGGAGATCTACAGACCTGTGAACTGGAAGCCACGGGACTTTCACACGGGACTCCTAAGTGCACACTTTCCACCACCTGTCTCAAAAGCTTGTCTGAGACACAGAAGTCTTAATTAAATGCAGATGAAAAGGGGCCTTGAGTTGATTTTCACGTTTAACATTAGACTTTCTTGATTTAAGCAGCTCAGTAAGAAACAAGACATAATTGAGGCTTGCTTTTAATTAAACATATAGATATATATTTATTTATTTACTAGTTCCACTAAGATATTGCTTAATTTTCATTAATGCTGCTGATTTTTTTCTTTCCATAGAACAACATTCTTGTTAATCTTGCTTGGATGCAATTAGTTGTGCTATGTTTATCTTCCTGGTTTCACCATTAATTCCAGTGTGGAACCAATTTATTTGTATTTTTCACTGCTTAGAACATCCTTCCTACTGAAATCCATCAATAATGCCATGATTCACAGTGTGCTTTTATTTTGGGTGGAAGGAAGTGAGGAATTGATTTGGGGGAAGAAATAAGAGGGAGGTGACTGTAAAAGACTGTTCACTGGGTGGCGTGGAAAGGTAATGTTTCTGATGAAGGACATGTGTCCACTTTTTGATATAATTAGGGTGCTGTGATTGGCTCTCAGTGTTCCTTTCTGTTCCGTCAGAGACAGATGACAAAGAAAAGACTCCAGTAGAGTTATTGCATCTCTAAACATGCAACAAACATAAACAGCCAAGCACCTTAATGGACTGATCCACTGCACATCTCTCGCCTTGTTAGGAGTCAGGAGCTAAAACACCGACATATCAGGATAGCTCAGATGTTCTCTCTGTGGAATGTATGCAATAGTCTAAGCATTCAAGGCTTACTAGAAAACCATGCCTGAAAATGAATCTGGGGCCTTCAATCAAGCACTCTCTGAAGTAAGCTCTGCGCTTCCCTCAAAGTTTCCCAGCCTGATAACCCTACTTGGTTTTCAGTTCCCCCTTGAACTGGGCATCATCTGTGGCCGGATGAGTAGGTGGAGAAGAAGTAAACAGAAGCCATTTCCAATTCACAGCATGTCTCCAGCTGCCTTTTTTTTTTTTTTTCCCGCTTTCTACAGATACCCAGGGGGACTGGTGGAGCAGAGACTCTAATCATTTTAGAAAAGAGAGCAAGCTGATTGCACATAACCTATGCCTTATCAAAACCCCCAACTGAAATACTCTCATTTGTGAAATAATATTTACTAGGCCTCAGTATTTTCAATATCCATTTTCATTCCCATATGCTTGGATTTAGTTTCTGCCAGTTATTAGCCGAAAGGCAGCTCTAAGTCCTAAACTGTATCCTACCTAGGGTGATGGGAGGGCCTGCTCTCCACACATTTTTGGACATCTTCAGCCTCAGTCCCCGACGTGAATGAATAAATGGGCGAGTTGAGTTTTGCTAACAGGAGAATGGGTTCTAAAGACCATTTGTGTGCTACGAGGAGGAGCTCCTTCACTTCCATTCCAAGAAGGGGCAAAGCAGGTTATCTGATGATGCCTTTCTCTAATGTCACCTCCTGTCCCCTGGTTTCACTGAGGGAACCAGAGGGTGTCTTCCCAAGAACATTGCACCTGGAGTCATCGTCTGCAGTGTAGCTGTGCTTGTCACATCAGTTTACACTCAATTTATGTTCGATTTCGTCTTTGGCGACGACCCAACGTGGGCAAATACGTGTTCCGCTGTATATTATGCTCATCTCTAGGCTATCCTGCTAAGGTTTTTCCTCCTCAGCTGAATTTAATAAGCAGAAAAAGAGAAATGGTTTCTAGTTTCTGAGTGCTCACCTTAGGCCAGGTGCTGTGCTAAGTACTCCACGTGCATTATGGCATTGACTCTCTACACAGACACCGAGAAGCTAGGTCACTTGCACAGGGTCACGCAGCCGGGGAAGCGCTGAGCGTGGAGTGCTCTGACTCTGCATGTTGCCTCTCCTCTAAGCGCCTGTGGTGAGAGCCAGCTCCCAGGTCTACTAGATGCTCAGAAGGGATGAAATCTACAAGCACAGGCAGCATCTCTCCTCCATAGAAAAAGGAACTATTATCAGAAAGCACTGAAACCTCTGTGGCCTTCTTTCCAGGGTAAGAATAAATGTGCTGAACTGTCCTTTAAGGCACTAATGACTGGGCTGCTGAACACCACGGCTGTTGTTTTCCAGGCTGACACTCGGCTGGTTCTTTTTCTCTTTATTTTCAGGCTAATAATTAGATATAAATCCCTGACAGTACTTGAACTGTCACCCCAGGGGGTTCTAGATTTCTTTACTATTGTTTGCAAAGATTTCATCTGAAAAAAAGCCCTCTGAAACCAGATGTAAGTTACACTCAGCAACAGCTTTAAAAAAATCAATTATCTATTTGAGTCTTTTGAAGAACGTATGCTCCTCTCTCCTCAACTTGAGAGCTCAAATCTTATTTTTACCTCCAGTCTGAAGACTAAAGATGCCCAGGAGGACTAGCTAAGGTGGCCTCATAAAATGTTGTTTTCATCAGCACCTGTGTCATTGCCAGGTTTGCTTGGACAGCATCCAGGCTCTTGGAATGTGCTTGACTCGGGGATTTTTGTTTCTGTTTTAACATAAATTTGTTTGGTACATATAGTGAAAATTATTGTAGTGGCTTCGCTTCTCAGGGGAGAAATATAAAACTGCTCTTTATATGAATAAATTAATCTCTTGGCCTTGCCTCCGTGCCAGGTGGCTTTGAGCAAGGCATTGAGAGGCCAGCCTCTGTGTCCCCCTCTACCCTGTTGCTCTGTTCCTCTCCAGCACCCGCACCCACGTGTGGCACAACTCCAGTGGTTGTGATCATGGAACATGGCTTTTCTCTGTGTAAAAATACCTGACCCAAATGGGGCACTTTAAATCCTTTGACGAGCAAGACAGAGTCATAGAAATAAGTAACTGGCTCAGGTGGGGATCACTGGCCTCATTAACACATGTTCAAGCACCTGAGCGCCCTCCCAGGGGACTCAGTCGCTCAGGAAAGGTCTGTTCTGAGACGTTCCGTTCCCATTACTTTATATTACAGCTCCTTTGGAGAATCCCAGTTGCTTTTGAGGAGGGAGGCAAAGAGCTGGCTGGTCTCACTACTAAGTCTAGTCTATTCATACAGTAAAGAAAACGATTCTAGTCAGAAGGCCCAGGGATGAGATTTGGTACCTATTCCAGCCAAACTTTTTAGCCAAATGTATTCCAGGAGACTGGATCTAATACTTTTTTTCAGAGATGTAAAACTAACACAAGAGTATTTAATTTTACTGATTGTGATGCTCTTGAAAAAAACGGACAGATTTTTTGGTGTAATTTCAAGCACAGTTCTTTTAGGCAGTTAATAAAGATTCCACAATCTAATCAATCAGCTTAAATCATAAAGATTCTATAGTTTTCCAACATCTTTCTTTGAATGGAGGTGAGAACAACTGGTATTTGTTGATGTTTTCAAATACGTTCCTGCATAGGACCCAGGGTAAGATTTTCTGCTCCATTTAGTAATACTTGTTACCAGAACAATCCCTAGTTGCTAGTTGGGCATAAGCTAAAGATATGAGGAGACATGGGTTCTATTGAATCCAGGATAATTACATTTTTTAAAAATCCATATGTATGTATACTTGAATCACTTTCTGTACGACTGAAATTAACACAACACTGTAAATCAACTACCATTTAAACAGTAATAGATGCATAAAAAAATCCAAAGTATATGTTTAACCACTCCAACTGGGAGAACTGAACAATTGGTAACATTGCAATAAAGGTTTCTTAAGGTAACCAAATATATGCCTTCTCTAACTTGCAAAAATGAGACTTTTGAACATTACATTCTAAAAATGTCTGGCTGAGCTGGGGGTGGAGAGTGAGACACATTCCTGGAATGGGCTACCTGGGAGGTGGAGCTGGACGTGTCCCAGCGCGGGGCTCTCGTCCGAGGTGGTGGGCGGCTGTTCCTGCAACTGCTAGGGAAAGAGGTAGCAGTGGGGAGAGGAACAGTTCCAGTACTTTCCAATTGCCCTCAGCATGAGGGCACAAGAGAAAAATTTCCCCCCAAAGAATTCATACAATGATTGGTATGTACACAAAAGTTCACCCATAACGCAACCTAACCTCAGCACCTCCAAAACAAACACTGTTTTTAATAAAAATGACTAAGAAAGCCTTTATGGACTGACCGAAAGAGCTAAATTACCATTTATTTTAAAAATTAACAAGTAGAGAGCTTCCATGGAAGATACAGTCCATGTTTTAAACAAACACACTTAAACTTTGCCAACAACCCACTTGTTTAGAATGGAAGTCCACCGGATTTTATGTTGTCAGTTCAAACTTGAGGAATTTCACAAAGAAAATTAGGAAGCAGAATGAGTTGTCTGTTTTGGAAGACAGGTCTATGATTAAATAAGACTATTTGAAGAGCAGGAGCCCCGCGCTGAGTCCCACATCAGTGTTGCAACATCTGTGTGAGAACAAGAGCTTCAGTTTTGCAAATCTGTGGCATGAGCGCCCAGTCTGGCAGCAAGGCTGACATCAGGTTGCAGTTTTCAGACTTTTATAAATCATTTTTCTCCACACTGGACTCCTTACTAAGCATTTCTTATCATCCGAACTGAGGAAAGATACTTGGTCTTCGACAACGATTAACAGAGCTGAAAAGCTGCTGTCTTAGAGCCAGATGACTAAATGATTGCTATGTTTACGTTTAACCATTAAATCCACTATCACTGCTATGCAGTGCTGTCTTAAACATTAAATAATCAATCCAATTATCCAGAATGTAAGGTTAAATACTTCATTTCCCTCCGATTTGATGGATGGGTACTTGAGCACGAAGCTTATAAACTCAAAGTAAACACCAGGGGAGAGTTCCGGCACAGTCTCACTTCTGACACCAAACACTGTCAGTTGTGCTTAAATCTCTGAGCTACTGGTGGGATCATGTCCTACATGGATGGTGTTGCCATAATCCATTATTTTCTGCAGCTGTCAAACTGGAGGCCTTGAGCTGGAAAGGTGCTGCCCCCCAAAATGAAACCCAGTTGCATCTGGAAGCCTACACCTCCATGGGAGCTCAAATCAGGCTGAGTGCAGTTCTGTGCTACACAGAACAGCTTTCTGTGCAGGAGGTAGGCTATTAAATGCTTTCCGAACTCCATTAGTTACTCCTGCCGAGAGTGAAAAAGTCCTCATAAATGCATAAAAATTAAATTGCCTATGAGGTAAGGAATGAGACGGTACTTTGCTACCAAATATTATTTTCCATTTAAATGGTCTACAGTCACACACACAAAGCAGAACCAGAGAGTGCATACTTGCAAGGAATGCAGCACTGACCAGGAATTCTGTGCCTGAAAATCTCATGCCATCTCAGTCTTTACAGTCTCCTGATTTGGCTTCAAGTTAACTTCCACTCTGTCCCCCGTTCCCACCTACGATGGAGCCCACAGTGCCATTCCAGGCCAGACGTGGGACTCAGGCTGGCCCAATCAGAGCGTCAGACTGTCTCTGTGCCTGAGGGAGGGAGGCACGTGGCCCAGTCAGCACTGAAGGGCAGTGAGGGGTGGAGGAGACTGTTGACAAAGGGCGTACGCTCTTTTCCTCCCCTCTCCACCCCCTGAACTCTGGAGGTGGGTCTGGGATTGTGGTCAGCCGTTTTACCATCACGTGCAACCTCTGAGTGAAAGCAACAAGGAGGAAAGCTGAAAACTGGAGACACTGGATCCTTAGGACACTGTTTTGAGGCCCACTATCTAGTTTTATGTACATCTGAATTTTCAGTTATATTAGCCCACATTAATAAATCCCACATTTCTTAGATTTAGGTTTACTTTCATTTGCAATCAAAATAGGTAACCAATTAAAATGGAAAATGATTTCAGTTGACATCTATGTCTTGGGAGAGACGTATCTCCTACAGATAAGGAGGGACGCTGTGAGGCAGGTGAGTGGCTTGCTGAGGCCCTCTGCTAGTTGACAGTGGGACTAGAACCAAGGTCCCCTGCTTTCTCAGGTGATATCTTCACTATTACTGTGGGGAAAATGAATGTGCTGGACTTGCTTAAAACTTTTAATTAAAACTTTATTCTGATCAAAAGCTTACCTATTGGATATTATTATAATACTTAAAAAATAATTTATAAGTTAATATTTTAAGTCATCCTTTGCACTGTTACCTAGGATATGGACTTGAAAATACAGTGATAAACCGAACGTCTCGGTCACGTGCTTGTGGTCTGCTGTAGCAGCAACAGAAATTAGCCCAACAAAAAGAGCTTAAAATGTTTTATTAAGTATATATAATATTACAGGGAAATATTTACAAAGTTATGTTTTTTAAATAAAAAAAGTATCTTGGCAAAGATTGCAGATATTCAAAGCTTCAAACAGTGATAAATTGATTTAATACATATAAAAAAACCTTTAACGGTAACACAGCTGTAAAACAACTTTGGTCTTTAAATCACTGCAAAAAATGGCTACTGACAAATAGCACACCTTTAATTGCTATGGAAAAAAGCCCCCAAGAGAGGATCCTGCACATAGCAACACTGGAGTTTTCTTTCTTTAGAATGGTTAATGGGTATTTATACGGTGTGTGATCTAATTCTCAATGATGGCTTTTTGTAAATAATGCTCTGCTTAATAAAAACAGAAATGCTTCCTTGTCTCACCAACTTTGATAACAACACTTTAAAGTTTCCACTGATGTTGCCTTACAGAGAAGCTTATTACGACTGCTCTCTTTTTTTCAAAAAGCTAAATTGATGGGGAAACTGGCTGTGCATGTTAAGTAAGAGCTGTCAAAAGCCAAAGGCAGGAAAATTTCCTGTTTACTGCTCATCTCCTAAGTCACCTGGATTATCCCCATTAGCCACAGAAAATGACTTAACAAAGGACCCCAGTGGGTGATGGCAGTTAGTGATTTTGGAAACATGACACATGTAAAACTAAGGTTTCTAAACAAACTCTCCATCAAATAAAACATGATAAAACGATAAAGGGTTGCCCAACAATCTTTTCTCCACTTTCCAACAACAGGTGAAAAAAGAGTGTGTAGTTCTATACATACACCACAGATGTCTGTTTTTGAATACTCATGTTAGGGCTAGCGAAATCCAGGTAACAAAGAGCTCAATTATTATTAATGAGAAGGAAGAGTAAACGTACCACTTTTTGAGCTTTATTATAACTCAAACTACAATTTGGTCGGTCACTTACTAAACTGACTACAGCATCCTGAAGAGAGCAATACTCCCAACTACAGGATAGCCCCATTGATGTAATTCTAACATTCACAGAAATTTAAACAGGCTGGATATGGGGTTTCCAGGTTAAAAAAATCATTACCTTTTACCGTTTTCAGAGCATGTGAGATCTGTCTATAAAGAAAACTCTCTAGCTCACCCTATTAAAAATAGTGGCAAATCTAAATACTCTCAATCATCAAACTTATGCAGTGAGTGTCTAATGTATGCAAAACACTGCAGGAAGAGAAGAAAAAAAAAAGGAATTTTTAAATTGAATGAGAGAAAGAAGACAAAAATCCAATAGAGCTACACAGAGACACATGAAGAACTAGGAAAGGAAGGTAAGAGATGAAGGAGGCAGCTACAAAGACAGGGGTAGACTGCAAAGGAGAGCCAGTGGGGGAGGAAGGCTGGGAGGATGTTTGAAGGAGAGAGAAATTTGATTTGGCTGAAAAGGCTGGAAAAATTTGTTGTCAAAATGACAAACGGTGTCACTCTGAGGACATACAGTAAATAAAAATGAACAAAGAGTCGGCGGCAAAAATTGGGACCAGTGACTAAAAAAGCAGATTATGGGGAGAAAAGTATTTGATGCACAAAACATTGTTAGCAACTTTAATTTGGTGTGGCAGAAAACTGGGAGCCAGTGTAAGTCTAATCTAAAGAGAACGAACTGGCCCAGCGATGCCCAAGCAACAGGGCTCCCGCTGCCATGGTCCCTTTTCCACAGAAGCCGATGATGGGTAAGATCACCTGGCGTTTCTCCTGCAACCTCTGTGCGATGTCTAGGGCAGCGCATGCCTCGAAAGACAGGCAGCATTAAAGGAAACACAAAGGATAAGCTAGCTCCAAGGCTGAACCCCAAATAAATGAGAGCTGACTACATATTAAAAGGTAAAAGTCTAATTCATAAAAAAGTTTACTATAAAGATTTTCACACCTGGCTGTTTTCTCAATAGAGAATAGCAGTCTGGATCTTTTTCAAGTCCATCGGCTTTTTCTCCTCCTTTCATCAAAATTGGATTCTAAAGTAACAAATGATATTAGTAAAATATAAATATTTTCAGAAGGAAAAAGAGCAGCAGGAGCCATTAGATTTGTATAAAGAGTACAGCTCCCTCTACATATGGTAACGTTCTGGACAGCAACACAATTAGGGAACTTTTTTTTCTTTTTCTTTTCAAGAAGAGCTGTCTTCATAGTGTGTTTACTTTTCTGAGAGGCATCAGCAGGTCATACATTTCGGTTTGCCACGGGCAAACCACTTGATCCCAGCATAAAATATGACAATTGATTTGGCATAAAAGAGGTACACGGGAACATTCAGTGGACTGAGAAATAACCATTAATAATGCAACTACAAATAGGAATGTCTTATTGTTATTACACCAACAGGAAGAATAACTTGCATTTTTAGAGGGCATTGGTGAGCAGTCAAATGCTTGACAAATTACCTAGAATTTTTTAAGGTTTTAAGTGATCAAATATGCACGTCAAATGTAAGTCCACCCAATAAAGATCCGTTTTGAACTGTTTTTACTAAAAGCATGAAATTAACATTTGCTCTCCTGTAGGCACCCCGCCGTTGTCCATACAGAAGATGCATGTGCCTATCTTACACATGTGCACACACAAACACACCCACAGGGAAGAAAACGAGCGCTAATACTCTAATAAAAGTACTCCAGGCGATCACAACTGTCAGAGTGTTAATCTTCTTCTAACAGGGGGTAGGAAACGTGGGGGTTCTGATTTACTTTTCAATCTTAGAGTAAGGTGAGTACGAGGCAGGACTACAGGAGGAGGATGACGGGTGTTAACCATGCAACACAGATACACAGTAATAAAGACCCCCTTCAGGGCTGGCCTGTTGGCCTGACGGTGACACACAGTATGTTGCCATGCAGGAGACTCACAGTCCAAATCTCAATCTCGGTTTTTCATGCCCCAGATCAGAAAAGGAGTGAAGAAACATTGTAGATTGTGCCTTCAAATCCAAGGAAGGGAATACATATGTTACAACCATCGCTATTTTTGCCGAAAAGTGTGAACATAGTTCTCTGAGAATAAGTCTGGCTCCTTTCTGCAATGATGCTACCGTGTCACTGGACCATGTTCAAAGAGGAGAAAAAGTGCTACATCTTGTACAGCAGAAGCAAATAACAGGAGGACAAGACAGGATGTAAAGGGTTGTGTGAGGGGGAGAAAAAAAACATATCCATCAATAAAATTACCCTAAATCTGAAAAGGGTCTGGTACACTGTATGTTGAAGGAAAAATGTGTGAGTGGCAACCCCCAGGAATGAAGACCATGAACCCCATGACTGACAAATCACACGTAGGCAGCATACACGATGTTCCCAACCAAATTCCTATCTGTACTTAATGTGTTGTTCCCTTGAGGACACACTACTCTGCTAACATCACAACTGTCAAAGTGGCTGTGAACCTGAATTTGCTAAGGTTCGATGGAAGCCACTGTTCTCAAGTATCTGTGGGTAACCGGGTTAGTGCCAGGTAATTCTCATCTGGAACCAATTTAAACTGGTGGCCTGGAGTCAAGAGGCCCAAGATCTGAAAGGCATCATTCTTGGAAGTTGCACACTCTACTTTTGCTCCTAATTGAATAAAAATAACAACAACAACAAAAAACTGGACCTCAATTGGGCACACAACACAGATCATAATTCTTTTATTAACTAAATTAAAAACACTTTAAATAAAAACTTAACTGTAATAATCATTCGAAGGCCAACAATTTACTTTCTCCCATAGATGGAGACTAGTTACTTTTCTTGTTTTCTTCTCCCAAACAGTGAATCAAGGCCATGGTGCTTTAACACAGGTGAATTTCTTTCACGTCTTACTACTCTCAGAATCAGAGTCCATCCCTTCACTTCAGTTACTCTGAAAAATGGAAAAATGAACATATAATTGCTATGTGTGTCTATTTTCTATGCATTAACAAGTTGACATATTTAAAAAATTGAAAATAAGTTTTGGATATGCAGTATTTAAAAATAAGGAAAAATTATTTAATCTTAGATTTGCAAAGGTCACAGACATAAACCTGGTAAATCATTAGCCTTTTTGGTTACAGTTAAGTAAAAGCCAATTCCAAGTGGAAATAAAAATCATCAGTCTGATATTCTCTGTTTGCTGGGTTGGCTGATGAGAAGCCAAGAGATGTTGATTTTTCAAAGCAAAAGATATTGATCCTAGAATAAACATTCTGTCACATTCACTTTAGATGGACACCATTCACTTGCTTAAGTCAATCAAACACATGATTAGGTATAAGTGAAAGAGGAAATGGTACTGTGGTCCCAAGAGGGTGCTTGGGACCTCACTCACTGACAAGGCAGACACACTGTGAGCACTGTACACTGTCAGGAGGAAGGGCCCACCAGACAGGCATTTGGAAAAAACCCAACAAATTCTCAACAGCTAAAAATTAAGGGAATTTCAAAGGTCGTCATAGATTTCATGTGCTACGAACATGCAAAAACAGCTATAACTCCTGTTACAATGGCACAGACAGTCACATCTTAAGGGAAATTAACAAAAGAAGAGGCATTCAAGGTTCTTCTACTGGTTTTCTGAAAATGGAGAAAAATTTAGTTTCTTCATACAACTACAGAAGAATGACATCACAGTAGGAAAAGGAAAAAAACAAAGAAATTAACACCAGAATGTAAACGCAGACACACCATGCCACACTTTCAGGTACCAGTTCTTTTTTAATGTTATTTAATGTATTCCTACTAACCATGATTTTTTTTTTTAATGAGGGCAGTAGTTAGAATAACAAAACATGCATTTTTGTAATAAAAGCTGTGACACAAACTTAAAAAAGTGGGAACATTCTGTGACTGCTTATTGAACACAGTGTAATAAGCATTGTTTTAAACTGAGTCCAACACACAACTGGCATGTTTTCAATCTTAGGCAAAAATTAATTGCACTCAGGGAATATAGCCTCTTGGGTTAAATGCTGCACTTTGCTCTAGAGGTGAGCAGGTAGGTCACAGATTTTACAACAGTAAAATAGAAAGCAAACTATTTACGTGATCAAGGAATGATTATAAAAGTCGAAGGTAGGAAGAAATTTTTGACAAAATAAAAACATAGTTATTAAAATGTTAACAGAACTGAAGTATCACGACATGTTATGGTAAAATCAAAACAAACACTCACAGCACTCAGAATCTCAGACTCACTTATTATAAGAACTGATAGATCTATGTCTTTGAAATATTCAATATAAATTAGAAGTTATTAGCCCAAAGTTCCAGAAAAAAAGCAAAAGCTGGAGCGAATAAACATTTCTCTCTCTCTTTGTAAATCCTCTCCCAAAAGGTTAGAACACAATTCTTGCTTTAAAAGCAGATATATTAAGTCTCCATGGGATAAATGCAATAAAATCACCAACACAAGCACGAAAGAAACCCTGTCAAGACAACAAAGATTTGTGCCTGATTATCTGTCTTATAAAAAGCATTTTAAAGTTACAGTCACCCGACACTGTAACTGAAAAATGTTTTTAAAAAACGTTTTTAAAAGTAATTCTCTGTTACGAGCAATATAACTGGAAAGTCTGATTAGTGACACCCTACAGCATTTATATTACTAGTTTTGCAACTATTAACACAGTAGATTTAAGTTTTATAAACCAAGAAATGTAGGCCTTTATGATTTGAGTGTCCCTTTTACTAAAAAAAAAAAAAAAAAAAAAAAAAGCCACACTTCCAAGAAGCAATTTTATTTCTTTTCAATGTCCGTATTTTAACCCACCTATAACTACAGGTGCACTTTATACTTACCATCATTCATCATTCCTTTTGATTCTTTAAATGCTAAGAATTAGTAACAAGCCAAGCAGACAGTTAGTAAGATTCCGCAATTAGAAATCATTTCTAAATAAACTAATATGCAGCAGGATCATGCCAACTATTCCACAGCTCTAAAGCCAAGTTAATTTCAAGGTTATCATTTGATTACAAAAGCTTTCTGTGGATCATACCCACAGCCTACACAAGTCAGCTGGAAATAAAGATCTAGATTTAGGGAGAAAGAAAGTGAGATGTTTTCATCTCCCTCCATGATGATAGCCTGTGTCTTCCTGAAATTTATAATTAGAAGCTGAAATTATCTGGGATTCTTCTCTACTGGGGGTGTTACATTTCCTCGTGGCCAATTAAAAAGGCAGTGGTCCCCTCACCCAAATATCACTTGGCTAGCACAGGCAACTACTCAAGAGACACAGAACAGTGCATTTTTCTCAGAGGTGACAACATTACAAAAGCAACACTCAATTCTTGATGAAAAATCAAGAAAAGAGAGGTTAAGGCAAGAAAAATCCTAGATTCTTCCCAAGGCATAGACAGCACTTTAATTGCTTTGGGGGCCAGTTCAAACTATGATCTGGTAACGGATCAACAAAAATATACAAATTTGTAATAACCACATACCATTAAGGGGTTCCTCTACAGCTTTCTGGAAAATATTTAAAATATATTTACATAAAATAGAATTTATTTCATGTCCTTTTATACTAAAATTTATATACATTAACATTTAAACTATATAATAAACAGTGAATCCTATAGTCAAAAAAAAAAAGGAAGGCAACATAGGTTAGTTAGAAAAGCAAGCTTGCAAAGTTTTATAATAAATAACTGCATTATTCTCTTAATATACTTTTTGTCATGCAGAATTTCCGATCCCACCCTGCCTCTCTCAGTTCAAGAAATCCTAACTTCTTGAAGCACAAACATGAATAGTAATATAATAAATAATACAGTTAAACCAGAGATGAGAGCAAAACAGAATCATTTTCAAGTCATGCAAATTGAACTCAGTAACAGGGAAAGAAAATGTGTTAGGATTTAAGGGTCTAATGGCTGAATTGTCTCTAACAGAGGTACTTTTAAAACTTCTGGCTGTTTGTGACCAAGGTAGCAATGGCATCAGTCTTTTTAAAATGGACACCTGTGTAAGATGCACCCTCACTTCCCTTGCCTTTCAGGCATGTCTGTGGAGGCTTGTCAGATAATCTCCACTTCCTGCCATGGACAGGAACCTTGCTTTTGGCACTGCGGATGAGTGAGCATTAATCCTTTAAAGGAAGATGATGACATATAGTCCTTTCTAGATCTTATTTCCATAAAGTAGCCCATGTGCCTGTCACCATGATGAGTCTCTCTCTATAAAGGTTTTTTCACCCCCCTCATTTATCCCTCTCAGTTTACCTCCTAAATTTGCTCCTTTCCTTGGAATTTCCTCAGATAGCTTATTAAGGTATCCAAGATACAGTGAAAATGACAGTACAGTTTGGAGGAAGAAAAATGTTTATAAAATGAGGGAAAGAGGGAAATGAATCCTAATTCAGAACAGTCATTTTTCAGCTATATTTACATTTATTTTACAGACTGTCAATTTTAATGAAATCCATTTATTATAAACCCCTCTCCCTCATTTTTAAGCCTGAAATCTCATTCCGTGTATGCACATCAAATGGATCCAACAGGTGAGGCAATATATTGTAATCAGCTTCCTTTAGCAGATAATGACCGTTATTCTTACACAAAAACTTTCCAGTTCTGGGTGTGAGAAGTCTGCATAATCTTAAGGAATCATTTATTCTATCCCACTGCTACTAAATGGCCAGAGGTTTTAAAATAGATTGGATCTATTCATGCAAAGGTCATGAAATGACTTCAGTGTTCTCTTAATTTGATGTTACACTAAACAGCTAGCAAAGGGGTTCAATATCTCAATTACCATTCTTCAGTCTAAACCATTAAGCAATTCATTTAAGAAATTTTAACTTACCCTTGGAGGCTGTATAGTCCTGTGATCAGAAGCTGATAAAATTAAAAAAAAAAAAAGTAAATTTAATAAATGGAAGAAATTAAGGCAATATTATGTTTAATTTTAAGATAAAATGTTCAGGACTAAAACTAAAAGTGTCAGAATCTCCACTGAAAGAGTTCTGGCTTTGACAGTCTATTAAAAATACAGAACACTCTTAATTATACACATTGACAGAATAAAATAATGCAAATGATCCACCTAAATCAAATAATAAACATACACATTCTACTCACTCCCACTTTAGACTCTGCATCCCTCCCTACTCAGCCCAGCTGGAATGTGGAAAGAACAGGGAGAGGACCACTCTCTGCCTCTCTTCCATCCCCCACCCTTAGCTCACTGCTCTTGTTTCCTGTAGCCCAGTCTTTTTTTTTATTCTCCCATCCTTACAGTTCTCAAAGCTCCAGATAGCTAACAAACTAAACAAACAAAAATTCGGATCCCTGTTGAGTTTAAAGAATGATTGTAGGCAACTAGTTTTAGCTACAACCAAGCCCCCCTCTCCTGCTTCTTAGCTTTCCAAGTTACCCTTCACTGCTTCTGAAAGGATTGGTTAATGAAGATGAAGGAATACAGGGCGTGAAGAAAGTGACAAAGGGAAAAGAAGTACTCTTGTTGCACAGGGAAGAAGAGAGAACTTACAATAACCCAGTGAGGAGGCCCCGAGGCAGCTAAAACCAGTCCTAAGGACAGAGTCAGGGTCCTGCAGACACAGAAGCGTCCAGTGACAGCACCCTGTGAATCACTCTGGAGGAGGGTCGCCAGTCCCACTGCCCCTGGACTGGGCAATGGCACTGGGTCTGCCCCCGAGCAGACTGCGGAGGCCCGCAGAACGGCTCTGGTCTTCTGTGCTCGTTATCTCCTGCTCCTCCACACCCACTCCATGAGGGGAAATGGGGCTGAGACCTGACCCAAGGGCAGCCAATCTACAGACGAGCCGGAAGCCGCTCAGTCTGGCTCCAACAGGGGAGACGGCCACTGACTGGCCCGTAAAGTCTCTCTCTCCCACTGGAACCTGAAGAGGAGGGCACAGAAAGGCGGCTAGAAAGTTGGTGATGGGAAAGGAGGGGGAAGAGGAGACAGGAAGTAAGCAAGGAGAAGCTCAAGGCTTAGAGCCAAAGGTCAGAAAGATACATCAGTGAGAAGACACGAAGAGGAGAAGAGAACCCTGAGGAGAGGATGAGCTAGTTGGCCAGCAGGTGAAGAACTAAAGAGGGAGGAACCAAGCAGCTATCACTGGCAGAAGGGCATCAGCTCCCTCTTGTCACTGAGAGGGCAAATGATGACCCAGTCTTTAGAGATGCACTGGATTCTTCCAATTCCTAACTACTCACTATTGCACTCTCGGGGAGGCCCGGTTACATATCTGCTCTCATGAGATTTCCACCTCTGTTAGTGCCATGTGTAGTTTTAAAGTAAATCTCCACTGGAGGCACTTGGGAGTGCTTTGGTCCTTGCAACTAAACAAGAAGGAAACCTCTTTTTAAAGTACTATGGAGTGAAATATGTTGGGAATATGGGTAAATCACACTTAGCAGCCTCCCAGATAAACAAAGCAGAATTACAGAACTTTATTAGGGACAATCACGATACTGACATGTATATACAACTTACTTCAACTAAACCATGTCTTGCATCTATGTTTTATCAAGGAAAAGAGAACTGAGCAGCTATATAAATTTCTGATTGGTAATGTGAAGGCATGAAGGGTCAGAGGTAAGATTTTAGAGGTATATTTTTAAGCTTATAAATTATTTATCAGAATTAGTATTAAGAACTGCCAAGAAACTTCCTTCAATAACCCTAATAATGAGTAAAGAATAGCCTCTGAGTTCTAAATCTCAGGTCCAAGGAACGTCACATTTGGCTAGCCCTTTCTGAAACAAAGAGATCTACAAAGAATAGTGATTCAAAGGGCACTAGTCAGCTGTGATCCTTCTAATATTATAAAAGCAAACAGTGCAGAAGTTAATTTCGCTTGAGTTAATCCTCTCCAATAGGCATATGACCTATGTGACTAAAGAATGATTGTTATTTATCCGCTGTTACCATGGGCATAAGGCATTGACAGCTATATATATACATATATTTTTTTTTTTTGAAATCACAAGCCTTGAACATTCCACACGAGCTCACTTGCAATGCTTCTTCTTGATTTGTTCTTTTCTCCCAGAAACACTTGACACATGCCATAAATATATTTCCAGGTTTTGAATTTTCAGGAATACTTTTTATGTTGATATCAGATTCACCTCTCGCCAGCAAGGGCAAGAAAATATCACCGAATTTTACATATCTTTTGCATGCCATTCTAAAATATCATGGTAAATAGAGTTTCTGACAGCTAGTAGGTTGATTTGTATGGAAACATGATTATATTCCCTCATACGGAACTAAATGGTAATGGCTTAAAAAACTTAACCAGTTTTGACCCTTATAAAGAAGGAACATAAATGCCTGTATAGATAACACACCCAACGTCAGTGAGTTTAGTTAGTTCTTTTCAATCTTCTATATGTTTTTACATTGTTATTGTTCTCAGTCCTCAATTTCATTTTATGAAATTTAAACGTTTCCAGTAAAAAAAATAAACAAAAAACTCAACACCATTACAAAGGAAGAACATAGAAAATGAAATTTAAAACCCTACACTTTAAAGTAACAATTAAGGCTACAAATTTAAACTTGGAAATGATAAAAGTTAAACCTCTTACAGGGACACACACTTACTCCAAGACAGCCTGGATTTCTTTTTTAAATCAACTGAGGATTTTATTACATTCAAGTCAAGATACATTCATTAGACTTTTCCAAAATAGAGCATCTGTAACAAGTAAAAGTTACATTGGTCGCACTTACAATTTTTACTTCCCAATACAAATGCTCAAATTTGCAACCTTAATGTTATGTATACTCATGAGGTACACATTCAGATTACATATGAAAAACACGTCAAATTTTCTAGTCTACCATATCATTTAAAGAGCTACGTTCCTGTACCTTTTCTCTTCTTGCCCTTCAATTGACCGAAGGTGGTTCTCTGAACTCTGGCATCAGACAAGTTGATTTAAAAGGTTAATTTAGAATATTCTCAAAATGTCAAAAAAAATTGGACTAAATTCTTTACTTACATATGGTATACTTAAATGTTAAGGTATGATAAAGAAAAAATAATTGGGGGAACTTTTCAGGATTTCAGTTTCACTTTGATTTTAATGTGAGAATAGCATGTTTGTAATTATACCATTTTCACAGGCTTCTTAGGGGTGTAGCGGTGGGGAAGTGGGGAAAGAAAGGTCAAGAGGGTAGCAGCTAGACAATGCCTATTCCCATTTGAGTCAGCATCTCCAGACCTGTTGGTCTTTGTTAGATACAGAAGGCCTGGGAGAGCATGGGAATAAAAGAGAGCGGTCCAGATAATGAGGGGAAAAAAGAACAAAGCACTGAGCATCCGTCACGGACACCTAACACTACATCACGCTGCGTGGATGCTGCAGGTCACATACTGTTCTCAAGCATTGATGGGAGCACTGCCACCAGCAGTGCCAGCTGCAAGAACCAGACAAGTGGTGACTAGAAGACTCACAAAAACAGAGTACGTATCAACATTCGTAGTGCGACGCTCATGATGGCTACCAAAGGAATGCCGCTCTGCTTCAGAAGTCTAAACTATTTTACAGCTTGAACTAAGAAAATTTTATCAAGGAAACAACTTCTTGCTTTCCCCTCTTCTCCACCTCTACATCCCTAAGAAGCCTCTGAAACCAGCGTAATTTATGACACAGGAACTAAAGATAGGTGAATTTTACTTAAGCATTTTAATTGTTTATCAAATAAGCATTAATTAAAGGGGACAAAGAATATATAACAGAACTGAATTCAATGATTAGTCAACGAAAGCTAAAGTTCAGAAATAAAGGTAAAATTTCTTTGAAAGTACTGTGCAGGTCATGTGGGGAATTTTCTAACTGTAACAATTCAAGGTTTGAGTTAACTTTTAGAAACACATAAAGCTCACCTAAAGAAAGTCAGTCAGAAAGACTGACTTTTTTACTCTATTAATTTGTAACTTTTGATTATTTTGACAAATGTTTGAGTCTTCTTTATTTCATAAATAAAAAACAGAAATCTTTTTTTTAAAGGGAGACTAATATAAACCAGATTGTAGGGAACATCTTTAGCTTAAAGTAAGACATCACAGTAGTTTTAAGTACCTAATATATTAAAAAGCATCTATCTTTATAAATGCATTAAAAATAAGAATTCATACAGAAATCTGTTATTTGAAAACTAGAAGATTAAATATTAAGTTTAGAGACATTAAGCCATGTCCATACTTACTAACAACTACTGGAAGAGTAGTAAAGGCCTAAATTTAAAACTCAGTGTTTTTATCATATTGGTTTTAACTAAAAATATGTTAAAATCCAAGAGTCAGAGGACACTGCTCTTTGATTAACGGAAGTGACAGATTTTGAATTTCAGTTCCTGTCTACTTAGGGGAGTCCAGGGCTGTAAATGGTCTGCAAGAAGAGGGGCAACTGACTAACAGGGCCCTGTGAAAGGGCTCTACCATGCAAACAATGGGCCAAGTAAACATCCTATTTTATGAATTAAAATGAATCCTCAACAATCTCTCCTTTCACTTCGTATAAAAAAGTCTATACATTCTAAAACAAGAAGCTGTTTTCTTTTAAACCAGCTAATAATCTAAACTTTGCATTCATTCATACGGCTTCTACCCTCCTTTACTGCCCCCAAAGCATTGCAATTTTATCATTTAAAAAAGCACAGCAGCATTCGCTGTGCTTTCTCGTGTTTGGAGTTACCAATACATTTCTTTGGTCCTAAATTGTAAGAATCAACCAAAATCATTATCCAGATTATACATTTGAAATTCTTGGCACAGGCTAACAAAAATAAAGTTGACTTACCAAAACATTTCAAATAAACTAATCCAAGTAATTCTGCTAGAGCTGTAATACCCAAACCTGAAATCAGAAGAGGGCCATGCACCGGGGCACACTCTGTAAAAACAAATGAAATTTTATATCAGGAATTCTCATGAAATAACTTCATGGTTTTTTTTTTAAAGAATCAACAATAACAGCAATAATAGCAAGTTTTAAGGAGAGTAATTCTTTTTCTAATTATTAAGAAACAAAAATTATCGACATATGTTCATCACTATTAAGTCAGTCAGTGAAATGACTCCAAATTATGGAAATGAACGAGCCTTTATCTGTACAACATGTTATCTTATTACATCAAGACTAATGGAAAACAGTGTATAGAAGCCTCAGGCTCCAACCAATTGGATGGAGCCTGGTTATTTTAAAAGTTCTCCCACAAATACAGCACACACGGCCAATATTTCTCACGGCAGTGTGAAAAGCACTATTCTCAGCGGGGTGAAAATAAGAGTTACAAAAGAAAAGCTCACAACGCCAAATGTTGACAAGGATGTGGAATACCAGGAATTTTCATTCATTGCTGGTGGTAATGCAAAATGGTGCAGCTACCTTGGAAGACAGTCTGGCAATTTTTTAGGAAACTAAATATATTCTTAACGTACAACCCAGCACCTGCACACTCCCTGGTATTTACCTCAAATGGAGTTGAAACTTACATCTAC
This sequence comes from Camelus bactrianus, assembly GCF_048773025.1. Classification (NCBI taxonomy): domain Eukaryota; kingdom Metazoa; phylum Chordata; class Mammalia; order Artiodactyla; family Camelidae; genus Camelus; species Camelus bactrianus. Next base: position 46,907,746 of record NC_133539.1, read on the forward strand.
GCAAAAACACGCATGTGGATGTTTAGAGCAACTTTATTCTTAATCCACCCAAAACTGGAACCAATCAAGACGTCCCTCAATAGGTGAGTGGATGAACAAACTGTGGTGCACTCATACAATGGAATGTTATTCAATGCTACAAAGAAATGAGCTATCAGGCCGCAAAAAGACATGGAGCAACCTTAAATGACTATTACACTAAGTGAAAGAAGCCAATCTGGAAAAGGCTACATACTGCATGATTCCAACTGTGAGACATTCTGGAAAATGCAGAACTATGAAGACAGTAAGAGGTGGTTGCTAGGGGTTTAGCGGGTGGATGAACAGTCAGAGCACAGAGGACTTACAGGGCAGTGAAACTTTTCTGTACAGTATTATGTCTACGACTATACATTTATCAGAATCATAGAATGTACAACACCAAGCATGAACCCTAATGTAAACTGTGGATTTTGGGTGATAATATGTCAACATTGGTTCAATGACCATAACACATTTACCACTTTGTTGGGGGATGCTGATCGTGAAGGAGGCTATTATGTGGGGTATACGGGAACTCTGCACTTTCCAGTCAATTTTGCTGTGAACCTAAAGCTACTCTAAATGATAAAGTCTATATATTAAAAAACAAAAGAAAGAAAGAAAAAGAACAAGAAAGAAGAGCTGCGTCCAAGAGAAATCTTACTAAGACAAACTGAGACTAGAGCAGTTTAGGACTCTTACCTGAGACACAGAGGCTTAGTCCAACCACAGAGAGCACGTAGCCCAGGCCCTGAAGGATCAGTATGGCAATGGTGAAGGAGGACATCTCAATAGCTGGAGGGAGGAAAAGTGGGTTGAGAGTATTTAAGAAGCAGTCACTCCTACTTGTATTTTGTGCAATCAAGAATAATATCCTTTGATCAAAGACTGACTCCATAGCTCCTTGTCAGATGGTAGACTCTTTTCCAGTGACCTAAACCTTGCCTCTCCACATAGGTAGTCAGCTCCAGATTCACACATTCAGCAATCTCTCAGTTCCACAGTGAGCTAAGCTGGACTGGCAGTTTTTACCCCAAATCTTAAAACAATACTGCTTTCACCAAATTTGTGCATTTCACAACGTGAATGGCTTTTATGTATAGCTTTACCACACGCACACAAAATTGCTCAGGCGGGGAGAACCATTAAGCAAAAATGCCACTGTAAACGTCCTAGCCTATCTCCTGTGTGTCTAGATCTGTGTTTTTATAACAAATCAACACCCTTCCAATGCACAGCAAGCCAGAGATGGGCTCTAAGACAGGCCAAGAGTTAAACGTGCAAATAGAAAAAAACACATTCTGCAACAATAAAAAAATATGTTAGTGACTTACTCCCCAAATGCAGTGAAAATGACTCCAATTATAGGTTGGATATCTATGTCATCTTTTAAAACTACAATGTTAAGATCTGCCAGTTACTAAAAACATAATAAATAAAGCCGCTATTTGTTATTTATAGCCCTATATTGTAGAAGTACTTTTTTTAAACAGAGAGGCCTAGCGAACGAAGAGAAAGGGCATGCTTAATATCTACTTATAGCTTCAAAAACAAAAACATGAAGATAATCATTAAGAGATTATATAGCATAGTTTAAAAAATTCACTGATACCAAAGACATACGAAAATCACTTTTTTACAAGACGACTGAGTGCCTTGAAAAATACCTAAGCTAATCTTAAAGTTAATCCATATGGGGGAAATGTCACTAAGAATAGCCTGCGAAGTCTTTTAATAAACCAACTTCTCCTGAGTTCTTAAAAAAATTACAAGAATATTTTGACCTAAAATGCCACTTTTTAAATGAAAAAGGTGGGCAAAATCATGCTGAAACATCAAATACTTACCTATTATAAACACACAGTACTGTAGTAATATTAATATTGCTGTAGGAATTACAATTAGACCAAGTCCACAAGCATTCTTTGCTGAATATTCACCTGTTAATTAAAAATAATAATTATTATTTTCCTACATACCTCCTACTTTTATGGGGACATTAAAGTACTTATTAAATGTATCAATCTCAATACTACTCTTATAAACTGCAAAGGGTTTAAAAATATGTATGTTTCTCCCAAAACTTCTCACAAGAATAAATGACTATTTTTTAATTATTCAAGACCAAACTAAGACATACAAATGTCAACATCTAAGTCTCAGTATGTCAAACCTTGAACTGGCTCTGCCTCCTTCTTAACTACCTTACAGAATTCCAGTGGAGTCATCTCTTACCATTCCCTTCATTTGCTATATTCGGTCTGTCCCAAAGTCAAAATAGTTGTTCTTTCAAGTTGTCTTCTGAATTCATCTCCTCCCTCCCCATGTTTTCACTAACTCCAGTTGCAAACACAGCTGTCAAATTTATGTGCCTAAACCTTACACCTATATTGTACTCTGCTCAAAAAGCAACAAAGGCTTTCTACAGTCTACACTTTTGAGTCCCAGCCTGTCTCTGCTGTTTCTACCATGTGCTACTCACTTTTATCTCCCACTCCCACTGCCATCCTCCAAGGGCAAGTTTCAGATAGATCTGTTTCCCACATTCATTCCCACTTCTGTGTCTTGGCCAATGAAGAGTGCCTCTGTAGTGGGTTGAATGGTAGCTCTAAAGCTCTGTCCACCTCCACATCTCCCAAATCTGTGAATATTAACTTATATAGCAAAAGAGCAAGCATCACATTACATAGTAAAGTATATGATTAAGGATGCGAAAGAAGCAGCTTGTCCTGGATTACCCAGGTGGGTCCTGAATCCACTGACAAAAGTCTTTGTAAGAGAGAGGCAGAGGGAAATTGAATGAAGACATGGAGAAGACACAGAGGAGAGGAGGAGGCAATGTGACCAGGGAGGGCATTGGAGTTATGCTGCTGCAAGCCAAGGAGTTGCACAGATTGTCAGCAAACACCAGAAGCTAGGAGAGTCAAGGAATGAATTCTCCTCTAGAGTCTCGGGAGAGCATGTGGCCCTCATGATATCTTTATTTCAGACTTACGGCCTCCAGAACTATTAGAGAATTTCTATTGTTTTGAGATACCCCATTTGTGGTAATTTGTTACAGCAGCCCTAGGAAACTAACGTGCACCTCCCTAGAAATGCCCTCAGCCATGTCAATCCTGTCTTCCCCCACGATAACTGTGTGTCTTACCTGGGATGAAAAGAATGGCTCCAACAATGACAGTGATGGTGAGCATTAGTCCAGCAACTAATAAAAAAATAGTTTTCTCCCTCGTAAAACTGGATTTATATTGGAGTGCTTTAAAAAAGAACACAAGAATTACATGAACTCAATCATAAGAAGTAAAGCCATTTCTGTAACTTACAAGGTGCAGAGATTAAATGGGTAACTTACTATTATTGAATAACCTTTGAGGAAAAACTGCTTCATATCATGTTAAGTCATCTCAAATCTTTTTCATAATAAGTCAATGGCTAACTGGTGTCACAGTAGTTTAAATACGGATGCTGAATTAAGTTTTTTCTTTAACTATAGTACTTTTATTTGGGGGGTAATTAGGTTTATTTATTTATTTGTAAAAATTAATTAGTTAATTTAACAGAGGCACTGGGGATTGAATCCAGGACCTCATGCATGCTAAGCATACGCTCTACCGCTGAGCCACACCCCTCCCACCTTGGATGCTGAATTTATAGGTGATACTTTATCCCCCTTGAAGTTATATATGTATGTATACACAAACACACACACCAGGCTTTCTCAATCATGGTGTTATTAATATATTGGATCAGATAAGTCATTCTCGGGGGGCTGCTCTGTGCATTATAAAATGTTTAGTATCATCTGTAGCCTCTACACATTTTGTGCCAGTAACAGCCCCCAAGTTGTGTCAATCAAAAATGTTTCCAGACATTATCAAATGTCACCTGAAGAACAAAACTGCCTCAGGTTTACAACTGATATGCCCAATGCTGATGAGAAATAATTGGCTAATTAGTAATACTGGGAAAAAGAGAACTTTGTTCCACCTTATATAAAATTAGTAAAGCATCTGGAAATTTAGATATTTTGTTTTGAAGAAGTAGAATAAACAGTGGACAAATCACACCCTCTTGAAACCCTGAGGTGGGGGGAAATGCTTAAATCATTCAACTAAAATAATTTCGTAAACTACAAATACTCAACAGGTCTCAACATACATGTTATGTTTTTGAGGCTAGCTCTATTGTCAAGTATCCAGCTTCTCTAAAAGAATAATGTACTGCAGAAGCCTAAAAATGTTATTTTTTTAATCATACATTCACCTTTTGGGTTTTGTTTTGGTTCATATCAAAATTAATTTTTCACCAAGAAAGTTGTTAAAAATAATCTAAAGGCAGACTGAGTAGCAAAGAGAAACAGAGTTACATGACCGAAATCCTGTTGTGTTTTATCCACACATGATATTCTCACTCTCCATGCCATTAATCAACGGGTGACTGTCCTGAGGAGGAAATTTTAAATAATTTTATATTTAGCATTTAATTTGTGCTCACTAAAATGACAAACAGACCAATTACAGTTAAAACAACAAACCCCTAAGTGACCATGATAAAATCTACATTGACAGTATTTTAAGTATAATTTAGCACCTGAATTTACAGTCTCGACTCATACTCTAGATTGTAACCCCCACTTTGTCCTCTTTATGTGGAGATGAAGGGCTAACTAGTAGTCAGTCCTGAAGCTGAGTAACTGAAATCCACATTAATCAGAAAAGAGCAAGAAACAACCTGGCTAGTTCCCCAAGCTTTCATTTGATCCATCCAGCCTTGGAATTTAGGTGCCTATGACTCAGTCATATCCCTGCCTTCTTATAAGGGCACAGATTTTGAGCTTCCTTATTCTCTAGGCTCAAACACTGACCAGGATGAAATTCAGTGCATAGGTCACAAAAGGCACAGACACAGACAGAAAAAGAAACTTTCTCTAGACATGTGTCAGGGTTTCCATTTTAATCCCATGTATATTGTTATCTAAAAAGAGCTTGAAAGTTCTGCAATTATAAGATAGAAGCCATTTCAAATGTACCTCACAACCAAACATTCATAAGAAACTCTTCTAGGTTTAATTTGACACATAAAAGAGCTACAAAGATCAAGCAGCAAGAATTCACCTTAGAGTATAGACGTTCATGCAAAAAGGCTGACTTAAAGCTTTTTTAACAAAAGAGTTTGAACCTCATACAAAATACACCCTCTTCAGGCTTAGAAGAGCTGTGAGAGGAAAATAATGTCAACAACAGCAACAAAAATAAAATGCCACAGGATACTACTATTGACAATGTTTTACCACAAAATGGCCTTTTCAATACCTTTTGGAGGTAGCTTTGGCTCCTATTGATTGGTTCAAGTACTACGTATTTCCAGGGCTACCTAAACTCTTCCTTAAAATTAAGAACCCTTTTCTAACATACATTTGTGGGGTCTATTCAAGTAACCTCTGGCAATGAACGAGTATCTCCATGTTTTCTTTAGTGAACCTTTAAAAAGGATTTCTTTCGACTCATCTTCTTTGCTTACAATGGCCGCATTTTAGCAGGTCCATAGCGAGTCTGGAGAAGGTACCTCTTTGCCAGGTCCAGCTGGCAACTTTTCCAGTGTAGCTAAAGGGTCAGGAATCTGATACAGATGCCACAGAATCCAATAATCTGAAGGATCTTTTCTTGTCCTTTAATGAGTGGATTTATTCTTATTTATAAAATCTATCAAAATTTTAAATGTAACAATGAAAATCAATTCAAGCAATTCCCCAAACACTTAGCATTATGCAAAAGATAATTTAATGTGTTCTTAGCTGGGAGCTCTTATCAAACTTCCTGGTATGATTTTACTGGCTGCCTGGCAAGACAATCTACATAATTTTAAAGAGCTGCATACTTTAATTCTCCTTAACTAAAAGTACTGAAATAAAGGCACAAAATAAAATAAGGGAAATACAGTATTTTATACTTTTTAAAGACTTCTTTTTTTAAAGTGCAGTTTTAGGTTTTACAACAAAACTGAGAGGGAGGTACATAGAATTACCACATACTCCCTGCAGTCTTCCTCATTATCAACATCACTTATCAGATACATTTTTTACTAAGGATGAATCTGTATTAACATATCATAATCACCCAAAGTCTTTAGTTTATGTTAGGGTTTGTTCTTGGTGTTGTACATTCCATGGGTTTGGACAAATGTATAATGCCTCATGTCCAATATTATATATTACACAGAGTATTTTCACTGCCTAAAAATCCTCTGTGCTCTGCCTATGCACCTCTCTTCTCAGCCACCCACCCCTCGTAACCACTGATCTTCTAATTTTCTCCAAAGTTCCACCTTTTCCACGATGTTTTATAGCTAGAATCATACAGTATATATACATAGCTTTTCAGATTGGCTACTTTCACTTAGTAATATGTATTTAAGGTTCCTCCATGTCTTTTCACGGCTTGATAGCTCATTTCTTTTTTAGTGCTGAATAATATTCCATGGTCTGGATGTACCACAGTTTATTCATCCATTCACCTACTGAAGGGCATCTTGGTTGCTTCCAAGTTTTGGCAATGATGAACAAAGCTGTCCATGTGTAGGTTTCTGTGTGGACTTAAGTTTTCAACTCCATTTGGGTAAATTCCAAGGAGTACAATTATAGGATCATATGGAAAGAGTAAGTTTAATTCTGTATAAAACTGCCAAACTGTATTCTTAAATGACCGTACCATTTTGCATTCTCACCAGCAATGAATGAGAGTTTCTACATCCTGACTGGTATTTAGTGTGGCCAGTATTTACATCTTTTAACAAAACTTATAAATTCAGTGCTGCCTGACACAGAAATTCACAGGGATATGGGAAGACAGTATCAATTTTTTTCAACAAATTAGGAATTCTAAAAGTTTTCCTTCTATTAAAAAAAGTATACCTTCTATAAAATAATTAAATCTAGCCAGCTACTTCTCAGAAAGGAGATGGGTTGGTTCATTCATTTGCCCTACAAATATTTACTGTGTACCTACAATGTACTGGGTCCTTTTATTAGTCCAAGCTGTATCAACCAGAATGAGGCAGGAGTAGACTTCACTTTATTCAATAATAACTGAATACATTACACTACATGACAATTGCTATTCTAAGCGCTGGCAGTGAACAAAGACAAACACTTTTGCCTCGATGCCCTTACACTCTAATATGTGAATGAGTGTGTATGGGTGGGGAGGCAGGAGGGAGAAGGGATGGGGAGTGTTACCCCCAACCCCAGATCTCCTTCTCCACTTAAATAAAAGGTATGGGTCTACTGTAGCCTGAGAAAGCCCCTTTATGTATTTAATCTTTCAAATTCATATGAATGGAGAAATGACATGTCCTTCCGGTCACCTGAAGAAACAGTTAGCTAATATTATGAACAGATACTCCATCAAGGTTTTCACATCTCTTTGGTACTTACATAAAGCACCAACAAGACAGAATGTGGCTAAATGTAGTGAAATTACCAGGCTCAACTCAGAGATCAAATAAAATCTATCATCTTAGTTTTCACAATACTCCAAAGATGCGATTCAGTAAGCCCATACAGATTCACAGAGACTGAACTCCATCCAACAAAACTTGAAAATCCATGAATTCAATGCCTGTCCTAAACACATGACGTTTAGACGACCCTTTACCAAGTGATTAGTGAGTTAGTGGCGAGATAGAAAGGTTAACCAGTGAGGTATAATGCACATCAAATAAAGAATAAATCATAGATGGAGACATATGTTTAACTTTGTTAATATAGTGCTATTGTCTGATAACTGTAGGTAAGGAACTTTAGGATTTTTTGGTATCTGTTAAGCTGCAAATCAACATTGTCTCTGATGCAAGATAAAACAATCTGATGTTTTAAAATAAGATTTCAAAATGTTGAATTATTTAATTAAATTTAAATTACTATTTAAAAAATATTTAATACACTCATTAAAAAACAATGAAGGCTTTGTGAAACTGGTACTGAATAAAAATGAATATTAATGTATTATTGGCATTAATATTCTGATTAATATTAATAAACTGATTCCTTGCCAGAAGGTAAGAAAAATAATTTTATAATGAACTCTGTCCAACTTGCTTTAATGAAACAATTTTGTCAAAATGAAGACTGACTAGGAATCACATTCCTAGTTTATAGGACTCAGAATAAAAGAGTCCAAGCTTTGTGAAGCTTGAGCTTTGAAGGACTTTGAATATCAAAGATAAAAGAGGATGTCCAACACACCAACTTCCTTTCCTTGGTTCCAAACGTTCCCTGGTCTTGTGGATGATGCCACACTTCAGAATCTAGGCAGGAAGTTGGGATGTCTGAATTTGGAAAGGGTCAAAGGAACAGCAAAAGGAATAGCAACCATATTTCTACAAAAAAGCATACTGCTGCATAAAGTTTTGTTCAGTTCCTTCTACAATAAAATCAGTGCATAAAAATATGATTTAATAACAGAATTTGGTAATTATGTGGACAGGACCAAGGGGAAGCAATGAGAGTTCAAGATTATTTAACAGAACTTTGTAATAATATTTATTGTGATTTTTTTTTTCCTGGGTAGAAATCTCCTGGTATAGTTAGTATCTGTCTTTACTTCTTCAGAATGATTTTTCTAATCAACAAAGAATTCTGTTCCATTACTTTTTTTAAATGTACTTTCATGGCCTAATCACTTTCAATATTAAGCTATTCCTCAAAATTGAACTCAAGGACTTGGCAGGATCTTAAGGCTGCTGTGAGAGAAAAACTTTTTTCCTTGAATTTTCCAACAATGATTTCTGCAGGGATCTGTAACTAATATCTCTGGGCAGTAAGCAAAGTCTTTGTAGAATAATTGTGAGCGGGAACTAGAAAGTTAGAAAACAAAATGAAAAATGCTTAGAATGCACAAATTTGAAATAAATTACAGCTGTCCTTGCTTTGCCTGGTTCTAATATGCATGAATTTCAGTTACCATGGTTTAGTTAATTAACACAAGTCTCCCAAAAACACAGTTCAAATTTCAGTTACCACAATATATTAACTAACTGCATGAAGAGCAAACTTCACTGCTCCCTCTTCAGTCCACAAATCACTACATAAAAAAAGATGTGCATCATCATCAGTGACCAATCATGTCACTTTTTTCAAAGGCTGCTGTGATTGGTCCCTGCACATCCATTACACAATTCACGCACAGACAGCAAAGCATTATGTTGGGTAACCTCCTGTCTCCCAGTAATAAACCACTGTGACATTTTACAACAGGTAGTCAAGAGAGGAAACTGGGCAATAACGATGAAAGAACAAAGAAATAAGACGTAATAATGCTGGAAGTGAATGAAATTCAAACAGATCATAAATGGCATTATAGAACACCTAACCGTGGGAATGTCAACCCTATCGCCATTCAAGAGACTCTAGATACTCAGAGAACTTAGTAAAAGTCAACTTATTGGCATGCATGAGGACAGTGAGGAGGCTGTGACAAAAAAATGAAGATGTCCTGGAAAAAGCAATTCTGTCGAAAAACATTTCATATGAGAGGAACTCCTGGAGCTAGTTCACGACATCGAAACCGCAGAAGATAAAATACTGCAAGTGGACCGAACTGAGGAAGGAGTACGACAATTCACCAAGGTAGAGAAAAGATGCCGGCTCTGTATTCAAAGCTATACAAGAAGAAAGCAAGCACTGTTCAAACCACTCTTGATAAAACACTTTAGTTCTCACTGCTTTTAATGTTTTAATTTTCCATGCACTAAATATTAGTTTTACTATTTTTTTATGTCCTCATATAGTTATTACTGACAGTAAGAGAGTTTTTACTGTTTTGACAAAAAATTTAAAGGTAATGGAACACCAATAATTTCTGGCATTTATCATCAGATTGCTTTGTAGGATTTCAGCTTACATGGTCATGTTGATGGTCTCGTAGTTCTCATAGCAAGGACTCCTTGTGTACAACAATTGTTCTAAGGAAGAAAAAGTATGAATAGATATACCTATCCCAAAGAATTCCAACATGTTACCCAGTTCTTGACATGGAGTTGAATCTTAATCCTAAAGGAATTGGAGGTCTTAATGGGTAGTACTTGCAATTATTTATCAAACATCTAAATGATGGAAAATACTTGTTACATTGTCAAACAGTGAGAAAGAAGAACCCTGAAAATCAGCCAGGAACATAATTGTCAGTGCAGTGGGAAATGGAGTTGGTACAGTTTTCAGAAGAAAAACAAAGTACCTGAAATGAAATACTATTAGAGATTTGTTAAGGTTAAAGCTCAGTGTTTGATTCGAATAATCTCTGAGCTGTTTGCTAAGCATAAGATTCTGCGTAAAAGTTCGTAAGTTAAAGTGAAAGGAGAAGGTGTCTAGGGACATTTTCCTGCAAGTCTTTTGTCTTCAAAAATGTGGTCCAGGGCTCACCACACACGGGAGCCCTTGGCTTGGTTTCAGGAGTTTAGATGTCTTCTCAGGCTTCGTTCTCAGCAGCATCAATGGCATTATGAGATACAGTTCAAGACACAGTTCTGGTACAAGAAAACTCTTTCTCCTTAAAGTGAAGGCACGGTCTGCTGTCTTTACTAGATGTTTAGCTGACAGAAGGTCTAGGTTTCGTCTTGGACCACCAAAAGGAATGACATACAGAGTAAGAAAAACCAAAGAGAAATTCCCTGCGGTCAAGCACAGACCATAAACGGTAAAGAGAAAAAGTTAAAAGGAACTGAAAATCTAGAAAGTGAAAGTCATGGATCTGAATTACTATTAATACTTCAGAGGCTCTAAGATTCTGCACTCTAAAAATGCTAAGCAACCAGCGAGTGGAAAACAGAGGGGCTTTCCTGTTGGTGGAATCCCCAGGCCATAAACAGGAGGCTTCCTACAAAAAGTACCAAGGGAAAAGTAGATTTAGAGTCATGTCTATCCCAAAGATGTGACAAAAGGCACAAGCACGCACACTCACATATCTCCTCAACAGAAATGGGAGTGCTACAAAGCCAGGGGCAATATATATTTCACTTCCACAATCTCGCATATAGCCCAGTGCCTAGCAATCAGTAGGCACCCTGTCAAAAGACATTTGTTGAACACATACAGTGGGTTCAAATTCTGCTCTATCAGTAACAGTTTCATTTACTCAGTATGTGCACCCAACATAGGTTCACTCTTCGTGGAAGGGAGGGAAAAAAAAAAAACCCTCTAAAAGTAAGTCTAAGACAGGGAGGCAGTATAACGCAGTGGTAAACAGCACTGGTTCAAATCCCGGTACTACTAAGAAACAGCTGAGTAATTGTGGGCTAACTGCCTGACCTGTCTGTGCCTCTGATCCTTGTCTACGAAATAAGAAGAATAACAGTACCTACCCCCACAGTGGTTCTGAAAGAAATGTGATTTCAAGTGTAGAGTACTCTGCATAGTGCCTGTCATGAAAAGCAAGAGCTCTACGAATGTTTCGGTATTATTACCATAAACACCTTGAAATGTGAGTGCAGGCTGGATGATCAAGTATACAGGCACCTCCTACACACGCACAAACACACGCCACATTTACCTGTTCTAAGGTGAGCCTAAATAAAACATTGCCACCAAAATGGTTTCTTTAGGTTTATAAACACATTCCTTAAAATGTGACCAGTAGAATAAAGATAAAACAGAATATTTATCCTAACACAAAAATGAAAATTAAGACAAGATGTTTTGTCACCCATTAAATTACCAAAGATTTTAAAATTAGAATGATGTCAAGCTTGTGAGGTGAAAGACAGGTATTCTCATCGGCAGTAGTAACTGATGCAATGTTGCTGGAAAATATGTTGCCAATATGCATCAGGAGCCTTAAAACACATTCTCTGCCATTTCCAGTCGTACATATCTTCAGCAGTTACTTCCGTAGTATCAAAAAAAAAAAAAAATTGGAAACATCCTTAACATCCATCAAGATGAGAGTTAACTAAATTATAGTACACCCGTAATTTACGTAGAGCACAGCAGCTATAAAAAGATTTCTGAAAACACGGGAGGAAAATCAGCATGTACAAGTATGTAGACTATACGAGTCCATTTATGGTTTTTCTTTTTTTAAGTCAAGAGACAGAAAAGGCAGCAGGAAATTCACTAGAATGCATCAATAGTTTTTATTTCCAGGCTGTGGGACTCTAGATGATTTTTGTTTCTCTAACTTCCTACGTTGTGTAAGGGTTTCTAAAGTACTATGTATTTTTTTTTTTAAGTCAGAAAACAATTGTAAAGCTTATTTTATAAAAATATGGCTGATAGTGAACATCATTCTGGTTCAGTCCACTAAAAATGATGTGCTACTAATGATAATGCCATGATCAGAACAGTTCAATCAATCCAAATGTAACAAATCACACTACTGTTGAAACGATTTCATGGTCTTTAAAAGAAGGCTATTTCCTACCTAAATGATATGACGTTGGCCTTAAGGCCTGGGTCTGCCAATAGGGTTAATGGCTTGCCCTAACATCAGTGGACTATGACTTCATGCTACACCAGTCTTTTTCTTGAAATAAAAGGCTTACCAAAATTCTAAGAAAATTTTCACAAGAATTCTAGACATGGTTTTGAAAGTAAGAGTTGTGAAATATCTTGACAGTTGTCTCCCTTAGCCCTTTCTTCCCTTTTTTGCCTTTTAGACAAAAGCTGAGAACAGCTTTGATACCACAAAGCATTTCCAGAGTGCCATACACTAAGAACAGACCTCAGAATACATAATCAGTCATCTTGCTTCCATTTCTACGTATCACTTTAGACACACATGACTTAAACTTCTGAGTGAAGGTAAAATCCACCAAAATATAACAGGTCAATCCACTACAACATTTTACTAGCTTTCACTTTTATAAAGGTTGCAGGATGAAATAAATAAATGAAATCATCATTATTTAATGCTTACATAAATATTTACTGGCCTTCAGTGACTGACTATTTCAGGGGGACAAGAAATAAATTTTACATTGTAAAAGTTTAAAAGGTTAGACTCTCACCTTAGAACTTCACTAACTTAGTAAATCTCCTTTACCAAATTGTTATGGAAATATGATTGTATATAAATATCAACCAGAATGCAAAATACCTTTTTACCCACTAGTGACAATTCTACATTGTTGATGTTAAATCTGATACAGCATCAAGATTTGCCCTGAAAAGTTTGGTCACACAATTATTATAGCAAAACGTGATCAAAAAACACAGCTCTCCTATGGCTACGTCATCAGAAGCTACAGAATCACACAGTAAGGATGACAAAACATGGTTCAAACTGGGCTTTTCTAAGGATGAAGAGATACATACAGAGGTTCTAACTGGGAAAAATAAAGAAAGGGAAGTCAATACTCAAAAGAATAACATCCTATTTTTTAAACTGAAATACATAGTTGACATACAATATTATATCTGCTTTAAATGCACAACACAGGGAGTCGACATTTATATACATTACAAACTGATCACCATCAGGCTAGCAACCATCTGTCACCATACAAAGCTAACTGACTGCATTTTCCATGCTGCACGTTACATCCTTGTGACTTATTTATTTTAAAACTGCAAGTTTGTGGCCCTTAATCCCCTTCACCCATTTTGCCCATCCGACCCAAATCTCCCTTCTTCTGATTACCACCAGTTTGTGCTCTGTATCTGTTTCTGTTCTGTTTGCTCATTTGTTTTGTTTTTTAGATTCCATATATAAGTGAAGTCATATGGTATTTGCCTTTTTCTGTCAGATTTATCTTACTTACCTAATACCCTCTAGGTCCTACCACGTTGTTGCAAATGGCAAGTAATGGTTGAGGAATATTCCATTATATATATCACACCTTCTTTATCCATTCATTTAACAGTGGTCACTTACGTTGCTTCCATATCTTGGATATTTTAAATAATGCTACAATGAACATAAGGGTGCATATATCTTTTCAAATCAGTGTTTTTATTTTCTTCAGGTAAATACCCAGAAGTAGAATTGCTGGATTCTATGGTAGTTCTATTTTTAGTTGTCTGAGGAACCTCCATCATGTTTTCCATAATGACTGTACCAGTTTACATTCCCATCAACAGTGCACAAAGGTTCCCTGTTATCCACATCCTCGTCAACACTTGTCAGTCGTCTTTTTGATAATAGTTATTCTGACAGACATGAACTGATTTCTCATTCTGGTTATTATTTGCATTTCCATGATGCTTAGGGACAGAGAGCACCTTTCCATGTGTCTGTTGGCCGTATGAATGACTTACTTGAAAAAGCGTCTATTCAGATCTTTTGCCCATTTTTTAACCAGACTATTTGTTTTTGGTTTGGGGGGGGGGGGTTGATAGTGACATGTGTGAATTCTTTATATATTTGGGATATTAACTCTTTATCAGATACATCATTTGTAAATATCTACTCACATTTGGTAGTTTGTCTTTTCATTTTGTTGATGGTTTCCTTCACTGTGCAAAAGCTTTTTATAGTTTGATGTACTCCTATTTGTTTATTTTTTATTTTGCTGCTCTTGCTGAGGAGACAGAGCCAAAAAGTATTGCTAAGACCAATGTCAAAGAGCGTACTGCCCACATTTTCTTCTAGGAGTTTTGTGGTTCCAGATTTTACATTTAAGTCTTTAATCCACTTGAGTTCACTTTGGGATATAGTGCCAGTAAGTAGTCTAGTTTCATTCTTTTACACATACCTGTCCAGTTTTCCTAACATTGTTTATTAAAGAGAGACTGTCTTTTCCCCACTACAGTACAGTTTTGGCCCCTTTGTTGTAAATTAATTGACCATAAGTGTGTGGGTTTATTTCTGGGTGCTTAATTTTGTTCCACTGATTTATGTGTCTGTTTTTGTGCCAATAACATATAGTTTTGATTAATAAAGCTTTGTGGTATAGTTTGAAATCAGGAGAGCGATAACCTGCAGCTTTGTTTTTCTTTCTTAAGATTGATTATTCAGGGTCTTTTGTGTTTCTATGTAAACTTGGATTGTTTGTTCTAGTTCTGTAAAAAAAAAAAAAAAGCCATTGGTATTTTGATAGGGATTCATTAAATCTGTAGATTGCTTTGTGTAGTATGGACATTTTAACAATATTAATTCTTCCAATCTATGAGCACAGAATATCTTTCCATTTATCCATGGCATCTTCAACTTTTTACATCAGTGTATTATAGTTTCAGAGTATAGGTCTTTCATCTCATTGGTTAAATTTACTCCTATGTATTCTACTCTTCTTTTTTTATTCTATTGTTTTTGATGCAATTGTAAATTGGATTGTTTTTTTAATTTCTCTTTCTGACCGTTCATTCTTAGTATATAGAAATGCAACGGATTTCTGTATGTTGATTTTGTATGCTACAACTTAAACTGAATTAATTTATCAGTTCTCATAGTTTTTTGATGGTCTTTAGGGTTTTCTATATATAGTATCATATCTGCAAGTGTGACAGTTTTACTTTTTCCTTTTCAATTAGATGCATTTTATCTCCTTTTCTTGTCTGATTGCCATAGCTAGGATTTCCAATACTATGTTGAATAAAAGTGGTGAGAGTGAGCATCCTTGTCTTGTTCCTGATCTTAGAGGAAAAGCCTTCAGCTTTTCTCCACTGAGTATGATGTTAGCTGTGGGTTTGTTATATACGGACTTTATTATGTTGGGTATACCCACTTTGTTGAGAGTTTTTATTATAAATGGATATTGGATTTTTGTCAAATGCTTTATCTATTGGGATGGTTATCATTCAATCGGAAGATACTGAACCATCCCCGGGATATATCCCACTTGATTATAATGTATGATCCTTTTAACATATTTTTGAATTCATTTTGTTAGTATTTTGTAAAGGATTTTTGCATTTATGTTCGTCAGGGATATTGGCCTGAAATTTTTTTTTTCCCTAGTGTCTTTGTCTGGTTTTGGTATCAGGGTAAATCTGGCCTCATAGAAAATTTTAAGCATGTTCCTTCTTCAGTTTTTTTGGAATAGTTTGAGGAGGATAGGAAATAACTCTTCTTTAAATGTGTAGTAGATTCACCTGTGAAACTGTCTGCTCCCAGACTTTTGTCTGCTGGGAGTTTCTTATTATGAATTCAATTTCACTTCCAGTAACTGGTCTGTTCATATTCTCTATTTCTTCTTAATTCAGTCTTGGAAGATTGTATGTTTTTAGGAATTTATTTCTTCTAGGTTGTTCAATTTGTTGGTGTATAATTCTTTGTAGTACTCTCTTATAATCCTTTGTATTTTTGTGGTGTCAGTTGTAACTTCTCTTTCATTTCTTATTTTATTTATTTGTGTCTTTCTCTTTTTTTCTTGATGAATCTGGTGAAAGGTTTATTAATTCTGTTTATCTTTTCTAAGAACCAGCTCACAGTTCCACTATTCTTTCCCATTTTTTTGTTAGTCTCTTTTTCATTTATTTTTGCTCTGATCTTTATTATTTCCTTCTTTCTACCAACTTTGGGCTTTGTTGGTTCCTCTTTTATAGTTCCTTAGGTATAAGGTGAGACTCTTTATTTGAGAGGTATCTTGTTTCTTTTCTTTTTCCTTTTTCAGTTTTATTAGGTAGAATTACTACAGTTCAATTGCACATATACATTATATTGCAAGTAAATACATACATATAATATACTGCACATTTTTTTTAGTTTACATATATGTACTGATCATTGTTTCTAAGAACAGATTAGAGCTTTAGCTTTTTAAACTTACATAGTTATCAAAGGAATAAAGCCAACCACAAAGTAAGAATCAACAGAATGTGGTAATACAATCATAAAAGACAGCTTACATATATTCAAGAAATCAATCACCTTAGTTATAAATAATAAGCAGTTCATTTGTATCCTTATTATTATTATTATTATTTTAGATTCCACTTATAAGTGATACCATGTGGCATTTATCTTTCTCTTTCTGGCCCACTTCACTTAGAATGATCTTCAGATCCATACATATTGCTGCAAATGGCATTATTTTATTCTTTTTATGGCTAAGCAGTGTTCCATTGTAGAGATATATCTTGTTTCTTGAGGTAGGCCTGTAGCACTATAAATTTCCCTTTTAGAACTGCTTTTGCTACATCCCATAGATTTTGGATCATTGTGTTTCCATTTTCATTTGTCTCCAGGTGTGTTTTGATTTCCTCAGTGACTCATTAGTTTTTTAGCAGCATGTTGTTTAGCCTCCACATGTTACTGTTTTTTTCCATTTTTCTTCTTGCAGTTCTAGTTTCATACTATTGCGATAGGAAAAAATGCTTGATTTTTAAACTGAGACTGGTTCTGTGGCCTAGCACATGATCTGTGTTGGAGACTATTCCATGTGCACTTGAAAAGAGTATGTATTCTGTTGCTTTTGGATGGAATGTCCTATATGTATGTATGTGTATATATATATATGTGTGTGTGTGTATGTGTACATACACACATACATACACATACACACACATATATATAAAATAATTTCATCAAGTCTGATGTGTCATTTAAGGCCAATGTTTTCTCATTAATTTTCTATGTAGATGATCTATTCATTGACGTAAGTGGAGTACTAAAATCCCCTACTTTTGTTTTATTTATTATCAATTCTCCCCTTTATGTTTACTACTTGTTTTATATACTTAGGTGATTCTTTCTTGGGTGCATAAATATTTATAAAGTTCTATCCTTTGGGATTGACCCCTTTACCCTTATGTTACGCCCTTTTTTGTCCTCTGTTAAAGTCTTTGTTTTAAAGTCTATCTTATCTAACGTGAGTATCGGTACTCCAGCTTTCTTTTTGTTTCCATTTATAAGGAATATATTTTTCCATCCTTTCATTTCTAATCTGTATATGTCTTTAGGATTGAAGTGAGTTTCTTGTAGGCAGCATATAGATAGGTCTTGTTTATGTATCCATTCAAGCCATTCTGTGTCTTTTGATTAGAGCATTTAGTCCATTTACACTTAAAGTGATCAGTGATAGAGATGCACTTACTGTCATTTTGTTAATTGTTTTCTAGTTGTCTTAGTAGTTCTTCTCTGTTCCTTTCTTCTTCCTTTAGTTTCTTCTGTTGTGGTTTGATGATTTTCTTTAGTTTTGTGTTTGGTTTCCTTTATCTTTACTTTTTGGGTATTTATTGTAGGTTTTTGGTTTATGGTTATGAGGTTTATATATATGGACCTACATACACAGCAGACTGTTTTAAGCTGATAGTCACTTAAGTTCAAACACGTTCTGAAAACTACATTTTTACTCCCCCCATCATGTTTTACATTTTTGATGTTATATTTATATATTTTTACTCCATATACACAAATAACGCTTATTGTAGTTTTGGTTGATTTGACAACTTCCGTCATTTAACCTTCATGTTAACTTTTTAAGTGATGATCCACTGCCTTTACTATGTATTTGCCTTTACCAGTTAAGAGTTTGACTTTCATATACTTTCTTATTTCTAGTTATGGCCTTTTATTCTCTACTTAGATCCTTTAACATTTCTTCTAAGGCTGGTTTAGTGGTGATGAACTCTTTTAGTTTTGGCTTGTCTGGGAAATTCTTTCTTTCTCATTCAATTCTGAATGGCAACCCTGCCAGGTAGAGTATTTTTGATTGTAAGGTTTTTTTTTTTTTTTTTCCCTTTCAGCATTTTAAATATATCATGCCTTTCCCTCTGGCCTGTAAAGTTTCTGCTGAAAAACTGGCTGATTGCTTTTTGGGAGTTCCTGTGATTGTGATCAGCAGTTGTTTTTCTTTTGCTGCCTTTAAAGCTCTCTTTAACTTCTGTCATTTTAATCATGATATCTCTTGGTGTGGATCTTTTTTGATTCATCTTTCTTGGGACTATGCTTCTTGGATCTTAGTATCTCTTTTCTTCCCCAGAATAGAGAAGTTTTAGCCATTATTTCTTGAAATATGTTTTCTGTCCTCTCTCTTCTCCTTCTCCTATAACGTGAATGTTAATACGTTTGATGCTGTCCCAAAGGTCCCTTAAACTGTCCTCACTTTTAAAAATTCTTTTTGGTTTTTTCTTTTGTTCTGTTTTGTTTTCTGCTTAGTTAGGGGGATTTCCAGTATGCTGTATTCCAGATCACTGATCCATCCTTCCGTATCACCTGATCTACTGCTGATCTCCTCTACTGTATTTTTCATTTCAGTTATTGTATTCTTCAACTCTGATTGGTTCTTTCTTCTGTGTTCTAACTCTCTGCTGAAGTTCCCACCATGTTCATTCATTCTTCTTGGACATTAAGCATCTTTATGATCATTACCTTAAACTCTTTTATCAGGTAGATTGCTTATCTGCATTTCATTTAGCTCTTTTTCTGAGATTTTGTCTTGTTCTTTCATTTGAAACATAGTCCTTTGTCTCCTCATATTGCCTAATGCTCTGTGTTTACTTCTATGTATTAGGTAGTTCTATTACATCTCGTGATCTTAGGGAAGTGGCCCTATATAGATGTCCTATGGGGCCCAGCAGCAAGCTTCCCTCTGGCTACCAAAGCCAGATACTCCAGGGGTGTCCGGTGTCCCCTATGTGGGCTGGGTATATCCTTCTATTCTGGTGAGGCTGACTGCTGTGGGCATGTTGCGGGGGGCAGGGAGGCAGGCCCTCCAGCATGGCTAATTGTGTGGCTCCCGTGGGCACACTAGTGGGCAGGATTGGACCCCAAGCGCTGCTGGCTGTGAGACCTGGAAGCATGGGACTGCTACAAGTGTGCTGGTGGGCCGGGCCAGCCCCTGGTGCTAATATGCTAGAGTGAGGGTTCCACAATGGTGTCCACCAATGCAGGTGTCAGTTTGGTAGAACAAGATCACAAAAATGGCTGCTGCCAGCATCTCAGTTTCTAGGGGGAACCCCAGCTGCCCCCTGCTTTCAGGGAGGCTCTCCAAAACAAGCAAGTGGGTCTGACTCAGGTGCCTTTCAAACTGCTGCCTCTGTGAAGGGACTTGGAGCAAGTGCGTTTTCGCATGTGCCATTCAAGAGCAGAGTCTCAGTACCCTACAACCCCCTGGCTCTCCCAAACATAAGTTCCACTGGTTTTCAAAGTCAGACGTTTTAGGCGCTCATATTCCTCATTTACGACCCCAGGCTGGGGAGCCTGATGTGGGGCTTGATCTCTCAGTCTTCGGGGAGGACCTCCATCACTGTGATTTTCCTCTCACTTAACGGTCACTGTGCCAGGAGTGTGGGTCCTGATTAGACCATGTCTCTGCCCCTCCTACTCATCTGGTGGTGGTTTCTTCTTTACATATTTAGTTGTAGAAGATCTTTCCTGCTAGTCTTCAGGTCATTGTCAGAGATAGTTGCTCTGTAAGTAGCTGTAATTTTGGTGTGCTGTGGGAGGAGGAGAGCTGAGGATCTTCCTACTCTGCTATCTTGATCCCTTGCTTCTATGACATCGTATCTCAATGCTAATGTAGGCTGTGACCTTCTCTTTACCAAGGAAAATAACATGTGTGTGTAAATATAAACATTAAAAATAGCTGAGTTAAAGGTACTGTTATTATCATGACTCCCAATGATTATTCTTAAGAAGTTAAAAAAAAAAACCTTCTTAGGAATTAAAAATGAATTGTAGCAAATTATAGGGATAAAACAGAATTCAAGGAGAATATTAATATTAACTATATATTCTTATTTATCACATTATCACACTTTCTAATACAATTTGGTTAAATAAACTATTTCACTAACTGCCTTCTGGAAATAACAATTTAACCACTGAAACAGAAACCAAAAACAGAAATAAATACTTACTCACAATACCAAACTGTCCCCAAAACAGAAGTATAGCCAAAACTGGGAAAACAACAGTGAGGATATTTTCATTTGGAGAAAACCATGAAACTGGGAAGAAAGAAAACAAAAATCACAATTAACATTTACTATACTCACTTGAACTCCTGCCAATAAACGGTCAACAATATATTTTATTATGGAGACGGGAAATAAAAATAATCAAATAAAGGTTTGGCTTTAAAATAAATAAGTAACAAGTTACAGTATAATTTACTTATATAACAAATTTTACTTATGAAAGAAAGTTATTTAAGTGCTTTTCACCACATTTTCCCTAACCTATGCTTTGTGGAAGGAGGTGGTATAGCACAGGAGCTGAGAACAAGGTTCTGGAGCCACAGTACCTGGTTTTGAAACCCAACCCTAACTTATAATTTCTGTGACCTTGGACAGAGTCTTAATACCTCTCTGCTCATCAGTGTCCTCCAGTGTTACACTGGTAAACTGACCATTGTGACTGTTAACAAAGTTAATACATGCAAAGGGCCTAAAACAAACCTTGGCCCTTACCAAGTGCTCCTCAGACATTAACTACAATTAGTATTATGTGCTTCTGTGGTGATACCTGTGTTCGCAAAATGCCAAGAATTTACCTTAAAGCAACAGTGAAGTCTTCCTGCAAAGACTCACCCGGGGTACCAAAGTGAGGAAGTCATATAGCTAGGTACCTTCGCCTGACTCCAACTAAAACCAAGACAGATGTGAGCCCTAGCTTTTCTCGAACTTACTCTGGACCAGAAGATGCATTCATGAACAATTAGGCTTCAAATGATTGTTTACACATAAAGTAATGTGAGGGGCTTTAGGTATTAAGGAAGCTTCTACTGAGTGGGTCACACGTTACCTAGAGAAGGATAATATAACCACACATTCTATATAAAGGAAATGGTGATGTTAAGACTTCAGATAAGATTTGTTAAAAATGTTTAAAAAATTAAGTTTAATTGCATCTTATCAACTCTTAAGACCATAATTTTACCTGTGAAATTTTCTTCTCTAACAATAAAGCCAAGTAAACGCACTGAAAGTATTTCAAAGTTTGCCTGTATAGAGGGAACGTGCTGTGTGAAGAACAATTCTGAATGCTGCCCAAAGCTAGCCACCCGTGTTCCTCTAAAATTAACCCGTTCACATCTTTCACTGCTCTGCCTCTTTGTACTGGCATGGAAGGAATCTCGTGGGTTTTCATACCATAATGCTACCCATGCATTTCTTGTGTTAAGCTTATAATCTTAAACTCTGGTAAACGTTCACAATAATCCCCAGAATATAATGTTAAATTTTCTATCTTACAGATACTAGCTTTCCATCACCTAGCATTTTGCCCTACCCACAGTAGAGACTCAGCTGGTTTGTTGTTGAAGGTTCCAATAGTCACAAAATAGTTTAGTGAGTGAATGAAAGACAGTTTTTTTTGTTTTTTTGGATGATCCCCCGGTTGCAGAGCTCTACCAAGAGACAAAGGTTTTCAGATACTCTGAATTAATACCTTATGGTCCAACTGAATCACTGAGCATCTTCCTATACCAAAGAAAACCCATTCCCATTCAGTCTAAAATCCTACCAGGAAAAACCTTCATAAATTATCCTTAGGTTTTCATATCTAATACCCAAAGTATTTGGAAAAAGCTCTATGATCTAATAACTATTCTTAATCAACTTATTTTTATCTCTACTTGCTTTCTCTATTGTTGAGTTGTATACATTAACTCCTCAAATCTTCACAATTATTATATGAAGAATTATGAACTCCTCCTTAACACCGAGGAAACTGAGGCACAGTGAATTAAAGGTCTTAAGGAACTTGAATTTTCATGTCCCAAACTGACTCCTGACACCAAACCTCCCCTTGGTTTTCCCCATTTCAGTAGTGGTGACTCCATTTCTTCAGTGGCTCAGGCCAAAAATCTTGGAGTCATCCTTGACTCCCCGGTTTCTCCCACACCCTACGTCTGGTCTGATGGTAAATCCTGTGGTCACTACCTTCAAAATATAGCCAGTATCTGATCTCACATTCAAGGTGGGCTGACAATGAAATGTTCTTTCACTGGCCTCCCTCTCTATACACAGAACAATCTTTAACAGTCTTAGGATATATTCATAAAATCTATTAGTGAACATAAGATTTATCGTTTGCCTCTCAGTGACCTACACTACACCCCAAAATTACTGTACCCCCATGTCCTGTTTTTTCTTTTCAATGAATCTGTACATTCCCTCAGAAAAATTTCAACTAGATATTAGTTTATCTAATTCCACATTAGACCCCTGCTGAAAGGTATACCTCAAAAAAAAAAATCTCTTTAACTCAAATTAACATCAAATTAATAAAAGTTAAAATATAAGAGAGATTTCTGAGGATAAAAGCGTTCCAGATTCTGCTGGCCTGCTCTAAGCCATCTCCTGCCCAATCCTCACGGCATGAAAATCCCTTCCGCAACACCCGGGCCAGTTTCAGCAACCTGATACCTTCCTTCATAAAGCAAACATCCCAGGAACACGATTTACATTTGCAAAAGCACTTTGGCTCACAAAGCACTTGCACACTAGCGATCTCATATGGTGCTCACTAGACTTCAGAAAAGAATTCATAAAAGCAGGGATCTATTTCATCCCCATTTTAGAGATGAGGTAATTCGGTGAAGCAGCTTTTCAATATCATACAGGTGAAGAGTTAAGTTGCAGAACAGGGTATATACCTCTGATCTCCTGATTCCTAATCCTAAACAATGTCAAAATATTCCACCAAACTACGCACCTCATTCCCAGTCTGGTAACAGAAATTTTGTAACAGCAAGCAAAAGAAGAACAGGGGCAAAGAGTGGACCCAACTGAATTGATCTGATCCCATTTAAAGCAGAGGTTCTCAAAGCATGGTCTAATCCTGAGATCAGTGTTATGTCTAGTGATTCTAAACAGCTTTCAAAATATAAAACTGGAGTGTACTTCTATGTGGTTGAAGAAATCAGCTAGAACAGCAAAGGACAGAAAAGAAAGGAGACTTTTTTTTTTATCAGCTAACTTGACTGCTTTACGCAACTCACCAAAACTCAAGTTTGGGAAGACAGAGCAGAATCATGGTGCTATAACCAAGGCTGAATTTAAATAAATTAACTGGGATCTCTAGCGCTCCCACACCCTGGCCAAGGAAAAGAAAACCAAAGCAAGGCTAAGCACAGGGGAGCCTCAAGGAATCATCCAGGATAACCTGATTTTTAATCTTCTAATTCTCCTCCTAATCTAGTCTTTCCAGAAGAAACATGGCTGGGACTTGCCAACCCTTGATCAAAGTATAAGGTTAAAAAAAGAAAAAGGCTAACTAATTGGAACAAGGCTTGAAAATGAATCACGTGAAAGAAAATTTTGACGGCAGCAAACAGGAATGCAGAATAGACAACCCCAGGACTGCTCACCCCAAAAGAGCAGTCCTTAGACCAAAAGTTTGAGAACCACACAATGTACAAATTAACAAACGAAGAGCAGAAGCGCAAGTAAGATAAAACTCATTACCTTAAAGCTGATAAACATCTCATCAACATTTATTACTAATAGCCTGCTTTTTGATTCAACGGAATTCCTAGCCCCATTTTGTGCCCCCACTGCCGCGTTTCTAACAGGATCAGGCTGCTGCAGGAGAAATAAAAGGGAAACTTTATAGAAGTCTTACCAATACGATATTTTAGTTCTACGATGGTTTCGCCTTCTCTGCTTAATTCTGTTACTTCACAAGTGTAGTTTCCTACGACGGCATCATGCTTATCCATCTTCAAAGACGCAATGCCCATTAGTAAATCTGATGATGAGATGCTTGCAGTTGTAAAGTTTTTGCTGGGACTGGACTGGTTTTGATTTCCATCGAAGATGAAAATGTTTTCTCCTTTCAATTTCCACTTGACGTACAATTCACTAATACTCTTCGCCTCTATGTTACTAACAAAACATGGGATGACAACAGTTTTATTGCAAACGGTGTATTCTACAGACTTGATTTTATTAAATATTAGCTGAGCTGAACCTGGAAAAGAGAAAATTGTTTCATTTAATTACAGAATTCTATACTATAAGATCTTAGGTATGCTACAAATTCTTAAGAGCAATATTTCTATTATTCACTTAAGAAAGCAGTGCAGCTTGGGGGAGATGGGCAAGGTGAAAAGAAGAAACAAATTATTTTAATATTAACATGTACAGCTGACAGACAACACCATATCTTTTCCTTATTCATTCCCAGTAATGCAGAATAGAGTCTCATGTGTCTTGGGAATAAATTTAGCAACTGTGTTAGAACATGCAGGTGTAGTATCTGGCTTTGGAAGCTTTTAAGTAATTGTTACTGCCTATTGATATATGTAGAAAAATACTGTCCTTGCCATGAGAAAGTTTTAAACAGAAAATAAAATCAAATATTATATTCAGACTCAACTTCGGTAAGAACTTAACTAATATGAAGTTTATCTCCATCCCTATGTTGCATTTCCAGAAAAGGTGGCAGGCTCTACTGTACTTTAATATAAAAAGTAAATCAGATGAATCACATCACATCATTCCACTAGGATGAAAAGTCTTATAATGCTAAGGAAAAAAAAAAAACTTTTTCTATGGCTATTTTCCTATTGCAAAATGCAGAGAGCCACAGACATTTTGTACGCAAGTATTATAAATTATTATACACAACTGAATGGCATTTTCCCACTCCTACACTTCATTGAGACTAAGGAACAACAACTTCCAAGTGCATATTACAGGTATTCCTTCCATAAACCATAAATCACACAAAATAAAGCTAAGATGCAAGTTGAAACCAAGAGCAGATACTGCTCATAAGTAGTGTGTATTCTATCAAATTTTCTCAATAGGATAAATTACCAGTTGTTATCTTATAAACAAGATTGAAATAGTAAATGCAATCACTCATCTTTCATCTAAAATGTGCAAAAATGTGGAACAACTGTAGTTGTCTTCCATCTTTTTCAGCCATTTATCAACTCTTTAACTAAGTGGTTAGTTGGCTTTTCCCTCAAAAAACCCACTAACAAATACAAATAAAATATCAAGTTTAATCATTCATCTTTAAGATTTGTTCCTTCATTGGGGACATAGGATGTTATTACTCTAGGAACATAATTACTATTCAATAAATGCCGACTAAGTTGAACACTAGGATCAGAGTGGAAATATGAACTGAACAATTGTTCAGAAAGCCTGAGTATAAATCCTATCTCTGTCACTTCTCCGTATGCAACCTTAAGCAATTCACTTAACTTGTCTAGGCCTTGGTTCACTCTCTGTATAAGAGGATCAAAAACGAACACTGGGCAACTTCACAGAATTGTGATCAGCATCAAAGGAGAAAATATACTAGCAGGTGTTCTCTAAACAATACTCTGCTGTAAATATGCAGGGTGATGCTGTAACAACTAGGCACTATAGCATTTAATGTCATGCTCCGGACTGTCTGTGACTGACAGGTCTAAACTGCTACATTTCTGGGGATCCACAGTCTGAATCAACCTTGCAGGTTTTCACAGCTCACCTCTCCCCAGTTCTCTACATTTCTAGCCACTCAGATATCAGGAAGCCCCAGGCAAAACCTAGGCTTCCAATTGCATTCTGAAAAGCCTTGGAGTTGTGAACTATTTCCCCTGAGAAAGAAGAACTGAGGGGAAGACGGTAGTACACAAGGAGGGAAGAAAGCGCCTATGATGTTGGAATTAGAAAGGAAGGCAAGTGTCAGAAATGATGATCAACGATTTTTAAGTGGACAAAAAAGACTACTATGAGTCCTTTCAATACAGTGCTGGGCATTGTCTGACAGATCCTTTCAGAATCTCTAATTCTATAGTGGCTCGTGCCTTTTGCCTGTGTTTGGGCTATTTTTATAATTTTCTAAGTTGTAGAAAACTGATGGTAATGCAAATGATCCATGCTCACAGAGATACGAATAAACTTGCTTCTGCAATTGACTTCCACCTGGTGGAAGAGAGGAATTAAAAAAATCACATTTTGTTGCCCCAAGGATACTGACCAATTTTGCATCTATTCACAAATTCACTTCAGCATTCCTGACTGCCTATATGTACATGTGTCTGTTCTTCCAATCTTCTTTTAAAACCAAGATGGTTGTACCATTTTGCTGGTTTGCTTAACTAATGCATGAAATAAAATCTTTGATACATGTTCATTTTATATTTGTTTGAGTTAAGATTTTACCTTCTAAAATTACCCTTTATGTGGAGAAAAGGGAACCCTCCTACACTGTTGGTGGAAATGTAAATTGGTGCAGCCACTAAGAAGAACAGTATGGAGGTTCCTTAAAAAACTAAAAATAGAATTACCGTATGATCAAGCAATCCCACTCCTGGGCATATATGTGGAAAAGATGAAAACTCTAATTTGAAAAGATACATGCACCCCAATGTTCACAGCAGGACTAATTACAATAGCCAAGACATGGAAGCAACTTAAGTGTCCATCAACAGATGACTGGATAAAGAAGATGTGGTGTATATATATATATATATATATATATACACACACACACACACAATGGAATATTACTCAGCCATAAAAGGACTGAAATAATGCCATGTGCAGCAACATGGATGGACCTAGGGATTATCATACTAAGTGAAGTAGGTCAGAAAGCGATAACTATCATATGATATTACTTACATGTGCAATCTAAAAAAAAATGATACAAATGAATTTATTTATAAAACAGAAACAGACTGACAGACTTAGAAAACAAATGCTTGGTTACCAAGGGGAAAGGTGGGGAGGGATAAATTAGTAGGAGTTTGAGATTAACATAAACACACTATTAGATATAAAACAGACCTAGTGTATAGCACAGGGGACTATGTTCAATATCTTGTAATAACCTATACCAGAAAGGAATCTGGAAAAAAATATGTGTATATGTACAACTGAATCACTTTGCTGTCACCTGAAACTAACACAACATTGTAAATCAATCATAGTTCAATTTAAAAATTTTTTAAAAATAAAATTACCGTTTAATAGAAGAGATACAAGTGAAGAACTCAGTTATCCCAGAGAACTTTCTTAGAAGCCTTTAGGTAAGAAGTGGTGGGTAAATATTTCATGAGTTCAAAACTTATGTTTAGAAACTGAATTTTTTTTCTAAAGAATACAGAAAGCACTGATTGCACTGCTTTATTTGTTGACATTTAAAAAAACTGTTATAGCTGAAGCAATTTAAGTAGAATAGATACTGTCAATAAAATTCAAAGTAAAGCTGACCTGGATAAACATTAATTTGAATAACCCTGTCACTAATAATTAATAAATAAAGATAGCCCAGAAATGTTCCTCCGCCAGCTGTTAACTACAACTTCATCCTCTATAAATATTTATTAAAAAACTATTAAGTAATAAAATTATCTGATTTGGGTCTTCTCTCTTTTGCCTACTGCCTTTTGATGAAACAGCAGAGAGAAGATCTAAAATACAGAAAGCAAATAAAGGAACATAGATGATTAACATGAATAAGTACATTCTGAATAATCAAGAAATGCCTACAGCAGTCTAAATCAGATAGGAACAGATAAGTATAATCATCAGTGATGCTGGAGTTACAGGTAAATTAGCAAATGAAATGGGGAAATTATTTTACATCAAATGTCAAAAATACTGGACCTTACAACCTCTGTGAAGACAGACCACTGATTTGAACCATCTCATACTACAATTCTGAAAACAGCTCCTATTTACGTGCAGAGAAGGCTCAATATGTGGTCCTCACAGTACACAGGTCTAGCTTAGAAATTCTGACATGCAACAAGCATTTATTGAGAATTACCTGATCTGAAATAATGTGACAAGATGTGGGGATACAATAACGGAAAAATATGTAGAAATTCTCTTTGAGGAGCTTAGAATCCTCACTTGGGGGAATGACACATACTTTTTATAGCATAAGATCGTAAGTGCTATCCTTCGGGCATGAACAAAGTGCTATGGACGGGCAGGAGAGCAGTCAGTCTTACAGATTTCTAAGAAAACTGGCATTGCTCCTAGGGGAACAACAAGACCCCACCCATCTGCGCCTTCAATCTTTTTTTTTTTTTTTTTTCAAATGGACATACTGGGAATTGAACCAAGTACTTCGTGCATGCTCAGCATGCGCTCTGCTCTACCAACTGAGCTATACCCCCATTCCCATGGGCCTTCAATCTTTTATCGTTTCACGTTTCATGTATTTCCGTCCTTTGTAACAACTCTTACATCGCTGTCTTTTTGTAAGAGCTTATCCTATACCCTCCAAAGGAGCCCTCTCTTCCTATTTTTCATTTCAAATTGAGTCCTCCGGATAAGAAGCCAGAAGCTTCCAGCAATTCCACCAATAAATGTACCTGCAACTGCAACGATCTACACTTTTCTTCCCCTCAATTCCTCTTCAGAAATGAACCCATTCACCTGAGAGCTAGTTTCCATTTCTGCCTCCACACTCATCACCCTCCTCAAGGACTTTCCCTACTGGGTTATCAGCCTCCTACAGCCCCCAAGTTCATTCATACAGGTTTAAAAACATTTTTTTTAGATGCTTGAGTATTAGTCAACTGAAAAAAAAATTCCTCATACTTCTCTCTCTCTTCCCTAGCATCCTGAAAAAAATTATCTAAATGCACTTTTTCACCTCTTACTTCTTAAACCTCTGCCACCTGGCCTCCACCTTGCCTTCTTCACTGTGACAGCTCTTTGGAAAGTCCCCAGTAATCCCTGGTGAAAACTGAAGGTACGTGGTTCACTTTCTATCTCGACTTCTCTAGAGTTCTTGAACTAGTGGGCAGCTCCTTTCTTGCTCTTGTCTCTTGGCCTCTGTATCTCCGGATTCTGAATTTCCTCCTAATACTTTGTCCACCTCACAGCATCTTGCTTTCTTTACTGAAATCTCTTCCTTGACTCACAATAAACATTAGACTTCCTAAGGACTTCCTATCCAGCACTGCACCCCACCCGGCCCCGCTCCAGTATTCTCTTACTCTGTGGTTTTAACTACCCACACACTTTTAATTCAACTAGGCCCCAAATTTCTCCTTCACTGCAGAACTCAGAAAGCCAATCGTCTGCTGTGCATTTCCACCTGTATGTCCTACAGTTCCTTCAGAGTCAAAATGTCCAAAAATCTGTTTACTCTCTGCCTGCCCTCATCCCAAATCCTTGCTGCCCTAAAGTATTTTCTATTATCTACTGGTCAACCAGAACTGGACCTAAGAATTATGCTGGATTCTGCCCTCTCCTGAGCCATGGAAAGTTCTTACTAGGCTCAACCCATTGAATAGTTCCTAAACCCAATGTCGTATGAATTAATTAGACAGTCATCATTTCTCCCTTAACTATTGCCACACACTCCTAACTAGCTCCCTGCTTCCAGCCTCAGCATTTCCCCATCCCTGCCCCACTGTATTTTCCACAGTTCCCAAAATAACTGTTCTAAATGCAAATGTGCACTCTTTTGCCTAATATACTTTAACAACAATCCCCCACCCCCCACCCGGCCTTTTCAGGCTAAATTCTAAGTGTATTAGCATGGAATACAAAGTAGGTCCTTCAAGATCCTGTCCAGCCCCACCTCCTATACTCCCTCATTTCCAAACCAAGCTCCAATCATAATTAACTTCTTGCCCTTCCATGAATATGCAAATGCACTCTCATCTCCATGCCCTTGCCTGTGCACAAGCCGATCCCCAGCCTGAAGAGGCCCATACCCTTCCTGGGAGTATGGGTAAGAGCACATACCTTGGAGCCAAACCTTGGCTCACGACAGCTCTTCCTAGTTGTATGACCTTAGGTAAGTTACTTAATTTCTGTATCTCAGTCTCCTCATCTGTAAAATGTGAATAGTGACAGTGCACACCTCAAAGAGATTTTGTTAAGATTTAATGAGACGATGAACATAGTGTTCTTACTGCAGTGCCTCTCACATCCATAGTAAACTTTCAGCAAATGGCAGCTACAGTTTGCTAACTCGGGCTCTTCCTGTTAAAGCACAGTTGAGCTGTTCAATCCTGTCCCCTTCCCTGCAGCTACTCAACTGTACTCATCCCTCCTTATTGCTCCCATTTGCTTCCTGTCCATGTGTTGTCACTGCACTTACTACCTAATCTTGTAATCACCGTGTTACTTTACTGACCTCTCCTTTAGGCTCAAAAGGTAGAAATGCAAGAACAATGGCTTCATTTGGTATCCTATGGCTCCAACCCAGGGTCCAGCAAGTAGGACTCAATACATTCTATCTGAATGTAAAAATTTAAAGTATGAATCTCAAGAAAGGAAAATCTAAATATCATATCAGGGGAGATTCACTTTTCTTCCATATTTCAAAAGAATCCTCCACTGTTTCTCACTTCTATAGATCTGATTATGGTTACCGTGAAGCTACACATCTTAATGAAAAATCTCTATCAAGTGAGTTGCAGACTGGATGGAAGAGTTCCTTAAAAATTACATGATGTGTCTAAGAATGCTCTTTCCGATAGGGTGGTATTTCCACTGGGGCTTGAAGGATGAGTAGGAATATTATGGAAAAGGAAGAGCTTTCTAGGCAGAGTACACAACGTGGACAAGTGAAGTAATCAGAAGCAGGATACTGTTTAGGTGAGCGCCAGGAAAAGGGGCTGGAAAAGATGGTTAAGAAATATTGTACAGGCTTCCCTGAATGTCATTCTGAGGACTCTGGAGTTGATAACACAAGCATTACCAAACCACTCAGATTTACTTGCACTTTAAAGAATAATACAGTAGTAAAAAGGGTGAATTGAGGGCAGGAAGGGAGATGGGAAAGGAAACCCATTAAGAATACAAATATATAAAGAGATCACTGTAATAGTCCAGCTAAAGGACAAGTGGAGAGAAGGCCAAAAATTACAGTAAAAAAACAAAGAAGCAGAGTCAACAAAAGTCAGATACAGGAGGTAAGGAGGAAGAGGAGAGAAGAATTAAGATCTGTTAACTAAAATAATATGTGTAACCAGTTAGATTGTGAATTAACTACAGATAAGAGATTTAGGGGTGAATATTCTTTCAATACTCAGTAGGCTCAGGATTCAAGTACCTGTAGTACAATGAAATGGGGGTGTCCAATAGATCCGAGGTATATGGCTCTGGATTTAAGAAGCAACGTCAGAGCTACAAAGGCTTGGGAATCACCAAGAATACAGCTGGTAACTGAAGCTGTGAGCATAAACAAGATCACCCAGAGAATCCTCGCAAAGCAAGTAGAGCAGGCATCAGAGAATAAGATGTTGGAGAACATCAGTATTTATGGAGCAAACAGTTAAAGATGAACAAACCAAGGATGTGAGGGGGGGAAAAACAAAAGTAGGTGAGGCAGCAAAGAACACCACCACAGGCACCAAGAAGGGTCTTATATGGACAAAACAGATGTTAAGCAGGATAAGTAAAAACAGCCTCTAGATTAAAAATTTCATCATCAGCTTCTTTGTCTGCAGCAATGTCAACAGCATAGGGATTAGAAGTCAGACTGCACTTGGGAAGTGAAGGGGAGAGCAGAAAGAAGAGGCAGTGATTCTCTTTGAATCAACCTGGCAATATAAGAAAGCAGAGAGAGGCCATAATGGAAAAAGCATAGAGGCAGAGACAAGGGCCAGTTTTTTGGGTTGTTGTTCTTGTTTGTTTGTTTTTAACATGGGGTAAAACTTGACCATGTCTGCAAGCTAAGATGAAGGAACCAGGGGAGAGGAGAGGGAAAGATCTAAGGGATAAGACTGAAGAATTAAGCTGAGTGAGCAGGTCTCCAAGATGGTGGAAGTCAAAGAGCTGTAGACAGGTGGTCCTTTCCTTGGAAAGGGGAAAAGGAATACTTCTGACCTGAGTGAAGGAGGAGAATGAGACGAAGGCTACCTAAGATATTACAGACAAGCTTAACAATGGTGGGCGGGAAGTTGAGAGACTCCACACCACATATCACTATTTTTTGCCGTGGAGTAGAAAGCTAATTACCTGCTTGGAATGGATGTTCAGGAACGGGGTAAGAAGCCCCAGCAGTCACTAAGGTAAAGGAAGTAAAGCTCATGAGTAAAAGGCACCCGCTAGAAACGAAACCTACTAATCTTTGCCATCAGACCTGGGCCCTGGTATGAAGAACTGGAATCTCAAGCTGAATCAGGTTAGAATTAGGGACAAAAGGAGGATTTAGTCAGATCTCTCCTCAACAGAAACCAACTAAAGTCTGGAGTAAAATGGAGGTGTCCACCTGTGTTTAGTTCTGACTCAGACTAATCCCCTACTAGATTTTAAAGTGGCCTCAGAAGAATAGAAGTGGTCAACCTAGAATTACAGGGCCCAGAGCAGTTTAAAGTCAGTAGTATCCAGAATTACAACCTTATCAAGCATTTAAAATATATTAAGTACCACTGAGGTATAAAAACAAAAAAATCCCTTCTTTTTAAAAACTACATTTTAAGTTACGAAGAGGCATATAGTCTGAAACTTGTCTATATGTCCAAGAGGAACTTGCAAAGTGCTTCTTAGAATATAACATGGGCTCATACTTGCTTGAAAGAGAAAAAGCAGTTTTGACAGATTTGGCAATTTTGCCCTTGCCAAATCCCTT
Organism: Camelus bactrianus; assembly: GCF_048773025.1. Taxonomy (NCBI): domain Eukaryota; kingdom Metazoa; phylum Chordata; class Mammalia; order Artiodactyla; family Camelidae; genus Camelus; species Camelus bactrianus. The sequence goes on from NC_133539.1 coordinate 46,941,141, forward strand.
GCCTTGCTTTTTAACCTGTAAGTGTAACATGTATTCAAATATGCACATTTATTCTCTTAATCTAAATCTCAAACCCTGGGGTTGGCCAGATTCTGAGTTCTTTACAATGCCCATGGCTATGGAATGAAATATTCAGAGGAAGGTGCAGCTTCTAATTCCTGTTTGAACTCCATGTTAGTAACCAGAAAGAGGGAACACCTAGGTTCTCCTGTCTCAGTCTTAGTCTAGGTATATTAGAATCAAACTTCCTGTGTGCTCTCTCTTTTGTTTTTTTAACTTTAGTACCACAGTGAGTTTAGTAAAAGTGATCCTACACTAACACTCTTATTCTTTTATTATAGAGGAAATATGTGCACTGGTACACAAAGTGAAAGTTGCTTTATCACAACCCGAGAGTATATCAGGCTGAGGCACAAGATATAAAAATACAGGAATTTTTATCTTTTATAAAAAGCTATGACAACAAAAACCTGAAATGGGTAAAATAGTTATATGAAAAATATGTCACAAAAAGAACATGAATGTATTAAAAAAAAAAAAAAACCAATGCCCACACCAGCTGGAGCTGAATTAACGTTTAGGAATGTGAACTTAGTTTTAATAGAGTATTCTGGATTCAGAATGTTTATCAATTTGGGGAAAACCACCTATTTTTCATCTTTAGAACCTGGCCTTTCAAATCCACATTAACAACTCAGTGGCAAAGATAAAACATCTGCCAAAACACTGATGACAGCATGAGCAAGTGTCCTAATCGCAGGCATTTAGTGTAATGCTTTAACACACTGCCTCTAGACTGCTGGGTGGCCCCGGAAATAAGTACTTTTAAATAGGCACTTATTTCCTTAAAATGGCAAATTGTGGTTAAAAGTAATATATTCTTTAGAAGAAAAGAAAACATTTTTTTGTACAAGCAAGCCAAATTACTACTAGACTTAGACAATAAAAATATTTTTTACTCATGTGTACCCCTGATCTTAAAAACTCATTTGGACAAAGAAAAATCATTCAACCCTGAAAGACAGTTCATATTACTGTCATTATTTGAGTAACGTTTTATTTACCAGTTTGTGAATACTACTGAAACTGCTGATGTGCTTTTAAACAAAGTATAATTGGACTCATGGGGGAGGGGGGAGGAAAGGAGAATAGTCATTCATTCTGTGTCTTGTAAGCCAATACAGGCTGTTGCATTTTGCCTTTAATTAGATGGAATGGGCATTTTTGGTAACTCCCTTTCCTACGAAGGCCAAATGAAACTGTAGTGGCTACCAGGCAATAGCTTTTGATTACCTATCATTTGTAAGTGAAACTGAAAGCAAAATCAAACTTCAGAGCAAATAAGCATACAAACCCATGACTTCCTTATTCATTCCAGAATCTAAATTCAGTCTCCCAAATATCTTGGTTTGTAACCACTTGTGTTCTGAGACTGTTAACATCTCTTCATACACGTCCTTTTAAAACTACATATTAAACAAACATGCACAAAATTCCATTATGTCTCATGACAGACACTACCCCTTCCTGTTTTATAGTCAACAATTAACAGAACTCAAACGCAAACTGCCTCTACTTTTTTTTCAGGTTATTATTAACTAAGTACAATATGATACCATAAATTCTGAATTCTATGAGTCTGCAGGGACTGGAGAACATTAACATTGTATGTAAATGAGTGCTCATTATACATGATCACACCGTATCACTGAAGGAGGCCTAACAATTTCTATCCCCCAAAGTACCATTCTAGCAGTTCTTTTAAATCTACTTGAAAATAGGACCTCTGTTTTTAAAATAGTACACGATTTACACTTTTTATACTTCAAGCTAGCTTTGAGACCAAAGGTCTGAATTAGTAATATTTTATTACAAATTTACTATCTGGTTCACCAGAAGGCTTTCTGATCATACAACAGGTTTTTGAAAGCAGTATTACTTGAGTGATAATGATAGTAAGAGCAACAAGCCGTTAAGGATAACAGGAAACATTGCTTTACTAATATCAACCCTTTACATAACAAACATTGACTATTAACAGCTCCAACATCCCGGGAGGTTTCAGGCAGTGGGGAAAGTGCTAAGCCTGGACTTATGGGCATTTTGGAAATAGCTCGAAGTCACAAGCCTTTAGGAATGGCACCGTGAGGCCAATACCCCGTTTAAAATCTAATTAATTTAGCATTTTAGAATTAAATGTAACAACTGCTTGTTAATGTTACTCAAACTCAATTCTGAATCTTACAAAAAGTTCACAAGAGGCTCTATAGATGTGAAGTGTGACATGCACTGTAGAACCACGAAAATTCCCATTCCTTTCTCAGTTTTTACAGACGAAGCACACGTTTTAAAAAAGCGAAATGGATTCCAAAAGCTTGGGGGGCCAACACGCCTCTGGCGTCGAAAGACAGACACCAAATCCCACTCTGCCGCAAATATGGTTTTGACTGTCTTCATATAGAGGTTACTGTCTTCATATTTCAAGCGAAATCTGGATTACTTTTAGAACGGTTCCCTTTAATAAAGCAGGAAAACTTGAACATGCAATTTGTACTGTATTAAAGTGGCTGACGGGGCGTGGGGGTAGTGAAAGAGTTTCCACTCAGGAAGCTTATTCCTATGGTTAAAGGGGCGCGGGGGGGTGGGGTGGCCAGAAGATTCTTCTGATTAAATGCTGGGCTGGAAACGTAACTTAATTGCGTCCTTTATGTCCCCTTAACTCCTATGTTCATGTGGGAGGCCAAACAGGAGAAACCCCTTCTTGCAGACTTCGCCAAAATGCGCACTTGCATCGCAAGAGGCTCCGGCCCTCCCACTCTCCCTCCTTCAACCCCAAATGCGTTTAAAGCACTGAGGAGGGAGAGGAGTGCGAAAGGGGGGATCCTAACAGCTGCCAACCTCTCGCCTCCGATCGCGCCCCTTCTCTCTACAGTTAATTTTTGCGCGAGGTGAACGGTTTGGAGTCCTCCTCGGTGTGGGCATCTGGAGGTGGAAAATAGGAAAAGATGAGCCCCGCTCTCACCCAGGGGAAAGAGGAAGAGGAGGTAAAAGGAAGAAAGGAAGGGGGCGCCGATTACCCGCGGGGCCCTCCCACGTCCGCACCCGGAGAGTGCAGGGCCCGCGCGTCCCGTACCCTGGCCACCCTCTCCAGGGCGCCGCCGGGCCAGACGGGGCGCAGCCCATACGCCCGCGGGGCTGCCGCGGGGGCGGCGAGACACCAGCCGCGGACCCAAGAGCAAGTGACCACTCACCGCAGCACGCCGAACCCAGCAGCAGCACCACCACCAGGGGCCACATCTCCGCATCCGCCGCGGAGTCGGATCGCGCCGCCGCTGCCGCCGCCGCAGGTGTCTGGAGCAGGCGCCGCCGCCGTCACACAGAGGACAGTCCACCGCCTCCCGTTACAGGCAGGACCCGCTGCCCAGGCTGCCTGGCCGCGCGCGCGCACGCTCGCTCCCGCCACCCCACGCTCGCTCCCCCGCCCGCGCGGGCCGCGCACGCGCACTCGGCCTCGGCCTCGCCCCCGCCCCGCCGCCGCGACTGTTGACGCGGCGGCGCCCTTCCGACTCACGGCTTCAAGTTCCCGCTCCCGCCGCTGCCGGGCGGTGGCGCGCACCCGGGCTTCCCGGTCACGCCCTGCCGCCCCGTCTTCCGCCCCGCGTCAGTGTCCCTGCCCCCACCGGAGGCTGAGGGTGTGCTCCCACGCTCACCGGGGACCTCAGTGCACCCGTCCCAGTCTGCAGTTCCCTTTTTACCTCTCGCACCGCCCTGGGCCCCACCGTCCTCTCCGCTGGTACCCTCCAGCTTTCGCTCCTACCCCCACGCTTCAAGAACTATCCCAAGGTGCTGCTCACCCCGACCTCAGAGCCCCGGCCCCGCACCAGCCCCTGATCTCTCGCCCCTCTCGGCATCAGACGTCCTCCCGCGCGCTTCGACCCCGACGCCTCCACGCCTCTCACCTCTGCCCATTTTCCCCTAAGTTCCGCCGCTGCCGCCGAAGCGCACACCGCCTGGGGGCGTCTCCACGCTTCCCATGCCGGCAGCGAGCTCGAGGGCGCCCCGCCGCGGGCAGGGCGGTGGCGAGTGCCTGTCCGCAGGGAACGTACACTCGTCCTTCTTGGACTCCCGCGCCCTCCTCCGTTCACTTGCCTCCATCTGCTTTTGTTTTCCCCAGCGGCTCCCAGGTTCTCGGCTTTCTCTGTCGCCTTGTTGGTACTGTTTTCAACCTCTGTACAGGACTGCTCAGTGCTAGAGTGTGCGCTTAGCATGCACGAGGTCCCTGGGTTCAATCCCCAGTACCTCCATTAAATAAACAAGTAAACAAATAAATCTAGTTATCTACCCATCTGCCCCACCCCCACCCCGAAAAATAAGATTAAGCTTTCGCAACTATGCTGATGTTGGGCAGCTAGGCTATTCTAACCTTTTGGTATCACAAGTTCCACCCGTGGTGGTAAATAAACACTTTGAGATGTGGTTAGCGCTGAAACCCCAGGGGCGATCAGGTACGGTCGCAGATGTTAGAAGAGGAATCCAAGACATCTGTTCCTGTAGTGCATTGAGCCCGGTTTGTGACCTAGCCATGTGCATTCCTCTATGCTATTTGGGTTTAGCATGCTTGGAAAATGGGTTCAAAGTGTGGCTTCAAGCCACAATATAGACAAGGTCTTTGAGAATCTCACTGAATCACACTTCATCTTGAAGCAAAAACCCTTTTAGAACTCCTTTAACATTTATACTCAATGATGAAAATGCTTGTCAAAAAGTCACGCTCCGGTGGCTACTCTAATGGGGGTGCATATCCTGCCCACTCTCTTGGTTGTTTTTCTCCTAATTGCTGGAAAAGAAAGCAATTTCCCACCACAATATTCTCCTCCAAATCATCTACCCATGGCGTCTCCTCCATTGTATCCCCATAGAAATGAAATCCAGGGGACAAAAATGCCACTCTCTGACCCTCTGTAGCAGTTATATATACCATGTAACTTTTCCGTATAATTTATGTTGTGTAAACCTCTTCTCCACAGCATTATCATTTTAAAAAAAAAAAAAAAACAGGAAGAGTATTTGAAGTATCTACTTCTGCAAGACTTCCTGTTGAACTGGGCAAACAGAAGGAGTTTAATAAATGTGTTGATGTGACTTGAGGCAAGCCTTGCTCCAGTGAAATTTGATTGTTTTTTAATGATTCAAAAAAGAAAGAAAGAAAGAAAAAAACAATTGCCTGGCAGATATCTCACTAAAACAATGGTTAATAATTATGGTGGTAATGATTAGAACGGCAGCCTCATTGACACCCTGAGGCTACCAAAGGGACTAATGGATTCTCCTCCAACTGCTGCTTCTATGGATACAAAAGAATCATCCATCAGACTTTGAGCATTCGGGACATTGTGTATCACCGAGCAGCTGGTTGGCTAAATAAGGCTGTCAGCTGTCCCTGAGATCAACCAACCTCCCTAAAGCTGAAGAGTGACTGGAAAGGACTGTCCCCAACCTTCAGAGGTACAGATCAGTGATGTCCTGTTTTATCCTGGGAGCTGCTGAGGCTGTGTGCTTAAAATGGCATTGTGCAGAAAATGGAATACACTTAAGTCAGGTGAATGACAGGCCACCTGAGTGATCACCTCTGTCCTTGGGAATCTAGCTGGGATGTGTTTTGATGATGGGGCAGGAGGAGGCCTGCGCCACAAGAGACAATCCAAAGCAACCTGCCTAGGTTTGATGACCTTCTCTCTGAGATAACCTTGGGCTCCCTTCTCTAGTATCTAACCATCTCACATTTGTGTTTCTTTTTGAACATTTGTAAGCATTTTTACTTGGATTTTGAGCTCATCTTCACGTGAGGGGTTTTCTTGGGTGGAAGCCAAGGGAGTAATACATTTTAGAACATTTTGAACAGAGGTAATACACATTAGGTATATTACCTAAGTTAATCTCCATAACAGCCTTGGCATAGGCATTATGATTTTCACGTTAGGGATGAGGAAACAAAGGAAACAAAGGTAAGAAAGATAATGAGCTTTTGGCCTATGGTTCTGTGTGATACTTCTCTCTCTGTCTCCCTCGTTTGTATCTACCTCCCTTGGCCCCTTTTTCCTACTTTTTCTTTTCACTCTATAACATTAAAGATGTTATTGTTTCCCCTTTATAGATGGATACATTTACAACCCCAGAACAATTGCTACCTTTTAGCATTGTCATTATCCTTTATAGATGAGGAAAGTGAAGCTTGCTCACAAGCTCAGGGAGGGGATTGTGGCTGGTCTGACTCCAAGGCCAGTGGAAATGTTCACAAACTTCTCTTCTCAATTCATGGCCAACTCCTCTTTCTTTCACTTTCATCTTAACAGTACATCTGCTTTTATCTTCCTCCCCAAACTGTATTTACATCCTACTCCATAGTCCATATTGATAATTGCCTAAAATTTTATAGTGATACAGGGATATCCTCACTGTAATTTTCATTCAGCTAGACATTTCTTTTTGCCCATGCTGGTGTGCCACGCAGTGCCGTGCATTATCTCCTGATACTCCCGCGAGTTAGCTCAGAACCTACTCTGCATGGCCTGTGCTTTGTGCTGAGCCGGATGCACCTTTCTGCATAAGTCGGCCTACATCAAAGGATCCCGCAGTAGACCAAAGCCCAGGATAATCTCGCTATTAAAGTCCCCTTCTCTGTGTTTTAGTCTTGTTTGGTGTGTATCAGTTACCTTATTATATTGAAAGTACCCATTTGTGTGGCTGTCTTCCTGTTCAATAGTGGCTCTTTCCTAGACTGTAAGCCCAGTGAGGGGAGACCACATGAGTCGTGTTCACTGCTACCCCCACTGCCTGGCGCGTAGTAGGTCATCCACAAATGGGTGTTAAAAAGATGAATGAACGAATGATAAATAAACCACTCAAGGACAGGAACTCTGTCTTCCATGAGTGTCTGGCAAAGTACTAGCATAAAGGGCTGTCCAGTGAGCTGAAAACCTATGAGCTAAACTATCAAACTAACCCTGACACTTATCTGATATACCAGGCATGTTTATAGTCACTAAGTTCCAATTTTTGGCTTATCAATCATCAAGCTAGTTGCAGTACATGATGAGTATTCTCTCTCTTCTTAGTGTCTCTGAATATACAGGGTTTGTGGGGTTTTGTGTTTGGTTGGTTGGTTTGTTGGTTTTTTAAATGAAGTTCTTGTATTTTTAACACTTCTGGCTAATGTGACTTCCGTGCTGTGGTCAGGCACTTTCCATGCTGGGACTATTCTGCTCTCTGGCTTCTGTGCTTTAATCAAGCTGTTCCCTCTGCTTCATATGTCCTTCCCCATGTTTTCTTCTTCTCCCTTCAACCCAAAGAACTCAAACTCATCCTTTAAGGCCAAATTTTACCTCCTCCAAGCAGCCTTTCTCAACCCTCCTTTTCCTCTTTCCCATAACTCCCTGCCACTTTGCAGAGCTGGTAACCTCTTCCATTACACTTCTGTTCATGCTGCTTATAAAATGTGTCAATATCTATTTCTCCTACATATCTGTCTCCTTTTCTACCGTGTTAGCTGGGAAAAAAAGTGAAATGTTTCTGGGTATATTTGTATCTCCAGGGTCTGGCACAGTGCCTGGTTGAGATCTAAGGGCTCTGTATGTGTGTTAAATCAATCAGGAGACATCAATGTGCTACATAGTCTACAGAAACATTTTAGCTTAGGTTTCAGTTCCAGCTCCAGCCGTGGACTACCAGTCACCCTGGAGAAGTTACTTAACCTTCCTGAGCCCTAGTTTCCTCATTTTCAAAGCTAGGTGATAAAAGTAATATAGAAATTAACTCTTCAAATTTCCTTGAGCATTTAATGTTAACGCTTTTACAGTCACACAGAGCAGTGCCGGGTGCACAGTAAGCGCATAATCAATATTAGCCCTTATTATTATGGCCTTACAGTGAGATAGGCCTCCTAGAAGGGCAGTGAAAATTATTTCCAAAGGATCCCCAGTTGCTGGTCTGGAGGCTTGAAAAAGTACTGTGAGTTGCTGGACTGTCTCCAATTTTGATTCTGTGTCCAGTGGGCAGTTCTTAATCCCCTCACTCTTCTGTGCATTTTGTTGGTGACTGAATGCTGAGGGACCCACATCTCTGTCGCCTGGCCCGGAGCCCAGTGTCCCTAGGGTGTTATTTCAACTTGACCCAGTTATTAAAGCCTAGGAGCCCTGGTCATTAAGTAGAGCAGTGTAGCAGTGAAGGCCTGTGCTCTCTGGGCAAGGACTGGGTTTGGTTGGTTAGGCAGCTGGAAGATACTGACGTGTGGTTGGAGAGATGGACTTGTCTTAGGGAAACAGAAGGAAGGCTCCAGCAGCAGGAAATAATCTGCCTCAGGGTGGGAGGATGGTAGGAAGGTTTCAAGTAAGAGAAATCCTACCAGAGAGATGAGTCTGATCTGGTGTGAATTTCCTTGTGGATGTCACGTGTGCACAGGCTTGTCTTCTGAGGTCGGGGAGAAGCACAGCATGTCCTGCTCCTCCTGCTGCTGCTGGAGGCTACTCCTGTGGGGGAGCCCATACTCATGACAGCTGGAAGCATTAGAGAAAGGCAGCTTCTAGGTTGGGTTGTAAAATCGCAGCAGGCTTACTTCTCTAAGAGCACATAACATGCAGGGTCCTGGGAAGGCCCCATGTATCTTGCCTAACTCACCTCTTTGAGGGCAGATAACATACATGCAGTGGGTCATACTATGCACCAAGACCTCACTGTGCTAGGGTATTATTTTCTATTGCTGCCGGAACAAATTACCACCAATTTGGGAGCTTAAGACAACACGCGTTTATGATCTCACAGTTCTGTAGGTCAGAAGTCCAGTGGGCTCAGCTGGTTTCTCTGTCTGGTCTCACAAGGCCAAAATCGAGGCATTGACTGGGCTGCTTTTCCTTCTGAAGGCTCTAGGGGAGAATCCACTTCCAGGATCATTCAGGCGGTTGGCAGAATTCAGTATCTATAGGACTGAGGTCCACATTTCCTTGCTGGCTGCCATCTAGGGGGGACCCTTAGCATCTAGAGGCCTCTTCTGGGCCATTGTGTGCAGTTGCACGCCATCTCCAAACATGTCAGAACTAGCAAAGGTGCACAACATCCTTCTTATGCTGTCATATCTCTTCTGCCGCCCCCTCTGCCACATTTGTGTGACTGATTCTTCTGCCTTCCTCTTCTACTTTTAAGTGCTCAAGTGATTAGATTGGGCCCCTCGGGTAATCCCGGATAATCTCCCTATTTTAAGGTCTGTAACCTTAATCACAGCTATAAAGTCTCTTTTGCCATGTAAAGTAACATTTTCGAAGATTCCCAGTGATTAGGACTCGGAAATCTTTGGGAGGCACTATTCTGCCTACCACAGTTAGGTTCCTTTCATGGTTATGTCCCTCAACCCTCATAACAGCCCAGAAAGGGAAGCATTGTTATACCTACTGTGCATGTGAAGAAACTGTGATTCAGAGAGGGGTATATCATAGGTAGTAAATGGTGGAGCTGGAGTTTAATCTTGCTTCAGCGCTCACCCTCCTTCCTCTTCTAGAGAGAAGAAATAGTGGGAGCAAAGCAATCGTGTGATCTGTCACTCTCACTGCTATTCCAACAATTGTTTTACTGGCACTTCTCAACTAAAAGTGAGGCAGTTACCACTGTATCCACCAAATTTCCAGTTCCCCTTCTAGGTACCAGATAAGTGTATCCCCTGGGTATCAGCAGAAAACAGGTGGCACACTCAAATGAAGTTATTTACAGGAGATTGATAAAGGGACTGTTTACCAGCATGTGGGAAGGGTTAAGAGAAACTGACAAGGAGTGGCCAAGTGCTGTCAGCTAACAGTAACTGCTGCCCCATTACCAGAAGAAGAAAGGAGAAGCTGAAGGAGGGCTGCTGGACATGAGCTGTGGCCTTTGACAGAAGAACCCAGCTACCATCTGCCTGGTAGAGAGGAAGGTGGTAAAGTCAGTACTCAGACTTGACTCTCTCCTACCCTCTGGACTCCTGCTGTGGGAGTCTCAGCCAGAAGCCAGAGGGGACAGGGTCTGCTCATGCAGTTCTTGAAGCTCAGCTTTCCAGTCTCAGCAGAGTTTGGAAGGGTGGAGAGTTGATCTTGGGGAGACTGTACATTAGTGCAAGATGGTCCCCCCAACCAACCTTGAAATTAGTGTGGCTAACTTTGCCCAGTGCATTAATTTCCTAGAGCTGCCCTCACAAATGACCATAAACAAGGGGGCTTAAAACCAGAGAAATTTATTCTTTCATAGTTCTAGGGGCGAGAAGTCTGAAATCAAGGTGTCGGCAGAATCATGCTCTCTCTGAAGGCTCTAGAGAAGAGTCCTTTCTTACCTCTTCCTAGCTTCTGGTAGATCCTGACACTCCTTGGCTTGAGCTGCAACACTCCATCCCCTGCCTCTGTCTCCAGATGCCCTTCTGCTCTTTCTGTATGTCCTTTCTTTTAATAAGGACACCAATCATTAGAGTTAGGACCCATCCTAAATTTAGTACGATATCATCTCCAGATCCTTAACCAAATACATCTTCAAGGGTCATATTTCTAAAAAAGATCACATTCTGAGGTTCCAGGAGTGGACGTGAATTTGGAGAGACTAGTCTTCAACCCACTGTAGCCAATAAAATGTGTTCGTTCTGAGCAAAAGCCTAAGATTTGCCTCTCTCTTTCCCTCCTGCATGGCAAGCAGCAGTGCTCCAGACAGCGGCTGCTCCCTCAGCCTGGGTCCTGGGGTGAAGATGAAACAAAGCAGAGCCCCAGCTGACCTACAAAGGGAACATGACTAGAATAGAAATAAATGTGTCATCTCTCCTGAAGGGATACCATCTAAAGTATTTGATGACCACAGTCCAGCCCTTCAGAGATATTTCCAGCAGCTAAGGCAGCTCCCCATTTCCTGCCTTACATACAAAACCCCCCTTGAATCCTAGTGTTAACCAAAACCACTGTTCCTCTTAGTCCCAGCTCCACTGGCAGCACTTTCCTCCTCTTTGGGCCAAGGTGTAGAAAGAAAGAAGTTTTAAAGACCGTCTTTTATAGCCTTAGCAAGTTTTCTAGGAAAAAGAATGAATGCCAGAGCCCATGGGTGTTCTTTGAAAGTAGCTGTGTACATCTCAGGCTGACAGTCTGGTCTCCAGTTTCAGAAGAGTTCCCCACCTGTGGCAGCCAGGAATGCCTGCCCAGGAACCTTTGTTCTCTGTCTGAACTGGCGCTCTCCAGGTGTGCCCCTCCCTGCCCTACCATGGCCACAGTGCAGAATTACTCAAGACACCATGCCTCATGAAGCTTGCTTATTGATGCTACAGGAGTTCTCTGGGGGCATCTGCCAATCTGCTTTCCTCTAATGCTGCTCTAATTGCTATGGGTGTGGGCCAGGGACTCAGACGACCATCAGATGGGCTTTAAAAGTGAAGTGGATGAACTAGGATCAAACTGCCAGATAAAGCAGATGCACATATTTGGAATCATGAGAACGTTTGCCTGGTTCTACATGCCTTTCACCTCACTTACCTGTCTGTCTTGAACGGCAGCCTGGGCTTGAAGGCGCCCACTGCCAACTGCTGTTGCAGCCACAGCGTCCACTCTCCCCCCAGTCATAGTTCCCACGAGTAGGAGAAAAAGGAAAAGTCAGAAACACTGTGCTTAGAGGGGTGGTTCTCCAAGTGTGGTGCCTGGATTGGCAGCCCGCACAGCACCTGGGAACTTGTTGAAATGCAAACTCTTGGGCTTTATCCCAAAAACTCTGGAGTAGGGCCTAACAACTTGTGTTTTAGGGAGTCTTCCAGGAGATTGTGGTGCAAACTAGAGTTTGATAGCCACCAGCTTATAGCCACCTCAAAAGTCAGGTGGCCTGCCTAGGATGTCATCTATCTTGGAAAAAATACGTCAGCTTGTTTGTCCCCTTTAATATGGTGGGAAAGACCCGCCTATGGTACAGCGGAGACTCCCTGGGAACCCTGGTAATCTCCTGGCCCTCTGGGCATTTTGTATTAGCTGTAGGTCACAAGCGCTAGTTGGGCTGTGGCGGCAGCCTGGACATAAAATCATTCAGCTCCAAGAGAAGCCTCTCACCTGGAAGCAGCATTTCTCTGACATCTCATGGTGAAGGAGCACATATCCTACCTTTGTTTTGAGAGAAACCAATGTGTGCTTCCTAGTGGCTTGAGGATCTCTTTAGTTTTTTTTTTTTTAATTGAAGTATAGTCGGTTTACAATGTTCTGTTAATTTCTAGTGTGCAGGACAGTGATTCATTTATACATATGTATATTCCTTTTCCTATTCTTTTTCATTATAGGCCATTGCAAAGTATTGAATATAGTTCCCTGTGCTGTACAGTAGGACCTTGTTGCTTATCTATTTTATATGTAGTAGTTAGTATCTATAAATCCGGACTGCCAGTTTATCCCTCCCCACCCTCTTCCCCCCGACCCCTGGTAACCATAAGTTTGTTTTCTATGTCTGTGTGTCTGTCCCTGTTTTGTAAATAAGTTCATTTGTGTCCTTTTTTTTTTTTTTTTTTTTTTTTAGATTCCATATAGAAGTGATCTCATGTGGTATTTTTCCTTCTCTTTCTGGCTCACTTCACTAAGCATGATGAGGATCTCTTTAGTCCTATATTTAGTGGGTTTAGAAGTTAAGAAACTGGTTCCATCGTAGTTTACAAACAGCCTTTCTTGTGTGTCCATCAAGGCACTTACGACCTGAAATCTGTGCTAATCTCTTATGAGTTTCCACTTACAAAAGATGCCATTTTGATAAAATGTAGAAATCTTCCATATGGTTTCATAATTGTGCCTCTTTGCCTAGAGACTGTAGTAAATGAAAACGGGGGAGTCCCTGGAGGGACGACAGATTAGTACCCATTTCACCGGATGACAAATTCAGAGACACCTACATGGCAGCGTGTAAAGTAGGGGAGAAACGAGTCATACTCTATCGTGATTCCAAAGAAAATGATTTATTAATTTCAATAGCCACAAAGGCTAGACCACCTGGAGCTGGTTCAGGTAAACAAGGGTAAAAGCTCATCTTAACCTGCTCTGTCCCTGGGAGGTAAGTGGCTGTCTTGTCCCAGGGCTATGAACAAGCCCTCCTACTTCTGTAGGTGTAAGAAGATGGACAAGCCAGTCATATTTCCTAATGGATATATTCCTCTTCTTCAGTTATTCAGATGATTCTCTTAATTTTGTCTGGCGGAAAGTCCACCAGTTTCCTTGCACAGCACAAAATCTTGTGAACCAAGAATTTTATTTTTGCCCTTTTTTGTTGAAGAGGTTGCATTTCTCTACCTCTTCCCCTTCTTTACTCAGGACCCTCACTGTGTTTTGGAGCATGGTAAGTATGGCCCCAAAGGGCCAGTAGAACATGCGTGTGCTTTGTGCTCCAATAGTCACCCCCCTTTCCTTGTCTCCGCTCTTTGTGGGGCTGAGTCTATGCCTATCCATCTTCCTTTTCCTCCCCAAGAAGTAGCTTTGTGCCAGTGGGACTGTAAGCTAGATGAAAAGCTATCAAGGCACTAAGGGAAGGAATCGATAGTAATATATGTAAGCGTGTACATAGATCACAAGTGACAGGCTCATTTCCATGCAAGTTAAGATATTCTCAGTGCCTCTAATTGATACCATGTGTATGTGTATCTGTTCGAGCACTCACTCTAGTGGGGATGTACATGGCTGGATTCACCCTGAAGAAGCAAAGTGGACAGCTGCCCATGGGCTGTGAATTGATTTTTCCTCCAGGGCCCTCTTCATGGCAACCCTAGCTGGCTCAGGCCTCAGCCTGCTGGGAATTCCCACATCACTGGCCTCTTTGGATTCAAGCACTGAAAGTTGTTTAAATGCAAATTATTTTCTAGGTGGTAGAGACATTATTATTCATTAATATTTGGGCTTTAATGAGTCTATCAGCTTAGAAGAGAATGAGCCAGAGTCTTGGTAGAAGCCAGAGAGATTTGTTTTAATCACGATAGACGGAAAAGAAAGAGTGAAATCCGAAATAGTATAGAAACTATAGCTGTAGACTCAAGGGATAGCATAAGGACACTAGTTACATGGATGAGATAAGATGGAGAAAGGAAAGTGGGAAAGTGGGAAGTAAGGTAGCTCCCCGAGTCCACAGGTCATTTCTGGCAGGAGCCCCTACAGGCTCTTCCCTTGGCAGGAGTGTTTGTAGAAACCCTTGTTGAGACACTGACACATTTCACATTTGCTATAGCGTCACTGTTTCCAGGGATTTATTTCGTTATTCAAAAACACTGCACACCTAGTACATGCCTAGGCACCGTGTGGGTATATCAGGAAAGCAGACCAGACGGAACCCTGCCCTGAAGGAGCTTGTGTTTTAGCGGGGAGGTGGAGAGAGATGACAGACACTATTCGTAAGGGAAGTGTGGTGCGTTAAGTGGGGATAGAGCTGTGGAGAAGAGGAAAGCACTGAGAGGGGCTGGGAAGGAGGGCCGTTTTAAATAACGGGGTCAGAGAAGGCTCACCAGAAGGTGACGTTTGAGTAAAAAGTAAAGAGGAAGTAAGCCCCGCCAGTGTCAACAAGGAGATCATTTCCAGCAGAGGGGACAGTAAAACGCAAGGTCCAGCTTCAGGAGCCTGCCTGGCTCATTTGAGGAAGAGCAGGGGGTTGGAGGAAGTAGGGGTTCTGGGGAGAGTGGACAGCGTGGGCAGATGAGAGTGAGCACATGGGGAGAACAGCAGGGGAAAGGGCAGACAATCATGGGTGGAGGGTTCAGTTCACACAGGGCCTTATAAGACTTGACTGGGGTTGGCCAGAGATGGTAAATGTCATTAGTAGGTCATGAGGCTTCTGTTGCAACTTTTTGATGATCCTGTTGGAGCACAAGATAAACTAATGAATGTGGCTGTGTTTCAATAAAACTTTAATTACAAAAACAGGTGGCAGGCCAGATTTGGCCCATGCTGATCCTTGGGTCATTGGAATAATCCATAGGAGAGATGAAGGTGGCCTGGACCAGGGTTGTAGCAGTGAAGTTGACAAGAAGGGGTCAGATATGAGCTACATTTTGAAGGTGGAGCCCACAGGACTTGCTGTCAGACCAGATTGGGGTGCAGGGGTGGTGTGAGAGATCCAAGGAAACCAAGGAGAGAAACCAAAGATGACTCCAAGGCTTGAAAAACTGGAGAAATAGAGTCACCACTGCTGAATTAAATAAATGGAGAAAACCTAGCAGGGAGGTTTGGGGTAGGATTGAGAGGAGGGATATCAGGAGGTGGTTTGGGAAATGAAAATGTAAGATGTTATTAGGATAAAGGAATGGGATTGGATATTCCCTGACTCTCCTTCTAGTTCTAATATCCTGTGATTCCACAACCGTGAGAGAGCGAACATCTACCCAAGTGGCTTCTGCTGTGATCGTATCCTTCAGGGAGACCTTCCACACTGCATTACTCCATCTTCCCCAAATGCAATTGGCGATTATGCTAGCTAGAGATCAGTTGCTGGAAGGGAGAAACACTGCAAAGGAGGCAATTGCCAGCTGAAGCTAGCAGGGGGACTTGGAAGAATGGCATATATGGCGGATGTGCTGGGGGAGGCTTTGGGGGCTGGAGGCAAATTCCTGTGTATCTTAGTTTCCTGGAGGTTATCGGTAGTGGAGTGTCATCAGCGACCAGGCTAAGAATGTTCAGTTTGTTTTCCGAGAAAAAGCAAGGCATCTTCTTCAACCTCACCTCCACTCCACTCTCAGCACAGCCACACTTCAGACACACTCACCCTCTGCCTAGATACCCCGGAGCCGGGTGCTGACACTGACGACCCCTGGGGACCCACGGACACAGACTCGGTCTTTGTCATTAGCTTCTCCTGGCAACTTCCCTTCCTCTTCTCTCTCATCTCTCCTCCCTGGGAACTATGTTTTTCATCTGCCCAAATTCTTCCCACCCAAGAAGTGGCTCAGTGCCAGCGAGGTTGTTTGCTGTGTGGAGAGCTGGCAAACCACTTTGGGAGTGAGCTGATAGTAATATATTTAAAATATGAGCATTTATCAGAGCAGCAGATGGAGGCAGCAGAGTGGAGCTCCCAGAACGGAGGGCAGGGAGTGTTTCATTCGAGTGGAAAGCGCGCACCAACTAGACTCAGCTGGCACTGGCTCCCGAAACCCATGAAGGGAAGGAGGAAAACAAAAAAGGCCACCTTTGTGCTAGGTTCCGGAGGTCACAGCATTCCCTGACCGAGAGTCCTCAGTGCCTCAAAGACTGCATTCACTCCACGATGGGAAGGAAAACCCTTCGTGGTTGCTTTCTGTAACATATTTTACTTCCCTAAAGCTTAGTAATTTTAATAAAAATTCCGAAGCTCAGAACAAATGGAAATATAGATTGTTTCATTTATATATGCGTGCATTCATTCATTCAACAAACGTGTATTACGTGCCTAGACACACCAGGAACTGTGGCATACTCTGGGACAGAGAATCAGGCAGATGTAAATGTTGTCATTCTTAACTATTACAACTGTCAGAAGCAAATCCTTTTAAATTTTTTTATCACCATCCTCACAACCCACCCCTAAAAGTACAAATATATTCAAGACCTTTGAACTAAAGGAGTATATTTTTTCAGTGGTACATTTCCTCAAGGCCCAAGTGCTATACTCAATATATTAGCGGGGAAAACCCTCATGATATTCATTTCGAATACTCTGAGAAGAGCATTGTTTTTTGTCATGTCAGGATAAAGTAGATAGATCAGAAAACATTCCTTTGTTATGGATGACAATATCTCTAATCTACATACTCTGAGTTATTCTTTGTATTTTGTTTTTTGTCTTTTAAACCATTTATTCATCAACCTTTGTCGAGCATTTATTCCATTTGAGATTGTGTGAGCTCCTGGGCAGGGACGAAGGTGATTAAGAGCATTTCTGCCCTTCACACCTCCTCCTGCACTGCAAGAGGCTGGACCAGAACTACATTCAAGGGAGCCAAGGGTCATGGACGGAAAGAGCCAGGGGGCACCAGGGATTGAGAGGGGACTGTGATGAGGGTGATGGAGGCTTAAAGGCAGCGCTAGAGTGGATCAGGCCAGCCAATAGCTCTCAGAAGGTATTGTCCCTTCAGGAGTTTGAAAACCTTAGGGGGCATTATAGGTGGTCATTGATGGGAGGACAGCTCTGGCATTTAGTGGATGAAGGCCAGAGATGCTAGAGGTCTTGCTCTGCGTGGTTTGGTTCTAAATAACAAAGACCCATTCTGCATCCAACATGATGGTTGAGTGTCCTACCAGACATTCATCTAGGTGAAAATCTGGTTATAATTATCTGAGCCCCAAACCCAACTCATGTCACATATAAACAGAAAGTAAACTTTGCACAGTTTTAATAAAAACTGCATTTCCAGGAATACAACTCCCTTATGGATCAAAGAAAGATTACGTTTTGCTCTTTTGGGAATTTTGCCAGGAGTCACAAACCATCCTAAACAGTCGCATTACTTTCTCATTGCTCCCGGTATTTGTGTCACCAATACAATATACCTGAATCAGTCTTCATTTGTATCTGTCAATCCCCAGTAGTTCCATGCAAACATTTCATTACTTTGTTATATCTTTGAGTGTAGTTGTACCCAAGCATTTACACACAGAAACAAATTATATTCTATACCACTTGCATTTTTTTCATATACAGTTAAAGTATTATATTGGATTTTTAAAAATTATGAGTGTAGATGTGTTATCCACGACGTTTATTGCAAGATAGTACAGAGCAGTTTAATTTTTTAATACATAAGAAGAGGACATTAGGTCTCTAGAGTGAAAACCAATGAGATGGACAAAGTAGGTGGAGAGAGCATTCTAGGCAGGACTCTAAAATTTTAATGTGAATAAGAACTACCTGGGCATTTTGTTAAAATGTGGATTCGGATTCAGTAATAATCTCCTGGGTGATGCTGATGCTGCTGGTTCATGCACCGCACTTTGAGCAGCAAAGTTCTAGACAAAGGAAATTGCAGGTGCGAAGATATGACATCTCAGAAGAGTCTTTCTGGGAAACAACCCGTGACTTGGTATAACCAGAGCACAAAGTGCAAAAAGGGTTGTGTGGTGGGAGGCAGGGTCGGAGCAGGGAGGAGCTTGTCCACCCTGTTTTGACTACACTTTGTAGACAACAGAGCGCCCTGAAAGAATTTTAAGCAGGGGTGTGTAATGTTAGATCTCTGCCCCCATGTGAGGTGGCTCTGCTGGATGTAGAAAGTCCAGTGAGAAGGCTTTTACAGCCAAGCCCAGTGAGAACATAGAAATCATCAGGACGTGAAGTGAGGAAGCCACAGCAGAAGTGGAAGGAAGAACATGGGCTTGGTGTTTTGGAGTTAGATTCACTGGGATTTGGTGTATTGAGTGTGGGTGGTGAAGGCGAGGAAGGCTCAAGAATGACTTACAAATTCCTAGCAAGACCTCTAGGTGTACAATGATGCCATGATTGCCCAGCTTTGGAAGCAGGACATGCAAACTTGAGGACAATGTTCAGGGAAACTGAGTTTCAGAGAAGTGAATTCTAGGTGCCTACCCTATCAAAAACTAGGAAGCTGTCCAGTTGGACTTTGATGTGAGAACTTTTATTGAGTGTATTGTGGAGAAAAGGGAACCCTTGTACACTGTTGGTGGGAATGTAAATTTCTGCCACCACTGTCTGCAAAATATCTGGAAATTAGCTTGGAGATTCCTCAAAAAAAATTAAATATTACATAATCCAGCAATTCCACAGCTGGGTATCATCTCAAAGGAGTTAGTGTCAGGATCTCAAAGAGATATCTGCACTCCCACATTCATGTCCCATTGTGAATCCCATTGTGAATTGCAGTGTTATTCACAACAGCCAAGGCATGGGTACGACCTCATCAACAGATGGATAAAGAAAACGTGGTATATACAAACAATGGAATGTTTTTCAGTCTAGAAAAAGGGAATTCTGCCATGTGTGACAATATGGATGAACCAGGAGGACAGTATGCTAAGTGAAATAAGCCAGACACAGAAAGACAAATAATGCATGATACCACTTATATGAGGAATCTAAATAGTCAGACTCATGGAAGCAGAGAGTAGAATGGTGGTTGCTGGAGCTGAGTGGGAGGCAAAAAAGGGAAAGTACCAGTCGAAGGTGCAATGCTTCAGCTGTTCAAGATAAATAAGTCCTAGAGATCTACTGTACTGCGAAGTGCTTATAGTTAACTATACTGTATTGTATACTTAAAAATTTGCTGAGATGGTAGCTGTTATATGTTCTTCTCACACACAAAAAAGTAAAATAATAAGTAAGATGGCAGAAGGAAACTTTCAGAGGTGATGAATCTATTTGTGGTATAGATTGTGGAGATGGTTTCATGGATAAATACTTATCTCCAATTCATAAAGTGGAATACCCAAATTATGTACAGTTTTTTGTATGTCAATCATACCTCAATAAACTTTTATTTTTTAAGGGTGTGGTATCTCACCCTAATAGGCATCACTCATACAGATGTGTTCATTTGCTGTACTCTAGTGGATTTCAGAGGGAGTGGAGGAAGAGGAACATGGACAGTTCCTACAGGCTCCAAGGTTGTCCAGGCCGAGTGTTAAGGTCAGAAGAAAGGGGGGCAGTACTAACATATTGATTTTATTATGAGCAGCAGATGAAGTATTACAACCATCCAGTAGGGTCAGAGAGTAGAAGACACAGGTGGAATGAATTTACTGCTTCCCAGGGTCAATCTGTGTCTTTGTATATGTCTCTGTCTCTCTCTCAACAACCCCTCCCCCAAAGTTCTGTCTTTGCACCACCCCCAGTTTACAGACATTGGCATGGCAGTGGGTTTCAGGTGGTCCTGTGAGGTAATGGGCCAGGCGTCGCCTTTCCTGGGTTTAATTATGTCGAACTCCACCAACACTATGAGCACTGAATCTTCTTTGAGTGCTAGGGGCCAGTCCTTGCCCATAATCTTGAATTGTTTGATCTCATTCGATTTTCACAGTAACTCTAGGAAGACATTTTATAAATGAGGAAAGTGAAGCTTAGAGAGGTCAGGTAATTTGCCTAACGTCTCCCAGAGAGGAAATGACAAATCTAGCTTTGACCCCATTTCTTTTCTTCCTCCACTAAGATTCATTTCCTCTAACCTCTCCCAGTCACACTGAAACAAGAGCTGTCCCTCTATCACCCCATGCAGCTTCCCAGCTCTGCACATACTGAGTACTTCCACTGGGAATCCCCTCTGATACTCAGCTGTCGGAATCCTAGCTAGTATTCTATCAAAACCCTACCCAGGGGCCACCACATCTGCGAAGACTCTCCCAAGCCTCCTGCCAAGCGTTCCCCTCCTGCACAGATCATGCTGCTCTGTAGTGATGTGTTTACAAGCCCCTCCCTCTCTCCAGGCGTGGGCTCTGGAGGCTATGGCCAATGCTAGCGCTCTAACTTCACTGTGCCTGGTAGATATCACTGTCCAGTAAAGGCTTTTGAACTGAACTGATGTGTGTACAGTCATTAGTGGGTTCTCAGTAAATGTCACTGGACATAATCGTGCCTGGGAAGAACAAACCATTTCTAAAGAAAGTAGACAGTAGCAACAGGTAAAAAAATAAAGAAAATAAATAAATGGCTTGGAAACAGAATCATAATCTTTGAACACATTGTTTATGTACAAAACTTTTTATAAAAAGTGGGTTTTACAATGAATGTCTTCCTCTCCTGTAATCACTCACCATTAATATTAGGCTTAATTATTTAAGTTTAGTTTATAGGCAGTCAATATTTAATTAAAACATCTAATTCTTATTAGGGTTTCAATAAATAATGATATTTAATATCTACCAATGATATTTCGGCATATAAAAACACTTAATTTTAACATAATTAGTTTTTAAATAAAATGTAACAGAAAAATTACTCTACCTGCAACTGTACCAAATTTTAGGTTTAAATTTATTTTCATTGTATTGCTCATGTCCACAGCTTTTTCTCTTTTTTTCCCTGTTATAGTTCTTCAGTAAGGTTTATGTAAAGAAGATGGAATTTCTTCAGGCCTACAATAAAGTGGAGGAAATTAACACTGACTTAGGAAAAACAAAATATAGTTACATTTGATATACAGGAAGATATAAAAGTGTCCACAAATAAGCATATTTGGGTTTGAACAATAAATTCCAATTTTCTGTACCTTAGGTTAATTTATTATAAATTAACAAGTATTTAAAACGTCTACAGTACTGTCTGTCCTGGCTTTTGTGATTCAGAAGAGGTTCTGGGGTTTCGAGATACACACACACATTAATATCTCCCTAAAAGCATGTGATAGAATCTGCAGGGAACAGTCACTCAGATAAGTTTATTGGAAGATCATGCTTCTCAAACTATGGTAGCCATACCTCCAAGGATTACATGACTTACTGGCCAGGAGTTATGGGAAGGAAATGAAAAAAAAAAAGAAAAACAGCATATCTCCCTAAATTGCTAATTTAAATTAATGGATTAAACATTATTTTTGTATAAAAACCAGTACAGATCTCTTAAGGAGGAGAATGAAAATTTCTCCTGAAATTTTAAAGAAAAATAACAAGTGACTGCAAAGGAGTGTTGCACTTGTGGTACGCTGCTTGGGCTCTGTCCCAGACGGCTAGTCGTACGCAGGTTTTTCTTTCCTTGGGTGAAGTGGAAAAGTCAGAGAAGTGCTGTACAGGATTCACGTAGAAGTCAGGACAATAGGAAGAGCTGCACGCCAGTTAGCACTGGAGATTGGAATGCTCTCAAAGAGCAGCGTTAGCTGGGGAAAAAAAACCCAGGATGACTCTAGCAAATGAGTTAGCTTGACAGCACCTCAGTAGTTAAGTGCTTCATCCTCTGCCCTGAAGATAACTCTGGCCAGGGTCTGTATGTCTGCTTCAGAGGTCCTTACCCCACCAGCCAGCATGCTGTCCACTTCTTCACGTAGCTTTTGGCTTTTGTCTTCCTTACAGCTTCCACCATCCAGTAATTGCAGTGTGTCCAGCGGTCCTTCATTGCCTCTGCAGCCCACTTTCTTTCTGGGTATCTTTCCTTCTGCTCCATCTTCCAAATGTCCCAACCAATTTGTGTGCTCCATGTTAAACTCTCCAAAAGAAGGAACATAGTTCCTTCAATTAATCACAATTATCCCTATTCTGACAGTTTTTTGTGCCAAGCTGCCTCATATGGCCCCGGCCGGCCTATGTGCTGTTTGCCCTCGAGTTCAGTTCCCAGTTCTGGGGAGGCTGGCTGTTGTGTCAGAGGAGGAACGCAGCCTAAGGATTAAAATCACATCAGTCTGAGGATTCACCAGGGTCAGTTGCCTCTGTGGGAGACTGTGGAAGTGTGTCATGGGCATTCTGACTCTTGCCTTCTCTAGAACAGCCCCTCTAAAGATGTCAGAAGTGGATTCGTTTGAAAGGATGAACAATTGATATATCAAGATGTGAAGGCTTTTCATTGACACCAAAATTCTGAGGATGCTTATATAGAGATTTAAAGAATGCTAACTTTGTTTGAAGGGACCACCTAGATAATATAGGTATGCTTTCTTACTTATTTTTCTTTCTCTTAAAGCTTTTTTTTTTTTTTTTGTATTTCACTTACAGAGGATTAGTTAAACATACTCCTTAGTTCCCAGCCTACCATCACTACTGGTCCATTCAACGCCTCCCTTGGCTAATTTATTGATTAATTGGAATCCTCTCCACAATGTCTCTAACAGACACTTTAACCCACATCTGGAGCTCACTATCTCTAAAAGGAACAGCTTATATATAGAGCCCTCTAATTCTTAGATAATCCTTTCTTACAGTATATCCAAAATAACTTTCCTATAACTTTGCCTCAATGTTCCTGGGTCTTTCTTGTGGAACCACACAGAAAAAATCGATTCCTTCCTCAACTCGATAACCTTTCAACCCTGCAGAAGTCAGCTATCATAACATGTGAATCTTCACTTTTCTATATGAAATATATTCTGTTCCTTAACTAGTTCTTCATATAATGTGGGTTTAAGACATTTTACTACCTAATCACTTTCCCTTGGACAAACTCTAGCTTTTTAAACAATAACTTTTGAAACAATAACTTTTAAAAAAATAGATATTTAAATATTTTGAAATTGATGTGCTCTGCCAATGCAAAATCTGATGGGTACAACCTTGCCCCCCTCTTCCTTAATTTCAGTTTCTATTAATGCATCCTAAAATTTGTATTCGTTTTTTTTGAAATAATACCACATTTTTGACTCTCATTGAACTTTAAATCTTTTTCAAGTGAACTCCTGTCAGTCCAGAGCTTTCCTACCTCGTATTTAAGTAGTTGATCCTTTGAACTTAGATGCAGAACTTAACATTTAACCCTATTAAGTTGTATATCATTAATTTCATTCCATCCTTCTCCTTTGTCAAGGTCTTTTGCAAGTTCGATTCTTCAATACGGCTTATCAGCTTTTCCTCTAACTTTCAGTCATCTATAAATTAAATAGACAAAATTTGCATTTTATCTATTCATCTGATTTACTGATTAATATGCTTAAGATTTCAGAAAAAGGGAGAGAGAATTTTAGTGTGGCTCTCAAACTTTAGCGTACAAAAGAATTATCTGGGACATTTGTTAAATATGCAGATTACCGAGGGTCATTTCCGTAAATTTTGATGGGGTAGGACCGTGCATTTCTAACAAGCCCCACGTGTGATTCTGATGCTTTGAGTCCTAGGCCACACTTTAGAAACACATATAGAAATTTCTTTAAGCCTAAGTTGACAGTAATGTGCATTCATTCTAATAGGGTGGTTGTCTAGCACATGCTGAACGTGTGGTTAATAATGAATGAGTAAAGGGATGAAGGAATGAAGAATGCGAGGGAAAGCTCAGCTAGCAACCTCGTTTATACTTTTCCTTTTAAATCACGATACCAATATGATTGGGTTTTTCAAATATTTTGTTGCGATTAAGTTACACCTTTGATGGTTCCCACTGGACAAGGTGTGTTTTGTATGACCTGTTCTTCATGAATACACATTGTCTCCTAATGATCATTGCTGTCCTTTCTGAGTGCTTACACATCATGCATTTAATTCTGCTAAAATCTGATTGAGAATGAAAGGGTGTTTTATATTAATGCCCAGAGATCTCCCTCTACTAATTCCTGCTTGACTTACAAGAGATTAGGGTGTAGTTTTAGTGTTTGATTTATTTGCTCCCCTTCAGGCCTTGTTGTTCATCTTTTCTATTTAAACACATTTGCAGATAAATAAGAACCTGAGTGTCAGACGCTTCAACAAGGAAAGATTTCTTACTTTTTCCCGAAATTTATATTTTTGAAAACTTTCAAAATCCACGGGAGGATTCAAAGACCTAGATCAACACTTGTTAGCATTTGGTCACATTGGTTTTTTCACATCTTGCTGTAGCTAGACAGCTTTTTTCCCCCTGAACCAATTGGTCATCATATTTCTTTAGTCTCTTTTAGTCTAGAACAATTCCTCTACCCTGTTTTCTGCTTTTCAGGTGAACATCTGAATTATCTGAGTTTGCTTCTTTTTGTTTGTTTGCTTGTTTAGTATGTTTTGTATTGACTTTCGAATCACATAGTTTTACATATCCAAAAAATAAAATTAAATAATTTTCTTAAAGCTAACTTAAAAATTTGTTCCTAAAAGGGGATTGGAGTGGCACAGCACAGTGTTCATCACAAAGCAAATTCTGAGGAAAGGAGAGAGGTTCAGGAAGCTGGGGGAAACATTCTAGAGCCCATGAAATCTAAGGAAGCTTCAGCAAGGACATTGGGGATTTCTCCAGACAAAATCAGCCATCAGATCAGCCTCTGGTTTCCCAGGAAGGGACCTGCCTGCCTTGGTATCCCTGTCCGTACAAACGCAGAGATGGATTTCTGTCCCAGCCCCTGGGTCTGTGGGAGGAGACCTGAGAGGTGAAGCAAGGCAGCAGCACCAGAGCCACGCCCCCTTCTCAGTGTGCCCCTCACCTGATTGATTGCAGGGGTATCAAGGCCAAGTGCCTTCTTGCCTCAACTCAGGACAGATCTGGAGGGTCCCCACTGAGGCTCTGTCAAGACTTCATCACATCTCAGTCTTTGCTCAGTCCTGCTTCCCTCCTTTAACTACACTTGGTGCTGATTTTAGGAGCTCTCCCTAACAAACCCGCCGGGAGCCAGTCTCCAAGCTCCAGGCTCTTATTAACTATGTGCATACGTAATCCTCACAACGCTCAGTGGCAGGTGCTATTAGCATCCCTATTTTATAAGTAAGGACACTGAGGCATAGAGAATGGCCAAGTGACTGCTCAGAGGTACAAAGGCTTAACTCAAACACAGGCACCTGACATCCCTGCCTCCCCCTGACCTGCCACAAGTGGCTCTCATCTGTGACAGAGATTGCCGTTGGCACACACATTTTCCTAGTTCTATTACATTTTCAAGATGCTTTGCTAAGCAAAGATGTAGAAAACTTCCTGGAGATTTAAGATGGGAGGGCATTTGTCCTGATTGTGTAAGAAAAGCAGGTAAGAGCAATCTAACCTGAATCTCTGTTCTTCCATAGGGCTTTAGACCTGGCAGGGAGTTCCTGTCACCTTCTAAGCCAATTCCCTGGAGCTCAGTTTTCCTCTGGTGACATGAGACACCTGCCACTCCCAGTCCTGGAAAGGGAAAGAATATGCACAGCACAACAAAACAAAACAAAACAAAAACCACAACCCAAAAGAGAGATAAATGGGCTTCTCTTCCCTAAGACAAGGGGCAGTTCTTGTTTCCTGACCTGTCTGGGTACATATTCAGAGCTTGTATAATGTAGCTAAACCAGCCAGTTTGGCATTATGCGATCTGCTTTGCTTTCAACAAGTTCTTTATGCATATATTTATCGAAGTGCAGCCAGTTTTACAATGTTGTGTCCATTTCTGGTGTACAGCACAGTACTTCAGTCATATAGGAACATACATATATTCGTTTTCATATTCTCAACAAGCTCTTTAAGATGTGACTTATTTAAAAATCTTCACAAATCTACAAGGTCAAAATAGCCACTTCCATCTATAGGGAGACTGAAGGAATTATCAAGGCTACTTTTGCAATTCACAGCTGGGAAGTCTTTCCACTCCAATGATTTTTTCAGGCCAAAATGTAGGATGACCAACTGTCCTGCTTTTGACTGGGGCTGAGAGGGGTCCCAGTATGTGACACTTTCTTTGGAGATCTGGGGAGAGTTGATCATCCTACAATAGATACTTTATGACCCAGCATTGTTATGTTACAGGAAATCCCTGCCCCTCTATTGTAGATACTTTCTATTATCTCAAAAATATTTATATTTTATTATTAAACTAGAAAACTTAGAAACCATGGAAGGAAATAAAGGAGAAACTAACACCCTCAAATGAGTCCATAATGCAGAGATCACTATTTAAACCTCCTGGCACCTTGCGTGCAGTTTTCTTTGTGTGCGTGTGTATGGGTGTGTTTGTAT
The DNA here is from genome assembly GCF_048773025.1 of Camelus bactrianus. Classification (NCBI taxonomy): domain Eukaryota; kingdom Metazoa; phylum Chordata; class Mammalia; order Artiodactyla; family Camelidae; genus Camelus; species Camelus bactrianus. The sequence goes on from NC_133539.1 coordinate 46,967,625, forward strand.
ACATATATTTTACAAATCTAAAATTGTGCCGTACAAATAATCCTGTACTTTGATTTTCACTTAGCATGAGCATTCTTCCATATCAGTAAATACTTTCTGAAAACACCATTGCTAATGATTGCATAATTTCCATTGAGGATACGCTATACTTTATTTAACCATTCTCCTATTGCTCAGCATTTAGGTTAATTTTTGCTGTTGAAGATTATGTTGCTGTGAATATCTTTGGGTTTCTAATGATTTCTTCTGGAAAGGTTTTCTAGGACCATATTGAGTGAAAAGTTATGAGCTTAGTTAAAGCTACTGAATCCTACCTCCGAAATGCTTCCGGAAAAGGTTATATATCAGCAGTATTTACATCTGCTCCACGGAACTCCCGCTAGCACTGAGTAGTTTTCCAATCTGGATCAATGTTATAGGTTAAAAAAAAAGTTACCCTAAATAATCTGCATTTCTTTGTTTGCTAATGAAGTTTAAACATCTTTCACATTATTCTCATTTGGACTTTCCTAGAAATTGTTCATATATTTTCTCATATTTTACATTTAATATCTTGCTGCTTAATTTATATGGGCTCTTTACAGGCTAATTATAATAACTTTGAATATCATACTTCTTTCAAATACTTTTCGTGGTTAATTGTTGGATAAATGTTTTTAAAATAATGACCCTTAAAAGCCTTCAATGTTTACGAGCTTGAAGCAGTACAGCAAACTGTACGCTCAGACACATACAACCTTTGGGGGAGGTCTATGCTTTTGTTATGGAAACGACAGGCCAGCCAAGAAACAAGCACCACTCGGAGGGTTGGAGTACTCAGATGTATTACGCCAGTGGGCTCAGAGGGGCTTCTGCTCCGAAGCTCTGAGCACCTCCAAGACGTGCCCGTGAGGTTTTATAGGGTAAAGTACAAGCTTGGGGTATTCGGCCAATAGGCATGGAACAGCTTTAGCAGCATCATTATCACAAAAGTGGAGTCAGGGAGGCAGCAAACCAACATTCCAAAGTCAGATATGTCTCTTTGAAAATCCAGCTGGCTAGCAAAAAACATGAACAGCAAACCAACACTAATTAACCTAGATTTACAAGTTAGTACAGCAGAACTCAGATCAGTATTCCGATACTTAGATTTGTGAGTTATCTTGTTAGCCCAGCCCAGCCTCTCCTTCACATTCCTTGAGTTGTGAGTTATGTTGTTAGACCAACCCGGCTTTTCCTTCACACTTTCCCTTAAAAGTCTATTTTTTTAACTCTAAGCTCATCAGACTGAAAATTATTTTGTAATATTTGAAAAGAATACATGAAATATATATGTAATTTTGAAAGAAAATGGTAAAACAAAAATCACACGAATTAACCACTCAACCTAAGAGCTAAAGCATAGCCACTACTCTGTGTTCCTCCCTGTGATGGCTAATTTTGTGTGTCAACTTGACTGTGCCACAGGGGGGCCCAGATTAAGCATTGTATTCGAAAGTGTCTGTGAAAGTATTTCTGGGCTAGATTAGCACATGAACTGGGGGGCTTCGTAAAGCAGATCACCCTCCTCAGTGTAAGCGGGCATCCTCCAGTCTGTTTAGGGACTGAACACAACAAAAAGGGGGAGGAAAGAAAAATATGCCCCTTTTGCTTCCTGACTGCCTGTTGAGCTGGGACATTGGTCCTTCTCCTGCCCTTGGACTGGGATTTATCTCATCAGCTCCCCTGGTCTCAGGCCTTTGGACTAGTACTATACCACTGGCTTTCCTGGTCTCCAGCTTGCAGACAGCAGATCATGGGACTTCCCATCCTCCGTAATCTCCTGAGCCAATTCCTTATAATAAATCTCTCCCCATATCAATATTATTGATTCTGTTTCTCTGCAGAACCCTGACTAATATCTTCCCAGTCTCAGACTCCTGCCTTTCCCAAGATGGAGCTGCCACCTGCTTCTGCCTTAACATCTCCTTGTTTTTTTTTTTTTTTTTTTAAAAAAAAAAACCAGTTTTATCCTGTATATGTTTGTGCTTCAAAGCATATGTTTAGTTTTCATGTTTTTGAGCTTTACAAAAATAGATTCATCTTTTATCTCATCTTTCCAGTCTTGCTTTTCTCCCCCAATTAAGTACTGTAATAAAATTTATCCATATTTCATGTGAAGATATAGTTCATTCATCCTCACCCCTGGATAATATTTCATTTCATGAATTATATATATTATAAATATATGCATACATACATGTATATACATAGGAATGGAATTGCTGGGTTGCAGTGTATGGTCATGTTCAACTTTATAAGTTATTGCTAAGCTGTTTTCCTGTGTGGTTGTACTAATTACATTCCTAACTTCAGAGTGTAAGACTCCCATTGCTTGACTTCTTTGCCAATACTATGATATTTCCAAGTATTGAAATCTAGTAGCCATTTTTCACTCAGGAGATTTGCACTCTTTTTTTTTTTTTAGGTTTATTTGACCAAGTTCTTTTCTTTTTTTAAGATTTTTAAAAATTGAAGTATAGTCAGTTTATAGTGTTGTGTCAATTTCTGGTGTACAGCATAATTCATCCATACATATACATAGGTATATTCATTTTCACATTCTTTTTCATTATAGGTTACTACAAAATATTGAATGTAGTTATTTGTCCAAGTTCTTACACACTGAAAAATCATTCTCAAAACAAATCCAACCTCTTTTGATTTGGGCTTCTATTTTCTCCTTGAGGTCTGTCCCCTTGGCATGGTGGCTTTTCAGTAAAACACTTAACAAGCTGTTTGTAATGTGTCTTGCTGGGCCTGATGTTCAGCCCTTGGAAGAAGAGGCCACAGCAGTTCGGACAAGTGAACAGTGGACGGAGTTAGGAATTGGGAAGAACCAGCTCTAACTTGGCTCTGCCCCTGCAGCTTTGCAGGGCCTGTGTATAAGTCATGTCACCGCTCAGCATCCCATCTACTTGCTGGGCACAATGGAGCTGACCTTCCTCCCTCCCCTGTGGTGAAGATGAAACCCTGTTGTGGAGCACTTTGAAATCTTTGGATGAAAAGCATGAGAGAAGCGCCAAGTGTGATTGTCACCTGTGCCAGCAACGCTATAAGACAGCGTAAAAATAGGAAGCAAAGAAAATTTTATTTTACAAAAGCTTCACAGAGAAAATTGGCCGGTCAGAATGTCATTCCCTGCTTTTGGTTCACATAGGCATTGACTTTTATAAATTAAAAAAAAGTACACATTTTTGTCTTTATGAGGCAGAAACCCTTTGATCATCACTATCCCCGTGACATCAGGTGAGTCCCTGATGTAGAAGGAAGATGAATACCTTAGGAGACGCTGTGAAATCACTTCTTTATAGTTACCCCCCAAATCCTGCCATAAAGTCTGAGGGGATGTTACAGGTTGAGGCTTGGGGAGGGTCTAAGTCCCATGTTGTGATAGCATCCAAGACACCTTCAGCTGAAACAGAGACCAGGTCTCAGTTCAGATGTTCTCAGATTCCCCCATCCTGCCCTTCAGATGAGAACATGGGAAATGCAGATTTAAATCCTCATAAGGGAACTTTGCAACAACCTTTAATATGTTGAGAACCCCTAAATAAGTTGAGTCATGCCAATTAATGTGCAGGTTCATTCTAAAAATGACTTAGCCATAATTTTAGTAGCTTATACCCACCCTGGCATAATGCTGTGAGTTGTGATGAGCTGGAGTCACTTTACTTATGAATTAGATGAGCTGTGGAGACAGTTCCAAACCACCGAAGTAACAATTTCAAACCCTGTTCTTGCTGCCTGATATGACACTCAGAACACTGAAAACAGGAGTTTTTGATTCTTTTGCCACATCTTTATTACCCAAGTTTTTTACAATGGAATTTTAAAAAGACAAACCCCTACAGGGTGGTTTGGTTGTTGCACCTCACTGAGAAGTTGAGAAAGGAAAAGGTTAGAAGGTGTAGCCATGGGCGTAAAGGGGGACGTGAGTGACGTGAGTCCACCCACAGCAACTGTTCCATGAAGTTATGAATCATTGTACTCAGCTCCTAATTTCCACCCAGGAAGGCAAAATTATTGAGCCCCATTGAAATGTTTTGTTCCGAGGTTTCTCAGAGAGAGGGTCCTCATAGTGTTTTATGATAATTTGCATTCTGAGGGGCATAATTAAATTACTGCCCTACAATTGGCATGGTGTGATTTTGGCAGAAATACTTTCCATTAGGAAACAGTCCTTAGGAAAAAAAACGTCCACTGTGGTATCCAGTCACCTGGCAGTCCTTGTTTAGTTGATTCAATAACCCCATGAGAAAGGTCATTTGTCCTGGATTTTCAATTGCTTAACTGAAGAAATTAGTTGAAAAGTGTAAATCCAGCCTGCCAATAGTTTCTTTATCTGCCCACACCTAATCATTGGTTGGATTGATTTTTCTCTTTAAATTGACAGATAATTTATGCCTCCATGAATTACAATGCTGCTGGGGTCTTTCTTTCTTTAAAAAACAATTTTGGAGGTTAGAACTGTCCCTAGTCAGGCTAACATTCCATCTCCATCTTCATCATTCTCGTTTGTATAATATAAATTTCTAACAATGGCAGGAAAGTGGATTATTATGCAGCCTGGCAATAGCATGCTGATTAAGAAGACAATGAAGCACCATAGGGAAACCATGGCATGTTAAGTGAAATAGAATATGAAATTGTATCCGTACCATGGTTTCAAATACATCCGTTCTGCATATGCAAGCATGGGCTGAAAATGGACGAAAGGAACAGACAGTTAGGTTAAGATAGTGGGATTATGAAAGTTCCCCCTGCTTTTTTTTGGTTCTCTACTGACACTCTTACAGTATCACTTGTGTAACAAGCACAGCTATAAAAGCGTTTAGTTGGGTGCAGGAGATGATACACCGTGAACCTAATAAAGTGTGCACCACAGGTCCCCTCACTCGCTTGGGCCTAGTGAGCGTGGGCGTTGCCAAGGGCTGTCGAGCGAGCGTTCCAGGTGGAGAGAGTTGCCTTGTTAACAATCAGAAGGATCTCTGTGTCAGCATTTCTGGTAAATCGCCTGATGAGATTGCAGAAGAAAGGGACCTAATTCTCCAGGGCTCCTGAAACTTGTCATGATCTATTTCCTCGTTCGAAGTAAATATTCACTTTCATGCCTAATTTTGTATTTGTAAATCTGCATTTTTTTTCTTAAAGAGGGCTCCCATAATTGTATAAGCTTCATGCCTCACAAACCCTGAAGGTGCCTTTGATTAGCTGGGTCCTCAGAACACCAACTGAGGACCGCCAGGGGTGAAGTCTGCCCTGAATTCCATCCCTGACTTTTCCTAAGGACCATCGGGAAAGTGCTGTTGTGTTCTGTGTTTCCTCTGTCACCACACTCGTGGTTTCACTTGTCACCTACTAAGCTGCCCTCAGTTCCTCATCATGGGAAAAGCAGCTCAAAATACTAGTTCAGAATCTGGGGGTAGGAAGGGACCTACCTGATGGTCAAGTTCAGCCACTCTTCTGATGCTCCATTTTCCTCTTCAAGGTGTCTGGGCCTGGGCTCCAACCCCTTGCCAGAAGCAGCAAACTAGGAAGGCTTTTTTCTTGCCTTGAGTTAAAACCTATGGTCTTTGGCATTGCTCTCTGCTATGCGCTCAGCAGAACAAGTCCAGTCTTTCTGAGGATAATGGCAGAGGGAAGGGAAAAGGAACTGGAATTCCTAACTAACTGGAAATCTTCCTTGGCTTCCCTGTTAGGCTTGCGCTGAGGGGTTTTAAGACACTGGTTTAATCATCACAGTAAATCTCTGAGGTAGGCATTATTATTACCTAGGGTTACTAGATTCCGCAAACAAACAAGAGAATGCCTAATTAAATTTGCATTTCAGATAAAAACAAGTAATTTTAAAAATATAAATATGCCTCTTCCCCAAATGTGAAATGAATCTGCCTTTAGTGAAGAGCTACCAAAATCTCGTGCATTTTACCGGCAGCCCTATTATTATACCCGTTTTGGAGCTCAGGAAACGAAAGTTCAGAACCTGGTTAAGAAGCAGAGCTGGAATCCAAACCCAGATCTTTGGCTTTAAAGCTCAATTTGTTTTTTGGTTTTTTTTCCCATCACCATATGATACAATACATAATATTTCCCACTGACTTACTTCAAGTAAAATGTGGAATTAACGGCTCTAGAGAAGAACTAGCAAAGTTATTAAAACAAACAAGCAAACATCAAACAAAAAAATAACAAACAAAAAATCAAACATATTCTCGACTAAGAAGACAACCCTTAGGAAACTGCTGGTCCATTTGTTTAACATCCTGGGCAGAATTCCTGGTGAGAAACCAGCAGGAGCTTCAGCTTGGAGTGAACACTGGAGGCATGAGATGACCCCAAGAAGCAGAAGAGAACTGTGGGCGGGAAGCCCCTTCTATTGGAGAGCTGTTTCCACGGCCTCTGGAATGCACCCTCCTTTGTCTTGGCAGCGATGGGAAAGAGGAGGTTGGGACCCTGACGCATGCCTTTCCACCTGGGTGTCACTGAAACCTGATGTCCTAATCATATTTCCCTGTCACCTCTCAGCACTGATTTACTTTCTCGTCCCATTCTGCATGCGGCAGAACTAATTGCCTGCCTAATTGCCAAAACTAATTGCCATGACATTCATTGTTCATCTGCTCTCTTCTCCGGCTTGAGCTCAGGCAGGTGGCTTACGCAAAGGCAAGGATAGAATTATTTCTGGGTTGCTTTGGGGACAGGGTGCTTCCGAGCAATGTCCCAGTGATCGCTTTAGCTATGGAGGTGGACCAAGGAACCAGCTTCCTCGCTGCAGAGAGGACCCTGATTCTTGGCAGAGGTTCACCTTCTTCTGGCTTGAGGTTGGGTTGCTTTGATGGATTTTGAGTCCATTAAATTATACTTCTCAGTAAGTCCTTTTCTCCCATTTTTAAATTAGAATTAGATTTGCTGATTAAAAAATTCAGAGATGAGCCTGCCTCTCTCTGACCACACAGCTCATTAGAGGCAGAGCGGGATCTGGGGCTTGCATTTCCCAATTCTCAGCCTGCAATGATCTCTGCTGCACTGCACTGCACTGCAATTGTTGCCGATGCACAATTTTTCTTCTACATTTCCTTATATATTTTATTAAAACACTATCAGGTAGCATTTACTCACTGGTAGCTAGAATAATCATTGTTAATATTTATTGAGTTGTTATGACTATTAGGCCTTTTCCATGCATTGTCTCATTTAATCCTCAAAAACAGCAGCATGAGCATCCTTATTTTACAGATGGGGAAACTGAGGCAGAGGAGGGTCAATAACTCGCTCAAGTTTGATGCCAGAGCCCATCCTCTGGTGAATACAAGGTCATGGGTAGGATCCGGCTGACAGCTTCTGGATTCTGATAGATGAAAGAACTTCTGAAGAGAAGTTGAAAACTGGAGTTGGAGCAGTTTGAAACTAATCAACCAGATTAGGCCAATGATTATTTAATTGTGTAGCCAGGAGTCGTGACATTCTCTTTCCTTCGTACTGCTGAGATGAACACAAATGGATTGCAATCCTGGTTTGGGATAAATTTCAGGAGGGATGGGTTCAGGAGGAGTTCCTGGGACTTATCGGACAGTGGAAAAGACGGTGTGTTGGGAGTCAGAGGCCCAAGGCTGGGCTCAGTGTCTGCCTCTAGCTAGCTGTGGTGGTCCTAGGATGACCTGATTGCCTCAACTGCTTCTTCTGAGGAATCTTGAAGGGATTAGACTCCACGGTCTCGAAGACGGCTGCCATTCCCTGGGGCTCGGATGGCACGTCCAAGATGGAAGCACACAATTGCAGAGCCCTGTAACAACTTTCAAGACAGCGCTCCAGTGGCTGTAAATAAAAGTCTTATTGTTTGGTTCTTGATCTTTTCCCCCCTCAGTGACAGGAAGAATAATAAAAGCAATGGCACTATTGTGTGAAATAAGAGTTTTCTCATCCAGAAGAAAACTATGACACATACAATAGCAAACTATTTGGAAGCTGAGAGAGTAATTAATTGTATATTTGATTGAACAGGACAGGAAAAGTGAATTAGGGTAAGGGAAAAGGACTAAGGGTTAAAAATAAAAGCTTTGGAATTTTGTTTGCTAAAAAAGGGAGCATTGCAAGGTAATTAATGTATAGAAAGAAAGAACTATTTCAGAGAATTTTTAAAAGGAAGGCCTAAGCACAATTAGAAGAGCATCAAGGGGAAAAGAAAACTTCAATTTATATGAGGAAAAAAAAAGCTGTCTTCATGAAAAACGGAGATTTTGAAATAAAGACTTCTGTCATCAGTTTCTTTTTCAGAATTCTTCTGGATAATTTTATGAGGCCCTCATGATCTTTCAACCTCTAAATGCTTGTATGAGGGAAAGATAGTAAGGCATGAATTAAAAAATTAATTTTCATGGTGTAGATTTTGTAGTAGAACACTCCTTAGCAGGATGGAGCATGGAAATCTGGTAGAAACACCTCCGGAGAAGAGGGCAGATATTCAGCGCCCAATCTGCTCCTCCCAGCTGTGCGACCTTCGGCCAAGTCCCAGCATCCCTCGGGCCTCAGGGCCTTCTTATCCTTATGAAGTCATTGGACTGAATGCCTCTGAGGCCCTGTTCTCTGCATGTCTAATTATAGGGCATGATTCAAAGGACATTTCGCAGTCACTGGTCTATAGGCTAAAGACATTAAGGTGAAATCCAGAAAAATCTTTTTTTTTTTAATGATGAGTGTTGGGTGTAGTGAAAAACAAGTCATAATTTGGACCAGGAAGCTCTGCTGACAGACTGACTCCAGGGCAGTCCGACTTGTTCTCATACCAAAGAGGAAATGAATGCAGGCATTTCTTGCTCCTGTTTTTCTCTTTGTTCATGGGCTTATGCAAATTTGGGTGGGAAACCAGAGCCCCAAACCGTTGGAGAAGGCACCTGCGCAATTCAGCGTGGCCGGAACTCGGCTTCCTCTTGGAGGCCCGGGCTGAGCTGCTGGATGCTAGGGAGGCTGTGTGCTCAGCGTGGCCGCCGGGAGCCAAGGCAGAGCTTCAGCTGCAGCCTGGAGTGACGGCAGGGCGGCTGCCTAGTGTGGTGGGAGACAGAAACGCCTGCCGCCGAAGGTGCGCTGAAGCCTGGCGAAGTAAAGGTCCAGGGCCCTGGGCACCACCATTTTTCTAGGTTAGAACGCACGTATTGGATCACAGTGCCGCGAAGGAAACTAAGAAGCCACAACTGTGAGCGCTGGCCTGCGGAGATAATGAGCCACTGAAATTCTTCTGAGACCGCAGCCAGGGGCTGGGACGGAGGGGCAGCCGGGAGATACGGGGGCCAGACGCAGTCGTCTAGGGCCTTGACTCCTTTCAGATATGTGACCTAAGATCTGCGGGGAGGGGCAGGTGTCACTGGAGGGGGAGCATGGGCAAAGCGAGGGAAAAGAGAGCCATAAAACCATGACAGGGTAATAAGCACCTGAAATACTTAATTACTACAGAGTGTCCTGAGGCTTTGTCTACAGCCATGGTTTCTGTACTGTGGGATTTGTGTTGCCCTCTGTTGGGAAATTAATTTAGTCTTGCAGGAATTCTTAACCTGGGTCCATGGACACAGCTCTCCCTTCCTCCTCTTCTCCCCTTCCCTACCTGGTCCCAAGGATAGGACTATATTTCAATATGATTCATTTCCTTTGTAATCCTATGAGTTCTGTTTTATGCATTAAAACACATTAGGCCAAGAAAGGCACCATAAGCTTCACCACACTGAATAGAAATGACAACCCCCACCCCAATTCCCAGGGTCAAGACCAGCATTTTAAAAACGTTATTATGACAGAATAGAATATGAAAGAAATAGAACAATTTGAGCTCCACATGTGATAAGGGTAAATATGGTTTTATGAAATTTTTATTTTAGATAAATATATGTGTACAAGTATACATATGTGTGTGTGTATATCTACACATATATATGTTTATTCCAAACAGTAGAGTATGGTCAAAAAATTCAATAGCCACTGATGTACTAGACATTAGGGTAAAATTTTAGGCTTCTAAACATTAGGGTAAAATCATGAGCTTCTAGACATTAGGGTAAACATTTTTAAGTTCTAATTTAAAAATTATGGGTGTGAGAAGGTGGTGAAATAGTCAAATTTTGAACCAGAGGTTTTCAAATGTTTTTTATGCAGACTATTTTTTAAGAAACATTTCTTTTTTAAAAAACATTTTTTTATTGCGTTATAGTCATTTTACAATGTTGTGTCAAATTCCAGTGTAGAGCACAATTTTTCAGTTATACGTGAACATACGTATATTCATTGCCACATTTTTTTTCGCTGTGAGCTACCGCAAGATCCTGCATACATTTGACATTGCATGCGCTGGGTGACGATGTCATTTCAGCTAGCCTCTTGGTGGGTGACGACCAGCTGGCCCTGACCATAGCCTGTAATGCATGACTACGTCTCTCTCTGCCTTGAGGAGGCCTGAGTTAATCTGAAGTGATGAGACCTCTCAGAAACACATGTTGATTCCTGTGGTTACAAGTCTCCAAGAAGTGTTAGAAGCTGAGGTCTTATTTTCTGAGAGGCGTATCTTCCTGTTGTTTCTGCCAGGAAGTTTGTTCTTTCCTGCCAAACACCAAGGCCATCTGAAGACACTGAGACAATGACTCCCACAGGGGGTGACAGCAAAAGGGGACGTGCAAGAGTGAGGACGGAGACATACGGGGACAGAGAGATGAGAGATGTAGCAAAGGAAAAGGGGGTAGGGTCAAAGGAGAGAAAGGCAAAGAGAAAAACAGCAAGTAGCTGGGCCAGAGGAAAGCGGAGTAGTAAGAAGCAACCGCTCTAGTCTGTTAGCCCCCTGCAGGATTCACAGCATCAAGGATGGTGAAACTAAAAGGAAAAAAAGGCAGTTCAGCAGGAAAGATCAACAAAGACAAATCTTGGGACAAGACCAAACCAGGATTACACTTGAACCGAGCCAGAGGTAGGGCCTCCCCTGTTAGTGAGCTGTTGCTAACTTACTGGTATTTTAAAAATGAAACTCATGTTTACTTGGTTAATGTAGACAATGTAAGCTTCACCGGAGCAGGAGCAGAGACTTTGCCCACCTCACTGCCTTGATCAGCACCAGTGTCATGGTAAAGGCACAATAAATATTTGTAAGCAAATGTTAATTGATCAGCTGGTAGTTGGTAGTTAGTATTACCTGGAATAATAATAATAGTGATAACTAAAATTTATGCAGTGCTTAATAGTTTAGAAATCAATTTCATGGATATCTCATTCAATCCTCACACAGTCCCATCAGTTATCACCATTAGCATCCTCATTTTAAAGATAAGGACACTATATGATTTAGCAATCCCACTCCTGGGCATATATCCAGAAGAAACTGTAATTCGAAAAGATACTTGCACCCCAGTGTTCATAGCAGCACTAAGATAGCCAAGACATGGAAGCAACCTAAATGTCCACTGACAGATGACTGGATAAAGAAGGTGCCATACACGTATAAAAAATAATAAAATAATGCCATTTGCAGCAGCATGGATGGACCTGGAGATTTTGTCATACTAAGTGAAGTAAGCCAGAAAGAGAAAGAAAAATACCATATGATGTCACTCATATGTAGAATCTTAAAAAGTGACACAAATGAACTTATTTACAAAACTGAAACAGACTCACAGATGTAGAAAACAAACTTACAGTTACCAAAGGGGAAGGGGAAGGTGGAAGGATAAATTGGGAGTTCAGGATTTGCAGAAACTACTATAAAGAAAATAGATTAAAAAACAGGGTCCTAAATCCTACTGTATAGTACAGAGAACTATATTTAATACCTAGTAATAGCCTTTAATGAAAAAGAATATGAAAAGGAATATATATATATATGTATAACTGAATCATTATGCTGTATACAGAAATTGACACAACACTGTAAACTGACTACATTTTAATTAAAAAAAACAAAGTTAGCAACATTGTAAAAAAAAATAAAGATAAGGACACTAATGTCATTTGATGATAAGTGTCTGGGATTTTAATCCATACTCTCTGACGCCAAAGCTAATACAGCACTTTGCCTCTTTTGGAAGGTTGTACACATAGTGTAAATGCCTTGAACGCTTAAGTAGCCATATCCATATTAGGCATGTGTATAAGTTTGGGTCCTCCAGGAAGCTGACACTGATGGAGTTAGGAGTGTGGGAGGAGGTGGGAGTCCCATTCATCGATGAAAGATAAAGGAAGAGGACCCTAAGAGGTCCACACAAAAGCTACTAGAGCTGATTGAAGAATTCAGCAAGGTAGCAGGTTACAAAATTAACGTTCAAAAATCAGTTGCATTTCTTTACACTAACGATAAATCAACAGAAGAAGAAAGTAAAGAAACAATCCCCTTTAAAATAGCACCCAAAGTAATAAAATATCTGGGAATAAATCTAACCAAGGAGGTGAAAGAATTATACACAGAAAACTATAAACCATTGATGAAGGAAATTAAAGAAGACTTTAAAAAATGGAAAGATATTCCATGCTCTTGGATTGGAAGAATCAATATTGTTAAAATGGTCACACTGCCCAAGGCAATCTACAGATTTAATGCAATCCCTATCCAATTACCCAGGACATATTTCACAGAACTAGAAAAAATCGTAATAAAATTCATATGGAACCATCAAAGACCTAGAATTGCCAAAGCTTTACTGAAGAGAAAGAAAGAGGCTGGAGGAATAACTCTCCCAGACTTCAGACAATACTATAGAGCTACAGTCATCAAGACAGCATGGTATTGGTACCAAAACAGACATATAGACCAATGGAACAGAATAGAGAGCCCAGAAATGAACCCACAAACTTTTGGTCAACTCATCTTCGACAAAGGAGGCAAGAATATACATTGGAATAAAGACAGTCTCTTCAGCAAATGGTGTTGGGAAAACTGGACAGCAGCATGTAAAACAATGAAGCTAGAACACTCCCTTACACCATATACAAAAATCAACTCAAAATGGATTAAAGACTTAAACATAAGACAAGATACAATAAACCTCCTAGAGGAAAACATAGGCAAAACATTATCTGACATACATTTAAAAAATTTTCTCCTAGAAGAAATAAAAGCAAGAATAAACAAATGGGACCTGATGAAACTTACAAGCTTCTGCACAGCAAAGGAAACCAGAAATAAAACAAGAAGAAAACCTATAGAATGGGAGAAAATTTTTGCAAGTGAAACCGACAAAGGCTTGATCTCCAGAATATATAAGCAGCTCATACGACTCAATAAGAAAAAAAAAACCCAATCCAAAAATGGGCAGAAGACCTAAACAAGCAATTCTCCAAGGAAGACATACAAATGATCAAAAAGCACATGAAAAAATGCTCAATATCACTAATTATCAGAGAAATGCAAATCAAAACTACAATGAGGTATCACCTCACACCAGTCAGAATGGCAGTCATTCAAAAATCCACAAATGACAAATGCTGGAGAGGCTGTGGAGAAAGAGGAACCCTCCTACACTGCTGGTGGGAATGCAGTTTGGTGCAGCCACTATGGAAAACAGTGTGGAGATTCCTCAAAAGACTAGGAATAGACTTACCATATGACCCAGGAATCCCACTCCTGGGCTTGTATCCAGAAGGAAATCTACTTCAGGATGACACCTGCACCCCAATGTTCATAGCAGCACTATTTACAATAGCCAAAACATGGAAACAGCCTAAATGTCCATCAACAGGTGACTGGATAAAGAAGAGGTGGTATATTTATACAATGGAATACTACTCAGCCATAAAAACCGACAACATAATGCCATTTGCAGCAACATGGATGCTCCTGGAGAATGTCATTCTAAGTGAAGTAAGGCAGAAAGAGAAAGAAAAATACCATATGAGATCGCTCATATGTGGAATCTAAAAAACAAAAACAAAAACAAACAAACAAAAACAAAGCGTAAATAAAGGACAGAAATAGACTCACAGACAGAGAATACAGACTTGTGGTTACCAGGGGGGTGGAGGGTGGGAAGAGATAGACTGGGATTTCAAAATTGTAGAATAGACTACACTGTATAGCACAGGGAAATATACACAAAATGTTATGATAACTCACAAAGAAAAAAATGTGACAATGAGTGTGTATAAGTGAAAAGTTGTGCTGAACACTGGAATTTGACACAACATTGTAAAATGATTATAAATCAATAAAAAATGTTAAAAAAAAAAAAGATAAAGGAAGAGGGAGTGAAAGAGGGCAGGGATACTGATCTGGCACTTGTGAAAGGAGAGGTGGGAGGAAGCAGAATCAAGCTGGGAGTGCTTCTGACCATGATTCAGATCTGATGAAATCTTAACCATTACAATGGGAGTCCCAGAGCAAAGATGCCCGGCAGTGGAGCCCCACACTGGATAGGAACGCCCAGGCTCTGACTCCTTGCCATACTCACCGATGTCTGGGTCTGCCTAGGATGCATGTGTCCTTGGTTTGAAAGTTGAGGTGGATTCTGCAGGCACGGAAGCTGGATGCTGCCAGCCAACTGCGCTTCGTGTAGCTGAGTGCCACGTTGTTTTTCAAGAGAACAGGCAAGTGGTGCACCCCCACGGTCAGTATACCAGATAGTGAGTGTTTCTTAGGATACGATATTTTTTCTACAATTCCAACTTAGGTACATAGCTGGATATTGTTTTATTTAGGATACTATGGATTTCTAGTTAGCAAAGTATATAGCACTATATGTCCCAGTTTGAAAACACTAAATTCCTACCACCAGGGTTAAGGGAGAAAAAAGGGATTGAGCTAGGTTGAGCAACTAAACTTTGATACACTGGATCAGGTCAGCTGTTACAAAAACACAGGTGCTGCCACTCCATTTTTCACATTCATGACGGCCTTGGCTGATTGATCACAATGCTCTTCCTCATGAGTTGTGTTGTCGGCCTCAAAATTACTCTCAGCATAGCGATCCAGACAGCCGCTACCAATCTATCAATGTTGGCACCTGAGATGGAACCGATTTATCATCCCAGCACTAGGTAATAGGGGCAGATAGAGGTCTTCCAGCAGGTGTGTGTGCACAAATGTGTGGGTGAGTGCTAGCGAGAGCATGAAGTTGGGGGAAATATAATGAAGATGAACACTTGAACTTGTTTATCAGATAGGGACTTAGGTTTCAAAAACTTTTTTCTAAGTCTGTGAATCCAGAACACACCTCCCTACCCACCAGAAGCGATGTTACAAATAAGAACCCTACACAAAAGTCAGCACCTAAATTCCTACTTTCTCATATATGAGTATTAATAGAGATGCTTTTGGGTTCTGACATAAAATTCAACACTCTTTGTCCTTATAAAATAAGTTTATTTTCTCTCCCATAATAATAAATTGGTCGATAAGCAACTGCCAGCATAGGTTCAGGACTTTACCAATGCATCCCTATGATTCTATTGCTACTTTCCTCATAGTTGCAGAATGGCTGTTGTTGTTCCAGGCATTGCCTTCAATGCCAAAATGCCAAAAGATTTTGGAAGTGGGGGTGCTCTAATTCATCAGGAAAGAACAAGCTTTCTAAGTAATCTCTCCTAGAAGAACCACTGACTGTCTCTAGCTTCAGGAAGAATGGGGAAAGCACATATTTTGTATTCCAGCCTGTACAGTGGAAGCTGGCAAGAGAGAGGGGATTGGGAGCAGCTCTTGCATAGCTAACCCATAGCAAACAGCACTTACACCTAGAGGGTGGTAGTAATTGTACTCCAGAGGCTATGGTGACTCTCAGACATTTTTGAGCACATGCGGAAAATATCTGTTTACTCTTCTACTCATTCCCACTTCCCAATTTAAAAAAAAAAACACCCTTGATTTAAAAAAAATGAAGTATCTATGTACAAGTATATTTGTTGGGTGAAGATCAATTCTACATACACATTCTTTAGCAAAATAAGTGCTTATTTTGAGCTTCAAAGGATCTATGTCTTAAAAATCTAGTCACTGGATAATTTTGAGGCAAAATACTACTGATACATTATTTTCACTAGAAGATTAACCCAACAACTCACCACAAACAAAATGAGAATTCTAAAATTAAATTAACAATGAATGATAATTAAAAGTAACAATGGCAGAAACTGGAATCTCCAGGCTGCTCTTAATAACAACCCTCAAAATATACAGCATATTTACTTGAAATTACAGAAGTTCCAAACTATCTTCATGTCTTTGCATGGGTCATATGCCAGAGTTGAAGATCCTTTGGTTCAATCTTCATAGTATAGAATTAGTTCTTGGTAAACTCTAATACTATGTTAATTTTAGATTATGATACCATATTTTAGTAATCCTTAGTAATACACTTTGTAGTTTATTAGAAAGCAGCTCTCATCACATGTGAAAAAGAAAATCTAAGGCATTGCATGTCATTTGCTTCCAAGAACTAAAGGAAGAAAATTTTGGAGATCAATTTTTGATCGAGTTTTAGATAATATGTTGGACCTTTTTATTTTATTTTATTTTTATTAATTTATTTTTTGTTGGACCCTATTTTAAAGAATCATGATGTAGCCAAGATGTGGAAACAACCCAAATGTCCATCAGCAGATGACTGGATAAAGAAGTGGTACATATATACAATGGAACACTACTCAGCCATAAAAAAGAATAAGATGATGCCATTTGCAGCAATATGGATGGACCTGAAGATTGTCATTCTAAGTGAAGTGGGCTGGAAAGAGAAAGAAAAATGCCACATGACATCATTTATATGAAGAATCTAAAAAATAATAACAACAATAATAAGGACACAAATGAACTACTTATTATTTATAACTAAGATGATTGATTTCTTAAATATGTGTAAGCACATTTTACTGTGCTTTATGATTGGATTACTGCATTCCTTTGATTCTTTTTTTTTCTTTTTTGCTTTTCTTTTTTATTTTTTTTTACATTTTTATTGAGTTATAGTCATTTTACAATGTTGTGTCAAATTCCAGTGTAGAGCACAATTTTTCAGTTATACATGAACATATATATATTCATTGTCACAATTTTTTCCTCTGTTAGCTACCATAAGATCTTGTATATATTTCCCTGTGCTATACAGTATAATCTTGTTTATCTATTCTACATTTTGAAATCCCAGTCTGTCCCTTCCCGCCTCCCGCTCCCTTGGCAACCACAAGTTTGTATTCTATGTCTTTGAGTCTGTTTCTGCTTTGTATTTATGTTTGCTTTTGTTTTTTTTTTTTCATATTCCACATATGAGCAATCTCATATGGTATTTTTCTTTCTGTTTCTGGCTTACTTCACTTAGAATGACATTCTCCAGAAACATCCATGTTGCTGCAAATGGCATTATGTTGTCAGTTTTTATGGCTAAATAGTATTCCATCGTATAAATATGCCACACCTTCTTTATCTAGTCATCTGTTGATGGACATTTAGGCTGTTTCCATGTCTTGGATATTGTAAATAGTGCTGCTATGAACATTGGGGTGCAGGTATCTTTTTGAAGTAGGGTTCCTTCTGGATATATGCCCAGGAGTGGGTTTCCTGGGTCACATGGTAAGTCTATTCCTAGTCTTTTGAGGAATCTCCATACTGTTTTCCACAGCGGCTGTACCAAACTGCATTCCCACCAGCAGTGTAGGAGGGTTCCCCTTTCTTCACAGCCTCTCCAGCATTTGTCATTTGTGGATTTTTGAATGACTGCCATTCTGACTGATGTGAGGTGATACCTCATTGGAGTTTTGATTTGCATTTCTCTGTATTGATTCTTACTTTGTAGTTGGCTTTATTCCTTTGATAACTATGTAAGTTTAAAAAGCTAAAGTTCTAATCTGTTCTTAGAAACAATAATCAATACATATATGTAAACTAAAAAAAAGCGCAGTATACTGTATGTATGTATTTACATGCAATGTAATGTATATGTGCAGTCAAACTGCAATAATTCTACCTAATAAAACTGAAAAAGGAAAGAAAGAGAAAGAAAAAAGAATCTTGATGTAGTAGAGGAGAGAACTTCTGGTTTGAAGTCCATACTTGGATTTGAATTTTCACTCCACCTCTGGGGACTCCTTGGGGCAGGTCTCCAAAGCCCAGTTTCCTCATCAGTAGACTGGATACTAATATGGAAACTCTACTTACAACCAAGTTATAAATGAATCCATTTGTTGGAAAATCCAAAGTGACTAAGCTTGCAATCCCAAATGCATTTCCAGGAATAGGAGTGTGAATCAGCTCTGCGAACTTTTATCTAAGGCTAGTGTTCTTGTTCATATGTGTGCTGTGCTGTGCACGCCTAGCTGAGACAATAGTGCTTGGCACACAGAAGCCATTGAATATACATCTTTTGAATGAGTGAATCATGCATTTCCTCCCAATTATCCTTGTTTGTGTCTACTGGAAGTCTGTGGAGGCAGATACCTGCTCTCCTTGGGAATCTCCCAGCATCCTGGGCTGCTGCTTAGCAGTCTGTCCCCATTCTCACCACCTCGCCCCTCGTGTGGATGTAGGGAGGATTGGAAGAGGCCTTCTCTTTGGCTAGAGACAAGAGTCTCAGGAGGAGAGCCCCATCGGCTAGTCCTTAAACTTCTCTGATCACTAGAATTAACCCGAGGTTCCTACCTACGCTGTGTCTAGCCACACACTCAAATAGTGTTCCCCTGGGCCTTCGTCCATTTTGCTGTTGCTGTTCATGGGCGCAGGCAAAGCATTTCATGTGTTACATGATTTGCTCTTTGTCCTTCAGAATCATTTTTACTCTTGAATAATTCATTCTATATTCACATGAAACATTTCTCCTTTTCTCACCACTTTAAAATTTTAAAAATCTCTTCTGTCTCCATGGTAATTGTATATCTTGACAGACTTTTAACACTCTCAGTGCTCTTGGACTTGCTGGACCTGATGTGGTTAATACTGCTTGAGAAAATGTCTTAAAAACACAAACACAGCAAAATGCACGGATGGCAAGCAATGCAATTTTAGAGTCCAACAGGCAGCAGCACACGCCCCGACACATCTGCTGGTACCATGGAGCAGGCTCTCATAGGAGGGTTTTGTTTTTAAAATGTGAACATCCATAGGTTGAAAGTCAGCAAGGAGGAGATTGACTGTAATTAATCTACTTTCATCGTGGGTTTGTTGTTGGGATAAAGTGAAAGTGAAAATGTAAAATGCTATTCAGATCTTTGTTACCATTTCCAAGAAGCATGCCCCATTCCTGCACTTCCCTGTTGGGCCACCAGGGACAGATCTTTGTTCTACAGCAAAAGTGGGAACTCTAAACTCAGTCTCTCCCTCTTCATCCCAAACACACACGTATGCCTTCAGGCATCCTCTCTCTTTTTTAAATTTCTCTTTCTCTTTCTTCACTCTCTTTTTTTACCTTCCTTTGCCTTTGTGATATTTGCAAGTTTAAAAACCTCACTGATACTGTTGTAGATAAATATATATGGACCAGGTGGACCAATAAGGAAGTCAGTACATAAAGTGACCAACACTCAGTAAAGATGTCTAACTCCTATATGTCTGTTTCAACCTGAGTGTGTACATGTTTTGTTTACACACAGTCACACGCACACACATGATCTCACTTAAATCTCCCAACAGCCTTACTTTATAATAATTTTATGCCCCTTTTTTTTGATGAAAAGAGAAATCAGGTAATTATAAGTAACTACACACAAACACACACACACCCCACTACTGGTAAGAGAGGTAGGGACTCTGGGTCACTAAGCGCCAATCTCTCAGGGCAGGAAGGAGTGTAGAAACAAAATTCTTGGTTGCTGATAACTTGTGAACGTTCTCCGTGTTCACAAGGGAACAATTCCTATAGTTTACTTAAGCAAATCGTTTGACAAACGTTTTAAATTGGAGTGAAAAAGAACACAGGTTGAGATTAGGGTGAGGGATTTTTATTACATTCCAAGGCACCTATATAAATGACGTCGTGGTTATGTTTAGTTGGAAGCTTTTCTAAATAATAAAGAGGAGACTCATTTACTGGCCCTTCTGACAGGCTCTAGGAATGAGGGAGTGTAGATGCCGGCATGTGTTCATGAAATGTAATCAAATAATGAACAACCAATTTTTGTGTTGAGTTATGAACCCCACAGCTATAAACAATTTACATAGAAGGAGGGGTCATAGAGATAACCTGCAGGAAAACAAGACGGATTTTTCCAGCCAAACTTGTCTTGGCGCTCAGCTACCCTAGATATATTGCCAGATTTTATGAAGATATTTTTCCTCTCACACTTCACTTTCACTATCTAGAAGCCAAGTTGAGGCATTTTCCTTGATAAGAGGGACTTGTAAGGACTAGCTCAAGAGCAGAGTGAGCTTTAGGCAAAACTAAATGGAGGGGAAAGATGGCTGTAGCTGCACCTTGTTTCAGTGTCTTGAGTCCCAGCCCTACCCTCACCCCCAGGCACCTCAAATCTCTGCAGACACAAAACCCCCACAGAAGCAGCTCCCTGCTCTTAATTTCCCTGGGCTTAATTTCCATTCCACCAACATCAAAATATAATAATTTTAATATTTATTTCTTCAGAGCCTCACTTTTGAAGATTAGTTTGTGCTAATACACACAGTTCTTATGATCTAAAAATGTTTTTCTCCTGAGTAAGTGGTTTGCATTTTCACAAGTATTTAAAAAATGCCCTAGTTCAGAAGAATGGCATCATAGGATTATTAAAATCCCGCTTCCTCCAGGAAGCATCCCCTGCCTTCTTCCACCTTCATAGGTTAAAAGTTTCCAGTAAGGCTCTTGAGCGAGGTGTACTTTTCCTGCCATGGCACTGAGAACACATTACCATGATTGTTTAATTGTCCCCTTTCTGGACCCACTGTGAGTTCGTGTGTGCACAGCCATATGTATATTCACATTATATGAACTCCCACCACCTAGTCTGTGATGAAATACTTGGAGGACCTCAGCAAATACTTGTGGATTGAAGAATGAATGAACAGTGCTGAGAATTTCAGGAGCTATAGAAAAGTGATGGGGTGAGCGGAGAGCAGCAGTTTTTAAAATAAAGTGCATACTTTATTCATATTTCCTTTTGTTTCCTTTTTTTAGAAATGGAGATACTGAGGATTGAACCCAGGACCTTGCACATGCTAAGCTCGCACTCTACCCCTGAACTATACTCACCCCCAGCAGCATATGGAGGCCAGATGGCTTTTATTTGTGCCTCCTACTTAGTTATTTCATAAGGCTAGAAGGCCCTTCCGACAAACCTCTGAAAACAGCACTTGAAGATAACAGACAGATTTCAGTGTCACTTTATGTGCTTTTGAAGCCCACTCAGTGTTGGATGTAAATGATTAAGGAGTGCAGCCTTGATTTGCTGTGGCCACAGGTACCGTTCAGATACAGAAATTATGCAGAAGGAGTCATGCATCCACATTTTAAAGGAATCCATTGTTCAGGTTGAAACCAACATTAAAATTACTTCTTCTGCTAGCAGGAGCAGATAATGAGAAGAAAAACAAAAGTACAATCTCCCTATCTCCACAGGAAGACATAGAAAAGGGTAGTCCCTCTCATTTGCTATTTTGTTTTCTGAGGTTTCAATTATCCACAGTCAACCTCAGTCAGAAAAGTTTAAATGGAAATTCCAGAAATAAAAATTTCGTAAGTTTTAAGTTGCATGCTATTCTGAGCAGTGTGATGAAACTCGCTCCATCCCGTCCTGGATGTGAATCAGCCCTTTGTCCAGCATGTCCTGCCCCAGGGGTCATCTAGGTTATCATCTCAACTATCGAGGTATCACAATGCTTGTGTTCAGTTAACCCAAATTTACTTAATAATGGCCTAAAGCACCAGGGTAGTGATGTTGACAATTCAGTTTGAGTATGCCAAAGAGAAGCCATCAAGTGCTATCCAAATTTAAATGAAAAGGTAAAAGTTCTTGACTTCATAAGAAAAGAAAAAAATCATATGCTGAGGTTGCCAAGATCTGTGGTAAGAATGAATCTTCCATTCATGAAATTGTGAAGAAGGAAAAAGAAATTCACTGCAGTGCTTGATAAGTGCTTAGTTAAGATGGAATAGGTATTAAATTTGTACAATAAGATATTTTGAGAAAGAGACCACATTCACATAACTTTTTTATAGTATATCATTATTATTATTCTATTTTATTATGAGTTATTGTTGTTAATCTCTTACTGTGCCTAATTTATCAATTAAACTTTATCATAGGTATGTATGTATAGGAAAAAACATAGTAAGTACAGAGTTTGGTACTGTGGTTTTAGGCATCCACTGGGCGGTTTTGGAATGTGCCCTCCTGAGGATAAGGGCAGGGGGCCTCTCTGATCAGATAAAAAAAGAGAAAGAAGCCTTTTGGGAAACAAAAATGAAAAGAGAAGCATTTCGACGCCATCTCAAGTTAACAGTGGCTAGCATTTTGACTCAATCAGCAGAGACTATGAGATCCTCCTTAGCAATACAGTGATAAGAGCTCTTCTCAAAATAAAGTGAACTTGGAGCAAGTGAATGAGAAAACACTGAGAACAGGGGCGAGCTCAGACACAGCCTCTCTGAGCAGGCGGGGAGGGCTCAGCTGAACAACACGAGGAGGAAAGGAAAGTTTACCCCAGGCCAGAGACTACTCTGTTAACCTTTCCCGAGGGAGTCTTCTTCAGGTCTTAGTGAGGAGGAATCGTAAGTTCTATCAGAACCCCACTGTATGGAACATACAGCTTATCAGCACAACTATGGCTGAGTCAACTGTAGGGCTCAGTATTATGGCACACGGCCATTTTCACTTCTTTCTTTTGCTTTTTTCCTTATCTTTTTTCCTTACTCTCTCTCTTTCACTTCCCTTTGTCTTTATAATACCTCGAGCCAAAGAACCTCTTTGATGCTGTTATGAATAAATATATATGGACCAGGTGGACCAGTAAAGAAGTTAATACATGAAGTAGACAAAAATAAAAATATCTAACTTCCACATGTCTGTTTCAATCTGAACGTTACATGTTTCATTTACACAAACACACACACACACACACACACACACACAGAGCCTCATTTAATTACCCCAACAGCCCTACTCTATACTAATTTTATGCCTACTTAAAAAAATTTTTTATTGAAGTATATTGATGAACAATATTATATAAGTTACAGGTGAACAATATAATGATTCGCAATTTTTAAAGGTTTTACTCCATTTCTAGTTATTAGAAAATATTGGCTATAGTCCCCATGTTGTACAATGTATCCTTGTAGCTTATTTTAGACACAATAGTTTGCACCTCTTAATCTCCTACTGCTGTTTTATCCCTCTCTCCTTCCCTCTCCCCACTGGTAACCATCACTTTTTTCTCCATATCTGTGAGTCTGCTTCTTTTTCACTAGTTTGTTTTGGAATCTTAAAAAAATGCCTATTCTTTAAGATGAATAAACAAATCAGATAAGTTAAGTAGCTTGGCCAATGACAACTAGAATGTAGAGCATGAATTTAAAACAGGTTAGGTCTGCTTCCAAAGCTTTTCCTCTTTTTTTTTTTAAAACTCTTTTTTTAATTGAAGTGTAGTTGATTCACAATTTTAGTTTCAAGTGTACAGCAAAGTGTTTCAGTTTTTATATGTGTATATATATATACATATATATACATACACATATATACACACATACATACAAATATATATTTTCAGTTTCTTTTACATTACGGCTCATTACAAGAAATTAAATATAGTTCCCTGTGCTATACAATAGGTCCTTGTTGTTTATTTTATATACAGTAATGTGTATCTGTTAATCCCAAACTCCTAATCTATCCCAACTTCCCCTTCCCCCGGGAAATCACCAAAGACTTTATTCTTTTCCCTGCATATCTTGGCAATAATAGGTACAAAGTAGGACCAAATCAATGTTGCAATTATTGTTTAGCTTAGATAAAGACATAATATCCTCATTCATAAGGAAGTACACTTCCCAACTCTTGAAGGGGAAATTGTTTTAAAGCTGTAAGATACAACTGAAGACTCAGAAGCCATCCATGCACAAGGTTTTAAACTCAGCATCTTCATGAGTTCCTTCTTCCTTTGTCCTGGGCCAGTGGCCACGTTCCTGGTATGGAGATCTCATCTGGAGTAGGTATTCCTGGATTGGTGCCTGAGGCTCCAAGGCTTGGGCAGTTTCCTCCAGGATCCTGCACACCTTACATAAGTACCTGCCCAGGTGTGTGGCAGGCCCTGGCACCTGTTCAGAATCCACCACTCCTACTTCTCCCTGTGTGACTTACTACATAACCTGGTACAGGACCAGAATGTTGATATATTTGAATTTGCTCAGATGCCAAATCACAAGGTTTATATTTGGAACTCTGAGAATTGATGGGGAGAATAAATAGAATTAGAATTCATACATATGAACACCATGAAGTACTTTGAGCTTCACTAAAAGGGAAGACATACACAACATTACATTTAGAAATTGTTTAGGAGCAGCAAATGGAGAGAAGCAACATCTTGCTTAAAAAAAACCCACATCACAACCCCTTCATTATGTGTGGCACACAATTTAACAGGTGTGTGATTTATTCATTTATTCACAGACTCATGGACAAACCATTCCATCACAGCACTATTGTCTGTGAAGCAAAACACATTTACAACAAACTGTACCAGCTTCTTCAGAGACATTGAATTAGCTGATCTCCAGAAATCCTTTGCTGCCAGTTGAAAAATAGGGTTAATAATCACCAAAATGGTGAACGTGAATAAACTTTACCTCGATGAACTCTTTTCCATAGTGGAAATTCTGGGTCATCTATAACCAGTGCTTGATATAAAAGGAAAAAACATTTTTGTGTATTACTTCCATTGGAGAAATAATGAAAAATAATAGTTTCTCTACATACATCTGGGAATGGTTGGTGGCTCTCTTGGGAGAGGTGCTGTAGCCCTGCCCTTCCCGGCTTCCTCAGCTCTTCTCTTGGTTTTCTGGTCGGTGAGACTGGGGAAAGCATCACTTACTTGGCCATGTTTCCTTACTGTGCTAAGTTAAATGTTGATAGGTCTCTGCTCTTTTTCTCCCAGTTTCTCAGACCCAAGTGCTCCTAGGATCTGCACTTGCCTGCCTCAAGTCTCCCAGTGGTTAGCTTGTCACTAGCTTGTTCTTGCTTCTCCACTTGCAGGTGGGTAATAAGTCACAGTCCAGTGGGTCCCCAGGTGTAGGCACAGAGCAGAGAACTAGTAGGTCCGGCTGTACTTCCCGCACAGGTTAACAAAGTGCCTGGTGCTCCCTGGCCCAGAACAGCAAGCTGAGACTGTGCTTGGATGGCGCAGCGTCACCCTATCTGGTGTTCCTGCTGGTCAAGCTGAGAGTGTGCTTTCATTCTCCACCTACTCCTTTTGCCAAGTCCTTAACTGCGTGGAATTGGAAGATGAGGACTGGATGAGTGATTTTTACTCTGGCCCCAAGCTCCAACAGAATGAGAGGACTCCTGAAGAGAAGCAGGTCAGCAAGACGGCAGCTAGGGTGGGGCGAGGGGTGAAGAGAATTTCATCCTTGAGGTGTGTGTGGAGAGATGGCCACTTATCACTTTCCATCTGCCTTTAATACATGACAGCGCACTGATTTAGAAAACTAAAAAGCTACATTCAAAATGATCCCAGGGGCTCTAATGCTGTTGGCACAGTAGGAAACATGCAATCAATAAGTAAACAGATCATGTCAGTCTGGAGAACTTTCAGAACAACAGGAAAAAAAAAATTAAGGTAGATTTAGTCTATTTAAATATTTCCCAAGATCTTGTTAAATTTCAGGTAATAATGTTTCTTCCTTTGAACTGCATTGCATGTTTGCCTTTGACTGAAAATAGTCTGGTCTAGAGACCATTTGATATTCACCCTGTGACTATTTTAGTATTGGGGCTGGACCAAAAGAAATTCATGCTCAATGAAATGATTTTCACTTACTGAGACGAATTCACTTTTTGCTTCCTTCAGCAATTCATCAATCTGATGGGAGAAATAGAAGCTATCATAATAATGAGAATAGACTTCTAGGAGCCTGAGCCAACAGCAATACTTTAGTAATGCAAATTCTATTGCTATATATTTGGTTTCAGTCCAAATTTGCTTTTAATTAAGTTTTCTTGCCATTGCATGCAGCCCCCCCACACACACCACGCCACATTTACATATATAGTTTTTTTCATAGCACGGGTATCACATTTGACCAGATCCTATTGTCAGCAGACAACATTGCTAATGACATGGGTGACATCACTATTACTATCATCATTATCATCATTTCGATAAGCATTTTTAGAACATTTTGAATGTGGCTGTCAACTAGGTTTTGGATAAAGCCGATACTTCCTGTCTGATGTATTATATCCCCAAACAATATTGCTAGTTGAGAATAACAGAGAAGATACATTTTTTTAAAGTAACATATTAACATATAAGTATCAAAATTTCAGACTGTGCCATGACTGAACTTACATAACATAGAACACTCTAAAACTCTAAAACTAGAAGTGCTACCAAATTCTGTCATTTCATTGTGTCTTTTTAAAAATAAATAATTAATTTTTTAAAAAATTGAAGTACAGTCAATTATAATATGTCAATTTCTGGTGTATAGCACAATGTCCCAGTCATGCATATACATACATATATTTGTTTTCATATTATTTTTTCATTAAAAGTTATTACAAGATATTGAACATAGTTCCCTGTGTGATACAGAGGAAACTTTTTTTCAGTGTTTCTGTACAGAACAATTTTAAATATTTCTAAGGTAGGCATCTATCCATCCAAGAATGGTATGAAAAATCCTGTGGCTCCTCCCTTCTTGTCCCCCTGTCTTTATTAGGATGCTCTGGGCATCCCATGGATAGCAGCCATTTCCTGGTCCTTAGCTCCTTGGTTTCTGACCTGCTCCCAGGCTATTTCCAGCTTGTTTCTGACTCTGCTTATTGTCCCTTACTCTCTATCTCCCTTTATTCCTTGAACCAGGCCTTTGATTTTGGGCTCGCTTCAAGGACTCTGACCTCCCTTTCTATCTGCTTTAAAAGGGATAACCCACCCTAGCCGGTTCCATATATGGCTGCTGACCTAGTTTGTCTGGTGGGAGGATTTGGATAGCACAGATTCAGGCTGTAACGTGGTTGTTATTCATCTTTCTTTATACAGCCATTAAGCATTAGATTTCCACAAGGTTTAGTCCTTTTGCCAAGTCCTAAACTGGGTCCTAACACTAACTGTACTCTCTGGAAGAAGGAAAGTCCACACTTACTGACTGGTTAGTAAGATAGTTCCTAGGTTCTGAGAACCATGATAAGAGTTATAAATACATCATGCCATTTCATACTCCCAACAGTGCTATAGGGTAGGAAATATTATCATCTCTATTTTATAGGGAGGAAAATTTGGTGTAGAGTGTTTGAGTCATTTCCTCATGGTGGCACAGCTAGGAGGTAACCAAGCTGGGTTGCAAATCCAGGCAGCTTGAATCCAGGACCCCTGCCCTCCACCACCACTCTGTATGGATGGTTATATGGAACCTCTAGGTGATCTCACCCTCTGTCATGAGTGCAATTGCCATCAAAGCATTGATGTCAGCGGAACTTCGGGTGCCTCCTTCAGATTTCCACTTGGATATCTCAGAAAAGCTTCAAACTAGACACATCCAAAAGTTAACATAATTATTTTCCCCTCCAAGCCCAGCCCTCTTAGGTGTTCCCTCCATCAGTGAAGGACGCAGTCCTCCATTTAGCCATATGAGCCAGACACCTGAGCCTCATTCTTGACTCATCCCTCTCCTCCCCCTTCAATCCTCTACCCAATCCATTATTAAGTCCTGTGACTGATTCTGTTGAAATATGTCTCAAAGCAGTCTTCTTCTCCCCATCTCCACGGCCACCCACTTTGCCCAAGCCACTGTCATCTCTCATCAGATCTGGTGCTGTAGACCCCTGACTGCTTCCTCACTTCCAGCCTTGGCCTTCTTCTGCTCTTGACACTGCAATATAAGAGGCCTTTTCATGCAAATTGACCATATCATCCCCCTGCTTTCATGGTTCTCACTGTTCCTAGATAAAGGACTATCTACCTAGCAGGACCAGCAAGGCTCTGAAGAGTCTGGCCTCTGCTTGAAGCTCCAGTCTCATGTGGATCCCCCACTCTCTGGACTTAGGACGGATCCTATGCCTGCTTTCCTGTGGGCATCTGCATCCCACCATAGGGCCTTTGCACATGCTGTCTCCTCTGTTTGAAATGCTCTCCCCACCCTGCCTCACCAAGTCTGGTTAACTTTTACTCATTCCTCAGTTCTTAGACCACGTGTCACTTCTTCAGGGACACCTTCTTGCCTACCCCCTCCCAAGATTAGGGCAGGTTCTACTGTAATATATCCCTGTAATATTGTCATAACACTTAACTCAGCTGGCAATAATGCTTTTGTTTATGTAATTATTTACTCAATGACTCTCTTCCCCAGTGGAAAATATACTCCCTAAGGGCAGGGAACAGGTCAGTTTTTGCTGAACATTGTATCCCCTGCAGGCATTGATAAATATTCATTGGATGGAAGTAAGATGAATGACTTTAAAAACACAACAGAATTAATTTTAAATGCAACAGACTAAATAGTAAAAACTAAAAATCTCTGTTGAGTGATAGGGACTATACTAAATTTTAAGGTAGTTAAAATTCTTTGACTCAAAACTTTCTTCTTCTATTGTAAGCTTCTTAGCACACTCTGAATATCTCACTGCAGAATCCTTTTCATTTTCTCAGTGACATATGGCAAAAGGGTGTGATCTAGTCTTCCATCTCTGGGTCGTGAAACTTGGCTCCCTGCAGCGTGAAGCTCTGTGATACTGGCCTGGGTGTCCGTCTTCCCACCCCACTCACCACACTTCCCTGCGTCTCCAGCCTTCTGTGCTTCCCAGCTACCGTGCCTTCAAGGCAGAGCCTATTGCTGGCCCTTGGTTGGGGTGATTCTTCAGGCTCTATTTTTTGCTGCACCCTTGGATTTTTTGTTCCTACAGCTTCAGCAGAAGTGAGGCATGCAGAGTTGAGGGTGGAGGGAAGGGAGAGGGTGGTAGTGGTGATACTGATGGCTGGGCTCATTCCAGGTCCCCA
Source organism: Camelus bactrianus (assembly GCF_048773025.1). Classification (NCBI taxonomy): domain Eukaryota; kingdom Metazoa; phylum Chordata; class Mammalia; order Artiodactyla; family Camelidae; genus Camelus; species Camelus bactrianus. The sequence goes on from NC_133539.1 coordinate 46,996,726, forward strand.
GCAGGAAGGAAATTTTTGAAGGTCTGACCTGGAATCCACATCTCCTCGAAGAAAGAACGGGGGTGTTGAGAATTGCATGAAAGGATGAGATACTAATAGGATTCCATATTTTCAGTGTGTTTTGGGGAAATGATTAAGTGTCAGGCCTACTAACTCTGATTCTCTAAGACTGGCCCAGTAATCTACACTTTAATATGCAGCCCAAGTACTTTTGATGCATGTGGTCCCTGTACTGCACTTAGAAAAAACACTGGCACACAGTCACCTTTTATTCAGAGCTCTGTTAACACTTATTCTCAAAAAAGCCCTATTCTCAGCTCTACTGACTTGCTTGGAATGACATACAGATATGCCCCCAGTGGGCTGACCCTCTGGTCCCTTCCATTCAAGCATATTAATGGGTATCACTGTGGTTTTATGCTAAGAAACATAGAGGAGCAGGTACCTGTTTTTCTTTGTGAATCCCCAGAACATCTGTTGCCTAACACCTGGCATTCTCTGAAACAGGTGTACACTCAAGATAGCAATGGTGAAAAATCATATGATGTTGGCCCAGATCACAATTTGCAGCCTGTCACTCCTGCCAAATGGGTCAGTTGAGATGGAAACCACAATTCGAGCAGGTGGGTATTAATAATTTGGGGAAGTGTCACCATTGAAAGGAAAGGGTGCATGAATATGGAATGTCTTGTGAAGCAGGAGAGGTAGTTTTCAACTGTCCAGGACCCTCATCTACTTTCTTCCTCTTTATAAGTTCTCAGTCCCTCCTTACTCATCCCCCCAAAACATTAGCTGCTTCTAAAGCCTGTGAAGAAGATGAAAGTTGTAAAGTTGTTTGAACAAAGGAAAGCAGTTGCGTCAATGGTGGAGACCTGAGCCAAAAGGCTCTTAGATCACCTGGTTCAAACCCTCCGTTATGTGTTGAGGAAACAGAGGCTCAAGGACATTATGGGTTTAAGCCAGGAGACAGGCTACTTTATCTTTCATTCTGTCTGGAATCCAAAGCACAACTAGGGTCCAGGTGTCAGATGTAGTTTTGTTATTCTCCCCACACAATCACAACATGGTAACCCAAAGAGTTCTCGGCAAGGGAAGTGTTCAGTAATGCTCTTGCCACTATAATGGAAATTGTATGACACAGGCACCTTGCCTGTCTTGTTCTTCACTCGGCATTTAAAACAGTGCTAGGCCCAGTGGGAGTAATTGGCAAGTAATTGGCAAGTCTTAAGAAGACCTGGTAGCTTCTACTTTTGTGTTTCTGGGTGTTTCGAGCTGCTTGAAAGTAGTCTGGAGACTGTGATGGAGGGGCATGTGGAGAGACCATTTGCCCAACCAGAACCTGTGAGTGAGACCTCTTTTGGAAATAGGGCTTTTGCAGATGGCATCAAGTAAAAATGAGGCCGTGTGGATTAGCTGGAACCCAAAGCCAATGGCTGGTGCCCTCATGAGAAGGCCATGTGAAAACACAGACCCGCGGGGAGAGGCCATGTGAGGACAGAGGCAGAGGATGTGGGATGCTGCCCAAGCCAAGGAGCCTGGAGGATTGACAAAACCTGCCAGAAGCTAGAAAGAGGTGAGGAAGGATTCTCCCCCAGAGCCCACAGGAGGAGCATGGCCCTGCTGGTACCTTGATTTTGGACTTCTAGCCTCCAGAACTGTGAGAGAATCAATATCTGCTGTTTTAAGCCACCAGTTTGTGGTGCTTTGTTATAGCAGCTCTGGGAAACTAGTACCAGAGGAAAAGCCTTGACACTGCATGGAGAGGAAATACAGACCAGCCATCCAGCCTTCTGCTTGGTCCTTCAGATGACTCTAGCCCCAGCTGCTATCTGACCATAAGCACGTGAGAGATCCCACATGTGACAAGCAGAAGCATCAGGGGACCTCAGACACATGAGGATCCATGGCGTGGGGCATCAGGGACATCCCACCCCAGTAGAGCCCCCGCATGACTGCAGCCCCAGCTGCCAGCCATCACATGAACTAGAAGAACCACCCACCGCTGCCAGTCAACCCACTGAACTGTGAGAGATAATAAAATGGTTGTTTTAACCACTAGATTCTGGGATGGTTTACTATACAGGGATAGATAACCAAAATATCAGACTCTGAGATAAGGATGATTTATTTGGAGGTGTTCCCAGGAAAACTAGATGGGAATGGGGAAGTGGGACAGCAAAGGGAGGACCACTAAGCAGGGATGTGCACCAGAGTCCCATGGAAGGGAAGATTGACCTAACCCAGCAAGGAGTCCTGGAGACCACGTAAGTCATAGCTCAGCCTCGTCCCCATCAAGGTCAAAGACAGTGGTGCATCTAAACTTCTCTACCCTTTCGCCATTAGTTAAGAGCTGCCTCAAGGACATGTAAGCTCTCAGTCACTTCTGGCTCTCTAGGGCAGGAGGTGAGGGAGGTTAGCAGCCTGAGGGCAGCCCTCCAGCAAGGAGACAAGTGCTGGCCTTTGGGAGTGAAGAGGCACCCAGAAGCAGTGTGTGTAAAATTGTAAAGGGAGGGTGACCTCATCCCAATTTGCCAGGGACTGTCTGTATTTAAAATGGGAAGTCCCACATCTTGTGAACTACCTCAGTTCTAGGCAGTCCAAACTATTAGTCGGTCACCCTAGAAGGGGATCCCAGGTGAAGTGGGCAGAGCCTGACAGCATCTGCTACAGAGGCTGCATGAATATTCCTAAACTGGAGAGACTGGGGCCCACAGGAATCTCCAGAGGCCCCTCTGTAAGAGGCCAAGGACCTCTTTGTCAACTAGCAGCCAAGGACCCTCTTGATGATGGGAGCCTGTGATCTATGACTGGTATAAATGATTTCAAGCTGTTTCAAACACTGCAGGAGGGCTGAGGAAGATAGAAGAGGGAAATGCCTTTTAGTTTGGCAATTCAAGGCCTAGGTGAGAGAAGAGGGGTAGAAACACGTCGTACAACATGAAACTCAATGGTGGGCACCCAGCACAGCGTCCTCCATGGAGGGTATAAAGGGAACAAGGGACAGGCTGAAAACTGGGAGTTAGAGGAATGATGTGGGGGGTGGGCAGGAAGAGATAAATTTACTGCAAGGATTCTTTAAAAAAAAAGTCTGTGTTCTAGAATGATCATTTTTGGGTGTTTTCTGAGGGCAAAGAGTTCATGGATGAACATAAACGTGAAAGGTAGTCATGGGAGAGGTGAGGCTGGTGGTGATGGTTCTAGTAGCAGGAAGAATGGCATCCTAGTCGCTTCCATCACCAGCAGAGAAGCTGATTTATGTAATTAACAGAATGGAAGTAAGGAATTCGTTACCAGGAATGAGAACTCTTTAGTGAGAGAAGGTAAAGATAATGGGGAGATGTCATTAAGGCTTATAGATTAATGAATGGTTTGAGGACAATAAACATAAATATGCTCATTTAATCTCAGAATATTAGACGAAAGGGCTGTTTTGGAACCAAGAAAGAAATGCTTATAGGATAAACAAAAGGAATGATATTTTATTTAAACTCAACCAGTAGATACATGAGAGAGTGTGCACAGTGGGTAGTACATAGGCTAGATAGATAAAGAAGTTCAAGAGAGGTTTGGATAAATTACTGAGTGCAAATCCATATCAGATTAATAAAGAATGATGTTTAAAATTTTCTTGTTAATTTTCTTATTTGCATTTTATTTGATTTAAATGTGTAGGAAAAATAAAAGGCCATACAGTGAAAACTTGTTCTCTTGCCCCTGTCCCACACCTGCCCAGCCTCTGCCTCTCCCAACAGGTAATTACTGTGTCTTTTAAAATACTTTTTAAAGTGCATATATAGACAAAGAGGAGTAAATTCATTGAAGACAGGAAATTTAGTCTGTCTTATTTACTCCCATATCCTCAGGGTCTGGAGAAGTTCCTGGACATTGAAGATGTCAATAAATATATATTAAATGATGAAATATATTCATCCTGACAATTGTTAACCCAATAGCAGCATCCTATACATAGTTGTTTGTATGTATCTTGCTTTATTTATTTGACAATATGTCCTTGAGATCATTCCTTGTTGGTGCATAAAGACCTTCTTTATTGCTTTTTCAGAGCTGAGTTATATTCCATTGTATGGATATACCATAATTTATTCAACCAATTTTTTATTAATGGCCACCAGTTTGTTCCCAATTTTTTGTTTTAACAAGTGTCACTGCAATGAATAATCTTCAAGTGATTTCTGTATTTGTAGGATAAGTTTTTAGGAGTGAAACACCAGTTTTTAAGAAGTCACGTCCTCTCCCAAATGTCTCAGATAATGGTGACAGAATTCTTGACCACATGGATCACTGACCTGCCCTGCATAACATTTCTTATGTTCTTTTCTGTGGTTATTGGGGTTGCTAATTCCAGGTTCTTTGGCCTGCTTTAAAAAACAAAAACAAAAACAAAAACAAAACACACAGAGAGATTTGCAGAATGAGAAATAGTGAGAACTGTTGGAGGCAGTGAAATTGACACACAGATGCTCAAGATCAGGCTGAAAGATCATTGGAATCGAATCTAAATTCCCAGCTCTCGTGTGTTCACTGCATGGATGTCTATGCTGGCTGCTTTCACTGGGAGATACAGTTTTTAACTGCCATTGTGTAATGATAAACATCTGTGTTTTTTTACTTCTTTTCTAGGAACATTTGAGTACCAGGTGCTGACCTCACTTCATCATAGCCTTTTATTTTCATCATAGCCTTAGGGCTTTGATCTTATTATTTTGGTCAGACTGTGATGCCGGGGACATCAGACTGAAATGACTGCATCCCACTTGGTTTATCTCAGTGTTGTTTCTTTCCGGGGAAGGCAGAGCTGATTCAGACACGGGTGATGGCGCTAAGAGAAAACAGGCTCTAGGTCCTTAACCCAGACACACATGGCCATGCTCCTTTTCAGTGACACATTTCCACTGGAAACGTGAAAATAACAATTCGTGCCCCACACCCATTGAGGGTGTGGTGCTGAATGTTAATAAGATAAGCTTCAAAATGCAGTTTGAGTTCTTCAGCTCTGAGGTTCCTGATAAAAGTTAGGTTATAGAATTAGTGAGATAAAAAAGCACATTCCAACCATGACCATTTTTCATCATAGAGTGCCTTGACAACTGCTTTAAGCCTCTGACTCCGTACAACGTGCAGGAACTTTCGGTTCAGTGCATGTGTATTCTTAATAACCTGCTTTATCTTCCTATGTACTCACTGCCAGGGACCGTGGGCAGCTTATTCAATCAGCAGCTAGGTTTTAAATGTTCACTGGAGTCTGTGGAGGCATCAGTCTCAGAAAGAATCCTGGGCTGCCGGCTAGGAGGCTGGCTTTTCTCTGACTTCTCCTCCACCACCCAAATGCCCGTGAGCAGCTCACTTCACCTGAGCCTCCTGTTCGTTAAATCAGGGTAGTGGTTTCTGCTTTGGGCATCTCTGTGGCTGAATGGGAAAGCAGAGTGAGAATGGATGGACATGCTGTTTAATAGGATAAGGTCTATTAAAGATTAATAGGACTATTAATGTCTCAGCAGGGCACTTCCTCACCTTGGAAAGAGAACTGAGATGTCAGGAAACACAGCCCACCCCTCTAGGCCAGGGCTCCCCAACCTCAGCTGAACTATAGAGCAATAAGATATCTAAGTTTTCCACTGTAATATCATCCAGGCCTAAATAAGTGTAAAATATGCACACATGGATATAAAATATCGGGATATCAATACTTGAATGACAGCAACAACAAAAAGAACCTTCCTTTCAGCCAGCTCACACTGAACTGGCCTGTGAGGGGTGCTGGTTTTCTGCTCCCTGAAGAGACAGGAAATGTCAAAGGGACCCAGTGCCAAACTCAGAGCCCTGCCAGCCCACGTTCTAGCCCTGGGAATAGGCCCACGGCCTTAGGAGCCTGGTACCAATTCCACCCAAGAGCTCTTCGAACTCAGTGAGAGGGAATAAACCTGCTGATCTTTTTTTTTTTCTGAAAGTGGGTGGCTCTATGGGTCTGGTGTTGCTGGCACCTGTGGTGGTGATTAGAGTCTATCAGGCAGCGAAAATTCACTGGTTTCCACTTAAATGCCCTCTGGGCTCCACAGGTTACACAGAGGAGTGAAGCAGCCAAGAGAATTCTTATAATCCAGTGTCATTATGTTTCGTATTCAGAACTGCCAGTGATGGCCTCGTTTCAGGAACACACCCGGGAGTGGTGAGGACTGAGGTCCAACCGCAAGCATCGCTCCTCTTGCTCTGGTTGTCACAGATGGAATGCAGGCTTCAGGTTGTGGCAACCTCTGATTTTTAGTTGAGGTCTTAATCTGAATTTTCTGTGAAATTATTCTGAGCTTTGAATGTTAGTGTGTGCGTATGCATACTCATACACATAGGCACAGATCATCATGGGAGACAAGTGGGGGTGGTCTCCTTGGGGATCCCTGGACCCTCGGGTGGTGGGGAGGAGTTGGTGGTGCTGCAGGAGGTGCAGACGTGATACAACCTCGCACCATGGCAACACTACCATGTTCTCCCTTTCCAGAGCTCAGCCTGACCTCCAAGGTAGGGGTAGAGAGGCTGCTGGGATGTGTAGACATCCATCAACTCCCTAAGAACTGGCAGTTGAGTAGCCTTTAGAATGGCTTTAGATTCCTGTTGAGGTTTGTTGAAGATCATGAGCTCCCTGGCCTCAAGGGAGTTAAAACGGGGCTAATGGAACTGTACTTTGAAAGCTGTGTGAATTTCTAAGGGAAGCTAGATGAATCTTATTACAGGAAAGGTTGGTCCACAAGTGGAACTTGGTGACCCCTATAATCGTAAGCCCTGGCTACTTCTCTTAAGGTGAAAAGGTAAACGGGCCGATGATGACAGTCTTTGCACTTACAAAACAGCAGTGCTGAAATCCTATAAAGGTGATTCTGGTGGACTGGTTTGCTCCAGAACTGGAAGGATAAGTACTTCCAAATGATTCATTGTCTTGCTTCTTTCGACTCCTTGGAATTTCCCAAATGCTAAGTGACAGACAAGAAACTGTCTCCCAGGGCACAGACTACAACTATAAATTTGGAGAGGGTCGTTCTATTCAGCCGATGATTTCAATTTTCTCACCCATTAAAGGGTATGGTAGAGAACACCCTTTCAATACACTGTGAAAGCTGATTTGGAAGCCAAAGGCTTGCTTCTTTTCTCTCACTATTAAGCCTGTATGTAGAAATCAGCCACATCTAATTTAATCACATCTGTTTCTATTTTTTTTGATGATGAGATGCAGGGATTTATAAGCTGAGGCTTAGCACCCCAGGGGAGGGGGAGGGGGGCAGCGGTGCCGGAGGTGGGGAGACCTACACGCGGAGCGCCCCATGGTGCCGTCAGCTCCACCACCCCATTTACGCCTCACAGCTCCCCAGAGGGAGGGATCATTACCATCATTTTATAACAAAGTGAACTTTCTTTTTGGAGGTTTGTTCCAATTACAAATCAAAGTGAAAAATTAAAGCAGTACACAAGGACCAAGGGAAGGCGGAAAAGAAGGGAAACATTAGAAGCTACATTTCTCTCATTTGGATTTAAGTGATCTGAGTAACGCTTCTTAGTTTCTGTCCCCTGGCCAGTCCTTGTGGGTAAGCATTTCCAGTCCTCGGGCCTTTTCCCAGTCTGTTTCTGCACCACCTCACCCACTCCAGGCTTGTGGTAGAGACTCCTGGGGGACGGGCGACTCCAGATTCTGGCCCAGATTCTGTCCGAGTTGCGCAGCTGTGTCAGCCTCGCTCGCTCCCGGCCACAGGGGCGCAGGAATGAGTGGGGCGGAACTGCTCACGGCCAGCGGGTGTGAGTGGGGCCAGTGCTCCTCCACCACCTTCCAGCCTCCCGGTGAGAGTAGGACCAACAGTATCTGCCTAAACAAGGAGATAAGAAACTGACTGAAGGGGGCACTTTTGGAAGAGCTGCATCCTCTGCAAATAATGGGACTGCTGAGTGGTTTCCAAGAGCCATGCCGTTTTCTGGTGTCCTGGACTTTCTGCATCCTCTCCGAGGGATGGTCACTGCAGGGGAGGCCCATCCAGTACCCCTGCCTCTGTCCTGTTTCACTTCCAGCCCCAGGGCCTGGGAGGACCAGCTCTTACTCTCTTTTTCCACAATCTGGCATGACCTAATTTAGCATCTGGTGTCATACCAACTCTGATCTGAACCCTGGCCTGCTGCCCCCAGATTGAAACCCCAGGATTGCCTTTTCCTGAGCCCAAACTGTATTAAATTGTGACATCCCTGACTGGCCATTCCTGTCTCTCCCTCTCTTCTCAGGCTTCCCTATTCCCTGAGACACAACATGGTTGAAATTAGGCCAGTGAGTAGCCTTATAACAGCCTCTAAGTGTATAAACAAAAGGAATAGTTCCACGTCTCTCACTTTAAATCAAAAGCTACAAACGATTAAGCTTAGTGAGGAAGGCATGCTGAAAGCCGAGCCAGGCTTCTTGCACCAAACAGTTAAGCCAAATTGTGAATGCAAAGGAAAAGTTCTTGAAGGAAATTAAAAGTGCTACTCCAGTGAACATATGAATGATAAGGGAGTGAAACAGTCTTACTACTTCCAGGAGAGAAGATCAAACCAGCCGTAACATTCCCTTTAGCCAAAGCCTAATCGAGAGCAAAGCCCTAACTCTCTTCAGTTCTGTGACGGCTGGGTATTAGGAAGCTGCAGAAGAAAAGTTTGAAGCTAGCAGAGGTTAGTTCATGAGGTTTAAGAAAAGAAGGCGTCTTCATAACATCAAAGTACAAGGTGAAGCAGCAAGTTCTGATGTAGAAGCTGTAGCAAGTTATCCAGAAGATCCCATCCATGAAACAGGCTTATATGGGAAGAAGATGCCATCTTCGATTTTCATAGCTAGAGAGGAGAAGTCAATGCCTGGCTTCAAAGCTTCAAATGACAGGCTGACTCTTGTTAGGAGCTAATGCCCCTAGTGACTTTAAGTTGAAGCCAACACTCATTTACCATTCTGAAAATCCTAGGGCTTAAGAATTATGCTAAATCTACTTTACCTGTGCTCTATAAATGGAACAACAAAGCCAGGATGACAGCACATCTGTTTACAAACATGGCTTGTGGAAAACAAGCCCACTGTTAAGACCTACTGCTCAGAAAAAAAGGTTCCCTTCAAAATATTACTGCTCATCGACAATGTACCTGGTCATCCAAGAACTCGGATGGGGATGTACAATTAGGTACCTGTTGTTTTCATGCCTGCCAACATGATACCCATTCTGCAGCCTATGGATCAAGGAGTCATTTTGACTTTCAAGTCTTAAAGAAATATATTTCATAAGGCTACAGCTGCCAAAGATAGTGATCTCTCTGATGAATCTGGGCAAAGAAAACTGAAAAACTTCTGGAAAGCATTCACCATTCTAGCTGCCATTAAGAACATTCGGCATTTATGGGAAGAGATCAAAATATCAACATTAACAGGAGTTGGGAAGAAGTTGATTCCAACCCTCATGGATGAATGACATTGACGGGTTGAAGACTTCCATGGAGGAAGTAACAGCAGATGTGATGAAAATAACAAGAGAACAAGAATTATAAGTGGAACCTGAAGATGTGACTTATTTGCTGCATCATGATAAAACTTGAATGGATGAGTTCAATAGAGTTGCTTCTTATAGATGAGCAGAAAAAGTGTTTTCTTGAGATGGAAACTACTCCTGGTAAAGATGCTGTGAAGATTGTTGAAATGACAACAAAGGATTTAGAATATGACATAAACTTAGTTGACAAAGCAAGAGCAGGATTTGAGAAAACTGACTAATTTTGAAAGAAGTTCTGCTGTGGGTAAAACACTATCAAACAGCATTACAGGCTACAGAGAAATCGTTCATGAAAGGAAGAGTCAATTGATGCAGCAAACTTCATTTTTGTCTTATTTCAAGAAATGGCCACAGCCACCCCAACCTTTAGCAACCACCACCCTGATCAGTCAGCAGCCATTAACAGGGGAAAAGACCCTCCACCAGCAAAAAGATTATGACTCACTGAAGGCTCAGATGATGGCTAGCATATTTCAGCAATATATTTAAATTAATATATGTACTTTTTTTAGACATAATGCTATCACACACTTAATAGACTACAGTAGAGCATAAACATAACTTCTACATGCACTGGGAAACCAAAAAATTCCTGTGACTCACTGCTTTTCTGTGGTGGTCTGGAACTGAACTGCAGTATCTCTGAGGTATGCCTGTATATATATTAAGTTCCTTGCAAAATAGTAGCTGCTCAATCAAGGATTACTATAATTAAAACATTTTATTATACTATAGCTAACTTGACTTACTTTTACCCTCCTACATCATATATGTTTACATTTCTCAGATTGAATATATTATGACTTCAAATCCTAAGTCCACTATTGTGTGGTCTTGGACATGTTACTTAGCTTCTCTGAATCTCAGTTTCACGTCTGTAAAATGGAAATAATACCTCCCTCACTCAGTTGCAAAATAAAATCTGGTAATATAGATAATATGCTTAGCGCCATGCCTGGCATACTGAGATATAATTGGTATTTTCACTATCTTTGTGCCTTTGTTCATGTTAGTTCTTAGAATGCTGCTTCTCCTCTTTTATTTTGCAAAATTCTAGAAGACCTGGTTGAAGTATCCTTTTTTCTCAGTGGATTCATATTTGCTCAATTGCATTCCACTGCATCCAGTTCTATTATTATTATTATTATTATTATTATTATTATTATTAATTATTATTATGATGATGACAGTTTATTGCATTATGCATATTTGATTTACCACTTTTCCTGCTTGACTCTTATCCTGCTATTCAAACTCCATTTTATCTTCCTTTTATCCCAGTGTTCCTCTAATACTTCCTCTGGACTATCTGATCCAGCATACTTATTCCCCATCAAATCCCCATGACTTTGCTTCTTTCCTTCTGCCTGGAATGGCTTTTCCCATTTTTCTTTGCTACTGGAATCTGACACATCCCTCAAGGATCAACTCTATGAATTCTTCTCTGTTTCCTCCAAGTTAGAATTACTTTTTCCACTCAGCTTCAGTAACACTCTTTCTCTATTATGAAACTTAGTATTTATAACATTTTAATTATATGCATGTGTCTTTCCCATTAGACTGTGAGTTCTCGGAGAGAAGGATAATGTCTTATTCATATTAGTTTCCCTCAGCACCTAATACTGTGCCCCAAATATAGTAGTAATTCATCAATTTTTGTTGTATTTGTACAGCATAAGTGTACTAATAGCATCTGCGTAAACCAAGAGGTCACATTTGTGACTGAAGGTGGCACTTCTGGATTAGTGGTACCTTCTGTAAAGCTCGTGGATTGCTGAATGGTTTCTAAGAACCAGATGAATAGATAGCTTAAAATCTCTAACAATGTCTATCTGAAATAAAATATCCAGTCACGAACATAAGTACAGGCTAACGTATAATGACCAGCGAAGTCCAGCAAGCATAGGAGAAATCAGGCCATATGCAAGGGCAAGGGAAACTAAGAAAAATCTAATAAACTCTGGCTGTGATTTTTAGTCTCTGTGTGTTCTGAAATTTGTGCTTGTGGAAAACTGGCCAGTTTCAGCATGGTTGGGTCAGGGACGTTTCCTGTTATCAATAGGAAGCTGCTATACAATTAAATAGATCAATGATGCAGTGAACTGAATTAGTGTTTTTTTTATAGTCAAGTAATTGAACTAGTTCTGCATTCTACATATTTCTAGTTGTACAAGCATGATCTTTGAATCCATCATGTAAGAAGACGCTTGGACTGCTTCAGTCAATTGATTTGAGAAGCAGTGAAAGGAACTGGGTTTTGTTAGGAAGGCAGTAAAATATCAAAAAATGGTGCAGGGGATGCACATCTGACACACTCAGTAGCTTTATGGAGACTTAATGATTTTTGAGAACAATTTGCAAATCTGGTCTAATTCAATTAGTACTATAATCATCTACCTTAAAATATGGTGGAACATTCTGTTGTATATTTACCACATTTGGTTCTGGTCTATGGAACATTATAATACCTATCAGCGGTGTGCTGGTAAACCAGCTCTCTGTCCTGTTTTCTTTTTGCTTTTTAAAGCCATGATTTTTAGTGTTTTCCTATTTCTGTGGTGTAAATACTCCCATTATGGGCTGGTTTTAAGCTACCAACAGTTTAACGATTGCTTTTAAAGTTTCTGAATCTCTGACAATCAGCTCTTAGAAGCTAGTACATCATTGCAAGTTACTACGAACAGCGGAGGAGAGCCTGTTAAAGTTTTTAAAACTTTAAATCATGCAGTTTTAGGACTAGAAGCATCCAGCATATTCTAGTGCTAACTTTTCAGAAGAAAAAAAATTGACCCTGAGGATAAGTGATATCCTGAAAGTCATGCAGAAAATTACTAGCAGATTTAGGATTGGAATCAAGGTGTCTGACCTCACCATGCAGTATTCTATGCAGAAGTCTTTATACAGGGAATAGAGAAAAAAGCAGTCATTGGACATGAATAGAAACATGACTGTATAATCTTGCTTTGGGATGTGGATGGGACAGGATGGGTGGCAGGGGTTGTGAACATGAAGTTTCTCCAGAGCTGCTCCAAGCTGTGTTGAGAATAATTTAGGAAATTGTGCAGATTGTAATCTTGGTTTGTTAAGTGGGCAGACCATTTTACTTTTTTGGGCTTTGGTTTTATGATTTTTTTAAGTGACAGTTTTTAATATTAGTATGTCTTAATTGCTAGTGTTTGTTAAATAATCTAGAGTATGTAGTAAAATGATCAATCCAGGTGGAGCTAATATTAAGAGTTCATAGGCCACACTTAAAGAAATACTAATTGAGATCCTCTTTAAAGATGCTTTCAGATCTAAGATAGTTTATCAGTTTACTTGTAGCCAGGAAACATTTCTAAAGTGGTAGTTTCTTAAAGCAGTTCTTAGGTGAGCTGCCTCAAAGTCACCTGAGGAGCTTTTTAAAATTTCTGACCACCCAAGATCACACCCAAGACCAATGAAATGAGAACTGAGGGAGAAGAGGGCTAGGAAATTGTTTCTTTCTTTCTTTCTTTCTTTCTTTTTTTTTTTTTGAAGTTGCCTTTTTGATTTTGATTTCCAACTAGTTAGGAATGTCAGAGCTTCCTAGCCTAGAAAATGTTTTGCAGGGTAAGAAAGTGATAAGTACTTGTTAACTACTAACCCATAGAGTAGGGACTATATCCAAAGACTAAGTCTATCCAACAGCTTTCTCAAGTAAGGGATGGGAAGAAGCAGGGGATGGGCTCTGAGGGCCACCTGGGAAGCGTCCTGCTGGTACTGAGCAGTGAGTGCAAGGACACTCACCTGGAGGAGGCCAAGGCGAGCCTGAAGTAAAACACGGATGGTGAATCAGCAAATCACAGGTTTGAACTTTGCATATCTGTATCAATAGCACACAATTCTGGAAATCTGATCCTGGAGATGTGTTATTTAGAACACAGTAAGATGACCATGGTTCTTGATCTTCTCTCTTCTGTATTTTTTTTTTTCTAACTTGCCAAACAACAAACTAGTGAATCCAAAATTGTTTTTAGCTTTTAAAATGTCATTCTATCCTTTCAAAAATAAAATTTTAGGATTTATTATTTGGTTGTTGGGCACATTCAGTTTTAAAAAAGGTTAAGTTATAGCAATGGTTACTATTTGACCACAAAATAGGGGAGGCCTTGCTAACTACTATAATTGGATTGCTATAATGAAAACTACTTTAAAGAAAAAACAAAAAGCCTTTTGGGCTGGCATAAAAGAGTTTTAAGAAGAAAGGCATCTGGCCATTTAATCCTAGGTTCTCTATGAAGTTTCCCAAATCTTCAGAGTCTACTGACGTTCAGAGAGCATCCATCCATGCTTGTTTACCATCCACACAGCCGAGTTATGAATCAGAGAGTGACGCTATGTTTTCTTAACTTCCTACACAGGTCTACCAGTTCTAATAAAAGGGTGAAAAATAATCTCAAATTTGTTTACTGATTTTCACACACCCATTTACCTAAATCTGCATTCTTAAAGTGTGTTCCTGGGTGAAAAGGGTCTGTGATTACAGATTTGAAAAAAAATAATGGAACTACATTTGCTGTCCACACAGTCACAATGGAGAAAATTAGTCCTGAAGAAAAGGAAACTTACTTAACATTTCTCAAATTTACTCATTACAGAAACTTTGTTTAATCTCATGGGAAATACTGACCTAGATAAATTAAGACAGCAGTAGAAAAAAACTTCCTTAGAAGTATCAAAAAGTTGTTCCTACTTGGTCAATGAATAAATGATTATATAAGTTTTAAGGCATGTTCAATCGGCCATATAGTTTTATTGGACAGGTCATATGATTACAACAAGTTGGTTGTCCATTTGATTCAGTGAGGATAACTTCTACTATATAAAGCATATGATTTCCAAGAACCATCATTTTTTAGCTTTATATTTTGAAATAATTTGATTTATAGAAAAGTTGTAAAAAATGTACAATGGATTTCTATATATTCTTCTCTCAAATTCCCAAAATGTTAACAATTCACCATTTTTTTTATCACTCTCCTTTTCTATGTGCATGAATATACCAACACACACATGCATATTTACATCTTTTTCTCTGCACCATTTGAAAGCAGACTGCCGACATGATGGACCTTTCCCTCCAAATACTTGTGTGTTGCTAAAAGCAAGGATATTCTTTTACACAACCACAGTACAAATATGAAAGTTTAGCATTGATTTAGTACTATTATCCAGTCTATAGATCTTATTCTAATTTTACCTGTCCCAATAATATCCTTTTCTAACAAATAAAAATGTTTTTTACTGGGCCCAGGAGCCAATCTGGAATCACTTGTTGCATTTAATTATGTCTCTTTCATCTCCTTTAATTTGGAGCAGTTCCTCAGTCTTGTTTTTCATGCCATTGTAACATTTTTGAAAGATTGCAGGTCATATTGTACAATGTCCCTCCACTGGATCTGTCTGATCTTTCCTCATGACTAGATTCAAGTCATACATTTTCAGGAGTGTGTGCTCTTTGCAGGAGAAACATGATGTCTATTAGTTGCACAACTAGCAATGTTAACTTTTGATCACTGCCAGGTTTCTCTACTGTAAAGATAGAATTTTTCTCTTTATAGAATATCTTACCTACTTTGAGATTATGTAAATATTGTTTTCATTAAACCTTACTAGTTTTAGCATCTGTCAACCTAAATAAAGGGGTAAACTGAGGCAAGCTCAAATTACCAGAAATATCGGTGCCACTTTCCTGACAGCATTTGCTCATTTCGTTCTCTGTGTCACACTGGTAATTCCTGCAATATTTCAAACTTTTAATTATTATTACTATATTTGTTATGGTGCCCTGTGATCAGTGATCTTGATGTTGCTTCTGAGTCACTAAACCTCAGATGATCATTAGCATTTTTTAGCAGTAAGTTGTTTTTGATTAAAATGTGTATGATGTTTTTAAATACATAACGCTACTGAACACATAAGACTCCAGAATATTGTAAACATAACTTTTATATGCACTTGGAAACCACAAGAATTGTGTGACTTGCTTTATTGTCACCTTCCCTGTATTGCCGCGGTCTGAAACTGAACCTGCAACATGTGAGGTGTGCCTGGATGGTAGTTGCCAGATGGTGATTTCTGAACACAGTATTCCTTTTACTTCAGCTGCCATTCTATTGTAAGGAAGACCTTTCTCTTCTGCCACTGATTCATTGATCTCTATCTGTATGGATTCATGGTTTCTTGTTTTATCCTGTGCGTTATAATTTATTACTATAATTATTTATTTTGATGCTAAATTGTCCCAGATTGGCTAGTAGGATATCCTTCAATCTGACTTTAGCCATAACCCTATCATTCTTTGAGCATTTCCTTACTTTCTGGCAGAGTAAGACTGTCCAGGCTCATCTTGTGCTTCCCCTGCCCCAGTCCAGGAATCAAAAGCCTGTTTCTTTTTTTTTTTTCCTTTAAGTAGAAAATTTAGAAACCAAGATCTGAGTGCTAGGTTTTCTCATTGTTACTGGGCTGTCACTGCTTCTAGAGCCTCTCAGAGGACAGAACTAGTTAATACATGTATATATGTATATGTATTTCTGTATCTATATTTATATATTCCTATTAATCTATATGTATGAAAAACCCACACATTCATACTGATGCTGCCAATTCCAATCTTGTACCCATCATTTATAAACACTGTCTTGAAATTGTGTCAAAACTCACAGACTTGAAGTCACTAAATTCACCAGCTGTAGAAGAGGAGCTACAAGATATTCTGGAACTGCATAGTACCAGTCACTCCCCATTCACTTACTAACTCATATCCTGTTTGCTAGGTCTTTGGCTAGGAATATGGAAATGAAAAAGGCTTTCTCCTTATCCTCAAGCAGCTCAATCTGTTAGAGATGACTGAAGAAAATATAATTTCAATATTACGTTCTGTATTAGAGTTATTCACAGTGGTCTATGGGAAGAGAGGAGGGCCCCCCAACCCGACCTGAGAAAACTGGATTATTTTAGGAAATAAAAATAGGTTGTTTACACCACTTATTGGAAGAGTTCTTAGATTATCTGTGTTTGCATGAAATGAAGAGTGCACTTCGCTTCTGAGCAAAAGTACATTTTATGGAGAGCCCTGATTTACCTAGGAGGGTTCTCTGCATTGATTGACTTCATCAAAAAACTGCTCAGCCATGACAATACCTATGCAAATGAGTTCCAGGGGAATCAATGTTAGCTTGTGGGACCAAAGGTAGATTTTATTCTTTCTACTCTGCCCCCTCCGAATGACCATAAAAGAAGGGAAAAGTTTTGAACTTTTTCAAACCACCTATTAACACAAATTAAATAAATCGACTTATTCACCATTTTACTGATTGCCACCCTCTTGAGCAATAGAGTAGTTTACACATACTGATATTCTTTTTTCTAAACTCAATCTTAAAACAGAAAGAGTATGAAGGAAAGAAAAAGATAGTTTAGGGTACATGTCTAGAAAGTAAGGGCTTAAAAAAAGAAATTGGAGGGGAGTAAAATATTAGGATAAAAAAGAGAAAGGGATTTTGTTACCTTTGTTGTCAGATGTATATATATAGTATTCTTATCAAAATTTACCATTAGGACTCCCCCCACCTTTTCAAAAAATAAATGTGGGCTATCTTCTGGTTTGAGCTCCTCTCACCAGTTTCCTCCAGTTCCACGTCTGGTCACTCTAATAATGCTTATTTGACCAACTTAGGAATCAAAGACTAGAAAGTTGCTGCTGCTGTCAGCACATGGATCTTTTTTCTTTTTTTCTAAACATTTTTTTATTGAGTTACAGTCATTTTACAACGTTGTGTCAAAGCACACAGACCTTTGACACAAGCCTGGCCCCTTCCTTCTGATGACAAGTGCCTCTGCGCCCAGAGACGGCCAGTGACGGCTGGGGATCCTTTCCAAGAAGCCAAACTACCCTCACCTCAGCTTTATGGTTACCTAAAATTATACTTTTTCAAAAGAGCAGAAGAAAAAACTTCAGTATCTTTATTAATACCTGAAGTTTATTACTTATTATGAGTCTTTCTTGATAAAACTGACTTTATATCTTCTATGATCTGAGGCCACTTAATAAAAAATAAACATTTCCATGTGCTGACAGCAGCAGCACCTGCGGGAAGCACGGGTCAGATACACTTTGCATCATGTACCTCCCCCTCAAACGCATGGAACAGTAAGAACAGTGAGCCACCAGGTGGGGGCTTCAATATAGGTAGTGATTAGTGAAAGCTCCTTTGAAAGTGAGAATTTTTAATTACTTTATTAAATATTATATTCACTTTAAAGGGTTTGACCATCCATAATCACTATGATACAATATGTGTATACATATGTAAAAAATACTCATTCAACATGCTTGAAGAGCAATAACTGTGTTTTGAAATCTATGCAATAAGAAATGTAATTTGATATAAAAAACCAACTAATTAGAAGAAGAAAGATGCTTTAATAAGAGCCTATTGCAGATTCTGGAATGACTGTTGCATGCATGTCCCTAGTCATGTTGGACTTCTCCTTCAGTTTTGACTGGAGTAATGTGTGTTCCACAACACCGATTCTAATGTCCATCTGAATGGTTTCTTGCTTCAGCTTCGTTAAGCTCTGTTTAATCTTCACCAAAGGAGCTGCAGAATGAAAATAACGTGGAATAAAAATGCTTATTTGGAGTATCAGCATATTATAGAACTGTATGACATTTTCCTCACTTTGTCTTAAGCCAAAAATAGGGTTAAAAACACAGCCAACAATTTAGTGACATTCAGTTTTGCTGTGGCATTTTAAACACCTGAGATTTTTAAGCTGGGAAATGATGTAGCATTTGATGTACCAAGGCTGAACTTCCTTTCTTTTCCAGGAGATTAGCTAAAGGAGTGTTTAAGGATGTCTTCAATATTTTTTTACAGGCTAGTATATTTGTTTGAAGGAAAAGGGGATACAGCGGAGAGAAAGGGAAGGAAGAAATACCTTTGAGACATAGCTAATGGGCTCATTCAAACATACCGCAAACCTCCTATACATCGCCTTTTGAAAGATCCCTCAGTATACACCATTAGAGCTCTAGAAACACTTTCCAGAGCATAGAATGGCCTTAGGCAGTCACCACTGGGCCATGCCAAGGTAAGTAGCTCACGATGGAGATGATTACTACACAATTACTAATTCTTCCCTATTTGACCCTTGCACAGTCAGGTCTACAGGGGAAGGGAAAAAAAAAGGTTGTCACATCACTGCCTTTGTGCCATTTGGGCATATACTTAGAGTTCTTTCTGTACATAAAATGGAATAATAATGCTCACTTGATGGAAACAGAACAAAATATTACTTTTAAATTGGCATAACGAAGTACATATTTAAATGTTTCCCACTCTTTCTGGATTAATACAGTTTGAATTTTAAAAAATCCAAAATGATAGTAAAAACATTATGACTCTTCTCAGCTCATTTATAAGAAGAGCAGTTTACTGGTTTTCAGACATCATTTTTGTACCACGTACCTTTCCCTCAAACATACTCATTTTAAAAAGTAGACTTCCTATTTATTAAGTTAAATAATGTATTTCTTAAAAGAGATATTCTTCTTTTGCTCATTTTCTCCTTACAATGAGTGTCTACTTACCACCATCAGTCATACTGCTGCCTTTTTCTTCCATTTCTTGTTTTACCTTTTCTAGCTCTTCTGTAACCTTTTATTGGAAAAAAAAAGTTTTCATCCGCCCTGGATTTTAATAAACTTTCAAAATTCTTGAATGATGTATTAAGAAAATTAATTCAGATATAACACATACATAAAGGGATAGAGAGACGTTAGCAGTATCCTGGACATAATTTGAACTAACAGGATGTGCATGCAGGGACGCAGAGCTTTTTACCTTCCGAGAGTGCGCCTGTTGTTAAACTTCACCAAATCACTTTCACATTAACCTTCTCAGGTTGTAACATTGTAGAATAAAAACGATCTAAGTTTTTTTAGGCACCAGGCACTGAAGCCCTGCAGTTATCTCACGGCAGCTGCCATGCCAGTCTCTAATGATCAGCTATTGATTAAAATAGCATAAACATCCTAAAAAGATTTTTGATTTCTAAAGGTTTTTACTAGGCATCTTTCTTAATATTGCAGTTTTATAAGAGAATATACCTTTTCCTCTATAAGACACTAAAAATAGCATTTATGCCATATGGCTATATATAAAAATATTCTAACTGCTTTATCTAAAAAACCATGAACTCTAAGAGGCGTACTATGCCTTTACATTGGCTCTTATCTGTACTCCACGTCATAGTCAAAATTAAACTACTAGAGCCTCCAATATTAGCAAAATTCCAAACTAGCATTAATACAGGTAGAAAATAACATCTTTAAAAAAATGAAAAATTTTCATATGATCTAGAACTAAGCCATAATTATTTTAACTTAGTCAGCTTTATTTTTATCATCCTGGTGAGTAAAAACTTCCTTGGGAATAAAGTGCTCATCCAAGTAAAGCAAATTAATTTTTTTCCGGCACCTGAAATGTTACAACCGGGGATAACTACGTACTCCGAAAGAACTAAATGGTTCCCTGGACTCCCTTCAAGTGTTAATTTACCTAACGTAAGTGCGCTCTTTACTTCTGTATAATGTTTTATCTAGCTAGAGGCACCACAGGATTAGAGTCTAAATATTTCTAAAGTTATATTTTTAGTATTTTAAAGTAACTATTCCTCAAATAATCTCCATAAAAGAAGCTTAATTCTGTTATATAGAATAGTTTGTGACAATTATACTTGATTGTAACCAAAGATAATCTTGGATTTTAGTCCCACATTTGTTAGTGACCTTATTGTTAGGTTTTTTTTTTTTAACCTCCTAGCTCTTAAATGAAAAATGGGAATATATATTAGTTTTTTATATGTATGTATATATACACATATATACATATATACATATATATAGGTAAGACCTAATATATAATATATACTGTTAATATAATAGGTCATATATTAAGTCTTACATCTCATACAAGGTGATGAAACTAAATATGACAATATAGGTGAATATGCCGTAAGTATTTAGAAGGGAAAGGGTTACAAGCCACTCCCAATTTGTGGACAGAGAACTATTCAGGATCACACACAAGTTATTAACAACAACCACTAAAAACAAATCTTATATCTCACAGACTAACATAAAAATTTATTATAAAGAATTAAGTCAGTGCTTTACCTACTCTTCTATGTATTAATTATAATTATTATATTTTTTAAAAGATTAAAGGTTAGAAATGTGCTAATATTATCAGCATGTTTTATGTAACACTTAGTAAAACAACTTCAGGCATTTTGTGGAAGCAAGCAGTATATAAATACATAATTGATGTATTGATAAGAAAATTTAGGGATTTTCTTCTAAAGAAAAGGATTTAGAGAAATGGAAGCAATTACTAAAATAAACCACCCCCGGCTGAAGCAGCATTAAACCATCCATGGCTTGAATAGCAGGGCCCAGCTGTCAGGTGAGAATTCGGGAGAGCACACAGTATGTACCTCAGACAGGAGTCTGGTCCTTTCAGTCACTCCGCCGTTTCCCTGCTGGTAACGCTCCCTTGCCTGAGGGAGAAAACATTTTGTTTAATGGCAAGTTCAAAACAGAAGCAGATTACTTAAATATGACCTCCTTGTGTTTGCAATTTCTACATATCATTTTATGACAACCCCCCTCCTCGTCTGTGAGTACATTTGTGAAAAGTGACATTTAACGGTAGCTATTTTATGTCCCTAATAGGCACTATGGATTTAACCAAAGCACTATACAATGATGAACTGCCTTAACCTTCATATAATGACTGTGTGACTCACATGGGCGTGGTTCACAATAAAAACTGTCCTCAGCCATTCCTAAACAGTTTAGACAGTGGCTCTTGGTCGATCTAATCTGCGTGCTATGCAGACAAAAGCAGTTCTAAAAAATCAATCATAATAGAGCAGCAGAATCAGTAATTAATAAGGATTACAAACAGTATGACAGTCTGCAATATGTTCTTGGGAACTAATTTAACAATCAATTATTTAATATCAATGCTTGAGAGATACAGGGTGGCTTTAATCAGAGAATTCTTACAGTATTTAAAAAGTATTCATGAATAGATGTGTATATGTATAATTAAACAAATCACAATAAAACAGTGAAGGTTACTTTCTGCTTGGTCTTTGAGAGTTTCTGAAAGTACGGAAGTATCTCAAGTTTATTTCAATTTTTTTCTCTTTCTAACCTTGTCTGCTGAAAGAAAAAATATGCTTTCAACTGACATTTGCAAGTATTCTTACTAGTCTTCCTCCACATCAGGAAAGAGGGGGCATAAACCCCAAAGGAAAGCTTTAGCTCGCTACTGCAGGAACAAAGCACTGCTACTTTCAAAAGCTGAAGGTTTTATTTTATTTTTGGTTGAAATTCTAAAACTTTGAAAGGATTAAAAAATTTGCTCATTTAATTAATTAAACTACTTGTCTTTGAATGTGTCTTGCTTTCATATTCCTTACTATGTGGTTGTGAGCCTCTGTGGCAAGGATGTCTTTTCTCCCTGACACATGTAAATGCATACTATTCTACTTCCTCCTACTCACAGCAGTAAATTAACAGCAGACTTGCAAACACAACCAGGTGTCCTGACACACTGTTCCTGTTCTATGTTCCTCAACCATATATGCCTTCCTTTACTTAAATCAAGTGAAGAACGCATTTAAAGACTTCTAGGAGGTAATTTCTATTACATGTAAAATGGAGACGAGAAATTCCATTGCCTCACTTGGCTTCCTAAAGTGGGCAGAGAACCAATGTGTTGCTGTTTGTGAAAAGCACTGCATGATTCTCAAATGAAAAGTGCTGTGTGTCAAGCTTAGGGTCATTAATTGGAATGAATCCCTGAATACCATTCTTCCCTCACCTCACTCAGCTGGGCTTGTGCTGCACGATATTCTTGAACCAAGTGCTCCAGCTGATTGTTGATGTACTTTTCTCGGCTGCCAATCTTTTCCAGAGTCCTACTGATTTCATTATGAAGTTTGTCCAAAAATCCCTAAAAATTTCATGAAATTTTAGTAGACAAAAGAAGTCACAAATATATTTTTCAAAAGTAGTTTAAAATGGGTTAAATCTACCTCAATCCATCCCACAAATTCTCAACCACAAATGAAAAGATAGTTTGAAATTTTCAGTGACAAGGCTATAATGAGAATTATTTTCGTCACACTTTGCAGAATGTTAAAATAAAAAGCACCTGGTAGTGTTAGTCAATTTAGTTGTCCTTATGCAAATCTAAAATGTATGTGAGTGGAATCTGCTTTATATAAAGTTCACAATCAAAGTAGATAAGGGAATAAGATGATTTTCTTGTGGCAAAATTCAAAGATGACTGGAATATTCTAGTTGGAAGTAGATCATTAAACTTATAGCTCTAGCCTGGGACCTGTAACTTCTCACTCCAGCTTTGCTTCTTTGTGGTATCCTCCAAGTCCCTATTTTTGGCAGGGCAGCAAGCCTGGGAAGCTGCAGATTCTAGGGATTGCTGGCCTCATGTTCTGTTAAACCTACTGAGAGTCAGAGAGGAAAGAATGATGAAATGATTCTAATATACATACATATATAAATATACTATATATATCTAATACATGTAATATACTAGATATATATTATATTTTGTATAGTCACCTTTCTTTAGTTGGGTTGAGTGTCAGGGCTGTTGAAATGTAATATGGTACATTCAATCAGTAACTTCCTCAAGGGCAAGGATTAGGTGTTTTTTCTTTCATGTTCTCTCTTAACAGGTATTTCACAGATAAGTAAATGTACCCATGTACTCATCTTAAGTAATTCACATACCTTGGTCTCCTTTAGAGCAGATTCAATTCCATTTTTGTGTTGGTGCATTTGGTCAACATGGATTCTCCAATCCTATAGGCATAAGAGCATAATAGGAACATATATAAAAAAAAAAAAAACTACATTTCCTTCTTTCCTCTACTTTTTTGAAGTTGTATCCTTTATCTTAATTACTTTAGTTGCTACCCATTTCAGGTGGGAGAGTCCTATATATAGCCTGCAATCAGATTATAAAGAAATATTTGTAGAGCACTTTAGGATAAAAGGTTCTAAATAAATGTAAATTATTTTATGTGTTCACAGAGTGATGTCTGACAATTTGAATATAAATTATCCCTGCACTGCTGGTGGTTAATATTTATGACTACCCATCAAAATGAAAAAAATTCTAATTACTGGAAAACAAATACTTGTTTAAACAGTAACAATTATGTTTGCCAGAAGCAAGTCTGGAATCAAGTATCATGTATCAAATATTAGTTTGTCCCTTGAAAATTAAAATGGGGCCCTCTTCTTCAGAATTTTGGTGTCTTTTTCATGAAAGGAAGTCTACAATGATTATTAGAGTTCATATATTTGAGATATATTGTAGTAGACAGATCTGAATTTGTGTGCATATTTGAAATCTACTCCAATATTTTAATTTCCTACAAGAGATCTTCAAAATTTTTTGGTTTACATTACTAAAGGTAACAATTTTAAGACTTAAGAAATACTCATCAGAAGATAAAAAATATTAAGGTGAACTGATGTAAGTGATGGAACCAGGATACCCTTCAGTCACACATACCTGTTTTCATACCTTGAAGCTCCACTTTGCTAACTACACTATTTTGTGAAGGAAAAACTCTTGTGAATAGTCCCATTCTACTGATTTCTTAAATTTGACACATGGGCTAGTAATTATAGGATAAAAAAAATCCTTGGGTACTTATACCAATTATAAAATTATATTAAAACTGCAAAGAACCCCAAAGAGCACCTAGCCTGACCTTTATCACTGCACAGATAGGCAAACAGAGGCCCAGCGACAGAAAGGGGGCACACAGATAGGCAAACAGAGGCCCAGCAACACCCGAAGCCACACAGATAGGTGCACTGGGATCAGAAGCCAAATGTACTAATTCCCACCCAGGATGTTTTGGCAGTTCAGAGTTAACAAAAGGAGGAGCCGGCTGCTTGACACCAGTGAAGGTACTGGAGCAGAGAATTAATCAGCACATTCCTTTATCCTTAAGTATTTTTCTGTCTCATGAGCAGAAAGTATCTCAGAATATGAGAGCTTGGAAAGGAACTTAAAGCTCCTCTACTTATCCATTTAACAGTCATCTAGAGCAACGCCTTCATTTTACAGTTGAGGGGACAGTTCACTGACCATGACTATGGCTAGACAGACACGGCAAGGAAACAGGCCCCTCCAATCCATCCAGTCAACACTGAGATAGGGAGGAGGAGCAACTGGCTGGCCTGTTGCAACTAGACCTTATATGGTTAAGCCTCAAAATAGAAACCTGTCTTAAGCTCAAGCGAGCATCTCTATGAAAGAAAATAAACATAACTATCATTATATAAAATTTTTAAAAAAGTACTCATCCTGCTTAATTCCAAAAATAATTTTAGAAGCTTAATAAACACCAAGCTCAAGTATTCCTTTTGGTCTCTGTCAGTAAACAAGCAAACAAACATATATGTGTATATTTATAAATGTATAAACACATACATATATTTATACATACATTATATATAGTTTTAAAATTTATTGTAATTGATGTGTTTAAAATAGTTTGTGTTCTGCTTTTTCTATCCAGCATTATTTTCCACCCAGCAAATGTAAAAAATATATTTTTTCATGTTTTGACATTTAAAGTATTTTGAGAGAAGCAAACATGCCTGACTCATCTATGTATAACTATGATGACTTCCATTGATGTTAAACTCCATGAAGGAGCTGGCATTTCAGTGGAAAACTGAAGCAGGAGCAGCATTTCAACGTGCTAGAAAGGAGGGGGAGAGGAGGGGTAATTTAGGCTGAGGGAGTAACAAGAACAAGGAAAAACAGGAAAATAAATAGGGAACAAGTAGCCCAAGCTGGCCAGAATATAACACACAAAACTCTTGGGGTGGGTGGGGTGGGGAGGATGAATCACAAGAAAACAAAGCTGGAGAGCTAGGTTAAATGAGATCAAGGGCTTTAATTAAAGAGTGTGGATTTTATCATGTAGATAATGGAGAGCTATCAAAGACTTCTGGTTTCAGTTTTAAAGACAAGTCTGTGTTTTGAGAAAGTAACAGGGTGAAGGATTGATTAGCAGATCAGTTAAGAGGCTGTGTCATGGTCCACCTGACAGGTTAGCAGGGGTTAATTAGAGCAGTGCCTGTAAGAATGGGAGAGAAGGATGGATTCAAGGGACACTGCAGGATGGACCAGCAGCACTGGAGCACTGACGAAGGGGAAGGGTAGGGTGGCTGAAGTGGAGGCAGGCAAGGAGAGAGAAGGCGTCTTTAAGCTTTTTAGTCTTAGGAACTAAGAGGATAGTAATATCACAGTGTGGCAAGAACAGCTCAGTTTTCAGGGAGTCAGAAATACTGAGGAAGAATCTGGTTTTGGACTTTTTAATCTGATAAAGCCACTGGAACATTTGTGTATTCTTACTACCTTCTAAAGTGGAAAGCTAGTAATGATTTATAATTATCTGCCAGGCAAATTCAAATGTTTGTTTTATTACAAATCTTCTAGATGGACACATTTCCTGATGTACAACTATTTTTTAAAAAGCCTTAAAAGCGTTCTTACCTTTAACCCAGCAATTTCACCTCTAGAAATTACTCTCAAGGAAATAATTGGGGATACATACAAAGATCAATGTATAAATTCAGTGTAAAACAGCAGAAGATTCTCTAAATATCTAACAGTAGAGGATAGTTTAAACTAATTTTGTAATATTTATTTCATCCCTAAAAATAATGCAGTATGATACCACTTTTATAGAGCTCAAAACCAAGCAAAACGCAAGGATACCAATTGGGAGATACACGCGTATATGAACCACCCCCCCAAAAAAAGAGAGAGAGAGAGAAGAAGAGGAGGCAGCAGCTAATGCCAATACACAAACCAGAGGACAATGGTTACCCAGGGTGGGGAGGGCAGTGGCAGGGCAGCACATAGGTAACTTCCAGGGGGTTGTAATGGCCTAGTTCTCAAGTTGGGCAGTGGGTTTGTGTTTGTTTTATTACTGAATTTTATAATTCTATGTGATTGCATTTAAATACATTGATATTGTATATTGAAATATTAGATTCATGTTTTCAAAAAACATTTCACAGCCAGTAAAAATGCATGTTAACAACATATAGTAATGTGGAAAAACATTGCCAAAAGAGTGTATGTCCAATTTAGTATAAATTAACATTTGTGTATATTTGTATGTGTATATTAAGACAGAGGTTTGAACATTGGTGTTTTAAATTTCTTCCTCATCCTTCCAAAATTTTCCAAATTTCCTATAAGAGAATTTTGTCATTTTTAATCACGAGGGGAAAAAACAGTCAAAAACTTCTGGGTGCCTGGATATTCTTGAAAGGTTTTTAATAGAGTTAACAGTATAGAATATAAACGATTGTACTTGTAATGCTTTAAAAACATGAATATAAAAAGGCAAAATACATAGCTTAAAAAAAAAAACTACAACTACAACTGAGATGGTTAAAAACTTTACAAAGGTTTGTGGTAAGAATGGAGATCTGATAGGTTTTAATGACATGTAAGAATTTGATCCTCTAAGTAATAGTAAAAGGAACTGTTAATGATAGCAATTCTTACACAAGAGAGAACCCATCAGGTTACAATGCACTTTTAAGTACCTTTCCATATTTGAGACTCGCAGGGGTTTGGAGCACTGAGTTCACATCTCATCCCCACTTCCCCTCTATCCTTCCCTATGAGAGGGTTATGTGATTTGCTGGCTGGTTGTGGGAGGAGTATACTTCCCTGCTCCACTGATGCTGGCCTTGGCCATGTGAATCCCTTTGGGCAGGACATGGCCTAGGCCAGGACTGTGCAGAAGCTGTAAGAGGCATCCACCAGCTCTCTTGCCCTTTCTTTCAGCCATGATAATATGCATGCTCCACATAGGGGTTCTCCTTCAGCTCTGAGAATAAGAAACATGGAACACAGCTGGGGTAGAGCCTCAGCTGAGCCACACATCAGCAGATGTGTATCTTGAATGAGAATAGAAGTGTTATTATTATTGTAAACCACTGTGATTTGAGGGTTATCTGTGATACAGAAAAACTGACTATATATACATCATTTTTAGGAAAAAACAACAACAACAACAATAAGAATCAGATAGGTTAAATGACCTTTCCAAAGTTTCATGTCTGGAAAGTGAAAAGCATTTTCCCATATCAGTGCCTTTTCCACAAATTATATGCTGCTTTTCTTTGTGATAAAATGAACTGCCAAAGAGTATCTAAGGTAAACCAAGAATTATTTTTGTTATATATCAAGTGAGACCACATGGATCACTGCAGTTTACTGGTCACCTGTTCCAAAGTGCTCTAAGTGTGTCCATTAAGCATCATTTCTCATCTCTACTGAAGTGAGTTTTCTACCTGATCTAGCACATTTCCTCTCTCTATGGAAATGAGAAAACTAATAATGATACAGTATATCATCTCTTTAGACTTCCTAGTTTTAAAAATCCTTTCCTACAAAATCTCACATGTAATTCTCTCTGTCAAAGGTACTGTTGTAACTATAGCCCCCTCCCCACTCCAAATTCTTTAGCACTGTATAATATATCTCCCTTTTTCAGAAACTGGAGAATTATGATGACTATTTGCAGATGGTGATTCACATTACATCGTAAGTCAAACTGCACGAGAGCTAGCTGCAGCTGTTCAGGCGACTGGAAGCCTGTATGGATCTCTGGGTTTTACTTCAACAGAACACCACCCAGACAATTTCCTCTGCATGTGCAGAGACATTTTGTTTCTCTGCCTGGATCTCCAACTCAATGCTCAAAGCGCTTCTCTGAAACTGCAGGCGAAAGAGAGCCTGGAACATGAGCCAGGGATGGCAAATGGAACTTTTATCTGTATGTAAGTTTCACTAATTTACAACTTGTAAAATGTCAAACTCTCAGTCTTTTTGCACCCAAGTTTGAGCTTTATGTGTGGAGTGGCAGAGTGCCAAAGGACTCTGGATATAGAGAAGCTGAGGAAGGCACCAACGTGTGTACTGGAATGTTCTTCCCTGGGCTCAGGAAGAGGCCATGCCAAAGCACAGCCGACTCCAGCAGTCCGAGGGCAGGTCGAGGGCACCTTTTGCTCCAGCCCCTCCCTTCCCAAAGGGCAGGAGCAGGGCCCCAAGGCTCTGATGGGTCTTGAACTGCTTTCTATCACAAAATGTTACTTCTGCTGTATAACCTACCTTTCTCCTCTGTTCTTATTGTTCCTCCCTCAATTCTGTTATGAATGGTTATTGATGAAATCTTTTTTTGGGGGGGAGGGGGGTAGTTAGGTTAGTTTACTTATTTATTTAATCAAGGTACTGGGGACTGAACCCAGGATCTTGTGCATGCTAAGAATGCACTCTACTGCTGAGCTATACCCTCACCCTACTAAATCTTAATTCAATGTTCTATTTTTGCAGTTTTATCTTAGTGAATATAAAAATATTTACAAGGGCTTTCATGGGCTCTGTCCATTAAAGGTGCCTAACCCTATTTTTCTTACTCGGCCTTTGTTTCACCTCTGAATTCACTTTCTCTAGGGATTTTCAGGCTCACTCTGGGGAGGAAATCCTATGTGCCTCCATTTCACAGACTGAATAACAAATTGAGGTTGTGTGATTTTTACACTGTCAATCACAGAATGATTAGGAAACCAGATGTCCCTTCTCTCACTGAGCTTTTCTATTACACAAAGCCGACTCTTTCATTTCCTTACTTTGTCACCCAATTTCAATAAGGAGCACAAGCAACTCTGACAATTTCCAATTCAAGTTTGTATATTAAATGTTTCTTAGCTTGGTGTTCTCTTAAAACACAGATATTACAGTAGGTATGTTGCTTCTGATCTGCTGTGGACAATCTGGATAACAAACCTCGTGAAAAATCTCTAAAATCTAAATTCCGAAGGAGAATTCATTGGACTCTTCCATAAATAGGTATTTTGTAATACCTATTTTGGCTACTCAGAAACCTTTTCTATCTCCTTCTGTGGGTACAGAACAGTCTCTCAATGGTCATATCCATTCTAGATCTTTTTAAGTCTAATAATAACCTCAGTGTTAAAATTCAAGGAATGCTTAGTATATGTCAGGCACTCTGCTAAGCACTGTCCCTACATCATCACATACAATTCCCTTAAATACTTCACTAAATAAGATAAGGAAATTGAGACATAGCTACTTTAAAGCAGACTGCCCAAGCTCACACAGGCAAGTCAGTGGTAGAGCCTGAACACAACAGACCACTAAATCATAGCATATAATCACCCTGACGAAATGTAGTAAAGCATAACTAAAAATTTCAATGAGGTGATGGTTAAAGGAGACTTTAGTTTTATCTGTAATATTTGAATTTTTATAAGAATATATTTATATATCAACTGTATAATGAAAAATACATTTAGAACATTTTGGGATAAACATATGCAATTAAAAACTTTCTCACAAAGAACTATCCAGACCTAGATGGCTTTATCAGTGAATTTTCTCAAACATTTAAGAAAGAAATAACAATCACCTCATAAAACTCTACCAGAGAACAGAAAAAAAAGAGAAAGCAATTACCAACTTGTTTCATGAGAACTGCGCAGCATTACACTAAAACCTGACCAAGACACCTAAAATGCAAGAAGTATTACAGATCAGTATCTTTTGTAAACATAGACATAAAAATACTCAACAGAATATCAGCAAATAGAATTCAGTAATATACAAAAAGATAATATAACATGATTAAGCTGCATTTATTCCAAAATGCAAGGTTAGTTTAATACTTTAGAAATCAATCATTATAATCCACCATAACACAAAAGAAAAAAAAGAGGAAATAAATCAAATGGTCATCTTCATAGATGAAGAAAAAAACCATTTGAAAACACTTAACATCCATTCATAATAACTCAGCAAATTAGGAACAAAAGGGAAATTCCTTAACCTACCTTATGACATTTATAAAAGTCATAAAGCTAACATCACCCTTAATGGTAAAACTGAAATACTGAAAGCTTTCCCCCTGCTAATGCCGCTTACATCCAACATAGACAAGGGTTTTTAATCAGCATTTCAAGCAAAATAAAGGAAGTAAAAGGAATAGGGCTTGTAAAGGAAGAAATAAGATTGATGTTATTTGCAGATGATATAATTGTATACACAGAAAATGCAAAAGAATCTACATGCCTACAGTCAGAACAAATAAGTGAATTTGGCAAGCTCACTGGAGATGGATACACACACAAAGAGAACTATTTTAACATAACAGCAATAAATAAGCAGAAAATAAAATCTAAAAGGTATCATTTTCAATAGAATCAGATAGCAACAAATAGACCAATGCAATAAAATAGTGTCCAGATACAGACCTACACACACATGCTCTCTTTTTATGACAAAGTAGTGTACTGGTAAAAGTATAACCTTTTCAATAAACTGGTCAGTTGCATATACATATGAAAACCAAATAAATCTTAACTTACACCTCACACCCTCATACTACACACAGGAATAAATGCTAGATGGATTGTAGATCTCAATGCTAAAGATAAAACAACACAGTGTCAAGAAGAAAACAGGAGAATATCTTCATAGCACTGGAGGAAGCAAAGATTCTTAAACATAAATATTAGCCATACTCCCCTCCCCCTAAAATAGAGCATTTTGAGCATACTAAGATTAAATCACCATTTATCAAATACATCAATAAGAGGGAAAAGGGAAGCTAAAGAAGATATTTGCAATACATGTATTTGGAAAAGGTCTCATGTCCAGGGTATATAAAGAACTTCTACAAATCAAAATAAAAAGCAAATAACCCAATAGCAAAAGACGAAAGAGAATATCCAAATGTCAAATAAACATATGGAAAGGGGCTCAACTTCATTAGTCATCAAATGACAGTGAGACATCACAACATACCTACCATGATGAATAAAATTAAAAAGACTAAAACAATACTGAATGTTTGATGAAGATGGGGAGCTACTGGAACTCTCATCCACTGCTAGAAGGAGTATAAATTCATATAACCACTTTCAAAATCTATTTGGCAGGGTCTGCTAAAGCTGAACATATGCATACACCATGATGTAGCAATTCCATTCTTAGTAGAAGCTGCAGTAGAAGTGCGTACTTATGTTTACCAAAAGACCTATATAAGAATTTTCAAATAAGCATTACATATGTTAGTTGAAAACTATAAACAACTCACATAAGCCAGATGCGGGCTACTCTGGAGGGGCATGACCTTGGGTTGGGCAGCTCTCTGAGGAGCAGACAGCTGGAGGTTGTCTGCTGACCGCACTCACTGTGGCTGGGCAGCAAGTGTTTGCTTGTAAGGAGATCTGGACAATTCAACTCTGTTTTACCATAAGGAGACAGACCTAGTTATTAAGATGATAACTGTAGCTGCAGTGGTAGAAAGCTAGGGCCAAGTGTGAGCTGGAGTCCCAAAGTGATCAGTCTCAAGATTTCAATGTGGAATACTGATGTTCCTGTGACATGTTTAATGCTTCATCCGCGGTCAATAATTAAATTGGAAATATGAAGGCAGGAAGTCAGGTGAAGTGAAAGAGGCAGGGAAGACTGCTTGATAGAAGGAGCTGCATATGTCTGAGTTCACTGTAGCAAATATTTCCGGGACAGGTCAATAATTTATCATGCTTTCTGCAAGGATGTGAGAGTGAATTATTTTCTTCCTCCACCCAGAATACTCCCTCTCTAATGACAGAACATTTTCTGTATTCTCTGTTTTTGCCACTTTGCACAAGCAGCTTTGCAATCTCTTCTTGTTTTAATTGTTATATTAATTTTCAGCTTCATTACTGCTCACATTTATATATGTATTTGTGTGTGTGTGTGTGTGTGTGAGAGAGAGAGAGAGAGAGAAACTGTCCATTAAATTAAATAACTTTTTCATGAAATTAAATTATTTTCTTAATGAAAAATATCTATCAGTTTGCAGGATAATTGCAGAATATGGCTTTCTTGAAGTTTTGAATGTGACATTCTTCTTTAATTGTCAGCAGCTTAAAGTCTTTGTGGTGTGACAGCATGAGTTTTCTCTGCAAGTTTTCAGAGAACTAAACATATGACTTAGGGAGAGTTCAGCATGTACGTGTGGTGTATGTTGTATGTGTGTATTTGTTGCAGGGGGTGTGGGAACCATGCTGGAAATATGTGTTTCCTTAGGAAAGTTCCTGCTTTCTAGATATTCCTCTTGTAGAGAAAAATAAGACAGTGCTTAGAGGGTACAGAAAGGCTATCATAACAATCACTGGTATTCTCACACCTGCCTGTA
Source organism: Camelus bactrianus (assembly GCF_048773025.1). Taxonomy (NCBI): domain Eukaryota; kingdom Metazoa; phylum Chordata; class Mammalia; order Artiodactyla; family Camelidae; genus Camelus; species Camelus bactrianus. The sequence continues at coordinate 47,029,665 of NC_133539.1, forward strand.
ATTGAACTGAAACTGGAGATCCATAATCTCTCCATAAAATACCTTGTTAGTTAAATAATTACATTTCTAACATGTGCTCAGAGATGATCTTTACTGACTACCATCTGCTACTAAGCATTTTCATATGTTGACTCAGACTTATTATTCATGTGTACTCTACCCACACCCCTTTTATAAGGCCGCACAAATCTTCTGAGTGAGGGTTTCTAGACTTTACAAGCCTTGAGAAGAGGTTTGGCAAGGTAGTGAATGGGGCCCTTCTGAGAATGCAGGAACACACTTAGGGTGATTCAGAATGTAATTATTTCACAGGATGCTGAGTAACCATGGTGGGAGAGATGACCTAGCCAGTCCCTCTCAACTTCAAGAATCTACTAATCAAAGCTTTGATCTCATACTGATACTCAAAAAACAAACAACTGAAAAGATAAGTCATCTGTACATTTGAAGAACTAAGAAACATAAATCATTACCTTAGCATAAAGAAACAATCAAATGTAATGGGATAAAGACTATAGATGTAAAAATTTGTCCAAATATTAAGAAATTTGCAATAAAACACTCTGATAGTGAGAACTACTCTAATACTGTTGACTGAAAAAAATAAATGAAAAAGCCAATTAAAAAGTACATTTTACAGGAAGGTCCATATGATAGATGGTTTCTGCTTCAATTCATTTTTTATATTAAGTAATTAAAAGGAAACATTAAATTATACTTTGCAATAATGAAATATTTAGGCCGTCCAGAAATTTCAATTACAATCAATGTGTATTAACTCAATGCTCTCAATCACAAATGTCTATTTGAGGTATAACTGCCTTGAGGCATTAGTAACTTCCCTCTGGAGCATTTACATGACATGCAGTCTTTACTGGTTATTTCCTAAAAAATCTGTTACCACTATAGATGTGCTTTAGTTAGAGCAAATGGTAACTTCTAAAGCAAAAACTCTTGCTCTCCTATTTCAACCTGTGATAAATGAAACCTTTTGGATCAAGTTGAAACATTTATCACACTCAGGGTAAATAGGAAGGACAGCATCATCAACTAACTTTAAGCACCGAATATCCTGAATGTTCAACAAGACTGTGACAAAAGCAGCTAAAAATCATTTCCAGTTGCTTAAGGATGGCTGGGTTTTTCTCCAACCCTTTGCAGTATTTTCAAATGTCTAATTTAAGCATAGTATTCACTCCAACCACTCTGATATCTGTCCATGACCCACATACTACAAAGGAAAAAAAAGTTGACCTTGAGAATACAATTTTAAATCCACCAAATAACACCATGTTTTAAAAATAATACAAAAATCCAAAACATTGTTCTATTTTGTGTAGTCTCCCTTACAGAACACTTGCCTGTAAAAGTCCATCAGTGAATATTTCCCCTTATTTGCTGAGACGATGTGGCAGTTGAGTAATCACGCAGGCTGCTCTAAAAATGTATGTGTGTCTAGTTAATTTAGGCAGTTTATTTTGATAGCATTCACCTCTTTTTGATTATAGCAGGTGTTTCAAGGATAAATTTGCTGAAAATTGTATTTTGTTTAAACAACAGCAGCATGTACATTTATGGCCTTACTATATTAAAAAGCATTTATTGTCTGGCAGCAATAGATACAATTGCAAACATTTGTGACAGTAATTGGAGCTATTACTCCTGCACGGAGCCTCATGGAGACCAACTTATTGCCACCTGTATTTACATTTGTTACTGGTAATTATAAAAGCTGATTTTTAAAAATTTGCTGCCTTATTTTGCTTTAAACTTTGTGGATTTTTTTCAACAAAAAGTCTGCTTACCAGAAAATTTGTAAGAATTATAAATGTAGTTTCTTTATTATTCAAATGATAGGCAGAATCCAATTTTATTACTAATATATATGTGAAATGTATTCCTGGATCCTAGCCCACAGAATGTACTATACCTTTTTGCTCATGAATGCAAGAATCCTATCAATGTTGCCTATCCAGCAACCAGAGTACAAGTCTTAAGAAATGCTCTTTATATTCCCAAACTGTAACAATTTACAAATCCCTACAAGTCAGAAATATTTAGAAAGCTAAATTTTATTAACACTCTTCTTACACAGCATCCAAACACAGTGACACAGCATCCAAACACAGTGATGGCAGAAGGTCAAAGCAAGTTACTGTCTCCACAGCTCTGGAATGAAAAAAATACCCTCTACTGCTTCCAGATACAGATTTGTTTACATCAGTAAAAAGGGAAAGCCGACCGTTCATGCACACTTCTGCAGGATTTGGCTTCCAGTTTGAAGAGACTTAGATCTAATACAGCAATTCTGTGGTCCCTCCAGGTTCATTTAAATGGAATTCCACCTGCGGATGAATGAAGGTCTCTGTTCCCTCTTAGGTTTTAGCTCTCACAGTGACTAGAAGCCCAAGGGCTCAAGACTACTGAATGATTCCATCCTTAGCTCAGACTCTTCCCAAAAGGTTTCCTGCTGTGAATTACACCAGGCAACACCTGTTTGGTTTATTTACATTAAAACAAAATCCAATAGCTTGGAGTTGAAATTTGAAGTTTAAAGTTCTTTTTTTACAACTGCAACCTGAGAAAGTGGGACACTGAAAGATGTAAAAAAGCAGTTTAGTGAATCAAAGACTTGAAATAATTAGAAACACATGCTGTGGTACTTACAAAGCCTTAAATAAAAAATAATCTCTTTATCTAAATTCCTTGTAATGAACCTGGAGATTTACATAATGACTAAAGACATTTTGGTGGAATGAAGGGGATACCTAGCCAACTATCTTTTAAAACAACAAAGCAGGAAATATTTAATTATACTTTGGAAAAAATCTATTTAAGTCATTAATCAAAATTTTAATTACAATATCCACAGGGCATTAAAGCATGATAGAACATTTGTTCATTGCATTAAATGCCTAATATTAAATCATTATAATACATAATCTTTTAGGAATAAATACTGCATAATTGAAAAAAGGGCCTAGGTAAGGTTTAGTTGAAAACTGATTTCACACTTGCTGCTCTTCCTTATTTCTGGGGAGTAGAAATAAATATTACTAATAATTACTTGGTTTCTATGTAAAAACCCTTGACTTGAAAAAAATCATTCTTCTGATGGAGATTAGTAAGATTGATCATTTTAAGAAGACAATTCCCCTAGGTTCAATGAATGAAGTTGAGACGTAATATACAAACAGACAACAGATAACAGCTAGACCATTATTCAAAAAAGAATTCTGACCTACAATCTGTAGCAACTAGTCCAGGAAGCCAAACCATGACCTCTGTAGCAACTAGCCAGAATGGTCAGGACTTAATTACTGTCAGCCTCCCCAGTTTTTGCCCACTCCCCGCCCCCATTTCCAATGTAGGACCAATCAGACAAAGCCAAATATCGTCCCCTAACCAATCACATAGGAGGTCCTACTCTAGTTAGCCTGTCTCCAAATTTCCAGCCACATCTAAACGTTTCTGAAAGCCTTCCCTTTTTCCCACTATAACTCTTTTAAATTCTCCTGCATGTCTTTGAGCCTCTGCCAAATGCAAGTGATGGTGGCTGACTCCTTTGCTATCATAAGCTCGGAATAAATAGCCTTTGCTTCTTCTCACTTAGGTGGTCTCTGTTTATTTCCACAAAGTCAAATAAAGGCTTGCTTTTTTTTTTAATAGGAAAAAGAAAACTCAAAAAGATAGAATAATTTTCCTCAAGAAACAGTATTAAGTATTTAGCAATCAAAATGAATCAAAAATACAGAAGTGAACTCTATATGAATATGCATCCACATTTTCTATTCCCCCAGGAATATGGGACATGTAGAATTCTTCGGCAGCTCAGCTTCAACCATTTTATTATTCAACTCAGCAACTGTCAACTGATTCACTTAAAAGTTAAAAAAAATTACTATTATGGAATTTAGAATATTTCTATCAAGTAGGAAATATTATCCTTCAATAATTACTATAAATACCCTGGAAAAGAGCTCCTCCCAAAGTTGAAAAAGAGTAACAGCAGCTACAGCTGGTCTGACTCTACACTCTTGGAGCAATGAGTAATTACACAAGATTTCTAAATTTCATTTTCTATTTAATCTTCATTTCTGCTTTCTGCTCTCCATGTTCTGCCTTTCAACTGGACTTCCACCTTCAACAACCACTTGTTTCTCCAAAATGACTCACTGGCAGATCCATTTCTTGCTACTGGTCTGTGTTTTTGGATCTTCTGGCCCTTATGCTCACCCATATCCTAACCACCAGCCTCTGCATGACCTTGCCTCGTCATTCCTCCACCCAGATCCTAGACCTCCTCATGTGACCCCAACCTGCTGAGATTGGCCAAGCCATCTCGCTCCCTGGCACTCAGCTGGAGATTGACGGTAACCTTACAGCACTACAGACATCCATCTAAAGTTATGGTTTACAATTTTCAAGGATATGTGGAAATGCTCATGATGTAATGTGATGTTAAAGAAGATGTATAATCTCAACATTATACATAAAATTACACAGAAATAGTGGTCAAAATATATTAAGTGATTTCTCTGGCACTACTCTGAGTGCTTTAGATAAGTAAATTCATTTAATACTTTCAATAACTTTTTGAGGGAAGTTCTATAATGAATTCCATTTTATAGATGAGAAAACTGAGGCACAGAGTGGTTGAGAAACCTACCCACAGGGTCCAACAGCTAAGTTTTAGGCTTAGGATTGGTGCTCAATCATTCTGGATTCAGATTTTGTGCTTTTACAGTCTCTACAGCTGCATGCAAATCAGTGAAGTTAGAATACTGCCTCACACCACACACAAAAATAAGCTCAAAATGGCTTACAGACTTAAACATAAGACGAGACACTATAAACCTCTTAGAAGAAAACAGGTAAAACATCTGACATAAATCTCAGCAATGTTCTCCTAGGGCAGTCTATCCAGGCAATAGAAACAAAAGCAAAAATAAGCAAATGGGACCTAATTAAACTTATAAGCTTTTGCCCAGCAAAGGAAACCATAAACAAAACAAAAAGACAGCTTACGGAATGGGAGAGAGTATTTGCAAAGGATGAGACTGGAAGGGCTTAATCTCCAGAATATATAAACAGCTCATACAACTTAATAACAGAAAAGCAAGCAACCCAATCCAAAAATGGGCAGAAGACCTCAACAAGCAATCCTCCAGTGAAGACATACAAATGGCCAACAGGCACATGAAAAATGTTCAATATCGCTAATTATCAGAGAAATGCAAATCAAAACTATAATGAGGTATCACCTCACACTAGTCAGAATGGCCATCATTAGAAAGTCCACAAACGGTAAATGCTGGAGAGGCTATGGAGAAAAGGGAACCCTCCTACACTGTCGATGGGAATGTAGTTTGGTACAGCCGTTACGGAAAACAGTATGTAGATTCCTCAAAAGACTAAAAACAGACTTACCATATGATCCAGCAATCCCACTCCTGAGCATATATCCAGAGGGAACCTTAATTCAAAGATACATGTACCCCAATGTTCATAGCAGCACTATATAATAGCCGAGACATGGAAACAACCTAAATGTCCATCAACAGATGACTGGATAAAGAAGCTGTGATATATTTATGCAATGGAATACTCCTCAGCCATAAAAAAGAATAAAAGAATGCCATTTGCAGCAACATGGATGGACATGGAGATTGTCATTCTAAGTGAAGAAAGCCACAAAGAGGAATAAAAATACCACATGATATCACTTATATGTGGAATATAAAAAAAAAAAAGACAAACTAACTTATTTACAAAAGAGAAACAAACTCACAGACATAGAAAACAAACTTACGGTTATTGGGGGAAGCAGGTGGGAAAGGATAAATTGGGAGTTCAAGATTTGTAGATTCTAAGTAATATATATAAAATAGATACACAACAAGTAGATACTGCATAGCACAGGGAAATATATTCAACATCTTGTAACTTATGGTGAAAAAGAATATTAAAACGAACATACGTATGTTCATGTATGATTGATGCATTGTGCTGTACACAAGAAGTTGACTCAAAATTGTAAACTGACTATACCTCAACAAAAAAAAATATACATACAGAATTTGTGCTTTTAACAAGGATGCTATATTGTCACTAATAGAATAGGTTAGAGCCTCTGTTGGAGATTCATATATCATATATGTCACCTACTAGGCAGAGGCAAGTAACTTCTCTGTGTTTCAGTTTCCTCATCTGTAGTAAAAGATACCTGCATCTCAGAGGGCAGTGGAAAGAATTAAATTAGTTAACATATGTGAAGTGCTAAGAATAGCACTCAGCACAAAGCACACACTTAGTAAACATCACTTTTTATTATTATCATATTATATATACCTTTACTAGAGAAAAAACAAAAAAGTGATAATCATATGAATTGATTATCTCCCACGTAAAAATATAAAGCTGATGTTCATAAATATTCCCTTAAATGATGGAAACACTAAGGGAGAAATCTTGTAAATTCTTCCTGAATACTGATATAGACACTGAAATACAAGAGGGCTATGATAGAACATAATATTATAATAACAATATTGTAACACTGCAATAATTAACATTTGTTTAGTAAAAACTATGCGTTGGGCACTGTTTTTGGTGTTTACAACTCCACGAGGTAATTAAACTAATCAGTCCCATTTTACAAATGAGGAAAGAAGGAACAGAGAGGTATAGTAGCTTGCCCTGGACCACACAGCTAATAAGAGGTATAAATATGAATTCTGAGTGCCAAAGGATGGTGTATGAGATAGGCTCCATCTCCTCAGGGTCTTTATAGCTACCACAGTTCTACTAAGTGTCTGAAACTTGGGCTCAATAAATCAGGAATTGATAGTGGGACTAAATATGTGATCCCTATCTTCCAATTCACAGTACACTGCCTGTCTCCTCTCCCTCTGAAATATCATTTCCTTATTATTTTTATAATTAAAAACAAAATTGTATTTTAAAAAGACTCAGAGATTAGAATAATTCTTGACCAGATTTGAGTTTAGTCTGAATAAAATCACAGATGTTTGCTCTTAGTTTTAAATTCCACCAGAGTAGTTATATAACATCTATGGGAACCACTGTTGGGTCTAATAAAGAGTAACAACAAAAAAAGATAAAAACACAGCAGAAAAGGAAAGACAGAAATAAAAAGAAAAAAGAGGGAAAGAACAAAGGGGACAAGATGTAGAGCTGCAGACTAATACCTATAGAGGGTTTAATTAGATGGTACCAGCATCATGTCTAATTTTGGGGTCCTCACACTGCCTTTCTAAGGAATTAATGCATTAGCCTTACTCACTTGGTCATAACTGAGGTGAATGACCTAAAATTTGGCTGAATTTATTGACTCTCTTGGCAGAACTTCGGCTGTATCTTCAGACACATTACTCCAATCTGAGGCAGATCTGAGATGGTCTCCAGGTATAAAGCTACTCTAGAAGTTCACCAGGAGCACTCTCTACATCCAACTCTAGAAAGGGAACTGCTAGTACAGTCCATTCCAGCCAGCATATGACAAAAACCCTCTATCTTCAGTTGTGGAACATATTATTTGTAGTTTTGGCAACACATTTATTTTCCCAATTGTAATTTGTTTAAGCTAATATTAAAATTTATTTTCATTCTTTGAGAACTGGCAACAGCAACAAGTAGTGCCAGAAACAGGGCTAAGCTAGCCTTGCAATAAAACCCTGATTATGTTACAGAAAATATACAAAACAAAATATTGGTATATGACAGGATCTCATCAAGCATACAAACTATAATATGCAAAAAGAACAGAAAAGGAGATTTATTTATTTTTTTGTAATTCCCTGCTAGGATGCTTACAAGGAGTAAACTAAACTTGTGAGAAAAAAACAAATGAAAACAAACATTTGATCCAAATAAATATGGGATTTTTTTTTCACTACTAACACAAGGTCATTTAAAAGAAATTTACAATGGATTTAAATAACGGAGGCCCTAAGTACTGATCTCCCACACCCCTATGCTATTTAAAAATTAATGTAACAGGGATCAGTAAAACACCTTGATCTGAAAATAATTCCTTTATTCCCCCTCAAACATAAAGTTGAAATCTCGAAAGATCCTAAATAGCCTGCAGTGAAGGAAAGGTCATTATTTTATCCAAAAGTAAAGGAGAGGGTTTGGTTTCAGTAGAGTCAGGAATTGAGGAAGAGTGGGATCTTCCATGACGCTGGAGTCAGTCTCTCCCACTGAAGGAGGACAATGAGTCCGTGAGAAACCGCAAATATAACCAGATTACTTTAGTTCTGAGACACGAAAAACATTTCTCTATTCAGGAGCCCCTTATTTTCTCAAATCAATGTATAATTTTTATTTTTCTTAAGCTGAATAAAAAATTGACCCTAAAGCTATATTTCTCATTTGCTACAGCTGAAAGTCCTAGGAGAAAGAAGAGTTTGTGAAATATTGGACACAAAGACCAAATGATCTGGAGAAGCATTCTGAAAAAGCAATCAAATATGACTTCAGGTCAGCATGGTTTACCACAAAAAAATCTAAACTCAAAATGATATTCACATATTCTAAAAAACATTAAAAAAAACCCCTCCACAAAACTTTATCTGACATTTTGGAATGTTTTCTGTAACTCAAACAATATAGTTAATTTGATACATATATCCTCATAAGATCAAGGCTGGTAAGGAATAACATGAGACTAAGAGTCCAACTTTGAACTAGCTAATTCTTCCCCAAATCAGGAGAACATTGATTCTTTAAGAACTCAGGATTTTGATTACTGCAATACTGGTTTGTAATAGAATTTGACTTGTATTTAGTTTTATAAAACTGTACAGCTTAGCAGATACATTTACATTCTTTCCTTTTTTATTCAGTTACTTCTATTATGTGGAGATCAATGACTGTTCTTAAAAAACACTCTCCTGTGATCCTATTAGGTTTTAAGTGAGATGTTTGACTTTCAGAGTTTACTCACCTTTGAAAGTAAGTAAATTAAACTTGTTTCCTTGTGAGACTAAGATGTACTTGAGAGTTCCCAACTACGCAGTTATTTTAACATGTCATTCTAACTAGAATCACAATAGTAATTTTTAATTTTCTGAAGAGAATTTGTTCTGACAAAACAAAAGAATCAGAAATTACATATTTACAAAAAAGTTTTTGTAAATTATGACTTCCAGCAGAGATCAAATCAGTAAAGAAATTCTTATCAATATGCACTTATATATAAGAGATATATAAACAAAGAGTTTATCCCCAATGTAATCAAATATCTGTTCTCCATACTGACCGGGTAAATATATGGTAAACAGACTGCACAATGTGTCCACTTAGCTTAGATAAAATTTGTTCCACAGCTGTTCACAGTCTAGTAAGACCTTTGCTGTCCTTACCCTATTTTAGGGCTGCCCGAGGAGACTAGGCTACTTCTTACCTTCTCTAGGATACAGTTCTACGAGCTCAAATCCAGACAATCTAGTATGAATTAGCTTCCAAGGCACTGAAAACAGCAATCTTTGTAGGGCTTCTACCTTGGGGGAAGACTCATGACCACATCTGCACAGTGACAAGCTTCCTTAGAGCCCTGTTCCATAATTCTGGGCTTGTCTCCAGCCTCCAATGATGAAAATCCTTTAATTTTTTAAAAACATTTTTATTATAGTTATGGTTCCTAAACAGTAAACTATACATATTTCAGATGTACACTTGATGAATTCTGACAGATGTATACACCAATGAAACCTCTACCACAATCAAGACAGCTACAATTTCCATCACTCCCCAAGAACTGATATTCTACCTAGATGTCTCTCTAACCCCTTTTGTGGGGACTATTATAGTACAAATGAAAGTCATGTTGTCTAGTCACCTACTAGCTTATTCTGAAGTTCTTATTCATAAATTATAGGTAAAAAGGAAGCAGAAACTTGATTAAAAGAGCCTTTTTATCTGGCCTAACCCCCAAATCTTTATTGCATACGATTTTTCAATTATTTTCTTAATATTTAACTTTGAATCATGTGTACTGAATAGATTACGTATGGCAACTTCTGGGATGTCTTCTGTTTTGCCATTCAGCAGAGTTCTATACCGCTTTCTGTCTACTCAGTTAGTATACAGTCATAGAATTCCAATTTCATGCATTATTCACCTAAATAAAATATGATTGCCAAGAAAATATATCAAAATGTATTGAGAAAATATGCCTTAATCCCAGGGAAACATGACGTGTTCTAAGTAATTTTAAAGATCTATTCCTTGCTTTGTGGACCATATCACATCATTTATTCATTCAATAACAATTTAGTAAATCTTTATTAAGACAAAACACTGGAAAATGAATCCCTTCTCAAATAGTTTGTATAATTGGGAATACTCTTGACTCTGAAATTGCCTTATAAAAATCTATTTGAGCAGAATGTGCTCTCTCTGCTATACCTTATTGTCAGTCCTGATCGTGACTTTCAGTTGTGGTAGTATACGTTCCACTTCTAGACTCCATTCCGCAGCATCTGTTGTGGATTCCAAAATATCTTCTTGTTTGGCAGACTCGTTCATATCCTAAGAAAGGAAAGATATCACAGGATTGAGAGTTTATAAAAAGAAATGGTAAAATTTTGAGGCATTTTAGCAGCACTGCACAATTTATATCAAGCACAGTACTGTTAAAATTATAGTGGCAAAAGAAATTCTTTTCTGTCCTCCTATCCATGTTGAAAGAAAATAATGCACCAACCTGGAAGGATAGCAAAATAACTATTTTTAAAAACCATTATTACAAAAAACAATGCTTTTGAGATATCAGAGTGAACTCAATGGGAATACTGTCAAATGGACAAGCCACTTAGGTATGTTAATTGGTAACAGTAGAAGAAATACAAACACATGTTTGGTAAGAAAACACTGTCTTAGTTTGAATTCATTGTACTGAAATACAAACCCAAAATCTGAAAGGCAAAAAAGGTAAGATACCAGAAGCAAAGGGCTCATTATTTATAAATTTTTGTATTTATAAAGTGATATTTTGGTTAGGTCAAACTATAATGCAGCTTAAAAATGTAATTTAATGCAGACCTATCTGAACTCAAACAAGATAGGGGCCAACTTTCTGCATTTGGTTTCTGCTGTTGAGTAATAAGATCAATTCATGTCTGTTTTTGAATCAGAAAAAGAAAACTTCTTTTTCCTCCATTTTTCCAGACCTCTACTTTTGGCATTAGTATGCATGGATCTGAAAACATAAAGAATGTACAAATTAATGATTTAAAGATAAAGCTTCCTGCATTCATTTTGGCAGCAAGTTTTCATTTTATGTTCCCTTGAAAAATTATAAGAAAATGTAAGGATAATATAAAAATTTATTAATACAGAAAAAAAGAGACCAGAGATGTAAACAGCCAAATTTAAACAGTCTATAAAAAGATGTTTTTGAGACAATCAGGGAAATCTGTATGTGGAAGAGTATTAAATGATAATAAGAAATTATTACTAATTTTATAGGTATGATAATAGCATGTGGTTATGTTAAAAAAAAAGCCTTATAAATTAGAGATAAATGCTGAACTATTCATAGGTAAATTGACATATTATCTGAAATTTAATTTAAAATAGTATGAGGCAAAGAAAAAAGGAGGGAGGGGCTTTAGAGGAAACACAACTGACAAAATGTTAATTGTTAAACTGGGTACTACTGCATCAGGGTTCATTATCTTATTCTCTCTAATTCTGTATTTGTTTGATATTTCTCATAATCCAACATTTAAAAATAAAAGACTATAAAAACAACCTCAGGGGAAATTAGATTCTCAATGTGAATTTATGTCACTAAAAGACATTTCTTATCCAGTATAATACTAAATACAAGAATAACCTTATACTGGATTTTATTTTGTGGAGAACTGTAAGTCCTTCGGGGCTTTGAAGTCACTCCCAACTGAGTCTCCAGGGCAGTGCTGACATGAGAAAGCCCCTCTCTCCCACCGTGTATCAGCAAGTCCTGCACGGACTCAGAGCCTTAAAAGGAGCATGCATTGTTTTCTGTTCAGAAATTCAGGAGGCTGTATAGCTCTAACCACACAATTAGAGGGTGGATAACTAAAACATGCTTTTATATTTCACAGCCTGTGGCTTGAATGGACTCAGTTATGTTCTATTTTAAAAAAAAAAACCAGAAGTATAAAAAAATAAGCATTAATTTAAGTAAAATGTGGAAACCCTAAGTGAAAATGTTTGATTCTACTTTAAACATTAAAGTGCTCATTTAAATATAGAAATGCTGTATTATTTTGAGTACCTAATATAATGCTATATATCTATATAAATGGAATCCAAGGTAGTATAATAGCACCATAGCTGGGGAGGGCCAGCAGTATTCTCAAAGTAGCGTGATGTTATATAACAAAATATCATGGCACGAGAAGAGATGCTCTCCCAGTTGAAAGGTATGGGGAAAGCCATGCGGAAAGTTCTCTGTCACGGAACTCCACGTTGACATTCATCAACATTCACATACTTGCACACTCTGCCACATTCCAGTGCCCATCCTCGGCTCATCTTCGGTACCAAACAGGGTAGACTTATGGGGAGGAGTTGGGTGGGAGGATGTATGCACTGCCAGTGGGATGTGAGCCCTAACATTCGGGGTGTGTGTATGGCATATTCACAGACTTTCTCGTGCTGAGGTTATGAGCCCCCACATCCCAATCCTGCAGAGCTGGGCTGAGCCAAAAAGGGGCATGTCCTTTTAAGCAGCAGTTCTCTATGATTCTTAATAAAACACAGATGTTCTGGTCACTTATTTAAAAATAAGTTTGACTTAGGGAACCACCATTTGGGTGAACTGAAAATGGTGTTACTAATGAAATCCCCACACTACTGTTCCCCAACTCCATCCCCTCATTCTCCTCCCTCCTTCTTTCCTTCCTTACAGGAGGGTGGAGTCCAGAATCACCAGATAAAGCCAGAGAGGGTACCATCCACATTCCCACTTTCTTCACAACTGAACATAGGATTGTTCAAGTTGTGCATAACATACTTAAAAATTTTACTCGAGGAAGGGCACATTTTTCTAATTTTCACAAAGGCAAATGTGTTAGCAGTGGCCCTGTTTGAATTAGGCTCAGAATCTAAGAGTCAGTAGAGTACTCAGGGATCAAACACTGCATTGAGATATCCCAGTGCATAAGCTACCATTTATTTTTAAACTGGGCCCTTTAGCAAGTTGCATTTACCCTTTTTAGCTTATTATTTGGTTCCGTTAAGCGATAATTTGCTGACTCCTATTCCCAATGTCCTGAAATGATTTAGTGTAGCAGCTCAAAAGTTCTCACTCATTCCTAGGCCGTAGTTAATATACTGGGGAAAATGGCCTAGTTACTAAAGAAAGGGCAAAAAAGAGAACATTAGGCTTGGCAGAGCAGTATTAACTTATTCAAACCATACAGCCTCTTTCTACTTCCATTCTTGCACATCTATTTCATAACCTTGTTCCTCACTCAAAATTTCCTAATGCCTGATAAGTGGATACATTAACTGAGCAAGCCCTGAATATGAAGTATAAATCATCTTAACCGTGCCTTGGTTATAATACTTTGAGAATATCTTTCCTTTCCAATTGTTTCTCTAATAACAAATGGTATTTTATGTGGAACTGTTAGTAAAAGAGAAATAAACTGCTGTTTCCATTTAATCAAAACTTTATATCATCATGACAAAGTCCCTCTCCAAAGCATTAACTAAGGTAAAGCATAGCTCTTGGGAAATTGCGTCTTCTAGTTAATGCTGCCAAAGAAACAATTAAAGCTCAGTAAGACGCGGGCTATCCCGAACTCTCATTTATAATTAATTAATTTACCAATAAGCCAGTTGTTAAGCTCCTACAACATGCAAGGTAAGAATCCAGGCACTGCGCTTGGTGTGGAAAGACAAAAGGGTTTAATCCCTGCCTCTAAAGAGTTTACAGCCTATCAGGAAGAGTCTGAGGCTAGTTAAGGGGGGTAATAATTGGTCCTAAAAAAAAGAAACTTATGAGAACTGACTCTAAGCCTGCCAAAGGAAGAACTCAAGATAAATCTAAGTCATCCCCTAATGTAACCTAGGGGCATATCACCCAAGGTGAGTTCAAGGATCAAACATGCAATGTTACTAGCCTGCTCAGAATTCTGTTCCAGTGATACCCCCTTTTCCCCAGATAGTATTAATGGGGATGGTTAAGCATCTGAAGAAACACTATGTTCTCTGTGTGTCTATGTATTTATATACACACTATACACACACACACATAGATATAGATAATTGGATGTGGTTGGTTTTATGGTCACAGGGGTGTAATAAGGGAAAGCCCTACATATAAGCACACATGAGGACAAGCGAGCCCTTTGCAACCTCTGGCCTGCTGGATAGGGTATGTAGTGCTGCAAAGCTGTTCTGGTCAATTAGGTTAAATGTGAATACAAAACCTGATACATACGTCTTCAAAATATCTTCACCTCTTAACTCTGGGGACTCTAGGTAGGCCATGGCTACCAGCAGGGGGAGTAATGTACTAACAGAGAGAGAAAGACATATTAATAAATATTAATATAGAAAGCTGTTACAGGTGATATACAGTGGAAGCACTGGTCATATTTTTTATATACTTTGGTTGCCATCTTAAGCAAAGAACTTAAAACAATCTCTTTGGGGTGAAACTATTCCCAGTATGTACTGCACACTCATTATTGGAAAACCTCATAAGAGAAAGGAGACTAAACAGGAGACTAAACACTGTCGGAGCAATGCTGACTATGAATTACTGATACCAGCGAGAGTTAACTCCACTCATTTCAACTCTGCTATGTCCATGACAACAAAAGCCTGGTACTATAGGATCTTTTAGATCCCAAGGGTCCAAGCCAGGCTGGGCAGTTGGCTCTGGTTAACACATTTCCCCACTGGGAATAAAGAAGAAGAAAGCTGGGAGTCAAGTAAGCCAGTGTTTCTATGACTTGACTACTTACGAATACCCTACAAAATGCCCTTTGATCACTGATTGAGAACTTGTCTGGTAAAGGGAACATACATGGCTGCATGGACAGACCCAAGAATGAAGCTCAAGGCTCAGGCATCCATGAGAAGACGTTTCCTTGGGATTAAATTATGGCCAGTAAATGTCAGCATTTACCAGTATCCAGTATTCAGTCCAACGGTGGTATCTGATGCTTCTAAGAGGTAGAGATTTTGGCTTGGTAATTGTAGACTTAAACACCTCCACTTGCTCTCTCTAATATTACTAGTTCAGTGTTGGGATCTTTTGACTCTCCCTTCATCTCCCATTTTCACCTGAAAGTCTGTGAATCCAATTTCTGCCCAGGTACTCATGATCTAGGTTCTCCTGGTCAAACTCTCATCTGAACTTGTGATCTCCCTGTAACTTTTGTAAGAGCAAGTGGAGGTGTTTAAGTCTACAATTACCAAGCCGAAATCTCTACCTCTTAGAAGCATCAGATACCACCGTTGGACTGAGTACTGGATACTGGTAAATGCTGACATTTACTGGCCATAATTTAATCTTTTTTGATGTCTTTCATTGTAAGATTCTGTAATACAATGTTGCACTCAGGCTGAGAAATCTAGATATTACTGAGCCCACACTAAATGATCCCAAATAACTATAATGTTTTGCACTCTTAGGTCTGCCGTTAAACTGTTCCTGTAGCTTCTCTTGCTATCAAGATGCCAGTGATCAGCAGTGGCTGTCTGTCTGATTGCCTGTAGCAGTGCTTCCTTCTTCTAGGTTGCTATGAGTTCAGAAACCTAACAGCTGAGCTTGTCAGAATTCAGACAAAGTAAGAATAAGGGGGGAAAAAGTGAGTGCTCAGCTCAAAAAGGGGTGGTGGTAAGGTTAGAACCCTATAGAAATTTTTAAAAATGGAAGTGTTTATACTTATTTTGGTTGCAGAGTCCTGTTTTGCATTCTTCCTCATTTGCTGTTTTGTTCAAGATAGGATAGGTGGACAAGAGGCTAATATAATATATATGGTATTACTATGAATTAAAAAGGGTTTCTCCTAAGGGTATCTGGTGTCCTTTCTTTACCATCTATTAGTGAAGCAAGAGAGGGACAAATAATGTTA
Organism: Camelus bactrianus; assembly: GCF_048773025.1. Classification (NCBI taxonomy): domain Eukaryota; kingdom Metazoa; phylum Chordata; class Mammalia; order Artiodactyla; family Camelidae; genus Camelus; species Camelus bactrianus. The sequence continues at coordinate 47,045,774 of NC_133539.1, forward strand.
TTTCAATCAAGAAGAATGTTTCCTTGAAATCCCATGATTTTAACAAATTATATCTAAGGCAAAGTTAAAAATCTTTCATGTCCCTACAAGTCAATTCTGCATGATTAAAGAAGCACAAATTGTGAGTTTGATTCATTATTTTCTCCTCAAATTAGGTTTTACATGATTTAACACTATATTACTATGAAGAAAAATGTTTAATACCATATAAAAATTATTTTTAGATTTGTTCTGAATAACCAAATTAAACCTTGGCTAATCTATCAAAAGAAATAGATAGATGGTAGCTTCTGTCTTTAAATATATCAAGTTTGTAGAAGTTTTTTTTTTTTTTAAGTTCAATTTTAAGACTATCAAGAGAAATTTTATTCTGAGTTACAATGTGAACCAAGATTTGAATAAATTATGCTCCCACAAATCAAAAATGAAAAAACAAAGCTTGCCAAATTAACACAAAATAAATGTAATTTTCCAATAAGAAATCTGAAATTATTTTTGAATGAGAATTCAACTTCCAATATTATTTCTATTTAATACATCAAATATCTACCTTTACTATTTTAGCTACTTCAGTGTACACTAAATGCTAAGATAAAATCATTTCCGATTTTTAATTTTCTCAAAATAAAGCCAAAAGAAAGTGCCCAGGAAGTAAACTTTCTTCCATATGAAGAAAACTACAATAGACATTATACTTGGTGTTGTAGAGTATGAAAAATAAGTTTAATTCTTTATGGCATGAAATTCTATGAGGTTTTTCTTTGAGACGGTAACCACACAGATATACCAGTGCTCAAATACATCTGAAGAGCTCAATTCATATACCTACTGAGAAGAACATGAAAATCCAATTAACTGTTGAGATTGAACAGTCCCAGAACTAAGTTGCCTTGAACAGTATGGTGTAAATGTTAAGAGGATGGGTCAGGAATCCCATCCCTGGTCAAATCCCACCTCCATCATTTTTTACTAGTTGCAGGTCTCTAAATCTCAGGCTTCCCCCATCTGTAAAAGGGGAATAATAATAGCACTCCCCTCATTGGAAGGGTTGCTATGAAGATTAAATTAAATGATGTATTTAAAAGGCTTTTACAATGCCTGGTACATAGCAAGCCCCCAATTTATTTTAGCAGTTATAATTATCATTATTATATGCCAAGCATGGTACTAGATGCTTTTACATATGGGTGAAGTGCCCAGTAATAACACCATGAATCAAATGAGTCTTATTTCCATTTTTTCAAATGAGAAAAATGAGGTACAGAGCACTTAGGTAATTTTCCCAATGTCACACCATTAGCTACGTGGCAGAGTCCAGGCAATGAATGCTACCCTAGAACACAAGCTCTGAAACACCCCTTACTGAATGCCTATCAATCCTTTGTCATACAGGCTACAATAATATCCACTCAGTTCATCACTTGTCTTTTAACTCTGTGGTGTTCCCCACCCCTCTATATAAAAGGTTTTAATTTTACACATTTAGATTTATCAGTATTTTTCTTTTATGGTTTTTAGTTTTCTTGCCATGTTTATCATGCCCATTTCAACCCATGAGTATAATACCTGCCACTCATGTTTTTGTTTGTGCCTTAACATTTTTTAATTTGTTGAATCATGTGAGGTTTATTAAAAAAGATGGGAGGAGTCCATCTTTTTTCTCCAAATGGACACCCTGTTATCCTATCACTACTTAATTGAATAGTACAGACTTCATTGCTTTGTATACTAATATAAATATATATTTGGATTATTTTATGAACTCTGTACTACTTCATTAATCTGTGTCAGTATAATCTTTTTACAGACTTAGAAAAAACTACACAAATAGCACAGAGAATTCCCATATACCCTTAATCCAGATTTACCAAATGTTAGCATCCTACATGACCTCAGGGCAGTTATTCAGAAAGGGATATAATATTTATACCTGGGTGCTGAGATTTTCAAGTTTTTCTTTGTACTTTTTGTGCTTTCATTTTTAAAAAAAAACAAGGAATATATTTCATTTTTAAAAAGAATAAAGTTTTTTCAATAAAAGCAAGTAAATATATAAATTGATTAACTTCTAAATATTAGCTGTTACAGGTGGTAAATGCTTTAGAAGTTTGAATAAGAGAGAGAAGTGTGTTTTAATGGCAATGGTGAGATTTAAGTTTAACTTTACATGGATGTTTAGGATATAAACAGGCAGAAGAGGCAAGCCAAGTGTTTTTATAGGCAGGAAGGCATCATAAGCCAAAATACTGAAATAGGAATGAACATGGCTTATGAAGATCACATGAGAAGAGAGACGAGGGGCTTAAAAGGGTGAATATTGGGGAGCAAAACCAATTGAATATATTGTGAAAGACCTTACAAGCTAGGCTGAGGAATGTGAATTTTGTCCTCTAAGCCAAAGGGGAGGCCAAGAAAAGTTACAAACAAGGTAAAATGACTTTACCCAACAAATCTTTATTTAGTGCCTACTATATATATATCAGGTACTGTTCTACCCTAGGAACAGTGAATAAAATAAAAATCCTCACAAAGGAATATTCTAGTTATGTTTTATGAAAATCGATGGGTTGTAGATTGGTGGGTCACAGGATTAAACGGGGCTGGGATGATAAAGGAAGGTCTCTGTAAGGAGGCAAAATCTGAGCTGAACCTTGGACATTTAAGAGTCAGGTAGAGAGATCATGGGAAGGCATTTTAGATAAGAGACAAAAGAAATGAGGATGGGATGGGGTGAGCGCAGATATATTCAGGAGGTGTTTGAAAACCTATGAGGGGACTTATTTACCTGGAGAATAGTTACTCTGCAGAAGAAAATAAAGTTGGCTATGTGGACAGCAGTCAAATTGCTAAGGGTTCTGAAAGCCAAATCCAAAATTTATTGCTTTAAAATCTGTATAAACTGACCTGTAGGTAGTGAAAAGCCACCAAAAGTTATTTAACTCACAATGAGCTAACAAAAGTCATGTTTTGGTAAGTAAGATCAAGGGGTAAGATAAAAAATATTCTGGAAAAGGGTAGGGGTGGTGGAGATGGATATGGATAAGGGAGAGATTTCAAAGGCAGCATCCACAGGTCCTGGGGACTAACAAGATGTCCTGGATGAAAATGAATCATTAGTCAGATATTCAAAGCACTAACACTGCTTGGGGTTGATGGGTAGGGGTGGGCATATTTAAAGAACATAGGTTCAGAAAGTACTGAAAAAAGCCCACATTCTAGGTACCCATCTCATATACTGAATTACATAGTAAATATCTGCTATTAGTATTGGTATGGGAAATATAACTTATCCATTTATACAATGAGAGCTCTCAAATGATTCCTGGAAAAAAATCATATTATTTTTCATTAAATTCCCCTATATCATTTCTGTAGGGGAGACCTTACGTGACAGCAAACAGAGTCCAGTGGGCCTTCAATAACAATCCAAGTGACAGATTATGAAATAAAGCCATTCTATGACCAAGGCTTCCTAATTTACATTGAAACACAAGCTTCTTGATAACAGATTCTATGTATAAAAAATACTCATGGCAATCTAGAAATCTATTTAAATTGAGAGATTAGGGCTTCTATTCTCCTATAGCACATAAGAATGTTTGTAACTAATTCCAGTTTCTAGGAAAGGCGAAAAATTATACAAAATAAGAAATGCATCAAATGTGCACTCTGCCAGCACCACTCTGGGTGTGGGCCACAAGTTATATTAGTCTCAAAACAATGCTGGGTTGAACTGTCTCTCCATTTTACAAATAAGAAAGCAGTCACAGAAGGGATAAATGGCTATGGCCATGTGGCTAGTGACGCATGGCCAGGATTTTACCTAAGGCTGCTTTTCCATCGTAGCATCGATCTTGAAGGTATGAACTCAGATCTGGAAGGGACCTTGAGAAGTCCTTGCTTCCTAATTCTTGCTAGGCTTACAATAAAACCAGGATGGAAATAAGGACTTTCCCTATTTCAAGTGTGGATTCAAAAGCTACGCTAAAGATCAAGCAAAACTCTTTTACGCCCAGCAAGAACTGCCGTTTGAGCCTCCTCTGAGCAGGGAGGAGGACAGCTTTTTTCTCTAACCTACATTTCCTATTCACCTCCAGATGTAAAACTGATGGGGTGGTACGGGTTAGTTAACAGAGAAATAAAAGATTTACTCAGCCATAATGTGTTCCATCACACTCAAACATGTGGCGTTTTAATTGTTTCTTCTGTGAAATACCAACCACAGACTTCTCAGTCACAACACAGATAGGAGGACTAACACCCAAATGTTTTAGGAAAGGAGAAGAAAAGACATTCTCCTCAAGCAGGAATCGGAACCAGTGGTAACCTTTGGGACAAGATATGATTTGCTGTAGAATGGTATTTTTCCTGTGTTACTCAGAAAGGACATTTTGTGGAAAAGTGAAGTGTAAATCATTTGTAAAATGAAAATTTAAAGTGTTTAAGATAATAACTGAAGTAGATCCATCTTGTTCCTATTTTTTATTACAATATTGCAGACTTGCCATGATGGCACCCTAAGCTGAAACTGAAATGACAATTTTTATTCTAAGCCCAGATTTTTCCTCCCTTACAGCTTTTGCTTTTTAAGCTAAAAATTCTCTCATTCTTAGTAGAATGAATTTTTTGCTAAGTAATTAAAAACCAATTGTGTTTAAACCTTTTGAGATAGTTGGTTTTATGCTGTATAACTCAGAATTTGGTTTCTAAAACCTCAAATTTAGCATCTCAAGGAAGAATGGTATCTATGGCATGTTTGAAAAAAATGTTTTGAAACGAAATGACGGGCTTTTAAAAATAGAATTCAGAGAGCACATAGCTTCCCTCCCATCTTTTTTTCACTGGGGGAGAAGAATGACACATCTGCATTATGCTGCCAGAACACTACTGCTGTGATTCTACTGAGCTTCAGAACGGAGGGGCGCGACAAAGACCACTCACGATTGTGGTGCAGTTACCAGGAAAACACAGGCAGTTTTCCACTGACATACTCAAGTTTGAAACAGAAATGACCAGAACACCTGCCTAACACCTCACCACCAGATCCTTCCTTCCCTGCTCCCACCTCTCACATCTCTGAATATTCTCCTGGGCCTGTAACTATCGTGGGCTCTGCCCAACTGTCAGAGCTTTAATACCGCACCAGTGTCCCCCCCTCATGACCACGCCGAGGGAAGCATTGGCTCCATTTCAGATTTCAGATTTCAAGAACATTCAGAAATCAGAGGGACAGAGAGAATGTAGAACTTTGTGGGCCAGCCTTGAAGATTAATATCCATTTGTAATGTTTTTATTTCCAAGAAAAGCTGTATCAAAATTCAAATAACTAACCTGCAAATCAAACTTTGGAAACTAAAGCTATCACTCACTAACTGCAGGAGCTATTTTCTTGCAAAGTACAGGCATCCCTCAGAGATATTGCGGGTCTGGTGCCAGACCACTGCAATAAAATGAATACCACAATAAAGCGAGTTACACACATTTTTTTAGTTTCCCAGTGCATATAAAAGTTGTATTCAAACCATACTGTAGTCTATTAGGTGTGCAACAGCATTACGTCTTAAAAAACAATGTACATACTTTAAAAAATATTTTATTGTGAAAACATGCTTACTATCATCTGAGCCTTCAGCAACATCGAAGATCACTGATCACAAATTGCCATAACAAATACAATAATAATGAAAAAGTGTGAAGCATTTCGAGAATTACCAAAATGTGATGCAGAGACATGAGCTGTACAAATACTATTGGAAAACTGGCACAAGTGGGCTTACTTGATGTAAGGTTGCCACAAACTTTCAATTTGTAAAAAACACAGTATCTGCAAAGTACAATAAAGCAAAATGCAACAAAATGAGGTATGCCAGATAAAACCATAATGGTGCAAGAGAATTAGAGGAGGAAACCACAGTAAAAATGGCATTAAAAATATGTTTTAAACCTCAAAGTAAATAAATATATATTCTGAAAAACACTGCTTCCAAACAAACCAATTTCATCATTGTAAGCATCTGTTGACTGAAAAAAACACACAACCTAAAAGTTGAGAATTAGGTTTTACTCAATTTGGCAGACTTTCTGAGGACCCAATCCTGGGAGAGAGCCTCTCAGATAGCTCTGAGGGACTGCTCTGAAGAGGTAAGGTAAGGGCCAGGATATCTAGCAATTTTTGCAACAAAACCCAAGCAGCTGGAACATCAAAAGATTACTGTTAATTAAGAAACCCAGACATCTCAAGTTAATGAATTTTAGTGCTTTTCTGTGTATGGGAAGATGCAAGAGTCTGAGCTCACTGAAACCATTCCTTTGATGTACACTTTAACCATCTAGGGCCAGTATCCTAGTTTTTCTCCATCTGAATCCCCTCAGCATGCACTGTTGGGGGTGGCTGCGGTAGCTGATGGCGTGAGGGCCACAACATCCTTCGTTTACTTATATGGCAGGCAATAGTCCTCACCCACCCGTTCGTCATTGAAAGGAGGCACCATTTTCTTAGAACACCGTTTTCAGGGTTCATGAAATACTGCTTCTGGGTTATGATCTGATTAGGCAGACATTTCAAAGTTTAGTCAATCTCCTTACAAATTCTTCAAATTAGCAGTTACAGGCTTCAAATATGCTATGGTAGTCAGGAAGCTGGACCACTAGGTCTCCTTTCAAGGAAGGACTTCCTGCTCAGCTGCAGGGAAGGTGGCCAGCAGACAGCTCCTTCGGGCTCTGTCTCACCTGCAGAAAGCCACCTCACCTGGAGGTACATCTTTCCCAGGGCAGCCCGCCTCCAGCGACTGAGCCAAGCAGGCAACACAGCTCCTCACCAGGTTGGCTGAAGCCAAGACCCAGGCCTGAATCGCAGCTAGATCCTTCCCTCAGTGCAATCCTGCTTTCTTCCCCCGTCCTTTCACCATAAATATCTTGCACCCCAAACTCTGTCTCGGCGTCCACTTCTGGAGAACACAATCTGCAACACATGTCTTTTTCATTTACCTTCTCTCTTGTTCCATTTACCACAAATCTCAGGAAAATGCTCGTGTAGACCCAGCTTCTTGAATTATGATACTCAAGAGCATACTTTTCAGGATCTAGACTTCACTTCATTTAAGGAAAGAAAGGAATATAAGTAGATTTCTCCCTGCATTATCCTACATGGTGCCTAGAAGAGGACTCCATTATTGCTAAGAAGTTCTTTTCTCCAGGAAGATTAAACTGTACTTCCCTATGAAATTAGAAATATGAAATAGCATTCATTCACATGTATATTCATTCAATATTATTCAATTCAATATTACTCAGCACTTTCTACACACCCGGCACAGATGAAAAAGCAGTTAAAAAAAAAAAAAAAAGCTCCTGCTCTAGAGGAGTTTGCATTCTACTGGTTGAGACAGACAATAAACAAATCAGATGAATACAATGCCAGGATCTATGAAGAACAATAAAGCAGGGGAAGTGATAGTGAATGACCGTTTCAAAACTGCAGGTAGAGAGTGACTGCTGTAATCCACACACTGCAGGGCTCGCACAGCCAAGTATATGTTTACTACATCAATTTCCTAGATAGTATCTATCACTCTTGTTCTAGTGAAGAATTCATTACATCAACTTTACTGAAATATTTCTTCTGCATTCTGAGTCCACCTGCTGCATGAAACAAAATCTTAAATCTGTGTTACTAACCTATACAGCAGTTCTGTCTTTGGGAAAGAGCAGGCTCAGCCATCACAAGCTACAGTCAGATACAGCTGTCTCAGGCAGATGGCTTTGGTGGGCAACATCATAAACTTGCCAGATTTTTTAAATATGAAAGGGTTTTCTGCCTCATTAGTACTTCATGGCTGACCATCCACAAACACCTGGTGTTCAGACTTCCTTTGAAAATGCAATCATACATAGTCTTAGCTCAAAAAGGTGTGTATTATATAACCATTGTCTAAAGGATCTAATAACTAGATAATTTATAAAGTCACAGGTAGGGGAAAACCCATCCTTATCTAGCTTAATTGACCTTAATTAATACAAAAATTGAAATTAGGATTGATATGGATTTGGAGTACTGGCAGAGGCAAATTAAATTACTGGACTCCTTGCTAATACTTAAACTACTTTGTTCAGAGGGAATTCCAGGTGGTCTTTGCAGGCCTCTATTTACACCATCAATAAAAAATGAATCATACAAATGACAGATTCTTTCTAAGAATAACTGTATGTATCTCTACTTTTATTCTTTTTCCTTCCTACTTTGGAGAACTTTGTCATCACATCTTCAACACATACAGGAACACCAAGCACTAGTGTCTTGCTTAGAGTCAGAATCAAACTCTACCTACCTAATTGAACTTTTGTTATGAGGTAAAGGGAAAAAAGTAATAGACTTGGGAGTTTGGAGACTTGAGTTCAAATTAAGCCAGTGTAATTTTTTAGCTTTTTAAAAGATTAAACCATCCCAAGGTTATAAATTTTAGTTTTTGTATCTGTAAAATGGAGATAACATCTACTCAAACACTTTATAAGGTCAGTAAAGAATGTGTTTTAAATTATTTGAGAACTACAAAGTGATCTGCAAATGTTTTGTTACAACCGGAGTTTATCTGTTTGGATTTAAATGTTACCATACTATTCTGAAATAATTTGCAATTGAACAATAAACAAATACATTTATTCATTTAAGAAGCATTTATTCAGTATTATCTGTGTTATACTATGGCGAATATAAAAAATGATAGTCATCCTTGTAGCACGGAGATTATGCAAGTCAGATTTGAGAGAAGGAATGTGGGGGGACATTTGGTTTCGGTTTTAGCCAACACTTATCTAGCACTTTGTATGTGCCAGACGTCATTACACATGCTTTACACGTAGTTAACGCTTTCAATCTCTAAAAACTGTATGTAAAAGGTAATGTTTTTATCCTCATTTTATAGATGAGGAAGATAAAGCACAAGAAGTTTGGAAATCTGCCCAAGGCCAGACACCTAGTAAGTACTAAAAGTCTTAAAGTCAACTCACACACATAGGCAAGCTAGCCACAATGTTATGTTATGTTACATCTCAAGTTGGGTAGAAAACACACAGATCATTAATGATAGTTACTAATGCCGACTAACAATACTAAGGAGGTGAATGATAAATGAAGAGATCATCTTGGGGTGAGTGGCCAAGGAAGGCTTCATGGTATGAACCCAAAACTAGATCCAAACTTGTTGGTAGAATTTAGAAAAGAAAAATTA